>NC_088172.1:8276275-13276275 GCF_028769735.1 Zonotrichia leucophrys gambelii
AAGAAAAAGGACAAAATCACTAGTAATAAAGTTTCTGCAGGTCAAGCATTTCCTTGGGCAACTTCTATGGAAGCTGACTATTCCCAAAATAGACTTTAAATTACATCTTTACAATTCTATTATCTTTAGTGTGGTAGAATTTGAGGATGCAATTTGATGAGAAATCTGTTTGATAAAAGACCTTGCAAATAAAATGGAGTTCTGATGACTATAAACAAAATAGTGTTGATTATAAAACATCAGAGACCAATTCATTAAAAGTGTGCCAGTAATGTACGTGAGAGCATATAAACAAGTAAACATAAAAGCAAGTTCAATGACTTTTTTAATTACAGTCATTTCAGGACTGAATTATGTATTGAGGGAAAAGAAGAGCTTTGTATTTTTTTTCTCTTGTTTGTGCTTTGCCCCAAGTACTGGGCATATATTACTCAAAAATATTGTTACTTATCATTGATAGACATTCTTCTGATTGAGAGCTACAAGGTACAGACACAGAGAGTTACAATATGGGATGTTTTTTAACCATCAGCATGTTTTAATGATAACAGAAGAAGCATAGTCTTAAAAAAAGAGGATTGAACAAACAAAAGCAGGGAATTCTTAGTGCCATTTTCTGATTTCATGTACCTGTAGATAGGGATGAACATGAAGGAAGAATTGGTAGACAACAAAAAAAATGAAGCCACACCTAATTAAGATAAAAGAATGAGGTGTGCAAAAATGAAAGACTGCTGCCAAAGAACTGTAGATAAAATGTCTCCCCATTAATATAAAAGGAAAATGAGACCAGTGACAGGGTGAAAAAAAAGTAAGGAGATAAGAAAACAAGTCAGAAAACTAATGTATCTCTGGAACAAGAAGGAAGTCAGTTGAAAAGATTAATAACACAATGGTAAGAGAGTGTCAAAGACAAACTTTCTAGGGCAAGTGGCAGTTCAGAAGCATTTGTTCTCTACCTTGGAATCCTCTGGCAGAAATTGCTATGCATCCTTTAAGAGATCTTCTTTCTATCACTGAGTTCATTGAAAAAACAGTCAGTATATTGGTTTTGCTATCTCTGTCTCAGGACAGTTTTCTGTTAAGACATGTTCAGTGAACTCTCAATGAAAATGAAAACTTTAAAAATTGGAAAAGATTAATTAATGTTAACTTCTGAATTTTTTTTTCCAATTTTTATTTACCATACATGTTTTAGGGATTTGATTGACAGTACTATTCTAAAATTCAGAAATTCCATATTAACTCCAAAGACTATTTTGATCATCTTAGTAACTTATTGTTTTGCTTATAGAACTAAAACTACACAATCAAGTGTGTTTCTCAGTACAAATTTGCTTATTCTGTCCAGAACTGTTTATGTATCTATTTCTATCTATCTATCTATCTATCTATCTATCTATCTATCTATCTATCTATCATCTATCTATCTATCTCAAATCATACTAGTACATGGATAAAGTTAATGGATACATTCAAACTTCCAGGCTGAACAAAATAACCACAAAATAAACCTTGAGCATACAAGATGAAGGTACAAGAATATAAGGATTGCCAAAAAAACTTCTTACAGAGAAAATTGAATAGAAGCTTAAAAAAATGAGTCAGATTAAGTATGAAGACCTTCCTTGGAAGATTTTTTATGTTCAGATGAAATTGTCTTAGGCTTAAGATCTGAGAAGAGGTATGTAAAGGCTTCCAATACATGCAAAGAATTTTCTTTATCTTGTGACAGCCCCATCTTGGTCTGATTTTTTCTGGTTCATGAAAGCTTTTTTTTCTTCTGTATTTATGCAGTAACTTTACTATGAGCTTCAGCAAAGTATAAGATGGTATCTTTTCCTTTTTTCCTTTTGTGAGAGTTTTGATTAGGATTTTGTTGTTACACTTAATATACAGCTCATTCACTCTGTTGCTGTCTTCTGATAACACACTGTGTATTTAGTTTTTCCCAAAATAATTTTTACAATAATCTTAAGAAAATAAATTTTTTATCTGTATGTATGAATCTCAGAAGGGTAAGACATGAAACAGAAAATTTTAATATTCAGAAATGCATGCTAGGTTGAAAGAAAAAAGATACCTAAGACAGCTATTTCTATGTAAGCTTATTTTTAAGCAACCCTGCCAGATGTGGAACACTGCCTTGGACTCAGTGTATCTTACAATGAAACTTCAAATTACTCAGAGATAAGTTAGAGATGTTAAAATTAGCATACAGATATCTTAGTACCATGTCCACAGCTGTAGACTGTTAAATCTCTCCAGAGTGACTCAGGTAACAGCACATAAAGCAAGAGCAAGAGCAAAGGACACAAGATACTACAACCTCAGCACCCTGAATTATCAAACCTTAAACTGCTTAAAATTTTGTGTCATTTTGATAAGGACAGGATTTAATTCTTCAGTAAGAGACAGAGGAATCCATTCTGTTTTACAGAGAATTGAGTACTTTTTGCCAGAACAGAAGAATCCAAACCGGCACAATTTCCTGTTACGCCAGACTGCAGTGATTTCACTGGAGTTTCTTGTCAAATATCTATAGTTATAGATCTGCAGAGGTTCAGACATTTGATCTATGCAAGATTTTATCCAGTCATTTTCCACACATGGGTAGCTTCTGATGACTGAGGGAGATTCTGTGACTGTCACTATCCTATTTAAAACTTTTATCTATGATCAGTTTCTATTATGCATCAAGATACGCATTTTATATATCCTGATGAGCTTCTCAGAGTTGTACAGATGCATGCCTTAGAAATTATTTTGTTGCTTAGATTCCTTTTACTAATCTTCTGGGTTCTTTCAAAGGACCAGATTCACATAAAGATGCAATCATCTAATCACTTGACATGACACTGTTTAATGCTTACCTTTCTGGTTTCTGGCACAGAAACCAAATTCTCTTTGCAGGTAAATGCTTTATGAGTGCCCCAAGCCAATTAACAGAAGAATCACAATAGGCACTGAGGAGGATCAGTGCAAAATTCATTTCCTGTCTCATTTTGTCTGAGTCATGAAGCAGTGACCTGAGACAGAACACTGGGAAATCACTGTGATTCATTTTTCATTCAGCATTTAAACCTTAACTGAGATATTTCTAAAAGATTAGAATATAATTGTTTTAATCTGCAGAGAAAAAAAGTTCTTAGCAAAACAAATTCAAAATAGAATTTGGAGTAACCGACAGAAAAGGTTCTGGTTTTAAAGCCCTCAATACAACCTGCTTTGATCAGATACTGGAGAAGCATTTACCTACTCCCTACTTAATATTTTCTTGAATTTTAGAATAAATATTAGAGAAGTGTAAGTTCCTGTGAGAGCACAGAAGCACCTAGCTGTATATGGCTGTACTGATGAGACTTTTACTAGGACTGCTTCTTTGAAGAAATCCCAGTTTGCCAGTCATCTCCCTTAAAATGAGCACTCTCTTGTTCCAAACTATATTTATAACTTTCTTATTCATAGCATTGTTGCACATTTTCTTTGCCCTTCCTGCAAATATGAATTGCAAGCACCAGTTTCTGTGGCAATTTTACATCTCTCTTGTGTAGATGCAGTTTCATTCCATACCTATCCCCCACCCCAAGAATATGACATAAACAGTTTAACAGGAATTGTTCTTGAAAATTCTGATACAGCTTTTAGGTTGCTGATTGCAGCTGCCTGAAAAGATTTTGCAGCTGTGGTAGAACAGAGAAGGTACTGACATTCAGAGACCAGGAAACTGCAGGAACCAGCAATGACAGATTGTGAGCATGGTGCCATTTCTCATGTAACCAGCTACTGGGATCCTATCATTTGAACAGAAACCCTTCAGTTGATAGGTCACTGTATTTTCAGAATTTCCAAATAACAAAAGCCATTACAGAGAGCTTAAGAAATGGTGTATGTGTTGTTTTTTTGGTTTTTGTTTTTTGGTTTTTTTTTACTACAGTGTGCATTAGAAGTCTAAAAAGTAATGGCCAACACATTTATTAATAACCACCACATTCCAACAGTACTTTCCTCTCCTAAAACAAAGAGGGAAACACATTTTATTGTCACAGGAGGGTATAAAGCTGTCTATAAGCCACACATCACCAAAACTGTAAGTTATGTACATTGCTTATAGCTCTATCTTTACCTTTTACTGTGATTGACTGTTCCTCTCTTTTACCAACACGTCTTTTAAAAACATTTCTATTGATCAAACTTTGCTTTCCCTTTCCCTCTTCTAATGAAATGTCAGACTTCTGTTCTTTTTTTTCAGTTTCTCTCTGATCACCATTGTCTCCTGCTACATCACACTTATGAAATTTCCCCCCCTGTGCTTCTTGCCTATAAAATAGATTTATATTCTTTTTGTTTATATAGTGATGGTGCTGTTTTACTGATATTAAATTCTCTACTGGACCTAATCCTTGAACAAAGATCCATGTTTGCACTAAAGTTCTTTCCACAAAGCCCATGAGGTGTCAGGCATCAAAAACTGCTCTGAAAACTGATGAACTGTAATTGGTAGGATAACCAGAATGTACAGGTACTTTTGATTTACTGCTGCTGAATGTCAACTCTATCTGTCAGATTGCTTCCTGAAGAAAGGGGTCAGTGTCTTCCTCAATGTACTCAGCAGTTATTTTGTTCTTTTGAAGAACAGCAGTGCTAGAGGTACTGTAGCTGCTACCCACTTTTCATATATTGCTCAGAGTTTATGAAAGTGGATTTCAGTCTTTGTGAGCTGAGAGTGACTTCAGAAGCTTGAAGTTATCACCCAGAGCTAGAAAGAGAGTAGCCAACTTTGGCTGAGTCTGAAGACTCGTATCTTACTGATGTGTTCTAAACTGTGAATGCAAAACTGACTGTACCCAAGAGAGTAGATGAAGAGGAATCCTGGAATCATTACTTTTCTGCAGTGAGATGAGGACTAGCCATGAACTGTTAAAGTGCTCAGTGCCAAACCTCTGGTACAAAAAGAAACCCAATACAAGTTTCTCATCATCTTGAAGAAGAGTAGTACTGAAAAGTGGAGCATTTTTGAAAAGCCAACATTGAAACACTCTAGGGATGATCCAACATCTGATTAATGACTGGAGGACATACATAAAACACAACAGGGCTGTGATTTAGTATGTTCCTGCTTTAGTATCTTCCAGTGGCTAGACATTGTTCAACACTAACTGTATTTCTCTCTTTTTCACAGAAAGTAGAAATGCTATCATTACATCCCACAGCTTCACCTGTGTTCTGGTTTGAACCTTTTCTCTTGGAACTTTGACCTGTGTGGATGTGGAAGAGGGGAAGAAGGCAAAAACATTGTCTCTAGTTTTGCTTTTCAGAGCAAGAAGTCAGTTGCCCTAATTGAAATCTCGCATCCTATTTAAAGGCTTATTTTAAACAAACTGAATGTGTAAATACTTGCATCAATACTGATTATGCCTGTCTTTGTATTCTGAGAGCTTAGATTTAAATCTCACTCTTCCTGGGACATTCTTTTGCTCAAAATAAAGAATCTCATGTCTATCCTGCCTCTAATGAAAACCTGGAAATGATGAAGAGAGTCACTGAAAATCATGGTCTGATCATGAAAGCAAAGGATTGGAAGTCTTGACTGAGAAGAACCTGATCCTGACAAAGAGAGGTAGATAAATTACATAATGCCCACCTCTGTGTCCTTTTGGAGGCAAGAAAAGAAAAATAATTTTCTACACGTGTACACATATAATTTACCTAGATTTATAACAGGAATTATGATTAAGGAGAAATTTGATCATAAACAGTGGCATAAACCAGTAAAACCTGGCATAAAACAGTTACTAAATATATTTCTACAGCGAATTGTAATTTATAAAGTGCAGTAAAAGTCACAGTGACAAAAATAACCATGAACTTTCACTTTATTCTGTTTTTAAGATCAGATACCCACTATGATTCTTCAGACTTCATGATGAAAGCTAAAATAACTCTCTCAACCCATAGAGGTACCTTTACCCCTTCAGTTTTAGCAATGGCTTAAGTTTCTGAGCTGATGCCTATTACACCAAATGAACTGAAAATAATGTAGAAGGCTTTTGTAATATTGACTTACAGAACAACAAGACAAAGAAACAGAAAGGTCTCACTAGGGTCATGTACTGGTGATGTCCCACTGCTGTGAATACTCAGTGGTCTGGTCCAGCATCTCATAGATTGGCAGCATAGAACTGGGAAAACAACATAGAGGGATGAACCCCTTCTTACTAAATGAAGTAGGAAGAATGGAAGAATAGTGGGAGAAAGGTCTAGAAAGCTAAGGGTGACATGAAAAATGTTAATAATGCATTCACCATTTTCCAACAGAGAAAAAAAAAAGGGCATTATTTTAAGTCTATATCTGCTAATCAAGGAAAACTAGCAGGAAATGCACTAGTTTGTTTTAATTTCTACTTTTTTGAATATTTTGAGTCAATATCTGCTGTTCTATTCTCCCAGGATAGGACTTGCTATGGTAGATATTAAAAATTGTTTTTGGGAAGATGAGAAATGAACTTTAAGTTCAGTGTTAAATCTAAATGACAGAGCAGGGCTTATTAATTGTCCTGAGCCCATAAAGAAGTATACTCATTTTTTCATTTTCTTGTTTTTTTTAAATGCACTTGAAATGTAGAGATTATAAAGTGCATTGAAAAGTGGTACAGAGAAAAAATTAAAAATAAATCAGTTTTTCTCACTTGTGCAATCAAGAATCTGCAGCTACTTTCTTCACAAGGAATAGTGCACTTTTATTCCAGTAATTTTCTCAAAATAGAACCTATGCACTCTTTAAGATGAAGAAATGCTGTCATATAACCACCTCTGCACAGAAAAGCCACAATTCCAAAGGGTGAAAGGAAAAAAAAAACAACTACTGAAGAAATAATTGGAATCTGCACAGTGATGGACAAAGACCAGTATATTAGGTACATATGTGAAAATTTTACCTCTAAGAGTGTAGACTTAGCACATGCTCAGATGAGCATCACTCCTTGGCCATCCTCTCTGTAGCATAAGCTTTACCACAATAGCCATGCAGCTTTCATTGGGAACTGCTCAATACTCCTTACGGATTGTCCGTGCTGATGATGCTGTTAGCATTGACTAGAACATGCTCTGGTCAGGGACAGGTGCTTCCCACTAACTGGTTAAGCTGTGTATGTGCATTTTATTGTGCACATATATTTACATATGCAATATACACATTGCTGCTCTCTAATGCAAAACAAAAGATACAACTGCTAAGTTGAAGAAAGGGTGGGGGGTGGGAAATGAGGTGATAAGAATGCCATTGGAATTTTCTCCCCAAGAATACCCACCATAATGACACCATCAGAATTTGCAGGAAGATGGAAATGAGAGTGACAGCACAAGAACATGGGAAACATATCACCACCAGCAGCACACTGCTGGCTCACAGTCAGCTTGCAGACCTCCAGATTCCTCTCAGCAGAGCTGCAGCCCAGCCTGGGTTTAACAATAATTTAATTTCACTGTTTCTACTTTACCTACACCAGCACACTAAGTGGACTGGCAGCACTACTTCCTAAGCGTGTGCTTCTTCTGACTTCTGCACAGCCTTGTATTCTAACTCCCTCCTGACTAATCTAGCTAACTCTGTGTAAAACACAGCCAGCTTCATTTACACAGCCCTGCCTTTCTCTGCAATTTCAGTGTTTATGGCAAAGCCTCCTCATGTTTAAGTCTTAGCATTGCTTGTGTGGTTATGAGTTTGCTTCTCACAACTGTATCCCTTTTCCAAAGAAGGTCACTCGGTTTGTTCAGCCTAGAGAAGAGGAGACTGAGGAGAGACCTCATTGTGCTCTTCAACACCTTTGTGAGCAGAAGCAGAGGGGCAGATCCCATCTCTTTACTCTTGTAACCAGTGACAAGTGTCAAGGAAACAGCATGAAGCTGAGTCAGGGGAGGTTTGGGCTGGATATCAGGAAAAGATTTTTTACCCAGAGGGTGGTTGGGCACTGGGACAGGCTTCCCAGGGAAGTGGTCACAGCACAGCCTGACAGAGTTCAAGTGTTTGGACAACTCTCAGGCACATGGTGGGATTCTTGGGTGCAATGCACAGGGCCAGGAGCTGGACTTGATGATCCTGATGGGTCCCTTCCATCTCAGCATATTCTCTGATTCCCAGATTTCTGGAATTCTCACTTTTGAGACATTCCTGGACATGTAAAACCACCTAGAACTCAAATATTAAGCAGACCTACCACACTATTTACAACACAAAATTATTCTGTCTTTTAAGCTGTAAAAACAGTTGTTAAAACCATGTTTTTCACTCTGACTACATGTAATACTATCACCTCACTTACAAAATCAGCAGAGCTTAGCAACCTCTTTTAATATAGCTTATGCTAGTCTTCTGCATAATATCCCACAGATGCTTAGAGAGCTTATCCTCTGAGAAGGGCACCTCTTTAGTTAACTAGTCAAATCCTGAATAAATATTCTCTACTTGCAGTCAGAGTAATGATCTCCTCTGCCACAGGAAAGAGGCATAAGAAATTTCAGCAATTTGTGTACATTGATTCCATTTCTACTGTTTACATTTGTAACCAGAAAATTGTTGCTTGGGCCACTGCAACTGTAGTTTTTCAGATGTTGTTCAGTATCACTGTGACACATCTTTCTGTATGAATGTTCTTCTCTGTTGTAGAAATAGAAGGCAGCTGATGGCTACAGAACATTCAGGACAGTATGTAACATTATGTCCTCTGCCTGCATGGAACCATATCTAACTTTCCAGAGGTAATCAAAGCCACAGATTCCTCTAACTTCCCTCACCTCTTCCAGGGCCTAAGCAGTAGCATGGCTATTCTCCAACATGTTAAGCTTTAAAATATATTTTTAAAAGTATGGTAGCATGTACTTTGAGAAAAATAATGATGAACTGCAATCTATCAGTCAGATTTACAGAGTTGTTAAATGCATTATATGAAACTGATTTTAAGAAATTTAGAAAGTTCTCCTAAATACATTTCTACTTGTATTCCTTAGCCAATACTGTTGGATATAGACATCTCCTCCCAGCCCCCCTCCATTTTTAAAAGCAATAACTAAAGTAAAGAACAAATTAGGTTTCAGAATTTTGGATCTATGAATTTTTACACAGGCATACTAGCAAATTTATGTAGGTTTCAAAATCCTTTTCATATCAAATGCCATAAATTATTACATTTTAGTTGAGGCCTATTTAGATTGTAAAGATATTAAGCTCTACTAGGGTGATGAATATCATCTCATATAGATTGAAAGAATAGAAAGAACTAGAGTTGCTTGAGTATTCAATTTCTAATTCATTCTTGTATTGTGAAATGGGAAAAAAGAATGGTACTGCTGCTTAATTTCTGCTTTAAGCAACCGAGAAATGACAGCATTCACAGAATGGGATACTTGAGCTATTAGAAAGGAAGTTTGTTTCCCTCTACCCTTCTAAAAAATAACAAAAACATTAAATCAGTATATATTAAAGGGTTTTATGTGTTGCTTTCTATTAAAAGATAGATGCTACCTGGAAATTAGGTCAAGTTAAAAAAATCACATACAATAAAAAAGCTCTTGCAATTTCATGTTCATTTTACAGAATTTTAGTGTGTTTGCCAAAAAATATAATTTACTGTCATATGAGATTGACATAATCCTAATTCTTTCTCATTTCAGTGAGTAAGTCCGAAATATGAACAACTAAACCTCTCTGGAAATATGCAAGCAATTTAAATGTAAAACAAAAAACCTAAATCTAAACTTACTGGGCAGTGTAAAGTAGGTATTGGCAACTGATTGGCTGAACATTTTCATGTGATCCTGTTGTCTTTGTTAAATTGAAAATTACACAAGTAGAACTCTCAAAATATTAATTAAAATTTAACTCAACTGTTAATGGCCTATTCAAGTGCAATAACTATGGGTTTTTTTCAAACACCAAGAACATGAGTGGATTTTTTCATTGTTTAGATGTTTGGACAAATGGTAGTTCATCCTTTATATACAAACAGAATCTGAATATTTATACAAATATTCTTTGGTCATATAATATATACTGAATTTTCCTAAAGCCAACGGATAATAAAAAATAAGATATGAAGGTGCTTTCTGCTGGATCTCAAGGTTACAGGATAGATATCAATGTTTCATAGCTCTGAAATTAACTGCTGTGTAGGGTTTTTTAGGGTTTTGTTGACTTTTTTAAAGTTGTTGACAATAAATTTCAATCTCAGTTTTATATGGTACTTTACAAAGAGTTACACTTTGAAGCATTATTGCACAAAGAAAAGAATGGCATTCACATTCTGATGCCAACATGTACTTCAAAATGAAAGCAAATTCAGCTGACTCTTGAAGGAGGACCACTTGTTTATTTGCAACAGGGGTATAGGTCCATCAGTATGAGAAATTACATGATTTTAAGATACTCTATACTGTCAATAAATTGATTAACTTTTGATCAGAAAGTTGTAGCAGAAGACAGATTCACAGAGAGAGACAGAGACAAGGGATAGAAACACTGAATAAATAAGTGAGGAAGGGGGGTGGTCTAAAAAGCCCAGACTACCTTTCCTTTCCCTGGCACCATACCTTTCTTTACCTCCATCCTATCTGCCCCCAAAACCCACTCATTCACCCAATCTAATTAATAAGTCTGCCAGCGGATAAAGCACTCAATACTTCTTCTTGACTTCAAAAATACCCCTGAGAACATCCACTTGAGCAAATATATTGGCTCAACTCATAGCTTGTTATAAGTCAAAACACTATCTAATTTCTCATATTTTTGACTCTGCAAGATCCCAAGAGTACTTAAATTTCTATACTTGGGAGTATTTTCCCCTGTGATTGCTTACATGAATAGCTTTTTTCATTTAAGTCAGTGAACATTTATCCTATTTCCCTGACATTCAGTTTGTCTCCTTTCCCTCTCCACCTTCAAAAGAGTTTAACCAAAGTTTACTGTGCTCAAAGACAGGTCCTTTAATGTAGAGATTAACTTAGTGATGACTGAGGCTTCATGCTCTTTGTTCACCGTTTATCCTTAGAGGGATGACTCCCAACAGCAAAGAGGAAATGTCCATAAGCTTTTGCCCTTCTACTGCACTACTAATGAGCAGCAAGGAGGGAGGAGAATGGTCCTTCCTTCAAAGTAAACCTGCCTCATTGGGATAAACATGGCAAGATTTACTACCATGCAGAGGGGGGCGTACGTGGCCTGAAGTTTAGAGTCCGACTAGCTGAGGGTGAAAGGCCGACGCCCCTCTGCAATTCCTGGCCAGCACCCTTCGGCGTCTGATGGCCTCGGGCTGTGCTGGCTGCGGACTGGCTCACACCGCTGGTATTGGGGAGGAACGGAGCAGACCATTTCTCGGGGGTTAAACATCAGTTTATTGAAGGTGTTGCGGGATCCAAACGCGGGGAAACCAACCAGGAAAAATTTTTTCAATAGGGGGTGAAACAGGATTATAAAGGAGGGGGGTGGGTACAGGCGGAACCAATCGGGAAAGGTGAGGGGATGAACTTCACAGAACTGACACTCCATGGAGACCAATAATCAAAAGGTAAAGGAGGTGTCCTGGGACCCCAGCCAGCCACCATCTCCAGAGAGGAGAAGGTTCTCGAAACCTGGGAGGAGAAGGGGGTGATTGACTGGGCCCAGGGAGGAAATAACTTTCACTTATAAGGGAAACCAGGGGAGAAGCAATTACATATCGGCAACTATGAATAGCGGTTGCTATAGCAACTTATCTGACAGGGTAGCAGTGGCGGGAAAAACTGGGGGAACAAAACCATTTTACACATAATAGGGGAGAACAATACATAAATTGGGGGAATAACACAAGAAACTTAACAACACACTACAACATCACCAGAGAAGAGTTTGTGACAACAAGGAGTGAGAGGTATCTGAGAAGATACCTGTTTTATGTTAAGACATTGTGAGTTTTCCCACATGGTTCTAGTTTACTCATGATTATTTTTTTCCACAATAAAGACTAACAAAAGTCAACCCTGTGGAAAAAAAAATTGCTAAGAATTTGGGCATTCATGAAACATTAACGATATGGCAAATACAGAATAAAGAAGTATTGCAAGCACAGAGCTTCATAAGAAGCTTTCAGCAACTCCCAGCAAAAAAATAACTTCTTCTTAAAATGTAGGTTTATACAGCAGGTGTTTGCTGCCATATAAAGACGCTGTATTTTCAAAGCCTAAACCAGTATTTCTATGTTGAGTAAAATGATCCATGATCTTAGAGGTCTTTTATAAACAAAATGATTCTACATTGCTGTGGTTTCACTTAAATTATAATTTCAATGTAACATTACATTTCAGACAAATTCAGATTATTTTTACCTTTCTGGTAGACAACAAACTTTATTGGAATATCAAGAAATATAGTATAGTGATGATTAGGGTTTACTACACTTTTCCCCAGCATACACAAAGCCAGTATCATAAACTACTGCTGTCTTCTCCCTATGAGATTTAGTAATCATCCTGTTGCTGTGTGGACCTGGAACTATTTACATTCTGAGCGTTTTCACATTGACACTTGTTTAAGGAGTGAAACAGACGAATTATTTTACAGATGTCTGGGTTTCAATTGCTCATGCATACAGCTAATTAGCCATTAGTTGCATTTTAGCCCACTTATTAACCTTAAACTATCAAAATCTACTTCTGCTGACTGTTGATGATTAGATTATAAGGATATTTCCCACCTCTCCTATGAAAGATGTTAAAGTGCTGTAGCACAGAACACACAGTAAACTCCCTTGTGAAGTCAGACAACACAAAATATTTCAAAGAGTAATGCTCTTTCAAAGTTTACAAATAAAGATTAGAGTTGGCACTACAGTCTGGTGACTAAGTCTAGGGAAGAGAAGACTGAGAGAGGATCTCACTAAAGCATATAAATATCTCAAAGGCAGGTGCCAAGAGGATGGCACCAGACTCTTTTTGTGGTGCTCAGTGACAGAATGAGGAGCAACAGCCATAAAATAAAACACAAGAAGTTCCATCTCAACATGAGTAAGGATGACTTCTCATTGAGGGTGGCACAGCACTGGAACAGGCTGCCCATAGAGGTCATGGAATTTCCCTCTGTGGAGGCACTCAAAATCCACCTGGATGTGTTCCTTTATCACCTGCTCCAGGTGACCCTGCCTTGGCAGTGGGATTGGACTATATGATCTCCAGAGATCCCTTCCAGCCCTAATGATTCTCTGAATCTATGATTCTGTGGCAAGCAGAGACACGTTATGAAATAAACATAAAAGACAAACAGGAAATCAGTAGCTTTTCAAATACGAAATAGACCAAAAAAATCCTGGAAGAGTGGGAACACTAGACTCTTTTTTGTTAGATGTGGATAGTTTGTTGGTTGTTTTTAAGAGCTACATTTGCTTTTCATTTTCCAAAGTGATTTCAGTAGAAATCCTCAAACCTTGAAGAACAGGTTTGTGTTTGACTGAATGAACCCTTTTCATCTACAGTTCTGTAACCACCCTGAGGGAGTTCAAAATGCTCATAATGATTTATATAACAAGGTTTACTCACCTCAGCTGTCAAGGACAATTTCAGAACAAATACTGAAACCAGGATAGCTACTGTAACTTTCAAACCTGACACTGATGATTTAACTTGTTCCTTATTTTTTAAACAAAAAGCCTAATTGGCATATTAAATTTGTGACTTTAACTGACCAATAATATAAAAAAAATTTTATGTGGTGCAATTGTTTCATTTGCCATGCCTTAGTTAACTCTCTGTATTCTCTTTCCACTAGGCAAAACTACTCTGCAGGATTTTCTGCAGGGAAAGTGAATATAAGCTTTTTTTGACATTAACTGTATCTCAACAGCTGTCAAGACTTGGGACAAGTACTACATTCTTGCTGTCACAAGGAAGCCAAAATTTTAAGCTCTGTTTCTCTAACAAGACCAAATTTTTAGAAAAGGAGAATAAAATAAGTCCCAGGTTTCATGACACACTTTTCAGTTTCTTAATCATTGTATTGGTTAAGAGGAAGACTCCTGGAGCACTTGTTCCAAGTTTTTGCAAAAAATATTTCTTGCTTAGAAACTTCTGCCCCAGGGGCTGTGGGAGAGAAGAAATCAACTTGTGAAACAATAAAGCCATAGGCCCTGCCATGTGAAAATCCCAATTTCAGAAGTTATCTCTAGGAATAGACTTCAACTGATTTTATGCCTTCTTTGAACTACTAATAGGAAAAAAAAAATAAAGGTAGGGGAGAGTATTATATAATCAATTGTTCACAGCAGTGTTGCAAGGATCTTAAAGGAAGTGAGTAACAGGCTTTCAAACAAGTCTTCTTTAAAGCAGAAGCAGAGCTATGAAACTATTAATGTTACTGTAAAAGGGACAGACTATGTTGGCATGTCAAGGTAAAATAAATCAACTACTGAATTACACTTGGACAAGCCCAAAATGGTTTGTTTTTATTTTTTTGTTCAACACTGATTTATGACAACCAACCAAGATTTTTGTTATAATGAGGATGAAACTCCAAATTTTATCACAAGAAGTGTGACAACTGTTTGATTTCAGGAGTTCTCATTCTCCAGAAGTCCTTTAAATGAATGTTTATAGAAAGGCAAGAACAGACCAAACATACAAATCTCTCTGCTAGTCTCCTACTATTCTTCAGCTCTGATACAGCTTTGATGCCTTTCACACTAATAAATTTGATCTTCTCTGATCAGTCAGTATGCTGTTCCATCTCCATAAACAGAGATGGGAAGACAGAAACTTCAAGGAAGATACAAACACCTATACTATATCTTTGATGCTATAGAATATTCAATTAATTTTTTTAATAGTTTCTAACACTTGATTTGGGCTTTTTTTAATGATTATGCTGAGTTGACACTTTATATAAATATCAGGCATGAACTCCAAAAGCTGTTCCTTAGTCTGTCACTGTAGAACGAGCCAGGATTTTTTACTCTTTCCTCTGTACCTGTGCACCATTATAAACATTTGTTCAACTTCATGATGCCACTTCATAGTACAATCCCACAGTATCCTATGACTCTTTCTACTAATCTAGTTAATCAGTTCTTCAACTGACCAACTTGATTTTCTCAGTGAACTGTTATTTATTCCACTGAGTATTCCATTTTCAAGGCATTAAAAATCTTACTGGCTTATAGAGTTTCACAACTGATCTTCAGCTACAATAAACATTTACTGTTTTACTGTTTCCTACCCTCTAGCTGTTCCCTTTCCTTAAAAATCTGTTTTATGGGACTCAGCAGCAGACTTCTAAAAATTTAGAAAGCTTCCATCAATCCATTATTCACACAGCAGCCAACTCTTCTAATCTGCCAAGAAGTTTTAGGGTAGAATTTCTCTTAAAAAAAACCCCAAACCAGACATGTTGATTGTTTCTAACTAGGCAGTATTTAGCTGTGTGTTCACCAATTCTATTCTTAAGTATTTTTTCTATTACCTTACCTGATACAGGAGGACATCAGTCTTATGGCTTGTAGGTTCCTGGACGTATCCTAAAACCTTTTTTGTCTTCACAGTCAGTGTCTTGCCTGATATAAAAAATTTCTAATGCTCATTTTCTCTGTTTATTCAACTATCAACTCATATAGTTATTTTCCAAAAATTGATTTTTTTAACACTCACATGCAAAGAAGGAATCCAACCTAAATGTTTCCTAAGTTTCTTGTAAGTGAAGAGAGAATAAAGTGCAAAAAGATGTAGTTTTTCTGTAATGTCCCTGGCTTCTCAATTTTTTTAATCAACCTTGCTCACTGACACCCTGCTCTTGAAATAGAGGGAAAAATGTGTTAACAGATAAGACACATTGTGCTAGTTGTTCTTCAAAGCCTTTTTGATCTGCGTTATATCTTTGTTCAGACTAACAGTTTCAGAATTTATCATCTTTAATTTTCTTCATTTGGACAGTACTTAGACATACTAGTTTTCTGTAGCACTTTTTGGAGTCCATTTCTAAGTACTCCATAATGACAAATAACCTCTATCATGGCTGCTTTATATCTGTAAAAAAGAACACTAAATATTCAGAGAGGAGGGCACCCAATTTTCTAGTTCTTTGAATAGAACAGCCAGAACAGACTACTGGTTTCCATTTCTGCTTCCAGAGCTGTTTACCACAAATCATAAACATATTTTAAATGCAAATGTGAATGAAATAATAAGCATGGCCAGAAAAGCCTTAGCTGATGAGGCTGTATTCTCCTTCCTTCCCTGTCATATTCCAGCATGTTGCACTGCATAGGAGTTCCTAAATGCTTGTATTCTTTTTAAGTGCAAATTTATACCTTGACTGTCTGTGATACTTGATATCTGCTAAGTGAAGTGACAGGAGATTAAATCAACACCATGAGGCATCACAGTCGGTGTGCCTTAGAAACAATAAAACATCAAGCAGACTTTAGCTAATTTGGAGACTGTGCTTTGATCATACTGAGCAGAAGAAAGTAATAAGGAACCTAACAAATAAGTTATGGATCCTGGCAAAAAAAATAAACCAAAACCTGTCTCTCATTAAATTCTTTGCTTTGCAAATACTTGAAAGATGTCTGTGCTTTACTTAATAACATAGTTAAGTGCCTTTCTTATATTATTCAATAAATATGCCTTATATTACACTTAAGGGTTCTTAAACCATATTTCTTTTTCTGCATTAGAAAACAGAAAGTATGCAAATTAGAAAGTTATCCTGATGACAGCTTCGACTGTGAAGGAATTGGTATCACCATTGCATAACCTCTGGCTAACTTTCCACTTTTTAGCTCAGATATTATACACACTTGTTTGCAAACATTTTCAGACTCAGTAAGAATTCAGGAAATAGGCAAGGTTTTGTTAATTGAAACTCTCTAAAAAAATTTTGAGACAGTGTTTTTAAACTATGCACTTGTGTTAGGTCATTGTCAGCAATTAAGAAAATCTATACATTGCTACTATTTGATATTTTTTCTGTTAAATTTAAGTGTTGAAGCATGAAGGATTAGAAATAAATTCAGTAATGAGGGCTGGTATCTTGCCTAGGAAAAACAAAAGTTACAGATGCTTCTTGTTAAGGAAACTGTCCATCCCTCCAGGAGCCACTGTCAGTCACACTCACACACCTGAGCTGGGACTGGGTCCCCTTGGCAGCTGCACCCCACACTGGCACAGCCACACCAGGCTTCTCAGCTGGCTCAAACCCAGCTTCCCACAGCAGAGTCTCAGACGAACCAGTCCTTAAAATAATTTAATCTTGGTCCAGTAACTAAATAACAGACAACCAGTTTGAGCTGGTCCCTCTGAGGAGGAGCCCCAAACAAAGAACCTCCCTAACTTTTATCCTCCTGCTGTCCAAGTAGAGGAAAGTCAGGAGCCCTTGGCTCCTGCAGTGTCTCTGAGTGTCTGTCCCCCGGCCAGGCCACAGGGCCCCAGGCCCTTTGCTGGGCAAAGGGTCAGAGACTCCTGATCTGTCACCTCAGGCTCATTGTCCCAGAGCTCAGCCCGTGGCTGCTGCTGCAGCTGCCCACCGAGATACTGGCACTGAATGCATCCCTCAACACTTCTCATCAGGATATTCTTCCTTTTCTTAAGCAAACTCTAAAGTGAAAAAAGCTCAGAATGAATTATAGTTTGGCTATGTAGTGTTTTTATAATCAGCTTCATAAACAACCTACAATCACATTTTCAGGGGCAATGTCTCTTCTCCTTCTGTTTCATACATTGTCAGAAAAGAATAACTTTCTAATATTGTGGTTGGTGTACTCAGAGAGTCAACATAAAGTCAGGGTGATGAAAGGCAAAAGGGCCAAATGAAAAAAACCAAGAACTCACAGAAGAGCTAGACCAGTGTAATACAAGAAGTAAGGATCTAAAAAACCCTGTACCACCAATATGTGCAATTATCTTCTATAGATTTAAGTGGGAAAAGCAGAATTTCTAGTTTGATACCATGACATAATGACATTGTCAATAGATTTTGCTAATTGACACATAAATCCTTATTCAGAAAAAAGGAAAGAAAACTTTAGGACCATCCAGGTAAGACATGTATATGTGTTTTATAACAATCTAGAGAATTTTTTTCAAAGAATAATGCTAAAATCTCATCCAAATTTCACAAAGAACTTCAGGACTACAATATCATTTTTAACTACTGTAACATATGAAATCTATTGTCTTGCAAAAAACAGTTTAAGATTCTAATAAGTATTTTCTTGATGGGCCTATAATTTTTTTTTGTCTTTATAATGCAAATATTAGGAGACCAAACGTTAACATGCAAGAAAATTAATTACTGAACAGTCCTGTCTCTAGACACAGTAATTTTAGAATATGTGGTAGGTGTCACTTGCAGTGATCTGTAAGATCAGATGTTTCATTCAGTTGCAGACTCAGGTTGTATATTTGGAGTTTAATTGAATGGAGTTTAATATTCTAATTAAAAATAATTTTGCTCATGAATAAAATAAAAGCCAATGTGATTAATTAATTTAAATACTACTGTAACTTTCTGAGAAAGGGCAGGAAATTTTCTATTTGATTACTACATTGTGAGAGGTTTGTTCACTTGATTTTAATTTTACATTTAGAAGCATGCGTTATCTGCTTAAGAAAAGCCTGTTAACCTAATTTCAAGTAAAATGTCAAAATACTAAAAGCAAAATGCATAGGGAAAGTCTCACAGTATCCAAAGGGAGTTTATTCTGAAAAGACACTCAATGTAACTCCTTGTTTTTCTCCATCTAATTGCAAAAGTTTTATTTCACAGTCTCCGAAATTCTGACTGGGTTCTGAAGGTGGAAAAAAGAGCTGAGTTCTGATGAAGCATTTAAGAATCTGCTAGTTTTAAGACCTTTAAAGGCACTACTGCAAACTAAGGCAGTGGGAATGGCTGTACCCACACAGTAACTTTCTGTGTTGATGAGTAGAACTCTGCAGTTTGTTACACCAGCAGAAATCAATGTCCTTTATAGACAGAACAGAAGCATAATTTCTTACAAAATCTGACCTCAAAGATAACCTTTATGAAATGCACATATCATATTTGTAAACATAAAGTTACCACCTGTAACCATTTTCCAAATGGAAAATGCTATTTAAAAGTTTAGTTAGTATTTATTTATATTTAAGTTTGAACCCTATGGTTATGGATCTGAATTTAAACTAATCAAAAACTGACAGATATTAAAGTACATTAGAATGTTTTTTCCCCTTGAAACACTGCACTGTTTTTCTTTTGAGCCTGCTGGGACTTTCAATTATGAAATCAAATCTCACCTCATCATCTGTCATCTCCAGGGAAACAAAAACATGTTGACCTTACCTCCCACTGCTTAGAAGGATGAGTCATTTCTTTGCTTCATTTCCGCAGATAAAATGCACCTGTGTAAGCAGTTGCTTACATTTTATAGACCAATGTTGTATTATGCCCAGCAAATAATACTCCCAGAGATTACCCTGGCATTAGCCAAACACTTCAGTACTTGAGGAATTGCTATTGCTTTTCTTGTCACTCTTACTGTGTTTTTTACTAACACAAATCTTAATTAGTTACCAGTAATAACCTAATCAAGCTTGTATCACACTTGCATCATAAAGGCATTTTAACTGATCGATAAGTGAAAGCTGCATATAATAGTAGTAGCCTCTAGTACTACAAAGCCCAAGTAGTTTTTAATGTAAGGCATTATCTAGAAGCAAAGGTTTAGAAAAAAATATTCAGAAGTTTTATAATGAACATGTTGATTATGGGTGGATGCTTTGCAATCTCATCAAGGTAATGTTTTATGGGTACAACTAAAGTTATTTTACTGCAGTAAATCCTGGTATTGAGATGTTTTCATTTGAAATTAGTAAAGAGCAATGATTAACCATTCATTACAAATGTAGTGGATTAAGCTTTAATAGCTCTAAAACATACAGAACAATGTTTATCGTGCTGGAGTTCAGTGAAGTGGTTATTTAAACAGGTTTTACAAATTAAGTCTGAGAAGATCTGCATCATTTGTATGACCCACACTTGCTTACCCTGCAAACGGGGCATGATACTTTCAACAGTTGCTATAGCAATAACAGTAATGATTTTTAAGTAGTAAAGAAGGTGCTTCAGTAAAAATCACTTCAAATAACCTTATCTAATGATAACTCACTTAAACTTTATTTGCTCCTTTTTCCTAATTAAAAAAATACATTTTACAAAGGCAATTGTTAGTTAGCTACACTAAAGCCCTGAAAAAAAATGTATATAAGAGTGATATATGATATACACAAAGAAAGTATCTACATTTTTAGAAAGAAAAACTCATAAAGCCTACAAAGATTTTAAAATTGGTGTAACAAAACATATGCAGCTAGCTGAGGCTTAGATTCTGCAACTTGCATACAGTAAAATCAAGTTCATGGCCAGAAGCATTACACCCATCAGCAAATACTTGTTGGACTGTACACAGAACTTGCTGTCCTATGAAATGTATACCTACAGAAACATGGATATTTATAGATATTTACAGGCAGTAACACTGCCTATAAATATCTATAAATAACACTGAGGAGTAAAAAAAAAAGCCATGCCTTTCAGATGAGAATTCTGCTAATGGCATTGAAGCAGTATCTTATTGTTAACATTGGAGTTCAAGTGAACATTGCTTATATTTGCTGTTATGGATATGTTCCAGAACAAAACAGGCACAGACAACCAAACCAAGAAACCGAAATATAAAATTGAAAACACCCCAAATTAATGAGTGCAACATCAGCCATATGTGGATGCACAAATAAACATTTTATGCTTACTATATGGGAGACTCCCAGGAAAAAAAAGTCATTCTTGGAATATTATTTATTTACTAGGTGGGAACTGGCAAGTTTAAAAGTATGTTCTAAATAATAAGAACAATTAAAATAAGTACTCATTATTTTTACTTGTACCTTTGATAAATTTTTTATTCATCAGTACAATGGAAGTCTCACTTATGCACACATTTGTACCACTTATGTTCAAATCTAAGTAAATATTTTAGTGAAGTCAACTGGTTACAAAGAAATATATTTCTAAAATGTATGATACTTAACTACAACATTATTTACCATTGAGAAAGAGCAGATTATAATATGTACATATTCTTCTCATTTCTGAGCCTTTACTGACTCTCATATTAGTAATGATGAAGTAGGTTCAAGCTAGCAGTTACTAACAAAAATTTAGAAATGCATATTGTAGCCAGTATTTTTTAGATGTCTGAAATATTTTATAATATGTTAAAGAAAGGAGGTTCTAGCTATCTTAAGAAAACATACAAAGGACCAGAGGTGTTACTGCACTAAAGACACGGCCCTGTTTACATTTATTTTCTGTTCATTTCCAACATTCATTTTACACAGTTACACAGCACAAATTAGAGACTCAATGATTAGCGAACCAAAAAAAAAAAAAGCTTCAAAATCCAGAAGAAATATAGAAGTTACTGTAATCATAATTATAAAAACTGAAAAGATAAAACCAGCTCTTTTCAGAAGTTGGGATGCTGGTATTTGCAATGTTTTCTAATACTTCAAAATTCGTAAATGTGTTAAGATGCCCCAAAGCACAAATTCCATCTCAAAAGATGGAAAGCAACAGCGTTTCATTTTTTGAAAACCCAGGAATTTCTATGAGTCCCAAGATGTCCAAGCAATGTGTTTGTTCAAGTGCTTCACTGCACTGCTGTGTCAGACATGTTAGTGTGCTTTTGAAGCGAACAGAAACAGAAAGGGCATGGCTTTAAACCAGAGGGGTGTCTGCAGCCGTTTCTTTCCCATGGTCTCAAAGACCTCTCCTGTGACCCCAGCCGTAATTTGGGGATGTAGGCTGGAATAGGCAGACAAACATAAACCCAAAGGTGACAAAGCAGACGTAAAGAACATTGTGTCTCATTCTAAACCAAAATTCAACGCAGAGTTTCTATGCCAGTAGTGCCAATTCCTGATCAGCCATACTAGCTCATGGAAGAATATCTGAAACAAATTATCTAACTGATTATTTAATATACACTTTGCCTGTAGAAGCAGCTCAAGTAAAACACAGCGAATTTATACTGAAGTGCTCGATATTCAATGTAGGTATAACTTTCACTGCATACTATGGTTGGATGGAGGTTTTATGTGGTTTGTATTCCTTAACCAGGAGCTGGCAATTCTAATACATATAACATACTGTTAATATGAACAACCTAAATCTTAAACAAAAGTTTGAAGGCTGAATTTCTAACCAAGCAGTTCTTCTATTTTTATTTATGTGAACTACTGAAGTTCATTGCCTGGACTATTGACCATATAGGAATGTAAATTCTGAAATTTTGCCAAGTCCTTGTCCTCACATACTTTTTTATACAATTCCTAAAGCTACTATCTTTAAGTGAATGGAAGATAAATAACAGAGTTTAACAGTTCTTTACTTCATGTTCAGAAAGTCTATTCAATGTGGAAGAAAATCCAGTAAGGTTACAGTGAAAAAAAACTCCCATAACTAAGGACTTTTGGATGAGTCAGTATTACAGAACTTGGCTCTATTTTTCAGTCTTGAACAGGAACCTATCTTTCAATGTGATGGCTGTCCAGTAGTCTTAAATAAAAGCTGTAAGATTTAATGGTTCACAATTTTAGAGGTGGTCAGGATTATAACTTGAGCACCAGAGCATCACTGATACTCTATTTCCTTTCTACATTTGAGGTTAAGGAAAAAGGCAGAATATAAAAGGCAAACGACTACTAGAGGAAAAAAATAAAAAATAACATAGATAGAAGAATCAACTTAAGAAGTAAATAGAATAATAGACCTATCTGCTTCAATGAATTATATAGAAAAAAATTAAATCCCTTCACTTCTTTTCCCCTACTGCCTTTTGATAGAGACCAATGAAAAAATAAGTAGAGTAAATGAAATCCATTTCTAATCCTGATAATGAAATTCTTAGTTTACATTCTTTAATTTTGAAATTCAAAATTTTTAGCTTCAAAGAGCTAAAATTAATTCAATACAAAATAAATATTTTTTGGCCTAAAAGAACCAGTGTTGTAACCATATTCACATAAATCTAGTCAGCATGTGGAGCTTGTTTAACAGATGTCATACAGCCACAGCTAAAAGCTGCAGCTGAGTGTCTAAACAGGTACTGATTCTCCCTCTTCCAATTATTATAAGTACTCATGGAGAAATAGGTGGGCTAATCAGATGCAATGCATCTTGGAAGAGTTCTATATTTTTGCATGCTGATAGTCTTTCAGATTTGGAAGTCATGGTATTTCTAAAGGTCTGAAACATACTCTACTTATATGAAAAGGGTGTGCAGAAGCCACAGAAACCACAAACATCAGAATAACTGAAACACCTGGTGCTAAGGTTAAATTTTAGAGGAAATACTAGAGCATTAGAAAACAAATTTGAAAAATGCCCTTCAGAATAAGAAACGTGTAGCAGATTGTCCAGTATCAGACTTTTCTTCTCTCTTCAACAGAGAAAATAATGTATACTGGATAGTTCTTACCCCTCAAATCAAACACAGATACTAACAGTCATATTGAGGTTAATTCTTAAAAAAATGTTTAGATATCTTATTTTTTATATTGAGGTGTATAAAAAAAATCTATATTTTCTTCCATACTACTAGTAATTCTGTCTTTGTTTAAAATTCCACTTCCCTCATAGTGCTTCTATTTTAAAGTATAAAGGCAATTAAATTCCTGTCACCAATAAAAAACCCTATTATTTTTACTAACATTTACAGAGATAAATATACTCAAAATAATTCATTAAAATTGATGGTTTTCAAGTGGTCTTTGGAATCCAGAGTTTCCAACTGGAAACTAGAAAATGTTGTCCTGGTTTTCAAGGAGGACCCTGGAAACTACAGGCCTGTCAGTCTCACTTCATTGCCCACTAAAATCATGGAAAATACAATTCTGGGGAGTATTGAAAAACAGGTGGAGGACAACACAGTGATCAGTCACAGCCAGCAGGGCCTCACAAACAGGGAGTCCTGCTTATCAAACTTGATTTCCCTCTCCGACAGGGTAACTCACCCAGTTATCTAGGGAAGCCATTAGGGGTAATCTTTTTGGACTTCAGTAAAGCTCTTCATACTGTCCCTCACTGTATCCTTCTGGACCAAGTGTCCAGCATTCAGCTGGATAATCGTGTTGTACTGTGGGTGAGAAATTGGCTCCAGGATTTAAAGACATAGTGTTACCTATGACAGAAGCACAGCACTGGAACAGAATTGCTGTTCTGTGATAGGAAAATTATTCTTTCAGTCCTGCTTATATTCTAAAAGATTGGATAGGAACTAATCTTTTTGAAGTGATTACCTTCAGTATATTTTATCCCCTGCAAACTTTCCTGACTTAATTATAGTGATACTAAATAAATTCTGAACAGCAAATAGTTCTAAAAGGCCATTCTCAAATTATTCTTTTAGAGTTAATAAACTCTAAAGTGTAAAACCTGCTTATGATACACACAATGACTGAATTGCCATATGATTTAGTGTTTGTGACACTTTAAACTGCAGCATTTCTTTGGTATTTGAATATATGACAGTTTGCTAAAAAGCAAATCATGATCTAAGTAATGATTAACGACCTTGCACCTGACCAGCTTGGAAGAAAAAAAAAAAGAACGTTTACAATAAATCATACCAAGATAGGCAAAATATTTTTTTCTTTAGTCCACAAAACAGAAAATAGTGACTGAAAAGCTGTAAGATACAAACTTTAGATGGAGAGCAGCCTTTTCCAGCACATAAGGACAATGAAACATTTTTTCATTTGGTATATTCTTGATCTATTTAGATATGCAGAATAGGCATAGTCTTTCTCTTCTGCAAACAAGCACTTAGCAACTGCTTAGCTATACATAAATGGACGGTGTTAGGAACAGTCATTTAAAGGTATTTAAGGCATCTCTAATTTCTGAAGCAGAGCTAAGACAACAAAGACTTGAGAAAAATGGTTCCAGCTCCACACTGTGTACTTACTAATAGTGAAAAATGTGTTTGTGCCTTTCTTTTCAAGAAGAAGAAAAAAAGAAAAGCTATATATGAAAAATTGCTGGGAGGCCAAGCCAAGTCACAGGGAAGATTACTGTTAATCAGACACAATTATCTCAAGAGTATTGAGTAATAAGTTTAATCTTTGTGACACGTTGACCCATGTGACATCAAAAGAAAAAGTAGGTTTGGCTTATGAAGTCATTTTATGCTTTCCATAACTGCACATAAAGATTTACTGGCTACCTGAAATAACACAAACCCTCTGGTCAAAGGTTTGAGGTGCAGAAGCCACTGTTGCTCACAACTCTGCAAGACTGTTAAAATTGGAGATAATGAGAAGGTAAAATGGTGAGGCAACATGACACATTGTAGTAGGGATACTGCTTTACTTGTGAGAAGGTATTACCTCTTGCTTCTACCAGACTAAATATGGACATTTTTAGGACTTATACATTGACAGACGCTGAAGAAGAGCACAGGCAATTTATCTTTCTTCAGGCCAATAATATGTACTATTTCAAATCTTGTTCCTAAACGTGTCACCTTGAATATCCTATTGCGTTACCTCACTGTGTATACATTTCTTTTGTCTTGTACTGACCTTACAATGTTCCCCATCCATCTACGTCATAAGATTTTTCCTTTTTACCCTACCCATCCCACAACTTGTTTCATTGCAAACACATATAATAGTATTTTAGAAGATTTGGTTTTTCCCCTTCTTTTATTTTCCACAGCACATTAATATCCTTACATCTGTACACATATGACTGATCTGAGAACAAAACCAAGGCTTATAGATAATGGTTAGCCAACAGTTCCTCCATTTTAACAATATCCATGTAAGCTGAGATCCCAACTGAAGGAAAATAATTATTTTACTTTTTTTTTTTTTTTTCCTGCAGGAATTCACATTATTTAAACTTAACTACAGGGGCCAAGTTTGCTAAGATTTTGAACAATGTTTTTCAATTACAGAACTAGAGACTTTGCACTAGAACCCAATAGTGCAACCCTCCTGTTGTGCTCCTCTCTGGTTCAGATCCCAGTTACCATCAGAACTTACCACTGCCAGTGAGCAGGTACTCACTCCAGGGAGTCGTACAGGAACCTCTCCACTTCCTCAAATAAGATGAGGAAAAAGCTGAACTGACAGTGTTTACACTTAGAATGCTGCTAAATCATCCCTAAGGATTACTTAACTCCAGGGAATATAACAGTTCCTCTGAGGAACAATCTGTGCATTTGGGATACTTTTCATAATATACCAAATAATAGGTTTTCCAAATAAATAATAAGAGAAAGACTTACTCGGAGGTTCTTATGACTCTAAAATCCCTTCTTATTTTAAACTGCAGAAGTTGATAATTATGATTCATTTTCAATATATTCAAAATAAGGTTTAAGAGCAAAGCATAATTAATTCAATAACTGCTTCAAAATGTAAATGCAAAATGTTAGCTACATGGAACACCTCATATCTTTTATTTGCTATTCTTAAAAGAAAAGCAATCCTGATTGATTTAGACTCCTCAGAACCTGCTACACAAAAGACATTTTAAGATTTTCAAAACAGTATACTTGCTATGCTGATGAATGTTATCCCACATGTTATATAGTTTGGTTGGTTCAAAAATCTAGAGTATAAATCAATCTTAAAATAGAATGCTGATAGTATTCAAAAAATGAAGGAAAATCTTTTGAGTTACAAGAAAAAAAACTTCCCTAACCCAGAAATACTCATACTAGTAAATGTATTTTTTTTTTGTTTTGTGTTTTTGTTTGTTTGTCTGTTTCCAATCATATGGAAGTTAACTATGCCTGTAGGAAGTTTCTTAGGGTAATATTTTTCAAACACAGAAGATGCTTTTGAATATTTCCCTGTTCCCAGAGTAGATGATGCTCATAGATCTCACTGGCTTTGAAACTCCAAATGACAGGAGATACTGAGTGGCATAAATACTGTTCTCAAATTACTTCATACCTGAAACTCAACATCTGCTGTCATTGGCAGGTATGCAAAGAGTTTTATTCCCAATATCACGATTCTTTCTGCTTTAAAGTAGCTGGGAATATCGAGCACAATGAGTCTCTGAGCAGATGGACAATGCATAGTCTAGAAGACATTTAGATATTACTCGAACACTTTTGATGATTAGAAATCTAGAAAATATTTGTCAGCTCAAAAGGCAATTTAAATTTATTTTAATATAGAAATCTAGAAAATGTCAAATTATGTATAGTTTCTAAATTAAAGTTTAATTTCTTATTTTTTTTCTTGTTGTGACAGCCATTTACATAGAATTCCCACAGATTTTCCTATTTACCTGGCTTGCTTAGAAGTCTGAGCACAAAGCAATCAGAGTAAAATATACACTTAAAAGTTGCAGACCATCAAGATTTTTTTGCCTGCAGAGCAGCAGGTTGCACTTAAGTAAAACCAAAAGTAGGCCAGGCTTGTGATTATTCTTCTAGGTCTTTATCAGAACTCTAGGGGAAATGACTGCTTGTGAAAGAGGTCTGGAAAGTTACCAAGTTCAAGCTTCTAGCAGTTACAAATAAAGTGTAAATAATGGATCAGTGTTCAAAGCACTCATTTTGCATGAAATTCCATGCTAACCTACATAGCTAGTAACTTCACTATGTCAAAAGTAATTACCTTCTTGATGTGGCAGATATAATAACATGTGTTTAAAAGCAGCATATGATTACAGATACTGAGAACAGGGAAATTACAATGGAATGAAAAGTAATATGTCTGGCCGAACTGATGAAAGACAAAGCTTAAAGGAATAATGAGAGTGGTGACAAATCCAGTGAATATAACATAAACAATTCAATATGATAAAGATGTATTAGGAGGCAAAGGCATCATGTAGTTTCAACATTTTTCAGAAACCAAGTGTACCCTGCTGTAATTGAATAGAACTTGATTAAGGAGAAAGCTGAAAAAGCATTACATTATAAAGAAAAGCAGTGAGTAAAATCCAAGACCCTGAAATTTGCTTTACGCTAGGGGTGTTTAACCAATAATGTAATCAAAACTGGAATTTTTGCAGAGCAAGATTTTTAACAAAATAATGCTGAACAGGAAGAGCTTTGTAGTAATGTACCAATTTGACCACTAGTGATATGTTCAGAACATATTTCATATTTTAGGCAGTCTTAAGGAAAGGAAAGTCTTAAAAGAAATAATGAAATATTGAACACAGGCAGTGAAAGTAGGTGACTCAATATCGGGATGAAAATCCACCTCAGTAATGTATTTGTTTAATGAAAGTTTTTCTCCATAATTAATGGAACTAAATCCAGTTAGCTGCTGTGTAATAGCAGGTTTGTTGTTAACATTCATGTCTGGTTTTGCTGGGTTTTGTCTTTCAAATGTCTTTGTGAGCTCTATAATCCACATACATTACAAAAACAGAATATTCAAGGCAATATTCAATTTCTTTGCCAAAACCAAAAGTACAAAGAAGCAGAATAGTACATATTAAGAAAAGGAGAAAAGTTTGCATTCTATTCCAGAACAGACATCTAAAGCAGATGGTGCAATTTTTCTTCATTTATTACAGTAATATAGTTTACACAGATTAATGAATGGATAGCTATAGGTATGATGAATCCCACTCTTGGTGACTAACTAGTTACTTGCATAGAAGTAAATGCTAAGAGTCTTTATAAACAATGTCTGAAAGGCAATTCTGTCCTAACCATTTCATGGTACCACAGAATCTCAGGATAACTGAGGTTTGAAGGGACCACTGAAGTTTATCTAATTTAGCCTCACCTGCTCACAGCAGGGTCAGCTACAACAGGTTTCTCAGAATATTGTCCAGTTCAATTCTAAATATCTCCAAGGATGGAAACTGAAATCTCTCTGGACTTGTTTCAATGCTTGGCTGCCCTAACAGAGAGAGAAAGGAAGAGAAAGGAAGAGAGAGGAAGAGAAAGGAAGAGAGAGGAAGAGAAAGGAAGGAAGTGGCAGAAGGAAGTGGCGGAAGGAAGGAAGTGGCGGAAGGAAGTGGCGGAAGGAAGTGGCGGAAGGAAGGAAGGAAGTGGGGGAAGGAAGGAAGGAAGTGGCGGAAGGAAGGAAGTGGCGGAAGGAAGGAAGTGGCGGAAGGAAGTGGCGGGAGGAAGTGGCGGAAGGAAGTGGTGGAAGGAAGGAAGGAAGTGGCGGAAGGAAGGAAGGAAGTGGAGGAAGGAAGGAAGGAAGGAAGGAAGGAAGGAAGGAAGGAAGGAAGGAAGGAAGGAAGGAAGGAAGGAAGGAAGGAAGGAAGGAAGGAAGGAAGGAAGGAAGGAAGGAAGGAAGGAAGGAAGGAAGGAAGGAAGGAAGGAAGGAAGGAAGGAAGGAAGGAAGGAAGGAAGGAAGGAAGGAAGGAAGGAAGGAAGGAAGGAAGGAAAGTTCCCTGCATTCAATTTGTGTTAATGGTTGCATATTGGCCAATTACTTAGTGGCAGAGCATGGGAAAGTCAAAAAGTCATACAGAATTTCACAGAGTGCTAACAGACATATGGTTAAGAGCTTAGGTCATCCCCTCTGGTCACATGAAAGCATTTCTATAACAATAATTTTTTTTTTTCCTAAGAACAACTGTATTTACAAAACATTATTTGCTGCAAGCAATGTCATGGAAGTTGAAAAGCACACCTGGAGACCAGATCAAAAAATATATTTTTCTGCAAGATATATCTCATCTCTCATAGCCCTTTACTAGAGATCCCTGCTACTCTAAGGTAGCTTAGAACTTGCTATAATGTATCTACTGATTGTCATATGAGAATAGCTATTCTAAAATACATGAAAAGTATGTAGTTTCCATTTGTCAGACTGCAATTTATCTGGGTGAGTCATCAGTATTTTTTCTCAAGTTTTATTAATAAAAGTTATTAACAAATACACAAAATCTGTAATTAGAGACAAGTACAACAGGTTATACAGCTTGACTCATTTCTTCTACTATGGATTGTGTATTAAAGATTTTACTCATCCAAGAGCATTTCTCACTTAGCTTTTTAAGAGTCTTATTTCTTCCAATAAAAAAGCCATAGATTTGCTTATGCATCAACATAAGGGCAGCTATTACTTTTGGGGATGCATTGTTGTTCCTTTTCTATTTTTTCCACTATAAAACCCAATCAAACTAACAAAACTCCCCAAAACAACAACATCAACAGCAACGAAAAATGCAAATAAAATTCCTTTTAGATCATATGATCAGTTGGAAATCCATAGTGGTATACTAAGACAACTTGACCTCTTGACTACAGGCACAGTATCAGGAGGCAGTTCTGGAAACATGAATTTGATCTGCGTATTTATGTATGTGTACTGAGAATGAAATCTATTTAGACAAGCATTCACAGGAAAATAACTGTATTCTATACCCAACAAAAATGGTTTATTTGTCTTTTGGCACCTTTATACATATCTTTCCAGGTCTAGAAATACTTTTTCCCCCCTAAGTGCTTTAAATCAATGATATAAAGTCATTTTTTCCAACACAAGCCCTCAAGCAAAGAATGAAAAGCAAAAACCCTCTCCTTGGCTTTATGGGTATTCATTCTGTTTTATAAAAGTATAATATAAAACTGTGGACCAAATCAATCAATATTCCCTAATATTTAATTCCAGAGTTCTTAGGTTTTCCTATGTCCTTTTAATTCCCTGAATTTATTTCTGAAATGTTGCAATGTTCTGAAAGTAGTACTGCTTTTAAGAAATGCAGCCATCATTTGTCTCATTGTGAAACGAGAAGTGGCAAGTTAATTGTACTACATACAAAAAAAATTTACCTCAAGATATATACACTTTTCTCTGTAACTATTTTACATTAAAAATGTTGATTATGCTTATATACTATATACTCATATACTATAGCCTATACTATAATATCATAACTATATACTCAAGAGGTAGAAATACCTCCTGAGTTTATATGTAAGTATGATGAAAGGAACACCTGAAATCCTGAAAAGATTATTGTAGTGAGGTGAAACTTGTGTTGCTGATCTGCTGTCAGCACTGTAGCAGCCTCCAACCTGCTGCTCTGCTGCTCGAGCAGCCCGTGTGGCAGAAGGTGAGGAAGAGCCATCTGCGTCAGGTACGGCTGCAGGTGCCATATCAGCTGCTGCCTGGTGACAATAAATCTCTTCCAAGCACCTGGAAACCTTGACAGACACTTTTATCTCGGTATAAAAACACCCCACCACCTCAAAAAGTTTCTCTGAATAGAAATGAGGTACTTGACAGAACACCAGCTGATAAAGGCCAGAACCTACTCCACTGCAGATGTTCTGTTCAGTCCAGGTAACAGGGTGAACTCATGAGTTCTTTGTTAGGCACAGCAGTCATTTGTTTCAGTACAGTACAGCTAATATCCTTGTATAAGGCAGAACTTGAAGCAGGATAACAGGTATGTAAAAATAAATGGTTTGTCATTAAAATTTTACAAATTTCTGTTTGTGACTTGTGCCAATAAAACCAAGTAGGATATCTCATCATTAGGGGATTCAAACAATGACAACTTTTCAGTATCCATCAGTAACTTTATACCTGAAGGTTTTGTAGGAAGAAGATATACATAAGAGCACTTGATCAGATTGTTCCAAAAATATTTTAAGAGTTTACAAATAGATGTGTGTTTTGAACTCAGAACTACTGTTAACTATGTCAGTGAAAAGTCACTGTTGAGATACACTACTCAGCTGAATGTTTCAGAAAGTACCCTGATTTCATGAATGACAGATCTCCTTGTCTGGATCATGCAGTTTTGTCTCCAGTATTAGTTGAATTTCCTCTGTGGTCAGCTGTTTAACATCACCCAATCATTTTGTCAAGTTTATGTTTGTCTCTTTAAAGAACATAAGTGATGAAAATGATGATTAGGAGACAGTCTTTGCAGAAAAATAGACAATATCAATCAAAAAATGGAATATGAGTATGTGATTCTTGTGAAGGAAAAGTCAGAACGAGCAGTTCTGTCAATCAGTCACTCACTCAGTCTATCCCAAGAGAATTCTGTATACCATAACCCAACATTCTCTATAAATCATTTACCCAAATAAAAAAAAAAAAACAACATTAAAAACAAACCTAAACAAACCAAACCAGACCAAAACAAAAAACCAAACAATCCCCCCCAAAACAACTAAACAGGAGTCAGCTTATTTTTTATACAAGTAATCACTTTGAAGATGTATATAAGCAAAAAATTCTGAAACCATTTGTAAAGAGAATGCCTATGTAATACTATTTTTAGTAAAATGAAGAGGCCACAATGTAGATACAATCTTCATAATAAAATGTTGCACTTCTGTTACTTTTGACTTTTTTGTGAATGTTTTAAAATAACAGGATAGGAAAATTATGGCATGCCAAAAACATCACTACAAACAATAAGAATGGCAGGGACTTTGAGAGGTTTGTCCAATATGTATTTTAGTCTAAAAACATCTAGATGCACAGAAAAAGAAGCACTCAGAAAACATGTGAACTAGGAAAAAAGAATCAAAATCCCTATGGAGTAAGGCAAATTATCTTTCTCTCCTGCTGACTAGCCAAGGAAGAAGGGAAGATTGGCATTAGAATCAGAGATTACTGAACACAATATGAAGCACATGAAATTGTACACTCTGGCAAACTGAAAACCCAGCTAAATAAAAGTGTAGTTTTCCTTATTGGATGTGAAAGATGGTGGGAAAAATTCTTTTGAGAGAAGAGTAAGTTTGCAGTTACATATAAATGCAATTAAGAAAGGATGTTGTAGTAAATACAAGAAAAATAGAAGGGAATACATGAAATAAAAAAATCTTAATAATTAAAATTAATATATTTCCAATATTCTTAGAGGCATTTAGAAGCATTTAAAAGCATTTTAGAAGCATTAACAAGGAAAGAAGTTTGATATATGCATTGTTCAGAAGCTCTTTCTACTCACCTTGGGACACTTCTCCTGCATGTAAATCAGGAGAGACATGTTTAGACCAAAGTTCCATAGACACAGCCAGTGCTGATGGAAGGTCATTGTCTAAAATTTCAGCAGGAAACACTTCAGCCACTTCACTGAGAATTTTCTTGCTTTGGGGCACAGTAGGTAAACAGGTGATATTGTTTATTCCATCAACACAAAGAAACCCAGTGGAGCAGGACTGTATAAGACAATCATTGTAATTAAGCTCACAGCTTCGTCCCTGAAAGAGAGTTTTCAAAAAAAGGACATATTTTGACGACAATTCACATTTCATAGTGACGTTAGTTGCTTTCTTTTGATTCTAAAATATTTTTTGCTTATATTAAGCTGTTTACACTTTCAAAAGGAAATGCCATGTGGAAAATATTCCTTAACTAATATAACAGTATAGTTTTAAATTTTAACTGAGTAACATTTTGACTCTGATTATCAAGAAAATAATTTCTTTACAGACTTGTAATTGCATAGTATCAAAGACAATATTGTTACCAGTATTAAAAACTGGTTAAAATAATAATCTTCATATAGAATGTAGGTTTGAAAAATACTTTTTACAGAGGACTTAGCTGACTAAAAATTCTATGGCTTGCTCTGACTTGCAAGCTAATGTTCTTTCCTTTTGTACACTGCAGCCCATTGTTTGTTGTCTGTTGTTACCAAATCTGCACACAGCTCCCTGTTAATACCTTGCATTCACAGATAGCGCTTAGAAAAGAAAAAAATATAGTGGCAGTCTCAAATTGGATCAGGCATTCATTTCCTATTTTTTTATCAAGAGTAACAATTCATGGGGAGTCTGAAATATCCTCCCTAGTAATAAAGCAAAAATGATCATATTCAGTGGTCTGTAAAAAAGGCAAGGAATAATTATGTGAATTAAATGCATTCTTGAAGTGTGAAATAAATATATTCCGAAGTCAGGCCTGGGTTCATTTTATTTTCACTTCTGTTGCAATGAACTAATAGACTACGTGAAGGGAGACAGCTAACAGCTATCCTAGAAGGATACTACATGTTTTATAACTATTTAAAATATGTGCATTTCATCCCTGAGGACATACATCTCTTACAACATATCATCAGGATATAATTTTTAACTGAATCTTCTCCTGCAATTGGAGCACGTGTTAAAAAATCCAAGCCTTCTCTAGAGCTCAAAAAGCATGTATTCATTACACACTTTCCTTCAGACAAATACTTAAAAAGTCTTTCATGTCTACGTAGCTAACTATTTACACAGAACTTGGGACAACTTGTATTTTATGAGATCTCTGTCAACGCTATTATATTGATTTATGATATTAAGAAACAATAGGAAGGACAAGAGAGAGAGAGAGGAAGAAATGTAGGCATGAAAACTGAAATTACTTTTTTTACAAGTAGTATAAATTATTTGAGGTTTAAAACAGAAGAGGTTAAATTGACGGGTTTTGAGTAATTTTGATACATTCATGTTTGTTTCAATCAACTTCTTAATTTGTTTTGGCAAGCAGACAAGCTATCTGGTAGATTCATGGCATCTTATAAAATCACTCACTGCGTCGGTATTCCAAAGCACAAAGGAAAAACAGACCAATTAATATGTCAGTTCCCATGCATTTCCTTCTTGCTCTTTTCTAATTCCACACATAGAACAAATGATCAGTTTGAGAAGGCTCATAATCGTTTTTAATCCTATAAAACTTATGTTTCATTCTGACTTTCCTGCGATAGATTAGTACATTTTTATGACTACTACATTTAATGGCAAAGAGCATTTGATTACGATTTTATGACTCATAGAAACAAAGCAGATGTGGATAACCTCCAGTGTGCATGAAGGGTACATTAAGTAGCCATAGATAAATTTGATAGCACTGAAAGTGCCTGTAAATGCTTTAACAGTTTCCATGCAGGGGGATGGAATCATTTAACTTGCGCAGATTTGTACTTTAAAGTAGGTATATATCTATAGAGGGTTCCACTTAAAAAGTAAACACTTATTTCATATACCACTGACTATGCTTTTCTTCTGAAAATTTATGAGAGATTTCACAATCTATGCTTTATGATCCATACTTTGGGTAACAGTACAGACACAGACTACAGAAGATTTACATACACACTGTAGCTGGAGTTCTTTGAATACTTATTTTTCTGTGAATTTTGCTGTTTCCACTCCGTACCTACTCATTCTTAGGAACCAGAACCCATTGGGACCTAACAAATATACCGCTTGAGGTGTTTAGACCATAACTTCTTATCCTTGACACTGAAGATAGGTATATTAAAAATGTTTCTATGTTGGTCCCCCACCATGTTTTCCTCCTTTTATATTCCTTCCCAAAGCATAGTGGAATTGGAGGCACTGAAGATGGAAAAATGAATAATGGAATAAAAGGCAAAGATGATACATCTTAAATTTCAGCTGCTTCAAAGGCTTGTTACTTTTCCTTCTGCAAGGGCTTGCTTGTTCTGCAACATAATGTACAATTAATACTCAAGCTATGTACTAATAGAAAAACTGCCCCCATGGGTCAAATATCTATCTAGCTCCATCATCAGTGAGATTTTAATGAATACTTTGGGAAGAAAACAGGAAGAAAACAAGCAGAGCTAGCATCTGGTAACTCACCAAATATACCATTCCAACTTTTGACAATAAGTAAATCAAAGACTCCCTGGGCCAGGATAATATTCAGAAAAGTAATTTGAATAACAATTAATCTATCCTCCTTCTAACCCAATTTTGGGTTTATTTGTACTTCTGGTCTCTACAGTGTCACACAACACTGACTTGTACCAATAAATTTTGCGCTAATTGAAAAAATAATTTCTCTAAACAGATTTTAGTCTTTCTCTCTGGTGGTTTTATTTGGTATTCAGAAGTTTTTTGGGGATTTTTGGTGAGACATAAATGGTACAAAAAATTGTGAACCTGATCTTCTCCATTACAATTGTTCATGTAAGATAAGCATGAATATTTAAGGAAAAAAAATGAGATTATTGTAACGTAAGGATCAATCTGTTTTCTGTATAAAAAGACTATGGCCTTCAAGTGATGTATCCTTAATCACTACTTGACATTGTTTTGAAAGCCAATCTGCTTTACAAGACAAAAAGGCAGCAGTTACCATGCTCTGTGGGAAGCATTAATGTTACCCTTACTAGTCTGTAAAATCCACCTTTCATAAATGGTATTAATTTTTATGAGATAATAGTTTCTTCCTTCTCAGGATCGTTTGTCAGTAAATTCAGTCAGATTATTTGCATTGTTCAGATCTATTTCTACCTACCAAGCCCTTATGGTAAAATACAGACTTTACAAAATTGTAGACAAAGAGTCACTGGAACAGGAAGAAATTCCTGGTGAATTCCTTGAACAAAGCATAAGTAATTTCTGTAAATCCATTCCATTCCATTCAAGAAGTATATGAAAAATTCTGAGCAAGCTTAAAAAGAAAAAGTATTTTCTGTGCAATGTTGAACAGCCAGGTAAAACAAAAGATAAGAGAAATTTCAGCATCTCACCACAAATCCTGGCTTGCAAAAACAGGAATAACCAAAGCTGGGCTCCTTTTGAACACAGATACCATGTATGCAGGGGTTGGATATGCACTCATCAACATCCAACTCACAATGGAGGCCTTCCCATCCTGTCAGAAAACAAAAGCAAAGTAAACCCCAAAGCAAGACTCATTAAAATCTGTATCCACTTACTGAGTGTAAATGGAACAAAGGTATGGGTAACTATCATCCATTCTCACATATATGGAGATATATATTATGGGATGAATATGAAATTTTTTGGGCTGTGGTTTCTCAGAGTAGAAAAAAATAAAGGAAAAAAGTTAAAAAGAGAAACTATGAGATTCTGTCTTCTCTCAGTTTATTAGTCAGATTACTGGATATTTTATTGATATACATTTCTTACTAAAATCTCCTTTACAAGTAAGTGCACCATAAATTAGAGGCTAAATTCTCATGTTGAAGCTCTGTTTTAGGTCATGTAATTTAAGCCTGTCTCGAACTTGCTCCTTGTAGGCTAAGTTGAAATGGAATCAGTCCATTTGCTTGGTAAATACAAACCCAGAACTCTGTAAAATATGGCTAGTTAATGCACAGCACTGACGTTCTGCCATGATATTCCCACTGCCCATTACAGATTTGATTTTTCTCCATTTTACTATTTCTAAACAAACTAACAAAGAAAACCCAACAGCCCCACAAGCTCCCAAGCAGTCCTTGGCTGCTGCAAATCTAGTTGCCACTGTTCAGACTTTGCCCCAGAGTATTCATCAAATGGATTCACCTGTTACATTCCAGTCTTGCTTTAGCTGCCCTGTTAGAAGAGCAGCCTGCCCAGTTAAAGACTTCACCATGAGCCTGCTGTTAATGCCAACAGCTGCTGTTGTTGCTTTTGAGCTGTCTGAGGTGCTGTTAGAACACAGTTTGCATCTCTCCATGCTGCTCCTGCACCTGAACAGCCTGAAGCTGCAGGCACAGGACCTGAACATGCATCTATTATTCCAAGGGTATGGGGCTGCTACTGGGACAATAGCTGACAAAATTAATGATCCATTACAAAATGCATTTTTCAGAGCTACATCCATTCCCTTTCCTGGTATCACATGCTGTCACCACATGCTTCACTTTGTTCTCTGGAGGTTTTTGGAAAACTGCAATCATCTGCCTTGTTCCTGTTTCAGTCTTGGTACCATCCCTTTTCCATTTCATTAAATTACAACAGGGAATCTGTTGAGGGGTCTATCAGACTACCTCCCCAGTTGTTTCCCATTGTTGCCTTTATAGACCAAAAAATCCCCAATCCCAGCTCCATATTTCTATAGTGAAGCTAAGAAGAGAAATATAAGATCTATTATATGTGAACAGTCAAAGCCTGAAAAAAATGCCAATTTTTTTCCCCAGGTATTTCTACTTTTTCTCTCTGGATGATATTTTTTTTTTCTAATCCCTTTCTTCAGATGTGCAACTTTGAAAAAAGTTTCTCCTCTCAAAGATTCCCCTGCCTCTCCAAATTCACCTCTTTTCAGAGCTGTAACATTCTCATCTTTTCAGCCATTTTAAAGACTTAAATAACATTGTAAAATACCATATTAATTAAAAAACTCCTCAAGATACGTAAAAATTATGTATACACTTAATGCATGATTTTTTTATTCTGTGTTTTTACCTAATGGAAGAATGATTTACAGATCTTTCACCCCTACTAGCACATGGTATTATTAAAAGGAATATAAAAGAAAGTCAGCCATGCTTTGGTTGGGAGGTATTTAAAATGTGTTAGCTGTAGAAGTGAGTTCCAAAGCCCCAGAGAACTTTCTCCTACTTATACCAAGAGTTTCCATGTTGCACAGAGACAGCAATCACAGTTCTTAGCTAGTGAGCAATTTTTAAATGTCTATATTAAAATATCTTTGATGTATTATTTTAATAAGCTTTAAAAATAAGGGGAAAAATGGACTGGACTTGGCAATGTATTCTGTGTTAATGACTAAAAAAATACATCTTAAAGTTTTTGAGTCATTAATATTGGTGGAGGGTGATATGGCCATATGCAGCACCAGGTGGATATGTAGTACTGAGGTTAGGCCATGACTCTGATTTTTTAAGATCAGAAAGATCTTTATTATCATGAATTCTGTATGAAAAAATAAAAAAAAAAATCACTCGTTGGTACATACATCAGAACTATAGTGTTTTTCTGAATTTTCAAGTATCTCTCTGATATTTTAAGAAGTTCTAAAAAATATTAAGCTGTAATCAATGTAGTCCTATTCATAATTAGCCTTTAGTAAGGCAAAGATACTTAGCCAAAGTATCTCATATGTTAGAAAATCATTCCTTATTATCAATTAAACAAATTAATAAACTGCCTCATTAAATTTCATTATACACATGCATGTATTTGCTTCAGTATCTTCCATACTTTTTTGAATAAGATCTCTTACATATAGTTAGCTGCATTAAGACAAATTCAGAATGAAAAAAAATGCAAAATGTATTAATATTCAATTTGCTATGTGCTTTTATTTAAATGTAGAACAAGAATGAGTAGAAAGACTCTAGAGAAGTGTAATATATATATATATGGTCACAACTTCAGGAGAGTTTGCTAACATGTTTTTGCTTGTAAATGGAAACTGACAATGTGAACATATTTTGGCACAAAGTGACTAGATCAGATATATGGAGATAGCATGGGTTATCAGAATATTTATCATCCAGAATATATTTGAATTATCTCTAAAAATAACCAGTAAGAAACCTTGTTGCAGTACTATCTCAGAAATCATTCAGCAGTGGAAGTGAGTAAAATACTTGATTTAAACTGAAAAATTAGTTTCAGGAGCCAGGTACTGAAATATTCCTTAATTTAAGAGTAACTTGTGTAGCAAGATGTTACTTATGCATATGGATTAGAAATCCTACTTATGTTGAGAAATGGCTTTTTATTAGCAGACATGACAGGAGATTGTAAGTAGTCCTGAACAGATTAAATTTGTGATTGCATGAAAATGCAGACTGACTGTGACCTTTGCTTTTGTAAAATTTTGATAAATATTTGTAAAATATTTTGATGAATACTAAATCTCTTATATTTTCATAAACCACTTGACCTGTTTTAGTTGATCTCTGTCAGAATTAGGAAACAGTTCCCACTTTTTAAGCAAGTGCCTTTTTTTCATTCTCTTTGTAATGTTTAAAAAAATTTCTCTTAATCCCAGCCAGCAGAATAAGCTTGTAATCTTGTATAGTAATACCAATAAGGTATGCCTTACAAAACCAACACTAAGGATAATAATAAAAATGTTATTTAAAGTCCTCAGAATTTCTTCTCAGTCAATTTCATTCTATACGTAGTGAAATTATTTTTCTGTCAAGCAGTGACTATTTGACGACTTAGTCAGCAAGTTACATTAGTAAAGATCATAAACAATAAACCTGGCTCTAGATAATACTTCAGACTCCCTCAGTGAGCTGGCCTTAATTTGAAGGCTTTCTCATATGCTTACTGGAGTAGTTAATTCTCTTTAGATTTCATTCAAAAGTCTTGCCAAAGAGAGCATTTTTGCAGCTTACAGTTCATAGATAACAAAACAGCTTGATATGGTTTACCAATTTTCTCACTAGTAACACTGATAATTCAAAACTATCATTGCTCTGTCATATGGCAGTTACCTTGTTGACATTTACAAGTGTATCCATTGATATGATCAGCACAGGTTGAGCCATGTAGACAAGGTGATGAATTACACTCATTAACTTCTATTTCACAAAATTGTCCAGAAAATCCAGCAAGACACCTGAAGAAAACAACATTTCAAAGTGTTATACTATACATAAATATCATATAAAATAGACCTTGTGTGGAAACAATGTGTCTAAAATACGTGCATTAACAAGACATCATATATTACTTTCTGTTTCAAGATATTTTACTGGAACACTTCCAAGCATCATGTTGTGATACATGCTGATCTTGTAAGGGATTTATATGACAAAACCCATCCAAAAATTTCACATCTGGACTATAATCAAGCATAACAGTCCCAATTAGAGTGCACTGGTTCTATCAAGGTGAATACAAACCTTTCTTTATGTACTCTTGGGAGATTGTCTACTAAAATAATTTAGCTAAGTAACTGCAGCCTATGTTTGAAAAACTGCCTGCTGACAACTGTGTGCTATCAAATATAAACCACAGCATAAAAGCTAATCTTCAGGACCCAAGCTTTAATTATTATTGTAGGTATAAAATATTTGTTTTTTTAAAAAAATCTTCTGTTTTTTTGTGGTAGCAAACTCTATGTGATAACTGCTTTCAAAGTAGTTCTATATGATTTCAACATATAGCTTACAAGACTTACAAGATCTTTAATGAAGTGAAAAAATCCTACTAATCTCATTATTAAAACATGTCTTTGTGTATATACACACACAGCTTTATGGATATATGCAAATATGTTCTAAAAAACAGGGTCCCATAATGGTATTAATAAAATTTACTCTTTTGAGATGTGTTGTACATGGATATATTTCACATGAGACAATGTTTTCAAAAACTCAGTAACTGGGTCATACACACCTTATATGTTTTCTTGGGTCTACTGAAAAGCATAAAGGTTTATGTCTCACTTAAGAGGGAGATGAGTATATTAGCAGAGTAAATCCAAGCAGCCACGTCACCTACTCCTCAAGGTGCTACATTGAGTTAATTTGACATTTATAATTAGAATGAGGTACCTGCAGTGCCTACCTTAGCTTTCCAGATTGTGAAGCAAAAGAGGAGGATGGACCATAAACACGTGTGACACCCCTCCTGGAGGACTATTACACTATGTATCAGGAATTATACTTTGGTTTACTTTTGCCGTGACTATTAGACTATGTTTGTTTCATTTCATAAGGAATACACTCTGGGTAATGACAATTTGGAATCTAACAAGAAAATAACAACAGAACAGATTTGTCAAAGTCTACATCAACTACAGATGACAGCTATGGCATACTGCTTGGAAAATAAACTGAAGCACACACTACTATTTTTCAAATATCTAGTCATAATATATGAGAGAAAAAGCATGAAAAATACACCTTAGTGAGTGCGCCATAAGCCCACCTGTTTTTTCGTTGAAAAACATTTTAAAAAAATCACTGAGAAGATACAATTTGGTCCTTTGATCCTATATGTAAATGTCAAAGCCCAGTAGTTAGAGCACAACTTCACATACCCAACATGAATCACCCTGGCATTCTCCTATGCTTGGTGGAATATGGAATGCAGAGGATGATTCTGCTCACAGAAATCTTAAATAGTTTTCTTCATATACCTTTGTTTTTAGACTGTCTACAGAGCATATTAAGGAAAAGAAAATTAAAAGATCCAGAAAAACCAAATTGAAGGGAGAAAATTTTCCCTGATATGAAAAGGATGGAGATAATATTGTACAAGGGGAAAAAGGCAACTACACACAGGGAATACTATGCCAGTTTAAATTCAATTTAACTTTATGCTTTGGTGCAATTGTAAGTATTTTATCTTAACAATAAAAAACCATTTACAGAATAAACCGGAAAAAAAATCTACAATTATGTAAAATATCTGGACAGAACAACTACATCTATGTGTATCTAATGTGTGTGAGCTTGATATTTTAGTCTGTAAAAGTCAAACATTGAAGAAAGGTCTTTTTAGGAACTCTCCTGTTGGCTGCTTCGATTGGGCACATTTTGATATGTGGTGTGTATACTTGCTGAGTAGTAGACACCATTAAAGACTAGAACAGTCTTTACTGATCTCCTGTGGTCATAACTATTTGGAGCAAGAATGATTAGTGAAGCAGGTTGCTATAACTCCCATGGAGAATCAATAGTGTGGAATCAGCTAGATATTGCAGGTTACAGCCTGGATGAACTCTGTGAAATTTCCTACTCAGAAAAGCTTGAGACTTCAGAGACTCAAGGCTCTACAAAGCCTTGAAACTTCAGAGATATAAACTATATAACTATGGGCCTAACTCATACTCTCACTGAGGCAGAAAAGTATATATATTTATCTATGTGAGTACATATAAACGTTTGGCAAAATAACCTATTTTGTAGTGCAAGCTTTCCAAATATTTATTAAATTTATAATACCATATTAAGTGATTGTGGCACCACCAGAAATAGAAAAGTTTTGCGAATAGGACTTTTCTTTCAAATTGAAATTTAGATGAAAGGCTTAAACCATGAAAGCACCTAGATATCCAGTATATCAAGTCTTACATATATCAATATATACAAGGTGCCATGTTTCCAATGTCAGACAATCATTCAACTTGCAGAATACTTTAGAATATTGGAAGCATTTAGCATAATGATGTGTTATATTTTTTTGGTAAAAACTGGAATATCACAGTATTCAGTTTGCCTCTGTTCACAAAAAATGTTGTGATATAAAAAATGCTTCATCACTGCAAAGACAGCCATGCTATTAACTAAATTATTCTGAGCAATTATGAAGCAACTAAAAGTAAGCTAAAACAACAGCTTAGTATCAGCAGCTTTCACAAATTTCCCAAGATTGCAATGAATTTACACTTTGTTAAGAGTTTAATGAAGTTAACTTTTCTTAGGATTTGACTCCAATAATTTCTTAGCATTTTATTTACTCCCACCTTCCTTCATATCTACTCCTCTCAAAAAAAAAAAAAGTTTTTGTTCTGCCTTTCCACATTCTTACTTCCCTTCTGTCATTTTTTCTAGAACATTAGAAGGGACAGAAACAGTAGAATTTAAATACAACTGATATTAGAAAGTTTAAGTAGGTATGAAATACAGTTCTTGTTACTATAAATAGAAGTAAACATATCTGAAACACTTTGGAGCATATTTCTGTGTGTTGTTTGGGATATGGACATTCTACAAAAAAACCCCAGAGGCTTTTAGATAGCTTTTATATGAAGGTATGATCACTGCAATCTTGTATGTTGATTACTGTGTAATAGAAAACAATGTATGTCTTTGTAAGTAAATACATATCTAGGTTTATGAGCAAATAGCTCTGAGGGCTTACCTAACAAAGTAAGCTGGTGCACTGGGAAGTCTGAGCTTTTAAACTTACAGAAGGATCAACATAAGATCAATAGTTTTGTTCTGAAACTATTTTTATCTGAAACTATTGTTCTGAAATAGTTTTGAAAGGTAGCAAAAAAATAGTGCTCATTTGCTGTAAGAATTATGTATTCACAATTTATTTATGACCAGCTTTAGAGATGTTGACAAAGATCTTTCTCTTTTCTGTCATTCCCCGCAGATTTTTTCATCTCATATAAGATGCTGATGCTGACATACTGTGGTGCAAATATAATCCCTTTTATGTTGTGCCTTTATATCAATCATTATCAGGAGTAATTATCTTAATTTGAGCATATGCCAAAGCAGCAGATGAACAAAAGACTGAAAAGAATGAATTAAATGAAGGATTTTGATCTATGACAATTCTTACTGCAGTCACAATAATTTTTTTCTTTGTTAGTATACTTTCAGCCTCAGAGAAAATCTAAAAGAATCCAAACATCAGCCACATTTTTCTCTACAATGTTGATTTATATCCTTTAGTAACTCACTGTTCTTTGAGACTGTTTTATATCTCATCATTTGAGTCCATTTTTTAAACCTGTACCCTTTTCTTTCTCTCTCCCTCTCTTTCTTCATCTGCCTTGTGACCTTTTACAGCTTATGAATAATTTGTGTATCAGTGAGATATGAGGTTCAGAAAAAACATGGTTTCTACAACACAGAAGTTTATTAGGTTTATCTGGAGCAATGATTAACAGCAATTGTACTTAGAAGAGAATGTTTATGCTGTAACCTTTACCTGCTTATGTGACTCAGTCAACCTGGTAAAATCAATGAATTTTGTGGACCAGTCCACACTATGAAATTTTTTGGAGACATCAGTTTTTCTTTGTGAGTGTTAGCCTTGATGACTTTGTTAATGTTTTGCTAATACCTCCAGGTTAGATAATTAGGATGTTGAGCAGAATAATAGATGAATGTGAAAAGCACATCTCCTGAGCAAATGCCTTAGCTAAAATTATATTGTAAATGTGCAATCTCTTTTGACATTAGTCATGATTTTTTTTCCTAAATATGCATTTTCTTTCCAAAATAAATCTGTTTAACTGCTCTACTGTAACAGGCCAGATTTGTCACTGCAAATTTACACTGGGATTGCTATACATTATTAACAAGCTATGAAAAGTCACTGGCTAAATGTCATGGACGCTGAGATATAGAAGCACCTTGGGATTCATATAGCAAACAGTTTAGTTTTAATCATCTTGGATCACAAGGTGCCTTGACATTTGCAAGGCAACTTTTTCCTTTTTAACTTCCAGTGGAATCACACCTCTATTATCTCAATCATATTTCTTAACTTCAAATGTGATAGAAAGTTTTACTGTCTAAATTAAAGAAGTGAAAAATCGATCAAACATGGACCTTGTAATTCATTTAATCGATGCTCATATGCCAGCTTGGAAAGGAAAAAAGGAAGAGCAAGGAAAACTAGATAATTTAACCAGCTTCAGAATTATTAGAGACATTGCCTGTGAAATACATGACCCTCAGCACTACTGAGGCACGACCTTCATGAGAAGTATTAGCCCTACAAACTTCTACAGAATCTTTTTAATTTTAAAGAAAAAATGAGTAAGAGCACTGATTAATTTTAAATATACCTACCATTATAACATGATTTCTTAAAGCTTTAAATTCTTGGCAGGGGGGAATTTTTCTGGAGTGATAAATTAAAAATTCAGTCTTTATCATACTTTACTCTCTAACAGCTAACCTTTTGCATAGTAAATTTCAATTTACTGGACGCCAATACATCATTTTTGCCCTTTTAAGTAGGGTTATTCACAGACAAAATATAAAAAACCAAACATCATTTTATTTAAGTGATTTTTTTCTCTCAAGATACACAAGAACAAACCAAAATCCTGGCCCTATCAACACTGGTTTGAAAAATGAAATGTCTCATTTGAAAGTTACAATGCAATGTTCATAAAGTTTTGAATGTTCAGATCTTTTTATTTCTTTCAAATTCATTGCTCTAATTTATGTGTGTTCTTTTTTCTTATCTTACACATCTGCCTATCTATATTAGCTCAATACACACATAAAAAAATTTTGCCTCATAAATGAATATATATTCATATATATGTGCAGGACTGTCATCAGGTTACAGAATGAGTGACCACAACAACCCATTCCTCATTATCCCTAAACCACCTGGGGAAAGGAGAAAGAAGTACAGAAGTTGGGACAAAGGAGTGAACTTTAGCCTGTGAAAAAGAGATTGATGGAAATTGTAGCAAAGTTGGTTTATTTTTGTTGTTTTTTTTTTTTTCTCCTGACCATACTATTCTATTTGAAATTGGCAATAAATTAAATTTGCCCCAAGTCAAGACTTTTAGCCAGTAGTTCTCTGTGTTTATTTAGACCTCAGAGTTTCTCCATCTTATTTTCTCTCCCCATCCTACTGAGAAGAAGGAGTGAAAGAGCAGCTGGGTGGCATCTGGGAACCAGCCAAGTTTAGGCCCCTATAAGGTTCTATGCCTTTTCAATGATTTCTACATTAGTAGAGAAATTCTTAATTTATTTTCCTACCTCAAGAATTAATTCTGTTTATGACAATTAAGATGAGGCCTCTTCAGGGCTTGCCAGAACCTTGGTAAGGAACCTATCTCAGAAAACAGTAATATAACATGAATTTACTCATTAACTGATCTGTACTTAAGGCACATTCTGTAAAAACTGAAAAACCAAACAAAAACCTTAAAGCAGAATTATAAAATATAATTCTCAGGAGTTATTTTGGTTTGTTTTTTTCTTCTATTTCTCACAATACCACAGTTTATTACTGTAACATTGAACTAGTTTCATTTAAAAATCTACTGGCAGTACAATCTGTTATAGCATTCTTGTTTCATCTGTCAGGTTACTGAAACTTTTGTTGTGTTTGTTTCATTAAAAGTGAGATTAATAGCTATGGGCGTGTTACTGTGAAGCTGATAGAATAGACAGAGAGGAAGTTTTTATAATTATCTAATAAAGGCCAAGCTCCTCATTGCTTTAGAATTAACTTTTATAGGCAAATTACTTCAGCTGAGAAACCTTTTTTTCGACTGTTCCATTATTTCAAGCTTTGCATCATGCATTTTAAACAATTTTTATAGTGAGCTTTACCATGGCCTTCAATGAACACAAAAAATGCTGGACAGGTCATATAATGAGCTTAGCTTGGTAGTCACTGGCAGGTTTTACTGGCCACAGATTTTGGGTTTTCATCATATTACACTCAGATGGAGGAATTCCTTCAGAAACACTGAAAAAAGGAAGGTATCACGTGAAAGTAGATTATCTGCTGTGTGGTCATCCATCTAGTCTGAAGACTGTGGATGCTGCTGATGAAGCAGCAGACCACCCAATCTATGTGTATGATCTTAAATAAATAAATAAATATGTGCTCTACTGCTCTTGGAGTCTGAAAAACTGAGGGGAGAAAAAAAGAACATTGACTTCTGTGTCCACATGTGTGTGAACTCAGTGATTTCTGGGATCCTACGATGGATCAGCATGGATCTTTTTGGTACTGTGGTTTCACTAATGGGTTAAATTGATTGTCTTCCTAAGAAAAATGGCTCTGAGTTCAAAGTAATGTGAGTCAGCTGCCTTATCACTAATATTACTGAAAATTTCTTCTCCTGATGTACTTTGAAGCATGTTTCTATGGAGAGAACTTGAGAAAGCAGCCACTAAGGAATTTACACAAATCTCCTGAGAGCTTTTCTCAGATTATTATCTCTAAAACCCTTCCCAAAGGTGATGCTGTGATTGTTAATTTTAGAACACTGACAATGAATCTTTCTCCAAGCTACAAGTATAGCATATCATATTGCCTTTTTTATTTTCTTTTCCTCCTCTGTATTCTCCTTGGACGTGCTGTCTAGAATGAAGCAAGTTTATTTACTCTGAAGAAAAATTTCCCATAGAATTAAGTAAAAAGACATTATAGCTCTCCATGGTGGTCAGGAAATTTTTTTTTCTATTTTAAAGAATATTCAATAGTAATCAAAAAGAAAAAAATAGTATTAGCATGCTTGAATATATATTTTGTTTTAAAGGGTATTCCACTTATTCATCTAAAGTTCTGTTCTTATCATATCAGAATAAGAGTCCCCACTACAGATCTATAATCTGAAATAACAAGATATATCTTTTTTTCTTTTTGTTGTCTTTCTTAGATTATGGGAGAAATCATTCAATTATTAATGTAATTTAGAGTGGTATGAAAATAGTTATTAGTGAAAAATTAAATTGAAAAGAGCAGTACACTATATAGTCCAAGAATCTCAAGTTCAGATCTTGTAAACTTTCTGGTTCTGATAGTCAGGAACCTCTCCATATTCATCATTAGTTTATATTGGATATCTTTGTAAAAGTAAAATGAATTTTAAAAGCGTAAATAATAGTGCCATTCTCTTGGAGAACTTCTTTTAGAACGGAGCAACAAACCACAAGGTTGGAACCTTATCCATATGTTAACTTTTAACAGGCCCATATTTTCACTAACAATGAGAACTTATCATAGGCTTACAAGAGTGTCTGATTGGTTTAAAGATATCAGACATTTGAAATATAATTATAAATTTATAATTACCTATGATTTATACTCACAGGGGTAAATGTAAGAAAGAATGAACTGATACATCAACACTTTTTAAGGAATGAAGGAAATAGAAGAAATTTATTCTTTATCCCCTTGGAAAGGTGACCCTATCAGCATATTGAACTGGATATACTATAGTGCAAGGCATCCTTCTTCACACAGGAGCAATGTTGCATGTAAACCCCAAAACAGATTCAGATTATTTAAACAGGATTGGAGTTGGAAGATTTGCAACTTTTCAGCTTTCGTTTTTTCATCTTTCTTCTTAACTTTTTAATGAGTAATGTAATAGAGAACTAATTATGTCTACAGAAAAAAAAGAAAAAGACCATGGAATCATAGGACAGTAAGGACTATTTTAAGAGCTTTATTCCTGACCATAATAATATAAGTGCAATGTGGACTATATAAAACTAATTTTTAACTACTCTGAACACACAGTGTTACTCTTGAAATTGTTGACACTTTAATTAATTAAACTCATTAATGTGTATCAAATTATAGTATTTATTTTCAAAGAATATTTTGGGACAATCACAACGGATACTAAACATTTGCTAGTAAAAAGTTCCATTCTTTCTAAGGTCATTCTCATTACAAGAGACGTTAAACTTTCTCAGTCCACTTGGATTCAGTCTTTATTTTCCCTATGAGAAAAGCAGATTTTACTGCCAGTAAAAGCTCCCACTGTGCTTAATGTGGACGTTCTTATTAAGTGATAAATTATGTACTTGCTAAATCACAGTTGGTGGGGTGTGACAGCGTTAAAGGAAAGGTTAATCTGTGGAATATCAGGCTACAATGAATACAGTAAAATAACCAGAATGGCTAAGCCTTGATGAAAATATATTAGAGCTAAGACACTCCTTTCTTTATTTTATTAACCTACCCAGTTGGAAACTATATGCATTTCTTCGCACACCAGTAGTGTGGGCAGAATTAAAGGAGGAGCAGGAACGTGTGTGTGTGTGTGCTTGTGTCCTTGTAGAACTGATGAAAAGCCACCATTCAGCTGTTTGCTAAAATGATCCATATTTGCAGTGAGATTTCATATAGAGGGAAGCTAATATCTGGTCAATCCTTTCTCAAACAGAATCTCTCTAAGCTTTTTACTAATAGTCCTTTTACATAAAGGAATAAGTTAGGACAGGTCCTTAGCTGATGTAAACTTCTATAATGTCAGTCTTGGCATACCTCTCTGCTATCCAGGCACTCATTCAAAATCCAGGATACAAAACCGCCAGATTAATATCAGATACTATTTTCCTATTCTCCATTTACTTGTCCAATATTCTTGCTTTAAATTAGCTCCTGTGTGTGTCACTGTGTGTACATGACTGTGTTGAGAACCCTACACATTAAAATGAAAGATTTTCATTAATAAAGTTTACAAAATCAGAAAAGAGCTCACAAAATGCTAGAGGAGAACAGGAGAAGGGAGCTGTTAAATACAGTTAATTCTTCTGTTGCAAATGTTCTGTACCACTTTAGTTTAATTTTTTAGGTACTATTTAAGACCTCTGCCCTTCCCAACTCTGACAATACAGATAAAACACTCATAGTGCAGAATTGTGAGCACCTCATTAGCAGCCTGCTATTTCTTGTCTAGACCAACCTCTCTACTCCCCATAGTTTATTGCTAGAATCCCCAGGGATCATTTCACAGGGGCTGTCTCAGCTGATTCTTAGTGTTAATAATTTAGGCTGTGAATTGTTAAAAACCAAGTGAAGTGTAAGAAATTCCATTTCAGCATATATATTCTCAGTTTTTACAAATAATATCAACACAGTTTTTCCTGTGTCTCACTTTTGTAGTCCTTTAGTTCATAAATATGGTCTTGTTGAATAAGAAACCACAGGGTTTGTTCTTACACTGCAAGGCTGTAGACTGAGGCTTATCAAGCCTGATTTGTCTGGACTTGTTTTCTTGCCTGGAGCTTTGTTTTAGCTTTTTTAGGTCTAGTAGACTCTAATTTGTTTGAGTTTTGATTTTCATTGCAAAATGGTATGCTGATATGTCTCTTTTTATAATAATTCCAATACAGCTCAGACAGTGATAACAAGTACTATTCCAGTGACACTTTTTGTTGTGCATAGAATAAATTATGGGGTATTGTAGAACAAAATACTGGATAACAGTTGAAATGATACATTTGAAACTGTGTGAAAATGTCTTTAGGATAATAAAAGACAAAGCAATAAAAACAAGCTTCCAACATAAATAAAACACACTTTCATTAAAAAATTCAGCTGTAACACAGTAAAACAAAAGAAGCAAGGTATAGGGCATGTTAGAAAATGCTTAAAAGTGTTCCCTAATATAAGCCCCTCAAGTACAAGAAAGAAGAAGCCCCCACTGCATTCCCTTGGCAAAGGATTCAGGATGACAATGCACCATAACCCCTTCTCCCTGAATGAAACAAATGGAAGTGTAAAGTTTGTAAGTTTCAAGCATTAAACTATTATTACCATGATTGAACTTCAGTATTTGGATAACTTTTATGGTAAATTTTAGTGCTTCTGTAACTGGATTCATATTACCTTTTTGGCAAGATTTATGATTCCAATTAGATCTACAGTAAATTTTTGACTTTACATACAAAGCATGTCACTTGTCCAGCTGAGACACTGAAGTTTTAATATGACGTACTTGTAGAGGCAAAAGGACTTAAAATTTAATTGAACCTTTTTTCCCTCAGGTCTTTCTCATGTCAGTAGTGCATTCTACACCTATGGGCTCTGCTGTGTGCTTCTAGTATTAAGCACTAGGAAATTTAGAAAAACTGACAAAAACTAATCCCTTCCTAACACAGACTAACTTACAAAAGTGAACCAATAGTGTCACCTGGAAAAAATGTGACTTCACTGAATACCAGGTTAGAAACAACTTCAAAGACCATCTGATCCAAGATTTTTTGGCAAAACACTCTTTAGACAAGATGCCTCTGCCCCCTGTCCACTTGAATCTTAAAAGTATCCAATATTGTCCAATCCATCACTTCCCTGTCAAGATTATTCTTATGGCTGATTGTTTTCATTGCAAAAAATTGTCCCCGTGTGTCCAACAAGAATCTCCTCAGGAGCAATTGTACTCACGACCTCTCATCTTTTCCATGTGATTCCATGAAAAAGGAGTCTCCATGTTCTTTGTAGCCATGCTTTGGATACTGGAACATGGTAATAAGGCCCTGTAAGCCTCTCACCTAAGCCTTCTTTTCCCAAAACTGACCATACTCAGTTGTTTTAGCCTTTCCTCATAAGGCAGGCTTACCAGTCCATGATAATGACTAATAAATTACTGCTACTGTTTCTTTGGCTGATGTGAGAAATACTAAACTAAAAGTTTTCCCATAGTGGTGGTCAGGGAAGAAGGCTGGTGAACTACCACAGCAAGAACAAACTGTGATATATAAAAAAATGCCTTTAATGACCTGGAAAAACTCATTTAAAATGAAACCTGTTCCTTTAGATTTCCCAAAAGCATGATGAGGCAACATTGCAATCTGTCCAGATTACTAGCATCCACAGTGATTTCTGTTGTGCAGACATTTTAGGAGAGCATATAGCTTCATTTAATAGTAGTAGAGAACACTGTCAAGTCAGTTTATTTATCAGGGGACACATTTGACTGCCTTCAATGTAGTTAAAACTCTTAAAAACAGCATTTCCACAGAAAATGTCAGAGCATGTTTGTGAAAGAATGGACAAAGCTATAATAGTTCTTGGAGAGCTAAAACCACAATATAAGATATTAGTGGGAAAAGAAAGAACTGGGAAGAACCATCTTAGTGCAAACATTCTGTTGACTGTGTTATTTGTGAAGTACTTATTCCTTATTCCAGATGACTGTTGAAGAATCCTGTAGAACAATACTGCATGTTGCTTCTTGGAAAGGTTGTACAGGTGTTAATGGGGATGAAGTAAGAGGTAAGAGGTGATTTTTAATTAAGAGCCCCACACGGTAACTAGAACCTTAGTTGATTTTCATCTTGTACTGTATAATTGCACGATCCTGCTTAGAAGCAAAAAAATCTCTAGACTTTGTAAATATTGTATGCCTTCCATAACGCATGCACAGACAGTAAAGCTCTTGGTAAAAGCAGAAAGCTAAAACAGACATTAAGGATAATCACGAACATGTATTAAAACTGTTACTCACAATTTCTAGTGTAGATGTGACTACACTACTACTCTGTGAATGGCTGCCGTAAAGAAACCCAAGTGGACCCAAACAATGAGAAGAAAGAAGCCCCTGCCAGCAGCATCATGTTCTTCCTCACAGAGAAGTCATCAGCATCCTCATGGCTTGTCACAGCCTACATCACATTTTGCATAAGAAAGACTTTAAATGTCAGCCTTTATTGGAGAAACATTGGGAGTGTGAGTATAACACCAAATAAAAGGCCAGCTATTAAAAAGAAAAAAAAAGGAAATTATACAACAACTCTAATTGCATTTGCTAATGTGTTTTTCAGTATAAACTAGACAATTTAGGGCATCAGAATGATAAAACTAGTTAATGGCTCCACTACATATTTTGTGTTTTTTTTCTAAACCTTTCTAGATTGTAAACCTTTCTAGACAATGAAATCATGCCCACAGGAAAGTTCCCTTGCCTTCAGTCACTTCCATTGCACTCCGCGGCTCAATCCACAATCCAAAATGCATTGCTATGCCTGACTTTATCTGATGAGTTGACAAGCTTGAAGCTAGTGACACCATCTCTGCAGAAAGTGATATTGGATGTTAAGTCCTCATGATTAAGTACTCAGGAACAACAATCAGCATTTGCATCCAAAGATTTGATTCAACTGATACCCTGTACTTTTATTCATTCTTTCCTGGCACTCACAGAGCTATCGTAAATATCTGTTAAGAAAGTCACCCAACACTGCTTTTACTTATTTTATAACTTCTTCAGGCCTTAGTCTCTTGACTCAGCCATGTCCTTGGTCCGTGGTGCTCATGAAGGTGAGCCACTTCTCAGGCACACCATGAGTTCACAGAAGGGAGAAAAACATAAGGGTGACTTAGAATTCCCTGATAACATTCAGGAAAATGCTCTTTAAACATGTCATGGCCTTGTAAAAAAATTTATTTTATGAGTAGCAAGTTTGATGTGTGTCTGTCCACTATAAAAATTGGGAAGGAGTGGGGAAAAGACTTGGAAAAGAGGGGCACCCTCCCCTTCCCCACCAGCTGACCTCCCAGGGAAGAGCTAAGAAGCAGGATCCCACCTATCAGGTAAAGGTTTGGAGAAGCCATTAGCCATGGAAGGCCCTGGAAACTGCCAGAATGGATGGATAATCACAGCTTGGATCCAGGACATGGATCCAGAGCAAGGCAGAACCTGCCTCAGCAGTGTTGGAACTCTGCAGGGGAAGGAAAGGCTGGTGAATGAAACAGAAAAAAAACCCAAATGAGTCAACCTGGCCCCCAACCACAGCTCTGAAAAAAAAAAAAGCACAAAAAGAAGACAAAAATTAAAATAAGTATAAATATCTCCCACAAACAATTTGGGAGGAACACAAGGAAAAAAAAAAAAAAAGAAGAAAAGGCAATCAAAAAGTTTGCTGGGATAAATGCTATCTAAATAAGAAAATATCTACAAACTGCCTGAGAATGGGATGTCCACCCTAAAAGCTGTTCTCATAGGAGGGGAAAACACCCACAAAAACCTCAAAAAAAAAAAAACCTTTCTGCCCTTTTCCTGCACCTGGAAGCACTACCTGGATGAACCACCTGAAGAGTTAATTCCATGTGCTTGCACAAATAGGAGTTGATGAAGGAGAAAATCTTCCCAAAACAGCACTGGAAGTGGAGCACAAATGTGTTGAGTCCATGTTCTGGGGCATCTCCAGAGGAGTTTTGACCAGATATCAACCAGAAATGTCCTGCTTTTTCCTCACTCTGTGCTGAGGCTTAGCTCAGTCAGTAGAGACTGAGGAAAGTTCAGATTCTGTAAAGATAACCAAAACCATAACCATTTTGGGGACATGTTTTGTCAGAAGAGAACACTAACGTGCTTCTTCCTCCTTATGCCAGTGAATCAAATTACTGAAAACCATATGTCCAGCTCTGAACTCAAACCCTTTTTTCCCATCTAAACCCCACACCAAACTTCAGTCTCCCCAAACCTTCTACAGTACAGTTTTCAGTTGTGTAAAATAGGCCCCAGACACATATTTTATTGTTTTCACTGACTCTGGCACTATGCTGAGACACACAGAAAGACCCAAATTGTTCCAACTTTTACAATGTTTATGCCTGCCTTGCACTACTGTTCTCTTACTCCAGACTATTAGGAATGCTGGGACCTTGCACAACTAAACTGATCTGCTTGTTCTTTTGAAGTCAGTAACTGCTCACTAGATAGAAGCCATGAGTAATATGTTAATCTTTGTGCCTCTTGCTGACAACAAGAAAAACATTAATTTAACTTCTTTGGCTGAATGTGAACTAAAGCCTTAAAAAGAAAATGACTTTGCTGCTGTTGCCCTACAACTCTCAAAGAGAAATGAAATACTGCAGGGATTCTAGAACAGTGACTTTCACAGAACAGAATGATTTCAGATACAATGTGCCAAGCCATAAAAAAATACTAGTTCAGCTTTTATGCATATTATGTCTCCTTTGACCCTGTTCAATTCTTAAAAGGATACACATATTTACAGGACTTAACAAACACTTTGTTTCCAGCTGATTTCTCTCTGGCAAAGAAACCACTATTGAAGTGTTATTTTTTTTCCTATAGACTCAGAATCACACTACTGATAGATTTATTGCTGTCACTATTATTATCATTTGAATGAATGTAACATCAAAACAGCCAGTTCACAATCTGTGAGTCTGTACACATGGTAAGAGAAAATGCTAGCAATATAAATAGATGAATCCAGAGGAATGGGAGCACAGTCAAAGAGAAGTGAGATACTCAAGGTCATGCCAAGTACAAGTGAGAAAGAACTGAGGTTTTATCTCCATAAAAATTTCTGAAGCATTCCATATGGTTGCCTTTTCAAAAGTAACATAAACAAGTTGCCAAATTAGAACAATCTAAATTTAGGATGTTATTCTACATAATGTGATGTAGCTCTAGCTGAATTTTTTCAGTGAATCTGTAGTGACTCCCTGATCTGATCTGACATAAACACAGAATAATCAGAAGTAATAATTAGTAATTGATTAATTCTGATGTTGGTGTATGATGATTTATATTATATTTCATAACAGTGCCTTACAGAATATTCAGCAGAAATGCAAATGATTAACCAACATTAGAAGAGAGGACATTGTTGTATAAATGAAATTCTGCCTTTTTTTCAAATTTTCTTTTTTTACATATATAAATAATAGTGCAATAAACAATGAACTAAGTCATAACTGAGTATGTTTATTAAGAGATGTAATAATTTCAGATTTTTACAACTGCTTTTCTCATACTAATTATCAGGAAAAAAATTAAGCCATTCCTTTTGGTTTCAGGTGCCTTTCTTAAAAATATTCCACAGATGGCATTTTTGACTAGTGCTCTGCAGTAATGATTTATAAAAGTTGCATAGGGGCCTATGAACCCCAATTAATATTTAAAGAATGCTTTCAGTGGCAGCAGGAAATGATCCATCTATGTCAATAGTAGAAAATAGCAGCAACAAAAGTTTCCTTGAGAGGTGTGCCCTTTTGAGCACAGGGCAGTTCACGTGTCTTGTAGAGAACTGCTCAATGGGTACCCTGGGTGCACACAGTGACTCCTCTTTTGTTTAGGCTCTATCCATCACACCTCAAATTTTCCATACATCTTCATTAAGTGTAATGCGGTTAACCTGAGTGACAGTCTGCACTCTCCTAACCTGAAGAAGAAATATCTCTAACTGCCTTAACTCCTGATTGTATTTGTATAGCTGTTAATCAAGTTTCGATAATAGCTTAGGTCGTTTACAAGTTTAAACAGAGAGTATACATACATATTAAGAATTTTTAATTGAAGTAAAAACAGAAACTGGGAATTTGGCTTAAAAAATATCTCTGCAATCACTGTTTTACATTTTTGGCTCTTCTAAGTCCAATATCTCAGTAGAAAAGGACCCAACATTCATTTTCTAAATGCAGGTGTCATTCTACATTGCTATATATAAAAAGCAATTAACAAAAATTAATGTATATATAACACGGGGATAAAATAAATTTCTTGCTACTGTAAAATTCTACTGTCATTAATAAATGTTGATCTGTTGAAGACAGAAAAGGAAAATAAATTTTAAAAGGTGGAAGTTCATATTTTTCAGAGTTTCTTCTCTCTTTGAGAGAAGATTTGAGGAAATACAGTCTTATTGCACACACATAAGAATAAGACTGTATTTGAGGAAATACAGTCTTATTCTTATGTGTGTGCACACGTAGGCTTTTAAGGTAGAATAAGTCCCTGCAGGTACATAGGCTTTTTCAGGTAAACATTCTAAAACAGGAAAGTGATGAAATCTTTCAAGAGCAATCACCTCCTTTTAAAAAAAGAAAAAACATAAGCAGAAACTATATCTCTTTGTATACATTATTAATTCTCTTTCATTTTTAAATACATATATGCACTTACATCCATATAAACACCTGTGTGCATATTTAAACTGACTCTATACAAGGAAACTGATTTGCTAATACAAATGCTAACGTTTTCAGATGTCTGTTACAATTTTAGCACTATGTGTCAGAAGAAGCGCATTTGAAAGAGCTTATTTTCTGTTCTGAGTGTTGACTTCTAAATGAATTACAAGTTATCATTCTATGCATGTTCTGCAGAAATGATTAAGAAAGCACCTCAAAAATTTCAGTACCTGGACATATCCAGACATTAAATCTTCTAAATTCATGAAACTTCTTTCTAGGGCAGGCACTTGATTTATGTATGCAAATGTCTGCAACTTGAAAAGTGCATGTGCATGTTTAAGCAATGTATTATTGCTGTGACCAGATGCTTTGATTTAAATTGAATGCTGTATTTCCATTTGCTTCTGAATGAAGAAGTTGCAGAAAACCAAGCAGCAGTTGTCTAAAAAGGCCAGGTAAAATGCAGCTGAGATGTAAATCAGCAGAGATATCAGTCTCAAGCACCTTTGCATACACAAACAGGAGACACTGCTGTGGTTTTATGACAAAAAAAAAAAATCCATAGACAGTTGTGTTAAATCTAGTAGTTGTCAATTATAAAGTTGCAGATGTTTCAAAATCTGGTTACAACTGACAGACTTTTGGTTTTAGGCCATTTATTTCAAGAGTGGTTAGAGATTTGCTAGAAAGCACAGTGTGCAAATCTATATAATAAAAGTTCTGGGAAATTGCTCAGGGTATTAACTATAATCTCATAATTCAACTTTTTTTTTTTTTTTCTGGGAAAACAAAACGCTTGATGTGGCACTCAAGTTTTCTATGAGGCCAGACTTAGCAAAAACTAAATATTCTGTAGTCTTCTTTTTCAGATAGAAGATTGAAACATATGTATTTTGCATTTATCAGAAATTGTTATTTCAGGGTTAAAATATGCAAGAGTCATAATTGTATGTAAATGAAGAAAATAGTAATGAGAGTAGTATTATAATGTAAATAGATATATAAGGGTTCAAAAAAGAAAAAGGAGATATGATTTAATTTAATAATTCACTAACATTTGTATTCCTATAACCTCAGTATCACATTAAATCTTGGTAATAAATAAAATTTGCAAAGTAGTAAGTGTTACAAGTAGTTCTTTGTCAGGGAAGCTGTTTCCAGGTTTCTTTTCTTAAAAAAGAAAGAATGGGTGAGGAAACAAACTACTATTTGGACCTGAAGAAGTAGTGAACACGTGTATAAGAAAAGGCAAAAAGCCAGAACTGTAATCCAAGTATAAAATACAGATGCCCAAGGAAAAGAGTACTTTCAGCACTCCTTAATATTATTTTGACTCATTAAAGATATTAAAGAAATAATTGTCATACTAGGAGTTGAGTATATCTAGTTTTATGTTGCAATAGGTTAAAAAATTAATTTCAACATGATCCATAATCCCTAATTACATTAACATTGAACTCTTTTCCTTTCTATCCAACCTTCTCTGTAAGCCCTGCAGACTAATATATTCTAAACTCAGAGGGATTGCAACTGTCAGTTGTTTAGATTTGTGGAAAAAAAATCAAAGCCAAAGCAGATCACAAAATTGCCTCCAACAATTTATTTATTAAGCCTATCAATTTCTGTTTAAACAAATTGTGTACATAAAGCCTCATTTCTTAAAATATCATATGCTGAGTCCACTGTTTTGCATTCAGCAGTCAGAAGGATCACTACTTCAAGAACCTGATCAAGCCTCACGGTTATAGACAACTGCATCTGTTAGAAATTTCCTTTTGCTTTCAGCTGGTTTTCTTTATCACTTTTAGAATAATATACACTTAAACATTTTTCTTCCATCTCAAAGAAGAAAAAAATACCATATATTATGTTTTAGAAATTAAATAAATCATTATGCATTTTGTTTTTACTTGATTACTCAGACTGTTCTGATCTGCTAATAATGTATTCTGTTCTGCTCAGATGTTTTATCCTGCTAGTAATGAAGAATCCCAAAGGAAGACAATCATCATTCAAGACTATGTCCTCTCCTGAGCAAGGGTTAAGCCTAATTTACTTATTTTGCAGTGCTAATAGAAGTAACAGGCAAATAGATAAGTGTTTAAGTATTCAAAGAGGCCATATAGTTCTATTTTCAATGTTAAACTGTTTGCCACCTAACCTAGGTATAGAAAATAATTCCATTTATTTCCTCTGACCTCGTGGGTACTTTTGTGGGTGTTCAGGGAAGGAGCATTTAGATCACTCATGACTGTGACTAGCAATAGAGGTGGTGATGATGATAGACTACTGAGGAGCTATCGAAATATGATAAAACTTAGTTTTGCTTCTATTTTCATTGTGTGTTCAATTCTGCTATACAGCAAAGTACCTCACATCAATATTCAGAGAGAATGACTGAATGACTAGAAAATGTTACTAAGAAAGGCTATATATGTAAACAGGGGTATATTCCTTTCTATACAAACACATACACACATACATATATATATATATACACATGCATGCATATACTCTGTATGTATTTAAACACAGAAACTGGAAAGGGTTAGTATAACAGAGAATGTTCCACATATAATTTACTTGAAAGAAATATATGAAAATTTAAGAATAATGTATTAATAGATAAAATCTATTTCATTATCTGAAAAAAAGGTAAGTAGTGTTTTCCAAGCATTTTATTTTAATTTTGTATTTAAAATACCAATGTAAAATTGCATTCATTGTATGAAATAATGAATCATTCTCCACTACGGTTTGTGGATGTTGGTCTTTTCTCAAGGAAGAATCAGTGAGAAAAGAGGAATCAAGCTGTACAGGGGAGTTTCAAATTGAATATTATTAAAAATTTCTTCACTGAAAGGGTTGGTCAAGCATTAGAACAGGCTGCCCAGGGAGGTGGTTGAGTCTCTGTCGCTGAATATATTTAAAGACAAGCAGATGTGGTACTTAGGGAGGTGGTTTAATAGGGGATTTGGCAGTACTGGATGTGTGGTTGGACTCAATGACTAGGAGATGATGGCTTATTGGCTTAGGAGGGGAGGAACTTGTGAAGATTTATCCAGGTTGACTTGACCAGCAAGGCCACTGTCATAACCACTGACATTAAAAAGCAATGAGTAGTGAAAGCAGTGGTCCCTTAGCGGAGCATGCTTGCAAGCAAACAATGCTGCAGTGATAATTGATCCTGAAATAGAGAGCTGCAGGTAAAGGCCAGATTGCCAGCCAGGACTGGTACCAGCCAGGAATGACTGTCCTGCTACTCCAGGTCCATGATGCTGGACACAGCCACACTGGAGGATCTGGGGCCTTGGTGAGTATGAATCTGCGTGTGTGTGTGTGTGTGTGTGTGTGTGTGCGTGCGTGTGTGTGTGTGCGCGTGCTGTAGAATAGGAACTGCTGTACAGTTGCTATGCTCATCCCACAAAGTAAATTAATCTTTTGTGTTACTGAGGAGTGTGGTTCTGTTCTTGCAGCCACACCAACCTTTATTCCTCTGTGAAAATCTGTTTGGGTCAACACTACACCAACAATCAATACTAATCAAGAATGCAGTTTGCCTCTCTGATACAGCTTTAAATCAGTGTTAAACAAGGGTACCCATTAACAGAAGGTATATGGACACTTGTAATTAACTTTTTTTAAAAGCACAGCCTTATTACTAAACTGAGAAAGAAGCAACAACTTTTTTATAAGGTTCAGTATAGGTCAGAGTATCGATTATAGCACACAGAGTCTATAGATCTTAAAGCTGTTAACTTTTTTTCTTAAAACAGATGATATAAAATTGTTATCTCTAAGATGTCTTCTCTGCCTTCACAAATAGAAGTATGCTTAATCCAGTAGGTAGTGTATAGTTGGTATTAATATATAAAGCTAGGATCTAAATTTAGCAAACAAATATGCTCAGGTACCTAAGGCTCAAACTGTTGGCAAGACATGATCTGATAGGAGAAGAATTGAAGATCAAACCATTTGATTCTGAAGATCTCACATTCTGACTGTACATGTTTCATTATTTTCTTCATTTTTTAAAACTTTCAATTAGTCATGACCTAGTCCTATGGGCAAACCCATTGCATTCAGAGCTGTGGTTTTGGAACACATCTTCTGGTTTAGTTTCATCCAAATTAATCTTATTTGTGTTCTTTGAGAGAATTTTATGAACCAAAGCATAGCAAATCAGTCAATGAAGTGATATTTCAAAAATACAATCTACATAAATCAAAATATAATGTATGTCCTTTCTTATATCCCATAATATCTGATAAACACCTAAGCAGTACAATTAGTGAACCAGCTCAGAGAGACATACAGTTGACATATGTAAGGACTCATGTCCTTAGGGATATGAGTCAATGACCCACTGCTTTAGAGGCTGAAGACCCAGACTGCTACCAGGTCTGCCAGAGGTCTGTTAGGCTGTTGTGAAAGTTTTGGGTACCGTGGGGCATTTTCAATGGCATTTCTATGAATGCTGAGGCAATAGATCCTGAACTAGACCCTTGAGCTCCAGGTCTCCAGGGAGGGCTGATTTGCCTTTCCAGCTGCAGTGACTGCACTGAATTTCACTGACTACAGTAGCAGCATAGACAGCTGGCTGGATGTATGTTGTTTAGACCTAAACACAGGGAGATGGAAATTTAAATGTATGTGCTTGTTTCTGGATATAAACACAACAACTGTCTCCATTGCACACAAAAAGATACATCATCTGTAAGAGTGTCTTGCCACTTTCAGTACCAAACCCAACCTCATTAATACAGCAAGTTTTTTCTTGCACTCAAATGGCTGGTCTTTGCCAAGAGGTAGAATATTATTGCTAGAGTGATATGCCAGATTTCACAGACTGGTTTGTGTGGATGAGACACTTTAGTAAGAGAGAGAGAAACAGATAACTTTTCCAGGCATCGTCCTAGGAAAGCAGTGGGAATGCTCAGAGAAGGAATTAAAATAATTCTTAAGTCTCTGCAGCTGGTGTTTGTGAACATGTGGAACGTGTTATACGTGATGTTATGGAAAGATGATGTTCCTAATGAACCAATGGCATGACAAGTGTTATAAAGAACCAATCATGTTCTGGGTGAATGACCTTGCCTATAAAAAATGTGTGAAGTTCTAATAAAGTTTGCTTTTCTGCCTTCTGAGCATGGAGTTAAATGTCACTTTCTAGCAGCCATCCCTAACTCAACAGCAATAGGTTTGGAATAAAAGGGACCCTCAAGATCATCTTGTCCCAACACTCCCACTGTGGGCAGGAATACCACCCCCTAAACTGAGTAACTCAGGGCACCATCCAATTTGGCCTTGAACACTTCCAGAGATGAGACATTCACACATGTACAGCTTCTCTGGGCAACCTGTTCCAGTGTCTCATTGCCCTCACAGTGAATCATTTCTTTCTAATACCCAACCTAAACCTACACTCTTTCAGTTTAGAAAGAGTCACTACATGTCTGTCCTGTCACTACATGCCCTCGTATAAAGTCCCTCTCCAACTTTCTTGCAGGTACTGGAAGAGTTTCTGTTATTACTGCCTAGTCTATCAAAGCACAAAAAGCCTTTTTCTCCAGAGAAATCTGCCTGACTAGGAAACACCATATGAATGACAATAGGTTTTACAAAGTGAAGTTTGTGGCAGCCTCACTCTTACGTTAGTGCAGGAGTCTTACCAAAGCACAGGGCTTCAAATAAATTGTGTGTATATGTGGGGTGGGGGGTTGTTGAAAAACTGTGCTCAGCACCTTATGAGAAACACTTCAGATGGAAAGATGACATACTCTGTTCATAGCACCCGTGCTTAATCTCTAGGGGTCTGGGTTCAAACACAGAACATCAGTAATGGAATGAGATGTGATCCTGAACTGATCTGTAATTGAAATTCACTCACATTTGAAGCACTCACATTATAGAAGCACTTATTATACCTCAATAGAAGTAGGATTTTACTTAAAAGCACTGCACCCATTAAATAATTTGGAAGTAGAGAGTTATGGAATACTACTAAGCATCACAAGAATTCACATAATATTAATCACTGGGAATGTGGATGTAGACCAGGTGTGGAAAAATGTGTATATGATATAAAAACCCTATTCTTCGGGATGTTTATTTCTAATGGTCTTATAAAAAACTTATGGCAAGAATAGTAAAAATAACATAATTTAAACACAAGTAAAAAAATTCTTAATTATTTGTAAATTTGATAACATTTTTTCCCTAATTTTACATTAAACTGTTCTTTCTGTGAATTCTGTTTCTTATGTTCATTATGCTTTTTTCCTTGTTCCCAACAGGAAGATAACTCTTCCATGGAGGAATGAATAGTGTCTCAAACAAACAGGAAACTTCTGTGGTCCTGTTTTTAATTATTCATTCTGCTATAACTGTGTTTCAGTGTGCAGATGTTTTAATTAATGCTTTAATCCTCTTTCTTAATGTCTTTTGTAATTTAAAGACCAAAATATGAGAAAGGAACTGGGTTTGGAATTGACTGAATAGAATATTGAAGAATGCTTAATTTCTAAAGAGAAAGTAGAATAAAGGAATTTCATGTGATATACCTTGTGTCTAGGATTTGGCAACCAACTTGATATTACATTGTCAGGATTGTCATGCCATCTGCATGATGCTTCACAAAAGACAATAGAATATTCCATTTAGTTGTCTTGCATTTTCAACCAGACATTATTTTCCTGAAACTGAATTGGCTATTGAAGGAATGTGCCTAAACATTTAAATAATTTCCCAGAAGACCCTTAAGCATAGATATGTATTGTTCAAGGAAAATCAATATGGATTTCAGGTTCTTAAATTAAAAAAAAAAACCTAGCAACCAACCTCTAGAAAAAAATAGTGCACATATTATCTATCATAATCTAGGAACAGTTCTCTGAGTGCACAAGATTGTGATAACAGCAGTGACCTAAAACTGCTGAATCATAACTTACATTTAATGTCTGGGTAAAATAATGGAAGCCTTAGTTTCTGTTGTAATGTGACAGGGATGTCAAGGGAGAACAAGCAGGAAAAGAAAACTTGTCAATGTGGCCCTTATGCTCAACTGCTTTCCAGACATCACATTACACTGTACTATTGTTTGCCTTTCAGTGTGTGATCTGGGAAACTGTCTGACTGCAAACTGACTTGTAAATCTTCATAGATGAATTTGCTTTTGAACCACCAAATAATGCTCTAAAGACTGTTCTAAGGCTGCCTGGGTCTATTTTTTTGATGCTCTACTTTTGCAAAGCAGGTCTATACCCAAAGAATCATTCTGTGGTGTTTTCCTCAAACAAGGAGGTCACTGACTAGAGTAACAGGAGCTCTGATGTGCCACCTCTCTGATTTTGACAAAAAGAATCCTTTCAATCTAGTAAACCCCAGTTTTTAGTCTATACTGGTGGCTAACCTACTCTCACAGAATTGACATCAAAATCTTGGAAGGCCTAAAATATCCGTTACAGGCCAATACAGATTTTGCTTTCATATCCTTAAAGTGGAATTTTCTCAATTTCCCTTTTAAGTCACAGTCACTATTTTTTTGTATACTTTTAAGCCATACTTTTGGTTTGTGTATTTTTGTCCACAGCCTCTGTATTTTTCTATTTTCCTTTCTTTTTTTTTTTTTTTTTTATGGATTAATGCCTTCAGAATTTTTACTTGAAAGAACATGTGCCAAATGGAGGGGTTCATTCCCTTTTTACTCAGTATCAAGGGGGTAATCCAGTTTTACCAAATCAGCTGCTCTGAACCACCTCCAGGAAGCACATACTTGATGTTGTTATCAACAGTGCTGTGTAGTGTGAACATCTCACCATCTCACTCTCCTTAAACAGACATCACTTTTATATGCCAGGAAACTTGTACATGGTAACTGCATTTAGTTCTGTTGCTTCATCATCAAAAAACCCTTCATAAATAAGATACAACAGATTGTTTCTTCTTTGTAAGTCCCACAACAAATTATTTAAAAAATTCAGTGGAAATATTTTAAAAAAATTCACATAACAGATTGACTCCACCAAAGACAATTATTTAAAATGAAATTTATTGATTTTTCTTTATTTGACTTTAAATTGCACCTGCCTGTGCAACATGAATATCATTCTTTGTATCTCAGTCAACCAGCTCAGAAAGATATGTGAAATACAGCTAGGATGGACCAAATTAGAACTATAATTACTCATCAACTCACTAATACCATACATACTTTATCCATTAGTTTCAATTATATTGTTCTTAAATAGAGTTTGAAAAAGAGGTTTGGTTTTCTTCCTTGGCACCCTAGACAAGTAATAGAATATAGCAGTAATAAAACACTGTAGAAAATTCTGATAGGAAGAGACAGATAGCAGACCTCATTTGCCAGGCATCCCATAATTCACAACTGAGCCCTTTTCATGGAAAGACAAATAAAAGTAAAACAATAAAGGAGTTAATATCATGTGAAAATAAATCTGTGTAGCTCTACAAAATATATTTTCTAACACAGTATATTGTGTCCTGTCAGACAGACTTTTATCAGCCCCTGCCTCACCAAACACTCACCAGTGCCTTTACATTTATTCACTGTTTTTAAATGACATGTTTTTTCTTTCCTAGAAAAAGAATAGGAAAACAGGAAAATAATAAAATGTAAATATATAATCTGTCATTATCTTCATACAGTTGCATTTTGTACATATAACCCAAAATAAGTTAACTTTGTCTTTTCTAAAGTATTTCAAGTTAGCAGCTAAATATTTCATAGATTTGTGATAGTCTCCTTTATTTTCTTTTTAAAACTTCATCCTATTTCCAAATTCACCTATTCTCCAAATTGTTTTTTCCCTTCTAAATACAATATTCCAACAGGTTTCAATTGCTAGGAATGATGAATCATGGACCTGCAAAAAACCCTCATGGTGGGCCAGAAAGGCACAAAGACAACTCTCAGCTATCTCAGGATTTTAGAGTCTGAGTAGAAACTGAGTTTTTCTCTATGTATTTTTGTAAAATGGTTGCCAGAGCTTAGACTTTAGTAACATGAGATCAGTCAGACGTAAACTAAATTTTGCAGAAACAGCTGCAGGTAATGGAAATGAAGTTGAGGGTTTATGTATTATTCCATATGTTCTTGGTGTTTGACCAGGTAGACACCTCAATATGAGCTTTGTGAAAGGTCAGTGTTTTGGATGTTCTCCAGGATACACTGGCATCCACTGTCAGTTTGCTGAGAAGCTAAATTTCACAGCCCATTAGTATGCTACATCTGGAGGTCTTTTTGTACATTCTGCATAGCTGTATTCCTTGCAGTCTACAGATGGGGCTAGAATAAAACAAAAGAGGGAAGACCCTTGTTTTTCAGAATGAAAAAAACCAAGGACTAACAACTCACAGCCATCTTTATTTGGGACATAGCTACTGGTAAATATTTTAGCATCATAGAGACCAGGAAGAAATAGTGATATTTAATTAAAAAATGCCCAAAGAAAGCAAAAAGGTTTAAACCTCCTCAATAGAGTCAGCAACTTAAAATAGTGTCAAGAACTTGAATAATATATAAAACTGAAATAACTCCTCTTTTGATTCACTGCCCTGGAGTCAGGTCACTATCTATTTGAATTCCCATAGAAAACATAAAACTGCCTCCACATCAGTGCTGGAGCAGATTGTTCCCACTGCCTTGAGTGTGTATACTAACTATATGAGACTAGTTTTTTCCGCTGACTAGTGGCAAGTGCCACTGAGCCCAAAGATTGAAAAACAACCCCAGTGTAGAGAACCAAATCCTTTCAAACTTATAGAACACATAGATGACAAATCTAACTCACTTTCTAAAGAAACAGTTATTTCCCTTCAATTTTATTAAAAAAGTCTTGTTTGAGCAAAAACAACCCCATCTACTTTTAGTCATACATGGAAAATTTTCCAAAATCGACCCTTATTTTGTTTTTAAAAACATAATTGTGAGAACATAAGCCAGAAAAGATGTCCTTTTTGTAAAAAATAATAATGATATCCCAGGCTGCATTAAGAGAAGCTTTGCCAGCATGTCAAGGGAGATGATCCTTACCCTCTGCTTAACACTGATGAGGCCAAATTCTGAGTGCTGTTCTGGGCTCTCCTGTGTAAGAGAGAAATGAACCCACTGGAGAGAATGCAGTAAAGGGCCACGAAGATGACAAAGGCACTGGAGCATCCCTCCTATGAGAAAAACCTAAGAGACCTGCCGCTGTACAGCCTGGAGAAGACTCAGAAGGAGATCTCATCAATGTGTACAAATACCTTTATGGAGGGCATGTAGAGGACAGACCCAGTCTCTTTTCAGCACTGCCCAGTGACAGTACCAGAGGCAATGGGCCCAAGCTGTATACAGGTTGTTCTGCTTCAACGTTGGAAAACACTTTGTCACCTTGAGAGTGATTGAACACTGAAACCCAGAGAAGTTGTGAAATCTCCATCCATGGAGATATTCCAAACACGTTTGTTCTGGTTCTGGCAACCAGTTCTATGTGACACTTCTTGGGACAGGGCCATTGCACAAGATAACCTCCAAAAGTTCCTTTCAAACTGTGATTCTGTGAAAACACTATAGACAAAACACTGTGCTCTGTATAGCAAAAATTACAACCCCAATCTACAAGAAATAATACTACTTTAGCTTTTATAATAAAAAAATCCAAAAAAAGTCTCACAAACAAACCCAAACAAAAAACCCCAACAAACCAAACAATTCAGTGACACTATGTCAATGAAGGTAGGAAAAATAGGTAAATACAATGGGTATCTACCTATTTTACAACAGGTAAAATACAAGTGCTGCCATTTGAAATGTAACCCAGGGAGGTAAGTGTCCTGTATGAAGATGACTTTTTTTCTTTGAAGGCTCTGTGTTTTGAAAGGCTATCATTCAGAGTCTTAATCAGCGTGAATCCATGCAATCCTCATTTTAAGGCATTTTTTCTTAGGTAATGTACAAGAAAAGAGATTCAAACCAATACAGCACTGATGTCATTCATGTTTGTTATGCAGACATGATAAGCTGAATACCAGTTTAAAGTCTGAAACTGAAACTGACTCAACCAGGAGTAACACTGAGTACACAGCTTCACTTGAAACTTGTGCCAAAACAAAAAGTTGTTGAAATTAGTTTCTTTAATGAAAATAGATACATTCAATAGTCAATTAAAAATTAGGCAAATAAAGACTAAAAACCAGAAGATATTTCAATTTTTTCAGTGAGCTTCTCTATAGGCTAATCATAAAAAGAACAAAAATTATAGGATTATCATTTGAATGCTCAGCTTTATGAAGAAACATGCTACTGAGGGCAATAATAAAATGATCATGAGTTTTTTCCAGTAATTTAATGCTTGAAAAAGAATTCATACAAGACGCTTACTTTCTATGCACACTAGAAATTCTTGAAAAAATATTGTAAAACTTCTTTAAAGAGCAACTCAAAAAGCTCAGGATTTTGTAAAATGTATGCATGTACTCAAGTACCTTACAGGAACAGCACTGAAAGCATATTACAAACATGATGAGGAACAAAAGGATTATGGGATAGACTATCAGAAGTCTCATTCCTACATCGTCTTTTATGACACTGAAAGATTTATGGTAAAAACTGTCTACCTCTTTGTGGATATTATGCTCTCAGTGTCTAGTAGAATATTTTCTTTCTTTGGTTTTGTCTTATCATTTGTTTCCTTCTGTTTCAGTTGCAGTGAGAAGGAAAATAGAGACTGTCTGTAGCAACATTATTGATGTTAAATAGCTTTGAATTGATATCCATATAGACTGGTAGCTGTCTGATTATTTTATGGAAAATAGACAAAGTTAAAACAATTTTCATGAGGCTTATTGCAATATCTTCTCCCCAAGTAGTAATATGACAGAATGATTTTTACATCTGCCACTAGATTTAAGTCTGGTCTTAAACTCATCAGGGAATAATTTAAGAAAATACCTGAACAAATAACAAGTTGAAAATAGCTATTACATACCTAGGGAGAGACTCAACCACTGCAACACTATGAAAATATTGAAAAGCATTTTAAAATAATTATTTTTCAAAAATTTGTCTTGTTCAAAAAATGTAGCAGTTATTAGCTATCTATTTCATGCAAGTAAAATATCAACCTTAAAAATATAATAAGCCTGAGTTCTGCCTGTTGGAAAGGAAAAGAAAAAAAGAAATAAACAGGTAAGAGCCATAGCAACTGAAAGGGCAGGCTAGCAGTAAACCATTGATTTATTTCTGTATGTAAAATAATCCTGATAGAAAAGATTATCTTACTGTAAAGGTCTTATACTATACATAAGTAAATTTATCTCTAAAGATTAGACCTTCAAATAGGAAACTTTTTATAGTCTTATTTACAATGTAAGGCTTGTTGACTATGCCCTGCTAAGTGAATGGAAAAGTAAGCACTGACTTGTACAGAAGCAGGATTAAGCTGTAGTACTTGAGGCAATATGTACCATTTCTGTGGGGATAATTCAAGTGGCACATTATTACAGCAGGGGGAAAACAAATTCTTCACTGAGCTTTGCTGTAGGCCTGTGTGGTTCATTTAAATGTAGCTCAACTCCTGCTTTTATAATATATGTTTCAAAAGTAAAGTAGGGCATCAGTTCAGAGTGAAGCTAAAATGTTTGTCATGTGAATTGTAAACAACAAGCAACAAGAAGAAAAATATAATGGAAGCAAAATCACACATCTCCACACTCTAGTCTTGCTACAAAAATTTAGTTTAAGCAGAAAAATCACTCACTTTAAACAATGGAGACTATCTAATAGAAACAGCACATATTAATACTGTCAGTGTGACAGATGGTTCTGCAGTACATAATAAAGTAAAAGACATTCTGACGAGAAAGAAGATGTATCTGATAATTTGCAAATCAGAATCCTGGCAGCACAGTAAGGGGAAGACAACTGAGTGCACTTTATGTTGGTGCATCTTTAATGCTTCACATTTCAAGACAATAAAGGAATGGAGGTGAATACAAGTACTTGGAGAACTGAAAGTGGAAACAAAAAATAGGTTTATCTGCTGCAAACAATATACAGTGTAGCAGATTTTGGTTTGAAAAAATAATTCTACATTTCTAAATAGTTCCATATTATCTGTATGTGGGTATAGGCACACATTGAAAATATTCTAATGAGTAACTTTATCCTAAAAAAAAAAAAAATCTTTAAAGTTGATCCATTTAAGAAGTCAAAGGTTCCAAGTTAGGAACAAGTAAATTTAAATATGCTTAATGACAAGAATTTCTGTGTCTAACATTGTTTTAACTTACAGTGTATACAAAGATGCTTAAGATTTTTTAATCAGTGTTTTCTCCGAGGAGAATCGCTTCCACCAAAATACCATATAGACTTGAATTATATTTTCAGATATCTAGAAAAGGTTACAGTTAATATACATTTTTACTGCATACTATATTCCAGTATATATCTTCCTTCTCCAATGACAAATTTCAGGGTTTATTTCTTCAAAATATACATTAGCCAGTGAGCTTTTTGAAGAAAAAAAAAATGCTATGTACAAAAAATTTTATCTCTGACATATTTCCTGAAGTTATCAATTTGTACTAATGTTTAGTAAATTTATGGAGCTCTATTTAACACAATTCTTTACAGACTAATCACTGAGACTCAAGAAAAACAGGCAATAATGACTAATATTTTCTTAGCATTTTTGACAACATCTATATTGTTTTGTCTGTAGACCTACACAGGTATTTTGTTATGAACATCTGCTATGGACGTGGATGATGAAAAATGGTCAGATGAATTAATTTGGTTTTTATCCCGAAAAAAAGAGGACAAAAAGGATCAGAGAAGTTCAGTAAAGTTTCTAAAATTTCTTTTTTAAGTTGTGTGTGTATATACATGCATTAAAAATAATAAATCACTGCTGGCAGTTGTACAACAATACAAAGGTAAAAAATGCATAACCTCAGAAGAAGACAGAAACAGCTGCTACCGAGTTTCTGAATGGTGTGTACAGCTCTCAGAAAGATTTATGTTGACATCTGAGACTGCGAATTTCCATTAGAGTCAGACATAGGGACACAACTCTCATTTACTCTCCATAAAAATGTATGAGTCCTGCTAAAGGCATTTCATGTATCATAAGGATATGGGATAAAGGTGCTCTGAGAATTACTGCTCACTTGACCATTTTATGATTACAAACTAATGGCAATTGTTAGGCTGTAAACTTGTAGTTACATTAAGTAATTTATAAGCTGAACATTATGAAGTGCTGCTCTATCAAGCCTGACAAAAAGGTAGAGATGGTGTATCTCTATCCTTTGCAAAATATTCAAGTGAAGATTTCAAGGAACCTGCACATGAAGTTATTAAGTTAAGCCTCTAGGATCCAGGTCTCTATGCATGTATAGACACCAGAGGTGACCCATGGATTTTTTGTCAAGACAAATACTTTTGTTGCAAGTATCTTCAAAAAGGCAGAGTAAAATGGATGGTGCTACGATGTGTAATGTAAAATTATATAGAAATTTATTTGGTTTGTATGGGCAGGTTTTGCTAACCATGGAGGTTACAGAGTTGGCTTCTGGGATTATCTTCCAGAATTTTCCTCCATGACTGGAAGAGCCAATCCCAGGCAGCTCCAAGACTGCTGTTGGCCAAGGCTGGCCAATTGGAAATTATGGTAATGCCTCTGTGAGAACATATTTAATACAGAAAAGAAGTTATTGCTCAGATGTAATTGTGGCCAGAGAAGAGTGGGGTGAGAACATGGGAGAAAAACAGCTCTGCAGACTCCAAGGTCAGGAGGGGCGGGAGATGCTCCAGGTGCCAGAGCTGAGATTCCCCGGCAGCCCCTGGTGCAGCCCCTGGTGAGGCAGCTGTGCCCCTGCAGCCCATGGAGGGCCAGCGCGATACAGAGACCCAGCCACAGCCTGGGGAGGAGCCCCATGCCCAAGCAGGTGGGTGCCTGAGAGGAGGCTGTGACCCTGTGAGAAGCCCATGCTGGAACAGGGTCTTGGCAGGGACCTGCAGAAAAGAGGCGCCCACACTGGATTTGCCTGTCCCTTAAGGATTGCACCCCACAGAAGAGTGACCCACATTGCATCAGTTTGTGGAGAACTGCTGCCCATGAGATGGACTCACATTGGATATGTTCATGGAGAGCTGTCCCATGGGAAGGACCCAATACTGCAGCAGGTGAAGAACTCCTCTCCCTGTCATCTGCAGAAACAACCTGTGATGAACTGACCATAACCCCCATTCCCTGTCTCCTGGCACCACCGAGGAAGGTGATTGAGCTGAGAAGGAGGAAGCGGTGCAGAGAAGGTGTTTTTAAGGTTTCATGTTACTTCATATTATCCTGCTCTGATTTTGTTGGCAATAAATTCAATTAGTATCTCTAATTTGAGTCTGGTTTGCCCATGACGCTATTTGGTGAATGATCTCTCCCAGTACTTATCTCAACCTGTGAACCCTTGCTTATATTTTCTCTCCCCTGTCCATTTTTGGAGGGGAATTGATAGAGAAGCTTTGGTGGGTATCTGGCATCCAGCCAGAATCAACCCACTACAAGAAAGTAGAAAGTAACTAGATTTAAGTGACTACGTTTTGAAGACAGTCTAGTGAGACAAGTGACATAAAGATACAATGGAAAGCCATTTTAATGCAAGGGCCTGCTAATTCCATTTGATAGCATGTAGAAGCTTGGTGGAACTAACTGAATTTAATTAATTCCTTCAAATAATCTATTTTCAGACATGAGACTTTTCAGAGCTAGGAATTAATACTCTAGGAAGTCAAAAATGCAGTAAAAATGGTTACATACAGTCAGGTTTAAAACTTTGCTGGAGTTTGTATAGACATCTGCTCGTTTGGCTTTGTTAATTTACTTCCTAGTGGCTGTTATGGTGCTATGTTTTGGATTATTGCTGAGCAGCTTGCATAGCCTCAGGGCCTTTTCTGTTTCTCCAATCACCCCATCAGGGCACGGGCTGAGGATGCACAAGCAGTTGCGAGAGGACACAGCTGGGACTGCTGCCCCAAACTGACCAAAGGGACATCCTGTACCGTCTGGCATCATGCTTAGCAATGACAGCTATGGGAAGAGACGGATATTTGGAGTGATGGTGCTTGTCTTCCCATGTCATCGTTACATGTCACTGATCCATGCTTTCCTGGATAGGGCTGAATACCCACCTGCCCACAGGAAGTGGATAATTAATTTCTTGGTTTGCTTTGTTTCTGTGTGCAGCTTTGTTTTCCCCATTAAACAGTCTTTATCTCAACTCACAAGTTTTCACAATTCTGCCTTTCTGTTTCTCTTGCCATCCCAACCCAGGGTAGTGGGAGCCACCTCCAGTTGCCTGCTGGAACTAGCAGGCAGAAATTACAACAAAGCATTCTTCTCCAGTAAGCATTAATTCATTTTCAATGGACTGCTTTCATTTAAATTTACTATGATGCATGGAGATATTTCAAATATACAGCAGAAAAGCTATCCTTGAATATGTGTCCACCAGCCTTTAGTACTTTGCACACAGTACATGATGCTAATTTTTTTTTTTGCTAATGACTGAGATAAAGCCAGTCAGAATCAGTCAGAGATAAATCTAACTGGTCAGCTAACTGATTTTTTTTCAGGCCTCAGATTTTACACACTATATAGTATTAGCTAGTTCCATGACTAAACATCTGCCTATTGCTGATTACCGTTTCTAAAGAAACAGTCTTTATCGTTAATATTTCTTCCCATCTGTGGAATAGAACTGGCATTTGATTATCTTTTTTATATGGTATCTCAAATATAAAATTATCTAGATACATTTTTTTTTCAGGATTTATTAAAGCTGATGCTGGCATTCTGTATTAAGAATACAATCCAGAAATAATCATACAATATATGAAATAATCTTTCAAGACACTGAGGCACGTCAGTCAGTGAGTAACAGCAGCAGCACACCAAAACTCAAACAAAGAGGTGAACGTTTTTCCAAAGAAACCAAACATGAAAAATAGAATTCAAATTGAGAAAAGGTAACATTAGAACCATAAAAATGACACATTTCTAAAGAACTGGTTGGTCTGTCTGGCAAAGTATTTTCTCTCCTAGATGGAAAAGTTAGTTTTGCAGTCCTGTGTGACAAGTTTTAAGCTTAAATAGCAAATATTAACATGTGTATTTTAAGTCTTTGCATCCTGGACTTCAACAAAGAAATCAAATTGGAGTCTATTGGAGTCTAGAGTACTAATATATGTACTTGATATCTTGATCAACTATACCATATTTGTGCTAAAGGAAGAACTTTAAGAAACTAGCTACATGAAGAAATCCTGAGTTAAGCAATATCCAGGACTGCATCTCATAAGACTTAAACTTCGAATTGTGTAGGGGAAGATGTTCCAAATATTAAACATAGATTTTTATATTTCTATAAAATTTAATCTCTACAGAAACAGATATAAAATTTTGATTGTAGTTCTAAATATACTTTTAAGCTTTCTGATTTTATCAGTAAAACATCACAAGTAAGCACGTGCAAGTCAGTCCCCACTTTCCACCAGAAACACACACACAATTCTGGGAGAGATTTAATGATGATAAGGTGAAACATAGTTCAATTAAGGGTCAGGAAAGGTATTTAAATGGGCAGTTAGGAGTTAATGAACTGAAAAATTCCACAGATAATGAGCAATTCTGAGAGAAAGGTACTCCAAAGTTATCTAATGAGATGGCTTTAACAATGAAAGTGATGGTACTACTTATGTGAGACTAAAAATGGTTTCAACTTAGAAATTGTGGAGAGAAAATAGAGAAAATATAAGAAAAAATAGAAATAAATCAGAATAAACTACTATGGTGGTACTTCCAAGGTATCCTTATATAGAGGAAAAAAACCCAAGCTTTTTCCATTAGAGATGTTCGTATAATTTATATTTTTTGTGAAAAACCTTGGGCTTAGGATACACAGCTGTGCTGAAAATCTGCAGCAAAGACAACAGAACAATTATTCACTTGATCTTCATTAGAGGAAAAAAGACTGCTCATATACATACTAATTTGCTGAAGACTAAGCAAATATAAATTCTGGAGTAATGCAGGAGAAAAAATATAAGAAGATATCTCTCCAATATTTCTCAAATTAACTGAAAAGATGGGTTGACACTCAGTTGTAGGCAGTGACATGTATGTGTGTTTTGACCTAGCAATATGATTTGACTGCAGGAATATCACCCTACATTAACAATAAGTGAATAGTCAACATTAATTTCAAACAAGGAATTTTTCTATTTCAAAGATTTATGAAGAAAAATATTATTTATTCTGTAATTTAAAAAATGTGAATTTGGAAGAAGTACAACTGTATCCCAGATACAGATTAAACAGAATTATTTTGTCTTCAAATATATGAAGATAATAAAAGCAATCACTAGATCTGTGAAATAAACATGAAATATAAAGTAAAATTAAAATATATTGATTTTGTGCTTTATTTAGCTTTGAATATGAATTTAACATTTTAAACTTAAATTTAACATTTTAGTTTCAGTCTTCCAAGGAATATCTGCTTTTAATATATTAGGGCCAGCATTTCTTCCTTTTAATATTAGACATTAAGCTATTCTTTCAAAAACTTTTACCTGATACAAGAAGGTAGTCAGCTAGGAAATGCAAAAGGATGAACTGAATAATTTAGTCAATGAGAAATAAAGAATTATTCAAAGACAGAACCTGAAATTAATTGCATCTGTCCCCTTCTTCATGACCCCTGTTTTTCAGAAATTGAAACTAAAAGAATGAAGGTAAGCTGTAGTTTTCCTCATTGCAACTTGGATAATTTGTTCAGTGGTGCCCTGTAGTACCATATTCCTCTCAACACAATATTTGTAAATATAAAAACACTGGAAAAATACTCCAGGTATTTCAACAGCTTTTCTGGCCTTACAGCTTAATCCAGTGTTTCGAAGGTTTCTTTGTACCTATAAATGTTATCCTTAATAGCTAATGGCTTCTTTGGCTTTTATATTCCTGCAGAGGCAAATGATTTTCATAAGAGCTTCAGCTGGAGAGGAACTGGGACTGAACTAGCTGATCTTTTTTAGTCAACAAAAAATAATAACTAGAGTTCTCTTAGTAAATACTAAAAAATCCCTCGCTTTTGGTTTAGGGCAATACTGTATCTTAGGGCAATTTATACTGAAAGCAAATATTTAATATTTAATTTTAAAGAGATATCAACACATAAAAATATGTATTTAGAAATCGAAACATTTTTTTTCTGCTTCTCTCTTCTACAAATATATTTTGTTTTCTAGTGTTTCTCTTATACTCCATGGAGTTGGGAAGAAACCAGAGTACAAAACTGTTCACTGGAGAGGCCATGAATAGAACAGCTGACACCAAGTTCTTCTGTTGAAAACCACCCTCTGTTACTATGAAATTAATTACCAGAAGACAAAGAAGAAAATCTCCTTCAGCAAACAGGTAAAGGTAAGTAATGATTATGTACCTACTTCTTGCACCATTTTCAAACTGATCAAGAACATGCACAGTTAATGACACCATTATTCATTTTCTGCTCCCAACAAAAATGCTCCCAATAAAAATGAACATGTTGTTATTTATTAATAAAGTTTTTGGAAATTCAGCGATCTTAATTCCACAAATATAGTTCAAATGTATATTTTTATCTTATTTGAAATATATCACACATCTGCTAATTTGCAGAGAAAATAAATTATTTTATCAATCAAAGGTAAATCTTTTGTCAACTACAGATCCATTTAAATAATTCACAAACAACCTTAGGTCAGGATACTGGTTACCATCAGCACAGGAGGTAAGAAGAGGCAGATACTCACTGTGACAGATCTATGCTTAGAACCTATGTGGTTCACTTTTCTTCTAAGAGATTTATTAAATATTTGAACAAAGAACTGTGATGATTATTTGACCTGAGAAATTAATAGCTGAATGATCCTCCAAAGAGTTCTTAGTGAACACACTTGATTTTTAAAAATGAAACAGCAAAAATATTTTTTTGAGCATCTGATGATGCTATTCTGTCTACTACTGTGACTGCTGGATACTGAAGCAGTACTTGGTTTTGTGGTTGCAGGTTTACCTGATCACCATGTAAATTAAAAGGGAGAAGAGCTTAAGTGATCCTGTGAGTCCTGAAAGCAAAGCTGCACAGTGGTATAAAATGATGGGGATAACAATGGATAAAATTTGAACTGCACATTCTTTAGAAGTGGAAACAACTTGTGACAAGATAAAATGCAGCTGGACAAAACTCTGTGTGAATCCACATAGTACAAAAGATCTCACATGAATTTTTAATAAAATTGACCATACACTTTGAAGAAAACATGGAAATCAAATGTTAAAATTTCAGCAATACTTCTGTATTTGTATGTTTCTTTTGCTCCTTCAATTTTCTTGAAAAAATTGTTTCATAGCATTACCAGTGATGATCCATGTCACAGAAAATGCCATAGTGGCAGTAACAAGGCCTATTCTAGCAGGAACATTCTTACTGTACTGATGGCTACTTCACACAGAAGGGAACTACTTAAATGTGAATGAATAAACATCAAAGACTAATAACACAGCAGGACTTGTTCTTTACACCACCTTGTGTAGTTAAAAACTGCTATTTCCTTATGCTAATCATTTAATTCCATCTGTTGAAATCCTGCCAGCCTCATGTCTAACATAATGACAGAATTTGTACTTCAGAGTGTCATTCACATGTCTACCAGGCCTATGAATTTCTTCCCATGAATAATTCTATAATTGTATAAAATAAACTGTAATAAATTTCAAAATGGCAGGTGAAACACATCAATGGAGCAGCTATATCTTTTTAGGAGAAGTGGCACAATATCTTAAAAAAAAAATAAAATAGGCCTGTGCCAGCTCTGCAGACTGCAGGCAGTTAGAGCCAGGTGTCTCCTCCCCTCAGCAAGTAAAACTGCTCAGGCAACTCCCGAGTATTCCCAGTGCAACATATGCTGCTGCTGCAGGTGCTGCTTTGGCAGCACTGTGAGCTTAGCTCTTAAAAATGTTCCTGCTCAGTTATCATTTTTTCAGATGGCCAACTTTCTTCCTGAGGAGAAAAAACAAAATGTTTGAGGCTGAACTCCAAATGTTTTGCTAGCATAGATTGAATGAAAGTGAGGGGAAAAAAAAATCACATTTCCAACCAACACAATAGGGGGACAAAGATATCAGTGTCATTCAAGAAGGCAGTAAGTCTGGTGAAGGAAAAGTTTCTTTTGCAAGCAGGTATCCCTCCAGCAGAGGGCTTTATTGGTATGATTATCCTAAAACTTCTCACAGTCTCTTCAGCCATGATACATTAGGATTTTGTAAGACAAGAAAAGGCAGCAGATTTTTTCTTCCTTAACATTGAAGGCTAATTCAAATAAATGTTATTAAAGTCAGAATAACCCCTAATACCAAAATTGGTCAGTGTAAATTAAGATGTTGGTTTCTTTGATGACTTTATCGTGTATGTAAATGACCATGTTTACAGAGTACACTCTTCTAGATGATCTGTACAGAATGGTACAGATAGCTGATATTCTAAAGAGCAAAATGCCAGCTGCTCTGTTCCCAAACCAAAGATTTAAAGAGGTGATTTAAACATCAGTACCCTTTTTAACATTTTCTTTTTTTATAAAAAAAAAAGAGAGAGGGATTTTTTTACCTGGGTAGATAGTGATAGGGCAGAGTTTTAGTTTACATGTTAGGAAGAAATGTTTTACTCAGAGGAGATCTGGAATAGGTTACCCAGAAAAGTTGTGGATGCCCCATTCCTGGAGGAGTTCAAGGCTAGATCAGATAGGACCCTGCAAAACCTGGTCTTGTGGGAGACATTGCTGCCTGTGGTGGAGTTAGGGGAGTTGGAATAAGATGATCTTAAAGATTCCTTTCAACATGTCTTTTTTTGTAATGATTCTATGTTGTACTGCAAAGGGGGCTAAACTGAGAAAATTTCTTTATGAAGCATATGTTTCTTTCTTGTAAAATTTGGTTAAAATTTCAAAATGAAAGTATGTTTTCTTTTGGATGTCTATGAGGTTGGATGGAATACTCTTCTTCTCCTCCCTAAACATCTGTATAGTCAGGCTCAGCTAGAAGGAACAATTTGTCCCCCAAAGTTCAATAATGGGTCCAGTAATGTTTAGTTTATTCATCAATGATTTGGATGAAGGAGCAGAGGCCTCCTCAGCAAGTTCACTAATGACACAAAGCTGGGAGGAGTGGCTGATACACCAGAGGGCTGTGCAGCCCATCAGAGGGACTTTGACAAGTTGGAGAGATGGGCAAAGAACTGTCTGAAACTCAACAGAGGCAAATGCAGGGTCCTGCACCTGGGCAGCTCCACACAAAAAATTAGGATGAACTCTTTTTTTTTTGTGCAGTGACTGAGCACTGGAATAAATTGTCCAGAGATGTTATGAAGTCTCTCTCTGGAGATATTCAAGAACCATCTGGGCAAAATGCTGTGCCATGTGCTCTAGGATGACAGTGCTTGAACAGTAAGATTGGACCAGATGATCCTGTGTGACCCCCTCCAACCTGAACAATTCTGTGATTCACACCCTGACTTTCATTCTAACCCCCACGACAATAAGCAAGTAGGAGATAGGCAGGAAGGGGTGGAAGCTTTGACAATATATCAACTACTATTCCTGAGTCAGGGAGGTGAAAGGATGCAGGCCACACTAAAAAAGGATTTGTTCACTAAAGGACTCAGGATGCTTCCCTGTGTGAGCAGAAAAGAAATGGATCTGAATGGTATAATTTATGTGGGAATACTAGCACCATCCCAACATATTTTCCCTTATTTGTGCTAGCTTCCAAACTCAGACCATGGCTGTGAGATGTATTTCCTGCAGCATTTTCTTACTATTTCACAAGTTACAAATCTTACAATTTGTCTTACAATAAGTCTTACAATAAGTCACTACTTACAAATCTTACTATTTCACAAGTTTGTATTAATTGCAAGCTTTTGTTTTGCAAGTCTGTGTGTATCACATAAGTCTCAATAGACTGTTGCTGCAACATTCTAAACAGAGTGCTATATTGTAATTCCCATAGTTTTAATAATTGCTGTGCTTTCACTTTCAGTTCATGTTGTTTGTGAACAAGTACAAGGTTCAGAGTGTGGCCTATGCTTAATAACCTCAAAGATCTGCCTCTAGAAAATTCAGTGTGTAAAGAATCTAAGTTTATGAGATGTACAAATAGTAAATGATAGGGTAATGCATGAGAAAACTGTTGAGTGCAGAATAGATCTAATCATGAAGATACTAAATGCTTTCAGAGAAGTACCCAATATTCAATAAGGCTTATGTTGGCTGAAACTCAGTCTTTGATACCTTTTACAATAATGTGATTGATCAGTGCTTGTAAGCCCTCAAGAAGTCCATTGAAATGGTCTGTCCTCTTGATTGGTGCTTTTCTCTTTTGGCTATTCAGCATACTGTGTGAAGGATACAAAGTCAAACTAACAGGAACTTCTGAAAGAAATATAAGGATCTGCTTTGCTTGGGGGAAACATCGATTCAAACTGTAAACAAGGATGAATGAAAATTATAACAGAAATTTATAAACTTTGATATTATTTAAAAAATGAAATAGTGAATGTGTGTCATGCTCATTATGGTAACGTTAAATGATAATGGTAATGGTATCAAAAACTTAACATTTAACTTCCCCTTTCATGCTGCAAATATTGTAGAATCATAGAATCAGAGAACGGCCTGGGTTGGAAGAGGCCTCAAAGATTTGCAATGCCCTGCCATGGACAGGGGCACCTTTCATTAGACCAGATTGCACAGAGCTCCACCCAAGCTGGCCTGAAACATTTCTGAGGATGAGGCACCCACAGTGTCTCCAGACAACCTGTTTCAGTGTCTCATGACTCTCACAGTAAAGATTTTTTCCCTAATATCTTCTTTAAATCTACCCTCTTTCAGTTTAAATCCATTTCCCCTTGCTCTGTCACTACATGTTCCTGTAAAAAGCCCCTCTCCAGCTTTCTTGTAGGCTCCCTTCAGGTGCTGGAAGGTCACATTTAGTTCACCCCAAAGCCTTCTCCTCTCCAGGCTGAACAATTCCAGCTCTCTAAGCCTCTCCCGATAGCAGGGGCTCTTCATCCCTCTCTTGGTGGGCTCCTCTCGACTCAGTCCAACAGGTTGATGTCCCTCCTGTGCTGGGGACCCCAGAGCTGGATGCAGCACTCCAACTGGGGTCTCACAAGAGTGGAATAGAGGAGAAAAATCACCATGTCACACTATTTCACTATTTATACATAAAATAATTAGTGACATTGAAGAACCATTAACATCTGCACTACCTTCAGTTTATGCTGTTATAGTTTAATGCAACTTCTTCAATGCCTACATTTTCAAAACTAGAATTCAGTAGCTCTGAATTGAAGACTATATATATTTTTGAACAGCATGAAGATTTCTTATGTATCAAGTCTTCTGCCCACAGATTTATAGCAATGTACAGAAGTCATAGGTCATCATTTGCTTCAGAAACAAAATTTATTTTTTCCATGTAAAGGCACATTATTTTTTTGCTTCCAGTGATAAGGTTTAATATAATAATTTAAACATATAGCTTAAACTCTGCTTATACAACATTTAGCACTGGAAATGTGGACTGTTCATTTATTTCTCCAGATAAACACTATTTGTGTAACAAAGTAGTGTACATAAATATGCATGTATGTGTATACAAATATATATGTAGTCTTGCTGATGTCAGTTTTCATAATGGGATTTTACTGTAGGAATCATGAAAAAAGGAGATGTCGGAAATAATACAGCAAAAGGAAATGCAGAATTCCTCCACTCCCTGCCAGCTATTGTTGGTCTCCTATTTGAAGGATGGATATAGCTTGGAGAGGATTTTCTTTATTGTTTTGAAGCAGCTGGCTCTGAATCTAAAGAAAACATCATGCTGAGCTACCAGGAGCTGCATTCATTCTCATTTGAAAGCAGGTCATGCATTCATCTTTGCTCTCAATTTCTGAATAATCTCAGCAATATGTGCCACACATGCTGCTTCAGCTCTCTGAAAGGACTCATACTGGTAGCATCCCTTCACACACTTATTAGTGGTCTGGGCTTGTCTTCCTTTTACTTCAGATTCCAAGTTTGCACACTTGCCACCTGCAAAGTCTGCCTATGTCATCAGCTGGTTGTTTTGTTTTTTTTTTTCAGGTAGGAACACTCAGCATTTCCCTCAAAACAAAGGGAAAAAATAGTATAATCACTGCAAATTTTGTTATTGCTTTTCCAAAGGTATCCACAGATTGAAGCAAAACCAAATGAACTGTCAGCATAATACCCAACAACAGATTTAACAGTGTATTTTCATCTTCAACAGGAGCTTCATTACTGAGAACTCAATCTGGAAAGCTATTTAGATCCTATCCCCAAAGGTGTCTATTGTTCTGTATCAGTCAGTGACATACACAAATTAGTGCCCAAAAAGCTCTCAAAATTAGAAAGCATTGATTTTTACTTTTAGGTCTTTTGTTTCTGTATTGTACATCAACCAAAGAGGAAAAAGAGAGTTAGCAGCCGCAAATGGTAATTTAGCTACATATGTTTGGTATATTGTACTCTATTCACACAGCTCTAAAGAATAAATTCAGGGAAGACAGTGCAAATTGGAGGCCACTAAAATATTTCACAGACCACTCCATTTTTCCCGATTTGATTGTATAACAATTACAACAGCGATAATTAACTAAGGTGGTATGATGCTATTATTTGATCACTTCTACTGATAGCAATTCACTGTCTGTATACCTATGCTTGTGACTGAACTAAAAGAGAAAGCTCATGTTACTGATTTTACCACTGTATCTAAGTAAAGCATCTATTAAAATATTTAGAGATGATCCAGCTGGATTTATAGTGTGGGAAACTAACCATTTCTAGGTTCTACAAGCTAGAATGTTAAGCATACTAGCTGTTGGAGGCAACCTAGAGAAAACTCAGGAGATGGAAAAGGAGACAGTAAGACTGAACAAGTCCTTCTGGAAGACATACCTTGGAGCAGCCTCTTTCCAAACACATCTATTTAACATTTCATGAAATAAGTGTAAGAGAAAAATCAAACAATCAAGCAAACAAAATCAACAAAAACAGCAAAACCAAGTGTACAAACAAAACCAAAACCACTCAAAAACTAGAAAAATAAGCAGTGGCTGCTTATTCTTCAGAAAAACACAATGGATTCTTTTATGGGATCTTATAGGCAGTACAATCCATGTATCCAAAGAAAATAGTAACTGATGAAGTACACTTTTCCATTAGGAGGCACGCTACCATGATCATCTGGATTGCCTTAATTTGCTGTTCACTAACCAATAGAACAAAGGTAGATGAATTGTGCAGCTGCTGTAAGAGAACAATTGATATGCTCGTGTGTAATGGTTATTGCTACCATGTTTTATAAAGATTGTCAACTTTTAAAAAGTGTGTACCTGAAGTTTCCTAACTGCTTCATTGTAAATGAAGGAATCAGCAATGAAAATAGATACTTCTCTTTTGTGCTTTTATCAGTGGTCAGCCGCCCTCAGTACGTTAAGAAAAACAAAGATAATTTGTGAGGAAAATATAATGGCTGTTTTAGTACTTATAACAACATAGAAATTAAAGGTGTCAGTGGCCTTGGGTGATTTATTAGCTGGAAGATGATTAATCCTATGTTTACCTTTAAGAAGAAAAAGTGGAATGGAAGACTGCACACTATAGGCCAATTATCTTTATCTCTGTCCCTGGAAAGGTCATGGGCAAGACTTCTTAGAACCCATTTCCGAACATATAAAGGACAGAAAGTTAATTAGGGGCATTTAACAATTATGAGCTCCTCTGCTGCTCCTCATTGGACTTACTGTCTAGACCCTTTTCCCAACTTCTTTGGACAGGCTCCAGCACTTCACTGTCTTTTTTATCATCAGGGGCCTAAAACTGAACACAGAATTTAAGGCACAACCTCACCAGAGGCAATGGCCCCTTCCCCAGTCCTGCTGGCCATGCTGCTTCTGATACAAGTCAGGATGCCATTGGCCTTTTGAGACACCTGGGCACACTGCTGGTTCGTGATCAGCCAGCCATCAACCAGCACCCCCAGGTCCTTTTTCTCCAGGCAATTGGTTCCCATAGCAACTGCAGCTACTGTTTAAGACTAAAGCAAAGAAGGCATCAAGTACCTCAGCTCTGTGTGCCTCGGTTTCCACTGTTTCCCCCCTCATGTCCAATAATGTATGAAGATTCTCCTCATCCTTCTTTTTGTTGCTAATGTATTTATACAAATATTTTTTTATGCGACTAGGAAGATTAAGTTTTACTTGAGCTTTGGTGCTTCCAGTTTTCTACGTGCATAACCTTACAGCATAGAAAATCAGAGAATGGTTTGAATTGGAAGGGAACACTGAAGGCCATTTAGTTCCAACTGCCATGGACAGGGATGCTTTTAACTAAACCAGGTACACATCCTTGTAAGTTATCCTGAGTTGCCTGCCCCTAATTCTAAAGGTCACAAAAGGTCACAAACTCTCCTTTTACTTTTCCTGAGTTCCAGCCACAGATCTCTGTTGATCCAATGTGGTCTTCACCTCTGGCATGTCTTTCAGCACATGCACGTATGAGACAGTTTATCCATTTAATTAAGTTTTAAATAATTTTTTTAAATAAAAAAGGAAAGTTTACATTTCTTCAAAACAAGTGAAAACAATATTTGTTCCAAATATTGGCATTCATAGAATTTCTTCCACTGTCTGATTTTCCCGACTATCTAATTTCTCTTTTGTCATTCAACCATATTGTACCAAAAAAATTCTCAACAGTGGCTAATGTACCACATCTGGTAGCCTTCCTATTGAAAAGAATTTCAGGAAACAAGCCTGTAAATTGTTGAGATTACTCACCAGTAAGCTATAAATTTAATTTCTCAGTTCAAACTGTTTTTTGTTTGCCAAACATGGCAAGACTTAGAGTGAAAAACAGATGCTTCTCATTTTTTCCCCAGTGCCTGTAACCTCTCCAGACAGCATATTACAATGATACAACTAAGGCATTATGGGTTTATAGCAAGGTTTATAGCATACTATTTTTTTAAAAGTTTACCATTCTAAGCTAACTTTACTGCTTGCATTGCCAATGTAGTGCCTAGAGTGCCATCTTAATTTCTTAATCTAGCTAGCTACAGATATTTGAAACTGTTGAGAGATTTACAAAACATAATGCAGAATAAATGTTTTTACCAGCATGCAAGTAAGAGTGGGATAGAAAATTGGCTTGCACCTTACAATTGCACCTTTAACCTTTTCTGAACCTTGGATCAAACATCACAAAATAGATGGAAGAAATAAAAATAGGAGACAACTGTTTGCTGGTGAAGAAAATAATCAAACATAGTCAAAGAATTGCTGATGACCACAGTCTCTTCACTCTTTTTTGGGTCTCTGTATATGTTATTTTTTTTTAGTTTTCATTACCCTTTCCAAATCAGTGTAATATTCAGAATAAAAAATAAATATTTTCATTCCAACACACCACTGGCAGTAAAGAACTATGTTTTATGCTCCTTACTTTCATAGCTTTTCAATTACTTACAACTGGTCCTCTATATTTACTTGGAAAGCAAAGATGGCTAAGTCTGTTTCCTGAAGTCTTTCTGTTCTCTTTATTTATTATTTGAGAGAAAACAGCAATTAAATTTCTTACTGTAAGGCCATCACAAGATTGTTGATGAGAAAATGAGTAAAGTAATAGGAATACTTAGTAGGAACCAAAGTACTTAGTATCTGAAGAACATATTCTGCAATGCTCACAGAGAACAAGTCAGAGCACCTGCAATCATGCAGTAAAAGGTGTTTCAGGGACACCTATCCAGAATGACTGATACTCACTGTGGATAAACTGAGTTCTGGAAGAAATCAAAACAAGGAGAAATATAAAGCAATATTCACAACCTACATAACACTATTAGAGATGAACAGATGAACAATTTTTATTGGTAGACTTGTGAGGGAAATCTTAGAAATGTTTTGAAATTTAGTAGCTACAGAAATGTTTATATTTAATGCAAAAATGTTTTAAAATAACCTTTATGAAGGATCTTGAACTTATGCTTCAGGGAAATCACAGCCTCCAACCAGTTAAAGTGAGACCTATTTGTGGTGGTAGATGAAGAGTTGGGGAGAAAAGTACTTTTCTACTGAATTCCTTAGGCATTCCTCTGAAATCAGTACAAGATCAGATGGAGAACAAAATGAGGCTGAGGTCTGACACTAAATGGAAGTTCCTATGTTCCATTTTCTCTTCCCTAATTCTCTAACACAATAATGAGTACAGAGAACTATGTTTCAATATTAAACAAAAAGTATTGAAAATTTTATCAACAATGAAAATAAACTATTACTTCAATTCTCAAACCCTGAGGAAGGTTATTTTACAAAAGTTATTAATCTTGTTTCTAGCATTAGTGCTTCCTAAGTTATGGTTACTTCAGCATGAAGTAACTCAGGTGTACACAGAGAAAAAAATAAATCTGTAGCTGGTACTACCTATTACTGTGTACTACATTATTTTCTGAAGAGAAATGATTATTCCCCTGGGTTGAGCTCCCAGGAAAAGTACCTAATTCACCAGTGCAGATTAATAGAAACAGGGTGAACACTGATTTTTAGCTGTGTCCTACAGAAATGAAATTGAGATTTTTCAGTGTGAAATCTTCAGGAAGTAGCAAAGCATTTCAGGTAGATCCATAAAAAGAAAGAATATGTAATTCCAGTTACATTAGTATACACAGTTTATGACACTTAAGAGAAATTCTAATAGAATTACATTGTGTATCGAATTCAGGCATAGAACACAATGCCTTATATATATATATGTATGTAAATTTCAGTAAATATAAATAGTATTTGCAATTACTAAAGGCTTTTATGGTAAAAAGTATCCTTCCAGTATTGCTACTCAGTTAGATGCAGTTATTTATATTTATTCACAAATATAGAGTAAAATTCTAAGGTAGTAACAACAAATATTCATGCATACTGGTATATACATGTGCTTGTAAAAATTTGTATGGCTCCCCTGGAGACTAATTCTGAAATTTACATTTTAAATTATGAACTTGGATGGAAAAAGCATTGTTATTATTATTATGGGCTTTAAAATGACCAATTTACTTTGATAATACCCTCTCTTTTTCCTTTCTTTTTCCCTTGTCTGTGCCTTTGCCCATCTCTTAAAAACCTCAGTCTATACATCCGAAAGACAATGGGAGCTTGCTCTTTAAGGGAAAAAAATTAAAATATGCTCTAAATTTTTTCAAACTTACTTCATTTTCTCACCTTTTTAAATGCAGGCTACAGAAAAACTAAATAGGCATAAGCTACCCTGCAACTTTTTCAATAAATGCACTTTAAAAAGCAAAATCAATCTTCAATCCATCAAATAAAATCTGCAGAAATTCTGTTGTTTTAAGCAATGACCTGAAATAGACAGGCTTTAAAATTTTTTGTGCTACTAAGGTCAATGGACAAGTGTAGAAGAAGCCTTTTTTATACAGACTAGTTGAAACGGTAATACTTCTATCTTGGTCTTAAAATAAGGAGCAATATTTTTCATTGGTTTTTATATTTCTTGTAAAAATTTTTGTTGCAACAAGTGAGCATATCTATCTAATAATTAAAAAATACCCTTAAGGATTACTGCTGTCTTGTAGTCTGAGTTAGTAGACCTCACATGAAGCACAGCCCTTTTCTTTTTTTTCAAATGGAGGCCTGTCACTCAAGATACAATTTACTCAAGGTTGTAAATTTCTTATATTTCCAAAATGCCAGTAGCTTTGAACTCTGCAATACAGTAAATAAGGGATTTTAAGCAATAACATATTAAACATTGGTCAACTGTCACATTATATTTTACATCTCTTAAAAATAAGATTACTGTACTTGTTAATATAATGTAACCAAGTACAGTAATCTTAAGAGATGTAAATTCTGATAGGTTTGTTGCTGCTTTTGTAAACAGTCACCATAAAATGCTCAGTCAGTTAACTCTTAGCAGTATATTTGTCATTTTTGTACATGTGCTTAGAATATACATCTTAGAAAGAAAAAAAAGAATGCCACAAATATCACAAACTTTTGAAGATTAACAGCAAAAATATCAATAGTAACATGTCTTTGAACCACTTGTGCAACATGCTTTAGTCTTTCACATGGTATGCTGAATTAATAAGCATCATAATATATTGTAAAGCACTGTGAAATTTTAAATCTTTTTCTAGGTCTTGGATTTTACTTCGGCATACATGTTTTGGGTAAGTTTGAATTAAATATTCTCTGTGTATAACTAGAAAACAATGAAATGTTCTGTTACAGGTACATTCCCACCTGCTCAGTCCCTTGTATGATGAGGATGTGAATGGGATTCCCACTAGCTATTTTTATTTGGCTTCCATATCATAAAATCACAAAACAACTTAGCTATAAAAACAAAGCCAAAACCCCAAACCAATACATACATGGGGTAGAGGCATCCTGTGTCTTTTAAGGCAATGAATTTTTAAAAGGTTTGCTTAAAAAATGGAACATAGCAATCGGCAATAACTATTCAGATGTAAGATTTAAAATGTTTTTTTTCTGGGACTGGACAGATGGGTGATTTGTATTAGATTTGTGTTTTGCTTTTGGGTGTGTTCTTATTCCTACTAGATTTTAGTGCCTCATTTCCAGACACTGCTGTCTGCATTTTTGTAGACAATGCTAATTCTCTAGCAGATTGAACTTTACTGTTGAATTTTAGAGCAGTAAAATGATAAGGAGAGTGGGTAATTTTAACTAGATTAGCTGCTGCCATTGTAAATATCACTGGTAAAAGATGAAAAAAGATAGAGCATGCATTTATTAAAATAAATAAATACATATAGTCATGTTTGGCATATGTGTCTTAATGCCTTGCCTTTCTTCATGCTCCATTTTTACAACTTGTAGTCATTTTCAATTTTCTATATTTCCCTTTCCTTATTTAATTAGCTAAATATCACAGTGGGTATTTAAAATTGTTTTATATGTTTGAATATCAAAACATATAATCCACTTGAGTGACAGAATGAAAATATTCGTCTACCTTTGCCCAGAAGTGCTAGGAGACAGGTATTCCATCAGGTATATTGTACACATTAAGCACTTTCCAATATATTATTTGTTAGGTTTACATGCTTATTCCAAAATCCTGTGATCTTGACCTTCTGGTTAATTTGCTAATACAGGCACACCCCTCTAGAATAGACCTGTTGCCTTCTTAGATTCCTTTACACTTCCTGAAACATCATACAAAAAGAGCAACATATAAATTCAATATTCTTCTCAAAGATATTTCTAAAGAAATTAAAAAAAATAATTCACGTAGAGAACTACTTTCTTTTTTAATTACATGTTAACCTTCTTTAGATTACAGTTCTGTTTATGGTTCAAAGTGTAGGAGCATGTTAATAGTTATTAAATGCAGTTTATTAAAGTAATTTTTTATATTAGCAGCTATTAAATAAAGACTATGATGGACTTGTTCTTTTTTCCCTTATATTCTTGACATGTAAGTAAGAAAAATACAGGACACAATGTGCGTTTTATTATACTATTTCATTTGATAATGTTAGGGCTAGTATTTTTCACATGAAGGCACCAGCCTTTGTCATTATAAAATGGAAAAATAACTATTAATTATGATTAAAATAATTTCCCATCCTCATTTATCTGATGGTAAGAATGAAATTTTGATTAAATAAAAGTGTGATATAATAAAAACTAATGTATACACATATTTCTATGCATTTTGTATATATATATATATATACACACATATACACATATGTAAAATGATGATACATACAGTAGTATAGACATGCATAGCATGCTAAATTTGCTTAACTATTCTCTATGAAAACTACATTTTAGTGATCAGCCAGCTAATAATACTGAAAGACCTATATTCCGTTTCCTCACAGCACCAGTGAAAAGTTAGTTGCAGTTGGTATGGGAGGAGTGGAGGAGAAAAAACCATGCCATTGTATAATCACAGGAGGCCCTCAGCCTGGATAATGTGTGTACTTCCTGTCCCGTTGGGTTAGCAAAGGAACAATAGTAATTAAAGAGCCTTGGAAAAGGGCAACAAGGATGGCTAAAAGTTTACGATGGCTTCTGAAGGAGGAAGGACTGAGAACACAAGAAACCTTCACCCTAGAAAGGAAGAAGCATAGAACAATGTGTCAGTGGCCCAAAAAAATGAGGAAAGCTTAGCTTGGAATCTGCTTTTCATTCCCCTTTTCCACACTAGATATGGGATAAAGCTGGCAGCAGCAGGGGTTATCATTTTAAAAAAGGGAGATATTTTTCTATGCAACAGATGAGACCTGTGGGTCTGTTTGCTGTATCATACTGGCACAGAAGAGCTGATATGGGCAGAGATTTGTGGAGATTGCCTAGTCAAAGCCCCCTGCTCAGAGGAAACGTTTATATATGTTCAAGGGAAAATGGTGCAAGTAGACACTCACTGACTTTTACTGAACAAATCAAAACAGGCTCAGGAAAACCCCCATTTGAAAGAACATAAGAAAGTACTGGAGGACAAATAAAATGTGCACATTTCATTTTTTTCCTGGTGATCCCCTTATGGACACTGCTGGAAATAGCATACAGGGCTGTATGGCTCTTCGATTGAATCCATACACACTTTATTTTCATGTAACCTAATACATACACACAATGCAAAAACTAAAATATTCATGCTTCACTAAGTGTAAAGAACGAGGCAGTCAATTATGAAATCAGCTAAATCCATCTTGTTATCTACATAAAAATGGAGAGGCATCTGTTCTCATAGATGAAACAGAGTGTACTGCATATATATTCATAGCTCATACAAATGTGAGAACCTATTGTTTTACGACTTGCCAATTTTAAGAGATTCTAATAGTCCAGTGAAGTTGCTTCTTCCATATTAAAAAATGACTTGCTTCTTATATTTATTTCAGCATGCTGAGGAACTTAGAGGCACAGTGTGGGAGGATGGATTGCAGGAGAATCGAGATAGTGCAGAAAGCAATCTTACCCCTGGAGAGTTGCAACTGTACTAATCACCAAAGAGTAGGAACAGGCCTGCCCTTAATAGGTCACAGCTATGTCCATTAAGGATGGGTGTTATAAAAGAGCAGGCTAGCTGGTCAAGAGCTGGAGATTTTTGGCTGGGCTGTGAGGAGTAAGGGTCAGCTGGCTGCACAGAAGGAAGAGAAAAGGATTCACTGTTGTAAGAAGCTCTCTATGGGAACTCACAAAGAGAAGGTATGAAAGTTTTAGAGTAAGATAGTAAACTGATGGTGACAGTTAGATTGGTGCCAAGCACCAACACCAACAATTGGTAGCCTGTACCGGGATGAGTCCCAACAGCATAGTGCTGTGTAATTTGCATTCTTCCACTTTGGTCAGACCTTGCAAGCTGTCTTTCACCATCTAAATGAAATGAAGCTTTTTAATTAGCAATCTTCCAGCAGAAGTATGTTTTTTCTCTTACCCAGCATACAAATACTTTACTATTAAGTCACTTTTTTGAGTTGATAGGGGCACACAGCTATGTAAATGTTCCCCATGTTAAGCCTTTTGAAATACAGAAGAACTTTTGTACACTGCCTGGAGGTACAATTGACATAAACAACTCCAAGAATAGCTCTATTTCCTTTGAGGTAAAAGACTAAATGTACAGTACTGATAAATCACATTTCTGCTTAAAAATTAACAAAATCCTACTTAACAAATCCTTAACAAGTTTGATTCTGAAAAAAAATTTTTTGATACAGGTTGCCCTACAAGACTGCACTTCTAGGGTTGCCCCACAATTGTTTGCTTCATACTAGTAGTATATTGTATATCTTCTACAAGCTCTAAGACAATCTGTTCTACATTACCATTTCTTATCTTCTATGCTGTCTGCATACCACAGCCACAGCATAATATGTCTTCCAGACTCCATTTTTTTGCTCATACAGCCTCTCCATGCTTGAATTGTTTTAATCGCTTTCCTAGATCCCTGTAGAGGTCCTAGCTAATTATGAGCACTGCTGCTCCTTGCTCAAACAGATCAAGAAAATTAGAACACATAGGTACTTGAAATAAGATGCTCTAAAATCTAAACTCTGCTTCCTTATCAGTAGAATAAAAGAATAGATAGGCGGATATTTTAATGAACGTTTAAAAATAATTGCACTTTATTTGGAAGAAATGTAGAATAACATATTTCTATTTCAGACTTTTTTTCTAAGATCTCATGAGCTGAAGGAAGAAAAATCTTGGCATTTTTTTGATCTTTAGTTCTGTCGATAAAATATTCACACTTACCTGTTTTAAATATAAAATAATCTTGTAAAAATGCTGCCAAAAAAGCTTCAGTTCTGAAAAAAAATGGTTGTCAAATATAATACAAAAAATAGATTTAAAAAGCACCAGTCCTCCTTTGTGAATCAAAAGATAGGGTCAAACTTACTTGTGGTGCTACACATCTCTCAGACCCACAAACAATAAATACATTAAATTATAACAATAATAATAAATTATGAAAAAAAGATTGGAAAATAAAGAATGACATCAAAAGTTTCCTCATTTTTCCGTTAAAAATCCGCACATTTACAAACCACATGTGTTCTATAAAATGCTGAAAAAGTACAATGAAGCTAAAATATTCAAGAACATAATCTAGGGCTTAGGACTATTGACATTATTTTCACCTGATCAGGCTGAAAGCACTACACACATAATCCTTCCAAGACAATTTGACTTCTGAACCGAATCAGCAGGAAGTACTTGAAATGAACATTTGAAAAAGGCCAATGCAAGAATTAGAGGGGAAGGAAGAATATTTTTTTCTCATTATTATGCTTACATTTTGAAATCCCAAGCTAAACAAACTGAATGGTCTGGGACCAAAAAGTGCAAAAGTGGAGATGAGCCACCTATGGATTAAATACAATGAGAAATTTCAGAGTATTATATGTAAACAGTTTCTCTTTCCCAGAATACTTGGAACATTCCATGAAAAGGCTTTGGAATCCCTATTATGTATTCATTATATCAATCATATGAATATTGGATTGAATTGTCTCCTGAAAGGCCCCCAGAGCCCAATGTTATCTTTATTATTAATTTGCTGATTCATACAGTGTTTATTGTTGTGGCAGCCAGCACTTTTAATTGAGAAGACTGAAATACAAAGAAAGGTAGGTGGGCATCCTTTCAGATGGTAATCTGTTTCCTGAAGCACTGATTCAGTGGCAATCTGTCCAGGATGGAACTGAATTACAACTCCCAGCATCCCTCTCATTTCCAATCAGTTGTTTTATGTTTAAACCAGGGGTTTGAAGACAGAAAGATATTTGAGATAACACACAACTCAAGAACTATCTCAAAGGGTATTTTTCATATTAATTTCATAAGAAGCCTGTGGGGTTGTTCATGTAATTGATTCATGCAGAATTCAAGGAAAGTTGAAGTGTTCGTGGCAATAGTGAGTAAAATATCACATACATCACAGATGAAGCTGGCAGTGGTGCTTACAGTTAAGGCAGCCTGACACTTGCCCATTACTGGACCATTTTCTCTACTTCCATTTTTTTGATCTCCTAGCTACAAAATTGAAACAACCCAAGACATATCCCCAAAACAAGAAGACTCTAAGCAATACTGGATTAAAATGCTTTTGCTGCCCATTCTACAGTGTGTAACAGGCATTAAGACTCATTCTTTATTTGAATTTTTGTGTTGTTTTGCTTGAGTAGGAGATATTTCTCCCATCCTTTTTTTTTCCCTCAATTCCACTTTTCTATCCTCCATATAATTCCTATCCTCCAGTTTGTACATGAGCATTGTTCAGACTGCTTAGAGCATGTGAATGGAAGGGTACAAATGGAGTAGAGTTTATATTGTAACATTCACAGCACAGTAGCAAACCTGGCTTTATGATCTTTTTATGTTTCTTGCTTCTATTTGTAGACAGTACTTGGAATTGTAGCACCTAATGAGAAAGGGAATTATGTCTGTTTTCTAAAGCATATCAATATAGGAGAGGAAATCAGCTGAAAAAAGGCCTTTCCTTGGACCCCATCAGAAGAGACTTATATCGAATATGTCACTTCTTTTTGCATCATATCATATCTCACATCAACCTAACTTACTGTACTATTATAACACTCATGAAACCTTTGTAATCTTGGCAGCACTAAAAATTCTGATTATAATTCCTTTCCAGTTCCTTGAATCTGGTTCCATGAAGTCCTCCTGATGGTTAATGCTAGGCTCAGAAGCAAGTACAAGGTAAATATTCTTACAATGTTTGGCCTAAAATCCCAAGCAGAAGAGGAAAGAAATATAAGCAATTTCATTTCATTCAGAGGATTCATCTGTGAAAGATGAAAGGGTGCTGCAGTACATAAGCTTGAAAAAAGGAGCCTAGAGTGAAAATGAGCTAGGAAAGAAGAAACAGGAGAATGCACAGGACTGAATTTTCAAACTGGCCATCAAACAATAATGCGCAAACCAGGTTATGAGACATCTGAGTGCCAACAGAAGTCTTTCTGCCCATTGCAGAATCAAGAGAGTGTGAATTACTTTAGCACGTATTGAAAGATCTAAGCTAAGTAATAATATTTTTTGAGTTGTCATGATATAAACACTATTTAATATCATCATCAATGACATAGTTTGGGGGATTAAGGGCATGGTCAGCCAGTTTGCCCATGACACCAAGCTGAGTGCTGCAGTTGATTCACTGGAGTAAGGTACTCAGAGGGATCTAGAATATTTAAATTTATAGGAGTAGATATTAAGATTTGACATAATAATATGAACAGTCTATAAAGTAGCCTAATTTTAAAACTATATTACAAGCATATAAGGTATAAAACTACGTGCTTTTAGGCAGAAGTCTAACAGCTGGAGAATAATGATGATGGATCTTAGGACGTTGTTTTGGATATGTGTCTGTGCACACATAGCATGTAAATTACCTTTCATATAAATTTGATTGCCAGTTAATTTTCCCTTTGAGTTTGAAACATACGAGTGTCGCAGACATCTTTTAATTAAAATCCATTCTTAGGATTTTTTCCTGCTGAAGCTGAGAAGTTTCAGCAACAAATGTAAACAATGGTTATCTGCTGCTGTGGAATGCAACAGGTGGATGCGTGATTGGTCTCCTGTGGATGTTTGGATTTATTGACCACTCACGGCAGAGCTGCTCTCGCTGTCTGCCGGGACACAGACCTTTGTTATTCATTCTTTTCTATTCTTAGCTTAGCTAGCCTTCTGAGAACTTTTCCTTCTATTTCTTTTTAGTATAGTTATAATGTTATATATATATCATAAAATAATAAATAAAGCCTTCTGATTATGGAATCAACATTCTCGTCTCTCTTCACCTGAAAACCCTTGTGACCACCGTAACACACGAGTACATACATAACAATAACATAATAATTTTAAATATTTTAGGGTCACTTTATGTTAGACATTTCCACACATGATTCTGAAAAGCACTAGAAGATAACTTTTCAGAAATAAGAGTCTGATGTTAAGCAATGAATAGTTTAAGATAACAATATTTTTGACCACTAGATTGAACACTAAATCCCTTTGAGTTCATATAGAGCACATGGTATCAGTACTGCCCTGAAATATTAACAAGTCAATGTGTATTAATTTAAGCAATTATATGACAGTATTCATACTAACCTGCAATGAAAGCTTTTTCCAGGTCCATCAACACATACACCTCCATTGTAGCAAAGAACTGAGCTCAGTGTGGACTCTCTGCAAACATCAACATCCACTTCACAAAACCTGCCAGTGTAGCCACTTGGGCAAACACAAACAAATGCATCGGTGGCATCTTGACAAGAACCTCCATTAATGCACGGAGCAGATTCACATTCCTGAGAAGAGAAATAATAATACAGTGATTACACACCTTTAAAACACATTTGTTACTCATTCAGCTCAACAAGTGCAAGAGACTGAATCTGGAGATTAGAAAAAGTATTGGACTTTTTTATTGTCTGATAAACAGAAGTCTCTAATTTGATACATTTTTTTGCTATATAGACATCCTTTGATTACAGCTCACACTCACTATATTTGTTGCTACTCATTAATCTTGCAGAGATGCAAATATAGCTTTATATAAGCAGTCTTACAACCAAAAGTATCCAATCCCAATCATGATTAAATTTTTAAAGCATGTTTTTGAGCCACAGTCTTACAATTATTCCTTCTAATTTTTTACATTAGGGCCTACTGCTATAAAAGAAACACATTAGTAAGGCAATTATGGACAGAATAAAGAATTACTTATATAAATGAATGCTCACAAGCCTTTTATCAGTATTTCCTGATAAATGTTTTCTCATTATCAATTAATGCCTATTATTGCAAATAGAAACATGTTTATGTATTCACATAATAACAATTTCCTCTGATAAGGCTAATGCAAAAATCATCAAATTTAAACCACACAAATTAGCAACAAGTTAGTATTTCTCCAGAATTACAGGAGAATTTAGTAAGTGCAACAGACAGTGCAAGAAATATGTGTTTGTCCTTGATCACAGAAACCTAGTGTTTACCTATACCCCAAAGGAGTTGTATTTTGCAGCTGCAACCCAAATAGTCTGGCTAAATAAATTTTAAATTTATTTTCACACTCCTGTAACTTTAGAAGGTTTAATTCTTTAAGGATATCCAAGGGCACTCACATTTCCTGCAGGTAATACAGTAGCTTTGACAGAATGTAAATGCAGATGTCTATGGGGAATTGTGAGAAAACAACTTATTTTCCTATAAGCTCTCCAGCTGGGTGTATATAAGATGATTTATTAGTGAGCATTACATAAGCTAATTGAATTATATATCCCACAGGAAGATGGAGATAGCCCTACAGACTGCCAAAATTTGTGTCTAGGTTCTAGAAGTAATCTTTTGCTATATTAATTACTTTTTTTTTTTTGGCAGACAGTAGTGTTCTTTTTTGTTTAAAAAAATCTCAATTTTCAGTTCCAACTCTCTGATTTTTTTCTATTCCATTAACTTGCCCCATTTTTTAAATTTGTATTCACTTGTATTCCACACTACAAACCTGAAATTTATTTATTCTCATTAGCAGAATAAATTAAATCTACATTAATTAATGGATCAAATTTTTACTTAATTATGATCCAAAAATTTAATTCCAAGAAATGCTGAAATCATCAAAGTAATTAAGCATAAATTGAAAGCTCAGCCTAAAGTTCACAGCTTTGTTTCATTACCCTATCACAGTTGTACCAAGTTTTGAACAACACAAAACTCTTTTATTTTCTCCTGTGAAATGTATTGTTCTTTTAAGATTTTACGGTAAGATAAATGTCAGAAAGCTTGTAGGAAAGAAATCACACCTATCACTTTCCAGTACATTCTGAGTGCTGCAGTTAAAAGTTTGTCATTAGACTTGCAAAAAACCAGAGTACATTATTACCAGAGACATGCTAGTCTGCACTGCTCTTAACTCATGCAAGAAAATTGTGTCAGCATGAAGGCAGAACTATGTTAAAAATGCCACAAAAAACTTTATCCCAAAGTTGATGAGGTACCACACTACCACCAAATGCTGTAGATTTTAGTCTAAAGAACAAGAACATGAGATGACAAACCGAAGTTGCAAGACAATTGTTACCAAGTTTTGCCTGTCTTTGATCCCACCAGAGGCTGATTTTACAGCATGACATCATAATAGCTGGCTCTGCAGAACATTCCCAGCTACCCTGATTATCTGAAGACAACTTCATTGAAACACCAATGTTATTTCATTTGTCTTCCTTTACATAATAGGAGATTGAATCTTAACTATGATCCCTAACCAGACAGCTGCCAGATTGGAGCAACAATTGGGACTCACAGTCCTAGAAACATTGCCTCTCTTCTTCAGTACAGTAGGAGAAAAATACTTTCTTGGTCACCTCAGCTGCCCAGTTCCCAACCTAATGATATATAATTTTAATCTTTCCTTGCTTAGAAGTGATCAGATAAGGAAAATTGCCTCTGAATAATTAAGAAAATTGAAAACTACAAAAATAACATTCACAAAGATGGGTCATTTTAGCTTTTCCAAAACACAAATTTGTTGATATATAGGAGTGTCACAATTACCAACTTATTTCTATTTAATTTGTAACTACTTATTTTCATGAGGTCTTTTCAATCTTTACTACATTTGGAACTTTAATTTGAATGGGAATTTAAAAATGCATAATTTGTAAGCTTCAAAGACACAATCTTGATCTGACAGTAAACCTCTTAAGAATTTGTGTAGCTTCTACCAACAATTTGGTAGCAATAAATGTTAAAAAAAAAAAAAAGAACCAAAGCCACACACACACAAAAGCACCCAAAAACCAAAAAATGAACCAACCAAAAATAAGCCACCACAAAGAAAATAATACCAAAATGAAACTCCTCCCAGAAGGCACAAAATTACTTTCCGCTCTGAGTTGGATTTCTCAGCAGAATTATTCCATTTAAAAAGCAGAGAGCATGCTGCGACTTCCAGAGCACACTGAGCAGTCATAACTCTGAGAGGTCACAGGGCAATAACAGCAACAGCTTTGGCCCCCAACTTGTTTCCTTCCTCAGGACTTTCTACAAACGTCCAGTACTCCTTTTAATGACTATTCTCTGAGATTTCTTCTTTTTTTTTCAAGCCCTACTTTCATTTTTCGTTTCTTCTGAGAGTACTGAAAGTCTCATTGTATGGGGACTTTCAGTCTCATACACCACCCGGCCTCACTGCCCCACTGTGCTCTGGCCCAGGCAGAACACCCTGCTGCAGGCCTGGCACATGGCTTTGTTTGACACAAGAAACTGAGATAACTCAGGTTAAAAGAGCTGTTAAAGTAGCTTCATGTGGCAAGGTTTTGGTTGCAGTGGGTGGGGGGCTGCAGGGTGGCGGGGGGCACTCTGTGAGAGGAGGCCGGGGCTGACACAGCCAGTTCCAGTCAGTTCCAGCCGATCCAACCAGCCACCACGTGTGGGGTGTGGCTGAGCCCAAGGCCAGGACAGCTGGAATGTGATTACAAAGTGTACAAAAATGTGCAGGAAAAGCATCAGAGACAGGAGTGGGGAAAAAATGTGAAAAACCCCTTGCAGTATGAAAGGTCAGAGAAGAAGGACAGGGAGGCAGTGTCCACCAGGGATCCCTAGGAAGTTCCTCAAGAAGACCATTGTGAAGCAGATTGGCACCTTCTAGCCCTCAGATGACCACATAGGAGCAGGTATCCACACTGCCACATGGGTGACCAGCAGGTAGATGTGCCCTGAAGGAGGTTTCAGGCCATGGGAGAGCCCATGTTGGACCATAATCCTATCAGGAGCTGCAGCCCCTTGAGAGGAGACTCTGTAGAAACATGTTTTCTGGCAGGTTGGAAAGAAAGTCTTTTAGTTTTTCATTAACAGTAATTTAAATTATTCTTTCCTGGGCTGAGTGAGAATAATTGGTGACCATGACTGATCTCCCAGTCCTAATCTTGACCTGCAAGCTTCTCTTCTTATTTCCTCTCTCTCTCTCAATTAGGTGGAGGAGTGCAGGAGTGGCTGTGTGTATGTGTAGCAGCCAGACAAAGGGAGCTCACCATACCTGGGTATTCATAGGCTGTAAAACTTTTTTTTTTTCCTATCAGAGCAAGTAACCTGTCCAAACGCTGCTGTGATGCCCATCTTTCCTGTGGCCATCATTGCCCTTTTCCCCTTTCTGTTTTGTTTGTTCCATTCAAGGGCAGCTTCAGTCAAACCAGGGCTACAGGCACACACAGACAAGGAAATCAGGACAGAAACTGCTCCTAAGAGCCTACCTTCTCATCTTCTTGCTCTGAAGGGTTTTGCTGCTTGCACTGTTACCAAAATATCCCAAAATGCCCCACCCTTATTGACTTCAGCTGAGGTGCTCTGCTTATTGCCAAACCTTCCTCACATGCATAAGGCACGTCCAGTACCAACACTTTTCAGCGTAACAATGCTCCCTTCCCAGCTCATCTTTTAAAACATAGATGGCTTTCATAAGGTTCAATGCAAAGAAAATAAATTATTTAATAACATAAAAATTATGCGATTGTAATTATTTGTATAGAGTTTTTATCAAGTCTTCACTTGTCTGACACACTTTATTCTCATCCAAATATCTTTTGAATTTTCTTACATCCGACCTCCTAGGAGTAAAGCAGGAGGGGTACCTTTCAGTAGGAGTTTCTTATTCTGAGTTTGTCATTTTTTTCTGTGAAGCACGGACTTTCTCCATTTTGACAGATGGAATCCTTTGAGTTCACATGTTGTTAACAGTCAATGAACTTGTAGAAGATTTAAAAATTATAATGGACAAGCTCTTAAAATGAACTATCATGGGAATACTTTGGAAAAAATTGCTATTTCTATCCTTAAATGTTCAGAGATGGAACTATGACTAACACTATGAGAAGATTATTTCTCTTTTTATGGTTAGTGGAAACTGAGACATTGTGTCAAGTTCTAGAATCTGTTTACTACAAAGTGTGTCAAAAAAATGTAAACTATAACATGACTTAAGTACTAGCTAAAATACTTCACAGTAAGTTAAATCTAAGAAAATAACACTTAACAGAATTTTTAGGGTGGAATTTTTTTCAAAACAATTATTACATCATATATATATTTTTCACATGATAATGCTGAAAACATAGTATATAAGGGTTAAAAATTATTAGACAAATTTATGGATTATAGATCTGTTTCTAGCTATTAAAATTAATAATCAATGTGAGTTCTTTGCTGTAAGAAGTTCCAGAATTCTTGATGGCTCCATGAGTGTTCTCAGGTTTACATAATCAACAAAAAAATTGAGAGAGAGATAATGGCAGTGCACAGTTATTTTCACTAGAACTATTATAAATTGAGTATTTAACTCCCAGAGATAGTTACTACAAAAATAACCACCAGAATTCCCCAAATCCAGATATTTCCAGCAAGAGAAAAGGTTCAACTTGACTACTGAGAATAAATTGCTATAAAACTGCTAAATGTTGGTCTTCCACCTCATAATGTTTTAAAATAAAGGCTTGAGGCATCTCTAAAACATATGCTTCAGGCAAATAAAAGTTAAATACAAGTATTAATTTCCATGGAGATGTAAGTAAATGGAAAATACATACTTCTAACAGGAGCACAGAATGGTGATTTTCTGGATTTATTTTTACTAAACTATGTTTACAGTAAGTATAAGTACTTATTGATTTTTCTAGCATAGCATGGCAATTTAACAATCAAGGAAAAAAGGGAAAGAATATTAAGATTTCTAGTTATGCAGCTCTTATAAGGCTGGATTTTATTACGAATTCTTACTTCCAACAATGTCATACAAAATCCACTACATTTATTAGAGTGCAATAATTTATTATTTCTTCTCGGTGTTTCCTGTTCTCTGAATGTCATGGTGTAGTAAATCTTGTTTGTGCTGGGAAGAAAATGACTGTCCCTTAAGAGAGTCCACCTTGGCATGGCACAGTTCACTGGTTCTTCTGGCAGGGAATTGTTCTGAAATCTGGACTCTTAACAAGTGACCTAGAAAGGCACTTTGCTCAAGGCATGCTACTTCCATATCAGATCTGTGGGTCCATACTGACATCTGTCTTTGGAAGTGAGGTTATCCTAAGAAAGCCCAACTTTCTTCATATTTCATTATATTATTTCCAAATTCAAAATCCATTTCTTGAAAATGTTCTAAGGGAACACATTTTGGCAAATTAATAAAAATAGTAAAAATCCACTGTTTTTCAAAATAATGGGTCTGTTCAACACTGTTTCTTAAAAGAAAAAATCTAGTAGTGCCTTTTGGAAGTTAGGATTTTTTTTTAAATTTTCCAGCAGAATGGATTATTTTCCTTACTCTGCTGATTAGAAATACAAAATTATTTCTAACAAATCTTTCAAATCTATTTCTATAAAAGAACTTCAATGCAAAAAAATTGTAAAATGTAGACTTATTTTTATTTAAGTGAAGTTTTGCTGTGTATCAAAAAGATAAAGTGGAATAATTCTTTTGAGAACTAATTCAAATCCACTATCATGATTAGAGGGGGAGGTAAGGGGAGAAAAGAAAGGGACAAGAAAGGAATTTAAAGATATATATTGCACCACAAAACAAAGATGCTTTCAAGAGGCATGCTTCCATTCACTTAATGATAGGACAACACTATTCTCAGGTCAAAACTGAAGGTATTTTAATAAGCAAGAGCCACTTGGCTAAGGGTTTAGAATGAAATAAAAAAATAAAGCATGGAGAGAGTACAAAAGGCTGTAAATAAATGTTTTAGAAGCTAATTCATGTTTTAAAACAAAGTTTTTTACATGCAGAATATAATATGCATATGGTTTTAATGCAGGCTGAATCCAGATTTTCAAAAAATAATTTTACAGTGTATATACTTTGGGTAAAATCTCAATAGTACTGATGCCATAGAAAAGCATGAGATTTATATTGAGACCTTTAGATGACTGATCCAGATATGTTTCTATTTGATGCTTAACAAAACTATACATAAAGTGTATTTTTCTATTAGGTAAAATTATTACACTATTTTTTGCAGTTAATAAAATCATGTATCCATTTTGTTTAATAATTTTCTTCCCAAAACTTTTTAACTTTTACTTTTGGTTGATTGAATATATATAAAATATCTTGAGGACTGAACAGAGAAAACTTGGGTTCACCTTTCAGAAAGTTGGTTTTATCCAAAATAATTCAAAAGGAGTTCAAAATGATAAGAATGGGGGGTTTTTGCCTTGAAATTTTTTTGTTATAAGCACAAGGAGAAGAGAAAAAAATAATAAAAATAAATCTAATTTTGAGACAATAATAGAAAGCAGGGTCATACTGGATCAGACCACTGCCCTGTCTGCCCCAGTATTCTGTCTCTAGTAGTGATGGAGAGAAAGCCACTTTAGCAAAATCTGTGTCCCATGCATCCTCCCTTCAGCAAGCAGAAATGTCTAATCAGACATGATAAACTGTATTTCCCTGACTGATTCATTTATCATTCACTTATGAATCTGGTGTCTGTGACATGCCTAATTTTTCTTAACCTACTAAGAGATGACCTGACTCCCCAGCCATTGGGGCAGGAACTTCTAGATGTTCTCTGCTTTCTCTGAAAGAAAGTAGTCTGGTTTCTTCCAGGTATTTCTCTGTTTATTTTTATCATGTCCCCCCGAGTGTCTGTTCCTCACTACAGAATTTAGGGAAGTGATTTTCCATTTATCTTCCTCTGCAACAATTTTCTAAATCTTAATTACATTTCCTTCCAATTTCCCCTCTTAAAGGGAACATTTTTAGGCCTTTAAATATCTCCTTATATGTAGGCTAGGCAATTCACATGATATTTGTTACTCTATGTAGCTTCTCTAACTCTCCTTAAAGTGGAAGGTCCAAAACTGTGCACAATAACCAATGCATGAGCCCACCTTGGTTTTATGTAGCAGGGAAATCATGTCCTCTTTCTTGTTCCTCATACTTTTCCCGATCATGCCCAGCAAGATTTTTTCCTATGCTTTGCTGTGACTGTAGGTTGAGACAATGACTTCAGAGAACTGTCAGTAATTGTTCCAAATCTTTTTTCCTGAATTGTAACTGATGGTTGAATTCAGTTGTATGAGGCTATTTCTCCCTGGAATATTACTTTACACTGAAGCTTATCTGCCACCTTTTCCTTCTTTCCATTCTGTGAGGTCCTTCTGGCCTTTGTCAAATACAAAGAATTCACTAAGCTTCTCTCAAACCCTGTTTGAGTGCACATTTTGCACTTTCACCATCAAGCAATCCTGTCTATTCCCTGCTTCCAGACTTTGATAAATATAAATAAATTTTTATAGGTTAGAGGGCTCTTTAAAAGACACTTTCAAATTTTTGCTTTAAGTTTTTGAAGTTCCTGCCAACATTTGAATTAATATGTTTTGAAAACTTTTCTATTTTTTCCATGTAGGCAAGCTCTCCATTTATTAAAATGCCATTTTTTTCCTTGTGACAGTCTTAAGTTTCCTTCTTAAGTCAGTCAAGGGCTTTGAACCACCTTGCCTTCTTCAGCTATAGCATGCATTTATCTGGGCTTTTAACATTGTTTGTTTAATAGCTGTTAATATGCTTGTGGGCCTCACTATTGCAAAGTTTATTTTCCTGAAACTGAATATAATAATTTAATATTCCTGGGGTTTAGGATTAACTCTGTTGCTAGAGTGTCTGTGATGCAACATCCTACTAGGATATCAGTTAATAGGATTTTCTCATGTCATAGATTATAAAAATGCCTGTCAGTTGAATGCCCTCAGAGAGCTTAGCACTTTGGGGGTGAAACTCCTCTTCAACATTCTTGCAGGTCTCACCCATTTTTTTGTTTCACCAATCTATATGATCTATTTTCCCTATTACTTTCTATTTAAAAGACTCTCTAATTCAGTCACTCTGACTTAAAATAAACTTCCTATGTCATGGCCACATGTCTCTGAAGTATTACACACACTGAAATTGTCCTATGAGTCTGTAATTACAGATATTGTGTTTTACAGAATAATGTGGGTATCTCCCTTTCTTCCTACTCTTAGATTTACCTATCTGCATCTTGTGCATAAACCTCTTTTTTTTTTTTTTTGTGAAGTTAATCTTAGTTTAGCTTATTTCAAGAAATTACCAAATGCTTTTTAAACTAGATAGCAATAGGTAAAAATATCCAGGAGTGTGAAAAAGTCTCAGAGAGACATGAAAAGCATCCACCTTATCTGAAGGTCTTCGTACATCCACCACTGCTGCATATACCCATGTCTTGTGCAATCTGGCTGGTCCTGATGAATAAATATTTATTTACTTGAAGTAGCCTCTGCATGTGCATAAGCTGTGGTGCTTTTAATATGGAAAATTAGCTGATTTTCCTGATTTACACTTGTTTCTATCTTTTATGAAAATAGAGATAAAAGATCAGTAAAACCAGATAAAATAAAACAAATCCAGGACACAGTCTGATCCCAGCTTTCTACCAGATACAAGCTAAAACAACAACAAAGTGAATATTCTCCTGTGTAAAGACTCAAAACACTTTTTGCTTATTTTTTGACAGGATGAGCCATCTTAATTGAGCGTGGAAGAAGCACATCTGTCAATCATGTCTCATCCATCATAGTAAAGAAACAAAAAGCCAAAAAAAAGTAAGAAGCGATGTCTATTATTAACCATAATTGCTATTACTGCACATATTACTATTCTATGTTTATCAGAGAGGAAAGATCAATTTTCCATTATGTACATTCATTTCATAATTTCAAAAATATGCAAATGTCAAAGGGAATAATGTGTATTGAAATTGATTCATATAGTGCATATATTTTTACTACTGTTTTTGAGGAAATTCCATAAATGAAAAAGCAATGAAAACTGTAGTAGATAAGGAAGTTCCAATATACACACTCCATAATTGATATGCAAAAGTTATAGGCTATAACTACCAAGATATATAGTGCTTATTTTGTACCTAAAGTGTTAGACAATCAGAGAAAGTTTTGAAGTGTATTTTCTTGAAACTCTATAGCCACATAGGCAAGGATGAAAAAATCCAGGGTAAAAAAGAAAAAAATTCAGGATAAAAAAGTAAAGAAAGAAGATCCAAGTATGCCTAGGGAAATACATATACACACATAAATATTATTTTTAAACTGGTTATTTGAATCATCTTAGTTGCTGACCTTGTAATGACCACTCTGCCATTCTCTCACTCTCCCTCCTCCTACATGACAAGGAAAGAAAAGAAGATGACAAAACTCCTAGATTGGTAAGGACAGAGAGATCACTTACCATTTACTGTAACAAATCAGACTTGACATTGGTAAAATAATAATTTACGTTCAACTACAAATAGACCAGTGAGAAACAGAAAGAAAACATAAATCCACACTCCACTTCTTCCCAGGCTCATCTTCACTCCTCTATTTTAAAGTGTTCTACTTCCTCATTTCACCCTGAAAAGTTTAGATGGGATAAGTGTTGTAGTGTGTTGTTAAGTTTCTTGTGTTATTCCCCCAATTTATGTATTGTTCTCCCTATTATGTGTAAAATGGTTTCGTTCCCCCAGTTTTTCCCGCCACTGCTAGCCTGTCAGCTAAGTTGCTATAGTAACCGCTATTCATAGTTGCCGATGTGTAATTGCTCCTCCCCTGGTTTCCCTTATAAGTGAAAGTTGTTTCTTCCCTAGGTCCAGTCAATCACTCCCTTTCTCCTCCCAGGTTTCGAGAACCTTCTCCTCTCTGGAGATGGTGGTTGGCTGGGGTCCCAAGACACCTCCTTTACCTTTTGATTATTGGTCTCCATGGAGTGTCAGTTCTGTGAAGTTCATCCCCTCACCTTTCCCGATTGGTTTCGCCTGTACCCACCCCCTCCTTTATAATCCTGTTTCACCCCCTATGAAGAAACTTTTTCCCGGTTGGTTTCCCCGCGTTTGGGTCCCGCAACACCTTCAATAAACCGATGTTTAACCCCCGGGAAATGGTCAGCTCCGTTCCTCCCCAATACCAGCGGTGTAGGCCAGTCCGCAGCCACACAGCCCGAGGCCATCAGACGCCGAAGGGTGCTGGCCAGGAATTGCAGAGGGGCGTCGGCCTTTCGCCCTCAGCTAGTCGGACACTAAACTTCGGGCCACATATGCCTTCTTCTGCAGATAAGGAGAGAGGGATCTTAGTTCACACCAGCTCCTCTTTGCTGCTCCTTCTTTCTCCCACTTTTCCCCTGCTTCAGTGTGGGTCCTCTTTATGCGCTGCAGAATGAAACTGCTCCTGCATGGACTTCTCTCCATGCATCACAGTTCTTGCCTAGAGCCTGCTCCTGTTGGGGCACTCCGTGGGCTGCAACACTCTCAGGCAATATTCACATGTAGCAGCATGGGGGCTTATGTGGGCTGTAGTGCAGATGTCTGCTCTGGCATGGTTCTCTCCATGAACCACTGGCAAATACCTGCTCCATGAACCATGGCAAATACCATGGCTCTCTCCATGAACCACTGGCAAATACCTGCTCCATGAACCATGGCAAATACCATGGTTCTCTCCATGAACCACTGGCAAATACCTGCTCCACCATGATTCTCCTCAGGAGCTACAGCTCTGACAATCTCTGCTTCAGCATTTTGAGCTCCTCTGCCCTCTCCTTCTTCAATGACCTCGGATACTGCCTGATTGTTCCTCACAATTCTTTCCCCCCTCCCTCCTTTGTCTGCTGAACAGTGTTTTCTGCTCTTTCTTAAATATGTTTCTACAAAGGTGCCATCATCTTAAGTGAGAGGCTCAGCTCTTCCCTGCAGCTGGTTGGTTGGAGCTGACTCAAATGGATTGTTTCCACCATGGTGCAGTCCCTGGTCTGTTCTCACAAAAGCCACTCCTGTAGAACCCCTTCTAAACAGAATCTTGGCTCCTGCACAAAATGAAATTGCATAGCCCTTAATACATAGAAATGTACCTTCAAGCTACTAAAGAAAAAAAAAACATATTTATCAGATTGAATAATGATTATTTTTTAAAATGAAGAAGTGGCTGAAGCTACTCTAGAAAAAAAACAAATACAGATAATAAGCCTACTATGATTACTGTGATAAGCATACCCTTACATAGTCAGAAAGCCTAGCTGATCACTGTAAGGCTTGCATAGGTATGATATATGTCTGAGCAGCAGGAATGCAATGATAGAGCCTTTAAAATATGACATTTGCAGCATAGTGTAATCTGGGAATCATACTGCATGCAAATTGAAAGACTATCAGAAAATGAAGTTGTTACTCTGACAGACTTATCTGTCAAAGGTATACGTATATTGTTTCTTCCTATGAGTTTCTATCTATGCATTTTCAAACATCTCGCTATGAAATATGATTATCTTTTGAATATAATTTTATGATGTTGTCTACAGGTCATTTAATCTCTTGTTCTCTTCAAATGGAGAAAAGTGTAAATCATGGATGTTCAGGAGAAAATATTACCCAAGGGTATTCTGTATTAGCATTTGCAACAGCTGATAAACATACAGATTTGCAATATCATATCTTATTGTATCATGATGAGTATTCTACAGAGCTGGATTACTTATTTTCTGGCTTTTTCTTTCTGTAAAAGAGTTTGGAAGCTAATATACCAGCTGGAATTACACCTTATGTGAGGCTTGGATTTTCAACAGAAAAATTATGGACCATACTTCCTTTATGTAATATGACACATTTTTAGTTATTTAGTACTTTAAGCTATAAATATAAATTATGAAAAGTTCCTGCATTAATGCATAAGTTAAAAAGAAGGTTTTGTAACATTTTGGAATGTTTTTTGACAATTCAGTAGCGCAATATTAGAAGCCAGATAGGCTGAAGGAAGGTTCATGCCAAACTTTCTCATGCCCGATTTTCTCATGAGATCAAATGCATTTAAAAGGATCATATCCCAAGATCATATTAAACTCCATTTGGCAGAAAACTTTAAAAAGTCTAAATCAATTCAATACTTTCTGCAAAGAGTAGTCAGTATTGTAAACTCTGTTCATTTGTTCTGCCAGATGTAGTCACCTTCTCCGAATTGGTTTGCTGACCATGGGAATCTCCACAGCACCGACTTACATATATGGATCCCTTCCTGACCACAGACATTCCACATGAGAACAATAAAACTATTAATGACCTTCAGAGGACTAACTGGGCAGTGTATTTAGTACTCCATGGTTTTATACCATAGAATTCTATTATTTCATGGCTTTTGAAATTTAAAGACAAGCCATGGCAACTTTCAGTGTAGAACATTGTACCTTGAGGTTTACTATTCAAATATGCAGCTAAACTACATCAAATAAGACTCAAACACACAAATTAGGTAATTATACTATTCATCCCAAACTGAGGGACAAAGGATATTCAGGTAATGTTGGCTTAGTTTGCTGTGGCTTTCCAGATTTATCATTCACATTTCACCTTTAAACTTCTTTTGACATTTTTTTAATGGTCTTTTCTAATGCACTGTCATGTAAGCAAAAAGCAATGCTCTTTTCAGAATGGATTTCAAACATCTGAATTTCTGTCATACATTTTCAATATACTGATTTCAGAGGTTAACTAAATAAAAATGAGTTTCAACAACATTTTAACCTTTCCCCTATAATTAAAAAAACAATTTGAAAACATACATTAATATTTATCTCACATCTTGAGCTGGTCCATCCAGGTTCACAAGAGCATTGATACCCATCAATGAGATCTATGCATCTGAAATACAAAAGAATGTTATTTAGCTCTTTACTTATTTGGTTCCAGATATAGCACTAGTAGTATCATTCTATGCATTTCAAAATAGTGGTCTGATGTAACCTACTGTAATACATAGTATATAGTACTTTTCAATAGTTTTATAATGGATTTTAAATGTGCCTACTGTGGGTGCTTAGGCATTTTGTAAAGATTTTGATTGTCACATTAGGACACATCTTCTCATTTCAATTGTTGGCATGTAACAGCTAAAGATTTTCTCTTAAGTATATTAAACGCTAATTAATCCTCACTTACTGAATACTAGTTATAGTAATGAACAAAAATGCAGGAGAAATTGAGATAATGTCACTATATTGCATTAGATTAAGCAGGCAACATCTGTCATCTTTAAGTGTGCTTGTACTCTTACTTTATGGAAGAACATAATTAAAAGTATATTTATCAAACATCCCATATCATTAAGTCTTGAATATTGTTAGTTAGGTACATTATCATGGAGATAATAAGTGTTAAATAAGAATAGGCACCTTCCGTGAAGACAAGGATTTGGTGAGCATTCATTAACATTTATCTGGCAGTTTGTTCCGATGAAACCTCTCTTACAGTGACACTTGTAGGAACTGATGCCATCAATGCAACTTCCATTGTTGAGGCAAGGAGAAGACATACATTCATCTATATTTACTTCACACCTATCACCTGTTTAAAAATCCAGAAAATGCAATTAAGTTTTAAATTCTAAACTTAAACCAACACTGTATTTATTAATATCAGAATTTCCACATAATTGCTTTTAGTTACATAGACTGTTCATATAGTTAATGATATTCATAAATAAAAAATATCCATCTGGAGTTTCCTATAATGTAAATACCAAATGGATAGTTATATTAACATACATACTGAAAAATGACAAGTATAAAGTGATGACATCTGATTGATATTTGATATTTGAGTGCTGCTTGAGAAGATTAAAAATTCAAGATACCAATTTATGAGAATTGAATAGTTTGAAAAGACAAAAAGGCAGAACACAGAATTTTATGCAGCAATAAAGCTAAATATTTTCTACCTGGAAAAGAAAAACAGATGCATGATAAAAAAGCAATTGATTACTAATAGCATGCTCAAAAATGGAAAAGAATAATAAATTAGCATGCTATACTAATTTACCCATGATATAGAAAAAAATAAAGTTGATCTTTTGCCAGTAACTGAAAATTTTATATCTTTTTGAAAATAGAAAGAACTGAGAGAAAAGGAAAGATTCCTTTCAGAATTGCTCAGCAGCACCTAGTTCCCTTGTTCAAGTCAATTTTGGTATCAAATATTAAAAGACTATTGAAAACTACTTGTGACCATTCTATGAGATTTTAGGATAGAAAAGTGTGAATCAAAAGAGCAATTATAAGGTTGATCATTTGAATGACCAATAATGAAGCCAATTATGTATATTAACAAAAAATCTATAGCATAAATCTAAAAAATGAAAAATAACAAATAAACATGAGCAGAAATACTAAAAAATATATTGCAGAGCATATTCTAGCTACAGAAAGAAAATCTATTATTTGTTGAATAATTACTTACAAATCTAAAAAAATACTTAAAAATAGTAACTGACTGCAGAGAACAAGTAGTCACTTTGTCACATTGACATTAATCTTGTGAAAGGCACAACATCCTTTCAACATCATTTTAGCATTGTCTCATTCAGTCTGTTATGAATAATCTGTTAAGAAAACTTTCTATGAGTTGGGCATAGGGCTGAAAAGGTCACTGAGCTTGTTTTTGTTGATTTCATCTTAAGTAAGATTTATTATAACTTAGTGACTAATACCAGAGATTTAGATTTTCTATTTATATTGTACTTTGTGTCAGTAATAGACTTATTTCAGGCAATTAATTCACATATATCAAGTCAAATTCAATTGGTGGTGATTGGACTGCAGTAAATTTGAAAGGTTGCCACCTATTTTGAAGTATCTTTTTCTTTGTTTAGACAACATTTGATTTGCACTACAGAGAACTTTACAAGATAAGATTAGACCACAGGAAACAAAATAATTAAAACAATTAAAAACTTTAATTTCCTCGCTTTTAAACTTTGACAACCTTTGTTTTCATTAAATATCAATTAGGGACCTTGGATACCTATGCATGGCTCTTGAGAAGTATACTTTCCCATTTAATTGAAAAGTGAATACAAGAACCAGAGGGATAAAATATAAAAGTATCACCTGTAGCTTATACAGTTATTTAGATATTTGAACTTTAGATTGGATCATGATTTCTTTCTTCTTTTTGTTTGAAGGAATATGACACTGATAAAAGCCATACCTAAAGACATAGCAGTTGAGAATTAAGATTTAGTTGGCAGTTGAATGAACTTACAAAAAGGGATATAGAACAAGATAAACCTGAAACCATGCAATTAAATCTATTAATTAATGTCTGAATATAGGAAACATCATAAAAAAATTAACATAGTTGTCAATATTTCCAGAGGAGCCAATGTCACATTGTCACACTATAGCCAAGCAAGCTGCAAATATCAATTCAATATCTGTGACTTCTTAATTTTTGACTTTAAGAACATAGGATTTAGTGTGATCAATGACTTTGTTAAAACTGAGGAAAACTTTGAAAGATAACTGAAAACTTGTAAGTCAAAGACAAATTTCTGAGAAACAATGAATATGTCATTTGAGCTAATGCAGGTCAATATGGAGAAAATAATTGTATTGGTATGTTGCACTGAATATAATATGTATAAATTTCCTGTATTTCCTATATTAATATAAGCACACTCACATATCTTACAGATAAAAAAAAATGTTTTATCCAGTATAGTAATATTTTATTATTTTAACATTGTGATATAAAATGACATGTAAAATAAAATTGAAATAAGGCAAATTTGAAGAGTTGTACTATGTGTTAAATGCATAAAGAAAAAAATGTTCTGTCACCACTCTAAAGCAATGTAAGTTTAGCTTTGTGTAAAAATAATTATTCATATTTAATTCCAAATCACTCTATAACATGAATGCCTCCAGGATACACTAATATTAAAATTATATACCTATTATTATTATTACTATTATCATTAGTAGTAGTAGTAGTAGTTTTGATTTTCTTCTCCATTAGGCATGTTTTATGTTGTATGTAATGGTCTTATTTAAAACAGAAGCATTTTTATGCATTTTTTAGATTCAAATGACAATAAACGAAAAAATTTGCTGTTCAGCTAAAAATTCAGCTTCTCTTTCTCTTCTTGGAACACTAGAAATCACATTTGCTATGAGTAAAGCAATGCATTATTCACATTACAGTTTAAATATTCTGTCAGAGATAAGAACTGTTCTGTTCTTGGAGGTTTTCCAGATCCAACTGGACAAAGACTTGAGCATCGTGGTCTGACCCCATAGCTAAAACTGATTTCAGCAAGCAATTGGACTAGAGGCCTCAGAAGGACCCTTCCAACTTGATTTATTCTGATTCAAGAATGAAATTTCCCCTTTACAGCTTGATCCAGTAACCTAGTCAATGACAAAATGCATAGGATAGAAAGTATGATGTGGATACAAGGAAGCAAATGAAAATGCAACAAGTTTGTGATGATGGTATATGAAAAATTACTTGTGACTAGAATGTATTTTATTATACCCTTGTAATTTTTTTTTTACACTCTTTAATAAAAATCTGGTCAAATTCTACCTCTCCCATATAAATTCAAAATGATGCTATCATGGCACCTATTTTTTGGGAATAAGAAGCTCATCTTTATAGAACATGTTTTAACATATAGCATGCTGTGTTCTGCAAAGTGAAACCATCTGTCATTATTCATTGCTTTAGATATTTATTGCTGTGAACGACTGAAACATCCACAGATTCTTAAGTGATGAATTGCTTGTTTCTATCTTACTAGTTATATCTGATTAATTTGTTTCTTTCTTTCTAACTAGTTCCCAGTTGTTGTGGGTTAGGAACCATATTCCCCAATTCAGTGCTGGCATTAGAACCATGCTGCCTCTTCCCTTCCCCCCCTCCAACTGGAGGCACAAAAGGCAAAGATCAAGAGTTGAGACAAGAAAAATTTATTGGAAAGAACAATGAGATAAGGAAATTAGCAATAACAACAACATCAATTTGAAAAATTTACATGGAAAGCCCATGAAAATAAATAAATACTGGACAGTTTCCCCCAGCAGGTTTTCTTGACTGGAGGGACCCCCTCTCCCCAGAGGGGAGACTCCCTTTCCTCCTGCTCCCAACAATGACCTGAAGTGGTATAGAATAGCATCCCAGCCTTAGTCATACCCCTTTCTAGCTATTACAAAAATTAACCCTGTCCTGGCTAAAACCAGTCAAGAATTTTTCAGTCCACAGTAAAAAAAATGCAGCATGAGAAATAGTTATTGAAATATTCTTATATAATTTAAAATATTTTATTTTCTAAATGCTACAATAATTTAATATGAAGTATATTAAATTCATTTACAACTTACAGAAAGCTCAAAGAAATGTTATGGAGTCACAGAAGAATAGACTGGCATTATGATATGTAGTGTTCCTTTGTGGTGTTCTCACATTAGAGCCGCTTAAATGTTCCCTTGTCTCAGTATTTGTTGCAGAGTAATTTGTGTGGAAATTGAGATTTCAATCCCCTGGGTTTTTGTAACTCTTACAAAATAAACTCCTTTAAAGCATGCACAATGACATACTTAAATACATTCAAAGATCCCTCCAAAGTTACACTGGATGAAAAGTACAAAGTCTCTCCTAGTTAGCAGTAATAGCTAGGGAACAACTAACAGCTCTGGAGCTCCTAGGAGTGTATGTCACTTATCATGATTTTAGCATGGCTTTGACACTGTCTCCCACAATATTCCTGTACACAAGTTAGGACTTTATAGTCTGGAAGGGTGGACAACTAGATTGGCAAAAATTTGGTTGTTGTTAATTGATCATATTCTATCAGGATGCCTGTTAAAAAAGGAATATCGTCAACTCTACCACAAAGCTTAGAACGCTGGAAGGCTTAAGTCTGATCTTTAGTCATAAAACCTGAAGAAAGCTTTGCATGCCACAGATTCTTCCATGCCTTTTGTCACAAGGTTCCCCAGCCCACTGAGAAATAGGTCCACTTTTTTATTGTCCTTCCTTCTGCTCCCAATGTATATAAAAGGCTTTCTTATGGCATCGCACATTTTCACTATTCTCAGCTCCAGTGTAGCTTTTCCTTTCCTAATTTCAATTCTACAGACTTGGGCTATTCCTCCTAAGTAGCTCGTGCTTGCTCCTTTCACTGAATGTGTGCTTCTTCTCTGCATCTGAGCTCAGTCAGGTGTTTCCTATTCATCCCATTGGCCATACCTTCTTGAACACTCTTTCATGAACAAGGAGGAGCAGCAATGAAGCAAAGCTGCTACCAGATTAAGACTTAACTGTATAAAGTATGTCTTAAGGTTCTTCTTAGTAAGCCAGAAGTCACTTTGAGAGGAAAAAGAATGTTTGTGTCCTGACCTTGGCTCCCAGGAGAGACAGCGAGCAGTCCCGATTTGTCACTTCAGGCCAAATACTCAATGAGATTACACCTTACTGTTCTAGGTTCTTTCTGGCCTAGGACATCTTTCCTGAATAGTGTTCAAGCTCAACAAGTCCAGCAAAAGTGTCCTATCCTTTCCTAGCCAATCAGAATACAGCACAGACATTATAGCACATCTCAGAAAAATGCATGAAGCAAATTTGTGCCATTCTTATGGTGTGTTCACCAAAACTAAAGTTTTTCTAAAGTTCCCCAAACATATGTAAATACTCTAATATTAAAACTAAAAGTCAGACACCACAAACTCTACATTAAGTACAGAAATGAAGATCTGTCATTCTGCATGTTGTATTTGTTCTCAATGTGCCAGTCAGTTTTGGCCTCTTTATATGTAAGCTGCCTCTTGCTTTAACATGTCAAGGAGCATGCCATTAGATTCCTCCTATCCGACTAAATAAGTGGTCACTTCCGTTAGTAGTGTAGTTACTTTTCTTCCACTGGATATCAACAGCAAGGCTGCCATGAGGCTTGAGGAGTGCAGATGCAATCACTACCAGAGCTGACTGGCAGTACAAAGCTGTAAAAGCAGCTGGGAAGGTCAAAAAGACAAAGTAAACTTCTCTCCCTTTTAACTGATTAGATTTTGTGGGACATTTTTGTTGGGTGAACCTATTGTATGAAAAGTGGAGCAGTTTCCATTGTCACATAGATAAGATGAACAGCAGGGTCTGAGGCTGATGATAAGGAAGACTGGGCCTCAAAACTGACGTAAAAGATAAAATACAAACTGAGTTATTTAAGCCAAGATTTTGACTTCATTTAACATATAACTTAAGTACACACTTAGTCACTTCCAAATGTCAGTTTGTACTCATCTCATAGGGAAGATAAGAAAGAGAGATCTGTGCTTAACAGAATAACTATTTAAAGCTAAGGAATAATTACTGCTCTACAGAAATGACTGAAATCAGTGACTTCATGGTACTTAGTCATTTTTTGGCATCTTTTGGATGATAGCCAGTAATTGGCCATTTGAACAAGGATTTTGAATTCATATAGCTCACTTTAACGCACATTCTATTTTAGCCACTGAAATCTTATTTTTAATAATGACTGAAGGTGAGAAAGTGTTGATGGAGGAGCTGCAAGGCACCTTCTGTGAGAAGAGACCAGGGATTGCCTCATGACAGACACAGCTTCCTCTTTTAGCTTATAACCATTCCCCCTTGTTCTATCATTATGTGACATTTAAAGAGTCCCTCTGTAGGTTTCTCACAGCCCCCCTGTACAGACTTGAAGGCTGCTATAACATCTCTCTTCTCTTCTCCAGGCTTAACAGCCCCAAACTTTTTGGTCTGTCTCCACAGGAGAGGTGTTCCAATCCTCTAACCACTTTTTGTGACCTTCCTCTGGACTTATTCCAAAGGGTCTGTGTTGTTCTTATGCTGGGACACCTGAGCTAGACAGAGGTGGGAGTTTCCAGGAGCAAAGCAGAGAGGGAAAATCACCTCCCTCAATCTGCTGGCCACATTGCTTTTGCTGCAGTCCACAATATGGGTGGCTTTTTGGGCTGCAAGTGCCATGTTGACCTGACTTCCTTGTCAAACAGTTCCAGTTCGGGATTGTCTAGACTCACAAGCAAGACCTTGCACTTGGCCTTGCTGAGCTTCATGAGGTTCCCACAGGTCCATCTCTCCAGTGTGGCAAGGGCCCTCTGGATGTCATTCCTTCCCTCCAAGTAGATCAGCTGAGCCACGCAGCCTGGCGTCATTGGCAAACTTACTGAGAGTGCACTCAATGTTACTTTCTATGCTGCTGACCCATTAATTTTTTCATCTTTACTTTCTTTTCTTATTCTGTTGTTGAAAGGGACTGAAAGAACAGCTGGATGATCAGCTGGCAGCAGGACAAGTCAACCCAACGCATTTAAAGAAAACCCAAACACTTTAGTCTCTCAAAGAGATCTTAAAATTGTTTTCTTAGCCTCAAATAAAGAAGACCAGAAAGTAAAGTCTAAGGAATGATCAAGTCGTTCAATGAAGACAGTCACAATTTGGTAATCCTAGAACATTGTCAAATTAAGCAATTAAAAATTAACAAAGTTCTAGAGTCAAAAACGTGTATTCTTATTAAATCCATTTTACAGCAGAGTTGGTGACCCAGACACTTATGGTTTATACTTGAATATATAATAAATTTTTCATTAGTGAAAATTATTTCACTTGAAGCATGTCTAAATCATCTGGGTTATATTTTGACATAAGATTATTCAAGTGGCAAGATTTAGAAGAAGAGGTTAACACCTCAGCCATTAAAGTGACTTTCAGGGCAAGAGATCACAACACATTGTGTTTAAATACACATGTTATACTAAGAATTTGAAGTAAAATTAATATCAGTGTTTTTGTTAATTTTTTAATATCAAACTCAGTGACATATTGACATATATATTTTTTATAATTTTGTAGGAATGCACATTCAGAATGTGTCAGACAGCTTTGCATCAATGAAGGTATAGCTGTACTCCTAGATTACATTTTGCTTCTAGTTTTAATTTGCTGGTTAAATTCCATTTCATTTATAATTCCACAAACAGTCATGAAACTTCCACTTGTTTAAAGTGTATCTTCAGACTCCCTCATAAAGAACCTTGGTAACCTATCAAGCCAAAATAATTGTTACATATTCTTTGGCATCCTTAGATTATCAAAAAAATTCCTGTATTTGTAGTAACATTTACAAAATCAAAGCGTTCTGAAGTCATGTAGAGAAAAGCAGTCCCTGAGTAATACATATTTCAAAGGCTATTTTAGTGTAAAGAAGACTATGGAAGCAGAATGTTTTCTTACTCAAAATATCTATCCTCCATGCACATTAAGTCTCATTAGAAAACAAAAGGTTTAGTTGTTAGTTTCTTTAGATTTGAAGTATAAATTTAACAGTTATTGTTATAAGCACTAACATTCATTATGCCAGCCAACAAATAGCTGTCTAGACCAAACAGATTTTAGATTCAGTGACTCACAAGGTAGCTTCCATTTAGTGTTTTTATATCTAACACTCTGGTACCACCAACCTACAAGCAACAAGCAGTAACAGCTATGGTCTGAGTAAAGAGCTATTCTACTCAGAACTTTCAGAACTGCTTTATGAAATCACTTCTTATTTTGCTCTAGGAAATAAACAGTTTCTTATATGCCCAGATCACCAAAGTTTTATTCTCCAAAGTATCTGGTGTAAGGATTTTAGTCAGGGTGCATTAGTGATATTTAGAGCTTAGAAAGATCATTGTTGCTGCCAGTGAAATCATGTCAGAATACACCTGAGCATTTTTACTCTGAAAGGTGATCATCTTTTTTAAGTCTATGTGATATGCAAAGCATTAGATTTTATATTAGCAGTGTGGATAACAAACAATATTTTAATGGTTTACAAATTGTTTCTTAAGTATTTTTTTTAAATCTATTTAAAATGAAATAAAGTTATGAACAATGTAAAATAAATCCAAAATAAGATAAATCCATGGTGAAGTTAAAATTCTATTTTAAACTTAAATAACTTAAGAATTTAAAATAAAAGATACATTATATACCAAAATTTTAAAGGCAACAGAGCAGAGATCAGTGTTTAAAGACTGGCTTCTCTAAGACAGTAAATTACATGATGACCAGGAAAAACATTCGGAGTATCTAATAAAAGTTAGTAATTTAAAAATAAGATTTAATAAACAAAATGAAATATGCTAGCATAATTTGGCCCAAACAATTCAATGTATTTTAATTTGTTTCCAGTTTTCCTTCATTTATAAGCGTATAATATTTTAATAGTTGATGATTAAAATTCTTAGCATATTAAAACTTTTTTTAAATTTAACTGATTGTTGGAAACAATTCATGCTGTCATCTGTCTTTAAAGGGGCCTGTTCTTTGAAAGAAAAGTTCTTTCTAAATTACAGCTAATTGGAAAAAAAGAATCACAAAAAACCCAGAACAAAACCCAACATATTATCCTTGTTGGTTAAATATGTTAGAGAAAAGCACTAAAGTCAAACTGCTTTGTCAATAATGAAAAATCAAGACAAAAGCACACCTGCCGATTCCTTGTTCCTTTTCAAATTAGAATCTCCTAAGTGCTCATGTGCAGATGTCTTGTCTTTTATAAATATAACAGGGAATTCTTACAAAAACACGTACATAAATTTTAATACAACTGTTTTAATATTTATTCGAAATAACATCTGCAGCACCACTGCCTGATGAACAGAAGTTTCTGTGGCTCCCAAGAAGTACTACTTAGAACACAGGCCATCTGAAGAAAATATTGCAGGGGGAGGCTTTAAAATATTTAGGCAGGAAAATTATATATTTTTTTCATTTTTTGCTGTAATATCAAGGATAATTTTGAACAACAGTGCACAAGTGATATGTGGACTTAGATTTGTGGTGAATGGAAGAAGGATACACGGCTATATAGTAATTCCCATAACTGTACTTGTTCTTTGTTCTGAGGAGAATTACATTCCTCTCAGTTCAGTGGATGCAAATTGCATCCTTTTTTATCTTGTACTTTATGTGGTATTCATCACAGGCTGGGATAAATAGGAAAAACATTTTTATGCAGAAAAAAATGTAGAAATGATTCAATTTGAGGAAACAACTAAATATTTCTGCAGTCATATGATCCCGTATGTTTTCATGTTGCTTAAGATGGATCTATTAAAACATTATGTATGAACTAGCTCAGCAGCACACTGAACATTTAAATGAAAGTCAACATCATTTTAGGGAAATTTTACTGCATCTCTACCCATTAAATATTTTTTCCTGACTCTGTGAAAATGTACAGATTAGCACTAAAGGCAATGGTGTCAATCAAACGGGTCAAAAGTCAAGGTGTTTCTATGGTTCTGTACAAATTCAAATGACCAGGTAGCATATTGATAATTCAAGTCTTAATATCAATAATCTTGAGCTATTTCAGGAGAATTAGATAAAACTATTTTTAAGTTAGTATTGATTTATCCTCCAATAAGGAGATTAATTACTGTTCTTGCTATAATATTAAAACCATGCAAAACCTGTGAAATAAGCTGCTTGGCTGTAAGAGTAGATCATACCTGTAAATCCAGGTAGACAGAGACACCGATAGCCTCCAAGCCTGTTGATGCAGCTTCCTCCATGTAAACAAGGCAAAGTTTCACACTCATTTACATCCATCTCACACAGAGACCCGTAGTATCCAGGTGCACAGTTACAAATGAATCTTTAGAAAAAGAAAAATCAGGTATGTCAATGGAAGTAACAATGGGATCTATTGCAATACTTTAAAGCCATATGAATCTCCTGATGCCAAGCTGGTGTCCCTAATCCTCATCCATATTAAAATAATGAACAGAGTTTTCTCATTTCCATGTTTCAGAAGCAAAGAGGGTGATTTACTTTTTGTTAAATTAATAGAACAATTTGGCACAGTAATTTTGACTGAAGATTTAAGAAATTACTTAAGGGCTAGTGATCTGGCGCAAGTCTCTGAATAACTTGTGAAGTGCTGTTGAACAAACACAGGGCTTGTACCAATCTAACAATATCAATTTTCTTCTATTTCAGTCTTTTTCCAAATTAAAAACAAACAAACAAAAAAAAATTAAGGAGGAAAAGGACAAGTTATGCAAAATACATTTTCCTTTCTATCTTTCTTTAAGGTCACATAGGAATCAAAAAACTGAGCCAGTAGCATTTGCTTAGTACATTGTAACTTGTATGGTGAAGGTTCCATCCTTCACCATAATAAACCCATAATTAACATAAGGAAGTCAGGGAAACTTGTAATTTAGTAGTGACTGACCTGTTTATGAGATCCAGGCAAGTTCCATTGTTCTTGCACGGTCTTGATAAGCATTCATTAATCTCCACTTCACATAGGGTCCCAGTAAAGCCATGTTGGCAGGAGCACCTAGCAAAAAGGATATCACTATATTACTTTTAAGGTCATTACAAAAATTCAGGAAAAATATGGCAGATGTTGGGAGGTATTAATTAAATAGTACCAAAATCATGTTTGCTTTTTACTGGTTACTGCAAAGGGCAGTATTTAACAAGCGCCAACAAGTAGAGTGTCTGAAGCCCTTGGTTATCATTAGCTGAAGGCCACAGGCTTTGTGCTGACCCCACTGTGCAAGGGCTTATTTAGAATTCGCCTTGGCCTGAGCTGCTTTTCTCTCGTTTTGACACCTGCCCTGCAGCCAGCTGACTGATGCCCCTCATACTATAGCTTCAGCTCTGGAATGGCATCTGCAGCAAGGGTGTGAGACACTGAGATGACCAGGGTGTTACAAATAATAGCCTTTTGTGTTCCACTCCTGAAGGATGGGATGACATCCAGAGGGATGAAGACAACTTTGAGAGATGGACCCTTAGGAATTACATGAGATTTAATGAGACCAAGTGCGAGGTGCTGCAGCTGGGTCAAAGCAACGCTGATATCAACATGGGCTGGGGGATGAGCAGATTGAGAGTAGCCCTGCTGAGAAGGACTAGGGAGTGCTGGTAAGTGAGAGGCTTCAAGAAAGCTTGACTGAAGATGTGAAACAACCCACTGTGAACATCTTAGTTCTCCTGACAAAGACTTCCAGATGCTAGTGACCTGCAATAAGACTGCCAGTTCTCGAAGAAGAACAAGATCACTGATCACAGGATGCACGCAGACTTTGTAAGGGTGATCAAAGAGACATAATTGCAAGATTTCTTATGTAGCAGCTATAACTATATTCTTCATTAAGTTTTTCTATTGATTTCAACTCAGATTGTTTGTACTACTGTAAGTGGACTAACAACTCTGCTTTTTTAAATTGGATCCTTTTGATTTTAATTAGTCCTACAATAAATTCTTGGGGTCATACTTATGGTGAATATGTATTACTTTTTGCACACAAGAAGATTTAAACTATAATGTAACTGTCAAACACATTACAAACCCTGCCCCCCTTCACTGAAGGTCAGCAAACACTAGACATTCAGAGTACAAAAGGAAAAGCTAGATGATAAGAAGCCATGTATCATATCTGTCATTCAAGTAATTTTCCTGACCTGTAGTGGTTGACCCCATCCACACAGAGACCTCCATTCTGGCATGGGTGGGAGATGCACTCGTCACTGTTAACTTCGCAGTAAGTGCCCTCAAATCCTGAAACACAGATTTCATTAATGGTGAATGAACGAACTCAACTACTTCATATGTGAATTAATAGGTCACAGATTCTCGTGGGCATTTGGCTATCTGAGCCCAGGACTAACTCAGACAATGAAAGTGGCTGGCTTCAGCTGCGCTCAAAGCTGTTTAATAAAGTCCTGAGAGAAGCATCAGCAATGGCTACCTCTTCTCTTTGGGGCATTTAAGCTGCAGCTCTTTGTCCCTGGTGTCTGACTGAGCTGTGCTGCAGCCATGGCCAATGCCTAGCTGTGCAGTATGCTGACTTTGGCATACAGACAGGCTCCCTGGCTTGCCCCTGGAGCTGCCCCATTCCCTGTAGCCTTGACTGGCCCCTTCTGCTGTTCCTGGACACAGCCACTGGTGCTGCCCTGCCGTGCCTCGTTCACATCCTGTCAGACTTGTGGCTGACTGCTGCTTCTGAAGGAGCCAACCCTTACTGCTCACTGACCCGAAGAAATTAGAACTACAAGTAGAAGTAACCCTGAAAGAACTTCCTTCAACTATTTTTGTTCCTTAGCTTCAGCTAGTTGATTTCCAGACAGTATATGAAGTCTCAACATACTTTAATGAATCAGAGAGAGCAGATTTGGATAGAGCATCTGGATAAATATCCTGGAGAAATGCAACCCATTTTAAAGGACAGAAAAGCTTTCTTGGAGAGTGTGGGACAAAGTCAGAAACTAAAAGCTAATTCAGTAATTAATATATTAGAGAGTAGTGGAAGTTAGAGGACCACATTTATTCAAAGCAGTCAGTAGCTGAGAAAAAAAACAACTGGTTTTATATTTAGTGAAGACAAAATGTGATTAAGGTCTTATCTGCACAGTACATCACTTGCATAATACATTACATTTGCCTGTGTAAGTGTTCCAGAATATGTACTAAAATGAAATAAGACAGTTTTCAGTGATACATGAACCCTATTTTTGCTCTTAGACAGCACACTGCATCTTGTAGCATTTGCATAAATACATGTTCTCCTAAATGCATCTTTGTGGTGAAATTCTATACATACCATGGAGAAACTATAGCTACTCAGTTGAATTTTGCACAAATTCAATGTATTTGTTTTCAATTGATGGAGAAATGAAACCATTGCGATGAGAAAACTATTTGCATTGTACTATATGTGAGTGCTGATTGCAGGTTGCCTAATGACCGTAAAGAGAGTTCACCCAAGTGATTTTGAACATCACTGATATAGAAAAATTAAATTGAAACAGCTTTAAATTTTGCTATTAATATGGCAACGGTTCTACTGAATTCTTTATTAAAACAATAAGCTTTACTTTTTTAGATACCCCAATAAGAATAGTATTTTTTGGTTATGTTTTGTATTTGTGGTTTTCAAAGTACTTAAAGAAGGTGAGGAAATAATAAAAGACCACTGTTAGAATAGTATGGCTTATTTTTGTCTAGAGAAAATCTTGACTGGAAGAAATAAGTGTCTTGGTCAGAGTTCCAAAGAAAGCTGTAGAAAGAAATCTCTGTTGGTACTCCAATATATGATCTAAACATGAGAATATATCAAAGCAGTTGGTATTTTCTTCTTATCAGGATTATTTCTATTCAATAATTTTTGGGCCTCACTGAAATGAACTGCTAATATTTGCTGAAGATTTCACAGCAATGTCACTATAAAGCTGGGAAAATAAAGCCTGGAACATTTCTCAAAATAGCCTTTCAATTATAGTCATTTATGTTGTTATGATATTATTTTTTTCTAGAAATTTCTTGAGCATGAAAGGATACCCTCATTTATTTTCTATTTGTACGTTTCACAAAATTAAAACCCAACAATAAAATCAAAACTAAATCAAAACAAAAAGGTCCAAAACAAACCAGCAAAAAATCCCTACCAATCCCCCCCAAAAAGCTGTGAAAGAATGGTCATAATAGCAAGAAAAATTGTGTCTCAGTGTTCTGTTTTGAAATATATCTCTCAGCACAGAAAAAATTGTATTCTGAATTGTTTAGTTTACTATGTGCAAATGAGCCTGAACCACAGTGAGCCATCCAAACACTTTTCTTATCTGTAGCACGTGTAATCTGCATCTTAATGCTCCTGAACCTTCATCTATTCCTGCCTGTACTTCGATTAAGAAAAAAAGAAAGATAAAAGAACTATAAACTAGTACACCATGGACCAAGTTAGATTCTAGGCCTGGTTGTGTGAGTAGGCAGAAGTCACTGACATACAAAATATTCAGCAGGTGTTTGATACATGCAATTCAGTGCCACTGAGTAAGAGCAGAAAAATTCACAACACTGGTTTAATAAAGAAATTGGAGGGCATTAGTGCAGATAAGACATTAGGACTCATAGGACTATTTGTAGTCAATTTCCTCATCTGCAATTTCTATTTTATTTGTAATGCTTGAAATTTCTAAAACTAAATTTGATTACTGAGTGGAAGGCTGTCAATGGGCAGGGAAAATGGAACTTTACTGAAAAGGATGCACTGAAGGTAAACCAATGTAACATTATAAATAACTCACAGATATAGATATATTTTAGCTTTATAATGCTATTGCAATTAGTTTAAAACATTTGTGAATGTATTGAACATGCATAGATATATTTGAGGAAGTATTTAAGTAAGGGTAATTTTTGTAGTAACATAACATATTCCAGACTTTCAGAAATTAACAGAGATAAAAAAAACTTGAAAATTATTAAAGTTTCTTTATTACAGTGTTACAAAATAAAATCTTATTTCTGTCTATTTTTAATTGTTCAGGTGGTGTGAAAGTTATTTTAAAGATATGAGGTCTAGGAACATCTGGATAGCTGTTACTTAAGATGAGACAGATGCTGGTTTTACTTCTGTTTCTCTGAAATATAGGAAATCCTGCATTTGTCAACTCTGTCTATGGGGCTTCTGGGAGTTGCAAAGCTATGGAATATGCAGCTAAATATCTGCTGTCACAGTTATTTCCATTGTAGAGAAATATTACAGAATTGACCTCTGCAGGTAACAGGATTCTAATGGGATTCTTTTGCCCTAATCTCTCTACTGTTTCGCTCATCAGAACAGTACCATAGATGTTTCTCTCCTTACCATGAACTATTTATGAACCAATGTTTGCAAACAGCAGAGATATAATAGCAGTCCCATAATCATTAGTTCAGGTACTTAGGTTGTTCAGCATAACATAAGTAGGTACATGAATCAAAATCAGAGGTGTGTAAAATATTAGGCACTGTAAAAAGGCTATTTCCCTCTGTAAATTATGTATGCATACGTCTGAAAAAGAAACTGGCACTGAAGGACTCAGAAATTTGACAATGGCAAACTCCAATTTGAACAACTTGTTTTTCTTCATCTATTTATTATTTCTGCTTGGTAGTATAAATTTTGTACATTATGATAATTTTCACCTAGCCTTGTTTCAGGCATTGGCTGAAAAATATTTTGCCTCGGTTCAAATTTCTAGCTATAAGGTGCTATAGACCAAATAAAAATGATCACTAGCATCTAGAACAAAGAGTAGGTGTCATGGGAAAGCTATTGACAGGAGACTGATAAAAGAGGTGAAAAAGTCCAGGGAAAATCTGTTTAAAACAAGGGCTTCAAAAATTGCCTTGAAGCATAAAGAATGTATTGCTTTTAGAAAGGACAAAGAAAAAATAGAATGCATAATTCCAGTAAAAACTGTTGCTATTGTTTCTCCTTAGAGATGAGTCCTTTTTATAGATTTCCCTGGAACAATACACATAATTTCATTGCACCCTAAAACTGATGGCTTTAACCTTAAGCCCCATGCATAAACCAGTTTTTCAACTTCTCAGTTTCTAGCTTTGTATTTTTAAAGCTGCAATGAGGATAAATAGGATGACAAAGCCTTTGTGTACTTGTGTGCTGTAATGACAAATGTTGCTACCTCCTGTTCTTTTTTCTCCTCGCTAAAACTGTGTGCTTCCAAAAGCTGTGAAATTAAAAAAAAACAACAAAAAAAAATGCAAACAAACCCCAAACCCCCCAATTTTACAGCAAAATCACAAGAGGCAACTGGTCATGAATTCAGCCTGCCTACCACCTGAAAGATTTTTCCTAAGCTGCCTAAATAGTAGGCAGAGCGACATAAACATTCTCTAGCATTATCCATTTCACTTTATATGTCTACTTTTGTGTGAAATGAAGTACATCAGAAAATAATACCTGCTTAATGTATTACTGTGGACATCTACAATCCAGACATTTCCAGTTTACTTCTTTCAATAATACATACATTATTATATTGGTCCAATCTCCCTTCTACCATAACTCATTAAGATGTTACTGAGTTAACACAAATGCTGGCCAAATAATCCATATTTCTGAAAAGAGTAGGTAAAGCTTTGGTATGAACTCTCTCTATATGTATGCAATACTTAATGTGTAATATGTAGCATTTCCTGATAATTTTTCTATCACAGCCTAACATGTTTATGCAAAATTGTTTTCATTGTAATAAGGAGGCTGCATGAACATCCTGAGGTTATCCTATCCATATTACTTGGACTAGTGAAGAAAGTTCTACATCTGATTTTAAAGAGAGATTAGTTTCCACCTTCTAAGAAGCAGGAATTCTAGGAACCACTTTAATTCAGCAATCTTGGCCTTCTCTTCCTCTCTTTAAGTCTGCAACAACTCTGCCTTCCCTACTAGCTTGTCTTGCTACTATATAGCTACTATAACAATAACTACTAATAGTTCTCATAAAAGAATAAATCGCAGTTAAAAAAAGTCTTATTAGAAAACACGAGATATTTTCTGGCCTTGTAGTTTATGGTTGCAAATTATCCTGTTATTCTCTGCAATATTTATGTGCTTATAATTACACAGGTTTCACACTTTCTTAAAACTGTTATCTTTTATCGCCCATTTCATCATTAATTAAACTTGTTCATCAGTTCCAGCAGAGAGCTGATCTTGCACTCAGTAGTTGTATGCCCTCTCATAGTTTTCCTTGATTCTGAATACATTTTTTCAGTATTTTTTTTTCTTGGAACACAATTCTTAGAAAGCATCACTATTTTTACCAAAATGTCTTATCTCTCTTTCGGGTTGCCTCTAAAACACTAACAATTTTGTGCTTGCATTATCTAGAAGAGCATGGTCTAATGCCTAGACTCTTGCTTATTTACCCTCTATTTTACTTAGTTGAATTGCTCTTTGAATCTTTCTCATGTAGACCTTTAGGGGAATTTACGAATAGTGGCCAAGACTCAGCTACAAATATTTCAACATTATTTAAATTATATAGTCTTGCTTACATCTCCTGCCTTGCTTTTCTGTTACACTAAATTTTCAGTTCTATTATTAAGATTAATTCTAAGAATGGATTCTCTAATACTGGAAAGACATGTTGATAAATTAAGCAATAAAAATCCTGCTATTTGCCCTAAGTTTTCCATTCCTCCTGTTTTGTTTGCATTTAGTCTGTATTATTTAAGGAGATTCAGTGCTGGCTATATGATTAACAGCTCAAACCCATATGTCCTCACAACTGTCTTGATCAAACCCTTGCTTATCAATTACTGGTAAAGTATTTAAGAGGGGTTTTCTCCACACCTCTTGGGAAACTTGTTCTACAGCAGTGATTCTTAAGCTTTTGCAACAATGGCCCTCCCTTCAACATTTTTGCAACCTTGAATATACCATCGTGCAATTGTAAAGTTCATAACTTTTTAAGCTGTTTAACATGCTTCTGTGGACAATTTGACTTAAAGTCATGGTTTAACACTGTTCCATGATCTATGATATGAGAGCCCAGTTTTGTTACACAAATATTATAATCTATCTCTTTGAAGGAAAAAAAACATCTGTATCTAGGGCAACAGCTCAAGAGGAAGTTTTACATTAACAGTATTTGTAGAATTCTAGAACTCTTTATAGCAAAATCAGACAGCTATAGTTCCCCAATGTACATACAGGAACAAAGATGCAACTTTGTTTTATACTACAGCTAATCATGACTTAATCACCTTCCTACCAATTTGCTGTGGTAATTCTGTCCTAAACTAACATCTTACATCAACTTTGATTCTGCCCAATTCATGTTCTATCAGCTTTTATCTTCTCTGACCTAGCCAACACAAATCCTCTTTTTCTTCTAAATATGTACCACTGGCAGTGGTATAATTTATGGTCCTGTTGTACCCATCTCAGATATGGTGTTCTATGATATGGTGTTCTCACGTAGCTGTTAAAATTTGGTAAGCACTGCTACATTTTGTGATTCCTGTTACATCAGACTCAACCTTTCTAATGACCAGACTGTTAGCTACTGGCAAGTTTAATCCACATGCCATTTACTACTAAGTCAAGTGTTTTGGAGTAATCTACCTATGTTTTTGAAAACCAGCTTTTCTAAAGATGCTTCACTAAGCAACTTGCACACCTCCCCAGGGATGTTTGGGTTTTTTCTCAGCAGTTTGCGGTAACATTTACCTTAAAAGTAACAAACCCAAGGTATTATATGCTCCTCATTCCCAAATATTATATCCATATCTTTGTGGCTTAATAAATGACAAATAATATTATTGTCATGTAACACTGCAGTTATCTGCTAGCCTTTGTCCCTAAGAGACCCCTAGCTTTACAGGCATAACTGTGAAAACTTCAAAATCCTGCTCCAATTCCAGTTTCAGTAATTGTACTCCCCTGCTACTTAAATTTTCTAACTTTTCAGTACAGTTGTTAATTAGTTAATGTGTTCTTCAATTCCTACATGGAAATGTGTAGCAATGTTCTGCACAGTTAAACTGTTGCTCTGTTCCACCTTAGCAGTTCTTGTACATTGGGGGTGAGATTGTGTCTTTTAAGCCATGGCCCAGGGAAGCTGTCAGCACCTGCTGTGATTTGGTTCCTTGTGCATACAGGGAGAAACCCACTATATCCATTAAGCAAGGGAAGATTACTTCCCTGATGTGCCAGGCCTTCCTGACAGCTCAGCGGGAAAAGAAACAATTTCCAACTTGCTCCGATTTTTGTACTTCCACCAATTTGCATACATTTTTTCTAAATCTGCCTGTCTGTTTTGTCAATTTAGTTTGTCTTCGCTGGCCAGGTGCATGTCTCTCTCTATGTCATTGTAACAATTGACTGAGAAATACTGATTCTGAGTGCTGAATTTAAGCCACCATAGATTTAATAAGTATTGTAAAATAAGAAATTAATAATAAGTAAACTGACAGCTATCTTTCCAGTCTTTTAATACAACTGATAAATCTTCTGCAATTCATAATGGTTTTATGTTCTTTGAAACATATTCTTTTCCACTTACATTAAAGATTGTGACAAATTCAATATATATTTGCAATTTTCCAGAGCACAACAGAAAATCGAAGAAATTAACTATTCCAGTTCTCACCTGTTTTGCAAATGCACATTGGATTTCCATCTACTTGTGCCAAGCAGGTTGAATTGTTTATGCATGGATTGTAAGGCAGCTCACAGGGACTGAAGCGCTGGTGGCAGAAGTCACCAGTGTAAAATGGAGGGCAAATGCATACAAACTGCCCCGGCTTCACAGACTCAAAACAGGTGGCTCCATTCAAGCATGGTTCAGATGCACATTCATTTATGTCTTCACTGCAGTCTGGCCCTGTCCACCCTGATGTACATGTGCATCTGCAGGGGTGAAAAAAATAAAAAAGAAAAAGAGCATTGACATGGCAGAATAAAAATTAACAGCTTGGCCTGATCACTTCCAACCCTTTCTATTTTAAAAATAACAAAAAAATTTAAAACAATATCAATAATACATTTCTGTGACTAGTTTTTCTTTTCCTGGCAATTGTATCAGAATGCATTATGAATAAAAGTTATATTCAGGTTATTATCCCAGAATGTACCTGAGGATAAATAAATAAAAGCAAAAGGACTTATTCTAAGTCATAGTATCACTTGGAGAACTATCTGGTTTAGGAAATGCAGATAGAATCATGTTTAGACCATTTTTAAGATGAAAAAAGAACACAAATTATCAAACATGAAAAGTAAATCTTCTAAATGTTAAGGATTAGAAGTACACCTTTTCACATGTGTGAAACTAGTAAGTACTCCAATGTTTGGGATGAAATGCATCAGGTAGCATATCCAGTACGTTTAAGAATGTAGGAATCATGAGGGATCCTAATTTCATTGGATTCTTTCTCTTTTTTGAATGCTTTTGTGGAGATCTGATAATTATAATACAGGAGAAAAAACTTCAACCAAAATCTAAATTACATCTGAATGTAAGGAACCCATCTACATGAATTAGATAAATATCTTTTGTTATTCACAATATACATAAGATATGGTTCTGTAAATTCAAAGGAAACAATTTGCTAATGCTTCAAAGCTTGCAGAGCCAAATTTCTTCACTAGCTGCAATAAAAGAGGCCTCTATGTACTTTAAAAGTCATACATTCCTCTTACTTTCACTGTAAATAAAATTGAATTTAATTTTATTTTTGCAGATATTTGGCAGGACAAGATACAATATGAAAGATGAACTATTCCAGCTCTTGTCTACTTTGATCAATATTGATTTCAGGCATTAAATCATTCAAATATATCTTCATAGTTATAATTTGATAAGAAAAATTGTTCTTGAATAACAAAAAGGTCGTTTAATGGAGAATCTGTTGTGTGGTTCTGTTCTGTAAGGCACAGGTATTTCTTGCCACATGAAAAGAAAATTTCACCCCTTAAAAGAACCCAGTCTTTTCTTTCAGATTTTTTCTTGTGTTCTGTGTTATTTAGTTGTGGGATACAATCACCATGGCTCATAAAAAGAATATTACAAAGGAATTTTATTTATACCTTTAAAGGCCTGAGTATTTTAGCATTAAGGATTTAAAAATCAGATTACTGTATTTTTCTCATGTTAAAAACTAATAGCCATTACTATCAAAAATCATTCAGACATTTTTAAAATAACTGACAATAATCACATTTCAGAACTCATAATTTAAAATACTTAAAACATACTTTTGGAAATATGGTTAAAACCAATTTCTTTTTATTCTCTGCTTATGCATAAAAATCATACCTGCTTTTGATATACATGGCAGAATGCATTTATTATCTAGAAGCAGCATCCACTGAATAACACTGCATGCCCAATTAGTGTTTGACTGAATTTTCTCTTAAGTAGTCAATATATAAAAGCATCAGACTCTTACAAATTAAGCATCTCCAAATGTTTCATAGTGAACATAGGAGAACAGTGACCCAACAGATGTTAATTGTTTTGCAGCTGCTCTTTCTTTTTGTTGACTTCTTTCATGAAGTTGTGAATAAATTACTACTGATGCAGTACTACAAATTGGTATGTAGCACTTGGCTATGCTCCATTTTTAGCTTAAAAAGCTCATTAAGTTGAGAGCCTTTCACTTTGTATTAGGAGAACACGGTTCAGTAATGACCTGGTCCAGCTTTATGGACATAACTGAGGTGCAGAGGAGCAAACATTAAACACATTTCATTCCCCTTTTTTCCCTAATGAGTTTCATAACTGCCTTTGAGTTATCAAAACTGTTCTGTGTGACTACAGGGAACACCAGGTCACTGAAACACAGCAGTTATCTACATTGCACAACCAGCCAGTGCTACCCTGGCTTCATGCCAGCTCCCAGCTGAGGTGCAACAGTCAATATTAATGCAAAGGAGACAATTAATAACAGAGCTTTTTGTCCTCTTTTCTGGATTATTAAAAAGAGTTACTGGAAGTCTCATTAAATGTGAGAAAAATAAATACATAGAAGCATCTATCCTGAGGCCCAGTTTTAAGAATCAAGACGAGATTTTGTGTTAATGAGGACAGTTATTTAAAAAAATGTAAGGAGGTGTTAGGAGGACTATTAAAAGTGAATTATAAATTAAGGTATTATAACTGTTATTCTTGGAAACTAACTGATCAAAAGGCAAAAATCCAAACACTTTTTCAAAATGACTAATTTTTTTCACTTCATCACAAAAATAAAGATGATTTCTAGAATTCTCAGGGGGAAAAAAGGCTGATATATGCTTTTAAGAGTCCATATAAAGATAGTCAAAGCTGAATTTCTTTCTATTGTCTTAACAACTTGCCAACATCAGTATCTTTCTTTCCAATAACCAAATCCAAATACACCCACTGATATTAGAAAACCAAATCATGACTCTTTTATGTAAACTATTAATTTTAATAATATAAACCCCATTAACTGCTTAGATTGTGACATGTGTAGAATTCCTCCAACACATATGAATCAGGTTCCATAAGTATTATTTCTTTACTTTCCATACATCTCTCTATAAATTGAAAAGCTTTCTATAGAAAAACAACCAAAAGGTAAAAGAAATGAAAATACACAAATTATATTTATGGTTTTATATTTTCCACCTGTATTAACATTAAAGTCAGAATTAAAAATTGCAAACTATAGTAATGAATTGTATCCAGAGAAGTAGCGTTAAAGTAATAAGTTCCTCTGTCTTCATATGATGAGTTAAGTATTAAATTTGGTTCTTATCTGCTTGAAAATCCTCTTTCAACTTCTCATATTCCAGTGAAATATAGGTGTCCCCTGCCTTATATCCTACATTAAAGGTATTAAGGAATTAAAAAATCAGGGAAGAGTTTTAAGAATATCTGAATTGTTGATTTTGGAAAAAAGTTTCTGAGGTTCATCTAGACTCCCCCGCCCAAAATTGGTACAACTAGAGTTTTCTCAGGTCTGTGTCCAGCCTGGTTTTGAGTATCTAAAGGATGGAGACTCCACAACTTCTCTGGGAAATCTATTCCAGCACCTGACCACCCTCACATCACAAAAAAGGAGCATTTTTGTATCTTCATGTGGAATTACATGTAGTTTGCTTTCCCCCCACTTAATATTTTCCTGTCACTGGATACCCCTGAGAAAAGCCTGTCTCCTTTTTGCTTGCTATTTTTTATCAATTTTACATACTGGCAGGAGCTTCTGTGGGCCAAAACCATTTTTTAATCTTGCTAGCTGCAGAGGCAGTCTCTCCTGAATCTTAAGAGTTCTAAAGTGGTTGTCTGTCAATTAGAAAATTGTATTGGTGGGTTTATTCCAAACTAGCTCAGTTAGAAGCTCTGGAAAATGCCAAAGCTTAACAAAAGCACATGTTTTGGTTCTTGGGGATGATCCTGTGCAGGAGCAGGATACCATGATCCTTGTTGGTCCCTTCCAACTCAGCATCTTCTGTGATAAGCAGTAATGCAGATGAATATTCCAGAGTATTTCAGTATAAGCTATTTTTTTTCTTTTAGACCTCTTTCTACATAGCAGAAAAATACAAGAAACTGGTGGTTTTAGTCTTCTGTATAGAAAACATTTCAGAAAATATCAGTCAGAGCACTTTGCCACAGATAAAGGTGGTTTTGCAGACAAAATTACAATATTTAAGAAGCACCAGAACTGCTTTTTCCTCAGTGGTTCAGTCAAAGCCACAGGAATCCTAAACTGAACCCTCAGCTACAGTGTGCCCATCATTCAACTGCCTCTTTGACAGATTCTTGATAAGAAATGGCAAGACATTCAGTGAAGTTTGGGTCAGCCTGTTAGCCATACAATACATGCAACAATGGGCCATTCTACAGTAAGGATTTATGCTGTTTAGGGCATTCAATCAAATCAACTAACAGCCTGACAAACCACAGCCCTCAGTGACAAATTTCTTCCTTGTAATCTAGAGGCTATTGGATCATCTGAAGTAGAGAAATAAGAGCTTGCTTTCAATACAGGCACAGCTTGAAATTTAGGGCACCAACACACACCACAAAGCTCCAAGGACGTGCACTTCCAGTCACTACAAGGGCTTCAAACACTTGTGTTTCTATCTCTTCTTTCTTTCTACAAGCATGTTTTTTTTCTTTCATACTCTGAAAGTTTAATATGTTGTTTGTTCCACAGACAGCTACCAGACCTCTTTCACCAGCGTCAACCTGAAAAAGCTGTCATGAGTTTATCTATAAAGTTCTTGTGCTCCCAAATACTAAAATACTGTAAGTTATTTACTCTCACATGCCACCCTGAGATGACCTCAAATTTTCACCTATGTCTCTCCTCCTCTCCCCAAAATTCAATTGAGCCTGCCTTTACAATCACTACCATAATTCATTCCCTACTTTATTCCTAGAGCTCTCAATTTGTAACCAATCAAATGTTTGTAACCAATCAATCCTATTAACAGATTAGAGAAAGCATTAACCTTGGCTGCAGTGCTTATGCTCTGATGGAATTTACAATCTTGAAGCATATAGGACAGCAGTGGAGTAGTCAGGTGTCAAAGGAAGGGGACCAGGACACCAGTTGGTTCATCACAGGCCTTTCAGGTCCGGTCCGGTCCCGGTCCCTCAGGTCTTTCTGGTCCAGTTTATTAAAGAAAGTATCAAACACTTATACAGCAAATAATAAGCTTATGAATATTCTGTAAGCCAAGCAATCTATTGGTTAAACTATAGCATTAACTCATCATCATTCCTTAGGGGTTACATCTCTCTTTTCTCATGTCTCTTTCACTGTTTGTTATTATACCACAGCTAGGCCCAAGGACACTGCTATCTGTGCAGGTGCAGGACTTGGAATTAGCCATGGTTTTGTACTTTTCCATTTTCTAGCAGCTAAATTCCCAACAGTCAGGACCCTGAATTTTAGGAAAGGAAATTTTCAGTTGATTAGCAGTTTAGATTAGATTTCAGTATTTGGGTCCATGGGATCCCCTAGGAAACTGCCTTCAGGGAAAAGGGATCTGAACAAAGCTGGCAGATCATTAGAGCACGCGTCTTGATTTCCCAATGTAAGAAATCTGGAAAAGAAGGTGAAAGACCAGCATGCCTTAGTAAATATCTCCTGGGTAAACTGAAGTGCTAGAAGGAAATACACAGGCGAAGAATAAGGGACATATACCCTGGAGAGAATATGGGATGTCATCTGGATATGTAGTAGTGGCATTAGGAAAGCTAAGGCCCATTTGGAGCTTAATTTGGCAAGAGCTGTAAAGAAAAAGAAGGGATTTACAGGTATGTTTGCCACAAAAGTAAGATTAAAGAAAACATACTGCTGCAATAAGACAGGAGAACTGGTGACAACCAACAGAGAGAAGACTGAGATACTCAACATTATTTTTTGCCTCTGTTTTTACTGTTAAGCTCAGGTCCCACCTCTCTGAAGCTCATGCCAGATACTGAGGGACTGAAGTCCTTCCCATCCTGGGAGAAGGTCAGGTTTGAGGAATCTCAGTATACCTAAGGGCATGGAACTCCATGAGATGCACCCCAGGGGCCTGAGGGAACTGGCTGATTTAGCTCTCTACAAAGTAAGTAACCAATGACAAATTTGTCCATCACAGAGTAAATTGATAGGTGAACATAAATTGCAAAAATTATACATTAAAGAAAGTCCACCTGCCTTTATCTGCTATTTGGATAAGGCTATGAAGCTAAAATTAGGGAAAAAAAACATTGTTATCTTTGTCATACACACATATACCATTTTTAATTTAACTTAGATGTAGATACTGGCTTATGGGAAGTATATACATCACCTGCAGTCTACAAGCTGAATCTGAAGTGGTGGCTGAGAAAACATAAATTAAGTACTTGGGGAATGGTACTAGGTAATAACAGACATAAGCAGATATTGACCCCAAACTGGAGAAAAATTAATTGTGAGGTATATTGTTGGAAGAGAGATAAAAAGATTAAGTTTCTGCTACTCTATTAATATTGTCTAAGGGTGTCTTTTGCATGTTTGATGCATACAGAAAGCCTTCAAAGGGCTTATGTTTTCATTCCCTTTCCAGTTCAATTGCTTCAGACTTTTAATCGTTGGTTTGGGTTTTTTTTTTAATTTTAAAGATATACTTTATTTGTTCTGTATACATTCCTCCCATAATTCTCTGCTCATGTTCTTCCATTTGGTAACAGTAGCTAAAATTTATTCCTGATATTCTGTGTATTCAGGAACGTTACATTACAAAAAAACCCCAAACAAACATACTTTAGAGGAACAAATAGAGAAAGTTGTATTTGTTTGTTTTCCATATATTTCTTCCTTAATTCTCTATTTGAAGCTATGAGTTCACAAAACCACAAGGTAACATTCAGCTCTATGAGACAGCAAGCTATATTTCAGCTTTTGCTTTAAGCTCTGTTTGAGCTGCAATGCACACATTTCTGTTTCAGGAAACAGAATTTAACATGCTACAAAGGGTATTTATACTTTCAACTCTTTTTTTTTTCATGCTGTTGCTTTATTTTTTTCCATTTTCCTGAACCAGAATATAAGATACATCTTATATCAAGCTGGATGCAACTTTCAGATTACTGGACCCCATAGATGAGGTACACACTCATTTTCTTTTTGTATCAAACTCTTTCCTTATTTATCCCAATAACAGCAATTCGTCCTTTCTACAAGGCCAGATAAATTTACATTGTTATCTGTTTCAGCCAGTGAACATTAAAATAATCAAAAATATCTAGTCAAACTATCTCATTGGAATAAGTGTTTGTGCTTTAAAAGCACAAGTGCTGAAAACTTTGAATACTTTTATTAAGAAAGACAACAAAACAAGTAAAAACTGTAGTAACCAAAACTGAAGATTATTTCTGTTATGTGGGAGGATCACTTGGGTCGTATGGCCCTGAACCAGAAAATAAAACGTTTGGTATCAACAGTCTAGTTCATAGACCATTACCATGGGGAAAACCATTGTTGAAGTTCCTTCCCATCAGTCTTGCCTACTTAAATTCCTATTTTAGAAGCAATAGAAATTAATTTCAAAATACAAAAAAAATTACCTCCAATGTTCGGGTGGATTTTTTACTCTTGCTTTATAGTTTTGGTTATTGTCTAAGGTGTTAGAAAAACCATTTGCCATCTTCAAGTTTTTTAAAATAAATTATTAATAATATCTATGAATACTGAATCATCCCCTAAAATATAGGAACTTCCACGTCCCAAACTTACCATGATATACAAAAAGGATATCATAGTAATATGAAAATTTTGGAATGTAGTTTAGTAAGTTATCACACAACTGAGGGTGAAGAGAAAGAAAGGTCTGTTTAAATTTGTGTCCTGTGTGTCAAACAATTTTCTGAGTAGCAGTATTAATTTCTTGAATTACTGCAGACCCCCACAGAGAATGTTTATGCATTTTGGCTTGTGAAGCTGCCCTTTGAGTAACATTCTCTATTAACTAAACCCACATTAGACTTCCTTCTGTTCCTGACAAAATGCAAAGGGAAAAGGACAAAAATGCCTTTTTATCTTATCATCTCTGGTCACTAACACCAAGAGCTGCATTCTTTGCCTGTGTAGCTTTCATCACTGAACAACAATCACTACAGCAGCAACAAGGTAATTCAAGATTTCACCATACAATCTCAGAGAAAATATGTAATTTGCAGCCTTTTTAACAGGCAGTGCCGCTCCAAAGATGTGACAAGGAGAAAACCCTAAATTTTTGAAAACTGAGCATCAGTAAATCAATGCTGCTATAAACAGTAAGTAAATGATCTGCCTGCAATATCTTGGGTGGTGCTGATTCACTTTGGTAGAGAAAAGAAGAGAAGTATTATTTCGTTATTTCAAGAATCAGAGGGAATCAGTTGACATGTGGTTTCCAAGTTACAGCAAGTTAATAAGTTAGATTGAGATGTTGAGTAAATCAGCTATCAGGACGACATTCCATCTTTCAAGGATTTTGAATAAAAGGCTTCCTTCTTCCCAGTTGCCTGTTTGCTTGTGCTCCTCTCTGTTAATTTAATGCTGGTCTTTGATGACAACTGGGTTTATTGCTGCACCTGTGGAAACTGGTATCTTCAGCACTATTTCCCCTTGGAAATCTCTTCCTCTACTCAAGATTGCTGTGCAAAGAGCCTATTTGTTATGGAAAGCAGCTCAATGCCTTTCCTCGGTTTTTATTGCTCTGATATTTTCTGAGAGTTACAGGTAACTCTTACAGTATTTTAGTATTGATTTTGAGGCAAGTCCTCTTTGACCTGAGAAATCCGAAAGGAAGAAAATTGCTGCACTGAAAAAGTAGGAGCTATCACCTGAATGCAGGTAACAGCTCCTCCAGGAGAAACATTTGTTAAATTTGGGAAGTTTAACAATGCAGCTGTAGTTCTGTCAATTGACCTCAAAGCTCTTCACCATTTATAGAGATTACACTGATGGCAGAAAAGAAAAAATGAACTCTTTGGGTTCATTCAGAGTGCTCCCAGTGGAAGGGACTTTGGCTCAGGGGGAGTAAAGGAGAGCCTTTCTGGTCTGTGCCTTCCAACACAGGCAAACAAAAAAGGCCAAATAAAGGTGATTACAATTGCAATCTTTATTAGCAATAATTAGCATGGCAACATGAAGGGCTAGATAACATGCTCCAACTCTGCAATTTTATGAAGCATGAACAATACAAATCTAACTGTGAAGATAGATTACCTTGACATTTGGAGAATTGGACATGAGAAAAAATTGAACATAATACACACCAATCCTAAAGTCTGTGCAAATGACCTTGCATAATTATTTGAAAGGAGGAGCAAAGAAATGTTTATCTCCTTCATATTGGAGTTTTTGAACTCTTCAAGTCATTTAAGCAAGACATCTCTATCAGTTTGGGGGGCGAGGGGGGGACAACTGCTTCCAATAATCTACGGAAAATTTTTCAGAATTTTTGATTGATGTTTACTTAGGGTCTACTCAAGTTTCAAGGAAGAGAATCATAGAAGAAAATATTTCTGTGGCTCAGTCTGACACAAAGCACTATCTGATCCAAGAATAGAAGCAAGAGTATAAGAAAACATTTATTTGAACAAATAGACTAATATATTACTTCTCTTTTATTTCCCTTTTTTCTTTTTATTTATTCCAAACATAGAAGACATTGAATACTTGATGCTTAGAACCAATTAGATGCCTATAAAAAACTGATAACCTTGGATAGATATAGTATTTATTATGGTAGAATATATTAGAAGATCATGACACCACTTAACCATATAGTAACTATACTTATATATTTGAAGAGAACTATTGAAACATTTTCAACACTCAGCAGCAGTCATGCCAATTGCAACATTATAACTCAGATTTTCAAAAGAGCCTGTAAAAAATAAAACTTGGAAAGGCTAGAGAGTGTCATAATTAATACTGGCAGTCTAGAAAATACTTTGTAGATAGATTAAGAAGCAGAAATGTCTCTGTTTTCGTATTTGTTACTAGAATAAGAGAAAGGAAAGAAAAAAGGATCTGCACAAACTGCTTTTCATTAATATGCCAAATTATAACCTTTACCATCCACCTAACAGTGCAAGAGGATTGTAACCTCAAAAAAAAAAATACTAGAGGCAATAACATTTCATCTTTCAAGACTAAATTTACCAAAAATCACCTAACACAGATCTTGATTAGTTTAGCCAAAGAATATTTATAGTAGCAAATCCTTGAAATTTTTTTCAAGGTGTGCTACAATTTCAAAGCATATAAACAGTAAAAAAAAAAAAAAAAAGAAAATAATTAAGCCTCTTCAAGCAAGGCAGTGCTTCTCAAAGTTATAACAAACAGACAAGCAAACAAACATATATATCTGCCCTGCTCGAATACTGCAGTAACACGTGAGGTAATTATTTTTCTACTGCAGATTCTGTTAAAAAACCGAAATTTGACTTGTCATGTCCTGGCAAATAGCATTTTAAAAAATAGCTTTGTTCTTATAAAGATTATTGTTTTGATATAAGCTATAAAAGCAAACAACAAATATTATTTTCAGTTTGTCTCCAACAGTCAGTTATGTCTTTATCTACCTTTGATATCTACTGTTATATAAACAATCCAACTTTCTTCTATGGGTGTCCAACTGAGTTATTTCAATAGGGCAAACCTATAAAAATTTTATGATTGTCCCTTCCAGACAGGGAAGGAACAAGTCCAAGAGACATATATATAACAATGCTTATGGATGCTCATAGAGAGCTGTGATTTTTTGTATTCATAGTCCCTTTTCTCCACCTGTGACCTTCAAAGATAAAGGCTCACTTTTTTAACTCTGATAGATTTTTTTTCATATATCCAAACTGGCTTTTAGTAGAAGAAAATATGATGGTTACTGGTCCCAAATTAGTCTGCTTGCTACTGCTGAAGAGTGAGCACTGTTTTATAGAGAACCTCTAACAGTCTACAATCTGTAACTGCAGTCTAAATAAACTCCTATAATGCTTCAATTGATCTAACAGACCACACATGGTGTAAATCCCAGACAAATCCAAAAAGACAATTAACTAAAATTTTATTACCTACAGAAACTAGCGGTGGGGAAGCCAAAGTTGATTTTCTAATTGTGTTTTGTATAGTTTATTATACTAGAACTATTTAATTTATAATTTTTGCATGTGTACATGTGTTTCATATTATGTTGTCATATACAAGCAATTATTTCTAAAATACAACTATTTTATCTAACTCATTATTTTTCAAAATTGTTTTTTCTAAATATATAATAATGCTCTTCTCCAAAACGAATTTTTTAGTTCCCGTCCTATTCTTTTTTTTTTTAAAGATATTGTGACTTTTATGCTCTGAAAATAATTCTCTACTTCAAAAGAAAAAGCCTCATAATTGAAGATGAAACCTTGGTATTCTTTTGGCTGTGAAGTCATTTCAAGACCAAATAAATACATGTAATGTCTTGACATTAAAACTGACACATTTAATTTACAAAAATGTTGACCCTTGACCACTTTAGAATTGCTTTAAGAACATAGGGAAAAGGAACAATGCCTGTGAAAGCAATGAAAACTCTTCCAAGAAGTGAAGCATAGATTTTACTAATGACCTCTGATGTCAAAGGAAAAAAGAACAGTTTGTATAGTAATGAGAATGGGATCTACACCCTGTCCTTTTATGTGGAACTGTTTATTACTGATTCTCTAAGGTTCAAAAGGATATAATGTCAGCAGCAATGCCCATAATCCTTGAAATGTTTTGTTCCTTTGTGCATGTATTAGACATTGCTGATGCATGAAATATCTAATCTGTAGCTAACAAAGACAGATGGTTTTCCCATTCGTTTCTAATGAGCCATTTTTAAAGTGTCAGCAGCATTTTTTGTTTATTTGCTTGTTTAAACTTCCTATTTTATTAAGGTTTTCCAAATTAAAAACGTGCATGTTCTTTAAAGGAGCAGTTAAATGAAGGGCAAAAGAACAAGCAGGAATGAGTCTATTATGAATCATGTGCAACAGAAGCATTATAATATTAGGATTAGAAATAATGAGGTAGTGAAATCTGTCTTGAAAACTTTTTCCAGACATTCTTTTTGTGCATTTCCTATCTTATTTCTATCCATTCTATTTTTAATTCTCACCATCCCACACATCATCACATCCCACACATCTCACCCAGGATTACTATGTGGTGGCAGCATTTTTGCTATTGACCAGAGCTGTAGCTACAAAAGACAAGCCATTGAATTTCAGTTTTAGTGTCATTGCTACATAATGTGATGAGAGGATGAATTATGTTGAATATGGTCTTTGTGTCCAGCAATTCATCATGTTTTGTCTATGAGGGTGTTATGGTAGCTCTGAAGTCTTGCTAAGGTCAAGTGAAACAGTCCTCTCATTATCTGTCAAGCCAGTCATCTTTGAAAGCTATCATCAGGATGGCTTTCCCCTTTGTGAAAACATTCCCCTTAGCACTTTCTTTTCCATCATATGTGTGGAAACAGTTTCAGAGGTTATTTGCTCCATTATCTTTCCAGGGACCAGGGTAAAGTTAACTTGTCCACAGTTGCCCAGATCCTCCTTCTTGCCTTTCTTGAAAGTAAGAGTCATTTTCTCCATTCCTAGCCTTCTTTTTTTCTTCCTTTTTCCATTCCATTCTCTGACATATTTCCATAACTTTTCTTCCGATCCTTAAAAACCGCTCCTTGTCACCCAGATTTTTTAGAGGTAATCAAGAGTGGCCTCACAAAGTCTTGAGCCATTACCCTCAGGACTCAGAATATCTCCTATCAGGAGCCTGCAGCTGAAAGTCTCCCAGCCTTTGCCATCACTCATCCTTCCTTCTGGTGCTGCCTCGTGACTCAGGTTAAGCTGATTGAGATGCTTCACTGGACAGAGCTTCTAGTTCATCCTCTGGTACCGTGTCATGAGCCTACTCTGTAGTGGCAGAACTCAGATAGGACAGGAACCCTCACCCTGCTGTCGAGGTTACAAGCTCCTAGCCTTCATTGTAACTGAAGTCTCCATTTCCAAAATCATATGCAAAGGCCCTTCCTGGTTCTCCTTCCCTATGTCTGGGAGTTCAGGTTCTTGTAATTGTAAGATCTTGGAGAGTATGATATTGTCCCCAGTGCTGACTGCCTCCTGAAGCTCTTTTACTTGGCAACACAGATCCTCCTCCAGCATACAAGGGCTTCCTCCCTTGTATGCTGGACAAGGCAAGGACACTATCTACTGATCCCAGCCACAATAAGAGATTCCAGACATTTCTGCAGCTCCAGGCCTACAGAGCTGCACCCTCCCTGAGGAGCTCAGTCTGGTTTGAGGTCTCTATTGGGCTGATCTAGTTACTCCTGTGGATGGTCAGTGACAGTGCCCTGCAGCACCTCACTACCTAAGTACACAGTGTCCTCAGTAGAATTTCTGGCCCCTTCTACTCTGTTGGCTGTGCTCTGGGCTTGGCAGTCACATACACTCTTTCTAGCCTTTGCTGAAAGCATGCTTGGCTGTCCTTAATGTGGAGTCAGCTGGAAACAAAAAGCTTCAAGTCCCCATAAATCAAGGAAAGTTGGCAACAAAGCTTGTGGGACACTGCTGCAGCTTGTTAGCAGTCACAGTCTTCTGTAGCTATCCCTTCTGGGGAGCACCAGGCACCCTGAAGCTCTTCAAAGTTTCACAGTAGTCCTCTGATGACCCCAGGGGTTCCCAGGAAGCTTAGCATATCACAAGCTAGAGCCCATAAACTGCTGTGCAAACTGCTTTGGTTGTTAGCTCTGCTCATGTATTATTAGTACATTATTTGCAATGGAAGTGTTTAACTGCCCTACAGCAATGATAAATTTGAGTAACTTATATTGCATTTGATATACTCTCAAAGCTATGCTTGAGGTACTTATTATTTTAGAAACTGGTTAAACTCCCTCCATTTAACCTGTGAGTTCATTGAATGATCATTTTGCGTCTCTGGGTATTTGTAAACAAAATACATTATAAGAAAATTATTCAAAATCTATCCCCTAATGATTAAATATACAAGGTGGAACAATGCTACTGTTCAGGAAGAGAAAGTTGATAAGCTAATTTTGGAGGTGTGGGGGGGAGGTATTTTCCTGGTACTTACTGTGTTTTGTTTCAAATTTTAATGTTTCATAGGGATTTTGAACAAAAATGTTCTTGTTCTTTGAGAAGATTGTTGAATTATGGCTAAAATATGCCCTAAGGAGTGCAGAATGTCAGTGACTGTTAGATAATGCTGAGGTGGCACAGCAATATTTTCTTTTTTTGCTAAAGGCAATAGAAATCCTAAAGCTCATTTCACTGCAGTATAACAAGAAGCACACTACACATTTCGAGTTGTTAGCAGTATTACCAGAGAAGAGCTATAAAACACTTGCTATCTGTAGAGGAAACACTTGTTTATGCTTTCACACATTTCTTTAGCGAATTCATTAGTAAATTTCCTGATTGTCCATATAAACTTTTAAAGATGATTTTGAGTAAGAAATATGTACATAACTTGGCACTAGGATGAAGGAAAAAACCCTACAAATCTGAATTAAAGATAAGTCAGAAGTACAACAGACAAATGTCTTGGTAAATGTCTCTATAGCAAGAGAGGAAGAGTTGGCCAAAGAATCCTGAAGAAATGACACATAAGAGTTGCTGCTTGCAATAAGATACTTAAGCATTTGGCATCTGGGATCATTGAATAACAAGGTGATACCCATCTATGGGAAAAGCTGCTTCTTGCTTTGGGGGGCAAAAAAATTAAGGAAGTGTACAGCAGTAGTTAAAAGGAATGTGAGTAAAAACAGAAGGCACACTGAACACAGCACATAATCATATCATGACTTCCTTTAGAATTCCATGATATTTTAAAACTCATTCATTTAGAGATGAACATATCTTTAAAATGCACTGTGTAAATAGGCATGCTTTTATTTATAGATCTTTCAGATATTTACACATCCTGAACTTAGGAATCACCTGCTTCCACAACCCAAAATAAATTCTTTACAGAAGGGGAAAAAAGAAACAAAACAGTATGCTAATTTTCTGTAACAGTGCTGTAATTTAGGTATGCATGAGACTGAATAAATCCTAATGACTTAAAACTGGTCTTTTTTTTTTTTTTTTGAGAGCTTAGCACAGGTTACATTAACAGAAAACCATTTTATTATTCTGGAAAGACCTGGCTTAAAATGTTAAGTAGCAAAGAGGGAAGCAATAGGGCAAGATGTTGTACTTGGAAATGTACTGAGAAAGTAACGACAAGGAGTCAGGATAAGTCTAACTCTGGTTGACAGCATGGTTATCCAAATTGTCAGCTGGCATAAATCATTATCTAAGTAAAGACAAAGAAGGATGATCATGGCATGGTTACTAATTGAAGAAGCATTGCTAAAGAAGACTAGCACAGTTTGAGATGAGTTCTGAAATCATGCAAAATAGCCTCTTCTATGAGCACAAATTACTCTTTCAGCTGGAATCCAAAGGGAGATAGGAAAACTATGGCCTCCTACAGGACAGGATAAATACAGAAGAGTTTAAATTGAGAGAATTTAAATACAGACAATTGTTTTTGCACACATTAGCAGTAATTTCTCAGAAGTGCTTAAGGAACTTGAGCTTCAAATTTTAAGGTGACATTGCATTTACCAACTTTTGTTCTTGCAGAACTTAGTGGGAAGGAGAGCTTTCAGTATTTTATAACACATCCAGGTTTATGATATCCATAACTGTGAAGGGGTAAATGGAGGCCTGTGATATTTTCCTTATTGCATGTTTTCTTACATCCCATTGCACAAACAGGATGTAAGAAAACATGCAATAAGGAAAATATCAAGGATAAGAATGAGCAGGCAGGAAAAATGTCTGTTTCCAAATCAAAACAAACAAACAAAAAACCAAACAAAATAGCAAGGGCTCTTGATTGCAAAAATAAAATATCAAGAGTGGATAAGGTAGCATGAAGAATTGGACTTCAGTTTACACTGAGATAATAAAAAGGTGAATTCAGGTACTGACAAGGATAACATTTCTGTACTCAACTGAAGCAAACACTGAATCTTTCATAAAAGATAGATAAATCACATAAGAAAATATACTTAGGTAGGTCTAATTTCCTGTTTAGTCTGGAGAAGTATATTTGCATGTCATAAACAGAAAAACAGCAGCAAGGCACCATTTTATTCTTTATAAAAAAACTTAACAACAAGAATTGACAAAATGAATTTGTGGATTCCAATATGAATATACACAAAGAACTGAGTACTTTGGAAAGACACTTGATTAATTCTCCAAGTTCTAATATCATAATGATTACAGACAAGTTCCAAGCTATTCTAAATCATTAGAAACTCCAAGTCATTCAGAAAATTATGTTGCCTGTTATTTGGCAAGAGAGTTGAATAGATTTTCACTCAAAAGTTGGTAACAGCAAAGGAGACACAGGGGTTTTAATTAGGGTTTAATTAGGGCTAAACCTCAGAATTATTGATACAATAGAGGAGAAATAAGGAATTCAGCTGATACTAGGTGAATCTGTCCATAAATGTTCAGAGCCATAGTTGAGATTTCTTGTTATCATGAGAATTAAAATCACATGGCTCTGGAAATATATGCGTGAAATATATGTATGATTTTTTTCCAAATTAATTTATTTGCCATGTGTCATGAGCCAAACTGAAAACTGAGAAGGAAGAAAAAGATATTTCTCATTTTATCAGCTGAACATAAATTAAGTCAATTTAAAGGGGATATATTAAAAGCTATTCACATCCAACAATTCAAGCTTGACTACTGGTTCAGAATCTTTCTTATCTGATTTTTTAAAAATGAAAAGATGCGTCTGAGAAGGACTTATTTTCCTTTATTTTTTTTTCCTTTTGGGATGTGATTTACTTTTCTGTGATGGAATCCATAAAGAAAGATACTCATGTGACAGATTTGTTGATACTTCAGTTTTGCCAGATAGTTTTCATTTCAAGATTCAACAATGAATTCAAATCTAACTAGCCCCAGATAAAGAAAATCAACTCCAAAGGAAAGTTTTAAATTAGTAATTATGTTTTGAATAATTATTGTTTTATCACACATTTGAATTTGGTAGGAAAATGTTTCATTTTTCATTATATTCACTTTCTTTCTATACAAAAAAAAAATATTTTTAAGCTGTTGCACAATAAATTACTTAGTTTTTAAGTAACTGATGTTCTCAGCTGGACTTGCAAATATTTATGGAAAAGTAAATTAATGAAGATTATCAAGGCATAAAAGGAAGCTAAATTTATTATCCCTTATATTAATTTAAGTTGTAAGGGGTATCAAGTACTCAGTCACGGTGTGGCAAATTTCAAAGAAATTCAGAATATTCTGAGTATTGCTGCCAGCAGCTCAATTTACAGCAGGAAAATAAACAGTGCCAAAACATGGCCAAAGGCAAGAAAACTTCATTGCCTATCACTGATGGATTCTCAGATCACTTGCTGGCCTGACTTTGATCCAGACTAATGCCTGTCCAAAACAATGCCTGGGCACAGATCAAGAATTGGAATGATCTTTTCTGTTAGGCAATTATAATCCAGTTATCCTGTTCTAAAAACTACATTTAAGTTTAAAGGCATGACTGGATTTCCTCAGGTTCAGGTACCAGTTACTGCCACTGCTTACCTGCCATAACACAAACGCTTTGCCTTGTTGATGTAGCTTTTAAGAGAAAAGTATTAGTAAAGGAAAAAAGAAAAAACAAAAAAACAACACATTTTTTAAATTAAGAGTAATTATGCTCTTTTAGCATCTCTGAATACAAACAAGGACAGCTCTAATGATTGAAGTGAAATTGCTTTATAATATAAAAATAAAACATTGAGCTATACTAATTTTCCTTGGTATTGCCAAGTCTCAGAGTCACTTTCAACTCTAGGTACCTTTGAAGATGTTTTGTTTGGTGTAACCTGCCCCTTGTATATGATGATTCAATGGTATGTCTAATTTTCCTGTTCTGTTATGTCAGCTAGGACAAATAGCTCTGAGAAAAAATATGCCTGGTGCTTACACTTCAAACCAATTTTCTTGTGAATATTTTCTGTAGCAGTTCTGTATTTGCAAAATCCAGAAAAGTACTTCTTGAGCATTTTTATTCTCAATAAAAAATAGAAAGTCTTTGGATTTGTGCATAAGTAGTTGAACCAGCTATGAGTAAAATCAGAAGAAGCCCTGTTACCTCCTGCAATACATATAATGCTTTCTAGCTGGAAAAACTGGGAAAATGAAAGGACAGGTAAGGATTCATGGCTGCAAAATATCCATTCACCTAGAATTGTTCTTGAAGGTGATGGACTACAAAGAACTAAAAATATTAGAAAAATAAGAACCACAACAATTAAAATATTAAACAAATTTTTTTACATTTCATCCGGCTTTAAAAAGTGGAAAAATAGCAATTAAAGATATTTTAACAGTTTTCCCCAACATTGCTATACTTTCTATTATTAGAATAAAATATTTTACCAAACTAAGAAATTTTATACCACATAAAAATATAGCTCTAAGATATCACAAATAATTTTGGTTTAGTTCTGGACAAAAAATACTGAAATATATATATATATTTAATGTTATTTGACTTAGTTATGTTTAGCTATTTGGGAAATAAATTCTCCATTGTCAACTGTGGTTAGTTTCCTTCCTGATTATTGTCTGTATTACCAGGAATGTAATCACTGTACAACAGCTAGACTAGGTACCATGTACAGTTATTACACTCAGCTGTATATGCAGCCTCATCAGTGTGCATTAAGAATTTACAAGACTCTTCTAGTATTGACATCATAATATAGACAAACCCTGGCTTCATGGAGCAGAAACTGATTACTAGATTTTTTTATGGAATCTTAATCCTCATGCTAATGAAATAAAATAATTTTTGAACCATAAATGCATGCATGAAATAAAGATTAGGGTTTAAGTTAAAAAATATGGTTAGCGTCACATCCTCATTCTTTGTCTGAGGAGATATAAATTTTAGTTAAATTACTCTTTTGTTGGTATTTTAAGCCACTAGATGGCAGCAATGATATAACCTCCTCATCCAACTGCCCACTACCATTGCTTTTATTCTTTAAATCATCTCTTGTGTTTATAGGGCAAATATGACAGAAAGAGAAACTATATTTTCTTTGACAAAATTCATTTCCAAACTTAGTTAATAAATATTTTTTAAATAATACTTTTTTCTTTTCCTTTTTTTTATTTTTAATTTTACATATACCAATTAGTATATCTGCTGGCTTCACATGAAAATACAGTGAAGCACTATGTCCGTGACACAAGTCCTTTTCCCATTTGTGTAATAACATTTCCTTTCCAAGCTGGGAAACAAAATAATGGCTGGATGCATAAGCCTGCCCTTCCTGGAACATGACCATATGGTGAGGAGGTGCAATGCTTACCTATAGCTGTTGAAAAGGTCCATGCAGGTGCCATTGTTTCTACAAGGCTCTGAATTGCATTCATTTGATTCCTTTTCACAAAATCTGCCTTCCCATCCAGGCAAGCAATCACACTGGTATCTCTGTAATACATTTAGTAAAAGAAAAAAATCTGTTACTCTTCGTATTTTAATGCAATTACTAAAGTATTATTACTAGTTGTTGGAAGACATTAACAGACAGCAAAACAACTTTAGGAGTTTTTTAAAACCTGAGTACATAAATGAATTGCCACAGCATGATGGTGAAATGTGTAATGTACCAGCATTGTGGCATCTACAGGTGTTTAGAGACTGCAAATAACTAGTTTTTTTGTTATTGAAATTTTGGAACAGACAGAGACAATTATGTTTCAAATATGATCTTCACATAAGAAGCAAAGGGGATTTATTTAATTTTCTAAAACACTTAAAAATATAATAAATTAAGAATCAGAACTCTGAAGGAAGTCCAGACTGAACAGTTGAATAGACGTTTCTGTAATGATACTCTTACACTCTCCTGACCAATTAAAAGCTTGAAATATTTTATTGGAGCAAAGATAACAAAAAAGAAAGGAAAACAACAATTTAAAGTCACACTCGGGATGATTGTCCTGGAGTGTGCAACAGCTCCACTGATACCAGTACTTCAAATGAAGTTATTTATATGTATATCATATCTGGTCAAATCAATTTTTGCACCAACCAACTTGTACTTAGTATATTTGTGATTTATATTTTCTCAAGTTGCATTCTGCTTGTTTTGTGCTAACGTTGATGAACATTGCTGCTATGTTTGCTTGGGACTCACCCATGATTTCCATGTCACGGATGTTCTAAATTCACTGAGAAAAATCTTTAAAAGTCAGGAAATACAATGAAAGAGCATCTTTGTGAGTTAAGATAGAGCCTGGAATATGGGCAGATAACACCAAGTTTTGTGGGCATGTTGGTCTGCTGAAGGATAAGAAAGGCTTTTCAGAGGGATCTGGACAGGTTGGATTGATGGGCCAAGACCAGTTGTGTGACGTTCAACAAAGCCAAGTGTTGGTTCCTGCCCTTGGGCCCAGGCAGTGCCATGGGCTGGGGTAAGAGTGGCTGGAAAGCTGCCCTATGGAAAAGGACGTGGGGATGGGGGTGGTTGACAGCAGCTGAACATGACCAGTGTGTGCCCAGGTGGCCAAGAAGGCCGGTGGCATCCTGGTCTGTATCAGCAATAGTGTGGCCAGCAGGGCCAGGGCAGGGATTGTCACTCTGTACTCAGCACTGGTGAGGCCGCACCTGGAGTGCTGTATCCAGTTCTGGGCCTCTCACTACATGAAGGATTTTGAGGTGCTAGACTGATTCCAGAGAGGGACAACAAAGCTGGTGAAGGGTCTGGAAAATGAGTCCTAGAGGGAATGGATGAAGAAGCAGGGGTTGTTTGGTCTGCAGGAAAAGAGGCTAAGGGGAGACCTTATGCATCTCTACTACCACCTGAAAGGAGGTTGTAGCAAGATGGGGATCAGTCTCTTCTCTCTGGTAAGAAGTGACAAAACAAGAAGAAACAGCCTGAAATTGCACCAGGGAGGTTTAGGTTATATACTAGGAAAAATTTATTCACTGAAAGAATAGTCAAGCTTTGGAACAGAGTGCTTTGGGAAGTGGTTGAGTTACCATCTTGTAAGTGTTCAAAAAACATGTGGATGTGGCACTTAGGGACATGGCTTGGTGGTGAACATGGCAGTGCTACATTGACAGCTGGACTTGGTGATCTTAGAGTTTTTCCAATATTACTAACTTTATGATAGGAGACAGATTTTGTTCTTTTAAAATGTAATATGGAGAGATGAACTTGGAAAGAAAATAATTTGCTGTGAATTGTGCCAAAGAAAGAAAAAATCATACATTTGAGACAAATTACATTACTAGTCCACAAATTGGTGTTTCCTATTACATATTTACCCCGAGATTAGCTCAGTTGTTTACTGCATGGTGCTAATAACACCAAGGTTCTATTCCCTTATGGGCTATTAGTTTTGGAGTTGGATTTGATGATCCTTGTATGCCCCTTTCAACTCAGAATATTCTGTGATCTGTGATAATAGCCACATCCAAATATCTCAGTTATCTGCATATTTATCTGTGTCAAATGGGAAGAAATTGGCACTACTAACTCATACCCATGAGTAACCATCAAACACTTCTTAAAAACTGTTCTATTGTCAGGTTAGGTTTTCACAAGGAATGTGAGATAACAACTTGTTTCCAAAAAACTCTTCAAGAAATGGATTACAAAATGAAAAGTGAAAGGAGGCTTGCCAACAGTTTTGTTTAGAAAGCAGCAGTATTTTTTCTAGCTCCACTAAAATTATCTGTCAATCAAATGCTGAAATTCTGTTCTTTGCAGATTTTTCATTACATGGGGATTGTCACATCAAGCACAAAACCTCACTCACATTTATGTGTATCAGGCATTTATGCAGAAAAAGCTAAAAATTCTTACACAATATTTCATCTCTGAGTAGTTTTGCAGTAGTTGAAAGTGCAATGTTACAATAAACAATATGTAAGCAGATATAAAGGGTTTTTATAGGTACAAGTCTTCACAGAGAAGAACCTGAGAAGTCTGGTGGACACCAAGTTGGACAAGAGTCAGCAGTACTCCCTGGTGGCCAAAAAGAACAGGAGCATCCTGGGCTGCTTTGGGAGGAATGCTGTCAGCAGGCTGAGAGAGGTCATCCTTCCCTCTACTCAGTCCTGGGGAAACCACACCTTAAGTGCTGTGTCAGTTGTGGGCTGCCCAGCACAAGAGAGATATGGAGCTGCTGCACAGAGTCCAGCCAGTAACATTACTAAGAGATTGATGAATCTCTCAGATGAGAAAAGGCTGGGAGAGCTGGGATGGCAGTCAGGGCACAGCTCACACCAACAACATAAAATGACAAGAAGCTGCATAGTAGAAAGCATGTGGGGGATCAAGCAAGAGACTGAAGGAATAGGATTTGATACCTCTTTTTATGTTGTTCCCCTTTATTTACTGTAACTATGTATTGCTATCCATTGGAGACAGGTTAAAATAAATGGCACCTTTCAGTTCCTGCAAGTTGTCTTTTGTTTGTCCTCTAAAGAACACAATACATGCAACAATAACACGATAGTTATTCCTTGTACATAGCTCTCCCTTGTACAATATGTACCAAAGTGTGCTTAAGAAGAGTGGATTTTACCAGCTAGGGTAAAAAATTTCTGATCCCTTGCACACATATCCAGAACCACATATGCACATGAGCATGTCTTAATGCAATTTACATTGTGTGCTGTAAGTAGGTGCCATTTAAGAGCAACTGCATATTTCCCCTTCCCAAAACTGTAAATGAAGAATTAATCGTTTCCTTAAGCCCTAGTCAATGTTACTTCACTAGAAAATGGCAGCTGAACATCTGGCAAACAGAAACTGCAATGAAAAATATTTATTACACACAACAAAGATCTAAATTATGAACAAGTCCAGCCTGTCTTGTGTTGATAGATATTTTTATCATACAGATATATACTCCAAATATGTTTTCCATGTCTAGAGAAAAAAACTGAATTAATTTAATTTTTGAAGATACCCATGGAGTTGGAGAATTTTTGGGGGGATTTTAAAGTTTTTAATTCACAGAAAGAACAAAAAATACCTCACCTGGAGTCAGAAGCACCCAAAAGGAAACACAGAAACTTCCATTTGTTCTGTGTTCCAAATTCTTCTGCCAGACCATTTCTTGGGGTGCAACCTTCTAGCCATTAAGTCCAAACAAGATGAACCTATTGTATGACTACTTATCATTGGCACATAACTAGAGACGTACTCCAGCCTCTGTAGAAAACTCATCACAAAACTCTTGTCTGTCGGAATCAGGGCTTTTTTTTCCTACAGAAAACCTTCATGACACTTCATTTTGTTAGTGCTAACAGCAGTTCATTTAACCTTGTGAAATAAATGTGAACATAAAAACGTAAGCATCTGTGAAATCATATTTGCAATTGCTCTAAACCATATTGAGATCCTAACCACATTTATGCAGCCTTTTTTAATTTAAGGATCTTTTCTGAGTTGCTACTTTAGGGCTTTACTTTTAAGTTGTTAATTTAACTATTTGCATAATCATACAAATCTACTGACAAAATTAGATTGCTATTTGTCATTATGACATTGCTTTCATTGTGCAAGTTTATTTGCATTTGTATCCTAAATACGCAAGCTTGTTTAAAAACAAAATAAAACAGAGCAAAACAAAACCAGGATATCTGTTCATCTTCATTTGGTTTAACACTTACTTTTATTTTTACTATAGAAGTCTGAGGTAAAACAAGACCAATGCCAAGTGAAGTCCCAGCAAATACACTACTTTGCTGTCTTCTGATAATGAATTATTTACCTTTTCTTCACAGGTTGTGGGAAGAGTGAATGTATTAACCGTGCTGCTCCACAAATTAAGGAAATTTGACTTCTGACACAAAGAAAATCTGCAATTAGCTCTGTTGTTGCTGCTCTAGAAGACATACATGGCTAGCTCTAATATTAGTTAATAATGCTGTAATAATCAGATTGCTTAACTCACAGCAAAGAAACACCTCTGGGGCTGAGTGTCATGAGGTTTGCTATATGTTTATTAATACTGATGTTAATTGGAAGAACGACTACAATAAGTGATGCAAAAGAATAAGGTGGAAAAAAAGTGTGAAACATGGATTCAGAAGTAATGAAAAATTACAAATAAAAATATAATTTCTAAACATTAATACAAGTGATTGGTTCTGATAAAACTACTATTTAAAAATCACCGAAATTTTTTACTGAATCTTATTATTAGAATCACTAACAGATGTATTTTTATCTATTACTTTATTAGAAAATAAGACTTTATTTTACTCTAGCTATGTAAGTTACAAAGCCTATGTGGTGTTTTGTATTAAGCACTTAACATTGTGAAATAGCAGGGTAAATAACTTAAGTACTAGCTATCAACAGAAGTTGAGGTATAATTAGGTAATGCTAGGTATTTTTAAAGACTTCTAAATTCTCTTTTTTTATTTATATATCTTTTCCTATACAGTTATATCATAAAGATGCTGACCAGTATATTTATTTGTTCTTCCAAACCACTTATATCTTTTATAACCTAAGTTACTGTAAATTAGGTATCATCTGAAATAAAGGATAAACCAGGTTTTCTTTAATTCAAATTTTGAGCAAGGCTTACAGGAGAAACAAAGAACATTTTTAATTTGTTCATCTCTCTAAGATTTTAAATAATGAATAAGTTAAATTACCAAGAAAGCATATTTAAAACAGCTAGTACAAGTAAAATTAGGTAAGTTGTAATGAGTTTTTGCTTTACATTATAATAATTATTTTTATATTAAAAACATTTAATAAGTTTATGCCAAAAAAGTAAGATTTTCATCATATTTGAATAGCACATCGTTAGAAAAGAGAATCTTGCATTTTCATTCAGTGCAACTTCTGGCTTAAAATATGGCTGGCATCTAGACATGCTGTGTATTTATAACTCTAAATGAACTCTACTGTAATTTGTAACCACAAAGAAAATTATCTTAAATGGGAACACTTGTTATTTGCACTGCAGGTCTCTGTATACAACCATTTCATAAAATGGTGCTTTGGTAAAAAAACCATAATTATTGCTGCATTTGATACTGATAATTTTAAAATGGCACTTTATGTAAATGTATATTTTCATGAAAGTTTCGCTCTCTCCAAATTTAATCACAGCTAATGCTAGTAACTGGCTTCTCTTAAAATTATTTTAGATTTCATGTTACATTTAACACGCAAATAAATTCTGGCCTATACGTTTAAAATTTAGTCAATTATTTCCATCACTGCTCAAACAAGACAGACAGTTCTCAAAGTCCAGCTTAAATCTTGTTGGGGTTGGTTTTCTGTGTGGAGATTCACCCATAACATGCTGAGGCATGCAAACACGCAACATGGCTTTTACTAGTATTGACACAGATATTCCATTTAAGTATAGACAATGTTAAACATTATGTATGTATTATTTTTGGAGGGAAAAAAAAGGAAAAATACTCAATAACAAATCCAAATATCTGTGAATTTATGCTTTTTAGTAAATTCAAAATGTTATTTTATGAAATGCTACAAGAAATATGGACATAGAAGACCATAAAAAGTATTTAGAACAGTCATTAATAAAAACAAGTGTTACAGTCAAAGTGTTTTAAAAGCTGTTGATATTAATAAGGAAAGATTTTTCTAAGGAAAGAGGAAGGATTTTAGGGAAAAAGTAAGATTTGGTACTGGTCCAATCCATCAATAATTTTATGACAACAAACCAAAGTCAGTTGGAGACCTAATTAATAATAGGTGATAAGTCTTTTTTTGTCTTTGCTTCCTGACTGCTGCCATTTATTCTGTGTATACCTTTCTTTTGTTTCTCTCCTGGAGAGCTTACTAGGAAATGTGCCAATCAAATCATCATCAACATGACAGGTGCTGAACAGTGCAGGAAAACTAATGGAAAGCAACAGCCTTAGGTAGTTTGTGCAAAATAAACCAAATAACTAATCCAGCTAGTGACAGACATTTGAGTATCAGCCTTGGGTTGGTGGATCTGGGTTGATGTTTAGCTCAATTGTTCAATGACTAGAGAAAGGTCATGAACACATTCCTGTTAAACCAAAGTACTGACAGGAACTTGACCCCCCTAAAAGCTTGTCCAAAGCTTTCAGTTTGCTATTAGATCTCAGGTAACAGGAGAGCTGTGGGAATTAACTGTGATATTCCAAAAGAATAGTCCAAGTACTGACTAACAGAAATAACATCTTGCTTTTGAATTACAAACCTGGTGCTGCAGCTGATAACTTTTTAAATAAAGTAAGAAGATCAATAACTGGTTTCCATAAAACAAAGCTATCTTCTCCCTTAACATAATAGCTCATTCAAATTCAGATCTTAAGTGTGCAACCATTATGACATCAGTAGACTTCAGTCACCACAAAGTGCCATTTTTGCCAACCTCTGGCTCAAAAGTAGGGGAAAGTTGAAGAAACAGAGTGCTCCAAAAATACTTCAAACTAAATATCCTTAGAAGTACCCAGAGATTCAAAATATTATTTGATGTCAAGTCTCCTCTTTTGAACTTTCACTCATCCCTACTTTAAATTTATAGAACATTTCATTATAATACATTACAGGAAAGTAATTTGGAAGAATGAGAACTTGTATCCCACTCACCTGAATCTGCAACTCTTGTGGCTTGGCTGTGCTTGTTTTCAGAGATATGCCATCAATCTTTACTTTTTAAATTAGAGCAATAAGCACAGAAGTTTAAAATATACTGAAAACTTTCCCATGTATTTACTTCGTACATCTAGACATTTGCTGATGCCCAGGTAATGTGCATGTCTTGGTGAGAAAGTTCAGCATCTTTTCTCTCAAGAGTTTTGCCATTCTGAGCCCAGCATCGCAGTTCCTGGAAGGACATTGAGTACCTGGAACCAGAGAGGCTGGGTTTCCCAAAACAGAAATTCCAGTGTCCCCAGATTCTGAGGCACTAGACACAGCCCAGTTTTCTAGAATTTACTCCAGGACCAAATGGTAAAATAGTGTTTCAGATGTTTGATACATGTTCTCTGTACTGGAAACTAAATCTCAGCACTCTTGGTTCATACACTAAAAACTTGGATCAGTCTGTTTATCAGGGTTACCTACTGATAGCTGCATCCAGAAATGAAAAATTCATAGCAGCTTCCGATTGCAAGGGAATTTCTGTAATACTTATGATCTCAGAATGGCTTGTTACAAGAATCAATACTTTCTGGGAAAAGCACAAATTGTGTCCAACAGTCTAATTCAGTTGTTGCATAACATGATTTAGAAATAAGTCACCAAAAGTCAAGTACAAGCACTCTTTTCAAATCCAAATTATTTAATTGAAAAATCAATGAGAGTCTATTTTAGAGGTTTTTTCTTAAAACTATACTTAAAAAAATTAGAAATAGGTTGTTGGACAAGAAGTAAAAGAGATGCATTTTATTTTCTCAAGGGTTGCCACCATTTTAAACATGCATTTTCCTACAAGGAAAAGAGAGAGAGAGAGAAAAGGGAACTGTAAAAATAGAAACAAACTAGATAAACTGAGGGATGAGAGCATTACCAGCCCTCCTCATTTTTCTAAAACTGTACCAGTCGCAGGTTTTCCCTCTCTGCTTTAGAATGTCTTTGTTGTACTTTGTCTTGAAAATCAGAACGTGATTTTAAGAGCACCAGCTCAAGATTTTAGTAATGTGTCTCTCCTTTTCCTGAAAATTACAGGTTAATTATAGATTTTTCAGCATACTAAAGGACTGTTAAGAAGAGATTTCCATTTTGAAACATTTGTACAGATAGCAGAAAAGCGAATAGTATTCTTACAATAAAATCCTTACTTAATACTTCACATTCAAATGTTAAGAGGTGTTTTCTCCTCTTTCTCTATTTTCTTAATACAGAGTTAAAATTAATTAAATTATTATTTTGGATGAGGCAATAAAATATCAATCATTTGTGCAGCAAGTTGACTATGCTGTGAGCGTAGGGAAGTAATACTTTAAGAAATTATTACTTTGGATTTTATGGTTCAATCTGTATTTGGTATGGTAGAGGTTAACCACTCTTTACCTGTTAGCTCATATTTCATGTGAGAGAAAAAAAGGCTTTTCTCTCTGATAGCAGGAAATTTAAAGACTTTCATTCTAATCTTGTAAGGCTGTAAAAATATTTAATCTTAGCTATAACTTTTTCTGTCTCATTTCCACTCCCTGGGAGAGCTTGATCTTATTAAGGGCAATCTTTTGCAATTTGCATTTTTCTGGCCTTCCTGGAGTTTCCCTCTTATTACTTTAATGAAGTTCTATTTCTGGATATTGAAGGTGCTTGCCTACAAGACTTCAGGAAGCTCACACTTTTTAGTGGTATTGCAAACACTGTACCCACTAGCCCTATTTATTAAATCTATTACAATTTATGATGGTGGTGCAAAGTCAGAGCTTTTCTTCATGCTTTGGACTTCAGCAGCATACTGATGGGATCAGCAACTCATCAATAAGCCACACAAAAAGATAATTTGGGACTGACATTTTCATACAAATGTGATATATTATTTTTCTTTTCCTATTGGTGTGATTGCAATTGTGTCATTTTTAGACCACTGACCCTCTCTTTCTTTTTCTCGCTTCTCTCTTCTCTCTCTTCTCCCCTCTCTCTTCTCTCTTCTCTCTTTCTCCCTCCTTCTCTGCACCCCTAAAGATGTAGCATGTTCTTCTACTCATGGAATTCTACCCAGGTCCTGGCAGGAACTGGATGAAGGGTAGGATTTGTGCAGCCATTGCAGCTAAGGGGATGATTCTGAAAGGTATTATAAGCCAACAGGATTAAAAAAACCCCAAAAAGCAAAACAAAGAAAACTGAAAAACAAACCCCAAATCTGAAGTGCAAACCTAATGGAAATGTGAGGAGACAGTGGTAGATCCTGGAGGGATAAACTGAATCAGAGAGATTTAAATAGGGGAAAGCATTAGAAAAATAGGATAGGCAAGACAGATAGAAAATTGAAGATTCAGAGCAGCAAGAGCATGAAGGGACGTAAACTCTCACTAAGCAATCTTTTTTAGCATTTTTAGATCTTTATCAAATCTGATTTTGATCATCTTCTGTTAATGGGTTAAAGTAAGAATTGAGGAATGCTGTGAATAAATGTGTTTCCTGCAGGCTGAAACAAAAAGACTGCAAGAGCACTGTGAGAACTGGATCACCACAGGGTATTTTCTACTGGCCATCTCAGGCATATAAATATATGACCATGGTTTGTCAAGACTTATATGCAAGATCCCTACTCTTCTTTTGTCATCTACAGTGTCTTTTTTTTTTTTTTTTTGTCCTGAGGTACAACAATTCTATGTGAAATACTATTAAAATGCTAATATCTGAAAAATCAAAACACATACATGCATTTAAATATTAGAGAGTATCCAAAGGAGGGCAAGGAAGATGGTGAAGGACCTTGAGGGGAAGCCTGACGAGGTGTGTCTGAGGTCACTTGGTTTGTTCAGCCTGGAGAAGAGGAGACTGAAGAGAGACATCATCACAGTTACAACTTCTTCATGAGAGGAAGAGGAGGGGCAGGCACTGATCTCTTCTCTGTGGTGACAGTGACAGGACCTGAGGGAACGGCCTGAAGTTGTGTCAGGGAAGGTTTGGGTTGGACACTAGAAAAAGACTCTTTTCCCAGACAGTGGGGAGGCTGGAACTGGCTCCCCAGGGAAGCACAGACAGGACTGAGTCTGACAGAGTTGAAGAAGTGTTTGGACAATGCTCTTGAGCACAGGGTGTCACTCTTTGGGACGTGGAGCTGGACTTGATGGTCCTTGTGGAGCCCTTTCAATTCAGCATGTTCTGTGATTCTGTGACTTACACCTCCATGCGGTTTAATAAAGAAGGAAATCAATTCTCTCAGTGAAGTCTCAAATAAAAGTTATCCAAGTTCTACATTGCCATTAAATGTTATTCTCACAAATTACTTATTTTTCAGGAATTCCTCAACATTTTTCACCATTTGCAAACATAATAACCGATGCCAGTGTCCTCTTTACAAAACTTTGATACAAAGTGCTTGTTGAAACTCATTCCACTTGTTTGTAACGATATGGTTTCAAAAGAATGTTTTGAAATGATGCCTTAAGTTATAGCTTTTATATTTTTCAGGTTCTGTGCTGCTTTAGTGTGTAGTTTTGAGATTCATATTAAGGGATGGTAAGCTCTCTGAAGAGTCACAGAGTAAGGAGACAAAATAATTCCTTCTATAGCTGGGGACTAAGGACAACCAATCCAAGAGCATAAAAAATGGTGGATTGAAGAGAGATAAACAAGAGGGATGGGACTTCATGGGCTAAAGATATACTTGAACAATTAACTCTAATGTGCTAATATACCAAGATATAAAAATGTGAGACCTTGTGACCGATCTTCCATTTTGTGACCATTTTGGGTTTCTTTGTGGGTGTAGCCCTGGCTGGGCTCTTGTGCTGCACAAAGTGTATCCATTAAGGCCTTTTAATAAATATCTTCTTTATTTTTTAATTCCATCTAGCCTCTGTTCTAGGTCAGCCTTCACAAGGCATCAGTTTCTGGTTGGAAATCAGGCATCAGAATCAGAGAAAGAATGAGACAGAGGGGACCTTTCTGCATGTACAGCATAACTTTTCTTAAAACATTTTATTAAAAATATTAAGATACAAAAAAGCAAATATTTACCTGTCTTCTAAATAAATAACATTTAAAATTCTTTTTACTTTTTATATATCTTACTAAATTATACGTTCAACTATTTCACTTTGACCATAAGAAGAATGTAAAACTCTAAGTTGAAGTGACAGCAAAAAATTTAATTTTTGATATTAAATCAATACTATTCTGGGTGTAGGTTTTTTTAATTTTTTTTTTCTTAACTTTAACTGAAAACTTTGGTATAGTATTTTTTAAACTGTAATATCAAGGTTAACTTAGTGGGAAAAAATTGAACCAGTTTCTTAGAATCAGTTGATTTACAAAGGAAGTGCATGGTAGTATATTTGTTAAAATAAAAATGTAAATAAGTAATTTATCTCTGATTAAATGGTTGGTTCTGAAAAGTGTATGAAAATGTAGGAAATATTGCTGCTTTAAAACAATGAACATTAGAAGTTATTTTAAAAATAAAAATTATTTCAAGCATTGTCCCTGCTCTTTTTTCACTCACATAATATGTGCATGATGGAAAGATAATACAGCTGAAGAAAACACAGCAGAGCTCTCTAAAATTCTGTACATCTAGAAATCATGAGGTGATTGATAAGAAGTGTACCAGAACATCTTGCTGTTTTGGTATTTCATTAAGCATGCATACTCTGAACAGGAATAAAGAATATTTGTTTACTAATATATATGGAAAAAAAAAGTACAAGCACTCTTCTGGATTAGCTGCCACAATTGTATTCAATAATAGATGAAGAAGGAGGTTTCAATTTTCTAAGACAAACAGGATGGTGCTTATTGAGAATGCAAACCGTTAATTCATAATGAATAGTCCATCTAAAACATGAAGATGAGAAGCCAACTGGGACTTTTATGTAAAAAGAAAAAAAATGTTTGGAATAACCATTCCATTAGAAAGAAATTTCAGCATAATAAAAAGGACTTAAGTAATGAAGCTGGTGAAGGGTCTGGAGCAAAATTCTCATGAGGACTGGTTGTTTATACTGGAGACATAAAGGCTCAGGGGGACCTTATCACCCCGTGGCACTACCTGAAAGCACAGTTAACAATGTGGGAATGGGTATCTTCTCCTAAGTTACATCTGACAGGAAAAGAGGAAATGGCCTCAGGTTGCACCAGAGAAGATTTTGATGGGATTTTAGAGGAAAAAACATCATGGAAGAGGTTATCAAGCAGGGAAATAGGCTGTCCAGGGAGTAGCTGAGTCACCATCTCTGGAGGCACTTAAAAATTGTGCAGATGTGGTGCTGAGGGACATGGTTTAGTAGAGGACTTGGCACATCTGGACTAACAGTTGGACTTGAACTTGGAGGTTTCTACCGTAGCTGATTCTATGACTCTAACCACGGCCTGGACACATTCCCAAAATACAATTTCTCAGCTATAACCATGTAAGCATTGCTGTGACTTTTACATTTCTGGAGAATGATGTTTATTTAGTGTATTAGTTTGGATGAGATAGTTAATTTTCTTCCTAGTAACTGGTACAGTGCTGTGTTTTGGATTCAGGATGAGAATAACATGGATGGCATTTTAGTTGTCGCTGAGCAGAGCTGACCTTAAGTCAAGAACTTTTCAGCTTCTCATGCTCTCCTGCTACTGAGTAGGCTGGGGGGCACAAGGCTGTGAGAGGACACAGCTGACCCTGATTGACCAAAGGGCAGCTGTGATGCCATGCACAACACACAAAAATGATGAAAAACTGGCCAAGTTTTGGGTAATAGTGCAGGCCACTGGGCATCAGTTTGTTGGTGCTGAGCAATTGGTTTCGTTTGCAACACTTCTCTTCCTTGGATTTAACATCTCTTTCTCTCTTAATGATTTAACTTCAATCATTAAACTTTTCTCAGCCCCCAAGTTTTCATTCTTTTAGCCCTCGAATTCTCTCCCCTGCCCCACCAAGATGTGGAGTAGGCAAGCAGCTCTCTGGTGCTTAATTGCTGTCTGGGGTTAAACCTTGACATAGAAATTAAATCTGCAGTGCATTTTTCTCTCAGCTACATGCTAGAGACAAAAAGAGATAACAAAGACATTCTGATATACCCTTGCTAGAAAAAGGCTGTGTTTGATGTGATGTGCTTACCTGACAGTTTAGAAACGGAAGGAAATTTTGGGGCTGAGAATCAACAGCATCATAAGAAAAAAATTATACATCTGACAGTAGCAATGAAATAATTGGGGCAATTAAAAAAAATAAGCATTTAGACAACTACTGTAAGGAGGAGATATATTCAGTAAAGACAGGGGAGAAAAGCCTAAGGCTGTAAAAGTCTGGATTTTCTTGGCATCCATGACATTCAATACACTTCAACTGGATCAAAACTGGTATTATATCAAACAACTATTGTGTATTAATTACCCAGTTTTAAAATCAATTCCTGAATATTTTTTTCCTGATATGCATTTATTTGAGCTTTTTTTTTTTCTAAACCCAAATTGAGTCTAAATTTCTATCATGCTAAGTAGGTGGGAGTGGAGATAGAGACTCCAGAAACTCCACCTAAACTGGTGGGGTCTTGGTGCACCTCTTGATCCATCCTTCTAATGCTGAAAGCCATGATTAGTATTAGAATTTCTCCCCAGTCTTTTTTCTTTCTTTTTTTTTTTTTTTTTTCCAAAAGGATGTTTTTAATGCTAAAAAATCACACTAAAAACTTGAAAAACTTGCTTCTTTTGCACGGTTCCTTTCTCTCCCTTTGGTCAGTTACAATTCAGCATTGCATAGAAAAAACCTAAGATTCTTTTAATCTCTCCTAATGAAAGGCACACAGCTACTAATAGAAATAGTATAGATTTTTCTATTGACAAAGGTTTAGTGGAGAAAAACTGAGAGCCTGGAAGGTAGGAAAACAAACTGGGAATACAGCCAAAACCAACAGAAGTAATATAGAGCTGGGAACTTGGAAGCTACAGATGTACATAATGAAGGCTGAGGAGAAAGATCTGAGTTTCTACATGGCAGCAGGTACTGTGAGAAGGTGTACTTGGGCTACTGCTCATAATTACAGTTACTAATAAAGTTGACATATTTAAAGCATGTAAAAAACACTGTCTCAATTATTGTTCATTCCTCAAGCATGAAACAAGTATCACAACCTGACTAAAAAGCATATGTCCACAGCCAGAGGAGACTGGGAATGCTGCCTAGGTAATAAAATGAAAATGCCAGACTCTTTGATATGCCTTTTGTGTCTTTCCCCTGTGGGTACACATGCAGAATGTGTATTTTTGTTCTCTATAGCACTGGGACTTTTGCTTGCAGATGCTTTTCAGTTTTGGACGTTTTCAGAAATCATTTAGTGACAGTCATCCCAGATGTATAACTAAGCAGCAAGTGGCAATAGAGTAAATTAGAAAGTGTATTATGTTTTTCTCTGCTATACAAAATACATTGTTTTTCCTAACTAAAGACAAAAAAAAATCTAAACAAAAAAATCCACCATCCCCCACTTCCCCACCCCCAAATCAGCTCAATAAATGAAACTCAGTCTCTTACACTATATTTGTATTTTCAGACAAAGCTAATTTTAATTGATATTTCTGTGCTTATTTTTAAAAATACTGCATATATTTTTTTTTAGAGTTTGAAAACAGTAAAATCAGAAATTATCTGATAATATGAGTCTTACATGATAAATTTCTAACAGTTTTGTGGACTCTAAAATAGTTCTACAAAATCTGTGAGGTGCAGATATTTGTTTCTGAGGACATTTCAGATACAGCCTATGCACTCATAAACTGAAAGAAGCCAGACCATTTTGAAAACTTTTGCAATCCTCCACCAGTGATCTTTGTCTTTTATCTACATTGTTTTTATATCTCAGTGATTGCATTTGGGCAAGGTTCTTGAGCACTACACAGTACCTCAAGGAGCACGTATCAATAAACAAAATATCTTTGTATTACTCAGAATTAAGGAACTAATAACTCCTTACTAGGCTTGTATTTCATATGTCTAACTCAACTACATCAAGACAGATGTTACACTGAGATATAAGTCAAGCTTATCATGTGGTGAAGCTACCTAAAGCACCTAGGCACTCACCTCTCAAAGAAAATGGCATGGTACTTTCTATGGTATCTGTCAGTGCAGTGCTAACAACTAGCTGGTTCCTTCATGATTCAGTTCAGTTCAATAGCATACCTCTGCCAAGTGGCAGACTGTCAGTAAGAACAGCCTAAATTGAGTTTCTGACATCTTTTAGGGCTTGGGACAACATGCAGAGTTTTTTCAAAACACGAATGCTGGGTTTCATTGAAATGGTATGACACGCACTGTTATAGACCAGCAAGAGTTAAACTCTTTCAGAAAATCACTTGGCACATTTTGTCTGGCTGTGTTAAATGGATCACTGATTTTCCAGTGGGCACAAAACCAGACAAACATATGGACAACATTTATAGGCAATCAGTACATTTACACTTAATTTGAGTACCTCAGCTGACTAATGAGGGGCAGACTTAAAGCCAGAGATTTCCAAGCTGTTGTCCATACTGAGATCACAAACTGCTGTTTCAGAAGACTTGTCCTTTATAAATCTGTTGGCCAAAAATTTTAAAATCGACCATGTGTTCATATGCTTCTTGTTGTCACGGTTCTTATCGTTCTGACTCATTAGTGTTTTTGTTTACCCAAGGACTAAGATTTGGACATGAATTTCTCATTGGTCCTCAATTAAATATTCTTTGTCATACAGTGGTCTCAGTGCACACAAATCCAATCACTTTTGAAAGAAACTGAAACAGAAAATGTGCCCACCTAATGCTCTCCATAAGTCCATAAAACAGCAAGCTTCTCCCCCCAAACAAGTATATAGTTTGCAGCCAGCTCTCAATACTCATTTTTTCACTCTGGGGTTGTCTATGTTGCTTGCTAATGTAGTATTACACTTAGTTCAGTAATACCCTTAATTCAGGTATACTATAAAATATGAGTGAAAAAGACTGAATTTTTCCTTTTTGAGTTTTGGAATTTGAAATGGGTTTGGATTTATGATGCCTTGTGCTCTGATAAACATATACTATGTTTACACAGAATGTCCCCACTGTGACTACTTCATGCTTTCAGTGAAGTACCTACATAACTAAATTTACAGATCCATTTACAGGACATTTTTTGTTTAAGTAAGAAAAGCATAGAAATGTGACCTTAAGTCACATATAATCTAGTGACTAGTAACTAAAAGTCTGATTCTATCTTCACACAAGTCAATCTTAAATATTTTTACTCTAAGATTGTATCAAAAGCACTTGAGCTTCCTATCCTTGCATACTCACTTGCACTCAAGTCGAACAGTTGTTAAACTACTGCTGCATTTTCCAATGGAGATATTTTAGTGCCACTTTCTGCTGACGTAATTTTCTCCACCTAAGTGATTTCAACAAGTGCGAACCAGCTTTTTATAAATTCTCAATGTAAAATATTTCTGCAATGCAATTCTAGGACTCTATTTTTGGTTTTTTCTATAGCTGTAAACCATTCTCATAAAGGTTTACCTGTTGTGAAAGGTACATATTAACCTGTAGGTGTTTTGATGAGATACAGGTATCAAGTTTCTGTATTGGAAAATCATACATAAATAGACACTGGTAGGGACTTCTGGAGATTGTCCAGTTCCCCCGTTCCATTGCCCTGTTTACAGCAGGGTCAACTATAACACTGACTATATAACTCAACTATAACAGGCTGCTCAGAACCTCATCCTGTTGAGTTTTTCATAAATCCAAGGATGGGTACCTCACTTCGAGGCAACATATTTCAGAGTTACCTTTATGGTAAAAAATATTTTCTTTACATTTTAATGGACCCAGCATTATTTCAGTTTGTGGCCTTTGCCTATTTGACTGGGAACCACTGTGGACTGAGAAAATCTGGCTCTGTCTTCTTTACTTGCTGGGGTACTCTAGGGGTTAATGTATTGGCACCTCAGATGGACACACAGTCAGACTAATTTCTCAGAAAAAGTGTGATAGTTTTCTTCATGACTCTGTCCTCTTGGCATCTCCTTTTTTTGTGTATAGAGAGAAGCAGGCCTTCTGCAGTCCTAACATGTTTATCAGAAGGTCTCTCTAAATCACTGCACCCTTTCCTTGACAAATGAGTCTGTCATTTCACTTGATTTTGGTTGGCCAATTTCTTGTTGTCAAAGATACTTCTGTCCCTTTTGATCAACTCAATCCCACACCTTCCTAGCCTCAATCCTGTGGGAAAGTCCCACGGTCCTGAAAGATGAAACTCTGTTATCAATATCAGTTATGTAAGCAGTTGTTGTCCAGCAGGATTCATCCACACTCTCTCAAGCACTTCCTCTCATTGTTGGGATTGTAGGGAAAAACATTGGAGCGACCATGTCCTTTATCATGCTTCTGGAGACATGGAGTCACCTATGGTGTGTTCCAGGTCTGCTCTGGCCCTATCATTAGTACCTACATGGAAGAGCAGCAAGATATGATAGTCCCAGGGCTGGAAATGGCTTGTTAGCCTCACCATGGCATCCCAAATCCAAGCCCTTGGAAAACAGCAATCCTACTTAAACAACAGGTTTGTTGCACTGGCAGATGGGGACCTTCATCCCCAGCGTGGAGTCCCCCCGTACTGCCACTTGCTGTTCCCTGTTGTGCTGCTGAATGCTTCAGGCTCAGATGGTTTGGACAATTTTTTGGCATAACTCCCAGTCCCTCATCTGCTACAAGGACAGTGAACCTGTTCCACATACTCATTAAATAAAAATACATAATGAAATTAATAAATTCTTTTCATGTTTTGTTGCTTCTTGGTTTCACCTCAGGAGGAGTTCTGATGAAATTCTCTTATATTTCCTTTCTTGGTTTGTTTTTGGGTTTGGTTGTTTGTTTGCTTTTTCATTATTCCCACTACAGAAGGTCTAGCAATTCCTGAATAAAAATTGTGGCAATAATTGGCATTTCCTCAGTTAGAAAAAAAGGGAAAAAAAGGGGACAAAACATAGGTGGAATGCAAGGAATTACTTCATGTCACCTCTGTATCTCAGTCATTCTTGTTCTCCAGACACTCAATGTGACACTGAGCATGTGTGAATGAGTGAAAACCAAACATGACATTCAGAATTTTTCCCAGGGAAATTGCAGTGGTATTTAATCTTCAGACTACATTATAGATATTTGTTAAGAAAGCAAGTCTACATTAATGTGGTGAAGCTTTTGTTTAAAATAATCTGCTTTGCCTATTAAATGAAACATATTTCTGTACAAATTTAGCTCAAAACCAGTACTAGCTTGAAATATGAGAGATACAGTGTCTGATTAGAACAGAATTAATCTGGATAGAAATACATTTTATTGAGACATCCAGGGGATGCTGGCTGGTATTAAAGCTGTACTGAAACAAACATAGTAAAGCATTTATGCAATATATCAAGTCGCTGTCTTAGCATAAAAGTTTCATGAATTATTAAAAATATTACTAGAGAACCCTAAACAAGCTTTCTTTTTTTACAGCAGATCCTAAAGGTAATGAAGATTCCTGACTATTTTAGAGCCTTGGCATCATGTCTCAAAGAAGAAAATGCATATGCAATTAGTGCTTCAGAAAGCTTCTAGTTAACCACTAGTTCTGATAAGTATATGTGCAGGTGTGTCCCTACTTAGGGTTTCAATAGCCCTTGCAAAGCGTGTTTGAAGGCAGGACTTAAAGTAATGTGGGAGAGTAATGAGGAAATATTCAAAGTCTATCATGATTATTTTGAAAGGAAATTTTGGTCAAGAGTTTTGATTTCAGTCCAACCGCATATGACAAAGTCTTGCATTTTCACAATTCCATGACTGACCTGCGGAAATCAATTAATAGGATTGCTCACTAAATGAATGAAATGTTTTCCCAGTGCTTTCAGAGTCAATTCTCCTGTAAAAGAATAAACTATTAGAATAATCTTGAAAATTATTTTTTCTGGGAAATATCTCAGCATATTTCAGAATTTTGTTATGCAAAAAAACAGATTCTATAAAAGCACAGTATACCTTTAATATAATTTAGCTTTTTTTTTTTTTTTTCTCTGAAAGAGGTTAGCTAAGCAACAGAAACAAGAGCAATTGACTCTTACAACAAGTAACTCAGTGCCTAGTAGTACACGACCTGGTAAATTGTCACAGGTGTTCCTCAGCTCCCTCTTTTCCATTGTCATAAGCAAAAAAGGAAAGGGGTCAAATGATAACAAACAAACAAACAAACAAACAAATAAATAATATTGCAAGATATGGACCCTGGGCAGGGTCACCTTCCACTAGATCAGGTTGTTTCCAAGGATGGGGCATCCATAACTTCTCTGAGCAACCTGTTCCTGTGGCTCATCACACTCACAGCAAAAAATGTTTAGTCTGAATGCTTGGAACACAATATTAAAATCTAAAGGAGGACAGATTGGAGAACTTTAAAATAACTAAAAGAAATGAGATAGTGAGTCTTTCTCTGGGCTATTTTCTTTTCCAAGTGCGACATAATTTTCCCAAGCCTGAAGAGGTTAGCAGCTAAAGAGACCTAATGAAACTAGAAAATGACCTCCTAGTCTTTGCATGACAAACATTAATACATAACTTGTCAGTTGTACATGTTTTATGTGAATTATTTCACTTTTTTTTTTAATACAAACAGAAATAAGAGACTTTTCTTTATTCCTGCAGAACTTATTTTGTTGTGAAAGAGCTGCCATATGTAATTCATAATTGATGGAGTGGGAGTAACATTCGCATTTTCTCTAGAAAAGTAAACAGGTGCAAAGCTATTTAGTATACTTTAAGCAAAAGAAAACACCCTTGCTTCTATATGGAGAATTTATTTCATATTTAATTAATTCTTCCAGTTAACTATTGTGTGTTGTGTTGCAAGGACATATATGTGGGAAGCTTTCAGAGAGTGACTGAGCACCGATGGATTTCACCTTAAACTTGTTTCAGAATCATTTCCTTGTGGTCCCGTACCTTTCCATGACCTTCTGCTCTCTAAGTCTGCTATGTACATGCCATTACGTAATTCTCTGCATCTAAGTTTCCTTTTTTAGTATTCCCTTCCTTATGAATCAATGACATTTTGTAGTTTCAAGTCTCTCTAATACCACTGCCAGTCTTTTAATGCCTTCAAAGGTACAAACTCTTCATTTCCCACCTCAAGTGTAACATTAGTCTCCATGGAGTGCACAAATCAAATTAGGGTTATGCTTTCCACAAGTAGGCCACAATTCTCCAGCTTCTTCCTTATGTTGAGAAGTTCTTCACTTCTTCCCCTGCTGTCACTGATTTTGTGTGTCCAGCCTCCTCACTGTGGGCAAAAATTAAAGCACACCATCTGGGACTACCTTCCTGTATCTTTACCACATTGATTTGCCTTCTGTTCACAAGTCTCATTGGAAAGCCAATCTTTAACTTCCTCTTAATCTCCATTTCCTCCACTCTGTGACAGTATTATTCATTCTGTAGACTATTTAAAATTCAGTTTATGAAAAAGATAATAGAAGACTTTCACTCCTATGGTATTTAGTGATCTCGTTGGTTGAAGTTACAAATTTTATATATATCTGCTTCTTCTTTCAAAAAGATCAAATTAAAACATGTTAAAATAATGTCATAAATAAAACAAATAAATAGAAATATGATACTTGTTTGCCAAAATCATCTTTCAATTAGATGAGTAAAGCATAAATATCATAATCACTCTATCCAGGTAATGTATAATACCACAGATCAATACCAAGGGCATTATCCTAAGTCAGTAAATCAATAGTTAATTTTGTGTATTCCAATGTCTCTGACTCAACTGGACTTATTAGAGCATAAAGGAGTACACCAAATAATGACTAAGTTTTCAGTCTTTTTACTGGTATATTCGCTATAGTACAAGCCAGAGGAGGGAGGTATTTAAATAGATCTTGAAAAAACCTTTTATTGAAGGAATATGAAGAAACTGTTCCTTTTTTTTTTTTAGCTAAATGTAAATGGAAAATGAAACATTTCAGGGATAGAGAGTCAAATCTTTGGGGCAGCACAGTGAGTTGTATCAGCAGCAAAACTTTTCAGAATGCTGCAGTTGCTACTTTTGGGTTGAACTACAGCTGCTGTATAGTTCTTCTCCAGGATGTATAATTGGCAATATGAAACTTTTTTGTCCTGCATTCACAGTTTCACCACATGGGTACTCTCAATGAGGTCAATGCATAAGCTTAAGTCACACAGAAATCAGCTTGAATTTATTTGGCCCGGGGACAATTAAGAGCTTGTCATTTGTTATGTACCTTGGACGCCATTCATGGTAAGTTGAGGTTTCAGACCAACTTCTGTAGCAGTGCTTGTTTGCTTTGTTTAAAGCTTAGAGAATTTCCAGTCCCACAGAAATCTAGAAACTTCATTGATGCAGACCTGTCTGCAGACCATTTATTTCCTTTCAAATGTTAGATCACCTGCTCTCATCACCTAGGAAGATGATCCGCCTGAAGCACTTTGAGTGCTTCTCAATATTTTAAAATAAGTTATAGGCTTTAGAGATCATTATTATTCTTTTCTCTGTTTAGCATAAAGCACAAAAAAATCAGTTTTACAAGGAAATTAAGTGTAATGTACCAATTTAGGAAATTGTTTTAAGTTAGTCCAAAGACCTGACTAATTTCTTTTTGGGTAACTTAAGCTTTTAACAGTTAGGTACCATGTACTTTATTCCTCAATGCCAGACCTCTTTTCAAATCTTTTCCACAATTTATGCAATGAACTAACCTACTTGTTCTTGAAATTTAAACTGTCAACTTTATTTTTTTTTGCTATTAAAAAAAAAGAGTAATAATCTCTCTCCACCCTTCACATAAGTCTTCCATGCAATCCAGAACATAAGTTCCTATAAGACCTGAATTACATGATTTCACTTTGTTATATGTACTTTTATTTCTCCCTTATCAGTTTAAAAACAGAAACCAAACAAGAAAATATTTTTTCTTCCAGTTCAAATTAGCATTATTGTCCATTGTTTTATTGCAATGCTCATTTCCATTACATTAAATATTATGGAAAGGGAAATAATTGCCTTTAAATTCAAAAGGATAGAGAGTTAATGACAAGAAGAACATGGGACTGCAATGCAAGCATTATCATATAACTATAACTTTACCTACAGTTTATTTTCTTTACTTTACTATGTGGTAAGTACAGAGAAATAATAGCTTCCAGAAACAAAGCTCTAAAAGAAACATCTATTATAATTTTCTGCATGAGTCTCCACATACAATAAAGTGACAGGATTTGCATTATAATTTGACATACAGAACAACACAGGCAAAAATTGAATTCAGAGCTATTGTTAAGATACTATTTTCTTTTCTTTTTTTTTAAATGCAAATACCCCAAAATAATGTATTGTGTTATATAGACTGTATACATGATCTGATCTTATATAAATCATTAGGGACAACATATCTTTTTGTCCCCCAACAATACCTTGAATTAATTATTTTAACTTTTTAAAGAAGAATTTGCAAATTACTCTGGTGAAACTCTATCATAAGGTAGCCATTATTCAGATGCTGGCTGGGCATCAGTGATCACTTGGAAGGTGTGAGCCATTGCCTTTGAATCACAGGACTTGTTTTATTCTTTTTTCCTCCTCTCTCCTTTGCTTTTTAAACTATCTCAACCCACTGTTTTTCTTCTGTTTGCTCTTTTTCTATTGTCTTCACCATCCCATAGAAAGGTCAGAGTGAGTTAGTGGCTGTGTGGTCCTCAGCTGGCAGCTGGATCAGCCCCTCACGAGTGTCATTTCTTGTGCCTGCTCTTCCTGAGGCATTGCTAATATAACATTGTTATCTAATTTCAAGCCTCTGTATTATACCACATTACCAATACCAAAAATGAAGGATACATATTGCAAGTGTCATTCTGACAATGGTAATTCATCCTTACCTTGAAAAAATGCATCAAAGGTATTTGAGCTGCTTGACTGTAGAATGAAGCTTGTATAAGGGTAGCTGATTAATTATTCCCAAACCACCAGAGGGTCTAATATGTCTGACAGTGGCATGTTCTGTCATATGATAACTTGCTGTATATAATTCTTGGATAACTGGAATTTTCAGATGCAGTAGAAAATCTGAATCTCCTTATGCTGATGTAGTTGTGCAATTAAACTTTGTATTTCACCTATCCTGATCTCCCACCAGAGAAGGTTTAGACTAGATATTAGGAAAAATGTCTTCATTAAAATGGTGTCAAGCATTGGAACAGGCTGCCTAGGGAAGAGACTGAGCCACCAATGACTCAAGGTATTTATTTACCAGGTGTGTACGTGTGGCATTCGGGGATGTGGCTGAGAGATGAACTTGGCGGTGTTGGGCTTACAGTGAGTTGAAGATCTTTTCCAAAGTAAATTATTCTGTGATTCATCCCACAGTCCAGATGTTTAATGCCACCCCCCAACTTGGAGAGCCAAGGTAAAGTCTGTGAAATTTATGTTGCAATTAGAGCACATATTGGAATTCTTTCTCACATTCAGATCTTTGGTCTTTGACTTGTATAATAAGGCTGCTGTAATATAACTTTGAAAGAAAATGGTATTTGATGCAGAAATTATGAAACTCCTGAGATCTCCATCTGTTTTTAAATCTTCCTTTATTATGCTTCACTTACTTCCTATCATCCAGTTTTTTACCTTTTAGAAGGTGAAGAGAGCCTGTAAATGAATTTTTAATTTTTTAGAGGATTGTTAATCCATTATCTGTTATTTTACAGCTGCAGAAAAAGAAGGGATGGGTCTTCTTCCATTTTTATGAATATATGTTAATTCATTAATCCTCTTCCTGTTGATCACTGAGGAATCTTGATGTATAAACAGGTAATATTATTTGGAAAAATTTTGTTACACTTCGATCATGAATACAATAAGAAGGACATAGTATGTGAAATAATATAGGCACATGTAACTGAATAATGGAATCACTTAGTGAACAAATGTTTTAGGTCCCTTTCTAGATTCAACTTAAAAGATGATCCACATGAAAGTTATTTCAGAAATGTATATAATAAATGTTAGTTTAAGTAAACATACTCTGGAGAAGAATAGAGAAGGAGAAATTTAAATATTGAATAGAAATGAATTATTATTACTATAGCAAAATAATACCAGAATTTCCCAATTTATTTTCAAAATCACTTACTTTTCTACTTAGCAAAACCCATTCTGGTTGGGGCGGGGGAGGGAGGATTTGAGAGTGAAATTTTGTTGCTTTTAAAAATGCTAAAGAACAATCCTGTAATGAAGAAAAATTACTGAAAATTTTGAATGTGTATTAGCCAACATCAAAATGAATCCTTTCACATAAATGATTGCTGTAATATTGACAACATAGGTAAAAACTTTTGAAAAAGCCTGAAAAGGATCAAGCACAGAGTTTAATATGACATCTTGCTGTTAAGTTTCTACAACATTTATTTTCTGCAGATACTAACTGTATCCACATGGATGTTTTGAATGTCATGCTTTCTCAGGAACAGTAGTTTGAATGGATCTCACTGATTTGCTGTGCTGTGTTCCATTTAAAACAAAATTGCATAGGCCTGTGACAAACAAGGTGAGAAATATATAGGAACTACAGAACAAAAATAAACACAAATGAGTCAAGGAAAAACAACGGATGAAAGACATGTGAAGAAAAAATTAAAACAGTGTTTGAAATTGCAGAGAGCTACTATTCTTTGTCATGCTAAATTTTGCCCAAATGATTAAGTTCTCCTGGATCAATATTTCAACTCATTTGGTGAAGCATAGCCAAAATTCTCAAGGGGTAAAATAGATTAATTTTATTAAAAATCTGTATTTTTCTCCACTTCCAGCACCTTGTTTTTTGGGAAGAATGTTGTTTAAGCTGCATACAAAACTCCATTTTGTCAGTCTCAATTAAAAGATCAGCTGCAGTTAGGAATAGTACCTGTAATGTCAAGATTTGCAACATACTCTCCTACAGAATAAGACAACACATGAATGGGAGGCATAAAATTTATTTTGTGGAATGCTCTCTAGCATGACTTTAAGACAGCAATATGTGTCCAGTATGAGATCTGGAAATATTAACTGCAGTCTAATGGTAGAAAAATATGCATTTACAATAGTATCCAAAGAAAATAACAAAAGCGCTACAAACCCTGGTCTCCATATCAAGTATTTGATTTTGTCCAAGGTGTTGACTAATCCTTGAAACATGTTATAAAACCCCCACCAAAATATTGTACAGTAAGAAAAATCTATGGAAATTAGAGAATTTGAGAAAATTATTTTGAAGCAGCTAAGTTTGGTTCAAGTTTAGGAAGTAGTGACAATTGCTGGTTTCCCTCAGGATTTGTCAGAAAAAAAATGCAGTTTCTTTATGCATGTACTAAGACAAGCAAGCAAGCAAAAAACAAACAACCAACCACAAAAAAAGCAAATCAACCAAAGAAACCAAGCAAGGAAAACCCCCAAAACCCACACCTCTCATACACTTCAGGGTTCCTGAAATTGCAAACACTTTCAGCAATAGTGTAGCAGTCAGTGGTACGTACAGGGCTGCTCAGTTCACCCAAAGTGAAGATTCCAATGGTGGGAAGCTGAACTGTGGATTGTGCTATGTCCTCAGTGATCATTGATTGGTGATTAGTTGTTTAGTTCATTCGATATATAGTCACCTACACTTAAGCTTCATAATATAATTTGAATTCTACATTTATCAGTTTAGCATTCTCACAAATGTGCTGGTAGAAACTAGAATAAGAAAGAAAAATGCTCTCCTTTCTTCCACTTTTTTGATTTTTTTTTAACTGGTAATTTCTCTGACAGCCTGAATGCTTCTTAAGGAAAATATTCTTACTGTATGATCTTAGTGTCTCTGTAGAGTACGATGAAAACAAATTGCTTCTTGACAGATTCCTGGAAGGAGTGACAGAGAACATGGGCCACCTCTGGTGTTGAAGTTTACACCATGTGAATCTCTGTCATCTTTCCTCTCATGGAGGAATCAGGTGATAGAATGATTTTATTTCTAAGACATGTTATTTTTAACACACTTCGTATCTTTGAAACAAATGTATCTGTGTAATTTTGAAAATAAATGCTGAAGTACTTGAAGTAAATCAGTTTTCTTGGGGAAGATACTTTTTAAGTCCCTTTGAAGCAGTGCAATTGGTGTAAATGAGTATTCCTGTCACTTATAATGAGGTCACAAATACACATAGTAGAAAATTTTCTACACCTTTTGAATTCCCTATATAACCACATTGACCCAGTAACTGCTTTTAAATGATAAAAACATTCCTCTTTCCCACTGCCTGTAAAATTACAAATAAACAAAAATACCAGTGTCTGGAAAGTAAGATTATAAAGCCCTTGGATGTATGGATCAAGAGGACATTTAGAACTCAGAAAAATATTGCTTTAGGTTTTAGAATGATAACTTAAAAATCATTTTAATTAAAAAAATTGCTAAATTGCTACTCACCAGATGTAGATCAACACATGTAGAATTGTGTTCACAAGCATTGACTGTGCAGTCATCAATGTCTTGGTCACATTTTAATCCTGCATATCCTGGGTTGCACAAACAATAGAAGCCATCGACAACTGCAACAGAGATCGAACTTCAGTGCTAAGAGTCATAACAACTGAATGTAGTAAATTTACTAAGTTCCAGTTAAATAGTATCTGGAAAAGATTAGGACCAGGTTTATTTAAATGGTGTGGACATGTTAAAAAAATTGGAATAAATAAAATGTCATCTCAAAATATCTTTTAAATATGGAAGCAGATTCATGTACTGCAATATTTACACAATGGAAATATTTTGATTCAAGAGTTATAAATCAATGAGTTAAAAAGTGATGTTAAAAGTAATGAGTAATTTTCTATCATAAAACAATCACAAAATACATAACATTCTACCTTTAAAATGATATCAAAATAAGATATGGCAGGCAAAAAATGTTTGGTTTATTGGTTGCTTTTAATGTAGTTATTGCTATTGTAAGGACTTCCTCATATTATACCACTATATTAAGAGAAAACTTACTTGAGTTGAATTTTTCTATGACTCTTGTTAAGAATAACAAGATAATCATATGAATTCTGTCTCTTTTTCATCATTAGTAATCCAAATGGTGAAGAATCTTTAGAGTGCTCCATCCATATATGGAGTTCATGACAGAAAGAATCACACTTCTTGCAGGCCTGCATTTATTTGAACCTCAAAGGAGTCCCTGGGTTCTTCATTATCTCTGAGATTTACCATAGAATCTATTCTACCATCGTGTCTGTACACACAGCTGCTACTGTATTCATTAAATGCTTTTAGTCCTTCAGCACAGGAGCATTATTCATATGCTAAAAACTTCCCAACTTCCTTAGAATTCCTGCTTTCTGCAGCCAGTGCACATAGGGTAGAGGAACTCAAATGTCTGCATGATAAAACTCAAGCCAGAGGCACCCCAAGGACAAGCTGTTGCCCCAAAAACTGGCACTTTGTCAGCATGAAGAACTTTAATACAGCTCATCTGAATTCCAGTTCAAAAATATCTCTAAACCCATGTAGACCGCATAGAAAACATCTGTAAATGTAATAGGAGATAGTCTTAGCTAGATAGAAGATGAAGTCACTCACCTTATTCCCAGATAAGGAAATATATACTTTTAAAGATATTTCATTGAAACTGATTTTTATTTTTATTTTAATCAGGAGAGTTTTAGACAATGATGAATTTAGTAATTTGGGCTCAGTTCTTAAGATCTTATCTGAAACCAGTAGGCTGATTAGATCTTCTGCAAATTTTTCTAAAAAATATACATTTCATGGAAGTTTGTAAATTTTTTTTTTTTTTTTTTGAAAAAGGATGTGAGGAAAAAGTAGAGAGATGTAGAAGCAGACAAACATGGTTACTCAGTGCTTAAAGTGTGGACCCTATGTGGAAAAGCTGAGCAGGCTTGCTTAGTATTAGACCTTTGGGGAAGTGTTCATAGTGAGAGGGCTATTTAACAATGACTTCCAGGATACTTGCACAAGTGACAGAGCTGGAATCCCTTACTAGCGCTAGGAGGTATTATGAGGCAATGGCCAAAAGTTGCAGCTCAGGAGATTTGGATGGAACTGGAAGAGTGTGAGAACTGCCAAAGTAGGTAATTGGAATACACTGCAAGAATCCGTGTCTCTTGGTGCTGTTTGAGTCCACTCTGGCTATATATGGACCCCAGCCCACACGGTCTTACAAGGCTGAAAGCAAAAGACGAGAAACGCTCTTGTCCATGAGGGAATGAGTGTCCTGTCTATTGGCTTGGGAAGAGATGCTGCAGGTTCTGGCCACCTTCCAGGTGGAAAAGAGGGCGTGACATTCCTGCAGAGGACCTCTTCCCCCAACCCCATCCCAAGAAGGATGGGAGAAAGGGAAGAGGACCCGGCCAATGGGATACCATTGAGGAGGGGCAGGGAGAGGGGTAACCGGGGGCGAGACCACCAGGGGGTATAGCAGAGAGGTACATCAGGGAAAAATTATGTGATGGGAGAAGAGAAAAAACAATCTACGTTACATAACATACTCAGTACAAATTTCCTATCACCCAGTGCAAAACAACAACTAAATAAACTATTTAGTGCAATACAACGATACGCTGTCCCAAAGAGTTAGTGAAATTTCTGTCCTTCTTTGAAGGCTTTCAAAACTCTGCTAGAAAAATCCCTGACTGACCTGTTCTATCACTGTTAATAGTCTAGCTTAGTGCAGGGTTGACTACATGACCTTCAGATGTTTTTCAGCTTTCCAGTCAGCATTTTGAGATCCTCTGAAGATTACTACTATTTTTTTTTTTAGTTTTTTTATTTTTAACAAGTATAGAAAATGTCAGATAGATATCAAGAGCCCTATAAAACTTTCAAATAAGTACTCCATACTAAACTTGGCCTGCCGATACAGACAGAATATAGTAGGATAATCAAGTTGCTTTTAAAACCTTTCAGTACATCTTGCAATGAAAGAATAAGTTACACAGTTACATGCAGAAGGTAAACAGGTACACCCTTTTACATTAGTTTAAAATTAGGCAGAATTTCTTCACTTATTAGAATTATGACATATAATGCCTAAATGCTCCATGAGCTCTTTTTCAGCACCTGAATATTCTCTCATGAAATATGCAATATAAGATGTTTTTGGTTAATTTAGGTATCAAAGGAGACAGCACAAATCTCATTAAAATTTCTCATTAGCTGCAATTCTGACCCCCTGAACACAAAGACCCCAGTGCCAGGAGTTGAGGCATTTTGGCAAAAATATTCCTTCTGGTACAGGCTGCGAAGCTTCAGACAAGCTGAATTTCAGTAAATTATCCACTGTTCTCCCCAGAGCAGCTCAGCAGCTACAGACACTTCAAGAGAAAGACTACCCTACATTAAAGTGAGTAACCAGACTGAACTCACTGTCATAGCAGTATCCGTGGAGGCAAGGGTTAGAGCTGCACTCATTGACATTGATCTCACAGCGTGGACCTGCAAAGCCCTTCACACACTGGCAGTGGAATCCAAGGGGAAAAACGTCCAAATTCATTTCTTCTATGCACACAGCTCCATTCTCACAGGGATTGCTGGCCTCACAAGGCCTAAACTCACAGTTCAGACCTGAAAAAGAAAACGGCAAAGCTGTCAGTGTTAAATTAATGAATATATCCCTGCAGCTGCTGTCTATTATGAGCTTTATTTTCTTTATAACTGTGGTTAAAATCGAGTAGGAGGGTCTCAGAGGTACATATATGGATATTACCATGCAGAAACATCTATTTGCTTGGTATTATTTAAATAAAAAGACAATTTATATTTTGTTTATATTACTTTATATGATACAATACATTTTAAAATCTAATAGCTATCTCACAGGTTTTGATAGATAGATATATCTTCCATCTTTTCTCTTAACCCTTGTGCCTTGAACAGCTCAAAAATGAAATCTTTTAGAATGTATTTAAAAACAATAAATTTATTTTGATTGAAGCTTGCTGCTTGCTATTTTGTCTTGATAACCTGTTGTCACAACTACCACGTGAATTGTTCATACATTAATCTACAGTAGTGAACATGAATTAAATATATGTAACATTGTATAATTGTTCTGCTCATCATCCATTACTGAACACAAGTTATTTTACTGAAAATATGTACTTATTTAATCATGAGTGAATACCTTCTTTATTTATAAAAATTCTATACAATAGAAAATCTTGCACAGTCCCGTTGTAGTCTTTCCTTACTAACACTCTTGTATAGCAGATTATGTACATTTATTTGGACTACCTAAGGAACTGTGTGATTGTGGATCTTGGGTCACAAATGCCCTCATCTAAATCTTTAATTTGCAAAAATTAGATAAAAAGAGATTTAAAGGTCCATAAATTGAGCCTTAATTTGTTAGAACATAAAACACTGTTTCATGTTTTCCAGTACTGATAATGGGAATGAGGGTGGCAGAGACAACTGATATCAAATGGGTTTGGGTTTGTAAATCTGCCTGCATTTTCAGTCAGTGCTGCTGGAGGCAAGTCTGTTCTTTGAGGCTTACTTTCAGAAAGTGCTTGGTGACTCCCAGGGCTGTAACAAACTATGCACAAGCCCCTCTGAATCCCCTTGAAGCCTTTCCATAACTACTGAAGCTGTGTCTATCCCATGCTTTCTGGTGGAGCTTCCCAGGGTTTGCTGTGCTCCGAGCCTTCTGCACTTCCCCAGTGCCCTTGCCTCCACTATGGTTGTCCAGCCATTCCTTTTTGCAGCAGTTTCTCCCTGTCACAAAACCCTCTGACAGGCTGTAACCTTAATCCAGTGATGGGCAGTGTCATGGACAAAATAGAAACAACTTGAGGAAAACTGATTGAATTAACTGTCAATTAGAAATGGCACAGGATTGTAAAAAGCAAACACAAAGATAAAAACACCTTTCCCCACCCCTCTTTTCTTCCCAGACTCAACCTCACTCCTTCACTTCAGACTCCTCTACCTCCTCCTTACCCATGAATAGCACAGGGGGATGGGGAATGGGAGCTGTGGTTATTCCATGGCAGCTCTTTGACCCTGACACTTCTGGCTGTGTCAGTGCAGATCCCCCACAGGCCACAGCTCCTGCCAGAAGCCTTCATAATAATGAAACAAACACTGTCCAAAATGTCAGCAGGATTGTAGGTGAGCTGACTGCTTACTGTGGGATGGTCATTTAAGGGCTGAATTCTAAATGCTTTTAATAACAAGTACAACAAGAAGGAATAGAACTGAGGTTAAAAAACATCCAACAACCCTTTGACCCCAGTAATGATGCTGACAAAAGAGGAAAAAACAACACAAGTTGTTCCCTGTCTTTATGCTTATGATCTCTCTGATGCAGGATGATCCTGCTAAAGACAGACAGCACTTTCAGAGCTGGAATTCATGAAATTGCACAGCAAAAGAAGCCATATGGCTCATTGAGATTTTGCCCTCAAGTTTCCATATTTATATCACAACAGCTTGACATGAGTGAAAACCCTGCTGATTCCTAAAGTGGAATAACACAAATAAGCTTAACACATGGCTCACAATCCTAAATGGAAATGACAGATGATCCAGTAATGCAGTACTTAATTTTCTTTACCTGGAGAGGCAGCTTTATGTTTTCATCTACCTTCTGTGCACTTCCTTTTCTCTTTATACTCATTCAGGAGCCCATTTATCTGTTTTTCAGCCACACCTGCTTGAGGTCCTGCACATTGGAAAGAACTGTGCTTTGAGGAAATGGTCTTTCAAGATAAGTCAGTGGGCTCAAGACAAATCCTTTTCCCCTTCAGTGCAATCTCTAATGGGAGCTAGCCAAACAGATTTCTGAGCTAATGAAAACCAGCTCACTGAAGTTTGGAGTCATTATTATGCTACTTGAATTTTGCATTTTTCTCAAGATTATGAACTCTACCATCTCACTGCCATTATTGTCAGTTGCTTCCTACCTCTACACCCTAAGCTTCCTCTTGCTTATTCACAAATACAGAGTACAGTTTTCTCACCCTGCAATTGCTTAAAAAATTTGACAATATGATGAATTACTTGTGTCTTTCCATGTTGTCTTTTCAGCAGAAGTCAGTGTGATAATATCCCAAGGAGAACTAATGTTCCCAAGTCTTTTTTCCTGTTTCCTAAAGATGACTTCATAGACTATTTTGATCAAGCTGTCTGTAGAAGACATCTACATGAAGTGTTTCGATCAAGCTATCTGTAGAAGACATCTACATGAAGTGTATACATTTCTTTAAATGGTTGCCATTCCACTCTGCCTGATCTACTACTAAGTCTCTGTCCATCTAACTGAGTTCTTTTCTCTGAATCAATTAGTTTTTTTAACTATCAGTCTTGAGAGTAATAAGACTATTCTGTTATTCAAAGAATCAGAGCTGTTGATATTATCTGAATATATTTTTGTTAAGCAATTAGTTATCAATGCTAATCAATACAAGAAGCAAGAAAACAAGAAAATAAAATTGGATGAGTTAATGTAGAATTTTTTTTGAAAATGCATATTCACACAAAAAATAAGGGTGGATAGAAGTAAGTTGCATAGGAGTAGGCAGTAGAGGTTGTACACTTGCAAAACAAGTTCACTTGCTGCTGCTGCTCTAATATCAACATTTTTTTTCAAAGCTGTAAAAAAGATGTATAATTAAGGATAAATCAAACAGCAAACAGGCTGTAAGTTAATTTTTTAAATAAAATAGCTTAATCTTAAAGCAGTTTTTATGTTTTCAGCATTTTCTCTCTCTTCTAAATATTTGTTAAAGAATTTCTGAACAAATATTTTTGTACAAATGTTTTATTGTAGCTGATTAATTTCAATAAATCTATTTTGTTCTAAACATGAAACTTTTCACTTGATCTGAAAAGTTTGTGAAGCAGCAGGTCTGTGATTGTTGACAGAAAGGAATGCTGTGCCAGGAAAACAGTTTATAAACTGTCTTCTCTCCATGACATATCAGAATTTTTAAATTCAGAGTAAAGAGGTAATGTTCATTAAACAGTTTAATGAAAAAAAGAGAATGTCCAATAGATGAAATGTGAAATAATCCATCACAGAAGTTCATTGGTTAATTAATAAGTTCAGGTAGTCTTCACAACTGTGCTTATTTCCTTTAGACAGATTTAATCTTTTTGCTTGTTTAATTCTTAGCTATATTTTATTGATTGCAATAATAGATCATCTTTAATGGGCAACTAAAGGCCTCTCTATTAGAATAAACCTGAACAAACCTCAAAAGTATATGCACAAACAATTAAATTAAGCAGCCTGCTGAAGGACAATTTCCTTTACAGTTGCACAATATATTGCAGCAAGTATTATATGTATTTATCTACATTTAAGCATATACTAATAGCATATAGTATGCTTCTCTATGAGCATACTACATATAAAACAATTAATAGTTAATTTGGAAAATATTCTCTTTTTTTGGTTTAGGAGTGGGAAGCATATTGCATGTTTAGAAATTTCATTCAGCTGATATTAATGAGTTTCCTTTTCTACTGTATTTGCTTATAATACTTCTAGGATAGAATTTCTAAATAGCATAAATGGATACTGAAAATAGATTTTATTTTGCTGAAACAGACCATCTTTTAGGGCTATTGCTAAAAGTCAAAAGCTTAATTTATAAAAATGACATAGAAAATAAATTGCCTGAAATAAATTTCTATTTCTTTATGTGAAGCTACTGATATTTGTTTGTTTTATTTGCTCAGCATAAATGCATACATGAAATGTACATGATGTGTAGTACTGAAGTTTCCTATAATCAAAAGCGACATCTCTGCAATGCTGGTATTCTTTAGGAAAATAATCTAATAAATAAAACATTTGCTACTAACATTTTATGGAATGAAATCTGACAATAGTTTTCAAATTCAGCATTTTTCTGTAAAAGTATGGCCTGCAAAATGCATCTCATTTGAGACTGATGGTACAATTATGACAATATAGTGAAAATAAAATATCTACCAGAAAAACAAGTGTGTCATTTGAATGGCAGTTTCCCAAATTATAACAAGAAGTCTGGTAATGGTGTTAAACATGCATTCATGAGGACAAGAAACTTTCAAGAGCTAGCAAGCAGGTAGCAGCACCAGCAATGTGGTTTTGTGATCACAACATCACTGCAATGGCATTGTTTCAGTCCTTTTTAACTTTTAACAACAGAGCTGAAAGACTCTTCTGACATTGACATTAATCACTACTCTTTTCCAAGACAAATTAGACAAATTGAATTCTTCACAATAAAAAGAAAAATATATTTAGATATGGGAAATTACTCAGTGTTCAAAGGCACTATAAAGTTATATAATGACATTCCTGCCCACCCCCCAATCCCTGCCCCCAGTCTATATGAAACTTACTGGCTTTCCCAAGATAATCCTTTTGAAATGAGGGGATACAAAAACTTTAATTCAAAAGTTATTTGATCACTTCAGAGAAATATGTGGTTTTGTTTTCGTCACCTTTACACAGCTCAGTAGCTCTTGCTCCCAAAGGCTTTCATAAACTTTCCATAACATCCCAGGAACACTAATGAGCAAGAAGTTCGATATCTAAAATCTGAATTCCTTGCAACTGTAAATATTAAATGTCTTAATGCTAAAGATAAAATTGTCTCTACTAAAAGTTCAAAACTTTGAGAAGCTTAGATGTACCTCTAAGCTTGCCATTATTTTAAAAACTTCCTGCTTGCCTTGATCTGCTATGGGACATAAGAAAACATTTTCACAACTGAGATGATTAAAGGCTAGTAAAAGTAAATAAAAAACACCCAAAAGTACCCTGAAAATGGGTAGGAAATAGAAAAAATAGGTGAAGCATGCATATTTTTACATTACTTGAAATTAAGCTGAGTATTATAATATTTTAAAAACTTAACAAGTGTTTTCTTATACTTCAAGTTTATTGCAAATCCATTCTTTTATTTGGAATCCAAATTTTACTTTCCATTAAAGGAATTGCTTTGAGATTCTGTGTATAAACAAAGAAAAGACATTTTCTCTGAAATCCATACTAATTGAAAATCATATACTTTTTTATTTTTAATGGAAGACTATTTGAAAAAATACTTAGCACTTTTCAAGTAAAAATACATTTTCTTATTTATATATGATAATGCAGAGCATGCAAAAGTGCTAAAAGAGAGTAGAGAAGACCCACATCACAAATTTTAGAATGAAGATCACACAGAGGTGTATGCATTATTGCTCCATACCTGTATAAATTTCTGTAAAAATAGAAGAAAGCAGAAATTGAATATTTATTTAGACACATTTTTTCTTCAAAATATGCAAGTTCATAATATACAAACAATGAAGATATATTTGTATCCACATTTGTGAATTTCACATAAAAACACGCTTCACTCTTCTCAGAAACCAAAAGAAGAATTCCACAACAGAAAACAATTAATAAAAATCTATTTCAGACTGAAATATATGGGAATGCTTTTCTTTTAATTCTTTATTTTATCTGCAATAGCATTCAACTGAAATTAATATTAGGTGTGGAAAGCTTACTGAAAAATTGTATCAAACTTATGTTTTCCTTATGGCTTAGGACTTGTGGATGTTAATAATGAATTGCAATAATGGCTGCCTTTCGTTCTGGTGGTCAAACTCTTCTTTGTTCCAAGATCACACTTTCATTTTCTTAAAATTTGAGTGATTAGACAGATATTATTTATATCATTTGATACCAAGATTATAATTTTATTACTTTTAGGTTTTCTATTGACAGATGACCCTCTGCCATAAATAGGCTCACTATGTAGAAAAATGAAGCTAAAAACATTTGCATCAATAGTCAAAAAAGCCCCTCTGGAATTCAGTAAACTGATTTTTGAGGAGCAGCAATGCCTTCATAATTTGCAGGGCAGCCCTGGAAAAGGTGACCATGTTTCAAGTCTTTAAAAATGGTGGTTTGCACATACTTTCTGGAAACATAAGGGCCAGATTTCTATTTGCAATGATTGGAACTTTTATCATCTCCATAACTTAAATCTGCTTTCCAAACAGAGATCTTGAACACCATTCTGGCAGAATGACTGATGAAATTCAAACCCCTTATCGACTGTAGGTGACCGGATTTGCACATGAAGTATTCCCAGATTACTCATGCTGCAAAGGCTTAGAGAATTTTTCTTGTGGATCAAGATGTGTCCCAAGGTGCAAACTAAGAGCAGAGTTGTAACTGCAGCACTTACCTTGCTGAGTACCTTGCTGAATCTGTATGGACAGAGTTAAGCAAGCACGGTTTTTAGAGATGCCTTTGTGTTCTCAGTGCTGTTCTGAAAGGCCACAGCTCTCCTACAGACCTTGGCATAAGTGCCAGACCCTTGTGGATATCTAACATACCCAAAGGCCCCTAAATAGATACCAGAAATGGCTAGGAAAAAAGCTTTCTCTCTGAATTATTTCATTTTGCAGACAGAAGCAGATGAGAGTATTCATTTAGATGGCAGCTTTTAGGAACAACACAAAATGGAATAGAAATATCAGAAAAAAATCCAAAATCCTGCAGTGACTTCATAAATGAGCCAAAAGCAAGTCCCAGCTCATACTGATTTCCATTCAGGCATTACATATCCTTTATTGTTCAAAGGCAATGCATGTTTTCTTGGTAATATAGCCCAAATATGGACACTGCTTCTCTTCCCTCAAAAAGCTCCTATGTGATGCAGACTGCCCTTCATGTATCTATGCATCAGTTTAATTTTTTCCCCTTAATAAAATTTTATTTGGCTGTTCAGTGTCAAGAGCATGGCAAAACAAGATGAAACTTGATGTTGAACAGAGTATAGTGGTTTATGGTCTAACACACAGTTATGCTAGAAAGAGCCAGAGGTCTTGCAAACCTGCCTGTTTGCAAGGGGCTTGGCACAGGAAAGACTGAGGTTTGGCCTATGAGCACTGGAAAAGTAATTGCTCCATTATCTCTACTCCAGCTTTTTGCCTTCATGAGCACTTACGTTTCTTACTTATTATCTGTTTTGTAATTAGCTGTTCTCATAATAGAGTGTCCTGTGATGAAATCTTCATTATTACTCTTGTTTTTTCATAGACTTAAGCTTTTTGTTTCTGCTGAGTTTCCTTTCTTACTAGTTTACTTTCTTTTGCAACATGTTTGATGGTCAATTACCATTTTTGCTTTGATCTTAATTGAAACACATTTGGAGACGTGTCATTAAGGCTGCAAGAAATAAGTAGACATTTCCTCAGAACTGAATTTCAATTTTCCTCTACAATTGCGTATATTTGGTTTAAAAGGTCATACCTATTAGCAACATCCAGACAAAATACATGCAGTGCAGTTTTTGAAATGAGTCATGTAAATAATTTGGATCAAACAATAAAAATCTTTGCTCCATTTATTAAAAACAAGTTACTAAACAACTGGTGGTTTTTCTCTTTTGTTTTTAAGAAAAAAAATCATGCCAACTCTCATAGGACTATCACATATTTAATATACAGTCTCTAATTGAAACTAGAATTTTAATGCTTCCTTCCTTCCTGAGCTTTCTTTGGGAAGAGCAGATTACTGGCTCAGTCCATGTGTTACTGGACTGAGCTGTTACGTTAGAAATGCTGTTAGTTTCACCTTTGCCTTAAATACAGGTGTAGAAAATGGGGAAAATTTGCAGTCCTGGTGTTGGACTGCAAGATCTGCTCTTAGTTATCAATAATACCAAAGAAGAAGAAAACAGCCTTTAAAGTCTTACTTTATCTTCTGTAAAAATGAGCTGGTCTAGAAACTGTAGTGAGATCATTCACCTTGTGCATGATAGGAATGCTGAAAAGCAGCTTGCCTGATACAGGGTAAAATTCTCTCTGCTACATTCTCAGCAAGGACTGTTGTCTAATAGTTATGAGTAACTTCATTGATGTGGCTTAAAAATGTTGGCATTTCAAAGCTCTGAACAATAAGGTTCCATAAATTACTATGATCTTGACAGTTAAAAGAATATTTGAGTGTCCTCAATGTTCTTTCAAAACACTAAAACCACCAATAAAACAGCGTAGATATAAATACAGACAAAGCTGTAGCTTTATTAATTGCAGTGGTTTTGAATATGTTTGAATTTTTAATGGGACAGCTCAGTGTTTTCTGGCAGAGCTATGGGAGCTTTCATTCTACCTTCTGTGAAGTTGTTAGGACCCCTAAATGAGATACAGCTTCATCATGTTTCTCACTCCTTCTGCTCTCTGCCCAATGACTTAACATCAATTCTCTAATAACTGTGATTCTGTTATAGAAAGACTTCAATTTTAGAATCAATATCATAATAGAAAAGTTATTATAATAACTTCCCAGCTAGGACACTCTAATGCAATCAAACGCTCAATAATATTAACAATATTAAAATATTTTGTCTAGCATCCAAATCAAGTTTATCTTCCTTCCTTCTCCCAGTTCCAGTTGCTTGTCAGCAGCAAATGCAACAGCTTCTCTCCTCTCAACCCTCTCTCCTCTGCTTCTGATGTCCACTGATACAAAATTTCTGATATACACGACTATCACTGTTGAACCTCATTTATGATAAAAAACACGTGGAAGTGGAGTAATTTCTGTAATATGCATTTTCAGGTACTAATTTATTACAACCAGGCAGAAGCAACTGTACCAGACATATTAAGGATAAGTCTTATAAGTAAAGAACATCCCATTGCAGTGCATGTAAGGGGCAGCACAGCCATTTCAGCTTTAAAGCATGAGGTGTGATAATGACTTGTACTAAACAGCTTAGTGGCAGAACAGTGCTGAAAGCCAACAGAAACAAAGAACTGGACTTTTATAAGTGGATTGTCATGTTTGATTAATTAAAACATATTCACAAGCACATACAGTACTTCTGGCATAGATAACTATTATAAATGGCAAAAGCATATTATACAAACCTAGATGCTATATTTTTTTCTCTGTTTACCTTAGTCACAGTACAGGCTCAGAGGGGCTCAATAACTTTTAGGATTTCTGTGGTATTACACAGGAATCTCTTTCTCTTACCAGATTAATAACTTACTGTGGTATAAATTTTATTCTCTTAATCAAATCTTGAGCTTCTCCAAATCAAAGTCAAATGAATTATGATGTAAAAGTACAGAGAATATTAAGCTCATTATTTTGTACCATATCAGGACTACAGGTAAACTTAATAATTTTGGAAAAGAGAAAATCAATTTTCAACTCCACGAGGACAAGGAACTTGGCTGAAATAGGATGAAAATACTTCAGCTATCATACTTAGTAATTAGAACATTATTAGACGTTGACAAAGTTGTTATTTCATATCTGAAAGTCTTATAGGTTCCTTCAGTTTTCTCTTGAAATACACATAGGTGGACTGCTAGTACTCTCAAGCTGTTAGTCTGAACATTTGGAAACTCAAAGGTAGTAATTTCAGTGGCAAAAATTCCAATGAAATACTAGAATTTATAGAAAGACCATGATCTACACTGCATAGGAGGAAATCTCTTCTCAGGGGAACACTGGTAGAGAGGAATGCATTAGTTTTGTTAGGGTTACACCAGCAGCATCAGAAGATACAATTCTCCAGTGCTCTCTATTCACATTTTGAAAATTGGATTTTCTAAAAAAAGAGTTGGTGCCCACAGGAGAAGTAGAACTTCATTCACATATCAGACATGTAGAGTTAAGTCTCACAACCTGGACTACAGACATGTGAGGAAAAATTTAGCTATATATCACTGCTCAAGTATCAGTTTTCTTAGAAGCTTTTGATGACTTCCATTATTCTATGCAATCCAATGGAATGAGTAAAAACATTTTTTCTAAGTAGACAAATCTGTGCTTTGAAAACACCAAACAAAGAGACCCTCTGCTTCTCCCAAGAAAAATAACAGAAACTATGAGTACACCTTAATTGAATTTCTGATTAATTTTCATATTTATATAAAACTTTTATAAAAGTTTTTAAAATATAAAAGTATCAATTCAGGATATTATAAAGTTTGCCCATGGAAAAAATGAATAGCAGCTATCTTGCTCTCAGAAGACTTGAAATGGCAAGAAAGAAAAAATTTGCTTAAAATCATGAGGAAATTAAGGGGAAGAAAAAAGAAAAAAAATCAAAACTTTCTGGTCATAATCTCCTTTAGTCTTCTTGTTAAAATAAACAAATAAAAATAGTCAAGGAAATAAAACCAAAAGCAAGATAATTGTATGTAAACCAGTTTCTATATATAGAATAAATTTCTAGCTTAATCTGACAGACTGTCTTTTGTATGAATGCACCTGAATGCCCAAATCATGCTCTGAATCATCATTCCTTATTTCCCCATTCTATATAGTGGGCATCTGCTGTACATCTCCTGATCAACTGGTACATGTTCTTGATTTATGCTCCTAATAATAGTGCGTGCCCTTCAAGTCAGATTTTGTGATGGGACAATCAAATCATTGCAATATTCTATGGAAATATATCTTCAGATTGCTTTCCAGGTAAATGACAGCATTCATAACACAGCATTTATTGTTTTCCACTAAGAATATCAGAAGCAAGAAAATCTGTGAAAATTCTCAAAACCAAAACAGGTGCTCCTATATAATTTTTGCCATTAACATCATGCATGTACTTTCTTAACTAAATGCTTCTGTAATCTGTAATTAGTGCACACAAAGCTGTTCATTAAAATGCCCTGAATATATTCAGACAATTAGAAAACAAAGTTTAACTAGACATTATGTTGGCTTACTGTGAATCTGTTAAAGGCTACATTTACAGCAGTTTAACACTAAATAAACAGATGGTGTGAGACAGAGGTAGCGTTTTCATATAAACCTAATCTACTTTTATTTATACCCATATAAATCCAGACAAAATCAGTATAAGAATTCGATGTTGGAAGGTGTTGAATAAAGCTGTAAAAGAAGTAAACAGCCTCAGACATCCTGTACCAAAAATATTATCATAGAATGGAGTCATAGAATAATTTAGGTTTGACCTAAATGACCTCCAATGTCATTGAGTCCAACCTCTGACCAATCACCACCCTGTCAATTAAACCACAGCACCAAGTGCCATTGCCAGTATTTTGTTGAACACCTCCTGGGATGGCAATATTGGTGCTTCCCTGAACAGCCTATCCAATGCTTAATCACCCTTTTAGTGAAGAAATTCTTCTGGTGTTAAACCTGAACCTTCCCTGCTTCATCTCTTGTCCTGTTGATGCCTGCTTGGGAGAAGACGCCAACCCCCACCTTGGTACAATCTCCTTTCAGGAAGTTGTAGAGAGTGATATGAACACCCCTGAGCCTCCTCCTCTATAAGCTAAGCAACCTCAGCTCCCTTAGCCACTCCTGGTATGACTTACACTCCAGAACCTTCACCTGCTCTGTTGTCCTCATGTGCACATGCTCCAGCCCCTCAATGTCTTTCTTGCAGTGAGGGGCCCAGAACTGGACACGGGATTTGTGGTGTGGCCTCACCAGTGCCAAGTACAGAGGGACCCTGTCCTGGTCCTGCTGGACACACTATTGCTGATACAGGCCAGGATTTCACTGCCCTTCTTAGCCACCTGGGTACACAGAGGCTCATGTTCAAACTCTGTCTACCCCAGGTTCTTTTCTGCTGGGCAGCTTTCCAACCACTCTGCCCACAGCCTGTAGAGATGAATAGGGTTTCTGTGTAGGACCCTTCACTTTGTCTTATTGAACTTCATAATGCTGACCTTGGCATACTGAACCAGCCTGTCCTGATCCCTCTGGAAGTTAGCCTTTCTAACTTCCAACAGATCAACAATCCCACCCAATTTGGTGTCATCTGCAAAGTGGTTGAGGGTGCCCTTGGGCCCTTCACAAAGATCATTGGCAAAGATACTAAGCAGGACCGGACCCAATATTGTGTCCTGGCAGCCGCACTAGTGACTGGCCATCACGCAGATATGGCTCCATACATCACCATTCTCTGAGCCTGGCCATCTAGCCAGCTCTTAACCCAGTGAAGAGTGCCCCTGTCTTAGCCATGGATTACCAGCTTCTCCACAAGTGTGCTTTTAGGGACAGTATCAAAGGCTTTGATGAAGTACAGGTGGAAAACATCCACAGCCCTGCTGTCACTCACCAGGTGGGTCAGGCAGGACCTGTCTATCCTAAACCCACACATCTGGGCCTGATCCCCTGGTTGTCCTGTGTGTGTCATGTGATCACACTCGAGATAATCTGTTCCATGACCTTGCCAGGTATCAAGGCCAGGCTGACAAGTGCAGTTCCCCAAAACTTCCTTCCAACCCATCTGAGAATGAGCATCACACTGGTCAACCTTCAGTCATTTTTGACCTTCCCAGTTAGCCAGAGCTGATGACAAATGATGGACAGTGTCTTGCTGAGCTCTTCTGGCAGTTCCTCAGTGCCCTCAGGTGGATCCCATCTGGCCTTACAGACTTGTGAGTGTCTCAGTGGCACAGCAGGCCATTAACTACTTCCTCCTATAATGTTCTCAGAGGATCTCAGTTACATTTTATGAGCCTTGCCAGCAGGACTTACCTTTTCCATAAAGAATATGAGACACTGCTAGTCTGTTGAAGGGTTACTACAGAAACATTGACTTTCTGAATTTTTAATTACTTACTTAAATATCTAATGAATACAAAAATCTGCTGGAAATCTGGTTCCTTTTGCAAGATATACTCAAGAGACCAGTATTTCTAACCATGTACTGAAAATTATTTTACGTCTTCCTGCACAGAGGCAATTCTGATAATGCAGCATTCATTTACTTGTTACTGTACTGGATTTTATTCAGTAGAATAAATTAAAACTAACAAAAATGACAGACTAAATTTTGACCATTAATTAGAATAATAAGAACAAACATGAATGTTTGTTCATGAGCTCATGAAAAATGAATTTTATTCAACCATCTTCCCTATAGGGGAAAAGTCCTGCTGTCTCAACATACTAGGAAAATTGTCTTTTAATGATTGTTCTGGAATCCTAAGTAAGTATCATTATATTGAACTGCTGGAGGAAAAATGTGTTTATATTTAATTTACAAATCAATAGGTGCTTTTAATGGAGACTATCACTTGAACTATATTTGCTCAAGAGCACCACAAAATTTGTTTCTTTAAATTATTTTAGCAGTAAGATTTTAAATTTAACTGAAAATTTTATTTATATGAAAAATTTATATGAAAAATTTCACAATAACTTTGTAATTTAAGTGTATTTCTTTTAAAAGCATAATAAGAAATAATCACACAGTTTCTGGATTCCAGGATAGCTATAAATTGTTTTCTAAAAATGATAAAATAATGTAGAGAATGCCAATAGAATTAGAGAGAAAACTACATAGAAAATCAACCAATCTTTGTGATGGCAGCCTAATGGGTACATACCTCCTATTACCTACGTAAGCAATTTTATTCTGTTAACAAACTGATTTTAAAGTATCAGTTTTGTCTAATAAAGAAACACACCTAGCAGATGTATAAACAACGATCCCTTCACCTTAGTTGCAGCTGAAGGCATAAATATGGCTGGTCACTTTGAAAGCTTTGTTTGGGGAAGTGAAGGACTATTAATGCTGTAGGAACACTGAAATACATTTAAACAAGTGATAGAAATGCCTTATAAAGGTAATTATGTTTGCTTTCCCCTCTCCCTTGGTGTTCATTACCTTTAAACGGAGCCACACATTGGCAGAAATAATTACCAGGTTGGTCAATGCAGGTGGCTCCATTCTTGCAGGGAAATGAAGCACACTCATCTATATCTGTTTCACATCTTGCACCTTTGAAAAGATGAAAGTTTTGAACACTTACTAAAAAATCAGGTGCCAATTTCTAATTAATTTGCACCATAAAAATCTCAAGCAACTTGTGAAGACAAGCCAACATACATCAGCCAAACAAACAGCCACACTACTAATTTCAACATCCATTTTGTTCTTATAACCACAAATACATACCAACTTATTTCTGAGTTGCTAAATGGTAACTAGTCTTCCTTATGTATCCAAGCTTTGAAGACTTTTTTAAATGCAGACTAATTTATCTTTTGCTATGAGGTTTACAGATGCAGTCAGTGTTCCAGTTAGTTGGAATGCAAATTAAACATTAGACCAGGGCAGATAAAGAGAAATGACAATAAACAACCAGCAAATTAGTCAATAATGTCTTAATGGATGCTTTGTGCACTACCTGGATGTGAAAAAAAAAGGTTTGCTATGAAAACAGCTCACCAGTAAAACCAGGTAGACAGAGACATTTATAGCCACCAATTAGGTCTGCACATGATGCATTATGAAGACATGGAGAAGACTGACATTCATTTATATTTGCTTCACAAGTTGTACCTATGAATACAGAATCAAGGAATGGGGAAAGAAGTTATTTCATGGCACCTTTAGGTAAGGACCAACATTTATTTTAACTGAATATAACTCACATATCAGCATCTATTTCACACCCTTTTAATATTCAGATCTGGGTGTTTATGACAGATGTTGATCTTCTGAATGCTTAATTCATTCACTAATTTTTCAAAAATGTTAAAAGTACAGTAATCAAACAGTTAACTAAGGCTTAAAGCAGAAAATTTTCTTTTTGTATAAATATAGAAGAACAGAAACTGTATTACAGTAAGTATAATAGGCAGCATTGCAGTGGTGTGAGAGGAAATACTTCTTATGTTCATGATAAGGCAAAAGATGTACTCCCAAAAAAATATGAAATCTGTTATAGGCAAGAAGAAAATTTATTCCAATGTAGACTATAAAAAACCCACATAACTACTCAAAGTATAAAAATACTTCATTGCTAATATTTTTCAGTGAACCAAATTCTTTACCATTTGAAGAATAATTGAAAAATTGCATCGATTGCATGATTTGGGAAGTTAAAAGCATTTAAAGAAATAAAAATGCAAGTGATAATTCTTCTGAATAGGTGAGTGGTAGAAATTACTATTTTGCACTGGGACATTTGAATTATGGATTGATTTATATTTTAATGATTAAATATCCATGATGTTTAAAAAATGAAGCTTTAAAAAGAAAATACATACACTTTAAATTCCTGATCTAAGCTGAAAGCATAGCTGCAGCTATTAATGCACCTACTTATCAAAGCTATTAAATTTTTCATATAAATTGTACAAATATGACAAACCCAAAACCTTTACCACACAGTTGGATTTTTTCTCAATTCGAGGATATTAAAGCTTCAAAATATTTTAAAAGCTTGCAGAAAAAAGTATCTCCAATTTTCAGAATTCACTGAACTCCACAGATCCATTTTCAACAGACAAGACACCAGTTAGCAGAAAACACCTAGTTCTGTGCTATCATGAAAACAAAATGGGTAATTTGGTCAAGATATGCCTCTTCTAAGTGACATGTTTATGACTTCATATGACACCCAAATGTGAATACATGCATTTCATCTGATATGTTAAAAAAATGGTGTAAAACTCTGAGTAGGTTTACAAAGTTATCATTCTGTGGATTTTTTTTTTACCTTCAAATCCATCCTGACAGATGCAACTGAAGGCATCCAGGTGATCAACACAAGTAGCTCCATTGTGACAAGGGTCACTAAGACACTCATCCACTTCAATCTCACAGTTATGACCTGGAAACAAGTGGAGGATTAATTCCCCTAGAACACACCACTGGTGAATCATCAGCGCAGGGAGCAACAACAAAATGAAATAAATGAGCTTAGGTACAGGGAGCTTTTAACAATGAACCATAAATTGTCTTTGGGGAATTTATTTCTTTTTGATTAAAGGAAAAAAGCAGAATGAATATAATGTTCAACAAAGATTTTATAGAGTCCTTACAGATGTTATCAAAGACTTGCATATTTTCATATTTAAGGGCAAGAAAGCCTTGAGTTTTCATAAAAGACTGCAAATGTAAAGATGGTTTCCAAGGAAAAAAATTAAAATAATACGATCTTTCTCTATTATATTTTTTCATTAATTTATTAATTTGTGGCTTTGTTTTAAAGATCAGAAAAGCAAATTAAGAGGTATGCAGTCTTCTCAAGGTCTCAGTTCCTCTGGTTGTCTGTGTCCTCCTTGACTATTGAGGGAGATTTTAGTGTCATCCTGTTCCTGCTTTTGGAGCCCTTTCAATGTCCCTGGAGCTAGACAGGATGGATCTGGGTAGCACAGTGATATGCCCCTCAGGGAATTCCTACTGCCCTTGATTATTTCACCATATAGTTGATCAAAAATATCTGTATATGTATCTAGAAATTTTTTAGAAAAAATATCTAAAAAAAATAATCTAGAAAAAAAAATTTTTTTTCTTTTACACTGGCGTCTGAAAATACCATGTCAGTATGCTGACATAGACAAAATAATTTTAATCTAGTCAGTGTAATGACAATGGCCTGCAGGGTAGATGCAAACATGAGTACCTAAACCTACCCAAGATTTTGGATGTATTTTTGGCAGTTGAGACCCTGTTAGTGCAGCCTTACTATTACAGAGAGCACAAAGAAGTTAAATTAAGGCCAACTTGGATATGGCTGGGAGTTTAAATCACATCAGTGTAAGACAGACATCATGTCTAAAATAGTATAAAGAGTAATTGGAGTGGAAATAGTCCCTTGTAGTCAGTAGTTTTTACAGCTGAATACTTTTACTCAGCCAAGTACTTTTGTGTGCGAGGAAACAAAAATTGTTTCTGCCTGAATCAGAGGCACAGCGCTAAATTATCTATTGCTACTTTTGAACAAACTTCTATTCTCTGGTTTAGGCCTGTCTGAAACATGTTAAACAGCACTTCTATGAACTTACCTATAAATCCAGGTGCACAGAAGCAGAGATAGCCACCCACAATGTCTTTACAGATGCTGGAGGCCCCACATGGTTGTGATAGGCAGGCAGCAACATTAGCTTCACACAACTTGCCAGTAAAACCTGTTGAAAAACAGAGTAACAGAAGACTTAGGAAATTTATTAATCTGAGAAAACATACAAGTGATAGACCAATTAAATGTGTGCTGTTCTTATGTTTAAAATCTTATTTAGAATAGCATAAAATATTCAAATTTACTTGAAAGTTTCAGTTTCATATACAAAACCACTCTAAATGGAACAAAGTCATAATTATAAAGTCAATGGTAAAGCTGTACTTCAAATTATAATAAACACCCTTCAAAATACAATGGGCATCAAGGAAAAAATAAATTTCATTGATGACAGAACTTTTGGTTTTGAATTACACAATAAATAGTTGCAAGAAAATATTCTTTGTTAGACTGGTTCTTTTTCAAACCACATTAATATATTTAACTATGTGATATAAAGCAGTTGAAAAATCAGTCCATATGTGTGGAGTTAGTATCCAAATGCTGAATATAAACACAAAGTTTCAAATTTTAGACATTTTGGTTTGGTCATAAAAACTTAGTGAGCTAAAGCATAAGAAGTACAGTGTTCTGGTCTCCTATTAGCTGAGCACTTAAAATTTTCTAAATATTTTTAGTGCAACAAAGATCAAAACAGACTAGTACAATTATTATAATTTAACAAGTGTGGCATGAAAAGCCACTAAAGACTTAAACCAGAGATTTGGTTAAGTGAGTTAAATATAATGAATTCTAGTGTCTTAAAAACTTAGATGCTAAGTCTGGCTCAAGATCTGAACTTCACATTTAATTTAAAAATATATTTATTAAGCAATGCCATGCTTCAGCAGCATAGGTATTGCCATGACAGATTCCAGTGCAGCGTTGAGGTTCCTCATATCTGACATTGTATTAGTCAAATTTATAGACAACAAGGAAGACTCTGGTCAAAGATGTTCAAATAAATCTGCATTCCTACTGTATGCCATGATAGCTTTCAAAACTAAACATAACCTAGTTTTAATAGTGTTTATTAAGCGCAGTTGACTACAATAAATAATTACAAAATTTCATAAGTTCAGTTCTGCGTGGACCTAGTCTTTAAGAGGAAATGGAATCCATGTTCTTAAGGCATGACTAAAGACCTCCTGATCTGAAAGAATTTTTAACTTTTGAACATCTTGTAACATGAGGGACAACAGCAGCTTCTGACCATCAGGGTAAATTGCTGGAACATGCTGCACTTTTCAAATTCTGGCTTGTTGAACAACCCTTTGAGGCAGAAATACAAGGCAATGCATATTAAAGCTGCCCTACACATGCAGTCATTTTCATTTCTAAATCAGTAGATGCAGAAGGGTGACTTTAAGCTATGTTTCAATTCCATCCTAAACACCAGCTGTGCAACATTCTTGCACAGCTGAAGATTTCCTCCTTGTTGGTTGTCATTCAAAATTTAAGTCTCTCACTTTGCCTTTGTAAATAGCTCTTAACATCTGCATAATGAAGTACTACATAAACCTAATATAAAAAATTAATATAAAGAAATAAAATGAAAATGTTGATCAATGATGGTATCAGCTATGCACAGATATAGCTATAGCTGTTGCATGTGTAACTTTCATCAAAATAAAGATAAGAAACATAGAAAAGTGAACAGATTTTTTTCCTTGATGAAATAAAAATTATTATTCATAACTATATAGATTTGAAATAAAGGTCTTAATCTATGTGTCCTTTTACTTCTGTGTTTTAAATTAATTATTGAAGTATTACAGCATGGATTTTTGGGCTTTGAGCAATCTGATCTACTTAAAAAAGTCACTATACTAAGTTAAAGAACAAAGGGTAGTGGTTTCAGGGCTCAATTTTAATATTATACATCTGGTTATGTATAAGGTTTCTCTTCAAAACAGATTCAGTTGGATAGATTAACAATACTTAACATTTCCTACAAAAAGAAATGACCACATTTTGATTTCTTTTTTTTCTTACAGATATACAAAAAATACTTCATAAGTTTAGATAATGAAAATTTCACAACAGAATATCTGATTATTTTTTTAATGCCACATTTGCATTCTTGAGACATTTCTTTTTGACAAACTGAAATGCCTCATGACAAAAGTGATTTTTACTAGTCAGGCTGTGACACTTAAATTCTCCAGGGAGATCACTGAATTGTGATCCATTCTGACATAGTCCAGCCACACAGTGATTTATGGCAATTTCACTACATGGCTCCTTATATTCTGGATGGCAGGTACATCTGAAACTATTAACTGAAACCTCACATTAAGGGTTATTGTCAGAGCCAGCAGGATTTGATGTGCATTCATTCACTCTTATTGAACAAATAGTACTTCTGGGGAAAAAATTTTATGGTTCCTGTTAAAATTAGATCTAAGAAAAGCTTAAACAAAAAGGAAGGAAGGAAGGAAGGAAGGAAGGAAGTGGCGGAAGGAAGGAAGGAAGGAAGGAAGGAAGGAAGGAAGGAAGGAAGGAAGGAAGGAAGGAAGGAAGGAAGGAAGGAAGGAAGGAAGGAAGGAAGGAAGGAAGGAAGGAAGGAAGGAAGGAGGGAAGGAAGGGAAAGAGAAATGTCAGAATTTAATAAATTCATCTAAAACCTGGACAATATTTTCATTGTCATTAGGATTCATACATAATGGGTTGCCAATTTATCCTTATATGTACTGAATGTGATAATAATTGTATATAAAACCATTTCATTCATTTGATTTTGGGATAGAGTGGTTGTTTGTCATTCAACACCTATCATAGTGAAATTCTGCTTGTGCTTGGGTCCTCTAGAATTTCAAATATAAAAATTGTACTTACTGAAAAAATTACACAAAATGTAAAAAATTTAAGAAATATGCAATTAATACTAGCTGTTTTGAACAAAATAAAGAGTAATAAAGAGGGAAAATCATCACCTTGGCATGTGAACTGGGTTTGCTTGGCCTAGTTTTGGTAGCAGGGTAGGGGCTTACAGGGTTGGCATCTCTGAGAAGTTGCCAAAAACTTCCCCCATGTCTGACAGAGACAATGCCAGCTGCCTCTAGGACAAACCCCCTGCTGGCCAAGGCCAAAACCATCAGCAAATGGCAGTAATCCTTATGTGGCCATATTTAAGGAGGGAAAAACTGATTGCACAGAGGTAATTTTGGCCAGGGAAAAAGGGGGTAAGAACAAGAGGAACAGCTCTGCAGACTCCAAGGTGAGAGCAGAAGGGGGGGCAGGAGATGCTCCAGGTGCCAGAGCTGAGATTCCCCTGCAGCCCCTGGTGCGGCCCCTGGTGAGGCAGCTGTGCCCCTGCAGCCCATGGAGGGCCATGAGGGATCATGTTACCTAGGCGTTGTCAGATTTTTGTTGGCTTCAGATGCTTATATATAGTTCAACTTCACATTTTTTCCAGTATTTTTTCAATAATTCAAGTTAGACCTGACAGTTCTATATTTCACTTCTGCCCTTTTCTACCTTTCTATAACTTGGGCCCAACCACAACTACAGCACTAAAATTACTCTGAATCCTTTCTAAATACCACAGTTGAAGCTGTAGCAAAAAAACCCCAGATTTTACAGTATGCATTTTCATTTGAACACTCTAGGTTCTTTTGTGACAGATAAAATCATGAAGATTATTCCAGGAGTTATAGAAAAACACCTGAAAAACAGCACAGTGTTGGTCACGGCTTCATGAGGGGAAAGTCCTGCTTAAACATTGTTTTGTTTTAGGACAAAGTAATCCTCTGTTGATCAAGGGAAGTCAATTGATGTAATATTTCTGGATTTCTGCAAAGCTTTTGATACAGTTTCTCACAGAACCCTTCTGGACAAAATGTCCAGCACACAGCTGGATAAGCACATCATGTGGTGGGTGAGCCACTGGCTCAGGGGTTGGATGCAATAGCTTATAGTGAGTGGGGTGACATCAGACTGGTGACCTGTCACTGATGGGATTCCACAGGGCTCCATCCTCAGCCCTGTGCTCTTCAACGTCTTCATAAATTACTTGGACACAAGAATTAAAGGAATACTAAGTCTGCCAATAATACTAAACTGGAAGGAACTGTTGACTCCCTCAAAGGCAGTGAGTCCCTGCAGACAAACAGAAAAATTAGGATACTGGGCAATCACCAACCTTATGAAATTCAGCCAGGGAAAGTGGTGGATTCTGCATCTGGGTCAGAGCAACCCTGGATGAATGTACAGATGGAGAATGAAGCACTGGAAGTAGCACTGGAAGCAGCACTCACAGAACATGAGCCAGCAGTGCCCTGGAGCCAGGAGAGCCAACCCTGTCCTGGGGGCATCAGGCACAGCATCACCAGCTGGGCAAGGAAGGGGATTGTCCTGCTCTGCTCTGCACTGGAGCAGCCTCACCTCAAGTTCCGTGCGCAGTTTTGGGTGACTCAATATAAGAAAGACATTAAAGAGTGTCCAAAGGAGGGCAACAAAGATGGTGAAGGTGAGACAGAGTAGAGATCCATTCTGAATTAGGTGAAGTGTCTAGCAGCGGTGAAAAGTCTGTGAGGCCAAAGCTGAAGGAAAAACTCACATGCCAAGACAGCAAGGAGACAGAGAAAGAAAAACAGAAAAGACCACGAGGTTAATTTGCCCCCCACCCAGGAATTCCTTTGATAAAGAAGAACTGGCGATAAATGTCGCGCGGAATGAATATGTATGAACCTATTGTGCATTTGGAAGGGGGATAAAAGGAGACCTGAGATCTTCAGGGGTACGCATGCCTTTTGAGGAGAGTTTTCTCCGTATGCGTCCGGCACCGTAAATAAACATACCGAGCTTTACAACTTTTATAAAGTTGTGAGGTTTCTTCTTTTCTCCGCAAAACAAAGGGTCTTGAAGAGAAGCTATATGAGGAGTCATATGAGGTCACTTGATCTGCTCAGTTGCTTTTCAAATGTTCTTCATCTATTCTTGAATATAGCACAAATCAGCAGAACAGAAGTTCTGATCAAAGTTCTTTCAAAAGGAGCAAATCTGACCTTTCTGTAACTTTTTCTCTCTTCATTCTTCCCCATCTAGAATTTCTTTCTCCCAACAAGGGCTAGTGAGTGCACCATGTCTCTTTTAGCTACTTGACTTCAATGACCATTTCTACTGCTTTTTGGACAAGCTGGACCTTAAGTCATACACTCAAATGAGAAGATGTAAGAGAACTGTCTCTCTACAGTGTTTTTCTTAAAAATAAAACACCCTTTAACCAATGCAAAAGGAAAACAATGGCTAGATACATCTTCCAATACTGTAAGAATATTTTTATCAGTTCCACTAAAAGATAGATTAGAACTAGAGAAAAAGGATTAAGGAAAAACAGAGACCTACTCTACACATTTTACAGTAATTCACCAGAAGACTTACAGCTATTACAGCAGAAGTTTGATTACTGTACCACAGCAGGAAGCTTCAGAATCTCTCTTATTTACACTAATAAAACACAGAATAAGTTTTTATTCTGACTGTGATTACTGGCTTGAAATGTGTTAGGCTATCTTATAATTTTGTGGTATGATGCCTTAAAGCAGCACCTAATGCTGCTTTACACCTGCAGAATAAAATAACTGCAAGAGCAGAAAAAAATATGAAAAATTTATGAAATAATATCTGTTATCAATTTTCATTTTTCCATGATGACTGTGAAGTTTTCAGTGTTTGCTGGTTCTTTTGCGATGATATCAAGATCTGTTGAGAAGGTGATACGTATTATATAACATAATTTGATTGTTATTAGGCATGGGCAATTTATTACCCTCTCCTGTATAACATCTTCCTGTAATTAATATGCAAATCCTGTGGTATTTACAATTCCCTTATGGATAATGAAAAATGAGAGTAAGAAATTGCTTAATTGAAATAGTTTATGCCAGTTAGAATTGGGGTGAAAGTATTGCTGCTAGCAGATCAGAAGGGAAAAAAACCCAACAAAAAAAGCAATGACAAATGTATAAACAACAAAAGGAATCATTAATATGAATTACCTAACTTCTGAATTACACAGATTTTCAGCTTAACATCTCTGAAAAAAAGATCAGTGAAATACAAAGTTCCCAATAAAATCAGCCCAAGCAGTGGGCAATGCTGCTCTTCCTCAGTTATATCTCGGAGGTACTGCATGCTTTCAGATTTTGTAGGTTGAGAATAAGGAGATAAGAGGATGAGCTGACCCCCCATTGTGTAATATGACAGTGGATTAAATAAAGAGCTCTTCATTCAATATTCCTATTTTAGAGATGAATTCATTTGTTACAGAAAGTAAGTTAAATGACTTTATTAAAAAGAGAATGGCTTCAAGTGCCACATAAATTTAGGTATGTATTTGTTCAGGATCGTAAAAGATTTTTAAGTAAAATTTAAGAAGACAAATATGAAAATAAAAACAAACATACATTGGCTTGCTATTCATGTCATTCATGGAATTAAGATTGGCAGGCAGTAGCAAGCAAAATTTTTGGGTTGAGCTACTACTTAGAATTTTCGGATAAGCAATCTGTTGGACAGAGGCAGAGTACACAGACTTTCCCTGTCATCTATCATGTGTTTTCTAGTCTGTCTTTTGTAAATTTTAAAGATAATATGAAATCCAAATATGATCCTTCATTTTTCATCTGATTAGAACACCATATGGTACTAGAAACCTGAAGGGGTAAAAAAGGGATCCATTTTAGTAACAGGTAAGTAAAGGGAAAAAAAAGGTGATTAAACCACATAAAGCAACAGCAGTGGACTTTGCTGAAGGTCTGGTAAGACAATTCTCCTACTTGTTGAGAATTTTATATAATATTTTTACTCCTTATTAATGCAAGTAGAGACACAGATTATGAAAACTGAACAAATACTAATTATTTCTCAGTACATTGTAGGACCAGAAGATTACTTGGAAAGTGAGTTGTCAAAGAAGGAAGTTATTTTAGAGAAGGGTAGAAAAGCATAAAGACAGAACAAAAACGTAGATAAAGAATTAAATGAGTGGAAGTTTCAAAGAAAAAGAATGAATCATATCCAAAATAAAGACTGTTAATATTTCTTTAGAAATAGCAGTAGAATAAGAAGTGTTTCAGTTTTGGCTATAAAAATACACTTCTGGAATTATTATGTTTTTTAAAATCAGAGATGGCCAAACAACATAGCAGACCATAATTTGAAAACCTTTTGATCCTTTATTAGAAATTTAAATGTATTTAGACATGAAGTGGACAAATAACCTATTAATTATCTACTTTTCAGAAAGAGAAGTTTTGGAATAAACAAGTTGTAGACACAAAAATCAAACGTAGACAAATTATGTTTAGTAGGTGTAGCATACTAACATCAGAAAAAGACAATAGTTTGATTATCACATTAAGTTCTCCACAAAATGTATGATTTTAAGCCTATTGACCAAACTTTTAGCAGTTTTCTGGAATGTGATGTCTGAAACCAAATTTTTTTGCATTTCTAATGTTAGAAATAGAAAAAGGTAGAGAAGATCCAGAGATTACATCATTGTAAATCTTATTAATTTCTTATTAAAAATGAAGTGAATGGGTTCATTCTATAACCAAGAGGCGCTTAACCATGGGAACATATTCCAATAATGTATCAGAAAAAAAGAAAAAAAAAAGAGATACAAAAAATAAGAAGCAGAAAATTAACATTAGTCACAATTAGTAAATTAAATCTTTTATAAAGAATGTAATTCTGGTGAATTGTGAAATACAGCTATGATGGTTTTAACAAGTCTTTAAAATAGCTGGTTAGTATCATAATCATTCTTTTCCGTCCTGCTAGTGCCATTACAGTACTTTTAGAAATGAATAGACTCAAGCTAAAGGCTGTCATAGAGATATTTCCTGACCTGGGGGATTTGTAATGGGTTATTACAGTGTTCCTTAAGACATCATTCTTTTGTGTCTGCTTTTGGTAGCAGTAACTCAATGTCTTATTAGACACTTTGAAATAAATAGTGTTGTTTTTATTAGAAAAATGTCAAATTTTTAAGTCATCTTCTAGGGTTGGTGGATTGAATTGACATTACAAATGAGCTATTAATCAATTTTCTTCCCTGTATTTTTAGCCTCATAAATGACAGCACGTTTTTTTAAAAAGGAGAGGAAGTTGACAATTTTTTCTTGTTCTATTGCAAGAAAATTTCTTTTACCACTGACATGAAGCACTATACTGAAAAATTGGAAAACAGGTAAAAAATTGGAATTATAAAAAAAGAAACTTTCTTTATGAAGCTATTGCACGTAATAAAGTATCTTTTTACAATATCAAGAAATTTTCCATGTAGTCCCTTCACCATGATTGCTTTCTCTTTCTTCATCACAGGCTGCCTTAACAGCAAAGTTTTATAAGAGACTTTTTAATGAGATTTTCAAAGTTTGCTGCTCTTCTCATTTGTCCTTTCTTCCTTCCTGTTTTTGGAGAATACTTTTGGATTCCACATTTTCCTTCTCCTACACTTGGGCACAGGTATATATACATAGTATGAGCTGATGTATAATGAGTGGTTTTCAGTGTCATTGTGTGAATTTTCTTCTTCCTTCTTCATTTAATTATTTTTATTTAAAAACTGTAATTAAAATGTTTATCTATTTCAAGATTTTTTTAAAATCATTGTATCTTGTTTTACATCTTAATTTACCCATCTTTTATAATTTGAGTCTTTCAGTGCAAAAATTCGCTAAATGCTTACTTCTATAAGAATAATATAATGAAATCTCACTGAAGTAGAAATTGCAGAGCTTTATTTTCTCCTAATACCTTTACATCCAATTTCTAACAGATAATAAAGATTAGGTTTAAAATTTTAAATCTTACTGTGCTTCTGGGAGCATTTTGAACAAATAGAAGGTACAGATTCTGGTGTACTACAGAATGCACAGTCAGTATTACAGAATGGTGCACACCTTGAATACACAATGTCTGAACAATTACAAGTCCACTAGAGGAATGAGCTACTATGCACTTTTCCAGCAGCATTTTTATTTACATAAATTTCAGACTTTTTTCTGCATGAAACATGTGTATTAAGGTTAGCATGTTACAACTTCCAACATGCATGACAAGTTAATCCAAAAGTATGATAATTACAAATGAGGAAACTTAAAACTTTTCTGCACTGTTCTCTTGATTTTCTAAAGAAAATAATGAAAGTAGAAAATGGTAGGTATATCTTGAAATTTGATTTACATAGAGAATTGGAAAGGAAAATGTGAGAAAACTGGTGAGTCATGATAAGGACAAATTAGTGGATTACCAAAAAAAAAAAAAATACACCATGTAATGCAAAGGCACTCCACCTCCTCCTAATGGCCATATGGTCTCTAGCAACAGCAAATTTAAAAAATTCTTTCAAGGATTTTATGGCTGAATATATTATTAAATATGGAATAGAATATCTCCTTGGTCCTTTGGGGTCAACTGTCCCAGCTCTGTACACTCCAAGGTGTTTTTCCACTCCAGCCTACTCACTGTCAGGGCAAAATGAGAAACAGAGATGGCCATGATGCTGTGCAAGCACTGCTCAGCAGCAGCCAAAACATTCCTGAGTTAGCAACATGGCTTTGGTCACAAATCTAAAACACAGCACTGTAACTTCTATGAAGAAGATTTTTTCTATCTCAACCAGACCCTGGTTCTGGGTCAACATTGATCCAATCAATTCTTATTTTGGGGGAAATACCCATTAAACATATATTTTCTTGTGTATTATCCAGTCTTTCTCTTCTGATAATAAGAAGATCAGGGGCTTTTTTCCAGAGTGAAAAAGCAAAGAATGGCCTTCAGTGATTTTTTTTCTTCTTCCTAATGTTGAAAATACTGTAAAATACTTCTGAATTCTTTTTCTATATAAAAGGAAGCTCCCAGCTTGTGACAATTTTAGAATTGCTGCTTTTTTCAGCTAGGTAATTTAGGAATAAATTGCTACACGTAATGTAAAAAACACTTGAAGTTTAACTAATATTGTAAAGGGTTCCATGAAAAAATGAAGTAAACAATCCTACCTTCAATGGTAAAAAATTACTAGATATGCTTGGGAATATCTTTATTAGAAAAATATCTTAATACACTAAGAGTCTTAAAACCACAGAAGAATTACTGGGGTATTAAAATATATTTAGCATTTCACAACTATAAGAGAAAAAACTACTAGTCTATGGATGAGCTATAAATGTAAGGAAAAACTATTGGGAAGGACCCCTAATAATGTTCCCTGTCGCTCACTGTTTCCAGATACTGCTTTCGCAAAGGGCAGTAACAACAGCAGGTCCTGGAGACCCATCTGCATAACCTCTGCTCCTCCAACACCTCTGACTTTAGGTGGCCTCAGCCTTCATCCTGGATTAATACCCAACACAAATGTCACGGATGTGACTGCCTACAGAAGTCTCAGTATTAAGATTTTGCAAAACAGACAACATAATACAAATATATTGACCTCTGTTTCCCTATAATATTGAGTCCACTAACTACAGCTACATACAATTCTGTACTATTTGCTATATGAATGCTCAAAGTATCCTCTGTGTCAGTCTACTGAATAACCTTTCTACAGGTGATTAGATGGACTTGTTCAGAAAGAATTCTATCCCAATACAAGTTAGGATGTTAGGCAGAAGAAAAACATGATTTACAAATTGCATAAGTGAATTATGACTTGGAGCAAGAAATAGAGAATTGGAATTTTAAGCTACGCATCAGGCAGTCTTTTTGGCAAGCAGAGCAACAGCTTCATGTGAAAAATGCTGCGCTTTCTGATCAAGCAACTTTGAAATCAAAGCAAAAAATATCATTACAAATTCTATGTTAAGGATCATTGTGCAGCAGCAATGTGAAGAATTGAATGATTTTGTAAACTTTTTTCATCTGTAATCTTGATGATTCACTTTATTTCATAGCATGCAATAGTTTTTCTAAGGTCTCTTCCTGGCATAAAAACTTTCATGTATAAGCACCTACTTCATAACAAGTGTTGCCAGAAAGGTTTGAAAGAAAGTACAGTCTTATTTCATGGTACACTAAACTTTAATAACAGCAATACCTTCCAAAAAGGAAGAATTTGATTTACAATTTCTCTGTGTGCATGTTTACTCTTAATCAGAAGTACTGCTCCTTTGATTCAGTGTATTAAGTTGAACAAAAATTGATTTTAGGTTGAATCCATCAACTGATAGGATTTTCTGCTTCAAAATCAGTCTCCTTTGGCAATCATGCTAATCATCCAGTAATCCCATTAAAAAAAAATAAATCTATTCAGTTAAGTATAGCAGGGATATACATCACTGAGGCACAAATAGGGATGGGAAAGAAATTGTGTAGTGGATGTAATGTTTTCTAAAAGAGAAAAATTGTGCATCCAGCCTACAACTGTCTGAGAGCAGAAAAAGGGAGAATGTTTAGGGAGATATTATTAGTTTAGCAACTTCTGGCTGTCTGTTCCATTTGAAACCTTCAAACATTCCAGTGTTTTAAAAGTCAAAGGATGCTTTAGTATTGACTTACAGATATTTTGGTTGTGAACTTGTCTAATCCTTTACCAAAACTTCCAAATAAATTCTCTAGTTATATCCCATTCTGTGGTAACAAATTGAGAAACTCAATCCCAACTGTTAAAAGTTTTTTTATGTTTCTAAGATTTCCTCATGCTTGTCTTCTATAAACTTAAAAGGACTTCACCTTTCCATAGGGAACTTGCTATATTCCATTGAACACTTTTGATGCCTTTTTGAATATATTGTAAAAAATGCAGCATCTTGTACATTAAAATTTCCTTAAATATCACATAAATATTGCCTGTAAACCTTATAAATTTTAGAAAGAGGCTCCTCACTTCTTTCTCAAACTGTGCTTCTCTACTTGACCATTTCAAGGCATGGTTTCCAGATGACAGACTACTATTGTCATAGAATATTATAAAATAGCCCTTGTTTTTAACTTTGTTTCCCCCCTTTTCTAGATTCAATATACATAGGTAACCATTTTATAGTGGAATAAAGAATGAATATTCATTATAAATTCGTGAATACTCATTAAAAATCGTGTTTTGGAAAAACATTTCATATAAACAAACACTTTTATTCTTTTCAGCCACAAACTTGATAAAATGTAGCACTAGAATTAAGAATATGCAGAACTTTTTTAGATCTGGTCAAAATGCTTACAGCCTTAAAGACTTTGTGTAGGTACTGGTAGTTCAATTCAAATTCACCTTAAAGTACTATATTTATAAAGTAAAACTGGGCTAAGATTCCTTATTTAGTAATAGAATCACAGGAAAACTTGAGTTGGAAATGATGTCTTGAGGCCATCTAGTCTAATACTCACTCACAGTAATCCCAGCTAGACCAGGTAGCTAAGGGAACTGTTCTGTCAGCATTCAAATATGGGGATATCACAAGCTTTCCAGAAAGTATATTCCACATGGAAGTTAACCACTTCCATAGTGCTGTTGGTTCAGGGGATTTTTGTTCACCTTAATGTTGAATTTTCCTGCAATCTGACTTGTGTCCATTAACTCTTGTCCTGAGAGAATTTTAACCAGTAAGAAAAACCTTGTTCTGTCCTCCCTGTATCCTTCCAGGAGGTAGTAGTAAACTCCAATAAATTCTCTCAGCCTTTTCTTCAGGGTGAACAGGTCCAATTACTTCAGCATCTCTTTGTATATCATGTTCTCCATTTTCATGGTCCTCTGCTATGCCTGCCTCAGTAAGGAAATGTCCTTCTTTCAGCAGAGAATGCAAAACTTAGATACAGTAATTCAGATGCAGTTCCACAAGTCTGTAGCAGGGCTTCTCACCCTCCACAAGAATTTATTAGTTTGTTAACCAGTCAGGTAGTGAGTTGTTTTGGTGACATGGGGTTAACATTGGTCTGGCATCTCCCAGCTGCCAATGAATATCTTAATGCTTAAGTGAGATCTGGGACAATAAATCAGATTTTTGACCGACCTTTTGACACCTTTATTTTTGACTATAAAAGCAACACCAGACTTTCACAAAGCAGAAACCTGTACATTTTCCTGGAACTGTGTGGAGCTTCTCCCATGAGTAGGGATGCTTCACTGTTACTCCCCAGGGATTAAATGATGGAATCAGTGCACATTATTGTAATTTCAGTGAGTCACATTCTACTTGTAATCATATTTCTTTGTCTAGCTTTAATGTTGGTCCCTTGACATAGTGTACTGCTTTATGTTATGCTGTAATCTACTAGTAGTTCTTTAGTTTTATACTAAATAATAAGTAATCCTGATTAAGGTCTTTCATCTTTTGTCTCTGTGGCTTGTCAGCTCCCAAATTCTGGCTACACAAACCCAGAATGGTTGAAGTCCTCTATGAAATCCTCCCTTCTCTCTACAGAGGGCCTTCATCACTCCCTGGTGGAAGACGCTGTACCAGACTCTCAATAAAATGTCACTTGTCCCTGTCTTTTCTTTAATCCTGACTCATAAGCTCTCAGTTGACTCCTCATCCACCATCAGGCAAAGCTCCGTGCAGTCCAGCTGGACATTGGCATAGAGTGCAAACATTGCCTCCTCATCTGCCTTGTCTGCCCTTCCTAAAAAGCCTTTATCCTTCCATTGCAACACTTCAGTCACAGGAGTGAGTCATTCTGTTGTGTCCCTGTGATGCCAATAATATCATAGCCACACAGGCATGCACCCATCTCCAGCTCCTCCTGTATATTCCCCATGCTGCACGCATTTCAGAGAGCCATTTAAATTGAGCTCCTGATAAAGCAAATTTATTAGCTGAAATTCCTTTGTGCTGTCCTTCGGGTGCTATATTGCCTTTCTGCAGTCCTAAATACTATCTAAACCATTGCTTTTCATCCTGCATTTTGCAGATGGGTAAATTCTTCATAAACACTGTATCTAACAAGTGTTCAAAAGGGCAATAGAAAATGTTTATAGTCTGATATTTCATATGTGTACTTCTTACAGCATTTCAGTATTCATTTCATGCACATGATCTCACTTTTTAAGTATAACAGAAGATGTTTTCATACTTATTGTTGTGTTTGTGATTTCACAGAGCAAGCTACACTGACAAAATGAGATACGACATTTGGTTTATCCACAGTGGAAGGAATGATGAAATATAGTCACAGTCTTTGCAACTGAAAAAGTAAATTTAACTTATTACAGCACCGTATAAGAATTCAGCCTTAAAAAATTAGGCAAAATAAGTAATAATAATAATAATAATAATAATAATAATATCAGTACTAATAAACCTTTAATTTTCTGCATCTTGAAAGTCTATTGTAAGACTCATGTCTTAAAAGATAGTAGGAGTATGTATATGTATGCACATGTATAATACACTAATACACATACTTCTATATATATTTATATCCACAGATATTTATACATATATTCAAATTATATTCATGCCTTTATAATTATTTTTAGTGGCTGGGCTGGGTTTGAGTTCCTGTATTCTGCACATCAATAACTTTCAAGGTATTTGTACATAAGGCTTGAAATAGCTTGTATACATCTTAAAAACCTATATAGCTCTCATAGGGACATAAAAATTTTAAACCACTTTTTTTGCCTATCCACTTTAAGTAAATATTTCAGTCTAAATATAACCTTGATCATTTTATCCTTACATCGTTAACTTGACATTGTAGAATAAGGTTTAATGCAATGTAACTGACTTAAGAACATTAAAAAACTGCAAGTGAAAGAGTGCTTTTGCTTCATGTTTTGCTCACTACTTTCCAATTGGCTGACAACCAGTCAGCCCACAATAAAAGAGAGCAGGGGGTTAAAAAAAAATAGCCATGTTATGCAAGTGTCACATATTAAATTAACTGGTTATATAAAAGAGACTACATTTCAATGTGTAAGTTCTTGCCCATAGCACCAATCCACGATGAAAAGCCACACTGAAGCATGTATGTTCATATCTCAGTAAGATACTGTTTATTTGTTGGACTCTATGGTCTCAGAGGGGTTTTCCACCCTGATTCTGTGATTCTGTGAGTAAAATTATGTATGTCACATAAAGATAGAAAAATTTGTCTACTCCTTTTGATAAATTCAGATATTGCTGGTGTCTCTTGTCACTGCAAGCAGCTGAACTGAGTTTGCACGGCAGTGTTTCAGTGGGGGAAGGTAGAGGGGTGGCTTCCCTGAAGAGCTGCCAGAAACTTCCCCCTGGTCTGATGGGGTCAATGCCAGCCAGCTCCTGGGTGATCCACTGCTGGCCAAGGCTGAGCCCATCGGTGACAGTGGTAACGCCTCTGGGGTAGCAGTTAACATGAGGGAGAAAAAACGAACTGGGCAACTCCAGATAGAAAAAAGTGTGAGGATAGCAAAATAAAGGGCTCTGTAGATGCCAAAATCTGTACTAGAGAGGGTGGAGGTGCTGCAGGCACCAGAGCAAGATTCCCCTGCAGCCTTTGGTGAGGCAGCTGTGCACCTGCAGCACATGGGGGGGCTGAGATCCACCTGCAGCTCACAGACAACCTCATGACGAAACCGGTGGATGTCAAAGGCAAGCTGTGACCATTCCTGTGGTAAGCCTGAGCTAGAACAAGCTTCTGGCAGCGCCTGTGCCCTCATGGAGAGAGAAGCCCATACTGGATGCGGTTTCCTCGCAGGAGCTGTGACCCTGTGGGAGACCCACACTGGAGCAGGCCATTCCTGAAGGATTGCACTCAGTGGGAGGGAACCTTCTGGAGCAGCTTGTAAAGAACTGCAGGCCATGGAAAGGAACTCATATTAGAGAAGCTCTTGGAGGACTCTCTCCCTTGGGAGGCAGCCCACACTGGAGCAAGGGAAGGGCATGAGGAGTGCTCCCCCTGAGGAAGAAGGAGCAACAGAAATGATGTGTGATTAACGGACTGCACCCAGCTCCCAGCTAGGGTCAACCCACCGCAGCAACCCTTAGGACAAATACTGTGTAGCTTGTCCACATTTTCTTTCAGAAATTTAAAAAATAACTTTTGCTAGTAGACAAGATGGAAACAAAATCATGCTGGTAGAGTCGGTTGATTTTTAAGGCACTCTATTCATAAGTTTGGAAGGCAGGACTTCCAGAATACAAGTCATATTCTGTAAACAAATTCTGCTGACACCAACTGCATAACAATTGTAGCATATGCTTAAAGAATACCAGTTCATCCTTCTCTCTTTTCAAGCATAATAAATTACTGCTTAGTTGTGTGCTTATGAAAAAACTCTTTTTCTTTTTTAAATACCACAGAACATTTCTCAACTAAATGTGACTTACCTGGCAAACAGCTACAGTAAAATTCACCAATCAAATCATGGCAACGGCCTCCATTTTTACAGGGCTTGGAGGAACATTCATCAATATCCGTGGAACAGTTTTTGTCTGACAGAAAAGAAAATTAAACATTAAAACTATAAATCATGCTGGGAAAGTAGAAAAGCTGCTTCACAGTGCAAGTGACAACTGCATAGTTTAACTTTTCCAGGTTGGAAACACTATTTCTGCTTGACAGTTTTAAAACTAGAGATATTCATAGATATGACTGGTAGTCAAAAAATTAAATATTTTATAGTAATAAATATGAACAGCATTTGCAAAAATGTCCTTTATATATTCCAGCAACACAACTCAATACCTTAATTACTAGACCTATATGCTACTTTGAAAAAAATTGTTTTAGAGATTTAATAACCTTAGTAACAAAAAAAAAAAAAATACTTCTTGAGGTTGCATTCATATTTCCAGAAGAATGAAGCCATTTCTCAGATCCAAACAAAACCCCACAAGTTTACTCATGTATTCCTTAATTTTTCTGCTTTTAAAAAGATTTAATTGAGCTGTAATTCAGATTGATTCAAATGAATGAAATTATAGGTGAATATGCAAAGATACATAGAGGGGAAAATTTAGAAGGCAACAGAATGGTGGCCTATGAAAACAGTTAACTCATTGGACATACCAAATAAAATCCAGCCTCCTGTTTCTCTGTTGTGCATTACATTAATTTAGGGCAATCAAACAAAAATTGATCAAAAATAGATTGGACAAATATTTGGACTAAGAGCTCACATGAATACCAGAAGTTAAGTCAATTATAGAGAAGGAAAGCTGCAACTATCACTGATGTGAACAAGCAGAACTTTTGTTGGTATTCTGTGTAGAAATTATGGAAAGTTCCTTGTGTCACTCAAATCAGATATACCAGACAGGTATTGAATCCCAAACACCTCAGTCAGAGCTGAATGGAAGGATCATGTGGGGTTTCTCAGGTCCCTCTTGGACAAATAAAGCTTGTACAATTATATATTCACCACAACAATAAATGCATGGATGGCAGAAGGAGTTTTGTCTTCCTTAACTGTAAGATGTACATTCAGCTAACATGTAAAAATAGAATGCATGCAAAAATCAAATTAATGGGAAGGGGAGAAAGTGAGGACAAGACAGAGGAAGGAAAGGAAAAAAAATACAACACTAAGAAAAAGGGTTAGGGTGGATGGTAGCAGATGGGTTTAAGAGGATGGTAGCAGAAGCTCATAGACAAGGATAATTATAGAAACCAGGTAAGACTTTGACATTTTGTGGATACTGCACAGTCACATATAGTATGCTGTATTTCATGATTAAATACAGATCAAAAATCCAGTAGAATCAGTTAAAAGGAATCTTAACTTTTTATAGCTTGTGGGCTTTTCTGCTGATGTTTTGTTTTGTTGTTGTTTTTAAATAGCTAAAAGAACTAGCAGAATCCTTAACAACACAGGACTTGGACCCATAGAATATTTAATTGCAAACCCATAATTTTTGAAAGGAATCATCATTCAAAAATTCAAAGGTATTTGAATGTACTATTGGTAATTTTTCATGCCATAGTGAAAAAGGTAACTGCAAGTTACTTGATTCAAAGTTAAAGGGAAAAGTACTCTCTGACTATAAGGAAAGAAATGTGAAAAACTTGCCTGAGAGCATTCAAAATCTATGGAAAAGGAGAAAAGGGTGAGCAACATAATAAAAAGGAATTCAGAAGAACTTCATAGAATGTAGAGAAATTCTGATTTGAAACCTGCTGAAGAGTGAACATTTTGCCTTAAAAAGGTAATTAAGAGAGCTGCAGCTTGCTATAAGTACACAAGGACAAACTTTTTGTGGGAGAAAGACAATGGATGTTAGGAGACCAACACGACACTTGCTGGTTTTCAAAGTATGAAAAAAGCCCAACTTATAAAAAAGCAGGTCAAGTTGCTATGGATAAACTAAAAAGTACAACATAAATATGCAGGCATGAAATTGGACCAGCAAAAGCATGTAGCTATTATGGGATGGCAGGGTAACAAGAAATTGCGCTGTATGTACTTCATATTGAAGATGAAGGAGAGATGCGGTTTGCCATCCAGTGAAGAAGGATGGTTACTGATAATGGTAATCACACAAAATTGTTCAATGCTTCTTCTGCCTCAATCATCAGTAAAAAGACCAGCTGCAGAGCAGGTCATTATCATAATTAATACTTATGATTAAAGGGCAAAACTTCAGTGTTGAATACAGAAGAAAAGCTGTAGAATTGTCAAATTAGTTAAATAGTCAGATAGGCTGGTCTGAAGAACTCTACCCTTGGGTACTAGTGAAAAAAACTCAATAGTTTTCTTTGTGAACTTCTGTAAAATAGGTAAAGTACCTGAAGACCCATTAAAATCAGCCTTCAGAAAAAGAATAAAAGGCAAAGACATGAAATTATAAATTCATTTGTGAAACTCCTTTTCCTGGAAGAAATATTGGAAAAAGTTTTAAAGTTTACTTGCAAGAACATATAAATAAAAACCAATTCATTAAAAAATGGGCCTTATGTAAGCAAATTTATTCCCCTCTACGTTAAATTTACACATTCTGTGGATAAGAAAACCCAGCAGCAAATGTCATGCTCCTTTTGTTCACTAATGCTATTTTTTGTGAAATCCCAGTAATCGGTTTACATAGAAACTATAAGAGCATATTATCAAATGAGTAAAATTTTATGGAAAGCCATATTCATGCATTAGTTAGTAGTGGTTTTGCTACCAGACTGGATGAATGAATTGCAGAGGTTCTGAAAGAAATCTGCCCATTCAATTCCACTAATTTTTTTTCAACAGCCTAGATGGTGGGTAGCAAAGTAAACTCACTGGTGGCAACCCAAAAAGGTACATTGAAGAACAGGTTTAGAAGTCTTCATGAATTTCAACCAGCTAAAGATAGAGTCTGATATAACCAATGTAATACGATCAGAAGCGAAGATACGATACAGAAAATCACAAGTAGGAAAAAACACCAGAATTTTGTTTTAAAATAAATAGTTTGCTGACATATATAAAAAAGAACATAGACAGTTAGAAGTTTTACTGGAATAAAGCTGCTTTTGGAGTGCTTTGCATTGTGCAGTGAGGTGCATTTAAGAAAATTTTGAGACTCCACATGAGCATGTTAGGAATGAAAACCAGCTCAAAATCATGACCTTGTAGGATGAACAAAATAAATGAGCCTATAAAGCCTAAATAAGGAAAATTTGAATAGAAATGTGATGGCAATCATAAAATAAGAAAGTACTCTCACAAAATTCATCAGTTTTCTGTGTTCAGAGTAGACAGGGTGAGAAGTAATGCATTTAAACTGCAGTGAAATATTAGACAATAAGGAAATCCTTGTAGTGGTTTGTAAAATATCACACTGGGAAGATTCCACCAAGAAAAGAAGGAATTATTGGATTTCTTTAACAAGATACATAGGCGAGAAAACAGCATAGTATATTTTATGTTTTTTGCTGGGATAAGAATGAAACAGTTTATAGTTAGTATTTTGTTCTAGTGTTGTGATTATATAATTTACAGGGTATAAATTCTGTTTATGACACTGAAGGATGTCCAAAGACTTATGTTTATGTAATGAGTTGGATTGTCTGGAAACTTGCTTTGCTTTGTGGTAAAGGTCTTAAGTTACTCAGTGTGTGATAACTGTGCTCTGATTTTGGAACCTAGGGTTTCTGTCCAAATCTCTGTCTCTGCTCTATTTCTCCATCAAAACAGGTTTCTACATTAGTGGTATGAAAGAGAGGTGAGCCCAGGCTTGCAGCAGACAAGAGAAGTAGGATAAAAGTGCTAACACTAGCAGGAAGAGAAAACCACATTCTTCCTGCACACCACAAATGCACATGGTTGAAATTACAGACTGACAGGTACCAAGGCCTACCCTTCCAAGAAAGCAGTACAGCTTTTGGCACATTCAATCTGAGTTCACCCCTCAAATCTTTCTCATGATAATACCATAATGAAGCAAATGAGGCATTTTATACTTCCACGAATCTCCTTTTCTGTAGGCAAATGTGAAAAGTCCTTAGTCTACTATTTCAACACTGACTTTTAAACAGATACTTCATTTCCACTTTCACTTCCTTTCCTACATCTCTTTTCCACAGGGGACCAAGCCTATGCACCAAATGGAATCTTGTGATAACTTTTGTTTAGTAAACAGTACATTTTTCAATGTACTGCAGGTCACTTCTGGTCACTTGTAGTTTGCAGATACAAGCATAGAAAAAAAATGCAGATTATAGCTACTGAGCTGTTGCTGAGCTGTATGTGGGAAACAACAAAAGCAATTTGAAAAGGACTGCTGAAGACCTCAGCATATGAGCACTATTGCAGTGCTGTGAGAAAAAAATCTCAGACGTATTTAAATAAAACAAAGAGTGAACATTGATGTGTAAAATACCTCTGTATAAAACATTGATTAGAATGTTCCATATTTAAAAATAAGTGGGAAGGATGCAAGAAAAGCTACACAATTTATTCAATGACTGAAGAAAGCATGCTGTTGGCAAAGGCTTAAAGAGCTCCATCTGTTTCATTTAGAAGAAACAAAACCAAAAAGTGACTTGATTACAGTGTGCAAAGAGAAAACACTTGAGTAGCAAGAGCTTTTTCATTTTGTGTAGAAAAGGTAATGAGATGCAATAGATCAAAGTTGAAGACAAAAATTTAAATAAAATATTTAATATAAACTTCTAAATCTGATGGTGATTACTACTAGAAAAAATGCCAGTGAAATTCTGGCTTCTTTTCATTCATTCAAATCAGGATTGAATGCTTTCGGATTCATTGTGTGCTTTAATCAAAACTAGAGTAATTAGGTTCAGTACAAGGTGGTTAATGGCCAACATTAACTTCCTTCTGGTACACAGACCTAATATAGAGCATACAACCAGCAATCTATGGATTGTTAGAAGACTTGCAGAACATATAAATTCATCCTGTAGCCCTTTCTGTGTCTTTCCTGGGAAAACATCACAGCAATTTAGCGAGACAGGTAAATTTGTGATAGTAATAGCCCACCCTGAGGCACCTGGGCTCTGTAGCATCACTGTCATCATGTGAAATGTGTATGTTCTGTAACTGGAGGTTTTGGGAGTTACTAGGAAAACTAGGTGCAAGGTGTTACTCTATTGTTACCAGAACAAATAGCCAATTCTATTCCATTTCTTGCCTGGCTACTAATGTGCTGAGGGGAAAAAAATATTTTTATGATAGTTGTGTAAACAGCTTTAAAGATCATCATTCTGCATTTAACACATTTTCCCTCCTGCCTCAAGGCTCCTCAGTAGTCTCTGGTCAACTCACTACTTAAGTGAAGAGAGTCAAGTTGTGGTGTAATGTTCCCACTATCACCACTGCATCCCTGAGGCCAAGTACACATCTCACTGACATTGCTGGCCACTGGCCAGGTATCAAGGTAGGAGCAAGGGCCTCAGGACTTGTCCAGTGGCCAGGTTTTTGTTAGATCCATAGAATCATGGTGTAGTTTGATTTGGAAATGACCATACAGATCACCTAGTGCCAATCCACTGTCATGGGCAGTGACACTTTCCATGAGACCAAGTTGCTTAATGCTCCATCCAAACTGGCTCTGTCAACTGCTAAAGATGGGGTATCAACAGAAAATAAATAAAACAAAATCATGACAAAGAAGAAAGCCAAAGAGTAAAGAACAAAAATGAGTCAACAAGATGGCACCAAATAAGGCTCTATTTAGTGTGGTCATACTAAAACTGTCAGTGTCATACTGTTTATAGTATGGCTCTATCAAAACAAAAGATGGCAAAAAGAATTGTTTCACTGTCTAAAACAGCAACCCAGTATATATTGGTAAATATAATTTAGTATCAAAAACTCCAGTATTATGCTAGGTGGTATTGCAGAGGCAAGTGTTGAACAACAGGCCTTTTCCCATATCAATGATTTGGTGGATTTTTTTCAGAAGAGGAACTATATACAAAGAAAAAACTAAGCACACCCTAAATATTACCATTCTTATAAAAGATGCCACTTCTGTTTCCCAAATTCATTAACAAAATGTCTGTAAGGGATGAAAAATGTGCACTGGGGAAGTTGCTTGGAGGTTGATTTTTTATGTCAGGGTTCATTCACTGATTGCTCAGGTCATTACAGAAAATTAATTCCTAAGAGGATTCTTGAGGCAGTTGTAACAAAAATTTTGATTGAAATTGTGTCTTGGTAGCTATACGTTATTTTTCCGGTGCACTCAGATGTAAAAAGTAAAAGTGGTCCTCACTTTGCTGGCATATTGCTGTTCATTGTATGGTGTCATCAATGACATTAACATAGGAAAAATATGGAGATAAGGAAAGATTAGGTTGATTTTCCACAGTAATTCAGGAAGACTAAAAATTTCAGCCATATCTTTCAGTGTCTTCTCTGTATGAGCTTTTCTAGACATGATTTTTTTAATTTTTTTATTTGATAAGAGCATCCTAGCAACTGACAACAGTTTTAAAATTGAAAATCAAGCTTATTAATATAAATTTATTATTTTCCAATTTATCTGAAAGTAATTAAGTACATAGTCCTACCCAGAAAGATAATAATGGATGTTCTACATACATTATGTTATGCAAGACAGTTGGAATCAGCACTAAAAAACTAAAAAACTAAAGAATGGGGATAAACTGGAATACAAAAAGAATCTCATAATAATCTTCCTTCAGAAGAGCAAAGATAAAGTAAATTCCATACAAGCTAATTAAAGTTTTGATTGAAGATTTAGCTTATCTTTTGTCAGGTGGTTCAAACTATTATTATTCACCCCTTAATTTGAACCAATCATGCTTAGTATTTGCAGATGGAATACTATTGGAGGAATGTGCCATTTGATTTCTCACATAAAGAAAACCCGAGCAACTTTGCTTATATTTAAATTGCCAGAAAAAAACAATTGATTTGCTTTTCTTTCATGCAATTCATTAACTTTTATGTATTATTTTATCAAAAATTTTATGTAATGAAATTGGCAGCATGATGAAACCTAAACAGATTTTTCTGCACTGTACTGATTTTTTTCCAAATGTCCTAACCTGAATTCCTTCCAAGCAAAGCAGGTACACTTACACATGTCATGACAATAAATATTCTATAATGACTCAGAAGTACATAGTGAATCCATTTCCATGTCTGCATAAATTTTGTTTATTTTCCAGCATGTTAAGTTTGCTCACCCCACTGTGGGAAGCCTGCCCTCAGCAGCCTGCCATTTACAGTGTTTGTGGCAACCAGCAGCCCATCTGAGCTGCTCCAGCTGAGCAGGGGGAAGGAAGTCAGCCCTTCACTCCTCCATGGCCTGCTATGAGCCAGAGCTCTGCTGGCCTGGAGCCTGGGGAACCATCCCTCTCTAGTTGCCAGCTTCCAGGTTTTGTTTTGGTTTGAAAAATCTCAGTGCTTTGATTAGCGCTCAGACAGAGGAATGTTGTTTAAATGAACCCGGTCATTAGGGGACATCACAGAAAAGACCTGGCTTTTCAGCTGCTTCTGTGATGGCCATAAGGGCTGATTGATGTGGAACAATTATCTGATGCATGAGATGTAATCAAGACTGAATTTCTGTGGCTGACTCTGAGGATGACTGAGCATCCATAGATCACAGGATCAATTAGGCTGGAATAGATCTCCAAGCTCATCGAGTCTAGCCTTTGACAAATCCCCATCATGTCAACTGAAACCATAGCACTAAGGGCCCTGTCCAGTAATTTCTTGAATATCTCCATTGTTCTTGACTCCTCCACTTCTCTGTCAGCCCATTCCAATGCTTGACAACCCTTTCCATTAAGAAATTCTTCCCAATGTCCAACCTGAACCTCCCCTGATGCAGCTGCGTCCTCTTGTCTGTCACCAGCTGTCTGGGAGAACAGGCCAATCCCCACCCTTCCTTTTGGGTAGAGGTAGATCTCTCAGGCCAGTTTTTTCCATCGAATTGTTGGGGAAAGTACTTTTCATAATTAACAAGAAAAAGAGAACACAGTGACTCAATAATTTTGTACTGTGCAGTTGTTCTGATAGTAACTGAAAGCATCTATTTAAAGCAAAATGCATCTAAAATAGACCAGCTTTTGCAGACTTACTGAAAACAAAATTTAGAATGACATGGGAAAAGAATACACAGGAAAGATTTTTGAAAGCCCAGAGAAAGATATTATCTTATGTCTTGTGATGGCTTGACCTGAGCTGCAAGACCTTGCTCATCTTTGTATAATATTGGTTTTCAAATTTTCTGTGTTGCCGTGTCCACTTGCTTAGCCACAATATCTACTACAGGATCCTAAAGCCCAATAGTATGAGTCATGACAGAGGAAACTATATGGACTTGATCTTCAGAAAGAATATTAGAAGGCTTGCATATTTATTTAGTCTCTTGTGTAAATGTAAGTCAATGTGTGACTGATGGTAGATTCTGACTGTTGATTCATACTGTCTTGTTATAATGGTAAACATTAATGAGACATGGGCAAAACTTAGAGGAAGGATCATTTTACACATAGAGGATTCATAAGGACCTTGATATAAGTGAGGAAGTCAGGTTAAGGTTCTCATGCATATAAACTACAAATACAAAATTCAGTGCTAAATGATGAAGTAAAAATCACTTTGAAATCAAGTTTTTTTCCACCCAGTATTCACTGGTGTAATCTTACTATCATAGGGCTTATCCATATACATGAACAGATTTGAAATCCTTTTAATTATTAATTAAATAAATAAAGGATTTAATTCATCTCTTCCAACAATTAAAAAAGGAAAAAGGTTTACGATGGAACAATATAATCCCATCATTTATTAAAGATTAAAAACCCATGCTTTCTCATCCAAAACCACTGAATTACAGAGTTCTTTACTTCCAATTACTTGTGTTACCAGAGAAAATCCACTCAAATAATGAAAATGATCAGTAGTTGCACCTCACAGAACTGCCTCTTCCTTCTCTATCATTGATGAATTCAACACCCTCCCACTGATGCTTTAATTTGAAGTGTCTTACTACCCAATGGACTAAAGCTGTCCCACTGTTCAATATTAAAATTCCCTACTTCACCTATCTGAAGTATGTGTTTTATGTATTGAACAAGATGTTTGTATACGTTGAACAGGATGTTTTCTAATTTTCGAGGCTGGCCAGTTTAACAGACTTGCACTGCCTTTACCTATCTCACTTCAGGTGTTCTCAAAACCCCTCTAATTGGCAAAATCAAATAAAACACTGGGAGGGAAGGAAGTAGCAGTTTTGCTATCTGTCCATTTGTCCAGTAGCTCTTTACTACAGGATAATTACCGTATTCCTGTGTATGCAGATTGCGATGGGAGGGCATTTGAAAGCCCTCAGTCTTTTGTTGTAGAGAAAGTATTTTCCTGGTCTTTATCAGGAACTGCCCATCTTGGACAGAGTAAAGGAAATTCTATGCAGCAAGCTCCAAAGGCTGCCAGAATTCTGGTGCTCACCCTTTCAGCATCAAACAATTCAGCCGGCAGCAGAAGCCGCAAGAGGGCTCCCTGCTCTTCTCACGACCCTCTCAGATAATTTGGGTGTTCCTGTCCTGCTGTCTTTCCTCAGCAGGAGAGAGTTGTTTCCACTGTCCTGCCCTGCTCCCTGCAGCACATGTTGCACTGCCTGTCCCCACCTCTGTTCTCAGGAAAGAACAAAGATCCACCACCTGTGGAGCACCACTGCCTGGTTCAAGGGGAATTCATCCAAGGCCATCCATGGAGGCCCTCCTGTCCAATGCTGTCCTTCCATCACAGTTTTAGTTTCAAGGGATGTGATCCCACTCAGAATTGATGCCACTTCACACAGATAGTAAACAGGAAAAGAGGCAAACAACCAGCCTAAGACAATTTTGTACCTGACCAGCTAAGATGCTAAAGGTAAACTTTTTTCTGAAATTGTTTTTAATATGGTAGGAAAACAAAAGTGTGCTTAAAAGAAAGTAAAAGGTAAAAGTCATTCTTATACACTTAGTGGACTTTTTCAAATGTTACTAGCTTGTGCAAGTCTCATCAGAAGACTACAAGATGTGATTGGCAGGATGTTAGCAGGTCTGTTGATGAACTTTTAACATATGCATTCATCAGAGCTAATTACTATCAGTTAACTGCTCTGTTTATGATGTTTTTCTAAATTAATTATGCAATTTCTACATTGTTTAAATATTAAGTGGATAAAAATTTTATATATATGCATACTATGTTTCCTTTAGCCCTTAAATAGCTTTTGAGTGTATCACTGTTACTACAGCAATATCTAAGCGTACCATTTATATAAATTTTAAAACTCAGAAGAACATGGAAGACTCTTTTGCTGTTGTTTGCCTTTTGCATAAGACAGAAGCCCAAATATCCAGTATTTCACATCACAGACTCATTCTAGAGAGGCTGAAGCAGGTTTTGGAAGGCTTGGAGAGAGCAGACCTAATGAGATCCACAATGACTGACTGTGAATTAATTGTACAAAAAGCATGAGCACAAACAAAAATATTCAGTGTAATCAGGAGGATCCTTGTCCCTACTCCTAATTCCAGTTAGTAGGCTGGTTTACTTTATTTCTTGTGGGAGATGTCCTGTCTCACAGAAAAAAAAAAAACAATATGAAGTGAGATCAATAGCACATTCGTGATGGAAAATCCCTCACATAGGAAATGCAGGAGAAAATTGAGCTTTTTTTCATATTAGCCTATTATGCAGTCATGTGAACTTCTATGACTTCAATATAGGCCTCAAGGTATTCAATAAAATCTACTTGTAACTCACTTGTAAGTTTTTCCCTGTTGACAGATCCTGAATCCTGTTTGTCTTGGAATGAACAAGGATGTTACTGGCAAACTGTTTGCATCAGTATGATGCATATATATCCAGAATATAGGATAAAGAGTCCCTACTGAGGAATACATACTCTATCCCAGGCTTCCTTAGTGACACTCACACATTAATTTGTAGTTCTGGCTCTACAATGTGGACTCCATCATATCCCAAAATAGTGTTGCTGTATTTTCAAATGAACAACTTTCCCTGCATTACCCAGTTTAAACTGACTGTTATCAACCTACTACAGAAAAGTTTGACATTTTCCATTTGGATTCTAGCAGTACAGGAGAAAGTTTTAAAAACTTCTTATTTTAAAATTTTTGCATTAAACTTCTTCTATCTATAGTAACAAATACTTTGCAATCACTTCTGTTACTTTCAAAATTGATGCAAAATAGACATAGTATGTGAACTCATGAAAGCAAAGCCAGTTACCAACGTAAAAAGGAGAATAATATGTTACGGGAAATATATCACATCTCGGTTTTGTAATGCTGAATAATATAAGAATATGCTTGCATGAAAACTCACAGAAGTTGGTGGCAATTGCAACTACTATTGCTTCCACAGATTTAAAATTTCTGTATGTTATCTCAGATTCCTTTTGTCCTGTCTTCCTACATTTAACCATTGACGAAATATGAATGAAGAATCTCTAAACTGAACGTCATTGGTGTTATTATGGACCTGAAATGCTCTGCAACTAACTTAGTTTTGCCTCCTCATCCTTCACTGTTCTACTTACTTCTTTAACTTTTTATTTCTCCTTAATAGATCTCTTTCATTTTTTTTTCCTCTCCTCTCTACTGGTCCCCACTCATTTTGAGCTCCTTGGACAAACTTGTTTGGCTTTTTATTACAATATCCACTAACTGTATGACTTCTTAGACTGCCACTGCTTGTTTTCCTGTTACTACTTATAAATAATGCTGCTCCATCTGCCTCTCTGAAATCAGCAGCTGAAAGTCAGTGTTCAGTGCCTGACATTGTTTTTTCAGATGGCATATATTTGGAGACAGTTTTATTGATTTCCTGTTAGCTGCTTCTGGCAGAAAATAGAGCCTTGAAGACTCTCCACGATGCAAGAGCTATTTTCTCAAACCTGGTAGACATGCAAATAATTGTGCAACTTACGAGAATTTGTCATAAGGATCTGATGGCACCTTTGTTAAAGAGAACAAAGTGTAATCTTTCTAAAATTGTGTTCTTGTTACCATCTCCATCAAGTATGGCTGTGATAAAATCTGAGAAAAATAGCACCAGCTACCTGTTCACCTATGTTTCATAGATTAGGTAGTTTTAAGCAATTTTTTTCTTCTATGCAAAATACAATTTTTCTTTCCATACACACACTGCTTTCATTTTGTATCATATTAGGAGGGAAATTAAAACATTATCAATCGCACAGAACCTTAAGTTGATTTTATTTTTATTAATGCTAAAACACTGAAAAAAGTGAAAATAAGTTCAGGAAAGAAAATTAATAGTTTAACTATTTAACTTCTTTTCCAAGTTAAAAGAAATCTTACCAGTGAATCCTGGAGGGCAAGCACAGCTGTAGTCTGCAACCAGGTCTAAACACGTTGAATTGCTTTTACAGAAACCATAAGTGCACTCATCAAAGTTGATTTCACAGTTCAGGCCTTCAAATCCTTGGAAATAAAACCAAAGAGCTATGCATTATTCAGCTATATCTGTGTCTTATTTTTCTAAAGCAATGTCTTTAGGTCCCTCATTTTCAATTTACTCATGTAAAAAAATTATCTTGAGTCCTTGGATTCTCATTCTAAAAGTTTTGTCTCCACTGTCATTAATAGAAAAATGCTTTTTTTTTTGTGTCAAATATAGTTTAAAAGGAGTCAATAAATGAAAGCACAAATTTAGGATTCAGTATGTTCATTAACACTTAAGAACTTATGAATTATGTATCTGCTGATTTTGACAACATTACAGATGAAGTGAAGCTGGGATTTGGATATCTGCTGTCAAAATAAAAATCAACTCTTAAAATCTCTCTTAAAGTCAGTTCTCAAATAGTTGCTTTTCTATTTTTTTCTTTGTTTGTTTTACAGAACCCCAGAATTATGAAGGTTGCAAGAGGCTTTCCAGACCATCCAGTCCAATAACAGCTCAGCATCACCACAACTCCCCTTGAGCCATCTCCCCAAGTGACACATCCAGACACCTCTCTCTCTTCCAGAGATGGTGACTTCACTCCCTGGGAAATTGTTCTAGTGTCAAACCACTCTTTCAGTGATTTTTTCTTAGCTTATAATATCAAATCTGAACCTCCCCTGACACAGTTTAGGGCCATTTCCTCTTATTCTCTAACTAGAGACAAGGCAGGAAAGACAGACCCCCCACTCAATGAAACCTCCTGTCAGGCAGTTGTAGGGAGCAGTGAGGTTCCCCTGAGCCTCCTCTTCTCCAGACTCAACCACCCCAGTTTCTTCTATCATAATGACTTTTAGCAAGCTCAGAGGCCAAAGTTTTTTTTTTTGTAGTTGAAACTGCTAGAAAATCTCCTCTCCAATATCTGACTTTTCATGCTCTTGTAAATGTATTCTAATTAATGGTCATGCTACAAAATGAGTGTCATTAGTGCTGTCACAGGCCATGGCTGCAGGAAGACCATGACTAATGCTGAGCTATTGGTATCCTCAGTGCAAGCTATATTCCTATAATTTCTCAAACTGACCATGGAACCAATTTCCACTGATCCTTAAGTCATAAAACTTTAGAATTACCCTTAATTCATTAATAATGTATAAAATAACAGCTCTTATTTGCATTTAAAGTTTAATCAGACCCATGTCTCACAGGTAACATGTAAGCCACAAAATTGGAAATGTGGTTGGCAAAATTTATTTTTGTATAAGCTAGTCAGGCAGTTTAAACAGCAAAATGATCTTTTCCAAGGTTAATTTCCAGCTATCTTCCAATATCTGTTTTGGCTTCTAATTTAAGCTAACTAATGACAGAGACTGTATTTATGAGAATTATTTGTAGCAATTTCATCTCTTTTGATGAGTTTCTGAAGTTATCACCACAGGAATGCCTGTACTAATGCATGCATACTTGAAATATTGTCAGGTATAAAATCAGCTACCATGAGTCCATATTTAGAAAATAGTAGAATTTGAAGATTAAAATAAAAGAAATTTAAACATATAATGTATCAGGCTATAATTTACCACTTTGGCTTTATTTCTAACTAAAAATACATTTAAAAATATTTGTAAGGAACCCATTTGTGAAAGCATTTCAGAAAGAAACTATAATTTTAACTGCTTTAAAACATTTAGCTTTCTTTGACTAATTTTTTTCATACAGTTCTGATAACAAAGAGCAGAGTGCATTTTTAAAGAAACAGACCACAGGTGCTAAAAATCATAGTATTTTTCTCTGTTAAAATTCTAATAGGTTTTTTTAGTGATGGTCTATTAAAGTCATTGTGACCATTGTAGCTTGCCATGATCAGTGAGAAATATGCATATTATTAATGAAGGTAAAAACACTTTTTGTAAGGTTATGGATGATAATTTCCATGGAATTCATATACTGCTCATTTGTGTTTTCTCCACTGCTTCAAACTTTGCTAAAATCATTATGTTCTGTCTAAAAAAAGGTAGCATTTAGGAGTATAGCTGTCTCCATTCTTCATTTGTCTCCAATCTTAATGACCATGGTTGTTTTGGTAGACACATTGACTTGGTGGACAAAGATGCCAAGAAGACTTTGGAAAGGAAAGAACAACTTTCATAGAAAGGAAGTTTTGATGATGACTTGATGCCTGTCAAGAAGATGTTTTGCAAACTGCAGGCAGTTTTGAATATTGATAATAAAAATAAATTATTTTGAACAACTTACCTTCAGGGCAAAAGCAATCATAGCTGTTGACATCATTCTGACAAACAGCACCATTCAAGCAGGGAGCTGAATCACACTCATTCATTTCTGTTTCACAGTACTGGCCTGAAAACCCTGCAAATGAAGTAAGATAAGCTTCGATTTTCTTTGTCATTATGTATGCTATAAGCATGAAACATGTATTTCAAACGGTGTTCTTTAACTAAAACCCAGAGATCTTACGATCCATATTCCACTGGATAAGGAAAATTTAGGTCAGAGTTTCAGTATTTTATTTACAAAGAGTTAAATTTTATTCATTTCTTATTCAATGTTATAAATACATTTTTATTGATGGAATAAAGCAAAAAATTAAGTAGGAAATGCTTCCAGAATGCAAGAAGGCATTCACAGCTGTAAGAAAACAGGGTAGCAATTTTCAAGTGCTTTTCTTGTATTAAAGTAATTTTAGTATTTTTGTGATATAATCTCAGAATGTTTTGGGTTGGACTGACTTTAAAGATTAACTAGTTCCAAGCCCTCTGCCAGGGGCAGGGACACTTTCCACTAAACCAGGTCACTCAATATATATTTTTTTTTAATTTTGCCACATTAATATGAGAAAGAGTACATCATTTATATTCTATCCACTGTGAAGTCCTTATTGATGTGGAGAGTAACAAAATACAGAGTCCAAATATACTGAGGCATAGCAAAGATGCGCTGTGCAGGTCAGGCCTCAGGACATGTAAAATGCAGAGCTCAGTTATGGCACACAAGGCTGTTGGGTTTGTTTCTAAAAGACAGAAGGTGTACATCCTTAAAACAAAAATCTGAGGACTAATTAAACTTGCATAAGGAAAGAGTAGCTCAGTTTTTTTCATTTCTTACAGGTACTTTGAGACACTGTACAAGGCACAGATGCTGCAGCACCAGCAGTGGGGGCTGCAAGGGGGTCTTGTCAGGAGAGGAACACAAGGATAGAAATTGTTTAGTTGATCTACAAAGCAAAAAAATATTGAATTAGCTTTTATTGTAGAGAAACAGGGCAGAGATACCCACTTGCCCCTAAGTTATATGTGGTAGACGACGACAAGATGAATTGGTATTTTCATAAATAGCAACTAAAGGTGAAAGATTTAATCTGAAGTATAATGAAGAATTATTCTAAAGGGCATATAATGTGAATCGAGACCTATATATTTTAATTTGTTTTGATGATATTCAATAGCAAAGAAGCTTTGGTGGGGGGAGGTTAGAAAATTACTGACACCAATGAAATAAGCTCATACTTTATACACTTAAAATTTAAAATTCAGAGAAGAAGAAAATAAGTATATAAATCTGGTTTGCATATGAGTGTATTAAAAAAACTGCATAAAATATTCCTTCTGCCAGTGTTTCAGAGCATTATGACCTTAATGAAAACAAAAGTGGTTAGGCATGCTTACAACCTACTTTGATTTAACTGTTACAGATTATTTTTTAAGTTTTAACAAGCTAGAATTATTTTCTAGAAGTTATGTTCTTTTGAAAATGTTAGCTTCTAACACCTGTAACTGAGAACTAGCTACCTAGAGGGAAATTAATTGAGATTGGAAACTTAACTATCTGAAATCTGGCCTATTAAGTTTGTTGGGGTTTTTTATCATTATAAAGACAGAAAATTAACAAGTACAGAAGAATAGAGAACAGAACCCTCATCCTTAAAAATGGAAAAAAAATACTTTTTCAAGCTGTTATTTTTTTTAAACCTTTATGTCTATTCATAAATTATTTTTTGAAAACAATACCTGCTAGAAAGCTTCTTAAAGGAGCTACTGGGAAGCATATTAGGTCATTTTAGAAATAAATACTTAGAATTTTTATAGGTCTTGCTGATAGTGTTAAAATGTTTTAGGAACCACTGCTGCCACTTCAGGATCAGAAAAATGCCCTTATTTAGATCCTACCATGTGAAACAGTATGAAATCTGAGAAGTGACTCAAGAGCTCCCAGCTCTCAGCAGGTCTGGCAGTGATGTTGCAAGAACTCCCTGTGATGAGCTGTGACCAGGTCACCCTCTCTTGGGAGCAGTGGAAATATCCAGCTGCTGCACCTGACATTCTGGGAATTTGCAGCAGGACTAACAGGCAAGGGGAAATATCACAGGGGCAAATGCAGAGCTGCAGGTAGTAGAATTTAATTTATAAAGATTTTCATTTACTTAGTTTACTTCATTGCTGTTTTATAAACTTATGGATTGGAACAGAAGAAATTAAAGGCATAACTAGAATCTGTTTTTAATAGAATTTGATGCATACAGCGTGAATTATCTACTCTGAAAGAGCTGAAAGGAAAGCACATAGAGAGAATTTTATTTCTTCTTGTCACATTTTTAACTGAATATGTCCTGCAGACACAAATCAATTTAAATGCAATTTGTATCTTAAATTATTTCTGCTGATGTAGAATTATTAATATAATATAATATAATATAATATAATATAATATAATATAATATAATATAATATAACATAACATAACATAACATAACATAACATAACATAACATAACATAACATAACATAACATAACATAACATAACATAACATGATATAATATATTGCAATGTAATGTAATATAATATAATGTAATATAATATAATGTAATATACTTTGATGATATTTATTTCTTGCTGATAAACATACCAACAAATGACAATTCTTTCACAGACATTAAATAACTCACACAATAGGCTGAAAGAACATGAGGGAAATTAAGCTTCATTTGTATTATTTTTAAATCAAGAATGAGTTGAGGAATGCTTTTAGTTGCATTATAATCCATGTATTCATACTTAATTACTTGTGGTATAACAAAATTAGGTAAACAACAAAATAGAAGAAATTAGTCAATTAAAATATAAATATTTATGCATTTTTGATATAATACAAGTCAAACAGTTCCCTTCATTTGAAAGTAAAAAAATAAATTTCTCTGTATGAGTGCTCCAAACCTTTGTGCTCTACCCTCTGGTCTCATAAGATGACTTTGGCAGAGCCAATACAGTGCTCTATGAAGCAGGAAAAAAATCCCATTCCTTCACCCACCCAGCTCCTCTCTCCATCAGCCGATGATAAGGGATATCCTGAATAACCTGATATACTCCTGAATAAATATTTCCATGCAGTCAAATGTAAAGGAGTGTGACCCATATATAAATCCTTTCAGACAGCTGAGAAAACATTTATGGGAATCTTTCATGTAAAAATGTATTGATATTATTTGTGGTTCAATCTAGAGCGCCCCTTAAAAATAATATAAAATTATATAATATACATATACATGTATAGAATAGTACAGTACTGTACAGAGTAGTACAGTATTTTTTATCATATCACATCAATCATAAGTAAGTTGAAGTTTATAATAAGTAATAGTGGTTTTATATTAGTACAAAAAGTAGGTAAACAAGTTATGTTCTCCAAAAATGTTTTGTTATTGCCTTCACTGAATGGCAAATAGCTATCATCAGAGAATATAATAGATGATGCAGCTGTTACACAACTTTCTCTACAGTGAAAATGCAAGGGTAAAACACATCTGAAAGATGAATTAGAAGTATTAAATTATCTTGTTTCAATTATTGCAGGGAAGGAGTTCATAACTCAGAGTTTCTGGGGTCAGAACTGGAAAAACATATCACAATTATTTACTAAGGATATGATTTCATTAATTTTTTTGTCAACACACACACTGCAGTAAATATTTTCAGCTCTCAAGCTTTATAGCTCTTTATTTGGACTTCCTCCTCAGGTGAGGATGAAATATTTATTTCCACTGGCACCTGTCATAGTTTCCCTATCTAATGTAAATGCTAGATAAAACATAAACAGTCAAGAAAAGTAATAAGATTTACCGCTAAGTAATTATGTGAAAGCAACATTGTTTGCAGGACTCTTTTACATATATGAAGTTTTTTCAAAAAAAGAGTAATTTTCATAGAGTTGCTGATATTATCTTAAAATATGTATGCAGTTATCTGCCTCATAAACATATTTTGTATGTAAAAGCCTCAATGTTATTTTCTTTCCTGTAGCCTAATATTAAGGAATAAATCATATATAAGGAAAAATATTTTCTGTGTGTCATAAATAATTCTAGAAACTCTAGGTCAAATCTAAAAAAATAATTTGTTTCAATAAAAATATGAAATAGATATAAATTTCTAATATTTGTTAGCTGAGACTTATAATTCCACATTCTCATTCTCAGCAGAAAGTCCTCAATGAAAGAAAAGGGAATCTGCACTATTAATATGTCAGAAAAGTGGGACACATCCTCTCTGGACGTCTAAATCTCATTACTGGCAAGAAATCTTTACTATTAAATTTTATTTTTAATAATAGATGTGTTTGTAAAAATGAAAAAATATATTTCTAGCTTTTGTATGGCTCTATTAGCTTCTACTAAATTTTACCAATACAAATGTGGTCTAGGATCATCTCAGGGTTTGAATGCAGGCACTCTACTTCAAAGTAGTAATTTTACATAGTGGTAAGACTCCTAGATATTTTTCAAGGATGAAAGCATGAAACTGAAAAATATTTTATGTTGCAGTCTTTAAAGTATCAACTCTTAAAATGTCAAGTTAAGCCAGTTACTAGAGTAGATTATATGTGAATCTCTTGCACACAGGTTATGCATTGAAAGATTAGGTGCACTGGGAAACTGAACTGTCTAAACCTCAGGTAATGATGTGTGAACTCTGCTTGTTGAGATCACATTTTTTTATGTCTTTGTTCCAAAGGAAGGTCATTACTTTATTAAAAACCTTCTCTGAGGTTAAACAGCATCTCAGCCCCCAGAGCTGGTTGAATTTTAGGCAGACAAATGTCACAGTATTTTCTATTTGAAATGCATATTGGCAAAACAAAAGGAAGAGTCTCATTAGAGAAAAGCACTTTTTCAAAAAGATGTAAGGAAGACAGGTCTTACAGTGAGAACCTTCTGGAACATCCTCCCAAGGGACATGGTAGGTGCACCATCACTGGAGGTTTTTGGGACACAATTGAACAGGGTGCTAGAAACTCTTACCTAGGCTCCCTTTCTAAACAAAAGGGAACATCTGAGGTCCCTTTCCAACTGGGTTGTTCAATGGCTCCGTAACAAAATCCAAACCCTATAAAACAGGCTGGTAGAATGGCAAGGGAAATAGAAAGCCTGTCACAGAACAGAGGACTCAGAAATTCTAGTTTGTCTGGTGTAGCAAAATGTAGGCTGAAAGGAGATACAAGTGTTTCTGTTAACTTTGTCAATGAGAGAAATCACAAAAAAATATGAACAGCTAATGAAGGTAAAGAATAAGTGTCACAGGTAAAAAGGGACATTACCACAAACAAATTTAAAATTACATAGTAGAAAACCTTATCAACAGAGATTCTACCAGTACACACATTCATTAGAGGTTGTTATAGAAGTACTCATCATTCCCATGAGCTTCTTAAATATGCATATATTTGCATTTAAAATTAAAGAGTGAACATAAAATTCCTTGCACAACAATTTTCATAAAATAACGTGACAGCTTTGTATTAAGAACACATATTGTGATTGTGTTTTTAAAAATTTGATTGTGATTTAAAAAATTTCTCAAAAAATAAAGATTACATTTATAATTTAACTATCACGGCATCCAATATTATTATTAATAAAGAAGTCTCCTCAATTCATAATCCAGCAAAAAGCAGAGAAAGGAGTTACCACCACTTAATCTAAAATCTTAAATAATCCTCTAGGCAGAAGACACACCCAGTATTGTGGAATTTAACTGACATGTAGGAGAATTGGAGTACATGTATGGAAACAACATAATGTAAGCAAAAATAAATTTTTCAACTTCAGTTTATAATGCATTTACACAGAGAGGAACAGAAATGGTACAGGAAATCACACTGGCAACATTAATTCTGGCTTTTCCACATATTGAAATCTTAATCACTCTTTTAATATGTTTTTTGGGTATATGCATACTAGGTGCATTCAAGTATTAAGCAGGAAATAATAAAGTCATGCAAGAGATACAATATAGCAAACTGTTATGCTTTTATGAAATTCCACTGACCTAGATTAATCTAGCAGAGTTAAAGAACAAATCTCATCTACCAGATGTTTCAGTGTTCTAAATCTGCATATAGATGATTTGTTTTACATCTGGCCATTCAAGGTTAAGCCATTACTGTCTCCATGGGGTGAAGAGGAGAAGGGAGATATCCATAATTTAGTTACCTTTTCTTCTGTAAACCACCCTGCATCTATAATAGGGTTTCATCTAATATTTTTATTTTTTGAGCCTTCAGTTGTCTGAACCTAATATAAAAAAACCCAGAAAATTTCCGAATAAAGAGAGAACAGCCACATTAAAATTATCTTGTACAAGTGTCAGAAATATTTGTACAGGAGATAAAGCTTTCTTGACAGCCAGTTGAACAAATTTCAATAGGAATTAAGAACAAACATATAGCAGACAGTACAGGTGTTCCATTATTTAAAAAAAAGAAAAACAAAATAAAACAAAACAAACAAAACAACACACCGGTATGATTTCTCCTGGCAGAGAAAAATTAAGACAGACTTGCAGATGGGAGATGCTAGTCACACAAAACTTACAGTGGGTCTGAAGAGAAAAACATGTCCTCTGACAGGATGATTTTATAATAAACTGTGCAAGCTGAGGCTTGCTGATTTTACTTTTGCTACAGCAGGAGATCTCCCAAGATTTTCTTTCAATCTATTCTAATTTTCCAATGCCCCATGAAATATTTGTTTAAAGATGAAAAGCATCAGAGTGGTTTCTTCCATTCCTACAAAAAACTTTCCTCATTTTCCCTCTCTTTTTTTTTTTTTTCTTTTACAGTTAGTATCTGTCTTTTTTTGAGAGGATGTCATTAGGGCAGACAAATTTGCAAAGCCACATCAAAACCAAGGGCAAAGGAACAGCATCTGGATACCTCCTACAGATAAAAAACTGCCATGACAGGACAAAGAGCTCTATTCCAAGACTTATGCTAAACATACCTGTCACCACGGGAAGCACAGGGACAGTTATTATTTCATTTGTATCTCTAGGCCTGAGGAATCTCTGCTTACATTTGTGATTTTCAGGATTTACAGCTCAAGTGAAAAGAATAGCAAGATTTATAGCTTAAATATAAGGAAAAAATTATTAATTTGTGGAAGCAGTTGTAAGAAAGTACAACACATTTTTTACAGTTAAAATTTGCCTTCGTGAAAATGCATTAGAGGCAATATAAAAGGATTTAAGGAGATGTTTTTACTTGTCATTCTTTCATTTGGGTTTATACTTTTCTTTCTCATTGAGGTTGTTTTGGGTTTTTTAGAAGAGGTGTCTTACTCTATTTTTCTAAATTATTTTAAACTGACATGAATATAAATATTCTTGATCAATTCATTGTAAAAGAAATGGAATGGACAAATGGTATTAGAAATAATAAGTACATCTGGACTCTAATAACCAGATGAGCACTTTTCTGTCAAAGAGGCTAAAATTCTCATGCAAGAAACTGTGACATTCTCATTGCCCAGCAGGTGCACAACATGGATGTCATTTTTTCCCAGATAAGAATCTCAGGGGACATAGAGCACTGTTAATTTTGTTTAAATAATTCAACAGACCATTAATGAGTTCACATATCCTTAGATTCCTAAGTCTATTTAAATTTGCTGTCCTTATGAGCAAAATAATCAGGACAAAATTTTACACTAGTAAAAACCCAAACAGAAGTTTACAAATAATCTGAAGATTAACCTTTAATCTAAATGATAAATAGATCATAGAATTTAGGATTGAACTAAGATGAATTTTAATTTTTGCCTGTTACTGGCAAATTCTGCATAAATTCTACAATGTAAAGAAATAATGGAAGCTCCGTAATTTTCCGTAATTTATAGAGACAAAGTTGCTGAGTATGAATCCCAGTGAAACTGGTTGGATTGACATCCCTGAAATTGGGTAATCATTCCTCAGAATAGAAATCCTTAGTGTGACTATCAGAGGAACAAAAAAAAAGCTTAAATCATAAATGCCAGCAGACAGTAGATAATTGGGGATTTGGGTGTGGGTAAACATCTCAAGCAAAAGTCCGCAACTTTTTATCTTCACTCATCGTGTGGCCTTATTGTAAACTTTGATAATATCATGACCAAATAAAGATTGCAGGCTTTGAATCCAGTAAAGATGCCATGAGAGCATCTTCCATTTAATCATATGTTGAGACTGAGAGAACTGGGGAAGGGAGAGCAGTCCAAGGTTTCAGAGAGAGTTAGCTGGTGCTACAACAGTAGCTCCTGCAAAGAAGACGTGGTGTTGAAGAGAAAAGGGGTGGTGAGAAAGAAGTTGAAGGTCTTGACTGGAAGAAAGATCCTGGAAGTGTGGCAGGAGCCTGGAGATCAGAGAGATGTGTGAGGGGGGAAAAAGAAGCCAGGGTATGCGTGGGGACTGTGCTGGGTAATGCTCAGGACTGATAACTTTGAGCAGCATCTCAGCATGAAGCAGCATGTACTTCTGCCTGAGCTTCCCCCAGAATCAAACCAATGCAGACAGAGCACTGAAAGGGTGGGTATAAGCAGGATAACCAACTACAGTAAGAGCTCTTATCTGGATTGTTCTTAAGAAAACCCCATTTTCCAGATCCATTGTGGACAGTCATTTGCATTGTTGCCCATGACCATGGCTCGATTGGCACCAAACAGGTAATTTGGAATAGTCTCCAAAAATCTGGCTTTCCTTAACAGAGAATGTTGCTTTGCTTACAATGGAAAAGGGTCATACTAGATAATACACTTATCTTTAGCACTCTCAGATGTGTCATTAATATATCAAATATATTTTGCTTGCTAAGTACTCAAAGTTAGTCCAGCTCATTATCATGCCTTTCTGGTACAGAAAGATGCTGCTTTCTAGATGCATGATTAAAATGGTAGTTTTATTAAATTAAAAAAAAAAAAATTGACCTTAGAGCCAAAGAATTTGAAACAGTGCAATTTTTTTCTCTTACAGAAGCAGGATAATAAATTTCTCTTCCATCTAGGATTTCAGTGAACTGGTGTCAACTATGGTCAAGAAAAAAAGAGGGAAAAAAAGCCATTGAAAAGTGAATATCCAAAGATTTTAAAAAATTAAGTGTCCTCTGAGGGGAGTAGCTGAGCTGTATTTAAAATGAGAAATTAAATAATCATGAGTAAAAAAAATTCATGTTTAGAGTATATTTAAAATGGCTTGAAAATCAGGGCAAGCTAAAGTACAATAAGAAAAAATTGCTTCAAAATTCAGTCATGGAGTTGTAAAATGTTGGTATCATCAATTTGAGACAGCTAAACAAGCAAAGAAAATGTTTAATTGCTACGATCACTTACTATTGAAAAATGTTTTCTCCTCCCATATAAATAAATGAGTAATCTGGTTTTACAGAGCCACTGAGTGTGGGCAATGAAGTCGTTATTTTTCACAGCACTCAAGATGTACTGTCACCATTTCCTGAAACAGAGGATTTTAACAGTGATGTGACAGTTTAATGCAAGACCATGGAGACCAACTGCTTTCGGTGCTGTTACAAGGTGAGATAACCATGACAAAATGATTTCTGTATGTGTCTATAGGGAGCCCATTATGAGTCTATCATTCTGGCACTGCAGTGTGAAATTATGATGAGGAAAAAAAAAGGCATTCAAATTTGTACTGCATGACAATGATGCTCCAGCACAAGTTAATGATATATAGCAACTGAAATTCAAGCCTTTTTTTTCACTGTATACTGAATAAAACTACTTAACTCCAAAGTTTTTATCTACATGTAGTGCAAGAGAACTGGATATAAAATAAATTATTAGAATTACTTTCAATTAATCTCTACTAAGTGTAAAAATTCTGGTTTTAGGCTGAACTTAGATGCTTCTTTGCAAATTTATCCACCATAGAAATTCACCTTGTACAGATAAAATACATAAACAGACCCACATAACTAGAAATCAATTATTTCTGTCCCCATAATCTAAAAACACGGAGTATATTCTCCTCATTTATTTAAATTTCCATTTGCTTTCTCCAATCCAATTATTCTTACACATTTCCAACTTAGAGTTCATTAAATAAAATAATTTTAAGCTTGGTCTTTCAAGTATACTAATATATCTGTTTATGCATATATTTTCTAATATCTGATTATGTGCCCTTTGTCATCAGTGATATTCTTTAAAGAACCATTAATTCCTTACTCAAAGACTATTTTCTTTTTTCTCATAAATGCCTGATGTTTAGTCAACATTACAGATAGTTGATTTATTAATAGACATATTTTTCTAGGACTTTCAATTAAAAAATGTGCTTCATGCTACTTCTAAATTGTGAATTTTCTTTACCTGTCCTTTTCCATTTTTCTAGAGTTCATACTAAATTTCACCTCTTTGTATAATTCATATTTGGTCAATTTTTTTTTCTGCTGTCTTCTCTTTAGTGAAATACTAGCCTGAATGTCCTTATTTACAAAAATGAAGAAAATGGTAAGAAGTCTGTCTGTTCAAGATAAATTTACACAGCATGAAGACCTAATTTACCATTGTTTCATATCTCTTGTGCCAGGTGACAAAGTAACTCCCTGACATTGTCCGCAAGGATTCTTGTTTCTGCAGTAGGGATGAGAATATGGCAGAAGGCAATGGAGTTTGAAAAGCCAATACTTGAGTTTTCTTAGCTAGGTAGTTAGAAATTTTTCATTTAAAAATGAGCCCAATGCTAGTAAAAACATCAAACAAACGTTGTCTAAAATAAAAGCACTTAAGTACAATGATATCCCGCAGGAATCCTAAACAATGTCACTTGTTCAGCCTTTGGAGGGACCTGCTTTGAAAGTTAAATTTAATTTCATTTTCCAATACATGTTATATTTTATTATTGAAACTACCTAGTGGGAAAGAATGACATAGTAAATTAAGAAGGAAAGCAAAATAAATAGCTCTCTGGTAGAGTACCAGAGAGAAAAGGATGGCTTGAATGTTAATGTAGCTTTGGGATGTGATGGATGAAACTTAGCATATTGTTGTCCACACACATCCTACAACTAACTTTTTGTTTAGCATTTTAAGTGAATTTGTAAAAAAATATATAGAGTCCATAATGCAAACAAAAAGATCTTCAAATTGTAACCAGTTTTGGCCTATCCAAACTGAACATAGATTTCTATAATTTGCTTGAAGGTTTCTGACCATATCATACACAAGTTTTGAATATGATCACACTAATAATATGCCTTAACTTAAAAATTAAAAGTAGGTTGGAGCTCATAACAGACCTTAGAAAGACAGTATGTATTTCTTCATGGAAACATTGTGGGAATCAGCTAATTTCAGAAGCACCATAAGTCACAGAAACACATAGCTGTGAGGAACTACTGAAGTCATTGAATCTGTCACCACCTCTTTTCTCACTCCTGAAAGCTTCTGACTGTGAAAGAAATGCTTACTTTGGAAGAGTTAACATTTTCTTTATATTTCCCTCAGAAATATTTCCAGTACTCTGTCATAAAATTAGCACCCGTGACAAAAAAATCAATTGCAGGGAGAAGGGAGGACAGCAGAATTTAAAGGTCAATAGGCTGCCTAAAATCTTAGATATAGCAAAAGCAGAGAATTTATTAGATAAAATGTTGTGTGTTACAGATAAAGACTAAAAGTATTTAATTTTTATAAAAGAACCTGACACAGAAGAAATCTTAAATACAGTTAATAAATTGAAGTACCTAAATATGTGATCTGTGGTGTTACTTTCAGTAAAATTTGGTAGTTCTCCCCAGCCTACTTTGTGTGGGGGAAATCACTGTTTAACTGCAATTGGCAGTGAGAGGAAATCAGGTACTTATGACCTTAAGGTGTTTTGGGAACTATCACCTTGAAAACAGAAAAATGAGAAGATTTCATTGAAGTATTTTTGATAAAGTAAATTCACGTGGTTAGATGTAGCATTAAGGCCACAGGGAAAAAAAAAAAAAAAAAGCAAGGATTAGCTACTGAGGACGTAGTGTTTATTATCCACATGCTTTTAAAAAAAATATTTTGAGAATTATCACTATGGTGTATTTTAAGATAAATGAAACACTCATAAAGCAAATAAAATCTGAGGTCATGTCAGACCTTGACTAGTCCCATCCAAAAGGAAGTGCAAGAGATCTGCCAGCAGATAATTTATTGATTGAATCTTCTGCACAGAGTTTGGTCCATATTCATGCTCACTTCCTATCACTGATCTTCTTAACCCCTGTGTGAAGAGTCAGTCTGTTATACAAATAAAGTAGAAAAGCACTGTATGAGATCTTGAGATCTGCTTCAGTTTCTTTGTACTTCCATAGTCTAACAGGATGTAAGAATTTAGCTTTGTTTTACAAAGACTTAAACCAAATCCATACATCCCTTTTGCTGATTTCCACGAGCATTGGTTCAGGCATAAAGCTGATTCCTAATTTTTTTATTCAAAGAGGGAGTACTTTACCCTACTTTTCAGTAGGTTATATATGTATTTCAATAACCTTTTCGTGTGGGTGACGAAGTGCTGCCCTGCTTCCTGACCATTATTTCCCATAACTCTGATCAAGTGATAACCACCAGAAGCAGTTGTGATTGTTGCACCACACTCATAGTGTGTGTGAGGGAGACAGATAAGAGCACAATAGCCAAGAGCCAATCTGAGGCCCCTCTTGTTGCCCAAAAATAACACTGGTCAAGATCTGGCTCAAGGCATGTGTTAGAGAAATTAACTTCTGTGGGCAGCGTGAAGGTATTGCTGCAATTCAATTATCCTCCTCTATAAACATTTGAGCTCTCTTGCATGACAGCCACTTCACAGCAGGATGTTCCCCTTAATAGGGGCACTTCTCAAGGTTGCTCCACAAGTTTGAGACACTCCTTGCTGCAGCAGATCCTTAGTAAGTCATTTATTGAATATTAAGATTTGAAATTTGAGCTGAGATAATTGATAGATTGTGCACCTATAAAACTTCAGATATAAACATTGAACAAGTTTCAGACTAGTAGAGGACCAGTTGTACCCAAACCCTTCTTTGAGAAGAATTCTAGAATTAAAGGGTATCCTTTCTGAATCAAAGGGGATATCTCCATAATAAATTTGTCTGACTTTATTTTCTATATAATAAATAATCCAGTGTACTTTTGCTATTGAATCTTATTAAACCACTGTCATTTTTACTATCAAACTTGGTCAAATTGTTGTTTTACATCAATTGGCACATTTTTGCTTCTCTTTTATGAGTGAAGGCACTCCATCTGTGACACTGTCATATCAGGTTGTTTATGAAGGGGTTTTTGCAACTACTGAAAAAAACCAGGAGACACTACTATTTTTAGTGAACTTTTTTTTTCCTCAAATGCTGTATTTTTTTATTCAAAGACAAAATTTATTTCTAGGGAATCAAATCTAGATGCCCATTTCTCAGTATTCCTACCACAAACTTGAGAGCAGTTGTGACTAGAAATTGCTGTTTTGTCCTTCTCAGTAATCCATTCCATCAACAAGTGCTTACATAGTAAGTGACCAAGAACATAATAATAGCTGAAATTGCTCTTGAACAGGTGTTCAAAATTTTGTTTGAATAGGTGATATTTATTTACTTAGAAATTATCAACACAGATGCTCTCACCCACCGTGCACATTCTTTGTTTTCTTCAATGATTTAATAGTTTCTTGTACAGAAGTAGTCCAAGACAATTAAAAAGCTAATAAATAGTCACAGTGGAGGGTAAATTGCCTTTCCTGCTTTCAAGAAGCATGTGTGCAGCTATAAGATAAGAGGTTGTCAGTCTGGTAAAATCTCAGCATAATCTTTCCTCATCAGATGCTTATAGCAGAGCACACCTCAACTTACAAGGAGTACTGAAGGTCATTCACACAGTGTCATGTTTTGAGAGCATAAGCAAAACAGTATTACTTGTGACACTGCAAATGCAAGTAATAACCTAAAAAATCTATTACTTTTGACTAATTGACTAATAGATCACTTTTAATTCATCTAAGTTAAATTACAAAGACCTAAAACTAAGATTAATATTAAATTAGTAATAAGATAATAACTTAGTGAAAATAATAAAATACTGAAAAGGAAAATGTTTTAGATATGGACATGCTACAAAATGATCTTAAATGCATGTAAACTTATTTTTCCCTATACTTTTTAAAGCATTTGTTAAAAATAATGTGAAACTCAAGAAGCAAGACCAATTTTTACTTTTAACTTAGGAATTAGTCCTATTTATACAGTAATCATGAAATATTGACTATTTCCTCAGTCTTTCATATAATATTAAATGACAAGTATTCAATTTGCTACCTTTTATAGTCCAGGAAGACATGGAATCCTCATTTAAGGTTATGAAAATAGTTACCTGAGTCATCCCTGATAATTAATACTAATTATAATACAATTTAGAATGCACAAAATCTTTAGAAGTTTGAAGGGAAGAGACATACACTTTACTGCTGCATTTCAAGTCCCAATAAGAGGGCTCTAGAGAAATTGATATTTGTTACCTTGGCAGTATTTCCAGAAAACAATTAGAGCAAGATTTGGAGACAGCTTAGGGACAAATTGAAGGACAACGCAATATCAAATAAAATTGGCATTTATGGCATCATCACAAGTGAAGTTAAGAGAAAGAGTGGTGACACAAAACCATCATAGTATTATAAATGATCAGCATTGCAAGGGACCTTAGTTCCAACATCATTGTAATGGACAGAGAATTTTCCAGCAGAAATATGTTTGTATTTTTTGTTTGTTTTGTTATTTTTTTTAACCTTGGGAATCATACAATATTCTGGAAAACACTTCAATGCCATCCAGAGAATGGAGTCTCAAGATTTACTGAAATTAAAATTAGCTTACTGACACACAAGTGATTTCGACTGCACAACTTCTTCACAGCAGAAATCTTTTAGTCAGATATAGAAGAAGTTTTTTCTTGGTCTGAAGATATTATGTATTTTAATAATAAAAAATAAATAGTTATTAGCTAAATTTGCACTTGGAAGTAATCTGGAAGAGAATAGTTATTGATGTAGATGTACAGGTCATAAAATTCCATGGATTTGTAAGATGAGTGTCTGAACAAGAAGTTCCAAAATCAAATGCTTAAACTAAGAAAGTAGGCCACACTTACAGGTAAGGTTTAAAACATAGTTCAGAGATACCTACAAAGAGCTTAAGTATAAAGAAATGACATGTATGTAGGATGTCAATGTATGAAGAGAGAGGTTAAATGTGAAAAGGAAGGTACTAGTGAGACAATTATAGCAATCCTCTAACCCAGCACTACAGTTGGTATTTTTAAAATTGTTTGGGAAGGCTTTGAGTCTTCTGAATTTTTTCCTGCAAAGACAATCTTAAGCTCCACAGTCAATCTAATCTGAACAGTTTAAAATATTGCATTCAAAGCAAAGATGAAAAAGACAGCCTCCAGCAGCAAACTTCTTATCATGTATACTTTTTACCCATTCCAGTAGTGAGAATAGCTTTTGATTGTTACTGATTCTGTTTACTTTTCGCTGTTTATTTCTAAGATGTAAATTTGTAGTTCTGCCTTCCAGCCAAGCAGCAGTTCTTGCTAGAACTCAAAAAAGTGGCAGGAACAGTAAGCTGTATAATTTTCTTCAAGTTTAAATTAAATCTGCATAAAATTCCATCATAATTAATCATAATTCATAGGAATATGAAGGACAATAGAATAGTAGAAACAAATATTAATTAAATATGTCCACATTTTTAATGAAAACAGGCTTCTCAAATTATTTAAAGGAAATCAATAGACATATTGAATTCTACTTTGTTTGTTTATAATTTTTATTAATGTGATCCATTGACTCAACCTGACCTTATAAAGACAGCATGCATCTGAGATGTGGACGTTTTACAGAAATACACCTTTATTGTTACATTGCTCTGAAATACAAAGATACACATTTTCTAATGACAGTATTTTGGGCTTGAATCCAAGAAAGCACTTAAGTAGGGGTACAGTTTAGGTGTGTGAGGCATGGCATTGATTTTAGAGGAGGCACTTATATAATTAGAGTTACTTGGGTGACTAAAAATTCTACTGGACTTGAAGCCCAATAACAAGGCATAGAATTCTTTATGTAGAAATTCATAGTCAACAGAATAAAACAAAATCTCATAAATATTTCAAAATAAGGACTCCATTGTGAGCTTAAACTCAAATTTTTCATTTCTGGAGAGAGAACACCAGCCCAGCTGTAAAATAAATCACATGGATGAAGAGGGATGTGGCTGAGTAGCATCTGGTTTTGTTTAAAATAACCCAAATGACTCCCCCCACAGGCCGCTCCCAGGATAAACCAAAGAACAGTCTACACCAATGATCTTTCAGAAGACACTGAAGAGTACAGGAAACTGATTTATTACATTTGAAAGTGGGAGACTTTGTATGTTGTGTTCTGTCAGTGGATGAGTTGGTTGGTTGCACACTAGAAATACAGATATTGGTGCCCTCAGGAAGGTGCTTATGAGGCTTCTCAGAGTCTGTGAGGCAGCAGCACAGTGCCTCAGATTTCTACTAAAGAGACACAGCATGCCGCTCAAAAATGGGGCCAGAAATCCCTATGTGGATCCCTAAAGACTGGAAGGGAGGATGTCCTGTAAGACTGTGCAGAAGAACAAGACAAAAGATTGGCAGCAGAGAGGTCTGGGGCAGGAGCTGGTGGTTCAAACCTTGCTCACACTGTGTGGGATTTGCTCCATCCTCATATTGGAGACCATAATCAGTTCACCATTTCTCCTAATCTAATATTCATTCTGGTTCAAAGTGGGGCATAAAGATATAGCACAGGCATTATAGTAATTTGCTGCCATTTGACATTACTGAAAAGAGGTGAGAGATGCCTGTGTTTGAGGCCTCTACATCTCTGCATTAAAAAGATCAAAAGATTTATACAAACATTATTAGTGGCATTAATTTAGAATGCTATAGCATTTTAGAACATGCCTTACAGTTCTTCAGTATACATCTGTAGAATTTACCCAACAAGCTTCTCCCTGAGATTACCAGAAAATCTAGATTATTGGGATTTTACCCAATCTGATTCAACTTCAAATCCCTCTACCTTTTTTTTTTCTGTTTATAGAAACACTTGCAGAATGCTTTATGAAGTCGAACAATTGCTGAAGCAGTTTGCTACAGCAGACTCCTTTAAAGTTAAAACATGCTTTACAATTCAGTAATTAAATGGTTCTGATATTTTTGATTCTTGTCATTATCACTAATTTACATGATTACATAATTCATTATATGAGAAAATTGATTCACACTATTTCTTTAAACTGTTATTTGACACAACTTTAGCTCTAGATTCCAGAAATAACCACACTGGCACTAGGCTGTGTTTACTCTAATCTAGTCTATATGCATTTTTCTTAATGTGATTAAGAACTGGTCTAGAACTGAACATAAATATCTACACTTTCTTTTGGAATTTAGCCATTTCATGCCTTAATTTTGGATCTTTTCATTTAGTATTTTGGTGTTAGAATGATTATCTAAAATACTTTTCATGAAGTTCTACTCAAAATACATTATCACTCAAGGATTGACTACAATCCATTCACTCTTCCTTTTTTTTTTTTTCAGTTTTGCACCATTACTTGTATTTCTGTTGTTTTTCTTTAATAACTGGCAAAACTGAGGAAGTATTTTGAAAATTCTTCCATTCAGTTTTCGCATCCAAAGAAACAATCTTGTTGATGAGAGATTTTTATGTTTTTTGCATACTTAACCTTTCTCTCTCTTGCAATATTGTTCTCACATTATTAGTTAATCACGATGCCAATTCCAGTTTGTTCAGATGTTTAAATTAATTTCCCTAAATGAAAGTGATATATTAGTAAGAAATAGTACGAAATTACTGTGAGGGTGTTGGGGCACTGGAAGAGTTTGCCCAGAGAACCTGTGTATGCCCCATACCTGGCAGAGTTCAAGGCCAGGTTGGATGGGTCATTGAGCATCTTGGTCTAGAGGAAGGTGTCCCTGCCCATGGCAAGGGGTTGAAATTAAATTAAGATTCCTTATAACCCAAGTCATTCTATGATTCTATGGTTCTGTAAGTACAGATGGCCCCCACAAATATGGCAGTGCTGGTATCTTAGAACTAACACAGACAAGACAGAAAAAGGAGAGAAATGGAAACAGGCACACAAAAAAACAAACCTAATTTCTCATATCTTGAGAAGATTTGAAAAGTCAATCCAAGTTTCACCTACATTATTCATAGTTTTAACGGTGTTAGTTTTTGTTTTTACAAATGAGAAGTGAAATGAGAAATGCAGTACAATGGCTTCAGAGAGAAAAGAAGAATCTGAAAGCCAGTAGGTTGCCCTGCAGCTCATTAACCACTGATGAGAATGTTTCAGCTGAATGTCTATGCAAGATGCATAAACATAACAGAGGAAGAAAAAGCAGTTTGCAATTTCTGTAACCTGAAGATGAATGAGAAATAGTTCAAATATTGTTCTCCATGTCAGAGTCTTCAGAAAGGCAGTATTCAATACCTAGCCATTTGCAGCCAGACTCTGGACCAGAGGTGGCTTACAGCTTTATGCAAGTGCCAATATAAACAGTGCCCAGCAAAAATTAGTATTTATCAATAGGTAAAACACCTAGGTGCATAATGTATAACAATTTTTTTTATTTGAAGCAAAAAAGAAGTGTAGGTCATATGTTGCTGTGGCTATATGCTATTAAACAAGGAATTAATTCTCTACAGGGACAGATTTTTTAAAGATTTTACAGCATGTAAGCATTACAGAGTCTGAATCAAAGTTGAACCACATGATGGATTGTAATGTGGGATCCAGGGAAGAGTGTCCTCAATTGTACCAGAACAACTATAAAATTAGGATTATTGCTATTTGGGAACATGTTTAATGAAGATATAAAAACATATTTTAAGACAGATATATTAATCTTGGTCTGATTCCATGAATATCCACAAATAAACAATCTGTTACCACATGTGACTAGCATACATCTTTCCAGTTATGTTGATAAGTTATTTTAGTCTATTATTATGTCTAAGCAATAAGCAGTTTGAGATGACCAGAAGAAATCTATCAAACAAAGACAAAAAGCAGTAAGGTCCAACCATCTGAAGAGTTAAGATAACTGAAAAAAGTTTCTAACCTGAAGCATATAAAACAAGGAAGCAATCCAGCAGGTTTTTGAAATTTTTTTTTTTTATTGTCTGTGCAAGAAAACTGACAAAATTACCCTGTCTGACAATTCCAGTGCCAACTGGCTTGTGGGTGCCAGCTAGAAGGTTCTTCAGGAAAACAACAGCTCCAGCTCCAGAAGTGGATGCTGTGGGTAAACTGGCTGGAATTGGTGTCCTTTAGGCTGCTCTCCAAGGACTTGATCCCACTGAAGCCAGTAGGATTTTCTCTTTTGTTTTAAATTGGCTTTGGCTCACAGCTTAAGCTTCCCCAAGCCAGGGTCTCCATAGTGAAGATTTCACTTGCTAGTCTAACAGATAATCAAAGCTCAGCAAGATGACTCAGTACTTCATTGTGACGTATTTGTTAAGCTTTGGATAATAAGGACTGTTCTCAACTTAAATTTCTCCACATTACATTAAAATAGCTATAACTGTGCAGAAAGTCATCTGTCTCACTATCAGATATTTCCATAATTAAATATTGGAAGATGACTTGTCCAACCACAACTGCTAGGCTTTTAACATTTTCCACACATTTTCATATTTGTGACACTTTCTGTGATAACTCGTCCTAACTCATTAGGCAGAATCTAGTGAAAACTAAAAACGATATAGGGAAGTTAGTAATTGAATTAATAATGACATCAGAATTAAAGGATTTGTTATAGAAACAACTGTTCTATTCTTTATTCATAAAACTTGCTGGAAGGATCATTATTTGAGGTTGCATTTAAATGCTCAAGAATACTTACACAGATTAAATTCCCTAGTGTTTGCTAGAAAATTAATTATGTGAAGAAAATGACACTTTGACACTCTTTTAATGAATATTTTTTCAAGATGCATGCCTTAAAAATCAAAATAGAAACAAAGTAAGGTTTTGTATACCATGACATATCTTATCTGATATACCTTATAGATATTTTATGTTTAAGCAAATACTTTCTTCAGCTTCAGTAGCTCAAGTATTTTAGTCTCTTCTCTATGGGTATCAACAGAAATTCATCTTAATTCCTCCTGACAGCTCAGCAGCAGATAAGTATCTAGAATAATCACAGCTTTTGTCTTTTAAGGCATTGTTCTGTATTCCCTGTTCACATTCCAGTATATTTAGGTCCCCATTGTGTGATGACAGTAAAAACAGTTAATTAAATACTTTGCCAGGAATTCTTTTTTCCTCATTTAATTTTATTTCTATATTGAATGTGCTTAATCAAGGGTGAAAAGCATTTTGTGAAGAGTTTTATATTAGAAAATCAAAAACATCCAGCAAATTAACTGCAAAGCAGGCTGTTCCAGTTGCAAGTAGGAGTAAAAAGTATCTGCATTTAAAGATAAAAAGGAAAGAAAACAATGAAAAGAATAATCTATGACTATTTACCTTCAGTGGGTGCAAGGAGGATGTGTCTTTATTTAATTGTTTGTATGAGGAAAGATAATAGATGATTGCAGTATGGATATGCAGGCTGTCAGATTTGCTTCAAGCCAAATACCTATAATCAATGCACTGAAACTTTATTTATGAACTTTGTTGATCTGACAGTAAATCAGGTGTTATAATACACTAAATGTTTCCAGTATGCTGCATTTAAAAATTTGTGTGACTAATTATGTAAACCATATGACTAATGACTTCTCTACTGTAATTATTTAGCACATAAGATACAAGGCTTTCAAACTTTTAATGTTTAGAACTAGTAATATTTATTTAAAGGGCAATAGAACCAAACATTATTATCAAATAATAAAAGATAAATATTCTAGAAAGCTCTTCACTGCTGAAAGTCAATGGATCTCCTTTTTTCATAATGTTCTTCTGCCTATTTAAAACAGATGTCTTTTGATTTGTTTTTAATTCTAATTGTACTTAAGTTTTTACATCGTATTAATCAAATTCTTAGCATTGTGCTAATCATCAACATGTATTTTATCTTGATGCTGTTATTGTAACTAGAAACTATAAAATAGGTGTATATGTCCTCCACCAATGTAAATGGGAAAATCTACATTTGTGTAACAGACCTGATCTGAATTTAAAGTCAGCTGGGGGCTCTTGTATAATGCTGAATGTCTCTGTACATCTGGGTAGGCTCTGCAACAGAACAGAATTTAACAGCAGAGATCAGCCATGAACAAATCCCAAGAGCATGTGTGAGAAGCATCACTAATTTAGGAGGGCTTTTCTGGGGCAAAGGGCTGTCAAAGGTGTAAGCAGGTGTAAAGGCCATCATGGTGTAAGCAGGAACTAATCTGCTGCTACCAGGAAACAATATAATTGCACCTTTGTCAAAATTATGACAAGTATTTGCTGTGGCATAAATTAATTTGACAAATTACAAACTATGCAAGTTAGATTTATTAGTCATGCTCAACAATTTAGAGTGGCGTGGTGACCCTTTATCCCTGCCCTGCTGACATCAATTTGTGCCTAGGTCTCAGCATGGGAACCTGTCTTTGCTCCTGTTGGATACACTTTCCCTACACAATGCATCTAGATGAGTTACAATGGCCATTAACATGTCAGCATCTAACTGGAAAAGATGGCTTCAAACATGATGGGCTTAAAAAAAACAGTCTGTGCTCACTTACACTGGTATAAATTATCTGGAATTTCACTAATGTCAACCTACAATTCTGAATAAGAAATATAAGTCTCACTCTGTACAGGTTATGTCTCTGCAGATTGTTCAGATCTGTTTGTTGCTACATAAAGAAAATATGCAGAAGGTAGAAATCAGTTCTACCTTACTGATCATAACAAAGGGCTAGCAGAAAACATTGTCACCATGACCTGTTAGGTTGGGGGAAGAAAAGACAGGACCCTCCTATTCTTTGCCCCTACTTTTGCTGTAATAACGGGGGAAAATAATGGAAATAAAAGAGGAACTATGCAAAAACTCCACTCAACCCTCCTCTAATGTCTTCTGTTTAATTCAGTTCCATTCCAGCTGTTGGGGTCAGATCACACCAAAAGTGATGGCTTGGGCTGAGACCATCTCTGTGTTCAGCAGCCCAAGCTGACTAAACAGGGCTATATGAACTTTCTCCCCTACTTTCCTACTTCATACTAGAAGGTGAACTGAAGAGAGTGAGGAAAAACTTACACAAAGACAATATTATGGGCAGTCTCTGGACCACCTTAATACAATACTGATTGAGGCAGCAAGGATCCTTCCTCATAGATATGGAAGATGGGGTTTTTTTAAGGGTTGTTGGTATAATGGACAAGGTTTTATATTGGGAGGGAATCTACTAAGAAAACTGAAAAGGTCAAATGAGTCACACAAGATGCTTCATAGGCACTGAAGATTATAGAGAATCTGTGCTGAAAGTATGGGAGGAAGAAGGGAGGTTTGGGCTGGAAACCCATAATGTAGACCCATAACATTCTGGAATTGGGATATGTCAAGGAAATAATATGGATTGTTTGCACACATTTTTGTTTGACCTTGCCCAAATTATTATAATATAGAAGTAAGGAAATCTAAAAAACCTTATGATACCATCACATGAATTAAGAGATATGTCAAATCTCTTATGTATATTTATTCAATAAAGACTGAGTTTTCATTTTTATCTGAATTGTAAACTGAACTCAGTTTACTATGCAACTAATAGAGCACATTTCTATAATTTCTAAAGTAAATTCTTTTTCACAGGAGTTGTTCATGTTTCAGCACTGCACAAACTGATATTGTCTACAGCGCTGAGCAGAAAGCCCTCCATGTCATCACAAAGAGACCCACAACATTATTGGACACAGTGCCAGGAGTCTTGAATGTAAACCCAAGGAAGAACAGCTGGTGCCTTGAAGCCAGCATCTGGTTGGTTTTTTTAAAATGCTTCAAAGCAGGGACAGACTGAACATAATCAGGAGCAAGGACTAAGGGAACCTGAGGACTTCTTTCTTTACAGAGGCATGATTCTTACTGGCTTAAAATATATGAAGGAAAAATATTGAAGCTATCACCCCAATCAATGAAAACTGTTCTGCTGAGGACATTATTTGTGAATCAATCTTCTCTTTAAGCACATTCTGATAGACAAACCCTATTTATAGAAATTTGTCAGTAGAGTTAGATTACTTTCAAGAGACAGAAAATATATACAGTCCATTACTCCATAAGTTTACTGAATTTTCCTTTAATCCATGGGTACTATGTTCAAGGCAATGTAAGTCCTTCTTGTTAAAATTACATACATTTGCAATAGTAATCCACTTCATAATATTTTTAAAAATTTAAAGCAGAAAAACCAAATGTCCAGATTGCTGGAGACTCACCATGCCAAACTCATTGAAACCATGCAATCCAGAGTACCACCAAGAGCTATTTACATATCATTTTTCCACATAAATGATATTGAAAGACATTATTTTTAATGTATAAAATCTCAGCCTTTGTTAAAGACTGTTTGGGACCCTTCCTACCATTTTATTCTCTGGGTACAAATTTTTCACTCATTCTGAATTATTAGGTATCCTGTAGTCAGATTCAGGCTAAATATAAACTGGGTGAGGAAATTATAGAAAGAATAAAGAAATAATTGACACAGAATAAGTGGTTTACATGATCAACTAGTGTCGAATTTTCTTTATATTCTCAGAATTTTAGTTTGAGGAAAAACCTTGAATAGGCATAAAATCATAATAGGAAGTGTTGAAAGGAACCCATGAGAATCATCAGTTCCTACTCCTAACACTGCACAGGACACCTAAGAATCTCAGAAGATGTTTTCTGAGTCCTTTCTGTGTGTTTGCTGCAGAAGTAAGAAATACCAGTCACTGCCTTGAAGTAATAAAATCTGCTTTACTGCTGGGATGTGAGTGACCCAGGCCTTCAGGAAGACACAGCAACAGAATTAAGGTTAAAACTTCCTGCCACATAATCTTAACTCCATGTAAAAGTCCAAGTGATATTTTAACAGTGAAACCCTTTACCAAGCTCTTCCAACATTGCTCCATTCTTGTTCTCAGAAGAATCTTCTTATCTGACTGCTCTGTTGCTCCTTTACTGAAATGTTTAAGTGTTTGCTTAGTGAGACAGGTGAGCTGCTGTGATAATTCTGTTTTTTACAGACTTTGTTTTGGGAAGAGGTGCCAGCCATCCTAGCTGATACAGATTGCTCTGCAAGCTTGAGGGAAGAAGGGTGTCATCAAAATACCCATCCAGACAAATCCACTAATTTCCTGATGACTTCCAGAGGCTGTTCATACTCTCCTGTTCCTCAGCTGTCATCAAAACATGGGCAGAAATATAAGGGATATAAGGAAAATTCAGTAAACTTATGGAGTAATGGACTACATTAGATGTATATATTTATTTTCAGAATATGAAATAGACAGCACCAAAATCCTCTATTGCTGTACCCACCAAGAAATCCTGTATACATACTAGTGGTCAGGTTGATCATTGGATTTGTATTTAGGAACAAATTTTTCTATACTCTGCACTGCCAGGGATGTCAAAATTTGTCAATTGTTTTGTACATTAGCTTTTATTTTAATGACACCAAATCAATATATTCCTTTTAAAATGTTTACATCCTTTCAGGAGCTCAAGACTGTTCTATCTAAACATTTCCTTTCTGAAAACAGTCCCTTACAACTGTACCAGAGGCCTGTGATGTTAAATCTTACTGATTAATATCAAGAGGTTGGAGGAAGATGGGAGCTTTTAATATGAAAGTGGAAATAGATATTTTGATTATACCTTCTGGCATAAAACTCTGTATAGCATTTCTTCTTCACTGCTTTCTTATATAATAAATAAAATAGATCATCAGGAACATTTGACAGAAACAAAACTCTTAGATCATCACTCCCATTTGACTTGTGCTTATTATCAGTTCTGGATAAGCTTATTCTCATTTAAATAGTTCCCAAGTAAGTGGCTTTGTGCATAACTTCCGGACATCTACTTGAAGCTAAAGTTAACATTTTGAGTCACTCTAGACATATCTTTGACTATTCCTGTAATGTTTGTTTTCTTTTTCTTCTTCTTTTCTTGGTATTTTGTTTTGTTTTTTGTTTGTTTTTGGTTATTGTTGTTTGTTTAGTTGTTAGGTTGGTTGGTGGGGTTTTTTTTTGTTTGTTTGTTTTGTTCTGGTTTGGTTTTGTTTTATAATATATCTGATACACATATTTTGTGCCTCAACTGTCTGCTGCCAATGATTTGGAGAGGAAAATGATTTTTGTTTTACAACTGTAAAGGTCATCTAAAGTAGAGATGCCAAAATTTAAAATTGGTATTCTGCCTATAGAATCATAGGATTGGTAAGGTTGGAAAGGACCTCAAAGATCAAGTCGAACCATTAACCTGACACTGCCATCTTCCCCACTAAACATATTCCCAAGTACCACATCTAGACATTTCTTGAACACTTCCAGAGATTGTTATTCTACCACTTCCCTGGGCAGCCTGTCTCTTTCAGTTAAGAAATTTTTCCTAATTTGCAATCCATCCAAGACTGATCCCCTACAAGAGCCATTTGAAGTCACTCTAGACAATCTGCTTCGTAACCTTTCCCAGCAACAAGATCAGACTGACAGGCCTGTAATTCCCTGTAATTCCCTCCTTCTGGGCATTCTTGTAGATTGGCCTCACATTTTCTCATCTCCAATCACCTGCAGTCTTCCTGGTTAGCCAGGGTCTGCTGGTAAATGATTGAAAGTGGCTTGGTGAGCTCTCCCAGCAGCTCTGACAGTACTTTTGGATGGGTGTGATCCAGACCCATGGAATTTTGTGTATCTAAGTAGTGTAGCAGGTCACTGACTGTTTCCACTTGGATTATGGGGTCTTCATTCTGCTACCTGTCCCTGTGACAATTTATCTTAAAGAGAAAAATAGAGTTACCTTGATTCATATTCTGCTATTTTTGCAGAAATGCTATTTACATAAATACTCTTTAGAAACATTTAAATTTGTCTTCATCAGATTTTTTTTAAATTTCAATAAGGATTAATCTTTATTTCTCACCTCTTTGTCCTGAATTCAGAGTCTTGCAAACTTGCTTGCTGCTACAGATATCAGGATATGTAGCAATTACTATTATGAACAACCTTCCTTTTTCCTCTTACAAAGCTTGAGTGCCCCTTGGCAAGGTCTCTGCATTCCAATTGTTATTCAACACAAAGTGAACTTGATTATCTATTACTTAAAAGCTTGTAGAGTCATTTCTACTTCTGCTTAGTGTGTATGATGTCCTGAATTATTTTTCATAGTTTTACAGGGAATATATTCACACAGGGAATAGATTGCGCCACAGATAAAATGTATTTAGTACAGGCAGTAGAAAATTTGTGTCTCAACTCTAAATATTAAAAATGGAAATAAAATCAGAATAAGAAAATCATAGAATTATTTGGCTTGAAAAGGACCTTGAAAGATCATCTACTCCAAGCCCTCTGCTGTGAACAGTGTTACCTTTCACTAGACTGGATTGCTCAAAGCCCCACCCCAGGGATGTGGCATCCTCAGTTTCTCTGGGCAGCCTTTTCTAGTGTCTCACAACCTTTGTAATAAAAGATTTCTTCCTTTTATCTCATCTAAACTGACAGTTTTCAGTTTGAAAGGCCCCAGTAAGATTTCCCTGGAGCCTTTTCCCCCCAGTCTCAATAATGCTATCTTTCTCAGCCTGTCTTCACAGGAGAAGTATTTCAGCCCCCTGATGATACTCCTGGCCAGCTCCCAGCCTGTCTTACCAGGTCCTTGTCTGCCCTGTGCTGGATCCCCAGAGCTGGGAGTACTCCTTATGGGTCCCACCCAACCTGGCTTATTCTATGATGCAGATTCTATGATTCTGTGATGTTCCAGGAGAGTGCTCCAGATGGGGTCTCAAGATGTGCTCTACAAGAGCAGAGCACAGTGACAGAATCACCTGCTTTGGCCTGGGCACCACTCTTCTTGTTATTCAGTCTAGGGTCATAGAATCATAGAATAGTTTGAGTTGGGAAAGACCTATCAAGTCCAACGTTTTTGCAATGAACAGGGGTATCTTCAAATAGGTCAGATTGCTCAGGGCTCTGTCCAACCAGACCTTGAATGCCTCCAGGGATGGGGCATCTGCCAGCTCCCTGGACAACCTTTTCTAATGTTTCTTTACCAAAAAGGATGCAGTTATCTTTCTGAGATGCAAGTTTCTACAACACTCCCATTTATTCATCCATCATTAGCCTCAATTCCTTCCCTGCAAGGCTTCTCTCAATCCACTTGTTTTCCACACTGTACCAATATAGATTGAAGACAATAACTTACATCTCTAAGGAAATCTACATATTTGAAAAATATTTTTACTGGTAGATACCTGACCTTGAACAAGCTATATTTCAGTATTCAATAGTTTGTTTTAAATTTAAGTTAAAAACAATTCATTAATGCAAAATAATTTTGAATTTTGACATACAATCCTATGATTTTAATAAAATATTCAGTCTAGCTAAGAAAAGAATATAGGCCAAAGCATCCATAGGGAAGTAATTTTGTATCAGACCAGAAGATGAAAGAGAAAGCAACAAAGGATATCAGAATGGATAAAAATACTGATATCCCTTAGCATTATCTTATATTGTAGCTTTATTTAAAATTACCATCTATGGTAATTGTAAAAAATTAATGGTATTGATACTTTTACAACTGTTCCCACAATGAAAATTTTGGGTTCTGTAAAAGTAAACACAATACCCTTATTGCTTTTTGATATATGTGAAACTGTTTATGCTTGGCTATATTGATATCAGTAAAAGGACCTGACAAATTTTAAACAAAATAAAACACAGAACAAATGTCATGACAAGATGATGAGATAACATAATTTTTTTCTTTAAAATTAATCAATCTCATTAAGCTAGAACATTAACTGTATCACTGCTGTGGCAGGTTTGAGGGTTTGGGGTTTTTTTATTCCTTTTAATTAATATGCATTAACTCATTTTGATTTTTCTAGTAAGTACTGAGTAATCTCAATTTGCTCAAGGCATCCAAAAGGACAAAAAGATCAAGAGAACAATTTGCCAACAAGACACAAGAAAAAGGCTGTTTCTCATTCATGCTGAGAACAAATGTCAGCTGTCAACTTCAATAGTTACAGCCACAAGGCTTGTCAAGTTAGGGCTAGCTGTGAAAATCAGGGAGCACTGAAAAGTCCAAGCTGGATGCAATATTCTGGTGCATTCCCTGACATCTGTAGATGAGCTAATTTTGCTTCCAATTTCTAGTTCAGAATTAAAAATTCTGAGTTATGAATCTGGAGTTTCACACAAGAAGGTGAAATACTGAAAGCCCAGCCACACGAGTCCAGGACGGGCCACAGAGCAAGGCTAATTCCTGCACAGGGGCTGTTTCTGAGTTGTTGGGTGTCTTGGAAAAACCCTTCTCAGTTTTTTCTCTGTCCCTTTTTTATTTGTTTTCCTTCACATGTAAATCAGTGGGTTCCCAAATACACTTGAGGCCTCTAGCCAGAAGGAAAAACTTGTTTAAGGGTACAATAACAGCCACAGATATTATTTATATGCTAAAAAACAACAACAACAAAAATAGGTGCAATTTGCCTGTGCAAAACTTTTGTGCTCTGGAAAAGAAGCTCAAATTCCAGGCAAGATCTGGTAGGGCAGACAGGAGGCTTAAGCATGGAGCAGATTGACAGCTCATGAGTTAGGTCACATTTATAGATGGTCTTGGAAGATAAATCAATTTTAGAATCTATGGAATAGAAACCTGAAAAAAAAATAATTTGGGGGAAAAAATGCTCATTATGTTTTTACACTTCTCTTCTGTTAATGTTTTCAAATAAAACTTTTATTTTTTTTCTATTCCAATCTCTTACAATTATTAGATGATACAGCTTTCCACTCAACTGCAAGGGCAAAGGAACCTGGATAATCAGTGAAATGGGATGAAAGGTGGGATTTTCCATAGTCATTGGGGCTTTCTGTCTTTGGGATCTTTTTTAAGGCTTCTGGAACCCCTGCAAACTCAGCTGAAGCCACAGACATTGAAAGATTCTTATTCCAGAAGAGTGGAACTCCAGGAAAATTTCACAATTAGACAGAAGTTTTTTAATTAAAGATATTTCTAAGAAATGTTTGGCTTCTAAAAACCAGAATAGAATACACAAACAGACCTTTACCAGGTAATTTCCAGCTAATTCTTATAGTGATTAGTCTCATAAGTTGAGAGCACTTCAGTATCTAATTCCAATGTCATGACTGAAATTGAAAGAAATTATAAAGGTTCAGCATTCCTTAGATACGGTTCCATGTAAAGTCTATCTAGTAGAAGTAAACATTAATTCTTATAATCACAACTCCATGTTTTTGTGTTAAATGTTTTTGTCTTTCAAATTACCCTTGGGTTTGCAGTAAAAGTGTTGTAAAAAAAAAATCAGCTTTCAAGATGCATCATTCTGAACACTCATGCAGTAAGAAGTACTCCTTGTCATCATATACTGCAAATTTCTCTTGAAATTAGCCTTTTCGTTTTAATGCTTCAGTCAACTTCATGGAGAAGACCCAAGTGCCAGTATTTCTCACATCAAAATTCAGATAAAGATTCTAAAATATAAGATTAACTCTAATCTTCACCATTTGTCAACTGAGATCTAAAAAACAGAATGTAAGTCTCTGAAATTTATTATAATGCCTTCATCAGATTAGTAGTTACATTTTCTTTACTAGAATCTGTTTTAAGTCAGAATTTAGCCCTACATTTATTCTGTGGGAGACAGCACAGACTAAAACACAGCATAGATCTGATTTAGTAAGATTATCTTCAAACATTAAAACTACAGCAAAGTAGGAATTGAATTACAAGCAGAAAAATATTCTAAGTCAATATGAAAATTTTAGAAATCCTATCACTGACATGAAGAGTCATTTAAATCCCTCCTGCCCAAACAAACACAAAACCAAAATCAAAACCAAATTATTTTCTCTTGTACAATGGCACAAACACATAAATATGCACCAACTTAACTCAGGATGAGACTAAATCACTCAAGACAGATTTCTTTTAATGAAATTCCTTTTTATGTGCCAAAGATTAATGTGAAAGTCATTCCTTCATAAGAGAAGAATAGGTACATATTTGAAGCTCTCACTGCTTACGAAAGATTGCTGAATCACAGCCACTTTTCAGAATCAGAGGACAGTAGTTAGTTACCACAGAAAAATGAGTATCAGATAATACCTTTACAAATCTATGGCTTTACTTTGAAAAGCATTAGTGTTTGCTCATCCAGTGAAATATTTGAAGCATTAGCATGGGATGCATAATATGGAAAAGAGTTCACAAAGTAGCCCTACAAGCTTTTAAAAAAAATATTAGAAAAGAGAAACAGTGATTACATTTTTACTCACATCTTACAAGTCGCATTATACCTAAAATAAATATTTCAAGTGTCACATGAAACTCAAGGGATGCTGCAGAAAATACAGTAATATTAGAACAAGAGCAGCAGAATGCAGCTCACTATGTCTGCAATTTCAGGGAAAGTAGAAGTTGCCTCTGATTCTTATCAGGTCAGACACAGTTGGTCCTATATTTCTGTGCAGTGCATTACACTGAAATGCCTTTCATTACATATTTCTGTAGTAGCTTAGAGTAGATAATTTGATAGATATGGAAAGCCAAGAGAGCTGCAAACACTCCTGAAAGTCCAGAGATCATCTTAACTGAGTTTCATCTCTGCAGAAAAGGATGAGGCTCCTATAATTGAGACATGTTTTTTCTAATATATAGCCAAGAGAATAAGAGAAGGGCTGTTTGGAAACTATGAACAATTTCATCATATTCTTGGCTCTACCAATCACACTCTACTGTAAATATGACCAGAAACTTCGAGAAGCAGCAGCTATATATTTTTTTTTCAAAGTAAGTTTCACTGTGTGTCTTCCAGCTGCTATTTGGAATTTATATCCACTTCAGGAAAGCTCCAGGGCAACAGGCACTTTAATAGCCCTAAGAACATTTAGTCTACCTGTGGGGTGCAGTTACAAAGTCAATTCAGTTGAGATTCATTGAATCTGAATGTAAAAAACACAATAGGAAACATTGTTGGTAGCTAAAACCAGCTGCACAAGATTTAAGTTTAAAGCCAAGAAGTCCATTTGCTCATACTGTCTTACAGTTGTTTTTGTCATAAAAATAAAGAACCTTCCCCAGTTTTCTATGTGATTAGGATATGACAAAGATAGAGAACAGTCCTCTCTCTCCTCATGCAAAATCCATTTATTTCTTACAGTGCTAATTTGTCAGCCTTTTAGTTTAGCTGTAGGTAGGACCAAGGTATAAATTAAAGACCTTCATCTATGAGAGTGATGTTTATTTCTCATCATGAGTCCAGTTTGACTGGCTCAGTTGGCTACAGAAAGTACTGGTAAAAAGCTCATCCATCCCTGTCATCCCTGTACCTAAAAATAAAGGCAGGATTTCACTGAAGAAGTGCATCATTCTGGGCTGTGTGGCAATATGTGAAATTATCCAGGCCTTTCTGAAGTGCTTGGAGGGACAAACAGGACAAGGCCGAGAGCCCTAGGTTTGTGTTTTTGTTGTTTGTTTTGAGTTTAGGGTTTGTGTTTTGGGGTATTTTTGCTTTGTGGTGGTTTTTGTTTGTTTGTTTGTTTTTTGGGGTTTTGTTTTGAAGTGGGTTTTGTTTTGTTTGTTTGGTTTTTTTGGTCTATTTTGTTTGATTTTTTTTCTGGGGGGGGGGGTGGGTGGGGCAGGTTGTGGCGTTTTTATTGGTTTTGGTTGGGCTTTTTGGATATACAATGACTTAGGAAACCCAGATAGAGAGAAAGCAGAAATTCTTGTGTAGAGTTTGACGAAAGCAGACCTCCAAGGGTTTGGAAATTTAGCATTTTAGTACAAAATATATGCAACAATACGTGTAAAAATACATTTGTTTTTGTGACGCATACACTTGATGATGGTTGATGAGTTTCTTTTATTCTAATTGTAATGTTAACAGGCAATTCAGGAGAACAGCTCAAAAGTTTGTTGTAAAAATGTATTTAAGCTATAAATTCTGAGAAAAAGGGAAGGATCATTAACTGCCTTCGTTATCATGACTTGTTCATGCTGTGAACATGTGAATGAGTCTTTAAATGTGCTTGTGCTTAAACTGTGTAATTTCCTTTTTAGTCTGTATAATATTCTGTAATTTTCTTTGCTTCAGAAGGTCCATTTTCTAAATATCTCTTGTTTTGCTTTGACGATATGAAAAATAATGAAAATTATGGAAATACTTTTCACTGTTTAATTACAAAAAAACTCCTTTAAGCAACTCTAAGGAAAAAAAGGGAAGAGTGAACATAAATCCCATGAGAATAGTGCTGTCATCTACAAGATCTGATCATAAATATTATGCATTGCTGCACACTGGTATATATTTCTTAACAGTTAGAATTAGTTTGCATATATTAAATGTGTTGAGTATGATTGAATATAAAAATATTTTTTAAGTAACTTTTCCAGAAATGAAATACTGGGGCTTGATAATAGGCAAATTTCTTAATGGAACAAATAATATTTTTCAAAGATGGAATTGTTTTAAGTACCAATTCTTCAGTTGTATTTGACAACAGCACCCTGTATGTCATACAGGATAATTAACAAATTATCTGACAAGGGCTAGAAAGACAAGGGTTGGAGAGACAGCGAAAGCAATCTACATAAGAGCAATGTTCTTAATAGCTACAATGTGTAACAATAATAAGGACATTTTGACAGCAAAATGTTTCTTTTTAATGGCTTTATATTTAGTTGCAGGTACTTAATTCATTCAGTAATAGGTAGCAGAGAATTAAGTACTCTTTTCAAAATAAAATCCAATAAGAATTTCCAAAACAACATAATGAGGAGAAGAGATAAAGACATGATAAAAAGTAATTTAGGGGGAAAAAAACCCCAAATCAAACCAATATAATTTAACTGTTCCCATTTTTACAATTGATGTCCTACAAGCTGAGTCACAACAAGGTGAATAAAAATGCCTTTCCTCCTGCCCTGACTGTGGCATGCCTTGGGATCAGGATATGATCTGACGCTTCTGACTCAGAACACTTTAACATAAAACCACTGCTATTTTCTGAGCTATTTACCTTCCAGAATATTCCTGAATCCTTTCTGTCTTCTTCCAGAAGTAAATTGCATGAAGCTTTTGGCAGAATAGAAACTGAAAACCACTGAAGGCTTTTAGCAGCCTTCGAAGTCAACACACCTTTGAGGGCTACTCTGATGAACTTCATTGATTTTGCTGATGTTTTTTAATTGCTATGCTTTTTGCTTCTTTTCTTTTCACCAAATAAACACTTAAAGAGAAACAGTGGCGCAAACCCCAAAATATCTACTAAATTTTCTAATCTTCATGATGTTCTAGTCTTCATATTCTCATCTACCTCATTTTAGTCTCTTTACTTAAAATCTTATTCTCAGTGTCAGTTGAGGCAGCCAAGTTTCCCATTCCAGTTCCTCCAGAGGCTAGGACATGCCCTTGGGAAAACAGGAGAGGGTTACAGATGTCTAGAATTCAGGTCCTGCAGGTTCTTGGTTTGTTGCCTGGCTGTCTCCAGCAGAGTCTCTCTAATCAATACTCAGGTTTAATTGTTGGAGCAATTAATTTCAGGAACTGCTCCCAAAAAGCAAAACTAATAGAACTGAACCTGTTTGGGCTCTTTCAGCCCTACATAATCCTCTGTAAAAACAACATAATACTCTGCTCTCATGTGCAGCCTCATGCGTTCATATTGTATTCTAAGTAAGGTAATATATATTTCTAATTTCAAGTGATTGTGCCACAACATTTTGTCTGATTAAAATGCAGCTTTTAGACACTTTGAACTGAAAAATGTGTCCTATACATGTACATTGAGAAAATATAATCAAGTTCTGTGGAAGAAGCCTGTCTGTTTTCACATGGATCTATCCCCACCCAGGCTGGACACAAGTGTGTGGTGTACACAACAGCCCCAAGGCTGAGCTGGGTCAGGTGGGGCAGCAGTTGCTGGTTTGGGTTAAATCAAAGACACTCAGCTCAGGCCATGGCCAGGCTGAGCCCCTGCACTGCACCCCCTGATGAGGGCTATAATCATATTTACAGGGCTACAACCTCAGTCCTGGCACTGATCTTTTGTTATGGTAGCAAAATATCAAATTAATAAAGACACATTTGTTTTCATAGACCCTTTATCTGAATAAATCCCTACGCATTTAATGATTTTTCAATTTTTATTGAATGGAAACTCCTCTACTTCCTAAACAAGTTATTTTGCTCACATGTGCTAAATTTATAATAACAATTTTTGCCTTTTATTTTTTCTAACTTATTATGAGCCATGGATTTGGGAAATATGAACTTTAGAAAACTAGATAAATATAGGTGAGATACATAAAGCCCACAGTACACTGCTGAGTAAAAGTAACAGAAAACCAGTGTTGGTAAAAAATAATCTAAACATCCTCATGTGGATGGTTTTGCATTTTAAATATGCTCTGAGGGACAGAAATAATAATAAGTAATGCTTTGCATTTACACGTGACCTATCATCTGAAGATTTTGAGTTCTGCACATTATTATCTCATTAAACCTTACAACACCCTTGTGAAGGAAGAAAGTGCTTTATTATAGATAGTTTACAGAGGTATTAATATAGGTTTTTTAGGAAAAAACCATGGAAGTGCTGTAGCAATATTAACCCATATTGCCACATGAGTTAGAAAGCAAATGCCACAATTTTGCCCCTTAAGAAAGAGCAGAAACAAGTAAAGAAATGATTAAAACTAAAAAGTAGATAGGCCTTCATTTAAATTAGTTCAACAGCTTTAAATAGTACTTTGGAAGGACTTTTTAAAAAGGCCAAGACAGAGAAATGGTTGCCCAGAGAAGTTTGAGATGTTCTATTCTTAGAGATGTTCAGAAATTTACTGCACAAGATTCTGAACAACTTGTATGTAGTTCTCTTTTGATCAGAAGTGAGAAAAATGATCCCCTAAAGATTTCTTCACACCAAATTGTTTCATAATTTCTTCAAACTGAATTGTTCTGTGATTTGTTTATAATCAATTATGCACTTCAGATATTGAAATTTCAACTACATAAAATTTTAGATAAAAATTCATCTATGTTAGCCATTTACCAACTACACAAGAGTAAAGAAATATCCTATCATGATTTTCACCCCAAGGAGAGAATGAATCATAGATTTCCTGTGGGGTTACAGCCTCCTTGGGGCACATCCACCTGCTCCAGCATGGGCTCTGCTCTCCTTCCACAGGCTGCAGGGGATCTCTGCTCCCTGGGGCTGCAGGGCTCAGCTGTCTCACCATGGGCTGCTCCAGGGGCTGCAGGGGTTTCTCTGTTCCAGCACCCGGGGCACCTCCTGCCCCTCCCTCTGCACTGACCTTGGTGTCTGCAGAGTTCCTCTCACTTATTCTCACTCCTGTCTTTGCTGCAATTGGCCCTGCACAATAACTTTTCCCTCTTGTTAAATCTGTTCTCCTGGAGGCACTACCACTCTCACTGATGGATTCAGCCTTGGCCAGTGGCAGATCTGACTTGGAGCCAGCTGGTTTTGGCTCTGATGGACAGAGAGGAAGCTTCTGCAGCTTCTCAGAGATGCCAGCCTTGTAGCCTCCTCTGCTACAAAAACCTTGCCACACAAATCCCAGGAAATTCTTACAATTTAAATTATTTAATTTAGGCTTAGAATTTTTCTTTTTTATCCTTTTAATTTTTTTAGCATTATAGCAGAAAAATTTTTTAGACCTTCCATTTATGCACTTTCTACCCATATAAAACTACATATGTGCACTAAACAGCTTGATTATTGGGTTTTTTTTAGTAAATTTATAAGGATAATAATAAATAAAGTATACAATGGATAGAGTTTATTGATAGAAGGGACTTCAACCTCTCTGTCTCCTGTGGACAGAAAAGCAGTACAGTTCACTTGGTCCTTCTAGAAAGACATATAGCCCTATTTACAGATACAAAGATAGAGAATACAGAGGAATTTCTTGCATCTTCATCACTAAAGAAACCACTGCTGCCTGTTTTCTACACCAGAGAAGTTTACTTACAAGCTATGACACAACACTCCATTATTCCTTTCTGATAAACTGAGCCCTTACATCTTCATCTATAAACTGCTTAATCAATTTTAGACATTCAGCACTGTCCACTCCAATTTTTCATCAGACTTTTGAAAATGGGCAGACAGTGTGCTGTCCTGACAATATCTCAAGAGTAAGGGAAGCTGAATGTCCATACTAAACAGGCTTTAGTTTTTCTATCTTGTCCAGACTAATAATCATACTTCTAGTGGACTGGAGAACTTCATTACAACATGGCTATGCAATGGAGACACAATGCAAACAACTTCCTTTAGCCATGCTTACTCCATTTTTAGCACTGGCTACTGGCATTACTTAAGTTTTTATATGATGTATATTTTTAGCCTGTTCTCTTTCATTATAGAGAATAAGGGAAAAGAAGTTGCCATTGTTTTAAACTTAGTTTTGAAGCCGATGAACCAAGACTTTTAACAGCAGCAAGAGTTATTGCTTCTTTCAAAAAAATGAGACCAAATAGAGCATTAGATCACACATTAAAACATTCTATCCTAAAGTAAGATTTCTAAAATATATTTTTCTGGTTAAAAATGTAGCTTCTAAATTGCAAAAGTGCATTTGACAATTGGCATTGATATTTGACAATTTTTAAACACCTTGAGATCAATCTGCTTATGAAATATTCATGGTGAAAGAGAAGTTTCCCTGTGATAGACTGCTCTATTAAAATTGCTGTTTGCCCAAGTGTTTGGGCTATAACTACACAAATACTAGTCTCCCCAACCTAGAAAAGAATTCATATAGGAATACAGGAAATGAAAAATATCATTCGTTTTGAAGAACTTTGAAGCACCTAATAAAGGAAAAGGATATACCAGGTTTATATTGTGAGGTTTTTTTCCAGTACTTCTTTTAACAGTGTCAAAATTTAATGCTAGTGTTTCTCTCAAAGTACTAAGAATAAGTGAAGACAGGTAACAAAGGAAAATATAGAGAAGTGAAATGAATCCAAAATTAAAATTCAGAGACTTCATAAATAAGCCAAAAGCTCTCTTAAAAGTATAAAAAATATTTTTAGGTGCCAAATTTTAAAATGGCCAGTCAATTGAAATATTTTCTTCTGTTTTCTTTCTTTAATGTGGGTTTATTTTTTCAATTTTCCTCAAGGACAGGTCAAAATTGTTGTGCAGGTAAGGAGTAGGAACATTTGGCAGACAGAGAACCTTTTTATTTCAGTCATTCTCAATCATACTCCAAGGACTAAATTATTATGTAGTCCCATATGAAATTCTAGACACTCTTTTCTGACTGAAACTAGACTATACATATTTTTAATATGATGAAGCAATTTTTTTTACATCTTTTCCATTAAGCTCAGTCTTGAAGCCTTTAAAACAGGGGAACTTATCAAAGATTCCTGTAAGAAGAAACACAAAAATGACAAAAAATGTCCTTCATGAGGCCTCAAAATATTGAGTAAAAAAGACATTTTACATCTCTGCTACATAGTTTCTGACAGAACAAATGAATGATATAGCTTAAGAAAACTACAATTCTAAAAATAAAATTAGAATAATGAAGCTATAAATGTACAGCTTTCTGTACTTTAGATTATCCTGCTTACTAATTATCATAAATACTTTAAATTGTATATATATATTTTGCTGGTTATGTGTTCCTATAGATATGCCCATGGTTAGAATGGTTAGACTCCCAACTCTAACCATCACCTATACAAGTTCTGAGATTACCAGTGGATGAGATCTGTTGTAGTGTGTTGTTAAGTTTCTTGTGTTATTCCCCAATTTATGTATTGTTCTCCCCTATTATGTGTAAAATGGTTTCGTTCCCCCAGTTTTTCCCGCCACTGCTATCCTGTCAGCTAAGTTGCTATAGTAACCACTATTCATAGTTGCCGATATGTAACTGCTCCTCCCCTATTTTCCCTTATAAGTGAAAGTTGTTTCCTCCCTGGGTCCAGTCAATCACCTCCTTTCTCCTCCTAGGTTTCGAGAACCTTCTCCTCTCTGGAGATGGTGGTTGGCTGGGGTCCCAGGACACCTCCCTTACCTTTTGATTATTGGTCTCCATGGAGTGCTAGTTCTGTGAAGTTCATCCCCTCACCTTTCCCGATTGGTTCCGCCTGTACCCACCACCCTCCTTTTTAATCCTGTTTCACCCCCCTATGGAAGAACTTTTTCCCGGTTGGTTTCCCCGTGTTTGGATCCTGCAGCACCTTCAATAAACCGATGTTTAACCCCCGGGAAATGGTCAGCTCCGTTCCTCCCCAATACCAGCGGTGTGAGCCAGTCCGCAGCCAGCACAGCCCGAGTCCATCAGACGCCGAAGGGTGCTGGCCAGGAATTGCAGAGGGGCATTGGCCTTTCGCCCTCAGCTAGTTGGACTCTGAACTTCGGGCCACATATGCCCCCCTCTGCAGAGATCAAGGTTCCTTAATAATTCTCTTTGTTCCCATGCTTCTTATTTTTCTTTCTATGACAACATTGTTAAACTGTATCAGAAGGAAGCTACATTGCTTCTACAATAAAAGCAAACAAACAACAAACCCTATCCAGGCAACTTTCTTTCAAATGAGTCTTGACACTGTAAAAAAAAATAGAAGAAAAGGCTGCTGTGACAGGAAGGTCAGCCTCATATGTCAGTACTTATAACTTCAGATATATTTATTCTCTGTTTTCAATTACAAATGTTGCATATTGAAACTATTGAATATTTGCATTACTTTTAAAATAGAATGTTATTGAGGTCTAGGGGTTCAACCTAGCTTGCTGCTGACCTTGAACAATCTGGTTTTTTGGCTAATGATCATATGAATAGAATAAGAAGTAAAAGGTAATATAATTTACAATTCTTCTTTTTCATTGTTTGCGATACAGTGGAACAATCTTTTCTTCTTATTTTAAAATGAATTATGGTTTGATCTAAACCCTTCTGAAAACAGCCTTTGCTTTAGAACAAAAGGAAGGCAAGCTAAATTCCATTTCATTTAGTAACAATCAAAATAATAGAGGTCATTGTACTCAATTTCAGCTCCCTGTCATGATTGAACAGCGGCTTAGAGACTTAAGGTACTTTCCAGGAAATTATATGGCAAGATGAAATCTAGTATATAGATTTGGCACTACAGGAGATGAAAAAGTTTAGAGACAGATAATGCAGTCTGTTATAAATCTTGGAAGAATCTCCCTCATTTCTGTATAAGGTTGATATAGCCCCTTGGGTATTAACTGATATTTGGCATAACTGCAGTAATTTTATCACTTTTAATATGAGATATTTTCCCATGTTCCAGACATCTATATCTTAACATATAAAGATTCTGTGAGATAAAGTGAGCAAACAAAATGAAAGTTACTAAAAATTAACTCAAAAAAAAAATCTCAAGGGATGTTATTAACGACTCTACTCATGCTCAAAAAATTCTTGACTATATAAAATATTCTGTTAAAACCAAAAAAGCTAATTATAGAGGTAGCTCATAACCAAGATTAATAGTGACAACCACATAATGGGTTTATATTAAAAAGAAAAAAAGGTCTACTGAGCACTGAGAGCAAAAGGGAAAAAGAAGCATTGCAAACAGAGATTACACAGAAAAGAGCATTTGACATTTATAAAAACTTCATAGGTTTTAATCCCAAGCAGACTTTGTCATTTTTCACATAACACTATGACATTTTGTCTGACCACAGCCTTCTCTTTGCTAGACATCTTTTCTTGACTGCATAGGCATGAAACAGAACTGAATCCAATATGTATTTAATAAATTTGTGTTAGTATAGAATTTGAAGAAAAATCTAAATTTCTAAGTTTGAAGCAGTAGCAATTAAAAAACTTTTTATAATCTATCATTTTAGCTCATGACTCAATTCCTCCATAATCTATATGCAGTCAGATGAGCTTGCTAATTAAAAAGAAAATAAGTTGAATTCTGGCACAAAGACAATTTCTTGACTCTTGTAAGTTAATGCATTTGAAATATAAGTTATGCATTTAAAAAATATGCTTTATATGCTTAACTTTACAAAAATTGTGCAGTATTTACAATTCAAAGTAATTGCAAAGTATACAGAATTAAATGAGAAGTTTGTTGTTGCCACTAGTATTTCTCTCTTAGTCAATTAAAGTGACACTGTATTTTTAAGTGAATGGAAACCTTAGTCTTACTTATTTTCTGGTGTTTCTTTGGTTGTTTTTTTGTTTTTTTTTTCTTTTTACCATTTCAAAGTAGAAAAATACCTTACAATTATTTTAGAATGGAGTAAATGTTTGGGGAGGAAAATGGCCATAATTCCAAATTTTGCAAGATACCACATTCCTCTTGAACTGATAAGTACTCAATGCAAAAGAGCTCTATTAATAGAGTATGGCTTTTTGGAAGTTAAAATGGCAAACCAAATCAGAAGACAGTTATTTTTCACCCCATTTTAATTTAGAATATTTAATTTCTACTGTAATGAAAGGTAACTGAAAAAGAGGAACTTCCACTGCCTTTATTCTGTTCTTGATGCAGTGTGACAGTTTGTGTGTATCTTCAAAATGCTCATGTTTTCCTCCTTAAAGTGTCTTCAGAAAGTCATCTGTTACACAGTCTAATAAATCACCTTGATGTTAAACTCCCAAAGTGAAACATGAGAATTCTCATACCAGGATTTGGGATGACACTGGTACTGCGAATAGGCAGTAATCATATGCCAAATGGGAAATCACCTGGAACTGGATAATAAGAAGCATCTTCAGAAGGCCATGCCTTGAACCCCTTTCATCCCTAATATCTGCCTCTACCCTCTTCAAGATTAAAGCCTCCAAAGAATCAATATCTCTACTCATCTTTCAGTGTTTCAAGTGGTAAGACACAGGAGATTCACTGCCAGAGCATTGTGGGCATGAATAGAATTTTGTGACCCTGCTCAGCCTCTTTGCTGCTTCCTCTGGTGCTTTGACACGGCTCCATGAACCCCATTTAATCTCAGTGCCTTGTTGTGGTCGTGCCATAGGAGACACCATGTCAGTGGTGTCTCTGTGTTGTCGACAGAATGGACTTCAGCCCTGCAACATAGGTGGGTTCACCCCACAGCCCTACTCTGCCGTCCTGTCTGCAGTCTTTCCACTGTCCCTGTTTGCTTCTGGCTGAACTTTGTCAATGAATTCCAGGCCTTTGTCAATGAATTCCATTGCTCACTCTGGATTGCCCTCTGCTACCAGTCCCTTGCACTGACCACAGTTTTCAGCCCCAAATTGCGTGGCACTGTCTGTTCTGCTCTCTGAAATTGTTCCACTTCCTTTAGAGCTTTATGATTTGAATCATCACCAATTACATTAAAGAACATGATTTACAGAATTTCAGATGCTGAAGTTATTTGTACTGACATAATCTACGACCAGGAGAGTGTCTCAGTCTCAACATCATCAGATATCTTGTGAAAGATGCAACCTTCAGTTTTTTTCTTCCTCAGTAAAGAAAGAGTACACAAAATAAGGAAAGGAAATGTGGAGATAGAGACAAAAATGAATGGAATTTTAGCCTAATGATTAAAAAACTATTAAGAGACAGAGAGCTCTGATGGTTTTGGCAAAACTCTTGTCTTTTCAGGAAATCTATGAAAAACACCTTGCTGGTGTGAGTCATCCAACCAAAAGGCGACAAAAGCAGTCCACTTTGGTTCTCAGGTTATGCAATCTCTTTGAAATTCTATGTTGTGGCTGATTTTCACCTATTTTTATAGAGTCTTGCTTTAAGATTGTTGCAGAATTTAAACCTAGAGCCAGTTCCTTGTATTACAGGATCACAGAAAGTCTTGGGTGGGAAGGGATGTGAAATCTGATCCAGTTCCAATTCCCCAGCCATACTTGGCAACTATATCCCAGTGAAACAATGAAATTTAAGCAATATGAGAATGGAAATGTAATAAAAGCAGTAGCTGTTTTACATGCTAACTGAATACTCAAGGTGGAGCAATTTTAAGACCAAGCCTAAAGGTTCTCACTTCCCTAAGGGCATTGGAAGTCTTCCAGGTAAGTCTAGCCTCTTGACTAGTTTGTATCCACAAGGAGAATCCCAGATACTACATATCACAGTGTACTTCAGTGTAAGAGGTTAATAAAAACATATTAATATGCAGTGTAAATTAACACCTCTTCTTTCAGGTCAGCCATTACATATGATAAAACAAGTTCAAAACAGCTTAGAGTATCAAGTAACTTTTATATCAAAAATGGAGGTTCTTAGTACTATATTAAATTGTTTTCTGTGCACTTATATGAGAACACCATATCAATAAACTCACAGAAAGTTGAAAAGATGTACATTACAGACAGAAAGAGTGAGAAGGAGAACGAGACCATCAATTTTATAATGCATTTGTTTCAGAGTAGCAATTGTGTTAGTGTTTACTGATGTGCTGATAAGCATGAGGTACTCCAGTTTAGGAAGAAAGCAAAATACATCTGCATCTGCTATTCATGCATATACATCCCTATAGGTGCAATCTTTTTCTAATGCATAGGAAATATTAAAGGCTTATGGAGAAAATGCTCCTTTTCTAAAAAAATCCCCTGTGAAATTATAAATCATGCAATATTAATATCTGCAGATAGAGAAGTATGGAATAAAAATTGCCTAACACAGACATTAGCTCTAAGCAACATCAGCTAGCAAATCATCCACCTCAGATGCAGTGGTAAGGACATAATTTCAAGCTACATTGAATATTGCATGGTATAATAAAAGCCATTTTGAAACAAAATTAGATACATAATTTTCTATACAGACTGCATGGGAAGTCCAATCAAACTAAATTTGTTGTTCTACTGACACATTTTTGCTATCTGTAGTGTCAGTTTCTTGCAAGTTTTTCCTCCCACTGTGTTATTATTTTTGGTGAGGAAGAGGGCCACAGAGTCATGAGGTACATCTTGCAAAAATCAATACATCAGAAAAGCTATGAAACTAATTTACAAAAGAGACTAAATAAAGTTTGAAGAAGACACAGTATTGGGAAGACCCATACATTCAAATTTTTAGGACTGTCTCTATCTTTTCTTATTTGCTTTACATATATTTTAATTTATAACGAAGGCAGAAATTTTATGAGATACAGATGATTGAGACATTTATAATCCTGTATTAGTGATGCCAGAACTGAAAAGGTCATATAAACTCTGCAGTCCTTATGAAATATAACAACAAAAAGGTCTTTCCATGAGACTTTCAATTCCTATGTCTTCAATATCTTTTTCTGACAAATTTTATTATACATTCTGGGATCAAACTGTAAAAATTATGCCATTACAATAACACAGCATTGTTTTAAACCAAATCAGTGGGCCTTTTCTCCCTCTCACAACTGCATGTGCACTTACATAATTTGAGAAGACATCATTGAAGGTTACTCAAATTGTGTTCTTCCTGCTCATGGTGACAAATATGTGTACTTTATACTAAGCATAGCTGATTAATTTCAGTATTCATTATCTTCATAGCTCTCAATAACCACAGTTATAACCACAGTTATAAATTTCATGTAAGCAAGCCTGCACATGTGGACTGAATGCCATTTATCTCTGTGCTCTGTTTCTTTAAATGATGTTTATTCATTATGCTCTCAAGGGAGTTTTTTTCAATTGCAGCTTGTTTCTTTGTTTGCTTTTTCCCCACAGGTACAACAATAACATTATGTTATTCTTGAGTTTTGCTAGGTTGGGTTTGGATATCTGAACTTCCTCAGTCACACAATGGAACCCACTGCTCAAAGCAGTTTGCTACCCTGTAAGGAGGAATTGGACAACCTGTAGCTGTCAGAGTTCCAGGCAGCAAGCTATGACAAGGAGTCAATAGGAAATAAGAAAGTGATTTCACTTCATATATAAAAGTTCCTGTGTTGAACTGAGATATGCATACCAGAATGAGCACAACAAGGGCTGAAGTTAAAGGAACAAGGACTCTTCAGTCCCAAAGGACAAGGGCTCCTTTAAAAGAAAGCATATACTATGTATATGCATTATACAGTTTTGTAGGAGAGTTTAAGTGAAGCTTAAACATGTCTAATTGACAAGAGATGATGCTTGCAGTAGCAAGGCTGTACAGCAGGGTTACTCTGAGATTCCTCTGCTCAGCAGCAACAAATGCAATATTTGCAAAATAAAAATTTAAAATATAAGCTTGTGTCTGATGTTTCACACAGGATTTTACTATACCTATTCTAGGTCAGACCTGTTTGAATTGGAGTACAGAAACATTCTTCTGAACAAGAGCTGAACACAGCTGAACACATAGTCTCAGTGGGAACACATCAGCACTAGGCTGCTGAGAATTAGCACAAACTCTCTTGCATGCTTTTCCCACACTTGTGAACCCTGAATCCCTCACTGTGGAGAGGTATGGTTGATACAGAAGTGGTTTATACCTCTTGCCCAACTCATATGCTAGTTCAATAAGTAAGCTTAGTGTTGTTCTCAGTAGTGGAAGATGTAGGCTGAGAAGGGAACTGAATTCTTGCATCCTTTTTTTCTGGATGAATGGATGATTGCTTTAGTAAGTAATGATGTTACAGAAAAACAAAAACACCAAACCAATAAAAATCCCCCACACGTTTTTCTCTATTTATTATTAAACAACAACAAAAAAGATGTAATTTTTCTTTGATTGATGAATGTTTTCAGTCCTCATCCATCAAACCTATGTCCTATCTGTGCACTTTCCCAGTCTTACTGTCTAATTAATAAATGAACATTAAAGCAGCTGAAATGTTAAGCAGGGACTCTTTTGAAATCTTGCTTAGTCTTTCTGATGGGAACAAGAGTATTTGGAGGTACATATATCTGCCTAATATAAGACAAAATATGTACAAGAATATTTTTTTCAATATGAATTTTTTATTATTTCTTGACATTAATTTCTGCATCTACTGGTAACCAATACCAAATACACAAACACATAAAAATCACGAAAGGAATGAATTTACAGCACTAATGGCTTTGGTTTTATACAGTAAATACTGAGAAATAGAGTGCAGTTATTCACTCAATAAATCACTAGATGTACCATATTTCAAATTTGGCAGCAGTTGAAATTCCTTCATTCTTTTTGCCTTTGTTTATAAACTTTGAGTCTATGTGTCACATTCCTTTCAGAGATACTTTGCACCAGAGAGAAGCTGCTTCTACTTAATCTGAGGTACTATATGCTATTTTTCTACTACAGAATGTTAAATTGAAATAATTCATCTAGTAGTGCATTTTCAGTTTCTGTTTTCTAACTATGTCTTAATTATATCCAGCAAATGACGAGCTATACAGTTTGGTTCCTTATCGCCAGACACACAGAAGCAAAATATCTTTATATGTATATTGTTCTCTTCTGACACCCCTCACAAATCTGATTTGAAACAGTTCTCTACAGGGAGCCTGGGGAGATGATAATATAATTGTTTGCAATTGGAATGTAAAGAAAATTACTGATAGGTTCATGGATGCTGCTCATAAAATGACTGCACTTCTCATTACAGGATTCAGCATTTATGAATGTGTTCTGACCTAGTTTGATATACTGAGTTTTTAAAGCAAAGACTGCTACATAATGGTACCTTCATTTAGGACCTACGGGTTGAGATATTTGAGATTGTAAAACACAAATTAAAGAACTCACTACTGAAAAAGCCTGGAATACTATGGTTATTTTTATGTAAGCTTTAAGATGTCAACTGGGTATCATATGGCTTAACCAAGCATCAGCTGAAGGCACTATGTGATGGCAGAGCCACTTGCCCCATTCTGTGCCTGGGAATGAATGCCTTTTGAAGAGGGAAAACAGGGGAGATACATTTCCCAAATATCCACCCTAAGAAATAATCTGTATGCAGAATGGAAACTATGAGAATGAATATTCCTTCATCTTACTGCTCTTCTGCTGAATTGAAATTAAGGCTACATTAACTATTTTCTACAGGAAGGGACATTCTGTAAGGTAGCATCTGCATATGGCCTTAATACATTTATCTTATCTAAATTTACATGGGTGCATATGTGGATTCATAGCTCTGCCACAGCACAGACAATTCCCTCCTGCTGCAATCTAAATCCCAGCACCAATATCCAGTCTTGTATACAGCAAGATTAAAGCATACACAGTGTTTGCTTTCTTCAGCATACCCAAATAAAAATCAAAACAATTCTGAATAAAGAATATAAGAACATGTTAAAAAATGCAATAACACATCTGCAATTTATGTTGCAGCACAGTGAAGCATTTGCACAGGAGTACTACTACATTTCATTCTAGCCCTCCAGGGAGCAGGCAGGCTGTGCCTAGCTCAAGCCAGCCCCCACACAGTCACATTCATTAGCTCCAGCCATCTCTGATCTGGGGCTAGGGAGAGTATCTATGAGATGAATCCAAGCCTCCTTGGCTCGGTGTGTCTGTGAAACAGTACTATGCTACTGTGCCAAATGAAGAAAAAGTGTTAGATCACCACACAGCACTTCTTTCTTTTACCTAATTTCATGCATATCCCTATTTCATTTTCTATTTCCCCCTTTTGGGTTTATTTTTTACAGAGATGCTTTCTGGGTTCAGTCATGCATGGACAAAACGAAAACGTATTAAGACCACTGGGAGCTCTATACTGATTGAAACAACAGCCATGTAGAACTCTGGCTGCCACTAAAAAAACTGTTGATTTGATTGCCTAATGCTGGCTGAGCAACTCATTATCTTGTAATGACAAGTCTGTGCACCCCCTTCACCAAATTCTGGATTTGGAACATTAAAAAAATGTGTAAATGACAATGGGTAGATATTTCTCCAGTGCTTGTATGCCAATAAAAAAGAAGTGGCACCTGTTGTGTCTACTACACTTTAAATAAAAATTATGCTGATAATATTACAGCAACTTCAAAGGAAAGAAGAGCTTACCATTTAATTTTGTGTACAATTACTTGTGATAGGCACTTTGAAGAATAAATAAAGCCACTATTCTTCTTGAGAAACAAACTTAAAATAAGAACTCTGTGAGTCCATACTGGGCTTTGTTCAATGTTTATTTCACAAGCCTGATATTCTTGTGACTTTGGTAAGAAAAAAGGTTTGGAAAATTTTAAGTGGGATATCCATTTGCTTCAGAGCATACATATTGGAGTTTTATGCCTATTTTACTAAGCCTTCTATCTGCATGTTTATTAGAATAACTCTAGTGAAATAAAATAGCAAACTAATCCATCTCTATATTATAATAACAATCTAGCAAACTAATCCATCTCTATATTATAATAACAATCTGCCATGGACAGGCAGTACAGATAAACACAGCATTTCCTAAGGAACATTTTCTGTACAAACTTGTACAGATTTTTTTTAGGATGAACAATACTTCCTACCCTTGCCTTCCTTTCCCCTCCCCCCTACTGCCCTCCTTTCCTCTTCGTCTCCCCTCTTCTTCCCTTTCCCTCCCTTTTCCTTTCCCAGCCATTCCCTCCCATTCAGTTACTCTTCTTAAAGGTCCAACCCAAGCTTTATTATAAATGAGCACATACACCATGTTTAAAATTAAACAAATAATACTAAGATTGTCAGAATTCTGAACCATGCAGAACTGTACACACGGATCCTTTAATGTCCTTATTCTGAACACACAAAAAATATTAATCAAAGAGGGATATACTTGTTACTCCCTCCTGTATGGATTCTTTTCTCCTATATAGTTCTACACTTACTATAACTGATGGCAATAATTTATTATCACTCTCTAAATTCTGTGAATGGAAAAAGCATGTGTTTCCTGGATTTAATTTACCCCTGTCAGATTGAAAAGGTATGTGAGATTATAATAGATGCTTCAGAGAGTCCCTATTAAGTGAATAAAATCCCAGTAAATTATTATTGGTATGATGAATTCATGAATATTTACATTGTCCTTGGAATTGATTACAAGAATAAATAATCATTTGTGCAAAATTTATCAAAGCAGACAGGTGCAAAAAGATGATAAAATGTATTTTCATAAATATAGGAATATATTTCAATGCAACATACATTACAAGATACCACTTTATTCTTTTGACTAGAAGATGAAATTTTCATTTCAGAATATGTTGGTAAACCTGGCAACAGTAAATGCCACGCTGAAATGCAAAGCCAATGGAAACTGTAGAAGAGATGTTGAAGCACCCAATATGCAGTTATTCTGACATACAGCAAAACAAATATGTGCTGAGTGTTTTAAAGTACAACTCAGTGAAGTTTATCACATACAAAATAACATATTTATAAAGTATATAAATGGTAGCACTCTATGGAAAAATACAGCTGTAAAGTGCATTTCAGAAGTTTTTCTAAAAGTCTATTTTTCTCAGAAAAGCCAGAAGTTGAGTATTTAATGACAAATAAACAAAACAGGAGCTTTATTAATTAAAACACTTATTTACCTCTAAGAATTTGGTAAGGTATTGAATTTTACAATGCATAAACAGGTAATCAATATATTAACATCTGAAAAGCATCTCTAGTTGATGCTTAGACAAGAAATCAGAGGAACTCAAATTCACTTACAGTAGTTAGAATTTAGAATAATTGAAAGTTGCTTAGTGAAATTGGGAGTGGATTACTCTGGTACTGGCAGGTGAAACTGGCAGATGGAGGTTTTTCAAGAAGCCTAAATCAACACACTTCTTATCACTTTATCATCTATTAATCATTATATCTTCAGTCACATTCATTTCACAAACAATTCCCGTCTTCATATGATGCCTTGTGAGTCACACAAATCACATATATATGTACTTTTTCCTTTTGTACTCAAAGGCATCATTTTTTCATATACATGAATCACATATATGAATCTTTTCATATATATGTTAAAAGTTATGTTGTTCACTATAGCAGGACATTAAAAGTTTTGGATTTTTTTTAAACAAGAGGTAGGAGCATCTATCAATGCATTTGCATCAAAAGACATATTTCCATTAAAATAATAGTATTGGTAGACAAATAAAGTGGTACAAACTGGTTGTGATTGAAAAGAAATAAGGTTGTGAGCCATAAGAGTAATTGAATTTTCATACTTTTAAATATAATTTCATTGATGCACTGGGGCATGACCAGGTTTTGGTAGCAGAGTGGGTTACAGGGGTGGCTTCTGTGAGAAGGTGCCAGAACCTTCCTCCATGTCCAGCAGAGCCAATGTCATTCAGCTCCAAGAAGGACCAGCCACTGGCCAAGGCTGAGCCCATCATCAGCAGTGGTAGTGCCTCTGGGATAAGGTAACTAGGAGGGGTGGACAAAAACTGCTTCACAATGGCAACAGAAGAGAGGAGTATGTGAGAGCAACAATTCTGTAGATACCAGGGTCAGTGAAGGGGAGAAGGTGCTCCAGGTGTCAGAGCTGAGATTCCCCTGTGGGCCATGTTACAGACCATGGTGCAGCAGCCGTGTCCCCACAGTCCATGGAGGGCTACAGTGGAGCAGAGATCCACCTGCAGCCCATGGAGGGTCCCACATGGGAGCTGCTGAATGTCCAAAATGGCTGAAAATCCCTGCTGGAGCGAGTTTGCTGGCAGGAGCTGTGTGACCCCCCGTCCTCCTGTGGGGGATCCATGCTGGAGCAGCCTGTTCCTGACAAACTACACCCCCTGTCATGGTTTGAGCCTGGCACAGAGCCAGTGCCCCCCATGAAAATGCCCTCATCCTGGTGTCTGCTGTGAGATGTGACCAGGAATAAGCAAAACAGGCTTTAGCTTAAACATAAAGAACACTTTATTACCTAAACTACAGGGAAATAGGGAAAAACTATAAGGAAAAGAAAAAAAAATTGAAAACCTTACAAAAACCACTTTCCTCCTCCCCACTACCTGACTTTCCCAATCCGATACATTCTCCCAAATCACTGCCCAGCCTGGCACCACACTTTAGTATACTCAAACTTCAGTTCATGAAGATGAAAGGAGTCTTTCTTGTTCCATAGGCTTCCCTGGAAACACACTGAAACCTCGTGTGCTTCCCTGTCACTTCGGCACCGCCTGGAAAAAAGTCCTTTTGCCGCTTGTAACATCTTCCTTCCATGCCCAGTGCTCTCACCACTGACGCATGGCCAGAGCTGCTCTTAGGGTTGTCTTTCAAGGATGCCTTGTCTCACTCCAAAAAGGCACAGTCTCTGCTTTGGGACATCTGTCCCCCCCATATTTTTCCAACCCCCTGGGGCCGGGGGGTCCTCACGATGAACCCTCCTGGTTCTGAGCCACTGCTTCCCCCTAAGTGCAGTCTCTGTGTCACAGGAACAACTGAGTCCATGGCCACAAGAAAAGTCCAGCCAAAAGGCCACTCCAAATCATCTCTCCCCATTCAATCATCTCCACGTTCTTCGGGCCAGGTCCTTGTCTCATCTCATCTCTTATCTCCCTTCTTATTCAGCTTCGAGGAGGATTAGCATTTTTTGCAAAGGCCCCAATCATGAAAGAAAGGGGTTAAAACTTTCAGTCTCTGTCTGTCCCAGAGCTGCGGCACTCCCACACACGCTGCCGCTCCGGCCGGGCACTCTTCCCCCCCCTTCTCCTCCTGGGCCGGCTGCTATCACATTCGGTGTCGCCGGCTCTCTCTCTCTCCCTCCTGGGGGGGGGGGAATGGCTGCCCGAGGGCTGACTCCCTGGGATCTTCCACCCTTCCATCCTCGAAGGCCTCCTCACCTCCCATCTCTGTCCAGGCCCAGGGCCTACCACGTGGCTGCCCCTCCCCCGCCCAGCAGCAGCGGTCTGGACGGGGGAGAGATCTGACCTCTTCGCCGCGACGTCCCAAGAGAGCCTCCCAGGGCCAAAGCCCTGCTTTTAACCCCTGTGTATTCTCGGAGGTGTGTCCAAACCCCACTGGCTACACCAGGTGCCAGTCTCAAACTCAAAACCTTCATTGGTTTGACCACAGCTTCCCAGAATTCCCACTTCTTCCTGGTCAAACCACCACACCCCTGAAACAGACCTATGCTGGAGTAGTTCATGAAAACTGTAGCCCATGGTGGGGACTCACATTGGAGTAGTCATAAGAGACCCCATGCTAGAACAATTAACTCATGAAATGTGAAAATGGAGGCAATGATAGAAATTTCCAATTTCATGTTGTGTTAGATGAAAATAAAAAGGTTTCAAGTATGATTGTGGAAAAATATGTTAATTTTCAAAACAAAAATGTAATGATACACCTCATGGGTAGTCCAGTTTAAACTTAATCAGTGATCTGAATTACTCAGCACAATTTTAAGTGAAGTCATAATTTACTCCAGTCTCTGGGATAATTGCAGAGCTCTCAGCCACCTTTCTCTGCATTTTCATTCCTTGACATTTCTTTTTCTTTTTCCCAGATGCTTTCTTCTCACTGTCTCTCTGTCTACGTTGTTTTTTTAACTACTGGTTATTCCACAGACTGAGTTGGCTGACAGGCAAGTCCAACCCATTATTTTAAATTAAGCTTTGTTCAAATTTGACCTTAACATCACCACTTCAGCACACGATCTTTGAAGAACAGTATCTTTTCAGGTTTCTAGTAGTCTGACCCTCAGCCAATAATGTCAATATATTTTTACTAAGTATATTCAATTTTATTAAACAAAATTAGCATGCATGCTTTTTGACATATAAGGTTCATTTGTAATATGATTTAAAATGACTGAGTTATAAAGTTCCTGGAAATTAAGGTTAATAATGAAATCATGGAAAGACACTTGAATACAGCAATGGTACATAATGACTTCTTGATATATAAAAGAAAATTCATATTCTCTTTTAAAATTCGTAATGATTTTTCATTTCACTTTCTCAGTATCCTTGAAGTACAGCTTCATACCCTTGATGTACCATCTAATAGAGACTTCATCCTATCACTATTTGTCATCATTTAGAAGGTGTCTCAGGAAAGAACATATTAAAACATCTTCACTTCCTCTCACTAGTTCAAACCTTTACAGAAACTCAATTTTACAGAAATTGTATTTCAAAAAATTTATATCTGCAGTGTTACAGCAAACAAGTACTTTACCTCAGCAGGTAGCAAATCCGAATGACTCATATTTACTTACACAAAGGTTTCACTTCAAACATAAAAGGACAAGGAGTGTTCTTTTATTTTCTTAGCTCCTTTTCAAGGACCTTAAAAAAACTTTTCTTTTTTCCCACTTTAAAAAATATTATCTTTAAATGCTACAGCAGAAAAGTACTAACATAAATGTGTTCCCTGAAGAGATATCAGTACATGTAAATTAATTCTGTATTAAATACATACAAAGGAACTGCTTGTTAACTCTGTCTGAGAAACTGCATGAAACCACTGGGTTTTGTGCTAATTGTAAGAAGCAGCTCCATTATGGGAATAGCATCAGAAACAGTTCAGAAAGCTTCACAAGAGGCTCTGAGCTCATGTGTTTACATTCATATTCTAAATAATTCAGGTAAGAAGCTCTTTAAAGTTAAGAAGCAAAAAGGATCACAGACAGAAATAAACCATGGACTTTTTTCCAAACTGGTTTAGTGGGTAATAGAGAGAAGAAACAGCCAGTCAGTTGAATTGTGAAGTAATTTAGGTTAGGAGAGGGGTTGTCTAATATAAGGCTCCTGCTTAAAGCAGGTTTACCTTCAAAGGCAGCTAAAGGTGCTAGGACTGTGTCAAGTTGTATTGGAGAAACTCAAAGGATGTCAGTTCTGCAATCTCTGGGGAAGCTTTGCTACAATTTCTGGCTAACAGCCCCTGCCCTTCTCTGGTACATGTCAGTGAAAAGTCTGCTCCACCTTCTGTATTGGACTTGAATCAAAGACTCGACTGCTTGACTTCTCTTCCTTAAGCTAAACAAACAAAGCCTCTTGTCTCCTCTCAGGTTATGTACTTCATCTGTCTAACTGCCTTACTGATCTTTGGATGGATTTTCTTTCCTTTATGAACATATTTCTTTCCCTGGGACCCAGAAGGAGACATATTACTTCAGCTGTGGCCTCCTCTGTGCAGTAACAACTCCCCTCAGCCAGCTGGCAATGATCTCACTAATACAGCTGTGCTGGCTCTGCCTGCCATGGATGTGATCCCATTCATAACATCTCCTATGGTGCTGTTTTGATTTTCTCACCAAGCCAGTGTTAACATACTGGCACGGCTGAGCACCGCTTTCAGTGTCAAGACCTTTTCTTCTTCCCAGTCTGCCTCCTCAGAGAGGAGGCTGGAGGTGCACACAAATCTGGGAGAGGACACAGCCAAGCACAGCTGACCCCAAAAGAGCAAAGAGATATTTCCTGCCACATTATATTGTGCTCAGAAGTAAAAAATCAGAAAAAGAAGGTAGAAGTGGGGCCAGAGCACTTGTGGTGTTTTTTATGGTGTTTGTCTTCCCAACTTATTTGTGCTGAGGCCCTGCTTTTCTGGAAGTAGATAAACATCTGCCTGTGATGGACATGGTGCACTCATTTCTGATTTTGCCTTGCACAAAGCAAGCTTTTCTCACTTTTTCCCTTCTGATTCTCTCCCTCAGCCCCTTGCAGAGCAGCCAGTGTGCACACATGGGGGAACTTACCAGCTGAGGCCCAGCTACCACAGCAGCCTTGTGTGTGTTTAGCCTTCATCACCACAAGAGTGCAGTCCTGGTTCATGCTAATTGGTTCAGGACACACACCGAGGACCTTTTCTGTAGCCTTCTTCCCAGCACATCAGCCTCAGCACTGATACTACGGGTCCTTTATCAGTGGCTGAACTTCCCATTTGTCTTTGTTGAACTTCCAGAGGCTCTATAGTCTCATTTTTACATCTTTATTAGCTACCATGACTAGCAACACCTCTCTTCAATATACCAGCTCTTTACCCCAATTTGTGGTCATCCATGAACCTGCTGAGGAAGTCAGGTGTGGGTCTCTGAATTTCTCTAACAGCCTCTCAGAAAGGCTGTGACATCATTGCCAAAACTGAAGGTTTTCTGCTCTTTACTGGAAAAGCCCCTCAGCAAACTGATTTAACTTTCAAGTTAAATGTTATTCTGACATGGATCACTTCTTGAGGGACTCCCACAACCTTAATTATTGGTAGAAACAGAAAATACAGCACAAAGCCTACTTTTTCTCAATTTTATAAAGTTGTATCAGTTCTCTAGTTACAGAAGGAATAATTAACTATTTACAAAAATAATAATCCAATTTTGGCAATGTTTTCATTACATGTCTGGTAGCTTTTGTTTCTATAAAATTGATTTCAAAGAGGTAAGACTTGGCAAATGCCTGGGAGAAAAAGCGTGTTTTATAACAGGAAGATAGAAGAAGCAAGACTCCATAATCATTTGAGAAAGGCCAGCTATTTCAAATATTACATGAATTCCGTCATATGGCAGTGATGAACACCACACTGTAAAACAAAAGTTGTTATTTACATGATGCTGTCAGGAGGCTTTCATTCTTTGATATCTTCTTAATATGATCCTAAAGATTAACATGTACTGGGAATAACTGCCACTGGTATACCAGAAGTTTTTAAGCCTCTCTATGTATTCTCATAATGAAAAAACCTTTCCAATTCAAAATTTCCTTTACAGTTAAAAATCATACCCAAAGGCATTTGTATAACTTCTTGTTCCTCTTTCACTATTCAGAGATGTTAGAGTTATGGTTTTATTCATGAAGGAAGGGTCCTTATAGCTCAAAGGATATTCTTTGAAATTTTCTCAGAGGCTCAGAGATTGAGACATTCTCAATATCTGAATTAATTGGCTAAATTGCACACTCTCTTATCTTTGCAGTCCTGTTCCAGCGCAATGGAAACCCAGGGCAGTCCAAGCTGAATTATAATTTCATATCTAGCACACCCACACAAACACACAGGATGCCTTAGGAGAAAGTTCAGATAGATAGAAGCAGATTAAATTATTTTCTTCCAGACATCTACATTTTCTGAGAAGAAGTTGTTCATGAAGTTTTCAACTGAGATTGATTTAATAAAAAATAGACATGTAAAAATTATTAAATGAATCATTCTCTAAAAATATCTGGTTTTCCCTGCTTACTACACAGCTATGTAATTTATCCATTACTATTTCAGAGGAAGGTAGCTCAAGATAAATTAAATTAATACAATTTCTAGCTAAGGAACCCATATTAGATACTAACAAAATTGCTATTAGAGACTCTCCATGTGTTTCCAACTTCTGATGTTATCTACAAGGTCTGGTGTTCTTTGGGATATTCCACCAGGATGAAAGACTTATCTTACTGAAGATGTCTGTACTATTATCATTACCATTTCAAGGAAATCCAGCAGCAGCTAAAACACCTGTTTCTTCTTGAGAGAATCTGGAATACAAGCAATGTTGTTTCTAGTACACTGTAAGATAAAAAGGATTCCATGGAACTTTATACTTGTATTCACATTGGCTTAAACATATGCTTGCCCAGAATCTGATTAACGAAAACTGAAAATCTTTTAACACCTAATGTTAAAAAATCCTGCCCTATTTTAGATAATGTAAAAAGACTGAAGCTATTAATAGCTCACACATTAACTAGATTGATGTTAACATGACGCAGTCAAGTGCTTAATAACTTTTCTTTTTCATCATAGTACTTGAAAGATCAAAGTATCCTTCTCCAGCTCAAAACAAAAATTATTTTACACTGCCTGAGAATGAAATTTTCAGGAAGGAGCTCATGTATTGTGATTTTCCTCTGAATTGCCTTGGCATGGTTAGTTACCAATGAAATTAGGAGCAAGAGCTCAAACATTCACAGGTTTATGCACAAAAATTTAATTTGTCTTGCAAGATTAAGGAAGCCATATATTATTATGATAAAACTCTACTTTTGTTGATGATAGTGCACAAGTTTGGATGCACTGGTTTCTATTTTTCTTTTTTTACAACTCCCAAGACTAGAGTCTATGGAAAGAAAAGCTTAGGAGTGCAAGATTCAATGCAAAAAAAAAAAAAAAAACCCAAACACAGATACACAAAATGCATCCCCCCTTCCAAGCCCGATCTCAAAAAATCCCTTGTTGCAAATGTTTTGGGAGGTTTATCCACATCTGTGAATAGGAGAGAAGTTTGGTTCAATTGGTGATCTTCTGATTTTCTGTTTCCTGTGAGGGCTGAAAAGTCCCTGTTCATGGTCTAGGCAATGGTACAAGCTGAGATGTTGGTATGAGAGACACTGTGCAGAGAGAGCTGGGAGCAGATACTGGCCTGGCTGTGGCAGAACTTACTTGCACAGAGAATTCCTAGTGCACAATGCCCTCTTGCTGAGCCCTAGGGCAAAGACTGCAGTCTAAATAGCGATAAGAGATGTGACCTGTCTGGTAGACCACTATAAGAGCTGATCTTGTACGTAGAACAAATACTCACTGTACCTGATTTTTTTTCCAGGTCAGTTGTAGCATTCCCTTCTGTTTTCCTTTGTTTATCATTAAAAGAAAAAAAAAAATCAGCATCAGCATAGCTATTGCACCTAATTTGTTTTGCCTTTTAAATTGAGGAGTTATGTTGGGTCCTTCCTTTATTAACCCTTTGGAAAAGGAAGATGGAGGCACAGGGAAGGGGGAGAAATGTCTCTCCTGATGGAAGATTAAAGAAGAGGAAAATGTGCAATTCAACCATTTCTTTCCATATAGGATGTATTTCCTGGCGAATGTAATGGAAAATATTGTTACTATATTAGCCTATTTATTGGATATATTTCTTCATTCATATTTCCATGAAATTTGTGTATTTACATGCATTATCTATAATGAACTGTCAGATTATCAGATCCTCTCTAGGAAATGGCTTGATGTAGAATGCACCAAATAATTAATTCACATTGATGATGTTTATCCTTTATGCCCAGTACTCTTCCTCCTTTTTTTATCTGTATTATTGAATTAGTGTATAACATTTGTACAGTCTTTAACATGCTCACTATTGAAAAATCAATGAACTTTAATAAAATTGATTTTTTAAAATACGGCATACAGAGTATTCTGTGAGAAATTATACCTTGTCTTTATATTTTTTAAAAATTTTTTTCACACTATTTGGTTAGGTGTAATGTTTGGAATTTTGTTTTAAATAAATAAATGTTTTAGTTAATAAGGAGAGCTGAGAAATCACCTCTCTTGATCTGCTCACCATCTGCTAGATGTTGCAGTCCAGGATGTGGTTTCTGGCTCAGGATGTCCATTTCTGAAGTATGAAAGCAAATGAAGCATATGCTGAAGTGTGTCCCACAGACTCAAGTGCAGCTCGCGACGCACTCTGGTCCCAGTGCCTTCCCAACAGACAGATATTCCCATCTGCTTGCAGGGGTAAAGGCCCCAGCTCATGCTGCTCTTTGGGACAATTCCAGTTACTGGACTTTGTATTCTGCCCTGCTGAACTTCTGTGAATCTTGCTGACCCAGCTTTTCACACCTGTCAAAATCTGTCTTTAGGGTGCTCTTCCTTCTAACTAAATCACTTCACCCAGTTTAATGTCATGCACAAACTTGGTGATGATGCATTCAGTCATATCATCCGTATAGGCTAGAAAAATATTTAATAATATTGAGCCCTAAACTAACCCAGTCATGTGTGGGTGCCAGTTCAATTTTATCTACCCTCCTTGTGCTTAACAGTAAAGGCCATTTTGCTCCAATATTGGTCTATGTGTGCAGTGTATTTCTTCACCAAATTGTCAGAAGGGATGTTGTAGGAGGCTGTGCCAAAGTGATTTACTAAAGTTAAAGAAGTAAATTCACAGCTCTCTTATAATCCAGTGAACAAACTGTTTCATCATTGAAGGCAATCAGGTTGGTTAAACCCAATTTACCTTTGTTAAATCTGTGTTGGCTTTTGCCAACAAATCTGCCACATAAAAATGTAAACCCACACTGCTCAGTAGTCAGCCTGTCTACAAACAGCAGTGGTGCTTCCAGCAGGGTGAAAGGCTGTGGTTCTCAGTCTCTGTGGACAACAAATATATTTAAAGTGATGGTGGTGGCCTCAAGGATTCTTTCAAAACACCTTATAATCATATATATCATATGACTTTTTAAAATCTAAATTACAGTTTTTCGCTTTCACTGAAGTGGATGGGGAAATAATTTAGCTTTATTCTGTACCTCAGTATCTCTCATATCTCTGAGAATTTTATTGGGGATCTTGAAAAGTTTCTTCTCTTGTAATATTAACCCTCAATTTCTGAGGCAGGAATTAAGGCTTTAACATTACTTTACAAATATTGCTATTGAACACTATGATCACAATTTAGTATTAATTAAATAGTAAAAGTTACTATAAACTTAAAAAAACCCCAAAGACAGTAAAGATGATTCATTTAGTTAAAAAGTAAGTAATAAAGCAACATCATGAAATGTTTTGCATATCATTTTAGGACATAACTAGATTTTAGACCATTGCTATATCACTCCATGTCCAGGCCAGCATGTTCTTTGGGAATTAATCTCTTTGTTCTGATGCGTTTGTCCTTATATCTTTAATTCTGTTCAAATACAATTATGTTAAAATTGAGGTGACTTAATATATTAGGGTCAAACTCTTGATCCTACAGTCCCTGTGTGCCTGGCAACCAACTCTTTAATTTATATTCCATATTTTCAAATAGCAGTTGATTTCTGAGAATATTAATATAATTAATGAGTGATGGACTACTAAACATTGTGGCAATTACACACTATGTTTAAGTAATCATTGAAATTCAGTTAAAAGGACAGAATTCCCTAATAGCATAAAATACATTTCGATTAATATCCTTAGCATTATGAATACATAAACTGTCCTTTCAAAAATGTGTGTATCACCCAATTGTAAGGAAATACTGGACCAGTATGTTATTTTAGCTTTTGCATCATGGCTAGTTTGATCCACCTGTTAACATGCAGGACACCATAAACCAGATGTGAAATAAATTGATTTTCAAGTCATCTTATTAAGAATAGATACCAAAATATACAACTAAAACCAGAAATATTTGGAGGAATTTCATGGTTTTCTTCACCGCATTTCTATTTATTTCTATTTTGCACAGAGCATACACCTCTATTATAATTTATTGTAATATATTTCTTTAGTTTATAAGCTATATTTATTAAAAACACTGTGCAATTGATATATATTTAGACATATATATGGGGAACAATCACTTGAATGACAATAAAGCTTTTTTTGTCAGACTTTTCTGGCTGCCAGTTAGACAAAAAGAGCATCTATCAGTAAAACTGGGTGAAGAGACAGATCATTTAGAGGGAATCAGAATGGGTATTTTGAAGCAAAAACTACAGAAATAGAAATAGTTCTATCTGCATGTGCAAACTATGTAAGATTTAACTGATTTCAAATATTATAAGTTATCTTTCCTGTTAATACATAGAAATTTTGACCTTCATTTAGTCAGTGTAGTCACCCACCAAGCATGCTACCTTCCCTTTACTGCAGAGAAACCTTAACACAACACTGTCTGGCTCATAGTCTTAACATTTTAAATAAAAATATTTTGCACTCTATTTTTACTATTACTTTCTTCTCATGTTCTTACCTTCTCTTGAGGAAAATTATTGTTTTGGCTGCCTAGGTCTAGTACTTTTCCCAGTTGAATGTGTTTTCAGTGCTAGCATGATTCAGCCTGGCCGCCTCTATCTGCTGATGGCTGTACAGTTCTATCCATTCTCCTGCTCAGCTCTCTGTGGGGTTTTTGAGGCAAGCTAACACCACTTCAGCCAGATCCATAACCCAGGCGTCACATGTATTATTCACACACATTCTTGTTGCTTTCCTCAGACCTCTCCCTTGCTCTGCGCTGCTTGTCCAGCCAATTGCTCACTCACATTCTGACAATACACAGTTTCCATTTGCTTCTGTCACTTTGTCGGGGCTAGCATTTCAATTTTAACACTCAATCGTTTCAGCAAAACAGCCTAAGTTGTTGAGAAAGTTTAACTTCAGATGAGTGTGAGATGAAGCTGTGAGACTCAGAAGATGCAACATGTATCTCACAAAACATGAACATTATAATTTAGCATTGAAATACATTCAGAGATAGTAAGTTATGAAAGAAATAAAAGGAAGCTCCATGGCAACACCACTTTTTGTTGCTTTAGTTTTTGTTTGTTTTAGTTTTTGGTATATAGCATTTTTATCCCAAAACAATTTTTTCTATTAGAACATTCTTTTTCTTTTTCTTCTCAGGAAAATACAGATGAACTGAATCCAGCTTGACAGCCAAGACATTAAACACTCTGATATTTTTCCAGTGATTCTAAAGCTAGCACTTCATAAAGTATTCTCTTTTTCAAAGCTACATTCATCTTGAAAAATGCATGATTCACTGTAAATAGCCAATAAAATCCATAATGTTTCACTAGAGTCAAGATTTCAACTTGTCTTTCTAAAGCCTTTCTAGTAAGATGCCACTTGGTAGCTACACCTAATTGCTGAACAGTTACTGTATTTTTCCAAAATAAGTATTTCAATAACAGCAGTTAGCTACAATACAAAAAAATCCCAGGACTTGGGAGCATGACTGTGTTATTTGGTCTTCTGTCAGCAAGAAATTCCCCTCTAATATTACTAGGGATTGTTGGTTTTGGTTTTTTGGGGGGGGAAGGGGACAGGAAGTAGGAAGTAAGCACATATTGCCGAGTAGTTATGATCTGCATTATTTCCAGTGGACTATACTTTTTGTGCAATTCTTTAGAAAAGCAGACTTTTAAATAGGTTTCGAGTGTCTCAGAGTATAGAAGTGAAAAGCTGGTCAGACCTTTCTGACATTTGTGATACTAATTTGAAAATCTCCTAAGCCTCATAGTACTGTAGATATAAAAAAAAAAAAAAAAACACTCTAAACATCAGTAGAAATCTAAAACTCACTGTCATTCTTTCTACTTTTACTTGATTCCTACCTTAAAAGTAGGAATCTCACATGCATTTTACTGAGTAATCAGGTTTGGTTGGTAATGACTGTTCTTTGGGTGATCTGAAATACATTAATTCTTTTGTAGAAAATGAATAATTAGAAGACATTTAGTGTAACTAATTATTTTTCAGGGTTTCATTAAGCAGAATAAATAATTATTTAATTCATCACATGCACAGATAGCAAGTGCAATTATCTGATCAATATACTTTCATAAATGATAGTGACATTATAGACATTGGCACATTTTGCTGATATTCCTTGAGATGTTCTCAAAACCATCTGCCTTTATAAAAGGCAACAAGATAACTGGTGTATTCAACCTAATACAAGTAATGATAGCCTATCTTTTATAACCAGTATAAATCTTCCTGAAATGTATGATTTTTCTATTTTTTTTTCTCTAAATTCTAATAAAACTTTCAATGAAAAATTGCCTCATTATTTCTTGAAAGTCTTGACTATTAATTTCTCATTCTAAAGCCAGATAATATTTCATATGCTAGAATGTATGCAAAAATCTATTTTTTTAACTTGTTAAAAAGTTCTGTCCTTGTTATAAATTTGTCATATAATTAAAATTAGAAAACGGAGACTAAGAAATTATAATTTAAGCACTTAAACAGTTTATTATATTTATCCTCATACCTTTAAAAAATAAATTCTGTGAGCTTAAGTTTATGTAATAAACTTAATAAACTTTTACATGCAAAATCTCATTAAATTCAGTGAATAATTTCAAATTCAAAAAAGTCACAGGTCTAAAAGTTCTATTTCTATTTTCTCCATGGATGGTAAAGTTGTGTTCTGATGCTTCTAATGACTGAAAAGCTCTGTCATTAGCTCTCCTTTTCTATCACAGTGGAGAATTCCCAATAGATTTTTGTCTTAAGGTGGCTAAAATTGAACACGTTACCTTAAACATAGAAAAATTGAATCTATGTTAAGGAAATCACAATACCTAACTATGCAATTACCACTGTCAGCCCTTCAGCTCTCAGTGATAAATTATCTGTCCCAAGCGAAAAAGGAGAAAGGGAAAAACTATTCCTAAAATACACCTTTTCAACATATGTTCTTGAAGAAACCCCAAAAAACCAAAAAAACCCCAAACTACTAACTCAGAGATATGAGGGAGGAAAAGAAAACTTGGATAAGTAACAGCCTATGTTACACAAATGTCATTTGCGTTATCAACCATTACTATTTACAGCACACATTTACATCATATAGCTGATCTAGTCCTCCTTTGGATCCCCATGGATGAAAATCTGTACAAGAGAGTGCATTCAGAGCCCAGAAGGCCAAACAGAAAAAAAGCCCATAAACCTCTTTACAGACCCCAAAAGCTGATTCAAAATAAGAATGGCCAATAGTCCAAGGAAGGCTATTCTCCACCTCCACTCTTCCCTCTTGAGGCTCATACCTGCATTACTGCATCCAAGTCTGGGGTGCTCAAGACAAGACAGACTTGTTAGAATGGGTCCAGAGAAGAGCCATGAAAATGACCAGAGCACCTCTCCTATGAAGACAGGCTGAAACACTTGGGGTTGTTCAGACTGGAGAAGAGAAAGCCCTGGGGACACATCATTGTGACCTTCCAGTCCTTTAAAGGGGCATATTAAAAGGAGGGAGAGGGACTTTTTATATAGGAAAATAATGATAGGACAAGAGGCAATGGTTCTAAACTAAAACAGGCAGGTTTAGATTAGACATTGAGAAGAAATTCTCCACTGCAAGAGTGGTAAAGAACTAGAACAGTTTATTCAGAGAGGCTGTGGTATGTCCCATCCCTGGGAGTGTTCAGTTCCAGACTTGATAAGGAGTTGACCAAGCTGGTCCAGTGAGAGGTGTCCCTGCCATGACAGTGGGGTTTTAAAGTAGATGATCTTTACAATCCCTTCCAACCCAAATCGTGCTGCATTAAAACAATGCTGAAACAATAAATTTATGATGCTGTGTTCAGTGTATTCAGTTATATTAGAATAAGTGGAGAAAAAAGTTTCAATAAAAAGGTAAGTGTAACTAGTGATGCTAAAGTCCCAGTGTTCAGTTCATAGCTATGGCTATATACATTTACCACAGCAGTGGATAAAGGTAATCCTCTTTGCACTTTGAAGAATACTGAGAATTCTTTTATTACAGCAAAATTCCACAGGAATGAAATGGGTATTCAATCTAATAAAGTGGAGAAACTTCAAGAGAGAGATGCCCTCTTTCTTGTAGTAGAGTATGTGGGTGGCCATGGGTGGCAAATTAGATATGAGTTTGCAGTGTAATATGACAGAAAAAAGTGCAATTCACCAAAGGTAACAAGTCATGGAGGTTAAAGGCAGTTGTCATTCTATACAGCTCATGTGGTATAAAATCACCCAAACATGCCGTTCTACTGCATGTAACTTGACATCAGAGAAGTTGTTGATATACAGCTTGAGAAGATAATTTGTGTTGAAGGACTGTATATTTGGAGTAAAAAAAGGAAAAAAGAAAAAAAGATTAGAAAGATGTAGGTGGGCGGACAAGAGGATTACTCACTGATAATTTCTAAATATACCTGAAGAAAGAAAATCACTGGTGGGATTAACTATTTATTGTGCTACTGGAATGCTACTGCAGCTCTGCAATAGCAGAGCTAAATTTATCTCAAAGCCTACCAGAATATGCAACAAATCTATTTCACTAAAATTTTGATATATTAATGACTTTAATTATCTTTAGACTATAACTACATCTTATTTTATGGAATGAAAACAAGGAGGAAAAATATGGCAATGTGATTAGTTAATGCCGGTGGGCAGCTGAACCCAATGCAGCTGCTCACTCAGTGCCCCACAGTGGGATGAGAGAGAGAATTGGAAGAACAAAAGTAAGAAAAACTCATGGGTTTGGAAAAAGACAGTTCAATAGGGAAAGAAAAGCAGTGCATGCAAGCAAAGAAAACCAAAGAATTTATTCACTGCTTCACATCAGCAGTCAGTTGCTCAGCCATCCCTAGGAAAGCAGAGCCCCATCATGCCCAATGGTGACTTAGGAAGATAAACGTCCCTCGCATCCTTCTTCCCTCATTTTTATATGCTGAGAATGATGTCATATGGTATGGGATGTCCCTGTTGTTAGTTGGGCTCAGCGGTCCAGCTATAGCCTCTCCCAACTCCTGGTGCACCACCAGCATACTTGCCAGCAGGGCAGTGTGAGAAACAGAAAAGTCCTTGCTGTGCAAACACTATTTAGCAAGAAACATTAGTATGATATCAACACTTATTTTGTCACAAATCCAAAACACTGCATTATATGAAGTGCTATGAGGAACACTAACTCCATTCCAGCCAAAAACAATAGAATTTTTTTGAAAAGTAAAGGTTTGTTTTGGATGGCAAGGAAGTTAATTTCATGAAAAGGAAGCTAAATGAACTTGCTTGAAAAAAAGAAACTTGAATTTGACCATGAAGTTCAACTAAAGTTTAACTAAATCCCAGTTAGCAAAGCTGAATAATTCTCTTGGAATTATGTGCAATCTGTACTGTGCTCTATTTCTCTCCTGGTTGATGTACAGACTCCCCATCCAGCTGTCAAAGCATGCTTTTCATACTCTGAAAGTCCAGCTGACACAGTTGGCACAGTCTGAGTTACAAGCTTAAGGAAGAAAGCTGCTGAATCCTCTCAGGGAGTACTTGCAGATTGGTTTTGGGCTCGATTCCTGCGTAGTAAGTAGAAAGAGTAACCAGATATTCAGTTTCCTGTCTAACCACAGTTTATGCAAAATAGACTGGAGAGAATAACCATGCCTAGTTATGAAGGCAGACTAGAACTTCATACAGGTCTTCTTCACTGCTAACCACAATGGATTATTATTTCATTGTGTGACAGTGATCATCAGTAATAAATTTGTCATTCAGCTGGTCCGCAAGGATATCCTTGTTCTACAAGGATAAGTGTCTTTTCTCAGCTCTTTTACCAATATCAATATCAATGTCAATGTCAATGTCAATATCAATATCAATATCAATATCAATACCAATTCATGAACAGTACAGAAGTCAAACACATCTGGCAGGGCTGCACTAACATGTAGAAGTAAAATAAATGGTTCTAAAAGAAGGCATAGAAATGATAAAGAGTGATAACGTATTCCCACAAAGTACAGCATGGTTTAACCACATTCAGGCAAATAAGAATATCTTTCTCATTCAACTAAAAAAATAAGGAAGACAAAAGAAAATCATGCACAAGGTAAATAAGTAAGTTTATGTGGAATTTAGCTAAAGAAACCTTTCATAAAGTTTCTTGATGAGACAAATTCACCACATATAGAAAGGATTAAAAGTCAGTGTTCTTTTTATTGAAATATTTCCCTGAGAAATTGCATACAAACCCTTTCCATCAGTCTATAATTTTGGTTGCTTAATCAAATAAATTTCCACAAGAAATTTTGATTACTTACATGAACAGTCATAAATACATATTAATAATAGGCATCTAGAGAGATATTATTATGTATATTTTAAGTGGTATTATTATGAGTTTTTGTTTATCCAAATGTGGTTTTATCATTGATATGTAAATTGAATTTCTAGGTATCATAAGAAATCTGCGAAGATGAAACTACACATGTAATCAAGGAAGTTTATAATGAACTTATTTTACAAAAAATGTCAGTAAGATGCAGTCAATGGCTCAATGTAGAAGTTGAGATCTTCTCCTCAATCAACTCCTCAATCTCAAGTTGAGATCAGTGACAAATGGCATTTCTCAGGGGTCAATAATTTGGACCAGCATTGTTTGACATCTTTGTTGGCACTAGCACAATGGAATTTAGTGCACCCTCAGGCAACTTTGCTGACTACACCAATCTGTGTGGTGCAGTTGAGATGCTGCAGGGTAGGGATGATGTCCAGAGGGACTTTGACAGGTTTGAGAAGTAGTTATAAAAGGCAAGATTCCATGCCTGGGACAGGGCAATCCCAAACACAAATACAAACTGGAAAAAAGTTTGGCAGAGGTTTGGCAAGGTTTGCAAGAACAGGACAGAAAGGACAGAAAAGAAAAGGATTTTGGGGTTCAAGGGTGAGAGGACAAGATGGGGATAGATTCTAGTACTTAAAGGAGGGTTTATGAAAGAGGGACTTTTTCTATGGGTAGGTAGTGACAAAGACAAGGGGCAATGGTTTTAAACTGAAAGAGGGCAGATTTAATTTGGATATTAGGGAGAAATTCTTTACTGTAAGGGTGGTGAGGCACTGGAGGAGGTTTTCCAGAGAAGTTGGGAATACCTCATCCCTGGAAGTGTTCAAGGCCAGGTTGGATTAAAAAATCTGGTCCAGTGGAAGGTGCCTCTGCAGGAGTGCTGGAACTAGAGGATCTTTAAGGTCTCTTCCAATCCAAAACATTCTATGATTCTGTGCAGATACTAGGTTCATAAAAATATCTGCACCAAAAGAAAAACATATCCAGTCACAAGGTGCATAGATGAACAGGCTGTCTCAAATGTACAGGCCATATGTAAGAAAAGACATACCCAAGAGTAGTTGACATAATATTGTAGAATTAGAGAAAATGAAAATATTTTGTTGAAGAATCAATGAACCTTGGAATGGGATCCCAACCTAATCATGTAGATCATCATTAAATTTGATCTTAACTAGGATTGTGGGTAAAACTGTCCCTACATTTGATACATAGTGCTGTAGTAAACTCTACTGAGTTGTGCAGGTGTTCCTTTCTTAAGAAACAGTTATGCAAAATTGATCATTGGTGACCCTTTATGTTATTGCTAATTGCATAGCTTTGATTTATTGTTTTTAAAGTGAACTGGGAACCTGGTCTCAGAACTTTCTAGTTCTGTTTGGACTGAGTACTTGATTTGAGGATTGCCTATGGAGGTTGGATGCAACAACAAATTAATAGTGTGGGCAGCCTAGACTACTCCAGACACGGTGACTGGAGTATTAATGCTATTAATTAATTTAAAATTTTATTTTTAATTGCTGAAGTTATAACATATGCAGAGAGGATGCCATTTGTCTCAAACAGTGTGCTTTAATTTGGGCAGCAGCTTCACTATTTTCAGTCCTGAGTAATCCTCTAAATAGGACTGCCAATTATGTTGAACATAATAAAATTCTGTGGTAGCTTTTGTGAGGTTTCATTTTAGTGAACTTTTTAATTGCCTAATTGCCTTATTACAGCTAATTTTCACTGTTTGTACAGACTGCAATTCTGCCTTTATCATCCTGCTACACATATCATCCTTCCTGTTATTTTTTTGATGATTCACATTTAGTTATAATATATACACATTTTCCACTTGTCCTTTTTAGGTCCAGATAGCAGAGTAAAGCATAGCATTGCGCTTTATTAAAATAGAGGAACTTTTTTAAGAATCTTAAAGGTATCATGAAGAGAATATGGAAGAAAATTATGCAAATTTAAAAAAAAAGCTGCAAAATTAATTTGTAAAGATGAAAAATGGCATCAGAATATTGCTAAGGAGACCTCTGTCAACTTCTACTGCAGTGTCTTTAGTCACAGAGTAAATGGCATCAGCTGGTATTCATCTCACCTCATCTCATCTGTCTTCTGCTGGCTAAAACTTAGTTTTCGGAATGCAAGGTCTCCCAGTTTAAACTCTGATACAAAAGACTGGTACCTCTAGCAAAATGTTCATCTCATCTGTATTAATGTTTTCTATACAACCAAAAAATAGGGAAATTAAACTGTGGTATATCCAACTACTTCCTATTTTGTTTGCAACAATGAGGGTTGCCCTTCAAACAAACAAACAAGCCAAAACCCATTGAACTCCCCGGGTCATATTAACACTGAAAATAAAAACATCATAAAGAAAGCATGTCATATAAGTGCTCCTCATATAAATCAGGTATCGTGACACTATTGTAATACAAATAGAACAATACTTTCTGTCACGTGTTTCATCCAATATTCTATATGAACAAATAGAAACATCTATCAATTTAAATAACATACAAAAAAAAAATGATGAGTAGCACAGGAGTAATGCAGAAATGTTTTTGAAACCGAAGAAGGGAGGTTGTCATGGAAACAGCTGTGTTAGAAATCTTTTTGTTGCTACAATTTTATTCAGCTGCTGATGCTTATTCTTTCATGTTATTTTGACATATTAAGCTTCCTGAAGTCATCAATGATTTTAATTTTTTCAGAATAAGGTGTTAGGTTAAGAACTTTTCAGGTGTAAAGAAAAGACTAATGACATATTCATGTGCACTGAAACACACAAAAATGAAAATTTTCAGTTTACTCTTACTCTCATCTAGCTGAAAGACTAAAAGGAAAGGTGACTAAAAGAGTGAGTCATTACCTCCATAAAAGGCTATCATGACAGTCTACACAATATTTTGCTTCAAGTGAACTAAAGGAAGAAGTAAACCTGTAAAAACAATTTCACCAAATTTGAAAACCTTAAAATATTTATCCTACATGAATAAAACAGGTGGACTGAAAAGTTTAACTAACAGAACTCATCTATAAAAGTAATTTAAAAACAATCGAAGTTTATAATAAGTAAAATAAACAAGTAGCAAGTTAACCAGTAAAACAATGCACGTACTCAGTGACAAAAAATAAAAATTCTTGCTAACTAGACTGTCTGCAAGAAACAGAAATTTAATTAGTGTTTATGAGCATACCTGCAACAAATACAAGTTTCTAAATATTTGTTTTCATAGAGAAAAAAAAAGGTGAAATTCAATGGAAGCAGAATGGAAAGGGTAACAAGTGGCAAATCTTCATAAAGCAACCTGAAGATGCAATATAAAAAAAAATTGAAAGCAAACTCAAAGAATTAATAGTGGTTCAATGAGCAGTATAAAGAGCCAAAATTAAAAAAACCATCAGGGACTAATAAAAAATCTGAAGACCGAGCAACATAAAAGAAGAAGAATGTACAAAGAAACTTCAAGGCAATAAAACATACAGGGAATGAATCCATGGGTTTGAAAATGTATATTATTTCTTGGAAAAAGAGCAGATCTAAGAGTCTCCATGGATACTTTTTTCCCTGCTAAACATGCTGGTTCACTGATAGGTTAAAAGTTTACTGGATGCATTAATCTTAACAAAGGTTGGAGCACAGCACAGGTCCTTTAGGACTTTCTCATCGGTTATCTTCCCTTCAATTTTTTGATAGATTGTGTGGAGAATTACTTTCACTCTATATTGAGCCAACACCATATTAGTTCCAACATCACATTCTAAATCAAGTATCAAATAGTAGCTGCATATGTATCATCACTTAAATTTCCTTGGCCATTGCCTCCATCACTGAAGATGGTATTATTTTATTACACTGAATTCAGAATACCTGCTAATCAATACTGATCAGTCCTTATGTTTCTAATGATAAAGATCACATGGGGTCAGCAAGTGATGACAAGAGACAGTGCCTACCATTTTCCTCAGTACGTTTGGTACTGACTGAACGTTTTCTCTGCTCCAAGGAAAGAGGCTGGAGTTTCTTCCAATAAAATTGATGAAAAACATCAGATGATACAATTTAACAACACAAGATGCCTTGCTGGGGTGAAACACAGGTTTCAGACTCCTTGGAATACCTTGGTTTTCCAGTGTCATCTTCCAGACAGAGCTGCTATAAGGGCAGCACTTGGCTCTATCACAGTACTGAGCAGAAGGTTTATTTAGGGTCTTTCCATCCTGCTGATAGGACTTATAGTTACAGTGCTTTTCCCATATTTCAAGAATCTCATGAAAATTTTCTTATGCTATTTGTATCAATGAATAAATGAATTTAAATATTTTAGAACTTTCTTTCTACAGACTTCATCCTTTGTTGCACGAGAGACTGGAGGATGGTAAAATAATGAAGGTTCCTATTTTTACTTTTTCTTAAATCTGCTGATTCACAGCATTGATGCTTGTGGATGTGTGGTGGATTCACCCTGGATGGCTTCCAGACCTCTACCCAGCTATCTGCTTTCTTACTGCCTCTTGTCAGCAGGACAGGGAGCGAAAATTAGATGAAATATCTCATTGGTTGAGATAAAGACAGTGAAATCACTTGCTAGAGAGAATTATGGGAAAAATAAACTCAACTTGGAGAAAATGGATCTAATTTATTGCAAATTAAACCTAGAGTAGGATAGTGAGGAACAAAGCAAAAGCTAAAATATATTACACTTGACCTGACCTACCTAAAGTTCAGAAATAATGCCTGTAAAATCTCCTGTACAAGGTCATCAGTATATAGCAGTAACCCGTCACACAAGCTATATTATTATACAATTATTTTCCTGAAAAACAGTTTCAGAAGATGTTCACCTGAAAGCCATGCATGTCTTTTACTAAGAGAGAAAAGGACTTAGGTAATGATTTCATGCAATATCTAAAGATATTGTCTGATTATATTTGATCTATCTGTATATTACTCCCTCTTATCTTGAGATGCAAAAATAAAGATCATGTTCTGTCACAAAAATCTGCAAAAGTAGACCTTGAAGAGTCCATTACTAAAAATAACCCATACCTTTTGATGCATGGGCTTCCTATGTTGTGTTAATAAAATTAGAATATTGTACAGGGAAATGAGAAAAACTAAACCCAAAGAAAAAAAACAAATTGACCAAACAAAAGCAACAAGCAAACCTCCCCCCCCAAAAAACCCCAAAACCAAAAACTTCAACATCAACCCAAATTTCTTACAAGGAAATTATTTTATCTAGTTATCTGCTTTTAAAATTTGACTCTAGTTATTTCAGGTTTCCAGCAAAGCTGAGATACATTTATGTGAATTAATGATCTGTATGATTAAATGACCTCATTTCATCCTATTTAGTGACAATATCTTATCAACAGCAGGATGGACTACTGGAATAATTTCTAAGGTCTCAGCTGTATTAGAGAGAATTTTAATGGATTATTTTTAAAGCTGCTGAAAGGGGATTTGTCATATAAAAATAACAGTTTGAGTATTAAAATTGACCACATATGAAGAAATTGAACTACTTGAAAGTAATTAATAAAGCATAAGATATGTTTTCATAAAATGAGCTCATACTGTTAAATGCATATGTTTTAGAGTTGTTAAATATATAAAGTTCTGATTTATTGACAAAAAAACCAATTGTGCTTCTCAAGGATGAATGAACTCTATGTGTAAGTTTGAAAACATAATAAAAATTGCAAATTTTGGGTCATTTAAATGGACTGTGTAGGCTACAGAAGCATTTGGGGTAGATCTGGGTAACTCTCTAGAAGAAAAACTCGGAAAGTTAATATACACATAAAAATGTTTGATTGATTATTGCCTTAATATAGCACAGGTCAATTTGCATATCTGCATGCTTTTTCCACTTTAAACTCCTTAAATAAAATAAAACTGGAGGACCACAAGTTTCAATCAAAAGCAGTTTTATCAGATTATGAATATTCTCTGACAATTTAATTTCCTTAACTCCCCTCAATGGCAATATGTTAGTTGCTGTGCATTTCTTAATCACTCTATAAAGGCGCAGGATCTGAAAGATCCTACTTATTATCAGAAGCAGCCTAAGTATTACCATAACATTCTTGTTGAGTTAATGAACCTTGTTTATTAATCAGGCTAATCTGCTTACTTTCTTCAGATACAACCAATTATCTACAGGACACAGTATGGTGAAGAATTCAGCCTTACATTTTTCATGTATCATGTGTATGATGTGAGAACATCATCCATGTTCTCACTGAGCCAGGTATGCATACCGTGGGCAACCAGATAAGCTTTTGGAAAAATATGTATCTTTATAATAAAAAGTGCTAGTCTTACATTCACTTTGCATGGACATTCTATAGATAAAAGATAAAAAAATCTCTATTTCCTTTCAAAACATATATGCTTACTCTGTGTTTACTATTACACAGTATCTCTTCATTATGAAGCCATGTCAAGATCATTAAACTGTCTTCAACCATTGCTAATGCAAAGCCCCACATCTGTCTTAGCTTAGCATGAATGTTTATGAAAGAAAAACTAAAAAGAAATTAATCCTTTCCTTCTAAATTGTACTTTAAGATGACTTATGCTTTTTTTATATTCAAATAAATAACAATATTGTTATGCCATAATCTGAAAAAAAAATTCAATAAATTTTAATGTATACAACTCCTAACTGTGATTACCCTTTTAATGTATGTAACTTCTAATTGTGGTTACCCTTTTAATGTATGTAACTTCTAACTGTGGTTACCCCTGAATTTTTAAAAAAAGGTATAAAACAGTGTGGCTCACTTTCAACATGGCAGAAATGTTGACATATTTCTTGCCCAACTAATTTATTTTAAGATGTATCTAGTAAAACAGAGTTACTATTACTCATAAAATAATAATCTAAAAAAAATTAGAAACAGAACCTCCACTGAAGAGAGAGGAAAGATTTTTATGTTCATTGTTTGTAACATATTTGATATTGAAAGGTCAAATTTAAGAAGATATCATTATACATTTAAAAAATGGTGCAGATACTGTTTTAGACAACAGAGGCACAGCAGAAAAGTGCAAAGACAGCAGATACATACCTAATGACTAAAAATGTTATTGGTCTAGTCAGACAGTTATAGATACAAGTTTTTTCATTTAAAAGAACTTAATCATTAGGGAGTATCCAAATTCTTTCGGTTCCCTTGTCTATTGCTATTGAATACATGTGATGTATTAAATATTTTTATTCTTTTTTAACTCACTATTATTTCGTTGCTAAAAAGCCAACAACTACAGTTCCTCTGAGAAGCAAAACTTATTTTTTACAGAAATCCAGTAGCACACTGGCTGTCAACAAGAGTATGGGGGAAAAATTGTCTTTTTTCACTTAAAGATTAACTCAAGTCATCTGTGTTATCTTTTGAAGTGACCCTCTTGTTAGAACTGAGCTAGCAGGAAAAGTACCCAGTAACATAGCTTCTTGTGATTTCAGGCAATTTACAGACATTATTTAATCACAACAATGTATTTGAAATGGTTACATTTGTTTATCTGCACTTTCACCTAGAGAATATGAACAGGGATATTAATTAATTTGGCCAAGGGCACAAATACAATATGTATCACATTTAGATTAAAATTCTCCTCTTTTTAGCTCATTGTTAAGTATTCACATCTGCACACAATTTTTCCCTTCTCCAATTGTTTGCTATCATATTAATAATGTAGCTGCAAATTACAGCAAGTCCTAACTCTTCTCAGAAATAACTGATCATTTCTACAGATGACCCCTGGTTCACTATGAGGTTTTTTTGATCATTTGACTGATGATGATGAACGACCACTGCTACAGACAGCATTTTTTAGAGTCATTAGAATGAAACTCATTTTCCAGATCTCACACACATTGGGAATTATTACAAAAATTAATTGGGTAAGGAAACCTTTACAAAGTGACTGGCTTTTCTTTAAAGAAAGAGACATGGACAATTACTAATACAATGCCACAACAATTTTGTTTCCTGTCACCGACATGCATTCTGCTGTATGAAAGAGCTCTCCTTTTAGATCTGTGCAAAGAAAGAGGTGCAGCACGCTTCTGTGTAAAATTCCCGTGGATAAAAGTTTTGGTGAACACCAACAAGAGTCAAAAACATGATAGCAAAGTGATGCATTGAATGTGATAATCTTCATCTCAGAAGAACAAAGGAAATAATGTTTGTGTTAATGTTTTGCTACAGCCTTTATTCAGTGAAACACCTGGCAGGCTTACATTTCTCTCAGTGAAGCAACAAACTTGAAAGCATCACTTTATCTTTGAAGATATAAGTCAGTATTGTCTTCAATTCCCAACTCAGCACATACTGACCTCAAGGCATTTAAGGATGTTACATTATTAAATACATAAAAGTTGTCTTTTAAAAAGTTGCTCAGTTTGAGAGGGTTCATTGGAGACCTGTGTTTCAGTACTCTGACATTTCCAGGCTTTACTGATCACCATAAGTTTATCTTCAAAACACCACAGTATCATACGTACTTCTTAGTCCATAACCGTATAAAATTTGTTTTCTTGACCTTATTTTCCATAGTAACAATGAGCTTAAAAACGCAAATGTAAATAAAAAACAAACCTTCTTTAATTCATCAGTAATTTATCATCCATATTTATGAATGAACTTACAAGTTGCAAAATCAGTACCCCAGGCTCCTTTGGTCAAATCTATAATTTCTAAGGTCAGGAGTTTCTCACCCACCCTTTTCTACGTTTTCTTAGTCAATACAAAATAACATGTAAAATCGCAAATTAAACAATATATATATAAAATTAGTAAAGGAAAAACTTTCAGCATCATATATGTTTCTCCCTAATTTTGATTGGTCTTTTTGTGTTGCTCTTAGTGCATTTGCTACCTGGCCTGATGCATCTTGGATGTCCCTTATATCCTCTAGCATATCTTCCAGCCTTATACAATACCTTGGTTACTTCAGGGCATTTAGGATACCACAAAGATCAGGCAACCAGATTGAGGTCATGCAAACTTTAGAGCAATATTCAGTTCCTTTGGGAATTAGTAATTTGGCCAGTGGAATGAGATTTGAAAGATTAAGGTTTTTATGTTTGCTAAATTTCAACATTTTGCTGCCTAAACCCTAAGTTTTATGAAAGAAAGTATTGCTGTAAGGTGTCTATACATATATACACTAAATAATTTAAAATCTTCAGTTCTGTCATATTTCTTTCCCAATATGTTCCAGTACTGCAAGCACTTTTTTTATCTAAGTAATCTATAATTTATAAGATTTTCTTATGACAAATTAGAAAAAAAATATTTTTATTAGTCTAAAAAACTAGCTCTGTACATTTCAAAATGCAAGCAGAATGTTTGCATTATACAAGATTTTATAGCACTTGAGTAGCAAGTACTGCGTCATATTGTGCCAACACAGAAATAATATAAAAAAGTATAAATGCTTACCAAAGGGGCAATTGCATTTGAAGCCACTTTTGTCTTCTTCACAGGTTCCTCCATTCCAACAGGGTCTGTCTTGGCACTCATTGATGCGAACAGAACATGTTTCTCCTGAAAATTTGAATTAAAAATAAAAAAAGGACAAATGTGCTCACGTGTTGAAATCATAGAAGTGCATTTGCAATGCAAAAAGTCTATGGGATTGTCACAGTCTACATGGTGACCCCACTGGCCATGGTACACCATGTACACAGGACTACTGATAGACTCACTGCGTGTCATGAAATTTTCTGCTTCATTGGTTACAGGGCAGTCCATTTTGACAGGCAAAGTTGGAAGCATTACAATCAGGAAAATAGAAAGCTTTCTTACTGAGGTTATACATAATCCTGACGCTTTTTTCCCCCCAGTATACAAATCTACAGCATTCAAGCAATTTTTGTCCAGTCTTGTCAATAATTTTCTTTCATTTTGCTTTCTGACACCTTTGAAACAGAATTGTGAAGTATCATTGACTATGCAAGTCAGGCCAACACTAATTTACAGACATCTATGTGTCATAGAAGAGTTCAGCCTATGTTCTACAGCAAGTGGTCAGTACTGTAATATTGGACAAAGGAGGAGTAAGATCAAATCACTAAAGAACATTTAATGAGGCAAAATGCAGATAAAAGGAGATTAAATAACTAAGCGCAAATCTAGGAAGTATAGTGAAATGTAGGTTTGTAATCTACAAAAGGGATTGCTTTGATGTGTAACAGGAAAAGCTATTTCCGGTGTGTTGGGTTTGTGTGGCCAGATTTTGGTAGAAGGAGGAGCACAAGGGTGGCCTCTGTGAGAAGGTGCCAGAAGCTTCCTCCATGTCCAAGAAAGCCAATACCAACAATGTCCAAGATGGACATGCTGCTGGCTAAGGCTGGCTGGGCCAATCAGAGATGGTGGCAACACCTCCATGATAAGATATTTAATAAGAAGGAAAAAAAGTTCTTGCACAGGTGAAACTGCAGCCAGAGAACAGCTGAAAGAGAATGTGTGAGGGGGACAGCTCTACAGACACCAGGGTCAGCGCAGGAGGGGCATGAGGTGCTCTGGGCATGAGAGCTGAGATTCCCCTGCAGCCTGTGGGGCAGCCCATGCTGAGGCAGCTGTGCCCCTGCAGCCCATGGAGGAGATCCCTGCCAGAGCGGGTGGTGCCTGAAAGGAAGCTGTGAACCTGTGGGAGGTCCATGCTGGAACAGGCTCCTGAGAGGGACCTGCAGACCTGTGGACAGAGGAGGAGCAGGGCTCCTGGTATGACTTGTCACCATGTGGGGGACATGCTGGAGCAGCCTGTCCTTGAAGGACTGCACACCAGGGAAGAATGACCCATGCTGAAGTAGTTCGTGGAACCTATTTCCCATGCAATGGACTCATGTTGGAAAAAATCATGGAGAACTATTTCCTGTTGGAAGGATCCCATGATGGAGCAGGGAAAGGACTCCTCTTCCTGAACAGCGCGAGAAACCACAGATGATGAACTGAACATAACCCCCATTCCCTGTCTCTCTGAGCTGTTGGCAGGGAGCAGGTAGAGCTGGAAAGGAGGGATGGGTGGGGGAAGGTGTTTTTAAAGGTTTTATTTTACTTCTCATTATCCTGCTCTGATTTTATAAATTCAATTAATTGCTCTAATTCTAGTCTGCTTTGCCTGTGATGGTATTTGATGAGTGATCTCTCCTTGTCTCAATCCACAAACCCATTGTTATATCTTCTCTCCCCTGTCCAGTTGCAGAGGGGAGTGATAGAGAGGATTTGGTGGGTGCCTGGTGTCCAGCCAGGGTTTATCCACTATATCCAGCCATAGAAATATGGGGGTGAATAATGTTCAGTGATTATAACAAGTCAGCAGTATGGAAGCATTATGGGCTTTCTGTGTATTTTACAGCAGAAGATAAACATAAACCAAATGCTGATATTCCTCTGAATTCTTTCCATGGTGAAAATACTTTTGTCTCTTCTCTGCAGCACACCTGCATGCCCTCTCATAGAATCATATGAACCAGGACTCTTGGCTCTCAAAATCTCTATCTACTAAATATAAATGGTCTTTTTCGGAGAAATGAAGCACCAAAATTCTCTTCCACACATAAACTTGTGATAGAAGGGCTCCTACTGTTTTTTTTTTTCTGCCTCTAAACATGCTCTGCATTTTCCGTAAGATTTGAAGATATATGTATGAAAAGGGGGAGAAAAAGCATAGTCCAGGGAGAGTTAAGGTAACTCAGTAAACTAAAAACCTTTCTGTTAGGAGCAGCTGCTGAACGCTCTCTAACATATGCCATGGCACCAGTGAGCATTACAGCAAGGACTGGCCAACATATAAATTAATTTCTAAGTTCTTTAATTTTTTAAAGAATTTTCTTTGAAGTGCTGATAAGGTAATGGCACTATATGCAACCTTGCTGATCTAATTCTGGTATTTTGCATTCCCTTTTCTTTTCAGTTCAGGTCCCTGATTATGGTGGGATTATTATTTATCTCTTTTGAGGGAGATAAATAAAAATGCATTGGCATCTGTTCCATCCTCCGGATAGGCAGGTGGAGAGAAGCACAAATAGCACAAACAGAATTTCCTGCAGAAGTAAATTGTCTGGCCACAAGCCATGGACAAGCTGAAGCATGTACTAGAAAAAACTCCTTGAGACAGATTCTTTCACCTCCCTTGAATTGTTAAAGGTTAAAGCAAATGCAGTTTCAAGGGAAATAATAGAATGAGAGCATCATGATATACTCATGACGTCTAAGATAACATGCAAGGGGGAATTTAGGAATTCATCTTCTCAGAGTAAAAAGGTAATATGTGGGCAGTATTTAAACATATTTCAGAAAGAATCAAAGAATCTGTGAAGCTACTGTGAGGCCATATTTTCTGAGTATTTGAGACAAGAAAAAAGCTGGACAGATACAGAGAAGCCTTTTTTGTTTTCAGTATGCAGCTCCTCTGAACTACGCATTTGAAATGTATGATGAGAACCTTCTTTGAAAGTCAGATAAAAATTGTTAATTGGCTACAAATTACTTTCAGCATCAAAGTATGTTAATATAAATTTTTTTTTTAGTTTATGCTTTTAAGGTTAAAATTAATACAACATATTTCAAACATAATTACTAGTAAAACATAATATTTAATTAGCTATTTAATAAATCATAGCTTTAGGTCTGAGATCCTATACATTTTAAAGGCATCATATCACCAATCTGAAGTACAAAGAGAATGTTAAAAATTACCATGAGCCAACTATATTTCTATTAATGTTATAGAATATTTTATGCTGTTTAAAATTACAGTGTTCTCAAATATATAACAGATAATTACAGGAAAATCTGTCACTTGCAAATTGCATTGCCTGATCTTTAAGAGCAACAGTTTCTACTGGCATATCAATGGTACATAAGACATTATTCTGCAGGAGCACAAAGACGTTGGGAAGAACATAAGGAGCTGAGATGGTGAATACTAAAAAATTAGCAAAGATATTTCATCATGCTCAGTGCTACTTCTATCACTTACTCTCTTTAAAACAATCATGTTATTTTAGCAAATGGAGGGACTCTGAAGTTCTCAGGTAAATATAACTAAAGACAAAAGACAACAAAAAAATTAAGTTTCATAAGTCTAATGGATGAACTCTCATAGAATCTTCCTTATATTCAGAAGTGCAATTCCGTTAGATCACTAGATTAAAAGTTTGAACTTTTCAAAATTTGGATGTCTTTTTTCTGCTTAACTTAAAGAAATGAACTTTGCACTTCATCTGAACTTATCAAACTATTGTTAGAGTTTATAGAATATCCACAAAATGGTGGGGTTTTTTGATATCAAAATAGATTCAATTTCAAACTGTTCTCAAATATAATATTCAGAGATTAGAATAAATATCTGAAATTCATTTAGAAATTAGAATAGAACTGAAATCATTTGAGAGCTTCTTTTCTTAAAATAATACACATTATATTTAAAGTATCTCTTATTGAGTACCACCCCCACTATAAAATTTCTGTCTGAATCTCAAAACACATGCAAAAAGGTCAAAATATGAAGTTTCTTTTAAATACTGTTTATACTAACTTTTGTTTTATAGGCAAAATGAAATATAAAGTTTGACAATGTAAAGGCACACAGAATGACCACAGTGAAGGAAAGGATGTGTAAGAATATTTTTTTAAGTAAAACTCCTTACTTGAGATATTAAAGACACAAAATTAATCTTTCTATTCTGAGATCAGATGAAAAGCAAATGATTTAACATTCTCCTTAATGTAATCTTAATGAAGTACTATAAAAAAAAAAAGGAAAAACACGAGAGTTTTATAAAATTCAAGAAGTAGCCAAAATACTAATAGTGCATTTGACGACTGTTTTCACAACACCCCTGCCTTACTGTCCACCATTTTATAAAATGTGTATAATTGCAAAGCATTCCAGTCATGCACTTGATAATGAATTGTGAAATTTTATTGCTTGATAAGCAATATAAGCTATTCTGTTAGATAAGAGATGCATCAAGCTGAGTAATGCTTCTGCTGACTTTGCAGTAAATGCAGTTATGAAAAAGACAGACAGACGGTCCAGGCGAGGCTTTACTGAACTTGTCAGACATTTCTTTTTCTCAACTTTGTTGTTCTACACATTTGCTAATTTTTAAATTTAATTTGGGTAAAATATTTTAGTAGTTAAAATATAGTAGTAGTTAAAAATCCAAAGCAAATCTAATTTTTATTTACCTCATACAGAGTAATCCTTTCTGTGAATGCCTATTACAGACTGAAAATTTATATGATGTATCAAACACCTCCATCGTCTTAGCTTCCATTAAAGAGTTTTAACTCAGAGAAAGTCTGTGACTCTTCAAATATAAACTGCCCTGAGCCCAGCTCATCTATGTCCATGGGATTACACTGTACATTTGACAGTCTGCTCTGGCACAATGTACCAGCAATAATGAATCTTCCATAGAAGAAAAAGCCAGCCAAAGCCCCTGAAAAGGTTGTACTACCCAATGCCCTGAGCTGGAAACCCAGCCCAGCCTTGAATGTGGTGGAAGTGTGGGAGCAGACATGAGCTGTGCTTCTGGGATGGTCTAGTCCTATCAAGATAGGACCTGTATGAATGGAAATGGAAACGTGTTTCAAATGCAGAGCAGATGTGAGAAAAAAATGAACCTGATTGCCTTTCTTTGTCAGTAAAACTAATGATTTCATGCTTTCCAGATGACCCTGCTTCAGGCAATTCCTATAAAGCAGCTATCAGAGCCCTGAGAGCTCTAACATACCCAAAATGTCTGCAGCAGACCCACCGAGGTGCTTCCTACAGACCCTCCCCATTGTCAATGAGTTCACCTGTGGGTACTTTGATCTGCCCGAAACTATTCTGTAGATGTTTTAATTTCCAACCCTGCTTTCCTCCCTGTCTCAAGAGTGATCTTGAAAAGGGTTTTTTATTTTTTTATTTTTGGATGGATTCCTTGTATGTATATTACAGATTTGTCTCTGGTTCTGTCTCCTACTGCTTCTAACTTGCTTTCCTAGCTTTATCCTGGATTTGATCCATTGCTTGCACTGTCTGGGGCTTGTCAGGGACCCTGTTACCAGACATTGGTTCTGACTTCTCTTTGTAGATGCTGCAGAACTGTGCTTTGCTTAGTGATGGCAACATTGCACTGAGGTTAAACTTGGATTCTAGTTTGTGATTCCTCTCATGGAGCAGCCTTGATCTTGCTGCTCCCTGTAAACAGGTTCAATCTTCATAATGTGTTAGGGTGTCCATCACCTGTTCTGGACTTGATTTGTATGAGGGATTAAGCCTTAAACTTACTTGTGTCAAAAAGGATTGGCTTTCATATAACTTCAAGTACTTCCCTTCAAGATTTGTTTTACTTGATGGCATGGAGGATATACCATCCACACCTACAGAAGGGGGAAATTATTTAAAAACATCCAACGAATGCAAAACCAATTAATAATGTACAGAAAATACAAGCACTAAATATTTCCTCAGATTGCAGATATCACATGGGCTTCTCCTGTGTATTTGTGGAATAAAAAAGTAAAAACAAAGCCCAGAAATTTAAAGTCATGGAATGATTTCAGAAAGCCCACATGCCATTTTTGTCTTCATGGGCAGAAAGAAGAATGATGAAGAGCATGACATGTAGAATATGAGAACTGAGAACTACTGAAAAGAGCCTGGCTCCATCTTCTGTGCATCTTCCCTTCAGGTATTTATATACATTGATAAGATCCCTCTCTGAGCCTTTCTTCTTCATTCTGAAGAGTTTCAGCTTCCTCAGCCTTTCTTCATACAAGTTTAAAACAACTGGATTGTCCATTGACTCCTGGAAGACACCCCTGGTTACTTCTGGAAAGGTTGCCTCCATAACAAAGATTTCCTCTGGGCTTGGCCACTCCTCCAGTTTTCAGTTCACCTCACTCTCTACTCATCCAGCCTATACTTCATCAGCTTTTCCATGAGGATCTTGTGGAAGATCACACAGAAAGCTTTGTTAATGTCAAGGCAGACAATACACACTTCTCACCTCTCATCTCTCTAATTTCATACAGAAATTAGTACAAAAAGAAATCATAGCATCAGGTTGTGTAGGATTTATCTAATGCAATGCAGAAATCTACAGCCCACGTCTTCCTAGAAAAGATGGCTAGGACAGACTGATGCCCTGTCTCCCTCCAGTTTATAGAAGGGGAGTCTGAACAACTCAGTCAAATGTAGCTGATTATATTCTATACATGCAAAGAGATGGTACTGCTGATCTCATTCCCCCTCAAGCTCACATTTTCCTGTTCTGTACCAAAACATTTGTTCTTTTCAGCCTGTATATGACTGAAGCCATAACATGTAAGACTGCATAATTGTGAAATTAAAACAATGCAATTAAAATTGTATTTTGGAACTTCATTGATTTTTTTCCCAACAGAATCAAAGCTAATACTCAGAATTGTGCATTTAATGGAGGGAAGGTCAGCTGGGGAACTGTTAGGAGGGGCACCATAAGAATTTCAATGCTAATTAAGTTAAAGCTCCAGTCAAACATGCAATCACAAATGTATGCATATTTATTTATAATTGTAATTAAACAGTCACATAAACATTGCTTACATAGAGGGGTACAAACACATCTATAATACAAGGCACTTCAAAAGAACAAAACTTACCTGTGAACCCAGCAGTACAATGACAAGAAAAGCGGCCACTTAAATCCATACAAGTAGCTCCATTTTTGCAAGGTGAACTTGAGCATTCATTAACTTCAACTTCACAGAAGGGTCCTTCATATCCAGGCACACAGTAACAGCTGTAATTATGCAAGTGGTCCTGGCAGAATCCATATTGAGAGCACTGGTTTCCAACGCAGTTGTCTATATCAAGTTCACAAAATGTGCCAGTGTAACCAAGGGGACATATGCACCTGTTATTGAAATGAGAGGAGAGAAGAGGAGGGGGGAAAATCCAACTAAATAGCTATCCTGGAATATATAGGTCAATTATCACTAATAATGTTAACAGTATAAATAAAGTACTCTGCCTTTAAATTACCCACAAATGAATCACAATTTTTTTTTTTCAATCTTCTTTCCTTACCTTTAATTAGTCACTAAGTAACTTCATTTCACATGCGCTGGTAGCAATAATTAAATTAAAATCTTAGCTACTTACATTGGAAAAACTAGGAGCAATATTCATATTAAGCTTCAAATGAAAATATTGAAAGATTAAACTCTTATAAATATGAGTATTATGCATTTTAATTGTTTTTTTATGAAAAAAATAATTGTTAGCTGCTACAGTATCTCTAGGAATAAACAATATTACAACCTGTTTGGATATAAAATCAGTACAAAATTGCTTTATTGTTGACAAAAAAAGTTACAATTTCTGTCTAACCAAAGAAAAATATCTATAAAATACTATAGATATTTTTCAGCATATTTTATAGAAATTGTTCAGAGTATTTTTTTCCAAAATTTAGACAGACATCTAAACCATATAAGGCTGGAAATGACTTTTTCATGGTTACCCTATCTACCTTTTTTTTTCTTTTGCTGTATGAATGAAAGCAAATATGGATTATCTCATAGCTGACCCACATCTCATAAAATTAGAAAATCCCTTGTACTTGGCAATATATTCTTTGATTGATTCTCCCCTTATCATGTCCAGAAGTGTCCTCACACATGAGGTAATTTTACCATAGTACATATTCTTGACCCACAGAGATGCTATCCAGAAGATGGAAAGAACTAACAAGTTAAACAAGCCTTGATTATAGTAATTTTTTCTACTGATCCATCTGGCAGAAAGAGTATTTTTTCCTTTATTTTTAACACAAGTGAATGCTCATGTAGCTCTTTGCTTCTGTCCTTGTTTACAGTGCCTGCATTTCTTATGGTAGACATATGGAAACTAATCAGGAGCTGTGTGCCTTGGAGTACAGCTAATGGACACCAACTGCTGATGGGCTTTTAGTCCGTGGACCAAAACAGAGCTTGCTTGAAGTAAGCCCTCCATATCTCACTCAGTGTGGTTGTGAGCCCTTCATCACTACCATTTTTGCTCTACAGATCCATTGCTACTGCAGTAATGACTCCAGTATATATAGCTGTTGTATTCTGTCTTCCAGCCTCAGTCACTTAGTACACGAGAAATCTCTACCTTCTCTTCAGAGCTTCTCACACAAGTTGATTCTGTTTCTCATTTTTAAGGGAATGCAGTACACAAAAATATCATACATATTTTACTGTGCTGATTTTAGATAGTGTAGAGTTAGTCTTCACAGTGGCTAGCACTCATATTCTCTTGGACTTAATACACTGTTTTGGATTTATGCTGGAAACAGTTGTTAATATAGAGATGTTTTTGTTATTGCTGAGCAGGGCTGACAGAGAGCCAAGGCCTTTTCTGCTTTTTGCACTGCCAGCCTGGTGAGGGAGTTGGGGCTGTGTGGGAGGCTGGGAGGAGACACATTCCGGACAGGTGACCCAAACTGACCCAAGGGACATTCCAGACCATGGGACATCATGCTCAGTATATCAAGTGCGGGGAAGGAGGAAAAAGTGAGGGACATTTTGACTCATGGCATTATTCTTCTGAAGTAGCTGTTCTGTGTGATGAGGCCCTACTCTCCTAGACATGGCTGAACACCCGCCTGCCCATGGGAAGCAGTGAATTCATTCCTTGTTTTGCTTTGCTTTTGTGCATGGCTTTTGCATTTCCAATTAAACTGTCTTTATCTCAACCCATGAGTTTTCTAACTTTTACCCTTCCAATCCTCTTCTCCATCCTGCTGGTGCAGGAATGAGTGAGTGACTGCATTGGGCTTGGCTGCAGGTGGTGTTAGACAATTACATTTATAACTAAATATAAATTTTGACTTGCATAAAATTTCATTATGCATAAACATTAAAAACAGGTGTGCTTTTAACTACCTTTAGTTGTGCATTTTCTGAATCTATCTACAATAATATGGTAAACAACCAGACATATTAATCTTTCTGCTGCAGTTAATCACTTTATTTTCTTTTTTTTTTTTACAGTAACAATTAGTGTGTGCGCTGTAAAAATGTAACTATTCAATCATTCTTTGAAAATGTGGCTATTATCATTAGCATTGAATGGAAAATTTAACTTAGAGCTCTCCTTAACAAAAACATGAGGATGAAGAATTTTCTGTTCTTTCCTGACTATTACTAGTTGTATAGCTTATCTTCAGGGACCACAGAAAAACTACACAGAAACAAATGTCATATAGAATCTTCTTGTTTAGGTTTCATGTTTCTGATTCCATACTACAAGCAATGATGTCATGAATTTTTCAGATGTCAATATATTTTTCAGTGCTTTGGTGTCTGAAGAAATCAAAACCAGCAAAGAATAAAAAGCACTTTGTTTTTTCTAGCAAAATTATACCTAGATGTCTTTTAATTTAGTACAGGTCATCTCCTACAACAGTGTAGTTAAGTGCTGTAATAATATTATTATTATTTTATTGTTATCGTTACTGTTATTATTATTGTTATTATCATTATCATTATTATTATCATTATTATTATCATTATTATTATTAATATTACATTTTATTATAATTCAATTTCTTTTTATAATCTCCAGCAGTACTAAAATACTGAGCATGGTATTAGAGGTTTTGAGGCATGGCTTGATTTTCAGTCTTATTTGCTTTGAAGCATGAATGCTTCTCTATGACAAATAAAAGAAAAAAATTGTATACAGATATATACAATACCAGAATTTACATTTGTAAGTATATTTCTAGATCAGGGAACTTGCATTTTGTCCTTATGAGAGGGATGACCTCGGCAGAGAGGCTCAGTGTCTCCATGGTCTGTCTGGGTGTCGTTCCCTGTGCTGGAGTCAGTGACTCCTCCCTCTCCTGCTCCAGCTCCTGCTCTGGGATGTCTGGTGTGTGTGTATGTGTGTGTGTGTGAGAGAGATCTCCCAGCAGAGACCAGGGAATGCTAATGACACCTCCCCAGCCTCTTTCTTAAGGGGGACTAAAATGTCAGCCTTACAGAATGGGGGAGCATTGAAAGCAGAAGCATGGCACCAGAGAACAGCATATGAAAAAGTATTGTGTTAGTATTAATGGGAACAACAATACTTTCTTAGCTCCATGTATGTCCTCTTTCATCCACAACAAGATTTGGAGGGTAAGAGGTACTGTCCTAGGGTGACATTATGATATTTGTCTCCCAATTCATGTGTTCTGTTTATGCTGGATATTATGTTCTGTGCCTTCAAGACTGGCTCTGAAGAGCGAAATTTTTGTTTGAGTTTCTTATCAGCCGCTCCCCCATGGTTGGCTGGACAGAGAGATGGGGCAGTACAACGTGCTGCTTTTGGGTTTCGCTTTTGCTTTTCGCTTTGCTCTCTCACTGTTTCTTCTGCTTTGCTTCTGCTTGCTCTCACTCTGCTCATTAGCTAGTTTAGCTAAACAGTCCAAATTTCTTCCTGGATTGTTTCTCGTTTCCTTTTTTGGACCAACTTTAACCTGCTCCAGACTGGGACCTGGGAACACTGAGAGTTTGCACCCTGTGGCTGCAGCAGCTGCCCCAGCGCCAGAGGGACTGAGAACAGAGCAACCACCCCCAAGAGAGAGACTTTCTGAATTTGTCATCTTTTTCAGAGTGGTGAAAGAGTGGTGTCGTCTGGTATTGTTCATTTTGTGTGCTGGGGGATGCTGTGCCTGTCAAATAAACAGGTTCTTTCCACTTCTCTCCAAGAATTCTTCCCGAACCGGTCACGGGGAGGGGCCATGTGGGTTTGCTTACTGGAGGGGCCCCCCTTTCGACATTCTCACCCAAATTTGCCCTAAACCAGGACAGATACTAAGAGAGAAAGCAAATACCTCAATGCTTTTGCTACAAACATAGATTTTAGTAGTGAGTAGCAAACACAAGTCATTTGAGGATCACTGTGCTCCCACATATATCATGCAGATGATCGTATGCTACTACTCCAGAGCCTGAATATTGTTAATGTCACAAGATAATTTGATATACTGGTGAAATAAATGTTAAGTGGAGATGCTAAGACAGGCATGGAATTTAGTCTAAGAATGAATGTGTTGCTAAAATGAGAATGGTTATGGCAGAGATGCAATGTGTTTCTACCAACCTTTTATCACTAAAAGTCTCAAACAACAGACGTGTGGGCAAATCGGCTGGTGCTGGTTTGTCCAGGCAGTGAAGCTGTCAAGCTGTCACCACAGGCTGCCTGCACTAAAGATGTAGTGTGACTTGTGTTATTGAGTGAATAATCATGTACATTGAATGAATCTTTAAAATGACTGCAAAAAGCCCAAGACCAGACTGAAGATGTCTGTCTATGGTAACCTGTGCTGGGAGATGACCTTGCTATTTTCTGTATTGATACAAGAGGCACATAGGAGCACTGAAGCCTGGAATTAGCAAAGTTTTCGCAGAATCCCTCTACTTTGCTTTCTTAATATTTATCATTCATATATATATCTATATATATATATATATAGATATATATATATTAGTATTTTTCCAAGTTTATCAGCTGCAATTACTCAGTATTAATTATCCCTTTTTGCATTTGAAATGTGAACTGCACACACATAAATGGTTGAAAAAGTTATTTAGTTTCACTTTGACTTTTTATATGCATCTATATTCTCTACAGAAAATCTGTTGTATAACTTATTGCAGAGGTATTCCCTAAGAAATTGTGACATATATTCACCCATCTTTTCGAGTTGTAGAAGTGAGGAAAAGTATTTATCCTCTTTCTCTAGTGGAAGAAGCCTATTATTGCTGCAGAAAACTGTGTATATCAGAGTACTAACTTTATATGGCACTGTCAACTAGGTCCTGCAATCAAATTGTATATATAGTATAGTATGAATAAACTTTTAAAAAGAAAATTAGATACAGAAAAAATATTCTAATCAAACAGCTCAATTTACCCAGCTGGAAGAAAATGGAAAAAGTCAAGGATGAATAAAATAATAGTAGCTTAAAATTTTGTGATACTCAGAAATTATCTAAATTATGTTTACTTTTCACAATCCTGCTGGCATCATGCAAAGAAGTGTTGCATATTCTAAAGCATTTTACTCTACAATGTGTCACTTTACTCTTTTGCACTGAGATTAGTTAATTATTTAATTGTGTGCACTGAAATTTGAATACTGAATACTGAAGAATGTGTTGGCAATTCAAGTTTTGCCATACACCAAACTTAATTTCTTAATGAGACATTTTCCTGCATAAAAACTAATGAAATGCTGATGTCAGAGCTATAGCTATTGACTAAAATACATTTTTTAAATATATTAGTTCATAATGACTTTTTAAACAGTGGTAAATCTAACATTACGGCTTCAACATTCTCAGTCCTTCTTGATGGGGTTTTCTGGGGTTGTGATAAATGTAACACTTCATCTGAACATGCTGGACTGAAGAAATGGGAAGCAGGACAGGTAATGGAAATTACATCGAGTTTTAAATTGGGTGTTTTCACTCTGTTGTTCCTTTCCACTGAATAGACAATAGTAAAGTATCTACTGTTAATGTCTTATTTCAGTTAGGATCTTGGTTGTCCAAAATGGACAAGAAAAAAATTTACAAGGGTGAAAAAGTCAGAGTAACAACTTTCCCCTTGGATTTCAAAACTTTTCTTTCCTCAAAGATCTCTTTCATTTTAATTATTCATTAAATGCTTCTCATTGAGGCATATTAAATCAGTTCTCTCTCTTCTCCTATGCAGAACACAATCAAACAATGCAGGTTCTTTAGAAGAGAAAAACTATTATTATTTTCTTTTTAATCTAGAAACATTTTCTATTTACTGAGGTAATGAGTCTTATCTGTCTTTTTTTTCTCTCATGTATATGTAACCAAAGGTCAAGAGATTCTTTTGGCACGTGGATGCAATTGTTCTATTGCATGGTATCTGCCAGATTCATATTGACAGCTGCACCATCAACCCAGTGGCAAAAGCAGCAATTCTTTGAAGTTTTCATTTTAAACACATGCTGATTGACTTACTTCATGGTATCGCAAACAGCACAGACTCAGCTGGCAGTGCAACAATTAATTTGAATTAATTACAGGTTTTGTGTCACTGTGATTGGGGCCACTTTAGTTGTAAGAAAAGGCTCACTAAACCAAAGGAGTAAAACTATTAAGACTTCTTACTGTAATTATGAGGATCTTGGTTTGCAGCCTTGCTGAGAATTACACTGTATAAAAATCTAAAACTCCCCCTCCTTCATTTAGAGCAATTCCCCAGTCTGAACTCAAAGGAAATGCTTTGCATATAGATAAAAATACCTCTAGGTGACACTACAGTCTGGAACAGTTTTTCAAAATGGGAAGAGAAAAAGAATATGTCATGGTAAAGAGACGAAAATCTAGAAACATTTCCTGCAGTTGACAGCTTATTTCCCATCTGGAGAAATAAAAAAATGATGGCTTGCAAAATGAGATCTTATAGGAGAGGGATGCTCCTGAATCAAAGGTGGGTATTTTCTATGATTTGCTAGTGTGAGCTTTACTATATCAAGCTACCACTAGAAAAATACATTATGACCAAAATTTAATAATTTAAAATTTAAGATTTCTTAACTAGGAGGAAGGTCTAGCGTTTTATAGTAATTCTATGCAAATAAAACCTAATATATATAAAATTTTGGCATATCTTTATCTTCTGCATTCATTAAGAGAGATTTTGAATGGCTGTAATAGTTATAAAAATGAATCTCTGTAGAGTTCTTAATGGCACTTATACATTTGATTCTCCATATATTCTGCTGACAGTTCTCTTATGTCTTCCTGAAACTACTTTGCATCAAATACAGCTCTTGATAAATACTTTGATAAAAAATATACTCATTTTAGGACAGAAATGCAATTACAAATCTTTAGAAAAGGTGTGTGCACTTACATTCAGCATTTTCTCTTGTATTCTTTTGTTTTTAATCATGTATTGGGAAGGAGAAATTGATTTTGTCTCACTTACTAAAAATAACTTGGCAAACATCATTCTTTTTAGGGCAGGCATAATTTAGGTATTTTAAAAAAGGCTTCACTATCATTGAGAAACAACCATGCTCTCTCAACAGAGCAGATACTATAGAGTAAACATGATACACTTTGTCTTGACAAAATAGCCAGTTTTGTTCTTTTGGGGTCAAGTTGTCTGCTAAGAAAACTGACCATCTGAGATTCAGATCTCAATGGTGTATTTTTCTGTTCCTTAGATAAACAGACTGATCTGTCAATATAATTTGTCTTTCAATGACTGAAAAAGGAAGAAATAAGTGCTTTCTGTCACTAAACTGAATCTGGATTAACAAGTAAAATCAAAAGTTCTTTATTACCAGATGTCTTCAGAACTACTAATTTCTCAGTAAATGCTAGTGGATTTTGTAATGTAAACATAGCTTTGTACTTCTATCAGAATTATTTTCCTGATAAAGAAAAGAAAGCCACAGATTTAGCAGTTAAATAAGGTGCAATATATGGTCCAGTAATTTCATACAAGAGTTGACTGCAAAGTTGAAAAAGGAAGGATCTTTACTTTGAAAGGATTCTTTGACAAAAACTCCTTTAACTCTGATATACTGAGAATCAATCATTTTTCACCATTTGTTTGCCTGCTTGGTGATTTCAGTTAATTTTACAAAAGACACTTTGAAAACAGAACTGAAATTGAAGACATCTTTAATTGCTTCTACTTTTATCTTGTGCACAATTGCAATATTTTCTAAGTAGAAGCATTAAAGCATTCTAATTACAGTGCTTCTAAATAGGGCATGGCACAGCATAGAATAATGTCTTTCAAAATACATTTACAGATATTATGGAGAAGTTTTATTTATTTCTGGATTTTGTAGAGGAAAAATAATTCAAGTCAGATAGTTGAATTCTGTTAACTGAAGAAAACCTTTCCCATTTATTTTTTTCACCATATTTTATAAAATCTCATTTTAAATAACTACAGCATGTTACAGTTCACTAAGGAGAACACATAATTTATGTTTCTTTTAATAACTGAAATGATAATAAATTATCATTCAAATTTTTGTAGGACTCTTTGTGATAGAGCCCAGCCTCAAAAAGTGTTTGCCTCTTAAAAACATTAGATTATTTGTTTATGTGAGATTCTGCATAGCTGGTTTAACTTCTTTGACCAGCAAAGAGGAATATTTGTGATTCCTTCCTACAACACTTCAGAATACACAGTTTTACTGAATGCACATCCTTTATGAAAATTTGTATTCCATGGCATTTTTTTACATGAAAATTATATTAGTGCACTAAAAACACCCTTTGTAATTCTTTCTGAAAGTCAAAATATCTTCATATGGCATAAAACAATTTGTGAAGGCTTGCACAGATAGCAACATATTAGTACCTGTATTTATTAATTCCATCTTCACATGTGGCTCCATGTTGGCACTGGTTTATCTCACAGTCATTAATATTTTCAAGGCATGTCTTTCCAGTCCATCCAAGGGCACAGATACAGTGAGATCTCTGATTTTCTTCATCATAGAAGCAACTACCTCCATTTGCACATACCTGAAGATAAGAATTACAAATATGCTGTGTTGGGTTTGCATGGTCAGGTTCTGGTAGCAGAGGGAATGCTATTGAGCTGTTTTCTCTGAAAAGCTGCCAGAAGCTGCTCCCATGCCTGACAGATGCCAGCCAGCTCCAGGATGGACACACTGCTGGCCAAGGCCAAGCCCCTCAGTGACGGTGGTAGAGCCTTGGGGTAACAGATTAAAGAAGAAGGAAAACACTTATTTCACAGAAGTGCAGCCAGAGAAGAGCAGAGAGAGAATACATGACAGAAACAGCTCTGCCGACACCAAGGTGAGAGCAGAAGGAGGGACAGGAGATGCTCCAGGTGCCAGAGCTGAGATTCCCCTGGTGCAGCCCCTGGTGAGGCAGCTGTGCCCCTGCAGCCCATGGAGGCCATGGGGATGCAGAGATCCACCTGCAGCCTGGGGAGGAGATCCACACCAGAGCAGGTGGGTGCCCAAAAGAAGGTTGTGACCGTACGGGAGACACATGGTGGAGCAGCCTGTTCTTGAGGGAGTGCATCCTATGGAAAAGCCCCACACTGTAACAGATCAGGAAGAACTATAGCCCTTGTGAAGGGCTCACACTGGAAAAGTTTGTGGAGGACTGTCTCCCATGGGAAAGAACCTACTATGGAAGGGGAAGGACTCCTCTCCCTGAGGAGGAAACAGTGACAAAACTGACATGTGATAAACTGACCATAACTCGCATTCCTCATATCCCTGCACAGCTGTAGGGAAGAGGAGGTAAAAAATGGGAATAACAGTAAACCCAGAAAGGACAACGGAAGGGTGGAAGGTGCTTTTTTTTTACTTCAAATTATCCTGCTCTGATTTTGTTAGTAATAAATTCAGCTATTTTCCATAAGTGAAATCTCTTCTGTGTGTGATAGTAATCATTATGTGATGTGTCCTTGCCCTTATCTCAACTCACAATCAATTTTCTCTCCCCTGTCCAGTTGCAGAGGGCATTGAGGGAATGTCTTCAATGGGCACCTGGCGTCTAGCCTGGGTCCACCCGCCACGTACATAAAGAGTTTTTTCTTTACCTATTGGATTTTTTCCCAAAGAGTTTAATGGAATAAGCCATTGGTAATAAATATGTTTATTTAATCTTTTTATGTTGTGATATTAAAAAGATGCATCTCCAAGAACCTAAAATACTGAATGTTATTAAATCGATACATCAATTTATTGTTTAGTCAGCAAAATGCATTTGTGTTTTAATTTAACAATAACATTTTTACAACTGCCATTAAAATGTGCTTGTTTTAGGAGGGGCAATAGTGACTAGACTGTTTTTTTTTCATTGAGAGAGCAGAGCAATTGTTCCTATGTTGTATAATTTAGCTTAATATGTGTCTATCAGGAAAAGACTGATTTTTTTCTTTCATTTTAATTATAATGCTGATTCAATCTATCCTTGAATCTTTATATGTTTATAAATTACATCTATGCTGTGGGAAAATCAGAAGCTGCTTTATTTTCAGTTTGCAGATACTGAAAGATTGATAAATTTAGACTGGAACAGCTTTTTTCCTTTTTGCTTTTAATCACTAATATTACTTACTAAACCAGTATTTCCTGAATCCTTCAAAAATTGTAGAAAATTATAAGTCTGAATTAATGCTCCTTTCCTCATTTTAATTTTTAGGTTCCATTTTCATTTCCATGAAAATTTTGCCAGTATGAAGACAGATAACTACATATTAATTCCAAAGCAATTAAGACCCCTCCTTCTAATCAATAGGTTTTTAAAGAAAATGGTGTCTAGAATATGACTTAATGCACTAGTACTTCAGTTTGATTGAGTCTGAATCTCTTTAAAATGTCATTAAGATTTGTAATAATAACAGTCCTTGGCAGAAATATTTTAATATTCATTTGTCTTTGATTAAGTTTTAAATTGACCTTAAAATGAAGAGATTTTTGTTATGCTTCCTGTACTGAATTTTAGATTTACCTTGGGATACTTATTCATTATAACAAGATATTGGAGGAAAATGCAATTCAATGTAAATGCATTCAACGTAAACTCCTTCTATGGTATGGGAATTGTTGTTTTTGTATTATTTTTATGTGTTTTCTTACTTTTGTGTTTATGTTTTTGCTGGATTTTATCCTGATGCTTACTATTTACTCAGAGCTCAAATAGGTCAAATAAGCTCATACTCAAGAAAATCATCCAGAAAACCTTAGGTGACTAAGACAAATATTTCAATATTGCCACGTTACGTTTAATTTATTCTTATGTAATTTTGATACTTTATACTGTGAAGAAAGGTGTTACCCTTTAAAGTGTTAGTGTAATCTAAAGATTTAAATTAAAATGAAAGCTATGGAAGGTATTTAAATACAAATCTTATGTTTCAACAGATATAAACAGGTCGATTCTTGTCAGTCTGACCATCATACCTCTGTCTACAGCAAGTACTTTAACACAAATCTGCCTTTTTATGTAGTTGTGATAAAATGTAAGAATCACTTTCTTCCAAAATCAGCCAGCAGACTTTATTTCAGCTAGGAAATATAATTAGACCTTAGAGGATTTTGTTCTTCTCCTATCTTTCCTTTGCAGGAATTGAGGGATATAACTGTATGTCCATCACCTCTCTAAGTATCACGTGTTGTCAAATGCTCAAAATAAGGCAGCAATCATTATTTCCAACCCCTCTTTCATCTTAAATTTCATGGAATTCTCTTCACTTGGAAGGAAACTGCAGTTTACATAGATAAATGACCGCACACATATGTGTATTTTCCCCCAAGCATACAATTTTACTATAGTCTTCAGGTGTCATTATTGCAAAGTCAATTGTCCCTGAGTATTCAAATTTTTCCAGATGTGCAATTTTATTTAATCTGACCTATATTCTTTCCTAGACTGATGGTACACTGAGCAAGTAGATAAAATGTTTGTCTTAAAAATATTGAAAATAGAAACTGCCTTACTTTTACAGATGAGGAAACTTTGTAAAATTGCATATAAGGACCAGAAAAAACATGCAAGTGGCAGCTCCTCTAAACACTAAAAATATACTGAGCATGTAGACACTTCCATTGAAAAAGTTGGAACTATGGTCTTGACTGCAAGTGCAGCATGGGATCATGGCTCATAAAAAGAGAAAATTTTCAAATAAAATATGCAAATGGAGCTCCATAAATTTCAGTATTATAAAGCTGTAGATAGACTCTGAAAGGAACTTTCACATTTGGTTTAGTTCCTAACTCATATGGGAATTATTTTTGACAAACCAAGTTGATGTCTGCTAAGCAAGTCTGTTTACATCTTAAAACTGAAAAGTAGTTTTTAATTCCTATTCCTTATTTCCTTTTAAAAAACAATAGCTATTGGTCAACATCTTGCAGTTCCCATGGTTTATGGCTGCACTTTGGAATTTTTCATAGTAAGAGCTAAAGAAAGCAATGATTTTTTAAAATTGTTGACAGAATCTTGAAAAATAAGTGTTTTAAGGGAAGCAATAAAATTCTTAAGATGCAGCTGTACCCACTAAAAATAATCACACATAGAATCATAGAATTAAGGCTGAAAAAAACATTCAGGATCATTGAATCTGACCCTTGATCAAACACCACCATGTCAGCTAAACTGTAACATTAAGTCTCACATCCACTTGTTTCTTCAGCGCCTCCAGGGATGGTGGCTCTACCACATCAGAGGGAGGTGGTGGAGCCCAAAGTTTAACAGCCCTTTCTGTGGAGAAATTCTTCCTGGTATCCAACCTTAACCTCCTCTGACACAACTTGAGGCTGTGTCCTCTTGTCCTGACTGGTTTCCTGGGAGAAGAGGCTGACTCCCACCTGGCTACAACCTCCTTTCATGTAGTTGTAAAGGGTGAGAAGGTCTCCCCTGAGACTCTTTCTCCAGCCTAAACAGCCTCACCTCCCTCAGCTGCCCCACATAAGACTTACATTTCAGACCCTTCACCAGCTTTGTTGCCTTTTGCTGGATGCCCTCAGACACCTCAATATTTTTATTGAAGTGAGGGGCCCAGAACCTCTTAGGACACCTCTTCATTTGTGATTGTTTGGGTCACAGGTGGACTTTCCTGTGTATATAAACAGGTATGTAAAACTATTCAGGGATGCGGTGCCTCCATCACTGGAGGTTTTCAAAATGTGATTTATAATCTAACCACAGCTTTATTTTCCATGAAATGTTGGACTACATGGTCTTATGAGATTCCTTCCTTCCTGGGCTGTTTTATGGTTCTGTGATTCTGTTACTTAGGCCTATCATGTTGCACTACAGTTATTTGTTATTATGAGTGGTCTTATCAATTCTCTATGAGATCCTGTTAATAAAAACACTACAATTCGTAGCATGCATTGAGTATTCCAATGGAAAAAGAGATTTTTTTTTAATTCCTCTTCATGTCTACCTGAGTATATTATAGAAGAAAAGGTGTTATAAGACAAAATGGCTAAATTTGGTCCTGTTGGAAGTCACTAATTTAAAGATGAAAAAATTTTCTATTTAGAGTTCTTTCATAACTCTTGAACCAGAACAAGCAGGCATTATCCTAATTACAAAGATTCCATTTTAAACTTTAAAGGAAGATACCCCTCTTAATCTGTTCACCTCAATTTATTTTTTAATATTTGTTTGAAAAAAAATAATTTAAACACAACTGTAATGCACTACTTTTTGGGCTGGGAAAGAAAAAACCAAACCCTAATGCATTAATATCATTATATATTTATACAGAGATAGAAGAGCCCCAATTAATTACATCTATTTTCTGTTCAATAAGAAAATATTAAAAATAGTAGCATGCTTTTCAATCTATTTTTCTGAATACAGAGCTAAAGCAGTTAAGCACAACAGAGATACCACTGAAAATGTAAATAAATGAAAGGATGAAAAATGTATACTTATTTTCTATCCAAAACAAATAAATTAAGAATTAAATGCTGAATTTTGAAATTTATTGACTAATACTAATTTTTAATTTCAAATTATTGTTTACACTATTTCAGAAATGCACTAAAATGTTTGTTTGAATACAGCCTTTTGTTTTTTCCAAGAAGGAAATGATATAATTTTAATGATGTGTAAGCTGAGAAAACAGGTAAACTCAAGTATATAAATCCATTATTTTATTTTCTATTATTTTTCCCATTAAAAAATCTACTAAATATTCACATTACACACAAATCAAGTATCTCATACAGTGAGTGTATATTGATACATATATATCCATATGTATATATATAATTACTTTTTTCCCCATATGACATTTATTATAGTGTTTGTATGAATAAATTAAATATGTCTGAGGGATTTTAAGTGAATATTACAGTAAAATGTTTCACTAGCTCCTGTCAGCATCCTTGGCACACCATCACTTCCATGCTGACTAGCCATAATGATGATTGCACCATTGTGATGCTATGCCATGTACCTGCCAATATATTTGCACTCAGTATGACACTTTAAATCATAAAAATGTTAACATTTACCAGATGCTGAACAATTTAAGTATAAACCTTTGAGCCAGTGAGTTTTTCAGTGCTATATTTCATGTTCACTAATAAGTGTCCACTTATGGACTTGAAGGTGACATAAATATTGATTGTTCTTTGTAAATATGTTGCCTACTAATCATAGTATATTTTTATGGTGCATATATTTCAATAAAAGAATTTATAAAGCCTGTAAAACACTCATTATCATGTTTGTGTACTGGTTTGGAAGGCTAAATAGCATTATGCACAGAGCTTTTAAAATAGCTATCATAATAGTGCAATGGTATTTTAGTTTAACCTATACCAAAATCTCATAGTTCACCCTAATATGAATGAATCCTTCCCAAATGCAATTTAAAAGGTCATAAGGGATTGCGAAAAGGATACAACAAATACATTTCTTCTACAAAACTTTGGAAGTGTAAAAGTAGTTTTCATTTCCATATGCTGTGAACATTGAAGAGTAACTTGCAAGGTAAATTTAGATTTTTTTAATAGTCTTTTCATCTCCCATTGAAGTGCAATTAGTCTCGCCTTTTTGTTGTTTAATGTAATTTGTTATTTTTGTTTGTAATGGAAATGAAACTTCTATCATTCTTTCTGTACATTGCTGTACCATCAGCCCTCTGTCTGGTAACTTTTATACACATGAAAGGTTGCAAAAAGATTTTGCCTAAAGTTTTCAAGTTTCAGAATACAGCAGCAGCAAGTAGAAGACAGAAGGAGACATCAGTGAAAAAACCTATAAATAACAAGAAACGTAGAGCTCAGACATTGCATGGTTTGTTGGACAGTGACCAGACTAGTCAGATCACACACTTTTAAATGCATATGTTACAGAGGAAAAGGAAAATTAGCATGAGAATATTTAAGAGTGAGTGCTGTGTTTAGGAAAGCAGTGCAAAATGAGGCTTCATCAGCTCACTGCTATTAAAATAAGTTGTTTGATTTTCCAAAAAATGCTGGGGGGAATATATCACTTTATCCTACCTCTGAGTTTCCAATACATGGTGATAAACATGTGTAATTAAATCCATGAGATTTATCCATACACACTGCTCCTGGGGCACAGCTTATGTTGTTGAATAAGCAGGCATCAATATCGAGTTCACATCTTTCACCTTCAAAACCTGCACCACAAAGAGAATGTTTAATCACAGTTCATTCAGAATATTGACATTATGTCTGTTCAGGGTGTTAGCAGTTAACACCACTCTAGTAGAGTTATTTGGCAGTTTTATTTTGTGAACAAAGAGAAAAAGTGCTTTTCTTCAAAAAAATGTTCACTGCATTTGTTGACATACAGTGCTATTTTTATATTGCTACTTCTTAACAGAAATATTTGGATGACATTTTATTTGTTTTGTTAGAAAAAATTACCAATGACTCACCTATAGGGCAAGTGCATTTAAAATGATCTTCATAGGCAATACATGTTCCTCCATTTTCGCATGAATTGGAACCACAGCTGTCGATTTGCACCTCACAGAATTCTCCTGAAATAGGAAAAAAGTTCTAAAATTATTAGGAATTAATATCACTTTCTTAAGGAAATGCTGTAAGTCATATTAGTAATATTGATAGAATAACTTCCTTTAAATAAGATCTCTGGGATATTGGTTAAAGGTCTTGTGTATGTTTTCAAACTTTTTTTTTTTCCTCCACTTATACATATAAAAAATCGATTTCAGTGTTTCAAAAAAGGTCAAACCAAAAATACTTTTTCAGCATTTGGAACAATTTAGGATGTATCCAGAAGGTGATACAGAGCTGAAGAGGGGAGATTTTCCCTGGAAATAATTAGCTGAAACTGAGGTAATGCCCTATTATTTACATTTTACTATGCATTTTCTGAGCTCTGTTTTGGCTAGGAAAAATTTATCACATTTATTCGAGGTAACCTTTAGTGTGATTCACTGAACAACTTGCTCATTTAGCTGAAAACTGCTTTTAGCTCAGCAGGAATAATAATTAAACTTGTAACTGGACAGTTCTAAAAAAATGTACTGAAGAGATGTAGATCTCATGGAATGTGATATGAATCAATAAGAAAACCATCAGGTTTACCATTAGTCTTGAAAGACAACTAGATTTGACAAAAACAAAGCACTTTCACTTTTTATTCTTATTCTTTTTGGTACTGAAAACAATTTCATGAATTCTCTATATATATTCTTGATTTTCTTCCTTGTTATTGGTGTGCTTTTTGTTGCTTTCCTTGACTTTTTTTAAATTTACTATTTTTACAGCAAGAATTTGGAGTGGGGAGGGGGCAGAGGGGGAGCGGGGGCAGTTTCCAAATTTAGAAAAAGTAAAGAACAGAGAAAAAAATCTCTACAGCTGAGAAAAGTAGAAGAAGGTTCAGGAGTTTTGAGGTATTTTGAAGAGGAAAACTTCAGAATATACAATAAGTGTAAATTACTGATGCTTTTACCAGCAACTTGTTTGTAATCAGTGTTAGTTTATGGCTTAAGCAGAAAACACTGAAGAGCTGTACAGGAGAAAAATGTTTGGAAGGAATATACAAGAAATGTGGATAATTTCTTAAAGCAGATAATTTATCCTGTAAAATTTCAAGTCAGAAGTTAGTATTGATTTGAAATTCTTCCTATGTCAAAAAAAGGGAATAAAGTTACTTCAAATAATGAAATTGTTTTAAAATTTTTTATATCTATCCTTTTGATCTAAAGCTAGAGCCATCAGGAAAACACAACTTAATAGGATAAAAATTGGTAAGAAATGACTATGTCTCTTCTTCAATATTTTCTGCCAATTTTATTCACTTTTATTATGCTGGAATAGAGTTTCAAGACCTAAAGACTGCTTCTCATGGACTTCTGTAAATTCAAACGGGAATATGTTGTGTTTTGTTGGCCAAAAATCTCTATTTTGGGCCAACAGGTGCTAAACCACAAGTGTAATCTCATGTTTTTACATACAGGTTGACCAGCATGCTTTTAAGGATTTTTAACATTTACTCTATCCTTTCAGTTCTCAGTTAAAAATCATCCACTGATAACATCTATCAATATTTTAATAGCCAAGATTATATTTTATTATAAAGTTTACTGAGTTAAAAATATTTTCAATAATACATAATAATAGAGAACATAGGAAAATAGGAAATTAGATGTTTCTTGCTATTTATTATTATTATAATATTTAATATTACATGGGAAACTATCAGCAACCTGACCTTCCATATACAAGATTCTCATTTGCTCTGTTCATATTGGCTCTAATGGTAACCCAAAGTATCTGCATTTCTTGGGAGATTTCATCATGATGAATACTTTTACAAAGCCACTTTTCCTGTAATAGTGGCCAGCAAAGAGGCATGCTAACACATAAATAGATATTTTCATCCCAAAAGCAGCTGGATGTTCTACTGAAGCTGCAATCTCGTAGGAATTGTGGGGTTTCATTTGTTTTGTTTTTTTTTTTTTTTTTAATGAGGTTTGGAAGGCAAAATCAGGAGCAAAAAAAAATCTGAGAAAAAACTTCAACTCAATATGTATTTTGGACCAATTTTTTTCATGTTTATTCATGAGGATGGAATTGTCTTGTCCAAGAAACCCTTATGAATAAATATTAGTGCAACCCAACAGGCTTTAAGAATTATTTTGCTATAAATCTGAAATTCTTATAGTGGCTGTATCCTTTAAGCAAACTTTATGACTTTTCCCTGCCACAATGAGGTCAAGAAAACCTAGTAAATTCAAACTGTTATAGAATTTATTGGAATCTGAATACTGCTGAGAAATGCATAATTTATGGTATTAAAGTCTGATTAAGTGATAAATGGATATCAGGAGAGATCTCCACAGTAATCCACTTAGCTTTTAATGCCTAATTATCACTTCATAGTGAGTAAGGGCTGAGTAATTGAGAAATGCAGTACTTAGAGAACTCAAACAAGATTTTTGTGCACAATTAAGCATGTTATTCTTCTATCAGAAATAGGTTCAGCAGGCCCAAGGAACAAAGGGGAAAATAAAGAACTTTTACAACATTAGGAGGAGGGAAAAAATTCAATTCAAGACTACTTATTAACTACTGTTGCATTGTTTATTTTGTAAATGACCTTATACATTATTCATCTAAGGATGTGTTCTTAAAAGTTAAATTCTTTAATTATTTTCCTTAATTTTCTTTTACCACCAATATATTTAGAGGACACTTTCTTGTCCTCCTTGATTCTTGCTCTTTTAATTTCCATCTTATCTTTAGATTTTCTAACTCCATCCATACACACACATGTAATTTCTCTATGTTTCTTTTTTGCAGTTTCCAACTTCCACTGTCTGTGTACGGTGGAATGAGACATTAAATTGCATTAACACACTAAACCTAAAAGAATATACCTTGCTTCTCATTTGTGTATTTGTTAGCTTAGAATCCGTGATTAGCTAAAACAACTGCATAGCTCTGGGGGTCATAAAAGCCAGCTACAAAACAGATAAATTAGTGTACTTATGTCTATACCTGATAATAAACTTACTAGTGAACTTAAATAAATAACCACAAATAACCTTATCCAGGTAAAATTCACCAAACAATTCTAAAGAGACTGAAATGTGACATTGCTGAAATGAAGAAACATCAGTAGAACAAGGAATCTTTTAAATAGAGTTTGGTAGCAGAAGAAGGAAAGATGGCAAATTCAATACAAATTCTAAAAGTAATTGGGTATTTTCCCCAATAGCCCTGCAGAACAACACTGCCTTTTCTAGCAATAGATCATAAGCTTTGCATTAAATTTGCAAGAACTGAGGGTCATCAGACTTTCTTGCAATGATGATTTACTTGGCCTAATTGTGACAATAGTTTTTTTCTTCTGATTTGCTTTAGTTTTTTTTATCTTTACATGGAACAACCATAGATTTAAATAAATAAGAGCAAGTAGACATTATAACTACGATTGCATTTACTAGCCTGATGCAGTGCTGTATACAAATAGAGGGCTGGTATCACAACAAGAGACCTTGAGAATAGAGACAGGATGTGATGTGAGGAGCACTGCAGTGATCAGAGATGGTGGACCCCACAACAACAGGCAACTCACCAGTGCCCAGTTAAAGAATGAAGACCTCTAGCTGGACAAAACTGGTCTGAAGGCTAACAAAAAGCACAAAGAAATTTAATTTAATATACTTTAGACCCACCATAAAATGTAAATTAAGATCTAAAATAGAACTGCAGTCCAATGAAAATAAAAGGTGTAAGTGGACAGATAGAAATGACCCCAAGTGGATACTGGAGATGGAGAAACCATCTGTATGATTGTCCATTCCTTCCAGTGAAAGGATATAGATTCTGCAACACTGCTTCCAACAGCAGCACTATGAAATCATTGACCTTAAGATCTGGAGGAGTAGGGAAAAGGGTGAGAATTATATCATAAAAAGGGAGATAAACTATGAATTATGTTGCAACTGTATACCACTCATTTTCTGCAGCAATTAGATTTGCCCTGAAAATTATTTAAATTTTAATATTTCAATTATATCACCAATACATTTCTGGCTTTACGTGCATATATGGTGCACTTCTACCCTGCACATAACAAAAGATTTTCAACATAAGAAAATCATTTAGAGGCTTATATACCATTAAGTCTGACTTTATCACATATGTCCCTGGGGGTTCTTAAAAATAATATAACTCACAGTTCCATTCTGTATAGTACAGTGTAGTAAAGACAGAACTTCTAGTGTGTTTCATTTGTAATTCACCCAAAAATTTTAACCTATAAAACAGAATTTGCAGTCCCTCAGACTTTGGTTGCACTTATGTTTGCTAGAGATATTTTTAGTTTTATGTGATCTTCTTCAGTCTATTTTTGTATTCTGCTCTAGTCTATTTTTGTACTTCCACTCTCAATTTAATATTCTTCCTATTTTTTTCCAGGAACTATGTTAATAACCAGTGTGCTTATAAAGAGCGTATAGAGATGATCTACAGTAAGCATTTTTAATTTGCTATGTTGCATGGTAGCAAGTTTATCAAACAAAAAGAGTACATAATGTAACACAATGCACAAGCACTGGATTGTATCATAATTATTTTTTAATGTCTTTTCTCCAAAGTAATTTTATGAAGCTAAAACTCAAGATTTTTTTCTATGTTTTTTTGTTCCCTGATTTAGAAGGCAGTTTTAACACCCAATTAGATTTATTGCCTATGTATATACATGTGCACAGGCTGAAATAATCATAGAACCATTGCTTTTCAACCATTCAAACCAAGAAGCTAGTAGGAACTTCAAAAAACATGCTCTTTGGCACAGCATGGACAGTTAAGGTTCACTCTCTGAAATATTGGCTTTTACATCCATGCTACTGCATTATAGGTCATAAAAAATTCAACTTCTGTTGTATGATTTGTCTCATCCTGAACTCAGTCCAAAAGGTGTCATATGAGTAGAGGCCTCTAAAATTCTAAGCTCTTTCTATGTATCCTAAAGAGATCAAAGAGCGACAAGCCTGGTACAGACATTTTAAGCACTTAAAAATTACACGTTTTATTTTGCTTCCTGGAACTTTACATTTATTTATTTATTTTAAAATACATTAAATCCACTTAGAGTAATATTTATTGGAACCATTAGATAGGTTTCCATGTATTCAAAGTATTTCCTTATTTTCCCTTAGACCTGTGTAGAACTGTGCAGATAAATCTAGGTATAGCGATAAATCTTTGTGGTTTTCTAAGTAAATTAATTTCAGTGAATGAGAAAAGAATTTTAAAATAGGAGAAATAAATACCTGATCTGACATTCACACATGTAGGTGTTCAAAGTTCTGCCTGACAGCCAAACAATCAAGCTTAAATGACTTGGTTTCGACATTAGAAAAACCTCTTTTATAAACTAGTTAGCATAAATATTCAAATGAAGATTTATTTAAGATTAATATGTGTGTTTTTTCAGTCTTCTTAGAAGAGACTGTAATTGCATACTGATAAAATAAATATTTTTTCTACTGCTAAACATTAAAGAAAGGATCACATCATTGTTCTCGTTGGTGGAAGCATTTTTGCTATAGGTGGGTTGAGGAAACACCAAACTGGAAAATGCTCACCAACTATAGATGAAATCTAGCCAAATTGCTTAGACTACATTATTAAATTTTATCTTTCTAAAGTACATTATACTGAAATTTCTCATTCATTGATTATCACTACCATATCCCTGCATTAAATGAAAACAAAATTAAAAATGATACAGCCATCTGAAATGGCAGCTGGCATCAGAAGGAACACATTTATCTACAGTGGTATTTGAAACATAATCTAAAATATTTCTTTTGTTGAAATTTGCAAGTTTAATTATATTTTTTCTGTTATTTTACTACCACAATTCCTTTGTATTTCATTTTAGGATGGTGTTTCACAAATCCCTGTGAAGAAGAGTTATTCTTCTGAGAGAAAAAAATTAAATAAGGTAAACCCAAGAACAATGCAATAATAATTATTTAATGACACAGCTTTGCTAATTAACATATAAAGGAGGTAGTTTCCATTATCTCATGAAAAGCAAGAGTTTATTGGGGTTGGAGATAACAATTCCAAGTCTGATTAGATTTTGATTAGGTGTAAGTGGTTAGGCATATTTACACCATATCATGGGCCAATGATCTAGAAAATTATTTCCTTTTTTGGGAAAGCAGCATAACCTTTTCAACATAAAGACATACATGTCCAATAGGTAAAGCAGCTGAAGTAAAACACCTAGGTTCATTAGGTACTGTCCCAGCTTCATAGACTAGGGGGATACAAACTATAATAGGAACATTTTCAAGCTCAAGTAAACATTATTATGCTTATTCTCAAAATTTAACAGCTATCATAATTTATTTACATGGACCTGAATTTAAAACTTTTCGAAAAGATCAAAAAGACTTTCAGTGACCACAGTCAGCTTATGACTTAGTGCAGTTGTCTACCTACTGCATGAATTATACACAGTCAAATGAAAAATATGCAGTTAAAATTTTACCTTCTCCTGCTTCAAAATGCAACTAATCATTTAAGGGCGCTTAGGAATAGTCCTTTCTGAGAGTTCTTCTGCAACTGTTGGTTAAGCACAGTCTTTAGCTGAGTTGCTTTTTACAGAATGTCTTTAAATTTGTTTGAGATGTATTTTAATAACCTTGGCTCCTAAATGAACTCATTATTCTGGAACAGGCAATTAGACTTTTGACCATTTAATAGATTATCTGTCCTTTCTCTTAGCTGCATTCAGGATTTAGATGGAAATCTCGTCATAAAGATTCATCTCTTGGCAAAGTCTTTTGCAGACCTTTCTTTCAAGGAGTCTCTTATTCTTTTGTGAAGGTTTTGTTTGTTTCTTTATTTTGTTGTTGGTCAAAGTGCCCTTTATATGTCTCATTAAAAATCTGGTTCATATAAAAACTACAACAGGTTACTAGGAGAATATGCAAAACAATTTTCATGCCCGGAACACAGAATTTTCATCTAGCTTGATCCTTTTTCCCTCATCCTAAGTGAAGTATGAAATAACACAGAACAGTCATTCTCAGAGATACCCACTGAGAGAGGGCAGATTACAGAAAGAGAATTCCTACCTAGCCTGGATAAAAAAAGCACCATACTTGCAGGTCCCTCGGCTCTCTGTAAGACACTTGAACATCGCTCTTAGGTTCCAGAGAGGATGCGAAGCTTTTTTAAGTTTTAGAAAATATTCCTTGGCAAATTGAGTCTAAATATTTAGATAAAAGGATTCTGGATTGAGAATAAGATAATAGTTTATGAGCCCAGAGTAAAGATAAAATCAGTGCACTGAGGCAACAGTCCAAATTTGTGTGGGTGACATAAAGATTGATCGTGGGATAATAGAATAGATTGGGTTGGAAGAGACCTTTAAAGATCATTTAGTCAAAGCCTCCTGCAATGAGCTGGGACATCTTTAACTCAGGCTGCTCCAACTTGTCCTTGAATACTTCCAGAAATGGGACATTCGTCCCATCTCTGGGCAACCTGGTCCAGTGATTCACAGCTCTCATTCTGAAAAATTCCTTCCTTATATGTAGTATAAATATATTGTCTTTCAATTTAAAGCCATTACCCCTTCTCATTCCTACAGACCCTTGTAAAAAGCTCCTCTCCAGGTTTTTTAGGATTTTTTGGTGTTTTTTTTTTGTTGTTGTTTGTTTTTGGGGTTTTGTTTTTTTTTTTTTTTTTTTTTTTTTTTTTTTTTTTTTGTTTGGTTTGGTTTGGCTTTTTTTTTTTTGTTTGTTTTTTTTTGTTGGTAAACTGCAGTATTGAAATGCCTCAATGAGGTGTTTAGAGATTCTTTTCTCCAAGGTGAACAACCCCAACCCTCTTATCCTTTCCTCATAGGAGAATTGTTCCAGAACTGTCCTCTGTACTGGCTCCATGTCCTTTCTGTGCTGAGGGCTATAGGACTGGATGCAGCACTCTGATGTAAATTCTATATTATTTTACGTTCTTATCTGAATTGTTGTGATCTGAAAGGTAAATTAAACTTCCTATATAGAGTTTATACTAAATTGGTGGCAAATGCTGAGGAGAAAGGTATCATGAAAACAAATCTAATGAAGTCAAATATTTTGAAGGAACATATTTGCAAAGTGAGATATCTCAGTAAATAGAAATGGAGGCAAGTATATTGCAGAAAAAGTAAACCTGAGCAATTCAGTGTCCCAGAGTGAGGACCAAAGTTAAAAGTTGTTGCTGAATGTAAGTTTCTGATGTGATTCCGGATAAAAAACCCAAATAAACAAAACCAAAAAAAGGATAGGTCTTGAAGTGCCCAAGAAATCTGCTTATTTGACAAGAGAAATATACCTTATAAGAGACATCATTCACACAGCTGAAGTCATGATTTAAGTCTTTAACAAAGTGGTTTTGTATATCATATTTCAACAGAATGCATTTGGGTTGTTTTTTGTTTTTTGTTTTTTAATAGAAGAAGCAACTATTGAGCACAAAGGTTGAAAAATAGCATAAGAAAGTCTAGATTATTTAGTTCATAGATTAACATTATTCCAACTTCAATGGAGATAGAGTAGGCTATGCCAGATAATGATTTTGTATATTGTGTCTGAGAAAAATGAAGCAATATAAGATTCACCTGGTTATCCATACTTTAAAGAGGATATTTGATATTCAAAGCAAAAAGATGTAAGTCTGAGGTCTTTTAAAGAACTAAAATAGAACTACAGAGAACAGCTTTGTAATGAAAACAGTCACTAGATCTACACTATAGTATTATTAATCTTTCCAATGCATTATATATTTTTAAACATGCTATAATTATATCTATACTGCCTGCCTTATCACGTTTTAAACCCATTAGTGTGATAGGTGATTTGTAATGCTGTTGACAGTTTTTGTACCTTGATAATATCTGAAATTGTGTACTTGGCTGAGTAAACACAGGTTCAGCTGAGAAGCAGAAAATAATGTCTCTATGGTTATTATAGTAAATTAGCTTTTTTAAGCACTTCAGCTTATTCAGAAGACTTTTTTACTGATTTTGCATAAAAGGACTACATCACTCATGTTTCCTATTGATGATGTGATGTTTTTATCAGGGTGATATATAGCTATTTCAATGTTCACTGTCTATCCAACTACCTCTCTGAATGCTGAGAGAAAGCTACAGTTTCCCTTGTCACTAACAGCAGATTTATATATTTGGGAATATGAATGAATTATGCAGTGGTGTTCTCATAAAGAGACTTACAAACTATCCACAGAGAAAAAATACAAAAAAACCCCAGCTTTTTAATTTTTACTCTGAATGAATAAAAAAGGAAAAATATAGACATCAATAGCTGTAAACCCAGAAGAGCCAGACAAACTAAATAAAACCAGCACAGTTCTAACTCCTTGACAGGTAAATCTTGGAGTTGTATGCCTTAGTAAAATGAGGCATGGTAGGTTGGTAGGAGCTGGGAAGCAGGAGAATAAAATGGTAGGCTGTGTAACATGCACCTGGACTTGAGGTCAGACTTTCACAGGAACACATTGTGAACAGGAAACACTCCTGCTATGTCCCTGAAAATTTGCTACTTTTAAAATATTCAGTTAGTTATGTAAATTTCTTCTTTAGTTTGAGTTCTGGGCTAATAGTCCCAGAAAGTCAAGTACAAGTCAGCTTGTTCTTCTCTTAAAAAATACAAGGTTGATAGCGATGGGTGAAAGTCATTTTTGGAGTTCATGAGCAGATGTAGCTCTCTGAAAAATTCCATATGCATTATATGCTTAGAAATCCAGACCTTGATACAGCCATATTTCTTAAAAAAACAATGACATAATTAAGTTAACCATAGCTATTCTTAATGAACAAAAATTCCTTTAAAATTCCTACAGACTCAAATGGGCAAAATACACTGTGCACAGCAAATTAAACCAGAAACTGAACTATTAGGAAATATGAACATATTCATAAATATCTGCCTGCACTGGGAGCATCTTATTCCATTTTAAAAGCAGGCAGAACTTAAATACTGATATTACATTATTCCTTGAATTTTCATGTAGAATGTTTTTATAGTCTTTTGGCTTTTCATGCAAGTGCTGCATGCCAAAATATTAGAAGTATTTCCAGCACAAAGTTTCAATAGCTTTAGTATTTTGTGTGGAAATTAGGACCCGAGGAAAAAATGTTGACTTAAACTACTGTAGATCAGAGTCTGCTTGGAGTAATTATAAGTATGCCACAACATCAGACATTAGCCCTAGTCCTCATTAATTGTCCAGGAGTTTATCTGCTTCATATTAAATATTATGCCAGTATGGATAATGTGTCCTTTTTATTTTTTCATTGTTTACTTCTCTATCCTTTCATTGCAATTAGTACTGTTGAATGCCCTAGATGGACTGAAACTGTTGTGTTTTCATGTAATTCATCTTGCTATCATCTTAGGTGAGAGTTCTTAGTACAGATCAGTGTCCTTATAACACACTTTCTGATGAGGCATCACCTTGAGTCCTGGGTGCAGTTTTTGCTTTGGACACCACAATATGAGATGGATACAAAGCTATTGGAGAGCATCCAAAGAAGGGCCACAGTAAAGTGAAAGGGCTTAGAAGGGAAACCATATGAAAAGGAGCTGAAATCACTAGGTCTGTTCAGAAGAGACTGAGGGGAGACCTCCATGTGATTTGCAGCATCCTCACACAGGGAAGACAAGGGCAGGTACCAATTTCTTCTCTGTGGTGACCAGTGACAGGACTCAAGCGAATGACATGAAGCAGAGTTGAGGAAGGTTTAGGTTGAATATGAGGAGAAGGTTCTTCCCCCAAAGGGTGGCTGGGCACTTCAATATGCTCTCCAGGGAACTGGTCACAGCACAAAGCCTGACAGCACTCAAGAAGTATTTGTAAAATATTCTCAGGCACGTGGTGTGATTTTGGTGTTGTCCTGTGCAGAGCCAGGACTTGGGCATGGTGATCTTTGTGGGCCCCTTCCAATTCAGTACATGCTATCCTTCTGATGTATACAGTCAGTGTAACTCATGCTTTTTCTTGGAATTTTACTGGCTTTGGGAGAGACCTGCATTGCGAGCTAATTTGAAAGAACAGACTAGCTAAAATAATTTTCCTTTCACCCTAACTAATACTATATGGACACACCTCCTAAAAGGCATTTTAAAAAGCAGGTAAGGTTTCTGAGCATCTGCTGAAGAGGATTAGAATGAGAAGTACTTTGGTTTTTCATATTGCTTTCTGTCAGTTATCTCTGAAATTTCTTCTTTAATAAAAAACTGAGTCTTCTGAAAAGCAACAAGCTGTTTCCTTTTTATTCACCTATGAATGTAAGTATTCTGAGTGAATTCCTGTAGCACTCCTTAACAAGTGACTTCTTTTATTCCATTATTTCACTACATGGTCATTGATGTTTGGGATCTCTGTGCCCTAACCATTTCTCTTTCAGAAGTGACAATCACAATAACATATAAAGTGCAATGAACAAAGCTTAAAGTGGCAGTATCTATTGCTGAGACAGATACTGATGTGTAATTCCAGTATGCTCCTGTGATATAGCTACCTCTCATGATGCTTCAAAAATTCCTTTATTTGCTCACCTTTACTATAGGGATTAGAGCTGTGGGAAAAGAGTACTACTCTTTTTATCTATTTGAGTTTTGAGACGTAGGAGATTATCACTGTACTTTGACATGAAATAGAGATCTTCCCCAAATATTCTAGAAATGGCTGAACTCTTGCCTGCTAGCAATAAGTATTGAATGAACTCCTTATTTTGCTTCCCCTATGTGAACAGCTTCTGCTTGACCTAACGATTTATCTTTATCTCAACTTTTCTTACTTTTGTGCTTCTGGTTCTTTCCAACACCTCACTGGGGAAGAGTGAACAACCAGATGTTCGATACTTAACTGCCCACCAGGGTTTAAATATGTCACCACTGTGTCCTTGAGAACAAAAGAATTTAAAAAGGTGCATTCGGCCAGAGAGAAGGATTAAAATAAATGTTGCCTTAACAAGGCTTTGTAAGACATAGGAACTTTTATATCCCATAGCTCATTCTCTGGGACATTAGTTATTCTGGCACCAGAGATGTCTTCTACAGAATACTGTTTCAAGTATCCTACACAGTTCAACAGTGCAATCTCCATCAAAGCATGTTTATATATATTTCTCATATACCTGTAGAAATTAGAAGATCTGTCTCAATAAAACAATGAAAAAGAAAAAATAAATTGTGGATAAATCTATGAACAATCTTAATGAGTGTTATAAAAACTTTTAAGATAAGGAAAAAGTATGCAATTGAAGTAGTACTTAAAAATCTGGTTGGCGAGTTTTCTTGGGATTCAGTTTATTTTAGCAGTAGTAAGATTATTTAAATTAAAGGACTTTTATGTGAAGTGAGAATGACCATGCCAAATCAACATGCCAAATCAATTCCTGCCAATATGATTGCTCTACACACAAGGAAAGATAGGAATAAATTAGAGGAAGTTTATTCAAGGACAATTGGTCTACTGTGCAGGACCTGAGAAATTGCTGATATGGATTGTTTCAATGCCCTAAGACATATTACTTACAAGCACTGTTGTAGAGTCAAAGGTTTTTATCCACTTTCAGAGAAGAGAAAAAATAAAATGAAAATAATAAACTAACAGCAGAAGCAAATTGAAAACACCAAAGTAATGACACCTATTCAACAAAAATAACTATACATTATAACCCTTTATTCTATGAGCATTTAAACTTAACATTTATTTTCTGAGGAAATGACTCATTTTTTTTTTACATATAAGCAGAAATAAAATCTATAGTTTAAAATTTCATGTCCATACATCAAGTTTCTACAAGGTTTTGTTAAAGAGTATGGAACCAAACTGAAGAGGGTTTATTACTTTTTAAATCAAAGTTCTACTTTTCACAGCTGAGAATGTTACATCATGTCATATTTTGTGTTCCCTAAGATGTTTGATCCAAATGTGATTTGAATGTTAATGCAAAAGCTGCAGCTGTAGTGTTTATAATTTAAAAACACAATTAAGAGCCAATGGATATGAAACTACAATAGCTTTTCTGGTTGCAGAAACTTATTTAATTCAGAGTCAAGTAAATGTACAAAAATTGCTACTACATTTCCCTTTCCTTTCCAAATACATAAATGAAACAATGAACAGGTATAAAATAATTTTTTTTATGGATCAAGACTGAAGAAGTAACTGGCTATAAAAAAGCAGAAAAAGTGGAAAAAAATCAATTGCAATATATAGAACCCCTTACAATGATAATTCACAAAAATAGAATTTTGGCCTCACAGAAAGATACCCTTGAACAACAAAGTTGTTTCCACTTGAATTCAGCCATGACTCAGTGTTTGGCAATGTTTAATTCTATTAATTGCATATATTTGTTGCCATTTATTGCAACCTATTGAACTTTTGTTTCATGATCATATTGTACACTAGAAACCTTAAATTATCTCAAAAGCTTTGAAGTATTGTAGTGAAACATTACTTATATTCACAAATTTATAATTATAGGCATCACACCAATTTTAAAAAGTAAAGCATAAATTAAAAAATAAAACCCTAAAGGGAATAATGGAGAAGTGAAAAGAAACGTTGATAAATAAACTCTGGGTTATTCAACTATTATTTCTTTTTTAATGGTAGTAGATTTAAAATCTGTTTTCTCTGTGTATTGACATCTGTACTTTAGATTAATTTTCATTCTTTGGGTAATAAACATTGTTCCTATATTTCATATTGTTGTTTTTAAAGTTCTCTTAATATTTCTGGCACTTATTTTTAAATTGATGTACATGTTGCTAATGTCTCTCTCCATAATATTATCTAAACCTGCAGTGAATCATGTTTGAATCTTCTCTTTCAGTTCCATCTCTAGACAAAGATTAGTGAAGGATTTCAGAATCCAATTTCAATGAGCTTCTTTTTAAAGGATAAGGGTGGAGGAAAAAAATCAGAAATTATTTTCTTTGCCACTTAAAAAAACCAAAACACCAGTGTGTTTAATATAAGCTACTCTTTTGGCTTCTTTTGTATCTAATTAAAAGAGAAACATTGCTGAAGAAATTGTGTCAATCACCAACAAATATCTGACACAGTGGTTATAATCCCCTCTAAAAAACTGACTTACTAACAATACAGAGAACCTCAAAGACTAGCCTTTAGTTAAGTAAAATGAATCAGTTAATCCCACATCAAATTAAATTTCATAAATCACTGGTGGTTCACTAAGGTATTTAAATAGTAGGTGGAATTCAGCTCTCAAAAGCTGAGTAAAGTTATCTGAGTAAATATAGGCAGATAAAAACTAACAAACTTCCTGAATCCCATTTCTCTCATTAATTAGATATCCAGGAACATTAATTAGATATCAGACATGAAGCTCACATGCAAAACTTTTATATGTAGACATACACTTAGTCTCTTAAACTGAAGCTAAAGCTTATTCTAAGAATATTATTAGTGTAACCTGAATTGGAAGATTCAAAAGTAACCTGTAAATTCCATTCAGATTTTATAGGCATCACAGCAGAGGGCAGAAAATGCAGAGAGGTGTGATTACGCTCCAAATACTTCTTTATTTCTTTATCCTTTTTTTTAAAATCCAGCATACATACATTTGAATATTTAAAAGGAAATGAAACTAGATTATTTGTATCTACATGATTTGTATATGCCTTACCTGTAAAATCACGAGGACACAAACACTGAAACAAAGGTTTTTCTCTCAGTTGACTCACATCAATGCAAGTTGCTCCATCAGAACAATTATTTGGGTAAATTAAACATGCATTTTCAGCAAATTGGCAAAATTCTCCTGTCCATCCAGGTGCACAGAGGCACTAGACATAACAAACACATGAACAAACAAAAAAAAACAAACACAGAAAACCCAAAATGAAAATGCAAAGTGAAAGTTCATGTAATATTCTTTGGGTCTTGCATTTTACTACTGAGTAAAAGTGTGGTAGAACTCAGCTGAGACTATTCCTCATGCCTGTACTTGCGGATGATAAAACAGTTAAGAGAGGCAAAACTCATCTACCAGATCTGTTGAAAAACTGGGGGAAAAAAAGGATGCATGAGTTGGGGGAAATGGTGAGATAATTACTGGCTGTAAGGGATAAAAAATACCATCAGGAACAGAAGGACTGAGTGTCCAAAAAGGATTTTAGAGGGATAGACACGAGGGAGAAATTGGGTGGTGAATGACAACAAAGCTTGCAAGGCAAATACTCTCACAGTCCAGTAATCAGAAAACATACTACAGGGTTTCTGTTACACATGCACAATCTACCTGTTAAATAAAATAAACTAAAATTGCTTATTCAGAGGAAAGGGGGAGATCTGAAGATTATATTAGCTTCTCAGTAGAATCCTGTGAAACTCATACAAGTGCTCTGATCAAATATAATTAATATAGCTTGCTTTGAATCCCATTCCAAGGGCAATAAAAGACTATAGCCCTTTTGTATGTATGTGAGTATTTCAGAACTCTGGAATGGTATACCAGATTCACAATATAGAAACATTTTACATGAGTAAGTGTACTTGTGAACACCAAAGACAAATAGATGTGTTATAGTGACTCATACAAGTAAAAAAAAAGTTGCCAAAGAACAAGACCAGCTTAAGGCACAGAAAATAGGCAGAATATATTGCTGACTACAGAAAAAAATTACTGTAAAAAGCCCCAAGGCAAGTAGTACCAGGAGGAGATCATCATTTTTTGAAGGGCGGGAGAGCGCTTGGGGGGAGATAAAATAATGCAGACCATCAAATCTATAGAAGAAGGATGGAGACAGAAGACAAGCTCAATTCAGTAATGACTTCTCTCATCAAAGAGCTCATGAGACAGATTACCTTGACCTTTGTTGTTAAGTAGCAACAGGGACCACAGCTGTCAGCACTAATTATTCGGCATCAACTCCACAGCATTGTGTGATCACAGAGAATTTAGATTGTAAATGTTACAGAGTAACAGTACATAGGGGTACTAAAAATGCCTAACAATCTTGAAAACTGCTAGCATTAAATATTCTGTTTGTGAATTAATTCATTCAGGTTTGTTCAAAGTTTAAAACAGGTCCTACCTCTCAGTCTTTTAAACATTCTCTTTACAGTGATCTCTGATTCCCTATCTGACATATATACTTTGTAAAAATGAACAGTACTTGGGTGGTCAAGTGAAGGCTTTAAGGGAGCTGCACTGATGGGAATCCCTTACTGTGAATCTCTGCATTCAATGATTGAAACAGCAGACAACTAAAGTAGATTGCCATCTCCAAAGGAGCATGATAGCCTACAGAATAAGTGTGACTTACCTTCCGAGGCCTGGAAGAATAGAATGTTCTCCAGCAGTATATTTCCTTGTATTTTCTGCATTTTTATTCCTGCATCACTGTGTTGTGACAGTGCCCATACACAACCCTGACATTTGCTGATTGTCTTCCCCTCGATCTCCAGGAACACTTTCCACTGCTATGTACTGTCCTTGATGTTATGTTTGATTAAAAATGACACTACTATGTTAAAGGTAATAGGAGGTAAAAACAAGATGGCATGTTTTAGGTAACTGAATCTATGGGTTTGTCTGTGTTTGTTAATGAGTTCACGAAGCTTATCCCAGGCAAACCTGTAGAAACATGATTTATCCTCTAAGTCAATATATTTTACATTCATTGGACTCCAGAATTATTTAGGTTGAGAGGTTTTGAAGGCCATAGAGTCCTATTCCTTGCTCAGAGCAGGTCAAACTTCAGATGCAAGTTGGTTGCTCAGGATCTTTTCTACTTGAGGTTTGAATATCTCCAAGGATATTGGATATATGACAATTCCACGGCCTTTATGGGCAACTTATTGCAGCACTTAAATACACTCACACTACAGTTATGAAAAATTTCTTCTTGCTTCCTAGCCATAATTTCCCTTGTTGCAACTTCTGTCAGTTGCCTCTCATACCAGTACCTCTGAGAAAAAAATGGCTTCATCTTGTTTATGATCACCCAATAAGGAGCTGAAGAAAAAAATTATGTCCCCATTCAGCTCTCTGTTTTCAAGGCCTAAGACAGAACCTTCAGCCTTTCTTCATATGCTGCAAAGTTTTCACAATGTTGATGGCTCTCTGTTAGATTTGCTACAATTCTGTCAGTCTTATTTTTTGTACATTGAAGTTCTACACCTCAGAGTACTCCATAGGTAGCTTATCAAGTGCTGAGCAGAAGGAACTGATCACCTGCTCTCTATGCTTTTACTAATGCAAGCCCGTATTATATGAGGCTACCTACACTTTATCATGATTTGGTTACGTTGGCCTACTCCCTCATCTTCCATGGATGTATCTTGTCAAGTCCTTTGAACATTTATAAATACCCTCATTGCCTGTGGTCCTGGTTTGGCATTTCTCTTCAACTAATGGTATTTCATTCCTCTAAATTTTGCCACCTGGCATGGGACTTGGGAAATTTAAAAGCACATACTGTAAGTGAAAACCAGAGCAAAGACACTGAATGTCATCCACCTCAATCAGAAGTGGGCATACATTTCCCTTGATCTCATTTTTTCTGCCACTGTACCTATACAAATTTTTAAGATAGTTTCTCCTTTATGAGTATTTTTCATGAGGACCCATTTGGAAATTCTCCTTGAGTAGACTCGACCTTTTACCTACCTAGTCACTATTTGTTGTATTTCCTTTCTTTACATGTCTTAAGTCCATTCTGTGAGAAAGAATTTCAAATAAGTTCACTGAAGTCTAACCTTATTTCTAGTGGATAAATGTTAACTTAAATATGTTCTCAGAGATGGAATTGTGACAGTAGCTGTGAAAACTACATTTTCTTTTCCTCTAGAAAAGTGACTTTTCTGCACCTGCAGTGAAAGGTATTGCTGTCAAGACAGCATTCAGAACCTGAATGGCTATTTCCAGACTGTGCCTGAATAATTTTGAGGATAATTGAAGGACAAGTCTTAGAGATGCTTAAGCCAGCACTTTCCACAAACATTAAGCAATTTTTTTAAGCTTAATTGAAATCACCTCCATGGTATACTGGTACCATAACCTTTCTTTTTTTCCTCCACAGTTTTCAATTGCTTGGAAAACAGCTTGCAAAATAATGGTCATGTGCTAGATTTCTTTGCCCCTTTTATAGTACATGGAGAAAATTCCAACTCAACCCAAAATTTAGGCATTAAACTGGGTATGAGTGCTTTCAATTTTTGATTTAACTTACATTATTCTGTTATGTTGTTTATTCCTATGTTCAGATTTTCTTCTTTGCCCACCCCTCCCTGCTACCCCCCATTCCACAAATATGATCTGAGTTATGTGTACATCCTTAGAAGTGTTTCTATTTTCAAATTTTTCTATAGGTAGTTTTGACATTAGGAACTGGAGTGACTGGTTTGTGACAAAAAGGCTTCAAGAACTCCAAACATGCTGTTAGGCTAAATGCTTAAAAATAAATAGTATTTTTATTTTTCTGCATTGATGGAGCTATGAAAATTGTTTAAATGAAGAAAAAAAATTCCTTAACTGAAAAAAAATCTGCTTACATTTTTTTTTGTATGTAAAGTTCATTCCTAACTGAAATTCTAGAAGTCACTCCCACTGGAAAAAATAACTGCAAGAAATATATAGAAATTTAGCTTGTAACCAACAAAAGTGTAGCTTAGTGGGGATTTATTTGGGGAGAATGTTTTACTCAATTCCTTGTTTGAACTGATAGGTTTTAAAACTTTACAATATCGATCATTAACCTACAATACACCAGGGCACATAAGTGACTTTAAACCTTAAAACAGAAAATTAATTGGCTCTAACTTACTACATCTGTCAAATTTGCAGACAACACCAAGCTGAGCATTGCAGGTGACGCACCTGAAGTATGGGACACATCCAGGGTCCTGAACAAGCTTGAGATGTGAGTCCATGGGAGCTCACAACAAGTTCAACAAGGCCAAATGCAAGGTCCTGCACATTGGTTGGGGACACCCCTGGTACCAACTTGGGCTGAGGGGAAAGGGATTGACAACAGCTTAGTAGAGAGGGTTGGGATGGCTGTGGATGAAAAGCCATGAGGTAGCAATGGGTGCTTGCAGCCCAGAAAGCCAACTGTAGCCTGGGCTCCATAAAAAGCAGCGTGACCAGCATGTCATGGGAGGTGATTTTGTTCCTCTACTATGCTCTGATGAGATCCCACCTAGAGTGCTGCATCTAACTCTGGGATCCTCAAAAACCATTGACCTGTAGAAGTGGGTCACCACGCGGGCCACAGAGGCCTGGAGCAGCTTTCCTAAGAAGACAGGCTGAGAGAATTTGGGTTATGAAGTAAAAAAGATTCTGGGGAGATCTTCCTGTAGCCTTTCATTAAAGAGGCCTGTGGAGAGATGACTGGCTGTGAAATTAGAGGAAACTGAGAAGTTATATCCACATCCCAACAGAAGTTAGGTATGGAAATTATAGGATAAACCACAATCGTTGCTCCCTGGATGGAATGCAGTTGGCATGCTCAAAGCCTCTTTCATGATAATCCCTGATTCACATGATCTGGGACTATAGGCACCTGCTAAGGGGGGTGGAATAGAGGGTGGAGCAGAGTGGAGACACCACAGTCAGGTGCTGCTGAAACCCTTGTAGGGAGGGGAACTCGGTGATGCTTTGCAGCTGAGAAACTGCACAGTAACTCAGCCAGGGGAGATATCCTGCTGCTGAGCAACCAACTCCAGCAAAATCACATTCCTCAGATGAGCTTGGTTCATTACAGCCTAATTGTAAGATTAACCCACACCTGCATCCCAAAGTTATCCCCCTCCAGCATATGACCCCGCCCCACAAGGTGTGTGCTCTCTATTTTTTTTACTCTATCTTTAAAAGTGAAGTGAGAGAATTTTACGCCAATCAGTAACAAAGGTATGTATGACTAGAATTATTCAAGGTCCACCTAAACATAACAAGATAGTATAAAAGTAAGTAGGGAATGGGGGAAAAGTTAGGGAAGACTCGATCATAACTGCTGAGATCAGTTGATAGGCTGATGTTGTAGTGTGTTTTTAAGTTTTTCAGTTTACTCCCCCATTTTATGTATTGTATCCCCCTGTTCTTTGTAAATGGTTCCTCCCTCCCCAGTTTTCCCGCCACTGCTCTCCTGCCAGTTTTGTTTCCATAGAAACCCCTGCTTTCAGTCAGTTGTGTTATATAATTCCTCCTCCCCTATTCTCCCATATAAGTCAATGTTTTCTCCTCCCTGGGCCCAGTCAATCACTCCCCTCTCCTCCCAGGTTTCGAGAACTTTCTTCTCTCTGGGGGTTGTGGTTGGCTGTGGTCCCGGGGCTCCTCCTTTACTTTGTATTTATTGGCTACTTCTGTATGTCAGTTATACTTAGCACCTCCCTTTGAGTTTTCTCATTGGTTAGCTGGGCTTCCCTCCCTTCTCCTCCCCTTCCCTTTAAAACCCTGTTTCTCCCCTTGTTCGGGGCCATTTTGCTGGCTGGTGCCCATCCTTGTTGGTGCCTCCATTCCATCCAATAAACTGACGGTTCACCCCCAGCAAGTGGTCGCCTCCTCATTCGTCTCTTTTCGCGCAACTCCGAGCTCAACATCCAGCCCAGCCTGAGGCCAAGACGCCGAAGGGGGTTGGCGGTGTATGCGTAGGGGCGTCGGCCATTCTCACCCCTATCAGCTAGCCGGACCTAGGGCCGCGTACGCCCTCGCGCATAACCTGTCTTCTCCCCCATTGTCACAGACATGTTTTATGAAAAATCCTATCCTTAGGATTTTTCTCCTGAGAAGCTGAGAGTACTCAGGAACAAAATGTAAACAATAATTATCTGCTGCTGTGGAATGCAACAGGCAAATCTTTGATTGGTCTCATGTGGTTGTTTCTAAGTAATGGCCAACCAAAGCCCAGCTGTCTGGACTGTCTCAGTCAGTCACAGGATTTTGCTATAATTCCATTCTTTTTCCTTTGCTTGCAAGCCTTCTGATGAAATACTTTCTTCTATTCTTTAGTATAGCTTTAATATAATATATATCATAAAATAAGCCTTCTGAATAATAATTAGCCTTCTGAAACATGGAGTCAGATCCTCATCTCTTTCCTCTTTCTGGGACCCCTGTGAACACCACCACACTCCATAGGGTCGCTTATTGGGTAAGAATTGTACTCTGTCCATGCTGAATGTTTTTACTGGGGATCTTACCTTTTCTGTGTATTGTTTGAACATGTTTTGCAGTCCAATACTACCACTGACAATGCTTGAAACTTAACCTATCAAAATTTTATATAAATGAGGAATGCTGTTCTGTGAACTCTTGGTGTGAGTCTTTCATAGGCAGTTGCAGCAAAAGGCAACATATTCAGTGCAGTGGAAGACCCAGTCGGGGATCACAAGGTGGGAAGATCTGCCAAAGCATTTCCCTCATGTTGCTGTGTGCCCCTGAATGAGTCAGTCAAGCCATTCTCTGACCTAGCAGGACTGCTCAGGGAAGGATTCCCATAATGGGACACCAACAGACAGGCTGGACACAAGAGTCTTGGCTTTCCTGGGGTGCTTACAGACAAATTAAACACTGAGGGCTAAGTAATCTCCCCACATTAAGGGTCGAGGAAATCTCCCCTTTTCACACGACAGGGGCTTATAAGAAGGATGGGGACAAACTTTTTAGCAGGTTATATAGAAATAGAAGGGATAATGTTTGTAAAGTAAAAGAGGGTAGATTTAGTTTAAATCAGAGGAATGAGGTGGAACAAATCAGCCTGAGATGTGGTAGATGCCCTGTCTCTGGAAATATTGAAGGCAGGTTGAATGGGACTCTGAATAACCTGATGTAGTGAAAGATGTCCATGTTTATTGTTGGAGATTTGGACTAATTGAACTTTGAAGGTCAGTTCAAACTCAAACTATTCTATGATACTATGATTACTGATATGACATGCTCCTTCATATGAAACCCTGATTCTAGGTGGAGATTCTAGGAGTCTCCACAGAAATATGTCATAACTTGAACTAAATAATTTTAATAAAAATATCTTTCATTTCTCAAGTGAATATATGAGTAAAATGGAAACTAGAATTCTATCCACGTACATCTCATAGAGAAGGTGGGAAGATGAAGTTATCTATCCTTTGTGTAGTTTGAGCAAGTGCCATCTCTTTTTACATATGATTTCATTAAAAAAATGAAATTTTATTAGTATGTAATTATAACTTAAAAAGGCAAATTAAGAATGTGCATTTTTGAGTTTTTGGTAGTAGAGGACAAAAGGGCAAATACTGAAGAATGAAAAATAAGCATTAAAAATCTCAAACCAGAAACTGACTGTACAATGTTAGAAACAACTGCCAAAGACACCACAAAGTTTATACAGCACATGGAGAACATCTGTCTGATCTTACTGGCATTAATAAACAAGCAAAAAATGATTATAAGTTATGTGCTTCAGAAATGTATAGTGCTGAGTTGGCTGAGTGAAATTTTATGGACTCTTTCTACAGACATTTTCCTTATCTCAAGGGGCCAGCTCCTTATTAGATAGGGAAGTCAGTGAAGAAGAAATTTGGGGAATTTCTGTGCCTTTGAAAAATGGTTTGAACTTAAGCACAGGCTTGATTTTAACTTCTCAGAGGTTGCATTTAAAAATAAACCAGAAAATTTCTGTTGGTTATATCTAGTGTATTTTGCTGTCCATTTATATTTAATTATATGTTTTCTACTATATAAATTCAGATCCACTGTACAAAGATATATGAAATGATTAGATGATCACAGTTTTAATTAAATATTTTCCATTTAAATTTTCTCTTTAAAAGAAGGACATTTCATTTATTATATGAAGATTTCTACTGTTTAATAACTTCTATACAGCTCAGAGATAATTAGCAGCACATATGAAATGTACCTGGGGTGCTTTGATGGTGTTTATTTCAATAGAATAAGAAAAGCAGGAAATTTAATTTTGATAAAGTCCAAATTAAACACTAAAGAAGGAAAAAACTGTTTAGAACATTTTAAAATTTATGTGAACTCTTCTGTAGAATTACTGCTACTGTGTGAAAGAAAATTGACTAATTAACTTGTGTAAAACTAGCCCCTAATGGAAGTATCTGACTTTGAACTACTGCTGTTTAGAACACTCAGCTGGAAGGACAAATACAGGAGAGACATCAATAGAATTAATGATGGTGGCAAAGTGGATTCACAGAGATGAAACTATAATGTTCTCATCTGGTCCATGAGGAGAAACAGTAGGAGAGACTGTATATTTTTCTTAAAAGGAAAATGACAATAACCTATTTGATATGTTGTACATAAGTATAAAAATCCCATCTGAGACTTCGCAGTGCCAATTTTCATTGCTTCTAGCAGTGGTTGCAGATCTCTTATAAATATTCATAAAAATTTTTATCACACTAACCAACTGTTTTAATATATAAAATGCCAAATACATTAAATGTTTGTTTCTTTATGGCTTTTTTTTATACTCAAAAAACAAACGGTGATAGATGCAATGCAGAGGACTTTAAAAAGCCCTAGTGCATTTTTCTTAAAGAACTGAATCTTTTTAAACAACATAATGTTTTCTCTCCTCTTTACTGCCTTTTAGTTCTGGATATGTGATCTAGAAATTATTTCTCCTCTCATGCAATAAATACAAATAGCTTCTCTAAGAATAAGCCAGAGGTCTGTCACCACTTATGCCACAGTCAAGGCAGCCACGATACACAGAATAGCACAATTCCAGAAGGCTTTTAAGCATTTGCCCATACAGAATAACACAATACCACATCAGAAGACCTCAGGCATCCATCCATCCAGAGCAACACCATATCACATCAAAAGGCTGCAAATAGCCACTCCTTTTGTTCTTTAGCCCAACCTTTTACACCCCTCATGCTGATGAATTGCCCCTGAGTGCCCTCTGCTCCCTTTGGTGTTGGTCAGTGCCCCTGCGCACTCCCTGGCTCATTGTGGTCAGTGCTGCTCACAGCTGTGCCCATTAGGGGTGAGGCTGGACACAGCCCCACTCCCAGCTACCACAAACTCTGTACCTACAGAGGCTTTAGGGCTATGAGATCTAAGCAGTATGACATAGCCCCATTTTGCTGATTATTGACAATTCTGCATAGAGGTGCTTTGTTTCTGTGCTATAAATTCAGTTGGACTTCTAGGGATAATGCATCATCAAAAAGCATTAGGGCTGAGATTGGCTTCTCAGGGAAGAGCTTACCAAGAAGACCTGAGTAGCAGACTTTCCAAAAATGTTTTTCAGGTAAGTCTGTGGGGCTTGGCACTGCTCTTCTGCAAAGAATCAATTTGATCCCCAGCCTGACAGCTGGCTGATGGGCCTGATTCTGCACACACAAAGAAAAAGCTCATCTGGAAGGGATGAAACCTGGACCTCTGTCTGCCTGATTGCAATATCTGTACAAGTTCTGCTGAATGAGGGCCACACATCATCTTGACATGGGGAAAAAAATCACAGGAGAGAGATGTTCCCTCCTCTATCCTCCTTCCCACATTGCCTCAGAAGGAACATGTTAGCTTCAGTAAAGACTGTTTTCTGTGTTAGAATACAGTCTCCTGCTTTGCTAGAGAACATGGTAGTCTTTGGGCAGAACATATTTGCTGGGGTTTTTATCTTCAACTACAACAGTGTGACTTATGGTGTTGCTGACTGTTAATGTATATTCGTAATATTACTTTGTCAACCATATATCCTCTTGGTGCACAGCTTGTTGTTGAAATATCTCAAATTCACCATAATGCTTCAAATATAAAAGCTATGGCTCCATTATATGGATGTGAGAAAAAGATCAAAAGAGTATAACATGAACATCCACAGAGCCATCTGCAGGGTAATATTTTAGATACCAATCTTTTCTATTATATTAATTTTTGTATCCTCTTATGGTGAATCATACTATTAGATAAACCTTATTAAATGTACATCCATATAAGAAAGCAAAATTCTGGTGACTGGGGAAAAATTTTCTGAAGGGAATTGACAGAAATGCATCTGTTACCATTAATCAGGGTTCTCCAGGCAAATTACTTGTAGAAGTTAAAACCATTACTCCTTTTTGCTTAGCTTCACTCTCCCTTAAAAGCACAAGCTGCTTCCTCTGCACTGTAGGAATACTATTTAGAAATCAACAGCATTTCCTGTTGTTCTTTCTGAAGGTACCAGGGCACCCACTGGCAATTTTTCCAACACAAAATTCCACATGCAAGTGTCAGTACAGCTTCTCAGAGAAATTTCAAACATTTTCTTCGAATGGCCAATGGTGAAACACAGAATGATAACAGAGATTGTTTTCTCTTTCTTTAAAGCTGTGTGCATTTGTTTGCCAGCACAGATCTGCTGTTCAGGCAATATGTATAGTTTGTTTAGACCTTGTCTCAAGTGTAGTGCTGGCAAATGGAAACAGACCTTACAATGACATTGCTTCCTCTTCATCTTTCAGCTTCAGTTTTTGTGTCTACATAACTCAATTTCTTTGCTGGCTGTAAGCACACAGCCTTACAAGAATCAGTGGTTTGTCAGGATGATGGGAGAAAGGCATATTGACAAAATAGACTTGGATACACTATGCAGACCATGTAAGTTGAAAGATACTAGCTAGTAGCATAGTAAGGAGCTGTTAGGCAAAAAAAAAAAAAAAAGTCATGAATGAGCATTTTTGTACTCTACAAGAAGTGGAAAGCATTTTTAATTTGCCTGCCCTTCCTACACACAGGAAGAGTGTGTAGCAACCACTGTAGAGCTGCACTTTCTTGCGCATCAAATGGACTTCTGTAGGTAATCATCACTGACCTGTAGATTCTATTTTTATGCGATTCAATGGTTTCTCCCTGGAAAGTAAGGACAGCTAGTATGCCAAAGACTTGACAATTTTCATATCTCAACTCTCCCACTACCATGTTTTCAAAACTGCACTCCTTTCCGTGCTTGCAAACTCCAGTATACTAGAATTCCATTATCCTCTGAATTTGTACTGGATTAAATTAATATATTTTTTTAGTATGTTTACTTTGTTTGGTTGGTTTTGAGGTTTTTTCCAGTTTAATACTAATGATTCAGGAGGAAACAGGGAATCTTAAGGAGGGATAATACTTGTTGCCATGATCCAAACTACTTGCTGTGGATAAATAGATAGCGAGGTACTCAGTCCACCCTTGGGACCTAGAGGAAAGCTTTACATCCACAGGTGATTTCTTGTTTGTGTACTTTCTTTATCAGCTTTCACTGCCCAGTTGTGTGCCAGAGGCTCTATTGGAGCCATTCTAAATCACTGGGTGAACCCTACTCAAGCCACTCCATACCCTGAGGTGGTTAGCATCTGGCAGCAGTATGATTAGCATGAAACAAACAACAGCTCTTTTTTCTCTACCACTTGCCTTTTGGGCATTGCTCATATTTTCCCTGTCTTCAGGAAAAGATAAGGAAAACAGATACCTACAGCCATAAATTGTTTAAGACAATCAGATTAAAAGCAATGAGAAAATATTATCAGCTGCAAAACAAGAACACTGACTTCTCACTTATGAAATCCCTTTAAGAAAAAGAAAAGCTGTGATGAGAACAGAAAAATCTATTGAAAAGTGTATCTGTGGGCAGATGTTTAAAAATATTTTTAGGAAGCAGGTTATGGTATTGTAAAAATAATGTAGTTAAGTAGTTTTATTGAATAAAAATCTGCTGAACTCTGAAATTGGTTCACACATCAGTAATTGCATGATTTATGCTCAAACTGTTTTAATTTATTCCTTTTCTTAAAGCACTGCCCTCTGTCTTCTAAATAGGTGGAGTTATTTATTATAAAATTGACAAACCAATACATTAATTAAAAATTTTCCTATGGTATGGATATAAAAAAATGCTATAATATATATTTTTTTAGAACTTTTACAATTACTATATTTATTCTTAGAAACAGTTCTTAGAAGCAGCTGCAAATCAGGAGAAATTCAATAGCAGACTTCTTGCAATAATTGTTAAATCAATAGTAAGTAGTAGAATTTTTTAATATCAGTACTTTTTGAGAGAGGAAGATCTTTTCATGTTCAAGAATTGTGTTTGTCGCCTGTTAAAATTATATGTCCAAATTATAGCCATATTTCTCAAACTGAGCAAAGCTGCAGTGTTGTCTTTTTGTGCTTTAGAAGCCAACAAGGTGAATATCATATCTTTGATCCTCTTCAGAGCCCAAATAAAACAGGGGATGGGGATTTATGTTTTCACTATTCATGGCAACTTTGGAAAATACAATCCTTTTCCTAACTTTTAATATCAGTGAAATGTGTGTGCTGCATTGACTACTAGAAGCAATCCACAATAAGGCCTTCAGCCTTCTGTGGGAATTGCAGGGTTTGGATCCCACAACAGTAGATCCTCATGAAATTTAATGTCTGGTGAAGTTATTCACAAGGACAGGACGGATGTGACCTGGCACTGATCTGATGGGAAACTGCTGAAACACAGCATTGGACCATATTAGCTAAAAGGCTTTTGAAAATGCTCCTGCTATAATCAATAGTACGTAGAAGAAGCAGCTGCTCAGAACCATGCACAATAATTTTATCCCTTTTTTGCTAGGAACAGCTGAATATTTTAAATACAATTGTTCCTTTTCTTTTTCTTTTGAGAAAAACTGATAGACCACCAACTGTTTTAAGATTGCAAATCTGTATGTACTTTTGAGAATATAATTTTAAATTATTTCTTTATTTCATTTCATAAACTTCATTTTTAATAGAAGTTTCCTCATTTACAAACTTCTAAAACAGTTTATATGATATAGCTGCCTATGATGACCTTTCACTGACAGTCAAAGTATGGCTACTGAAAAATGCTTATGTACATACAAGTGCTTATTTTTGACTACAGGGATTGTCTTTCTGTCTTCATCAACTCTGTGGTGTCACATTTTAAAATTCACTTTGAGCTAAAAGTTGTCTTCTTTGTCACTGACTATCAGGAACACTCAGTACTGGATAATTAATATTCTTTTTTTCTATGCATACAGCATTGAATTTGCCTTTCATAGAACACGCGATTTCTTAAAGTAGTGCAGTCCACCTGGAAATACTTATCATATTTGTGTATTATTAACTACTCTACCATTTTTTATGGTCATCTGCATTCACAGGAGAAGGAGACCCCAGAAACTACAGGCCTACCAGACTATCTTCAGTGCTTGTAAAACCATGGAAAATATTATTCTGAGAAGTATCCGAAAGCGCCTGGAGTGTCTCAGTCATAGGTAACAGCCAGGGCAAGCTTCTTGCCTGTCAAACCTTATTTCCTTCTAGGAAAGGAAACTCACTTAGTTTACCTAGGAAACTGAGTGAATGCAATCTTTTCAGCAATGCTTTCAACACTGCCTCTCACAGGATCCTCCTGGACAAAATACTAATAACCAGGTTACATGGTGGGTGGGCAACTGGCTCACAGTCAGGCACAAAGGGTTATAATGAGTGGCGTGACACCAGTCTGGTGACCTGTCACGAGTGGGGTTCCACAGGGCTCCATCCCCAGTCCTGTGCTCTTCAGCATCTTTATAAATTACTTGGACAAAGGGCATGAAGGAATACAATATAAGTTTGTTGGTGACACTAAACTGGGAGGAGCTTTAAACTCCCTCAAGGACAGAGAGGCCCTACAGAGAGACCTTGACAATTGAGAGGGCCAGGAAGTCACCAACCAGAGTTTAGCAAGGACAAGGGCCAGATTCTGCACCTTGCTTAACATTTTCAGGGGCAATTTAGAGAGTTAAAACAAGCCGATCCAATATTTTTTTTCCCAAACTCTCAGTTGGAATGAATGTCATCACACTACAGTTTCATCATCAAAGTTTTAAACTTGTATTTATTTTAAACATGTTCAAGTGTAGATAAGTAATTTGATTCTGGTTAAAATAATGGCAACAGATGCTCTTAATTCAAGCAATGTATTTTTAAAGGCTGCAGCACAGCTGTGAGTATCATCTTTGTGGGAAATGACACTGGACCACAATTAGTTATATATTCTTTTTACTATAAAAGTACCCTTCAGTTATCTTACTTGATATAGTACTAAACATGATCTCAGTAAAGAAGTAATAAAAAAATCCATATTACCCAAGAGACTTACCCTTGTGTTATCGATTAAAGTAAATAAAACCTATAATATTGTGTCCCTCTTGTCTCTTAAACTAATGAATGCATTTCAAGTTTGCTTGTCTGAAGCTTTTATACTTTAGAACACTGAATTAGTTTAACATGTATTAAATTACTTACAGTGAATCCTCCAATTACATTAAGACACAATCCTTCATTCAGACAGTTGACGCTGAGCAGCCTGCAGTAGTCAATTACTTCCTCACAGTTCTTCCCAGTGAATCCTGGCATGCAGCTGCAAATGCACCAGTGTATTTTAGAGAACTTGCATTTTAAAAGTTAATTGTATTTAATTATGTTCCATAATTCTATTAAATTATGTTCTTGCAGTAACAAAACAAATCTCTTATGTTATTTAAAATAAACAGAATATGTTTTCAAGAAATTGAAAATCCCTTGGATGATTCTGAATAAGTTTGCTTTTCATTAATAATTTCTTTAATTGATTAAAATATTTTCAAACAAACATTTCATATAATCTTCCAGGAAAAAAAATCTATAATGAGGTAATATTTAATAAACAGCTGCTGACAAGGTAACAAGATTTTGGAAAACTATTAGAGAAAATAGGTCAATTTAAGTATCAGGGAGATATTTTAATATAAAAAAAAATATGATAAGTGAAGTATAAACACCAGTCATTGCTAATGGATAAAGAATAGTATAAATGGTAAATAATGACATGCTTAATTATGTAAATAACAATCTAGAGACAACAATTCATAGTTGTTGACATGTTTGCTTAATTGTAATTCAGTATTTTCTTTAAAGAAAAAAATAGCATTCAATTTTTGTGACTGTTAGTTCCACGTGATGCCAGTGGAGTGATGGCATCACGTCATGTATGTATCATGATGGCATCAAGTCATGTATGTAAAAGGAACTGCAGAAATTTCGTCTGCTTCATGTCAACTATTACTATTAGCAGGAGAAAATCCTTTCCTGATGTAGCCCTCCCATGTTAAAAAAAAATCTCTAATACACAAATAAAAGAGAGGAGATTCAAATGGATAGTAAAGAAGTCTTATTTAAAATCAATAATGTATCCATGTAGAAAAATATTTGAATACTTATATCTTGATAGATAATCCTTGTAAACACTCTCACTATCTTCTTACAGACCCAGCATGGTCCCCTGTCTAAAGGCCATTTCTGGTATCATGGAAAGAAAAGACTTAAGAAGAAAAAGGAAATGGCCAGTTAGCTGAAAATTTGTGTTTGTGAAAGAATCCAAAAGTAATAGATGGGAATTTCTTTAACTCTTTCTAAGAAGCAGGTTTTTTTCAAATTGTTCAGTCCAGAAGCTGGAAATTATGAAGATTATACAGAATTGCTCCTGGTTTTCCTATGTTCTTGCTCCTAATAAATATGACATCCAGGTGTGTTGCTTATGTTTTCTCATAGATAAAACCTATCCAATCCCTGGTTTCAAAATTCATGGAGCTTCTAGCAGTTACACAGTACACTAAAGTTAGGGATATATTTTCCACAGCAACTTCTTGGGCAGCAGTATTCAATAGAAAGCAACTGGGTTAACCAGACTTCCTAAATCAGTTCAAGATGTCTATCTGTGGGTATGGCTCTGAGTCTGAGGAATGCACAGACACATTTAGCATGTCCAGAGGCTTAAGTAATTTATTAACCTTAGTGAAGTGTTAAACTGGTTGGATTTAATCAGAAATCTCTGGAAATCAACCACAATTCATGCATTGGACCATGTGGGCAGAGGTAAATGAATATGGGAAAACCTTCTGTAAATGGATATATGCTTTGAGGCTGGTATAGACACAACCACATAACACTCTAAGAAAGTTGTAGTGAACCACATAATCCTCACCTTCCTCTTAAAAGAGATGCTACATGTGATCATATTTCTGCCATTTCAAGTACTTCACTTCAAAATTCTTGCAAACTCTATTCCTTATAAAGTTCTAGTTCATGTATTCTAGTTAAAAGGAGTTTTTAGTAATAAAATTTAAATATGAAAGGAACGTAAATAACAATAAAAATATTTTGTATATTTTTCTTATAATTTTTTAATTACATCTAAAACCAAGTCAGAGCAACTCTATTAAAATGTTTTTTTTACTGATTTGTTTTTACCCATGATCTGAAGTGAAAGAGTTCCTAGATTTTTTGCTTTAATCTATGATTATTTCATTAACTAGATAATCTAGAAAGACAATTTTAGAAGTGGCTTCTTCTAATTTTTTTATTTGCTCATTTTTTTCTGGTTTTGGGGTTTTTTTGGTTGTTTTGCAATAAACATACTAATGTAAGGAAGGGGAAATGTAAGCTAACAGGAAAACAACTTGACAGTAAAGTTCCACAGACAGCACCAACAGAACATATTTTCTCAGAGCACCCTTTCACATTTTTTGTGACTTTTTATTATCATAAATTACATGGATAATAGAAGAAGATAGAAAGCAAACAATCTTAGTTTATTTTGATGGATTTGTTTCTTCACTGCCTATTTTAATTCACCTTAAATTTTGACATTTAGGAAAAAATGTGACTATTAGATTCTTAGCACAAAGTTGTGTGTGATATCAAGACTGAAAGGATGGAATTAGAATACAAAATAGTCATACATCATAACTGAAGTGGGGAAAATTAAATTGTTCCTGTTTTGTTATATGTTTAGAATGGAAAACAACTGCTTTTCCAAAGAAGGAAGGAGATGTTGAGAAGAAGCAGGAATTGTGTAGGATATAAGAACGTAGTTTGGGCATAAGGAGAACAACATAGCATAGGTGGAAGCAAAATAGAAAGTAATGAAGTAAAAAGTTCAATTCAGCTATTATTTTAACTTGTATGTGCATCTGACCTAAACACCATTACATTTATTTATGATGTCAAAATGCTATCGAAGTGGATCATGTTGCAGCATGACATGTAGTATTACACCAAATGTAGTATGAAACACATGCAGTTTATTGTGGAGTGACTAGGCAGAGATATAATGTACAGTATTTGACAATGATTACCAAGAATGAATCAAATCTTCTCTTAAAATGTTGATGAGCAGCTACAAATCCCTCAAATTAAAGCAATGTAATTAATGCTAGATTTCCTTTGGGTGAAGTGAATTAAAACATGAATAACAGGCAGAAAGTGTCCAAGCCTGTGAGTTTAGAAAACTGAAACTGTCCAACCACTGTCTACTCTGTTAGTCAAGTAGCTAATGCAGACTATGATTTTAAAAGGAAAATTTTGAATTCTTAAAACAGTGAAGCCTGCTGACTCCTGGACTTCTCTATCTGTCAACACCTCCTTTGCATTTCAGCACTCTGGCAAGATTGCAGCTCTCACAAACAAAAGTACTGAATGTGGTCTCCTTGTATAAAATATACAATTCATACTACTTAAAAATGCTTTCTCTCACCTAAATGCCTCCTTTTAAGGAGAGAGGCATAAATGCTTCTATTAATTATTTCAGGCTAAGTGGTGGAAACTAATTTTAATTTCACCAAAAAAAAAAGAGAACGATATTTTTTATTTATTAAAAATAATCATAAAAATTATTGTAATCAATAATTGAAGTCTTTGGGGACTGAATAGCAAAACTAAGGCAGAACACTGGAGATTTTCAACAAGCAATTGGACAGGGTACTAGGTAATCTCATCTAAATTCACTTTGCCAGGAAAGGTTGGACCAGAAGATACTTCTGGTATCTTGGCTGTTCTATGAGTCTCTGACAGTATTGTATATTTATTGTGTTCTAATACTCTGTTATTGTATTGTAGCCCTCTACCTTTGGACAAAGAAAACTGCAAACTTTTGTAAGATGTGTCAAGTCACCTGTTCTGGATATTTCTCTGTGGAAGATAGGAGTCACTTTCTGGAGCTCTCCTCCTTCATCAAGAATGTCTGGTGGGCAAATTGATTGCTCGGGTTGATTATGTGGATTGAACACTATTACAGTGTTGTTTTCTAGGTTGTCAGTTCCCCTTTTAGAACATTCTTGGTGTTAATGAGCTTATAACCCACCCCAATGTAAAGTGGGTTCTTAATTGCCCATTTCTATGTTCTAATATATTGATCTAAATAATGACTTCCATGCTTATTCTCACATAATATTATCAAAGGAAACATAGTTCAACCACAACGTTTTCCCATAAACATTTTTAATAAATAATTCCTATGGTACAAGAAAGTTCTTGGTACAGATAATTTCTACAAATACTTTGTGGAATTATAAAGTATTCAATATGAATAACAGGGCCAGGATAATATTTTATGACTTCTTTTTTGGTTTGGTTTCTGTTAATAAAGGTAATATAGATTAATTTTTCAGGTTATGCATATTTTTAAATGTAAACTTCAACACATTTCATACTAATATACACATATTGTGAGAAGACTAGCTATATAATAATAAACTATTAGCTTATGTCCCAGTTTAAAGAATTGGAAACTTAATGATCACTGTTGTTCAGTGTTTTACATATCTATACGGGAAGATCTATCTGTATATGAGCTTGCATATGTGTGTTTGTATGTATATCTGTATTTAGGAGTGAATAAGAATGAAATTCTTTGGATTTGCTTTTTTGGGAAAATTGTAAACTGTTCTACTTATATTTATATTTTAAGTCCTCTAAATTGAAACTCTGCTGATGCACTGAAACTCTGTGTTCTATACTTTTATTTTTTTTTTTTTGAAGTTTCTAAGTTCATTCATAATATGTTGTCAGGCTTTTTTGTATCACAGCTTTCAATTTTCTGCTTTTATGATTATCCTAACATTTGAAAAATGTTTACTTCAGTAAAGCTTATCAGAATTTACTCCGGCAGCAAGAGAAAAGCCAAACAAAGGGGAACAGGATAAACTGTACTCCTTCTGACATGGAAAAAACTTCCAAAAATCTATTTTAAAATGAAATTAAATTATACATTGCGTCATTTCTGGTATTTTCAAATGGATAATTTTTAGCATGATCTTTCTGAATTAAAAAGTTTTTCACATGCTGCTTGAAGGATCAATTTAAAGTCTACTAATGCATGTCTGTGAACTATAAATTAAGTAGGTTCCCTTATCTTTTCAGAAACAACATAAACTTCATGCACCCTGAAAGGGAGTGGCACATGTAGTATAACTGCCTCAAGTGTCATCGGCATTTTAAAATGTATATATTTTTTTAATAGTATTAATAATGAAAAAAATTATAGCCCTTAAATGCTTTAAATCTTTTTGTATCACTCCCAGAATTTACAAGAAGCCTAACAGAATAAAGCACAATATATATATATATGTATTTATATATATATATTTATATATTTATATATATATATATATATTTAAAACATAAATGTGCTCTCTGTGAATTATGTCCTTTCTTTCTGCAATCTGTGTAACATTACCAAGTGAACCAACAAAGTACTGAAATAAATTAATTTCTAATCTTACCGGCACTTATAGTTTTGCTGCTGAGCTATGCAAGTCGCATTATTTAGGCAGGGCAATAATTCACATGGATTCAGTATTCTCTCACAGAACTTGCCAGTAAATATTGGCATACAGATACATGCCACATCCTATAGAAGAAAGGGAAATTAGAAATAATTATTTGTTGTACCAAAGGCAGTACAAAATTTAGTGTTTATGATGTTTAAATGTATTACTAGAGAGACACCAATTAAGACAACTTTTCATTGTACAAAGCAGTCTACAAAGACACAAGAGTTCTAGTCTCAGATAGGTTACAAAATTAATTTAGGACAAGAAGAACAGGGCTTCCAGCACAGATTATACCATACTTGAGTTTGCTAGATGGAAATATACCAGCTTTAAAATTACAGTTTCTCATAACTGAATCAAGAAGGAGTTCTATAATTAATTTGGGGCTTTTTCCTAATTTCTGATTTTTTTTCAGTGTAATTTTTTTTCAGTGTTATCGATTAAACACTAACAGTACACAAAGTACATCAATAACCGAACCATCACTAACTAGAGCAGGAAAGAAAATTATGGGTAATTATGGGTATCCATTTTCTCCTTCCATATAAAGCATATAAAGTCTGTGCTTTGCTTTAACAGTTAAAGACATCTGTCAGATACTGCAATCTCTAATTTGAACAGCAAGAAAAGTAAGTTATTTTACAAAACAAAATATTTCTTAGGGCTGACAGTCCCACCAATATTTTCCTGTGCTCTTAGGCCTTTTGAAGTCTGAAAGTAAAGGAAAAATTAAAGGGTTTGTTCCCCTAATGAAATTGGAAGTGCTTAGGTGCCTCTTTGGAACTCATCTTAAAGGTATAATCAGCAAACTTCAACTCCCACTAAGGCATTTCTATACATATGAAACAAACTACTACAACTGTTTGCCTATTGCACAAAATAGTTTGTGCTAGTATATCTAGTAGACAAAATATTTAGACAGGTTGCATAACTTAGAAATCTATCCATTTATTCAGTAATTTAGATGTCTCTTTTTCTCTCTGTATGAATATGTATCAATGCTATATGATAACTAAGCTTTTGACCTCTTCTTTTGATTCTGTTTTGATTCTGTACAATCCCTATTTGCAATAGACATGCTAGTGAAAGGACATCAACAGTTTATTTTGACATACTACCAGGTATGACTTTAGCATTAAAACACTGTGAGTTTTGCATGAATTTATTCTATTTTATGAAAAGAAAAGGGAAAGAAAAAAAGGAATTTAAAAATTTATGCTGTATGAAAAGCAAGAACAAGAAAATAAAATAAAGGTCACATGATGCTTCATGTTTGTGTCAGTTGATTTTATCAGGGAGAGGGAAAAAAAAAAACAAACCAAAACATAGGTAGTTCCTTAAGTGATCACCATGCAACTGATGTGAAATGGGGAATTTGGGGGTTTTTGTCATAAAAATACTATAAACAGGACACATTGAGAAAATTGTATGTTTCTTCATGAAGCATGTAAAGCTAGTTTGAAAATTCACATTGGAATTGTTTTGACACTTTCATGGAACACATCCTCCTATAAGGCATGTCAAAGCATTTGGATGACAGCAAGGTGATTAGAAACAGACAATATGTCTTCACAAAGGATAAATTATGTCTGACTAATGGTGTCTTTCAACGATCTAGTAACTGCATTGATGGGTAAGGGAAGAGCAACTGGAACCATTTACCTTGACTTCTGTGAGACCTCTGACATCATCTCACACATCATCATTTCTGCTAAATTAGTGAGATGGGAGGAAAGTTGTAAATGCCCCATCCCTTGAAGTGCTCAAGGTCAGGTTGGATGCAACTTCCAGCATCCTGATCTAGAGTAAGAAGTCTCTGCCCACTGCAGAGATGTCAGAAATAGATCATATTTAAATGTTCCTTCCAGCCCAAATCATTCTATGATGCAATGCTGTAATTCTATGATTCTCTGTTTAAATAAGGATCTCTAACACATACTTACATTTGGCAAATCAATACATGTACCTCTGTTCTGACATGGCCTTGAAGAGCATTCATTGATGTCAATTTCACAGTTGTGACCAAGAAAACCAGAAGGGCAATTGCAAACATATCCAGACTGGTTATACTGGCATATACCTCCATTCAGGCATGGCTGAGAGGCACAAGGATCACCAGGTTCTTCACAAAATGGACCTAAAAGAAATAAACATGAAAAAATACAGTGTTGGAGTGATGCTTGCCATGCTCTTTGACATTATTTTTTTACTATGTCGTGTTTCCATATTATTTCTCTTTGTTGTTGTTGTTGTTGTTGTTGTTGTTGAGGGATTGAGAGTCTTTTATTGTGTGTCTCTAAATTTTTTTAGACTGCGAAGTTCCAATTACTGCCTGGGATATCTGTGAGCTATCCACCATCTAAAAAGCAAAGAATTTAACATAGTCCTAAATGCTTTGTTTGTTTTGGTCAGCTAACAAGGTAGGAATCTCTGGGAGCAACTAATCCCATCTGTAGCAAAGGAAGGATGTGACTGGAGCCACAGTCCCGTGAGATGCTGAATAGTCACTGAACATCTCACAGCACTTATTATTAATGGAAGCTGAATCCAGTGGATTCCCACACCAGGAGGGTTCTTCTCATTCCTGTTTGCAGATCCAATTAGTACTGAATCTGAATGTGCTTTCAGTAAACAAACACACAATCACAAAATATACACACTACAAATCTGCAGGCCATGAGAATCATAATGAACAGTGTCTTTTTCCTTAGATAAACATGAACAGCAGACAAATGAGCATAAGCACCAATGATGGCTCAAACTTTTTCCTTTTCTCTGACTGGTTAGTATTGAAGTTCAACAATGAACATACACACCCCTTCATTTTCTAAATGTTATAAAGAGAAAGCCTCATTACTAGATGCCTCAAGAATCAGCATGGATTTTATCTTATTTTATGTGATTTCCCTATCCAGATCTTGAACCTCTTGCTGACTTGCTGGCTCAGAGCTTGAGTTGTTCCAGATCTAGATATCATTCTAGTTTCTGGCTAGTCTAGTTCAAATATCTATCACTCCCCACTATGAGAGGTGTTAACACAGAAGTAGTAAAGAAAGATTGTTACTCAGTCTCTGTTGGCCTTGCAAGAAGAGAATCCATAAAATTTCCCCAACTCACCTTCTTGAATTATTTTAAATTTCCATGTCTCTCACAAAATTCTCCCTTAAATGTCTGTGAAATTCAGTGCTTGCTCCTGGTGGTCTGTGCAACATTTGTGAGCCACTTATCCTGTTACTTGTTGAACTCAGCAGTTTCTCATGTTATGTCCAGTAGCTTCCCATGTTCTCCTAAATTCTTGTAACCCTAGGCAGGATTTACCTGATCTTTCTGCATACCTTAACATTTATGAACTGCCTAAGTATTTTTGACAATTAGCTCTTTTTAATCCTGTGACATCAAAGGTAAAGCAGAATTATAGCATCTAAGAATTTATTTAAATTTACTTCTGGAAAATTATGTATCAAATATACTTTTTACATGCATTTTACTTTGGTACACTGATTCAAACCACCTCCCTAGTACATACTTACAAATTACATCAGAAGAAACTTTTAGCAATTTGCTAAAAAATTCAGCAGCTTTGTAATAAATTCCTTGTGAAGCAGAAATATGTATTGATTCAATATTTTGTTAGTAATTTGATTCAAATTACTAACAAAATATTGAATCAATACATATTAGATGTATAATTTCTAAATGGTAAACAAAATACTTTTACTCAAATAGTAAACTACAGGATAAACTTAAATAATTAATTACAAACCACATAATAGATAAGTATATGAATCTCCAATAACTGAATTATGAATAGCTATCTATAGCAACTGAAAGTATGTGGAGCAACATGTACCAGAGGATTGAAATACCACACTCTGTCTCCATTATATACCAAAACTGCTGATGTGACAGGATCAAAACATTTCCCTTTTTTTCATTCAGTTCAGTAGAAATAGTTATTCCAATAAGGCAAAATGAATTGGATCTATCTTTTGTGACAGATTATTCACTTGCCTTTAGCATCAGAGGACACTCAAAGAATCTTTCAAAATTTTTTGCTATCTCTCATCACCATAGTAACCAAATTACAGTACATTGCAAATTCCAGATGTTAGGGCTTGCTAATAGAGCAAGCTAAGGAGGCTATTGCTCAGAAAAAAGTCATTAATTGCTATTAGTGCATATATAAGAGAATATTTGCAACATGAAGTGAGGGGGATTGGTCAAATCTCTCTTATTATTCAATTTACTGTCTAGCTGTCCTGTTCTACTTCAGTGCAACATTGTACCCCAGCAGTACTCATAGACGAGGTTATATATCAAGGCTCACCTTTTTTTTTCTCCATTATTAGCCACATTTGACAATAATGGGTGCTCCTGTCCCACCCACAGTAACAATCAGAAGAAGGGAAATTAGCAAAACAGTGACCCCATTCGCTCTACCCAAAGGAAAGCCAGAAAGTGAAATCTCACTAGGTGAATGGAATAATGAGGTTTTCCTGTCATTGTTTCTACCCCTGAATCCACTCATTCCTCCATGGTTTTTTGTGCCACTATTACCAAGCATTTCTTAGCCTCTTGTTAAAAAATGGCTCTCAATGGGATTATTAGAACAAAGAAAGACTAAATGAACAAAACAGGACAGAACAATGAAGACCAGTGGGGAAAACCCCACTGGTTTTGATGAAAGAGATGCCTTTGGTAATGTTATGGTCATCTGTAGCAAAACTAGGAAAACAGTATTATTCTGCTAAAAAATAAAATAAATTGATAACATTCTTTTAAGAGAAGACTAAAGGAGCTAGAAGAGGAAGAAAGAAAAGCCTGAGAGTGGATAGAGAAACACTGTCAATCACACCATTAGAAATATATAAAGGAAAACTGCAGGTTTCAAGGATGGCAAAAAAAAGGAAAATATATTTAGCTTATTACTCTTGTCTCCTTGGCATTTCCTTTCAAAGGGAGGAAATTTTTTTTTTTGTCAATTTGGGAAAGAACAGTGCATTTAATAAAAATTCATACCAATTATCTAACCAGTGAAGGGATATTAATTTAAATGAAGATATTAACTCATGGTCTAAAACACAAGTCACATCTACCAATGTTTTTTATAAAGATTTCAGTCTTAAGCTAGAATTTTTCCATACTCATTGAAAATAATTATATCTTTCATATTCCTCTACTTTATAATTTCCTGTGTTCAGCCTCTTATGTGAAAAACAAGAGCAACTTTCTTCCACCTGAACACCCATGCCTGATGAGTTTGACAAATCAAGTCAATAAATGGAATTCTGGAGAATGAGTGATTTGAGATTTTTATTCTATCATTCCCAAACTTGATATCACACTCAATCTATTTGCTAAATAAGATTAAAAGGTGACTTGATTACAGCTCTTGGATGGGGAAAATATTTAGCAGTAAAAGGATCATTAATTCAGAGAGGAAGGAAAGCAAATGACTGAAAAGAGAAGCAGAATGATATGATGTGAGAAAAACTTTCACATTTTTACCAGAGATCTCTTTATCTGACTGCCATGAAAGAATTGAATTCTAGATTTGCTGCCTTCACATCAATGTGTTTCAAAACATACTTCTTTAACTTCATACAAGACAACTGTATAGAAGAAGACATATGTAATATAATAAGCTTTGGTCAGAAAAGAAGAATGACATGTCCTCTTAACTTGCAAATCTGTTTATCTACTTTGACTCAAGATGTATACAAACCCTTCAAAAGTTGTGAAAATCAGAAATTATTTCTAAATTGTTTTACTAAAATGTACACATTTTGTCATTATCATTGGCTCTTGTTGCAACATGTTTAAATAAATACTGAAATTCATACCCATGCTAACTAACACTTAGTGACTTCTTGAATGTTGTGGTTAGAAGCACAGTAAAGAGGGAATAAGAGAAACAGAGATCTTTATAATCTGATGTCTAATGCAAGCCCTAGAAAAAGGAAAATATTTAAACAATGCAGCTAGGATCAAGAAATCAGTCCAACTAGTATATGCATATTTGAAATTTTTGTACTTCTGCTGAAGACCTGAGACTAAAATTAAAAAAAAAAGGCAAGGTAAATTGTCTTAACTGCGCAGATTTGATACATAACCTTCAATTTTACTTTGATATTAATAAAAACATGGTACAGGCATAGTATGTGCCCTAGATGCTGTGCATTTCTGTGGCCAACAATTTCAACAGAAGTAATTTTTCCCTCAGTGAAACTTAAAGAGTGACATTTGCTTAAAATACCGAAGTCCTATTAGTACTCACTGATGAATGTTCAGCTACTCAAAGCTTATTCAAAATCTCAGGAAGATAAATGCAGAAACCATATTCTAATGGGAGATGGTTGATTCCTGAAATTTCAGAGTGGAAAAAAAGTACTTATCAGCTTGATTTAATACCCTGATTAAAGAGGAATGTCCAAGAAATTAAAAGTATCATCAGGTGGACTAGTTCACTTTTGTCTTACAGTGTAATGAATTCCTGTTTGCTTTACTTCAATAAAATAAAAATTGTGGAGGATTACAAAGCAGGAACAAATGAGTAAAGATTATCTGATAGACAAAAATGAAAGTTAATGAATTTTAGTTTAAGGAACTGAACCTTATTTCCTGCATCCTCAGTTGTTTTTACACATGAAAAGAATAAAATCCTTTACTAAAATAAAACTAATGACAGAAGAACCCCTGTCACAGACATATTTTATGAAAAATTCTTTTGTTAGGATTTTTTTCTGCTAAGAAGCTGAGAGGCCTCAGAAACGAAATGTAAACAACAATTATCTGCTGCTGTGGAAGGCAACAGGTGCATCTTTGACTGGTCTCATGTAGTTGTTTTTAATTAATGGCCAGTCACAGTCCAGCTGTCTCAGACTCTCTGATCAGTCACAAGATTTTATTGTCATTCCTTTCTATTCCTTGCTAGCCTTCTGATGAAATCCTTTCTTCTATTATCTTTGTATAGTTTTAATATATAATTTTCTTTTAATATAATACATATCATAAAAAAATAAATCAGCCTTCTGAAACATGGAGTCAAGATTCTCGTCCCTTCCCTTGTCCTGGAACATCACCACAAATCCCAGCTTGTCCTTGTTCAGTTTGGCTGTATCCCACCCACTCCTCCTTTTTATGGTTTCATTGCCATGTTACAGTGATAACCCATTGAAAGACAAAGGACATTCCTGATGCCATTGATAAACATCACTCAATTTGTTAAGATATCACATAGTGATACTTACATAAATGTCTGCGTTTACTGATTAAAATAAGTAGTTTCTATTTTAATTGCAGTATTTCTGGACTTCACATTTATGGAACCATTTCTCTTCCCAAGCAGTAAAATATGTTAAGAATCATAGTAGCATACTACATTTTAATATGATAAAAGTGCTCTCATTTTGTTGTTCCTCTAATGAAAAGCCAATATTTTCTAGAGCAGTTTTGCATAAGGCAGAGTAGACTGGTTCAGGAAATAGCATATGTTATTGTCAATTTTTTGTACTTGTCTCAGAATAGAGCAATAATATTTCAGGGTTAAGATAAAAGATTAAGTATTTCATGGAAGAAAGATTTATTTTTAGCATAATTGAAGCAAGTGTCTGCTACTTAAGGCAATCAATGACCAAGATACACAAACAGGCAGTAGACTGAATAAAGGCTGAGTATGAAGACGAGTATGAAAATTTAATTGGTTAAACTACTATATTAATATTTTAATATGTTCAGCTTATATCTAGAATTATAGAAACCTGCACAATGTCCTTACACATGCCACTGATATGTATTATGCAAATGAACAACTAATTAGTAAACAATTCTTTTAATCTGATGACCATCAGATTTCTGTTTATTCAGTTGTGAAAAGATTTCTACTATTAAATAATCCTATCTTTTTAGTTTCATTTAAAAATTATTAAAATTAGTTTAGTCCAGTCCATTTCTTGCTTTCACCTTCATGAACTTTGTCAGATATCCTTCCTTTTAAATGTAAAATTGAAAAGTATTTTTAAAATTTTTCTCTGCAGAATGATTTTTTTTTCAGTGATATTTAAAAATATTACTGAATCACAAGTTCATGTCTTATAGGACCCTGAAATATATCAATATTTCTATTACTGTACTAAAATAATTAATCTTTAAATTCTTTTAAATACAGTATTTGCATCTTCATATGCATTTCTAATCAAAACTGATGAATGATACCTTGTTTTTCATGTAGATGAAGTTTCAGTAGAGTACGAATCAAAATGAAATCTACTTTAGGCACTTTAGGTCTTTCATGGAGTAAAAATCTCTGAAAGATTAAAAGGGCTATAATCCTAATTTTAGACCAAAAAGGAAGCATCAAAGCTCACTGATGTGCTTTACAGGAAAGCTCCAATCAGCATACTTGAAAATTGACATTTTAGAAGTAAATGAATAAGAGGAACATTAGCTTCCATCAGAGGCAAGCCTATTAGAGAAAAAATTACAGTACTGCTGGAAAAACTCATCAAGAGTCCTTACAAACTTTCAGTTTTACCTCTTACCTTGGCTAACCACACTGTTCAAAGAATAGTGTAATCTAACAGAATTGGTCAGATCCTGGGCAGATGCCACCCTGGCTGCAGCTAGGGCAGCGTGCATAGGCTGTCCTTGCCTCTGGAGGGCTGCTATTCCCTGGGCAAGAGCAGGGCATCACCCTAAGTGTTAGAGAACATATACCCTTCCTCACTTACAGTCACTTCCTAGTGCCTCAGTCTGTTGCAGGAACGGGTGTTCAAAATGTTGCTAGGGGCATCAGGAGGAGAGCTGGAATGTTCAGATAGACAGTTATGACTTTTGTCAAGAACACCAAAGCTCCCCAATCACCAAATGCCCAGATTTAAAATGTTCTTTGTCTTTGCAGCCAGCTGAGGGTGTTCACCACATAGAAGAATATCTGAGTGTGTCCATTAGCAATGAATTCACTTATATTTCATGGGTTTTACTACAGTAAAAATGATATGATTTCTTTCCAAGCATTTTTTGGAAACGTGGTTTCAAAAATATAGTGATTAAACAGTTTTTTGTCTGAGGCAAGTTTCTTCAGAAAGTATTAATTCAATTCCTCAACTGCTCATCAAGTGATAAGACCTTGTCTATACTCCTTGTCTATACTGTTCCAGATGGCACACGGACTTCTGTTAGAAGCTCAATTTTTTTGAATTCTGAGAAATTACACCTCTTAGAGATGAGATCACCTGGGATTCATGGACTTGCATTGTGCATGAGGTTTCTCAGCATGGTTTCTAAAAGAATGAATGGGAAACACACTTCTGATTAAAATCCTAAATGAAAACAGAGCAAGTAAATATGCTAAGCAGGGCAGCTTTTTTCTTCATTAAAATTGAAAAGTTGGTGTGATTCTGAACTAAAATAGGTTGATAAATAAAATTTTTTAAAGTAGGATACTTTCTAAAAATATATGTCAACCATATATTTTTAAAAAAATTATCGTTAAATCTGTGCTAACAGGTTTATTTTGCATAATAATTTATTCTGAGTGCCTTCTTTACACACTTTTTTTTGGCAAAGTGATATAGGTAATATTTGTTGCATTATTCTTAATTCAGTTATGCAAAATGACATGCCTCTCATTTTTTTGGGCAGTCAGAATTGTGATTATTTTTGATTTATCTCAATGGAACCTCACATAATCTAGTGTAAATCAGAATAATCCTATAAAAGATGTTGGGTGGATCTAGACATAAGACATCAATATATGCATTAGGCAGATTTATCAAATTCCTTTCTTTCTTTTTTTAGGAGTGGAAGTCAGCAGATGAAGAGTAAAATTTAGATATTTGGATACCAAAAGCTTTAGGCTAATACCTATTGAGAGACAAATAAAGCAACTGACCTGCAATTGAAAGTTCCATAAAAAGCCTTTAAAAATTGGCTGTAACATGTCTGTACTATACACATCAGTATTCTGCAATCATGATTATGTCATAATAAATGTAAACCTTTTAGAATTCTAAGACTAGTCAGTGGTTTTTTTGCTGTTGATGATGATGGTGATAATTGCTTTTATCCATCCTACTGGCAGTAATATTTTCAAGAATTCCTCTGACACTAGGATAAATTAAAGAAGCAAAAATTTATATATTGACAGTGGGCAGTTCAGTTAGTTAAGTGAATCTGGGAAGAAGAGATTTAAATAAGTCAGTCACCAGAAAGTTAATATTATTTTTATTTCTCTCCTAATATACTTTTTAGAACAGATGACAAGTGATTAACTTTCTCCTCTCTCCTCAGTGTTACCACAGCCAACTGAGTGATGGCAAAAGATGTATGGGCTGAAAAATAATATAGTTTCATGAGAATACCCAAACACTTCCCTCCATACCAAATTATATGATGTGTGGCTTGGTATCTTCTCTTGTTTGCAGTCAAAACTGTGTAAGAAGACAAAAAAAAGCTTGTATAAACATGTGCCAAGCCATGTTTATACATCACCTCTAAATAAACAATATACAGCTATGGGCAAATGCAGCTCACAGCAATAGCATATTATACACAGCTGCAAATACTGAATTAAAAATATTGAAAAACTTTCACTACTTTCAAATGGGAATATACAGTTGTTTAAACCCTTTAATTTCCTCAAACAGCTTGAACCTTTGGAATTCACTAATTTGTATGAATTCTTATTCCCTTAACAAAATTCTTTTCAAAATCAGTTTGATGGATGTGAATAACTGAAGCCTGTGATTCATTTGTCTCCATAGTTTCACAGCTAATTATTGTTAAAGGTTATATATCTTCTTTTTATAATCTGTAGTAGTGTGGAAGCAGGTATACAATTACTCAAGAAGAAAGAAATTGACATATGGAGTAGTCATATCAAAAGATAATTGATTTTTCAAGTCTTTGACAAAAGAGTCTATTCAAGATATATACATTTACTTTTGTTTCATCCTCAGAAATCACAAGTCTAAATGACAAGATACTTCTATTGCAGTGAAAGAGGATTTTGGCTGAGATGAATTCCTACTAAATTGCTTAACAATATTCAGAAACATGACTGTAGGCTTGAGACAGCTACTAAAGACCTGGGAAATGGATCTTCAGGAGATATAGCCACTTGAAATTCAATAACCAAGGTAAGGGTTGAAAAGAAATGTAAATTATAGGAATATATTCTGGGAAGGTGTGCCCTTGGGCAACTGCAGAGTACAGGGACATGTGCTAAATAAGGGAAAGTCTGGAACAGCGCAGAAATTGAATATTTTGAAGAGAAGCAGGACACACCATGTGATATAGAAATTGAGACCAAAAGAAGGCTTGAATCTCAGTATTAGAGAAGCACATCACAGCAGCAGTAGGATGGGCTGAGCAGTTACAAATAGACCTGTTTTGATACCTTTTGTATCCTAGGAGGGAGAGAAAAAATGTTGAGGATACATATTTAAATAAAAATAATTTATAACCTGTATGTTGTTGGCGAGGAAAATAGGCTGTAGGTGTTTTATCTAGACTATTTGGATACTGTTGATTTTTTTATCCTAGCTACAAAATTTTAAGCAAATCAATTGTCAAATGGTCTCAAGAGGGTTCAGTTGGGTAAATGTCTAAAATGCATGCTGGTAAAATGGATAAAATGTGGGGTATGTTGTCAACTGACCACATCACATAATCTCATAATCCAGATTTATGTTCTATAGTATGAATTCATTTATTGTAAATCATTATTCTTGAGAAGAAAAAAAAAAAAACCCTAGGAGTACATATGGAAGAAAATCAGAAAAACAAAAGAATTATTATTGAGATTTAACTAAGTTTGTACATCTGTACATTCTATTAGAATTGTGATGAAAAAGAAAGGATCTGCTTATTGTTCAAGTTGTAATATTAGTAGATACCGAGAACCAACACAGTATAATACTGTTTGCAAGTAAACCAACCTTTGAACATTCAAAATTTCTGTAAAGAACTGTAACTTTTAGTCTCCAATGACCTTGGGTATATTTCCATTTGTGTATATGTCCATTTCTTGACATCCGTCAGCATTATTTAATGGGACAAATGGGTGTGTTCAAATCCCTGCATATTGGACTGAGTAGTACAAGGACCTGCCAGTTCTGGAAGCACTGTAGAGGTACAATGTGCTCAGAGCTGGAATAACTTCCAAGGCATGAATGTTGAACGAAGAGTAGAGTCTGAGAGTCTCTCATAAAAAGATTAGTCATTCTCAAAATCTAGTAATATCAACATGGGTTCATGTGATGTAATTTAAAGGAGTGGAGGCCTGGTATGGCAAATTGAAAATTGCAGACACAGAATGCAATGTATGGCAGTACAGTTATGGAATATTTGGAGGCAAGGCACAATCTAGGCCCTGGAGATCCCACAGCTGTAAACAAATCACCAGTGAACAGTCAAAGAAATGCAGGCCTGGAGGTGGACAAAAATGGTCTTAGGGCAACAAAAAGAACAATATCTATCATCCATGAACCCCACCACAGATTGCAAATTCAGGTGTAATTTGGAGCTACAGCTCAATGAAGAAAAAGCAAGTATATGTGTTAGCAAATATATGCATATTATCCTGATTGGATCCTAGAGCAAGAAAGGTAAAACCATCAGCACAAATGTCATATTCTTCCTGATGAAGGACTACAGATGCTCACAGAAACACCCACCATAACACACCCCTGATGCCAATGACAGTAAAAGGAACAGGATAAGGGTGAGCACAGCATCTAGAATGGGGTCAGAAATTAAGAAGCATGTATATATAAGAAGCTTAGAAGTATTATTATTGACATCTTTTCAGCACAGATGAATCTTAAGATTTTGATTATACCTTAATTGTTTGGCTTTATATTTATAGCATTTTCTCCAAAATCCTGCCTTTAAATGTCAATACATAATGACACATAATGACATATAGCAAGATAATGGCAGCAATATAACAAACCCAAATCTGATGGAAAGTGAAAGAAAATTAATTGAGAAGACAATGGCTGGATTAATGAGAAGACTCCTTCAGTAGTAAGTGAAAATTCTAAGGAAGATTGTGTTTCTCTCCCCATTTTGGAGATTTGTGCTCAGTAATATATAAAAAAGCAAGCTCACATGACCTAACACAGCAATTTAAAAACTAGATATTCCCTCTAACCCCTGTTAGAACCAACAGTTTAAACTGGGCACCTTTAGAAGATGGCTCATTCCATCCTAAAAACATATCTAGAACTGATTGTTCATGGGATGTTTGCTTTTCTTCTAACTAAACATGGCAAACTAAATGAGTATTTCAGGTTAGATACTAAACTCTAGACATCTGATGTTTCGTAACATGCAGACTAAGTTTGCTAAACAAATGGATTCAAGCTAATCAGATAATAGATTTTTACAACAGATTCATCTTCAAAAGCATTCCCATTCTAGCAATCTCCAAAGGCTAATTGATAAAAATAGGTTTCTTGAGTCTCTCACTTTTACTGCCAAAGTGGTAAAATGTATTTTGAGTGATTGGCTTCTGTTTGGAAAAAGGTCCCATATCTTGGAAGAAAAACTACGAATATGAGGTATTCCTATCTATTTAGGGATTTCATTCACACATATGCTTAGTAATAAATTAAAATGGGCAATGATTATGCAAGCTTCCATTTTCATATTTGGTGTTTTTATCTGCATCTATAATTTTGATTCATTTAGAAAAATGCCCTAGATTTAAATTATCTAAGTTTGCTTTTATTTATATGAAGTTTGAACAGTGAAGCAAATAAGTTTTATTTTTTATAATAAAGGGTTTTAAGTCTATCAGCAAGAAAAAACAAAGGAATTCTCAAAGATTTTTCTAAGGTTTGAAAACCTTTTGAAGCAGTGACTCTGTCATAATTCACTGGTGATCATTATCTCCTTGTAAGATAAGTTTGGCTTTTGTCTACTTAGTAGTCTAGAAATCATGGATACACAGCATGGAATTCCTTTTAAATGAAGACAGACATTATTTTACTTATATGTTTGAAGCAATATTGATACTATACACTGGACTTTATCCCTCCTGGAGATAGTGATATTGTTTGTAAAACTCTGTTTTTTTGCTAATTCCATAAAATAAGTAAATGAGTCACTAAATTTAAAACGTGCATAGCCATCAGATTTTCAAAGTGAAAAAAAAGGAACTGCATGCAATCTTTGATGTTTTCTAGTGTTTGAATTTCATTCATTAATTAAGTGGATTAGGTGTTATGTTATGTTGACCCATGGTAGGATGTCAAATAATCATTCAGCTATTTTGAAGACACATTGTGTGAAACCATCAATTTCCAGACCTTGAAATAAATCATATGATGCTATTACAGACTGCAAATCCTATGGTCCTTTGCATTTTAATTAATTATTAAAAATATTATAATGATCACCATACTCACAAAATTTTGAATTGATTGCCTGCCATGGAGATTTTCTTCCTTCAAAAATTTTTATGAAATATTTTTAGAAAGCTCTTTGCTTGCCTTCTTGCATATGGATGTTAGAGCTACTTACTTTCTTTGTGCTCATTCAGATCAAAAAACAGAAGACTGGAGCTACGATAACAGCCAGGAAAGGGTACTTTGTTACGGATGTTGCCTCTGGGTAGGTATGGATCTGAGGGCATTCTGAAGTATGGAAGAGGAATTTGAAGTCGAGATATTGTTTAAAGTGGGAAGACAAGCCAAGTGAGGCCTTGGGAAAGTGATCTTTGATATGAGAACAAATGTTGACAAGTGCTTAGAGTGCACTATGATGGCATCACAGATCCTGCAGCACAATGACCCTAAGGGTTCAGGACCACTGCTCACTTCAGTGAACAGGCTGCATTTTCTCAATAAAGTCCTCACTGTGAAAAGCCTTAATTTGTAAATGTAAAAGGTCCACTGTATATTCAGTGTCTGCTATTATTAACTAAAGCTGCAAGTGTTTGCTGTGCTGCCTTTTAGAAGTGTATTCCAAAAAGTATGTTAACTATTTACATATTTACTGAGCAAGAGAGTGGATAAGTGGATAAGACATGAGTAAATATGGCTTTGTTTTCTAGTGTTTAGAGAACTTATATAGCAGGTCTAAAATGCGTAATGTTGTTAAGATTCTTGTTCCTTTCACAGTAAGGATAAGGATCTTGTCCAGAATCAAACATATCTCTTTTCCTCTTTACTAATAATTTCCATGAAAAATGAAGACATTGCAAAGCATCGTTGTACAAATCTCATGTTATACAACTCAACTGTAGATTGCTCTTAATGACACAGATTTGCCATGTGTTTAACTTTTGAGTTTATTTCTATCTAGAAACTAAAAATGGTTTGTAATATTGTTACTCACACTTAGTTTAAGATAATTTCACCACAGACATCATAGAGTGTAAGTACAGGGGCACTGGGAAGTCTTGAGTCCAACCTCGTGCTAGAAGCAAAATGAACTATGAAGTCAGATCAGGTTAGTCATGGGTTTATCTATCCTAGTCTTCTAAGTCACTTAAAAGGAAGACTGTAATCTCTCTGAGAAACCTGCTCCAGTGCAGGATATCCCACTGTTTCCTTCCCATCTTCCTTGGGCACTCGGAGTCTCCTTGCTGGTAGGGTGGTGTTTGAAGCAGAAAAGGCCTTGATGCTGTGCAAGCCCTGCTCAGCAGAAACAGAAAACCCTCTTGTGTTATCAGCACTGTTTCCAGCACAAATCCAAAAGAAATCCACATACCAGCCACTATGAATAAAATGAACTCCACCCCAGCCAAAATTGGTACATCTGCCTTTATGCAGAGACAGGTGCTAATGGGCCCTGCCATGGGATAAGATTTTGAGCCAGGACTCTGAAGTGTTACATTTCAAAGATAAAACTGCAAGAAATATTGAGTAATTTGTAAATGCTAGTGGTAAATCCAGATGTGATGTGGAACTGCAAGTCTAACATTAAATAAGTTAATTTGGTTTTTATTTATATTACTTAATATCTTGTACTAAACCCTATATTTTGAGAATTTAAACATGTTCATCCTTCTGTTCCAATCCTGAAGAGTAAAGAAATCTGTGCAATGAATTCTAATATCCTTTCTCCATCAATGGTAATTAATCACTACCCTGGGGAGAAAGATCAGTGTACTCAATAGTGTTGTTATCAGTCTTGTGACTTTGTGCCTGGAAATATTTCCCAAAGCACAAACTTCTGGTGACATGTCATTATGCAATTCTTAAAGGAAGTTTGTATGACAGGTGAAGAGAGTTCCAAGTGAAAAGGTTAAGTGCTTGTTAGATCATTTTGTTACTAGGTATAAAATGTCAGTATAAGCTAATATATGTTAAAATATTTTTTAAAGTATGTGAGTGAGCAGTATAAAGGAATGCCATCTGTGTTAATTTTTAACTTCTTTTTTTTTTTTTTTTGTCACAAAAACCTTTAAAAAACAGCAGAATTAAATATTTGAGAATTTAGGAAAAAAACCACCAAAATCTGGTAGCACTAGGGAATGTATGTTTCTTCCCAAGTACTTTGCTTATAGCTGCCTATTGATTTTAAAACTACTGACATTTTAGAGTAGAGGTTAAGATTAGATATTAGGATGAAATTCCTTGCTGTAAGGATGGTGAAGCACTGGTATGGGTTGCCCAGAGTAGCCATGATGCTCCATCCCTAGAATTTTCCTAAGCCAGGTTGGATGAGGCTTTGATCAACCTGATCTAGCAGACTGTGTGCCTGTCCATGGGGCTTGGAAATAGATGGTTTTTAAAGTCCCTTCCAAAACAAACCATTCTACAACTCTATGATTCAGACTGAAAAAAACCCAAATGCAATGTGAATTAGTGAATTCAGTCTTACTCAGCATGCAGTATAATCAGTCAGGCCTGCTGTGTTGGAGCTGCTATGTTATTTTTCATTGCATGAGTTTTTAAAAATGAACTGAGAACTGTAAAAATTAGCTAAATGAATTTTTTAGCTATTTAGGTGCTACATGATAGTATCGCTGTATCTCATGCCACAGGACTAGAGCTACATCTCCAAAGACCCCGCTCTTGAAAATGCTACTAAAAAGAAAGAAAGTTTCTAAATACTGGTTATTGTCTCACTTGTTATTTAACAACTAATGTTAGCTTTTTCTTGGTGTTTAGGCTGAGGATAATCTGGGATGTCAAATGATAAAGGTAGTATGGATATTAAACCAAGAAATAAAGAAAGTAACAAAATGGCATAGGGAACTCAAAGCTCCATATGATGTTGACTTCTGGATTACAACTGTGATATTTATAGAAGGCATTTCTTCCTCCTGTGTCTCAAGTCTAGAATTTATTTGTGTGTGTATTTTGTTGCTGTTGCTGTTTGTTTGGTTTGGTTTATTGTTATTTTAAATTATTATTTTTATTTTAAATACATTTTTCTAATCACAGGCCACTTTCTTTTCCCAGACTGCCAGCTGAAGCCTTATCCCTCAGGCATAAAGAGTTATTGTTTGCCTAGCAAAGACTGAAGGATGGAAGTGTTCCCTCCTCCTCAGGGGCCGTCTTCAGAGATGAAGCTGGGGCAGGGGAGGCAGCAGTTATGAATCTTAGCTCAGGTCAAGGTGAGTCTGCACTGCTGGGTCAGTACAGAGCCTGAAGCCTTCTACAGTAAATGGCAAAAATCATGTATTCACTGCACTACAAGCTTTACAGTGTTTCACAGGTGGAAAAAGCTGCCAGCCAGCTAATCAGTAGTGTATTTACCCTCTAACTGGCAAGACAAAAAGGCAATCTGGTGTAAATACACTGAAGAATTTATGGTATCCTCTTTAGAAAGCACTTCAGATTATCCATCAACCTATTGTCTTGTTATCCAAAACTGTATCTTCTTGATTTTATTCATTCTGCTATGGAAAAATGTTCAGTTGTCATTTTATGCAGAACACTGATTTACAAGATAAAGACTTGTAAGTTTCATCCATCTTCAAAGCCCACATGATCCAATGAGCCAAAAAGCCGGGGGATATCATTCTGACATATTTTCAAATTTGTCATTTGTTCTGTCTTTATGTCCTGGCATTTTTTTCTCATTTATAAATATATTCTGTTTATTTTTAATTCTTATTTTTTCTAGGATAGAGTTATTTTTCTTCATAATTGTATGTATGCCGCTCTGTTAAGGATTTGTGCTAAAAATATATTGATAACACATGAGGGTTATAGGCACTGTAAGCAGTACTCACAGTCTCAAGGCCTTTTCAGGCTGTGCAGAGAAATTGCGGCTATCCCATTCCTGGAAGTGTTCAAAGCCAGGTTGGATGGGGTTTTGAGCAACCTGGTCTAGTGGGAATTTTCCCTGCCCATGGCAGGAGGGTTGGAACTAGATGATCTCTAAAGTCTCTTCCAAACCAAACCATTCTATGATTCACACAGTGCCCCACTGCTGTAACTAGGTGTCCCTGAAGGGGTAATAAATAGCATTGACTCCATGATTCTCAGAAGGCTGATCAATCACTCTATTATACTATACTTATTAAGAAACCCATTGCCCTTACCGACAGTCACAATGCAGGTTGACCCAATTGGTCCTTCAATCTAAACATCATCACTATAGGCCAATTAAGAAATCACCCTTTTGTAAACAAATCTCTATAACACACTCCACATGTTCACAACAACAAGTGCAGCAAATGAAGATAAGAATTGTTTCTCATTCTTTTTTCTGATCTTCTCACAGCTTTTCCCCAGAATAATGCTGGGAAAGTTGAGTGTTGCTCTCTGTGGCCTGAGAGCTGCTACCACACCCCAGCAGTGAAGAGGTTGGATGTGCGTGGGAAGTTGGGAGGGGACACGGAGGGGACAGCTGACCCCAACCCACCCAAGGGATATCCCAGACTGTCTGACACTGTACTCAGCAAGAACAACTAAGGGGAAGAAGGTACTAGTGGAGGGACATTTCTACTTTCTGCATTTGTTGTCCCAAGTAGCTGTAACATATGATGCAGCCCTGCTTGCATATGATGTCCCCTGATACCCACTAGTGAATGGATTACTTGTTTTGCTTTTCCTGTGTGCATGGCTTTTTTCTTCTCCTACTGAACTGTCTTTATCTCATCCCATGAAATTTTTCACTTTTACCCTTTCAATTCTTTCCCTCCTTTCCACTTGGATGCCCTGTTTCTGGGTTTGATTTCTTTGCAAACAGTTCTGTCATCCTAGCTCCTAGAAATTCCCTCCAACACCACTGACTCACGTCTGTCTGATGCTTACTCCTCTCCAGTAGTCTTTTTCATAAGCTGCAGTATATTGCCTTTTTCTCCTCTTTGCTACTCTGCCATGTTAAGGCTTCTGCCCCATGTCTGCTCAGTTTTGACTCTGGAAGAAACAATATTATTTTTTATACTCTGGAAGAAACAGTCATATTTTTTGATAAAAGAGCATGTTAACTGAGATTTAAAAACAAGAGTAATTATTTGTTACCCACATTTTTTAAGTGTCCTGATGGATGAGTGTCACTATTACATAGTACTCATTTTATTATTTTAAAATGATGCTGCTGGTGTCAATAACTCTGACTCATTTATAGTCCACTCTCCAGCCTGGCCTGTGACAGCCCTGTTGCATAGCATCATTTAAAAAAATTGAATATTTGAATAATTGAGTGCTACAAAAAATTAAGAAGCTACTGCTGATCTTGCATTTCTCGAAACATGAGATATATTTACAATTAATATTATTTCTATAAATAAACACATGGAAGATGTTTCTTTAAAGAATATTCTCCTTATCTCTCTAAATCTCTTTTTCTCAGAAGAGAGGTGTGTGGGCATTTGTGTAGAGGCTGATTTTAGGAGATTCTCTTAAGCAACGATGTAAAAGTGCTGTATTTATTGATGCAGTACCACAATCAAAAATACAAACAGTGAAAACTATTTATGCATTTACAGGTATTGATTATGGGCTTATACTTATGAACATTGAATAAATTGTGATTGTTTTGACTAGCTAGACAACATACTGAAACATTTAGAATGTTAATATATGTGATAAGTTTTGGTTTTTGGGCTCAAGGTTAAAAGTTACAGTTGCTTTTTTGTGATCACGATCAGTGTGCTGGAAGGCTTTCAAGGGATTTACATGCTCAGAACACTGTCCTATTATGTGTTTAAATCATTATGGGAAAAAAATTAAAACAATAACTGAATTGTTGGAAATGTGTCAAAATTGCCAGGGTCTTTTTCTCCCTGAAGAGTGATAAAAGATCTGTATTAATGGCTTTTTCAGAACTAGTGGAATTATTTTGAAGCATAAACTAAATAATCAATCAACTATCATTATCTGCCCTACTTTGAACTTTGTCTATTTTGCAGGCAAGACCATCAGTGTCCAGCATGGATTTCAAATGAACCATGGGTTAAAGGCCATTTGCAAACTATTAAAAATTCTTTATTTGGAGCTCCTGACATAAACTACTGTACAGAAATAAAATGTATAATCATGAATATGTAGACCGATAATTTGTCCACATATTAATCGCCAAAGCATTCAATTCTAAATTGAAATGGCATGGTAAAAGACCCTAATGTAGTACTGTCTTTAATTACATAATGTTTCTTAACACCATATATTTCTAGAAAAAAATAAATTTAGTTCCTTTCATTTGCAGAAATGCTGGTCTTTCTAGTTGTATATGCAATTAACTTTTTGAACACATAAACTTCAACCAGTCTTCTGTTCTTTTGAAAGGATATAAAAAGATATTTTTTTAATGACAGACTGCCTGATATAAAAAGATAAGTGACTTTTCTTTCAAAAGACACAATTCTGTATTTTCATGACCTTGATTCATTACTATATGGACAAAGTTAAAGAAAAGATAGTGCTGAAAGGTGCACTATCTGTTAACTTCAGAGTGATTAATGACAAGACAAGTTATCAGGTATCTCAGAGCTGAGAACCCATTAGCTTGGGAGAAAGCTGTAAAGCCAGGGGGAAGAAATAAGTCATAGTAATAAAATGAGATGAAGAAGGAATGTGGTTCTCTTGACTATAGATTGATATGCTCTTGTAGCCATACTTAGTGCCAAAAGGAAATTCAAATTACTTCTCATGTTCAATCTGGCTTTTAATTCAAACAAACTACCACAAGTTGATCAGTAAGCAGTAAGTGCTTAAGTAAGAGAAAAATAACAGATGCCAGCAGCAAACCAAGGAAATTATTCTCTAGAGTGAGTTCATAAAACCAACAAGAAATGTTCAAATATAGGAAAAAATTTTATTTAGTAAATTTTCCCACTAACATAATTACAAAAAGAAACCTAGACTGTATCAAATAAAATTGCAAGCGTACAATATAGATTAAATCAATTATCCATGTACATAATTTCTTTTTCTTCAGACTCTAGAGTTCTTCAGTCTACTCAATGCACTGCCTTACAACTATTAGAAATTTGCCTTTTGCAAGGATATCCATTGAAGAAAAGGAAAATGTTTAGAATGAATTAATCTCAAGAGGAATTGTATGACATTTGCTTTACATTTCTAACTTCTTTCTATTTGCAATGATCTCCATAATTAAAAAAAATAAAAAATCCATACAGCACATAGTTTCTCTACAGGAATGAACTGTAGTATGAACTCCATGTATGAATTCTTGTGCTAATAGGTACCCTCTGAAGTTTCTGTATTATAAAATAGTTTAACACAGTTATATAGGCTTTCTGTGTTTTGAATAAAAATGGTTTCAGGAACAATTCTGGTTATGTTTTCTTTTTATAAAACAATAGCCACAAAAAACCCACTGATATAAGCAAAACATGCTTTAGTTGTCAAGTGTTGATAAAATGGTGCCTACTAAGTGATATTCTATGAAATTAATTGAGTAAAGGCTACCTGCTGGCTTTAAAGGGCAATAATAACAGTAAGAAACTGTGAAACTGCAGCTTTTTCTGCTGAACACTTATTAAGCTCTTTATTCCTGCAGTGAAATAGATTTCTTTTGGACAAATCAAGTGAAGAGTGCATGCCTGTGTTCTCCATCAACTTGCAGTCATGGAAACCTAAGGGTGCAGTGATCAGGTCTTGCACATGCAGGTCATGGCAGTGACAAATCTAAGCAGGCAAGGCTGTGAGTATGGAGAGGAAGCAGGCACTGCATCCTAGATCTCATGAAAGCTTCTAGATTGGTGACAGGACTTTGGAAAATAAGTTATTTCTATCCAAATTGTGATAAAATACCCTCAGAACAAATACCACCTAATCATCAAGGCACCCACACTCTATAATGATTTTGATATTTTATAATTATTTAACATACAGTTGACATATTTAGGCTCAAGCCTATCCAGTTTGATGTGTTTGCTGCCTATCTTCAGTGATGTAACTGAGATAATGGAATTAAATGATATTTATTCACTTCTAATTAAAGCAACATACTTCAAGGACATCAACTTATTTTTTTTTACTCACTACATACACACACGATACACACCCAAACTCAGTGAAGATACAAGAAATAGGAGGCTCTCTGAACTACCCCAGAAGTCTGACAGGCTATAAATGATGAGAGAAAGTCATGCATATCATCAGCCAGAAAGAATTCACTCCATGAAAAACCACAGTTTTGGGAAATCACATTTAATTTTAACAAAATAGAGCTATGCCACTTATTGTGGGGAAGATCATATCAATTTCACAAAAACTTACTGCACAATGCATGTATCTCTAGGTCATTACATTTTGCCTTGTTGTTAAAACATATATATTCAGAGATATCTTTATTTAGAAACACAGTTAGAGTGATCTAATACTATTGGTAGATTTGACACATCTGTGAGGAATTCAATTGTTTTAAAAGGACAGTGATTAATAAATGTGTATAATTAAATCCAGTTTAATTTGAGACAAATAATGAATCACAAGGAAAAAAAAGCTACATTGAAAGCATGAGTACACAGTGAGTAGATGTGGCTTGACTATTTTTGTTTTTATTCATAAAATTACATAAATGTTTAAGCCATTTGCTCCTCTTGTTCAATAAATCCACGGTTATCTTGGAGCTGCAATTCAGTACATTCAAAATGCATTTCTTGCATTTCAAAATATGTATTCATTTACAGAATGCTGTTTGACTTAAGTTTTCAATTTTTTGTAAATGATCACTGAACTAAATCCATAAAATTATGTTGGTCACACTGGAAAATGAGTCTGACACAAATGAGAGTCTGTAATTACAAATTATTGAAATTTGTTGGGGCCAGCTTTTGCTGTGGATGGGTTTCAAAATACTACAGAAAAATAGGATGTAATCCAGTGAAATGTGGAGAGTACAATTAGATAAGAATACTCATATATTCATCTATGCAATAACTGACTAAACAGTATTTGGAAATTAGTTCTATGCATTTAGAGCTTAACAATCAAAAATGTGAATCAGTAATTTTTTGTCATTCAAAAAAAATTTAAATCACAATACTTTCCTTATAAATGAAAAAATATGTATTTTCTGTAACTTGTGAAATGCATTCTCCTCTACCTTTTTTTTCTTTAGGCATAGATACTAATTTGAGGCCATCAAATCACAGACTGGTTTGGGTTGGAAGGGACTTTTAAATGTCCTCTTATCAAACCACCCCTGTAAAGAGCTGGGACACTTTCAACGAGATCAGGCTGTTCAGAGCCCTGTCCAACCTGACCTTGAATGTTTCTCCCATCTAGCACCTACCACCTGAATAGATAAGTAAAAACCACAGATAGGAAAATTGAAATGGGAATGTACAATTTGTTCTTACTATGATTGCATAATTTTCCATGTATTTTCTACACTCTTCCTTTTGTTCTTGACTATATTAAGTCAAGCAGTGCAGGAAAGTAGAAAAAGTAACATGCCAATACTGTAGGTAGAGTTTAAAATATTTGGCCCCCTTAACTGGAAGGCTTTGGGTTGCCAAACTGGAGGAAGAAAACAAACAGTACATGATTACTGACAAATCCTTTTTATACCTAAGGAACTGGTAGGCCAGCTACAGCTTACAGAGATTACAGCTGGTTACTTTACTGCTATTAAAGGCAATATACTCACTATGAGGAAAGAAAAAAGGAGGTCAGAAAGCTTTGTAGGGTCACAAAGTTGAAAGCATTAAATGGCAAACCTTGAGTTCTTATTTAAAGAAAGGACCTAGATAAGCATAGCTCTAGGACAGAAAATAAAAATAGTATACTACTGAGTTTCAGAACACTGGTCATCATTACTGTAGTGTTTTAATCAGCTGAGAAGGAAAAAAAAATATACCTTCATACATAGTCTAGGCATAGCAGTTTCCTAGCTTGATCATTCAGAGGTAGTTGTAGAAGTTGCAGAATTAGCTGTGTAACATGAAGTTTGAGTGCACATATCAATCTATAGGTTTCTACATGTCACAGGTTGCCTGACAATTATGGTTTAAATACCAATCATAACACATTAAAGGGTTCAGTCAATCAATCAGAAGAGCAGAGAATAAGAAATTAATGGAAGCCATTCTTAATATTTAGGTTTTTAAAAGATCAATTGGAAAATGTCAAGTTATTAAGCTATTTGCAAATACCTGGAAGACAATAAAGATACCAAACAATGCCAAAATAGACTACACAAGTTGTAAGCTACAAATCTTGTCAAACCAGCCTAAGTATAAGGAAAACAACAAGTATGTTAATGACATTTATATCACATTTGTTGTTATATGGCATTTGACATTGCTTTTCATAAATAGTTGAAGAAAATATATTCTAGTTCTATCTCAGATTACTTGTTCAGTTGAAAAAAACAATGTAAAATAGAAAGGGAATCATTACAGAAACTCCTGCTTAAAAGAAGAAGCAGCATCAAAATTTAAATGAGCAGGTTTCACAAAGACAATTTGAATAAATTTTAGTTCAACTGAAGGAAAACCAAGTAGTCTTGTAATAATGTGATGGCAGCTTCCAAATACAAGAAAGATTTAATGATTTTCCCTCCAAGAAAATCCTGTAATAGCATGAATCACCACAGTAGAGTAACCCAATCCATAGACTGAGTCAGCATGGAGGTCTGCATGGTGTGTTGAGGACTGTTCAATACTACACAATTTGGAATTACCAGAATCTATACAGATAGGATTGTGTGTATTATTTTAATTTTTTTACTAATATTATAATTTTGCTAGCCATTATAGATATACTTTTAAATTGTCATTTAGCATAAGGTTTTACAGAGCCTGAGTGCCATTCTTCTTGGGGTCCTAACAGACTAGCACCTACTAGCAAATACTTTCATGCTAGGAAGTGCTACCAAAACAAAAGTGAAGGACAATGACTAGAAATCCCGTACGGGTTATCTTGTTGCAGCCTAATAAAAGAAAGGTTTTTTTCTTATAGGGAATGTTATGGGTATCCAGCAGTGGAGAAGAGGGATGAAGTAGATAATACTGGTATAAATCTGATATTACATTTCTTTGATTTTTTTTTCAGTCAGCATGGAAGTCAGGCAGCAGCCTACACTACCTCAGAGGATGCTTTTTTCTTTCTCAAAGGCAAATGTGAGATGTGTTTGAATTCTTTAAAAAATAATTTCATCAGAACACTCTTAAAGTATAAATGTAAAACAGAGATAGAGTAAAATGTAAAAACTGGCAAATAGACAAGCTGCTTACCATAAATGCTAAAATGTTTTAAAATGCTAATGAAGGAAAGTATAAATGTCAACAAAATGCAAAATGGTATCACATCAAACATCTTTCAGTGGCTTTATATATGTCCCTGGAATGGTGCTATTGCACAACAATTTAATGGAGACGATCAAATTCTGTCAACTGATGAAAAAGAAATCCTAAATCCTGGTGCAAGGCGAACAATCCAGGACTATTAAATCATTCATCTATCATTTCTGACAAAACGCTAAATGAAACTTAAGCTACCCATCAAGAAGCAGATAGCAGCAGTACCACCTTTGTGATATGCTTAAAACTACTTAACAGCTGCAATAGAGTCATTCAACAGAAACTTGCAGTGTTCCCACCAAAATACAGAAATATAGGAGACATTACTGACTCAGAAAGACTGTGCTTCTGACAAAGTTCATATAAAGAACATTTTTTCACTTGAAAGATAATGTTCACCTCTTCAAATAGAAAAATGACTCCTCAGGCATGATAATGACCATACTAATTCTCCCAGTGATAAAAATATTATTAGGAGAATTATGCTTGACAGTGCTGATGCTAATAAATTTCTAGCTACTCTCTTCAGTTTCTGATTTTACTGGTTTTGGCTGGGATCAAGCCAATTTTATTCATAGTAGTTAGTGTGGTGCTGTGTTTTAGATTTGTGATAAAAAATGTTCTGGCATGTTTTAGTTATTGCTGACCAGTGCTTACACACAACATCAGGGGCCTTTTCTTCTCCTTGCCCCACACTAACAATGTTCAGACTGGGGATGCAAAAGGAAGTGGGAAGGAACATGGCCAGGACAGGTGACCACAACAGACCAAAGTGATATTCCACACCAGATTGCATCATGCTTAGCAGCAAAAAGCTGGGAAAAGAAGGAAGAAAAGGAGGATATGTGGAATAATGGTATTTGTCTTCCCAAGTAACAATTACATGAGATGGAGCCCTACTTTCCTGGTGACGGATGAACCTGCCCACAGGAAGTAGTGAATGAATTACTTAATTTGCTGTTCAAGTGTGGACTGGTTTATCTGTACCTATTAAATTTTTTTTTATCTCAACCCATGAGTTTTCTCATCTTTACCCATTTGATTCTCTCCCCCTTCTCACTGGTGGGGAGTGAGTGAGGCTGGGTAGGGCTTTCCTGCCTACCGGGGTTAAACTATAACCCTGATCAAAGATGTTATGATTTTTACAACAAAGGAAATTTTAAAATAACATGCATCAATACAAACCACTCAGTACTATCAGCTATCAGATTCCCTGGATGCTTCAGAAAAAACTCATTATACAGGCAAGTTTACAAATATATTTTTTTAATTCATAATGGGTGAGACACATCCTTGTTTAACGTAGACTTTCCATCTTTCAGAGACAAAAAGTTACAATGAAATAGCTTGTTTGATAGTAAAACCTGTACATTGTACTTAGGAATCTGTATTTGTCAGCAGAAAGGAATCTGTATTTGTCAGCATAAATAAGAGAGAGACTTTCTGCTAAATCAAAATTTATATAATTGCTGGGCTACAGACTGTTCTTTGCCAATCATTATGTACATATTAGGATATATGCCATATATCATCAACTCTTTTGATCAAAACAAGAAGTGATTAAGCCTTCACATCAAAATTGAGGAAATTAAGGACCTCATCCATCTTCACAGTACTGAAGAGCTAGAAGATGCTGAAAAGTCACTTAGATCTGTGCATTGCTACTGAATAACAGAAATCTGTGTGAGAATTCAGCTAGGCTGACAATATAACTGATAAAATATACATGGATAACAAAGCAATGGATCTGAGCTCTGTTTTGGAACATTAAAAACTCATCATTCATTATTTTGAATTCAAGTATGTTCTACTCATTTTTTCAAAAACAGTTTTATGCAATGTGTGGAAGTTAAGAAGCTTGCAGTCATCAGAATAAGCATCTCAGTGTTTTCTGTAAGAGTCTATATAAATTATTTTGGTGATATAAAATGACAGAATATAATTATGACTTACAAAAACAACACAGATGGATTTTTAAGAACAAACACACTTATCCAGGTGTCTCTATGTCAGGTAATAGACTGCTGCAACCTATTTTTACTAATCAGATAATATATACATACATGGCTGGAAAGAAGGCTGATGAAGCATTGAATGGACATGCCAAAGATGAATCTGAAGTGGAATGGCAACAGTACCACCACAATGTATAAACCTAAAGGCTAAGAGTAATGTTTTGTGTCAGAGAACCTATGTTGATTCTTCTAAGGCCTTCAAGCAAAAATTGATTGAAAAAAGAGACCACAGCAAAAAGTTCAAAATATTTTTATGGCATTTCTTTTACTAATTGGCTACAAAATAGCACAATAATTTACAGTGGCTACAAACTATGATGCCTTCAAAAAACTGAGATTAATTTTTTGTAAAGAAGCCATAAAACTGAATTTTCCCATATTTAATTAGTAATCGCTCTGTAAAAACATGTCTGGAAACACAGGAAACAGTTTGAGATTTAGACTGTTCTGAAGGAAATCTGGCACTACAGAGCTTTGGAATGAGGGGAGCTGAGAAAGAATGAGTAAGACTTACAGATTTATAGTAGTTGAGGTGGCAGTGATGTGTAGACAAAACTGTCCAGTTTTTGTGGAACAAAGTGTTTGTGCACTACACTTTACACAGTCCAATTTCTATTTTAGAGACATATTTTTAAAATATTCTTCTGGAAAGGCCTAGTAACATATAGGCTACAAATAATTTAGCTAAGCAAATATAACTACTACCATTTCCACTTGGATGTTGATGATGTGATTTAAAGTTATTTTTTTAAGTCTGACCTATTATGTGAAGACAGCCAGCACAATATTACTTTGTGGGGATTAAGCCAAGTGAAATATTTTTATATGTTTACATTAAGAAAATATTTATCTTGTCATCACCTGCTGCTCTGCTGTTTAATCTCACATAGATGATAGGTAATTTGGTGTAAAGGCCTTTAACAATATAACTTACTTCTTTGCAACTTATGAACATGCTACAGAGTCTCTGCTGCCAGGAAATAATAATTTATTGATTTTACTGCTGTGGACAAGTCAGCAATGACACCATTGCCTTTTACATCTAATGGTTAGCTTAGCAAGTATATTACCATGTTAACCTTCTGTTATTATTAATTTCTTTATTTTATGTTTTACCTAGGGATATTAATTCATTTTGTGCTTCTTTATTAAATATTATTAACTTCTTAAATAATTCTTAATTTATTCATAAGAATCAACAAGTTCTTTGAAAATTCTTGGTTTCCTCTACAGCACTCTATTACAGTTTTCTTTCATTGTATAATTTAGTCTTCTTTTGCAGTATTCCTTTCTCTCCAATCATTTTAGCTGCAATTAACACTGCTGCTTCATATCTCATTTTTCCAATTAGTCTGCCTTGAGACTGCTATTGAGTGAGCTGAATTGCAAATATAATATGGTATTAGCAGAAGCATATTATACTATATAAAGCATATTGTTCAGCCTGGAGGAGACTCAGGGGAGACCTCATTGTGATCTTCACCATCCTCATGTGGGGAAGAGGAGGGGCAGGCACTGACCTCTTCATTCTTGTGACAGTGACAGGACTTGAGGAAATGACACGAAGCTGTGTCAGGGGAGGTGTAGGTTGAACATCAAGGAAAGGTTCCTCACTCAGAGCGTGGCTGGGCACTGGAATATGTTCCCCAAAGAAGTGGTCACAGCACCAAGCCCAACAGAGTTCAAGCAGTATTTGGACAATGCTCTGAGAGGCATGGTGTGATTCTTGGTGTGCCCTCTGCAAGGTCAAGAGTTGGACTTGGTGACCCTGATGGGTAACTTTGAACTCAGACTATTTCATGATTCTGTCATCCTGAAAATATAATGCTACTTGGTGGCAAAAAATTGCATTGGTGATCCTAGAGTAAATAAATCAAGTCAGAATGAGTAGTTATTTTCTGGTTGTTTAGTTGCTACTTATGCAGGAATGTAACAGCCTTTTATTGATACAAACAGATTAAATTTTCTCCACAGGAATACATGAACTGAAAAGTAATACATGAGCTAAAAGGCTTGAACTGCAGAGTCCCATACATTCTTGAATATACTACATTGTATATTCACTTTCATAACAATAAACAAGCTACATTTTGGAAGACATGGGATCCTTTTGAACAGGCAGGGCAAAGGTGTTATTTCCAGAATGATGATTGATTTGGATTTTAAACTAGAAACCAACAGAGGAGAGAGAGGATTACCAGCAGCCTGTAAGGGAGTGACTGACAAGGTTGACTAGAGTCTGAAGTGATGTGAAAGAAAGAGACCACAAAACCAATAAACATGGCTTAAGCAATAACACCTCCAGCATTTGCATGAAAGCAAGGAAGTGCCTACAAAACACTATTATGGAAAAAAAAGAGATTGTTTTTGGAAATCAGCATACCAAAGTGTTTTATTTCAGGTACCTCCGCACACAAAAATAACGTGAGAAACTGGAGGTCTTCGTGCTATTGTAAGACAATAATCTAGTTGGTATCACAGGGACTTGGTTAGATGGCTTGTTTCATTAATGCTTCAATGAAACAGGCTCTTCAGGATCAGCAGGGCAGACGAGGATGAGAAGTTGCTCTTTATGTGAGTAAAAAGCAGAAATGTGGAGCTCCACCTGGATATGGATGATAAGCTGACCAAAAGGATGTGAGGATGTAAAAGCAGCGTGGTAGAGGTGACAAGTGTATGGCTGCCATAGACTGGCAGAGCAGGAAGAACAAATGGGTGGTGCCTTCTCTGGATGGATAGAAGCAGTCTTGTGTTCACAGGACTTTGACCTCCCAGGGAACTTAAACTGCACTGATATCTGCTCAGGGAACAGCGTAGCAGGGCATAAGCAATCCAAGAGGTCCTTAAGGAGCATTAATGACAACACCCTGACCCAAGTTGTAGAGGGGCAATGAGATGTTCTGGTTTACTTCATACTCACAAACAAGGATTGGCTAACTGGGGATATGAAGGTTGAAGGCAGGCAGTCTTTCAAATTTTTTATGGTTTTAAGAGATTCTGTTTTTTTTTAACTCATTACAAGTATAACACTTAACACATTTATTTCTTTAGTCTTCCAGATCACCCAAGTCTTCCTGTAAAATGTATCTACTTCTCCTTTTCTTGAAGGAACATTCTAGCTGGTAAACTTAGCAAATTTCATTACTACAGCTTTAACTTCTTTACTCAAGTTGCAACCATTGTTGTCACTGTTGATCATCTCTCATGCATATTTGCACACCTCACTTTCCTAACAACCATTCTTCACCAGTAGGTGTTAATTTCCAAGTGTAATCACCTTTCTATGTGGGTGTCTGATACAGACCTATAAATGACAATATTTGGAACATTTATAGATGAGTATGTTATTTGATTGATACAGGGTTTTCACCAGAAGTTCTTAATATTACACAAGGTGAAGCTTATACATTTTCCTATGAAAAGATGCAGTAAAATCTGGGGATATAGAATAGTTGAACATTGTAACACAAGTTTTTATAAAAACATAAGCAGTCAGGTACTGTGGTTTCTATTGTTGTGCATAACACTTTTGCTACTGTAGGTCCAATCAATAAACTCCTTTTCATGAAATCTGAGTTTGATTATTTTTTGTTGCTATGTCCTACATACTATAATATGATACATCAGTGTGATGTCTATCACACCACTCATTTATGCACACAAAATTCCAATGAGGCTACAGTTTTCCAGTGAATAAGCAGGAATTTGTGTCAAAACACCTGAGCTTTCTTATCTCCTATGATATCCTGATAAGTGACTTAGGACGTTCAGATATGGTTTCCTGGAATTCAGCTGACATTATTTCAGTCATAAAATCTTTGAAGAAGATGTATTTTTGCTTGCACAGTGACATATAACAATGACTGGAGTTGCAGCTAGAATTAATGTAAGGGTGATATCTTCTATTTTTTTTCAATTTCACAGTATTCTATCTTATTCTGGCTTTTCCCTTCTCTGTTTGAATTTCACAAGCTATTATTGTCAACCCACTGTAAAAGAGTAACAGTAAACTTTTATTTTTGCTCATAAACTAGGGATTTGATTTCAAACTTTTTTCTTTTAGAAATTTGTCACTTGCTTAATGCTGAGAATTTTAAACAGCCTCCTGTTCAAAGTGGCAGTAACTTTATTGTCTATGTAAATTTCATCATTTCCTGCAGAATTTGTTTTCTTTCTAGAATATTATTTTTAATATTTGCTTTGCCAGAGTTTGTAAGATTTCAGTATGAGTTCTAAGCTTTCATAACACCTTGTGGGTTTTATTTTTTCCTCTTAGTAAGTGTAATTTATAACTCTGTAAGTGAAATGGCAGCACAGCAGAACCAAAAAGAAATATTACATCTCTATTTTTTCATCAATATTAACCCAATATATTGCATTGTATGCTTTGTCTTCACCAATACAATTGTGATTGCTAAATATGAATAACGACCATTAAACCATGAGCAATCTCTGTTGTATTATCTACCTACCTGTCTATTCATCCATCACCCCACTATCCAATCACTTCCATAAAAATGAATAGTGATATATATTATGGACTTAATGGAGCCTTTGGCATGTCTCCCATTTCAGGCCCAGCATTGTGCTGAGGTAGAGCTCTTTTGTGCTTGGTATTTGCTGTGGTTTATGGTCAAAAAAGAATGCCATATTTCAGCAGCTTTCATTCATCAGCCTCATTGACCTCCCTAGGTTCCCAACCATAAGCAGTATTAAAAACACTCACTTTTGCCTGTTTGCAAAGATTATTTCTGATTTTATTTCAGCCACTTCCATTCCTCTTATTTTTCGTTATTTTATCTCTTCTTTTGTTTTCAGGGATTTTTTTTTCTCTTTGAATAGTAATCATGAAACTTAAAATGCGTTTCTCTAAATCCTCGTTTCTATTCAGTTTATTAACTGATACCACCTTCTGAGCCTATCTTCTGTGAAGTATCACAAACACTCAACTCAGTTTTAGAGAAACAAATCTCTTTTCCCTCTTTTTTTCTTTTTTTGCCACTCGTCCACTATGTCCTCTTTTGTGGTCTCATCCTATATTCTTAAATTATACAAAAAGTTATTATTAAATCTTGGCTTTAAATACTTTGAGTTCTACACTGATTAGAGTTACATGAAACATGATAATGTATGTGTAAAGGTCTGTTAAGAAAAGAAAATACATGTGTGCTTCTGGTCATATGGAAATGCTCTAGCTGCTTCCTGCTGCTTGTCATATTTCACGTACATATACATATACATATACATATACATATACATATACATACATATATATACAAACATATATAGATTATTAAATAAAGATTATTACACTGGTGTGTTTTAAAGTTGTAAGAGAAGCAGCATTCTTTCCCAAGAGAACCTTTTACAGAACTATCTACTTCATTAATAAATGGTGATATTGGTGATATTCCCTTTCATGAATCACCTAGCGGATGTTGAAACAATAAACTAAAATTAAAAATTAGCTAGCATCTATGTCTGAACATTTTCTCATTCCCTATTTCCCCATTTATTTACACCATTTGATTAATCCCCTTTTATATGCTAATGAAATGAAACTTGCAGAATTTCTCCATTATATTTTAGGCATTTAGCTGAAACATGCAAATTACTATCTTGCTTACTGCGATATCTTTGTTGTCAGTGGAGAGATACACAATTCTAGAGCAGACCAAACAAGATCAAAATTAATGTCTCTACTGGCTTCTTATTATGATTTTGCTAAATTTTGGGAAAAAAACACTGTTGAAAACATGCCAAAAATTTCAATAGTGACTCAGATGCTAAATATAATCAGTTGAGAAAGTGTTACACATGCAGTGATAAGCTTTTAAACATCAGTGCTTTTCATTGTAAGCTATTGTAGACTAGACAGATATGTAAAATTGAATAAGCAGAAGACTCTGAGATGGGTACTGGACAGTTCAAAGTAGAGGCTTTGAAAATAAATAAACATATCTGACTGGAGTGTGATGCACACAATTGGCCAATTAATGATATAAAATTGTGCAACAAGCTCATGGAGCTGTCCATAACTTACAGCAGATCTGGAAGTGTCTACAGTACATCCAAGACTACATAAAAGAATTGGTTCTGCAGGTATTGTGCTTCAGAACTGCATAAGCAGACTGATCACTCTGGTATCCAACAACATATTACTATGTACCTAAAAACTGTTCTATTGTCCTTAAGGAACATTTTATTCAATATTTTTCTAACTAATTGGTCTTGTTACCCATTTTTAATGCCTGTTTAAAATATACATAATATTCTATATAATTAGACTCAAAATCATGTAGCTAATTTTACCTTCCTCAAAAAAAAGAAAAAAAAATAGAAGCATCTTGGCATTTTTTCATCTGTCATTGTCTTTTCTTGATATACCAAAAATAATAATACACCTGCATTCAGTGCCATTCTGAGTGCACCTTTCCTTTTCCCTTTCTTAGGCCTCACTCCATTCCATTCCAGACTGCTGTCAACCCTGCAGGGAAATACCTGCTCCACAACAGCTTTCACCACCAGCTGCAAGGGAATATCTGCTCTGGTGCCTGCAGTACCTCCTCCCTCTTCCTTTACTGGTCTTTACATTAATTGAGCTGTTCCCCACATTTTTTACTTTATTCCTCTATATGTGTGCAGCATTTTGCCCTTTCTCAAGTACATTTCACCCAAGGTGGTCCTATCTCTGCTGTGGGCTTAGCCATGACCTATAGAGGTGGGTTGGACCTGGCTGGAACTGCAGCTTGAATTAGGCACTCTATATGATGATAAATATGCCTAAACATGCTGAAAAAAAGGGGATGGAGTCTAGATTACTTTTGGATAGTTAATCCTCTTTTTTTTTTTTTTAATTTTACATCCTCTTAAATAATAATGGTATCAAATAACAGGCTCTTTTGCACATACGAAAACTCTTTGTAAAGGTGGTGTTTCCTTTTCTCCTGGTCAAATGAGATTCTTAGAATAATATAATCAGATAATATGCTGAGTTGGACTCATTTGGATCACTGAGTTCAATTTCTGCCCTGCAAAGGACAGCCCGGGAATCCCATCAATCCCATCGTGTACCTGAGAATGAGGTACAAACATTTCTTGAGCTCTGTCAGGCTTGGTGTTTGACCATCTCTCTGGGAAGCCTGTTCCAGTGCCCAACCTCTGGGTGAAGGACCTTTTCCTGATATCCAGCCTAAACCTCCCCTGATTCAGGTTCAGGCCACTTCCTCAAGATCTGTCACTGGGCACAAGAGAGAAGAGATACCTGCCCCTCCTCTTCTACTCATGAGGAAATTGTAGACTGCAATGAGGTCTCCCCTCAGTCTCCTCTTCTCCAGGCTGAGCAGACCAAGTGACCCCAATCTCTGCTCATACAGCTTCCCCTCAAGGCTCCTTGCCATGCCCATGGCCCTCCTTCAGACAGCTTTTTGTATTCATCTGCACTAAAAGCTGTAGTTGCATCACCTGCAGCACCATTATTCCCACTCTTCTTGCTTTAAAAGATTTAATAATGTTGATTTCCTGTTTTCTATCATACATGGAATCTGATTCTGATCAGATTAAGAACAGTAATAAAAAAGTTAATTAATTATGCCTGCATCGGAAATATCCACCAGTCTTGTGCTCTTTTTACGTACTGCTATGTGTTTTAGCACTTCACAGGTCCTGTAATTTTCCAAAGTCTAAATTTAGTGTAAACATAATGTAAAGTTTCTTCAGGAAGGTCTGTTTTCCAGAAAACCTTTGTATAACTGTCAGTTGTATAGTCATAGTGTTAAGATATTAACCACATTCTTCTAATTCATGCTTTTGAGGACTCAGTAATATTTTATATAGTAAGGCCTTTATCAACAAACAACTCTTTTAATTCACGAGTGAAACTATTTAAAATCACTTATGCAAAAAACATAATTTAAATATGTATTTTAGTTCAAAGCACATCATCAATGTCAAGTGAAAGAATTCTTTCAGCATACCTAATTAATTTTCTAAGTTGGAAAAGAAAAAGACGCCTAAATTATCAGAATGTAAAAGAAGACACAAGAAAAACAGCATGAGATTTTTAGAGTATTTAAAGTATAAAAGAGTAAATGGGCCTGACCTTGTTAGTTATACTAAATCTATTTTGTCTCTTTCATTAAAAAATAGACCTTTTGCATACTTGAATGCACTTGCTATGGAGTAATGTGCAAATCAAATTTAAAGATGGGATATTAACTGTCGAGATGTATAACTCTGCAAAGTCATAATTAATGAAACTATGATACTGTAGTCAATCACCAGTTGATATTTGTGCTGAGATTCTTCAGCCACTTGTCTGATTGGAACTGCGGGTTTTTTAGAAACAGGACTTCTTCCCAGCAATATCCAGGACTGCAAAAGGTACTTCATTATACAAATCTTGTACACAAGTCTTGTTACAGGATGACAAAATGAACAATGTAATGATCTGATGAACAGATGGGTACCATTAGCTTGAAATCAGCTTTGATGCCATAGCGAGGCCTCTGAGACATCCCTAACTAATTTTCTTTTCTCTCTCTCATCTTCTTCTTTTTCTTTCTTCTTTTTCTTCTTTCTTTTTCTTTTTCTTTTTTCTTTTTCTTTCTTCTTTCTTTCTTTCTTTCTTTCTTCTTCTTTCTCTTCTTTCTTCTTCTTCTTTCTTTCTTTCTTTCTTTCTTTTTTTCTCTTCTTTCTTTCTTTCTTTCTTTTCTTTCCTTTTCTTTCTTTCTTTCTTTCTTCTTTCTTTCTTTCTTTCTTTCTTTCTTTCTTTCTTTCTTTCTTCTTTCTTCTTTCTTTCTTTCTTTCCTTTCTTCCTTTCTTTCCTTCTTTCTTTCTTTCTTTCTTCTTTCTTCCTTCCTTCCTTCCTTCCTTCCTTCCTTCCTTCCTTCCTTCCTTCCTTCCTTCCTTCCTTCCTTCCTTCCTTCCTTCCTTCCTTCCTTCCTTCTTCCCTCCTCCCTCCATCCCTCCATCCCTCCATCCCTCCATCCCTCCATCCCTCCCTCCTTCCCTTTCTCTGTCTCCTTCCCTTCTTTCCTTCCTCTCCCACTATTCCTGCAGCTGACATAGCTGAACTACCGACTGAACTTTATCTCACAGACCCAAAGTCTATAAAATAAGTTATATATTGGTGCCTTTTATAACATCAGTGTCACATTCAACTTTTTTGGGTATCTAGCTGAGAAACAAACTGGTGCTAAATGAGACGAATCTGCAGAGCCTTGCAAGTTCAAACACAATATTTCTGACTTTTTGCATGGGAAACCACAATATGGGTTTACAGGCTTAGCCATTCTGCTCAAAGTATGTATTAAAGATGATGAAATAGTATCTTTGAACAGGCTGACTTTTCTTCATTTAGGGCCTAAGAACACCATGATAAAGTCCTACATCCCTACTTAAGCAAGACTAAGGCATTTGGTGTCCTGTGAACAGAAAACACACATCAGGACTTCAGAACCCTGAGCTGCTCAGTACCATGTTCCAAGTGTCTTCTCACAAGAGTTATTACATGTCATTATTTCATTGGAGGATGAATACCTCATTCAATCAAAACCATCAGAAATGTGTTAGAAGAGCTAAAACTCCAACAGCAAGGAGTTGTTTTTTTCTTTCTTACAACTAGTTACACTTGCTGAGTTCTGTGTTTCAGATAATCATAATACTAGCAGATAACTAGGAAAAATGTTTGTGTTTTTTAGCTGGCAGAAGGAATGTGGAGAAAAGCAGGAAACTCAGGGGGATACAATTCTTTGGGTATTTCACTACCATCATACCTCAGAGTTTCCATCTCTTTAATATCTTCTACAGATTATTTCTACTTGTGTTCAGTATTATCAGTATTTATTAGCTGACAGCATCTGTAAATATAATACATCTTTTCTCACTGTCTTTTGCAAAATTATGCAAAAGCATTACTTTGTTTTTGTTGAAGAACTATTGAAAAAATTATTGTGATAAAAATTTAAGAATAACTAGTGAACAACTCTAGGAAAGGACAATATCCAAAAACTGCTGAGACTTTCTCTCTGTAAGGAGATGATGGGAAAGATTATCAGTTGGATTTGCAGCCTGATAATACAATACTATATTCTTATATTTCTCATGGGTTAGAATTAAGAACTCAATAAAGTGGAGATGCTGTAACTTCCCAACAAATTTATTCCTTTAATGTTAGTGTGATCACTCTAAAGATTTAATGTAGTTAAGATTTGGCAAGAGCTACATTGCTTCTCCATACTAAAATAGCACAATAACTTATTTTAAAAAATAAAATAATTTAATAGAATTAATCCCAAATAAGTTATTCAGTTATAATGTCATTGCAAAGTATGATATTAATAATCTTGCTGTGAAAAAATTCCTTCTCTGAAAAAAAAAATTTCAGAAACTTCTTCATATGCAGAAAAGTAAACTACAAGAATCATGACTACCTGGTGTTTTCCCAGAGTAATTATACTCATCAGTTTTAAGGTGCTATGAAATATTCACTCATTACACTGTTGAGTTGATATACTCAATAAATATGACAATTACTTATAATTCAAAGTAAATCTATTAATATAAGGGAAGAAAAGATTGTGATAGAAAGGTTATCAAAACTAAGATGAAGTTTTCAAATATAGACTATGGAAGTGTGTAATGAAATCATGCCAGGAGAGTACATTTGCAAAAACTTATATCTATTTAGGTCAGACAACCTAATTCACATAATTGGTGCAGTTTTGACAAAATCCTTTCATGTATACCTTTGCCACTAGCTAAGATGAATTGATCTGCATCGTGTCTGGAAGAGTAAATACTCTTCCAGAAAAAAATAGTAGATTTATCTAGGGCTGAAGTGAAAACATATACAAGTGGACTAAGATGATCCCTTGATTGATAGGTGAGAAACTTCCAGTCTGAATGAAAAACTCTTCTCAATGAATCCCACAAACTGCTGATGACTTGCTGCAATTGTTGTGCCCTCTTATTAAGGGAGATGGATGGATTTGACCAAGAGGTGCACTGGAAAGCTGAGCATGATACCAAAGTAAAACATAGACAGTAGAAAATCTTTCTACATAATGTTTTTAGGGGTACTATTAAGAATCCTTTGGGTATTAATTTGGGCAATGAGTGCTAGTATTAGACAAATTTAACTATGAGACTGTTAAATTGTGCAAACAATAAATTTTTTTCTTCTTTGATATATGTGTAAAAGTATCTTTCCATTAGTGACCTTTATCAAAAGAGTCTGTGTGTAATTCATCAATTAAGCAAACAGACTGTTTTAAACTGTACCTGGTTGATAGAAGCTCTAGCATAGTGGCTCCAAGCAATACCACTTCATTCTCATAGTATCTTCTATCTCTAAGTGAGGATGGAACTCATTATTGTCTGCAAAGAGGTCAATTGGACCATAGGGGAAGGCAGGAAATTCAAGTCTCTCTTACAGGAATGTGTGAAAAAAAACTCAAATAATCTCTGGTGCTCCACAAAGGTTTTTTTTTTTTTTTTTAATCAGTCCCATCTTCTCACCTAAGGAACAAAATGCCACAAAGACTCAACAAATCATATTCAAATGGAAAACTCCTCTTAATGCACTAAATGCACTCAGGGTAAGCATACTGAGCAGTACCATTACAGAAGTAGCTAAGATATTGTTATTTCCTGTAGTTTATGAATGAGTTACATTAATTTTCTATACATCTTCAGAACAGAACCATAACATCCATCAAAATTGTTGAGACATCTCTTTGTATAAAAGATAGTTTCTCTGGAGCCTGGAGAACCTCCTTCCCAGCTGCTAAATCCCAGCTCAGTGCACCCAAAGACCTGGGAGTCCCATCCATCCAATGGCTGCAGCTGCTGCCTTCCTGTTTGCAGGCTCAGCCAGCAGCCAAGATGAACATGTATGCCAGAGATGCACACAGGCAGAGGACACTAATGCAGCCAGCTACATAGACTATCCACAGATAAGGCATTCCTTTTACCAGCACCCACCCAGAACTCACATAAAACATATGTACAAACAGCCAAATTTTAGTCCTCCTCTCTGACTGATAAGGATGGAAGTTTGCTAGTAAAGATACACAGCCCCTTACCCTTTATTTCAAAAGCATTGACACATTTGTGAACCCCTTCAATCCACAGCCCCTTATCCTCTGATTCACAAAGACCAACATTTTTGTGAACCCTTCCAAAAGCAGTGTGGGGCCTCAGCTCGTCTCATATTGATGCCCAGATCCTGTGCCTCCACTTAACAGACAGTCCTGCTTGAAGGCTGCTATTGAATTGCACATGCACACACACATGTGCACAGGCACACCTGCACACACACTCAGAGACCAGCTTAGAGGAAAATATAAACTTTTTATCTTCCAAGTGGCTCCTGCCAGTGCACCCAGGCCCTGATACCCTTGCTCCCCTCTTCATTTGCTGATGCTGGGACTCTCCTCTGCTCAATTGGCAATAGGCATGTGAGCCACCATTGCCCAGAGACTGATGCCCTTTGCTGGCACAAAATTGAACTCTCTTCAGACACACACTCCTAAAATCTGTGGGCTCCCTTCAGCTTGCTGATGCTGAGGCCCTCATTTACTCCAAATGCTGGCACTAAAGTTATTAGGACCCCTACCACCAGTGGTCTAACTCAAATTGCAGACACCAAATTCAGGCACTTTTTCTCTCCAGTTCTGGCATTGGCACCTTGGAACACATAGATGGGGAGAGAGTGAGATTATATGGAAAGAGAGTAAAGAAAAGATTTAATAAAAAGAATAGATAGACTACAGAGATGAACGTATGTGGCCCGAAGTTCAGAATCCGACTAGCTGAGGGCGAAAGGCCGACGCCCCTCTGCAATTCCTGGTCAGTACCCTTCCGGCGTCTGATGGCCTCGGGCTGTGCTGGCTGCGGACTGGCGTACCTCGCTGGTATAGGAGAGGAACGGAACTGACCATTTCCCGGGGGTTAAACATCGGTTTATTGACGGTGATGCCGCATTCAAAACACCGGGAAACCATCCGGGAAAAAGTTTTTTCAAAGGGGGTGAAAACAGGATTATAAAGCAAGGGGGTGGGTACAGACAGAGCCAATCAGGAAAGGTGAGGGGATGAACTTCACAGAACTGACACTCCATGGAGACCAATAATCAAAAGGTAAAGGAGGTGTCCTGGGACCCCAGCCAACCACCATCTCTAGAGAGGAGAAGGTTCTCGAAACCTGGGAGGAGGAAGGGAGTGATTGCTGGAACAAATTATTATAAGGAACCACGGTGAGTAAGCACTTTAAATAGCAACATAAAATTCAAGCAACTTTTCGGCTGCCCGTTGCTGGCATTGGCACCTTAACACATAATGGGAGAGAAAGTAGATAATTGGAAGGAATAAACAAAAGACTTAAAAAGAATAGATAGACTACAGTGATTCGGTGCAGATCTCAGTCAAACAAGAGTACTGAGCAGCAACTACCAGTCTTCCTCTCTGCACCCACCCCATCTTTGTTTTACCCATATTCCCTTCCTTTAAATGTTTCTTAATAAGTGTAAAGATGCAAATTCTGGTATGAATTGGAGTATTCAATCATAAGAATACTGACAACCTAATGCTAGCTGTTTCCAGTTATGTTAAAAATCTTCCCTCAGTAAAGACTAAAGAGAGTTTTGAGAGCTCAGTGAATGAATGAATCAGTTAATAAAAAAGAAAAATACAGAATTGAAAGGAGAATTTACACTGCTTGTCTAATAGACCCATTCTATCCTTGTGAACATAAAAACTTGGACCAAGCAACCTTTACTTATTTTGACTAAATGCTTTCAGAGCATTTTTATGTAATTATAATTTTATTTAATTCCCATCAATATAGAGTAACACGTATATTAATTATTTTTATTTGGATCATGTGAACTAGTTAGTGTCTTGACTCATTTTAGAAAAAAGGACAAAGTTTACAAAATCTTAAACCCAATGTGCACAATCTTGTTTGTATGTTTTCTTTTCTGTGTGCAAGTTCAATATCAAGACAGAAGAATGCTTTGAATTTTCTGCCAATTTCACACAATTAAAATAGCATTCAAATTACAATATTCATAATTACACAACTCACCTTGGCTGAGACTACAATACAGCTGCAACAGATCAACAATAGGAAAATGTCTGTTTTCCTAAAAAAATGCCTTTTTCATATAGTAGTATTCTTTTAGGTAGCTGTTCTTCAAATTGCCTTTGTGCTAGCAAACACCTTTATGCAGGACCATAGGAAGACATGTAGACTTAAACCAGCACATTTGGTTAGTAAACAATTGTAAAATTATATTGTATGTCAATCAATCAGTCCTGTTATACTACAGAAACAGAAAAAAATTGTTAAAATCCTTCTTCTCCTAAGATACTTATTTTTAGAAACAAGAAAGGTTTCCCCATTTTCTTTTGGCTAAGTGGAGAATAAAAAGTCACTTAGTTACACTCATAGTGTCCTTTTTTTCCTTGTCAATCCTTACCAGCTACTAGAAAGTAGTGTTCAGAGTGTCTTGCCCTCCAGTAGTTCAGAATATTAAACCATTTTCATGTCATTATGGATATGTATTTACTGTATCTGGAAGTTCTTCCTGTCTCATTTCTACCACCCCTAAGTATGTCAAAATTGCAAAGATATTTGTAGGGGAAATTTCAAAAGGGATGTGTCTGTATAATTTGTGTGAAAGGGCAAAGGTCCTAAAGAGATATGGACCATGAGGGGGTGGAAAACCAGTTCTAGAAAACTTTACTAATGGATTTTTTTGTTTGAAAAAAGAGTGAGGTTTTTTCCAGTTTTCTCAGAATTATGCTGACCATGATGCTTCTATAGTGAAAGAAAGGTAAGAAAGGGAGAATAGCAAACAGATTAACTAGGAATTTAGAATTCAGAAGGTTTATCCAATTTTTAAAAATATATTTCTATGCAGGCGTAATTAAAATATCGACAAGGATCTTCAGTCTTTCACTATGAAAATAAAGATTATCTCTTTGATCCCTCTAACTCCATTATGTTTGTTTGTTTGTTTTAACTCTTCATTTCAATGTAATGATTTCTTTGTATTCTATAATTGACAAGATAAGTGATGCTTCCAAGAAAGATACACTTTGAAAATTTTACTGTCTTTGGATATTCAAGAGCTAGCTTTATACTTAGCTCTTTCTTAAAGAATGTTCTTCTGAGGGTTACTACTTTTCTCACATCCATACAGTGAACGTCTGTTGTGAAGCACAAGAATAAACAGTTTTTCATTGCTATCCTAATCTTCCAAAAAAGTGTTTATAAGAGGATGGTTTTAGATACATTTTTTTCATTCAGCTTTTCTTATGAAAACATCTTATTTGTCCCATATATAGTAAATAAACCACTTATCTTCTTCCTTTTTAATCAAGTTGCACCCCTAAATCATGACATTATTGACTCTTTGGATTATTTCCATCTTAAATTTCTAGTACCTATGAGAGGATAATGAAATTAGGAATAGAAATGTATTCAAATTCATCTATCCAGGATGAGTTCTGAATCTTGATAACTCTGTATTTGAGAACCAGGGAGTCAGTGATTAAGAGTCTTCCTCTGTTATTCTGACAATAGAAAAAAGGTACTTGTGTATGACATCTGATTGCAAAAAGCTTCTCTAATTTATATGTTTTTACTTCAGTACATGAATAATTTGGAAGTCTGATTTTTATATTTTACAAAGCCGATTTTTACAAAATCTAAGAATATGTCAATCTGTGCAATAATCATCAAAAATAAATGTTTTAATAAAGCAAAAGTTTGCTTTATTAAAAGTTTATTAAAAAAAAGTTTAAAAAAGTTTATTTATTAAAAGTTCATGCCATTACTACAACAGATAAAATTATTATTGTAAGACAGGAAAAAAAAGGTGCTTCCTACCTGTAAAGCCCTTGTCACACTCACAAAAAAAAGTGTTTGGAGTAACATTGATGCAGTTACCATTGAAACATGTGGATGGCTGGCATTGTCCAACTATTTCTGTGCAATTTTTACCTGTGTCAAAGGAATAATAGGAACATTGGAGTTTAGCAAATATTTAGGGAGTTTGGTGAACATTTTATAAATGTCAAATTTATAGCTACAATATGGATAGGCAAATGGATAGAAAGGTATTTATGCCAACATTGTTCATTAACTTACTGAGCTTCTAAGGAAAAGCAGAAAGATATTAATCCACTTTTATGCTCACATACTGTGCTTAACCTCATCTAACATATAGTGATAAATTCACATACACCTTAAAAGGCAGAAGAGCTACTAGAACTGTTGTATTTATTTCTTTTTAACATGAATTTAACTTACAGTTTCATTCAGTGTTGAGAACAAAAGATGTCCTTATGTGGAGTGGAAATATGAGATTTTTTATTAATATGCAGCTTTCTAGAAATTACATTCCAGTAATAAGTTGTTTATGCTATTATAGCATACAAGTCTAAATACCATTTAATTATGCTTGCCTCTTGAATTATTACCATGACATTATTCACACTTCAAAAAGTGTTCAAATTTCTAATAGACTTTATGTTATGGGAGGAACTTATTCCTCCCTTACTCTTGTGTAGCCCTGCCCATAATATATGGTGATTTAGTCTCCTAATTCTTCTTGTTTGCATCCAGTTTATTTATGGGACCAGTATTGTCAGCTGATGACATTACCTAAAACTTTCCCGTATAGGCTAAAAAAAATGTTTTAAGCATGGCTTGTTGATAGCATTAAGCATGATGATTGCTTTTAACAGAATTGCTTCCAAATTTTTTTCATTAATTTGAGTTCAATTAGTACCAGACGCTTTTGGTACTGTTATTTTCAAAGCATTTTACGCAGTCTCCAGTAACGATAAAGGAAATATAAAACATACTGCATACCATCAATGTTTTCCACTATCTTATTACACTGTTCATAATTATAAAAAAAAATTTCTCACAACATTGACTTATTCATACCTGCATAATCTTCCATTGGCAAATGCATTAGTAACCAAATTATTATGCACTTTGAAAAGCAATTAAAAATAAATTACAGCAATCTTTATGCAACATAAGCTTCATTTCTATGAAGCGTATTCTATGAACCTCACTCATTCCTAAGCTATCAGCTGTGCTTCACAGCATAGCATCACTATTGTGAGATCATAGAAATTCAGTACAACTGAGGAACATTTCAGGAATTCTTCTCCACAAGTACAGAATGAGCTACAATGATTCTTTTTTGATGAGGATGAATATTTCTGGTACTTTCTATAACATACCTAAACTCTATTGGTCTGAATGCAGGAACAACAACCCCATAATTTCCTTAAACCATTTTTTTCCTCCATTAATAAGAGTAGTCATTAGATAAGAGTTTACCCAGTTATGCTGTACTCTCTGGTGTGGTAATCCAAACCCAAATTCAGTTTGTTCTGATGAGTTTTGGGTAAGTGCTGTAATATTTCCTAGGAGGATTACTTGATTTTTGTTTTTTTCATTTGTGATATATTTATTTGATAATAACAGTATGTTTAACAAATTGCCTTTGAAAACAACCTCAGGGGACAGAACAATCTGGAAGAAAGTACTAAGTATTTTATTTTGCTTGTTCTTCTAAATTAAGGTTTGACCTTTCAGTTAAACTAAATTTTGATACAAAAAAAATCACTAATGTAATCTGATAGGTCTTTAAATTAAAATGGAGGGGAGTTCTGACTGGTTGAGTGAAATCATTATTCATTTAAACAAAATCACTCTATTCTACCATTTTGATTAACCAGGTATTTTCGGGGGACCTTACTCCAAATGATTTATGTTGTTTGGTCTCATAACCTGAACTGCAGAATAAAAAAAGTAAACCAGTTACTTCTGTAAGTCAAGAAGCATTTATTTATGTCTCATGCTTAAGTTGGAAAGAAGCACGATAAGAACTTATTCTGTTTTTCTCTACAATGTATTTATGAATGTCTGCAAGTACAAACTGTCTTCAAATGCCTGCACAGTCTCCCATAGGTGACACCATGTAAAAGAGACCCTGCAGGTATGGTAGCAGCCATGGGCAATCAAATGATACAAAAGTCTTGCTAGTGTTGTTCCTATTGTTTTATCACCTGTTAAGGAAAGTGTAAGATCTATATAATGCTTACCCCTAGAGGAGAAAAGAAATACCTGAAAATTTTGGAGGACATGTGCATTCATAAGAATCTCCCGAAAGTTCTGATTTCTCAGTGCAGGAGGCATTGTTGCGGCAAGGTTTAGTGGAGCATATATCAAACTTCTGGCAGAACGTTCCTGAATACTGTGAGAAACAGTGGCAATTATATGTTTTCTCCCAAATGTGGCTTAGACATTTTCCATGCCCAGAGCACAGTGGTGCACCCCGAGACTGTTGGCAAAGCTGCTGCTTCACAGTAACGTTCAGACGAAGGCCCATGTTGCACAAGAGTGGGCCTCTCTTGTGAAGTTCTGCAAAGTAGTGAGTTCCAGCACCAAGCCAGTTAGGATCCACTTGGTGCAGTCCTCTTATCTGGCAAACAAAAATCAACTGCTCTTGAAGAAAACCAGCTTTAGGGCAGTTAATAAATTCTTCCTTGGAGACATTTACCAGATTCATTCCATAAGACTGAAAGGATGGCTCAGAGGAGATGAAGAGACTATCACCTAATTGAAGCTGTAAAGGGCATATCTGAGGGATGCTGAGGTTATGTTCTTCAGAGATTTCACCAATAATACTTTTATTCATATTCCAGCATTCAGTGTAAAAGTCTGAACAGACATTTTCCCTTGGTGTCCATTTTATTACAGTAGGTTTTGGTTCTGTTCTCCATTCAGTAATCATTTGTCTCTCACATATTACTTGCCCGTTGACAATGCAAAGTTGAAGAAAGCACACTACCATGCAATATGCTGATTTCATAGTCATCATTTCACCTGACCAATGGAAGTTTCCTTTCACATATGCTTCATTACTGAGGATAACTTCAGAACATTTGTTCCTGATGGTTCACGTGTATTTTCCACGGCACCCTAGGAATTCAAACAGAGGAAAATATTTCTGTTTTCATACCAAATACAGTTTGGTATGAAATATTAAAACCACATTACAAAACAGAAAATGTACAACAAATCAAGGGCAACATCTAACTAGTCATGGGAAATTGGAATAAGTCAAATGAACCAATCAGAACTCCAACACCGAAAAAAAGTCAGTTTTTTCCTATTTTTATTCCTGCTAAAAATTTGATATTTATTTAGTGCATTTCATTGTTCTTGTGTGCGCAAGAGATTGAAGGCATACTTTTCATGTTCCCTCCTTCTGACGATAAAATTAATGGTATTAAAGTTAAGATAGGGCATCTGCAGCAAAACGAGGAACTAAACACAAACATTGAAGTTCTAGTCATAAACTTTAACCATAAATATTTTTCTAATAATAATTTAATAGTTTATTATAAAAGTAGATATTCCAAAGATGTAGGCCTGAGAATTTTTGCTTTTTAAAGAAAACATGCAATCACTACTCAACTCTTTTCTGTTCTTATACATTTAACAAAACCCTTCATTGAATCCTTAATTTTCAAAGAATAGGTTTTAAAAGCAAATGTCCTTAATCATATGCTTAAGACTATTATGCATTACGGTCAAAGATGGCAGATTACAGAGTCCTCCAGGACTATTTAATTTATAGACTAGCCTTTTCTATCCCTTGAATATATCTAGCGATTTTTATTGCATCGAGATGAGTGATTACAGAAAGAAAACCAAAATAAGATTATGAAGCTTCTGCTTGGAGTCATAATGAAAATGATGAAAACCCAATATTATGTTAAATACCTTTGAAATTTTCAATAGCTGTGCATTAGTAATACCTTAATTTGTCTTAAATGCAAAGCTTTTTTTCTCTTTTACTCTTTTTTCCCTTCAGTATTCTTATTTGAAATTCTCAGATATTTATATTCCCTTTTAAGATAGTGGCTGCTAAACTAGTATTTACAAATGAGAAAGTTATTCTAAAGAAAACTTATCTTACAAGGGAAGCCATTCAATGTAAAAAAAACAATAGCATTTGTAGTTTGAAATTTGTTCCCATTGTTTTCATTTTTGCACAGCACATGCAAAAATAATGTGGATGAATAGTTTTCTATTCTAATAAAACATGTAGTTTTATTGGTCTTGCTTGGCCTGGTTTTGGTAGGGGGAGGGCTAGAGGGGTGGCTTTCTCAATGTCCAGCAGAGCCAATGCCAGCCAGCTCCAAGATGGAAGTGACATTGGTCAATACTGGACCAATCACAGAAATGGTGGTAAGATCTATGAGATAAAAGTTTTAAGAAGAAGAAGAAAAAGTTATTGTGCTGTTGCAACTGAATCCAGAGAAGAGCAGAGTGTGAATATGTGAGAGGAACAGCTCTGCAGACGCCATGGTCAGTGCAGAAGGAGGGGCAGGAGGTGGTTCAGGTGCCAGAGCTGAGATTCCCCTGCAGCCCCTGGTGCAGCCCCTGGTGGGGCAGCTGTGCCCCTGCAGCCCATGGAGAGATGCAGAGATCCACCTGCAGCCCTTGGAAGAGATGCACACTGGAGCAGGTGGGTGCCTGAGAGGAGGCTGTGGACTTGTAGACATCCAGGACATCCATGCTGGAGCAGGATCCTGGTAGCAATCTGCAGGCCAGTGGAGGGAGAAGCCCATGCTGGAGGAGGTTTCCTGGTAGAACTTGAGACCCTGGGAGGAACTCATGCTGCAGGAGGTATTCCTGAAGGACGGAAAGTTATGGAAAAGTATCCCTCAACTGCAGAAGTTTGTAGAGAACTGTTGCCTGTTGGATGGACTCACATTAGAGAAATTTGTGGGGAACTGTCTTCCTTGGAAACTCCCCATGCTGGAGCAGGGGAAGGACTCCTCTTTTGGAGCAGCGGCAGAATTAACCTGTGGTGAACTGACCATAATCCTCATTCCCTCTCTCCCTGTGCCACTGGGGTAGGAGGGAGTGCTGGGGAAGATGGAGGAGTAGGGGGAAGATATTTTTAAGGTCTTATTTTATTTCTCATGATTCTGCTCCGATTTTTTAGTAATAAATTCAATTAATATCTCTAATTCAAATCTATTTTGCCCATGACTGTATCTGGTAAGTGATCATTCTCTGTCTTCATCTTAAGTCACAAACCCTCCATCATATTTTCTCTTCTCTGTCCATTGTGGAGGAAAGTGTTAGAATGATTTTGGTGGGTGCCTGGCATCTACCCAGGGTCAACACACTACACTGGTTTATCACAAAAGGACATGTGGATTATGATGCAGCAGTGAATGATTTCCCTAAATGTCCTCACTTTCCCCAAAGATCTTTAAGTGTATTTCGGTCCATACTCTGGACTGGGCTGAAAGATCAAAGGACTTTCAAAGGACAGAGTAAAGATACTGAAACCTTTAGTTGAAGAATTTTTAAAACCTTAATGATCTAATGGCAATTATATGATCACATTAAAGGGTCATATTCAGTCTCTCCTATTTCTATCTAAATTGAGATGAAAACATCCAAAATGTAGCTATGTCCTATTAATAATATGCTGAACATGTGAACCTGTCCCAATGACCTTTGTGCAGTAGAGTGGCCAGCACTGTTTAAGATATCAGAAAAGTGTGGACTCTAACTAACTAATAGCAGTAACAGGAGATTGGAGTTAAGAATATTAAACTCAGAAGGAGTACAAACTATATTTTGACCCTTCTCCCAGAACAGTTTTCATTTTAATTTAATTACTGGATCCAAACTTTGCCTTCAAAGGGTTTCTGTACTCTAGCCACATAGCTCCAAAGCTAGGCAAGTATTTTAGTACTAATTTCCTCTCTCTTCCTCTGTATGTTCACCCCTGGGAATTAACTCCCCATAGTAAGAAAGAAAGAAAGGACACAGATCTGCAAAAATACTACTATTCTTGCTGCTGAATACTCATAATCTTTCTATTTCAAGACCACTCCATTATCTTCATAATCTCATGATGTTCAAAGATACCATTACATAAAGGGGTATCAAATGTGTAGTTTGAGTAATTTAGATTTTTTTTTTTCTTTTAAGGTAGCAGTCTTGAACCATTACATTCATTATAACTGCTATTACATCTGTTACTGTTATCAGGTATAGAAGTCTATGGTCTGTATTATTGCATAGATTTATAAATCCTACATTCAGCAGCCTATCTTTTCATACCTATTTCTTTTCATTACCTATAATGAGATTTTCTCAGGTGTTACTAAAATAGGCCTTTACAAAAGGTTATTTTTCCTTTTAGACACTTCAAAAAGAAAGCTGTTGCATGTCTAATGCAAAAGACTTCTTGCCCACGGACATTTTGTCCTTCATTCATGTAATTATGCATCATTCTGGTGTCATATACAAGTTTCATTTTTACTGGTAATGAAAATGTGCTTCATTACAATATTTATATGGGATAAATCTGAACTATTTAAAAATAAGTGTTTGGTAGCATTTTAACAGTTTTTATTCTTCACAAAATAATTATTAGCCTTTATGCATAAGAAAATAAAAAAATCAATAAAAAATATGAAGGTAGCCTTATAACTAATAATAATAAACAAAATAAAATTAAACAAAATTAAATAACAAAAACATCTTGTAAAAGCAATGAAAAAAACCTGAAGGAATATAGAAAATAAATACCAAGAGATTGATTTTTAGCAATAAAATAATGAAGGAAACAAAATTATAGAGTAAAGAGTATAAAAAGTAAAAAAGCTCTGTATGAAATACAGTTATAATATAGAAAATCAGCAAAGAAATTAAATAACTGCAAAATGCTTATGCCATCTCGTGAGATAAAATGATGTCATGTGATGAAATTTGAAAGGGATTATGACAACCGTTATACTTTACATCTGCTTTTGGCAAGGATAAAATCTTCCTATTTATAAGCCCAGCTGGCTCCATGTAATTGATGAAGTCTAAGAAAATTTCAAGACTGGGATTTGTATGGACACAGAGATACTTGAAGAAAATCAAACTCTTAAACTTATATAAGGCTGGGTAAAAAGCAGCACAATGCTCTATTATTCACTAGAGGAGAATAAAGCAAGTAGATTTATACAAAACTTCAACAAAAATTAATCCCACATGATCTGCATTCTTGTCTAGCATTTTAAGGATTATGTATTCTTTCTATTAATAACTGGTATTACATACTAATAACAAAAAATACAGTGCATTATAAGTGAGATTGGAGAAACACCCACAGATGATATTTGACTTTAACAACTTCTCAGAGAAAGAAAATCTGTCAAAAGAGAGAACAACCAGGAAATGTTTAGTAAGATCATGGCACCATGTTTTGGCCAGGAATGAACATCCTCTTTCCACCTTCCCACATGTTGCATGACCCCTTTGTTAAATTCCTTCCTGTGCTTGAGCAGCTTTGGTAGAATGGACTGCAACCTTGGATGAAAGAGATATGAAGTGAGATGGTGATGTTGGGGGGGTCAGGGGATGCTTTGTGGGTGCCCCCCTACCTTCCTCAGGTGCTGCACTTAAGGTGAAGTTCTGATCTTTGATACTCATCTGGGCTATGCTGCAAGTGAGCAGGTACTTGCACTTATACCTTGATAACTTGGGCCTTGATCCTGTCCTAAATATTTGACTTACTCTCTGTAGCACCTGTCTCCTTGCTGCTTATGTGTCTGGGTACCACTGGACTGTTGGCTGCCTCTGAGCACCATTCCCAGACACTCTCTTTCCCATATGGATACTATGGGATGGTGCCTCTTGTCACTGATGTCACTCTCCCCTTCCAGCACTCCACCCTTGCATGGCAGCCCATGTTTTCTGCTCCTCGGTAATGTGATTTTTATTTTTTTAAATTTCTGGTGTGTATTTAAAAACATCAAATTTAAGCATGATGTAATAGGTATATATAATAAAGGAAAAGCCATAAATTACAATGCCTGCAAAATTTTACTTCCACTCTCTGCCTTTGCAATATGCACTAATATTCCAAAGGATATACCAAGTGGTCCTTTGTACCTTTTTTTTTTCACCACACAATTAATAAATCTTAGTATTTTCTGCATTATTTATGCCAATCCTAATTACTTGCAAATGATTCCTTGTTTACTAGACAACGTTTAAAACATATGGCATTTGTTTAAACAATATTGAACTTGCTAGACAGTGAATTTGCCAACACCTCAAAATACACAACCTTTATTTCTACCTTATAGTTGTACTGTAAATATAGACAGAGTAGTGATGCAGACAGCATTGAACTTGCTTATCAGGGTTTCTGGTGGCTAGTCTTTAATGGTAAGCATAACAGTATTAAGCCAGGGAATCTTACTTTACTCTAGTTTACTGTTAGCTGCCATGGTTTAACCCTGTCTGACAACTGAAGCCAACACAGCTGCATGCTTATTTCCACCGATGGTGATGGGGGACAGAGTCAGAAAGGTAAAAATGAGAAAACTCTTGAGTTGCAACAAAGACAGTATAGTAGGTAAAGCAAAAACTGTGCATACAAGCAAAGGAAAACAAGGAATTCACACCTTCTCATGGGCAAGCAGGTGTCCAGCCATCCCTAGGACAGCAGAGCTCCATCACACATAGCAGTGACTTGGGAAGAGTAGCACTTTAACACTAAAAATGCCCCCTGTTATCCTTCTTCCCCCAGCTTTATCTGCTGAGCACAACACCCTACATTGTGTATGGAATGGTATGGAATATCCCTTTGGCCACTTGGGATCAGCTGTCCTAGTTGAGATCCCTCCCAACTCCTTGTGTACACTCAGACTCCTCATTGTGAGGTGAGGAGCAGAAAAGACCTCAGCTCTGTATAGGCACTGTTTGGCAATATCTAAAACATCACTGTGTTATCCCACTGTTTTCACCACAAATCAAAAGCACAGCTCCATATTGACTCCTATGAAGAAAGTAAAGTCCAATCCAGTCAAAACTAGCTCACCAGCCAGCCTAAAATTCTGTTTAGCCGTTCTGATAGTGAGAAAAATTATCACGGAAACAACACCCTACACAAGCAATCTTTGTGCCCACACTCAAGTGTCTGGAGTCTGTCGCAGTTCCTCCAGGATACACAGAGGAGGTTTTGGTGTAGTATGTAACACAACTTCTTCTGCTGCCCTTTGCTTAGTACTTGTGATACTTGTTTCTACACTCCTAGGACATTAAGTTGACCTTGGCTGAAGTCTCTGAGGATGTCTGTACCCCCATGTCATAATACCTCTGCATGAACCTCTCCAGCCCCTATGAGCTCCCAGTGCCTTCCATAGGTATGCCTGAAAAGGGCCAGGAGTTCCTCCAGCTTGATGACAGCTTTGCACAGATGGATTTCCCCACCTAGAGACTTCAGGAAACATCTATGAGGAGCAGAAGGTAGTTGGTGGCCTGATTTCACAAGAACCCTACACTCAAAACCAGTCCCCTAAGCCTGTGTTACCCCACATGGCTCTCATTTACTTCACTCACAGTTTTGCATGCCCAACAAAACAGTATAAAGACTAAAAATCTGCCAAAAAGGCAGTTGAAGAAGTTATAGAAGAAAAACAGATCCTAGAAAAACTGCTTCAAGTGGCATGGCTTCCCCTAAATAAATCTATAAATGCACACTCTTTTAACCTGTTTTCTTTATTATAGTTTTTTCTAAGACCATGATGAAGCCCCTATGTGACCATGAGTGTGACCTGCAGATCTCAAAGAGTCAGTAAAGAAAATGATCTGTAATGGGAGATTGCAGCTACAATGTACATTAGATAAATAGCATGACGCAGTTTAAATAAAGACTTAATTTCTGTGTAGAATCTATTACTGTTTCATGGAGCAGTAGGTTGAAAAACACAAAAGGCAAAGCAACTTTTGATGTGATTCTAGTTAAGTTTGTCTCTTTAGAAGTGGCCATCATGTACTTGAATTCAAAATGCCTGCAGAAAGAATTAAATTGAAAAAAGGTCAACAGTTGTCCTCAGTTTCTAAAAGAGAAACAATTAATGAGTTAATTTGTTAAAAGAATGCTTAAAATTGGGCAATACTATTAGGTACCCAGGGGAAAACCAGAAATTATATAAGGATACTGTATTAAAAATAAATTTAAAAATTGGCCAGGGCTTGAAATAGATAAAAAGGAGCTGGTATATCTAAGAGTGTGGGAAGAAAAGCAAGAAGCAGACCTGACAATCTGAAATTTCCTGTTAATAAACTAAATAAAAGCATCACAGAACTTTACATGTTCAATGCAAAAAGAGATTCATATGCAAACACTAGAGGGGAAAAATATTCCAAGAGCAAGTAATAGCATCAAAATCAACAACAAATCTCTAAAAAGACAACAGTAATAGAAATTCCAATAGAGACTCTCCATGACCAACAAACGTTCTAATGATGAACTTATTGTTCGGTTATGATACAGTGTCATACTAGATCATATTGACACTCAGTGGTTGCAGTACAAACTAGAGAAGAAAAAAACAATATCCCATGCTACTCAAAATTACATTCTCTCTTGTCCCACTGTCACTCTGCTGAATTTCACAGCTGTGTTGTATTTACTCATGATGCTTATGGTGCCTGAGGATAAAAACTAAAAGCTAGAAATATTAACAATGGAAATTGTTAAGGAAAATACTGTGTTCTTGTGGTGAAATTCCTTTCTACTGTTTCTTAATCTACGTACTAATCTATATAGGTCATATTTAGTTTATTGCACTACAGCTGTATTAAAAGAGAGAAGGCAGAAGTAGTTTTAAACATGTTTTGTCATTTAACACTGCTGTATTTGACAACACAAGGTCCACAACCATGGACAAGAAACCTTGAGCCTTTATTATTTATAGCCCAATCACAGAACAAGGTCCTGGAAGTGACCATCAAGGATTATGATAAAGAGCATTGACATTCATTGAAATATGTATGGAGTATTTACTTCAGTTAAATTCCCTCAAACAGTTTGTCTGAGTAGTGTTGTATAAAGAATGAAGTCAAAACAGATAGAACAGGATACGCATTTCTCATGTCCATCATCATGCTGCCTTTCATTTGGTTTTTAAACTTTGAAAGTATTTAGTCATGCCAGTAAAGCATGTACACTCATCTTTAAAGTAAAAACAGGATTTTGAAGGAGAATGCATAAAAATTATGATGGGTGGAGTAAAACTGCAAAAGGATTCTAAATGCAATAGAAAAGTTTACTGTATTTTCTTGTCTATAAAAGCAATATGTATATTTAAACTGGATTATCACTATTTCCATTTTTTGAGGTTTTGGAGTTCCTACAGCAGGTATTTCAGATGTACATTTACAGTAAACTTTTTGTTACAATCAAAAACGTGCTTCTGAAGCAAACTTAAAGTTACCACCACATAGCACATTTTAGTTTACTTAAGGCAGCAATCTCAAAATAAGTGAATCTTCAAATTGAACAAACCTGAAAGAAATGCTTGAAGAATGTACCTGATACACCCCAGTGAGTATGGATGGTTGATCCATATGTGTAAGGCTAGTCAGCAGGAAAACCCCTAAATGAACCATAGTATGAATATAATTTAGTGGTATCAGGTATCTACACAGCTTCCTGGCTTCACTTCTAAAGTCCTCTCTTATCTCTCCATACTGCTTGAAAACATAGGCAAATCTGTGAACTGAATGTGAACTTAAATAGAACTAGTTTCTTAACATATTTAAGGAGTTAAATTCTATTGTATTCAAAATAATTGATCCTTAATTAGAGCAAAGGAATTAAGATCAATCTCCCTGAAAAATAGCACAAATCTTGAAAGGAAAATTAATTTTTATCAACTCCAGATAATACAGGCTAAGTGAATTCCATTCAATACTCTTTTAGAGAAAGTATTAACTTGACTTTTTCATGCTTAAGGAGTCATATTATTCAAGGATATCGTGACTATTACAGTCCATTGTGTCTAACTTTAGCTGAGGCTAGATAGAAAGGAAGAATAAGATAATTGGAGACTCCTAGATGGCATAGAATCAAAGAATGCCTTTGATTGGAAGGCATCTTAAGGATCATCTAGTTACAACTCCCTGCTGTGGGCAGAGACACTTTGCACTTGACCAGGTTGCTCAAAGCCCCATCCAACCTGGCATTGAACCCTGCCAGGGCTGGGGCACCCACAATTATTGACAATCTGTTCCAGTGCCTCATCATCCTCAAAGTACAGACTTTCTTTCTAACATCTAATCTAAACCTTCTACTCTTTGAACCCATTAATCTTTGTCATATCACTACAGCTCCTGATGAAGGGCCCCTCTCCATCTTCCTTATAGGCCTCCTTCAGATACTGGAAGGATATTATGAGGTCTCCATGCAACCCTCTCTTCCTCAGGCTGAACAGCCCCAACCTTATCAGCCTACCATCATGGGAGAGCTCCTCTAGTCTCCTCACCATGTCATCTGTATTAGCTCTGAAGACAAGGGGCTGACATGCATGTCTCCAAACCAACAGCCAAATAACTATGGAAGCCAATAGGGATAATAGGGATTGGTGGCAAGAACATGCTGTGAGAAAGGATTGGCGTGCCTGGAGAAGGAGCCCATACAGAGGGAGGCCAGCACTTTTCTGGGACAAACTCCTGGAGAAGAGCGCAGCACAAACTGGGGAATGAGAAGCAGGCATGGACAGTTGACCAAAGAAAGACCTAGTAGGGATCTCAAGACCACGAAAAACCCTCCAAACCCAGCATGATAATGCATTTGAATAGAAAGAGAGAAACTCAGCCCCAGGACAGGGAAGACTTAGGTGTAAAAAGGCATCCCTACAAAGCCCAGGTGATGTATCTACATATGGCCTTGTCTGATACAATGGCCATTCTTAATACCATGTGTGAACAGAATTGTAGAATCATAGAATCACTTAGGTTGGAAAAGACCTTTAAGATCATCAAATCCAGCCATAAACCTAACAGTGTAAAGACCAACACTGAGTGAACACAGGGAACGCATACTCATTATAAATGACAATATTTACAATCTATGTTCCTAATAGGCCTCTTGAAATACAATAATATATTTGACAGAAGCTTCTGTTTAATGATAGAATTAATAAAGTCATTCCATAATTTAATATATTTTAAATTAAATATACAACAGTATATCCAGGCAACAAGAGAAATTGAATAATTGGTTTATTGTTGCTAGGATTTTGCAAGTTAGTACTTTGCAAGAATTAAATCATCACCTCTCCTCCAACTACTTTTTCACTTGCAGTGACTTGAAGGGATTGTCACTACTCATAGAGAATTTAGCTAAGGCTTTTTACTTAACTTCTTAGCTGTATTCTTAAAAGAATTGAAAAAAGAAAAAAGAAAAAAAAAGAGGTACTTAATGCTGCTTATTAGAGTTATAGATAATTTTCTGTGGTTTTAGTTATCTCCACCATAACTCTTATAGGAATTCAAAAAATAAAGAGTATGGGGTAACTATTTTTCAGGGACAATGAAAAAACATGAAAAATCAGAAAGCTCACAATTTTCACCAATTGTATTTTGAAAAATCTGAGTAAATAGGCAGATGACTCAATCCTTCTAGATCTTTGGAAATCACTATTAACAATGAATATCAGGCAAGCCCTGTCAGTAACCTGAGTTCCAGCCATCTGAGTGAAGCTGCAGCAGGTATATGGGGAAAATCTTTTTCACATATGGCACAGAAAAGCAAAGTAAAACCTAAAGCCAACCCTTCTATTAGTCAAGGTGAGATGAATAGAATTTTAATCTAAATTTTGAAGAAGGTGTCATGTGGCTTGTATAAGAGAATTTCAGTCGTGATGTCAAAATGGAAGAGCTAACAAGTATAATACAGAAATGAACATGCAATTCTCCTAAAACATCAGCAGAAATGACTCTTGGGGAGTAACCAAGACTCTACAATAATCCTCAAAAGAGGATTTTAGCTGATGGTGGGCAAAAAGCAAACTGTGTATAGGAAAAAATAATTGTATCAACATTATTCTCCAGATTCTCATCAGAAATAATGAACATAATGTGCTGTATTTTGCTGCAATAAATGTCTTTGTGTTCCTGAAAGAGTATTCAGACTTGTTACTTGGGAGGAGGCAGGTATCGTCACCTGTTTCAGTTGCAGAAAAGCAATACAGCACAGAAAGTTTTATAAAACTGATGAGGTTTTGCTTGTATTTAATTGCCTGGAAAGATCTGGTTTGGACCTCATGCTGCTTTCATTCAAGTGATGATTTTATTCAACTGCTCTTGCATTAGCAGTCAAAGCTGAAATACTTCTTGTCTCAGAGGTAATAGGATACTGATGCATCAAAATTTATTTTCATTGGTATCTGAAATTTGAGGGAGGTTCTCTTAAAGCAGCACTGCTCCAACAGTAGATTTTGTATCAGTAAAATATATTAATTTTACTCAGAATCTCATAATAACCTCAGAAAATTTATTTCTCACACAACTGTGAGAGATTCCTTGCTGTTGTCCTGATTATTCATGAAAAAGGTGGAGAGCTTTTAACTCTGAGGGAAGCATGCAGACTGCAATTTTCAGAGCACATCAGAAAGTGTTTCAATGCTTCCTGCTAAAAGCACTTCATTTTCCCAGTAGGCTTTGGCAAAACTCAGCAGAGCTCAGGAGTAGAAATCAAACCAAACCAAACTACAAAAATAAAAACAACAAAACAAACAAACAAACACAAAAACAAAACAAACAACAAAACACAAACAGACAAAACCCCCCACAACTCTTAGAACACCTGACAAAGATGAAAACAATTTTTCCATAAACTGTGAAACCAACAGCTGATAAATGGCTTCTGACCCCAATTCAATTGCAGCTTTGAAATAGGTACACCACCTTTTCAGGCTTTTTTTTCAGGAGTGAAATGGTTTTGAATTTCTAGGATTGCTAGAACAAGATATGTAGAAGTTAAGATTTAATCAGACAAGAAGTATTTTTAAGCAGCAACACTAATACCCACATGTAACTGAATGGTGTCCTCTTTTCTATGATGCAGCAATTTTCAGAGGTTTTTTGTAGTTTGAAAAACTACACTATTGTCTCTAGATAAGTTAAAAAAATCAGTCTGTATTTTCTGTAGTCACTGAAACGTCCTCTCTTTCTTTCCAAGACCTCCCTGGCTCTGTTCATGCTTGGCAGTTCTTTATACTGAGGTTCTTCCTCACCACCTGCATTGTAAGAGCATCTTCAAAGCTCAGAAATGCAATTGAACAAAGCAGCATCTTTTCTTCTTTCCATAGAGATATCTGTATCCGTCCATTGAGGCAAGAAATGCACATTACTCTATTCTCTGCTGCCCAGCCACACTTACTTTTGTATATTTTGAAAAAACCCAACCCAAACCAAACCAAACCAAAACAACAAAACACGGGGGAAAATTAAAATTTGCATCATCTTTCGGAAGCTGAGGGAGACAGAAGTAGAAACTTATGAAATCAATTGGTCAAGCTGAGAACTTTGTAAGTCTGAAAAGAAACCAGATGATATATTTTCCGCCTCTTGATAAGAGGGATTAAAAGAAACTATTTAATCTAAACTGTATAATTTAAGTACTAGGGGAAAAGTTTCTGGGTTTTCAAGTTTTATAATACTTATTTTGGCACTAAAATATGTTATACAACATTTATAATGAAAACACTGGAATTTCTTTTCCTAAAGTTTTTTAGCCTGAGTTAGTAATAGCATCAGTCATGGTGCTGCCTTTAGCATACAGAGCTTTTAAGAAGACTTAAAATCAATGTTTAACATAGAGCAAATTTGGAATATTGTATTAACAATTATGCAAATTATATCTTAAATTTAATTCAATTTACAGTAGGTAAAGTGTTATCCAAAGATTTTCAGAATGTTTAATCAACATTCTAGAAGTTATGACATATATGTAAGTCACATTAATTGCATTTCTACAATTATGTAATTAAAAAGGTATTAGTATAGTATGCAATGACTAACTCATCAGGAAATTCACCTCACATAATTGGGATTTACAATCTAATTATGTTTTATTCTCACTTCTGTGTCCTGTAAGTTTTCTGGTATTTTGTCAGCTTGTTTTGTGCATAAGCATTCTTATTCAAAAGGCAGGATCTGTTTAAAACATTTTGTCTATTGAATTCCATAACATTGCAATTCATGAGCTATTCTTGGAAATTTGAATATCCGTTTGAGGCATTTGCAATTACTTTTAGTTTATGTATGATTTAATTCATGATCTTGCATTTTTCAATAGCATTACTCTACTTTTCCATCTGTGAAATTCAATTTTCCCAAATTGGTTTCACTTCTTATAGTCCTTTATCAGAATTAAGCATCACTGTCTCTTAAAAACTGCATATCTAAACAATATTTCTTATTTGGTCTCTCAAAAAAGTACTGGGTTTGCAAGTTATGTTATATAAAATAAAGCCAATTTTCTGCATTATACAAATAGTGCCAGCATATATATTTCTCAAATCTAGAATATGTCACATTTCAGAACACCTAGTCTAGGAGTTGCATATTATTTTATTAATCCTTCTTTGCATAGTCTATTGTCAAGCGTCATGTGTAAGTGCAGACAGAAAAATTCTGAAGGAAACTTGGATTTTTAATTAGTACATAATTCCTGAGAATATTTAGGCAATTTTATTTTGTGGAATGATAGCTGAATTTTTATTGGCTCCTAGGTCATCTGGAAGACTGAAGTGTTAGAATAGATAAGTTATTTCATTGTAAATTAAGATCTGTAGCACCTGGGCTTGGCTCCTGTGAAAAAGACCAGCTATAAAAATGACACTTAAGATAGGGAATCAAAAATCAAAGTTAAAGTATTACAGTCAAGGAGGTGATACTTATGTCAACCTACAGCTGTAAGTTGTTGGTAAGAGAATTTCCAGCTCTAGTGACATAAATGTCATTTGAATTTACAGTTCTATATTTGGCTTTCACAGAATCTCAGAATGGTTTTGAGAACCCCCTGAGATCATTCTGTTCAAAACTCCTGCTCAAGCAGGACAGTCACATTGTGAATGTGCACGCACATGGGGAAGATTTTCACACCCTCCCTGGGCAAGTCTCCCAAGTATTTGACCATACTCACAGTAAGAAAAGTGTTTTCTTTTGTTTTTCTAACTTAATATGTGTCTTCTCTGTGTCATTACATTTATTAATCTCTACCCATTAGTTAGGAGGCATATTATTGCTGTAGATGATGATATAACGAGATTTTAGCCCATTGACTTGCACAAATGTAGAAAAAATATCTATTGCCATGTATCTTAAACTCAGTCTGTAAATTAAAAAATGTTACAGAAAATATTTATAGCTGAGTCAGAAAGTTACTGACTTTTCTAGAAAGTCATTAAAAATGTATCTACCTGCAGACATTCAGTGTCATCCCCCTTTTTCTCTCCCCCAATACTATTTCTTCATATTTTTTGATATGGCACATATTACTCTTGAAAGATTTCTGTATTCTCACCATATGGTGGTTGAAAGCCTCCTAATTTCCTTACTACGTCTTACTAATTTCCCCCATTTACAGCTGTTTTTTGAGTTGTACATTTGCTATTGCTCTATTCTTAGGCCTTGCCTTGGGGATGCACCTTTGAACTTCCTTTGTGGAAACACTTTGCCATTACAAAGGGACACATTTAAAACTCTTGGTGCTTTGACTCCTAAAACCGTGAAACCAAGACCTGACAGAATTAAGGCTGAAACTCTGGCCTGACACTGGCCTCTTAGTATAAATCCCATCACACAAATAATCCTCTTAAATAGTTCCTTTTTCCATGATCATACTTGTAGTTGAAATAGAAAATTATTTTAATCCTTTAAGCAGCAGAAGTACATTAAATTCAATTCTTTCATATTTATAGTGAAATTATGTAGATATACGGGATAAGAGAAGCAAGAGAAACCACCTGATTCATTACAGAGCCACCTCAACTTTTTTTTCATAGGTTAACTACATATAGAATATTTAGAGCAGTACTGATATGCTCCAGAATGAAATGGAAATAGGTTGACTTCTTAGAAAAAAAGTCTAAAAAAATTCTGGTAAGTCATGATTAGCAACATGCATTCACCTGATTTATTAGCAGGGTTGATCCAAAAATATTCAATTTTTTTAAACATTTGGAGGAGAATTTTCTTCAATAAATTTTGTTAACTTGCTAGGTTTCTTTGACTAAAAGAGGAAAACTTGTGAAAAAAATGTAAAAACCAGATATTAAAATATACCATTTCATAGTATTTTCCTTTTTCAAATAGTTGTTTCACTTTTGGGTTTTCTTGCATTTCTTTGCCCCTTTGTCTTCTTTTCCATTTAAAAGGGGAGAAAAGAGAAAAGTATATGAAAAAAATAAAATCTTTTTGGTTTTCGAGATACTTTATTTTCATCTGTTAATGAAATAACAATAACCCCCCAAAATTTACATTTTTATTAATTACAAATCATTACATATTTCTGTCAGTACAATGCAGGGGTTTTTTTCTGCTAGCTCATTCCCAAAATTGTCTTTAGGTTCTAACCATCATCTCACCCCCACATAATCAGTGTTAAGTTGAATTAATTGAGAAGTGATGTATTTCTACATTTTTCTTTGCAACACTTAATGCATTTATCAATTTTTTGGTTTAGACTTTTAACTTTTTTTTTCATTATATGACAAAATTTCCTATTAATTGTCACAGACATCTTTTCATTAAAATCCTTTCCTTAGAATTTTTCCTGCTGAAGCTGAGAAGTTTCAGCAACAAATGTAAACAATGGTTATCTGCTGCTGTGGAATGCAACAGGTGGATCCGTGATTGGTCTCCTGTGGATTTACTGACCACTCACAGCAGAGCTGGGTCTCACTCTCTGCCAGGACACAGACCTTTGTTATTCATTCTTTTCTATTCTTAGCTTAGCCAGCCTTCTGAGAACTTTTCCTTCTATTCTTTTTAGTATAGTCATAATGTAATATGTATCATAAAATAATAAATCAAACCTTCTGATCATGGAATCAACATTCTCGTCTCTTTCTTCACCTGAAAACCTTGTGACCACTGTCACAATTAGTTTTTTTGCTTTTTGGATATTTGAGTAAAGAAACAATTCACATGGCTTCTCATTTCATTTTTGCCAGAGTTTACTGTGCTTTGCCTTGGCACAATGCACTATCTCTGCACATTGGAAAACAGGTAACTGTTTCAGAAGTAAATGAGCTATCCTCACTTTGAAAGATATGTGAGGTTATTTAATATGCAAATGATACACAAACCTAACCAGCCAACCAAAGAGAAGAAAACACACCAAAAAACCCAAACCAAAACAAAAAAAACCAGCCAAACAAAAATACCCAAACCAACCAAGCAGTCTCCTGTAATCATTCAATTTAGTAGCATAGTAAAGAAATTAATCTCCTAAATCTCCTAAAACATAGCATCTTGCTGACTTCTGTATTATTACATATTCCCTTTTCTTGTCTTTTTTATCCATCCTCCATTTCAAAAATAAATAGACTTGTGAGAAGTCTTTTGTGGTTTGATAACAAATTTTTGCAATGGGTATTTTTAAAAAGACATTCTATTCTTATATTCAGTTTTTTGTTATATTCTATTTAAAGTATCATTCCAATATGAGATATAGAGCTTGGTATCTATGAAGCACATTAACTAAGCCAGGCAGCTTCTCTAAAATAAAGCTTTATAGTAGAATTATATGTAGGCATATGTTGCATTTGGAAATACTCTTAAACTGATGCTCATTATCTTAGACTGAACATTTAATGCACTCAAATAACCCTGTAGTTTTTCATTTGGGCTTACTGAACAGATGTAATACTGCATTGTTATGCCAGAATGAAGTTTTAACTTGATTAATAACAGTAATAACAGTAGAGATATTTGTGGCAGTTCATATTTTGATGACACATACACAATCTTTTTTTCCTAGTATTGAAATTCCATTGATTTTTCTTAAAGATTAAGTTTCTAAAATAATGTAGACAGCACATTCTTCAGTGATAGTAGGAAAAAAACCCCAGAAATTTCAATTTTTCTGCATAAATAGTTTTAGAATCATAGCTAGCAATCAATGGGCCATTAAAAATATCACAGAAAAAACAAAAGAATATTACGCAAGTGTGCTACTAGCTAACTATCAGGATAAAGTACTTCAAAATATTCGAATTTGCTCATAAGGTAGTTCAATTAAACATCTAATTATTTACACTTATTGGTTTGACAGTAATTTTTGTTACAGGAAAGGTCAGTATATTATATTCTATTTTGTTATACATATTTCTTGACTGAAATAGGCAAACATAAACTTACCACCTATTTTAAAATTCTGATTAATTTATTTGTGGCATGGAGCAGACACTGCGTAAGAGCAATCACAATGCCTACTTAGAGGCATTTGTTACCATATAGAATCCCTATCCTTCCTGTTCTTAAAGAGAAATTCCTAGAATTAGGACCTTGGTGTACAGCTAGTAAATTTCTTCAGGAATATATCAGTGTTAGTTTTTCCTACATTTGCTAAAGAGGGCTGCAAACAAAGCCTATGTGAATAAAACTCTCTCAAAGTAATCATGGAGATTTGCGACATAGGAGATTTTTGTCTGGAGAGGAAAAAAGCTGTAAACTTAGATGTAAAATACAAATAAAACTAATAGGAACTAAAAAAAAATGTTCTTTAAGAAAAGTCTTGCCCAGGTAAATGCATTTTGTAGTGTGCAATATTTAGGACTTTGTGTTTACTGGTCAGGACTCCCCATTGACAAATCTAGTAGCACCAGTCTCGGTCTGTCAGCAGCTCAGCATTTAACTGGAAAAAGAGAGAGACAGAGAGAGAGAGAAAGATTTATGCTCTGTTTCAAAACTGTCTACTCCAGGCTTTAACTGAGTAAACTTCTGGTGTAGCAAGCATAATCTTTACAGAACTCACTTTCTCATGAATGTCTGAAGGAGTGCTAATGATACCTCGCACATACAGGAGAGCACTGTAAAAGATGAGTTTACAGAGGTAAGTTATAGGCTTTGGGAAAATGAGATTTGATCATTCAAGCATTTCAGATGATGATCATGAGAACAGTTAATGAACTTGAAAAAAGGTGTTAACTCTCCTGAGACAAGCTCCTAGTGGCTGGGCGGTAATGATACTTATTTGCAGAAGCAATTGTGATAAGGCATGGCAAAAGGGGATTCAATTAAACTAATTATCAGAAGAGTTCATATATGTTGCTGTATGATAAATACAAAAACTTATTACAAAAATTTAAATAGAAAAAACCTCTGAGGTTTTATAATTTCTTGTCTTAAAAACATGTGTCTACTTATAATGTCAAGGTCGTGTGTTCAATCCCCAGGAGCCATTCATTTAAGTGTTGGACTCATTGATCCTTGTGGGTCCTTTCAAGTCAGATCTCTGTAATCTTTTCCCAGCCAAGCAAAAAATCTTTGCAGGAGTTTAATTATTTCTGTTAGTAGAGTTCAGGTTTCAATGTACCATGATTTCAGAATAATACTGAATTCTTGAGTAATCCAGACTCAATGATAAGACTCTTGTAGCTGCTCAAAAATTTCACAGATTTTAATAACTGTTCATTTATACTTGTGTTTATGCACCTAAAATGAATAAAGAGGATTTAAACAAACTTTTTCATATCTTTCAGGCACAAGGTTCCTGATTCCTATAACCATGGAGCTCATTAAAGCCCAGCATTAAAAAGAGGGTGTGCTTGAAAGTTTTCTTTAAAAACTAACAATAAGATAAGGATTTTTGGCAGACAAAAGAGATTGTTTATCAAAAGAGAGTTCTTTAAATCTATATGTGGAAAGGAAAATGGCCTAATTAGTCAAAGCAGGATGGCAACTAACAATTGTATCCCAGGCTTGATTATGTACAATGAAGCTCAAACTTGAGAGACACAGCACCTTTTTTTTGTTTGCTTGTTTGTTTTCTAATTGATTTCCTGTGTTTCTGGACAAATCCACCTTTCTTTTTCCTACTATGTTAAGTTGAAGTGCTTGTCTATCAGTGAATGTCATTCAGCTAAGTTATATTTTGTCCAGAAGCTACTTCTAAATTTCTCATTTTTACAGGGTAACTGGTTGCCTAATGTAATCATAAGTTGCTTCAAAATGAAAAGATGCAGCATGCCCCAAATGTTGCATATTCTGTACTCTATAGCAAAAACATTGCTTATAGTTGTGCTCTCAGTGTACAAGACATTTCTGCACCTGTAAGATGGTCCCTACCATGAAGGCATTTACATTCTAATGACAGAGACGGAGAAATTATGGGGGAAACTATAGGCTAAAATTCTCAAGCAGGATCAAAAAGAAGCATAAGTTTACTAGACTGCATGCTTTCAAGCTTACAGAATGAAAGAAAAGTTTCCTTAGAAGGCCTGAAACACAATCAGAGTAGGGGCCTTGCACAAAAAGCCACAGGGTCAGATCCAATGCATAAGGAACTGAGTGAGTGAAAGCAAGGGGAGATTCCGTGAGGAGCTGACAAACAGGCAGCCAAGGGTGACAATCAAGATGGGAGCTCTTTACACATGGCTGAGCAAGAGTAAACTTTACAATGAAACAAACATAAATAAACTGACAGAATCTAGAAGTTTTTATACATTTTTTTCATAAACAACCTTGTCATGAAAAGTTATCTAATTAAATAAATATTGAGGAAAACTGTGAGTAGCATACTTTTGTTTTTCATAGCTTTAAACTACTTAAACAAGACTGGAATAAGTGTTAATTTATTAGTAGTGGTATTATTTCTCTGATTTGCTAATATTTGGCTATGCTAATTTTATTTTATTAGCTTCTTCAGAAAAAAAACCCACAATTTTAAAGAATGCATGCCATTGAATAATAATTTGAAACAATCTAAACATGTATTACACATAAGAGAATCACCTTGCAATCCTTGATTCTGCTTTGAATATTAAGAAGAAAATTTTATTTATTTGCTTTTGCAAGCTTGTAACAGATTTCGTTTAGTGTTTGGATCTAAGAACAAAGGCTTGAAATTTTTTTTTTTCAACTTCATATTATCTTGTAAATTATTTTACTGGTAAGCCTCATGCATACACTGTCACTTTGGGATTCTCTTTTTTTAAAGCAAGTAAAAAGGCATTCTCTCATAAAAGTATTTGACAGGAATTCCTGTCCAGCTTATTTAGGCTGGGGTAGAATAAATTGTCTTCAGAGTGGCTAGCATGGTTCTGTGTTTTGGAACTGTGCAGAGCACGGGATTGATAATAGAGAGATATTTTTGTTACTATTGAGCAGAGCTTACACAGAGCCAAAGCCTTTTTTGCTTTTCATAGGGCCATGCTGGTGAGGAAGTTGGGGGTGCATGGGAATTTGGGAGGAGACACAGCCAGGACAGGTGACCCAAACTGACCTAAGGGATATTCCATACCACTTGACATCAAACTCAGTATGTAAAGAGGGGGAAGAAGGAAGAAAGTGGTTATTTTGGCTGATGGTGTTAGTCTTCCCATGTAGCTGTTACCTGTGATGGGGCCCTGCTGTCCTGGAGATGGCTGAACACCTGCCTGCCCATGGCAGTGCTTAATGAATTCCCTGTTTTGCTCTGCTTGTGTGCAAGACTTTGGTTTTCCCTATTAAACTGACTTTATCTCAACTCACCAGTTTTCTAGTTTTTACCCTTCTGATTCAACTTCTGATCCCCCTGATTGGGCAGAGTGACTGCTTGGGGCTTGGTCACTGGCTGGGGTGAAACCACAACAAAACCAGAAGTCTATAATGGACATTCCCTAAAGCCAGCAGTGAAAATTACAGCTTTTCCACACAGATAGTTAAAACAGATTAAATATTTGAAATTTAGATTTTAATTATGCTCACTTTCAAAAAGACTGTAACTGGAAAAGGAAATGTTAAAACAGGAATAACACTAGGGACCAGAACTTAGTGTAAACTCGTTAGACACTGACTTTCACTTTAGCACCTACTAAGGAAAACCAGCTGCTTCTGCACCTCAAAATATACATTTTCTCTGCTCAGTGTGACAGGTAGAGCAGCTGTTCAAGGACAGTAGTTTCCCTAGGAGAAATTTGATTACAGAAAAATGTATGATCCTAAACAGTCCATGACATATAACCAAAACTGTCACTGAAGTGTGATCAACAAAGTCTGCAAAAAATGAACATGAAATTCTGAGCATTTTTATGTAATTTTATAGTGTACCTTAGTAAATTATAACATTTAAAGGAAATTATATTATTTTCCCTTGTCCAGATCCAGCTTTTCACTGTAAAATAAATATGTGTCTGTTTACACCAAGGACTCATTTATGTTCACTGAAGTATTAAGAGAAAAATATCAAACTTACTATTTTCTATATTTCTGTGAAAAGCCTATCCTACTACATTTGATCAGCAGTCTTGAAATGACAATGTCACCCTGCAGTACCTGTTGAGATTTATCTGAGGGTACTGAGGGAGCTGGCAGATGAAGTTGCTAAGCCATTACCCATAATTTTTGAAAAATCATGACAGTCAGGTTAAGTTTCCAAAGACTGGAAAAGGGAAACATGACCTCCACTTTAAAAAGAAAAAATGTAGGACAGGGAATTACAGACCAATCAATTTCACCTCTGTGCCAGGCAAGATCATGGAGTAGATTTTCCTGGATAGCTTATGCTGAGACACATGAAAACAAAGAGGTGAATGGTAATAGCCAACATGGTTTTACAAAGCAGAAACCATGCCTGATAAATTTGGTACCCTTCTGTGAAGGGTCTCCAGCATTGGTGAATAAGGGCCGAGAAACACCCACTGTCTACCTGGATTTATGCAAATCATTTGACACTGTTCCACTCAACATCCTTGTTGCTGAATTGGAGAGACATGGATGGATGGACCACCTTGTCCATAAAGACAAAGAGTAAAGAACTCACTGGATGGCTGCATGAAAAGGGCTGTGGCCAAGAGCTCATTGTCTGCACAGAGAGCAGTGGTGAGTGGTGCCCAGGGGGTCACTGCTGGGGCTGATGCTCTTCAACATCTTTGTTGGCAACATGGACGGTGTGATCAAAGGCACCTTCAACAAGTTCACTGACAATACCAGGCTGTGTGGTGCCATTGACAAGGTGAAGGGAAGGGATGCCGTCTAGAGGGACCTTGACATGTTTGAGAGATGGATCGATGAAAACCTCATGAAGTTCAACAAAATGAAGTGCAAGGTCCTGTTCCTGGGTCATAGTAATCCCAAATACACCCACGGGTTGGGCAGACAGGTGGTTGGAAGCAGCCATCAGAGAAAGACTTGAATGTGATAGTTGATGAAAAACTCAACATGAACCAGTACTGTGTACCTAGAAAGCCAAACATATCCTGGGCTGTGTCAAAAGGAGCATGGCCAGCAGGTCAAAGGAGGTGATTCTCCCTGTCCACTCTTCCCCTCCAGGTGAGAATCCACCTGAAATACAGTGTATAGTTCTGGTGTCCCCACAAAAGAAGGACATGGAACTGTTGGAACAAGTCTACAGGAGGGCCAAGAAGTTGAGAGGACTACAGCACATTCCCTATGAAGACAGACTGAGAAGATTGGGGCTGTTCAGTCTGGAGAAGAGAAGGCTGTATGGAGATCTGATAGTAATCTTCCCAGAGAGGGCTGCAGGGAAGCTTGAGAAGGACTCTTTGCCAGAAACTGCAGTGATAGGACAATGAGTAATGGGTACAAATCGAAAGAGGGAAAATTTATGCTAGATTTTAGGGAAAAATTCTTACTGTAAGGCTGGTAAGATACTGAAACATGTTTCCCAGGGGGGGTTGTGGATGACCCAACTCTGGCAGTGTTGTAGGCTAGGTTGGATAAGGCCTTGAGCAACCTGATCCAGTAGGAGGTGTCCCTTGCCCATGGCAGGGGCTCCTGGGACCAGGTGATCTTTTAGGACCTTTCCAACCCTTAGCATCCTATCACTCTATGATTCAGTGTGCTTTGTTAAGACTAATAACGTCTTTACAAACTCTGCAAAGTAAATCTGCCCTAGGAAGAGTTTAAACATCCACGTTTTTAATCAGAAAAGCAAATCAAATATATTCCACGGTCTGAATATCACAGTTACACAATACAAATGAAATGTATTTACCTAGCTCTGCTTATATATTTGAAGTTAAGTTTAAGTTTTATTTGTTTGCCTTCATGAAACACATCTGTTGTTTTGAACTTTTTCCTTGAAACACTCTAGCTGTTTTCCTGTTCTATGCTAATTCATAAAAGTGATCCAGGAAGCAAGTGCCAGGGAATAATCCAGCTTCAGTGTTTGTTGATGATGATCCTTCCGCATTGGATTTCATGGGATTTTGATGGCAATGTCATAGTAACCAGGCCCACTAAATTTGTAGGTTATTGTCCTTTTTCCACACTGTACACAAAAAAATTGATTAACTGGGATATGATCATCACTCTCTGGCATCTGCTATCAGTCTTTGTGTATATGGCAAAATAAAATTTACTCAGTTGATAATTAGCCCAAGATGATCATATTTTTCAGATTAACTATAAACTGACTCTTGATAAAGATATCATAGACATCAGATATTTGGTATATATAATTTTAAATATTTGATATCATCTTGTCAGCAAGGTGTTCTGCCTTTTATGTGGGCAGTGGCCTTAATATGATAATGAATAATTGCGCATTTTTAACAAAGAATGTCAACCTGATTTAAATCTTGGGATAAGCAAAGCTGAGCAAAGATGACACCGATCACAAACCAATTGTGATAATCAAATAAAAACACTGGTGAATTATGAATGATAACTTCATTTTTACTACACCTCATTGGCTATAAGGTTATTTTATCTAGAGCAGAGCAGTATTTACCAGCCCTTGGGTAGATCTATATAAATTGTTTCTTGACTTTAGTAAAGCCAATAGTAAATACCTAGGAAACTGCCCATAAACAGGGCTCTTTTTTTCATCCCAGATTTCAGAGACATGCAGCCAAGGACCAGCCTGAGACAATGATGATAAACTTTGTATCAAGAAATTTCTTGATTTATGAAAGTAATTTTTTAGCTCTTCAAAATCTTCCTAAAAATATAGAAATATTTAGATATGTATATATATATATATATATGAAACTATAATTTTATAATACTCCTCTGTGTTTTGTGTACAGTTTCAAATGGAACTATTTAAATTTTCAAATGGAGATATTAAAACTGTCAGGAAAACATCAGAAAGAAGAATATCAATGTGTCAATCAACTAGTGTTTTTTGGGGGTCAGAACATTTGCCTCCCAATATAAAGAGCTTTGAAAATAATGCTTTTTATTGACCAAAGCACAAATACAATCAGAAACTCCACACCTTTAGATGCCTAGTTACAGTCATGCAATTCATATGCCTGAAATAAAGATAATCTCCTGAAGAAATAACAAAATATAAATATTTTATTTTCTTCTATACTCTCTACAGGCTTTATACACTGCATTTTAAACTCCATTCTAAATAAGTAAGCATGTAAGTTTCTGTACTACATAAGAAATCAACTCTGAATTTAAATCTGAAAATGAGATGCACAGCAGATAGAAAGTCTTCAGTTAAAGAAAGTGTGACTGAAGACAGGAAAGTAGACTGTCCACTTGTCTGGCCCAGACCTTCATGCTCTGCATGAAAACCTTCCAGGTACTAGATTAGATTGAGATCATTGGAGGGTGCTCAGTTTTGGAAAAGCATCTATAAATGGGACAATGTGTTCAAGAGGAGAGCATGCAATAGAATGGACAAGGATATATAGCTGGTAAGAAATTCAAAGCTAAGTTTCAGAAATTATGAAAAGGAAGAAGTTTTCATGGGGGTAAATAACTACACATTTTAGTATACAGAGCCTCTAAATCACTAAAAGCTTTCTTGGAGAGCAAAAAGGCTGGATTCCATAAGAGGAAAATTATTTTCAGGTTTAAAGTTAGTCCATTTAACCCAAAGAGATGAGTATTTCCCTGTTTAAAGTGTCACCTTTTCCCCATGTATTGGTCTCAGAAATCAGAGGGTTGTTGCTATAAGGTTAAAGGTTGTAAAGGACACGACACCCAGAACTCAGAGCCACCTGTTAAGTTCTCTGATGATACTACTTAGGTTGTAGGCCTATGTCAACCTACTGAAGTTGGTCCTATTATAGAATGAGGATTCTGGAGCAGTTTTATTTAGGATAACATAGGATTGATGATGCAGGATTAATTATATAGTGTAACCCCCTTTGAAGATCTCACATTTACTCAGGAGGTGATTGAGGGACAGGTCAACTCCATGATTTGACTTGACTCCATGTGATTCTTGATGAGATTGAAACTGAACGTTTTCAATTTACACTAAAAAAAAAAAAGTCCCTGTGCTGCCACTGCTAAAATATCTCTAAGGGGGATTAGTTATACTTCTATGCTACAGTTCTATATGATAAAAAATGTAGCACTTTTAACCTCAAAAGTGAGGTCTGTGGTCTGTTCAGGATTGCAAATGCACTACTAAACAATATCAAAATGTCTACAAAAATATTTGGCCAATTATTGCCCAGGATATTCTGAAAAAGGATGTTAGGAACTTCAAAAATTTTATCCTAGATTTACTATTAGCAAGAGTAGAATAAACAATTTCTCAAATCTTCAGAAGTCTGATCTTCAAATCTTTAAAATGCTTTTCTTTTTTACTTTAAAACGTTTTTCTCTCCTCTTGCTTTAGAGTTGGAGCTCATATTATACACTCAATCTTTGCATGGAAGCAACATTCTTGCAAGTGGTTACATATTCTGTTCTCCCTTCCAAAAAAAAACTAAAAAGCTGCATCTACTGGGAAAAAAGAGAAAAAAGATCGCTATTGACTAGAGCATGTAGAATCTGCTCTCAGAGCTAGTTTTGCTACCCCTGCTAACCATATCACATTGTTAAAAGTCCTAGCAAAAGCATACTGGCTATACATTTAAGAATAAACCAGCCTAGATTTCATTGACAATAGGACTTTGGGAGTTAAAAATTAAAGCCAAATTCTTATAATTCTTTAGATTTTTAATATCACTTAAAAATTTCCTCTTATAAGAGATATAAATAAAAATACTAGAAGGAAAACAAATTCAAACTAAAAATGTAAAATTAAAACTATTGGACAAATAAATCAGAAACAGCAAGAAAGCACAGAATTTTCTTTTTCTCTTTGAAAATTATTTTAACCTACACTTACTGAAGAACTGTCACTCACAGATTGTTCCAGTTAACAGACTGTCACACTGAACACTATATGCAGCTCAGGAAAACTGGCACTGCTCCATAATTGAGACACTGGTTTTTAAACCTCTTTCAATTATATAATATCCTCAGAGTCAATAATATAAAAGCAGCAGCTTTTCTCATATGGATGAGAACTTTTACCATGTCCTAAATTAAGTAATATGCAACACGCTCTTGCATTTTAAAATCCTCAATAGACAAGTAACTGGATTAACTGTTCTTGCAGTGAGATTAGTGTGGATCAGGTCATAAAAGTAACAAATGGGTTATAGTGTATTCTTTGTATGAACAATTTCATGAATTATATATCTCAGATGCAAAAAGCATACCTAACATAATTTAGTTACTCTGTATTTGGGAGATTGTATTGAAGCCTTAAAAATTCTTTTTCTGCACTTATTTCTCAAGAAATCACATTTAATCAAGAACTACATTTAGTTAATCCTATTTATATGAAATTGAGATTAAGAAATAAATTACTATATGGAACATGGCAATTCATGCTCACAGAAAAAGAGAAATACCAAATTCAAGGAATAAACTTGCATATACATTTCAGATGGCATTGTTGAAACTATTTCACATAAATGACTTATACTATTGTGAAAAATTAAGCGCTCACCCTACTTCTAAATGTAGTGCTCATTCCTCTGATGTTCCTTTTCCCAGAAAAGTTGCAAGGCACTGGTTATTTTTTTTTAAACTATAGAGATGTGATGCAAAGCATTCAACACTGAGCCACACAGCTAATTATTCTGAAGTTGGAGAATGAGGGCTGCAGTTGTAAGGAGTTTTGCTCCAGACTGAGAATAATAGTGTTCAAAGGGAAGCCACCAGGATGTAAGTTCTTATCCTAGGGATCTCACTAATAAGAACAAAAATATAGCAAAGTATTAATAACATTTCCCTAACTCAAAATATGGAAAGCATCATTCATAGAAAGAATCAGAACAGGAAGAACTAACTCTGAGGGAGTATAAATGGAAATGGAAAATTAACTATGTTAGTATAAAGTGCATGATTGCTCATAGTGAAAGTTTTTATGCATGAAGATTCTGAGTTGGAAATGGCAAAGGAGGACAAAATCCTGTCTGCATTAATTCAGCAGCTAGCAGTTAATGGAGACATGAAAAAGTCATTGAGTTTTGTAGGGCTGATCAAGCCATGTACTTTCAATAGGTAAGGAGTTGGGCCAAAACACAAGGGAAATTTCACCTGAAATATTGGGAAGAATTGCTATGACCTAATTCTATATTTCCAGTTTGAATATCATTATTATAAGAAAAGTAAGCCTATGCAATTAACAGAAACAAATAAGCTCCAGACTATGTCAACAGTACTCTGAATTCTGATTCTAAATGGCCTGTTTTACAGTTTTATCACATGAGGAAAGTATCTTAGATTCCTTAAACATATAATATGGGCAATATTTGCTGTATACAGTATGGGTCATTGTTTTGAACAGATTTAATCAGATGCAGAAAAGGAATTATCATAGAAATAGCTTAATTCAGTCAAAAGTACTAAACCAGATTGACTTACTTATCCTAGTGAAATGAAGGCTATTCAAGCTTATAATTTCTCATAAATACATTACAGAGCTAAAGTGCAAAGTTGGCACAAGAACAAATTGATATAAATGCAGCAGAAATAAATTTAGGAGAAAACCAGATATTTTTAACATTCAATCTGCCAATGGCGGAGAGTAGTAAGTCAGTAGACTAAGTGGGACAAAAATATATTGCTAATTTTATTAGAAAGGTGAATCAATTTACAATATGGTTGCTTACATTATCAGGGCACTGGGTTCAGTAACATGTAGAAATGTACAACTCCTTCCAGAATAAGAGAGACTTAACCTACAAGACACTGAAGGATTTTCACATTTATTTTGGTAAGAGTAGGGAAGAATTGTCTCTTTTAAGTTCATTACATAGTTTTAGCTAATATGATTCTTATAATTTTCCATTTCTAGTATTTCAAGATAAAAGAATTTGCCAAAGACTGATCTCTTTTTTACTAGTCATATATAAAGTTCCACAATACCCTTTGTCATTCCAAGGAGGTGAAATGAAAAATTTATTTTAAGCTAATTAAGGGTTGAGATATGTAAGAGCAGCAGTTATCATTTTTTATTATTATTTTTAGTTATTACTATTACTTAATTGTCTTATTAAAACAGTAATCAGGACAATCTTCATGAAAAATCATAATTTTAATTTACCTTTACAGATGCTGGGAGTTAATCACTACTACCTGTTTACATAGATAGCCCCATTCTTTCAGTCTAAACACAGATCTATTTAAAAAAAAAAAGGTCCCAGCTTAGCATGCCATCTCAATGTTCTTACTATATCATAAATAATTTATTTTCTCATTCTGAGATGGTTTTCTTCTATTTTTTCAAGGTGTTATGAGAAATACAATTTGTACCAGATAATCATGATGTTGCTTGATAGTTTGAGCTGCCAAAAAAGGCTGCAAACCTCAGTTATTCAGAAAAAAAACACTGTAGGTACATTTAAAGAAAATACATTTCTTTTGCATTCACTACTCTAGGAAATGTGTTCTTAGGAGAGTCTAGAAGAAATGAAATTAAAGATTGACAGGTTACAGATCTTATATTATAATGATGCAAGTATGCATAGTTTTAAAACTGTAAAGTATATAAAATAAACACATGAAATAGCTTTATGAGTGTGTTTCCCCATATTAGCAACATTCATCAAAGTCATGTGCTACTATTAAGTAGGCATTAGTGATATCAGTATTAGTATTACTTCAGTCATGAAAGTTAAGGGATGCAACATAAAAAACCTAGGAAAGTAGAACATACTTTTTGATCCTATTTTACACGCCTTAGCTTTCTCCAAAACCAGGTATAAATCTTTATATAGCTAGAAACAATGCATCCTGGAGAAATATGAAAAAAAGAGAAGCGAGAACAGTTTCCAGATGCTAAATATCAGCCAGAGTGGGTGTACTGCTCAGTCCTGCTGCAACAAAGCTGTATCAGCCTCAGCAGTCCCTGCTAATTTGCTGTTTTTCGTGAGTAAGTACTCAGACAGTCTAACAACCCCCTGCCAAAGGAAGCTTCACTGCTGCTTACACATTGCTCCAGCACAGGAATTGTGCTTGAGCTGCTTGACAACACTGTGCAGCTCAGCAGTTCAATATTATTTCACTATTTCACTATTCTATGTAGCTAATCAACTTTAAAACTTGGTCTTTGTGTGTTCATGTGTTTATTGGGGTTGTTGACCTTGAGCAGCTGATTTGCTATACAGATAATTCTCAGATAACTCTCAGAAAATAAAGTAGGGTTTTGAATGAATCTCTATTTCATGGAGTTCAGTAAATGTTTAAATGTTTATATGCAATTATACCCACCAGCCTTTGCTCCTCCAAGTAATCCAAAATGGGTATACAAAGTAGTCTTGGAAAGGAAGGTAATTTAAAATAAAAGGTCTACCTTCTTAGTGAGTACTTAGACATATGTAATTTAATGGCAGAGCAACCACTGATAGATTTAAAAAAAGTTTTAAAAAAGACTGGATGTGGCACTTGGTGCCATGATCTAGTTGAGGTGTTAGAACATGGGTTGGACTCGATGATCTTAAAGGTCTCTTCCAACCCTGAATTTCTGTGATTCTGTGATTTTCAAATCTAGTCTCAATTTGCCTATGTTTCTTTTTGGGCAAGATAACATTTCTTAGCCAATTGAGTCCTCTCAAAAAAAAAAAATTCATTTCTATTAAAAACCAGATACTATGTCTGCCTCATCTGATTTATTCAAAAAGGATCAATTAGATGTGCAGCTTTCAACTTTACTTGGCTTTCACTCCTTTTTTTTTTTATTTGTAGCTCTTTCAGGGAGTCATAATTTGGTCATGTCTACAATTGTATGTGTTAGAAGCACATGCATCAATTTTTTGTAGTTGTTACGAGCTTTCTGTGTACCCTAAAAGAAGCAGGAGTTACATTTTTATGACTAAGTGAACTTTTTTCACCATCATGCTTTCTTAGAAGTCATTAAAATTTAATTTCAAATTCTGTATTCTTCATTTGTAATTTTACCATTTGTTTCTGTCCCACTACCATTTGTCAAAGTGTTGACTATCAAATTATATGTACAATTTCTTATGCTAAAAGATTCAGTTAAGAAGAATAAGTACTATTCATTAAATTTATTATAATGTTACTGGTTATATTCATTCATCAGTAACGTGCTGTTAATTATCCTTTACCAAAGATTATCAATCTGTACATAAACTGCAGAGTGTTGCAACCTACTTTTCTAATGTTTATTTGGCCAAAATTTTGTATTTAACAGTATTTTAGACTTAATATCTCATTATTGAATTCAACTGGCCTTTAACTGACTAGCATTTCTTTCCTGAGCTCCAGTTTAACATGTATCTGCATCTATCTTGAGGACTGAGATTGTGTTGTGTCCTCTTCAGTCACCTTGATTTCAATTGAATACAGCTTGTCGACCTCAGTAAGAGGGAATTTAGAAAAACACATGAGGACAAGGAGATTTCTCTTTAGTCTCCTGCCCTTTGGTAAATTATGAGAGAACCACTTTTCCCTTCTTCTGTGAAACAACCTCAGGCTTTTAATGGTACCTGTGTGAACAAATCCATTACAGCTGGTAAATACTTGCACACTATGATAAGGAATAGGTTAGTCAAAGAGCAATGAAGAAACCCACAAGTTTACAAATATACAAATAACTGCAGGCCACTTCTCCTTATTTAATAATTTCCATTTAAATGTTCTTTTACTTGACAATTTAGTTTCCCATTTCCTTACATGATGTCTGTCAGATGTCTTCTTTTTAACAAATATTTGAATTTTTTCCAATATTTTATTTTGCTATAGTCAATTTTTTACACTAATTGCCTCCATTACAACTTCATAAACTTCCTAGTTTCTTCCACAGTTCATAAAGATATTATTTCATTCTATTTGCTCATTTCTGATATACTATGTTTTGTTTTGTTTTGTTTTGTTTTGTTTTTGAAGACTGTCCCAAACCTACTAAATTTATGACAATTCTTAATATCAGAAGACAAGCACCACTCAGGTTGACAATATCTGGAATGCATGAAACATCACTTATTTCTTTAGTTATTATTGCATCTAGCAGTCAAAGTCCACATGGTTGCTCAATATGCATATAAAGGTAAAATTCAGAAGCAGATAATGACAAGATATGCTGATTTGTTTTTAATTACACTACACTAAAGTTAGGAAGATAAACAATAAAAATGAAATTGTATTCAAAAGCACTTTAATTGCAAGTCAGCCAGCAGATGGCAAGTGACGTTCAGTAAAGAAAGACAATAAGGCTGAAGATCTTGCTTGTATTCTATGAATTAAAGATCCAGACAAACCTCTTTTCTCACCTACATAATTATAGAGTATACTCTGCTTCTGTTACTAGGGGAAGGAAAAAGACAGCATCTTATGCATCCCAGCATCCTCAAGGGAAAGGCATTGAAGTTGTAAAAGGACTCCATTATAGTGAACATGAAGGGGATTTTTATTTTTTACTGGATTCCCCAATTGTTTATTTGTTTATATTTTGGAGTATTTAATCCATATTATTTGCCTGAGGATGCTGAGGGAGATGTAATGTGAGAAAAGAAGCATCAGAAATTACTGATAACCAATGCAAAATAATACCTGTAAAACATTAACCCTTCAGCAAGGAATCAGGAAAGAAAGCAAGCATAGCTGGTTCATGAAGTAAATGCTACCAAAAAAATGACAAGTGACCAGAAACGTGGTCAAAAACAATGTAGAAAAAATAAGGATCAAAGCCTTTGTACTTTTTAAAGTCCAGCAAAATCTGTTAAATTTAATGTTGGTATTAGAGAACAGCTTTTGAACCTAAAAATATAAATTACTCGAAAAACACAAAATGTTTGATAGTAATGTAGTTATATTGTTCTTGGTTAATTTTTTTTATGCCATATAGAGTCACTTTTCAAATAAGGATAATGCCTTGAAAAGGCAAAAGTCAGTTAAATTACCACAGCTTCTACCGTCTGTATGTGACCAAGCACATTGTGACATATGCTTACACCACACAAAGAACATAACAAAAAGATTTTCACAAAGAAAATCATTCCGAAGTGCCAGCCAAAGAAAGCAAGAATAATCTAGAAAAAAGCATGTTGTATTTTCCTTTCTTCAGAGGAAAATGAAAATTTTCACCTGATTTCTTCCCTCATTTCTCAAAATTACTAATTGATGGCTAGGGGTGTAATGTTCTCTTGGCATTCTCTATAGGATGCTCAACAGTCCTCTTTAAAAAAAAAAAAAACAGTAAATCTTAGTTTTTAAACATTCTTTCTAATATAATGTATATTAGAACTCATAAATAATTACCATTTATATATATATATGTATATGTATCTATATATGCATAATTATCTGAATGGATACAAGGCAGGAGAACATAGAAAAAAAAGTATTCCATTTTTTTCTTGCTAATTATTTAATTTTTTTTTTTTGTAACAGTAAAACACAAATTATGATGTGAATACAGCAGTAAACTGCATGGAGTCAGAAGACAGAAAGTTTGTAGAAACTTGATGTTAATTGGTTTAACAAACCTGTCAAAGCAATTAAAGCAAATGTGGGTGGTTGGGAGGATGATGCAGAACTTTGATAGCCCATCAAAATTAACACAATCACAGACATATTTTGCCTGAGTAGCTCCTGAGCAAGCCACCCACACAGGACAGATATTTCAAAAAACCTCTGTTTAAAAGATTGCAGTGATAAGTGAGTCACAAGAGAATGAATTGTTGAACATTTTTTGGTTTCTAGCATTCCACATAGGATTAAAATTTCAAAACCTTGAGGAGGAAAGAACAAGTCTTCTTTTTATCGTGATCAGTTATGAAGGAAAAAAAAAGAGAACTTGTATTTGATGGATTTTTATATATGGTGCTTCAAGAAAACCAATAAAGTAAAAGGAAGATTTTTTTTTTATTTATGTATTTTTGAAGCACAGTTTACATCTTAGTCATATTACTTAAATTGCCTTTGACTGAAAACACACAGCTTGAACTTTACATTCAAAATTTTAAAACTGTATTCAATTTCTGCAAAGATATCAAAGCAGAGTTATTAACACTCCTGAATCAAACCGCTCTACCAGTAGTTGTAGGAGATGTCATCAACTATCTCAGCTACTTAAAGAACTTGCCAACATTTGCAATCCCTTCAGTTTCTTTATTCCCACTCTGCTTAAATAATTTAAATGAAAATGTCTTTGCAATGACTTTAAACACTGAAGTGCAAGCATTCCATTTAAACATTTCAGAACATTTCTAGCCTTTTACACTGTATTTTTATTTTTAAGTATCCTGATTTAAAATCAAAATTTATGGCCTTTAACATTGTAAGTAGAGAAAAAGAAATTTAGAGTTTGGCTTTTGGGACACATTTTGTCTTTATCTGTTCCATGAGTCATCCTATTTGAGGGCCAGTAAATCAGGAGAGATTTCAAAGAAACGGTTTTCTGAGTCCAAGATTTTGAGGAGAGTTTTCGCTGTGAGTTAATTGTGCTCTCATTTTTATGTGCCTCCTGCATGGTGTATCATAGAACTGTAAAAAATACTTTGGAGTGAGCCTAGAGCTAGCTCTATAGTGAAAAAATTTACTCTTAATTAAATTTTAGAATTTTTAAACTTTGTTTTATTAAAATCAAAACCTCCGTCTTTTCATCCAGATACATCAAATCTAATAATCAAACTAATTGTCCACAAAGAACCTGACAAATTCTTTTTATCTGTACATATTCCTTGTACGAAATGTAAAACTCAGACAATTCATTTGAAAACCTAATTTTGTTCCAAAAAAAAAATGTGTCTTGTCTTTCTTGTCTATTTAAACAGAACGTTTAATCTGCACTGGGATCTTTATCATGCTGAAACTAACACAAACCCTCTCACATCAGAAATTTCTTTAGTTGCTTTGGTTTTAGTTTTAATTATTTTGACAGAATTTTTCTGTGTTTTTTTTTCTTTTGTGTTTGGTATTGGTTTTGTTGTTGTTTTTTTTTTTTTCAATGGATTTCACACATAAACTCTATTTTTTATGATATTGCATGCCTACAAACAAATCCTTACTTCTCATCCTTACAGTGAAATATGGAAATGCACAAAAAAATCTGGGACTCATGACAATGAGAAAATATAGTTGCTGTATACAGTGAAAGTAGATGAAGCTGATATATGCTGCTCAGTTATATTATCTACAGAGAAATTATTCAAAGTGCTTTGATCTACATATTTTCCCAAGCATTTTGTTTTTGAGGAAAGGTACTGTTCTCTCATATCAAGTGCATTTGTCTCATTGATTTTTTATAGTTGAACATGATAAATTTTTTTCTACATAAGCTTGCAAGCCTCAAGCCTACGTGAAAATTGCAATTAACTTTACTGAAGCACAACAGTTTTAAAGGTACATGGCTTCGAACCAGGATTTATTGAGAAGAACTGGAGTTCAGTTTTGTCTACCATGCTTAGTAAAACTTTTACTGTAGTCATAGTCAAAGATTTTACCCTCTTGCTGTCAAAGCAATTTAGCTGCATATCTGTTTCGAGGCCAGGGATTCTGAAGCAATCTCTAACCTGCTGTAGCAAATAAATAAAGTCTTATCATTTTACCAGCTTAGCAGTATAAATAATGAAGTTAAATCACACATTTGCGGATGTCATGACAAATGAAGTAGTTTTTTATTAACTACTGCATACATATTAAAGCTTAATTTTTTTGTATTTTAGCTTCTTCACTGACAATGCACTTATGACATCTCCATCTCCAAACTTGACATCATATTCAAACTCCCTTAGTTATGAAATGTATAAGTCACAAAGGTTATGTAAATTTAACTACTCAGTTAAAATATAAAGTTTAGAAAACTTAATATGAACGTATATTGCTAAGATTTTAAAGACTTTCTATCTTTTAGTAGAAAAGGTAGGCTCAGTTGCTAATTTTGGTGGGTTTTTTGGTTTTTTTTTTTTTTCATAGATGCAACAAAAGCCACCTAGACCTTTGATGCAAGTGTCATGTAGATTTTATGACTTTGTACTTTGAATCTATTTTGTGATGTGAATGGTCATCTACTCATCCTAATGGATTTCCTTTCTATTTACTGTTAATTTCTGCTACTAGTCTAGGTACTAGAGACTAGGACTATAGTGATTATACAAACTGAGTCTGTCAATCAATAAATAGCTGTCAGCACTCCAAATTTTTATAGTTCCTAACTGACCTTTCAGCACCAATTGCTTGCTACAGTTCAGATTTTATATGATTTTTATGGGAAAGGCAGGAAATAACAAAGTTGCTTACTGCTGACCACAGTTTGAGAACTGATAATTAAACTCGTGAATCTTTTGAGTCTAACAACAATGCATTCTTCAGCAAGGTGGATAACATGAACCTCCTAGATGGCTTCTATGTGTACAGTGATACCTTTAAAAAGTATCATTTTGAAGCCCACCTTTATCTGTGAAGGAGGTATGAAATAACCTCTACCTCAATCAATATTTAAACAGACAAAATTTAAGCTTTGCCTTTTAGAAATACTTAATTTCAATACGATTGTCTGTTTATTTTTTTTCTCCTAAACATAAAATGTGGAGTGTTTGGGACTTTTAAATTACTTTTTTTTTTTTTTCATTTCAGTGATTTAAAATAGTACTATGACTGCAAACTTGTCAAAAATAAGCTTTTTAGCTTTACATCCTGTACTTTACCTTACCTTACCTTATCTTACTTTATCTTACCTTAATCTGTTTCAGAACCAGCTAAGCTTACCTATTTTTTTGGTGCAAAAGATGCAGACTGTCACTGCAAAGAGAATTATTTATGAAACTTCAAAAGCTATTTCCTCTGAAATGTGTATTCAAATGCACAGTGCAAAAAATAGAAACACAAAATAACAAGCATTAAGGAAAATCTTGGAAACCCAGAATACTTATAGACAAATTTCTTCTTCTGCATTTAGTTTTAGCACTTACTGTCTTGACATTGTCTGCCAAGTGGTATCAATCATTCCACTATCATTGCTATGTGATTATTTTCTGGGGGTTTTGTTTGTTGGTTGGTTTATTTTGTTGTTTGGGGTTCTTTATGCACTCAGATTAGGACCTTGATGAGTAAAAACAAACCTGTCTTTCTGGGTAATGGTGGAAGTTTATAGCTTCAAAAAGAAAAAAATCTATATTGACATAAACATCTTTGCATTTTTACAAGCTTTTTCTAACAGGGTTCCAGATTCTATTAAAAATTTCTATGCAATTTTTGCATCTACTTGAAAGGTTCACCGTCTCTCACTCTGCAGAATGCTTTGCACATGTAGATATTGTTAAGATTTTTTTTTCTTTTAACATTGCATTGCACCATGGCAATCATCCAGAGTTATACAGTAGTAGCTTGATAAATGTGGTATTTTAAAATACTGTACATTATTTTTAAGAATCACTGACCAGTTGATTGCCTACGTCCCTTACTGTCCTGGAGATGAATTTAGAAAGGTAGTTGAGCATGTGGAGACAGCTTCCTCAACTTCCTTTTGTTGTAACAGCTTGCTTGTTCTTGACAAGATACAGCTAAATCATTATATCTCCTGGATGAAAATCAGAGGGAATTATTGGTAGGAGAAAAGGGAAGGCATAAATGACAGAAGAAAATAGGAATTTTCAGCTAAGATTTATGCAGAATAGATTCATGTAGAGCCTTTGAACACATTTTTTTTCCAACTCCTGCTCAAATATTTTAAGGTGATTGCATAATGTATGATTTTAATGAGGGGAATAAGATTTGTTACTTCAGCACAGGTAGTACTGAATTGAAAAGTGTGTATTGCAATTTAAGTGTCTGATGTCAGCACAGCCTAAAATTCTTACTTCCCAAAAGAAAATGTATTAACTTTGTAGGCAGTAGACAACAGCAAAAGTTTCTGAAGCGGAAATACAAAAAATCATCTTTTCATCTCCAAAAATCTCACAGCTTAGTCCTCTAAACTTCATAAAATTTCTGCTTTCCTTGAGCATCAGCCAATAGAAAATGGAAAAAAATCCCACATATCCAAAATGTTCTGATACTGTTTTATTTATGCTCAGATAATGAACTTTTTACTAACTTCTACTTAAAATGTGGATAGAAGTGAAAAATAAGAATACATGGCAGTTTGTAGAATGAGTCAAACTGATAGGACCAATGAGTTACACAAGTAATCTCTGTCAGTGGTTCTAATGTTGATGCTAAGGCAAATATAATGGCAAAGGAGTTAGGCAACAATGTCATTCAGATCAGGGACTCCTGATTAAAAAATTAAAATAAAACCCACCAGTAACCAGATTAAGCTTTTTTTATGCCAGAATAAATCAAGTCTCAAAGACAAGTCATTTTTCCCCATGTTTAGACAGGCTGAACTACAGAATAATAGTCCTCCAATAGCAGTGCTAACTGTATTTCTAGTTTATCTGAAGCACAAAGGATTCTCTGGCCCAATACTCACCATTAATCCTTAATGCAGACAGGTCAATACATTTGTTATTTTTCTAAGGGTGAAAAACTTGCTTTATCCTACAGATTACATTTAGACATTGTTACAAATAGTAACAGTAGGCACACAAAAAAACCCCAATATCTTAGAAAAAGCTATTTAAGATATGGGCAAAGAGGTCAATCCACTATCTGAAATATTTGTTGAAAAATTCATAATCCTGAAGACTGTTAGCTCCTTCTTATTGTGGAGGTTTTATTAAGGCTTTTGGGATGATGAACTCTATGTTGTTCAATTTTACTTAGGTTTATGGCTTAGTGACCTCAAATTTTATTTTCATAGTCCATATCTTCACACTTTAAGCCCTGGTTTCTATTTTTAAAGGGATTAAATTTCTGTGAACCATTATTCTACTTCCAACCAACATTTTTATTGAGACTGGAAAATGGATTGGAACCAAGACATTTCTGCATTCCTTCCTGTCCATCCTTCTTCTTCTCTTCCCTGGAGCAGTTTCTGTTTTCCAAGAAATGACACAATTAAAATTTTTTGTGAAATCCTACAATGGTGATTCACCCTTTGTCACTAGGGCTGTCAGTGGTCAAATTACAGAGGTAACATATTTTCTTTAATATCAAAGTATTTTAAAAACTTGGAATGAAGAAAGGAGAAAAGTATGTATGTACGTATGTATGTATGTATCTATCTATCTACAATAAAATCCCACAAAAGATTGAAAAAATATTAGCAATTAATATTTTAAGGTCTTATTTTGTCCTGTAGGTTAGTTGCAGATGTGTGTTCTCTCAATTGTATCATATGTATCTTATATTTGATAAATTCTATTGCACCAAGTAACCTAGGGGTTTAGTAAGAATTTATTACTATGAATTTCCATTATAAAGTAGGGGTTCTTAAAATGTCAGAAGAGAAAGACAAAATAGCTAGATTTGTGTGTCATAGGATGTTTAAGAGCCAACTACACAATATGAAGGAAAAAAAAATAAAACTTCTAATTTTTGGATGTGCAGAATAGCTTCTCCAGAAGAAATCGATAAGTAATAATGCCATTGTGCAAGACCTCAGCTGGCATATTTCCTCAAGAATGAAGAAATAAGTCAGGAAAAGTTAACATAGAATTCACAGCTGTGATCAAGGACATGGAAAATTGAACCATGAATGGAAAACAGAGGCTAGTTTGTTAGTTATAACTTAGGTAGATAAAAGCTGAAAGGGATATGATAGATGTTTAATAGGCATGAAGATAAATATTAGGCAAAATAAAGATTATGGTGGAAATAGATATACATGCACTATTAATAAAGCAAAATTTAAAAATGAAAATTAGGGGACAGCCTTACCAGCACAACAGAATAAAACTCAACAGGTTTATTGAAAAGATGAAAACTCAACATAGAGCTGACATCTTTTTTAGATTAGAAGACCCATGCAACAGCACACAGCTGGATAAGGTTTCTCCTGGTTTTATATTTCTCAGAATTGTTGTCCCACTTTAAGTTCCATTAGGAAACCATCATTACATTTTATACAACTTCTCAGTAATGTTGGAGCTGTATCAGAGGAATAAGAAGAGTAAACAGGATGTTCTTGTCTTTAGTCCTCAAATTCTGATAAGTACAGAGTGCTCCCAACATGGTCTTTTAGGTTACTTTGTTTATACTTCTTTTGAAAGATAAAAATTCTATCACATTCAGGTTTTAATAATGCATCATTTTTGTTAAGAAGTATTGAAGGAATCTTAACCAGTCTCTTGTATTTGACAGTTTGAATTGATATTTCCTGTAAATATAGATTTTGCTAAGCATTCACTAGGAAATATGTCAATCCACCAAACTAGGGAAGGATGTCTAATAATTTCAACATTAAAACTTTCGATTAGATTCTAAAAGGAAGTGGAACTTTTTCCAGTTTTCTATGTGCAGTTATTGGCCCTATTGTTTTCTTTATAGTTCAGTAGCATTTCTTTCTATATATTCATCCAAAAATCTATTTTAAAATCTATTCTATAGGTGAATCTTATCTGAGTTTTATATTGACCATGAACTTTGAAAGTATGCATAGTACCAAACCCATGACAAAAAAAAATAACCAAAAAAATTAAAAAACACAAACCAAAACCCAACAAAATCAAAGCAAAAAAACAAACAAGGAACCAAAGAACAAGGATAGCCTGAAAAAGGAAAGTATACAATGCAGGACTGCATTGCAGATACAGATACTAAAAATAATGAAAAATATCTTAAGAACAATTGTAATGTGCCAAACTGTCCTCAACCTAAACCAATCAATAATATATCATTTAAAGACTCGGGGAAAAAAATAAAGCTGCCAGGAGGTTTTGAAAGGTGGTGCAACAGCCACGAGCTCTAATGATGTTTCAGAGAGGTAAGTTTTGTCCATCCCTAAACTAAAAAAACCCATAACAGGTCCAATACAACCTTTTGCTTCAGGTGGACCCATTTTATTTCCATTAAGTTTGGATCTTCTCTGTATAGATAATTGCATTTTTTAAAACTAATTATCACTTATAATTAATAATTATTTTAAAAGGAAAGTGTCAGCCATTCAGTGAAAACCTCCGTTTCCTGTCTGATATTCACATTAGCTCTTTTAAGACAAGTGCAAATTTCTGAAAGAACGGAAATGTCATGTGGGAGTGGGGCAAGAGGGGGAGAAAGAGGAACAAGAGATGTTGGGTGTTGTGAGGGTCCCCAGAACAAAGTGAGAGATGACAATTTGACTCCAGATTCTCAGAAGGCTGATTTATTATATTATGATATTATATTAAAATTAATTATACACTAAAACTATAGTAAAGAAAGAGAAAGGATACATCAGAAAGCTAGACAAGAATGAACAATAAAAACCTGTGACTGACCAGAGAGTCTGACACAGCTGGACTGGGACTGGTCATTAAGTAAAAACAATTTACATGGAACCCATCAAAGATGCACCTGCCACATTCCAAAGCTGCAAAACACAGGGAGAAGCGATCAGATAATATTGTTTACATTTCTTTTCTGAGGCTTGTCAGCTTCTCAGGAGAAAAATCCTGGTGAAGGGATTTTTCAAAAAATATCATGGTGACAGGGAGATATTTGCACTGATGTTTGTCTTCCCATGCCACTGTTAGTAGCAATGGAGCCCTGCTTCTGTAGTGAAGCAAAGTGAAAATTTTCCAGGATAGAACTCCATTTTAATTTAGGTGAAATGTACAGTTTTGAGTTGAGTCTGTGGTTAGAAATCGTAGTTATTTAGCCAGGCTGCAAGGCCTAAGCTCAGTGAAGTTACTTTAGCGAAGGACAGAGATAAAGGGGAGGAGACAGAAGGTGATAGAGAGAGACAGGGACTGCTGTAAGGGCAAGTCAGCCTGACCTCGGAATTCTTTCTGATAAAAAGGAACTAGTGGTAAAAGTCACACAAAACCCATAAAAATAAATATGTATGAACCCATGAAACTGTATGCATATGTATTTGAGAGGGGGATAGAAGGAGATCTGAAGTTCTCAGAAGTACGCATGCCTTTCAAGGAGAGCATTCTCCGCATGTGTCTGCCACCGTAATAAACATACCGAGCTTTAATTATAAAGTTGTGAGTTTTCTTCTTTTCTCCACAAAACAATGGGGACAACTGAACCCTTTCCTACCACCTGGAAGTGGTGAATAATCCCTTCCTTTGCTTCACTTGTGTGCATGGCTTTTGCTTTCCTTATAACCCTGCCTTCATCTTAACCCAGGGATTTTCTCACTTTTACCCTTTCCAGTCTCTTCCCCTTTCCAGCTTCTTCACCATCACCCTGGGGGTAGTAAGCAAGCAGCTGTGTGGGTCTGAGATGCCTACTGTAATGTTAGACATTACAATCAGCCTGAAATTATTCATAACTATTCATCCCTTTAACTGCATAGAAAGTATGTACTTCTAGTGTAAAAGACATAATTTGTATTTAATTTTATATAGAATATAAAGGATAAGCAGTAACATTGCAGGAAACAAATTAAGGATGCCTGTAACTAGTAGGGTTAAGAATGTCTGAATGTCTTATTAAATTTAATTTAATTTCAAAGGGTATCTGAAACATAACAAACACATAATACTTTTAGAATATTTACAGAATGATCACAATATCAAAAGGAGGAGTGAATAAAATACTTTTAAATGACAAAATTCAGAGACTGATATATGTTTGGACTGACTTCTTCAAGTCAGTTTGAAGATGCTTCAAAACCCAAAATACAGTGCTAGGAGAATGCATGAATTAGAAGCAGTCAGAAGTCTCAGTAGTTCTGAAATCCCATTACTTTTATAAAAACAAGAAGTTTTTTTAGAAGGGTTTTTTATCATGTAACCAAACATGATACCTAGAAAAGAATATTAGAAGTTCTTTCTATTTGATCACAATCAAACATGCCTTCAAAGATGAAAAGCATAGAATTATTTTACTCTATCCAGTTTATGTTTGAAAAATATATCTATTGTTTAAAAAAAGTGTGCTGTGGAGAATGTTTATTGGAATTTTTTTTCCACTGGAATATACTTCACAGACAACTTACTTTGAACTGTAGGCTATATAGGAAGGAATTATTATTTCAGTAAATTTTTATTAAAATACCTTTTGATGAGGCTTGTGATGGTAACACAATATGACACAAGGGAATCCTAACAAGTTATGTGAATTATCTCTTGCTATTGTCACAATACTTTTAAAGGAAGAACATTAAATTGTTTTAAAATGGAAACTTAGGGAATTAAGTAATTAAAGTCTGTGTTCATGGGAAAGGATATGATTAATATTAAAATATCTGCCCTTTTTGTGCCAATGAAAGTTACTTTAAAAATCCATGATTTTCTGCTGTAATTTTCAGCTGTATATTGACATATTATTTTAATGTCTTAGACATGTGACTTAGGGGGTTTTTGTCATAATAACTACATTCTACAGCTACATTTATGTATATTTAACTGTAATTATATTCTGTGTAGCCCGCACTATGTACAGATGTATAACATCTTATAACTTTAATCTTTTACCACACCTTGCTAAATAAGGAAGGATGTTGTTTTCAAATAATAAAGCAGAATCCATGGTATAGATTGATAAGTGAATAAGGACACAAAATTCATAATTGCTGTTTTCCTAATCCATGCCAATGTGTTAGTATTTTCTTTGCACTGTAAAGTTTAAGTATTGTCTTCCATAAAATTTAAAGCATTGGCACCTTTAAAAACAATGTACTAGCTGGATTCATAAAAGTTTAGAGGACATCAGTGATCTTCAGATTACATGGGTTTAATACAGAGTAATTAAAGAGTGACCAGAAGTTAATTGCTCATTACTTGCAAAAATAAGGACATCAAATATTTTTATGTTTTATTTTGAAAAGAAAAAAACAAACAAAATGTAATTAATTCTACATATGTAGTAAAGTACAACTAAGAACATAAATGTTTGAAGGCTTGTTTAACATTTTCATCATCACTAAAATGGTAAAGTTAGAAGAATTGGACAATATGTTCTTTATTTAGATCAGATAGGCAACTTCTTGAATAAAAAAGTAGAATATTGAAGTTTGAGCTATGATAACTACCTAAAATGGAGCCAAAACTTAAATCAATGTGAAAGGAAATATATTTAAAAATACAAAATTTACAAATAAACAAATGTGAGTATTAAGAGTCTCTCAGAACTTACATGTCTAAAATGCCAGACTTGAAAAAAAAGTTTTATGTATTCAGTTAAAACACTCAAATACTAACAATAGAATTTAGTTTGGAGATGTATTGGGTCTGTCAGAGAAGGAGTTCATTTTTGCCCCAGCAGCCCTCTCAGTGCAGTGCTCTGCGTTGGTGGCTAGAAAGGTGCGGATAACACACCTTTGGTTGGTGCTTTGGGCGCTGCTGAGCAGTCCTGGCACAGCATCAGTGCTGTCTCTCCATCATTCCATCACCATCAGTGGGCTGTGGGTGGGCAAGGTCTTGGGATGTGACAGGACTGGGACAGCTGACCCCAGCTGACCAAAGGGGCATTCCACACCATGTGATGTCTGCTGACATTAAAAATCAAAGAACAGGAGAAGTAAAGGGGGGCATTAATTAATTATAAGTTTTGCCTTCCAGAGGAACTGCTACTCATGCTGAAGCCCTGCTCTTTGGGAAGTAGCAGAACATTGCTTGCTGATGGGAAGTAGAGAATAAAGTCTTCAGCTTTTTTATTTTCTTTTCTACATTAAATCTTTCTCTTATGCTTTATTAAACTGCCTTGTCTCAACCCACAAGTTGTTTTCTATTTTATTTTCTTTCCCTTGACAAGAAGGGGAAGTGATAGTGTGGCCTTGTCAGGCATGTGGCATCCAGCCAAGGTCAACCCACTACAGAAGATTAATTTAATTTGAACCTTTTTTAATGATGTAATGTATGGTCACAACTTATGGGAAATAAGTATTTTTTAATTTCATTATGAATCATAAAAAAAAAGAAGGTCATTGTCAAACAAATTTCAGGGAACTTTTTTTTATTAAACTTCCATTTTACTGCAATCTGAAGCATTTTGGAGAACATCAAGCTTTTATCCTGTCATTGGAAGTGACATAGACATATTAATATTTTTTATGATGGTTTGATAAGTTGGAATTACCTCTATATATTTGTTTAGATTATCAGTATTTTTTCAGTATCATAACATTCCTTAGTCTATGTGGAAACTTAACTGATACTGTAAACTAATTCCAAAACACATCTATATAAAAAATAACTCCTAGCACAAACTCCTTGCAATGCAATAAAATAAGACACTATATCTTTAATTGTTCATACCCGTATCAACTGAATTATAGAACTAATCAAATGTAGCTACAGCTTAGATAATTTTTAATTGATCTTCAATTAAAAAATTGCTAAAGGTAAACACACAAGGAATTATCTGAAGATAATTCTTAGTTTTGTTTCTATTTATTTGCCATTACAAAATGACAGCTCAATGTCTGAAGTGCCAAAACCTTCAGTCTTTACAAAGAGAACAGGGCAGTTTAAAAAAAATACTAATAAACTCACATAAACACAAACCTCAACCACACAACTCTATACAAGATTAACAACATCAGCCTCTGGTCCCATCAGTGACCTATACATGTCTCCTTAAACATCTGAGAAAATAGACAGAATTTGTACAATGCAAAATCAATACACTATTAGTTCCTTATCCTGACCCACTGTCACACCATCAGGATTGATAAACCTTGTCCATGAAGAGAAAATCCCTACCTCTGGACTCTACTTCCACAACAAAATATTTTTTTTATTTTCAACTTTTCTGAAACCCATTAGAGCTAGATAGAACAATAATTTAAATTAACACACCTATCAGTGCAATCACATACATTAATTTCTGCCCAAACTAAAATCTTTCCACCATGACAATGTGTTACTTGCTTAAGAAAAGGGGGAAAGTGTTTTCTGCTTCTGCCTACCTGCTGAGCTTTTTTGATGAATGACATTCAATTTTCCTCCTTTCCAGATGACATCAAGCCTGTTTCATACAGTACAGTGAAGATGGTTCCACTTTTGCTGGTATGTGCATATTTCAGAATAAAGTGAGTTTTTAGTCTCTGGTGAGTATATTTACAATACTCTCTGTACAGTCCATTAACTAAAAAGTTGCATCCACACAAATATTTTCAATGGTAATGCTTCATAGACTGACTTCAAATATACATTGAATGGTGACATGACAATGTGGAAGATGAAGCTTCTGTTAAACTAGATAACAGCATGCAGGAATTAAGATATTGACCTCTGGGAAATTTTTAATAGCACATTACTGTGTTTCATGCCATGTATTTTCCACTTCTCAAAAACACTGGAATAAATACATGCAACTATAAATTTCTCTCTATGGAGACTGAATGTTTTTCCACTTTTTCCCTTTGTTTTTCTCCAAGATTTCAGTTTCAGTTACATGTGGAAATAAAAGTGTGTTATATTTTCTCACAAAATGTAATTCTTACATTATTTAAGATTTTCAGTGAGTAAGCTGGTATAATAGGTAAATGATGCTGTAAACAGCCTATACTATGCAAATTCAGTGTATTTAATTAACCACGGTAAAATGTTTACGTCACATAAAAGCTACTGGTATTTAAAAGAATTAGAAAGATAGATGAATTATGAAGTGTCTATAACATGATTAGCTGGTGCCAATTAAACAGAAAACTAAATCAAATAATTATACTTCAAAACAAGAAATGAAGCTGATATTTACAAATATGGCATTAATAAAATGTATTGACTTTGGAAATCAAATCAGAATACAGAAAAAAACCAGAATAATTTTATACAAAAAAAAATATGGACAGAGAGTGAAATGATTTTCCATTTTTAAGTTTTCACTAACTCTTTTATGACTACATTTTTCACGTAAAAAATTCAGGAAAGAGTGCAAGTAGAAGAAAAAAAAATATAAAAGCAAGAACTAAAACATATATCACAAGACTTAAATGAATTCAACTACTCCAATAAGAAAAAATATACAAATGAATCACAGTTTTTAATTCATTTCACCAGAAAAACCAAAAAAACTAAACAAATTATAAAGGGCTTGCTTAGTAGGTTTAGAGAAAGACACAAAAAGAATAGATGACTTTAACTAAATTCAGATATCTTTACTGAAGAAAACATATCCAATGTCTAACTGATCCTTTATTAAAGAAAATTTATTCTATCCAGTTTTCGTATAAAAATTAACCAAATCATGTTTGTCCCAGTAAAAAAAACCTGAACATATTTAGCCTTATAATTTAGCCTTATACAAGTGTAAAAACAATCCATTTATTACATTATTAATTTTCCAGGAACTAGGAACTTAAACTCTTTTCAGAAATATATACATACATATATGCATATATGCATATATACATACATACATATATATATATATAAATATATTAAAAAATATATATATATAATGGTTGGCACTTCAAATACTAAAATACTATCTGGATCATAATATCACATAGGAACATGTTGATTATGATATACTACTATCCAACAAAAAGATTAATACGGAGTGCCAGAAATACATACTTTACTCACTGGAGGCTTAAATTCAAATCCTCATCAGTTCCCAAATTAAATTCTATTACTTTATTACTTCAGCTTGTCTTAGTCCCTGTGTGCCTACATCATTAAAACAATATGTCTGCCTGAATAATTGGGTTTGGAGAAAGGAATTTGAAGTAATGAGAGTGAGAGTGCACTTGTCAAGCTACCTATTCTCTATTGAATAGAGTAAAATAGAATAAACAAAAGCAAAACTGAAATATTTCAGGTAATATTTTCCATAGAAAGAGAGATGGGAACTTTGAACTACACTCTTGTTACATTATTGCTTTGGCATTTCTTTTAAAAGGTTGTAATCAAAATTCTGTGTTTTTTCATTTTATATTTGTGTGGTCCTTTTTAATAGTATGACATGACAAAGTTAATTCCCATTTTTATCTAAAATTATTATGTCAATTCTTGTTGTAGCAAGTATCCAGCTGTCATGGAAAGCAAAATTAAGATTAATGTGACAGATGTTTAAAAAGCAGTAGTTTAGTACAGACTAGAAAACAGATATGGGAATGAGCAATATAAGTTAGAGTCCTAGAGGTAAGAATCTACTTATAACGCGTAAATTAATTTAAGAGGAAAAGAGAGATTAAAATAGTGGCTAAATTGCTGATCATTTACAATACCTATTAAAAGAGAGTCACTGAATCAGAGAATCATTTAGTTTGGAAAACACCTCTGAGATCATGCATTCCAATCCATGACTGAGCACCACCATGTCGATTACAGCACGGCATTAAGTGCCACATCCCATCTTTCCATAACACCTCTAGGGACAGTGACTCTACCACCTCCCTGCGCAGTCCATTCCAATGTCTAATTACTCCTTCTGTGAATAAATTCTTCCTTATAAGTATCCAGCCTAAACCTCCCCTGGTGCAGTTTAAGGCTGTGTCCTCTTGTCCTGTCACTGGTTGCCGGGGAGAAGAGACCAACCCTCACCTGGCTACTGCCTCCCTTCAAGGAGTTGTAGAGGGATAAGGTCTCTCAAGCCTCCTTTTCTCCAGGCTAAACACCCCCAGCTCCCTCAGCTGCTCCTCAGAGGACTTGTTCTCTAGAATCTTCGCCTGCCTCTTTGCCCTTCTCCGGACTCATTCCAGCACCTCAATGTCCTTCTTGCAGTGAGGGGCCCAGAACTGATCATAGCACTCGAGATGTGGCCTCACTAGTGACAAATAAAGAGAAAGAATCACTTCCCTAGACCTCTGGCCACACTATTTCTGATACCATCAAGGTATTTGGGAAGGAAATCTGCTAAGTCAAGAAACCTGCATCACTGACTGAAAGCTAAGTACTGTCAGGGAATTTAAACTTGATATTGAAACTGCAATAGAAACATACATAGATTATATTCTATGGGCAAAAGGTTAATGTCTAAGTCGTTATCAAAGTCATAAGGATTCCAGTTGTTTCTAGATAATGTGGCAATAAACAACAAACTGTCTACCAGGCTTAAAAGAAATGCTGACACACTAGACTTCAACTCTTCCTTTCAGCATTGAGTGTCAGTAAAATTCTTGAATAGTGATATAATTTATTTTAAAATGCTGTCTAGCTATTTAGAGGAACTTATGTGTAGTATATTTATATTAATCTATGGAAGCAGTATACAGCATTCTTATATAGTAAATTCATATTATTCTATAGATTTGTGAGAAATATTCTTCTTATGTTCAATGCACCAATTAACTAAAGTGAAAACTAAGAATTTTACTCATGATTTGGTGATTTGAAGATGTCAGTTTATAAATTTTATTAGTATTCTCAAGATAAATAAATTCTTGAAAGCACAAGCCTCAGGAAAATACCAATTTTTTGATGTCTCTTTCAAGATGTTCTTGCAAATAAGAAATATTTTCTATATACTTTGATATATGCATATACATACATTGAGAAACCAGACCTTTTTTTAAATTTGGAAAATACAAATCTATTATGTAAATGGAAAATACATATCTATTATGCAAATGTTTACATTTAGGAAAATAAAAGATCAAGTTTTCTCACTGCATTTCACTTAAGTTATCTAAAAATTAGCTGCCCAGATAAAGGTAGTCCTGATGGATCTCCACCATTATTGTAAATAAATAAATGAATATCCACTCCAAGAAGGTGCTAACTTTTATTTTGGATATTTACACCAGAATGAACTGCTCACTAGAGGTGTCTCCTGGCTATACAACTTTTCCACAAGCTTACTGACTATAAGCAGCTGAGGACAAAAGTCTGAGTATACAAACTGATCATGGAATTATAATGAGCTATCAGTGTGGATCAGTGGATGCAAAATAAATTCCAAGGTACTTCAGCTAAAACTTTATCCATAAAATACCCCAGTGATTCAGCTTCCATTATATTCCAAAATGCTGAATATGATTCTCTTTCCTCGGGCTCAAGACTGATAGCATCAAACTACAAAAGGTGCTGACAAAAGCAATGACAATGATAAAGTGAGTACAGAGCTAATCTTAGAAGAGGAAATGGAAAAACATGGCTTGCTCAGTCTAGCATAGTATTTCTAATATACTGCCAGGACTCAGAATTCCAGTGTTAGAAGCAGCTTGCTGTAGATATGAAATGTGTGGACTTCCCATAAATATTTACATTAACCAAGGAACTACTATTTTGCTAGAAGCTAGGCAGTGAAGTTCTTTGTTTCAAAAGCAATCTAGCAAAAAAGACAGAGAAGGAGTATGATACCTGCTTAAAAACAGATCAAGGTTAGAAGCATCAGCAAACAAAAAAATACTGTTTAAGCCAGAAATCAATACTGACACAGTAGTAGAGATTATATGTTGGCTGTGGAAACATTTGAATCACAAATTAGAAAAATGTCTACCAGCTATTAAATATGTCTAAGCAGTGCTCTAATACAAATAGGGTTGGCAACAAGAAGAAAGAAGGGGAAAATCAATATAAAGGAAAACCAAACAATTTTAAATCTGAGAGGTGTGAATGCTGTAATCACACAGGCTTTAGTTCTGAAGCCCAGGAGCTCCTTTAGAGAATTGTTTCTAAATGTGTGCTGGAAAAGCTTGCTGTCTCAGGGCTTCTATTTTCTTGAAGAAAAACCCTAAACCAAATCATTTTTAAATTATGCTGTGTTACTCTTGTACTTGGATTGTGAGGTGCAAATGAATTCTCAATCTTTTTAGTAGCAATCTTCTGGAGTTCAACTACTTATGAAGACAAAAAATGAGAACAATTTTGGACAAGAAAAGAAAGAGTCTTATTAATGAAAGCTATGCAACACATCCCTAGATGCTTTAAGGGACATTCTCAGTGCACAAACTCTTTGCTAAGACAGTGCAGCAAACACCTGGATTTATGAATTAAAAAGTGTAATATATTATTATTTCTTAATTACCAGTTGTTGTAATTCGTGTCAGGTAACTGTTGAGAACTAATTTTTTACTCTTAGATTAGCCCTTTAGTCATAGGTAAGAAAGTGATCATTATGTAAAGGCATTGTAAAGAAGAAAGAGAGGGGAGATAGCTGCAAAATAAGCAATAAAACTATTGAATTTCATCTGCTGTCCATGGATCAGTCACTTTTTACAGCATTTGAATTTCTCCAAATTCAAAGATTTACAAAAATACAACACTGCTCATTACAACCATCTCTAATACTGTCTTCATATTAACACTTGTAATTGATTCATCTTATTTGATTAGTTTCTGACTCAGATGTTAAGAAAAATTCTGATGTTTGCAAGGTTTCTGTTTCAATTTGCTATATATATTACAAAACTCTCACCAAACCCAACTCAAGCTCCAAATCCAGCTACATTAGAGACTGACCATGCTCTAATACCAGTCACTAGAAAGCTAAGCCATAAGAGTTCCTCATGAAACCTTAGCCCATCACATCCACCAGAATACACAATAGGATAATAATTGTTTACCTAATCAGCCTTATTTTGTATAGCTGCTATTTATGTCTGTTAGCAAAACCACCTAGCATTACTAAAAATGGCTAACCTTTGTGGAAATATATACCTTTTAGCAGATGCAATTCAGATTCATGTTACTTTCCCATTAAAATACTATTACCTGAATAATTCAAGTATTGCTAAAATGTAATCTCAAAAACCTACTCAAAGCAAAAATGTGTGTAAAAGCATTTACATTCTGTAATTTTTGACTTGACCAAATATGCAAGTTTCCTGAAAAGTTCCTTAATATAATAGTCAGTAAAGATATAAAATTGTTAATTTAAGTGAAGGCAAAACAGTAACTCAGTTATTTGGATGCGAGTCAACAAGAGGACTTTAGAATTATATTATTCTCAGTAGATATAACCAATTTGACTATATAAGAAAAACCATAAAGGATACTAATGGGCCTAAAGTATCAGTGAAATGAAAAGATATATTATGCTTCTATCTAAACAAATTGCTGAATTATTAATTAATGAAGAATGAAATATAAGCTATTTCATCATTCATTTCAAATTAATTCTACACAACTGATATTTAATGTATTCTATACGTAACCTGAACTACAAGTATTTAACAAGCCTCACTGTCTTGTGTTTTAAATTCTATCATAACTATAGTTACAAGTCACATGTTATAAAAGTAAAATGTGTATTTGAACCCAGCTCTGCTTATGGATAGCATTAACCAGAAATTTTAGGAAAAATAATTTCTGTTAAAAAATTCTAATTGCCTGATTCTGAAAAAAATAAGTTTGAAATATGTTATATCTAATCACATTTAGTCACTTGAAAATAGAACTTCAAGGAGCAGAACAGAATGTAGCCCAGACAGAGCAAATATTTTACTTGCTGAAGTTCTTTTGAGAGCTGTAGCCCAGAACATCCAATCCTGTTAGGATTTCAATCTGTCTGTTACCAGCTTCAATGATGATCTCCTTTGGGGGAAAAGAGTGAGATAACATTTCGGAAATAATCTTTGCCACAATTTCTGGGGTTTTAAAGTGGGGTTTTTGATTTTGGGTGATTTTTTCTTTACTGTAATTTAAATTCAAAGTTCTTGAGATGATATTTCAAACTAATAAAAGTCCATTAAAATGTTTTTTCAGATCAACACTTTCCAGGTTTTCTTGATATTATATTTCATAGAACAAAATTATTGATTAGCATTTTATGTGCATGCTATAAAACACAGTTTTTTAAAAACAAAAATAATTATGAACCTAAAGTTTTAGTCTGTGCCAGCAGAATAGTTAGCATCACTTATATACTGATAGTTAGGGATACATTTGAGGAAGTGAAATTAAAAATTTTCTGATGATATATGAGAATTACTTAGGAGATAGCACTTTTTTGGAAAAGAAGACAGTAACTAGTAGATTTTGAAAAAGCAAAGGAACATAATTTACTAAGACTGTAAGAAAATGAGAGAATAATGGCTAAGAGTCAGACCTCAATATATGTGTACTAGATAGTACAAATTAGTTGCCCTTGATAATCTTTCCTCCTCTCTGAATTCTACAAAACAATTTTTTACAGCTAAATTCTGCACAGGCATAGGTGAAAAGGCAACAAAGTAGGCCTAAAGCAATTAAATATTTTCATTTTTTTGCATTAAAAATTGCTGAGATTCTTTATTGTTTTTCACTAGGCTGCAGGTGCATTTTACTGCTAGAGAGAAACAACTTGGTTCAAAGCTGAAATCAGAGGGGCTTGAATTTCTGTTTGGCAACGTCTGACATGTGGACAGTGCCATAGAAATACTAAATGCTGCCTAAGAGTTTGCTATGTGCCTGCCATATCCAAGTCAGTCTGAATTACTGACTACAGCTGGCCCCAAAATCTCTGAAGGAAAAATATATTTTCCTGCTGTCAGCATGAAATGTTGAAAGAAAAAAGAGTGAATGATCTTTTAGCATCTTAAAGAATTTGCTTTGTGGTAATCCCAATAGCCTGCTGACGAATGAAGATTGGGGCCTATGCTGGCTTTTCAAGGCTCACCTATGGATTCATGGAGAACAGATGCACCTAGATGGGTCCTTTGGTATTCATTTGTTCTGATCTCTGCTTGAATCTGAGGGTCCAGGGGCTGGAGGAAATCCTCCCAGGGAAGATCACTGGTGCCAATGTGTCGGGTTTTCTCGGCTGTTTGAAGGGCCTGGAAAGGCCCGGAGTGGCCTTGGGACAGCCCGCGTATCGAAGGACGAGAAGAGGCTTCAGTTCTTCTTTCGGTTTTTATGTTTATTAATTGTTTATCTAAAAGATGTCCTTTCAGCCGAACAGAGATCTGCTCAGCAGTCAGCCATGAGCACACTGTCTGCCCTCCGGGGCAGCCACGTATCTATGGCCAAAGAAGATGGAGGAGAAGAAGAAGAAGAAGAAGAAGGACAGGACACACCCCAATTCCTCCATCTTACTTCTCTAAACCCCCCTGTACATAAATCCTAAACCCTGTTTCTCACCCTCTAATTAACTAATCCCTTCACCATTCACCCTGTGAAGCCCTCATCCTTGTCGTCTCCTGTGTAGGACCAAAGTCCAGCCACCAGACACTTCTGGCAACATTCCAGGACTCCTGAGCCCCCCAAGGTGGTCTCGGTGGCTCAGCACCTCAGGACTGAGATCCTGAGATCCGACATCAATGTGGTATAGGATAGGATTTCTCATGCAAGGATCCTCAGATTCAGCGCATCAGCTCAACTTCTCCTCTTTGCTCTAGAACATATATAGGGCTGGAATGTCTGTTGATCAGTAAGCATTCTGCACCAGAGTCTTACATTACTACAGGCAATTGTAAAAACACATTCATCTTACTAGTTGCTAGATGTTGGGGTTGTTTTGGGAGATTTTTTAGGTTGGTTTGCTTGTTGGTTCTTCGTTTGTAGGGGTTTTTTTCCTTTTTCCTAATAATTTTTCATTTCTGTAAGGGTTTGATATGCTATTTTCCTTGGTCTTTGTCTAGCCAAGATTTTAATGTTCTTTACTTGGTAAGTACAATTCGCACATTAGGTCAAATATTCAGTAATTTGCAGAGATGTTCTTCTTCCTTCTTAATTAACTATTTGACAATTCCATGGAATCATAGAATAATTTAGGTTAAAAGACAATCTCAAGAAGTCATTTAGTACAACAACCACTGGCCAGAGCAAGGCCATCATTATAAAGCAGAAGTTTATGACTGAATTTCAGAAAAAAAAACCTTTTGTAAAAAGGTAATGGGTGGGAACAGTATCAGGAAAAGGTGCAAGATCACCTTTCAAGTATCTGGGAAGGAGGATGCTGTGAAATAGACAAGTTTAAGTTTAAAATGTACATATGGGTGTCAATCTAGTTTTTTAAAGACTAGACTAAAAAGATCTCTGTGCATATGTGCAAGATAAGGGTTGCATACTACAAGTAAAGATAGCGATACAAAACCTGCTTTAAGACCTCAAGATAATGTAAATGTAAAGGGATATAGCTGCAAAGTGATGCAAAAAGCACATAGCAGATTCATAATGAAAATGATCTGGAATTCTTACAATCTATATATAGCTGGAATAATTTGCTAATATTGCTAATAGAAATAATAGTGTTCTAAAAGCAATACATATGAATAACAATATTATGATATGCAGATTGTTCCAGATATAGTCACAATGAAATAAATAAGTTTTTGATGAGAGAAGAGGTATGGTCTGTCTGAAAGACATATGCACCTTTTTTTTTTCTATCCATTATCTTATATTCTATTTTGCTTTGAAAAAAACCCAAGAAAATAGAATTTGACAGAAAAAAATACAGATAATTTACTAAATTATCCTTTTATAATTTTCAATTAACTCCTAACAGTTATATAAGTGAGTAAAAACCTTGAAATATACTGTAAAGGCAGAAAATGCAAAGATTTCTTTGTCTAAGATACTTGTGGTGTTAAAATGAAGCTGTTAATATTTCTTGAGTTATACATAGCAAGAGATTCTGCAAATAACCATAGAAAATTAAAGTACTGAAGAAAGTCTAATATGCATGGCAATTAATTTGGGGTTTAGGTTGTTTATTTTTCTCATTATTAATTATTTCACAGAATAAATAAAAAAAACTCCAGGAAAAAAATAATATTCAGCTGAACAGAAAATCTGAACTATTTGAAGATACTGAAAAAATTACAGATGCTGAATTAACAATGGGTGTCTAATACTTTACTCTTTTGAAAATCTAAGAAAAAGCTTTTTCAGAATATCTTATTTAATACACTGCAATTTATAAGTAAAAGAGTAAAAATTTTTTTTAATGGATGTATACTTTCCTGTAAACTGTATTTGAAGATCTCTCTGCTTCATTCCCCCTCAAGTATAAAGAAAATTTTTAAGTGCATAATTTTTTTGTCTGACTAAAATACTTTAGGCCATCATTTTTTTGGATGATAGCAATATTTATAAATGTCATGACAAAGCGTGTTTATTTTAGCTTTAAAACACAAAAGACTAAACTATAAGGCACTTTATCTTTGGAAGCAACCCCAATAAGGTTTAGATATTACAGTAATTTCAAAATAACCTACTTTTCAAAAGAAACCATCAGTATTTTTAATGTTTGATAATAAATTATTGTGTTATTGTATGGGTTTGTCATTCAGGCACAATAAATTCCTCACTAGAAAAAAAGTCACTTGGGAAAATTGTCTACATAATTAAGTAGTGTTATTTCTTGACAAGGAATTAAGGAAGATGTTTCTAGTTCCTGTGATAGTTTTGGTAGACCTTATATTCATATATCCTTAATTTGCTGGTTTTATTCTTTTCACAGGATACATATCCAGGTCTGCAGTATAATCCACAACATTACATCTGCTGGTTAACAAATGAAAGTTTCTGAAGAAAAACAGCCCAACTTTTTCCTCAGAAAAGCAAACAAAATTATTAAATATGTTATATTCAACATTGTTATCTTTCTTATTCTGAAGGAGACATTTTTCTGGATCATCTAAAAATACTTGACAAGCTACTCTGTTACGAGCGCTGCAAGCTACTCTAATTAAAACTGTCTCATTTTTTGTGTCTTTTTGTGGATGGCAGTGGTCTCTTCCTATATCCTTGGAATTTGGGGCAACCAGAGTTCTGTTGTTTATGAAAGACAGGTATACTGAACCACCTAACATGAACTCTGCACAGATACTTGTATTCTTTTATACTCCAGAATATGGCTTCTTGACCTGCTGTAAACTACATAAATTGCTCAAAATATTTTGTTTTAATAATTGTATTTAAAAGATTCAGTTTAGTTCTTTTCTTGCCTGTTAACAGTATCAAATAGTAATGTATGACAGTGACTGCTCACCTACTTATTTTCAATCAAAACGAAACCATGATTTGGAATATTTTAAAACACTATGGAAATTAATTATTTTCCAACTTACATATTTTACACGTAGTCATTTGTTAATGGACATTTTCATTTTGAATAAATTAAAAATGTTGAGGTAATCTTCCTATTGCTTAGTAAACTGCTTTAAATTTATGGTACATTTCTCAGATAAGAATATAAGATGATTGAAATAATCTCATTTTGTTTACATATCATATAGAATATCAAGGTGTTTATCTTTTGTTTGAAAACATCATGTCCTACAGCACTGATATTGAACAATTGAGTCTCCTGAAATTTGATCTGTTCTCTTAATGTTATGAAGTTTTTACTTTTGTTCCCACATCCTTATCCTCCCAAGAACAGTGCTGAATAGCATGAACTGGTAGATAAAACCATAACATTTGACATTATAGCTATAAAAAGAGAATATTAATTCATGCTGGCATGCAAAACAGCTTTTAAAAGAAAAAAAAAAAACAACAAACACCTCAGTTATTACCCTTTCTTAATCAAAAACAAGATGTTCCCTGACAATTGCTTTTCCACGGGCAGAGCTCAGAAAAGGACAATGCATGTAAAACAGCAGTCCCTCAAGAAGTGTGGTGTGAGAGATTGGAAGAGATTGCTGGCAATTCAGCTGCATGTGTGTGGAAAATGGGCAAGTTGGGCCTTGCCCTGGTGAGGAAATGCCCTTCTCTACACAGCCCACCCCCTGAAAAGCCTGTATCTGTCCCCCAGTGGCCACCAGTCACTGGGAGGCAATGCTGCACACCCTGAGCCTGGAGCCCTCAACCCAGATCTTGAGTGGGCAAATGAATGGAAGTCCCATAGTGGGGCAGGGCCCAGGAAAGCCAAAGGGTACTTAGGCCAGAGCACGAGGCACACACAGGTCTTGATCCTACCTCTTCTTGGGTTTTAGGTCAGCTGAACACCACTGGAATCAGGATGGTAGTTGTTGTTCTTTTGTTGTTATTTTTTGTTCTATAGTTGTTATTTTTAAAATCTTTTCTGTCTTTCTCTCTATTCTTCTTCTGAATCGTTCTTCTCAGAGTTTTGAGTAATGTAAAATCAGATGAGCTTGGGGTATGTTAAGCTGAATGGATAAAGGTAATAGTTCCTGAAAAGCTTTATGTTGATTGAAGGTTGTTCTAAACTTTTGTCAAAGCTCTCTCATTTTCTGAAGTTTGCCAGCAAAGCTTTTGTTGTTTTGACATTATGTATTTAATACTATCTTGTCAGTATTTCTCCCTTGCATCTTACTCAGGGTACATTAAAAGAAGAACACAAGACCTCTTAAGAGACTCATCAAGTTGAGTTCTGTGGTGTTCCTTCTAATGTTCCTTTACCCTGGTCTCCTGGGTCAGAGATTTCTGAGGGCTGGTCTTGTCAGTGAAGACTGATGCAAGGAAGGTGTTCAGTAGTTCTTCCTTTTCTGCATCTTCTTTTCCAGGATCCTCTTCTATTTAGTAATGAGTTTCCTTACCGGTGTTCCTCAGTTTTCCTTTGGTTATTGAAGTATTTGAAGAGGAATTTCTTGTTGTCCTTGATATCCTTAGTCAGATATAATTACAGATGGACCTCAGCCCTCCTTGTCTCATTTTTATTTATTCTGACCTCTCTTTATTTATTCCAAATGGCGTAACCTGTGTCCATCTCCTGCATATCTACTGCTTAGGCTTCAGTAATGACAGGAGTTTTTATTCATCTTACCCCTTTTGCCTGATTATTTGGATGTATCATTCTTGAGCCTGGTCAAAGCGATTCTTGAATATCAACCAAGTCTCCTGGACCCCTTGTTCCTGCAAGAGCTGTTCCAATGGGTTTCTTCCAAGAACATCTCTGAAGGGGACAAAGTTAACTATTTTGTAGCCCATGGTTGCAATCTCTCTTGCTGCCCTGCCTCCTCCTCACCTGACACTGAATTCCACAATCTCACTGTCACTGCAGCCGAGCCTGCCCCCAACATCCACATCTCCAATGTGGCCTTCCCTGTTGGTTTGTATGAGGTCAAGCAGCGCACCAATCCTTGTGAGATCCTCCACTAACTCAGAAAGTTGTCATCAGTTCTCTCCAGGAACCTCCTGGACGGTTTGTGCTTTCCTGTGTGGCTTCCCCAGGGGATGTCAGGGTAGTTAAAATCCTCCACATGAAACAGTGCCTGTAACTGTGGGGCCACTTCAACCTGCCTGTAGAAAGCCATATCCTCTTCCTGGTCTTGAATCCTACAGTGCTTAACCTAGCAGTCTCATGACACTCTTTTACTTGTATTCTGTGTGCATATTAAGGTATTATCTATCAGAAGTACAGAAGTGTTTATCATATTGCTGCCAAGGCAGTAAAAAATATCTAAAGCTCTTAGATTCTAAAACTATTATCATCATGGTTAATTAGAAAAAAAACCAAACCAACCAAAAGACAATGTCTCTGATTTGAAAGAACTTGCTCTTGTCCTTTTGGTGTTGTGCTACTAAAAGGCAAATAAATCTTGCCTGGTGAAAAATAATGTAGTACTATTTAAAAGTATAGATGGATAGTTATTTCCAGTCCTCTAGTTTCATTAAAATAGTTAAGCAATGGCTTGCCTTAAGGTGTAATCCAACAGAACTATGCCTCTGTTTTAAGCCAGCCACAGATTTAAAGTCATGTCTAATTATTTTTATGTATACATATATATATATATATATATATAAAAAGTGAAATAATAAATAGGACTTCTTTATAGACAGGATAAATTCAAGCATTAAAATCCAAAAAAAGGTGAGTTTTCTTGTTCATTCCTATATTTCTTTGTCCCAGTAACAATATGGAAATATTTTCTGGTTTAGGAAGGAAAAATGAATAAGAAAGAGTGAACATTTGAAAAATAAATAAGAACAGTAAAATGTAGAGGCTGAGTTTAGGAAAAAAAAAACCTGAATAAGTATGAATAACATATTATCCTAACTTAAGTGGTATTTCATTATTCAGCCTTAAAAACATTGATGATAAGTATTATGTCCCATTTTGCAAGACAGCTCCCAATTATGGCCTCAGAGAAACTGAAGAAAATTTCAGAAGAAAGGTAGAAAACAATATGAGTCTTCTATCATTTATATTTGCTTAATGATATTTTTTTCTATATTCACTGCCTACAACTGTGAGTGTTCAGTCTATAAACAAAAACCCCATTTTACAAATAGTGCAATATAATGAGACCTTTCCTATAAACCTCCCAGAACTAACTGTAGTGGCAGGGGTTTTCAGCTAATTAGGCTGTGCTAATAGAATGCATATGCCCATTTGCAGTAGCTCAGCTGGTGGGCAATAGCTTGTTAAACTGCCAGCACACAGTTGCTTTTGTCCATGTCAGAGCCTTAGGTATAAAAGCATTCATTTCCAAATTTGAGATACAGGATTTTAACATCTGACTCTCATAGAATCATAGTGGTTAGAGTAAGAAGGAACCTTTAAGATAATCTGGTTCCCACTCCACTGCCATGGGCAGAGACACCTTCCATTAGATGAGTTTGCTCAGGAATCCATCCAATATTTCATGGAACTCTTCCAGAGGTGAAGTATCCAGCACTTTTCTGGGTAAATTGTTCCAGTGCCTCAGCATCCTCATAATAAACAAGTTCTTCCTTATACTTAATAGAAATCTACATTCTTTGGGTTTGAAGCCAATACCCCTTGTCCTATCACTACATGCCCTTGTAAAAAGTCCCCATCCAGCTTTCATTTAGGGCCCCTTTAGGCACTGGAAGGCCACTAGAAGATTTGCTGGAGCCCTTTCTTCTCCAGGCTGAAGAGCCCCAACTCTCAGTCTGCACAGGAGATGTGCTCTAGCCCTCGAACCATCATTTTGGCCCTCATCTGGACTTTCTCTACATCCTTGTATGTTTGGAACTCCAGAGCTAACTCAGTAGTCCAGGTGAGGTCTCAGGAGGGCAGAGGAGGAGATTTCTCCTCCTTCAACCCGCTGGCCACACTTCTTTTTAATGCAGCCCAGAATTTTATTTGCTTTCTGGACTGGAAGTACTCATTGCTGAGTCATATTTATCTTGTCATCCTTCAAGACCTGCAGTCTTTCTCCTCAGGGTTGCTCCCAGCCCATTCTCTGCCCAGCCTGTACTTGTGCTTGGGGTTGGCTGACCCATGTGCAAAACCTTACACTTGACCTCATTGACCTTCATGAGGTTCACATGAGCTCTTCCCTCCAGCGTGCTGATTACACCACAGAGCTTTGTGTTGTCTGCAGACTTGCTGAGGCTGCACTTGATCCCGCTGATGATGCTAAGGTAGACCTTTGCCATTAAATGAGCTTAAGCTATTGAACAGTGTGTGATAATATTTTTTCCTTTTAAAACAGGAATCCAGATTAATTATTTACTGTAAGTCAGTAATAAATCAAGGTACATAGATTTCTGAGAAACCCAGGGATACTGGAAGACAAGGAGAAAGGTTACAAATTTTGGTATTGGATGCAGGACAAAATAGACTTAAAGGGGATGTTGAAGTCTATATATTGCAATGTGAATAGTACAGTGAATACTATTTAAAGTAGGCTAATTAAGCTTTGATATGATTAGGTTACTTCTTTATTTTCTTTATCAATCAAGGAGTTGCTTAACAAAATTATGCAATCCAGTATGCTGGGTTGACCCCAAGTGGGTGCCAGGTGACTACCAAAGCTGCTCTGTCAGTCCTCCTCCCCAGGTGCACAGGGGAAAGAATACAACAAAAGGCTCATGGGTCAAGGTAAGGACAGGGAGAATCCAGTCACCAATTACTGCCACAGGCAAACTAGACCAAATGTGGGGGAAAATTAATTGAATTTATTACCAATCAAATCAAAGTAGGATAATGAGAAACAGAAAACTAAATCTGATAAAACACCTTCCATTCACCAGTCCTTTCTTCAGGGGCTTAACATCATCCCTGAATTCCCTACCTCCTCCCCATACGCAGCATAGGGGAACAGGAAATAGTCATTGGAGCCAGTTCATTGCACATTGTCTCTTGCCCAACCTTTCTCCTTAGGGAAAGGACCCCTCACACCCTTTCCCTGCTCTAGAAGCCACTGATGCAGGCCTCCAATTACCAAAACCTGGCCATGCAAACCCAATACATCCAATCAAGATAAAAACTAATTCTCTATACTCAAAGTTTTCGGAAAATAAAAGGAAATTAAGTAGCAACCATTATAGAGTAATAGGTGTATGTCAGTTGTGGTTTCTAGAAATGGTTTGCTTGTTTACACATCATTTTGCAGCATGCTTTGCAAGCATCTAAGGTGGACATCTACATTAGGAATGTCCACGGAATATGCTCATTGGGTACTGTGTACCTATGATGTTGCAGTGTGTCTCTCTGCTTGTCAGTTCCTCTCAGTGCTCTTGGTATTTCAGAGACCTCTAAAAGCAGAAAGGAGGTCAGAAAGGGGTTGTGAATTTTGAAAACACATCCTGAAATTCGTCAGTTTAGTAGGAAGAAACTTTGCATTATTAATCAAAGGTTTTTAAATGTTTTTTGTACTTAATGGTTCACATCACGTACAGCATGGGTATGTTAACCAGTGATTTTAAAGTTCAGAGAAAGAAAAATCTCCAAATAGTAAAACATAATTTCTTAGAACAATTTTGAACCCTGGATGTCTAAAATTACACCTGCCCTAGCAAAGCAGAACATATAGCCAGAAGATTCTGAACAATTATTTTACAGTACTTGTGGATTTCTGGAACCCAGAAGGGCTCTAAAATTAAGATTACATAAGACTCATAAAAAGATGAAAGCAATTTTGAAGCTGAATTCTTTAGGTTAGAGAAGACATAATGTTGTAGAATTTCTAGAAGTACAAAAAGTAAGATCTCAGATATTCCAGGAGGACAAATTTCTCAGGATTCACAGAAACAGGTGGTAGTTCTTTGTTTGTTCTTGTGAATGTCTGACTTTAAAAGAATATTGACAGTCCCAGATCTGAGATAAATTTTCTGTTGCTGAAGAAAAGAAATAGGCAGTAGGTACCATCATCACTGACTTAGTGAGGCTTTGTGCTCAGTGAGGATTACGGTCAGCTGTTGCACTGAGGATATCAGCAATACTGGAGGCAGTTTTTCCTTTAAGTATGAGTGTTTGGTCTACAGGCATTTTTTCAAACCCAGATGCCAGGCTCCTTACACAGAAATGCCTTCAAGTCCCTGGGATTTGGGAAGTGGCCTTCTGCACTGTAATGAAAATGGTAAGGCACATATGATGGAGATGAAGCCAGGCTTACTACAGAGATCCTCTGGCATAATTAAGCCAATGCAAATTGGATGTCTCTTAAAATAGGTCTGCTCTTCCCTATTTCAGACATAGAAAAGAAATGAAAACATTAATCATGGAAGAGTGAAGCTATATTTAGAGAAAGGCACTGCCATAGGAAAAAAAAAGGATTAAAATAAAAAGTTATGAAGATATCACATAATCAGAACTGATCTGACCTTTCCCTTCCTGCTTCTTAAAATGTGAATGAAAAGGATACTATCCAAAATAAATATAAAATAAAATAAAGCAAGGCTCTTGCACCAGTAATCTAAGTGAAGATAAAGAGGACAGGAAAAAGTGTGAGCGCAGTTTGAAGAGCTGTGATGCATGTGCCTAGAAGGCAAACATAAGATTTGAAAGAGACATTTGCTAAAGGGAAAGTCCCCAAAGCTGCATATGTCATAGTAGCTTTAAGCAGTTAAACAGCTTTTCAAATACTTTATTTATAGATTAAAAGTGTGGGGCATTCAGCCTGTACATTTGCTCTACAGACTGTCTCCTCATACAATCCAGCAATCCATCATACAACAGTCTGGCCAATACACAATTTCTCAGCAGGAACTGATAGAACAACAGGCTGTGATAAAGAAGTAGTTATCAGAAATTAGTGTGAAAAGTTTGCCAGTCCTGCTCTAGAATTCACATTTCATGCCTTAAAAATGTCAAAGATTACTTGAAAGAAATATTTACCATAGTGTTAAGAACATGGGAAATAAATGTAGTTCTACTTATTTCCTTCACGTAGTACAAAAGTCCCTTGAAATTTAATGTTCAGAAATATGCTGCTGAATTTAGAGAGCTATACAACAATAACCTGCTTTTATTTAATGCTTCCATAGCATGGTAGAGACATTTCTTTGCTACTACAGATGTTAATCTTTGTTCTAGCAAAATTTTCCCACCTAATCAGCATTATGCCTTCTTTCAAAACTAAAACAAAGTTCTTAGACTTTTACTAAATCTCCATAAATTTAGATTTTATTTATGACCAATCTAAACAAAAGGTGGCACTGGCAAATGGTGAATGTATATTCAGTCCCTCAGAGAAACTAACTATTCTTTCCTTTAGTTATGAAGTCTGAGAGTTTTAATCTAAATGTATATGAAATTTATTTTTCCTTATTAAAAGTTAAAATGTCTATAATTATATATATATATAAATTGTGAAAAATTATTTAAACATTTATGTTAAAATGGTTTTATATTAAAAAATCCTCCTTTGACAGCAAATAGATTAGTTAGCGACAATAAAAAAAAACCCTTGATATTTAGCTAAAAATAAATCTTTAATATTTGACTGTCTTTTTAAAATAACCAGTTATTTACTAATCAGTGTAAGAACACAAAACTGTTGAATCATTTCCAGCAGTGGGCAGAATCAGACCTAGGAAAGATCATTAAAAAAAAAAAAAGGAAGCATATGGCAATGCATCTTCACAATAATCCCCTAATTCCCACTTCTCTGCAGTCATGAACTTGCTGAAACAGAGATCATAGCAAAGCTGTTATAAACAGCCACTTCTATTCTTAAAGTTTAAGTAGCTGGCAGGCAGAAATTTGCCTGAAACTTCTGAGCTTTATTCTGTTTTTGGGGAAATAAAAACTGTGCTGAGAAAATTTTCTTAAACTCAAATCTTTTACCTACTTGGTCTTAATTTAGTGTTTGAGTTTTACTCCAGTAGACAAAACCTTCTGTTAAAACTGAATCTATAAAAAGAATAGGTATTTCTAATCTGTTTCAGGTGTTAAAGGTTGTCAACTCTAACCTAATGCCTTGGGAAGTAATTGAAGATGGAATTGATCTGAAAGTCCAATTAAATAACAGAGAAAGAAAATGAAGAAAAGTATCTATTCTCCTGAGCTAGCTCACATGTAAAAATAGAATGTGTGCATGTGTAAATGAAAGTTAATCCATTATTGCATTAATTAATTAAAATTTACATGTATATATATATGTATATATATGCAGCTAAAAGTTCATTTCTTGTTTTGTATTAGAGTATGTTATGTAATCCCTGGTTATTTAGTGGCCACAATTTATGAAAAAGATGACTGCTGACAAATTAAATCTTCACTGCTACTGCAGGAAAACATGCAGTTAGAGATTTCAGAAACTGAGGATATTTAATTGGGGGTGTTAAAAGACTTGCATGACAGAATTATTTGAAAATAATCCTTTTGGGAGTTTTTTGCAAAACTGGAGGCATTTTTACTCTGTTTGTCTTTCTAGTTTTAAGTTCAGGTGGTCGAGTCAGGAAAAGCTGTGGGCTCCAGACTGGTTTTCCTGGCTTTCTCACCTTTCCTCTCCAGATTTACGATGAACTGTGCTACAGAGAATTACTGAGTGAAGGAAAAATAGAATCCAAACTACACAGTAATGCAATTCTTCCCTGAAATGGGACACTATCTCTTAGCACTTTTGTACATGCTTGCAAGCTCTATTTGGACCCCAGGTATAGATGAAACATACTGATTTTCTTAATTTATACAGAAGTCTGGCCCCACTATTTCTTATCCACACATTAATTTGTGGCAGTATTGTATGTGAGTGCATATTTTTTATTTTTTTAAATTTTTTTCTCAGAGGAAAGAATCAAAGAGATGTAGATGAAAACCAGAATGCTCCATCTTTTTTCTCCCACAAAGTTGAGAGACTGAGTGCTTTGATGGAGTTGAGAGGAATTTAACTTGAAAGAATAATTATTAACCTATCAACTTGTGTATGCACACTGACGTTATTATAGTTATATTTTCAAGCTGAATATGGGGTTGCAAAAGGTATTTTTTGGCATTTTATGATGTTGGAGAATAGAGCATGACCTTTAAAACAGAGATATAATACAAATATTTTCACTGTAATCTCTGTTCTTTTTCTGTTTTTCATGTAGTTGCTGCTTGGAAATTGTTTTGGCTGGTAAATCACAAATGTCCTGTGAGGATAATGCTTTGCGTACTGCATTAGATTATAGGAACACACTAGATTAAAAATAAGCCTTATAACTAAAAGCCTTGGTCTTCTAACTACTAAGGAATCTAATATCTCAGTCAATTGGTGTTGTCTCTATTAAACTCCATATTGATTTCTTAGATTAGAGAGCTATTTGAACTACCTTGGGAATTGTTTAAAAAAATTCTTGAAGCGAATGGGTAGCCTTTTGTAATTAAGAAGGCAAACCTCGTTAAACCTCTTGCTACAGCATTCACACTCTCTTAAAATCTTTATTTACAAAATCAATCATTGCATACTAAGAACCTGGTCTAATTTATAGACTTACTTGAGTACATTTACAGCACGAAACCTCTGAGATTCATGTATAAAATGTGTTCTCATCAGTCTTAATACCAACAATAACAGCAGTAAAGTTAACATAAAAGTCGTTAGAACAGAAATTGCTTTATTCTAGCTTGGTTTTCATCATCTGGATTTAGTTTTAACAGTTAAAGGAAGGAAAAGCACCTGAGTACACAGTGGAAAGGTACTTGATACAGTTCTTGTCCTAATTTCCTACAGAAAATCAAGAACTATGTTGCAGAGATGTTAAAGACTTTTTCATCAAAAACCCATGTGCTGTTATTTGCAAGAAATAGCTTAATTTTCTATCTATAAATGCTGTTACCTGACACTTTTCTCATGAAGATTAGTTCTCTTCCATTTGAATGTCTTTGTGTGGCCGATGACTGGCATCTTCAGGAAGTTACCAGAATCTTATTCCTTCAAATTAAAAGTTTCTTTAAAATTTTCTAATATCCATGCTGATTTTAAGGAAAAACTGATATTTGTGGAAGAATTTTGGAGAACAATAGTGATTTTGCACTTAAAAAGTATATTTTTTTTCTGCTTCTGCTTAGAAGCATGATATGGAATGTTTGATACATATATTTAACTGCTGTACCAAAAGTAAATATTGCTTAGGAAATCTGGGTACAAATCAAAGCCAGAAATCAAGTAGGGTATGCAAAAGCACAGATTTATATAGTAATCTCTTACGTGACTATGTCAGTGAGAAAAAAAATCTGAAAGTATTTTTTGTTAAAGGTACACAAGTATAGAAATTAAAACATTTGTAAAAAGTGTGCAAAAAAGGAACAGATCGAGTATATGTTTTATATTCTATATTTTGTAATGAAAAGTGAAAAGTAAAGGATAAAAATATACAGATTTCCACTGGTCTTTTCCTCAGTGTTGTATGTACGCTAAAGGAATTTAATTTTTGCTGTTCAGTCAGAAAACAAACAATCATTGATTTACAGAATACTGAGTTTTTATAGGACACTGAACAGGCCGTCAATACAAAAATGAAAAATCTGTGAATATTAAGATACTATATTATTAGAAATTATGGTATATCCACTTTACCAGAGAATCAGCATAATTTATGAAGTATGTAATAGAATTCATTTGTCTACTCGCTGTAGAAATAGTTCTTAATTAATAAATAAATAAGCTAAATTATCACACTTTTAAACAAGTAAGTTACTTTTGAACTATGAAAAAATAATTTAAGACTTGTCTCTTGTTAAGAATCAGGAAATATACTTTAAAATTGTTTTAAAAAGGGATCTTGGTTTATTGAAATATAGTTAGACTGAAAAAAAGATATTTCCTCATGGTTCCTCAGAAACAGATTGATCATTTATGCCACATGGTAACTTTTAATTCAAATATTTTTAATAACCCTAAAAGATGATGTTACTTATGTATCTCTTATAATGGCACATAAAATACATGTCAGGCTAGCAAACTATTTTTTGCAAACACATATTTTAAAAAAATTTACAAATACAGTTACATTTGTGATTTCATCTAGAAGTTGTGCATTTTTTCATGTCATCTAAGTCACTAATTCCCACATACTGAAAATTGTTAAGGAATATGTTCCTATCGTATAGGATCAAAAAATAGTTTATTGTCCAATATCTTTTTTTTAAATAGTTCTTTGGTACCTATTGAATATGCTCAACATACCTCTCCTTGTAGGGGTAAATTGGCATTTTCAGCTACTGGGAGAATTATTTATACAGAAAGTACATCTAAACTACTTTCAACATGAGAAACTCTAACAAAGAGGAAAAAAAATCCATTACATACAAACCACTCTGTACAAAATACTCAGTACTTTTAGAAAGTACTGAGAAAGGGTGGCAGGACCTTTATGGCCAGTAGTGGGAATCTAGAGCTTAAAGACAATGAAGAGCAGTCTGAGTTTAGAAGTATAGAAATGAGAGTTATTCAGAAGGAAAAATAACATGACTGAAGCAGACTCAGATGACATAAACTGCAAGAGAAGCAAAAGTCCTCTAGTTTCTCTTATAAAACCTGTCTGAGAAACATAAGTAGATTACTGGAAGGCCCAGCTCCTCTTTATTATAAATACAGCATTTTACAATATATGTTTATTTTATTATATATAATAAACATATATATAATTTTTAATTTCCTCAAAGACAGTATCTATTATATCTCACGACTTTGAGAACTGAATATAAAAAATTTAGTTGTGTCTTTAAAACTACCATATATAATTCCTTTGGACAGAAATAAAAAAAGCCTATGCTACTTGTGGTGCTTTTCTAATACAATAGTTAACCATGATTTCCCCACATTCCTTTTTAAAAAAAGACAGTTAAAACTCTCCTTTGTTTTCCATAAATTGTTATGTACCTCCCTGCATCATATCAAAAATGTACAAAATCCCTACAGTACTATTACTATCAAGTATATGTGTTCTCTATAACAAGTTCTAACAGGTAGAAAAATAGAATAAGAATAAATTATTTTTCAGATTTTTTTTCAAATATTGTTATTTGGAATACATTACAGGTTTGGTTTTTTAAAAGAATTACCATGCAGTAAAAAAATAATTTTGATAAAATATCTCATTTGAAATGTTTAATACTATTAGAAGTTCCTACCTCTAAGGGCTTAGATAGATAACATTTTGGTGGCATTTACAGGTTTATTATAAGTTAATTAACAAAGATATAAAAACAATGAAGGAAGAAAGAATATTACAGAGCTGCAGCTCATATATTCATGGAGAAAACATGAAAGGCTAAAACTCAACTCAAAGGTGAAATTGTATTGTGTCAGACAAGAAATGCTTTTGTATTTGCATTCATTTTGAGTAGAACCTTTTTCTTTTCACATTGTTTTTCCACAAATCTTAAATTGTTTTAAATCAAGCTAGGAATTACACTGAATACCCACAAAGAGGTCTCACCTTCGAGAAATAAAAGATTTGAATAAGATCGTTATCTCATTTATGAGTACAGATAATCTCTAGTAGGCCATAGACCTCATTACAATGTTTATATTTCTAGATGGAATATTAAGTACTAAAAAACGCAAGAAGTTCCATTATTTGAAGATACTTAAATATTACAGATTTTATACTTAAATGAACACTAGTTTCTATAGTATGCAACCTCTTCTGGTAATATTTTTTCATATTTTACCTCAGCACAGAATGATTACAATCTATAAAAGGGATGGAAAGTTTATACCTTTGGTAAGTGCAATGAAAAATAAAACACAACCACTATAATTTCAGAGTAAACTTCACTTTTGTCATAAATTCTTTGCTCATAATGAGACCTTAATCAGGTATTTATTATGTTGCCATGATTACAGTGTATGTTCCATAATTTTAGCAAATAGGTTTATTGGATTAAATATTTTATGAGTAATACATTTGCAATAAAAATTAGTACAATCATTTGTGCACTTACGTAATTGCTTTCAATAACCTCAAGTAAATTCTGTAATCATGATTAATGCTGATCAGGCAAAGTTATTGGTATAGTTTGACTATATGTAAAGGTTAAAACAAATGGATTTGATTTTGCAGAACACAGTCGTCCATGAGTCACAATATTCTTATTGTTACTTCTGTTGGTATTGTTTTTATTATTATTGTAATAATTCTGCTACTACTATTACTACTATTTTCTAGTTTACATCTGTTAGAATAGTAGGCAAATTCTCTTCAAACCAAACCACTAAACCCCAACAAAAACAAGTGGCAAAACCAGTCCCCTCGAAAAGCCCACTACCCTGCTTAACATGTGACTCTATCCATATTTATTAATCTAAAAACATCATTAAATTGCCCAAGTTTTTTAATGTCATATTGCCAATCATTAGCATTAAATCAACAATTAAATGACACACTAACATTTGCTTATTTATCAGAAATACTGAAAACTTCTGAACATTATATTCATACTGGATAATTCAAATGTACATGAATATGAAAGATGGTAGGGAATTGTACATGCAATATTTCCCACAATGGTTAAGAAATATAAGAATTTAGAATTTTTCTGAAACAGCTTTGGTTGGGAGTACTTTAGATAAATGCAAATGCTATTGGAAGTATACAGCAAATCTGTTTACCCATGTAGAAGTAGTAGAAAATGTCATTTTATACGCTAAACTTTTCTAAGTCCCTAGATTATTTGCAGTGACTGTTTATTTCTCTGTCAGTTCTAATATGCTGTAGGCATTACATTTTTTGTGTATTGTCTACTTTCATATTGTCTTACCTACTTTTAAGTCCTTGAATCATATTATTCCCATGTCATGAAAATGAACAGTTTCCAAGTTTCATCACTATTTGCAAGAAAAAAATAGTGATGATGACCTTCTTTGAAAAAGCTCTTTGAAATCTGAGTTATAAAAAACATCTATCAGCAGTTGTTTTGCATTAGTAATATAAAAAACTTGTGTATATTGGATTTTTTATCTAAAAATAATCTATTAGAAAGGCAATTGTTTGGACTACTCATATATTTCTCCAAAATTAGCAAAATCCTGGCTTTGCATATGATCAAAAACTATCATAATGTGTGTTCTCTCATGTGATATAGTAACATGTTTCATGAAAAGTAGCAATGTCAGTGCAGGTTATTAAAGGGGAAAGCCCTGCATCTTGTGTTTCTATTGGAGTTTTTCAGCACATAGCATCAAAATGTGCATAATATAGAATATTTTCTTCAAGTACTGCCTTGAAATGTGAAGCTATTCCTTTTTTTCTTTTTAATACAGACACTTTTAATACAAAACCATCTCTTATATTATGCTCTGACAACACATGAATGTTATACTGAATAGTCATATGTGTAATGCAAACAACCTTATTTGACAGCTGGGAGTTTAACATTCTACAAACAAATGGGTCTTTAGTAGTATCAATATGGTATTAATTAGCAAAACATGCCTATACTTTTAGTCTTCAGTGAATTTAAATTTAGGAAGATGAGAGATTACTGAATAGTCTAAGAGCTGATTTTCAAAGAAAGTGACTGAATCTTTTTTGAAAAAATTATCCTTTACAATGAAATCACCCACTTGTGCATGTAACATCAGAGTCATTTTACCTGCTTAGAAGTTAAATCTTTGTGAAAATAAAAGCCACTACAGTAAAAAACTTACCAATCAGTCACTATATAAATTAAAATCTGTGAAAAAAATTAATAAAGGAAAAGTTGTCATCAGTTTTCTTCCGTACTATGCTAATTGACAATTAAACACTAAGCCTGAATTTCTAAGTATTTGTGTAATGAATAAATAACAATTTCATATTAAGAATCCAGAGGTCTGCAAAAATGAAAAAAAAAATGGCAGATGACTATGGACAATGGTACTCCAATATGCAAGAGAAAAGGAAAAAAAATGTATGAAGCTATATTTTACTCTAAATGAGACGTCATTAGGCTTCTTTTCCATTTCTATTTTTATGTGTATGGAATGCTTTTTAATTAACAGACATTATGAATACAATATATTTAACAGATGTAGTTTCTAGAGAATCAATTCATCTCATATGAAAAGTAAATTCTACCATCTGAGATAGAAATAGAATCATTCTGTTCCACACAGCAATTTATCTTGAGAACAGCTGCACCTCTCTAGTCCTTGAGAGAACATCCTCAGTGTTACAGAAGCAACCACTGAACCTTCTTTTCAAATCAACCTAGACAGGTCAGAACAGAATGAGGCAGCCACTCCTTGCATAAGTGAGCATGAAATGCCTCTGTTCTTCCAGTTTATGGCTGTGGCACCAAGTATAATTGTCATCCATGGTAATATTTAATTCTTAAGCTGTAGTCACACAATCACCATTTTGCCTCTTTATATTTTCTGAGATCTTACAGTCATCCTGTCTGATGGAACAAGTCCACAATTCCTAGGAAATTTTTTATTGGTATTTGCATCATGATAGTGTCTTGAAGCTTCCAGTCATTAACCAGAATCCCATCAAACCAGCCAAAAGGAAAAAAAGTGAACAGAGAGGTAGGCATTTCCACAAGAAGCTCGTGACTGAGGGATCATTTGAACAAATCACAAAGATGAACAAAGGCCTAACTTGAACAAAACTCTTTTCACCTACAATATCTACTCATTTAAAAGGAAGACAAAAAAAATTTGGAAGATGCCTTTCAAGTTGACACATAAATGTTTTCTCTGTTCTTTTCATCACCTGCCACAGCCTGCTTCCTTTGACTCAGATTACACGGCAAAGAGGAAATCTGAACAGGCTGTAAAACAGGATTTTTTTACAGTGGGCTCTAAGGTCAGATCCCTTTTGCTGAATGTGCTTCACAAGTTCCAAAAAAGAAGACATTTCTCACACTTTGACAAATGTGATTTTTGTTGATCCTTAGTATTTTGGGATATGAAGCCAAGGTGAAAGAGCTGGGCAAGAGGGTAAGAACATCAAGAAGGTTGCAAATACACAAGAGCTTCAATGAAGCGAAAGTTGAAAGAGGAATAACATCTACAGACACTGAGTGCTAAAATCTGTGGTAGACATTCTGATTCTATTCAATCAATCTAGCTTTAAAAAGTGGGTTATGTAATTCATTGGCATCTGAGACACTGATAGGTTCAATTTTATGTGTTGATTTTAAAAATATATTATAATACCTTATGTACTAAAACAAATGTGTTCACCCTTCAAGAAGTCTAAAACAATTGACTGTGGATAGGGCTAATCTTAGCATCTCCATCTACTTTGCAAATATTAGCTGATTAAAACCCATTACACCCAGGAGAAATCTTTCTATTTGATAATTTATCTAATATGCCAATAGGTATTCTGTACATAAACCCGCTTCATATATAGCTTTGGTAAATTAAGATTTTACATTGCTTTTTCTGTATGATATTTTATACAAGAAAGCCACACAAATAACTGGAAGAAATGGATAATAATTTCATAATGTCTATGAAAACATTGAGATCATTCTCAAATATACAGTGAATAAAGTATTTGTAGCTTATTTGCCTGTGACTACATCATCCTTCCTCAGGGGCTTTGGAAGCTTTTCAGCTGTTTCCTAGATTTTTTATGTGACACATAAGATGTCTTAATATTACTGGGTTTTTCACTTAAGTAATAATTCAATTCTAATAAAAAGTCATAAGTAGACCTATAATGTGACATGTTAAACATATTAAATATGAAATTAAATATATCTAACGCCGTCTAAAAAAGTTTTTTATTAAAGTACAAACATATATTTGCTTCTATTATAAAAGAAGACTTTTTTCTTTCCAAAAGAAAATCCTTACAGAATGTTCTACCAGATTTACCTCTGTCTGAAATACACGACTTTAAATTAAAAGTGTGTTCCATGTATTTCAGAAGAGAAGTTACCTCTTGATTTTATGGACAATGATAATCCTGCACAGATTTAGTACTGCATTTTACTGGGGAAAAAAATGAACTAGTGTTTTTGTAAAGTTACTCTATTAATGGCTTTTTGTTACCCAGTCTTGTGACTTCAGCTGATTTTTATTATTTAGTTTGCAAAATTAGAGACCTTACAATTCTTTTGTATAATTTTCTATATATTAAGTAAAATCTAATATCAAAATATCTAATATCTAAAATTCAAGGAGAAATTAGGAAAATGGAAAGTGACTAAGTATTTATGACTTAGTATTTGGGAGAAGTTCTAATCAGTATAGTGTGTTTGATCAGCTTATTATAACTCTAGTTCATCAGCTGATTAGACATGACTTGAGAAAATTACTGAAAAAGGGAAAATTCCCTTTTCTGATTATTGCTTGTGCTACCATCTAACTTTATAATCTATTTAAATATTTTAATGTTTTAAACTAATTTACCAGAAGACACTGTAGTAGGGATAAAGGTACAGGAAAAAGTAAAGCATTCAGATGACTTTTAAGGGCAATTTTGTTTCTGAACAAAATAGCTACTATGTCTCTCAAAATAATTTGGCTGCTAAATGTCTATGGAATTCAACAGATCTTTTCTGTATTCAGGTTCTGGTAAAAACATTTCACCTGTGGTAGTTTCACCAACTTGCTATGGATACCCAGTACATAATTTTATTTAATGGTCATGTTCAGTCTTAGTAAAAGAATGAGGACATTTACATGGACAAAGAGAGTTTCATACATTTCCACTGCTCTACTTAAACTACCATGTTATTTTCTTTCTTCTTTCAGGACATAATTTGCAAAGTGAAAATATATTCAGGTTGTAAGATACATAATTTCAATGTAGTTATGTTGTATCAAAATCATTACTAAATATGGCATCTATATATCTAATATGGAACATAGCTACATTATTAAGAGAAAAATAAAAAAAATATATGTTAGTTCGAAATTATAGTCGAATAGTGTAATGATTTATTACATCAATGAATAAGTTTCTATACATACATTAATAATTGTATTTTTCTTGAAGTACTGTCTTTGCCAGTTTTTTTTAAAGTTACACCCTGTATTTCTTTACAATTAAAATCTACTGGATTTTAATTTTGGTTGTTATCAATACATTATTACTTATTTTCAAAATTTCAGTGTTTAACACAATTATCTATGCTATGGGTATGAGGTTTGGCTATATATCCCTACATTTGCTTGCATAGGTAAAACTAGATATAAACCTATGTCGCTTTTCAACTATTCCCTAATGTCCATTGGTACCACAGTTGTGTAATTTGACTGCTCCCACTACAAATGACAGCAAGAAAAAAAAATCTTCATATTTGTCATCTTTTTTGTGCTTTCTGTGCTTTGCTGTTATTGCATTAGTAAGCATTACCTAGGGTCAAACTATCCCAACCACCAAAAACATCCTGAAGCCTGCAGCGTTGTAAAAGTTTTACATACTTCTGTGAACTCAGTAGGACATGAAAAATTTGATGCACTTCCTTTTTGACAAAGATTAAGAGGAACAGAAGATAGCTTGGCATGAATCCATTTTGTGACAAAAATTGCCATGAGAATACAAAATAGTACAATATTAATTCATTTTCATGAAAATGATGGTAATGAAAATGAGAAATGGCATCGGCTAAATCCATTTTCATTACTCTGTTATGATTGCAATCTTGTAGCTCTCAGCTAGTGGGCTGACTGAAGAGATCTATATTTTAACCACATTTTTAATGTCTTTGATGAGAATCTCCTTGCCATTTTGTACCATTTCACTCTATAGTTTTAATTCTTGCTTTAAAAAGATTTTAGATCAGTTTTAGTTATCTAAACACGACAGAATATTTATTAATGATCCTTAAACACAGTTCATAGGAAGCAGTCATGGAGCTCTGAAGAAACTGGCATTTCATTACCTGATTTGTGAAAATGCAGAACCCCCCATATTTGTAATACATTTATGAAAAAAAGCCAAATCAGAGTATAGGACTGGAAATTCTTATCTCAAACTGGTTTTCCTTTCAAAAAAATAAAACTGTACTGTTTGGATTCCATAAAATTTAAAAGAATTGTGTTACAAGTTAAAAGATTATTTCTTACCATCAAATTTCCAAGTTCATTACATGGAATTATTTTTAGTTGCTTTAGATTTTGTCTGAGTAAGCATAGAAATATTTTCTCATTACTGTAATATTAAACTTTGCTAGGTGTGAATTAGGAAGAAACAAGTCAATACATGACATTGCTAACAATAAACCAATTATTAAGTTTTTGTATATTAACACAAAGTAATTTGTACCATTTATAAAAAATATATACAATTTAAAATCCAAAAAGATCACTCAAAAGAAAGCTCCAAAGAAACACATTCTGATTTTAACTAGCCTACTTATTAACTCTATTTTTTTTCACCAGCTCGTTTTGTATAGTAAGATTGCTTCAGCTGTATCAATAGTTTTACTCAAAATTATGTCAGCATTTGGCTTAAGAATGTGGAGATAATAATCATGTAGTTATTATTTATAAAAGAAAAATATCAATTTTTACGTATCCTCCACTCTTTAATATAATCACATCCAACATATTTTTAGCTTTACACTTTTCATGCTTTTTGTCAAAGCTTAAACAACTCTCTCTGCTTCAAATTTCCAATCACCACAGAACCTGACAGTCCAATAGGATAGACTATAGTCTGTAAATACAGCCCAGCGTTTTAAAAGAAAAAACTGAGTAGTCTAACAGATACACAGGTAATTTAAGCATTCCAGCTTGGACTTTGACATTCCAGTTTTTGGCTTTTTGAATGAGCTTCCTTTGTGTCCATAGTCTCTAAGTTTTCACCTTCTATCACTGGAGGACCATCTCTGAAAAGGAAAAATCCAGGATTTTCAAAAAAATCCAGGACTCCTTCTTTGTCATTTTGTAAATAGAGAGAGCAAAGTGCCTGACTATCAAATTGCTTCAGCAAATAAAATCCTTTTTGTGATTATGGCTAAAAAGAGCCTTCCAAATACAGACTAGAGAGCTATGATGCTCTCTTTTCACAGTTCTCCCCATAACATCAAGAAAGCTGGTGACCAGAAGCTCTTGATAAAGTGATAACACGAACTTTCTGCCACGGTAGTGTATCACAAGCCTGCCTGAGACCATGTGACACAAAAACGAGGTAGGTCTATCTCAACCTGGCCATCTCCTGCAGCTCCTTTCTGTCTGGCCTGCTGAATGCAAACTGACCAACATGAAATCAACTTAAAAAGTAGGGCAATAGAGGTTAGTGAAAGACCTGTGTGGAAGGTTTTTCCATCATGCATTGAGCTTGTGAAAACAAACACCTTAAAGTTTTAGAATACAATTTATTTAACAAAAAATATTTACTGCAGTTTCAGTCAGGATGCATATGCTCTTCTAACATCTGCTTCCCTTTTTATAAACATAATTAATGCAAGTTATGTTCTTAAAAGGCAACAGCAGTATAAATCTTTGCACTATACATCCATGTCTTTTTGTGCGTCTGAATTTAATTTTTTTTCCTTTATGATAGGTTCTGTGAGCTGCGCATCATTGTATCAGTCAGACTTTTTATTAGCCTGAGCACTGTTTGCCTTCTCTGCAATTGAAAGTAGTGGTGCATTTACATCAAAATATATGGAAAACCAGGAAAAATGCACAACTTTTAAAGTGATTTCACATAATTTATTGGCTATACAATTCTTCAGAGCTCTCATGACAAAGCACCTAATAAGAATAAAACCTAGCTAATTAATCTACTCATTTCTCAAGTACATAATAAGAGTAAAAACAACTTAAGAATGATTAACATAGTGCAATTTTGAATTAATCTTATTGTCTTGCCTTCTCCCATACACCTTACCCTACAACATTAAATCTGACTTTTTATTCTGAAATCCTAATAATACTCAGAATTGACCCATTATCTTCAAAGTGTAATCACGGTTAGTCTTCTTTCTTTGTCCTTGCAGTTTCTAAGTTTTAAAGTAAAAGAAAGCAGATAAAGTATATTGATTCAGAAAGCATTAAGTATTAAGCAGTAGTTCTGCTCAGTACTTTTTATCATCTGAGGATTTATCTATTTTTCAAAAGAAAGTTGTTCCATCTTCACTTGAAAAGTAGTTTACACATTCAATTTCAGGGACTTCCCAAGGAAGACTAAAATTCTAATACACTATATAATGCCCATTTCAAACTTTTATTCAAAAACACCCTTGAAATATTAGCTATGCTGGCCTTTGTCTCTTTTCTTACCCATGGAGTCTTTGTGTCACATCTAGGTATCTATCTGCTTAAAGATGTCAGGGTGCTGCCTCATAGGAGCCAGCTGATACAGTTCCCCTAATGAACAAAATGATCTCTGCAGGCAGTGACATCAGACACTGTCTTCAAGGTGATTCAGGCTCTCATGAAGAGTTAGTGCTATAAAATTGCATATAACGTTTCTTGAAAATCATATCTAGGGCAGGTTTTGAAGAGAGCTGTGCCAGTGGAGACAGCAGGGAATAACAGCACTCAAATCTCAACGTAGTTAAAATAGAACTACTTGAACCAAGCAAAAGCTGACTGGTCTGGACCATCTGAAAATTGGTCCTGAACACCCAGTATCTCTAACTGAACTTCTTTGTGTAGGTTCAGTGATTTTTCCAAGGACAGATGCTATATTAAGTTGTAGTGCCCTTCACAAGGGTGCTGTGAATAATACTTGACAAAGTACCATTCTTCTATTTCCACTGTATATTTTAGCACTCAGCTGGTAGCCAGGAGACATGATGGTTCCTGGCTAAATCCACAGGAAACATGCAGTCTTACAAGAGTTGGGATGATACGATTGAAAGAGAAACTTAGAAATTATTCTGTTAATAAATCCAAAGCATTTAATAATAGATGGAATTAGGTCTGATACTAAATAAAAACCTAATCCTAAAACAAGAGCCAAATGAACAAAAAACAAAGAGCAAAAAATATGCTTATATATCTACATATATATATACAAGATTCCAATCAAACTAGAAATGAGATGAACATTAATTTTCAAACATATACTCCCTTAATCCTCATTAAGGAAATAGTATTTTGTATAGAATATGAAAGGCATTTCACTGAAAAGGAATTACAGGGTATACTAGTAACCTCTTACAGCAATGCTTCTTTAGCAGATATGAAAAAAACCTAATTTCCATATCAATTTATTTTTTTATTACAATTTGGGGAATTAACATGTGCTTATGTGAATTTGATTAATTATTTCTGATGTAATGAGTTCTTTTTGTTGTTTTCCTGTTCTCTCATTATCCATGTTTTCTTCGATCACCTGTTTTTACACTGGAAAGAGAGGAGCTGCTGGTTTTGTATGACTGAAGCTGGCTGCATAGGCCTTGCCCCAGTGGAACAGGTACAACAGGCAAAGCCACTGGTCTGTAGGAAAGAGAAATGAGTAGCTGTGTGTTTATAATAAACGCATGTACGAGTGTCAAAACTACAAGAACTGAAGAAAAAGGACTTGCTGCTTTTGAGCAAAAGCAACTTTCCATTGTCATTCTTGTTGAAAGCGATGGGAATTGGTCAAAGGTTTAAAAATGGTGTTGCTCAACGGGAGTCCAAAGAGCCAGGTTTCTGTCCACCTTGAATTCTGTGACAGTGTAAATACCTCTGAATGCAAAGGAAGAGGAGTGATATGCATATATACTTGACTATTTTGGTAGCTCTGTAAGTTTCTTGAATTGGCTACGAGTGTACATATATACATAGATATAGGTCTGACATAGATATGTCAGAAAATCCACTGCAAAACTGTCCACATAATACTGTTGCACTATAGTACCAGAAGCTTAAAGCACCATTCAAAGGTAACAAGAAAAATAGCAATGCATGTGTTTTGCTACAACAAAATTTCTGTAATTCTTTTAATTTGGGAATACTGTAGATTACTGTTTCAGACTGTGTCTGACATAGGTAAAAACTATGCTTTATGTCTGTTTAACAGCAACTGAAAAGACTGTTCCTAAAAGTGGCAGGCAAATTATGTCCTGGTACACTGGTGACAAGATCTCAGAGACTTTATTTGCTCTCTGTCCTGGTTTTCATTACTGAATCTCACAATTGTTTTACCCTTAGCTGCAGTAGTGTTAGAAAGAAAACAGACTTTCTGATGCTGAAAAACAGCCTTGTTCTTCAGCTTCTGTAAAATACAGGGTCTAAATTAGTCTCTATAAAAATATGGTTTCCACAAGTATACAAAATAATTCCCATCCTGCTGATTTGATGGGTATGAACAGTTTACACCTTGGTCTGAAGTACTACCATTCTTATAGGTCCAGAAGTACACATATCCTCTTTTAATAGTCTCATGATATATGTACACAACAACAACAAAAGCCCAAACAGATTTCATAAAAGCAAGAAAACAAAAAACAAAGACTATACCAAGTGGTTGCACTAAAACCATTAGTTCACAGCGTTCAATTTTCATCTGATACAGAAATAGATTAACACTGACACATTTTATCAATTTTTGTTTCAACATGAGATGCTGCCAGTAACACAGCATATAGATGCCTTAAAACACAGTGTAATGGACTTTCTATATAAAATAAAATCCAATAAAAGAAAATAATTCAGTGTCCTGCCTTAAGTACAGGATTTCCTTGTGTCTTTATTTTTAATAAAGTACTTTTTGAGTGCAATCTTTGTATCACCCAGTTTCTGATTAATGTGCAAGGCACCTTAGCATGGCATGGTTGTTTTGTTACTTCAGGCAGCCCTCCAGCTGTGGGCCAGCACTTGGTCAGACTGATTTGTTCTTGGCAGGAGGCTAAGAACATTGATCGCTTTCAGTTGTACATCATGACTTTGGGGGTTTGTTGTGGGACATAGCCAAAAGTGTTATTTTAATCATTTCAACAGTGTACAGTTTGATCTGCTAATCAGTCACAACATTTGCTTTGAGAAAGGGGCAGATTAATGACAGCTTCAGAAAATACTGGTAAAGTTTATGCAGTGATTTGGTAGTCTTTGATCAACTCCATACTAAATCTTATGATTAACTCTTATTCTTGACAATTATTGTAATCTAATCAATTCCATACTCTTATTTTCATGCAATGATTGTAATGAGAAAAGAAAATTGCACATAATTAATCTTTTCTTGCAATAAAGATTACTGCAAGGATTTGACAGGGCCAAAAATTAATCCCACCCACTTAATCTTAAAATTGTCTTCTGCTGTCTGATTCAAATGCCATAAGGGAGGTGACTTCTTGGACATTATCAGCCACAAAAAACACACAGACAAAAAAACAAACAAACAAACAAACAAAAAACCACCAGGCCTCTGTTTCCTTTAACAGAGAGGATCATTATTCACAGATGATAAGTAAGTGATAAAGGCTTCTATTAAGCAAATTAACAAAGAGGCAAGAAATTAAGTCTTTTAGGTTAGCTAAACAAGAAGGGGAGTAGGGGTGACCACTTAAATTTTGATCATATTGACATGTTCGGTAAAAATTCCTCTTCTTTCATATTGGGTTGAAAATTGTGTAGTAGTTCAAAATTAAAGATGCTTAATTCATCCTGCCAGTCTAAGTTCTAAAAAATATTTTCTTTTTCCAACATATAGCTGCTTTTCACCCTCTTCTCTCACTTGTAATTAAGGCTTCTACCTGTACTATGTTACAAAGGTAGATGGAGAACAGTTCTTTTGTTTGTTTGAATGAAATATGTTGGCAATTAGTGTAAGAGACTTTTCCTCAAGATAAAGAATATATTAAATTATTCCAGTTACTAACATAGCATGAATAACATACCTTAGTCTTTTGCCAATGTAGAAGATAAAAGTTCTGTAATTAAGAGAAATTTCATGGCACAGAAAGCATCCTCTATGTTGCAGTCATGGGCTTTTAGGCCCTGTAGTATTTGTCAGTGAGCATAACTTAACTCATTTAGTCACATTGCTGTACTGATTGATTAGAATGCATTAATGCCAATGGGCTAAATTTACAAAAGTTGATAGAGGTGGCTCACAACTGAGTTAGCTTGACATTAGCTTGAAATGAGGAAACTGAAATGAAGAATTGAAGAAGAACTTGACTAAATACACCATTATTTAAATAATCAGTCAAGTATTGTTTCAAAAATGGAAACGGAATATCCTTTCTTTCTTTGTTTATAACAAATGCACATCTCACAGGAATATGGAAAGCTAGACTGATTTTCCTGTACATCACAACCTTTATGTAAGCAGCAGGTAGGTTCTTCATGTTTACATACAGCTGATGGTTTTTAAATGCAATTCATAGTACTTTATATGAAAGTCAGTGTGTTCGAGACTATATTGTTGTTATATTGCACTTGTGGTTATAGAAGGGGAGATGACATTTAAGAGCAAAAGAAGATATTGAGTTTTATAGCTTTTTTAAGCATATATTTTAAGACTATTGGTGTAAATGAGGCACAATAAGCAACTCAAGAGTTTCAGAATCCAATTCAAAAACAAATCAGTTGTCTCAGACTAGGTAGCAATATTATCATCTATTTTTAAAGCAAGAGAACCATTCAAGACTCTGACAAAGTCATAATGTCCTGATAATTTTCTCCTTTAGATTATAAATCACTATTTAATTTTCACAACATCGATTCAGCCTGTACAGATGCAAAATCTGACAATGAATGAGAATAAGTTATTTCCTGGATGACAAGTGAGGAAAATATGGACATATTGTAACAGAAAGTAATTCATCCATGTAGTTGTACAATGATAAGGACATTCACTTTTAAACTATTAGTTAGCCTAAAGGTGTCTTCCTTCCATGTACATGAGTATAAATAACTGCTGTGCTTCCAGCAATGAATAATTTATTTTTAAAGGGGAGAAAAAATGTGCTGTAAAGCAGGAGGGGCAGAAAAGAAATTCTGATCAATAACATTGCATCAGAGCTACTTTATAGTTTGCAAAATGTCAGGAGTGTCCAATGAGGTTTTCACCTAAAGTGTACATAGGGTAATACTGGTAGCACAGAGAGCAGTGGATATCTGTCTATACACAAGGTCAAGCCCCCTTCCATGGACAACAAATAAGTCGAAGTTAATCTGACTAATATAGAGATCATCGTAAAAGGAAAAGCTGATGTTCCTATAAAATGACAAGCTCTTTGCTTTAAAAAAAGATATTTTTCTAGGAAAACTTCTAGGAAGTATTGTCCCCAAAATTTGTAAACATTTTCAGGCCCTTGATTCCTATAGGTTTCATAATCTTTCCCAAGAATACTGCATTGAATAAACACAACTAAAAAGGATGAAATGCCAAAAGAAGAAAATAACAAAGGTAATTGGTAGTGTTTTTACTCTTCCTAATTTTCATGCCCCCTTTTTTCATTTTTTTACAGTTTTCCCAAAACTGTATCCCCATAGACAAAGTGGCAGCAAATACAGGGGGAGAGGGATGTAGTAAAACAAGGGCAAGTATGTGACTTCTGATGTCCATAGCTGTTAACTAGCCACAAGTTCATGGCAAAGAGGGAGCGTGGTAACAACTAATGGGCTCCAGAATATCTCTCTGCAGCTCTGCAAATGAAATTTTACAAAAAGAATGTAGATCAAACAGAAAGGTGCACTACTCAGTAGAAAGACTGCTCAGCTCTTCATTTTGGTTTTCTGAACACGATTTCAAACACAGTAGTGTATAAAGCAATGGGAAAGTGCTGGACTAAAGCTATAGCTAAGGGAGGAGCTGTGCTACACAGTCTTTACTGTTGGATGAGGAATGTGGTTTTTACGTGAATATCCTGATTGTTCCTCCTTACAGGGCTTCAGATCACATCACGTAGCACATGAATAGGATTCCTTTCCAATGAAATTAAACCAGAACCTGCACTCCCAGTGTGTAACTAATAAATCCAAATGCTAACAGGCATTCAATCTCCAGGTAGAAACTAAAGCTAATCCAAAATAAAAAATCCTGAACTGCATAATGTGAATACCAAGTCTTCCACATGAATTGTTTTTGTTGTCGAGAACCATTTCAACACTTGCTGTGTTGTACTGAAGCTTGCTGAACAATGTTACCAGAGACACAAAAAGGCAGAATGTCTGACATTTGCACCCAATTCCCAGCACACTCTCCCAAATTTCTTTTGAACAACTGTTGTTTTCATCTGAAAAACAAATATTTCTCTCAAATTTACGTTTCCCATTAAAGAGCTGAGAGTAGGATCAGACAGAATTTGAGTTGAGACATTCAGAACTCTATCTCATTTCTATTTTCATCTGTCAAGCTCCATTGGTAGCACTTCTCCTATGAACATTCCTTTTTTGTGATCGAGCAGTAATTCTAAAGTATGAAACTATGTAAACATTTTCCTTTTTTAACTTTGAATTGTTATCAGTTTACACTGAAAAGTACCTTACATAGTGGGCTAAAGTAATGTTTTCATATTAAAATTGTCAAAAATATAAAAAAGTCTGAAGATATTAAGAAAATATAATTAATTCTTTCCTTTTCCACTCACAGAAACCATTCTTGCTCTTTGTGTGAACATGTTTTTTTTAGGAAAGCAGATAATCTTAGCTGATCTCCTCTTATGTTGCTTTACTTTACATTTTGGTCTGTACTTTGAGTTGCCAAAGTCATGCTTTGTAGAGAAAAAAACCAGTCCTGTGGTGTGCATCAGGTACTGGAAACTCCATTGCTTCCATTTCTTTTTTCTAATTTTCCATATTCTAGCTTTATATTCATAGAAATATATCACATTCTATGTTATGCACTAATAACAATGTTCTATATTATTTGAAAAATATTTCAAAAGTGTGAAATATTTCTGTTAAATATATTTTAAGGCTCTCTTATAGTCTTTAATTTGAAAAGTTGCATTCACAAATTCTGTCACATACAGTTATGTTAAAGATTTTTGCCATTATCATCAACTCCCTTTCCAATGTTCAGCATAAATGAAATTATATCATTGCTCTCACCAGTGACAATACTCACCCTTCCAACCTATTTATTTTGTTGTTTATTAAGGTGCCATCTAATTCTTTTTAAATTCAACATTGAAAAGACTAATTTTGAATAAGATTTTTTACTTTTAAGTATCCTACTTTTTCTATGACATTTTTATGATCATATTTATTTAGACATGTTATAAAACAATTACAAGAACTTTCAAAGATAATACAAAATATATAAAAATTAAATATATAATAATATGGTAGTACAAGCATTGATGTAAAGTTTACACTTCTGTCCAGTATTATTTGGCAATAGAATGTTGCAAATGATAGATATCTAAGTATCAATACAAATTTCATTGACAATCTGCAAAAAAACCCCAGTTTCTTGATTTAAGCATTTAACAAACATTGTATTAAAGAAAAATTTAAGTTTCCTGGTAAAATATGTAGTTACATAGGAATGAAGGAGCATTTGTCCAATGGGCTTAATGTAGGTCTAAAAGAAGTGGAGAAATCATTTTGTATAAACTAAAAGGAAATAAATCACTGACCTTTTATTTAGTTTTCCTTATTTAGGCGTATGGCAACATTTTTTTTTCCCCCCAAGAGAAATCTGTCAGCTCGACAGGCTAGGACCAGGCAATAATTTACATAGACTCTATGCATTTACAGAAGACTGATAATATCTTTATTAAGAAACTGATACTTTTATAACCTAGTTCACTACAGTGGACCTAATTGGCCCTCCAATCAAAACACCATCACCACTGGCTAATTAAGAAACTACCCTTTGGGTAACACATCTCTATAACACAGTCTACATGTTCACAATGCCAGGTGCAGCAAATTAAGATAAGAATTGTTTATAATTCTTTTCTCTGGTTGTCTTACAGCCTTTCCCAGAATGATGCCTAGGAAAGTTGTTTGTTTTTCTCTGTGGCCAGAGAGCTGCTGCCACAGGAACTCATAATTTTGTCCATTTTAAGATGGAGTATATAATTTCCACTTCAAAATTTGCAAGATAAATATTATTTTATGAAAGAAAAAATGTAGCCTTTTAACCTAAGTAGCTAAGGTGTTTGCTAAATTTTCTGCATCCTTGTAAAATTTTTTAAATATCAGGATTTGAGTTTTTCTGGGTATTTTGTTGAAGCTAACACAAATTTCATAAAATACACATGCTCCATGCAGGGAGCAAGAAGAGAAAGGCATAACTGCATAAATTAAAAGTTGAGAATCGCCTGAAGAAAATTCAAGAAGTAGCTTAGACCTCGCAGAAAGCAGAAGACTCTTGCCATGTTAATTTCTTAACTATAAAAGAGAAACAGCTCCACAGTTTCAAAATTACTGCCTATCTTTGAAGAACCTGTTATCACTTCTTTCATTTGTCACTTTAAAATCTTCCAGGCTGCTTAAATTCCCCCTTTTGATGAAGGTCAAGATGCATAACTCTTGTTTCACAACTAATTTCTTTTTCTTTTTTTTTTTTTTTTTTTAATAGCACTCACTTGATTCCTTTTCCTTGGATTGATAGTATGCCATGGCAGTGATCATTCTGTGTGCTGCTAGACATGCAAGAAGCATCCACTCAGTCTGTAAGCAACTGGTATTTAATGAATGAAAAAGGGGCCCTATATTTCCTAGCTTGCAGCCTGACTTGTGTGAGCAGCTTTCCACAACCACTGCTTTCAGGCTGCACAGTGTAATTAACCTGTTCAAGTCCTGTTGTACTGAGACATAAAATAAAAGCAGCTAGCATCTTCCAAAGGAAGATTTCCAAAAGAACACACTCCTGGTAGTCATACAAAAGTAGGAAAACTAGTAAGAGTTTGGGAGATCAGAAGGGTCCTGTGAGCACAGCAGTATCTTGGCAATGTAAAGTATGCCAAGGTATTTTATAACCTTCATCAATTAATATTGTTCGCACAAAAAAAATCCTTGTCTCTTTTAATAAATATTTATTACCTTTTATAATTGTTGCAATGATTGGACCAATCCAGAAAGTCAATGTTGAAGATATATTTATAGCTAATAACAGCTTCTTCATTCGGTACCTTGGAAATCTTTATAAACCTTAAATATCTTTCACATTTTAGCAAAAAAATTATGCTACATTCATTTTAGGATGAAGGTGACTTTTACTACAATTTATGTCTGAGGCACGCTTTGCAATATACACATGGTCATCAGAACTTTGAATGACAGATTATTATCTAATCTGGCATTCCATTTGCACAGGCAGTTTTCCAGTAGATTTGACATTGATCATCTGTCCATTTGATTTGTTAACTTCATAAAAATGTGTTATTTTACAAAATGACTAAAAGCTTGCAACTCTCTGTAGAAATGTTGTTATTTTATATTTTATTTCATCATAAATTTGTTTTCCAGAGAAGTGGCTTTGGTTTGTGAAACCAATGGCATTATTTTTCTTTCTCTATCAACTCTGTACAGCTAAATAAACCTCTAGAATTTGGGGTTCAAATGCGATTAACTTGACTGGCACAAGAAAAGGGAAGCAAGACTGACAGGATGGGGAGATAAAAACAAAATGCAGCAGTATGGACATGAAATCCTCATATTACAGCATGTATCAAAGTCAGTGTCTGTCAGCATGCTCCCTCTACAATAAATCTAATTTTCTTCTAGATCTTCTCTTTATGTACCAAATGTTTATGAAAAAAAAATCAGAAACCACAAATCAAGACAATATATGACACTAGAAATAAAATCAGCTCTCCCAAATGGTTGTGGGAACATGAAATGTCTAGGTTTATGTTTGTTGAATATCATACTATGCAATTTTTAACATTCATTACACAGCATTTTCACAAAGAGGATGTATTTTTAAAAGAGGTAAATATTACAGTCTGCCTATTTCTTCCCTATTCTTGAAAAATCTCACTGATATTATTTAAGAATGTGCATAAAAATAGATGGACCGGTGTGCAAATAGCCACACATTTTCTGCAACATAAGTGCATACAGGAAGGAAATTATCCCAACTTTGGCAAGTGCATTCATAGTTTCTTAAAATTTGCTCATAATTATTTTCTAGTTGTTTATAATCTAAAAAAACCCAAAAAGTAAATAATCAAGATAAGGATCAATCCAGACCAAGCAGTATAGTAATGATAAAAAGAATAAATTATGTTTCCATCTAGTCTCAAATACTTAACTGTGTTTCTATGGGCAAAATTATTAGTAAGTATTTGCATGCTTTTCATGTGATTATGCTCTCTCTTGTATCATGCCATTCTTTAGGAAAAGTCAGCTACCACTGATAGTAATTGGAAAAGGTCCTTGGAAAATTACCATGATTGTCCTGATTTCTTCAGAAAAGAGGTTTAACCCTGAACTGGATGAATATTGTATGTTAGTGAAACTTTTCAAAGGCTTCTTACTAGTCAGCAGAATTATTTAGCAAAATACTTAAAAATTAAACATGAAATTATAGTTATATTTTAAGTGGCATTCACAGTTGTATAAAGATTAGTCTAATGCATAATGATATTATTTTAGTACGAAAACAAATATATAAATAATTTATGTCTGGAGATGCCTCAAAAAAGGTAAAATTATCAATTCTGTGAAAGTTCTTGACACTTGCTGCAGTATCTCTTCATCTCAGATAAATGAGTTAAATAAAATACACCTAAATATATTCTCATATGTGCATAAACAAAAATGCATACTATACCTGTGTTGCCTTTTTTCTTTAAATCTTCAGAAGTATAAAGCCACAATGTCTTGGTTTAACTTGAGCAATATAGGCACAGTAGCAGCTGTTTGATTAAACCTATGCCACAGCTTTCGTACTTACCATGATCAAATTTTGTTCACCAAAATCTACATGCCTATTTACGGCAATGTTTTAAAAAAAGTATCAACTACATTTTGAATTGATATTGCTTTCATAAAATGGATACTGTATCTAAGAAAAATTCCTTAAAACAATCATGCATATTTTGAAATCAAACATTGCAACAAGATTACAAAAATATAATGGGAAAGAATAGATAATTAGTAAAATGAAACCCAAACCTTCTCTTATATAGGAACTCTCCATGCTAGTTGGTTGGGCTTCTAATGGCTTTCAGTAAATTTTTCTGCCTTAGAAATGAAAAAAGTTATTATTGAAAGACACTTTCTTTGGCTTTAGTGAACATAGAAAAGCTTTTATTTAGAATATGCTAGGAAGTACAAACATTCAATTTCTAAATTCCCTTCAGAAATATTTTGCATTTTTTCTGTAAGAAAGCCATACAATATTTCTGGCCATAGTTTTTAATTACCATTGCTTATTTTGAGTCAAAGACAGTTGTCTGTTCTGTGAACACTAACTCCTTAACCAAGCAAACTCGATATAACCTGTATATGGTTTGCTACCGTTGGCCTGGAGAGGGAAAACAGAGTAACATCAAAACTAACTTTCAACACCTTGGGAAAATATTCATCCTGTCACATCTATAACAAAATCAAAGTAAAGCTTTTCAAGATTTGCTATTTTAAATAAGTACTAAAAGCTATTATGCATTACAAAATAAACTCTTAAGCTGGTGTGTGGGCCTACATATAGCCCAGACTTTATCTTTCTAATCTGGTGATGAATACAGCAGGCCACCATCTGGTGTGCGTGTACATCAACAACTACAACACAGCCCCACAATTTAATAATCACAAACTTTAACTGCTACTTACCACTTATTTCCAGCTACAGAAGGTCTCTGATTTAAGCTGTCAAATAAACGTAGAAAAACAACATATAATTAACTGTTTTTGTTCCAGGTTGGGCTTCACATGCAGACAGTGAAGCAGAGAGAGCTCTGCTGTTGCTAGGGAAACCTGACGCTGAGGATTTAATGACAGCCTCAGATGGTATTGTACTAGAGATTGTCTGCTTGAGGGACTAGGCAGCATGCTGCTGATAAGAAGGAATGGATTCCAAATGTTTTCAATTTGCTTTATCAGAGGAATCCTTTCATTGCCTCAAATATATTAATTTGATAGCAGATACAAAGAATTTATATTAATGTTAAAAAAAAAAAATTTAAAACATAATCTGTCTGGAATCTCTCAATGCAGGTAATTAATCTTCCTAACCCGTTATTCAATATGTAGATAGGTAAAGTTTATGAAATTAATACTGTCTTTTAGTCTGATAAATATTTAACTCATATATATATATATATGATTCCTGAAATAATTTTTCTTTAAACTGACAACTTATAAAAAAGAAAACATTTTAAGTTTGTGCATATAAAGTTCATTAATTACTTTTAAAAAAGGATCCAAAGATGAAAAATTTCCAACAAATTCCAGATTCACAGGGGCCTGGAACAATTAAATTTCAGGGATTTTGTTTAATATTCAGTAATTTAGTTTTGTAAATATTTTTATTTTGTGATAAAACTTTTAAAATAGTATTACAACTCAGAAACAGTATTTCTGAACACAGGAAGTATGAACTGTAAAGTATCACCTGTCAAAATGCATGTATTTATCTGGTCAACGTGTTTTTCTATAAAGTCTCTTTCTACTTCACAAATCTTTTTGAACTTCATTTACCTCTGTGGTTAGTTGATTGTTTGTAGATTAACAAATGTAATGAAAATAGTCTCTGAAAACAAAACTCATTATTCTTCTATCAAATGTGTCTCTTTTTTTTGGTAGTCCATCTGAACTCCAGGATATTAGTTCATTGTAGAGCTTATATAAATACGCAGAAATAATATTTTATATTAAATTAAGGGTCTTCTGTCCCAAGGAATTTTGCAAACGCATTTCCCACTACATAATATTGGAAAGCCTGTTGATAGTACTCACCAAACCAACTCCTTTCCTTCAAAGATAAGGCCACTGCAACTTCACTCTCCAAACAGAGCAGAAAGGACTGCCATTTCAAAGGTCTAAATCAAACATCACACAAGACCATTTGATCAATATGGCTTTGAAGGTTAAAGATTGATTCAGTCCTGCTGGGATTTTAGACTGTATCTCCTGGAGCCTTAGGTATTTTAAACATGAAGATAACCCCATCAACAGACTTCTCCATTAGCATCAAAGGGAATTTCTGATTATGTCAATAGTAGTGCCGAGCACTCCCTCTACCTACTATCCCCAAAAAACCCCAAAAAAACCCCAAAAAAACAAAACTACACTAAAAATCAAACAAACTGACAATCAAAATAGTCTCTCACCAAACAAACTGGTCAGAGCAAGGAGAAGCCTATGAATTTCCATATTATGAATTTCCCCATAATATTTTCTCTTTGGATCCAAAATAATACTGGGGGAAAAAAGTATTAATTGTTTACCCATAGTCAAATTAAAACTTTATTGCTGATGTTTTCTCTCTATTGGTTTTGAGCAAGATTCAGGAAGTTCAAGAGAAAGAGTAGGCTTACTGTCAAAAAAAAAATCAAGCAAAACCAACAGAATAATAATAATTTGGACTCAACATAGGTAATCTTGGCTTAAATATATTAATGACTTTTGAATTAAACATTCAAAACAAATCAGTTGGATTTTGGATTATTATATATATATAAAATTATATTATATTATTTATATATATTTATTATTATATATTATATTATATATATATTATATATACTATATATAATATATAATAACATATATATAATTATATATATAATATATAATATGTATATATAATATATATAATAATATATATAATATATATAATAATATATATGTTATAATATATATTAATATATATTATATTATTAATATATATTATTTATATTTTATATATATATAATATTATATATAATATTATACATAACCATTTTGGATTATTTTTAAATGAAGTGTTTGAATGGAGAAAAATTTCTTTTTGAATAATCAAAATAAAATGTATAACATTTCACCAACTAACTACTTTCTAATTTTTGGAAAATTCCCCTATATTCTAGTCCAAGCTGCTCACCAATTTCTACCTGAGTTTTTTTGTTTTAGACTGAAACTTTTCCCCAGCTCCTTTTTGGGCATATGTTATACTTGTCAAAGCCAATAAAATATCCCATACAGTGTACATTGTGAAATAGCTTTGAAGACCTCCTAGAAAAAGCATTCCCACTACAGGATGTATTATTTAAAGGAATATATGGTATTTGAACATAAAATACTGCATGTACATTCACCTTTTCCATCTTAAAGTTTGAAAGAAGGGCTTTGAAGAGGTTTCAAGAGATGGGTGCAGGAAAACATTAAAGAAAATTATTCTAAATATTTTTGAACTAGGGGAAATTATTAATGGAAGTTACCAAGAAAAACAAGTGAAAAAAATGACATGACAACATTTAAGACTAAGTTAAAATGTAAAAGAAATATTTTTAGAATAATTTCTCTAAAAAGTGCACATCTGGTTTTTGAAATCTCATTTAGTCCATCATGTTCAAAACATAAATCACAGAGAGGCTGAAATTATTTTATAATAATTTGTGGTTTTAATCTTTGTGACCTATGGTGTCTTGGTATCTTTTGTTTTTTTCCTCCTGATTTTCAGATTGCATGTGTCACAAGAAGTGTTAGAATGGCATTACCACCTCTGTGACGACCAAGGGAACTCACTTCTTGAAAGCAACCAGGTATACTTAGACAATATCCCAGAGACTACAGGACTTTGCAAAAAAAGAACATGAAAAAGTCAGAGTGAGAGAGTGGAGGGATAAATTTTAAGTGGAGGCTGAAAAATTGTTGAGAAGACTGTGAAGCGCAAAGGCCTCCTAGGCCACAAACAGGCCAAGGGAAAATCACGCAAATGTCACTAGAACTCAAAAAGTCACTGAGCAATTGAAATCAATATTAGGAAAGAGGAATTCTTAATGATGATATGCACAAGAAGGGGCAGAGCTGCTTATAAATAGCATTTCTATTCTCTTTGTCTCACTGAGTTTGTTTTTTGTTCAAAATATTCACTGCATCAGAGACCTTTGAACCAAGTCTTGCTCTTTTTAGGTGATAGATGTTTGTTGCTGTTTTTGTTGTTGTTTTTTATGGAATTTCTAAAAGAAAGATAAACACATCTATGTTTTCAGTCTTGAGCATGAAAGCCTCAAGGATCCTGAAGTAACTGTTAGGTGAAATTCAGATCCTAGTCTTTAGAATTTTGCCAGCAATGGGTGCCATAATGCTTTTCTGAATCTAAGTTAATCACTGCATTCTTGCTTCCACTCTAGAGATGCCATACATAATTGTAGTGGGACAGTGAGAAATATGGCATTAAAAAATATGTTGGAAAGGATATGACAATAAAGCACACTAAAACATTTTGGTTCTTATTGTGACTATTGTGGCTAGATATCATGGCCAGAATGTAAATTGTGCTGCTTTGAAGAAACTACTATTGTTTATTTTAGATGAAAGGTCATTGTGAGAAATATTAAAAATCTCAGAGTATCACTGAATTAATATTTAAAAGGATGAAATGGAACACGGTATAACAGAATTGTTCTCTTTTAAAAGTATTGTACTTTGTAAAAATATGTAAAAAAAAAACAAACTGGAAAACTATGTTAAACATCTTTAAATGCAATTTAATAATATAAGGGAAAGCCTGAATTGTATCAAATTATCTGATAAAAGTCCAGAGGAAAACCACCAAGCTTATTAGACGGATGGAGCACTTCTCCAATGAGGAAAGGCTGAAACAGCTGGGATTGTTGAATCTTGAAAAGAGAAGGATTTGGGGCAACCTAACTGCAGCTTTACAGTACCTTACAAAAGCCTGTAAGATGGAGAGAGACTATTTACCAAAGTATGTAAGGACAGGGGGAATGGCTTAAAACTAAGAGACAATAGATTTAGGTAAGATATTGGGAAGAAATTCTTTACTGTGAGGATGGTGAGACACTGGAATAGGTTGCTCAGAAAAGTTTTAATGTCCCATCCCTGGAAGTGTTCAAGGCCAGGTTGGCTGGTCCTCTGAACAGCCTGGTCTAGTGGAAGGTGTTGGAACTAGAGTATTTCTGGAAACTCTGGAACTGGAGTAGAAGGGTTGGAACTAGGGTATTTCTAAGGTCCCTTTCAACCCAAACCACTCTGTGGTTCTATGATCATATATTTGGCTCAATTTACCAAGATAGTTAGCATTCCAATCTGTATGTTGTCCTCTTAGGAAATTACTTCACTATTAATTCTTATGTGTATCATATTATGAATTACTATAATTCAAAAATTTTTGATTAACTGAATCATTTCTCATTTGAAACTTTGGGGAATTCAGAACTACTACAGCACAGTTATACTAGCTATAGATAAATGTGAAAAATGAAAGTAATAGAGGTATAATCAAACTCCCAGGATAAGCAAGATAATTCAGATACTTCAAGTTCTGAATATGTAGCAGCAGATGATCAGCAGTGTGTGAATAAGACAAATTTTCTGATCTAGAAATTTAACTTGATTTTCATTTATGTGTTTCAGCTATATGAGTACAATCAAATATATCAAAGGCAGTATAGTAGACTGTAGTTTTCAAATACTGAAACTCACAGTCAGTGCTATATCTATTATTCATGTAATTTCTACTGTTATAGACACTATAGACACTAAAATAGCTACTAAATTATGCCTGTGCCTGTGTGTACATTCTACTTACATTTGGTCAGAAAACTGGTAAATTTATTGCTATTTATACAACAGAATTACAAAAAAAATCTTTATCGATGTACAGGTAGAGTACCCACGTCAAATTAATAGATATATTAAGGGAACATTAAATTCTTTTGGTTGAGTACTGTGCCTTGTGGGTAAAATGGGGAGATATGTAAAATCTAAATATTCTCACATGCATAACCATTTTTCTGAAGTCTACCTCTTTTTTGTAAGAAAAGATAGACAATAGATAGATAGATAGATAGATAGACAGACAGACAGACAGACAGACAGACAGACAGACAGATAGATATGGTGCTTCCCAACTTTCTGTCATGAATAGTCCTACCCTTGGTCGTCTCCTGCACTGGGTCCTAATAAAGTTTGATACACAAATTTTGCCTTTTTTTTTTTTTTTTTCCATAGAGGTGTGCAAATTGTTTGAGGTTTGAGTCACTCTAGTGCCAGTGAGACCTGCAGTTTGTTTATACACCAAAGGAAACCATGGCTCTCACAGGAATCAGTGAATGAACAGTGTGTTCAGATCTACCACTGATGACCACACAGAACTGTAAGCAATGAAAAACCATTGTTTCAGCTTCCCACTGAAATGCTGCACATTTCAACAAGACAGAAACATCCAGTTCAACACAGTTTACAAACTATTATACTCATATAATATACAAATATACTACAATGATCTCCCATCCTGGTGAAGTCATACTTCTGAATGTATTAGCCTTTAGTGTCTACACTGTTAATTCAAATTTATATAAAAAAAAACCAAAACAACAAAAACCAGAAAAAAACCCAAAGCAATAAAAAACCCCAACATTCTTTTGTTCTGGGTCTCAGCTTCAACAGATCAACAAAAGTTTATCAATGCAGTTATCACATGAAGAAAAATTCTCCCTGCCCATTCATATTGCAATGCATGTCGTCAGTCCTGCAATTTGCAACAGACATTACTTCTTTCATACTCTCTCTTTAAGCTCCCTTACTTCTCAAAAAGCCCCACACCTGGACTATCTATAAATAAATCTATCCTCACTTTATTATGCATCATTTCTTTCTGTTTCTTTGTAAAAGCTGATCTCTTTCAGGCAAGGACTATATATTATCTCACTCCACTGCTACATGCATATATTTGAAGCTACATAAAAATGTTAAATAATGAACAATAGAAGGAAATTCAGAACACTCTTATACCAAAACTTAAATCTGGCAAGATTTCAAGAAAACATTATTGGAAGCAGAGTAGGAACAGACATCAGTGAACTATCTAGAGATTTATCATTTGTAGTAACTTAGAGCAGATAGCTCTTTATCTATACACATATTACTTCACCTCACCTCATCTCATTTCTGTCCTTCAGTATACATGCTCATATACGAAGTATAATAAATAAAATAAGCACTTCAAGGAACCTTGGTTCATGTTGTCATATCCCATATTGTCATGCCTATAACTCAGATGTTGTGTAATAGATATTCATCATAGTGCTCTAGTATTTTATATATGTGGCATAGTGATTAGCATTTTTGTACTCTGTTTAGTAAGAAGTTGAAAATCTGACAATTATCAGTTTAGTTATCTTTCAGTAAATAGAGTTGCACCTTTTTATGTAAAGCCTGTAAGAAAATATTGAATATTTTGCTGCTGGGCATGATTTTTCATCACTGGATTGCAATTTAGTTTGGGTTGGGTTTTTTATAAAAACCCATGTATCATTGAAATTTTACTTTTGTTTCCATTTCCTGCAGAGAGACTTTGACAATTTAGAGAAATGGAAGCATAGGGCATTTTGTTGCAATCTCAGTTTGCAGTACTAGTGTAAGCATGAAAGAAATTAGAATTGTTTTTTTTCCAGACAGATTGACATAGAACTCGGTTTATTGTTGCTATTTCTTACACCTCTACTTGGCTACACCACAGAGAGGTAGAGAAATTGCGTCAGAAATCTCATCTCAAAATATGTGGAGATTATAGATTTTCCCTAAAGCAGGTTTTCTCCACATTTAGTTCCTTACATAATAGCTATGCTTACATTTTCCAATACAAAGTTTGGATTCTGGTTTAATAGGCCAAGATATTTTAATTTTACAGATGTGGCCATATGTGGATCTACTACCTCAGAAACAGAAAACAGTTTGTGCTATTGCTTGGTTTGTTAAAATAAAAGAAAATTTTAGTGTTACTCAAAGATTAGTAGATGATCTCTCTGATGTCAGCTTGTGGCTTTCTAGAAAGTGGATTACTACAGCTATTAATTAAAAACATTTTTAAGATTGTTATTAAAATAAATATGTAGACTTAATTTTTTTTTTAGTAAAATATCTGAACCATTTCTCCACAGCATGGATAGGTTTATTCATTTTGGCTTATTTCTTCTGAATAATAAGCAGTTAAGTCCTTGATAATAAGGGATCAAGAATTCTATGTCAAGGTATGAAAATATATGCTAATATGTCTTTCCAAAACTCCTTACTTAATGGTGGAAAAAGAAAGGAATAATATGTTCCTGTAGTAATTTTATCAGGTTGGATTTTTTTCAGTTACAGATGCCTTTTAGCAAATATGTTCTTTTCTAAATGGCAGAGATTTATACTTTTTCTTTGGTCTGTTTCAATAAAAGAATTTAAAACTTTTTTTCTAATGAAAGGAAGTATGTTTAGTCTCTTTCCCTATTCTATCTACAAGCATTCAGAATAGTTTGTCTTCCCCTGTGGGATTCCAGTGCACATTTTCCAAATAAAATCACAAAAAGAAAGAATAATAAAAATAAAAGGAACCTAGGTCTAGACTCCTGGGTGTGTTAAGTGACAGGTTTGAACTGCAGGATACTGAATCTTAGGCAGTCTCAGTCTCCAGAACAGGGGATTGTTTGAACTACACTATTATTTCCTCCCTTCCAAGGAAACAAGGTTGCACACAGGGGTGATGCATATCTAGCTTTTATCCTGAAATAGATTTGGAATATTTTTAAGGTGTAGCACTGAGCATAAAAGGCACACCTATAAGTGCGGATACCATCAATTTAACTCTGCAGACTTATGTTTTTGTTCTCTATGCCTCTTCTGTTTCCCCTGCTAGAAGTCAAAACCACCTATATTAGAAACACCAGTCACCTGTTTGTGCCCTTTTTGCACCTAAGGTCCAACATATTTTACCAAATGAGAATTTTCCTACTAATCCTATCTACAAGATCCTCCCTCATGAGCCAGGAGTTCTGTTCTAAAATATGAAACCACTGTCTCCAAGCTGATTTCAGCTCCCAGAATTTTTACTGAAATTTGAACTACTCTCAGACAAAATAAAATCTTCCTGACAACTTGTATTACCTATCATAATTATTTGTTCTGTTTATTAGTGATAATTTAAAAATTTTATATTATGGCATGACATCAACAGAAAAATACTGTTTCCTTTTGTACTTTTTCATACTAATCATCTAGCACTGTAGAATGTGCTGTAGCTAGATTTATTATCTGTACAGAGCAGATATTTTTTCTCAAATATTTACTTTAACAATAAGTTTAAGAGACTTGAAAATGCTGTCTTCAAATCTCTTTTTATTTAGAAGAATGCCCTCATCAGGTAGGAATTTTAGGAACTGCTCCTCTTTCTTTTTGAGAAAGAACAATTGGTTATATGTTCCAGGTAATGAATAAAACCAGCTTATTCTATACTTTTATTCTAAACTTTTAGCACAGAGAAGAGACTGAAAGTCTTCCAGAGTTGGGAGGTGATATCCAGATAAGATTTTGTACTTTATCCAATGGCATTGGGCAAGTTCACAATAGAATGAATGCAGGCTGAACTTAAAATATACATTCATTTGTCATCATCTTTCATCTAAGCTCAGTTTCACTTGGGATGAATTCAGACAATTACCTGTTCAGCCCCAGTAATTTCAAAAGAGAAGAGAAAATATTATTTTCTAAGAGGCTTCACTGTTGTTTTGCACTTCTTCTAGTTCTACAGTATAAAATGCAGCTGTATAATATGTGTTTACAGTCTTTTTTGTAATAGAACTTACACCAGTTAGAGTATATTTTGTCTGTTAAGAAAATAAAAAACCCCATTTTTTTAGAAAATAAAAGAAAAAATGCAAATGCTCTATTTACTAGATGAAAGAAAGACGTAAAATACAATAAATTGTAAAATGTGATTATTAACATTCATCGAGTACTATTTTAGCAATCCAATTTCATGCTATATATGCTTGAATAACAACTTGAAAATGTGTGAGTAAAAATGTAATAGAACTCTTTATATATATATAGCACTTTCAAAGACTGACCCTGATATCTGGGAGATTATTCTCTCTTTTCAAATCAAACCTTTGGACACCGTTCCAGCTGTGAGGAGACTTGAGTGACTGCCATTAATGATTCAACCTTAAAGAGTACCCCACTGTTTTGGAAAGACAGGTATATTTCTGCCTCATTTTCTCTTTTTTTCAGTTTTGCCTCTTGGAACTATTATTCTGGCCAATGGTGTTAGGCTACCTGCAAAGAATGCTGAAGTATGATGAAGTGTCAAAAAAAAATTCAGGCATATTCAAAGCTTAGAAAAGTAAATATGCAGCTCATGCACTGGTACAAATTGAGTTTTTAATTTAACTTTTAAGACAGAGGAGAGAGTATATGGTCTCAAGGATATTTATTTGTAAAGAGATTATGTCATTATAGACAGCAACATCAGATTTTTTTTTTGTTTCATTAACTTCAAATTTGTTAGTAAAACACTAAAAAATCCCTAACAAATAAGAAATTTTATATGTGCTTTCTCATCCAACTAATTATATGCAAAATATACTATTATTTGTATATAATTATACAAAACATATTATTTTATTTTTTTCTTGACATGTTATTCCTATCTGTACTTTAATTTTTGCTATTTAAAAAAGCACTTATAAAAACCATGGTCTGTAATTTTTAAAGTTCAGAATCATAAGATATTCTGTTAAGCTGCTCCTTCAATTCTTCTCTAACTAGTTTTAATATTTTTAAATGCAGTAGGAACTATATGAGGCTTGTATCTCATTTAACATGATCCTACTTCCAATAGTTCATAATTCTTCTGCTTTCATATCAGATCTTGTAAATGAAGAGTCTTTTTATACATAGACATTGGTCCCATTAATTTTAATAGCAAATGCACCTATGCAACAAGAAGAGAATATAAGCTAAATCTTTTATTTCACTCTCTGGAATATATCTCTGTAAATTCACAGCATACAAATGTATGGTTGATGAACCTTTCATTTTAAATTTAAGTGAGCTAGTACTGTATAATTATTTTAGACATCCATATAGCTGTCATAAGACTGGCAGTTTTTTCCAAGGTATAGTCTAGCTAGTGGAAGCCACTTCCTGTCTCTTCTGCCTGTATGTTCTTGGATATGCACACACAGCTCCTGAAAAGGGGAGCTCAGATTTCAGCTGAATTTTGAAAGTCTGGTAGGAAAACACCCCAAACCCTGAATTATTATATTTTTTGTGGTTATTAATATTCAGTAGGGAGCATGAATACATTGCTAAACAAAACTTGAAAAGTTGTGGTTTTAGTGACAGATGAAGCAGAAATGGCTATGACAGAAAAATCTAAATAAGCAAACTTGGTCATGCCATGATTCTTGTGCACAATTTCTGGAGCCAATTCTTCATTATCTTCATGTCTGGCTTTGATCACTATGAAAGCACTGAATATAAATATCTAGTTTACAATGAAGCTTTATTTCTCCTTTTTTTTTTTTAAAGCATCAGATGAGTAGAGTCTACTTGTTGGCAGCAAATGTCATTTGCATTTTTTTCTGTAGGTGTATCTGGAATAATGAGGAACAACTCACGGGTGTATTCCTCTATAAATTCTGTTAAACTTCAAGACTTCAAAACCTCAAGAAGCTCTTCCATGCATTTTACCAGATTAACTATTTTTTTACAGGAAAAAGAATTGTACATCTTGAAAATGTTTCCTCAGAAGTGGGGGGCAGTGTGTGTGTTTATAGAAATTGGAGTTATTGATTAAGTATTTCATAAAAAAAGAAAAAATCTTTCATTTCAGGAACAAGAAAAATGAAAGCCAAGAAAGAAGTATTTTTGTCTACAATTCCTAAATATTTATGTGATACTATTGATGTCAAACCTTAGGAGAATTCTATACTCAGTGCCTCAGACTGTCATTCTCCTCCAGTCTACTTGTTAGCCTATTATCAGCTAGATTTAAGAAAGGGAAGTTTCATATTTCAGTAAGAAATTTGCTTTATTTCAGTGCAGAAGTTTATTGTAGCCTTCCTCTACACAGTTTACAATTCCTTTCCACTATCAAAAACACATTTAAACCCTATTTGTGTATGCCTTTTGTTGATGGAAGTCTTTCTAGAACTGTTATTTAAAATTATCTGATTCACTGCTCATGTAAGTCAAATGAAATCACCTTTCTACAGAGCTAAGAAAGGTGCAATATCTACAGCCAAATAAAAAAAAAAAAAGGTTTTGGGCAAGTTAAAAGCTGTCATGTTGTTTTTTTCATTTGTTTCTTTTTTTTTTTGTTTGGTTTCTTTGGGTTTTAGGGGTGGTTTTTTCGTGAGTGTTTTTTGGGGGAGGTTTTTGTTTTGGGGTTTTTTGGTGGATTTTTGTTTGGTTTTGAGTTTGTGTTTTTTTATTTAATTTTTTGTTTTTTCTTTTCAAGAAGCATTATTATCTGTAAAGAAGGAATGTGAAAACTACTTGGATTGTTCAACAATCTACCTCTTTTATACGTCCAGTAACAAACACAGATGAAGATGAAGTTGCTAAACTCCATGGCCAGGCTGGATGGGACATTGAGCAACATGGTCTAATTTAAGGCGTTCCTGCCCATGGCAGTGGGGTTGAAACTAGAAAATCTTTAAGGCCCCTTCCAACCCAGTCCATTCTATAATTCTACAAAACTCTGTATTTGCCTTAGAAGGATGGCTTGTCTTCTCCATCCCTCATTCCCTTTTTATCACACAGGTATTTAGCTTAGTATGACACAAAATATCTCCAGCCAATATAGAAAATAATTTAGAGCTTGTTACTCTTATACAGCTTCTCAGAAATCAACCCTTACTTGATCCTCTTGCACTTTTGCTGTGTGGTGAAGGTAATACATTAAAATGACCTTCAAAAGCAAGAGTCCAAGCAAAACTCTCCCTAAACCAGAAGCCTTTCTGAGCTCCACATACATGACTTTTGTAAGTGGATTTCCCCTCTCTTTTTTTGCTTCTTTGCCATTTCACTCTTATTGTGACTATAGTAGCTTTAGAAAAATATATTTGGGAGTGGGAGAGGGTTGGGAGGATGAGGGTTTATTATGTAATATATGGAAAACATCAAGGAACATTTTATGTTTCTGTCTATACAAAATGCAGAGGATAAGGACTCTGGATCAGTTGCTGGGTTACTTACAGTGCCACGAATTAATAAAAAACCCAACAAAAACCAAAAAACCAGCTAAATGACACCTTCTTTGGAGAGAGTGAAAACAGGTTTTGAGCTAAAGCTGATCAACCAATATAGAAGTACAGAAGCCTGGACTATTTTATAACTGCCTGTAATTCATTTTACCACATTATTTTAGATGGAGATAAATTTGTAACTTATTTTCCCAACAAGCAGCAATTGGGTACTCTGTAGTTTCTCACAGGCTGACTCGAATGCAATTCAGCCTGTGCAGATGGCCTGCACAGGGATGACACATCACGTAAGTCTCAATTAGCTTCTCACTGCAGAATTTAAATGGGATTACGTGATACATAAAACCTCACTGGCACTGTCTGAAAAGTGGTGATCTACAACCCCTGCAGTTAAAGGCTAAAATGTAATGAACCAGCAATTTAAGTACTCTATCATATTTTTTTCCCCTAAAATGTAATTATGCTGGAATACAGTCCTTTTTTTTTTTTTTTTTTAAACCTTATTGAAAAATATTTTGGTACATTCAGAGAGAGAGAATTCTAGTTCTCAAAGTCTGGCAAATGACCAGAAGCATCACATCCCTCCTGATAAGCTTTGTGTTTAAGCAGTGTTGTTGGAGAGGCAGGCACTTGCTCTGCAGTTGTAGTCTACATATTAGTTATGCATATATATTACTTACCTTTCTTTTTTGTCTGTTATGGTATTTTTGACCCACAAACAGCAAAACTGAAACCATCAGAATTTGCTCAACCCAGACTAAAGATCAGTAATGCTAGCTGAAATTTTTGTTTCACATTCTACTAAGGACATACATCTCCAGTGATAAAGGTAGTTGATAGTCTTATGGGCTTTCTAGATTGCTGTACTTTGACACATAATAGTTGTAACAAAAGGCAAAGACTCATTAGCAGATAGAGGTTTTTGGATGTTACATTTATAACATTTTTATTTATGGCAAGAGTTCTACAAAGGCACCAATGAAAAAAGAACATTTCTATTCATTGGAAGCTTGATAATATATTGATTTTTAAATTATCCTCCTTTCTTTCTAGATGCTTTACAGACGTATATTATTGACTGTCTTTTTCCCCATATAAATAACTTGCCCCTCTATTGAGGTCTACTGAAACATTGGGACTTACCCTTAAGCTCAAAAAAGAAAATCTGTTAGAATGTTCTTGTGTGGTAGAAATATTTTCTGGAGGAATTTAACTACCTTTAGAATATATACACTTGTTTAACCCTGGCCATTCAAATCCCTGTCTCTGCTTCCTTTGAGCCTGTGATGTTCACTTAGTCTTCTTATATGCTTATTTTTGGTGCAAAAATCTCTAGTGGTAAACATTTTTTGAAGAAAGTTTCTAAAAGAAAGAGCTTGTCAAATGCTATGTGCATCCAGCTTGAATGGGCAATGAGGTTTTGAAGGAACTTAGGAATAAAAACAGGATGTATCATGTTTGGAAGGAGGGTCAGGTCACTCAGAAGTGTTTAAGGGAGTTCCTAAGGCATGTAGAAAAAAAAAATAGGGAGGCCAAAGCGCAATTCAAACTCAATTTGGCAACTTTTATAAAGGACATTAAAAAATGTTTTTACAAATATATCGACGGCAAAAAGAAGGGTAAGACCAACATTTGTTCTCTACTGGATGTAGGAGGGAACTTAGTAATTGCAGATGAAGATAAGGTGGAATGCCTCAGTCTTTAATAGGAAGACAGCTTGCCCTCAGGAGAACTGTCTTCCTGCGCGGGTAGATGGTGTCAGGGAGCAGAATGGTCCCCCTGTTATCCAGGAGGAGGCAGTCAGAGAACTGCTGAGCCACTTGGATATTCATAAATCTACGGGACCAGATGGGATCCATCCCAGGGTAATGAGGGAGCTGGCAGATGAGCTTGCAAAGCCACTCTCCATCATTTACCAGCAGTCCTGGCTCACTGGTGAGGTTCCAGATGACTGAAAGCTGGCCAATGTGATGCCCATTCATAAAAAGGGTGGGAAGGGGGATCCTGGTACTTATAGACCAGTTAGCCTGACCTCAGTACCCAGTAAGGTAATGGAACAGTTTTTATTGAATGCCATCACACAGCACTTACAGGATTGCCGGAGTATCAGACCCAGCCAGCATGGGCTTAGGAGGGGTAGGCTATGTTTGACCAACCTGGTCTCCTTTTATGACCAAGTGACATGCCTGGTGGATGCAGAAAAGGCTGTTGATGTTGTGTACCTGGACTTCAGCAAGGCCTTTGACGCTGTCTCCCACAGCACACTCCTGGAAAAGCTGGCAGCCCACAGCTTGGACAGGAGCACTCTTTGCTGGGTTAAGAACCAGCTGGATAGCTAGGAGAGTGATGGTGAATGGTGCTGCTCCCAGCTGGCAGCCAGGCACCAGTGGCATCCCTCGAGGGTCTGTGCTGGGACCAGTTCTGTTCAATATTTTTACTGATGACATGGATGAGGGTATTGAGTCCTTCATTAGTAAATTTGCAGATGACACTAAACTGGGAGCGTGTGTTGTTCTGTTGGAAGGAAGGAGGGCTCTGCAGAGAGACTTGGAACGATTGGATGGATAGGTAAAGTCCAATAAGATGAAGTTTAATAAATCCAAGTGCTGAGTCCTGCATTTTGGCCACAATAGCCCCCTGCAACATTATAGGCTGGGGATGGTGTGGCTGGACAGTGCCCAGGCAGACAGGGACCTGGGGGTGCTGGTTGACAGCTGACTGAACATGAGCCAGCAGTGTGCTCTGGTGGCCAAGAAAGCCAAGGGCATCCTGGCCTGTATCAGGAGCAGTGTGGCCAGCAGCAGCAGGGAGGTCATTCTTCCCCTGTACTCAGCGCTGGTGAGGGCACACCCTGAGTGCTGTGTCCAGTTCTGGGCCCTCAGTTTGGGGAGGACTTTGAGATGTTTGAGCCCATCCAGAGGAGGCAACGAGGCTGGAGCGGGGCTTGGAACACAAACCCTGTGAGGAACGACTGAGGGAGCTGGGGGTGCTCAGCCTGGAGAAAAGGAGACTCAGAGGTGACCTTCTCACTCTCTACAGCTCCCTGAAAGGGGCTGTAGTCTGGTGAGGGTTGGTCTCTTTCTCCAGGCAGCAACTGACAGAACCAGAGGACACAGACTTAACCTGCTCCAAGGAAAATATAAGTTGGATATTAGGAATTATTTTTTTAATGGAAAGAGTGATGAAGTATTGTAATTGTCTGCCCGGGGAGTTGACGGAGTCACCATCCCTGGATGTGTTTAAAAAAAATCTGGCTGTGGCACTTGGTGCCATGGTTTAGTTGAGGCATTAGGGCATGGATCGGACTCTATGATCTTGAATGTCTCTTCCAACCTCGTGATTCAATGTGATTCCGTGAATTTGTTATGCAGATTACCCCAGCTAGTAAAGCTCTTGGAAGCAGTCTCTTTAGACTTTAAACATTACACTAGCTTTAATTCCTCATTTTTTGGAGATTCTTGCTTTTGGTATTTGAAGAAGAGCGTCACAACACTTCAGGGAAAAAATATCAAGTTGATCTTCTGTAAATGCTTTCCATTTCAATATAGTCAAACAGACAGTGAAAAGACATTATTCTGGAAAAGGATTTAAAAGATCATCATGGAAGAACTACACAAGGCAGTATCAACAACAAAAAAAATAAAGGGATCCTCCATAGAAGTATGAATTTTTAAGCAGGAAAAAAAAAGAGATGTTACATGTGTACTCAGCATTGATAAGATCCTTGTTATAATTTCACAGTCAGAAATTCATTTTAAGAACTGAATGTGTTTTAGAACAATTTGCAAAAGTGATAAAAGAACTAAAATACATTTTCACAAAAGTTTGGATTTAGCCCTTGTAAGTTGGGTTGCATTGGATACATGCATGTACAATTGATGTGTCTGTTATGAAGATTTCTGCAAGTGAACTAAAGGATTAAGCTTACTTTATATTCAGTATGTATTTTAGGAATGACTGAATTATCTGTGTGTATTGCCCTCTAGGTATCACTCTAGGTGGTTGTGCCTCTCCTGCATGTCTTGTGTAACATCTGCCATTTCCTCATGGGTATCTCAGATGCCCTAAGGTGTATAAAATAGCATGAAATACTTATAATTGTACAACTGGTCTGGGGCTTTGATCAATATAATTGATGCACACAGAGAGACTTTTAGTTCATTCTAAAATAGACACACCTACATGAAGACTTCACTAGGAGCGTTTGTGTTGATTAGACCTCTACAGACTGTGACAAAAGCTTAGACATCTATCAAATCTACACGTAGATACCTATGTAACAGATATCTGGGTACAAATGTCTGAGTCTAGAGCTGGATTTTACTCACAGTTTGCATGGGCATTCAGGGGAGAAGAGAAAAAAATCATAACCTATCTAAAAACACATAGAGGACGATGCATCTGTGAGAAGATTTCTCAATGCAGTTATATGAGCGATAGCAAGACAAGCATAAAGCAAAGCTTGCAAAATTAATACAGACAAAAATTAAACTTGAAATTAGACACATTTTAAGAGCCAAAACAATAACTCTTGAGCCAGATAGGAGTGATAGTGTAGTGGATCTGATAGTCATCAATACAAGAAAGCTAGGAGGGGACATCAAGATTGGAGGCAGCCTGGGCTTCAGAGATCATACATTGGTTGGGTTTGCAGTTCTGAGGAATATGGGTCAACTAAAGTGTAAAGTTAGGCCCCTCAACTTTAGGAAAGCAAACTTCCACCTCTTCTAGGAGATTGTCAATAGGATCCGTGGGGATACATCCAGGGACAAGGGAGTGGAAGAGTTCTGACAAATCTTTAAGGAAGTCTTCCATAGAGTGAAAGAGCTAGCAATCCCCAGGAGTAAATGCACTGGCAGTAGAACAAGTAACCTGGGAGGAGTATAGAGGTGAAATTCAGTTGTGTAAGGAGGAGGTGAGAAGCTGGAACTAAACCTAGAAAGGGATGCAAATAACAAACTTCTGCAGGTATGTTAACCAGAACAGAAAGGTCAAAGAAGGTGTACCCCTGATGAAACAATGCTGGAAAACTGGTAACCATGGATGAGGAGAAGGCTATGGTACTCAACAACTTTTTGGCCTCAGTTTTTTTAGCCTCAATGTGGCCAACTTTCTTACCTGAACTCTCAAGTGGATGGAGACTGAGGGAGCAAAGGGCTTCTCTTGTAAATGAAGATCAGGTTCATCACCACCTGAAGAGCTTGAATGTACATAACTCTATGGGACCTGATGAGACACATCCCAGAGTCCTGAGGGAACTGGTAGATGCAGTTGCCAAGCTACTCTCCATGACATTTGAAAAGTTAGGGCAGCCAGGTGAAGACACAGTTTATGGAAAAAGGGAAACATTTTCCCCATCTTTGAAAATTGTAGAAAGGAAGATCCTTGGAACTCCGGACCTGTCAGCCTCACGTCTGTGCATGGAAAGATCATGGAACTGATCCTGCTGGAATCTGCTGAGGCACATGGAGAACAAAGAAGAGATTCAAGACAACCACCACAGCTTAACCAAGGGCAAGTCCTTGTTTGTGAATTGGAGAGATGGATTCAATGGGTGGAGCATTACATGCATAAGAAAATGATTGAATGGTCACATCCAGAGGGTAATGGTCAACAGCTCAGAAATCCCACAAAGATGAGTGACAAGTGATTTCCCTCAGGGATTTGTATTGGGACCAGTGTAATTTAATAACTTCATTAATGGCATAGACGAAGGGATAGAGGGCACTCAGCAAATTTTTAGATGACAATGAACTAAGTGATGTGATTGATACACCTAAAGAACTGGATGCCATCCAGAGGGACCTGTACAAGCTCAAGAAGTGGCCCATGGGAATCTCAAGTGGTTTAACATGACCAAGTGCAAGGTCCTGAAACTAGGTCTTTAAAGTTCCTTCCAACCCAAGCCTATCTATGATTACATGATTCTATGATTCCATGATTCCATAAATCTATAATGCTATGATTCTACAAATAAAGAACTCAACAGTTGAGGCTTTATGGCACTGCCAGTATGGGAAAAAAACCTGAATCAAGATTCACTTGATGATTTTTTGCAGGTCTCAGTGCTTTTGTAAGAAATATGTAATAGAATAGTAGTAAAAATAATGAATAAAAAATTAATTGCTTGTTGCCTAAAGGCCGGCATTAGGCAAAATGGCAGAGTGAATTATCATAACAGGGCTTTTGGCCATAAATTCTATTGCTACATCAATACAAGTTAATAAACAGAAGCAAGAGATTGAGCTCTTGGCCATGACTATCCCTTTCTTTGTTCACATAATCTCTGTCATGGCTTTGCTTCAGGCCAAATAACATTTTCCTAGACAATATGGAGACCCAATTGAGGAAATAACATATGTAAGCCCTTTGTTTCAAAGGCACATTTGCATGTATTAAACATAGACAGTCTAAAATGTCTAATTTCTTTTTTCCCTGTAGAAGTTAAATAAAAGAGCTATTATTTAGCAGTATTTCACTTTATGTATCTTCCTTACCAATTTATATATTTTTAATAACTATTAAACTATTTTCCTCCAAAATGCAAACTATCTTCCAGCAGAACTGTAGCACATCTTGTACATGAGATGAAGCAGAAGTAACAGTGTGCAATTATTAACATGTCATGATCAAACAGCTCTAATGGCCATAACAAAACATGAACTGGTGACCCATGAGTAAGGTCATGATAGATGCAAGAAGGCTAAGGTTAAGCAATGAAATTTAATGAATTTTCTAACTTCTGGTATTGCCAGGTTTTATATGAAAAATATAGAAAGAGATATATTTCTCTTAATTATTAATATAACACACTTTGAGTCCAAAACAATATTTTACTTGAAAATTGTCCACATGGTGGATCTATTATATTATAAAAAGAAGCATTATAGCATGCATTTTAAATTACGTGTTACAATTTCTGTAAAATATAAGCATTTCATGATTTAACAAATGGTTTTCATTACACAGTGTGTATAACTTCTTTATGTGTATCTGCTACATAATGTGATTTATGATCTTAATGGCATCTATTTTCATACTCTTCCTTTCATAAAATCAAATCAAGTACTATCTGTTTATCTGTATCTGTTTTTTCTCATAAGCAATAATAATTGGAAGATGTCATGCAGGTCTGGGAAATCTCAGGCTGTGCTGGTCTCACACGTTGCTGCATTCGCATCTCAGCATTTTTCATCTCTATATTCCTGTGCTTCCTGAGTTTTGAATGGACAGGAGCAGAGCTCCTACCTGTCACATTTCTGCCTGTTAATTCTTCTCAGAAGTGAGACCATGATGTCTCTCTGCTCTTGCCCCTCAGATTAACAACTTTGTAGGAGAAGAACATGAGCTCTTGGCTCTGCAGTGGTTGAAAATCTGCTGTCCCACAGCTGCAGCTGGTGAGAGGAACACATAGCACCATTCATCAGATATACATGAGATACGGTGGAAGCTGTGAGGAGTAGGAGACATGGACTCATGTGAGGAGATATGAGGACTCATGTGGACTCATATGGGGGAACATAGGAAAGAAGAAACAATCTGAAAGAAGTGAGGAGACACAGCAAGGAAAGCTGTGAGAAGGACACAGGCAGAAGCACTAAAGAAAACACCAGAGGAGAACTGTGAGGAAGCTGAGTTTTGGAGAAAATGAAGGAGAAAGCAGAGAGATACAGTGGACACAAAAAGGACTCTGCTGGGCTTACAGCTGGATGCACAGTCTTGGAAGGAGTTCCATGCTATGAGGACAAATTCTTCTGAGAGGACTGGAGTAATGGATTACCCGTGCCAGAGCAGGGACACCCCTGAGGGGACTACAGCACATAAATTAACCCATACCAGTACAGAGGAGCCACAGAAAGCAAGGAACTGTAGACATATACTGGTTTTGAGTGGTAAAGATTTGGTTGTGAGGGGAGACCACAGGAGTGGCTTCTGTGAGAGGCTGCAAGAAGCTCCCTCCATGTCCAGCAGAGCCAATGGCAGCCAGCTCCAAGGTGGACCTGCCACTGGGTAAGGTCAAGCCCATAGCAGACAGTAGCAGTACCTCTGGGCTAATGTATTTAAGATGGGGGGGAAAAAAAACCCTGTGGCACAAACAACAGCAGTGAGAGAGAGGAGAGCAAATATGTGAAATCCAGGGCTCTGCAGACACCAAGGCCAGTGAAGAAGAAGGGGCAATATGTGCTCCAGAACATGGAGCAGAGATTATCTGGCAGCCTGTGGTCATGCAGATAGTTCCTGTGCAGCCACAGTGGAGCAGAGATCCACCTGGTACAGTTACCACCTGGTAACTGTACAGAGACCTGCAGATCACTGAAGACTCCAAATCAAAGCATGAAGGGTATGAATGTGAGGAATGTCAGACATAATGTGTATGTGATAAACTGACCATAACCTCCATCCTGCTGCACTTCTGTAGGGGAGGGGTAGAGAATTGGGGGGTGAGGGTGAGCCTAAAAAGAAGGAGGGGTGGGAGAAAGGGTTTTAAGATTTAAATTTTATTTCTCATTATCTTACTCTGGTATGATTTGTAACAAATTAAATTAATTTTTCCCCAAAGCAAGTCTATTTTGCCCATGAAAATAACTTGCAAGTGATCTTTCTGTGTCCATACCTCAACCCATGATTTCTTTTATGATTTTTCCTTCCCTTTCCAGCTGAGGAGGGGAGTGATGGAGCAGATTTGGTGGGCACCACTCCTATCCCACCCAGGATAAACTCAGCAGGAGGAAAGTAAGTTGGAAGGATTTAACAGAAGAAGGATACAACCAGGTCCAGAGTCCAACTTCCTGTGCTTCCTGTGCTAGGTATTGAGGGGCAAAGCATAACATACTCTGACAAGAGATTTCTATCAAATTGGGACAAACATAGTAAAAAAATATGTTAAGAAGCAGAGAAAAATGCCACCTTTTATCATCCAGACTTGGGTAGGCAGGAGAAGAAAAATTTAAAAAAAGCCAGTCTTTTTTCTACAAAAGGACTTCACCTGGAATAACAAACTATTAAAGATCAAGAAATTTGCTACACTAATTCCTGCATTAAAGAGTGATGAGATTTCAATATAAAGTGGGATATAAAGAACTAGAAGTGGAGTTTCTGGTTAGACTCTGTAAGAACTTATAAGTCCTCAGTATTATACATAACTTGCAAACTGTACATAGAAGGGTTACACAGAAGAATGTTAATAACTCTTTAAAATAACAGTAACACTTTATTATTTTTTTCTCTGGAAGAAAAATATAAGCCAGAGACTGAATCTTTCTCTTAATTTTCATAAACCTGCAGTAAACAAAGACTGAAACATTTTTTTTACTTATTACCAATATTTTTAATCACTGTACAATCTTTCTTCCAACATACCCCTGTGAATTGAGTAAGTTTTTTTTCAGAGTTTTTGATAGCAACTAGTTAGCTTCCATTTTCTTTAGAATAAGTTAAAACCAACTCATCTGACTAATTTTCTAATGCACAATGAAGAATTTTTTTTAATAGAATTGTTTTTATTCAATGTGGATTAAAAAAACCTTGTGCATAGCTGCAAGGATTTAACTCAAAAACGGTTTTAATCAGGAAGCTGCAAGTGGTCCTTTATATTCAGAATCACTAGTAGTAACATTTTGAGAGCCATTATGAAATCATAAGTTATTTGGTCAAAGTAAATGACTGATAAAAAGAAATGCTTGTCAGGGATGAACAAAATGTCAGGGATAAACAATGGTTTATCGTTGATTCTAACGCTATAAAAGAAAATATGAAGGAAAACAATAACATGAAATTGCAACAGACAGACTTTTGAGTTCTGTATCTTGTCTTCCCCTTCCAAAGGAGGAGAAGTGCCTCAGACCTTAAAGCTACACATAATAATCAAAGCTCGGCCTTGTAATAGCTGGAGTACCAAAGCTATTCTTGTTCATCGTATAGTGCTGCAGTTAATGTTTATTCTATTAGGTTGCTGTTGAATGGTACTCTCCACTGTTCCTCCTCCTGCCAGGTGTCTCCTAAAGTTGGTTTCCCCTAAGTTGTATCCACCCTTGAGTCATCCTTCATTGATTCCCCCAGCCTTTTCTCCATCACCTTCCTTGCCTGTCATTGTAACCCCGCCATTTGCTCTCGAACTATCCCTCTCAATCCTTCCTTGGACCAATCCCAGATTATTGGAATATGGTTCCCAATATTACCAGGGAGATTGTGCCTGGGCCAGTCTGACCCTTGCTGCTAGGCCAAAGGTGTCATCTGTGGTGTATCACCCAAAGAACTTACTTGCTGTGTTGCACCGGGCACTAAACAAGTCCAGGCTTGTTAGGAACTCTGTTACCTAGGAAGAAAGCTTCAGCAATGGTGAAGAAAAAGGAAGGATTCTGCTGAGGTTATATCCAAGGTTTATTCCAGTTACGAGGTCTGAATCTTGGAAGAGCGCAACAGAATCCGCCGCATGCCCGATTCACTTTAAGCTCCAGCAGGGAGGAGGGACGTGAGCACACAGTGGAGGCAGGTCTCAGGAGAATGACAGCTAGAAGGCCAATGACCCAGCCTGAGGGCATCTTTGAACTTGACAACCACACACCCTTTGGAATGTTAAGCCTGATTGACAGACTCATCAGCAAGGACGAGGGAGGGAAGAGGCATTGGTACCCTGGGAAGGACCTGAAAGTTTAAAACACACCACAACACCAGATGGTACCAGCCCTTTGGAATTCCCCTATTCCTCGAGGCCCCATTGGACCATGTGCCCTACCATCTCATCCTACCTGTGTTAATTGGCCTCAAGGAGGTGACTTAATCCCTTCAATCCTCCCCTAAGGATCTCCCATTGGTTAATTGTTTGTATCCACCCATTGATTTCTAACTGTATTTAATTCCGTGCACTCAGACACTTAAGGCTTTTTGTTCTTGACCTCTTCAACTGCCATAAGCTTCTCCCTGTTAGAACTTCAAGACCAGAGAGCCTCCTTCTCCTTTGCCCAACCCCTGACGTGGCTGTGGCACACTTCACCATAGAGCAAGCTGCTGTTCAGGTTCAGGTGCAGGTACAATCCAGATTTCAGCTGTTCCCCGCTCCTGGTGTGGCACTGGACTTTCTCCAGGGCTAGCAGGGGCTCTGTAGGCTGCCTCACTATTGCAAAGGTCACAAGGTAAAACTGTGAGAAGGATGAGAGTGAATATGGAGTATGTTTGCCGTTTTAAAAAATGAGGTAATGGCATATTTTAAGTCTGCTTTAAAGGCATTTCTGTACATTTTTGAGCATAAATTTGAAAAAAAAAATCTTAGCAGTATAGATATCATTACCATGCAATGAGATTTAAGAGAGATTTTCAAGGACACACTTTAATTTCCAGGGTACTTACTTTTTTGTAATGCAGAGATCATGACATCTAAATTTTTGGAACATTTAATCTCTCATAAACTAGCTATCAGTATCTTTCATTAGTCACTAGGATAGAGAAGGCAGTTCATGCAATTTATCTTTGATGAAAAATAAGGAGTGGATTTCTGGTTTTCACTTCTAAAATAGTGGAAATTGGAACAGCACAGTTATATTAGCTGCCTTGAAAAAACTCAGAGGCAAGGATAAGCTAGATAAGAGACATTTTAAATAAAATCTACATACCAGATTTTTGTTTCACATTCTGACTTACACGTTTTTATAACAGCATTGATTGTACAGAGAGGAGAAAGTGATGTTCTAAAAACACTTTTTAAGAACACGGAAAGATTTTTATGAAGCATTTAATAAGAATTGATTTTCAAAGTTAAAATATCTGTTTAACAATAACAGAGGGTTAAAATGTGTTTTGACATTCATAATCTTTTGAATCCAACAAAAAGCTGTACATGCACACATAAAGACCTGACCATTTTATAGCTACTTCTGCTCAACACCTGTTAAAACACACCTGTTTATTTCCATACTATCATTTGTATTATCATGGCTTTCATTTAGTGTAATGTGCCATTTCATAAGATATATTATATGAAACAATATTAGCATACATTCAATTTTCAATACTTACTTACTTACTTAAATTTTCCCAAATTAATTTTTCCCCAATTATTCCCCAAATTATGTTAATATGTATTAGTTTTCTGATTATACACACTGCTAAAACAGCAACATCAGAGAGAATGGGATTTTTTGCTAGGACCTGAGTATTTGTGAGTTCTCTCATAGAGGAAAGTTCTCTCTGCAGATTAATATTTTTCATATATTGCTTGCCAGGTCTTCTTTACAGTATATAATATGATTTTTCCCTAATAAGATTTTAGGATTGTATCTTAAGTAGAGATTCTATTTATAGAGCTATCATTTCAGATCAGAGTTACACAGGTCTGTGACTATATTTGAAATACAGCCTTGAAGGGTTTCCTTTCTTCCTGCTTTCTCTCTAATGATTTTGCTTCTTATACTGATAGTGGTTCCTTGAGTCATGACCTTCACTACCCTATACTTTCAATATTATGTATGCCTAATACCAAGAAAAAGAGCCTTTAGTGGATCAAAAGCTTTTTGAAAACCTGCTATTTCTTTTCTTGCTAGTACAGACCATTGGTAACTGCACAGAACAGTAAATGCTATGCTACCCTCAAACTAGAGTGAAAGCACACTCAAACACAAACACCTTTCAGAGATTATCATCACCTACTTTATATCAGACATCAAATCATGACCCAGCTTCTACCATGTGAAACCATTAAACAGCTCGTGGGATTTTCCGTAACAGTAGGACCTTTAACCACAGTGTCCTGGACAATTTCCAGCAAAAGTAATTACACTGTGCCAGTAAATCCCCTGCATTTTATTTGGACACTCTATTTCTTTCTCTTCTAGTAAAACGTTATGTGAGGTTTGCTGTGTATTGTAAACAGGTGCTGTTTTATCTAAAGTGTCTTCACTTCAAGGATGTGTGAAATGATCTCTATAAGATGCAGCAATGGCTTTGCATATGAATTTTCAATGCAGTTTGGTAGCCTCTACATTAGACATTATATGATGTACCTTTGTAATTATTTTATTTTTATATTTATATTTATGCAGAGGAATGCTAAAGAAATGTGTCCTTACAGTAAGTAGAATGTATTAAACTGTTCTTCAGCAATCTTTTTACTGATTTTGAATTGCATTGGGCTAATAATTTTCTTTCTCTGCAAAACTTCTCAGTATCTCAGCAGTATTCCTGTTTTGCAGTGTAATAATGATACTGCCTGAATAATTTTACTTAGAGAAAGTAAGAATGCTTACATGGTAGAGTAACTGGTATCTTACAGAGAAGCTCGCTTTTTCATTTCAGAGCCTGGAATTCAGCTTTCTGCTTATTTTGAACTAGAGTAAGGGCTTAATCTCCTCTCACTGTATCTCTTAAGCTGCTCAGTTTGCTCAGTTATTTAAGTTCTGGGTATTAGTTGCTCAATTCTGAGTTTAAATCTTCCTCCCTGCAAAAAGCCTTGAGGGGGTAAAATTCCAAGGTATGCTATTTTGGGATATTTTAGGATTTGGGGTTTTTTTCATTTTTCTGTAACCAGCTTTATTGTCAATACTAGAATTATTTACCTATGATAAATATTTTTAGATGCTTTATGACTGTTTTGCAGTGTTAACAAAAAAATTTCAAACTGTTCTCAGCTTGTATAGAGCAAGAAATTAACAGCTCAAAATTTGTTACCAATTAGCTACTGATCACACAGTGCTTTGAATATATAAAATATTTTTGAAATTATAGGCATTTTTGCATAGGACGCAGTTCACTGCAGAGATAACAAATGCTTTTACTATGTGACCTGTGGTCACAATCCTCTGTAACAGCTTTATATTATCGTGCAAGAAAAAGAAAATTTGCATGATTTACAGAACTACTTTCTGAATGCATTTCACTGTATCAAAAGTCTTTGAATCATGTAATTCCATTCACTTTTAAAAAGGTAAGTCTAGAATACCAATTACAAAGAAATTAATCTATATGTTTTACAGTCCCAGAGAATTTTGGTAGGAGGTAGATGGTAAGGTGTAGATAGCTTAAAATATTTTTTTTTGCTACTTTCAGGCATAAGTGACAATAGGAATTTCAGAAATTGATTAAAAATAAAGATTTCAGTGAAATTCTGAAGAAAAGCAGTTCTAGTTTGTGAACTGGCTACGTGGGTGGGCTAAGAAACGAGATTCATCCCTGCTTCCATCTCTTGCTGCTCTCAGGTGCTTTCCTTTTTAGTTGGCTTCATTCAAACCTGGACTCAGTTTCCAGATTGATTACTCTGGCTGTTTACTGAGCTGAAACATACAGATTCTTACCCACTGTATGCCTACAAAGGACACTTCTGGGTCCTAATTCCAGCTGCAGGATAAATTCCAGGACTTTCTAAGTTAAACTAGGATAAATTATTATGCAGTTTTCTGATGTGCTCAGTTGTTTCTGAGAAACACACTATTTCTGCCACTTTTCCTCCTCAGGGAGGATGCTCCTCACACTCTTAGCCTGCTCTAGCGTGGGGTCCATCCCATGGGAGATCAGTACCCCTCAGGGTCCCAATTCCTGACAGAAAACCAGCTTCATCATGGGTTCCTCTCTCCACAGGCACACGGGTCATGACAGGAACCTGCTCCAGCTTTTTCTGGGCTCCACCAGGGACCTCCATGTGCTACAGGGGCTCAGCTGCCTCACCATGGTCTTAGCCATGGACTGTGGAAGAATGTCTGTCCCAGTGTGTGGAACACCTCCTTAGCTTCTTCTCTGGCCTTTAGGTCTGCAGTTGTTTCTCACTCCTGAGAGTCTGACTTGCATTCTCCTCTCTTGACTGCAACTGCTTCTGCATAGTACAATTTTCCTGCTTTTTAACAATGTTATTCCAGAAGTGCTGCCAGCATCTCTGATGGGCAAGCTGATGGGCAGCAGTTGGTCTGTTCTGGAGTCACTTGGCTCTGTTGAACAAGAGGGAAGCTTGTAGCACTTCTCCCAGAAGCTCCTGTTGTGTCCTCCTGCTGACCCCTCTCTCCCTTCACTCCATCTACCAAATAAACCTCTGCCACCCCATTTCAATACAAGTTTGAACCTCCTGATACTCTGGCAGGGTTGGAGGGAGGTGGGTGGGGAGGGGTGGTCTTAAGCACTGAAGTAGCTCTGGGAGCATTTCTATGTCTTACAAATGAAGAAGTTTGCACTTTTTGATGTAAAAAGACCTTGGCATTATTCAAATTTCTCATTTCCCCTACTTTGAATTAGTTCTGTGACTTCATTTCGGAGTATTTAGTGGAAGAGAAGTTTGAAGGTTTGAAGCAACCTCTAAGTCCTTTTTAATTTTATCTTAATTAAAACTAATTTTTAACCAAGATCATCAGGAAACATTTTCACAGAAATGTGTTGTGGTTTTACACACTTGTTAACTGATACACAGCCTCTATAATTTTGCCTTTTTATCCTCTGAAGCATGTGCAAGAAATACATTTGCTTCTTCTGTTGAATAGTGTGATGTAATTGTTCCTGACTACATTTGTGTAGTACTCCTGGATGCATTCCTTGTGCATGCAATGTCCTGCAGGATGAATGCCTGCAGCAAATACCATGTCCTTTGCTCTGTGTGCCCTGTTTGATATGATCCTGTAGTTTACCCCACTCCTTTCATTTCATACTCAAGAAAGTGTGATGCTGGAAAATGGCTTTTTGATTTCAGTGTTTGACTTCTGAGGTACACTTTACACATTTTAGTAAAACTACCACTAAGATTATGACTACAGCTGGGTTTGCTACCAAACAGAGCTGATTTAGTAAAATGAAAAGTATGACTAAATCATTTAGTGTCACATTATGTTGCATTCTTGAAAAATTGTACAGAATTCGGGGTCCTCTTCATTTGTTACTTATTTTCATTCTGCAGGAACTTAATTCATCTATACTGTTCAAGAAGTCAATATCAGAAAAACAGACTTTTCTGTGTGCACAAGCAATTATACTTCAAAATATGAATATAGAAAATTATTTTCCATCAGCTGCAGGAGTGAATTAAAAGTCACATTTGCCAAAATTCAATAAATTTCTTACATGAATGTGAGTTTTAAATCTGTAGAGCTGTCAGTCAAGATAATATAAAAACATAGACTTAATTTATGTAGTCATAGTGCATGAAGAATAAATAACTTGGGGAATTATTTATCAATGAAGGAAAAATATGTCAAGCATAAATAATGGATGCAGATTTTTTTATTTCTTCCATACAACATAAACCAAGTGTTCTCATTAAGTCTATTGTTTAATGTAATCTCCTGTTTTAAAAGGATATTTCTCATCAAGGTGGAATTAAAGACTTTCCAGTAATGAGACGCAATAAAAGGATTCATGCCACTTCTGATGGACTTTTTGTCAAGAAGAAAATATTTCTATCATTTTGTTGCTGAGTATGGTTATGCTGCCTAACTTCTTCCACTTAGAGGAACTCCTTTCTGGAGATATAAAATATGTAATTTACTTAGAAGGTTTTCTACATGTAGCCCAGCCACAAAAATCAAAATGGAACACGAGAGACTCCAGCATGGTTATGGATCCAAGAGCCAGTGTATGAGGTAGAGAAGCACAGCTCACAAATTTCAGCAAGCTTATGCCAAGCTACACCAGCTGCAATGTTGAAAACCTAGGAATTCTCCCAGTGAAATTTGAAAGCATTCCAAGTAAGCAAAAATAGCAGAGTAGAGTATAAACAGTTATCTAAACAAAACCATAGATTTAACTAGCACTTCTTTGAAAGAACAAAGAAGCATTCAAATATAACTGTACTATGTTGTGCATATTTTATGCTGTGTTTATTACTGTTAATGTGCTCAAAGTGACTCTATATTTTGAATGTCTTATACTTTGATCTTAAAATGTTTTCACTGCATATTCAAATCATATAATTTCCTTAAGTGATTTTTCTTTTTCTTTGTTCTTTTTTTATCCTATTTTAAAATGTGTTTTATGTATCTAATAAAAAGTAATTTTGAAATTATGAGTAGATAATTTCTCTTGATGAGAAATAAAATTTTTCACCATTTAAAATCTGCTTTAAAGTAATTGTAGGCTTTTAGCAGTGGGGGAAAAAATATAATTATTTTATTTCCATCTGTACTTCAGTTTAATTAATCAGAATTAAGTTAATTTAGTTCAAACACTTAGGAAAATGTGAGATAATATTTAATATTTTAATACTGACTTTTTCTAGGTTATTTGTTTAATTCATTAAAATTCTCTATTTTTATTCTGTTATTCACAACATGGATGGTAATATGAGAAGAGATGCATTCTAGGATAAATCTTAAAAGAGAGTGGTTAATGTAAATAACTTGCTCAGCACACCTTAAAGTGAACTATGAGAATTACATGTATGGCATGCTGTTGAACCGCATACAAACTGAGAAATCAATTAATATATTTCTAAGCAACACAACCTGGAAAGACTTGGGCATGGTGAGAATGTTACCAATTACAAAGCTGAATATTGGTCTGGCTTTTCAAATCATTGAACTCGGATAACCCTCTTTGCAGGAATAAAATGATGGAGTGACAGAAGTTTGGGAAGTTCCTTCAGGGGATTTCTGTATCAGTGGCACCCGTACAGTAATGAATCATTATGACAGCGTTATAAACAATGACATGCTGAAACTTTGTCTGATTCACTGAAGCATTTGTTACAAATTTGAAAATTTCATAACCATGGGATACAAGCATAAGAAAATCTATACGTATAGTGCTGTATAAAGAAAAAGGTCTGCTTAGCAAAGCCATTGATGGTATGTGGCAAACCAAAGGGAAAAGTTCCTGTGGAAACAAAAATGTTAATGCTACCTCATAGAGACCCTAGGCCATTCTCCAAGTCTTACAAAATACAAAAAGAATTTTACAATAAATAGCATTTGTGGTGACAATAAATATCAGAGCATGGTAAATAGTCAGATTTTAAGACATTTCATATGGCATGACTATAAGAAAACTATAATTACATACTTACTCAAAGAAATACTTTACTGAATCCCAGAGATATTGTAGACAACATTCTCAAAAGTACCCAATTATTTTTATTACCATAATTTATATCCAGTGACATGGTATTTTTCTTTGAGACTGAGTACCTGGATTTTTTACTAAAGAGCTCAAAGTATATATTAACTGAAAAATATTCTATTGGAAGTGACAGTACCCTACAAACTCAAATTTCTTAACTAAAACTGCGTGGAGGAATAGTTCTTAGTTTCATGTTACACATATTTCATTCCACTGAAGGAGATGAGAAATACATTTTTCAGTAGTTATATAATCATGTTCAGTTAAACATACAGAATTTAGCAGCATAATTGAGTTATTTGGTGAAGATTTGGATGACTGTAACCAAAAGCTTTTATTGTTAGAAGTTATTATTGTAAAAATTAATGCAAAAAACTTTTGAAAATACTGTTAGCAGGGCCAAGTTATTCTCTTGCATGGGCTATTTATAATGCCAACAAAAACCTACAGTGGGATTGATTTTGCTATGTGGGCTAGCTGCTTATGTCATCCTTGCTTCTGAAATCAGTTCAGTGTCTGAAATGCTCTTTTCAGTTAATTTTGGAGTATTTTGCAACCACATTTACTTCTCCAAATTGGAATCCCCTGATGAAAGTTGGCATGTGGTAGAATATGAAGATTTATGGTAGTATAACTCACCAGAAACTCTTATATGAACATAAAGAAGTCTTATGTAGACATAAATTATGTCAAAGTAGCTGCAATTCCAGCGTCAGTAATGATGCAGTCTCAGACTGTCCAAGCTCTTAGCATTTAGGATGCAATATTAGAAACTTTGCGCAATTAACCAATGTATCTCTTTGGTCAGGAAAAAAAAATCCAAACAAAAAACAAATGACCAACCCAAACTTGTTTTGCTTCTGAGGGAGACTGACTGGCACAATTCTCTAGAGACAGGAAACAACAAGCTAGAACATTCTGGTTGTTATTTTTTGCTAAATCTCCCTGAAATTACAGCAAACAGCTAAAAGTTGTTGTCATTACTGATATTCTCTCTGCCCCACAGCCATGTGGCTCTGTCACACAGTAGGGTAGTAACAAGATAATGAGGATAAAGCTTTTCAGAAATCCATGCCAGCATGTCCTAAAATGGAGACCAGACGCTGTAATTGATACTGCTCTGTGTCCTACTGCACATCAATTCTTTCTATTTGTTTTCCAGTACTGTCTTAGAAAAGTGGATATGATTAGCTCAGTATTTTCAGTGTTACAAAACACATAAAGCAGACCTGGAAAGGAACTTGAGGTATTATGTAATTGAATTCTGTGTCCTAGGACAGAATCATCTGCAGACAAGGTATTGCTAACTTATTTAATTTATCTGTTTTAAAGAAAATGTCAATTATATGATTCTAAAAGCTCCTCGGACTGTGTATTACAAAGCCTAATTACCCTTAACAACAGGTTAAACCTTATCTTTTTTTTTTACATCTAACTTAAGTATCCCTCCTTGCAAATTAATCCCATTACTTTTGGGCCCATGGAATAAAGAACAATTACTTGTCTTCCTTCTTCCAATAGCTTTTTATTTATGTGAAAGCTGTTACCTTGTTTCAAGGTCTTTAAATTTTCCTGAACACAGAAGTAATATAAGAAAATAGAGTTTTGGGGGACATTAAAAAATCAAATTGTTGAGCAAGTGGTGAAGATATTTTGGAGTAAGAAGTAAATTTTCTATGCATTCACTGTGCTTAGCTAAATAGTTATTGCTATGAAGGGTCAGTACATCAAAAATCACGTATACTCATAGATATGTTGAGGGAGATTCAGTTGTATTTTACTGAGTTATTGAACATATTATAGAGAATCAATCCTCTGTGAAAATCTTCTATCAGATTAAAGTAATTTGTGATGATGAAAGGTTGATTTTATCATAGTTCCATTATAAGTTGATTTTATATAGGGAAGACTAAGAAAGCTAATGAAGAGACAGCTAATTTTTCTAATGAAGAAGGATTTTGTTCTGTTGCTCAGATGAGAATAATTCTTAGAACACAAATAAAAGGTTTGAGTTTTCCAGTATTAAAATACATTGCCAGAAACATTCTGTTTTTAAAAGCCTTTAAATCTGAGGAAAAAAATCTGTTTACAACAAACATTTTTAAATACTTAAAACCTTTTTAAAAACATAAATTTAAAAAATGGAAAAGCTTCACTTGTTGACTAGCTTTTCAGGAAACAGTTTTTTTCAAAATTTTTTTAATCTCAGCTTTGAAATCATGTATATCCAAGTTCACTTTCTCTTTCTATATCTCCCTGAACAGATGCAGAAACAAAATATTCAAAAAAAGCTTTCAAAAGTCAATTCAGAAAAGCTGAGGGAATAACACAGATCTGAACAATTAAGCAAACCAAACAAATCTAGAATAGAAGAGTCATAAGGACTCTCCCTTTCTTTTTATGCAAATGTAAAGAAAAATAAAGAGCACAATGTAGTTAAAATTAGCAATGATATTACTAAGTTTTCTTTTAATAACCTGACAGAATGTAGTTTGATTTGATTATCTTTTCTATTCTTAAAATTACAAATGTCAGGGACTGTGACACTCGCCAGGTCATTATTCTGAAACGGAAAACTTTTTTTAGTACCCTGAAGCCATGTTTTTACTTTGTGTCTTATTCACTGTATTTTAATGTATTTTTTCCTTTTATTTTTCCAAATAATCATAATGACTGTAAAATCTTTTTTTCTCACTGATGCCTTCAAGACTTTTCCTGCAGAGTTGATCTAAAATCAATTGAACTAAGGACTCATTCCTTTAGAAATTCTTATTTTTTTTGATTGCTCACAACTGAGTTTAGTAGACCATTACAAGAAAAAATATTGAGAGAAAAAATAAATGAGAAAAACTCTTTCATCTGATTGAGTAGTAGAAAATTTAGTTCAAAGACAATAAAAGATCAGCATGATTTGAAGATTCTTGGGCTTACTGTTGTGTGCAGTAGAAGGCATGACTGAACTTCATTACAGGTGGTGGTTTTTGAATTGTTCTTTTCTATTTTGTTTATCTTTTTGTCTTTTTGTTTAGTGGAACTTCAATGCTTACTGACATCATTGACTAGCTATGAATGTAGAAACAGTGTTTCTGAGATAAAAATGATGGATCTTTTAAGCAGCTGAACTTCTGCTAAGGACACACAAGTTTCTCTGCTGAAACCACATCTGAGTTTGACCTGAGGACTTTTCATCCATTAAAAAAACACTTTCATTTGATCTTCAGGTTGTTACAACTCCCCATCCTAACAAAGAAGAGCTATGTGTGAGGTACGTGTTAAGACATGAAACTGCAATTCAAAGGAATTCTGAGTATGAATCCCGTGGCACTGTGGCAGCATTTAAAAGCCTTCTTTTCTAGAAAAGGTAGGATTTGTGACTTTCTTTAAACCAAGATCTGAAGCAAAACATGTTGGCTTCTCTCAAGAGGCTTCATTCTCCTACAGCTGGAGGAATTGATGGTTATAAATAGTCAGTGAGGACAGGAAGTGTGGTCAGAGCAGACTCATCGGGGAAATACAACCGTATTTGTATTCCTGTTTATAGGAATTGCATTCTATTCCTATTGATACTGAGTACGAAGTGAAAAAATAATCCATGGGAAGCATTTATTTATTCTGCTGTTTCCAGAATTCATGCATAAATCAGTGAGCATAGCAAATCAATATAGGATAGAAATCATTAAAGGTGTGATTGTAATCAGACAGGGAACGGTGAAAACCCTGTGTGGTACTTCATACGGGCTTGCCTTCAAAGGCATCCCTGTCAAGTTTCCTTCTATTTGATGAATCTAGCTGTTGAGCCTGTATTTCTTACTTGCAATTTCAGCTTTCTTAGTTTTCATTCATAATCTGTACACGTCTGGCAGCTGAGTGAAAGATGTGTTAGGCATGTACTAACTTCCTCTTCCTCATATGTCTTGCTCTGGAGCACAGTCCTTAAAAAAAAAAGTGTCTTATCCCCTAAATTGTGATCAATTACATGAAGCCTTTGTTTTGTCATTTAGTACAGGAAATAATTTATTTAGTCTACTCTTCAAACACAACATAATTATTGAGCCAGAACAGGTGGAAGGCAAACAAATGCAGGACTAGCAAATATAAAGGAAAAAAAAAAAAGTATTTTTGCCTTTACACAGCCATTTTTATAGCTTTTAAGTTATTTCAACTTCTGGTCACCCCACAGGCTTACCAGAACCAGGACAAAAGTATATGGGCTATGAAGTTTGGAAAGGTTGAGAATCAGGCATACTGTGTGTTTTTTATTTAGTCTATTTCCAGCGTAATTCAATGTGATCCTGTGGTGGGGTCCTCGAGAGCAAGCGAGGCAAAAGGAGCACAAGTTATGCACACAGCTGTTTTTCACAGATGGCTGTGAAACTTTGTCATGGCATTTGCCTGGATGGGAAATATCCGTGATACGTGTTGGACAGCTGCGTGCAAATGTAATAACTGCTCTTCCTTCTGGAGCTATATGGGATGTCCCATACTGTGGGGGCTCTGTGAGGGGAGGCTGGGGCTGTCCCAGCCAGACACAGCTGGTTCCAGCCAGATCCAACCACCCACCACAGGGCACGGCTGAGCCCATGGCCCAGAGCAGCCAGTTCCAGCTGGACACAGCCGGTTCCAGCCAGATCTAACCACCCATACAGGGCATGGCCGAGCCCACGGCCGGGGCAGGAGCACTACAGGGACTGCGTGTGTAAGAAGGACACAGGAAGATAGTGGGGTGTGGGGAGTAAAAAGGAATGAGAAGCAACACAGGGAACAGAAAGATGAGGAAAGAAGGAAAAGGAAGAATGAGTCAGTGGTGGAGAGCTCTGGAGCAGCAGAAGAGAGAAAGAAGGACAGACATGGAGGGGGAAACTTCTATCTCCTGAGCACCACACACCTAGTGGCACTAATTGCTCAACAGCGAGGCTGAGTGTTACTAGAAGTCACATAAAACAAGAAAAGGTAGCTGGGGTGATGAGGAGTGTTATAGATATATATATTATAATATTGGCTTTCTGCAAATATTAAAATAGATTCTATATGTGTGGTGTTAATGTAACTTTGTTATAAAGTTTTTATTTCTGTTTTTAATTAAGTTAGACACAGTAGTGAAGTATCTGATACAATTATGCTTGTGTTAAAATGCCTGCTTGGATGGGATAACACCCAATGAACAATGATGATGACACCAGCTACAGAAATGCCAACTGTCAGCACTCACCATCTGAAGACAGCGTGGGCCAGGGCGCAGAACTGGAGGTGATGATAAGAATGGACTAAAACCACAGCCAAGAAATATGCATGCTCAAAATAGGTGGACCCAAGGAGGAGCTAAACAGTTCTAGAAATAGGTAAATTAGTTTGGGGAAAAGTTTAACATGCACAATTGTTAATGAAGACGTGAAAGGTTGATGCAATAGAAATGGTACATAAAGGGTGTTTTCAAAACAGCAGGTGTGCTTTTGGCTGGCTGCCAAGATGCACATGCCCATATATCTTTGCTCTATGGTCTTTGTCTCCTGTTGTACTTTATTAAACTGCCTAAATTTATACAGGAGCATGAACCTTGTTTTTCACATGGAGCATGGGAAAAGGGAAGAAAAGGTACTTTCCTCAGCTGTGAATGTTTGGGGTATTTTCTTTTCCTTTGATTTCAAATACATCAATCAATAATTAAATGCTTGTATTAATTAACAATAAATGAAGCTAATTCCCCAAAGCTGAATTTGCACTATCCATAAGAGTAACTGACACTTGTCTTTTGTCCTTATTCCAGCTCTTTGCCTCAAACCAGATGGTTTCTTGTTCTTGTTCTCCTGTTTTCTCCCCAGCCTCACAGAACAGAGGAGTGAAAAGCAGCTAGGTGGGAGTTTGGCTGCTAGAAAAGGCTTACGCACCACAAGCACAAATCATGTATCTGTGTATAGTGCCAATAAGATGCAAGAAAATAGAGTAATTTGTGTGTAAATATTGATATATCTTCATATGTATTTATTTATACTGTATATGGTTAAGGAAAAATCAGAATGGTAATCTCAGTCTGTGTTTCTTAAATCCATAGGACAGTTTTACAAATACTGCTATAAACAGGAACAATTTATTTATACCTTATTTGAACCAATAGAGGAAAGCAGTAACAAGTATTTTATCTAAGTAAGATTAATGGCAGTTTTGTAGGTTTTTTTTTTTTTTTACAGGTAGTGTAAATGAGCTGGTCAAGGTTCATGGTATTAAAGACTTCATAAGAAATACCACCTTGCTTGTGTGATGTTATCTTCACAGCAAATACTACTTCAGTTTGGATAATTCAAATATTTGCTTCTTTCTTGCTAGAAAGATATCTTTTATTCCTAGGCCAATACTTATAACTATGAACATATTCAGAAAAGTTACCTCTTCTTCAATATAAATGGAATTAATGTTGATTGTGGATGTACTTGAGTTCAGGGTTTGTCACAGTATGACCTGTAAGCATACTTGCTAATAAAGCAAAGGAAACCTAAACAATATCTCGCATTTATTGTCATAGGGACTTACATATCAAGGAAAAAAATATTTTGCAGAACACTGAAATCTTTTTTGACTACACATTGTTTAAATTCTGGAATATAATTAGCTATTTCTTAATTCTTTCTAACTTAAAAAAACCCCAAAACAACAAAACCCAGAAAAAAAATCTTTTTCTAGATAAAACTGCTGTGTTTGCAGGAAGAAAGAAGTCTTCCAAAATACTATTTTTGGGAATTACTTGTTGAATATAAGTTTTCAATTGCAGAAATATGCCTGGATACATTTTATCCTTTAAGGTCGTAGAAAGCAAGATTAGATGACACTTCTCAGAAATCATTTGACAATTTGAATATGCTGCCTTAGCAAAAGATTATTCAAAGCTTTTGCTTGGATATGTAAAACACCACATTATGAATAATTTTAATCTGACCTGTTTCATGCACGGTTTTGGTAAGTCAGTGCAAAATATAAAAGACACATTTGAAAGACTTGGCAGCCTTTGTATTGTAGTTTCCAGAATCTTCCAACATACTAAATCAATAAAATTAGTACTGCAATTCCATGTTACTGAATGGAAGAATCCATCCCCGTTCAGTTCATACTTAACAAAATCCAGAAATGTCACATTTCATGCACGCCCTTAATACAAAATTCAAAATTTCACCTAGGATGAGGACTGTCTTTTCCTTAAGGGAAAAACATTAGGTTCCACAAAGAAAATTAAAGCTTTAGGAAAAGTTTTGTGTCAGTTAAAAATTACCCTGCAGTCAGTCTCTAACTATGAACATCAGTGTCCTTATTTTACAAAAAACACTTTTAGCAGTCATGCTGTGTAATGTAAAGGTAGCATATAGTCTAATAAAAAGGTATCGCAGTGATAATGATAGTATAAAGTCAACTTCACATCAATTATTTCTAAGAAAATATTAATTTTTATGTTTGAAGATTTTACTCATTTGAATCATTGATTCAATTTGGCTTTAATTTTTTTCTTACTCAGTAAAGCTGGACATCTTTTCATATTTTCCTTGCCTAAACAAAAGTGCAGATGGTGAGACCCAGAGAGAGATTTTATGCAAATGTTTTCCCACAGTTTATAACATGGAATAGTAGTTTATTTTCTAGTTGTTAAAAAAAAATCATGTTGTTGCTTAGGTTTATAACTCTAAAAACATGTGCATTATTTAAGTACTACAACAGCAATTATGATTTTTATGTGAGTATTTCTTATTTCATAAGAGCTGAAGCAAATTTAATGGTATAAATAAATGTGTGAATTACTGAAAGAGTAGAGACACAAAAATCATGTGCAAATGCAATTTATTTTAAATATGGAAAGTCAATTTGATCAGAAAGATCTTCAGCTGAAGAAGTGGCCATTCCAGGAAGATGTTAAAGGCCAGACAGAGAGATGAATATTACATTTAATCATTGGTTTTTGAGTCACTTCACCAGAGCTCAGGTGATTGTAGATTTTAGAAGTGTTAATTAAAAAACCCCATCAAATATTTACAAATAGACCAATCTCTGTCAAGCACACTATCAGCCAAGGAGTGAAGATTTATTTCTGAACCTGTTTTGGAGGTTTTGATTCTCACAGCAAAAGCATCAGCTGGGGAAGAGGCCTGCTTGGAGAAATGTGCTTACACAGACCGTAGTTACTATTTTTCTGAAATGAGTCTGGGTTTTTGTTTACCCACATGCTTCCAATCTAGTACAGACCAAATAAAATCTTGGCACATAATTTTGGGGGAAAAAAAGCAACAAAAATAAAAATTTTTCTTTGGCCTGCATTTCAGTGGGAGTCAGACATGGCCCATCAAGCCTGGCCTGATCTCTGCCAGCATGAGTTTACATTTAAACATTAAACATTTCTCGCATCAGTCTGGCCTCTGTCATATATAGTTACTCTAGAAACTAGGGGACAGTTTCCATGGGATTACCTGTTACTCTCTAGTAACTTGTTCAGTATGAAATCCATTACATTCTTTCTTAATTTCTTATCTGCAGAAATGCAATTAACAATATTTATTTACCTTGTGAAAAATATGTGCAGATAATACTCTTAAAATTTGCAAATTGGCCCCAATCAAGTATTAACTAGAATTTGTTACAGAACCTAAGATAGCTAAATTTTTCTACCATGAAAAACATGAAATAGGTAATTTTCATGGTAGACAGATAGAAAACTTGGTAGCTAAAAATGAGGGAATAACCTTGTTCAACAGATGTGAGATTGTGAGACTTATGTAGGGAATGGATTAGTAGCAGTATCAAACCTTACTGCTTACTACTATGCTGAAAGTAGTCACCCTCTTAATACAGGCATAATCTGTTGGCCTTCTGTTTGCTTTATAACGAACATAAATTACAAGAGTTCTTAATTTTATTCAAGAATACAAAAAGAAATGCAAAATCTTGAAAGCTTTTCTAAGGAGAATTTTTTCTGACTTAGTAGGTTAATGATTGTCTTCTAAAATCATAACTGGATACTGAACATTAGCTTGTGCAAGCAAGTATACCTTCATGAAGGATCCTTCTTGGGATCAGTTAGTCTGTAACCACGTTGCCATCATTTTGCAAAAGTTCCCATACATTCTCAGTGATTTCTCACAGTCACCTCCTCACAGCACTGAGTCCTCCTTCTTCTCAGCACAGCCAACAAACTCCAACTCTCACCTGACCCAGCTAACCCACTCTTTTGTAGCAGTCCTCTTCTTATTGGACACAGCTGTGGCCTGTTAAGGGCAGGCCTGTTCCTAATCTTTGGTGATTAGTACAGCTGCAACTCCTCAGGGGTGAGCCTACCTTCTGCACTATTCTCTTACATTCTATCCCTCCACAAAACCACTCTTGAATTTAGAATGTTGAGTGACCTGGGGTAGAAAAGCAAAGAAAAAAAAAAATGGAGAAAAAAAATTGTACTTTAAAAATAGCACTCTATCAAAAATACAGGAAAAATGCTTATATGGGACAAAAATATATTCAGAACTCTTCAATTTAGATAGGAGACTCTATAAAGGTTAATAAAAGTAAAATATAATAGTTCAAATATTTAAATAATGAGATTCTTGTAAGTCAGATACTGAAGAGCAGGTAGGAATATAGAATATAAATTCCTTTTTATATATACGTAAGATACAGAAGTATAGATATTAATATGACTCATGTAGGCAAATGTTTGGAGTATGTTATTAAGTAAAAGGACTGCGGAAATGGAACACAATCATTTTTACTTACATGATAACTTGAGTGAGAATTGATCCAAATCTATAACCATTACGTAGGTTTTTATTAGAAAACACATAGTGTGATCAATGAAATAAAACCAAACCCAACTTCTAATGTTTAATTAATGAAAAATTTGTGGCATTGTAATTTGTAATGAGAGTTTAGATGGATAATCTTAACTTCCCAAGGCTCTGAAATGATCAGAATCCAAATCAAGCAAGCAGGCTTCAAATAACTTTTCTCTTAGTAGTTAATTATTTTAAAATATCAAGGTAAAGCCTCAACATCAGTTCTTTTGCAAGGTCTCTATGACAATAGTAAATCCTACTAATGGCTGAAGTACTTCCAACAGGGCGTTTTTTAAATTATTTCCAGCTCTTTAAAGAATAAGCCTTTTCTACCTGAAAGCTCTCAGAAAGCTTTCACATAGTAAACTAGCCAGTTTTTCAGGGAGCCTCTGGCAGCAGAATGTGGTTAAAAGGGGTCACCTTCAAAATATGGAAAAATACAGAATCTGTTTCAGGTGCAAGAAATTATACCAAAAATCCCTTAACTTATTAAATCTGTGAGTAGAAATTCATCTCCTTTTCACAGTAATCTGCTCACTCACTCAGGAATAAGGAATATTTACATGGTAATGAGGTAGAAATTTTTTCCCCAAGGCATTCTCAATGATATTCTTTAAGCAGTGTGAGTTTTCAGAAAAAAAAAATCTCAGCCAGTATAAGGGTTGTCCCATATTTATACACCTGACAATTATTTAAAATAAAGCAGTATCTGGAAAGGAATGTTGAAAATCCACATAGACGGCAAAAGAATAAGTCTAATATAATTTAAAAGCATAAATATAAGTACAATATAAATATAAAAATATAAAGTTCTACTGTCAAGGTAGATGTCTGGGACTTGCACAATAAAGTTTTCAAGGGTATCTTGGTAAGAAAAAGTAAAATAAATTAGCCTTACATTCTCATTGCTGAAATTATCTAAATATGCCAGTAAGGGAGTATGTGTAGAAGCCCCAATTATGACACAGATTTTCCTAGTAAAGAAGAATTGAGAAAAAAGTTAAAAAAACTGGAAATTCCATTTGCTAGTAAGAATTATGTATTCCTTATTATTATGTGCTCTTTTTATTCTTTTGTGTGGCAGTCTCTCAACAACAATAGAAACAAAACAAGAAAAGACCAGGAATCTTAAACTCTGATACTAAGTATACTTAAGATGTTTTGCCTGTGGCAACTCAAGGTAGATAAACAGCCTAAATTAGTTTAAGAAAGGAGAGACTATAGTTTGATATGTGTGATCCCTGCTCAGGGCTTTACAGCAGGTCAGGAGAGAGCCTTGCAGAGAAAAAAAAATATACCAAATTATTAGTTTGCATTGTTTTAAATCAGGCTAATTTAATTTCCTCTATCATGACTTATAGCAGCGCATATAAGTGAAGGATTAGGACTTCTGTTCCAGGGCAGGAGGGTTGGAACTAGATGAAGGTACCTTCCAACTTTGGCCAGTCTGTGATTTAACACACATTCCATGTCAGCTCTATGGAATCACCTTTTAACTTTACATAACTCTTTGGTAGATAGGTAAACAGGTTTATATGTGCGAGGGCGTACTGAGCCCTGGAATCCGGCTAGCTAGTGAGGGGCGAAGGCCAGCACCCCTGCACATCTGAAGCCAGCCCCCCTCGGCGTCTTGGCCTCGGGCTGAACTGGGAGATAGCTTGGAGCGGCGCGAGTGTGAGACGAATTAGGAGGCGACCACTTGCTGGAGGTAGGCTGTCGGTTTTATTACAGAAGCACCAACAAATATGGGGACCACCAGCAAATGGCCCCGAACAGGGGGCGAGACAGGGTTTTAAGGGAAAAAGGGGGGAAAAGGTAGGGAAACCCAGCTAACCAATAATAATACATATTTGGAGGTCCTAAACATAATTGACATACCTAAATAACCAACTAATATTAAGCAAAGGAGGGGCCCCGGGGCGGCAGCCAACCATAACCCCCAGAGAGAAGAAGGTTCTCGAAACCTGGGAGGAGAAGGGGGTGATTGACTGGGCCCAGGGAGGAGACAACTTTCACTTATAAGGGAAACCAGGGGAGGAGCAATTACATATCGGCAACTATGAATACCGGTTACTATAGCAACTTAGCTGACAGGGTAGCAGTGGCGGGAAATAGTGGGGAAGGGAGGAACCATTTACATAAAACAGGGGGATACAATACAGAAAATGGGGGAGCAAACTAAAAACTTAAGAACACACTACAGCATTTATATTGGTGTCATATATGGGAATGATCCTTGCAAAATTTGAGTACATAAATTGTATTATTGAGCTTTTTCATAGACACTGATGCAATTAAGATCCTCATATGCTGGCTTTCAAAGGATTTCTTTGCATAAACTGATCATATATGTAGAATATGAAATTATGCATTTCCTTTTAAACAAAAAAAAAGTTTAAAACATGGAAACAACTGTTGGGTTGTATTCCTTTTGTCACACAAACATGGTGTAGTATCCTGTGTGCCACTTGCACTGTGCCCTTTTTAAACCTGGATGGACTTTCTGAATGATCCTAACTTGTTGAGTGGGATATATGGATATAAGAAGAATAGAGATTATGGCTATTTACCTCCAGAGAAATGAGAGAAGAGATTAATTATGTGATATTTCTGTTTCCCTTTTGTGCATAGTTTCAGACTTTGGAACAAATCGTCTCTTTCTGTTGACAACAATTAACAACATTAACAAGAATCCCTAGAGTGGGCTTTTCAAATTGAAAAGACCACATTTATGTGAAAAGAAGGTTAGTTTCAGGTTTTTGGTGTTCATTGGTTTTTTTACAAAAGCACACATCTTCTTACAAAAAAGATGTATTTTTTAATGTTTTTAGAAAAGCATAAATCTGTGGAATTCACCTGAAGAGTCATTTTTTGTATGTGAAATGCAGTACTAAAAATCATTATATTATTCTTTTAAAATGAATAAAACTATTGTTCATGTTAATTTTGTGACAAAATAAAATATACTGTGTAGCATGGAGTATCTTAAGATAATGATAAATTCTGCATGCTGAAGGGTAGAAAGGGGGGTAGTATGAGAGACAGGTTCTTTGTATGGACCAAATTAAAAGATTTCCCAAGCATATTTAAAATACAGATCTATGTGACAGGGTCTCCCTGGAATGATACTGCTTTGGTTCCTAATCAATAGAGACTGTTCCTATCTGATTGATTTACTAATCTCATTTATGTGAAATTGGTTTTAATTTGCTGAGGATTTAATTGCATTTATTATGTGATTAATTGTGGCAGGGTGCTTGGAGCTCCGGACAGGCTTTTGCAATAATTTATATCTGATTTAAAGAAAAAAAATTTTAGGAACTCAAAACATTTCTTGCAGTCTGGGGGAAAAATTACATCTCTGCTCTGAGAAGCCTTCTCCATACAAGAGGCATGATGCTCCTAGAGCAGATCTATTGGAAGGCAACAAAGATGATTAGGGGACTGAAACAAATCTCTTATGAGAAGGGGTTGAGAGATTTAGTCCTCTCAGGTCTTGAGAAGAAGCAACTGAGAGAGGACCTCATCCCTGTCTATAATAAATATCTGAAGAGAGGGTGTCGAGAGGAGGTTTCCAGGCTCACCTTGGTGGTGCCAAGCAATAGGAAAAAAAGCAATGGGCAGAAACTGATACACAGGAAGTTCCACCTGGATATGAGGAAGAACTTCTTTACTTTGCAGTGGCTGAGCACTGGAACAGATTGCCCAGGGAGGTTGTAGAGTTTCCCTCACTGGAGCTATTTAAAAACAATCTGGGCACAATCCTATGCCATGTGCTTTAGTATGCCCCTGCTTAAGCAGAGAGGCTGTAACAGATGACCCACTGTGGTCTCTTCCACCCTTACCCATCCTGTGAAACACATTGTTACAGAATATTGTTTTTTTTAAAAATGCAAAGGTGATAGCTAAGCTTTTGTTGAAATATTTGCTTGTAGAAAAGCTATTGCTACTTAGCAATCATTGAATTAGCATAATGTTTTCAGGAGCCTTATGTTTTCTTAGCTGTCCTTCTACACATTTATTATTGCCCCAGTACTTTAAATTGTCTTTAAGTGGAGTGACTCTGCCAAACAAAACATGAATTGACAAATATGCAAATGGCATCAGAGCTGGCTGGGATGTGGTTAACACTGCCCATAGCAGGCCATATAGTGCTGTGCTTTGTATTTGTAGCTGAGATGATGTTGATAACACACTGATGTTTTAGCAATTGCTGAGTAGTGCTTGTGCAGCATTCAGGCTGTCACCCACATCTCTACACACACACACTCACAGGCAAGCAGGTGATGGGGCAAAAGTCTGGGGGAGAACATAACTGGGACAGTTGAGCTAAACTGCCTGAAAAGATACCCCAAACCATATGATAACATTCTCAGTGATAAAAAATAAGGGAAATAGGTGAGAGGAGGTCACAGAACACTTTGTTACTAAGGTTGTGGTCTTCTGAAGAAACTCCTTCATGTACTGAGTACCTACTTACCAGAAAAAGTATCTCCTTCTGATGGGAAGTAGATAATAATTTTTTTTTTTGGCTTTGTTTCTTTGGCAGCTTTTGTTTTCTTAGGGTAAGCTGTCTTTATCTTGACCCATGAGTTTTTCATCTTATTTTCTCACTTTCTTCGGCTGAGGGCAGGGAGTGAGAGAGGCTTTTTGGGCATTTGGCAGCCAAGGTTAATCCAACATGTTGGTCAAAAAAATGAAAAACTAATATCCACCTTTACTTCCTACATGAAATTCACAGATTTAGGATGACCCACGATATCAAAACTGGAGCCCTTTGAAGATTAGGGGGCACAGACCGTCCACCTACATTGTTCTTTTCAATAAACACATAACCCATTAAAGTATCAGAAGCAGCCATTCATGGAATTGGAAATCCACAGAAAACTGTTCAAGATACGAAAATTAAAAAATAGACTAAAATCCCTGCCATTTCCATTCTCTTGTGTCCTGGTTTAATCCAGCAGGCAGCTGAGCATCACACAACCATGCCCTCACATTCTTCCACCCTGCTCTGGGATGGGTCGAAAATTGGAAGGAACAAAAAAATAAAGCTCACAGTTTGAGATAAAGATGGCTTCACAGGACAGAAAATGAAGGGAAAAAATAATTATGAGTATACAAAACAAATTATGTACACTGCAATTGTGTACCACCCACCAGTTGATGCCCAGCTTATTCCCAGGCCGTGGCTCAGCAGGCCCAGGGTCAGCTTTTGCCCTAGTTTATACACTGAGTGTGATATCATATGATTTTGAACATCTTTTTGGCCACTTTGGGTCTGCTGCCCTGCCTGTCTCTCCTACCAACTTCTTGTGTACCCCCAGCCTCCTCAGTGGTGGTGTGGTGTGAAAAACTGCAGTCTTTGACTTAGTGCAAGTCCTGCTCAGCAACATCTGAAATATCACTGTGTTACCAACATCATTCTCATCCTAAATGTAAAACACAGCAGTTTCCTGTACCAATTACAGGAAGAGAATTAACTAAATCCTAGCTGAAAATAGGACATCTGGTCATACCACAGTTGAAATGTCTTCAAAATCAAATTTGATTGTCAGTATGTTTCTCACCTCCATTCTTTATCTGTGAACCCGTTCTGACAGTCAGATGAGACTGTGTAATCTCTTTCCCACCTGTATCAAATGAACTAACGAAGCTTCTCAATTATTTAATTATTTTCAGTCCAGTTGAATCACATTTTGAGTGAATATCGTCTGCATCAACCCATAGAAAATACAGGTTAAATATTTTTTAATTATCCCTTTACAAAAGTAAATAATACATACATAACTTCAGCACAAAAATATCCAGAAAACCCTACATGCATTCCTAGAAATTCTAACAAGGAATACAATATTACAATTGTCATGCCATGTAGTCTTTGTACTGTTTGATTTTAGGTCCAAGGCACTTACAATTCAGTCCCTTGAATGCTAGAGACAGAATGCACTCAGTACAATAAACATACCTCAAAATTTCTTATTATGCACACTCATTCACTCAATTATTCTTCTTGTTAACTTTCCATAACTTTTGACTCACATTCTTTTTTTTTTTTTTATTTTTAGTGAAAAGTATGCTGTGATGCAATGTAAGGCTACAATTTTGCCCAGTCTTCCTTTTGTTTGTAAGAGTAGTTTGACATGTCTCTCCTACAAATCTCTTTGGTATGGGTTAAAGATCACACTTGCCACTGAAATAATTTTTCCAGTGTTCTATCCTAGTGTAATAATATCTATGGACATCATGTGTAGAGGTAAAATAGGAGGGTAACAAAGACACTTCACTCTGGTGACATTTCTCTCCTAAACCTCTTTAAAACAATCCAGTCTGAAAAAGGTGAAAAAAACAACTGACAAAAGAAAGAATCTCACAAAAATATCAAAACCACAGGACTAAAATGGCTCTTTACAGAAACGATGAAGAAATTAATACAACAGTAAGTAAAGAATTCAGATGGCATTTTTCTTCAAGTACAAACTATCTTCCATGTATCTAATTTTAAAATCTGTTTTATTATAACTTTCTTTGTTCTGGTAACTTTCTATATTGTGAGTTTTTTCTTTATCCAGATTTTATCCTAAAACCTTGCTGGATTTTAAAATGGTCCTTTTGCACAGCATTTTCTTAAGTCTTTAAAAGTGCATTAGTTCATGCTTAGGCTCTTCCTTAGTCTCTAACATCCATATTGTTCAAATTTAGGTGGATTCTTATGCATAATGGCCCAATGACATCTTTTCTATGGGTCCATCTCATAAGTAACCTTGTGAATAGTTTCTCAAATTGATCATCTAATGTTGTTTCCACTTGACCTCATGAAATGCAACCATGCCTTTCTGATAGGCAGCCAAAAACCTAATACAAAGCTTTTTTCCTAGTCTGTCACTTTAATTTTATAACCCTTCTTCTACACTGTTCTGTTAGCTGTTTTTGTGACAGAGGAATGGAAATTGTACCAGTCAGGGATCTTAGAGATTATATCAGCTCCCAAGTACTATCCAATGTCAAGAGGATGTTTCTTGTCTATGACTAGCAGTTTAGTTTAGCTTCATGAATTCAGGGAAAAAAAAAAAAAAAAAGAAAGTAACAATGATAATTATTATGAGAAAGAAGATACAAGAGTTCAAAAAGGAGGTGGGAAATTACTCTAACCTACTTTGCTGATGTTTTAACAAATGATTCCCATGAGCACCTGCCAACACATCTCATAGAGTAACTCAGTAATGGGTTTGACTTACCTTCTGACTAATTCAGTTTTCATGAAATGGGAATTTAGTCATAAGAAATATGCAAGCACTTTGATAAGTAAAAATAGTTTAATCTTCACCTACTTTTAAATCAACTGTGGCAGTACATGACCTATAAGATACCATTTGCTGAAAAATACTTCATTTTTCTGAATAGATTTTGTGAAATGGAAACCCTTTCTACTGCCATCTTAGAGAAAAAAGAATTCCTGAGGGATTTCTCTAGTTCTTTTTCTTATCCATTATATATATTTTTATTAATATTATGCATTTATTACTTATTTAAAGAATTTTTTTTCTTTTCTCCCTTTACAGAGCTAATAGACTGGCATAAAGTACTAATGCCCTTTATCCATACAGGCAAAGTGCTAGTTGTTGACCACGATCATGAACTAGAAAATACTCAGGTGCTGAAAGTATTTTCCCCTTGAGATTTAAAATGTCAGAAAACTATATCCTCTGCGTACCAAAAGGAAAAAACAAGCGAAAAAACCATCACCCAAACTAATGCCCCCCAAACCAGCCTGAAATCTTAAGAAAATCCTGCACCAAATTTACTAAAAACACAGAATATAGGCTCATATATATATAAATCATTTTTCATTCTGGTGACTGCAGAAATAAGGTAATTTTAACAGGAGCAATTCAACAAAGAATTACTGTTAGTTTAGGAGAAATTTAAATATTGAGAGGCAATGGAGAAAGAAAACTTTCTCACTGATTTTTCTTAAACATAAACAAAAAGCTCTCTGCATTTTTCCTTTATTTTGGTAATGTAATTCTAGAATCACAGAATATCTCAAACTGGAAGGGATCCATAAGAATCATCAAGTTAACTGCCTGTTTCTTGCAGGGCACCTAAAACTAAAGCATATGACTAAAACTGTTGTGCAGACACTTCTAGAAGTCTGACAGGTTTATTGCCATAGCCACATTCCTGGGGTGCCTGTTCCAGTGACTGACCACCATCTGTCTCAGTGAAGAACCTTTCCATAATGCCTGAATTTCGATAAGAGTAGCTAATTCCCTACTTGTGTTAATCTGTATAAAATATTCTTAAATATTTTTCTTTTCTTAACTGGATATTAACTAAGATAGGTTTTATAGCACACAGAATGCTTTTCAAACTACTCTATTTATTTTTTAAAGGTTATCACTCCAGTGGATTCCACATCTCATAACTGACAAGCAAGCATCTGACCCCATTGCAGGAGGAAAATGTAATTTTCATAACTTCTTGAAAAATACAATTTTTTTTCAAGAAATGGTTCTTTTATGAATTACATGTGAATTATTATAAATAATTATGGATTTTAATGCTTTGCTTTAAATGGAACACATTTTTCTTAAAATTGAAAAATCCCTTGGAAATGAATACAATTTTCTAGTGATGAAGTGTGATAATAAAGAAGGCACAAAGGGTGTTTGATAGAATTGTCTTTTTCTCAATCTTAATATTTTAAATCCTTATAACAATTCAATGTACTACATTTATTAAGGGAATAATTATAAAATGAAAATTGCATATTTACTTTAAAGTGAATGCTGAAATTTTCATCAACCTCAACTTTCAGATAATTTGAGCATCAAGAGTTAAAAGTTCATTTGTTACACTAATTATTTTTAATAATTATATTCCTGCTACAGTACTGGAAAGGTATCCAGAGGGAGCTTTTATAACAAAAAAAGAAAATGAGCATAATCCTGTACTGGAAAGTGCTGTTCCACATTTATAATCGCTCTCTGAAAATAACTGTGAATCACTATATTGTTTCTATGTGTGTGAAGTGGTACCTGAAAGTATCTGAAGTGCCATAATTTCAATTCAGCTCTTCCACAGTACCTCAATAGTTTCCACACTCTTAGCTATTAAAAGGGGACAATCAATTTTTTATGTAATAAGCAGTCATTAGCCCATTAGGCCTTTCTTGTGCTGTAAAACAATATGCTTTGTATTACATCATGGGTGTGTTGTAGCACTGAGACTAAACTGTTTTTTAAGGAAGTGTCATAAACTTTAGCATAAGCATTAGGTTCACTGACAGCATGTGTACACCATAGAGTGTGGTTTGGTGTCTTTTGTTGTCTAAGGTCCAGTGAGGTAACTGGAATTTTAAAATTCTGCTTTTAATTTGCTAAGTCATCAAAAATTTTTTGTAACATCAGATTCTTCTGGCTCCTAATTAGTAAGTCTCTATGTTTTATCAGAGTGAACAGTTCAGGCCTCACTAGACCAGTTTGCTCCAAGCCCTATCCAGCCTGGCCTTGAACACTTCCAGAAATGAGGCATCCCCAGCTTCCCTGGGCAACCTGTTCCAGTGTCTCACCACCCTGAAAACAAAAATGTCTTCCTAATATCTAACCTGCATCTAACCTAAATCTGCCCTCCTGTGGTTTTAAGTCACTCCCCTTGTCCTGTCACTAAATGACCTTGTAAAAAGTCCCTCTCCATCTTACTTGTAGGCTCCCTTCAGGTCCTGGAAGGCTGTAATTGGGTAACCCCACAGCCTTCTCTTTCTCAGGCTGTATAGTCTCAATTCTTTTCGTCATTGTGAAATGAGAGGTATTCCATCTCCCAAAGAGGGACCCAGAACAAAGAAATACCTTAACTTTTATACACTTCTAGTCTATGCGCATGTTCTTGACACCTCTTGAATGCAACCTGTACAAACCTCTTGGTCGCATGGTGATTTATGATCTGGGGTCTTCTTACACCCTGTTGGAATCTTTCTCCACCCTGTTGGATTCTTTATCCATGTCCATGCAGGCAGGTCATTAGCTGTTCTTTTCTTCTGCAGGTATAGCTTCTAGAGACGACTGTAACCTCTTTATCTTCTGGCTTGTACTTCTTGTCCACTAACATAGTTGGCAGCACATGGAAAACTGAAAAGTCCTTGGTGTAGAATAGACATTATGTAGCAACAGCTGGAACATGATTGTGCTCTCAGATTTATTGTCACACTAAATTTTAAATATGGCACTGAACTACCGACCAGGAAAGTTACTAAGAAAATTAACTGTATTCTATCCAAAAGCAACTCTAGGTAAAAGTTCACAGCTTCCAGCATAATGCCTCAGCAAATCTACTTATTGATGCCAAGCAAGTTAAGCTAAGCTCACAGCACAATATTAAGCCACAATATTATAACTCTAAGTCACTTATTTGTATTTAAAAATAATTTATTAATCCAAACATCTAATAACTCTCAAAACTTGCCAAACTCTGTGTCTCACACTGTTACTTCTTAAAAATATGCATTATACCATAACCCTCATTATTGTCATCACTGACATTTCATCTTTTGCTTTGCAGGTGTGAAACCCCCTTTGTCTTTCATTGTCTAGTAAATTGACATTAATGAAGTTAATTTATTAACTTTATTATTAATAAAGTTAATAATAAATAATAATAAATTTATAAATTTAACTTTATTATTAATAAAGTTTTTTGAGCTATATTCAGAATGGGTTATGTATATTAAAATTTGAGTTGTAGCTTAAATATAGGATTGCAATACTTATATGAAGATAGTGCAGTGTATGTGAATATCTAGAATACTCTGTGTGATTACACTTCAGGTAATTTCTACAACATTGTGGAGTAAAAAGTGAGTAGCTTTAGAGAAGGAGGAAAGCATTACATATTTCTCAAAAGTGCTCTATGTATAACAGAAGTAATCATGAGGGATTAATGTTTTGTAGAAATAAACAAAAAGTGAAAAGAGGAATTAAAGACAGCAATAACAAAAATGACAAAAAGAGAAATACAGAAGCAGCTTGTTGCAAACCTGTCCCATTTTGTCAAATTCAAAACTTAATCAATTAATGTGGGTTAAAAACACTGTGTAAGACAAAAAAAAAAAAAACCCTACAAGATACTGTAAGATGCAGGGATATTGTGATAATCACACTAGATGATACAAGAAATGTCTGTCCAATGTTTTGCACAAATTGGAGTGTGCAAAATCATCATCCAAACCTGAGAAACAAGTAACAAAATTGTATCAACATTAAGCATTATCAATATCTATAACCAAAGAGCTTCCTGATGCTGCAGAAATTATAAAACTTAAATTTTCAATTCTAAAAAAGGCCTGCTACACTAAGCGTGCAGCAGAATCTGTTCACATCCGCTACTTTATTGTTATTGCATTTTCTGCATTTGCTTCTGCTTTCTTTGACTTGATTGATCTCAGCTCTGTTATGCTGAGATTTACATTAGCGGAGGAGTTGGACCTGAACATTTTACAGCTGGCAAACAACCAGAGAGGTGAATATTGTAAGATGTAGAAATATATTTTGTTTTCATTAAATAGCAAAACTGTCACTGTTTGCAACAGTGATCCAGGGCTTTGGTCACAGATAAGTTTGCCTTATCAACATTATTTCTATGAATAAAAATCACCAGAATGTGACATAACAATACCTGTTAACAATCAGTGATACATTACAATGAGTGATTAAAGAGTGGCCTTTTTTTATCTTCTTTCTCATATTGCATTCCCAATCAAAGGTAAGTGTCTTTGAATTTCACAGTTTGTTGGTAAAATGATCTCATTTTTCTAGAATTGTTTTTTCTATCTGTTCTGGAAGTTTCCCTTAGAAACCACAAAGTAAATGTGTGCTGCTCAATTAAGAAATCTACACTTGTATTCTGCAGGCATCAGTTTTGTTTTACCCTCAAATTCCTAATGGAGTTTAAAATTAAAATTAATGTTTCTGTTTACTTTCCAGTATATTTGAAATCCTAATCAATGATGTCAACACATCTCAGTAATAGTGTTTCTCTATTAATGTCTGATATAGGCAATAAAGGAAGCATGGGGCACTGTTCAGTAGGCCAATCACTGGAGGATATTTTTTATGTTGTCAGCTGTGAACCAACTGAGCTGTAATAAATAGTACAATTAGTGGAAATAAAATAGCATGCTGACAAGACTGAAATGATATTGAGCAGGACACTTTGCAAATGCATAATCTTTTACCCAAGATGATTAGAATACAAATAGAAAGGGGAAAACAAGAGCCTACCCAGAAATTAAAGACATTCCCATTCTCTCAAACCTGAATTCCAGCTTTTGATACATTGCAGCACTCACAATTATTGATCAGTTATCATTTAAATATTTTCTTTAGATAATCTTTCATATGTACTTCTCCTCCTGAAGATGTCACTCCATCATTTAAACTTGATAGCACAATATATGGACCATTGTGTCTCCTCCATTGACATTATTATACAGCAGCTGTTTTACAGGAGTCTCTTTTGTTCTCTCAGTCTTTTCTGTTACTAGCACAGCTGTCTTAGTTGTACATTGCCTTTGCTGATTTCAGTTTAGTGAATCTGTTTAAATCAGTTGATAATCTGGATCTAAACCTTTGTGATCAACATAAGACAAATATTTTCCAGGGAAAAAATAAATAACAGGCACTTAAGCATAAGCCTTCCTTTTAAAATACATTTTAAAATATAATTTATCATTGAATTTCATTTGGAAAAGAGAAAAAAAAGGAAAAAAAACCCTCTTCTCCTTCTTTTCTTCTACGCAGCAAATTTAAATTATGAATTCCTAGAGAATTTGACTATGTAGTGTTATATGTACATAAGAAACATTGTAAAATAGATTTTGCTTCATTTTGTGAGTTAAGCAATAATGTTCTTACCATCTGTAAGTACTATGACTGTACCTGCGACTTCAAGTAGATTCCTCTGTTAGTTTTAGGAGTTGTGCATCTTTTCCATTAATCTAAAGTTTAGAGACCTTTTAATTTACTGATACAAGTCTCCTAGAAATTCCTCATGAATTTATACTGTACATCAGATTCTGTGGGATCTCAGCACCTCAGGACTGAGGTGCCAAGTCACCGAGACCACCCTTGGGGGGCTCGGGAGTCCTGAAATGTTGCCAGAAGTGTCTGGTGGCTGGACTTTGATCCTACACGGGAGACGACACCTGTATGAGGATAGGAGGGTTTCACCAGGGTGAATGGTGAAGGGATTAGTTAATTAGAGGGTGAAACACAGGGTTTAGGATTTATGTACAGGGGGGTTTAGAGAAGTAAGATGGAGGAATTGGGGCGTGTCCTGTCCTTCTTCTTCTTCTTCTTCTTCTTCTTCTTCTTCTTCTTCTTCTTCTTCTTCTTCCTCCATCTTCTGTGGTGATGGTGGCACTTTGGGATTGGTCATTACTAAAAGTGCACTGGGCAATAAGGGTGAAAGGTATTGGGGAAAAATGATAAATATTGTACACGTAACTTTGGGTATAAAGATAGGTGACCGTCCGGAGGGGGGGGGAGTGTGCTCATGGCTGGCTGCTGAGCAGACCTCTGTCGGGCCGAAAGAAAATCTTTTAGATAAACAATTAATAAACACCGAGACCGAGGAAAGAACTGAAGCCTCTTCTTGTCCTTTGAAACGCGGGCTGCCCCAAGGCCACCCCGGGCCTTTCCAGGCCATCCAAACAGCCGAAAACCGGACAAGATTCAGTTTGTGATATCATTTCCTGAGACGTATGAATATTGTGCTACATTCTGAGGAGAGTAACAGAACTTACAAGGTCAGAATAGTATTCAGCTGTCATGATGGTTAAGGAAAACACCCCCCATCAATGTACCCTTTGAAAGTAGTTAAGAGCTAATCAGAGAATTTAATTAATGCAGTATGCTCTTGACCAATATACCTGCTGGCCATAAATCCTGAAATACTGCTACCAGTACATTCATTTTTAAACCTATCAGAGAAGTTTTACAAGAATTTTCTTAAACTTTCCTTCAGTGGATTGAAAACAAATATCCAAAACCAATGTAAAACATAGAAGATGACTATTTGTCTTTCAATGCTGAAGCATATTGATATTATAATTAAACAATAATGTAAGCTCACTTAAAGCACAGAACAACAGCACAAAACATTAATTACTTCTCTACAATAATTAATTGATGATAATTTACATTTTACAGTAAGAAATATTTATAAAAGTATATATAATGTTTAAAATATATTCAACCTATATTAAACTACCATTAAACTGATACCTGCTAGGATTGGATATTGATTCTGAAAGAACATACTGCTGCACAATACAAAATAAATCACTGATACTTTTTATCAAGGTATTCAATATAACTGGGTTCTCAGCATAACTCATATTTGTCAGACCACAGCTGACAGAAGAAAATACCACAGGTCTTGAATCTATGGTAGAAAGTTATGAAGTGAATGTTAATAGGAAAATACACACAACACTATTGATACTTAGTGAAATTTTATAACCCCATATATTAAATATTTTCATTTTCCATTTTCAAAATAGACCTCTCCTAATTTCAGTCAGAACTGAAACACATTAGAGGAGGAGATAATCAAGATTAAGTTGATACTGAGAGTCCCTCTTGCAGGTCCAGTTTCCATCTGTAGCAGTGGGGAACAAAGTGGTGTGGACCCCCATATGCATCCAAATCAGATCCCTTTATTGTAGAAATTGGCCCCGTTTTATACCTTTAATTTTAACCTGACATAACTGGAACCAAACCCAGATGTAACAGAACTTAACAGAAAAAGGCACCCATTGGCTGGCTCAGCTTCCACTCTGCTGTCTGCTTGTCCTATCATCCAATCAGCTTCCTGCTCATACGCCCTCCATGCATTCCTCCAGCCAATCAGCTTCCTGCTCATACGCTCTCCATGTGTTCCTCCAGCCAATCACAACCTCCCTTCTAGCTGACTCTCTCCTCATAACTGCCTGTCCCTCCATAGCTGGCTTCCGCCCATCCAGCCTGCAGCCGTGCCTTTCCCATGGGCCCTCTGGTGAGCATAAGCCTTAACCACTCTAATAATTATTACCCCATATCCTACTTCCATCCACATGCTTTATCATCAAGGTCACTTGTTAGATACCAATTCTAAAATTAGTTTGGTAACAATTATTAAATCTGATCTTGTTTTACTTGATTATCGCACTAAATAAATTCAAGTGCTTTCAATAAACAGAACCATTCCCTTGATTAATGTGCAATACCTGTGATTTGTGACATGCTTTACTTGGTAGCCATGTAAGCAGAACTAGACATAACAGTTCTGATTATTGCACAAAGAAATCTTCTTTCTTTTTTCTGATTTTTTAAACTATTTTCTATTTCCTTAGCATTTGGATTAAATCTATTTCTTGTGATCACAAAAAATTGTTCTTATTAGAGGAATGCTGCGTCTTGTCAAAACAGGAATGTAACAAGATAAATAATTCCACCTATGTCTTTGTCACCCGGAGATAAACCAATATATTGATTAGCTGGGAGATTAGCAGCCAGCCACCAGCAGTCAGAAGTAATTAGTTGCCTAATTGTGACTTCAGTGCCCCAGATTACTTTCCTTACTGTATAAAAACCATTTCTTCATGAAGGAGAGTGTATCTCTCAGTACCCTTTTTAGATACTATGTATGAATTCGGTAACCCAGTAACCCTGAGCTCTGCTCGTTCCTTTTGTCAATAACATGTGCCGCTCATGTCACAGAAGCTGGGAGCTCAGCACCTTTCTTCATTTTATTTAGATAAACTGAATCAGTCTGTATCTTATGACCAAAGAGAAGAATGCCGTGGAAGGGTTTATACTTTACAAATTATTAAAATCTCAGCCAACTTTATGGATCAATGATTGACAAGGCTTAGTTGCATAACACACTTGCAGTCTTACAGGGACAAGCCAGGGCCTCATCTGTTAACAGAAGCCAAAAGGGAAACGCCAGAGAAATATCCCAGAGAAATATCCCAACAGAAATATCCCAAATATCCTATGCTCCTCTAGGAATGTGACACAGCCAAAGGTCCAGCTTAGGTGTCTTTGTACCAATTCATACAGCACGGGCAGAAACAAATAATTGGAAGCTACCACCATGCTACTGGAAACCTATGACCTTGTAAATGAACTTTGCCATTCCTGAAACTTTAATGGAATTAATTCTGTGCCTGGAGTGTGACTATTGAAGGCTACAGGCTATTTAGAAGACCCAGGGGAGGAAGGAGAGGTGGATACCCTCTGCATTAAGAGGTGGATTGAGTGTGAAGAGTTGTCTCTGAAGAACAGCCATGAGAAGGTCAAAAGCCTGCGGGTAAGAATCTGAGGCAGCAAAGAAAACTTTTTGGTCAGTGTCTACTACAGGCCCTTGATCAATGGGGTCCTACTGAAGAAGCCCTCATGATCACAGGCTCTTTCTTCCAGGGGGCTTCAGCCTGACATTTGCTTCCTGACATCTGCTGGGAAAGTTGCACAGTGAGCTGTAGGCAATCCAAAAGACAGGGTGTGCAGTCTTTAGGGGAGCCTACAAGAAAGAAGAGAACTTATTTACAAGAGCATTTAGTGATAGAACAAAGGGAAATGGCTTCATACCGAAAGAGACTAGGTTTAGATTAGATATTCTCTATTGTAGAAGCTTTGAGGCAGTGGAAGAGGTTGTCCAGAGAAGCTGTGGATGCCCCATCTCTGGAAACATTCAAGGCAAGCTTTGATGGGTCTCGGCAACCTGATCTAGCGAAGAGTGTCCTTGCCCATGGATTAAGGGTCAAAACTAGAAGATGTTTAAGGTCCCTTCTAATCCAAACTGTTAACGTTAATGCCAGAAGGTCAGATCCATTTAGGCTTACATGTTTATTTTTATCTTACAGCTCTTGTTTTTAAGGTAGTAATTCTAAGAAATAGCCTTGAAAAAACCTCTTGTCTTGTACACACAGTGCTGTTGATTTACAGTAGCAATAAGTTTGGATCTTAAAAAGCCCAGGAAGTTTATGCTATTAGCACTAAGTTTTCAGGAGAGATAATAAACACTTGCGTTTAAATGCTAGTGAGTGATTTAAAAATCTCAACACAATAAAATACAAAATACTAAGTTAAGCTATTCATTAAAACCTTTATTGAGGAAAGACTGAAAACCCACTTCCCATATATGCATGCTTGACAGAGATTTGGGTCTGAGCCAGTGGAAATCTGTTCTAATAGTTCTGGAGGAGATAAAGTTGTCTAGAAGTGTTTTTCTTTTTTGTTTGTATGAGTTTGAAATAACAGGGCAGTAATCTCCACTGAATATCAGAAAAATAAATTGGTCTTATTAAAAAAGCAACCAGAAACTGGATGTCTAAATAGATAAATTATTCACGTGAATTCCACCTCGCTTTAAATTTTGATAAAAACAATTACTGTTATTATTACTTCTGGAATTGTAATTCTACTTTTCACATATCTTTATGCTTGATATTTCAGAATGATGACTGTTACAAGATTTTTAGAATATCCACTATTGCAACCTAAGAAAATTACTCATTTTGCACTTGAGAATCTTTGCATAAAAGCAGGATGAGAACAAGTAGCAGTTTCATAGAAATTATATGAGGAATAATCAAGCGACACTTAGGTCAAATTTTTATTTACCCCCATAGAAAGACAATCAATTTATTGATAGATAATTTGGAAAAAAAATGTCTACAAGGTATGGAAAGGGATACTTCTTCTCTACCCTACATTGCTGGGGTCTATACTGAGGAACTGCATTCAGATCTGAGCACTGTACACCCCAGAAGAGATCAGTTCATGGATCCAAATGACACTAAATTAAATTAGCAGTTGTGTAGAAATGAAATGTATGAGAGCAGGTTTAGAAAGGAACTTACTTAATTTCTAAAACTTAAGATTGAGTACAGGAGTGTTGATGCTCTCACAATTTATCAAAGACTATTGCTATGAGAAAGAGAATAAAATGTTCTTTATGTCCATATTTAACTGGGTTTCAAACTGAGCACTGCAGATTCAGGTTACAGTCTAAAAAAAGCATTTTGATGGTAACAATAATGAAACAGTTTGATATAAGTAGACTGTGGAGACCTTTAAACAAAGGTTAAGTAAACAGCTATAGGTAGGTTCATAGCTAGGGCTAATATTGCCTTAGATCTTGAAGGTTAACTAGGTGACATACCAATCATCTGTCCTTCTATGTGAGCTGTACAGAAACCTACAGAGAAGAACAGAGGTTTGCCTGAATGTATTTACAACAAATGGGGTGAGGGGAGAGGGGATGAACCAACACCAACTTTCTATATATCATGGCTCACATTTCCTTATCAGATTGTTGTGCTTCTACCAGTGAAAACTGGTAGCATTGGTGACTTGTTTGAAATGTAAGAACATTTATAATATAATAGGCACATGATGATAAAATAAGAAGAATATGTAGGGGTAGGAGCTATAGCAAAATAAACCAGGTTCCATTGGCAAAAGGATTAATGGTTAGATACTTAGTTTTTGCTAGGGGTTCTTGTATTCACATAATTTTTAAAGCATTCTATTTCATCAAAATATGAAAGACCCTTATCTTTCCATAGAAAAGTGTTAGACAACTGCATTTTTCTTTTCCTTTATGCCTTTGAGGTTTTGGCCCAATCTGTAAATAACTATAAATCATTCCTGCACAACAGTTAATACAGCTGAAGCAATAGTCAGGGCCCATGCAATGGTAACTTTCAGATGTTTTTGAAATGCTTCAGCACTGAGCTAGAGTTTATTTCAGATATAAAATAGATAGAACAGGTGCTATCAAACAGTTTTATTTCCTTTATGACATAAAGCCTCAATCCCATGAATGACAGCCTAGGTCTTTCCAAATAGTAAACTTGATGAGAAATGGATTGAAGAGGTTTGCAGTGATAACCTGAAGGCACAGAGGAGACAGTACTACAGAGAGAAATATGGAAAAATCTAGCTAAACTTAATGTGCAAACCAAATGGAAAAATTCTGTATTTGAGATGGGTTTTAGGGAAGAGACATTTCCCTATCATACAATTTTTCCTGATAATGGTAACTTTAAAGAACAATAAAGCAAATTTCACAATGAAAAATATTTACTTTAAAAAAACCCCAAAGACTTTAAATGTTATAATTCAAAACGTTTAGAGCAAGGTAAATAATTTTTCTTCAGGTAATTGTGCTTTACTGTTTACTTTGATACACCTTAACAGAAATGTATAGAATAAGAAATTAGTTCTTGCTGTTATTCTTGATCCTATCCCTGAGGAAGAAGGAGCAGCAGAGACAATGTGTGATGAACTGCTATTCCCATTCCCTGTCCCTCTGCTGCATGGTGGGAGGAGGTAGAGAAAACCAGGAGTAGCATTAGGCCCTTGAAGAGGGGAGGGTGGGGGAAAGGTGCTTTGTTTGGTTTGCTTTTTTTTTAATTTCTAATTATCCTACTCTGATTTTATTGGCAATAAACTCAATTAATTTCCCTAGTTAAGTCTGTTTTGCCCATGACAGTAACTGCTGAGGCTGAGTGTTCTCTCTCTCTTCATATCTGGACCCACAAGTCTTTCATTATATTTTTGCTCTACTGTCCAGCTGAGAAGGGGAGGGATACAGCAGCTTTGGTGGACATCTGTCATCCAGCCAAGTTAAACTCACCATAAGAAAGCTCTGCTTTTGGTGAAGTGCTTTTTGGTTATGCTCAAGAATTTATTCAACTTAAGCAAAATCAGCAATTTAGCAAGGTAAGAGACTACTGTGTCACTCCTTCCAAACTTTTTAAGTGCCTACAATATTTATTCAATAGCTGGATTTTGGTTTTAAAAAGACCCAAAACAAACATCCAAAAAAATTTTAAAAATTGACAAATGAACAAAAATAAAAAGTAGGGTTTTTTCAGTTATAAACACTTACTGCAAGAAAATAAAGTCTAAAAGCTGACAAATCCAGAAAAATGTTGCTTTTAAAAACAAGGGAAGCATTGTCTTTCACACTGAGTCAAGATTTTAATGCTGTATTAGATGAAATAGGAAAAAGAAAATCAGGTAGAATCAAATCTGGGGAAAAAAAAAAAAAAAAACCTGAAGAAATATAGTTTATCTTCTTTCCAGACAAACAATTGAAATAGTTAGCTAGTGCAAGAAAGGCAACATAATGAAAATGAATACAGGGATCCATATTCATCCTATCTAGTTTTGAGTGCCTAAATAGTGTACAAACTTAAGAACTTCTATGCCTAAGGTTCTGTACAAAGTCCATGTAGAAAGATAGACTCCTGTACATGGTGCTTTACTTCATTCCCAATCTTAAAATGTTTCATGAAAACCACGTCCCTTGCAAGCTATAGTGAACAACTGGGACAACCAGTATTATCCAAGCATAGTGGAAAAGAAGGCCTGCATTCAAATCAGTGAGAGCTAAAGAGAAAGGCTAGGAATAAGGTATTTAGGACATCTTTATCAACAAGAATGAACAGAAATGATTCCCGAAGGAGGAAAAAACAAAATTAAGCTTTACTCAGAAAAACAGATGCCTCTATATAACTTTCAACTGTAAATGTATACGAGACCTAAGAATGCAGACTTACAGAGATGTGGCCCTATTAATTGAAGGCAACTGGCCTTTAAGTAATTAGCTTGAGTATTCAAAGTTTTTTGAGTTTTATGGGATTTCTTTGAACTACTTAAAATGTTTCACACCTAAGTTTATGAATTTTGAAAATGTGGGAGAAATGTGATCAGAAATAATAGGGAAAACACTTGTCAATATTTTACAGTCTAAATTTATGTTATAATATTAAACTTATTCATTAATTTCTGTTCTTTTGAAAATTTTAATCTTCAGCTATTAACATTTTTTTCAGGGAATCGTTTGTTCTGTTGGGTTTATTTATATACCACATTTATATTTGATAATAGTTCTGGATTGGCTCTTTCATTTTCTTCAGTTTACAAGAGGTCCAGCAAGTAGATAGCTAGGACTCCATAATTTCTTCCCCTTATTCCAGTTCTGGCAAAGAGTGAATAATTTAAAGACTATCCACTGTCATCTACTGACAGAAGTTCACAAGAGAGTCTCCATTGCACTTCCTTTTTCCTCTAAAATAAATGACAATTCATTTTTGAAAAGTGAAGAATTTCTCAAGGTGGAAGAATCTCTACTTCCTTTGTACTATTGGGATATAAATAAATAAAGAACACTTTTATTGTCCTTATACTGGGGTTGCATGACCAGGTTTTTTGGGGGGAAGAGGGAGGCCACATGGTGTGCTTCTGAGGGAAGCTGCAAGAGGCAGCCAGCGCCAGACAAGAATCCCAAACCCTCCCTCCCTGGGCCAAACCATTACAGAGATAAGTGAGAGCTCTTGGCCAACCCTTTTGTTCCTCAATCAGCTTGAAAACAAGCCCCTCTTCACTTGTCCGTCGTGCAACAAATGGGAAGAAATTAATTTGAGAAATCTAGCCCATAACAGCTTTTCACATTTCTTTTATTTTACCTGGTTTCATAAAGAGGACTATTAAGACTAATAAGACTATTCCCAAGTATACAAAATTATGATAAATCATACCTTACCAGTGAATTTGAACTATGAAATTAGTTTTCTGTTTGCAGTGATTTCCCCTTTGAAACATTTTCTACCCATACTGACAATTTGACCAGCGATTTTTTAGGTGAGTGTGACCTAACTTACATGGCTCCCAATGCAGTACCCCTTTTAAAAGTATGATGATAAGAGTTACTGAAAAATACTCTTTTTATGAAGACAAAACTCAGTACTTTATGTATATATATAATATTTCAAACAATATTTCATATTAGAAATAGTTAATATTTCTGATATTTTTGACAGGTGAAAAAAAGAAGGAATTATAGGGAAGTATGTAGTAAATGCAGCAAGCGCAAGCAACAGAAGAAATACACTGCTTCATCTTGATTGTACTGTATTTCTGTATATAAAACAAAAAAGAAAAACAACAACAAAACAGGCTAAACTTTCTTTGATGACACTGGTGAATATAAGAGACAGAGAACTAAACTTTATTTCTTACATGAGTACAGCTGTCACCAAAGTCAATAAGAATCCCGTTCTGTGTGGATATTTGGCCCTTACTGGCTGTGAGTAAAGTATTGTGTGGCAATGATGCTCAACAAGCGTGGACATGACAGCTGGAAGATAAATATAAAAAGAGATTGGAAGTGACAGTGAGTCTGACTATATGCACAACCTTTTAAATAGAAATGAGCTAAAAGTAACATCTCAAATTCTGTCACTTTTCTTGCTACTAGCAGCTATTTTTATGAATCCATAATAATCAAAGTGATCTGTAGGTCAAATGTTTCTATGGAGAATAAAAATGGAATTATTTCCTGAAGCTGAATATGATATCCAATTTACAGTACCAATAACCAAACCATCTAATTTTACTGCAGAATTTTGGGCACTAAGATTCTCAAGGAATAATACTAACACTATCCATCATTTCTTGCTGGCTGCAAGCAGACTTCTGATTTCAGTTTGGGAGAAGAATAAGGAAATACTTTATATATATATATATATATATATATATATGTACATAAGCAATGGAAGAGAATCAGAATTTAAGTAGTTCTAGACAGTGCCATTCACATCATTTGGTCTGGAAGCAGAAATGTTTTTATCATTTGCTATTCCTGAAAATGTCTGAAGGGAAATTTATTTTGAGTACTTTAGATATCTTTTTTACTTTGTAATTCAGGTGTTGTATAAGCTTATATTAGAACTTCAAACAATGGCTAAATAGTTTTGGTCCTGTTTACATCCACTGTATTGATAGATAAATTATTTTTCATTTAAGTTATGTGGAGTGGCTTTTTTGGTTGGGGATTTTTTGGTTTTTTTTTTTTTTGGTGAAAATATAATGTGATAATTTTGGAAAAAGGATTCCCTCTTTAGAATTTAAGTATACATGGTATACCCATAAGTAACCTAAGATGGCTAATATTGTTGAGCATCTGTACCCTTCATATCAGTTTTACTGCATTTTGCAACTATGCAAAACTAATTATTGTGAAGAGAATCAGCAATATAAATTTGGATGGGAATAAAAGTCTCAGACTTTTAGTTTCAAGGTCTCACACCTCTTAGGAGACCTATTAAATTAATATTTACCTGGGGCGTTTTGAAAGCCCGTCATAAATCTTTAAAAGAAGAGACATTACCTGCTTCATGGGTAACAAGGGAAGTCTGCTTTTGGAAGGTTAATAGTTCAGAGAGGACCTTTGAGAATGAGTAATTTATGTTTTTTTTCTAATTCTTGAGAAGTCATTTTCCCCTTGTAAGTATATTGAAAGATTAGAATAGATAAAAAGCAATGATCAGGCAGTGTAGAACTTGAGTTTCTTGTGGAGAAGATAGGAAATAGAACTTATCTTCTTCCTTAAAGAGCAAATCCTTAAAGTGCTTTTTAAGACAGACCATAAGGCTAACATTTGATCACTGCTCTTGTTACACAATTTTTCTCAGCATTTACCATAATTAAAAGAAAATAAGAGGATATGTTCAAAAAAGCGTGAAAGCAGTTTTAAAATAATGCAAACATAAAAATGCATTTGAGTCATAGTACCTGCAAGAAGTGAACAGAATTTAGACTGTTAACATCCATTATTAAAACATGAGAAAGTAGAATCAAAAACAGATCAAAACCCCCAAAACAACCAACCAACAAAAATCCCAAACCAAATAAACAAACAAAATGCAACAAAAACCCAACAACAAAACAAAACTAGGCACTGAGTTTCCAAAGGGTTTTTAGGAAATAATCTCAACCACAAAATAATTTCTTACATTAATTTTAAATGCTGAGTCTCTTTGCTTTTTTAATAAACATTAAAGATTTCTTCAGCTCTTTTCCTAAAATGCTGCAATGTGTGCTCTTTAATAAAAGAGCTCTGGAATAATATTCCAGTTGGCAAATTTAATAAAGCTCTAGGGTGCATTCTGAAATCCTTCCTCCCATATGCAAATAAATGCAAGCTGTTCATAAAATGCTAAAAACCACAAACCTGGAATGACACTGGATTTGAATGACTGCTGCTGAAAATAATATTTTACTTTAAAAATATAATTCAATTTGTACAATTGAGAACATTATAGTTACTTATTAGCTAGTAAATTATAATTTTGCTTTGTAGTACGCCACCTCAGAAAATATATCTCTGTTTCATTGGCACATGTTCCACAGACTCATCAAAACAACAATGTTTTTAGATAATAGGTAAAATAATTATATTCTAAATTTAACCTGTAATATAATTTTATTTTTTTGATAACTTGCAAGAATAGTAGAATCATTAAGGTTGGAAAAGATCACCAAGATCATTGAGTCCAACATCTGACTGAACACCATCACATTTACTAGATTATAGCACTAAGTGCCGTGGTCTTCCCTGAGCCTCCTTTTCTCCAGGCTGAAGGACCCCAACTTCCCCAGCCACTCCTGACTGGATTTACTCTCTGGATCCTTCTCCAGCTTCACTGCCCTTCTCTGGACACACTCCAGCACTTCAGGGTCATCCTGGGGGCCCAGAACTGGAAAGAGGACTTAAGGTGTGGCCTCACCAGTGCTGAGGACGGGGGACAGTCACTGCTGGCCACACTATTTTTCATACAGGCCAGGATGTCACTGGCCTTCTGGGCCATCTGGCACATTGCTGGATTACATCTGTCGGGATGCTGAAGGACATCCCCATGTTGTTTTTCACCAGGCAGATTTCCTGCCACTCCTTCCCGGCCCCGTGCAGCATGTAACGCTGCCAGGGGATGTTGTAACCCAAGTGCACTTTGCCTTCTCAAGCCTCATACAATTAGCTTGGGCCCATCTGAACCTGTCCAGACCCCTCGGCAGCATCTTCCTACCCTCAGGCAGATCAACCACCCCACCCAACTGGTTGTTTGCTCCAGACTGAGTGAGGGTGCTCTCAATCCCCTCATGCTGATCATCAGTACAGATATTAAACTGGGCTGGACTGACTGCATTCACCACCACCTTTTAGGCCATCCAGTGTTGTAATGTGTGGTAAAAAAGGAATTTGGGTGGTGGGTCCGGGCCCCAAGTCTGGGGAAGCCGGCCCCACAGGAAAGGTAAAATAAAAAATGCGAGGGGTGAGGACTGTCCCCAAGTCAGGGAAATCAGCCCCTAGGGGTAAAAGGTTGGGAGTGGGTCCCCAGAGCAGGGCATGCACTCCTAGGGGGAGTTAAAAAGGCAGGGGGGAAGTCGGAAAGGTCCCCAGAGCGGGGCCCGACCTTACCTGTCCGACGGCGACGACGAAAAGAAAAATCCAAACGGGGGTCCTCGTCCCCGAGGTCCTCCTCGATGGGGTGCTGGGAGTTGGGACCTCGATCCCCAGGGAGCGCTGCCCCTAAAACGGGGCCTGCTTCTACCTGGGGTAGCTTGGTGGCCAGAGGAAAATGGAATTTCCAACCCACGGGGTCAGGTGGTCAACCGTCCGAATGTCCAGAAGTCCACTTCTGGCCCCACGTTGGGCGCCAAACTGCGGCCGGGCGTATTTGGCCACCTGAGTGGAGTCCGGCTAGCTGTGGTCAAGTGGCCGACACCTCAGCAGCATCAGAAGCCAGCCCTTCTTGGCGTCTTGGCCTCGGGCTGGGCTGGATGGCGGGCTGGAATACGCGGCGTTGACGGGATGAGTAAGGAGCCGGACACTTGCTGGGGGTGAAGGTTGGTTTATTGTATAGCACAGAAGCTCCAACCAGTGGAAGGATCCCCAGCAAATGGCGAGGAGGGAAGGGAGGAACAGGGTTTTAAAGACAGGGGGTGGATAAAGGAGGGATCCACAGCTGACCAATAAGGTGAGGTATTGGGAGGAACTTAACATAACGGGCATACAACAATATCCAATAAATACAAAGTAAAGGAGGGGCCCCGGGACCACAGCCAACCACAACCCCCAGAGAGAAGAAGGTTCTCGAAAGCTAGGAGAAGTGGGGGGTGATTGACTGGGCCCAGGGAGGAGAAAAAGTTTACATATAAGGAGGGATAGGGGAGGAGAAATTATATAACTTAACTAACTGACAATACCAGGGACTGGGGTTGCTATGGGAACAAAACTGGCAGGAGAGCTGTGGCGGGAAAACTGTGAAGGGCAGAACCATTTCATATAAAAGGGGGAATACAATACATAAAATGGGGGAGTAATACAAAAAACTCAAACCACACATTACAGAACCTTCCAGCCATCCAGCAGCTGTAACCCAGCACAGGTGCACCTGTCCAGTCCGCGGGCTGCCGTCATCACAGGCTTTACTGAAGTCCAGGTAAACTCACAAGTCTGTGGGGCTAGATGGGATTCACCTGAGGCACTGAGGCTCTGGAGCTGTTTCTGGTTGCTTTAGCAATGCCCTCACCATGTCAGCCTCTCTCCCTGCTGTCTTTCTGCTTTCTCAGCTTGCCCTGACTCCAGGAGCCCACTGCCTAACTCCTTCAGGTGTTTTGCCTCAGAAGTGACCAATCCACTGCTGTTGTTGCTGCTGTCACCATGTACCTTGTTAACTTTCAATGAATTTATGCATTTAATGGATGCACTATGATGTATTTAATGCATCCTAACTTTTAAATTATTGAATTTGTAATATTTACAGCATTTTGATCCTTTTCTATATACAAATGTTTAATCATTTTTAAAATATGTTTATGTTAAAAGCTTGGAAGTTTTCAACTGAACAATATTTTTTATTATCAATTGAAAGTACTTTTTTTTTTCCTTTCTGTAACATTGCATTTTTAGTTCATCTTTGGAAGTTATTGTTTATAAGAGCAAAAAATTAAGATATACTTAAAAAAAACCCCAACAAACTAAAATAATCTAACTCCCAAGGAAAATTAATCTAAATCAGTTCAACAAAATCTATAGGCCATTTTACTTCATCTTACGAGAATTAAAATAGGTGATTTTTAAAATGTCTGCATCATAGTGCAGATTTTTACACTGAAGTCTTAAAAAAAAAAAAAAAAAAGAAAATATCCTTTAGAAACTCATATTGGTCCCTATGACAGATTTCCAATTGAAAACATAAAGTCAGAAAAACAGAAACTTAATATAGATGTCCACAACCATTCTACTCTCTCGAGACTTCCCTTTTTTTAGATATCAAGATGCACTTCAAGGATGCAGCTTGTCTAACTTCTTTCAGACATCTGTTTAGGTTGAAATGAATCACATCATAAAATTACTTAATTTGCTCTATGACTATATAGTCAGTCTGTATGTATAAATTCCAGCCATAAGAACCTGAAACAGAGGTTAGTGTTTTTATTAACATCTACCCTTTAGCAAAGTTAGTTCCCTGATTTTTGTCTCAGAAAATCATATTTTACAGTTTCTGAATTTAAAGCTAAAATCCCTTTTTTTTTATCAGTCAGCAAAAGGTATATTTAACACAATCTTAGTAAGACTATGTCTTAATAAGAATTAAGTGTTTCTAACTTTATGAAGTTCAGAGGATAGCACTTTAATTGCATTCAAGAGGTACCATTTATGTACTAATAAAATATGTCCTAATAATACTTTCTGTTGCAGATACAGTCAAAGTTATAAGATTACATTTTGCAATTATCTTTCTTGTGGCAATTAACAACCAGGAAAAACAAGGAAACCCATTAGAGTCAAAATGCTGCTGCTAGAAATTACTAACAGAATGGGAATTTAATCACACCATCACTGCAGAGACAACAGTTCAATACTACTATACCTCAATTATTCAGTGGCAGAAGTTGCAGAATGCATAGAACAGAATGTATTTTAGACAAAGACAGCCAAGCTGCCATGAGCCATCTCATGTGTTAGGACTACTCTAACACAAAATGATTTGAGGTTACACTTAAATGGGTTAGGAATGCTCAAAGGGTTTCTCTGTTGGCTTTACTGTGGGAGTGGTAAACTCCAGGTAAGTGATGGTCATCAATAGCTGTCAGGAGTAATGTGTTCCATTACACCTGCATTCACAAGAAGATATGTCCCTTTAGCTGTAAAATCCTGACAAGTTACATTTATTTTCTACCTTTGTTAAAAAGCTTAGTATAAGTTGCTACTTGGTATTTCAGTAAAGAAAGGATATGTCATTCTGTGCTAAAACTTGAAATGATTTGACAGTGTATTTAGCTCTGTGTTAAATAGAAGTACTTTTCATCAATGCTCTGTGAATAGCAGTTCTGGCAGTAGCACATGACTCCCTAAAATGTAGCTTTTAGATAAATCTTTACATACTGTATAGCTTATTTGTTACTGCAAAATAAAAAAAAAAAATAGTAGCAGCCTAACTAGCCATAATTGTTAAGTACATTTTTCTTTGATGTTGAGCACCTGAAGAAAAGCAAACCCAAGCTTTTCCTAGCTCTAGTAGAGCAATTTAAACAGTAGGGATTAAATCTGATTTTGCAATGAAACTGTAAGAGTTTCGAGTTACAAACAAAGGTAGATTCTCATGGGAAAGTAATGGAGAAACAAATAATACAGTTAGTCTTTCTATTTCATCATTTTTACTAATGCTTCCTTGGAACCATTGCTTCCAAATGTATAATAATGAAATTTATTGTAATTTCTACTGTTGTCCCTCCCCATCTATTTTTTATGAATTTGTGAGTTTTGGTGAGTAGACCAGAAGTGAAAATTGTTCTACTAGCACATAGCACATACTTGTTTGGTAAAGTATTAGGAACTATCAGAACTGCATAAGCTGGTATGCATAGATGTATGAGTTGATACATATGTCCAGTATCTAGACACAACTGTGATGAGAAATTTCAAACTTTTTTTTTTCTAAAATTATTCATTTACATGTTATGCAACTGGCTTACCTCTTACATTATATTAATTATATAATTTTAAATTATTACTGCAATTTAAAAACTTTGTCTTTTGCACTAGCCTCCTAAATGAGCTCTTGCAATAGAGTGGAGCCAAAGCTGTTTAGTTATCATTGATATCTACAGTCCTTGGTGACTGTTGGTTGTGAGGCCCAGGAGATTGGTCAAGGGAGCTCGTCACTGAAAGGTGTCAGATCTAAAGTGAGCCTGTCCTCTTTCTTCTCTGATTGTTCTGATTTTTACCTGAGGTTTCTGTATTGTTGTGCCCCTCACAAACAGTATATAAGGAAGTTTTATCAGCTCTGGATACTGCTTTTATAGTTTTTGAATGGAGCAGTATTTTTGAATGCATCTTTCTTATATATTTGAATATTGAATATATGCAGAATGCCTTGCCAGTTTTTAATCTTTCCCTTTGCTTATCTCATGCTTTTACTGATTTTTATTACTTGAATTTGTTGCCTCTTTGGTGGTCACACAGATCATATGCAAAATGTTCCTACATTGTCTTTAGCTATGCCATAATTGTTTAACAGAATGCTTATATACTATTGCTGTTTACACTGCTTTATACTACTTTACTATGCTTCTGTTCAGCTATATCCTGGCTAATGTAGTTACAGTTTATAGACCTTTATTTAGTCTCTGATCTCTCTCACCTAAAGAAAAATCATAGTAATAATAGAAATTACATAATCTGCTTCTTATTTACTTCTCACAAGCAAAATTGTGCCACTTTTCTGATTATTTTGTGTGAGTACCATTACCCAGTCCTTCATTTTAGAGGCCTGATGCATGAGTTCATTAAAGTTAGTCAATTTTAAAGCCGTTTTTTAATGGTAAGTACACTATATAAGTTAGTGAGGCTTGTTATAAAGTTAAACCTTTGCTCAGGTACTTTGATGTGATGAATTTTGAGGCCACATCTACCCTCTGAAACAGTGCACAGTAGAGGCATCTTTACACCTTTTTGATCTGTCAGCCCCCAGGATGAAAATTCACATATTCTCATGAATGTGGATTTTTCTGATTCAGAATGAAAGCTCTGTAGTCAGTGGGAAAAATGACATCAATGGTTACACTGAGTTTGAGAGCCTGACTTCATTCCCTGCATAGATTTAAAACGGTTAAATGTGTTGTCTAGTGTCTCAGAGCTGAGATGTATTCTTTCTCTTGAATAAGAGAAATAGTTTGAAATAATTTTATCTATCTGCTTTTTTTTTTTTTTTTTGTGGAAAAATACTATTTTTATGATACTATAAAATTAAGTTTCACTAGAAATGTAAAGCTGCTCTCCAGCACAAAAAAATCCTTGGTTATGCCAGGGTAATAGGTCTTTTCCTGGCCAAGTGGAGGAATAAAAGCTTCAACAAGTAACTGTGGTAAAATGGAACACCAGGTCAGATATCTCAAAAACCTCTCTGAACTAGCTGTATTTTGGTCAGTTATGATGGAGTCTTTTTTCCCCTCAGTTGCAAGCTTATCAGGGTAAGTTAGAACTAAGATTGTATATATTAAAAGGAGAAAGTCTAAAAAAAATGAAGACAAACGACAGACAATTATTTTATGCTATAATCTCTATTCAGAGTATGGGAGATGGTAGTGTTGTAAGTCTAATTTTACCTAGGAAACAGTCACAAGTGCAGTACAATTATTCTTGTTAATTACGTAACATAAAATGTAATCTTGTAATCTGCGTAACAAGTACTTAGAGGCTGCCATAAAATTTACTTGAAAGAAGTACAGATTGCTCGTCCATGTTAAATTTTCCACTTGTTCATTGCACAGATTAGCAATGAACATTAATGACAAGAGAATCAATGGAGTATGAAAATCCCAGAGTACATGTATCTGGAACGTATAGGAGTAGTCATGGCTTTCTATTACAATCTTTCTGTTTCTTTGGCAATAATTTAAGTCTTTCAAATGACTAAAACAACAAAAATCTTATCCTCATTTGTTTGTGCATTAAGATTAATTGTTTAGTAAAGCTTGTTTACTCAGTTGGAAGACTAGATGCTTAGAGATTGATTTTACACCGTAACAATAAACATTTGAGTATGTCTTTTCACATGTAGTTCTGGTGTGGGCTAGGGTCCTGAGAATAATGAAGAATGTTGCTGTTGTCTGTGAAATTGTAATCTATAAAAAAAAACATGCTTATCACAACATACATTTTCATAGCATTTTACTCCTACAGCAATATCAGTGAAAAGTTGTGGAACTCAGTAAGAAACATTCCTTTCTTTGCTTGTTTATTTCCAACAGATAATAAACTGAGAGTGCTAGGGTAAAGGTTGTGCTGATATGTTTTGAAGGCAGTTATATCTTGCTATGCAATTCTATCAATTCTAGTTTGGATGTTTCAATTTCTCAGAACTGAAGTCTTGAAAAAAGTTCTAAGAGCACTAGAGCAACAGATTGAATATCTGCAAGGACAAAATCTAAAAGAAGTGTTACTGGATATGTAATAGAAAGCAGACTGTACTTCCAGGTATAAAGGTCTCTAAGGGACTGAAGAGTAGAAGAATATGGATGAAAAGTAAGTTGAGTAATACTGTCGAATTTTAATATAAAAACTATTAATATTTTTAATACACCAAAAATAACTGTAAACTGATAGTGAGAGTTCCATGGAATGTCTGAGATTCTACATTAGTCAAACAGTTATTTTAGGTTTGATTATTTTCTGCTGAAGGACATTTTTGCTTTTTTTTCCTCATTCCTGTTTAGCGTCCAGTTAAGCAAGAGATTCCTTGTTGTTGTTATTTCAAATAAACTATTTCTTAACTTTCATTAACATTGTCTTATACCATTTATGTTACGGGTTTATTATTTCTAAGGCTTATTAAGTTGAGTTTATTATTTACTTTTAGCACAGAAACATCCTGAGTATCTGTACAGCATATGATTTTGTGCAAAAAAGAATAAATTAAAGAAGATTTGTACAGAAATAAATTAAATATTCTTCAACTTAGAACTAGGAAAAGAGAGTTGACAAGGATAGTCAAAAGCTTAACAACACTTATACAGCATGAGCTTTTGAAAGTGCACAAAATTTACAGATGTATCTTGTTTTGCTTGATAAATATTTTATTTGATGTATAAAACCACACTGAACATAAAATATTAAAATATTACCATATTTTTAATAGTCCAAGGTAGTGAGAGAAAGCAACAAGAATGAAAGTAATCATAGAAGAGAAGAGAGAGATAATGGGAAAAGTAGAAAATATACAGTGGTATTGCTATGATGCAGAGAAGAAATTAAGAAAAGGGAAAACAGAAACCATTAGAAAGTTGCATCCTGAATTATTCAGAGCTATGTATTTATTCATCTGTACCTTATTATTGTGATAGCTGTGAATACAGGAAGTCTGGAATGGATCTGCAAATGGTTGTGATTCTAATAAACTAAAATGTTTGGTCACTGCATCATCTAACTCATTTATCTCATGCTTAGAGTGATTATAGAAACCAGAAATCTGACAACCAAACAACAGTGGGAAAATATAACATGGAATAAAAACTGGAGATTTATTTTGATTTATTTCTTTTTATTGAATAATACATCTGTTGATACATAGGTATCAACATGATAGGTTCATGCTTATAAAAGCATTTATCCCCTTGGAACACCTTTGGTCCTCAAATGAGTATTTTTATTCTTAAGTTCATATGGCTTAAAAATTTGTTGTTGCCTTCCTGTGTTTTCTGTGCAAGGTTATTGACAAGTACAGAATAAGAGGGAGAAGTCTTTACATTCTGTGTTTGATGAGAGGTAAAAAATAAGATGTGTGTGAGAGTGCTTTGTTTTATTCAAGGTCACAGACAGTCGTCAGAGATCTTGTACACAAAGCATATTTGCTAATGTCAGAGGCAAGCATGGGGCTCTGGAGGAGATTTGCATCTCAGAATTTATCTGCCATTTGCCTGGAGTTACTTTCTTCATTAGAAGACATGCCAAGTGGGGCCTAAGAAGAAAATGTTTCTAGATGAGGTGTTCTACAAACATACACACATACATGAAGAAACAAAACCCAAAGAAACATTCAACCCCTGCCTGAAACAAAAAATAAAAACCCACAACCACCAAAAAACAAAACCAGAGAAAGAAAAGGTGCAGAAAGGTGAGGAAAGAAAAGGTGCAGGAAGAGGAGAGAAGGAGAAAGGAAGGAAAGGAAAAGAAGAAGGAGAAGAAGGAGAAGGAGAAGGAGAAGGAGAAGGAGAAGGAGAAGGAGAAGGAGAAGGAGAAGGAGAAGGAGAAGGAGAAGGAGAAGGAGAAGGAGAAGGAGAAGGAGAAGGAGAAGGAGAAGGAGAAGGAGAAGGAGAAGGAGAAGGAGAAGGAGAAGGAGAAGGGCTCTTATAAGTGAGCATTCAGCATCTTTCTCAGCATCATCCTATGATGAATGGACAAGAAAGAATCAGACATGTATAGGGTATGGGACAGCCTGCAAACAGCCTAATAAGAAAGAATCATGCCTGTGTTCATGTTATTAAGTACATGCATGCACTTCATTTTGTTTAAATTGAAAAATGTTCACAACTCAGAGGTTGGTCATTAATGTGCAGTGATCTCTGTATTTTGAAAAGGTATACTTAAATCTGTGACTCCATGTAGAGGAGATCAAAAACTAGCCACAAGGGTGTTTAATGGTCTTTATATTTTAGTTTGAGAAAACTTTGTTCTTTTGATGCAGTGAGAGGATGGATATGAATGAACAATAATGTAGGTTTAGAAATTCTGCACATAGTAGCACTAGACTTCATCCAAAACAAGAATGCAAAATAACCTCATGGAAGCTGGAGTCTCTAATGAGTAACAGCTGAAATATAATATTGTGTACCATAAAAAAATATTCCTAGGTAGATTAATAGGTAGGAAAACATACATCAGAAGCACACTTTCGTCTTGGGCTATCATAGCCATGAAAATTACTGGTATGCAACAAGTACATTATAATTTATGCAGTGGAAAGTACTCTTATGGCTGAAACTTTAAAAGGTTTCAGATTAACATCTCTACCTGAAGGCATCTGCTAAATGTGTTTCTTCCTCCAATGAATGCAATATACAGCAGAATAAACTGAATACCGCTATTGAACTATATTTAGTTTTGCCTAGTTTTTTAAATTTTCCCATGTCAAGAAGACTCACTACATAGCAATTTGCCTCTTAAAGAGGCATTGACAGAAGTAACCCATGTGCCACTCCTAGAGCAAGAAGGAAATGTACTATATCATACATTTAATTTTATACAGTCACCTCTGTATTAACTTGACAGGGATGGAAACTATGCAGAATGCAACACTACTCTAATAAAGCTTTCAAACATTAGAAATTAAATTCTGAAGATCACTTGTTGAATGACAACCTAATCAAATCAAAGTTGTATAAAACTCTATGACATCACCCAACTATATGTCCTCTGGTAACTTCTAAAGGATGTATTTATCTTTTTGTTGTTGTTGTTTTTTGTTGATTTAGTTTTATTTAACTTCAAATGCAGTTTATCAGTGCCTGTAATGAAGACACTAACAAAGTTAGTGCGGAATGTGGTGAAAAAAATGCAGTTTTATTAGCTGCTGGAAGAGTAGCCTGATTAAGCTGGGAAATTCTCCAGTTTTAGCAAGAGATAATAAACAAGTCAAATTATTAACTGCTGATCCCCACCCCTTAAAAAGAAATATATTGAAAATAGAAATTGATGGACCTTGATAATAATATACACTAACATACTCACTGACATAATTAATCTAATACCATGCATTTATCTTTAAAAATAAGAAGTTCCGTCATTACACAATAGTTTCCATGAATCCAGATGACATTATATGATAAGGCAAATCTAAGCATTCTAGCCACAAATAACTTTAGATGGAAGCAAATCCTCAGAAAGTAGTTCCTGACTTTTCTGGGAAATCATTTTCAACAGCTATTCAAAAAATCAAGTTTATTTTCCAAGTTACTTCCACAGAGTCAAATAATAATTCTTTCCTAACTTTGGTTAGTTTTGTTGCTGTTTTTGCTGCACAGAGAGACTTTGTATGTAACTATTGACCCTGACTGATAAATGAAAACAGACATTCACAAACACATACAATTCTATGTTTACATTTAGTTTTAAGTGCCTGCCTTTGACAGCAATTATGCTCATTATTGTTGGGACATATATTTTCTAACAGTAGCATTCATGCTGGCCTTGTCCTATACCGTCACTCTGCTGTTACAAAAGAGGTAACAAGAATGATTCTTTAATGTTCATGACTTTTCCTAGACAGCTAAAATACATCAAAATAAACTTAAGAGAAAATCTTTCCCTGTATAGTAATACATGTACACAAAAAATCTATCACCTTTTCAGTCTTTGTGGAAATTACTGTTTAGTGGCAAGGCTAAAAGTATTTATTTCAATGGAAGTAAAACCTACCAATGTATTAACTGTCTTTATGATTATTATTGGAAAGTCATTACAAACCTGTCTATAAAAGTAGGAAACGTTGGGTTTTATTTAACTTTTAAAAAGTAAAATGCTAAAAAATTTAGCAGTACAAGATGAAGTGCAAATTTCAACCAACGTATTTTTACTAATTTGGTCAGGTCTTAATGTTTATAGGTGTGCTGCCATGCCCTGATTATGTACTAATACCTTTAAACTATGTCTTACAAATACTCTATTTCAGCATTACTCAAGGTCATTTCCCTAATAATTAAGCCTAATAAATATGCCAGCTTCAATTTTTAAATTATCCTGTAATTTGACATGTTATTAGCTTTTTAGCACCAAATATTTCATACTAGACTACCAGACTAATTCTAAAATAAAGCTGTTGAAATTTTCCCCAGTAATTAGGATAGTAAATTTTTAAATACTATCCAATTTTGAAACATCTGTGGAAAAGGAGTGTGCAAAAAGATTTCTTCCTTCAGGCTTTAGAATTAGGCATAGTGCAAAATTCTGTCTCATAAAGTAATAGTTCTAATTATTTATTTATTGAAGGAATTAAAGCTCCAGCTGGAATATAGCAAATTACTACCAGTGTTGAATCTTGCTTCAGTGAAACAGTGCATATAACATTGCTCTGTTTCAGTAGTAGTATTTTTGATGAACAAGAAGCTTTTTTGAAATAATGAGAAATTACTTGGGCATTTGTGGTATTGGTGTGGGAAGTTTCTTCTCTCCACATTGTTTGTTGCAGGACTAAATTATAATACTCATAATATACTTCACTAAAGCTGCTTTGCAATGGCCTTAACAGCCAGCAAGCAGACAGTCATTTCCAAATTTCAGGAGAAATCTCCTTGTGTCCTAAAGTCATGACAAAGGTCTGACTGCAGAGGAATGGGTATCTTATCCAGTGTATATATTTCAGGCCCTTCTGCTGTATCAGAAACGTCCTAAAGGCACAACACCAGGATATCAAATCATTTGGATTGCGATGCAACAAAGAAAATGGGTAAATCTGGAGCACTTCATGCAATGACAAAGCAATGCTGGCTTTCAGTGTTGGTATTTATTCATTGCTTGTCATGTTATCGTGCTTTCATCTCCCCGACGTAATAGTTTCCAGTTATTAAACAGCTAAAGAACAATCACTCAAATGTTTGACTGTTCATTATACTATGCCATTAAAAGCAACTTTTGTCCAGAAAACATAAGATAAATGAAACCATTGATTAAGCAGACTAAGTGATGTTGCCAATAATTCTTCAGTAGTGTATCTATTACTTAAAACTAATTTCAGGAACTCCAAGTGACCACAGACAAGCATCAAGCTCACTAAAAATGCTAATTTTCCACTAAATTAAAAGCATTGGGTGATTTCAATCTTGCAATGTGGAACAGCACATCCTGACAGCTGCTCTCCATTGCTATACTCGCGTCATCCATGTAGAAACTGATGACACCTGCTCGCAGCACCTGCTTTCAGTTACTTTCTTCAGATGGTGGTTGGGCAGGTTTCAGGTGTAACTGAATATTTGGCCAGAAATTATGTGTTTTGAGAATGTTCTCCTATTTTCTTCCTCCTAGAGTTGAAAATTCCCTGTTTGCATTGTGAAATGTAAAATACCAATATTTAATAAAAGTGATTTAATAAAGATGAGTGAAATTCCTGCCCACAGCAAGAGAGTTGGACCAGATGATCTTTAAAGGCCAAAATCATTCTATTATTCTAGGATTTTAACATGCTTTGGATATTTAGGACTCTCCCTAATACTTGCTTATTTCTCCCAGGGATATTCATACAGCCATTTAACACTTTCTTAAAACATTTATGTGCATCTTCAAAGGCAGAGTGGTTTTCCTGGGTGAGCCCAGCTCAATGATTTTACACATTCTTTTTCTTCTTCCTTATGCCACTCCAATGTTACAGTATCCTCAGTCAAAAAGGACTTAGTTACTGATGAAGTATTTTTAAGAAATCCTGTACTGAAGACAGAGATATGACATCAAAAGAAGCTGAAAATAGAAGGGCAACAAAGCAGTACTATGGTCCTTATGAAGAGCAATTTTCTCTGTACCAGTCTGATTGCAATCTCTTGATAGTGTTTGGAAAATGCAAAAAACCCTACTACTCGGTAGGTAGCATGCCCAATCAAGTGGAGTAAATGCATTCCTAGAACTACCCACTTTATTGTTGGATTTAATGCCTTATTGATTGAAGCACTGTATTTTGACAAACTCGTGATGGTGTATTTAAAGCAAAGATCTGCCAACTGCTACACACATTTATTTTAGGGCCAACACAATGCAGTTTATTTTAATGTCCATAGCTATAGCTGCTGAAGAGGGAGGGAGGGAAAAATTATTCAAGTACTCAGGGCTCTTTCTAAAGATCATGTGGAGACCGAGGCATTTGCCTAGGACAGGCACAGTAAAATGCAAGTGCACCAAACCCAATTCATTATTCTGCAAAGAAGTGCTGTGATTACCACAGGTTATGAACACCACAAAAGGAAACATGCATGTGACCTCACATCCATCTCCAACGGAGCATGTAAGGCAGGTTCAGATACTATGTGATAAAAGCAGATGGCTGAAAATGGTTGTTCTTTGGACTGAACTGATTATCAAACTACTAATCAAACCACTAATTGGACTAAGCTGGAGAAGGAACTAAATATGGCTCTTCAAGTCAAGAGGTCCAAAAGATCCACATTGTGACCTCAGGAAAGTCATTTAACCTTTCTGAGCCTCTGATTTTCCAATTACTTCCACTATCACGTGTTCTCTATATTGAATATAACAGCCAAGGATGATACTAGTTCAATGAGCACGTCAGAGTTTTAAATAATTAATGTTATCAAACTTTTGAACTCATCAAGGAGGAAAGAGGTCAATCAATCCTGATCATACAGGTTGATATTCCCAGCACATTGTGAAGCCTTGTTTGCTTTTTTTTTTCCCACCTAGATGCTACTGAATAGCAATTTTTTATTGGGAAAGTGTGTTAATTTAGGAGACCCTGCTGTAAATGCTTCCTGTGCGTACCCCCAGGTTTTAGATGTACAGCTGAAAGTTTTACATTGAAATAATAACAATTTTTTCACTGCATCAGCAGCACTACTTTCATTCAAGTGATAAAAAGAATAGTTGGTCTGCATATATATTAATCGGGGTTTTTTATAATTTCTTTGTGAGTTATTTTACTATAATATTGTGTTATACAAAAAAAAAAAAAAAAGCACCAAAAAATACCCCATCCCATGTAGCAAGAGGAACATTATAAAAGAAAGAACAAAACACAATACAGTTTGGTAAGTGTATTCATTTACAGTATTTGAAAAATTTCCTCTCTGCATTTTGTGTATAGAACTTCCTGTTCTGCACACTACACTTCAGTTTCATCACTCAGATGGTAAGTTTATGATTTCATATATTACTTAAACATATTTTTCCAAGGAAAAGATTTGTGTCAGTTGTGGCTTTTTTTATTTTATGAAGAGTGTAAATATGAGAGATATTGAATGAAACTTGATGGAGAAAAGAAACAGGAAAAAAATGGGTAAAGTTAGCAAAGGAGAATGTGAAGAAAGCTATCATATTTTTAATTAAATTTTTAGATTATCTTAACTTTTTATAAGGTCTTCTCACCATATTCTACGAGGAAAACCTTAAACAAAATGGAAGGAGAATAGAAATATGGAACAGAAAAAAGAGGACAAATGATAAATTTACATTTTTTACCATTTTCTTTTTATATGGTTATTTGTTTCTTCTTTAGTTTGGACCTAATGGCAATGTAATTAATGATACTTTTCAACTAAAAGAGAAAATCTGAATAACCACATAATTATAGTAAGATTGCTTCAGTAAGTACACTGCTTATAATATCCCTAATAAAGCTAGTAGTCAGCAAACACCTATATCCTTAAATCCTAGAGTATTATATAGCATCTGATTCAAAAGAAAGAAAAACCTAAATCATGTAACATTGGAGGGGTTGTTTTATCTAGAAATTAAATCAGTGGATGGTGTGCAACTACATGCAGCAGCTCAAAGTTAACTCCTATAAACATTTATTGTGTTATTTTGGAATGGATATTAGTCACCCACCGTTAAGCCAGATATGTTTGTGTAGAAAATAATTCTTGCCACTATAATCCTTGAAGTTATAAAAATAATCAGACATCTCTGCTGTGAGAATGGGAATTATTCCCCTCTGCATTTGAAAGACTGTGTACGTTAAAACAGTTGTAATAACAGTAACTATTTAAGGAGCTCATACATTATAGACTGAAATTTCTGACACACATATATTCCCATCAAGCTGAATGTTATGGGACTCTTATGGTTAAAAGGAAAATATTTATGCCAAGAGCAATCAGTCAAAAATTTTTGAAATCTTTTGCTAAGTGCCCATCCAGGGCCTGATGTAAGGAAAACAGAAAACACTTCTGGATATCAATGGTTTCTTAAAGCAAGTCACACATCACTTTGCATTAGTTACATCGACTTTGCATTGACATTTTTGAAAAACAATCAAAAACAAAACGTTTAGTAAAAGAAAACAAACACCAGCAGTTACACTACATAGTTACAAAATCACTGATGTTACTCAGCCAAGGAAACTGTCTATAAAATACAGGATGCTCCCCCAAAATGGTTGTATCCTACAAAAAAATAAATTTACTGGAATTGAAAAATTGCCCTAAAAATAAAAGAAACTGGAATAGTTGACATATATTGGTTAGCCTCAACAGCTTTTCCACATTATGAATAGAAAAAAAGAAAAATTACTGTATGTGACTCTCATTGGATCTTTCCAACAAGCTTGTGCCTGGAAAAAACCCACTTCAGTGGGAAAGAACCATTAGGATACACAGAAGGGGTAGCACTGGCTTTCCTTCTCCCCAGCTGAGCAGATGACAGCAGTGTCTCTCATCTGCTGGAGAACATGTCATAAGGGACTGTGAGAAAATTTCTGAGATCCACTTTTGCACCATAGACTGTGTAGGTCTTGCTGCAAATTTCAGTTAATTAGTAATCCTAATTCTGATTTTATGGTGTGAAATGGGGTAGTTAAGGGATATAAGGTGTTCATTAGCATCCAAAGTAGGATTATATAACCCAGGGTGAATGTTTCCAATTGCTTTTGGTGCTTTAAAACAAAGCCACTAATTACTTTGTTGTTATTGTATTTACTGTATCTTCTTTATGGCAGTGTAGTTGGCAATTTGCAAACAATTATTATCTTCTATCAAAGGATATTAATTCTGAATAGGTAAATAATTTTTAGGCAAAATGCTTTGCAAGGGAGCTGATCAAGCCTAAAAATTCCAAACAAATAGTAATTTTTCCCATACTTTTTAAAAATATGCTTTTAAAATGTGCTATCATGTCTTACAGTACTGTAAGTCCCTTAGAAGTTCATTATCTTCAGAATGGACAAAAAAACCCCTGGAAAGTGGTTGATAAACAAAACCATTAACCCATTTTTTCCATTTACTTTGAGGATGCAGAAGCAGGTGCTGCAACACAAACCCTCATTAAACAGCTGTTTGTTTCATTTCCAGTAACGGTATAACCACACTCCTTCATCTCAGAATTGTGTCACTGTTACGCAATTTAGTATAATTTAGGGAATAAATGACCATCTCCTTTGAAAAACTTCAATCTGAATGGGAACACATATTCAATGTGAACATAATAACTAAGAGCCTGGTCAGATTCTAATGGCTTTGCACAGTGAACTGTTTACAAATTCCAAGTGGTATCTAGTTATAGCAGTGAGGTTGCTTCATCTCTTTTGTTGGAAGCTGGAACTAAAGCATATTTTGACATGGTTTTTTGTTGAGCATAATTTTTCATCCTCTGTAAGGTATACAATAGCATGTAAAAGGGATGCCCCAAGAAATCCAGACTACAGCATGTAATGAAAGATATTCTATATTCATTTAAAGGCAGGCCTACATTTTGTTTTAATTTTTATTTCTCCACTTTTACTACTAATATATTGTTGTTACAGTGACTCTAGTGGTGAAAAAATCATAAAATTTGCACAACGTCATAATAGAATTTTCACTAAAAGAATATCTTATAGAACTGTTTGAAAGAACTGGAGAAGAAGACCAATACAGGTGTAGTCTAGAGAAAACAAACAAGTAGAAAAAAATTCCTATTCAGTAATAATAGTTGCAAAAAAAAAAGAGAATCAGTAGCTTGTGTCAACTCTTACTAATACAGATAATGTTTCATTTCTAAAGGCCTCCTGTCTATTGTAGACAACACCATGATACATTTTCAGTTGCTGGCTACTTACAATTGCTTTTTGCTTGTCTAAGTGCTGAAAGGGGAAAAAGTAATAAAATCCTCAGGCAGAAAGAAAAAAATATAATTTATTTAGGTACAAGATATAAATATGAAGCCCATATTGGATTAAATATTTGTTCAGACTACAAATAAATATTATACTAGATAGATGATTTATAATTTGCACTCCAACATTAATCTCCTGGCAATACACAACCTCTGGGGAAATTTGCTGTTGTAAAGAATTTTAACCTAACTATTTTTCTACTCTGGAGTTTCTTATTATCTCCAAGTATATGTTGACAATAGCTAGAATGATACCAAGACCATAATAATGGCCAAAATTATTTCTTTATCCTTTCTGAGTTTTCAGTTTTATTGGATGAATCACACTAAGAAGCTTGCTATGTGTAAAACAGAGCAAATAATACATATGAAGCTAGGAAGTTTTTGTTAGTCCAATTAAAGTTTTAATAGCTTCATTACAATATAGTAAATTGATATTGCTGGTCCACTTGTTGACACTCACAGTTATGATCCAAAGTACTGCTCCAAACATAAAGAACATAAAGATGTTACACCAAAACCAAACCAAACAAAAAAAATCTCTTGCTAGCAGCTACTCATTTCCTCAGATGTGTCACCCCCCAGCCTTCCCCAGACACACAGGACTAAGGTTTGCCAGGCAGGGACTGCAGTGGGTGGGGCTGCCATCCTGCTGCTGTCCCCAGGGATGACACCAGAACAGGGCAGACAGCAGCGCTGTGTCAAAGCAGTGACACCCAGTTCAGATCATGGGGAGGGGCTGAGTCCCTGCACTGCTGGGTCAGCATGCAGCCAGGGGCCTCCTAACAGCAAAATCATACTTGTGAAAAAAAGGCACTGCAATGTTCTTTATAAAATACTAAATGTAGAAGATAGATAAACACCTATCTGACTTGAATAGCTACATTAATCTGTCTCTCTTCTACAAAAAAATCAGTACCTCTATTACTGATAAATTGCAATTTTATTTTCTCCTAATCTTGCTTTCTGCCAAAGTTTTCATCATTAATACACAATATGTCTATTGGTACTTTCGTCTTTAAAATTACCTATAACCCAGACATAACAATAGCATGATAAACTGTAACTTTCAGTAATTGAATTAAACTGATGACTATCCGGTAACAATTTCTGTGCTTTTGTTCATCATTTTCTCTAGCTCCAGTTAAAAATACACTGGAAAAGATGTGAACTTGCTTTTAAAAACACCTGCCATATTCTCTTGAGGTTGCTGGGAAAGATTTCTTTCTAGGTTATAATTCCTGGGGGACTGGACCCACAGGACATAATGGAAATCTGGAGAAAGCTGTACTATCCACTAAGTGTTGTGCACAGGTCAGGGCTCACTTAGCCAGTCAGAGAGGCTGTGGAGAAGCAGCCATAAGATCTTCATGTGACCTGATTATTAGACACCCCACAGAAGGCTGTTGGTACAAAATGTTCCTCAGTCATCTTGGCCCAGCTCTGACAGTAAGGACAGGATGTGTGCCACCTCCTCCCCCCACGCTCCTCACAGCACCAATAGCTATTGTGACATCTGTGGGCATGTCTGCATTAAGCATCATGCAGATCATTGGGATTCAGCCTACCCATAATTACTGTGTTTTATGATGCAGGCTTTACATTACTCTGGTGAGAGTGAGTGCTAATTACCTCTATATTGTTATTGGATCTATTTGGACATAAAGAGACAGTAAAAAAAAAAATTACCACTCTTTGTGTAATAACAGCCACACCTCTTTCTTAGAAGTCAACCTGTGGCTTCATTTTTATCTGCCTAATCTTCAAAAGGAACCAAAGAAAATTTTAACTCCATTCTGATATTCTCATTAAGGAAAACTCTTTTTATGCCATGAATAGGGTTTCAAACCACGTGTATTTTATTATATCATTCCTATAGATTATGACTAAATAGCTAATTCTGTAATTCATTAATCTGCCTGAAAATGAAATTTATGTTCAAATACTGTGCATGTCTTAGCGACTGCTCTACTGGTATCCCAAAAGCCAATGGACTCAGAGGTCTTCAGTAGCTAAGACTCAATGGATCTACTTTTATAATGTCTCTTTTCTATGCTGGCATGTTAATGCTGGTGAGAAATTGCTTTCTGCATTCACTGAGAAGAGACTGGCAGTCTTCTGTACTGAAACTCACAATTATTATCATTTTGCCTAAGTGTCTCTCATTTATTCCCACATGGCTGGCAACGGTAGTTGACATAAACAGAAATTGCCTCTACTTTAAATGTCAACTGAATGGGGCCTTAGAAGAGCATAGATATCCATTACTGTACTAAGAATATCTACAAAAAACATGTATCTGATGCTGCAAAAAAAGGCTAATTATAATTAGTGCCTCATGAAAGCAATTAGAATGCCTACTGCGGGAAATGTAGAAAAGCTCCATTTTGTTGTTCAATTTTTTCATGTATTTACCCTTTGTAGAATGATTATGCAAAACATCTGTTGCATTGTGAGACACACTAGAAAGAAAACTATGAGAGAAGAAAATATGAAACATCTCCATTTTTTATATTTTTAGGTATTACTTAATTTCAAAACTACTTACAAAAAGCTCCATTCTCCCTAACACTTTCACCAATGTTCTCTTAATTTGCAAATGAAAGCCAGAAGTAAAAAGTACTGATGCAAATTTAACAAATGAAATTTCTCAGCCTGCAAATCAAAGGAGAAGGAAAAAATGCTCTTCATCCTCTTTTCCCTGGGACATAGTTTATATTCCCTTAATATCTTTGAGCCAGGATTCAGCATGATAGCTAACACTCTGGGACAAATCTCTTTTAGGTGTAGATCACCACTAGCTAGGGATCATTTCTGTAGTATTTATTTGGTTGGATAAGGGGACTATAGTATTGACCTGTTCAGTTTATCTCTGTAATACCAAACTTATTTAAAAAGATTATTCAATTTGGTGCAAAAATGCTTGTTAGCCCTTGGAAATAAATCCAAAGAAAAAAATGCAGCTTTTCATGGATTTTTAATTGCTTGTGAAACTGCAGCATTAAACTGTAAGCTTTACATGTTAGGAACTTTTGGCCTGATTTTCTAATCTAGTGCATATCTGAGCATTTCAAAGAAGGGAAAACTAAACAGAAAATACTACTGTATTGATTTTGGCAGTCTTTTGCCTTTACTACAAGCCTATGGAAATACCTTTATAAAATGAAGGAAATAATAGACAATCAAGTCTTCTATTTTCTGTGTTCTTTACAATTTCTAAACCAATTTTTCTTTGGAGGGAATGGGCCAAGAGCTTCCTGTGCTTTTATGAAGAAATTGTCAAGAAGCAGACAATTCATCTCAACACTACGGAGTTATAACATCACTTGGAGTTCACATACCTCAGACACACTCCTTCAAACTTTTACAGAATTTAATAGAGTCAGTGGAGGACTTTAAAATATAAAACACGCAGCATTCACAAAAAATATACTGAAAATGGAAGCACTGGCTTCTATCAATTAAATGCAAAAGACATAGAAAATAGAAATCAATCTAACATTAAGTATTTATATATGTGTATTAAATAAATATTTGGAAAAACCTATTTAGATAACTGTTAAGATGAGTTTACATAATGAGGCTAATAAAGAGTAAATTAAAGCAAGCAAAAAAATCAAGCTAAAAATAGCATTATGAAACACCAATTTTAGCCCTAAATGTCTGGGCTCATATCTTTTTATGTTTTTATACCAAGAGATCCATATACTAGCATTGATTTTTTGAGGGCAAATATTTGCAAAATCATCTAGAACAGGTAGTTTGACTGTAAAAAACCATTGAAAAATATGGCTTTTCAGATTTCACTTTTGCAGTTGTGACATCTCTGATGAATCAATGAATTCATATGAATTACAAGGTCTGTTCTTTAGAAAACTTTTTTTGAAGGTTCTAGCCAAATGTTTTTCTAAAACAATAACAACAGAAAAAAAAATAGCCAGGCAAAACTATGTTCTCATCTGTTTTCACAAAAACTACCCCAAAATACAATGCTACCTTTGTAAATGAGTAAAGAAAAATAATTTTACAGAAAGATGTGCAAAATCACAGCTCAGAATAATCATATTGAATTCATCAGAAAATTATATTTAAACACTTCACATCTGAAATATGTATTTTTAAAAATTACTATTACTTTTTATTTACCTACACATTGTCTGCTTGACACTGCTAGAAGATTTCTGGTCAGATGTATTATTTACTTTTAGTAACATTTATATTTCAACAACTGTTTACTGCTTCTGTTCCAACATCATTTCAAAGTGAGACAGACAAATTGTTTTCCCATTTTATTAGAAAAAAATTATCATTAGAGGAATAAGCTTGTTAAAAACCACATTTAATGCGAACTGATATCTTTATATAATCTTGGTAAGCACATGAAGATACCTTACACAGGGAAAAAAATGGGCCTTGTTGAAGCAAAATTATCTTCAGGCATTGGGTCTAGAAACTTTTGCACCAAACCCTTGGTTTTAGCCATTTCAATTAAAGCTAAACAAATAAATATAAATAGGGCTGGATTGTTGTTATCTTGTTGCAAAGGTCCCATACTTGGTGATTTCTCACGGGCATCTCCTCACAACACTGACTCCTTCTTGTTCCCATCACAGGCGAGAAACTCCAACTCTCCCCCCCACCCAGCTAACCCACTCTTTTGTAGCACTCGTCTCCTAATTGGACACAGCTGTGATGTATTAAGGGCAGGCCTGTTCCTAATCTTTGGGGATTAGTACAGCTGAGCTGCAACTCCTCAGGTGTGAGATTACCTTCTCCACTATTTTCTTACATTCTGTTCCCCCACACTGGATCATAGAATAATTCAGGTTGGAAAGGACCTCAGGAATTCTTTACTTCAACATTCTGCTCAAAGGAGGGTCAGATATGAGGTCAGATCAGATTGCTCAAGGCTTTATGCTGCTGGGTCTTGAAAACCAGGAATGGATACTGCATGACCTCTAAAAACAACCTGCTCTAGTGCTGGCCTGACTTCATAGGGGAAAACCTTTTCTTTACAAGCCAGTCCAAACTTCTCTCCTTTCAATTTATGACCTTTGTCTGTCATCTCCCTGTCAGAGCCTATCTCTCTTTTTTTGATATTGTCAAAACATCTCTTTTCCAGGTTAAATAAATTTGCCATCTAAAGTGAACCTCAGCAGAGTGGCTATAAAAATATATACTTTGTTCATTTTATATACATTTATGGCCTATGTATAGGCATAGGTCCAGGTCTGTATACCTCTTGCCTCCTTAAATAAAACTTTATTTTCTCAGTTAACAAACAAACAACAAATGGAATCTAGTCATCCTTCTAGCAATATATGAATATTGTTGAAAAAAAAAGCACAACGAAAAACCAAAAAAACTACCTAAATATAAAAGTGTAAGAAAGCTTAGCACTGTTCACTGAAGGATGAAAGACATATCTGATGGTTTTTAAAATGAGATTCCATCTGTTTTTAGCAACAATAAGTCTGTTTCACAGCCCTGTGAAGGAATTATGGTAGCCATGTGACAGAATTCTTCAGTTCTTTCATAGTATCGTACCTTGGATATCTAGAGTGTAGACATCTACACAGAGCAAGAATTTCTGTGTACTATTTAAAAAGAAATACATACCTCTAAGGCATAATTCATTCAAGCTGTCTTAGCAATCTACCTTACAGAGGTCAGGTGAATTCTAGCTGGGGAGTATATAACATATATAGGTGGTATCCACATGTACCATCTACGTACATAAATAGGAGCCTATGACATGATGTATGCAATCAAAGGCATATTTCAAGATCAACTATGAAGTGTAACCCATTGTTTTATATTTACTAACATGAATATGGTTCCATGAAATATGACAGTGGGCAATATAAAGTGCATCTTTCCATTCTTAAAAATACCTTAAACAGGAAAACAGTTTGATTTAATTTTTAATGCAAATTGCCTAGAGATCTGGAATGCATATCATGCAACAAATTCAGGGGCATTTATTTAATCTCATTTTCTCCTCAAATGTAATTCTGTGTAACTGTTAAATTTTAGAAGATATATTAGTAAGACAGCAAATATAATTACATAGTACATAAAAACCTAACAGGATTTCTAGTTCTATAAGTTAGTAGTGATTTATATCTCCTTTTTTTCCTATTGGAACCTAACACATATCACTCATAGGACTGATGCTGTATGCTCTTTAGTTCTAGAGAGAACATGATTTCCATATGGAAATATGTGGATATATAAAAAATATATTTTATTAAAAAATAATGTGCTTATTTATGAAAGACTGGGACCACCTGGTTTTCTGGTACAGAAGCTGAATCATGAACCTGCTGAATCAGAGAAACAATCAGAGAAACACTGAAAACACATCCAAATGAAAATAACTTATTTTTCTGAATGAAAGAGCCTACCAAAATTTTTTTATATAACTCAGGTTTAGTTTCAGAAGAATGCAATGTATTATACACATACTCTTAATATGCCACACATTGCATTAATTTTTCCCAATCTGAGTCTACTTGGTTTGTTATCAGACTTGTAACTGGCAAGTGATCTCCTTGTTTTTATCTTGACCCATGAGCTTTTCCATCTTATCCTCTCAAATATTTCTGCTGAGAAGGGCAAGTGAATGAGTTGCTGGTAGGGGTCTTGCACACCACCAGGCTTGACTATCACACCTTCACAAAGAGACCAGGAAAGCCCCCTTTCTTCTCCCAGCTTCAGTCTGGCAGTGGCTCACAGGTGCCCCAGCCCCATGCACACAGAGGGCCGTGGTTTGGCAAGCAGTGACAGGTGGGGGTGTCACCCCCTCCCCAGGGGCCACCCAGAGCAGAGCAGGCAGCAGCCCCTGGCCCAGCACAGGGGTTAAACCAGCAACTAGATCAGGCCATGGCAAGGCTGAGCCTTTGCACTGCTGGATCAGTTGGGGCATCCCCCAACTAAGAGTAGAAACTGTATTGACTGGGCTACAATCTATTTTGTCACATAGCCATAGTTTGTTTTTTTTATAATCCTTGTCTATTTGTCTTTATCTCTTCCATTTCTATTATATCCTTTCAGAAAGGCTGTAACAAAAATGATACTTCATACAAAAGATGTGGACTACCACAGCATCAAACCACCCAGTGATATAATGACACACTAAATTGTAATTCCTATTTCTTTTGTAGTAATTTCTGAAATTCTGCTTACTTTTTTTGAATTATCTATTACTTTTGACTCTGAGAGACCTATTCATAATGGATCAAGGAAATAATGTAGGAATGTTACTAAGATATTTAGCACATTTTCAGTTCATTATGTATGTATAATTGGATTTTTTTTTCCTCATATAAATGGTTTTATGCCAATTCTAAATATAATCAGACATTTTATTACCCAGCTATTCACCTGTCATGAGATCATCCTACAACTCTTCATAGCTACCCTAGGTTTTCTACACTGAACAGTTATGTACCAGTTGCAAACTTTGCATTTTATAAATAATTTTCACATCATGAATGAGGGAATGATAATTTTTCATCACTGAAAAACAATTTGTCTATTCAGTCCCCAATATTCCTCTTTAACCAACTATGAAACTATTCAATGATCTTTCCTTATGGTTATGAATCCTCTTTAATGAGATGATTTTTCTTTTGTACTTTTAATTATTAAATATTTATTGATCAATACTATCATTTACTTCTTCAAGAACATTGATAGGCTGGTGAAGCATGACTTTCCTTCATCAAAGCTGCATGGATCTTCTCATTATATCGTGTGTAACCATGCATCTACTGATACTGCTCTTTATTATGGCATCTATTATCTTGCCTGTTGGAGAGTTAGATTTATTCATCTACATTTGCTAAAATCATTGTTAGAGGCCTTTCTAATAACTGGTGTCAGTTTAAATTTTCAGCTTACATTCCTTTGGTACTGAAACTGATCTAGCTGAGGAGTTACAAACCATAGTCAATCTTTCAGCAATTTCGTACGTGAGTTTCTCTGGAAGTCCTAGATGAATATCATGTGTCTCTACTGATTTATTGTTTGCCGTAACATTTTTTCCTAAAATTTCTTATCTTGACAGTTCAACTCGAGATCATTCCACAATTTATCCATTCAATTTATCTGAACTCACTTCAGCCTCTCAATGTCTTTCTTGAAGTGAGGGGCCCAGGACTGGACACAGGATTGGTCACACCTCACCTGTGCTGAGTACAGAGGGAAAATCACTGCCATCATCCTGCTGGCCACACTATTTTCAATACAATCCAGGGTGTCACTGCCCTTGCAGTCACCTGGGCACACACTGGTGTATGTTCAGCAGGCTGTTGACCAGCACCCCCAGGTCCTTTTCTGCTGGTGTCCGTTTATCTCACCTGTTTGAGGGGCCTGGAAGGCCCGAGGTTGACCTTGGGGCAGCCCGCGTATTGAAGGACGAGAAGAGGCTTCAGTTCTTCTTTCTGGTTTTATGTTTATTAATTGTTTATCTAAAAGATGTTCTTTCAGCCACCAGAGATCTGCTCAGCAGTCAGCCATGGGCACACTGTCTCTGCCCTCCGGGCAGCCACGTATCTTTATACCCTTTGCTACGTGTACAATATTTATCATTTTCCCCCAATACCATCTATTCTCATTGCTGGGTGCACTCTCAGTAATAACCAATCCAAAAGTGCCACCGTGGCCAAAGAAGATGGAGGAGAAGAGGAAGAAGAAGGAGGACAGGACACACCCCAATTCCTCCATCTTACTCCTCTAAACCCCCCTGTACATAAATCTTAAACCTTGTGTCTCACTCTCTAATTAACTAATCCCTTCACCATTCACCCTGTGAAGCCCTCATCCTTGTCGTCTCCTGTGTAGGGTTAAAGTCCAGCTACCAGACACTTCTGGCAACATTCCAGGAGTCCCGAGCCCCCCAAGGGTGGTCTCGGAGGCTCAGTATCTCAGGACTGAGATCTTGAGATCCGACATGCTGGACCCCTTTCCAGCCACTCTGTCCCCAGCCTTTAGCGCTGCCTGTCACAGTTTGACACTGGCACAATGCCTGTGCCCCCCTGAAAATATATGCTCCCTGGTGTCTGCTGTGAGAGGTCACCAGGAATAGAGCAAAGCAGGCTCCAACTTAGGAATGAAGAAGAAAAAACTTTATTATGCTACAACTATCTATAGAAAGAAACACACACAAAACTCAGAACGAAAACCTTCCAAAAACATTCCTCCTCCCCTCACCAAATTTCCAATACATCCACCCCTCAGATCATCAACTGTCAGTCCATCACCACCCTTTAGATAATCAATTCTCAGTTCATCAAGGAGTGAGGAGTCCCTCTTGTACCATAGGCTTCCCCTGGAAACACATTTGAGACCTCTTGTGTTTCCGTGTCACACGTGCCACCGCCCAGAGATCATTTGCCATCGTGACATCTTCCTTCCATGCACAGTGCTCTCACCACTGCGCATGGATCAGAGCTGCTTCTAGAGTTCCCCTTTTAAGGATGCTTTGCCCAGTTCCAAATAAAGCTCAGTCTCTCACTTTTGGGACACCTGTCCCTCCCAAATTCACCCCCTGGGGCGGAGGGGTCTCGAGAACAGAGATCTTCTTCTTCCCTGAAGACGGAGGGCACCACCACCACCCTCCTCACCTGTCGTCTCTGTTCACGCACCCCTTCACATAACATCACTGCACTCTCTTAGCTCTAAGCCATTGCCTCCCCATAAATGCAGTCTCTGTGTCACAGGAAAAACAAAATTGTTGTGTCTATGGCTATACAAGAAAAGTCCAGCCAAAGGCCACTCCATCACCTCTGCCCGCCCAAGATTCTTCTCCACTTTTCTTGTGGCCCATTTCCTCTCATCTCTATCTCTCTTCTCATTCAACTGCAGGAGGATTTGCATTTGTAAGTTTTCCATCATCCAAGAAAAGGGTTAAAAAAATCTCAGGCTCTGCCTGTCCAGAACTCCCATGGCTGCCCTGCTGGGCACCTTCTCACCGAACCCCTCCCTTCTTCTTCTCAGCCAGCCGTGCCGTCAAATTTCAAAGTGGCACAAGCACAGACACCGGCTCTCTTTCTCTCTCTCTCTCTCTCTCTCTCTCTCTCTCTCTCTTTTTCTCTCTCTCTCCTGGGGGGAGGGGGGCTGCCCGATGTCTCTCAGTGTTCCTCCACCCTTCCATCCTCAGAGGCCTTCACGTCCCCTCTCTGTCCAAGGCCCAGGCCTACCTCACCCTGCCGCATGGCTTCCCCTCTCCCACCCAGCTGCAGCTGGGCGTGGGGAGAGGTCTGACCTGTTTCCCCACTGGAACCCAAGAGAAGATTTCCTGGGAGTTCTCTGCTTTTAACCCCTGTGTTTTCAGAGGCGTATCCAGGTCCTCGGTGGTCATACCAGGTGCCAATATTTAAATCTGAGCACTTATTGGTTTGACCACATCATCCCAAAAACCTCACTTCCTCTCAAACCAGGACATTGCCTGAGGTTGTTGTGATCCAAGTGCAGGACCCAGCACTTGCTCTTGTTGAACACCATATTGTTGACCTCTGTTCATTGATCCAGCCTGTCCAGATCCACAAACTTACTGAAAGTGCACTTGATTTCCTCATCCAGATCATCAGTAAAGACATAAAATAGGGCTGGCCCCAGTGCTGAGCCCTGTGGAACCCCACTAGTGACTGGCTGCCAACTGGATGCAGCACCATCATGCTCTGGGTCTGGACATCCAGCCAATTTTTAGGTCAGTGAAAGAGTGCACATGTCCAAACTGTGGGCTGACAGCTTCTCCTGGAGAATTCTGTGGGAGACAGTATCAAAGGCAGCCCACAGACATTCCAAAACAAACATGGAAACAAAAATAGGAAACAAGCTGTGCTGATTACACTAGTTAATGGGCTAGTGACAAACTAAAGGCACCACTTTGTGGAACCTCAGCCTTGATTCTGGTCAGGCTGGGGAGCTGGCAATAGTCTGTGCTGGCATACTCAGGGTGACTTGAGCACTGTTTGCTGGAGAACACAGAAATGGAGTGACCAGTGAGTAAGGGACACATGGGACAGGTAGAAGGCTCTAGGATCTGGGCATGAGTGCCAGATGGACATTGATGCTGTGCTCAAGGAATCCATCACTGTGTGTGCTTGTGAACCTGGAGTGTTTTGTGTGCAATTCTGTCCCTGCCAGGACAACAGAAGAAGAGGGAATGGCTGTCTGTGTTTATGTATTTAAGTGTTATTGAAAACAGCACCTTGTTTGTGGTAATCTATGTGACCTGCCGCATCAGTGTCCTCTGTGTGTGTGCCTCTGGGACTTATGCACATCTTCACTACTGACTGAATCTACACACATGGAAGAAAAAGCTGCATTTCTCAACATGCTCAGGTCCCCAGGGCATTGTCCTGGGCTGTGTGGCCAGGCAGGAGGGATACCTGGATCAGAGCAGCTGGGAAAGACTGCCATGATCCGAATATTTCTCAGTATTATTAAGTGACACTACTGCTTTGTGAATTTTGGCAGGTTTTTTGTTGGGTTTCTATTTGTTTGGCTGGGGTATTTTAGTCTGCTTCCATTGCTCTAGTAGTTAGTTGGAAAGGGTGGTTTTTAATTGCAACTGGCAAGTGATGTATTTATTTTATGTGGGCCTCTGGTTTGGTACTTTTTGATGTCCTATTTTATTATCTTGTCTTAACAAAACCAGTCAAAATAATGGAAATAGCAGTATAGACCTAGGCATAATTAAAAAAAAAAAAAAAAAAAAAAAAGAAACTGCAGTGCATTTTCCTTTGCAAAACACTCCAAAGGTAAATACATTTATTGGAAATGAAAGATCAATACTTGAACTCAGTTTGAGACTAACAGCCACAATTTAGATGGCTCTTAACAATGCATTGTTATTTAAATCCCTATTTTAAACAAGGGGATCCTGTGGAGGAAAAAAATCCCAAACAGTGACTCAGTTGATTTATTTTAGCATAGCCTTTTGGTGCCATACTGATGATTTAATAGGATAACCTTTTACAAAGGCAGGACTCAAATCTACAGAAGTGGATAGCAGAAGAAGAAAACTAAATCTTTTTCCAAGCCCTGGAAAAATATACATTATAATCTCTTAAACTGTTAAATTAAAGGGCAAATTCTAGTGGATTTGCAGACTAAAGAAAAACCCCAAACATATATGACCTAAAACCCTACAGAAAATACAACCTAAACTTTTGTATATTCCAAAGACTATGTAAATGCATCTTTTTTCAGCAAATAACCTGATTTTCCAAAAGCCTCATTCCTATTGATCTTCAATTGTGGATCAGTAGTTCTGATTTTTTAACTTACAATTTCAATCTAAAAATATTTTTATTTTGTTTTATTTTTCTTTGTTTTGCTGTTATTTCTGTCTTACAGCAAAAGATAAATGCTTTTTAGTATGATATAGGAGGTGACACTGTAATTTTGCAAATTTGGTGTGTTCCGATACTAATCTTTATACAGTCAGAAACCTTCAATAGAATTATTTTTATCAGACAACTTTTGATATTAGGATTATATTTTCAGCATCTCTACAGCATGAAGAATTTAAACTCTATGTGGTGTACAGCCTGTGGTAAAGAACGTCTTTAGTAGAAGATTACTTTCAGCCCCAAGTACTTACACTACTCAGAGGTTCCCCTAGCCATTATCATATAAAAACAATACAAAGGGTAGGTTTTTCCAAAGCCAAGAACCATCAAAATGACTTTTTAGCCTGTGGATTAGTTCCTTTTTTAATGATACACTGCATATCTTTGCCAGTAACTTCTCTATTTCACACTTAATTTCCTTCACAACCCTCAAATGAATATTATCTGGTTTTAGTGATTTACTACACTTAATTTTTTAAGTTGCTCTTTAACTTCCTCCTTGGAGGCTATCATTTTGTTAAGGCCACAATATAATTTCCCATGAAAAGTGCCCTTGGAAGAGTGATTTCCCTGTAGTCCTAGATAGTAAAGATGGATGCAAAAAATTAATTTAACTCCTCTGCTATTTTGCCATCCTCTCTAATTGCTCCCCTCACTCTTTATTCCAATACATCCAATGTCCTGAATCTTCCAACTTGTTATGTGCAGCATAAAGTTTTATTATTTATATTGTTACATCTACCAGTGGAACACTGTGAAGTTCATGCTATGGAAAAGCACGCAGAACAATTTTGATATTGCTCAGCAGAAAACCTCTTGTGCCTCCTCAGTGACCTTGCATTTGTATTGACACCTAGATCCTTCCAAGGAGGGCAAAACACTTCAAAGTAAAGGTAGCATTTTATAAACTCTGCTGAATTAATGTGAGTAACTGTGTGGAACAAAGCAGGAGAAACTCTGTTGTTGAACAAAACCCTCGTGGATATAAAAGTAGAAAAAAAAGCTTGACCATTAAGTATCCTTGTCTGAATGGGAGAAATATGTTTCACGGTTCCTTTTTCCCAAAGCCCTTGCTGACTGACTGCTAAAGGCACCTTCTCTGAAGTGCATTCAGTGGGGACACATGGTAAAGCCTTCTTAATGTTTCCTTACTGACTTCTTACAATGTGCCTCCTTCTTAAAGAGTACAGCAGTGTGGAGGGAAGAGTGGATGCTGATGAGAGATGAATGCTGAAGTAATCAATATTCAGTCCCCTCATTCTATGGTCAAGACTGTGATCTCTGGACTGCTGTCTCACAATGAAACATGCAGCCAGGAGACATCTGCCTCTTCTTGCAATGAGTCCTGATAAGCAGGACAGATGGTGTCTGGGTTTATCTCGGCTGTTTGAGGGGCCCTGAAAAGGCTCTGGGTGGCCTTTTGGCACCCGCGTATCAAAGGACGAGAAGAGGCTTCAGTTCTTCTTTCTGGTTTTATGTTTATTAATTGTTTATCTAAAAGATGTTCTTTCAGCTCAACAGAGATCCGCACAGCAGTCAGCCATGGGCACACTCCCTCCCCCTCCGGGGCAGGCACCTATCTTTATACCCTTTGCTACGTATACAATATTTATCATTTTTCCCCAATACCATCTATTGTTATAACTCGGTGTACTCTTAGTAATAACCAATAGAAAGGTGCCACCGTGGCCAAAGAAGATGGAGGAGAGGAGGAAGAAGGAGGAGGACAGGACACACCCCAATTCCTCCATCTTACTCCTCTAAACCCCCCTGTACATAAATCCTAAACCCTATTTCTCACCCTCTAATTAACTAATCCCTTCACCAATCACCCTGTGAAGCCCTCATCCTTGTCGTCTCCTGTGTAGGGTTAAAGTCCAGCTACCAGACACTTCTGGCAACATTCCAGGAGTCCCGAGCCCCCCCAAGGGTGGTCTCGGAGGCTCAGCATCTCAGGACTGAGATATTGAGATCCGACATCTCCCCCTTCTGTTTGCCCTAAGAAAACCTCTTTTACAATCCGATTCATGGCATCTGGGACGACATGGATGAGGACTAGAAGAACTATTACAATATAAAATCCTAAACTATTAAAACATAAAATCTTACCCTTAAAATTCTTCTCCAAATGGGAGAAATGTCAAAGAAATCTGCCTTAAAATTCCTCTCCAAATGGGAGACATGTCAAAGAAATCTACCAGCTGATCAATATATGATCCTTTGTCAGTTTTCCCTATAATAGGTAAATTTACTCTATTGCCTATTGCAATTCAAGACCCCAAGGAGAAAACCTCCTAGTCTTTCGTTCTTATACAGAAATATTCAAGACCCCAAAGGGAAAACCCCCCCCCAGAGTCTTTCGTTTCTCTTGTTTCTCTTCTGAGTTGTCCTTTGCAGTCTGGGTCCCGACTTTTGTCTGAGTATTCGTTTCTTCTTATATCTTGTTGAGGAAAATCGCTGGATAGTTGCAGACTTGTTACGAAATGATGTTGTAGCTCTGCTGAACCGATCTGGCATGTCGTGCACTCAGGGGTTACCTAGTTTTTGATTCAACTGACAATAGGGTTAGAAAACACACAAGCCTCCCCAGGAGGGGAGAGGCTTAGGACCCCGAGGGTTTTTACCAAAGGCACCAAGTCTGGAGAGGGCCCCTCCTCGCCTGAGACGTCACCGGGGGTCTGGCCCGCCCCCGCCCGCGCTCGGCGCATGCGTGCTTTCCGAGCCGCCCTGTGTCTCTCTCGAGGTAATTTTTTTTTTTTTTTCTTCTCTCTTTTTATTCTGCCTCTGAATTTTCCCCCCTCGGTCTGCCCTTGACTGTCTCTTCTTCCTCTGACGCTGTGTGTGTGTGTGGCCTTTCGTCAGTGTGTGTGGCCGTCCCGCCGGCACCCGCGCTCTGCCGCGACTCGCTCCGGGTTTTTTGCGTCACAACCGCGCCCCCTGCGTCTCCCGCAGCTTTTCTGGGATTGCGCAATTCCCCTAATTTCGCTGCATGGGTCAGACGCCCCGGCTTTGGTTTGTGGCTTCTCCCCCCGGGTTTTTTGCGAGTTTTGCCCGCCGCGCGCGTTTCTGCTACCTTGCCGGCCCCCGGGGCCGCTGCACCCCCCGGCCCTGAGCTTAGCAAAGCCGTATCTGAACACGCGTCTCTAGTTTTTTCTTCAGCCGCGCTCCCCGCCTGCTCTGCCGCCGCGTGGCTTTCGCGAAAAAGCGCCTCCCCCGATCCCTTTTTCTCCCCCCCCTGCTCCCCCCCTCGGTCCTGAGTCCTCCATGCTCTCTGGACCCTTTGGACGCTTTTTGGGAGTTTCTCAGGGTTTCTGGGTTTTGGGACCGGGTGTTTTAATAATATTTCTTGCTCTTTTTTCTCCAAGAGCATTTTTCTTCTCGGCCTTTTAAGGCCAGAGCTAATTTTTTCTTTCCTGGAGCCTTGCTCCCCCTCTCTTTCAGAGAGTCCCCCCCCCCGGACGTCTGGTGCGTCTCGGGGTTATTTCTTCCTGGCCTTTTAAGGCCAGAGCTAATTTTTTCCGGAGTCTTGCATTGCTCCCCCCTCTTTTGAGGGCCCCCCCCCGGACGTCTGGTGCGTCTCGGGGGTCTACTTTCCTGGCCTTTTAAGGCCAGAGCTAATTAATTTTTTGTATGTTTGTGTCACACCTTATAAGGTGGACAAAATTTCCCGTTGTTCCTGGGAAGGTGTGCCTCCCATGTTCTTATTTTCAGGCTTTCTTACCAAATCTGTTGCCAGAGAAGTCTGGACGTCTCGATCTGTCCAGCAGATCACGAGAGGTGGACCCAGGGCGCCTTCTGGTTCCAGTCCGGGCTGTTCTGCTACGAATTCTCTTCGGCAGAAACTGAGAGATGGAATTCTCAGTGACTGCTGTTTTTTTCTGCAGTCTCTGCTGGCTTTTTTTTCTCTTCTTCTCTCTTTTTTCTTCAGGGCTTTGAAGGTGGTGGTGGCCCCCCTCCGAAAGGTTGTGGTGGTCAGAGCTCACCCAGTGGAAGCTAAATGTTTGGTTTTATCTCACCCCGAAAGGTTGTGGTGGTTCTGGTCCGTCCAGGGACGCCAAGTCTGGGTTTATCTCGGCTGTTTGAGGGGCCTGAAAAGGCTCTGGGTGGCCTTGGGACAGCCCACGTATCGAAGGACGAGAAGAGGCTTCAGTTCTTCTTTCTGGTTTTATGTTTATTAATTGTTTATCTAAAAGATGTTCTTTCAGCTCAACAGAGATCCGCACAGCAGTCAGCCATGGGCACACTCCGTCCCCCTCCGGGGCAGGCACCTATCTTTATACCCTTTGCTACGTATACAATATTTATCATTTTTCCCCAATACCATCTATTGTTATAACTCGGTGTACTCTTAGTAATAACCAATAGAAAGGTGCCACCGTGGCCAAAGAAGATGGAGGAGAGGAGGAAGAAGGAGGAGGACAGGACACACCCCAATTCCTCCATCTTACTCCTCTAAACCCCCCTGTACATAAATCCTAAACCCTATTTCTCACCCTCTAATTAACTAATCCCTTCACCATTCACCCTGTGAAGCCCTCATCCCTGTCGTCTCCTGTGTAGGGTTAAAGTCCAGCTACCAGACACTTCTGGCAGCATTCCAGGAGTCCCGAGCCCCCCCCAGGGTCTCGGAGGCTCAGCATCTCAGGACTGAGATTTTGAGATCCGACAATGGTGGAGTCTGTAAATATGTATGTTTGTAAATATGATGTCTGCCCTTATCAGGGGGATGCCATGGCTGTGTGTGCCACCAACCCTGAGCTGGGTGTCAATGGTTTAGAGCCTCTGTCAGTGCCAGTGACTGCTGCCTCCTCTGCTCCAGCTTCCCCTCTGGGGTGGAACAGCTGGGGAGGGGCTGACATTCCCAGACACTGACACTGTCCGCACACCATAGCCTTTTGTGCCCATGAGGATGATGGGGATGGAGGCTGGGTAGGGAGAGAACCCAGCACAGAGACCTCACTCCCCTGGCAAAGCAGATAGAGAATGCAGCAGTTATTTTGTGCAACAGTTCATCCCACTTTGTTACTGAGGTTTTTCCTGTGTCAGACAAATAGGACTCTTCAAATATGAAAATGTTTACAGGACCAAGCATCTGTTATCCTTGCCTATCTGGTGTGGTCCCTTTGGCCATAAAATCCCTACCCTAATCAGCTCTGTCTTTTCATCGCTTGAAGATGGCTCTGATATTAGAGATAAGATCTGTGCTGGTTGCAGTGATGCTTCAGGTTTTAGCTTTTATATTTTTCAGATTCTATTCTGCTTTAGCATGTAAGTCTAGGCTTCATATTAGGGGATAGTAAGCTCTCTACACAAAATAGGTAGACAAAACAATTCCTTCTCTAGCTGGGGACCCAGGGACAGCTGATCCAGATCTCAGGCCCAAGAGCATAAACAAGGGTGGACCAAAGATAGGAAACAAGAAGATGGGACTTCGTGGGCTAAAGCTGTAATTGGACAATAAGCTCCAATATCCTAATGGACCAAAACTTATAAAAGTGTGAGTCCCCATGACCTGTTGTACATTTTGTGGCCATTTTGGGCTCTACTGCCCAAGGTGGACTTATTTGAGACCTCTTAATAAATACCTACTTTATTCTTTAGCTCTGTCCAGTCTCTGTTCTAAGTCAGTCTTCACAATGCATCAGCAGGATGGGAAGGACAGTCTGATGATACATGTACACTACCAGCTGAAAGGCTAAAATTAACTCTGGAAAAATATCTCTATGAACAGTGTGGCTTCAACATGGATATAAAAACCAGTGGTCATTATGTCATGTTTGCTCTATTCAGAGAAACACTGTCTACTCTTAGGGAGCCTGCTTTTAATCCTGAAGCAGTAGATACAGCATATTAATTTCTGCTGGCTTCATAGTTCTCTTCTTATGCATCTCCTTCTTCAGAAGGGGATATTAATTACTGAGTATGAAAATAAGGATCAGATAGGCTCATGACACCGTGAAAAAATTAATTTCATAGATTACCATGAAATCCTGTTGAAGATGTGAAGTTAATTGAAGTCTGTTGACGGGTTCAAGCTATAGAGAAATTAGAAATTTTGAAAGAGAAAAAAACTGAGAAGATTGAGTCTCATAGATATAACTGTAACTTTTAAATTAGGAATGTATGAAGGAAAAGGTTTTAGATAAATTCTTTAGCTGTTTGCCTCGAAACACATTTGGACAAAGTCCCAGGCAGTCTGATCTAAGCAGATCCTGCTCTCATTATGGAGTTGGACCAGATAAGCACCAGTAGTCTTCTCTAGTCCATATAGTTTTATTGCTTAATGCTATTATTAAAATACTATTTTTTTTATTTTTTGCACCTAAATAATGTTTAGAGAAACACAGGTGAGATGTTAACGGATGTGGTTCCTCCTGCTAGAAACAAATATTGCTGCTGGTTTTATCAACACCCCTCTGAAAAAAAGAAAGGACAAGCCATTCCACAAAAATATTTCCCCATTGTGCAAGTGTTAAATAAAACATCCAATAACAACAATAAAAAAAAAACTTACAAAAATCATAGATCACCTGTAAAAATACTCCTGTTAATAGCTTTTTTTGATCAAGGTCTTTTATAATAGACCTATTTAAAATTAATTTATGACCGATGAGTTGAACAATTTTCTGTAAATTATAATTCTGTAATCTTTATTATCAACCTAAATCACGCACTGGATATTCCCTTCTTGACATATGAGATTTGGACAATTGTAGATCCAATTGCATTTCTGCAATAATTACTATACTATTAACAGAATTAAAATTTCATTGCTAATAGAAAACTTTTATCATAAAAGTCAATCTGGTCCTTCTAAAGACAGTAGGAAGAGGATTGGATTGTAAATCAGTCATATACACTGGATTTTTTGATTATCATTAACAAATTCCTAAGTGGAATTGAAAAGTGCTCTTGGCATTGTGTATGACAAATGTAAAGTGCAGAATCCATTGTTTCCAATGGTCTTAGTCTTTTCTTTAATGGCCACTGTTAACCATAGTGCAATATGTGATATAATTTATTGTCAGTCCAATGCCAAAGAGATAACAGGGTTGTCCTCTGAATGACTAAACAACCAAAGCCTTATGTCATGACAAATGGTGAAACACTGAGCAGAAAAGTCAAAAGGCAATGCAAGGTTTTCAACAATAATTGCTTTCCTGCTAGTTTAATGCATGCATGTTTATTAAAATGAAAATAAATAAAAAATTATGATAAGGCAAAATTAGTGTTTTAATAACACAGAAAAACTTTAATGTAGAAATTCGAGATTACAGCAAAATGAGCTGTATTTCAGGCTTCTTCCAGATGAGGGGCAATTGTAGTGTGTCAAAGACCACATGACTTGGAGAAATAGATAAAAATATTGGAGAAGGACAGAAAGCTCATAGCCCACTTTTCCCAAACCCAAACTTTAAATGTTTATTAGGGTTTTTTAAAATACAATTATCAACGTAAGAGCAACTGCAGAATGGTAGACAAAATTTGACATCTCTAAGATCTACATTGAAAAAGTACTTCAGGGGATACTATTTCTCTGTATCAGTTCTCAGTAGAGTTGATGATATGTATTACATATATATACCCCAAACTCAATATTTGATCAAGTTTTCTGAAGAAAAAAGAGACCTTACAGAAAGTATCCAGCTCCAAGAGATATTTGATACACCTAGTAACTCTGCCACATGCAGCTGTATGGGAACATAGGAAATTTCCCTTTGGCAACAAGGAAAAGGAAGTGCCACAAGAAATGCAGTACTATAAAAAGGCAGTTATTTTTGTGTCATTTGAATATTTGTAGTAGCAGTACTAGTCAGTATTCATTGTCTTACCAGCACTGATGTAAGGAAATGCAGGAAAATTGGCCCTGCTGGATGAGTCTATGGGTGTAGTGGAAAAGCATACATGCTGCATTAAACAAGATTCAGCAATGTTGCTGCCACAATCAAAAGGAGCTCTTCTTCAACATTGGTGGGTACTCCACTGAGTGTGATAAACTTTGAGAGGGATGGAAAAGTCTATTCAGATTTACATCCATCTATAGAGAAAAAAAATCACAAGGTTAAGTTCTCTTGTATTAGACCTTTGCAAGCCTCTCTGACTGTGTAACTGAGCATTGTGTGTACACAGGCACATGCACATGAAAAGACAAAATCACTGAATATAATGTTACCTCATTATACTTCTGTCCAGCATTTACATTTAGATCTTGTCTAGGCATTTTCAGAGTAGAGCAAAATGTTATCCCTGAATTATTGCAGTTCCAGTTTATATATATTCTGGCAAACCCTTATGCATAGTAGTGCTTGTGAGGCTGTTTTAATACAGACTTTAAAATGAAGTTTAAATATCCCTTTGGGTAAAATGAAAGACGTAGATTAAAACAAAATTATTGATCTAATTTCGCTTACCTTATTCTTTTTTGTATAAAAGAGAAATATAAAGGTCTGTATCGAATGTAAATGTGAAAAAAATCACATTTTAAAACATTAGTCTATTAAACCATAAGCTGCTAATGTCTAACTTTTCTAATCACAGTTTAATCAAGTCAATTATCTATGGGTAAAAGGCCATTCAGTTTCTCTCTTACATCGTGTTTTCAAGCCTGTTATTTCAAGAGTTACAAAATTTAGATAGATTACAGCATTTATTGGTAGAAGTCTGATATATTCTTTCAAAATTAAATGTATATAAATGTTAATTAGCATCTATTCCACTCAGTGCCCACTGAAATGCTGGTCCTTATCAAGATCACTTATCAAGGATCACTGAGTACAGTTCCTGGTCAGGCTCAGTATTGGGGCCAGTCATAATTCATATATTTATTGGTGATCTGGATGAAGAGATTTGGTACACTCTCAGAAACTTTCTGAATGACACTAAATTGGGTAGGAGTGTTGACCTGCTGAAGGGTAGGGAGGCTGTGCACAGGGATCTGGGCAGGCTGGATGGATGGGCTGAGGCCAACAGTGTGAGGTTCAACGAGACCAAGCGGCAGGTCCAGCACTTGGGTCACAGCAATCCCCTGCAGTGCTGCAGGCTGGGGACAGAGTGTCTGGAAAACTGCCTGCTGGAAAAGGACCTGTGAGTGCCTGTTAACAGCAGATGGACATGATCCAGAATGTGCCCAGGTGCCCAAGAAAGCCAAACTAGGAAGTGATTGTCCCTCTGTACTTGTCACTGGTGAGTTCAGTCCTGCGTCGAGTTGTGAGCCCCTCACCAAGGACATTGTGGTGTTGGAGCAAGTCCAGAGAAGGGCAATGAAGGTGGAGAAGGGTCTATAGAGTAAGACCTATGAAAAGTGGCTGAAGGAGATGGGGTCATTTAGCCTGGAGAAAACAAGGGTCCAGGTGTTGTCGTCTTATTACTAAAGTTCCGTATCTTCTTGGTGATTTCTGATGGGCAGCTCCTCACAGCACTGACTCCTTCTTCTTTACAGCACAGCCAACAAACTTCAACTCTCCCCTCAACCACCTAACCCACTCTTTTGTAGCACTTGTCTTATTGGACACAGCTGTGGCCTGTTAAGGACAGGCCTGTTCCTAATCTTTGGTGATTAGTACAGCTGCAACTCCTCAGGTGTGAGATTACCTTCTGCACTATCTTTATTTTCTTACATTCTATCTCTCCACATTCAGGGATAGATTTTGCTCAAGTTACCTGAAAGGGGGTTGTAGCAAGGTGGGTCAGTGTCTTCTGGACAAGGAAATAGCCTCAAGCTGCGTTAGGGGTGGTTCAGGTTTGACATCAGGAAGAATTTCTTCTATGGTAGGGGGGTTAGGCATTGGGATGGACTAGCCAGGGAGTTGGTGGTGTCACCATCCCTGGAAATTTTTAGGAAATTACTGGATATGTCACTTGGTGTTACACTTTTAGTTGATAAAGTGATGTTCAGTCAAAGAATAGACTTTAAGTTTTTGAAGATTTTTTCCAATCGTAATGATTCTAAGATTCTATGATTTTTTGTAAATTATATTAAAAAGCACATTATATTTTTGGGTCAAATTTGGAATATAGTGAAGAAATTTAAAAATATTTATTTTGATGAGAAAAAGGGGAAAATCTGTTGATTTCTGCAGTTTTGTTTGTTGGGGCTTTTTTCTCCTGTTTAGTTTGTTTGTATGTTTTGGGTTTGTTTTTTTTTTTTAATTTTGGTTGGTTGGCTGGTTTTGTTTTGTTTGTTTATAGTTGGCTTTGGTTTTGTTTTGCTTCAGTTTGGGCTTTGAGGTATTAGTTTATTAGCTGAATCTGAAAGATTTATGTGTTCATAACTCTTATGTATTCACTGTCTTCTCCAGGTATTGATGAGACTTCCTTTTAATCCCTTCCATACACTGAAGGGCTATGGCAGGCCTAATTCTGTCTGTTTTGGCCAAATCATTTAAGCACACAACTCGTTAGAAAAGTCAGTAGTGATAGAGAAGTCAGGAAAAAACCATATCTGTGAACCACTCTTTAAATTAAATGATAGATCAGGGCAGATCGTTCTTTTAAATTGCTGCTCATTTCTAACTCAATTTGAACTTCTCTTGCTGAAGACCCATATTATAGTGAAAATTGCAACCCTCTAAATGTCTTTCATCAATCACTCTGTAGACAACTATTCAGAATAATGTATATCCTCTGATGTTTGTGGTTTTGGTACTGACAACAATTTAGAAGTCATAATGTTTTTTCTTGAGTCTCTAAGTGAAAAATTATCTTGTAGTTCTTTTCTCTAATATAATATTGCTATTATCAGCTGAAGAAAACACAATTTTGAATTTCATATGGATAATAAGGTACCGCTGAACGAATAACCACAGCTGGAAATGCTGTAATGACCTCTCACCAGAAGTCCATGACATTTCCATTTGAGATAGCCTTCTTACATTCCTGAATCTTGGTTCTTAATCTCCTTCACATATACTCCTATCTGTGCAATCTTTCACATCTAGTCCTATCTGTGCAATCTTAATCTCCTTCACATATACTCCTATCTGTGCAATCTCCATATTATCATTTTCTTACCTCAGAGATAGATATGGTATGCCTCTGGCTTTTGAAGATTATATTTCAGTCTGAATCCTACTCAGTTTATCCAAAATATTTCCCTGTGGCTAAGCTTTCTCACTGTTTCTGAGTATTGTAAATAAATCAGATATTATTTTGGTCTCAATACTTACTATAATTTGAACTTCAATTGTCATATAAAGTCCCTAAATTTACATAATAGCCAGTAAAAGCAGTCTCTTCTCCTGAATCCCCACTTAGTTCAGTGGAGCTCTGCATAGACTGAAGCCTTGGTTAATGACAAGATCCTTGCTAGACTGCTTTCAACTGACACATAACTAAAATTTCATTAGACAAGATCTGGTTTATATTGAATAGTAAACATGGAAAATTTGAAGTATCAGCTTTAAAACCCATTCCTCAAAAGTCATTACAAGTGTCTAAATTGTTACAATGCCTCATTTCCCACCAGTAACTACTCCAAATAGATAAAATTTCTTTTTGAAAAAAGCCTCTTGTTATTGGCAGTATAGAAAGTTTAGCAGTGCTTTAGAATCAAGGTATTTTTTATGGAGGGAAAATATATCATTAAATCTTCTTAGAGGATATCAAATGATGGAAGGCAAATTAGTTGGCAAAACTTTACAAATAAAGAAAAGTAGAAATTTGTAGAGGTTACTTTATTATTTAACACTAAATGATGTAAGAAATTGATGAATTTGATTTAAATCCCATGTGGGAAGGATTTAAAGTCGTCTGTTCTTAAATACTTTAGCTACGAATTGATATGTTAGATTGGAAATTTTAGAAATATAATTAGTAGGTTTCCCCTTGAAGCTACTTTAACTGTAAAAAATGGAAACTACATCTTTGATGAGACAAGAAAAGTATAAATATAAATAGCTAATGAGTGCACCTGAATGGTAATGTGTAAACACATCTACACAGATCTTACATTGTAAGGCCCATAGAGTGTAAAACCACCAAATAACAAACTTGGGCTGATCAAGTGCACTATGGCAAGTGATATCTGGGAATTTGAGCTCCATCACTCTGCAAAAGCAGTTGAAATTCCATTTCACATCATGAGTGAAAGCACTAACTGCAAAAATGTTTATCATGTTAAATCAGGAGAGGAGGATGATCCTTCTACTTTGTTTCAGAAGACACAATTTCCATTTGATATGCTTAAAAAAAAGTTGCTTAACTTTAGGAAAAATTTAAAATTAGGAATCTAAATTGGAAGGAGATAAAATACTTTCAGATACTGACACAGTGGCTGTCCCTTAGGGTTTAAAATTTTTAGAATATTTGTATAATAGTCATAATCAGAAAGCATATGTAAGAGTAATTTTCTTTTTGTGGGCAATGATTGAGCTCTTTTTTTTATTATTATTATGCTCAAGATTATGGCTAAGTAATAAGTAATTTTTTTTTGCATATTTGAGAGGTATTTCCTCTTCTTTTGCCACTTTCTGGTACCTCAGATATATAAAATTTACGTATACAATTTAATGATGTTATTAAAAATACAGTAATTTGTTTCACTTTTTAGCTGTACAAAAATATGAAGTAATCTACCATACAAATGAAGAATGCTGTCACTTAGACCTTTAGTTCTGAATCAATGAGCTTAATTCTGTGACGTTTTCTTCAATATCAATCCATTTACTATAATAGAATTTTATGAGAAATAAATGAGAATAGCACTGCGCTCATTATATTTGCGCAAATTTCAGCAAGGTTAGTTCTTTAGTGTTTGGAATATTACCAATTTCCCAGACAACTTATTTTCTCTTAGAAAGAAAAATCACAGTAGAAATGTATCTTCTTGATGGCTGAATTCTTCATTTGGAGTTTTGGTCAAAAGAAATAAGACACTAAAGAAGGATGTAAACTAGGGTCAAAATTTTTCCATTCATTCATCACCCTTTCTAAATGTCAATGCTTATCTCAACTTTGATACATTTTGAACCAGAGAATGTTACCAATTCTCTCGTTGAGGACATAGACTCAAAAATGTCAGCTGATTGTCAGAGATGCAAGTTCCTTAACGTGTTACCCATAAATGTTATATCCCTGGGTGCTGCTATATTGGATAAATCTCTTTTCTAGGATAGAATAGATATGCTTCCTCCCCAACGAGTCCAGCACACTATGAACCATAGAAGTTATACCTCCTGTAATGCTTTGTTCTTTACTGGCACAATGTCTCACCAGAGCACAAAGGCAAGCAGTCCTGGGAGAGTTCTGTAACTATGAGCAAGTACCCAATGCGGTTCTCTTACAGGTTTCACTCACAATCTGGGGCTTTCTAGATGACAGACAATTTTCAAAAAGCATAGGAGTGACAGCATGCTACATTCAACATATTCCCAGCTTTTAAACAGCATCATGAAAGTGCCCTGCAACCCTTGTTAAAAATCTCTTTCTCAATTTTGAGAGTAATGCTAGCAGCCGAGTATATTGATTATCTTCAGAATACCAGTGGAGCACAGGTGAAAGAAATCAGTCACCAAGTGGCAACACATACCAATTGACAAATCAAGTTGAAATATATAAATTAATGTTTTGCCATAGGAGAGGTAATTTCACTTTTTAAATCCTAGTCTAACAAAATACAATAGCCTTGGAGAATTAATAGCATTGTATAAGGACTATATTGAAAAATATTTAAAATCTTTACCCAGGGAATTATAAGCATTATAAATTACAACTTCAAGGGCTATAGGGAGAGGTTTTCCATCTAAAAAACTTAACACATGGTTATAATATTTTTATTAACATCCTGTAGTATTAAGTATTTTTCTGTAGTGATGACATGACATACTCTATTCTTATTACCTATTAGAGGAAATTCTCTTTTATTTTTTAGATTTTTAACTGCAGGACCAAACCATATTCTTGGTGAAGGAAGACAGATTAACATAAATATTAGGAACTTTGTAAATTCGAAAATGGGAATTTTTGTTAAACATTCCTGAATATTTAGTGCCCAGAAAAAGAATATCTTTTCTGTCAAAACTAAATACTAGTAAAATTTAATGGTTGGAAAATTATTCATTTTCCATTTAAAAAACTTACTCAAATGTAAGACTGTAGAGTTAGGAAAATATTCCAATGCATTATTTAAAACATTTGTTTTTAAATTCTCGCCATAAAAGGAGTTTCATCAACAAAATTTCTTGTTCATAAATGAAAAAGAGATGAGTTATACAAAAATGTGTTATAATTTAGAATTCAACATGCAAACCTGTAGTTCACTTGTGATTCTTGGATATGTAAAAAAATTTATAGATAAATATGTGGTTTTCCTAAATTTTATACATGTATAGGCATTTAATCTTTAAATGCATATCTTCATATTAGTTTAAATGTTCACTAATCATCTTGGCACCCTTTTACAAGAGAACAAAGTTGAAAAACCTTGCCAAATAGATTACTATTTTCCAAAAGCAGCAAATAAGATATATTTTCATCTTTTCACAGCATTAAAAGCTATTCAGGCAGTAAACTGCAGGCTATCACTTGTATTAAATATACATGAAAATATCTAAAACATTTGAAATGTTTTGAAAACTGAAGTATGTTATCCACTGCTAACAAAAAAGAGAATGTAAATTAGTTTAAACCTGGGGTGACGATGAAGATTTAAAAAAAAATCTTGTTTCTTAGGTTCTTCCAGAGACTAAGCGTACAAAAGAAGAAACCACACAAAAAAAAAAAAAAAACCCAGAGAGAACAACTATGGATTGCTTCTCAAACAGAAGTGCAAACCCTAAAATTCTGAAATGCTAAGAACATATCCATCATGTAAGCTAGTATGTGAGGTGCCTGGAATTTGAAAAGATTCTGAAAGTTCTAAAAGTCTGAAGAAGCTAAAACCAACCAACTAACCAACCAAAAAAAAGCAAAAAATATTAGATCTCATAAATTTCTCTGGGACTTTACAACTCAATTGACATCTCCTGGAGAATATTTTGTTATGTTACATGACCTTTTTACATGCACTATTAACCAACCTTTTCATTTTATCCAGTCACTAAATACTTGAAGCTAAAATCTTTCTTCACTAAGCAAATGAACATAAATTTCTTCATTAAATAGATATTTTTAAATATTAAATATTTAAATAGCAATCTGGGCCTATAAAAAATATCTTGTAAAGCTTTTATAGATGTGCTTTCAAGGATTTAGTTACATCATAATTCATACATAAAAGTATTTAAAGTTTAATTAAAAATTTTTAAAATATACTTTTTATCTTACTGTCTTTATAATTTCATCATGTTTTCAGATATTTACAGGACCAGCACTTCTTCTCTGAAAGAAGCTTTGAATATTCTTAAATTTTTCTTTATATGCAAGTGATACTAGATTGAAAGGAAAAGCCTGGCTATTTTTTAAAATACAAAAAATATTTTGTTAGAGTTTGGTTAATAAATGTCTTGTATTTCTAAACTTCTGAAGAAATCATTACTCTATATCTATCTGTCATAACATTCTCAGAATAGACTGGAGACTGTTTATTTTTTTCTTTCCTATATGTAAAGGAATTCCAAAGAATAATGTTGAATTGCAAAACTGTGGAATATCTACTACTCTACACCTTCTGAACTGTGCAAAAAATACCCCTATGGCAACACAACACAAAAAACTACCACATATCAAAGACACTCCTGCTAGATGTGTGCTGTCCTACTAAACAGAAAGGCTCCCTTACATGACCTAACAAACACTTATGGGTCAAGAGCCACAAGTTGTTTACCACTGGTGTATATGATGGGAAATATAATAAGAGAAAAAAAATCCTAGATATCCTGTCCTGCACCTTAAAATTATTAAAAAATAAAATAAATTGAATCATCCTGTCCTGCACCTTAAAATTAAAACTTAAAAAAAATTAAATTGAGCCTTAATCTGATTAATTAGATTAGTGTTTGAGTTAAAAAGATTAGCTACAGTAGTATTTCCTTATAGGAAGGTTAATATCTACTCCTTCCACCTCAATTTTCAAAACTGTGTATTTTTTAAGGTAATTATAAAATTCTGTCTTACAACAAAATTTGCATGGTAGAGAATATAGAAGAAATAGAAGACAATAAAGAGAACATTCATCTTTTAACTCTAAGTTCTGTCCCTGTTTTTATGAGCAAAGCAGTTCATTCTACCCTGCAATTGCTGCTATTTGTAGTCAATATTTAATGTTCCTTCCCTTGTAAAATCAGCCATCTTACATCTAGATAGCAGAGGAATGAAAAATTCATTTGTTGCTAATGGGAGTCATGAACATTTCTTCCACTGTTACCTTTGACAAATAACAAATTTTAAAAAGGAATTGTAATTATATTGATCCATCCATACAGGATTTGCATTAAATAGTAATATAGGTATGACTTCTAACCAAGTCTGACACATAATCATAGTGTGATTTTGATTATGAATATTTATTTTATAAATGTATGTTTTGGACAGAAGAAAACAAAACCAAGAAAAGCTATCATCACTATCATCAACAAGATTCAATATCATTGCTATGAGATGAACTAAGAAAACCCAAACCTCCTCAGAAAAAGAAATATTTATCACGAATAGGATTTAGCATTAGGTCTGTATAAAACATGTAAAAGTTCTTACTCACAATTGTATTTAATAGCTGATTGATTACAAATATCTCAAGATAGTTTTACAAACGTCTAAAGCTAGTTGTCAAATGCAAGTTTTTTGTTGGGTTTTTTTCCTCTTAAAACAACAGAAAACTAAATTCAGCTGATTATAAAAATTCATTTTTTTACACAAAAGTAAGAAGAGATTTCTCTCTGGAATTTCTGAAGTTTTATCTGGAATGAGTACATGAAAAAAAAAATTACATTTTTTCCTAGCAAGCAAAACTCTGTTTAAATACAAATCCTGATGCACCCTTATTTGAGTGAAGCATCTCCTCTTCCATATTAAATCATGCTGGTATCTTCTCTTTCTTATCATTAGCCTGGCTTCATTTTGCCCTTAAACCTGAAGATAAGAAGCACCTTTATTCTATAAACAGGTAGTAGTAGTGATCAAAAATACATATATGTAGCATATATACAAGCTGCACTATTTTTTCATGGGAAATGTCATAGAGTAGGCTAAATTTCATGCTAGCCCTTGCTTGGAATGTAATAATTTTTTCTTCATTTAACACTCTTATATATATTTTAAAAACTTGTTCAGATGGTCACCTTCTTTTACAACAAGATTAATTGGAAACGTTTTGTGTGGTTTGAAAGCAAAATACTTAATCATAGTTTCTTGTTCTGGCAATATGGAAGTAAATAATTTTTTGTTTTTTGAATATTTTTGTAGAAGTTTTTGTTGTTGTTTTTTACTACACTCATACCCCACTGCTCATCAGGGAATACATAAGAACAAGGCATGCAGATAGTTATACTTACCATGAATATTCTCCCAAAGATCAATGAATCTATAATTCAGGCACTGTTTTAGACAAAGGTGTTCTGACAGATAATACCACTCTCTACCAAGAATAATTCTATTGGTCACGTCATTCCTTGGGACCTAGAATAACATCAATGTAGAAACTGTGTCATTTCAGATCAGATCAAACTTAAATGCTATGGAATAAGTGACAAAACATTTGCACAGACATGGAAATTATACTTGCTGCATTTCTTTCTAAAGATAATAGAAGTATGGAGTCGTTTGAAAAGATTAGGGTATGCCTAAGTACCTAATAGAGCTGATCATTATCTAATAAAGGAAACCAAAAACGTGTCTGATGACACAGATGGTATGGAAATTTACAAACTTTGTGAGCTTAGTTTTTCCAGGCTCAGTTCTTCAAGCTGATGCACAGACTCAAGTCATGCATGACCCTTTTAGAATCTAGTCAGAACACAGGACCGTCTGCATGTGTCTGTATAGAAACCTTTTCTATTTGTACAGGTCCTTCAGATGTGCAATATTTAGTTCTTTCTTAAATATCTCCTGTATACATTGCAAATATAAAATTTAGATTGTGTAAATATATTTGCGCATTGAATTTTAATAGCAGTTTTAAAAGATGTGTCTTTTTACAACAACTGTTAAAAAAAAAAAGCTAAAACAAACAACAACAAGAATAAATTTTCCTTAGGATTAGTTTTAAAGATGCTCTTCAAAAGACAAGCAGATCATAAGAACTAGTGGATGAAGATATGGTCTTTCATGTGTCAAACTATTTTCCAATTTTTATCAGTATTCTGGAGAGGTGTAATATGAGTAACAGAAATGTCTCTTGGATATTGACACTGCAGAAAATGTTTAGAAGAATATAAGAAATCCTGTAAAATATATATTTGTCTTTACAAAATATGCCTTTGTCCTGGATCAGTTTTTCAGCTGACAGAAATATTTTCTTAATATTAATAAATTTGGGATAGGTTTAACAATTTTCACAAGTATTTTCTAGAGGTGGGTGATATAGCATGGTTGAGGATTTGGGATCAAGGACACAATATGATTCTTCTCTGTCACTTAGGTACTAAACATGAATTATAGATGTTGATTACATCTGTCACCCTTGCCTGAAGCAATGATATTAAGGTTTTACAGAGCTATCAAAAACCTGCTGTGTCAGAGATTAGCATGATTTCAAATTATTGTCAAGCGTGGGAGGATAATACTTTGATTCAAACCATATTTGAAGAAACATGGGAAATATAAAGAAGCTTCCATGTTCTCAAAGTTCTATTTAAATACCAGCTCTTATGAGAAAAGTGGGGTTGTTTTCATTATTTTTTTAATGCGTGTATAACTTTTTTATTTAGCTGGTATAGGAAAAGGAAATTTTCATCAGAATGGTGAAAACAAAACTTTTTAGTTAACCTAAAATGAAATAAGAATGTTGTATAAGATAATCTGTAAATAAGACAGCAGTAAAACTGGACATCTGTTCACTGAAGTAGTATAATACTTTTCCATATGTAATGAGAGATAGACATAGTTTTTATCTGGTCTTTGTCACCTTTTCCTGAGCAATCTGTAAAGAAGCAGATAGATAAAAAGTACCTAAGATAACACAGCAACATACCTTTTCATCTTTCTATTGACAAAATAGACCTAAAGTCCAAACATATCTATAGGCTAACTCCTCTTTTCCACCTGTCCTGGGTAACCCAACAAATGTCTATTGTATTCCATATTTTGTCTATGCTAATCTGTCCAAGACTGGGACAGTTACTTTAAGACAACGAGGACGGAAGCAGAGCCAGGTTTTCTTGCCCTGGGTTTGTGCAGATTGTGGGGTGCCAGGGTTTTTAAAAGTCCCTTTAGGAATTTCATAACCCCCTTATTTTTATCCACAGTTGCTGAGGACATCCCTGTCTCTGGGGCTGGGGAGAACATTATCTTTGCCCTTTTTTTCACTGCAGCTGCTCAAGACAACCATGTCATCAAAAGTGTGACTCCTGCACCCTACAGTCCACCAGTTCCAGCTGCTGACCTAGTTCCAGCTGCCACTGTCAATGGACCTGCCACCACTGGGAGAGGCTTTGTCCAGTGGCACAGAGCAAATGGCTCAGCAGCATTTGACTTGTTTTGGACACTAATAGTTCTCCAAGTTTCTTTTTGGGTTTTTTTGCCCTTATTTCCCATTGGATGCTGTTTAGGGAAGAGGAATTTTTGTTATCATTGAGATTCAGTTGCTGTGGGTTGTTTTTATCATTTGTTCTCTTTTTCTGCCACATGGTCAGGAGAAGGAGGCTTCTCTGCCACATTGTCTTTGTTCCCTGGACAACACAGTCAGCTGTGGAGGCCACCATACTGGGGAAGGATCTTCCCCAAATCTTGTTTCCTTTTCTCCCAGGGAGTCCATGGCATTTAGTACATTTATATCTAGTGGTTATTACCGGGTTTTTTGGCTATAGCAGTTTTGTGCTGTTTTGGTTTGGTTTTGTTTTAGACAACTGGTTTGTTTTTTTTTGTTTTTTTTTCATATATATTCTTGCATTTGTCTCTCCTTATTGGTGAAAAGGGTGTGGTTAAAACTAAAAGGGGAGTAACCCCTTCTAGAATGTCTGCTCCATATAAATTTTTTAAACCAGGACACTACCATACAGGTGAAAGCAGCTAAAAATACTCAAACGCTTTTCAGAAATTGAATGTCTTTGATTTTTAAGTGTTTTAGAAGATCAGAGTCACCATTCTTATTTTACAGACTAGAAAGAGAACATGTGATTATTTTCAGCTAAATGTACCTACCTGAAAGGTAGGTTCTGAGACTAAGTCGCATAATCTTCTTTTGCATTATTCCATTTGGGAATGACAGAGAATAAAAGAGAATAAATTTTTATTTTCTGTGTAAAAGACCATTGAAAGATGTGCTGGTTTGAAACAAAGTGAGAAAATTTAATCCACTCAAGCTTTCCCCTTTCCCCCCCTTGTAAGGTCTCCTTTGCTCAACGAGACTCTTTAAATAGCTCACAGTTTTTCATGTAATCTGAGCTAGACACATGGGAGAAATACCAACAAGATAAGAGGTCAAAACAACAAAAATAATGTACCAGCAACTTAAGAAAATCAAACATCTTTAACAAAAGTTTTAGAGCAGCATTCAATCAACATCAAACATTCCACAAAGCATTACCTTAGCCCCATCTCTTATGTGGGTGGTATGGAATTAAACAGTGCTAGAAACTCCACTCCTTTCCTCTACAATTTTGACATAAGCACGTAGCTGTTAGATATGAAAAATAGGGCAGGTCTGTTGAATGACATAGGTCAAGATGAGAAGAAACACCATCAATGAATACCTTGTGGTAGTGATCTGCTATCTCTGTACAGACCACACAGTAAGGGAGGATTGATGAGCAAAACCTTCCTCAATTCAAAGGAGCCTTAGGTCTTCACGCTCTGTTTCCCATGAAGGACTTCAGTTATATTGTATTATATTTTTATTTGCTACGAAAACAATACAGTGGCACATAAGCAATTCAGGAGATCTCTGAAATGTATCAAGGACAATTTCCTTACTCAGTTATTAAATATGCCAGCTAGGAGAGGTGTTCTTCTGGACCTAAGTATAAAGAAGAGCTGTTTCAAAGCATGACCCTCAATGGCAGTCTTGGTTACACTGACCATGAGATCACAGAGTTTTAAGATCTGGAAGATCATGAGAAAAATAAGTGGACTAAAGACCTGGATTTCAGAATGGCAGAACTTCTTCAGAGAGTGACCTCTGGGAGGCTTTGATGAGGAGCAAATGAACTAAGGAATACTGGGAGAATTTCAGAAATATCTTTCTTAAAGAATCAGTCGACCCATTCAGCCAGAGAAGGAGCAAGCATAACATAAAGACCAGCTCGGTTAGAGGTAGTGAAAGAATCTAAAAACAAAACCAAATAAACAAACAGCAGCAACAAAAGAAAAGCAAAACCCAATCAGCCAAAAAGCCCAAACCAAACCAAAACCCTAACACCAAAGCAACTGTGAACCCTACCAAAATAAAACAAAACAAAACCAAAACCCTAAAATCAAAGCAACTGCGAACCCTGCCAAAATAAAACTAAACCAAACCAAGAAATAGTATAGAAAGGCTCCAAAAGAAGCCACTATAGAAATAATGATTGAGCATTCACAGGTGACATTGAAAGGCCAAAATCTCAGCTGGAGCTCAAACTTCTAAGAGCAATTAAAAAATAAATAAGAGTTCTCTACCTATGTAAGAGGACAGCACATGTGCAAGGGCTATGTAGGTCCACTTCTGAATAGGACTAGCAAATCACTCACAAATAGCATAAAAAAGTTGAGGCAGTTGATGCCCTCTTTGCCTCAGTCTTCATAGTTAAGGTCGGTTCCAAATTCTCTTTGCCAAGAGCAATGATGAAGCAAAGAGCAAAGAATGATCAAGCGAACACCCGAATAATTTGGATATATACACACCTGTGGGCCTGACAGGATACGTCAGGGTGCTAAGAGAGTTGTATGACATCCTTAAAAATCTTTCTCTGTCATGTCTGAAATGGTTACAGGGTCCAAAGGGAATCCTGAATTACTCTGGAAAAGAGAATACATCCATCTATGCACAGGGTAAAAAGAAAAGATCCAGGAAACTGAAGGCCAGTTAGCATTACATCAGTCACTATGAAAATTAATGAACAGGTCCTCATGGAAGAAAATTGCCAGTACATGAAGGACAAAGCAAACAGTAAAAAGTGATGGGGAAAGACAACACAGATTTACCAAAGCTAAATTGTTCTTGATCACCCCCTATGTCTTCTGTGATGTTTGGTGGATGAAGGCAGAGAAGTGGATGCTGTGTATCTTGATTTTAGCAAAGCATTTGATGTGGTCTCTCACAACATTTGTGTTGGACAGCTGGTCAAGATAAAAATTGGAAAGGAAGACCACAGAACAGATAGAAGACATCCTAAATTGCCAGGCTGAAAGGATGGCATTTAATACACCAGACAATAACTTGCTCATGAGTGGAGTTTTTCAGAGATTGATTCTGCATCTGCTAGTATTCAGTACCTTTATATATGGTCAGGATGATGAAATTGAATGCATCCTCTAAGAAGGACTCTTCCAATACCTAAAAACAATTAGAGAAGAGGTGGAGAAAGATACTTGGTGATAGGTAAGAGGGGAAATGCATAAGCTAATTCAGGGAAAATTCTGGGAATGAGAAAGTTCTGTCTGAATGTAAGAAGGAATTCTTTTTCATTAAAACAATTATTCATAGGATTAGATCAGTCAGAGAACTGGTGAAATCTTTCCTTCAGGAATTATTCCAGAATTGGCTTGATGCTGCATGACCTAATTCAAGGCTTTTCTTTCAAACAAAGGTCGAACCAAATGATTTTCTAGACACCACTTCCAGAATAGACTTTTTTATGATTCTTTTGATATCTGCAAGAAATATCTCTTGCAACTAAAGATGACAAGACGGTGAAAGAATGTGGCTGACAGAGGTGACGACCCCTGGTCATAAATCCATTTGAAATACAGAATATACTTGCTCAGATTTGGTATCACATTATCTAACTTTTCATGTAATTGCATCTGTGGTTCAAAGGTAGGTAAAGTTGATGGGGTTTTTGATATTCTTGTAAATCACTATGGTAACACTACTACATAAAGCGCCTTTGTGGTGGCAAGAGGGAAAATAATTTCTTTCTCTCTTCAACTTTCAAAATGTAGGCATCTAATCTAAACTAGCTTCCAGGATCTCATCATAGTCAGTACAGAGAAACAGATGTCTCTGGGAAAGAAAGATCATAGACAACTCCTGCAAGCAAGATAACTATCAATTAGGCATGGCTAAAACTAAGCGAGATGAATTGCTTTTTTAAGTGACATGCCCAAGTCTTACAATCAAGTTTAAATCCAGGAAGGCAAAGAAAATTAAGTCTCTTGTGTATAAATCAGAAAGAAAAAAAATATTAAAACCAAACAAGGTTAGATGTTGTTGCCAAAGAATTTATGTATTTTATTTAATAGTAAAAGAAGCAAAGAGAAAGAAAGAGAGAAGAAATAAAGAAATAGAAAAAGAAGTGTGTATGGGGATAGGGGGACAGGGAGAGAGTGGCAGGGGTTAGGTGGAAGCCTATCACTCACATGAGGGTCCCAGTGATGTCTTGTTGCTCCCCTCCATCTGGTTTTCTTGGTGGTGAGGGTACTGGCCCTGTAGCCACCTCACTGGGCCACTCTGCCACACACAGCACCAGGCCATGCAAAAGAGTACAGAATTCCATGTTTTAATGCACACTTTGGGCAGGTGGGAATGCCCAGGTGCCTCCCTTGCTAAGGCCTGGTTTGACACTGTCCCTTGCAACCCTGAGGATTTGTTGCATCATCTGCAGAGCTCTGGTGCAGAGACCCCTGGGGGACCCCTTTGGGGCCCTTTAATGGGCTATGTCACCCCTCTGCTGTGGATCAGCTTTTCCTGGGGTGAAGGAGCCCCTCAGCTGGGCACCTCTGCCCAGAAGAGGATGGGCAGTTGCTGCCTCTCACCAGAGGTTTCCAACACACCCCAAAGCCTCTCTCCCCCATTCTTTGGTGTGAGGGTCTCTTGCAGCCTGGCAGCTGATAACCCTGGAGGTGTCATCCCCTCCCTGAAGGTGCTAAACTTGTGCTTTGTGAATGTCTCCAGACCTGAGTTTTATCTAATCCTAATCAGGGAACTCTATAGGGCCTCACTCCAGAGGCCTGTTTGGGGAGTGGTAGTATTCTGTGCAGCTTTTTTTGTGCAGTTCTGTTATAATAGCAAAAGTGTTTCATGAAAATGTTTAACTCCTAACCTATAGTTTTCAGTCTCTGACACCAAGGAAAAGTAATTATGTCTTCCAAAATAATTCACTCTGAATTTTTTCTGAAAAGGAGTAAGCTCTAAAAGGGATGCACCATGTACGGATTCATGTTCTGACTGAGAAAACAAATGAGTTCAGATATTTAGGCAGTGTTTCTTATGGGGTGTTCAACACAATGTTACTAAGACCATTAGGGGCTGTACAGAATCTGCTAGTAATGGAAAAAAAATCTCATCAGAGATAGAAAGTTAGCAGATTTAAGTCTTTGACAAGACAAATGTGTTGGGACTAAGAAAAAGAACCTTCAAATGTTTTGTGTGAATAGTGTCCCTAAGTTTAATCACTGCTATTCCAGGCCTTTATGTCTTTTTTTGTAGTTTTTTTTATACCTAATATAGCAGAATTTATCTCTGGTTAATAGTATAATAATTTTGATTGGTTATAAAGGAATATTCCATTTTTTTAATGATCTGTGACTTGCTTAAAAATAGAATAAACAGTTTAACACAGAATAGTCCTTGCCTGGAGGACTACTTGATTTATTCCTTGCCAGCCGTTCTGCTAAGGTCTTATTTAAAATATGTTGTCCACTCTTTCTGCCTTCACTCCTTCAGTATCTTTCAAGAGGAGCCACAATTGTTTGCCTTGGGCTTTCCACATGATTGTGGTCCTTTGATTTCCAGATCAGTTCCTGAGGCAAGACATATAACCACTGCAAATCTTTAGAAACAATGCTTTATTGGCTCCAGAACAATCTGCTTTATTTTCAGGAACAAGTATAAGGCAGAACCCATAGAATCTGTGCCTGCACAGATCAGTTGGGCTTAAAAGACCATTATTGCTTCTTATTTTTAGAAGGGGCTTTGGAACATGGACAAATTGACAAAATGAGATCTCTATGTACTGGACAATTCTGTAAATAATTTGCATCTCATTTACCTAAATGGTAATTTTAAGAATTATTTTTAAATTATAGCTGGTTTATGGATTCTGAACTATTGAAAACACAGTTCTGTTATTTGTGATTCACATGGAAAACAATATCTAAAATTACATCCGCTCTGTAGTTCTCTTAGATACATGGATATTCTCATCCTTGTTTTTTCAGTCAAATCATATTAAGCAAAAGAAATTATACCTGTAAATATGAGAGATAAAAAACATTTAGATTGTTCAGCTTCTTAGCCTTTCTTAACTCCTTTTTAGCCAAAGTGGAGATTGTATTATGATCTATTTTTATTTGCACAACAATCTTTTGCAATCGCAACATGCTTGCATTATGCACTATGTTCTCTTTTACATGCACAACAATCTTTTGCTACCTTACTTCTATTGTCATCTGAGCTGAGCAAATTAGTTGTGAGTAAACATATTTTTAATTAATTTATTCCTATGACAAATCTTATTAAGAGGTACAAAAAGGAGGCAGAATGTAGTAATAATAACAAGAACAAAATTTTCCAGTTATTGTGATGTGATGTGTTGACTTCATTGGCCTCCAGGTGCCCACCAGTCCACTGTATCATTGTCTCTTCTCAACAGAAGAGCGGGAGAAAATATGATGAAAAGCTTATGCATCAAGATAAGGACAGAGAACACATACCAGCTACTGTCACAAGAAAATACGACTCAGCTTAGGGAAGTTAATTTAATTTATTTCCAAATAATCTAAATAGGATAATGAAGAAATAAACACAAATATTAAAAACATCTTTCTCCCACCCTCCTTCCTTCTCCCTGTGTTCAACTGCCCTTTTGATTTCTCTACCTATTTCCTTCTGAGTGGCATGTATAGATGAGGAATGGGGGGTGTGGTCAGCTCATAACATTATCTCTGCTACTTCTTTCTCTTCACACTCTTCTGATAAATTGTGGGGTTTCACCCATGGGATACAGTCACTCGTGAACTTCTCCAGTGTCAGTCCCTGCCACAGGCTGTGGCTCCCCATGAACTGTTCCAGTTTGGTCTCCTCTCCATAGTGCCACAGGTTCTGCCAGGACCCGGCTCCTTTTCAGGCTCTTCAGAAGATCAAACCCTCCTTTTGGAACATCCTTCTGCTCCAGTGTGAGCTTCTCCCTGGGCTGCAGGTGGCTGTCACCTCCACCAAGGACCTCCATGGGCTGCAGAAGGACAACCTCCATCAGTTTCCAGTGTCTTCCCATGGAAGCAACCTGCACAGCACCCCCTACTATCAAACTGCTACATAAACCAAACACATATGGACACTGCATAAGGACTGCAACAAGTCCTTAGACTGCAAGAAAGTGTAATCCTAAGTCTGTAGACTAAAGCTGACATGTCAGATATAAATCTGTGTACTGCCTATTCAGCCAATGTCATATCTGCTTTGGTGTTGCAGCAATACAAAATAAATCAAAGTGGTTTTACAAAGCAGCACTTTTCAGTTAAGAATCTCCATTATTAAATAGCCAATTTGCAAGGAACAAGATATATGGGCTCCAGGCCTCTCAGAGTCCTGTATCACCTCCTGTCTTTACTATCATATCATCTTCACAGAAAATGAATCCCACTTAGAGTGATCACTGCTTGACAGCGTAAAAGTCTATTCTATGATAGGGATTGGTATTCCAGTGAAACTGTAGAATGGCTTTCTACTTTGTTTTCCGTATTTTTTTACATATATTCAATACATTTCTGAAAATTTCATGGTGTTTTTTATTATGAAGTAAAAGAAATTATTATTCGTTATAAAAAATAGAACTGAAAAGCAGAAAGCATTGCTTTGGTTTGCATACACCAAAGATTAAACTCAGAAGCACAGATGTGAACTCTTACTAGCAACACATCACTGTATTTTTATGGACAAATCTAAATCTAATGCTCATCCTAAATATGATTATGTTTGTTTTTCAGTTGATTGCATCTGGTACTTGCAAGGATTTTATTCTCAAGTATTAATTTACATAAACAAAATAATTCACAATTGTTGTTGTAAGTTATTTGATAATATATATCATTGTGTTTTGAGTTTGACACAGCCACCCAGTCCTGGATGAAACTAAATATCTTGCATCTGTGATCCCAATTTATGCAAATTGTACAGGCTTCTAAAATGAGCTGTTTCTAGGCCACTTTGTGTGACTACACGGGCTGCCTTTCTCGTATGTGCATGTGTGTGTTTGCAGAAATGAGAGACAATGCATCTCTACTTTTTCTTTCTGACACACATTAGAAAACAGAGGCATATTGTGTTCTCTCATATATGACAATGACATATGCAATTGGGTACCTCTTGTTTTTAGTTCTCTTGTTCTAGATGCTAACAGTTAAGTGTTAGCATTTGTCCTGGTTTAGGGCAAATTTGGAGGAATCCTCCAAAGGAGACCCTCTAGAAAGTAATTTTTGAGAAAAGTGGAACAAACTGTTTATTTAATGAGCAAATTACTCACAAATATGGAAAAATGAATAATGTTAAACAATGGAACCTCTCTTTGTTCTGAAGAGATGGCAAATTCAGAGAGAGAGAGTCTTTTTTGTGGGGTGCAGCTTGGCTCACTCAGTCTCTTATCAGTCCCTCCTGTCCTGGAAAATGCAACATCCCAGCCCCTGATGGGCCGCAGGTGAGAGCTCACAGTGCTCTGTCTGGTCAGTCCACAGCAGTTCCAAGAAAAAGCCACAGTCCAGGGACCTTCTCTGACTCAGCTAGCTAAAAACTGACTAAAAGCAAAGGAGATCTTTCTCCTGCTGGCCACTGCCGACAGCACAGTCCAGGAGCAGGAATGGCAGGGAGCAAGTGTAGTTTCTGATAACAAACTCTGTGCTCCTTCTCACCCCCTTCATTCTTGGAGCTTGTCTTAAAGGTGCAGAACTTAATGTCCAGCAGAAACAGAACAGACAATTGGGGATACAAGCATCATAAAGTCACTCCAGGACATAATGATATAAAATCTATTAAAAATTATAATTATATATATTTCTGTTTATACTATCTTTTATGTTAAAAATCTATAAATGCATGTTCTAATAATTTCTTGAAGTTGGTAGTATGGCCATAAGAAAAAATTACTTTTGGAAAAAATAATCTCCTCTGCTTTGGTAATACATATTTATGCTTTTAAACTGTTTCTTTTATTAGTAATTTTTTATCGTCTACTATATTTAGCTTAGGAGGAAATCTCCATTTTTTTGTAGAGAAGAATATGTTCTCGTCCACTCTGTCTTTCATTGTATCCAGTACTTTTAGCTCTATTTTTTTCTCTTTAAGCAGTTCCCAAGAGAAAAACAGCAAAATTATAATTTCTAGGTTGCAATATTTTTTCAGTCTTATCTGAGTGGCAAATGTGATTTAAAGTGTTCTATTCTCTTTATTAAACTCCTACACATTTTATTTCCTGCTGCTGCATATATTGATAAAGATTGAAAATTCCCTCTTTTATTGATCAAGTCTTCAATGAATGAGTTTGTTACAAAGTTCAGAACTCATCAAACTAAAATAATTCAAAGACCTTTCTCACAATGTTTAGACCCAAAATAAATAGTTAATTTTTTTGTTTTGCTGTTGAAACCATCACAGCATGCATTGTGAAAGACTGCAAGTACACAAGACAGACTACAGTACAACTGCATTTTTTGGTGTTGATGTAACAGTTGTGTAAAGAAGAAAATATGTTTGTATAGAAAAGAAAGAACTATGGAAAAGAAAATACATTAGATGGTGTCACCAAGCATTAGGCACCTGGATGGTTACAGGATAGAATGAGATTTTATGAATGAGAGGTAATAGCATTCCCACACTTAGGAGCAGTAGGATGCTAGCCAGTGCTTGGGAACAGCAAAGCTCCTATATGACACAAGAGGATAGAAACATTGCTGTATTGTCTTCAGGCTTAGAAAGATAAAGAATGTGCAGAGTATAGTGAGAGAATTAAAAATTGTTTTTGCAATTTAGAGAAGTAAAGGACATTTTAGAGGAAAGAATATGTTTTTATTTTTGTTGGCAATTTATTGACTTACTTCATTGGCAATCAGTTTTTAAATTCTTTCATGTTGGCTCATAGTTTCGATTCCTTCTCGTCTGTTCTTTAACTTTCTGTCAGGTATTTATTCTGTATGAGCATACTACAGCTATCAGTTAGGCTGATTTCGTTTTGTATTTCTGCAATGCTTTTTGAGACACTGAGGCACAAAATAGTGATGAATATGAGAATGAGAAGAATAGTATTAGTACGCAGGAAAGGTAATAGATTTTCTTTTTTCCTCTTACAATATTTTCATTCTGAAATTCAGTAGAAACTATTTGGTTTAATATTTTTTCAAACAATATCACTAAAGTCTAAACTTAATAAGTCTTTGATGGAAAGTTAAATAAAACTCTAACCAGTGTATAAGGTGTAACAAGATGATGGCAGTGGTGCCTGGGGCTGCCCCATGCTGACCACAGATGTTTCAAGTCGACCCACCCACCACGGGACACAGCTGAGCCCACAGGTGAGGGGGTACTGGCTTCAGGAAAACACAATTAAAAATGGAAAATAAAATGTTAGCTAGTGGAGGGATGACAAAATCAAAAATAATGAGGAGAAAAAAAAAAAGAGGCAACACCAAGAGGAGAGAAGAAATCTGGGAGGCAATGCTCTAGGCACTAGAGCAGAGATTACTTTCAAGCGTGTGGGAAGACTCCAGATCAAATCTTGTTTGCCCATGATAGCAGCAGGCAAGGGACCTCTGTGCCTTTATGTGAACTCAAGAGCTTCATCATCTCATTTTCTCCCCTGCCCTCCTGAGGATGGAAAGTGAGAGAGTGGCTGAGAGGGAATTTGTCAGCCAGACAGCATCAACCCATTGCACACACACTAGATGTAACATAAAAGATGTAGGTAAAGCAGAATGTAGAGTATAGAATATAAAATACCTAATATATATATTTCCAGAATTACACTGAATTCAAATTCAGACAAAAAAATCCTTCATGGCAGCTCCATGACAAAAAAATAAAAAGGCAGCTTTGATGCAAGGCAGGACGTTTTGATAATTATAGAAAAATATATGTTCTTCAGATTGTGATTGAAATAATGAGTGAAAGAAACATTGCACACAGAGACAACTTGTGTCAGGGCCTCAAGAGCGGTGCTAGGACACTGTCCCTGTTCAGTGCCTCCGCTACTGCCCATACCCAGGACCCCAGATCAGCCCCTGGGGGTGTCAGCTGGTGCTGCTGGGCCCTTGAAGCTGGGCAGGGCTCCCTGCCAGCCCCCACAGCCCTGCCCTGTCCCCACGCTTGGGCCCTACTGAGCTGGGCTCAGTCCTTGGCTCAAACTGAGCTGGGCTCAGTCCTTGGCTCAAGCTGAGCTGGGCTCACTCTTTGGCTCAAGCTGAGCCTGTCCTCAGATTGCACCCAGGGATGTGCCTGATGCCCAGAGCTGAGGTGTCCTCAGTGTCCCTCCCACTGTCTGGTGCCTGGCTGGGGTGCCTCGTCCCCACCTTCCCAGCAAGTAGGCAAGATTTTGGGAGGGAGAGCTGGAACTGATATGCAAGGCCGAAGGGATATTCCATGTCACATGACATTGTGCTCAAGTATAAGAGCTCAAGGAAAGGAGGAGGAAGATGGCATTTTCATGGCTGTATTGCTTGTCTTACCAAGTAATTTTACCCATGCTAAAGTGCTGGTTCCCTGGAATAGGCTGAGCATATGCCTGCTGATGTTAGCCAGTGAATGAATTCCTTATTTTTCTTTGCTTATATATATATATATATATATATATGTATATCTTTACTCAACCTGCTAAACTGGTTTTGCTTCTTTCCCTCATCCTATGGGAGTGGCGTAACAGGATGGAAACAGCTACCAGCTGGGGTCATATAGGCACATAATTAGCCTGTCTACAGAAAATAATTTAGTATTGTGCTGTTGGAATCTATAAAATTAGAGGGTTTTGAGAAAGTGGTAAAAAAGACAGGCTTCATATGATTGGGTAGAATTACCGTCAATATGCTTTCACTCTATGTGTGATTAGCTGAAACTTGGACTGAGATTGTCTTATGCTATGTTGTAGCAGTAGGTGTCTTGAGCATTCTGTTTGATCAGAGAGATGAGAGCATCTTTCTTCTCCATTGTCATAACAATGTAATTAGACTGATGCTGGAAAAATAAAAGCTCTTGAGACTGATTTCAGATGTCCCGTCCTGTTCGTGGTTTGTATATAAGCTGCCGGTGGCATTGTGCTACAATGAGTATAAAGCTACAAAGTCTGCACAAGTAATATATGAGTCTAGAAAGATTTGTGGAGAAATAATTACATGGTATCACAAGCAAGAAATGAGATCTCTTAGTGCAAAGTGATATATTTATACTAGATTTTATAGGAAAATATTTTTTTTGACTTGTACATATTGACAGACCCTGGAGATATTTTTCTAATGATTCACATTCTTATTTTACTTATAAAGTGGAAAATACATATTTTCAAGACAGTTTTCTTCCTGTTTTTTTTTTAACACATTAACTCATGATCTTCATGCAGGATATAATTTTTCTAGAGGATGAATTGCAATGCATTTTGCCTTCTCCTCCTAGTGCAAGGAGCCCATCACTATTTGTTTACATTCCTTTGTAAACAGGAGATTACCCACCCGTTGTAGGCCAGGTAACTGAGGTTCCTATTAGTAGAAATCCTTGGGGCAGATTGGAGTGAATTAACAGTGAATGGACACTGCATATGCACATATCTATCAAAGAAAGAAAGAGAAAGATTAGCATAGATAGTGCAGAGGAAAAATGCAGGGTGATGGGACCAAGAATGCTCACTGACTCAGATTTGACTTCTGGGAGATGACATTGTTTCCTTGACTTTAAATAGGTGTCTCTCATCCTACATTACTTAACTTAGCCTGACTACTGACTGCTGTTCATCCTTGTCATGCAGTTATTCTGACCTCAATGAGGCTAAATTAATATTTATTGAAAGGATGCTTTCTTAGGAAAAGTGCATGTGTGGAAAACTTAAAAACCTTTAAGAATATATATAGATAAATATGCACTTTGTATTAATAATGTTTTCTGCAGTATTGTAGATGATAAAGTGATAAAAGGAAAGCTAAACATTTTAAACCTGGACTAAAAAAACCCAAATTTGGTACTGATGTATTCAGAGAGAGAATGTTCACATGAGTTTTTTAGCTTTCTAAATGCAGTCTTAACAGTTGTTGAGGTTCTATATCTTTCTGTCTAAAGTGAAACTCAGGAGCATTATTGACCTAATTTTTCTGGATTCGGTTTGCACACATTCTGCCTTAATAACAAGATCTGCATGTCTATCACAAGCCATACTATTCCCACAAACCTTCATCTGAAAGGAATGATGTGTAGAGATGAGAAAGAGTGTGCTAATCAGGAAGCAGAATAGAATCATAGCAACAGAATATGCTAGGCTGGAACCCATCACGTCACTGAATCCAGCTCCTGGCCTTGTGCAGGACCATCACCAAGAGTTGCATCATGTGTGCCTGAGAGCATTGTCCAAATGCTTCTTGAATTCTGACAGGCTGGTGCTGTGACCACGTCCCTGGGGAGTCTGTTCCAGTGCTCAATCATCTTCTGGGTGAAAAACCTTCTCCTAATCTCTGGCCTAAACCACCCCTCTCAGCTTCAAGCTGTTTCCTCAAGTCTTGTCACTGGTCATGGAAATGAAGAGAATGATACATGCTCTTCTGCTTAAGAATCAAAGATATGACTACACATGAATATAAAATGGAATTCAGGTTAATTGTTCCTAATCCAGCATTCAATTCTCTGCCCACTGGAGGTACACTTCCATCAATATCCTACTGTCAGAGTCTCTGTCTGAACACTTCTTCCTATATGAAAATACAAATGAAAAGTATTGCTATTTAAGGCTCTTCCAAAACGTCCAGTTTGATAACTTATTGAAAGAGGTTTGGTTTTACTTTGGTGTCTCCGTGATAAATCAAAAAAAAAAGGAGTGATAATGGGGTTCTTAAAACTTATAAGCTTATATGAATGGTTGTGAGATGTTTCACTCAATTTATATGTGCTTCTTGTTAGGTGCTATTTCTAAACAATGTATTAACACCCTTCAAAATTATTTTTTCCTGACTGGGCCTGGGAAGAGTTTAAATAGATTGCTTATGAGTCAGTAGACAAGTTTTTATTTTCATGCGATAATGCAGCTTCTTGTTTGTTTTATCTCACTACTGCTAGGATACATATTTCAAAATAATCTCCAATGACTTCTACATGCAAAAGTCTAATACAAAACCTGAATAGCATTGATGTGATGCAGTATACTTTTATACATCAAAAGTCATGTAGCCATTCCTACAACAAAAATCCTACAAAAATGTGGTTCAATTTATTGCACTACAGGTAAGTTACTATTTACTTATATTTCATGGCAACTGGCAGTTAAATTGACTGTCATATCTGGGTCTCATTCGAAGAAAAGAGGAAAAGGAAAATTTGTATATTTTCATCTCAAAGGAAAGAAGAAAGATATAATTCATGATACCAGTTTCTGGTCTTTTAAAAAAGTAATATATTTTTCACTCTTTAGAATTACAGCCTCTGATACAAATGCTAGCATATTTTTGATTCGTGAGATATTTGGCAAATACATTTTATTTGCTTGTCCTAGTAGTCCTTGAGAGTTAGATCCTAAAATAAAGAAATCCTTATTCATATGGAAACAGCCCATCTACATATTCTTCTTCAATAACCTTTTCTCCTTTCCCCAAATTCACCCAACAAGCTATTATGAAGACGTGAATAAATGTCCCTATGTTTTTCTGACCTCTGTACTTTTGTCAAATTGATATATTAGTTCATAAAGGGCAGGTAAATTTTAAAGAGTAAGTGAACATTTTGGTTCCTAATGAACAGTACCTAAGCAAAAAATTGTTGTGCACTTTGTTTCTACAACAAAGGAAAAATAGCATTCACTGGCCACATGGTCAGTATGCTTGGCTGCTCTGCAGTACAGATGGTGTATTATGGTACAAACAAGATTAGAAAAGGTTAGATGACTTTGTTTCCTCAAGATCCCCAGTTTGGTGCTTTATGGTAAACAATAAAAAATATCATAAAAGCTTTGAATGAGATTCACTGGAAGAGTTTTTATTCAGAGCCTTATTGGTTCAAGGTGTGCAGAGAGTTCTCAGGAAAATGGTCTTCTAAATATTCAAAAACATTTTCTCTTTCTGTCTTGTTTGCTTGCTTGCTTTCTCTCTCTATTTCTTTGCCTTTCTCTCTCTCTTTCTTCCTTTCTCTCTTTCTCTAAATTGTATTCTGTAGCAGCAAACAATATTTGTTATGCTTTTTGTATTGTCTCCATGTTAATTTCTTTTTATTTCTCATTGTAGCACACAGATTTAATTCAGAGACAATACATAGGAAGGTGGTATACCACCAGATAAATTATGTATCTGAAAAAGATGTTATGCCAAACCATCCTTTAGCACAAAGTTCTACTTTGAAGGAATGTCCAAGTCTTTAAAAAGCTTTTCAGTTAGCTTCAGTGAAAGTACATCTGAAGGCAAGACCTGCTATCAGCAGGTGTTGATACCCTCCAGGATGAATCTTTACTGAATATTTCATCAATGATAGGAGCTCTTTTTCATATGTTTTGAGATTTAATACCTGCTTCTAACAATTGCTCGGTCCATCTATCTGACCATAGCATTTCTGCAGTTGTGACTCTGGACTGTGATTACTTCTCTTTATGATCACCATATATCTTACCATAAGTCACAGTGTGCCAACAAAATTGTTCTTTTCAGATGGTTTTCTTGGCTTTAGATTTTTAATATATCCTTTTTGGTCAATCAATAACCAGATCTTCTAGTATTTTGTTTAAAATATAGAAAATATTCTAACTCCTACATTTTTACTTCATCAAGAAATGGCTACATATATAAATATAGATTATTCATTGTGTCATTATAAAAGGAGTGGGGAAGTTGACACAAGGAAATTAAGGCAAGGAGTGTTACAATAAAAGATTACATATAAGTGGCACTTATTTCTACTTTCAGGGCATCTAAAAAAATCCAGGCTTCAATATGATCAATTCAAACTGTGGTGCTGAAAATAGTGAAAGACACCCCACAATCAGTCAGAAATATTGATCATTAGAGTTTACTGAATAGTGGCTCCAGCTTTGTCAGCTTGAAAGCCCTGTTCATTCTATTAAACTCTCCAAGTATGATACTATTCCTTATAGAAAAGTGACCTTTAAACCATATAATACCTTTAAAATTATGTGCAGAGCTCTCATTGACTTGAAAGGGAGTTCTGAGTGCAGTTGAATGTAGCTCACAAACATGGCAGGAGACAGTTAGCTGGGGCTTCTTAGTGAGGTTTCCTTAATTCAGAAAACCCTTTGGGGATTTATATGCAGATGCAGAGATAGGTGACAAGCAAAAAATATTCAAATAATTTTTGCTTTGTTCTGGTTTGGGTTTTTAATGAAAAATAATATCATCTAAAAAAACTAATGCTCAAAAATAAGATTATTATCATATGTTTTATAGGATGCAATTAACCATTTTTACCATTGCTGAGCTTCTTTTTTGCCAATACAAATGAAATTGTCACAGAATGTCATGTTTTTATTGCAATTGAAAAAAGTAATGATTGTAAAATCAAGATTATTAACTTTGTTTATCTGAATTTAGCAGGACAAAAAGCAATGCAGCATGATGGTACAAAAATATCAGTTTGTGAATCCTAAAAATACATCTCCCTAGACATATGCTTTGCATTTTATTGTATTTGCATTATTTACTCATTTTTAACATCTTTTTGCCTTATTATGACAAGATTTATTTTAAACATTACGATAAATTCTTACATATAGGTAGTATTCTTACCTGTAATTCTTACATATATTTCTTTGTGGTTTCAAATTCACATCAGAGCTTACTGTGTAACACCAGTGATAGCATTACTGCAGTTTGATTTTCTATTTTCTCATGAAATAAAAATATTTGTAGAGAAGATTTCTAAGGAAAAAAAAAAACAAAAAAACTCCAAACAACATTTGTTTTTATTTTTAATTGGTAAACAAAGTCCCTAAATTTGTAAAGGAAAAATAAACTCTGCATATCAGCATACCAGCATTACAATTCTTTTACCTCAGTCTTAAAAGTCCAGAACTTTACTTTCATATCTTTGATGTGAAAGTAACTTGCAGTTATTTGTGAAACACCAATCCTTTCCATGGAGGAGCAGAAAAAGTAACAGAGAAGGCTTTGAGAGTTGTTGCATGGTGATTAATTGATTCCTAGTGCAGTCACATATCCTGTTAAATTTGGGGAAAACTTTGCTTTATATAAGGAATATATATAAGGAATCCTGTCATACACTACCATACTTGGAGAAATTTGGCCAAAAATCTTGATATCCAGATAATGTATTTTTGTGTTTAATCTATTGTTTAAGTCCTACTTGTCCTGTAAATGGGGATAATATTTCACGTGATTTGCAGTTTATGATAATAAATGAAGCACTTGAACTCTAAGGATGAATGGCCCAAGAGAAACAGCATAAAGCGACTAATTCTGTGGATATGCTAGTGTTTCTTTCTTAGGCACCAAGTTTTCCAAAAATTTTAGAAGCCGAGTGAAATAATTCTCCTTGATTAGGTGTTTATGTTCCTTACAAGATTGGTGGAGGGAACTTGACTGCACAGAACAGTTAAGAGAGGGCTCTCTTAACTGGACTCTCTTAAGAGAGGGCAGTTTTTGATTTTCTGCCTCATTTTTAGTTGCTTTGTTGGTTATTCAATTTTTTTCTTTTTGATGTATTATATGGCTTTTCCTGGTATGCAGTATCACAGTGTACAAAATACATATTAATTTAATGTGCCTCTGTCTTCAATTTTACTACTCCATTTTATTACAGAAGCACAGCTGGAGTTTGAATGACTGAAATTGTGAAGGATTTAATGTAATGCATTGCTCTGTACAATAATTTAATTTATGAAACATGACTCACTTATTTTTTAATTTAGCCTTTCTTTGAAGAACATCTTCTTGATGGAAAGACAAAGCCAGATTGTACTGTGTTATCATTCATAAATCATAATTTCTTTTCAGACCTAATTAAATATGAAGTGTCACAAGAATATTGTAAAAAAGCTTATTTCTTAGTACTTACACATTTTCTTCCTTTCAGTTATCATTAAAATATTTTTATTATTTTTATTTTTTCCTAGGCAGTGACTTATTATAACTTTTGCAACATAATCTGATTATTGCAATTTTTTTTTCTTGTCTCTGTTTCTATATTGAGTCACAGGTTTCCAGCTTGGAAATTGGAAATCATCTCTTTACCTGTTCATGGGTTTTGTTTCTTTCATTTTTTTAAAGTATTTTTTTGTCTCCATTTCTCAAATGAAGTATCAATGTTATGTTGCTTGACATTTTTATAACAAACCTGTAGGCTCATTAAAAACATAAGATTTCACCTGGATGTGGAGATCCTCTCCATCCCTTGGTATAACCTGTTTTCTCTCATCCATGTGACCATGAATGATATTGCCAGGGGAGACTCAGAGGACATCAGCAGGAAGCACAGATTCCAGGGGGCTGGTGTGAAAGGCAGAGGAGCCCAGGTGATGGTGAGTTTGGCCCCAGCAGTGAAATGGAGAAGCTTGAACAGTGCTGGATGCATCTTGTGAGTCCGTGCCTGGCTACCCAGACATTGCTGCTGGAACAACTGCGGCTTAACAATCACAACATCCTCGCTGAGCAGTGAGAATATATAAAGAGAAATAGGATCTAGATGACAAACAGGGCCAAAACTCAGGTAATTAAAAAAATTAGAAGAGTTTTGCAATAAGTTTGTGAAAAAATGGTTAACAAATACTCATCAGTATTTGTTATTAACCACTAGTTCTATATATACTAACCACGCTTGATTGGTTAATATACCAGACACAGTGAGAAAGTAACCAGGAAATGGTATTATGTAGGCCGCTCTCACATTTCTAAGAAATTAGTGTAAATAAAAACTCATCTTTCAAGCCTGCTTGCAAATTTACAGTATAGAAAAACAAAGTTGGAATTAGAGCTCTGTGTGTATATTTGTTCAGAGCATTCCTTGCTTTGGGAACAGAGAGACGTGTTAGGGTAGACTGCTATCAAATGTGTTGATGTGGATAGATTTAAACTTTAAATATAAACTTTTGAGAAAATACAGGCAGAGAAGATGAAGACTTTTTCCATTCCATGCATAGGTACAGCTTCAGTGTGTTCCCTTTCTAAAGGGAGCTGTGACAGTTGAGAACAAATGCTCCACTTACAGCTGCCTCTCTCATTTTGAAAGTACTCAAGTTACAGAGTAGCAATTTAGATTAGATATTAGGAAGAAATTTTTTATTGTGAGGCTGGTAAGGCAGAGGGACAGGTTGTCCAGAGAAATTGTGCATGTCCCATCCTTGGAAGTGTTTAATGCCAGGTTGGATAGGACTTTGAGCAATCTGGTTGTCAAGAAGGTCTCTCTGACAATGGCAGAGGCTGGAATTAGATGATCTTTAATGTCACTTCCTACCCAAACCATTCCATTACTCTGTTGGGGGTGTCTTCATGGCCCACTGATGTAAATAACCTGGATGACAATGGCTGATAAGGGTATGAATTCAAATTTTAAATCTTAAATTTTTGTGCGTTTACCCAGAAGAAGTCAGGTTACAGAAGTCTGGTTTCAACCAGAAACCCTATAAAAAAGTGGGAAACAAAAGTTTTTAAATGGCATAGAATAAAATAAGCACATTTTGCAGAATATTAGAACACAGAAATTTAAATTTTCTTTACTCCATAATTTTTTCATATAGTAGTAATTTTTCAGTGAATGAAAAAATTTGATTCTGATGAAACCAATTGTAAGACTCTTTTAAATATAATTTTCTTAAACAAGTATTAACAATTGACTATAGACAACTGTTCTTTCATCAGAAATTCTGTCAGACCTAGTAATCCAAACAAAATTTTTTGCTCAACCTAATAAATGTTTAGACTAATGCAATGCATGTTACATTTATTTTTAGGCCATTTACAGTGAGAGTCATCATGGACATGGAGTCACATATGCTCTCGATGCCAATTGTTATCAAATAACAGCTGTATTGCTTCAATAGAGGGAGGAATATCTGAGTTTTGATGCTTTTCACATCTTTTCACACCAAGAAGGTTGCTATTTGATGTTGGTGGTTTAATGATGGAGACACCTGTTCTCTTTCAGCTGCCGTGGATGGATAAAGCCCCATAACTCATTCTGCATGAACAGTAACACAGAACATCTATCAGATGGCAATGATTTTCAATCACAACTAACATGAAATTAATTTAAACCAGAAACCTAGTAGTAAAATCATCTGCATTATCAATCAGGAAGTTCATTAAGCTAAGTTAAGGTCATATAAGAGGAGAGTGACAGATTCAAGCACCAAGGCACCTCTGAAACTTGGATGATATTGATTAACATTGAAAAAAGAACCAGAATACCAGCATAATTCTTGCTTTTAAACGGTAAAAAGTAAAAAAATTACATTTCAGTGTCCTTAATTTGATGAAGTTAGGAATAATATATAATGTTTTTTTAAGGAATGACATAAATTACTTTTTTAGAAAACAAGACAACATTTTTTTAAAGTCATAACTATGTAGGCTATAGATGCTAATTTTCTGATAGGAAACAAAACCAAAGAGAAATCAGGGCGTAGACAACTTCCTGTAACTCTGTATAACATCTCCTACATTGAGAATTTATTACAAGTGCTTAAAGGGTGTGAATTTTAGGATGATTTGTGATATTAGGTCCGTAAAATATGAAGGCTATCTCCAGTTGATGGAGCAGTCTGTAATTTTCCTATCAATGTTGCATTCACATCCACAAGAGGGAAGTTCAAACCTCCATGAATGACATTTTGAGGTCTTATTAAAGAAGTAAGAAAGGTTGAAATGTTAGGGAAGTAAATGCAAATGCTTCTGAACTGAGTAAGTATTACTACTCAGAAATACTAATGAAAGAAAAGAGACTCATATGGGTAACTAAGTAATAAAAGCTATCAGGATGGGGAAAAAAAGGCATAAAAAATTACATAAAATAAAATATAAAGACCACTGAAAAGACTATCAAGTAAAGGCAAGCAATTTTTAAAATATAAAAGTGGCATGAGAGGATTGCCCAGGAAAAGAAGTAAATAGAAGATTATTCACATATAATGTGTTTGACAGGGCAATACAGTCAGCATGCAAATCATGGGAATCCTAATCAGGATTCCTGGAGAGCCCTCAAAATCCTTTCCAATACAGACATTTATCCTCCCAGAGGGGTCCATTCTGTCATAGAGAACTCTTCTGTACTTTTAATTTGACTTCTTTTTCCCAGTGTATTAAATATCTCTTGAAATTCTTATTTCTTATTTTGCTCTTCACAGACAAGTACATAACAATATTTCCAATGCACAAGGAAATTAATAAAGGAACAAGTCATGTTTTCTCCTCTTAAAGTAAGAATAAAATAAATCTCCTGTGTCTTGAACCTTCTTTCATAATGGATTCAAGATGAAGATGACAGTGTGTTTTCAAGAGATCAGATAACAAATTGATACAGTAAATGTGATCGTAAATATAATATTGCGTACATAAGTAGGATATTCCTCCAAAAATTGCAATTCAGAGGTCCAATGAACAACCAAGGGCTGTGATAGTAAACAAAATGTAGACATGCTACAATTATTAGCTGAATTATGATATTTTTATTCATGTCCATCCAGATTTAAGGCATATAAGTTTTTATTTATTTTATTATTTTAAATGCTAAATTTAGAGAATTAAAATAATATTCTGTTTGCGTACTTGTAATAATAATATTGAATCCCTGCCCAATTAAAAAGTGCCTGCAAAAATGCCAGGCTACATAAGGGAAAGAAAACCAAAAGTAAATCGCATGGAATATTTATTCTAACATTTGTTATTTGCATGTTAGAAAGTTTTCAATTATGAAATTAGTGAGGTTGATGCAGAGACATGAAGCAACTTCAGGGGCCAGCTTAGGAAAGTAATTCCATGAAGAAGGAAAGTTCTTGTAGAAGAGATGATAATGGTAATAGGTGATGAAGACAGGCAAGAAAGAAGTCACGCAAAACTTCACTAGCACAGCAAGGCTGGAGTGGGGTAATGTAAAAGCTAAAAAGGTCCTTTACATCAGGACCACCTTATTTAAACCTGAAGTAGACAGGTGAATTCTTCAGAACAAGTTCATGGACACAGTTGTTTTGCTGCAGTGTGTGCATGTGTGCATGAGCGTATTTATCTCAGTTAACAATTTCTTTTGTCATGGCACGAAGACATACTGCAGTAGAAAACGAGGTCACAAGGATTCCTTGAAGAACTAGATTTTACAGTCATTGTTCCAGTTTGGAAGCATTTACCAGTATAGAAGACTCATACATATGATTAGTTTAATTGAATTTCACAACTAAAATAAAACTAAACTTTACTAGCAAGACTGCAAACATAGGAGTCATGATGAAGGGAACAATTTATTTTGTACTCTTATAATTATCTGGGAACTCTAGTTGTTTAAAAATATTGGTTACTAGTCCTAAATCTGTGAACTAATTCCTCCCTTATGATCTATTGTGAAGATTATTTAATCTGTTTAATCCATACTATCAGATCCTTTTATACTTTCTCTTATTCTGTAGTGTATAAAATGTCTGTAAAAATAGTGAAATAGTGATAGTGCATTTGATGGCAAGAGAACCTTCAGCTATTATGCTTGATTATGGTACACTCACTATCCAAGTTTCCTTTTTGTAAAACTATTTTCCTTTTTTTTATTTTTCACACTTTCTTAGAGACAAAATTCAGTGAGGTGCACGATAAAAATTTAGTTTTTGAAGACCCTAAATCTTTAGATATTATTACATGTTATCTAAAATGTTAAATAGGCAGTACAGCATTAAAGTTTTCCAAATATGTTCAGGTAAGAAACCATTATTAAAAAGAAATTATATATTCAAATGCAGTGCCTTGTAAAACTTATGATTGGCTAAAATGAAAATAATTTTGTTGTGAAACTGTGAAACCTTATGATTTTATAAGGCTAGAGCATGGCATACGACATACAGACAGGTATGACACATCCAATATCATCAACCTCTTTTTTCACAGAGGTGCAAAATCTATTTAAATGATCATTAAGACTGGAACCAGCATGTCTGTCTGTTAACATGTGAGTTAGCATGTGTCTGTACTACTTTACTGTTTTTATTAAAAGTACCTTATATTAAATATGCAGGAGTCATTTTATTTTCCATATAATTCAGGCCTCTTCCTTGTCTTTTAAAAAAGCTCTTATTTCTGTTATATTTCTAACTTCTAAGAGTATGTACGATACATATATCACATATGTGTATAGGTACATACATATATATATACACATACATACATATATACATATATATATATGTATATGTACATACATACATGTACGATACATATAAAATGAGATCATTTTGTCCAGTTTAGATTTATTTTATTTCTTTTTTTTTTGTTTTTCTTGACACATATTATATTGAATAGAAGTTAAAAATTCTTTTATGGAGCGTGAAAAACAAAGACCACTCAAAGACCACTTGTTCTGGAACGTTTGACCTTCCTGCATCATGTGATTTTTTTGGCGTTTATACGGATCCTTCTCTTCCTCTCTCTTACTGTTCCCCACTCCACCCCTTCTCTTTCCTCCTCTCTCCTCTTTCTTGATGATGCACTCTTTTGTGGACCTGTAAGAACAGAACGTATGAGACAAGTCTTGCTTACTTAAGAAATCTTGCTTTACTTGAGATGGAGTGTGGAAAGTTGAAGCTGGCATTCTTGGAACACGAGTAATTTTCAGTAAGGGGTTCTATCTACCACCATGACATATGTGTTTAAAGACACCTTTGTGTCTGTGTGACTTAATCCTTTTCAGAGATATAACACTTTTATCTCTTTCATTCTGGTGGGTGATATAAAGTATATAAGACAATTGAAAGTGAGTAATGGGTTCATGTTTTGGTTTTTTAAGCAATTTCAGCATTTAGCACTAAGCACCTCCAAAAAACTGCTAGAAAGAATTATTGTAGGGGGAGCTTTTGTGGGGTTTTTTTAATATATTGTTTTCCCTTTCATTATAAGAGCAGCACAATGTCTTACATTTCCTTAACTGGAGTTTTCCCATATTGTTTTTATCCATATACATTGACATAAAATTGGCATTACAGATAAAACCCAAATACTATAACAAGTAAGTTCAACAAATACCTACAATTAACAGAATATACAGTGCTTTACTGGATTAATTGCTTTTGCTAAAAGTCTGTGAACAGCTAGTGTACAATTGCCCTACTATGGCCTCTGCACAATTAAGCAATTTATCTGAGAACTCTTGCAAGGTGAGAACCACTATGTGAAACAATAAAATGCTCTCAAAACCAGCTTGTAGATCTTTGTGACTCAGGACCTTGCTTGTCTTTTCTACATGTGAAGTCATATTAGAGAAGGAATTTGCTGTTTAATTAACTTGGGCAAAATTGGAAGTAAGATAATAGGAAGATAAAATTTAATGTTGATAAGATCATGTATGCGTCTGTACATGGTGGCATTATGCATGACAACAAGATTAATGTGAACTGACCTCGGTAAGATGGAAGATTAAGGGAAACTTAATTCAGAGGGAATACTGGAAGAGATCTCATACATATCACATTATTTCCCTGGTAGTCTTCACAAAGGCTATAGGAAAACAAATGACCTTTTATTTACAATATCAAAATCTGCAGATACATAAACAGCATCATTGCTCTATTTTCTGCTGCTGCAGGAAGTTTAGCCATATATTCTCCACCAGTGCCTCATTATTTCTTATTTTAGAAGGAAAAAACTGTACATTACACCCTAATTCACTCCTTAACAGAGATAACTTAGGACCCTGAGCAAGACTCACGTGTGGTTCATAAATTGGATATGGGGATGCTGTTGCTTTAAATTAGGAAGTAAATAATTTATAATAACTAATTTAAAAGCCAATTTCAATATTGCTGGTTTTGTTTTTCTAAAGTAATTTACAAATCATACTCATCTACAGTTGCCTGTTTGGAAGTGGTTGATTAATTTTTTCAATATTTGGATTTTGAATTCAGTTTATAATTTATTAGCAAATAGAGATGCAACAGTATTTCTCTACTCACAGACAGGGGAAGAGTTTGGAAGTGAAAGTGAATGAAGTGAGTACTGGATTTTTAAAGTTTGTGATAGTTGAGAAAAACATCTCAGAGGCGAGAACTCAGAAAAAAGGCCTGAGTGAAAAGTGCTCTCCTATTACTGTTCTTTCCTTATTAAATTTTTTCTTAAAGATTCACTGTTTCTGTGATAGACACAAAATTAGTTTTTTATATTTATGACACATGAAACCTGTGGGATTTAGGGCATTTTCTACATCTACTAATTATTTTGCAAGCTATTTGGAAAATATTTTTTGTGTTTGTTGCGAGATAATCAGAAATAGAAATAAAACTGTTGATATGCGCAGTATGATAGTCAAGATTTCCTTCAATTATGATCAACTATATAAACAGAAAGGTACCAGGGAACCACATTTTGCTCACATACTGTAGCTCATAGTATTCAACTGTATTTCTTGACAGTGTAGTTATTGGCTGAGAATTAGTGACAAGTTGCCATCAAAGAGATAGACACCTAAAAGAGGAATTCCCAACCCTGTTGGCTGCCTCAGTTAAAGAGTAGAAAATTAAAAGGATCAGATTAGGCACATTTTCTACTCCTTTTCATTCCCAAGCATCCAAATCCAGGCCAACTGGAAATTTCTTCCTCCACCCATCTGTAAGACACCTCAACTATAAGGCAGAAAAAATGAGTATGCAAGCCTAACTTTTTAATGTCCCAGACTGGTTGTAATTGAAGAGGTTTTGACAAGTGCATAAAAATGTAATCAAGTACGTGGCCATGTACTTAACTGCATTTGTATGAGGCTCAGTCAAGGCATGGTCTTATAAACTGTTGACAGTGTACTGAAAGTGAAATACCTGCTAGGAGCACCTTGGACAAGGGCCCTTAATAACATTACCAGATGAAAAATTGTCTACACCTGGTGAACTAACAAAATGCTTATTCTTCAAAGCCCACTGGCTCATAGAACTGCACAATGGCCATTGAGAGAGAAGGAGAACTGGAAGGCAATCAGGCCCAGTTTTCTGCCAAATTTATGAGGTCAGAGTCAGTCAGCTATAACTTTGGGGTCCCCAACCACTAGGGACCACCAAAGAGATCCCCAGGACAGAAGAATGCATGCATAAAGGGGAGGAAAAATGTTGACGTTAAAGTGGTTCTTTTTTGTTTTTTGTTTGTTTTTAATTTGTACCTAATTTTTGGTAACAATATTGTAGGGATGGGTGTGACTGGATCCATCTCCATCATTATCAAAGGTAGGAGGGGAAAACTATTGCTGTATAGTTTTCATTCTTGTAATGATTTTAAGAAAGACCATCGGACCACATGGCAGCAGTGGTCAGATAGAATTACCTCATAAAAATTGCAAATCAGCACTATCAGAAACTTAGGTATCTAAAACATTATAGAAACTACAGGGAGAAACTATATATAGTTCTATAAACAGTTCTCTGATTCTATTCTTCTCTGGGTATTTCTTCTTTATACGCACTTTAGACTGGCTGTCATTGTTTCATGGAAAATGGAAGATACATAGATGAAGTAGTAAATGGAAGGTACAAAAATGAAACACAATTACATGTTTCCCAGCATTCAGGTCATTATATTTCCTGCAGTTGCTCTTTTGGATTTTTACAATCCAGGATCACAGATGTTGATGTGTAGGCACTTCACATGAATCTAATAAACATTTCACCATTACAACAGAAAGAAATCATTGCTCAAGGCTGCATTTCCAATGGTCTGAATCATCTGTTTGCAAGCCAGAATGCATGTTTCACTTCCACGCTTTTGAAAACAAAAGGGAAAGTATTTCTAATTCTGAATGTGATCTGCATTATTTAGAAACACTATCCTAATGAATCTACATATGTTAAAAAAATAGCTACCTTTGTACCATAGTCTTTGGCCTTATCCCTTCCTTCCTTGCTGCTGTTGTAACTACTTTTTCCACGATGTCAGTCACAACTACTCATCACTTTTAGGCAGATTTGGATTATCTTCATTGTACTCTACATTTATTTGGTCCTTTTGATGGAAAAATTCAGCTGGACTATAATACCTGAAAGCTACACTTTCCTCCTACCACACAGACAGCAAGCAGTTATTGCATGGTTTATTTGTGAATAACAGAAAAGGGGGAAAAAAAATAAAACATGCTTTGGCCTAATATCCCCACAAAAAAGCATATCTAAAAGACAAGTGTCTGTGACATCTACATATAGTAGTAGTAATCACTTACTATTTTCTCTAGTAATAATGACTGAATTAATTTTTGGTTCTATATTTCTAGTATATAAAATGCTTTTGTGTTGTAAAATGGATATTCATATTTTCTCATTTTGCAGTCTGTGTGAAAACAAGACTTCGCATTATAGTTCCACATTAATGTATTCTTATTTTTAATCTTCACTGGTGCTGAAGGCAGAAGAAGAATACATTAGGCAGAAGAGAGAGGGATTAGAATCACGTGTTTTGCAGTAATGAGGATTTAGATCAGCTTATATATGGCTTGAAGTGGCATTTCTTTAGTCTGCATTTATTCTACCCATGGACTTCATATATCACTTGTAGATGTATGAAGTATTATGACATTTTTTTTCTTTCTAATTTATAGTCCCCCTAAAATTCTGCCATTAGGATACGGAATATTCTGTATTCTAAGACAGCTGAAAAAACAATTAATTTAGTCTGAAATTGCATGTAAATCTTTCTGTTTCTAACTTATTCTAATTTACCTGTGAGTGTAGCTGATCAGAGACCCAGAAGTATCCCTCTCATTCATCGGAGGGAATGTAAATAAGTATTTCTGTTGAAGTCATCTGAAAGGTATGCTCTAACAACAAGAGCTTATACATGCAAAGAAAGAAGCTGAGCATAAATTTAGGTTCAAAACAAGATTGTGTGTGTACAGCTGGCATTGGAGCTTGATAAGACAGCATAAACTACAATGTTTCTCATATTTTTCAGTTGATTCATTTTTAAGAACCTTGGCTTACTGGATAGGATATTTGTTAGCAAGCCATTTCTATTTTTACTTTAGTTTGATTGTGAGCTATATCTTTTCCCACCCACTTTTCCCAGGACAGTATGATTAAAACCTAGCAAAATTATTTTTTCTGTTGTTTTCAGAATTAAATTCTGGTTGCACCAAAATGACCATAAGTTCAAAGATATCTGTAATTGGTAAATTATTATGTCATATGCAATAAAATAATGTCTTTTTCTATGTTCAGTATAGGATAAAACACATTAAGTTGTAAAATTTTGGACAGTATTTTGGGGAGTGAATTAAAAAAGGAATTGCTTCTAAGTTTGGGGGTTTGTTTTACTTTTTACTTTATCAGCAGATTGATTATGATTTTTTAAAATTTTTACCTAGGCTGTCACTGTCTTTCGTGAGCAGGATCTGGAAATATTTCCTGCATCCTCACTGGCTTCCTCTATATTTTATTATTTATAAGTGAATGTCTTTTTTGATTCTTAAGTTGTTCTCTGGTTGACAATGGTGGGCAAGGTATGAAATTTGACAATGGTGGGCAGGGTATGAAAACTCTCTTTTTCCTTTCATACCATCAAGTGTCTTAAGAAATGCCAAAATTTATTTTCTGTGTCATTTTTTCAATATATTTGAGTAAGAAGATTAAGGATTCCAGACATTTCCACCCAGTTTATTTCTGCTGCTAATGAATGTTAGACAAAACGTTTCTTGTGTGGTATACTATAGTTTTCAGAAGAGGTTCTTACACCACCTCTCAACAATTAAATGAATGTTTTTGAAATCAAGTAACATTTCAAGACAAATATTAAAATCAACTTTAAACCACTGCATGTAATGCTCTAGTTGCTACAGTTGTAATATGGCCATTGTAAACACAATCAAGCACAACATAGCACATAGTTTTAAACTGCTCAGAACTGTCTCTGTTCTTGTATGCTGAAGAAGCTTCTCAAATTCCCTTTGTGCCCTTCCAACACTCCTTTTCATCATGATGCTGTTGATATAACTATTTGATGAAGTGCTTTGAATTCTGAATGAGCAGATGTTAGCTCTATGGAAGTTATGTTATCCTCCTTGGTGGTTGGACACATAACTTCTAAAGGGAGGAATTGTTCAATAAATAATTAATAACAAGAAGCTTTCCTAGGTAGATGAGAGACAGATCCTATTTAAAATTATTCTGTCTCAGTGGTTGATCTGTCTAACTCCAGGGTTATTTTATCTCAATCTTGTATTAGTTCTGCTTCAATTAGCATTTTAGTCCCCAGTGGGGCACTGCTGATTAATTAGTTATTGTTCAGTAACTTCATCTTCTGGCCCTGACTCCAGCCACTCAGTCTAGTGTGCATTGATCAGCCTCTGGATCTGTGGCATGTTCTTTTCAAGGCTGCTAAATGTCTCATTGGTCTAAGTGAGCCAGATATTGACCTTGATTTCAAGTCAGTAATGTATTTAAGCACATTCCTATGTCTAAGAAGGAAAATAGTGCAACACATTCAACTAAACTATTTCTTTCTGCCTAAAGTTTGGCAGATAATTTAATACTACATTGCAGTTGGAGCTTTAGATATTGAACTTATTGGTGAAGTGCCCTAGATGGCTTAAAGAGTGAAAACACTGAAACTTGGGCAATTTTTATCCATCTTATCTATCTTAAAATCTGTGTCATATCAAATAACTCGTACGTACATAAGAATGTACAAATATCTTTGCCATGGACAAATCACTCATATGAGTTTGTTCTTTCTAAAAATTTGATTATTAGATTTCTAAAAAAAATTATTAGATTTCTAAAAAAATCTAATACTTTATGAAGGCCTGAACACAAGATGCTTTCAAAAAATACTTGTATCATTCCTCGCTATTGGTGGAAAGGGATTAGTTAAAACTACAAGGGTAGGAAACTTATTTTACAGTGTCTACCTCTTGAATTGTCTTAAATCAAGACAAGAAGAAGCAAAGTTTTGATCCCAGGAAGATTAGACCTCATGTAATTTGTTTTTATGAACTACCTCAGACCCATCCAATCCAACTATGGAAATGTGATTGACGATCTCAGTTAGGAGGCAATGGTTCTGATTCCTTATACAAACAATGCATTTATACAACAAAATAAATAAGTGCTCTGAAAGGGTGGCAGAATTTCAGAGGAATATATTTTGTCCGTAAGTGTATCTTCCTCCATTGATTGTCTTTAATAGTAATTAATTTCTCTCTTTTATGTGCTTTGTGTAAGTGGCATTTCCATAGCTTTGGAGAGAGAAATTGTTGCCAGTCCCCAGCAAACCAAAGTGAAGAAAGCTGTGTGATGAGAAAGCAGTGCCTGAAAGTTTCCATAGGATTTGTAAGCCCAGAAGAGCTGCTCATTCTGCAGGAATGGATAGTCTTGGGACACAAAGGGGCTTCCTCCACACACACAGTGGTTGCATGGTTGTGCAACATAGGCTGCATCTAAGATGTCAGGGACTGCTTGAATTCAGGTGAAAGCTGTAGGGCTATGAGTGGTGAAACAGACCTCTGAAGGCCTTTCTAAGCACCTCTATACAACACACTGGTGTGCCTGTAACTCTGTCCTTGTGTCTACTGCTCAGAAATGGAGTCCAGACTGATACCTGGGCAGATAACCATGAGAAGACCTGTGTTAAGTGAGCTTTGTGTGTGTGTATACACACATACACATTTAGTCACTATTGAGTGAATAAATGCATATGTGTGTATGCGTGTTTTTTGGATGTGTAGGTGTTTTTTTAGCAATCATGTTAGTAATAATTCTATTGATAATAACAACTTAGTGTTTAAAAGCTTTCATAAGAAATATTGTGATCTGTGCCTGCCCTCTGACTCAAAGGAAATAAGATGTACACTATGGGAACCTCATAGTTTCTTATTAGTTACCTAATATAATGGTATCATGTAGTTACCTACATCTTAGTAGAATGGTTTTGGGATAATTTTTCATCCCCCTTTTTCTGATTTTTATAGCCCCTATTAATTTAAGAAAATACCTTGCACCTTGAAGTGTTAATGGAATAATAACTTTTTAAAAAGTGTAATATTTTCATAATTGGGCTAGTAATGAATACTGGACATATGTGCTATCTATCAAAAAGTTCTATTTAGCCTGAGTATTCCTTAGCAGAATGTGATATTTTTAAATAAATTAAATTAAACCAGACTCTTCAAAGAAATTTTGACTATGTGTTTATGAAAACAGCTTTTTCATGTCCAAGAATATTTGGGAATGGAACCTAAAGAGAGTAATTATGTAATTAAGTTGATTTTTTTACCTATGAAGTGGGAAATTTAGCAGGTATCATAAAAAAATTTAAAAAGTAAATATAATTTTATTAACCTGTGAAAAATATCCTAGACAGCTGAAGTACTGTTCTTTTTGGGATTGCCTTCATTGATTTTTTTAAAACTCTGGAATTACAGAAGGGGAATGGAAACCTTGTCAATGTGCAGTCCAATTCCTGTGCAAATTTTGGTGAGTCCTTCAACACAGTGACTTTCTGAAGTGATGGATTCAGAGCCTCATCCTATATTAGCATTTGAGCATTCTTCATTCTAATTTCTCCATCCTACATTTTGTATACACATTCCATGTCAATTTCTCCTGCTAAAAACATGTTTTATGTTTATTCTTAAAGAAAATAGTCATTAAAATCCAAGAATTCTCTCAAATCCTTAAATAATAGACTTTATTGAAAACATCCTAAGGTCTAGTTAGAAGGCTATGTAAGCAGATATAACATTTGTTTTAAGTAATTAAAAATTTCCATAAACAAAGATTTTTGGAGAACAATTTAAATAATTTTGTTTTGTAGACATTTAATTTGATTTTCTCATTTTGAATATAGAACAAATCATATCAGGGATGCACACAGCATATTAAACCACCCCCCCTAACTTGGAGTGTGATAGAATATTTAGTTTCACAGTTTAAGTTATCATACTGTACTGAATAGGATAGTTTTCCTAATTGCAGAAAATGTAAATGCTGTAGGTCTTTTTCATGTTATTATGCTTTGGGTTTTTTTCTTAGGTAATCATACTTGAAAACCTGACTAGCAATAAAGAGTTCCTAGTAAATGTTGCTGTGAGGAAAGCCAAGAAACAGCATGATAAATAAAAATTGTGTTGATTTAAATCAGTGACATGTAACCTGGAACTGCTGCAAGGCACACTACCATAAAACAGAACCACCCAAGAACTACAATATATGTTGTACTGTACTGTATAAAAAATATATGTAAAAATTATTATAAAATAAAGGTCAAAACATTCATCCATTGAATTACATATAATTTGCTGTACTAACAGGATTATTTATGATAGTCTCAAAGTAGTTTTTACATTGTAAATCAGATGTGAAACTCGGCAGTGATGTTAGGTGCAGGTGGTTAGTTGTATGGCTGGGCAATTGTCTGATATCTTCAGTCTACAGAGTGCCTGCAGACAGAAATACTAAAGTGGGCATTTGGAAATTGCCTTATAATGAGAAGCAAATTTCTGCTATCTGGATGGTCAGATTCTTAAATGTTATACACTGCATTTTGGTGAGAATTGTCTAGTGAAAAAATTAGGACATGTCTTGTAGGTCTTATCATTAGCATTGTGCATACTGCTATGTTTGTAGTAATTGTTACATTGTTCTGTGATGTGACTACTTTCGACAAGCAACAAGCCACAAAAATTCTCTCTTAAACCACGTGATTTCTTGACACCTTGTGGACTTAGAATCTCCCCAAAGTGTTACCAAGGAAATAACATTTCTGACTGCCTTTTCTTATCTTTGATGTATAAAAGCCTATTAGTTTGAAAAAAATGTCAAAAGAGTTATTCACGTTTCCTCTTCCATTGTAAAATAGCCATACATGTTCATGAACCTCTCAGCAGCTGTAATTGCTCTGCTAAAACAATGGGCTATGTTTTCTGGCCTTAGTTGTTCTCTCATTCATCAAAAAGCTAATTACATCACAATTATATGTCAGCACACATTGATGCTGAAGGAAACATTGAACACTTAAAAATTATAAGGAAGAAGTTATCCCTAACATAATCAATATCCTGAATTAATAACAGCATAAATGGCAAGCCAAGAAAACACTGCTGACCATGCTCTTTCTACACCCCGAATTCAGAAGTCTTCCTTCCTAAGTGTGTGTTCTTACTTCAGTTATAATCAATGGTTTTAACCAAGTTCTCTCTCCATAATATCATTTTTCTTCTTTTCTGAAGACAGTAGTCATAATGGGTACATTGAGGATAAGGGTGCCCCATTGTATTTTTCAGCATGTAGTCTGTAGTTGTTTTGAGGAGACTGAAGAATTTGCATGTGTCAAAAAGAGTAAGGTATTGATTCTCGGTCTTTGAATGTGACTGACTATATTCCAACTTCTGGTGACCACAAGATAAGTCCCCAGAGAATACAAGTCCTTTTAAATATCTGGACTTAATTTCACCAATACTCAGAAAGCCATGTTTATTTTGTGTGCTAAATATTGGTTACAGTCATGACTAAATTATTTTTTGGCTCACACAAATCCAAGCAAAATTTTTTAAACTAAACTAGCTAAATTTTTCACTCTGTTTCTGTGTGAAGTCTAAGAAGCCACGTTTTTTTGGTTTTTTTTAAATTTAAAAACACTATTCTTAAGGACAATCAAAAGTGAAACAAATCTGCTAGGTCTGCAGTGACTGTATTTAATTCTGAGTAAAGCAGCATGAGGTGTCAGTGTTTCAGAGCATCACTATCATAAAGATGGGTGCAGATAGCATAGGCAAGCATAGATACAATCAGTATTAACATATCTTATTCATGAAGGTTAATGCAGCACTTTACTGAAGGGTGCACAGCTCTTGATACAAGAGGAAAAGACTCAAGCAAATGCAGATTGAACCTGAGGCCACCTCATTTCTCCCACAGTCTTTACAAACTATGAAAATGCACTTTAATGAAAGCAGACAGGTACTGAGTTTCTCTGTCTCCAGGTAAGGAAGTCTGAACTTTTAATATGTGCATTATTTACAGATGTACTTGTTTCCTTTCTGATGGATGTAATTCTTCTTGAGGTTGTAAAAAATTCTCTGTTACTGCTAGTATACTCTGCATAGAAAAAGTAAAATCCATTAACATGTCAACTATTTAACAGTATACTGTGGTATATATGTGACTTCAAATGTTGATTAAATTCAATGGATGTGTGTTCAATGACTTCATTTCACAACCAAATTAGGTAACAAATGCGTTTTCTGACACTTTCTTTGTTAAATTCTCTTTAAAATTATAATCCATGTCTCTTTGAGACAAAGAGGTACTCCACAGAGGTGATGTGAAGAATTATTTCTGCAGAACAGAAATTTAAGCCAAAAAAACCCTAATAAAAAAAATTATTTCTTGCTGAATTGTTCAAAGAAGCAGAGCTCAAAGACATTACAAATAAACTTCTGCACTAAATCCAGTAAGATTCTTTATCTAAATGACAAAGACTGTGTGTGTATCAGAGCTGTATAAACAGATAAGGGAGATAACAAAGAAAAAATTATACAAGGTAAAAAAATATAAAATTTAATCAAACTATATTGTTCTTAAAAAATAAATAAAAAAGAAAGTTAAAAAACCAAGACAACCTTTTGCCTGTATGTCATCAGGCTGACAGAAAATTCCTTTTGTCTCTTTAGTAATGCTGGTCAGTGGCTGTGTATCAATATAAGAGAATTTGTTACTCCAAACTGAAGTTGACTAAAATTGAATGTGCAGTGTATTGGTAAAATCAGATGACAATTCCTGGTTTTTAACAATGTGTTTAGATCAGATGTTTCCATAAAATCGAGTATCCTGAAAAAATGTAACAGAGATGCAATTCAGCTGCACTGTTGGACAACACTCAGGAAAATGGACTGGCATTTGCTTTCAGAACCCTAGTGTTTGTGAAATACATCTGACTCCTTCAATAATGATTTGTTCTTTCTTCCTGTATTGCTGATGATGTGAATTGCTCCTACCCGTTTTGTAAATGGCATCTAAAACGTTTTAAGCACCATTTTAAAACATCTTAAGCATCAGAAAGCTTAAGGCACCAAGGTCAGAGCTCAGCTGAGCTCTTGCTTAACCACTTTGAGACGAATGCACAAATGCACCATGTGTAGCAAAGCAAATATGTCCTCAGATAGCTTTTCTTCAATCAAGTTCCACTGAATTTCACTACACCGTATCCAAGAATAACCTATCCACACGTTCTGGACTGTCAGTGTTCTCTAATGGATGTTGTGATTTATCCATTTTTAAGTCCATGTACATCTAAATGAGAATGACCTGTAGAGTCATTTTAATTAAAATTCTCATTGCCCACTTGTTGGCCTCTGTGATTCATGCTTCTTACAGGTCCTTTGACAAGATAAGTTAGATACATGCGTGATTGCAGTTTTTACAATTTAAATTGTTTTTACAATTTAAATTTGCAAGAGAAGACTTGCAAACAAAAATTTCTTTCAATAAATTCACACTACTTCCAGTCCTATAAAATATCTTGATTTACTAAATTTGGAGATTTTCAGCACTGATTATTTTAGTGTTCCTTTGAAGATATGTATATTCCTTTGCTTTTGTTTAAAATTTTCATAAATGGAGTACCTTATTCAATCTTTTCATCCTGACTGATAAAAATGTCAGTCCATTTTAATTATCAGGTTCCTTATTCAAAAATTTTTCAAAGGGGTAAGATTGAAGTAAAATTAGTACCACTTGGTTAAAAAGTATTTCTACATGTGGAAACAAGCAGCAGATAATAAGCCCATTCAAAAACTCTTTCAGAAGAGAAATTATTTTAGAAAAATTATGTATCTTTACTTGAGTAAACAAAATTTAGAGTATATGAGGAAAGTAAAAAACTTCAACTAGAAGCTGAGCTACAGATAAAAGGACTTCTAACAGTCATTGAGGTAGTAGTTTTTATAATAGCTGAAGTGCTGTTCCAGCAAAATATCATCTGCAATGTAGAGCTTTTGTGTGTAACTCTTTTTGATGCTTAAAAATTGATTAAACATCTATATGAAGATAAATTAGAGGAGAATTACAATTCTGTACTCACAAAAAGACAGTTGATGTGCTGCCTTATTGAGAAAATATTATGTAATTAGTCTTGTTCAGAACTGCAGAGTAAATCTCTTGGTGCATATGTTAGTAAGCAAAACCCACTGATGAGGACTATACTTTAGAAATAAAAGTGTATTTAAAGAATGTTAAACATGACATTATGAATCACACACAGATTCATATGTCTGTGATTCATCTATATGAATCAGCACCAGAGAAGGAGGATTAGACAACTTGACCTCCCGATAGTCCCTTCCAATCTCACCTTTTTGTAATTCTGAGATTCTGTATGGGTTGATGGAGTTGACTTTTATGATTACAGGGCAAAAAAAACTCCACTAAAACCTGTGAGGTTTTCAAAGTCTGCTTTTGTGTGGCATTAAAGGAAATCAAAATCTCGAGTGTTCTATTTTTCTTCCAAAATAAACCATAGTTAAATCAAAACAGTTTTAATTTGGACACAGTGAAAAAATTCTTATGGTGACAGACAAACTCAACTAGAATTAGGCCTCTTGTATCCTACTTCAAACATCCAGAAAAAATTATTGTACAGAGCACCAAGAAACCAACCTTGTACTGGGCAAAATTACCAAGAGTATCTATTAGTTTGATTTTTCTACATATAGTCATATTTATACTGATGTAGAGTTTTTCTTCTACCAAAACTCATTAAAGAATGCAAATTATACTTCAAGTCTACAAATTTTGATAATAATCTTTCATAGGCAATACACATGACTTTAGTGGCACTCCTAGCTTATCTAATGAAAATTGAGATTCTATTTTTCTTGTACTGAAATTAAACTAGTTTCTACTCTTCAGTATTAAAGAAGAAGTCATTTTAATAGAAGTCATTTTAATAAAGAGCTTACTCTTTGAGAGCCACATAACGCTTTCTTAGTAATATTTGATAATAAGTTGGAGATATTTCAATACTACTGAAAATATTTTCATTACTTGAAAGGAACAGCAAATGCTGTTCTTTAACAGAATGCAAAGCATTCTCATATCACTTTCTGATAATAGGACCTCTCCAATTGGTCTCCTGTAGCTTCATTATTAACATAGGGCATTTATAGCTGTGGCTCAACATTGCCAATGAAGATGAAGAAGCTTTAAAGAGTTAATGTGATTCACTTTTCACAAGTGAAGTATCTCACTGAAGACATGTATGGAACTGCATAGATGGGAATTGTCTGTGTGGGAAGGCAAGACCCTTAGGGTAACCATTTTCAAGAAGATCTATTAATGTTATGCTACCACTGAGAAGATTTTACTGGAAACATAGCTTCTAAATAGGATTACAGACTAAACCATTTAAAAATTTTGCTTTTAATGGAGATGAAAAGGAAAAAATTGCAGAACAACCTGAATTTCTGGACACTTGGATCTTAACAACATTGAGTTTTTGTTCTCTGAAATTCCTTGTATTTTAAGTCTTCATTTTCACTCCACATTGACTTGCATGTCCCTAAACTTTAGTCTTTCTCACACTAATATCACAATATAATTTTATTTTGAGAATTTTCCCTCAGTTGTCTCCCATTTTCTAGTTAAATTTCAATTTTTTTTGCATTCAGACAGTAAGCAAAAAATCCTTCCCCCTTTGCCTATAAGAGTTAGTATTATCTAAAAGAACTAACAGTGACAAACATTCCTTTCGATTTCTCTTCAATTAGAAGTTTCATCAACCTAGAGCTCTAAAAGAAAATTCCTGGAGGAAATTTTAAATCCTACAGGATTTCCATATATTTTTCCGGAATATTATGTGTCACACGTAGGTTTAACAATACTTGAAAGGTTAAAAGGTTGTTCTTGCAATTGTGAACTACTATTTATGCTGAATAATAATAATTTATGCTGAATATGTTTTTCGGGTTGGGTTGGGTTTTTTGTTGGGTTTTGGGAATTTTTGGTTTTGTTTTGTTTTAGGTTTTTGTTTTGTTTGGTTTAGTTTGGGTTTTTTTTGCAATAATGCTTATGAATGTTTTAAGAAAAAAAACTGTTTTAGGCAGTTAGTGAAGCACTTACATTTAAATAGTCTCATCTGGAATAAAAAGTATATTCTATCATCTTCCTATTATGTAAAAGGAAAGTAGTGAAATAAAATTTAATAATAAGTATATTTTTTGACCATACATTTTCTTCCCAGTATGCTTGACTGGAAATAGAGACCCAGCACAACTAAGTAAAAAAATCAAACCTCCAATAACCATGCCTTTCACCTGTCCAAGCCCCAACAAGTACATGGCACTAGTGTACAAATACAATTTTTAAAGAAATTTAAAAATTATTTGGTATATACCATGATTTTCTTTTCCTTAACATTTATTTTTAATTCCTACCCAAGCTATACCCTTCAGATCATTGTAGACTTCCCTTTAGCAAGGATAAGTACGTAGAACCACAGAAGTATTTTGCTTAATCTCAAGTAGGAATTTTACAATCCTAACCAAAGTAGGAATTTTACAAGCCCTGTTCAAGAGATAGATTCTTCTAAGCCGGGAGAGTGATAGAAAATATTTGGTCCTGGAAAATATCAGGAAAAAATTAGAAGGAAGGGAGAAGTGCAAGCTTAAGGTATGGTAATGTAAATGATAAAGATAGGGTATAAACACTTAAGAGACCAACATAAAATAAAATGCTCTTGTTTTGATCAGTCTGTAAAAGGATAGTAATTCCTTTCGTGTTAGATCTTGAACGTGTTAGTGCTGTAATCTGTACACAATGAAATTGTCTCTGTCAGAGCCCACGGTCATTCCTTGGGATCTTCGGACAGCAAATTTACTGGACCAGAAGCAATCTGTGATACAACACTGACAGAAGGAACAGCAAAACCCCAGGGAAACCATGGACATTAACAGAGTACACAAGACTAGTCCAGGGACTACAAGTCACAAATAGGCATTACAGTTGCTGTTCTTCAAACAAACAAACAAACAAACAAACACACAAACAACAAAGCCCATCACCTCACAGTGCCCCGATGTTGCTAGAAAACCATTTCTTTTAGAACAAGGAAGCTGCTCTTAAGTACAATAAAGAAAGATACCTTTTTACTGTGCATAAAGCTATATAGATAGTCTGTCTTTTCTCCACAGAATGTTTCTATTTTTATCCCTGAGGATAAATGTAATGTTTACTTGGTCAGAAGCAGAATTACTAAAAAGTAGTTTTCTTATCATAAATACAGATGAAAAAACTTCACCAAAATTTTTCTGAACTTTTTAGATGAGTTTCTCTATTGGTCTATACTTCGTATAGCTTACATCTGAACAAAGACATTGAAAAGTGTTCATAATAAGCCACCAAAATTAGACTTTTCATATTCCTTTGCCAAAATGACAGAGTAAACAATAAAGAAAGCCTGCATGCAAAGTATAATTTTTAATATTCTAGCTCTGGTTCTAGTTAATTATAAAAGTGTGATTCTAAAGCTCAGTTCAAGCTTTCAAATATTGTAGTTTTTGGGGTTTTTTTACCTAGGAAATAATCTAGGAAGAAAAACTGAACCTTTTTTTTATTCTCTTCCCTTTTATGATCATCTCTGCTTCCTGACAATACTTTGAGTAAAATACTAACTGACTCAGGATAGAGTCAAATATTTCAACACTCTTTCCTGCAAATGATGTTTAAGCAGTTGCCCTGTTCCTTCCCTTTCCCACCCCTCCTATAAAAATAATATTTGGACCCCTTATGGCTTGGTTACTTACATAGAAACCTTACAGTAATCAAAGTTCGCAGGTTACACTCCAGGGGACTTTCTTACAGTTTATTTTTATATGCAAGGAAAGTGGTTCACTCTAGCAGGACACTAGGATGTATGGAGTTGAAGGTGCATGGAAGTGTGTATGACTGGAAATTTTAATTCAGACACACTAGGATTTCATCTGAAATGCTAATGTAGTATCATCCACAAAGAGTGCAGAGTGCAAGTAAGAGCTTTAAGTAGAATTTAACTCCCAGGAATTGATTCTTGTCTTTTCTTGAGACAAAAGTTCTTCCATTTGAGAATGTTAATGGTTATTTCATGGACTTTTTTTTCTGCCTTAGTCTTAGTGTTTGTACTTTGTAGATTCATTATTTCTTCCTGTTAAACTCCATTTCATTGACTCGCTATATGGAATATCTGCACTTCCTTTCTGAGGAAGCTACGAGAGTGGGAGAGGGACTTTTTACAAGAGCATGTAGTGATATGACAAAGGGGTCATCTTTAAACTGAAAGGGGGTTGGTTTATACATTAGGAATAACTAGGCAACCTGGAAGCTGTCCCTGTCCAGTGCAGGGGGTTTGGAACTTGATGATCTTTGAGGTTCCTCCTACTCAAACCTTTCTATTATTCTCTGATTAAGAATGAGACATCATTTTGTATCTTTAAAGTATTCTTCAAATAGTTGCTAGTTTAGTCTCATAAGACTTCAATGATTTTTTTTCTGCATTTTTGATATTATTATACAAGTTTTCTTGGTAAAACCTAATGCTTGGAATTGCAATAGGGATTTAGGCACCAAAAATTTCTTCAGGCACTAAAATTAGTCACTATTACTATTCACTATTCACCTTACCCTTTGAAGTTTAATAGTTGATCTTAACTACCAACACCCTCAATTTGATTCTTGTTGGAACTTAACACAGGAACAAATACAGTTAATACAATTTTAATCACCCTGAGAATAAGTGCTTAATAAACTTTTGTATTTGGGCATAATTGCCTGAGTCCTGAAGAGTGTCAAAACTCTATATTTTTGCTAAAAGGACCTAGCTTCACTATTTAAGCTGCTAAATAAACATTCTAACAGCAGAATACAGCAACAACTAAGATCTTAGATTTAAATTTTTTATCTTCTGTGTCACACTTAAGGGATAAATTGCTGAAGAGCAAGAACACTCTTGTCTATCAATGCCCTAACTACTGGAGGAGATGATTATTTTAACAATCAACACACTTCTCCATTGAATGCTTATTTATTTCAGGACTTCCTTGCCTTTATGTTCTTAAGTCTGCTGAAAATTTGGTGTAACAACATATGAGTCTTGCAAAATCCAGTCGTCCCTGTATCTAGATAAAATATAGAGTTATTATTTCTTACTAAAATTAATTTTCTTCACATAAACACTACTTACACTTACCTGCGTGGTTCTACATTACATTTTCATGAGAGGAATTTCATGTTGCATACAATCAAGCTTGAAGGACAATAGGTTTACATAATGGGGGTTTTGGGTTTTTGGCCTTCAGCATAAGTTGAGGAACAGGAAACAGTCCCTTCCCACAGCTTCGACTCATCCTGCCACAACACTGTTGGATCAGGAATGTGCAAGTGGGCGTCATATGTAGTTTAATCTGATTGGGTACGAAACTAACCTTGGCACTGGATTTCATAAACATACATTTGATACTTCTCTAAGCCTGTTACTAACTGACTGTTGAACGCCATTGTCTAATAGATGATAAATAATGGCTTTGAAATATAATTTTAAGACAAATCCAACTAGAATATCTAGTTCTAACTAGAAGTTACAGATCATCACTCTTGCTTCAGTGAAGAGCAGACATTTCTTTTCAGATCAATTGTGTCCTTATCTACTTTTGTTCAACCTGAATTGTCCCTGTAGTTATAACTTTTTTCCTCATTTGATACAAAACCTGTCATCAATATAGTTTCTCTTTAATGCTATCAGATACTGTTGTATTGGGAAAATTATTGAATGCTAGGTTACAAATTTTCTAAAGACTTAAGCTATAGCTGCTCAAAATTGAATTTATTACAGTTTTTTCTGTAGTATACACATTAACAGTTTTTAGGGGCTTCATGTACACTTCAAAAGACAAGGTACTTACTTTAGGTTGCATTTGAATTGGGCACCGGGATAGCAAATTGCTTTGGAAAAATAAGGCAAATGTATAAGTTGTGTGGTCAAGCATTTTAGGTCTGAATGCCTTGTCATGTTTCTCTCAATCCATCAGTTTATGATAGACAAGTCAGTGACTGTCTCCATCTTGTCAATTTATTTTTTATGGTCTGTAATCCACCCTCCTCCCATGTAGAAAGAGATAGTGAATATTTTTTGTCATATTCAGACTGATATTTGGCCATTCAACTCATCTAAAGTCAACAGTTCAATCTTTTTTTATTATCTACTATAGTAAAAAAAAAACCAAACTAGTAATTTTATTTTACTGTAACACAGTAAAATTTTAAATAGAGTAATAGAGACAAGTAGTTGAGAAAATAATGAGTATTTGACATAGACTTTTGAGAAGAAATAAATGTGCACTATACATCAAATAATTTTTAGAGCATTTATTTTGTTGATTTTCCCCTTTAAACCTTCATTCATAGTCAGGGGAGAAATAATAAAGATAATAAATCAGTAGAGTGATAAATTATCCATGACATTTTTCATTAAACTCTTTAAAATCCTTAGTCTATAGAGAAGAAAGTATGTTTTCATCCTTTTGCCAAACACACATAAATAATTATGTTTAGATTTTTATTTCACAATATCAATCTCATTCGGTAGCAAACTATCCAAAATTAAACTAGCATTTATATACAATGTGTTATTCCCATTTAGACACAATCTTATATAATTTTCCAATTGGTTTTTTGATTACATAGTGATTTCTGTCATCTATTCTGTGCATATATCTCATATTTTTCAACAGCTTTGTAGTCCTGTTACTGTCATGAAATCCTACAATTATTTTCCCTAAAATATTGATATAGTTTCTTATAATCTTATATATTTACTCATCTCTTTTTGAAGCAGGTCTTGGACAATAGAGCTTCATCTTTGTTTTCACTAGTAACTTCCTATCTGTCTTATAATGCTTCTGCTTCTGTAGTTTTTCAGAACCTTTTTAGCTTATTTTCTCCCTTTGACCTCTCCCATTTCTTTCCTTGTATCACCACTCACTAACCTGTATCTTGAGATCTGTTCCTCTCTTCTCTATTTTTGATAAAATTCTCAGAGCCTCTGAATATTTTGGAAATAAACACTATGACTTTTTTTCCCCCCACTCTATTTTTGGGATGTTTATTGCGTTTGATTTTTTAATTTGGTTGGAGTTTTTCAGTTTTGTTTCTATTAATATCCACTGGACTTTTTGAGACATAACACATCCAAAAAAAAAGTAGAAATTCTGGATAAAAAATAGATTAATGTGATAGTAGAGCTCCAATATTCCTTCTGTTGCAAAAATCTCATTTCTCTTTTGGAATATGAAATTAGAACTAATTTCCTTTGGTGTTTATGTGGATAAGAACCCAAGAAGATCAATTTCTGATCCAGAAGAAAATCTAGGCAGTAAATGTCTAACTTTCTAGCACCTTTTACTTGACAAAAATGGAAGCAGTGAGGACAAGGGATTAGTAGCTTTAGCTTAATCTCAACCTGAAGATTATGATTTCATCAAAAGTTATTTTGAAAAATAGCAAAAAGTGTAAGTCAATCAGTGCATATGCCTTTCCTATTTTTTGATGAAATAAAATGTAATTGAAATGAATGGCTGAAAGTTCCTTGGCATAGGTCTTGGTATTTGTTTGTATTCTGGAGTCTATTTTTCCTTTCCTGTACTTATGTCTTATTTATCATCTTTAGTTCAACTGAAGATCAGAATATTTTTTATCTCATGTGCATGTCAATTATTTACTTCAGAAAACTCATTTAATATTATCCAGCAACAGATCCATTACACAATCTACTCATGTTTTGCTTCTACAGAAAAAAAAAAATGAAAACCGGTTATTGGCAGATTTAAATTGTTAATGCCTTTTGGGTCCTGTTACTGAATAATTCACAGATTGAACTAAATTTTGAAATACAAAGTTATATCTGAGCACCAGAGACATGAAAATACAACATAAGAACAAAGATGTAAACATGCATCTGAGATGAGCTGCAAAGACAGCAGCCCTTTTGCCATTCCAGAAAGAGTTCAGCATTCACTAGAGGAATGCTCTTCTTTTCTGTACTTTGCTGTAATGTCTTGTGGTTGAGGATAGATGAGGGACTGTGAAGCACAGCAGTGGTGGTGGGGCTGCATCTGGGGTTACTTTGCATCTGCTATGCTGAGCTACCACTGTGAAAAGCTTTGAATGATGTCAGACAAGTCCCAAAAATGACAACAAAATAAAATTCTCTAGAGCTGGGTTACTGTAGGCTATTGTTATGTCATGTAGAGAAAGCAATTATAGATATCTAAAGCCAAAAATTTATAGAAACACCATTGACAGTTCTATGAATTAAAAAATCTGCCTTCATTGCTACCTTCCTTAGGAGAAATAAAAAGAAACTGTAAAGATTTCAGACATTTAACATTTCAGAATTTTAATAAATGCTGCCTCAAAAAGTGCCTGCCATCTTTATGTTTAATATTTCTATTGCTGTTTGCATCCCCTTGACTCCTTTTTTCGTATTCTTTTGCTTCTGATGGTTGGCTGGTTGGTTGGGTTGGCTGGTTGGTTGGGTTGGCTGGTTGGTTGGTTGGTTCGTTGGTTGGTTGGCTGGTTGGTTGGTTGGCTGGTTGGTTGGTTGGTTGGCTGGTTGGTTGGTTGGTTGGTTGGCTGGTTGGTTGGTTGGTTGGTTGCTGGGTTTGTTGGTTGGGTTGGCTGGTTGGTTGGTTGGTTGGTTGGTTGGTTGGTTGGTTGGTTGGTTGGTTGGTTGGTTGGTTTGGGGTTTTTTGTTCCCGTAGTTTGATTGGGTTTTTTTCTTAATTTGTCCCTAATTGTGAATGTTCTGAGTTTAAGTGTGAGTCAAGTTCATACACTTAAGAGTCCTTAAAAACTCTAACACTCTATATACTTTCAGATTTTAATAGACTAAAAGAGCTCACATTTTCTTCTCTGCAATTACTGAAGATAGTACCCAAAACCAAAAAGGTACTGCAAAATTGTCTTTAACTTTCTCTTTGGCTGCCCCTTCATCTTTCTAATTTCAAAACAAACTGAACAGTGGTTCATTAAGAGTACTGTTCACACAACCCATGAGGATATCATACCCATAGTTTCCCTCTCCTTTCCTAGTTCACAGATAATCAGTTGTAGGATTGATAATGAGTTGTTCCTCATACTCCCTTATCCCAGCAATATCCTTCAAATGATTAATGTGAGTGTTTTTTGAAGCAAGGCTTCTTTTCCTCAGTGAAATCCATGAATTCTTATTTTGGGGAATGTGAAATTCATGGGATGTATACCTTCCTCTATTGTCAACTCTACAGACCTGCAAATAAGTTGTTCATAACTACTGAGATATTACTTGTGTTCTAAGTGCAATAGCATACTAGCAAGTAGAAATTGTACTGTCTACATAATCAAAGGAGTTTTTAATTAGCAGTTTCATATTTTAATGATAAACATTTTCAAGAGGATCTTAGTGAAGGGCACACTCTTTGTGTTTTATATCCAGTCCAGAAGAATTCTTCTGCTTGTAGTATTCTGCTAACTACACAGTGGAGTGGGAAAGACTATGCCATATAAACTGCAGCACTTAAATGTGGTATAACATCTCTTCAAACTAGATTGTTTTTCAACATTTCTTGAATTTATCTTTGCAATTTTTTTGAATATCTGACTAGGAAATGTAGAGATAATGAAAAGTGATCATGCTATTAAAATTTCATAATGAAAACCATGCTATCCCACCAGCTTAATTATCCTGTTTGTGGGGAAAAAAAAAAGCTGATCTTGTTCATGTGAATTAAATTATTTGAAAAAACCCAAACCCAACACTTTGGCAGTATGATAGAAATATTTTTTAAATTTTTTTTCTGAATTGGAAAATGTAATGCAAATGCTAGAGATTAAACTGTTGAACTTGCCAGTTCTGAAACACATTGCCAAGAGGAAAATTCTGCTCTAGGCAGAGAAATATATCTCGTGGGAAGGAGGTACTGTATGCCTTGCCTCAATTTCGAGAACATGCCTGTTTAATATGCTGCTGACGGGTAAAAATATGTCTCCCAGCAGAACACGACATGATTCTGCTCACTTTATTTTATGCTTCCAATCTACTGCTTCATAGACTGTTAAGAATGAAGCCATGTTGAAATTTACGGTTTCACTCACCTGTAATTTTAAAAAAGTAGCTGGTTGGAGGGATTCATTCAAGCATGAATAAATATGAAATACAGCAAAATCTTTGTAAGCAATAAATGATGTAAACATGTATTACTGCCTTTACAATATTATGAGAATATATGTGTAATATACATATTGAGCATTCCATAAAGGCACCATAATATCATAATTTTTCTGTTATGATAATTTGGCATGTTTTGTTTTTGTTAATAGAAAAGAAATGCTCATAGCACAGTGCTGTATTTTTATCTCCAAGTTAAGAGGTCATTAGTAAAGCATCTAGTGTAAATTAATATTTCTCTACGGAATAACTAACAAGGATAAATGCTAAGAACAAACACCTTGATGTTTCTAGACCTCTGATTAGTGAAACTTAATCATACCAATGAGCTTCACAGAATCCTGATTAAAACAAAGCATTATGTGAAAACAGGCTTTTTAATATAAGGTATTCTTAGTGTCTTTGGTGACTCTTGTTTTAATGCAATAGAAAATGCACACAGTTAAAACTGAATTGCACATAAACAGCTTGATAAACCAATAAGATTTTAAGACTGTCATTTCATAATACTGATGCACATTAAAACACAAAGAAACCTAAGACTTAGAAAATTATTATAACCAATATTGTGTCAAGGTAAAGGCAGCACAGGAATAATGCTTACTTCCAAAATAGCAGTACCTTGGTGAATATTAGTGAATCATCTCGGTCAGATTACATTTATGTATCATCCAATATCAATTAACACCTCAATCATGCAATGGCTCCTGAGACCACATCTGGGGGCATACTTGCATGTGGTGATATCCACTGTTCATATTGTCAATATTTATACATTTTCTATGGAAAACATTGCTAGAATTAAGGATTGTATTCGAGTAGACTAGTTCTTCATGGTGAAGTAATAATTTTTATTACACTAGCTAACATATTTGCAAAACCAGAGTAATTTCTCTTTAAATAATCCCATGGTGCAGCAGGCTTGAAAGAGAAATGGCCAACTTCAAAATGAACCATAAGTTAAGAGCAGTTGTTCTAAGTTTAACCAGATGAAATTATCTATCTGCCCAATGAGAGAAGAAAAGCTGGTCCAAATGACAGGAGCAGATGTGGATTCATAGCATCACTAGTATTGACAATCTCCACAAAATTAATGTAACCAGCTTGGGTCCTGCTTTAGTCCATGAAGAGACCAAACACATTGTTGCAGTTTTTCTAGGACTCAAACTTTGCTGGAAATATCTCTCTGAACACTGTGTTAACATATTCCAAATCTTAATAACAATTCTGGCATCAATTCATCTATTTTGGGTTTGCCTTAAGACCAAAATATTTTCTCATGTTAAAAACTTCCCTTTAAGGGGGTCCCCATGAGACAAAATAAATCAGGGCTTTAGTGCCCTGATATTTGTGTTGAATAAAGAAAGCAAAGATCTCAAAGCCTTTTCCTGGTACACTGCAGCAGCAAGAATTTCTAAGTAGATTGTTTACTTTGACTGATAGAGAAGGCTTCCATAAAATATTCTAGTCACTTCTGTTCTTACAATGCTTTGAAGTGACTTCTCAATGATAATGTTTAGGAAAAGATTAATTCATCCTATTTTATGTTTTATGTATGACAAAAATGTATCTTGTTTATTTCTTAAAAATATTTTTTAAGATTTACTATTTTTTTATTTCATTTTTAAAATGAAATATTTAAAGACATTTTTTTCTGAAATGGCATGTATTAATCACTGATCTGGAAAGAATCAGAAGATCAGGTGACCATTTTATGTTCATTTCTTAAGAAGAAGGAGAGATTGATGGTGATTCAGATTAATGAGGAATATCTAGTAGTCATAAGTAAATAAAGTGCTAAGATGTTAGTTGTTCTACAGTTTTTCATTCACTGTAAAAGCTGTCTTGGTAGTAGGGTTAAACTATTTCATTAAAAAAATTATCTCTGATATAAAAAAATTAGAAAAAATGAAAATCATACAAGAGCACCTTCAGAATATTTATATTGAAGGTGTTTGTGAATTAATTATTTAGATGTCCTATGAAATTTAAATCTTACCCAATTCTTAGAAAAGGGAAAAAACACTTCAGTATTGAAATATACAGGAAATACAGCTATAAACTGATATTTTTGTCAGTTTGAAAGCAACAAATATATTTGTTTTTAAGCTTAAGAAAAAGAAGGCAGCACAAAAAAAAATTCTAAAATGGTTAATACAAAAAGAAAGTGCTTGTATCTGTAAAATGCAATAGATGGCTCAAGATTTGTTCTCTTGGTGAAAATACAGGGTTTTTTTATTGTTGGTATAGTCAGTGTAAATCAGCAGTTCCATAGAGGTCGGTTGAGTAGATGATGCCTTTCCTCTGCTAATACAAGATTAGTATTGGACTTTTAAAGAAACATTTGTTGTATAAAAAAATTTCAGTGTGAGAAATCTGAGTCCTGTGTATATGATCCTTATACCCTGTTTGGTTTTGATGCTGCCATCTGAGTCTGTAATTGTGGTAGGAGACCAGATGCCAGGTAACTTGACATGAATGAGCATCTTTAGAAACACAAAGCTGTAATCTACTTGGAAGTTAATGTTTTGATACTGAAGCTACAGTGTTCTGTAAAAAGAAACATGTTTTCCATTCATGAGATCTATATTATCTTTTATTCAATCTTTATTAGACCATGTTGCCTCCAAAAGTTATGAAGATTTGCTTCATTTTAAATAGTTGTTGAACAATAGGATTTATATACCATATTGGATTAATTAACACATTAGAAGGGATAAATTATACCTTGAATGAGTTTATAGGGAATATGTATGCAAAAGAGCATCTCCTCTAAAAGCCTCTATCATTGCAATGATCAAGTATACCTTATGTCCAGGGAGCAGAAAGACAGGGATTAGTTCAGCAATTCTTAGATTACTGTTCTGTTCCCTTGTGTAACCCTATTAATTGAGCTAAGGTTCCTAATTTTTTTTTTATACAGACTATAGTATTTTTGTGACATTCTACCAATCCTGGAAGAAGCAATAAGAAGTAATCAATAGCCATTTATTCCAGTACACAGTAATGCATAATTTTAAGATGCACAGGTTTTGCCAACTCTAGTAAATGAGAGACTTCAGGCACTAAATATGAACCCACCTGGCCATATTAGCTTGTGTTTGCCCAGCTAAACTCTCCTTCCAACCAAAAGAGAATGATTATATCTAAACTGCTTTTGAGAATTAAATCTGTCCTGTCCTGAGCCCTGTCTGGACATTGGCTGAGACGCTGCTAAAGAGCCCAGGACAAAATATTGCATAGAACACGCTCACAGCTTGCCAGTCCTCGTGTCTGGAACTGTAATCATATCAAGAAATTATCATAACTCTGAAATCCTAATTTCATTTTCAATAGTTCTGCCTCAATCTGTGAGTCTGGTCCTAACACAAAGAATTAATGAGTCATGAAAGAAAGTCAGGAAAGAAAGAGAGAAAACTCTTCTTCTTAAAGAACAGCTTTATAAAAGCAGGTCTGAAAACAGAAAATTAGATCTTTGCAAGGAGCAGAGCAAGATTCTGCAATGTGGTAGAAAAGTCTGTGAGAATTTGCTGTTAAAACTTACTGATTCAGGGATTCTCCATAGTAAGGTAATTATCTAATTGAGAACTGTAGGGATGTTAAGTGTATCTTTTCAAACGCAAATTCAACAGAACTTTGGTTCCTTCACTGACAATTAAACCGACTGAGAGAAAGGGATTTAAATGTTAGCACTAATTTTTCATATGAACACTGTAATTAAATTAGTGAGGCAGTAGGAGAAATGACATATGCAAAGCAAGGTTTTTATTAATTTATACATTCACACATTTGTACATTTGTATAAATTCCAAAATACATACTCTTTATCATGAATAACTGTGAAAAAGAGCTATATATTTTAATTTTAGTCTTAGAGCCAAAGGGGAAACTGCTTGTCACAATGGAGTTGCCCTGCTTGCAGCAGTGTATGAACACTCTTTACACAGAAGTGAACAATGATGACACAAATTGGGCAAAGGCAGGAAAAAGTGCTTAAGTCAATAGAGAGAGTGAACAGCCAGGTGAGTGCCGTGAAAATATGTGACATCCTTGAAAAATATGTTCTTAATCCTGAGATTTAGAAAATTGGAGATCAGAACTGTTGCTAGGTGATCGCATTTCCTTATGAAACAATTTATGGCACTACTGTACTTCCATAAGGAAATGATAAAGTCATTCTCACTATAAATCTTTTTGCATACAAGAAGGAGGATGTTATACAGATTTATAGAGTTGATGTTCATTCATGAGCACCCAACACTGTCTTGACATGCCATCTGTGGGACTTTATCTTCCCCTTCAGAATGGCATAAGTCTTTCATCCATTGTCAGCAGTATGTGGATGCCTTGAATACCTTTAATGTTTGAGAAAATCAGATGAGCTTGGATAGCTAATGCACATGATTGAATTTTGTTCACAGTGGATGATGAAGCAAGAGCAATCTGTGTTTTTTATAACCTACAGAAGTCTCTTGCAATTTTGCAGATTCTCCATGTTCTTTGGTCTGCTACCTGCAGGAGACATTTGAATAATTAGCTAGAGATGTAACCTATCCCTCATGGCTGAGCATGTCTACCCAGATCTAGAACCAGCACCTGTGATCCATAGATTTTACTGGAGAATGCAATTGTCTTGTTAAGTATTACACAGAGTCTGACAGAGAAGTAATTTATGATTATACAGATTGTCCTTTTTCTTCTCAAACAGTAACTGAAAATATTGCTAATGGACTGTCATACCTCTTAGCACAAGCAAATCATTTTAATTCCTTTGGTATTTTCTAGTGGGGACTTTCAGCCACCCATGAGTCAATGGAAAAAATTCTTGTGTTTTCAGAGAATGTTAAATGTACAGGACCTATTCATAGTAGAGCTTCTGTTGTTCCATATATCATTGTTAAGAGATCTCTGTCTGACCAACATACCCACAAGCAGCATAAATGCCATAGGGAGCAGTTAGAAACGTGAGGATATTAACTTCACAAGAAAAAAACAGAGAAATGCCTTTGAATAGGCAGTGGTCTGGTGAACTTTGCTGCCTGGCAAGCTGCTATACTCAGTTACAAGGTCTGTATTTAATACAGAATAAGCAATGCTTTCTAGTCTGCAAAGTTACTTTCACTATAATACAGAGGGAAATGGCCTACATTACATAGCAGATATCCTGCAATCAGGAAAGATAACATTTGTAAACTGAAAATCCATAAGAACCTAGGTTTGGGAAACATCTCTGGTTGAGGATTTTAAAGCAACTTGTCTATCTAAAATTAACTGTATATACAATAACCAATGTGTCACACACAGAAAAGAATTGCCACTAACAATTTTAATCTGAATTTTTCTTCACATTATTTTTTCAGGCCCTGAACTGAAAATTAGGACTGAAAAAAAAGGAAAAAAAAGGCTGAATTTTGGAATTAAGTATACAGATTTTAGAGGCCTTCAGAGAAAAGGGAAAAAATGTTCTTTGTATTTGGGAGAGTGAAAAATAAAATATCACTAAACAGAAGTCCTGGAAAAAAATCTTAGAGTATACTTTCCAGATAAGAAAAATATGCTGAAATAATGAATCAAAATTTCTGGTGGGCAAAGTAGAATTGTCTGAAGAAAATGAGGTTAGTTGGACAACTAAGTTTGAAAATGTATTATGGGACTTTAACTAATCTTCTTAAACAGAATTATTTTTTAACATTTTGTTAAATATATAACGCCTTACAACTTCACCTTTAGTGTTATTATAACAGTAAATTTCTTCTCTTATACTCTCTGAATAGATGAATGCGCTTAAGTAGCACCCACCGAGACAGAACCTTTTCCCATTTCATCTACCACCTTTTTTCATTTGCCAGAAGCAATACTGCTGCCTCTGGATGATGCTTAAGTTTACCTAAAATAGGGAGTCATCATGCACCATTTGTAAATGCCTTGTGCTGAACTGAATAATGGTTTATTTATGATTCTGAGACTTTTATGCATTTTTTACGCTTCTACTTTTAAAAGTGAAAATATTACATAAATCCAATACTATTTTCTATAATGGCCTGTGGGAACATCAAGGAAATATGCCCAAACAGATGGACGTCTGTTAGGTCTCCAGTAGCATGAAAATCAGAAAAATAATCTGTCATATTTTTTTGCTTTTCAGTATTTTTCTGAGTAAGGGATTGATTCTAGAGTCTTCTTCCTGTCTTCAGGAAATTAAGTTCTAACATACTTGTTCAGCATTTATAGAAAACTTTTAAGATGTTCCATAGCAAGCTTTTGAAAATATTATCTTGCCTATAACTTCAGTACATATTGAGAAGTTGTACTGAGAACTGAAACTTGGAATATTCAGTGCACTTCTAGCTTCTCATATGCTTTTTACTGAAGTCATCAAGTATCTAATAATTCATATGAGCAGCTAAGTATTCTGTTAACTTTATTTATTGTCTGAGTGATTGGGAAGTTGACCAATGGAATTCAGTGTTAAAAAATGAATTCAGTGTTAAAAAATGAAGTCCCTAATTTAGGAATTCCTAAAGAAGAAGGCTTCCATTAAAACATTAATGGTAGTGCTATCTACTAATTTGACCTACTGCCCTTCAGGGACTGTCACATCAATTATTTTTGTGGTTTTATCCCCCATTTCTTGTGTTCATCTATTAGAGTTACACTTGCTTAGCAATTTTCCCAGAATTTCCCACAACACATTACTCTCTCAGGGTCTAGAGAGAGGCATATCCTGGCAGTCTGTGCATTTAATTCACAGACTGCAGAAACTACTGCAAATTTTTGTGATCACTGCTTACTTTATTTAAAATTTAACTGAAAAGTATTGTCAAGGTGATATGCCTGTTTTAAGATGACTTTGGCTGCTTGTTGATCATGTTGCATAAAGGGGAACTGAATTGATTTTGAGGCAGATGGACAAATATTGTCTGATAAAACTAAGAATATATTTTGTGATACAAAGTTCATCTTTCTTTACTTTCTTTCTAAGATAATATTTATGAGAAGAGAGGTAAGACTTTTTGCTCTGTGAAGGAGTAACCATGCATGAAAATAGAAATATTTGAATGATTACCCAGTACTTAGAAATATTAGACTAGCTTCTCTGTAGAATTTATTCTTTACTTCAGTATTTATTAAATATTCATAGCTGTATTGTGTATTAGGAGTTTTATAGCAGAATGTTACTTCTTTTATGATTGTGCAAAGACCCCTGGGGGACTACTTTTGTGGAAGGCCATTTTTAACATATAATGAGCAACACATCAGCTAAAATTGATTGAGAATTAATTTTTTCTCTCTCATTTTTGTTGCAAGGTCTTTTTCCTCTATATGTTCTTCTAAATTCATCATATGCATCAGTTAAATTGTCTTGTGCTGATCACATCAAACCAGGCTTTCTACTGCTTTTATATTTTACTATCCAGCCATAAGATATATTTTATATTCTTTGCTAACATTTTCCAGGTTATTTTTTTCCTTCTAGCAGTTGCTTTTTTCCAGTTCATGTGTTAAGACACTTGCCATGACATCAGTCAGACTGTCTCACATTCTCTACTTCTGAGCATTTTAGCCAATTGCATCCTAATTTTAGTGTCTTTCAAAATTCCCTGGCTGGGGCATTATTTCAGCACTAACTTACATAGAAGAATGTCTCCCACTGAGTCAGTAGCACTAAAAAACTTGCTACAACACTGAAGTGTTCCTTAGAGGTCTCCCACTCCTCTATTAATTCAGCCTGAATGTGCTTAGCTTGTTAGGACTGACAGGATTACAGTCCATGGTGGCACAACTGCCTGAGTTCACAGAAGACTGTAGGAGATCTGACAGTGGTTTGTTTTCAACAGAATATCTTTACAGTGTAAGACTGGTCATTCCAACATGGATTGACTATGAATCCCAAATGTAAATAAATTTCTTTATAAAAAAGTTCACAGTAATAATTTATTTTTAAGATGTGAAATTATATAAATAATATTCTTTACAATATATTTATTTCACAAATATCAATGTAATTGAAATTTAATAGCTATAAGGATTTATTAATTTCCTATACATTGCATACCTAAATATATAGATTTTAGATGAAAAGTCATGAGGAAAACCTCTTGCAAAACAGAGGATTCATATTACATCTTAAATCTCCGAAGTGTACATTCTTTTAAATATATCTTAGTATTTAGTGATACATCTGAATTGAGTAGTTACTCTGCAGAATGCTAAGAATTGGTACAAGTTAGCTCTGAATAATCTTGACAATCTAGCTCTAAGTAATCTAGTCTAAAAAGGTAGTTTCCCTGTCATTTTACTAAACTGAGTCATTAATGCACTCTCTAAGAACACAGATAGTCTTAGTGATTTCTATATATCTAAAGATTCTTGACAAAATGTTGTAGAAAACCTTAACGGTTTTTGAGGAAACCTTAAAGATCATTGAGCACAGAAATATATGAAGAAAAATGAAAAGCAGTAGTAGCAGTAGTAGTCTTGGTTGTGTTAATTCTTGCTGGAACAAGAAAGGTAAATGACATCCTAGACCTAAAGTATGCTAATTGTATTTGTTAATGGTTATAACAGATTACCCTACTGGAGAAGGACTCATTCTCTGTTACATCTGCTAAGCATGACAGAAGAATAATTTACCATTATTTTGCAGAACTCATTCCCCGAACTCAAGCTCCTTGGGTATTTTGAGATTTATCATAACTTTTCTCAAGTACATGACAAAAATACTTAAACTACCTTCAGAACTTCAGTTGTCATTTATAACCTGACATAGGAGTTCATGTACCTTACAAAACCTTGAAATCCAGTCATCCTTTTCATCTGCAGTGGTAAAGTAACAATGCTTACATCTTATAACAGCAGTTTTTACCAGAATGTTTCAAGGTGTACAACAGAGGAAGCCAGCTTTAGTTCTGTAAATAATTGTCGTACAAAATATATTATTGAATTTATGAGTAAATGGAAGCTTTTTTCTCCCACAAAAGTGGTTGTTACTGCTTTACAGCATTGACACATTGGTTATATGTTCTGTAGAGCCTTTTTTGGTTGTTATTTTCTTTTCATGAGTTTGACTAACTATCAAGAAACTCCAGTTAATGCCACTCATTTAACAAAGACACTCTTTTAATAGCTGCTCTGACTGCAGCTGCTTTCCAGAAATGACATACTGTACACCTTAATTTATCTGACATTATGGTGGCCTCATACTACTTGATTTCACTGAAATTAATAAAGGTACTATACCTCCAGGGTCACCCAGTCATTATTTCCTACTGATGTAGAAGATAGTATGTATTATCCCACTGTATTTCTATCTTCTGCTTAGTTAATATGTTAAAGATTTGAGAGTCAAAAGTACTTTGTTAAAGATTTCAGAGTCAGAAGAACAAACAAGCACTATAAAATGGCCTTTCTTCTATATAGAGATAAAACCCAAATTTTTCAACAATTTATGCTCATTTTTTTTCTTATCATAATAAATTTCAGATTTCTAAAAAAAAAAAAAATTGCTATGTATGTCTAAAAAAATGTAGTAGTCAAACGATTTTGTTCCATGTTTGCTCAAGTTTCACATCACATACTTTTCTTTAGGTAAAATTTTTAAAATATTTTTGGAGATGTCATAGTCTAACCCCATCCAGCAACCAAATACCACACAGCAGCCTCACTCACTCCTTTGCCAGTGGAAAGTGAGACAGGGAGAATCACAAGGGTAAAAGCTGGAAATCCTATGGATTGGGATAAAGGTACTTTAATAAGGAAAGCAAAACTTCACATGCAAAAAATTAATTCACTTCTTCCCAAGGGCAGGCAGGTGTTCAGCCATCTCCAGGAGAGCAGGCCCCTATCATATGTACCAGTGACTTGGGAAGACAAATCCCATCACTCCAAACATTTCCCCTTCTTCCTTCTTCCCCCTCTTTGAATACTGAGCAGGATGTCATATAGTATGGAAGATTCTTTTGGTCAGTTTGGGTCACCTGTCCTGGCTCTGTCTCCTCCCCAGCCTCCCACGTATTCCCAACCTCCCTGATAAACTGGCAGTAGGAAAAGCAGAAGAGACGTTGCCTCTGTGTCAGTCCTGCTCAGCAATAAAAACCCCCTCTATATTATCAACCCTGTGCTCAGCACAAACATAAAGCATAACCCCATACCAGCTACTGTGAGGAAACTTAACTGTGCCCTGGCCAAAACCAGCATGAATGGTTTGACCCTCTTCTGCATTTTAAAATGTTTGGTGCTGTAATGCCATAAACAAAGTTTGTATTGCTAAAGGAAGATAAGAGCAATGACATTGCTTTTGAAGTCCTGTACCTATATGCATGTCTCTTCTCTTTTAGGAAATTTGCTATTGCTTTGGCAACATTCTAGCAGGTTGCCTGAAATAAAAAGGAGTTGGTTTTTCTTTTTCTGTATCTGTATATATTTTTTCTGTTGTTCAGCTCTTGTTCAGTTGGAGAGAGAATTGACGAAAATTTCATGTTTTAAAATAAAGTTTTCAAAACATGCACAATAATACATTTAATAAGAACCTCATGGAATTAGGAAGTTATGAGTCTGTATAGCAATTATCATCTTAAATTATGAGTACATAGATTATGCAAAGAAAAGGATTGCCTATTATATAAAAATGCTTACATTAAAGCCAGCTTCTAATTTATTGCTGTCTGTGATAAATTTTCATTGCAAGCCAAATCACCAGTCTACACATATTTTTCCAATAGCCCTCAGCAAAAGGTCAGATCTCTGTTGTATAATGGTGAGCTTCTCCTTCTCTAGCATAAATGTACGGAGTTTGCATCAGGGAGAAGATTTTTTTCTCTGGTGCTATAGGTCTGAATAATTGTCTGAACAATGTGTTTCCATACTATATATATTAGAAGCAGATGTGCTAAAGGATAAACTATTATTTTATTTACATTAAGCTAAAGTGAAGAAGCAGAGGTAAATAAGAAGTAAGGCATGTTTTTCTAAGCCTGAACACTCAAAGTGAAGTTTCATGTTCTCCTTAATCTGACATCCATTCTTGAGGGTAGATTTAAGGTCATTTGCATGTTAATTAACTGGTTGTGGGTGTTGCTAAAGATTTACACTTCTACATTCTTAGCTAACGCAGCAAATAGCTGCTGGCTATTTGGAACTGCATTGCATGAAACTGGTGGGACCATTGCTTGGAAAAATCTGGTGCTTTGTGCAAAGTGCAATGATACAAGCAAAAATAAACTCATAAAAATATTAGAAGTTCATAACTAAACACTGATTATCTAACATTGGTAAGGCCTTAGAATCTAGCAGAATAGGAACCAGTATCCTTACAGACCTACTCTTCTGTATGTCCACATGAGCCCTTAATAGGACCTAAGAGCTCCAGTCTGACCTCACACTCCAAAGCAAGGGCAAAAATCATTACTGAATTTATTATTTTATTGGGTTTTTTTAAAGTCAACATCTCAACCATTAATACTACAGATCACATAAGGTTGCTAGGAGCTCTTTATGGTACCAGCTCATTGGAAAAGAAGCTGTAGCCTGAAATGAGCACTTCCACATTCCATAATAAGGCATGGAGAATGAAGTTTTCCGCAACAGGATTACAACAATGATGCAGCAAATAATGCATAAAGCTGCTCATTTGCCAGACAAATAGTGTTGACTTATGAACTTATGCTATCTGTTGTTTTGCAAATTAACTCTCAAGTAACAGGATCCCATTATTTAAGACTCATATCTTCCACAGTTGCTTTGAATTAAGCTTTGTTACCAAGAGCTAGTGAAATTAGCTGTAAATTTTAAAACATTATTCTCATAAGGAGATTTTTTTCTTCTCTTTTTATAGAATTACACAATTTTAATAGAGCTGGGAGAAAGGAAAATTCTTTGAAACAAAAATTCTTATATGCTTAAAAATTTCCAAAGGTCTTTTGCTCATTAAGAAATGTTTTTTGGAAAACCCCATTCTGTCTGCAGTCCAGTGTACCAATCTCTAGCACTGGAAGTACATACTAGTGCAGTCCCAGTAGGTGGATTTTAATGAAAAAATATGTGCTAGAACAGTATGCAAACACATGTTTATTCTTAGTTCTTTTTCCTTTGACATTAAGTTTTACTGAGAAACTAGGTCTTTGTTTCCTAAAAGAGTTCATTTAGTATTAACTCTTCAAAATTCTTCAGAAAAAATATTTTCTTTAAATCCGAATCTGTGGCTATGATTAATGAAAGCTGGATTCTAGTGGTATGTTTTGAGTGTGCATATTGAAATTCATTGCATGTATTTTTCCTTTTCTTATTTTTATTGTTTTGCATAATATGCCTTTTAAGTTTTTTTACATTATTTTTAGATACTTCCTTCAGCAAAGAAGTTTTTTCATTCTCTCCTCCTTACAGAAGATTTTTTAAGTCTTGAGATTTTTAACACTTCTATAGTAATGAAGATATTTTGTAGTGACTAAAAAAGTGAAAAAAACCCCATAAAGTGTAAGATAGGAAGTACCAAGTATAAGATAGGAACATGCATTAGTTGCATGCTTATGTGACAGGATGTGAAAAATGGTGTGATGTTGTTACATAGATATTGATAATGCTGGTGCATTATGCCAATCTGTCTGACAGCCACAGTATGGTCGAGCTGAAATTTGTCAGTGCTCACAGGGGCAAATTGTCAGTCACAGCAAACAGGTGTCAAAGGAGGGGAGAACACTGGACACCAAGACAGGACGGTCTTTCTGTGGCACATCAAGGCAAATGCAGGAATGGTTTCCTCGGAGCACTGTGAGGACACAGGATATACTGCCATGGGATAAAATTGTGACTGTGTTTAGAACTGATGAGCAGTTCTGTTGGAACAAAATTGGAGGAAGGCAAATAAAAACTAGATTAAAATATGTGGTGAGAATGAGTGCATTCCATAACATGCTGTAGATTATGTGGCTTCCCACCTTCTACTAGGTAAATTCCATACACTGTTGCCTACCTGGGTCTTTGTGCAAATGGCCCTTCCAATTTTTGTATTTTTACATTTTTTTTTATTAAAAACATTAAGAATATATTGTTTTGTTAGTTATGACATAATTTCAGCAACACTTTCAGTCTGTAAATACCGGTAAGTAAGCCAGATCCAAGGCATTGCAAACTTGCTATGCTGTGGTGTACTATAGATGTCATTTAATGCAGGTGATATATGCATTATGCTATTGCAACGGCCATCATGATATTAACTCTTTATTAGAATTAGTTTAACAGTAAAAACCAGATCCTAGGTCCTGATTTCACTTTTGGTGTTCAAAACATTAGAAGATAATACTGATATTTTTTTAAAAATAGATTTCCTAAAATATTTATTTCTACTGTAAGAGACTAATTTTCTACAGAAACTCATTGTCACTTTCCACATAATATTGAGAATACTAAAGAAAAATTAAATATTTGTCATGGAGCCTAAAGAAGCCAGGTTTAACTTGGTATTCACATTTCCCGCTGTCAGAAGATATTCTACACAATGAGGTTTTATTTTAATATTAAATGTATTTACTGGGATTTTGATTTAACCATACAGCAGTTCACTGAAATAAAAAAAAAAAAAAAAAAAAAAAAAAACAAGCACAACACAGTCTTTCAATACATGACTGGATCAAAACACAAATTTGATTCTCATTACTGGTCTCTGTGATGAAAGAATACATGGTCTGAAGTCAGCTCAAACGCACTCTCCTCTTCAAAATTCTTTCTGCTGATTGCTCAGTTTTATACTCTGTGTTGTACTGAACCAGTTCCCCCATGCTGGTCTGGGTCACTCAGGAAACTTTCACACTTTGATTAATCCAGGGAAGGCTGTGTCCAGAGCCACCTGATCCCAGTCAACCTATTCAGCCCTTTATCTAAAGCAGAGATGACCCTTTGGTCCTCTGGTCAATTTTAAGTGCATTAATAATAAGGTTTTCATGTATTATCCTGACAAGTTAGACTAGCTTGTTAAAACTCTATGCAGACTAGCAACAATTTTCTAGATCAGTATATGTGGGGTGTTTTCCCTTTTTGACCATAATATGGCTTTGGTGTAACAGATTACTGTACACTTTTATCATTTGATATACAGGTCATTATTGTGTTAACAGGTAGGACAGTACATTTAGTGTCATAGTAGTAATAAAACTTAAAATTCTATGCTTTTTTAGTGCTAAAAATTAAATTAAGCAAAACAGTCTGAATACTAAATTTTCACACAGCCTTTCTACATAAAACATATGTCTGAGGAAGTGAAACGTATATTTTATTCTAAATGGAATCTTATCTGAAACAAATCCAGAGTAGTTTTGAAAACAATTTCTTTTTTATCTAGTGAAGTAGTGCATTATTACCCATTGATTAGATAAAATATATTAACCTTGATTTTGCATCCAAATAAGGATCTGAGCCCCATTTTAATAAGTTGTCTCTGCACATTCATAGCACATATTTTTAATGCACATATCAATGACAGAAATTAATTAGAAAAATAACAGAAATTAATTATAAAAATAAAGATTAAAGCCATCTCACCTCAATGGATACTCTAAGAGTATATTTACTAACTCAAAAGCTTAAGCATATCTATACAATTATAAAATGATCACAAAACTGTAAAGAGCAGGCCTGTTTACATGACAGGAATAAGGACTCAGTTCTCTCCAAGGATCAGTATTAATAGTTCTAAATTGTGTTAGGTAAAAGTAAAAGAAATTCCCCGCACTACATGCATTTAGGATTTATTTCTGTTTGTAAATAGGCTTACATAAGGTAAACACTGACATTGGTGGAAATAATTTGGAAGCTTTTTTATACCAGCAGGGTATAGTCCTGTGCTCAGCTTACTTTGCCACTGCTCTCCTGAAACTAAAGCAGTTTTGTACTACGTCCTATTATATGATTTATTAGCTATGTTTTGCTTGATTGGAAGAAAAGGGATTTAATGTATGTTGCTGAACTCAACCTTTAGCATGATTCCATAAGAAGGTAGTGCAGTCAGCAAGAATCCTGAACTTCTAACCTATCCCTTTGCTTTTTTCCATCAACTTAACTGTATCCAATAATTCAATCTGTCAGAAACTGCCGAACAGCATAAATCTGTGTCCTGTGTGACTAGTAAGTTAAGTTGTCATCTTTCTCTGTAATAATTTATTAATTAGTTGGAAAAACAAGTAGATGAAAATAAATGTACTCAGGTTTCCTGCAACAAAAAGCAGATGGTAATTTAACTCTGCTTCTCTCATTTTAGAATCAATTTCTTTAAAAAGTGAAGAGAAAAATAAGTGAAAAATCTTCATATTCTGTGTAGCTATTCTACAGCAACCAACAAAGACTTTACTAGCCTCTGAAGCAAGAGTATGTCAGGATTTCCGGGAGACTATCAGCCATGACAGGTTTGACAATTACTGCCTGCTACCTTGGACTTGATGATTTATTTATACAGTGACAAGATTCAACTTTTGAAACTTCAAATTAATATAGGGAAGGAAAGTAAGAAAAGGACACTTCTAAGAAGTTTAACGTAAGCATACAGAAATATTTGAGAACCTGAAAAGGCACCAAGGACTTTTCAGATACTTTTGAGAGTTAGGTAATTAAAGATTATATCAGTTTTTCATTGCAAGAGTATATGGGTAATGAAGCCAAAAACCCTAAAAATTTTTACTCTATTAATCTGATCCAAGTCAACAAAGTTACCAGAAGTAAAGCTTTTACTGCCAATTTCAATATGTTTTGGAACACATTTAATGTCCATTTCAAATTATGGTGTAAATTAAGAAGCAGCTCCATCAGTTCACAGAACGTTCACACTCTTTTCATTAAATTAAATTTATTTTAACCAGTCTTGTGTAGAAGTAACAATTTTCTATTCAGAATCTGCTAAAGAAGATTAACTACTGAGAATACAAGCATCATGTTTTAAAGAATGCATCACTTCTTCAAAAGCCAGCAGAAATGTGTAATCAGAATAAAATTATCTTTTCATTATTTTTAAAAAATCAAATATTGTGACTGCATGTAATCATAGACAAAATACATTGATTGCTATGTCTTATATAATGGAAAAAGAGTTGGTGTACCAGAAAGGGTTAAAGTAGTTGATATTCAGGAACAAGGACCTTGTCAATGCTAATAGGTTGCTATGACATTTACTTAGTGCAGAAATAAGACAAAGCAGTATTTGCTTTTCTCAGTAGCCCAGCTACCAAGTAGGACACGAAGTGAGAACAGCTGTGATGCTGAAAGTGATATGCTTTCCTGATTTATTTTACTTTCTTCACACTGAATAGTTGGCTCTGGCTCAATAAGCTTTCTTGCATACATGTCACTTTGAGCAAGGGTAAGAAAATAACCCCTTACACTGAAATAAATATTAATATGCTGTTAATGACTGCTCCAATAAAATGACAATTGTTCTCACACCATCATGTATTTGCGTCCACATCCACAATAACATTTCAGAAGCCATAACCTCCTAATTTTACTGATTTGGAGGTTTTGGAAAATGAAAATGGAAAAAAAATCAAGGAAGTATTAAGTGTTAGGAGGAATGGGAAATATATTTTTGAATCAGAAGAATGAGAGAATACTACAAGGACAGAGACTGTGTTGTGTGCATTGGGAACCAAACCCCCTCTCAAAGGCTGAATTTCACATACAGTCCTTCTCATACCTATCAGCTTTTGCTGTCATGAGGAAGTTCATTTTCATTGCTAAAATGTTCCAGAATGTGGAAGGCAAAGGAGAAAATCTGACACTGGCATTTGATCCTGCAACTTCTTACTTTCTCCTCTTAACAAAGAAAAATGCAGTAAGGAAATCAAACAAGTAGGTGTTTGCTCCACCTTCCTGAAGCTAGGTAGCAGTAGTTTCTTTCCCATTCCATGGATCTGGTCTGCAGAATAAGAAACTGGAATTAAAAATTATACTAATAATACAAAAGTTCTGCTTTTGTATTATTAGTATCACCAACTTCTGACCCAGATAGATATGTTTGCAGGCATTTGGAGAAAATATGTGATGTACATATTCCATCAAGAAACCAAAGAGAAAGAAAAATACACAGAAATAATGACAGAATCTGTGGAAAGTAACCTCATGATACACATAGAAGCTGACTTTAATAAGCAAATATATTTCCAGGATATCTAGAAAAAAGAAAAAAATATTACTGAGAAATAACTTTACATAATGGTCAATTTATTAAAAATTGCATTTATTGATAGAACAATGAATTGTTTAGTCTGACACTCTCTGGCCAGGTTCTTTTATATATTCCACATGTGGAAAGTTTAATATTTATTATCAAATTTTGTTATATGAAGATAGTTGGTATTGCATAGGATTTCTGATTTATCAGAGTGATTAAAATATACTGCAGAAATATTGGTTAAATTTAACAAAATAAATTTATATGAATAGAGAGTTGGATCAGGGCACCAATGTGTTCTCCATTATTGGTATCTGTAATACTTGTACTGTCAGGATGCTGGGAGTCCCCACCTGCTGGAAAGGAAAATACGGGTTGAAGCCATCTCAAACTTATTGCTGTCTTTTAAATTCTTTTGACACTTGTCTTGTTTTATGCACTATGTTTAGCTGAGCTGCATATTCATTACCCCCATGCTGATCTGGCTAGCCCAGGGAAACAGTCAAACTTTTAGTGAACTTGGGAGAAACATTTATAGAGCCAGCAGATCTGCTGAACTGTTGATAGGTGCTTGTCTAAACTAAAGGGCACCCTTTGGTCCCCTTTGTGATGAGATGAAAGGGGACCAAAGCTTTCTTGCAACAACTGTGGTCAGTCCCACCCTGCATAACTTTCTGCTCTTCATGGATACATCTCTCTTGCTTATCTCCTCTGAGTCTTTTCCTATTTTAGGGGTTTGTTTCTCAGTCACAGAAATAGAATGCTACAAACTTTAAAAAAAATTAAAAATTAGTATGCTGTGTCAACAACACCAGAATCTGACAAATTGTTACAACCCAACATAATAGTCATTGAGAAAATAACAAAGAATAAATTGCAAAGTATTTCTTTCAGATTTTCTAATCTAAGTTGGGAATGTTATTAGTCCTTATCATCTTTTTAGGAAATTAATAATCATAGAAATTTCAGCTGGAGGTGACTGAACCTTCTTCAAGTGAGCAGAGCAGAAAGATCTTAAAGGGAACACTCTGCATTACAGGTAGTTGATGGCTATGTAGAACTTCTCATAACTTAGTTACCATAGTCATTAGATTTTTTTTTGTCTTTTTACTGCATGGTATCAAACAAAAAATCCAGGAGTTCATTTTAAACATGAGATTGCATGTTAAGTCATAGTGATTTTGAGATGTTTACAATGCAATATTCATGGAAGGCAGTGGAATGTCCAGCAGTTAGTAAGGGTCTCATGTCAGCTGGTTAAGGCATTCACTCGGGATGGGAAAATTCTGGGTTGCTTCAAGAGCTGCTTATACATGTTATCCAGTGTCTGTCTCATGTAAAATGTATAGTCTTTGGAATACAGAACAGAATCCCAGTCTCTTCTCTCAAGAGAAATTTTGAACCAGTAGGTTACTGAGTTGTCATTATGCTTCCTCTCTTACTGATCCTATAAATTTTAATTATTTTCTGCACAGTGAAACAGCTTCAAAAAGGAGAGGAAAAAAATATTCTTAACCCCAGTAAAACCTACAGCCCAGATATCAAGTTGAGAGGCTTGGATGTGATGTTGAACCTTCTCCTTACTGATTATTATGTCTCTGCTAATATGTGTATATGGGAACATATTTTGGGTAGAGCACATGTGACTCTTTCTCCCAGTTGTGCTCCAGAAAGGGAAGAAACAATGATTTTTTGATCTGTATGTACATCACAATATATTGAACAATTATGGAAAGTATTTGGAGAAATCACAAAGTCTTCCATTCTCATTGTACTTATGTATTTCATGAATTCTAAAACTTTCTAAAGATCAGGATATGTGTGTTTACACAAAAACCAGAATGTGAAAATACATGGGAAAATAATTGTCAAAACTTGAAGCCTATATTGAGTTTCACCTTATGACTAACAGGCTGAATTACGTCTGTAGTTTACATGAGTCCCTTGTACATCTCAGGTGAAAGCCTTAACTTTGAGTGATTAGCTTAGAGCTGAACTTTCTCTGTTTTGTTTTTTTAAGGGAAATATTGGTTTAGTATTTTTTTCAACCAATTGAGTTTTTTAATTTTTGAATGGCACTACCATAGGAGATGCATACTAACCTGAACACATAAAATTTTTCATATCACTTTCAGATATAGTGAGAGTGAGTAAAGTGCATAAAATTTTATTCATGATATTTTACCAAATTTCTTCTATTTTATATGGGCAAGTATGTATCTGTCCTTATGAACTAGACATTGTGTGATCATAACCACTGTCATAAACAAATATACAATCAAAAACATAAACATTACCTTTTAAAAATAATCTGGGTATTTTGTAAACTCAAAATGACTGGAAATAAATTTTTAGTTATTAGTTGGGATCAAATGCTCATAATTTAAAATCATGAAGTTCAATAGAATTACCTGGCACCGGAATCTTCTAACTTTTTAACTACAATTGTAATTTCCTTATTCTAAAGTCTAATGAAGTTAAAACTCTGTTTAGTAATTTTCTTGCCTCATGTATTATCGTTATGTTTCTCTTATGACTACCTATTTTTAATTTGTCTCCTTACCAGGGCATTTGTTTAATTGCATGGGCAAAGATGAAAATAAAGTCAGAAACCACTGAAAAGAAAGAGGATAAGTGTGCCTCCTTTAGGATCCCTTGACTACTTACTGCCAAGCTTACATGAAGCCACTTCTTGTTGTCATTCATTAGATAGAGGAGGAGAGAAAAATTAATTTCTCAAACTGAAGGCTCTCAGTCCTGCTTTACTGATAACAACAGTGCAGTGGACCCAATAGAATATTGGGTAAATGAACAGCTTTTACATAATTCCCATCTTTTGCAAAAAATTGGCACTGAAAGATAAGGGCACTTTTGCAGGTGAGTTTGAAAGTCAAAAGTTGACCAGCGGACCTCTTATACACTACAAGTCATAGAATAATTCAGGATGGAATGTACCTCAGTGTATAAACCAATCTCCTGCTCAAAACAATGTCCACTACAGGTTCAGATCAGTTTGCTCAGGGATTTGTCCAGGTGCCTTTTAAAATCCTCAAGGACAGAGGTGGCACAACCTTTCTAGGAAACTTGCTCTGCTGCTTGAAAAATTGGTTTTTACTTCTATCTAGTTTTACATTGGATCCAACTATACAATCATTAGCCATTTAAGCAAACAGCCAAACAAATAAAAGAATAATTGCAGAATAATTGAGGTTGGGAAAGACCTCAAAATTGAGCCAGTCATGTGATCAGACTAGGTTTATCAATGCCTTTGCTTAGTTGGGCCATTTTCTCATTTGGCAGGCATTTGATTTCAGTAAATATCACAGAATTTCAAAGAAAACACACAATGCTTTCTGAGTGCTATGCCTTGTGTATTTTATTCTGGGAAATTATCCATATGATACTGTACCCTTTATGTTAAGCTGCTTGATTAAGTTGAAAAGGCACAATGTTAGTGCGCCTTTTTTCATCTCATCATTTGGATATGACATCAGATGCTTGCTGCTGATGTCCCCAATGTCGTTTAGTTATTGGTTTCCACTTATTCTTCTATGATCAATTTGTTAAATGGAAGTGACAAGTATTAAGCATAAAAGTAATGGCGACACAGTAGAGAATGAACTTGTGGAGTGGGACAGATTCGCAGGAGCAGTAGCAGTGTAGTTGTTACTTCTTTGTGCTTGTTGTTTCCTGCAGTTACTGAGGAGATCAAACTGTAGTAGCAGAGATGATCTTCTGAAGCAGAAATTTGAATTTGAAATTAGAAAAATTTCTTGATTTGAATTCCTTGATAACTATTTTAATATATCTTGCATATGGTATATCTTTAATTCATTTTCTCTTCCACCAAAAGAAGCAAGCTGTAACTCTGTAACCCACTCTGTCCTTGGGATTTTAAAACCTGGAAATTCTGATGTCTATTTAAGTATTTATGTCCTATATGAAAGGGCAGAATACTGCCAACATATCAGCCAGTAAGTTCACACCTGTTTTCAACAGAAAGGATGCATAACTTCCCTGCTGATTTTGCCTAAAGCCATTTTCATTCTTTTGACTTTTTACCTGTGTAAGCTGATAATTAGAAAACAAGATAGCAACTTTTTTAAATCACAAAAACTCTTAAAATAATTAGAAAAATAAAAATAAAATGTTGTCCATTTATTTTCTGTCTTAATATGTATGATTTCAGATATTCTATGATTTTGTAATTATTCCTGTGAGGTGCAGTGTACAAGCTGTTTATATGAGATGAATGGAAGCATGAAAGGTAAATGCTCCATTACACTCATAGTGTATTGCTTCTTAATTTATATCTTGCTTTGGGCAATGCAGGGGATTATTTTGGCAGTTTCTGTACGGCTGTTTCAATTTCTGTAGATTTATCTCCCAAGGCTGCTTTTGTTTCTGATTTTAAAAGCGTTTGGTAGACAGAAATTTCACATGCGTTTGTCAGATAAATTTCCTACTTATCTTATTTTGCTTTTGGCAACATAGTGGTTTAAGGGGGGAGAGAAGCATAATGACCATGAATTTCTTTAATGGGACAGGAAAATATAGAGCTTGAAGACAACAAATATAATTACATTTTTATGAGCAATCATATAAATATATTGTTAAATTTTTTCTCTTAAGCAACATACTCAAAATGAGAATAAAAATTACTAAAATCAGCCTGAATAGATCTTCTGTATATTTCCCAGAGTATTCCTTCTGCCTTATCTAAACCCAGTACCATTGGAAACCATTAGTTAAATGAACCTTAATCGCAATAGGCAAATACTTTTGTATACAAAGCTGTTCTCTCAGCAGGAGTCACTGTTAGATGTGAAAAACCACTTTGACAAGAAATAACAGCCTGACAAAGAAAAGTGAGCTACTCTTAAGATTTGCTTTCTCCATTTGAAGCAGAATATGATGTATATCTCTAGCATTCATATAAGTAATATTTGTCCAGAGGAATTAATCTTTCTTCAACGTATTGGAAGATTTGGTGGAGATGGAAAGGACCACAACTCCATGTCAGGCATAACAGCTCAATAGCTGCTTGAGCTGGTTTTGGGCGGGATAGAGCAAAATTTCTTATTAAAGCCCACTTCTTAAAGGAAACAAAGAATGAAACTTTCACATATGTTTAAAAGCAATTTTTTTGTGAGTTTGTCCATACTGCAATGACACAAAGCATGGGAAATATATTTAGTGACTTTCAAGGTTATAGGGTCTGGTTTTTGAAACTCAGAAAAATTCTCATAGATAAAATACTTACATTTTTTAATAACTGTTAAAAACACCATGGACATAACAACATTTACATTATTTACATTCCTGTAGGAAATATTAACAGCCAGAAAGTAACCACTTCAGTTTTTATGTACATATCTGCATAGAATGTGTAACATGTAATATGTCCATGTCTAGATTCTATGCCAGATGGAGACAGACATGAACAAAGATTTTCAGAATTACAGAAAGTTTTATGTTCATGTAAATATAGAGATATCATGAAGCTGTAGCTGTAAACATGAATAAAAGCAAGGACATTTCAAACAACTATTTGCTAGTAACATTTTTTTTAATAATCCTGGAATTTCTTTCAAGTATGTGAACTACTTTCACCATAACTCATACTGATATAAGGAGAAACATAATGGATAGTTTTCTTTTGTGCAGTAGATTATTGACCTGGGTTCCTATATAGAGAGGTTTTGAAAACTATTTACATCTAATTTAATATCAAACCACAGTCAAACTGACTTAAGTACTCTGTCCTTATAACATCTTTCAGTCTTTCAGACTATTTTACTGTTTCATATCTATCAGAATACACATAAAAAAATATAACTTTTGTAATGGAAACCTAGAGAAATAGTTTCTTAACTGCTCAACAGTTACAATGTTACAAGTAAGGACTGATTCAAATACCGTGTCAAATCAGAATAAAAGGTTCAATGAGTACGAGTTTCTAACATTATCAATGAATGCTTCAGCTACCATGCATTTTGACGTAAATCTTTCCAGCACCAGATGTCAGGCTATATATAACAGAGAGAAGATCCAGTTTTAAAGGCAGAACCTGAAAGAAGTAGATGATATGATGTTTCAAAATGAATGTTGTCTGCATCACTGTGCCTTCATGATATATTACCTTGAGATAATTGAGATAGCTTGGACATGACAGCAGCAAAGACACATAAGTTATGTATATTTGCATGGGTAAATATAGCCTGGTAATTCAAATTAAAAATGAGGTCAAATTTTATCCCAAAATAAAAGGGATATGATGACATTAGGTATGGCCTTGTGCTGTACATAAGTGGAAATTTGAACTGTAGGGCATCATAGGAAAGACACATATGTATAAATAAATGTGCATATATCACAAACATATATATCTTAAAATAAATGTTCAGCTATACAGTTTTGGTACATCTTTGTTAATATTATGCATTTGAACTGATAAACTTGAAAGACTTAGATTTATTTTTTCTATTTTTTCAAAATTTTTTGCTATGAGAAAAAAAAAGTAAGATATCTTTTTAAAGAGCAATGTTCTGCATTTTCTTAAAAAATTTAAGTATAAAGTTAGAATATGCTCAAACCTCTCAAGAAAAATCATTGCTACTGAAACTGAAAAGGCCTGTGTCCATTTCTAGGCTAGTAAGGCTTCTCATTCATTTTTCTTCCAAGGAAAAAATAAGGAGAAAGATGTAAGGACGAGGAAGACATAAACTGTCAAGAAAATGTAAGTTGAAGATGGGATTATTCTTTGATTTAGGTTTTGTATTACTCAAGGACTTAAGGGGCATTTTTAATATAAATTTTAATATATTAGCTATTATTTTTCTTTCAACTTTATTTTTTTTCTGAAGGCAGAGGAATTAGAAATCAGTCTTATATATTCGCTTAGAAACTGCCTGATTTTCTAAGTATGGCATAAAAGTAGCACTCAACTTTGTTCCTTATTTGTAATTTAATTCTGAAAGGGCTATTTTGTGTTTGAATATATTTCTAACATTTCTGTAAAACTTATACTAGGATATAACATTCAGAAAAAAATAATTTAAGCAACAATTTCAAGTGTAAGGCCATGACAAAATTAATTTTATGAAATCCAGTCTTGAATTGTGTTTTTAGGGATTGACACACTTGTCAGTGTCAACTGAAATTGTACTGATGGCACATGTAGTTGATTAAATTTGGAAAGAGGAGGACAGTCTTCCATTACATATCCAGAATATTGTGTGTATACAGCAGCACTGAACACATTGAAAATGTGATTTATTGAAGAAACAAAATAGATCTGGGCCTCTGGAGGACCACACAACAGAAGCAGAAAGATAGAGACCTCGGGACTGGATGCAACACAGGCTGGGTCTCATGAGAGCATAGTAAAGGGGGAGAATCCCCTCCCTCAACCAGTTGGTCACACTTCTTTTAATGCAGTTCAGGACACTGAGCTGCAAACAGATTTTGCTGGCTCATTCTCTGTTTTTTCACCTACCAGTACCACAGGTAAAGAATTTGAAGAATTTGCAACCCATTTGTACTTTCCAAGGTTCAAAGAGTAACACAAAGTTTCTGATCAAATTGATGTGCACTCCTAAATAGTGTTCTCATCTAGCAGAAAAAAAAAAAAAAAAAAGGAAAAAAAGAAAAAAGTATTCTTAGCATTTCCATCTGGCTAGAAGATTTTGGCATATGATGAGCTAGCCTTGGCCTTTGTTACTCACATTTTCATCAATCTCTTGGCCAGATTACAGAAATGTGATATACCTGGGCAAGAAGCCTGGAGTGTTTAGGAAACTCCAACTAAATACAGAAGTACAGACCACCAAACACACATCAAAGCTGTGCTCTATTTTCTATAGTAGCTTCCATAAAATTATGTTCATGACACATTGTGGCTTTACTCCAAGGTATCTGAAAGACATCCAGAAGTTCCAAGATAAAGACTGACAGTTTGGCTCTTCTAACACAATAGACAACATCTTTTTAGAGGTAGATTCATCTTAGGAACTTCTAGTCTATAGAAATAAGAGATTATCATTGACTACTAGTTGAGCACCACTATCACATTTTGAAATGTTTTACAGATTACTGATAGCATTTTAACCCAGGGCAATATTTAACTATTTATTGCCGTAGAAAAATTTCCTATGAAAATGTTGAAATTCCCCATCTGTTGTTTCAGCAATTAATCTTCTAACACCACTATCTCCATTTTTATAGATATATCTGTATATTGGAAGTCTTTTGTGTTACCTCTTCTTCCTCTTCTCTAGTCTCTTGCCTTCCATCCTCTTTCCTTACCTTACTTTCAATCTCTTCCAGAAGATCACATACTTCTAATCATTCTTGTCCATTGCTTGTTCATAATTTATTGACTTCTTTCTTAAATTGTGATTCTTAAAGCCAAACAGTGTAACCCTTCTCTCTGTGGTTCCTGCTGTAATTTCTCCCCAAAGGATTTAGCTGTCATTTTACAGGGGTCCACTTTGATACATTCCAGCTGTGGAACCTTGACTCAGACTGCTGAGACAAAGCCATGATGCCATTTCTAAAGTGATAATAAAGGTGAAAAGTACACAGGATTGCTGATCTGCAATCATTGTTAGACCGAAAATTCAACAGAGAAAATACTTTCAGGAAAAGATAAAATTAAATAAAACAATGCAGAGAGGGCGGTTGGAGGGTGACTATTCCAGGATAGTCAGGATCAGAAATGCTGGGTTCAGGCTATCAGGGCTGTCCCTGCTGATGGAGCTGGATGAAGCTGACAGCCCTTGATGATGGCTTCCAGCAGCCATGACCACTGACCCTTCCCTCCTCACCTGCCTGGCTAGTGAAGACTCTCCAAGTGCTGTGCCATCACACTTAACTTCATAGTTTGCTACATATGATCTTATTTTAATGTGCATTATCTACTACATAATTGATTTAGACTTCTGAGTTACACATATTCTGCATGAAAACTCTTTGTGCCCAGCTAATGATGCCTGAACAAAGCCATTCTAAATTACTTTAACAGCCGTGTCCAAAAACAGAGATCTTACAGGTCTTGACCGGGGGTGGCTAATTGCAAAACACTGCATCTTTCAATTGCCTTTGTCTTTGTCTCCATAAATCTAAATATTTTAAAACAAAGATAAATTGAACTACATATAAAATATTCACAATATAATCCACATTTTATTGTAGAAATGTAGGCCCTAATACTGGCAAAACGACTGTGATAAATGCTAATCATGCTGTTCAATAAACTCTAGGTAAAAGAAAAGCTTGTTAAAAACATTAAATATTAGATAAAATAAATTTTAATTACTTTAAAGGAAGATACAGATTTGGCCATATAAGGAAGTAAATAGAAAGACTGTACACAAACAATTCTGCATGGGTGGTGAAATGAATAACCACCTTTGGATCCTCATTGACAGTTACTATTAAAACTGGCTGCTTTTTGGGTCTCAAAATTAAGTTTTATTCATTTTTCATTTTTCTTTTAATTGTGAGGTGTCAGGGAGACTCCTAAGCACTAAGGAAGTGCCTCTCTTCTGTAAAGGCAGTTTCTCTTACTCCTATTAACAGTGATGGAAGGTTTAGGCCATTTTGATAAAGGGCATTTGTAAAAGCAACTGACAGTTTTCATAACCCCTCTGCCTTGAGAACAATCGACATTTTAAGAAGACTGTCCTTGAGGGAATTAATTTTATCTTACTCCCCTGCTGTTAAAGAAAACAGAATACTAGTAAAGATACTTGCAGAGCTCAATATTGACTGAAAAAATACTAACTGAAAAGTCTTTGTATAACAATACAGAGATTTTTTTTAATTATATTAGGATTTTAGGTATCTCTGGAGGTTAATTGCATTTGAAATTAAAATTACAATGTATTTCAAACTGGTGGGGTTTTTTTCTACTAATATATTTTTAATTTCTTTTTTAACAATTGGTTGCTTGTGAAACTTCAGGCAATTCTTCCCAAAGACTAAATGCAGCATTCATAATATTTTGTATTCTTTTAGTCATTATGTCAAAATTTAGGGACCTCTCTTTAAGGCATCAGCAGTCTTTGAAAGCTTTGTTTAATCTATTAAAATCATGTTGCAAAATATATATATATATATGCATTTAACAAAAACAGTACAATTCTATACAAGTTCATTTTGGGATGATTCATTATCTACTCTGTCATAACTCCAGACCCATTTGAAACCCCTTTGTTGTTTGAGACTTGTTTGGAGAAAACACCAAATAGCTGAATGCCTTTCTGATCAATTAACAGTGTTTGGGGAAGTTTGTCTTCACTCCTAAACAGCAAAATGCAAGGTTTTCTTTTATTATTTCCATGTTTACATATAAATAACCCATATTCTAGATTGCTGAATTTATTATTCAAATCCAATAACAACACCTTGCTCTTAAAAAATTAAAAGCTTATAATTTTTTCCTGTTTTCTCTGTTTTCCTGTAGCTAGTGACAGCTTAGACAATTGCTATATTAATCTTGTGTATTTTCATTCCCCTTTTAAATAACATTTCAAAAGTAATCATGAAAGGATCTTTTTACTGTCAGCTTATACTAGGGCAAAATTAACATCCTGAAAAACTACTCTGAATATTAACTCATATGCTCATGGAAAGAATTTATAGGCTAAAAATCTAGTTGCAAGCACCCCATAAAACATGTCACTGCAGTCAGCTGGCTTTGAATTGTCTCACATGGAAGACAGTGATTCAAATAGAGCTAGTTTCTGTTACTGGCTATCAAACTGATGCCAGATTGAGTAAAAAATATAAATTTGCCCTAAATCTCATATTTTAAGTAAACCTTAAGTATGCAATATAGTATGATCTTAATTGTTTTATCTAACAAAGAGTGATTTCACTTCAGATATTTGCTCAAGACTTAGTTGAACCACATGAACTTTTTTTACCTGAATATTTGGTTCAGAACTCTTCCTAGGTCTAGTTTTCAGCTTGATCACATGTTCAGAACTCTACAAATCTGGTATCTTGCACTACAGGGGCAACAGCCCAAACCTATGGTTTATTGAGTCATATAAAAAGTCTAGGAATGATTAGCCTTTCTAGGTAATCATTGGTTTATTAGAAAGATTATTCCTTTTTCCATAGGGCATATTAATATCTAAATGTAAGGAATTAAATAACACAATGCTTAAACTTTTCTTTTAAACAAAGGAGATACTTATTTAAGGCAAAAATTCCTTAATAAAACTGAATTCACTCAGGTACTAAAGTTACTGTAATAATAACTGGTTTTTTATTTATTTATTTTCAGATAGTAATAGTTACAGCTTTTGTGCTTACCTGCAAAAATGTTCACATTTTATTTACTCTCAGGCTCATATCTTTGAAAATGGTCCACTGAAAACAGCCAGTGGATGCAACACTATGTTCAGTTAAGTCTTTTATTTGAACAAAAATGTTCTTCTCAACAGCAGGAAATTCAGGGCTTTATTGTTATTGTCAGTGTTCTGTAATTTTGGACCATTCTACCATTGTGTATTCTGCTATTTTTCTTCAGTCCAATGATATACTGTTCTATTTTTCTTTTTTTCTCTAGGTAACTGTTAGAGCCCTTATAAATTCAACTCTATATGCTATCATTTTCACATGGAAAAAAAAATTTAAAAAAAGAAAAGTAGGAATTTCCCAAATGTCTGTTATCATTCCTGTTACAGATGGTTGAACAATTGTTGCAGACTGTGCTTATTTTGTAGTATCTGCCTATATGCAGCTTCAAAATTATTTTTGGTGTTTGTAATGATAGGAGCCCTCACCTAGAATCCCTCATCGAGGTGGCAATTGGAACTTTGATAATATTATGAAAAATGTCAAAGTGTATAGAACTGATCTTTTACTAAGCAGTATTTTTGAGAACTATTATTTGTTCTTTAACTCCAAAAATTTATGGAGTTAGAGAATAAAGGAAGAATGGCTGAGTCCTAGAAGGATGATTTTGTTTGTCAACACTGCACGAATACACCTTGCATTTGGAACCAAATATTGCTAGGAAATGTACTGACTTGAAATGAAGTAAAATGGCATGTGTGTCTGGAAAACAAGAACAGTTTAGCCATAATATTTATCATAGAATGTGAAACCAGCTTGTCTGGAAGTCAACCTAGAACACAGCTAGAACACGTAGTTAGTAAGCAAAGCCAAAATCTGGAAGTGCTGAGGGAATATGACCTCAGGACAGAGCATATTTTAAGGTGATGATAAGAACAATGCAGATTGTGAGTTTGCTCTGTTTCCTAAGTAAAAAGTGCTGTATTTTAGACTCATGGTAAGCCTGCATTATATATCTCAACATTTATGTATCCTTGAGGACCCAAATTGTACACTTAAAGGCAGGTTTCAAGGCAGAACTCAGCACAGCATTTAGGAGATCTTCATTGTAGAAATACTGGCACATAGGTTTGTAGGCCTCAGTTTAGAGGATGTAGTAAAGTAGCCAAGGAAGGGAAGTTCAAAAAAATTTAAAAGAATACAAGCCTATTACTCATATGTACCCTTCAATGAGATTAAAAAACAGGTGTAATAGCTATTGTCTTAAACCAATGATCTTGACATTCAGATGAAAAAAGACTCTTTCAAAAGATTAAACTAATCAGCATGCTCTAAGAGTGATTTTTGAAGAAAAGGCAATTGAATAATATGTCAACCCAGTAAGATCAACAATATATACATTTTCTGCTATAGACTATTATGTCTTCTCTTGGATCCTCACATTCTACAGCTTTCACATGTGGATAGGTATTATCTTTACTGTTGGATACTATTTGTCTTTTACTCTATTAAATAGATTCGTCTTGCTAAAGTTCTCAAAAGTAAGAAGTGGTGAAGATATAGAACTGTATGCTACATTGTGCAAGAGCCTTTAGAATGCCCAGGTTATGAATTGTGATTTCCTACACATGGATATTTTATGACTCGTCTCTGAGGCAGAGTAAATGAGGTTCCTGGTAATAAAACCCTTGGGATCCCCTGGAATCAAAGTGAAATGACACTGAATGACTGGTGCATACATATGAGGCAGGACTATTTTAAAACAATTTAATTAAAGTTTGAAGGAGCTGTTTCACTTCTTTACTACAAAAATATAAAATTATAAACACAGGGGAAAGAAAGAAAGAGAAGTATAGAGTAGAAAGTTGAGAGGAAAGATATCACCACCTGTGGATTCAGCAATGAGTCTTGATTGTTGACATGTTGACTTAAATGTAGTTTTGATGTCTGTGAGGAAATTAATGGTTGCAGACTTGATCTGTGTGTCAGTTTACATACATTCCAGTTGGCATGGGAATGCCCAGATCCCTACCAGGGAGGGGATTCTTGGTGTGTGGTGTTAACACCAGGGAGCATGCACAGCCTTCTGATGGAGAGCGCCTGAAAAGATTTGAGAGGAATTGGAGGCATTACCCCACCTCCAATCTTCTTAGCAGCTGTTCTCCTTGGTTGGAGAGAATGTCTTTAAGACATCACTGTCCTGTTTGTCCTGTATGTTTTCAACCACAGAACAACCTAGACAGTGGTTGGGTTGCCACAGAAAGGAAATCATGTGTACACACAGTACATACATGTGTATGTGTATTTATGTGAATAACATTGAGTGTAAGGTGTTCAGCCGACTTCATGTAAATGAAAGGCCTGAGGAAAATAATTTATTTGCATTTACTTTCTTAAAATAGTAATAAAAATAATAGAAAAACTAGGATACTAACATTTGCTTTGGGTTGGAGTTTGCTTTGTGGTGGCTGCTTCTGACTCCCTTTGGTTTGTTTTGGCAACAGGATATCCTGGTGGATGTGGATGCCTGTTGGACTGTTTTCTCTGGCCTAATCCTGAGATTATGGCAAGACACACAGTTCTGCACAAACTTCTACTCTAGTCTTGCACTATTTATTGACTCCTTTACATGAGCTGATGTCAGAGCAGATCTTGCTTTGAGCTGGAGGTTTGATTACCAACTTTCTGTTGTCCCTTGCAACACAAATTTTATGTTGCTGTGATGATATATGATTGTGATCTTAATATTTGCCTTTTGACAGGACAGTTCTGCCAAGGCTTGATGGGCTACTGAATCTGCCACATCAAAAGTACATACCAAGGATGCAGACACCCTTGAATAAATATGGTTGTTTCATATTATCATGTACTACATAAAGAACATTTTTTCCATTATTTGCCAAATGGGGAATTTTTCTTAAAATGGTTGTTTTGGTTTAGCCCATGGCTAGGACAGATTTAACATTTCAGCATACATTCCTTCACATTAAGGTAAATGTTGTGCTTCCTGCCATGACTGTCATAATTCATCATCACTTGAAGAGGGGCAATATAAAAATGCAGAACTCTATTTTAAGATTGCTCTCCTAACCAAAGTTTATGTGGAACATCATGAAATATGTATTATGAAAATCTCTCTTTTACTTTGTAAGGTAATTTACCATACTGTCCCTAGGATAAAATTTAGAATTACAAAACTGTTTTTTTTAAACATTGTTTTTCAGTCTGGTAAGATCTTTTCCTAAGGGTATGAGAGCTTTTGGTGACATATGGCAGTAGGGGCTGCTATGGGAATTGGTTATTATTAATGAACTGTAGGGTCATAAAGCAAATTCCTGTGAACAGCTTTAATTCATGTGCTTCTTTTTCTTTGAGATTAATCAGACTTTTCTTTTAACACATGTGGTAAAACCACAAAGTCAAAAAAGTACTTTGAAGATAAAAAATGTATCTGTTCACTGAGTAGTTCTGATTGTTTTTCTGTTCATTTACCTTTTATTTGTGTTCTGAGTTCAGAGTTAGAGGACCAAAAGAGGGGATGTATAAAATACATTATGGTGCTGATAAATGATAACACTACAGCTTTGATGAGCTTTGACAGCTTGGAGAAGAATGATCCAGACTACAACCCAAAAGACACAAAAATACTGTAGGCTCAGAATCATCCTGTAGGAAAGTTCTCTGTTTAGTACAGTGCATACTTCTAATCAGTACTTTCAGAGATTGTGTTGTTTAAAGAAGGTCTCAGTAAATGCAATAGAACTAAAATTATTTTATATTTATATTATATTATAATATTATATTTATTATTAAAATAATAATATTAATTATTATAATTATAATATTATTATAATAATATAATATTTAATATAACTAAATATTATATTTTTTCATTTACAAATAGGCATATAAGGTCCTTATTTTGAAAAATTTGCTTTTCTCAAGTGTAAGATTTCTTTTCTTTATGACAGACAACTGATGGGGGAGGGGAAAAAGCTTTCATGAAGTTGTTTCTATTTTAATAAAGGTTTGCCTGTTATAGTGAAAATTTATGTGTAGCAATGATATGTATCATGCACCTGGCTCAGGTATTTTTTGTGACAAAATGATACACAAATTCTCCTGTCTCTAGCCTCTTCAAAAAAAGAAAAAATAAAAGGAAATATTAATTACATTGCTTTAGTTGTCATAATGTGAACTGTGGACAGCTTCTCTTGCATTGTGATTACATGGTCCTCCTCAATGCAGGGCTCTAAAATGGTGTATATGGGTTGAGGTATGCAAACCTATTATTCCTACATGAAATTAAACAGCTCTGTGGAATAACATTTTTCTGTGTGCATGACCAATTTTAAAATTTGATCAAGAAGATTGTTCTAGCTTTAGAACTGACACCAATAGCATAAAGAGGAAGGAAGTAAAATGATTATGTAACATTACAATCAATAAATAATGAATAGTAATTATTTATTGGACAGTAAATCAATGAAAGAAGATTGCACCCATTTTCATGTTGTCACAAACACAACAGATAACTAGGCATAATCGATTCAAAGCTGATTTCTAGACACAGAAGGAAATGATTGATTTTATGAATATTTATATGCTCAATGCATCAAAGTGGTATAAACTCCTGAACAAGTTAAAATTTCTAAATTGCTCATGCTTATTCTTATTTCAATCAGAGTCTCTGCATGATAAGATCAAACATAAATATTTCTAAAAGAAATTCTACAACACTTTGTATTTTTTTTTCATTTGCAACTCAATTAACAGAAAATATGTTATTATTAAAGGCTCAGCTTCCAGTTAAACCTACACTTTTGCTCTTGTCCACTTATTCTATTGTGAAGAGAAGTTTCTGCCAGTACAAATTTTGACACTTTCCATTAATCAGGGATTCAACAGTTTTTTTAGAAAACATTTTTTAATCAGTAAGTGACTGTTTAGATATTGGTTAAAGGAAATCATAACATGGTCTTGTAAAGAGCACTGAGGAAATGTACTTAATAATCCTTTAAAGTAGCCAGCAATGATGCTGCATATTATCTTGCTTTTTTTTTTTCCCTATCACATTAAGGACATGAAAAGCCAAATAGAACTTGTTATTTTTAAAAAATGCAGTGAGAAAACATATTTTCTCTCATTTTCCATTTTTTTTTCTGTATTTCAAAGATATATAGAGTTACACAGCAAGAAATGCAATTTACATAGCAATATATGGCTGAAAATCACTATACTGTTCCGATCCTGCTGGTTTGTATAGATATCACTGTGTATATTTCTTCAGATTACCAACTTTTTAGATCATGTCAATACATTTTCCAGCTGTGGTTTAGACAAGACAATGTGGTGTGGTGGTCCTCCATTAGCACATATCTTCTGGAGATTGGACACAGAATTTAATCTAATTTCTGGAAGTATAAAATGTGATGGTACTAATTAATGACTTTTGTCTAAAGGAGTTCAATGGGTAATTTCACTTATTTTTTCAATGGTCCATATTAACTGCTGAATAGGTGAAGTGTGTATGTGTATTATACACTTCATTCTGCAAGCTAAAAGAATTCATGTGCCTGACCCACAAAAGAAGAGAAAGGTCAGCGAGATGGATTGCCAGACCATGCTTTGCCTTAATATGATTGAGAAAATAGAGTGCACTATTTCAAACTGGTTAGAGACATAATATGATTTGTATACCATGCTTATATCACTCTTCCAAATTATTTGAATGTGTTAGGCAGTAGGTCATACCTAAATTGTAATGACTCATTTTGCATTTACATCCATCTAGCTTGCTAGCTAGGAGTCATCAGCATTATATTTCAAGGGCTCTCAAACATAGTGATTAAAAGGAGAACATTTTTATGTGCAAGCAGTGATGTAGCTTTGCAATAAAAAAAAGTAGAATGAGAATTATCCATAACACATTTTCCACTTGCCATAAGTAAAAGCTCCAATCCATCAACAACTTATTGCAGAGATACACTTGTGACAAGGCAGAATCATACGACCAGCATCATGAACTTGCCTCACTGCAGTTTCTTCAGAAACTGATGCCAAAGGGAATATTCTTCCTAGTCAAAGTGCCATAATTAAATTCTATTCATATTTTGGTTTCAGCTGTTAATTTACCTATATATAATTCTACAGTGAAGCCTGGAGATTGTTGGAAGTGCTTCACCCTCTAATGTATGCTAAAAATACACCTTCACTTTATATGTGCCAGATATACAGCATAATAACTGGGGTGTGATTTCATCAGGACAGTACAAAGCAAATAGAATATTTTTTAGCCCTAAAGGGGATGTGATTTGCCTCTCCTATCCCTCCTTATTGAGATGGACCCAAAAAGAGAGAACATAATCTTCATCTAATAACAAAACCATTCTAGAAATTTCTTACCCTTTAATTCTGTATCTCAAGTCGAAATGGTAACCTGGGTTTTCATGCTTATTTCTATTAAAACATTATTAAAAGTTAATTAAAAATACCTCCCCATTCTTTTTTCCCAATAGAACTGTATGCGTCTTAATTTTAGTATTTTAGTTGCAATGTTGTCTCCCAAAGCACTGTACTCCAAAATGGAGATAGCAGTGAACAGAAACATGAAGAAACAAAGCCGTGAGCAACAGTGGAGGGAATTACTTACAACCAGTTGTTTCATTGGTGAAAGCATTAATGTAGTTTGACTGTAAATTGCCAGGGCATTTTAAACATAACTTGATCTCAGTCAGTGGTGGGTACAGCAAAACAAGGTACAAGGTGTTGAACCTAGTACTTACAAGGATTTGATTTTAGCTCACACACTATTGTCTGCCTCCCAGGCCCCCTAACAACCAACACTGTAATACTTTTAAAGGATAAAGAAATGCAAGCAGTTTTACGTTCACAGGAATTAATTTTAAAAACAAACCACAACTACAAAAAAACCCAGAAAAACAAACAAAAAGTAATCTATAAAAACTCCAGAAACAGCAAAACTTTTCTCTACATAAGGTCCAAAAGATTTCCAATACATAGATGAATGGTTGCCTTTGAGTTTCCACTGATGATGCCTAAACAGTCATATGAGAAAGTGAGGCTGCACATTTCAACTGCAGACAGTCCTACCAAAAAAAAAAGTCAGTTCCACATAATATTTTAGTACTCTGTATAATGATATTGCTTCTAAATTTTGCTGTTCAACTCCACAACTATTCATGACATCGCAGAAAAGCTAAACAAGGGACATTGTACTTAACATTTCTGCTGTCTTGACAATTTCTGAGGGCTTGAGAGATATTCAGGAAACAGATTTCTAAAAGCAGTATACAGTGCAAATTTTAAGACATATCTAGACCCTGAAAAGCTTGTGCAAGAAATTTCTTTGATAAGCTAACTGTGTCTGTACAATTCAAAGGTAATGCTTACAATATACAATACTGAAACAGTGCAGAGTGCCTGAGCCTTCTCTCACAACATCCACTTGATATAACTTCAGTGTACTGTATTTTTACCTGCAGAAAACGAGAAAATAGAACATTTTCCTTCATTCATAAAGTTAATGAGTAACAAATACAAGATTCTTTGGAAGCATCTTGTACAGATAGTATTTTCAGGACTCAGGTCATCATCTCTCAGATTATGAGGAAGGAACAAATTATACTTGTGAGGTCAATAATTTATTTTTAAGAATTTATCTGCTTAGTTTTAACACCCAAGTAGTCCTAATTATGTCAATAATAATAATAATAACAATGATAATAATAATTCATTATTAAACTGTCATTATATAAACCCAGGATTTTACCTATTTCTGATACTTTTCTCCATTTTGCTGGGCATCAAAAGGGGGAAATTAGCAAATGGCTGTGTGGTGCTTAGTTGCTGGTTGGGGTTAAATCACAATAAGGCAGAACAGATACAAAGTTTATCCAGTGTCAGAATTAACACTTTCATAGTAATAGATAGATTTGGATTGAAAAGGAACCTCAAAGTTCAAACGCCACTGCAAAGAACAAGGACATTTTCACATGTTACATAGTTATTAACAGAAGTCCATAGGTTGGATCATCCAGAAGTCAAAGTGTAACATTGACCTTTTGGAATATGCATCATAATTCAAATGTGAATTTTAAACACAGATGGAGTCAATTATTATCTGACTGAAACTATTTCTTGTATCAACAGATTTTTCAGCATTTGATTTTTTGGTTTGCTTTCTTTTTTTTTTGTTTTGTTTTGTTTTGTTTGGGTTTTTTTCTTTCTAAGCTCAAAGTTATCCATCATATTACTAAGGAATGATGCAAGAAGGCATAGGAAATGTAAGGCTATTCTTTAAAAAATAACTGTATTTGAATAAATATGAAATTTAAAAAAAATAAAGATTAATGTTATAAATTCTTCCTTTCATTACTGTACTATGTGCCTTCAAAAAAAATAAAACAAAAAACTTGACAACCATATAACAAGAAAATATGTCCAACATAATTTGATAAAATAAACAATTCCCCAAATAATTATTTTCTTGAGTCAAAGAAACAGGTGACTTACAGGAAAATGTCAGTTATCAAATAACTGTGACTTCAGTGTGGCATTTTGAGTCTGCAGTCTGGTTTCAATTTCTGGATTCACCCAAGCTTTTATCCTGGACTGAATTACTAGGTAATATTTAAAAGTATAAACAGTGAGCAACAGCTGACCTTTCCTCTTGTAGGTTCTTGCGATGGTTTATCCTTGGCTGGCTGACAAACACACACCAAGCTGTTGCTCTCACTCCCCCTCTGTAGGGAAGCAGTTAAACACCTCACAATGGCTTGCTCACTGCCTCCCAGTGGGATGGATGAGAGGACAGGACAGGAAAAGAAAATAAGATGGAAAAGCTCATGGGCTGAGATAGACACATGGAATTTACTTAGTAATTATCATCAGGTCAAGAAAAACTCAGATTGGGAAATCTTAATATAATTTCTTGCCAAATAAAAATAAAGTAGGATGGTGAAAACCAGTCAAAACTAAAAGCATGTTCTCCTTGCACTTCCCTTCACCCCAGGCTCAACTAAACTGATCCATTCCTGACTCTTCTTCCTCCTCCACCACCAACAAGCAGTGCAGGGGGATGGGAAACGACAGTTATCATCTCTCCACAGTAGTTCCTTCCTGCTACTCCTTGCTCCTTGACTTTTCCCTTGTTTCACCATGATCTTGCCCCCTGGATGGAGGGGAATTTCTGCTCCAGCAACTGGAACATGTCCTCCCCCACATTCTTTGTAGCTGTTGACATCTTCATGGCTGTTTCTTGCATGTATTTCTCATGCCTTTCTCACAGCTGCTGCTCAGCATTTTTATCCTTTTTTATCCTTAAGTATGTTGCCACAGGGGCACAGCCAACATCATAGATGGGCTCAATTTTGGGCATCAGTGGGCTCATTTTGGAGTGAACTGAAACTGACTGTTCAACATGAGGACCACTCCTTATCTTTTTTCATAGAGGTCACACCTGAAGCCTTTCCTTTTCTGGCCATGTAAACAAAATACAGTTGTTTTGACAACTTTATGATCCTGAGATTTTTTCTGAGAAGCTTGAAGTCTGAATTTGAATTGTTTTGGTATTTTAATGACAAAACCCTGAGTTTCCATGATAAAAGTATGGTCTCTCAAAATGGAAAAGAGGTAAGTAACTACTGACTGTGAGACTAAGAGCTGGAAGGATGATTATGAGAAAATCATGGAAAGGATCTAGTAGTGTTGGAAAGACATGAGATTGTAGATCAAATATATGTGAAAGATTCTACATTTGCATGTCTTTGCATGGCAGCTCACCATCATTATCATGATAACTGAAGCAAAGTATTAAAATGTGTACAGTACATAATGCTCTGTTATTATCTCTCAAATATTTATATTGTTATTGCAAATTTTGTTGAATTTGCAACTGATACCATTAAATATAGGGAAGAAAAGAGATGGGAAGGATCAGGGAGGGTAGGACCCAAAAGCCAGCATGCTGTGTCATGGATATCCCAACAGGATCAGGTCTCAGTGAAATATTCAGAGAGTATTCATTAAAGACACTTAGTTTTTCCATTACCCACTTTTTCTGTTGAATCATGTTTTTAATGAACTTGTAAATTAAAACAGTAAATGCTATAATTTTCTATTGAAAAATATTGTTGACAAATGAACTTAGTACTTTTGATGTCCAGCATTTTTATGTCAAAGTTCTTGTTCTGTTAAACATCCTGCTCTGACTGTGTTATGGAGGAGGTGAAATATGGCATTTGGTTCCTTCCCATATGTAAATATTCACAGAACTGTCCACATATGAAAGTGTTTCCAAGAATCACGATGAACACCCTGTGAGGGTACTTTGCTGATACTAAAATAACTGGGGAGCAATGGTCCATTATTTCTTGGCTTGTTTTGAGTTACCTCTAACCTTCAAGTGGCAAGAATGCCCTCATTAAAATATTCTTTAATCTGGTGCCATATATTTCCAAAGAAAAAGATTGTTCATTAAAGCATTAAAATTCTATGTATCCTTTCGTATTCTGCTACAATGAGAACACAATGTTTTAGAGGTATGACATTATTGGTAAAATCTTTTTGTGTCAGAAATTTAGCGAGAAGGAAGAAAAAGCCTGCCTCTCCTTTTACTCTTTTGTGAATTTCCTTCATGTCTGATTGACAGTTCATTTTTCTGATATTTAAAGAAAGCAGTAATGAGCAGCTGAGAGAGCTCTGTGTTCAGAGGCTAATCAGACCACTGGTGGATATGTGGTCACTCAAGCTCTTTTCCCTAATGACACAGCTATTCAGTTTCACTGGAAAGTATCCTCCATCTAATATTCTCCCTGAAGTAGAAGGGTTTCATTAAAGCAAACCTAGATGTGAAACTAAAAGTAAACAATTTACATATTAAACCCACATTTTTTTATAATTTATATTGCTTTCAAAGCATCCTTCATAGATTAGCAGATTTAATTATTTACAACTGATGATACTGGTAAACATTTTTGGAGACAAAGTGGAAAATGACAACCTTAATCTGTATTTTGGGATGGCTGCTAACAGTGTTCAAGGTAATTACTCTGCCTTAATTCCCAGATTGTGTCACCTAATTCAGTTTACACAGCTGCTGAGGTTCCTGTGAGGTGATATGGTTCAAATAAAAGACCAGGCTTATCCCTAATTCAATTCAGCCTGCGATGCTCGAACTCACATAAAATACATCAAATAATAAATCAAACTAATACTATAACTACCAGCTAATGGGTATAAATTTTCCCTTACATTGAAAAACATCTTAAAACATATACTACTGCAATTACGCTTTCTGCATCTATAGCAAATCATTCATTAACAAAATCCATCAACAAACCACAGCAGTGGAAGTCTAATATCATTGTCTGTGAGTTATCAAACATGCATAATAGTGAGTACCAGGCTCTGCAAGTGGAACCAAACAATCATGAGTACAATGGTTTATTTAACTCAGAGTCATCACCAAGGATGACCTACACCCTGCAATAAAACCACTTCCATAAAGGAAAAGGCTCATTCTCATAGAAGACTCTCTGCTGAGTGGAAGATGAAGTCCAAAATGCAGACTGGAACTACTTCTTAAAGAAGTTTGCTGCCTTGTTGGGGCCTGGGATAAAGAAGGGAAGAAAAAGCTTTCTAGCCTGGTATGGCCCTCAAACATTATCTATTATCTATATCATCCATAGGCTGTGAAATGGTCCTACGATTAGCTCAGAGATAAATGTCTAGGTTGTGGGTGTCTAAAATGTCTCCATCTTATTAATGGATTTGAATGAACATGTAATAAATTTATAGCTCCACCTCCCACAAATAAATCTTGATGATCCTTTTCTGGTTTTGCCTAGCTAAAATTCTCAGCCTGATAAGTAATCCTTAGTACTCAAATCCATTTAAAACACTTGGTTTCCTGAGTTTTCTGCTTTGTCTCAATAACTTTTTAGCATTCACCTACTCCCTCTTACCCCTTGTATCAAACATCACCACTCTGTTCCAAATTTGTAGTCTATTCCCATCATCTTTCTTCAGTTTCAGTAGGCTAGCTACTAAATCTGATAAGGAAATGTTGCCATAATCTATATTGGGTTCATAAAAATTGTTCTCTTCTCTCCCCCATATTGCTTTACATTCTGGAGAGGCTAAAATCTTCCAATACAAAATAATACTCTAATATCACCTTCTTTTCTTCAAAATTTCTCTTCAAAACTTCTTAGTGAGTTTAGACAGGCCACCCCAAACCCAAGAAGTTAGAAACTATTTGGCTATAGATATAGTGACACTAGAGTCTGTCACAAGTCATTTTGTCTTCATACTCCTTTACCAGCTTCTCCTAGTTCTTTATTGCTGTACAATGAAAAAACAGCCACAAGGCACATGTCTATTTCTGCTGAATATTTATATGGCATTAAGGAAAAGAATTTAGCTCCTGTGTACAAAGACTACTACTACTACTACTACTACTACTACTACTACTACTACTACTACAAATGATTGATAATTAATAAATGAGAAACTAATTCATTTCAGTGACAGGGGATCTTGTTTCTACACTGCAAAAGTGAAATAACAAAAACTTAGATACTGAGTCTGAGCTAGAATCAATGGGACTTGAAGGGCTTTAATCCGTTTTCCTTTCAACACCTCTTAGTCCTTAAGACTAAATTAGTAACTCTTGAAAGGATTTTTATTTTGTCCCAAATAAATTTTCTTTTGCTTATTTGTCTACTTGTAACTACTGAATGTTAGTTTAAATTAATGTCATTTTTCAGAACAAATTATATGAAGATTTGTTTTATTACCTTTGGAATAAGGCTTTACAGACATTGGTATTCATTGAAGGTTTGTAATCCAAAATTAATTGTGTCACAAGCAACATTTCTAACAATGAAACCTTTGGATGGCAGCGGATTTGGGCTTTTAACAAAGCATGATTATGCATTTGAATGACAATTTCTTGTGTGAACACCAATGGCAGTACTAAACCAAGGTTTTGTACACATTGAAAGAATTTCAAAGCTTTAAAAATAATTTCCTCCTACCGAGTCTTCTACAACTTCCTATGACAAAGATATATCATGATACAAGCAATGCCTAAACATTACCCTGAGTTTCATGTGTATAGAAATATCCCCCCCTTGCCTAGAAACTGTGGCAAATCACTTATTCTATTGCTCTCTGAAAAAATTTCCTCCCTGTTTTGACTTCAGGGGAATTTTGAAAATTGTGGAGAGTCAGGGATGAAATTAGGACATGCTTTAAAGTTTTGTCATGCCACAAGTTCCTCTTTTTGACCCAAATTTTTATCATTTATGCCAATTGTAATTTTCTTTTTGTAGATAAGACAGAGATAGGGAAAGTCACTGCTGATGGCTATGAAGTACTCAAACAGATGATACAATCTACAGTGAACAGCTGCAAGGAGGAAGGAAGGAAGGAAGGAAGGAAGGAAGGAAGGAAGGAAGGAAGGAAGGAAGGAGAAGAGAAGGAAGGAAGGAAGGAAGGAAGGAAGGAAGGAAGAAGAAGAGGAAGGAGGAAAGGAAGAAGGAAGGAAGAAAAGAAAGAAAGAAAGAAAGAAAGAAAGAAAGAAAGAAAGAAAGAAAGAAAGAAAGAAAGAAAGAAAGAAAAGATTCTTGCAGATTTAGTCCAACTATCTCCCTTAAATGGAATAAGGGAGCTAGTTTAATAACTTTATTAACAGTAAAATTCTTATCTAATAACTAATTCAAGCCTGAAATTTTCTCTAGGAAATATTTTTGATAGAAAGGAAGTTTGAAGTTAAATATATCCAAGTCACAAGTTATGAATGCTGATATTTTCAAAAGTAAGTATAAGAAAAAAAATCTGCTTGTATTTAAAAACTATAACAGGCTGTCCCAAAACCAAAATATTTTAACATATGCTTGCTATCTTTCAGGAAATCAAAAATTACAACAGGATTTTGAGCAACTAGCCTGGACAATTTGCTACTTGGAAGCACCTCTATAATGCATTTTAGGTGTAACATATGCCCACAATAAGGCAGAAGATGATGTACATTCTCAATACTGTAGTTCATCCAGAAGGCTTAATCAGCACAGGATGAATACACAAGTCTTCAAACTAGACTTTTGATTAGATGGGGTAAAGGCTTTTGATAATTTTAAATATAAGTAAATAAACATATACTTCAATAAATAAAGATTTTCAAAGACAGCAACAAAATTTTTTCTGTTGTAAAAATTAATATAATTCAAAGCTATCAAGTAATGTCTGATGAGATGGTAAGTCTAAAATATATTTTAAAATTAATGATAACTACAAAAATGCCTATTGGGCTGCATTAGAGAAGAATAAATGTATTAAGATAACTTAGAAATATATATACATGTGTTTAGTTTCTTTTTGGTCATTTGCACAAACCAGAAATATATAACACATATAAATAAAATATATCAATATATCAGTATATATAAATATATTTGATATATGCTGTGGTATCATGTGTTAGGGAAAGGTTAAAGAGAAGAAATACTTTCTGAGAGAGAAACTGCTTTGCTGGTTCATGCCAAGCATTCTGCCATTCAATGTGTTATGCTACACATATCTTCCCTGTGCTGCAGTAGATTGTGTTTCAGTTGTGTAGATAAGGGGTTTTCAGTGGGATTCTACAGAGAGTTATCACTGATTTGTGTTCTTCTGTGCGTAATATTCCTTGAACAATTTTTACAGTAACGTGGTGTCCACCTGTCTACCAATGGTCATACTACAAAATATAAGAAATAGAAAACTTTGTTATTTAGTCTGCTAGCACTCTATTGCGTTTTCCTTTCTTTTCTCTGTCCCTTCCTCTTCCTTGCTCTTTTAATTTCTTCATGTATATGTGACTATATTTTTTTCCTAGTAGAAAACGTAGATGTAGCAACGTTGATAGAAGTAACTTGTGTTGCTTTGATGCCAAAAAGCAAAAAGCTTTGGCATGTCTTGAGGAGAGTGACGACCCCATTTCCTTTTACATCAATTGAATGCTGCTGAGAAGATCATACATATTCCTTACAACTTTTCTCATTGATGACTAGATCTTTGACCATATAAATATACATGGGTAGTGGAAAGAATATAAAGAAATACATCAAGATTGTAATACATCGAACATTTTTCAAGAACTCCCAATTCTCTCTATTCTGCTTCTGAACACATGAACTGGCTCACAGGAAATTTTTGAGGCAGGTAAAGACACCTTTTTGCTTCAGTCATATACTTACATTTACATAGATGAAACTGGACCAGAAATGTTTCCAATTTGAAAATTAGACTAATTCTAAATAAAAATGAGAGATCTCAGAGGAAACATGATTTCTTTTTTAAGAGAAGTTTTGATTGATTAAATAATATAAAAATGTTTATTATAAATGTGATTAATAGATATTTGCAGAAGAAAATTGCATTTAAAATATATATTCATCAAACTTAATAGAGTTGCAGAGAATATTACAAAGCATGTAAGTCAAAGGCAGTTAAGGTAAAAACCAAAGAAATAGTATTTATTTATGTTTTTTGATGACTGAAATTAAGTAAGAAAACCAGCATTCAACAGGTGTCAGAGATTTGTCTTAAATGAAATTATTAATGAAGAAAAATTGTTCAATATTTTGCTGATCAGTTTTGAATGTAGTGTTTTGAATTTTTTGCTGACTGCACCAGGACATGGAAAACACCTAAAGTTTACTAATAACATCATAATTTCAATATATAAAAATCAAATGTGTGAGAATAGCTCCATGAGGAAATTTTTCTGGATGAACTCCTGCCCTGGGGAGATACAGTTGTTATATGCAACCAACAAGGTCAAAAAGAAGAAGAGGAGAAAAAAGAAAGTAGATGACATTAGCCCAAAGGGTTACCTGAAGCAGACAGATGCATGAACCACACTCATGGGAGACTCCTTGTTTGCTCTGAGTGAATCACTAACAGACAATTATAGCTCCCAAAGAAGAATATTTTGTTTTCTTATAAGAATAAAGGAGGAGGGAAGAGAAAGTGAACCTTCTAATGTTAGTTTTTAAAACTGTCCATCTATCAGATGGATAGGCCAATTTTAACAATAAAAGATGCCAAAAGTATCTCTCATCTCTGGTTTCTTGATATAAAGACCAATTTCTGGTACTGGGGGAAGATGGGGAAAGAAACCATACTGGCTTTACTTTTGACTGCAGCAATAATCCATTACCTGCTTTCTGGAGGCCATTAACGATTGGCCTCCTCTAGCACTTCTCATCAAAAAAACAGTGGGAAACATAGAAAGTGTGGATATTCACTGAGTTTTGCTGTATTTTAAAATGCTGGAATTCTTTCCTCTAGTTGGATTTTTTTTATTTCTCATCATGTGTCCATGAAACCGTAAACAAGAAACATCTTGGTCCATCTCTTAAAGGAAGCTGCCTGACTAGTTCAGTTGTCTGATTTCTTTATTTTGTCAGCTTTCTTGATATTTACTTCTTAAAATGGAAATTTATTTGACCTTGAAACAAGTATATAAGACCATTTTGTTTGCTTCAGTGTTTTTAATGGAGTTCTACAGCTACACAAGATAATGGTTATGTTGTCCATTTCCTGTTTCTGTAGGGAACAACTACCAAAACTGACAACACAAACCACATTTTCTATTAACTAATCAGTAAAATTTATTGATTTTACTAATATTTGGCTTTGATAGCAAAACATTTATGATGCTATATCCTATTACATATGAGGAAGCTTTAAGATTTTACTACCAGTAACAGTTTTTATGTAATGCCATTTATTATTACATCAATGAATAATTTTTATCTTGCATCCGAGTTTCCTGGATCCTCTTGACTGGCTATTTTAGTATACAAACTCTAGAAGGTAAAGATCTGCCAGATTACATAAAAATTATGTTTATTAAATTAGAATCTCTGTTTTTCTCTGTTTTACTATAGTACATGTTTATGAAAATAGCTGATACAGTAATTTTAACATCAGTGCCTAGAGTAGGATAAAGAAAATTATGGAAATTATATTCCAGCACACCCTCTCACCTTCCCCCAGAAGGAATTTCTTGTCTGTAAAGGCAGCCATAATACATAAAGCAGAGTTTATATTTCTATTGTCTGTGAATATTCAATTTGTATTCTTTAAGAAACATGATTACACACTTTCCCTTTACTTGACAAAGCATTTATGTTTCATTTTGAGTCTCTTTGATAAATGGAAGTAGGAAAGGAAGCAGTTCTACTAAGAAGCTATTGCTGCTGTAGGGTCACATAGTGTTTTCTGTGGCTACTTGCCAAAGTTTGACATATGAGATATTGACCCCATCACTTGGCACAAATTGCCGGACCAGTCATGTGGTCTCATGGTGGGCAACATTTGTATTGCAGCAAGTCTGAATTTTACATGCTTAGAATAAGTGTGCCCTTTATGTAACATCTTCATGTATTTTTGAATCAAAATTTTTATAAAATTAGAAATCTATATGAGTAGCTCTATTCTATGTTTCATCTTGATTGCCTGAATGTGGTTCTTAGGATAACCAGGTACTCCATTTGTACTCTATGAGGACATTTTTATTCCTAAGTAGACTTTTGACTTTAAATCAGAGACACCATGTTGTAGTATAATGATTTCAAAGACATGCATATTATGTATATGCATAATAACAAATGAAAATATATGTTTACTATATTGGTAGAAACTAATTTATTTTATTTTATTTTTTATTTCCCTAAAATTTATGAAATACAGGTCTTTTATAAGGGTTGCAGGAAATTTTATCATACATCCTTAAAAAAAGATGACTATTTTTTACACATTCCCTGGATAGTTAACTATTTTATATGGGTTTTGTTTGCATTGCTTTTTTAGATCAGGCTTTCTTTTCTTTACATTATTTCCTAAGGAGTAATTTGTGGTTTCCCAACAAATACACCGGTTTCAACTTTCAGCTTCAAATGTTCTCTTCTGATCTATTATTACCCTCCTCAAGGGTTTGACAAGCATTACTGCTCCAGCCCCAATCCCTTTCCTCATGGCCCTGCTCCAGCATATCCTCTACACTCAAAGCTGCAGGCAGAATAACACTTGAAAACAGCTGTGCAATGTTACTATATTTATTTCTAAATCTTACAAAAGACATTTTGAAGTCCAGGATATCTTTGGCCCTGAGTAACCTTCTGACACATAGCAGGGAGGATGAAAGAAAAAAGGTATGTGGCAGGCACTACTCATTTATTGCTTAAGTCATAAAATTTACATTTAATGATTAGTGGAATGGCAACTTATTTGGACTATCAAGGCACAATCAGAAAGGAAAGTAATTTCCAACTTTAATTATAATAGATTGGTGTTAAAATAGATTTAATGACAATAAGACAGAATCCAGCTTTAAAACTGTGTTCTGATAAGCATTCAAATGCTGGGAAAAAAGCTGGGGCATTTACTCTGCTGGATTGACTTTATATGTTCACAAAAAAAAAAAAAACCTGACTCTCATTTTGAGTGATATATTACAAGACAGTAAAAAAACACCATTTCTTGTTGAGATGACATATTTGATCTTAAGTATATTTCAGCAGCCTAAAAAATACCTATTGTCATTTGCTCTGTCCCTCAGTCTCTAACTCATCCTGATGACACGAGGTTGAAAGGAGATGTCTGCCCTTCTGGACTAAGAATTTAGAGCCAGAAGGGAAACCCCAGGGCATCTCAGCTATCCCTACCTGCCTATCAAATCAGACTGAACTGTCCTGGTAGAGCTCTCTCTTGCCCATGAACATTCCAGAATGAATATTTAACTTATTTTAATATTTAGTAGTTTCAAATATCCGGGTAGAATCCTGACATTGTTAAATTACTGAGAAATTTGCAATTTTAATGACTGATGTAAAATCCACTGTTTTGAATAGTTGGTTCAGAAATATTAGCTATTCATGAAAGATTAACAAAATAACTATGGTGCAGCAATATGAGTACAAAAGAAATAATTTCATGTGTAAAAGGACAAGTTTAGTGCTTACCTTTATTACAAAGAAATAAGAACTTGAACAATGTTAGATAATTCATGAAGATGTCAATCAGCAACTGGTTATGAGCAATTAAAAAAGCACATAAAATATTGAGGTGGTAACAGAAACAAGTAAATCAGTGAACAAAACAAAGAACATTGTTATTCTGCTGTAGAAAAGTATAGTTTCCTACCTTTAATTATGTTGCACTGCAAGTTGAAACTTTGAAAGCTGAAATTTTGTCAAAAAGTTAGAGTCATATAATGAATTTTCTACAGGAATGGCTAAGTAACCTGTAACTGTTTGTTATAGAAAAAAGGATAAGTGAAAGGAAATGAGGCAAAGAACAACAAAAAGCAGCAGGAGGGTTTTGGAGAGATGACAGAGATAAATGTTTGCAGTCTCTTAGTATGCAAACATTGTCTCTTTCAGCTCTTCTTCTCCTGGTTCCTATTGTTGCAGAATGGTGCTAGGATGGGTGGACCTTAGGATAACCTAGATAGATCCTGGGGATTTTAGTGCCTTACTTTGTTCTTTTATTCTTTCTTTATAAGCCTTGATTAAAATAAAATTATTTTTAAATTAATATGGAAAAAATCAAAGATCACGTGCCTGCCAAGAGCTTCTAAACATTTTATATTGATGGTGTTTCAGGACAAAGCAAAATGTAATTACTTCATAATATCCACTTTATTCCTGATTTCTGTTCCTTCTCTTAATGTTTCTCTCGCAGAGTTATAAAATTACAGAGTAGTTTGGGTTGAAAGAGATCTTAATCTCATCTCACTCCAATCCCACTGCCATAGTCAGGGCCACTTTCCCCAAGATAAAGTGATTCAGAGATCCATCCAGCTTAGCCTTGAACACCCCCGGGGATGGGGCATCCAAAATTTCTCTGAGCAACCTGTTCCAGTGCCTTACCAGCACCACAGGAAAGAATTTATTACTATTATCTAATATAAACCTATAGTCTTTCAGTTTAAAGCCGTCTCCTCTCGTCCTAGCACAGCCTTGCAAAATGTCCCTTTTCAGCTTTCTTGTAGGTCCCTTTTAGGTACTGGAAGGCTGCCATGAGGTGTCCCTGCAGCCTTCTCTTCTTCAGGCTTAACAAGTCCCTAAGGCTGCTGAAAAAAGAAAAGCATGAGAGGCAAATGCTACATTCTGCTTTTCAGGCTATTGCCAGGTTTTCAGACTGAAGCATTCAATGACACAACAAGCAGGTGTTTTTCCATTGTATTTTCCAATACAAGCACTGTATTTCCAAAAACATTTTGGTACAGTTTCTTTCAAGAAAATAATTATTTGCTTTTGAGTCCTTCTTATTTAGTTGGGATTTGGATTTGTTTTCAATTTATTTTTCCATAAACTTTACTTTGGGGTTAAAACAAGTAAAACTGCATTTTAGTTTTTTAGATACTTTTTTCCCCCCAAGAAAGTAATATTTCATTTTTAGACCACTTTATTTGTCTTCCAGAAGAGTATATTATTACTTCCATTTGAGAAGCCCTTCAATTTCAATGTAGAAAATACTCTAAAACAAGTCTTGTCATTTTTCTTATCTTGAAAAGAAATAAATAGAAATTTTCAGTTTGAAAAATTCTAGGAAAGAATACTTTCTGTATTTTTGTATTGTGTGTGTAAAAATGGATTCTTTTGTCTTCTGTGCTTTATTGTGTTACTAAAAGTAATTCACATTAAATGAAGTGTTTTAACCTAAAGAAGATATCACAATGCTGTGACGTTAATGAATATTAAAAGCACTCAACAATTACATTGCTTTCAGTTTTTGTCATAGTGATGCACAAAATAAATATGCTACATGCATAAACTTAGCCTCCATGGCATGCCATGAAAATGATTTTGTAAGAGCTATTACAGGAATAGGGCAGTAATTACATATAAGTTTTATTATCTCTGTCATCATTATTGTAGTATATTTTTCATACCCAATGCAATTATTAAATTTGAAATATTTCTGTTAATATTATTGAATAAACAGAGAAAACACACAAGAAACCCCAAAATAACAAAACAAGGACAAAAAATCCCTTCAGTGTGTTTTTGAAGTTCTACATCAAATTAAATAGTATCTTTTTTGTAACTATTTCTCAGAGATCAAATGTTTTGTACTTTTAATGATAGACAAAATAGTTTTCCTACTTTTTATGAGTATGTATTACTGGCTATGTAAATCAAAATTGCTGCCAAGAAGAACTAGCAATTCAAATGACAGACAAAATATGGGGAAAAAGTGCAGTCAGAAAGGAAAGGATATTTTACAGTAATATTTGCAGAAATAATATTGATGTCAGATAGAAGAATTGTTCTTAAGGAATGCTAAATAGAAAGAATCAAGTATACAAATTTTGTAACATGACACACAGACTGCTTCTACAGATAAAAGGAAAGACATCAAATATTTAAAGTCAAGAATTTAACCAATTCCTGTCTTGACTTTTGAATTGTCCAATCTCGAAGTAAAAAGAGAAGTCTAATGAATATTAATATTAAAATTAGTAAAAAAATAAAACCTTCAACCTTCAAACCTTCTACCATTTACTCCTTTTGTTCCCTTTAATGCTAATACTATCAGTATGGTTTTGAGTCTCGAAGTCAACACCTCTTTAAGAAGAAAGGAGTGGATTGTAATGCTGAATTATGTCCAAAGGTCTTCATCTTGGGAATGTGATATTCCTGGGAAGGGATTTGTTCTTACTTGGCCTTGGGTCTGTTTTTCCTATCACAGTGTCTCCTTCTCTTGGGCTGTCAGCTGCAGGTTGACCATGGCCTCCAAACTGTTGGCAGCCTGTGCCACATCCCAGAGCTTAGCTGGAGGAATCCCCAGAGGACAACCTGAGGAAGCAGCAGTCACTGTGCCCCAGAGCAGGAGTCAAATCAGATAAACCCAGACTGGGCCAAGTTGAGGCTGAGATTCTGCTCTACTGGGTCAGCACAGAGCCTGCACTCATCTCATGGGAGCAGTGAAAGCCATCTTAGCAGGCTATAGCAAGGGCATTATTGTACTGCAACACTCTGTACATTACTATGGAAAGACTGAATCATGGAAAAATATTTTTAATCATGACAAGCATTCAAAACTTGCAAATGCTAATGAAAAATTATGTTTATAAATGTGCTAGGAATACTCACCAGATCTTTTTAAAAAAAGATGAAGGTAAATAATAACTCTGTCAGAAAACAATTTCTGAGACAAAGACGAAAAATCTCTTGAAAGTACTCTGCTTAGGGCATTCAAAACTAAATGTGGGACAGTACTACCTTAATATTTAATACAAAATACTCAAGTATCCATGAATATACATGAACATGTGTCCATGTAGGTGTATATGTGAGTATTTGAAAAAAAAAAAAAAGACAAAATTTTTCATTAGCAAAAAGATAAACTATGCAACCTAAAAGAACCTTTTTAATCTCTGCCTTTCATGGTTTTCTTCTTGTCTGTTAATGAAGTCTTATTTATCACCCCATCATTAATTTAGAAGTTGTTAAATGATTACAATGCAATTGATGAAATAAATAGACAATTGAATTAGAGAAAGCATTATTGAGTTCTTAAGAAAGGTCCTTTCAAAATGTATAACAAGTAGCATAATCTCATTTCTATCTTTAAAATTTTCCATCTCTTATATACATATTCTTTGCTATCTTATTATTCGGGCTTTCTTGCTATCTTATTTATCATAAGTTTGGCTCAAGTCACTCAACTAAACACATGTAGTAGCATCCAAGATCCTATAGGATATTTTATTTGATTTCTTGCCACCAGACTAATATCTCCATTGCAACCACAGCATCTGCCAGTCATATGTAAATGTCTTGCATACCTTAAGGTGTCTCAAATGGCATTAAACACCTACATTATTGTGACTGAATAAACCACTTCATACCTTGCTAGAAAGTGCATATTTAATATAATGTAACTTTCATAGCAATATAGTACTTTTGTGTTATATGTGGCTTTTCCCTTACACAGATAAGTATTGTGAATCTCCTTCTCTAATGAACTTCTGTTTGTCTACTGATGAGACAGAGACAAATAACTTGTATGAGATGTGTAGCTTTTAGGTAATTAAATTGGATCTGCTAGAATTATGTATTAAACCTTGTAAAGTAGTTGAAAGCACAAGTGACTGCAAAGGTACAACACTGTGCTGAAACTAAGATATGTGCTGTCCTTTTTTTGTCTGATAGTTGTGCCAAATTTACATGAGGAGAGATATATTCAAGTTCTAGTTTTATTCTCCTACTCCATGTCTCATGAATAGTGTGGCTATAAACCTACCAAACAAAAGCACAGTTTTTATGGTTTTTGAAATTTCAGGCTGTGAGTGGATAGACCTGAGTTGGAAGAACCTAGGCTCATATTCACAAAATACATCCTGAAATTTCACAGACTTCAGTAATTGAGCAGATGAGTCTCTGCAGAGAAGAAATAAGGGGAGAAAATTGTACTATTGCTTTTTAAGAATTAAATTAGTAAGGAAAAGAAAAAAGAATCAGTGGTGAAATAAGGGTAAGATAAAAAAGTTTATTATACATATACAGACTGTTACAAAGGGTCCTGTGAGTGAGAGACACTGAAAATTACATTTTAAATACACTGGAAGTTTGCATTTTATTTAAAAACAAAGACTTACTAAAAATATCTTTTAGCAGGAAAATATTGTGAAGTTGAAATTATTAAGGATGTAACAAAAGTCAGGAGCTTGAAGTTTTTCACCCTCTGTAGATTGCAAATATTGAGTTCCCAATGAGATATAATGAGAGAATCTTAAACCAGGCAAACCATGGATTTTTATTAATCCTTGAAAATCATCTACTCTTTGATTTAGGTATTTTAAGAAGAAGTTGGAAAAAAGCTTTGGTTAAACATGAATTCCATGGAATCCAAATGAAATTTAAAAGCTTGCAGATGAAATAGATATATTACTTTAGTTTCTTCACTAAGAGACTATTGATTTATCATTAAATGTCTGTGGTATTTCCTAAAATTTCACTCTATTGAGGGTTTTTTTGCTACAGATAAGAAAGCAGTATTTTCACCACTCTTACTTCAACAGCCCTTTTCAGTATCAGTGTCCAGCCAAAATTATTAATTTTTCCACTAGTGGCTATGTATAATAATGTTCCCCAGTATCAGATGCCAGCTACAGAATTTTAGAACAGAATACTATTGATTTTATTTAAATTACTCAAATATTTTTTCTCTTTACATATTTAAATATTAGATAAAAATCTAATGAATATTTGTATCTATTCTATTGCAATCTGCATGTAAAGCTAAATAAATTGGTTTGTAGTATCTTGCTAAAAAATATGCCATCTCACTCCTGGTGTATATATTTAGATTTGTCTATATTAAGTGTTAAAAGGGAAATAATGTCTTTTTTTTTTAAACTATATATAAAGATCATGTGCCCTTAAGAGACATGCGAAGATACCATCACAAAATGTAACCTGTTGATTTTAATTGAAGAAACTCAGATTGTTCTTCTTTCTAATTCTTTAAAGACTGGTAAAATGGGGTGCATTTAATTCTTTAAAGACTGGTAAAATGGCACACAAAAGTGGAAAATATTATGAAACTTCACTCTCCTGAGTAACTCAATAATCCTTAGTTTACTCTAATGAAAATAGCTGTATCTACCAGCTCCTTTTTTAAGCAACTCAATGGTTATGACCTAGTTGGGGATCCTTGAGTACAATTCATCAATGATACAGGAGAACTGTACTGTAATAAGATTTATGTCAGTCTATGGTTTCTAAATGGTATGTTTTTGTAGACATAACCTCTAGCTTCAGTAATCAGGGAGACTATTAGGCAAATCAGATTGCAAATTTTTAGGTTTTAAGGTTTCTCCAAGAATAGCTTTCTAGATTGCTCTCCTGGACACAAGCATGTAAATTCTGTCCACCTCGCAATTTAGAAAGTTTGCATTCAGATTTATGACACTTTTACAAGTGTCTGACTAGAATCTTGTCTTCATCAAGTTTTTGAATGGCATCCTAAGGAAAGGGCTACAGATGTCATTTATTTTAAAATTTTTAAAGCTTTTGACATGGTTTAAGAAACCCTTAAAATTATCTAGTTTCAACTCCCACTGGCAGGGACACCTTCCACTAGATCAGATTCAGAACTACCAGGATCCAACCTGGCCTTGACCTCACCAAGATGAGGACATCCAAAACTTCTCAGGGTCCCCAAGAATATCCTGCTCTTTAAATTGGAAAGAGATGGATGCAATGGGTGGACTGTCAAGTGGGTAAGGAATTGATGGGACAGTCACATCCAGAGGGCACTAGTCAATGGCTCAGAGTCCTGATAGACATCAGTAACATCCTTCAGGGGTCCTTATTGGAACCAATGTTGTTTAATACCTTTATCATTGACATAGAATAAGGGATAGAGCGTACCCAAATCAAGTTTGCAGATGACACCAAGCTCAGTGGTGTGGTTGACACAGCTGATGAGTGGGATGCCATCCAGAAGCACCTGGTCAAACTCAAGAAGTTGACCCATGGAAATGTCATGAGGTTTAACATGACAAAGTGCAAGGTGTCACAACTGGGTTGGACAAAATCTCCGACATCAACAGAGCTTGGGGGATGAACAGATCAAAAGCAGCCCTGCCAAGAAGGACTTGGGCATGCTGGTGGGGGAGAGGCTTCACATGAGTCAGCAAAGTGCTTTTGCAGCACAGAAAACCCATTGTACCTTGGGCTCAATCAAAAGCAATGTGGCCAGCAGGGTGAGGGACATGATCCTGCTCTTCTACTGCGCTCTGGTGAGACTGCATTCGCTGTGCTGCATCCAGCTCTGGAGCGCCCAGCACAGAAAGAATATGGACCTTTTGGAGCAAGTACAGAGGAGAGCTACTAAGTTGATTAGAGGGATGGAGCACCTCTCCTATGAGTGAAGGCTAAGACAATTGGGATTTTGAAGCTTACAGAAGAGAAGGCTTTGGGATGACCTAATTGTGGCTTTCCGGTACCTGAAGGGAGCCTACAAGAAAGAAGAAGACTTTTTACAAGGGTGTGTAGTGATAGGACAAGGGAGAATGTTACTCTGTAACAGAGTAGGTTTAGATTAGCTCTTAGGAATAAATTTTTTACATTGAGGTTGGGGAGGCACTATAACATCCTCTCCAGAGAAGGTCTTCATGTCCTACCCCTTGGAGTGTTGAAGGCCAGACTGGATGGGGCTCTGAACAACCTGATTTAGTTAAAAGTGTCTGTGTCCATTGCAAAGGGCTTTGAACTAGATGGTCTTTAAGATTTCTTCCAGCCCAAGCCAGTCTACGATTCTCAGAAGACAGGACTTATAAGCATTTCCCTACAGTTTGTGGGAACCAATTCATAGCATTGCAATCCACTTTTCTCCCACTCAAAAAACCCAAATATGTTCAAGAGAATCTCAAAAAATTCAAAAGAAGGTTCCCTTTTAACCTCAAAGAATATAAAGCCATAGGAGCCTAAGAAAGAGCCATGGTCTGGGGTTTTTTCATGGCATGACCATAATAGTTCAGTTCTGAACTCAAAAGTTAATTTCCATTGGACTTTAACATATCACCAAGGGTGTAGCTATTCCTGTAGATTAAACAAAATAATTTAATCCTGGACCTTCAAATAGTTACAGATTTTTTTAAATTTTTTCTTATGTAAGATTAGTCTTGATGTACAGTCCTGTTCATGGGTGAAATGTCCAGATGATGTGAGAGTATCAACTGTAATCAAGTAGGAAATACCAACAATGATGAGATTACTATTACCAATCACATTGTTTTTATCTTGACATGGAAGAGATTTACAATTAATAGAGAATCACATTCTTACATCACATTCTATTAAATGCAGCTAAGACATATATCATACACTTATACTGACTTTGACTTCAAGTAGATAGCTGTAAAAATGGTTTTCAAAAAGAGCTAGAAATATTGTTCAGCTTCATCAATTTCAAAAATTGTCAAATAATTTTTTTATACTATTTTTTTCTGATTATTTTTAGTCTGTGAAGGAATATAAACTGAACCTAGAATTGCATCTGAATATCTAATTTCTTTTGATTTGTATTTGTGTTTTCACATGAATATGCTATTCAAGTATTCTCAACACTCCTCTTGCTAATCCTTAGTAAATTAATATGGAGTTGGTTACTATCCTTTATCCCCAAACTGAATTACCAAAATTAACATTTACAGCCACCATTAAAAGTGATTATAAATAAGCATACTTTACAGATAGTAATTTCAAATCAAATTGTATTTGTCTTACTTAGCATTTACTAATTGTCATTTTAGAGAACCAGTTTTTGTAAAATAAATAGTTCTACTCAATTTAACTTAATTAATTGTGCACTGCATAATTATTCCTTTCTCCCTTGAAAGAAGCAACAGGTGGAAAGCAGAAGTCAAAAAATCTTTTTATGTTAAGAGAGGAATCAAAAGTGAAGCTACCTAGTAACAACGATGACTTAACCATTCACAGATTTTTACAAATATTTCTCTCCAAAAAAACACTTTTATTTTATTATCATTATGTTTGACCTACAGCAATTTTCTTCATGAAGACATAATTAGTATTTTGAATCTATATTTAAAAAGATCTTCCATCAACCAGAAAAGTCTCATTTGAAGATGTTGGCTTTCAGCTTTCTGGTCACCATGCACATGCATTTAAATAACTTTTACATTAATAATAAAATATAATCTTATGAAAAACTACTCAGTTATGTATTTACAGATATAAATATGTAAAATTGTGAGTATCTTGAAAGTTCATATGAAGATGATTTTCCCTTGAAGAACAGTTAATCCCTCTGATGCCTATTGCAGTGAAGTCTTTTTTTGAAAAGTGTGTAAATTATGGGGATTATATAATTTAATTGAAAACCTGCCTAATTAGCCTAGCTTTTGAAATATATATTATTTTCACAGATGCAAAGGAAAGATATATCACATTCAATAGTTCTATGTACCACTATGTGAAACTGTTTGTTTGTCCTCTCTCTATAAAATTGGCTGTGATGGAATTGTAGAATCTCAGAAAATTTAGATAAATATGCAGCAAAGGATAAATAAAATAGCTTTTTCTTTCCTGGTTTGCCAAAACTTTATAGAAGTCTCTGGGGGGAGAGAAATAAATAAAAAAAAACCCAAAAAAAACAGCACCCTATCTGTATATGCAGAAAATTATAATCATTTTCCATTGAAACAAATATAGTCATTTATAGAGTTATATACCTGTCTTCTGTGTATGGAGAAGAGGGATGGAGTTCACAAAGGAATACCTGTCAAAAGACATGTGTTCAACAGATTTGTGGTTATTTTCTCTATCCAGGCAAGTCATATCTCCAAAAAAAGATATAAAGGACAGAGAGATGTTTGGGTGGAAGCATTAATGGGCAAGAGAAAAAGAATTCAAAGTCCCTTCAGAGATACTTATGGGCAGCACACCCAACTCTAGAATAAATAGATCAGTTGTTGCCTTCTGGGATTACCTCTACCCAGAGAGCATAGGGGAAAGAACTAATTCCCCCAATTGATAGACTTGTCTTGGTTTACATGACCAGGTTTGGGGAGGTGAGGGCTTTGGGGATGTCCTCTGTGAGAAGAACCAATGGGATCCCCTGTACATCTGAATAGCTGAATTCTTTTGAATTAATTTCTTCCTTATATGTACTTAACAAGCAATAAAAAATACTTCCCAGCCCAGTCTCTCTCTGTGATGGTTATGGTCAAGTAATTTTCTTGTCTTTCTCTGGACTCAGTAGATTTTTTTATCGTACTTTCTCTCTTCTCCTGTAGAGAAGGGACATATATAGCAGCTGGATTAGCTGTCAAATCAGCCAAAGTCAACCCTCTATATGCACTTTTAAGTAAAATGTCTGCAGTGTAGTCATTATCTTCTTCCTACCACATTAAGTTATATGATCTTATACAGAATACAGATTGCAATTGTCACTGATAGGTATATGTCTGTCTTTGCATTTATCCCTATCACATCCCCAAATCGCAAATAATGATAAAGATTGATAAGAACCTAAAATGAGCATAATGAAATATGGGTTGAACCACAATCATCTTGACAAGACAGAAAAAATACCTCAAGCTTGAGAACTAGACTTTCTGGCACAGACTGTCACACACACACAAAGAGAACTCTCTGGTGCTACTGCCAGCCCCCAAAGCTGGTCATTCCAATGGACTCACCCTTGGACACTCCAAGAGTCTCCCGGAACAGCCCTGGGAGGAGCAGGAACAGACTTTCCATTCCTCCCAGTCATTTATTTGAACACTTACATGCCTCTGGGCTCTTTTCTCCTCTGGGCTTGTGAAGATGGGCCTTCAATGGTCTGGTGGCTCCTGGGATGGGTCTAGGAGGAGCCAAAACAGATTTTTAGATGGATTTTCCCCGCCACTCATTTTCTCTGTGTGCTCATTTGTGAGTATTCAGACAAGTTTTTAATCACATGATCTAACAGAAAATATGAAAGTCATACATCAGAAAGTGATGTAGATCTGATCTTACTTTCATTAAAGTCAAAGAAAATTTGTTGCTGTATGTTGTATAGCTGAGATGAAAGCACGTGTAATCAACATTTAAAAATGGACAAAAGAAATTTTTGGCATATAAAATTAACCTTTATACCTATAATTACTTTGGCACTCAAAAGAAGAAAAAATAATCAAACAAAACTATAACAGAAAAATTGATTAATTTTCAATTTTGAGGAATAATTTGTTGTAAAACTTGAATGTCTTTTAAGGAACAATTAATCTTTAAGTAGTGTGCTTATTAAGACTTTTAATTGCTGCTTCTATGAAGATTTGTAGAGGATGCTAAGAGAATTTCATGAGCAAAATCTCAGGTTTTTCTGATCATCCTCATATCACATAGATAGAATTTTTTCCTCCAGGTAAGGAAAGGCATTAAATGACACATAGAGAAAAGAAATTACAGCTGTTTGACCCAAACTGAACTGCAGAATATTGGTGACTTCTGACTGGCTGGTGGTTCCATATCACACTCTTTTTCTGCATGTTGAAGTATAGTCTCAGAATTTAGGAAATTGCAAAGTATGAAAAAAATTGTTATAGGTAGTTTTGTAGAAGAATACTGAGAAATATACACTCTACCTAATCATAAGATTTGCTTATTCATTGTATGATGCAATAATTTTCTGGCCCTCAGTCACAGGACACAAGTACTTAGTATTGAATTGCTACAGTACTTGGCAATGTGAGTAAAAATTCGAGTATGGGAACTCTATAAAGTACTAGAGTATGGGGACACTGAAGTCTTTGTCTTGGGATCATATTACTGACAGTATCAGCAACTGACTGGAACAGCCTAAATTCTTTTATGTGTGTATCCTCTGGACAGAGAAAGTTGGTGCTCTTTCTTTATGGTTGGGTAACTAAGCTAAAAGAGAAAAAGCTATTTCTAGCTTTCTAGAGTATAGAAATGTTGACTTATACTTTCTGGAGTACCTTAGTACTAGGCAATTCAATAAAATCCTTTCTCAGTGTTTCCCCTTTAAGGATTAAGGATTAAGGATTAAGGTTGCTCATCTGATCCTGCAGGTGAATGACATGGTGCAACCCACAAACATATGGTGGTTTCTTTTCTCAAACCAAGTAAATTTTGTTTATAGGACATTTTCTCTAACCTTTAATGATTTTAAACTATGTTCAGACATTATCTGGGAGGATCTTCCTTGTCTGAGTCAAAGTCATCACGAGTGCTGACTAGAAATTAATAGGCAAGCTTGTGTCAGTGCATGGGCCCATTTTCTGGTCTTGGTATATTGTGTTAAATTAATTTTGTGAAAAAACCAAAGAAAGGTTTGGTGATCATTTTTGTGTCTGAACAAATCAATGTTACTGAAAGAGATTTTTTGAATTTTCCTAGATACACATTCTTCTGTTGGATGTGCTGTATCTATTTTCATATTGTACTATCATCAGGAATGATCTTTATAAACAGAACATTACACATGCGTTAATTATTGTAATTTAAATTACTGTGTTTAAAATGTACTTATTAAGACCAAAATACTGCATTTCTCTCATGTGTTCATGTATTATTAGCCTCATGTATGTCCTCAGGAGCACTCCATATCCAGACTTTGTAAAAAAAAAAAAAAATCATTATTAGTATGCTCTTTTGAACTAAGGTGCTTTTCTGACCTAAATATGCAATTTCAAACCATCAAAGCACAAACAAACCTGTGTTTTTTCTGTTATTTTTCTCACATTTTAAGGTACTTGTTATCATTAAAGTAGGACTAGTAACAGATATTGAGTTTGATAGTACCAGATATTGACTTTTCCATGTCTTAACCATATCTTGGCACCAGTAAGTAGCAACAGTGATAACTTTTGCTCCTCATCTGTTTTCAGTGTGCTTATTCTTCTGTTTCCCTTGTGATTTCCAGCCATGATAAGACACAAAAGCTGAAAGAAAATGTTATCTTTCAGTTTCCTGTTGTTTTACCTGTTTTTTGCCGTTAACCTCTGTACTCTGCATCCAGTGTTAGTGAATTCAACTGCAGTTTAGTCAATAATACTAAAAAACCTCCAGGGTAATGGTTAAATTCTTTAAAATCTGAGGTTTAATTTTAGTACAAATGTTTTTGTCAGACCCTAACTAGACTCTTATTTTGGTTGACAGTTATTGCATTTGATTTATTTGTCTATGCCCTCAGAATGTAAGCTTTCAGGTGTTTCTGGTGCACACAAGATAAAAATTTTGCTGATTGACACTTGGAAGTGTCTAATGTATGTCTAAGATTACATTTAACAGCTAGAACCATTTGAATTAATACAGTCTTCCTTGTGCTTAAATTCTGACATGTATTTAAATATAAGAATTAGGATGTCCAAACTTGTCACTGTAGCCTTTTAAAATACTTTGTAAATGTTATGGTAGGAGAATTTGTAATAAGAAATCATGTGATCATTCTCAGTCTACTCTGTTCATACCTTGTATTTTGTTTCAGGATTTATTATTTTAAAAATGCATCAACACTCTTTCCAGCAAAGATCCAGAACATGCCCACATACTAGCCACTGTGAAGAAAATTAATTCTACCCCAGCTAAAACCAGCACAGATACAGAGATCACTTGATGTACTTTAATGTATAATTCCTGCTTATTATTCCCCATGAACCTAAAAATACACAGTTACACAAATGATAAATGAAATACCTTGCTGGTTTAAGTTGATTGCAAGTTCAAAGACAAAGGACAAAAAGAGGGCACAACATTTCAGTCTGTCCTTTCCTCTTCACATGGGCGATGACCTTAAACAACAAATGTACTCTTTACTTATGGAAGCAAAAGTTCCAATTAATTATATAAGTGCTTTGAAAACTTAGTTGAAAACTAGTCTTTTGCTTTGAAATCTAGTCTTTTATGTCAGTCTTGCAACTTTTCAAAATTCTTTTCTGTCCCTGATTCTGCAAGGTTTCTACTAAGATATGTAGTTCATCACCTAACTTATTTTTCTCATTTTGTTTTCTACTTTCTTCTTATAAATGTCATAGTCTAAATATATGAGACACGACAGAATGTACTTTATTCTCTCACATTATTTTAATCATAATATTGTATCAAGACTATGTAGAGTTTTCATCTACATTAGGCTCACTAAACTGAATAGAAAGCTGACAACTTGCTCCACTCCATTCTTCATTTTCAGATGTTGTATCCTGATTATTTCCAGATTTCCAACATCTACTAGCTAGTCAGAGAAGTGATTGAGAGCAGCACTGCAGAGAAGGACTTGCAGGTCATGGTTGATGGAAAACTCAGGGTGAGCCTGCAGTGTGTGTCCAGAAAGCCACCCCTATCCTGGGATGCACCAAAGAATGTGACCAGCAGGTCAGAGGTGGTGATTCTCCTGCCTACTCTGCTCCCATGACACCCTACCTGTACCTGTGTACAGTTCAGGTGTTCCCAATGTAAGAAGGACAATGCTTGGAGGTAACCCAGAGGAATGTTGTGAAGTTGATAAGGGGACTGGAGAGCCTTGTCTATGAAACCAGGCTGAGAAAATTCCTTCTGTAGAAGAGAAGGTTGTATGGAGAGCTCACAGTACTGGAAGGGGGCCTGCAAGGAAGTCAGAAAGGGACTCTTAATCAGAACCTCTAATGATATGACAAGCACTAATGAGATCAAACTGAAAGAGGGGAATTTATGTTAGACATAAGGAACAAATTCTTTATTGTGAGGGTGAGGACACACTTGAACAGATTGCTCAGAGAAGGTGTGGTTGTCCCATCCCTGGAAGTGGTCAAGGCCTGATTGGATGGGGCATTGAAAAACCTGGTCTAGCGGGAAGTGTCCCTGCTCACAGCAGGGGGTAGGAACTAGATGACTTTTATGGTACCTTCCAACCCAAACCATTCTATGATTCCACAATTCTATGATGTCATGACCCCAGCTTGTATATTGTCCAGTTTATCTCGGCTGTTTGAGGGGCTTGGAAGGCCCGGGGGTGGCCTTGGGGCAGCCCGCGTGTCGAAGGACGAGAAGAGGCTTCAGTTCTTCTTTCTGGTTTTATGTTTATTAATTGTTTATCTAAAAGATGTTCTTTCAGCCACCAGAGATCTGCTCAGCAGTCAGCCATGGGCACACTGTCTTTCCCTCCGGGGCAGCCACGTATCTTTATACCCATTGTGACGTATACAATATTTATCATTTTTTCCCCAATACCATCTATTGTTATAACTCGGTGTACTCTTAGTAATAACCAATCCAAAGGTGCCACCGTGGCCAAAGAAGATGGAGGAGAGGAGGAAGAAGAAGGAGGACAGGACACACCCCAATTCCTCCATCTTACTCCTCTAAACCCCCCTGTACATAAATCCTAAACCTTGTGTCTCACCCTCTAATTAACTAATCTTTTCACCCTTCACCCTGTGAAGACCTCATCCTTGTCGTCTCCTGCGCAGGGTTAAAGTCCAGCCACCAGACACTTCTGGCAACATTCCAGGACTCCCGAGCCCCCAAGGTGGTCTCGGAGGCTCAGCACCTCAGGGCTGAGATCTTGAGATCCGACATCTCCCCCTTCTGTTTGCCCCAAGAAAACCTCTTTTACAATCCGATTCATGGCATCTGGGACGACATGGATGAGGACTAGGAGAGCTATTACAATATAAAATCTTAAACTATTAAAACATAAAATCCTACCCTTAAAATTCTTCTCCAAATGGGAGAAATGTCAAAGAAATCTGCCCTTAAAATTCCTCTCCAAATGGGAGAAATGTCAAAGAAATCTACCAGCTGATCAATATATGATCCTTTGTCAGTTTTCCCTGTAATAGGTAAATTTACCCCATTGCCTATTGCAATTCAAGATCCCAAGGAGAAAACCTCCCAGTCTTTCGTTCTTATACAGAAATATTCAAGACCCCAAAGAGAAAAACCCCCCCCAGAGTCTTTCGTTCCTCTTGTTTCTCTTCTGAGTTGTCCTTTGCAGTCTGAGTCCCGACTTTTGTCTGAGTATTCGTTTCTTCTTATATCTTGTTGAGGAAAATCGCTGCATAGTTGCAGACTCGTTACGAAATGATGCTGTAGCTCTGCTCACAACTGCCTCTTTGTTCCGCGATTGTTGCTGTTTGCAAGCTCACTCAGGGGTTACCTAGTTTTTGATTCAACTGACAATAGGGTTAGAAAACACACAAGCCTCCCCGGGAGGGGAGAGGCTTAGGACTCCGAGGGTTTTTTACCAAAGGCACCAAGTCTGGAGAGGGCCCCTCCTCGCCTGAGACGTCACTGGGGGTCTGGCCCGCCCCCGCCCGCGCTCGGCGCATGCGTGCTTTCCGAGCTGCTCTCTGTCTCTCCCGAGGTAATTTTTCCCTCTCCCTTTTTGTTCCGCCTCTGAATTTTCCCCCTTCGGTCTGCCCCGACTCTGTCTCCTCCTCCTCCGACGCTGTGTGTGTGTGTGGCCTTTCGTCAGTGTGTGCGGCCGCCCCCGCCGGCACCCGCGCCCGCCGCGACTCGCTCCGGGTTTTTTGCGTCACAACCGCGCGCCCCCTGCGTCTCACCGCAGCTTTCTGGGATTGCGCAATTTCCCCCATGCCGCTGCCCATGTCGGACGCCCCTGCTGCGCTGGCATGTGACTTCTCCCCCGGGTTCTTGCGAGTTTTGCCCGCCGCGCGCGTTTCTGCTACCTTGCCGGCCCCCGGGGCGGCTGCCGCCCCTGGCCCTGAGTCAAGCAAAGCCGCGCGAAAACACGTATCCCTCGCTTTTTCTTCACCTGCGCTCCCCGCCTGCTCCGCTGCAGCCTGGCTTCCCTGCTCCGTTGCCGCGGCATCGCGAGAAAGCGCGCCCCCCGGTCCCCTCTCCCCCCCGTTCTCCCTCTGCACCTGAGTCCTCCATGCTCTCTGGACTTTTTGGACGCTTTTTGGGAGTTTCCCAGGGTTTCTGGGTTTTGGGACCGGGTATTTTAATAATATTTCTTGCTCTTTTTCTCCAAGAGCATTTCCCCCCTGGCTTCTTAAGGCCAGAGCTAATCTTTTCCGGAGTCTTGCTCCCCCCTCTTTTGAGGGCCCCCCCCCCCCCCAGACGTCTGCTGCGTCTGTTGGGTTATTTCTTCCTGGCCTTTTAAGGCCAGAGCTAATTTTTTCCGGAGTCTTGCTCCCCCCTCTTTTGAGGGCCCCCCCCCGGACGTCTGCTGCGTCTTGGGGTCTTCCTTCCTGGCCTTTTAAGGCCAGAACTAATTTTTTTTTTGTATGTTTGTGTCACACCTTATAAGGCGGACAAAGTTTCCCGTTGTTCCTGGGAAGGTGTGCCCCCATGTTCTTATTTTTCAGGCTTTCTTACCAAATCTGTCGCCAGAGCAGTCTGGACGTCTCGATCTGTCCAGCAGATCACGAGAAGTGGTCCCAGGGCGCCTTCTGGTTCCAGTCCGGGCTGTTCTGCTACGAATTCTCTTCGGCAGAAACTGAGAGGTGGAATTCTCAGTGACTGCTGTTTTTTTGCAGTCTCTGTTGGCTTTTTTTTTTTTCTTCTTCTCTCTGGTCTTCAGGGCTTTGAAAGTGGTGGTGGTGCCCCCCCCCGAAAGGTTGTGGTGATTCTTGTCCGCCCAGGGAACGCCAAGTGTCCGGTTTATCTTCCCCCGAAAGGTTGGTGGTTCGTGCCCACCCAGGGACGCCAAGTGTCCGGTTTATCTCGGCTGTTTGAGGGGCCTGGAAGGCCCGGGGGTGGCCTTGGGGCAGCCCGCGTGTCGAAGGACGAGAAGAGGCTTCAGTTCTTCTTTCTGGTTTTATGTTTATTAATTGTTTATCTAAAAGATGTTCTTTCAGCCACCAGAGATCTGCTCAGCAGTCAGCCATGGGCACACTGTCTTTCCCTCCGGGGCAGCCACGTATCTTTATACCCATTGTGACGTATACAATATTTATCATTTTTTCCCCAATACCATCTATTGTTATAACTCGGTGTACTCTTAGTAATAACCAATCCAAAGGTGCCACCGTGGCCAAAGAAGATGGAGGAGAGGAGGAAGAAGAAGGAGGACAGGACACACCCCAATTCCTCCATCTTACTCCTCTAAACCCCCCTGTACATAAATCCTAAACCTTGTGTCTCACCCTCTAATTAACTAATCTTTTCACCCTTCACCCTGTGAAGACCTCATCCTTGTCGTCTCCTGCGCAGGGTTAAAGTCCAGCCACCAGACACTTCTGGCAACATTCCAGGACTCCCAAGCCCCCCAAGGTGGTCTCGGAGGCTCAGCATCTCAGGGCTGAGATTTTGAGATCTGACAGTATATATGACATATTTTACTATCAATTAGCAGTCTTAGGATGTTTAATCCTGAATTGAATGAAGTTTATGTTACTGTTAACAGCCAGCTAAATAATTATACTTGAACGTGTCTTCAGATTCAACATATTTTGTGTACTGAAGTTTTTCAATAAAATCTAGATTGCAAAGTTAATCACTTTTGTTTATAGGGTATCTGGTCCTCTAAGTTCCTGCAGAATCCATATATTGTGATTTCAGTGAAGACTTCAGGAAATAAGATGGCTCAAACTTTTGCATAAGGCTCAGAAAAAATTAGTTTCAAAATGAAATATCTTTTATTAATCTACCTTAGCAAATAAGATTGGATTTTGCTCTAAAAACAAGTAGAATAATTTATTTAAATTTCATATTCATATATGAAAGTAAATTTAATATTCATATAATTAAAAATATATGTGCATCTAAAAAATATATGTGTATATAAAAAATATAGAAGCAACATGACAACTATCAAGTTTGCATGAGGCCCTAAGCAACTCAGTGTAGTGGGTGGTATCCCTTCCCATGGCCTTGGAGTTGGAACTATAGAATCTTAAAGTCCCTTCCAACCCATCCACACTTGTATGATACTATCACAATGAAGTTATTCTGACAGAAGGTCTGACCATTATAGAGGACCGAAAAAACTAGAGCACAGAAGTTGTGTTGGTACTTTAGGACAGAAATCCACTGAGTTAGAATGCATAAGTAATCACAAATTCCTCGAAAGGCAGTGTCACAACAAATAAAACTCAATAAACTCTGGCAATTACTAAGGTAGACCTTTTATTAAAAGCTATTTTGAATCACTGGAGAGTACACAATTTAGAAGAAGCATTCTAAGGTCTCCAGAGTTAGAGGTTTGAAAATGTTCAGCAGGTTCATCAATCATGTAAATTTACATTTGCCTTCTGCAAGTAAATGGGCTAGAAGCACTGCAGCCTCTCTCTCTAAAGGCTCATTTGCCAGCTAATCAACTGTCTGATGAACTATATTTGCAGTGTTTTAGATCCCATAATAAGAAATATAAGACAAAATCTTCTGTGTAATTCATAAGACATTAGGCACTTGCAGTTTTGGGTTACTGTATTCCTAAAACTGTTTAACATTCTGGTAGTTTATAACAAAATTTGTTACACTGCACTATTTGAATAATACACTCTAAAAGCCTGTCTTGAGTATGAGTTGGTGATAGTAACTTGGTTGTGTCTACAGTCAGATAATGCAATCTAAATAATTTGGTTTGGATCCAACAGAGAAGTCCAGCCAGAAAGTTGGGAAGGCAGATTTCAAGATGGGACCTGGGGGCAGGGCTGAACACAGGTATCTTGTAGCATGGGCTGCCTGAGCAGGGCCTATGATTGAAGGCCATTCAGAGCTCAGTAGTCCTTAGGGTCCTGCATTTTTTGTGTTGACAGGGGTCTCAGGTTGAGGGAGGAGATGAGGATTTGACTCCATGTTTCAGAAGTCTTGATTTATTATGTTATGATAAACGTTACATTAAAACTCTACTAAAAGAATAGAAGAAAGGATTTCCTCAGAAGGCTAGCTAAGAATAGAATAGGAAAGAATGATAACAAAGGTTTGTGGCTCGGCTCTCTGTCCGAGCCAGCTGGGCTGTGATTGGCTATTAATTAGAAACATCCAACATGGGCCAATCACAGATGCACCTGTTGCATTCCGCAGCAGCAGATAATCAATGTTTACGTTTTGTTCCTGAGGCCTCTCAGCTTCTCAGGAGGAAAAATCCTAAGGAAAGGATTTTTCATTAAAGATGTCTGTGACACACTTGTCTTTCAGAAAGATGTCATCATTTGTCTTTTGTTCCTTGGAACCTCTTTTTTTGGCTAAAGGTGGGTGCAATGTTTGCCTTTTTCCAACCCTCAGAAATTTCTTCAGATCACCAATTTTTTCAGGGCAACCCCTGAAGAGGACCATGGCTGCCTGCTCACAGTCCACAGAGGTTTATGGTGGAGCAGAGATTCATCTGCAGCCAAGGAAGGACCCCTCATTGGATCAGGGAGATGCTCAAAGATTCCCATGATTCCATGGAAAGACCATGTAGGAAGTAAGAGACTCCAATCAGGACCTGTGAACCCATGGAGAGAGGAGTCCACACTGGACCATGTGTTCTGGCAGCACTTGTGTCCAGGCAGGGGACCCACATTGGAGTAGATTCTTCCAGAAGGACTGCATCCTATGGAAGAGATCCGTGCTGGAATGGTTCATGAATAACTGCAGCCTGTGGAAGCACTCACACTGGAGAAGATCGTGAAGGGCTGTTTCCTCTGTAGAAGGGGAAGAGTGTGAAGAATCATTAGGAGGTTGATTGGTTGGTAGGTTAAATTCAAAGTGTTGCATCCATTCTTTGGAGTGTCATTGTTTTCTTGAATGTATCAGGATTTGCTTCAGGGCTCAGGGAACTAGGGTAACAGCCTTTGGATCCAGGTGATCTCATCCTTAATCCTGCTAGCAGGACAAGAGGCTTATGTAAGAAGGAAACTTACAGCCTCCCAAAACTGTACATCTGGTCAGCAGATGGATGTCTTAATCTCTCACAGTGTCCATTACAGTCATACATGGCTTTGTCTTGTTTCTGGCACACGGATCAGGTTCAGCCAGCCTAGATACCTTCTCAGAGGGAACTGGTTAATTTCTGCTGCCACAGCTTTCTGAAGGCAGCCTTTTGTAGATCTCTGTGAGGGCTATAGGTATCTAGAGATGAGCACCAGAGGCTGCCATAAGTCACCATGCAGGGAGTCTTCACTGTCTGCCCATGTGACTGCTTATCTCTGACTATCTTTTCCTGCTCTGAACTCTAAAAACAAACTGCAAGTCTGTTATTCCTCTTCCCTGATGCCAAAAAACTCCACCGGACAAAATTGTAAATGTTTTTTTGTTGCTCAATTTCTTCTTTCCTCAAAACTTTTTTACTGTGCAAATACCTGGGCATTCTGGTTTTGGCTGCAGTAATGTAAATTTTCTTCACAATTACTGGTATGAGGCTGTGTATTGGATTTGTGCAGAGGGCTGATATTATAAGAGATGCTTTTGCTATTCAAATGTGCAAAAAAGAAAAACAGAAAGAGTATACAGAAAAGAGTAAATATAATAATTGAGAGAATGGTTAACTTGGAAATCCTGGGAGCTTATTTTAAAACTTCAATTATGCAACATATTGAATTGTTCATTTTTAATTGTATGCTTTCATAAGTAAAAGGAATATATATAATTCAAGCTTTTAAGGGAGAAATTTTAAGGCACTTTGATAGAAAGTTACTATATTTAAATCTGTACCTCCACTCCTCTAGAACTTTCTCAGTAGCATTTTGAGTAGCAATCAAATGGATGATTACACAGAAACAATAAGAAATAAAATAAAAGTAATTTGACATTCTCTTTAATTTCAAAGCCTGTAGATGAAAAATTTTCTTTGACTAGAAAGCATACAGCACAGTCACAGCTCAAAGTTATTCTGTTGAAAGTATTCTTTTGGGTTTGTTAGGATTTTTCAACGGTAATAAGTATGTTTACTTTTTCTAACACCTATTGTGAGATCAATAAATTCCTACACTGATCAAGAAATAAGAACAAGATAACTGTCAATATGTGTTTGTGCTCTTACAGGTTAATTAATATAAAAAGGATTATTGATATGATGCTGAAGAATTTACAAGTTTAAAATATTGGTTTAGGTTTTTTTTCCAAAAGGAATAAATAGGAAATGAGTAGATGAGACAAATATGTTTGTTATTGTCCTTTTTTTTCACCCATGGATTAGGTATGTTGGTAACAAAATTAAAGCTTTAGAGAACAATGTTATCTCTGTTTAGTCTTTCTTTTCAGCTTATTTTTTCTGTACGTCAGGTACAAAGGAGAAGCAATTTTCAAAAGGATGTATGTTGTATTTTGGTTTTTAACACTTCTTCATAAAGATCATGGTCTAATTTGTTCAATTTGCAATAAGATATATGAGTATCCACATCACCTAAACAGTCTCACTGAGGACCTAAATGGCCTTTGTGGAAGACAGCAAAAAAATTTAACTGAAAATGAAACAATTGCAGTCATTCTTCCACTGGGAGCTGGAGTTAATTGCTTGAGGGGAAATAAAACTTCATCTCTCTCCCTTTTACCTTTTGGAGTTGTTCTATATCTAAACTACTTAAACACAGTCTCTTTAGAGACTCTAGTCCAGAGAAGACAAGGAAGGACAAGAATACCTCTTCTCTTTTACATTTTTCTGACCATCCAAATGAATGTGAGAAGTGCTGCCAGTTTCAAAAGTAGGATCGAAATCACCTATATCACATCAGAAAGTGCCTTTATGCTTTTTTTCTTGCAGAGGAGAAAGTTCACAGAATGAAATCACACTCTGTGCAATACTTATCTCTTTTTTGAGACAATATTCCAGGGTCAGGGGAGCCCTTAAACTCATATCTTCTCTAGTGCCTATCTATTAAACAACTCATATACTATGCATCACCTTACATATGTAAGCTACTGTCATGTGACACACACCAACTCAAAATATTCATCTCCCTTACTTGTGACAGCCATGTTTCATTAAGTTCTCATGTTTCCTCTAATTCCTCTTTTAACACATCCTATTTTATGGTTATTTAGACAGAGACACTCAGAATCCTATATATGTCTAGAGTTACTAGTAGAAAAAACACCATGACAACAAAGTATATTACACTTTCAAGATGAACAGAGCTGTTTTCTCACCTCTTAACAATTCCATTCTCACCTGTTCACAGAATGCAGACAAACTTGTGGCTGTGAAGTTTGTCGTATATCAACCTCTGGATATTTGCGACAACCTATAGCTTAAAGATCCATTTATTTTGGGAAGTAAAAATTATCTTCTTGGTCTGTGGTTTTCTTGAACTTTTTTCTTTCTCTATTCCATACTGAAAGGTTCTCTGCAACACAGTTTTTTGAAAGTAAATCTTGTCTTTCATGATACAATTCAGCTGAATCTTTTCTCATGAAGTCTGAGTCTCAAGTGTACCCATGGGGATAAATTTGATACTTTATGAGAAATATTCCAATGTTAAGTATTAAAAAAGATTGAGAAGGGAGGGCGTGGGAAATTAAGCAAATTTTCTAAGTATTCTTTACTAGTGAACTTTTGTCTTATACCCATGTGCATGGGTATTTTGTTTTTATTATACCTCTAGATGCAGATTTTTTTAAGCAAACAATTTCTTCATAGTCGGACAAACAGTATTGAATCTTTAAGCAGTCTCTGAGAATGCAATTTTATCTTTTGCCTCCTTTTTCCCATCCTACCTCTTTCCCCCAGCTATTAACAACAGAGTTGTAAAAGCAAAATGAAAACTCTAAATATTTTCATTTTAATATTTGGTAAGAAAAATTTCTTAGGTAAAAAAGATAATTATTTCTGATTTTTAAGGTGTGTGATTACTATTTTCTTACATTTTTAAATACAATAAAATATTTAGTCCCCAAGTTTAGTAATTTATAGTTTTGCTGTACTTTTTACAGATTTCCTTTCCTTCAGATGTAAGAGCTTTGTAGTGACTTGGACACTGGAGATTGAGCTTGAGAATATTGAACTTAGGAGCAGAGGCAGTATTGTCAACTTCCCTCAAACAGTGGTGGAGATTCTATTTTCAAAGATGCAAATGCTTCAACTTCCTTTCGAGTATGGCTCAAAATTCAACTGCACTCAACCCACTGATCTGTGTGTTATCTCAAATTTTTGTTAAGAGGTTTCATCAAACATAACAGGTAAGGTTTAAAATCATGCTTTCTTCTAGAGAAAACATTAATTCTTTTAGAAAGTTTAGTACCATAAAACCCTAATCCATAAAACCCTAAGGAAGTTTGTGCTAAATACTGTGAATACTTTTGTGACATGATGTATTAAAAGACCCACAGTTTGAGGCACAGAGTGTCACCCTTTGCCTCATAAAGGACAGGACTAAACTAATTAATTACTGCTATTACATGAACACAAGAAATCCATATTTATTGGTCCTCTAAGACTAGGTTAATTTTGAAAAAAGTGAATATATAGGAATTGTAGCTGTAACTCCCTTCTGAGGCATTTATTTATTATTTTAAAGGCTTTAAAACTATTTTGAGTGGGTTTTTTTTTTTCATTAAAAAATAATCTGTTATTCTCATGGAGATTGTCAACCAAAGGATACTGGGTCACACCATGAGGAATTTCACTTCAGCAGCAAGTGTGTATCATAGTTCTCATGCAGCTAGTTTACTGAAATTCTCTGTAAGGGCAAGCATTTGGAGAATGGGAGATCATTTTAGTACTATTTTTAGTGTCACAGGGCATCTTTCAAAAATTAAAATGGAGTCTGCCTACTACCAGCAGCAGAGGTCAAAATAAAGACCACATGGGGACTTGCAGGAGAAAATCACAAGATTTTTGTATTTTCCAATAAGAAATTCAACATCAAGAGGTGTCATGGTTTGAGCCTGGCACAGAGCCAGTGCCCCCCATGAAAATGCCTCACCCTGGTGTCTGCTGTGAGATGTGACCAGGAATAAGCAAAACAGGCTCTAACTTAAACATAAAGGACACTTTATTACTTAAACTACAGGAAAATAGGGAAAGACCATAAGGAAAAAGAAGAAAAGAATTGAAAACCTTACAAAAAAACCATTTTCCTCCTCCCCACCACCTGACTTTCCCAATCCAATACATTCTCCCAAAACACCCGGTACGACACTTTAGTATACTCAAACATCAGTTCATGAAGAGGAAAGGAGTCCTTCTCGTTCCATAGGCTTCTGGAAACACACTGAAAACCTCGGATGCTTCCTTGTCACTTCGGCACCGCCCGGGGAGAAAAAAAAAAGTCCTTCTGCCGCTTGTAACATCGTCCTTCCATGCCCAGTGCTCTCACCACTGACGGCATGGACCAGAGCTGCTTTTAGGGTTGTCTTTCAAAGATGCTTTGTCTCACTCCAAAAAGGCACAGTCTCTGCTTTTGGGACCTCTGTCCCCCCCATATTTTTCCAACCCCCTGGGGCCGGGGGGTCTTCACGAAGAACTTTCCTGGTTTTGAAGCACTGCTTCTCCCTAAATGCAGTCTGTGTCACAGGAACAACTGAGTCCATAGCCACGAGAAAAGTCCAGCCAAAAGGCCACTCCAAATCATCTCTCCCCATCCAATCATCTCCACATCTCATCTCTTATCTCCCTTCTTATTCAGCTTCGAAGAAGATTAGCATTTTTGCAAGGCCCCAATCATGCAAGAAAAGGTTAAAAGTTTTCAGTCTCTGTCAGTCCGGAGCGACTCTCACGCACGCTGCTCACACGCTGCCGCTCCGGCCGGGCACTCTCCCTCCTTCTCCTCCTAGCTGGCTGCTCTCCTGGGGGGGCTGGCTGCCCGAGGGCTGACTCTCTGGGATCTTCCACCCTTCCATCCTCGAAGCCCCCCCGAAGCCCCCTCAACCCCATCTCTGTCCAGGCCCCGGGCCTACCGCATGGCCGGCCCCTCCCCCGCCCAGCAGCAACAGGCTGGGCGGGGGAGAGAGATCTGAACTCTTCGCCGCGATGTCCAAAAGAGGGAGTTCCAAGGGCAGTGCCTTGCTTTTAACCCCTGTGTATTCTCGGAGGTGTGTCCAAACCCCACTGGCCACACCGGACGCCAGTCTCAAACCCAAAACCTTCATTGGTTTGACCACAGCTTCCCAGAATTCCCACTCCTTCCTGGTCAAACCACGACACGAGGAACAATACCATTATTGTAACTAAGTCATACATTTGGGTTGCTTTTTTGACCCATTTGACTGCAATTTTTCTAAAATATGTAAATTACTTCATATGTATAAGAAAACTTGTTCAATAGCATGTGAATGCCTTGTAGAGTGCTTTAGAGATACTTAGGTTCAATGTTCTGCTGTCTTGAATTTACATTTAATTATTATGAAAAAGTAGAAGAATATACCCTGAGTGTCATTAACTGAGCTTTTACTTGAAAGTCTTGAGAGATCTTTCAGATACATTGCTTTATGCCTTTCAATACAATGCTAAAACTGTACAAATTTCCATTCAGTCAAAACCAAAGCATCTTACACTATTCTTCCCATGGAATCATAAAATCATAGCAAAATGGAATATCATCAGTTGAAAGGGACCCACAAGGATCATCTAAATCCAAATCCTGGACCTGCACAGGACAACCCTAAGAATTGCACCACATACCTGAGTGCATTGTCCAAATGCTTCTTGACCTCTGCAACACAGTTTGGTGCTGCAATCACTTCCCTGGGGAGCCTGTTCTGATGTGCAACCACCCTCTGGTTGAAGAACCTTTTTCAAAAATCCAACCCAAATCTTCCTGACAAAACTTCAGGCCTTGTCCTCAGGTCCTGTTATTGACTGCCACAGATGTCAGTGTCTGTCCCTTCTCTTCCCACCATGAGAAAATGGTATGTCTTCCCTCAAGCCAAATGACCTCAGCTGCTCCTCATACGGCTTCCCCTGCAAACCACTCACCATCTTCATTGCCCTCATTCAGATGCTCTCTCATAGTTTAATGTCTTTCTCATATTGGGGTTCCCAAAGCTGCCCCCAGCCCTGGAGGTGAGGCTGCCCCAGTGCAGAGCAGAGCAGGACAATCCCCTCCCTTGCCCAGCTGGTGCTGCTGTGCCTGATGCCCCCAGGACAGGGTTGGCTCTCCTGGCTGCCAGGGCACTGCTGGCTCATGTTCAGCTTGCCATCGACCAGGACCCCCAGGTCCCTTTCCAGCATCTCATTCCCCTCTCTGTATGTATATCCAGGGTTATGCCATCCCAGGTGCAGAATCCAGCATTCATTTCTCTTGCTAAACTTCATATGGTTGGTGATTTTCCAGCCCTCCCATTAATCAAGGTCTCTTTTGCAGGGCCTTTCCACGTTTAAGGGAGCCAACAGCTAGTCCCAATTTAGTATTGTTGGCAAAATTAGTATACTTTAGAGCCCTGTGTCCAGATTGTTTATGAACACATTGAAGAAAATTTGTTCTGAGGTGGAGCCTTGCAGAATCCCTTCCTGAACATAAAGGGCCTCCTCTTGAAGAAAAAAGTTGTAATCTCTCTTCATGAAATCTCAGCTCTGAGCATTTCCTGATCAAAAGAGGCAAACTAAGACAAACTGTTAGATGTGTTCCACCTGTGATGTAAATCATGTCCTAAGCATTGAGCAGATATTATCAAATTTAATTAGGGTTTTACTCAGTAGATAGGTTGCCAAACTGAAAAGGTGGAAGTGTAGTGCTTGAGCAAGCAGGCTGCCCTGCTTCTGAGAGATCAAAATGTATTTTTTCCATAGACCATTAATAGTAACAATAGAAGGTAAAGGGACAAGCAAAGGATGTAGCAAAATTCCTGATTAGAGAATGTTAATTCTTGCTTTCCTTTTGCAATGTTAAAGAATGCATTTTTTTTAATTTTGTGATTAAGTAGATGACACCAAACAGAGAATAACATTCAATGTAATTTCGAGTTAATAGCAAAAATCCAGAATTTTTTGTAGTACAACAGATTGTATTTATCTCTATAGTCTAATTAAAAAGTTAAACATTAGCATTTTGTTGCTACCTCAACCACAAAATTATGCAGCTTGAAAAACAATAGTTAAGGGATATCCTAGTGGTTGATATTTCCAAGCATGACATGAAGCATATGCTCCCAGGATTTCAGTCTCCTTGAAACATCATTGGCTGCAGTATGAGCACATTCAGAGACATAACTATATATTCTGTAATGCTTGATGGTCCTTGTGTGCAGTAAACTGTTGGTAAAATACGCATTTGTCAAAAGCTATCTCAACAACTTAGAAAGTTCCATTCAGTGTGGAGTATTTTTTATTGCTGCCAAGTCCTATATAGGAGTTTCAAATCTTTTCTCTGTTACTATTCTTCTCTAACAAAGAAAATATTTTTATAATTTTTCCTTCTAATTTTTTCCCCAATTTCATGACATTTATATATGAACAGACACATTTTGATGAGAGAAATTTTACTTTTACCAAGTATATATTTTTGATTCATTTTCAATATGTTGCTGTGATGAGATTTCCTGGACATATAGATCACATCAGATCTTAATTAATTTCACATTTCCAAAACAACATAGAAAACGGCAACTAAAGCGAAGGTTTAGTTTTTGGTTTTGGTTTTGGTTTTGAAGGTCAAGGATAAAGAATGCTTCAGAATTGCCATAACACATTGCCCAGCTCACCCAACAGCCCTGCTAGAATAGCTAGAATAATCAGAGAGAGATACAGAAAATTCTAAAACACACAAGGAATGACTTATCCAATGGAAAAAAATTATTTCTCTCTACTGTCTGCTTGTGGTTAATTTATATCTTAGAGCTTATGGGTTTATATTAATCTAAAATATTTTATCCTCTACTACAAAATTAATATTTTTCTTACTTCCTCTATAGAGTTTCTATATGTAACAATACTCCTCTAGATGCCAGTATTATCATGTGGTAAGGAATTACATCAATTATGTGTCAAGTAAAATTTTTTTTTTTTTCAGTTTTAAATGTCCTGCCCTTGACTTTCATTGATTGTTTGTAATCCCAGTCTACCTTGTCAGCAACATTTTTATACAATGTGACATACATATAATAGCCTTTTCCCGGTGTATCATCTTAAAATCTAGAGTCTGACTCTCGTTTTCTTTTGTTCCTATACTCTAATATAGCTCTTGGTGACCACTATTCATATCAGTCTTGGGGTCTGGCTATTAAAAGGCCTTGAAAAGTCCAAAGTAGCTATGAGTTTGCCAAATATAGGCAAGGGAAATAATAAAATCTATCTCATTTTTCATTATCAAGTTAGGTGGCAGATAAGTTGTAAAAATGATAAATAAAAGTTTTAAAGTATTTTCTTTGTTTTTTTTCTAGATTTTTCTTGTTCTTATAAGCCTAACTGAACAAGAATAGTTTCCTCTTCAATCACATAACTTTTCTTTTTCTGAGATATTCTGAAATTCAAAGGTCATGTGCCTTGAGGTTCTGTGTCCAAACAAGGTCTACGTTTCAATGAAGGCAGAATATAATAAGGAAAGGATTTAAGAGGACAACAGACCTCCTGCAGAAGCTGGTAGCCTAGCTCCAATTCAATCTCTTATCTATACTTCCCTGCTGTTTAAATAGCATGACAACAGTGGAATTAGGGTTTAGATTTATGGAGTAGGAGTTTCATATAGGAGGTGAATCCAAGTTTCTTTATGATTGTTATCTTATTTTAGGATGCTACATATAATTCTTGGAACAGAGATAAAACTTGAATGCCAACAGCTTTTTTTTCCTTCCTTTTTGAAACAGACAAATGCAGTTCTAAATAAACATTGAATAAAAGGCTTTTTTTCTATCAGTATAGTAGAACTTGTGCTGATGACTTCTAGGGTATATTAATTCTTATCATCAATGAAGATCAGTTAACATAGATTTGTATGTTTGGAATCTATTTGCTACTTGATTATTGCTATGGTAACTACTTATTGCTGAAATGAAAGAAAACTGTGGACTCTGTCAAAAAAGTAATGGCTTACTTAGGATAACATGATATATTTTTATTAGAATATACTGTTAAATGTGGGATTTGAATGAAGATAAATTATTTTGTTCATATTATTTCTTAATCTGAAGAAACCAAAAAGGATCAAAATAGTGAGAGCAAGTTATAACACTAAGTGAATTCACAGATGAGCCACAAAGTAATTGTTTGTCACCTAAACATACAGATTAATTTCAGAATACCTAATTAAAGTATTAAATCATTCTCCAGATAGTTAACAGAAAAGAAATATATTGTGAAAGAAAAATTTTAAAAAAAAATCTATTTTACTGCAGCTGTTCTTTTATTTTCATTCTCTTCACTTTAATTTTTCGTAGTATAAAACGAATATTTTTAATGGTTTAGTCCATTGGAAGACACAGTCTATCAGGATTAAAAAGCAGATGTTGACAAACAATATCAATAGCAACAAAGGTGCATGGCTCTGAACATAAAATAAATCTGTATGCAATCATGCATGAATAATTACTCATGAAATACATTTAATAAATAAAAAAATATTTTAATTTGAACATCATCTAGTCATACAAAATGAAAATATTGTCAAGACTTATACTTCTTTCTACAGATTTTGGAACCTAAAATACCTATTGCTCTTTCTTTTGTATGTAAAACATCCTGTATTTAAAGGCAGAAACAATGGGGCAATTATTTTTGCATCACAGTGCATGTGATGCTCAACATTTGGGAATACTCTGCCTTTCCTATTTTTCACATTTTTCTGTTTTGTTTTGTTTTGTTTCCGTGAAAAGCAAATTGTTCTTTCACACATCAGCATAGATTGAAGAAATCTGACAGTTAGGATCACTGATAATTTTCTGACAAAACATACCTTTGATATCATTGCATCCCTATAGAGGTGTTCTGCTTTATAAAAAAAGAGAAATATTAAACCTTGACTGAATTAATATCACAGACCTGGAGTGTCTGCTATAGATAATTACCTATGTGAATACTAAATTTGCAAAAATTAAAATTGTGATTCTCTCCCTCTTGGCCCTTCTAAAATTATGCAAACTGCTGTGGGTACATTTTTTAGACATGAAAGCAACACAAATTCCAACAAATTGCTATATAGTAGAAAGACTCATACAGACGCATACTTTTAACCCATTGTAAAAAAGAGCTTGCTCATACTTTCAGTGAAAACAAACAATAAACCTCTAATTTTTCCTATTTGCAGAGGCACATCATAATTACTATGGAGTAGCTGAAACAGTGTAAATTGGCACCCTTAGTCAGTGTGAGTTACTAATTTACTGTGCCCTGAAACTAAGACTGGGCAGGTGGCTACAAAAATGTCAACACAGTAAAGTATTTTATAAATGTTTTCTAAATCAGTATACTTCAATGTTGGGTACTATTATTACTGAAAGATTATATGTTACTAAAACTAAAACACCCTGACCCTTGAATGAGAAATCAAAGGAAATTGAAAAAGTGATACACTGCAAGATGTGGTGTTAACTAAAGTAACAATAAAACTGACAGAGCTGCTAATCTGGCGTCCTCAGTAATATACAGTTTCTCTACCAGCTAACAAAACCATGGGGAATACGGAAGAATCTTGAGAGGGTTCCAACTGCATTTTGAAATGTAAAGAAAATGAGAAAGTATTTATTTAGAGACCACATGCTGTCTGAAAAGAACTGAACCACCACAGTTCTTGAGTTAAAATAAGGCATGTTAGAAATATTGCTATAATATAGATTAGACTGACTTACAGAGACGTGGGACAGAAAAGAAACACTCTTGTGAAGAGCCCAGGACTATTCAATGAGCTTATGAGTTTACTTTGTTAATGATTACTGTTGCCTAAACAATTTCCAAGAGCTTTGCACCTAGGAAGATGGTCCTTGAAATGGTCTCATCTTTTCAGGGTAACAAAACAAACATACTGGATTTTTCTCTGTTTTAATTATATTTAGATTTTTATTATAAATTAGTAATCCACCCTTGTCTACTGAAATAAATGAGTATTTCTTCATTAAAGTAATCTGAAAAGTGTCATCCTGCAATGAGCAATCTTTTATGGACCATATATCTGAATGAAGAGGCACAGGTATATTCATGATGGGTTATCAAATTCAATTGCTTAAAGCACCCTAATTATCTCCTTTTTAAAATACTGAGAGGGCAAAAGTCTAGATCGATGGTAAGGTCATACAACTTTATTTATTACAGTATAGAATACAATAAACTGTATTCTATTGAATAGTTTTTGTCTTCTTACTTGCTGAAAAAAAAAAATCTGGTATATACTGCCAAGGATTATTCATCACAAAACAAACTTTCAAACTACCTTTAGGATGGAAAGTTCACATTTGATACTAGAAATAAGATTTGCACATACCTTTAAAAGAAAAAATAATGAAGCCTTGTTTTATCAATTTACTTATGTATTCATTTCAAGAATTAAAATGATGTGCAAACTGAGGGACATAACTACAGTCCTCAGTATGAGATCAGAGTCCCCCCTTTTCAAAAATTTCAGGAACTATGTTTCCACATCTATTATCTAATGTTGACTCTTAGTCTATAAACTTCAAGTATAAACACATGGTTTATATCTTTGTGTACTCTAAAGCATATTGTATTTTTAAACACTGTGACTTTACAGGCAGTTCCAGGATTGGAATTCCCTTTCAAATTCAGTTGAAAGTTACGTTTCAAATTTACCTTTCAAATTTGAAAGTTACTTTTCAAATTCAACTGAGAAAAGCTCCCTCATCTCCTTCCCTTATAATTGCTGCCAGAATTGAGAAGTATGTATGGTGCAGACTTGTCTATAGCTTCCATATTGATTAGCATAAATAAAGGAAGTGAGGGTTCCTATCCTGTGGATCAAGCTTGTGGATGCGTGAGCCAAATTTTGTTCGTGATGACACATACTTAAAATCTCACAGGCCAGGGGCTTGAAATGATCTATGGGAAGGTAATGCCAAGAATGCAGAAAATTGAACTAACTTATGTTAGTCAGTGTTTTGAGAAAACAAAATATACATTTTTAATAATTGAAATACCTTTAATTATTTTATGTTCAGAAAGAAAAGTAGCTTCTATAGCAGAGATAAAATTCACAAAGTTTTACAGGCTTTAAGTTTACTTAGAAAGACTGAAGATTGAGTCCTAGATTCACAGTTTAGATATACAGAAGAGACTGAGATGAGTATTTCCTGTATAAGAAGAAATGTTGGGCTGTCAGGCTCTAGACTTCAAATTTTGAAGCACCTAGGTAAGCAGATAAGACAGAAGTGGTCTCCACTAATTTTAGGAATCACTACCTTAGTGTAGGCCTGAGGCAGTAGGTGAAGTTTAGTTACTTGAACAATAGAAAGCCATTGCACAAACCAATTTTTTATGGGAATATTAAAATCTATTATAATCAGACTTATGCAGATTGACATTTATTCCATATGCCTCTTTCAGCTGTAGAAGATGTTAAAGAAAATAAAGCAAAAAAATATTAAAGCCAAAACAAAACCTCCCAGAAAAACTTGATCCACTACCGATTTTCTTCTTTAAATATTTTACAGGTTTTCCCAATTTTAAGGAATCATCTTGCAGAATTGGAATTACTGCCTCCATAGTTATGTTGTGGATTTTTATCTTTCCCTTAAAGCTGTAACAAAACAGTATTTGGGGGTTTGTTAAGCAGTTGCCTGTGGAAAGCTAATTGTTCCAGGACATGTGAACTAGGTACTGTTTCCAGGAGAGCTGACCTTCATAAAAACGACAATCTTTTTGAGATGCACTGTGTTATTTCTTTCCATTTCATTGGATTATATTTTAAATGCCTTACAAAGTTTTTCACTAATTACACCAGTAGTTTCAGAGTTAAACATTAGAAGTCCACAGATATGCAAGTTTTCTGTATTATCAGTATGGATGAAGGTGAGCTTATCAGCAGCCAAACCTTTCATCTGTCTGCACAAGGTAAGTGTTGTCAAGGGAAATCGAGAGTGATTTGCCACTCATGTATTATGGAATAGCTGACAGGCACCATTTAACAACTTCCAGATGAGATCAAGCTTGCCATTTGTTAGAGACAGTGGAGATATACCAAAACACCAAGAGGCACACAGCTGAAGCTATATTCTTTGATGTGGGGTTATTTTTCCCAAAAGCAAAAACCAAAAGAGTTGTTACTGATTTTCAGAATTATTTTGCCTTACTTTAAGTTAGAATTCTTGTCTTGTGTTTCTATATAACACACTAAGAAGAGATGCCTCTGTTCCAGTTATGGATTTCAAGGTATTTAGTTGCAGCTAGATTCTTTTATTGGCATTTAAGAAGTTTGGAAGTGCAATCTATCCATACATCAATTTTATTTTAGGGTATTTTAATACGTGTTTGAAACAGTGCTGGTAAACAGCATAATTCACTCAGAGAATCTGAGATATAATAACATTTTTAGTTGCATTTCCCCAAAGGTGCCAGTAATAAAGTGTCTTTCCTCTAGCTGAGTTCTTGAAGGTTTTCATAAGATTTGTCACACCAGATGAGGACATTTACACCTTAACCACGTAGCTTTCATTTATAATCAGTTATCACATTTTGAGTGCAATTCAATATTAAGATGTCCTAAAGATATTCAAAGAAATTTTTTGGTCATCACTTTAACTGTTGATTTTGATTGAAATGGGACAAGATGTTCTACAATTATATGGCCCTGCCATAAACAGGGATGTAGAAACACAGAGATGCTGCAAAGAGGACAGCAGTTTCATCTGCTCGGTAATCAGGATTAAACAAAAAAAAAAAATCCTTTTCTGTAAATATTATTTTACAATTTTGTGATATTCTGACAACATATTTTACATATATTCTTTAAATGTATAGAAATTACTTTGCAAGGTTCAAAAATTTATGTATTTTTACCCTTTGATTAAAGCTATGTATTATTAAATATCAAGTCAGCACACAAAACTTATATGGAAATTACATCTTTTATATAATACAAACCGTTACTCAGAGAAGGAGAGGTTATTCACTTTATTTTTCTAATATCTTCCAAGTCTTTATGTTGGAGCAATTTCAGTGCTGATTCCCCAATTTCTTTGCATGTTATGTAAATAGACTCTTAATGATTCATTGCATTGCCATTGAATAGGAATTAACTAGGGAGAGGTAAAGTGTAAACATATTTGTGTTAATATGTTATCTGTTAATGTGTAATGCTGTTGAGTTTTGTTTTATTATATAAGAACAAATTTTTTAGCAACCTCAGGAAAATATATATGCCATATCTTAAATGCCTTGCTTAGAGCTTCCAGCATCGTGCTAGTCTCTTCTAAGTGTTTTCTTGTTCTAACAATGCATTAAAGCTTCATGCCAATTGAATAGTAAAACACCTATACCTGTATAGGGGTTCTGCTAGTTTTGATGAGCATTATCCTTAGATGAGTTCCTATTAGAAATTAAGGATTTGTTTACAGTAATAGGGCTTGTTACTGAATTTCTCAATGCAGTGTAGTCTAGCACAGAAAAGCTAAGTAGTACCAGGAAATGATCTTGGAAGATAAGCTGTGCCAGGTTTTTTGATAAATCGGTGTGTTTGGAATGCTTTTGTCCAGTGCTGCTCACTAATCCAACCATTTGTGACTTTTGCTTGGATGCTAGTATGGTACTATTTTGAAGAAGTGGTTTTGATGCATCTTCTCCACTTTAAATGAGAACAAAATTTAGTAGCACGATTTCTGCTGTGCTGGTTTTCTGCAGTGTTAGTTGGCTTCAGTGTAAGGACATGATTGAGCACATTTGATTAGGCAGCACAGACATACACTGTGCATCTCTGCAAGGAGGAAGTCAAAGCTATTTACTCTCCTTGACCTTCTCCCTGTGTCCATCCTACTGCATCATATTTTTCATCAAGTATTTTAGGAAGCAGTCTGAGTTCAGGCTGCTTATTAATTATGGAAAGATATGCTGTCACACCTTGTTTTGGAACAAGGCACTACTCTGCTTGACAATGTGCATGCAACTTGTTTTGAATCAATGCAATGTTGAAGAAAGTTAAGCAATTATTTCATTTACCTTCTATGGATGGAATTCTACTGACAACTCAAAATTTACAATATCAAGATATGCATTTAGATCTTTCATCTAAGAGGGGGAAAAAGAAATACATTGGTATGTGGGTATGTTCACCACAAAGTTCTAGAATAACCCTATAATAGCAAATTCAGAACCACCACATTGAAGAACTGCCTTTGGCAACCAAATAAAATACAGTGGAATTAAATGTAGGTAGATTTAAAATACGATTCATCTGCAAGATCTTGATATTTAACTCTAGGTTTCTTTACTTGACTCAAATTTTGGTCCTGATCTTCTGATCATGACCTCTCTGTCTTTTCAATATACAGCTGTTGAAAATATAGGAGGGTCTGGTCCTCTTTCTTTTCTTTTCTTTTTTTTTTTTCTCACTTCTTTTCATCCATCAGATCACTCACTTTGATACTTTTTCTCAACGTGGATATTTTGATGCTATTTTTTTGACAAAGCATGCTGTGTTTGAAGCAAGGTTTCTATGAAACCCAACTGTGTCAATATATAAGCTCTTAATATAATTTATTACTCTTACATAGAAATATATTTCTATTGAATTAGAAAGTCTGTTTGAAAGGCCATTTGTTATATTTCTTTCTGCTCTCAACTGTGCTTTCAAATTTCTACCCAATAATTTTCTATTGAACTTTCCTATTGTGTCATGTTTTCGATGCTCAAATATTACCATCTATATGCACATTTATTTTATTTGACGTGTAGTCTCACACAGGAAAACATAAGTTTTTTTCATCCCAGATAAAACCATGGAAACAAAACATAATGAATCTCTCTTTTTGAAAAAAAAATGTTTTTTCTGCTAGAAAATCCTTGTTTTTGTAATATTCAAGGCTTTAATGTTCATGACAAAACTAATACAAATTTTTAATTTGTTAGACTGGAAGAAAAAATCGAAATCTTTAAAGGCAGCAGATTAGGGGTTTTGTTTGGTTTTTGATATACATAATATATTTTCAGAGTGTGGTTTATCTGAAGCCCTGTATAATTTATTTTTCCTTCCTTGTAGTTTCTCATCCAAGTAGATAAACATAATAACACAAATAATAATGCTTTCCCATAAAATTGAATCCATAAACTCAATCTGAGTCACACATAGAACTGAGGAAAATGAGGTGCAATAGATATAATCTCCTATGAAACAGCTTGACGTGATTAGAGAATACATGCATGAGTGTTGCTACTATTGATCTATTCTTTTCAACTAGTTTGTTAAGAAAATGTACACATTCCAACACGGATTAGTTATTTTTTATTATAGACAGGAAAGGTCAATTTACAGGCAGACTACAATAGGACAAAAAGTTTTCATGTATTTGTGGCCAGCGAAGGGTGATTGCAGACAGCAGCTACTCATACATTGAAAGTGAGATAATTGGCCCTAACTGTGCTGAATTATTGTGAATGACTACCTGGACAATGCTGCCAGCTGGGTAGAAAAAGCAGTCCTGTGCAAACACTTCTGTAGAACTACAAGTTGTGTAAAGGATGTAATGTTGCTATTATATTTAAAGTGGATTGTTTAATAGACATCTGAGAATAGGAATAAATTCTTAGAATATATTAATTTTTTCATTATAATTTTTCATGTGGTTTTGCCATGGTGAATATTCTTTATGTCCCTCCAAGACATTATGAAAGAATAGTCTTTTCTTTTTTTCTATATTGTAGAAAATTACTTTTAAGTTGTTCTTTGTCCTGTTAACTTAAAGGACCTTTTATTTCTTCATAAATCTCAGTTACCTGAATTTTTTGCCATCTGTAGTTGAAATCCACAAGCACAGCTGGAAAAAAATTAAGTGCTGTTTTCCACTACTGTGGAATTTGTAGTGCTGCCTAGTACCAAAGAAGTGTACACGTTTTATAAAAAAAAAAAAGTTGAGAATATAAAGCCATACTATACGTTACTCTAATTGAACTCATATATTGCAATTTGGTCTTTTTTATATAATGTTAGTTATGTTCCAGAGGAATGTCACATAGGTTGATCTGATCTACTGATTGAGGAAAGTCATTGACTGTCACACAGATCCAAAGCACTGCATGTCAAAAACTAGTACTGTTCTGTTTTATAAGAAATTTATTCAATTTGATACATATTATATCCATTAATTTGATGTTGACTGCCATGGATTTCAGCAAGAATAGAATCAGCAGCCAGCAGTGAAACCTAGCAACATATCTAGTCAGAGGCCTGTCACTGCTGATGGCCCCCAGGGTTCAATATCGAGCCCAGCATTGTTTAAGTTTTTCATCAGTGACTTGGACGAAGGGACAGATGCCTCCTCAGCAGGTTTGCTGATGGCACAAAGCTGGGAGGAGTGGCTGATACCCCAGAGGGCTGTGCAGCCCTTCAGAGGGACCAGTACAGGCTGGAGAGACGGGCAGAGAACAGTCTGAAACTCAACAAAGGAAAGTGCAGAGTCCTGCACCTGGAGAGGAACAATCGCAGGCAGCCATGTCCCTGATGGTATCCTGGGGTGCATTGGGAAGAGCATTGTCAGCAGGGTGAGGGAGGAGATTTTGACATAGCCAAATTTGGAGTGCTGTGTTCAGTACAAGAGGGATCTGGAGATCCTGGAGCAGGTCCAGGGGAGGGCAACAAAGATGATTAAGGGATTGGAGCCTCTAGGTTACAAAGAAAAACTAAAGGGAGCAAGGTCTGTTCAGCCTTGAGGAGAGATTGCTGAGAGGGGGCCTCACCAATGTCTATAAGCATCTGAAGGGAGGATATCAAGAGGACAGTGTGAGGTTCTTTTTGATCATGCCAATCAATGAGTTGTAGGCAGGCTGTTGGCAAAAGCACTGTGGACTCTGTCATCTGCTGCCACCCTCCATCCCCTCCTGTTTCTCTGAAATGCAGCTACAGGACATGGTGCTGCAGAAAAGTGGTGAAAAATGGTATCAGCATGGTGCTGAAGGACAGGGCCAGTGGGACAGGCTGTTGCAGGCAATGGAGCCAAGGCAGGGAGTCAAGGCAGGGAGCCTTAATCCACCTGAGCCAAAAGGAGTGCAGTGAAGAGGTAGCAAACTGACAGCGCCATGCAGGACTGACCCCCAGCACTCTGGAGCAGTCTGAAGTGTTGCTGGAAGCACCAGCACAGAACTGAGCCCAGCAGAGCAGCGTCACAGTGTGTCTCAGATGACCTTGCTTTTGGGAATGTGTCATTTTTCTCTGCTTTAGGGACAGGAAACACTTGCCACAGGAGTCCCTCCCCAAGACCTTGTCTTTGTGCTGGGGGACATGCAGAACCAAGTCAAAGCACTGAACACCTTTTTGTGTGTAAAGCACCTTCTCTTTTGTAAATAATATTTTTGTTGTTACTGTGCCTATCTCATTCCACTACTGTTTGCTTTCAGTAAGTTAACTTCACCCATAATCTCTGCCTTTGTCCCTCTCCTACCAGAAGAGGTGGGAGAAAGGAAATGGCTTTTTTGGAGTATAATTTCCATCTGGTGTTAAACCACCATGGTATGACCAGTACATGTTTTGCTTTGTCCACAAACAGATTAAGTTGGAGAGTGAAGGTTAGTGTGAAGGCAACTGGTGCTGTTCTAAACAAGTGTTTTAAATTCTCTTCCCTTATGCAGATTTCAGAAGAGCTGGGTGGGGATGTCAAAAAGAGATTTCATGTCTTGTGCCCTGACTAATAATTTAAAAAAAAAAAAAAAATGGAACCCTGTTGTCAAAGCTGGTGTTCCACATGTTTCCATGGTAACTAGAGCATTCACTGACATCAAGGTTTCTATTTTGTTATCTTTTAAAATTCATTTTTATTGTTAGTATATTTCCCATGTTTTGACTTAGAAGTGATAAGTTGTAGCATTTACTAAATTATATGTTGGGTGTCTCAAGGGGCCAACTTGAAAGGAACAGTTATTTAATTTCCCAGGAGTAGATTAGTCATGTAACAAAGTGCAGGGAGAAAAAAGGTATGATTTCTTCAAAAAACACAGCTCTGGAATAATTACAATATTACAAAATAGTTAGACCACTCATACTGGGATTCCTATGTTTGCAGTGTCTCAGGGTTGAAACATTTGATCAAAAGGCCAAACACCTTATGACACTATTACTGCTAACTGGGTCATGGGAAAAAAAAAGCTCCCAATCTTCATATGTGCAAAGAATCTGCCATTGTTACCTTCTGTTGGTAGTACAAACAAAAAACTGTCACTGCTATGAATGCAGTACATTTTTTTATCTGTTTCTTAGTGCATTTCAGGATGTCTAACATTTAACCTTGAAAGCTTCAGTTACTGGAGAAGTGCCTTTTTTATCCTCTTTTTACCATGTGCTGAAATTTGAGAATAATGTTGATGAACTTTTTCTTTAATATTCCTGAGTTTTTAGAAGATACATCCACATTGATCACATAAGGGGAATTGTGTGACAGAAGGCTGATATGACTTCTAGGACCAATTCAGAGATGATGGCAGTAAATCTCCATAGAGACAGTGGCTTCTTTTGTTCCAAAATTACTTCACCAGTTCCTATAAAGCATAACTCCCATCTCTGATCTTTCCTGATCTTCCTTTGTCTATACAATACCTTTTATGAGTGCTTTACTCAGCTGTGTTCCCTCTCATTCTGCAGGGATGCAAAAATGTTAACAGGTGTTCTGATATCCTATGACATTGGGCATTACTGTTAGATATTGCAATGCTGAATTTTAATTAATTTCTGAATCTAGGTTAGAGTTTTTTTATATGATCTCTATGGGCTTATTCAGTGATAAAAATATTCAGAAACATGCAGAAAATATGTAATAGAAAAATAAAAATTCCCTTGATAAACGGTGGATCCAGTGATAACCAAGCTTTCATTGTATATTTTATTTTTGATATTAGGTTTTTCCTATGCCACTTAAAAAACACTTTATTTCTCTTTCACTATGTATTCAAATATAACTGCTTTCCAAAAGGGCCAGATATGGGTGTTTTTTGTGTGAGCTGTGCAGCCAATCAAGTCAGTCATGTTTTTCTTCTACACAGAATATATAATGATAGCCACTGTTCTTATTAATGTGTAATGAACCAGTGTTCATCTGTTTTCACTCATGTTTTCTTCTTGGGAAATAGTATTTTTAAAATGGCTATGCCAGTATTTACACTAAACAGCCTGAAACCTGAATATACATGAAACCACAATGACCATGTCAGGGTACAAACCACGATTGTTATCATCATCATCATTACCATTATTATTACCACTACTATTGCTGTTATTTTCTATTCAGGAAAAATATTGCTATCAGATCATGTATGTGATGATATTGTGATTTCTGAAGATTCCTTCAAATTAGAAACATGCAACTTGCTTGAAAGTTGGGTTGACAGCTTTTTATATTTGTCTCATAAGCTCCTACTTCAGGAAACTTGCTACAGTCACAGAATGCTCTCTCTCTTTCTCTCTCTACATGTGTATATTTATTCAGTGAAATATATAACAACATACCTATGGATATATTTATGTGGTAGCTATAAGCCTTTTTCCTCTTGGATATATGAAACTAATCTTGTTTCTGTAATTGAGACATGATACTCATCTAACAGTCAATGAAAAAGGCAAAATATTATAAATATTGGTTAAGAATAAGGAAACTTAAAATTTCTACAAATATAATACTGTATAGAAACAGGGACTTTACAATTGTACATGTGTTTATTTTCCAATTTCTCTGTCCAAACTCTTGTAGAGAATTTATTATTAGCATAACAGAAAGTCAGATAGATTGCCATCTTTTTCTGTATCAGTTGATATCTTCTTTTAGAACTGATCATTAGTTTAACTTGTATCAGGCTGCACAATGTTTCATAGTTTGGAAGACTTATGGGTTTTATGAATTTTAAGCAGTACATGACTTCAAAGTTTTCCTTAGAGGGATATTGATAATAATGTAATTGAGTGACTTTCTTTATGCAGTTTAATCATACATTATCTGTTGGCTTCCTAAGTTTAAATGAATCAGTCACATTTAAGCTTTTTTAGTGGCTTTATTCCTTTAAAATCAGGTGCTTCTAAAAATATATTCTCTTATTTTGCTATTGAAGACTTTTATAATCTGTTTTTAAGTTTTATTATTAACTTCAGAGTGAGGAGCATTGCTAATGTTCTGATAGCAATATAAGAGAAGGGAGAACTTTTTGATATGGAATTATCACTTCTTAAAAATACTGCTTAAAGAAAAAACATATAACTGCAAAGAATGAGGAGAAAGAGTAGAAGAAGGGGAAATATAGGAGGTGAACACATAATGACATGGTAAATGATGAAAAGAGAAAGGGATAGCTAAACTCAACATATGACTGAATATTCAGGTGTTCTGTTTTTACCAAATAAATAAGAGTCTTAAATGAAACAAATTAGGCAACATCAATGGGTTCTTAAAGTAAAAAGAAAAAAAATTGTCATAGAAGGCCAAGGTGACTTCAATTAGAAAAGAAGTAAAGATGGTTTTACTTATTGTTGCAGAAAATGCTATTCCCCACTGTGAAACAGTGGGTCAGTTAACAAGAGGATGGCTAAGATATACTACATGTAGTCTGCTTTTGTGACTTCATTCCAAGAGATCATACATAATCGAGTAGGTTTCTGTGGGAATTCTTTGTCAACTGGGTTCTGTTGTTGTTCAGCAAAGATAGGGCAGAATTAAAAGTTCAGTTGCTTTTATAGTCTATTGAGGAAGATTCCCTTCATTTAATGTTTTCTCTGGACTTTCTATTCAAGTCTGAAATAAAGTGAGCTCAGAAACTTTTCCTGTAGGGAAGTTATTATCCAGTGTGCCTTTTCAAAGCATTAGTGAACTCATTCTTTTCCTTCTTTCCTGTTTCTTCCTTTCATTCTTTTTCTTTCTTTCTTTGAGAATTTTTATTATTCTCCATTTTTCAATGCCTGTTTCTTGTCAGAAACCTGTGGTAGGTAGCACCTATGTGTTGGGCACTCAAAATGCTCTAAATTTGTCGTTGCTCTAGGTAGATAGTGCTTTTTAAAAAAGAAAATTAACTTTGAGTGTTTTTTCATTACTTTTCCTCCTTTTCTTAAATTTCAGGAAGACAAAACATTGCATCAGTAAGTCTACCAACGCATTGTTTAACTGTTTGTCATGTGCAGTGTTGTACGGGGCCGACATCAGCCGACATTCATAATTGTGATATAGTTGTGATTTTTTGCTAACGTGTGTTTTGTCACAAAGGATAAATGAACTGTATTTTATTGTGTACATAAAATAATAACTTTCATAATTGACTCCATCTTTCTATCTTTGTTTAACTGCAGGTAGATAGAAATTAAACTTAACAAGTTTATTTTCATCTCCCTCCAGTAAGACTATCTTAACACATAACATGTGTCTGTGTCTGTTCTTTCCTAATTAACTGTCAAACCATGACATTAACATATAACTCAGCACAAAATATTTTGGATTAATGTAAATATGTACATTCATATGTAATTATTGTGTAAAATAATTATGTATAAAATATGTCTATTTGATCTGGTCAAAATAATCTCTAGTGTCAATAGCTTTCAGTTGATTATATCTTCATCTGGTTTGGAACTATCAAATTTCTTCTTGATGTCAAAACTACTCAGATTTATCATTTACTAATTATTACACGATCCTAAAGAAAAATTGAGGGTAGAGGTCCTTGCTTGTTTTTTAAAGAAGGATGCACTTTTGGCTCATATGGACGTGTTTTGTTTGGACACAAATGAACTCTAGTCTGTGTAGCAATAATGTGGAATTGCACAGCTGAGAGCAAAACAGATTGCTCTATCTCTGACCTATTTGAATATGCAACATTCTGGTGTATCATTGTTGTCAAATCCCATTGAAGTCAATGATGCAAGTTCCTTTTTCAAGTCAGGGGAATTTTGCATCATATAAATAATAGGCAATAGAACAACTGCCCAAGCTGCTCCCTGAGCAACAGACTGATCCTGCAATGAACAAGAGTAAAAATTGTATTATTTTTGCTCAGCAAGTACTATAATCACTAATCACACAATTTAACATTATGCAGAAGTTTTCATTACAGGAATATTATCAGAATATTGCTAAACCTTGCTCCCTGGCCCTCTTTTTGAAAAATGCTTGAGAATAGTTGACCTGAGATGGATATCAATTTTGATAATTCTGAATCATTAACATATGGTAAATAAATACAGAATTAAAATGAGTTTTATCTTGGAAAATATCAAGTAAGCTTTTTAACAGAAAAGCCTGTTGCCCTAAGACAGTCATGGATGTAACTGATCTTGCCATGAAGAGCACAGTTATCTGAACAATTAATGCTTTTAAGATAAAAATAAAATCACTGAAGACAACTATAAATAGAATTGTACTAGGCTGGGAAAGTAAAGGATAAACATTAACTTCTCTTTTCTTTAATTTGGTCTATCCAGGCTACCAACTGTGCAGAGCATATTGTTCATGCCACCTGCAAACTATATCACTAAAACCCACGACATAATCATTTGATTTTATAACCCTTCACTGAAGTTTAACTGCTTTATTTGACTACATAAAGTCTTAGAATAAATTCAAAGCTTCAAGAGTCTTGCATTTTTTCTCAAGAATGCTTATTTCCAAGGTATCACTTAAGATACATTACAATGTTTTGCCATCAGAGAGATGAATCAAACTGCCTGGATTACACAAATTGCATAATCAAAGCAGGTATATTTGGATCCATAGTATACTTCTTAAGGCAAGCAGTGAATAAAATAATCCACAGTGAATACGTGAATAAAAAAAATCCACCTGGGTGTCTGAACACCAACCAGAAAAAAAAATCTTTAGAAAAAAAGATCAATTTTACATCAAATTTATCTGTTATCTCTTTTTTTCAGGGCATTTTGGTAAACTACTGGGTATATGGTTTTTAAGTGATTGACTTTGAGGGAGAAAGGGAAACTTATAGGCAGTGTCTCTTTGTTCAGTTTCTGTACTTCTTGTGAATTACACCTGCCTAACTAGTGAGATAATGTACAAAATCTTTGTGTTTACATTACTAGTATGAAGTTACAAAACAGTGATAACTTAATTTAAAATCCTTCAAATTCCAATGCGATGATATGCGAGTGGCTTTGCCCTTCATACAGATTTTGAATCCAGAAATATTTATAGTCTCCTTTTCTTTAACCTCTTTGTATCACTCAGGCACATTTAAGAAAGGATAGCAATTTCCCTTTTCCCCCAACCCTTTTTTTGCCTCCTAAGGAGAAGGGGCAAGAACCTTGCATTTTTCCTTGATTCCTTTTTTTTTTTTTTTTTTTTTGCCTATTCCCTATACCAACTTGTACTTCTGTATTAAATTGAACCTGCTGAAATGTTCAGTTGAAGAAATTACTTTGCTTCTGTGATCTGTAGCATGGGAAATGACTGGCCCCTCCAATCTCCCAGAATTGATACTGAGTCTGTGGGCATGTTGCCAAAGACACTCCATCTCTCCACTTTGCTGAGCTTTACCTTTGAGACTGGTAAAGTCATGATTTCTTGGTAACCTGGATGATGTGACAAGTTTCCACTCTGCTGAAGCTAGAATAGGCAGCAGGGTTATGCAAGGCAGGTCCATAAAGGCACAGAAAATTAACATTAGTATTGTCTTGTGTCAACATGATGAGTAAATTTCAGTTTTCTGTAACAAAAAAAAAAAATCCTTACAGATTTCTAGCCACATTGAATGAAATTATTGAAAGCTGATGTCACATACATATTAGATTTGCAGTTGTCCCTCTTTGCAATCTCCTAGCCCATTGGGTGTGTAAGTACTAGGACAGAAGTTGTGAGCTGGAGAAGACTCGTATTCCTTGGTTTAGCTATCATGAGATAACATCTCTTAATGGTAATGGCAAAACCAGCAATTTTTGTTTGAAAAATGTTTCTTATATGCAGGAGGACATATTAACAGGCTAATTTTAAGCAAAAGTCAAATCAGAAACAAGCTCCTGTCTACTCCCTTTCCAAAAGAAATCTCAGGCTATGACACAGCCTCATAAGAGTGGAAGTCACAGCTGTATTAGAAACAGGTAATTTTTGTCTTATATTATCTATTCTGTGCTAAGTTGACAGTTTCAATAAAGTATTAGAGCTCCTGAGAGACCAAGTGTTCAATCCTGAGGTAATTTCACAAAATTATGTTTTAAAATACATATTGTTACATTGGAACAACAAGAAAAACATTAAATGCATTTGAGGACCTGTTTTGTAAGAATATCCATTTTCAGGCTGGAAAGATTGCGATTTAAATTCAATTTATTTTGGTCTGTTGCCTTTGGAGTCTTGTTTTGTACTCTCTTGAGAAATACTGGGGTATTGACAGTTTTCCTAAGAAATCTTCCTGTTTACAATTCTTGTTGAAACTGTTACATCTGTAAAATACATCAGCTTCAATAAAATTTCAATTTCCATCCCATCCTAAGTAGCTTAACGGCTTTAGTGACTGTGTGGTAGCAGAAAAACCTGTTTCTTCAAAACTCCTTTTCTCAAAAAACTTTTGTGCTACTTTTTAACAGAAGAAAATGCAGCAGCGAAAAAAGAGCCTTGCCAAAGTTTCATATAAAACATTTTAGCCTCTAAAATTTTTAGACTAAGAGAAATTTTGGAACAGGTGGAGTTTCATTTGTTTATTTTTTTTTTTTTCATGGCATTACAGAAGACCTCAGGTTGGAAGCAACCTGAAAATATGATCTAGTTCAACTTTTATGGGAACAGGAACTTAGATGAGATTATCAAGTACCACGTCCATTCACCTCTTGAAAATCTCCAATGATGGGTTCAACACTATGTCCTCAGAGAAGCTGCTCCAGTGAGCGATTGTTCCCAGTGTAAAACAAATTTTTTCTGTATATGTGAAATCTTTCCCAGTGCCACTTTTACCTGTAACCCTTGTCTTCCCCATGTGGATCGTTGTAGCATTCCCTAAACTCTCTCCCCTAAGCCAATTCCCAAGCCCACTGTCCTGGAAAGACCCATAGAGTCATTCCTCCTATGGGAAAACACAAGACTCCCACATGGACTCTGTCCCACTGATCCTGGTATTTCTCACCCACCCCGGTATCTCCTTTTCCTGTTCCCTCATTGGTTGGATGCCCCTGGGGACCGCCCCCCCTCCTCTGGAGACCAATCCCCTTTGCCCTGCCCTTAGCTCCGCCCCCACCCTTTCCCTTTTTAAGCTGCCTGCTCCACCCCTCTCTCTTCCCTGCTTTCTTGTGGCTGCTATGTGTGATACCTCACTGAAATAAAACCTCACCAAAGGAGCCTTCTGCCTCTCTCGCTGATCCAGCTGTGGTGAGTGTTGTGTGTGGATCTGATTGTGTTTCCTGAATGTTAACCCAACCTGCCTTTCTGCAGGAGAGGTTTGTTGGGAACAGATAATGGGCAGCAGCATCCACCATCCAACTCTGTATTTTTAGCTCTTTGTGAGCAGAGAATCTGACTGTATCTTTCTTGAATTGTGGGGACTAAACATAGCCACCACACCCCAGGTGTAGCCTGATTAGCACTGAGCAGATTGGCATGATCACATTTCTACCTCGGAGAGTAACAGCCTTGCAGGTGCAGCCCAGGAGCTGATTTGCCTCTTTAGCTGCAGCACTGCATGGCCAACCCATGTTCAACTTGTCTACCAGGACTCCTCTTTCCCTCTCAGCAAGTCTGCTTCACAGCTACACAGATCCTAGCCTGTAATTTGATCTTTGGTTATGTTGCCTCAGGTGCAGAACTTCACTGTTGTCTTTGTTATACTTCATACTGTTCTCTCAGCCCATTTAGGTGTTTCTGTAAGATAGCTTTCCCTTCTAGCCATCGTCTAAGTGAGGCGTTCACCTCACCACGCAGCTTTAAGATATCAGTGCATGTGGTGAGGGTAGTTTCAATTCTGAAGGTAGACCCTTTTTGATAGACTGCCAGTCTGAGTGAAAAGCATTCAACACCACCCTCTAAAGTGTGGCCAACAAATTGCTATCCAGTTTCCTACCTATAGAATCTGTAACTTGCTAGTTTCTTTGGTTTTCAATTAAATTAGTTTTTAAAGTATCTGAAATAAATTCCTTCTCTCTAAGAATGTGTCATAGAGAATCTCTGCCTGAGAGGTGTCTATGAACAAAACAAAAGTATATGACTATTTCATTTACCCATGAGAATGGTACTGAAAGATTTACACAAGGCTAGTACTTAACTCAGAACTGCTACTGAAAAGTTATGTCGTATTTAAAATTTACATTTACATTGTAAATTCTTACAATTAAATGGGGGGGAAAAGGCACACTTAATATGAAATATTAGCAAAGCTAAATTTGGGGTTTCATGTTTAATTATTAAACATATTTTCACTATGTACAAACTACTCATTTGACTCTGTGCAAATTATATTCAAAGTGAACAAGTAATTTAGCATTAAATAAGTTCCAGAGTTTAAGCATATGTGTAGAGCATGTAGTCTTTGCCTAAGAGCTGATGAGAGCATCTATTAAGTACAATAACTAGCATTTACACAGGATGAGGGCATTCAAAAACCTGCATGTTCAGGACTGTACAAGCAAAAGTTTTGCAGTCATGGAAAAGCCCTTTCACCTACAGCTATTTAAAAATTATTTATAGCACTACCAGTAAAAATAAATTCATAGAAGAGGAAATAGACAAAAAAATCTGTAAATGACATTTTGGCTTTCATTGGAAGTAAAATAAAGAAGAAAAAACCCTGTACACTTCACAGAAAAAAAAAACCAAAACAAAACCAACCCCATTAAAGACTATTGGAAACAAAATGTATTTTCTATGTAATTTGATTGTTTAGTTTTGATAGTTTAGTTCTCCTTTCCATAGAAAATTTAGTTTTGATCAGGTTTGAGGTGGCTTAAGAAGTTTATTTTCATGATAGTGTTTAGAGATTTTGAAATTCTCAAGTGTTTTGATATTTATATATTATTAAATTGTATTTAAAGCCTTCAGTTTTATCATGATTGCACTTCACTAGACTAAGCTCAAAATTTTGCTCAGTCTGTTTCTGTTTGTGCATATGAAGTTAAGAGAGCTGTCATTAACCCCAGCTGACAGCTCAGCTCTGCATGGCTGTTTGCTCATTGCCTGGCAGTGAGCTGGGGGAGGGGAAAGGAGGAATAAAAGTGAGAAAACTCTTGTGTTCACGAAAAGACAGTTAAAATAAAGCAAAAGTGTCACATACAAGCAAAGCCAAATGTGGAATTAATTCCCTGTTTCCCGTGGGCAGGCAGGTTACATTACAGTAATTTGGAAAAAAAAATGCCATCACATACATAAACCACGTTAAACACCCCCTCTTTTCTTCTTCTTCCTCCCACCTGTATTCTGAGCATGATGCTCTAAGGTGTGGAATATCCCTTGGGTCAGTTGGGGTCTGCTGTCCCAGCAGTGCCACCTCCCAACTCCTTGTGCGCCCAGTGCCCTTACAGGAGGTATTGTGATGAAAAAGGCATCAGTGGAGTTGGGTAAAGAGTAGAAAACACCTTGATCCTGTGTGAAGGCTGCTCAGCAATTAACTGAAACATGCCTATGTTGTCGGCAATGAACAAATCCATAGAATAGTCCCAAGTTAGCTACTGTGAAGGAAAATATCTCTATCCCAGCCAAAACCAAAATGGGTTACTAGGTTAGAAAAATAAACCATTGGTTCTTTGCTGAGTCAAAAGACTTGTGTGAAGACACAGTTATAGATATGAACACATGTGGATTATTGTTTATATTCAAATGGGCATAATAGAAATGAAAATAAGAGAAAAAACCAACAAAAGAAACTCTTGTGTTATTAATTACAAGTCTATAATTTGAGTTAAACTCTTTTAGCACCTTTTTTGTTTTTTCATTCCTTCCAGGAAAAGTTAAAAAAGCACTTAAAAATTCTTGCCAAGTAAGCCAAGAATACCAAGAGCCTTTCCAAACTTATTTTGTTTCCATTTTCCAGTCTAAGTTATCTCTTTCCTGCCAATCTCTAAGAAAACTTCACCAGTGGAGTATCAAAACAAAGAGATCCGAATATTTCCTGCCGGGTCTTGTCTGTCTTCAAATGCAATAATTTATTGATGCCCAGGGAGACGTGAAGAAAGAAAACCTCTCCAATTGTTCACTGTGGAAAACAGGCTGGTCCACTCCTAGTAGCTAGGTGAAGCATTAGATTTAATTATAATCATTATCTTAATGTAAAGCCTCAGGTATTATGAGGATGTTGAAGCAAGTGCCGTCCTTCATGCTCTCTCCAGCATGGACAGCGGTGAAAGCATCATCTCAATCCAAAAGTCACCACAGCCAAACCACCTTCACACACATGCTGCTGAATTTTCTCTCAGAAATTGAATCAAAATGTATTCAAAAAATCTCCAAACAATGATCAATTCGTGACCTGTTTTTTTGACACTCGTTCAAAACTGGAGAGAAAAATTTCTCAGGGGATTTCCAACTCTGTATCCCAGCACATGACAAGTAACACCAGCATGATGACACCTCTCATCACTTAGATAATTTTCCCTTATTAATTAATTACAGACATGGAAAGCTGTTGCTATGCTTGTATTTTTTGCTATGTTTTTGTGCCTAAACTTGAAAGCTGCTTTTTTTGTATTGTTATTAGAACCCTTAGTAATGGAGAGATTGTCTCACTAACCTCTACAAGTTTTTATAAACGTGTTGGACTGTTTTTCTCACTTCAGAACCCTTAAGATTCCTGTGGCAACAGCAGCAATTGCTTACAAGAGAAAATAATGGTAGAGAAATATCTGATGTATTTTTATCTGTCTTTAGTGCAATATAGCAGCTGGAAACGAGGAGGAAAGCTGCCATCCTGTACCCAGTCAGTGCTCCCTGGGACAACATCAAGAGATCCATGGTTCACTGGCACTCCACAGAGTGCCAGGGAGCAAACTCTAGTTTGCCTTAGGAAATGAATGACTTGTCTCATTATCCTGGTAAATGCCTCAGGGCAATGAAGAGTCAAAGAATCATTCTCTTCAAGCAATGCATTTTGGGGAAACTATCTCTAACTGGAGTACCTTAGAGTCCTGAGAAAATCATTCCTCAAGAGACTACCTCATTGCCTTTGTGACTGTAGTGTCATTGAATTCCAGAGAGAAGCGTGAGCTGGAGAATTGATGAGGAGTAGAGAGGAGTCAGGACCCTGCCCCTTTGAAAGACATACCTTTATTAGGAATCAAATGGCCTTTATGTGGTGAATGTTTGGCTTATTATAAAACTATACTTGCAAAACTAGTGAAAAAACACACATGTAAAATGAGCTAGATTTGATAAGATGTAAAATTATTTGAAGAAAAAAAAAAATCTGTGCCTGTGTGTAGGAGGTTTGTCATTTTTCTTCCTGAGAGAAAAGTGTGTGGAATAGCAGCACTGCTACAACTTTAATTTTACTAAAAATGTGCTATTTAGATCTATAAATGAAATCTTTCACATTGAAAGTCTGAGTTTGGAAAGTTATACAGGAAAAAAAAAGGAAAAAGTTTAAGAAATTTATTTTAGAACTTCCGTCAAAAATTCTTCCACCATGGAGGGTGGGAGCTTTGACTTAAATGTGATTAGCTGCCCACATTCAGAATTAAAGATTTCAGAATTCTTTTTAGCTACATTTTCGAGACCTTGTTTGCTGGATGCTCCTCATCACTTTCCCACTAAGCCAGAGTAAGACCATTATGGAAACTGCGAGCTCATACTCGCTCCTGTATTTAAATAAATAAGCAAAAATATTCCCATACAGACGTGAAACTAAAATTTCTTATGCAAGCCAATGATCTATTTCTTTATCTATTTCCTGAAAAAAAGTCTCATGATTACTTACCAAATTTTTAAGCCTCAGAAATGGAATTAACCTGACTGATTTAAAAGATTATGATTATGAGGATGAACATGTAAGTAACCTGGTCATTACCTGTAAATGTGCTGAGAGAGCCTTTGCTTCATGTTTCTCATCCAGTTTCTGTGGTGTATTTTTGGCATATTATGTGCTGTTATTTGTGATACGATCATTTGCAGTTAAGAGTCCTTTGGGTTTGATTTTGTTGTTTTGTTTTGCTTGAATTGGGTTGGAGTTTTTTTTTTTTTGTTTGTGCTTTGGATTTTTTTATTCATGTTATTTTTATTGTATTTTTTCATAGCTAAATATTCAGGCATTCAGAATAGAAAGTTCACCCATTCTTTGTAGTACTGCTGCTCGTCGCCCACATACCAACCCTGCTAAGCTGCCTTGGGTAAATTGGCAACTAAGATTTCAGGCAGAATCTTTCTCACTGTAATCCCCCCTGCCACTGTGAAATAACTTCCTAGCACCTATATCTCAAGGGCATTTTTCATTCCCATACTGGAGAGCACTTGCTGATGAAGTTGTTGAAGGAAACTCTAAGCCACTTCAGTCTAAGAGTTTGATTCATAAACCTAAATAATTTCTGAAATCCCAGACATGTTTCCAAACTATTAAACTGTAGAACATGCAAAGAGTTCCTGCTCTCCACTCCATTCTTAAAATCAGATGGTTACAAATGAGGATTGAAAGGCAATTAATTGTTTATTTAAAACTTAGATATTATCTGAAGTAGCTGAGCTTGATAAGTGTGTTTTTAATGTTTTTATTTTTGTCCCTGTGTGAATTTATTAAGTCCTTCTAAATTTTTAGGACCCTAATTTGTGGATTAGAATCTAAAATACCCATTTCATAGTAGCATCTACTGAGATAGTCCTCTTAGGCAATTTCAGTTGTCCTTTGTCTGACTCAGAGGTCCCTCCAACTCAGGACAATGCTGCTGTCATTCCCCTGTATGGGAGCCAATCTAATATTATGGCTACAGGAACTGAGTATCTAAGCCAACATTATGTGCTTCATTTTGGGATGGGGATCTTTCAGTTCTAGGCAGTACATTTTTAAGCACCATAATGTTTTATCTCTTTGTTTATCTTTCAAGGAATTTAGAGCTAAATTCACTATATATATAGAAAAAGAAATAGATATGCACGGGAACATCTCTTAAGTCCAAGACCATATAGAAAAGAAATATCCTCATTTGGACTGCAAAATATCTCTCAGTAGGAGAAAGAAGAATTAAAAGGCTGTGGTGCTCAATTATACCACTCTTCAATCTGAGAGATCATAGTCACTTTGAAATGTGCCACAATTCCAATTCAGTAACAACCAAAAGTGTAAGGACAAGAAAAAACCTGAGGAATTTCAGAACTCATACTCCACTGCTTCATTTTAGGAAAGCTTTTTTTGACTTCATCTCTCTAGGAATTTGTGAGGACCATGAGTGTATTCATACATCTTTGTGAGAAAATAATGCCTTTCATAATGCTCCAAAAGTTAAAGAAAAGCATCCAAGCCTTTCATCTGTAATAATGAGTCCGTACTGCTCTTAAAATATCTTAGGGAGTTTCTATCCTTTGGTTTATTAATAAACTTTAGGATAAACCTTTTAAAATTTTGTACTACAGTGTGTGAAGAGGGGACTAAAAAGAGCAGAAAAACAACTTACTGGCAGCAAGAATTGAGAAGAAGCTGTTTAGTGGTTCTTGTGTCCATAATTTCTTTATGCTAATCAAGATAAGTTCAGAGTCTGCTCCAGGCTATCTTGCTCAAAGAGCAAAGACCCAAACAGACATTGTGTTTTCTAATTACCGGTTTGCAACTATATTAATTGCCAAAGGTTATCTAAGTTAATAATAATATAAAGCATTTGAATTATTTAGACAACTTGGATAGTTACCTCTGATTTTAAACATTAAGGGTTATTAAAAATCAGAAAATGTTAGGGTGCATTTTACTTTATTTAAAATTATTTGAATAGGGTTTCCTAATAAAGAACAAAAGCCCCCCACTTTTAAAATGCAGAATTGATTTTCTGCCTGCAGTCAAAGAATTTGCACAAACTGTCAACATCAGATTTGCAAATCTTAAACCTTTATATTTCAGAAATGAGTTAATGTATACATCTTCTTTGGAAACTAGGCTCTATTAAAAACTGTTGTGGTATTTTCAATTGGAAAATTCTGATGAATAGAAAATAATTTTTAGGTGTTTCCTTGGACCAGGAAAGAAATCCAATCAAAACCAGATGGATTTTGTGGCTGCCATTATCCAGTCTCTTATTTGGTATAAAGAAAAGTAGAATTTGGACTGGGTTACAGTTTTACAAATACCATGTAATTTTTTTGAATATTTCCCTCATCTAGGTTCATTTTCCAAAGGTCTTTTATTATACCTGTTCTATTTAAATAGATAGTAAGAGAATCAATATAATACAGAATTGAACCCTTCCTCTTACATGAATCAACAAGTGCCTTATATGTTAAGCTACTCTAAGGACGTTTTCTTGGAAGAATTTTTAACACAAGACTTCTGAAATTTTGTTTTCCTCACAGTGGGCAACAGAAACGTGTTTAAAATCTGTTCACAGAAAGAGAAAATATTTCTTGCTCAGCTCTACTAAAAACTAATATCTTTGTTGCCTGTAATTTCTTTAAATGAACTGAAGATCTGTTTGGGTTGAGGGTATGATCACAGTTCCTTAAATTGCATAAATTTACAAATGTGAAATACCTAGCCAATAATTCTGTAGCTCACAGTTAAATTACTCTCCTCTGTTCAGAAAATGACAAGAAGCCAATAATTAATTCAGAATTTCTTTGCCTCCCAACTCACTAATGATTTGAAGAGTGAACATTTTTAATTTAGGCAATACACTTCAATGTCAAAACAATTCCAGTGTCACCCTGACAAGTATTATCTTGTTTATGTACAGTACAGTAAGGCAGAAATAAAAAGAGTTATTGTATTCAGAAATTATGTGACTCATTCTCATATTCACTGTCTTTGGATTAATTGCTTCCTTGAAATGTAACAATACTGTTCATGAAAATGTAAACAAAATATTGAATCATTTTCTTAATATTGCAGTTCACAATGCTTTTACACTGAAGAATGTAGAATAAAATATGGTGGTCTAAAGTTGTCTTAATTCACTTAGGGCAGTAGTGACATTTAAAGAAAATAAAGATTTTACAGAAACATTCACAAAATACTGATAAAACTATAAATTACATCTTTGGAAGTTTGGGATAGAATATATTAGAATAGAATTAGAATAGAATAGTGCAGTTACAACGATCACCTAGTTCAAGTGCCTGACCACGTCAGGTGTGACCAAAGGTTAAGGCATATTCTTAGGGGTGTTGTTGTAATGCCTCTTGAACATTAACAAACTTGGATTATCAACCACCCCTCTAGGAAGCCTAGTGTGTTTGACAAGTGTTTGTCCAGCCTCTTGGCAAAAATAAAATGCTTCCTGATGTCCATTTTGAATCTCCCTTGACGCATACAAGGGGAAGAGTTCAGAACCTCCCTTTCCAATTTTCCTCCTCAGGAAGATCTAGAGAGCAAGAATCTAAATTTGGTGTTCAATCAGACCCATGAATATGGTACAGCATAATAGGATCCAAGAGATTAAAAATTACTTCAGTACTTTTGATATATTATATATATCATGTCATTAGACATATACCAGAGGAAAACAAAATATCCCCCTCCTTTCCCTCATACTTGTCATGAAGGATGGAGATGAGGGAATCTTTTTTTCTCTGTTTGGTATGCTGCTCTTCTTGAAGGTTTATTGCAGTTTTTGGAAAAGCAAAATATTTATACAAAAGGAACAGCAAAGTATTTCACTATCAAAAGACAAAAGGTGAAAGGAGAAAGTGTACCTCATCATTTTCTCAGTCTTGTCTTCTGTTCAGCTATCTAAGGCACAGTGGAGTTAATTAGAATGTTTTCACAAGAGAGTTGAGAAAGGTGGATCACAGGGGGTATGGGTTTAGAAATGTTATTAAGTTTGCATTCATGCTGGCTTTCTTGGGTATGATGTGCCTTTCTAAAGCTTTAGTTTCTAACAAAACTGGAACTGCAGCCACAGCAGCAGCAGGAACAGATTTCTGAGTGTAAAACAGTCTTGCCCTTCCCTGATCACAGCTGTGTGTTTGCTGGTTGTAGTACTGTATAGCAGTGAACAAAGATGAAGAAAATATTAAAAGGTCAGCAGCTCAGACTGTAAGCAGCTCATTGGAAAATAAGGATGTGTATGGAAAATCTGGAAATTTGTGGATAATATTCCTTAAAAATGGATAATATCACTTCAGAAAGGACCTTCTTATCACTACAGACCTACAGAGGACAAAAGTGTGTCAAAAGGCTTCACAGCAAGGAAGGATTTACAGAGAAACTGACAGACTGCTGGCATCACACACATAGCATTACACCAGAGAATCTCTGATTCCTCAGGGATTGTGTAGGGCTGGCTGTGCTGTGCACATACGACCACTGACTTCTGTCTGTGTCAGGAAGGACAGTAGTCCCATGGCAGCCTGAAGCCCTGTGACACTGAGATCCAATTCCCAATTCCATAACCCGCCTGTCTTTCCCTCAGTGGGGGTTTGGGAGTCTCTTCCTGTCAGGGCTACTGTGGCTGCAGAGATTGCTTTTATTCTTCTGCTATTCTCTCCTCCAAATAAACTTATCTCTGCTTGGTGGCTCCTGAAGGAAATGCCAGTTGTTACTGAAACCTTTGGATGGCTATGGAGTGCACATTCACTAAAGTCTAAAACAGAAAAGAGAAAAGAAAAACAGAACTGAAAAGCAGTGCAATACACTACTACAAAACTGAACTAGACCAAGAGAGACAGATGCTTGGTGACATTCCTCTTGTCTAAACCCGACTATTTGCTGACTGTTCTGACATGTCAGACAGTCACAGTCAAATCAGAGTTGGCTAGGTCAGAAGCAAATATGGCCAGGAAGCCATACAACTGTATTATCTCAAGTTCATGTACCTTGCTGCTCTACGAGGCTGATTAATACAGCATCTGATGCTAAACCCAGCCCAGACAGTGAGACTTCAGGGCATGAACAGTAGCAAAACTTCCAGTGTTTTAAATGAGTTTTCATGTAAATGCTTATGCATCCTGATGCTGCTTGCCATTTTTGGAAGGTTTTTCTCGATTTATCTGTTGGACATAAGCATCTAAATCCACCTAATTTATACTGTTATTGGTCAATGCTGGTTGGCTCTTATCTATAGCAAATTGTTTATAGCCTTTAACTGCACCACATGTCGTCTGGAACATAAGAATATAGTTTTGGGGTTGTTTAATAAGAATATAGCACACAGTACAGCCCATGAAGTGCTTCTTGACCTTGCTTTGACCAAGCTACATCTGGAATTTGTATCACTGACAGTGGCAGCAGTTAGAGTACTCAGCTGGGATATCAGTTTCCTCCTAAGTGCTTTCCACTTGACATGGTTAACTGAATTTAACCATGTTAACTTCATGCAGTGACTTTGGATGTAAGTGATAAGATGGCTGTGCTTTACTCCACTGCTCTGGCATCTTTAAACAACCAAAGCTGATACTATAAAATCAAATTAATTTGTTTTATGCTCAATTATTTAGATATGAACTTTTCTGAGTGGCTAATGTGCCACAAGCATCAATGACTCCTCTTTTTAAGCAAGTCCAAAATAACAGAATAATTTCTCAAAGTGGAAACTTTAGGGTAATTTCAAAATGCCATGAAAAAATATTTACTAAAGCAAATGATCAGAAAATGGCAGTTGCTTCGTGCAGCTAAGTGCAGCTTCATACCTGAAACAGGTTATTGATTTTCCTTGGCAAGTACTAGAAAACTTCACTCTCTGTGTAACCTGATGACTTTGGTAATTTAGGATGCAGTTAAACTCTGAATTTGGGAATGAAAAGAGCCAACTTCGCCAAATAGCTGAAGCAATTCCCAGTGATTTCTTTTCCCCACTCATGCACTGTTCCTTCAGGAAGTATTATTATTCCTTCCCAATTGCACTATTTCTTGTGTTTTACTTCATTTTTGTGTGTTCCAGAATATTGAATCAGGTTAATCCTTTTCAATACACCTTTATCAATTTTCATGTAGCTTTGTGGTTTGGGGATTTTTTGCAATCCTTTTTTTTCCTGAAGTTAGGAAACATAAACTTTCCAGCATTTTAAAATCCAGTATTAAAATACATATTATTCTCATAGCTGAATGATTTTTCAATTTAAAAAATCATCAAATAAAACCATTTTTAAAACCATGTAATAAAAAACTTCTAATATTCCCCAAGGCAATAAAATTATCTCTTACACTGTCCCTATATTTTCAACTGTGATTATGGACAAATGCAGTAGACGTATGCAATCACTGCCCTCTTTTTGAATTTCCTATGTAATCCTAGTCCCTATTTGTCCCTAACTTGTCCCTTTTAAGGAAAAAATATTAATTTGATGCTTAAAATGAAGCAGACTGATCCTTGCCAGCAGCGGCTACTCTGCCATTCACGTATGTAAGTTCAGATTAAATATAGCCCCTTGAGAAGAAATAAAACAAATAAACAAGAGGTCCTAACATCTGACAAATTCCCTGAGGATAATATTTATCCTATGTGACCTAAGCAAAATCACTCAAGTCTTTCATATCTCTTTCCCTTATAGCAAAAATAGAATAATTGTATACATGGACTTGAAGAGAAAAAGCACATATTTCAGTTTTCATTAAGAGGGTAGAGAGGGCAAAAGTCTAGACAGAAATAAACAGGAGCAACGTGTCTAAGAATTAACTTGAAAACTGCAATAAGTGAACCTACTGCTAGTATAGGTCTCAATAATATAACTTGACTAAAATTTACAGTGAGTTTTTTATATATAAGTCACCATGAAATATATTAATATTGATGAAACATCACCTTCTGCTTGACCTTAACTATAGCAAATCCATTTTTCTTACAATAATAGATCTAGTTAGATATTTTTCAACTAAATTTTTTTTTTGTCAGAAGAACACAGCTTTTAATGAATGGAAAAATGAAGGCAAAGTGAAAAATGTTAATGGTAATAGTTTCAGTTTTCCATTTAGCTGCTATAATATTAGAAAGATTAGCTTTCACAAGCTTGAAATCTTTAACTTCTTTATATCTCTGAACTGGCTTTCATTCCCTTATCATATAGAGAATGAGTTATTTTTGTTTCCTTTCATGTTTCTCTTCCTACCCATAATCTGTCACAAAATGATGAAAGGTCAACTTCTACATCTGTATGGTTATGATATCAACATTTATCACTCACTGGTTAAATTTATAAACAAACTCTTCTGCAGTTTCTCCCACTATAAGCTCCTACAACTTAAGCTGCCTCATTGTTGTCATAGAGAAAAATTGTTCAATTCACATAGCTCAAATCAGACCAGGACCAGAGAGGTAGTAAACCACACATAATTATCTGGCAGACTACATATTCAGGTTCATCAGCAGTACTACCAATAATACACAATCCCAGAGAGTAGGAAAATGTTATTATACACGTAGAAATTTCAAAATGTATTTCTGTAACTAGCCTCTCACTATGGCACCAGCATGGACGTGTGGTCCCACGTGATCCCCTGGGAACCTGGAGGGGACTTCCCCTCCACCATGGAGCGCGGTGGGTGCCATGGAGCCTGGATGGGTGCCATGGAGCCTGGATGGGTGCTGGATCTGGCCCAGGCAAGGCTGGATCTGGCCCAGGGTGATGCTTGGCAGTGCCTAACCATGGTCACTACTCCTCTTGTTCCAAGGGGTCTTCCCCACTGGCATTAAATACTTCCATGAATCTGTGACACTGCTTACCTTAATATCGACCAGTCTCGTTGTATCCTGGGCTCACTCCAATGCTTATCAAAGTGCTTTTCTTCTCTTGTGCTGTACTTGGAGGATTTTGAACTATGAGAATCATTCACATGTATAAAATCCTACACCAAAAGTTGTGTCATTGTCTATGGAAAAGTAACTGCTACAATATATATATACTTTTTAGGTTTTTTTTTAAATTTTATATGCCAGTAGGATTGTAATGGCATTTCGATACACTTCTCTTACAGAAACTGCACAGATATATAGTTTGACTGATATTCATGTTATTACATTAAAATCATACTTACAGTGAAATCCTATATCAAAATGGATAAGCTTAGTACTTGAAGAGCATGTTTAATGATTTGGGTTTTTTTTCCCAGTTAGTATTTCAGAATATTTGTGCCAAAGGGCATGAAAAAATATTTTTTTCTCTTGTATTTTATCCGTTTAGGGGGAAATAGACAACTTTACTGGTAGAACTGGTATCTACATTATCCACATTAGAGACTTAGTTTAAACAATTTCTGTTTGAGTCCTTTGAAATTAGTGATTGTCAGCAGTTGATGTCCATTAGATGTAATCCCCTGGAATCACTCTTCCATGTTATTTTTATCTAAAAGGAACTCAACTTTAGCAGTCTGGAAGCAGACTGCATGGCACACCAGGGTGTTGGTGAAGATAATGGGGAAATTGATTTGTTTCTGAACTATGACTCTCATGAAGAGGCACCCATTACAAAAGACTGGCTCTACTATTTAATTTTATTTTCCAATTAAAATTACTTTTTTCTTTTTTTTTTGGTAAAAGTCAATTAATTGTTTTAGACAAATTTCTGCAGCTACAACTGCATTTTTTGGAAAAAACCCAGAATTTAGATATAGGTCATCATTATGTAGATGTCGTGCTGCTGTTAAGTGCATCTTTTCTAAATTCCACGCAACTTTTCTATCATCCATTAGAAGTTTGTCCAACAATAAATGGAAGGTGTTTAGAAGGGAAAGTCAAAGGATCACAGAAAATTGATTACATGTGTTTAAATTAGGAACGTACATGTGAAGTTTCCCCTGCAAGGGCATTGTAGCTGATCTTTAATTGTTTGGAATTTGTTGCTAATTCCTAAAGCAAAACAGACTGATAGAAAACCTAGTGAATGTAATGAATAATAATTGCTTATCACTAAGTAGAAAACACATTTAAAGTATATTAAATCTTTGAAGAATTAATATGAAAGAATAAAGAGATTTTAGGAAGCTTTTAATAAGGAAATAGTAGAAGGTGTCATAGCAAAGTGCAAGAGAAACAGCATTATATTTTTTGCTTGTGTACTTAACAGAAATTTTACAAGTTCATGGTTAGAGATGTGAGATGACCAAGTGAACTACCTTAGGGTAAAGCCCAAGGCAGTAGTGCTACAGCACTGTGGGAATGTAAAAGGTGCACAGAGGAAATAGTTCTTTGTAAACCCTATGACAGCTGTAAGGACAATAAATAACAGTTCCACTGAAGACTCTACAACTTGGAAATTTCCTAGGATATAAAAGTTCAAATTCCCATATACATAACAAAAAAGCAACTATTTTTCTAAATAGAACTTAGATTACAGGTGGTTTTGAGATACATCAAACTACATTCTTTAGTGATTTAAAAAAAATAGATCAATAAATTGATAAATTTTACAATTATATAATGTGCTTATAATGTTTTATTTTAAAACTGCCAACAGCTTCTGCTCTCGTTTGTATAACTCCAAACCTAAGAGTGTAGAATTCATCAAGCTGAATGTGAAGCATCCCTTCATGCATCAAGCATGGAAGGGGGCTTGGTACAAAAAATAATTGCAAAATAAGTTAGTTTCACTTAAATCTTCTTTCACCTTGTGAACTCCAACTGTGACACACACAGGTATTTGTAATTCCTTTTAATTCCTATGTAAATTATCATGTTTATTTTAATAAAAAGCTGATTACACACAAAAAAGCAAAAATAAGAATTCAAAAGGAAAACCAGCATTTTGAGGTAAAAGTAGTTGAAGTATATTATACTATGATGTATATATATCTGGAAGTACATTTTTCACTGAATACAGTTGGTGATTGAATTGCTAAATGATGATTTCAGTCCTCCTGGGCTAAAATATTACAGGCAAAATGTTGGTTCTTGCATGTGTACATTCAGAAGATTGTACCAACAGTAAGATGGTTGAACTCCACTTTTCCAGTCACAAAGTTTCTTTAGGACTTTATGGCTGCTTCAAAGCAGAGGAAACCATTCTCTGACCATGAAGATATTTTCAGAAGATTTTTTTTAACGCAAGTAACCTGGAAGATACTGAGTCATAGCAGTCTGTGGAGGCAATTTTGTGGATGCTGCCTCCAAAATATTTTAAATGCCACAATACTTACCACTGCTATAAGATGAAGAAATGTTCAAGAATTTAAACATGTATTTCAGATTATATAATTGTGCATCTCCTGAGGGACTGTACAATAGCTGTTATGAGGAGTTTCAGCTTGGGCAACCAAAAGAAATTTGGTAAGTACTGAAGTGTTAGACTTAAGTGTGCATGAAAGCACTCTCCAAAACTGTATCATGATTCTCACAAGGCTGCACACTAAGATATGTTATACTGAAGTCATAAGATTCATAGCATCATAAAATTATTTGAGTCAGAAGGGATCTTCTTAAAGTTCATCTAGTCTAACCCCATGCCCCCAGCCACCACCATAGGACAGTTTCCCTGGGTGCAAGGTTGCTCAAAGCTCTCATTCAACCTGTCCTTGAGTACTTCCAGTGATATTAGACATGCTGCTGAACGGTGTTGCATTTGACATATCTCTCTGAATTTAATAGGGATATATGTGATTGAAAATTTGCTTAAGACTGTTTAAAGATGGTAGAACTAATTTTCAACTCTGCTTTTCTGTTTTTCTATTCCACAGGGTAAGACACTCTGCAATCAACGCCATTTATTAAAAATGAAAAATATGTAAAATTGCAAATTCACAAAAATAGACAGAAAATAAATAGAGAACATCTGCCCATTTCAGTTCATGAACCCAGCTCTGCCAATCATTAAACCGTCTGATGGCTGCAATGAGTGTGGGATGTGATAGCACAGAGTGAAGTGCTCTTGGCAAAGCAGCTGGGCTGAATCAGGGCTGTCGACCTCTGGTCACCAAGATGAGAGGATCCTACTGCTGCTGTGTATCCTTCCTCATATTTTCTCTCAGATCTCTTGCATCTGTCATCAGAGAACATTTACTGTGGATCCTTTTTTCCTGATATTTTGGATGTATGCAGTGAGAATATACTGTCATTTACACTCTAAATTAATTTTGCTTTTTTGCTAGTTTTCTTAGTTTAAGCTTCAAGGCATTTTCAAGAATTCTTTTTGTCAAAAAACACACAACTGTGATTATTTCCTTCTTTGGGTAAAATACTGTGGAAATTATATTTCAACTGATAAGAAAGGATAAGAAAAGAAAGGTAAATACAATTCTATGGTAATACATGTTCTTGAACTAATACAATTTCTAATTTAAATTTGATAATAAAGTTTCTGTAATTTTGATCCAGGACTGTACCATGTGAAATACACAGTATTATGATGTTTTTTATTTGCTTTAGGGTTTCTTTTGCCATAATGAATTCTTTATAAGTAATACTCAAATACAGGAAGAACTCTGACATGATATTTCTATTACAGAATGCCACTTTATAATTCACTTTATACTATTTTTTTTCCTAAAACCTTTACTTGCTAAAATGGTCCCAAAAGTTCTTCTTTTATTACTAGTTGGGTTCCTAATTCAATACAGTTGCTACACCATTTACATATTTTCCTGTAAATGGAAATGTCTAGACACATGCTTTGTTTTTCACTACTTAAGGAATTGAAAGTAGTAATTCCAGTGTAGTAAAATGTTTTTAAAAGATATTAGATTTTTTCATTTTTGTCAAAAATTCAATAAATTTAATCTAGAAATATGGATATTTACGAAAAAACAATAATCTCTATGACAAAATGAATACATTTATACTGTTATATTGCATATGAATATGAAATGGCTTCAGTTGAGACCTACACAGTTTCAAAACCTAAACCACAAGCTATCAAACAGGAAGAGAAAATATACACATTAAAAATATAGTTTACATTACCCGTGGACTGACAAACCATTTGTCCATTTGATTTATATCATAGCACCTTAGAATTTTCAAAAGTTAATCCTTGACAAATAGTATAAATAATCTAGAACTGATAGATGGAAAACTATCAGTTTTAAAGTGTCAGCAATGGTTCACTTTAAACTGAAAGGACCTACTGAGATGCTCTTCCCCTGGGTTCTATCCAGTACTATTCAATACTCTTCAGCACTCTATTGGTATTTATTTCATCTGTATACATTACCACAATGGAGGAAATTTCAGTTGCAGGACTGGATTAGAATTTCAATCATTTTGAGACTGGAGAACTGTTAGGAAGAAAAAGGTTTAATGAAGTCAAAGGCATAATTCTGCACTTAGGGAACAAATGATTGCAGAAACTGGAAGAGCAGCGTGAGGGTAAATTGCAATCACCAGAGCAGGATTTGGGGATTAGGATACAAAGTAAACTGTGGTGAACTACTATTGAACTAGTTTGCTGTTCTGAAAAAAAACTAAATAGTAGGTTGAGGTGTACAATTATGTGGTGTCTGTAAGGGTAATAGTTTTTCTGTACCTGAACTTGTTAAATTATAGCGTATACTCTATCTCAAGTGTGTGGATCAGCTAGGGAAAGCCAGGGCTATAAAAATGTAATTTACAAGAACAGTCTGAAAGCATTTGGCTTGCATGGGTGGAGAGGCAAGGAGGAGGTTATAGCCTTTTTCAAATACACAAAAATATGGTTGCAAACACAAAAGATAAAAAATTAATGTGTTTTGCATACCCACAGTCAAGCAAACTGGAAGTAATGGATGTAAATTGCATCAAATGAGAGTTTAGGTAGAGATTAGGAAAAACATAAGCTATTTTAAAAATTAGTGATAGCTTGCCTACATGCATTATGGATTTTTCCTCACTAGACATTTATAAGGACATGTTGATCCATCAAAAACCATTCAAGGTGATGAATATTTTGTAAACCATTTGTTTTCAATTATTTTTATCACAAACATGCTAAATATGGATGTTTCTTGGCTATTACAGTGCTAACTAATAGGAGGCACCAAGATATGGAGGTTGAGGATGAATGTGATTGATAAAAATTATTTTCAAGAATGTGAAGACTTACAATGCTGTTATCTTTGGGATTGAGTGAAATGGTTGAGAATCAAAATGGATTATTTAATTGATTTGATTTCTAAGAGTATATGGAGAGAAAAAGACATTAGAAATTCAGCAGCCTGGGGACTGGAAGATAAAAATATACATACATGAGAGAAAACTCATTCAAAGACCCTATGTTCAAAAATTTAACTTTCTAAATTAGAAAAAAATGATTTGCCAATAATTTCACAATAGGGAAAAATCAGTATTTTAAATAGATCATGGAGTAGTAAGTTTTTAAATTCAGAATCTCTGCTTTTTTTGTGTGAAATAATTTTTTTGCAGCTTGTAGTTAAAATGGGACAATATCTTCCTCTTAAAATGGTGGTATTTTACAGAATATTCTGAGTTGGGAGGGACTCACAATGATGATCAAGTCCAGCATTTAAGTAAATGACCTGCATGGGGTTTGAGCACACAACCATAATGTTGTTACCCTGCTGTAGCCAACTGAACTACTTACAAGGATAGCAGTGCATAGAACATCTAGCCAAAGATAAGTGACATATAAACCAAAGTATTCAGGAATGAATGATAATGCTATCTTTCTGCATTCTACTAGATAAAGGAAATTTAAAATCTTGCCACTATAACACAAAGCTACAAAGGGTTGTCGTTAAATTCTGTCTCAGAAAGGTTTATCTTCTCAGTACATTTTTCTTGTGGATGGAAAATTGTCACATTTGGCCTCTGAGATTGTGATATTACTTCTGTACCTGAGAAATACAGTAAGAATTTTTACTTGTCTAGGCAGAGGAAAGCCTTGACCTTTTTTCAGATGAAGTACCTCAAAAATATGGTGATGAGGACCACAAAAAAAAACATAATGCAAATCTTCACTTTCCCTGAGGGGAGAACCAGATCTCACAGGTTACTTGTTCCAGATCAGAAGAGAAAGTAAGATAAAATCTTTTCCCTTTCTACATGTACTTAGCTCTCTCCACAGCAGTTTATTCTGTTAAATGTAACTTTTTAACCTGAACCTTTAACTTGAGACTTTAGGTACTATTAAAGACCCCATCTTGCAGAATTTTTAATGGAAGTGTACATCAAAATTTTAACCCTTTTTTAAAAAATTCATTGTTCATGGAATTTAGTTCATGTTTTACACAGGTATGCAATGAAAGAATCTGTGTTAAATAAAGGCTTCCTAACTGCTGATACTGTACTTTGGATGTATGTAAATTTATTACATTCATGGAGTCATTCACTAGAAGTGAGTTGAAATAAATTTAATGCATTTAATCCTTTCCTATACTTGAAGAAAACAGTATGGTAATATTTGTATTTTACTTTTTAATAATGCTTTTCAAAAAACAGTTACATTGATGAATATTTGGTTACCTGCACACAATAGAGATATCGTATATTTTAGTATATATATAGTAAAATAGTATATTTTACTATTCAGACTAAAAATAAGACATTTATTGATATATAACACCAATGACCAAAGCCAGGGTCACTGGCTTTATAGTTAAATTTGCAATGTCTTTTCAGTTTCACTTCCTAAATTTTTTTAGATGGTTGCATTTTTAAATTATTTTCTTCTTCTAAATTTGACTTATACCCTCTACTTTATTTCTGTTTTATGTAGCTTATGATAATGGAATGAAGAATTATTAGGAAGTTTGTCAGTATCACGGGTCAGAAATGGCTACAGACTTCCTAGAAAACTTTGGGTGATAATAACAGGCAGTGATTGCAGCAATGTAACAGCATTTTGGGTTCTGTGACACTCTTCAGCTACTGATCAGAGGCAAAATTACATGTAAGCTATTTGTTGTTTATCACCTAGACCTAAATATGCTTTTAATATGATCCAGGAAAATCAAAATTATTTTATGGTTTAGTATTAACTAGTCTTCCCCACTTTCCAGAAATCTGGTTCTTAGGGCCTCATCTTCCGTGTAATGCCAGGGGCTCTGAAGCAATGCAGAGCAGCATTTGCTGTGGTGTCAGGCACTGCCAGGGCTCACAGCACCAGCTGGGCGGGCTCACAGTGGGGTTTCTTCCTGTGGAAGAGCATCCTCTTACCCAGGGCCTCCTGTGCTGCTCTCAGTGATTCAGAAACCTCTAAGCAAAAATTAATAGCAAAAGAAAAATCAATTAAAGTCCTTATACCACTCTACTCACAGAAAGGAAATTTTTTTAGTAAGAGGGATAACAGCAATTCCATTGGTATGCCTGAATTTTGTTTAAAGTCATATCAAAGGACTGGTATCTTCATTAGATCATAGCATGACAAAAAGATGACAATGCAAAAGAAATGAAAATTATATTTAAGTAAAAATTTGGTTTTACATGTTTCACCTAGAAGTAAACTACCAAAATTAAACTGAAGAATTTATTTTCTGAGTGAAAGACACATAGAAATCAATGTTTGCATCAAGCATTCTTTAGGCTTCTTTCTGCATTATTTAATCCAACATGATCGAAGTTTGCTTTTATTCCTTTTTTAATCTTTCAACAATAGGTCATGGGTCCATAATATATAAAAGAAAAAAAAAAAGGTAGAATTCATTATTTATAAATATTGCAAACACTTTTATTGTAATAAATCTATCTACCTTTCTGAAGTCACAGATGACTGCAAACAAAACTACAGAAAACGTGTATTTAAAGTGTTGTAGAAAAAAAGTTTCTGACTCATTTGCACAGGTAGCAGCAAAGACCTGCAGTATATGACAGGCAAAAAAAACCCCCAAACCAACCATAAGCCACACATGTACTAAATTGCCATAGCCAAGGGATGAGTGCATACTAAAGTAACTCAACTATTAAAAAATAATTTCCAGTGATTTTAAGATATTACATTCTTGGTCCTGTACATATGTGGATGTAGCCCAAATGCAGGAATCCTGCTACTTCTTGAGTCTGTGTTACTGTTCTAGTGCCTTTGAACAGTGCAGTAGGAGGCAGAGATCAGAAAGACTTCTTGTACTTTTCTCTTCACACTTTCCTGGAACAGTTTATCATGACTGAGTCATAAAGGGAACAGATTGTAATATTGTCTTGCAAAAATCCATTGACCTTGGTAGGGATGCCTTGTGATAGAGAACTCAGCTTAGCAGAAGACATAAATGTGGGGGCACTGAATGAGTTTCCTACACAGAAAGAACGGATCAAAAGGGTGACCTTTTATTCCTACAAAAGAGTAACCAACTAGTAACTTCAAATAATTTAACTATTCTGAGCTTGAGCCTAAAAATAATATATTTTCAAAATTTGACTCCTTTTTGGTCTCATAAAGGCAAATATGCTATTTTTGGAAAACAATCTATCAGATAAATAAAACTGTGAATCTTGTAGCATGGAAATAGTTATTTGTTTAAATTTTACTCTAAATGAACATAAGAAAAATATTTCCCATACTAAGCATAAAGTAGGAGAAAATAAAAGTCTTTATTCAACTCACTAGCTGTGATTAAGATGTAAATCCTGATCTTCAATCAGTCATTTCAAAGTTAAACCTAAAGCAAAGTAACCCAAAAACTGCCCTGCCCAAATTTCTCATTACAGTGCCATTTAGAAATGAGATTTCCAGCTGAACTGCAATTGTGTTTTGTTAAACAAGCTGTCAGATTGCAATTGGTATGTGCAATATGGAAGCTATTCAAGGGTAAAATTCTGAACATATGCATAATTATCAGAAGAAAAGATATGTGATATATTAATTTTGTTTCCATTAGAGAAAAAACAAACATGAACTGCTCACTGCAGTAAATAAAGGAGTTGGACTTGTCCATATCTGAGAATTTCTTATCCGAAGAAATGGAAATAATAAATTGTGTACTCTTGATCTTTCCTTAAAGTCACCAGTCATGAGTGTAAAAGATTGCCTTGTAGGAATCTGCTGCAGGAGATCAACAAACAACATATAATATAATTCTCACTTGAAAAAAGTATCTGTTTTACTGCAACAGCAACTATTTAACTGCTGGATTCTCTATCTTCTTTAGGTATGTAAAAACACTGGAATTTTTAATAAGCTATTTCATTGAGTCTTATCAGAATTGTGGAGCACATTTAGAATACAACCTAAATAATTTATACCGAAACAATTCCAGTCATCTAAATACCCGTATTTTTAAATCTGGACATAAAAAAGCAAACCAAAACACAAAACTAAACCCAAAAAACACAAACAAAAACCCCCAAACCTTCAATAAATAGGCGTATAAAAACAATCTTTTTTTTTAGTCATCAGGCTCAAAAATGGAATTATTGGACTTCAGAAAACTTTTGTTTATATAGTTGCAGAAAAGAAGGAGTTTCTCTGACTTTTTTTTCATTTCCCCTGTAAGACAGAGGTAGTTTCAGTTTCCAGGTGAAGTGAATTAAAGAAAATCTATATAAAACAGTAAATATATAGTGGAAATTAGTATTTTTGTATAGGTGTTAAGGTCCAAACTTTTTACTTTTACCATGAAGAAAACTCAAATATTTTATGTATTTCTCAGAAACTCATTAAAAAAATTCCTGTTTTCTAGCAAGTATTCTCAGTCTTTCAGGAAAGAGCTTCTTGGAAATTGTCCGTAAATCACTGGAACAGTTATCAGCTGTGCTTCTTTTTATTTTCTTGCTATTTCCTTTCTAACTATATTTTCCCTATTTACACTATATTATATCTATACCATTACTTTCTAGCTAAAACCCAAGATTGTCAGTTTTAAATACTTATTGAAATTTAATAACAAAAGCTTAGTGGTTTTCTCTATTTCTTTATAATTTTTTTTTTTTTTCAAACCTGAGGCTAGTGTTATTCTGTTTAGGGTTTGATCATCCCAGGTGTCAAAGTAAAATTTCAAAGACAGCAAATAGTTCTCTCATATAGCATAAATACATTTAAAAAAAATCAATGACATTACTAAGGTGTCTATAGAAAATAATGAGTATATGAGGTTGTTACTAGGTTGACATCTCAGGAGAAATGGAGGATGTTCATAGTGAGGGCATTTGTCTTCCCAAGCAGCCTTTATGCATGCTGGAACTTTTCTTTCTGGGGATGGCTGAACATTTGCCTGCTAATGGGAAGCAGTGGGTGAATTTCTTGTTTGGTTTTGCTTGCATGTACAGCTTTGACTTTACGTATTAAACTGTCTTTATGTAAACCCACACACTTTCTCACCTTTACCCTTCCAATTACCTCGCTCATATCTGCAATAATCCAAATTCATAGAATCCCAGAATCATCATAATCATAGAATGGCCTGGACTGGCAGGAACCTTAAAGGTCATTTACTTCCAACCTCCCTGCTATGGGCAGGGACACCTTTCACTAGGCCTGGGTGCTCAGACCCCATCTAACCTGGCATTAAACACTTGCTACCATGGGCAACCTATTCCAGTGCCTCACCGTCCTAACAGGAAAGAATTTCTTCCTATATAAATATATTTCTTCCAATAATCTAAAGCCCTCTTTCAGTTTGAAGCCATTCCCACTTCCTGCCACTCTGTGCTCTTGTGAAACCTCTCTCTCCAACTCTCTTGTAGGCTCCCTTCAGGTCCTTGAAGGCTGCAGTTAGGGCACCTGAAGCCTACTCTTTTCCTGAACAATCCCAATTCCCTCAGCTTTTACTCACAGGAGAGGTTCTCCATCCCTCAAATCAACTTGGTGGCCTTCCTCTAGACTCACTCAAACAGGTCCATGTCCTTCCTGTGCTGGGGACCCCAGAACTGGAGGCAGCAGTGCAGGTGGGGTCCCGTAAGACTGGAGTGGAGGGGCAGGATCACCTCCCTTGCCCTGCTGGCCGTGCTGGTTTGGATGCAGCCCAGGAATACACATTTCCCGTCATCCACCCCAAGCCCTTCTGGGCAGAGCTGCTTTTGATCTCTTCATCCCCCAGCCTGTGCTGACAGCTGGGGTTGTCCTGACCCAGGCACAACACTATGTGTTTGATATCGCTAAACTTCATGACATTCCCATCGGTGCACTTCTCAAGCTTGTCCACATCCCTCTGGATGCCATCCCATCCTACAGATATTGTTCACCTTGGTGTTTCATTATTCAGAGAGTTACAGAGTTAGTCTTGAGTTTTGTTTATTTGTTTATTTTATTCATTTTACTTACACCATTATAAAACAAAAACTGGATTTACTTATGTCTCAGAACTCAAAAGGAGAGGTAGACAATGCGAATATAAAAATATAAAAAAGAAAACCTGACACATTAAATTGTGATGGACAGAAATAATTTAAAAATATCAGCCTTTTGACCATAGTCCTGTGATATCTAAAAATTTTCTTTTAAAAATCAACAGTTCTGAATTTTGTGTAAATTTCTACTCAAGTGGGACAGTGCTCACATAAGCATCATTGTTGACAAAATGTTCCTAAAATTTCTCAGAAGAGGATGAATTCACTATGTAATTTCAGGAAGCCATAAGTAAACAATCCAGAAACATTTAAAATATAAGAAACACTGAAACACACTGATCCGGTTTGTCGCGTTCCACTGTAGGAAGCTGCGAGGAGTTTTTTAGTAATAGATGGTCAGGAACGAAATTAAGCCAAATGAGGCAAGCATTATATTGAAGAACCAGTTATTGGTAATGAAAGAGCAAAATAAAAGGGAGCTACCCCACTAAAAAGGGCCAGAAAAGGCAGAGCAAGAGAAAGAAAAATGGGGGAGGGAGAGGGATGAAGAGGGCTTTACCACCGGAGGTCAGGGGAGGCTGTGGACATCCCAAGGCGGGGCTGTGCACTCTGCCTGCCTGGGCACGGCTCCTGCGGCAACGAGTGGCCAGACACCAGGTGAGGGGATATGGGAGATCAGGCAGGAGGGCCAGGAGCCTGGACAGGGTCATGGCGAGGATGGGCGGTGGGCTGGCTCAGGGCAGGGATGCAGAGACGGAGCAGGCAGGGGGCTGGTCAGGATACAGGGAGGCAGGACAGACACAAGAGCAAGCAAGAGCCAGCCAGGGCAGGAGAGCCGAAAGGCAGGACTCCAAAAGCAAGTTCGAAAAGCCCCCAAAAGAGTCAAAAGGCAAAGAACAGACCAGCCCAGGGAGCTTGGGGTGCAGTTACTTTTTAAGCCCCTGGCTCTTCCCAAAGTCTGCCTGCTGACAGGAGACCATCGGCCCAGTCTGATGTCCCAGTGCGGTCCATTGGCTGAGACCTTTTGCCATTGGACTGGAGAGCATCTCTGGGGTACAGGGTCTTCGGTGTTCCCCTGATGAGTGCCTGTCCCATGTGAGACATGGCATGGTGGCCAGACATAGTGCCCCCAGGACAAGGCCTTGCTCCATCTTCTCCTGGCTGCCTCCTCGATGTGGCACATGTACAACCCTGCCCCCACATGCCTCTGACAACCATTGTTGAGATATAAAAAAAGTCATTGGCTCCTCACAACATAATAATTTATGAATCGTTTATGAACAGGAAGTAAGGATGTTTTCAAATTGTATCCTTTGTCCGGTATCTTATGCAAAGTAATAACCCTAATAATACATATCTTCAATATAATATGTCCCTATAATTTGCATGTGATAGCTTTATAGCAGTTTCTCTTCATGGAGAAAATAAGTGCCAACAATGTTGTTGTGTTCTTGCTGTGACAGGCCAAATTTACTTTGAGGCTTCTTATTTTATTAGCATGTCCTTTGTTACAGAAATTACTAGCTTAGACTGTTCTAGCTCTGTTTTCCTACAGTGGTATTGTTTATTTTTATTTGAATAATGGTTACAATGTTTTATATAAGGCTTTCATTTGAGTCAATTTTATTTCATGGAGACTTTAATGACTAGTATTGGGTTTTTTCCTTAGCATTAATTATTCTGATCCCTGAAAGATAGGCTGTAAATTAATCCCCTCTATAGACCAATGTCTATAGAGCAGGTATTTGTTTATTGCAATGCTGGTGGTGAGAGGGATATCTCCACTTAACTCACTCACCTTTGTCAAGTGCTGTGGTGTATTTATACAGGAAGTATTGCTTAGTGTTATTGTGTCGCTATAACATCATCACACAATGCGCCAGAACTAATTTACATAGTATGATCTCATGGTTATTAGATAGTTCTTTTGCACTGCACTTATGCCTCCCCAATTTGGGAGTCTTCAGGGGTCTTTGATGAAGGCTTCCAGGGTCTTCTTTGCATCTGAATTTTCAACTTTGTCTTCAGAGCACAAGCAGACATGGTATTCCTTGGTCTGTCTGGACTTAACGGGTCTAAATTCTTTGTTTTGTGGCTAATTGGCTTTGCACTTGCCAATTTTTCATTAGTACTATACTTAGCTATCTCTAAAGCTGTTCACCTGGTGAGTTTTTGTCTATTCAGCATTAAGCAACTGGTTATCATGTACAAGCCATTACATTGTAAAAAAAGTTATTTATATCATGTTATATAGGTACAAAAGTTATGATTCAGATTATATAAGTATAAAAAGCTATGATTCAAGTTATATAGGTGTTAGGTTATATAGGTATATTGATATCAGGTTATATAGATATTTAGAACTCAAGATATATAAGCACCTTGTAACTTTGATCTAAGTTATATAGACATCAATTTATTCAAGTTTTTAAATACTTCTGAAGAAAGGAAAAGAGATTATTTGCTTCTGTATAATAAGACCAAGATGTTTTCCACAACTCATATGGGGTTTTTCCCCTATCTTTTAATAAATTAAAAATAAATTTTAAAAGTAATTAAGCATAATTGGCTATTCCATGCATGTTTTGAAGACTGTGCTTCCTATCTTGGTGATATTTTTCTTTGGGTTCAATAAATAAATTTCTTTGTATTTAGTAGTTACACGGTTAATGGCAGATTCACTTTTGCATTTTTTCCCTAAATAAAGTTGATTATTCATAGCACTATAAGCCTGAATGCCAAGAACAAAACACCAATATTAATAGCTAAGTGAAAATAAATTTTCAGGTTTTTTTCCAAATTGTTTTTTCCTTCATGGGAGTAATGTTTTATATATTTTCACCAAATTAAAAGAAAATGTTTCATAATTCTATCATATATACCTACCAGATGGAAGTCTTCCTTTTAAGGAGAATCCCCTTTGTGTCTTAGCACACATGTATATATGCAGTGTGGAATACAGATCTTTATTGGAGCTTTGTTACCTGTTAATCCAGTGTCTGATGCATTACCTGAATTTGTGAACTTGGAAATTCACTTTGGAAGCAAGTGAAATGCACAGTGGGTACAGAGCTTTCTAGAGGAAGGATATCTATGCTGTCACATGAGCTGTTCAGGAAAAACCAAACAGCTTGTATAAGCACACACCATTAATAAAAGAAATTTCAAAAGGTGTTCATCCCTTAGACTACAACTTTTAGGCTTCTGTCTATAAGATGTTATGTTATTTGCCTATGTTTTAATATTTTGTGGTGCTAATTCTCCTCTAGAGTACTTTTTTGTTTAGTATTATTTTGATATCTCATATTTTCATTGAATCCTAATGATTCATTTAAGAAAATATCAGGACACCAATGCACATAACTGTTATTTGTCCCAGTGATTATGACATTGAAATATACTTTACTTACTTTATAAGAATGGATGATCACCAGAAACTGTTTCCTCAGACATAAAATCCATGTCCAACTACGCATACTTACACCTTTAAGAAATTTTAGAAAGGAGAAAATACATACTTTTTATATCAGCAGAAAGAAACCCTATCATTTAGGATAATGATTAATCTGACAAAATGAGATGAAGACCCTTACTTTAATGTGTTTTTGCACAAAATCTCACTGGACTCATCAATCCTGACAACGTTAGTAGGCTTCATTAAGGATTAGTTAAATTAGCCATTACTTCTTAACATTATTGGCTAATTGCTTTGTGAATCTCTGGCAGCTCCAGAGTATACTAAAGCTACATATCAATACAGTAAACTTTAACTTCACACTGGGATATCACACTATTTAAAATTTGATTGATGGTTGATCTTCAAAAGCTGAAATGGGCTTTATTAAATTCCTAAGTAGGAAGAACAGAAAAGTAGAGTGAATATTTGTCTGGTACAAATATAGTTTTTAATATGCTGAAAATATTGGTGAAGATGACCGGCTAAAATTTTCAGCTGAGAAAAAAATCCCACAAATTCTACAGATAACACCACCTTAGTGTTTCTTGATCTGAATACTGTAGTCCCCTTTACTACAGTCCCCTTTTTACTGTAGGCCCCATGCCACATAAAAGCGTGGCATGAATTAAAAATTGACATTTAAAGCAGTAAAATGTGTTAGCTATTTCTGGAAAATTGTATTGTAACCTTGTCCAGATGTGATCTTTAAATAGCATCTAGTTCAGCTGCCTTGCTGTGGACAGGGGCTACTTTCACCATTGCACATGGCTCAAAGTCCCATTCAATCTAGCCTTGAACATTTCCATTGATGGGGCATCCACAACTTTGTTCAGTGTCTCATCACCCTCACATTAAATACTTTGTCCTTAATATCTAATGTAATATCTGGTCAAAATCTACCTTCATTCAGTTTTAAAACCATTATTTCTTGTCTTATTCATGAGAGTCCTGGTGAAATGTCTCTCCCCATTTTTCTTATAGGCCCCCTTTAAATATCAATAAGGTCTCTCCAGAACCTTCACTTGCCCAGACTACACAATCTCAACTCTCTCAGTCTCTCTTTATGGAAATGGTCTCTCTGACCATTTTTATGGTCCTCTTTTGGACATACTCTAACAGGTCCATGTTGTGCTAGCGGCCCCAGAGCTGTATGTGGTGTGCAATGCAAGTCTGACAAGTGTGGTACTGGGAAGAATCACTTCTCTCGATCTTCTGGACATGTGTCTTTTTATGCAGTCCTGGATACATTTGGCTTTCAGGACTGTGAATGCACATTTTCAGCTCATGTCTAGTTTTTCACCTGCTGGTATACTCCAAGTTCTTTTCTGTAGGTTTGGTCTCAATCCATTTCTAATGCAGTCTATACTGAAGAAATATGAAGTACATGATTGATTTGTCCATGCCTCTTTGTCATTTATGAAAATAACTCATGACTGCAAAATTTATGCCAGTCTATATGGTGGTCTTCTTCTCAGAACAGGTCCCTATCAGTGCTTCCAAATAGTAATAGATCCACTTCAGAACACAAGGCTCAAACTGACAGCTCAAAGCCTACTACTCTAAGAAGAATACATTAATCAGTAGTAAAAATAATGAAAATGTTATCTTCTCTGTTGAAATTTTGTCAGGATTCAGCAGAGAATTAAAGCTTTGTGACCTGTGTGTAAAAAAAAGAACAAACCTATATATATTGCATAACACTGAGCATTGTGCATTTGAGAAAGGAATAATCTTTTATTCCACTCCTTGGTTCTAGAGTACTAATGCAGGGTATGAACATTTTTATCAGGATATAACTGCAACAGGGATAGAGGAGTTTCATTGCTTGTTGCTGTTTTGCTAAGGAACAGAAAATCCTGACTTCTACAGCTGCAGCACTGCAAGTGCTGGAAGACAAATCCAAGGAAGAAAGGGCACAAAAAATGCTGTACCTCCTGTAACTTCTGGTAAATCATACTTTGGCCTTAGGTGTCCTCTGGTACCCGGATTCCTCTATTCTTGCAACAAGCTGACGGTGCACTTAGTCCATAGGGGAGGGGTTTTTTTCCATATAATTTGGAGTTTTATGAATTGGCATCATCATCATTGTGTCTGGATAGCAGAGGGACTTCAGATAGCTAAATAAGTCCTGCCAGGACTCTGGGCTATAGAAACAGTTTCCCACTAGGAATCAGAGTGTTAATCCTGACTACCCATGCCTCAGGAGTCAGAGAGCAAAGAAGGGGTAGGAATGTCCCTGCTTTGGTGATAATCTTTGTAGTCAAGAAGACAGAAGGTCTCACATGAAGATAAATGGTCTCCTAGAAGTAAAGGCTAATTACCCTGCTGGGAAATGAAGAGTGGAGAGATGAGAGTGCCAAAAAGAAAGCTGAAAAATCTCTCTGCTGTTTTTTTATTCTGTAGATCAGCACCTGGGTTTTAAGCACTTCCAAGTGAAAGTTCTTGTGTCAGAACTAAGTGATTGACACTGTGACATGTTAAAACAGGGATGAGATTAAAGAATTTGAATCAAAAACTGTATAATATTACAGAAAAAAAGACAAACCAACAAAAAACAGAACTCTGTCTTCAGAAATAAGATACATCTCATCAGAGCTCTAGTGCTGGGAATTGTTCTTTAAATGAAAGTTTGGGATGCATAACTGGAGTCTGTGCGCAAAATGCCTTGGGAGGTAAATCTGTGAGACTTCTGTCTGGAAGGTAGGTAACCTTGCACCAGGTAGGTGTGTTAGCTAGCACACAGCTATTACACCAGAGTCTGGCTTCACAGGTAGCATACACGGAATAAAGCCTTGGAGCTAATATCCTGATGGTTTTACATCAGGGATAGGGAAATTTTGTAGTTTAGGAAAAAACAGTGGAGATTTCGGTACGGCAATTATTGTCTTTTTAGATCCCACAACACTGGGCTACTGATAGGCATTTCACATGCACAATACATTTTCCTGTAACTGAGGTGCATGTGAAGTTGCACCGTTATTGTAGTACCATGCTAACATCCCGTGTCTGAGTCCAAAGCAGTCAAATTCTTTAAAGTCTCACATCCTCCAAAAGATAAATATGTGACTTTGTGTTGGGTTGACCTTGGTTGACTGCCAGACTCTCACAGAACTCCTCTTCCTAAAAAGAACATGGGGAGAAAGAAGAATGAAAAAGCATATGGGTCAATATAAAGATTGGGAGATCACTTAAGAATTGCTATCACAGCAAAATAAACTTGACCTGGAGAATTTTAAGTTAAATTAATCTATTAATGAAATGAAATAAGATATATCAGGTGATATATTAGGACAAAATAAGAAAACTTTCTCTTGCGCCCCTCTCTTCTTTCCAGGCTTCCTGTGATATTAAATGTGTTGTTATCATTAGGCAAGAAGGCAAAGCTATCGAGGTGATATCATGTTAGCTTTAGTATAAGAATGACACATACTAAGATTTCATTCTCAAAACTCATTGCAAAATCAAGATTAAGTTAGCAGAAGGGATCTAAACCTGTGACACTGATGGGTAATTAGGCCAGTCTCTGGACATTGTTGTGAATGAAAGAAATATTACTAGTGAGAGATACACTAAGCTGCAATTTACTTTCACAGAGAAATAATTGTGTTTGAATGGTGCATTGTCAGAGACAGAAAACAAGAGCTGACAAGCCCTCCTACCTCTATTGAATAAAACATGGTTAACTTGATTCAAATGTGGTAGCCCAAATTTGTGTTATCCTTTGTCAGTATTTCATTATCACAATTAATGTGGGCAGAGGGAAATCTGGTCAGTTTGTCCAGTGGTGGTGTCACAGGCAGAGTCCTTCATGTTTCTTTTTGAATCCAGCCTTGCATACTTGCAGTTGTTTCTTCTTTGAAGCAATAATGAAAAATAGGGTTTGACACTATAATTGCTAATACACTTTGTTTTTTTTTTTCCTTCTTTAGATGTGAATGCAAGACTGAATTCAATGCATGGCTTCAATACATGTTACAGCATTTAAAAGTGAAGGTCTGGGGTTTTTTTTCCTTTGATGACCCATAATTCAGCAAAGTATCTGGACCAGCAAGTGTGTATTATGTCAGTAAATACACCTTTTAAATGACACACAAAATGTGTTACATATATACCCAATCCCACACGTAATTCCAGTTCTTATCACAAGCTATTGTTCATAGCACTTTTTCTAGTAATGTGTTTTCTGACTATTATTCTCATGTATTCACATTCTCTCTACTAAGTGAAATTCCATGTAAATATGTGTGTAACCCCAGAATTATAATGAGGCTTTTCGTATGTTTCACTATGTCACCACAACTCATATTAGCTACTGCTATAAACAGAGAGTTCTGAAGAATGCTTCAAGCTAGTGTTGATGTTAAAGGTGCACATTCATAGATAAAGAGAAGTGATATATTTATTAGCAAAGGGCAAAGAAACAGAAGAGAATGTGGCATTGATCTTATGTATTTTCTGGCAGTGTACTGAGAAAGCCACAAGTATTTATCCATTTAGAATGAAAAATATAAAAGAAGTTGAAAGAAGTGAAATTTTGGAACATTCAGACTGGTAAGTGGAAAGAATGTATCACTACTGCTGACATTGGCCACCTGGGCACGCACTGGCTCGTGTTCAGCCACTGTTGACCAGCACTCCCAGGTCCTTTTCCATAAGGCAGCTTTCCAACCACTCTGTCCCCAGCCTGTAGCTCTGTATGGGGTTGTTGTGACCCAAGTGCAGGATTTGCCATCGGGCATTGTTGAACTTCATATCATTGGCCTTGGCCCATTTATCCAGTTTGTCCAGACCCCTGTGCAGAGCCCTCTAAGTGGTGTAGCAGGCCACGGTTACCCTTTGGATTATGAGGTGCTCATTCTTCCTGTACCTTCCAGCTCAGGAGACTGGTCTTACTATTAAAGACTGGAACAAAGAAGGCATTAAGTCCCTCAGCCTTTTCCTCATCTTTAGTCACTATTTTCCCCCCTGCAATATGTCATTATGTGCGCTTCCATGAGGTCACAGTCTTTCCAATAGATCTTCAGTCTGAGCTTTTAGATAATAGAATTCCAATAGTTTTTGAGACTGGGAGGATTAGTGGATTAGTGCCCAAGTCTTTTGACACCAAAGAACTAGGTTAAGAGATCTGCTTTGGGTCAAAAGAGAAATGAGTTTGATAATCTCTGCTTAGTCCCAGGGAAACATTTGTACAAATCACAGAACGACCTTTAAACATTTTCTACTATTGAAATTCTTTACTTACAAAGGTCAAATCTGGTGCTACATGCAAAGAAAATCATCCAGCAAGGCCGTGTCTTTCTCATTGAAACTGAGCTATAAATCCAAAACATACTGAGACTCTCACTACTTAGCAACCAAACTCAGATGGACTATAACAACTCATATAATTCAAGTATCTCTGGTTAAATATTCACATTCTTTTTTTCTTTCTTAAGCTATCCATTTCAGTCTTGCCAATTTTCAGTTCATGTAGTGAAACAGTCAGTGGAGTTCCCTCAGTCTATAATCCAATATAGAACCTGTACATTTCTATTTTCCAGTGTAGACTAAAACAAACCCAAAAAAACACCTCTAGTTCTCTGTATAGGATGTTGATGGACAAGTGCTGGCAGCAACAGTGGCTGCAGTGAGCAGTGGCTGGGACTGCATTTTGCTGGACATTTCCAGCCATTTCCAGCTGGCTCCAGCCCATCTGCCACAGGGCACCGCTGAGCCCTGCCAGCTGAGGTGAGGGAACCTCTGAGAAAATGTGTTAGAGAAAGGGGAATAGCCACACAAGCAGTGTGGAGACTGAAGGTGGGAGAAAGAGAAACAACGGTGAGAACATCAATGCCACAGAAGAAGGAGGAAAGGAGATGTTCCAGGCACCAGAGCAGATTTCTCTGCAGCCCGTGGAGGACAGTGGGGTCCACTTGCTGGAATGGATGGCTGTTTGCTGAAGGAACTTGGCGCAGGAAGTGCCCACACGGGAGCAGGGCTAGAGGACTAGAGCCTGTGGAGATGTCCCTTGCAGGACCAGGGAAAAGTGTGAGGAGGACAGAGCAATAAAGATCAACTGTTATGGACTGACCACAAATCCTGGACTGCTTAGAGTGAGGAGGCAGAGGATTGTGGAGTGAAGAACTGAAGTTGAGATTGGGAAAAAGGGAGGACAAGAAAAGGTGGTTTTAATTTTGTCTTCATTTATCACCACCTTACTCTATTTTAACTAGCAATACATTACATTTATGTTCCCCAAGTAAAGCATATTTCGCCCATGAGGGAAATTGGTAAGTGATCTCCCTGTCTTTACCTCATCCCAGGAGGTTTTTCATTCTCTTTTCTCCAGTTGCAGAGAGGGAGAAAACAGTTAAGCAAGGGTCTGCAGCCAGTCAAGGTCAGCCACGTCACAACCTATTTCTGAACTTTGTAAGTCCATCTAAAAACATTTAAAGACCATGGCTATGAACATAAACCCTATCCAAGAGCTGTCCTCAGCCCACTGTGAACTTACTCAAATACTCCTTTGTGATGGAATCCCTGGATTGCGGATAAAGATCAATCAGATTAAATTGTAACCTGCCTAGATTTGGAAAACTTTCATATCTGCATAGGGAATCTATTTCAAAGTAAATGTATTAGGATGAAATACGATTTTTGAATAACTATTGTTATGTTAGTGAATTTGACAGCTACAGAAAAGTACTTTCAGGCCTACAAAAGACAGGAATGAATCCTTTAATTGGTAATGAAAAAAGTGAATACATTTAAAAATTTTTGAAGTATAGTAAGGCAGAACCAGTTACACCAAAACAAGATGAATGACAAAGCTGCATTTTTTATCTTGACTTCAAGTTTAGTGAAACCTGTAGTGGACATACTTAATGCAGCAAATGCATCAGGCCATAATCCCAAACCTTTCTGAAGGCATTGCCTTGTAATTAATTTAACTGGACACTGCAAACAAGTGATTCTTTCACTGTTGCAAATGTTTATTGAAGAGGGTAGCATGCATTAGCACTAGAAGCAGTTTAAGCTTGGTACCTTACTGTTTTTCTTGAGAGATGATTAGTTTTCTAGCTGTGTTTATGTTTGCAATTCAGTATAAACTGAAATACAAATACAAAGTTAGTCAAGGCCTAAGAAAAATATTCTGATACTCTGAACTCCCTGTTGCACTGTTGTGGGCTAGATAACAGCTTCAGTTATGAATATAAGTAAGTGCTAAAATACTATAGAAATGGAACTTGGAAAGAAAAAAATAAAAAAAGAACACTTACTTGTGTGAAAAAAGACCTGTTTAGTTATCAAGAAAAGACGTGTGTCATATGGTTATGAGGTCAGATGCGATTGTGTAAAAAATGAAGGCATCTGGATCTGACTAATAAATTGTTTAATCTTCTGTCAAACCTTTCATTGAACATGTAGGGTGTTTGGTGAAGGAATCATCACAAGTAAACATCAGAAGTAAATTCTACATAATGTTAAAGTCAGTCTCACTCTCAATGTTACTAAGTTACTTGTATTTATGTATACCTGCAACAGTACTTTATTATCTTGAGAAAGCCTGAAGTATTGAACTATGGTGCTTTTGAGAAAAAAAAATACTTACAATCACAGATTATATTCCTAAAGACAGTAGATTTAGTCATGTTTTCAGGAAAGAATACACTTAAGAATTATCAGGTTCAAGACATATTTAATTTTGTGAAACAATACTAAATTAGTAAGTAACATGTACTATACAAAAAAAAAAAAAGTTGCTCTTAAAAGAGTAGGACTCAGGAAAATCACCTATGTTCCAACAAAAAATTTTTAATTATTTAATGAGAAAAAACCATGTCACTAATTTCTGTACTGTATGTTTAATGTCTGATTTTTTTCTCTCTGTATAATTTTGAACTACACTGTTAGGTTAATTAGGCTATTCTCAGTTTCCTATTTTCACTTAAAAATATTTTTTAACATCTTGTTTATCAAGTCACAATGGGCATCAGCCACTTAAAAAAATCAAATAAACACAAGCAATAATGAAGTTGTTTTTAAACAATATAAAATTTTTCAAATATTACTGGCACAATAATCTGTAACAAAACAATATTGCAGTAGGGAATATCTTCAAAGAAATAGAAGAAAATTGTAACAATTGACTTTTCAGCATCACAGTGGGATGTGCTGAAATTGAACTGGTCTCAGCAAAAAGCTAGAAAACAATGGTTACAGTAGCAATACATCAAAGAAATTGTGATATCTTTCATAGGAACATGAAAATTAAAGTGGTCTTTGAGGTCATGTATACTGGTCCCTGGCTATGGCAGATCTATTGGAAAGACAGAAAAAATAGGTTTGCAGAAGATTGTTCCCAGATCATTCTTATTATAAAAATTCTTACCCTAATAAGATCTATTTTTCAAGCTGAATTAATTCATGGTTATGTTATAGGCATTTCCCTCATTATATCATTTGTCCATCAGCTTAAGTATCTTTTCTTCTCTAGAATTTTTCTTAATGATTTAGGGACAGTCATCAGGGAAGTCTGACTATTTTCCTTTTCTGAGCTAAACAGTCCAGGTTTATTTTAGACTGCTCTACTAAGTCTTCAGACCTGCTTAGAATTGAATTTTACCTGATTGTTTGCTATACTTGAACATTAAAAAAAAATATTCTCTGTTTCAGTATTATCACAACCTTGTAAAATGGCATGGCACTTCTGCTTTTCTTGAGTTTAATAGCATCCTAATGTTGTTGGCATTATTTGTGACAACAGTGCCATCAGGCCATGAGTAACTGATAACATGGCAAGAAATCTTTTTTGTCGTTGTTTGGTTTTGGGTTTTGTTTTGGTTTTTTTGTGGTTTTTTTTTTTTTTGTTGGTTTTTTTTTGTTTGTTTTTTTTTGTTTGTTTGTTTGTTTTTTGGTTTGGTTTTGGTTTTTTTTTTGTGTGTGTGGGGCTGTATTTGGTCTGGCTGAGAAGGAGTTTATCTTTCCCTCAGCATCCCTCACAGTGCTTTGCATTGGTGGCTAGAAAGGTGCTGGTAACACACCTTTGTTGGTGTTGTGGGCACTGCTGAGCAGCCCTGGCACAGCATCAGTGCTGTCCAACATTTCACAGCAGTCTGTGGGTGGGCAAGGTCCTGGGATGTGACACAATTAAGACAGCTGACCCAAACTGGCTTAAGGGTAATTCCATACCATATAATTTCAGTTTAGATGTAAAAGATAAGAGAAGGAGGAAGAGAGGGCATTCATAATTTACATTTGTCTTCCAAAGGAGCTGCTCCCTGTGCCAAAGCACTGCTTCCCAGGAAGTGACCTGACTTCCCAGGAAGTGCTGATGGGAGTAGAGAATAAAATAATTGGGTTTTAAATTTGTTTCAACCTTTGCCAGCAACCTTTCACTTTTGCTTTAGTAAACTGCTGTATCTTAATCTACGAGTTATTTTCCACCTTATTTTCTCTCTCCTGTCCAGCTGAGAAGGGGCAGTGATAGAGAAGCTTGGTGGGTACCTAGCATACAGCCAAGGAAACCCACCACAGTACCCCAATGTGTGAATTCCCCACTCATTTAAACCACAATGCTTGGAGCCACATGTTTTAGTTTTCAGCCTCATTTCCCTGCCTGAGTATGATACAATTTCCTTCCTGAAAGTAATATTACTCCCTAGTTTTTTGCAATTCTTGAACTTCATTACACAATTGCAGTTTTTTTGCAAAGTGAGTCAATGAAAATATTAAGTTAAAAAGCTGCTCCACAGGGAAAGAATACTCTCTTTATTAAGAGAACAAGCATTTGTAAATTATTGTCATCTCTTGGTTTCTGTTAATTATACTTATCCTTGCTTCTCTAGGGAACTGTAATTTCTGATCTGTACTGCATCTAAAGTGCAGCTGAGATATATTACACTAGTCATATCTAGTCATTAGAAAAAGATTTGAAATTTATCAGACACAAAATACTAAATACACTAAAACTCATATTTTCCTCTGTTCTATTTTCATTAAAGTATTGATGTGAAACCACAAGTGACCCATGCATATCTCATTCGTTTGAAATGTATTGCTGGAGAAATTGTGTGTTCCAAGCTCTTTTAAACATAGAAATGTTGATTTCTTACATATATTTGTGGCTAATACAGATGTTTAATAACTCAATGGTTTACCATACTAAAACTAGGATTAAAAGCATAAGAAAAAAATGTAGGTATCAATGATTAAGATCTCAACCTTCAAAGGTTTTGGAATAATGTTTCCATAAATATTCTTGTTTGAACTTCTGTCATTGTTCACATTTTTAGTTCTTCAAGACACTTAATACATACGTAATTTCAAGCATGCATAAACCTCACTGAAGTTTAAAAGACGATATCAATTTAAAATTAAGCATTTGTGCTAAGCATCTTGCTAGAAGATGTTTACATCTTGCTCCTCTTTTGTTTGGGTTTATGGAGAGGTCTTGTGAAATTCAGACAAATTTTCGAATCTGTGAGTTCAGTAGTTCTTAAAATGCAGTGCACAATTACTGCTTTGATGTTTTGACTCATCTAGCTAGCTCATCTGGTTGGATTTTTGAGTAATTTCTTGCTGCATTTTCTTTTCCCAGAGTGTGGAAACCTTAAACTGGCTATGTGAAAGAGAGTGCTGGCATCCCATTCCAGTGGAATCTTCATTGCTGGTGAGACAATGGGAATTTCACTAAATTCATCAAAGGCAAAACCAATGTCTTACAATGAGACCAAAGTCTATATACCAGCACAGGATGGGCGTGCAGAGAACACACTGTAGATCAAACATTTCAGCACATGCCATCACTCTGCTCCAGCATCAATCAAGGACTTCAACTGAGGCATATGAAAATTTAAATTTGTCTTTGGCTTAAATGATAATCATCACCATTTTTCTGTCTTTTCTAACCTGTGAGTAACAGTATTATTATATTATCCATTGCTCCCAACAGGTGGTAGTGTTCAATTGGCAAAATAACAGATTACAGCATATCATATTTTTTTTATGGGACACAAAATATTTAAGTAAAATTCACCTTTGGACTTTTTCTATTTGCAGCATTTAAATATAGAAAACAGATGGTTGAATTATTTCAATATTATAGAAGGTGCTTTATTTATATTTTGTTATTTGAATTTGCTGCCAAAATTTTAAGAAAACCAATAATACCAGAAAGGAATATAAAAAAAAAATTCTTCTATATTGGATACCATTCATTTATTTAGAAACTAAGCATTCAAAATTAATAAATGGATGTAGAAATATAGTAAAATTGTAAATCAAATCTTTAACGACTTTGACCCACATGTACGAAGTTTTATCTTAACAAATCAGCATTCTCACAGGAAAAATATTTTACTGCACAGTAGTATCAATTTCTGAAAACACACCAGCTACAGCATTGGAGATTATATCTAGTGGCTATGGTTTTCTATGTAATACCTGCCTTCAAACAAGCTAAGCACAACCGCCAAGAATGTTGGCTACTCCAGCATTGCTTCATAACCATAAATAACAAATTTAACCCAGCATGTTCTAACATAAACCCAAGATTAAACATTCAGTATTCCCTATTCATTTTGGATTTTGACACACAGTTACATTTTCTCTCTTTTGGCATTCTCACAAGCAAGAATATAATACCAAATGGTTGTGAAATATATTTCTTCATTTGCATTCTTGAAATTGCACAAATCAACATAATGATTTAGAAGTCTTGAAACCATCACAGAGGCATATATTTTTTTTGGCAGAAGTTTGGTGCTTCCACCTGAACACCACAAAGAAATTGATTGTTCTGCACTCCCAGTGTTAAATTTTATTGATTGTTAATGTTGACAGCATTGAAATTTATTTGAAAGCTAACTGAGCTTTTAATATTTTTCTGTTTCTAGTGTCTTTGTTTGTACTTTAATATGATAGCTGAACATGTACCACTTCCCTCTTTGGTATTGGGTTGGAGTTTGTTTCCCAAACTTAGATGTTGATGAAAGTTCTTCACTTACTGCTTTTTCTTTTTTAAACTCATATTAGATAAATCACTCACTCTGTTATTTATCTTAAAGTATCTGCTAGTGCATGGAAGACTTAGCACTGACTTGAATGAATATCCAATCATCTTCTCTTTCCCTCCAGTAAAGCAGCAAGCTGAACTGAACTCAGGAGTTCACGCCCTTTGTCTGTTCTGTTGTGTTTTGTTTGAACAACTTATACTCTCTCCCTTAGTTAATTCTGTAAAATAAGGGTAATTGTATAAAGCCTTGCACACATAAGGTATTTTCTGACATAGTAAGTCAGGGAATGAAGCAAAGATTCCAAATTTATTATAGACATATTTCTTCATGACAGAGTCCACAGCTTCAGTTCTGTAGAAAAGACTATAAGCCATCAACTTCTATTCACACAGAGATTTATATGTCTGTTTATCTTTGTTTCCAGGGAGTCATTTTCTGAAATTGATACTAAAATTGGAACCTCAAACAATATTTTTCTCCTGGTGGAATCCTTTTTTCTTCCATAAACTTTTCAGAGATTAAAACAATATATATGTTATCTTGAGATAGCACATAAAAATAAGCTTTTCTCATTTTTAAACAATATGAAATACTGTACATAGGTTGAGTAAGCAAAATTTAAAAGGTTTATTGGACTTGTGAGATCAATATATGCTGTTTCTCTGTATCCCCTCTGTAATAGAGGGATTCCATAAAGAGCATCAATTATCCAGATTAACAATAATTGCACAGGAGTAGCTAGCTTCGATGTCTTTCTTCTTCTGAAATGTATGACTGAATAATTAAAATGAAAAGATATAGGAATTAGAATAATATAAATAGTAAGAAAGCTTCCTTTCTGGAACTAATACAAGCAAAGAATAGAATGTTCTCTATAAAGCAGGATTAATTAGTGCAAGTATTACCAACAACAGCTAGAAGAGGCAGGGCAGGAAGTGTTAACACCTAATTTCAAATAAAGCTTTGAGATAATTAAACATGTCAGGTAAAGTTATCAAAGGTAATAGCCTTTTTGACCTTTAGATTTTCTAGTATTAAATATTATATGACTAATAATACAGATATATCAAATAACCTTCTTGTTTGGGAGATGAATTAATATTAAATAAAAAGCCAACTTCTTTTGAATTTTTGTTTGCTCATTTGCAGAAGTTGTTTCCCAAGGTAGAACACAACAATAACAGAGAAATAAAAGAATAAAATTATAATTTTTTTTCAAGATCTACCTACCTTTTGTTCTTTGAAACATTGGAATTTTTCTATAAGCATTTTTCCATTTATTTATTTCATAGTTTGAGGATAGCTTTAAAGCACACTACAAAAGATGACTCACTTCTGTGAGTCAAGCCTTAAATGGTGCAGATGTTATGTAACTTGTATGCCCCTGTTGCACGTTCTCACATGTGACGTCATCCCAAGGGGATAATAACTTAGCAAGAAGAGATTATATTTATTCCAATTTACTTTTCCAAAATAATTTGTTTCATAGGCTATGGTTTAACTAATTATTTAGCAAAGTTATAGAAAAACATCATATTTATTTGGAGAACATGCATTTACCTAGGAATAGGGTATGTGGTCTTTTGCATTTTGTAATGAAAGAAAGTTAACACTGTGATGCATTTATTTAATTTCTAAAAACAAAGAATCTAGTTTTGATGCACTAGTAGAAGATACTGAGGGGCTGCAGTTGCCATGCCTCTACCAAATTCTTTTCCCCCAAAAGGAGTTTTTAGCATAAAGTTAATTGCTTCCTCTCTACTGAGTAGTTATTTTTTAAAAGAAATGCACAAAACATGTTTTCAATTTCTTTCATACAAGAAAGAATTGTTTGAATACCTTGATATGCTGTTTAATTTGTAAAATAATGCATATACCTGTTTTCCAAGGAATCATTATCAATTTCTCTATACTTGAGTGTGAAAATGGTATGATGACAAATTGTGTGTTTCTGAAAAAAACTGCTGTATCTCTAATTATCAGTAAACAATATATGGGAAAATTTGGGGAAATTGCCTTCTAAATGTTACTTGTCCATGCATCCATTCATACAAAACCTTGTGATAAGAACATTGTAGAGAAGTTGAAGGACCTGCAGGGAGAATCCAAAAAGCAAGGATCTCATATACACATATGTAATTTACTTACTGCACCTGAAAATATAAAATGTGGAAATTGTGCCTCTGATAAAACTGCAAAGCTCTTTGCATGTAATGAAGAATCAAAAGAAGACAGTTTATAAAGAATAAAATTACAATAAATGCTAGATTTAGAGAGAAAAAAGTATTATGTCCAAAAAAAGAGTGTTATTTATTAATTGATATTCATTTTACTGAGTACAGAGTAAAGTATTACTGTGTTAATTTCTTCCTTTTAGTTTTTTTGTGGGTTTTTTTTTTGTTTGTTTTGCTGTTGTTGGGTTTTTTTGTCTTTTGTTTTTGTTTTGGGTTTTTTGTTGTTTTGTTTGGGGTTTTGTTGTGGCCAGTGTTTGAATTCAAAAAGCTAAGAATTCTTCTGACATTATTAACTGACATTTCACTGATTTAAATTTTAAGAGATTTTAAATAAGGAATAATTAATAATTATGATGTATTTTATGAAAAAGTAAAAGATACATTGTTTCTTTTTTAAAAAGTGTGCTTCTTTAATCACAGCAGCCCATACAGTTGCATTTTTCAATACCACTGTGCATCCTGAATAAATATCAAGAAGCCTTCCTCAGCCACATGGAACTTTGCCATTTATTCCTTGTTTCAGTGAAAGCTTTTTATTCATGTTCCAGAACATTAAGACATCCCATAATAGCAGCCTTTGTTTCAAAATATTGAAAAGCTTTTCAGCAGACCTAGTACTTCAGTTAGTTTCTGAAGACACTTCAATAAACCAAACAGCAAGAACACTGTTAAAATAAGAAAACTATTGAGATGTACTCATTTCAATAAGAAGCTCTCTGTTTTCTTTTTCTTCTTTAATTGTTTCTTACTTTTGTTAATGATGTTGCAGTAAATCTAAAATTAATGTTCCCTGGGGAGAAGATAGCGATTTTATTTTCGGTTTCAAGCACATTTTATAGAATCCTGAGAACAAAAATATATTATTAAAATATATGTGCATAAGACCAGAAAAGAACAACCCTTGAACTGTCAGAGCTAATACAAAGCAAGGCTGAACTAAGACCATGAGTTTTCCAACAACTTACAGATATATTAGCACGCTTCCTTGCCTTCTATGATTAGTAAAAATGTTTTTGCTGAAGGAAGTTCAGTTCAGTGACAAAGACTATTTCAGAAAGTGCAAATCCTCCCTGTATTGCAGTTGTTAAATTATATCTTTACTACTCTAGCAGGGAATTAGGCTGCTGAGCATAGGACCCAAAGTCAAATCTACTTCATGGTATCACAAAGTACTTCTATAGTAGCTGTATAGCAACATGAAGCATAAGCAGAGTCTTCAATATTTTAGAAATAAGAAAACTGATATAAAGTTTTTCTAATATCTTTCCATTTTTTTGCCATCACAACCGAAAACTAGTGTATGGCTAATGATATATCAGTATCATAGACAGAAAACTGAATGACACTGAGAAAAAACTCCACAAGGTTATGTGCATACAAATCTAAATGGGAAATGTTTTATATAGTACCAAACAGTACCTTCATGTGATCTAAGTATAGCTGGTTGATAACAGGCAGCTGAAACACAATGTGGTCCTGCTGAAATCCATGTCAAAAGTATTTGACAAAATTTAGTTCAGTAAAATATTGGGATTTGTTGGCTTTTTTTGGTAACAAAATTGCCCTGTCATAATAAGCAAAATCCAATACACTCCAAAAAACTAGTATTTTAAACACTGTTTTATATTAACAATCTCTATAAAATAATTTTTTTTTTTATAATTATGGTGTTGAAAAAATTACTGCTACTACTAACAGAAATATAAGCATTTCAAACAAATTTAAAGCCTCAAGAAAGAAAGTCTTGGAATTTCACCCAAAGTTACATTAAAGCTATGTTCTCTTTTTGAGGAGAGCCAATATAGGATAACTATTAAATTGTCAAAAGTTTCATATGTGCCATTTTTATCCCTGATGTGCATAGCTTGCCATGTGATGGCTTGAGGAATAATTGAAAATTGCTCCTAATTTAAAGTATTATAAAATAAATCAGTCAATAAGGATATATCATTAGTCTGCTTTTTTGAGCTTCTTGATATTTCTGTCTTTCACTTCTGCTTAATTCTACTCAAGGACAACAAAATTCACTAAGAAACCTGCTGTTGATCTTATTGAACTTCCAACTTCTGTAATTTTGAAAAGATTTGTGGCATGTTTTTTGTTTTTATTTAGAATAATATTGCCATTTGAAATTTAGAAAAATTATCCTCGCTCAAGAATTTTATGAGTGAAAATGCTGGAATTCTGGGGAATTATCACTACATGTTTAGCTTGTTATATTAGGCTAAAGTGCCCTTACTTTGAATCAGGGGAAACTTTTGTGACTGCAAGTCTGTGAGGCATATAATCTAAAACTACAGAGGAGAAAAATTTAGGATAATGGGATTGTTGAAAGTGGATGCACATGAAGGTGGAAAAATGTTTAGAGAAAGAGAACCATGAGGAAAAAAAATCTATGATAAGAGGACAAGAAATAAGTAAACTGGCAAAAATGAAGTTAATAAAAGGCATTTGGAATATGAACTTTAACAGGAATAGAAAAAACTGACAGGATGAATATACCTGAGACAGAATACCCAGTGCATATAGTCAATAGACTATTAGATGGGACCCCAGAGGAGGAAACAGCTGAAGGATAAATGAGCAAGAGTGCAGAGCTAACATCTGAGATTTGTTAAAGACTGAAGACTATAAAGTTTAACCCTTTAAAGTAGGTTAGAGAATCATATTTCCATCAGATGCTAAATGTGAGTGAAAGTCAAAAGTGGAAAAAGAATTTCTATGTCCAAGGAAGAGCATACCCTAAACATTTTTCATTAGACTGTTACTTTTCTTCTTGTAAATATCTTTGAATTCAAAATTGTTCTGTCTTCATCTAAAGCCATTCCATACCCTCTTTTACTGATAATATTTACTGTCATCAGTAAAATTGAGTTGTGTTGTTCTGTGTGGAAGATCTTAAGTTTTCAACCCTGTTGATGAAACCTACCTGGAACTAAAAAGACATGGAGCCAGAGCTCAGTTTTGTCTCAGTGGAAGCTAAAACTACTCTGAAATCTACTAATTAATTACTCTAGGATAAAAAATAAGTCAACAGAATGATTCAGACTGATTACTTCATCCACATGACCTGCTCTGTAAGTTGAAAAATAGGATACCCTAGATTGAATCAAGACTTAAATCAATATTTCAAATACTCTCATGTAGATAAGGGAACTATATTAAAAAATTAGTTCTTATGCCCTAATTTTTGGGCAAGTTACAGACCCAGGGCTTTACTTACCATTTATTTAAATAAAAAGACATGATCTTAAAAAAAAAAAAAGGGGGGGATCTGTTTGGAAGAAATTTGTGTCTGCAGAAGTGCTAAGGTAAAAATAAAGAAATTATTCTTCTGTATAGCTGACAAAAACTTACTCTGAAATGCACTTTTAAAAAATTCCTATTCATAGAGTGGCTTTTGTGAATCATATTTTGAAATACATATTTTTCCAAGTAGTTTAGATAAAGAGCATGCAATTAGGTATTATAACAAACTCTAGTACAAGGACTAGATTCTTAAGACAGTCTGAAGTAACATCATGAGATATAACACTCGTGTAATTCTTAACTACTGCCAAATTTTTCAGTTTTTTTGTTTTCAGGGTGCTTGATTTGAGGAACTTTGTCCTAATGTGTTTTTGAAATGTGTACTCAACTATAAATCAATAAAACAAACCTTAGGTTTGCAAGAATATATCCTAACCCATCCCCCCCACACACAGAGAGTTCTTAGATCATGAAAATTGAACACTTTTTAATGCCAAAATTCTACTGCTTTAACATTATTAAATTATTCATGTTTAAAAGGGTTATATCATCTTTCATACTCAAGAAAATAAGAAAATAAGAATGGTGATTTGGTCACTGAATATATCTCCTGCAGTTGTGAGCACATAGACATTAAACATTGAACTAGTCATCCCCAGAATCCTACAAGTACATTGTAGTTCACAGACCAGACAGTTCACCAACAGACCAACAAACCAGCACAAAAGCTTTCCAAAGAGATCAAAAGCTCAAGCAGTGCTTTAAACCCCTCAAAAAAGAGTGAAATATGCCCAGGTGATCCTTGGAAGAAAGAATTCTTCACACTGCAGATAAAGGCACAAAAATCCTAACAACTCTGCTGGTTTCAAGTGGAATAAAATTCTTTCTTTCCCAGTCTCTCGTGATCATTTTAACAAAGTGCTGAGAATAACATATTGTCTCTTGGGATGGTTAATCTTTGATCTTCCAGACTTAATTTATAAAAAATATGAGCTTTCTTTTCTGTCAGTAGGGTGCAGCTTTAGTAACTTTTAAGAATAAGACCAACTAATTCATAGAAAATAAATATGAATCAGCAAGTACCACAAACCGAGATGTGATGAATGTTTTAATATTGATATTTATGAAGTACAGACTAAATGTCTATAAACTAGGTCATGAAAAAAACCAAACAAACTGATTTTAGATCAAACAGTGTTTTTATAGTAAAACCTCATGCTGCATTTTTAATAATATTCCTTCCTGGAAATGTTCAAGGCCGGGTTGGATGGGGCCCTGAGCAACACAGTTTTTTAGAGGGTCCATGGCTGAGCTCTTTCAACCAGGTGATCTCTTGGAAGGCCCCTTCCAACCCAAACCATTCTGTGATTCTATGATTAATGAACATGCACAAAAAAGGGCTAATACTCAAGTGCTGATCTTTAAATTTGCCATCACATATTTAATGTTTGTATGATACTATACTTATACTCCTGGTTGAGTTTAACTTTATAAGACAAAAGACTATTGGGTATGTCAAGAGACAGATGGATCTTGGCACAATCTATTATGTAATCTTCCATACCTTATGTTACTGTTCACTGAAATGTAGAGATCATCACACACTTTATATAAAGATATATGCATAATAATATTCGGAACCTAAATAGAATGGAGGTTTTTTCATAGTCCTCAAAGGAATCCAGCTTCTGTTGTCCATTTCTGGAGGTATAAATGTTGAGGTGTTTTCTACCCAGGTAAAGGATATTTTGATTTTTTTTCTGATAACTGAACTAGTTAAATGTTTTAACTACTTGAAAAGATGGATTTTCCTCCATTAGGCAATTTCCTTGATCTATTGCAAATCCATATATTCTCTGATATGCCAATATATGGCTGGAAAGCAGCCTTCCAGAAAATGACTGAGGGGTCCTGGCAGACACTGACTTGAACATGAACCAATAATGTGTCCTTGTGGCAAAGAAGACAAATGTTATCCTGGGATGCATTAGGAGTACTGCCAGCAGATTGAGGGAGGTGATTCTTCTTCTTAGCAAGAGTGATGCAACACCTGACATATTGTGGCCAGCCTTGGGCTCAAGAGAGATGTGGACGCACAGGAGACATTCCAGGAAAGGACCATGAAAATGATGAAGGGTCTGGAGCAGATCTCCTATGACAAAAGGCTGAGGCTGCTTGGCATAGAGACAAGAAGTCTTGGGGGAATTTAATCAAAATACGCATGAAATGAAGGTAGAAAGAAGACATGGCCAGGCTCTTTCCAGTGGTGACCAGTGACAGGAGCAGAGTCAACAGACACACAATGAATCACAGGAAGCTCTTCCTGAACAAAGGAAAGCCCTTTTTCAGTGTGAGGGTGACTAAGCATTAACTGAGCTTTTTCAGAGAAGTTGTGGGGTCTCCATCCATAGAATTACTCAAAAATGATCTGTACAAAATTATGGGTAACTGGCTGTAGATGACCCTGTTTGAGCAGGGAGGTTGAACCAAGCAACATCCAGCAGAACCTTCTGACCATTCTGTGGTTCTGAAATTCAGTGATTCTATAAATACAGTTTGCAGAATTTTCAAGATAGTTTTGATTTTTCTGTTCGTTAGTTTTATTCATGAACATAATAAGGTCTGGTCTTGAAAACTGATTTCAAGAGATTGAAAATAAATTAATTACTTCATTGTTAAAAGACTGAATTAAAATCACCAACATTGAGTTGACTGGATATATTATAGAAAATAGGTATAGGTCATCATCTGACTTAGGCATCCGTAGCAGGCTAGTGTTGGGTAAAGGCCAAGCTTGCAACCTGCTTCCATCTTTTTTCCCTCCTCAGTGGGAGAAAACAGGATGTGAAAACTCATGTCTCTAAGTAAAGACAGTGAGACCCCTTGTATTTTACTGCTGTGGTCAAAAGAGACTTAACTTTGGGAAGATAATTTAATTTACTGACAATTAAAATAGATTTGGGTAGTGAAAAACAAGGACATTGAAACAAAGCCTTCCCTATTGATTCTTCAGAATTCAGCTTCATTCCTTAGCTCCTGACTCCCCAATTCCCAACTGACCAGCATGGTTGGGGCATGGATAGTAGACAGCCATTTCTCCTTCTCTGTTGCTGCTTTTCTCTCAAACCTTTCACTTGCTCCAGTGTTGGCACTCTACACCAGCTGAAGTGCCTTCAGGGAAAAAAACCTCCACTTGCATGGGCTGTCCATGGGTTGCAATTATTTTAGAAAATGGAGACCTGATCTGGCATGTGGTTCTCTGTGCCCTGGGGTGTGGATATCTGCTCTGACATGGAGAGCTCATCCTCCTCCTGCCCTGTCCTTGATGTTCCTTTGAGTGTTTCTCTCTCTTTTCTATCGTCTCTCTGTTGCTCCTGTTCATCAGTTTTACCATTAAAAAATTTAACTTTAGATTTTAACATTAAAGCCTGGACTAAACATTTTATCAACAGTACTTTCAAGATTTGGGCTTATTTGCTAATGTTAAAAAATGTTTTCTTTTCTATATTTCACTTTGTAAAAAGCAAAACCAGCAAATTATAATCTGTTGGAAAAAAAATCTCATTATAAACTTTATTATGAGACTAAGAAAATAAAAGGATAATTTAATTTCATTTTATTAATCCATCTTTTGTTCTAAACTATTTTATTAAAAGGTGGAGTTATTTTGTAGCAAATAAGAGATGGAATAATCACTAAGAAAGAGAATATTCCCTAATAGTAACAGGGCTTCATTTCAGCAGCTTCAGGTTCAAAATTTAAGAATATTCTGGTACTCACAGATTTGAGCAACATTTCTGGAGCATTGAGAACTGTTTGCAATATTCTTTTGTAATGTTCTGTTCTGGCAGGCGTTAAAAAAATTAAAGTCTTTCTGACTAAGATTCTATTCCCTATATACTATTAGGTTGAACAAGAATCTGAGTTTTAAAGCCAAATCTTTATTCCAGAGATCATCAGTAAGTCTGCTGGAGCACTCACATTCAGAAGCACAACGATTTTGAAGAAGAAGCATAATGTGTCATAAAGTGTGTTTCACATTAAACTGAGTTAAAAGATTTTGGGCTCAGGTCTGGCCAATACTGACTTGAGCCAAAAAGGCTGGGTAAACACCTGAATACCTTTCTGGGCTCTCAAGGCTTTTTAATTTACTTTCTACAAGCACAAACACTGCAATTTGTTTATAGTAAATGATCAATTGATCATTTAAATTTATGGATTAAATTATTATGCTCCTTTTCAGGTTTGTTCTCAGTTGCCATTCAATTGAAAGACTATACATATAGTCCCTACAGGTACAGTCCTTAGTATTATCAAAACCATGAAGTCATGAGTTCAGAGAGGCTTAGATAGAGCCACCAACTTAACAGCAACTTAATCAAGTAAAGGCAGATGCTTAGAAACTTGACTCTTATATTTTGTGTAAAAAGCTAAATGGCAAGAAATATTTCCTTTTTTCACCAGCTTATTTCCAGGCTAGCAGTTTCTCCAACTAAGAATAAGGAGAATTTGTAGGCAGCCCCAGAGAGCCAAATTAAACAACGCCTGTTACAGCAAGGTCCATTTTTCTTGTCTGTTTATTTTTTTTCTTTTCACTGAATACTATCTTTCAGATAAAAAGAGACTGTAAGTCCAGGAAGACTTGGTAATTAGTGAGCCAAAATTAAGAACATATTCCTTCTTGGAAAATAAAGAGGGAATTTGAGATCCTAAATCAAACAAACACAAGGAAATATGTGTTCAGAATCCTAATTTCTATTGTCTGCAGTCCTCACACATTGCCAGGGACAATAAGAACCGTCCAACTAAAAGGAGTAAATAATGAAAACATTGATGTCATATCAAGAGGAGATGGATAACAGAGAATTAATCCAAAGACAGTCCCTATATGAAAAAAATATCCTAAGGAGCTTGACAGAAAAGAAGGCTCAAAAGGTGTGTTTATTTGAAAAATATTCATGTAAGGAAGCTTTTGACAAGTAGTATCAAAAGAGCTAAGGGAATAAAAGGTACCAAAACAAAGAGAATTGTTGATTTAGTGTGGTACATGCTTAATATACAGCATCTGGTCTTGCCAGTCAGCACAGTTATTCCATGAAAGAAAGCATCAAAAAAGGTATCCTTTTTCTTGCTGTCATGAGTCTTTCTTCAGATCTTAATTAACAATAATGTTTTCAAGTTTTCAGTTTATTAACAAAAGATCTAAAAAGATCAAGGGAATACACCTGGGTTTCAAGGCTGTTATATCAGTAACCTTGTAATTCCCCTGAGAGATGTGTTTGAATATTCTAATGGACTCCATCTAATCACAGGCACATCAACAGTTCAAAGCTAACACTTTCATCATACATTGATTGTGGGCCTATTCTATCTCACCTTATCATGTATAATATCCAGAGTATTTAGGGATAAATATGCAACATGAGTGTATTGAAGTACGTGCACTCACCTAAAACTAAAAGCTCTTGCTCTCCATTTATGTGCTGATTTTGGCTGGGGTAGATTAATTTTCTTCACAGTAGCCAGTATGGGCTAGGTTTTGGAGTTGTGCTGGAAATGGTGTTGATAACACAGGGTTGTTTTAGTTATTGCTGAACAACCCTTACACAGAGCCAAGGCCTTTCCTGTTCCTCCCCTCAACCCACAAGTGATAAGGCTGGGGGTGCATGGGAACCTTGCAGGGGACAGAGCCTGGAAAGCTGATCCCCAGCTGAAGGGATATCCCAGACTATCTGGTATCATGCTTAGATTATAAAACTAGGTGAAGAAGAAGGAAGGAATGGGAAGGGTGTTCACTATGGTAATGTTTGTTTTCCCCAGCAACTGCTAAGATTCTTTTCTGGGGATGGCTAAAAGCCTGCCTGCTCATGGGAGGTAGTGAATAAATTTCTTGTTCTGCTTTGTTTGTGTGTGCGGCTTATCTCAGCCCATGACTTTACTCACGTTTTACTCTTTCAATTCTCTCCCCTATCTCACTGTGGAAGGAAAGAAACTGGTACCTGTGTATAAAAATACAATTCATTTGTCACATGTTCCCAGTATAACTATGATTTTCATAGCTTTTTACAAAACTACTGAATTGTGTATAATGTAATCTCATAAAGCAGTGAATACCCTTATATTTCTCCCCTCAAATATCAGCAGAGCTTTGTGTCAATATGCAAATATATTACTTTTTCCATCTCAAAAAAATTGTTCTGTGATGTTGTCATGAGGAAATACGGAAAGGTTTACTTTCTCTTCCCTTTAAAATATGTGAACTATGAATGGAAGAAATGAAGTAGCACACTTTTTCAAAACAAAGTCTGTTTATTAATAATTTAAAAATGATGTGATTAGTCTCTAAATGAATATGAATTACTTCTTGCTAACTACTTTTTCGGTAATGCCAAGTTTAATTACATGATTTACAGTACTTAAATAATGAAGTATAGGAACAAAGGAAGGGCAAGGATGATGTTGGACCAGCATATGGCCTGCAAATTACAGTATACAATTACAGTACAAAATCTATGAAATAAACATTTAAAAGAGGAAAATTAAAAACAAAAAAAACAACCCCCAAAAACTATTTGGATTATTACTCCTTTTTTCACAGGTCATTTCTTCTTTCTGAAAAGTCTTTGGTATGCATGTAAAAAACAATGATAAAAAGCCTGAGTTCTTCAGTTTAACTGAAGAAACTCAAGAGTGTGTCCCGAGGCAGACTCATAAATCTCATTTTTGCTTTCGAAAAAATATTTCTTTAGGTAAGACCAATATTCTTTGTTCATTTAAGGGGAATTGTTGTGGACCTGCACAGCAATTTGCAAACACTGTTGTGAAACAGGATGCATTCTTACCGGGCAAAGAAATAAACTGAAGCATTAGCATTTAATTGTTTTCCATGCCAGGAATGAAGATGTTCAGTTTAGAATTGCATCCTGAAAGTCTGAATGCCTCTGTGATCACTCAGGTGCTTGACCATTCAGCCTTTAACAATAACATGAACAGTGAGGGAATGATAACTTTTTTATGTAATTATAAGAATGCTTTTCTTCTGTAAATAAGATTTCTGGGTACTACATCATTTTACACAGAAATGCACAAAGTACTGACATTCATTCATTAGCAACTAGGAATTCTTTATCTACTGACCTAACTATATCCCCAGCTATCATTGTCATCTTCTCTTCTGCAAAATAATCCCTTCTGAGTTTTTTATTCATGCATGGTGACATTAAAAAAAAAATAATAAAAAATACTAAGGGTGCATCTGTCCCAACTTCCCCATTCCCATTATGTATCCTATTTGTAACTGGCTTTTGTATGTGGAGGCTGCCTGTGGGAGTAAGCTGATAATTTTTTAACAATAATAATGTGCCATATTGTGCTATGGACATTTCCTTTCTAAAGACCATGTAGCTGCCATTTTTTTTGTGAGCCAAACATCAAGCACTATAACCAATGAACTCTTTATTTTGCTGACATTTAGCTGCTTTAGTGACCAAATGGCTGCAGCCACAATAATGCAATGAAGCTTTGGGCTCTGACATAGCAGTGAGTATAACTTCCTACCGAATGTTTATAGTTGCTCTTTCCCCACTTGTTTTCCCATTTATTTAGTAGCTTCTCCTTGCATAGTATAAAATTCCTTCAGGAATTCATCTCACAACTTCTGAACTGTAGCAGTTTGAATTCATTCTATCAGATGTCACAAAATTGGTGCCAGCTTTAATACATTCACTTATAAACTGCGATGGAATGGTGCCTCTGCTACTTAAAGTTGGTAGATATAATGGAAATAAAAATTGCCAAGGAGTAGGACAGCTGAACATTAAAACTGTGACATTTGTACATTTTCTGAGTGGCTGGGCTGATGAGTGGGGCATAGCTCAGAATAGCTGTGACAGTTGACAGAAGTTATTCCTTCTGCAGTCTACCCTACCGCAGATGCATGATCTGTCCAAGAAATTTGACTTGCCTTTTTGTAGCTTCTGTAACTATCCAGAGCTATAGGTGTTCAGCACTCAAAACCTAAATAAGAACTGCAATAATACTACCCAGCTTGTTTTAGCTATGACCATCTTCTTTTATATCTTTCCATAATGTCAAGTATATGGAGAGGACGTGTAAATATTTTAATGCTTTACAAATATAGCATGCTAATTCCCTATTTGGGCTTAATTTATTGCCTAACAGCTTCTCTAATACTGTGGGGTGTCCAAAATTTCTGAAGAGGGTTGGCAGATGTGATGTGTAGGTAACTCTCTCAAGGTATGTCTGAACGACAGCTGGAGCTCAACCAGGTACACTAGGACAATTCAAATGCAGCTGTCTGTATGGACCGCTAAGTTATTTTCAACATTCAACATGGGATTCCACGGTAGTTCAAAATGCTTATATGGGAGCTAGGTGCTGAAGTGCCAATTACAATCACAAAATCACAGAATCATAACATATGCTGAGCTGGAAAGGACCCACAAGGATTACTGGGTGCAACTCCTGGCCCTGCACTGGGCCATCCCCAAGAGTCACACCAAGTGCCTGAGAGCATTGTCCAAATGCTTCTTGAGCTCTGTCAGGCTGGTGCTGTGACCACTGCCCTGAGGAGCCTGTTCCAGTGTGGACCTGGGACTGTAGTATGTAATAACAGAAGCATCAAGTGGTACAAACATGATGCAAATAGTATATTCTCAAATAGCTAGGCAAACTCTTCAGCTGAAACAAGTTAAAGCAGAGTAATATTGTAGTGTATAATATAAGATTGTAGAGTAATATTAAAATATTATTGTGAAGGCATCGAAAGTTAAAGTTATTTCTTATGCACTGAAACATTCATAATTCTAGTATTTCATCCCCAAAGGGTATAAAGGTAAATGAAACAAAACTGTGGCATATCTTCCTTATGTTCACTACAAGTATTAGCAGCACAGAAGTGGGAATTGCTGTATTACTGTAACTGTTAATATTTATAACTCTGGACATGATCACAGAAGGAGATTACAATAAAGACAGCAAATGAGCTCAAGTGTAAGCAAGATGGTAGTCTCCTGGAAAATCATAGAACTGTTTCTTTTCCCCCCTTAATTCATACAGTTTGGTTCTTACTGGATTTAGTATCTGTAACATGGTCACACACTACGCATATACCACATAACTACCACAAGTTACAGAGTACCCAGAAAAGCTAGTATGGAGGTAGTTCTTTATTCAGAAAAAGTTTTATCTTTAGCTATAGAAAAATACTTTTTCTTCCTTTTTGTTGAATAATGGTAAAGACAATGCATAAAGCTAAGTCAGTATTTATATAACATTTTTTCATGTTCCTAGATAGCTACAGCAGGCCATATCTTGTCTTTATTTAGTAGTCAATATTGCCTATTGACTATCCTTATAAAAGTCTAATTGCATTTGGATTCATACTATTTCCCCCTTTAAAATAATTTACTTTAAAAGCATTTTTACCATTCCAAAAACTGGTGACATTTTCACTTCAGATAAAGCGTTTCTGTTTTGTGAAGACTAACACAAACACTGAATCTAACTTACTTCAGTCAGTTAAAATAAAATGAAACAGTGATTACTCTTGAATGATTGAAATGCTTAAAAGGAGCAAGGGGAAAAAACCTCAAACAAACCCTAGGCCCTTTAAATTTATTTAACTTAGCAGTTATTAAAATTTTTCATTTTCTTCCTGTTTATTTTTTTATTAAGGTATTAAGTAAATTCTAAAGCACAGCTTAAAAAGTGACATGCAGTGTATAAATACATATTCTCCTCTGAAAGGATAAAAGCCTTATGTAAAGGATGAAAAAAGGAGTAAAATATGCCACAGCAAATACTGAACACTGTATATTTATTTTGTACTATCATCTGGAGAGACAGCACTTGTAGCTTTAAAAGAAATAAAAAATTATTACAATCTTTCAAAGAATTTTTTATTCTCAGCATAAGAGATTCAGTGATTGTGATTTTTTTTTTTTTTTTTATAGCTTAAAAGCATCAAATTCAGCCAGTTACTGGCAGGGATGAGGTAAAAAATAAAAGCATAGTAGGCACACAGTAAGACCAAAAAAAAAAACCAAAAACCATACTAGAGGATTCATGTGGACTAGAACTTAGGACTGGTTTCTTACAGTTTTGTCTATGGTTGAGTGACTAAGCATAGGTTTCACAAAAAACTTTCATTACCCCTGGAAAAATTAAAAGAGCTTCCTCTCCTCTGCCAAAATAGCTATTTCTCTGCAATTTGTGAATCTAGAAAGTTCTGTTCTTTATAATCATGTAGTTGGTTACAGTTTTGTATTGTTACAGGCCTTGTGCTGAACTTGTGAGGGCTCAGGCTGAGGCTCCTTATGCTTGTTCTGCCAAGGTTTCTCTCACCAAGCCTGCAGTTTGAGAAATTTCCACAGCAAACCATGAAGGGATGGGATCAATTTAGTTCTCTAGATGGACAGTATTAAATAGGATTCATCTTACACTTTATTTCTTATATATTTTTTTGGGAATATTTGTTACATTATATAGTATAGAGGGTTGTCATTTCACCTTGATTCTTGGTTGCTCTTGTACTCATGACCTACCCATTCTATCTGCCAAGCTAGCAGGCTGAAGAAATCACAGAAAAGCTTCAGTCATAAGTAAACTTAGGATAAAAAAGTCCCTAATTAAAAAAGAACTTGAAAAAAAAAAAAAACCTGAATAAGCAAAAAAATTGAAAATAGACAAAAACATCAAGTTGCATATGTGTATTCTGAAGTCAAGAAATTCGGGAAAGGTAAAGAGAAATCTGGAAAATATCAAGCTTAAATAGCTTATAAAGAATATATGATGCAGTTAAATAGTTTCTAGTCGTATAAATGAAAAGAGGATAGCAATAGCTTACCAGAAAGAATGGAGTAAGGTGAAAGGTAACAATAAACAACTAAAGATTTTCAGGAAGAGTAATAGTTATGGCTGGACACCAATGGAACTAACTACGTGGAAGCATAGCTTGCTATATATAATGAGGAAAGCATTAACACACATTGAGTGAGCAATAAACTGATCCCTACATTAATAACTTGATTTTCAGAAATGATGCAAAAAATTTTATAGAAAGCATTCTGCTAGCGATGCATGAAATGATGGGAAAATATGTTGGACTTTGTGTATGAAATAGAAGACTGTGTTCTCAGTAAGTATGATCATGTTAGCCTAATACTAACAATACACTAAGCTTTGAAATTGTTTGGAAGGAAAAAAATATATAGAAGTTTAATCAGTATGGCTTACAATGGACCATCATACTTACAATGAATTTTAGTTCCATATTGCTAAGCATTTCTGAGGAAAAAAAAAAAAAGAAAGGAAAACTAGATGGTCAACTATAGGTAAGAAGGTAAGAATCCTATACACAATCTAAGAACTGTGAAAATACCCTGAGGATATTTCATAACATATCTAACTATAGGCAAATGTTTAGGCTTAGATATAGTAATTTACTTCTTGGTATATCTACTTACCAATTTAATATATGTGGTTAACCTACACCTAGCCACTTATAGCAAAATTCATAATTTTTCTGTTTGAAACTGAAAGTATGGTGCAGTCAATGCACTGTAAAATATCTGCAATAAAAAAAGGATGAGCATACATAAAGACACAAGTCAAAGTAAGGTTATCCTCAGGATAGAAATGGCTCTACTCAGGATCTTTTCTCCTTTCACTCTTCGGGATTTATTATAATCATCCTCTGTGGCAGCACCCAGCAGAGTTTCTATGCTGTACTTAAAGCTGACTTTCTGTTTCCACCATAGCACTTTTCTTTTTTATTGATTTTAGCTTCACTGTTATATTCATCTTTTTCTAAAATTAGGCCCATATATTTTCAGCTTTATGGTCTTCATCCTACACCTCATCCTTCCCACACCTCTTTCTAAATCACTTCACTAGTGCTTAGCAGTAAAATGGATGTTTATCATAAATTGGTTTAGCATTTACTGTTGTTGGAGTTGTACATGGAGAGAAAGGAGGTAAAGTAGACTCTACCACAGCTGTGATATAGTTAAAAAGGTACACTAGAAAGTATTTAAAAATGCAATATTTTCAGTTCTCTTCATTTTGAGCACAAGAACATAATTGAATCAAAGCTGTCATATTCTTAACACAATGCTGTTTATATGAAGATTTACTTTCTTCCCCTCTAGGGAAATCTAAAGGAATCAATTGAAGATATATTTTGATTAATTCCACTAGGATTTTTAAAAATGAAAATAAAATTAATAAAAGCATCTACATAATAAAATCATTATTCAATTCCTTGCCCAAGAACTAAGATGCTTCAAATCTGAGCTTTTTCTCAGTCCGGCACTCATTCCGACACTAAGTTTTATGCAAAATGTGAGTACTTCCATTCTTGTTGTTCAAATTAAGGACATCTCTAACCAGGAATGCCCAAATACTGGAAGTAAAGGGAGTCATATAAATGGAAAACTGACTTCAACCTCTTAGATAGATGGAAATACAGGAACAGGTAGGTTCTGATTGAAAGAACTGTCAAGAAATCAAGCTAAAATAAAAATCCAATATGACAACAAGAAGGCCAAAAAGAAAAAACTTAATAAATAAAGTCGAATAGAAGTCCTGTTTATTATGTGTAGAAAAATAAACAACAGGAACACATCCCTTCCTGGTTTATTCTGGAGATTTCTGAAGATTGTGCCTGAAGGATTATGCCGAAAACCAAAGTCTCGGGTTCTCTGTAAGAGATTTTGTGAGAAATCTAGAGCTATTCAAAGTTATTATGATCTTAAGTCCACCAGGAGATCACCTCAGGCCTCTTGCAGTGCATGGCTTAGGAGCCCTAAAGTGCTGTATTGTTACAATTCTACTCCATTTGGGCTGTTAAACCCCTATTCTGCATTGCCAGACAACTAAATTTCTGAGGTGAGTCACAATCAGGATTGACTCCTGACTGGTTTACCTCCATCTCTCCAGGATTTTTAAGTATCCTAATTAAAAACACTCTGAACATACCTTTGTTTATAGTGTTGTTTAACACCAGCTGGCACCTAAGCATCACACAGCTGCTCCCTCACTCCCCTGCCCCAGCAGGATAGGTGGAAAATAATTGGAAAAGTAAAATCAAGAAAAAATGGAAACTGGGATAAGGACAATTTATTAATACTAATGCTAATAATAATTATTAATATAAATAACAAAGAGAGGGAAATAAAGCCCCAAGAAAGAACAGCAATGCAAATTAAAATAGCTGTTCACCACCAGCTGACTGATACTCAGCCAGTTCATGAGCAGCAGGCCCCTGGACAACTTTTCTCCCAGATTTATATGCTGACCAAGACATCATATGATGTGGAATATTCCTTTGGTCATTTGTTCCATCTCTGTTCCCTTCCATACCCCCAGCCTGCTCTCTGGTGGGATGGGGATAAAAGCAGAAAAGTCTTTAACACTGTGTAAGGACAGCTCAGCAATAAATAAAACATCCCTACCCAGCACAAATCCAAAACATAACTCAATAGTGGCTGTGATATAGAAAATCAACTCAATCCCTGCCAAAACAGCACAATTTAAAGGATTCACACGCAAGGTGACACAGTGAAAGAAACACCAGGGAAATAAAACACTGGATTTTGGGTGACATATTGTGGGATACCAGTAAGGCTTACCTTTTATTTTGGAAATTCGCTCATCTATATGCCTCATTTATTTAAATTACAATTTTTGTGTGTATACCAGTAAATTTAACCAAGGCTTGTGTTTTCCAGATATGTTTTTATGCTTACTTTTAATAGTATTACACTTAAAAAACAATAACACATTGAAGCAATAATGTTCTGATGTAATGAATATACTCAAGTGTTTCACTTCCAAATAAACATGTCAGACACCTGTTGTGTATTTTTGCTTACGTTTTCTCTGCATTATCTAGTCTTTACAGACACTGACTGTTTATGGTTAAACATCCTTTAACGCAATGCTTAGACAATTTATTGCAATCTTTGTATATTTATACATTTGGTCTTTTTGACTAAGAAGATTGTGACTGAGCAGCAAACCTCTACAATGGAAAATAACTCAGTGGAGACTGGGCAGGGAAATATGCCCATGAGGGTCAGGGAATATGTAGTGTGCGACTGACCAGAGCTGTTGAAATAAAGGTTGATTTTATCCCAACACAGAAGGCATCAGCAGGTGAGTTTTGTTTTAGATAAAAAGCTATGTCATTTGAGTAGATCAGCCAGTGGGTTACATCGGGTTTTTTTATGTTCTTCAAGAACTGGAATGTAAGAGTTAGTTGACCTGCAATGTGGAGAGAATACACATGGTTCAGCCTAACTCTGAGTATAAAACCTGAAAAACTGACAAAGGAGTTTTGAAGACAGCAAGGAGTTTGAGATGATGCCAACTAATGCTTTTCTTCATATCTAATATGAACACACAGTGTTGTGATGGTGAGTATATTACAGAGATTGGTGACTGGGATGTGTTCTGGGATTGAACCGTGTATTGCCATGACTATGGTTTGTTAAGTGTATCTTATAATTTTGCTGTGTTTCCAATATATTTTGTATCACTGTGATAAATCAGAAATATTGTAACATTAACTATCTTCAAATAAGTAAATTTTATGTTATACATTGCACCTTCCACATATGGAATATCAAAAGTACTCTGGTCAGAGTCTATTGGACTGACAAAGATTTAGAAACCTCATCTGCCATTACCCAATCGAATATTTTATGTTATGTAATATTAAAACTCAGATTATTGCATTATTCTCTAACTTCAATTGCCTTTTTTCCTCACTGCCTTATTTTTTTTTTTTTCCTGACACTGTATCTTGCAAAGAGAAGTGAGTACTTCTGTTAATTCTAGCTGTGGTTTGGCCTGAACTCAGTTCTCTGTGGGGTCAGATATTAGCAACTCCAGAGAATCAATCTCTTATGGGAGTTATTTCTAACATTTAAACTACCTGGTAAAGGTGATAGGTGGCAGTATGAAAAAGTGACAAGCAAACATATAAGGCTGTAAGATTTCAGATGAGTCAAAAGGCTTTTCCTAGAAATATTAAATGATTTAGGCAAACAGTTTGGGTTAAGTAAGGTTTCCTGCTTTAGTCTTTCAATTTTAGAAACTTTCCTTTTGCCTCAGACCTTTTTTAGACATTTTAGACATCACCACACTATTTAGGACTTCCCTCCCAATCCTCCAGGAATGTTTCATTCTTATCATGGTTTCCCCACACTTACATTTATCTTTTGTTTAGTTGTTACTGTGTTTCTTTCCCCAAGTATTATTCAGCATCTCCATGGAGGGTTGAGATTTTTCGTCTTCCTTACATTACTGCAACCTACCTAACCACCAGTTTAAGTAAGTAAATTTTATGTGCTTCTTCAATAAATGAGTCAACCTTTACTAATTTGTCCTAGAAATTATAGGATGTTAGAAGAAATTTTGCAGAATAATATTTCTAATTATTATCCTATTTTACCATCAGAAAACATAGAATTGTAAAAAAACACAGTACATGTATGTTTAAGATATTAAAATGACCCACAAATCTGTGTGTCTCTATTTTATAATCAAGTTTAGGCATTTTAAAAGAAACTTGTTTTGAAAATCCTCAAAAAGAACTTTTCAACAGTTCCTTCACCTGTATATGTTTCATCAGGAATTTAAAAAGGCACTTCATATTCTTAGTTAAATATGTTGTTCCATATTTTTAAAGGGCATGTTACATTGGGAAATATGTACTTAGACTTGCAAAGGTTTTAAATGATGTTTAACAAGTCAGTTCAAGATGAGAACAATGTTAAAACTTTTCACTTAGTTGGTCTTTTCCTTCTAGCTTCACATTTGAAAAGAACACGACAATTAAAAATTGAAGAAGACAGATATATTTTGGTGGCTTAGAACTTGGAGATTTGGTGGCGAACATTGTCATATCAGGAATTTTAGTTACTTTAAAAAAAACAATCTACAACCTTGGGATTTCCAATACCTTATCTATTGAACAAGAACTTTTGGAAGGAATGCATTTATTGGTGAAAATTTCCGAAGTCTTCTTTATTTTACGCTTACACTTTATCCACACCTCTGGTACCATCACCTTTATCCCCACATATCTGGTATTACTTTAAATTTCTTCTAGCCAGTAAATACATAAATAGGAAAGTTTCTAAGTTACCTACAGATAAATATTATTAACAGTTCAAAATGGTTTTATTTGAGATAAAGTATGAGTACTCAAATCCTGATATATCTTAATTTCATTTGAAATTAAACTTTCAAACATCTGTGCTGGCTTTTTGTGCCTTAGCTACAAGTACTAAGATGAACACCTGGGAATTTTTTAGTTTTCATGTGATAAGTACTAAAAAGTAGGTCACTTGGAATACCTATTCATAATATGCACCCAAGCAGCATGAGGAATGAAGGGAACATAGAACACCTATTTCACAACTGCTACATATAAAATTTTATCTTCATGCTGAATAAAAATAAGGAGTTTAAAACCTAATTTTATACAGGGGTTGTCAAACACAGAAAAAATCAGAAACTTTCATTCCAAAATGTCTTTACTCAAGTCCTACCTCCACTTTCAAAATGAATGTGGTCCAGGGAAAACTAGATTGTGTATCCCTTTGCAAAATTTTGACTTGAACTCTGCAGCTTTTCAGCTGAATCCTATAGAGTTGATATCAGTAAGAACAACCTGCAGTGGGGGGAAGCCTGCCTGAAAGCACTGCTACATCATTAGATGATGCTGGTATGTGACAGGAAAATAAAAAAAATAACAGTAACTTAATTAAGGTGAGGCTTTCCCAAAAGCTGTAGGTTATGTCTTCCCTGTTCATATGTTTTATATATATATATAGTGTATATACAAATAATATTTATATCTAATATATATTTTATATTGATAATATATATTGCTTATCTTTATATAGTGGGGTTGGGGGAAGAGACAAAAACAGGCCCAAAAATAAACCTACAGATGAATTCTTAACAACTCCACGTCTGTATACCCTACTGGGGGTACGGGACAGAAGTTGATAGCAACTTGTGTAACAACTGACTTTTGATATCAGGTAAGTCACAGAAAGGTGTTTGGGTTGATGGGACCAGCAAGGCTATCATCAGCTTTTGAGACATTAGAAAGTAATAAACAAGGAAAAACAGAGAAGACATCCACAGATATCCAGCCATTTTCTGAAGGCACAGAATCTTGTAATTACTCTTAAAGTGTCACCAGATAAAGACATCCCTAGTATGCCTAAAAAAATTGTTATATGAAACATACACCTCAAAGATTCCTGCATCTATTCATTACAAATTTTGGCAGCAGTTTTGCTTTTCTGTATGTACTTCATGGTTAGAGAGTACCACCACAAAACCAAGGATCTTACCAAAACTCTTTGCAGATAAAGGCAATTCTAGCCCATTTTCTGGGATATGAGGCAGTATTCAAACACCCATTTATGGGAAGAAATAATTAAATGCATTTAGAATAATGCTGCTCCTTCTTGTTCAAGCAGGGCTACTCCACAAAAAGTAACATAGGATTCAAGTATGCCAAAAGATAATGAGTACTGGCTGCGCTGAGGATCAGAAGTATCAAATGACTTATCAGCTAGTTATTTAGGAAAAGGCAGGACTAGGCTGGCCTTAGAAATTTTTTTTACACTATTCATGTTTAAATACGTAGATTTTAAAAGCAAAGTCAAACCACTATTTCAGAAAGTATATTCCTTTCATATGTGTATATTAGTCCAGTTTCACTGTCTTCTATTTATTTTTGAAATTTCAACTGAATATTAACTCTTTCACTTTAGTCTTTCTCACAAGGCAGTTAGGAATTTAATTTGTGTTCTTGTAGAGGTTAAATTTTACTTAAACTGACCTTTGTATTCATGTGAGGTATTCTAACTACAGTGTCCTTAACATCATAACTCAGTAATTTTGGAAAAAAAGTGAATATTTGAAAAAAAATTTACTGATACCTGGCCCTTCTAGGAAGAGGGCATTTCAAGTCCTGATTCAGGCACTGAGGCCTTGGAAAGACAAATATTGGAATTTAATGCCCATTTTTTCACTATCAATTAGTTACAGAAGGTGAATTTTATAGATCATCTTTTCAATACAGCTATTTCTTTCAGTGCATAGTAAACTGATTGCAGTCCCTGAATGACATGGTGCAAATCATGTTTTTAGGTTCAGTAACTTCACTCTTAACTTCAAGGCATTTAGTTTCGGTTATAACATCTGGATTTTTCAATGGATTTTAACAGTTATGTATTGAAAAATTCTGAATGAGCTATACAATAAAACATGATATAATGAAAAGTTCTCTGCCTCAAAAATTTCAGCAGAAAAAAAAACGGACTATTGAGAATAAATCTACAGGGAATAATGGAAATTCAGTTGTGGTTGGGACTTTCTCCATTACAGTTTAACAAATGTTTAATTAATTAAATGTTCTTGCATACAGATACCAAATTACATATTAGAATTTAGAGATATCTTAGTTTAACCAAACTGTGTCAAAGAACCCAGTTTCGAATAATAGCAGTAATTTTCAGCTCATTGGTGAGCACTGTGCTTTCAGAACTGCTGTACTTCTATAGTAATTTACCACAGAGAGAGGCCAAAGTAAACCAAAGAAGGATATAATTAGAAATGGTCCTTTAATCATTCTGGACATTTTCAACACTGTATCCAGTCCCCACATCCCTATGTAAGGACCTGAAATACCTGGATTTAATATCCTCAGCAGATGACCTGCGTATTCTCCTACAGCTATAAAAACCAAGTTCACTCTCTAAACTACACTTGAAATTCCATTTCCTTTCTGAATGATACAGAATAATTTAGATTTAATAGTATCTTTTTTTATGTGCAGATTTATTTTCTGTGGTCTCACATGCAACCGTCTGGTGGTCTCCTGAGAAAGCACAGACCATGTGTATATAGCAAGGATAAAAAAAAATCTGATAAAGGCTACTGTTCTGTGTAGATTATTTGAAGTCCTGTGGATTATTTGGCTGCTGATTCAGGAAAGCACAGTTTTTTAAACTCAGGAATCTTTTTGTGCTAGAAACTTGGCTTGTCTTTAATTGACCAAGGTGACAAGTGGTGCTATTTTTCCATTGCCTGCCAACTATGTGGGCAATAGTTGAGACAACTCCTAAAATTAGAGAGGATTTGTTGGTTTTATTTAGAGAATCTGGAATATCAATCCAGAAGGGTTATAATTGTTCCATTGGGCTGAATACAATAACTAACTTATGCATCTAATTAGAGATTTAGGCACAAACTAAATCTATCAGAAGATAGTCAGAAGCTTCAGGCCTACCTCTGAAGTTGTGAACTGCTCAGTAACAAGCCTGGTGGAAATAAGTCTGATTTAGCCTGCAAAAGGCATTATGACAGTAACTGGACCTCCTCTTTCAGAATACACACACACACACACACCCTCTCATATATATGCTATGACAATAAGGAGTAGCGAATTAGAAATGCAACACTGTACCCATGCTACAGAATAGCTGAGAGCCCTGGAGCAAATTCCATTATTCAACCAAGAAACGATTTAATTATTCAACCATTTTCAGCACAATGTCATGAATGGATGATTTAGATTGCTTGAAGAACCACTGTCAACGGTATTAGTAAAAGTTGTATTATGATGATGTTGTAAGAGTCCATTTTAGGAAAGTTTGATGGCAAGGTTCACTCTATTACAGCACAATCATTTGAACAATGATTTAAGGTTATCAAGGCACAAATTGAAGTTACTACACTACGGGGTTATCTGTGGTATTGGTTGTTTTACCAAAGGTCTGACATTGGTATCCAAGCTCAAGTGGAGATCACAGCCATGGACACAACATTGCCTCACAGCTTGAGAAAGAGCTTGAAGAAGGCTCAGCCAGGCTGTCATACTCACAGGATAAAGTGGCTGACTCATAGTCAAACTGTACATGATAGAAAAAGCAGGTATGTGACCAGTTACATCCCCAGCTTACTTTGGTACTAAATAAATTAGTCTTAGAAAAGCCACATGATATTCATGTGCTAATGGCTTCAGTTTTCAAGCTCATACACATCTCTCCTCACTGTATCTCTCAGGTCCTTGGTGGCTTTTCAGAGGAGGAGGGATTGAAACTAGAGGAGATTTTGGTCTGGCTATGGCTCAGGCCTTTACCTCCCTTGGAGCCTATACCAAATTATTGCTGGCTTGGTGAAGGAGTTGAGTGAATCTGTCACAAATAACAATGCAATCAATTGAACTATGCAACAAATAGGAATCGATTCTACAAATTATAGAAGTACAAAAAGGATCAGTGTGTTGTTCTTTACTTAATTGAATTACCACTTGATATTAAAGGACATAGATAATCTGACCCACACCGTTGGAAAAATTAGAAGAACAGCTACAAGAAAAACCTGCCATTTTGATTTTATTTTACTCAAGTGTGTGGTTTGTCCAAAGAGGAACATTTAGGACATTAAAGGATTCAATCATATTCTTCATGATTAATGTTAAACTTTATCCCTGGCAGTTAAAGAAGCAGTTAAGAGATTTAGTTCCTCTCATTTATAAGCAGAATTGAGAGGAAGGAGCCCATCTGCCATTTCTTTTCAGATGTTTTGTTGTGGAGGTGTGTGGGCCAGCTAGGAGACTTCCTGGGGCTATGCCCTGGAAGAATGTCCCCTAGGCTTCAACCATGGACTCCTGTGATGTGCTGTCAACCAGCCCCAGTGCCACGCCCACTGTTGGCGCATTGGCTATTCAACCTCCTGTTTACCATATGTGGTCAAGGTTCTAGCAGTTTCTTTGTTCTTTGTATCCTTGTTGGTCTGTATCCCTGTCTGTTTACCCTTGTGTTTTCCTATTGGTCACTGTAACCCTTTCCCCGCCCACACCTTCAGGTGATTGGTTGTTGCTGTTGGCTCCGCCCCTTTGTAACAGGGTATAATCCTGGAGCCTCTCCCTGTCTTTGGCTGTGGACCCTTTCAGTGTGTGGGTGAAACAAGCTACTGCTAGAAACCTATACAGAGACCCTTCCTGCCTCCTCCATCCTGGATAACCAGCTGCTGCGTGTGAGTGTGCTATTTGCTGTGGGTTTGGTGGAGCGCTCTCCTTGTGGGGACACTTGAGGAAGGCTGTATCAGCCTACCGTCTGCTTGTGGTGCGACACTGTGCCGTATTATCAATCCACAGCACTAAAAGGTTATCAACAAGATGTATAAATTAACCTTTGAAATTACATTTTTTAGTCTTTCAAATGAAACTGTTTAAAATTCAAAAGTTTCAAATATATTTAATGATAACTCTTTGAACAAGTGCATGATTTTACAGACAAAAAAAAGAAGTGTCAATTTCACTGAGTCAACTTTGACTAGTAAAACAGTTTATTTGAAATGTATTAAAATAAACTGTTATATGCACACCTATCACCAAATTATAACTCATATTCACGCCTGAAAATACACTTCCCAGATATGGCAGTTGCCTGGTATGAAGTGTGTCTGCATCAGTGTACAAATATTCTTTTCTAATGTACAGATTTAGTGTACAAATTTAGTACAGATTTAGTGTACAAATATTTTCTAGTGTACAGATTTAGTGTACAAATATTCTTTTCTACTGCAAATTCACACTCAATGTGTAATCAGTGTCCTGAAGAACACAGCTGAGAGCATTCCTGATGATACATACAAAGCACTTTTGCTCTCAGTGGGTGCAATGAATCTGGACACCTGGGCACCGCCTACAGTGGCAATTTCTGTGAACACAGGCAGTACTCCAGAAGGTCTTCCACCTCAGTACTTTCTTGATGAAAGTGGACACCTCTGATACAGGTGTGTTTTAGACTGGCTGTGGTGTTTTCAAAGTTTACTTAACTAGAAACTACTTCTTGATTTTGTACGCTCATATCATTGCATTAGCATCTCTCTCGGTGCTATCTACTGTACTTAGGGGCAGTTTTCTGTGTCTCTCCATAGTTACTGTTGCCTTCTGATTTATACCCTTATTGTAGGCCTGGCTGGATATTGCCAGAGATCACTGTTGTACAGTAAAAGCACAATTAACATATTTTTTGCCTCTCCCTTTCAGTTCCTGTGTATGGAGAATTTTTGAACAATAAATGTTCTAAACAGCTGGATTTATGTCAGTATACCCCATATGCCTCTGCTGCTAAGATTATGTGGTATTTGGGGCTTGGAGATAAGGTAGTAGTATTCACCTACCCTTTCCACAAATCTGACTAAAAATTAATTGTCATGGCACTGGATGATTTTATGTGAATCCTTCAGGAGAAAATTTAGTTTGTGTCACCCTGTAGGATGCACCTGTCTTCAGTAGATATTTTCAGTATACATCTGAGACTGATGGCTCCATGGAGTTGAGAACTGTGAGTTCAGATGTATGTCAGGGCAGAGTCAGGCAGCCAGGACTCATTCTGTCCCTCTAGCCAGGACTGGAGCAACCAGATAGCACTGGGTCTCTCCCAGCCCCAACATCATGTGTGGGCCTGGGGCAGGAATGGCTCAAGGGTGGGCCAGGATGTGATCCCACAGGTGGGGTGCAGAGTCATGCCCAGTGAGTGGACCCAGAGTTAGACACAGTCCCATAATGTCTGGGCAAGGCTGTGGGGAATAGGATAGGCCAAAGCCATGCAAGGGTGTCAGCACACAGGCCAGGGTCAGTATCAGGCAGAGCTCACTTTCTTTTAAGCTGCGTGATTTAAGATATTTACAGATGAAGCTGAAATAGATGGCTGCTCTTTCAAGTACTAATTCTTGGATCATTGACCTTTTCTGTAAAATTTGTTTGCCGTGTGGAATATTCACAGGTTTCTGAATAATAGTCACTGATTGTGGAAACAAAATTGGCCTTCCATAGGTACCCATATACATCCTAAAATTAATGTCTTTGTAGTTTATTTTTAACTTCGATTTGCTATGTAGTGTCCATCTCCTTGAGATAAGCCACAGGTTCCATACTGTCAGTAGGAGGTCATGGTAACTGTCACTTACTTTCATGTCCTTGTGAATCTTCTGCTTCAAGCAACTCTGTAGACTACAAATGTCTGGCAGCAGCAGAGCGTGGTGTGTTTTTCTGTCAGCTGCTGGAGACATCCAGGATTCTGCAATTCTCTTAGTAGAATGGGGGTTTGGGTGTTTCTTGCTTTTTTTGAGCTGCTTTAGTCTCAGGTTATCTAATATTTTTATAAATCAGTGTTGTTAGGATTACTCATAGGTGGGCTTGAAGAAGAGCTGAAATCAAGCAGGTCACTGATCTGTTGTTTGTAATTTGTAGCTTGGTTGCAGCTTCCTTCTGCAACGTTTATGTGCTAACTGTGGGATTGGATTGTGGCACAGCAGCAAACATGCTTAGTATTTGAAATATTTCCATTCTCAATGTTTTGTGTTTTTCAGAACCCTGAAATCTATGTCCATTTACTGAGTATTTTTTATCCAACATGAACATTCTTTTTCAGCGTTTGTGAGACATTGGACACAGTTTAACCAGTTTTGTGTTGACATCTTTTTCTGGGTTACTTTCAGCTTGCATGTGCTTTTCATGCATTCCCAGGTTAGTTCAGTGTTTTGAGCATGGCTTTTTTGGTATAACAGAAGTAAATCTCTTTTATTTCAAATTTATACGTTAGAATATCTTCAGTTTTTTAAGTGTTATATGTGGTTGTGAACACCAACATGAGTGTCTGTTTCTTCTTCTATATTCTTCTAGTGTTTATGATGCCATTTTTAAAAACATACCAAAAAACTCCCCAAAATTTGTATGCCTGTAGTGTTTCTCTTGCTTGAGTCATAGAACTTATCAAAATGCTTTAATCAATTATTTCAGTGTCTGAAGGATGATTTTTTAGTAGATGTCCCATGCAATTGTAGGAATTTCTCTATATCAGACTCAAGTCTCACAACCTACATAAAGTTACTTTTCTCTCCCTGACATGTTCTCTGAACCTGGGATGGATACCAGGACTTGACCCTGATAGTCCTTTGAATGTAAAGACTATCCAGTTATGAACCCTTTATGAATCTGGAATATAAGTGCTTCCACATTTCTAACTTTAAGAAGCTGTAAACTCTCCCTGGAAATTCAACTCTGTTCTTTTTCTTTTTGCCCTTGTCCTCTTTCTTTTCCCCCTCCTTTTCTTTGTGTAAATAGCAATAAAGTTTTACCTTTTTTCTCCCATACATTAGTTCTGTGCAACTCAGTTTTTCCTGATAGTGCTTCAAAGCTTAGTCAAGTCTTTTTTGTTTGTGGTATTTTTTAATGCTAATGCATTCATTTGGCAACATTCTGTTTTTCTGTTGTTCTGTTTGTTTGCCTAGTATACTCTCTTGCACAGGAGTTACCTACACTGACAATGCCTGCATTACTTTAAATAATGTTTACTGAGTAAATAAAACTTAAGTTTTGTGGGTCCTAAAATCAAACAGGTTCTTTATTAATTGTAGTCATTACACTCATTACACAATTGCTCACTGTTTCAGCCCACATAGAAACTTATTAACTTGCCATTACCCAGAAGAAATCTTTGTTTTTTGTAGCCCACTGGCTTCTTCCAGTTTCCAGATATTGTTTCAGGTGAGCCTTTAAACAACCTGCCCTGAGCTTCTCAAATCAGTAAGTCAGTAGATTGTTACTCAGTAATCGTGTGTCTCAGCAGCTCACCTATTCAGAATGATCTTTCCTCCTATGGATCTTTCCTTTCTACACATTCTTATGGGGACTGGAGGCTGAACCCTTGTGAGACAATACAGGTTGTCTAGTTCAGAGTTCTCACTGAGAGCAGTTTCCCCATTGGCTGACTACAGGATATGTAATAAAAGGTCACGGGAGGTAATTCGTAGGAAGCTCCTTAGCCTGATTACATTCAACATCATTTAGATCTGGAATAAGTAACTGTTGAAATTTAGGACAATAAAAATGATATATCAGTCTTCTGTCATGAATGTTTGCTACTTCCTGACCCTTTTTGGTCTCTTGAACTGCACAGTTTCTGAGCTGGATGATAATTACAGTATCTCACTATTTATTATCTTCTGCAAATGTCATTAATTCTTCAGTAGTTAGACATGTTAGGAAAGAGACACAATTTTCTGAGCCACTGACCAGTACTGAACCACAATTCACTGTGAGAATATAGTGATGGAAATCCATCTTTTAAATGTTATAGAAGTTCTTCCTTTTGATTATGGTTAAAGAAATAAGAAAGTAAAATTTTGTGTTCTGTAGAAACACGTACAGATGAGTTTGACAAACTGTGATGCACATATGAAGTTAGTCTTAACTAGTAGGAAGTCTGTACAGGACTTGTCAGAGCAGAAGCCAGGTTCTCAGCATGGTTCAAATGGATGCCTCAAGGCTGCACCAAACCCAAGTTCATTGAAATCTGATCTTCAAAACTGAAGCATACTTGTGAATCTTCTCACACTTTTCACCTTTGGAATGAGGAATCAGCCACACAGTGTTTGGAAAGCTATAAAACTTTCTGTGGTGCTTTGAAATCTTGTACGTAGATGCATGCACACTGCTTTTCCATCTGCTAAATGTTTACCAGGAGAATTCTTAACTCAGTTCAACCTGTGGACACCTACATGTTAGCTGAAGTCAGAGAGTGCATGGTTGAAGACCATGCTGCTGAAGACTGAGTCCTGCCTCCTCCTGTTTTGTCTTGTTTTAGCATTTTGTTTTTGTAGGTTTAGAAAATTAATTTGATGATATTACGGAATGTTGCCATGGCATCCTTAATATTTGCACTGCTGAGGAATTACCAAAAAATAACATCCTTGAAACTGCTGTTGTTGCAATGTAGTAATCCTCCTGTTGCCCTTACTCTAAACCATGATAGAAATGTGGGCAGGGTCTTCAATTCTTTCATTCTAGACTACAGACCCATATTATGTTTTATATTGTGTGTTTGTAATTTCTAATTTGGCTCTGTACTAATTGCACAGCTGAGCCTCCACTCCCTGTACATTTTTGAACATCAATATATTTTATACTTTGTGCTTCTACTGACTACACATTCCCTTTTCCCTCCCAGCTGTGTATTCAGTGCTCAAAGAGATTTTCACTGTGCTTTACTTGAGCAGAGGAATAATAGGCCACATTTTTCAACGTTTTCTCAAATTCTTACTGCTTCTTGACAACTGTCTGTAGTTTTTGTATGTTGTGGTTAATATCTTATTAAGAAAGCCTTTACCACATAGAAATTGAAAGTGAAAATCCCAAACACACAACTCTGCAATGGATAATGATTCAGGCGTGGTGAGGAGGTGGTAATAAACACCTGACATTCTCTCTAGTTATCTCCTGCACATTATTGTGTGGCATGTTTTTCCACTATATTTTTTGATCTTTATCCGCAGTTGTCAGTGCAGCTGTGGCAATGTTCTGTTCTGTGGCTGCGTGCTAGATAAAGATCTACATGTGGATTTCCAAAGCCAGGAACAAAACAAGGAAGAACAGAGAGCTCTGTAAGGAACTGGCAGCTTTAACTGGCAGCTTTGTGAGCAAGACTGACCTAGCTTGGATTTTGCCAGTCAGGGAGTTGAAGTAGTTACCAACAAGGCTGAAAAGGTTGTAAGTGCTTTCACCACTTCTGACTTTATCACCACTGTTGGACCCCAGACCTTGGGAATAAAAATCCAGGTTGCTGTGAACGCAGACCCACTCTCACTGAGTATGTGAACTACTATAGGAACTTGATCCCTGCAAATTGATGGGCCCTGCCAATACACATCCAAAAGATTGGCTGTTAGAAGAGCCAGCTGACACTGTTGTGAGGCTATTCTCCACAGTCTTTGAAGTCACTGGGAGAAGGCTAATGTCACCCTCATCTAAGAAGGGTTTAAAGGAAGTTCCAGGAAATTTTAAGCTCATCAGTCGTACTTTAGTTCGTGACAAAGTTAGGGAATGAATCCACCTAGGGGCTATCCCAAGTGAAAGGAAAGATGTGTTTGAGAAAAGTCTGCATGGATTCATCAAGGGTAAATTTTTCTTGACGAATCTGGATTGCCTTCTATGACAAAATAACCTATTCAGCTGATGTGGTGTGAGCACAGGTCATTGTCTACCTGGATTTCTCCAAGACTTTTGGTGTGGTCTCCCACAGAGTCCCTGGAAAACTTGATGATAGGCTAGCATTCCAAGATCTTGCTAACATGCACAGACAAGAGAAACACAAAGTTTTTCTGTTCAACAGACCATTCTTTGGATTTTTTTTTTATTTCTCCTAATTTAAAAAATATTTTCATAATCCAGACACATGCACCTTCTTCAAAATACCTAATATATAATGGTTATTAAAGAATGAGAAATAGAGGTGCAAGTTTCTGTTTGGTTTACTTGGATATGATGAAACTGATGAAAGTGCGCCTCCTATTTGCTGTATATTTTCTTTCTTTGGTTTAGTGTAGAACTAGATGGAATTATGCATGTCTTTATTGATGACACTGTTTCACTAGGTATGAATAATTAAATACCCAATACTTGCAAAAGAACAGATTCAATAGCCTGGAAGATGGAACAGTTAAGGAAATTTGAGGTTAACATCCTTGTTTCAAGAAAAAATGCAATCGTTTGGTGGAGAAAAACAGCTCAAATCTGAGAGGGTGAGATTAATCATTTATAGCTGGCTCATCTTTATTAGAGTCTAAGCCAATATAACATCTACTCTTAAGATAAGAACATGTGCTTTCTATATCCTTTATGAGTATATAGATGCTTGAATGTTTCCAGAAACAATGAGGACATGTTCCTCTGGGCTTTTTATTACAAATTCTATTTTTTTGTTGAGAAAAAAAAATTAAAATAATATTGAAACCTTTTTATCTTAGTAAAATTTTGGGAGGCCACCATCTTAAATTCAATATCACTGCAAATGTTGGGTTATTATGATATTTCTTATCAATATCTGAGTCCCTTCTCTCACTTGTAAACGTTTTTTGTGGATACCAAGGTAACAGAATACAAATAATTTTGTCTTCACACAATCATCTGAAAAATAAAAAAGAAAAAAAGAACATACTTGAACAAGGACAACTGAGCATACTCTGTTATTCCAAAGTTTTGATGTGAGATTTTTTTTGTTTGGTTGTTTGGCTTGTTTTGGTGGGTTTGGTTGGTGGTTTGTTTGAGGGGGACAGCTGATACTTTGTGCATGTTTGTGGATTTTTATTCCAAAGACAACAGTAATACAACTTGAGAGGTGCCTTGCACTTCAGGAGAGAAATAACTGTCTTCTAGTGAACACTGACAGATAAAGAGACTCTTTGGCACAAGGGCATTGGGAGGGCACCCTAACTCCCAGAGTTCTTGAAAAAGTGCTGACATGTCCTTGTAAAACTTTGGAGTTGAAATAATTTTATAATTTACAATTTTGTTTATAAAAGAATATCTGGGATGTCCTGAACTTTATTAACAGGAGTTAAGGCACAGGAAATTTGTTTGTCAGCAGTGATAGGTTTTTTACTTTAAAGGAGATTGAAGAAAAGAAAATAGAGAAATCATGCATACTATTAGTCTATAATGAGAGTGATAAAAATGAAGACAGGAACATATAAGAAAATATTTTCCTTAGGAAGCACCAAGGCCAATTCTATGTTAGGATCTGGTTCTGAAAATTATAGAGGGATGTCTCTGGCAGCATTGCGGTGCAAACAAGACCATATGCCAAAGTCAGCAAGTATGGATTTTATTTAAGAGTAAACGTGAGAAGGGGAGAGAGAGAGAAAGAAATAGAAGAAGAGGCGGTAGAAGAGAAAGAAAGTGCCAGAGACATAGATTAAGAGGGAAATATTATCACTAAATGGATCTTTAAGGTGTCCCATTGATCTTCTTCTTCTGATGTTCTCAGAGGTGAGGGCCTGTTGAAACAGATTACTGCACATTTGGGCTGGGTGGCAGTGCCCAGGTACCTCCCCTGAAGGGGACAAGTTTGACACTGCCCTTGCAGCAGGCTCTGGATCCATTGCATCACTTTGTGTCACGTGCAGGGCTGGTGCAAGGCCTCAGGAATCAGTCAGGGGTGGGGGCACTCTGGGGGTCTGTGATGGTTTATGAGGCTTCTCAGCTGCCTCTCAGGTGAATGTCCTGTGTGCCTGTGGCCTTCCAGGGTGGGGGTTTCACAGCTGAGCCAGTTTGTGTAAGGGAGGATGGCTGTTCACTGCCTCTGACCAGAGGTTCCACCACACACCCAAAACTCTCCTCCTCCCTGTTTGACGGGGGGATGTGTGCAAACCTGGCCCCAGCAGATGAGACTCCCCCACCACAAACCCAGTAAGAGCTGATTTTCAGAGCAGCTGCTGGGTTTGGCTTTCCTAGTAGACACATTCTTCTTCCTCAGCCTTGTTTACTTCCTAGATGTTGGAATGAGGTCCTCAGAGGGGGAGATGAATGCAGGGGTTGAATTAAAGCCTTTAGAGATATTAAGATATATTAAGCCACATAGATATGAAGTAGAAGTGTAGGTTTAAGTTTTAAGTAAATAGAAGTGTATGTTTGAAGTTTAAATTCCATTTTTAGGTTTTAAGTAAGTAGAAATACTTTCTAGGTGCCTTAAGAAACTGTATTAACTAACAAAGGCCCTAAGGCCTAGTTAAAAGTTCAACAGCTTAGCCCTAGACATAGCAAAAGCATATTAGAACCTTGTGATTAGAACAGATTATTCATGCAAAACAGATAAAACTACGTGTGTAAATATATAAAAATATTCATGTAAATAGATAAACGTATAAATGCAAATTTTAAGTAAGAAAACAGATAGTCCATTTGTGTAAATCGATAATATTTTATGCATGGGTTTATAGGTGATAATTGACACTACTTTCATATTACTTTCATACTACCTTCACACATCAGAATCAAGTTCAGATTGGTTTAGAAAGACTGTTTTAGAATCGTGTTTTTAGCTGATTTGATGTTTTGTGAATAAAAAGCCCCATAGTGGGGTACAAGGATCATCACCATCATCATCTTCACCATCAACCATCACAGCACCAACACATCAGCAAGCTGAAGAAGAGAAAGAAGAAATAAGAAAGAGGAAGAAAGAAAGCTGTGGTCCCTGCTGCTGCTGCTTGGAACATCAGATTCTATTACTGCTGCTGCTGCCCAGGACATTGGACTCTATGCCAGGGAACAACTGCTGCTGCTGCTGCTGTTCCTGTAAGGAATCTGGGACTCTGTACTGGAAAGCAGCCTTACAGCTGCTGCTTCTGCTTTAAACCTAGACTCTAACACCTTGAACTCTGCCTTCAAGACTGATCCATTCATGCAATAAACAACCTTATAACAACCAACAACTGCTCATGTCTCTTTGAGGACCCTAGACCCATAACAGCCTCGACACCTAGACATGAGATAATTGAACACTGATGTCATTTTTATCTGATATCAGATCCCCTTAGGACTCCTAACTCGCAGTGCAAAGTTCCAGGCAAGAGGCATATTCAGGGAGAGGTGAGCTTTGGGGGTCACTGTTTCTTTATACATTTTTTTTCATAATAATGTTTAAGCCATTAACTCTAACATTTCAGCCTCTCACACTCTGGGCTCAGGTGAATGAGACAGTTGCCTTGGGAACAGACTGCTGGGGCAGTAAAACTGTTGAAACTGTTACTTTCTTCTGTCAGACACCAAAAAACAGATTTCTCTCTGTGTATCCCAGTCTCTGTGATAAACTGACATCTCCTGATGAAGGAAGGGGAGAGAGGTGTGACCCTTCCCAACAGCAGTTGTCATTGCCCAATTCCCAGAACTTCCCTCCAGTAGCCACAGAGCAAGTCAAGCCTCCAAAGGATTTACTCCTGTCTTTGACCTTCCCCTTCTCCAGGGAAGAAAAGGTTGATTCTTCACTCCAGAGTAACAGTGATAATTCTGTGCAAACTTCTGAGGAGCCTTGAGCTGGTTTTCAGAAATAGTAATTACCAAAAAGCAGAAAGAAATTTCAATTGTTAAATGCTTAGTACTACGACCCCATACTCAACAAAAGGAAATATTCCCATCCAAGAAACTATATGAGTACATTGGACATCTCTACATAAGAAAAATTTAAAGTAGCAGGTCCTACATTCATGGATTTTATTAAAGTTTCCTAAAACCTTTAAAATAAAACCAAGTTTGCTGATCACTCTTTATTGTAGCACTTTTATTTGTCAGAGAGTCTGCCAGAAACAATTTGGTTTTGAGAAGTCATAGCTAAATCCCAAAGGTTAGCATTCTGCAAGACTGGGTGAAATTAGTCCTGCATAATTTTTGTGTACATTTTCCTAAAGATGAACTCAGGATGGTCAGCTGTGACATCTACAGCAAAGGAGCCTATAAATTTCTTTTGGAATTCACTTTTTTTTCAGGCAGGAGCAGATAAAATTATATTTATGTATTTAATAAATATTTTACTAGGTAAAAGCACTACATTTCTGACTCTGACATAGTTCTAGAAACCTTACTGACAGGTTCTTGAATTACCACAAAATTGTTTTTAATCTTAAAAACCCCAGCAAAAAACACTCAGACAATAGTGCAGCTTATTTAATCTTTATTAAATTGTTATATCTGATACTTGTTCCACACTGGTTGCTAGGCATCACAAAATTATAGAATCATATAATATTTTTAGTTGGAAGAGATCCATAAGGATCTTCAAAGTGGCAAAATTTTCCACGTTGGTGTATGCATTGCCCAAATGTCGTACTTATGCTTTACCTTCTACAATGTTTGGAGAAAATGTAATCTGAATCAAGTATGGAATGCTAGTATTTGCTATTATAAATAAGCCAAACAAAATCTATAGATACAAGCATAAATTAGGTATACATGATTGATAAGAATGACTCAGCATTCTGGATAGCAGAAACTGTTCCATAATATGATTGCTACAGCTCAGTTATCTCATTTCATTTTATCAACATTTGGAAACAGATCTTGCTTTAGTAAATATGTTGTATTTCAAAATGGTATTAAATATACAGTCCTCTGCCCATGTATTGTGTCACCAAAAGCTTGTTAAGGATTTGAACAGATTTTTTGTATGTATTCTGATACATAAATTGCCAAAACCAAGAATATAGGTAGGGATCACATACCCTAATATCTTCAGAAAACTGTGACATTTTTACCCAAGAGACATTTAGCCATAGATTTGTTTTTATGTTTTGTTCCAACAAAGTTTGTCTGTTTTTCATGTGAAAGTTGGATAGGACTCAATCAGTTTAAATCATCATAAACAATTTAGGATATCTGTCTCTGGGCTACATCTGACAGTTATGTAAGCAATGATGTATGTGTGCTAACAGAACTAGATTAACCCAAAACCAGCTGCTGCTGACAAAAAGGGTCTTGTGAATCAGCCAGGCCTCTCTGGATAGTGTACAGTAGTGCTGGTTTCTTCTTGACTGGAAGCGAAAGGAAAAAAAAAAAAAATAAAAGATGCAGAAGAAAAGGCTCTGATTTTCCAGAGGGAAAAAAAAAAATATAGGAATGTCAGTATCACAGAATTGAAGCTACATCTCTGGCATATCCAGGAAAGGGCCAGAACAGTACTTTGTTCAAGAAAAATATCTCCAAGCCTAATAGCCTAGGAAATTCTAGAATTAAGGTTGCTTTTCAACAGTGCACCTCCTTGTAACTTCGCAAGTACATAAAAATTGTACAATTGCATCCTTTCCTTCCAGCCACCTCCTCTTCCCCCAGGACTATGTCATCAAGTGTGTAAAATGGATGATCCTCATGGGAAAAAAAAAAAGGATTCAATATTTTTTCTTATCTTTTTATTTTCCCTGTACAGCTGTATATTTCATTTATTAGACTGTATTGAAGCCATGTCCTCAAGACAGTTACTGCTTTTCTTGTAGCTTTTTCTAGCACAGTCATCGCTATGGCAACAGAGTATTTCACAAACATGGAGAAACTTATTTCACAAATTCCTGCATAAGTGAGGTTTGCAACTAAGTTCTGTATTTAAAAATGGCAAAATCAAAAATTAAATGAACTGGTAAATTATGTTAGCTCTACAGAAAATTCTACTCAAATAAACACGATTTTCTATATTTCTTTTCAACTGAAATATTAACTGATTGTGCCTTTAAAAAATAAAATTTAGTATAAGAGTACTTGAATATACAGTATTCTAAGGAAGAATACTAATAGTAGTCAGAATAACCTTAGAATACTAAAAGTAGTCAGAAAAATTAAACGTACATTACAAATTATGAGTAGATAGTAAAAACTCTCAAAAGTCAGAGTAACTATTTTGAAAGGAAAATAAAGCAAAGCAGAAACCATATGAATACTTGTAGTAATATAAATACAGTTGGAAAAGTAGCAGAGCTGCTGTGTATGAAGTCAGTAAAGGTTAAAGTGATAGGAAAATATTACTGAACATAGCTTAGACAGAATAGGAATGAGAGGTGAAAATGTCAAGTATCATCACTAAGTAAAACTCAGAAAAATAAAAATTCAGAATGTCTCCCCATATCAGTGGCTGAATTCGGTCTAGGAAGAAATCGGAATGGAAGGAACTTATTACAGGGATTCTTGAAAGATGATTGAGGAGTAAATTTCAGTTGCTATTTTTGTTTATTAAATATAAGAAGAGGAATGTCTGGCTGCAATTTAAAGACAGTGCAATCAATACCAAGTGCAACTCTGCTGCAATGTAGAAAAGAATGTTTTCACTTTAGGGCTAAAATATCAGAAATAGGTTAAAACATTATTATATTGAAAAAATAATTAGGTTTTCAGAAAAAATGTAGGAACTTTTCTTGGTAATGCTTAAGGAAAAACAAAGATGGAGCTAGATAAACCAGTTTATTAAAAAAAAACCATAAAATTTCAGATTATGTATTTTTTGCAGAATAAGGAAGTTCTAGTTCAAGAAAATGAAGTGGATTTTCAATGTTTTGAAACCTTTTCATTTAATTTCTCTCACTGAGCAGTTCTGAGTCTTCCCTGTGGAGAGTGGAAATTACCTATCTGCAGATATTAGACTGTGTTCTAAAAATACCTTACCTAGGAATTTGGAAACTATTCAGTATCTTTTGGTATGGTCACTTTCAGGAAAGTGAAACTTTCCACTTTGAGGATTAGCCTGATACCTGCTTGTATGAAGGATAGGGACAGGTTTATATTTAAAATGGAAAGTGGCAGAACTATGAATTGTTTATTTTTAATGGAAGCCTCCAAAAAACATGAGGTTAAGCTAGCTGGTTCTTCCAGTCCTTCATATCACTTCAGCTAAAAAGAACTATTCAACTGACAAACAAAAGTTTCTTTTATTTTTACTCAAAATTTGGTTATATTTTCATATCTTCTGTTTAAAAAAAAATGCTTTCAAGGACTAATAGAATGCTAGCACAGATTTTAATTCCCAGTAATCAGAGAGAATTAAAAGGCATTGGGAATTCCATTAAAGGGTTGTAAGTCACTATGAAATGCCATGTAATGCCTCTCAGAGCTAGTTTATGGCGTGTCAGCAGTGCAGGCAGAATTGCATGTTGCTGCTGAGAATGTTAAGAGGTTCTGTGTGGTACCTGCTTCTATCACAGGTAGAAGAGGGTGTAAAGATAAGAGCTTGCAGGAGGACTAAGGGGAGGAGAGATTCCTGCAGGTTTGGGCTTGGTATTCCTATTGGCCTCAAGGGAAGGATAAAGCTGACGCACACACTGAAGGAAAAGCTGATCTTAAGCTCCAGTTCTCACTGCACAACGGTAGAACCTTCCTTCTTGTGGTTCTGGCAGAGACATCCTAAGGGCTATTATACCTTAATAACAACCAACTTTTCCTGTGCCTGTTTGTCCTGATGCTACTATGTATATTTTTTAAATAATTACAGTTATTTTCCATGTAACATTAATTGTAAGCTACATGGCATGTGAGTATTATGTTACATCATAATTATATTACTTACAACTGTATTTACTGGCAAATACATATAATGTGAATTTTCTGTGAATTTTCTATAACAAAAAAAAATGTTAACTCCTTTCAGGGTTTGTTTTCCGCAAAATCTGACTTAGACCGTATTACAGCAAAAATTTGTATTGTTCCACCATTAAACTAAAATTGAGTAGACAAATCTCTTTTAAATCTCACTTTTCTGTGCCACAGATGAGTACCTAAGGACAAAAAGCAATATTAACATTAGTTCAAAAAAATTGACCCAGATATTTTGCATGTTTCTGTTTAATCAGCCTATTGACTTCAAGAGTCTGATGTAAGGAAGAGAATTCTGAAGTTAGAAAGTATGATTTCCTACTGATTTCATTATTAACTTCATGTTCAGAATTAAACATCTATTCAATTTTGGGGATCTAAGCATTAAGAAACTATTAAGTCTCATCCCAATTTTATACATAAACAGAGATTTATCTCACTGAGATGATTTCAAGAGGAAATATTATAAATATGTTAAATGATGACTGATTTAATTATTTGAATTATGATGGAAAATATATTTCACTGATATATATGTTAAATAAAATTAGATTGATTTTGTAAGCTTTAACATGACAAATCTTTGCACTAAATATATTCAAAAGCATTATAGGATTGATTCGGAAAACAGAATTATGAGACTTAGCCTAGTCTACTTTTTTATTGAAGATAATAGCTTTTTGTTCTGGTCTGACTTAGGAGGGGCATTGTTTGTTTATTAGAATAGCTAATTTATATAATATTGGCATACAGGCTTTATGCATGCCAGAAAATTCCTTTTACAGCTCTTTCAGCAAATATCTCTTCCTGATACTATTTTCCTTATTTACAGAATTTATATATATATGAATTATTACATCAGAAGGTGTTTTAAGTGTCTGATAAAATAATGCCTTAGGCAACTGTTTGGTAATTTGTTATTGTGACTTTTTTCCAAATTAAAAAAAAGATTTGTTTTTTCTGGTTATATTATACACACACACACACACACATACACATCCACTAAGCACCTTGATTCTCCCTTCAGTTTGGTTTCGTATTGAGTCCTCATAAAATCTACCAGTAACCTGGGCCTACAAGGGAATAGGTCTCTTTCTCCCTCTGCCAGATTGATTTGCTAGAAAATTCCTGAGCTTTAATCAACTTCCTGGCCTCCTATAGACCATTCTCTCATTACCTGCTTGACCCATTCATAGCAAAATGAAACTTTAAACTCTCCTTTCACTGGAGTCACAACACTTTTCTGCTTTTTTATAATCTATGTTTTTACTCTTCACTTTTTCATTTACCATAGCTGTTCTTATTAGTGCTCTCATTCCTGCTAAATAAAAATATCTATAGGCATTATGACTGAAAGTTTGGTTTGCTCTCACATGCAGACTGTCTACATGAATGATCACTCACTGTCTTTAGCTCAAAGAGAAGAGCTGATTGATGGAAAAATTTCCTGGAAAAAGGCAAATAAGTTTTGAGCCTTGTTCACAAGACACATGCACGGATTTTGTTCACTGTTAATATAAAGTAAACCCTTAAGCACTCAATGGAGCCATGATCTCCTCTCTCCTGAGCTGCTTTGTTTCCTCTTATCTAGTTTACCTTATTTTTTTATTCTTAACTTGCCCTTCCTTAGACAGAGGACTGGGAATATCATTCCCAAAATCAGAACAGAGCAGAATAATTTATTTCTGTTTTTCTCCTAAGAGATTAAAGTTGAAAGCTTGAAATCCAAAAGGCTGGGAAAGGTTGGAGCATTTGATCTTCTCATGTTAGCCAGCCACATCCTTTTATCACTTTTGCTTTAGATTACAGCTCTAGCAGTGCTGCTGTTCCTTAGGTCTGTCATGAATCTGGGCTTGACATACCACAGTTATGAGGCTTGAGTTATGTCTGAACCTTACAGTTACGATACCTCTTGAGAAAGAAATGTAGAGCAAAATCTCATTAGTATCAGTGATTTCTTTTATTGCTTCTGAGCTGCCTCTTACACTGATGGAAGCAACCAATGACTGAAACTTGGTAAGTTTCACTTTTTTTTTTATTTATTTTTTTTTTAGAATATCAATTATTGCATAAGTTCTGGCAGATTTGAGGCATAAAACTAGTGCATTTGAAAATACAGGACAATACGTGTAAAACATAGGAAAAACACTGGATAAAAAAACCCAGCAGATATTTCTGTTGTAACATGAATAACTTGCATTTACTTTATCACTGTAGCCTGCTTAGGAAAAAGGTAGAAAATCTCTGATTGCACCAGTGCATGACAGAACAACTAATGAAGGAAGTACCACACATTGAAAATATTCTTATTACATGGCTGAGTGATCTTGGAGGTAAAGGAAAACAGCAGAGTAAACAGAATAATACAACATAGACAAGATTGACAGTGGGCTGACTTCTGCTGGTTTTAATGTACTTGTCATTTTGATTAGCTCTTCTATTGTGGTGATGGCCACTTGAGAAGTCAATTCAGTTATGTATGTTTATGCTAGGTTTTAGCAGACCCTTCCAGACATACTTTTACCTGACAAAAAGCAGATCTTATCTGAAAAGGAACAAGGTCCTTAAGCGATAGCTTCAGAAGGAAAAAAAAAGCAGAGGGAAGAAAATATTAAATATTTAATGTATTTATGTCATTGGGAATAATTCGGATCCACTTATCCACTGACAACAATTCTAAATTCAGGTTTAAATAAGAAAATTAAAACTACATCTCAGTAGGCAATAGTTTTCAAACCACTTCTGCCAAAGAAGTAATGCAGACCATGATATCTTTCTCGAGTTTCTCCTTCACAGACAATAGATGAATTCATTTCAGGCAGGAATTCCCTGATGCGGAACATGGAAGTTACACAGAAAATGAATTGAACCTAGTAAAAATGCAGAGTGGTTTTACAACTGTATTGATTTCTAAGGAAAGGTGGTGAAAGAAGTGATGGCAACTTTTATTAGATAAACAGAAAGGACTAATCTCCCACTTTAAAAATATCAGTGTTCACTTTCCCAGATGGCATTATTGTATAGGAAATCTTTAGATATTCTGTTCTGTTCTGAAAGGTTATCATTTGCTATTAAATTTTGTGAGTGGCTTATAACAGGTTTTATACAGAAAAAATGGAATTTATTACATCCCAGATGATAAGTGTCCCTGAAAATGTAGCTATTTTTTATGAAATGTCATTGGAAGTTAGATTTAAAAAAAAAAAGGCAAAAAAAAATAGTCTCACTTGCAGTTGCTGAGCCTGGTTGAGTATTTAGTATACTGCATGAACTATTCCATAGACATGGAAAAAGGATGCATAATTATGTTAATTAAATTAGAAACTAATGAAAAAAGGTACATCTATTAATTGTAGGGTGCAGGAATGTGAAAAATCACTATCAGAATCTTCTATTTTGGCTGCATAATTGATATCGCTAAAAAGTGGCCCTGATAATTTTCAATGCAATTCATCTAATTTTCATTTCTTAACACCTACAATGCAACAGGTTTACACTTGCCTTGGCACTTCATTTCATGCTAAACAGTCTAAAAACACATTCAGCATTGTAATTCCATTGTTTTCATCCTGTTCATCATTGTTTCTTTCCTCTAATTCAAGTAAAATATCTGTCTGTCATGAGATTATTTTTCTTTTAGTTCAAATAGCTGAAGCAAATGTAATTGCCAATAATTCATTCAAATTTAAATTCCATATTTTTATTCTGAAATAGCTATTACACTGATATTTTCAGGACAAAGTATTGTGGACACTACTTTTCTTAGAAAAAATTCAAGTAAAATGTTCAGTTATATATACATTATCTATGCCATATGAAAATGCCGTATTCAAGTGTAATTTAAACCTCACTTGTTTCATTGGTGCTTTAACATATGTATGAACTATGTACATGTACACACATAATTCTTAGAAAGTTAATAGCATTCTGGTTTCCAAATATATTTTTCCTGTTCAATTGATCTTTTATTTATAAGTATTTTCCTCTGATAATACTTTTACAAAGTTTTCCTCTCACTGATGATTTTCTCCTTAAGTGTCTGAAGGGAATAAAGTTTGAGACTATAAATTTTCACATTTAGTGGTTTTCTCACTGCAATCTCCTGCTGATTGGATGTCTGTCTGTCATCAAAGTCTACCCTTTGTGCTGGTACATCCCTTATGACTGACTGTACTGTAATTGATCCTAGGAAAAATAAACTTTACATAGTGTTTGACATTTTTTAATCAGTGCTCTCATAATGTAGAACAAAAAACCTATACATTAATTACTTTGTTAAAGATATAATATGGTTTTGAAAACAGTGATTTATTATAGTTAGTGTTCTGGACCATTTCACTTCCTTTCTTGGTAATGAAATATTTAACTCAAAAACTTGCAAGTGAAGAAAACTTAAATCAACACCATTTCTGTATGGAGTTCTAAGCACAGTATTTCCTCAATATGTAGATAAGGCACTGAAGATGATGCACAATCTTTGCAAGATTCAGCTCTGTCTTGACTTAAAAACTGTCTCCATATGTTTTATGTATAAGTAACATCTCTACATTACATTAAAAAAATAAGTGATTCCTTCTACATCCTAACTACATCCAATAGCTCTTTATTTCTTTATTACACTATTAAATGGTTCTGAGATGGTCAGGTTCAAATTCTTATATTAAAGTATGTAGTACAGTTTATTTCCACAATGAGTAATGACATTGTAAAAACTGTGTTATTTTAAAAATTATGTTAAGTACTTTTTTTTAAGCCACAAAGTAGACACCATTGAGGACTCATGAAGAGTTAATAGACAGTATATTGTCCACAGACTGCTTAAGTCAGCAGTTGAATATTTTGAAGTTAATGCAATTTCTGTATACTTCATGCTACAGGAATGTTTTCATTTGATTAATATTTCTTTAATTGAAGAAGAACAATAGTGAATGAGATTTTTAGGATAGGAGTCTTGTTTTCTTTCCAAGTTTGTGTTGTTTCCCATAGAAATTGTAAAAGAATCAGCCAGTCTGCTGGCCTATCAAGCATAAAAGGTTTAATTGTTTCTTCTGGTCATGTTGGCATAGTGGATGGAAAACCTGCTGCTATGGGAAAAGAGCCTGTGGCAGGGCAGGATACTGCTCCACTGAATTGTTTTTTGTTTTATCCTGCCTGACCATTTTCTCTCTTCTGTTAAGACCCTGTGAAAAAATAAGGAGAGGAAGAAGACAATCAAAGCAAAGACATCAAGAGTTTAGCAGTTCTCTATGAAAGTGTCCCAGATCTTCAGAGGTTGTTAGATCAGCTGCATCTGATCTGGGAGCTTTACTTGTGACAGCAAGGGGATCAAGACAGTTCGGTGTCGTGTTTGTATTTTTTTTCTGACACACTAGTGCTGCACAGTACTTTACTGGGAATCTTTAACTGTGGAGAAAATGTCAAATAAGATTACCTTCAAGACACATAAAAATGGGTCTCAGCTACTCTGAGGTAAGCTGTGCTTGCAGATATTTTATAGTATGGTTTGATGATTATAGGTAACATGAAGTACGGATTACATCTTCAGCAGAAGACAAGTGATGTCCTACTTTTTTCAGAATAAATAGTCTTGAAATAAATAGGAAGAGAGCATACAAAGGGATTCAAGAAAGAGATTTAAAATTAGAATGCATTTGTATTACAGATCTATTTATTCCTTTGAACATAAGTTATATAAGAGATGCCTTTCAAAGGCATGAAAAACTACAGGTTGCTTTTCAAAAAAACAGAAGTGGGAACAGATAGAAAGTTGTTACCATAAAGCAACAACAGCAACAACAACCAAAAACAAACAAACAAAAAAAAAACACAAAAAAAACCCCAACAAAATCACAGTCAAACTGAGTGCTGCAGTTAAATTATTTTTTAAGAATTATTGGGAAAAAATCCTATTTCCAAGGAAAAACACGTTCTAATTTTTACTCATTTCATCTGAAAATAAAGGCACCCTTGAAATAGATCATAATTACAAGATAAAGGGAATTTTTTCAGGAAAATCCTTTCAAAAAATATTTGCAGCACATCACTATATTTTTTATACTCCCTGAATTTTTCTTATAGAAAAGAAAGATGAGAAAAAAATTGAGAGACTGATTAAAAAAGAATGTCACATTAGTATTTATTTCTGTTATTTCTTTGTACTTGATGGAAATCCTATGATAATTTACTACATGAGTTTATCACTATATCAGAATTTCTCTGTAATCTGTTGCGTACATAAAAAAGCAAAACTCATAGGACACAAGTTGTTTGAAGATAGAGTATGGTTTAAATTTTCCATATAAATTTCACAAATTAAATGAGAAGGACAGTTCTGGGTATTTTGTTTTTCTTAAACTATAGATTCCCTCTCACTTATCTTAAAAAATAATTCACTTTGTAGAAACATTGGAATCTTTGAAACAAAGTGAAATATTCTGGAATGTTAAAAATTTACACAATAGCCAGTATGCTACCTACCCCATAATTTATTGTTATTGAGAAATTCTACTTAAGTACTTTCTCTCTAAATAGGAACATCACAGCCAACAAACCTTATGTTTGCCACAGAAATGGCCTATATTCAAGCACTTTTCTTTAATGACTGGAGATATATACCAAAGCAAGGTGGTGTTGTACACTCTAATGAAATGAAAGATATTGGGACACTATAATTCATAGAAATTGCTTAGAGATTAAATAGAAAACAACAAACTGGAAATACTAATACCATTATATGGTATTAATTTTTAATCCCAAAAGGTATAACTGAGATCGCATACTCTCACCTTCTGTAAGTGACATCTGTAAGTCACTGCAGATAAACACTACTTGACACACCATATTCTGCTTTACCTTCCAGTTTTCTAGAGCTCATTTAAAAGTGTATTTACATTATCTGAGGACACCAGAGACTATGTAATGATGTGAGAAAGGGACCTGCAAGTGGAGTGCAGAAGATATCTTTGCAGGAACAATATTTCCTGCAGGTCAAGAAAACTTATTGTTCCCTGCTATTTGGTGGCTGTGAGTCTGCTTTTGGAGTAATGTGTCAAGTTTTTATTCCCTGGTGCAAGAAATATAATGACGTGCTGGAATGAATATGTCAGAGAACTATCACAATGATTAGGAGTATGGAACACAAAATGTTTAAGAGGCTGAGATACCTGAGTTTGTGCAGTGTTAAGATCAGGCTTAGGAAAATATTAATGAAGTTTTATGAAGAGAAGAGAGATAGGCTCCTCTTGGAGATGTGTAGTGATGAACAAGAAGCTCTAGAGGACAGAAATTGCAATGGCAGAAACTCAGATATTACTGAAAAAAAAAAAATCAGATATCAGGATAAAGATTTTCGCTGCTAAAATAACTAAAAACTGGGACAGTTTCCCAGAGAGGCTAGGGATGGAATCTCCATCCCTGAGGATGAGAGATTTTAAGCTCAGGCTTCTTAATACCTTGATCTATTTGATGCTGCTTGAAGTGAGGTCTTGGACTAAACGACTTTTAGAAATTCTTTCTAAATTTTTCCATCACTGTGAGATACACAAACCTAAGTGTCTAAATTAGGAAAAAAGTGTCCCTGTACATTTTTTTTAGATCTCTGGAGGGGTTGAGAGAAATGCAGTTTAGAATTAAGTGTGTCTTCTGGGGAAATAAAGGAAAAGTGGGAAATGCATTGCCTTAAACAGGGAGCAGAGATTTTCCTGTGCTCACTAAGGGAAGTATAGTGTAAGAAGGAATTTTTTAGACTAGTTTCCAACTCTTAGTCTTTGTCTGTGTCCATTATTTAAGAGCTTTATTTGGAATGAATATAGCCACTGCGTGGATGAGTGAGAAAATGAATGGCATATGGGAGGCATATGGGGTATAGAACATATGATATAGAGGAGAGGAAGCAGTCTCTAAGGGTGGATGTTTGGATTTTAGAATCTCCTTTTCTCTAGTTGCATAAAATTTGCTATGGAACTTGTCAAATTCACCAAAAAAATCATACACTGCACATATTTTTTTTCTCTTACAGTGTGAGTAAATCACCAAATAACATCAGATTTTTGATTTTTCAATTCCACAAGATGTTCTGTATCACAGATTGTTGGTTGTTCAATTTAGTTTGTATTTCACAAAGAATATTCTATTGAGGTACTAAAGGAAGTTAGACAAAATTACAAAAGGGCAACAAAAATGTAGTTTAAGCTCTGTCGGAACTCTGTTATGAAAAGAGTCCTGGACATGTTTTAAAAAGTATTTCAGACCATTACAATAAATTTTATGTATACACTGTCTAATTAACAGATTAAACTTCCTGATACACAATTAATTTTACCATAACAAGTGATGCACAGATATAAGAAATGAGAGACCATTAAAAGAAAAGAGACTATGTAGAATCTCACAGAGAACCTAAAAATTTTCCTCTTCCATTTTTTCCTTACATATATTGCAACTAGGAACAGAGTTAACTATAATCTCCTAAAGAACAGAAGACCAAACTATTGTTTGGCGTATTGCCGCCTAATGAGAGGGAAAATCACTGACCCTAAATAGGCTGAAAGGTAGCCCTTCATTGACTGGGATCATATCAATGTTTCATCCTTTAGCACTCCAAACACCTTCCTTTTTTCTGGACTTTCCTGATTTCCCCTAATCAACCAGGATCATTTATTTAAACTGAACTGAAGAAGTATTGTGATTTCAAACATTTCATTGCATATGCTTTGAGCTGTACAGCACACCTGACACAGCAGAGTCCCGGTAGGTTCTTATTTCATGAAACTTAGGTCATATCACAGCAGGCAGTCACATTTGTAAGCTATCAAAGGTAAAATGAGATGGAAATAGCAGACTAAAATTAGTAATAGCATATTTCTTGCCTGTGACAATACATAAAATAAGCAATGGATGATGATGGAAAATTCCTAATTTTTCCTCTTATTTCAACTTATAAAAAATATAAATATTTTATCAGTAATAGTAACACTGAACTCTGTCCCTGTCCCTGCAGCTGACTCAATGGAGACAAGGAGAAACTTTATGCAATTCTCACACGGAGAGCTTTTCTAAAGGTACCAGACAATTTTCTTCCAAAGCAAGAAGTCTACCCTGAAACCTCACCCATTTCACGGCCTTTCATCTGTTGATCCTTCCACCACCTCAATGAAAAACTGTTGAGATTATCAAATTGTTAAAAATCAGAAGGTATTGATGAAAGGCTTTTTCATACAATTAGTGATTTGCGATAAATGTACAACAATATAATTTTTACTTTCTCTTATCAGCTACAGTGGAAAGTAAATCCAAACATTGTTCCATACTGGTTAATAGAGAAAAAAAATGGTGAATTCCTTAGGTGATCCCACCTATTGAGTGAAGCTCCTACAAGACTGATCCATACATGCCTTTTTTGAGGTTTTAACTTAATAAATGTGTATGCTCAGAAATAGACTTCTGTAGTTTCATTGAGAGTATACTTAAGAACATGTGAATTTTGCCTAATATCTTGCTAGAGTGTTGGCCTGTTCTTTTCCATATTTTAGTTTAATTTATGGTGGATGCACTAATTAAAATTATAAATAGCCATGTATTCTATTTGCTGATATTTGTCAGTGATAAAATTGAAAATAATAATACACACTTTACAAAATGAGATTTCACTTTCATAAACTAAAATTTATCAGAGTACGTATTCCTATAATAAACATTTGGATTTTCTCAAATTGGTAACTGTAAAGTATTGTAAGTGTTCTACCAGGGATTTCCTACCATTTTTTCCTAACACTTAGTGCCACAGTTTCAGAGTCTCTTAAGAAAAGAAGTGAAACTAATAAATTAAGAGATTATCAAGGAAAATAGTGTTATCACCTCCTCAAAATTAGCAGAGATGCATGCCATGCTCCATGGATGGTGGTTTTGCGCCCAGAAAAACCCAGGTGTTCAATGCAACCAATCATTCTATGCTTCAATTTCCTTAAATATGTTGTATTAATAGGCTAGTGATTTTTTTTTTCCTGATGCAATTCTCTTGGTTTATATTTGTACCTCAGTCTATAAAGTTGTTCTGAAATATCCTCAGACTGAAAGATTTTTTGGAGGGGACTGAGATGCATTTCTTGCCTTTTGTCACATTGCTTTTTCTATATCTGAAAGGACTGTAAAGCCAAAATGCAGCAGTAACAGCTAACCATAAAAGATGCAGTGTTTCAGAAAAATCTCCACACCTACGGAGTCATCACCACAGTAAGAAGGGCAGTATTGCTGGTTGATAGCATATATATGTATATTTACTTAATGAGGGAAGTTAGCTACCTAATTCTCACCTGGCACAGGTATTGCAAATCCATATTACTACTGCTGATAGGTAGATACCTCCATAGCAGAAAAAGGAAAAGGAACAAAATACAGATCTGAACACTAATGCAAAATTGTCCATACAGTTTATTGTAAGGATAACCCTTTGGCTGTGGCCCAAATTAGTTACATTGTGTCAAAAATTTATCAGTTTTAGTCTAGGTATAACAGTCGTGCAGAAAACCTGTTTCTTACAGTCAGTTTGCAAGCAGTTGCTTAGGTGTTTTTTTTGTTGGTTTGTTTTTGGGGTTTTTTTTTTGATAGTTCAGTATGAAAGTGAACTCCATGAACAAATATGTTACTGTTTTGGAAAGGGCTCAAAACTTAGTCTTTGACCTATTTTATTCATTTAAATAATGGACAATATTACTTTCAGAGGGATTGATAGAAAGCTTCCAAAAGGAAAATCAAAAAGAAAGACAAAAACCTATTACCTATGAGGTTGGAATAATTTTCTCGTATTTATAATCTTTGACTATCAAAGTCAAAAAATGTCATTGATATACCATTCATTAGGTTTTTGGTTGGGGAAAATTTAATTCATGCTACCTCATAGAAATTGAAGACATTGATGTGATATGTATTACTGCAATGTTATTTTTCAGCTGTTTCTATCGCACTTCCTTGTCATTTTCTCCTACTTTCTGATCCTGTTCATATACCCTAGAAATTAGTACAAGGCATTATTCTGTCTCCAGGATAAAAACTTTTTTTTATTTTTTGCACTGTAAATCTCCCCTTCAGGACAGGGAGGGAGTTGAATCTCAATCTCATTCTGACTGGATGATTTTGCCACTAATCTGCTTTGTTTAAAATAGTGCACAATAGTGGCCAAAGCTTTTCTTCTGCATGTGCTGTTTTCTAAAAAACAGTTTCTATGGTAAGAAAATGCATATTTTGACTTTCATTAGACATGCTTTCCACACCAAATAAGGTGCTTCAGAGCTCTCTGTACTGCAACCTCAGCCACGAGTAGTTGTAAGGTAAGTGCTGGACTGCAATAAATTTGAATGGCCTTAACTGCACAATAAACACCAAAAAAAAAAGTACATAAATCTGGAATCTGATAAAATAGAGGCCTTTTAATCTAAATATATCTAAACATTTAGGCAAGCAGTCTTATACAAAAATTGTCTGTGTTTCCTTTAGAGTCTTACATACCTGTCTTCAAAGAAATTCACTTGGTGAAAAGCTGAGAAAAATGTGCAAATATTAGATGGTTAAATAAAATGATATGAATCCCATTCCTTAAAAAAAAAAACAACAGAGAAGTGTCTAGTAGCTCCAGATGTACTGGGTTGTTCTTGGATTATAGTTTTGAACTCAAGGTTTCAGTTCTATTCAGGACTCCTACTTTGTTTGCTTAGTAGCACTGTCACTAAAGGATAGACAAGCATCTAGAAGTGCTTGCAGAATTAGATGTTTGAAAGCTCCTCACCCTTTCTGTACAAAACCTTGTTGGTATAGCAAGGCAGGAATGCAGGTTTGACCTAAGGGTATTCAAAGCTACAGCATTCATGATGAAAAACTCAAGCTGCTTCATGGATCTGTTGTTCTGTGCAGAAGGAAATGAGCAAGATGGAAGCCGAGACAGAAATTAGTACTGTTGATGGCTACAACGCACAATATTCAAATATGGGACCCAGGTCTCTTATTATTTCTACTTTTTGTTTGGTGACTGAATAATACAAATATGTAGGCAATTTAAACAATAGAAACCAGGGCCCTCTTGTCTTGGTTGAGAGTTCTACTGATAGAATTTGCTCTCTTTTCATTACTTTCCCTAATCTTACAACAGTTGCATTATAATTTTTACAGCAGTGTGACAGGAAAAAATGGATAATTCGTTAGTCTGATGAGAGTAATTTACAAATTATTGATGAAAAGTTTTATTCTCTTTGAATTATTTTTTTTATTCTCACAGCCTACAGACAAGCAGCCTTTATCCTCTTAGACATTTTCAAGTATTCTTTGGTTTAGAGGCAATTAATGATGATAATTGTATTAAACATTGTTTGGGGTGTGTTAGGCATACTAAGAACACAGTAAAGGAACCAAAAGTTAGGAAAAGTTTGCTGCTGGCTAACTTACAAAACTTTAAGGGTCGTAGTAACAATAGAATGGGTTCTGAGATGCTTATCTTTGCTCAAATCTTGGGCATGACCTATGGCAGAAACTAAGACAAGCTTATTGTGAGAAAAGAAACCTATAATCTCTTCCTCTAGTAAATAGGAAGACAAGAAAATTATGTTCCTATTTACCAGAGGAATAGATTATACGTTAGTTTTGGTTCTTTGATTTCCCCCTTAGTTTTAAGTGTCTTAAGCTTGAATAAAATCTAGGGCAGATATTGAGGTTCTTCTTGACATTATGTATCACCTGGATCTTCATATTAAGCTGAACGTTTAAATTTGCATACAGAACTGATTTGGGACATTATTTTTTCTGTGTAAATCATCAATATACTTCAAAGTATTGAAGAACAAAATTAACTATATAATTATAATTCATTTCATTGACTCTTTAAAATATCATTCGTGATCCTCTGTTGCAATGTTCCAGTATTCCATATATTCCATAAGAATATACGAGCTGTGTATACAGTAACTGGCAGAGTAGTCTACTTGTGCACCTGCTGTTGAGCCTTGTAAGGCAGTAGTTGACAAATAAAATGGATTGTTTATGTTGGAAATTTAAAGGTGGCAAATATCTGAAGATATGTAAGCTAGCCTAATACCAAGAAGAAAGAAATTCATTTTTAATGAACAATTTGGAAAATGGATGGATTGGAAACTTTGGGCACTGTTTAATGAAGAACTATGGGGCAACATAATTAATTTTTCTCTGTCATAATTCTTGAAGAAAAATCTAGAATTCTTTAAATTTATTTACATGGTATTTTCAAGAAATGATAGGGGTTTTTTTGAAAGCAGAACACAAAAAAGCCCACAAACATAAGAGTAAATAATCTTTCATGGGAAAGGAAACAATAAGTTTCTATTTAGAAAAATACCTAGCTTTATGTTGTTTGATACATAAAAAGGCCACAAACAAGAAGCATTTGTATAGTCATCTAGTCTATGGAGTAAACACATTTGTAAAACTGGGCAATCTAATTTTTTTTTTCATTAAACTCCAGGGCTTAAATGGGACTTCTAGCAAAGTCTGGTTTTGACATCATGCAATTTACCTGCTTTAGAAATCTTCTGTTCCAGTCATTGTGAAACACAATAAAGATCAAATATTAAAAGCATTAAGATGTCGTTGTGTGAAAGCACAGTATTTCCACCTAAGGGTTTATTTTTTTTAAATTTTAGGATGCAATAGGTATATTTATTATAGACAGCAGTAGAGCCTGTCAATATAATAATGGTATACCTTCTCAAGGTTTTGAAAATTTTTTATCTTTCTTCTCAAGATATCTTTTGTGGAAGATATCTTGGAAGATACAATGGAAGTCCTTCAATGTACTGTTTTCTGTACAATGCTATTTCAGAGAATCGTGTATGTCATCATACTGAAGACAGAACCATTTATTTTATCCTTTTCCTTTTTGGTGGTGGTTTTGCAGACAGACTTGGAAATCAATGAAACCCAAACTTTCATTAATGCCGCATCTGCTGTTCTCAAAGCTTTTCTTTGCCTTTGTGACTGCTACTGTGTCTGAGTAGGTGTACACAACTGTAGTATTACAAATTGTTAACCCACCAATTTAGCAAGATAATCTTCCCAATATTACATTGCACTTGAAATTTAAGACACAAGTGTTAGATTCTTCCAGCAACCAAAGCTTTTTTTATCAATCAACTTTAAAAAAAATTGTTTCTTAGTATTTAAAATTATTTATATGTTCTCAACAAATCTCTATAACTGGGGAATTTAACTGCAGTTTTTATTCTGGAAACTTCAGGATTCAGATTGAATTTTCCAGTTTAGTGTTTTTTGACATCAAGAAATTTCTCAGTTCTGTAACTTTTCAAATTTAATACAATCAGTACAACCTCTAAGTACTGAAGCAATGCTATTTTTTATGTCTTCATAGCACAGAGCAGTATCAGGAGAAACATTATATTTTTTCATATGGTATTTGTTATTACAGTCAAAAATAAAACCCTAAACTATTTTGATTTGTGAAATTATTCTTTCATCCTGCCTTGAACTTGAAGCCTCTGTCATCATGTGCCACACAAAGAATTCACGTGACAGTGATGTGAGCTCCTGCTGTTGGATTAACTAAATTAATTTTAAGAACTTCTATCCTCTTCTGTTATTTCCAGCAATTATACATATCCCTTCACAGGCAGCTTTCATTAATAGCCTACCCAGTACAAGTGGGTCTATATTGTGACTTGCATTATTTAGTCTTAGGTTACATATTACCTCCAAGTTGCCTGTGACTGGCACTTCAGGAAAGTAGTGATCACAATAGACATCATGTAAGAAGTTAGGTAAACAAACCTATTTAAAAAAATATTTATAATATGAAAAATATTTTTTTAATTACTTGCTTTCTAAAAGCAAATGGAAAAAGAAAAGGAAAAATGGGTAAATCTTAAAAACTATTCTCTGGAGTAGTTTCATGTCCATGTCTGTAGATGTTCTACTTCTTGCTTTATCCTTTAATCTTTTTCTGTGAACAGCTGTACATTTAAGTTTCTCCTGATTTTTTACCAAGGAACAACTTCCAATGGTATTTTGATATTTATTTAATGACTTTGGAAGGTTTTCTCAGTCTTTTCTGGAACTGCACCTTCCTTCTGAACTCTTAGACTACAATTTAATCGATAAAGGTAAAGTAAGTGTCGCTTTTATTATATTCCATTTTTGAAAACTGCATCTCAGCAATCTTACCTTTTCAATGCCCAGCTCAAAAAATATCAGTGATGGACACTACTACGTTGTGTCCTGTTTTTTGGTGATCAGGTTGGTCAAACAAGATTAACCTTTAGTGAGTCCTTGCTAACTACTTCTGAAAACCTTCTTCTCATTCATGTGGATAAAGATGCCTTTCAGAATGAATATATTCTGTATGAATAGATGAGACAGTTCATATAATATTTTTATTCATTCTTCAAACACTGAAGAGCTTTGGAGCTCTTATTTTGGAGGTGGAGAGTCTCGATATAACGTTATTTTAGACAAGAGTAGAGACCCTATTTAGAAGAATAAAACACATGATTTTAGCTTTCAGCTTGTACCTCTGATGTTTTAGTGGGACTTAAATATTTGCTTAATCATAATAAGAATTTTCAAGTGTTTTTTTTTTTAATTTGGTTTAAAGATGGCACCTAGAAAATCAAGAGAAAAGAGTCCCACCTGTAGAATTTTATGTTAAATGTAGATTTTTTTTTACATTGAGTTCACAGTAAGCAGAAAAAACAGCCATAGCTCTTCTAGTCTATTAAGCTAAAATATGAGAATTGCCACTTGTTAAATAAAACTTGCTAATCTGTTTGAAATTACACACAATTGTATTTATAGTGAATAAAGAGGTATCAAAAGGAAAAGTCCCAGTAAACTATGTCATATATCTGAAAGACTAGTTTACCTCAACTCTTTCTAGGAATAATTGATCAGAATTGTATCAAAAAGATACTGTCCACATGTCCTTGGAAGTTTAATTGTATGGAAGACGAAAATGAAATTGAGAGTAAATAACAATTGCTTCTTGAAATTTCTTTTTTTTTAAGGGATTTGCAGTAAGAGAGTTGAAAGCAAACAAAATTCACAATATAATTTCTTTTGTTATTTGATTATTTTCTGCTGAAAAATAGGAGGAACTTTCACTTCCTCCACCGAATGAAAATTGCATGACAGATTACAAACCATTCAGTGTAAATTCACTGCTAATATAAACATCATTTATTCAAGCTTCTTTTCTGAGAAATCCATAGAATCTACTACACAGCCAAAGGTACCTGATAGTGTTGTTTAAAAATGTCTTATATTAAGAAACCAAACAAACAGTAGTGATAAAATACTTGGGACCTCAATGCCATGTTTTGACAGAAATTACTGTAAACCCACATATGCTTCCCATATGTTGCATGATGTATATTTTAATAGGAATACAGGCAGACAGGAAGCTTTATGCTGTGCCAATGGTGCTCATTATCACAGTTATACCCCTGGAATACATGACAGTTTTTGTTCACTGTATTAATGGATAAGGTTATAAATCACAGCTTACAGTCACAGCTATATGTACTTTGTCTGCATGAATCTTTGGCCTGGAAGGCATGGTATAAGTACTAAAAATAGCATGACCTAAAATAATAGTAGATGGAAGACATTTGCTTGAGTTTAATCTACTCACTCAATTTTCTGCTATTTAAAATCTAATTAATGCAAGTAACTTATTGTAAACTCACTAAAGCTGCTAAATCATATGACATAGATAAAACAATGAGCCAGACAACAAATATCAAGTAAAATGAAAAATTTACTGACTATCAACTGCTGATGTACAGATGAAAAATTAAGATATGTGGTCACCCAGAGTTTATAATTTTTGAACCCAGCAATTCCATTACTGGCTTGGAATTGGCTGGAATGCTCTCATTCAAAAATTTACAGTCAATGGCTCAATGTCCAAATGGAGAACCAGTGATGAGTGACATTTCTCAGGGGTCAGTATTGGGGTTGGCACTAATAAACATTTTCACTGGTGACACTGACAGTGGGATTGAGTGCATGCTCAGCAAGTTTGCAAGACAGCACCAAGCTGTGTGGTGCAGTCAGCATGTTGGAGGGAAGGGATGACATCCAGAGGGACATTGGCAGGCTTGAGAGGTTGGCCTTTGCATATCTCAGGAAGCTAAACAAGGCAAGCAGAAATACAGGCTGTGCAGAGAAAAGACTAAGAGCAGCCCTTAGGAGAACTTGGGGGTGTTGGTGAATGGGAAGCTCAACATGAGCTGGCAATGTGCCCTTGCAGCCTGGAACTTGGGCTGGATTAAGACAAGCTTGTGCAGCAGGTTGAGGGAAGTAACTCTAGCTCTATTCTCTACTCTCATGAGGTTCCCAATGCAGGAAGGACCTGAATCTGTTGGAGCATGTCCAGAGGAGGCCACAAACAAGATCAGAGAGCTGGTGCACCTCTCCCATGGAGACAGGTTGAGAGAGTTGAGGTTGTTCAGTGTGGTGAAGATTAGTTTACAGGAAGGCCTTAGAGCAGCCTTCCAGTACCTGAAGGAGGATGACAGGAAAGATGGAAAGGGACTTTACAATGATGTGTACATGTAGGACAAGGGGTAATGGCTTCAAACTAAAAGAGGGTGGATTTATACTAGATATTGGGAAGAAATTCTTCACTGGCATGTGCTCAAGGTCAGGTTGCATAGGGCATTGAACAAGCTGGTCCAGTGGGAGGTATCCCTATCCATGACGGGGGGTTGGAACTAGATGACCTTCAAGGTTCCCTCCAACCCAAATTATTCTCTGATGAATCCCTGTTTACGCCTGTTTTGGCAATGACCATTTTGCAGAAGCATCTCTTCATTTTACCTTGCAGTAGAGGCAGAAGGTGGGTGGGGGGTTTTATAATAGCAGCATATTTGTAACACTGATAAATACTAATGCGGTAATATTAGATATGCACTGTGTGAGACTAAAAAAAGGAGAATACATTAGAAATGAAGCAAATTAAATTAGAATGCTAATTCTTTAAATCAACATGAAGTCCTGGGCTATTATTTTTATATAAGTCAGTTTTTACAGTATTTTCAATTTTTTTTGAGGTGACTTCTATTAAACTTGAAAACTGTGCAGGAGGAAAACTAAGATAATCAAACAAAATGGTAGCCTTTTGATAAGAATCAGAATATTGTCTTCCAGTGTGCTAAGAGCAATTTTTTTCTACTTATTGCAGCAGTTGACATATGGAGAAATTCTACAGAGTATATATCAGGGATAAAAACATGAACTGGGTTTTGAAAAAAATATGTATCCTAGGGGAAGACAAATTATAAGATGCTTTGAAAATTTTATTACTTTCAAAATTTGTATTGTTTTTAATAATTTTTAAAATGTTCAGATAACAAACAGTATCAACTGTAATTGATAATTTTAAATTCCAAGATGGTGGAAAACGGGACATAAGTCTTATGAGGAATAAATCTCAAACCAGGAGGCCTTTATCTCTGTGGAGGTATGAAATAAATTACTAAATTATTAATTATTCCTACCTCATAGAAAGTAGTCTTACCATGATGTGAATCTGCACTCCCAGCTCTAATGCACTTAAGTAGAATTGTGTTTTCTTTTCTTGTATCACAGAATCAGAGAATCACAGAATGGATCAGGTTGGAAGGGACCACAGTGGGTCAAGTTCTCCAGCCTCTTTGCTCAAGCAGGATCATCCCAGAACACTGGATTGTATCCAGATGGTTCTTGAATATCTCTAGTGAGGGAGACTCTATGACCTCAACCAGTTCTCAATCATCTCACTGTCCATTAATCTGAGACACAATTCTTGACTTGGCCTGTGAGGATTTAATGAAATAATCTCACTGTCTCTCTTTTTTTTAATGATTGAATGTTTTAATGTTTGAGTTAATTTATAGCATATATGTAAGGTGATTTGACAAAGCAAAATAAATTGTGAAAATTACAATTATCATTACATCACTTTATGTTCTCCTGGGACAAAGAAGAAATGTTGAATAAGGAATGTCTCCTATGCAAAGAAGTTCTTTTGAAATTAAACAAAGCAACATTTCTAATACTTCTCTTACTCAGTGTTTCAATGCATATAAAAGTCTTTCATAGTAAAGCTAACTTTCTTGTCTTCTTTCATACAGTCCCTGTCTTTTGCCACTATGCTTTGAGAGCAGTAGAGGTACCTGCAATTATTGTCTCTTAGCCTCATGGAATTTGTGCTCTTTTTCTTTAAAAATAAAGAAAATTTAATTCTAAAATTGCATTTTCATCCAGACTTATCCCATCTTCGTCTATTTAGCTTGTTCATATGAAATTTAAGGAATTCTGGAGTGAATGGGACAGACCACAATGCTAAAACACTTCTGCCTTTGCCACCCAAGATTTTGTGAGTAGAAGATTCCTCAATTCATGGATAGTCAAAATTCATTTTTAAGTGTTTTCAGTTTCATGAGATTTATAAGTGCAAACACAAAAATTGAGACAATTTTAGTAAAATTTGCAGTTAACTGGAAACACACTATAGGCTTTGCAGAGGTAAAATACAAAGATAACCTGCTCGATAAGCAAATTTATGAAACTCCTAGAAAAAGCTTCAGCTATCAGAACCATAGGTTTAAAACAAAATGCAGAATGTTTATATAAGGAACTTGCATTAATAGGATAGTTTTGTTAAATGAGTTGCTTTTATCAGGAGAAAAAGGAATAGAACTGGAGAGCTGATTTAAATTTGTAGTGATAATTTAACAAGATTAATATGTTCTTTTGTATTTTAGAAGAAAGCTCTGAGAAGTATAATTGATTAAAGTGCTTTGGATTCAGGTACCATAATGTGACAAGGAGCTAAATTATTTTCTTAAAGTACTCATGTCTAGAACACCTGTAGCACAGTGTAAAATTTTCCTCTCTTGATTTTTGCTGTTGTAAGCCCAAGAACATTTCTCAATTTTATAGTTACAGAGATTTCCTGGATAATAGTTCCAATAGAAGAGAGATGAGTCTAAAAGAGTTCCCCAGTGCATCTGAGGAAAATGAAGATCATAACTGTTTTGGGATGAGTGATTATATGAAAACCCTGAGGCTGTTCAGATTAGAACATTTGAAAATAGAGTAATTATTCAAGATGACTAGTTGATTATTGTGTTCTTTTTCTTATTTTTCACATACATTTTTTTTCTGTGATTGGTTTCAGTTCAAGATTGATATCTCAATTGAGGTATGTGTATGGGGGCAAAGCATTCAGAATCACATTATCGTTAATGGCAGTGTAGTCAAGGAGAAGCTCAGATGACATGTAGTGAGCACCTTGGTTGTCTTCCTTCAATCTTAATATTTTCATTGTAAGGAGAATTTGCTTTGGCTAGAACCTTTTCAATTACCATGGCTAGAAAAAAGCCCTTAGCAGTCTAAATATCTTACATATACTCCTGAAATAAACTTTTCAGTGTAGTTTCATCAAAAATAAACCCTGTGAATTCCAAGACCCTGCTAACATGAAAAATAAATTACAGTTTGTAGATAGAGTTGGGAAGTCTGTTGCTCTCCATGCAACAATGCTAACGTAATTAACTTGTGATATCCGTCATTGCAACCATGGCACAGTTCTAGTGGAAAGCAATGAGCTGTGTTGACCAAAATCAGGATTCAGTAATCTAAACATAAGTTTTTTAATATTTGAGATACTCTACTGATATTCAATAGACTCTACTGTTCCTTTTATATCTCTAGTTGCTACAGAATAGTATGGTTTCTCTTATGCCATATTTACCTATTCCAGAACTCTGGTGCCTGCATGTCCCATTACAGCCTTATCAATACACGTACCGCCAAGGGGATAAAGGTCCCCTTGTTTTAATCTGATTTCTGAAAAAAATTAGCATCTATTATCTGAGTCATAAATGATTATTTATGATAGGAATTTGAAAACAAGATTTAGAGCAAATACTCTGTATTCCTTGATTTAATTTTTCCTAATGAGAATAAATGATGTTGATTTGTCAGTGGTCAATCCATTAATGGAAAGAGCTATGTAGCTTTATCTACCAAGAGGTATTATGTAAATAAAAGATAAAAAAAAATAGAAGATATAAAGCTCTCATAAAATAAGAGCTAAAAGTTGTATACAGTTTTGTGGGAAAAAAATGCAATGGCAGCATAAAAAAGAAATTACAATCTTCTTACAAGGACATCTTATTACACAATTTTCCATTAAAACCATTTCCAAATGTGCTTCATTATGTAGTTCACTAATGGCATTTCAGACCCTCAAAAATGTCAGGAACTTCAACATTGAGTTCATATGAGTTTTGAACTCAAGAGAAAGAAGTTCCTCACAGCTTGAGATCATTAATTTGCAAGCTATTTGTCAGTTGCACGGTAAGCAGATGGAATGTACTCATCAGGGCGCAATTTAAATGTGAAACAAATTAAAATAAAGAAAATTTAAAATTATGTCATCAAGCTGGGAGGACATCCAAATACTTCTAAGTAAGAGAATTAAATAGATCGGAAGCTGATAAGGAAAAAAACCCAAAAACCCACATATACCAAATGAAATAACTTTTAAAAAAATCTATCTTCTATCCTTATTTTATGAGCTCTTCCATAGAAAGTTCTACCTGATGACTTAGATTAAGGAAGGAAAAGGCCTTCAGTATGAAAATTAGCTTCAAGATATAATCCTCTAAGAAACAATACGTAGTCTAACTTATTTTTCTTACTTTGGAGACTTTTTAAGCTTGATATTTTTAATCTGAATCAAGAGCACAATTTAGAGTATGCTCTCTACATTGGACAAAGGATAAACTAGCTTTATAAAATTGATTTAAACATATGTGACTCTGAAACTACTGTGAAGGCAGTTTTCCAGTCTTTTTCTGAGTTGTTCTGATTTAAAATACATGACAGTATCATGATCCAATACTCCTATGTAAACTGAATTATAATAAAATCAGGAGCATTAATCCTTTCAGTCTTCAAACTTTTTTACCAGCATTTAATGCCTCTCAGGACTGATATGTAGAAGCCAAAGTTTTTCTGTTAGCCATCTTTCTTTTAACAGCTTCTGTTTTGCAGTTTGTTGTCTCAGATAATAGTTGGAGAGGGTATAATGAAATACTGGCATACTAATAATGAAATATTAGTAGAGTAAAGATTTATCTTTTCTATTTTTTGGTGCAATATGTAAGATTATTTATAGTCTGTATATTCCTGTGTATGTAAATGTAAATATGGCTATGTCTTCATGTTTAGATAGATAATTCATACAGTCCTGAGGGTAGATTAAGTTCTTCTGTTAATTGTCCTGCAACGTATCTTTTTTAAACAAAGTATTAGACACAATTTCTGCTTTATCTCCTAAATTAAAATTTTTAGTCTTGTGATTTAGAGGGAAAAATCCTAATCATAAAATAAGGTTCTTTCATTGTTCATGGTTATATTTTGTTTTGTTTTTCAGATCTGTATTACTATCCATAACTCTAGACATCTGCTTGAAGTGTAAAACAATAGCAATTTTTCATTTCAGTGTGTCGTTAAGCTATTACACCCTAATTTAGTCACTCATCACAAGTAAAAAATGTAATTTTTATTAAAGTCAGGATCAGCTTTGGGATTTAATCTTTCTTGATTGGTTGGAACTTTTACAAAGTTTACATGGGTGCTGAAATTAGATCTAATTTATCCAGTTTGATGTATCTCCCCAGTCACATTTAAAAAGATGGAAATATGTTAAATGAGTTACATAGATGAAGAAAAAAGATGTCCCTTAAGAAATTCCCCTTGATGTATATAATTAAGTGTCTTGTTAGAGACAACTCTAGTGATTTTCTTCTGCTAAAACAATATTTTCTCCTAATTTATTCTAATTAAGCAGATTGTCATGAGGTCACTTATTTGGCTGTTCATCATTCTTTGAAGATCTTTGTGTGAACCAAACACAAAGTGGCACAATTATTCCTGTCAAAGCCAAGTCTTTCTACTTCAATATTAAATGTATTGAAACTATTCTTTTCTGTTTCCATTATTTCAGCAGAAAAATCCCTGAACTAGTCATGTCAAGTGCTGACTAATTTAGATGGTGAACTGTGTGGCACAGACTGCAGAGGAGGGAGTACAGCGTGTAGCACAGGAAAGCCTCAGTAACAAAACAGAAGAGACTGTTGCACAAAACACCCCTTCCAGGATGATCCCTTTCCTCTGGATACTCTCATGCTTCCAGCCCTCAGCCCCAAAAGGGGGTGTTTGTTGAGGTAGTGATTGCAGGTGGGGGACAACCTGCAGAGCTGAAGCTGGAGCAGGAGAGGCAGCAGTGGCCCTAACCCTAACCCTAACCCTAACCTTAACCCTAACCCTAACCCTAACCCTAACCTTAACCCTAACCCTAACCCTAACCCTAACTCTAACCCTAACCCTAACTCTAACCCTAACCTAACTCAACTCTAACCCTAACCCTAACCTAACCAACCAACTCTAACTCTAACCACCTAACCCTAACCCTAACTCTAACCCAAGCAGTGGCTTGTCCCGGGGCAGGGGTTAAACCTGCAGTGGCACCAGAGCCAGCCCAGGACACCATCCCCCGAGGGGTCAGCACCAGGACCAGGGCACCCACTGATAAAGACAGAAATAATTTCTACCTGACTACAAGTGATGTGTTGTAGATATCCCTCAAGACCTCAGGATACAAATTATGTGCACTTGAAGACAGAAACTTAAGTATAGGTTTATTGCAGTTAGATAACCTGATTTCCTACAAAACATTTGTTTAACTTGCAGCTGAAGTAAACTGAACAGCTTGCAAAAGGAAGAGGAAAACAAAAATCAATTTAACAAACCCCTACATTTTTTTGCCAGAAAATTTTAAAAGATTAAGAATCCTCAATCTAGTTGCATTGTTACTAATTGAGATTGTTTTCCTCTATATATGTAATTTTCAAATGGAATAATTAATTTGAGACAAAGTAAAATATAAATAATGAAAAGATGTGTAAAAACACATTTCTGAAACAGTACAATGTTTACTATGTATGGGTAGGTCTTTGTATATGTATAGGTCTTTTTTATTCAGCATATTCTTGTTTTTGTTAAGGTGAGAAATTGTCAAAAGAAATATTTTATGTCTCCATTGTGAATAAAAATTTATCCTGTATATTGAAATTAAGGTGGCATTGGTATATAGTAGCAGAAGAGCAGACTAATTTTTTTTTATATCAAATATTTTGTTATTAGGTTTTGAAATGCAAAAAGCTATGCTTTATCTACCTCCTGATTGAGGAAGCAAAACCATCAGCAGTTTCTAAGTAATCTTCTTGCTAATATAATCAGATTGTTTAAAAATTTTTGAATAGTGAAAAAACCAAAAAGTGACACAACTGTTCCGGGATTATTTATTAGCAGATTTTTCATGATAAATTAGACCAAAGGTTTGTCATGTTCATCTATTGACTCCTGGAGTGTTCAAAGCTACATATATGTAGAACAGTATTGGAAAAGGGTCAGCCTTACTTCTGGGAGTTTAATTCAACCTTCAATTTTTCTGTAACATCAAATTCTACAGTTTGTCTCAAAATTATGAGAGGAATCCTCTGCCTTTGTTTTTTGGTTCTTCAGTCTCCACCGGGTTATTTAAGGTACCCAATCCCTCCGCTCTAGAGACTCAGGCTTTATTTGATGCCCCTGTTACTGATTAAAAGGTATTAAATAGGGTATTAAAGATCAGTTGCTCCCTGATTTTTACTAATACTAGTTGGTGCCACTGATCAGTCAGAGTTTGAACAGTTTATTACACTGTACATTACAATGGAAAATCTGAGATCAAGAGAAAACTGAGGATAAATGAGCTTCTGGTTTAAGAAAATATACACTTGCAGACATTTGTTCACACAAAAAAAAAAGCCCATTCCAACAGTAGTAGGTTTGATTATATGAATTTTATGTCATGAACCAAGTCTGTGCTCTGGTTGACAGACTATTTTTACTTCAAAGCTGTAAACTCATGATTTATCTCTGGTTGGTGTTTCTTAGTTCATAGGAAAAAAAATGGTTTCAAACTTTTGTGATGATTTTTGTTAAAATGCTGGATTTGGAGTTTTGTTTTATTTCTAACTAAATAGAAGAAACTGGTGTTTTATTCTGCTTCCAATACAACTTTTTTAAAAGACATTTAATGTTCAAGGAGATCTGAACAGTCACAAAATCAGTGTTAGAGGCTATAGATGGAGAGACAGCAGTTTTTATAGCACTTCAAAGTAAGAAATAGAGCTATTTTTTGAAGTCAGTGCATTCCAGACTACTGGCTGCAATTTAGGAGTCCTTTCTAGACAGCTCTGCTGATCTGGGACCTGACCTAATACCCATAAAGGTTTCTTGTGGTTTGTCAGTGTAGACATTAGATGAATTCTGTTAGGATCTTTTGCTGTGGAAGAAAGCCTTCAGATTTAAACTGGCCGTCTCTGATAAACTGCTAAGCAAATACTGGTTACATTACATAGTAGGTGAAAAGAGAAAGATATGATCAAAGACAGCTGTAAAGAAAGGCTGGGTAGAAAGATAACTATAGAAAATCATGAAGGTATGCTGTAGGGCATAGGTGAATTGAGTCTATTGATTTTTATATGTTGCACTATAACTTCTGTTCACAGCTAGATAGTGTTTCCCAGTACAGAGTGACCTATTTGCTGTCTCACAGTAGAGTGTAATTTCTTAGTCATTAATGTCTGTCGTATTTTGTTCAGTGAATTGGACCCTAGAACCAAGATTGTCATTGTTTAAGTTTCACCAAAATGCTCTATGAACTTCCTTAATTAAATGGCATTCTACCATCATCAGTAAACTGTATTGACTGAGGCTCAAAACACAAATAGGTTTTAGAACACACACTGTGAATTCACATTTTAGCAATTTAACACAGCTTTGCTGAGGCCAGTATCATTTTAATTTAAACTACAAGATCAAGATGAGAAAAAGAATATAGTAAAAATTAATGATTTTCTCTTATTTAATAGAACATTTTGATTTTGCACTCTTGTATAAATAATTAAGATTATATAATAAACCTTACTGGTCAATTTCTGCTTTGGATTAGTATCCAGTGCTTTTTTCCTGCCTCAGGTAAAATTTCTTACATCCTGGGGTAACCCATTTATATATAATTAAAAAATGGTGTTTCTTTTTTTCTTTTGTTTTGTTGATTTTGGTTTTGTTTAAGTTTTTTCCCATCATATGTCACATCATCTTTTTTTCAGCATTTGCTGTGATTCCATAGCTAGCATGGTGCAATAGAAAAACATTACTATCTCCTACTTTGTATTTCCTGAGATTTGTGTTACTAAAACAATATGTACTTTCCAAAGAGTTCATACTTTTCAAAAAGGGTTCATTAGATAATAACTTAACACACTATTGTTATTTTTATGGTATTATATATCTTTCACAACTGAAGAAAATTTTGACATTCTAGTAAGAAAGGATAAAATTCAGCAATTAAAGGTGAATCATCAGGAGATTTTGATTCTCTGGAGTACTACACTGAATAGCAGTGTGTCACCACCAAATGTAAGTGATGTCTAATGCCATACAAAGAAGCCATTATTACCACCCACTGCTGCCTCTAATGTACCACAAAGGTATTTATAAAATTGTTCTCTTAACCTTATGTCATTTTTAGTGAAATGTACAATGAATACCACATTCAAATACATGCCTTTAGTAATTAAAAAAAGACAAGAGAATGAGACCCCAGGGGATTTACTGAAATACAAAAAAGAACTTACTTTTGTTAAAACAGGAAAAGACTAGTTCAAGTGTAAGTTTGTTATTTCCCAAAGAATCAGAAAGAAAAATATATTGTGAAATGGAATTTCTGCTATGCAAATTTAATATGTAGAATTACATAGATAAAAATAAATCTTCAATATTGGTAAATGCAATCATTAGTAAATCTTCAATACAAGTAAATTCATAGAGATACTTTTTAATAGGTATGTATAAATTCAGAAAACATGGCTGGAGTGACATGGTCTGTGTCAAAAAAGAATTGCTTGAGAGGCTTATGGACTGGCTATTAGCCCTGCACACTAAAAAATAAATAAAAGATATTATGAAGTCTCCTCAGGACTGCGAACACACTGAAACGATAGGTTTCTGGGTAAAAGAATATGCATTTGTTTAGAGGCTTTCCAATATGTTTTCTTTTAAAAAAACAACATTCACTGTCTCCAGTTATATCAAAAGAAGAAAGTCTGTGAGGAGGACAGAAAAAGATGTCTGGACACAGAAAAGTTTTTTAAAACATGATTATGTTTAAACATCTCTCTTCATTAATATTTGCACTGTGATCCCACTGTTCTTCGTTTAAGTTTTTAAGACTTCTTTCTGTGCTTAGTTATATAGTTTATTTTATATAGTTTATTAGGCTTAGTTATATAGTTTATTTTAAGAATCAGATACCAAATTGTTAATGCAGTGCCTAAGCTCAGTCCCTAGGTTCTTTGCCACATTTCACAACCATAATTCTGTATAATAATTTTTCTTTATGCTTTAGCCTAATATCTACAGGCATGAGAACTTCCTTATTAGGTCTATTCATAACTGAATATTGATATTAATTTGGAATTAAAAATACTTCAAAATATCAAAATATCATTAAACTGATTTTAAGTTGTGAAAACTTTAAATACATAGATCCTTTTACATCTAAATTGCATATCTTCCCATGCAGGGGTGATGTTTATGCCACATATAAGTCCCTTGCCTTTCCTTCCCTTCCTTTATCCTCCCTGCCCTGCCTTCCCCTGCCCTGCCCTCCAAAAAATCATTTCATAATGAAATAAGATCTCATGCGTCTGTATATGTAAGAAATTTCTCCCCTTAATTTTGGCATTTTCTAAATTTAATTGTTGACTTCTTGGCATTATTTTATTTTTCTATATTCATTCATGTGTTGGCTATATGAGTTTATGGGTAACAAAGCTTTAATTGTTATGAATGAAGAGTTTCTAGAGCATTAAAGCTAAACAGAAGAGCAGAATAATCCATTTCATATATTATAAATAAATAAATATTAACTTAAAACTAATTCTTCAATTTAATCAATGAGATTTCCTTGAAATGTCCATACAGAAGTATTTATTGCATGACATTTTAAATTCACAGCTTTTAAATGGAAAAGAAATACCATTCAAATAGATTTGTTAATATTCACGCCTATTCCAATTTTTTTGGTTTTTTTATCAACACTACAAGGTTTCTCGTTTTTCATGGCTTCAATTTCTTCATGGTACAATGAATAGATGTTCCATGAAAATTATGTTAAAATTACAGAGCAATTTCCATGAATATTCATAGGGGTGATTATTATTCTTGCTTCTTGATTGTGAGAAAACATGGAAAAGTTTGTACAGAAAATAATGTAAAAAGGGGGTTTGAAGTAGGAATTTGTATATTTTAGCTGTAGTTCTCAGCCTTTGAATCACCTTGAATAGCTCAGGATGAGCTATTCACAAAAATAGTGCCAGTTACTTTGAAGAGAGCCAGGGTGGGGGAAGAACAAAAAGCCCATCACCAAAAGACTCCCAAAAAATCATTCAATAGGATGAAAGAGTCACAGGAATATTATAACTATTTAGAAATTTGATACCAGTATAGCAATAACATTCTTGAAAGGCTTAGGTCTTCCTTCCATGTTACATTTGCTGAGGTCAGCTAAGATGCTACAGAAAAAACACAGAAACATAAAAGGAGTCAGTCAAGTACTAAAATAATATCTGAAGTGAGCTCTGATCTGCATGAGGAAAAGGGATTTTCTCAGCCTTACAAGCAATCTTTCAACATATTTCCCATTTAGAAAATTTCTATGTACAGGACAGGTCTAAATTTCATCCCCATCTGCTGAGTCACACAGGCTGCCATTCAGGGTGGGACCTGGCTGCATGCTAAAATCTCACATGTATTAATTTCCTTTGGAAGGCAAATCAAATATTCTGGCAGAGTGAGTGCTTGCATACAATCCTTTTAGTACACAAAAGAAGGAAAAAGACAGGGAGACTGTACACATTGCATAGCATACTTGTCCTGTCCCTTCAGACCCTTACTTGGTGCAGGACAGAGGTAATGAAGATATTAAAGCTCCTTTGTTCCTCTGTACAACAAAATACCAGATACTTGTAACAGATACTGATACTGCTAGAAAAGAATCAGTAACATTGTCTACATTACCTGTTACCCATATGTAATTGTGTGTGTGGAAAAATGTCAGTGTGTTTATGTACATACAGTAAATGTTCTTCCTGTATGGATTTTTGAGTTAAAATATTTTCAATAAAACCATCTGGGGGGAAAAAAAGTGTTTGTACAGAGCTGATGAAGAAGTTAAATGAAGAAAATCCATTGCCTAATAAAGATCTATTCAGATTGAAATTTCTGTGTGAAAAAACCCATTTGCCTCAAGGTATATCAGTGATCAGTAGGCTCTGATACATACATTTTTAAGTGCTTCTATTTAATTTTGGCTGTTGCCAAACTTGTGTTCCTAGTCATTTTATCTCTGTAGTAATAAGAGCATTTCTTAACTAGGTCACCTAATAGAAAGTGGAATGATCTTTTAAGACAGCTTTTTTGTTATTTTGCTGAGATAGGTATTTGTTTATGATCCTGCAGAATGACATCACACAGTCAGCATCATCCACTACACAGTTCCTTAGTTCTATCATAATGTAATACTGGCATAATTTTCTGGCTCCTTGTGCATTGTGTATCACTGACATCACACAAATGGACTGCAAAACGTTAATGGGTCAGAATTCTTGTGTGGTTGTCTGATGTATTGAATAATGCTTTGTCTGCGTCTGAGTTCATCGCTGCAGGCCTCCTTTAGAGCCAGTGAAAGAAACAAGTTTTTTGAAAAAGAAGTTAGTTTAGAATTAGGCTTCTGTTATTTTTTCAGATGATTTATCATAAAACTAGACTTCCACTGACTGTGCACAAATGTACAGACTGTGTTGTCTAAAGATGGCTAAACAATATATGGACACCAATACTGGAAATTACTACAGTTAGGTGAGGTACAACATATCTAGATCCTCTTTATAGTCAATGAAAAGGCATGACGCTTCAAGGGAATGATTCATCTTTTCTCAAAGTAGGCATCCACTGTGGGTGAATAGATGAATCGCTGAATTACACTTCTGGTTTTCTATGTGGTTTTATTTCACTGAATTCTAAAAATGTTCCTTAGGTGGAAATTATTAAATTCATTTCCCATGTGTCTAAATTAATTTCCCATGTGTCAGTTTGAGAAGAGTATACAAGCCCCTGTATGCAGTTTATTCTCAACTACTCTGATTCAATTGCCTTTAATTATTTTTAAAATATTTTGATTATCATGTAAAAAAAATACTTATATTTGTATTTTCTTCATGCATACAGTTATGACTCTTTCAGGAAGATATTAGTAAATCTTTCTTCATTATGTATTTATTATGAGTTACTCAATACTACACTTAAGTTAGAGAAATTGCTGTTACATTGATCAGAATTTGCACAAATGAAGAACAAATATATTTTTAGTATTAACAAAATTATGTGGATATTAATATTTAACTTCAGGGGTCAGAGAGGACCTTGACCTGTATTCTACTGTGGTTCATAACAACCATTTTTGTAATTATTTTCTAATGCTAAATGTTATCTTTGTCAAAAATATTCAATATCAGACTTGTCCTGGTACCATAGCTAGTAGAAGTTTCTATTATATTCTGATAAACAGCATGAGAATAAGAACCAATCTTTTCCCTATTTTATGAACATTTCTTTAGAAATCTATCCAAGATGAAATTCTACGAAATATTTAAACTCTACTTAAACACCAATATGTTTTTACATTAATTATTTTTAAGAATTCATTCAAATATTTCTGACTTTTCCCCCCTAACAGCTATTCGTCCTCTGATAGGAGAAAGAATAAGGCTTGTTTAATTGGAGATAGCCAGCTTGTTTCAACATGCTTTTCTTGTTCCTAACTGCGAAGTGAGGGGGGTCCTTAAAACATATTGAAAATAATGTTGACTTACTTTTTCAAAGTTTTAAGAGTCTTGTGGAGAGCAAAAGACAATTTTTATTGAGAGCTTCACAGCCAGAATTTCACCAAGAAATATAACTCTTTATCTTGGAGTATTATATTGACAAAACCCCATGTTTTTTGTTGAAATTCTTTCTTCTAGTTGAGTTTGCTCTTTAGAGAAAGCTGTGAGCAAAACTTGCTAAAAATTTATTTGCTCATGATGAGTAAAACAGAAGTGACATAGATACTACCACTCAATTCAATGTTTAAAGAAAAGTTAAGTAGGCAAAATCACAAAGGAAAATATGCAATCCTTCATTTTCTCCAGCAGAAAGCAGTGTAAATGAGTGATAATAATTGACATAAATAAACTGAACATACTTGAAAACTCTAAGGAAGATTACAACTTATTGATCGACATCATTTAATGAAAAAGTTACAAACAAAAGCTGGTTATGTGTTTTATGTGAAAAATACCATAGAACAGAGTTCTACTCAAGAAAATAAAATGCAATTATCTCTTTTTTGTTCATATTATGGAGAGAAATAGAGCAATATTGCTTAAATGACAGTGAGAACCATTTTTTAGATGCCACACCCATTATCTCATTTAATTTTCCGTAACTGCTTTTTCTACTTTCTTAAAATTTTTTAACATATGTTCCATACTCTTAAAAATGTGATGTCCTGACATGGTAGCCCCTGAATAGCCATACATAAATTACAGGTTAATCAAATATAATTTTTTCACAAAAGCAGGCTTGAATAGCCCAAAGGGGTCAGAGAATGCTATTATGTCTGAAGAAAAGGCACTTTGCACTGAAATGCAAAAACATGTTACTTTAGAGTTGCAATGAAAGGAATAAATTTGGTATAATTTGAGAGCTCTTTCTAAAAACCAAATAGAACAGAGCCTGATTCAAAGTTTATCTTACAATCTTTTTCACCCCCATTTAATGCTCATCAAGGATCCTGAAGAATAAAATTAAATTGATTCTGCTGTAAAATTCTATGATTCTTTTACAAAATTTATGTAATGATACCATATTGTTCAGATTTTGGGTACCATTAAAAAGGTAACATAATTAAAGAACATGTAACATAGTTTCTAGTCTCTATTTTTAGCTGCAGAAAATCCTACTAAAACTATATTCTGAGGAAGTGAAATATGATCCTGCAGTTTTACTGCAGAAAGTTGGTGGTCATTGTCCAAATTCCCAGTATCCAAATTACTGAGTCTTTTTACCACATACACAACATTAATCAGAGCTTACATTGTTGTGCTTAGAGGTCTAAGAATGTTGCTTGATTGGCATGCCAAGAATCCATGAATGTGACCATGTGATAAAATGGTCAAGAACCACATTAGATCCTTGTTTAGCATAACGAGAAAATTTTAGCCTTGGTTCATGCACCAAACTATTGCAATTTTCTCAGCTGTATAAATGTTCATGGTGAGAGCTAAGATATTCTACCTATGGGTAATAATACACAGATACATAGATGACAAGGTAAAACAAGCATGTTTTACCTTAATGTGCCAGCGGTATTCATTGAATTCATTAATTAAGTGAACTAGACATTAATTTGAGAGAGGCAGAAACAACAAAAAAATACCCATTGTTAACATAAAAACAGAATTCAAGAATTTGGTTCAATAATTAAGCTTGAAGAAATGGACAAGGCAAAGATAAAATTATGCTGTGGTTCAATCAGCGATCTCCTATGGAAACTTCAAGAAAAATGAGATTATTCTAACGACCTATTCCTACTTTGAAATTAATGGCAAAAGTCCAGCTGAAATCACTGTGAGCAAAAACAAGCCCTAAACAATGAAAGAAAGAGTCTGGCAATGTTTCAAGACTCCATTAGTTTTAATGATTCATGCAGTACCCAGTGTTTGGGTATGTGAGACTGAAAAATAAACAGTTTCTCTTCTTATGTATTACTACTACAGGTATAGATATTTAGGAGAGACTGAAACACATTCATATGCATACAGTAAATACTGTGATCATGCAAGTTTTCCTGTTTGTAAAATAGGCTAATTAGGGTAGAAATATACTAAAGTGAAAAAAAAAATCTGAGAATAAACCAAACCAAAATTTTGAATAAATGTTCTTCTAAAATTTATTGAAAGAATGTAATATTTTTGTTTGCTTTTACACCCATGTCACACATGATTTGTCAAGATGTAACCTATAGAAATGAAAGTTTCCTTTCATAAATCAATTTTATCATAAACAGAAACCTCTTGAGAAGGTTGGCAAAATAACTTCTGACACAATAAGTGAAAAAAGAAATCGGATGACTGATAGTATGTTCAGGCATTGATGGGAAAAACTCCAAGTTCATTGGACTAATCATTCCAATGAAGTGAGTTTTCTACCTTTTGTAAATATTAGAGAACTATAATATTTATATTTATATAACTATTACATATATTGAATGATTAACTTATGCCCAAAATTAGTTAAAAAATTCACCAGTAGGAGATAAAATATTTATCAGATAGGTAAGTAATTCCATACGTGTGGCTTTTTTCTTAAGAAAATATTATTTAAACTTTCCTACAAAATATTTTTGTCTTCTAAAGAAGGAAAGATGAACAATAGGGTCAGAGTTATTGTTATTAATCTGTTGAAATATTAATGAAAAATCACTTGTAAAAGATTTGTCTTTAAAAATACTAGAAAGCTTTTACTTTAAGTAAAAAGTTAAGTAAAATCTCTGTTGCTGAAATAATTCATATCTGCCAAAAATTATATTGTCATTCTGTTATGATAACTCACAAACCCTAAAAGAAAAATCTGTAGTCCTGGAACTAGTCCTGTTTGGTCAAAATAAGGCAGAATACATGACAGGATACTATTGGTTAACAGGTAATATTTCCTAACTAATATTGAGTTAAACAAACCTCTGCTATGATTTTATGTAGAAATTCTGAGGGAGGATTATAGAAATACTTTTTATGGATTGCCTTACTCACCCAGGAAATATTAAGTATTGTTAGTTCAACTCCTTTTTACTTTTTTAAAAATATTGGAATTGATTGATTGATTAGTCTTGTCCCTTATTGCTGCATCCTTCTTACAAGTGATTTTGAGATGCAGTTTAAGATGGAAAGTCAGCCAAACTAGCATTTTCCTAATATGAATTTCATCGATATCTGTCACTCATTTTAGCTAATCAATAATAATGTCATTTTAAGAATATTACTGACTTTACTTAAAAATTAATATGACGTATTTCAAACTTTAAATAATTGCCTTTTATTTCTATTACATTTTTGGTGTTTTTTGTTGATTTGTAATTTTTTTTTAATTTGCTGGTTTGTAGTTGGTTTTTTAAGGGTAGTTAGGACAGGACTGAGTGAAATAAGTTATGACCCCAATGACAGGGGAAGGGCTTAAAAGGCTGCTTTTCATTCATGCATAGTAGTACTGCTTCAGTATTTCACACACTGATTTTGGGTGGCATTTTAGTCAGTGAAACTGGTATTCTGCCGGACTAAAGGTTTGGATTGAAAGGTGGCAACCAAAGCTTTGCAAATTCTGGATAAGGTAAACTGAAACCAATGGCATTTTATGTTATGTTGTAAGACAGTTCAGATGCCATGTCTCAGTTCAGTTTTCTGTGTACCAGGATTTACTTGCCATAGTAAATCAATCAAACACCTCAAGAGAAGCCATTTCTTGTCATAAATCCAGAGGTCCATGAGCACCCAAGGATGGAATTAAGGGAAATTCACAAAGTCCTGCTTATAAGTAACTTTAGATTTGAAACTGAAGTAATCAGGTACCTAAAATTCCTGTTATGCCTATTGTGAGAATTGCCTTCTCCTTTGACTCCATATCAAGTGGTCTTTGGGATAAGCAGCCTTTTGCTGGGATCAGCTTTCTAGGGTCTCAATCTCAACAAAATGAAGCTGAATTTCTAAGCAGAAAAAATTGTCAAGATGGGAAAAGATTGTCAAGATCATCTCTGACAGAAGGCATGAGCATAAAACTTTCAAATAAGATCAATGATATTTTTTGATTTTGGAAAAAAATATACCATGGCATTGACATGTATTATGACCACAAAAAGAACTTTAGAAAGCTTGACTAAACTAAATGATAATAAAACATTGATATAAAAATAAATAAACTGTAACTTATTCTGATGGAAAAAAATAACACTAGTCTGCTTTGGAAGAACTTTCATGAAAGATATTTAACCACTAAAACTGGGGTAGTACCTGTGGTAACTTTTTCTAAAAAGGGTATTTCTGCTGTTTCTTCCATCTGTGAAGAACTACTAGTTATGTTTAGAAACTGCTCTGGGTAGGATTTCAGTTCCATTCAGATAGACACCTGAAAATAGAATGGTTAGCTTAAAAGAAGGTATAAAATTAAATCCCTGACATAAAAGTAATGAAAACTGCTAAAAAAATTCATCTAGTAAATAAATTCTGATTTGAAGTTATTTTTCATACTTTTAATACATTTTCATAGCTTGAGCAAAATTTTTTTCTGGAAAAATGCTGCATTTATTGAATATACTACTAAATTTTTTACCAACAGTATGTTTTATTTCCATTCCAGCACTCACAGTACTGGACAGCCAGGCAAAGGGGAAAAGCTTCAGGGTTCTGACATCAGAGAAGTCTTGATCTGCATGTGAAATTGGTAACACATTGTTTTCAACTGTAAAAGCATGAAAAGGAGAGATTAGGTATTATCCAAATGGAAGGACCTCAATATAATTTTCTATATGGAATGCAGATTATAAATTAGAATATCAAAATCGGATAAATTAAAATTTTTTAACACAGTTTTTCCCTTTTTCTATCCTTTCCACTGATGCTTGGAAAAGCAGCTTGTATATCAGCAAGAAGCTTGATTTTCTTATAACAATTGTATTTTTTTTTAATAATACTATGTGTAAGTCACAACACAGTAATTTTATACCAACTTTCCCCTTCCAGGAAGTATGCTCTGTGATCTATATTTTAGAGGTGAGCCTAGGCTGATACAATTGGTCTGACTATTTTTCTTCAAATACAATTTTAGAGTGTTTCAATTGTATCCATGTATGGAGGTATATGTATGTGTGTATTTTAACTGCTGTCACATTCTGTGAATCAGCTCTTACTATTTATTGCTTAAGTGTTTTGCAAGCATGAAAATAAGTGAACTTAAAACTTTAAATACCTTTTCACTTTGTGTATATAGTGAAAGTTCTTGATTTTTCTTTCAGAGATTTATAAAATGTGGGGAGAAAAAAAGGGAAAAAAGGAAGATAAAGGACTTTATACTAAATTTTCTGCGTCTGTTTTCTTTTATTTTTAGAAGCAATGAATGTTGAGACCTGTTGCCTTAATTATAATAGTTTTCTTAGAAATTGAGCTATGTATATATTAAAATTATCTTCAGTTGGTTCATTTATAGGCAAAATATGTATTTTATGAGTAGTTTATAATAAATGCCCCAGCTCATGAATGTTGAATATAGTCTTTTCTGTTCTGCAAATCTCCTCTCACGCTCAGCAAACAAGGCTGACTATATCAATGAATAGGGTCGTCAGCTACCAAATGTGAGGTTGCTTTTTTTTCCTCAGGACACTAAAGCCTGTTTATGTCTTTGGCTTTGGTAGCTATAGAGTCTGCAGCATTATGTATGTGAGGCTTGAGTAGAATGTTAATGATATTAAGTATTTCAGGCTAAATTACATCACAAAAACACAGCACAAGTTTCTGATAAGCAGTGGTTGCACTGCCTGGTTTTAATACGCATCTATCAAAGCAGAATGTAAAAGACAAAGGCATGGGCTTGCTGTTTGTAATCATATGCCAACATGCAGAGTAAATAAGTGACTTTGTTTTCTTTGATTTGTTACACAAAAGGCAAATATATGCATAGACAGAAAGGTTAAGCTGGGGGGGGAATAAAACAAAGGAAAAAAGAAAGGAAAAAAGCTGCTTTTCAACCTGAAATCCCCACCCCCACAAATTCAAATATGGTTTTGAAGTTTAAATTGATTGTGTGAATTTTTCTATAAAATTTTAATGCTTCCTCAAAGAATTATAATATGCTGTTGCCTTTTTAGTGATAGAAATTCTGCAGTCCCTAATATCATGATATCATTTCAAGCAGATCTGTGTAACATTTCTGTCATGGATGGCAGCTTTCAATCACACTGATGAATAGAGCACCTTGGTGAGTAGGTGACATTGTAGGTGAATTCACACTTACTCTTAATTATCCTTTCCTGCACACACGTGACTCTTTCTGGATTTAATGATGGCCTGCTCTTTAGCATTTTTAAACTCAATATTGCATTTTTCTTTCACTGGCGAAATAAGTGTTTGACCATGCTGAAAATCTTATTATAAATAATGACAGGAGTGATGACTAAGATCCATAGAGAAGTCACAACAGCACAGCACATTCTCCCAGCCTTATCAGTGCTCAGAGCATAAATTAGAGGAAACAAATAGATATCAGTCAAGGAAGAAATCTATATACATTTTAAGGTATTTTGACAAAAGTATTTTATACAAGATGTAAAACATTTCACAGTGAAAAAATATAATAAATGTTGGTTTGTTCATCAAATTTCAACAAACGTGCCTACGAGTTACAAAGCAAAGATTGTTTGTAATGAAATTTAAAGGGCTATAAAGCACTAAAAATAACTAAACAAACCCAACCTGAATACCTTGTGATCTGCAGCTATTTTAGGTAGTTGACAGAAATTTATGACATATTGCCATGGCAACAATGGGCTATCTCAATGAGGTATTGCTTGTGAAGAGAATAAATTCTTATGATGCATTATAATGCTTCTAATTATTGCTCACATGTCTACATGTTGTGTACAAATTTCAATCTGCATTTTTCTTTTTTCCCCCTCTCCTTCTTATTTGTTACAATAAGGTTATTTTTTTCTTGACAGTTTAAAGGATTCCACCTGTGATAAGTTTCAATCGTGCTCAATTAGTCCACTAGATGGAGCATCTAGCATTTCCAGGAAAAAGAAAAAAAAAGCTAACTTTCACAAATATGTGTTAAAGCCACTGAAAGTTTAGGAGTAGAAGGAAGTAAATCACAATCTATTTCAACTAGTGTTTACAAGGCAGTATTTGATGTGGCCTCATTTACCAAAACAACTCAATTTGAAGAATGATTTAAATATTTTAAAAAATAAACTTTAAAAAAATCTACAAACAAAAGCGGGAGGATGGGGGCAGAAGGAGAGAAATGCTTTCAAGATTCTCCAGTAAGATTTCAGTGCTTTCTTTCATTCTTTGAGAATTCATATGTTTTGATTTATACAAGCAGCCTGCAGAAATCTTTGGAGGACAGTTTATATTAATGCTGCAAAAGAGCAATTTCTGTGGAAAAGAGAAAGAAATTATAATGAAGCCTGTGTAGACTACTGTGAGTGAGAAAAGGGGGGAAATATGAAAGATACGCTTCAATGAAAGGGAAACAGCAGTGGATATTGTACTGCCATAGGAAGGCTGTGAAAATCAGGCAGGAGCTGCAAAGCGTTCTTTCAGTTCAGTGAGCACTGAGAGAGTGAAGCCCGAGCAGCTGTGAGGTCAGAGGTAGCAGGTCAGCGCTGATCTGCTCAATCCACAGGCTTGGGCACACCAATGATGGGCATCATTTGGGAGGCTGAAATCAATTTGATGTTAAGTAAGATCTCCCTTACTACCCCCACCCTCTTTCCCTTACCTCTGGACAGAAAGCATTTATTTCCAGCAGCTAAGTAAGAATGGATTTCTTAAAAGCTGGCTTTTGGCCAGGTTAATTTATGCATACGCAAACTTATGCTTCACCAATTTACTAAAACCCATCATTTAAGGCTGTTCAAACGTGCAGCTGTTTAAATGAGGTTGGAAGCAATTTTACCACACGGTGCTGATGTCAGTTAAAAGCTGAGTATTAGCAAAATGGGAAGGCATCAATGGAGTGTGTCTCCTAGGGTGATCTGTGCTCCCCAGTGCCTAATGGATCAGGGAGACAGATATGCCTAGCTCATCGTCCTGTAAAGTTAAATTCAGATCTATTACCTATTACAGATGTATATGTATACGAGGGCAAGCATTTTAAGTGGAATGAGAATTGTTTTGGCTCTGGCAAACATCCAGGGTGAGTCTGAATGGAGACTTTCAGGAAAAACAGGATGCAAAACTGCCAAGTGTGAAAATGGCTACAAATGATAGTTTATGTGGGGAAAAAATTAATTCTAAAAAGCACTCAGAAACCTAGACATGTCTATCAGAACATGTAGGTAAAAATGCATTTCCCAGGGTGTGATCCCATGAAAAGAGAATGTCATGTTGTATAAAAGCTCTGGGTAAGATCTGCATCAGTTCTGAATACTAATTATCAGCTTCATGTGCTGATGAAAATGTAAATTTCTTTTAGATAAAACAAAGTGCTCAGAAATAATTGTAAACTGCTCTGAATTATGCAGATAAATGGTTATTCCGGGCAAAAGTTTGTTCAGCAGGAAAATGGGCCTGCTTCACTCTGAATCATATTAAAAAATCTTCTTTTTCTGTGTTGGTTATATCTGTGGCAGATTTTGATTTCTATTCCATGTGTTTTAAGTATGAGGAGACAGATATAAAGGCACAGGATTTTTTTCTTTTCAAAATATAAAGAAAAACTCCATGAAGGATCTGTGTTTAATTGTCTTATGAGCAAATAGTAGACTAAAAGAGAACTGAAAAAATATAAAAAAATGTTGTACAAAAGCTGTTTATTGCATGCTTGAAAATTTATGATAAAGGTTTGAAATTTGTATTATACAGATAATTTTAGAGTTGATAGTCTAATAAATTTATGTAGATTATCACTGATGTATCTGACGTGTGGATAGTGACTTTGATTTTGAATATTTAGCTACTGTCTTTTTACAATCTTAAAAGAAGCAAGATGCAAAAAGATGGAAAGTTAGAGGATTTGCAAGAGCATGTAGTGACAGGACAAGGGGGAATGTATTTCAAACTGAAGGAGGGTAGGATTAGATTAGATAATAAAAAGAAGTTATTTCCTTTCAGAGTGATGAAGCATTCAAACAGGTGGCTCAGAGAAGCTGTGGATGCCCAATCTCTGGAGGTGGTCAAGACCAGGCTGGATGGGGCTTTCAGCAACCTCGTCTTATGAAAGGTGTCCCTATCCATGGCAGGGGAATGGAACTAGATTATCCTGAAATCCCTTCCAATCCAAACAATTCTATGATTCCATGATTCTGTTTCTTATCAACAGTCCCGCTAAAACAGCATTTTCCAATTGTTGCTTTACAGTATGACACTCCTGTCATTGGTTTACATATGTAATTTTTTTCCCCAGAAATTTATGTTGTTCACATTGTGTACAGTTTTAGTAAAATTTAGTTGGGATATTTTCATTACCTTCAGCAGCAACTAGAATGACACCCCTTGAATTTAACATGCTGCTGTATTAATTCCATGAGAGGTTAGTTTAAAAGAATGGCTAATTGAGAATAAAATTAGTTGCTTTATAGAAATGTAACATCTGAATTAACTGAGAAGAATGTAAAAATTTCTCGACTTTTTAAACATGGTTTATTCACTTCCTTGGCCATAATTGCTTCTTTGGAACTATTATGCTCTCATGTAAATACATATTTAGAGGAATTTCAGAAATGAGATTATGGGTCTAGTAGACCATGGCTATGCCAAAGGATTTACAACACTAACTATAATAAAGCTGACAAAAGTCATGTATAAAGTATTATAAGCCACTCTGAATGTCTTAGCTGATTAACTTCTCCAATACAACAATAGGCTGAAAAAGCACTGTGACTTTGAGAAAAATTATGTTTACTTTAATCTTCAAAACAGTTTTGTAAGCTTTAAACTCTGTCATTGCCCCATATTCATAGAAACATTAGGTAATTCAGAAAGCTACTTCACATCACAAAACCTACATTGAGTGGGAGTTATACAGCAGAAACAATCCCCACAGCCTTCTCATCTCTTAGGTAGTTACTCTACAAGACTGTGTTTGGAAATGTAGGACTAAAGCCAGACAAGCAGGCAGAGCCTCAATAGGAAAGGTTTGACTGTAGAGAAGAGGGCTGAGTTCACAGTTAAGGTGCTGTGCTGGGATTATAGGTCAACAATAAATATTAAATTTCTCTATATCTCAGAACCATATTGTTATCCAAATTTCATAGCATAACATAACACTGGTGATTTCACACTTGGCTTCAAGTTATTTTTCGATGGAAATCATAGGTAAGACATTGTAAAAGAGTATACTATTTCAATCCAGACACTGCTTACCAAAATAGAACATGGAATTTGACTCAACTGCTTAATGGTCTTTTTTACTAATGAACAGCTATTTGATTTAAATATGTTTCATATGAGCATTAAGGTTTCCTTTTATTTGATGACTAGAAGAAGTAGTTAAATCACAAAGTGAAATTATTTTTGAAAGGAAAAAAAAGGTAATTTAGGAGACCATTCATTCTCTGAGAACATGAATCATTAGTCATTATGTGACATGCATAAAATTCACTAACTGACCTCATGAATTCTAATATAGATAGTAAAGAAAGTTTAATTAACAGAAAAGGTGGATAAAGAAAACAAAGTTTCTTGGTCTGACATTGGTTGGCAATCTACATGCAAGGGATGTATGTAAAGGATGATTTATAGTTTGTCTTAGCCATTGTTTTAAACAAATTACTTGTCTAATTCTAATCAAAATTATAAATATCTTTAAATTCATCATATTTACTAAAGAATTTATCACTATAATGTGGTGGATAAACATCTTTTTGAGAACTACCTGTGGGAACAAATGCTTGCTGAAAGTTTGCTGTATGCTGCAAACTTCTATGATATTCTATATTGAAAATTTTTTAGGATTGCATGGTAATATGGTAAAAAGTACAAGGCAGACTGGCAGATGTAGGGGGTGATCATTCGCTAATATTTTTTGGGCAGTTTAGCTGCCCGTTTTTAACTGTCACTGATTGCTATGAAGATAGCATTAGGCAAAACTAAGTATTTTTTTCAAATCAGAACAAAATTTTTATATAGGCTAACTATAAATGTATGTGTTTTTTACTGAGCTGTTGTGAAATCTGGAAAGAATTTAATTTCAATTTTTCTAGTAACAGGAGAATTCAACTCTCTGTTTTTCAAATTGTTTCGAGTCAGTACACAAATTAAAGGTACCTTCTCTTAACTCCTCTTGCAGGCTGTCCAGTACATAAGTAAGTGCAATTAATTAATGCTTCTGATGTATATCTGTGCCCGGTTTTCGGCTGTTTGGATGGCCTGGAAAGGCCCGGGGTGGCCTTGGGCAGCCCGCGTTTCAAAGGACGAGAAGAGGCTTCAGTTCTTTTCTCGGTCTCGGTGTTTATTATTTGTTTATCTAAAAGATTTTCTTTCGGCCCGACAGAGGTCTGCTCAGCAGTCAGCCATGAGCACACTCCCTGCCCTCCGGGGCGGTCACCTATCTTTATACCCAAAGTTACGTATACAATATTTATCATTTTTCCCCAATACCTTTTACCCTTATTAACCAGTGCACTTTTAGTAATGACCAATCCCAAAGTGCCACCATCACCACAGAAGATGGAGGAGAAGAAGAAGAAGAAGAAGGACAGGACATGCCCCAATTCCTCCATCTTACTTCTCTAAACCCCCCTGTACAGAAATCCTAAACCCTGTGTTTCACTCTCTAACTAACTAATCCCTTCACCATTCACCCCGGTGAAATCCTCCTATCCTCATACAGGTGTCGTCTCCCGTGTAGGGTCAAAGTCCAGCCACCAGACACTTCTGGCAACATTCCAGGACTCCCGAGCCCTCCAAGGGTGGTCTCGGTGATTTGGCACCTCAGTCCTGAGGTGCTGAGATCCCACATATCTGCACAATGGAGGCTAGGGGAGCAAAGTCCCTCCTGGGTAAGAGAACATCAGGCTCATCTCCACTTGAGGAAGATGAACATACGTAAGTCTGTGGCACTCCATGAGATGCAGCCCAAAGTCCTGAAGGAATTGACTGATGTAGTTGTCAAACCACTGTGCATGATGTTTGAAAAGTCATGGCAGGCAGGTAAATCCCAGGTAATATTCCTGAATGAGTAATTAGCCCTGGAGCTCCTTTAGCTTAGCTACATCCATGGGATAAAGAGATTTGGGCTGGAGAAGTAATGTGATCTTTCTCCATGGAAGATTTTTTATTTCAGCTAGTTAACTACTCATGTCATATTTTAGGAGGACTCTTTTTCTGCATTCTCTGAGAATCATTTCTCTATATAGTCCCCTTAAAGCCCAGATAAATTAACTTTCCAGGACAGCATTGTATTGTTCCAGTTTTATCTTTATGTATTCTTAGACTTAAACCACTTTTCTATTGCTGCCAGCTTATCCTTTAATATATGACTTGGAATATTTTAACAATTTAAATCCTTCTCTTTACAAGTTTGCAAAAAACACCATCAAAAATTACTTTCAGGGGCAATATACCTTCAGCTATGTTATTGCAGGTTAAGGAAGTAAACTACAAGATCTTTTGAACCTCATTTCTCTTTCATAATTAGGTGATTTCCTTCCAAAACTGGGTGATTTTCTATCAGTATTTGAATTATTAAAAAACAAATTCCAAAAAGTTGTAGTAATTCAAAATGAGTTTCCATTGCATGAAATGTGTACATTTTCCAAGGACTTTTTATTCCTAGTCTCAAAATATGAGATTTTGAAATTTCTCCCTAAAGGACATTTTTATGTCCTTATACATTTAGTTACTAAAGTAATTTTAGAAATGACACCTAATTTCAAAATTAGTTTGAAGCAATTTTTTAACATTATTTTTTCTTTGAAACTTGGAATTGAAGCACATTTTTCCTTGCATTCTTCAATGTGTTTCTCAAAATCACAGTGTTTCTCAAAATCATGTTTCCTGTGTGTAAAATGTGATTTTCAACCAAAAATAAACCACAACAATTTCGCCTCCCCCATTCCCCAAGGTAATCTAGTTTTTGAAAGAAAGTTAATGGATGTGCTGGCTGTGGACTGTTCAGTTCCTACTAATTCTTCATTTAATATTCCATTCTTTGAAACCAGAAATGTGGGATCACAGCATAGCATATAGTAAGACCTAGGATCCATGGACGTATACGTGCCATATATATATATATATATATAAATTTATTAATGGGGGAAATGGCTCATTTGAGGTAAAAAAGGGCATGATAATAATGCATTTTATATCTGGAAAAAAGTTCCTCTTACTTAGACAAACACTAAGCTTCACGCTGAAAACTGCAAAACGTCCTTTAAACAATGCTAAAATAGGAAAACTAAAAAGAAAATCAAAAAGAACAAATCCAAACAAAACCAGCACACAATCAAAAAATAAAGCCACTCAAAGTGAAGCCCAAGGACATGATGAGAAACCCAGAAGGAAAAAAGAAGCGGTAATTTTGTGAGTGCTCAGCTAATGAATCCTGGTTTCCATGGATTTGATCCTTATGCCGGTGCCTAAGAGGAGTCCAATTTAAAGCTCTCCCTTTATCTGAAGTGTTCATGATTTCTTTTCTGTGTGGATTATATGACATTGAATAAAGGTTGTGTTTATACTGCAGCTTTTCTCTCAAGAACAGCTCAGCTGGGAGTATATTCTTTATTTTGCTGTCATCTTTCACAAAAAGTACAGAAACTTAATAACCTTTTGAAGACCAGGAGTTTGCCAAATTTAAAGGAGAATGTGATTGAAATTGCCTAGTTGTGCAGCAGTTGTTTGAGGTGCAAACAGTCAGACAACTAACTAGGCAAACACACACCAGACTGTGATTATGTAGCACCCATACAAAAACATGTTGTAAAGATCCAAGTGGAAAGGCTGGTGAGATAAGGAAAGATTGAGCTTTGACAAACTGCAGCCAAGAATAGCTTCAGTATCTTCTTCAGTATTGGAAACAGTCAAGTCCAGGGGACCAATTCTAACCAGTTCTTAAGGGTAAAATCTATGAGCTGAAATGCACACTCTGTAAGTCCTACCTTCACATAAAACTACTATCAAGGACAATAGGAAATACTATTCTACCTCTGCAATATAAAACAGAATTTGTCTACTTCTGTCAAGACAGCATGTCTTATATACAAAGAATGAAAGGGAGCAGTATGAGAGAATTTCTGTTAAGCAGTCTTTACTAAGTAATCATTGACCAGCATGACATCTCGTGCTGCAAGTGCTTCCATCAGTAGAATAAGTGACCAAGATTACTATGAAAACAGAATAAATCTGTTTATTTTTCCTGAGGCTTACTTTGGCTTTTTGCAAATAAAACTTTCATTTTATTTAGATCTATGAGGTTTTTTTACTCTTGTTGATGGACTAGAACCAGAACATTCTAGGACCAGACTGGAATGCAATTAGTTGAAAATCAACCAATCAAGTGGTGCATTGAAAATCTTCAGTTAACAATTTTGTCACACTATTTCTTCCTTCATTCATAGCAACTACAAAAACAAGAGGTGCTGAGATGCTGTTAAGTGAATAATCACCTGAATGCAAGCTGGCTATGAAGTAACTGAACTGAGGTGTTTCGGAATATTCCTGTAGCTGGCAATTTGCTCTTACTTTTGCTATACTGTTCAATCAAATAGTGAAAATTTCATGAAAATTTAATCATCATTTTCTTGGGAATAAAAAGACATTTTACAAGTATCAGTTTTTTTAAAAAAAGTTCACCCACAATCAGTTCAATTTAAGTTTGCAGTCTCGCTTCAGTTTGCACCATAACACAATATTTCATTTTGTTGCATTGAGAATGAGCCAGTCTGCCTCTTCTATTTATCTGTTAAGCATCTGTGAAGCTATGAAAAATAATGTAAATTGTTTGCCCTGCTTCTGTTGTGTAATAAGGCAGGCACTTCCAGAAGGCAAATTATCCCTAAGGCTCTTATCCAAGAGGGGCTGCCCTTTGGGCATGAGCATGTATCTGCATTGATACTGAATAAGCCTGGATGTGTAGCTTAGCCCACATGATTGCAAGGCAGCTAAAACTGCATGGCTGAATCTCATCTCTAGAGTCTATGCCTGGCATGTACACAAAGGAAAAGATGGATTTAAGGAGAGAATGTCTAGAGCCTACAAACTCCACATATAATTAGATTAATGAGAATTCTCTAGAGACTCCATCAAAGGAGGAAATTATTTGTCTAATCCAAATCTCACAGACAGCAAATGTAAGATTCTCAGTGCCTTCATTAGAATTTATATTATGCCACAGATTATAATGGGTTTATTTTTACTCATTTATATGAAAATATTTACCCCGAAATGTAAAGTAAATAAATGAAAAAGGTGTTACAGATAGGATTTATCTTACCTAAGCTTAGACATCAAACCATTAGTTATCTTAGGCTGAAATAATAACCCTAGGTTCTTTCTGCAGCTTAGTGAAAATAGGCACCTGCAGAAAAGGACAATCTGTCTCACTAAGTTTAGACAGTCTCTTCTTGAGCCAAAAGGAAGTTCTTCTGGATGTATCTTTCTCCACTGAATAAAATGGGGCAGACAGTCATTAGTTTGGAATTCAACAATTTGCTGTTAGGAATCCAACTCAAGCAAATTGAACCCCAGAATAGACTGGATAATTTTCTAACTTTTTTCCTTAGCAGTTTCATTACTGGTCATTCAGTAAAATACCTATATGTGTGGAGCAAACTTTGCCAACAAAAGGATCCTATTTCATAAGCCTCAGAGGGAAAGCAAAAAAGAGTCTATAAAGGTGCAATAAAGTATTTCTTTCCCTAATACAGTATTTCTTTCCTTCAATTTACCCTCAATTTCCAAGGATTGAGATTTTTCAGAGATAGGATAGTTTCCCACAAAGCAGAGTCCTTTCATTGACATCTGCATAGCACAGACGGCATCACCTGTATTCTATTGAACAGACTCGTATTCTACATTTAATGAAGATCCTTAATAAGTCACAAAAAGCTAACAGACAAACAAAAACTTACACAACTACAAATTACTTATGGTAATCCAACATTTAGAATTGCATAATTGTATTTTCTTAACACAAATAATATTCATCATAATTTTAAAAGCTCAGATTTATAAAGCTGTGCATCAGTCCATCCCTATGCTTCAAAGAAGATTAATAATATATATCAGCTATTCCAGATGCTCACGAAGTTGCAAAAGCTGTCAGTGAGAACATAAAATCTTGTTTTGCTATGTAGAATATAACTTTTTCAATTTTTTGGGAAAAAGGTTTTTACTCATTATATTTGAATATATATGTTTTAATTGTTGAAAATCAGGCCATTTTGTCTTGTTCTACACCTTAACAACTGTTTGTAATCAATTGATGACTGCTGCTGCTCACCGATTCATTGAGGAAATTCACTTACTCACCAACTGGAGTAGCAGGTTCTCAGAGAAAATTGAAATCCCTGCAAGAAGGATGAATAACTATTCCACTTCAAAATATGAATACAGTGGCACACAATGCCTCCTGATGTGTAATTTCTTTGTCACTAACCTTATGCCTACTATAACTAAGCAGTACTATGTCTTAGTTGGATTTCAACATATCTGGTATGTCTACACAGAGAGTCAAGGTTTTTATTTTTTTTCTCATTCCCAGTCTTGCTCATTGATGATTAGGCTAGCAATCTGCTTTTTCACTGTTTTTTTGTTCCTCCATCCCTCAGTTAATCTTTTTATGGTTTTAGGGGCTATGAAGAGCTAATTTCTTCAGTTAGTGTCTTTACTACATTCATTGCAGACATTGTTTCCACTTTGTTGATATTAAAATGCCACCTTATTTAGACACATCGTTCTCAGTGCACTTCAATACTCTATGAGTAACAATGATTCTAGCTGATAAAGCCAAATGTTTTTGGCACCTTCAATGTGCTTCGAAGTTTTTGGTAATTTTCATAAGAACAGGCATAAAAAAGGAGAAAGTAACTGTTTTTTATATAGAAATCTTTCAAACTAGAGATCACTGGGTTCCTTCCAAGCCTTATCTTCAACTTCTCTTCTGAATTTTATAAGCAAGCTGATAAATTTTGATGCTTTCTTCTCTGTGTATTCTAATTTGCCTTGACTTATCTCTATTTTTCTCTTATTTTCATGAGTCATCACAGGGAAATCTTTTCTTCTAAGTAGTTGCATGTTTTTTTAATTGTTGATAAATAAGATAGAAGAAGAAATCAGGTCCCATAGCCAGTAAGGCTACATAGATAGCTGAACATCTCTTTGGGAGCTTCATCAGTATTCCTTTTTTACTACTGTCAAGAACATAATTCCAGTTTTTAGTAATGGTTTACAACTGGACTTTGTTTGTTTTCATGATCCTTTATCAAAACTGTATCAGCAGCATCCCACATCACAGACTTTTCCACAGCTCACCTAGCTTTCTGATCAGTTCTATGTTTCTTTAGAAATAGAAATTGCACTTAGTGTTTTTACCTCCATACAAACCTTCTATGCTGTGCCTTAATTTAAAGGATAGATATACTATTTAATTTCAATTATGTGACTTTAAAACAATGTGAAAACTTTGAATCATGTAATGATTCAGGTTTGAAGTAGCCTTAGGACCTCTTGAATTCATCCGCCTGCTCAAAGCTGTCATTTAGAGTTCAGACCAGGTTGATCAGGGCTTCAACCTCTTGGGTTTTCAGCACCATGAAGGACAGAGACTGCACAACCTTTCTGATAACTGGCACCACTGATGGACTATCTACATGGTGACAGAAGGGTTCCCTGCATCCAGTCTGAACCTTTTTTTCTTTTTTTTCAAGTTGTGCTCATTGCCTTCTCTTTCTGCTCTGAATATTGACAAACTCGACTCCGCCTCAGAGCTATGGTTTAAACAGATCATTTCCACAAAAAGGAAATTGAATAGATAGATCTACCATATAACTTCCTTTATGTCCTCCAAGCAAATGCAAACAAAGGCTGCTGACATCCAGGATGGTGTAGGAATAGAGTAACATATTATGACTATGCTTCAGAACATAAAACATATCTGGAAAGAGTGTATTTTTCCTAGTATATTTATCAAGCTACCTAGGTCTATTAGTAAAAAGGTTAAAATCTGTTAAACAAAGGTGGGTTTTCAAGAATAATTAGACTTCAATCTGTGGAGCACCCAGAACATGAAGTAAACCTTTATGGTGTTGTCGATACTTCCCAGATTTGGAGTATGTTCTATCACAGAATTTTGTCACAGAAATCCTATTCAAGATTGTTCCACCACTTTCTGCATAATAGAGATAATACCTACCAAGCAAAGGTATTTTAAAATTTAATGTATTCAGTTTTGAACAACATCCAAGGATTCTACAGTAACCAAAATCTTAAGGGTACATTAGAAACAGAATATATAATGCAAGTATCATATGTTTTGCAGGCTAGAGAATTTGATCTTCTTGAAGCTTTTTATAAAGCCTCAAAGACAAAATATATCTTCAAGATATGTTTGAATAAGGACAGACAAGTAAATTTATCACACATGCCAAAAGAATGTGTGGAATAAGAAAAAAAAAGGGAAGTCTATTAGGTGATACAGATGGATGCCCACTTACGACTGGTATCACAAAACAACATGACAGGTGAAATGAGTTTTTGAACAGCTGAGCAGTATTTTTCTCACTGTTATTAATGCTTTTTCATTTTCTTAGACAAAATTTTCGATGTTGTGAAAAATATCCATCAAGTATTGTTTAGTTTTGTTTTGTTTTACTTGAGTTTGTTTTGTTTTGTTTTGTTTTGTTTTGCTTTGTTTTGCTTTTTTTTGCTTTGTTTTTAAACTGCTGAGTATCTCCATTAGTTTTAAAGCTTCTAAGGGTAGCCCTGGGACCTTGGCTTTTCTTTAACTTTTTTACTTCAGCCCTGGGTAGAGGGAGAGCTTTATCAGTTTACCAATTTTCATCTTCTTACGACCAAATACATAATAGCTAAGTACTGATAACTGTAATTCTTCAGTCAGTTCAGTCTCAGACACTTTCATTACAATTTCATATGAGAAGACTCCTCTCTCAAATTCTGAAACTTCTCTGCAATGTGAACTGGTACCTGGTAAATGGGAATGACGGAGAGATTCACTTCAAAAGCAGGCTTTTTATAGCATTTTTATTTGAATTTTAAATCCCACTCCAACTGAGGGATGGGATGACTGAGAAATCCCATTTCTGCATGGCATCATTTTTGCTATGTGAGTGTTCCCATCCGCAGATACAAGTGGATTTTTCTTCTCTAAAGAGTTCAGGAATTCCTGAAACTGAGAATTAATCCTTGAGTTTCTTATCTCAGCAGCAAGTTTGTCCTCTATCTTCACTAAACACAGCATTTCTCTAAATATGAGGAAACATTTAACTTAGGGACTAAATCGTGTCATTCTTCTTATCTTGAGTGCATCTATGATTGTCATTTATGAAGAACGGCAATCACTTTTGGAGTTAATCTCCCAGCAGTCCTCACAGCCTGTGCTTTGGCTTCACAAAGCTGCTCTTGTTGAGGGTGTAAAATGGTTTCTTTTTTGAATGAGGCTGGACTAAAAAATGCCTTGAACATCATCCAGTGTGTTCCAGCTGTTTATGGTCATCTAGTCCACAGGAGCAGACTACAGCTAAACTGAAGTAAAAAATGTTCAAAAATATAGTGTAGATTTGTTGTCCTCTGAAATAACTATTTCACTCTATGATATTGTGCCACACTGTTAATATAGACAAAATCATATCTGTTTAAAAGATGATACTGTCTAATTTCAATGGTCAAAACTCACAGATGGTGATATGATTATCTTTAGTGTTAAAATAAATCAATCATTTTATTTAACTAGGGAAAGTTAGATGTTTTCATGACATCCATTTTTAGATATCCATCCATATATCTAGATACGTTCCATGTGGATAAATTTCAAGCAGTGAATTCTCTACTGATTTCAAGGAATTCCCAGATATATGAGGTTACAGAAATATCTGTTTGTGGATTGTTTTCTTGTATATACTTTATAGAAATGTATCTCTCTATATTTAGATAGATATACTTAATTATAAATAAATGCCTACTCAAGATTTTTTCCCCTTTGCCTGCAGATGGAAGCAGGGCCAGCAGAACTGCCTGTTTGGTTGTTTGGTTGTTTGTTTGGTTGGATTTTTTATTTTTACTTGTATTTCATGGTGGTTCTTCCCAAAACAAACTTTAGTAACCTATATTATTTTTCACTTGGTATCACAATTGATAAAATGAGGAAAGAATATGAGAATTGTATTATTTTCTAGTCCTGATCAGAAAAATATTTTTCAGTTTCATAAAAGAAAGGAGAAATCATATAGTTTCAAAATATTTTATTACTTTTCTGGTGTAGAATCAAAATGACACTTTTGGAGAATGTGTTTTTCTTTGTGAGAAGGTTGTGATAGATACTCTCTCAGCCTACCCAATGCCCAGACAATAACCCACTGGCTAGAACATTTAACTTGGACGTGGGAGTAACCAATCTGCTTGTTTATGACAGATTAGGCTCCCACAGACTCCATCCCACATAGCAGGCAAGATTCTTGCTCATCAAATTATAGCATCAGCCTCTTCTAAAATGTCAAATTCTTCTTTGGTGTATCTTCCTTTCTCTATAAACACCTATATGGAAGATAAATTCCACAGTATGGAGATCATGGTTGACTTTTAAGAAGAGAGACCGTATTCCAATACCTGTTCTAGCTCATTCAAAACAGAAATTAGATTTTAGCTTTTGAATGTCCCTTGAGTATTTTGTGAATTTTTACACCTGAAAATGCGCTAGCCTCAATGAATTGAAAAATTTCAATGCAACAGGTTTGCTTTATTTTTATGACCTCTTCCTAAAAATTGATTACTGTAAAGCCAGCCCTCCCATTTGATGTGCCACTGTGATATCTGACTCATTTGCTTGCTTACCAAAATGAAATCCATGGCCATTTTGCCTGCATTATTTTGTAGTGGTACAACAATGTAAATTAATGCATTGGAATATACAATTCACTCCAGAAAATCAAGTAGATCTGAGTTAATAAGGAAGACTGGAAGGGTTATGAAAATGAGTAAGTGATTATTCTAAATTTTATTAACTGGTATGTATACCACAATGTTTCATGTCCTTGAATGTATATTAATACATAGAAATGTATTAATATAAAATATGTATTTTTAGTATGTTTCACTGTGTATTTCAGCAAAGGGGCATTCTATTACAAAATATGAATAAATAGCAAAGTGCATAGGAAAGAACCATTATAAGAGACACTGAACAAAATATCTTCAAAGGCAAAATATCTATCTTTGAAAAAATTGTGGATCAATAAAAATGTATTTTCTACAAAATATTGTGTTAACACTAATCAGAAAACAGGACAGAAATTCAAGAAAATATCTTACAAATCCATAAATAAATACTTTTAAATAAGTCAATAGCTAGTACATAATAGCATCCTTAAATGCACTGAGAATATGGAGTACATATGGAATGAAGACAAATTGCTCAGTTCTATAACTGTCATTTCCAGTTTCAGCACAGTGTTAATTGGCAGGAGAAAATTAAAAATTAACATGAAGTTATGATTAAGGAAAATAAAACTAATATTAAAGAACACTGAAGCTAAACACAGTTCTTTACAAAATGCCAGTGTATATCTTTCTTTATTGCTTGAAATGGCCTTGACAGAGCTAGCTGAGGTGATCTTCAATTAGAGTTATGCAATGAAAAATACAGTAATAAATTGCCACCAATTTGGGTTCAAAAAAAAAGCAGAAGAGCTGTTTCTGAACTTAGTTAAATGGCAAGGGAAAAGGAGATGAAAGAAATAACTGGTATGTTGCTTAGACTTTTGTCTCCTGACAAACACCAAGACCCATTTTCAGCCTGTTTCACTGGCTTCATGTAAGTCTGGAAAGCAGCAAACCAGCTGTGTTTCCCTTCTTAGGGGAAATTTCTGTCTACAGAACTCAAAGTGGCTCAAAGGGCTAAAACTACAAAGCAACGATGCCCCTTAGGTGAGCTGTCTTGGCCAATGTAAAAGGCTGTTTTTAGGAAAAAACTGGGGTGCTAGACATATTATGAAAATGCAGTCCAGGATGTCTGTAATTGTTAAATGCATATTTATTTTATAAGTATGTCTTCATCATGCAATTTAGTTGTCTGCTATAATGAGGACTGCAAATAGGGCAATTATTTTCTCTTAAAAAACAACAAAGCCCAGCAGTGTGAGGCCTGCGTTCTTCAAAACACAAGGACTTGCAGTAATTTCTTTAATATTTAATTCATGTAGGGAACAACTGCCTATCTCTCTACTTCAAAATCTTTAATTTACCCTTTTATTCCACTGACATGTTTTTAAAACAGAAAATGCCTCTTTATGAACAAAGTGTGCACGGGAAATTTTCAGAGACGAAAAATCATCGTATCATTACCATCACTTTTATGCCCAGCTAGGAAAAATACACTGACATCTTCTTGGCTGCCCTCCTGGAAGGGTCTTGTCAGTTTCATTCTCTGCTTGCGGAGGAAAAAACAAAATGAACATAAGCCTACAAGGCAGGGAGCCACAGAACCATAACCCACTCTGAGCAGAGGAAGCTGGAGGGAAGCCCTGTGCTGGCACTCAGGCCTCTGGCTTGGCACAAAGGCAGGAGCCCGAGTGCTGGACCTGCCGTCACCGCCTTGGGGGCTGCTCGGTTGCATTCTCCCTCTGTCAGAATAAAGAGGCACTCACTGGACTCTTCTGGCTTAGGCATTGTCAAAACAGTACTTCATTTCATTTTGCCCAGGACTAAAGCTCTGGAAATCCCAGTTTAAATGGCAGTCTTTTTTTGACTTATCTTTTTTTGTTTGTTTCTTTGTTTTCCCTTTCTCTGTTTGGTTCTAATCTTCAATTAGATTAGGATTAGAGGGTTTTGTCTTTTTATTTTATTTTTTTCTTTGCCTAATATATAGGAGTCCTTAAAACGTCCAGAGTTTTGTTATTTTCTTAATTTTATTTTGTTTTGGAAATTTCTTATTTGTGTGGGCATATACATAATGTGAACATATTAAAAGATATGTATGCATATAATATAAATAGTGTACATATATATATATTTATAGAACTTGTGCATTGATAAAGGTTATTATATCCATACACAATATCTTGCAGTATCTATCTACTGCAGTGCAATGCTTATGGTGCAATGCTTAGTCTGTCACAGTTAGTACAACTTCTGCTATTGGCTTAACTGAGGGCAAGGTTTAAGAATTTTATACTACATCTGAAGATATAGTGCTTTAGTTTAATAAATAGAAACAAATTTTAGGGAGAGGGTACTTGTTCATATTGAACAGAAACAGAATACACCATACCTTAGTTGATACAATCCAAACTACAAGAATACAATGAGAAAATTTCCTCCTGAACAAATATTGGCAACTCCAAATATTCTAGGTCATTTCACAACTTAAGGAGGTTTAGATTGGATATCTTTGTGGAAAGGGTTGTTAAGCATTAAAATAGGCTCCTCAGGGAGCTCCTCAGGCTCCATCATCCCAGGCGGTGTTCAAGAAACAACTTGATGTGGCACTTAGTGCCATGGTCTAGTTGACAAGATGGTGATTGGTCAAAGGTGGGACTCAATGATCTGAGAGGTCTTTTCCCACCTAAATTATTCTGTGATTAAGGATTAATTTCAATGCTGGTAATAATAATTGTAACACAAAGCACTGAAAGCAAAGAAGCAGAAGAAACATTTCAAAATGCAGAATGAAATGTTTAAAACTTGCTAACAGGAAACATTTATTTAGAGTCTAGGAAAATGGAAGAGTTTCAGATAAAAGTTTTTGTGGAGTGCAGCATAATTTCCTCTAAACTTCCAGTGATAAAATTCAGATTGACTGGAGAAGAAAGTTAGATTCAAACTGTGTCATTGTGAAGGCATGCTCATATTTAGCTGTTTACTGTACTAAATATTTATGCTCTATAGAGAAAAAGGAGAGCTGTCATAATTATTTTTAGTTCCATTTTTTGTATTGTTGATTTGGGCTCTTCATGTGGGCAGTTCATTTTGATTAGGAGTAATTTTATTCACATACATTATATGAGTAATTTCAGCTTATTTTTATCTTGATAAGCTAGAAGTGCTTCCGCATTTTGCATGGAGTGTTAACATCTGAGGATACTGTCCCTTTGTATAGCTCAGCAGTGGTTAAGAAATATCTATCATCATCAAAGTAATAAAAATATATTTATTCTTACAAAACTCTGTCACTTTGGAAGTGATGGGACTGTTATTTCAGCATTTAAGAAAAAAGCTGATTTTTGTGCAACTAGGCTTCAGTATTTAATCTGTTCAGAGAACGTCTAAGATTAGATAAGTTATAAAGTGTTATCAATAAGGTTTTACAGTATAAAAAATAGCCCTTTCATGCAGTAAGGTGATGGAAAAAAAAATTCTGCCCACTTTTGTTATATTGTTTGTTGCTTAGTGTATTAGGAGACTAAGGTGGAAGTATGGAAACTAAGTGAGCTATACATGTTGAACACAATCCCAGCTCTTTGTTTCCAAATTACCTCTTATAGAAATGTGTAGATGGAAGTCTGTGCCTCTTGAGATTATGACATAGTTTGACAGGATCATTATGGAAAATTGTATATTACTCGAAAATAGCTAAGTGCTTGCTTGACATAAGTAGCTAGCAATGTTAGGCAGCAAGTTGAACTCAGTTTGAACTATGTGGCTATGTTTAGGTCAAAGAGGGATCATAGTGAAACTCAGAGCTAACAATCTAATAATAGTTAGAATAGACTAAACTATAGCTTAAATATTGCTTAAAAATTATTAGCTAGAGTGAACAGCACATAAACTGTAACAACCTTGTTATAACATGGACTACAAAACTGATGAAAACCCTCATTGAAAGCAACCTGAAAGAAGATGACCATGTTATGGCCCCTTGGTAATGAAAAAGCAAACCAAGGAAGACTGAAAATACTCCAGATCCTAATACTGCTATTGGTCCAGACTGTTGCATGAGGGATGGGGAGTTTAGATTGTAAGAGCATAATTGCCAAGGGATTTCTATCATATCCCACTTACGTTTGCAGTGAGGCCCAAGATATAGTGTCACAGCTAGAAGAGTACATATGATTTACCATCTGTAGGCATTCTCTTGGAGCAATACCAGTACTTGAAATTTACAGCATTTCTCTAGCGATCTGATTAGACCATGTTAAAGAGTCAAGTAATTACAAAAAATAATTTTATTTCTTGCTGGTAGCTGACTCAGGTTCAACATTTCTTCACTGGCTGTAGGCATTTAAACCATCTGAGTACAGTGGGCCTCAAGCTACTTTCCAGCCTGTCCTGGATTCTCAGAAGTCCTTGGGACAGATGTTATCTCTGCTGAGCTGAATGTGAAACACAATGCAAAATCTTACTTTTTAATATACATTATACTTTTACTATTTCTCAATAACACATTAAATCAAGATAAACGAAAGCAAAATTTTGCAGTGAAGCTGTCTTTATTTGAGCATGCCGTAGATACACAGGCTGTAATAACCAGAAAGAAACAGATGAATCTGAGTAATTGAGACTTCTTCAAATAGAAAAATAAATAATTGCAGCATTTAGTCTATTTGGTTTTATGAATGTTTTGAAAATTTCAGAATTTGACAGGTGGATCCATTGTGCAAGACCATAGTGAACCGTTTCTTTAGCATTTTTTGTTCAAAGAAACCTTTTTTTTCCTTCAAATAAGTTGAGGTACTACAAATTCTTGGGGGCAATTTTGCTCAGAGCAATGCTGCATAGGAAGAAAAAGTCAGCAAGCCAACCAGCAGAAATAAAGTCTAGCAAGTAAGCTTTATTATTTTCTTTACAAAATAATATTTTTGCCTCTCAGAATTAGAAAGTATTCACCAAACCTCTATTTCTCTTATCAAGAAATACTTTCTATGTGTGTATCCATGATTGATAAGGAAAACATTTTTAACTGGAAAAACTCAAAAGGATCTTATCCAAATTCATTCTTTGGGAAATTATTTACATTTTCAACATCCCAAAAGTGCTAGAAATACAAATTAATGAGCTGTTTTCCTATTAAATATTACTGGTATTATAGGGAAATAGATGAATTCTAACCTGTATAAATCATAAGGCAAGAATGCCTATCTCCATTAACAGTCTGACCAAGGACTAAAAGCAACACAAAAGCAAATTTCAAAGTGACAAACACAGGACAAAAACCTAATTAATTTACTTGTATTTAAAAAAAAAATCCAAAAAACAAAAAACACATAGATCATAATGTTTTTACTTCTGTACAATTTTAGAGGTTTGCTCTCTTCTTTGAAGAAATCTCCCAAGAAGAGTTTCCCCCTTCAACTACAGAAATCCCCTCTTGCTGATCAACATTGCATTATCAGAAAACAGAGGGCAGCTCTTCCAAACACAAGAAGTAGAGCATAAAGTACCAAGCCTTAGATGACAGGAAAAAGTGAACATTGGAAACCAAGTTACAGTCCAATTTGTAGTTTAGAAGTTCTGGAAAACTCCATAGGGCTCTCTGAAAGGTATGTGTGTGTGTGTAGAATCACTAGATGATATGTTCCCAAACCATAAATGAAATAATGTATCATGTAGGAATTTTTAATAAAGATTAGTAAAATGCTGTTATATGTTACTTAGTAGCAAACAGTAATATATAGCATTTAGTTATATTTTCATAATTATAGAATGGTTAAAGTTGGAAGGAGCCACTGGATAGGGTCTGGTTTAATCCCCCTGTTCAAGCTGAGCTCTTGAATATCTTCAAGAATGGGGACTCCACAACCTTCCTGGCCAACCTTTGCCTGTTCTAGGCTACCCCCACAGGGCAAATGCATCTTCTCATATTCTGATGTCAGATGCACTGTGTATTACTTTGTACCCATTGCCTCTGATCCCATCACTGGGAACCACTGAAAGAGCCTGGAAGTCTTCTTTGCATTCTCCCTCCAAGTATTTGCACACCTTGATGAGATCCTTTCTGGGCCTTTTTACTTCTAGGATGAATAGCCCCAGCTGTCTCAGACACTCTTTATAGGAGAGATGCTCAAGACTCTTAAGAATGTTCATGGTCCTTCAGAGACTGTCTGTTGTGTCTCTGTTTTACTGAGGATCCAGGCCCACAACATTTCCAGCTTGGCCTAATTAGTGATAAGTAGAGGAGAGGGATCACAATGCTCTTCCTAATGCAGTCAAGGGTACAGGGAGCTGCCTGTGACAGAAGGACACAGTGGTGGCTCATGTTCATCTTTGTGCCCACCAGCGTCCCAAGGTCCTTATGCGCAGCCGCCAGCATAAATTGGTACCTGGGGTTATTCTCCAGGTGTAGGGTTTTGCAATTTCCTTTTTTGAAGTGCATGATGTTCCCATAAACTCAATTCTGTATTTTTTTCCCTGGTGAATATATTTTATTTTACATTGGCACAAAACCAAACCAACAAACCAACCAATCAAATTTGATCCAGTCGTCTTATTTCAGTTTATTCGAGTTAGTGTATGTAGTTTCTTTTATATGCAGCACATAGAAAGGATGAAGTTAAAGTATGCTTAAACACATTTTTGAACCTTTACAATATAAATTTCTAAACTAGCATTTGTTATTGTTTCGAGATATTCACAGTGAATATCTTAACAGTGGTATTTTTAATCATAGAGATTTTAAGAAAACTACATAGCTACAGTTTAGGGGCTTTAAAATGGATTGTGGATAAAAGTGCCTCTATTGCAACTTCTGTGATCCTTACTGCCACAGAAGAATTTTTGATATATTATACTAAGGTCTGGGAAAGCTACCCCAACGATAAGTAAACAATCACACATGACAAAAAAATAATTCTACCATTGAATGCAGTCTGGTTCTTTGTTGGAGAAACAGATCCTAAGTTATTTAAAATTATACCTTGTAGGATATTAAGAAATGCAAGATGGTATATTTCATGGAAGTGATGAAGCCATAATCATATCCAGCCTCTTCCCAGAACAATGCAATTAAATTATGACTGGGGATGATATTGTCTGATCCAAGTCTTGTGTAAGAATTGTGCTTGAAGGTAAGCAAAAGAGAAAAAGAGAAGATGTGTAAAATTTAATTTTTAAAGACTGAGTATATCAAATATTCTTTACCATTTTACAGACTAAATAGAAATTCTAAGAAATCATAGCATGAACAAATCTGGATCAGATATTTAAAAAAAGTCTTTAAGACTTTGCTATGATTTAAATGACATATCATATATTTCAGCAGTGTTAGTCAAGAAGATTTTTTTTCTTTAATATAGCTGATGTAAATGTAAACTTTTCAAAATTAAATAAAATATTTGGAGTTTTCTTAAGAACATGGTGGCTGACAGCAATTTACTTCGGCCACTAGAGGAAAGTTACCTGTCAAAGAACACACTTTCTGTAATAAAGGTTTGTTATTTTTTAATATGCTTCATTCTTCTTTGAGCTACTTTTAGCATTGGAATAAATTATTCAGTTTTGAAAGATCCACTTATGTTCACAAAAACACATTTAAAAGACAGTTACTCTGAAAGTGGTGTCATAGTTTGCAAATTTTTAGGTCTTCCTTCTGAAAACGGCTACCTTTTGTCCTTAAAAGTTTGTACAGGCTTTCAGCAAATTTCCACCTGTTATTTACTATGATGAGAACACATAGAATAAAAAATATTACAGATGAAATTTCAGTGGTGTACACAACCTACTATCCAACAAACTTAAAACTTGTTGAGCTGAAAACCCTTTGAACTCACTCCAATCTTTATGCATTAGCAGTTGAACCCACTCTTAAATCAGAAGTTATGTGACTCAGAAATAAACAAATACAAAAATCTGAACCTTAATACTTGGCAGACCTGAATTGCAATTTATTACTCTGAAGGTATATATGTAGACGAATTGAAGGCAAGAAAGACAAAAATCTGAGAGATATAAAGAACTCATAGCCTATGGAATAGTACTGCAAAGAATAGAAATAACCTCTTTCATTTAGTTGTGTCAAAGTCTAGAAGTGGGAATTTGGAATAATTTCTAAGGGTATAGTGGAAACAGAATAGGGGCAAGGCAGGTATTGTGTCCAGCTGAACTTGGGAGCATGGAAAATGGGGCTTGCAGTAAACAGAAAGATTTAGTTAAGGTTTCATAACTTAGTTGGAGATTCATAAACAGCAGAAAAAGTATACATATCCATGAATGTGTTCAGCCTGTGTCCCTGGGTTCCAGTCATTCAACCCAGGTACAGCCATAGATTTTTGGCCTGTATAAGAGTCATGAAATACTCACATCAGAAGACGACAAAGACAAAAACCGCAAAATCTGGTACTAAATTAATGTAGTACCAGCTTTCCATCAAAATAGAAAATTATAAATATGAGGGGGAAAAAATGTTTTGAGAATTGAATTATGTTAATGGAAAGCTGGCATAAGTAAATACATTCCAGCATAAAGTCAATCCCAAAGAAATAACCCTTGACTTCTGAAGATAATTGATCCTTTTTCTCTTCCATGAAGCTAAGGGCTTTTCCTTCTCTCAGACACTATCATAAATACCTTTGAAGTTGTGAAGTTTCTTCAAATTTTTAATTGATTTTGGGGGTTTTTCTCCTGGATTTCAGAAGAAAATAAATGCTATGCTTCATAAGTACAAAATTATGTTTTCCCTTACTTGGTCTTCCAGTTAGATGCTTTACATGCCTAATCATTTTACTGCATCTGTAAAGATAAATTACATGTTTAGAAATCAGGCTGCAGATGTGTTTATGTGAATGTCACATCATTTTGGGTTTTTTAAGACTGTCAGTCACTGAGGTAAAGTGAAGCTGAAAAATTCTTCAGTGCACTAGAGACGCCTCTATGAGAACTTCCAGAAAACATTATAATGTCGTATCTACTGGAGTTAGAAAATGAATCAATAATGAAAGTCAGCATCCTGTTTTCTGAACACAGCATATGATTCAACATAATATTATTCTAAAATCTAAGCAAATTTTATCAGAATATGATACAAAAATAAGTCTCTGAACTGTTATTGGAGAGTAAATGTACTCCCTTAATAAATGGAAAATTCATTCTCTTCTTGTTTTATCTTTAAACATATATTTTAAATTTTTCACAAAGTTGTTTTTAATACAGAGGTTGTATTCTTCTAAAGTTCAGTTGCATAGGATATTTAAGCATATTTCCAGATCCAAAATTAAGACAAACATTAGAGAAGAAAACTGTTTCAACTTGCAATCAATCTGTTACTGCTTACAATGTAGTTAGACTGGGGTCACCAGTGCCTTTTTGGTTCACAAAAGGTGCGAAATATTAACTACTCAGTTTAACTGCCTTTTCTTCAGAAATTAGAAATACAACTATTTCATTTCATGGAAGGATAAAATTTGGGAAAATAAGGGCAGGAGAAGCTCCTGGAGTTAAGAGTATCAAATATAATCCTGTTTGAAAATTACCAACATTATTTTTAGGAAATAAAGTCCTAAAATGGAGAGAAAGAGTGAGAGATTAGTAAAAAGGTTTTCCTTGCTTTTGATTAATCCTGATTTAAAAAGAAATCAGGAAATTGGTCTATTCTGCTATGAAAATTTACACAAGAATAATTGAAGAGTTTTGTGTGCAATTCCTAAGAAGAGGAGAAGCCATAGACTGACAGCTAGAGTGTTTATTTCCATCAGATCTTTTCCCCTCAGTTTTTCTGTAAAGCCTAAAAACCTTTAGACTTTTTAAAGTTGACTTATCATTGGCCATGATGGTTTAGATGAAGCAGTCTTATTGGAATGACTATATAACAGAATATATATCTATTTGGAGACCTGTGACTTTCAGTTCAAATTTCCAAAATTAGTGACTGTTTGCCCTGCACAGCAATTTTGCTTCTTGGTGACAATCTTGTTTTTATATAATTTTATATAAGAGCTATTATACATCACTCTCTGCCAAAATGCACACAGAAATACACTTGGATGTTAAATCAAGTCAGCCACCATTAAGGTTAGGAAACGCCAACAGATAAACAGCAAGCATATATATTTTCTTATCATAATGTTATAAATTGTTACAATTTTTTGCAGCCCTGTACTTCACCAAATAATATAAAAATCTGCAATGACTGCACATATCCTTATATGATTTTCACACTTTAAATTCAAGAGGATTAAAATATATAAAGATGTTTCTCTATATCTTAAAATGCCGCAAAAGAGCATTTTGTAAGTCACTTTTTTCTGAGAAAATTCAATTAAAGTGCACAGAATAACAGGGAAATGCAATTAAAAATACTGTTCATATTATAAAATACTGAAAGCAATTTGAAATACTTAAATTCCAGAAAGGTTTTCTTTTTACTCTAAAAATATATCAATGTGAAAAATTACAGTGCTGTCTTGTGTTCCTATTGCTTGAGCTGTGCTCTTTCTTTGCAAGGCAGCAGGATAAAATAGATAAAAAATAGGTTTTCACCAGTTTTGATTTTATTTTGTGTTTTGGAATATAAGAGATATATTTTTATCTTCCCAGAGTGTATTTTATTTTTATGGATGCATCTGAGATATATGCTTAAAGTAATCAAATCTGCTTAAGTATGGGTATTAAAAGTGGAATTAATTCTTCCGGGTAGTGAACTGATGTCAGGCTTGCATAAAAGTCTCATTCCACAGGCCTGTGAGTGGGAAGTTAACTTTCAGCAATGCGTCCAATTTCAAGCTTGATGAGCAAAGCCATCACTTGTTTACAAATGGTTTCACATGTGGAATATTCATTGATTGATTTGTCTTATTTTCTTCTTTTTATGTTCTCTATATTTTCAATCAGTCACTACGGAGTGTGAACAATTTTATCATGAAATAGGACAGTACAACATGAAACACTTGAGGTCTCTACGGAAATATTAATTATAAGTATAGTACACAATAATTTAATTTAAAAAAAATCTGAATAAAAGGAAAAGCATTCTAGATATTCATGGTGTATAAGACATTTTATAATATCATTTGAGGAAAGAGGACATGGATTATTTTAAAAGTTAGATGTAATTTTGTCCTGGTTTAAGTATACTGTTCTAGAATAAACAAAGCCTACTGAAGAAACAGTGTTCCAAATTTTATTCAAATTATTATTTGAATATAATATTGTGTTTTATTTAATATTATTATAGTATTATAGTCATATTATAATTATAATATAATATTATTATTTTGTTTTCTTATCAAATAAAGGATTTAGATAACAGTTATCATTAATGGAGTTTGTTTATTTGGTTTGGGTTTGACAGGACTTTTTCATCCTGAACCCTTCAGGATTTTGTGATTTACACTATGCTTTGAAAGACACAAATGGAGTCCAAAGGCTACACTTCGGCCATTAGTATTTACTAGGATATAATCAGATGGCTAAAACTGCTACTACCACTGTTATTACTCCCATCACCAGTTTTAACAGTGCTAATATAAAACTGCCATACTTCATAGCCCAGAAAATGTGATTTTTCTCCAAACAAGGGAAATCCTGTTGGTTACCTGAGGGAAGGATGGGCGTGTGGTTAAAATATTATGAAAGTAAGGCCACATGGACTCAAGATGGAAAAAAGAAAAAATTATGACCACACCTTGGCCACTTCTCCTTTGGAATGATGCCCAGGGTGGCTGAGGGCTCTGCCTTCCCCATTCCCCACAATCTCCAAGGCTGGACCTCACCAGAGACAGCTCAAGCTTCAGGAACCATGGCAGGCTGACGTTCTTGTTGGGGAAAGGGATGGGCACACAGGTGTTTTTGTACAGAAATGTGAACTATAAAGTTTATAAAGCTGTTCTGTTGCAATATGTAATTTGGACTGTTCAAATATTATTAATTTTAATATTAAAATATTAATTGGGCTAGCCATAATTCCTTAGGTCCCCATGTTTGACACATTTGTTTTTTGAAGGTAACAAGGTTTTAAGTCTTACAATGGTATCCCTGGAGCTACAGGTAAAGCAGGGAGGGAGAAATTACTGACACTAGCAAAATGCAATTATTGTCTAAGAAAAAGAGAAGAAGAAATGACAGACAGATAAACAGACAGATAGGAGACAAACAGGGAAATGGTCAAACTATCTCATTAAGCAGGGTAGTAAGTACTCCCAGTGCACCATCTATCTGTTGTCTACTCAGTTTTTGTTTTGCTTTGGATTGTCTTGTTCTCTGTATGGAGTGGGATATGGGCACACAAATATATATTTTGAAATGAGATATGACAAATAACTTAGAACAAGTCCTTGTTAATCCCAGGTGCTGTAGGGAACAAAGCAATAGCATGCTTCCTTGAAAATTTAACAGGTGGATGGGGGAGATTGGCATCATTAAAGGACAGGGGCACAAAGTGACATGTTAAAGGTCAATGTGTTTAAACAGTATAAGTTTATGAGGGGAAGATAAGTGCTGAAGGACCTTGAGAGAGGGGAGAAGCTATTTGTTGAATGTGACAGAAAATGGTGAGTCAGGAATGAATCGAGGAAGGTGACATTATCAAAACAGGTGCTAAGTTCACAATCGAAGTCTAATTAAATAACACCAGGTAACTTGAATTTTTCAAGGGATGGAATAAAGGACACAACAAAATCTGATGCTAATGATGCCCATTTATGTTAGATTTGTCAAAAAACATGTACTATAGACACTGCTTTTCTACCTACTCCCATAGAGAAACAAAGACCAGAGATGTTTACATTACATACATATATATATAAAACCTAGATAGAAAAATTCATGCAGAGGTTCAAATGGAATAATTGGCTAGTCTGGCTGAAAGTACCTACACTTCTCCGAAATTAGGAGAAAAGAAGAGAAACATGCTTGAGAAAAAGTATGGCATCTCTTGTTAAAGGAAGGTGTAAAATTGTGTTTATTGTTACAGCTAGGTCACAGTATCAAGAACTGCAAATTCCCTTTCCTTAGTTCTTCTTCCATTGTGTTCAGCCAAGGTACTCTGAAAACAAAATTATGTACCTCAAATCAAAAGATTAAAAATTACATTGAATTTTAAAATGCACGAATATATGCAATATTTCTTTAGTATGCTATCAATTGGTACTATAGACCATAGTCTATATAGTGTCTCATTTTTCTATGAAGATTACATAAATATTTTTCTTACCTTTAACAACAAAGAAAAGAAATATGGCCATTTTATATTCATAAGCAAAAAGTTGAAAGAAATGTCTGGTTAAGCCATTTTAGCTATTTGAATATACATAATATAGACTATAAAGAATAACTATTTAAGAATTGAAATAATATTGTTACATGTTGCTGTATTATTCTGCTCCAAGTCATTACCTAAAAATTACTCTTAATGGTATCACAAATAGTTATTCCTTTTGTCTATAATTTCCCTTCACCTGGTACTTTATTATTTCTTGCTGGTACCCAATACTATCAGTTTTGCAAGCAATATAAAAAGAATACTAAGGTGGAAGGATGGCTGTACTATTCATTGCAAAATCCTTTCATAACCAGCAATTCTGATCCTATTACTACAAACAAATTTTGCCAATTTTTTTTTTAAATAGCTGTCATTAGTTTAGGAATTACTCTTTTTGCTCTTTTTCTTAATAAATGTTAAAAAAACCCATTAAACTAATGAACTGAAATCAGATCATTATCATCAAATCCTCATCAGTCCAGTTTTCCAAATATTTTTACCTGTTGAATCATCCTTTGGATCATTTCTTAAAATCCTGTTCCAATTAAAAACAGAATCATGACTAGTTTTAGTACTCATAACCCCATGGCTACTGAATTTTTTTCTTGGACAGAATGCTCTTTTCTACCATTAATTCACAGTATAGCAAGACTAATTCCCTCATGTAAATATTTAAAGGTGAGATTTAGGGATTTTCTCCCTAAGGGATTATTATAAATCAATTACAAAATATTCAGACACATTAGCTGTGCAACAATGGTTACATTGCCAGATATCATATTTTTATACAAATGTTTTATTTATTTCTCATTAAATGAGAAATTGCTTTATAGCTTTTGGGAATTTGGTTTTGTGTTTTTAAATCACCAGGTGATTTTTACAACTGCATGGGAAGACAAATCACTAAATTATTTTTTTTCATATCTATATCTTTTATATCTATTCATATATTCCTGTGTTTGAAAGAAAAATATTTTTTTTCTGCTCCCTGTAGTGATTAGTAAATTCCCTTAAGCATCATAGTTCATTATCCGCATTTTAAAACATTTATCAATATAGAAAATATAACTTTATATCAAATAAATGCTTATGTTTTCAAAAGCAACCCTTAAATTTGTACGTCTAACATTACAGATCCTACAGTATAATTTGAAAAGATAATTTAAATTCTCACTGAATATTAAATATGGGCATTGCTGCAGGAATCTTACTGTTTCTTACACTTGTTACCACATAAATATGTCAACAACTCAATTTGACTGCAGAGTCCTTCCTCTTTCATGTAGTTTTGAACCCTGCTATACTTACACTATAGCTGTTTATTTTCAAGTTGAAAGGAAAACCTGGAATTTTTAAGATGGTGTCCACATATGGAGAAAAATAATTGTGAATGGACATGGTTGGTTGACCTTTGATGATTGCCAGATGCCCATCAAGCCACTCTAGGACTCTCTCATGAGTAGGACAGGGGGAAAAATTATGATGAAAAGCCAATGGATCATGTTAAGAACAGGGAGATCACTTACCAATTACTATCACAGTCAAAACAGACTCGAATTAGACAAATTAATCTAATTTATTGTGAAAATGAATGCCCCAAGCCTGTCAGAGTAAAGAGGCATTTAGACAAAATAACATGCTTTAACATTTGGTCAGCCATAGGTTGGTCAGACAGTTGGACAAGATGATCACTGTAGGTCCCTTCCAACTGAAACGATTTTATTCTCCTCTATTTTAATACATTCTATTCTTTCTACTCTATAGAGTCCTTCATGAAGAACTGCTCCAGTAGTCCTTGGGTTCTTTTGAAGTTCTTGTTAAGTGGCCGTGTTAAGTCATTTTCAGGAAAAAAAAATCAAATTCCAAAAACACCAACACAAAACCAAAATGAAAACACAAAGCAACAACAGCATCCCTCCTTCCCCCCATAACTTCTCCAAAAACTAAGAGGATGAGAGAATGAAATATCTATAAATATTCTTCTTTCGCATTTAGTTGTAAATTATCATTTGATTTAAAAGTTATTTGGAAGATCATAAAGATACATTATGGGTTGGACCACTGGGACTCAACGTTTAATGAGGCAGCTTGTTATTTGCAGTTTTGGACCATTCCAGCGCCAAAAAGACATTGAAATATTGGACAAACTGCAGCAGAAGTCATCAAGACAGTTGGAGGCTGTAGCCCTTGCCCTGTGAGAAGAAGTTCATGGAGCAGGTCTTGTTCAGATGGGAAAAGACACAGCTTTGGGAGAGAATTGTAAACTTGTCTGACAAATACAAGATAGTGCCAAACTCCCTCAGACATGTGTAACAACTAGATAAGTAGAGTCACACATTGCACTGGAAAGTTATAGTGTCATAGTGAATTTTTTTCACTCTGACACTAATCAGGCACTGGAAAAGATGGCTGGAACCCCATTCGCCAACACTGAACTGGAAAAGACCTTGAACAACTTGCTCTGGGTTCGCAATGCTTCCAGGAAAGGACTGAACTGCACGACTTCTAAATGTCCCTCCGGTCTAAGTTACTTGGTTTTAAAAAAAATTCCTTTTGCCATCAAGAAATATCTCAAAAAGAGCAGTTAAATGTGCTTTATTTTATTGTATTGATTTCTTTTTGCTGTCTCCAACTCTGCATTATTTAACACCCACAGAAGCACTTTCAAGTATCAGTGTTGGCACTACAGCTATGAAGATAGTTGTAACTGCTTTTGTAATTGTTATGGGATTTATAGAACATCTAGAAAAGTACATTATCTCTGTTTCTATGTAGGAAGATATGTAAGTTAAAATATAATGATATTTCTTTGAAAACTGAATCTAATTTATCAGAAAAAAACTCAAGTTTTTCAGCACATTTTTTTCATTCTGAGGTGCTTTTCTCCACCACTTAGTTCAACAGACATGCAATACAAAATTGCATGCAAGGAAAGAAGATTAAATCAGAGAGAAACCTGACCTATATTTCTGGAGAAATTTTAATATCCATAATCTTTTAAGTGCTCCTCATGCAGAGACCATATTCTTGATTAAATGACACTTGTTACAAAGTTGAATTTAATGATTCAAATTTTCACTGCCATTTTTGCATTTGAATTTTGAAGATTAATTTATAGCTATTTTGTAAAAAAAAAATCCCTAGATCATATTATATTATTCATATAATATGCTATATATTTTTGCTCTCTATTAAGAGAAAAATCAAACATGCAAAATGTGGGTAATTCTGTTTTCTCTGAAAGAAAATGTTTTGACATTTATTTTCTTCCTATTTTCCACTGTTGAAGATGGTAATTTTCAGTCTCTTTTCCAGCGCATTGTGGTGTACATACAGTGAAAATTTTTGTGAATAAACAAAAAAATATAATTTTTCTAATAAAATATAAATAAATATTTTAAGGATGAGGTAGCTAAAGATCTAGAAGTTTTAATTCAAAGTCTAAAAGAATAGTATTGCAATTGCACCTGAAATTATGCCATGACCAAATAGAATATCCTATTCCTTTACATCTTTCATTTTTTCAGCGTTCCAGGATTTCTCAAGGTTTTAGTAAATAACAGCATAGTTGTAAATCATAAACATTTTGATATAAGATAGTCAGTAGTGTGAATCTTAGAATGTTCTTCTGCAGAGCCAAGATGTGGGGTTCAATGATCCTTCTGGATTCCTTCTTATTCAGAATATTCTGTGAATGTATGAATACCCTCAGTCTTCCTTTGTTGCTAAAAAGAAGAAATAAAAATGTTCGCTGGTCAGATGTGAACACAGATCAGGATGAAATTGATGAAAAATGTATTATTTCTTTCTGGTGTTGTCTGTAAAGTGGTAGCTCAAATGTAAATATCTGAAGAACAAGCCCATATGTGATCAGATGACCAAATACTATATCTGAATAAAGTTTTAAATGTCAAGGACTTTTGGTAGGAGATATCTCTTAATGGATCAGAAATTAAAAGTTTAAATATCAACTCTGCCCAAATCAACCAAAAGCCCAAATTGAACTGCTTCTTAATTTTAAACTTATTATAAAAACAACAGTTGAAGACTTTAGGTAATATTAACCAGAAATTTTACAGATCTTCATCTCTTTTCAAATATTCACTGATTCAAAACTTATGTTTTAGATTGAGCTTAATAGCTCTCTATGCCCTGGTAATGATGTAGACTTCTCCACTGACTAATGAGAGTTTAAATACCTAGGTTTTTTCTTTTTGAAGGCATGAGTTCCATAAGTTCCTTATGTGCCACCAGTATAACAAAAAAAAAATTTAAAAAAGGAAAAATAAAAATAAAAAGAAAAGGAAAAAATAAAAAGCTTGGAAAAATTTGTCCTAGCGGAAAGAAGGAATTCAAAGAATCTTTTGCATTAGTTGTGCCTGTGCACACTTATCAGCTTTATCCAGTTTCAATTTTAAGGATAGATTAAGTTCTACTTTTTCTTTCTTTCTCTCATTTTTGTCTGTGGCTAGATAAACTTGTTAGTTACATCTTTTTCAAGTCTTCCATTACTGTTTTTCATCTAAGTTTGTTTGTTTTTTTAAACTTGGAATTTACAAAAGTAATGCCTGTCTGCCTTACTGAAAATTCTAAAATTATATATATATATAGGTTTAGCTCTTTTTTTTCTCTTCAGCATTTGATGCCAGCTTTACCTGTGGTCAGGGAGCAGAATCTTTGGGTTGATGGCAATCTCGTTTACCTTAAACCTACACATCACAGTTAAATGAAAAAAAGCAAAAAAAAAAAAAACCAAACAAAAAACCAGCAATCTGAGCCTGACGCCACAGCAAATAAATTAATGTGAGTGGAATTATTGCACATCTGATTAATTCTATTTTTGCGTGCTTGTAGGACTTTCTAAGTTTCTAAGTATTCTCAGAGCTGGTATTGATTTTTCTGGCACAATTTCCTAAATAACAGTTGTTTCATTTTTGTTTAAGTCTCAGAATTTTTTCTGTCATTTTCTTCCTTGCGTTCCTCTTCTGTTTGCCTTTTCAGAAACATGCTTCCAGTTTTGATGTTTGGGTGTCAAGGTCCCCTCTTAACTGAGTCATTCCTTTTAAATTGATAGCCTATCACCTCTTGAATGCTATCTGTTGGAATTTTGGTGAGATGTCTAAAGAAAGGGTTTATGCACTAAAGCAGACAATGTTGGGAAAGAGTCTAATTTCTAAAATAAGAGGGAGACATAATCCATTAACAGGGAAGTCTCACTGGGCTGGGAGACTAATTGAAAGTTTCTCTTAGGAAATGTGATGTGTCCTATTGCAGCAGAGATACAATTAATACACAAATTCTTTACTCACTCCTAAGAAAATATTTTAGTGCAACACCACTCCCTCTATCTTTAATTTGCTTCTCAGCAATTCCCTTCCATTCAGAGAAATGGATTAGATATTTTTCTGTCAACTCTTGATTTTGAACTATATACATTTTAAGGGAAGCTCTTAAAATTTGGACTAGGATGTCTGCTAAAGTTGCTATTGGAATAGTTCCCAGGAAAAGTTGCTATTGGAATAGTTCCCTGGAAAACTGGCAATTCTGGGCGCTATAATTGTGGTAATTTTTACTTCTGTAGAATACCTTCTACTTGATACTCTCTTTGTTACATTTTGCATTATCTGAGCCTCTTGAATTCTATTTCATTAACTCCTTTTGTAAGGACTGGATTTTCTGTAATGGTTAAACATAACCTTCTGTTGAACAGTCATCCCAAATATATTTGTTTTACTGCTCTTGGATGTTGTCTTTTTTTTTTTTTTTTTTTCCTCTGAGGTGTTAGAAGTGAAAGGAGGAGGAGAAGGGAGATCTCCTCTGTTTCACTTTATGTTGTGACTATAGGGAAACCCCCTTAGTGAACATCTTCATGTGTAAGCAACTGTTAAGCAGTTTTACTTTGAACAAATCCCTACAAAAAATCTAACAGCAGCTAAAAATGAAGTGCTCTTTCTAAAGTTTGCATCACTTCACAAAATTGTCCTAGAGATTCTTAATTGCTGCATATCCTACCAAAGTCTGAGCCTTTCTTACATAGTACTAAGAGAAAGTTGCCAAACTCTGGTTTTCATGCACCCATTCATCTATAAACGCATACACCTGTTTGTTTTCAACTTATCCTCAGTTAATACCCGAGGACAATACAAGAGCTAAGTTTATAATGTGAGATAGAGAGCTTTGCTCTCCTCTTGTAGACTTTGTCTGGCATTCGTACTTAGGCTTATTGAAAGAAAACCAAATAAAGTCCCTATGAAGAATCATGGAGCTGAGTAAATTTGTTTGTCAGTATTTCTGATTCTAGCTGGAGAAGTAATCATGGAACTATCTTTACCATTTGGCATTTGAAAATATGCCTACTTCATTTGAACAGCTAATATGCTTCAGTTTACTATTGCAAATACAGTTTCAATATAGGAAGCTATGGGGAGAGACAAAGTGTAGAAAATACTGTAGCTAACCTCAATTCCGATATGCTGAGATCTGATAATCCATTATTCAATTTCTTTTCCACCACAGTTAAATATAATCTGGCAATACACGCCCAAAACATCTTTCTTTTACTGTTAGTTTGTTGTGGGGTTTGGCTTTGTTTTTTATTTATTTTTGGAAACACTTTTTTCCCCCTGAGATTTATGGAACAGCTAGTGATGGTTATGTTTATGATTAAAATTATTATATCCATACACACAATACTTTGAAGAATATAATAAATGCATTTTCTCTTAAAAAAACTTTATAGGTTAGACAAAAATTCTGTGTATTTTAGATTCATTTCAACTCATCTCCTTTTTATTTAACATTATTAATTCTTTCAACATGGTAAGAGCTAGACAAATCTTTTAAGTAATTTGATTATTTTATGCTTGAAACAGTCCTATTCATTACTAGTACTTTTAAACTACTTCTTGAACTTAGCAAAGAGAGGTTATATCCTTGCTTCATTAATATTTAAGGCAGACTAAATGGAAAAAAATGCTTATGAAGTCCAGACATCTTTGTCACTGATATAATAGTACAGAGAGACAATTTTCTTCATAAGAACAGGAAAATAGTTCTGTCTGTTCCATGTTGGATCATTTATCTCTGTTACACTGATGAATTCATTTTAGTGACAATGCTTTGCCTGAATAATGAAAAGCTGGATAAGATAGCCTGATGGTCAAGATGGAATACTTAAATTTTCTCCAATTACAGGAAAGCTTATTTTTAAGATTCACTGTTCAGGTAATTAATCTCATTTTTCTTTCTGTTTCTTTCTTTTTCTCTATACATTTTATCACTTTCACCATGATCCTAGAGAATCCATTATCATAACGTTTATAGACATGGGTTTACTATTTCATTAAATGAGCTCTCCTCACCCTCATCTACTACTATTTTACCTATGTTATCAGAAATTCTTGAAAAACTGATATTTTGCTATATCTTTACATTATACATTATTTTCTCAGTGCTACCAGATTTATCAGTACACTACCGAGTAGAATTTGATGACTTCTTTTTCTTGAACTTAACACTTCAGCAGAAGTGCTAAGCATTTGATTTAATGGGATGATAAATAGATTTATATAGTCAATGAGTGTTTAATTCTAGAAGACACAATTGGGTTATCTAATTTGACTTGCTGATTAACATAAACTGTAGAATTTGATACTTTTAGGCCTGTGTTAGACACATTATTTATTTATGACTGAAGCATTTCCAAAGAAGGACATCTATTCACAAATTAAATTTGTCAAGAGATTTGCCATAATTTGAGTAAATGTTAAATTAGCAACTCAATTAAAATCTTGCTTCTAAGTGAATTTGTCTGACTTTTACTTTGTTATGTTTTTCTCTCATGGACTCCTGGCCCTTCCTCAGATTTGTCCCACTGTTAAGGTATTGACTGCTATGTTATCTCTCTGTATACAACATTATAAGAATCTCTAAAATGGAAGACATAGAATAAAGCAGACCAGATAATGATATTAAGATAAAAATTCATTATTTATTACACCTTTGTATTTTAATTAATTTTCTGCTTGTGGGAAATTATTTTCATAGTAAAAAAAAGTTTTGCTTTTCAGTTTTTAAATTTAGTGTGTGCTTGCTGGTACAAATAGTTTACTTTGTAAGCCTTGTAGCATTTTTCTGTGTAGATTTACATAGTCTTAGCCTGCTCAGTAATGACAGTAAGAGTCTGTCTTTCCTGATGTGGCAGTTCTCCTCCCTTGAACTAAATTTTCCATCATTTTAATTAAAATAATTTGTAAATCTAAAGAAAAATCTGTTAAGGTACATAAAGGGGACACCCATAACTGAAGATTTTCAAATGAAAGAGAAAGGTATTTGCAGACAGAGTAAGAAGATGGAAGGAAGGGTGATTTACAGATGTGATTTTTAGATTTACAGATGTTTATATTCTTCCTGCAGTGTTGAAACAAAAGTGCTGCTAGTGGGATTGAAATGTCCAAACTGAAAGATTTCAGAAATCTTAGAACAAATTGCAGTTAACAGGAACAGCCTAACTAAATGAAATCATCCGTAGAAAATCAGTCACAAAGTTGCTTTTGGAAACAAATAAAAATTATGTTAATTCAACCCAACCACCTTAAAGTGAACATTCTTATATAAGATTATCATCAGGTTTTCAGTTGTAAATTGAAGTATTTCTTTAAAACAAAATAAACATTCTTCCGAATTTATCTTAAAAAACTACATAGATATTATAGACTTCTTCTTACTTCAACCTGTTGATTTTTTCTTGTCTCTGTATTTAAAGACATGTATGCAGTTCATATATAATGTGAGTTATTAAGAGAATGATATCCTGAAAAAAAGATGGACAGAAAAGTCTTCTATTAAAATCTGGATGTAGGAAACCAGAGCTAAGCTAAGGCTCTTGTTCTAGGCTACTGCAGAGTACTCATGGGGTCAACAGGGTGATTCAGATCCTCAGAGAGGCATGTTCTCTGGCACACACAACCCTACAGTAATTTTATGTTGAATAATTTTGTTTTGGTGTAACTGGTGTTTTCTCTCTCTGCAGACACTTATTGAGAAAGGAATTTGGACATACAATTGGCTGTAAGCGGCCTGCTGAGCAACCTTTAACCTGATTGACTGAGTAGTGACAGCTTGTGCTTGATGGGCTTTTTAGGTTATACCAGCCTTTAGGAAGCTGGTCACCAAAGACAATTTAAATAACATAACAACAAAATTCCATGTTTTCTCTGTTTAGGAGGATAAATGTGTTCCAGATATTTGTCGAATATTATTGCACAAAGATGAAATTTACTCTTGTGGAATGGTTGCATAAATTGCTTTTTTTCTTAAGCAGTTAATAAAAGATTCAGACAGTCACCTAGAAAGCTGTCATTAAAATTTCAGTGTAATTATAGATAGATGTTCAAAACTGTCTTTCAGCTTCACCTTTCCTTCTCATCTCTGGATACAATCCACTTATAGCCTGAGATTTTAAAAGCTAGTATTTCCTTTTCTTTTAGTCTAATTTATTTAGATGAACGAGTTCTCCAGGAACTGGGTTTTTTTTTAACGTAGATTGTTTCAAAGACTATTTCACTGGATAATGTAAAGTAATCTCTATCCTTTTTCTAGTGTGTAAAATAGCCCTAAAATTGAAACTCATTAAGGCCTCGTATCTTCAGCTTCCTCCTGCTGTGTGTCATAACCACTGTCTTCATCTATCTCATCCTTGGAAGCTATTCCCTAACTCTCTTTCAAGACATCAGTCTCAACCCTCAGACTGAGTTGTAGCCATTCGTGTAAGTCATGTGTTTGTAACCTCCCATTGTGAATTGTAAGTAATCTCCTTTCCTGCACCATTTCATTTTCGGGCTGTAATCACAATCTCTAGTACAAGCTTTTGTCTTTTTGGCACCACTAAAATGACTAAAACACATTGAACTCAGTCTTCATATGAAAAGTTTTAGTAAATATTACTTATTTCTATCATATATTTTCTTTAAATGGAATTTGGCTAATTCTCACCTAAAAAAAAATCCCCCAAAAGAACAAAACAAAACAAATCCCTACAACTAATAGCATTAAACTGGTTTTATCTTGCCCAGGCATATCCTATATATTTATTATTTGCATAATTTGAATTAGCGTTATTCATGGAATAAGTGTTATTACTATCATTCAGAAATTGATTTTAGCAACATTTGAACTGAAAATGTTTTCGCCCTGTCATCTTAGAGTTGAAACAAGTATATTCTCAAAATATTAAGAACATAGTAGAAGACTGAATAGCGTTTCATTTGCAGTGATAAATTGCTTTCTTGTTTTTCTTACAGAAAATTTCTGGTGGTTTAAGCAGTTTAGGGAAAGTAAGATAGATGATAACATAATGGTGGTTATATACTTTAAGCTATTAAAAATAGCTTAAAATTTTGCTCACATATTAAAATACATACAAACCCAGTGATGTTTAAAACAAATCTTGAGAAAGTATCCAGAGTGTAACTCAGGCAAGGGGAAACTGGAGGTACAAAAGGAAAACTTGGATATTTTACTTTGTGAATGAGTGAACAACTTGTTCAGCTGCAAATCAATGTATATTGATTTTGATAAGGTTTGAGTTTGGCGTAGCTGATACATAGCACTGTACCCTGATTCCTGAATGGTCATGTCTTCATGCTCATTTGTGTAAAGTCTACTGTACTGTTTGCCACAAGCTTATCTTTCCTTTTCATGTACCCTACAGCAAGTAATTTTCTCACTCTTTTCCTCAGAGAGATGGATTTGAATATAGGATAATATGGGTTTAAGCCTAAAAATGCCTCTGTGTTTTTCAGAAAGATATGGAGTATGGCTTTTTTCTTGTTGTCGTTTTGTTTTGGCTTTATTTTCTTTTTTTTTTTTTTTGGTGTTTTCTTTTATTTCTTTTCCAGTCGAACCATCATTCATCATCTCTGACATCACTGACAGGCATTTTGCTTGTCAGTCTCAACAAATTAAATATACTGTCTCTGTCTGCCAATGTGCATTTACAAAAGGTCAGTATGGCAAATTATATCAGTTCCTTAGATGTCCCTTCTAGGATTGTCATAATAAAAACAACTCTCAACTTATTGATATCTTATGCTCAAAAATCATATTTTAAAGTAATTTTATTATATGCCTCATCAAGATGCTGCTTCATTTCTTACTGCATAATTTTGACAGAACTGCTTGGAAAATCAATGCCTCAGAGCTGTGTTTGGATTTACTGCTGAATCCAATTACAGTGTATTATCATAAAACGCATCAAAGTGAAATTTATTGATGGTGCTTGTTTAGTGAACGTGCAACTGTTAACTCTAAATATAAATATTTTAATGGAGTGATTTCTCACCATAACAAAAGAGCAAAGAGAAATAAACCCTGTATTCTGGCACATCAAACAACTTACTTTCAAATATAAACAAAGACTTAGAAGCACTGCATTATACATAGGTCTACTCTTACCTGACTACAAGTACAGGCAGAAGTACAAGCCTTTAAAATGTTATAGTTTTTTATTGTCTTATTTCTGTTATTGATGTTATCTAAATAATAGACATCATGTATGTGCTGTTATTTGTACCATTCTAAAATTACTAGTTGATATTTATGGGTTCAAGAGCACTTGAAACAATGTAGTTTGCCCATCCAACATCCCAGATGAGACTGATGTGTTTCTGCCTCAGACGGCCGACAATCTAATTGCGATTCCAGTTTAAAAACTGGTATAAAAGTATTGGTCATTTTATACATTAAGAAATTTGGCTAGTGAATATCTTTTAATCTACTTCTGAAGTGTCTCAGCGCACTGTGCCAGGCTACCTTTGATTCTGTGGATCTTTGCAAAAATACAAATACTCTTCACTTCATAAGGTTACACAAAAAGAAACTTTGTAGAGTTTCCATATCATCTTTAGAAGGCATGAAGAAACTTGCCCACATGGGCATTAGAACTACCTGAGACTTTAAACAATAAGAGCAAGCAAGAAAAGGAAAGCAAACAAAATAATCAAATACAAAATTTAAATTTTAGAATCACATTTCATCACTTTAAGCATCTATATGAGGTATTTCTTTGTAGGAGTCTTATAATTAGTGCTGGTTTTGTTTTTAATTTCTCATAAAAAGAACATCGGTATGTTATATCATACTTTCAAATAAACACTTAAAATATATTAATTTATATTTAAAACACCACAAACAATTTATTCTATTATTTTATTATTCACACCACTTTGTAAACAAAATTGATTTGATATCAAATTAACAGAGCTTAATAAATCCTTTGATGACAAGATTATTTCTTAATTCTAATCAAATGTATATTCATTTCAAAGTTACAGTTTCTACATTTTGTTTTCACTTGTTATGATATTTTTGATTTGCTGTTCTGTTTATAGGCTGCTGTAATTATTACTTAGGGTCACTTTTCAAGATTCCTTGCACTTGTAGATTCTTTAGATGAAGATGGGAAATAAATTTCTACTCCAAAATCCTTTTAAACTGGCTGAAAAATTTAAAATTATATACATGTGCATATGTGAACCAATATATGGAGCAGTCAGAATAGATAATTTAAAGCAAAAACAAGTAATTCAGGATAGATTATATACTCTTAAAAATAGGCAAGAATTTGGAATAAATTGTTTCTTGCCCTGAAAGATTTTTTTCTCTAAGAGTACATTTTTTTTCTACAAAAATGGAAAGTTCCCCAGAGTATTGAGGTAGAGCAACCATGTCATTCAATGTTTGGGGTTACAAATCTTCTGCTGAACAGTGCAGTCCATATTTAAGAATATTTTTCTGGTTTAAAGCTTCCAGTTTAAAGGTCCAAGTTTGCATAAAACTAGTAATTTTCCACAGTTAATACATTTCATAATGTTTTTTTGAATGATTTATACTAGCAATGTTTACCTATTTGTTAGTTACCAAGAATTCTTGTATTCAAACATAGCTTGCCCACTATCTGCCTATGGCTATTAAAGTACAAAACGAAATCTTCCCTTATGTGCAACAGCTTTAACTTACTACATGTTGTTTTCCTAGAGGAATGTATTGATTATAGAAAAAAAAAGCTAAATTTAGAAAATCAAGACGGGAATAGCAATTCTAAATTAAAATAATATATAACTGCTGATGGTACAGTGTTATTTTTTACGCAAAATCAGCATTCAGAATTTGAACTTGAGCATGTGATTGAAATGGCAGTGACTTGAAAAGCTTCTAAAGGTCTCAAATATGAATAATTGAACTCCTCACTGTACTTTCTACTTTCTGTAGGAGTATAAATCCCCATCCATAACAATAAACAGAACTTGTTTTTAGCCATCTGCTGAGATTTAGCAAATTATAACAATAGCCACCAAACAGAACTTATTCCTTAAAACTGCACTACAAAACAATTGCACATCACAAACATTATTAGTTCCTTTGCAGTGCCACACCACAATAACCAGTCAATGCACATATCACAGATCAAAAACCTTTATCCTCCCCTTAGTTCCCCAAAACATAATTATAAATCTCACTCCTGATGTCAGCAAATACTAATTCTTAGCAGTACTTTGTGGTAGATCAGACCTGATTATTCACACAAATTCTACTAAAAAGTACCAAAGTGAAAGAAGTCCAAAGTTACACAAACATGGCAGCACAAATTTTGAATAAGGGACACTGGAAACACTCACCACCTCTGCATAAGGCTCTGCTTATATTTCCACACCAATGAAAGCAGACAAAGCTGCTTTAATTTTAAAGAAATAAGGTCCATGACCTTTCTCTCTCTTTCTCTCTCCAAAGTTCATCTATTTATTGATGGTTCTAGTGATTAGAAAAAATAATATGTGTACAGTTGCAAGCTGTGATAAGTACTACTAAAGTATTCCCATGCAGGAAGAAAGACAGAAAGTGCAGCAGAAGATTTCATCGACAGAATTTTATAAGAATTAATCCTTAAAGGAGAAATGAGATATAATATAAGAAGGAATGGATAACAATTGAAAATGTGGTAGTAAATTGAATGTTATAAAATGTAGGAAGATGCATTTAGGGAATAATAATGGAAATTAAACTGACAGCTTGGAGTGTTGGTTACATTCTTACACAGTTGGTTCTTGGGCAGTTTCAGTACTCAGTACAAGAAATAAGTCTTTGGGGCATAATATTTAACCTAACTAATGTTCAAAAAAGATTTCAGCAAGGTAGGAGTTATTTCTACAGACCTTGTCACTTCAAAGGCCAGCACATCTCTGAAAACTCACCAAACTACTCTACTAGAAATTTTGCGAAGATGCCATATTTCTGTAATAAGGAATATTATCATTTTGTAAAAGCTTAAAAAGACCTCAACATAACCAACGAGTAAGTCAGAATAACTGTAAGACCCAATTGTAACATGACTGTGGAAAAGGAAAATGTGAGCTAATGTTCTATCACTGGAAGTATTACTACAGAGAAAATTAAAAGTCATGTCAGTAAGTTCAGTGAGATCTCATATTCCAGAAAGGCAGCAATTCTACATCTGCAGAGGCTGAGTTGGAAGACATAACAATGGTAGGGTTTTTATAATTTCAATTAAATACTTTTCTCACAATGTTTTCAAACTGGACATTTAACGGTAAAATTTCCATTTCATGCATATTTTGCAACTGATGGAAAACCAGAAAACAGTTTAATGATTTATTTGCTATACCAGTCTATTTGTATTAGAATTGCCTAGACTGGTCTAATTAAATTTTATGTATTGGTAAGATAAAAAAATGGGGATTTATTCCTTCATCACAAAACCCTAATGTATACTTCACAGTATACTGGTACTTCATAGTAGACTGTAATATATATAGTATTTAGCATGCTGTAAGACATATAAAAAAAATCTATTGTAAAGGTGAAGAGCTAAGACTTTCTCATCCTGTGATGTGTGCTATAACTAAAGCCTGTAAACTGGGAGGTCTGGTGGTGTGACAGACAAACAGCCCCTGTACAAGCCAGTTCAGGAATAGCAAAAATGTGCCCATAATAATCTTTATGTCTGTTCTGATGTGGAGGAAAATGTTTATTAGTCAAACTGTATGTGACAGTACAGGGAAAAGGCAAAAAAAAAGGTACTTATATTTTGACCAATATCAGTGAAAGGACAGTGTCAGAAATCTATTCATTCAGATACTTGTAATGAAGAACAATATTGAAATGTTTGCAAAAATATTTACCATCTTGATTTACTGCACAGATCCTGAGATTTGTGTGTAGCTATAGGAGACCTCTTTGAAAATATATTCTTATACATATTTATTTTTATACACAGCTTTTTTGACTTGTAAAGTGTCTGTTCTTCTGTAACAATAAGATATCACTAGAATAATTGTGGCACAATTTTATGCCACACTACTGTTTAGAATGTGACTCTTAAAACCTTACTGTATGTCTATCCTGTCACTAACAATAGAGTTCTACTTTTCTTTTAATATGCAGAGAGAAAATATAAATTAAAACATGATTTTAACTATTACATGTTCTTAGCAACCTCTTTATCAGTTTTCATGATATATAGGTTGAAATACAAAGCATTTACTGCATTCTGCAGGCACGGTAGGGTGTAGGAGACCAGAGAAGCACAGAAACAGGAATCTCCCATATAAGGATACTCCCCTTGGGTTCCATCTATTTTTAGCACATGGAATAAAGCTGAAGATATCTTGCATTATGACAAACCCGTGCTTCAGGAATTTGTGTCTTTAGCATTTTAAGTAAAGACCACCACTGGATGCTGCCTGGAATTTTTCACTATATACACCAGTCAATGGGTAGCAATTCAGGTACCCAAAAAACTGTAGTTGTAACTGATTTCACAGGAGACTAAATTACAATTATGATGAATTCAGGGGTGCCTTAGTAATGTCCAGAAGACATGATGATGTGAGCTTTAGAACACATTTTGTCTAACTTAAAATGATCAAGAGAGACATTCCCCAGAGGCTTCTACATTAGGGCTGTTTAAGACATTGTGGTACCAAAGTCTCAGGGAGTAAATAATGAGCTTGAAACACACATGAATCTGTTAGTCCTACTTCAAACAAATGCATTTGCTACTTATCTTTGCTGAAGCAATTTCAAAACTGAGCATGACGATGGGAAACTCCACAGAGTAGAAATGAGCAGATATCAAACCACCTTTTTCTAATTTGTGATAAGAAGCCACATCTGAAAATTGTCTGTCAACAAGTTCACCAGTTTCAAAAATGTTTTGGAGTGATTTAATAATTGCTTCTTTCAGTAGCTTAATAAAACTATGTCTGGCAGAGAGTTTTTGCAAATAAAACACTGCTGGAGTGTTTCAATGAACAACTTTTCCATCTCTGGAAGTGTTGGACGGGACTTTCAGCAACCTGGTCTAGTGGAAGATGCACCTGCCTATGGCGGGGGATTTGGAACTCAGTGATCTTTGAGGTTTCTTCCAACCCAAACCAATGTGGTTCTATGATTCCACGTTCTATAAACCTGAGTTCACTAAAAAGAAAATAATTGGAAAATCTAAATATTCTCTGAAAGAGACTTTTTTCTTTAATTTGGTGAATCTATAAATCAAAACACTTTAATTTAGCTTGAACCATATGCAAGAACTGATTCATTGACAATGAAAGAGTTAAAAAATATTCTGAAAACAATGGCTAATGAAGAATATTCCAATGATATACCAGAAAAGGACCTAAATGTTTAACTGCTTATGACATCATTCTCAGTTCTAAAAGACTGGTTTATTTTAATTTAATTTCACAACAGTGTGTTCATAATACTGTATTTCTATTTATTTATCAATATGATTTTTATCTACTAAGAAACTTAAATGATATTAAGTATGATTGTTTCTTTAAAAAGGAAAGCTGTACATTTAAAGGAGTCCTTACTTGTTAAAAATGAATTTAAGTCTCACTTGAACATACCTTCAAACCCTCCTGGTTAGCAATACATTAAAATAAATAAACCAACAGTTTTGTAAAACATGCCAATAAAATGTGCCAATAAAAATCCAGTTTACTTATCTAGGAATCTTACTCTAATTCTTCGCCTGTGCAGACCCAAAAGGTTTTTGGTTGCTCTTCAAATTTGCTCCTGGTTCTTTTTGACACACATATTATTAGGAAATCTAAGTATGTATAAATAAATAAGGTGATTTATGCTGCAATATTTATGATACTGCAAAAAACTTCCTCAGCACCTAAGCCATCTTTTTGATTCTTTTCAGTACTGCTATCTTGATATTTGTTAGGGAAGCTTTAAAACAGAGATACATCAAATTGCTCAGGGTATGCGTAGCTAGGTCAAAGACCAAAGTTCTGAGCTAACAAAGTGTCATGATCAGTTTTTAACCTAAGGTCTGTTTATGTGCTTAAACTGAGGAATTACAAGCAAGTTGCAAATTATTGCTGTTATTGTCAGTACTGCAGAAAGAGCTGCCAAATATTTCAGTACACTCTTGCACAGTAATTGGTATTCAACTGTCATTCTTCACCTAATGGGGTTGAATAAACTCTTGATGCCATTCAAATGACGAGCTTTGATGATGGAGACAGCTATATGGGCAAAGAGCAATGTGGAATGAAACATAAAAGAAAGGGAGCTGATGTAAGTAGCAAAATTTTCAAATAACCTTTGTTTGTAAAACTTGAATTTTCAATTCCATCTCAAGGCCATAGGAAGCTAATTTTCAGAGGACTCCTACCATTATTTTAAAGCTCTGCTATGGTTTTACACAACTTGAGTAATCATTCAACATTTTTTTGAAATTGTATAGATTGTTTGAAATTATATATATTGTAGTTTAGGAATGGTATTCCCCAGTTTAGTGTTCTGACTGAAATGCTCTGTGCTGCTTGATCACTCCTCACCCCTCCTCCTCCTCCCCCAGCATATAGGGCTGGAGAGAATGGGAGACACAAAAGGTAAAGATCATGGATTGAGATAACAAAAATGTATTGGAAACAGCAATGAGATGAGAAAACAAACAGTAACAAGAACAATACTAATAATAGAGCATACAAGAAACAAACAATTCACACACGTGTGGTCACCCCAACAATAACTCACTACACCGTCGTGCTACATCGAAGAGACCCCTACCCCTTGAAGAGACCCCTGCCCCTGTCCTTGCAAAATTATTTGAGTTGGTATAGAAAAACCTCTGAGGTGTAGCCATGCCCCCTCCTGGCTACTGCAAAAATTATCCCTGTCCTGGCATTTATGAATATTGGAAAGAATTAGCTAGCAGATATCCAAGGATGGGAAGCAGGGGAATGAGAAGTACTACTTATGAATGGAAACCAGAAGCAAAACAAATCTCTGAACCAACAGCTTGGGTTAGTATATTCCAGTTGTAAAATAAAGAGCTTTACACAAGCTTGCCAAGCCTGGCATGTTACTCACTCTCAAGAAGCAGAAAGTTTTGAAACCCATCATCATGATTGTGACTCAAGTACTAGATTCTGAGCAGGCCACACAGTTCTAATGGGATGAGACTGACTATGGGAACTGCTTCCTTTAATATGTTTATGCTGTACCTTCCTATTTCTTTGCTTAAATGAATGAAAAAGCCTAAAACCAGAGAATTTACACTGCAAACTAACTTTGAAGCATGTACAAATGACTGAAGAGGAACTACAGGTATGCATATTAAACCTTTTATCAGGTAAAATATATTTTCTATTTAAATGTCATTTTTCATGCTACTTTTTGTTCTCTACGACTATGGCAGGGAGATCAAAATATGATAATCCTGTGATAAAATCTGTATTTATTTATTAATTTACATTACATCAAGTCAAACACTTGTAAAACAGCTTAGATGTCTTGGATGCTTTACCTTCATGTGCTCATTGTTGTAAAGCCTGTATGTTGAAATACGTTGATGGAAAGAAAATTCTCTGAACACCAAAAGGATACATGAGAACAGACCTTCATGAGTATGAAACTTTGTGCCTATCAGGGTTTAACTCCAGCCATCAACCAAGCACCATGCAACCACTTGCTGATTCCATCACTAAAGGGATGGGGGGTAGAATCAAAAGGGCAAAAAGCGAGAAAACTCATGGGTTGAGACAAAGACAGCTTAATATGGAAAGCAAGAGCTGCACTTGCAAGCAAAGCTAGACGAGGAATTAATTCACTGTCTCCAACTGACAGACAGGTGTTCAGCCATCACCAGTAAAGCCAGGCTCCATCACACGTAACAGTGTCTTGGAAAGAAAAACACCATCACGCCATATGTACCCACTTCCTTCTTCTTCCTCCAGCTTTATATAGTGAACATGACACCATGTGGAACTGGGGGTGAATGAAATGCTGGGGTTGAGTTAATTTTCTTCACAGTAGCTGCTATGGGCTGTGTTTTGGATTTGTGCTGAAAATAGGACTGACAATATAGAGATGTTTGTTTCATTGCTGAGTGGAGCTTACACAGACCCAAGGTCCTTCCTACTTCTCCTACTGCCATGCTGGCAGGAGTCTGGGGGTGCACAAGGAGCTGGGAGGGAAAACAGCCATAACAGCTGACTCCAAGAGACCGAGAGACATCCCATAACACATAGTGTCATGCTTACTTTGTAAAACTGGGGGAAGCAGGAAAGGGAAGACATTTGGAATGAGGGCTTTGTCTTAAAAAAAGACCTGTGATGAAGGCCTGATTTCCTGAAGATGGCTGAATACCTTCCTGCCCGTGGGAAGCAGTGAATGAATTCCTTGCTTTGTTTTGTTTGCGCACACAGCTTTTTCTTCACCTATTAAAATGTCTTTATCTCAACCCACCAGTTTTCTCATTTTTACTCTTCCAATTCTCTTCTTATCCTGCTGATGAGGGTTGAGTGAGTGAGCAGTTACATGGTGCTTATTCACCAGCTGAGATTAAATCATGACAATGCCAAAATAAAAAGCTAGGATTTGTTCTATTTTCTCTTTGTATTACTATTTTATCCTTTATATATACTGCCTGCATAGATGTCCTCCGAGAATGTATAAAGGCATGCACAACCACACAGTAACAGATGCCCTATATATTAAATCACCACTGTCTAATTTTACAAGAGCTTACAACCCAAAATACCAAAACTTGAAAGCAGAATGAGAAACATTATGTGATAGATATTTTTTATTAGTTCAAATTTGCATGTCCAGTAACTCAAATCTTTATTGGCCATTCAAACTCAATAATATGCAGAGAAGTTGGAAGGGGAGCAGAGCTGAACATGAAGGCATCACCAGAGTCTGGCCATCCATATTTTGATTCTTTTTTGTTTTAATTTTTTTCTTGAAATGTTACCTGGTTCCCCACAGCATTGCTCTCATGAAAAAGAATTAATGAAAAAAAACATAATCCCAGAGGACACATTAATACAATGCAATTTTCCTAGGGCTGGGGTCCAATTAATTATATTCTTATATAATCCTAATCTTGCAATTAATAATTTACCTGTGATATTTATGTAAAATCAAGTTCTCTACAAGATCAGGGCCATACATTTTGAAACCACATTAACACCCTTAAAATATAGGAAATCTGTTTTATTTTATTCTGTGCTTTGTACAATGGAAAAAAACCATTTCATAGAGAGAGATAGTTTTTAAAGGAATATCATCACATTGATGTACAATCACATAATCTTTTCAAATTGATGACTCATATAATCTTTTCATAGTGACAGGACCTGAGGGAATGGTCTGAAGTTGTGTCAGGGGAGGTTTAGGTTTGATATAAGGAAAAGGTTCTTCTTCCAGAGGTTGACTGACAGTTTTTTAAAACCATATATATTGCTGATTGACACTTGAAGAGTCTCCCAGTGACATGGTCACAGCTCCAGTGTTACAGAGTTCAAGGGGCATTTGGACAATGCTCTCAGGCACATGATGTGACTCTTGGGGGTGAACTTGTGCAGGGCAGGGAATTGCACTTGATGATCCTTGTGGGCCCCTTCCAACTCAGAATATTTTGTGATATGCCGTTTTAAAGACCAAAACAATTGCTTATAGACTAACATAAACAATGAATGATGAGGATCAACAGGTTAAGCATTAATAAATTCATTGCTCATGGTAGGACACCTAATAGGTCTCTGTTGTTTACTCCCTCACCAAGAAGATGAATAAGGGATGACTGCTGTTACTTATGAAATTCTACTGCTCCTTTTACTTTGCCAAGTTGCAGTTTCCAAATTTTCTGCTTTTTCCCTAGGATTTCTTGCCCTTTCATATCAATGTTTTCCCTCCTGAATCCTTGATCTACTAACCACTCAGTCTCAGTAGTCTTCTCTCTGTCTGAAGTTTTACCTTTCTTACCTTGAATGGCTTACAGCTTTTGCACTTTCTGATGGCTCCTTCCTGCTGCTTAGCAGCTTTCTCAAATATCTAAGCCAAGGTTGCACAGCTGTTCTCTATCAAAACCAGGCTTTGTATCACAGCCAAATGAATCCCTGGGAGGAGGGTTATACACAGGTTACACCTATGCTGGTTTATCTGACTGGGTCAGGGACCATCACAAGGTACTGGAGGACAAAAAAACCTCTCATTAGCCACATTTAGCAGTTTGGTCAGGGACAACCAGTACTCCCCAAGTTATACTTGGGCATGCTTTGAGGGGTAGTATTGCACAGCAACTCAACACCACATACTTTTGACATGCCTTCCCAGTAGAGTGGTGTGAGGGAGTTTAATAATGCAAACTTCAACACCACAGAGAAAATACAGGCATGTATAATTGATTTGCCAGTGTCCCAGGTGGTCAGGAAGGCCAATGGCATCCTGGCCTGTATCAGGAATGATGTTGACAGCAGGAAGCCATTCTTCCCCTGTACTCAGCACTGGTGAAGCTGCACCTTGAGTGCTGTGTCCAGCTCTGGGCCCCTCCATTTAGAAAGCATGTTGAGATGCTCAAACACATCCAGAGAAGGGCAAAGAGGCTGGTGAAGGGTCTAAACCACAAGACCAATGAAAAGCAGCTGAGGGAGCTGGGGGTGTTCAGCCAGGAGAAAAGGAGGTTCAGGGGAGACCTCATCCCTCTCTCCAACTCCCTGACAGCAGGCTGTAGCCAGGAGGGGGCTGGCCTCTTCTCCCAGGCCACCAGTGACAGAATGAGAGGACACAGTCCTAAACTGCCACAGGGGAAGTTTAGACTAGGCATTAGAAAAACAATTCCTTACAGGAAGTAGTGTTGGACACTGGAATGGGCTACCCATGAAAATGGTGGAGTCATTACCCCTGTAGGTGTTTAAATCAGACTGGATATGGCACTCAGTGCCATGGTTTCGTTGCTAAGCTGGTGCTAGGTCATAAGTTGGACTCGATGATCTCCAAGTTCTTTTCCAACCTAGCTGATTCTGTTATTCTATGATTCTGTGATTCTGTGATTAATGCAGACTTAGCCTATCATATCACCAATCTGACATCAGCAACAATGTGAAAGAGAAAAGGGGTATACAAACTAAAATCAGAATTAATATATTATCCATGATCTCAGCTATAGTGAATATATTTAAATTATAATGAGACACTTTCAGGAGATTTGGGAGGTGAGAATACTTGATTGTCCAAAATAACCAATCTCACTACAATTCAATAGCAAAATCCACAAGGCTGTGAGAGGAAAAAAAAAAAAACAGTTTGCCAAATGAGGACAATTTTATTTTAAACCATATACAATTTTTTTTCCTGAAGAAATATGCAAGAACATGAATGCATGCATGCATGAAACAGAATATGTTTCAGTGAAGGTTGCTAACACATTCCTCCCAAAATAACTTCAAAGAATTAACATAATGAATGTGTAAATTGAAGCAGAAACTTGTTACATTTTTGCTGCCCTACAAGCTGAAAGCAGCTTGGCTGATTTGCTTTGAACTTTCAAAATATTCCTCTTTTGTAGTTTCAAACTAGGCAAAAGAATTTTCAGGACAGATAGCATAGCTTTAAACAATAACAAAGGTACTGAAAAGTAGGCCAACAAGTGGAATAGTGGTTGAATCTTTAACTAGTTTCATTCTTTCAAGTTCTGCAGATTCATTCCATAGTCTGTAGAAACATGCAAAATTGAAATTTTTATGTGGGTTTGCTTAGCATTAACACAAAGCAAAATTGAAGCATTCCTTTTGATTTGCAATGTATTTTATACAGCTCCTCTCCTGCCACCAGAATATTCTGCATTGTTTATGTTGAAAGAGTTGGAAGAAAAATGAAAAAAGAAAAGAAAAGAAAAGAAAAGAAAAGAAAAGAAAAGAAAAGAAAAGAAAAGAAAAGAAAAGAAAAGAAAAGAAAAGAAAAGAAAAGAAAAGAAAAGAAAAGAAAAGAAAAGAAAAGAAAAGAGAAAAGAAAAAAACTTGTTTTGTAACTATTCCTTGTTTACTCAAAGAGAAACCAGGTAATGCATATCACGGTGCAGTTCACAGAGAAAGGAACAGAAGTAAATTAAAGTCAAAGAGTAGAAACTCCACATGCCACAGATTGTTGAACACCTGTTTTTCCCCAACACCCTGGAATCCATTAGGAGGGCAATGTTAGACTTGTGGAAGGGGAGCCTGTGATGTTAAAACAAAAAGCTATATTTCATAAAAATTTTGTTTGTAAGACTAGAACTGGCACATGGTATTATGAGACAAAAGAGAAGAGAGGTTGATGTTTCACAGCTCTATGATGCCTGGTTGCTTATTATTGTTATTGGTCTTATTGTTTTTATTGCTGTTTTATGCATTTTCTTATTTTGCTTCCAGGCAGTTTTTCCACCGGTTTCTTTATTGTGCTTTTGTACATAGCAATCAATGATCTTGTTTCCATATCCAGCCCTACAGGAGACCTATGTTCTCTCACTCCATCTGCCATCAGCCTCTCAGGTAATAAATGAGAGAGATGATAAGCACTCTGCGTGCCTCCCTCAGGTGCTCTGACTCACTCTTGTGGAAGTGCTTTTTGCTTGAGGGAGCCTGGCTGCTAGTGCTTTTCTCCTTTTTTCTCTCTCCTGCACCAATGAATAGCCAAAAGCAGACCGTGGGACCATAACTGCTAGCCATCTGTTTTCTCTGCAAACTAAAATGTCATCAAAAATTTTGAAATAATTCACTCTCATTGCGAATTGATTTATTAAAAGTGTTATACTCCATGAACAAAGAAAGAGAAGCAGGAGAGAATTAGAGAACAAGAGACAGTTATTGTTTATCACTGAAATTTTCCAGTCATAAAAGAATTAGAAAGCAGAAAGAAAAATTAAGTAATTCAAGTAAATTCTTTATGAGTTTTGCAAATATGTGCTCTCTCTCAAATAATGATATTTTAGCATTATTTTACACTCATATATTCAAGCATCTTTTAAAAGGGACAAAATGCACTCATGAAAGGTACTTGGACTCTCATAGACTTTGAACCCTTTGAGTTAAGGTCGGCAACAGAAAAAAAATTAAAATTTAGCTCTACTTAATTATACAATTTTTTAATCATCATCTTTCTTTTCTGGCATTACTTCCAAAACACAGAAATAGTGTTAAAAAATTGAAAAAGATCGCTTGAAAAAATTTAAGAACTGCAAATGTTTCACTATTATAGGATAAGATTTCAAGTGAGAATTACAGAAAAAGCAAATTTAGTCAAAATTGTTAAAAAGGAAGAAATCTCACACAATCAGATAATGAGATGTGTTAGAAACTGAAATAGATGGCGCCTGCAAATGATGGGAATTATATCAGTGAAATTAGTGGACTAAATGTCTTGTTAAAAACATTTTCAATGAAAAAATAAAGTTTCTGAGTAAAATTGCTTAAATATGATGTCAAATTATTACAATTATCCTCAAGAAAATCAGTCACTTCAAAATTTGCTACAGTTTAGCTATGGAAAACAAATTATTTTGTCCACATTTTCCCCCTCCAATATTTTGCCATGTTGACTAAATTGCATGTTTGGGCTTTCAAGTAACTTTGGTATTTATTTCAGCCAAGAATCTGGAATATTTCTTCTTTTTTTTTTTTTTCCCCAACCTAAAATTTTTATTTGTATTAGCATTGTTTATCTACTGCAGATTAATATTATCCCACTATTTCCAGGTGCCCACATGGGAAAAGCTGCTGCTCACAATGATAAAATCACAAACAGGTGTCTGGAAAATCTTCAAAGATCCTTTGATTGTCAGCAGATCTCAGGCCAAAGAAAGCTCCTAAGTATGATATGATTGTGTTTTTCAAAAGAATCTGCCTATATCTTTGAGAGGCAGGATTAAGAGAGAGTGACTAACAGCTACTTATGGAAGATTAGATCAAGCTATTGCTGGATGATCACAAACCTCCAAAATCCTTCTTGTTATTTCTTTGGGAAAAAAAGGGGCTGATTTGTACCTTTGGCTGCCAGAGGAGCAACAGCCCAGTAATAACTTATTAGTCAGAATGAGAGAAAAAAAACCCAGAATACCATGCCTCTCATCAGCAGGAAAAAAGCTGAATTACCTTTTCAATTTCTGGTTTCATTGGTTATACAAAATTTAAACCAAGTATGTTAAAAAATGCCTATACTCTGGGAAAAAAACAGCACTGGTTTTGTTTATGTGTCATCACATTACTGTGTGATAATACTTGAAATAAGATTTTATCTCCCATTCTTTTGAGGAAATACTGAAGTTAAGATGTCTGGTTTGGTTAAAAATGACAAGAGGGATGTGTAAATCCATACTACAGTGGACTGACCAGTTAAACTGAACATCTTTTCTTGTTTTAATATAGTGGTTTGAAAATAAGCATTGCTGCTATGTAACTACATTTATTTTGTAATATTCCATACTTCAAACTTCAAAAGTTCAATTTTTCTTTATTTTCTTCTGCATTTTCCAAATTGCAATTAATGCTTTTGGAGCACTATAAATAGTTTCCCAAACATTTGAAGTTTATCAGTTTTTCATCATTTTTACTACCCAGTGAGTTTACCCCATGCATAGAAGAATAGGCACACATGCAACCTTCCAAACACGTTTCAAAATAGTGTTGTGATAGTAGGGGAGACAATAAACTGAAAATTGCCCAATTAGTATAATCATCTATATTGTTTGTGCAGCAACCAATATACTTTGTACTTAAGGCACAACCTTGAAAAAACTGCAGGTTGCAAAGAATATACCCGTGTGTTGAAATGAGATAGATAACCACTAATTTATCAAGTACTTAATTTAATCATAGATTGGTAAAATAAAAAAGTCTAAGGTCATAAGAAATTATTAGGACATCTAGTCTGACCAGCATATTACTAGTAATTACATTTTTCTTCACTAATTTTATATCTAACCCAGCAATTTTTCTGCAACATATCTTTTATGAGTAGCTTGCTTGCATCTGAACTAATCAAGATATTTTAAATATCTTCCTATTTTCATAATTTTCATTTTTTTCATTTGTGCAGATTAAGATTTCAACCATTTTGTTTCCTTCATTATAGTAGAACATTATCCTTTTATGCTTTATTTCTTTCTTTGCTTGTGAAATATTACAAAAAAAGTCAGTGTCTTGATTAAAAATGTAAACCTATATGAGTAAAACAATGTCATAGCATGAATCTGACCACAAGCATCTGGACAAACAGGTGATGGCTTAAGTTTCAGCTTTCATATTTTCCAGATTCTGGACTGCATTAATACATAACTCTGAGCTTCATGTAAAGTGTTTGCAAGGTCTCTTCACAGTTTAGTTAGACAAAACAATTCTTTTCTAGCCTGAGAACCAAGGACACCATTGCAGCTTCAGGCCCAAAAAGTACAAACAACAGCGAATTGAGCAGAGCAATCTGGGAGGATGGGACTGCATAACCTGAAGCTGTAATTGACAACTAACCTCAATACGTAAATGGACCAAAACCTATAAAAGTGTGAAAACTCATGACCGGTTGTCCATCCTGGGTCTATCTTGGGCAGAGCCCCAGCCAGGCTCTTGTGCTGCCCAAGGTGTGTCCTTTGAAGGCCTTTCAATAAACACTTACTTTATTCCTTTAACTCTGTCCAGCCTCTGTTCCAGGTATCCCCTCCAGGCATCACAGGTGTCTGGAAAATTTTAGCTCACCCATTCTGATGCTGTTAACACTGTCTGTGAGGCTTTCAGCTGAGCACAGCTAGTACTGTCTGATGCAATGCCTGAGTATTTAAGGCATCAACAGGGAGATCAGTTCTAGTGCTCAGTCTGTATGGAGCTACCTGCTTTCTTGAAGGGACAGTGTAATTGTATGATTCATGACTTGCTGAGTGATAGGGATTATCAATAAACCTCCTTGAAATGCACTTCTGTGAGTGTAAAATCAGTTTGTAAAGATGATGAGGAAATATTATAATTGGATTTGGAACAGTGGGAAAGTGAATTTGAAATGTTTTATCTCAATATTAATCATGTTTTTCACCTTAGTTGCACTCAGAATATAATAAGAGACTGTGTGGTTAATTTCTCCTCTGTATGAAATATGATTTACAAGGATATGTGCAAACTATAGCACTTAAATCTCGCTGATGGCCCAGCAGGACACCACTGTTTAGAAGCCAAGAAACAATATTAATAGTAAAGAATTCAGGAGAGAGAATGATTTTGAATGAAGTCACATTGAATGAGATTATGAAGAAAAGGGGCTCCAGACATAGCATACAGAAGAATTATATAGAAATTCAAGGTAGAATGTGTCAGAAAAAAAAAAAAAAAGAAATAGGCATGACTACATGAAAATAATTTCTGGCAAAGAATTAAAGGGAGTATTTTAAGCCACATAAATGCTAGCTCCAAACACAGGGCTAAATCTAAAAAGATTCCTACATCCACTCAATCTTGCTTTAAGCATCAGGATTAACTGTAGAAAATGAAAAACTGCAGTAATAGAACTTAATGAAAATTCAGGAGTTCTCATCTCTCAGGGAGTCTTCCCTTGCTACACAGTGATGCTACACAAAACACATGCGAAAGCTGAGGCAGGGAAAACAGATACAAAATTAATTTTAGTGAGTTTCAGTGACTGAAGGTTTTGGCACAGCTCAGTGGGCATTTTTCCTGTACATGGTTGATAACAGAAGCCGGTTCCATTCTGCTTCAGCTACCTACTTTTCCTTAGCTGGAAGAAGTCCCTGAGTTGTTGTCCCCCAAAAAATTTCCATTGCAAAAGGAAAGTCCTCAATTTTTATGTTATTGGACATAAGTCTCTGATGGGGGATAGGAAGATGGAAAACTGCTGTCGCAAAACCAGAAACAATCTCTTTTATTTCTTTCTCAAATTGTGTAGGATATTGGGCATAAGTATGTATGTGAACACCATAAAGTTCCCATCTCTCAGGGAGACTTGCCTAGCCACAAAGTGATGCTACCCAAAAAAACATGGAAAAGCTGAGGCAGTGAAAACAGACATCAAGTTCTCAAACTAGCAGGATATTGGGGATAAGTATGTGAACACTATAGAGAAAGTTCTCAGTGACTGAATCCTGCAAAGCCAGCATGTCTTAATATAAACAAGTTGCTAGAAACATGGAAGCTCATCAGAATCATAAAATCATCAAAAGTATGAGTTGGAAGAGACCTCAAAGATCATCTAGTTTTAAATCTGCCATGGACAGGGATATCTTCCACTCAGATCACTGTGGTCAAAGTCCTGTCCGACCTGAGTTTGAACACTTCCAGGAATGGAGCATGCACAACTTCAACTTCTCTGGGTATCCTGTTACAGTGGCTCACTATCCTCCTCATAAAAAATTTCTTCCTTATATCTAATCTAAACCTATCCTCTCTTTGCTTAAAACCATTCCCCTTGTCCTATCACTGCAGGCTTTAGTTAAACCTCTACCTTTAGAGCCCCCTTTAAGTATTGATATACCACAGTAAGGTCTTCTATAAATGCTCCAAAAGTGGATTACACCCCTGAGTGCTTAACACTGATTATTACCATGCAAAGTAATTATTTCCACCATGTTGATATGGCTTTTTTCCTTGATAAAGGCATTATTTTTAATCTTGAGTTTACCAACTAATCTTGAGTTAAACAACTCTGTAAGTCAAAATGTCTCTAGTGTCCCATCAAATGTGCTGTAAGCATAGCTACAGAGTTTCAAAAAAGGGTGTTCACAAGCATGATTATCTCAAATTATCCAAGAAAGACAAGAATAAAATAAGGAAAAAATGTGGTCAGTGAAGGAAAAAGGTGTCTTTGGTATTGACTATATTATCTTCACACAGATCTTTACATTTATAAAATATAAATTTAATGGGAAATTTCAGACTTCATAAAAGGGCAAATTTTTATGCCTTAATATCAAGTCAAATGCTTTGCAAAGTCTAATGAGAATTTCAGCTCTTTATGACAAAACAGGAATAGGAGATAAAGTAAATGTAAAGGGTAAGGGCTTGCCCGGCTAAATGACCATATCTTGTCAAAAACTTTTACATTTCCTTCTTAAATAATTTTTGTTTATATAATATCAGCAAAAACCACACTGGAAGACCTCCTAAAATTACAGCATAGGTGACATTTCCATGAGAAAATCTGGCAGGTTTGATAATTAAATGACACATGATGTAAACAGAAAAATAATGCAGACCTCTACTACAAAAATTGTTTTTCTTCAGTTTGAGTCTGTAAGACCTTTAAATGTCCAGCTGTAAGTTTCCTCTTATTGAATCTGTTAACATGATTGACAGTAAAGGAAATATGTTTGTGGAACCTTTGAACAAAAAAATAAAACAGAAAATGCAATTTAATTCACTTCAAAAACATAGATATATGTATGTTCAAACATATATTTATGTTTATATGTATGCATACACTTATATATGTGTTAAATAAAGTATCTTTCAGATATCTCTTTAATAATGTACTTCATAATTAGCTATGGGAATGTGGCAAGTATCAATTAAGATTTAAACATTTTTTGCTTAATCTTCCACTAAATTCTAAAAATATGTTTATTATCTATCCAGATTGTATGCTGCTAACTCATTTGAACATTTCAAAAAAACCCCAAACATATACATATTAATCTATATAAATAAAATCCAAAACAAAATGTAAAACGCTTCATAACTCATAGACGTTCAAATTCATGCATTTTTTAAAAGATCAAACTACCTCGCATGTTGCTTTTAATAAAGAAATCTCTTTAAAAAGATGCATGTTAACACATGCTGCTAACAGCTTTGTGGTCTCAGTTCTCCATAAATTCTTCTTATAAACGTTTAGAAAGAAAAAACTATCACAGATTGCTAAACACTTTTTTACCATATTGTTTTCTTTTAAAGATTTCTTTGGTTAAAAATTAGGTCAATAGTCAATCTGTTAACAATTTTACATCATGTTTTGAAATATTAAATATTCTTTGGACTAATCTCTTCTATTAATTTTTTTTTTTAATATTTACAAAATGTTTTCTATTTTCCTTAAGAAAAAAAGCATTCAGTCTTGAGGCTTGATATGGTTTAAATACATAGAAGCAATGTGATTTGGACTTTAATACAGTGATTGGGAAGAGCAGAATATGAACTATGACTCAGCCTGAAGTTTCTATTTCAAGCCTTGTAAATTGCAGTGATTTCAAAGTTATTGTTGGGTCATATTTTGGCCAAGGTCTTCCAGGACCATATTTTAAAGTATCTTTATAAATGCTTTAGATTATTTAGAGAGCCAGGAAATGGAATTTTTGATATTGTGAAAAAATAGGTGTAATACATGGAGTTTGACGACAATGTTACACATTAAATTATATATCTGCACAATTTTTCTACATCCCTATAGCCATAAATGACCTCTGTAAAAGCAGAAACTTAGTTCAATTTGTAAATATGATAATTCATTCATTATTCTATAATTTCAGACCAAATCCAGTATATATTAACATTTTGTCCTCTGATTTGTATTTTTTTAATTAACAGGTGGATGTTTTCTAAAAACTAACGTTTCAAAAATGTAATTTTCTATTACTTGTGGGTAACAAATGAAAATGAAGGACAGTCACAATCCAAAACCTAGACACAGATAAGCAGCGCATATTTGATTTTGTGTGAGAGAATGTCCCTCATTTAATCACCTCATTGGTTCCCTTTCACATATTTTTTTTTTCTTATGTGAGATCATAGACACCATTTCATGTACAGGAATATCACCATTATTCTTCCTTGTAGTCAATGCTTCTTCCTTTCCACAATTCTTTTATACTTTGTGCACTCACTCACCCATCTCCTCCTTTCTGCCTCTCCCCTGTGGGGTCTGAAAAGTGAAAAGTTTTTAAGAAGGAATAGGCAACAAGTAAATTTCAGAAGATTTCTTTGTTGTAAGTTTCAAACGGCCAGTAATGCCAGTCCTTAGAAAGCCGGCCTTCAACCTTTTTTACTGGAAGGGCATGAGGCCTGTGTTGCAGGTAACTTGTCTGACTCTTGTCTGGATATGGTACGTGGCAGCAAACAGAAAACAAACGTTGAAAACACAATGGAAGATATTATAGCTATTGAAAGGGCATATATATTCTCTCCCACATAGTTCTTTCCCACATCGTTCATAAATGTATATCAATGACAATTGGTGCCCCTCAGGGATTTGTGTCATGATGGAACAGTTATTTAATATCCTTGTTATTGACATAATAGGAAGGGATCAAGCGCTCCCTCAGCAAATATGCAATGACTCCAAGCTGAGTGGTGCATTTGGCACAACCAAAGGGTGGAATGTCATCCAGAGGGACCTGGACAATCTCCAGAAGTGGTCCCATGGTAATTTCATGAGGTTTAACAGCACCAAGTGCAAGGTGCTGCATTTGGATCAGAGAATGGTATCAGTACAGGCTGGGGCATGAGAAGGTCCAGAGCAGCCCTGCCAAGAAGGACTTGGGGGTACTGATGGATGAGTGGCTGGACACGAACTGGCAACGCGTCCTTGCATCCCCAAAAGCCAACCTTACCCTGGGCTGCACCAAAGCAGCGTGGTCAGCGGAGTGAGGGAGGGGATTCTGCCCCTCTGCTCTGCCCTTGTGAGACCCCACCTTCAGAGCTGCATCCCGTTCTGGGGTCCCCAGCACACAGGCCTGCATTATCAAATACAGGGGAGGTCCAGCAAAACGGTAAAAGGGATGGAGTTTATTACTTTTCTTGTGAGGAAAGGTTGATAGAACTATGTTTGTTCAGCTTGAAGAAGAGAAGAGTTTGGGATGACTAAATTGCAGCCTTTCAGTCCTATGAGAAAACCTACAAAGGAGATGGAAAGCTACTTTTTACAAGAGCATACTGTTACAGGACAAGGGGAAATGGATTCAAATTGAAAGAGAATAGGTTTTGATTAGATGTTAAAAATTCTTTTCTCCAAGGCTAGTGAGGAACTGGAACAGGTTGCCCAGAGAAGTTGTGGATGTTCCATCCTTGGAAATGTTTAATTCCAGGTTGGATGGAGATCTGAGGAAGCTGATCTAGTGGGAGGTATCCCTGCCCCTGACAGGGAGTTGTAACTAGGTCCCTTCCAACCCAGGCAATTCTATGATTCAATGATTCAATTATTAGTTCCTATAGAGAACTTTTTTAAAAAAAATCCTTCTTTCTAGTCAATATTACTCAAAATAAAGAAATGTTGCTTTCAGCATAATGAAGTGATTCTTTTGGAGAATGGCAAGAGGATTTTAATAATACCAGTAATGGAGGAAGTTGATTCAATTTCCTTCTTACGAAATCAGACTACTAGTCTTAGACTGAAATCTTACAAGTACAATTTTCTGAAGCTATAAGAAATTCTCTGTACACATTAGCAAAACTGCAAAATGGATATATTTCTATTCATCTGTTTTTACAACTAATCTGCCCTATCCCACTAGTTCTTTCAAAAATAAAAATATATAAAGAACAACAGCTGTATGATGGTGAGGTTACAGAGAATTAAGGTGAGGGAAAATGGAAGGACCCTAAGAAGCAGTAAGGAGAACCTTAGCTCTGACCCTGTTCCTTCACTGACAGAGAAAAATCATGTAGGATTCCTCTGGGACACTCTAACAATCCAGAATGATTTCTCTCTTTATTCATGCAGGTGTCCATGAGCAGAGTATTTACCATGCTTAGAAAACATATTTTAAATGGCCTGAAAATCAGTGTCTGGTCACATTTTCCTATTGATACAGGCTCTCTTTTTTAAAAAATGATACATTTTGATTTTCTCCCTGTGGAACTGAAATGAATTTAAATATTTCTTTTGTATCAAACATAGAACACTAAACTAAGGAATTTAAGTCAAAGTACAAAGAAACTACTCACTGTGTTAAAATATTCTCATCTTTAAGAAAGCATGAATCTTTGGCATTAAGGAAAGCTTTGCAGCAGGTCATATATCTCAGTATGGTATGGGGTTTTGTACAGCTAGTACCGAGAAAGTTGTAAGGAAACCTTTTATACAAGTATAAATTTCTTGGAGCTAAAAAAACTAATATCATAACATAGGAAGATTTTTATGCCTTTCATCCTGCCTGTTCTTTTTGGAGTGATATGTTAAGTAATGCTCCACTTTCCCCAAACATTCTGTTGATATGTTATTGAATTGTAATAGTTAAGAAATTATTTTTCAAGCCTGAGTGCAAAAACCAAAATTTATAAAGAAAGAAGAATCAAAATGAATGAATAGTGGACATTTGATTATGGAATTAATCACCTTTACATAGACTAGGTTAGGTGAGACTGTAAAGAACGACAGAAGATGAGCTAGTAAAATGGGATATGGATGTTTGAGAATGCATAAAAAATTGCAGGTTTTTTTTTTTCATTTTTCTATTAGAACCAAAGATAATATGAAATACAGTATGTGAATTGGAATTTTTTTGTGAGTCTTTTCCTCTCTCATTGAATGCTACTATGTTTATGGAATTTTTGCCTCATATTCCTGGACAGAGAAATTCAGTTCCTGCAATGGTTTCTGGGTTTTACAACTTTATTTTTTTATTTTAAATTTTACTGCGGCGAATTGCATTGAGTTCTGTTGTTTGGGTTTTTTGTTTCGTTCTTTTTTTCTGCATAGCTCTGTCTTTCTAAATATTTTCATGAAGAATTGTTCAGCAATTTCAAATTACCAGTAGAAGTTTTTTAGTGTTCGTGTGGATGTTTGTGTGTGGATGTTTTCTAGGAGGCTACTTTTTACAAGCTTAATGTTAAAATAAGGTTTTATGTTAAAAATAAAACCTGTGAGAGTTAACCTCTGTTAACTCTCCTAATACAAGGTGATTTTTTTTCCTCCTTGAGATTTAATTTTTCTTTTAAATTGGCTTACTTTAACTTATTTTTTTCTCTTTCAGATTTTTTAGTGGTCTTGCCTTTGTAGTGACTCAGTTGGACCTACTTTTAGCTGATTTATACTACAATATATCCTTGTATTACTAGACTCCACGAATTTCTGTAATGAATCTTTCTCTAGTCCAACACCTAAATATGTAACGCAGAAACACAGTGACAAAGGATGAAGAAAAGGCTGAAGTACTTATTGTCTTCTTTGCACCAGTTTTTAATAGTAAGAGCAGTTGTTCTCCAGGTGTTGATGGCATTGAGTTAGAAAAGAGGGACAGGGAGCAGAATAAAGCCTCCATTTTCCAAGGGAAAGTGGTCAGTGACAGGCAGTTTGTGAAGACACCAAGGTGGGTGGAGGCATTGATCTTCTGAAGGGCAGGAAGGCTCCTGGGCACACTGGATTGATGGGCCAAGGCCAACAAAATGAGGTTGAACAAGGCCAAGTGCCAGGCCCAGCACTTGGTCACAACAATGCCCTGTAGTGGTTCAGGCTGGGGACAGAGTGTCTGGAAAGCTGCCTGGTGGAAAAGGAGCCGGCTGTGCTGGTCACCAGTCTGCTGAACATGATCCAGAGTGTGCCCATGTGGCCAAGAAAGCCAATGGTATCCTAGCCTGTATCAAAAAAGGTGTGGCCATCAGGACTTGGGAAGTTTCTGTCCCTCTGTACTTGGTACTGGTGAGGCTACACCTTAAATCTTGTGCTCAGTTCCAGGCCCTACACTAGCAGAAGGACATTGAGGCTCTGGAGTGTGTTCAGAGAAATGCAACAATGCTGGTGAAGGGTCTAGAGAGGAGTTCTATGAGGAGTGGCTGAGGAAGCTGGGGTTGTTTAGCCTGGAGAAGAGGCATCTCAGAGAAGACCTTATCACTCTCTCCTACAGATAACCTGAGAGGAGGTTATAGTGAGCTGGGGATCAGTCTTGTCTTGCAAGCAACAAGCAACAGGACAAGAGGTAATGGCTTCAAGTTGTGCCAGGACTTTGGATATTAGGAAAAATTTCTTCACTGAAAGGGTTGTCAAACATTCAAACAGGCTTCCCAAGGAAGTGGTTGAGTCACCATCCCTGAAGGTATTTAAAAGACATGTACACATGGCCTTTAGCAATGTGGTTTATTAGTAGATTTGATGCTGCTGGGTTAATGGTCGAACTTCATCGATCTTGAAGGTCTTTTCTGACCTAAACGATTCTATGATTCTGTAAGTTTGAACATTTGTTAGTATGATAGCTACGAATGTTATTAGCCTAGAGTAAGAAATGGAAAAATGGTAAAATCTTCTTCTAGCCTAATGTAATATGTCATAGAAAGTCACTAGAAAGAACAGGAGAAATATATGGACTTCTGCATACAGATTAAAAGAACTAGTTTTAACAGGTAGATGATGACAAAGTAGGTCATGACATTCTACAAGTATTTGAAGGCTGTTATGATGTATAGGGACTGATCATTTTGTGGAATAGTGGAATAACAAATAGAAAGTAAAAGAAAATTTGTACACTTGGGAACACTTTGCAGTGGGGAGATAGTGATGTCTCTTATGGAGACTTTTAAGGGTAAATTTTGCATGGAGTTAGAAAATATCCAGTGGGCAAAAATCTGAATTGCCAGTCTATAAATCTATTCTGTCTCTCTTTTGTAATCCCCTGCAATTTCTATTTGATTAATAGGGTAAGATCTGAAATACCCTTCCAAAGTCAATTGTTCAGATCACTATATGCCAATACTTGAAAATTCTTGGGTAGACCTTAGAATGTTCTGGTATTCTGTCTGATCCTAATTCATCTGTGTTGATTGAATCCTCATCATCCTTTCCTGCTTTTCTCTGTGTATCCCAAAAGAATTCTGTAAGCTGTCAGGCAGATATGTGTATTACTGGGGATTTGAAAGATAACCAAGAGCTGAAGCAGTACAAATTCCAAAGGAACACTCATGTGAATCAGTAATTGTTTAATTCTCATCTGGGTATTAAAACAATGTATTTAAAACGACCAAAACAACATGTGTGACACAGACAAATCTGGGTCTTTGGCATATCTGGAGTGAAAAGCACCACTAAATAATTGTCTGAGGTGAAGTAATCTCTTATTTATTTTATTCCAACTGTTTATTGACATATGTCTTCTTTCCTGGTTGCAATAAAAAAAGAGTCCATTGCAGCAAAAAGGAGAGACTTACACAGAGAAAAAATATTTTCTCAAATACAAATTGCAGCTGAGGAAAGAAATGGAAAATTAAAAGGGACTTAGTATATCTTCTCCAGTATCAGAAAACCATGATATACAGGAACCAGAGCTTTTGTCTTAATTGGTGAAAACATAGGTTTGTTTCATTGTGGTAATTTCTAATTCAGTTGTCGACTTCCTATATATAAAAAAATTACTGCTAACCAGATCTTCAAGAATACTCTAATAATGTATTCTAACAAATCACTTCTCTAATCTATAGTTTCACAAACTCTGATTTCTTCTATTAAATCCAGTCTATGCTGTTTCATTGATTTTAGTTTTTGGATTTCTGGTGTTTTGGGGTTTTTTGGTTGGTTTTTTGTTTGTTTGTTTTTTTAAAACCTCATAACATTTAAAATATATTTTATTTACATTTCTCCATAAAATAAAGATGCATAGTAAGCTTCTTCAGGAAAGGTAAGGATAATTTTTGAAACTGCATCTTAAGAAAAACACATATTATTCTCTGATCTCTTTGATGAACCCATAGTAAAAGAATATAGTGCAAACAAACAACCAAATCAAAAATTAGGAGGACTGGAAAAGAATAGAACATAAATTGGCCAATCTTAAAGTAATAAAGTTGCAATGCATTTAAATGATGGTGCTAAAAGTCATCCAAGAGGTTACAAATCCCCAGAGTTAGAATTTGTGAAGACTTGTCTAGATAAGCATCTGAACAACCTGATGTGCCATTGAAGTCAGCATTCTTTGAGCATGAAATTGTACTAGGTGAACTTCAGAGATGCCTTCCAGTATTTTATAGGATATATTTTGTATTTTGTGAAACAGCTGACAGGAGGCTACAGACAATTCTTCTCACATCAAAACTCAAGCAAGTGCTTTGGGGGCTCAGACAATGTTAAAGCTCAGAGACAAGGCCAGGGTGCTGAGCTCTGAAGGCAGAGACAGACCAGACATGTCTGGTCTGTGTAGAAAGTGGTGGCTTATCAACATGAAGAGTGTAATTCTGAGAGGTCTTTAAACAGTAGGTGATGAATATCTGGGTAATTACATAATTACGAGTTTGAGGACTGGCCCTCCAACTTTTCCAGAGCAATAGAAAAGGTTAGTTATGATCCATGTTGTATGAGAGCTGAGCCAGAAACTTCAGTACATATTGAAAATGCAGCCAGTGTTTATCAGATCTGTACACACATTTAGACAGTTGTTAGAAAACTGCATCCATTGCTAAGATGAAATTGGAAATGATCTATGCAACTTTTGCAAGGGTATTTGTGTGTCGTTTCTATTCTAGTGTACAACTGTTATTAACATTGTTTCAGTTTTTGGGTCAAGTGTTTATGAATGCCCAAGTTTATTTATTGCCTGTATATGAGTTTAGAGCAAGCAATTTTGGTTTGGTTTATTTTGGTGATTCTTTTTTTTATTTTTCAATTTTTTTAAATTAAATAGGCTAGAAGAATAAGAGTGGTTTATCTCAGAGATTTGAATTTCTAGTGATTTGCACTTCCACCTTCAGATTTCTTTATTTTTTTCTAAGAATTAAAAATTAGATTCAAACAAAAGGAGGCCGTGGCACATCTCAGTTTCCCAGGTGTTTTCTTTACTAATGCCTGTGGAAATACTTTTATTAATAAAAAATCCAACACAAATTTTTTCTATCACATGCAACAAACTCTCAAACTTCTGTGACACAATGAATGCAGAATCATGCAGAAAGACGCTAGCACAAGAATTTGTGGTGATATTAGGTTAACTAAACTTATTCTTTACTTGTAGATATGGATATTTAGACAAACACAAAATATTATCCATTTAGTTATGTTGTGTCTTGTTCTGTGTGAGTTCTGCTATAGTTCATTTATATTCCTTGTGATCTATGGCATGTTGTGGAAATATATATATATTATATATGTTTTGCAGGGCAAAGTACCTGCAATGTTGAAGGTCTTACTGACATGTAATGGTGACTAAATGCTGTTTCTACTACATTAATCAATTACCAATGAAAGAATAAGCCTTCCACTGCTTCTGATTAGGAATTCACCCTGGACCTGATAAGTACTGCTAACTAAAGGACTTCCAAAGAAGCTACTCCTTGACAAAGCTTCCTCCCCTCACCTCAAACCCTCTTCCACCTCTCCCCTTATCACATTAGAATTTTCTGAAGGAAAAAATTCAACTGTTGCAGTACATGCCATAGTAGTAGAAAGTAAAATAGAAAGTTTCGGGTAAAAGCTTCTTTGAAGATTGTTTCCTTGTGCATGCTTGATTTGAAGAATTCATTCCTTCAGTTGTTGAAAACTGTTAAGGAAACCAGGTAAAAAGAATTTGGGAAAAGGAGCAGGACAGTAGTAATGAGAATATTTTCTACCTGTCATGCAGAAAGAGATACTGAACTGTATAAAGATGAAGAACTTAGTAAACATTTCTCACTATTGATGTTTTTATTGCTCATTTAAACTTGCTTACCAAGTCCTACAAACTTTCCATTTGCTTTTTCTGTGTTCTCGATACCTATGTGAAGCTTACAAATCTTTAAAATAGATGCATATTTTATTAGATATATTATGAAGAAAAAAGCATTAAATACTTTTGATGCAGTCATTTGTGAGAACACAGTCATCCCTGGATGTTCCTTTCAACCAAAACAGAAGGCAAGCAAAATATTTTTGTGTCCCGATTCTTTTTCTTTTCATGCCTTTCAAGAATTCACAGATCTGTCTCATTAGTTTGTGCCTTGGTTTCCAACTATGATCTTAATACAGTTGTTAAATGAAGGCAAACTTAACAGTTTTGAAGCAACAAATTCTGTATAAACACAACTCATGTAGTTTTTGTTAAGAATTTTGGGCTAAGGTGGCCATACATTAAATTATGTGGAGAAAATATCAGTAAACAAGAATTAGATCAGGTTTCCTGCAACTCACTGACAGTTTAGTAGAAGATATTTAATGAACTTCAAGATCTTGAGGTTCTAAGAACTGTATAACCTTTCCCTTTTAGTTACAATATACTTTATTTACCATAATCTTAGATCGGATACAAATAATGGAGTCTAAATATTTGGAACCACTCAATCAGCTCTGATAGATAACCAATGGATCTTGCTTCCTGTTCTTAAGATCTACATTATTTTATTTTCATATAATTAATTCAGTTCCGTTATGAATCCATCTTCAGCTAAATTTCTCATATGCTGTTCTGGACACAGACTTCATTGACCATTCTGTAATGTTTTTGATATTTAATCCTATTAATTCATAACCTTAGTTTATCTTGTTTAAGTCTTTTTTTATTTTTTTGGTCAACAGATTTTCCTAGATAACCTTGTCTGGGCTTTTTTTTTCTCTGTTTTGTGGTGACAACGAATTTTCTGGTGACAATGAATTGTCTATTCTATAGTCAATTTCATTAAATGTATATGCATATGTATATATATATGTATGCACACACAAGTACATACAAGAGTAGAGTGATTTATTACGCATTTTTGTTTCTTGGGTATTACATTCTGTTTGCAAATAGAAAGTACGATAAAGAAAGCACATTTCTTTTAAAGGCTGAGATAATCACATGGGAGAAGATTCTGCCACCTCTATCCAGATCAGCCCAGATATTTTATAATATCTAGTCATGGGAGATGAATCAGAGGACAGGACTAATTTAAGTTTCTTTTCTGAATATTGCAAATTTAGATGATTAAATTAAACACTAAGTTTTTTCTAGGGTTGATGGTGAAGAGGACCTTCATTAAAATTTAATCCATAGATAGTTATGTGAATTGGGTTTGTGTAGAAATGTAGCAGGGGGAAGCTACGGGGGTGGTTTTTGTGAAAAGCTGCTAGAAACTTCCCCTACATCTGATAGAGCCAATGCCAGCTGGCTTCAAGATTGGTTTGACACTGTCCAAGACTGAGTCCATCAGGAACAGTGGTGGTGCCTCTAAGAAAATGCAGTCAGGAAGAGGGCGGAAAAAACCCAAAATAACTAGGCAAGTGCAGTTGAAAAGAGGAGCACAAATTTCAATGAGTTAATATATGTTCAGGTTCAGGTGAGAATGCCCACATACTTCCCCTGAGGATGAGAGTTTAACACTGTTATGCAACACCGTGGATCATGCACAATCTTTTGGTGGAAGCCCCAGAAATTAATCTGATTTATGACACCTTCTAGGTTGAGACCTAGAGACCAGGCCATGACAGCCTCCTTGAGTCAGTTATAGCCCACCAGAAGGGATGAACCTCTTCAGGCCAACATGTGAATGTCCTGATACTTTCCCCAAGGGAGGGGGGAGATTTACACCTGAGCCAATTGTGTAAGGGAGGATATTGACATAGTAAAAAGTATTATCCCACCTCTGCAGGATCTGCTTCTTATCAGCCTTCTCATCCATCTGACTCAAAACCCAGCTTGCTGCTAAGCAATGTTTGGTTTGTTGTAGTCATCCTCTGGTGGTGGAGCTCTTCTGCACCAGGGCTGTTCTGATGCAGATAAGAAGAGGTTTTTCTATAAAACACCTAAAAACTCTTCTCCCCTCCTTTGATTGGAGGGTACAAACCTGGCCTCAGCAAAGCACCTGCTGCTTTTGCAATTGGCCACTAGTTTGAGACATTAAACTTTCATATTTCAGTCTCTCACACGTGGGGAGGCAGCTGTGCCCCTGCAGCTCACGGAGGTCCATGCCGGAGTAGAGATGCACCTGCAGCCCACAGCCCACACACCAGAGCAGATGGGCATCCGAAGGAGGCTGTGACTGTGGGAATGCTGTACTTCAGCAGGCTCTTGGCAGGACCTGTGGACCCATGGAGAGCAGAGCTCACACTGAAGCAGGTTTGATGCAAGGGCTCACCATCACACAGGGAACCCATGCTGGAGCAATCTATTCCTGAAGGACTGAACCATGTGGAGAGGTCCCATGCTGGAGCAGTTTGTGAAGAACTGCAGCCCATGGGAAGAACCCAAATTGGAGAAATTCATGGAGGATTATCTCCCAAGAAAGAGACCCTACAGGGGATCATGGGAAGAGTGTGAGGAATGCTCCCTCTAAAGTGGGGCAAAGACGACATGTGAAGAACTGATGCCAACCCCAGTACCCCTGGACTGCTGGGTGGCTAGGAGGTAGAGAAAAACTGTGAGTGAATTTAGGGCCAAGAACTTAGCAGGAGTCAAGGGGAAGGTGTTTGACACTGTCTAAATGCCAGGCACCCACAAAAGCAAAACTGGTGGTGATTGTGTGCACAGTGGCAGGCAACAAGCTGTTCATGAGCCAGCAGTGCCCTTGTGGCCAAGAAGGCCAATGTTATCCTGGAGTGCATTAGAAGAGCATTGCCAGCAATTCTAGGGATGTGATCCTGCCCCTCTACTCAGCTGGAGCAATCTATTCCTTTGGATGTGAGGCACATCTGAAGTGCTGTCCTGTTCTGGGCTCCTCAGTGCAAGAGAGACACAGAGCTCCTGGAGCAGGTCCAGTGGATGGCAACAAAGATGATCAGGGGAATGGAGCATCTCTCTTACAAGGATAGCCTGAGGGAGCTGGGCCTGTTCAGCCTTGAGAAGACACAACTGAGAGGGAACCTCATCAATGTTTATGAGTGTCTAATGGGAGGGTGTCAGAAGGATGGGGCCAAGCCCTTCTTGAGGGTATCAAGCAACAGGACAAAAGGCAATGAGCAGAAACTGATGCATAGTGAGTTCCTCCTGAACATGAGGAGGAACTTCTTTACTGTGTGGGTGACCAAGCACTGTAGCAGGTTGCCCAGGGAGGTTGTGGAGTCTCCCGCACTGAAGGTACTCATGAGCCCTTGGGACAATCCTGTGCCATGAACTCTAGGATGACCCTGCCTGATGAGCAAGGTTGGACCAATGACCCACTGTGGTCCCTTCTGACTTTACTCCTTCTGTAATTCTGAAGCCTGGACACCCACTTCTGCATCAAGCAATTGAAATAATTTTTTATTCCTTCAGACTGTCAGCAAATATGCCTATATTCACTCCTCATGGTAAAGGTTTTCATGGCTCAGCAGGTTAGGCTTTGCTTTCTTTTTAGCTAGAAACATTGTTACTGTCTTGATTTGGTATAGGGCTATCTCTTAAATCAGAAATAAATAGCCATGTGACTGAACTGTAATAAATCCAGGAGAAAAAAGGAAACAAAAGTGTGCTTCTTATTGTTTTTCTACTAAACAGAGAGGTTTAAGGCAAAGCTCAGGGGTGTTATTGAAGAATTTAATCAAATAGATATAAAAAATTGGATTTTAAATAGCTTAGACAAGTTCTGTTTCTTTACTATTTTCATATATTTCTGCTTTTAAAGATCTCCTACTGTAAGGCAAGACAAACCTTAACATATATGCAAGTGTGTTTAAGTGCGTGTGGGTGTATGAGTAGGCACAATATACGTTGATTTCACAGGAAGAGCCAACTGCAAATGCCTTACAGCTTTTTGTGCTTGATTTTGTCTTTCCGTTTTTATTTAATTTTTTTGAAATATGGTTTCCTTCTCTTGCCTTTTCCTCCAGGCTATTGTTTATCCCAATGGAAAAATTCCTTATAACCAGGATTTTTATCTTAAGCATAAATACTGACAACTTGCCTATAGCTATATTGCCTGTGGAAGCAATTACAGAATGACTGGATTGCACATGAGCAGACCAGAATAAACTTTTTACTGCAAATGTCTTTTAAATAGAAATACATTACCATTAGAAAAATGTTGGTTTTGGCTGCAAAAGTTAAAGGCAGAACATCAACAAATCTAAAATGCTTCCATCCCTGAGGGAAGAAAATATTCCATTTCATGAAATAAGAGTTTGGATGTATAAAAAACCAGCTCATAAAAATCACAGACTAACCAGGTTTCTTTTCCCATATCTAGCATCCTCCCCCACTCTCCCCTTCCCTCTGAACAGACACAATGCTTTCCATCTAATTTTTATACTTTGAGCAAGCATTTTCTTAACCCACTGTATTTTATTCCTCTAAAACTGTTTGATACTGCACTAGTTTTCTTCAAAATTGTTTAGAACAAAATCTTATTTCTACAATACCTTTTTACATTCCCTTTGTGCCAAAGCTTTGCCTCATGCCTTTGTAAGATAAAAAACAATTACTTACTTTCATCATCTTACAAGAAAGCAGTGATTAATAGTATAGATTAAATGGTCCAAAGGACAAGTCTTTTCTAGAAGATACTGCAAAGTCAGATCTCTCATCATTCCAAGAATTCCCACCCCACCCTACTGACTTGGGAGGTGCTATTTAGGGGGGTGAAAAGTTTTAACTAAAGAAAATAAAATTTTAAAAATTAATAAATTTTATTACAAATGCATATCTAGCTATATTTCAGTCTAAGATAGATAAATTATCATTATATTTATAGATTAATGTAGTATTTTGAATCTCTATTTTATTTTAAATTAACTTTTTTGACTCTGCCAAAATAGACAACCTTGCTTATACATGGCCTGAATAATTTCAATTCACTACTGTGTAGAAATTGCTAATATATGCATTAAATTGCTGTAGGTGGAGGACCTTTGGACTAGATTGAACTGGCAAACAGATGCTTTTTCTATTTAAGTAATCTCTACTTTCTCTATTTGGTAGCTTGATTTCTTATACAAACACCTGTATATGTTCAAGTATGGGCATTTGTTTCTGGTCAGATGAACAAGTAAGGATGAAAAGAGAATTTATAAATTACTTTGGGGAGAAAACTGTAACAGAAAGACATCAGGTTCAACCATCTGTTTGATCTATACCTGAGCGGCAATAAAATTAATTTATTAATAATAAAGCCAGCAAATGCTTGATAGTTGAGATTTTATTTTTCAACATTACTTTAGATAAATTCCCTAAATCTAGTAAATCAAGTAAAAAGCTATAATTAAAATATTTCTGATAATACCAAGCCATGTAGATTAGATCTGATCTTGTCAGTCAGCTCTGGACAGAATTCACAAGCGTGCATTATAAAGAACCTTCCCATGAGTCCAAGAATTCAGCTTTCCACAAACAAAATGAGAAACAGAATCCTTTTAAAGAAAGATGAAGTCCTAAAGGGCTTTCTGCTTTTTCAATTATTTGTAACTTCTTAAACATTTATACTCTTCAGTTCAGATCTGTGTCTTTAATTTATAATTAATATGTACAACAGATCTAAAAAAATCCCAAAATAAATAAACCACCCTGAGATTTTTTTAATCTGTATTACATTGAGTACGTTTTCAATGATGCATTTTAGAGATAGTAGTCAGGGGTTTTAAGTTTCTTTCTGTTAATGCCTCTATTGACTGTATGCTTAATATTTAAATGTAGAGAGCTTCATCTATGGTTAGTTTGGATACTATTCAAAAGTCCCTGAAAAGATTGTTTAAAAGATATTAAAATTTTTTCATTGATATATCAACTTCCCATTGAATTTAAAGTTTTGTTTTATTACAGAAAGTATAAGATCACGACACATCATCGCTTTAAATAGTCCTAGATTTGCCCAAGTTTGTTGGTGATACCAACTAAAAGTTAAAGAAAAGTGAACTTCTCAATCTAAATAATGACTTCAAACTTTACATCAGCTACATATGCAAGAATCTGCTTCTTCCAGTAGAAGTTAAAAAATTAAAATCCTTTTCATTAAAATAATTTTCATAGTTGACATTCTTAATACAGCATATGTACTGCATTCAGTGCAGCAGAATGTCATCTTTTTGCTGGCTTCTTGAAGTCCTTTCAAATAATAAAAACACAAGTAGATTGCTATCAATACTCTGAGTATCACAGCATTTCAATGTTTTCTCTGATGCCAAACACTATTTCCCTGTAATAAATACCTTATTAGCATCATTCATGCTACAGTAGCCCTGCCTGGAAATAAGCATGGGACTGAAATAAAAGTACCACTGACATAACAAAATAAACTGTCCCTTAATACATATGACACCTGGAGGTGTGTTTTAATTACTTTTATTTGACTAATTAGAATTAATGATAATTACCTAATTGCATTTTGCTTAGAAATTTTGAGATGCTCAAAACACAGAGCTGGTTCCCAGAATACATCTTACTGATACCCCAAAACACTGCTGTCTTAGGAATTTCCTTTTCCACTTACTACAGCATTTCTAAAGACATGGAGTTTCTAGAAATTATGTTTAACTACTGTCTACATTGCGTTGGGAGGTAGGACTCAGATGACAGATAAGGGCTTGGATTTCTCTGGACACTAGAGAAAATTAATCTTTTGTCTGAGCTATCTTCAATTTAGCTAAATTAATCTTTTCCTGACTTATTGAGATATTATTTAAAGGGGACATTGCATCTACCCTGTGTTTGATGGGAAAGTTTAAACAAGACCATGGACTGTCTAATGTTGTAAAAACTGAAGTCTTTCAAGCATGTCAGGATATAAAGTTTTGAAAAAAGGAAATTACATCTCTTTGTCTCAGGAGCTTTCAGGAATAGGTGGCAACTTAACTGTGGCTGTGAGGAGCTACAGTTTGAATTTAGTTATCAAAGTTGAGATATTCTTTTGTGGTTAAAGCTCTGGTTGCAATGGTTCATTAACTGACCAATATTTAAATAAAATATCAGAAATATCAGCTATATAAAAATGAAACTTATTTTAATATCTGAATTGTAATCTTTCATATATCTGCTGTCAAAAATGAAGACCTTATGTAGCTTACAACATTCTTTTAAAGTCCATCAGAACATGCAATCATGCATAAATCGAGAAGTATTTCCCCATGTTTTGTCTTCTAAAAAAAGATTACCTGAAATCTCCCACAGTTAAAAGAATTTCACCTATTTTCCAGAAAACCGAAGGGTATCTCAAGTCTAAGCTAATTTTTTTTCTTCTGCTACAGTACTTTACAAATGACCATTTAGTTATTCTTTAGTCACTAAGAAAAAAATCATCTCATCTTGGTTGCCATTGTACCTTGAGGAAAGGCAGGATTTGATTCCAGATCTTAGAGATGATACTAAAACAGAAAATACCAGTAATCTTTCCTGAGCCTTAATTGTTAATTTTGAGAGTAATTTTTTCCACGCTCTCAATAATAAGTGAGATTGGCCTAGAGGCACCTTAAACTGATCATAATTAAACATGAACTTTGGATTTTGCCACATTATCATCTATGATTGCTTTACTAAAATTTGCTGTAAACAGTAGAGAAAGGAAAAAAGAGAGAGGATTTAATGCTGTTGCATATAAAGCAGACTGCATTATTCTTTGACATTATATTCCAAATTCTTACTCAGTGCTCACAATGTGATACTTGCAACAAACAGCGAGTTCCACAACTCTGATATAAACTAGCAGCATTAATAAACTTATATATCATTATCTATAAGAACATATTTATGGTTTATCCAAAATATCAATTTTCAAAGAGACTTGGTGCATATATAAAAGACCTTTTCTTTAGTCATAAACTACATGGGCAAATTAAACAAAAAGGCTTGCATTTTCAGCTTGTTGTTACTTAATCATTTAAGTTTCTTTCTGTGTGAGTAAATTTTATTTCATTACATGTGTCAGATAAACGTTGACTAAGTTTCTTTTAAATAAAAAACTGTTGTGAACCTTGGACAATAATAACAGTAATAATATGTTAAAATGGTTTTTTACCCACAGTTTTCAATAACAGCATTTAAGTAAATAAAGCATGTATTTGGTAACAAAAAGAATCATTCTAAAGGGAGATTTTCACCCAGAGAATCCAGTCAGATAAATGATTTTTCATGTCTGTGAACTGAAAGTAGAATTAGAATTTTCTATGAATTAATCTACCAATACTTGTATGAAATTGCAAAGTTCCCATATCTGAAAATTATTGTAGATCTATTTTCTGAGGGGAAGAAAAAGCATTTGAGGAAAATAAGTTTTACTGAATAAAAAATTAAAGACTCAGTTAATCCCTAGTTCAGGTTTACTGCCTTTGGAGGGAGTGTGCAGTGTTGCTGACTGCGTCAGAGAAAAACTCTTGTCTCGGTAATAAAATGGATTGCACACATTTTCCATTTCAGTTTTAATGTAAATCACTGACCAATCTTGCTTGTCTTGTGGCCTAAAATTCTCATAAAATAAACCTTTTTTTGCTCCCCATGTTGAATTTTGCTGACGCTGCCGAAATTTTTCCACAGGAAAGGTGACCAAAATATTCTGATAGATCAGAAGCTCCTTATTCTCACCCTGAACAGGAAAATAGAAAGTAAGCTTGATTTTTGAAAGGGCTGCATGATTCTTGATCAATGTCCCAGTGATTTTCAATGGATTTGGCTCTGAAGTTTTTAAAGGACATGAGTATTGTGCAGAGATGTTAGCTTGCATTGACCTCACTTGAACCAGCTTTGGGGCTGTAAGGAATATGGCTCTGTTAGGCTTGACCTAACTCACGAGTGAAGCTGAGGAGAAGTGCAGAGGGGAACATATGTGGCCCGAAGTTTAGAGTCCGACTAGCTGAGGGCGAAAGGCCGACGCCCCTCTGCAATTCCTGGCCAGCACCCTTCGGCGTCTGATGGCCTCGGGCTGTGCTGGCTGCGGACTGGCTCACACCGCTGGTATAGGAGAGGAACGGAGCTGACCATTTCCCGGGGGTTAAACATCGGTTTATTGGAGGTGATGCCGGATCCAAACACCGGGAAACCAACCGGGAAAAAGTTTTTTCATAGGGGGTGAAACAGGATTATAAAGGAGGGGGGTGGGTACAGGCGGAGCCAATCGGGAAAGGTGAGGGGATGAACTTCACAGAACTGACACTCCATGGAGACCAATAATCAAAAGGTAAAGGAGGTGTCCTGGGACCCCAGCCAGCCACCATCTCCAGAGAGGAGAAGGTTCTCGAAACCTGGGAGGAGGAAGGGAGTGATTGACTGGGCCCAGGGAGGAAACAACTTTCACTGATAAGGGAAACCAGGGGAGGAGCAATTACATATCGGCAACTATGAATAGCGGTTACTATAGCAACTTAGCTGACAGGCTAGCAGTGGCGGGAAAAACTGGGGGAACGAACCCATTTTACACATAATAGGGGAGAACAATACATAAATTGGGGGAATAACACAAGAAACTTAACAACACACTACCACAGAGAAGGTTTCATGTGAGTGAAGCATGATGATGACACACCCTGTGGCACATGTGTCTGAGAGAGCAGAGTGACTGCAAACAGTAACGTGGTTCCTGCAGCTTTACTGGGCAAGTTTAGTTGACTTTGTGCAAGGTCCATAAACGTTTCAAAGAGCCACCCAGTGAGAACTTGACACCTTTGTGAATACTCAGATCCTTTCAGTATGTGTTGCATTAAATTCATAAAAGGTACTCTAAGGAGACTTCAAAGGAAAGGAAGAATGCGGTCTATCAAGAAATCTACCTGCTGGATGGAGATTTTGGACTGCCCATTGATTTACCTTCAGACTGGCAGGGTGAGTAGGTCACTCAGTAAGGGGTAGTGGTAGCCTGTTTATTATTCATGTATTTCCCAGTTATCAATAATTTCACAGATCCTCACGACAAATGTTTCTTTGGCCCGGGCAAATAACTCCTTAAAAGACTAGAAGTGGCAACAGTGGGTCCTTTGTTGTCATGAGAATATACTAAATCTAGGGTAAGAACTTCACCTAGAAGAACCCTAACCTCATACATATTCCAAATACTCTACACATTGCTCATCAGATTATCAATATTTATGAATTTCCCGTGTTTTATTTTCTGAAAATATACTGCCAAACTTGAATATATTTGAGTAAGATAAAACAAAAATGGTTCAGTGTAGATTTACATGTGTGATATATGAGATCATACAGAATGTACAGCTTTAGTGAATATTTCTAAATATATGTGATTCTGAGCAAAACTTCTTTCTCCTTTTAATAATATTATTGGATATTTTAGAAAGAAAAATTTCCACAGTAAAAAATAGAATTTTGAAAAAAGATAAAACTTCCTAATATATTAAAAAATGTTCCACAAGTTGAGTCTGTTTTGTCCATGATGCTAATTTGTAAGTCCTGACCTCATGGTCAGACTCAGGGGCCTGGTTGCTGCCTATGGGTCTGGAGCTGAGCTGTGGCTGATCATCTTCAGAGCAATCCATTGCAAAGAACCCACAACTGCAGTTTTTCTTTCCACAAAATATTTAGGATGTTAGGAAAAGATTCTTCACTGAAAGGGTTTCCAAACATTATAAGAGACTACTCAGGGAAGTGGTTGAGTCATCCTGCCTGGGTGGACCTGAAAGGTGTGCAGGCCGTGACATTTAATGGCATGGTTTATTGGTGGACTTGGCAGTGCAGGGATAATGGTTGGATTCCGTGACCTTATGAGGCTTTTTCCAACCTAAATGATTCTATGAATCCATGATTTAGAAGTTTTCAAAAAACTAGTCCACCCTAAGTTCTAAAGCAAGGCAAGGAAATAGCATGTACATTTTTCTTTAGGTTTTTTAAAAGAAAGAATTTTGTACATTTTTTTCTGAGACAAAACATCTCAAATTGTAGATGAAAAAATAGCAAAAAATATTAGTTCTGAAAGATAAACAAATAATGACGTTAGAAGACATTGTAAACAACAATCGAAACTTCAGTGCTATTGTGCTTTAATATGCTACAGAGTATTTGAGAAATTATGTTAGATTAATTTAATTAATTGCTAAGTTGCTTGTACAAAAAGCTGCCAGATATTTTATAAAACTTGTAAGAGTATAGCTTACTCCTATGATTTTTCTAATTGAATACCATCATACTACAATTGTACACAAGTAATTATATGCATCACTAATCCCCATCTTGCTCTCAATAAGTCTGTTCATATGAATAATGTTTACACATTTTGCTTCTAAATAGGAAATCAGACAATAAAGATAAAGGCTGTGAAATAAAATTTTAATAATTAGAAAAACAAAATAAAAGGCACTATAAAGAGCAGAAAACCCACAATGAAAACCCTGCTCCAGGATTTGAGTTCATATTTTTGAATAGCTGTTTTCCCATTCTTGAATATTTTAATTTTCATCTTTTCTAAGTGTATTTATCAGCTACCTTTTATGAAGCCTTGACCCTGAAAATGCTTTGAAATATGAACAAAGATTCTGAGAAATAAATTACCAACAAGAATAAAACAATTTTTATATGAAGAATTAGTAATGTTGCAGTTTGTGGTTTTATTTTCAGTAAATATTCTATGAAGACTTACTTGCCATAAATTTAAAAGTCACTTGATAGAATAAATATTCATAAAATTCTTTACTAATAACCCCAGCTATGGTCTGCTAACAAGCACTTTATTTTTCCCCAAAATTTTAATTTTAACAAAATTAAGATAATAGACATTCTTCTGTTCAGGAGTTATATTAGAGGCTTGTGATCATGTCTCGGTTAAAAGACTTAGTGACTACATTTGACATAACACAAATTTTAAGATGTTCAGTCTTAAGGATAAATTAAAATATTGTTTTTTAATGCTAAAAATTACAATAAACTATTTCAAATTATGTAACTGAAGAAGATTGGAAGGAAAGATAATCCCACTCATAAAAAATACCCAAAACTACCCCTCAACATAAGCGTAAAAAATTATTTAAAAAATTATACATTTTTTTAACAGAAATTACCAAATTTTTATTTTTAACAATAAAAGCCCCTGGAAAATCAATTCTTGATTTTTCTTGTTATTTTATATATTTTTTAAGATTATCACAAGGATTCACTTTTTTCAGGTCAAGTATATTGTGAGAAAGAACATTTATATGTTTTGCAACATGTAAATTTCTGTGCAATCTATGTTGGTGTCTTTTTATCAGCTTGTCCTTTGGTCAAAATCAGTTGATGTGATCAAACTGAAATTATAATCAACTGATACTTGGTAGTGTATCTTTGTAATCCTTCACTGTAACTGTAATATTTTGAACTGTAGTGAAGGGACTAAAATAAAGTTACAAAATGAAGAAATTCATGCTATTACCACTATATAATTTTACAAAATTTTTTCTTCAGTAATATACAAAAAATGCTGTCTTTAAAGGTCTCTGAATTATTATCTCAAAATCTACCAGTGATGCTCAATCTTGACATAGCTTTCTCAGACTTCTGTAACACAAGGGGAAAGAACACAATTTTTCTTTTCTTTTTACCTTTCAGTCTTTCAGATTTCAGTTTCACAAAACCACTAAAATACTGTGGCCTTTCCTTTTAGTAAAAGTAAATTATGTCAGTTTTCCCAAAGGCTTCTAAGTGGTTTGATTTTGTCATATTATTCAGTCCAAAGTTATATCAAAATACAAAAAAATTTGTACAGATCAGTATTAATGTGTACACCAGAAACAGTTTTAGTTGACAAAACAAAACCAAGTGTTATAAGAATTTTCTTGCATTTAGTGTTGCCCTAACACTTTCATCTACTGTGCAGGTTGCAAGCCAACTTAATGACTGCACTGGCAAAAACTGAAAAAAATTTCTTTCCATTTTAAATGTTGTAACTGATCACACCATGGCCACTCACATCCTTGCAGTATTTATTTACTCTTCTCTGTGTTTGTAAATTTTTTTGTAATAAGTGTTGCTATCAGAGATTTAAAGGAAGAAGTTTGATTTTTTTTGAGACAGTGGCAGTTCAGTGTTTGGCTTGCATTACAGGGCCTCTGATATTTAGCAAGTTCTTGGTTTGTGCCAGACACATTAATTAGTTGGACAAATCATAGAACTGTAGAATAACACAGAATCTACAAATCTTACCCATATTGATTAATGCCACACCCAGAATGCTTCATAGATATATGCAATGTCTAATTTGAAGACAAAATAAATTCTTTTACTACACTAACTGATATTTTGGAGAAAAAAATTTCAGCCCAGAATTTCCCTCAGGTTTGAAAGCACTAAAAGGCATGTAGGAATCTCATTTGAAAACATTGATTTGTGCATAAAACTCCCTTTGAAACAATGTATCTAAACAACATTAAACTTGAAAGCGTTGGAAAATTTCAGAATTAAGTTTGTGGTCACATTTCATTCCAACCATATTTTTTTTCATCTTTTGATAGCCACGTATTGATTAAGAAAGGGAGATAAAATAAAAAGTCCTATGTGTTGCAAATGTAACCTGTTTGGATGCAATGAATTCTAGTTATAACTACCCTTTTGAAACAGGAGGAGCTTAGGCTTCAGTTGCTTTTGGTCTTCTTATATCCTTAATTTAAACAAATTCTTTTTTTAATTGCCATATTCTTGGGCAATATTCTTCAGCAGTGAGGGGTGGATCTCAGACCTGTTTTTAAAGATAAAGAGAACACTAGGCCACAGGAAGATCTGTGGGTTATAAAGCATCAGATCTTGTAATTCAATACTTATATTTCCAAAAGAAACAAACATGAACTGCAATTTTAGTCTTTTTTGTTCTATCACTTAATGACTTGTGAATGTTTAACTTGACCAAAATCAGATGTACTGATTCATTTTTGATGTGTATTACTTTTAGCAGTTCCATTTTCTTATTTTTCTCATCATACAAGCCTGTTAAGGATGCTTTGGTCATCCCTTTCACTTCCTTGCTTCAAAGGTCAGTAGAAAGACTAGTGAAAATGCAGGCAAGACAGCTCTGTTCTGGTATCAGTGCCAGGGGAAAATAAAAGTCACTATTGTGATTACACAGCCCTTGACCTTCAGAAGACATGAATTGTGAAACCTGCAGTTACCAATTCTCTAATCTTATATCTAAATACTTTTTCAAAAGACTAAGTAAAGATAAACAGACAACAACAAAATCATACTCTAGCAGTTTCTCAGTAGAGAAATCTGATTTAGTGTGCAATTACTTTTACTATGACAGAGTTAGGAGTAAGGATAAGCAGGCTCTTTCAGTGGAAGCTGTCAGTCTCAGTGTGGTGGTTTAAGCTTTGCCTAAAAGATAGAGAGTTGGGTTAAATGATCTGGTAGTGGGAACTTTAATTCATAATCATGAACCTCAAAAAACATTTCAGAAAAACAGCTTATTCTATGTTTCATAATGAAAAAAAAAAAGTGAAACTATTATATCTTTTCTTTAAGACCCCAGAGCTGGATACAGAACTCCAGGTCATGTCTTACATCCTCAGTGAAGAGAGGTTGGGAGAATTGGGATTGTTCAGCCTGGAAAAGAGGAGGCTTTGGGGTGGCCTAGTTGCAGCCTTCTACTACCTGAAGGGATCTTAAGGAAAGATGAGGTAAGGCTATTTTCAAGAGCACATATAGGATGACTACATTTCCATTTTTTCTTTTATTTGTACCTCTCATTCACAGATTTAAGCTGTCAAAACTAAAAGTTGAAATTCTTCGTATGAATATGCGTATAAACTCCCACAGTTATTTAACATTTATAATTATGAGTTAATGTTCACCATTCAGAGACTTCTGCAGCTGAATAATGTAGTCAATATTTTTTGCCTTTCAGAAGTACAAAGTCTAAGAATACTATCAAGGCGTGAAAATGTCTCAAATAAATTTTTTAAAATGTTAGAAAAAACAAATGATACCTACTGTTTTCTAATAGAAGAACCATAGGAGGGACTTCTATAGCATTATCAGATTCTGCATGTGTCCCTTCAGTGTTAGAAGAAAGGTAATGATATCTTTAACTACCTGTCTATTTGTCACTATTCATCAGTAAGGTAAGAGGAAATAAGTTCTTCTGTGATGTCTTTATATCATTAATAACATAAAAATATAAAAGGATTTTTTTTTTTTTTTTTGCCAAGGGATATTCTATTTGAAAAAAGTGCAAAATGCTTTGGGTATTCTGGAAATGTTCAGTATTGAAGCCAATTGCATTCCATTAGCGAGGAGATGACTTTATGTTTCCTAATGATCAGGTGAAAATTCCTGAGACGCTTATGCAAAGGATCTTGAAACTGGTTAAGCAAAGCTGCTCCAGCATCTTTCTTTGATACTGACTCCATAGGCTATTTACTCATTCTCTTCTTATCTTTCTTTTGCAGTCTAATTGAAATTGGATTATTTGCTCTTTCTTTGCTGAAGGTGGTTGCTCTGAGCACATGCTTCAAAACATTGACATTTCCCTGTATTTTGTTTACTATGGGAGCTGCCTCCTAAGTTAAAATTCCTCATCATAATTATTCTCTGAGACAAAGTTTGTAGGAAGGGATAGTAACTGAAAAGCCCATAGAATTTTAAAAAAGTTTTCAGAAACAACCTTCATTTAAAGAGAAACAATAATCACACAATCTAGCAACAATTCAAGAGCAATTTTTCTGGGTTTAGCTTGAATCTGCTCCTCAATTAGACAATTTTAATAAAGAGCTAGGTAGCAGCTGCAAATGAGGAACCATTTTAGCATGGGAACAATGACAATGCTAATATCTGTATGAAAAGATACCATCTGTCCTGAGGAAGAAATGAGAACTGTGGAAAGCCCAAAATTATGAAATAAGCGTTTTTAATTACTTGATTTACTTTTCTTAAAATTTAAGTCAGCTATGAATTTCAACTACCAGGATCTTAAAAAGGTGTTTCATTGAACTTTAGTTAGACCTTAGATTTTTAGTGAAAGCATTGTCCCATTGGTAACTAGGCATGGATAGCCTTTATTACTTATTTTTATCCCAGCTCATTTGGATGTAATAGTTATATACTTTAATCTTCAACAAAATTATTCAATATACTACATTCCATTTTCTTTCTTCATGTATATGGATCCTGAAAATGAATTTAGTAAGATCAGGGATTGTTTGAGTGTTAGGAGAAAACATTGTTCCAAGACAAAATCTCCTTTAATGAATACTATCTCTGATTTCATTGTAAGGAAACAAATTTCCACATGCATCAAACAACAACTTAAGTCTAGAAAAAACATAATTTTCTTCTGCACTCTGTCTGTTTATAGGAGGAATAGGATTTCTTTTCAGACCTTACAATAGAGAGAGACCTTCTATTTTATTGCAGTGGTTCCATACTGCTGTCTCCTTATTGCAGAAGTTCCATACCTTCTTGGTGTTTCTCATGGGCAACTCCTCCAAGCACCAACTCATTCTTCTTCACAAAGCAACCAACTAACCCCAATTCCCATCTCAACCAACTCACTCTCTTATAGCATCTTCTTCTCACTGATTACAGCTGTGGTCTGTTAAAGTCAGGCCTGTTCCTAATCTTTGATAATTAACCCAGCTGCAACTCCTTAGGGGCAAGATTAATTTCTACACTATCTTTATTTTCTTATATTCTCTCACACTACACAAAACTACTTTTTAGACTTTTGAGAGAAACTCAAAAAAAAAATTGTAATATATTGCCGGAGTCTTAGCTACCAAGGCCTTTAATTCAAGGATAATACCAAAGAAAATAGCACCTTTAATCATGTTTTATTAGTAGGTGAAACCAAGTTCCTGGTCCCTGATAGCAGTGTGGTGACTGTACTACTTACAAAATGGATCCAATAGCAAATTTACATAAGTAGAGTAGTCCTTGCCAATTAGCTATGACACCTTTTGAGAAAAACTCATCAACAATTTTGCAATTGTAATGTTCATTTTAAGGCAAATATCATTACATTATTTTCTAATCCTATTTGTGTTTTTCAAGTTTTAAAAGATTTAATCAAATTAAGATAAGTCCTTTTACCTCTTGAAAAGAAATTATTTCAGGTAAAAATTAAGGCAAAAACATTGATTGCCATAAAAGTCCACCTCTTCAAAAAAGTTAGAGAGGTTTAGTTTTTGTTTTGGAGAATATGTAAAAATTGAGATAAAAATGTATCCAAAAATATCAAATAAAGGAATTTCATTACAATGAGAGGGAGATTCATTTTAATGGAATGTTTTTTAATGATAAAATGTAATTAAGGAGGTTTTGTTCATGAAAATTTGGGGGGGGGCATAATTTTTCAGTTGACAGTAATGCTCATGAAGGCAATAATTTATTAAAAAATTTAAATCCGCAGCTCAGATTTCTAGAAACCACTTTTCTTATGAAAGATTTGGCTGAATGTCAGTATATAAACAATCACATTTAATTTTTTTTCCTCACAGTGCTTACAAACATCCAAACATGATTAGAAGAAAAAATCCCACTTAATTTTATCTAATAACTACTACAAACAATTTCAATTTAAGTGTTCTCATTATTGAATTTATTTAATGATCTAGAGAGGAACATCTTCATTTAGATATAGTGATATTAGTAGGGTTTCCTTGGTTAATTTTGCTTTTTCCATTGACTGATTGTATTTCAGCAAGATAACATGAAAACCTGTGTTCCTGAAAATAGTAAATAAACAACTTACACTGATGTTTTAGTTTAGGTCAGGAATATAATTTTGATGTGATACTCTTAATTATTCTCACTCTTCACACACATCCATATCACAGAGTGGTTTCAGAGTGTCAGCTGTTTCCATTCTGGATGAAAATTAGGCCAAACACAGAAAAGAAACATTTCTAGCATTCTCTACCAGCTAAAATTGCAGAAACCCAGGGCCCCAGTCCAGCACTTGCAAGAGCAAAGCCTCAAATGGTATGGACGCTGCATTTTCAGTATTTACTGTTTGTGTCTGAAGGCCATCATCCACTGAGATGCACTACTTACTACACACTAAATATTTAGGTCTCATTCAGGTAGGAAGCTGTCAGGGAAAGAACAGAATGTCCACTCAAAGTGTTATTAGCTCAGATGGAAGTAATTTTAAAATCCTTTCCATTATTTCTATTAAGAATTAATATTTCAATGCAAGCAAAATGAATGGAATGTTTTTGAGGGCTTTTAAAAGGATGTGATTCTCTTCTGTCACCTGAGCTTAAATGCGTTTGAAATCATACTTTTCCAAGACATGTTTGCTTATTCTGTCTTGTAGCAGAGGCAGGTTTTACTTTTAATCTGCCTTTTTTTATGAAGAAATTCAAGTTCCTGTGCCTCTTTCATAGTGGAATCATGTGGGTCAACAATACTGGAAAATTACTTATCATTTCTTAGGTGTTGCTATTCTTTTCTTTTTTTTTCTTCATACAGGGTACTAATATGTTTAGTACTCTTCATGGATCATATTCTGTTTGAAATACAAAACAATAAATTGAGTTCAAGATCAGTTTGCATAGTAAAAAACACAAAGCAATAACCCCTAATAACGCATCATGTAAGGCAAAGAGAAGTAAAGAAAAACTATATGTATTCTGTTCATATCTAGGCTTAAACTGTCCAAACTTTTGCAAGTTCCAGACATCCTAGTTGTTGATATTTCTGGTTGTAAAGAAAAGAGAAACAGATTTTACTTCAGTAATAGATTTTCCCCTGGTTTTCTGCTTGAAATTCATAACCAACTCTTGTTTGTCTGAAAAATATTTTTTTCTTCTGAAGAATCCTGTAGTGGTACTCTCTTCTAGGTTTGCTCAGACATCAGACTTTCAAATAAAGATTTTCTCTTCTTTTATAAATCTCTTAATCTATAAGTATTATTACTGATATTTTCTCTTTGTTTGCCATCTACTTCATTTAAATATACCCTTTTGTTTATGTGTGTGGAGAAAATCTGCATAGTAATAACAACAACAAAAACAACAATGACAACAACAACAACGACAACAACAAAAATAATAATAATAATAATAATAATAATAGCAATAACAATAAAGTAACTTTTAGGTGATGTGTGTGTTGAGACAGAATGCCTCCTCCCCTCCCTCTTTTTGTATAATGTCTTTGCTTACACTGGGACTGAATAGCAATTTCAATAATTGGAAAAGTATTACTGTTAGCTAATAGGAGTGACACATGAGAAAGTCCTTACACTGCTGCTGTGAACATTATAAAGCACATATAAATATTCTAACCTGTGCAGGAATACCAGAAATCAGCAACTAAAGGACAGCCAGGGCAAGAGATTGCAAACTGCGTGGTGATATATTCCCTTTTGTGGCCCTTGGGAACTGCTTTAGCGACAGAGTGGCAATATAGGTACAACTAAGATACTTATTTTGATATTGTTCCCTGTTTTCTGCAGCTTCATATGCTCTTTCCTTTCCTGAGTAGCTGTACTTAGTGTTGTAGATTCAGTAAGGCATTTCAGCAAATGCCACATATAAATATTTGAGTTATCCCTTGAAGACACCTTGCTGAAGAAATGTGGTGAATTGGGATCTGAGTGATTGAACATGCAAATTGTAATTGGTATCAACAGCAATGATAAGAATCTGTCTAGGTAACAATCTGTTTTGTCTATGAATCCCTTCTGATTATTATGCGCACTATAAATGCAGGCGAGGATATCATAACAAAATTTTAAGTAAGAAACATTACTTCCAAAATTATTTTGTCCTAAATTTCTATTTTGAAAAATATGTGAATCAGTACAACTCTTAAAATAAAAGTAAGTTACAAATATTCATTGGGCTTCAACAAAAGACAGTGTTTTAAAATAAGCTATAGCGTGTATCAAAAGAAACATTATTTCCACAAAACAAAGGGTCTAAACTCTAAGAGCTTTTAAAGAGATTTCAAAGACTTAGTTGAATTAGAAAAGATTTGTAAAAGAACATCTAAACTGGGGAGAAAATGCTTGCAATTAAACACTTTTAGAGGAAAGTACCTGAAAAACTCATCTCAACTCCAATAAATTACATATTTCATGTTGTTGGCTTGCTGAGATGAGGAATGTCTGCATGGTACATTGAGGTAGGAGGTATGGAACAATTTACAAACACATGCTGCCTTCAAATTATAGCACTCTTGTTTTAAGTAATTGTTTGCACATTGTCTTTGTCAATATTGATTACACTAAGTATGTTATTAAAAGACGGCATTTCCTGGGAAGGAGAACAACATGGCTCAGTGGATAAGATATTCATCTCTAGAAACAGACATCCTTTGAGATATTCATCTCTAGAAACGGACATCCTTTGAGTGATTGCTTGGAAAAGAGTATTAATTTTTTTTTTACTTGAGTTTGAATTTAACTATAGTGTAAAATCCCTACATGGTTAAAAAGATTATCTAGCAGGTCTTTGCAATGGCTATGAGGTTATGATATAAATAAGAAGTACAGAAATACATGGCACAGAGATGAACTATGTAAGTCTGAGAGATTAAAAGACAGGAAAGAGTGTTCACAGAACTAGTGACCCCTAAAGTCCAGTTTTAAGCATGCAGTTTTATTTTCTGTGCAATTATTTGTCCCTAATTTAACAAATGACATGAATGCTCAACTCTTTTCCATATTAGCACACTAAACTTAACCTAAGTTATTTCACTGAATTCAATAAAGTTAAAATTTGATCTCCAGGAAATGAGATTATATATTTAAGATGCCCATCAGGATAGTAGTAGTTAGGTGTATTTTAGTTTTCAAAAAGAAGAGTAAAATTCTCCAGTTGTATTCATCCAACCACTGACCCTTGTTTTCAACATGAAACAAAGTCAATTGATGGTTTTGAAGGCCATTATTTTGGTAGTAGTGATCAGTAGTCTACTGAGCTCGTAAAGCTCCTGAATGAATGAAAATTTGGGGCCAGTCTTGTGCATTGCATATATGAAGAACCTCACATTACATATAGTAAATACACCACAAAAAAAACCCCCGTGTGAACACATTGTTTCCTATCAATAATACTATTCCAATGTTCAGAAAAACAATCCACATCCTTAGAAACCAGCAATTTTTAAAAAAGAGCATCGATGTGAACTCAGACCTAGAACATTGATGTGAACTCATTCCTCTAGAAAAGTGCTCATTTTTTATTAATTTTAGTGATACTAAGTAGTCACTGGTAGTGATACTACTAAGTAGTCTCATACTCTGTGGTGGCTTTGGTTATCTGAGTGCTGAGTTTGCAGTTTGTCCTCATACGAAAACCCAAGTCTATGTTTACACCCGAATGGAACACACCCACCTGTGTGCCGGTTGCCCCTAAAGAAGATTCTTGGTTATACCAGAAAAGTTCAATGGATGACTTGGCAGGTTTTAGGCTGATAAGAAAAGCTACCTTGAAATGTAGACACTGCCATAAAATTCAGAGATTCTTGAAATTCCTATATGCGCCTTAATTCATGTGAAAGACGTATTCAATATTATATGGAATATGATTTTTTGCTCACAAAAGTCTTCACTTTAGGAGAGGCAGAGATTTTAAATACACTTCCACCACTGCTTCTTTTGGGCTTCCCACTCATTTAAATGATATTAATTCCAAGCTATTATTCTAATGACTTCCCAGAGAATAATTCCTTGAAGTTGTCCTGTAACACTGAACAATTGCAGCTCAGGAATAACCAAGCAACAAAGTTGATCAGAAAAACTTCAAGGAATATCAGAAAGAGAGAAATACTTAAAAGTGAAATCTTTACCAGAAACAGACTTTTAGATACTTCTAAAAACAAAATATTGCACAGTGTGATAGAGGTCATCTGTTTGCTGATTTTAAAATATATTTTTTTTATATCAAATAGAAGTTTAAATCCAAATTATTTATTCAACTTCTTGGTAATTTATGATTTGAATCAGCAAGCATTCTAAGCTATATTTTACATGGAATTTTCACTTTTATTCTGTTCTTGTTCTGGGCTAATTAAGAAAAAGATAAAGCAGTTTCTGACCAGTTATAAATAATCATGAAGATAAAGACAAAAGGGTGTATCATCCTTTATGAAGATGGAATAATTATATTTTGCTATGGTTATCTCAATTCACATTATTCTTGTTAACCCTCAGTAATACACAAGTATCGGTAAGTCAGAATTTAATGATAAATACATATTTACAGCTGAACGTTTGTTAAATGAAGCATCATTTCTTAGTAATTACTGAACACATATTTAATATTTATTGGTCATCAATATTTGGTAATTAATTCAATTTTCTTAGTTAATATTACTCATGTTACACAAAAGGAGCCAACATGCATGTTATAGAATAAAACGAATCTGGTTTAAAGTTGTTGCCTAATAGTAATTAACAAGCAATTTATTAATTTCCTCTTTCATGTGTTTTCTTTTGATGAAGAAAATGGATTGGATTGAACAGCATGGGAATTACCTGATTTTGAGTTGATTAACAATTTAATCACATATATATTGGCTGGTTTCCTTTATAGGACAGGTAATGGTCAAAGCAACCTACTCCTAACCTTTATGTCTTCTTGATTACAAATACCAGATCTCTCCCGACACTTGGGCATCTGACTGTGACAGAAACAAATACTGTAGGTGCATGTACTTGATCAAAACTGAAATCTCACCCAAAGACATGTCAACTGCTTCTCAATTGATTAGAGGTGATAGGCAGCACATCCTCAAGAGATCTTTAAGCTACCTTATTTTTCTTGACTAAAACTCTGGAGAGTACAACAAAAATTTTCAATTTAGTTGCACGGTCATATCTATTCTCCCAGAATAATATTTTGTACCATTTCAAAATGTTACCAAAATATAGTAAAATTTCCATTCTTCACACATAAAGCCTGAACTTCCTAATATTTCTTTCTAAAAGCTTCAAGTTTTCATCAGTTTCTGTGAAGAGTGCAAATTTTCTTCCATATTTTGATTAATAATATTAAGATAGTAATTCTTCACAGCTATTCCTTTGTTGCTATTGTCAGGATCTTCAAAAGTCTCTCTATCAATCAACTGCAGCTGAAAAAAAAAATATTATTATTTTAAAGCTCTACTGACATGACTAGCCTACCTACATAACTGAATGTCAGAAATTACTATCATGGTGTTTGTCTCATACAACTAAGTGCTTAAATGTCTCACTTTGATAAAATGTAGATCTAGTTCTGCCCAAATGAAATGTAACTCAAAATCTCTTCGATAGTTTGTTGCACAGGTGTTAAGAAGGCTAAAAAAACCAATAAACCTACAGTTTTACTTGTTAATTAATGTTAGACATAGTAAAACCTTATGAAAGAAAGGCCATGTAAAATCAGGCCTTGTTACTTGGGCTAAGCTAACAGCTAGCCTGATAAATTCCCGTGAGAAAAGAATTGTAACAGTGAGAATCAGTTAGCATAACAATCTATTCTTGTGGGAAGACAGTTTGCACCTGTGCAGAGAAAGATTCTACCCGTGTGAAACACCCACTTCCCAGGAGACAAAAATGTAAACATACTTAGAAAAGGTTTGATGGACACATACACGAGCCATTACCAACCAATGAACTGTGTTTCTGTGAATTGCTGACCAATTGGAGTTAAACACAGTGCCTTTTGATAATCATATAAATATGAGCTATGTGAATAAAGATTCAGCTATTCTGCATGAAAAACAGACATCTTTGTCCATCTCTTTGTGATAAATTAATATATATTAATGTCTTAATTAAAGTGTTAGTTGTATTTAGCCATGATCACTTTTTCCTGTATGATAGAAGTCAAGACACAATGTGTGATTAAAACATGAGACGAAAATATTGTGCAATATAAAAAGTCTGTTTACCTTGATATTCATAAATCTGACATTAGCCAGAAACACAAAAGGAAGATTGCATGTACATCAAAGTGTATACTAATGGGGTTCTTTTAGGGGGCGACAGTTCTAATTTTCTCTTTCAGTTTGTAGAAATTTCAGGGTTAGAGATTTTTATTTTGGACTCACAAATTGTAATTTTAATGTTTAATACCTTTCAGTAAATTTGTATTTCCTAAAATTTTCTAGGAACTTTTTGAATTCAATATTGTTCCAGGGAACCATAAGTCTCTGTAGCAATGTTTTATATTACTGAGTAACACACAGTGTTCCATTTGATTTATTTAAATTTGTTACAATTTTTTAAAGTAATTCTCTCTTTTCATTTAATTTTTTTCAAATATTTGCTTGTCCTTTTTATCACTGAGTTAGTATTTTCAGTTCATTCTCCTTAGAAATTCTGAGATCTCTTTTCTGGAAAAGTAATAGATAATTTGAAGGGTAGCATTTTATACAGATTTTTTGAGGTTGCTTGTTTACATACTAATCATTTTACAGCTATTCATACTGAATTTTATCTGCCAACTTACTGCCCATCATGAGATGTTCCTGTACCTTTTCACAATTTTTTTTTCACTATCCTGTAATACCTTGCATACATGTCAAAGTCTGTCACTTCATTCATTTTGCCTTTTTCTAAGCAACTTATGAATATGTGGAATGTCAGTTCTGTTAGCAGATCCTATATTTTCATCAGTTCTTGAAGTTTCTTATAGTGTGCTTACAGGTCTTATGGCAGGCATGATTGGTATTTGTTAAACATTTCATTTAGAACATCAATTTCTCTGCAGCAAGAACAAAACAAATCATTCCCCATTTCAGGAAATACCTGTATCATGAGTTTAGTTAAAATGGTGGTGGTACATACCTGGCATACATAATCTAAGTGAAATTCATCATCTAAATTATCTATTTTGAAAGCTCCAAAAATAATCCCATAAAATTATCAAATAACTTAAGAAGTCTTCTAAGGCATGTATGTATCAATACATTGCAAAAAGGCTTGTTTAATGTCAATCTGTAGTATGCTTTTATAGTCGGTGGAAAATTTTAAGTTGCTATTTTTATTTGCCATTTATCCTCTCCTAGACATCTATCTTAAAGTGAAGCTTCAGCTTGATTGTCTAGTTCTCATTAGTTGTATGGAGAACACGTTGCAGATGGCTGAAGGTAAAATTCTGTCATTCTTATTTCAGTTAGAATTAGTGCTGAAGTCATCTTACTCAATGAATTACCGACTAATGTTACAAAGAACATATACCCTCAAGTCAGAGAATAAGAACACTTTTGGTATACAAGGAATAAAAGACTGAAAGACTTAGGGACATGATACAAGCAGAGTAAGGTTTTGTACAAACCCAAATGGATGGAACTAGTCTAGATGAAGACAATAACTGGGAAAGAAAGAGATTAATCATATTTCTTTTTTTCTTTTTTTTTTTTGTGTGTGTATCATTAACTTCCAATAATAGACAATTTAGAGAATCAGTTGTACCTCCTTTTTTGTGAAACAGAAGGGAAATATAGAAAAGGAAAATTACTTTCAAAACACATATTACAAGGAATATGAAATAGAAAACTTATATTAATTCTAGAAAATGTGATTGCACCTAGACAATATTTGCACTGAGCTGCCAAAAAGTGAACAAGGTCAGGCCATTACTATTGTTTGCATTAATGCTGAGTGCTCCATCTGTGTTGATCTGTGTGGCCACACACATGTATTGTGAGTACATGAGCATGTGTGTCTGCCAGGGATGCATGCTCAGCTTCATCAGTCATTAATAGCATCCCAGAGTTGTGTTTACTGAGCTACTGAATTCTTCAACTCCTAGTAGTAGACATGACAGAAAAAAAATGGTAAATTTGATTTACTATATGCACCATTTAAATGTAAATAAATGCATATAAAATAGTAATAGATTCTGACTACATTTTCTGTTCCAATACTCTTCACAGTCTGTTGCTTTGGCTGTGCATCAGTGAGTGCTACATATTGTCCTTCCTGATATCTGGCCATGGCCTTCTGCAGGGTAATTTGTATTATTGCAGAACTAAATTATGCAACTTGAAGCACACCATTAACACTGTACAAGGTTTTCCAGATGTCCAGATATCAAGTGATTAGTATATAGTCTATGGATGGTACAAGCCAAATGTTATTAATTGGCTGTAAAGGAGACAGAGATGAAAAGACTGTGACCAGGTCCTCTGGAAATATTGGTTCTTCCTTGTGAGAATATACATCCATCCTGTCTATCACAGATGTAAATGCACTTAAAACTGACTAAATTTATAGTTTCCTCAAGCAAAGGTCTGATTAATTCATGTTTCTAACAGAGATGGAGGATGTACACTTATTAGATGGAACTGAGATTCTTGCCTGGTAACAGCAAGAGTCGGTATTTGGCATATAGCAATGTTTTTTTCTGTTTCAGCTATTTATGTTCATATATTACAGAAGGTAAAAATAATGCTTGTGAGCATAAGATGAAGCAGGAACTTGCAGAGAACAAGGAAGAGAAACTCAATACCATTTTCCCCCAAAGTGCAAAAATGGAAAACATCATGCTACCAACAGAGAAACAGTAGCCAAAGAGCAGATATGTGGATAGATGTGGTAAAAAATGTCAGTAGGAGATGCCAGGTGTGTTGTTATTTCCCTTTTAGACCATAAAAACATGCAAATATTGCCCAGATGGTATGATTAGAAATTATGAGAATGAAAAATCCTCTTATTAAATGCTAGCATAAGAACTAAAAAAAAAAGAGGAGCCAGCTTTGGCTTCCAAAATAGTTATAGATAAAATACAGTGCTGTCTAATAAGGTGATTCAACCCACATGAGATCTGAGCCATTCTTCAGGCATGTCTGTCAGTGTGTATTAACAATGCAAGCACTCTAATACGATAACGTTCTGACCCAGAAGCCTCATTTTGATGTCATTTTTAGATGAGATGTATCCTGAAGTCTTCACTCAGTCCTTCTCTAGAGGGTGCTGATGACAAAGCCCTTACTGTCTTTTCTGGTGACAGAGCTGTTATTGTTTACATCCTCGGATCTTCAGATATATCCTACTCATTTTCTGCAGTCTGCACTTGTAGTGCTGTAATTAAGATGTCATCTTTGAAATTTATGAAATCTCACCTATTCTGTGGAACACAGCTTACACATCCTCTCTTGTCCTTTACCACTCTATGTTTTTTGTTGAAAATGCTAAATGGAATAAGGTGTTTTGGATTATTTGGTTAATTTGCACATACTAATTGCAAAGAACACAGTAAAATTAAGTGATATATAAAGCCCTTTCTCTTTTGGACAATAAATCACTAAGCATGACATATCACAGTAAAGTGGAATAAATCATGGTTTAAAAAAAATAAACAAAGTTACTATTAAGTAACTTATTTTTTAAAAAATCAGTGGGAAATAAAGAAATAATATTGCTGCATTCTTTTAAGCATCGGGCCCACTGAATACATTGCTCATATAAAAAAGAACTATTTATGAATATTGCCTGAGAACAGATTTTCAAAAGTGTCACATGCCAATTAACACAGTACATGTGAACAGAAGCATAATGAATTTGAGATCATAATATTCCCACTTGCAGAAAATGTCAACAAGAACATAATTGGCAGCTATAACATATGGTATATTGAGCTCAAAAACTTGTTTATACCATCTTGAATCTCCTACTAATAAGATTTCTCTTTATTAACAAAATATAAAGGAATATATCTGGAGTGCCATTCAAAGTGTCACTTCCTTTCTGAGATTCAGGCATGAAATTTGATTGATGTGTTTTCTAATGTCAAGCTTGATGTTATATAATCCAGTGGGGTTTGTACACCACTAATAGTATGGAGTTTAATACATATTCACTGAGGTTGCATAAAACTGCTTGCTAGCTAAAAGTGCTGTTGACCATGACATTTTTGTGTGTCTGTGCATGTGGGTATATATTTCTGAACTTTTAGTGTCTGAAATCACACTAGTCAGTATTTAAAAAAAAATGCAGATCTGATTTCATAACTTTCTTGGACTCTGCTCTAGTCAAAGTTTGTTCACACTGCATGTAAATGACCAAAAAAAGATTTCTTCAGTGTTCTAGGCAAGATGTTTCAGCTACTAAATCAAACTTATTTTCTTCATTTACATCTGACTGACAAGGGGATATAGATCTTTTGGAAATGAAATATCAGTGTTAGAGGGGATGATCCTGATGCTTTCTAAATGTTCTATGAAAGGAGAAGGTGAGCATAATAAGAGTGTCTTAAGACTCCCAAACATATGCACAAAGAAAAGAAGTATGCATTAGATGCACATGAGATTTGAACTATAAATCAGACTGGTGATAATTTCTTCTGCATTTCTGACTCTTTCATAAATTCTTAGGATACATGAGCTTAAATTCAAGTAGCTTCATTAATTATGAAAATGATAATTTTCAGATTTTACATAGCTAAAAAGAAAAAAAAAAAAACTTTAAACAAAATTCTGGAATGAATCTCTCAAAATTTCCCAGGAAATTTCAAACCCTTCTCTTTAATTTCCTGTTCTACCTCTTCCAGCATACCTATTATATAGAGTTAGTGACAGGTAGTTATTGGTTGTTCTTAAAACCATGCAAGCAACCACTGTAAATCACGTGGCTACTTTCCAGAGATTCCTCCTCTTGATAGTATCAGGCAAGTTACATTTGCATATAACCCAAGAATTGCTTTCCATGAAAGTGAATCCAGGCTAGGCTCAGATGTTCCTTATAAGGATTTAAACACCACTGAAACAGAGGTATCCTCCATGTGAAATTTTATATGAGGAGGCTGATACTACAAGAAGATAATGTAGACATTTATCTACATCAAGTGCTTCACTCTGGTGTCTTTTTTATGAATTAGAAAGGGATGTCCAGAAAGGAATCAGATCTTAGAGATTCATGACTTTTCCTCCAGAAATATTTTTAACATTGATTTAAAAAGTCGTTTGCCAGTAAAATTAAATACTGATTACATTTGGGAGGTATTATGCTTTTCTTTTTTTAACTTCTTAGCTACATGATCCAATATATTGGAGAAACTCTTTTTTTTTAATTCTGAACACAAAGGAAATAAAAATTTAAAATTTTCTTTTCAGTTTAGACCCAATTTTAAATTTACAGTAAACAAATTTGATGACAAACACAATGATTTTGCAAAGATGGTTTTAAAGGAAATAGAACAGAATCCAATATCCACCTGAAATTGGAGGAGAACTGCAGAATATTTGCATTCGCCTTTTTAAATTCATGATGAGAATGACACTGAGGTAAACAGTAACTGAATTTTTAAACATCACAATCTTTACACTTACCTGTTTTACAGATAATTTGATATTTCTCTTTACTTCCTAACCATGCTTCATTGGCTATTTAAGAGCTGTTTAAAAAAAGGGCATGATTAGTGTCATTGTTCCCAATAGTTTTTCCCATTGTTTTTAGCAGTCTTACATCCATGTAGTAGCTTCAACACAATTTGTTTATTAAGAATACCTGGAAAATATTTGAAAATATGCTAAACCTGAACTTACTGTTTTTAAAATGGCTTTAATCTCACATGAGCCGAGTACTGTGGCAGCATTTTTCTGATGCATAGCTTCACCAGGATGCACAAATTTCTACTCTTCTCTTTATATCCCTCACTAGAATGGGGGCTACGTGGTATATTCTTGCAAAGTTTTCATTACACGTCGGGTGTTCTATAGGAAATGGAGGGACAATGATATCCTTTGAACCAACAAATGGATGTTTAAAGAACTCAAAGATATCTGGGCCAGGAAAAAGATCACACAAAGAGTGTAGCTCCACAAAGAGTATGGCAGGTACTACTGTGGTATTTAATTGTTTCATCCTCTGTTTTCAGTGGCATAGGAAATAAAATCCCTATATCTCTATCCCAGAGGGATGTCTCAGGTAGGTTTTTTGTTTTCTTTCCTTCTTTGGTTCAATATATCACAGCAGATCACCTTCATCCTTATCACACATGGAAAGAGTAAAAACCTCAATTTGTAATTGAGCAATTATTACAACATTTAATGCATTGGTAGCAATAAAATAACTCTACACAAAAACAATGAATTTTAGATGATAAAATCATGTGCTAAATTAGTAACATATTTTAGAGTTGCTCTCCAAGGGTTTTCATATTTTCAGCTTCCTATGATTCTTTCAAGGTGTTGTCACTGTTATTTTTTCTCTTTTTTTAACCAAATAAATAATTTTTGCAGGTTTAAAAAGCAGACATTTTCCTTAACTGTCTTAATTTTTTATTAGTTTTTGTTTGGTTTTTTGTTTTTGTTTTTATTTGTTTGTTTGGTTGAGTTTTTTTGTTGATGTGGTTTCTGTTATTATTTTTTCCAAACTTTCAAGCACTAGAAGAATGATTTCTGTACTAGTTCTGGAGATTTAACTAAGTCAATTTTTTTTTACTTTTCTTGCTTGATCTTATCATTTTGTTGTCCTTTAAGTGCTTATGTGACTGTAGGGTTCATATCTTAGTTTCTATTTAGTGTCCTCCCTTAACAATCATTTGTAATTCATTTTGTAGGAGCACACCCTCCCAGAATTTCTGAGTGGCAATGTTCCCTTTGACTCTTCTGAGGGCTCAGTGTTCCTCAGGAAGGTGGACTCTCATTGTTACGCTTAGCAGTATGCAATAGATTAGATTATATTGTACACTGAGTATTAGTAAATGTTCTTAGAGTTGCATAAATGATAAAACCAAAATCCATCATCTATATTGCTTGTACAGATATATTATATAGTCATATGTCTACAAACAGGTAAGAGCCAACTTTTCCTAACAGGAAGTTTTTATATAAAATAATGAGAAGAACTATGTGATAATAAAGCCTCAGGCCAGGCTGTCATTTAAGACACTGTCATGGGATATACGGGTTTAAATCTCTCTCAAGAAAACTGGATGTGAGCCCAGAAATTTCATATCAGGTGAATTTTTTAAACAGTGACCAAACAGTGTTTTGAAAAAAAGTCTTGACCTTTTCCGAAAGATGTGTGGATCCAATTTTGCAGTAAGTAAAAAATTTTAAAAGACAATTATAATTCAATAAAGATTATGATCCCTTGACCTGAGGGAAATCCTTCTTTGAGTCCGAAAAGGAAAGCATTTTAGCCTAGGAAAATGATAGGTATAAAAATATTCTGTGCCTCAGTATATGCAAAGGATTAGCATGAAGAGCTTTATGCTTACCCTCGTGAAGACTTCTGAAATTCTTGATTGTCCCTAGGTTGCTAATTTAGGGCTAATCTGGTAAAGTTTTAATTTAGCCCCACAATTCTATAATGACATACTAAAGCTATTTCTGACTGTTCAAATCATGACAAACAATACAGAACTACTCAACATGTTCTAGTTATTTTTGAAGCTTATGGTTCTTGTTCATAATTTGCAAACATATCTTCAAAAATACATGGTATAACTTTAAATAAATCACCCCATTTAATTTCCAGAAGGACCTCAAGGACAATTTAGTCTTGATTCTACTTTAAGATGTTACCTTTAAATGGGTTAACATTATATACTTAGTGTATGATTTGTCAAGCTAATTTTTCTTAAAAAAACTTCTCATACTCTCTTTAACATTTACTATTTTATAGGATTTTTCCCATGGTGAGTCTTCAGTTACCTGTGTGATCTTTCTTCTTAGGGAGGTAGTTTTCTTATACAAATGCCATGTAATTCTCTAGAGAATTGTACAGATTGGCAAGAGATTTGTTTGCAATGTAAATATTTTGCTTCTGGCTAAATTATTGCTTCATTTTGTTTGTAAAATTTAAACAAAACACAAAAGCAAAATACATGATGTCAAAATAAACACAAAGGAAAAATAGGTTTTTGGGCAATGTTAATAGATTTTGTTCTCTCAGAGATGTTTTCCGATGTGTTTCAGAATACAATTGAACTTCATCTTAAATAAAATATCACGAACAGGAAAGTAAGTCTCATGGCTGACGTCTTTTTTCTTGGTCTCATCATGTCACATGGGCAAGATCCAGTCCCCAGGATCTGGGGGCTCATCCCTAGCCTTTACTGGAGACTGAAAGTATTTATACCAAGCCTCAAAGTTTGAAACAGACTGTGCTTGTCATTCTGAGCTTCCACGATGTGGTAGAATTAGCAAACACCTATTAACATAATACCGAGTTCTGGTGAGTCCAAAAAGAAACATATTTGAGCACTATACTTTATACTTGAGTTCCTGTTTTGATCCGACTTAAAAGAAATAATGAGAAAGAATTGTGCAACAAAAATATCTCTGCTTCAGAAACATGCGTCATTTGTAGACAAAAAAAAAGGAAGAAGAAAAAAGTGACATTAATAATTTTAACTCTATGAACACATTATAATGAAAAGGTCAATGAATTTCAAATTTAAATGGTTTTGAGTGGATAGTCTTTCATTTTTGAGAAGTGAAAATTTCAAAGCATCTTCATCAATGTGTTCTGAGCATGGTTTTATTGGCAAAAACTTATCTAACTGATGAGTTGCACTAGATCTCTGATTGCTTTAAGTGACTGTTTGAACTCATGTCTCTTTTTTTCAGTAAATTTCCTTCCTACTCAAGGGTTAAAGTAAGACCTAAAATCACCCTCTTTTAAACTCCATTTGCTAACGTCCCTTTTCAGTGACCAGTAATACTCAACTACTTTTTTTACCCCTCTCCTCTTTTGTTTTTGTGCTTGGATGTTTAAAAAATACATGAAGTCACACCTCTGGGTCCATTAAAGATAATTGAAACTTCTCATTTTGCAAGATATTGTTACAATTCACTATTAGGAAAGTAGAATAAAAGTTGCAGCACACATCCATTACACTCTCACAGCAATCACTTTCTGCTGTTACAGATTATATCTAGACCAGCGTACAAGAAAAGGGAAAACAATGTAATGCATGTTGCAAAGGACCATCCATCACTTGATGGGCATAGTCATGATGATATAGAAGGTGCAATTTAACCAGTATCAATGGAGCAGTTCTTTATATCCACTAAGGAATAATCATTGTACATATCCGTTTCAATTATTTATATCTTCCTATTGTCCATTTCTCTGAGGAAAAATTAATTTGGCCTAGCCAAGTAAAGCATCGCTGCCTGCAATCTCTTGAAGAAAAATAATCTAGACAGTAGGTAAAAATATGAAGCTAGTCTAAATCTGAGCAAAGAGCAAAAACTCTGTCATTGTGTAGCATGGGCTAGATAAATTAATCATTTAGAGTATAAATATGGTCAAGGATGATCCTATTTTAATACTAGGCCAAGATGTTGAAAAATTTTTTTCTTAGGGGAAAAAGCCCAAACAAAAATTGAACAACTTGGACAAAGTTTGTTGATATGCCTTATATGCATGTGCAATCTAAGTCAATGTAGAAACACCTATAAGTGATAGTAAATGGCTTCAACGATATTACCTGGCTACAGAATTTGCAAACATATGGGCATGGACACTTCATTTGAAAAAAAATTTCCATCAGTAACATTGAAATCCACAAGAAAACTGCATTAGAGTAAAGAAAACTTCTGGGCAATTAGTAGAATATTATCAGTCTTGTAAAAGTTCTGTTGTTTTAGAACAGACTTAGGAAGAGCAAAGTCTAAAACTATCCAAACTGTCCAAAGTGGAACCTCACCCATGGTATAAGGATCACAAGGAAAGTCAAAAGACTAAGAAAATGAATAAAAATGGGCTAACCGTAACCCATTCCCAAAGTAAAGTTATTGATGAAGATTTTTCTAACTGATGAAAAGAGCAGCCCACTGTGAATAACTTCCCTGCCAGTACCTAATATTCATACAGAATCTTCACACAAGCTAGATAAGGTATAGTTACTTCAAGAACTAGCAGAAAATAGATTTGTGAGATATTAGCAGTTAAAATGGGATTCAGGGGGAAAAGTAAAATCAAGAAAAAAATTACCATCATTGCACCAAGACCAGTCTTGTCAATACACCTTCCCAAAGATCTGAAGTAGTGAGTTTACAGGAAAGTAGAGAATTATATATACTTTCATATGTCTCCATGAATCTAAAAGATGTTAGCTTTATAAAATGAAGTCCAAGTATCTTTCTCATACAGGTGGCCCCAGGAACATAGTCAAAACTATGGATATTAGTCACATGTGACTGAACACCCAGTGATTTTTCTTTGCACTTTCAAAAAACTGCTTTTTATGTATTCATAGAAATTATTTTCAAAAATTCATGTATATATTCAAGTTTGGTTTTTTATACTTCTATCAAATTAAACTAAGACAAATATGTATTCTTGATAAGTAAGCAAATATAGACATGTGAAAGAAATATTAATCGTGTAATGTTCTTTTGCATACTTATAGAACACAAATAATAAGACTTCTTTCATCACTAAGACTGTTCACATATTATGAGTTAAAAGATGTACTACTGTGCAATAATTTAATCTAAAAAGGATCTTTACCAGCTGAACAAAAATAAATAAACTGTGATATCAGTATAAATGTAAGCACAAATATATTAAAAATTAAGATACAAACTCTTTAATACTTGTAGTAACTTGTCAGCATCAAATAAAAATGCGCATATCATAACGGTGTTGGGAAAAATTTATAATGTGATATTCTAAAGCATTCAACAACATGGAGTGGGGTTATTTACAAAATTTGTAATTATCTGGACTTTTTGTCTTTTATCTGGTTTTTTTTGTGAAAAAAGAAATTCCTCCAAATATCTAATTCACTGCTGAAAAATTCTGAGCGCTGTTATAACAAAGACAGTTTTGACAACAACCTGAATAAGAAATCATTCCATACAAAAAACCCTATTGATTAACATACACATTTTGTACTTCACCAAGTCAGATGACATTTTACAATCTCTACCTTTTTTACTGTTTTCAAACACTTGCTCTGATGTTAAATTTTGAACAGTTGCCACCAGTACTGTAAAAGATTAACATGGCTGAAAAGTTTGACATATAAAAGTGTCAGCATTTATTAGTGATAAACACCATCCTCTCTCCTCTCCTGATGGATTATATGTTCTCTCATTAAATGGAAAGAAAGGATGACAGGGAGAAGCAATATTCTGGTGTTTTCTGTTAAAATGTTGCTGGCATTTGAGGTGACTTTTTTATACTTTTCTAAAAGAAAAGGTGTCATTGGTAATTGATTCTGTTGGGAAACTTATGATAAAAATCACATATACTCCCACAGCTTAGGAGACTGTCAAACTTTAACTCCATCAGTTTTCTTCTAGACATGTCAGACAGAAGTGTTAACAAGAAAATGTTAAATAACTTAAAACTTTTAAACTGGTATTTATGGAAAGGAAGATTTTAAATTAAAGCACTGATTATACCAATAAGCCTTAAATGGACATTTTGTATTTTCAAGATTTTTAGAATTCACAACGATTAAGTAACTTAATATCATGAACCTAAAGTGGAATTACAACTCTGTATCGGTTGAAACTGTAATATTTGTGACTATATAAAACTTGCAGCCTTATCATTATCTTATTTCTTCCTCTTTCTCTCCCATATTATCCTTGTTTGTCCTGGGAAGAAGTTACAAGTGCAATTTTGGTGAAAGAGACCTGGCTTAACTATATTCCTTTCTAGATGAAGCATCTCAGCCAACTTCATTAAGTTAAAGCTGGCACAATCTGAATTGCAAAATTGAGCATAACTAAAAATATCTAATTCTTTATGCAGTTTTGGCAGCTATTCCATACTCTGGTACAAAGTAGGTCATCTACAATTTTTTTAGTGTAATGGCTATTCTGTTGTACAACAGCATCATTTACCTCTCCATTTACTCTAATTGAGGGCAGTTTAGTTTGAATTAAATTTAGTTTTATGGCTGAAGTACCACGATAACAGAAAAGTCAAGGTGAACATGGTCTTTTTTGTTTACTTGATTAAAGTGCATTCCTATGCATTTCCTACTAGAGTTAAGAAGTTGTACATACTGCACCTACCAAAGGCAACATTAATAAAGTAGAAGCCATTGGAATGAATTCCCACTGAAGAGCAGAGACCTAAAGGAACATTTTATCCCAATGAGGTATTTCTCTGATGGAATGTCACTGCCACTCAAATGGTTAAAGGAGACGATTATAAAGATTAAATAATAACCAGAGGTGCATATATTAACTGATAGAATTAAATAATGGAGACTGTGACTTATGCCAATCAATCTGCACTAAGGATAATAACATAAATATCTATATCATTAAATTCCTGTATTAATCAGAACAATGTTATTCTGATTGACAATTTTCTGCATCTGCATTGAATTCTTTCTTTTTTCCCTCCCTTGTTGCTATCAGACCAGATACACTATATATGTTTTTCCCCCTTGCTGCTTTTAACTATGCCATGGAAAGCAGTAGTATGGCTGAGAATTCCATCTGTTTTTAAAGGTCTTGACTTGTTCAAGAAGCTTTATGTCTCTATCCCTTCTAGCTGATTTGCCTTATTTTAAAAATTGTCCTTCTTTAAGTTTCTCTTTTGATTTTCCAGTATCATTTCATCTATGTGCTGTTCTGCCATTTTTTGTCCTCATTTTCAATACTTTTTTTCCTCAGCATTTATTGGTGCTCGATCCTTCACTGATGTTGCTACAAGCTCTGTTTTTTTATTGCACCATATTTCCAGTTTGATTTTTTGTCTCTGATATAATTTTTCACTACTTTTTCTGATGTTTCCACTGATAAGGTCTCTGTTTCATCTCTCTTCTTTTGCAAGCTGCCATTAGATCAGGTACCTTGGAGCAGTTACCTTGGGTGTTTCCAGTGTAATCTAGTGACAACTAAACACTACGTATAGTGAGCATTTGTTTAGGTATTGGTTTTTCTGTTCTTATTACCAGCAGAGTCCAGCTTGTATTTTCTTCTCTTTCTACATTTTAAATAAAGGCCAGAAGTTCTAGCTTTTAAAACTTGCTTTCCAAAAGTGTCTTTGCTGGGAGGAAGTCCCCTAGCATCTTAAAGAAGACATTTGTCCTAGCCCCTTTAGCACAATAATTTTACTGCCAATATATGCTTGCAGGAGGTCTCCTCATGGTACAGCGGAGGGACTGATGAGATGTGGGAGCCTCAATACAAGAGACCTTAGCTGAAGGTCACACTGACTGGAGAATTACTGCTTGTGTAAGGAAACTGAAATATTTTGTGAACTAAAGAGCTAGCTCACCAGAGATTTTTTTTTTCCACATTTACTTTATAAGTGCTAATTCACACTCTAGAAAGTATACACACCAATGAAGTTGTACATGGAAACCAGCAAGTTTTTCTTTTGGCTTTAGGAGGATTTAATGCAGTATTCATGACAGATTGATATGAAGATTAGGTTTCTAAGACAAGAAAACTTGTTGCCTGTAACATGATAGGGAGTACAAAGCACAATAAATTATATTATTTGTGAAGAAAAAAATCTTAAACTTTTTAGTTCCTCTTAGCCATGCCTGCCTTCAGTCCTCTATGTTTTCTATATACTGAGAAATCTGTTGTTTTGAAACACAAAAATTTATAAGTACAAAAGCTGTTTGTCAATGCTCCTTTTCTTGCCTATGATATCAAGAATTGTGATAAATAGGCACTTCTATGGCAGATCACTGGAGGGTGACAGTAATATCTACAACATTTAATTTATTGATTTTTATTGTGTTGATTTCTTTTTTATGACTGCATGCATGCAGATTCTCTGATAAGTGGTCATGGTCAGCATAATACAAGAACTAGCTTCAGCAAGATGTATTCTGGATTATATGAAAGAGCTTTAAAATCTAGCAGAATTAGATTGAGGCACTTCTCTTTAGATGTAAGCACTAATTTTCAGGGGCTCAGCATTAGGCATTGTCAGTTTAGGAATGCCAGAGCTAAATAGTCCTTCGTTATTGAATCGAGATTTCCACAAAAAAGAAAGATGATGGAGGAGCATATCAGCCCTATGTCAAAAGGTCTATGCAAATTGCTTCTTTCAGAACTCATTTAGCGTTGTCTTTTTGGTGCGATACCAAAATACTCCAGGATACCCACAAATCTTCAGTTTACTCTTTTCAATTTGCTAATCAGGATAGATTAACAGCCTAGAAAGTTGGGGGTTTTTTGAAGGTTTTATCCAGTAGAAAGGCTACTTTCAAGATGTAATCCATAAGTAGCATTTTAAACTAAAATATTTAAAGGAAATAAAAAAAGAAACCCACAAAAAAATTCTCAGAAAACTGTCGTAACTTACTTGTGTTCATTTAGGCATCCTCCATCATAATATGTACCTCTAACTCTACTGACACATAGGTTATAGACCAGGGAGTTAATGAGATCATTTACACTGAGACTATAATATTGCAGCATAAGGAAAGTATACAAGGCTTGTTATAGCTTGGAAATCATAGTAACTGTACAGAGATGTTCAGATTTCGTTTATAAAAAGATGGTAAATATGCTAAATACTAGTTTTACCTTAAAAATGTATTTTTGAATCTTTGTAAAATTGTCTACTTTTAATATTAAATCTTGTTGTATGCATTCTAAGCTTTTATTTTTCTTCTCATCATTCTACTCTCTCCTGCTTGTCAGCCTCTTCTGTCATTTTCCCTCTCTCTGTTACTCCTCTGGCCTTTTTTTCTGTCTTTTTTCTCTTGGCTTTATTTTTCTCTCTCTGGAGAGACTCCCAGATCACATTAGAAATGTAGGTTAGACTTCTGATGTCATTCTTAGAGCAAGAAAAATAAATTACAACCTTAGTGTTCAAGGCTATATAGGAAATCCTCTTACATGATTCTGTAGCAATGCCTTTTCATGATCCTGAGAAGCTTGAATGTGTATTTGTGGATAGGGAAAAAATGAAAACTTGAGAAGGTATAACTTGAGAGTGTCTGAAAACAGGCAGCGTTGCTTGTCTCACTATAGAGCTGGGTTTGTGCTAGCCATCCAGTGAGAAAAAAATCAGAAATGTCACTTTAAAATAATTTAATGCACTGAGTTTGGGATTTGAGATGTATTTATTTCATCAGGTCTTCCTTGTTAAGACAATGCTGTGTGCTATGAATGCCATAACACGATGCTTCAACCCCTGCAGTTACTGTGGGGAACATAGGTGCCCGACTCCCTTTGATAGATTCTACTGCACAGCCTGAAGCAATGAAATTTAGAGCAGTCAGGTTCCTTGTCAATTAGACATCTTTCTGAAAAGAAAGAGGTATTTCTGAAAATAAAAATATATTCTTGAGCATCAGAGTTGTATAGGTTGTTTTGTCAGGTCAGGATCAAATTGAATTGTTAAATTATACAATATGTTTTTTATTACAGTATTTCTGTAACAAATGCTGCATACACAGAAAAAGGAGTCCCATATATGTTGACACAATTCTTTCTGAATTCAAAGATCTCAGATGTAGGCTGTAATTCTGTTTTAATGGTTGTAATTATGAGTCACTCATACAGTTATTTCATGGTTTTAGAGTCTCAAAACCTATTGAAAATCACCCTGTATACTACAAAATGTAAAACGTTTTTTACAATTCCCTTTTTTAATTGACAAACCCATTTGTATAAGAGCAGAATCTTTGTTTCTAACAATTCACCTGCTAGACAGAAGACACTGTTGTAGAAAGCAATCAGGTTAGTCCGGCATGATGGCCTTTGGTAAATTCATGATGGCTTTTGTCAAGCACCTTCTACATTTGTCTTGTAGGGTGCCTCAATAGTTTAAAATGGGAAAGCTTTACACCTCAGACATGTATGCGACCAGGAAAAGGATTGGGGCATTTTAATATTGTTCGATTTAAACTCATAATTTTGTCTAAAATTTATTATATTCACTTCCATGTTATTTCAAACTGTGTCTCTTGGATTTAATTCTCTTGTCCATTTAGTCAGGTCTAGGCAGTGAGGTAGCTCTCTTTGTAATCAAGTACTGTCCCTGTAAATCTATAAGTTGCATTTCCCATTTGCCTCTCAGTAATTAATTCTGATGCACAGGAGCAGCTGTAGTTTCTTCTAGTGCTCCTGTCTGCTCTGAGCAATCAAGCTACAGCACATTTTACCCACATCTATCTCAGTAATATGCACCACAAAACACATATAGCAATGACAAAGTCAACAGGCTTTTATGAGGACCTGTTCCTAATTACTGTAGGCATTTTTATTATTAATTTCTTTTATTGGAGATCCTTTTAATTCTATGTATTTGTGCAAAATCCCATGTGATAGGACAATGTTTTTTTTTAATTTGTTCTCTCAGTGATAAAATTGAGAGTATGGTCACACAAAAATTCTCTGGATGAGCTATGAGGCTGTCCTTTTTTCAGGAGGCCTTCACAAGAGTCACTTGTAAATCATTCATTGACAAGCTAAAATAAAATAAAAATGGAGAGTAATACATGAGAATCTTTTTTTTTTTTACCTCACGGAATATTTTGTAATAAATAATATTGTTTACTGAAATGAATATTATAGAAAGGAGATATATATATATATATATATATATATAAATACATTACAGACAATGGATTTTAAAATGCTCTGTTCTAGACAGTATTTTTTATGTAATGAAATAGAATAAAGTTATGTAACTGTGTGGGAAAGAAAAAAGACAAAATGTCATTAATTTCCTGTCAGTGATGCTTTTATCTAATACAAATAACGATTGTGGTTCAAGAGCTTGCTGCATTCTAGTTTGAATAAATGACTACACTGGCACATTGATTGATAAATTGGTCACCAAGGCTCACTTATTTCCTTGTTCAGTTCTGGTATTAGGGGGAAAGTTCCAAATGCCAAGCAAAAATTTCTCTTAAACACTAGAGAAGATATAGGTAGTTATTAAAACAAGATTTTTGTATGAAGTATTAGATAATTCCTCATTGTATTCACAAACTGCTGAAAGTTATTAAGATACCTGGACTAATAAGCCCTAGGGTCCCATTTCTGTTGCCTTGATTTTTCATTACATTTCTTTCAGAGGAAATGAAGATTTATTCAAAGCAGTAGGAAACAGCATGAGTGTTACATGGGTATTATTTCATGCACTTATGTTAGCAATTTCCAAGAGAAAGATGAGCAGAAAATGAGTTATGGCTGTACATGGAGTATCTGGATTTCTTCAGCTCACCTAATTTATAGTTTAAACAATACATGTTGAGGAAATTTGAGGTAGCAAATCTGAAAAAAGTACCTGGAGCAGGGAGGAAGAATTAAATATATTTCTTGTTATATATAAGGAAATTAGAGATATTTTAATGTTTTCGCTTAGTAGAAATTTAAAACAACCTCTGTGTAATTGAGGAACTGGGAGTAGAGTCTCGGGCTGCTGTTGATAATTGCTGCCCCGAGATGTGCAGGACGTCTCTGCTTCGGCCCGCGCAACTGAAGAACGAGTCTGGACTCTTCACTTTTCGGTCTTGAGGTTGTTTATTAAATCTTATCTATAAAATTTTCTTTCTGCCCAGCAGAGATCCGCTCAGCAGGGCAGCCACAGGCACTCTGACCACCCCCGAGGAGGTGTAGTCCTTTTATACTACACACTACGTATATCATATTTACTCTTAATTCCCAATACCCATCACCTATGTTAGACAGTGCACTTCTACTCTAAACTAATCCCCAAGTGCCAACATCACTGCAGAAAATGGAGAACAAGAAGAAGAAGAAGAAAGGCTAGACACGCCCAGATTCCTCCATTTTGTCCCCATAACCCCCATACCAAAAATCCTAAAATCTACATTTTCCCCCTGTGATCATTTTATTATTACACTATTCAAACTTGTGTGATTTTCATGTCCTCATACAAAGCTGATAACTCTCTCCAAGGGTCAAAATCAAATCCCCAGGTGTTCTGGGCAGCACGCCAGGGTCTCCAATCCCCCCAGTGGGGTCCTCGGCAACTCTGGACACCCAGAGGGTTGTGCTGAGTTGCGACAGTAGAGAACAGGAAAGAAGGAGGGGGGCTTATTAAGAGTGAATACAAACAAGTTTGAAAACCAGTGCACTAAAAATCACTCAATTTTTCTATTGGAAAGAAAATAATATCTATCTACATTTATATAGGCAAATAAGCTTTAACATGTTGATATGTTCGATTTGTCAGCCAATTTTTAAATTCATGTTTTAACATGAAAAAGCTGAACAGTTGTTTTAGGACATATCAAAAGCCATTTTAATAAAGTAATAATCCAGGAATTATTGGGTATTATTTCATGCACTTAGAAGAAAATAGTCTTTTGTTTAATTGCAAGACTATTTTCAGGAAAGGGACATTCAAAGTTTGATTTTGTTTTCTTTGATAGTACTGTGGTTAAGGAACCAACTTCCATTGGACCAGTCAATGGAAAACTGAGGAAACTTTCACTGATTTTTTGGGTCCTGGGTTCTGTACACTTCTCTAGTTACATATAATACCTTGGTTCAAACTCAGACTCTCAAACTCAAAGATTTAAGATTTTTATAGAGGAGGAAGGTAATTCATGAACATTTTAAATCAGTGTTTCACATGAATGTTGTTGAAAGTTTTACGTGTAGACTTTCACAACTCTTTGGATACCAAATTATTATAAAGATGAACAGCTAAACATATTTGTTTTCAAGATTCTAGATATGAAAAAAAACAAAAAAAAACTCAACTCAGCTGACATTAGTTATTGCTGAGGCAGAGAAAGAGAATTTTTTTAAGACAGTTATACATTTTAGAAACCTACATTATCACTTAACCTCTAGTGGCAAATTGATCACTAATTATCATATAGGCTTCAATGAGGCTTAATGAGATTATGCTCCTTTCTACTACCATTTTTATCTACATGCATACATTAAAAAAAAAGTCTTAAAAGTTTTTTCTAGGCAAATTAACTTAGCAGGTTTTCTAAAAAAATTGTCTTTTTTATCCTCATTTGAAGTGTTTTGAAATGTCTGTTTGTATATGTAATATTTCTGTAATTAAGCTATCAGAGTTATGCTACTCCTAATACACCTCTTGCGCAAAGAAAATGGGAGTAATTTTTTTTTCTGCTGATATGAAATGTTTTTTAAACTAACAGACATCTTCTCCTCAAATGTCTCTTTTCCAAAAAAAGCCTTGACTTGCCTTCTCAGAAGACTTACTAGGTATTTTGGATTTGCCTGGCAATCCCAACAATGTTGAAAAGTACACAATATTACCTGCTGTCCAATTCTCAGGATGGAAAAAATGAATAGGAGTTAATGTTTCCATAAAACAGTCATTTTACAGCAGTTTCATCTTTAGGGTAAGCAATCAATGCAACTTAAAGAAACTTCACTGATAACATGGCGATGAAAAAGTCAAAAAAGTGCTGTAAAACATGGTGAAAATCTGTCTTAATTGAAAGCTTCAAGTTGTGACTTTAGAGGGCCTGTGAGACCAACTGTTCCTGGCGGCCACCTGGCTGGAAAATCCCATTTTATATACGGATTGTTTTGACAGCAGCCAACCATGAAGATGAAAAAGTAGCAGCTGCTGATTTAGTTTCCCTTGGCATCTTCCAGGAGAGAATCTAAGGCTCCCTGAGCATGTACAGTAAGTTATGACACCTTAATAACTATAAGTTGTGAAGTCCAGAAGGAGGTTTGATCAAACTTCAGGGCTTATTATTTTAATGACTCTAATAAAATGTTTTAGAGGAACATGTAAATTCCAGCCAGCTTTGTAGTGAAGAGATCAGCCTGTGCTGCACTTGAACTCAAGAGGAGAAAGGGATTTAGTTCAATTTATTTTGTTGAAATTCAACGTATTAAACTTACTCCAGAGTAGCAAGTGAAAAATACAGTTTTCTTTTCAAGTGTGGAAACCTTTGGGTGATTTGAAAATGTCATACTCTGCTTTCTGTGACTCACTCAGAAGTTCTTGGAATGAAGGTGTGAAGCAATGTTTCAATAGGGAATAAAAAATAATAATTTTGAATTATTGCATAGAGCACAGGCTGCACATTGTAAAGGAGACCAGCTCTGCTTATTCTTCTTCCAGGGGTCTCTATACCATCTGCTGAGTTTTATCAGTAGATGTTATATCAGTATCTTTTTAATAAAGAGCTTTAAAATTATTATATAGAACTTTAAATATTTGGTGTTTTACTTTTATTATGATACATATTATATGAAAGTTATACTTTGATAATATTCTTACATGTTAGGTTTATAAACAATTAAAAATTTAAAAATGCTGTAGTCTTGGAGCAGTCTGTAAAAGTGGGAGACAGCAGGGTGTGGGGTTAAGCTAACACTGGAAATGTCATTCAGCTAGGAACACAAAAAGGTCTGGGACAACTTAAGAAAACTTCTTCACTTTGTCAGCAATTTTATATTGGGACAGTCTACATGGTGCAGGTGTCCAGGCATTCAGATTCATCCAGACCAAGTAATCCATGTTTAGAAATGTAATTTTTATTGTCAATATAAATATGTCAGCACAGTCTTTGGATATTTATTACTATTCTTTCATACTACCTACTTACTGCACATGTTTCTAATAATAACAATAATCATAATTTCTAATAATATTTTAATAATATAAAGATTAGTAAAGACAAATTAATTATTTGCATAAGGTGAGTATTGAAAATGGTTAACAATGGTTAAGAACTTAGGAAAAAATTCATAAAAATAATAACCTCAGTATAGTGGTATGGCTTTTAGAATGCTCTCCCACCAAAACTAAAAAAAAAAAGCAGAATAGGTTTTGCACATAAAAATACATAAATTCCATATCTCTTTGATGAAATTGTCACTAGAATAATACCACATATGCACTTTCAAATCAAGCCAGCAATGCACTGACCTTAAAGTTCAAATAGAAATTCCAATGTGGTTTGAAAAAGAAAATACTTGTAGCATATCCCTTCTAGTGGTCTATTGCAATGTTCCCTCAGTTCTGCGCCATATAGATAAAAAGCCAAAAACTAGGTATATTCTAACTTATTTCCAAAGATTTGATGCTGGATGTAGAGCAGTTTTTTTTTTTTTTTTTTTTGGAACATGATGTTTTACTTAAAATCAAAGTTCCTGTTTCTGCTATCTGTGGAATTGCCAACTGTGTAGTCTGTGTTACCTGGGTAGAATGTGTAAAAAAAGATATTGAAAATGAAATTGCAAACATACTAGAAATGAAAGGATTTTCCTCAATAAATAGAGCTTCTAAAGCATAGGCAAAATAAAAAATAGCATATAATAAAAAGCATATGGAAGTATATCACTGTTGCAGTTCAATTGGTCACCAGCAGGCTTTATTAACAGAGGAATGGTGGATGAATTTCAGATGACACTAACTAGATTGTGCTCTGACCTGGAATATACAGTACTTGAAATTTCATGGCTCTCTCCCAGACTATTAGTAATGGCAGCTTGTATGCAGCAAACTCAGCATGTAGCAAATGATAGATAAGCCAAAATCTGGGCACCTGTCCATAACTGAATTGTAAATACAATTCTCTTTCTGCCTTTGGGAAAGTAGCATCTGTCTTACACTTTTTAGCATACAATTAAGAGATTACTTTAAATTAATATTCCCCATATTCTGCTGCATGCCATTTCTTGATTGATAAATTGATAATAAAATTTCAAAATGTATAATATTCTAAATATTTAATATGTTCACTCTGAATAAAATTTATTTTTAAATGTTTGAAAATGCTTTACACAATTCACACTGATTGAAAATTATGTTCTTTAACGTCAGAAGTATGTTGTGAAGTTTTACTTTAATGAGAAAAATAGAAATGTTTGTCTTTAAATAGCATGTAAACTCTTTTCTCACTTTGCATCTTTTGCTTCCTCTGTTGATTGCGTAATGTGAACATTGTAGGCATAAGGGGAAAATAGATCCAATTAGATATAGCTTAGATTAAAACTTTTCTTTCATGCTTGAAACATACTCAAGTTATGTAGAATTTAACCAATTCCACATTTGCATTATACCTTTTGTCAATTTCCCAGTATTGTACAAAAGACATTGCTAAGGTAGTAACTAACATTTCCTTCATTGGTTAGAATTTGTCATTATCAGAATTTGCATCTGCATACAGCATATACCAGCAATCGGATAGCCTTTAAATTCTGACATTGGAAGAGTCTAAATTTAATTAAGTTATGGTAAAGCTGAAACATCCTCTTCCTTTCCTGAAAAAGTGCAGTTTAAGATCAAATTCAGGCAAGATCCACCAAATCTGTACTTCAAGTAGGACTTTTTATTCCAGTAACAGTTATTGTACGGAAATTAATTCCAGTGAAATAAAGATTTTCAACAACAACCCTTGCTGAATGTGAAATCATCTTCTTCCCCTGTAATTAATTTCTGCATTATTTTTTCGCAATGATAAGTGTAAAATTTAAATAAAATATGTACAAGTGAGATGCTGTTCAAAGTGCAAATATCATAATGTAACTCTTGAGAATAAAGAAGGAATGATAGTTATCAGTAGCAACAGTGCTAAACCAAAGCTTATACTCTTGACAATCCCAGCTGAAACCATTCTATGAATATTCCAAGTTAAAATTTGATGGATACGCAGTTAGAATGCATTCATTTTTAAGATATCTGGAATACTATTGACAGAGAAAAGTATCTCTTGTGTTTAGTGAGAAATCTTGATGAGTTCCTGCAGAGCTGTGGAAAAACCAAGGACCAAAAAATCATCAGCAAAGAAGGATTTTTCAGCTAGAAAGAGCTTCGTTTTAAAGCAATGAAAATGAGAAAAGCTTCATGTGCTGAAGAAAAGGAACTAATAAATCTATTCGACTGAAAAAGAAATTACACATTAAAGACAAAGCTGCAGTACAAAGTCTTGTTGTAACAGCAAGTCAGATAAATATATTTGGCTCATGTGGAGGAATTAAAAGGGTTGAAGGGAATAGCATAGACTCTGAGTAATTGCTGTAGAAACAAGAAAAGAAACGGAACTTAGAGAAGATAATACAATTGTAAACGGGAGTGTACTCCTTACCCAGGTGGTTAACAAGCTCAGATAGGCAACTGTGCAAAATATTTTAATTTTTATAGAGGGAATTTTATAGGAAAAACCTTTGCATTTATTTTAAAGCAGACAGCACCATTACTGAGATTATCAGCAACTTGCTTCATAGATAGCAAATTATTTCAGGGACGAGTTAAACAAAATATTGACTTATTAGACAAAAACAGAACAAGAATTCTGAAGAGACTGCAGTAGTAGAAGCCCAAGTGAGCATTGCAAGCAAAACAAAATGGCTAATCATTTTTCCAGATCTATCCATTATCAGTTTTCTCTGTGTTCATCAGAGAAAACTGTTCTTCAGACCTTTGTGTGAAATATTGTGTCCAAATCTATTTAAAATTGTCCTGTTTTTTCCCAAAATATCAGATGTGATGACAGAAACAGTTGTTTTGGCATTATTACTATTAATGAAAATACATTGAAGTAGGTTTTGGATATTAAATAATTATTACAACAATGACTAAATATTCATGCACAGAGAAAAAAAAAAAGCCAACCAAAAAACCAAGCATGCATTAAATCTAAAATAAAGCTAATAAAAAATCCTTTTACATCAAACTAATACAGGTATAGAGATAGCTATCACTGAACCATCTTTGTCCTTGGTGTGATAAAGGTCTCTTCCCATTTCTTGCTTAATGACCTCATTCTGTCAATGGGTTCACTACTATGCAGTGATATACATAATGTATTTTAATACATTATCATTAATAAAATCCTAATACAGTAATCAATAATACAGTAATATAACACAATGTCATCCAGACTCTGTAATATGTAGGAAACTGGAAAAAAAGGCTTTAAGGAAAATTTCTTAAGGGTAAATCACATGGGAAATTCCTCTTAGCCAGCATATTACATATCCAAAGTGTCTGCTTGCTTTTGTCAGGGTATGCCTAAAGGGAGCAAAGTAGCCTAGCCCAGGACCGCTCAAAGATCTGATCCAAGCAGACACACAGTTCCAGTGGACAGGAGCAATCCAGAGCCTGGCAATACTTTACTGGCTAATACAGAGATAGTCTGAGCTCCCTGCTCTGACCGTGGCTCTTCTTGAAATGTCAGCATTATGATAAGTGATGCTACTCTGGCCTGGGATCCAATGATCACAGCGTCATTTTGTTTTGTTAAAAACAATCTGTAGTTTGGTTGCATGAAAGAAAAATAAAACTATTTCTAATGCTATAAATTATTTCCTTTATATACTTTAATTATTATTTTGATTTTATGTTTAACCAGAGTTTTTCTTAAAGATAATAAAATTTATTAATTATTGAAATACAAACCAAAAAATCACCGTCCAATGATTGTACATCAAATACATAAATCTTCTTGCATGTTAAAGAAAGATTAATTTAAAAATCAAGAAAGGCATCAGTTTGTATTTTTACTCTTTCAAAATTTTGAAAATAGACAAGAAAAGAGACAAGAGGTACTATATAAATTTATTTTTCTTTTTTTTTTCTCAGGTCCTATATGTTAAAAAAGAGTGTATCTTTATTCAAAGGGCCATTGGTTTCCACTGCCCCCTCACAAATGATCCTTTTCATATTACTGATCTGTTAATGACCACAGTACATTCTGTTTCATACATTTTGCTCATCAATTGTATTCTTACCGTCCTTAAAAATTACATCTTTAATGAGGCTATACCAGTAGTAAAATCTTAATTGTTTTTTATAAATTCCACATTCAGCACTAGATATGGCAATCACAGTTCACATCAAACCCAGTTCCAAAAGAGCCCTCCTACTACACTGATATGTGCAATGTGTAGATCCGCACTTTGATCCACTTTGATCCATCAGAAAGTTTATCCACAACTTTCTTGTGGATAAATCATGAATGGTGCTGACAAAAGCACATTCTTCTTGTATGTTAATCCTCTTCTTACAACACTAGTCTTTTGGAGTCAGCTTCAGATAATATATATTTTACTCCCTCATCCTTCTCCCTCCCGAAAATCTTAAATATAAGAGTTATGACCAAGAGTTCTTATTAATTTTGGTTTTTGAAAATGCATATTAAAAACGTAAGCCCTTCTCTGTTTACCAGCTCCATAGAATACTTTTCCTGATTTGGAGATTCACTGATTCTCCATACAGAAAAAATTACTTTTTTTTTGTTTTCCAGAAAGGAGGTAATTAATAACCTTACTCTTGACTATGTTCACCTCAGAGTGTTAACTCCTCTCCACAGGCAGTTTTAGTTCTTCTATAGCATTTCATACTGTGGTTTATCTTTAATGTAGATGTTTAGATGTAGATCAAAAAACTGCACAATTCTGAGTGTCATTTATATAATCCAAAAGGTAGGGCTCTTTATTATGACCCTATGTGCAGGCATATTTCTTAGAATGTCTTACCTTGAGTTTGTATATAATTGAACGTTTCAAGATTTCCCTCTTTAAATGAATACTCTCTTTTTGTTCTGTGCAATCTACAGCAAAAAACAGATTTCATCCAACATGTAGTGTTTGTCTTAAGGTAGAAAAAAATAATAAATGTAAAAGACTGAAGTGTTTGTTTCCTTTCAGCCTTACAACTGTGGTGAAATCTTTAATATCTTCCTCATTCTGCCAGATTCCTTGATTCTCTAAAGCATTTTTTTCTTAATTAATTAATTACATACCCACTAATTCATATGGTTTTCTAGTGAAACCTTTATCTTCTCTGTGTCTCATTAATTGCTAGTATCAGTCTGGTACCAATTTTAATAACATCACATTAATGTGTGCATCTGTGCCCATACAAATACTGCATTTTATTTCAGACTGCTGGCTTATTTATCTTATGCAAAAATGCTGAGTATGGTTGTTGTGAATTATTCCTCTGAACTAATAGTCTGAGATTTTCTCTGTTCTGTTTGCCAACCTCTCATAACATTTGGTAGTGTATAACCACCACCACTCTTGGCCATATAACACCATGATCTCAGGAATGCTCTCTAGCCCTCGGCCTTGATTACTGGCTGTTCAGCTGCCCTTGACTTTGTCAGAAACACTGTCTGCTCCCAAAACTTCTGCTTTTGCTGATACCTTCCTGGTGATTCTTTAAGTGACCTAAAGCATTTGTGGCATGTCACTTGCAAATCCTTGAAAAAAATCCACAAATTATTGCAGGTCTCAATACCTTTCCTTTGGGTCATGACACTGCCTTGTGTTGCATCATTTCCATAACCACGCAGTTACATGTGCTTTTTGTTGGTTGAATAATTGTAACTCAAATCTCTGCATATTGCCCTGCTTCAAAATTGTTTACTGTTTCTGTTTAGAACTTGAAGTAATATTTCCAGTGTCAGAACACAGGCCATATTTATGATGCTGTGAAAGCAAATAAGCAGTCTCTTATGTTAAGAACAAATGAGCTGGCTTTTGCAAGTTTGAACAGGCTTACTCACTCTGTGTTAGTCTAAAAGTAGTTTAGTTATAAGTGCTTTGTTTTTATCATTCTTTTGACTACATACTTAAAAACATCCTCTACGTGTCCTACTTCAAAATACGTGAAGTTGTCTTCATCTGTATTTTAATTTTCTTTTCCTAACTTGCTAAAAGCTACAGGAAACATATACTTCGGAGTAAGTTCATAAGATCTGCACTTTTTAACATTTTGCAAAAAGTAAATAATATTCAAGATGCTTAAATATTTTAAACAAGTTCCTTAAGAGATAGATGTCCTTTCTCTCTCATGCCAATTATGTATTTTTAGTTTCCATATTTTATTTCTGGTCTATCTTCCAATTATGTATTTTTAGTTTCCATGTTTTATTTCTGGTCTATCTTGTGGTCAAAAGTCACTCAAAAATAATCTGTTCTAGAATGGTTTATTGGCAGACAAGCACAGTTTAAGGCAAGTTTCAATACAATAAACAATTCTAAGTAGCTCTTGCTGTAGTGTCCTAAACATTCAAATGATTCCCCACCAATTCCACAACAATTTGCTAATGAAAATTTATCATTTAGACTTCCATATCTGTCCACTCTCTTGAACATGATCTTTCAGCATGTACAGTGTATTCACCTAGCTACATTTCTCTATACTCAAAAGGGGAAGCCTTTGCTATCTACCTATTTTTAGATACAATTTATTTTTAAATTTTGCAAATATCTTGGTAATATATTTTCTAAATGAATAAGAAAAACAATTTTTGATGCTTTTTATATATGACGGATTTAGTAAGCATAGAGTTTTTTTGTCAAAATCAGAAGGATGGAGTGGGAGCCTTTTACACAGTACTCTATGGGACAAGAGACAGGATACCCTCCCTATTCCCTACCCTGATTACAGCTAATAATGTCTATAACTGCAATGAATTTTCAGTAATAATACCACTCTCATGTCTAAATTGTATGAGATATATCAAAATAACTTGATTTCATCAAAATACCATGTAAATATAATCTGTATTTTCTTTATGATATTTATTGCTAAGTGAGACTGTACTAGGTTTCATTTACCTGTGCTTATATTCCTCAGACTCCCCAGAAAGCACAAATCATGCCACTTCTCCTAAGTAAGTATATTTTAATATACTTTAGTGGGTCTATGTTGTCACCAAAAATTGCTGCTAGCAGAAATCACTCCCGTCCTGCTACTGAAAGCCTTAGTAAAAGTATAATTGCAACAATTCTATCTGTTTATTTTTGTAGGGCGAGTAATCAAGGATGGCAGACTGTGGCAATCCAGAATCAGCTCATTACAGCCATTCAGCAATACCTCACTTCGTGGCCAAAGTAACAGAAAATGGAAGAGTACAGCTGATAAGTGTTTTTATGTCAAAGCAGAAATAGTGAGGAAAACATATTTGGGAAGTGCTTTCAAATTTTTTTAGGGAAATAGATATTATTCCTTGCTTAATATTAAAGGTTTTATATGCTTTTGAACTGACAAACAGAATCATACAATCCAAGAATAAGCAGGTTGCATTTGATATAGTTTTGCTTCACGTGTCGCCACTTACATATTAAATATTTTCAAAATTGAAAATGTGGGGAGAAATATTAGGAAAAAAGACTTAAGTTTTCCCTTTGTGACTCAAAAAATGGAAGAAAAATGTTTGAATTCACTTTACAAAAAGAGACTATGTTTGGCTTTCCAAAGTATTTGTATACTTATGTGTTACAAGACAGTGATGAACAATGACCAAGTTTAGGGACTCCTCACGGAATCCCAAAATGGTTGAGGTCAGAAAGGACCTCTGAAGGTCATTTGGCCCAGCTGCCCTGCTCAAGGAGGGATACCTAGAGCTGGTTGGCAAGGTCTGTGTACAGACGGCTTTTGAATGTCTCCAAGGATGAAAACTCCACACCCTCCCTTTGCAACCTGTGCCAGTGCTCAGTCACCCTGACAGTAAAAAGTATGACATCCAGACAGGGTGAGCTCTGTTTCAGTTTGTGCCCATTGGCTCTGGTACTGTCACTGGAAAGATGTAGGCTCTGTGCACACTCTATGTTTTCTTAGGTATTTATACCCATTGATAAGATTGCTCCTGAGCCTTCTCTTTTCAGTTCCTTCCTAGATGGCTAGCTCCCATCATATATTGACACCTTAGGTTTTTCTTCCCCAGGTTTAGAACTTTGCAATTCCCCTTGTTGACCTTCATGAGATTCTTTTGAGTCCATTTCTCCAATAAATCCAGGCCCCACTGGATGGCAGCATCACCCTCTGGGGTATTAGTCAATCTAGACATAGACATAACTAAGATGACAAAATAAAACCCAGAATATTATCTGACACTTTATTCTGTTCATTTGGAAAATACACATGGTCTTGTATAAAATGGATTAATTGAAAGAAAGAAGAAAGTGACATAGAAAACAGAGAGATCATAAGGAGTGATGCTATATGAAGCAAACACAATGCATAAATAAGGTTTTTTATTAGATATGGAAAAAGGAGTTTAAGAAAATACGTGTTCTCGAAGTGTTGAAAGAAAATTCCTTTGAGACAAGTCCAAAGAAAAAAAGAAGACTGAGGGTATAAACTAGGGTTCTTAGTGCTAACAATGATGAACACTAAAATAATAAATGGATTAAAATGTTACAATTACAATACTGGCTGGAAGGTAGACAAGGAGTCAGATGAACTATTGAAGGACAAGAGTGAGATGTTAATGACAAATGAGGTTCATATTGCCAAGAGGCTGAATGAATCCTTTGCTAGTGTATGCATGAAAGAATTTGAAGGTCATATTCCACAGCCTGGGATAAATTTTCCTGGTGAAGCAAGTGAAATGCTAAAAGGCTTTATGGTCACAATGAAGTAGGGAGTAAGGAAATTAGACCTATTAAAACTGACATAGTACCAGGCCAGGATAAATTACATCCTGAACATCTTCATGAAACTCTGTAACAAGAAGCAGGAACATTGCTGGATTAGGTATTTGTCTGAATATGAGAAAGGAAAAGACCAAGCGATTCACCACAAGCAGCTAAAATAATTTATCATTTAAGTAAAGGATGTAAACGTTACATGAGTACTACCAATCAAAGCTAAATATCAATTGATCTAATGCTCTGAATCGTCAATAGGAAAAATATTTCATCAAAAGAAATTGCAACTTACAGAGATTCCTCAGTATAACAATAAATATGTGGAATCAAAAAGGCATAACTATTATCTCTGGATGTTATTTTAATCAGCGCTATTGGGAAGATTAATGCCTAAATTATTTGTCAAATATAAAAAAAATAGGGATTTATGCTTTGGTTTGTTCAGTGAAAAGGCTACTTTAATCAGTCTAATTATAAGTGGCTAGTGGAAAGCCAGTTGCAGCAATCAAAGGCAGCCAGATATACTGACCAATTACTTTGTTATGTACAATCAAATTCAGAAATGTCTTCTGGGTTGAATTAATCTTGTTAAGATTCTGAGCCACACACTTTACTATTAAGACATTCGATTTAATAGGGTTTGTGTGTGATCTTTTGTGTGTGTGCACATACTTGTATATGATCTGTGTGTATAATATGTCAAACAATTTTTATTTATTCTTTTAAGTTTCATACTTACATCTTTGATAAATTGCTATATTTTATGTTTTCCTAATGACATGTACATTTATTCAAGGATTAATGTAAGTGCTAAAAAAGTTTTCAGCAGTAGAGCCCCCCTAGAAATTTCCCACCATGACATCATGAAGTTGACAGTATTAGAATCAGTGGCATGATATATGCTGCAGAAAATATCAGGTGCATAAGAGAAGGACACTTGTGATAAACTATTCAGTTTTACTTGTCAATAGGCACACTTTATGGCAGAAGAACAGTTTAGAGATCTACAAGTCAGCATTTCATGACTACCATGAAGTATCATTCAAGGTAGTAAAACATAGCAGATTCCAAACATTTCTGAAAGAATAGCAAGATATGGGAAGTCAGGAAGAAGGAAGAAAAGAAGGAAGCAAGCAAGCAAGCAGAAGGCAATTCAAAATCAGATGTAATGGTAAGATGTTGGTCAAATATAAAAGCCTGAAATTTGGGTACAGGTTAGGATTTGGATGTCTTTTATATTACTGAGGTTACACAGATTACTTGTGGGGGAAGGTTTATGTCCATGTAAAATAGCATCTCTGACAAAACATTTACATATTTATTTAAAGATATTTTAGGTAGAGAAGGTAGAGATTATGATTTTCTTATTTCTGGATGTGCCAAAAGTCACATTAAAAAAGAGCCTGCAGAATGTAGCACTTAGAATACTAATGAACAATGAACAGACAAGATGTCCAACAAGACCTCCTGCCACTTATAGGGAAAACAGGTAGAAACACAATAAGGAAAAAGATCTAGAGAAAAATCAGTGAATGCTCCTCTGTAGATTTCTTTAATTCTGTTCTTGGAGATAATTTGCAGCCTAAATAATTAAGGTGAAAAATCTCAGTTTATGAGTCAGTTCCACCTATTGAACAGCCATAATCTCAAACCATTTTCAGAGACTTCAGGCTGGTACAATGTGGTCATCCTAATAATAAATATCTAATTAGTAAATATCTTCATATTCAGGTGATGAAAGGTTCTTCAGCTGTAAGAAGTAAAGACTAGTTTAAAGGTGAAGCAAAGATTGGGCTCATTTTAGAAACAGAAAGCCAGACAGAGTCTCAGCCTTCGGCTAGTGTAGACAGAGAAGAGTAGAAATGAGAAATAGATGGGTGCTTAAAATCTAAGCTGCCTCAGAGAAAGAAACTAACCTTTAAAAAGATCTCATTCCCATTTTCTTCACATAAAACAGCCTGGAGATGCATGTTATATGTCCCAGGTAACTTTTTCATTTTATACTCAATTAGCTAGAAGTGCTTGATTTCTTTCAAATTGAAAACCCCAAACTATTACTTTTGAAAAAAAAAAGTCTAATATCAAAACAAAAGCACAAAACCACCATATGACATAACGATTGCTGTTTGAATTTCTGTATGTTGTGCAAAAATGAGTAATTGAATATTTGCTTGTTTGCTTGTTTGCATTGTGTGCTGAGAATGTTCTTGGTACATTTTTGTAGAGTTACAGTTTCTTAGCTCTTTTTATTTACTAGTACAGCTACATTTTTGATGCTTTTGAGCACAAGTTCAAGCCAACAACACATATTCATATTAAGATTCACAATAAAGCTGAGGAGATTTTTAAATGTTGCAACCTCTCTTGTTTTTTTAAACATTTCATTATCATAAAAATTTTTATCATTCAATTAACTATAAAAATATATTTTCAAAGATGAAAATATATTTACATTGAGTTCTGCAAAACAATTAAACCCATTAAACTGTTTTAAATTTAACCCATTTTAATGGTTTTTCACAATATTTGACTAGGGGTTTTTGCATAATTATTCCTCCTATTGACTAAAGTCTGAAGAATCTTATTTTGAAACTACTGCTATTAACAGAAAAATATGACTAAAAGCAAATTTATATGTGTTGTGATGATGCATTGAAAAAAGAGATAAAATGAAAGAAGATACTGCTTCAACCTGAAATAATAGAGTTTCATTTTAAGAAATGATAGAACCATTCTTTGAAATTCTCAGTTAAAGCTAATTAGACAGAAACTGAAGCACACAATCTCTTCCTGTTTATGCCATTATATCATTTTCTTTTTCAAAGTAAATATTGCAATACTCTGGAAACTATCTTTTTTTTAATCACAGAAGCTTTGAGTTGTAACTCAACTGAGTTTTAATTAGTATAAAGGTTTTGGATTAGTGATCAGTTCAATATCTCCAGATATCTGACAGGAATTTTTTTCAAACATGTGCATAATGTGTTAGGTTGAAAATTAAAGGCTTCTAATAATATTGAATGTTGATTTACTTTATGAGATTCTGGATTAATTCATTTGTGCTTAAAGTCATATCTGTTTGTATTTAAAGACCTGTTCAACTTTGCACAACATCCTGTATCTGTAATGTGGAGAGCTCTAAATTACCTGTAAAATTAGTTAATGAAAAAGGTAAGGGCATACGTGTGTATGTAGAATTTCAATAACAATATTTAAACAAAACATGGCATATGTCTTCAAAATTTATTGCCCTGTGGCTTTTACTTACAGTAGCAGAAGTCAGAAAAATGTGAACATAGTGAAGATAAAGTTAATATAAATTAATGTATTTCTTCAGAAAGTTCTTGGTTTGTTTTATTTTTTCCCTTCTGGTCCAGCCTGTGAAAACTTGGGTCAGTTCTCATGTACTGAGATAAGCTAATTTACTCTTAACAAAAATACCAGTCTAAAATATTTAAAATTTGCTTCAGGAAGTAGCAATGCAAGAAATTTTTGAGCCAAACAAATTAGTCAGCTAGATAAAAATGTGGAATTATTTTTATTGCACTCAAATATCTTTCTGTTCTCCTCAATTTTCAGGTTTTATTCACATTTCCTTTTGATTCTCTGTATTGGGTAATACATTTTCTGAGAATTTTGTTATTTGAAGCTCATTTTTCATCCAGACTCTGTTTAGAATAGTGTTCTTGTTATAAACTGATTCACAATTACAATACAACTCTCATAGTCATTCTGTCTTGTTTTAGTGTGATGAACCTATTTTTGTTGTGGTTACCTTGCCATTCTTTCAAAGTCTAATTCCTTTAATTCTAAGTGGAAAAAATGTTCATAGTGATATATCAGGATGATACATGGTTTGTTATGTATGTCTCTAAAACTTATTCTTTGACCCCTTATGTTCTGGGGGAAGAAAGAAATCCTTCATAGCCCTAATGGATTTAGAAGGAATGGAAGGCTAAATCTTGGGGTAAAGTCTGTCCCTTAAATTGCATGTACAGTCTCCTATATATATATCCATTCTTCTTTGTCATCCTTACCAGAGAAAAGATCCTACAGACCTTGAAAAAACCAAACAGAAAACTCAAGCTTTTATGAAAGTAAGTCTCTTTCAGGAGAATCTGAAAAATGCCCACCTATGAATTGCACAGAAGTAGCAGCCACCTGCAATACACTTTTAAATGTAGATATAATTTATTATTTGAAATAGTGGTTCATGCTGAGGGGCAGGAATTCAATGAACCACAGATTCCTTTTCCAAATTAGAGTTTGTGTCTGGTTCCTTCTTTCTCAGAGGGTTTAAGCTTCTCTAAAATTGTGCAGTCCTCCCACAATGGCAGCAATCTTGTCCTGCTGTCTAGGGATGACTTTACAAGGTCTGGTCCTGTTCCGCCAGTAGCATTATGGCAATGGGAGAAGAGGACTCTCCTGCTTTGTGATTAATGACAGAGAAAGCAAAAAAAAAAGATATCTGCTCTCAAGAAACCATGCACGTTTTGAAGCAGTAGAAAGAAAAGGTGCTACCTGATACTGGGCCCAGGGCATTCTGGGGGTTTCCAGTCCTTAGTGTACATAAATCCATCAGATTACAGAGCACTTTCTGTCAAGCAAGCATTTTGTTCTTGGATATTCACATCAGCTATGATATCAATTTCACTGTCAGCAGAAAATAAAATGCAAAATTGCAGTTCAGGTGAAATCAACGTATTTTACTTGGTCTTGTATTAAAACTGGGAGACTTAGGATGCTTTAGAAAAAAGTCAAAAAAGCATCACTATTTAAAGAAACAGCACATGTGCAATCTGGAGGTATGAATGATTGAAGAAATTTAGACTCCACTAGATAGTATTTTAAAAGTGAAGCATGCTTGAAGAAAACCTATAAAGATTTAAATATATGTAATTAAAGAGTTAGGGAAAAATGGAGAAGAATCCCAGAATCATTCATTTGAAACATCCCACTGTGTGAAATATTAATTGACTTGCTCTAAGTTCCATCTATACCTTATATATCACTAAGGTATGCAAAGGATTAAAACAGTAGAGAAGGAAAGATAAATTTTATTCTGGGTTTATGCAGTAGGTTGCTCCTGGCTGGATGTCAGGCACCCATCAAAGCCTCCCCACCTTTCACCTCTGCAACTGGGCACAGAGAAAATATAGCAAAAGTTTGAGTTAAGGACCATGTGAGAGATCAGTCGCTGAATATCATCATGGGAAAAACAGACTTGGGAAAATTACCTGAATCAAAATCAGAGCAGGATAATGAGAAGTGGAACAAATCTTAAAAACTCATTACTCCCACCCATCCCTCTTTCCTGGTTTCTACCTCCGCCCCAGCAGCACAGGAATGGGGTTATGGTCAGTTCATCACAGGTTGTCTCTGCTGCTGCTTTTTCCTTCCTTGATTTCAGGTCTTAATAGTTGTGGTAAATGCATAATTTTTAAAATATGGACTATGACTGAGTTAATTTCAGTTTTTGTCATCTGTTTTTTAAAGTGACTCAAATAACTGGAAGCATTTAATGATGATATTTTATAACCTTTTACGCTTGAATACACATAAGAAAAACAGTTTTTAAGTAAAATCAAATGAACATCCAAATATCAATACCTAAAAAAATGCTATATCTTGTCACAAAGGTAATTCTGAAAATTGAAACACAGCAACATAAAAGAAAGAACTAGATTTCCATCACTGCTTAAGAAAATGATTATCTACTTAATGGCTGCAAGCAAGTTCTCTTTTTGAAGGAAGTTTTCAATAATGCACAACACATTTTAAAAATTCTCTATATTGTAGGGGACAAAAAAAGGCTGAGAAAAGTAAGCCTAAGAGGCTGTGCTGATGTTATTTTTTCTGTTATATGTTCGAGAAGGTGTTTTCTGTCCTTTAATACTGTTCTGCACTTATGGATTTAGTTCCCATTATCTATATCTACTGACAGAAAATCCAGAGTATTTCTATTTTTTAAGCTTTATAATAATAATGGGAAAGAAACAAACTGAAAGAATGAGAGAGAAAAAGAATGTCTATTAAAATATTTGAATGCAATCTTTTATGAAGAAATGTGAATCTTCACTAGTTCAAACACAATATTCATGGCTTGCACCATCAAAGTTGTAAGGAACTAAGCATTCAGAGGAAAAGAATTATTTTTTTGGCAAGGTTGTTTGGGGTTTTTAGTTCCTTTTATAATGTGTGAGTGTCCTGAAACTAATAATTTTGATTTATATATGAGATAGAGCACCTTTACAGTAGAAGTGATGTGATTCCAGTGATCTGTGTAACCAGCAGCCTCGCTGTCTGTATGTAGAATGGGTGTACCTGTCTCTTTGTATCTCTTAAGCAATCCCTCTTGTCTCTGTCTTTCGAACAGCATTAAAAGATAACCTTTTTATTGATTGACATTACTGCTAGTGATGAAGTTACAGATTTGTTGAGAGTTCCACTGGCTGGTCAAGTATTCATTTGAAAAGGGTCCGAAATTCTCATTAGTACATCAACTATTTATGTTATTCTGTAAGACTGTGGTCAATTGATTGAAAGCGGATCAATAAAGGTCTGTGGAATTGTAAAGAGTTTGCAAGGAAGCAAATTGTATAGAACTGCTCTCACAAAAAAAAAAATTCCTGAGTGATAGCATAAGCCTTTTTCTAGGCACAACTCATTAAGATAAAGGAATTTCTATGATATAAATAACAAATTATTACAGCAAAGTAACCTGTTATTGTACAGTGCAATCAACAGATATTATGTATCTTAAACTTACTCTTTTTCTGTGCTTTTGATAGGCATTAAGGTTCTGCAAAAACCCTAAAATAAAGGATAGGAGTTAGAGATCTTTGTATGGATTCTTCCCTCCTGCACCACAAAAGAGCATTTCCTATTATTTTACTAATTTGAAGTACTTGTCCTGGAAGTACTATAAAACATTTCACTGAAAACATAGGTTTTTAGAGCTGTAAATGAATTTAATACAATTTTTACCCTAAAATCTTAGAGAGAACACTTAGAGGAATGGAGTGACAAAGTCATGAGAAGAGAATCTAATCCTTCTCAGCTCATTTAATGAAACTGAAGCAGAAAGATACAATGATCTAGTTAAGCATTTTTCCTTGAGCCTCACTGGAGAGAAACAACCAACCAAAATAAACAGGCCTTTCTGAATCCATAATCTGACCTGGATCCACCTATCTAGAAGTGGAAGGAACATCTTAGCTGGCAGATTGGCTTACTTAGTGACTCACACCTTAAGCTAACAAACTTTAAGGATAGGGTCCAAAGCTGTAACCCTTGTGTATTGATAAGCAACGGGCTGGATGTTACCTATGAAAGTAATGAGGCTTGTCTTCCAACCCCCCAGAAACTGTGCCAAAAGGGTGAGGCAGTCAGCAATGCAGCTGATGTGTCTCTACACCAATGGGTAGCAAACAGGAGTGGCTGGAAGCGATGGTGCAGCTGGAAAGCTCAGATGGTTCAGTTCACTGTCACAGAAAATTGGGATGAATCACATTTGCATGCTCGGATCCTGCTGGGGAACAGTAACCCCCTGACACCTGAATAAGCAGCACAGCAAGCTGCAAGCAGTCCAGAAGTCTCTTGGAGTGTATTGAGGATAATTTCTTAATTCATGTGATACAGCCTGGCCAGAAAAATGTTAGTCCCGTGCTTGCCAACTTACAAGAACTAATGACAGAGGTCAAGATTGGTGTCAGCCTGGGCTGCAGCGATCATGTCCTGACCATGAAAATGGTCAGAGAGCTGGAAAAACTCTTCTAAGAAAACTCAGAGGAGTTGAGATTTCTCTAAACTGGAGAGGAGAAGGGTTTGGGAATACTTCATTGCAGCCTTTAAATATATAAAGGGAGCTTAAAAAGAAGATGGAGAGAGAGAATTTTTACCAAGCTCTGTAGTGGCAGGAAAAGGGGAAAGAAAATTAAACTGAAAGGGCTTGGATATAAGGAAGTGTTTTACAGTGAGGGTGGTGAGACATTGGAACACATGGTTCAGGAAATTTCTGGGGGTTCCATCATGTTGTTCATCCCACTGAGTTTCAGCGACAGGATCCAGCTTTCCAGTTACACAGTGCCTTCCTGCTTCTTGTGTTGGCAGCAATCATGCAACTTTAAAAAACTTATTACACATAAATGCAACCATACATACCACATCGCTATAGTATCAGTGATTTAACATTCCCTTTCTGGAATGAAGAAAATAATTCAAATTATTTTGGAGTGGAAAGAGAAGCAATAGATGATTTAACATAATAATTTATATCCTGGTCTTGTATTCAAGTCACCTTCATAGACTCATGAAATCATAGAATACTTTGTGTTGGAAGGAACCAACAAGATCACTTAGTCCCACCTCCTCTGCCATGGACAGGGACACTTACCACTAGACCAGGTTGCTCAACACCACATTCAACCTGGCATTGAACACTTCCAGGGATGGGGCATCAACAGCTTCTCTGAGCAACAGTTTGCATGTGATACATAAAAACAGCACTCATAACACAAGGAAAGTTATGCTGGACTTCTCTCTCCAACTGTTTGAGCTATACGTTTTCTAGAATCCTTGTTTCCTTTTTCTGGTCTAATTTATTTGATTTTCTCTTACTTTGTCATATTGCATTTAAGAAAAAATTGAGTGAAGATGATATGATTGATACCTGTGATATCTTCATATCCAATATCTTAGTGGTTAGGATATTTTCTAGGGAAAAAGCACATATGTAAAGTGTATGTGCACAATGATGTCTAAATATGAAAAAGATTTTCATTTTCTGGGAACATTGTGAGGAAAAAAAATCACCCCAGAAAATGTTCCAAGGAAATTAATGAAAGTAACTTCAAACAAGGTAAATTTTTGTGGTTTTTAACTAAAAAAAAAAAAAAAAAGTGTTTTACAGTGTCTCCAAACTCTTCTCATCACTCTGAAAATATTACTTTTGCTGAAAATCCCTTCTGTATTTCATTTTTTCATTTTTCTGTCATAACATCGAATACTTTATGAAATTGTGAAGATGTATTGTCAGTGTAACTCTATGGTACATTTTCCAAAATGCAAAATAGATCATTGTACCATATAGCTGAATTGAAGGATTCAGATTAGAATCAGATAAAACGCACTTACTTGAACAAGCTAGTAATTACACTGAATCATGTAATGCGTCTCTAGAGCTACTCTATTCTAGTTTGTTTAAAGAGCAGCTGACTCTGAAAGCACTGTTTACAAGCCATTCTGTTCCCATATTATATATTTTTCAATATTTGTCTTCCATTGTCCTTTACTTCTAGGAGCATTTGCATGAAAACAGGATCTTTGTTTTTTGGGAGTGCATCTGCTACTGCTGCTGATTCTCAGCCTGAAGTCATAATCCAGTGTTCAAGACATCAGCCTTACATTTAGAGGAACCAGATGAATTGTCATTATAAACAAAGTGTAAAAACACCCTCAAATTCTGTCTTCAGATGTGGTTTAAAAGGAGAAACTTGAGAACTCTCGACCATGAAACCTATTTTCTTACAAGTGTACATAATGATGCACAGCTAAGAAAATAATAAGAAGAACCAGCAACTTGGTTAAAAGGTATGAAGGTGCTCCAGGGAGTTAGGGAACTAGACTGCAGAAAGTGGGTTTTGCTATGGTAACACCACCTACACCTCTTAACTTCTCTAATGACTCCAAATCCTATGCTGATTTTACCTTATTATGTGAATTTCTTATTCAGAGAAATTCTCACTTACAATGCAGGATATCAGCAGAGATAGTGTCATGATTTTGAGGGGACCAGAGAATTTGCAGTCACAGTGCTCTAAAAAACCCCATAATTTTACAGTTGGCTTTGACAGAACATAGATTTATATTTGGATTCAGAGTGCTTCTGATTGTGATTAATTGACTAGAAATGCCATTCCAGATGCTGATAGAAACATTTGAATAAAAATGCTTAGTTGGTTTTTTTAAATATTAAAAAAAAAGAAAAAAGAAGAAAAAGAAGAGAAGATAAAAGAAAAGAAAATTAATTGTAAGTAGTTATTTAAACTCTTTCTCTACTTTACACCAAGGGCCAGTACCTGTTAAGGACAATTTGACATTACCACAGCTTGTCTGTCTCTTATCAGTTCCCACAGAAACATAAATGATTAGCTTACGGAACTTAACTTTTTGTTAACTGATGCCTGGTGAGGGGAGCACATCCTCAGTAATAAGTACAAGATGCAGCCTGGGAAATAGAATTATTTCCACTATTTTCATGATGCCAGTAAAAGAGCTGTGTGTGCATATATTTTGTGGGCCAAGAGATTACAGCTGTACATACATAAGTCTAGAGAGCATGCAAGCATGTGGGTAAATACACAAATAGTATTAGGCAGATGATTAACGCATTGGTGATTTTTTTGTCATTGCTGTTTTCCATGTATTTATGTTGAGGAGGAGCTGAACATGAAAAACCCCAAAATATTTATTTAGTCTAAAATTATTTTCTTTTTATTATGATGGCAGGGTGTCTCAAACAGTAACAATTGGATTTCTTCCTGTCCATGTCATTTGGTTTTCATTCTCCAGTTAGATTAACTTTTTAGATGGATAAAGAGAACGAAATAGGGCCCATTATTATTGCAGTTTCCTACTTGTCTGCATTCATCACAGCAAATATATTCCAGCTAGCAAATGTGCAGGAAAAACCTACCTGGGAGATAGTACAATGTTTTAAATTTACAAACCATACTAGTTATTTAGAAAGCATTTCTAAAACTATATTCTGTGGCTTTAAACAAATTACAGTTCTACTGAGATCTTCTATCAATCATGGTTCACTTTATCAAACTGAAATTTAAGTCTGCATTTAGGTAGAGTGGTTTTGTTTCATCGCCATGTATAGTTTCACTGCTGTTGACCACTCTGAATAAGGATTGTAAAGAGCAACCTAAAGCTGCTATCATCTGTTTTCATTCCATCTTTTGTATTTTAGCTGTATTTTAGCTGTATTTGATCCTCCTTTCTTTTCTCTTGTAACTTGGTCTGCCTTATTTCTCAGCAATGTGATATTACTTGCAATTTTTGGATGCAATTCCAAGGGATTTTCCTGCTAGCACTTAAGAAGGCAACATGGAAAAAAATAGTGAAATGTATGAAAACCTGAGGGAAGCTTTGGTGTGCTGTAGAGAATTTATGTGGACTTTCTGTTACTGAGTGACTGCATTAAATGTTTGACAAGTACTTTTTTGAAAAAAACACAACTAATAGCCTTTGTCACGTATCAAAAGTCTTTCTATATCAAACTTAAATTACACCATCTACAGTATATGGTCTGGCAGTGCCCTGTAATTTCATTATCAAAGAAACATCTCCAGGCTTAAAAATAAGAATTTCTACTCCAGCCCTTCATGTAAATGTCAGAGATGGATTTCTCTCAGTGTTCCAACTACTTAAATATGTATGAGTATATATCATTGAAAACAAAGAAACAGCATCTCCTTCAATTCTCAGTTTGTTATTGTTTATGTGTCTTGGTTCCCCTCCAAAAACTTGCTTAGGACATTGCTTTTTGTTCAGATTTTATTTTTCTTCAGGCACAGGAACTAATAAACCTTGCCCTTAATTTCAGGTTTAGAACTGACAGCTCCATCAAACAGATTTTCTAAGAGAGATGAATGACTTTGATGAAACCACAGTGGACACCTGAACTGCTTTATTAGTTCCCTTTTTCTTTGTCCAATAACTAACGGATATTTTCTTTCACATGCTAATTAAAAATTGGTTTTTTTATCCACCGTGTTACCAGTTTTTGAGCATTCTGAGTTTTGAGATCATATTAAAGAACACTTTTTTGGGGTCTTATATAAGATCCTAGTCAATTACACTTTGCCTTCCAGATCAAATTCCTTATGGTCCAGTATTAAACACACATGTATTATATAGAGACAATAATTTCCTTCTTACATGTAAGCTGAAAACAGGTTCAATTACTAAATCTGGGTTTGGGTTTACAAGGTTGAGTCTTTCAATTCATTTACAGCATTTTTGTTGCATTAACTTGACACAGTTTGTAAGCAGTCTCACATCCCTCAGTTAGGTTGGTGAGGATGTTTTAGATTCTCAGGAAATTTCTCTGCTTTCTGGATTTCCAACAATGCACTTCAAAAAATCTAATAAATTAATATATAGGAATAATTTATTTTCTGTTTATTTCTACATAATAAAACACTATGACTTTAACAGAATTCTTTATTTATATATGTTGACATAATAAGACATTTTATTTTGCAAAATAATGACTATGGAATTATGTATTAATTAATAGAAAATATATTTAATTATTTTATCAAATGTTGTATTTTAATTTTTTTATTTCATTGAGTAAATGTTGTAATGACAAACATGTTCCATGAGCTTTTGAGAAACAATATTTGTAAATAATTTTCCTCCAAATTCTTCTATCAGTCATTTTTCTTCACCCTATTTCTGCACTCCTGCTTCTGTTTTTTCCCAATACAAAGGGAAAGCACTTTCAGTTCTACCAATATTTGCCAATGATATGATCCATTTACGCTTCTGTAGTATTGTGCCAGGGTTATCTCATGTCCAGAGTTCACATTTCTGTCTTAAAACTCTTAATTTCTTGTACTATTCAAATACACCAGAGACAGAACACAAATATATTGGTGGGATCAAAGTGAAAATTAATTTAAACTTAAGCAAGGTTTAACTGATTTATGGCATGCTTCAAATATGTTTGTTAGATATCAATACATGCTGGCAATGTGGACAGGAAAGTGATAATTTAGCACATATCTGGCATTACGTTTCTGTTTAAAATGTTAGAAATTCCATGATATAATAAGTCATCACACAACCTATCCATCTTTGCTGTATTTAACCTAAGTGCATGCGAATGTAGTCTTCTAGTGAATAGACTGTGATTGCTCTCAGTTGTGCAGAGCTTTAGTGCTATCATATTTCTCTAAAAGAATTGAATATTGACATATTCTGTACCATCTAATCTATAAAATTTAATTTAAGACTAGAGGATATGAATCCTCTAGGATATGAATCCTAGTTGCTCCTTCTTTGCTTAGTCAGGTTCAGAATTTAAAAGAAACATATTTGAATGAGAACTTGAATATTAATTGCACACAGACTTGTTAATGCGGTGCTGCAGGACTAGGAAGCCTTGTTGGCTTGAATTTGAGTCATTTTTCTGAGTTTTAACCTGTTGTTATATACATTTTCAATAAGTGTTTGTCAACAGCTGTTTGGCTTTTAAAATTAGACTTAAACCCAAAGTTGTGAGACTCAGTCACAGTGAATAAGACCTTATACCATAGTTTGTCTCATTAACAGGTACCTGAATAAATTAACTGTGCAGAAAAGCAACAGAACCTAATCTTATATTAGCTGTCAGTTTTCATAATCATCTTTTCCCTTCAGTCATTAAAGCTAGCAGTGGTCTGATGGAGGGCTCACAACCAACACAAAGAATGGTTTTAAGCATCATCTCTTTACTATTCCCCAGTACAACCTTTTATACTCTGTCTCTCCAGGGTATAAAAGGTTGTACTGGGGAATAGTACACACACACCTGTGTGCGTTTTACTCTTTTGTGATGTCAGCTCCCCTCAGCATTCTGTGTTTTTTTTCTCCTAACAATGGTCACCTGTTTTACACAGCTGTGTCTTATTAGGGATGAGGCTTGGCTGCAACCCCATTCCTAATGTCCCATAATCTATGCTCCTACATATGTCCCATAATCTATGCTCCCTACTCCTTAAGTAAAAACAAACAAATCTGGATAATCAACAACTCTTTTAGATGACCATATACTGTATTTTATTATTTATTGTGTGCATTTTTTTCCTTTGTATATTTTCTATGTATATATATGTATGAAGGTGATAGAATTCCTGAAATGGGCTTTTATACAATGAACATCAGATGAATATAGTAATATCTATTCTCTTAGGTTCTTAATTTTGCATATTAGCTGAGCAATGACAATAATAATTTCAGGTTCTCATTCACATAATTATAGCTGAAATTATCTGAAAAAAAAATCTCATACGCATGTTAACAGTGCACGTAAATTATTTTTCACCTACCTTGCTCAGAGTTATAAAACTAGGCTCTACAAGAGATTAATAAAGAAATTATTTCCTTATCTTCTTAAGTAGTTCCCTGGTTTCCTTATTTTCTGCAATTTTTGATTACTTGAGGGGGAGGAGCTGCCATCCATTATAATAATTGTGCCACCTATAATTACATCCTTTGTTTTTTCATCTATTGTCTTTTTATCTGTCTGCGTCTGTAGTTTTGAGGATCTTGGAGATGGAGGAATTTTTTTTTTTTCTGTCTTCATATGATGGATACAAGCCCCAGTCATATTTCAGCCTTGTCCATCCAAAATACCTGCCACCCCCATTTTTTGCTCAACAGACCATTATAGCTCGGGTTGTAGCTGAAATAGAGTGCTTCAGCATGATTAACATTTTAACTCATAAACAGACACTTGGCCTTACCGTCCAGAAAGAATATGTACTGTCTCCCTCTCTAAGCACGTCTGTCTCTAGATCTACAGAAGGCATTTTGATGCCAGTCTCTTGCTGAGCTGATAGCTAAAAACATGGTCATTAAGTGCATGGGTTCTGAAGTAAAACCCTTTAGCCCACTCCTAAGTCAACCCATCCTCCAGTAACTTGATTGAGCCTTTGTGAACAGTTTTCTGTCTGCTGAGTAGTCCCAGAAAGAGTATTTGGCTTTCACAATGCTGTTGAATCTGTTTTACTGCAATTTATCTTGCATGGTCTTGAATGGGCAAGAAAAGTTGTCAGACTCCTTATTTCGAAGAAAATTACTGCTTGAGGACATATCTCAAATTAGATCTCATCTCACAACTGAGCTATTACAACTGGAAAGCCTCTTTCATTTTGCGTATTTGCTGGCACAGGAACTGTGTCCTTGCAAAAAGTCAGTCCGTGGTCACCAGTCTGAAAGTTAGTTATTCATTTTACCTGTATTTATGCAAATCTGGAAAGATGCTGAACATATACACCTTGCTTGAATTCTAATGTTACACAGTAAAATGTGAGCAAACCTTTTTTATTTTATAAGTACAGGAATTATTAAAAAATTTGAGTCTAAAAAATACAAGAAGTGATCATGATGTTTTAACATTTTACTTTGTTTTAACTTGAAGTAAATTTCAAACTCAGTTTGGATTCCATTATGTTAGCAGCCTTATTGCAGTTGCTTATAATCTTTTTGTCCTTAAGTTTAAAAAAGCCCTCAGAATCTTCAGATGTGACTGACCAGGCAACACATATATTTATGTAGACATACTTATCTCTCTCTCTACATATAAATCTCTTATGTGTATATAAATATTGTATTAAAGCATCAACTGTACAACTGATCATATAAACGTTTTCATTTTTCTTCTTTAGATGTGAAAAATTGTAATGTCTGAATTTCATGAAGATCAAACACGTAAAAGCTAATAAAGACTCAGCACCTCTGACTGAGGTCATGTTTCCTAAAGAATCAGCTCCCCTTTAGCACTCAAATTAATTGGCCAGATCGCCAAAAGAGATTGAATTAGAAAAGTGTATCATAAGTGTTATGATTGGAGTTATTGAGTTTTGCTCCTTTTTTTTCGTTCTCCTATCTTCCTAGAAGAAAAAATATTATTTTAAAATAATTCTTTCCAGTTTTAGAGGAAGAGTACTTAAAATCTGGCCTTGAGGTCTTCTCAAAATCTGGCTGTACTTGTGAAGCTGAAACAACCTTCTCAAATCATAGCTACTCAAAATGTCAGGAATATTCTGAATAAGATTGAGTTTAATAACTTTGTCAATCAAGCCTATCACTAAATAAAATGTCAGATGTTGAGTTTGTCTATTTATTGCCAATAAAGTTTGCATTTTAACTTTGAAAATGTGCCTGAGAAATTATAATTTTCCATCTTCCTGTTAACTCTTCCAAGCAGAGTTGCAAAATATAGTCATGGTTTGTACTTGGAATAAAACAATTTACCCCATTTAAAATGAGATGATAGTTCTGAATATTATAGAAAAATAAAAGTACAATGACCAACTTTCCTTGAATCCAAAGTACTATGTATCATGACAGGAAAAAAAACAATGAAGATAAAAATGTTTTTTAAAATGGATCCAAGCTAGCAAAAATAATTGTAATTGTAATTTTAATCTTTTTCATAAATAATTGAATAAATAATCTTTTGAAACATTATTTATCTAAATTCTCAGAAGTTTCATGAAAATATTTGAATATATCTTTCTTTTTTCAAATCTCTTCAATATTTCAAATTAAATGTGAGCTCATACTGGAGTGCAATGTTGTTGTGGTCCGGGCTCTCACTTGAAAGTTGTATCTGTCTATTTCTTTGCTTCCCTGTACCAGACATGTCTGAAAATCTTATTCTTCAGCAAAGATGCTCAAACAAATGGACATGATTATTAATTATAACTCATTAGTCCTATACAATATAGTGTGATGACACTTTCCATGTAGACAGATGATGCATCTTCTCATAGGATACTAACTTATAGAGATATTCTTATTATAAAAAAAAAGCATAAAGCTCATGACATTACATTACAGAAAACTTTATTTTGTCACATCTCTGCTGTTTCAGTATCAAACGCGATTAAATCTTCCTATAACGTATTCTGACCCCTTTTTTTTTACCGTCTTCTCTTTAAATTCTTTAATATTTTGATATTATGGTGACTATCAACAATTTTTGTTACAAAACTTGGAGCTTTTGTTTAGCATATGAAATTAAACTTCACTGGCAGAAAAATATATCTAGGGAATATATAGTGGTTTGTCAGTGCATCCAAACTTAATGCTTCTGTTTTTCAACAGTACTGAGACTTTCATGAATATGGCACATAACTATTTAAAATTTAATATTTTAACACTGACAATATTTAGTATAGTGTAAACCCTACTGTAAAATTTCCTTCTTTTCCATACCTCCCTTGCCAACAATATCTCCCCATAATGCCCATGGGTTTTTATTTTCCTTAAAATTTTCCTACCTTTGAATCCACTCTGTTTTTACTTCTGAGTAGGTGTAATTATCAAAGGGTGCCAGACTTCATTTTCATTCCTGATGCTTTTCAAAAAGTGTAGACTTTGTGAGGTACTAAATATATATACATATATATATAATCTGAATATGTTGCAGGCAATATTTCCCTATTTGGCTATACTGTTTCCTGAGAAGAACTAGCATATGCTATACCTGTAGGAAGATTACATTTCTTTATGTAATCTCTGAGTCTTCTGTGCTGTCCTCCAAACTTTGAGACTGGTGTCCTCTGTGAACAACTATGAGAAACAGTGTGAAACCTTATATAAGTCTAGCTGTAGATGCTGATACTGTGGGTGGAGGAAATATCAGATAGAAGAGAGGACCAAATACGGATGAAGAAAATAAAACATTTCCACAAAACTGTGACATTTTCCTGGTAAAAAAATCTACTTTTCTACATACAATCTACAAGTATATGTCTGCATGCTGGAAAAGGGGGAAAAGAAATTTCATCTTTTCTATCTGTGGTGTGAGAAGTAATTATGGAATGGGACAGCATGAATACAAAGAAATGTAATCATGCAAAGGAGAACAATCCATGGAGGATGTACAGGAAGTTCTTCTGAAACCTTTGCTGGGCTACGTGGGCTCTGTTCTATTCATGTGTGGAGAGATAGAACGTAAGAGAATAGTGCAGAAGGTAGGCTCACACCTGAGGAGTTGCAGCTGTACTAATCACCAAAGATTAGGAACAGGCCTACCCTTAACAGGCCACAGTGGTGTCCAATAAGGATGAGTGCTACAAAAGAGTGGGTTAGCTGGGTGAGGAGAGGGCTGGGGTTTCTTGGCTGTGCTGTGAAGAAGGAGTCAGTGCTGTGAGGAACTGCCTATGAGAAATCACTGAGAAGGTATGGGAACCTTCACAATATGATGATAACATTCATGTATTTAGCTGGTGGCTGATACCTTCCAGAAGAGGCATTTAATTTCAGAATACAACCTTCTCATTGTGGCTGTGATTTTAAACTTTCTGGGTAATGGAGTGTATTACCATTTACCATATGATGAGATGGCCTTGTCTGTCAGCCAGGGAGCTGCTTAATGTTATATATGGGTCAAATGAGCCAAAAAAAGAGAGAAGGAAAAAAATTTAAAGAACCTTGAGCTCTCTAACAAAAGGGAAAACTTCCCTTATGGCAAGTAGCCACATAGTGTTTTTTTAAAGATCCATTTTCTCCTGAAAATTGATTAAGTAGCACTAAATCATATAAGATAAAGGAATTCCAAGGTCAAGGGGGATTTCTGCAGAATCACCCATCGCAGTGACTACTGTAGCAGATGTTGTTCTTTCAGCAGAAATAATTATTTAATGTTTGTAAATACATTTCATTCCATGAAAAAATAGCAATTCTCCAACATATCATAACACTAAAGCCTTTCCTTGTGAATATTTGCACACAATAAATGAGGAAGAGCTATAAAAACCAAATTAATCAGATGTTTGGAATTTGACTAGTTGCTCCCAAAGGCAGGTTTACTGAATGTATCCCTTGGAAGGTGTAATGCTATCTTCAAACATTACATGACATCTGGCTATGTAAAATTGGAGAAATATATACTCTAAAAAGAAATAGATTTATTGAACTAATCTTATGTCTCAACTTGATTTAGTGAAGGTGTTTATTTTTCAGCAGCTTTGACCAGAAAAGCAAAATAATAAGTTCTGGTTCAATCCTTAAAAAAGCTCTACAATAACCATGAAATGTACTATATAGACAAAAAAGAGAGCAGCTGCCATTTTCATCACCCAGATCTTATTTAATCAGATCAATATAGAACTGTTCTGGAGTTCACAGTAATCATAATGCTATAAATTTGCCCATCTTAATTCTTAGTCTTAAGATTTTCTTATTTAAGTCAAATCATGCTTGAAGAGAGAAATTTCTGTGTTGTGCCTATGTATGATGGCAAATTTTCAATACCAAAGATGAACCAGAAGTTTAGGTCATCCAATCAACACCTCTGCTCCAAAATTCATATTTGTAAGTGCCCTGTGGTGTTAAATATTCTCTTGTCAGTCTTCGGTTTTCTTGACAACCACTGTGATTTTCTTTCAGAAGGGAGTATGTTAGCATTTTACCAGTAATTTGGTGTCATCTGAGGATTTTGAGAGGAAAAATATCTTTCCTTTTATACTGCTCTAGCATAATGGAGAAAAAAAGTGCCCAGGAAAATGCCCAAGTTCTAATTTACAAGTGATGGCATTCTGTATTGCTTCTATAGTGTCAGGTGGTTTTCTGTATTGTCAAATGTACAGGCTGACTTTGGAATTTTTGTTTTGTTTGTTTGGTGTTTTTAATTTGTTGGGTTTTGTCTTGATTTGAAAAGACATGTAAGCAAGGCAGGAGTATCCCTTGAAATTGAAAATGTATACCCCATCCCTCCAAATTACTATAATTGTCAAATTAAGGGGCTCTCAGACAAAGATATGGGAATAGGAATAGCAGTTCTTTACTAGGAAGATTAAAATAAAAATGCAGTAGTACAAAAAAAAAAAAAAAAAAAAAGCCACAAAAAAACCACAAACCAGGATGGTGGTAGCAGTCCGATTGAAATGGCGGCTGCAATCCTCCTGGAGTGACAGATGTGGCTCTGTTGAAGTGGTGATCCTGCAGAAAGGTGTAGTTTTCCTCTGGAGGTCCAGTGTTGGTGCAGACAGGTCTGGTCTTCCTTCTGGGAATCCAGTGGGAAAAGGCTGCTGTGGTGTTCCAAATCTCAGATTATATCCAGGTAGGAATGCTTGGCTCCTACCCCTGGGCAGGGCTTCTCACAATGGGATGATGTAATTTTCATCAGCCATGCAGTGACACTCAATGGCCCATTAACAGAAGATATCTTCCTGGAGGGAGGATGAGTCATGGAAGAGATAAAGAAAACAACTCCACCTGGTTTTAAGAGCTGGCCCATTAATAGAAGATAACTACCCCACCTGGTTTTAACAGATGGTAACAGCATACCTACTTTCAGTTACATCTTGCATTGCAACCTAAAGCATTTTGCTACATTTTTCTTCCTCCCTTTGTTATGTTCTATCTTTGCATGAAGATATGGGATTCCTGATTTTTCATTCTTTTTGTTAGAGAAATGTGTTCAGATCAGATGACTAAAAACAGTTGTGGCACAGAAACCTGTAACTTGCGCTGCCACAGTTGCCTCTGTTTAGGGAAGTCAGGAGGGAATTGGTGTTAAGTGCTCTCTCTCTCTTTCTTTTGAATGTATGGTAAGAGAGATGGTAAAGACAGTTACAGTTCATGTTACTGTTCTTTGTAACATCACACTGGGCTCTCTGAAGAGTACAGGTAACCACAAAGGGACTGCTATGATGGCTTCATATACTACAGACTCAGTGGCTGTTCAATTGGATAGCCTCCCTTGACTTGGCTTCACAGAAGAACCCATGACTTGGTGGTCATAATATTGAAAATAAACAAAAATAGTGATAATTAAAACAAAACGGCCCTACAAAGACAACTTGAGACATTCACAAAAAAATAGAACGCTGTAAAACTTTTCTTCAAGCCTCTGTCTTGTTTGTTGTGAAATGTAAATTTATGCAGCTGTGAAAGGGCTTATAGAAGACTCTACACAACCATTTAAAAAACTATAATTTGTGAATGACTGTTATTTGGAATCCTGGATTAATAGTAGAGAAATAATTAGTTCCAGCCATAAATTAGGAAGGGAAGCATAAATATGAAATCTATTCCTTTTAGTTTAATAAATATTGTCAAATTAGGAAAGTTGCTCAATATGACAAAACACAAATTCAAGAGATGTTATCATACATCTGATATCTACTATTCCTGTTTAATGTTTTACAAGACATCTTTATTATCCTCTCATACAACACCAGAACAAATGTGCATTTGCTAAGGTGAGATTTGTCATTCTTGAGTCTAACTAAACCTTTGTTCTTTTCTTAAATTGAAAAAAAGGATTCATTTCAGACCCCATGGAAAGTACTTAAGATTTATTTTGGTTTTTTATTGCCCGTGCAATATTTGCTTTTTTTTTTTTTTCCCCTCTGTTTATAAAGCCTCAAATATTTTTTAGTTTGGAACTTGAAATCTACCAATAAAATGACAAAATGAAATACAAGCTATCAAGGAACAAGTTTTAGGTGAGCTTGTGTTTTCTGAAAAATCACACAACAAAAAATATTCAAGGCACCACCAAATTTACAGGCTGTACAATTTAACATTTATTTAGGAACTGGACTTGATGATCTTTGTGGGCCCCTTCCAACAAAGAACATTCTGTGAAATCCGTGAGTAATTCAATTGTAATCAATCTGAAGTGAAAGACAGACCAAGTGACTGATCTGTATGCATGCTAGAAGATGTACTCTGTTCTGAAGAAAAAAATGTACACAGAAATGAACTTTCTGATTGTAGGCCAAACAAATGTATGCTAATGTAACTTCTGAACACCTCAAAACTGAAATGCTTTTGGTTTTTGGGACTTATTGCTTCAACTGACTACAGTTGAATATGGATGCTTTTTAAAGTGCCCCAGACAAGTATTGATATGATATGGATGATTGTGGGATCTCAGCACCTCAGGACTGAGGTGCCGAGTCACCGAGACCACCCTTGGGGGGCTCGGGAGTCCTGGAATGTTGCCAGAAGTGTCTGGTGGCTGGACTTTGATCCTACACAGGAGACGACACCTGTATGAGGATAGGAGGATTTCACCGGAGTGAATGGTGAAGGGATTAGTTAATTAGAGGGTGAGACACAGGGTTTAGGATTTCTGTACAGGGGGGTTTAGAGAAGTAAGATGGAGGAATTGGGGCGTGTCCTGTCCTTCTTCTTCTTCTTCTTCTCCTCCATCTTCTGTGGTGATGGTGGCACTTTGGGATTGGTTGTTACTAAAAGTGCACCGGGCAATAATGGTAAAAGGCATTGGGGAAAAATGATAAATATTGCATACGCAACTTTGGGTATAAAGATAGGTGACTGTCCGGAGGGGAGGGAGTGTGCTCATGGCTGGCTGCTGAGCAGACCTCTGTCGGGCCGAAAGAAAATCTTTTAGATAAACAATTAATAAACACAGAGACCGAAAGAAGAACTGAAGCCTCTTCTCGTCCTTTGATACGCGGGCTGCCCCAAGGCCACCCCGGGCCTTTCCAGGCCCTTCAAACAGCTGAAAACCGGACAGATGCTCATATACTATTGTGTGGCATATTTCTAAATGTGCCTTTTTAGGAAAAAAGAAAAAAAAATAGACTTCAGATATATAAATTTTTTATAGTCAAAATAGAGAGGTTGCATCTGTAAATAGCCAGATGAAATCATATGCCTCTAAAGAGATTTTTCTCGATTGAAGCTGCCAAAATTAGAAACAGCTATACAACCTCTATAAATGGCTTAATATTGTATTTTTTATCACAAGGTTCACAAAGATGTTTGTTTGGTAGGGTTTTTCCCTGTGTTTGGCATTTGCCTTCATACCTAGGACTGCTGGAAGTAATCCATTGTGTGTTGACTATAGCGTTGACTTCATTACTTCATTAGTGTTGCAGAGAACAAGCCAGGTAATAACGTACCTGACTAATTATGCTTGCAAATTATCATAAGCAGAAAACTGAAACTGCTTCCCAAAATCAAACTCAAAATAAAACACGGAGTATAGTATTTTCGTAACTGCACGTCAGTATTGTAGGTGTTTGTTCTTTTTCTAGTTCGAAATGGTCAGAAATTTATCTATGAGAATCAGAACATGCACAACAGAACTTAAACCCTATCAGAGTGTCTCAAACAATTAAGTTACTCAAAACAAAGCACTGAATGAAGAAAAAAATCCCATCATTCTACTAGAAACTGCAGAACATTACTAAGTGCTAGAAACAGGAGGAATTAAAATTCCAATGCCTCATTCTCTTTTAGGTAGAGCATAATGAGAACAGAAAATAGTACAATATTAATCCATCCTTGTGACAAACCTTGCAAGGTAAAGGGAAATGGGTCCAAACTTATCTGTCCTTGTTACTGTCTTCTTGTAATGCCACAATCCTCTCTAGTTACCCAAGTACGAAGTCATACAAAGTATTAGTTTTCAAATCAAATTGTACTGTTGGCAGTGGGTCCAGCTAAGTGAAACTGTAGTTTCAATTTCACTTAAAATAGACAAATAATTAGATACAATGGGCTGAGGATTCAGTCAATAATAATGTATAATTCATACTTAAGCAAAGGAGTGACTTTAACCCTTGGTATCTTTGGATTTTGGCCTGGATTTTTCCACAGAGCTTATGTGCTGTCACATATATCTGGAAGCTTTGGCTTAATTGGATGCTTTTGTATTTGAGTACAAAGAAACTCTGAATGACAATATTTATGCTAATTCAAAAGTGTGGGATGTAGTGAACATTTAAAAATAGACTACATGACTATGTATCATAGAATTGGAGTTTCAAGGTTATTTCAATACATAAAAAGATTTTTTTGTGCTTAAACACCACTGCAAGAGAGGCCAAGCTAAACATATGAAGGCACATCTCTGAAGTATCCCAGATGATTAGATCTACTGAGGGCTAATTGCTTTCTACAACAGTTTCTAATGTCTTTGTGACATTCTAAAAAAGGTTAAATATCTAACTTTTTGACGTTTTTGAAACAAATGAAATCCCATTTTTCAAATTTACCTTATTTTTGAAGGCAAGATTACTAAGAAATATTAGTCAAGATTTTAATTTTCACTTTCTCAATGGAGGAAAAATACTCAAGAGGAAAAGTACTTAGTAAAAAAATTATTTTCAGAGAGGTTTAGCACAGCATTCCAACAGTATCGTGGTATTGACTGGACAAGATAAGAGAAATATACTAGTAAAAATGGAATCTCAGATATACTTCAAGAATTTCTTGATTCACTAGTGTTATAAGTTGAAAACGTATTGTTTTTAATTTGAAATGTGTTAAAAAAGTTGTTTAAAAATAAAGATAGCGGTCATCTTATTTTTCCTCTCCATGTAATAGATCTCGAGCACTGAGATATGACACCAATGTTCACATTAAAAAATATATATATATTTTTCACAATATAATCACAATATATTCACAATATATAAACAAGAGTTTCAAATTTAAGAGATTCAAATGTAAATGAGATTAAATATGGTAAACTAGATAAAATGTGTGAAAGACAAGAATGAAGAAGAAAACCAGAAAATAGTATGAGGTATTTCACAGTTATAGAGTGTACTATAATACAAATTACAAATATATCAAGTAGAGATTGATTCTCAGAAACTCAGATAGTTGACATAGGTTTTAGTCAATAAAGCATGAAAAGAAGTGTAGAAGAATTTAAACCACTGTCCATTGTGTAAGGATAGCAACTAATTAGCTTTACTTAGTGCTTAAATAAGTACCTGAGTAGTAGTATTTGGAAAGATTATGAATCTGGTTGATCAAGCTAATTATCCTTATCTGAATTTTTTAACTCCATGAGACATTTATTTCAAAACAAAATATAGCAATTTACCTGAGATGAGGGCTGGGCTAGCCTTGTTGCTTTCTTGCCAGTGAGAAGGGAAAGAGGAAATTCCCTGGATCATTCATTTTTTACATGGGTACTCACAGAGACGTATCAGTTTTCTCTGTGGTTAAACAGACTGTCAATTCTCAAACCTAATTACTGATTATATTTTTTTCAGAAGCTGAGGAAACTGCTAGCAGCTTATCTTAGAACGTCACTTCCATGATGCAAGACCAGCACACTACCTTAAAATGGAAAGGTTTATGTGAAAATAGGAAGGCTGGTTCTTACTGGCTAAGTTTGTGTCACCAGATCTAAAAGCATTTTCCTTCTTTTGCTTCAGGTATATGACCTGGTTTTATCAAGGTAAATGAAGGTGTATCCCCCACCCCACTGCACACTGCAGTCCCCTGCCCCATTACCCATCAATGGAAATGGCACCACAGATGTGGTATTTTTGAAAATCAGATCCCTTGACTGATACTGGTTATATGTCTAATAGGTAAAGCATTTTAATGATTCTGTTATTAAAGTTCAGAGACAGACCTTTTATCAAGCATGCCGGAGCTTTCATCATGTTTGGCTAAGATACTCTTTGATTGCACTGAACATTATTTTTAAGAAGGCTCCCCTTTGCCACATTCATGAATTTCCTATGATCCACAGAACAGGAGTATTTGAGATAAGCCTACATATAGGCTACACATACAGAAAATCCACCTATTTTCATTTCTTTTATGCTTTGCCTTCTTTCATAAAGTGGTGGTCAAGTAATTGGAAAGTATACATAGCTGAAGATCTTTAATTACTTCCTGATAAATAACTTATTTTTTAAAATTTTGCTATCCTATTTCAAAAAGACTGCATTTGACTAGGCCATTTTTTCCTCAGGTCTGTGTTTTGTCCCTGAAATTTGCAATTCCCTTGCAGCTGAGCTTCAAATGCTCTCTTGACCTGAAACATAAATAAAATTTTCTGCACTTTTCCAGACACATTAATCCTAGTATAGTAATTATGTGTATGTCAATTCTTAGGGAGACACTCACAGTCTCATGGACAAAGTGTTTGTTAAAAGGCAAAACTTATTTATCAGTATCTTGGCAAAAGATAGCATTCATATGGGAAATCAAGTCTATTGAACAGCATGATCAATTGTTGGCTGATGGCAATGAGGGTCTCCACTGCAATAATCACTGCAGTGGAATCTTCAGCAAGGTTGGGTTAAATTCCAGCTGCTCCATGATCCTGTGTGACCATTCCAGCACATGAATAACTCATGGCTATCAATTACCCCAACTGCATATAAAGCATCTCTCAAATATCTCAACTATGTACAAAACGCTGTTCTGCATGACCTTTATTGTATCTCTATGAGGAGTTCTCTACTGCGTCTTTGCAAATATTTGTTCTATGTACAGTTTGATCAGTTCTGCAGCAGAAGCTGTCTGGGAGATTTTGGGAAAATCCACATGGGATATAAAAATCAGCAGACTTAAGGGCACCTTGATTTTTGAGCATTTGGGGATCCAGAGAGGTCCCAGGTGAGTGGAAGCTGACAAACATCTCAGTTTCCAAGAAGAGAAAGAAGGAGAACCCCAGAAACTTCAGGCCCACCAGTCTCACTTCAGTGCCTGGTAAAAGGCACTGAAAATGGAAAAGGGTATTCTGGGAAGTACTGAAAAACACCTGGGGACAACATAGTCACTGGTACCAAACAGCACAGCTTGGTGAGGGGAAGGTCCTGTTTGTTGAACCTGATTTCCTTCTATGACAGGGAAAACCACTTAGGTGATCTAGCAAAGCCAGTAGACTTTGGACTTCAGCAAAGCTTTTGATACTGTCTCTCATAGTATCCTTCTGGATAAAATGCTGGATTATAAGGTGGTGGTGTAGTCAGTCAACTGGTTAAAAGTCCTTTGTCTACCATCAGTTATCTCACGTATGCAGATGGCTGGCTGGGGCGTTCCTGAGCAACCTGGGAATTAACATCACCATCCTGATGTCCATCCACATCACAGATTTAATTAAAGGGCAGGCTGGAATTTCATCTTTTAGCTCACTAATAACTAAGATTCTTAGCATTTGCAACACAATAGATCAGTAAAATGCTTTGGCATATATAAGGTTAAAAAAACCCAAAAATTCAAGAAAAATATGATTGAAGTAAGAATAGGCCATGATTATGTTGGGGGTTTTTATTCTGTAGAAGAGCAGGATTTCCTTATCACTTGCAAGCAGGGTTGGTATATATATGTAAGTGCAGAAAATCTCAAAACATGCATGCAGATTTGAACATTGCTCCCAGTTCTATCTATCTTGTATTATAAAACCACATTCCCAGAAAATCTGTTGTGTAGGCTAACATTTTTCTTCACCCTTGTCATGATGGATTTTTTTTGTTGTTGTTCATGCTTTTTGGCATCTGAGCACAAAATACTGCATATAGATGTGTTGCTAAAGACAGTGTTTGGGAGGATGTAAATGGAAAACTAAGCATTTCTTAGTACTAAAAGTAAGAAAATTTTTCCTTACTTTTTTGGCTGTCTGTTCTACTGAGATTTACTTTTGCTCACATACTTTTACATTCATTTCCCCTGTAGCAGGTAAAAGAACGAGGTTACAGGATGATTGCTTTATTGTATTTATTTATAATATTCTTATGCAAACAATATAGTGAGCACTTATTTATAACTTGTTTGAGATCTAATAAAACTGAGGCCTGTTATACTAGTTCAGTCAAATTTGTTGATTTTCTCCCCCTTCCTTTATTTGCTTTGTTTTTGGCTTCTATTTATTTCCTTGCTATAATCCTTGTCTACTTAGAGATTTGTGTGGATAAATTAAAAACCTTTTTTTTGTCACTGGTTTATTGTCATTCCATCTTGACAAGAACTGCAGAAAACCCAGCTAGAAGGCAAGGGTTTTTAGGCATACAGTGCCTTTTTTCTTTACCTACAAGCAACTATGTAAATTAAAAAATAATAATTATACAAAATATGCAACAAAAAACCAACAAAACACCTTAAATAATTTCCTACCTTCTCAGAGCATTGTTTCCTAGGGCAATGGCACTTTCAGTCCCTGTGGACTGCCCTTTTATACAACTGTTGCCCGATTGATAAAGGACACAAAACTTGGATAAGTTTTGTGCGGCGCTTTATTGAAGGGCCCGGGGGCCTGCAGACTAGTGTCCCCAAAAACAGAGCCCCGAAATTCACACATGGGTGTTTTCCTTTTATATACATCCAATTCATAACAAAGTCTCCAAGAAACAGTGGCCCTTTGCCAAACTACGGACCCTTGTAATACATTCCCTAGTTCACGAGCAAAATCATAAATCTTCTACCTGTCCTATTGTAATGCTATCCCCAAACTGGTTAGTCTTCTTTACTCTCCTACCCTGGCTTAATGTTTATTGAGTTCCTAAGGCTACTTGCCAAGGTTACACATAACTCAACATACTATCAACGGCTACAAAATTATTTTTACAAACCAATTCACACAAAACTCATAACCAAACTATAATAAAACATTTTGCTAAATTTCATTTCTTTTCCAACACAACCTTCATGCTTAGTTGTGCACAATCTTTTTATTCTCTGTCATTTCCTGTTTTCTTGGTTATAAGTTTCATCACACAGAAAATATTTTTGTTGTTGTTTTTAGACCATTTCAACTCTGTCTCCTTTCCAAACTTCCAAAACTTCATCAGGAATTTCTTTTGTTTCATTTACACAATGATTTTATAAACATTTGAGGGATGTATTTGCAGTTTATAGCTCTTTGCAGTTGAGTGTTTCCCCTGGGCCTGTTCACCTCATGACATCTCTGTAATTTCATTCTCTTAATTACATTTTAGCATGCAAAACAATGGGAGATAAAGTCTCCTCAGATGTTAGACAAAACCTGCCACAGATCTTACTAAAATTTCCTACCAATAATGGTAGGATTTTACTGATAAGCGTCACAGTAAGACAATAGCCTGTTTTGTAACATGTAGAAAAGGTTAATAATCTCATTAATGTACTGAGAGCGTTCAATGCTGCTTGCATTCATTGTGGAGGCTGGACAAGCCACCTCAGTGACTGAGGAATAAATCCTTTATCAAGAGACTTCATGCTTTTTTCAAGGGCTAAATTCTCTGTCACTCAAAGGTGATTCTTCTCAGGGTGGAATTCCATGCACTTTCATACCTATGAATCCCACACACCAGAGCAGCTCAATTACAATTTCTTTATTTGAGAAAATGTTTAATCTCATCACCAGAGAAGTTCTGTTTGTTGTTCATAGCCCAACAGATTCTTTTTTGTCAACATCAGAGCACCCAAACAGTTGGGTTCAGCCTACTCATTTCTACATTAAGTACCAAATGTCTTAGAAAGTTTTCATTGCAGAAGGCAGAGGACTGCCAGAGTGCTTGTTTTTGTAATTAATCCCTATGGAAACAAAATGTTGTGATTTGAAATTTTGACCAATCTAAGAAATAAATGGACTTTAAAAAGGAATTTTTTTCACTAATAAAATTTAGGTATGCTACAGGATATGTAATGTTAATTTATAGTGAATATGAAGAGATAGTACTTCAATAAGTGTAGTTCCACACTTTGATATATAACAAAAATAAGACTGTACCTGATTTGTTTAATCATAGAATCAAAAAATGGTTTGTGTAGAAAGGCACCTTTAATGATCATCTATCCTAACACCCCCATTCCCTGCCATGGGCAGGGAATTCTTCTAGGGACACCACTAGATCAGGTTGCTCAGGGACCAGCTTGGATTTGAGCACTATCACAGATGGGGCATCCACAACTTCTCTGGGCAAACAGTTCTAGTGTCTCACTCCCCTCTGAATAAAGAATTTCTGCTTAAAACTTTCAATTTAAATCTCTACTCTTTCAGTTTAAAATTGTTATCCTTTGTTCTATCACTGTCTGCCCATGTAACAAGTCACTCTTCCTCTTTTTTAAACCCCCTTTAACAAGTTGAGGGCTGTGACAAGGTTACCCCAGTGCCTTCTCCTCTCCAGGCTGAAAAACCCCACTCTCCCAACCTGTCTTTGTAGGAGAGGTGCTCCAACCCTCAAATAATCGTTGTGGCCTTCCTCTGGACCCACACTAACAGATCCGTATCTGTCCTGTGCTGAGGACTCCAGACCTGGACACAGAACTTTAGGTGGAGTCTCACACTGTCTGTGATCAAGAGAGCTGAGTTGAAATTTGATCTGTTAACAACATCCATTTACATGATTTCCATCTGGAGAAGCATAAGGAGTGATTCTGGTCATTTTCACTATAAAGAAAGAGAATGTTTTCTGTTTGACAGTTTCTAATATGACGAGAGTTTGCCAACTGAGGAGGGATATTCACTTGTGTGACTCCTGTGTTACAGCATATCTGAGAATATGTCATGGTTTAACCCCAGCCAACAATCAAATCCCACTCAGCAGCTCTCTCACTCCTGCACTAGAAGCACTGGGGAGACAATTGGAAGAGTAAAAGCTGGAAAACTTGTGAGTTGAGATGAAAACAGTTTACACAGGGAAAGCAAAAAGCACATACTCATGCAAAGCAAAACAAGGAATTAATTCACTGCATCTCATGGGCAGGCAGCTGTTCAGCCATCCCCAGGAGAGCTGGGGCACATCACGCATAAATGGTTCTTTGGGAAGGCAGATGCTATCACTCCAAATGTTCCTCACTTCCTCCTTCTTTCCCTCACTTTAATGCTGAGCATGATCTCAGATGGTCTGAAATATCCTTTGGTCACTTGGAGTCAGCCTGGCTGTGTCTCCTTCCAACTTCCCCATGCAGCCCCAAATTCCTCACCAGGCTGGCAGTATGAAAAGTAGAAAAGGCCTTGGTTCTGTGTAAGCCCTGCTCAGCAATAGCAAAAACATTCCTATTACCATCACTGCATTCAGCACAAATCCAAAACACATCCACTATGAAGAAAGCTAACTCCATTCCAGCCAAAACCAGCACAAGAATATCTGAATCTGCAGCTGAGGCAATCCGCAGCCTAAAATATCTTGTACTAAAGGACTTTCTTGTTAGACAAAGAGGAGAATTAGCTGCTTTCAAAGAGATTGAGGCAAATCAACACTTTCAGAGCAGCCAAGAGTGCAGGTTTTTCATTAATTCCCATCAAAGTTAGGAAGGGAATCCATGTAAGAAGACATTTTCCAGCTAGGAGAACAGCACCTTCTTGGAACAAACCTAGGGGAGACTGATATTGTTAACTATAACTACATCCTAAGTTACCCTTACTGGTAGTTAAAGGCCTAGATTTAGGTTTCTGAAACGAGCCCTAAGGTGACCAATGACCAGGGCTTGAGCCGCCTGTAATTTGAAGCTCAGCTCTTTGCAGAATGGCTGCATGATATTCACCAAGTTTTATCACAAATACTGATGCTGAGCTATGGCAGACTGCAGAAGGCAGAGCCAGGCAAGATAAGTAGAGTGAAAACAGAGAAATAGAAGTGTTGAGATGGTAATACCAACATAAAGATCTAGAAGAGAAACACCAATGCAGTAGGATGCATAAAACAACTAAGCAAAAGAAGGAGCAGGGAGATGGGAGATCTCAACCTGACAATATCAGGGGTTATGCTGTTTCAAAGAGCAATTAAAGCCAAGTCTTTTCCCAGATGACTGATGAGACAGAAGTTAGCTCAAGGTGAGATTAGGCAGAACAGTAATGATTAGCCCCATATTTGCACGTCCTACTTCTCAGCTGTATCTATCAGACAGTAAATATTTTCTGGATGCTTATGGGAGTGTGCATCTTGCTCTCAAGGTCTCTTTGTGCAGAGCAAAATATGCCTGGAGAAATTGTGATTCAGTAAGGGAAGGCTGGACCAGGAGACTACTTCAGAATGAATGGAATCACTCTCCAGAGGTTAACTTTCTGGCAGGTAATATAGGAGTTAGGTACCTCTGATCTTTAGAGCAGCCTTAGCAGTGCTGTGAACAGATAAAACAATCAATGCAGCCAGCCAGTCAGTGTGGGATCTTTTGTACTTTCACATCCACATCTTCTGGTCTGGTAGAAGTGCTTTGCTACACAGTTCATATAATTGTGAGAGACATTTTTACTCTGCTTGCCTGCTCAGGGAAACATTGTTTTATTACTTGTTAGACCACATAGTAAATTTTTTTTTCCTTTTCTTTTTTTTTTTTTTTTGCAAAGAAATAATAAATTCCTATTTTACTGTGTAGCACCAGAAAGACAGAACTAAACAGGCAATGCATTGCTTATACTCTTATGCAATCCTTCTAGTACTTTCCTATTTAACTTGACATTGGTCCGAATGGCTTTAAGCCTCCATTTGCTTAAAATAGCACAAAATCTGGGTTTATTCAACCTCACTTTAGTCTTCAGACAGATATTTGTGTCTATACCTGTTGGAGAGAAGTAGGCTCTCCACAGGATGATTCAGAACTTATCTCATTTAAATTTCTCTCTTGAGGTGTCATTCTGTTAAGTCCAGAAATAGCTTATGCCATTTTTGTGCCTAGGTTAGACTCCTCAGGAAGGTGCCAGAAGCTAAGAGCAATGAATTTAAATTAATTTTTTTTGAAAAAAAGTTTTGGCTCAAAGACAAAAAAAAAAGTCCTTCCAAAGATATACATTATATCTGAAAGCTCCTAACTTACTGAGGAGAATAAACATTAGACTTCCTTTCAAGTTTACTCCCAAATTTCCAGGAGCATATGGCCTGTTAACTCACCTACCTGCAATTGCATTCAACACTTAACTTCTGTGCCTGTGTTGCCCTGTCAGCCAGCAGATTGGTACTTCTTTGCCGGAGAGTTACTCACTGCTGTGCTATCAGTGTTCAGATGACATATAATTTTGTGTATAATTTTGCTCACTTCTGCTATGATTTACAAAGTTATTCAGGGCCTCAGTTTTGATTCTCCTCCCCTAAGGTTTGAGCAGCTGAGAGTCTCAGCCATCTAATTCCTTGAGTGCAACCAGAACTCAAACTGCCTGAAATAATAGTATATTCCATTTGACTTATGTGTGCTTTTACAGGTATTATTGCAATACTTCCTCACAATTCTACAGTTAAAGCCAAACTGTCAGAATGCAACACATCTCCAGAGAGCAATAATTTGTAAAACAAAGCCAAAAGGTAAAATTTAAAAAGTGAAGTCCTTCCAGATACAGTTTCTATATGTGCCTAAAGATCTATTGGTCAGAAATTATATAATTCTTTGAGAAAATTGGGACACAAATTCTACTTTATTCAGATCTAGGACACAGAACTCACACTGTGTAGTAGCCACAAGAGCAAGATGAATTATTGATGAGCAAAAACAGGATATTAATTCACCAGAGGAGTAAGATATTTTTGTTTTTAACCTCTTCTCATGCTGGTTATAAAATACTCTCCATCATTTGGCATGAACCTCATTAAATATATGCCTCCTATGCTTACATGACACTTTTATGTTTTCCAGCCTCTATTTCAGCTTTAAATACTGGCAGTGAAATTAAGACACATGAATTATTAAGAGCAAAGATTTTGCTAAAATGACAGAGCCTTCTGTCCATCTGTCTCACATTTTTAAGTCTTTTTATTCACATTTTCCAAAATTACAAAAGTAATTTACATAGATATTTCAAATACAATTTCTTCCTTTATAATTTTTTAAATTAATTTTTTTAAATTATTTTTAATTTAAATATAGGCACTTGTCTGCCCAGCCAAAAAAAAAAAAAATAGGTGCCAAAAACCACAGGGAATAGGCTTTTTGCAGGTTGTTTCTCTAAACTACAGGAGATCATGGTCTTATATCTATGAGAGCTGATACCCATATTTCCCAGTTAGCTTGATAATTCCTTAGTTGCCAGACTGTAAAAAATTCTGATTTTTTTTTCCTCTCCAGGCTTCCTCCTAGATTTGCATAATAAAATTAAGAAAAGAATTGTAAGGCAAGAAAAAACCAACAAAAGTGTGATTTTTCAGCCTAGTAAGATATTTTTTCCTAAAATGGTACAGTTCTGCATTTTGTTTCAGTGCTTCTTACTCACTATATTTTGTTAATCTTAAATGAAAATTCAGAAACCATTATTAAGTATGCGTGTTCTAACCCATACTTTGTGGAACTGAAATTTTGTCTAAAATGAGACTTACTTAGTATCTAAAGATAATCTGCTGTCACTCTCTAGAGCTGTTAAAATAAATCAAGTCCAGGCAGTTAGTTGGGGAAATGGACTTGGACTTCCCTGCCATTGAGAATATTTTAGTCAAAATAATCAAACAGCTATTATTTTTAACAAGCAATAAAGTAATATCATGGAATCACAGAATCAAAAAATATTAAGGCCAGGAGGGACTTGTAGTTTAGTCCAACATCCTACTCAAAGCAGGACAAATTCAGTCAGGCTGTGCAGGACTATGTCTTCAAGGCTTAAGACCTCCAGTGTTTGACACTTACCGCATTACTCTCTGGGTAACTCCCTCCAAGGTTTGGCCATCTGCGCTGTTAAAAAATCCCAGTATTTAACCAGAATTTCCCATGTTCTGACTACTGTCCTTTGCTAATCACTGGTTATTTCCATGAGGATGCTCCATGTCCTCTGTATCCTCAGAACAGGCAGTTGCAGACAGTAATATAGTCTCCCTGAGCCTTCTTTTCTCCAGACTGAGTCTGTTCTCTCAGCTTTCCCTTGTCTATCATGTCCTCCTGCCCCTTGACAGACATAGTGGCCTGTGCTGGACAATCCCCAGGATGTCCATGTCGTTTTGCAAGGGGTAGCCCAGATTCTGTGAAAAAACAAAACACTGCAGTTGTGGTTTTGCCGGTGTTGAACTGAGGACGAGGATCATTTCCCTGAGCTGCTGGCTGCAGTCCTGCTTGTGCAGCCCAGAAGGCAATTGGCCCCTGCTGCAAGGATGCAGTCTGGCTCATCACCTGCTTAGAGCCTTCCAGCTTCTGCAAAGCTGCTCTCCAGCTGGTCAACCCCCAGCAGGTACTAGTAACTGGGTTTACTCCTCTCCAGGTGCAGACTTTTTCTTTCTTTTAGTGAACTTCCTGAGGTTCCTGCTAGCCTATTTCTCCCACTTGTCCAGGTCCCTCTTAGTAACAGTCCTGCCCTCTACGTGCTTTTCATACTCTGGGGTTGTTCACAAATTTGCTGAGAGCACACTCTGTCCCACCATCTAGGCTGTTATAAAGACATTAAGATGCATTTTTTCCAGGACTGATTCCAGAAAGATGCCTCAAAATCAGCACACATCAGTCCAGCATCTGCTCTTTCCAGCATTAACTAGTGGTCTTTGAGTCCAGCAGTTCAGTCAATTTTCTGTGCTCCTTGATGTCTACCTGTCCACACCATATCTCAAAATTTCAATACTAAGGGGACTATGAGAGACTCTTTCAAAGACCTTCCTAATGTCCAAGTGTGAAGCATCAGCAATAATCATGGTTGCAGAAAGCAGTAAGGTTGCCCAGGGATGAGTTACCCTTGGTACAACTCATGCTGCTGCTTCCAGTTACTTAAATTGTCTATTGTGTCTTGAGAAATAGCTTCTGATAGGATCTGCCCCATAACAGATGAGAAAAGACCTTCACCTGGATCCTTCTCCTGGAAGATGAATGTGGTGTTTGCCTTTTTCCAGCCATCAGAAACCTTTCACAATTTACATTTTATTTTTAAAATGATAAGGTTGGCCCCTCAGCAACATCAGCCAGCTCCTCTGGTAGCCATGGATACATTGCATTTGGACATACAGGCTTGTCTATGTCTAATTGTCTAATATTTAAAAACCAAATCTGAGAAGTCTATGTTGCTGATCTTTCAACATTTTTTAGTCCTCCCAAGTAAAGAGGGAAGTTTTATCTAAATGGGAATTTCCTACCAGTCAAAATTTTGACAATGACAGAAAATATGTTTTTTCAGTTCATCTTTAAACCATTGCCAAGCCTTTAAATAGTTTAGCTTTTATGTCATGCTAATATTCCATTCCTTCCTCTATATATTTTTCTTAGGATATTCCCAGGAATATCAACTGCTCAGCACATTTTTCAGGCTTCGTAGTGTATTGATTTGAAATACACTGAAAATTAAATACATTTTTAAATCTTTCAGTCATTCATATGAATTATCACATGCTTTCTCTAGGTCTTAAATTAATCAAATTCATTTTCTAAACTTTTATATGCAAACCAAATAAAAAATAAACTCTACAATAAACTCCTATATGAAGCAGTAACAAGATGTATTGGCATGATATTTATGTTGCATCAACAGACATAAAAAATGAGAGAGATGTCTTTTCATGTCATTGTCATCAAAAACATTCCAAGCAAGTGACTTAATTCTATTATTCCAGTTTTGTGACCAAATTTGGTTTATTCAGTCAGGGGAAAATAAAGCTGTTTGTATTGCTGATTTATTTTGCACAAACCACTTTAATTGAAGTGGCATAATCAGTGGAAACTAAAGAGCTACTACACTGCAATGAAAGGAAGAGTAAAGCATATTTTGCTTCCTAATCAGCAATTGGAAAAGGACATAAATTTTGTCTTTCAGTTATCAAGTAAAAGTTTGGAATTAAGGGTGAAGGAGGGGAGAAAAACCAGTTTATTTACAGTTGACTTCATTGTTTGTTTTCTATGAGAATATAGCTGTGAATCATCACCTAGCTGACAGAAAAACAAAGATTAGCAGTATGGAGACACATGTATATATTTAGCATGTGTATTAAATGATTAAATTCCCATGTGTTTCCTCGGTAGCCCAGTAAATATGCTGTGTGTCTGTAAAGGGCACGGCCCTGCTGAGTGCTAACCTGGCACTTTGGGGGCTCGGTGTCACCATGGCCTGGTCTGGGTGTCGCTGGTTTAACCCCTGTGCTGGGGGCAGTGGCTGCCGCCCACCCTGCTCCAGCCCCAGCCCCGTGGTGTCCCCACTGCGGAAGGGGTGACAGTCCCTGCCTGTCACTGCCTGACAGTGCACAGCCCTTTGTGTGCATGGGGCTGGAAGAACTTCAGCTGGCAGACCAGGAGGAGGATGCCAAACGGATGAGAACATTTATGAAGATAAACCCAAGAATAACCAAGGCCAGAGGCAAAGGTTCCACCCACCATCATGCCCCTCCCACTCTTCAGAAGGCAGGATGCTGGCAGCTCCATGTGCCACCCTCACTACTTTTTCTGACATTGCCAACAGAATCACACTGAATCACAAAATTAACTGCGGTGGAAAAGACCTTTGAGATCATTGAATCCATCAGCCTTAAACCCAAAATGATCCCAGTTTCATAGTATTGCTGTAACTAAAATACAAAAATAGTCTGTATTTTTATTTACTTGTCAAGATTATAATTAGATTAATAAATTATTTGTTCCACATATACATACTGTCTTCTATTTTTGCATATAACAAGGTTTGGAGCATAAAATGTAATACCTAGTCACACAGAAGGAAGTGCTTTTCAGCAGTATAATTTGAAGCTGTAGTTCACACAGTTCATTATCCCGTGAACAGTCTTTAAATTCCTATTTCACAATTCATTCCTTGTTCTTTCTTGAGACTAAGCAGTCTGCCTGCAGAATAGAGGTAAGATCTTGAGACAGGTTTATACGAATATCTACACGAATACATCCTGAGTTAGCTCCGTTTTTCTTCTGCACCAGATTTCCACACATGAAGTGAATGAAGACAAGTTATTAGGTATGGTCAAACCACATCTCTCTTTCCCTATTTTTGACCTGTTTACATTAAGACTTTGGAAAGAATTTACAGACTTAACTGAACGTTAAATTAGAGAATCTCAATAATTCCTGAAGCTTTTCTATTTCTTTAGGAAGTAGTCTTCTGTTTTTAATTTCAGAGATTCTATGTAGAATCTTTGTGGATTATTTAGCTGTAAGACAAATGTTACAGCTCACACAAAGGATTGAGATGTGGCTTTTATTAAATTTATTATTAAGCACTCGACCATATCTAGGCTACTGTTTCCAATGCAATTGGAAAATATTCTGTTTTCACCAATACAAGCAAGATATTGCTATACTTGAGTAACTTTAGCAGAGGCCAGGGTGCTTGTGCATTGGAGCACTTGACCTGTGAGGGAATACTGAAGAAGATGAGCTTGTTCTGTCCAGGAAAGAAAACACTTTGGGGATATGTTAGAGAAGCACCAGATGTATATGGGGCAAGGTAGAGGAGCTGTTAATAGCATTACACAGCAGAAAGACAAGAGAAAAGTTTTAAAATTAAACAGCAGTTATTCAGACTGGGTACCAAAAAAAACTCTTTTTTTTTTTCCCTATGAGCATGATCCAGCAGTGGAGGAAGTTGCCCAGAGACACTGTGCAGCATCCATCTTTGGATTTTTTCTACAATCAATTGATAAAGCCCTGAGATGTCTGGTTTGACTCCATAGCTGATCCTGTTTGGAGCAGGAGGTTGGGCTACAGGCCCCCTGAGTTCCTTTCTCACTTGAACTGTTCTGTGCTTCTATGGTCAGAATGTTTACCCAGACCTGTACAGATCTCACAATTCTGTAAGTGCAGACAGAGTCGGCATTCATGGCTATATGTCATTGTAGTCTTATAAAACATCATATCTATGGTATTCCTTTATTGACTCTAGGAATTTAAATAAAATTAATTGAATATAAAAATAAGTTATATAAACCCCATTTCAGTGGAGACTTTTCCTTTTTCCTCCATTATTAATAGTAGCATATGTACATGTACAACAATATATACAAGATGACTCATATATAAGTCCTTCTTTTAGATAGAAAGACAACAAACCACCAGATGATAGATATGTAGTTGAAAATGAATCATTAGAACCATGGATTGATCAGGAAATATTAGTAAAATCTGAAAAACAGTATCTTTTTATATATTGCTAGGTACCCAAACTGTATGATAGTATACTGTAGATTAAAAAGAAATAGTACCAATTTATTGACAACTGTAATGTCACTATATTATTATATTTGTTTTTTAAACAGCTAGTATGATATTGAATTACTGCATGTCTTTTAGAACCCTTTATGATGATGGCTCAATAGACAAACACGTCAATTCCTCATTTCTTCATTGTCAACAGAATTTCTTTCATTGTATTGTTTTATGAGAGTTTAGAAATTCTGGCTACACTTAGATATGGGTCCCTGAAAAGAAAACTGATGATAGTAGAAAACATGAATTAAATACACTTTTAAACCTTATATCAAATAGAATTTTAAAAGTTCAGAAGTTTGATCTGAACTTTTAGAGAATTCTTCCAAAGCTCAAACATTAATATTCAGTACAACTGAAGCAAAAAAAAATCTTTGGAAAGATTATTTCTCACTCACTGAAAAAAAAACCAACGACTATTCTTTAAAAGTTTTATTTGTATTCATTCTTAGACCTCTTCTTAAACACATTCCTATCTTTTCTCTCTTTTTTGCTTCTTTTCTTTTCCAGGTGCATGTGCTTGATAGGTATAAAGAAATTGTATATTTATAACAAAAAGAGTGTTATTTCAGTCTTATTTGGTGAAATGCAATTTCAAAATGTCTTTATTTCTCTGGCATTGCTCATATTAACATGCTTTCTTCTCCTCTACAAAGTAACAAAATGTTACCATATGTGTTTTTCTTTTCAACAATTTTCTTTTCATGCTACAGTATTCCTAGTCTTTAATTGGTAAATCAACAGCAGCCATTCAGTAAGGATGATGTTTTTGCAATATAAAATCTCATTGGAATTTATTTTTATTTTCCTAAAGAGAATTTTAAATTACATAATAAATGTATGCTTAAGGGATCTGAACGTCATTCATATTCGTACTTTTCAAGCGTACTCAAAGTAGATGCATTTACTAAAGAAAAGTTTTTTATATGGGGCATGTTGGATTTGCCAAAATCTATGTACTGCATCTGTACCCTGTAAAACAGCAATTGTGATTAATGTGGATGGATAACTGTAAGGTCCCAGAGCTTATTCAACAAAGGTCTTAAAAAGGCTTGAGATTCTTTTATATACCCAAAAAGATATTCATTCAGAGGTCAAAACCTTTAAAGCAAACTTCAGAAAGGTTTAAAGCAACATTCAATCAAAATAAAGCATTTCACAAAGCATTCCGTAAGCAAACTCCAATTTATCCAGTTTTTAATTAACTCTAACTTTGAGAAGAAAAAAAAGAGAGAAGAGATACAGAAAGAACAAATATAGCTACCACCCATGGCTCCAGTAGTGTTTCAGCTGATTCAGAGCCCAAGAGGAGGTAGGATCAAGACCTGTGCGTGCCTCAAGCTCTGGTTTAAGTAACCTTCGGCTTTGCTGGGCCCTTCCCCCATGTGGGACTTCCAGTCTGTTGGCCTCTCAGGAGTTGGGCTAGGGCTCCAGGGTCAGGGTGTGGAGCATTGCCTCCCAGTGACTGGGTTTGACCCCACTGCAGGGCTGGGATACAGCCCCGGGGTGTGGGGTGTGTGCAGCAGGGCACACCTTGTCACGGCAACACTTGATCCTTTCCCACACATGAGCCTGAAAAATGTTCTGAACCAGGTTCTTCCTCCAGTCTCTCACAACAACCTAGCTCTAAAGTTCAATCTATATGGTTTCAATATGAACAAGTAAATTATAACTGCATGCAATGCCAAAGAACTCACAGTACTAGTCCTTAAAGTATGTATCTAGTGGAAAATAATTTTTTTAGTTTGTGGCAATATTTTCTTAAGAAGAATTGCCTACCTGTACAAAACAGAAACCATGAATTCTATTATGTAGTCAGCAACAGCTTGTATCCATCTACAAATGTTCTAAATTGTGCGAATAATTCTGTGGTTGAATAATTTCAGTTATGGATGTTGAACAAGATTCCAATATTGCTGCAACATTGTTTTTAGATGTTAAATAACACCCAAATGAGAAAAGAGTAGAAAATTACTTGATTTTAAAGAGATTAACTGTTTCAGAGCAATGCTTTTGTTTATTATCAAAGTAGAGTGAAAATTCTGTGGATTCTTGAAAAGAAGACTAGCAATTAAGGATCTTGCATCAAGCATTGATACAACTTAACTCCTCTCAGTCTATATCAGGGATGTCATTGGTCTTTTTGTCTACTACTTTTTTGTCAGACTGCTGTAGGATTTTTTTTACATGTCAAAACAATAAATCCACCTTACACACTGTTCACAGAGTCCTTCACATGAGGAAAGGTGCTCTATCTTGCAAGTATAGCCTATTTTTGGGGGTTTTTTTTGGCGGGATTTTTTGTTTGTTTGTTTTATTCTGTCTTTGTATGGAGTAGCTATGCCATCTAAAATTACAAACTGTTTTTGCCTCAGGTAATTCAGGTAATTGTGTATAAAACATCCAATTTCCAAATTATCAGTCTTCCAAGACTATAGAAATGTTTTGATATATATTTTCTTGTTTGCTTCCAGATAACTCCACCAAAATGCTTTCCTGGTAACCATAATACAGTAAACATTCATGTAATATAGTTGTTTTTTTTTTCATTAAGTTATGCCTAGTTACATAAGGATAATCTTCTGTATTTGTAGGGGAAAAAGTACAGATCTGATTTTACTATATTCTTCAAATTACCTGCAAAATTAAAAATTGTGTAGAAAGATGACACAAAATCAAATGATCAGACGATTATTCTGATTCCAAAAAAAAAATATTCCCGTTATTCAAAGCAGGAATTTGCATTTTGAGCTGGTTGTACAGGGCTGTGTCCCGTCAAGACTTGAATTACCACCAGGGTTTGACACTCACTCCTCTCTCTGTCCAGTTCTCTCAGCTTCCCCTTGTCTATCATGTGCACCAACCCCAGGTGGTCACCTGTACATGGGTTTAATCTTTCTCATGTGCATTTTTTTTGCATTTGCTTTTGTTAGACTTCCTGAAGTTTGTCAGTCAATTTCAGCAAGTCTGGTCCCTCTCAGTAGCTGTCCTGCTTTCCAATACACCAACACCACCCTCCATGAACATATTTCACATGTCTGAACACTTGCTGAGTGCACAGTTTGTCCTGATATCCAAGTCATTGCTCATTTTTCCTGTTTCCTCATTAGTAGTCTTTTTCCTCTGGACATTTGATGGTGGTTCCAGACATATAAAAAAATTGACCAAAGGGACCCAAAACTTTCCTTCAATAGAACTTCTGCAATTCTGTTGTCATTGACATTTAAAGCTCTACCTTCTGGCAAAAAAAAAATATCAAACAATGAATACTTTAAGACTGTTTTTCCTTTTGATATTTATTAAATTCTGCTTTTGTTTTTACACTGGCTCTGGCTGGGATGGAGTTATTTTTTCCTAACAGGCCATATTCTGATAATTTTGGATTTGTGACTCGAACTATGTTGATAACACACCAGTGTTTTGGCTGTTTCTGAGCAGCATTTGCACAGTGTCAAGGTTTTCTCTGTTTCTCACACGGTCTCCCCAGGGAGTAGGCTGGAGTCATGAAGAAGTTAGGAGGGGACTCAGACAAGAGAGGTGATCTGAGTTGACCAAAGGGATATTCTATGACATATATCATATTCAGCAATAAAAACTCAGCAGAGTTTTTTGGGGGACTTTAGCCATTTCTTGGAGATGGCTGGGTGTCAGTCTTCTTGTGGAGGGTTTTGAGTAATTGTCCTTGCGTCACTTGTGCCTCCATTTTTTTCTTCTTTTTTTGTTTTTCTTTCTCTTAACTTCTAAAACTATCCTTATGGCCCATGAGTTTTCTCTCCTTTGTTCTTTCTATTGTCTCCCCCATCCTGGTGGGGTGAGGGAGTAAGCCAGCAGTAGTGTGGAGCTTAGCTGCTGACCAGCATCTGCTCACTACTTGTGGTCTTCAACTATCCTCCAGAAGTATTTTAGTTATGTTGGTTTCCCTTGAGTGTTTTAAATCTTGACTTTTTTTTTACTACTTGTTATCAATTTCCCTTTTTGGTATATTACATCAGTCTGTTATAAACATATTTTTTCATGTCAGTGTAGATACAATTATAATATATCAATGCTTCATCATTCCAGTCATACTAATTTTAGTTTCAAATTTTAGTTTGGCTGAACTGATGTTTATAAAAAGCCTTTGCTTCATTATTCTTGCTTAACAGTTTAGGTCAATAAATAGTTAAATAATTTCTTCCATAATGTGTGTCCTAATTAATTTTGGTATCTTGATTTTTTGGCAAATTCCTTTACTGTTGTTTTCACTTCTCTTTGGTCAAGACAGCCCATCTACCATGATGATTTGTTCTGCTTTTATCAGGAATCCATCTGAAGTGAGCCATTTTTCTGGAAAACACCCAGGGATGAGGAGAGAAAAACAACCCAAACAAACAAATAGATATGAAAGCAAAGCAGAAACACCACCACCCACTTTTTATCTCTCTTATTCAACTTAAACAATTATTCATGATAACCTGAAAAAAGAAAACAACCACAAGGAAAGCACAGGCTCTGTTGTAATCTAGAAACAAGAGAATGCTTTTAAAAATTTCAGTTGTTTTACTCCTGTGATTATGGGCCTTTAAGACACTTAATGCATACATAAAACCCTAAAACCAACTCACACTGACAACACTGTAGATGTCTTAAATCTTACAATTTACTGGAATGCCAATAGCTACCTGAGAATATTAAGGCACTAGGAAATCCAATTACTTAAAAAAATATAATGTAATGCAATGAAAACTCAAACTGTGTGGTGGTTTCTTTTGCCAAACAGAAGAAATATTTTTTAAATATTTATTGAAGGTTATGCTTTTGTATTCATATTTTGAGCTCTTGTAAAATGTCCATTTGTCCTTCATTGTGTCAATGATTAATATGTTTTGGTCTCATGAACCTAAATTGATATGTCAATGATCATAATTAAAGGCTTGTTGAACTCTTTGGGAAATTGTGAATTGATTTAATGCTTCATAAAACATGCCTGTAACAGGCATGGAGGACTGCCCCTCATGTTTTTAAAAAAACCCACCTAACTGATTAAAAAGTTAGTATTTATTTATCTGCTGCTCAATGGTAGTTGACAGTAAAAGCCATGTCACTGTTTCAATAAGATTGGCTATAGTCCTCAGAATATGCTTTAAAAAACAGTCATTCACTTCTACCAGTTTTTTCTTGTGCTGATGTAAGTTCTCAGTCTAAATAAGACTCCAATCTTTGGTTTTAAACAATTCCAAGGATCAGAATTTTATTAGCTCTTTTTATTTGTTGGCTTGTTTGTTCTCAAAAACACCCATCATAAACAACTTCAATCTTCGTTTTTCAAAAAGGAAAAAAAAAAGAAAAGAAAAAAGAAAAAGAAAAAGAAAAAGAAAAAGAAAAAGAAAAAGAAAAAGAAAAAGAAAAAGAAAAAGAAAAAGAAAAAGAAAAGGAAAAAGGAAAAGAAAAAAGAAAAAGAAAAAGGAAAAAGAAAAAGAAAAAGAAAAAGAAAAAGAAAAAGAAAAAGAAAAAGAAAAAGAAAAAGAAAAAGAAAAAGAAAGAGGAAAAAGAAAAAGAAAAAGAGAAAAAAGAAAAGAAAAAGAAAAAGAAAAAGAAAAAGAGGAAAAAGAAAAAGAGGAAAAAGAAAAAGAAAAAGAAAAAGAAAAAGAAAAAGAAAAAGAAAAAGAAAAAGAAAAAGAAAAAGAAAAAGAAAAAGAAAAAGAAAAAGAAAAAGAAAAAGAAAAAGAAAAAGAAAAAGAAAAAGAGGAATGAAATTTTTTGAGCTGTTTTCCAATACAGCTATTATTCAGAACAGGTCATTGTACTGCTTCCAGCTGAGCCAGAACACCCAATCTTGTTCTTCCTTGCAAAAATAAAACAATGCATAAAGATTTCCCCAGCTGTACTGCACGAGTGTGCCTAGCCTGTATGGACAGTATCAAATCCTCTGCATCAAATCAAACTTTCTAATAATTCCCTCCATAGCCAGACTGGAAACCTAAGCTTCTTTAATATTACAGTTTCATTATTCTTATTTTCTATAATTTAACAACTTTTCTTATTATACTTAATGGAAAAGTCATGCAATATTGAGCAGTAACTGCTGTTAATCTCCTGCTGTATAAAATTCGCATTTTTTGTTGCTAGTGGAGAGTAATTAACATGCTCTAATTATCATATTGATTGTCTTCTTTAGCTTATGAGGATATACTCATCTCAAACCTCGTTGATCTTACAATAGTACATTTTATTGTTCACAGTAATACTATGCAAGGCTTAGTTTTTACTGAAAAAATGGTGTGATCTAGCTGTAACAACTTCCCAAAATGTTTCAATGGGGAGTTGAGTAAGTTTTTAGAGGGCCTATCAAGAAAATAGAACCCTGCCTCTACAGTAGTGCAATGCCACCTTTTAAATAACTGAATTATGGTTGTATTACCATAATGACAAAAAAAAATTTCTTGTGTTCCATTCAGATTATGTCTTACTCTGTCTGTGAACAGTTAACAGAGAAAACACATTCAACTTGGAATATGCTTGCAAGCAATAGTGAGTGTTTTTTCTTCTTGCAAGGGTGCTTTTTAGGCACATAGACCTTTATCAGTGGGAAAAATGCTTTACTTGATCTAAAATTTCTACTTAATTAAACTCCTTAGTAAATTTTATGTCTGTCTACAACTACCTTATAAAATCGTACTGCAGAAAGGAATGTTTAAGTGAAATCAAGTTTTCTGTTGGAATGCTGTATATAAGAACACTGAGGTGTTTGGGGTTTAAAAAGACAAGAAACATCAAGTAAAATGAATTACAGCAGTACATGCAAATAGATTGCATTGTTTTCACAAGAACAAGTCAAACAAGTGGTGAAATTCAAATGGGAGATTTTGTATCAGCCCGTTCTGCATTTATTTAAGCACAACCATTTAGTCTAGGAGACACAGAATTCTGCACTGTGTCTTACAACTCCCTGGGAATCAGAATTTCATTTGAAACAGATTCTTCCCGGGGATCAATAACTACTGTGAAGATTTATGACTACTTTGTAAATGTTCTCCATTAATTCTGAAGTTAATATTGTCTCTCTGAAAGAGAGTGCTATATTTGGATTTTTTTCTTCTCAAAATTATCCACAGTATTCGCAAATTTTAGAATGCCTGTATGAATCTGCAGGTGTATGTGGACAGGGAATGCTAGTGTAGGAGTGAGACAAGCTGTGTGCTTTTTTTATTTATGCGTGATTAAGTCTGTTTAGTATTATAGATCACTTTTTCTGTGCAGTCTCAGGATAGCTGTACTCAGAAGTAACTAAAATACTGATTTTGAATGATACTAAAAACCAATAGCTGTTAACAGAGAAACAAAGTAAAGCAATCCCAAATTCCAAAGCAGAAAGTTTCTTTGAGTTTTCTGTACTCAAGGTATGAAATAACATAGGTCAGAGAAAAGCCCCAGAGTGCTCTTATCAGTACAAGAAGCTGAAGTAATTTGCAGCAAAATAAGAGGAGACATATACCATATTGCATCAGTGACAGAAGCCAGATTGACATCACAGACATCTAGAAAATATCTGACCATGAGCATGTAAATAGCTGTCCTTTTTCATTATTTTAATTTACTGTATTATTACATATGGGGTCAAATATTACTCTACCATATTGCACAGGATTCTATCAAAATAAGTAAGGGAGAAGGTACCTGCTAATTGATCAAATGAACAATCAAGAGCTAAAATAACTAATTTACTGAGAACCTGATCACTTCAATGAATGAAAATTTCAGGATCAGTGAAGGAGTAGAAAACAGTAGTGCTTATTAACACTTAGAATTCCAGGAGAAAGTCATAATCTTTGCTTGATTTATTATCTTTCCATTTTTTAACTTTTTTCATTTTATTCCTTTCCTAATTTTCTTACAGTCCTGCTTTCTCCTGCAATATTACAATTGGGGTTTAGGAAGAAACAGTGATTCACTCAATTTATGCGTCTACTCCAGGACTCTGTCAAAGGGCTCAATATGGTCTTTCTAGACTTGATGATTCATAGAACTATTTACTTTTTTAATATTTTCATTTTGGATTCTAAATCCCCATTAGTAAAGCAAAGAGTAGGTACAATGGTCTTTGGGTGAATAAGAAAGAGGTGACATCCAGAAATAACCCTAGATACTAATTCTCAGAAAGATATTATTTTTTAAATTCTAAGCTGAAAGCAACACATTTGGGCTTTTATTCTGAATTGAAATGTTCAGCTAATAGCTGGCATATCAAAGCAGGAAATCACTCACTCCAAATAGATTTATTAGTCCATGTACTATGCTATCATGCATTGAGGGCAACATCTTTAAGTATCACAAAATAAGAATGTGCTTGTTAAAATAATAAAATATGCTATTTATTCCTATATTTTGAAAAAATGTTATTTGTTTTAGTAGAGGCAAAGTAGTTTTTAGTTGAGTTAAATTAGGATTGGTGGGTGTGTTGCAAAGAGTTTATTCTCAAGAGTTCTATATTTTGTTCTTTAATCTTGACTAAGTCAGTTGAAAAATGGTTGGATGGCCAGGCCCAAAGGGTGGTGGGGAATGGAGTTAAATCCAGGGTAGGCCAGTCAAAGTGCTGTTCTCTGGGGCTCAGTATTGAAAATGGGCATGTTTAATATCTTTATTGATAAGCTGTATAAAGGGACTGAGTGCACACTCAGTCAGTTGATGACGCTAAGTTGGGCAGGAGTGTTAATCTGCTGGAAAGCAGGAAGGCTCTACAGAAGCATCTGGACAGGCTGGATTGATGAGCCAAGGCTCACTGTATGAGGTTAACCATCACCAAGTGCCGGCTCCAGCACTCAGGTCACAGCAGCCCCCTGCAGTGCTGCAGGCTGGGGGCAGAGTGCCTGGAAAGGGGCCCAGCAGACCTGGGGGTACTGGGCAACAGCAGCTGAACTTGAGCCAGAGTGTGCCCAGGTGGCCAAGAAAGCCAGAGGCATCCTGGCCTGTACCAGCCAGAGGGTGGCCAGCAGGACCAGGACAGGACCTGGCCCTCTGTGCTCAGCACTGGTGAGGCCACACCTCACCAATGCTGAACACAGCATTCACCTTCCTGGTGTCCAGTTCTGGGCCCCGCACCAAGAAAGACATGGAGGGCCTGGAGCATCTCAGAGAGGGGCAGTGGAGCTGCTGAAGGGTTTGGTGCACAAGACCTATGAGGAGCAGCTGAGGAACCTGAGTGTGCTTAGTCTGGAGAAGAGGAGGCTCAGGAGTAGCATCATTGCTCTCAAAGCTCCCTGAAAGGAGGCTGTAGAAAGGTGGGGATCAGCCTCTTCTACCAGGCAACCAGCAAGAGGTGAGACAACATAGCCTCAAGCTGTGCTAGGGAAGGTTGGGCTGGACATCAGGAGGAATTTCTTCATAGAAAGTGTTGTCAAACATTGGAATGGACTGCCCAGGCAGGCTGTGGAGTCAGCATCCCTGGAAATGTTCAAGAAATTACTGCATACGGCACTTAGTGCCACGGTCTGGTTGGTATGGTGGTGAGCAGCCAGGATTAGACTTGATGGTTCCAGGGGTCTTTTCCAACATAAATGATTCTGTAACTCTGTAAAACTGCTTTAATTTTTGACCTTCTGGGCCCTCACTACAAAGAGGAGATCTGGGACTCTTACAGAGCTATTTTTTTCCCCTTCATCTTAAATAAACAAAACCAAGCGCCACTCCAAAACTTATATATTGCCTAAAAATTACAGTTGAAGATGTTATGGCCATCAAGATTCTTCATTAGTGTCTTTAATACTAGTTGTAAGTTTTACCTCCCTTTAATTTACATGTTTGAAATCTTATCATTTAAGGTGAATTATTTTAAATTAACTGTACAGTTAATGCAGACAATTATCTCAGAAGTTTGACTATTCTAGAAATTGACCTCATCTCCTATCTTGCAACTGGTTTGGGTATTTTTCAAAGGTAATTAATGAAATTTCCAGTAACTTATTAATTTATTTTTAAGTCATTGCTCATCATGCTTTATTCACTAGATAACCTCAGTAACTTTGTGTCTTAGTGCTTCCACCTCTGAATTCTATCACCACTCTAGCAAATTAATTACTGAATAGCCAATAACCAGTGTAGCCAATGCTAGCTATAGGAACTGAGGTAGAAGGCCTGAACTAACTTACTGCGTGCTCAGCCTGATTCCAGTGGAAGCTAGAACTTTTCCATAGGTCTCAAGAATTATAGCTGCATACAATTATTTCTTGTGTGAATAGAGAAAGGCACTGATTTCTCTTTTATTATCTGTCAGGGTCCAGGGAGAGCAATATGGAGCAGAAGTTCCTGTGTTAGTAGGTCAGAGGCCCTGAATAAGCTGCATAGGTTGTCCTTCATCCTCTATTGCCTTGTGACCTACTTAGTATTTGTCAAGGACTAATTTAATTACATAAACTTAGCCAGCTATCAGTTACATCCAATGCCTCTAATTTCTATTGCCTTCCAACTGTTTTGCCAATAATACTATGATTGCCATTTCTAGTCTATAAAGAAAATTGCAGCATACTGGATTTTGTATTAAAAAATCTGTTTCAATAGCATAGAATGTTCTACAGTTAATATCTTTTAAGAATATGAAACAGGTCCCTGGTATGGACTATGGGCCAAATTAATTTCCTAGAGGACTACAGATTAAATATAAATCATGGTTTCGAATGTGAAAGGTCATGTTATTCAACCACAAAACCACAGTTCAAAATGTGACTTTATGACTTCTACCACTTCTTTCCACTCTGAATTATTCATCAAGTTAATATTTCACTATCATAAGTTTTCAAACCCTTTAAATTTAGAAAACAAAGTTTGTGGGTTTATGTTAATAAAAGCAATTTCAAAGAGTAATAGAATAAACCTAGCATTTCCAGAGCACAAGAGAGAATAAAATATTATTTTTTTAAGCTGTGTATGAATTCTCTCAATCCAAATATTTTTGAAAGTTAATAAAACTTCAGAAATATTTGCACAGATTTCACAGAATCACAGACTAAATGATGTTCTAGGAACCTGGGGAGATGTCCATCTACCTGCTGAAACGAGGTCAGCTGGCGCAAGTTGCTCAGGGCTGAGTACAGTCAAGTCCAAAATTTCTTCAGGGATGCAAATGCCACGACCGCTCTGGACAACACAAGCTGTTCTATTGTTTCAGCACCTTCGCTGTTAAAAAAAGAAACAACAAAACAATAAAAAACCCCTCCTATTTCTCATACAGGAAATATGTCCAAGAGACATCTGGATCTGGTGCTGGGTGATGTGGTTTAGTGGTTATGTGGTTACAGGGGCAGGGCCAGGTTGACAATTGGACTGGATGCTCTTGATATTAAGGGTCTTTTCCAAGCTTGATGGTGCGATGAAATGGGTTTCCCATGGGAAATCTTATTTATAGCTTGGAGAAAAGGAGGGTCAAGGGGCACTTTTTTGCTCTGTACAAATGAAAGGAGGTTGCAGCAAGGTAGGAGTCAATCTCTTCTCCCAGGCAACTACTGACAAGATAAGAGGAAATGGCCAAAAGCTATGCCAGGAAAAGTTCCTCTTGGACATCAGTAACACTTTATTCACTGAAAGAGTGGCTAAACATTGGAATGGGCTGCCTAGGGAAGTGGTAAAGTTGCCATCTCTGTAAATTTCCAAGAAATCACTGCATGGGGCACTTAGTGCCATTGTCTAGTTGTCTAGACAAGGTGGTGTTTGATCAAAGGTTGGATTTGGTGATCTTGGAGATAATTTCTAATTTTAATGAATCTATGACTCAGTATTTTGGACTTTTCCCATTGTTTCTTGCCCTTTTACAGAACCCCTCTATGAGGAGTCTGGCTGTACATTGTATACTTTTCACTTCATGGCAGGTATTTGTATATATTGATTTAAACAGCACATACATACTTTTAGATATATATATATATATACACTAAAGCACACATTTTCATAATATTAACAAACAAAGATTTTGGTGCCTGTGGACTGTTTTAAAATTTTATTTCCAACAAGTTACTGGAGTTTGAGTATTTCTAACATTAATTAACTTTATAGAATAGAAATACACAAAATACAGTAGAGATGTAAAGATTCAATAGACTAGTTTGGGGCTTTTTTTATTGCTTGATCATCCTAAAGGTCTTTTCTAATTCAAATGGTTCTATGATTTCATGATTATTTGTCCTAAAGAATCGCCTTAAGAAGCTGAGGGGGAAAATAATTATGTTTTCAAAATTACTACTATAGGTTAAACAGAAAAAATAGAAATTGTTGCTTTGCATTTAAAACTATTTATTCCAAGTAAGAATGCAGTGATGAAATCATTAATGATTTTAAACCTCTATTAAGCTGAAGGAAGATAATTTTAATAGATATTACAACCGAATTTTACCAATGTAAGTTAGTAAGAAAGAAATTATTGGAAAAAATGAAAACATAGATAAGTAAACTCACTCAGTATGTTCAGCATAAGATATGCCTAGAGGTTTTGAAAGCATTAGGTAATTACCTCACAAAAATGTCCATTATTATTAAAAAAAAAAAAAACATTTAACATATTACCCAGTGCTCTTAATGTTGCTGTAGATGCCTCTAAGTGACCTTCCAACAATGATGAAACCAATGTCCAGTTACTACTGATGACCATTTCACCTCTAACTCTTCTAACTATTAAATGAGTTATAAATAGTACGCCTATTAAGTGAGCAACCCAATATTCAATTAACAGTTAATGATGCATAGGGAAATAGTTTCAAACACTCTAAAAAGGACTTGAGATGATTTTCAAATTTAACATGAGACTTCTGGACACTGGATTGTGACTAATGCCTAGTGATAACACTTTTAGAGTTTTTCATCATGTAGTCTATTATATACAAATTGAACTCTGGCAAAAATCAGTTAAGTTACTCCTTGGATCAACCCAGAATCCCATGATATTTTGAAATAATGAAGTGGTCCAAGTGTTTTGATTTCTTATGGAATTTTCTACTATCTTAGAATCACAAATATTTTAACACTTTTTAGTACATTTTTCCTATTTAAATCCATTCCTGAAACCTACTCTGAATATTTAAAAAACAATTTTTGCTATGACTATTTGAATGTGCAATCAGATAAAATTATAAGAAAGGAGTTGAAAGGTCATGTGTTCCCTCCCTAATCCATGTCTTAATCTAATAAATCTTATTCCTGAGGGATATTCTCCAGGATCTTGCAAAGTAGTCAGTGACAGACACATCACAACTTCTTTAAACCATTTCAGTGGTTTCACTATTATGAATGTAATATTTCACTGTTTCACAATAACAAAATCCATAGAGTGTTTTTATAAAGCTTTTTCTTTCCTAATTTCTTACTGAGGTGAAATCCGATAAAAATTAAATCCATTATTCTTAATCTTCCTTATTACAAATGTGACTTTTTATAGTACTGTCCAGGTTTAGAGCAAGTTTGGGGAAGAATCCCCCCAAAGGAGCTCCGGTGGGAAAAGCAGATCCAATCGGCCCCTCCCCCCTCAACTGGTCCGGGAGGAAAGAAAAATACCTCCTTGGAGAAAGGTGGAAAAAAACCCCTGTTTATTAAACAATAAGACCAAAACAGTATCAAAACAATGAGACCCCTTGCCACTCTAAAAGAGATGACACACTGAGAAAACCCCGGGTTCAAGCAGCAGCTCACTCAGTCTCTGATCAGTCTCTCAGTGCTGGAATTGTCGCAGGCCAGGCCCGGCCTGGTGGGCCACAGCTGCAGCTGCCGGTGCTCTCCTGGGTGTTCAGTCCAGAGCAGTTCCAAGAGGTCCAAAGAAAAGGGAAAAAAAAAAAAACAGTCCAGGGAACTTCTTTGCCTCAGCTAGCTAACACTAACTAAAAAGCAAAAGAAGAGCTCTCTGTCCCGCTGTCTGTCCGCAGACAACACAGTCAGGAGCAGGAATGTGGAGGAGTGAGTGCAGTGTCTGAAAACAAACTGCACGCTTCTTCTCTCTCCCCCTTCACTCTCTGTAACACTCTTAAAGGTACAAAACTTATTATCATTCAACATAAACAGAATGAGACGATTGGGGATAAAAGCATCATATAGTCAACCCAGGACAAGTACATTTTGCGTATTTGAATGCTTTAGTGTGTCTCTTCCCAGTCTTCTCTTCTATAAACTAGGTTAATCTTTTGTTGTGGATCTTTTATTATTCTTGATGCTCTTAAGCTGTTATCTGGTAGTTTACATCTTCCATAATATTTATGCCCAATTTTTCCACAAGAGGACTCAGTTAAGACATTGCTAAAACTAGCAAGAGTGGAAAGTGAATTCACCTAATGTGGAAGATATATTCTTGTTCATTCATACTGATTTTGTGACTGTCTTTTTTCGGAATGTGACAATGCTGTTCAAGTTCATCTTAGGATCTGAAGTAATAACCCTAAGAATCTTCTTAACAGAACTTTTGTCTAGTTGCTTCCCTTTTCTTATAAATGTTATAAAGATATTTTTATTCTTTAGTTATATTGACTTTTTTCCCACCTTGCTACAGTTTCTGGGCACGATTTTAATTTTTAATCCTACTAATTATTGGTATATTTAGTAATAGTATTTTCTATGTGATCTTAAAAGTCCTATATAAATATTCAGTAGTCTTATAGCCAGGACACACCTTAAAAGATTTCCTGTGAGATATTATGAAAAGTTCGCTTTTATCCCTCTATTTCTTCTTCTGTGTGTATGGTCAGTATCATAGATCTTGCTCATGACTTTTTCTCTTATGTTATGGCTATATCACTCAGCAAGACTGCAAATAACACAAAGCTGACCAGTGCAGTTGATTATTCAATAGAAGGAAGGGATACCATTCAGAGAGACAGGGACAAGACTGAGAAATGATTACAAGAGAATGTCATGAATTTTTCCTAAGGGCAAGGTGCTGCACCTGGGCCCAACCAATCCCACTCATGAGTGGGACATGATCTCATTGAGAACCAGTTGCTAGTTCTGGTGAATGGAGGGCTCAACATGAGCAACAGAAGTGCTTGAAACACAAGAATGATGTGGACATGTTAGAATAGTTCCAGATGAGTCCACAAAGGTGATCCGAGGTCTGGAGCACATCCCTTATGAGGACAGGCTGAGAGAGTTTAAATTGTTCAGCATAGAGAAGACTCAACTCTTTGGAAACCTTATTGCATCTTTCCAGTATTTAAATAGGGGCTTATAAAAAAGAGAAAGAGAGACTTTTCACATGGGCAGATAGTGAAAGGACAAGAGGGAATGGTTTTAAACTGAAAGAGAAGAGCTGTATGTTAGATGGTAGGAAACAAATCTTTAGTGAGGATGGTGAGGCGCTGGAACAGGTTACCCAGAGAAGCGGATGCTGCATCCCTGGAAGAATTCAAAGCTGGAGGAAGCTCTGAGAAACATGATCTAGGGGAAAGTGAACCTGCCTATGGCAGGGTGGTTGGAACTATATGATCCTATGGTCTCAGCTCTGAGGCATGTCATCCTTTCCCCTACCATTCCTCCATCTGATGTAGTATGTGAATTTTATGTTTAATTTTAGACTGCAAATGGCTCAACAGTACATGTGTTTCTGTAGGTAGTAAAAATGATAGAATAATTTTAGTCACAGTACAAACAATTAGTACAAATTAATACATACCAATATATGGTTTTAACAAGTATTAGCACTTTATGAGTTGAATAAAAAGTCATCCATATTAGAAAATAGACCTATCGCTGAGCCTAATTTATGATTGTCCAATTAGGCTATAGATTAAGGATAATTGCCATAGAAGATCTTTAAGATTCTGAATCCATTAATCTAATGTTTCATATTTAATGAAATTGTCAGCAATTTTTGGTTTAAAATGTGAGATCATTTAAGAGTGTGTGAGTCATCACTTTCCTGCTACTGATTTGGTATATAAATATTCCTTTCCCTTCATCAGAAAGGCTGCAATTTTCTTTTTAAATTTTACCGACCATACGGTCATGAAATTCTTATTTAGGAAAAAAATCAATTTAAAATTAGTGAAACAAGTATCAGCAGGAAAAAAATGCACAGTGTTTATTCCTAAAACTTCTGAGTTTAAAGTGCAAACTTTTTTACAACCCTGTTAGAATGATTAATTTGGCAGAACACTTTAAATGTTAAATCTAGGACTGGAAATTAATTTTAGAAAGCAGGTTTGGAAATATCACTGAATGTAAAAAAATCTACATTTCCTTTAAAAAGTAAATGAATGCATCTTTGTCCAATAACATGATGGACTTTGGTTAATATATTCTAAAAATGGAGAATTCATAACCTTTGGTATTGAATAGCAAAGAGCTACACAATTTGCTGATATACACCACTCCCTGTAGCCTTAATTCATGGCTCCTGCTTTGGAGTCAGCAAAGAGTTTAGAAGCAGCTACTGAATTACTCTCAGAAACATATTCAAACTATTTGTGTCATGCCAACATACAATGAGGGCAGGATTCTTTCATTTCCATTCTCATGTGCATTGTGTTCTGACAGTATAGCATACAATGTAATATGTTTATGGTTGTTAGACCTAAGGTGCCAATAAACCTAAATCATCAGATTTTCCTGTTTCTGTTCTTCACATATCCTTTATTTTATGTATATCACAGATTTAATCAGAAAAGGTTTTTGAAGTACAGTTCACACTCAGCTATCAGTTATAGCCTTATGTGCATGGCAATTGCTGTTGGGAAATATTTAATAAAAACGTGAAGTTATTTCACATGGCTCTATTTCTTCTCAAAGCATTGCCCAAACCACATGTTTTCTCACATTGCATAAGACCAGAGCAGTGAAGCTGTACAATTTTTGAAACTCAACATAAAAATGCACCTTGATCTAAAAGGCAGTAGGCAGTAGTCAGCTCACATTCATTGGAAGTTTAAAGGAACTTCTATTTCCAGAACAGCAAAACACACAAATAATTGCATAGCTAAACTACTCTGATGTGAATACTAGACATGAGGTTTTCATCCAGATTTGCAGAGGACAGGGCAGGGACTACATAAAAATGAAACCAATTGGCCACTTTTCATAGAGCCAGTTAGGAAAGGGGTAATAAAACTTCAGGTGTAAGTGACAGAGATGTTCTATTCATGACTATATTCCCTTCCCCAATAGCAAAAGTTTCTCCAAGTCTGTCTTTGCAGAGAGGTCTAGGACAAAATTATGTGTTCAGCTTTGGAATGTGTATGCCTGCCTTACTGCTCAATTTCATTGAACTCTAATTCTGAGTGCACAGTGATGTCCCCTGGGCAGCTGGGAAAGAAGTGAAAGAACAAGAAGCAAGTGATGCCTTTGACATCTCCTGGTAGTTTTGCATGCCATGTGGCTGTGTGTTTCATTTTACTCTAGCAAGTTGAAGAAAGCATCCAGCAAGCCTCTACAGCTCATTTGCAAGGCTGGGGAGTTCAGCTGGTTTCTTTTCCTGAGCTGTTAAAGGAAGCACAGGATGCTGGGAGAACAGCATTTTGCCACCAAAGGATGAAGATAATAGGAATTAATTCAACAAATTGGTGTTCATCTGTCTTATTACAGGCTTTGAGTTAGTCATTTTTCAGGTTGATGGTTGACTACAGCTGTTACTGAGAAGTCAGATTTTCAGAACAGAATTTCTTCAGTTTCCCGAAAATGCCACTGACTTAAATAGGTAACTTATCCTTTACAAAGCTGGGAACACTGAGATATTTGTCTAGAATCAAATTATCAGCTTACTACAGCCAAATGTTTTGAAAACTTTGGCTTGAAGTTCTGTACAATGCAGTCTATATTCTTTATGTGAGTTAACTAAGGATCTGATATCACAGCACTACAGTTGCAGAAGTTTTAACCATGGACACTTGTGGAATGTGGCTCATTTTCTAGCAGCCAACAAGAGACAGTGAAATAGGTCAGATAGGTCTGTCTAATGATTGCCATCTGCATAATCAGCAATCTATTAAGATTAATGAGGCTCTCATATGATATTCTGTACTTCATCTAGCCCACATTAAAATCATATTAATCAGAAACTTCATATATCTTCTTTCATATTTCAAAATATGAGGTTCATTCCTTACCTATTTAACTAATAAGTTAAATAATTATAAAAGATATGCAGATCAGGGGAGTTTGTTTTGATCACATATATTATTATTTACTGAAAAAGAATCACATAAAAAGAAATTCAATTCTTAAAAAGCAATCCTACATCACAGTACATATGCCAAAATTCCCTGTCTAATATTTCTGAATAGGACCTTACACATTTTGCATGCTCTTTTACAACATAAGATAGTCACATAATGTGTCTATGGATTTTATCCACTGTAAGAAATCCTTTTATTTTACATGAAAATGAATACCTTCTCATTCTATTAGTTTTATTTTTATGTGATTTCCAAAGAAAGCTTTCAACTGTAAGTATAAAGCACTATTTTCCCTGCCATCATAGGAGTCTTTCTCCATTTTACTTCTACTCTGACATTTTTCAGTCTTGGTAAGCCTTCAAGCAGGAGCTTTGTTAGACAGGAGCATCTCTTTCATGCTTTTGCTCACTCTTCAAATCTTTTCCTGGAATGTGCATGTCCTAAATGCACATTCAAAATCTTATATAGCCTTCAAATCTTTTCCTTCTGTGCGTGTCCTAAACAATTGCTCATCCTCTTCCAAATCCTCATCCTCACCAAATTTTCCTAATTCTCCTGGCTCAAAAAGGCATTTTCTGATTAATAGAATAGTATAATTATTTAACTTGTAAAAGATCTTTAAGATCATCAAGTCCAAACAAAAATTAGTCTTCCTGGACTCTGAGCCAGTAAAATATTGAGAGGTCTTTGTAATTTTATTTCAATGGGCATGTTTAGTATCTCTAAGCTTATCTCATGAATAATAATTTGTTAGGCCAAAGCTCTGAGTAAGTTCAATGTTATTTGAGATAAAAAATAGAGTAAAATTATTTACTTCCATTCCTTGGACTCTTTTGTCCATTGTTTTTCCCCTGTACTGATCTGTTACTACGAAAAATATTTCGGGAAGCTACATCATAATTTTATTTATTTATGTGTGCAGGGTTTGTGATCTTGGAAGTTGAGTTTCTTTAAGATAAGATTCAGTACAGGAACTGCAGAGCTTGCACATTTTTTATTTTACACTCATACCTATCACTGACACAAACCATAATTCAAATGCATAGTCAAGTCCATCCATAAACAATAAATAAAGGATATTAAAAATAAATCCTCTACCATGACCGTATATACCTTTTAGACTAATGAAAAGAAAAAGAAATCCTAAAAAAGGCAGAAAACCTGATAAGGATATCTAGTGGGGTCCTTCTGTACTTACAGAAAAGCAAGTGACAGTTTTTTTAATGATATTTTATATTCAATGAAGCTATCTTCAAAAGCTTAACCCAGGTCTGTAAAATACCCTCTGCTATTTTTAGCTTTTATTCATCATGCTGATAAGATTTAAGCTTCTCTAGCATAAATTAAGCTCTTCTTTACTTTGTAGGTCACCTGACTGAATGGCACAATATGCTTCCAGTCCAACTACTTCAGTTATGCTGGATAAAGAAAATACTGAATATTATAGTTTCGGGGTATTTGTGGGCCATATATAAAGAGTGAAATTCTATCCTGGCGGCTTTTTCAAGGAGAAGTTGTATAACTGGAACAGAGACAGCACATGCTGATCTCAAAGGTGATCTTTAATACACCTCTCTCTCATAATCTCCAACACTGATCTAACTTAGGCAGCCTGGGAAATGGTTCCCAGTCACATTTCTAATAATTCTGTATATTTTATATGGTTTTGGGTGTAAAAGCCAAACTATCTGCAGCATTCTATATATGTCTTTGACATATTTCTTTTGCTGCTTAGTCATTGTCTTTGTCTCTATGCCAAGTTTAGCAGAGCATTAATGTAATACAACAGTCTGAATAGCCAATCCCAGAGTAATTATCTTATATTTTTCAGCCCATTTGTACCAGCATATGTCATGGTGGTGATGGATGACTAACTATATTATTCTGATGTTGCTTTTCCAGTCAATGTGTGTGTGTAACATAGTGAAATATCTGCTGAAATTGAAAATACCATTCAGATTGGTGTAATGATACACCAAGATGTGTAAGATGGCAACGAGAGATGACACAAGAAAAACACCTAATAGATTTCTCTTTCTTTATCTTCAATTGATCACTGAATCCCAGTGAATTTCTAAGAGAATTCTATATGCCAGATATCTTTAGTACCTGAATTTCCTTTGTGGTAAGATTAAAAATGGATGTAAGAGATCTTTAAAGTCATCTAGCAAGTATGCGATATCAAACTTTAAAAATTGTACTATTCTCTAACAATAAAGCTACATGAGGTGAAATAAAATTCACCTCTATTAAACCACTTTAAATTTATCTAATTATTTTTTCCTCAGGCAATGTGTTTTCTTATTTTGTTTGGTGGGTTTTTTTTTCCTTTTAGAGGGAGATGGGGTGAGCTGCATTCTTCTTATTTTTTATTTTAGAATTCCAAAGGAGAGTTTGAACTTTGCTGAAGTTATTTAGTTCAATGGTAGAAAATAAGCAAAAGGGTCTAAAGGTTTTGAACACCTTCTGTTGAAAGCCAGGACATCTCTCTGGATGTCTTGGATGGCTTGAGCCCCTGCCCAGGGGGCTCAGAGACCTTGGCACAGAGCCCAAGATGCCTGTGACTTTGATTTTATTCATGGGGCAAATAACCACCATTATATGAAGAATTGCAAGTTGAGAGAGTTTAACTAGAATAATATTTAGTTTGTCATGGGGTGAAAAATAGATTTTTGGGGTTTTTAGAATGGGGGTTTGGAGTCCCAAGATGGAGGAATTTGGGTGTGCCCTGTCCTTCTTCTTTCTTCCTCCTAGCCTCCATGTTCTGGGTGATGCTGGCACTTTTGGATTGCTTTAAGGTAGAAACTCTCTGTGTAACATAGATAGGTGTTGGGAAGTTCTGGTAAATAATGTACACATAGTTTTCAGTATCAAAAGACAACACTGCCTCTGAGGTGGGCAGTGTGCCTCTGACCGATCTGCCAGACAGACCTGCGGCGGGTCGGAGAAAGAATGTTGTAGATAAGAAATAATAAACAACCTTGAGAACGAGAACAGAAAAATCCTGACTCCTTCTTTGATGGCCGGGCTGGGAAAAGAAGCTTGTAAGTATCTCAGAGTCACTGTGACCAGCAGAGATTCTGAGAACCTTCCAAAAGAAGTCTTGCTCAAAAACCTAGCAGAGTTACCATGTGACTTTGCCTTCACCTGCCTTCAAGAACAAGTCTGGGGAGACTTGTTCTTGACCTCCTCAGTTGAATACCTTTTCTGGACTGCTCAACAACAGAAAAAAAACCTAATAAACTGAAAGAAGTCTGTTGAAGGGCAACCAGAATGTACAGGGTCGGGAGCATTTGCCTTTTGGAGAAAGCCTGTGGAAGAGACACCCCTGCGAGGACCTGGCAGGAGCTCCTGATGCTTAGCGAGACGTGTTGAAGGGATGGACCAAGGTGTTCATGGCAGTGCATGAAATTTCTAACATGCCATGAACCTGAGTGGTATATTTAGTACAACACAGAATGTCAGGCTGGCATACACAGAAAAGTCAATATGTGTAAAGGGGCTTTTAAAGATAATATCAGGAAAATAATAATAGCTTCTGAAATGTCAATTTGAAAACCTGTTTTTAAATTTATTGGCCAAGCCTAAGTTGCAAATTTGGTAAAAAGCTATCTATATATATTTATATATATATATATATATATATGACTATATGATTTATGTTCCAAAAGCATGGTGATATTTTTTGCTATTTTTATGCCTGTTCATGCTGATCAGAGATATATTTTTGCGCAAGGACTAGTTGCTATTTCTCTTCCGGAATTATTTTCTTCCCTGTTTTGTTGCTTTTTTTTTTTTTTCCCCAATTTATTTTATTTTAGCTAGTGTGGTAGAATTAATACTCAGCTCTATTAAGTAAATGACTTAAAGTTATATAGGTTTAGATTTCTTATCTACTATGAAAATTATTTAGAAAGAACCAGCTACTAGCTTATTCAAACTCAGAAGTTACTAGTCTGAAAAAAGAAGTAAAATGCAAGATTTTTCCAGAGGTTCTTAATTATATTTGAATATTATCTACCTAAGGTAAAAGAGAGACTGAAATAGCTGCCACTTGAAACCTCTGTTACAAAAGTCTGGTGATCAGTCAAATACTCAAACAGGTGCCATGAAAGGATTGACAATTTTAAATGCAAGCTTTATGACCTTGACAAAAGAAAGACCAAGAAAAATCATCATCACAAACTTATGCTTTTCCTTTTCCATTAAGAAAGGAATGAAGAAATATAAAAATATAATCTGAGAAATTCAGTCCCTTAAACTTTTTTGTTTACTGTAGATTGCGTCCTACAGATGCTTCTGAAGAGATATTTTATCACCACATTATTGCATATTGTATGGGGAAAATTATAATTAGGTACTTAACATCTTTGGCAGATGTGTATGAGTGCATTTTAAATGACTATATAAAATTTTCAGCATTAAAACCATATTCTGTCTCCAACATAATTTGTTTCATTTTTCTGTTTAATGAAGTGTAAAACACTGATAAATTGTGGAATTCTTTGTAAAAAAAATGTTCATATTATTTGTATAATACAGTTGGTGAACTAACTGTATTTCTAAAAGCAAATTAGTTGCTGGGATAGAAATGTAATTTGCTGCTTAAAGATCAAAAAGCAAAGCAATACCATGACTCTGTTGATACTTAATTAAATTAGAGTGAATTTTACTTTTAGCTTCAGTGCTTCAGCACCAGTAACCCGTCTAGCAAGCACAGTACAACAGACATATACTGAGGCACTTGAAAAATGGAGATGGCAAGCTCATTTCCACAGGGAATTCCAGGTGCACACACAGAGCTCCACTGCCATTAACAGAGTCTAAGAATCAAAAGGAGAAACACAGACACAAGGCAAAAACAGTTAAAGGATTGTGACTTGGCTGCTTCAAGTTGATCACTATTTTAACAGAAATAAATACAGTACATGAAGAAAAAAGCACATCATCTGGATTTTAGGAGACAGATTGTGAGGGTGACTAACATAAGAAATAAAAAAGTGAACTGGTGAAACTGCATAAATTCTAGTAGATTTTAATGAACAGTTGCCTCCTATGTACTTTCACATATTATGAAACTTAGGATTGTCTCATGTAAGTGTACAGATTTCATTAGCAACATACATCAGCAGCAATTTAGGATTTGTTACTTAAAGCTTTCCCACTCAGGACAACAAAATAAATTTAATATAGGATATCATATTCTTTTCTCCATGTGCTAGAGATAGGACTGGAGCTACAGAAAATCCCTAGCATGAAGTGCAAGTAAAATAGAAATTTGTATTAAAATGGGACTTCCTATTGATAACAAACATTCTTAACAGCTGAAACAATGGAAAGATTCTTATTGTAGCCATCAGGGAAGAGAAGAATTAGTGATGAATATGAAAACAGGAAGACAAAGTAGGTTCCTTGAAAACAGTTAAGTCACACAGCATATAGAAGAACAAAACCAGTTTGTAACAAGTTAGTATTCATTTCTCAAGTGAATGAGAATTTTACTTTTTAACAAGAGCAAGAAAATTCTTCCAGTTATGCTAGATATCCAATTTAATAAATAAGCTATTTTGAAAACAATTAAATTCTCTATGCATGGAAGGTGTATTAGTAAGAATTTTCTAAAACTGGCTAGTCATTCCAGCAAGATGGTAGCAACCTCACTTTTTTGTGAACAGACCAAGAACCTCCTACGTAAACATTTTTGCTGCAATTGCACTTTCATTACTTTTACCGCCTTTTTTTGGAGTTTCTGGAAAGATAAAGCTCCTGATCCCATGTGTAGGCCTTGATGTCGCAGTGCTTTTACAAGCCTGCTAAAAGTTTAACTGCTTTGAGTGGTTGTAATGCTAATTCTTTGTGGTAATGTTTCAGCTTCCCTGCTTAGGAGGACAACTTTAATGCATGGAATAATGTTTCCAGTGGCCTGCAGACTATGTGTCTGATGCAGTGTTCAAGATGCAGTTTGGAAGCCTTTGAGAATGGCTGCTGAAAATCATGCAGTCTCTCAAGCATGTAACTAAATATGAGGAGACCATTTCCGTTTAAAGCTCTTCTCTCCCCAGAAATTATTATGGCAACATATACTGTATTAATGCTACTTAGCCACCACATACCCGCTATCTGCACTCTCAAGGGTGAATTAGAATCAAATGTATTTAAATTAAAGGCAGAAACATTATCAATTTAGAAATGCACTTTCTCCGAGGCATTATTAGAGAAAGATGCAAAGATGCTCCTTATGCCTTTAAAAATGCTGTTAGTATTAACAATATGACTAGATAAAAGTGTCATAAAAATGTAATGACAGTCTCATTTCCAATATATAGAACAAACAAGCTTAGTTACTAAGGCCAAAATATATGGCCCAGAGGAAAGCTGTTTGGAAATGGTACAGTAATTTAATAATTGTAAAAATGCTGAACATTGATTCCTTGAGAGTTCATGCCTTGTGTGTTGCTGCACAGATGATAGGGACAGATTCCTTCATTCACAGCCAGTAAATGAAAGGGCCTCTCTATCAGCTCATGTGCATTTAACTCTGAGCTTTATCCCAGTTGGTCCTTTTCTCTCTGTCACTGTCAAGTTAAAATTGATCCTTTATAACAGAAGAAGATGCCACTGTGGCTTCAGAGCAAGTGATTACAGAATGTCTTTTAACCTCTGTACTTATTCAAAATTTATAAAAACTTGAATAAAATTGAAACTGCTCTAATGCAGCCTATCATTATTTTCTTCGTGAGGCAAAGAATTCACTCAAAGGCTACTTTGGAGTCATATTGTCTGAAATTCCCTGTACTTACTGTAAACCATTCTCTGCTCTGTGCCATAGGAATGCCATGTGAGTAAAGAGATAATGTATCCATTTTTATTAGTACAAAAGAATTAATTTGAACTAGAAACATTTGGATAAATATTTTGTCATTTAAAAAAATATTTTGCCTTCTTTCTATTTCAAAACTTTATCTTCTATACTTTTTAATGGCATGGAGAATATGTATTATATTTATTTTAGTCTTTAAGCCTCTATGGTGAAAACTGCTTGTTTTTTGTGTGATGAAGTATATTATTTGTCACAGAATGTACAGAAACAAAAAAGTAGTAATAATATTCAAATACCAACAGTCTGAATACTCACAATAAAAAAGACAAAAATTTCTATTTATATTTCTCATTTTTTTCATTTGCAGAAGAAAAAGGAGACCATCTGCTGAAGAAGTGATGGCAAAGTGATATTAGGAACTTCCTGTAGTATAGCAACGTGAGAAGGTCAGTCTGCTTTATGCTAATTTGCAGGACATTTCTCATAAGCTTACCTTAGTTTTATCTTTAAGTGCATTCACTTTACACTCAATTCCTGTTGTCTCTTAACCACTCCTCTATCCTTCTTATCTGCCTTGGAATTACAAGCACCCATAGTAGCAGGGCTGGAAGCAGGCAGATTAAATAGGAATAAGAAATAAATGGACATCTGCAGTATTTTGAGAAATCAAGTCCTAACTTATAAATGTAGTGTTGTAATTACAGAATGATCTGAATAAACATAGCACACCTAAGTGCCTATTTATGCTTAGCTTTATTCAGAGAATTTGCATTTTATTCTGTGTACCAGTCTCTGCAGTGTATTTCCAATTTCTATGAATGCTTTTGTTTAACAAATAACATTCATAAGCTTAGAATTATATAAATGAGATCAATAATATGATGAAAATAATTTCCATACTAATAAATCTTTTTGATGAGGAGACTAAGTGAAGAATGAAAATTACTTATCTGCATGAAAGATGATACCTATTTCTCCTTTTTCTTTAACAGATTAAAAATCTTCATCTGATTTCAAAAGCTCTATCTCTTCATATGACTGCTTCCAGGAACTGCTAATGGTCTATAGAGCTTTTTTTGCAGAACATTAGCACTATCCATTGACCTCTTCATCAGCAGACATGAAGTTATTTGGAATTCCAGTTCTTGCTGGGAATTTGTCCACATTACAATGTTCACATCTGTGGCAGTCTTATCAGCCAGATCAGATACTAAATGGGCCATAAAATATACTAACATATCTTAAGTGAGTCTTTTGCAGAAAAGAGAAATGAAAAGAAGTAGCCAGGGCACTTTCAAGATTAGTAAATATGAAGATACGATGATTTGCCTATCCTGTATTGTTCCAGATCCTTTAGTACACATAAACATTTTGGGACTAATTCTACTATTAAAAGCTTTTGCCAACAATAAGGAATATAGGCTCTTGCTAACTAATTAAAAAAAAAAAAAAAAATTTTATATTTAAAACTAAGAAAATTACCTGGCCTCAATAATTTAGATTTTAAAAAATGTTAATGGATTTGTATTGGATTTGCATGACCTGGTTTTTGGTAGTACAAGAGCACATAAGTGGCTTCTGTGAGAAGCGTCTAGAAGCTTCCATCATATCCAACAGAGCTGGTCCTTGTTGACTCCAAAAATGAACATGCTGCCAGCCAAGGTAGAAATTGGGCCAATTAGAAATGGTGGGAACGCCTCTATGATACCATATTTAAGAAGAAATAAAAAAAAAGGTTATGGGGCAGTTTTAATTCCACCCAGACATGAGTGGGTAGGAACACGTGAGAGGAGCGGCTCAGCAGACACCAAGGTCAGAGGAGAAGGAGGGGCAGGAGGTGCCCCAGGTGCTGGAGCTGATTCCCCTGCAGCCCCTGGTGCAGCCCCTGGTGAGGCAGCTGTGCCCCTGCAGGCTGTGGAGATCCATAGGGGATGCAGAGATCCACCCTCAGCCCACGGGGAGGTGCTCATGGAGCAGGTGGATGCCCAAAGGAGGCTGTGTGTCTGTGGGAGGCCCATGCTTTTATGCTGGACCAGCCTGTCCTTGAAGGACTGCATCCTGTGGAAGAGTGACCCATGCCACAGCAGCCTGACAGATAATGTTGCAGATGAGATGGACTCGTGGTGGAGCAGTTTTCAGGGGACTGTTTCCCATGAGATGGAGCCATGTTGGAGAAGTTCATGGACAACTGTCTGCCATGGGAGGGACCCCTCGGTTCAGCAGGGATAGAACTCCTCTCCCTGAGCAGTGGGAGAAGTCTTGGGAGATGAACTGACCAAAACCCCCATTCTCTGTCTCCTTGTGCTGCTGGGAAGGCATGAGTGGTGTTTTTAAGGGCTTATTTTATTTCTCGTCAACCTGCTCTGATTTTGTGAGTAATGAATTCACATTATATCAGTAGACTGAGCCTATTTTGCCCTTGATAGCATTTAATGAGTGCTCTCTCCCAGCCTTTTTCTCAACTCATGTACCTTTGTTAAATTTTTTCTCCTTTGTCCAGCTGCAGAGGGGATTGGGTGACTGGCTTTCATGGGTGACTGGATTTCATGGATGCCTGGCATCTGGCCAGCATCACCCCACAACAGTGTTTTACAAAAGTATGATTTTGGACTGAAACATCTTGCCATGCTGAGACTCTAGCCAAGTATTGTGGTCTGTGTGCTTAAGAAATAATTTTATCCCTTAATTTTTACTTCATCCATTATTTATACTCCTGGGGTATTTTTATATGGGTTTGTTTTTTGTTGAGGTCAACATTACCTATATCTGGAGTTTTTCAGTTTTATTTCAACAAAATCTTTATCAGACACCATTTTAGAAAAGAGTATTGATATTCCCTTTTATAATTTATAAAAATGCATCAGAATTTCAAAACATGACAGAGATATAACCATTAAAACCAAAAGGGGAAAGTTAGGAATATTTTTAAGAGTTTGATTACTTTGAACAAGGCTAATTACTTCTAAATAAGGAAAATTTCACATAAAACTTCATGATTAATGAAGCACATAGTTGCAGTTATTGTTAAAAGTGCTCTTCACACCTTTTAAACACAGAGACAATAATGCTCAGTTTTTTAAGTTCTACAATAAAAATATCCTTCAGTTTATTCTTTGCAAGCCTACATGAGACTCAGCTGATGCTCAAAATGACAAGAAAGAAGCCCTAGTTAATAGTTAACTAAATATTTCTGACATAACCTCAAAGATAAATAGAGCTGTGAAGTAGTAAAATTCTTTAATTGAACACATCTGAATGGCAGCTTTTCATTTCTTGCCTGGTCTCAGAAAGATAGATACACTGAAACAATCCCTGTCAGTATATGAATATAACAAGGAGTTTTAGGCTTTCAAGGACACAGTTTTTGCTTTCTAGGATGTAAAAGTTGTGATAAAAAGCTATGAATGGCTCACCATTTTTGAAAAAGTGCCTTTATTTCCTCAGAGTCTGAAATGACAGCTGTACAAATGAGGCTACAGCAACCTTATATATATTTTAAAAATGTCAATGTTTCACTAGCATTTAGCTCAGAAGAAATGAGCTGTGATTCATTAACGATAATAGAAATTTTACTATTGAAGGTGGGCCAAAAGAAAGGCTTATAATCAAGACATTAAAATAATAAAGAGGTTACAGGTTTGTCCCAAAAAATTAGCTCCATTTGTTACTAGTTTTCATTAGATAGATTTTATCTATAGGTAGCTAGCATCATCTTATGCTTAATGAAAAAGTTTAGAATCAGGTAAGAAATTACACCTTTTTTAAATCATTCAGATGTCTCTTAGACTGCCAGGTTTTTTAGAGTCTTTTCTCAAATTCATGTAGCATTTAGCAAAATCTAGCCATGGCATTGTTTGGTTCTCCAAGATACTGTTATGATAATGAAAATCTGTCTGTAGACTTAGAAATTAAGTGTATTTGTTCTCCAAATCCTAAAATCTCTGTATTTTTCTCTTGTCTCTTTAATAATTTTTTTGTAGTATAATTTATGTTTTAATTGACATATCAAAAGTGAATAGTCCTAATATTAAATCTGAATATAAATTTGTTGGAGAAACAAAACTGCTGGAATGCATGAGAATATTCAGTGTAGGTAAAGCTGCTGGAGCATTCATTCAAAAGGAATACGATAGTTAAGTGCAATGAAAATATAGCAATCACTATCAGTAGTATAAAGTGTTAAAAAAACACTCTTTCCGTGGAAGTCACTGCAAAAGTCATATAGTTGTTCCCACAGATAATGCTTCTAAAAGTGACCATTAAAAATATTAGCAAAAGAGAAAACAAATGGTGCACACTGGATCACATGATGGCAAATTTAGCTTCACAGATGTAGAGAAGGGTCAATGTCTTGAAGCAACCTGCCAAAGTCAGTTTCATTTGTGCTTGCCTGATGTACAAGTTTGATTTAGACTTCCTCAAGTGACTGGGCAGTGGACCATAAATTTGCATTGCTTCATTCACATACCATACACATAAGTGGATCTCCTCCAGTGACATGCTGTTACAATCCAGTTATTAAGAGATGTCTCTGCCTGAATCAAGGTGCAAACAAGACTGTATGCCAAAGTCAATAGCACAGATTTTATTCAACAGTAAATGTCAGGTAGAGACAGATAGAAAGAAATAGGAAAAAGAGTGGGAGGGAGAGAAAGAGAGTGAGGAAGGACAGATTAAGTAGAATTCTATCACCACCCCATGGATCCAGAGGGTGTCCTAATGGTCCTTCTTCCGGTCTTGTCAGTCTTGGGGATCCCTAGGTTGTTCTTCTTTGGTATCAGCTTTATGCAGTCCAGGTTTCGAGAATATACGGGGCACAGAGGCTTTTCTCACAACTTGGGATGGCATGTGTGTAGGCTGTTGCTTTCTTCTCCGCAGTCTGCCAGAGTGGGAATTTTTGTGCGGATGCATCAACCAGGATGGATGCTACCCAGATCTGCCTCGCCAGGCCTGGAACTAATGTCCTCCTGTCACAGATTCCTCCCTTCTGTTCTTGTCTCAAGTTCCCACTGTGGTGGGTCATCTTACAAGTTCCTTCTGTGGTCTTGACAGTGTTTAAGGTAATTGTGATGTTTGAGCATCATACATATGTGCAGTGGAGGACAGGCAGATCTATTTGGTTTTGGACCAGTCTTAGTAAGAGCACAAAGAGAAGGTGTTACAGCCTCTCCAACATTTACCATCCTTCTTTAAAAAAAGAACAGATTGTTTTGAGAGAGGCAAATTAAAGACACAAGAGAAAAAATTTGCAATTTGCTAAAAGCTCATATGCATTCTTCTCATTCTGAGCTCTGCTCTAATGCTGCCCTGGGTAAAGAATGTCCCTGTTGTAAGCAGGAGGTAAGCTTAAACATTATAGTCCCTCTAGTCTGAAAATTTAGGAGTGCAAGAATTACATTGATTTAGAGACCAATCAAATCTTAAATAGTGAATTGCAAATAATATACTAGTAACTGAATATTCTGCTAAAGTTCATAAAAATCCCAAAGCTCAAATATATTTGCAGTAACTACTGGAGCAGTCCTGAGAAACAAAACTATACAAATTTCCATCTGTTCATAGAGACAGAATAAAGGGCTACAGTCAGCAAATACAAGACTTGTGATGAATACTTCAATCAGCTAAGAATAATAATGTAGCTTCAAATGTCTCATAATCTTCCCTGCAAGCTTGTCTCTCAACAAGCTGCGGGGTCTCACATGATCTGAGACTCCTGAGATGAGGATGGGTTTATTTGTGTATATGCATCTGAATGTAACTTAGTAATTACACAACTGCGGGCACAAAAGACAGTCCAAATTACTCAAAGAAGTTTTTAAAATATATGGAAGTATTTAAGGAAGGGGAGTATAAAAATGGTAATCTATTGCAAATCAAATTTACCTGACTTCTATTTGACACCAGAGCTGCTATTGTGAAGAACTTGCGCACAGGGCCTTTGAAGGAAGATTAAATAATTGAAAAATAAAGATATCCAAACTGGTGCTCTAAATATTATCTTTGGAGATTGAACATAACTGCAAAGCACATGTAAAGCCATCCAAAATTCTAAGGTATTATGAACAACAAAAAAAGATACACAAAGTAGACCATTTAAAAAAGATTTTTCTGACAAACACATAGGAGTAGGTTGTTACGAAGTAACATCTCATCACTTTTATCTCTTAGGCAAAATAGAAATAGTGTGATAATAATTAACAGGCTTTTGAAGTAGTTTTGGTGAGTCCTGTTTTCAGTCCCTTATATAACTTCCTGGTGGCTGTCAGTATGTGTGAAGCTATTATTACTTCATTACATTACTGGCTTCACATGCATTTAAAGCTATGTGAACAGACACAAAGCAGAAAGGAAGGCACATGTAAGTAGCGAGATTCACTTGTAATGGTATTTCATGGAGAGAATTGTTATACCTCTGTATGATAACACTAAGCTGCTCTGTAGCATTTCAAAACAATGGCTCTTTTTTGAGTTATTTTCAGCAAGTCTTGAGAATCTTCTTGCACTACGAACCACAAATATTCACTTTCACATTCAGATGAAGCTGTGTTAAAGAGAGTGTAGATATTTGTATATAGATAGAGTTATTGATGAATGTTCTTTCAAAAGTTTTGGTAGACTTGACCTCAGAATGTTCTCTGTGTATATTAATATTTTGGATTTATATTTCAAAAAATATTAGTAAGATTGGGGAATCCTATGCTTTTTTTTTCAAATATTTTTTTTTCTCCCCAGTAGGAATTGGTAATTTAGGGTGAAAATAATCTATTTTTATGGTTAAATAAGACATCTGGTGTGACTTAGATCTCGGGGATTGCAGAACTGGTTAGTGCTTTGATAAGTCTTCAGAGTCTCTCCCCATGAAATGGTTACAAAAAAGCACCTGCATAGAGAGATTTATTCTCAATGTCCCAGACCCTGGTGCAGATAGAATGAATCATCACTGCAGGCATCTGTTCTCTTCAGACTGGGGAGAAAATGAGAGACATAACTGGCAACGCACCAACTGTGGCATGACATTTATCTGGTATGTGGCCAGAGGTACATGAAGTATTACCCTGGCTGGGGATCCCTTTGATGATGTCACTGCTGAATTGCTTTCCTCCAGATGAATGTGCACACTGTGGGTTTTTTTTGGAGCCTCTTTTTGGCTTTCCTTTTTTTTTAATTTTTCTGCTTATGAAATGAAAACTCACTAAAGACAAAGGGACAACAGTGTTCTGGAAAGCTATCTTTTCCACCTACATAAAAGTCTATATTAAAGACAATGGAGTAAAAGACTCCAAGATATTTTAGGAAATTCTCCACTCTAACTTTTCCCCCTTCATTGCTGCTTTCTTGAAGTGATATTTTCAGGGAATTAAATAGGAAACACCTCTCTGCATAGGTACTGTAGGAGCAATTGTTTGTCACATTGCTTTAAATAATAGCTATTCAAAGTGACAATTTTATTTGCTAGCAAAGAATTATGTGCATGTCACAGACCTTATGTCCATTACAAAAATTATATTTGACAACACCATAAAACATGACCACTTCCAGGAGAGACTTCATATGACTTCCTAATGCAATTTTCCTTCTCTAATTTATTATTAACTTGATATTACATTTTTTTAGAATGTAAATAGTAATTTAGATATATGTTTAAATATAAGTAAATATCCTCTCTTCCTTCAATGATGTGTTATTTCTATCTAGACTTACTGAATTTATTTCACTTACTATAAAATCAAATTTTAAGTTAAATACATAGAAGATCTTATTAATACATAGCTCCTAATTGAAAGAGATAATAGTTTATGTCCACAGTGGCTATCTAAAGTTTTAGGACATTCATGTCAAGTTAACTCAATGTCAGCATTGTATTTTCACATATTTAGAATTTCTGGTACCTTTGTATGACTCTACATTCTAAATGAACTGAAAATGGATAGCAAACAACGACAAATATGAAGTTATAATATTATTTGAAATGAAAATGTGCAGAAAAGAATCAACCAGTAAATTAAAAAAAATAATCATGTGACTGCAATTTTAATTTTGCATATATTTTATAGTTGAAAAAAAATAAGGTGAACCTGCACTGCTTCCAGGTTTTACAAAAGAAGGAAAGATATAAGAAAGCAAACATATAAATGGCAACTCAAATTAACTGCATAGATAAAATTCTTAAGTGTCAAAAATTCATTAGAGATAAAAACATAATGAAATGATTACTGGAATTTATACTCATCAAGACAGGGACTATGCATCTTACATGTTAAAAAAAGAAAATTTCAAAATATTTTGTATTTATTTTTGAGAAACCTGTATGTAAGGAAAATAAAGAGCCTCTAAAATGAAACAACATTCAACAGAGGTAGTACCTGCACATTTAAAGGTTGCAGCTGGATACAGATATATATTTATATATGGCTTTTTCACGCAACTGAAATCTGCAGTATGTGGTTGCAATAATTATTTATATCCAGAAGAATTTTTAGTTAAAAATTGTCTTTTTTTTTACATTTTTTAAAATGCTTTAACCTGTCTTTTTATAATTTTTCAGAGAGATTAATATAGCTCTCAGACCATCTGATTTACTGTATGCTCAAATTCTGTTCAAATCAAATATGTAGACCCTCTCCTCGGGGAATAAACAAAAACAAAAACAAACAAACCCACTGCCCCCCCCAAAAAAAAAACCCAAAAAACACACCAAACTAAAACAAAACAGTAAACCAAACCAAACCAAAACCAAAACCCCTAAAAAACCCAAGAAAAGAGTCTTCACATATTTGGAAAAGATTGGTATAACATTCAGAGAATTTTCTAATATACTTTTACACAATGAAGGATGAATCCTATAGTCACTGTGGTAGCTCAAGGTCGTTAACTTCGTTCACAACCAGAGGCAGAGAAGAATAACTTCTGAGGAAGATTTTAAATTATTTGAATAACTCTCTGGAGATAACATAGAGCCACCTGCTCTTATCTCCTCTCAGCTTGTTCTTTTCCAGCTTCTCATAGTTATCACTACAGCACTGGAAAGTGAATTACTCTCTTTATTTCAGAGATTTGAGGTGATTTCTGATGAGACAAAACTCTTACCTTAAGCAAGAACAAAGTATGATAAATCTGTCTCATACATTCTAATTTATCTGATAAACATATCTATAGCACCTCTCCTCTAATCCTTTCCCTGGTTTATTTTTGCATCTCACTGCCCATAAATTGTGATTTGAGCAATTCAAAACATCGCATATGTATTTGTTCCTGCACATACCCTGAAAATCAGATTAAAATGTGTATTGTTAAATAGGATAGCTATCATTACAAAAATGTGTGCTAATTCATATACACTGAAAAATGAAATTACAAATTATAGGATTTTGAGGATGTATAATTCTATAGCCACTTTTACAGATGAATTGTGGAATATTTATAATCTCCCAAAATTAAATGGTCATCACCAGCTAGACTCAGAACACTCAAATAATAAAAAGTAGATAATGTATCCTGAAGCTAAATTCTGAACAAGAAATACACACCAATATGGCAATATTTTTCCTTTAATTTTGCTATAACTTTGAAATAATTAACATCTAATTCTTTGCAGCATTATTTTGCTGTTAAAGCAGCAGCCAGTAATTTTTCTTTTGTGTTAGATCCTGTAGTAAGATGAAGACTCTTTCTACAGCAGCTGGATTGCAGTCTCCAAAGGCCAATTTCCACATTTCTTGTCACTGTGGATTTATTATCTGCAGAAGTGCTTGGAGGGCCCATAATTATGCCAATCCCCACTTGACATTTTAGACCCTTCTGCCACTATCTCAAGCCATCCTAAGTTTCAGCATCACACTGCATCATCAAAATACTGTTAGACAGCTATCAAGTAGCATCATGAGGATTAGAGATGTGCAATACCCAGCTATAAATGACTATAACAGCTCTTACATCTTGTGCTTTGGACCATAGACCTGAAAGCAGATCTACTGAATCTGGGTGATAAAAACTCAAATTCAGAGCTCACATTTTTCTTGCTTTTTAGTTTTCTTTTTGTTCATAAACCAAGGTATAATTTTGCTGCTTATTAAAAGATAAACATTCTATTATACCAATTAACCCGTTTTATATGTTTAATGGAATGCTTCATTAAAGTGTTCAACAAAAACTGTCCAACAGATGTAATTTAAATTCCATATGGAGAAGCAGTATTTTGTATTTTGCTGAGACTAATTGCTACTGTATGTAATATATGAGCTACAATAAATATAAGTAAATACCTATAGGTGTAAATTCTGATCTTTATGTATGTGCTTTATTGGTAGCAATCTTGAGACAGATGTGGTAAAAATATTAAGGATGATGGGTTCAGTATATCTGCATACAGGTGAGTCATTTCACTAGAAGTCTCTTGTGGAGATATATAAATCCCAAACACTCAAAATCTTTGCAGGTGTCAAGTTCCAGCAGGAAAACCTGAAGTGAATGGAATTATTATTATATTCTAATCCTGAAACTGTCAGTTAAGAAAAGCTGGTTTTGTTAGGCACGAGCAACTGAGAAAGCTTAACTTTCAAAGTTTCCTTTTAATTTCCCTGTACAATGGAAACGCAAATGCTGATCAGAAATATTTTTATACTTTTTTATTCAAGAATATAATTTTTTAAAATTCAAATGGAAACTCTTGAACCTTTTGCTTTATTGGTTCTGGTAAATGAAATAATTTATAAATTCCTGCAATGTATTTTCACTAAAAATTAGGGAAAACAATGCCCAGCTGCTAAGACAAGTGGAAAATATTGACAATTTCAGTATAAAAAATTGGAAAAATTCCTACCATATTTCTGCTGAATGCATTTCAACAGGCTGCAGTAAATCTCTTTTTTTCCTGAACAGGATGGACCATATTCTCAAAGTTTTCCAGTTCAAAGGTGAATCAATAACAATCTTCCCACCTTCTGTAGGAGATGGATCAGACCCAATGGGAAGAGCTATTTATGCAGTTCTAGGACTCTTGCAATCCAGCAGAATGAAAACTAAAGCTGGAAATATGATTCAATGCAGTGAGAAAAATGTAAGTTCAGCCATACCCTTTGTGTTTTCTCCCCTATGACCTACCAGTGGTTCTTCGTGCAGTGTTAGCTTCACAGCATGTCAGATTAGGTAAGGTCAAGGTCTCAACTCTGTTACCTTTTTTTTTTTTTCACTTTTCCCATCCATAAGTAGAGTGAAGGTGAAGTTTCTGGGACCTTTGGGATAATGTGCTTGAAACAGCTTTGTTTTTTTCTGCCTTTCTCTAACATAAATAACAAGTATCAGATACACTTTGTAATGAACATAAAGAAATGTTGGAGGGAAGAACCAGAAAACTTGTCTTTTATATGTTAGTTCAGCGTAGTTTTCCTGCTTTGTCACTGTCTTTAATTTCCCCTCTAGCTCTATAAAAACTTCTAGCTGTCTCTTAAATTCATTTATAGTATGTGCTTCAGTGGGCTTACCTGACAACTTATTCCTCACGTTTATTACTTTTAGAATGAAATAGTTGTGCTTGAATACTGCTGCTGTTTCCACTTAAAGGGATATTGTCCACTTATCAGGTTTTGTTTTGGTTCAAATTGACTAATTTTTAAAACAGACTTTTTTACTGACATATCTCTCTTTAAACCTTACACCCAGATCTCGGTATCTGTAATTGTATCTCTGCTCCACCAGTGATGAGTAGAACAGTCCTGAGGACAGGTTAACGAGACTCAGCCACCACTCCTGAGTGCAATAGGTGCTCCTACAGTCGTGCAGTCCTGTAGGCGCTCCTGGAACTGCGCCTCCTGTTCCAAAGAGAAAGTCAAAGAGACAATTGCGCTTTTGCTGAGGTGCTCTGGATGTGACTGCGCATCGGTGGAACAGCAGCGCTGTCCAGTCACCCAGCTGCCCAAGAGGAGCTGACATACTGACCCTGTCACAATGGGACACGAAATGAACGACGCGCAGAAGCTGGGACGTTCAAGGTAAAAAGAGAGTAGTTCATTTCTGACTCCAATATTTATAGACTTTCAAAAGTGACCATGGATTGGAGGATGAAATTGCTACCTCTCCAACTGGTCAAACCAACTGTCTATCAAATTTCTCCTCCTCCAGAAAGGAATGCAAAACAATCATTATTTACATGAAAAGTGAGTGAGAAAATCCATTACAAAAATGTAAACATCAGAGGGCTTAGAAGAATTTTAAAAAACAGAGCCTGTAAGTCTTTCAGCACTGGAAATATTCATGGGTATTTGCAACAGTCATTGAATCTTTTCCCTGTCACCCTCTTCTAAAGTAGTAACAGCAATAATGGATTTTTTTATAAAAATAATCCACATGCGGCACTTAAAATGTCAAAAACTGTAGCAAAACACTCTTAGAAATTTCTGTAAGAACTGCTAGTTACATTTTTTTCTCTAAGAATCTTTCAGAAAACAGGAAGTTGTTTGTTAGTTTATTTATTCATGCTGAAAACACCAATGAAAAAAACCTTCTTGCTGAATGCCAGATGGGAAAACTCTGCTTGCAAAAAAGAGGTTCTCAATTAGTCAGGTGCATTTTGAAATTATGAAATGCCATGTATATATTTTTACAATGCTGACAGGAAACTGGGGATGCACATAGGAATTTTTAATATATATTTTAAGTTATTTTTAACTCATTGAAAAGATATGGAAAATCTCCAGTGTATCTTCATCAAAATCTATCATTTGGAATAGCCAATTGCATGACATACAACCACCTGACATAGGAGAAACGTGTAAAAATTTATCATTACTGGAAAATAATTTCATCAAATGTATTCCTTCTAGGCTCTTCCTTTACCCATCTTTTAAGGATGGCTGAGATGGCCAAATAGAATAAAAATTTTAGGGTTTTTAAGAGGACTACATCATGGACATCTGGTCTTAGTAGAGGGCATCGTACTGATTCTTCTTAATTCTATCTGGTTCTTGAGCAGCAGTTGTGGTGATCAGCCTCTCACTTACAGAGTTTGCTGCTATTCCATGTTTTCATTTACTGCAGGTAAGGTAATGATATGGAAATAACCTTGTTAAAATAAATTGGTTCCCCATATAAGTGGTTTGTATCTGCATTCTAGTGAAGTGCATGAGATGAACTTTCTGGTACATCTTCCAAATTCTCTTTTTTTTGGAAATAATACTTTACAGTCCAACTCAGGTCATCACATAAAAGAGTAACTGGGCTGGTGGACAGATATACTGCTGCTGATACATACAGATGAACTAGAAGACTCAAAATGGCAGGAGGAGGCATTAAATTTTTCTTAACACACCCCTTCATTTTTATCTTTTCAAGCTAGAGCTGGTATGCATGGTTAATGATCTATTAATAATAAAGGATAAGGGAAGAGAACATATCTGTTGCATAACTGTTGAAAATATGTCAGAAATATTCTTTATAACCTACATAGTTCAGAGAAAGAGAGAGAAGCTCTTCCAAAAATACACTGTGTTTACATGTTCTGCATTTCCCTGAAGGAGCTATTTCTTTTCATTGACTTCATCTCCTTTAAGTCTGAAGTAGCTGGGATGAACAGAGTGAATATGCCCACCAGATCTCTTGCACAAAATTCTTCTTGGTTGCTACAGAGAAATAACAGCTTTCTACAGGAACTAGCTTTGAAGTTTATTCTCTGGTATTTAAATTCAAGAAGTAAATATTTTAACAAAAAAATGCAATTTATTTTTTAAAGGTTATTATTAAAAAATAACAATTTTTCAAGACAACGGTTTTATCAATTCTCAACACACTACTGCAAAATTCTAGAGCTCCTTTTTCTTATATATATCATTATATGTTTCCAATCTTTTTGAAAGATGAGAAAACACTTACTATTTATGCTTAGACAACTGTAAGGAGAACAGTCTTTCACCATTGGGAAATGCATCTTTAAAACTCTGTTTTCTGGGGAAAATATGAAGATGTAAATTTCTCAAATTATTAAATGAGATTTATCCATTCATCCCAGCTAATGAGCTCTGGGCTAGATCCTAAATTTGGCTGACATTATACTGCACAAGGAGGCATGTTTCCCTCTACTGATGAGGGTTAAGCATGTTACAATCTTAAAATGGATGTCCTTAGGCACCATCTCTGCAGTGTGGGTTTCATCATCTTTTAGATGTTGTTGCCATGGAAAACTTTTATATTGCTCTAAGGACTCCTTCAAATATTCTTTTGCTGTGTGTCATTCTGTCTTCGAACATATGGAGGGAAAACAACACTCTCTTGGTTAATTATGAAATTTATCCAAATTTTAGCGTCTAGTGAGAATCTCAAATGTACAGTTGTCACACAATAATGAGATACTTAGTTTTGGAATTAATGTTTTTGGTAAAAAACAAGTATTTCTGCTGGATCTCAGGGCAGAATATTCTCAGTATGACCATTCCATATATATGGAATGGAATGCATCTAAACATGTGATACTTGTTCAATTTATTTTACATATTTGTGTGTTAGTCATGAATATAACATTTTTGTGGTTATAGGATATAATTATTTTGATTTCCTGTTATCCATGTAGCTGTGTCATACATTTATGAGTCTTCTTTTTCTTTCTTTAGCTTTTTTTTCCTTAATTTATTTTTTTCATATCTCAAATAGCTCATGAATTGGCAATGTTATACAAATAAGGAGATTCAGTTAGGCTGCAACAAAAATTAACCCTGATTTTTTTTTCCTTTACTGCTATCTTTTTCTGAAGGAAAAGAGAAGAATTATTGGTTTATTTAAGTCTGTTATGTCGGCTTTTTACTATTTACACATTTTTATGAGGCAATTGTAATCTAAAAATAATTCTATGAAGAACTGTGAATTCACTTTTTTATTTAACTGCCAATACAAAATAGCATTTTGCCCCAGAATTAACAGTATTAAATCCAGTAAGTATAATCTTTCCTCATTGAGTTTTCCTCAATGTTTGAAGGACCTATAAAAGAAAAATACAGCATCATTTTTTTCAGCTTATGAATCTACCAAGAGAACTTAGCTGTGATGAGCAACATACATTTGATCATAAATACTCTGTGATTCTTGTTTTTAATCATCTTTATTCTCGATTGTTGCATCAGCCTCAGTGCTGACATTACTGATTTGCTGGGCTGTTAGGACTCAATTCAGCAAAGTGCTTGAGAAGTGCTCGTTTTAAACAGGGGAATAGATCAATCAAGTTACTTATATCTTTAGAATTTAAGTACAATAAAGTGCTTTTATGAATTCCCTTTCAAAGGGAAGAGTTAGGATCAAAGGTCTCTTTATGTCCTTCATAATTCACCTGCATAGATGGTGTATTCGTAACTGATTGCCAAACTCTTGGTTGTTTTTTTTTCTCCCCACTAAAGGTCCTGAAGATATAAAAGAAATATAGTTAGAAAAGCGGGATTTTTTTAATGCTGTATAGTTTTAGATATCTATTTTGGCAACCACACATGCAAGAATATATCACCAGAAACGTCAACACAGAAGAAATTTCAGAAGGTTTCCTTGAATATTTAAATAAATAGGACTTAACTGTATTCTCAATAATATTACCTTCTAATAGTAATATACACAGTGAAGACAGAACTGGTAAGCTGAGGCAACAGAAAAAGAATTCTTGCATTCTGTTTATTTATCTTTTGAGGTTGATTCTTTATCAATGTTTGTGTAGTAATATGTTTTCCATATAAATAAAGGAGCATTCAAAAAAAGCTAAGAAGCTTTTACAAGATTAGTTTTGATCCTGACAGTTCCTAACAATGCAGCCACCTCTCATTCAGGAAATTGCAGCTACCACACGCATTGAGCATCCAATCATTTTGAGAATTATCTTTTGAGATAAATAGGGAAACATCCTGGTGGGTCAATACTATGATCCTTACAACTACAACCAAATTGTTCATATTTGATTAATAATGGAACAAAATTAATCTCCAAACACAATGCAGGTATTATTAAAATAGATAAAACCAAAATTAATTTTAACACTGCCATGGTTTCTAAACTTCCTAAAATTTCAAATCTGAACTTCCTGTAGCAAAATAGATCACTATGGTTCAGTCCATCATTTAAAGGGATGATAGCAGATACCTTGCACATTGATTGCATTTCCCAATCTGCTCATCAACCTACATGTTGAAATAACATGAGGAAGGATACATTGTCATGAAGTTGTGAACTTCTGATATCACCCAATTTTTGCTGGTTTTGGTTACTTAACCATACTGCAGTGAATCTCTGGAGAAAATGTGAAATGTTGTTTTTAAGCCTGCTGTTTGCAGCCTATCTTTCCAAAAATCCAAACAACCCCATGCTCTTGTATTGTTAGATGGAAAGTTTTGGAAGTCAATTGATCATCAGAAGCCTAAAGTCATTCCAAAATGATATAATACTGCTATATAATTTATAATAATTAATTGTAAACATTTATATTAAAGTACTTGTACCAGATTCACTTACTAATGTGTTAATCTGTAAATCAACAAAAAATGCACAGTTCAATGGAGGGAAACACTACACTTAAACTTCCAGTAAGAGGGAAATCATTGAATCAATTATAACTGGAGGGACAGTTTTTATTTTTAAAATTGTGACTTATGCTTTTACAAAGAAGTGAGGAAATTCTTAATTTGTTTATAGGATTACTGATAATCTAACTTGAATTTATGTGAGGGAAACACAATTTAACCTAATATTATTATTATTATTTTTATAAGGAGAGAGGGAAGGTTTAATTTGCAAGGATTTCCTAGAGAAAAACAGAATCAAACATAATTTTTCCAAAAGAGTCAGTTATCTTTAGATAATTAAACTTTAAATTCAACACATGCAGAAACACAGTTGGATGAGATAATTGCTGCCATTAGCTTCCAACTGGATCTATTCTATTCTAGTGAGATAAAGTTCCTGAAAAGTCCACTTCAAGAAAATATTTACAGTAACTTCACTGGCTTAAGAGGAGATTGTTTCAGGCAGATTTTTGTTATGAAGAAACTTTAAAATTGTTTCATTTCTTCTTGAGTATGAATAACAGCTTGAATTTTCAGTTTTCCTAATTTTCCATAAATTTAAATAAAGCATTTCCCAGTTCTAGGTGTACAAAAACAGTGGGATGAAGAACTGGGTCTCCTCCTTGTGAGAATGTATCTAAACAGAAGAATCGCATGCTTGAAAAAATAGTGAACACGGTATCTTGAAAGACAGCACGAAGGAAAATAAAGAGTATTTTGCTGTGGATGTGGTTAAATAGAACAATTCTACAGCATGCAGCAAGACAGAGAGGAGCATGTCTGCATCTGAAGGTCCTCAGAACATTTATTATAGGGCTAAGCCTAAATTACTAAAAAGAATAAAACCGAGCGACACGCATTGAAAAACTCAACATCATGTGCATTTTTTTCCCTTATTATAAACTATAGCTTTCAAATTGACTTAATGAAAAACTTTCATCATTTAGTCAGCCATACAATGCACAAGAACTTTGCTACAAGATGGATGCCCATGTAACTAAATTTGCTCCTGTAGGCCAAATAAAGTTTACATGCCTGCAGGAAATAATATTTCAATAAATTATGCTTACACATGATCTAGGATACTATAAAGTTAATTAATACATTAATATCTTGATAGCTAGTGTATTCAATCCACTGTAGTTCCTACATTCAGCTTTCCACACAATTACTGCACAATTCTTCACCCTGACATGAGGAGACTGATAAAAAGACCCCAGTATTTTTACTCTGAATTGAGCACTGATTTCATTCAAATACTGTCTCACTTGCTTGTTTTCTATTCTATATTGATCACAAACAGGTCCTAATGTATTTCCACAGCTTTTATTGCAGCAGAGAGCAAGAGAATTAGCATTTGTTTAGCTCTACTAAGGTGATTTTATGAAAATACCAAATGCCATGTATTTATTTCCATCAGAGGATAATTTAGAATGGTTTTATTTTATAGGTTACTAATATTTAGAATTTTCTCTATACCATTTATTTAATCAATCATAGAATGGTTTGAATTGGAAGGGACTTTAAAGCTTATCTAGTTCTAAACACCCATGCCATAGACAAGGACACTTTTCACTAGACTGGGGTGCTCCATCAACCTGGTCTTAAGCACTTCCAGGGGTGGTGTGTCCATGACTTCTCTGGACAAATGCCTCACTACGTTCCAGTGCTTCCCTACTCCACAGTAAAGAGTTTTTTTCCCAATATCTAATCTAAAGCTATTCTTTTTCGGTTTGAATCCATTTCCCCTTCCTCTGTCACTACACGTTTTGTAGTGTTCAGATGTTAGAAAGCAGAATCACCTCCCTCATCCTGCTGGCCATGCTGCTTTTGATGCAGCCCAGGAGTGCACATGGTCAGGTCATGTTCACCCTCTCATCCACCAGCACTCCCAAATCCTTCTCAGTAGGATCATGCCCTTGATCTGTTCATCCACCAGCCTGTATTGGTACCTGATGTTGTCCTGATCCAGGTGCAGCACCTTGCACTTGGTCTTGTTAAGACACATGAGATTCCCAAGGGCCCTCTTCTCAAGCTTGTCCAGGTCCCTCTGGCTGGTATTCAGGCATGTCCACCACACCATTCAGCTTGGAGTCAACTCAACTGTACTGAGGGTGTACTTAGTGCCTTCAACTATGTCATTAATATAGATATTAAATAACACTGGACCCATTATGGACCTCAAGGGACATAATGTGTTGCTGTTGTCCATTGGCATTCTGACCCATTGACCACTACCCTCTGGATACAGATGTGCAGCCATCATTTCTTATCCATCTAACAGCCAATGGATGTTATTCATTAATTTCTTTGCAGAAGCTTCAGTGCAGAATTTTCATACTTGTTCTGACCTGGTTTGTATTATTCCCATATTTCCAGAAAAATGTGCATTGTGAATAAATCTAAATGTATTTGTTCACGTCTTTGAGTCAGATGTTTACTCATTACCCAGCTCAAATAAAGTGTATTGGATATTATCAGAACAATGTGATAAGTTGGGGTTTTTTTAATATAATATTTGATTAATAAGCTTAACAGTGCTCAACCTGATCTGATTGTGACTTGTTAAAAAATCAAGCATTAAATTTTGGGTTACAGATTGTCCTGGGGTGACGTTATGATGCTTGTATATCCCCATTCATCTGTTCTGTGCCTTTAAGACCAGCACTGAAGAGTGGAAGTTTTGTTTGGGTTTCTCTTATCAGGACACAGAGACAAGCAGTAGACAGAGCTGTTTTTTTTTACTTCCAGCTTTGGGCTTGCTGCTTTTGCTTGCTGCTTTGGCTTGCTCTCTTTTTCTGCTCTTGCTTCTGCTCTGCTTTCTGCCTCTGCTTATTAGCTAGTTCTAGCTAAACAGTCCACATTGCTTCCTGGACTGTTTCTCCTCTCCTGTTCCTGTGACCATCTCGAACCTGCTCCGGACTGGGACCCGGGAACACCAAGGGTTCGGCTGCAGCGGCTGGCCCAGCACCGGAGGGACTGAGAACAGAGCAACCACCCCCCGAAAGAGACTTTCTGATTTTGCCATCTTTCTCAGAGCGGTGTCATCGGGTATTGTTCATTTTGTGTGCTGGGGGGTGCAGGGCCAGTCAAATAAACAGGTTCTTTCCACCTCTCTCCGAGGAATTTTTTCCCGAACCGGTTGGGGGGAGGGGCCGTGTGGGTTTCGCTTTCTGGAGGGGCCCTCCTTTGCAGATTCTTTAACAAATTTGCCCTAAACTAGTACACAGATATAAGGAGGAAAGGTTCACTTGTAACATTGTCATGCTCATATTTCAGGTTCCAACTGTAATCTGAAATATTTGAATTCCTCAGTAATGAAGCAGACTATAGAAAGAAAAAAACAAAATATTTATTTGCAAATTCAGGAAAGTTTCTGAGATTAGCTGCACTCTGATGTCTGCCCTCACATCTCTTGTGCTTATCCGTTCGAGTGTATGAGCTTGGTATTTGGAGACCCAACCAACATGATTAAAACTCTTCCATTATATTGCTTGGTGAACTTGAATAAGTAAGGAAGTGCAGGGAGGAAGTGCCGGAAATCTCTGAGAGGGGTAACACCCCTCATGAGTAAATTGCCATATGAAGGATCTAAGAAATGATAGCTCTGCATCTTCTCTACCGAATTTCTTCTCTCTTCCTTTTTCTTTGTCTCCTATCACCTGCCCCAAAAAAATCTCTTCTTGCTAATAGTCACATGGGAAGGAGGAGAGTGTGGCTGGAGTTTCTTCATTAGCAGAACCAGTGTAGTAACTCTGAGCAGCTGCTCTTCTCCAGATCAGGCAAATCCTGCTCACGCTTATGACCTGAGATACTTCTCTGCAGATGCATGCAAGTTATTTCTGGTCCTAGAGAAAAATGGTAGTACTGTACTTGGTTTTATTTGCTGAAGTTAATTCAGACATGCCCTTATGGGGCTGAATTATATAAACACATCCTTAATTTTAGATCCAAAATGTTATACAGCCTATTGGTTTACTGACACCTGAGCTTGGGCAAGAAAAGTTATGCAGCTCAAAGAACATTGACAAAAACTGGCCTTTAAATCAATAGGCCATTTTTGCTTAAACAATGGCTTTGTTGAATCTTTCAGGCCAGATGAAGAAATAATAAAACATGATAAAAAGCCTATATTCCTGGACTTTCCCTTAAAACATAACCAGGAAAAAAAAATAAAAGAAAAAAAAATCGAGGGAGGGAAGGAGGAAGGTGAAAATAACCTTTGAGATTAGAAATAGCCTATCTTCCACCAGTTCTCCATGAATCTCTGCTTTCATACTTTAGAATTTCAGTAGCAAATGAAAAAAATATATTCATGAAAATCACTTCTTTGATCTGTGTGTGCAAGAAAAGTTCTCATCCTGCTTAATGCTAAGGATGGCTGAGAATTTAACCCTTTAATTTTTAGGAAAAACTCTGGTATACATTAAAAAAGTGCGAAATTAATACTTGGGATTTAGTCTCAACACTTCATCTTTTAAGATCAAAGGATAGTGCTTAACAATTTTAATCATGCACAGCCACTAGCTGCTGCTCTGTAAGTTATCACAGTGATATTTTTAAAAAAAAACCCTTATTTATTTTTATGAAGCATAACATGAATGAAATTTTGGGACTAATGGTTTACAGATATAAGTTGGAAAAGAAAATTAACTCCAAACCAGAAATAATAATTTTGAAGCTCAATAAAATTAGCTGGAAGTGCTGGTCACAGCTGTCTGTCATGTAAAGGTCTTGATGCAGATCTCTGTATTAGAAAGTATTTCAGGAGGTTTTCAGTAGTATTTCAGTATTTCACTAAACAGAAAAGAGTAAATTTTATTAGATCTGTTCTCACTTGCCAGCATTAATGTAGCACCAATAAATCCTCTTTTTGAAATCTTCAGATCAGTGTATCCTAAAATTATACCTGACTTTGAAATACTTCCCCTTTTTTTTTATAGTCAACAGTATTTTCCAGAGCTGAGATAAAATTAGAGAGCAGAGGAGGACAGGAGCAGGCATGATTTCCTGATCCAAGGTTTCCCTGGTTCCAGTTACTGTTTATTTAGGGAAAATGAAGGTAGACAAGTGTACAAGGTGAAGGTGCCCTGGTGCTGACCTCAGCAGGGGCTGCAGGGAGTGTCTGTGAGGGGAGGCTCAGGCTGCCCCATGCAGGACACAGATGGTTCCAGCTGCTCCAATCCACCCATTACAGAGCACAGCTGAGGTGGGTGAGGGAGAGACACCTCAGGAAAAACATATTTAAGGAGGAAAAGAAGATAAACACCAAAAAACTGGAACTGTGTGAGAGAGGAGTGAGAATCTGTGACAGCAACTCTACAGACACCAAGGTCATTAAAGGAGGGGGTTGAGGCGCTTCAGGAGCTGAAGCAAGATTGCTGTGCAATGTCTGGAAGAGACCATGGTAGAGCAGTCTGTCCCCCTGTAGCTCATGGGGGTCTCTGTGGAGCAGATATCCACCTACAGCTAGGGAGGACCCCTTGTTGAGGGATGTGCCCTGTAGGAAGAGGATGACCGTGAGGAGGAGCACAGGTCGGAGCAGGGGAAAGGTGTGAGAGGAGCAGTGGCAGAGAGCATCTGTTATGGACTGATCAAAACACCCCGTTCCATCTCCCTGCACAACTCAGGGCAGGGGCAGCAGAGGAGACAAGTGTAAGGGACTGAAGTTGAGCCTGGGATGTTTATCACCATCCCACTGTACTTTTAATTGGTAACAAATTATAAAAATTTTCCCATAGTTGTGTCTGTTCTTTACATGATGGCAATTCATGAGTGATTTTCCTGTCATTATCTTGACCCATAAAGATTTTCCATCTGTCTTTTCTCCCCCTGTTGTGCTGAGAAGGGAGAACAAGGGTGACTATGTGACAGTCAGGTAGCCATCTCAACTCACCTTGAGAAATGGTTAGCATATCTGAGTTTACAAAAATATTCTTGGAATTATGTCAGAAGTCTTTCTTACATAACTATATATACTTCCACTCGAAATAGCCAACAACGTTTGGCAATGCATTCATTTTTTCTCTAGGAAAAATGAAGGTAATTTTTAAAAACCTCTGTTTATTTCATTTAAATAAAAATTAATATTTATTTCTAATATATTATCCTAGATAGTAGTTATTCCTGAACTCTCCTCTTTTATGTAATATTGAATGTAAATTTTGGCTTTAATGAAAGGGACCTTCATAAAGGCTTCTTTCATTATGAGAATGCTGGAGAGAGTTTTACATTTTTTTAAGTCTCGTCTTTAAGAGTCTACCTTTAATTGTGTTATGAAATTTTAATCAAACCAATGGGACAATGCCATATGAACTGACTTTGTAGTTTAGCAAGACCATAGTGCTTTCAAAAGACATTAAAGACAAGGGGCATCCTCTCCCCTTTTTTTGTTGTAACACCATACAGAGGAAAAAGTTCCAACTATAGTATCATGAGAGAATGATACTGTAGTTGGAACTTTGGCTGAAGTGCTGCTACTTGTGTGAATCAGGCAGTTGGGAGAATTGATTGTAGTACTTTCACATGTTAAGCAAGTACTTACACAGTGTTGCTGTTCATACAGGTGGCTGTGATTGCAATAGCTCCATCTTTGTCCTGAATTATAAGTGTGAAGATGAAATTTTTGAACACTCAGCCTGATAAGAATTGAAAGAAAAATACAATGTCATGAAACACTGATGGGAAATACAGGCAAAGAAGAATGAATTTGATTTTAGAAGATAGATGGCTATCTGAGGATGAAGACAAGCAGCCATTGACATCTTTACTATGCCACTGGCCCTTCATTAGCCTTGCTGCTCTTGAAAGAAAAGCTGTGGGTTACTGAAAATCTTACTATGTGTTCCCATTTAGGCAACAAAGTATTTAAGTCTGGGTCAGATGTTGTAATTGTAAAAACAGCATGATCTCTGGTTGCACATCATTAGTAAATAGACTGTGCAGTAGTAAATTAAATCAGAGTTGGTGTCTAGACATATTTGTTTATGTGCAAATCACTGAAACTACAATGTATATGGGAAGAGTAGGGCACTTTTTAATCAGGCTTCTTGATGGTAAATAATATATCAGAAAACACCAAAACATTTCTTCAAACCACATGTCTGTATCATCTCTACAATATTGTGGGAGAACAAAAAGGAGGTAAAAAAAAGTGTTAAAAGTTACCATCTGTTCATTAATTAGTGCAAAATATTTTGATTTCCCATTAAAACACATTTTTCAATGTGTTGAAATGTGTCCAGTTTTGAATCTAGGAATTTAGTATTGACGTTTGAATTACTCATTAATGGGACAGATTATAAGGCTTAGGAAATTGAGTAACAGGGTTAAAAGAAGAAAAAGCAAAAAAGGTGAAAGTGCTTTGAATGCAGCTCTATATTCTGTTAAAGATACATATTCATGTTTTAAGTTTTTGAAAATTCACTAACCACAGATTCTGTCCATACTGATAGGAAAGATAAGGAAAAAAAAAAGAGAGCAAGAGAAAGACAAAGAAAATTACAAAAATTTTCAAATTATTATGTGTAACTTTATCTTAAATACCTGTAAGAGCTTATTTTTCTCTTCTTTCAAGTTATTTATCAGAGCTTGTTAGTTTATGTCACTAGAGAGTTTATAAACTAAATCAGTAATTACTACCAGTAGAGATTTCTTTCTACAAACCAAAAGCTTTACTTTCAGCAAGAATGTATAGTCATTCAAAGATTTTTAACAGGTATCTCATTATTTATGTAACAAAGAAGCATCATAAGTATTAAATGTATTTTGATTATTCAATAATCTCTAGCAACTACTAGATACGTATTGAAGAAAGTATCAAACACATAAAATCAGATGTGGTTCACGGCTACAATCACCTGTTACCCAATGCCCTGATAATTCAAGGCATACATATCTCATTTTCCTCTTGGTTTATGACTTTTAGTAACACGTAGTGCACACAAGAAGAAGAATCCAATGCCTTCCATAGAAACTGGTTCTCAGCAGAACAGAGAAAATTGAAACTCTTCCATTACAATGCTTGATATTTAGAGATTTAAAACTATTATTGATGAATTCAATTCAGCATAGTGTTCAGTTTTTGGGGCTCCAGTGCAGAAAAGGATAGCCCACCTTCTCTATTACAATTCAAAGTTGCCACAAATAGTGTTCTGTCCACAGTATGCCATCTTTTCTCTGGAGATATTTATAATTCTTATTTTTTCTGAGGACTGTATTGAGATCAGTATATATTCACCATCACTGCACTGGTTGTATTTTGTAATTTTTTTTCTAGCCAGTTCATTCTGCAAGGGAATGAAAACTATTAATATGGTTTCAATTTTTTTTCCCCAGGAAGAAACCTTAGATTTTCAACAGCATTTTATTTGGTAGCAGAAGATTAAAAAAGTGATGAACAGTAGGTTTTCCATGGCGCTCAGTGTCATAGCTGAAATGACTTTGTCAGGCTAGCAACTTGCATTGGTAGTATTCTTTTTCATGGGCCATGTTTTGACAGATAATATTCCACAATACAGTAAAAAACTGCAACCCCTGTCAAATTTAGATTTACTTCTTACACTAAGAGCTCATGGTTTTTTATACAAGTAGAACACATAGGAATTTCCAGCATCAGGGTTTATATGTGTTACTTTGTTCTTTTCATTATGTTTGACATCATGAGACAGATGATTGCTATTGATGGCCAGCCATTCTTAGGAGAATAAAAGTTCAGTGAAATATAAAATATGCAACAAGTTCATAGAAACTTGAAATGAACTTGTCTATGTTGGTAAATTGTCTATGTTGGTAAAAATAGTTTACTATCTCCTACCAAGTGCTGAATATACACAATATATCTGTAGAAAACTTTCAGAACAATGAAGATTCTTCTCCACTATAATCGACCTTGACTGAAAAAAACTCACGTAATTTAAAACATTTGAGATGACTTGTTAGAAATGATTTCATGACTCAAAAATTGCAGCATGGTTTGAATAAAATTTTGCTTTATACATACATGCATATTTCTTTTTCTGTGTGATGTACTAACAATTTTAATGTAATTTAGAATTAGGACGTGAAAATAAGTATAGATTTGTACTCACTATATGTATGCCCTTTAATTGTAAATATCAGTTGTTTCCTATGAAGAAAGTGAAGTACTTTATTTAGTCCAAAAAAAGCAAACAGTATTCTGAAAGAAAGCTATTTATTCAAAGAGTACTCAACAAATTAGAGATGTGGATATAAATAAAACCCATGAAATTCAGGAAAAGAACATGACCAGTCTTGTACTTGGCATAGAATTAGGCAGCAAGAGGAGAAGATGGTAATTGAAAAGAGCAGAAAGAAGCTTTGTAGCAAAGGATTCAGTTTCCTGATGGGCATCCTGTTGATCATGAGTCACCAGTGCACCCATGCAGGGGTGAAGATAAAATATGTTTGGTCTGCATAAATAAAAACTAAGCTGACAGACAGAATGATGGGGTTACTCAAATCTGTCCATCATGTATGAGACCAAATCTACAGTTCTGTGTCTAGTTTGGGGATTTGAAATGCCAGAAAGATATTGGAAGACTGGAGAAAATTGCTGCTGAGTGACAGGCTGGAGTTCAGAGGAATGAGGTGAGGCTACACAACAGAGTTTGTTCAGCCTGAAGAAGGGATCAGGAAGGAAGAAATTTCTGTGTTCAATTACCTAATCATAGAATCATTGAACAGTCTAGGTTGCAAGGGACCTTAAAGACCATTTAATTCTAATCCCCCTGCTTTGGGTAGGCACATCTTTCATTAGACCAGGTTGCTCAGAACTTTATCCAGCATGACTGTAAATACTTCCAGGGATGGAACACCCACAACTTCTCTGGGCAACCTATTCAATGTCTCACTGCCTCCACAGTAAAGATTTTTTTCATAACCTCTAACCTAAACCCGCTCTCTCTCAGTTTGGATCCATTCTCCCTAGTCCTTTCACCACATGCTTGTGTAAAATGTTCCTCTCCATCTTCCTCTTAGGCTCCCTTCATGTGCTAGAAAGCTGCAATTGGGTGGTCCCAAAGCCTCCTCTTCTTCAGGCAGAAAAATCCCAATTCTTCCAGCCTTTCCTCATAGGAGAGATGCTCCAACCATTTACAGAATTATCTTTGTGGCTCTCCTCTGGACTCACTCCAACAGGTCCATGTTCTTCTTGTATTGGGATCCCCAGAGCTGGATGCAGTACTCAAGGTGGGGGCTCACCAGAGCTGTGTGTGGAGAAATCACTCAGGCTTTTTTTAAGGTGAACAGTGTGAGGAAAAGAGACAGTGGAGAGGAGTTTCAATAAGAAAAAATCTAATTAGAGTTGAAGAAAAACATTTTCAGCGCAGATGTGAGCAAGCATAGGAGCAGTTTTCAGAGAGAAATAGTGAATTTTCTGTCTCTAGAGATGTATGAAACTAAACTGGCCTTGAACAAAACTGTATTACTTCGAATTTAATCTTGTTGTATACAAGACATTGCACTAGGTGATTTCCAACTTCTAACTTGGATCCTTCTATGAGTCTGCAATATCTAGACAGGGCTATCAAGGTTTAGTAAAGGAAATGAAACATTCCTGAAACATTTATTCACTGGTATCTTACATAGGCTCTTCTAGTATCTTTAAAATGAAGTTGGAGGTCTTTGTACAAACTATATGAATATGCCAACAGTATTAAGTGATGTATTTTATAGACAATATGTGCACTGAAGCAACATGAAACTTAAACTGGAATAAATACTGCAATCATAAGTTGGAAAATATTTTTATTTTACCTTTAGATCCGTGTTCAGTATTCTATTCAATCCAGACTGTATTCAAGCATCTGATCTCCATTTGTTTTTGAACACTTGTGAAGAAAGGAAAATAATCAATTTACAGTAGATGTTTTACCTGTTAAAGCAGGTGGTCAGTGGTGGTCACAGATTTCTGGAGTTCAGGACTCCCTAGTGCATAAGGCAATGGGCACTGCTACAGTAACCAGGCATGCTTTGGATTTTTTGTCACCTACCTAACAACAATGTGAAGAACTGTAAAAATAATGCATGTAAAAAAAAAAATAGCACAATTTTTTTAGTGATATTATTGAAAGTGATCCAGAAAAAGATCTCTGTTTTTGAAGTGTTATTCCTGCTTGATTTAATTTAAATATTTATGATCTGGTGAAGATATGTAGTAGATGAAATTATTTGAAGGCATGTTCTTACACTCAAAGTCATGTTATAGGCCATAGTCTCATTAATAATAGACTTAAATTGTGGGGTTGTTTTCTAAAGCCTTCCTAGTATCTATGCATTTTCTCTGATGTTATGATTATCTTCACAACATCCCTCTGGGTCCTAAGGTTGATGCTTCAGCCCTTCTCAAGAAGGATGGGAGACAGGGTCACAGTTACTTGTCAGCATGTGCAGGTGTCTGCCAAGAGAAGTGTGACATTGATGTTTTCTTTCTCCTCAGGCTTGGGCTCTGTCTGGTGCTATATTTATAGGTTTCCCTGTCACATTCCACTTACTTCTCCTGCACTGCCAGCTGCAGCCTGGCAGTGGGCCCTATCATCCCAAAGGGACTCCAGGCACACAAAGAGCTGCGGTTTTTCAGACAGTGACTGCAGTGGAGAGGGGTGACACCTCTCTGTTAACCTCAGAGCTGAAGCTGGAACAGGGGAAGCAGAAGTAACTGGCTCTGGTGCAGGGCTTAAAACGATGACACCCAGCTCAATCTGCTAAATTTTCAGCTTCTGTGTTTGCTGAGAGGATGTATGAATTTGATGTATGTTGGTTATTGTAAGAATCACACACTTGGCTTGAATACCATGCAAAAATTTGACCTGAAAGAAGAAAAATGAATTTCTTATATCAGAGAGCTAGGCAAATTAGTATGAATTCTGGAATGCAGGATTACAATTACACAGTGCTGTTGAAAAGTTAAAGAATTAGTTTGGAATAAAGCACCATAGAGGGGAGTACAAAATATTTCATCTGGGTAGAAATACTAATCAGTGTATATATTCAAAATGATAAATAGTGGGCTAAATCAAATTTCACTGCAGACTGTGACTAAAGAATTGCAGTGGACAACAAAAGATGTTATCCCAAAGAATAAGGTATGAATAGCCTCAGGTGTCTGTCTGTTCTATCTCTGATTCATTACAAAGAATATTCTGTGTCATCCTTGACCAGTGTTTGTCCAGTTTGTTGTCAAGGACTTAGAGTATATGCTTTATTCTCCTGATTTTTATCTAATGTTTGAACTTTTATTTTTACTGCAATATAATCTCATTTTTTTTCCTTTTCTACTGTGTGCATAGAAAACGGTTTTCTTTTTCATTTTGCAGCCTGTTATGAACTTACAGACAAAAACATACCTTTCCCCTTTAGGCATGAGGCCTATAGCGATGAGATATGTGGTGAAGGGATTACTGTGATGAGCTGCTGATAGGGATAATATGTTATCAAGCAGAGGATGACCCTTACTGCTACAATCAGCTCCTGTGGTAGGGGTAGTGATACTGAGGTGCCAGATGTGTGATCTGCAGTCTTTGTGATCTTGCCCTTTAGTTACAAAGAGAGATATTAACTCAAAAGCCCTCATTTACATGTGAAATGGCTGCCTTTCCCCCTTCCCCTCCTCCTCTTTAGAGGGCAGCAACAAGTCATTTGGCTACAGCCTTACCTCCACTTCTCCCAAAATTTAATTTTGTCATTTGTAATACTCCATGGAAGAATACAGGGACATCTCTTTGGTAGGATTTGTGCCTCTGGCTGCATCGAAAGATACCCAGATGAATTTAAGCTTAATTGATGTCAAAATTATCCTGATTGAATTGCTAAATTTATGAATGGCAATTCTGAATTTGTATCTCTGTAGTTTCAACAAACCAAGAATCTGTGATTGTAAAAGTTCTTGTTGAACTTTGCAGTCTTACAACGTCAAAATGGCTACAAACAGAAATTAAGCCCAGCTACATCTGGTAACTCAAGAGTCAGAGATAGTTAATAATAAGCCTAGGGAGTCACAAGGAAAGTGAAGCGGGTTCTGAAACAGGGTCTTGCTTTATCAGTAAATTGAAAAACAAGCCTCACAGTCTCAAAGATGGGGAATGATATACTGCTTTGCTTAGCTTCTTTAGGCCTACAGTTTTACAGCAGAGCTTGGGTAGGATGTGCTACTGGTAGTGGACAAAGCTCAATTACATTTGGCAGAGATGAGAAATTAACCAAGTCAGTTCAGCAACTGTGCTGAAATCGGTCCAAACTAGGTAAAAGGTAATTCCAGCAGGAGGAGATTGCAACACACAACCCACCTACTCAAGAAATCATCCAGCTCAAAAGAAGAGAAAGACTGAGTATGTGGACTAGTTAGCATGAGAAGCAAGAGAATCGTTTAAGCAATAGAAGGTAGAGTATCAATTAAGACAAGAACTATGTAACTTGTAGCAAATGAACCATACTACTTCTGTGTATTAAAATGCATAAATAGTGTAAATTTTTGAGAATCAGAGTGCTGGCCTTGTGGATTTACTACCTAGCACACATCTTCACACAATATGAAATAAACAAAGACCCCTGCTCTGTGTGTGAGATTGGTTTATTGCACATTGGGTGACAAATCCCATTTTTAGGCATAATACACCCAGCCCCTCTAATCTCTGCGGTCCATCTAGAAAGCAAGGGTGTTTATATCCTTCCAAATTTCTTTACTCTAAACTTGCAAGTCCTTTTTGCAAGATAGCAAATAAGTTTTTTGGTCTTTCTGTGCTACTAAAGATGTTGTCTAACAGTTTGAGCTGCTTCAGATAATCATTACCAAAGCAGTCTTGGCCTTGAGATCATTGGTTTTCTGTGAGGAAGCCGGGGGCAAATAAAATTAACATTATTCAGGTTATGCTACAACTTGACTATGGGAACATCCAGGGCTGGTTTTGCAATGGACTCCTGTAGAGAGTTTTCCAGCACCCATCTGCAAGCTCCTGTGTTGGAACCTGTCCATGGCTTTGCAAGGTAAATGGTACCTACCTTTACTATAGAAAGGTATGAAATGTACCTGACTAGAAGTAAACTGCTGTTACAATAAAGTGTTATATAGTCCTGGACATAGCCAAAAACCACAAATTGTTCTGTCAACATATCAGATCACAGATATGACCTCTGTAACTCAATGTTAAATTAACTCTAATGTTAAATTAATACCACCATCCCTAGCTTTCTTTGAGATGGTTTAACTTGTCTGCATCCAGGAAATTTCCAGGCACTATTTTACAGCTGGCATAGGTCAGGTACTTTTCCCAATAGACAATCTGGATGTAAATCCTTGGTATGAAATTTTATGAATTAAATAGTGTGGATATTTAGACTGTTTACTTCAGAGTCATGGAGTAAGCTCTGGTCCTTATTTAACTCTTTGTAATGCAGTTCTGCCTTTTTATCCTGCCCGTGTCTCGGCACCACACTTCAAACATATGCTGGTTTAGTAAGAGCAGAAAATTGCATTCTAGAAAATGTGTCCTAAACAAAATATTGAAAGAGCTAGTATTTTATGATAGTAAGTAGAAAATATTTCAGAAGCATACAATAATAGCATTCGATGAAAGATTGTGGCAAAGAAGCAAATAAATAATTACATTGTACACTATGAACAAGACAAGAAATAACAGGCCTATTTTGCAGGAAAGATTAAGCCTGAGCACAAATAAAGGTTTCCTGATGGGGAGAGAGCTAAGCACCCAAGTGAGTCACTTAGTCAGTTTATGGAAATAGGATAGCTAAAGGTTTTTAGATATACATTAGAAAACAAAAAGTTCAAATTAAGTAGAATTAAAATAGAAGGATCATCAAGTCCAGTTGTTGACTGCACATAAGGCAACATAAAATTCAACTATATGTATAAGAACATTGTCTTTACGCTTGTTGAACATAGAGAGGTCATAACCACCTCCCTAGGGGACTTGTTCCAGTGCTTGATCACCTTCTCAGTAAAGAACTTCTCCCTAATATCCAATCTGAACTTCCTCTGGGGCAGCTTTACACCATTTCCATGTGTTCTATAACATACTAGAGAGAAGAGATGGACACAAAATCACAGAATATTCTGGGTTGGAAGTGACTCACAAAGATCATTGAGCTCAATTCCTAAGGGAATGTCCCATAGAGGGCCACAAATTTGGCGTTATTAACACCTCCTTCTCTGTCCTGTCTTATAAGTAAGTTGTAGACAGCAACGAGGTCACTCCTCAGAAACTGAACAAAGAACATTCTTACTTCACATGACTTCACATATGACTTCACATAAGTCATGCCTCTAGTACTTTCACTTCTCTGTTGTCCTCCTTTGGATACATTCTCATATTTTTATGTTCTTATTATATTGTGGAGCTCAAAATTCTTCACATTATTTGAGGTGAGACTGCAGTAATACCAAGTCTAGTGGGGGAATCACTTTCTTTGACCAGTTATCTATGCTGTGCTTAATGCTCCCAAGGACACTGTCAGTACTTTTAGCTGCCAAGGCACACCATTGTTTCATTTTGATCTTAATCGAGCATTTTTTGGCACAGTTGGAGAAGGTCCCCCTTTATGGCCACTTCCAGCCCTATGGTACTGCTACCACACCTGTGAGTGACACCAGGGATGATGCTGTCATGACCCACTGATAAGGGAGGTGATATTCATTATAAATTCTCCTCAGGCTGAAAATGACACCATACCCCATTTTAAGGGAATATTTGTGCTTTTATTAGTTTCCTTAACTTTGGCAATCTGCCCACTATTTAGACTCATCAAAAAGTGTTGGCTAATGACCTCAAATTTTACTTCTCAAAAGTGGTGGCTCACTAGCTCATTTTTTTTACAGCTCCTAAATTCTTAGAGTATACTTCAATAAACTCCCAACTCCCACAATCAACTTCTCAAAGGTGCTGGCTTAAAAGTCACAACACACCGCCCAAGCTCCCCAATCCCACAACAAACCTCAGTACGGAGTATGGGGTAGAATATGACTGACATTATTTGCCCAGACAAAGCAAAGCAGGAGAGAAATAAAGGTGGAAAAGAGAGAAAGAGGACAAAGACCATCTGTCCTCAGATCCCACATTTGTTTTGCCATGTGGATGGTCCAGATCTGGATTAGCTAAACAAAGAATGCGAAAGAGAAACAAAAGAGACAGAGGGGGACCGATTTGCTTCATTTATTAAAGCTAACCTGGTGCATGCCTCTTATGTAAACAAGACTTTTTGGGCCATTTCATTCATGCTGGTGCAGCCAGCCCTTTTGAGCTCTCCTCCAGGAAGCGAGTCTGAGGCAGGGCATTACTGAGCATAAGTCTCCAGGTGGAACAGGAAATTGGCTCAAAACAACATTGCTCCACCTTTGTGGGACCATCTCTACTAAGTTTGAGACAAAACATGCTTATACCTGGTTCTCTACAGGCAGCAGCCTCTGAGCTGAGCCTATGCAATGGTTGGATGGAGCTAAAATGGTGCTGGGGATCCTGCTAACAATTCAGTGCTATGCTGTTTCATTGCTCCAGCTTGTGCTCTGGATCTGACAGTATCCCTAGCACAGATTTAAGCCTGCATGGGATGATCAGGTCATATCTGTGTGGTAAACCAGTATTACAGTAGAATTTAAAACACGTTAACAAAGGGATTTGCGAGATAATAGCTAGGAAAATATTTAACAAATGTTCAGAGCCAAGAGAGAAGATATGGAGGACTGACAAACCTGTAATTAATGTTGCTGAGACTGGAACAGGGAGAGACATAGCAATCCAGTATGTTATCCAAGGTTCAAATCAGGAGAGAACTTGAAAACCTGGAACAGAACCTTAAAGTAAATGTAAAACAAAGATTAATTTGGGGAAATTTTCCAGTATTTTTGAGAGAAAAAATATTTCTTATATTGCTATATAGGTGGCAGTCTAGGCTAATGATTTTAAAAATTGCAAAGAATAGCTTGTTTTTATGTAGGTCTACATTTTAAAAAAAGCTTTAAATCATTACTCCTTTTTTTTTCCTTTTTTTTTTTTTTTTCATAATGGAGAACAGCCTGTCACACTCTGGCACTAGACTAAAAAAAATGGGAAAGTGGATTTTTCCCAGCTTCCTGAAAACTAAATATACACCCCCATTTTAAGGCAATGACTAATCCTGAGGGAAGCAAGGCAGTCTTAACCTATTTAAGGTTTTCATCTGAATACCAGGGATTTTAATGAAAATTCTTCAATTAAAAATAGAGTTTTTAACATTCAGAACAAATATATAAATCTGACTATCTGACTTTCATTGTCTAAAAGGTTTTTTACTGACTTGGTGAAGTCACTGAAGCTACTTATAAATGATGTATGAAATGAAAGCTCACTGTCCAAGGCACAGAGAGAATACTGACACCACTTTTCAATCACTGCTTCCATAAGCTTTATAATTTACTATACTGCAGGGGGTTCAGGTTTTGTTTGTTTATTTTTTCTCTATTCTGAAGAGAAGCCACAAAACAGCACTAAGAAAAGTCAGAAAAATATAAAAGGAAAGCTAATTTTTAAAGAAAGCTTGATTTTGTGTTCTTACATAATTTTTCCTTTATTTTACTGAGGAGATCTGTTTAAAACAATTTCCTATGCTTTTTTTTACTAAGAAAAGTTACACCAAATCATACATGTACTTCTTCCAGTCTCTAAGAATAATGCCTATCAGCTACATCCCATAAAAATCTTAGAAAATGGAAAGTCTACAAGGCAGTATTTTAAATTCATTTAAGCAACAAAATACATGATTTTAAATGCAGAGGTTTTGCCTTGGGGGTAACATAAATGCATCCTTTTTGATCAAGAGTAATGTGAAACTCCCATTTTTAAAAGTATAAAGAACATGATTAAATTAATTTCTAAAAAAGTTCATATTGCACAGATATTTACACATGCTGCTGAAGTATGTCCATAATCCAGATTCAGAGGACATTATCCACATTACTAAAATATATGCAGCTACATTTGAAGGTGACAATACTTGATACAGTTTTTTATGTTTTCCTGTTACTGATTTCATACGTTATGGTTTTTAACCCCAGCCAGCAGCCAAGCCCCTCACAGCCGCTCACTCCCACACCAGCAGGACTGGGGAGAGAACTGGAAGGGTAAAAGCTGAAAACTCATGGGTTGAGACAAAGACAGTTTACCAGGGAAAGCAAAACCTGTGCACACAAGCAAAGCAAAACCAGGAATGAGTTCAGTGCTGCCCATGGGCAGGCAGATGTTCAGCCATCACCAGCAGAGCAGGGCCCCATCACAGCTAACAGGGACTTGGGAAGACAAAGACCATCACTCCAAACATTTCCCCTTTCCCCCTCTAACCCCCACTGTAGGCCCTGAGCCTGATGACATATCGTCTGGAATCTCTAGGTCAGTTTGGGTCACTTGTCTGGGCTGTTTCTCCTCCCAATCTCCCTTGCACCCCCAACTTTGTCGTCAGCCTGGTCACACCAATAGCAGAAAAGGCCTTGGCTCTGTGTAGGCCCTGCCCAGCAATAACAAAAAACACCTCTTTATTATCAACCTTGCATTCAACACAAATCCAAAACAGCCCCATGACATCCATTTGGAAGAAAATTAACTTTACCCAGCCTAAGCCCAGCACACTATAATTTTTTGTGTAATTGTACAGAGTGATGAAAGGACTATGTATTCAGATAACAAAATACTACACTGCTGTTACTCAAAATAGTAACATGTACCCATTACAAGGCTGAAATGTTTCCACAAAAGTCAGTCAGAGGTCTGTTAGGACCTCTATTTTCTTTCTCTTCTGAAGATTAATTCCAATACATGCATCAATATGAAATATTAAAGTAATATATATTTATTAAGTTGATACTTCAAAAATGTATTATTATATGAAAATATTTGATATAAAATTTCAAAATACTTGTGGCATTTATTTTGTGTAGAAGGCAAATCCTGTTATATTGTATTGTTGAATTTTCTCAGCTAAATATGAACAAATTCAAAAGAAATGCACTCAACCTGAGTTTGCAGCAGGTATTTGCCTATTGTATGGCATTTGTTGCAGCTAGGTCAAGGCTTAGCAGGAGTTAAGTATCTATCCCATATATCTTAAATTCCAACACTGGATTATTTTAGCATTGGATTATCTTTCATTTATTTATGCTTCTTTCCTAACAAAAGAATTGAAAATATTCAGAAAGCAGAAATAAGTGTTTATTTCCCGGACTCTTTTGAATGCATTACTTAACAACCATGTTATGATTGCTTTGTCACGTGTAAGAGACTAATTCTTATTTATAGTGTAAATTTGTGTCTCATCTCAGGATAATTATTCTAAATAAAAAGATATGTATTGTATGAAATGCTCACTTTATCTTTAGATGGTATAGAAATCTTGTTAAAATACCAAGCAGGAACTTGAAGAGAATAAAGTACATAAAAACTCTCGAATCTGTATCTTGTCATGCACCACCACAGTCAATACTTAATTACTATATGTGAAGAGGTGTTTTAAAAAAACAGAACCAAAAAATTTAGCTGTAGAAAGCTTTCTAGAAATGTGTGTTTCTCTCTACTACACAAGGAAAGCTACATGTGAATTTCAGAATATCAGTAAAGAATCTCACTACTGGCAAAATGGACAGAGATGTTTCTTCAGCTTTTGGATGATAAGTGATTTTAAGTACTATGTTGTCTTTTACACCATAGTACTTAAAATCACTTTTCATCCAAAGTTGTGGTGTTTTTTACAATATATTACTGTAGATTCTTTGTGGAAACAAGGCTTTTTGCAGATTTCTTTGGTCTGTGACAAATCTGTATCTTTTTCCTTGTAAATATTATATTTGGCAGACAGCTCTTTCAAGTAATACAAGTCTTGCCCATCTCATTTAGTGCTTATAATGCATCTAGAATAATAAGAAAACTAATATTAGGCAATTATAAGTGTGATAAAACTGAAAACTACAGTGGAACAGAAATCCAAGTTGTCCATATTTCTCCCTTCATCATCAAACTAAAAAGGAATGTATTTTGCTGCTGAAAATGCTGAAAAGACAAGATAATAAGGTTCTTGATGTCTATGATTAAATACAGAATGACAAAGATGAATTTGGATAAGAAAATCAATAACATTTGTCACACACATAGAATCAGGAGTGTTGTGCTCCTTATCAGCAAGAAAAGAGAGAAATTGCAAAAACAAGATCTGCAAGAGTAGCCTGTTTCATTAATTTGGATTTGACAATTAGAAAATCTATAGTTTTGAATGGAAATCACTAAAGGATAACAAACAGGCATGTACGGCAAACTAACAAGAGGATTTTTTTTCTTTTAAGCCTGGATTTTAACAGGCTTTGTGTTTATCACTGGTGTTCATCATGCATGAGTGGAGGGAAAAAGACAATGAACTACGAGGAAAGAGAGAGACTAACAAAAGGTTTCGAACAAATATGAAAGCCAGAAGGCAACCACCAGCCTACACAGCTGCCTACCTGCCAAAAAAGTGCAAATAATTGGGATGCTCCTATCTAAATTGAGTGCGTGGTTCAGTTGTTGAATGTTCCTTTATTAGCTGTTAGGAAATTATATCACTAAACAACCAAAGAATTTGCTACACAACAGCTGAGCATTCTGTAAAAAATGCAAATGTAATTGAGTGTTTTACATAACAAAAACACTTCTGAAAGGGATAAAATGTACCCAGTAATTAATTTTTTGTTTATGATACTTGTGCTGCATTCCAGTGCTTGATTAACAAATGCAAAATAAAACACTTCCAGAGCAGCCCTTATGGAACTAAGAGAAGATACCAAAAGAAGAAATGAAAAAAAATAAACAAGGGGTACAGTGATTACACTGATTGGTCTTTCTATTTTTATTTTAAAATATGAGCCTTCTAAGAAAGGCAGAAAGATTTCATTGTTAAACATCAGGAGGGCAATACAAAGTCAAAATACAGCCAGGTTCTTCAAGGTTCAATGTAAAAGCTATTCATTTATTCCAGGAATTAAATTTGTCAGAGCAGTGAATGATAGCCATTGTCTGGCACATCTCCCTCTTTTATTCCTTCAAACCATTAAATGAAAATCTGACATGAATCAAATCAAGGATCTTCAACATGGAAAGAATCAAACCAAGGGATTCATTTGGCTTTCAGGCTGATTAATTTCAGAAGCTCTGTGGATTTTTTTGAGGGACTGAGCACTACATTGTTTAACACTGGCAGAGAACACATTCCTATAAATTCCCAAGACAGACAATCATAGCTTTACCAAACTTTGACTGTGTTTTAGTTTGGATAGACTGTTTCTGTGAACAACTACATTATGTTATTTGTGGAATGTGCAAGGGCACAGGAGGGTAGAGTGTGTTGTCAGCCATCCTTTGTGTTACTGAACTCATGGCTATTAAGCTATTTGAAGAGTGTTGCTTTTTTTTAGCTGCTCAATCATATTGCGTTTAATTATTTCAAGAAATAGCAGACTCTGAGAAATAAATTGCTAACTCAAAAATAGGTATTACTATGTACTACTGTCAATGCTCAGTTACATGTATATATTTTCTAAATTTATTTACATGGGCTTGAATATAGGCATACATTCTCTAATAAAATTAATGGTTCTAATATTTATTACAATTTACCTAGGATGTATGATATAGATTTTTGTCACTTTACATTACTTTAGTGATGGGAGAGTTAAAGTGGAATGATTAGCCTATTGTCTTCTAAACTTTCCTGCCTTTTAATGGTGAGATATAGCTGAGTACCAAAGTATCCTCTGTTTACTATAATTAATGACATTCCCACTGATCACAATAGATACATTATTTTTCAGATGACTGATCTCCATATATCAACATTCTGTCCTAATAACACATTGTCAGTAAGTCAGTATCAATTCAGAACAGAAGAGCAGTTGAATTGTAGCTCCTTTATCATAAACCTACAAATGAATAATTCTTTCTGCTTATTGCCTCTTCTAGTTTCCGTCATTCCACAATAAATTATCTAGTAACACTTTTACAACTCACAAAGTTTAATAGCAAAATACAAATGGACTGAATTTGCAGCAGTTTTTTCTTCAGATAAATTTCCATGGCTAGAGTCAGTATTTTATTAGTGACTTGTTCTAAACTAGGAAAAAGAAATTTGAGAAAAAAAGATCAGGAAACCGTGTTAGATTAGTATTTTCTGAAGTGTTTCTTTATAAATCAGGCTGAGGGTTTGGGGACTAAATTATTTCTAAAGAATAAAGCTCTATTAACTGCACATGGTTGCAAGAGAGTACATGCAAAAATAAAGAACAGAATTTATGAAAAGGAAAAAATAGTGGAAAATTCTACTGCATCATATATGTATGTATGTATACATGTATACATGTATATATGTATATATGTATATATGCATATATGTATATATGTATATATGTATATATGTATATATGTATATATGTATATATGTATATATGTATATGTATGTATTATTCCAATAATCTTGCTATTAGAAGGATCTCTGATATTTCTAAGGTTCAAATTCTTTAGATGAGCTATTTTTGTGCAGCTTACCTGACATTTTCTGACAGATACTGACTTGATGCTGGGTGAAACTGTAAAATGAGTCTTAAAATTGTCATCCCTACTCCTAGCTAATTTCACTTGAATATTTTATTTTACTTTTCCCCTCCCTACACATGTTTAGTAATTATATAATTTAATACACTTACTTTTAAATTAATGCAAAACTTTGACAGTTAATATCCTTCACATTTTTGTGGGAAAATTTTATCTAATTTAAATTTTATCAGATTTAAACAGTAAATATTCCTATTTTGAAGCTTGGAATTATGTCCACAGTTTTACATTGCAAATACCACATCAGTCCAACTTTTAAAATCAGTGGTTGTCTATACACCCAGGTTAAACAGAGGTGGATCAGGTTCAGAATCAGTGACAAATTCTTGTGCACCAGACTAAAAGAGAACGTACGAAAGATTTTTCTTCTCTAATCTTTAAGCAGTGAAGGATAATCAAAGTAAATAAATGCCAGTTGAATTTCAACATGCACAATTTTCAAGTATGAATTGTACTAGGCTTCTTTTTTCACCTATAAAGACAACTAATGAAACATCTTGGAAGAAAATTGTCAAGTATGAGATGATATATAAAGTTTAAGATCAATTGTTGTTCAGTATACATTGTATGGGAGACTAGTGAATATATAACAATAACAAAATGTATATTGTAAGTTATAATTATCATGTTCTTTAACAGGGCTCCTATCACATAAGAGATTAATGAGAGTCTTAAAATCCAGGTAACATTTCTGACAAAAATCTATCAGCCAAATTAGTGTTTTATTTTTTTGAATTTAGGAAGAAAATCTGCACAAGTGTATTATTTTACTTTAATTTCCTTATATGTTCTCAAATACAGTTTCATGCCCATCACACAAAATAGAATATATTACAGTGGTAAAAATACATATGTCTGTCAGGAAATGGTGCACATTCAGTGTATTCAGGTATGAAGGTATCTAGTCCATTTCTATTTTCACTGTACTTTTCTATAAAAGGATTGCAGAAATGCAGGGAATTGGTATGAACAGGACAAACATAAACTCTTTATTATGCAAAAAAAAAAATCATAAAATATCAATCTGAAATGAAAAGACATGCGTTCAAATATATATTGCAGACTTTTTATAGTCACTTATGAAGTTTTTCAAGAAACAAGCTAAACAAAACATGCAAAGAATACATCTCTCCTTAATTCTCTTCTGTATAAAGGCAATCTGCCAGTCTGCTAGAAAGCTCACTTTTCACTTCTATGTGAGTGATTTTGAAAATGTGAAACCAGTATTTCTTCCATCTGTGAGTGACAGTTTGTGACTTTAAAGATATATGCTTCTTCCATTAAAAGAATTTTGTTTCCAGAACTAAAAATATTTTCTTTCATAAGCAGTACTTAAGTTGATGTGAAAGTGCTCTGCTTCTCTTCCTAAGTGGCAAAAATGAGAAGGTAGGATAGAAAATGTAATCATCTAGATAAAATACAGAAACTTAAACTTTCCAATTAAAATTACACATAGTTCAATGGAAAAATCTCAGGTCATGAGCTCTGGAAACAGTTTTTTGGGGTTTTTTTGTTTTTTTTTTTCCTATGGAGTATGAGATATATGATATATTCTTCAATTTACTTTTCATTCTAAAATCTGATGTGGCCACCTAGAGCTAATCAATGACTATTTATTCATGAAAGTTATCAGTCATAACCCGAAGCAGTATGAACTATGGTGTGTAGAGATATATTTGCAAAGACCTGTGCCTTAAAACATGTGTTGTAATGGTTTCAGGCTTTGTGAGGGACTGGAAGGACTGCTGGCCTGAGCCATTTCAGGCACATGCATGGGGAAAGGGGCAGGTCAGGTCTCACCCTGGCAAGGTCCTGCCCTGCCCCACACAGCCTGCACCCCCAGGGGCTGGATTCCAGCAGTGGGGCCAAACCCTGGCACTAGGGAGGCAATGCTCCACACTCCAACCCTGGAGCCCCTAACCCAGCTCCAAAGTGGCAAAACGACCAGAAGCCTTTCCGGGAAGGGCCCCGGAAAGCCAAAGTGAACTTAAGGCAAAGCACCACCTGAGCATGTGTTTGCCCTACCTTCCCTTGGATTTTATATCAGCTAAAACACCATTGGAACCAGGAGTGGTAGCTATATCTGCTCTTTTCTAGATCTCCTATCTCTTTCTTGTTCTTCTAATTCCTTCTTCTTGAAATATGGGTTGGAGTTTGCTGAGTTGAATGGGCTTAGATTTTGCCAAGGTAATGCTTTGTGAAATGCTTTATATTGATTGGATGTTGTCATAAACTTTTGCCAAAGCTCCCTGATTTTCTGAAGTTTGCCAGTAAAGTTTCTTGTTGCTTTGACCTTTCAGAAAATCTTGTCAATGTTTCTCTTTAAACTCAAGGTACGTAAAAAACACAACTGTAAGCTCCTTAAGGGACTTTGGCAAATGCCCTCTAGAGCCTCACAAGCTGCCACTATGTACATTACAACTGTGGGCTCCTGCTGTCATTTGTTTGAAGTCTAATTTTAGACTGAACTCAAAATTATATCCTAAAGTTGAAAACAGCCCTCAGACCTATATATAATCCACTTGATTCAGTTGATACCAGAAAATCCTTGCACTGCTTTATTTAGTTTTTTTTTTTTGAGTTGAAGAACCGCAAGCTTTCTTGGATCCATAATAGCTTTCTTCCTCATTTTGGGTACCTGGATTTATCTTCCAAAATTCAGTCAGATAAATTTTGAGGGTTTTTTTACCACTAGGAGAAAAAATAGTTTTTTATACACTATTAATATGTTTTCTTTTAAAAACAATGCCAAACAATGTCAAACAACATGCTTTGCCACTTGTTTATTATACAAACGTAATTTTCCATGTTTAACTAACAGTCAAGTTTCTATACAGTCCTTTTATTATGGGTGGCTCATGTAGCGGGCAGCTATTATATCATCATGCTTTGCTCAGTGTATAATTAAAAACCAAGCTCCCTAAGTAATCTGAAGGTTACCATGAATCTTAACAGTTTTTACAAGAACTGGTCTTGCAGCACACTTCTTACTCAGTCTGTCCTGCTGTCCTATGCACATACCACAAGTAACTAAACTAAGTTAGTATGCAGAATAATTTATAGTTTCATTGTTGTGGGCTAATTTCATTTTGCTTACACATGAATTAGAAATATTATTCTTTGAAATTTTCAGTAATACAAATTAATACATGACTAGAATACATGCGTATTATAGTGCTTTATAGAATAATATTACTAATTTTTTAAGCAAAAAATTAGAATTATATTTCAAGTTGACTGAAATGTAGGCATAAATGGGGTAAAGAACATTTTATTTCAGAGTCTATCCTTTGGATTCACTGTTGGAAAATTAAATACTAAGATATACATAGAAACACATCTATAAGATATATGTGGAAATATATACATAATTTTGGTTGTTTTTTAGAAAAATATAGCACTGTTGCATGCAGGAAAACAAGACTTTTGTGTCTAGAGACTCTGTCTTAAGACTCTCTATGAGAACTTATTTGTCTCCCTCTCTATATCTTAATGTTCTTGCTTTGAAAATTTTTCTTATTTTCATTTTTTACATTTAAAAGACATAGCTAGCACAGTCTCAAAGCCATTACAGTCATTCACTGAAGTTGAGTAAGCAACAGGCAGATGGGACAGGGATGACAGATGAGACAGACATCTCTGAAACAAAATATTTACCTGAACACCTACATCATTATTGTTATTCAGGAGATCTTGCATCACACAGAGAAAAAATACTTGTGTATAATTGACTCAGAGTCAGGCTCTGCAAGGTCATGTTGACTTGTTGCTTATGCATTTAAATTCTAATTAAGGGAAGAAAAATAAAGGTGGTTTTACCATCTGGGAAAGGCGGGTGACCCCTGCTCAGAGGGTGGACACATAAAAAGAAGGAAGGCTGCCGTATAACATGGTCACATTTTACACCTGTCTCAGAGAACTAGAAGCTATCTGCAAGAATCTGTCGTTTTGATACATTTCATATGTCTTTTTCAGGTAGGAAAGTCAGTTTGTCAGGTGACAGCCACTTTCCCAGCTGATATAGCTGCATTCACCCTCCTTAAATGCTCAGTAAGGAGTTGGAGGTTTGTCAGTTAAATATATGACATTGTTATGACTCTTGATGACATGTGCAATGACACAACTTAGCTAGAGTGCTAAAAGTCATCTCTCTGCCAACAATGTGAAGTGACACAGCGCTCATTCCATTGCCAGTTTTGCCTCTTCTGTAATTGATATGTTTGCCACAGTTGTACCAGTGATACAATTTTGCACCTTTTATACAGTTTTCATCCAGGTCATGTGACAGCTCTGAGAGGCTCCATATTTATCCTGCAGGAAAAAAAGACAAAGAGGAATAACTCCACTTCAAATCCACCTTAAAAATTCCAGTCCCATCTGGCCTGTACTTACTTAAATAGTATGTTCAGATACCAGAAGGGCAGACTTTTACCTTCAATGCCAGTGTTTTAATGTTTAAGTCCAAGAAGAAAAACCTCAGCTGAGGTCTGAAAATGTCTGCAAATACAGAGTTTATTGTGGCTGTTCACATCCAAGAGATAGTTTTGAGAATGTAAAAAAATGTTCTGTTTTGAAAACGGAATCTTAAATGTTAAGAGAAAACCTTAAACCAAAATGTGAACATATTGCCACCAAAAAAAAAAAAAATTATATACTTACAGCCATGAGAAATGATTTTTTTTTTTTGTTAAATACTAAGTGATACTTGTTCACTGCCACTAAAGCTGGAAAGCTTCAGCTGATTCCCACAAGAAGTGAAAGTAACTTTTGTGCAATAATGGAAAAATGGATATAGGAATTAGCTTCCTAGAAAAAGAAAAGTTGTTCCTGGAATAAATATGTATGTTTACTGCTTTAGGAAGTACATTATTTGCTATTTCTAGCAGTTCTTAGATGCAAACTGTGATGGTAAATATCCAAGAGTATACATGAACCTTGTGGTGCTCAGCACTGAATTATGCTTTTCTCTGCAGCATTATAATTGTAATCGTTATTTTTAACTGAAAAGATCGAGGTGCCTAAGCATGGGATTGACTTTAGGCAAAATACTAAGTAGAAAAGAAAGTGCTCCCACAAATCTCACTTCCACCAGAATTTCAAAGAATCACAGAATATGCTCAGCTGGAAGGGACCCACAAGGATGATTTGAGTCCAAGTCCCGGCCCTGCACTGGATCTTTAGATTCTAATTAGGCATTAAAGGGAAAAGTTAAAGAAAAAGTCTACTTCTGTAGATGAAATAGGTGGCAAATTAATTCCCAAGGAAAGGTGGAAACCTGAGCTTCAGTAATTCTTAAAATTTAGGGATGATGAATGAATTTCTCTTTTTTTAAAGAAAAGTCATTATATCTTTTTGCTGTCTAGGCTGAGCCGTAATGTAAATGCAAGATTCATAGGAACTGAAACAAGAACCACAGCTCAAATACAATGGTCAGTGCCTTCAGCTGCAAATCAAGAGTGACTTTTGCTACCTGCGTTTTCTTAGTTTTTTGTGTTTAATATGAAATAACATGAAACCCTTACATTTCTTATAGAAATTTTGAACTTACACTGGGTACTATTCATTATTACATGTAGTGGTTTATTTTTTTGCCTATAATTTGTTCATAACAAATCTTAAAAGTACTATTCAAATTTTGTTAACCTGATTATTACTCTTTTCCTTTACTTTTTTTTTTTCTTTTTTTTTTTTTTTTTTTTTTTTTTTTTTTTTTTTTTTTTTGCAGGTCTTTCAAAACTGACAGGGTCTTTAATGCAATACTTTCTGTTATTAAATTTGGGCTATAGTTCGGGAAGAAAAGTACATATTATAAAGGTGACAAGGAGTAAAACATGGCAATTACAGATGAAATATTGTGATGAAGATTAGATTACATGACCAGCCATTAGATTACATAATCAGCAGAATTAAGAAACCTTTCAAGAAATTGGTCTTTCTGCTCATTCTGCTTTGAGCTTTTCTCCTTTGCTCAGGTTTTAGGGAAGATGGTCAAGGACATTAGCAATCCTATTGGTTTCATAGACTGATATTGACTCATGTTTTGATATTGAGTTTTAATTTCAGTTTGCATTAAAATCAAAATAAGAGAAACAGCAGAGGCAATTTTAGTAGGTACACTGAAAGAAGCATTTGACTTTTGATATTGGAAATGTTTTGAAACATTTGCAAATATTGTAACTTTTTTCTGTTACAAATGTTCATCAAATGTAAAAGACCACAATGTGCCACACATCTGACAGACATTTACATTTTTTAAACTAAATGGAATAATAGATATAAAACACAATGTGATATAAAACACAGTGTCTAGTGTAATTTCATTTCAATGGTGCCTTTTAGCAACACCTGGCAACAGTTACATGGAAGACAGAAAAAAATATAGAAATTTGTTTCTGAGTGATTAAACAGCTTTCTTTTATCAATATACAACATTTCATTCTAAGCATGGATCACTCTATGAGTTAAAGTGGCTTCTTGAAACATGAAATGAAATAAAACCCTATTTTATTATTGTGCTGCTTGTATTTATGCAAGACAAAAGCAAAGGGAAAAGACAAAATGCAGGGGAGTAATTTTGACAATTAAGTAATTTCTGATAATCGTAAGTACCAAAAATGCTGAAATTATTATTTAGATATGAGAACTGTTGGTTTGAAGAAAAGACATGCCTCAGATATTCCAGAAAGGGGTGTACAATGTACTAGAGCACAGGGACCTCGTATGATTTGAGAAAGACAACCAATTCGGTAGTAGATCAAAAGTGAAAGCAATTTGTTTTTCATAATTATTTTCTGGTAGATACATTTTGTCTCTCAAGATCTACTTAACCAGCAGTTTATTCAACTCTGGTTTGCTTTTCTTTATAGTTTTCCTCAAATTAGACATGTAAGACCAATGTTTCACCTATTGTTTATAATATTTATCAAAAGGAAAAATATGCCATAATTTTTCAGGGCTTTTTTCTCTAAGTTAATCTGTGCAATTTATTCTTAAGCTTATTTGCTTTTAAAATTATAAAGTAATTCAACCATAAATAGTACTTAACATTAGTTTTGACGATGCTTCAAATATACTTCTGGATTGATGGATATAACTTCATTTGAATGTCTGTGGAAACAACATCAAAAACTTCGATAAATTATAAAAGTGCCTTTCATTTTCAACTTTAATAATAGTTGATATTATATTTGCAAAGAAAATCACTCCAAAGTTAGAACAGCTTAGAATGAAGTAATCCACGGAATCTTGTGTTCTTGAGCATAAGCAGTAAAATAAAGTTTTTAATTCATTGCTCATGTACTGTCCTGTCCATGAGACCCTTGCATCATTCAGCACACATGATTAATAGCACTCAGTAAATAGTTAGCTTTTCAATATTTTGTTTTCTTGTTATTATTCACTGAGCAGCCTAAGGCCACTATTCAAGTGCTGCTAAGGAAACAGAATTATTAATCTCCTCATGTTTTATTTGATGGCAATGATCATTGTAGCATCTAATGCTTCACAAGTAGTAATTAATTTGTTTTAGCAGAACTCCTGTGAAATGAGAGGGTATTATTCCTGTTTAAAAGGTGGAGAGCTGAGATAAAGAGATATGAATGACTCAAGCTTATGAACATTTTGAGATTTCTGAGATCTGCTTCCTTAGAAGAATGTCAAATTTTGTAAATTTCATTTATTCAAGACATAAATCTCATTTATTTCAGATGCAATGTGAGATGTGAATTGCTGCAAAAGCAGGGTCTTAGGGCTGGGGATCAACTCATGAAATGCAGATGCCTACATTGCAGAAAACAGTAGTTGATTTAGATACCCTTGACTCCATTCATAGTCTGTGGAGATACTTTTAAGGCTTAGCTCATCTCATCTTTAAATAGGTAAGACAAATGCTACAAATGCCTATTTTTCTCTCTCTCTTGTAGTCTCTACTAGTTAAAGAGTCAGTGTAGGCTAATCATAATGTAGCTCCTCATCTTAATGCTCATTCTTAGTAACACTCAGTCAAAAACCTTGCATTATGGTTGTGAATTGTGACAGAGAGAGGGAAAGCTGGCAGACCTTCTGTGCCTTCTGTACTCTCAGATTCTCACTTTAGACAACAGCTGTCAATATTCAATACTAGTAAGTAGGAAAGTAATTCACAATAATAACTGAGAGTAAAACTTCTGTGGGTAGAATATGTGATGTAGTTCCCTAAAAGGATTTAGAGGATTTTGCTGGGAAGATTGAAAAATAAAGATTTTGTCTGTGCTAACACATGCTTTCTCATAACCTAAACAAAGGAGGTAGCTTTTCATGGTAAGAAACACCTCCTTGATTGCATCATTCCTCATGGGTAAGCTGGGTCTGTATAGAACCTGCAAAAAATGACTCAAATAATCTAAAACCAATTCTTTAAATTCAACATAGATTTTATTTCAACAAATTTGATAGCTCTGTAAGATCACAGATTTTTAGTTGGCCTATTCCTAGGAATTAAATATCTAATTTTGTGTTTTATATTCAATTAAGCAGCTTGCAAGTTTTAGTTCCATAAGCTTCTTTTTTCAAATATCAGATATTTTCAACTGAGAGTATAGACTTAAATTTTATTGAACCTAGTTACAAATCTAATCACTGTTTGAAATTCACTGTTACATTTACCTCATGGTTTGTTTTGTGCCTGTCTACCATGACTTGCCAATTGACAGAGTTAATGGAACAATCAAAAATTACCTTTCTTATATTGAAGAGCAGTTTTTAGGGCAACCATGAATGATAGATGTGATTTATTCCAGACCAATGCATTCCATTCTTTCTTTTTTACTTTACAGTTGTGAGAAAACACCTTTCATATGACAAAAATTGGAACACATCTGCTGAAGGCTGAGTGATGGAAGTCCCTTGATGTTTGAACATGCAAAGCGTATCATCACTAATGCAGAGAAGTGAGAGAATATGGGATCTTACAAATAGTGTGAACAGTGAATGAGGATATAGGAAATGGAAAAGTTTTCCTTTGTACTGATGGTTTTCCTTTGTACTGATTGTTTTCATCCTTAAAACTTTCACAAGACACTTGTATCTCTGTTATTGGGTTCCAATTTTTATTCTCACATGAAAACTGGACAATGAAAACTTAAAAAAGCATAGAACCTTCAGAAATTTAGGAGCTTATGTAGATACAGATAAATGACACATAAATTCAGTCCAACTATTTTTTCAAATGCTTTATTGAAATAAATATTTAACTCTTCAAAGCAGGCAGAGATTCTAAATTCAAATAGTTATATTAGAAAATAGATTAAAGTCATCATAAATAGTATAAGTGCATTCACTTTAAAAAAAGGCAAAAAATGAAACTAAAAACAAACTAAACCCTAACAAACCCTTCCAAAATATCATATGAAACTGTAAAAAACACTCACACTAAAGAAATAAGAAAAAAATTCCATGCTCATTGAAGTGTTTGGATTTATCCTTAGCTGGGGGTGAATATAACTAAGACTGCCCCCTACATAAATATTTTCTTTTAATTAATCCCCTTATGCTTCAGTATTTTATTGACCCATTCTGCCCCCAGTTGAGTAGAGGACTAAAAATGTGTACACTTAAGAACACAAAGAACACAGAGAAGCAACTCACCTTACTGTAGCAGAAATTGATATGTAGGTGCTGATAAAAAGCTGTTGAAAAATCACCAGAAATTCAAAGGATGTCTCCAACATGAAACAGAATGCTTTTCCTGCTAGAGCTGAAGAACACACAGACTTTAGAGAATGTCAAGCTTGTTTTGCTTTGATGGCTTAGATCCTTATATTCATACATGAACAATAAAATTAATTTGGGAGACTAAGTGGATTTATTGTTCATTTATGCTTGAGCTGGAAGAGGGTGATTAGCTGACAATAACTTGTATTTAGAACTCCTATGTTGGTTGAAACAGAATTTGATAATAATAAAATATCTTAATACTAATACCAATTCTCAAACATAAAATTATATCTACTATGTTTTTATATGGTCAAAATGAATAAAAACAAACATTATCCTAGTTTTATTTGATGAAAGGAATCTATCATTTTCTTAAATTGTAATTTCAATTCTATTAGCATGTGGTAAAATATTTTATTGTTCAAAGACAAAACCTAACTACTGTCAAGTCAATAGCACCTAAAAGATGAATACATTGGTGGATATTGGAAATAGTATTCTGATGTGCCTAATCAGTCACTGAAGGGCAAAACAGTAAAGGAGTAATTATAGCCTGCAACTGTTCTATCAGAATTTAGAGCACATAATTTTTGGACTATAGTGCTGTACAGCTGTGAATGATCAGAAAAACAGTGGTGAGCATGAGGACAGTGAAAATTTTAAAGAATCATTTGCAGTGCTTTCACATGAATATGACATATTGCATTACAAACTTACCCCAAAGAGTTGAGAGGTATGAAAGGAATACCTGCTCCATCTGTATTAGAAAATCAAATTCCCTACTGCAGTAAGTCATCTTTTCCTGAGCAGTAAGTCATCTCTTCCTGTTGTATCACAAAATATTTGAACCTATTAAGATATGATTATTGAGAGATGCCTCTGCCTGAATTAGGGTGCAAAAGAGACCATGTGCTGAAGTTAATAATAGGGATTTTATTTAACAATAAAATGTGAGGTAGAGAGATAGAAATAAATAGGAAGGGCGGAGGAGAAAGAGATCAACATATCAAGCAGAAGATAGTCACCTGTCATGGATTCCTTTGGTCTTTCTTCACTCTGGGCTTCTCATTGCTGGAGGTTTTGAGGGCATTTAAAACCTTTCACTGTTCACACCTTTTAACAAACTGAGTAAGCAATGCTCACTGGCAACATAGTTCTCTTCATTGCTCAAATGATTCCCTCACTTCTAAGGCTAACTAATTCATATGCTTAGTCTTTCTCTCTTTCTCTTCTTTTGAATTGGTGGAATTCTTGGATTGGTGGGATATGTGTTGGTGGTCATATTCTCCCCCCTCCAGAATTACCTTTAACCTAGTCAGAGCTGATTTCACAACAGTTGCTGAACTGGCTTTCTTTGCAGCCCTTAAATTCTACATTCTTTTTGTCCATTGTCAGTGATAAAATCTTCTCCCTCAGCTTTGTTAACCTCAGACAGGGTCTGAGATAAGATGATAGTACCAACTTTGCCTTCAAGTTCCTGCTGTGGTGGCCTAACCACAGTTCCAGGTATCCAAGGAAGGATCTTCAAGGGGGCTTCAGTGGTTGCTGGTAGTCACAGGAGTCACAGAACTTGAAGTGATCTTTATTTGACTGGTGATAGGTGTATAAGCAGTTGCTTCTTCAGAGTTTACCACAGTGGGAATTTTTATCTGGATGCATTACCCAGTATGTACTAACTAGATCTTTTCTCAGCCAGGTTTGGAGTTAGTGCCATCCCGTCTCTCCTTTCTGTGCTTATCTCATGGCAATGTCCTTTTGTGTCCTTAACAGTGTTTGAGGTGGGAAACTGTGCTCTTTAAGACCTTAGAGAACCATACTCTTTTCAGATGATTATGTAGAAATATTTTCTGAAAAGGTAGTTTATGGTATATACAATGGCATCTGTTGATCATCAGAGATTATGATGAGAAACAGAAGTTTCTCAATGTATTGAGAATATTTAACAGCAATTTACATTACAGCTGTTTGGCTAAATCCCTTAAGCAGGTTTAAATAGATCAATCTCACTAATTCAGGCTATATACTCTGCATGTTCTAATATTAACTTGAGTACATCCAGGAGTCATGACTGGATGGTTTATAAACTAGGTGACTTACATAGGAACCTGTGACAGGAGCCAGGAATAAAATCTCACTACTACTCCTGTCTTGAAGACAGGATGGTAAAATGAACAGGCAGAAAATACGGTAGTGCCTTAAATCCCAATTCTTTCCTTTGAAGAATTCAGAAGTTTAGGGTACTAACTTAATAACTTCTTTTTTGTAACCATGAAAAGAAAGGCTCTATAAAGGCTCATGACAGACACTTCTGAGCATAACACAGATTGTGTTGTTGCAGTTTTGGTACTATGTGTGTACCGAATCTGAGCACTTAACTTGTCCGGGACTTACTCATTTTGAATCTTAACTGAGCATCAAAGAGAGCTTGCTCAGTGTTGGTTTGGAACTTAGATTTTCAATGCTGCTGTGAAACTCTGACTTAATAGAAAAAAAATTACCCTTTAATCTGTTACATTACAATTAAAACAACATAACCTTCTCATTGAGGTAATAATGATATAGCTTGGTCCCATGTGGGTAGATAATATTAAGTACTTTTACCTGTTTAATAGTACATTCACACCAAGTTTTATATTGACTGTGCCTCATTTGATTTCATTGTATTGTTTGTCTATGTATACATCCCTGGCATGAATATTTAAAAAATCCACTAAAATCCTTGTCTCCATTTATCTACAATTTTGCTGTTAAGAGCTTGACAAAGACTGTAGATCCAGACGATGGGCAACAAAATAAAAGGCTTCTTTCAAAACTGTTTTACAGGGTTAGGCACAAAGGATGCATTTCTTCAGGGTGTTCATGAATTCCTAACTCAAAGAACAATGGAATTTGAATAAATAGTGTGGTTCAACAGTAATAAAAAACCTATTAATATTTCTCATCCAAAAAGAAGTTTCAGAGTGGTAAGAAGTTTTAGACTTCCAAATTACCTTTGGTTAATTGGCAATCCAAAGCTGAACTTCAATGACACAGTGCTAATTTACTTGCTTGGTGCATCTGATTTGTAACACAGCAGTTTACATAACACTGCAGATGTGAAGATCCCGTCCTGAAGATTTTATGCTGGAAAGATATAGAAAAGTAATAGGCATCACAGGAAAAACAGATTAACCAATTTACCAAACCAAACCACACTAAACAATAACAGCAATGTAACAAAGCAAGTGTTTTTTCACTTGTTCGGTAGTTTGTTCTCAGGTGAGGTGAAAATCAATAATTTAGCTGTACTCTCAGATAAAGTAGTGTATTTAAACAATTCTTGCCTGTTAGAGATTTACTGGACCTCTTACCATTAGAATTATATTCATAAGGCAGGTATAGATGTGACATGCTGTCATATGAAAGGAGAAGATTTTCTTGAACTCTTTATATTTGATCAAACTATTAGAGCCCCTGTATAAACAAGAACCTTGGGATCTCCCAGTCTGTCAGTGCCTATTTATAGGGACTTGTTGCCTAGAATCAAAAGAGCAAAAACACTTGCAACAGTGTTAAAATTATAAAGTAAAAAGTAGACCTTTATTTGGAAGTTTCCTGGTGGTGACAGGCACATGTTCATCAGATTTCTGAAATTTTATAAGGTTTATTAATTAAGATAGAGAACAGGTACATCCAATAAGAGATTCAGTTGCCCCAGTAACCCACCCCTGGGTCAGCCCCTTGGAGCTGGTCCAAGGGCTTCTTTGCCCCACTTCTCGTTATGTCTTCTTTGCCCTACTTGGAAATAATACTAAACAGTATTTCAGAAATATATTAGAAGGTTAGTTTATCACTCTGAAATCTAACAGGGCAGAAAAAATACCAGGAGCTTCATAATTAGTACACAGAGCTATGAATACATGAAAAATACATAAAAATTAAAAATTTTTAGGCATCACACATCATACACCCACTGTATCAGAGGGTGGTCTGACTAACATATTCAGGGTCACACAGTGACAGCATACACATTCTTGGTATATTTTCCACTGCTGGCTTCTGCTACTGTCCTTGAAGAACTCACAGTTCATGGAATAACACACTTTCTTAACAAACACACAGATAATAGAAAACATTAGTGACAAAGTGGCGCCGGCAAAACTATATACAATCACGAACAGGGACGGGACATCTGGACCAGTGACATGAGCTATTTATTCAGCACATCAGTCTCAGCACATTGTTAGACAATGGAGACAGGATGTTAACAGCTCGCTGATCCACAGGAAATGCCAAGGAGGTGTTACATTAAAGCATAGCATAAAACTATCTCGGCCTAGATTTCAGCCAATCACACATACAGCAACACATATTGACAAGAATTCTATCCAATCAAATAAAACACACGTAATGGTAGGTAAAACAAAGACTGGTTCATAAGAGACAAAGAACAGAGATCCATTCATACTAACCTTCTAAAGATATACATCAAATAACCTTGTTGCAATCCATAAGCCAATTCTACAGAGGTCTATTGTTATTTATCACATATGCTCTACTGCTTAGAAAACTTTTTTGCTGTATATGCAATGCTAACAAAACTTCTGCCTGAGGCCTGCTCTTTTTAACCATTTCCTCAAAACCCTCTAACTTTATGAATCCCAGCAATAAAGTTCCGAGATTGTCGTTGGTAGTAACTGACTGCAAAGATGAATCTGAAACACTATACAGACAAACTCTAGTAACCAATTAAAGATAGCTTGAGGTCATAATTTAGCACACACAAAGTATGGCTCTTACCCAGTAGGCTTCCATATGGAAGAAAAGACAGGTTTAGCCCACTGACCAATCCCAGAAGTTACAGTGAAGTAGTCTTTGGCCCACTTAAGATACATTTACGTCATTTTCTTTGAGGAAGAGGAAATAGTGAAGGTACAGCTGATGTTATTTCATGTTTAGGTGGAATTGAAGTGGCTTTAGTCATTAGCATATGTAGGGACATAAAAAGTAACTTTCATTTTAAATTTAATGCATTTTCAAGTTAATGAAGCCAAGTTCAGCTTTCTGTTATCATCTGATCATTCTTTTGATCTAGTTCCTACTGGCTGTATGGTTCTTGATGGAGCACAGCCACCACGACAATCACAACACAGCTGTATTTCTTCATCTTTGTTTCATATCTGCATCAATTTCAACAGAGCACCACTGTAAGCACCTATGTGCAATCTTTTGCTTCATATCTGCTTTAGAGCAGCACACCAAGCTCCCTCAGTGTTCCTGCTCCTATAGTGTGCAGCTTGTCACTGATGTGCTGTAGCCAATATGCACAATTATTCTTGCTGAACTTTGCTTTTAGGTCCCAAACATGCTCTGAATTTTTGCCATGACCATGGTATATTTAAACATTCCTGGTTTTCATTCATATAAAGTTCTTTGCATTGCTGAATTTTATTATTAGTTTTCTCACTGAAGGTAGGGACTTTGACCAAAGAACTAATGGGCAAGAATGCAGACAAATGTAGTACATTAGACATTACTTTAAAGCTTCCCACCAAGAAGGTGCAGAAGTATTGGTCCTTTCCCTCTTCAAATTCTATTCCTCCACAGGGAGCACTCTAATGATTATTCACTGCCTTTCCTCTCTATTTTTCCAACCCAATTGAGTTGAAAACCATTATGTAACACTAACATAGTTAGAATTCTCTGCATGAAGAAATGACCCTTGATATTTGTTTAGAATTTGATTTCCTTTATTTATTTCTTTAGCCTATACTCTTTAAATCTAAAGCACATAACTATTTTTCTAGAAAAGAGCCTTTTTTGTACCATATTCTTTCAAATGTCTTCTTATAAAGCATTTTACATGTTTAAAAAGGCTGATTATGCCAAGGAAATCAACACATTATCCTACCTTTCACACAAAATTTTCTTCAAAAAGCTGATAAAACTGATATAGGTAGTATGCAAAAATCATAAGTTGGAAAATCATAATCTGCAGAAATTTTTGTAGTTCTAATATGCAAGTAAATATTAATTACTGCTGCAAGGAATCTTTGCTCTGGGAATTGGAACAGCTTCTTCCCTTCTTTCACTGACCTTGGAGTCAACACAGTTTTGTTCTCACATATATTCACTCCTCTGTCTCACAACTTCAGCATTTTTCCCCTTCTTACCAATGAGATGGTAACAGCATAACAGCATCACTGATGGCTTAACATCAACCAGTGTCAGGTCCTTGGCCATGGTTGGAACTGTCTGTGTCCTGCATTGGGGCAGCTCTTGGTGTCTCTTCACAAGCCCTGCCTCTGCTACCAAAACCCTGCTGTAGGCCAAATACATTAAATCTAAAACAAAACATAACAACAAAAAACAAAGCCACAAAACCTAAACAAAAAATGAAAACACTTCCTACAAACCAAGCCAGTAGAAGCTGGAAGTAAAATGAAATAGAAGGAAATTTTGAAATCAGATTTATAAGCAGAAAATATCTTGTTCCCTTCTTGCTGAAAAGAGCACTGAACTGTTTTTAATGTGAGTCAGTCTTTCATTCTGACTCACAATCTTCTGAATCACAATCAAAGAACCATCAATCAAAAAAAAAGGTATGAGCCCTTGAGATGTTTTGTTGGTGTAAATAAGTTTGCTTACAGATTCAAAATAAAGGCAAATTATCCGTGGCTGACTTGCAACAGATGAGGATCTAACAGATCAGTTCTGAAGAGCTGTCTAAAGTCAGATGTTTCACCAGTTCTGCAAAGAAAACAAAACAAAATATAAAACCTTAAGATTAAACCTATGGTAAATTGTGAAATTCAAATTTTTTTGCTTTGTATGCCTTCATCTACTTTAGATTCATAGTCATTGACCCCTTTTTGAAGATAATTCCAAACTTTTCTCAAGACTGAGTCAATTAAACTTTTATCTGACAGATAGCAAGCTACCACTTCTTATAAAGATTCCTTATGAATCCTTAGGCTAGTGTAAAACCTTATCTGCTATGAAGGAAGGAGAACAAAAGAATTCAGCTACTGGTCAGTGTCCTCAGATGACACAAGAGTGCTCTGGACATAGGTAATTTCTTGTTGACTAAGTCATCCTTCTGCTAAAGCATGCTTTGCTGTATATTCCATGAGAAAGTTACCTTTAGGACTTAGAAGTCTAGAAAAAGACACCAATTAATTCAGATTTCCTAACTCCTAATTGGAGTTAGGAAATGGACATGTGTCCATTAATTATTTTCTAACACAAGATCTTTACAATCTTCTGATTACATTCTTCAACTTAAAAATAAAATGCTATAAAATTGCTATAAAAAAGCTAGCAACTCTTTCTTCTTAGGCGGAGGCTTGTCCTGGTCTGTATGTACTAGGACGGTGCTAAGAGCAGCAGCTAAGCTCTGCCTTTCAGAGGAGATGGGCTCCCCTGCTATCTGTCTAACTCTTAGCCTTTCTTTGGTTCTAGTCAGAGTCTCACAAAAGCACAAGCAGAACATTCTGACCAGATGCTCTGGGTCTGTGTCTGTTCCAGAAAGGGGTTGCAGACAATGTCTAGTGAAGATGAGGACACCTACTTAGAGTGGCTTGAACAGTGGCTGAGGAAAAAGGTCTGTCACTGCAGAGCTGGTGCTTTCTTCTGACCATGTCAAATTTGGGCAATAACTTTTCAAGAAAGTGTCTTTCTCTTAGCTCCTTGGGTCATGGAAAGTTAATGGAATTTCATTGCCCACATATGGAGTTCATTAATTGTAGTGGAATCATGATCAACAAGAAGCACACATGGCAGAAGCTCTCTCTATGCTGTGATAAACCCATTTATTTTTGACAGAACTGTAAAAAGAACTAGAGAGAGCAGTCTAGACATATAGGATTTGAGTTAGGGAGATATTTTCTTATTTTTTTTAATTTTAATATTTGATATAATGTCCAAAGAAATTTTAGACTTTTAGTTCAGATCTAAATCGGCAAGAAGTACTGTGGACAAAGATTCACTGAGGCAATGCAGAGAATAACCAAGAACAACATTTCAAGATGAAATGAAGTGTCATATACTGCCCCAGGGGTCAGAATCATCTCTTGTCCTATTAGACATCTTCATTAACAACCTGAGAGTAAAGAGCATATTAATGAAACTTGCAACTGAAAGTGCAGTGAGCATTCGTGAGAAAGAATACAAATGCAACTAGAAAGTACAGAAGTATTTGAAGAAAAAATTTGAAAAACAGTTTAATTAGGGAAAAAAAGTACTATGTAGGAAGGTAACACATGGATGATATTGTTAAAATAGCAATAATTGAAAACAAATAATCACTATCATTAAAAATGGTAAGAACATTTTTACTGAGTTTATTTTTTTAGGATGTGTCAAATTTTTTATGCTATGATTATCCATGGAAAAAGTGATTTTCTACATCTTGTTGCATACTAAATCATGCAGCATTATTCAGAATATCCTATTTTGACCTTCAACATGCTTAAAAAATCATTAGCTTTTTATGCAAAAATGTTAGTTAATTACAGGTGATGTCATTTAGAAGGTAAAGTTGCAACATTTGGAAAATGCCAAAATGAAATATTCTAACTGACTTCAATATAGGAGATTATTGGTTCATATTTTTTTGACTATTTAATTCAGTTCTTAAAAAAAGGAGAACATCTAATTTTTGAAAAAATTCTGGAAGTACTGACATTTCTCTTTCAGCTCTAAATGTGATATTTCAGGGGAAAACATAATCCAAGGTCAATGGAGATTTTGGTATCATATGCCAAAACATTAACTAATCAATCATGAAAGTATTAGTCACTGTCTATCAGGTCTGTTAAGACTGTGTCTGGAATACTTTATATATTTCTCAACATCTTGGTATCTGATTGGGAAGGAAAATGGAACAAGCTGAATGAAGATCAGAGAAAAGCAGGTAACAGATTGCTTGAGAAATTCATTTAAGAAGAAAGGTCACAAACACCTAAATATTCACTACTTGACTAACAATGTGCATAGGTATGCAGCAAATTTAAAAAATGATAAATATAAATACTTATTTATAAAATGCCTAATCAATTATGTGTCCTATGGGACATATTGCAATGAGATGTAATTAATGGTAGATGCCTGAAATTACAAATAAAAAAGACAAGAAAAAAGTCTAAGCTTTCTTGAACAATATTTACAATAGCAACCACAGAAAGTATACTAAAAACAAAATATAAGAGAAACTACAGGACTTTTTTACATCTTCTAAAAAAAAAAAGTTTTCTGTAGTTACAAAACTACCAATTTTTGTAGTTTATCTCATAAAGCCTCACTCCAAGGTAGAGAATTTCTCTATTGGGTCAAATGTGTTGGACTAGATGAGTCCTTGATAGGAAGTGTTTCTTTTTCTTGTACAACCAAAGAGGAGAGACTCTACAATAGAGATAGATTAGATGCTGCAATGGATGTAGTGATGGAGTAAGATGTTTCCTGTAAATGCCTAACAGAAAAATACAGGCTGACTGTCAGTCAAAAGGAATTTCTTAGGCTCGGTCTTACAAGGTCTTAGTGAGATTTATATGGTGTAACAGTATGGAGGGGTGCAAAAGAGTCTAATCTTACCTTTATTTACTTCATTGCTTTCTTTTAGTTATACAAAGCAACTTTATTCCTCATAACATTAATAACCAGAAGGATTCTATTGAAGGTAAATCTAAAATCCTGATCAGTCTCTTTCTCAAAACACAGCTACCTTTCAAAGATGAAATCTTAACTACTACTTCTTCATGGCTACACTACACACCTAGAACTAAACTTGTGAACTGGGAAACATCCCTTCCCATTTCTTCTTTACCTACTAGTTACTGACAGCTAAATATGTTTGTTTATTTGTGGGTTTTTGGGTTATGTTGTTTGGTTTTGGGTTTGGGGTTTCTGTGTTCTTGGTTGGGTTTGTTTTTCTGGGTTTTTTTTAATTTGGTTTCGTTTCATTTCTTGCCCCTTCCCCTTCCCCCCAGTCACCATCTTGGATTTTGGAAAGTTAATTTCCATCCAAGTCCATTCTGTTATTTCAGTTCCTTTTAAGATTTGTAATTTTGTTCACAGGGAATGTAATAGTTGTTCTATGTGTAGTTGCACTGATTCTTAACTATTTAGAAAACAGTCCAAAAGAAAGAAATATTACACATAAAGTGCTAAAATCAAGTTTATATTTACAGTTGGTTTTGGGTTGGTTTTATTTTTTTTCCAGAAAACTGTTCTTTTCTTTAACTTCCTCCTTCTCATACTTCTATCTGTCATTTTCTAAACAGAAATGTTTCCAGAGATACAGTGTGCTATATATGTAGTGTGAAATGGATTCAAATCTGAGACATGCACCCTGCACAGATGCTTTTCATTTGCAAAATTAATTGGTCACATTGGAAACACATTGGATTCATGCTGAGAGGCGTTTGTGGGATTTTGGCCCAACGGAACTGGAAAATATCAGGTCTATTTATTGATGCTTGAATGTTAATAAACACAAACACAAGGACTGTGTTTAGAATTGTTGGTTCACAAATGCTAAACAATTGTTTACATTTTCCTGCTAGTAGTCATAGAGTAGATGTAACACCTCTGGAGAAAGGAACCAACTTTAATAAATAGTTCCAGTGAAAAGGAAGTGAAGACAAAATCTATTTAGTAGAATAAGGAGCTTCTTGGAAGATAAGCTAACATATATGCCTTCTTGAAAGCAATTATAAAGGAGTATTTGCCATCTTTATACCTGTTTTTGGTCTAGTTTTTTGGTGCTGTAATAAGCCCTTCACCTACTTGATTATCTGACTGGTAGGATTCATCTTACTGCAACCTAATTATTTCTTCTTTTTTCTGCCTACAGATTACTCTACTCACAATTTCAAATTCCTTTTCTAACTGACCTGGTTTCAGCTGGGATAGAGTTAGCTGTCTTCTAAGTAGCTGGTACAGTGCTGTTTTGGATTTAGCATGAGAATAATATTGATAAAACACTGCTGTTTTAATTCTAAATCTAGGACTTTCTAGTGTGTCAGACTCTGCCAGAGAGCAGGTGCACAAGTAATTGGGAGGAAGCACAGCTGGAACAGTTGACCCAAAGCAGCCAAAGGGATATTCCACACAACACAGCATCACGGTCAGTATATGAACAGGACAGAGTTAGATAGGAGGAGCCAATCATTATTTGGGGCTGAGTTGTGCATCAGTCATTGGATGGTGAGCAGTTGTATAGTGCGTTGTTTGCAGTACACTAATTTTAAATTGATTGATCTTGAGACTGCAAGTTAATGAGTGCCTCTAATATGATAGGAATACATGGAAGATATTTTTGGATCGAAGCCCAAAATTTTACTGTAAGCCTTTCCATCTCTTGAAAAAACTATTTTAGTTAATTTCTTCAGTCTCTCTTCATGTCTGGCAAAGCTTATTTCAATTAGTTATTTCAGGTTCCCTTTTTCTCTCAGCTTTTATTTATTATGTCATTATGCTCCTAGACTGATGCATTACATCATGTAATACAAAATAAGTATAATTGAGTTACCTTAGGGATAGTGGTAGCAATTCTATAGTTGAAGTTGAATTGGCTGTTATACTATAAATATTTGAAGCATGATTAATACCTTGGCAATTTCTAGTCTCATTTTGAAAAAAAAGTTGAAATGTAAGCTGAAAATATAGCTGTAAATCTACATAAAGGGAAAATAATCTGAATTTATCACCTTTTCTAAAACCTATCTAGGGAAAAATTTTCTCCTCTGTGCAGAAAGAGAAATTTCCAACCAAGTTCTTCTTCAGTTTTTTATTTGCTGAATTCTTTGAAGCTTTGTAATGCTCACTTTTTTCCTTGGGTTATGTCTTAGGACAAAAAAGTTCTCATAATCATGATCTTCTATAACATCAGAAAGACTTTTTTAATTGAAAAATTGAAGAGTTTATCTCTATAAAAAGCGAAAATTAAGAGTTGCTTCCCTATAAACAAGGCAGTAGGTTAAGTATGTGTAAAATACCTTAAAAACTACATAGAACATTATAAACTACCCTTTAGTCTGTTAAGAAAAGGCTGAATTTCCACAAATAAATATGCCCCTCTACATTTTGCGTTAAAGAAGTTTAAAACAACTAAATTCCTGGTCTCTCTCTTAAAGAAAGTAGATAAATCCAGCCCACAATACCACATAAATATCAGAGAGATAAAACACCTCAGGAGGAATATGGACCAAAGAAAACTAGACCGAGACTAACAGCTAATTTAACTTCAGCCCAGAAAGACTTTGAATTACTGTGATGAAGTTTTCTCCCATTTCCTCTTCCCTTTATATTCCTCCTTTTAAACATTATGTACATTAATTTAGAGAAGGAAAAAGAATAACTACAGCTTAAAAAAACCGCACATAATATTTTCTCAGACTGGGATATTAAGGTTGCCTCCTGTCTTATCTTGGCTTGAAGGCACTTGCGTTCATTGGTGTAATAAAAGGTTTGATGGGCTAAAACCCTCACAGGAGTTTCAGCAAGGACATACCTTTGGGAAAATAGATGAAAAAGCATTAGTATTTTTTTGTCCTTCCTATATCAACAGTTATTGTTATTATATTATTTATAACATTTCATGTTATATTTAGTTAATAGCACCTAAAACTGGTGCTTATAAAAATAAAAATGATAAAAATATATTTGCACAAGCATAGCAATACATATTATAGAAAGAGGAGTTAGCACTGAATGGTGCACTGTAATTTGTTAACATATAACAGTTCTATTAGAACACAAACCAGAAACTTGAGCACAGTAAAAATCAGACTTGCTGCCCCAAATTGATTAGGCACAAGGTTTAAAAAATAAAGATTTCCAACTTTCTGAGTTTCCTACTCCATCTTTCTGACAAATTTGGCAACTTCAAACATTCTTACTGTGACAATAACAGCTTCCTTGTCTATAGGAGCAGTTGTTGACCCTTTTTAAGGTTAGACTTGGCTTTGCTCTCTGCATCAGTTCTGCTTTGCTCACCACATTCTGCGCGGGTCAGGATGTGCCCTCTCTGCTCCTGCACCCTTGCCTAACCGATGATCTTGGAGATTCTCCCCACTGTGCATGCATCCATTAGCTCAATGAAGTAGAAATGCTCCCTTTCCCCTTGGTCCTGCCTGCCAAAGCATGCAGCAGCCTTGACAATGAAATCTCTTCTCCTCTCTGCTGCCCATCTTGTCCTATACAATATTAGCACATGTACAATGAACTATGAACAGAAACTCTCAGAGAGTAGGTAATTAATGACAAACATATGAATTTATCTTGAACACTAAATAGTGCATAACTGGTCACTCAGCTTATAGAAATAGAGGAAGAGTTTTGTATAGATAATTTTTTTTGAAGTGTGTGAGCATAATTAATATAATAAAACCACCTGACAGAAAAATAATTTGAAAATTATATATAGTAAGATTTGAAAATTTATACTTCCTTCAATTCCTATTAGCAGTGTTTACACTCCTCACCAGGTGCTAGTCCATAATCCACAAGAAATTAACTTCATTAAAAAGTCAACACAAATTCTAGCTCTCAATTAACATTATCTCAAGGGCCTTGGGAGGATTCAAGGTATAGATAGGCTTTCTGTTTAAAGCAGATAACTTAATTCTAGATAAAAAAAATGAAACAAATGGCAATTATGACAACTATTTCTCAATTTTTGTGACTTTTAAAATGTATACATCAGATAACATTTCCTAAGCAGCAGCCTTTAAAACTTGCATGAAAAATATGGTACCTTCTGAAGAAACAAAAACCAGTTTATTAAGGCATTGAAAGTTTTACTGAAAAAAAATTAGCAAAATTCATGACCATTATTATATGTAATTTTCTCTGAATAATGTTTTTTCCCTCTTGCAAATAAATACACAGTCCTTGTCTGGTTAAAAGAAAAATTAATAGAAAAACAATTTCTTAATTGGAAATAGAAACCCAGGTTTTCAATATGATTTATATGAGATTACATAATAATTAATTAGTCATTAAACAATATAAGCTATATAAACTAATCTATATAACCTATTTAATCTATATAATTTAATATATAGAATATAATCTATATAATCTTAATATCACTTTGAAGTCAGATAAAATAGTTAATATACAGAAACTAAGAGAAGTTTGAAGTTTCTTAAAATGGTTGAAAGCAAAAAACAAGATTAAATATTTCTAGTGGACTAAAATTTCTTATTGGCTTGAATTGTTTTACATTTTTAAAGAGTCATCTAGAAGATAACCACATTTAAAAGGTTTAAAGAGTTCTAATTTTATTTTAAAATCTGCTTTTTTTTTAAACATCAAAATTTAAACACCAGCTTGCACAAATCTTATTTAAATTTGTATGTTTTTATCTCCAAATTATTTTCTATAGTCTCTAATCCTTAACTGCATGAGGAAGATGTAAACTGTTCTTGATAAAATAAATGAAATTACTAGCAAATATTATTTTGAGGGAAGAAAACAGAGATGAAGTGGAATATGTGAGATTTTTTTGTGATAGCTTGAAGAACTAGATTTAAGGTAGCTATTCAGAGCAAAAATATTAAACAAAAATACTGGAACAAAATGTATTGAAATATATGTTATTGGATAATGACTTACATGCCAAATCTAATGGCAATGGCATACAGATTTTTGATAAAGTTTAGTGAAAAATGGACTTAGAACCTATCAGCTGATATTAAAATTATAATACGAAGAATATTTTCCAAAAAATACTTTCCATAAAATTTCATTAAATGAAGAATAATTTTTTTTAACTGATAAAGCACCCTTGCAAATAAAGTTTATCCTATCTGAAATGTAGAATAAAATAAACATCCATAAGTTACTACAGATTCCAGTATTTTTTTAAAATAAATTTCAATATAACTTGGAGGTCATGATAACACTGTTGAGACCTTAGCAGTAACATTCTAGAAAATGTATGTGTTTTTTTGGTAAAAATGTATTGTTTCTAAATTCATGGAAGCTAGGAAAAAAATAATACAATAATGCTTATGAAGTGACAGATAAATTATTCATAGGGAAAATCTCTGAAAGTTCTCTATTTTTTTCTTCTACAAGCACCAGATCAGGAAGACAAAAAAGAGGATATTACTGTTCTTCAGTCTCCTTTCCCTGCAAAAAAAGGAAAGTTAATGCACTATAATTAACTGAGTTTTCTCTCCCTTTAAAAATCACAAAATTTTTAATATGCTTTAAAAATTAGAAATAGTTTTCCCTTCTTAATTATCTAACTGTTCAGAGAGTAATCCAAGGAAATTATTTCTCTGAAATGTTCTCTCTAACTATCTTACAACTTTGCGATGTGGCTAGTAAGTATGTTTTTACCAAAATAACAACATTGGTTACTATTGCTAAAGCAATCAAGACTAGTGTAGAATATTTACAGGAGGATTAATAATGTACCTGGAAATCATAAAGCATTTATTTATAACAAAAAATAGAAAATAATAATTCTAAAGAAAATAAATCTTGAAAAGCTTTTGAGTTTTGTCTCTGGTGATCATGAAAAAGACAGTCTTTGGCTGAAAGCATTTATATGAAAATATAACAAGTGTTAGGAATATTTTTAAAAAGAATTTTGTGTCTTATCTATAATATTGATGCATCCAAAATAATGTCTTTAAAAAGATATATAATTGAAAACAACTTTGTAAAGATGTTGTTAGACTAGCTTTTTACAAGGACAAAATTACCAATCTGCTGCGTTATTGGAAAGATTAAATACTTACAAGTTTAAAATGCAACTGAAATTATCAAATTCATGTTCAGCCAATAAAGGAATGACAGCATTAAAATTTTAGTCCAGATCAAATTTCAAAGAGGAATATCTTCCTCTTTCAGTGAAAATATGAAAGCCAAGCGAATAAATCTCTGAACCAAGTAAGCAACTTTGCCAGTCCTCTGTTCATTTGAAGCAAAATTCTGAAAGCGTCCTCTCAGGACACTGAGGCTTGAGGAAGGAAGATGGTTTTGTGTGGTCCTGTGCATAATGCTTATTGCAGATTTGATTACATCTAATGACTAAATATTACCAGGTTTTGCCAGTCTCCCAACTATTAATTCAAATAATTTGTCTGGCCCCAGGAAAACCTGAGTGTGATCTGCCACTTTGATTATGCGTTGTTTATTCTGTAATGAGGCAAGAAGAGGTCCAAATTAGCAGGATATACACAAACAGTGTGATCTGAAAGTTCTTTACTATGGTTTTAAGACAACTGAAAAATTGATTAAATACACCAAAAGACACAGCAACACTCTGATGCCCTTTGTTTCACACTTTGAAAATTGTAACAATTATCTATGAAGAATTGTATTGGGTCTACAGATTACTGGTTGAGAATTTTTTCATTGTTTCAATTACAAGCAAAGTATAAGCAAAATATGTCTAAGACATAGACATATTAGAGACAAATTTTCTCTAATATAGTCTTAGAAATATTAGACACTCTAATCACTTACTATTTCAAGTGATTTTGTTAAAAAAGTTATCTATCATTTAAAGTATTGTGATCAGTTTTCTTCACAGTTTGCCAAAAATTTTTGTTTTCATCTCAATATTTCATTCTAATGAAGGAATTAGTAAGCCAAGCAGGCACAAAAGGTAGGTCTATAATGGTATGTACTTGCTGCATGACTGAGCTATGGAATTGAATAAAGATTTAAGTAAATAATGATTATTATAGTTTCTGACACATGAAATTCCTCTGTAAGAAAAGAATCCACTTTTCTGTAAGATAACCATTGCACAGAAATTTCTGAAAAAGAGGAATATTTACAAGTGAAGAAGGCTTTGTAGAATAGAATACCTTTGTCTACCTGTGCACATTGTAACATCGTCCCTCAAAATACATATAAATACGAAATTAGAGCCTAGGATAACACAGATATGGTAGAAAAATGTTACTGTCAATGAGCTAGACTTCCCTTTACAAATGAACAGAGGAATTTGGGATGCTGCTGCTCTGTCGCTGTGTCAGATTCTCCTTCTACATGCAGAAAGAATAACTACTTGATCACCCAGAGGATGTGAATACCTGTTTCTTGATTTTATTGGTATAGAAATACTTCTCCGTATCTCCCTCCTGAAGTTTGTTTTATTCTTTATGTAAAGAGAAATTGTCAAACCTGATTTCTTAAAACTGGTCCTATTTCCTCTGCTTATGGAAACTCAGCTTAAAAATGGTTCTTTTTATGCTTCCTTCTATTTTAGAAAAGGAAATTTTGTACTTATCTCATCTTTCTCCCCTTCAATTTTTTACTGAGAGATGAAAGGTGATTGGAAATAGCCAGCATAAATCCATCAAGATAAACCATGCTTGATTGTTCTTGACTGTGCCTGAAATGCTATGTCCAGTTTTGCAATCCAAATAAAAGAAAAATATTTATAAACTGGAATTCAGCCATCTGAGGTGGTCAGGAGCTAATTGCAATCTTCCAATACTTTCAGAGAGATCATCAAGATGTTAGAGCCAGCCATCGACCCATAAGTGTCCAAAACCATAACAGGGTGACTGGGGAAGTTCAGACTGAACACAGGAGCAGCAATTCACTAATAAAATCAGTAAGAACTGGAAGTTACCAAGCTGTTTGTGTAAGCTCCATCTTTAGAGGCTTCTGAGAGCTGGGTGGACCGGACCTGAGTAACCTGCTCTAAGGTCAGTGCTGATGAGGTGCAGCAAGAGGAAGAAATTGTCCCTTTCTCAGGATATGAAAGGTCTCATCCATGTGCTTTGTGGCAGCAGACGGGCAGTCTGTAGGATACAGTACAGGCCTCTCCAAAGCCTGATCAGAGATTGTGGAAAGGCAGGCAAGGGGATGGGTTGGGGGTGATGACAACAGGGGGAATGGAATGATGGAGGGGGCAGCACCTGGGAGTGCAGGGCATGACACTACATGTGTCACAACCCAACTATATTTTGCTGTAATCACAGAAAACTGATAAACATTAAAAATAGCAGTAGAAGATTCATTAATAAAATTATTCATAATAAAATTAGAACTCTTAGTTCTTAATTAATTCTTTCTTCATGCTTGGAAAGAAGGTTCAAATAGAATAGATTATTTTGGAAATTAAAGAGACTACATTTCAGTGATCTCATCTAAATGTAAGAGGAGCCTGAATTTCATAACTAAAAATGATATTCCATCACCACAGGTACATACATAGTTACAGGCAGAAAACAGTCATAATATTCAAGCACAGCAATGTTTGAAGTGTAGAGCTATTACGTAAAAAAGGATTTTTTTCCTTGTTGTTAGCACACTCATATTCTAAGCAACAAAGACTTCACCTTGTATATTTAAATAAGGATTCAGAGGACTACCTAGAAAATTATGGCTGAACAAAACTCTTCCAATTGCAAGTACTTCTTTCAAACTGTTTTCAATGACAAATACAACCTTGAATATGTACTAAAGCTAAACAATAAAGACCAAACAAATCATGATCCTTGCAGCCATATACACAGTAGCTCATGGCCATTTTCTCATCTTCCTTTAGTATTTTCTTCATCCTGCCAGTATAACAAATGATAGCATAGGTGCTGTCTCTCCTGATAAAGTTTCTGTACTCTTTGCTGTTAGCAACAGCTCCAAAATACAGTCTGAATGGTCTATAATTTCCAAGTGCTGCAAGGCTGATTTCAGTGCTGCCATTCTACCCACTGAATCACTGTCTAGCTCTCTCGTACTTTTTCTTTCTTTTCTAGTACTTGGGATAGTGATAAGATTGCTTCATGACAGCTTTTTTTGTTTGTCCTGACAGCATCCACGGCTGTCCAGGTAGTGTAAGCAGGGTTGAGGTTCATGTGACACTGGGTAACTGTGTACTGACTTCATGAAGTTGTGTTGTACTGTGAGGATGGTGTTCCCCTCTCAATGCTTTTTTTGCTCTGTTGAATGTGATGAAGTACAGGTTTGTTACAGCAGTGCTGCAGCTGCTTGTCCATGCTGCTGGAACCAACATCAAATCTCCATGCTGATGGCCTGAAGTCAGAAGCATTGGACTTGTAAGATACAGAAATTTTGATGGACTTTGCCAATAGGACTTCAATAGTTGCCTACCCAGGCTTATGTGTGCTAAGTTCATTTACTCATCTTCACTAAGGCTAAAGTCTCAACAAAACTCATCCAAGAGCATCCTCATTCTTATCCACATGGAGGTCCCAGGTCTACTGCTTTGAATGCAGACCATTTTATTCATTTATTAGTGTATTTGATTTCTTGTTCTTTTTCTGAAGAAAAATTATATCAGGATGGTCATCCTGACATCATGCAAAGCTTGAAAAGATCATCAAAACTTAAAAAATATCAAAAATATACATTGCCAGAGTATATTGCAGAGTATACTGGAAAATTAAATAGTTACATGGAACATAATCAGGATATATCATAAATAAGAGAGATCCCGAACATAACAACATAAATAAAGGTAAATGTTTACCATGCATATTCTGCAGAGGCTCAGAATAGTTTTTGTTGAATTAGGAAAGAGCTAAACAGTTCCAAGAGTCTCATTCTGACTTCAAGATTGACTTGTAGTCTACAATGTGTAGTCTACGATTCCCACATCCTGTTTTATTTATCCACTCTAATGGATTTTTCCTTTATACAAACAATTATTAAAAAAGATTTTTTAATGAAAAACAAAACAAAAAATTCCCAACTTGATAATGTCTTTTGCTATAATATTTTTAAAACAATAAATTATTTATTTTTATTCTATTTTGTCAAACTTTAGAAATTTCTAAACTATTCTGGAAATGTTTGATAGTTTAACCTTAGGATAATAAGATCAGCTGGCCCTAAGGATTTATCTAACTTTTAGCTTGCATATTTCCTACATATTTTTATTATTTTTACTAAATAATATTCTGTGTTCTAATTGGGTCTGTGAGCAACATCCACATTAATTGTTCTTAGCAGTTGGTAAATTTCAAGTAAAATCTCCTTGCTTATGTTTGGTGCTACACTTCTTCACCTACCATCTCTATTTCACTGAGGTGTATAAACTATAGTTAGCAGACAAAACCCTCAACCTAGAAGTGGCTTCAGTGTTCAAAGGTCAGCTTTAAATTCACTGCTCATGCATGTTTTTTTCAGATAGCTAAACACTCTGAGGTCAGAAGACAATACTGAGTGGTTTTTTTTTTTTTTTGCTCTGTGTGTGTTTGTTGCAGGGTAAAGTAATCCTCCAGGAAGAATTAAATAAAACATCAAGATAAACCTTGATGTTTTACTCAAGTATTGGAAAGAGCATAGAAGAAAAACCAGTGAGGCTTCAACTCTGGTTAGACCTGAACTTCTTCAAAAAGTGTTCATAATTTTTGAATTGGATAGATAATTATGCACATGATGAAGTGGGTAAAAAAAAGTAATGCAAATTGCAAATCCAAGGCCAGAAATAAATAGCCATTTATAAAGCCATAACTTTGAAAAGTTTGAATTTCAAGTGGCAAAATTGAATGAATATAGGTACCACAGGGTACAGCTTGACCTTTATTTCTCTTACAACTGTCACAAATACTGAATGGATTTGTATGCCACAAATTAGAAAAACTGCTTCTAATTTTGCCCATAGGAAGAAAATGCTAGTTTAATCTGTTCATAGAACATGCAATATTGAATTCAGAGCTTCAGGGAAAGTTATATGACAGAACTGAACTGTGATTTATGATAAGTTAAACACCTTCATACTTCATTAGAATTCTGCTAACATTGTGAAGTATTTTGGAGACTTTACTTGGAAATTTTGCAGTGAAGGATTCAACCTGTGGTTATGACTTATTTGTAAGCATGTATATTAATTATATGACTCTTTTAGGGCACATTATTCTTGACGTATTCATGGCTCAATGGGAGCTTTCCCTGGATGTACCAAGCTCCACTGAAGTGCTAATTTACACATATATAAGAAAACCAAATGCATTTATTAACTAGAAAATACAACTGTTATACCAAGGATTAGGAATGTTTGAAGTTACCTCTGTTTTGTACGGTGTAACCCAATTATTTTTCCTTATTGACATATTTCTTTTAATAATATCTCTGCACTTAACTTGCAGAAAAACCTAAATCTAAAAAAAAAAATCTCTAAAAGGCTTCTGAAGCATGCCTGCACAATTTAAGTCCAAGGGTAATTATTTTTTGTAGTAATAATATTTCTTTTAACATTCTGATAAATGTAATAGGTGCAACTGAATGACATCTGAATGGAAAGAGGGAATCATAAAGTGGGCACTAAACTAATTGTTACATCATACTCAGAATTTCAGTGGAATTTGAATTTTAAAGTACAAAATATTAGTCCAGGGAAATACTTGACTAGGATGGACTTAGTAATGAGGGTGTGGATGGAGAGGGAGAGAGAGACAGACTGACAGGCAAATAGATATGTTGGATTAAAATATTCATGTACATAATTGCTTTCATACAAAAAAGACTGGTCAATGTTTAAAAATAAGCACTGAATAACAAATACATTTCACCAAGCATAATTTTTGTTTCAAAATCTGAATTGAAGTTCACCAGATCCTGAAACTCTTGTTTTCCTCAAAATTTGGTTTGCTTCTCAAAAGTAGACCACCATGGAAACTTACTGTGAAAGAATGTCTAACTCTTTCTCCTGGTATAACTGAGAAGATATTTTAGCAAATTTCCTTTGAAGCCCATCTGATGTTCCAAAATATCTGCCAACTAGTTTTAAATTTAGAGTCTCTAATGGAATTTTTAAAACTGTTTCTCCATTTCAATGTGAAAATATTTCCTGAATTCATGTTTACTTGTGTTTCCATGATACTTCAATTTCTTCCTGATCTTCTTTTGATTGGATCCTACACTCTTCCACCTCAGCATGACTCTTTCAACCTAAATCGCATAATAGCCTCTCTTGAAACTTAAAATAGTATAACACAAAAGCATTCTTTATTTTCCATGTCACAAGTAAATGAGTATTCATTTTCTCTCTTTCTTTTTTTTTTTTTTTTTCATCCCTTAAAGCTTAAAACTCAACATCCGGCACAAACTTATTTTTTAAAATGCAACAGGATTGCAAAACATAGGTGCACAGTGAACTCACCTTTATTCTGATATAGAGGTACTTGAGGGATCAGGTTTTTATTGATTGCAATTACTCACAAGATGTGAGTAATTCTTCAGTAACACTTTTTTCTTCTTTAAGTATTGTTCCTTATCAGAAAGAATGTGTGTCTGTCTGAACAGAAATCCAGTATTTCCATTTACACAGGCTAGATAACCATCTTCCAGTAACAGTTTTCTTACGGGCCTCAAATGCAGCAGTTCAATCTCAGCTGGGTCCTCCTCAGTTCACAAACCAATCACAAGCAATTGTGAGCTCCTTTCACAGGGTCTCACACTGCCAAAGCACCTCTAGTTTCTCTATAGAACTCAGATAGCTGTTCTTTTATTAATGATAATTCCAATTGAAGTGATACTCGGCTCACATTCAAAATTCATTTCACTTAAAAGTAATTTATGAGAAGGAAATGCTGCCTGTCGTCTTCAAATATGAAACACATAGAACCTACACAATAGAGGAATATTGCCTTTAAATTCTCTGAATATTTGCAATTCATTTATGTTTGAAATGCACTTAAGTATTGATTTAGGAGAGATTTTTTTTCACTATGTTATTATCATCTTGAGTTTGTATCCTTTTCTCTACCTATTCATATTTGAATCTCCTATTTTCTGTTCAGTAGACAAATATCTGTATTTCATTCCTCTAAACCAAAGTCTCAGCCAAAAATAAAGCCTGAAAATGGAATAAAACTAAGGCCTTGATCATGCCCTTATTTACAAGAAAATTTAATTTATCATTTCCCTGAATGGGTTAGTAAATATATAAAAACAATAGGATAATCATATTGCTATGAAAATTGAATAGAATTTTGAGCATAAAAACATTGCTGCTGACCACAAGCCCTGAAGGAAGCAAAATAATCAATTACTTTATTACCACGTGGCAGAAGAAAAAGCAGCATTGTCAGCACACTTCAGTCAGAGGGACAGATACCAAGGTGCCCAAATGTCAATTCAAAAAGTTGGTGAGATTCTTATCTAGGTCCAACCAACCAACCTTACTGTTCAGGTGTTAAACTAATACAACATATGAGATCTTCTCAAGCCCTCCTTTTTTCTGATTCCAGTGTTTTATAAATTTTCATCTCAAAGGGGAAATACTACCTAGGAGGAATGAAGAATACTAATTTCCATCAGAAAAGGAACTCTATTATTTATAACACATTTAAAAACAGCCCCCAACACTCAAAAGTAATCATAGGCATTGTCTCCAACTTGAAATAGATTTGCTTAGAAAAAATATTTAATAATGTGTACTGTTCCTAGAGCAATCTGAAATACAGATGATTAGCCTGTTTCCCAGATGAACACTCTATACAATTACTGTGAGAGACAGATTCTTCCCATTGTTTTTCTGTCCATCACAAGTTTTTCCTACAGAAAATTCTATCACTTTATCCATCTGGGGAAATGTGGTTAAGTCTTCCTCATTTTCCAATTCAGACAGTCTCTCGTCTGCTAGTCTGTTTGAAACTCCTAAGGTACAGGAAGGCACTATATTTTCATTTCCCATATGGGAAAGCACTGCATGGTTATGACATAATCTCTTTATTCATCTGTGTTCTAAAATAAATGAAACTTTTTATAAAATGTTGTGAAACTAGTAAACCAGGGGTTTTTTTTCTCTTTTTTTTCTTTTTCTTTTTTTTTTTTCTTTTTTTTGTATTTGGTTTTTTGTGTGTGTTTTCTTCTAGCTATATCCTAAGAAATCCTGCTAATAGAATTTAGGAAGAAAAATGTACAGATATTAAGAAAGCATCTTGAAAGAATTGCATCTAGAGATCTCCCTGCCCATTGCAGGAGGGTTGAACCTAGGTGAACTTCAAAGTCTTATCCAACCCAAACTTTTCTATGTGTCTATGACTCTATGATTCTGTACAAGAATAAGGGAAAATTTACTATTTTTGCTCATTCTGCACATGATTATTCACCTCAGAGGGTATACACTGACATAAATCATGCCTGTTTGAAATGGCTAAACTATAAAGGCATCCAAGATATGCCTGGAGACCATTCAGCTTTACACACCAGCTTCACTCCATACTTGTCACTGCCTTATACACAACATTGCTTTGAAATATGTGTGAGTTTGAACATCATCTGCTAACACAGCGTGATGCCATTCTGCATCCAGTCTGCATGGTTGTCCCAGATGAGGGGCATGATACAAGTCTTACCCAAAAATTCAGGTCTCTATCACTCCAAATTTCTCATTCACAGCGTGAACATATAAAACCACAGTGAATTTCACATATTTTTCTGAAGAGGCTTTCAACATATCCTTATACTAGCTTTAATTGATAATAAAAGATTTTATCCTACTTACATCAAAATTCAATAGAATCATAACATAAATGAGAACTGTTTCCCATCAGTTTCATTCTGATATCTTATTTATTTGGACAGGTAAATGGAAATCATCAACCCCTAACATATTGTTTTACTACTATGATACCATTTACCCTGAGATTTAAGCTTTATGTAAGTATTGCACTTATAGGATTAATTTGGGTTGGATGCTTTAAAATAGTCCCTAGAAGTAAAGCCTTGAGTCAAAAAAGCTCTCTCACTTCATGTGATAAAGGATTTGACATAGGGTCACATCATTTGTTCACTGGACCAGTCAGTGTTAGGTTAATGGTTGGACTCAATCTTAGAGATTCTTTCAACCTTAATGACGCTATGATTTAAAAAGATAAATAAATTTGAATGCAAAGGGTAAATTCTTATGATCTGATCTTTACATAAAATCCTGCATAACAGTTTAATTTTCCAAAGACATGAGCGACACTCTGCTTTTGCAAAAGGCTGTATTAAAGGTTATTTGTATTGTGTTTAACCTGTGAAAAAGTTGCAGCTGTCTGTTAGATTTTGCCCTATGAATGCTTAAAAAACTATAAATAATTATATATCTGTATTTCAATGTATTAAATTGAATCAACATTTTCTTTAAATATAATACTGTAAAATATAAATATTAATTTGCAAAGAAATAGTTATCTGATACTTGCAGGCAAAATGACATTATTCTTATAAAATGCTCATTCTCTTTTGAGATTTATTTATATATAGATATTAAAAAAATTAAGAAGTTTTTAATATACTTTTTAATCGATTTTGACATCTATATTGTTTTAACCAGAGGTTAAATATCTTCAGAACTGGACTCCGTAGTAAACAAAGACCGATTCAATATTACTGGGGACATATGATTCTTGATAAACTGATGCAGGTCTAGTGTAATAACACCAGGTTTTTAACCTCTGCTTCCATTAAGCAGTCATGTATTTTTCTGAAAATTCAAACCAATGGAACTTTCTGATACAAGAAAATGAAAAATACATTTGACAGAACTGCTTATTTTCACAGTCTATTTCAGTGATTTTGGATAGTATATATTCTGAGCAAGTTTAAAAGACTTTAATATTTCAAAAAATAGAAATTAGATTAGTTATATATGAAAAAGTTAAATATTTTGAGCAAAAATATATTTTATTTTTGCATTAACTGAATTGTCTTTTTCAAGTAGCTGAGTTGAATTAAAACATAAAGTAAACAAAATACTATAAAAGTAGTAGTTATATTGCTATATATATCAAAACTCAAATGACATTAGTCCATGATTGCTTTCTAGTGCTCTAAACAGCATGTAGCTTAAAGTTTTGACCACAGCTGTAAATGGGATCTTGTAAATGCCATTTGGGAGAAGAGGGAAAATCAGACATTGCAGTAAGTTTGGAATTGAAGATTTGTTTCTGTGCTTCTATCAACAGACTCTTATGCATACCTCAAGCACGTTGCTTCTTCAAATAATCACAATGTCAGTAAAGATTATGACACAGTTTGAGTTCCTAAATTGTCTACTGTACAGCAAAATATGCAAAGGAAGTACAATAATGTTTGCATTTCTTGAAGCCGTAGTGCCAAAAATGATCTTGTATTCAAGGTAGCTGTGAATTTTACATAACAAATTATTGTTATTTATTAAACCTGCCATGCAATACTATCTCATCAACTAATGCAGAGATATCAGCATATCTCCTCTGACCATTCTTTCTGCCAACATTCTTTTTAAAAATAACAAGTACCTCTGTTTGGCCTTCATGTTCATTTCTCAGCAAAACACATTCAGTTCCAGATATGCTATTCCGTTAAATGTCATTCTTTAATTATCAGACTCAATGCCTAGCATTTCACTGACAGCATCAGCCATATAGTGTAATTTACTGCATCCAGAATTGCACAGTGAATTTGTATTCATTAGCAGAGGGGATAAAAAGACATACTGAACTAGCCAAATCAAATACAGATGGCCAGCCAACCATACAATTGAAAGTGATCAGCATGGCAGACGTTGGTGTTTACCCTTCATTTCCGTCCACTCTTTGAATTTAAGAGTGGATATTAGCTAAGTAGTTGATAAATGGTGTCTGATCTGAAAGCCATTATACAAGCACATCAATATATTCCTTTCAGACTAATTCAATACAGAGTGTTACAATAATGTAATGTCAGGCATTAGGTGTTCTGCAACAGAATTCATTCTGGGTACATTCTGTGACTGTAAATAGACAACATATGATCCTAATATCTGGCAGGCAGAAATGAATCTTGTGAATTACTCATGAATGGTTTAAATCTTTTAACTATTTTATCTGTTAATACAACTCTGTTTAAGTAGTAAATGTAATTTTTTTGAGGGAAGGTAGCAAAGGAAATTTTGTGACTATAAGTAGGGGCTTGGTTGCTTGGCTGCTCTTGTGTGCATAAAGTTTACATGTATAGGAAGAAATCACAATCTCATTACAGAAATCTCTTTTATTTTTACTTTCATGGTCTGTGAAATTTTTGTACCTTGAAAATTATCACATTCAGTATCATAGGTTTTTGTTCCTAATTCCTGTGAAATTTTACACGGAAACAGCAGTGATGAAGAAAAAGGAAAAAGAAGATGACATTTCATATGTGCTTTTTATTTAGTTTACATTGGTCATTGGACTAGCCTTAGACAGATCAATGACATGTACAATAAAGATATTGAAGAGGAGTATTATGTCCTAGTTCCAAAATTTCTTGTATAAACATGTCATACTTAGAGTTATAAATATCAGTGTTTCAATTTATAATTTAGTGATTTTCTTATTGAAAATCCAACATGTATATATGATCCCTCTGTGAAAATATATTTACTTTATTGACAATAAGTCAAGGTTGACATTAACACTATTGCCAGTTATGCAAAATTATTAAAAATGTCAGTAAAGTTCTGGCTCTCTGTTATACTATAATCAGGCCTAAATCTAGAAAGCCTCTTAGCTTTGTATATATTTTTATATATATATATATATACATTGTGGTCATATCTTTCTTAAAGTCAGTGGCAGGTCTGTTAATGAGTTCAAGTCATGTCTGAGAGACTCCACTTGCATATCAAGAAGATTAAAACTTAAATGTCTTAAAGTAGAACAAAATTTTTGTGTTATTATGGTAAAATTTCTGTAATATTACGGTAATATTGTAGAAAACATAGCTTAACCTTCTGCAGAAAGCTGAAGCTGCAGAAGACAAAGTGGATTTAGGAGTTTCCCAAAAGCAAAAACGTCCTCAAAGCTATCAGATATCAAAAAAACAGAAACAAAAATTATATCAGTGACCATACATTAAGGGTTTTTTAAATAACGTTTTTTATCACACCCTCTTTCTTCTTTCTAATTTTTGAATACAGAAACAATTCAGCAATGCCATTTAAAACATATTCTTATATCCACATTTAATTCTGAAGAGCTGTAAACTGATAAATGTAGTCTGCAATTAGGAAAAAGATGAAATAACATCCAACTAAGAAACTGCCAGCTTTGCAGTCTGAGGATAGAAGTACTTCCTGCCATAAGAAATTATTCTTCTGATTGAAAAGGAGAATAATGCCGTTTCTGCTTTCAAAAACGTCCTAAAACCTTTTTAAGAAAACATTTTAAGGAGCTATATTTTCAATTAGATTTATTTGTAAAGTTCTTAAACATAGAAGAACAACAGTTCAACCAAATATTTAAGTAGTGAAATAATGAAAATTGTTGTGATTTTATATGAAATTCAATATTCAAAACCCAAATTGTCTGACACTAAATTTGTGATATTATCACTCATGCTCTGATTGTTAATATTGCAATTCTGTGAAAGAATGTTATAAATTTTACTGAAGAATGTGAAACCTTTGTTAGATCTGTTTAAAACTGCCCAAAGAGTGTACAGACAAGTGAAATTCAAAACTGGAATCATAAAACTTCTTTCTCAGACACCCTTCCCAAGCAAATTTATTTCCATATTTTCCCATAATTCTAAAGAAGTTATTTTTCTTTTAATATTTGGCAATTCACCTATATGCAATATCTTTTGTGGATGCAGTGAGACTGCCCTTAAAGGAAAGCTCTTATCTTTCTCTGTTTCAAATCGTAAGCATTTTTTCTCTATGTAAAAACAGACTTTCAGTGAGACAAATAAATCATATATACAGATTTTACCTACATGAGTATTTTATCCAGAATAGTGTGATTTGTTAATGAACCCTCCAATAGTTCTTACTTGGAGTATATTTGCTCAGTCTGCAGTTTTGGGCAGACAGACTTGGTACCTTTTGCAGTACTGTATCAGATGCAAGCAAAATGTTAAAGGACCATATTAAATCTAGTTTAATCTAACCAATATCTGTTTCAATCCACTCCTGTTGGGCCAAATGCTTATATCACAGTAATAAGCACTCACATGTTCATGCAGATATGGATAGCGTAGATAAACATAGATAAACAGTCTTTGATGACTATTTTGAAAAGCATTTTAGTGCAACTGAACTAGTACCATCGGAGTTTAGAGAAGAAGGGTTAACTAAGATAGAAAAAGGAGCCAGAAGGAAAACCAGTTAGTGGTATAGCAGCATTTGTGTTTTCACAAATAGGCAAGAAATGTGTATAGGAATGGTCACAAGTAAGTTGTGCTTTCTTGTCCACAGAAAAATGAAAGTGTGAGTATATGAGCTGTTTATTGAAGATAATGCATTGAATCTGTGAGGAACTCATTTCCTACATCTTTGTGCAAGGGCACTGACAGCCTTCTTCAGAATACTTTTATTTCCTTTTTTTTAAACTATGATTTTGGAACCAGCACTCAGAAAGTAATCAATAAACTAAAACATCTGTCTGCAGTTACAGAGTATTTGCTTCACAGCTTGAAGTTTAGACTTGAAACATCTCCATTTATGTGTCAACAGGATCAGAAAAATTATACCTACCAATTTACATCTCTTTAACAAGTAGACATACTCCTGTTGTTTCAGGACTGCACTTGGAATTATTTTAGTATTCTTGTCAAGAAAATGGGTCTTCTTATAGCTTTTTAGTGTGGAGAAATTTTTCTGTAACTTTTCTTGAAAGATTGCCAGTTGTTCATAATTTTCTGTGCCTGCTTTCCTTGAGCAAACCAATTGTTTTGTAAGCCAGCACAGATGTGTTGCCTCTTTTGTCAGAAATTTAGACACCAAGAGCACTACAAATGGCCTTCAGGACTGGTATAGGTTGTCATAACTCAGCTAAAACACTGCACAGTTCTTAGTATTTCACCACTTAGAAAAAGTCTATGCCATATATCACAGACACCATCATGTTTAGGGAACAAAAGTTATGGGGAAAGTTATGATTCTAACACTTCTAACATAAAATATGAGATAATATAGCTAAAGACTACAAATAATAGTTGAGGTGTTCATTCTTGTTAGCATACTTCCCAGGCTAGTGTAGAATTTTCAGAATTTCAGTGAGAATTTTCTGCTTCAAATTGAGACATTTGGTGGGAACTGAAATCTCAAAATATGTATTGAAATGTTCTATAAACTCTACTGAAATTTACAGCAAACAGAGACATTTAAAACACTGAGGAATTTATCCTACCTGAATTGGATAGCTTTTTTTACTTTTCTGGAATACCTAGGCCATAGAATGTCTGGCTGAGGCCCTTCTGTGTGAATAAAATTAAGGCTAGTGGAAGAATTCCAAATGCCTAATTGGGTCATCTAAAAACAAGATATTTAATTCTAAGCCATTCAGCACAGATTTTCTCAGTACCAGTCCAGAGAAATATCTATTTCTAGAAAGAATTTTATAGGATATTAAACCTCCTTCTAAAATATAGAAGTGTGATCCTTCAGGTGAATTTTCCTTTAAAAAGTATCATTCTTCCCTAACTGATTATTTGAACAACTAGATACTGTGCAAGCTTTTGAAAAGGGGTATATAAATACCATTCAAAAAAGCTGTTGCTTTTTCAAAAGCCAGATATTGTACATATAAGCCAGTCTCTAGTATAAGTTTAGCGGTAAAAACATGCTTGAGACAATACCAAGGTATTTTGCTTAATGAATGTATCCTTAAGAAACTCTTTAAAAAAAGTTAAAGCATCCATGAGGAGGCTGGTGAACGTCGACAAAGAGTTCAAAGGTACTATTCTGATAGATCCTCTATATATATTACCAATGAATTTGAGTGCATGGGCTCTCTTGTGTCAGGTATGTTACTTCTGGCATGACCAGTGTAAAACTTTTGTTCTGCCTACTTGATCCACCTTTGAAATTAATTTTAATGTGATGAATATAATTGGATTTTATGGTCACATTTTTTACTTTAAATGCATAAACTTCTTGTCTTTTCATAAACTAAGTAATCCTTTAAAGGGCTTTTCATCACAAGATAGACTATTCTCTGTTTCTGATGAGCACATTCCACACTCTGGTTGTCCCTTTTAATATTGTATAGCAATAGAAGTTTTTACAGTTGAAACACTTTCATTTCAAGAAATGGGTTTTTTCAGCTCTTATAAATGTTAACTGTATTCTCTGCTGAATTATTCTTTGCAAAGTTCTTTTCTAGGTAATAGGACGCCATGATTTACAAGTCAAGACCTAAAAAATATTCTTTTTGACTTAACAGAAAACACTATTTGCTTTTCAGGTTGGATTAGACAAGAACTATCTTATGAACGCTTTGTGTTAAATTATTTTAAAGAATAGTAACTATTCACATCAGAAAGAAGGAGACTAGAAACACTTAAAAATATTTATTCATGCTAAGTTTTGGAGGCATCCAAGTTAGAAGCTGCAATAGATTGACCCTGGATGGATGCCAGGCACCCACCAAAGCCTATCACTCCCCTCTGGACAGGAGAGAGAATATATAACAATGGGTTCATGAGTTAAGGACAGAGAGACTCACCAAATGCCTTCATGGGCAAAACAGACTCAAGTTAGAGATATTAACTGAATTTACTGCTAACAAAATCAGAGCAGGATAATGAGAAGTAAAATAAAATCTCCAAAACACCCTCCCCCTCACTCCTCCCTCCTTCCCAGCTTTACCTCCTCCCCTAGGGCCCAATGAGAAAGGGAAGGGAGGTTATGGTCATTTCATCATCCTTTGTTTCTTCCACTGCTCTGAGAGAGGACCTTGCCCCACTCCACAGTGAGGTCTTTCCCACAGGAGATAGTTCTCCATGGACTGCTTCAACCTGAATCCATCCTGTGGGCAGCAGGCCTTCCCAAACTGCTGTAATGTGGATCACTTCCACAGGGTGCAGTCCTTCAAGGACAGGCTGCTCCAGCATGGGCTCCTCTCTCATGGTCTCTCATGGGGTCACAGTCTCCTCCCAGACAGCCACTTACTTCAGTGTGGGGCTCCTCCAAGGGCTGCTGGTGGGTCTCTGCATCCCCACGGCCTCCATGGGCTGCAGGGACACAGCTGCCTCACCAGGGGCTGCACCAGGGGCTGCACCAGGGAAATCTCAGCTCTGGCACCTGGAGCATCTCCTGCCCCTCCTTCTGCACTGACCTTGGTGTCTGCAGAGCTGCTCCTCCCACATGGTCTCACCCTTTTCTTTGGCTACAACTACAACAGCACAAGAACATTTTATTTCTTCTTTTTAAATGTCACAGAGTTATTGCAGAGGTGTTACCACAAGGTCTAACTGGCCCAGCCTTGGCCAGCAGCACGTCCACCTTTGGAGCTACCAGGGATTAGCTCTGCTGGACAAGGAGGGAGCTTCTAGCAGCTTTTCACAGACACCACCCTTGCAGTGGCCCCACTACAAAAGCTTGGCCATGCAAACCTAATACAGAAGCATAGATTGCCTGGCTTGTGGGCATAAAAATTTAAAAACATAGATCACCCTAAAAAATTTTGAGAGTTAGATCAAAACAGCTATATTTACTACATACATTTATGTTTCCAGTTAGATGCTTTAATGATATGTTAATTATTATGCACTTAATAAAGATATTAAATCAATCGAGAAGTATAGAGAGAGTATAGAGAATGAGTCCAAGATTCATAACTTTGAAATATCTGGTTCTATTTTTAAAAAAGGCAAGAATTTTTAAACTAGATGCCTGTAGACTGAAGTATGCCTTTCTGAAGGCCATGTACACCATATGTATAACATTTTTAGATTAATGATTTCTTTTATTTAATAGCGCTCTTTGTCTACATACAATCCTTTCCCTATTGTTTTAGATTTGAGGATGTTGACTACAGAGAGCATTGAAAGAACAATAAATACAAATTGTGACTATGGCTTAGTTTCCTGAATATTACAACCAATTCTGAGTCCATGAAAGGTTTTTTATTTATACTAGCAACAGCTGAATTAGGCCGTAATATGAGAAAAAACTGCTAAATGATATCACTTTTTTTTTACACAAGACTGTAATTTTTGTCAACACTTTCAAATTCTTCGACTAAAGAAAATTAATTCACCTGAATGAAAGGCACTGGGTTTTGATCCTTTATGCACACATTTAAGTGTAATATCCCTAATAGCAAATAAATTAGATTAAATATAGTTACATGTGCTTAGGAATGGATTTGCATAAAAATGTAAATCTACAAGCACAGAGAAATTTCCACTTTATTAAAGATATTAGATGATTGCTGTATCCTTTATAGAAGCATTCTTGTTACTTTGATGTTGCAAAACCCTCGAGAAAACCTTTTACTTTATGGAACTAGTAGTATTTTAAATTATTTTCTTGAATCATGGCCTAGATTGAATTCACAATAACTAGGATCATTAAAACCGTTCTGCTTTCATATTCATTTTTAATTGAAAAATTATTTAGTATTTTTGTTTTAAAGTGCAAATGAATATAGGGTTATTTCCATATCAATTTCAATATTAATGAAAGAGCACAAATTATTTGTATTTGTTTGTATGAAAATTAAATTTTAAATAAATCCAAGATATAAACTAAAAGTTATTGACTGTCCCAGGCTTGACCTAAAAAAGTCTTCACAAATCAAATAATGTCCAAAAAAATCCATAATTTAAAAACAAATCAAAAGAAAGAAGATAAAGACAACAACAAGAAGAAGAAACGAGAGAATTCCCAATGTGATTCAATCACACAGAGAAAGCATCATTCTGGTGTCACAGGATTAGAATTGTAGAGGAAGATAAGACTTGTTTATTGCATATATGACAATTGACAGCAGAACCATTTATTTTCTGTAGCCTGGGAACTTAAAAACTTACCTGCAATTGACTCAGTAAATTGGTTGTTGTTATTAAATTATTTTTTCCTAAATATAACATAATTAATATTGGCATCAGCACTTTATGTTTGCCGCTGTTATCTAATTACCATGGGATGTATAGTTCCCCAACCTCACACACAAATTTGTACATGTGAAACTCAAGCATAATGCTAAATGAGCTGAAGTGAAAGCCCTTATGTATAACCTACATAAACACATACCTATCATAGATGTAAGTTTATTTGCTGTAGCATGCCATCATGAGGACTCACATGCATGGGTCCTTGCATGAGTTTTCCTTTGAATTAATAGCTGGAAAGCCATTTTGTTGTTAGATGCATCTGTACAGACAAATGCATCATCTAAACATATAATTTTTTGTACTCTTTCTAGTAATTTTGGCATTATACTGCATAAAAAAAAATTCTGTTTCTGATTCATAGTTGTTTCATGCAGATTCAACCTGATGACATATCAAAGGATGGATAGTATCTGACGATTATTTTGTAGATGTGTTTGTGACTGAATTCAACACATTTCTTCCCTCCTAGCTCTGACATGCATACATATGTATATTTTTATAATTTATGTTCATCTTCTTCCCTTGCGAAGAGGTCTTCTTTTGTCCCAGGAGAAAAGCAGGATATCTTAGACCTTCATCTCACACTGCCAACTACCTGAATGAATGAAGATTTTGCTACAGATCCCAGGGTTCTGATAAAAAGGATCTCTTACTATTGACAGTGGTTTTCCTCTTTTGGTACGCTGCTACTGCAAGCTTTTACTTGGTAAATCCCCAAAACTGGAAGACCTGGGGAAGTATATTAAGGGAACATACTATTATTTTCAATCTACAATCTTTCGTCTTAGCACAAAACATCTTCCTGTAACTTTTTATTACCACTGATATCCTCTGTTTTTTCCTTTGCATCATTGTATTGTTCTGTCAACCACTCAAAAAGTATACTAACAAAACTCTCATCTGTAGCAGCTTTATTAGTCTTGCTGGCTTCCTGCAAGAGAAATGTTACTACCAATTTCAGGCTTTCAAAATCAGCTAAAAGAAAGGAATCAGAGTTCATTACTGCAATACTAGACTCTGAGCCCAACTCCTCATTTTAATTACCAAATAATAATCAAGAATATCTACAGACTTCAACAGAAGTAGCTTACTCTGTAAAATGAGTACAGAGCTGAGGAACAGAGCAGAGCCCATGCAGATGCAATAGAATATTTCCCTGTTCTGTTGTCAGACATAACCAATTCTGAGTTCTTCCTGGAACTCAGACTGTGATAGATAACTTTCATGAATCCTTAATCTATTACAAAATGGAGGCTGCAGAGAATGCAAAATTGCATATCAGAAACTGGAAAGACTGACAGAAAAGTCATTTGTAAACTGAGTTTCAGAGCCATGGTAGGAAGAAATTATTCAGTGGTGACCTTTTTGAGTTATAGGCTACAAACTAGAAGGCTGTCTTAACATAATCAAAGCCTTTTACAGGATGATTCCAACTCCAGGTTAGGAAATATAATAGGGTGTCTCTGAAAATTTGTGTCAACTTGTAAATGAATGAGTCCAGTCAGCAGAGTCAGCATATTCCACTAATCAGCTACCAGGTTAGGATTGGTTGCCCAGACATAGGACCAAGTGCCAGGTGAGACACTGCATGGGTCACAGCTCTTCTGGAATGGCAGCTGATGGCCAGGTAGGACATCCCAACATGTTTCATGTGACTTCAAATGCCAGAGCCTCAAGGATTGATTCAGGCATTTGAGGAGTATTTTTTTGATGAACTAAATTGCTTCCCAAGTTATACGGACTGTACAGAGATGTGTGATGATTGTAATGAGATTTATACACCACTAAGAAGTTTTAGACAGCTGGAAATATAAATGTGGGTAATTAAATCTTGAACTGAATCAAAACTGGATGTGATTCACCTGCCTAAAAACAAACTTGCAGTGACACTTCAGTATCCTGTCTAGATTCCTGTCATCAGCTCAGAGAGAAATTTTTCTGATTAGGATCTGTGTCACATCTCTCATTTTCTCATGTCTCTTTGACACCTTTCAGCATATTGAAGGATATCGGATATTTAGGAAACAGATGCCAGCATATCTCTATATCTTTAACCTCTTGTGAAGAAAAAAGCAAAAGAAATTAAAGGAAAGTAGTTATAGGTTACTCAAGAGCAACTACTGGTAACAAACATATAAATAAGAAATATATAACAGTGTCAAATGGTAATGGCTTTAATATAATTATATTAGTCATCCTAGTAGTTCCAGGTGGTGCTCTAGGATTTGCAAAGCTCCTGATCTTCCTCGCTCTCAGATAAAAGATGTTGCACTGCCATCGTAATATTTAAATAGTTGATATAATTTTTAAACATTAAGGAATAAACAAATCTGATATTAAAAATATAGTTCCTCTGAAGCTTCTTAAGTATAGCTAGTAACAATGAAAGACATTATATGGTTAGTATAGATCTAGATACATTATTGTATTTAGAATTTAACTGTTCTGAAAGCTTTGTGTCTAAAGTTCTCGCAAACTGTGTTAGGATTCCCACCAGTGGTGTATTAAAGCACAAATAAAAGGCAGTTTTACGACCTTCTAAAAAGTAGAGACGCTACTGTTGGTAGATAAATTATGCATGTTCATTGATACTCTGTGTCTGTTGATTTGCCAAAAGCTAATTAAAATGCTTTAAAGCCATTATGCTGTTTTAGGCACATTTTGTGTTTTCAAAAAATGTCATTTATTTAGTAAGAACCATGCTTGTTTGAAAATTCATTTCACAAAGTAAGAAGGATACAGCTTCTGCATGCAAATGAATCTCTCAAGAAATATGCCTCAGACTAGTTTGACCTATAGGGAACAAGAGACAAGGTTTTACCTCTACTGACAATAAAATTTGTTGCAACAAGACAAATTCCAATGATGAATTCAATGTGGCTTAAGGAAAAAAAAAACAACAAAAGAATAAAGCAATCGAAAAAGGACATTTGCTTATCTTTACTTAGAAGGCTCTATGTTCCAGACAATGGGAAATTCAATTATGCTGTGAAACATTTCCTACTCTCAAAAAATAAAAATAAAAATAAAAAAAAAAACAAAAAGAGCCCAAACAAACAAACAAAAAACTGAAGTAGGCTAAATAAACAAACAAAAAAACCCCCAGAAAACAAAAAACACCAACACACACACAAAAAAAAAACACGACCCAAAAAAAAGCATTCACATTCATCCAACAAACTGTAGCCTATGTTTTCAGGAAGAACATTTAAATCATAATAGTTTTCTTCATGTAGTATTTTAATCTTAAGAGGTTTGCAACAACAATAACTAATTGATCTTCTAAGCAATTTTGTGAATTAGAAATTGATTTCTCCATTCTGTTTGTACAGAAAGAAGACTTGGAATCAAGTAGCTTAATTTGCTGAAATTGAGGCAACTTACACAAGGCTTAATTTGGCCAGAAAAGATCAAGAGCCAGATTGTCAGATGTTTGTAGGAACTATGACATACAAGACTACAGTATCTAAGAAATAAGTATGTAGTTCAGAAATGGCATTTCAAAATACAGAACTAGAAACCTGTAGAGAAAAATTGGAATGAGATTCGCAAAACTCCGAATGAAAAGAGAGAACATGCAAATTGCAAATAGTAAACAAACAGGACAAACAACATTGGCTGCCTGTATTTTATCCCTGCAGGGAGCAGTTACCCAATTTATCAAAATAGCCTCTGGATTACAGAATGTGTCTGGGAAACAGAAACCTAAGTAAATCTTAGTCGGAAGAGATTTGGATTGATGGCCAGCACGGTGCTTTAATGCAAGCCTAAACAAGAATGAATGTCATCTTAGTTGACATTCAACAGTCTGCAACCAGAAATGCCAAATTCATAGGAGTTGAAATCGAATAATAATATACATTCTGATAATGCAGTTCACCAATAGGGTAACATTTTTGTTTGGATGTCAGGTTATCTTAGATAACTCCTACCAATTTGAAATTGTGAGACTTGAAATGGTTCACTGGAGGAGCTTGGATTACAGAGTTTATGTTTACAAGTAGACTGAAGAAAAAAAATGTCACTTTTATGTGTCTGATTTTCATCCTACTAAACTTCCTTTGGCTAAGATAGTTGTTTAGTACCTGACACACAGGGTGAGATTTAGTTACAAATAAAAATAACTTAGTTTAGAAGTCTACATATAAATATCTATACCTGTGCTAAATATCCTGGACTAAGGAATAATGGATGCTTAGTTAACAAATCTCGCCCCCAAAATTAGCTCACTCTAAAATTAACCTCTATAGTTTCATTCAGCTCCTGAAAGACATTTATTCCCAAACAGAACTCAGTGGAACATTTAAGGCATTAATACAGTTCTAGAAGGAATGACACAGAGCCTATGTGAGAATATAGAAGAGCAAGGAGACACCTTTAAGACAGCTGGGAAACATTATTAATATGCCCACATAATCCAGTATCTGGTGATTAGTCAGAATAACTTTGGGTTTTTTTAGAAAACTTTTCACTATTGACTATGTTGATTAGATTTTACTGTGTATGACAGAAGCTTTGTCACATAGAATGGCATCAAAATCTGTTGGCAAATATTTATTTTTAGGTCATAAAAATCTACCCTTAATGGACACATTCACTCAAAAACTGTAAATGTTTAAGGAAATTTTGAGGAAAACGTACTTAACAACAAAGTGTAAATTTTGTGATTAGAGTTTGGCACCTATAAGACCTTACAGATCCAAACTTTAGCTTTACCAAAAGACCAGTAACAAGTTGTTGCTGGGAAAAACTGCTGAGCAGTTCAATTTAAACTCACTTTATGGAGTTTAAATCCAATCAGGATTGATTCATCCATTTATTAATGGCATTTAATTAACTGGCAGTCAATGAATTATATATTGAGAATCCATATCAGTAATACAGCAGATAATCAGCAATGCACTCAGTTACAAAATGCTAATGAGGACCTATTTTTTTGCTAAACTAACTTATATATCTAATCCCAGAAGATGTCAGTCACACACACACACATTACATGCAGTCCCAACCAGTATGGTTTACACATATCCCCATCCCAGAGTGTGGATGCAGGTCTCCCAAGCACAAACTGTCCTGTGGAGATGTGGGTGCTCCAGCTGAGCACGTATGCTTGCTACTGCCCATCCCAGCTAAAGGAAAAGCCATGGGCAGAAGCAATGTGCAGCCCCAAATCCATCCTGGGAAGTTGTGCACTCTGGTCACAGGCTGTTCCTCAATCCAACTGGGAGGTGCTGGGCCTGGCCCAGGCAGGAATTCAAGGGCGACAAGGTGATACCTGGCTGTGCCCAACCAAGGTTGCTGCTCCTAATCCCACTTCAAGGCTTCTTTTCCACCTTTAAAAAAAATTCAGGTTTGCTTTCAGTTTCCCTAAGTTTTACTGTCTTACCGTAATTCCCTGATTTGACCTTGACTGACTGCCAAGCTCCCAGTCAGACTTTCTCTTGCTTACCTTCAGCAGAATGAGGGGATAAAACAGGGTGGAAAAACTCCTGGATTGAGAAAAAACAGGGAGATGATTTACCAAATTACAGTCATGGACACAATGGACTCATTTTGGGAAAGTATTAAAATAGACTTAGATTTTGAGAAGCAAAGACAAAATTAAAATAAGACCTTCTTCCATCCTCCCTTTCTCAAGGCGCAAATTAACTCCTTCATTCCTGACTCTTCATTCTTCGCCACTCGCCAAGGAGTGCAGTGGGATGGAGGAATGGGGGAGTTATGGTTAGCCCATACATTTGTCTTTTCGTCCTCTCTTTTTCTTTCTCTTTAATCATGGACTGTGCTTGGGCTTCAGTTTCCTTCTCAGGTGCCAAGTCCTCAAAGTGCTACGTTCTAGATACCTCCAGGGTGCCTGGAGCTCCCTGTCCCCTTCTTCCTTCTCTTGGTGTTCACAGATGTGTTTTGTAAATTTTTTGGGGTTTTGGGGGTTTTTTTGTTTGTTTGTTTTTTCTCACCCCTTTTACCTCTCTGGTGTTTCCTGTGCTTTCTTAAGCATTGTGAATGCCTGGACACAGACAACACGGACAGCAGACACAAAAGCTGGTGGCCACTTCCATGTTAGACATGATCATTTGAGGTAATGAGGGTACATTTTTCACTCAAATGCAAGAGGTTTTGGGCAAACACCCTACAGACAGTATACTGGATGTGCACATGCTATTTACACCCACAACATAACAGGTGTTGTCATCCATGATGTTTTCAAGGGTGGACCATACAGGCACTCTCACATTAATTCAGCAACAAAAATCATGACAGAATGCATGGAGGTTCAGTCTTTGCAGCTTTGTATCACTAAACTTGTATAATTTAATTTATTTGTGTTTCTGAGATGGTAAATATACTTTTATCCTATATCCTACTGTTGTACTGCAAGGACAGACGGCAAGTTAAGAACATGTTTTAATATTTCCCCAGCATCTGTGAGTTAATACAATGGAAATTCAAATTCAGGTCATTTCAGTTAGAAATGGCAATGAATGCATAGCAGACACAAGATGAAAAAATCTTAATGTACTGTGATTTAAAAATGTACCATTCCAACATATAGAATTAGAACAAGAAAAGTAAAAAGTACAGAAATTCACACTTACAAACTCAGTGAATCACAGAAAAAGTTTATCCCTCAAATTAAACCTATAAAACAAGGAATTCCAATTCTATGTCTAGGCAAAATCATATTTCCCATCTGTTTCTTATTTTCCCTAATTTTGCAAATTTGCCTCTTAAGAACAATCAGGTAATTTTAACCAATCAGTCATTCTGATTTCTTATAAAAACAGGTCTGGAAAGGATCTTGAGAAGGCTTACATTTTATCCCTCTAACCCAAGGAGATATAATTCCTGATTTACACTTGTTTGAATATGTTTTTAAATATCCATCCACTGATGGATGCCAAAATCTTCCTCCAAGCAGTGTGTGCCAGCACTTAATTATCATTACTGGTGTAATTTTTTTCTAAATGTCTAACTGGAAACTTTCTTGCTGAATTTAATTTTCAACACTTCTCCATAGAATCACAGAATGGTTTGGATTGGAAGGGGCTGTAAAGATCCTCTAGTTCTAACCTACTCACCATGGGCAGGATGCCACCCACTACATCAGGTTGTCTGAAGTCCCATACAACCTGACCCTGAGCCCGTCATCCACAACTTCTCTAGACAACCTGTTCCAGTGCCTTGCCTCCCTCACTGTATTTTTCCCTAATATCTCATCTAAACCTACCCTATTTCAGTCTGAATCCATTTCCCCTTGCCCAGTCACTACACACTCTTGTAAAAAATCCCTCTCCATCTGTTTTGCAGGTTCCCTTCAGGTACTGAAAGGCTGCAATTAGGTGATTCTGGAGCCTTCTCTCCTCCAGGCTGAATGATTCCAAATCTGTCAGCCTTCCCTCATAGAAGAGGTGTTCCATCCTCTAAAATCTTCCTTAGCCCTACTCTGCACTTGCTCCAAGAGCTTCATCTCCTTGCTGTGTTGGGGTCTGCAGAGCTGAACACAGTACTCTACTGAAGACTACTTAGTAAACAGGTTGTCCTCCTCTTTGCACCAGTCATTTAACTTATGAAGACTACATTATGCTTTCACTGTAAAGGTCTTTAGACTAAAAATCCTACAGCTATTGCAGTCATGGACCTGTATGCTGACCATTTCAATGTTTTCCAATAGGTTCACTTTGATAATGCAAGACCACAGATGCTCAGTAGAGCTTCCAATCATTTTATAGGGAAACCTATTAGCAAATTTTCCCTTTTTCTTTATGCAAACAGGTATTCCAAACTCTACTATACTGTTTAAATTCAATCTATGTTTACAATCATCCCTTCAGCTTTTAAAACTATGTTGAATTCTACTGGTATATTTCTATATGATGACAGCCCACCTGAATAATGACAGGTCAGAGACTAATTCTACATTTCAAGACTAAATTTCTGTGTATGACATTTTCATCTTTCAAGCAAGGAAAGAAACAAATTCTTTTAGAATTCCATTTCAGAATGTGTCAGAAAGCATTAATTTGCCAAATTCATATACTTACTATCACATAAGACAAAGATTTTAGAGATGCTATTCTATTAATTGCAAATCACATGAGTTAGAGCTGAGAAATGAGTTACAGTATTTAGTAGGAATAGAAAGCCCATGAAAAATATATAAATGTAATACTAAAGTGAGAACCACTGACTGTGCACTTCTTTTAACCAATAACATTATTTTTCTTGTACTTAGAAAAAGAACCAAAAGAAAAAGAGTATAGCAAACAATTTTTTCCAAAACCAAAAAAAAGCCCAAACTCTATCAATGATGCCAGAAAAGCTTCAGCTTCAGTTTCTCTTTAACTACACCTTTTTAGTTGATATAATAGTGTTCCAAATCTTCTGTATCCAGTAGAACTTAACTTGTATTAGTTATGAAAGCAATTACTTGTAGTGCTGGAACAGCTCATTAAATTTTTTTTCTTTTTTTCCTTTTTCTTTTCAAACCATATAATTGAGTGCTGTACCACTGGAACAATTAAGCCATTGGTGAATTGTAAGCATTCATCTAAAACCTCATTGAACAGACAGATATAGCAGGTCATTCTCTCATTTTTCTTTTCTGTCCATGCTAATACCTCCTATGTCTAGTTAAGCAATGACTTGATTAACTTAATTAACAGAAACTTTCTTAAAGCTTCAATGCTTTCTGTATAACAGATATGACACAATATATTTGATCTGTTATTCTTACATTCATTCTAATTTAAATGTACTTATTTCTTTTCTACCTTTGTATAAGTCCTACTAGCACAATATCCACATGCCACACAGACATGTTTGATGACTTGCAACTTAAAAAAGCAGTTTAAGTGTGTTTTCATTGTATCAGATAAGACACGAGTTTAGTTTGCACACAGCAAATGAGAAAACATTACAAAATGGCATCAGATAAGCTTGTAATACTTACAGTTGCACTTAAAATATCATTTGGTATAAAGAGATGATAACATTGTCATGTTTATTTCTCCTGGCTGCATATGGCTTCCAGGAATGGAAGCCAGTTACATTAGAATGCTAATGGTATTCTTGACATGGAGGAGATCTTTGAATTAAGAGTATCTATATTTTAATAGTAGAGATAAGTCAGTTCTCATACTATTGTCAATAATGGAGGGGATTAATTTTGTACTATAGTCTCAGCCTACAATCCTTGCCTAGGAAGATCAAATTATGTAAAGTTGTTCAGAGACACCCACACTAGTATGACAATGAGTCTCACCTCAGGCTTAGACATCATCTGACTGTGTAGACATATAGAACATGTGTACACATGATGGTAATATTTTACTTTATCCTGCATAACCACCGATCTGGGCCATGTGAATTTGGTGATGCTTTTAATCCGTAAAAATTATCCAGTAATGGGCAAAACTCCAAAACCTAAATTAGAATCACAGAAGTTGGAGTATGATTTCTGCTACCCCAAAAAGGAAAAGGTTTTTTTCAGATCCTGCATTATGTTAAAATTTTAATCAATGTCATAGTGGGGTTGAGTGCACTCTCAGTTTGCAGAAGACATAGAGTTGAATGACACGGTAAAGGGGAAGGGACATCATCCAAGGGGACCTTGACAAGGAGAGTCTCTGCAAACATCATGAAGTTCAACAAGGGCAGGTGGAAGGTCCTGCATGTGAGTCTATGTAATCCCAATCATAAATTCAGGCTGAGCAGAGAATGGATTGAGAGTAGCCCTGAGAAGAAGGACTTGAGGTGTGGGTTGACAAGAAGCAAAATATGACTTGGCAATGTCAGTTGGAAACCAAGAAAGTTATTCACAATCTGGGTTTCATGAAAAGATGTATGGCCAGGAAGGCCAGGAAGGGTGGTTCTACTGCTCCACTGTGCTCTGGTGAGACCCCACTTGGAGTATTGTGTCCAGCTCTGGAGTCCTCAGTACAAGAAGGACAAGGACGAACTGGAGTGGATCTAGAGAAGAGCCATAAAAATGATCAGAGTGCAGGAACACCTCTCCTGTGAGGAAAGTCTGAGAGAGTTGGAGTTGTTCAGATTGGAGAAGAAAAGGCTCTGGAGATATCTCATTGCAGTGTTTCTCTGCTTCAAGGAGTAGAGGCCTTTCCACATTAGAAAGATGGGCACAAACTATTCCGTAAGACCTGTTACAGTATGAGGTGTTGCCATTTGCTCTAGCCTGGGGTTCCCTAGAACCTACATGGCGTACCTCTGCTCCACCATCATCCTCCATGGGCTGAAGAGGTCTAGAACTACTGATATACTATTATTATTATTATTATTATTATTATTATTATTATTATTATTATTATTACTGTTACTATTACTATTACTATTACTATTACTATTACTATTACTATTACTATTACTATTATTTTGTATTACTGGAGTAATGCTGCATGATCCAGCACACTGATGGTGGTCTTAAGTTAGTAACTCTCATGGCAGCTGGGACAAAACTAACTTGGCTTAATGCAAGACCTCTCACATGTCTGTAAATTACAAAGTGCAGCTAATACAAGTTTATTGTCTTCCTATCAACCTTATCTGATTATGAATTATCATTCTTTAGGAAATCTTTTTCATACATAATTTCTTTGACCTTCAAACTCAGACTTTTCAGATCTTTTCAGAGGTTTATACTCAGATACAGAGTGACCAGAGGAGTTTCTAAGATCTATTAATAGGGCACGTAGGTCGCACTCCACAAGTTTCCCACAGTACAGCTTTTCCCACTTTGCATACTGGACGCTGTCTGTGTTTCTAGTTAGAGGTTTTCCAGGAGTTTCCCATTCAGTTCAATGAGCTGGCACCACTAGCAGGGACAGACTCCTAAGGGCTGTCTATTCAAGCACTGAAAGGAAAGGAAAACTGATTTCTCTGTCCACTACTTGCTTCTCTTTTTATAAGCATTTAATTAGTGTTTGGTAACACAGTGGTTCACTCAGTATGAGGAAGATATCTCTAAAGAATATCAAACCTCTGAGTTAGTGCTTTTCAGGACAGTCATCTCATAAAATTTTTAAATGGACAGCTTTGCATGTGGTTGCATTGAAATAATTATCTCAGATTATAACCAAATTGCCAGATGATCCAAACCATACTTGTAACCATATCGTATTTTATTTAATATTTATTATCCTACTAGTTTACCTTTAAAAGCAAATATTTTCTACAAGCACCTATAATTTTTATTAGAATTACATTTAACTGTGCTAAAGGAGAAGTCTCCCCAGAGTACTTCTGCTTCTAAAAATGTTTCATTTTTTGTTTAGGTAATTTATGTTTTCTCCACTTAGCAATTGCGTTTTGAAATTTGCCCTGTGCATTTAGAGAGGCATGACTATGCTTTTTCATCTATACACTCAAACAAATATTATCACAAGGTCAGATGTAAAGTACTAATGATTTTAATTGAGGTTACAGGAAATCTAGAGGGTATGAAATCTACAGAGTATGAAATAGAGTATCACAATAAAATATTCTATTTTCAGCAGCTGCTGAAAAATTTGCAGTTATCACAGAATCACAGAATAAACTAGGTGGGAAAAGATCTTTGAGATCATCAAGTCCATTATAAAGGCCCTTACTAAAAATCATGGCTATGTAGGCAATATAGCCACATTTTTAGAATGTCTTAATATAGAAAAATCTGCTCAGGTTCACAGAAGATAAATAAAGAATACAAAAATGCAACACTCTGAGAGTTTGCATGAAAGCAGCATAATTCCATTTTCAACAAATACAATTCCAGTCAGATTTCTATCAGAAAACTTGGGAATCTAGCCCAAGAACAAAAGGGATTAAATGCCCCGGGCTCTTTCAGCACCTGTGCATGTTATACACATCAAATCATTCAAAAAAAAACCAGTTAATATTTTTTTATTGGTGACTCAGTAAAGCTGTTCAAAAATATCATTATTATTAGTTAAGCCTTAGAGATTTATTTTCCCAAATACAGGCAAATTTCTGCCATGTTTACATATAAAGTGGCTTTGTAAAATATATCATTTTCTAAACAGCTCTGATTTACTGCTGTTGTGTCCTCAGACTAGTATTTTTAAAATGCAGACATTTAGGAAAAAGTCAGATGACTGCTCAGAATTCCATGGAGGAGAATAGTGACCAGTTTCATCATAAGTAGTGCATCACTGGCAATAGCCCAAGATAAAGGTGTGAGATATAAATATGTATCACTGCCAAGAAAAGCATTTGTAAAACACAATGAGACAGGACCATTTCACAGCTTTTGCTCTGTTTTGACTATGTATTTGGGAAATGAAAATGAGAAAGCTAAGGAAAAATAAAAATAAAAAAAAAAGAGAAATAGAATAGCAAGCAACTCAAATACAGATTTGACACTGAATAATATCAAGGTGTGTAGACCTAAGAAACAGATTTGGTTTTCCAGATTCCAGCCAGGACAAGGTTAATTACTGCAGTAGCTGTGAGGGGACATGGCCAGGACACAGAGGTTATGTTATATCCTCACACCATTGCCAGGGATAAGGGAAAGGGAGAAGGGTTTCATTCTGGTTGAAAAACCGTGATGGAGTGAGCCTTCTGGTAATATCTGGTTTTTGGGGGTGGGGGAGGGCAGAGTGTATACATGAGTTTGTTCTGACTTATATCCTCTGTCGTTGGTATTCCTGCTGCTGCTGTACATTTTATCTCATTGTGGTTTCCAGGAAATTGTTCTTAACTCAACTCATGATCTTTGCCTTTTGTGCTTTCAGTCATAGCCGGGAAGAGGAGTGGTGCATGGTTTTAGTGGAAGCACTAAATTGGAAAATACCATTTCTAAATCATGAAAGGGGTTTATAGTACTGTTCCTCTTAATGTATTGAAACATGAATAACTGGAGTTTTTTGGCTTTTTTTTTTCCTTAAGAACAATGCAGAATACTGCAGATTTAACTAGGTGCATTCATACCTTAAAAGCAGAGACCACAACATGGTGAAGTCATCTTGCGGAAGAATTCTTTAAAATCATAAAATATGACTTAATAAACTTAGTCAGAAACCAGCAGGTTTAAATTCATAACTGAAACATGCACAAGTTGTCCTCTTACTACCTGTCTGTACCAAACACCGTGTCAGGGGCAAACTGGTGCTGACAATATCAGATACCTGTTGACTAAGATTGACCAAGAAGAATTGAATGATCCCACCCAAATATAACAACAGTAAACTGTAGTAAGACTAATTGTAGATAATGCAAATAAATCCTCACATAAATTAATAGTATAATTTGTCAATACTTACGTATTTATGAAAAATATACTTCACCTTCTCTGTTGAGATACGATGTTATTGCTTACTGTTCATTGTAACTAAATTAAACGCAGTCATGTTCTGTCCATGTGCCCAAATAAAATGTAATGAAAGCAAGTTCAAAAATGTGCTTTTTAGCCACAGTGATTTATTTCATGCTCATTGATGTCAATTTACCCATAAGTAAAAAGTACCAAGAGAAAATCCCCAGGTTGTTACTGGAGAATTTATTAAAATCATATTATGTCAGCTACAAAAATATTCATTCTTGTTATATACTTACATTCTAACTGAACCAGTTTTGCACAAAGTTTTTAAGTGGAATGAAATCTGGTATTTATAGATAGTCTGTTAAACTCCAGAATTTATTGCACAATCCAAATTCCTGCAATTTAAAAACAAAGTTTATTTTTCTGAGAGGCTGAAAGTCTAAGATTATTTTTAGATTTTCAGCTTCAGATTCTGAAGCCTGAAGTTTGATGCATCTTTATAGTTTGTAACCTAATATCCTTATTTGCACATTGGTCATACATTTCAAGTACTTTGAGTGAAACAAAGGGTCTAACACAACAACAGCTCTCTAATGCATGAAATGATCATGCACTTACACCCAAAGGCAATTCAGTACCAGAGATAATGTACAACAAAAATCAGGAACAAAAATCAAGTCAGTGCATCACAGAAATTGCAAAATTTTCAATTCAGTATGAACCAGTTAATTTGTCGACAAACTAGATATTATTATTGTATGGCAACCCAACATTTTGTAAGGTATGATTCTACTTATTTCCAGTTTCAATGGCATGGCTGGATATACAAACCACAAATATTAAGTAGAAATAAGATACTGGTAGTAACTGTCTGTATGACATAGTGGGTCTCTTCTACAATATTAGGCTTTGTTCTAGTGTTCTTATTTTGTAATGGAAGTTAAAAAAATTGGAAAGAGATCTGTGAGTAATAAAATAAAAATTTAAGATTTTCACTATTAAATTTGCCAAGAGATGGAGGCAATTGCAATCTTCTAAGACCATCTTTTGCTGCTGATAAGATTTTTCTTAGCATAAAGGCCACACTATAGCTGAGTAGTTGTATGTTCTGGTTTAAAAAGTAATTCTGGACTGAAAATTAGCAAATTTTAAACAGCAATTTAAAATTACTCAGGAGGTCATGCAAGATTATCATAACATCTTTCTCTGACAGTAAAACTTGCCACCCAGTGTATGAATTAGCAGAAGACACATGTAAAAATATTAAACAGAAGTTCAGTTTTCAGCTGCTTTCACAGGCTTCAGGAAGATAAATTACTCCATATATTCAGGGCTAAGCTTATATAACTAACATGTCCTGAGTGATAAGAATGGTATATTCTCACTATCTGGTAAATGAACTTGCTTTGCATCAATGTAAGAATAGAGGGGCTTAATTTTGTCTTCGTAATTTAAAAGCATGATTAGTTAGAGTAGCAGCTAAAACTCTCAAATAAGCTTTCCTTGTTAGCCAAAGGCAGGAGTAGTTATTCAGTAAAACTGTTTATCAGCTATATTACCTATAACTGAAAAATGGCACTCATTCAGTGCTACTTTGGATGAATTTTTAGAAGACTGTGAACATAAAGTTGGTATTAAATGACTTCTAGATGTTGATGAATTATGACTATGATCACAGTAAGGAACCTGATTTATTTGGAGAATCTGAATTAAATTTTGAACATTACATTTGATACCTGCTCAATATTTTATATTATCATTTGTAGACTATTGCTAGACTTCAGCCATCCTTATCTTGTACAGACTGTAAACAGCTCATTCAGTCTTTCATTGCCCCAGATCACTGCAGAAACCTGTTTCTGTGTCTGTGAGCATTCATAAACTCAATTTTCTCATGCTTTCACTAGAAGGGTGTTACTAACACAGTGTACCAAGATGCAGTATTATTTACCATCTTTCCACTTTTTTGAATGGGGACACAAATTTTAAGTTCTCAGACAAAATTTAAAATAAATGTGCAAAAGAGCTACAACACAACTGCTGTAAGTAACAGCAATTTTCTTTCACACTAAGTTGCTTTTTAGGTGAGAACATTGGTCCTCTAGATCTTTTTAGCAGACTGGGGAAAGATTGGCCCCTTGGAAGTCAAAATTACTGTTCTGCTGCATAAACTTGGTATGTATTTAAATACGTCCTGACAAAAAGTCTAGTTATAAACCATCACAGGCTATTTAAAGAATTAGATTAATATAAAAATTTTCTTTTTATAGCTGTTCTTCCATCAGTTTGAAGGATATTATTTTCAAAGGCAGACACACAGGATTGTTGTACAGATTAGCCACACCATCTGCCTATATTTACCAGATCACATTTTATTTTTATAATTTATATTTTTCTGATGTTATTAGCATTTTCTTTTTAAATCAATCCTCTTTATTACTCAAAGACAAAGAGTGCCAGACATCTTATAGGTCAGACCAATTTCAGACTCTCTTTAGGGCATATCTTTTTAAAAAAACCCATTTTAATAGACAAATGGCCATAGACTAGTCTCCTAGAAAATATTTTTCTGTCATAATATATGCCTCAAAATGCACCATTAAATTCCTTGAACATTTGATAGTAAGTAGCAAGGTAACTACCATCACATTTTCTAACTCATAGGGTGCAACAAAGGACTTTCCTGATAAAGTATGTGTTCGAAAATATTAACGAAATGGAGATATAGTAATGAAAGAAGCCTATTCCTGCACTATTGAGAGAATTAACCTAAGTTTCACTAAATACCTTAGGAAAGACAGGCTTGCATGTGGCTGAGAAACACTGTTAGGATATATTTAACCTAGTTAATGACATTGAAAGCTGAATTAAAAAGAAATATATTATAGTTTAAGGACATTTTAATAGGTACTAAAACAGGCAGAGAGCACAAATACTGCTCTGGCTTAGAAAACAGGTGGATTCACTGATTAACTGAAGTTTTCTATGATATATACTACACTATTGTCCAGAATTATGAGTTTTAATAAATTTATGCGTGAAGCTACTGGCCTTGAACTTAATGTGTCAGTCACAGTAACTAAAGTACATGCTAAATATTTTGAAGTCCACTGAGGGACTTCTATAGTTTCAAAGAGTTTGTGTGGTTTTATCTTCCTCTGAGCCTATAAAAAGTATAGAATTCAAGTGCAATGTTTAGAGTAAATGACAACAATTGTGACAAAAATTTTCAAAATGGAAGGTGTCAGCATCCACCTCTGCTAAGATATTATGTTTAGAATCAGAGAATCATTCAGGTTGGAGAAGACCTCCATGAACATTGAGTCTAACCTTTTATCATCACTTTGACAAAGAGACCATAGCACAAAATGCCAGTCTGTTTTGTTATTTCTTGGACACCTCCAGGAATGTTAAGTTCACCACCTTCCTCTCTCAATTCCTATCAATCCTTTCCACTAACAAATTCGTTCTAATGTCCAACCTGAATCTCTCCTGGTGCATCCTGAGGCCATATCTTCTTGTCCTGTCACTGACCACCTGGGAAAAAAGGCCAACTCTCACCTCACTACCCTTTCCTTTCAGGTAGTTATGGACAGTGGCAAGGTCTCCCTGAGCCCCTTGTTCCTCAAGCTAAACAATCCCTGCCACTTCTCATAGAACTTACTCTTCAGACCCTTCACCAGCTCCCTTGCCCTTCCATGGACTCACTCCAGCACCTCAATGTCCTTCCTGCAGTGAGGAGCCCAGAACTGGATGCAGGATTTGAGGTGCAGCCCCACCAGTGCTGAGTACAGGGGGACAATCCCTGCCCTGGCCCTGCTGGTCACACCATTGCTGACACAGGCCAGGATGCCATTGGCCTTTGGGGACACCTGGCACAGCTGGCTCATGTCCAGCTGCTGTTGCCCAACACCACCAGACCCCTGTCTCCTGGGCAGTTTTCCACTTTTGCCTCAGCCTGTAGCACCGCACGGGGTTTTTGGGACCCAAGTGGGTGAAGTATCACTCTAACAGGTACAAAAATACTTTTACTTGAAGAATAAGAGCTACTGGGTACTACTGAATATGTTGGTAATAAGTTTTTTCAATAGCACTTTATCTCACATGATGAACTAGTTTAAAGTTTTAATCAGTATCTGACAAATTTTAGTTTGCTTCCTCCAGGAAAAAAAGCCACTAATACAAAAACAACAGGATTATTCAAGAACGGATTTTAAAAAATATAGCCTGATATAGCTCTTGATACTATTTTGGTTTATCTTGATTAAAATAACAAAATACTTAAGCATTCAAGTTAATGAAAACTAGATTAGGTAAAGTATAGAGGCAGTGAATTTAAGATTAAGGTTACATAAATTCAGGTATTGCTGTGTCTACTAAATCTGACAAACATGTGCATACAAGTTTGTTATTCAGTTTTTAATCTCTGACATTTACTTTTACAAGATATTGGAAAGTAATTTACAGAACAGCCTTTAGGCCCAGCAGTATCATACATATGCACAATAAATAAGACTCATTCTGGCTCAATTTCAACTATTTTCTAGGTTGAGACTTAGGGGGATTTTTTTAATTAAACATTTTAGTAGCTACAAAAAAAAAAAAAAAAAAAGAAAAAGAAAATATTACCACTGGATAATATTTAATCCACAACAGTAAACTTTATCTATTTCCAGAAAGGAACATCCAGAGATGTAAATTTCAAATCTTTTCCACACATAACATTTAAAAATGCCTTAACTCAACATTATAAAGGAGCAAGAGCTTATTTCCTGCTAATGTAGGAACAGAATCCACAGTATTTCAGTATTGTTATGATATAGATTCCAAGATAAATTTGTCATTCCAAATAAGAAAGGTTGATATCTTTTAATAATTACAAGAAATCTCTTTTGCTAAACAAATGCAAAAATCTGAGAAATCTGATTATTTTATTAGCAAGTTTATTTGGATGAACTTTTACCTTAAAAATTAGAGAGAAAGATCTTGTTCTCTATTATTTTAATTATTTTAAGTGACTGCTCTATTTGGAAAAATATAGCTTTTTTTTTCATTTACTAGCTCTTCCATTTCTTTCCCTATTTTCATTTCCACATCGCCTTTTTCTCTTTCTTCTCTTATCATCTTTTTGCATTTGCTTCTTTACTTAAAATATTTTTGTTAAAAATTATGCATGTTTAAAAATATTTCTAATTTAATAAAAATAACATTTTCTTAAACATTCTTGTCCCCAAAGTGTTTTTAAAATAAGAACTCCTTCTGAAATTCCTATGCAAAATCTTGTTTTTATAAATTTCCATTAACACTAAGTATGCCTTCCACTTGAAGAATTCTTTTTTCAGATTAAATTCCAGAATTCTGAGTTAATTTGAATTTGTCAGTCTTGGAAACCCTGTTTAATATATGCAAAACTTTGGAAGAAGGTCAAATATCATATAAATATTTTCCATCATTCACCATCCAATTATAGTATTCAGGATTAGCTGTCAGGACTCTAGAGCTTCAGATAATTATTGATTATTTGTCAGATTATGCTCATATGTCAGTATTATGGCAGATAAATATTTGTACAGCCAAATAATATTTGATAGCAAATGTGTACATACCATTTAAGATATAAATGTCAATGAATCCATTCTGGTGATTGAGAGGAAAGTGCACAGATCATTAAGATCCACCTTTCCCTAACGGTCACAGGACCAGAAAATAGAAAATATGATCAAATTTTCTTTTTCTTACTGAGGCTGATTTGAAACAAAAAATATCTATCATAGCTTAAAGATGTGGAAGCACAATATTTAAGAGGCAGAGTGAGTGAACAGTTTTGTTTCCATAAATATGTTTATACTGTAGCATGGTTAACCAAAACTACTAGATAGTACCTTGTAATTTTGTAAAAATTAAAATAAATCCTCCAAAATTAATACTCAGTGTTTATTTTTTAAATCTAGATACAGACTATTATATCTAAAGTGTCTAGATCTATAACACTTATTTTCCTCTTTGTTCTAAGCACTTTGGTTCTAGACTCCGTAAAACAATACAAAGACAGAGAACGACAAATGTCAGAGAATGAGATTTTATAAAACTGGGAGACACCATCTTAGTCTGCTAGAAGTAAGCAGAAGTCTTCCATATTTTGTTTCTGGCAGACAAAGTTACTATACTATGCATCAAATCCAGGTGAGCTATTTCTCAAATAACTAAGGAGCTAAAGGCTATCCTGTCAAGGTAATTGGAATTAAGAGTGCTTCCCTTGAGCTATGCAAGTTCAAGATGCTGTGTTGTCTTTAGGACAGCCACAGTTTAACACAACAATCCATCTCATATGATTGCATTCCTTATGCTGCAGAGGAGTTTAAAAAAGAGAAAAAATGAGCTTCTTACTTGCTTGACCTGAAATTAAGTATGCACTTTGGATGCCCAACTGGTACAGCCAGTTTCTCCTTGACTGGACCTGATGCTTCAGTGTTGGAAGTCTAGGAGTTGGGAAATGAAGGCAAAAACCTGAACTTGAACTGTAACCAAGCCCTTTTACTAATGAGCTGTGCATTAACATAATCCAGCTCCAGTTTTGTCAGAAAAAAAAATTAGATATTTATCACACTAATCAAATAGGTTTCATCTGCCAACAGGGAAGGAAAAGAATATGGCAGTATTTGAAAAGAAAATACCGAAGAATAGTCATCAGAACTTGATCACGTACTCAATAGAGTTCCTGTAAGGCAGTACAAAGTTAAAAATGAAACAAGATGAATGAAGATGTTGCTCATTGATATTCTTTTAATTAAAAAAGGAAAAAAGTTCAAAGGGAATTTAATGAAAACAATGTTAAAAATATTACAAAAGTATGCCTCATGTTGTACACCACTGAAAAATAAATGCAGATAACTATTCAGCAATCAGCCCTAGTTGGTGTTCCAGTCCCTGTATTATGTTGTATGTGCATGGTATTTATTAATTAGAGCTATTGAGCACACTATAATTCCCTTGGAGAACTACACCTTGTTTTTCCTAACCCATGGAATATAATCAGCAGATTGCTTATAAATAGAAACACTGCTGAAACATAGCATATAGGAAATTATCTCTGGACTTTTAACCCACTGTTTCTCACAAGATAAAACTATTATAGCTTGTTCTTCCTCTTCAGTGGTCAGCCTTTTCAGTAGAATGAATTTATAAACGGAACCTTGCTCAGAAATGCTACCTTGTGCACAAAGGAGTGAATATAGTTACATATTTATGATATGGTCAGGCCATAAGACTTAGCAAAAGAGGACCCCAACTGAGGGATAAGGAAGACAGCAAACACAGAAGCAGGTGTTTTCATGAAAAGTCAACCTCAAACCTTTAATGCAGCTCATATCAACAGTGTTGGGCAGTGGGAACAAAACTGGTGTTAATCTGAGTGGGTGAATATGCACATATAATGAAATTTATAATTTAAAAAAAAGTAATTTTAAATATGGAATTAAATTTACCTTATTATATATACTTAACTTTATTAAGAAGTAAGCTGGTAGCTATAGTAGTTTTCGACTAGAACTAAAATATTCTTAGATGGGCATGTATCTACTTCAGTATGAGATGAAGCTTTGAAGTGATTTTCAATGAAGATGTTCATGAAACTGAGACTAAGTACCTCTGGAATATCTAAATATTCTAAATTAATGGACACCTTAACAATATCACCAACCAATGACATCAACATCAAAATTACTAAAAAAAAAAATAAAACCTTTATTATGAATAAAAACAATACATATATAAAAAAATTCTTTGCTTTACTTCAATCTGCTCTTTAACTTTCTTCTCAATAATATTTTGTTAAAAATTGAGACAAGTATAGGAATATATATATCTCAAATTTATAATTATAATTCAGATGACTTTCATACTGAATAACTACATATAAATATCAGGCCAGATAAGGAGCATTATATTGTTTTCCAGAAATTTCTACCCAACAGGAAGTTCACTTTATTAACTTATTCATTTAAAAAGGTATCATTAAAAACATAGATTACTTCAAAGGAAAAGAAAAATACAAATACAAAAAAAATAACAGCTCATTATGGAAATTTGTCTATATTTATCTAAAACCTTCAGGCTATTATAAAGGACATTGCAACCTTATGCAAATTTAACAGTTCTTCTAATTACATTGTGATTGATATGTAGCCTCGGTAGAATATGCTTTTGGGTTTTTCTCATCTTTGAGATTAAAATTACTGGTACATTATGGTCATTGAATCAACTAATGATTCTGTATTCAGAGCTCCCCCAACCAGGTGTATATTCATTTCAAAACAAGCTTACTAGGCTAGCATTTATGCCCCTGACACTGTTTTCCCACAGATTCCCCTACCACGACCGACACTACCTTTTTATCTTGTTCAGAGATGTCCAGTGAAAAGAATCCTAACAACACATAATGAGACCAGTGGCACAAACAATAAGCTGTATAGTCTCTTCTCTATTGATTTCACTGTTCTTATGTAATAAATATGAATATATTCAATTGATTAATTTATAGTGTATCTAAAACATATGTGTTGCTCTGTGTGAGTGGGACTGTTTAGGAGTCAAGCTCTTGACTCTTTTAAGCTGTCTTCACAAAAAACTTAAATTGACAGAAATTTGGTCTTAAAGCAATTTTTTACAAGTCTTCCCTGTTTCTCAGCTCATTTCTAGGCAAAGGGAAAAAAAAAACAGTCTGGCAAAATTGACTGTAAACTTGCATGAAACAGATATTAAAAGATATGCCTCTTCCATTTTTTGAAGTGTATGAGTCTCACCTAACAAAATAATTATAGAAATGCATATAATTTTCACAAAACCAGCATGGTACTGTTGCTCCCCTGAAATAAGGAAAAATTTCTCTTGTGCTATAATTTTCAACTGAGGACCTCAAAACAGATTATGACCAGAAATTTATTCTGTTTCTGCTTTTGACATTTTGACAGACAGCACCTGTTGCAAGAACATAAAGCAGAGGAAAAAGCTTCTCTTTAGGGCTAAGCCTAAGCAATCTGTGTAAGCAGAGTCACTTGGATAATACAGGTATCTGAGTACTTGAAGGGAGCTGTTTAGAGCTGACTTTAAGTTTCAAAATACTACAGTAATGGGAAATACTAGGATACACAAAGACTTAATTGGTCATCCTCAATGAACATTATAGTTCTACATTTGATGAGAAAAAGATTCAGAAGATCAGATTCAGCAATTTTTTTTAGATTGTATCATATTGAGAACAGAAGGGTTTAAATATCGGACTCCTTTGGACAGATCAACACACACATTTGAAGTAAATTAGCTAGTCTGTATAAATTTTAAGCTTTTCTCTTTGGAAGACACATAGATCTGATTCATAGTTCTAAGGGTGGTTTCTCCATGGCTGAGATTCAAAGACTACGAAATTGTGAGCACCTACTTGGAGCATCACACATTTAATATTCATAAAGAGAAAACTTCAGACTGTAGGAGGTGCCACACTGACAGCTCTCAAGTATCACATTCTCCAATTAAAAATAAAAGCCAGTACTGGTACATCTAAAAGTTATCCAAAGAAAACTTCCCTCATATTTTAGTTTCTGTGACCCACTTTGCGGGAAGACAATGACACCATGTGAAGTAGATCTTTAGTATTTCTGTCATGCTGAATATTGTAATTGGAGAAATATGGCTCAGCTTTCCCTGAGGAGGAAGCAAGTACAACCTTAATGAGTTTCCCTAATACTGCAACTTGCTTAAATAAAATAAGAATACAATTAAGCTTACTCAAATGTAAGACTAAATCAGAATGCCATTAACTATTGTTCAGTGCACTGAAGTGTGAAATATATGCTTTTATGTTGCTGCAAAAAAGCATGTACTTTTAACTTTGAAGGCATTGGATGAAGTAATACAACAAAGAAAAGAAAAGATAAATAATAGATAAAAATAGCTACAGTCTGAGACTTGCATGCATAATATAATACATGAATGCACATGAACAAGTGAAAAAACCCAACAGTTTTGCAATGCCAAGGGAAATAAAGCAGGACAGAAATCCTAACCAAATTATTGAATCAGCTAAACTTCTGATACTGCCTGAAAATTGTATTCTAGATTCTTTCAAACAGAATGATATATAATTGAGTAGAAAATCCAATCCTGCCCTCCTATCCTTATGTTCATCAGCATGTACTCAGATTGGTTAGACGTGTTCAGACTGCTTTAGCACCTGTGGTCAAGATGAGGCTCATATTCTTGGAACTAAATGATGCTGTGGTCATGGGTTTGCTATGAACACAAGGGCACAAACCACATACATAGAGCAAAGAGTTTATTATTAGCTCAAAGTTTAAACATAATAATCCAAAGTGTTAGTTCAGTTATGCTAATATTCACTAATAATCCAAATTAACTCAGAGAAACCTCTAATGTTAGCTAATATAGCTAACAGGTTGTAGAGGGAGAAAGGGAAAAAACCAAACCACTTGTCCTGGTGTGTGCTCTCCCTCCCTTACCCCTGGCATCCTAACACTGTCAGCCTAGAGGAAGGGAAAATGAGGGCACGTTGCAATGAGCTGATGGCTTTGAAGGGAAGAGGATGATTTGTCTGCTAGGGTTTTCCTCCAACTTTTTGCCAAGAGAAGTATGGGGATGATAATTTCTTGCAGTTCAAGTTTGCAGTATGTTTGAATTTGGGTTTGTGTGTTTCACTGTCACAGCTCATTTTCTTCCCCCACACAGAAAGGTGTAGCCTGGCACCAGTCCACAGAGCCAGCCTCCCCTCTCTGCCCCAGGGGTTTGTCAGACAGACAGAAAGGGGATGTCTGACCCCAACAGAGGTACCCCCAGAGCTCAAGCTGGAGCAGGGGAGGCAGCAGCCACTGGCACCTGCACACCCAGTCCAGGTCATAACAAAGTGGAGCCCTGTGATGGTGTTCACAGGGGTCTTATGTTGAGGGAAGAGACTAGGATCTGACTCCATGTTTCAGAAGGCTTGATTTATTATTTTATGATATATATTACATTAAAACTATACTAAAAGAATAGAAGAAAAGGTTCTCATCAGAAGGCTAGCTAAGCCAAGAATAGAAAAGAAAGAATGATAACAAAGGTTTCTGTCTTGGCTCTCTGTCCGAGCCAACTGTGCTGTAATTGGCCATTAATTACAAAAATAACATGGGACCAATCACAGATCCACCTGTTGCATTCCACAGCAGCAGATAATAATTGTTTACATTTTGTTCCTGAGGCATCTCATCTTCTCAGGAGGAAAAATCCTAAGGAAAGGATTTTTCATGAAAAGATGTCTGCGACAGAGCCCTTGTACTGTCAGATCAGTGCACAGCTGAGAACCTTATGCAAGCAGTGGCAAAAGTCTTATTTTCTAGGCTAAAGTGGCACAGACCACGTTCAGCTTACTGGCACAACTCAAGTGTGAACTATTTACCTTTGCCTTAATTTCTCAGCCTAATTTATCTATCTATAGAAAGAGTTGTCTGCCTCCATCCTGCCACTTTGATGAAAGTTGGCACAGAAACAAAACCAAGAAGTCTGAGCTGGAGGACAAGCTTGATCCTCAAGTTTCTAAGATATTATAGACACACTTTTAGAAACCCATCATCCAACGGATACAAGAAAATATGAGGAAGTGTGTTGTAGTGTGTTGTTAAGTTTCTTGTGTTATTCCCCCAATTTATGTATTGTTCTCCCCTAATATGTGTAAAATGGTTTCGTTCCCCAGTTTTTCCCGCCAGTGCTAGCCTGTCAGCTAAGTTGCTATAGTAACCGCTATTCATAGTTGCCGATATGTAATTGCTCCTCCCCTCGGTTTCCCTTATAAGTGAAAGTTGTTTCCTCCCTAGGTCCAGTCAATCACCCCCTTTCTCCTCCCAGGTTTCGAGAACCTTCTCCTCTCTGGAGATGGTGGTTGGCTGGGGTCCCAGGACACCTCCTTTACCTTTTGATTATTGGTCTCCATGAAGTGTCAGTTCTGTGAAGTTCATCCCCTCACCTTTCCCGATTGGTTCTGCCTGTACCCACCCCCCTCCTTTATAATCCTGTTTCACCCCCTATGAAGAAACTTTTTCCCGGTTGGTTTCCCCGCGTTTGGGTCCCGCAACACCTTCAATAAACCGATGTTTAACCCCCGGGAAATGGTCAGCTCCGTTCCTCCCCAATACCAGCGGTATAAGCCAGTCCACAGCCAGCACAGCCCGAGGCCATCAGACGCCGAAGGGCGCTGGCCAGGAATTGCAGAGGGGCGTCGGCCTTTCGCCCTCAGCTAGTCGGACTCTAAACTTCCGGCCACATATGCCCCCTCTGCAGTAGTGACTAAAGAAAAAATGGTGATGCACCTGGGAAGATATCTGGTGCATATAATCTGAAATTGTATACATTTTTCAAGTAAGTAATGATGGATTACAGTAATAATAATTATGAATATAGGCTATGAAAAATCAGAAATGTTTTAACATTGGTGTTATGAAACTTTTTGGTTGAATTTTAAAAGGATCTATCAATTAAACATGAAGAGTCATGAAGTTCTGATTGAATTAACTTCAAAGAGGATTTGCACTAGAGGACATCTGGCTTTCATTTCATTTTTCAAACAAAAGTAGAAAGCCATTGTGTAGTGTTTGCCATCTTTTTTTTTTTCTTTTTCCTCATCTGACTGATCAGACCCATAAGGTTCTAAAGAGCTACAATTTTTTCACTTTACTGCTATAATCAAAGATGCAAGAGTTGATCCTATAGATTGAAGGAATATAAACTACACATCAGTAAAGACTAAATCAGTGATATATTTGGTGTGTAAGAGATATATTTGTGCAAGATTTTTGGATGGACCCTGATTAGTAAATAAGGGTTCTGCTGTGAACCTGTCTCAAAGGGGGAAAAGAATCTTTGCACAGAAGTTAGCAGCAAACTTTAAACTAATTTGAATGAGGAAGGGAGTAAACCCAGGTTTGCTATGGATAAACCTGGGGGCAGTACAGCAGTGTTTGAGATCCTTCAGTCTACTATTTCAGTGTAAGTAGGAGATGTAGATCCATCCAGTGGTAAAGATCCAAGGTTGATCACATAGGAATTAGGGCTAGTCTCTCCAGAAAGTTGGGGGATTCAATAGCCCAACTGAAGTGCATCTACACCAATGCACACAGCAGGAGCTGCAAACAGGAGGAGCCAGAAGCCATGGAGCAGCAGGAAGAATAGAAAAATATTGTCATCATGGAAACATGGTGGGATGACTTTCAAAACTGGCATGTTGGCACAGATGGCTATAAACTCTTCAGGCAGGATAGGCAAGGAAGGAGAGGTGGTAGGGGAGTCCTGTATGTTAGGGAATGTTTGGTTGTTGAGCATTTAAGGATGGTGATGACAGTGTTGAGTGCTTATGGTTAAGAATAGGGATGGGGAAGGCAAATAAGGCAGATGTGGTGGAAATTTTTTTTCCTGGGATTTTATCCTTGATAAAAATTTATTCTATTAATCCAAGTATCCTCTTTTTCTCTGTGTCCTAGTTCTGTTGATGTTATGGATGCACACAAATGCTGTAGGACTGAGGCAACTTTCATCTTTCATCTCCTAGAGTTTCAGTCTGAAACCCACTCTTGCTGTCTGAAACTTATTCACAGTTAACTTGTGTCTGGCTATCTGCCAGAACAACCTCCACTAAGTCCACTAATAGATAACGCTGATCTTAAGTGGAAGTTTCACTGATGCAAGAGAAATGAATGCTGGATTCTGCACCGGGGCTGGGGCAACCCTGGATGAATGCACAAACTGGGGAATGAGCTGCTGGAAAGCAGTGACACAGAACGGGACCTGGGGATCCTGGTTGATTGACAGAAAGTTGAACATGAGTCAGCAGTGCCCTGACTTCCAGGAGGGCCAACCCTGTCCTGGGGGCATCAGGCACAGCAGCACCAGCTGGGCAAGGGAGGGGATTGTCCTGCTCTGCTCTGCACTGGGGCAGCCTCACCTTGAGTGCTGGGGGCAGCTCTGGGCACCACAATGTAAGAAAAACATTAAACTATTAGAGAGTGTCCAAGGAGGGCAACAAAGATGGGGAAGGGCCTTCAGGGGAATTTGTGTGAGGAGCAGCTGGGTCTGTTCAGCCTGGAGGAGACTGAGGGGAGACCTCACTGCAGTTACAGCTTCCTTGTGAGGGGAAGGGGAGGGGCAGGCACTGATCTCTGCTCTCTGCTGCCCAGTGACAGGATCCAAGGGAACGGCCTGAAGTTGGGTCAGGGGAGGTTTAGGTTGGATTTTAGAAAAGGATTTTTCCCCAGAGGGTGGCTGGGCCCTGGAACAGACTGCCAGTGGTAAGTGGTAACTGCGCCAGCCTGACAGAGTTCAAGAAATATGTGGGCAATACTCTCAGGCTTATGGTGAGATTCTTGGGGATGGTGCTGTGAAAAACTTGGAGCAGAACTTCGATGATCCTTCAGGATTTCTTCTACCTCAGTTTACTTTGTAATTCTGTGAATAAAAGAGAATCTCAAAAATTTGATTCTCTGTTGTTGGATTTGTTGCAAGTTAGTTGTATGACTTTGGTGAGACACACTATGTGTTTGACTTTCTATTGTTTGATGTCCATTTAGTTCTCTGCTTTCCAATAAAGAGCAGTATAGGACAGTTCACTCTGATGTCTACTTGTCATAAAGGCATGTGTAAAATTATGGTCTTTGTAACAATACCATTAACATCTCAACTAGCACAGGACTGGATGTATTAAAATTTACTAAGCAGTAAATAATATCATTTTCCCCTGTGTTACTTCTTCATTAGAATAACAAGAAATAACTTTTAAAAACCTTCTAAAATGGTTTTCATGTTTGATCTTTACTTATAGTTTTTACAAAATATTAGTAAAAACTCAAGACAAAAGAAGTATTGGGAATACGCTGAGAGACTAAAGAAATTGGAAAAAAGGATCTGACATAAAATACTTTTAGAGACTGCAAAAATAGAAATAAAGACAGATTTGGCAAGAATGAACACATCTAATTGCAAAAGAAATAACATTGCCATTTTTTGTTATTTATTCTTCTAAAAAATAAAATAATTGGCTTTGCTATCTAATGGGGGTGGATAGTTATGAGGATAAGCCAGATAATGATGATAATAATGACAGTATGTCTATCAGTACTAAAGATAGACTCTCTAAAGGTATCCCAAAACCTTTGTATCACATTTTAGTAAGGAGAACTGCCTATCAAAGACAAGTGGGCTATTGAGTTTGTATACAAAAGAAAAAAGAATCTATCACATATGTAATGAGAAAAGAATTTAAGCTTTTAAGAATTTTTTTTCTGTGGTGGAGCCTGACAATATCAACCCTATAATATTGCAAGAATTGGCACACACAATCACAGTTTTAGCAAGTGATGATGATCTTTAATGGGTCTGTTGAACTAGGGCTAGTGCTATGTGATTTTAGAATAGCAAATATGCCACTTACATTTAAGAAATATCAGACAATTCAGCTTGCCCTTGGTAGTAAAGTAAGCCAAATGTGGCCTGTAGTCCGTTGCTTTAAACAAAACCACGTATTTTCTATGTACATGTCATATACATATGACAAGAAAGAATGTGGAATCCACTCTTTAAGATAGAAATGTAAGTGCAAGGGTGTGTGTGTAAATCAAACATGAAAAACTGCATGAGAACCAGGGAATTACAAAGAGGTACAAAAAGTTCAACATGAAATAAATATAAAAGAAACAAATAAATGTGTAAAAGGTGGGGGTAGAGGCCTTGGAGCAGGATGAGGAGCAGTGCCTCTAGCTGGGCCCTGCAGGGCATCACCTGTGGCGTCTCTAGCCCTACCTTGACCAGACTCAACTCTTTCTTTAGGACACAGAAACAGCTTACAACTTGCCTACACCACAGGAACTGTGTGGGGCCACCTCTGCTTCGAGTGTGGGGTCTACCTGGGGGTCCTGCCCACAGATGGTGCCTTAGTGGGGTGCCAGCAGTGGCAGGGGAACCTGCTCATGTTGTGCATCCACACCTTCACAGAACAATCTGCATGTGGTGGAGCCTCACCTACACACTAGGTGGGTTACATTTCTGCCAGTGTGTGATCCTTGGTTTCAGGGATGAGTTAGAGAAGGGTTGTTATAAAACTGTAGGTGCTTGATAACATTTTATGCGTCAAATATTGTGGTGTATCTTTTTTTCTGCTTTTATTGGTGGACAGTTAATATGTTGAAAACTTTCTTCTGTACTGATTAGACTAAACTATGTGAGCTGAGTTTTCCCATTAGACCAGCAAATTATCGAAAAAAAAATCTAGAATCAAAGAATATGCTGAGTTGGGAGGAACCCATAAGAATTATTGAAACCCAACTTCTGTCCCTACACAGGAGAGCCCCAGGAATCACACCATATGCCTAAGAGCATTGTTCAAATGCTTCATAAACTTGTGTCAGGCTCGGTGTTGTGACCACTACAGCAGTCCTGTAGCCTGGACAGGAGCCTGTCCCAGCACCAAACCAGCCTCCAGGAGAAGAAACAGATTTTTCTAACATTTAATCTAAACCTCTGACATATCTTCAGGCCATTTCCCTGGGTCCTGTCACCACAGAGAAGAGATCAGTGCCTGCCCCTCCTCTTCCCCTTGTGAGGCAGCTGTATGCTGTCATTAGGTCTTCCCTCAGTCTCCCCTTTTCCAGGTTGAACAAGCCAAGTGACATCAGATGCTGTTAGTATGACTTCCAAATGTTGCTTGCCTTCCTTCTTTGCTTTCCAATTTTCCCTATTTTCATACTCCAGGCTACAGGACAGCCGTAGTGGTCACAACACCAAGCCTGACACAAGTTCATGTAGCATTTGAACAATGCTCTCAGGCATGTGATGTGATTCTTGGGGCTGTCCTGTGCAGGGACAGGAGCTGGACTTCAATAAAGTATGAAGGCCAAGGAGAGGGAATCCTGAAAGGAACTGAGACATATAGGCATGACAATATCTAGGAGAGATTGAAGGAGGTAATGAGAACTACAGACATGTTCAGTCTGATAAGTCAAAGTTCTTCAGAGCTTGACCAATCACTTGAGTTGTATTCTCCTTCTTTAGAAAATGTCTAAACAAAAGGCTGGAGACTTTAATGAAAAATGGCATAAAGATTAGCAAATGTGGATCACATCTGACCAATTTCATTCATATTTGGAGGCCACTACTGATGTCCTATTAAATAAAAGAAGGCAGCAGATCTAAGCTCTCTGGATTTCAGATATATACTTGCCAAGGTGCCAAATAGGAAAGTGGAGAAAGGGACTGAAAGAGAAACAGTATAGGGAGAGAATTAACTGAAGAGTACTCATGGATACATCATATTGAAATATGACTACTAAAATGAACACTTGGTGAAGCTTTTAACAGTTAAGACATTATATGAACAAAAGAAAAAGAGGAGTATACCATATATGTGAAGCTGAGAATTCATTTTTAGTCTTCTTAAAAGTTTTAAGGGTGTAGAAAAATGCAATAAACATTATTATTAGTCAAGCTACAATAATACTAACACTCACTTTCTAAATTATCTAATCAATGCAATATAGATCTTGCTAGTAATACTAAAGGTAGAAGTTATTATATATGACAAACCTGCCATTATCTATGCCTTTCCCCAGCTAGTGTGCTCATTATTCTAATATTCCTCTGCATTCTAAGAAGGATGGTTTAGCTGGTGTAGGAGGCATGCAGCAAATTTCAGCATTGTGAGGTCACTTGAAGGAGGGCCATGGTATTCATGGTGAAGAGTTTCCTCCTGCTTGGATGTGAGCTTTTCTTGGTTTAGTTTTCTTAGTTTTTTTAATCACAGCTCACTTTCCCACTGCAGCCTGGCAGGGTCCCCCAGCCCCTTGCACACAGAGGAATATTGTGTGGCAGACAATGACTTGGGGACTGGGGATTATTTGTGTCCAGAACTGAAGCTGGAGCACAGGAGCCAGCAGTCACTGCCCATAGCACAGGGGTTAATCCAGTAACACCCAGCTTAGCCTACAGACAGGCAAAAATCTGGCATTTAGAGGTCAAGATTCTTTCAATCAATTGCAAATGTCCTAGCTATGAAGCCCCTCAAGAAATATCCATTGAATGATGCAATACAGCTTTCTTTTTAATTTTCCTGGCTCAAAATTTATGTATGTATTGATAAATTTTTCAGATAGGTACATTGGGAGGAAGATTTTATTTTTAGCTGAGAAATAAAGCAATAGAAATGGAATAACCATTGGAGACTAAAATATCTTTCATTTAGGAGTTAATGAGAACAAATTCTTCAAGAAGTTGTGGTCTCATTAGCTGAAAACTGCTGGGAAACTGAAAAGTTTGCATATATTAGTCATTGAAAGTCTACAGAATGCTAGAGTGACCTAACAAAAGTGGAAAAATAATCCTATAATTTGTCAGACTAGGTTTTACTTACCGAATAAAGGAGTTATTAATTTCATTATATGTAGTGACAATCTTTTCTGTAATACTATATGCATTTTTTGTCCCACCAAATAGTTTTTGAAGATGCTTGCAGATTGGAACAGGGGCAAGAATGTCTCACAGCTGCAGTGATCAAAAAATGAGCCTGAGATGTTGCCTTTGTAAAGTTCCTGAGCAACTGCATTTGAAAATAAATGAGAACACTATGAGTATCCAGGTGTGCAGGGAGGTGGCTGTTGCAAAGCTCCCTAAAAGGCAGCAGCCCCTTCCATCTGCAGTCAGATGGGCTAACTCCAGGGGAGAAGCACTCAATGACAAACACTAGACTTAGGGCCTCTCACCACTCACCTGAAGGCAGCAATCACTGCTGCTTACTTCCAGTGAACACCTGTGAGAGCACGCTTCCTTTTCTCTAGTCTGTGTGCAATTAAAGGCCACCTGTTTGCATGCAGGAGTTGTTTGCAGCTGTTTCCCACAGCTGAGACCACTTCTCTTTACCTTTCAGAAGATAGATTTTGTTTGTTGAAGCCAGCCATCAGCATCGAATTCCACCTGACTACAGCAAAGCTGATTATGCTAGTGGTCATCAGTCTCAATTTGAAATAAAAGATTAATAGAACCTTCTAAAAAGAGACGACGTTCCTCTCATTCTCTATAGCTAGTATGGATTAATGAATCATGGAAAGGTTTGAATTGGAAGGGACCTTAAAGATCATCTAAGTTCCAGTCCCCCTACCATGTGCAGGGAACATTACACTGGACCAAGTTGCTCCAAGCTGCATCCCACATGAATACCTACAGGAATGAGGCATCCACAGTTTCTTTGGGCAACCTGTTCCTATAGCTCAACTCTCATAACAAAGAATTGCTTCCTAATATCTAGTCTAAACATGCCCTCTTTCAGTTTGAAGCCATTCCTCCTTGTCCAAGCACTACATGCCTCTGTAGAAGCCCCTCTTCAGCTTTCTCATAGGCCCCTTTTAGATACTGAAAGGCTGCTCTTCCCAGAGCCTTGTCTTCTCCATGCTCAACAACTCCAAGTTTCTCCACCTGTCTTCAAAGCAGAGATGCTCCTGTTCTCAGATAATTTTTGGGTCCCCCACCTGGACTTATCTCAACAGGTCCAAATCCTTCTTATGCTGGGGCCCAAGAACTGGATGCAGTGCTCCAGGTGGAATCTCACAAGAATGGAGCTGGAGAATCACCTCCCTCAATTAGTTGCTCCCACTTGTTTTGATGCAATCCGGGATGCGTCTGGCTTTCTGGGCTGCAAATGCACATCTCCTGGTCACATTGTGCTTCTCAGCAACCAACACCCCCAAGCTATTCTCCTCAGGGTGCTCTCAATTCTCTGCATAGCCTGTATTTCTGCTTGGGATCACTCCAGTCTGTGTGCAGGACCTTGCATGTGGCCTTGTTGTACATCATGATGTTCACACAGGTCCACTGCTGAAACCTGTGCAATTAGCTCTCTTCTTAGTCTGAAGGAAGGCATCCCCTTCCTTCAGATTGTCGACTGCGCTGCACTTGGCATCATCACAAACTCTGCGGGCTCACTCAGTCCCACTGCTCATGCCATGACAAAGATGTTAAACAGCTCCAGTCCCAATACTGAGCCTGAACAGCACTGCCTTTTCATTGAGACTTTTTGATAGTGAATGGCATGGCATTGGGATAATTAGCAGCTGCCTAAACAGATGGTTAGAGAACAAAAGTTCTTTAAACAGTCCTCAATCATAGCTATTTTAATTATTAACCGCTCTGGCTATGGTGTTGATCAACATGATCCCCAGCTTGGCACAGAGGAGGCTACAACACACCATAGTTTAATCAGCACCTCAGGCCTGTAAGGATTTCATGTTAGGGAGTGTAGATAAAGGTAAGTTCTTGGGTTGAGACCTCAGTCAAATATACATTCTAGGAACAGGTTTTATTGAAAAGAAGAAAAAAACATAAGGTTACTATTTGCAAATGTACAAGGACACCAAGGAGCCTATTCATGCTGTCAAATAAACAAGTAGGTGTAAATTCACCAAGAAGAAACACAGGAAAATAAACAAAGCTCCTAATCACCAGCAAGTGAGAGCTGAAGAAGTGGCAGGAATAAAACCAGTTTATTTAAAGTTATGTTTCTATATCAGATAACTGACTATGACAGGAGAAATCTGGTTTTAGTATTTTAAGAAATTCTTTCAAATTATATGTCCAATACTCATGGGATTTTTAGATATGATTTTTACAGTGCCAAAAGCGACAGTATGTCTTGTTATTTCTATATGAAATCTAGTTTCTGTGTTTCAGTATGCAAAAATCACCTGCTTGGTGTTAGGCAGTTTGGGTCCTACCAGCAAGCCTTTAACCATGTAGGCAATTTTAAGTTTTATAAGCATCAACATCTATGGGTCAGACAGCACCTGAGTGGGAAATCTTCATGAAAGGGTAAGGTAAGATTTGGTTGATAAAATCCTTCTGTGGCTTTAATCCAAAATCCTTTTTGCAATTCTCTCCAACTTATGAGAGTGAGGAAAAAATTCAATTCCTGCTGCAAAAGTGATCCAAGGGCCGTCACGCTTCTGAGAACAAAGCCAGAGTAAAACCACCCTCAGTTCAAAAACTTGACATGGGCAAAATCCTAGCTGATAATTTTTTGAGTGGATTAGGGAGGATTATAGAAGAGAGAGCAGTAGAATAAAAATAAGAAGATAAGAAATTTTTCTCCAGTCACTTCTGAGCGTAATAAATTGGTACCTCTAAGATTTTCACAATGCCAAACGAAATGCTTTCAGTTTTGAGACTTCACAATCCAAATGTCCAGACTGAGCTTGTATTCTTAGACTGCAGTCAGGACTCAAAAGAAGGAATAGAAAGTAAACCAAATACTGAGATATAAAGATTTTAAAATTATCCTAGTCCACTTTTTTTGGTTTTGTGGTTTACATGTTTTCTTGTGTTTTTTCTGTGTATAATATAACTAATGGAATATTAATATAGTGCTGAAGCTATACTTTCTACTGGATTTAGAGAAATCTTTATCCTTTTAAAATTCTTTATTGCAGTCACTAAAAAATTTTGTCCTTGCATTCATCATAACTTGATAACTGATGGAAAATTCAGGTCATGATCTTATTAATATTCTTGATCTTTTCTTTCTTTATGTATACACATATGTATATGGGCTAAGCTACTCAATTTCTATGAATCATTTTTCTCACTATTTGTGTATGTGTGAGTTGCATGTGCAGCAAATAAAATAAAACATATCTCTCCCACTAAAAGATACTGGCAGTCCAGGTTTTTTTTCTTGATTTTTTTTTTCTTGCTATCCATCCACTTATTTTCTTTCTATTTCTGGATTTTGATTCATTGTTCCTTGCTCTAAAACTGAAAACTGGGGGGGGACCTAAGCTTTATATTAAATGGAAGAAAAAATAATGCACTGTGGAAGGATGTGTAAGGAAGGCAGGTAAAATACATAAAGTTTAAGACTGGTTAGAAGATCTACAAAAACAAAAAATATTTGTTTTTATTTGTTTGTGGCTATGCCTATTGCTAGTTAGTGCAAATTTTCTCTATACAGTTACATAAGGAAAGTTTTGGCTGACAGCATTTGTTTCGAAATAAAAGTAAATTTCACTGTTTTTTGCAAAAGGCATAGATAGCTCACATGAGGGATATGAAATGAGAATGTTATGCAACTGCTTCTTTTTCTACACAGGTTGTAAAATCAGTTCTGTAGGGAAAGCCCAAATTGTGCTCTGCTGAGTCTGTTGTCATCAGAGTAACCTCTGGCAGAGAAGCCATAATAAGTAAAAGTAAATATGTAAGTATATTCATTGAGGAAAAAAAAAGAAAGAGAGTCCCTTGATAGCTAGGACTACATTCAGAAATTACTCTTTGAGGCAAAGTGACATTTTTGGTTGAATACATATTTAAAAATATATTCATGAGCAATGCTGCCTAAATGTGGCCCCCAGTGTTTGCATACCAGGAAGGCTACCAGACAATGCTGTGATGATTTCTTATCACCAAAGTAAGATCATTCCCTTGAAGGTAATTGTCTTGTCTCTGGCTTTTCTGCTTCCAGCCAGATGTATCCTTGGCCACAAGTTACCAATGCTAGGCAATTATGATTTTCATTTCCCTTTTAGGTAGCTGATGGCACTTCCCCCTCAGCTGCTTCTATTCTTAAAATAAGGATGACTTTAAATCCAACATGGTGTCTAATATTAGCCAGATCTGATAATCAGTAGGGACTGGACACAGGTGGAATGGATGAAGCTCATTTTTTGTCATGAAGAACATAATGCTAATTGCAGAAACTGGGGCATTGTTTGTGTTAGAGCAGGTTCCTTGCTATAGTGTATTGAAAATCGGGCATTGACAATGGCCAGGAGCAGAACCCTAGGCAATGATTATAAGAGGTAGGAAAGCAAACTGTGATATTTGCCTGAGTAGCTCTGTTACTAAAACTGCAATTAGATTCTTCCTCCTATATGTAGGCACCTTAGAAGTGCCTTAATGAAGGGTGTCCAATATAATTATTTTTTCTTCTTCCATTAGAAAGGACACTGAAATAACTCAAGATTATATTGTAGTACCCTGTCTTTAAACCTGATGCAATCCTATCAAGTGCAGCAAAGATCATTTGTGAGCCTTTCCTATGGAAAACAAAGAAATGTTAACCACCTATATACAAATACTGAACCAAACAAATAACAAATACACTATGGAAAATCAGAAAGACAAAATCCAAAAACCTGAAGCAATAGAGTGAAATATTAGCCCCATTTTTTTTTGTTCATAGGGAAATGAATTATTAGGATTTAAATAAAATTTCCAAATGTGTTTTTGTAATATATGCACATTTATATTATGCTTATTTTGCAGTGGTCTCATTACACTAGAGGGAAAAGACACAGATTTTAAATAGCAAAATAAAACACCTTTTTCTTTTAATGCTTGGTTGGGTTCTTTGTTAAAAATCACCCAGTGGGAGAACATATGCGCTTTAATCTTTATCACGATAAGCTATGTTTCAGACAGGGATGAATAGCAGTTGATCCATCTAACAATCCAGGCATCCGAGTTTGTATCCTAAGTTGCTCATTAAAGTATCTGAAAGCCATCTCTTTCCATACTCACTTCAATGCAATAATATCCATGTCACTTTGATTCATTTTGCTAGATGGCTGTGAATAAAGAACTTAATAGACACTCAGCTCATAAAACTCTTGAATCCTGTTTATACTTTGGCAGATAACAGATCTAATGAGTCGGTGTTTTCCATCATCTATCTACATAGGTTCACATATTGGCAGTCTTAACCATAGTATCTGAGTGCCTCCATAATGTCTGACCACTACTCACTATATTAGGTTATTAATCCTTAGACACTGGATTCCAACCTTTCTTCTTTCTTAGGGGTTTGATTTTTGCAGCTCTAATTGTTTTTAACTTACACTTTTTTCACTGTAATAAGCTTCTAATACTGGATGGATACAAGTGAAAACAGAAGCATGACCCTCAGTATCATTTTGATTACACCCATGCAATATTACACTCTGATTTTTTACTTACCTAGAAAAATATTTGAAAATAAAGGCTAAAAATGTTATTTTGCATAAATGGAATCTGTGGAGACATATATCCTATGAAGAAAATAGATAAGGAAGTTAAAAAAAATGCACAAAGGAAAAAAATAAATTAAAAAAAATAATATTAAATTATTAGTTTATTACTAAAATACATGGTTATTATTTGAATACATAATTATTCTTTGTTTGGAAGATGACAGCAATATTTCTTAAAATTATATATATGACAGCAGAATAGTGATATTTCAAAAGTCTTTTCAGGTATTACTTAGATATCTTTACTCTTTGTAACAAAATTTTGAAGGACTGAAAATAATGGAAAATTATATGAAATATTTGACCTGGAGCACCCCACCTCATCCCTATCTTCCAGACTGTTTCATTGTATTAGCCTATTGAGATAACAATATGAAGTAGTAAAACAGATTTCTGCCTTTAAATATCCATTGCGAGCAAAATGGTATTCAAACTATTGCTTTAGTGTAAGAGTGCTGCAGAGAACTAAGAGAAGAAAACATGACAATGAGAAAGTAGTCATGCAGTTTTGCCACAGCCTTTGTCAAGGAAAATGCAAAATAAATAAACATATCTATTCAATATCCATCAAATAATGAGGCTTTCATATGATTTCTGTGTCTCTGTTAAAATATCTTGAGCAGAAGGTTTAGGTTATACTCACAAAAGAGAACACTCGCTGTGTTTAAAAAAAAAATAAAATTATAAGCAGTTACTCAGGACCGCATTATTCAATTCTAACGGCTATTGGTATTTATTTGATTAAATCATCCTCTTAGAAAACTACTTTCATGGGTAAGCTTCAGATAACATAAGAGCTTAATTATCAGACTCTTTATATTTTATTGCTATATTTGGCAGAAGTTCCATAGTAACTTGCTTAAACAGGGAGGTTGGACCAGATGACTCACTGTACTCTCTTCCAACCTTACCATTCACTGACTCTGTGATTTTGCTGACATTAATTTTAATAATAATTCCTCTAGAATGCCTTCTTGGTAATTTAGTTATGTAAAAGGCCTTTGATTTCATCAGTTTACTGATTGTTTCATTTATATTCTATGTTACTAGATTGTTCCAGTACTAATCTTTCCTTCTCCCCCCACCTGCACCTCTCTTCTTTTATAATCTATTACAAAATCCACCTTGAAACACTTGGAGTGCCCCTGCTCCTAAGAGACAGGAATTTGATCTTATCCCTCTTGTGTTGCTAATAACTCCTCCCTTGACCCAAATCCTGAACTCCACCCCTGTGATACCCTGTAAAAGCCCACAACCCTGCCTTTGCCCGGTCTTTTGTCTTCATCCTGCCCTCCTGCCTGGGGGTCATAGATGGATTCTGGAGCTTTCTGAAACGAGGACCCATCTCGTCTCCTTTGTTCCCCTGCCCCACACTGCCTGCTGCATTCTCCCTGGTCACGATGAACTCAGTTGCAACACACTGCAACAGAACACAATAATGAAACTGAGTTCTAAATAGCAAAACAACTCCCTCATGCCCCTAAAACTTGAATCCTTTCTTACAGATTTTGTACTTCCTTAGCATAACATCTAGTTTTAAACTTCAAGCAGGATTCACCAGACAATCTTTCTTTCCATTTCACCTGCACTAAGTGTGATTGACCCTCTGGAGTCAAAACAAACATCCCCCCCATGAGAGTGATACATTAATTAAAGCACAGCCTTTCTTCCCCTTGTTATTGGTCATGTGTCCTAAGAACAGCTCCCAGGTCACAGCTACTCAAGCAGCTTTTCAGCTTTAAAAAGACACTAGCTGCTCTACTCCCATAATCCAAAATCATCTTTCCCCACCCATGTTCAGTAGCAGTTGTCATGGTTTGACCCGGAAGGAGTGGGAATTCTGGGAAGCTGTGGTCAAACCAATGAAAGTTTTGAGTTTCATACTGACACCTGGTGTAGCCAGTAGAGTTTAGACACACCTCCGAGAATACACAGGAGTTAAAAGCAGGGCACTGCCCTGGCATTTCCTCTTTAGACTTCGGCGGGCGAGGAGGTCAGATCTCTCTCCCCCGCCCGGCCCGCTGCTGCTGGGCGAGGGAGGGAATAGCCATGCGGTGAGGCCTGGGGCCTGGACAGAGGGGGCTTCGGGGGGGGGCTCCAAGGATGGAAGGGTGGGGGAGCCCCAAGAGACATCGGGCAGCCAGCTCCCCTTCCCCCCCCCCCCCAGGAGGGCAGCCAGCCCCCCCCCCCCCCCCCCCCCCCCCGGAGAGAGAGAGCCGGCGGCACCGAATGTGATGGCAGCCAGCCAAGAAGAGAAGGGAGGAGAGAGAGAGAGCCCGGCCGGCCGCAGCAGCAGCACGTGTGAGAGTATCATCTCCTCCCAGGACAGACAGAGACTGAAAACTTTTAACCCTTTCTTGCATGATTGGAGCCTTGCGAAAATGCTAATCCTCCTCGAAGCTGAATAAGAAGAGAGATGAGAGATGATATGAGATAAAGACTTTAGCCCGGAGTTTGTAGAGATGATTAGATAGAGAGAGATGATTTGGAGTGGCCTTTTAGCTGGACGTTTTCTTGTAGCCATGGACTCAGTTGTTCCTGTGACACAGACTGCATTTAGGGGGAGGCAGTGCCTCAAAACCAGGAGGGTTCATTTGTGAGGACCCCCCGGCCCCAGAGAGTTAGAAATATATAGGGGAGACAGTTGTCCCAAAAGCAGAGACTGTGCCTTTTTGGAGTGAGACAAGGCATCCTTGAAAGACCACCCTAAAAGCAACTCTAGCCATGTCTCGGTGGTGAGAGCACTGAGCATGGAAAGAACATGTCACAAGCGGCAAATGGACTTTCCGGGCGGTGCCGGAGTGACAGGGAAGCACACGAGGGTCTCAGTGTGCTTCCAGAAGCCTATAGAACAAGAAGGACTCCCTTTCCTCTTCATGAACTGCAGTTTGAGTATACTAATGTGTGGGGCCAAGGCTGAGCAGTTGGTGTTTTTTGAGAGAATGTATTGGATTGGGAAAGTCAGGGAGTGAGGAAGAGGAAAAGTGGTTTTGTAAGGTTTTCAATTTTTTTTTTCTTTTCCTTATAGTCTCTCCCTATTTCCCTGTAGTTTAAGTAATAAAGTAGTCTTTATGTTTAAGTTAGAGCCTGTTTTACTTATTCCTAGTCACATCTCACAGCAGACACCAGGGTAAAGCATTTTCATAGGGGCACTGGCTCTGTGCCAGGCTCAAACCATGACAGCAGTTCACACTCCTGCCCTGGCAGTGTGTCCTGCCCATGCCCTCCTCCGCATACTTCTCTGTCTAATCTTCAGCTGACTCCCGGAAGAATGAGTAGGGTCAGCACCTTACTTTGGGACTGGTTCTCAGAAAAAATGTGTACCTCATGTCATGGGTCTGCCACCCCATACAAGAGTCAGCAGCTCAGTAGGCATTGCTTTGGTGAAAAAATTGGGTTTTTTCCAACATATCAGACCTGTCCAATGCCTTGTGCATTTTCCTAAATCCTTCTCCAAAACATCCCTATTCTGGATATGTAATGGGAAAAGCTGAGGGATCTGAGTAGTAGATACTTTTCTGCTGGTGGGACTAGCCTTATTGAATATATGGATAGATAGATAGATAGATAGATAGATAGATAGATAGATAGATAGAATATACATATTTATAAATGTATCATCAATAAACTGACTGAACAACCCTTGAAAATAATTTATTTTCAAAAGTCAAAGAATTTTGAATATGACAAAATCTAAATTATGTACAATGTATACAGACTTTACTTAACATGTTTTCAAAGCTATAAACAATTTTGATTTCTTATTTTAATAATGCGATCAATAACATACACTGGTGCATTCATTAAAAAATAAAAAAACCCACAAGAAACCAACATAATGTTTTCTAGTAAATATATCACTGTACATTACCTGAGAGAAAAATTATTGATTCTTTTAGATGTCTATCTGCTGCACAGCTTTCTGCAGGATACATTTTGTAGTCATTTTACAGCACTACTGCTTGAGACTGATAATTCTGTCTCTGCAACATGATTCCTAAATACCACATTTGAAGAGAGGAGTAGATAAGCATGTCATAGTTTTCCAAAAGCATGGTAGTTATAGCATCTGTTAGTTGTCCTCAGATAATTTTTGATCACTGTATGTGCACAAAAACTGCCGTACTTTTGGAAGGCAGATAGAATGCCAGTAGTTTATGATGTCACCCAAAATAGAAAAGCATTACATAGCTCTACAATCCCACACAAATAAAGATCATTTTAAGCTTTCTACTGAAGATGCATTTTCCCAGGTGGTCAATTGCACTTGTCATCTGTTATTTTGGAAAATGCACAGAATTTAATAGATGAGGTATATCAAACTAACTACATTAGGAACACACCAGCTGTCAATATGGCTTCAGCCCAACAGCATCTTTTGGGAAAAGCAAATTCCAAAATGAAGACCGTATACTATTAGTCTGATAGAATGATTATAAGTATCACCATCTGTTGCATATTTCACTATTAATCGTGATTTGTATCAACAGATACTTTCTAAAATCCACATTTTCTTTTTTATACAAGAAACAACAAAAGCAGAATGACAACACATTGTCTCAGGTAAAGATGTGCCAATGCTGAAGCTAAATCAGATAAACTTCACCCTTGTTTAACAAGGTAGATATCTAGGCCACTAATTACAGTTAATAGATCTAAAAATATCAGTGACAGAACAGAAAAACAAACCAGAATTATCCATATTTGCTTGGAAAACTTAATAAATTTGCTTTTCAAATTTATTCAATTGTGCAATCATATACTAGTTATGTTTTATATTTCAAAGCCCATCAGTTGAATGTGATTGGATTTTAATTACATTTGATCAAACATAAGTGCAAAAGCTACAACAATTTCAAAATGTTTCATGGCTAGATCTAAACTAGAGAGGAATTTCTTTCATGTAAAATTGAATATCCAGTCAATCTATTTAATGTGGAGGATTATGACATTGTTTAAAGGTATATCAGAAAAGAAAGATAAATAAATAGTTAATTAGGTTTGCATCTTGGTGTTGAGTTTTGTGGTTTTTGTGGGGTTTTTTTCTTACATTTTTTACTTTGCCTCATAGCCCTAGGGTTGGTGGGGTTTTTGTTGTTGTTGTTTGTTTGTTTTTTTGTTTCATTCTTTCTTCCTATATTTCTTTCAACATGATCCCCATCTGTTTCTGAGTGAAAGGCCTGGTTCTAGTCCCAGCCACTATTCTTCAGTTTTGGCTTGTTGCCTATTACATTAATAGGCTCTGTACAGGGCTTTAGAATTTATTTAGAAGTAAGATGAGACTCATGGTCAGACTAAGGGTTGATAATGTTTGCAACACTGTAAGCATAAGTTAAAGAATTTTGAAAGAAAAATATGGTATTATTAAATTTTTTTCGTTCTTCTCACCTGAAACTAATGTTATGCTTGACCTGAAACAAGCCATCACTCATGTCATCTTTGTCCAAAGAGGACTCAAAGCAAAAGGAAAAGCTGTAACAACAGGTACTTAGTATTATTGCCTAAGCCACACACTGAATTCAGATAACATTTTGGTTTTTTCAAAAGCTTTTTCTACTTTGTCTTCTTTGCATTAAAGAAACTATAATTTCTGGTTCTTTCCCAGCTATTCTTGTAACTTCATTAACTGATTAACAAAGGGAAAATAAAACAGAGCTCTGCATTGCCTAATATGAGCATAATTCACTATAGGCAGGAAATTACCGTAGTAATTTTCACGATAGGAAATGACAATCCAATATTCAGAAGTCTCTGGAAAATCTGAGAAATAAAAATGAAGCCATTCACTCTTTCTCAGATTGGAAGCCATACCAATCAATGGTTGCTCAGGTCATCTGAAGCATTTGATGGTATCTACATTAGTAAGGGAAATTTTTTTGTTGGCCTCTTTGGTAGGTTTTTTTGGTTTGTGTTTTCTTTGGTCACTGTTTGGCAATCAGTCAGCACAGCAAGTGTTATCTTTTAGGACAACTGTTATCAATCTAATAACCAGTGCTTACCAACTTGCTTTACTTTTTTCATCTTACTGGGGAAAAAATAATGTCCTTTTCAAGACATATGATGAAAAGTGGATCTACTGACACTAACAGATTTTTGAGAATTTGCTGTGACAAGAACAATTTAGAAGTCTGTATCATGTCCATTAAAGCAGAGATAACTTTCTCAATTGGTCCTTAAACTTCATATGAAATTCTACTAGAAATATAACATTCTGTGAAATTAGGAACATAATTGTTCCTTTACAATTTCCTTAATGTTTATAAAAATATTATTGACAGAGAGAATTAAAAGGAGTGTTTGTTTGTTTGTTTTTTTCTTAATTTCATGTAAGGGTTTGCTTCTGGAGTGACATTTAGAAAGATCTGCATGTTTTATAGTACAACATCAGGCCACTACAGTGTATGAACGGAGAGAGACTATTACAGATGCACAGCAGATTTTTGTCAAGTAAAGTTAACTAGACGTATTTCAAATTGATTGCCAAGGTTATGGCATTGCTGGCATACAACCAAAAATGCCTGCTTTTGTCCAGTACAATAAAGATATTTTATAATATTAAACTTCAGCATTAAGGAAAAGGCCATATATGGGTATTTTTATTTTAGAGAAGACACATTTATAACAGATCTTGAATAATTTTACACTCTGGTGACAAATTAAAACACTCTAGATAATATTCTATATGACCTAGTGACATGCTTTGTTTTTCCAGGACATTCTGTGTTTCCTATCGATTAGTGAAACATCACATTTTTCTTTTTAATCATCAAGGTCTTTATATTAATATTTTTGCTCTTAGTCTTTATTGGAATTGCTAGTGAAATCAGATTCATGTTCTGGCAATAGCTTTCTCTTTCCTTTCTTCTTACCAGCTCTTGAGTTCAAAGAGCTATATCAATCATATTTTCAAGCCAATTACATTACTCTGGTTCTTTTGGATGACTTTAATGTATTTCTGAAAATGAATATATGTCAGCCTACTAGGAGCTGAATCCAAATTCTACATTTAATGACAGCACCTATGTCTATCTCTTCTTTTATCCTTTGGTCAAATATCAACTCCAGAAATGTTCATTATCCTTGTTTCTTTGTAAAGCTGGTCCTCCTATTTGAAATTTTTGAAGTTTGAAGCAAAGGTCCATTTATCTGTTTAATATTTTGAATCTCTCTCTTCAGTCTTGAAGTAATGTTCAGGTCTCGTCCCTTACAGGACATACTACGTTCTGATGGATAGGGCAATGGAACATTGTTTCACAACCAGAGATTTTTCCACAAGATGGTATTTTTAATATCCCCTAAAAAAATAGAATAGTAACTTAGATCTGTGACTTTTCAAATTTTTAGTTCATTCATTGTCTCTTCCTACATTTCAACTGTATAAGCAAAAGTTTAGCTCAGCAATGCTTATTTTGAAGTTCTACTACTTTGAAGTACTACTATTTTTACTTCTATTTTCTGCAGAGTAAGGTAAACCTAACCCATCTGATTTGGGGCTATTGATATCTCTGTATAGCAGTAACTTGAGCAACTTTATCAAACTTTTTTTTTCTATGTGTTGGCAAAGAAGCACTAAAGACCCTAACGTCACCACTACTGGTAAGGACTTTTGTAGCATTGATTAGAAGAGTTCCCTCTTAAATCAGTCTGAAAGACCACCATCAAAATGGTAACATCCAGACTTGTAAAAGTCTTTTGTCTGTTGATGTTAAAAATTTGCTTCATTTTTATTTTTAAACAGCTCTTTGCCTTAGAATCATAGAATAGTTTATGTTGGAAGGGACCTTTAGATGTCATGTAGTCAAATCCTCCCTTCAAAAACCACAGACATCATCAACTCAGTCAGGTTGCTCAATCTGACCTGACCTGACCTTGGATGTTTCTATGGATAAGTCATCAACACTGGTCAACCTGTTCCAGTGTTTCACCACCCTGTTACCTAGTCTAAAACAGCCTTTTTTAAAGTTTAAAACCATTACCCCTTCTGTTGCAACATGCCTTTGTAAGTCTATCCTCATCTCATAAGCCCCCTTAAGCACTGAAAGGTTTCATTGAGGTCTTCCTGGAGCCTTGTCCTCTCCAGGCTGAACAACCCCAGCTCTCTTGGCCTTTCCTCATAGGAGAGGTGCTCCAGCCCTCTCACCATCCTTACGACCCTCCTCTGGACTTACTCCCCATGTCGTTCATATGTTGAGGCCCTCAGACCTGGAAGAAGTGCTCCAGGTGGGGCTTCAGAAGAGCAGAGCAGAGGTGGAGAATCCCCTCTCTCAACCTGCTAGCCGTTCCTCTTTTGGTGCAGTTCAGTATATGGCTGGCCTTTGGGCTTCAAGTACACACAGTGGTTCATATCCAGTTTTTAATTCATCAGAACCCTCAAGTCTTTCTCCTCCCATCTTCTCCCAGTCTGTGCTCGTGTCTGGGTTGTCCTGACCCATGTCCAGGACCTTGCACTTGGCCTTATTGGATCTTATTAGTTCTCAAGGTCCCTCTGTATAGGACCCTCTGGATGGTATCCTATCCCTCAAGAAATCCCTTCTTTCCCATGCATTTGCTTCTTGCTCTTTAGTTTGATCAGTAGTTTCCTACTCAGCCAAACTGAGCTCTTGCCTTCCTTTCCTGATTTCTTGCACCTGGAGACCAAGAGCTCTCTTGCCCTGTGGAATGATCCAGAAGCTCTGTTCTGCTCCCTTCTCCATGAGGACAGTTTCCCAGAGGGTCCTACTGACTAACTCTTTTGAAGAGCTGAAATATGGCTTTCTTAAAATTCAGGGTACTTTTTTATTCACCCGAGCCATATCCCTCTGGACGGTAAATTCCACCAGTGTGCAATCACTGCAGCCCAGGCTGTCTTGAATTTTGATGCCACTGATGAGTTCACCAGCATGGATGATCATCAGGCCCAGGTAACTCACTCCTCTGGTAGGGCTGTCTATTACAAGGGTTGGGAAATGATCCTCCATGCATTACAAGAATCTCCTGGATTGCCTACAGCTTGTTGGGCTACTTTTCCAGTAGATGTTGGGGTAGTTGAAGCCCCCCACGAGGACAAAGACCCTGTGAACATCACTCTGCATGATCAAGGGAAGCCTGTAGCAGACACAGACAAATAAGTTCCTAAGTTTCCTTGCCTTGGTCTCTGATTCTTACCCACAAGCTTTCAACTTTCTTATGGCTGTTCTTCAGAGACAACTCTTCACATTCAATCCAGGTCTTGATGTAGAAGGCAACACCTCCACCCCTCCTTCCTTGGCTGTCTCTTATCAACAGTTGCACTCCAATCATGGGATTCATCCTTCTCTGTATTGCCTTCTGTTGCCTGGATCTATGATTCTAGGCATTATCCCACAGTGTATCAATCCCCTATAATCTCTAGAAAAGGATCAGCCACTAAAGAGATAGAAATATCCCATAAAGAAACTACTGACACAAAGGAAGCTCCCAAATTTAACAACTACTTACACCCCACAACAGATGCCAGCACCAAGCCAGCTGACCAATAACACACTGAGGGATTAGACAAAATTGCTAACCCCCCAAAACAAAGTTTCATCCTAAAAAAATAATATCAGTTGAGTCATAGCAGTTCTTTTTTGGCTTTTCTTCAAGGTCTATGTCCTGATTAAAAAAAAAAAAAAAAAAAAAGTGAAAGAATCTAGCTTGAATGAACTGTCAGAATGAACTTCCCTACAATTCATTTCCTGCCTCCCACAGTTCTATCCAGCCAAAAGGTATATCCAGTAACAGGCACAACCATGCTACTTTTAAATGCATGACTCCCAAAGGGGAAAGAATTTTATGCATGGCTGCCACTGTATCTGGCAGTGAATCAGGGGCCTGTGTTCCCCGGACAGAACTAGGGAAGATTTATGTGTCTCAGAGTAGGGTCAAAAACAGTCAGCATGCTGAACAAGCAGCTGGTAAAGTAACACTGAAAACAAGCTGTTGCAGAACTTCCACTTCAGTCTAGAATTTGGGTTGAAGTTTAGGCAGCTATTTCAGGAACTGATTTTAAAACATACTGTTGATGATATTTTGCATTTTCATGTAGTAGATGTCAGAAGTATTTCTGCAGGGATTGTTTACCTTGGCTCAGTGATATTTTCAAGATATGGATTCCTTTTTAAGATGTGAATTTCTGCCTACCCAGGGAAAAGCCTGAGCTGAGTGCTGCCAGTGCACAGAAAACACATCATCTTAGTCAAAAAACCAGAAAGCTACAAGACAGGTTCAGAATCTGGAAATAAGGAATCTCTCAACCTAGCAGCTTCCTGAGACAATAGGCTTGTATTAAGATGCTTCCTAGGATTACTGTCCTTGACCCAAGGATTCAAGCTGTTTACTGTGCAGTAACTCACCTTAAACACAGAAACAGAAATTGATCTCTCCCATCTCTCTTCAAGCAACAGCCTCAGAGTTAATAAACTTGCATGGAAAATATGAACTTGGATGTTCTTCCCTTTGCCTCCCAGTGCCTTACATCAAAGCTATAGGAAAAGATACACCTAGACTTTCTGAGTGAATATTTTCTCCTGCAATAGAAATGTATGTGCTTTTTATTTGAGGTATAAAAGCAAGCTGTATATTAAGTACTGCTCCATAATACCCTGTAGTTCCTCAGAAAAGTGCTAAATGTCTTCCTAAGAAAAACATATTTTCACATCAGTTTCAGTTCTTTTCTAAGGTCCTCAGGGACAAATTCACCTGAAGTCAATATTTCACCAAAATCATAGTGTGGCTTTTGGTAGTGATCCCAAGTAACAAAAAACTGAAAACAAAAGGGTCCAGCCACCCTAATCACTGTCACAGCCCTGATGTCCTGTGTAGTTCATTAATGTTTTGTTCATCTCTCTGCCTTGGCTTAACCACAGTCAAGAGCCAAGCCCCACGCAGCTGCTTGCTTACTCCCCTACCAGCAGGATGGTGCAGAGACCTGGAGGGGTAAAAGCTGGAAAATTCGTGGGTTGAGATGAAAACAGTTTATTATGGAAAAGAAAAGCAGCAAACACAAACAGGGAAAAGCAAGGAATTAAGTCACTGCTTCCCACAGACAGGCAGGTGTTCAGTTGTCTCCAGGAGAGCAGGGCCCCATCAGGCATCTTAGTATTTACCTCCATGCTGTCTTTAAAACAGAATGATTCCATATTATTTCCTTTTTGATTTCCAAAACACAGGCTATTATCCAAATTTAAAGCTAAAAAGCTAACCAGCCCAAGAGATCTTGAATCTTCAAATGGAAATTTTGTGTAATTTTAGTAGTTTCTGCATACTTGCCTAAATATGTTTAGAAATAAAATTTTGCAAATGAATGGAAAGACCACTAATTGTGGCTGTTTGCAGATGATTCTATTTGTAGAAATTGCTATTTCTAGAATGCTCACTGTATGCAATCTTCTGAACAGGAAGAAAAAATTTTCCAGCTACTTAAATTGTCAAGTCACATTTTACCCATTTAACAAACTACAATGCCTATCAGATAATTAGAATATTCTTAGCCTTTATGGAATAGATATGTACAACCATTAAATTCTGTCTATATGAAAACATTTTTATTTTAAGCTTGTTTACACCTTTAAAAAAACTCCTGTGGCATTATTCATGTGTTTTCTTAATGTAGGATATGATTTATCAGTTCCTGGAAAATTCTATGTCATAGAGATCTTACAAATATCATCGGTATATCAGATACTGAAATTTTAAAGATGTTCAGCAAACCTAAATAAAGTCTCTTTGGTGTAGATGATAGAAACTGGAATAGAGCTGTCAGAGCCAAATTTGTGAGAGCTCTTCACTAGGCAGTGAATATATGTTTTAAATATATAATAAACCTTCCTCACAGATGGAGGAATAAGCTGCTGCTGCTGCTGCTGCAATGACAGAGCAAAAAAGTTGCTGCTTTTGTCATCTGTTGGAGCCAGCAGTTGTGATGGGAATGGCATCACCAGCACTGTCACAATCAGCAGCGCTAATAGATCTGTGGAAGTGGAAGGAGACATGAGAATTTTCAGATGGAGAAAGCTTATTTAAAAATTAATAAGCCTTTCCACTGCTGAAAAAGGAAGTTTAATGCATATGATACTGCAAGAAGGAAGCTATTACAAAACAGAAAGGTTAAATTTAGTCTACAGCTCCATGCTTGAGTTTAAAAGATGAGAAACATGATTTTCCAGATGAAATAAAATACCTTAATTTTAATGTCTTTTTCATGTCCTTTTCTGGTTATAGCTACAATCGTTTAAGGATATAGCAACTAGGAGTTTGAAGAGTCCACATTTTACTAGACCAATGGCTGAAAATGACAAAAACCCCTTGCTTTCACACAAAATTTTCAGATCTCATACTTTAGAATAGATTAAGAAATAAGGACAATATTATGAGCACGAACAGCCCACATATAGCAGAAAATTAAATACAATCTATGCAATGCATTACTAAATATTTTTCACATTTTTTATATATGATCCTCCTTTGTGCTGACAGTTATCTTTATGTACAGAAAAAAGTGTCAGAATAATGTGAGCATAAATATCTAATATTTATGTACCGATGTCCTTTATAAATGAAATTACAGCAGAACTGGCAAAAGAAATTGTGGCATTTTATTTATGTGAAATAAGACAAAGTTATACCATTTTTCTCTAGAATGTTTTGTTAAAGCCAGATAAAAATAATATATTGTACTTGTCATCTGCAAAATTTTTCTTGTCAAGTACAGCCATCATCAGCATCTATCACTGCAAAGCAGTTGCAAGCACTGATAGCAGGTGTTTAGGGGTAAAAGCAGCTCTCCGTTGTACAGGACTTTCAAGTCTTGCATTTCCCAGTAGTGCATGCACTGTACTTTGGGATCCATGGTCCTAACCTATGCAATCCTAGTTGTGTCTATAATATCCTTCATTGACCAGCAGTTGATACTTTTCTAGAATAATGTTTGGCACTGTGCATGTATATTATATATGGGCACTGTTATTCATATTTTTTCTTCATTTTTGTCAAGGTCAAGCTTCCTTTTAGCATTTCAGATACTTTTTGAACTCCTAATCCATCTGTCTAGACACTTAGCTGCCTTTCCAAAAATTTTCCTTGCAGCTTACCAGTACACTATTTGAATGCATCATGAGATTATTTACAAATGATACATAAATCCTGGTTTTACCTTAGAATTATGAGAGAAAATTTACATTTAAATGTACATAGGTGCAATTACAGCTATGAAAAAAAATAAAAAAGGCTTTGGCTTAAATAATATTCCAATAAGGAGGAGGATGTGCATTTAGCTGCTTCAATTTTGCACATATTTGGGCAATTTTACAGGTATCAACAATTAAAAAAACCCAGACACGTATCTGCCAAACCAAACGTAATGGAAATTGATGGTTCATTTTTAGGGGTTTTGTTTGGCTAGTTTGTTTTTGTCCTAGCACTGAATTTATTTTTACAGCTATTGCTAAATTATTTTTATTTCCAGCATTTGTATATGTGGGGGCAAGGGCACTACTAGGCCTTTGGCACCCTGAGCTCAGGGATGTGCAGCATCAGGGATGCACATCCCTGGGTGTCCTGGGTTGACTATATGATGCCTTTATCCCCAGTCGTCTCATTCTGTTTATGTTGAATAATAAGTTTTGTACCTTTAAGAGTGTTCCTGAGAGCGAAGAGGGGGAGACAAGAAGCGTGCAGTTTGTTTTCGGACACTGCACTCACTCCTCCACATTACTCCTCCTGGACTGTGTTGTCTGTGGATGAACAGACAGCGGGACAGAGCTCTTCTTTTGTTTTTTAGTTAGTTCTAGCTAGCTGAGGCAGAGAAGTTCCCTGGACTGTTTTTTTTCCTTTTCTTTGGACCTCTTGAAACTGCTCTGGACTGAACACCCAGGGGAGCACCGGCAGCTGCAGCTGTGGCCCACAGGGCTGGGCCTGGCCTGCGACAATTCCAGCACCGGAGGGACTGACCAGAGACTGAGTGAGCTGCTGCTTGAACCCAGGGTTTTCTCAGTTTGTCATCTCTTTTAGAGTGGCAAGGGGTCTCATTGTTTGATATTGTTTTGGTTTTATTGTTTAATAAACAGGTTTTTTCCACCTTTCTCCAAGGAGGCATTTTTTCCCTCCTGGACCAGTTGGGGGGAGGGGCCAATTGGATCTGCTTTTCCCACCGGAGCTCCTTTGGGGGATTCTTCCCCAAATTTGCTCTAAACCTGGACACTGGGCTACACCAGAGGTGTGACTGTGCTCCACCTTGCTCGGGCTACTCTCAGGTACTGAATGGCCTTTGTGGATGGGTACCGCTCCTGACTCATTACCTCGCCTTGCTGAGAGTGTGGTACACCACATCCAGGTCACAGAGAGAAAGGGATTGGCCTCGGGTGCCTTTCCCTAGGCTGCACTGGGGGATCACGCTTGGCCCCTGGGTTGTGTTTCCTTGTGGAGCAGCCTCATTCTAGTATCTGCCTGATCCTCGTATAGATTCTGATTCCGTTAGACAAAACTGACAGATTTCTGGATTATAAACTCATCACGAGACACACACAAACACATAAAGAAAAGAAATTCAAGACTCATGTCCCACTGATTTGTTAATTAGTCATTTATGAGTAAATAAAACAGATTGCAGCATCTTTCCAATCAAGTCACACATAGAATTAATTTTTTAATGATTACTGAGCAAAAAAAATTGCCTTTTTTCTTATTCACATTTTCAGAAATTAAATGTTCTTCTTGATATAATGATGATATAAACCACAAAAAAAATGTTAGTATCACTAAGCAACAGAAAATTAAGTCAGTCATTCATGACTACAAAGCATATTCTGATAAACAGAGATTGACCAGTACGGTAATAAAGGAATTTTAATGCAGACAATTGCAAGTACAGTACAACAATCTACCTCACAGCATTTCAGTCTTGTACAAGCTAATCTAGATGACCTTGCTATGTACAGAATGTTGAACCAGATCATTTCCAGAGGTCCTTCCAAATTCCTCCTTTCTGTGATTCTGCAATTCAAAAGTTTCATAACTTAATAACATAATAGTTCCATAAAAGTTTGATTCCTCATCCTTTTGGTTCTTCTAAAACCAATAACCTTTGACTATACACATTTCACTTTCACCTCGGCGTGTACCATGATGGATAAGCACGTGTACATCTCTAGGTTTAGTTTCTCATAACAAGCATATGTAAAGAGCTCTCTCCACATCACAACCTGACACTCATGTCAGCCCTCTGCACCTGATGTGCTTCTTTCCTGTTTTATGTCCCTACCCCCTCACATATAATCTCACATTCAGGACCTAAACATACAATATTATTTCCACTCAAGGCAAGTAGTGTCACAAAAAACTAGCGCAACCAAAGACAGAAGTTCCATTTTAGGATTTTTGCTGAGCTATAGATTGCTAATGGCTCAGTTTCCATACTAGAAACATGTCACAAAAGGTCTTCCTTGTCCTTGGAAACCTGTAATGCCTTGTGGGGCTTTTTTTCCTGCAGATTAATGTAATTAAAAATTATATATTTATATTTCTCCATGAGTATATGTCTATATCCCTCTGTATATGAATGCAAGAATTGGATTCTACTGCTAACAGAATGCTGTCAGGGGCTCCCCCTAGTAGCATTAAAAGGAAGCACCTACAGGAACATACAGTTAGAGAAAATTTTAGGAAAACTACTTCATAAATTCCAATTTCTTGCCTCTATTTTAGTTTCTTTTGAAAAACAATTTCCCCAAAATAATTTTATTTCACCTAAAGTGATGACGATTTTGTCACCTTTGTGAAGTATTTTGCTATGTACAGATTGACAATATGAGCTATTATAAAAGATAGTAAATTATGTATGTATGTAGGTTATATGCTAGGAAAAGGCTCTTCACCAGAGGGTGGTTGGGCACTGGAACAGGCTCTCCAGGGAAGGGCTCACAGCACCAGCCTGACAGAGTTCCAGAGGCATTTGGATAATGCTCCCAGGCACATGTAGTGACTCCTGGGGTGTCCTGTGCTTGGCCAGGAGCTGGATTTCAGTGATGTTTATGAGTGCATTCCAACTCATCATATTCTATGACTCCATGAAAATCTTACATCTAGAGATAGCACAATTGTTTATGGGATTGTGCTTACCCAGTCCAAAATACCACTCAACCCATCACTTTAGATACCCCATCTAAAATGGAAGCATGCAGCAAATTCCAACCATTAACAGAATATAGGGTTAGAAGATTGTTTGCAAATAATGGATTCAGACTCTGAGAATAGGACTTATTTTCCTTAACATCTGTCTTCTATGTTAAATATCTCATGGCACAGAAGAGAAGGCAAAACTTTCCAATGCATAAGCAATCTCACTTGAAACATTTGGTCTTGGATGGGAAGCATAACATGGTAAAAGAACCAAATTTTCCCTCCTAAGTGTGAAAAGTCTAGCCAACTAAATGAAATATAGGTGTGAATCTTGTAGACTCTTGCACCTGTTCAGGTAATAATAAAATTACGAAGTGGAAACAAAATTGAAATTAGATTTAAAATATTTTGCAAGTATTTGTTATTTATTAGTGTGCCCTCTAGTCTTCCTTAGTGACTGTAGCATTCACTGATTTCCAATAGAGATGATTATACCACCCTAGTACTACCCAGTACTGAAATGCTCTATAGAATTACACGAGATATTGCAGATGAATGACATAAACCTTCACTCACTTTTTATAGCAATCAGGTTTGAGGTAATAATGTGAGTGACCAATTAATGAGATTGTGGCTGAGTTCTATGTGACCTCCCAGATTCACTAGTGTAGAGTGCCTTAAGGATGACATTTTGACACCCCAGTGAAAAGAACTTCTGATAGGAAAATGTCATTAGTAATTTGTAAACTCTGGGAAAATCAAAATATACTTCTAGCTGGAATAATTGGTGTTTCATTATGAATGAAAGCAGCAAAAATGTAATCATCTGAATACTTACTCATGTTGTTAAACCTGAAAGTGTAGGAGATCCAAAATTGTGGTTAGACATCTTAGGTTCTTATTTGTGTGATTCTAAATATGCCTTATATAGCTCATCTTGACTTCACAAAATTTAAATAAGCAGCTGTTAAGAATGCTTTTGTACATTCTATACACAAAGGAACATGATTTATTCCTGTTGTAGCTGTATTTCAAATTGTTGAAGTTGCACTGATCTGATGTTTCAGTATTGTTCATTTTTGTAAGTCTGTCATTAGCATATAATATGATTTTAACAACTTCCTTAGTTTAATTTTAAATTTGAATATTCATGGAATGTATTATAAATTCTAATCAGAATGATGACTATTGATATACTTGTTCACATCCCCACATGACTATTTTCAGAATTTGCCTTCATACGACTTATGTGAGGGACTGAGTGTCTTCTCATTTCATGCTCTGGCTGTACATATTCTATCTTTAAGCATCTGACACTCTCCATTTGTGGTACAAAGGAAGTAGGTGCCAGATTAGGGACTGTGAATTCCATATGTTTTCAGAGCCAGGTGTCCAAAATATATATTCATCAACTTTAAGATGGTGAAGTAATAGACCACACATTTATGGCACATGGAAAAGTCATTACTTGAAACATCCACCATGCTGAGGGTGAATATTTCAAATAGAGAGACCAGGCAAAGCAGGCAACTGTTTTGATGTCTGTACTCCTGGTGGCTACAACAAATTCAATTGAAGCCTTTGGGTCCTTGAAGTACTCTTTTCTGAGGGTACTTGGTTGGTTAACACCAGAGGAATTTCTAAATGTTCTAGTCCTGCCCAAACATAACCCCTACAAAGCCTGGGAGAAGATAAAGTTCCTGTAGTGAGAGATTGGGAAAGGCAGTGTAGATTATTCCTCACTGGTTTAAAGGCAAGCAGCTGTGGGATTGTCTTCACTCAGGGACCTGGGTGTACTTGGTAAATAATGCAGAAGGATGAGGAGATCCAGTGCCTGCTGTCTGGAGGATTTTCTTCCTTGGGAAGAAATAACCAATGATGTGAGTTCATGTCATAGGAAGTAACGTAGCAGAAACTACCTGAACTGATGAAATGGGGGCTTCACAACGAACTGGGTGAGTTTGGGCATTCAGCAATCAAGCATACTGCTTCTGTTGTCCTCAGCAACCACCACGAGGCATGAGTCTCAGATCACAGTCTGTTCTTCTGGACATTTTGTGGAGTGACAGAGACTCATAGAGTGGGCAAATTAGGTCTCTCTGCTAAGGCATGGGATGGTTAATCAAAATCTAGTAATCATAAAGATGGTTTAAGGATGTAGCATAATTTCTAAGTGTTGGTAAAGGGGAATTTTGGGAATAAGAAGCATACAATTGAATGGTCAGAAGATATCTAAATTAATCAGATTATGTGGGACCTGAGCATTTTGCAAATGGTATGGAATATGAGCTAGAGATTTATTAGATTTGGCTGTGATGGAGTTAACTTTCCCCAGAGAATCCTATGTAGCACTTTGCTTTTAGTTGTAGTTGGAAGAATGTTGATAATATTTTGACTGTTGCTTAGCAATACTCCTACAGTATCAAGGCTATCTTTCCCAAACTCCCACACAATAGCCACTAGGCTGGGTCCAGGCAAGAGTTTGGAAGGACACACATCTGGGACAGATAACACAAACTGTCCAAAGGGATGTCTCATATTATATGACTTTGTGCTCAGCAATAAAAGCTGAGGGGAAAGAGGAGGAAGGGGAGCAGTGTTTGTTGTTAAGGTGATGCTCTCCACAGCAACTGCCACACGTACTCAGACTCTACTTGCCCAGAAGTCACTGGACATTATCTGGTGATGGGAAGTAGACAAAAAAATTATGTTTTGTTTTGCTTCTCTGCACAACCTTTGCTTTCTTTGCTTAAACTGCCTTTATCTCAGCCCACAAATCTTTCATCTTATTTTCTCCCACTGCCCTGTTGAGGTGGAGAAGTGAGAAAGCCACCAGCCAAGGTTAACCCACCACATTTACTTAAAAAGCAGATCCAGTCTTTGGAGTGAAAATATACTCCAGTGACAAGCCTTCATTCCTTTTGCAGATCTGGAAAATCTGAGTAGTTAACAAAAGAAACTTCAAACTTGAAAATTGAACTGAACAGAGACACAGAATGAAACTAAGACAGAAAGAATTTCTGTAAGACAGAAATTATCTTTGCAATGACGTAAGGAATTGAATTTTCATTGACTTCTATGAGATAAAAATTTTGTGCTGGTTTGTTTTCTTAAGTTCCACCAAATAACTTGGGTTTTTTTTCTGGAAGTCACTGGTTCTAAATACTTTTATACATTCATAAAATAGATTGATATTTAATCTTTAGGGAAAATGCATCTGTTAACATTTTCTGCAAAGCATTAGTGAGAAGAATTTCTCAATTAAAGTCAGAAGTTTTCAGAGGATATAATGGAATCACCATACATATTTTCCAAAGAGTAGAAATCTCAGCAGGTGGAAAATGTTGGGTTTGTAATTAACAGCGTGCAATTATTGTTAAGGAAGGTGATTTTTATTTTTAAAGCTGACAATTTTACTTCTATGTTTTCATTTAAATTTTCTACCAGGAAAAAAATACGGAAGATCAGATATGAATGGTTAGATAAATAAAGTTTTTTTTTCTCATCAAGTGCATGCACTTCTCCATTCCTTACGCCAGTGATACTGAATGTCTGACATGTTTTGCTTTTTTATATCATGACCCATGTTATGGTGCTTCTTGTTCCCATCCCTTTCCACTATTTTTTCTCCACACAAGTACTTGCTTCATTTCTACCAGTCTGTTCCTAAACATGAAAATAAGCTTATTCTAGTAGAGTGTGAAAAAATATCCAAAGATAGCATATCAAAATTTCCAAACAATGTTATGTACCATCAGAAGATGGAATTAAAAGAACCATTTCTCCCTCAGCAGCTCCAGACAACCAAGGAATTCTGAAACACACTTCTGCATTTTCCCTAGAGTCAAGTATGGTTGCATTTTTTGACATTCAGATAATTCCTCAACACAGTCTCCTCACACATTTGTTTTAAAGTTTGGAAAGGCATTCATGGGGATGAGGCTCCTTTTTCTTTTCCTTTTCCTTTTCCTTTTCCTTTTCCTTTTCCTTTTCCTTTTCCTTTTCCTTTTCCTTTTCCTTTTCCTTTTCCTTTTCCTTTTCCTTTTCCTTTTCCTTTTCCTTTTCCTTTTCCTTTTCCTTTTCCTTTTCCTTTTCCTTTCCTCTCCTTCTTTCTTTATTCTCTTTTTCTTTTTGATAATGATTTGTTTCGATAACTACTACCTATATAAAATTGTGGTTGTGACACAAAAAGAGAAAAAAAGTAAATCAAGCTAGCCACAGACATCTAGTCAATTTGAGAAACTGTTAAGTCAAGTAATGGGTAAATCAAATAGAGCCGATGAAATTCCCTTTCTTAATTGAATATTAACAGCCAATATCTACTGGATCACAATGACTTTTTGTCACATAACTCATTAAATGCATACATTGTATGGCTTCATTTCCATATTTCTCTTTAAATATGTATAAGGGGTAAAAGATTAGCAATGCATTTAACTAACTCTAAATACCCACAAACTGAGAGCTTTTCTTGAGCAACAGTGGCATGTAATTCCTGTGAAAAGCCTCTTATAAACCTGTTTGTTTTTCTGTTTTTCTATAATTTGCCCTAAAAATGTTAACACAGTTCATCCTTCAAGAAGGAATTCCACCTGATTTCAGAACCACATAATGTAGGTGTGATAAAATTACAGTCATCACCTCAAAGATTTTCCTTATATGGATGATGGGAGCCAATCAGGGAGTCCTGGGTGGATTACAAAGAGTAGTTGTGCCTCTAAAGAGACCAGTTGTAATCTAAAACCTTCAATAAAATGAAAAAGATTTTATATAGAAAATACAGAGTTCTAATTCTATTTAGCTAGACAATGTACAACAAAATTTAGATAAAATTACGTGTGTTTATCAAGCCATGAATAATTCTGTGCCTGGTATGGGGGGTTTTTTGTCTGGTTTGGTTTTTTTTGTCTGTTTGTTTGTTTATTTTCTTGTTTGTTTTTTATGGGGTTTTTTATGGTTTTATGGTGTTTCTTGCATGCTGTCTCTACAGTCTTCTCAAATTTGGAATTTTGTCAGCGTATCCAAGGACATCCAAGGATGTCCCTTCACTGATATTCTCTCAACCATGCTGTAGTAAATGAGTTCCTATTCAAGTTGTTCTAAAATTGCAGTTGTGTACCTAGCCTTCATTTTGGTAGTGCTAATATAAATGTCTCAGGACACTCTAATGAGATCAGTCTCATGGAGGGTTTATATCTTTGGGTGATACTGTACTTTACACCACTGATACTGTAGTAGAAGTTATTAAATAACTGCACTCTCTCTTCTACTTTCCTTTTTTTCCTTTGTAGCTTATTTCCTTGTTTCAGATTGCTCTCCTACCCCATAAAATGCCTTCTTAAAATGATAATATCAATAAAAAGAGGTGAAAATATTGTTTAAAATAAAAAAAAAATCTCCAAGACTATTTTTTTAGTTAACCTTAATTTTTTATGCATAATTATTTCAGGTCCTAGACTCTTTGCTGGGAAAACAGCCCAGTCTGATTTACAGTGTGCTCAGTTTTTCTCTAGCACTTCAGCTTTCAAGAGACTGATAAGTTTTGATCTCACATCTCAGCATTTGCAGAACAATGCCCTCAGAGGATGGGAGCTAGAAGGATTCTTTTCATAGCCACAAGGTACACGGCCCATCACTTCACACTTTTCTTCTACTTTGTTAATAGTTTTTGCTGTTCTTGATTTAAACACATATAGGGCTTCCTTTGACTTAATTTTATGCTTTCAGACAGGCAGAAATACAAAACTGAGCAAAAAAGGTCACAGATAATAGTCATTAAAATTTAATACAGGCATTTTCTCAGCTCTTCACAGGGGATTTTTATAAGCATAAACAAGGAAATCTTCAATAAGAGTGTTCAGCTCTGCATTTCTTCCTATAGCAGTATATGAAATCCTAGAATGTTTAATAATTATCTGGTAGTGGAAAAGTTATGTATATTTTTAATTTGCTGGTTTAGTGTATATTGAGATACTGATAAATAGCAGGTTGCAGGTAGTTAGGTTTGTTATTCATTTTCCCCTAAAAGCATTGAAGCATTTTTTATATAAAAAATGTGAGGAATGTTTTTCAACATAGGAAAGAAACAGAAAAATGAAACATGTAAAATTGCCAAATATAATTGAAATAATAAAATATTAATGAATCAGATAATGCAAACTAGCTTTTAATGAAGTGATTTTAACATGCTAACACCATCAAGTAATTTGGGTAATATTTTATTTTGATAAATATACTTTACATCTTAAAATACTAACAAGTTTTGGTATGAGAGTACATAATCAAACTGAAATTACTCCATGTGAGTAATAAAAGCACTTAACACAGAAACATAAGGTGGAAGAATATAGTATTAAATATGACTATAGAAGCTAAAATTTTAAAAGGCATCATCTCACTATTACCTGTGTGCTTGCAGAACATGCAAAAGGAAATATTAGAACTTTTGGAGATGGTAAAGTTATGAATTTATCTCTATAAATGAAGGGGCATGTATTCTTTAACAAAATGAAAATACATATCTGTTTACTTTAGTTAATGCACCTTTTCCTCAAACACTCATTTGCACCTTATTGCTGAGTAAGGCATGTAAATACATGACTAGTTCTTGAAAAGTTAAATGACAGTAACTTTGGGGTTCTTACATTTCTCAGTGAATCTAAGCTATAAGCTTAGAAGAAAAATTGGGAACAGTGTCATGCCTAGTGGAGATACAGAAAGCAGAACTGCATCATCTATGTAAAACAGGAAAATAATCCTAGATACTGAAGAACTGTAGATGGAAATAAAATCAGAAATACCTTATAACACTCTACTTATATGCCATTCAGTTTCTGTTTCCATGTAAATGATAAAAGCTGCATCAGGTACTTACAGATCTGGAAACATGCATCATTGAATAGTCTGTCAGGAATCAAATTTATAATAATATATCTAATGAGTTTCAACTTCCAAAATCTTCATGTTTTGGACCTTATAATTTACCACAGACAAAGTCCTGTCCTTATGGCAACCTTAAATTAAATATTCAGGATGATGTGGTAGGTTGGCCCTGGCTGGACACAAGGTGCTCCCCAAACCCACTCTATTGGTCCTATTCTCAGCTGGTCAGGGGACAGAAAACAAAACGAAGGCTCTTGGGTCAAGAAAAGTGCAGGGAGAGATCACTCACCAGTTACTGTCGTAGGCAAAACAGACCTGACTTGGAGAGTTAGTTTATTACCAAGCAAATCAGAGTAGGATAATGAGAAATAAAATAAAATGTTTAAAAATTTTCTTGTTCCAACACCCACCTTATTTCTGGGCTTAACTTCATTTACTGAATTCTCTGCCTCCTTGCCCCTGGCTGCACAGTAAATGTGGGTTGCAGTTAGCTCAGCACATGCTGTCTCTGCCACTTCTTTCTCTTCAGGGAGATGGCTCCTCATACTCTTCCCCTGATCAAATGTGGCATCCCTCCCATGGGAAACAATTTTCCGGGACTTCCTCCAAATCCTTGCCATAGACTTCAATTCTTCATGAACTGCTTCAGCGTGGATGTCTTCCATGGAGTTGCAAATCCTGCCAGCAAACTTGCTCCAGTGCTCCTCCCTCCACAGGATCACAGGCCCAGCCAGGAGCCTGCTCCAGCCTGGGCTTCCCACAGGGTCACAGCTTCTACCTCTGGGCATCCAGAGGTACATCTGCTCATTTGTGCAATTCTCCAGGAGCTGCAAGGGGATCTCTGCTGCCCTGTGGACCTTTGTGGGCTGCAGAGTCACCATGGTCATCACCAGGCTGCAGAGGAATCTCTTCTCCAGTGCCTGGATCGTGTCCGCCCACACATTCTGCACTGACCTTGCTGCCTGCAGAGTTGTCAATCTCAAAATTATCATTCTTCTCTTCTGTGGCCACAATGGGTTGCATGAAACATTTTTTTCCCCTTCTAAAGTATGTTATCCCAGAGGCACTACCATCATCATTGGTGGGCTCATGATGCCTTGGCCAGAGTAATTGGAGATGTCTGGCATTGGATGTTGAGGAAACCTCTAGTAGTTTTTCTGAGAGTCCATCCCTGCATCCCCCTGCTACCAAAACCTGCCACACTGACTCGATACACACGATCCCAGTGTTCCCAGGTAAATTAAAACAGTTCTTTCAGACAGTACACACACACACATATACATGTTAATTTTGGGTGCTTGTGTTCATGAGTATGTCATTTTTCCATTGGCCTCCAAAAGGACTGAAAAACAGATCTTAACTCCTTTAACAGTTTTTTTCTGTGATTTCATTCTTCAATGCATACATTCTTTAAAATATTATATGTGGCATTTACCCAAATACTTTATGAAGCTACCCATCTAAATTTCCCTTACTTGGACTTTGATCTTTTGTCCGTAGGCTGGTTTTTTTGCTGAAATTTTCTGATTGTCTGCTTTTGATTTAAGTTATATGATTTACATTAAAAAAAAGACTACCTGAAAAAAAAAAATCAGGAAATCTCTAGATGTTTTGAGGACATAAGTGTGATGATCTCTTCAGGGAGAAATTAATCTTTGCTATCTTGTGAAGCATTTTCACTGGAAGTATAGAGACTCCAGACTCAGGTATTCCCCAGTAAGTACTGAAAAGAGAATAGACATAATTTCAAAAAGTGAGAAAGAAGGAGTAAAAAGTAAGCAGCTATGATTTGTAACATATCTTGTAATCATTGAAATATCCAAAACTAGAGATAACCATGAATAAATGGTCAAGACTGGTCAGTGGTGTAAAGTAAGACAGAAACTGTTTAGGAACACAGGGGTCCAAAGAGAACATGTCATAAAACAGTTCTGCTGAAACTGTTTTTAGGATTTTTGTGCTACATTTGTGCTCTATTTTTAACTGTAATACAGAACTGTAGATTTTCCATCCTAACTTCCACACCATTTTTCACATTGTCATCATTTCAGTCATTGTCATGACATGGAACCATACTATGAACTGTCATGCTTTGTTCTTTCAGCGGTAACAGTTTCAGAAAGTATATGAATTATGTTTCACTCAACTGAAAGACAAAAAGTTAGGATTTCTTTATTCTTTTAACAACTTTTATATTATTCATTAAGTGGCCTTCACAATGGTAGCAAGAGGTCTTTTTTTCTGCTGTTTATTTGGATAGAATAACTTCAATTTAAACTTAAGGGTAAAGACATTTTTTTGTGTAGCCTAGCAATTTCCAGAAAAGAAGTTATCGTTATTTTTTTAGCTATCAGTAAAAAGTTGTTATGGTTTTTTTTAATGATCTTCTTTACCGGTAAGCCTAAAAATTAGAACTAATTCATAGCTGTAGTGGGTTGACCTTGGCAAGCTGCCAGGTGCCCACCAAACTAATTGCTCTATCACTCACCCTCCTCAACATGATACAGAGAGAAAAAATTTCTGGGCTGAGATAAGGACAGGATGATCACACAGAAATCACAATCACAGGCCAAACAGATTCAGCCTGGGGAAATTAATGTGACTTATTGCCAAATAAACAGAGTAAGATGATGAGAAATAACAAATCCCCAAATCTTTTCTCCCACCCTTCCCTTCTTCCTAAGCTCTTCTTCATTCCCATCTCTTCTGCTTCCTTCCATTAAATGGTGGATGGGGAAAAGAGACTTCAATCTTCTCCCTTTCTTCTTCATGACCTTGGTGCTTACAGAGTTGTTTCTCTCACATCTTCTCACTCCGTCACACAGAAATTTTCAAATATGTAACAAAAAAAACCAAAAAAACCCCCTCTTTTTTTGAATTTGATATCAAAGAAGAGCAAACAGCTTCAATCAGCAAACAGTTGAGTGTCTCAACTTTGACCAAGAGTATCCATCCTGGAGCTGGCTGAATTTTATTGTGCCTGATAAGGTGAAAGCTTCTGAAAATTTCTCACAAAAAATCTTCTCTGACACTCCTTCCATCTCCTGCAACCAAATCTTGCCACATAAACCAAATAAAATAGTTCAGAATAAAACCTTCATAGAGTATTTTCTGATTTTTGAGATAAATTCCCTAGGTGTTTAACTCTCTCTGAGGCATTTTTTTTACCTTGTTAAATAATTTAAAAAACGTTAATTTCAAGAAAAGGTGCTAAAAATTGTTCACTGTGATTTTACATATTTGAAAATTAAAATTTGTGCAAGAAATAAGAATTCCACATTCCTACCCTTTTTACTTCTCACTTTCCTATTTTAAACTGTCCGTCCTTACCCATTGTATCTTTGTATGTTGATTTGCAGAAACAACTGAGAGAAAAAAAGCCACAACCAGCATAATGAATATATTATATCTTTAAGTACATTATGCATTTTTTAAAACCAGCTCAGCCCCAAACAAAAACGGTTTTCTTTGCAATCAGCTCATGCGAACACATCGACTATAATTACACAGATGTTACAAATATATCATGACAAACAATTCTTTATGAGTTTCAGCAGAGAAAAAATTAACCAAATAAATCTGATGCACTTTGAAATAAATGTGGATTTTACCTACTTTTTTGTTTATTTGAATTAAATACTTCATTACACTGTGATAATTTTAGAGCATGAAAAAATTACCCAAAAGTTTAAAAAAATGCTCAAACAAAAGAGGTATCAAGGTATCATGGCTTTGTTATCTCATATTTCATAGAATATTTTGTTAAAGCCATAAGAGTATCAATATTTTAGCATCCTTTTTTTAACTATTTATAAACATTCTTGCATATAAGTGTGAATAAGCAAGCTGTGTCTTTAAAGTACATGCCTCGAGAAAATATACTTTCCCTAATACAAGATTTGGGCAATGACTCTAAATTAAATATTGATAACCTTGTGAAGTAAATAAACACATAAATAAATAATATATGATACAGTATTTACAGAATATATATAGCGATAGTATTTTAGTTTTAGGGCTATTGTCTTGAAGAATCAAATTAATAAACAATTAATGCTCCCATTTTCATTTCACCATGCTTTTTACTGATTAATTCAATGAAGCATTTTGGTGTCACTGACATTTTTAGTGACATTGGTTTCAGCTGGACCTTAGAACATTATTTCATGCACAAAACAGCACTTAGTAAAAACCTACTCTGCTTCCTCCTTTTAAAATAATATAATAGCTGTAGTATTTAACTTAGAAAGCATAAGACAGAATGTAATTTCATTGTATCTGAGATGTAGATTGTTAGAGTGAATTATGAGATACTTGAGTTTATGTGTGAAGAGTGACATATTTATTAAATATTCAACGTTACTTCTAATCTTATCCAAATACTGATACATTTGCCCATAATGAAGGCTGTTAGTTCCTTGCAGCTTTCAAAAATTAACTTTAAAGCTAAAAGCCTATTGAATTGATTTTCTTCATGTATGTAAAATTAGATTTTAAAAGATATCTGAGGAGACCCTGGTATTTTATTTCTACTTCTGAATTGAATAAGAGCCACCTTACTTCTAAAAACTGTTTGGATCTTTAAAATGTTACTATACTCTTTTAAAAGTCCTATTGTCAAAAGTCCAGAATACTAGGGGCCACTACCAAGGCCAAACAGATTCAGGTTTACACAAGTTTTTCTTTAATTAGTTTTAAATTATTAAATTAAAAATTTTTAAATTTTGGAATATTTTAGGTTAGACTAGATTGTCAGAGGTCATTTTATCCCACCCCTTGCTGAAAGCTGACCCAGTTAAGCGTGTTGCTAAAGAGCCATGTCCAGTTGAGTCTGAAATTTTATTAATGTTGTTAAAGCTTCTGAGGATTGGCTATAAAAATTTCCTGTTTATACATTTGAGAATATTTTGAAATTGTTTGCATGCAGGAAATGCTGCTAAGACTCGTATAATTTTCCTATTGTATTGCAGAATTTACATCACTAATATTACTTCATACCTACATATTTATATGAGGGACTATTTGAACTGACTGTGCTTAAAGTCCCAAATAAGAGAGACTAGTTCTCTCACATTTACTCTTTAAAATTTAAAGACCTCTGATGCCGAATTTTGCCCCAAAAGGCGAGAATAACTGCCTAAGAGACTCAAGTAAGTCAGCATAGACAGGAGGTATTTTATTACGACGCGTTGGAGAAATCACAAAGGGATTTCTAGCTACCTCATAACAGAAGCAAGCTTTTATACAATCTTGGGTGCAGGGTTACATCATATTCATAAGAGGCGTGGTGTGGGCGGAGCGTGGGCGGAGACATCTATTTTGAGGATTATTCATGGTGGTCCTTCGTTGCCTTCCTCATGGGCGCGGGTCTTCTGATGAGTCTTCCTCTTTAAACTTTTGAACTCTTATCCTAATATGGTCAATTCCCGGTGTACTTGGCTTGGTTCCCATGGCTTGGCACGGCTCTTAGGGTCAGTTTGACATTGTCACGGCTCTTAGGGTCAGTTTGACATTATTAGCTCTGATCATGCTTAGCTCGACAATTCCCTTATCCCTATCTCTCTTTATTGTTTGCCCTGCTTCAAACAGAAGGATCCACCAGGATTGCTTCTGGATTAATGAATAACCTATCATACAGCATTATCAATAATTCCAGGATTGCTTCCGGATTAATGAATAACCTACCATACAGCATCATAAGCAATTCCTGAGTGTGGATGGGGGCGAATCCCCTTGTACCTAACATGAGACCACCCGCCGGTGATATGGGATATGGCTCCAGTGTTAGGGGTCGCGTGAGTAGCTAATGGGATGGGAATGGGATAGGACTGCTCAGAGTTGATTTTCAGTCTGTGGCTCTGCCTAAGCATTTTGATAACAAAGTTATGTTCTTGTGCAGTAGTAAAATGCTGATCGGATGGGCAGTTTGGGGCTTCACCTCATGTTAGATACTGGACATTAACATAATGCTATTGACCACAGAATAGAGAAAAACAGTCACCTGCTCATCTACTGGACTCACATCACTCTCTTATTCACATATTAATTATATTGTTTCAAGACCAATCAGATGATACAGTTTAGTGGAGAACCAAAAAAAAAAAAAGAATTCTCAAAGAACCTGTATTTTAAATGAGCTCTTGTAAATATAATCTACAATAATACTGCCTTGCTTACTGTATGTATTTCAGCACTTCTTTTTTTTTCTTTCTAAGTATTTGCAAGTTTCCCTGAAACAAAGGGAAAAGCAACTTCAGCTGTCATTAAAACAGTTCCATAGCTGTTCTCATGCCATGAAATCCAGTGGTTTCCACTGCTGTCCAAAAAGTAGATACACTGTGAAAAACTCAGTAAATGCTATCAATGACAAAGACAGTCAATGACATAATCCAAGTATTATTATGTTAAAACTGTTTATCAGATACAAATTTGTATTTTCTAAGTGCAAAAGTTGGATCACTCAATCTAGATTTTTTTCCCGCTATTTATTTTTAATTGAAAGAGTTCAATAAGATAAAGAAAATTATTTCGAGGATCGATAAGGTTAACATATTTGCTAGTCAGTTTTTCTGTCATTATTTTTTTATGCCAGTGTTTGTGAAAATCAGTTTATAAAACTAATAATGAGGTATCTAGTCTAAGTTTTTCATTCATGTCCCACCTGTAGCTCATGCACCTGAACAAACAGCCATCTGGTAGAACTTGTCACATTGTAAGGCGGCAGAGCAAAGCCAGACAGACCTTTTTGCAGTTTGTACTACAAGACTTGCTTTCATATGATCAGATTTGTGGAAGATGACTACTGGGTTTAGGGTTTCTTCATTAAAAAAAAAAAAACAGAAAACAAAAAACCAAGGACTAGGAGGTGTAGGCCTTTGAAAACGACTTACAAAAAGTGTTTTATTAGAACTAACTGTACTGAATTGTTTAGATTGAACAGAACATTAATTTAGTAAAAAGTTTCCATGATCCTCAATACTTATTTTATGCTCAAATGGACACATATCCACAGCAAATGATTCCGTAAGCAGAATGGCATGATGAAATTTCTATCAGCAGAAATATCCTTCAGTTATGAAAAATTCCACAAAAGATCTTTTGAACATGAACTTATGATATTATACAAAAATATTGTATCAAAGAGCACAAATGTCGAAGTGTGACAATTATTGAACACCAAAAGGATACAGAAAACATTCCTATTGTGTTTACATAGACTAATTGTTATGAAAAACTTTTTCTTTTGTTTTCCAGAAAATTTAATTTATTTATGAAGGGCATTGACTAACACTGAAAAATATTAACATTATAGTATTTCTTCCCTAATGGACATAGAGGAAAACCAGGCAGCAAATTATTGCTTGAGCGTTTGTGAGCAGTGATTTATATAACTAAAATAATTCAGTTTTCTGATCAGTCACTTCACCTAGTATGAGTATATATCTGATATATCGACTGGTATCACTGTCTTTAATTATTAAGTGGAAGGCTTTTAACTTCAAACAAAATTTAGCTTTTGTTAACTTCTAGCTTCTGACTGGAAAGGTCAAAGTCAGGACTGCAGGGTAGAAAAAACAGTATCCAAAATTTTTGCATTAGTGAGTCATAATAAAGTTGACATAAGAGCAGAGCATATTAAAACTAGTTCTCCCAAAAATAAATTCAAGAAAAGGGGAATGAAGGAAACAGCTATGAGAGAGAAGGAAACTGTAGAATAAAAATCAGATCATAAGGAAGCATTTTCACAGCATTAGTTCATTGACTTGGTAAAATTGCTGGCTTACTATCTTTTGTAAAATTATGCTTATCAGAATTATCTTTCCTGGAATCAATGCATTTACAGTAGTATCAGCTCAATGAAAAGTGACCAGAAAAGTCAATAACTCCCTTTGGTGTTCAAATATACATTACAAAGTAAATTTCAGCATCATTTTCCTGTGGGAAAGGTAGAATTGTTTCTTGTAATTTACTGCTTCACTTTTACAGCCCTGTCCATAGCTGTCTGCCTGCCACATTGGAGTCCAGAACTTAAATTTCCAAGTATTATAATTAATACGCTTAACAATAGGGGGTAACATAAAATTAAATTTGTACTACTAAAAGACACTGGGGAGGAACAAGATGTTTATGCTAGGCTGAAGAAAAAGTGTTCTTAAACAAATTATGTAAAACTCAAACTTTGAAAAATTGCGTGGCTTTTTTTGTTTTTAAGTCTAAAGATGAAACATTGGGCAGAAGTTTAAAGAAGCTTTCCTAACATCTCAACCAGGTCACAATGGCACCTGGCAAAAAAACAAATAATCTGATTTTATAAAAAAGCCTATTTAATTTACTATAGTATGACTAGGATTTGAAATGATCTTGCTGAAAGTTCTACTTTTAATTATGCTTATAACTATTGCCAATCATGAAGAGAAAGTAGAAAAAAATTTTTAGGCAGCAAAACTTAATAAATATTAAATAAAACTTAAAAATCTTCCATGCTATCTTATAAAGGGATACCTTCCTCAGACAATTATAATAAAAATTATTCCAGTCCACTAAGCTTGATATTTAACTAAATATTTTTAGAAACACAGCGAAAAGGTCAAAAAATGTATTATATTTTTTACTGCTACTTCAGTTCCAAACCTATCCTCCAATACATTGTACATCATAATCAAACTTCCAATTATCTACGGAGTAAGTAGTTAAGTAGGTATGGGACATGCCCATTGATGCAACCGCAAAATTTTAAAAAAAGAGTGAAGAATAAAAAGCAATTACTCTGTCATTAAATAACTCAAATCACCTTTCAGTCAAAGTTCAGTGATATACTGTCACCAAGGAGCATCCTCCAGTCCTTTTTTTTTTTGTTTTTACTTTCTTTTGCTAAGGCAAATATAGCCTACCACTTGCAACAAAGCAGCATAAATATTAAGTTTCTCTATTGCCCTCTGCTGAAGTGCACGAAAGACTGTCCGGTTATCTCGGCTGTTTGAGGGGCCTGGAAAGGCCCGGGTGGCCTTGGGGCAGCCCGCATATCGAAGGACGAGAAGAGGCTTCAGTTCTTCTTTCGGTTTTTATGTTTATTAATTGTTTATCTAAAAGATGTTCTTTCAGCCGAACAGAGATCTGCTCAGCAGTCAGCCATGAGCACACTGTGTAGCCCTCCGAGGCAGCCACGTATCTTTATACCCATTGTTACGTGTACAATATTTATCATTTTTCCCCAATACCTTTTATTCTTATTACCCGGTGCACTCTCAGTAATAACCAATCCAAAAGTGCCACCATGGCCAAAGAAGATGGAGGAGAAGAAGAAGAAGAAGAAGGACAGGACACACCCCAATTCCTCCATCTTACTTCTCTAAACCCCCCTGTACAGAAATCTTAAACCTTGTGTCTCACCCTCTAATTAACTAATCCCTTCACCATTCACCCGGTGAAGCCTTGTGAAGCCCTCATCCTTGTCGTCTCCTGTGTAGGACCAAAGTCCAGCCACCAGACACTTCTGGCAACATTCCAGGACTCCCGAGCCCCCCAAGGTGGTCTCGGTGGCTCAGCACCTCAGGACTGAGATCCTGAGATCTGACAAAAGACCTGCACATTCATTCCAATGTCTGCCCTGCTGTCTGACCTATAACTTAGATCAAAGAAAAGTACATTATATAATAGAGGCTTTCCAAATAATACTTAGGTTAATATTGACCAAGTATTTGATCATCAGTGCTTGATATTCAACAAGATATTTATACAGGCATTTAAATTATATCTTCCAATAGATTTAAATATAGTATTCTGATAAAAAGAAATCTTTAGTTCTTTTAGGTCTAAACAAAAAGTGTAATTTTTAAAAAAGAAAACTATTTCAATCTAATTTCTAAATTTGATCTAACTGTGAATTTTTAATATGTATATTATGCACAAAGAATTTTCATCAAGGAATAAACACTGAAACATTCTAAAATAATGACTTTGTAAATGCTAATCATTACAAAAGACATCTTTGTCCTCTAATCAAAAGTTTAAAAATTTCAGATCTGTTAAAAATCAAAATGTTTAAACCTTGGTTCAAGAAACTATTCCGTTGTGCATCTAAGTTGGAAAACAACCACCAATTCAAAGACTGAATTTACAGCTCACTTCTGCTGTGCTCCTTGAATAGCACTTCTTTGATCCTCTACATGGGTCATTTTCAACCATGGCTGGTGAAATACTCTAAATATACATCTTAAATAGTGAATGCATTAACTCAGATACACTTCATCCGAAGATATACTAGAAATCAAAAGTGATCTAGAAATCTACACTCTAATATAGAGCTAAGAAATCCCAAGTTTCAGTCCATATTTAAATGTGTAACTCCTGTGTGTTACAGCATAAATTATTCCATCCTAGATTCTTCCATTAGCTGAGTCACTGCCTCTTCTTAAGATGCATAGGAGCTGATGTTACCTTTCCTACCTTTGAAATGAAGAAAAAACCCCAAAGTTCTGTGGTATAGGAAAAATACTTACCAAAAAAGTCTTTAAAATGATAGTGAGAGATTTAAAAACTACTAATAGATTCTTGTGTAACAATTAAAACATGGAGTTTCTTACCTTCTCCACTTCTCTAGCTTTCTGTGTGTCCTGCAACACATTTATTAGGACCAGTTAACTATAAACCAGATTAAGTTTTCAGCTAATATGGACGAGTTTTATCAAAAATTAGGAACTAACCAAACTCAGTGGAATATGTTCATCTGAAAGTTAACATATACAATTCACTTCATTTTTATTTCCCACAAGATTTTCTTTATAAGATCAAGGAAAAACTTCTTTCCTGAAAGGACTGTCTAACATTGGAACAGGCTGCCCAGAGAAAAGAATGAGTCTCCATCCCTGGGAATATTTAAAAGCTACAGATGTGGCATTTAGGGGCATTTGGACTCATTAATGTTAGCTCAAGAGTTGCATCAATAATCTTAAGAATCTCTTTCAACATAAATGATTCCATTATTCAGACTTACTGCTTTATATTATCCATGCCCACTTATTTTCCTTTCTCTGCTTTGTTTCCATTCTTTTCTTAAGTAACAGAATTTTATTCCTTTCTTTCTTTTTGTCTTATCTCTTAAAAGAAACCTGAAAAATAATTTGCTTTTTTTTCTTTATATCCAGTGTATTTGAGTGTAGTCTGTTAGGATTTTCTGTTATTTAGGGATCAGAGATAAAAAGTCAGAACTCAACTTCTAGATATCTTTTTTCCATTTCTTAACACACATTATCCGAGTGTATTATGAGCTGCATCAGGTAGACACAACTAGAGCCTTTTTTTTTTACTTCTTCTCCAGTGCCTAGTTTTGTTTTCCTTCTCAATATACATTTACTGCTAAATTGTTTTCTCTGTTTCTGCTTAAGAGTCAGTAAATTTAAATATTTCCGTTTCCATGCTGAAAACAAAGGCCAGAGCAATGTATGCAAGACTTGTGATTTATTTTTACTACCTGAAGCTCTGGAAAACTAAGAACAGTAGAAAAATTGCAGTTATCCACTTTGTTTACTTCCTAATTCTCCCAAGAAACAGGAACCGTTAACATTGAGGCAAATAACTGTAATTTTAGGACTAAAGCTCCATAATACATAAAATTTGACCTTGGGTACAAAAAACCCAGTTCAAACCCATATGAAATTAATATTTCTTTCCCAGAAATTTAATATAAATTGACTGTGTTTTTCCCTGGAAATTTGAAATTGCAAAGAATTTTTACAAAAAATGCCAATGTTTTATTTTCACTTCTCAATTGATATACTGACTTTAAGGATAAATAAAAACCCAATTCTCTGAGTACTAAAAGCACCTATTAAAAAAGCCAATAAAAGCAATGAGTTATGGAAAAATGTCCAGCTGAAAATTAAGCCCTCCTTCTACCCCTTCAGGCAAGAGAGACAATAGACAGAGATATTATGAGGTAGAGATATTGAGGTTTGAGATAACAATTTACTAGAAACAGCAATGAGATCAGAAAACAAGTAATAACAGCAACAATGTAAATAACAACAGTGTGTAAAAGAGAGTGATTGCATGCAAAATGCTCACAAAGTGTGACCTGATGTGACCACGGCTAGTCAAAGAGACAAAGGACAGAATGGCCCCCGGACCCTCTGTGAATATTTTTTCCCCAAGCCTGAGACATAGAAAAACAATTGCAGACAAACCCTGCAGTCGGGACCAGCATTAGCCCATGGCTCCATTCACTGCTTGCTCCCTGGAAAAGGACAAGATGTCTCTGGAGCCCTTCTTCTCAGAGGTGAGAATGCCCTACTTCTGTGCCCAGGAATGACGTATGCGGTACAGAATAACAACATAGACACACCCACATGGCTTCAGAGTGTGCCCCCTCACATCCTGGGCTGAAATTAGAACAAGAATTTGGAAATTATCTACTTGCAAATGTTCTTAAATAAGCAATAATTATTATCAGTAGGTCTTTAGTCTTCAATAATTTGACATTAAATGTTGAGTCTCCAAAGAGAAGCAAACATATTTCTAGCTTCAAATTGTAAGATTAACAGAATCAAAGAACCTTGTTAATTAAACATAGTCACCTTGTCAATTACAAAAGTAAGCATAAAACATCCTTGGAGAGTGAAAAAGAGAACAGGATCAGTAAGCTTAAAATATTCACAAAGAGCTCCAAACCAATCTGAATAAGCTTTTTACTAAATTTGAGGGGAAGGAAAAAAAGCAAACAACCACTAAGCTGTAGGGTTTCTATAATTTTCTTCCCATCTCTGTGACCCTGGAATTGTATGAAAATCATTCCAAATGTGGACTAGAATCAAACCTATGCAATAAAAATACATATAATGCATAGGCACAATGGAACCATAGAACACATTATAAATGTATTAAAATAATTGCAGTAACTCTTGCTAAATAGCAGACCTTACATTAAACACAGTACTGAAAGACAAGCACTGGTTTACACTGAGCTAAAAGAAAAAAAAAGTGAGGTTAATATTAATTAAAACTTATTCATGTTTATATTTCCAAATGTGTGCTTAACAAAGTCAATAAAAATTCGGGAATATATCCAGTATAAATGGTTTACTTCTGTGTAACATGTTTCGTCCGTATACACCAAGACAAAGTTGAATCAGTGTAATACAGGTGATTAATATAATAAAAGAAATATTAATATACTTACAGATAAAAAGAAAAGGCAAATAAGATATTTACAAGAGTTATGTTTAAAGAAGGAGGTCTGGTGGTTAGGGCATTATTACTCTTATGCTTCTAGATAAATATGATCCTGAGTGTTTAGTTATAAATAAATTTTTATATAGCTCTGGATAAAAAGGAAAAAATAATGCCATCAGGCTCACAAACAAAATCTTTTTAGGTAAAGAATTTACCTGGATAATCCAGTGTGTCAAATTACAACATTCAGTATTGACACAGTGCTTTAATTTCCTGCCTATAATATTGCACTCAAATTATACTATGGGTAAAAGGGGATGGTGTCACATGAGTATCAATGAAGTTACTGTAAAACTAATGCTAATTATATAATGAATGAACTAATGTCCCTTTCAGCAGTTTATCACTGTCATAAAGAAAAGTCCCTTTTCCTCTATTTACCCTTATTTCTCAGGTGCTATATTCAATCTAACACTGCCTAAGTCCTGAGGCTGATGATACCCACCTTACTTCAGATGGATACTGGGGGTTCCAAAGGGTTGGTAATGACAGATATTCTTCACTGAGAGACAGCAGGTTTGATGGAGAGAGAATTCTTCCTTCTCTGTCTTTGATCTGCTTAGTGTGACTTTCATATATTTGCTAATGCAGTCTTGCTCTTTCTTCACTGATCCTCTGCACAGATTTGTTAAACATTTATCATATATCAGATTCATGAATATAACCAAACTCCCAAGACACTCAATCATTACCAATTATTAAGCAGTTATTATGACAGCTTAAACAACCTAAACTTAGTTCATGCCAAATCTACACAGTTCTTCAGGCTTCAATGGTGGAAAAAGCCAGGGTCTTTTATTACCCATATTGATGATGCATTTTTTGGGCTGCAGAGCTATAATTTAAAGTATTAATTAATCCTTTAATATGCCATTTTTGCTTAATCAATAACCTCTATGGGAAAAAATAAAAGACAGAACTAGATAGCCCACACTCTGAGAATTTTATGGGATTCTTTTTCATACAGATAATGCAGAAGAGAAGCAGACCTTTGAAACAGCCTTATTTAAACCATTATTTGAGTGGATTTGGTGAATTAAGGATATATTAAGTACTTTTAATTGAAAGTCTGTCTAACCAAACATGACCTTCCTCACAACTTGCCTTGAATTTTCAGGTTTCTAGTAACAGATATGTATGTGAGTTAAATGGAAGCTTTTGATATAGTCTTACAGTGCTGGGATCATAGATTTAGATATGCAAATAGACATAAAATTTTTACTAACCAGACAGAATGATTTATCCATCCCATCTCCTCTTCCATGTCTTTTAATCTGTGGACTATAGTAAGAAATTAATCATTAGGGATAATAGTTTATCTTATTCTGTGCACAGAAAATTTATTGGGAAAGATGGAAGTTGTACGCTGGCATCTCAGGAATAGTCATTTAGAGCTGAATTACACTTTATTTTCTGTCTCCTCCTTTTACAATCACAGTTTCAATTCTATGATTGTAATTAGTAAGTTTTGTACTCTTGACAAATTATAGACCATATGAACTCTAATCTCCAAATCAGATTAAAAAAGTCTTATATAACTTAAATTTTTTTTTCCCTACAGTTATATATAATTACATTCTCATGATTGACTTCAAGAAACAAAATTTAACTCTGCAACAGAATAAAGTTGTCCTGAGAATATGAATAATTGGGGAATCAGCAGTTTATGTGTTTAAAAAACTCTAGATTCATTTTTCTGATAATCTCAAGATTTTTGACCTTAGAATTTCCTCTTTTTAAGTTACATAGTCATGAATAATTTTCTTTTTTCCATACTTTATTTTTTCTGAATAATTAGGAGTACTAAGTCATCTTAGGAGTTATAAAATAATTCAAATTCAATGTTTTATTCAGAAACAGCTCCTGTGTTGTGCTGCACTATTCACTTTGAAAATTTCTAGGTGCACTTTTATTTTACAAATATGAACATAAATTATTCTGATGAGCTTTTTATTTACAACCTGTCCATATATCCTTTGTTTCAAATAATTTCAGAGATGAGGAATCTATTGCGACTGGGGACCTATGTAAGTTCATTCTGGCATCAGTAAGGTGTGAACTATATGGACTTTCAGAGATTGTACATACTCAACCATCCTTTTTACCTTCAGGATCACAAAAGATAGCTGGCAGAGGTCTTAAGAAAACATATTATTAATTTAATTATTTTTGCCAGTAAGCTAGTATATTAAGAATTTATATTCAGCAAACTCTAAGATCAGACCCAGGAACTGAAAGCTAAGTGTTTGGAAAATAGTTGAACACAATAGTGTAAAGAAAGAGTAGATATTTAGGACTTTATTTATCAGTACAAGACATAAGCTTTTTGGCTTAAAATGATATATCAGTTATGCGAGATATAAAGACTGCAGCGCATCCAATGTTATGTCCATAGGGAACAATATAATATCTCTGACAATGACCACTGAGATCAGTTGGAGAATTCTATGAAAGGCAGAAATGTGATGATATTTCACCATAAAGTTTTCTCACCTTCAGCTTTTAGTGGATTGTGAACATCCAAAAGATCTTTTTCTTCTGCTTCTTTGTCCAGCAGACTTTTCCGAGTTCTCTGAGATTGCCTGACATTTTTAGGGATTGTGTTGTTGTTAGTTTATATTTATATATATTTACTTTTAAATATATATATATTTAAAAGTAAATTAAATTAAAAATATGATTTTAGAATATCTGTTGTTATTGCAGTAAAACATCTCTCTATTAAAACATGCTGTGACATTTCATGATGCTCATTATGGGCAGTGCATTTGGATATTCCTTTGTTTCCTGTATTAAAATTGTGGTAGAACTAGGCTATTGAAAATATGATATTTAAAGTGAAAAAAAAGAAATTCAATCATATACAAAACCAATTAAATTAGTGTTAAGTAAATGAACATGAGAAAGTTACACTGCAGAGCTGCTGGCATCAGTGGATGGGTTTGTGACTATAACTGAGTATATTTCCTTAATGTGTTTAGCTGTGCATTGGTGAGGTAAATGGTGGAAAGTGGAAACATTTCATGCTTTGGAAAATTGCTCCCTAAATCTTCAGTGAAAATTTCTGCATCTATCTTGAATGATGGTCACACATAATGTCCCTTTATGGAAGCAGAGGAAAAAGGCACAGCAACACAGAATAGAAGAAACCCAAGAAGTTCTATGGAGACTCTGTAGTTCAATACACTCATGCTAAAAATAGGGTCGACTAGAGCAGCTTGCTTAGTTGGGTTTTAAATATCTCCAAGTATGAGGACTCTGTGGCATATTCCTGAGCAACCTGTTCCAGTGCTCAACCAATCTTACAGTGAAAATGTACCCTCTTCATTCCAATGGACTTTCTTGTGTTTCAGTTTGTGCCCATTGCCTCTTGCCCTGTCACAGAATACCACTGAGAAGAGTTTGTCTCCACCTTCTTTACTCTCCAGTCAGGTATTTATACATATTTCTCTATGCTTCTCTAAATTCCTTACAAATTTTAAATAAAATTTTGGTACCTTGTTGACAGGTGGTATTTTGTTGTTATTTTATAAAAATACCATATGGTTAATTTAAACAACTCTCTCCTTTTGAGCTTAGGGAGTGTTTATAATATTTAGCAAGTGTGATGAAAAATTATAGTGGTCCCAGAATTAAATCCTATAGACTCTTCATTGAATGGTTTTTTATATAATTGTTATGTATTTTTGTACATTTATTAATGTTTTGGTTGGTCAGATGTTTGTTTAATAATAATAAAAATAATAAGCATTAAAAGAAAGTTCTGTGAAAAGCCTCTACCATGTAATACTGAAAATCCCACATATAGTTTGAAACAACCATGTTTTTTCATTCATTTTTTAAACATTTTTATATTTAATTATTTCAATTAAAGAGATAAACTTTAAAAAACAGTAAGGAGAAGATTAGTGAAAGCTTATTAAAATCTGCAGCTTTTTAAAATTTATATAATAATTTTTTGGTTTTTGCAAAGTTAAATAATCTATAAAATTGACTGTAGCCTTTTGAAGGTTCCTTTTTGAAATGTCACTTTGCAGTACTTAGCATTTCATTTGCCGGAAGTGCAATAGACTGTTTTTGTTGACATGTGTGATATAATCATTTATTTAAATGCATTAGGAAATGTACTCAAGTTTAATTCATATAGGCAGATTCTTACCTATCACTCTCTCTCCACAGAAGTTACTGTCTATTTGCATTTGTATGAATAAGAGCAAAAAATATTGTAAAACAAACAGGTTTATATTTAAACATATATAATATAATTTTATTACAGAAAAAAATAGCCAAATCTAATTGTTGTTTCTTCATCTAAAGCAAATAGACTATGTATTTTTTTCATGCAAGTGATAATTTTTCCAGACCCTCATCTGTCTGGCACAATATGGTTAATTAAAATGTACAGCAAGATGAGTTAGAAATGTCTGTTTACCTTGCCTTACTTGCCAGATAGTCACTAGCAAATATTTTTAATTTTTTTAAAAGGGCATGTGGAGGAAGGGTTAGCCTTTCTAGCATTCACAGAAGGTAATGTACGCTTTAATGAGTCACAGTAAGGAATGAAATCCAACAGATTACATCCTGCCAGTAATTGCCTCCCACTTTAAAAGAGAAACACCAGCCCAGAAATTGCCACTGGCATAGTCTGCAAGATTATATTCATGAGAGCGTGAGCAAAACAGAGGAGCTGAGACATAATAGGTATATTACAGGTTAACACAAAGACCCTGCATAGCCTGCAGAAGCTTTTTGAAAGCCATTACTTCTCAGAAAGTGATGTGATGCAGTCACAACATGAAAACTGCAGTTAACAAGCATGATCCACACAATGTATTGCTTAATTCTCTGAGTAGCCTCAAGGTGATGACCAATGTATATTTCATTACACCTATAACAAAGGAATAACAAGGACTTGAGAACATTGAACTGTGTCTCAAGTGAACAGGATACACTCTTCTTGTACACAGATGAGAATTTTGGGCTTAGCTAGAGTTATCTGGACATGAAAGAGAAATCATGTGTACATCCTAGGGTATGAATTCATTATTTCTTTCAGCTAAAATAAAGTTGGGGTTTTTTATGCAAAACATCATCCTTAACTTTCTTAGCTAAAGTTTTTGTTGCCTCCCTTCAGCCAATGCTAAAATCACGGGGCCCTACAGCATGTCAAGATTAGCTATGATTGGAAAATAATTATGGGGGAAAACAATAACCAACACCAAAGATAAATTATCTGACTCCCCTGATTGCAAGTGCTGATACAAGAATGAGAACAGTGAAAAGTCCCTTTCAGCAGCAGGCAGAGTTAATTTAGTTTGTGCTAATTGTAAACCAACATCATTAAAAATCTACCAACTCTTCTTCCCATTTTTCCAAAACTATCCCCCACCATCTCTCCTTTACTTCAGAAGAGATTTATAGGTCTCTCAGAAGTTCATACAGGCTCAGGAAATAATTCATAAATACCTGAGCTAAGTTAAGTAAAGAATTATCTAAGAGATCTAAATATAAATACTGAAAAGTACACCTAAAAGGAACACAGAAGCCTAATTCTTCAACAGAAAAACAGATAATCCCATATCAACATTAAATATATAAATTTAGATAGATATATGACAGGAATAAAAGAAAGAAAACAAAATGTAAAGATGCATTCCTCTGTTTGTCCAATGATATCATGATTATGATGACTACAGAACAAAAACAGACTGTAATTTTAAAATTATCCTTTGTAAAAGACACTTAAATTTCAATTTCCCACATTCTAGGAAATTGGACTAATCATCAGTGTTTTGGCCTACACTTCTTTAAACATTTTCTGAGGAAACTCTTTTACCTGAAATACGTATTTATAAAACTTGAATGAATATACGCCCACACTAACTGCCCAACATCTATTGGTGACAGCCCTGAGCACTGAGCTGTGGCAGAGGTCAGTCAAACCTCTCTCTTGCTCATTCTTCCCAAGCAGTGCAGAGAAGTTTGAACTCTGCTAGTACCAAGACCTCAGCAGCTTTGCCTGCTTTCACTGACTTTGATCCCCAGATCTGAGGTGCAGATGTGCTCTGCCATCTGACACCAGACAGCGAAGAATTGCATCCAGATGAATTCCTAGTCAAAGCCAACCTGTGCATAGTCAAAACAAATCCATCAATATCCATTTTTATCTGAACAGCAAACTGGTATAATTTACACAAGCAAATGTAATGCTCACAACAACAATAAATTAACTATGCAAATTATTACATTATGTACACATATAAATTCACTTCATAAACAACCAATCTGTCATACAAACCTTGAGTTCCTTAACTTTAATTGACCAGTCACAAGCCATTAAATTTGACACATAGACAGTAGCAAAATGTCATGGATGGATCAGGCCATGAGTGCCACTCTTCTCTAGGTAACTAATTTTCAGTGGGGTCTCAAACACAGCACTAAGGTCAAAAGATAGAGTCTGAACAAATTTAAACCCATAAATAAGCATCTAAGGAGCTCTACTAATTTTCAAAGAAATTCCAGAGATTCTACAAGCTTGACTGAATTTTTTTTTTGAGTTTCTCATATAACTGGCAGTCTCTGGAAGTCCTATGCATTCAGAAATTTCCAAAATAAGGCTATTTCATGGTATAATGTGGGCCTGAAATACATATTTGCAGCAATACTGCTCTTATTTTTCAATCAGCACATTCATTTTCAAAAGACATTAAAAATAACTCTTAAATGGTTTATTTATTTTAATAGGTATATTTATTTTATCTGTATTTCATTTGTGTATTTTTGAATCCATACTTAGTTTATCTGTTTTTCTGAGGAACCTGTGCATGCCCCAGTCCATAAGACCTGAGGAGATGTATCCCAGGATCTGGAGGGAGCTGGCCAGTACAGTTGCTAAGCCGCTCACCACTGTATTCAAAGCAGCAGTCAGGAAGGTCACCAGTAACTGTAAAAAATAAATATCATGCCCATTTTTAAAAAAGGAAGAAAGGAGGACCCTGAATACTACTGACCAGTTAGATTCACCTCTTTGCCTGATAAGAACATGGGAAAGATCCTCCTGGAAGTATGTCAAAGCTCATGAGGGACAGGAAAGTGATTAGAAATAGCCAACACGGCTTCAAAAAAGGCAAATTGTGCCTGACTAATCTGATCATCCTTCTATGATGCAGTGACTGCATTGGTCACCAAGCAACTAATGTTGTCTACCATGACTTTTGCAAGGCCTTGGACATGATTCCCACACAACAATTGAGTTCCTAAATTGGAGTGATATGGGTTTGATGGATGGACTATTCATTGGATGAGAAATTGTTGGGATAACCATGTCCAAAGAGTAGCAGTTAATGGCTCAATATCAAAATGGATATCTGTAAAAAATGGTGTCCCTCATGACCTGTATGGGGAACTGGTACAATATAATTATTTCCAACTGAAAGCCTTGCTGATGTAGTAGGCAATGGGATTTATGGTAAGTATTTTGGTTCTTTCAAGACTTTCCTCTATGATACTTCTCTGCAAAAGTGTTTGTTTTTACTGTATGGATTTTCTTATTCCTTTGCCTGAATATTTAGATTTGTACTTTTTTTCTTCCACAAGAGCTATGAGATGAACAGTTTGGGATGTTAAATCACTATTGCATCTCACTGAAATATATATTCCTCAGGGTGTGAAAATCTTTGTACATTTTGGATATATGAAACTCTCAAAGACTTTAAAGTAGATAGACATTAGTTATAGAACTTCTTTCTAGAGAGAAAAAAATATTATATGAAGAAATAGGTGGTTTAGTGGAAAGAAATTCCAAATCACTCAGCTACCACAACTATTTCTGTTGATATCCCAACAAATATATTTCTTTCAATCACTTCTAAAACCTCAACATTTACTGTATTTTAGCAAGCACTGAGTCGGAGTCTGAGTTTCTTTTGCTGTTTCAGATATCCATATGTCTGTTAATTTATGTCAGATTTTGACTTTTTAGTGACAGCATCATATATTACAAAGAACTAGTCAGGCTTAAAAATCAAAATTTGGATTCTGTTTTTCATTTCACATAAAACTTGAAAGGGTTAAAATGCAGTATAGGCTTTGGCAGATTATAAGGCTGGTACTCAAACATCAGCACAAGTCATTCATGAAGAATAACTGGCTTTGGAACACTTTAGACAAATACTGAGCAATTCCTGTTGATTTATGCCTCTTGCTGAGTACTGTGTTGTACAATGTTTGTAAGAAGTAACTGTGTGTTCCAGGAGATTAGAAGAATATATGTCAGCTAAATAAAGGTCCTACAGGAACAATCCCTTTTTGAGGCTGGAAACAGTGGTTTTCAGATAGGTTTTTTTGTTGTTGTTTACTAAGTTCCTCTTAGAGAAACCAGTTACATTCAAAGTAATGCAAGGTTTATTCATCCTATTCATGCCAGAGTAGCAAATTCCTTTTACTTTTAACAGAATTAACATTAACAGAATTTCACTGCTGGCCATAGGACTGGATTTCTTATGTCTCTTTTCAAACATATTAAAAGCTATGATAGGTACAGAAAAGAACAGATGTGTAAATAGGGGACTTTCTCGCTGTGTGAGTTATGAGTAGGGTAGGTTGTGCATGAGGTCACTGAAATTTTGTGGAAAAAAATTATTTTGCAGCACTTCTTTGTAATAGTGTACTTTATGTTGATGATCAACAAGTGTCCTTTACCTAGGATAACTAGGATGGCCATGAGAGAAAAGAATTTGCCATACCTTCTTTTCTGGTATAACACCAAGAAGATGAGCCCAGGGTGAACAAAACAAAACAAAATAAAACAAAATAAAACAAAACACAACATCCTTGCTTTAATCCCTATATAAAGATTAAATAGACAGCAGTTGTCAAGTGACAAGGAAACTCTCCTTGAACCTCTCTGCAATGTGGCCTGGGGTTTTTGCTGTTGCCTGGAGATTCTTGCTCTTATAAATTAAGAGAAGACTTTTTAGGAAAGAATCATTTTGGGCTTTTAATTCAAATTTTGCAGTCAACTGCTTTTCAATTTGTTTAAAACACCTACAGACAAATTTAAGTTAAACAATATATACTGCTGATTTACATGTGCAAAGATTGCTTCCTCATCATGTCTCTCACAGGATCCTTCTTAACAAAATTCACCTGGATAAACACATTGTGAAATGGGTGAGCAACTGGCTCAGGGGTGAGGTGCAAAGAATTGTGGAGAATGGGGTGACATCAGACTGGCAAACTGTCGCTACTTGGGGTTCCACAGGGCTCCATCTTGGTCCCTGTGTGCTTCAACAACTTCATATGTGGACTTGAAGGGATACTAAGCAAGTTTGCAGAAGATACAAATCTGGGAGGAGCTGTTAATTCCCTCAAAGGCAGGGAAACCCTGCAGAGAGAGGGCTGGACGATCACCAAACATACAAAGTTCAACAAGAGAAAGTAACAGATTCTGCACTTGGAATGGGCAACCCTGGATGAATGTACTGACTGGAGAATGAGATGCTGGAAAGCAGCGCTGTGGAAAGGAATCTGAGGGTCCTGGTTGTCAGAAAGCTGAACATGAGCCAGCAGTGCCCTGGCACCCAGGAGGACCAACCTCGCTCCATGGGGACATCAGGCACAGCAGCACCAGCTGGGCAAGGGAGGGGATTGTCCTGCTCTGCTCTGCACTGGGGCAGCCTCACCTCGAGTGCTGGGGGCAGTTTTAGGCTCCACAACAGAAGAAAGATACTAAAGGATTAGAGAGCATCCTAAGGACAGGAACAAAGATGGGGAAGGGCCTTGAGGGGAATCCACATGAAGAGCAGCTGAGGGCACTGGGTCTGTTCAGGGTGGAGGAGACTGAGGGAGACCTCACTGCACTTACAATTTCTCCATGGGGGGAAGAGGAGGGACAGGCACCGATCTCTTCTCTCTGGTGACCAATGACAGGACCTGAGAAGGCTTGAAGTTGTGTCAGGGGAGGTTTAGGTTGGATTTTAGAAAAGGTTTCATCACTCAGAGGTTGGTTGGGCACTGAAACAGGCTCCCCAGGGAAGTGGTCACAACCAAGACTTACAGAGTTCAAGAAGCATTTGAAAAACACATTCAGGCACTGAATGGTGTGACTCTTGGGGCTGTGCAGGGACAGGAATGATCATTGTGGGTTCCTTCCAATTCAGCACATTCTGTGATTCTGTGATTCTATGCCATAATGCACAGCACTATTTAATTTCTTATCCCAATTAAATTATCATAATTTTTCCGTGTTTAGTAAAGAACACATATATGGAAAATCAGGCATTTTTGTAATGATTGGCTAATGTGGAAGAACCTGCTTATGCAGCTCTTCGTGTAATACAGAAACATAATAAGTTCTGCATTCAACCATCACAAAAACAGTATTTATAAAAGGGTAGTATGTCCTAAAATCACAAAAAGCTACAGTTTTAATATTTTTCTAATACAGTATTTTAAATAATTTAGCTTGAGTCCTCCTTTACATCTTTTGAATTACTAGATTTAAAGATTTAATTTCATGAGATCTGATTCGTAAAATATATTTATTGCATGCACATAGCATATAAAGCATGAATAAATTATATTACTGCTTGTGCATTTTGAAAACATTTTGTTTATATGCAGGAATATTTCTTTGTAGAATCTTAGAATTACAGCATGGTTTGAAATGGAAAGAACCATAGATATCATCTAGTTCCAACCCCTCTGTTATGGGCAGGAATACCATGCGCCACAGCAGGTTGTTGAGAGTGCCATTCAACCTGGCCTTGAACACCCCAAGAACTTTTCTGTCAAATCCTGTGAGTTCAATGATTTCTGACTGACTTGTAGGATCAACACAGCATTACTCAGGTTTCTTTTCACTGTAAGAATAATTCCTTCTTCCTTCCTCCAAACATCTTTGCTGTCACCAAATTTCCTCTTGAAGCATTTGTCTTTGTCTCTTTCACCATCTCAGACTCTTGTACCCCTCAGATTACAAGTCTTTTTCACCCTCAATGGTCTTGATTAAAGTTAAAAAAAATATTATTCCTTCACTGCCAATCCTGTAGCCATCATTTGAATGGACACTATCATTCTTCTGAGGTTATCATTGCTCTGATGATTTAAATGTCCCACCAACAAATACTTTGTTTTACTGAGTATAATCAAAAGACTATAATTTTTTCCTTTTTTTCCCTATGGCATTTTAATTAAAAAGTATTATTTCAAGTATAAAATCAATGATCAATTTTTTTATTCCCTCCACTCATTTCTCCAGAATATCTTGCTGTAACTTAGCTCACCATTAAAATTAAGTGTGTGTACATATGAAAGTGAATTTGCAAATCTTCTGAATTATACTGGCTGAAAAAGGCAAACACAAATTAAAGGTAGGCTCTAAAGATAAAGCTGACATTGAAAAATTAATGTTTGTAACTGAAATGGTATGAGGCCATTTAACACTGTACTGCACTACATGAAAACATACAACAGCAAGGATTGGTTTATATCATTTTATACACAAAATGAAATGCCACAATATTATGAATAATCTGTTTGATACAATTGTTAATGCAGTCTTCTACTCCACAGAAATATTTTTTTGCATACAATTATTAATCAATCCTTACTGTAATGAATTGGTAATAAACAGGGAAATTCATATGTATGCATCTTTAAAGCACAGCAAATTTTCATTTCCCAGTAGATAAAATGAATATATACATTAATTTAATCAAACTTCTAGGAAGATAACTACATAGACAGTCAAGACAATAAAAAAATATAGATTATACCCTTTATTCATGACTCAGTGGAGCATTGTAAGTGCTAAAATCTGTGCAAGCAGCCCTGGTTGAAAGGTCTAGGTCAAATTGATAACAGCATTAATTTGAAAACTCAGTAGTGACATGAGCTCTATTGCTAAGTTTGGACATATAAATAAGACCCATGTACATATTTTAAGCAGCTACCAGGTACTGCCAATATAAATATCTAAATTTAATTACTTTCTAACAGTTGAATACCTGCAATTTTCAAAAAAAAAAAAAAAAAAGAAAAAAAAATCAAGCTCCTGGGTGATGATAGACATATATACATCCCAAAAGAGATTCTTTCTCATGAAGACATCTAGAAGAATCTGCAAAAAATTTTGGTCAAAAGACATATCTTGTGTCCATTGTAATATTATGGAATCTCTTTTGTGAAAATTCTATCAACGTTATGTCATACTGGGATAGGGAAACTGCCCTTTTCAAAGTAGTGATCACCAAGATCATTAGCAACTGTTTAACTTGTCTTTTCTAGAGGAACAAATGTCAGAGTACATATGTATGGATTTAATCACAGTCTGTACAATATTTTTTGTGACACAACATTCAATCAGAAAATCTGAATACAGAACTGGTCAGGTAATATGGTGTTTTCTTCTACAATAGTTGTTGAAGGAGGTGGAGCATTACTGAATTTTTATGAAGCTTTTTCCTTAGAATAAAGGACAATTTCTTCAGATCTATGAAACTCAACCTGAACTGTCCCTCTATATACATCAGGGGTAAGAAACTGACCAAAGTTTTAAACAAGATACAGTATCTTTTCCCTTGCTTACATCATCTACAATAAATCCATCTCCAACTATAGTTGTATCTGTGGGAAGTAATTGACTGAAAAATCCTGTAATCATCTTGGAAAGAAAAAAGACAAGCCTAAAATAAAACTTACAAAAAGAAACTATAAAACAGCAGCTATGTCCCCACCAACCAACAAGAAGGAATCACAGGCTTTCCTAGGTGCTGTGGGTTTTTGGACAGTGCATATTCCAGAGTACAGTCAGACTGTACAACTTTCCATCAAATGAACCAGAAGATGAATGATATTGAGCAGTGTCCTGAAAAACAACAAGCTTTTGAACAAATTAAGCAGGAGATAATTCGTGCAGTAGCCCTTGGGCCAATCAGTACAGGGCAAAATGCAAAAAATGTGCTCTATGCTGCAGCTGGGAAGAATGGTCCTTCATGGAGCTTTTGGCAAAAAGTAGGGAGACTTGAGGATAGCTCCTGGCATTTTGGAGTCAGAGATACAAAGGATCTGCAGCCTGTTAACCTCCAACTTAAAAAAGAGATACTGTCAGCTTACAGGGTTTGAGTCACTTCAGAAGTGACTGGCACCAAAGCACAGCCTCCCCTGACACCTTGACTGCCAGTGCTGGTCTGGATGTCAAAAGGAAAAGTCCCTTCCACATGTCATGCCACTGATGCTGCATGGAGCAAGTACCTCACTTGATCACACTGCAAGCTTGAATAGTAAACCCCAATTGCCCAGGAATCTTGGGAATTATCTTGAGCTGGCCTGAAGGTAAAATATTTTGGCTATCATCAGAAGAAGAGGACATGCTGAGGAGGCTTCACCATATAATCAGCTGCCAGAAAATGAAAAGTGATATGCTCTCTCTTTACTGCCAGTTGCAGCTATGTTGTAGGGCTACATACACTCTGTATAGAGTCCTACATGGTGAGTCTCAGGAGCTCTTGGGCACAAGGAGGCTGGCTTATGGGTGGCTGTGGGCTCTGTGACCAGTCAGGTCACAGAGCTGAAAGCCATCCAGCTGGCTTTAGATATCTCTGAATGAGAGAAATGGCCAGCACTTACCTCTACACTGACTTGTGGATGGTAACAAATGCTCTGTGGCTGTGGGTGGACCAGTGGAAAAAGACCAATTGGCATCACAGAGGTAAAACCCTCTGGGCTGCTAAATTGTGGCAAGACATCACCTCCCAGGTAGAGAAGCTGGGTATAAAAGTGTGTCGTGTCTCATGAGGAGAGAGTAGCACATGGACCCACGGGCTGGGCTACTGAACAGCACTGAAATAATAGACAGGTAGATCAGGCTCCCAAGATAAAACTGTTTCTCTGTCAACATCTGATCTTGACCTTTTCTGCCTTCAATTCTCTCCCCAGTGCAATGCAGTGGGTTGGGGCAGGGTGGGTGCAGGGAGAGAGAAAGCAGCACATGGTTTGGAGTGTTTAAGTGGAAGCTCTAAACTGGGGAATGCCAGTGCTAAATCATGATAATGAGATGTGCTGACAAAAGGAGCATGGAATAAGAGCTGTAGGATTTTTTTTCCCCTCTTTTCTAGCAGTATGTGGGTAGACATTTTAAGCTAAATATTGCACTCTTGGGGTGAGCACCCTAGTCTGTACATGGAAAATTGGCAATATATGTATAAAAGAGAAGCAGTTCCAGCTTTTTGAGTTTCAACAAACACTAAGTTTTTCATGTAATTGTAGATGCTGTGAAGGTCTCCTGAGGGGAGGAGCTTCAGACTTTCTGCTCTTGGATGGAGTTTATTACAGTCTGTCTTGGGGAACACCATGCTCCCTTTATTTTACCAAACACCTAAAGGGGGTCTAAAAGAAAGATGGAGAGGGACTTTTTGCAAGGGCATGTAGTGATAGGACAGGGAGGAGTGGCTTTAAACTGAAAGAATCATTTAAGGAAGCAGATCTTTACTGTGGGCTTTGTTAAGCTCTAGAACAGGTTGCTCAGACAAGTTGTGCCCCATCTCTTTAAGTATTCAGGCTGGATAGAGCTTTGAGTAATGCAGTCTGGTGGAAGATTTTCTGCCCAAGGCAGGGAGATTAGAATAGATGAATTTTACTTTCCCTTCCCACACAAACTTTTCTATGATTCCATGAATTTACCCCCGGTGAAAAAGCCCAACTAAGTTCTGATGTTCTCAGATTTAGATGCCTAAGTTAGGACTAATTTTGACTGATGGAGCTGAAAGCTTTTATTTTTATATATTTCAGACCTGAGCATTACTACCTTTTTTAATACAGTCTTCTGTATTAAGTGCCTTTTTAATGCCAGTTTAGTAGGCACTAGTTCCTGACATCAAATGAGAGGATGAGAGCAGTGAACTTTCATCCTGTTCTCCCTGTGAAATAAAAAAAAAGTGTGGTGAGCCACTTTGCCTGTAAGGAAAAAGCCATAGGAACCCTCCCTGTGAGTTTGCAGATAAAACTGTGCCTTGCTCTTCCATAGCACAGATAATTGCTTGTAGACAGTGAAGTTACAATTTGTACACTCTTATTTCTCATCTTCTTAGTCTTTAAGTGCCAGTTTACTCAATAACTATCTTGATGTGTAAAATAAATGGATGGCATGTTAAAGGGTAAAGCAAATACCACTCTGCTAAATGGATGGTATGGCAAAGGGTAAAGCAAATACCTGGTGAAATTCTTCTGTGCTGTAGTCAATTCCCAGTCACATGTCAAATATTGCTCTCACATAGCTTGTTCATGTGTCACACTGACTTCTCTGATAGTTGAAACAGATTCATTCCTTTTCCTTCCTGTAGCTTTCAGTTATTGGATTTTTTTTCCTCCATATTAGCTGGTTCCTCTTCTTTGCAGAATGCATCATGATTTTGATTCCATGACTGTGTCTAAACACTATACAGTACTGTATGGACCTAACATATTTTCTGGTTAACAATTTGGGTTCAAGGCCATTTGAGAAATAGGGACATTCCTAATGTCAGCAACAACCTCTACAAACAGCACAAGTTGTCCTGGATTTTTTCAGCATCTTCTTAGCAGTGCAAACAGCAGTGAAGATTCCTCCCCATCAGACAAAGTAAATAAATAAAGAAATACAGCCAAAGGAACCTGGACTTGTCAGTCCCACTTCCCAACAGATAAATCTGTTACCTTGGTGTCAAAGCTCCGGATGAAATTCTGCCTTGATCTTGTCAGCATACTGCAAGTCCAAAGTTCCCCTAAGATTTGTGAAGCAAATTTCCTCTCAGGAGAATCACACTTTTCTTCACCTCATCACTATTAGCTGAGAGTTTGTAGTATCAATATAAAATGTCATTTTAGTCCAAATCCCAATGCACATAGAAGAATTGCAATTAGAACTCAAGCTTCAGACACAGAGGTTTAATTTCCCAGAACAAAATTACCTGTAACTCTGGATATTAAATGAATATTATTTATTCAACTAAGTGATAGGTTGTTTGAAACCTCAACTTTTCAGCAACCCTTAATGAAAGCAAATATGTATCTGATGTTTTAGAATGTACTATTATACTGCAGAATCTTACAGAATAGCAGTCTATAGAGTCTGGTTGAATTTAGCCTTCATAAATTTTCCCAATCATGTATAAGAGATGTAAAATATTTATTCTAGAAATGTAAAATACAATATGATAGAAATTCTAATTTAATTTTGGCTGAGAAAAAGAAGAAAAAATTAAGAACATTTATCCTGAGACTTCTTTATGGATTTTAACTTTATGATTGGCAATAGTTTTTAATCAAGAACAATTGTGACTAAACTGACTGCAGGTTAACATTTATATAATACAAAATGCTGAACCAAAAGAGAGTTTCACTATCAGTTTATCTACTTCTGGAGTACTTGAAAGACACACCCTAAGGACAGAGCTTCTTAGCTGGACAAGGACAGAAAATCACCTGAGAAGAGTGGATTTTATGCTTATCTGACCCATAAATGCTCTATATGTCAGTATTTGAAGACATATTTGTGTCTGATATGACTGTGCATGGAAAATAAATCTGTTGTTTATGCTAAATCAATTAGGACAGCATTAGAAAATAAAAATCAAACAAGAATACATTTCCATCAGGTAACTACAGAGTGATGCTTTTCCCAGCTGTTTTCTAACACATTAATATTTTTTCCATCTAGGTAAGGTACTAGGTAATACCAAGGTATCCTTACTCTTCAGTGTTATTTTCTCAGTCATGCAAGGGTACAGAGGCAATCAGAACAAAGAGCACTAAATGTCCTTATCATGCATGTGTTTCAAACCTATCAGAAGGTTGGCTTTCCAGCACATGCGCTTCCTCACCAGCAGGGCTGTTAACACCACAAGAAAGGATGCCCCAATGAATCTACTGTGTTTTACTGCCATCAGCCATGTAATGTCCATCATGCAAGCAGAGAAAACAATATTCCTATTTGTTTCCTGAACCCACTCCTCATTTTGAGCTGGTCAACACCCATATGAAGAGGTCACTGCTAGGAAAATAGTTGATTCGTGGAGAATACCACAGCTGAACTCATCCTGGTCATCTTAAACTGCCTTTTGTATAAGAAAAATCATGGAGTGAAAATAATAAGAAACCATGTTCTGTCTTTATTTTCTTCTTCCTCATTACGTTTTTTGGTACTCCATATTACTTCTAGTTTATGTATTAATTTCAGCACCGTCTGCTAAGATATATCTCTCTATCTCTGTCCGAGTTTCAAGTTGTCCTGGGGTGATTTTATGATGTATGAAAGTATCCCCATTCATCTGTATAGCCCAGAAATAAGTCTTGCGCCCTTAAGACTGGCTCCAAGAGTGAAACATGGGGAGAAAAAGCACGGAGTTTTTTATCAGAAACTGCATTTGCTCCTTTGCATCCTTCTCCTGGACTGTTTGGTTTTATTGCTTAATATTGTTCACTTTTTGTGCTGGTGAATGCTTTACCTGTTAAATAAACGGGTTTTTTCCACTTTTCTCCAAGGAAATCTTTTTCCAAACCGGTTGTGGCAGGGGCTGCTTGAATGTGCTTTCCAGAGGAACTCCTATGGAAGTTTTCTCCCAGATTTGCCCTTAACCAAGATACAAGTTTAATGACTATTTCTGTGCTGTCATGACAATTTTGTGGTCTAGATAACTTTGCAGTGATGACTGCAAAATAGCTTAGGATTTGTCTTCAGCTGCCTGAATATCCTGAAGAAAATATTTTAACCAAGAAAATAACAAGATTGCAAAACCAAAGAAATGCCACCAAACGTAAAAATATTTGACTTTTTAATTGATTAATGTAATTCCAAGAAACTCTCATCCCAAATAAATACCCTTATTAAAAATCCTTCAAAAGATTGCCCTCTGTCTGACCACAAAGTCATCATTTGAAAAAATCTGGTTGTTGAGGCACGACATCCTTTGGTTGCCCCATGCTAGCTGCTCTCATTCCAGTATAGACAATTCATGTCTTTTGGGAGTATCATGCCTTAGTTTTCACTCGGGACTACTTTTTGGATCTACAGGACTGTAGAATTTAATAGTTATGAATATATCCATCCCCTTTTAAAAGGAGATGTGTTTTCTGTACCTTACTCTAAATCCCTGCTGAAGGACAGTGATGTAATTTTAATATAGAAGAGTTGTTTCAATAGCCTGGAATGTCACAGTACAACACAGGTATTAGGTAAACTAGACTTTCAAGACAGTATGATCTGGAGACACAGTGAAAAATAAGTTTGTTTAGCTAGGATCAAAATGATATAAAAAGAAATAGAAGTTATTAAAGAGAGTTTTATATTCCAATTTCCAGCATTTATAGAGGTAGCACAACCTTCAAACAATTTTAACTGTGTGTTTATGTTAAGTAATAACAATTGTATCTTTAAATTTGAGACACTGAACTGAAGCACCCCTTTAAAGTCAAAGAAATATGGCTGTCTCAGATATGGAGTAGAATGATTATATTAAAGGCATTAGTAAAATTCTGAGGCATGATTTCACTTAACCAGTCTATGAGACTACCTAGTTTATCTGGGATGAAAATTTTGTAAGGATATGGAAGAATGTGAAATTATTTTTGTGAACATACGTCAATTTCAAAGCAGTCCTTTATCTGAAGACATGCTATTTTTTCTCATATCTTCTTTTGCAATCTAAATTTACTACTTTCCAGTTCAGTAACTATTTAACTTCTTTAATATATTTGAAGAGAAGATAAAGAGATAGAAACTTATATGTTGGAATAAGAACTGGAACTGTAATTGGGTTTTTAAATCATAAAAATTATGTTACATTAGTTTGTTTTTTTTTTTTCCTGTATTTTCATAGTTTTGTTCTGTATAGAAGCAAAGCAACTGCCCTGATCTCTATTGTAACAGAAACTGGGCTGCCCTTCCATAGTTACTGTGTTAATGCCTACAGGGTTAAATAAAATGACCATCACATATATTTTTCAAAACCAAATCAGAAATGAAAATTCTACACACAAAATTGTCTTTACTAGGTATTTTGGGTTAAATAAATTAGGACTAAAAATTTAATATGGAGCTGATAAAATAGGAGGATAAACTGAAACTCCCAACCAGGATTCATTCAAAAGTTAAGAAATATAGACAACATCAAAAGGAGCATCTGCAGTACAAGTAGGCTAACATAGAGAATTTAAAGATTATCAGAAATTTGGTTTTGTCACATTTTAGACAGGATGTCAAGCAATTCATCATCACACTGCAGCACCTGTGAAGTCCCTGAGGAAGATGGACTGCTGACTCATCTATTCTTCTGAGAGCTCTTTGGAGGACTCTGGTATAAATACTGGACACACACAGCTTGTGTAGCTCATGGTTCTCCTTGGCAAAACTTGTCAGATATCCACTGAACCTAATTCTATTCCAGTTACTTTATTGACAATATTTCTATGATGCACATCTATAAAGACACTGAAGTTTGTGACACTCTTTAGTTTTATCTCTCTTTTTTTGGTGGTTAGGTTCTTGAATACCTGAAGGAGATCTGATATATGCATTACCAGAAAATAACAGCCTTTAAACAAGATGAGAACTCACTGCTTTACATTTTGCCAGCTTGCAACATATTTGTGAACTTCTTATCAGAACTCAGTAAGCACAGTGTGAAACCTTGTCTTTTTAAAAAATGATAAAATTTCTATAAAGGTCCTCCTCTACCTCCACCCCCTCAATAAAAGAAAAAAAAATGAATTGTCTTTTGATTAACAGATATTTCTTTCAGCCCATGCTATATGTACTATATATAGAGGCTTCCTATTTGTCTACTTTGGCAAAACTGCTCATTTAATGATATCATTGCTTATTTTGCTTTGAGAATTATTTCCTCCCTAGAATAAATATTGAGGTGTAAAATGCTGGTGTCACTATAAAGCATGAAAGAGATACAGCAGATCTGGGAAAAAATCCAAAGTGCTTCAGACTGACTTTTCTGCCAACCTCAAGCTTTTTTACCCGATGTTCTGAGTCCTCAAAAACACAGAGACATCTTCAGAGATAATGCAGGCGTAATCTGAAAATATTGGACTGGTGTGACTGAAATGCAATATGGCAGCTCCTTTTGTCACAGTAGAAAAAAACCCAAATTCTATCCAAAATTCATTTCTAAAAGATTACGTAGCCATTTATTATAAATTTTAAAACCATAATTTTGCAGTTTATTTTCCCCCATCAGTACTAAATATTTATGTCTTTCCCAGCACTATGTCTATTTCAAGGAATGTGTATATGGGGCCAAAAAAGGAACATATTTTTGTAAGTACTTTCTCTTTATAAAAGAGTTTCAAAGTGCAATCAGCAAAGCTACATGCAGAAAGCAGACATTTAAATTCTACCATTAGCAACAAAAGTGTTGTCAAGTGTCTCCTGAGAGAAACCTGAAATCTGTGGGATTCCAGTTCTTTCACTGTAAGTCATGTAGCCAGAGAAAATTTCAGAGTTTTAGCTAACCTAGCTGACATAGAAAATGAGGAAAAGGTTAGATTAATTCTAAAGCAAGGACTTATTTTTCTAGCTTTATTGAACAAATGAAGGGAAACATGAATCCATACTTGTGAAATTAGGAAATGGCCCAACAAATGGACAAAATATATATTCTCAAGTTCCATGAGGAGAATATAGGAAAAGAAATTTGAGACAAATATAATTCTGTAGAGCACGATTCTGCACTGTGGATTTATAAAAGTTTTGAAGTTGTTTGTAGTTCTCACTACCTTTCTAGTAAGGTCTTATGCTAAGAGATGTTTTAGCAGCCTACCAGGAGCTCTTGGAAGCACTGCTGAAATCTCTGCTCGGCTTTCCTTAGTAGTTACCCCTTGAAGTGGTAACATTTATTTAGTATGCAGCCAAGAGCCACTTTCAGGAAGATGTTTGTTGCTTCTGAAGATGAACATTCATTTTCAGTCAGAAAGGATTTTCTTTCTAGTGCAGTAGGCAGATAACATCAGGACATTAATGTAAGGTAAAACACACAGTGTCTTGTATAGAGGGGACAGGGAGGAACTCAGGCCACCCTCTGCTAATGGAGGTGCTCCCACCACTCCAGCTTTTGTATTCAGAGGGGTTTCATCCATATTTGGGAGGCACCTCTTGCTGGGACAAGATTGTACGTGGTAAAATCCCGTGTATGCAGTGAGCACCTGGTACATTCAAGTATATCTCTGTTCCTTGTATTTTGTGTTGACTGAGTTAAGTGGCTGAAAGTGTGGGCTCCTGAGACAGTCCCCTGAGAGAGCTCAGGGTCTTCCTTGCCCTGAATTGAGCTACCAAGGCCACTGCAAGAAGCTCACTAAACAATTGTGAGAAACTAAATCAGGTTGACTAGGACTGATTTATTTTCTGGTATTGCTAAACATGATACCTACTTCGTTTGGTCTTTGAACTCTCCAACCATAAAATCAAATGATGTTTTCATCATCCTTACTGCAGTCACTGGCTGAAAAACACTAGTCATCTGTGTATTTTTAAAGAGGTTTGGTTTAGTTCCACAAACAAAAGTGTGAGCATTTCTTTGCACAGTGAATCTGGACATAATAAATGAGTATTTAGGGAGGTGATATCTGAAGGGAAAAGATTAGATTTGTTCTTTATTAACTCCTTTATATTGAATAACAGAAAAATACAGGCATTTTCTTACCTTCTATTTGACTTTTAAATTAGAAAATCTTAGAAAATCATGGCTTTCATAGTTAGGAAACTACTGAAACAGTGAAGTAACAATGTCATAAACAGCAAGAAAGTAAAGTTTGAATTACAAAGTTTAAAAAAATCAGTCAGGAATTTAAAATGCAGGCTTTTTGTTTGTTTTCAGGTGCCCTTAAATAAATTTTGGAGATAAAAATCTTGAAGAAAACATTTAGTACTCCAACTATTCCTTTAAACAGATGAAACTTTAAATTTACTATTCTGAAGCTCCTAAGAACTTCTAAGGCAATGAAATAACAGAGATGATTTGCACTTCTGATATGTTTTAAGTATTAAAAGCTGAAAAAACCCTTATATCTTCTTTTAAAATTTTGCATTTTCCAAAATTGATATAAAGAACTTTCAAAGGAAACAGAGCTACTTTCAGCCATAAACTTTGATAAGTGTACTTAAAAATTCTTTATCTGGGAAATCAGATTGGGAAACTTCATTTAACAGATTGTCACCAGACAGACTGAAGTAACCAGACAGGTCAGACAAGCAGCCTGGTTATACCTGACTAGCCCTTTTTACACCCCAGCCCACCTGCCACTCTTTCTCCTGCCCACTTTTATCCCTGCCTTTCTCCACCATCATCTTTTCCAAAATACAGAAGTTACTCCTAGTTATTTGCTTCCCAATGGTCTTAGTTTTGGTACCATAGAAAGCTGAATTTGGTATATCTATTGTGACTACCTAGGTAATATTTTCCTTTTACAGTTTTGCTATTAGATAATTCTGGTCTCATCAGATTCTCCTCTCCAATTTAATATTCTGTTAAATTATCTGTGAATTTTTGCCATCACTCATAATCCTGCTGAACCATCTGTGAAATCACCCATACCTCATGGCATTATCTGCAACTTGCATGAACTTCTAACTCTAATATGGCCATCAGTTTCTTACTCCAAACCCAGTAGTTTCTCATGATCTTTACATTTGTCTGAACCTCGGCCTGCTAACATGAAGATATCTAAACCAGGGGCTGAAACTTCATGCCGAGCAGCTGATGGCTGGATTACCAATTGACTGTTTTGGTATGATAGAGTCTGCACTGATTATAAAAGAGGACAATTGCTGACATCACCACTTGGACTCCTTCTCTCAAATTGAATCTTACCCTTTGCAACACTATTTGAAAATCTCCAACATCTTCAACACCTAGAAATACTGAGGGAGTTAGCAAAATCAAAGTCCTGACAGGCTTCATATACTACAGAGATACAAAAGGCCTTGAGCAGATTTAATTCTGAATCATACTGTATTTATATGAACCTCATCCCTTGAAGCCAATTTTCCACCAACCCATCTCAACTCACATTGTTCAGCTCTACATACAAAGTATTTTTTTTTCACTTTCTCTAACCTCTGTCTCTTGAGATCAGTTTTCTCATAATCTATTTCTTCTAAACTTAAACTACAAGAACTCATGAACTAAAACCTCTTTTCCTCAAGTGGGCCACAGGCTACCTTTACAGTAATAACTTATATGTTCCTTGCTGTGTCCCCAGACACAGAATGTAACTGGTAGAAAGCAACCTATATCTATGTTGGTAAAATGTTTTAGCCTCCAGAAGAGCATGGCTACATGCTAAATGCATTGGAAATGGTCAGTAGAGTCTTGTAGCTCTCAAACCTCACCCAGAAATAATTTTTGAGACCTCTAGTTTACACAGATTGAAAACATGAGATGTCCTTAGCAGTTTAGCTGCAGAGATGATTGAGTTTCAGCACCCAGGAGTATTTCAGGCACTGTTTAATCTACAAGTAGAACAACAGCCATATGGTCTCCAACAAGAAGTGCCTCATCATTCAGTCTCGTTAAACTGTAAAAGAAAATGTAATAAAAACCTGCTTACACTGACCAGGAAAACCTGGAGCTGTTTGCCCTCTTGTTTCAGAGGAGTCTCTGGAAGATTAGGATAATATTCAGCACCTACACATGATTAGAGAGATCTAAAATGACAACATAAATGTAGCACAGGAAGAATGTAAAAGAGAAGAGGGAATTTTTTTTCTATGCATGATAAAAAAAGATTCCTGAAAAAGACTAAGAAAGCTGCGGAAGATATTTTTCCCTTTCCTTGTTTTACTGAGGTTTGATTAATTAGAGGAATACAAAAATGCTTTGAGCTCTAAACCTTACCGGCAATTTGTTTAGCTTTAATAGACATTCAAAACAGTGCATTGAAAATGAAATATGAGCTTTCTATTTTTCAAAGGAAGAATGTGGCATATGTATCTGTATTTATTCTATGTACACCTAATCTAAGCCATTACATATGTGTCACCAGTTTGTCTGTGGATAAATTGGTGGATAGGTGGATATCAGCATCATAAGTTTGCTGACTGAAAGCCCCATACTAATGTGGTATTGACTTACAGTATTTAACAGAGCTTATTTCACTTTAAGCATGTTCTACGCCTATAAAATAACTTGGTTTCTGGAGTTACTCCTGAGTTTCTGTTTGAAACACATGAATTTTCATTTACAATAATGATGACTTTTGCAACAATGTAATGAGTTCCTTACACAATGAAAATATTGTATGGTAGTGGGACAGTTAACACTCATTACAGAAATACAGATAAAATCTTGCCAACCTTCTCTCTGTCTGCTCTAATCTTCCAGCACAGGAGATGCAACACACATGTCTTTATAAGCTACAGAAGTACTACCCTTGTGAACATTAGTCTATTTCCACATTTTTCAGGTAAATCACTTATACAGAATAGCAATCACATTTTGAGGAACAGCACACAGACTCCAGAAGAAACCTGGATCAAGTACTCTGCAGACAGTTCAGTAGAACGCTAGATATTAGCCACATTTTAACACGTGGAGCCAGGAGTCTCAAGGTATCAATCCACAGAATAAAAGTGCAGTCACAACATTGTGAAGTAAAATATAGACGGTTTACCTTCAGTGACAATGCAATATATTGTTCCTAATTATCTGCCAGGCTGGCATTTATGGTCTAGCAAGACATCAGGTATATTAAGTTTTCCTCTCTTTTTCAGTTGGAACAAGACATATATTTTAAATCACTGATTCCAATCTGCTTCTGTATTAAAACCCTGTATCTAAATGTAACCCTTTTTCTAAATGATCAAAAATGTATCCTAAAAAGCTCAATTACCATCCTGACAAATTTAAAAAACATTTTTTTATAAGACTGTGCATTTAATGAAACTAATTTTCATCATCTCTTTACAAAAATACTCACTGCATTTTTTTTGGAAATTTATAAAAACAATATTCCCCCTTTTTTTTTTTTTTTGCTTTTTGGTTAATGCAGACATTATTTTGAAACAATAAGATCTATTTTTTCTATAAGACTGTATGCCTGAGGTGAGTTTTGGGTTATTTTTTACCATTTAATGGGATTTTACATGTTATTCATATAACATGAAATTAACATACCCACTAACAATGCTAGTCACTGAGAAAGTCCTGAACCCTACTGTGGGATCTCAGCACCTCAGGACTGAGGTGCTGAGTCACTGAGACCACCATTGGGGGGCTCGGGAGTCCTGGAATGTTGCCAGAAGTGTCTGGTGGCTGGACTTTGATCCTACACGGGAGACGACACCTGTATGAGGATAGGAGGATTTCACCGGGGTGAATGGTGAAGGGATTAGTTAATTAGAGGGTGAGACACAGGGTTTAGGATTTCTGTACAGGGGGGTTTAGAGAAGTAAGATGGAGGAATTGGGGCGTGTCCTGTCCTCCTTCTTCTTCTTCTTCTTCTCCTCCATCTTCTGTGGTGATGGTGGCACTTTGGGATTGGTCATTACTAAAAGTGCACCGGGCAATAAGGGTGAAAGGTATTGGGGAAAAATGATAAATATTGTATACGCAACTTTGGGTGTAAAGATAGGCGACCGTCCGGAAGAGAAGAGAGTGTGCTCATGGCTAGCTGCTGAGCAGACCTCTGTCGGGCCGAGAGAAAATCTTTTAGATAAACAATTAATAAACACAGAGACCGAGAAAAAAACTGAAGCCTCTTCTCATCCTTTAGAACGCGAGCTGCTTCAAAGCCACCCCGGGCCTTTCCAGGCCCTCCAAACAGCCGAAAACCAGACACCCTACAGAAAAAACTATGTTTTTGGATGCTGAACATGAGGTGACAAATGACAGAAAAGGCAGTGTTTACTTTTCTGTCCCCTTGAAAATCCAAGTTAATATAAGTTAGTAGACTTCCAATTATCTTACACTTTGAACAGTAAAATGTCATGAAGTTATTTTCTTTTTGTTAGATATTCTTCCTGTCTAAAATCAAGCCTATCAAGGCTCAGCTCTCAACACATTTGTAATTGGAAGAGGAGAGGCAAACCCTAAACGTTGCACATTGGCCTCCCTTGTTATCATCAAATACAAGTGATTTGTTTCAATAGTCCATTGGAAGCAGGAAGGAAGAAGGCTGTCATTGTTACTATGTTAGTTAGACCTCACATTTTTCTAACTTTTTCTAAAGGGACTTCAGATGTAGTTCAGCCTATGAAGGAAGAATGTTGAGAATTGAACTCTTCTCTCCTATACCTTGTCAGATCGTACAAAACATTTTAACCTCAATCCAATTTTCTTACTAATTTATCTGGCAGCCAAACAATACCTTTTCCCCTTTTTTTTCCTTTTTTTTTTTTTTTTTTGTTATTGTGATACTGTTTTCTGTGAGAAAAAGTTTCTTGGGTGTTAGAAATTTTATACTTATATAAGTAATATTTACTTACTTTTAAGTAGCATAAGTGACACAGCTAAATGTTTCAGGCTACAAACCTCTCAGAAATAGAACTTTAGACATATGTTTTAAGCTTTAAGTGGATGACACAGATTCATAAAGTTGATCTTAAAAGAAGAGCAGAAATACATCAGACATTATCTATAACAATAGGCACTGTAGAATCTGCTGCCTGCTTCAAATGATAAATTCCAAAGACAGATCATGGCATAGCATCCAAAGTATAAATGTGGAGTGATACTGCATTTGCATAGACTTCTATTTATATTCTTTATTTACATCAGAATATGTGAGAGATGAAGTTTACTCACAGCTTTGCCTTTGAATAGAGGAGTAGAGATCAATTCTTGTAACAAGTGAAAGCAAAGTCATTCAAATGCCTATTGGCATTTCTCAGATTGGGAAGGAGCAGATACACCAAAATGTAAAGACAAATTCTTCTGATTTAAAATTAATCTTAATATTCAAAGCCTATCTGATCTTCTTTATTAAAAGAAATTACTCCATACATTCTCAGTAATTTATTGTAGTGATGTACAGTCAGCTGATACGTGAAAACATTCCTCACAAATATATTCTCTTTAAAACCCATGTGAGTGCTTCAGTGCAGCCTATTAAAATATTGTTGTCCTGTACCTTTCCCTACAGCTGTATATCCAGTGTAGTATAAACAGAGTCTGTGGGGAAGAATATTTTCATCAAGGTTGAGGAAAAGGCTGAAGTATGTCATGCCTTCTTTGCCTCAGTCTTTAACAAAGACTGGTTATCCTCAACGAGAAGATAGACCAGACCCTGAGCTGACAGACAGGGATGGGAAGCAGAATAGACCCCTGTAATCCAGGAGGAAGCAGTTAGTGACCTGCTGAGCCACTTAGGCACCCACAAGTCTATGGGTCTGGAGAGGATTCACCCAAGGGCACAGAGGGAACTGGAGCAGAGGTCACTAAGCCTTTCTCCATCATTTGCCAGCAGTCTTGGTTAATCAAGGATGTCCCAGGTGACTGCAGGTCAGCCAGTGTGATACCCATCTACAAGAAGGCTCAGAAGGAGAATGTGGGGAACTATAGCCCTGTCAGCCTGACCTTGGTGCCAGGGAAAGTTATAGAACAGATTTTCTGGAGTGCTGTCATGCAGGACAACCAGAGTATCAGGCCCAGCTATATCAGTTTAGGAAAGGCAGGTCTTTCTTCACCAGCCTGATCTCCTTTTATGACCAGGTGACTTGCCTAGTGACTGAAGGAAAGGCTGTGGATGTTGTCTACCTGGTCTTCAGTAAAGCCTTTGACACTGTCGCCCACAGCATTCTCCCGGAGATGTTGACAGCCCACAGCTTGGACAGGAGCACCCTTTGCTGGGTTAAAAACTGGCTGGATGGCGGGGCCCAGAGAGTGGTGTTGAATGAAGTCATATCCAGCTGGCAGATGGTCAGTACAGGGGTTCCCCAGGGCATAATACTGGAGCGAGTCCTGTTTATTATCTTTTTTGATGATCTGGATGAGTGGACCAAGTTCAGCCTCAGAAAGGTCACAGACAACACTAAGTTGTGCTGCAGTGTTGATCTGATGGAGGGCAGGAAAGCTATGCAGAGGAATGGAACCTGGACAGGTTGGATTGATGACTAGCTGCCAATGATATAAGGTTCAACAAGGCCAAGTTCCAGGTCCTCCACTTGGGCCACAACAAGCCCGGGCAGCACTACAAGTTGGGGATAAAGAGCCTAGAAAAGGGCTCAGGGGAAAAGCCATGGGGTTCCTGGGTTGACAGCTGGCTGAACGTGAGCCAGGGTGTGCCAAGGTGTCCAAGAAAGCCAATGGCATCCTGGCCTGTGCCAGCAACAGTGTGGCCAGCAGGAGCAGGGCGGTGATTGCCCCTCTGTGCTTGGCACTGGTGAGGCCGCACCTCAAAGTGCTGTGCTCAGTTCTGGGCCCCTCACTGCAAGAAGGACACTGAGGGGCTGGAGTGAGTCCAGAGAAGGACAGTGAACCTGGTGAAGAGTCTGGAGAAAAAGCCATATGAGGAGAAGCTGAGGGAACTGGGGATGCTTGGCCTGCAGAAAAGGATACTCAGGGTAGACCTTACTACTGTTTATAACTACCTGAAGGGATCTTGTAGCAAGGTGGAGGTCAACCTCTTCTCTCTGGCAACCAGCAACAGGACAAGGGCAAACAAGCTGCACCAGGGGAGGTTCAGGTTGGTCAGCAGCAAGAATCTTTTCACTGAAAGGGTGGTTAAGCATTGGAATAGGCTGCCCAGGGAAGCTGGAGTCACAATATTTGGAAGTGCACAAGCAATTAACAGGTGTGGCACTTGGTGCTATGATTTAGTTGTTGATGTGGTGTTTGCTTAATAACCTTGGAGGTCTTTTCCTATCTTAATGATTCTATCATTCAATGTCTTCTTTTTCCCTGTCTCAATGAAACTTTAGTTTTCTTTTGGAAGACATATTTTTGTGTGAGTGTTAAACAATATCTGTTTTGACACTTTATTGTACGTTGTGGCTTCAGCCTAATTTGAAAATTTTAACTACACAATCAAAGTATCAAATAGCTTTATAACACTACTTTGTTGTTATACCATACCTAATATTCCTGGCACTTAGAAAAAGACGCATAGTTTAATTCTGCAATGTCTTTTTCTTCCTGGCAAATATTTTTTTCCTTAATATGTTAAACTACAGTGTATTTGATTGTCTCATAGTCTTTAAAATAAAAATCAGCCCTCCCCCCATCAAAATAGACAGAGATGGTGGGTAAAAGAGAGTAGACTTATATTTTTAAAGCCTTTTAATTACAAAATTTATGAAGATTATTAATTTTGACTCTGACATACATCCGTGGGTTCACAATCAGCCTTTTTACTGTCTTCATAACTATATATAAATGATAGAATCATCTACCAATATACCTCAAGAGAGGTGGCAGAGAATAGACATGGCAGTCATGCTAACATCAGCATAACATCTGGGATAAATCTGTTGATACCTGTGAAATTATAAAGTTACCAATGTGAAGCAGCAGCTTTGTCTCCTTGTGCATGGGTGGTCCTCAAAGGAAAATTGGCAAGTTGAATCTCTGGGCATTTTCCTAATTCTCTCATCACTGTTTTGTAACACCGGGGGAATAAAATGTGTCCAGTAGCTTGGCATTATCCATCATCCAGACAGTGTACAGTTGGGAATGACATAGATCTGGTGCCCAAAAGCACTGTCTGACTAAAATAGAACCTGGTTTCCATTCATCAAACTCTTAAAGTATTATCTCCCACTTACTGAGCAGGTGGATGAAGTACAGAAAAACCATAGCACAGTTTCTGTGGTAGTTGTATTTTCTGTTGTATTATAAATCCATATAAATCACTTTCATCTCTCAGTGTGTCAGGAACAGGTGATAGTGAGACAGGTTGCCAGCACAGCTATTTGAACTTAAATTCCAGCTTTACCACCATTCAATAGGCACTATAGGAGACAGAAAAAAAAAAAAAAAACAAAGCAAGAGGGGAGAACAGATATAGGAAATTGCAACTTATGAATATTTGTCTTCAAAGTAGCAGAAAATTATTAGCACACTTTTTGTTGATAAAGAAATTCCTCAAACCAGTAACACCAACATTTACTGACAACATTAAATCTCTTCTTGGTTGGAATATCCAAGATGGATGCTATTTTAAGTGGAAATATATTATTATTTGCTTGTAGAGATGGTAATTTGCAAAACTCACACTTTTAAGGATTTTTGGTGGTTTTTTGTTAGGTTTTTTTTTTTGTGGTTTTTTGGGTTTTTTTCTTTTTTTGCCTGTGTAATCACTTTTCAGCTCCAACTGCTTGTTTGCATCCTGTAAAACAGTAACTTCCTCCATGGGCCAAGTGATTTCAGTAACACTTCAGGCCTTGTTACCTGTCCACAAAATAACAGAATGACAGATCCGTTGAGGTCAGAAGCTGCCTCTGGAGTTCAAGTAGTCCAACTTCCCTCTGCAAGCTGGGCCATCTACAGCAGGTTGCTTAGGACATGTCCTGCTGGGTTTTCAATAGCTCAAATACATGTACACATCCTCTCTGGAAAACCTATGCTGGTATTTAACCATCCTCATCAAAGAGAGTTTTCTTCTAATGTTTAAATGGCATTTCCTACATTTCTGTTAAACCCATTGCTTTTTGTCCTTTCATGAGGAATGACTGTGAAAAGTCTGGCCCTATCTCCTTTAGTGACTCCATCACATATTTATGTACACTGATAAGATGCTCCATGAGCCTTCTCGAGCTTAAACAATCTCAGGTCTGTCAATCTTTGCTCATATAAGAAGGGTTATAACCACTTTACCATCTTTGCTGGGCTTGCTCCAGTACATCTGCACCTCTCCCATACTGGGCAACCAAGACTTGCACCTGATACTCCAGACATGTCTCACCAGGGTTGACCCAGAAGGGAAGAATCATCTCTCTTGAGGTGCTGGCAGTGTTCTGCCTAATGCAGCCCAGGATGCTGCATGGTCCTGCATGCAGATTAAATGGCTTACATTTAATCTGTTGTCCATGAAGACCACCGGGTCTCTTTTTTTAAAGGCTGCTCTTCAATAGTCAGTCACCAGGCTATCCTGGTGCATGGGGTTATTTCCCCTCAGGTGCAGAACTCAACACTTTCACCTGCTGAAGTCCATAATGTTCCTATCAGTCAATTTCTCCAGCCTATTCAGGTTCCTCTGACGGGCAGCACAACACTCCTTTGGTGTTATCGACCACCCCTCAAGGGTTTTTATTAGATGAAAATTTTAAAGCTAATTTCTGTAAGTATTCCTGCATGCAACTTTTTTTTTTCATGAACAGTCACAATCATAAAACTGAATAGCATTCATTCCCCCCAGCAGGCAAAACTAAAGGAACATTGCGCAACAAATTTTTTAACATTCTGACAGACAGCCACAATGGAAACTGCCTTGTTCTCCTGTTTTAACTATTAATCACCAAGCTGTGAGATGCTCTTCCTTGGATTTTTCCCTCTGTCCTCCATTCAGCAGGAGTATTTGCATCAGCTATACAGTTTTCTCATTCTGGATGAATTCACTCCAGTTTCTATAAATATCCCTAGTGCACTTGGCATGTTCTAGTGATACAGAACTGCATAAAGCCTCTATCCAAGCATATTAAATAACATAAAAATTGAGCACATTTGAACATATTTTCTTCATTTTATACTAAATAGAAGGTTATAAAATCAAAAGCCACTTGATTTACATTTCATATTGCATTTGATTAGAAGTCACTTATATACAAAGAATTACCTCCAGACATAGGAACAAGTTCTATGCAAGCCCTATAATTGAAGTTTGCCAAGCAAGGCTCTTGACATGTCTCATCCATTGGGTATTTCTGCATTGCCTTCTTGGTGGTGGTTCTGTCCTCTCTTTAGGGATAATCTGGCTTTCCCACCACTTCCGCAGTATAGAGGAGACATAATTGCAGGGATTTCAGTAGAGATACTTCTGATTTATCCTGCCACCAAATTACTGCTGTTAAGTGTCCTGGTTCTGGCCCAGATCAGCAGGAGAGGACAGGACCAATATATTGTGTTACTTCATACCCCATTACATCATTGAAGGGGTGGGGGAGGGAGGAGTGACTCTGTCTCACTTCTGGGAAGGATGGCAACCCTTTCTGGTGGAACAAAGTGTGGCAGGGTGGGGAACCCATTGCCCATTGTTCATTGTCTTGGGCGCTGCAGTGAGAATTTTTGCATGTGAATAATTCCCTCTTTTTTCAATACTTATGTTATTAATATTGTTTTCACTGCTCATTTTCTTGTCTCATTGCTGTTTCCATGAAATTATTCTTCGCTCAACCCATGATCTTTGCCTCTTGCAACTCCAGTTCTCCTCTCTGGCTACTGGTGGAGGGGGAGGGAAAAGTGGGGTGGGGTGGGTGATGAGTGAGTGATCAGCAGTGTAACTTGGAAGGTCTTGGTGAAAGAACTAAATTGGGAGTACTATTCCAAATCCATGACATTAAGTCCCAAATTTCTCTCACAAATAAACAATTTCCATGAGGTTTTAATCTACCTCTAGCTAAAAGCAAATTTCTGTACAGAAAAGGGTAGACAGTGTTTTTAAATGATTTTATATTTTTTCCTTTCTTTTTCTTTCCAGAAATGGATTTGAATGGTTGTTACTGTAGCAAGGAAATAGCAAGTAGAAGAATATAAGGTAAACAGTTTCCAAAATAAAAGTGCTGTAGACTTGTTTCTCAGTAAGCATCTTTAATGTAATAAATGTATGTATTTTTGCTACCTAAGTATGTAAAATGATGGTACATTAGTTTATAAATTCTCCAAAAGTCTTTCAGGTTTTCTGCCTCATAGTTAGGACTTGCTATTTGTATTTTGAATTGAAAAGTACCATTTACATATCTAGCAATACCATATATATCTGCTGGCACTGAATGCTATTAGAGAAGTGGGCATATAGAGACCCAACAGATATATTGCTAATAGTTTACTGACAATTTAGCAGAGCTTGAGCCTCAATAAATTCTAATAAGCGTCTAATTTTGAGAATCTGAGAAATCATATGCTTAATACTAAGCATATGTATGAGAGAATTTTTGGAGCTGGATATCACACCATCTGTAGTCATAGTCTGAAAGTAATTAGAACTACTTTTTCCAGTTGTGTTTCTTTTCAGAAAAATAAAACAAACCACATCTGTCTCTATTCAATATTTTAAAATATTTTCTTTTAAACTATTCTCACAGAATCACAGAAAATTCTGAGTTGGAAGAGACCCACAAGGATTATCAAACTCTTCAGTGAATGGCCCATATGGGGACCAAACCCATGACCCTGGCGTTACAAGCACCATTCTTTAAGCAAGGGAGCTAATTTTTGTAAGATCTAGCTTCTAAGGAACAAAAGGCAATGTTATTCCTTACTGGAACAGAAATGTTTACAATTGAAGATTGTAAGGAAAAAGGAATGGATTCTGTGAAGTATTGAGTAATCAATTACACCTGTGCATATTTAGTATGCTGGATCTATATATGCAAAACTATAATTATCTTTAAAAATGTTTGCACCAGGCATACTGACTTACAAATGTGGAAGCCATTAGATACTCCTAGAAATTGCATTTTGCTAGAAGTAGACATTGGAAAGTTTGTCTCTGGTAACCTTCTAATAATTTTTTTTTTACATCTTTCTTTTGTATCTAAAGAAATCAATCACTGTAAGCTGAATTTAAGAAAACATAAATGTATTTCTTTCAAATGTTATTGTCAACTATAATGCTTTACAACTTGGGTTTTACCCTGAAGCATGTCTTAGACATCAAAGGGTGAACTGACAATAGCAGCAGCACTTTTAATTCTTCATTGATCACACTGACTATTTCCCCCTCAAGAGTCATGAAAGCCAAGAAACTTACTGTGAGGGGTGAAACCCTTGTAATGGACTACTTAACTAGATTTTGATACCTGAAGAGAAAAGAAAATGAAATTTCAGGAGCTGTATTTAACTGATAACATACTACATTCCAAAGAAGGCTATACAAGAATAAGCAGCAATGTTAGAAAAATGGTCTTGGAAGCAGTGGTTGTACAGAAAGATAAAATATAAAAGATAAAAGCAACAGGTTGTTACCCCTGGGACTGGAAAGGAGCATTAAATTGCTGATGGCTAAACATAAGAGCGGTTATTCTTGGATTCCTACTCATAACAGAAGGGTGTCCTAAAGGAGCTTACATTTTAAAAGCCAAGGAAAAGATAGAAAGCCAGGCAAGGAGGTACAGCAGCCTTTAATGATGATCCAGAAAAAGGAGAAAGATAAAGTGTTCCTGCCAATCTATTATAGGTGTATGTAGGAGGGATAAAGGTAAGTGTCAGTGAAGGACCTTACCTGCCTGTAAATGTGTGAGGATGGGTAATGGGAACTCTGCTTTTGCAGAGTTTGGATAGAATGCTAGTCTTGTGTTAATGAAAAGACAGTTCTGCAGGCAGAATTTAATACCAAAATTTCATCTACGTCTTTCTTTTGTCTGCATACTCACTGCATATTCAGCCTGCACATTGTCAGCCATGTCAGCACAAGAGCCTCTCCTTTGCAAAACCTCTCATTTAACGTATCATTTCTACCTTATTGCAACAATTTACTGAGCTTTCCTCATTTAAAAAGGCACTGGAAATATTTTTTCTTTAGTCATTAGTGGTCTCTTCTGTTTAATTTATATTGGTTGATATTTACTGTTGATACTTATCCTTTTGAAGTTTTTTATGTACGGCCATATGAAAGTTACTATCAAAATACGTATAGATGTTCACATGTGCACATTGACATAATTTATTCAAATCTAAAAGTAAGTTTAAAGTCCAAGACCCATGTTTAACCTAATAAAATATGTTCTTATTTTAAATCTTGAAGATCTTGGAATTAATGGTAAGATTTAATAAGGGTCTTAATGACCAGATTAGAGGTAATTTAAAATAAAAACAGCCTGAAATTGAAATTATGTATTCCATTAAAACAAAATAAAAATGTCAAGTTGTGCGTGTAGAAAATTCTGAATAGCTCTTGGCTAATTTTGAAGCTAGAGAAATGAGACTGATACCATACTGGTTTTATTTTGAAGTTTCTTCTGATATATGGATTTAAGTTTCTGGTATGCTGTATCTAGTGTTCAATCAGTAAAAAATACAGATGCATACTTCCCTGTTGTTTCTCAGCAAGATAATCACATCCTGGAATGTAAGACATCTAATTTAGCTGCTTGGAGTCACCTACTGACTCTATAAGAACCAAGGATTTCTTTCAGATATTCTTCATCACGCTCTAATGAAACACCTGAAGTGAGTGATAAAAATAACTTACCTCTCTGGCTTGATTCAGACAGTTTCAAAAAGTCAGTGACATACCACCAGAAGCACTCAAGAACATAACTAGTTTGCTTCAACCGCACTTGCTTATTCTGTGACAAAATTTGCTCTTTGAATTTTCCTAATTGTGAAAATATATGAAAGTATCTGTGTTGTGAGGGTTTTTTGTTTGATTTGTTTTGGGGTTTTTTGGTTTTTATTTTTTCAGGGTGGAACTCTTTGGGTTTTTTAAAGGTAAAATCCAGTAAAACAGCATTATATTCCTGAGAATATCCTCTTCTTTGCCACTTTTTTAACAGCAAAAAAATTGCTTTTTCCCTAAGGGTGGTGCAGTTCTTCCAAGTTTTACCAAAGGCAGGTGTCTTACTTGAGGATAAGATGGATTAGTTTATTTCCAGTTTTAGGTGAGAAGTTCCTTTTTTAATATATATTTTTCTGAATAAAATGATGTTTCCACTGAAGTCTGATGATTTCAGCTCATTGATTTCACCTTCTGTGCTTAAAACATGTGTTGAGCTTTGCTCTCAGTTCAAGAGTCAATACTTCCAGTTGATTCCTCTGGGATGAAGATGGAGCTCAATAGCTCAATATCTAATTCTTTCCCTGATAGTAAAACACATTACTCAGACAATGGAGTTTTCATCATCAAACCATAAACAATTCAGCTGAGTCACACAGGAATAAAAATGTTATTTTTTATTTTGGCACATACTGTACAAACAGTTCCACTGTTTTTGTCACAGATACAGGAAAGGATCCCTGAATGGATACAAAATAAATCATCTCTATTAGGTAATCAAGATGGGAAACTGATACTGTTCTTGTTTTAATCAATCCATGAAATGAAAGCGATTATAAAGCACACCAGCACAATGTATCCCCATGAGCCTCTTGTAATTGGGATGATCATTTAATTGGCACATTCTGTTTCCACTGGGATATGCTGTTTAAGAGGGATCTAGTTTACCCGGCAGTTGCAGGGCTTGTTATATGATCTCCTCAGCTGAAATTACTTGTATTGTGATGAAAAATGAAAAAGATGTATAGACTTTTCATCTTTATTTTGTCAACTGCTCAAACTACAGAAGCTTTATTTCTCATATTGAGCTGAGGGAAAAAAAAAAAGGCAATTATGCTGCTCGGAAGGAATGTACATTTCTCCACTGTGTTAAAAGGATCAAAGAAAAATTCTTCAGTAACTGTATTGTTATGCAGTACAATAAACATAGCTATACAGCAGAGGGATAAACAGTGAGAAAGACAAAGAAAGGGTAATATAAGAGGGAAAATGACTGAAAAATAAATCATTGAAGGTAAGTAGTGATTCTTGCAAATAGATTTGGATTTACTTATTTATTAAAAGTACAAATGAAAATTTAAATTTATGGAAATAGCAGAATCTATTTTAAATACATTTCAATATCATGTCAAAGGCTTAGTATTAGATTACTTGTTCTTTTTTCTCCTAGCAAGGTGGGTAAGGAGGTATTAGCATAAACAAACTCACATGTTCATTGCAGAGGGGTGGGACCAGATGACCTTGAAAGGTGCCTTCCAAGTCATCGGCTTTCAAATCCCAGTTGAGGGAAAAACCCTTGAATAGCTACTGTAAGTACAGGTATTCATGCTACCTTGCAAGAAGCCTTCAGTTAACAAATTAAAGAAGTATCCCACATGCATTTTCTGTTCTCTAGCTCACAGATTCATTCCAACATAGATTTAAAAATTATAAACAAAACCCAAAATCTTGCCAACAAAAACAAACAAAATTCTATTTGTGATGAAAAGAAATTACAACTAATAAGGGCTAGAATTTGGCTTATACAAAAGGTATTTTACAAATAAGTGAAATAATCACACATCTGTCTGTGAGTCCCTGAAGATAACTTTTCATACTTCTTCAATGGTTTCATTTTAAATTAGTGTTTCCTAAACTTTTATTTTGAAAATTTAAGTACAAATTAATCCTGAGCTACATTGTGAAAGAAATCTGTTTATTTCTGCAATCTGGAATACCTGTTTTCAGAAATACTACTTGAAAATAGTTTAGAGGAAGGAAAAAAAATTAAATATTCTTATTTGACTGGGTAAAAGAGTTGAAATATACTCTGGAAGGAACAGAAACTTGACAGAACTAATTTGGTATTGGCAAAACAACAGAAGTTTGTGAAAAAATAAACCAGACTGCTGTTACTTCCACTCTTCCCACACCTCTAGTAGCATCCTCTGCCCTGCCTACATCTCTAAGCCAAGAGGAAAAACCTTGTATTTCAGTTGTCACTTCTGGCTTCTACCTACATACCAGTAACCCAGAGGATTTCCATATTCCTTCTCCACTACAGATAAAACCCATTGTACCTATTTTGTATTATAGCAGCTTAGGGCTTTAGGTGTCATGTTAAAGCGGAGGCAGGTGATATCTTATCAGCCTACCTTTAGTAGATATTATTCACATGATTTTCACCTTCTTTGTGTAATTAATACTTAACTGCAGAGTGCACCACATGTCCCTCTACAACCTTAATTGTCGCTCTCACCTTCTCTCATTTCAGCTTCTCTCTGCCATTTGCTGCTTGGATACACTGACTCTGGTTTCTGCTTTGTGTTTTCTTTCATTTAACTTGTTTCACTACACATGTGCTTTCCCAACTATCAGTCATTTTGCCTGCTCCTGACATCTCTTAGTAGAGAAGGTATATCTATGAAGGCCACACTTGCACAATATATCCAATCTAAAATTCCTAGTAGTTTAACAAGTATGTCATTTCAGAAATGTTCAATAGCAACACTGAAGTAAATAGCATCTATGTCTACTCAGTAGCTAAAAATCAAGTACTGGAGGCAGATTTATGAGAATAACTCTGTGTGTATGGCCTTGTAAACAAAGAAATGAACAAGAACAGAAAAATGTGAGATGAAGGCACAGGGAAAATAAAACAATAATTGTTCTGTCATACTTGTTCTCAAAGTTATGTTACATTTTTGTTTTCCAATTTTTTTAAAATCATCTTTAATCTTTAACTTTTCCAGGAAAATGATGACATTAGTTGCTGTTTGCAGAAAGGTAGTTTGCTGCCAGATTAATATCAATATCAATATTATTAACCAATAGACACATGGAAAACCCTGAACTGGTCATATGAAATCCTTGGCTTTTCAGAGATACCAAGTACAAAATACTTTATCAGTGAAATTATATTAAAACAAGAAATACTTTCTATTACTTTAATCAGGTACACCAATATTTCATGAAACATTCAAAAAAATTCTTTTAAACTTGAGCCTTATTTCAGCTGTAGTTAGTTCAGATTGAGAGTAATTAAGTGGAGTCATGGTGGTAAATACCTAGAGCTATTGATTTAGGAATGAAGTTCATGCCTTTACTGTGAAGAACAGTATTTTCTTTGTGTTTGCATCTGTTTCAAGGTATGTTGTTTGTTAGCAAATAACTATTTTTCTTATTTCATGTGGATACATGTAATATTTACTATTTATGATTTTTTAGCACAGATCATACATTTATATCTGTACAAAAATATTTGCCCTAGACTTTATTTAAATCTATATTCAATTTTATTAGATATTTTTTTACCCAAAGTTACTTTGACTGGACCTGATGATTTCCCCCACATGCTGTCAATTCTGTTTTTTCACTCAAAATCACTCTTCAACTAGTCATGTAATTTAATTAATTTATTTACATATATACTTAGCAAATAATATCAGTTAGACTACACAATACTTTAAATGTCAGTGCAAAATGTCTGTATTTTGCAGTCACTACCTCATTTTCTTTAAGATACAAAAGAGTAACTCAGGATCTAGAGATTTTCAGGTCTCTGATGAACACATCAATACAAAGTATCATCTTCAAAAGCAGTTCCATCCTGCCTCATTTTTACATGCTTCCCTCATTTTAAATTCAATCAGGTTGAAAAATAAATGAGTGACCAAGAAGGGTCACTGTGGCTTATTGTTTTAATTGCAAAATGTCATAGTGTTGGTGTTTTGCTCCCTTATTATACAAATGCACCAGTAGTTTGCTTCTCACTGCAGCAATTTCCAGAAGGGATTTAATAGTTTTATTGACATCAGAATATTTAGGGTTTGGGTAGACACCAGTTCTGAAGCTGAAATGCAGGGAAGCTTGCTAAGTATTTGCTTGTTGATGCATTTCTTCTAGCCATTCCCTTTTGGTTTTGAAAATCAAGTAGCAGCTGAGAACTATCCTTGACTAAAAAAAAAAAAAATTAAAAAAAAAATCTTTCCCAACTTCAAGACAAGTCATGAGGAAAGAATAAGGAAGCTGTAAGTTACAATCAGTGTTTTATAGCTCCAGCTGAAGTAATAAAACCTTGCAAAAGATGTGTCTATATTTTATTTTATGCTTGTCCTGTTAGAAGCCATGGTTTAGTAGGCCCCAAATATGAGCAAATAGCGATGTTTATTTTGCTTCTCCATGGGATCTGAGTTGGACATTCCTTTAAAGTAAACACCAGAGATAGTAGAACCCCATACATACATATTTACAAGTACAAACTTTTGCCATGTTAAAATTCAGAGCTTCATTAGGCTTTCACACCATGGAATAACAGTAAGAGAGGATCTAAATTTAAAACTGAAGAATTTTGTGTGTGTCATTAGATTAATTTGCAGACATGCATCACTTTCACATTCCACTAATAAAGCTTCTTTCTTGATCTTTGGCCTTGCCCCTAATATTTTTCTTTCTGAAGTCCTTTTGATTACTCTTTAATGGGAAAGGACACTTCTATCCATGGCAGCTTTGGCCTAGGTCATACACAGAGGGGAAAAGGAAGAATTAGCACTCATAAAGTCTTCACTTTTCAACACTTCTCATTTATTAAGTTCCATAAGTAAATGGCTTTTCTTGCAACTCTTAAGCATGAGCTCAGAAAAAATGGTGGGAGGAAGTGGCATCTCTCCACCACTTATTTTTTTGAAATAATTAAGAAATCACCTGACATAGATAACTAGTTTCAAGAAAGGTTTTTCACAGAACTGTGGACCTCTTTATCCCTTAACAGAGTGTTTCTCACCAGTTTGGTAGCTAGAGCTTGTAGAGGTGTGGTACTTAAAACCAGCCATCTCCTTGATGTTTCCAATTTGTTAATTAATATAAAACTGAGGAGTGGCTGACACACCAGAGGGCTGTGCTGCTATGAGATGGGACCTTGAAAGGCTGGAGAAATAGGCTGATAGGAAGTTCAAGAAGTTCAACAAAGGGGAATTGTATAGTCTTGCACCTGAGGAGGAAGAATTCCAGGCACAATATATGTTGGGGGCCAACTGTCTGGAAATACCTTTTCAGACAAAGAATCCAGTGATCCGCAAGCCAGCAATGTGCTCCTGCTGCAAAAACCACTATCCTGGGATGCATTAGGAGGAGTTTTACTGGCATGCTGAGGGAGCTGATCCTTCCCTTCTACTCAGAATTGGTGAGGATACACCTGGAGTGCTGTCACCAGTTCTGGACTCCACAGTACAAGAAAGATACAGCCATACTGAACAGAGTTCAACAAAGGACCACTAAAATGATGAAGGCACTGGGGCATGTCTCTATGACAAAAGACTGAGAAAGCTAGAAGTGTTGAACCTGGAGAAAAGAAATTTCAGTGGGAATTTAATCAAAATATATAAATACCTGAAGGAATGATGCAAAGAAGACAGAGCCAGGCTTTTCTCAATAGCACCCAGTGACAAAGGCAATGGACATAAAGTGAAATGCAGAAAGTTCTACCTTTACTTCAAGCAACACTTTTTTCACTGTGAGCGTGACTGAGCACTGGAACAAGTTGCCAAGGGAGGTTGTAATGTCTGTGTATCTCTGTGTACATACTCAAAATCCATTTGCACATTATCCTGGGCAACAAGCTCTAGGTAAGCCTGTAGCAGGAGGGTTAGACCAATGACCTCCAGACATTCCTTCCAACCTCAACCAGGTTTTATGATTCTAGGATTAAAAGGCTCTCTGATAAATTTACTGGACCCGTTATTGCTTTAGTATGGACCCAGCTCTTTCCATGCACTGTATATGGAATTTCAAAATATATATATTTACCACGGTGGAGAATATGAAAGGAAGATCTGGTTTTCCAATCTGGTTTTTCTTCTACTTGCTTATGATAGATCACGAAATCCATGCTTTTCCATCATATCAGTGTGATACCTTTTGACTGACCATTCTGTTTCTCAGATGCAGTGGACTGATTATGTTCTAACAAAATATGTAATCAAAAACGAAATACAAACTGTTCCACTGAGGAAAATCAAATAAAGACATGAAAGACTGTCTTGGAAGGCAGTGACTAAGAGACCCAACAATCTCAGCATAAGTTTCTACTTTAATGTTATGAGGAACAATGAGTTTCCTGGATACAGAAAAGTAGGAGTAAAATGAGCTCCTAATTTGATCATTTTGTACCACAGCAATTGCACCAATTCAAAATACAATGCTGTGCCAAATTTTTATATATATTCTTTGAAATGAAATATGGAATACCAGATTTATAGGGTCCTTTGGCTGAAAAATAATCCTTGTATGTCTTAAAATGTAAAACCTTACCTAACAGATGCTCAATACACAACTCAATCCCTAAACAAAGGAACAGGTGGCAAAAAAAATATTAGTGAACAGGAGTTCTTCACAGCTGATGACAAACATGTAACAAGTTCCAGGGGCTGAAAACTAAAATTAGACAAATTCAACCTTGAAATAGGATGTAATTTCCTAGCTGCGAGGTAATTAGATATTAAATAGAGTGCTTGGAACTGGTCTTACTTTCAGCTGATATTGTCCAAGGAGACTAAATTTCTTTATTTACAAGTAAGCTTCACTGCCATTTGGAAATTAAAATATTTAAAGGTCAAAAGGATTTGGGTCCTTGGTTGTGATCACCCTCTTTTCTTCAGTTGTGTGTCTTTGTACTGATGAATCCGATATTCACTGATTTGCACAAATATCCTTATTGTAAAAAAATTTCCTGTTTCAAGGCTCTCTCTACCTGCCTGTAAGTTTGAGAAATATTTTTTCTCTCGATGAAAAGTTGGTCAAATAGGTCATATTTAATGTTGTTTTCTCCATCCTCTTTAATATCAGGGACTAGTCACAATCAGAGAGAAAATATTTTCAGAGGAATCTAACACATTATATTGTGGAGAAACTGGACAATCCAGTTTCTCAGAAACCTAATCTTGCTTACATAATAAGGCTCAAATTAATCAGTTAGTTTATGGTTCTGAAGCAATCCTTTAGCTGTGATTAAGAAGTTTTCGGCAACAGAGAATGTGTTCATTTTGGCATATCTCAAACAAACAAATAAACCCTAATATAGAAAGATTTTGGGTGATTGGTGTGCAACCTTGATCTTTCATTTGGCTGATCTACAGCATACTGCTGATACTTTTGTTTTCTAAAAGGAATGTAAAGTAAAGTGTTTGATAAATGTGAACAGGTTAAGGACCTTTGTATACAGGAGGTCAATGGGACTTTGATATATAGAACATCAGCTTAGGTGATCTAAAAATGCTTTGTAATGAATTTTTATAAACCATGAACACATAGCTTAAAATTTACATTCAGTGTGATATATAAATTGCACTGCCTGAATGGATTAAAAATTTAAAATATAAATTGGCTGAGGATGAAACATTAGAACAATGATTACATATGTTGGGCACTGAAAGAATAAAAATGCATGTATTTTTGATAGAAAAATTATTTAAGGCAGCAATGAAAAAATATCCAACTACATTGATTAAAATATTGTCTCATTTTATTTTATTTTAGGTATTAGTGAAGGATAGAAACAATAATTGGGAAAAAAAAAGAACAAAAATGAAATTTTTATTGATCTAGATTTAAGCACGATTTTTTAAATTTACTGATAATTTCTTTTGAAATGAACATTCAAGTCTTAAAAGACTGAATAATTATGCCAGGAATATTTTACTAGATTTGATCTAAAATGTAGTGATGCCTTCACAAATGTCTTATGTATTGACATTGACTTTTAATGGTTCACCATAGTTTTAAATGATGGCAAGCACGCACTTCACAATGTGCTAATTTTAGTTCACAAGCTTGCTGCCACTAGGCCCTCCGGCTTACTCTTCATGGAGTTTGAAGTGTTCTCTTACCACTGTTACAAACAATCTGAAAAACGTAAAAAACATCAAAGCAGTCAAGTGAAAATAGAAAATAGAGCTGGATAAAATTGCTGCTCATATATATTATCAATGAGAGATCTCTTAAAATGAGGGTTCTTTTATATACATACATGGGGCTGTTGAAGAAAATGGGCATATTATTACTTAGGGAATGGTGCAAAAGAAGAGGAAATGGTGCACATGGATCAATACAGAACTGTATCACTTCACCTCATGAAGCTATTAGGCAGAAAATCTGGAATTACTCAATACAGAAAATACAGGCATTACTTCAAGCACAGCATTTAAACCCACTAATCTAAACTGTAATTTACACACAGTTTCTAGATTGCAATAGTGAAGAGGATAGTGAATTATTTTATCAAGAGCTGCAAACTCCATTTCAGACCCCCCAGAAGGAAAAAAAAAAGAGTTGAAATTAATCCCTCTGATTTAGAGTAGAAATTTAAGAGAAGTACCCTGAAAAAGATTGAGAACTATCTAACAAATAGATTAACAAATACTTGAATTTAAAAGCACAGAGAAGTAGGAAAATGTTAATTTCAACCTGGAAGAATTAACCAATATTACAATATCTTGATGTGATGAAGAGAGTGTATCCCAAATGAGATATTCTTATTCTGAGAAATAAACAAGGATGAAAAGTGACGATCAAAGAATTTGTTGAAATTCCAGACATTCACTATTTGGTAAGTGCACTGTAGAAGCAGAAGGAGGACTGGGCTTATTTTTAATTCCTCAAAAGATACTCGAAGGTCAAAAATATTCTGAATCCTAAACACAAATTTTATGGTACATCTCCCAGCATGTAAAAGTTTAGAATTCCCTATCTTTCCTTCTCTGCCCCCATCAGAATGACATCTTCAGTTTAGTGCATTGACAGTAACAGCTACAGAATGGCAAAAGTTACCTAATCAAAAGCAACAAGGGAGAAACGTACCTGGCCCAAAGGTATTAGACAGCCAAGAGACTGCAAGAAGTCTAGAGCTAACAACAAAGACAGCACAGCCTGTGAACACAGGCGATAAAACTCAACAGAGGTGTAACAACATTCACGGCAAGGACGATGAAAGGAGTACCAAGTGGGAATATATCCCAGCTCTGGTAGCACCTGTGTGGGCACACAGCCAGAGGGGGAACACAAGGCACATCACTTAGAGGTGCTCACCCTTACAGATACTTAGCCCTTCCTTCCCCTTTGGAAATCCCTGGTCCTATCCTGCTGAAACAAATTGCACCTTATCTGCAACTAAGTATGAGAAGATGTCTACAAACTTCCCTGCATTTATGGGGATGGACCCAGAACTGACTGGAAAAGGAAGCCCTTTCAAACCAGCCTATAAAGGTAAGGTTATTTCACAATCAAGGTATTGACAGCTCAAAGAAACACCACCCAACAACTGAGGACTCAGCTGTGCTTTGTGACCTTAGGATTGTGAGGAAAGGCTGTGTTTCTCCAAAGAGAAATGGTAATAGAGTTGCTCTCAGGAGGAAGCTGATAAAAGTGTGCTAGCGAACTAATAAAGTAGTGCTGTGCAGAGACTTTCTGAGGTTGAAATCATCCTTAAAAAATCCTTTTTTTGGAAAGGCTGAAGAGAATATAGCTATGTAGTCTCATTGCAATAATTTCATGAAAGGAAAATGTAGGGTGGGTCTCAAGGGCTATTCAATCATTACTTTTTTATATGCACTGAAATTGTCACACTTGGTGTAAGCTCATAAAATAATATATACAATTGGGAATGATGGTATATTGTACTTGCGATGTAGGTTATTTGCCTGTATCTCAGAGGGATCAGATGGCGATAAAGGAATCCCTTGAGTATAAAAGCATCTCTGACAGCCTGGAATTTTCTCTTAAATTTTATTTATACACAATGAGCAGTTCAAGTGTGAATTATTTACAGAGGTAAGGAAACAACAGGAAGGATATACAAGAAAGGAGTGTTTGCATATGTTGATTCTTGAACTACACAGGGAGACCTTACCAGGAAGAGTATATTTGAGTTAGTTATCATGAAGATGACAGAAAATGGAACAACAGGTGAGTATCCTCTTACAAAGGCCAGTTGTTGTAAGTCTGAGGTCAAATAGCTGCTGATCGTAAGCTCCATAGGAAGTCTGAGAAATTAAATTGGGCAGCAGGTAGACACTGCTGCACTGAGACCTCATTTTAGCTGACTGTTTAAATGCTGTCTTCAAAAATTAGTCTTCCCAAGACAAATACCTACTCACCCTAAGGAATCAGTCTTATCAATGGCAGAACATAGATGCTCTGTCTTCTCCAATAACTGATGTCTATATTGACATCCCTAAGGAAAACTTCATTGGTAAATACCTTTATAGACTGGGTCCCTGGAGAATTAGCATCATGCTTTAATTTTAAAACCCCTCTCTCTGTTTTTATGTGCATTTCAGCCAGCTATAAATTGCTTCAAGGTCTCTGAAGTCATTATTTACAAAAGAGATTTTCTGGTTAAGCAAACATTTCTCAGCATCCATGTAAAACCAATTTGCAAGAAACACTTTTGCTTTTCCTTTGAAGGAAGGTAATGACATTTAAATTGTACATTTGTCCCATGGGTCTTAACTGCTAGAAGCTGGTACACCAACAGAGGCAAGGCTACCACAGCTCCATGTCCCCAGTTCTAGTTAGGAATGAAGCTGACTCTATATTCCCAACAGGCACACATAAACACAGTACATATACACCTGCTTGGCTGCATAGGACAACAGAGATTGAAAACACAGCCCTTTCTCAAATTTAGACACCACCAACAGCCTCCCCCGTTCCCTTCTCTCTGCATAAAAGGCCATTAGCAGAAGATACATACATACACACACACACACATATATATATACACACATATATGCATATATATAAATATATACAATGTGCATGACCCCCAGCTGCAGGCACACATGTAATAAGTCTTTCTGTTGCCTGGCTCAGACCTATGGCCACACCAGGAGTGAACCTCAGATCCTGTGGACTCTGCAGTCACTGGATTAAACCTCCTGGTCCCTGCAGTACCTTCTGGTCTCCACAGCACCTTGCACATATTCAGAGAAGTTCCTATGTAATTCTCTCAATACAGGAACTGAGAGAATGGATCATCTCAAAGGTTCAGCAGCAAGTTGAATCACAGACCTATTGAATCACAAAATCATCTAAGATAATATTGAGTCCAACCTTTGGCTGAACAGCACCACATCAACTGGACAACAGCACTAAATGCCATGTCAAGTAATTTTTCAAGTGTTCAAGTTCAATTTTTTAAACACTTCCAGGCATTGTGAAGCCAACATTTCCCTGGGCAGCCTGTTCCAATGCTAACCATCCTTTTAGGGAAGAAATTCTTCCTGATGCCCAACCTGAACCTCCCGTGGTGCAGCTTGAGGCCATTTCCTCTTGTTCAGTCTCTGGCTGCATAACAAAAAGGGACAGTCTCCACCTTACTGTAACTTCCTTTCAGGTAGTTGTAGAAAGCAATAAGGTTTGCCCTGAGTGTCCTTTTCTCCAGGCTAAACAACCCCAGGTCACTCAGACATTCCTGACAGGACTTACTCTCTAGACCTTTGACCAGCTCTAATACTGAGCCCCAGGAAATCCCACTACTGACTGGCCACCAGATGGCTGTGGCATCGTTCACCACCACTCTGGGCTCAGCCAGCCAGCCAGCCAGCTCTTAACCCACTGAAGAGTGCACCTGCCTAAGCCATGGGCTGCCAGCTTTTCCAGAAGAATGCTGTGGGAGTCAGTATCAAAGGATTTGCTAAAGTCCAGGTAGACTACATTCACAGCTTTTCCCTCATCTACATGTCAGTGTGTTGAGGAGTTTCCAGCTCTATCTGGCAAGTTAGTCTCCCACAAGAATAAGGGCTTGCCACAGTGAAATCTCAGACAGCTAGTCTCAGAATACATCTGCCTCCTCACCCTGGCTGGGTAATCTACAACAGACTTCCACCATGACATTGACCTTGTTAAGCTTTCCCCTGATTCTTTGCCATAGGCACTCAACCTCATCATCATTGTCCTGGAGCTCTGTACAGTCAAAACACCCCCAGTCTCTCCCTCCTCACCAGTCCCTTCTGAAGAGCTCAGAGCCATTCATTACAGAACTCCAGTTCCTGTAATTGTGACTATGTAATAATTTTCTTGCTGCACAATGGCTTCCAGCTCCTCCTGTTTCTTCTCCATACTGCATTCATTGGTGCAGGTGCACTTCAGCTGGGCTGTTTATTTCACCTCCCAACACCAGCACACCATCCCCAGGCTCCTCTCTAGCAAGCCTTGTCTTAACCTTGTCCTGCTCCAAACCTAGATAAAAGCTCTTTCAATCAGCCCTGCCAACCATGGCCTGGAGTCTTTTCCCCCTTTTAGACAGGTGAAACCAATCTGTCTGCAGCATGCTTGGTGCCCTATAAACCACCCCATGACTGACAAAAACAAAATTCCAGTGATAGCACCAGGCTTTAAGACACATGTTGATCATGCAGGCTCTCCTGTTCCTTTTGGCATTCTTCCCTGCTACCAAAAGGATTGAGGTGGTCACCAGTACAGACTACTCCAAAGGAAGTTGCAAGAAAGTAAAATTATTACTTACGGAATAATATGTTCCCAGGAAAGTTTAGCATAATCTCCAAAAGTTTACATAAATATGAAGTCTAAAATATAAACAAAACATTCAACATTACCCACATTTTTGTTGTTTGAAAAAGAAATTAAAATTAAAATTAAATTAGAAATAGGTTTACCCAAATATTTAATTGACAAGTACCTTTTTTTTTCTATCACTGGGTGAGAGTAGACAGGAAGACTGAGTCCAGTGCAAAAATGTCAATATATATGTTTATTTCTGCAAGCCCAGCAAGTGCAAGTTGCGGGTACTTGTGTATTAAGTTCAGCAAAATCTTTGCATGCAATAGACTGAAACACATTTTTTTAGATCTTATCCGCATTAAATAATGTTTTGTGCAGTTCTTATTAAAGATGCAGAATTTCTACCAACTGAGAGGATTAAAAAGAGAGAATTAAAAAAATACTTCAGGATAAGACTTCCCTCTTTTAGGGTCATAGAAAATCTGAATAACACCATTACTGCTTCAGCCTTCCTTTAAATCACTACTACCTTTCTCTCCAACATTCATAGCACAGTATCAATTAACAATAGATTGAATTAGGAATTGCTCTTTGGCTTCATTATCAAGCTGAGGCAATTGTTAATTTGGTTTCTATTTCTCTGTTGCATGGCAAAGACTTTTAAAAGGTTCACAATAAACTCTTAAAGATAATGAACCTGAAGAAGTGAAGCAGCTCTTGCCTGTAATCGTTATCATGATACTTGGAAGTAGAAGTTCTTAAAAACTGCCTGGATTTTGTGTTTTGATTGTCCCTTAGTATAACACAGAATTCACCAATAAGACATTATTTTGTTGTTACCATGGAAGTACTATAGTCACTTTTTGTTCATGAGCTGCAAAAGGAAAAAAAACCCACAAAAATCCCTGAAAAACCTCCCCCAAAAAAGCCAGCCACAGTGACAACTTATATGTTACAAGAATTAAGGTGAGGAAATGTTGGCCTTTTTAAAAGTGATTGTAAAGTTGACATTTAAAACAGTACTTACTAGCAGCCACAAGTCCATACTGAATTGGACTCCATGTGTGGTACTGTGTGAGGGCACTTTGAAGAGTGTCATGAGACACCTTACTCCTAGCACTTCCCAAAGCAGCAGTAAGAACTAAAAAAGCATTTTCTGTTCACTACCATTTACTAATATTGATCTAATAAGCACAGACTACTGATTTCTTCTTTTTCAATATATGATACTCACTTATCTTAAGCATCAGCAGCACAATGTCATCAACCAAATTCATTTTTATTGTATAATTATTAAGTAACACTTGCTAGTTCCTGATTTTTAAAATACTTTTTTTATCCACCACGTCTTTGTTTTTTTTAATTCTCAATTTTTTTGGACAACATGCACAAAATGTTTTTCCTCTTCCAGGCCATCTTGTTTGTGGACAACTCTAGCTATTCCTGGTGAGGATTCTGGAAGACAGCATGCGGGGCGTGGGACTCTTAGCTAGAAGATGAAACAACGCCTTGGCCATTTTCCTTATCAGGGCAGTCAGTGGGCTGTGCCACAGAATTAATCAATACATATTTAATGCTGTGTACACCCCACACTGGGCTATGGGCAGTGTGAGCCTGAGGTGCAAGACGATAACTTGGCATATTTCCCCTTTGTTCCCATGTTAGTCTGTCAGCCCTCTTATTCAAGAAGAGATTCTAATAAATTATACTACTACTGACAGCTGCTTCTGCCTACTGCTAGGCATGTCAGACTCTGTTATATCATTGACAGATGAAAGAACTCTACAGTTTTCGAAATAGTTTCCTCCAAATAGAAACCAACCACCACCACCCAGTCATCTTTCCTGAGTTCTTGTCACCCTCCCTTTTGCAAGCGAGGCAAGTGGGCAGAAATGCAAGGCAATGCAATGACAGCTATGTTGAACCAAGCCCTCTCCTGAGTCATTCAGTGCTGTGGGGGAAAAGAAAATGTGTTGTTCTTATAAAATTGTGGGGTTTGGAACAAGACTGGCTGTCATTTAAGCCTCTGGAAGAGCATTCAGGAGTGTACATGAGCATTTACGTGCACATGGCTTTGTTTGTGCATGTGTGAGTCAGACAGAAAAAGAGGCCACAACACAAACACCAGAGGAAAAATACCACATTTTACAAAACATAATTCTTCAGGAGGAAAAACATACTTATCAAAAAATTACTTCAGTGAAAAAAGGAGAAAAATCATATTTCTTTGCACAAAATTTTTCAAAGCCATAATAATACAATATTGCAGTTGATAACTTCTTGTCTTCATTCTTTGGCCATCTCAAAATATTTTTATCATAAAGTGAATGGAGCAGCTAATACTTAGGGTGTCTGTTTTTCTTATATAATCCTAGCCAGGAATTCCCCAAATGAAGACATTTTTCACTGAAAAACATTGATTTGAAACAGAAATGTGGAGTGAGAATGCTCTGGAGCCCACTGACTTCTGTAAAAACAAAAAATATAAAATAACCTATCCTGCTCTCTTTGATTTTTTCCAAGCAGCTTTCTTGGGATGCTAGGCTTTGAGAATCATAGTTTTTTCATCTCCTTTCTACAAGTATCTCCCAGGTCCTCTGTCCCTTGGCAAGCCATCCTGAGAATTTTCTAGCCCAGGGAAAGGTGGGTGGATAGGGGTGCCACAGTCACAGGAGATCCAGAGGAAGGTGTTGGATGCTGTGGAACAGACCTGCAGCAACTGGACCGTGCTGAAGTCACAAGATTCCTTCTGTTTCAGTGGCACTGCTTTATGGTCCTATTCACTTACCCCATGGCACCAATTGTGGTTTGGTAAATATTGTCTTTAATTATTAGTTGCTTTATGAAGTTGTCTTTTTTGTGGGTTTGTTTGTTTGTTTGTTTGTTTGTTCTCCCCCTTCTTCCTCTTGAACTTCCGGCTATCCTGGTATTCTTTCATTCAGTTAAATGCAAAACAGATGGTTGGACCAATTATTTTTTTATTTCCATGTCTATGTTGCTCTTATAATCCAGATTCCTTGCATTGCTTGAGAGGAAGGTAGATGTTAAAAAAACCCCAATTCAGTCAATAAATTTTGTCTTGATTTTAGTTTCACATACATTTTGACAAAGTGATCCATCTCCTAGGAGACAATGAGCACTAGTGAGGAAACTAAATGTACCTTTTGAAAGCCAGTACTAGAAAACTGTTATTAATTTTGTTTATATTAACAGTGTCTGCAAAGATCTACCCCATTTTCTTTTCATCACCTAAAAAAAAGATGTAATTTTTGTGAGAAATTATAATATCAAATATTAGTGAATTGAATCAGACATTGTCTTTTTATTCTTTTTTTCTAAATTCTTGTCTTTTTATTCTTTTTTTTCTAAATTCTTGTGTTAGTGAAAACACCAGTGTCATAAATTAACACCAAGTTCTGCTAAATAAAAAATTTTCAAAAATTTTTGATAATAGTTTTAAATAAAAGCACAAAAAATATGGAAAATGTAGAAAATAAAAAAAGAGATTATTTATTACATGCTTTGGGGGAAAAATCTGAAATAGATATTTTTATTAATATATATATATATATAATTAAAAATCATACAATTGCTAATAATATTAATGGGTTTTTAAATTTCTTTAAAACTTCATTAGGTATTCTACAATGAAAACATAAAGTTATACATCATTGCTTACTTCTCTTTTTCTTTCAGCAACTGGCCAGGAGGTATTGGCCACAACCCTCACTGATAAGGAGTTTCTTTATAATTACCTCTTCGGACAATATTTTGGTGTTATGATTAGGAATTCCACAAAACATTTACACTCCTACAATATTCATGCTTCTGTAAATAAGAAATGATGGTTTCACTGCTTGTGAAGAAATCAGCAGCTGAAAAAATGCTCCCAAATTTTGTCACCACAAAACCTATTTTAACTTTGTGGATCACTGTTCAGTGATTTTTGTTACACAAACAACAGGGTAATGAATAAAAATTACAGAAAAATACTTTGAGATAGGGAAAAAAACCCTCTCACATTCTCTTAATAAGCCTGGTTGGTGTGAGAAAATGTCGCACAGTTCTGTCTTGTTCATGCTTTGAACATTTAAATATTTTAGGAGGAGATTTTAACCAGAAACGTAAGTCAGCTACAAAGCTTTTCACAGAGCAGATTCACTGTCAAATGTAGAAAATATATAATTATGTGATATAGCATATTCAGAGCTATGGGATGAGTTCTCTACTGGTTTCCATCTACACCACCTCATGATTTCAGAATAAACATGACTAGCAATAAACTTTCAGAACAAGATTGTATAAACGGTTGCAGAAAATGGAAAAGTTTTTTACAGGGGTAATATTAAGATTTTGGCAGTGTTCACAAGCACTGCTGACAATAGCAAAACATGAGATAGTATAAATAAAAAAACTATCCCTATTATTCCCATTTTAAATAGTTTGATATTTCCATTATATGAATTTACAGTTCTGCATAATACAGGTTGAAGAATTATTTTCTTTGAACAATACAAAAGAATATCAAAACTCGATTTAGAAAATTAGAAATATGAATAATATTTTGTGGGTACCAATTTTACTGGCTCTTGTACTCACTGTTTAAAATATCAATTTATTTATCATCTGAGATGATGATTTCTACTTGCAAATCTTCAATCTTTGTGAGATGGACTGTATGACTTCTCAGCTGAGAATTTTATCATTTTGTAAACACTGATAACAGGTGCCAGGTTGTGCCAAGTCAGCAGGGAGCGAATGAGCCTGTTTAGCAGGGAAATGATTCCAGATTGCACCATTTCTGAGATGTCATTAGAGAGGGATTCACAGCAAGGATTGAGAGTCTGTAGCTCACAGGAAGCCCAAAAGACTCTGAGATGCTGGGAGAAACCAGCTAGGTTTCTTCCTAAGGACCAGAGGTGTTACAGAGATTTTTTTTCCCTCTTTCCAACCAATCAGGCAAGCAAGGGACTGTGCCAGAACCATCTGCAGAAGCTTTAAAGGAGCTGATGAAGCAGGTCTCACCTTTATCCTGGGCAGCACCAGGACCATCTGCAGCAGGTTTAAACAGGTCTAAGGAGCGCAGTGAACAGGGGTGTGGCAGGGCAGATCATGCAGGTAGGGTGAGCAGGAAGGGTGCAGGTGCCCTCCTGGCTCTTGGGGGTAGGTTTTGTGTTAGGTGGGTGTTGTGTTTTGGCTGGGTTTTGTCCTGTTTTGGTTTTTTCTCCCCTACTTGACAAGATCCAGCAATGGTTTATAAGCAGCCGGAAACCATTGCTACTGCTGCTCCCAGGCCTGTGCTAGCGCTGACAGACTCCCCCACAGGGACCCTGCTGTCTGTCACTGAGGCTGCAGGGAGTGTCTGAGCTTGGAGTCAGTACTGAGGACTGTGCAAATGACACCTGGGTGCAGTGTGAGCTGGTGAATGATCTTCCCTGTCTGGTCACAGAGCTTAAAGAAGAAGTGGAAAGGCTAAGGAATATCAGAGAGAGCAAAAGACAAAGAGACTGGTGGAGTTGCACCCTTCTAACCCTGAGAGAAGCTCTGCAGAATTCAGAGTGGTCCTGGCCCTCTTTCCATCAGGCAGAAGGACACCTAGCAGATGGGAGGGAAGGGAAATGTGTCCCTGGTAAGGGAGATTAAAGAACCCCAGACCCCCAGATACTCTCACAGAATAGGTACAAGGCTCTGATCTAAAGGGTCAGGCAGATGATACTGCATTAAAAATCTGTCTGGAGAGTCTCCCATTTGCACTGTCTATCAGATGGATCACAGCCTCAGCTAATATGAAGAAAAGAAGGGTAGTTTTAGTAGATGGCTCCCTGAGGGGAACTGAGGGCCCTGTATGTCAACCAGACCCACCCCACAGAGAAGTCTGCTGCCTCCTTGGGGCCCAGGTATGGGATATTAGCAGGAGACTGCATGAACCAATTCATCTCTCTGCTGGCTGTCCAGGGTGACCGTGGTGATGTTGATAAAAAGGGTACTTAATCTGGCCACTTCTGTAAAGGATAATAAATGTTCTTATAAATACTTTAATAGCAAAAGAAGGGAGAGGAAAACCTCCATTCTTTATTGGTTGGGGAGGGGCAAATATAGTTATCAAAGATGAGGAAAAAGCTGAGGTACTTAACACCTTTGCCTCAGCTTTTAACAAGAAGACACATCATCCTCAGGACAGCTGGTCTCCTGAGCTGGTAGGTGGGGTCAGGGAGCAGAATAGCCTCCCTTGTAATCCAGGAGGAAGCAGTTAGTGACTTCCTTAGCCAGTTAGATGCCACAAGTTTATGGCACCAGAGACTGGAAGCTGGCCCATGTCACACCCATCCATAAGAGGACTGGAAGAAGTATCTAAGAAAACACAGGCCTGTCAGCGTAACCTCAGTGCCCAGCAAAGTATGGAACAAATCATCTGGAATGCTATCACACAGCACCTACAGCACAGCTGGGAGATCAGGCCCAATCAGCAGCATGAATTTAGAAGGGGCTGGTCCTGCTTGACCAACCTGATTTTCTTGTATGACTGGGTGACCCTTCTGGTGGAGTGGGAACGGCTGTGGATGTTGGCTACCTGATTTTCAGCAAAGCCTTTGACACTGTTTCCCACAGCACACTTCTGGAAAAATTGGCAGTGCACAGCTTGAACAGGAGCACTCTGTGCTGGGTTAAGAACTGGCTGGATGGCTGGGCTCAGAGAATGATGAATGGTGCTGCATCCAGCTGGCAGCCAGTCACCAATGGTGTGCCCCAGGGATTTGTGTTGTCCCCAGTTCAGTTTAATGTCTTTATTGACAATCTGTATGGAGGGATTGAGTCTACCATTAACAAATTTGAAGATAACATAAAGTTGGGTGCAAGTGTCAATCTGCTGAAGGGTAGGAGGGCTCTGCCGAGGGACCTGGAAAGGCTGGATCAATGGGCTCAATCCAATGACAGGAGGTTTAACAACACCAGGTTCCAGGTCCTGCACTTTGGCCACAACAAACCCCTGCAGTGCTACAGGCTGGGGGAGTGATTTGACAGTGGCCAGGCAGAAAGGGACATGGAGATACTGATGGACGGCCAGCTGAACATGAGCCAGGGTGTGCCCAGGTGGCCAAGCAGGCCAATGCATCCTGGCCTGTGTCACAAGAGTGTGGCCAGCAGGAGCAGGGCTGTGATTGTCCGCCTGTACTCAGCAGTGGTGAGGCTGCACCTCCAGTGCTGCATCCAGTTCTGGGCACCCTATTTAGGAAGGCTGCTGAGATGCTGAAATGTGTCCAGGGAAGGGCAATGCCTGGAGAAAAGGAGACTCAAGGGAGGTGTTATTCCTCTCTACAGCTCCCTGAAAGGCGGGTGTAGCCAGGTGGGGGTTGGTTGTCACGAGGCCACCCGTGACAGGATAAGAGGACATGGTCTTAAGCTGTACCAGGGGAGGTTTAGGTTGGATATAAGGAAGAAGTTCTTCACAGAAAGGGTGCACTGGGGCTTGGAATGGCCTGCCCAGGGAGGTGGTGGAGTGACTGTCCCTGAAGGTGTTGGAGGAAAGACTGGATGTGGCACTTGGTGCTATGGTGTAGTTGACAAGTTGGTGTTGGGGCATAGGTTGGACTCAATGGTCTCAGAGGCCTTTTCCAACCTAGCTGGTTCTATGATTCTGCCTAGAAGGCTTCTTATTTTACTGAGAAAAGGACTTAGAAGGATGAAGGATTGATTACACACTGTTTCCAATTTCCATTATTTAAAAAATGAAAATTCAACTATTTAAAAAATACATATTTTTGGTGTTTTAAACAAACTTATACATATTATACCTTCCTTCAATAAAATTTCCAAGAAGTCTAACTCTACAGGTCTGGACTGCAGACTGTAAAGCTAGAAAATCTTCCTTAAGCAGGAGAAGTGTTCCTTTCTTTAAGAATATGATGTGACTAAACGTAGAGGTTATTCCAGGAAGGGAAAATTTCACTCCTACCCTTTTAACCCATCTCATGGAGTTCACTGCCAGATTTCATGACTAGCCCACAATGGGTCCACCATTTGCTTCGGGAAAAAGGCAGAGCCAAGATTTTAAGTGATGAATTGTGAAACAGAATTTCAAATATCTAGCTTTCACTTCTCAAAAGAATGTATTATCATTTATTCAACCTATGTAAGAGAAAAAGCCTAAACCAGTCTGAGGATTTTTAGAAATATTTTTGTATATGTTCTGGAATTTTCTTATGGTTTATATTTAGATAAATGTCGCTCCATCTGATATTATTCCAATACTGTTCTGTGTCATACATACATAAAACAATTCCAGTTGATTTTAATGGACTAGTACCAGTTAAAACCAGGAATATTTTTTCTGTGTTTTGTTTAAGAGTTACTTCCTCCAAGTCTTAAATGCTGTAATCCTTTAGACCTGTTTCTAGGGTTTGAGTTATTTTATTTTTTTTTTTTTTAATTGGAAGATTTTGAATCAAGACATCTGCAACTATCCAAATGAATCCTTTATTTTTTAAAAAAAGTTTTCAGAAGAAAACTTATGCTATAAGTAGATAACTAACCAAGAGTCAATTATTTCATATATTCCATGTAGTTTTACATTTAGCAATGCCACCAAGAGGGATCTCAATGGGGTTTGTAATGACTTGACACTCCATGCTGAGCTTGTTACTCATGCAGTTTTGATTCTTCTGATCTCTTACTGCATTGAATTCCATGAAGCACTGAAGACAATTTAGCCTTACTAATTTTTAAAAATTGTCTCCAAATGTGGCTAGAGTTAATAATATTTTTAATATATATTTTATTTGTGAAGCTAAATATTATATTCTTGTTTCTGTGCAAAATGCATAGTAAAAATTATCTCTTTCAAATGCAGAAATCCAGTTTGTAAAGCTGTGTGTTGTTTCTCATTGTTTCTTTTATGAACAAAATTTTATTGTTTAACATTATATACAGTGGAAATTTTTCTAAATAATACTCTTTTCTAAATAATAATTATATCTTAATAAATTATCATTTTCCAGCTTCCTTTTTCTTTCTATAATGCTATTTATAAGTGCACATTTCTGTTTGTGTTAGTACTTTTCTGTTCACTGTTTTGCCATTTCCCAGTATTTTTCAAAACAGATATGTGTAATTTTTTCCCATTGTAATGCAGATAAAGTCAGTTAAGTAAAATACAGTCTTAGAAAGTGCACATGATTTATCCTTTAATATTCTCTCTGGCAGCTAACCTCAGTCAGCATGAAGTATTTTCTGTTGCTAAGACAGTGTGAAAAAAGCCTGATATAAAAAATTAGATAAAAGATAAAATAATGTCCTCTTCCCTGTGGAATGCCTCTCCCATTGTGTTGTTATTGATAATTGCAGTTACTGCAGCTATCCCCTGGGTGTGGGAATGGGGAATATTTAAGGTTTCTTGATATCTAGCCAGAAGCCTGACTTTGGATTTGTCTTAAGGCCTACTGTCAAAAGACACAAAGAGAAATCCAGAATTTCATTTACATATTGCTAATTTATTTATATTAGTTACTTATTTATGTAAAGCCTTATGTTTTAGTCTGACTAAATCTTTTGAAAAACAAGAGATTTCTTTGGGCCATTTTTTGGTTTTAATTTTTTTTTCCCTCTGGAAAAATAAAGTTTGTTCTCTTTTCTGACACGCATCAATCATGGAACCTTGGGATTTGATTATTGCAACTACTTTTCAATTTGAATTTCATTACAATATGTAAATTATTCTTGATACTATTTTTAAATTCTACCTTGACTGCTATATGACACAAGTTCTTGGTTGTCAGAGCTGAATTCAAGGTGCCTTATTTACCTTGCCTAACTCATACGCAATATGAAGCTGCTGCCATCAGGGGAAACACAGTCTTTTGGGGAACATTCTGTCCTAAAAGGAGCAGTGAAATTTTCCACAAAGCAGACAGAATGCAGAATGCAATGGGGCTCCATGAAGCTCCTCAGTGACAAGTCTACCTGCCTGAGTGTTTGTGTCTCACATGTGACTATGTAGGAAAGCATTAAGAAATATTGCTTGAAAGCCACTGAGATTGCTTCTTTTAATACTAAAATAGAAGATTACATGATAGATAGTTAAATGGTACAGTAAGCTGCAGTGAAAGTATTTATTAAATAATTATGGGGCAATGCCCAGTGAGTTTTGTAGACTTTATTATGGTGACATCAACCTAATATCAAGTAAATCAATGCATAATAAGCCAATAAGAAAGGGATCAAAAACAGTATATAATATAATAATTACATATAATATATATAAATAATATGTATAATATATATATATTATATGTAATTAAATATAATATTATTAATATAAATGCAAGGTAGTGTGAGCAAAATGTTCAGGGCTAGGTATTATAACAGTGTAACTACTGGAAAAAAGATTCAACTCATTTTTTTATAATTTTCTGTATAGCCATCAACCCACAAGAATTTTTTCACAGATATACTGAGTGTGAAGTAATCATTAGATTCATTTTTTCACCTAATAGCTTTCTGATAAACTTGTTCAAGACTTTTGTTGTTGTTTAACCCCAGCTGCCAACTAAGCTCACGGCCTCTCACTAGCCTCCCACCACACTGGAATGGGGAAGAGAATTGGAAGAGTAAAAGTGGGAAAATACTAATATTGTGTTGATATAAGGACAGTATGATAGATAAAGCAAAAGCTGAGCACAAAAGTGAATTTAAACCAGGAATTATTTCACCACTTCCCATGGGCAGGCAAGCTGTTCAGCCACGTCCAGGAAAGCAGACCTTTATAACTCATTAACGGTGACTTGGGAAGACAAAACACCATCACTCCGAATGTCCCCTTCTTTTTCTCCCACCTTTATGTGCTGAGCATGATGCCCTATGGTATGTCATATCCCTTTGGTCACCTGGGGTCAATTGTTCCAGCCGTGTCACTTCCCAGATCCCTGCAGATTCCCAATCTACTTTCTGGTGGGGTGGGGTGAGGAAAAAACCTTGGCTCTGTGTAAGTCCTATCTAGCAATAGCTAAAACATCCCTGTGCTAATAATATTGATACTAGCACAAATCAAAACCCCAGCCCCATACTGGCAGCTATGATAAAAATTAACTCAATCCCAATAAAAATGGGTACACTTCACCAGAATTAGCACTGTTTTATTATCCATCCTTCTCCTATAAATAAATAGCATTGTTTATTCTGCTAGGTGCAAATTGTAAATAATTTTTTTAAGTCCAGTTTAATGTTTCTTGCAATTAGCAACTTTTGAACAAAACAATTCTATTTCCATAGAAAAATATATTTATAAGCAATAGGTACTTTCAGGTGTCTATTTTGTATTCTGCTGACTTTAATATTTCTTAGAATTAGCTGAGCTCTGCAAAGACAAATCTGTTTGCATCTCTAAGGTTTGCATGTAAAGTTCCATGCCGAAATTGATTTTTGTGACAGTCCATTGCTATATGAAACATCATCTTGAAGTTCTGTTCTCAACACGGCCTTCGACTGTTTAGAAATCAGGTCTAATTGTTCAGGGTCATTTTCTTGGGGTTTTTTCCCCCTTGTACTATGGCACTAATCTCACATATTGGGACTACATCCAACAGCACTGGTTTTTATATGTCTCTTTATTACCTCACTGTCTGTGAGATAATATGAGAAATACAAGAGAGAAAAATAGAAAGGGGAATCTTTTCTTCTGACACCAGTTGATACATGTGGAGTTACACAGAAGTAAATCATTATGCAGGTTCTCTTCTCATGATTAAATCATGTAATGTAAATTGACTGTAATAATTAGAGTACCTTAGATTCATTTCAGTTAATAAGGAAGGAACAATATCTGCAAAGACAAACAGTGAGAGGCTGGGGAATACAGTGATGCTTTTCTCAGTTCATTGTTAGCAGAATCCAGAAATACATACTTTATGATAAACTTAACTACACACCAGGATAATGTGTATGCTGATGAGAAATTTGGAGTCAGTCAAGTGAGCCACATCAGAAAAAGAAAACATAAAATAATTTTGTTTTTCAGATACAAATGGAAATCTGAATACAGTAAAGAAAGAAAATACATCACTACTATTAAAGCAAATAAAAGAGAGTTATAGAGAGTTAAATACAATATAATGGAAGATTAGAGACTAGCAGAGAAGTTTTAATAGAAAATAGTATCATTCAAACTGACAGGCATAGGAATTTCTGATGAGTTCATGAAGTGGGGATAAGTTTAACTTTGAATACAGGTGAGCAACATGGCAATTTCCATTCAAATTCGATGATGTGAATAGAATATGATGGCCATATCTTCAAATTTCAGCAAGGAAAAAGGCTTCCTTGGCCCTCTCAGACTGAGTAGCCTGTCTTTTTAATCCACTTTATTCTTATTCTATATAGATGTAAATCGAGTTTATATAAATTTTCCAAATGATTCACTGTACATTTCTCCAGATAACATATTCAGGCAATATTAGAAAAAAACAAACCAAAAACAAACCACAAAATCAAACAGGAACAAAACAAAAAAGGAGAGTAGTGTCTCTAAAACCTGCCCTGTCAACTCAGTACAGCTGGAGCTGCAGACAGGTCTGCTGGAGAGCCCCTTCTTCAGGGGATACTGAAAATTTGTTTGTGTAGGACTACTTAATAAGTGAGTCATAAGACTTAGGTTTCCAAAACAAGGGGTTTTTTTCCTAATTACATGAGTTATATAGGTAAAATGCTTTTACCCTTTTTGCTTTGGCATAAGTGCTTTGATCAAATAGCCTGCCTTTTTTTTTTTTTTTTTTTTGTTTGCTGTGACCTACTCTGCTCATTCTTTGATGGTATGTATACACTAGATAGGTTAGAATAGCCATCAAGTCTAAGACACAGTACCAGATGTAATGTCAGCAAGAAAAGTGCACTGTGAAATAAAACAGCTGTGTAGAGCAACCCAGAGTTATGGGAAGGAATTCAGAGGAATTCAGCTTTTGGGGCTGCTCAAAATCTTCAAAGTTCTATTCAGTTGCTCCTCAAATCTTATCTGGGGCCATCTAAATGCCCTGATTATTACACCTGGTATCTGTCACGAGAATGGTTGCACAGCTTAAAGAATCACCACCAAAGATACTGGCAAAAAGCAGATTTCATTATAAATTCGTGGAGATGCAACTTTAATATAAGTCAAATACAAGGTTTGTTGCAGCATGGCAGGGTGGTAGAAATGCTGCAATGCCCTTTGAAGTGTCTCCTTCAGAAGCTGCTCGGAGTAAGGCCATGAGAACAGCCATTTCAAGTCCATGCACACACACACGCCACAGATAGCTCAGCAGAGGACAGGAAGGGGTTTTGTATGATGTATTCCAGCAAAAATTTATTCCAAAGCATGCTGAAGGGATCAAAGACAAAGACAAAACCATGTGGTGTGCACAGACATAAGTATGGTGTCAGTGACCAATGACTTGAGGGCACAGGGGAGGGCACAGGGGAGGGCACAGGGGAGGGCAAAGGGCAGCAAGGGGAAATGAGGGATGAATAACTGGGGTGGGCAGTGTCAACTGCCCAGTGGGGGAAGCGCTCTAATGTAGATTGGCAGTAGTGCTGCAGAGCACCATGGGTTGAGTCCTCTCTATCAGCCTAGGTGGGGAAAACTCTATGATATATTCTTCCAAGGCAAGACCCTGGGGATTTCCATGAGGAGGAGGATTCAAAGGATTCCACAACTCTCATGTTTTATCTCACTATGGAAAACTTCTCCAATGGACCTCTGCAGACACTTTACAGGAAAACATAAGTAAAAGCAATGATTACAACCTGAAGAATTCCTTTAACAAATGATGAAACTCATCCTGTCAACCCCCTTGTCCGAAAAGTTCATTGATGTAAACTGAGTTCTTCTCAACTTCTAAGTCCTTTGCTTGCTCCTGCAGCCTCTAGATGTTTATGTGGATAGATGTTGAGTCTGAAGAAAGGCTGAAGCAGTACATCATTTTGAAGTCTTGGTAGCTGTCTCCATGGGCAAGCCGTGAAAAGTCTATTGCTTCTCAGTTTTCTAGAGTTACATGCTTGGTGTTATTAGCATTTGTTAGCAGCTCACTCGGTGTCTAGGATGCGGCACTACTACATTTGCTTACTTCGCTAGCACTTTTGGTTCTCTTAGCATTTTTTAAGTTTTTATAGCAGCAACCCCAGGGGCCAATACTGAGGTTGCTATTTTCTTTTTCTACCTCTAAAGTCAACTTTGTTTATGCAGTCAGATTTAAACTGATGGACAAATCTGCTATGCTTAATTTTTTTTGTCACGAATTATGTTAATGTCAGGTGATAGCATAGCAGTCTTCCCGAAGCCACAGGGTGTTTTGGCCATGGAACCCTTTATTTGCTGATGGGGAGTAAGGTTTTTTAAAGGCTGCATGGGTGAGCAGGGGTTCCTCAGAAGTAATTTCTCAGAGGATAACCTGTAAACAGAATACATCTACAAGAAAAAATTAAGTTGTGATAGGCTGCAGGATTTAGTAAGGACTGAGTATTTGCAAATTTCAATTTCATGGATTTGTTATGTCTAAAGTACATAGAGAGACAAAATTGTATTTAGTTACACGAATGCTACACATCCTTTAGTAAGGCTGTTAGAGGCTTTTGCATCTCTGCTTCTCAATGGCTTTAAAGACTCGTTATTATTAAGAAAAAATTACTTGGATCTTATAACTACTCTTATAAAAAGGAGACACTTGTGCTGTAAGAATATAACAGAATTTTGAAAACTGAAAGCATTCTTAAACAGTCACAAGAAATAGCTATAAAGAAACTATGGGGGTTTTTTTTTGGTGAATTGCATGTGTTTGAGCAATTCAACATTGGTATATATATTTACATGAAATTCAGAAATATAAAACCAAGAGTCTTATAAACTTATGAAGTAGCGGAGAGACATTTTCTGTGATTAACATCTGTGGTTACATTCTTTTTCCTTCTTTTCTTCCACGCCCCTTGAGCTTGGTTTTTGTTGTCTCAGAGGCTCAGGAGAAGGGTCTTTGGGTGCTGCATTTGGCTGTTCGATGTACTGCTTGATGCTTATGCCTGTAGACATGGAAGCATACACTCTCTCTGAGGTTATTGATGGAGAGGGGTTATTTGTATCTAAAACAGGTGTGTTTTGATCAGGGTCACTCTCACTTCCAGCATGGGAACCAGGAGCGATCAGACGGCAGGAGGAAGGAGGACAGGGTGCTAGGCTTGAGAAGACCTGCAAACAGTCCAGAAACCAGTCAAAAATCAAGACTTGTGCAACATTTTTTCCCCTTTAATATCAACAAAATACGCAGAAATAGTCATGGATCTTGAGTGGAATAGTCTGCCAGAGCCATAAGTATAATGTGGCCCTAGTAGTTCTCTGGACCACGAATGTGTGGCAATAAACTCTGATTGAGGCTGTTATTTCAATAACAGAGCTCTTGATCTCAGGTTTTTGCCATTTGCTCCCCTTTGTTTTGAAAAGAAGCAGTACTTGAAGAAGTTCTGGTTAAAGTCAGTGCTAGTGCTGTTTGCTATTTATTTTTTTTATGAGTGCACATTGCTTGGTCATGTCCAGCCTCTCATCCACCAGCATCCCCAAGTCTTTCTTCCCAGGGCTGCTCCCAGTCTGTTCACAGTAGCAGTCCAGATTCAGCATATCTGTATTCTAGTAACAGAGTATAAATGTGACATTAATATATTATCTCGTTCTTCAAACTTTCAGAAGTTTTTCTCTTTAATGAGGTTTTCTTCCAGTACCTGTGGAGATCTAACACTTGAATCTAGCTGGAATTATAAGGGTGGACAAATCATTAAGTGGACAATTTCTCTTCTGGCTGATTCTGGCTGTCTATACTGGAAAATCAAAAATAGTATTTTCTCTTTTGGTTTTAGAGACATATTTCTTGAGCTCTGAAGCAGCAGGCATCAAGACAGCTTGGGAAGAAAAATCATTCTGCTAAAAAAAGAAGGAATTGAACCTAAGTGAGTGAATTTACAGAAGAGATATATTCTCCCAAATGAGGGCAGCAACTTCTCGTTGACATTAGAGGACTGGATTTTTGACAAAAGACAAGGAAGCTATGATGCAAAAGGCCTGTGGCATGCCAGATTCTAGTTATAGATGATAAGTGCATAATGAAAAACATGTTGAACAAGTCAGCCCTTTAGAAAGTTTAGATCAGTTTTGACTGAGAGAATGCTTTTACTCATTTTGCTTTTGCATCAGGGCTTTGATCAAATAACCTGATGCCATGACTGAATACATTCTAAAATGAACTTAACAGCTCATGGAACTACAACCTATTTTGTAAATAATACGAAAGTCCCTCATTTTTGAAGCTTCCTATAATATTAATTTCTGATCAGTTAATACCTTAATTTCATTTCCAGTAACCTGTTAAATCACATTCCATGCTGCAAGGTTTTATGCACATATACTTTAGCTTCATCTTTATTTTTTACCTTATCTATATTAAAGAAAAAAAATCGCAGCTAGCACAATATAAATTCTCTAGGCTTCCATTATTAAGCATATCTATAAGGTTTAAAATAACACTTTTAGTACCAAACTATGGATTTGGTCAAATAAAATTAAAATGCAATTCAATTGGAGAAAAGCTTTCTTCACACCTCCTGTGACCTCAGATTAAGTTGATTTCAACTGTCTTTAACATCTGAGTAAAAATTCAGCTTAGATTATGAAGTTGTTGAAACTTCTGGATGAACATGGATGCACTTAAGCCCTTATTTTTGTCTGGAACACCTGGGAGGAAAAGAAAAATAGTTTCTGATTTTTTTTTTTCCTTTCATCTGTTCACCTTTCCTTCCCTTCTGTATAGTAATCAAAACATGCAGTGGCCCTAGGAAGAGATACATTATACATGTTAGAACACAGCCCTTCTGAAAACACCAGCAGGGATTTATTGAAGGAAAACACCAAGAACCCCTTTCTTTGCACCCTTAGTAACCACAGCAGCCTTCCCCCTGCTCAGGCATCTTATCAAGGCTTCAAGATTGCCTTGCTCTTATGTAGGGCATAAGCCAGGTTCTGTGTAAAAACCTATAATCTCATTACAGTAACATTATTATAAACTGCTTTAAATGCTTTTTGATTTCTTTCTGTCACATGTTAATACATCTTCAACTTCTCTTTAATTACCTGTGACTTCCCTGTAACATAAGCAGAGCAGGCCCTTGATCTTGTCTTTATCTCTTGCTCTAAGAAAGACTGGAGATTCACCCTCCTATCCTGGAAAGCCTACCAAAGCAGCAACCTGAAGGAAGCAGTTCCTTTCATCTCCTGCTTAAACAAGACAAAAATTAAATAAAGAACTACTTAAATACAGAAAATCTGACAATAGGAAGAGACTCACAAGCAAAGCAAAGGGAGCAGGAAGCATAAGTCTGTAAAAAGCTTCAGGCAGACCCTACAAGACTGGCAAAGCTCCAATCCTCTGAAATAGAAAAATCAATTAGATACACCAAGCAGAGATATGATGCACTAGGGAAAAAGGGGAAAAAAGTCCTGTTCTACACAGAGACAGAGACTGAGACAGAGACAGAGACTGAGACAGAGACTGAGAGAAGTAAATATGCACCCTCATCTTTCTCATCAGAAGCAGGTTGCAGCAAATCCATATTAATCACTCCAAAACCCACAATCAGATAGTTTTGGTGTCCGCGTGACACTCAATAAATTCATGATTTCATATTTTAAACCCTGAAATGAAAGTATTCCATGCAGCCATCAAGTGCCTGCTTTCTTGAATCCACAAAAAGACAAGCTGAACACTTTTTTTGCAGAGGAGATGGTAATAAAGGTAATTAGATCAGGCAAACTGAAAAATCACCCAGCTGGATAACTTGTATACCATGCAAAATTCTCTTTAACTTCCTTCCCTACTCAGAAGCTGTACAAAGCTACGTTGGGTCCATCATCTCCTGCAATTTAGACAACAAAACATCTTGGACAGGAACTCAGGCAATAACAAAACTGTTGTGGACAATTTTTCAATCAGGTCTCAGAAGGAACTGAATGAAGAATTTGATATTAATAATTGACCCACTGAATTTAGTCCCCTTCTACTTGTTTAGAAGAGTTGAAAATAAATGTTTAAATACTTAATTTTGAATCAAGGCTCTGGAAATAGAATTTAAATGTGTAACTTTAGGAGGACCTCAGGGATAAAGTGGTGTCTGTTTATGGCTATGGATAGTAAATTATCACAGGCTTGAGATATCTAATGCTTTCTGAAACTCCTTGGGGTATAGTAAGAGTTCATCCTTTACTCATTTTGGAATTTTGCATAGAGATGCCACTAGTTCTTTGTTAGGACTCTCTGTGGAAGAGACAAATGCACAGATTAAGATGCAAACTCAGCAGCTAAATTCCCTGGGCAGAACAGAGTTATCTACAATCTCCCATGGCGCTAAGCAGGTCAGCTGCTCCTAAGAAGCAATCTTGTTCGGTGTCAAAGCTCTGCATCAGCAAAAAACATGCTGCACCAATTGATGCAACTGTTGTCTTCTCCACAGAGTTGTTAGAGGCTCATGGTTTAGGCACTGTTAGCACTGTGTTCCCTCATGGGCACCGTTCATTAGGCGTCCTCAGAGCAAAGCTAACATGTATTGACAACACCGAGTTCAGCAGAAAATGCAAGTCACAATCCATTTTATTCAAAAGTAGAGACAGACATCCTTATGGCATAGGTCTTCCTGCCTTGTGAGCAGAAGCAATTTCTGAAATAGGTTTAATAGGAAAGCCAGCTACAGCAAATGAGAGTCCAATTTTGCAGTATATACACTCTTTTTGAGGAAGAGTGCATCTCACACCCATGTTATGGATTTTATCTGATTTTACCTAATATTTGCCTAGCTGGTAATATATGAAAAACATCTTCTGCACACAGAAAACATTAGTAATTTTACCTAGATTTCCTAATATTTAGGTTTCTCCGTGGGCTGCGGGTGGATCTCTGCTCCACCATGGACCATCATGGGCTGCAAAGGGACATCTGCCTTACCATGGTCTTCACCACAGACTCCAGGGGAATCTCTACATCTTAATGTCTTAAGATAAAATGAAATAGTAGCAGGAATGTGCTTTACACTCTGTAGTGAACAGAAACAAAAATCAGGAAACATTACAAGGAACACCCTTCTCAGGCTAACATTTCCAGTCCCCCTAATTTTCCTTTTGCATATTGATATCCTATGCAAGATGTACAAAAATATCTGTTGACAGTTTCCTGCTCTTAACTGCTGTTTAAGTGGCCTCAAGTGCTAAAAAATTCAGGATTATTAAACATGATAATTTTTAGTAATTATTGCTTGTATGGCATTATACTTTGCAAGACTTTGCAAACAATTGATAATCACTTAATACAAAATTTATGGTCTTAGAAAATGCAATACTAACTCAGTTTTGTATTTCTTTTTCTTTGTTTTGCCTTTATGGATTATATGCACTACTTGAATTCATGTAATTGAAATGAAAATTTTAGACCAAATAGCAGTCAATTAACTCACCAAACACCTTTCAGGATAAAGCGTGACATAATGCAATAGGACTTTTGTCTTCCTGCTTTTTAAATTTTTTCTCAATATCATTTACTCTGTTTTGATATGTTTTCCTTCTTTTTATTTTTTTCCTTGGCCAAAGAAATGGCTGAAGTGGATTTTTTTTTTTTGCAGGTAATTGGAATTGACCTACCAGCTGGGAATAAATATTTACTGTCTGCTGTACAGAAATAGATATTTCTATACCTGCCCATCTGTAGTTTTGTAGAATAAGACCTTACTCATAAATGTGGCAGCTGGCTAGAATAGTTAAGGTATGATTTTTTTATGACTTGCTAGGCAAGACAGAATAACAAACCCCACATAAGTCACCAAGAGATTAGTTACTTCAGCTTCAGGCTGCAGCAACTTATGTTACCAACTTTGTCAAATTTCTTCACCTTCCCCATCTTTCCCGCACACCTACACGCTTCATGTGGGTAAAAAAACTGTATCCATTTTTTATATCTTTCAATCTTGAGCATTAAATTTCAGAAGTAAAACATGATTTACCTCAGTGTTGAAGACAGCAATTTTGTGCACTCAGGTAAATGCAGAATCAAAATATGGTTTTAAGGAGTCAAAATTTAGACCTTGTTAAAGGATTATTTACTGAAGACTCATAATTAAATGCTTCAAAATACAGTGGCACTGTACATAAGAGATTATCCCAGTCTGCCTGCCATAGCTTCTCGCTTCATTTAAGAGAAATCATGTCTGTTGTCAAAATACATTTACCTTTGACATAAATAAAAATGCAAAGGCATGATGCCATATAAATTAAGGATATTACTTGCCCTTTAATATTACTTGCCCTTTTGTTTTTGTCAAGAAAAAAATTCAGTTAATAGGAGGTGTTAAGTGGCAGTTTGGAATTCCACTGTTGAGTTTTTATCAGAAGTGGTTTTCTTTCACCAAGTTTGCACCAGTAATTTTTCTTTCGCTGCTTCAGATTGAATGCTATAGAGTGAATTACTTTTTTTTTCACTGTTACCTGTTCCCATTTAGCATCCTCAAACACTCTAATTTCAATTGCTCCCTATGCAAGTTTAAAAGTTTGTTTCTAGTAAGTAATAAAATATTCTAGCCATCTCCTTAAGAAGAAGTTCCACAGAAAAGGAGCAAGCTAATCAGTTCATTTATAACCTCTTGTTTTGTTACATTAGCACAGAGATTAAAAAGCCATACTAGCAAAAAATTAGCAGTGGACTGATTTTAGTTAAGGTGGAGTCCAGGCTCTCCATGCTTTTACACCACCAAATAAACAGTGTAGGAAAAGCCACCTAGAAATGCTTAGCAATCTCTGCTTTTATTCCTTAACAGAATATTACTTTGGCTAAGATTTCAGCACTTTATTTTTCTGCCTGGTGTATTGCATAGAAAGGTATTACATGACAGAATTCTAAACAAAGCCACTGGAATTTATCAATAAGCTTATTTTCTATGTAAAAATAGGAGAACGTACACAGAACCATTCAGCACTTCACAAGTCAGACATTAGGGCACTTATCTTCCTCATTAGCATTTGTTTGGAACACCTTCTTTTTTGCTGTTAAGAAGAGTGTTTCAGCTCGTTGGTCCAAATCCAGTTTTTCTCTCTTTTTCCTCTCCCTTTGCACACATGGTTTGTCTAAAAAGGTCTTGTCTTTTTTCTCTGCCCTCCTTTGATTTCTTTATGCTCTTTTCAGGCTCCATATTTACTGCAAATGGATCTTCTCCACTGCGTCTCTCTTCAAACTTATTGTATATCATCTTTATTCACCTGGAGGAGCTTTCCTACATAAATCAGTCTGAATAATCCAGCACACTTTTTAAATCCATTTACTGACTTCTCCTTCACTGCAATCCATAACTTAAAGATTCCAGAGATTAATTTTCAATGCATAACTCTATCTTCTTCTGTTCAAGCCACTCTGCCCTTTTATTTTGCCTCTTGCCTCTTGCAAGAGTTATTTGCTCTTTAAGGAACATAGCACTAATATTCTGATAGCCCTTTTCTTCAAGTAAATGCCAAAATTGCAGTGAGTATGGAACAAAGATCTCTCGTGCTGAACACTAATCGGTTGCTGATCATCTAGACCATGGTATTAGCTAGTAGCTGATGTTCTGCACTAACATCTCCCCATCTGTACCCTGAGGAGCTATTTATTTGTTTTTTTGGTTCGCCATCTACAAAAGAAAGATTAGTTTCGTCATCTGTATCAAAAATATATTTACAGAATAAATAGATCAGAATATGTAGATCTATATGTACATATTATAAATAGACTAAAATGTACAGACATCATAAAAGAGGCCTTATGGATTTATTAAAAAAAACCCAGTTAAAATCTTTCCTTAACACCACATCTGACCCATTTTTTGTTGGGTGTCATGGCAACAAAAAGATTAAATCCTATATTGCTGTATTTCGAAGTAGAAAATAGCAGCATGTCATCCATTAATCTTCGGTTCTATAGAGGAGGATGAGATGTGTAAAATAAAAGAACCCCACTTGAGATTTCACCTCCTGTCCCCTTGGTCCCTATTTGGAAAAAAAATTATTTACTAACTCTTGTACTTTTATGAGAATATAGCAATTAAACATTTATCAAGAATACATTTTAGAAAGAGAAACTAATTAACAAATTAGCAAATGGCCCTTTAGAGATCATTTGGATCACCCTGGATTAACCATTCATTTATTAATTAAACCAGAGATGAAATCTCAGTCTCTTATATCCTAATGAACTGTTCTAACAGGTTTTTTGGACTGGATTGAGTTAAAGGAATAGAGAAAGGAATAGATCTGTTAATTATTTTGGAATTCTATTCTGTCTGTGTAGTGGAGTTTCTGTCTTCTTGTTTCTGTCTTCTTATCCTTACCAAGGAGCTTCTCAGCACTTGCTCTTTTGTACTTCAAAATAGTATTTCTCCAAGGATACCTGAGAAAAATGCCTGAATAAGTTATTTCCTCTGGATTTTTCACCTCAATGTTTTATATAATTATTCTGACACTTGGCCTTTACAGTCTGCCTGTATAGAAGGACTGAAGTAAAATTTCTACTTCCTCCTGTCCTTAGTCATCATTAAAGATGAGTGAGTTTAGTCACCATTTTCAAAAATTCAAATTATTAGTTATAATATCCAACAAAGTCTGTAAGGAAAGCCAATGAAATGCATTCAGTATGCAATTGGATGAAAGAAAACATTCCTGGAGTTACCAGCTTATATCATAATACTCTTGCTACTTTTCAGCACTAGTATATCCACATAAATCACACTAACACCAACAGCTTCAAGAAGAAACCTGAATTGCATTAGAAAAAAAAGGTGGTCTTGGATTTCCTAGAGATATCATTTTAATTTTAAAATATCAACTTTTTAATAGGAAAATAATAAAAAAAAAAACTGAGTCTAGAGCTTTTCCTTTCCACAATAACTAGTTTCAGAAAATTAGAAGTACTTGTTTTCCATTTATTGCTAGGCCAATCAGCAGCAATCCTTACTTCTTCTCTTGCCACTCTCCAACATTTCTACCTTGAAACTCACTCAAGGGTCTCTAGAGCTCAGAAGCGCTTGTTTTCCAAGCAGTGTTCAAAAAAAGCAGGAAGAAAACAAATGAGAGACAGAAAAAGAGAGAGAGAGAAAGAGAATGAGATTTATAATAGTCTCTGAGACTGAGTCTTGAGAGTGGAACTATAATCATGTCCACCTGAGTGATTTCAGTTCAACAAAGAAGTGGTGGAAATGTTTTCTTAAATTGATTTATTTGAAGAATTGTGGTGTAACATTAAACCACCATGTGGTCTGTTTTGCTCAGGTTTTGAGACTGTGACTGTCTTCAGTGAGATTCTATGTACATTTGCCTGTCATATAAAGTGCAAAGCATGTTTTCAGTTCCCAAGGACTTGAAACTGAAGGAGTATTTTAACCCTTCAGTTCTTGCAGCAAGACTTTTCCTTTATAATCCATTCCTGATAAGAATATCTATATGAGTGATAAATTTGCCTTAAGAGTCCAGGAAACAAGGGAAAATACCACTCTTCATAGGTCTTCATTTTGGTCAAACTCTCAGGGCCTGTGGTATTTTAATAACTGAATGACATTTAGAGCACCGGTTTCCTTGTGCAGTGATATATGATTGTGTAATATCTTCTCAGCTGAACTACAGTAGCCTAATGGCTTCAGAACCCTTATCAAAAATCTGCCTGTGAGGCTTTCTACAATGTGTGTTGAACATCAGGCGGTGAAGCTTTGAAAAGCATTTTTATTCCCTAGATGGAGAAAAAGAAGAGGAAAAAAGAATAACACTTCTGTTATGCCCAGGAAGATTTGTGCTTTTGTAACTGAAAGAAAAAAAGGAAGGAAAAGAACAGCTTTACCATAAACACGTAAATTTTAAAAAACATGCTTTAAAATTCAGTTGGGCAAATCTGTTCTCATATTAAGTAATATTCCAGAATGATACTGAATTCAATTTACTTAATCTCTATTTGTCTAGGGCCAGGGATCTTGGGGCTGGGGTGGTTCCCCCCACCATTCTGTTCTTCGCCTTCACTCTTGCCTGTCAGAGGGTGTCAGAATCCATTCTGATGACCTGTTTCCAGATGGTCCTCTGCTTGGCAGATTTGATATGCCACGTCACATAAAAAGCTCATAAAACTGAAGTGGCATTCACTTCACACAAAGCTTTGATTATCAGCGTACATACAGGGAACGGCACAGCATCTCCCTGCCAAGCACTTAGTGCCCACTGGTTCCATAATCCAAGCTGAGCACAGCAAAGTTTAACATTTTCAGTCTTTTTGTCGCACTTATATCTGCTGGGCTTCTTTTGAGTTAAAGAATGGACACGTGCAAATAAAAAAAATGAAAATATTTTTTTAAAAAAGGGAAAAACTATATTCAAAAGAAATTTCAGTTTAAACAATGCTACTTAAGACATGAAAACTGAGAAATTTCAAGTGTTATTTCTAGCTTGATTGTTTTTTAATCTTTATTTATTATATATCTGGTTGCTCCAGTTTGCGCTGGAGTACAGTACTATGTAAACTTTGATAGACAACAGGGCTACTTTATAAAAATCTTGTTTTTCCATCTGAAATTTGAATTAATGTTTCAACAAACAGGATCAGTAAGACAGTTCATTTTGTTGACTTTAGTTAAGTACTCACAGCAGAAGAAGGCTAGAGCAGCCTGGAATTGTTTAAATAGTATAATTCACTACAGATATAGAAAAAAAAATGTTAGTTCATTCTTTATATGAAGCTACATTCTGAATTACATTCTGCTGCTGGAAAAAGAGCAGTTTGCCCTTTTGTAGATTTAAAACAGTCAATGCCATCTTTACTGGCCTTGTCAGAGCAAACAACAATTAAAACAGCAATGAATAGCTTTCTCAGTAATTGTAATACATATATAAGTTTTAATATATCTGGACTTTTTGCTTTTGCATAGGTCTGACCTGCAACCAAGAAGCTTACATGACACAGGAGGGTCCCTTCCAGGAAATACATGGATTAGTAACCCTAAAAATGTGAATATTTGCCTGCTCCTTTTTCCTTCCATCTACCTCTTATGATCGTGGGCAACATGTCTAAAAATAAAGTCTCAGTTTAGCGGTGTTTTAGTGTTTCTGTCATTTTACCTTGGAAACAGACATAAATGACTAATCTATACAGATTCCATGTTTATGTAGGTAAGAAAATCGAATATGTACCTCTGTATTTATGTATGTATGTATGTATTTATGTATGTATGTATCTATCTATCTATCTATCAATCAATCAATCTATTTTGAAAGGAACCTACCAGGGAGAATTTTGAGGTCAAAACTAATCAGTTAAGAATTAGAATGTGCAAAAAAGAAATTTAGACTCTTAAATTCCTGACTAATAAGAATGTTTGTATACTTACTTTTCTAGTTCTAGATTCTAAATTAATTTTTCTCATCTATGAAAATGTGAAATCTAATCACACTAATCGATTTTATGTATAGAAAAAAAAAAAAAAAACATAATCTTGTGTATATGGAAACTCTTTTCATGCTGATGAAGACCAAAATGAATGCATATAATATTTTTTTAATCTTTGTTATTAAGCTTGTTATGTTGTTGTTTCTCCTTCACAACCTGTTGCTATTGTATTCAGAAATCTTTTAAATGGAATTAAGACACAAGGCATTTATAGGAACAGATTTCACCAATCACTGCTCTATAGTTCAATTAGCAGGTTTGTGTATCAAGGAAATTCTCAGAGAGTCACAGTTAAACAGCTTAAAAATAAGCACTACATTTTTGTCAAGGTGTAATAATGAGTGGGATAATAGAAAAAAAATAATGTCTTTAATAAAACTGAAAAACATAACTTGAGCAAGAAGTCAAATATTAGACTGAATCTGAATTTTCAGATAAATGTAAGTTATTTTGAAATCATGGGAGAAATTTCTTGTCATGGTTTGAGCCTGGCACAGAGCCAGTGTTCCCATGAAAACACCCTCTCCCTGGGGTCTGCTGTGAGATGTGACCAGGAATAAGCAAAACAGGCTCTAGCTTAAACATAAAGAACACTTTATTACTTAAACTACAGGAAAATAGGAAAAAACTATAAGGAAAAAGAAAAAAAAATTGAAAACCTTACAAAAAACACTTTCTTCCTCTCCAACACCAGAATTTCCCAATCACATACATTCTCTTAAATCACCAACTGCTCAGCCTGGCACCACCCTTTAGAATACTCAAACTTCAGTTCATGAAGAGGAGAGGAGTTCTTCTTGTTCCATAGGCTTCTCCTGGAAACACGCTGAAACTTCGTGTGCTTCCAATGTCACTCGGCACCGCCCGGAAAAAAGTCCTTTTGCCACTTGTGACATCTTCCTTCCATGCCCAGTGCTCTCACCACTGTGCATGGACCAGAGCTGCTTTTAGGGTTGTGTTTTAAGGATGCCTTGTCTCACTCCAAAAAGGCACAGTCTCTGCTTTGGGACATCTGTCCCCCCCATATTTTTCCAACCCCCTGGGGCTGAGGGGTCCCCACGATGAACCCTCCTGGTTCTGAGGCACTGCCTCCCCCTAAGTGCAGTCTCTGTGTCACAGGAACAAACTGAGTCCATGGCTACAAGAAAAGTCCAGCCAAAAGGCCACTCTAATCATCTATCTCCCCACTCAGTCGTCTCCACAATCCTTCGGGCCAGGTCCTTGTCTCATCTCATCTCTTATCTCCCTTCTTATTTAACTCCGAGGAGGATCAGCATTTATGCAAGGCCCCAATCATTTAAGAAAGGGTTAAAAATTTCAGTCTCTGTCTGTCCCGGAATGCCGGTACTCCCACATGTGCTGCTGCTCCGGCCGGCCAGGCTGCACTCTTCCCCCCCACCCTTTCTCCTCCTGGGCCAGCTGCTATCACATTCAGACTCCAGCTCTCCTCTCTCTCCCTCCTGGGGGGGGGAATGGCTGCCTGATGTCTCTTGGGGCTGCTCCTCCACCCTTCCATCCTCGAGGGCCTCCTCACCCCCCATCTCTGTCCAGGCCCCGGCCTACCGAATGGCTGCCAATCCCCCGCAGAGCAGCAGCGGCTGGACAGGGGAGGGAGATCCGACCTCTTCGCCTCGACGTCCCAAGAGGCCTCTCAGGGCCGAAGCTCTGCTTTTTAACTCCTGTGTATTCTCGGAGGTGTGTCCAAACCGCACTGGTCACACCAGGTGCCAATATCAAACTCCGAGCATCCATTGGTTTGACCACAGCCTCCCAGAATTCCCACTTCTTCCTGGTCAAACCACCACATTTCTGCTTCAGTTATTGCACAGAATGGAGTAAAAGAGCTTTGGTTGATTAAAGTGGAAGGATTATGGGTTTTTATTTTAAAAATGAGTACCTGCACAAGAAATGTTCTCAGCAATGTTGAGCAATTTATGCACAATGAAGTCACCATGTAAACACAAGGTCAATGCCTGATCGAAGCACCTGTATTGTTGTTATTACTATTTGAAAGGATTTAATTCAGCATTTCTGAACTTTATGTTAAGGTAACAAATTGTATAATAAAATATTGTAATTAAAATGAACCACTGTTTCTCCCCCTCCCATCTTCTTACATAATTGGATGAACTTAAAAAGACTCACATTTCTTGCATGACCAAAAGAAAAAAAACCAAAAAAAATGCATAGCTAGCATTGCCATCTGTGTCCATCAATTTCAAGGTATCCTACTTTTCTCTAAAAGTCTCCAGTTGTGAATAGTAGAAGAGAATCTGATGGTGACTCAGTTATAAAGAAAGAGCCGTGTCCTTGGCTTGACTGTTTAGGTTCTTAGTGGGAAGAAACACTGCATCTACTGCCTACAGCCATAACTTTATTTCTGTCTGCATCAGGTCTCACTAGAAAATTCAACTGTATAAAAAATCTGAAATGGTTTCACACAAGTAAAGCAGAACTGTGTGTGTGCCATGACAGATTCATCTCTAGATCATTCCTAGTGCCAATAACTTTTTCTAAGCTGGGTTTGGGATCAAGAGACATACTAGGAATATTCTAATGAACAAGTAACACAATTAATTCCTCTTACTCGTTCATCCATGGGTTCTTTGTTTAAAAATTAATGTTTAGGCTGACATTCTTTAACTCTCTGTGCTGATAATTCCAGATGGAAGAAATATCTGTGCTTATTAAAAATCATTATGCATTGGGAATTTTCCCTTCAACTTCTCTTTTTCTTCTCATTTCCTAAAAGAACCATTTAGAACTAATGATGTGTGCTCCTAGAATTTTTCCATAGAACAGACCACTTTATCAACTTTATACATAGGAGTAATCTTTTGTTTCTGCAGAAGATAACCATCAGCAAAATAAAAGGCTTGAGCAGGTCTACAGTAGTTTATTTGTCTGTCAGTAGGCAGGCAGCCATGCTTTAACTCTGGCTCATTATCGTTCCCTCTTGACATTACCTATCTTTAGTATATCCCTTGTCTTGCATCAGTAATGACTGTCTTCAGATGCCTGAGGCTTTTCTTAGACTGCTTTCAACCCCCTTTTTTCACTTCATTTTTATTTCTCTCCCTTCTAAATTTTTCATGACTTTCAAATTATCTGTTGACTGTAATTACATTACTTCAGGCCTTTCAGTCTGTTTTACCTGGAAAGACTCTGTGAGTGTATACAACTACACTACTTCATTGTAAATTATAATGTAATGTCAGATATACCTGTCAACCCAACAGTTTTTATTAACTTCACAAACAGAAAAAATTGCAGTAAGATCTAAGGCCCTATATATAGTGAGTGACTTCTAGATACAGAATGAGAAATGTGCGAGCCAAATACGCAAAATTTAGAAAGTAGGTTCCAAAACCTGAGGGAAGGATTTCACAACACGATTTTCTGTTTACAGGATATTTCGCCGGTGAATGTGAAATGGAAGATAAATAACAAAAAAATACTTCCATGTTTGTCATACCTATCTAAGGAATAATAAAATGCAATTGTGTCAAGAGGCAATCAATGAAAGTGAGAGAGGCAATTTGAGAACGATATCCAGCATTTTTTTTCACAAAACAAGTATGTATGTACATATATATAAATAGTAGCTGTGTAATAAATAAAAAGGATGAATGTAAACACAGAGACAGTCTAGAATCATACCTGTGAATTGAGTGCTTTTAAAAAGTTCATTCCAGCAATGGCAACTTATACCAAGTCATACAGTTCAACTGTTGGGACACAAAGATCACTGGATGACAGTCTATGCTGTGTATTGTCACAGATAAACTTTTTTTCTGTTAAATCTGCGGAGATTACCTCTGTTTTTTTGTTCAGTACCTGTGGAAATTGCTTCACATTTTGAAGTGCTGAAGTCTTTGTCTGATTATTATTGTCACTAATTAATGTTATGGAAATAATTAAAGTATTTAGCAAGACTTCAAAGCCTGTTTGTGCTACAGCCTGTATTCCCTTGCCATTAAAATATTTATCTTTCCTCAAAAAGTCATGAACTAAAACTGTAAAACTGGGTGGACGCAAGAAACAGAAGAGGAGACCACAGGGTAACAGCATGACAATTATGAGTGTAAGAAGCAGAGGTCAAAAAACTCCAACTGCCTAGACAAAGTTATACATGTCTTCTTTCTCCAGTTTCCTTTATGTGTCTTTTAATTAAAAATAAGTGGCCTGATTTTCAAAAATCTCAGCACTCAAAACCTGCACTGATTTCACAGGCAGCTCTGGGTGTCAGCACATTAGAAAATTAGGCCAGAAGTGTTTTCATCTTTGGAAACTTCATAAGATTTATCCTTTAAATGTGAGTGACTAAAGGAAAACATTGATAGCTGTAACTTGCAGCAGTGGAGCAGGGCAAGCTTCCAAAAATCATGACAAATTTAGTGTGCTATAGTTATCTTTTGCCCCCTCTTTCTGTTTCTTGGTATTGCATCTCTTGCCTGACACATTTCTGACCCATTTTGATATAGGAAAGAGTCAAAGAATCCTGGGCAAATTTCATATTCTTCTTGTCAGAGCAGTGGGGTGGTAGGCTTGGAAATTTACATCCAGTATATATCAAGTAAACAACCTAGAAATATCTATACTGTCTTTTGATTTCTTTTCTTGTTTATATCACCTTTTTTTAATAGTAAGATATTCAGGGTATCCCAATCATTACTATGGTTCACACTTGCTCTTATCAGTTGGGACAAAAACTAAGGATGCCAAGATTTTGAAAGAATGCTATGTGAATTATGAAATTTTTAATTATTTTTATATATTTATTTATGAAAGTTTGATTGGGTGCTAAAAATCCATTTTCCTTTAACTGTAGGAAAAGCTACTACACTAGTAATAAAAAAATGGATATTCAAAGAGATCTGTGAAAATGGGTAAAATATATATCTGCACTCCCTTTCTTGTTATCAAAACACACCTGATACTGGCAAGCAGCCTTTTTTCTTTGAGCTGAAATTATTTGTGTCTTCACAAAGAGATGATGTTAATGTAGCTAATGTCCTAGCTTCTCAGAAGTTTCTTGCATACCTTCAATATACACTTACATTTTATACCTGCAGTTCCCCTTTTGCTTAAAAAAATATCTTTAGCTATGTTCAGCTGATTCCATCATAAAATCATCCCAAAAGACCAATACTATGATTTTTCATATCAGAAACTTCATACTGAGGGATCAGATGAATTCCTGTGGGCTGTTTTCAGAGTCCTATTTCTGTATTATTTTGTGTGCTGGTTTCAGCCAAGGAGAGGGTTAATTTTTTGCAGTAGCTGAGAGGGTGTGTGGCTGAGGGGACCTGGCCAGGACCAAGATGTTCCTGGATATTAACTTACCTCATTGCAAGGGGGTGGGGAGGGGGAAGGAGCTCTGGCTTCTGAGAAGAAGAGGATGGCTTCTGGTCAGTAGAGAGTGTGGAGGATGAGCTGTTGGGGTAGGGTGCCAGCAGTCACAGTCACATTGCTTTGGGTCAGGCTTGGTGAGCATCTGCGTGTAAAACATCTTCTCTTTTGTACATTTTTGTTATAATGTTGTTGCTGTTATTGTTAATTTTCTTACTTTGTTGCTTTTTGTAAGGTTTTTTTATCTTAGCCCGTGATCTACAAGAGCCTCCAGCTGTCCTCCTGGGGGAAGGATGGGCGTGAGGGAGTGGGAGAGGGGGGAAAAGGGAACCGGGTGAGCACCAGTGTGGTTTGGTGTCTTGGTGGAGAACTCAGCTGGGGAGTTCCATTCCAAAACCACAACATTTTCTCAGGGAAGTGGGAAGAGCATGATCTGTGTGACAGCTTACCTTGCTCTAATACTTTTTGTTTTCTAATGTTTTGTACTTAGGTTTGTATGATTTCTGGGGCTTCTATTTCTCAATGGACTTCGATATTGACATTCATAGTCATAATACACTTCCCTCATATCTTAATGCTATCTTCATAGATTTCTGGTTAGGATGTTTTGGTATCAGTACAAATGGGAGCTGAACAAGTAAAGAATAGTCCTGTCAAGAGGGTCTTGGGGGCGCTGGTGGGTGAGAGAATGGACATGATCCAGTAGTGTGCACATGCAGCCCAGGAAGCCAATTGTATCCTGAGCTCCTTCTAAGAGCAAGAAGGGTAGGGAGGTGTTTCCACTCTGGTCTTGTGAGAGTCCAGCTGAAGCACTGTGTGAAGCTCTGGGATCCCCAGCATAGAAAGGATATGGATGTGTTGGAGTGAATCCCAAGGAGGGCATGAAGTTGATTAGAGGGGTGGAGCAGCTCTGCTGTGAGGAAGGGCTGGGAGAATTGGGACTGGGATTCAGCCTGGAGAAGAGAAGGCATTGGGGTGACTTAATTGTGACCTTCCAGTTCCTGAAGGGAGCCTACAGGAAATACAGAGTGAGACTATTTACAAGAGCACATAGTGTCAGGAAAATGGGCAGTGGCTTCAAACTGAAAGAGGGAAGGTTTAGATTTGATATTAAGAAGGAATTCTTTATTGTGAAGATGGTGAATCAATGGAACAGGTTGCCCAGAAAAGCTGTGGATACTCCATCCCTGGAAGTGTGGAACACCAGGTTGGATGGGGCTTTGAGTAACCTGGTGTTCAGACCTGGTTATTAAAATTCTTAGAGAGATGCCTCTGCCTGAATTAAGGTGCAAGGAGACCATATGCCAAAGTCAATAAAGTGGATTTTATGTAACAGTAAATGTGAGGTAGTGAGAGAAAGAGAGAAAAAAGGAAAGAAATAGGAAAAGAGGGTGGGAAGAAATAAAGAAACAGATTAAGAGAAAATATCACCGCTCCATGGATCCCAAGCGCATCCTCTTGTGGTGTCCTTGGTGGTGAGGGTCCTGCAAAACATTAAATGAATTCAATGGACTAATATATGTTTGGGTCAGGTAGGAATACCCAGGTACCTCCCCTGAAGGAGACAAGTTTCACAGTCCCTTGCAGCAATCTCTGGATCCATTGCACCACTTTGTGTCACGTGCAGGGCTGGTGCAAGGCCTCAGGAATCAGTCAGGGGTGGGGGCACTCTGGGGGTCTGTGATGGTTTATGAGGCTTCTCAGCTGCCTCTCAGGCGAATGCCCCGTGTGTGTGTGGCCTTCCAGGGTGGGGGTTTTACAGCTGAGCCAGTTTGTGTAAGGGAGGATGGCTGTTCACTGCCTCTGACCAGAGGTTCCACCACACACCCAAAACTCTCCTTGTACTCCCCATCTTAATCCCAGCCAGAGCTAGTTTTCAGGACAGCTGCTTTGACAGGCTTTACTTTCTTTGTGGATTCAGTCTTTACCCTCAACCTTGTTCACTTCATCCTAGACCTGAGAAAACTGGGAAACAGTGTCACCCTTATGTTATCTGAAGTTCCTTTAGGTGACTTAACTCACAGTCCAAAGGAGGCACATTCAGGGACAGGTAGGCTTTGGTGGTCACAGCTTCTTAACGCAGTTTTGCCATAACAGGAAAACATCCTACATAACGATGTTTGAACCATTAACCATAACATTTCAGTATCTCGCAACTGGTCCAGTGAAAGGTGTCCCTGCAGGGGTGTTGGATGTAGACGATATTTAGTGATCTTCCCAATGCAGGCCATTTCATGACCCAGTGTTTCTATGATTTTCAAGCTTCAAGTTCCTGTGGCCCATCTTGAAGTAACTCATCTGATGGTCTGCATTAGGAAGGTCCCCAAGGATCCTCTGTATGCATTTTTTTAATTAATAGAATTCACTGAACACTGTCAACGTTTCTGAATACTCATGAAGTAAAGCAAAACATTAATTTCAGCTGCATTTGAGTCCCTTTCACATGAGTTCACTTTCTCTAAATGTAAGTTCCAAGTCATTGATTAATTTTTGAAGAGCTACTGATAATCTATTTAAAACTAGAAAGATGAGTATTTACATTTTAATATTATGCCATTTATTTATTTTATAATCAATGCACATGAAAACATATCTATTTTGCCTCACTTCAGCTACATAACAGTAAATTAAACAAATTAAATAAATAATAATTGTTTGTTTATTGGCCTGGGAAATGCAAGTACTTGTTTCTTTGATGTTTGTAATTAAGAAAGGAGCAGGTATTTCCCAGAACTGAGGATGACAAGCACAAATTTCTGACTACAACGTCTAATTCTGTGATGTTATTCAAAGATATAAATATGATTATGTTTAATATGAATACTCTTGGTCTAATGGGAAATATGTTTTGCAAAGAATTTTTAACATTGACTTAAAAATCCGTTGAATTCAGGCAAATGAACAAAACTTTTATTTTAATTATCATCAAACTTTTTACATTGGTCTCTACTTGGTTATTAAATTTTGTAATATGCCAGTTCTCATTACAGTCTTGAATTTTTCTTTTTTCATCCTAATTCCAAACAGGATATGTTGAAAGGTCATGGAAACCATCTGATCAGCATTACCAAAGGCCAATTTAATTCCTTTTACAGTAAAATGAACTTTGAAGAGGATGATATTTAAAGCAACAATTTGTGGTTCTGTCCATCCAAAATGAGCATTGACTACTTTCTAATTCAAAAATACAGAATTCTAAAACACATTTAAAAAAACCCAAAAACCTTTCTGTAAGAGGTTATATAGTGTTTTGAACAAAATATCAGAAAACTAGGCAGCTACAAAGTTATTGATGAAATTTCTATTTCTGTGTTATCATTCTTTTGGAAATAAGAATAGGAGGTCAGAAAGCTTATTTTGGTTCATAAATCCTATAAAATGATTTAACGTTGGAGGCAGGTGGTCCATTAATGGCATTACTACGGACTTAATACTGGTTTGGCTGAAATAGAACTATTTAAATTTTTTTTTTTTTGCCTTTTAATATGTGCTCTACCTGGACAATGAGATACACATTAACACACTGGAGCTGCTGATGGGTATTTTATTGCCTATTTATTTGTATATTTTTCCAGGATGTTCCTTCAGAGAAAAATTTGGCAATTCTGGCATTACTTTTGGTTGCAGAAGGAAATAATCATGGAGTTGTTGGGAATGGCATTTTCATTTTCTGTGAGGACATAAAGAATACTGCAATAAGTAGAAAAAAAAAAGCTGCAGATGTCTTCATTAACTAGTGCTCATATAGCATTTATTTTAAATATGTATTGAATTTAAATAGATGGTAATTTCAAATAGATGTGTGTTTTCAAATCTAGCAGGGCCTTTTTCAGGAAAGGCATCAGCAGATGTTTCTATTGTTGTTACCTTATTGTAAATTTTCCATACCTTCTCAGTATGTTCTCATGGGCATCTCCTCACAGCACTGACTCCTCCATCTTAACAACACAACCAACTCCAACTCTCCCTTCAACCACCTAACCCACTCTTTTGTAGCACTTGTCTTATTGGACAGAGCTGTGGCCTGTTAAGGGCAGGCCTGTTCCTAATCTTTGGTGATTAGTACAGCTGCAACTCCTCAGGGGTGAGATTACCTTCTGCACTATCTTTATTTTCTTCCATTCTATCCCTCCACATTCTGTCAGTCAAAATTCAACAATTTAAGTTTTAATATTTCAACATCAAATTATTTTGATTGCATTCAAAGGCCTGGATGAATCCTGCCTCATTGTTTGCATTGAACTGAGTAATTTTGAAATACATAAAGGACCATAAAGGAACAGAAAATTACTTTTTTCCATCTCAAGCATCTATTTTTAACCACTTGAAGTGAAGATAGGTTGTCACCAGATGTCTTGTACTACCTGAAATTCCTCCTCTTTAAGTCTTAGTGTTTCTATTTTAAAGTCCTCTGTTCCCTCCATTTGATTTATCCCCCATTATATACTGTTTCCAAACATATGTCATCAATATCATCTTTGTCATAGTTATACCAGCATCTCTTCTCACGTTCATTCACACCTAGATATTTTGAGTACTGTGTTTAGAGAAAAGGAGAAGCAGTACTAAGTACAATAAGACATTTATTAAATTTTCAGTAAATAACACAAAATATTATAAAAATAAAAGCAGTGATTTTTAATCTTCATAGTATTTCTCTTTTCTTCCATAGCTTGCACAAGTAACTAATATACTTGAATAAGAGTTAGACAATGCAGAAATTGTCCCTCCTGTTTCTGGTTTTATTCTTATGTTAAGAGTATAGTGACAAAGTTACTGTACTGAGCAGCACGTATATGCTGGTGATGGGCAGAAAATAAAAAGTAACATCTTAAGGTGTCATAATTTGGATTAATATGTGGATGCAAAAGAGTGTGGTACAGAATCCAAAATACTCTGAAAACATATAAAGGGATCACTTTTGGTTAGCTTTTTCCCCAGTTTTCTGTTTCATTGAACTGGATGGCAGTATTCTGGGGTTTTGTTTCATTAGTGTCACCATCAAAACCTAGATCACTTTCTCAAGAAGAATAATTCTCAGTGCTACCTTTTAAATCAATGCAGGACTTCTGGAATATGCTTGAATGGTGTGTATGTCATCAGCTATAGATGCCTTTGGACTTCTGTATCTTCAAGGACGAGAATCAGAATAATACTAAAAATGATATGGTGATTTATTCATGTTGCTCGATTAACTTTCTCCCATCAAACTTGTGACAACTAGAAAAAGTTTGATCTTTGGTGGAAAGGATGATGAATCATTATGAGGTGGCAGGGATCGAATAAATGTGATACTCTGAGTTTGTATTGATTTTTTTGCATTTTCTGGCTTGTGTTGCTCTACTTACTAATTTCTGCACTTTAGTCTCTACATTTTTAGTTCTTCACATACTCCTATTCTGCCCAGAACAAAAAATTTGTGAACCATTGTCTTTATGTAATGCAGTAACATTCAAATTCCTGCAGTAATTAGGGTTCTTGGTCTTTTGTTGGTTCTTGTCACGTCTTATTACTTAAACCCTACTTGTGTTTCTCTCTAAGACTTACAGTCAGAAGGTGTGATATTTGGCAAAAATTACCATATCCTTGTTCCACAGCAGACAATAGTAATAATCTGACCAGTACAATCAAGAAATTGTGGTATTTTATGCATTCAGACCTAGGATTACCAGGTTGTTTTTTCTTAAAGATTGATTGTAGTCATTGGCAAAACTCATGGGAGTCTTCATACTAAAAATTTCTCTGTGGGGTGGTCAGACTTCTGCTCTAGAAGTGTGTAAAAGATAAAGTAACCTGTAATTTTGATCAATTTTATCATTATATAGCATCTGTAAACTCTTACACAGAATTAAAACCTGCCTCATGCATGTATCTGTCTTTCAGACATCATCCTATTAAGATTTTAACCTACTTAGGTTGTTTTGATAGTCTAGATATTAAATTCTTGAAGAATTAGGAAAAAATAGTCAGTTGGCTGAAAGAAGAAAATAATTTTGTGTTCTTTCAAATCTTATTTGACATCAGAGAATCCTCCAAGTAAAACACAAATCTACAGGAAACTGAACATTGATGCTGCTACTACTCATGGTCCTACTTATTTTCTATATGGTTCTGGAAGCACTGTACAGCAACTAATTCTGTGTTATTGTGTCTTTTTTGCCATCATTTCTTTAATGTAATTTTCCTGCCAAAATATTTAATGAATGGACTCCTCAAGGCTTGCTGTCTCATTTGCAAGATGTTTGCAGCTGTGGAAACTTCTTTGGATTTCTATGGTTTCCATAATAGTACAATTACTTCAAACAGTACAGCATGAGCAATTGTTACCAAGTAGAACGAAGAATAAAAACAGAACAATGGTTTAATACTCCTTATGTTTCTTGAAGTGTCTATTTGATATGATGAAATAATTTTTGCACAACTTTGAAAATATCCAGCTGTATGTATTATTGAGTCCCAAAGCTAAAATACTTTATGTGATTCTCCTGTATGAAGAATGTTCAAGTGTTGGTTTACTCATGGTCTTATTTCCTTTTCAGATTATAAACCCTCAACTAACTATTTTAGTAATTTCACAGAGAATCAATTTGGGGATATTGAAAATCCTGATCAACCCACTAAAACATTAAGGATCTTGAATTATGTTGGACATTATTGCATCTAAATATTCTAAAATATTTCCAGAAAGAATGTGTTTTCCAAGGTCTAGTCACAGTAATTATTAGAGTGATTCTCATTAGTGCTGCTATGAAAGGTCAGTTATCTGTTCTTTTCTTGATGCCATTTTTTCTTTAGTTTATGACCCAGCTGATTTCCCCTGATTTCTCACTGTGTCAGCTGCCTTCAAAAGTAGGTGTTAATCAGTGAAATAATTCCATAGGCAAAAGACACTAAAAAACCTTTCCTAAGGGTTTCAAATATCTATAAAGAAAAGATTCTTTTTGTATTTCAATAATTTCTTCAGAACCTGTCATTTTTACTGGAGAAAAGAATAAAGACAGTTGTTATTTACCATAAAAAAATAGTCCCTGGGCATACCAAGCATATACCTTTATTATGCTTTACCTTCTGCTTTAATGGCTATAATAAATCAGAATGGCACTGAAATAATTCCATTGGCATTTGATTATTCTAACATCCCTGGCTCATTTTAAATCTAAATGGAAAAAGTGTGCTTTCACTTTAAATTGCCATTATACAACTAGATGTACAAAAAATAATTATACTGACTTGTCAATTTTTCAGACAATGAGGGAACACCATATTGACATTTTGTTGAAGGGGGGCCATTATGCTAAGAGTAAAAGAAAGTAGTTTTTGAATTGACATATGAGCATTATCACTTCAAAAGCTTTTTTCTAAAACAGTGTTTTTATGAATCTGTGTGTTTCATGCTTTGGTATCATTAAGACTAAAAAATGGAATAATAAATGTTTCCCTGGAAAGTAAAATTGAACATGATTTAGAGTGAAACAAAGAAAACCACTCAGCACTTCTCTTATTTTATATATGATGCTTTCTTGCCCAAAACATACCTGTGTTCTTGGTGAGTGACTACTAGAATAAAAAACAATTCTGAGGCAGTTCAATGTATTATTCAAGATGGGAAGTTGAATGGTGTAATTTTTTTACAGGATTTTCCCACAAGTCCTTTCTATCATTTGGAAATAAAGGAAAAAATATATTCCTTTTTTGGGGATAGGCCATACACTATTCTCAGCTCATTATAGTGCTCATCCTCCTCATTTTTACAGCTGAGATGTCAGACTCTGCAGATATTTTTACCTCAGCAAATGCTTCTGGTTCTCTAGAGGAATTCTTCAGCATTTGGGCTGGCAGCTTTAGTGTTGTCACTTCTATTGTCATGTAGATATGTTTCTGATTAGTTCCTCTTGCTCTGCATTCAATTTATTGTCATTTTTTCTTGTTGATATAATTTTTGTTTTGCTATGACTTGTGCTCCTCCATTTTATGCGGGTGGAGGCTTCCTTGCATCTAACCATTCATAAAATCTCTTTGTGAGATGTTTTAATAGCTTCTTAGCAGCAAAATATGGGTGAAAATATCATTTTCTCACCCTGTGTTCTTGGAAGTCTTCCATCGTACAGTTAAATTCATCTGTAGTCATGTACTGGGCAAGAAAATTACATTTTGTTGTGAGCAGAGGTTTAACATTTTAAAACATGTATTGCATTAAAATATACATTTTGCAACCAGATAAATAATTTGATGTGACTCTGAACTCTTCTGAACATACAAAAATTATTTGGGTTGAACATTTGCATGGAAACTCTTAGATAATACTACAAGATATAAATAATGGAAGTTTTCTAGTATGGCTGCATTAGTAAGGGAAACTGGACATATCTATATAGTAGAGACAGGACAGAAAGGAGAAACCTAAGGGAAATATGAAAACCTGTAACTCTTTTCTTGCTATCACTCAGGGGCTTCAGTCATCTTCATGACTTTCTTCAGACTTTATTCTTAAGTTGTAAATTATGTTGCCTTTTGCTTTAATAAATATATCTAATTGCTTCTTATGTGAGATTGTGGATCCACAAGATTGTTATTTACAGTTAAATTTGGTAACAGGAGGTAGATTGAATACAGGAGCAGAATGAAAAAAAATCTAAATAAGTGGCTTCACCATCCTTTCTATGTCTTCCTTCCTCTTTTAAGAAATCTCCTGATAACAGTTCAAGTTGTGATGTCAGAATTTCATCATTTCAAATGATGGAAAATCACATTGAAAGAGTAAAGATTATTGGACATATTACACAAAGTATTTTAATACTCCAAACCTCCTGCTATGAGGAAAATCACAGAATCACAGAATGGTAAGGTTGAAACGGACCACAGTGGGTCCAATCTCCCTGCTGGCAGATGAGCACAGAATTGTGTTCAGGCAGTTCTTGAATAGCTCCAGTGAGGGAGACTCAAAAACCTCTCTGGCCAATCTGTGCCATTGCTTAGTCACCCGCACACTGAAGTTCTTCCTCATATTCAGATGGAATTTCCTGTGCATCACTTTCTGTCCATTGCTTCTTGTCCTATTTCTTGGCACCACTGTGAAGAGCCTGGAAACATCCTCTTAACACCCTCCCTTCAGATACTGATCGGCATTGATGAGGAATTCATCTCTTTTCAAGGCTGAACAGGCCAAGCCTCCTCAATCTTTCTTCATAAGAGAGTATCCTAGGGTGATGTTATGATGTTTGTATCCCCATTCATGTGTTCTGTTAATGTTGGATATTATGTTCTGTTCCTTTAAGACTGGCTCTGTACAGTGAAAGTTTTGTTTGGGTTTCTTATCAGCCTGTCTGGGACACAGAGACTGTGGCTTTTGTTGCTTTTGCTTTTCGCTTTGCTTTCTCTCTCTCTCTCTTGCTCTCTCTTGCTTGCTTCGCTCCTGCTTGCTTTTGCTTCTGCTCATCCTCACCTTTTTTTGACCATCCTGAACCTGCTCCGGACTGGGACCTGGGCACACCGAGAGTTTGCACCCTGTGGCTGCAGCAGCTGCCCCAGCGCTGGAGGGACTGAGAAGAGAGCGACCACCCCCAAGAGAGACTTTCTGAATTTTTCGCCTTTTTCAGAGCGGTGTCATCTGGTATTGTTCATTTTGTGTGCTGGGGGGTGCTGTGCCTGTTATTAAACAGGTTCTTTCCACTTCTCTCTGAGGAATTCTTCCCAAACTGGTTGGGGGAAGGGGTCGTGTGGGTTTGCTTTCTGGAGGGGCCCTCCTTTGGAGATTCTCTACCAAATTTGCCCTAAACCAGCACAGAGAGGTGTTCAGAACTGGACACAGTGCTCCCTACACTACCTCACTTGGGCTAAATAGAGGGGCAGGATTAAGTCTTTTATGTGTTGGCAAGAAAGAAGTGTTTAGAAAGTGTGTTTTTGGTTTTTTTTTTTGTCCAGCACTTTTAAAGGTCCTTTAAAAATTAATAGCAAGGGTTTGAAAAACTTGTGCCTCACCAACTAAATCAATGAGTGAAAAGCATTACAGATACATTTCAGGGAGTGGAGGAAAAAGAATTAAGATTGAGAGAATGAAAAGTGGCTGAACATTTTTGTTTATGAACAGAAGTATTGTAATTACATTAATAAAAAAATCTAAAAATTCCGTCTGTCAAAAATCTACGCACAATATTTCAATATTACTTCTTGTATTGTGAAGTTCAGTTGCACTTTGGCTTGGTCTATATTTGAGTCACTTCAACTAAATTATTCTCCTGAATTTTTCAAAATGACAAAAGCTTTTGTGAGATAAGTAAACAGTTTCTCTCAGGGCATAACTATTTTCATGAGTAGAAAGGACTAAAGCTTTTATTAATGAAACAGGGAAAACTTTACACAAACCAAGGGCTGGAAACTGATGCCAGACAAATTCAGATACATGAGAAGACATATGGTCTTCTTAACAGTGATAATAATTAACAGCAGAAGCAGAAGATTTTCCATCATTGATCATTTAAAAAAAAGTATATAATTGAGGCCCAATTCAGGCTGCCTCCATTAGTTTTCAATTTGGTAAAGGTGTCTGCATCATGCACCATTTCAGAACACTCAACTGATTGATCTTTCTATAAAGAACATAAGAGCAGAAATATTACAGCTCTAGATATGATTTCATGGATGTGGTGGTTTGACCAGGAAGAAGTGGGAATTCTGGGATGCTGTGGTCAAACCAATGGATGTTCGAGAGTTTGATACTGGCACCTGGTGTAGCCAGTGCGGTTTGGACACACCTCCGAGAATACACAGGGGTTAAAAAGCAGAGCTCTGGCCCTGGCAGGCTCTCTTGGGACGTCGAGGAGAAGAGGTCGGATCTCTCCCCCGCCCAGCCGCTGCTGCTGGGCGGGGGAGGGGCAGCCACGTGGTAGGCCCTGGGCCTGGACAGAGATGGGAGGTGAGGAGGCCCTCGAGGATGGAAGGGTGGAAGATCCCAGGGAGTCAGCCCTCGGGCAGCCATCCCCCCCCAGGAGGGAGAGAGAGAGCCGGCGACACCGAATGTGATAGCAGCCGGCCCAGGAGGAGAAGGGGGGGGGAAGAGTGCCCGGCCGGAGCGGCAGCGTGTGTGGGAGTGCCGCAGCTCCGGGACAGACAGAGACTGAAAGTTTTAACCCCTTTCTTTCATGATTGGGGCCTTGCAAAAATGCTAATCCTCCTCGAAGCTGAATAAGAAGGGAGATAAGAGATGAGATGAGACAAGGACCTGGCCCGAAGAACGTGGAGATGATTGAATGGGGAGAGATGATTTGGAGTGGCCTTTTGGCTGGACTTTTCTTGTGGCCATGGACTCCGTTTGTTCCTGTGACACAGAGACTGCACTTAGGGGGAGGCAGTGCCTCAGAACCAGGAGGGTTCATCATGAGGACCCCCCGCCCCAGGGGGTTGGAAAAATATGGGGGGGACAGATGTCCCAAAGCAGAGACTGTGCCTTTTTGGAGTGAGACAAGGCATCCTTGAAAGACAACCCTAAAAGCAGCTCTGGCCATGCGCAGTGGTGAGAGCACTGGGCATGGAAGGAAGATGTCACAAGCGGCAAAAGGACTTTTTCCGGGTGGTGCCGAAGTGACAGGGAAGCACACGAGGTTTCAGTGTGTTTCCAGGGGAAGCCTATGGAACAAGAAGGACTCCTCTCCTCTTCATGAACTGAAGTTTGAGTATACTAAAGTGTGGTGCCAGGCTGGGCAGTTGGTGATTTGGGAGAATGTATCGGATTGGGAAAGTCAGGTAGTGGGGAGGAGGAAAGTGGTTTTTGTAAGGTTTTCAATTTTTTTCCTTTTCCTTATAGTTTTTCCCTATTTCCCTGTAGTTTAGGTAATAAAGTGTTCTTTATGTTTAAGCTGGAGCCTGTCTTTGCTTATTCCTGGTCACATCTCACAGCAGACACCAGGGTGAGGGCATTTTCATGGGGGCACTGGCTCTGTGCCAGGCTCAAACCATGACAATGTAGTTGACACAAGCCTTCATGTGTTATCCTCCTGAACCAATGTGATATTTAACATGAATATGTAGCATGTTGTAGGACTGAGTCAAAGCAGTACTGATATGAAATATTTCCCAATACTGAGAGGAACCACTTGGAAGAAATCAGCAGAAAACACAGAAGTGCTTGTCAGCATCTTGCCAAACTGCAAGATGTTCCATTCAGTTCAGGTTCAGAGAATCAAAACCTGTACTGAACATGTCCACTTAAATGATCATTAGTCTGTTGTAGAGAGTACTGCTGTGTGTCTGAGCTCACCATTCTAACAAGAAGAGTAGTACCCAGAATGTAAGAAACTTGTGCTGAGCTGAGCAAGTGCTCTGCTTGCTGGTTTTGTTGCTGCTGCTTTTTTTTTTTTTTTTTTTAAGTACAAATATCTCATATGTTATGCATAAATATCTCTGGTAGACAGAGACCAGAACTAGTTCTCTGTGTGTTTTCAGTGTGAAAATAGTAGTGCTTTCTCCTGGCCTCCTGCCTAAACACATTTCCCTCCTGCCTGGACTAATTAGTAGACCACCTACTGAACAACTTTTAAGTTTTACTCTGTTTTAATATGATTTTCTCTTGAGGCTTCTGTATTGCTTTAGAATTTATTCCCTAACCATATCACACCTTGATGTAGCTGAGGCCAAGTCAGCCTTCTTCTTCATCCCTTAAACTACCTGAGCCTGAGCATGGCACTGCAGATCACTGTCAGCTGAGGACAGAAAGCCCCAGTTAAAAAGAGATGATGAAATATTGCTTTTCTTTTTAGACAGATTATTGCTGTTTAAAAATCACAACAAATCTGTGTTGAAAAGCAAAGGTGTTTAGATTACTAATGTAAGCCCCTTTAACATCAAAAAGCTCAAAATTATTCAAAATCTATACAGTAAAAACTAACAATCTTTAACAGACAGGATGGCTCAGAGGCCAAAACCTGACCTGCATCATGCATTCCTTTAATTTTTCCAAGACAAACTTGTCTTTGTTCTTCCTAATGAACCTGAGATTACTGTAGGATGGTAGCACCCAAAGGCCTCAGTGGGGATAGTGCTGCATGCTGTACAAACACAGATAAATAGCTCACCCAGCACAGCTTATGATCTGAAAGGCACAAAGAGTTTGAGGGGGGCAATGGAGATATAGCTTCTGAGAAAATGAAAGCAAGAGCTTTGGTAACTGAACGCTTTCTTGTTCATTTTTCTCTTCTAATAGGAGTAGAGGTCAAATACAGGAAATGGAAGGACTATGGAAGTTAATGAACAAATATAGAGAACAAACATGAAACGGGAGGAATAATCACAGCTTGCTGTCTCTGGTTCTGTTTTACCTGTAGGAGCAGGTAGGTGTGATATTAGAGGGAGTTTTTAAAAAAACTAAAAAAGAATTTATCAATTTTATATTTAGATGAGATGTTTTTTCTTTATATTGTGGAGAAAATATGGGTACAGGTTATCCTAAGCCTCTAAGCCTTAATGAAAATACTTCATTAAACATATAACTTAGTAAAACAATAGCTGAAAAAAAGTGTCTAACTTAATCCTCATACTGCAGATATGAATTTGCCACATACAGATGAATAATATACATCTCTTCAAGTATTCATAGCTTCCAACCCAATCTATAACTAAAACAAAAATAAATAACAATTAGAACAGATATGTTGTCTCATAGGCTTGAAAATGAAGAAACTATGAGCTCAAAAACACTGAGCAAGGGTACAACCTACTACAGTTAATTTAGAACCTGTGGATGCCAGAAGAGATTGCTGTCTCTTCTGTGTTACCATCTGGGGCCTATTATAATTCCCTAAAGCCTCCCCTTTTGTTAAATTTCAGATGTAGATAGAAATTTGTAAAACAAGTTCATCAGAAGTAGGAGGGCATGATGCACTGTGACCCAGTTGGCATTAAGAAGAGAAAGCTTGTTAGAAGTTGCCAGAAGAAAAAGCCTAAAGACTACTTCTTTTCAGCATTTAGGTGCCTCAGTCTGTTCAAGTGCCAAGAATGATCTTGTCCTTGACAAAGGTCTATAATCACCTAAGTGAAGTTCATAATTTTTCAAAAGCTATTTACACCCATCCTTTTAACCTGTTATTGGTCACAGTACCCTGTTTTCTCAGTGGTCAAAGTGCCTCTTTAGGATGCACTGCAAAAGAGCTCAAGCCCGTCTTGTGTCTGAAAGGATTCAAACACAGCACCCTTTTTTTCTCCAATGAAAATACTGTAAATTTTCATAAAATTGGTTAGACTGCTGTGATGAAGAGGTAATCTCAATACTTCCTGCCAAGCATTTTTTGCCATGCAGAAAATACAAGGAAAATGCCATTGTTTAGTGGGACTGAAATTAGCACCTTTTCAGATGTCGACATATCAGGTGCCATTTCAATAGGTATACTATGAAAAATTGGATTATGTAGATTTTGAAAAATTGCCTGTATCTGTACCTTAATACAAATTATGAGCACATGATTTATTATAATAAATATCAATAATAGAATATTATCTATCTTGCCTAAGGTTCTGAATTTATCTGTAATAAAAAATATGCAGCATGCTAAAGTATGTCTGTATCTGAAGCATGAGCAGTTGCTCAATCACTCTTGCAGAGTTGGCGTATAATGGGTACCTAAGCAATTTACTAAAGAAACCCCTTCAAAAATATTATATTTGAGCCTGAGGTAACATGTATTAGGATATTATTTTCAGCTTCAGTACATAAATAATGGTAGCAGAGGAATGTAAAAATATAGAGCATGTTCTTGCACTTTTGAAACCTTTGTTATCATAAGCGGATATCTAAGCTATTTCCTTCTAATCTTCCTCTCTCCATAGGTACGACATTAACCACAGGTAAGTCAACAATTAAAAATTATGCTACAGATACAGGAAACAAGAGTTAGAGACAATACAAAAGTTAAGTGACTTTAACATATATCACGTTAAGTGCTGTAAACTCTGAAAGTTAGACATCCAGACTAGAAAGAGAAATCCATAAAGCTGAATTAAGAGCCTAAGGGTGATGTTCATTGATGCTTTCCTCTAGCAGTAAAACCTGTAAGAACTTTCTGCTCCCTCCTCTCTCCCAGTTATTTATTTTCAGCCTGCACAGCAGTATGAAGTTTTCTCAGTCTGTTCTGATGCAGCTGTGTGCAGAGAGCATTCTAAATGGGTTCACAGGATTTAAAAAAAAAAAAAAAAAAAAAGGAGCTTTACAACAACAGCAACAGTAAAGAGGATTTCTTTTTTTTTAAACCTCATTCAGGTCACTTTAGTGATCCCATTTATAATACAGCCCAACAAACCCTACCTCATCTGACATGGCAGTGAACTGTGTTGTCAGGATGCATAGTATTTTTACTTTCTGACCTGCTAGACAAAATATGTTCCTGAACCCATACCTGAGAATGTGATTTAAAACAGGCAGATCTATGAAGGTGTAGTCTGGTAGTCATCTGTGTTATGGCATTTCATAATAATTTCATACTACATCTATTGCTGGATCACAAAGCACTGCAGATCATCTTGGAGCACAGGAATGTATTTCTGTTCAAGTAATCAGAGCAGATGATGGGAATTTTATGCTGACTTCATACTTTTAACCAAGGTTTATGCTTGCTGTAAGTTGGTAGATGACACCTGAAGCAGCATAAAAATAGAGTGGTACAGACAGGTGATATTTTATCCAGCATAAGGCCAGCAAAGAAAAAAGTTCTTCCTTCAAAGGCTTGTAAACCAGCTTGACAAAATGGTCATGTGGCCAAAGTGTTTTGATCCAGTGTGAGTCGGCACTCTAAATCCACATTTATTATCTCATCAAAACATAGCATGTAATGGCTGGAGTCAGCACTTGGCTCAGCCAGTCCAAAGTGTTAAATAGGGGTCTGGTGGCCTTTTCACACATAGAGAGGTAAGTCTGCCCTTGGACTGTGAAGAACTTTCTTACTGTTTTCTGTATAAAAATATACATTGAGTATATTCTGTGTCTCTTTGCATATTAGCCTAGCTATTACATTATTCGTTTTGCACTTGGAACTAAGTGCTCCAGTCCGTGCTGACACTGAAGCACTAAAATGCTTCAGCTGCATGTTTCCCTGTGGCCTTAACCAAAATGCTGCTGAAGATTCTGAGTGGATTTTTTTCAGAGTGGGACAAAGGGGTTTCCAGAAATGCTTCATACAACCAGAGAGGAAAGCAGATGAGCATCCCGTAGCCTAAAGATTAAAAAGCTTTTAGGGGCCACTTGGGAGTCCATTTCCTTGCTCCTAACAGACTTTGTGACTTTTAATCCAGTGATATCTAGGAGCATTCAAAGTAGTTTGAATTCCCATCTTTCCTTTTCTGCAGTGTGTGAACTATTTATGATGGTATTCTCTCTGCAGGAACTCATACTGTGCCACTCACTACAGAAAAAAAAGGAAATAAACCTAAACTCCTCCCCACCCCAAGCAAACAAACAAACAAACAAAGGCACAAAAATTAGGGTAAACAGAAACAAAAAATTATCTTTTCTTAATACAAAGAAAATTCCTTTCCAAAATTGTATTCATTGGTCCTGTTGGCATGGTAGAGGTGGATAAAACATAACATACTTCTTTTTACTGCATAATCTCTTTTACAAAACTACAGACTAGCAGAGATAATTAGCTAGAGCCAGAAGTAACTTCTTCCAGACCTCATTAATGTCATTCATGTCTTGGACAGGGATGATCAACAGTAATACATAGTGTTTATTTCTCATAAAATTGATGCAAAGGTAACCCTTTTATTCAAAAGGTGATTTATGACTGTCTGGAGTCACAGTATCCTAGTCCACTGAGGCATTTGTAATATGATATGAAAGTCCTTTATTGACAGTATTATAAAAGATTTTGTTCTACCTAAAGTACTTACGTAGTCTCCACAACAGTACATGGGTCTCCCTCAACCTCAGAAAATGTTTACCTACCCAGTTTCTGGGGAAAGTAAATACAATTAGCCCAGTTTACAGTTGGGGAATGCATATTCATCTCTCTTCCTGCGACACTGAAATCCACAGCCTTTAGTCAAGTACATAAGGTCCCTACTGTGATAATTAGGTATTCAAAAATAAAATTAAGCATTAATTTTTGCACCTTGGACAGTAAACAGGAAGTTATGCAGGAATAGAATGGGTCAGACAAGTAATAAATATTTGTCTTTATCATTAATATGAACCCTTATGGCATGATATCCCTAATAAATTAATTTATGAGCAAAGAAATGGTAGAAACTAGCAAGGAAACTAGATTGCTTGTTTTTCTGTACAATAAGCAGGGGGTTAATCAGCAATGTATGTAAGAATGTATGCGGAACATTATGGTAACTGCTCATGTCACTATTCTATGCTTTTTCTAAATTCACTTGCTAAATTACTTCATCCCCTTAACTAAACGAGAGAATATGGAAATGGTGGTGAGTTGTAAGACACACAATCAATTTAGGGCTACACTGTTCCTAAACAATGGACGCTCTTGTCTAGGGCACAGAATGTGAAATATTTCTGGGCAAAAGTAGATTCTTGTATTTGAGGTAGTCACCTTATATTCTCTCTGTAGTGAGTGAGAAGAAAATTAGTACTTTCAAGTAATTTTCATTTTATGATTACCCCACACATGTAAAGTACCTCAGGTGGTCTAGCTATTTACTGAGTCAAAAGTGATCAGATCAGATGTAGATGTCATGACTGCAGACATTTAAACTTAGCTGATGTGAATCACACATAAAATTAATTTTAAAAGAACCAAATATTTTATTATTTCTAATAAAATTGATGCTATGTTCAACTAACAGACTTTCAAGAGATTTACTATTCACTTAGGCTATGAGGCAGAAAAATTAGTAAGGAAAACACAGGAGCATTAGAGAGAAGATGATATTGGATAAATGTAATACCTGGAATTACTTTTCACAGGTAAAAAAATGAGGGCACTACTAAATACTGAATCAGCAAAAATATTTACTTTGGGACATTTTCCTTCATTTCTAATCATGATGTTGATGCAATTAATGAATCAGTCAGCACTGCTGATGTTGATAAATCACTTCCTTGGCCAAAATTCATCCTTATAAGTGCCTATGGGTTGCTGACTGAGCAAGACCGCACTGTAGAATAAGACTTGACAACTTTTTTAGAAAAGTTTCAAGAAAGTTTGGGTGCCTGAGGAATATGGACATATATAATTTTTTCATCTCTCAGAAAAATGTTTTCACAAAACTGGGAAAAAATCCCTGAACAGGAATTTGATTACATAATCACAGATTTACAGTACCCATCTGAAAAAAATGTAAGAGTTGAAGACTCAACAGGGAGTTAATCTAGATAGTTTCCAGAGTCTGAGCATTTCCCACCACTTGCATTTCATAGAGTAGAACCATGTCCTATGAGGTGCTTTTAACATTTCTTTCAAATGAAAACCAACCAGGATTTACTACAGAAGTAGAGTGGTAGGTGGAGCTGACATTTTCCCCACACAGCAGCTGAAAAGTCAGACCATGAAAATACATGAACTTAATACCTATCTTTATCTTATTGGATTCAATCCCCATAACTCTTTGACTGGTGTACTTCTTAGAACTTCCTTTGGAATATGCCTAAATCAATTGCAAGAGGGGCTTAATTTTTGGTGCTGATTTTAAGGGTGGCTTATCCATTTTATCTTACAAAGGCACTGATAAAATACCAAACACATGTAACAAACTGGAACCCGCCAGTCCTCAGATGGACATGGTGAACATTCATTAGACTGATGTCCAGGCTTTTATACAACACCTTTGCCTTCAATATACTCTTTCTTATCACATAAAGTGAGAATTTTTTTAATGTCCACTTTATAGTACTACCGCCTTAGAATAAGACATTTGGAGATGTGGAACATGAAGATTTGAACTCCTATCCACAGATATAAATTTATCTTATGTTTCTTATCTGATCACTGGGCCAGAGTAAAAAGGAAATCTCTACCTTTCCTTTAAAAATACAGATTTAATCTTCAATCACAAGGGAAAATATTTGCTCTTTCCTTAAGGAAAGAAAGAGAAATGTCTAGCTTAAAAGAGTCTGGCAGAACTTACTTTTGATATAGTCAAGTTGCTCTCTAGTGTCAAGACCAAGGTATTTATATATGTAGAAACTATTTCTGGAACCTAAGCAACTTCAGTGTGAAACTGTAAAAACTTATGCACCTACCCTGTTTCTAGACATCTACATAAATAATCTTAACATAGTTTGAAATGCTTTACTGTCTTAAAATCAATAAACTGAAACGTGGGCAAATGTATGTGGTTGTCTGCTGTTTCACTGCATGTCTGAGTTTTTATTGCTGCGCTCTTCCCTTAGCTTCCACTCTTCTCCTGGGCCACTTTGCTTGGGCATCTCTAGGCAGGTATAAATACACTCTTAAAGTAGGATATATACAGTCTGTAATTATAAATCATTTGGAGCTGTTGGTTAATGCACATAAATAGAAATAGTATCTAATAAGCAGTGGTGCCTCACTGTGGCATGGTGCTCAGTGAGCTTCACCTGCTGGACAGACATCAGTGAGTGGGGAAGTGGCCACAGCTCCCAGGGATATGGAGCTGCTGTGTTACTCCTGTTGATGACTTCAGTGTTTTTGTTTCAACACAGTAATTCCTGACTGCCTGACCCAGTGAGCTACTCCAGACTCTTCTAGTTAATGGTAAAAAGCACCAGGGCTAGGCCCTAGCAGGCAAAATCCACAAGTTTTACTAGTTAACTGCACATAAATCTTAAACAAAATACCAATTAACATGTATAAACACAGCACTGCTTATCATATTGGGAGAGTTAGTATGTGCAGAACTTGGAAGTGGCTCCTTGATAAGGCATGGAATGAACAGCAATAAAAACTGGGTAGTCAGACTAATTTCAGTACTAGATGTCAAGGCCAAAAGGAAAATAGAGAAGGGAAATACCATGTTTGTGATGAGCTACCACTGTGACTCCGTTTGCAAATGTGTGATTAATGTAACTTCATGTACCACTGGGAATTTTACTTATGAGCTTTCCTTGAAGAGAAATACTAGTGTAGCAGTGTCATTGCTCAGAAAGGTGAGAGATCACCACCCTGTGTGTCCTGTACAGTTATTGAAGCCGTACGTCATATGTCAGGATACAACAATGAATCTCTCACAGCCTTGCAAGGGATTTATTAAAGCACTGGAGCAGCTCCCAGATTAAATGCTCTCAAACTACATTTGCTAACAGAGTGTGAAGTCCTAGAAGGTCTAATAAAATAGTCCTCACAGTCATTCTCTCCTGTTTACACAAGACTTTTTCCTTTCCAGTGTTCACAGTTCACTTCAACAGGACAGTGGGTGAGGTTGGGTGTGCTCCTCATCTCCTCCTGAAAGGAAGGTATAGCTGCAGTCTACAAAACCTGCTTTTACCCAGCTAATTTGTATGGTGCTCCATTAATTTTTCCACAGCACATACACTTCAGTAAGTCACTCAGACCCAGTGTGTTTCTATCCTCGAAGCTGTTGCATTTCTTGGGAAATAATTCATTTCATTCCAGACAGCCACACCAAATGGAAGTAAACTACATGACATGCTTGCTGCTGTGTCTTTCATCTCAGTGTATTGATTTGAAAGCTTGTACTGATTTCTATCAAATTAACCTTTTTCTTTTTTTTTTTGAATTATATAAATAAATAATGGGAGGGAAAGCAAGTGAAACTGAAGAGAGAAAAATCAACAGCTATATGAGCCTGAGCAAACCACTCTGAGCTTTCTTCAGGGAAAAACACTTCTCTCATCCCATTTTGCTCTTAGACGTGTCAGTTTTACTGATTCCAATAATATTAACCTGATCAAAATTTAACAAAGACAAATAGAGAAACCGTATACATAATACATAACATAAAAATACATGCGCTACTCTCTGCTGGAAATCTCTTATTTTTATATGATTCTCTGATATTCCCTAAGATGCACATTTCAAATGTGAAACAGATAAAGAATTTATGATCAAAACTCTAAACCTTGCCTCATGTCTCTTCTGATTTACCTTTAAAGAACTGATTAGCAAATTTTATCTTTAAATAGTCACTGAACTGTAAACAATATTCTCAGTAATTTGTCCAGGTGATGCTACAAATTCTGGGTGGGAAAGAAATGAAGATTACTGTCATGAACGTTCTGTGTCATGCCTACTGGAAAAAAAAAAGTCAAATACTCTGGCAAAAGAAGGCTAACCTCTTAGATTTAACTCAGTGGTGGATCCAAAGTTTCTGCCATTTCTTATAGAACTCCAAGATCCCTTATCTTGCCTTTTCCCATAAAAGAGCCAGAGTGTCAGCTGTCAGCATCCCTTTTCTCTTTCTTTGAAGTGAGTTTTGTTACTGCAGGGCAGTGTGGTGCCTGACCTGGGATGGCCTGTAGTGCCCTATGAAAACATGGCTCAGTAGAGAAGCAGGCAGGCAGTTTAATAGCTGCCAGTGTATCAGCAGAAGACACTGGACTGTTTGAAAGGCAAGCTCCCTCCCACACCATCCAACCTTGTTTTTCTTCACAAAGGCATGGAGAAAAGCTGCAACCTGAGAGGGCAGAGAGAACATTTGAAAGCTTGAAGTACTTAGTGACAATTTTAAGAGGGAGCAAGAGTTCAAGAAGAAAGTGGAGGCAGAAAAAAAAATCTTTACTTAACTGGCCAAGAATCTCTCACTTTTTATTATTTTTGTACTCCAAATTGCCTCCTTTTTTACTGTTTGTTTGTATCATCTCTCAGTTTTGTCCTGTTCTGATAATTATTCCCCTGTAGAATCCTCAGCACTCTGCAGAATAGGGTTGGATACATATTACTTTGCCCTTTGGCTAGCGGTCTAAAAACTCTTCTGCTTCTGGCTTCACTTCAGGGTTTATAATCCCCATTTACATTCTCATTTCTGGGGTCATTTCCAGACTTGCAACCACATTTTGGTTTACATGGCTATACTAATTAGCCTAAGAGGGATCATGACTCCTGGAGTTTGAGAACCTCTGTTCTAGGAAATACTGCAAATTAAAGGATAAATAACAATGAGGTGGGAAAAAAAGGAATGCTAAAAAACAAAATTGAGAAAAACAAGGTTATGTCAGAACAAGGAGAAGAAAATTACCAAGGAACAGAAAAGGAAAATGAACACAGAAGAAAAATGAGACAGAAATTGTATGGAGGATGCAATGTAACTTTTTTAAGACAGTGCTTTGAAAATGTGTCTTATATTGTGAAATCCTTTCTTACTAGCTTTCAAAACAAAGAATTGCATATTCCCATCCATTAATATAGAACTTCTTTCATACTATTTACATAGAGTTAACTGTTGATTGTTTCTCTGGAAGTTGCTTTGTTCCCTAAGTAGAATGTCTGTAATCCATTTTATCATATCACTTTAAAGAAAAAAATATTTTTAATTGTGTTCATATTTTATTAGCTGAAACATATTTTATAAACATGATTCTGGTGTGTTGCTGAATTTGACCAGTGTCAAAAATCCCCTCAAAATGTGAGCCCCTACTGAGTGCCTCCAAGTCCTCCATCACCAAATGACTGTTAAATAACAACTATAACTGAAAAAAAAAGTTTTGTCAGGTTTCACAACTTTTATTTGTTAGTATACAGAGTCAAAATGTTATATTAATGCAAAAATATCTGAGATCCTTCAGAAAAAAATAAGTCCATACATTATTTATTTCCACTATTTTAATATTTAATTGGCTTCTTAACAACGCACATACTAATAAAAACTGGTATATAGTGGCTGTATAAAGCAAGGTAAAGTAATAATAAGTAATTATAATAATATAAAAACATTGCTTACTCTGGTGGCACAGTCAAGAATAAATGAAGGAGAACTTTCAAATATTGCCTATGTAATCACTTCCTGAAAGGGATTTTTTTAAATTTTCTAAGATATCTTGAAAGAAATAATCTTGCAGAATCCTAATCATCGCCCTGTAAAATTTGTGCTGATTTCTTTGTCTCCTGCACATGTATTTCCTGCTGGGCAGTATTTTAGCTCTAAGTACCGATGTCCAGTATCTTATATTAAGATATTCTCTTATATTAAGATATATATTCTCTCAGAACATGAATGTTCAGGAACCATGAAAAAGACAAAAAGTATCATCAACTATGTTCAGTAGCGTTTGTAAATGAACGGCAGGGACTGTTCTCCAGGCAATATTATATAATTCTCCAAAAGTGCATGTGGGTGAGATTTGAAACCTCTGCTTTTTGCAAAGGAACAGCTAGCTAAGGCATTATAAGGAAATGCTAACTGGAGAAAATCTTGCTACATCTTCCAAAGTTAGTCTGTATGATCTCACTTAAGTAGCCCTATGCTTATTTAAGCAAGGCACAAGCAAAACATCAAGGGAGCAGAAGCTGATACTATGAATAAATCCATCATTCCTACAAACAGCTACAAGCAAGTGATTTTCCATCCTCTGCTAATTTTATCAACAGCTACCAGCCAGCTCATGAGTCTGGTCCTTTCCTGTATTTAAGAGTCTTGGAAGGAAAGTCTGCCTGCCCCTGTTGCGCACTGACCTGCTGAGTTGGATCCTAAATTTTAAGACTATTAGAGTGGAAGCAAAAGGCTGAGATAATGCACAAAGATAATGAATTTTGTTTATCCTGAGAAAAACTGGTTCTATTACACATGCTTGTGACCGTGGTCACAGGGGTTTTCAGGTAAGAGACGGGAATGTTGACTCCATGTTCAGTAGGCTTGATTTATTATTTTATGATATATATATTGCATTATAAATACACTAAAAAGAAATAGAAGGAAAAGGTTTCCTCAGAAGTTAGCTAAGTTAAGAATAGAAAAGAAAAGAATGATAACAAAGGATCTCTCTCAGACTCTGTCCGAGACAGCTCCGTCTTGATTGGCCATTAATTATAAAAAATTCAAGACGGCCCAATCACAGGTGAACCTGTTGCATTCCACAGCAGCAGATAACCATTGTTTACATCTTGTTGCTGAAACTTCTCAGCTTCAGCAGGAAAAATCCTAAGGAAAAGGATTTTCACAAAAGGATGTCTGCGACACATGCTGCTGCAGTTAGCATAGCAATTGAGATCATGGTAAAAGTTCTGTCAAGTCTGCAAATAAGACTTCCCAGATTAAGAGATGAAAAATGTCTTGGCCAAGCCAATGATAATTAACAATTCTAGTTAAAGTATCACAGTAGGCATTATTTGCAACATTATTGCAGGTCTCTCCACCTTCAGGCATTCAGACACTAAGTAATTAATTCTCCTGTCAATCCTTTAAACTAGATTAATATCTCCATGTTTCATATAGGGAAAGTGGTGGACAGAGAATTAGAGTTTGCTTAGCTAGACACAAATTTTTTACTTCAAAAACTTACTGTCCCCCCACCCTGTCTTCTGAGAAGAAGAGAGGATTTTCATCAACCACATTTTTCACTACAAGTCATATGATTTGACTCTAACTCTCACAAAGCTAAAATACTGAAAATAGCAATATTCACAATGCCAATGAGCACACCTAACTGCAGGGTGGTCACTTGAGGTAAACTAACCTCCTGAAATAGTTCTAACCATTTAATTGATTTGTATATCCTGTATCACTTCTTAGTGATAAAAATAGGAATTAATTTCTGCTATCTTTCCCTTTCATTTTTAGACCATTTAAGCCACAAATGTAGTGATGTATTTTTATAAATAATATGAGTATAAATGTAAATATATATAAATAAAACCATAATCATAAAATACATACTATAAATGTGCACACACACACATAATGTGAATATAAAACAAACCAATTCAGAGCTAAAAGCTGTTTATTTGTATGCCTATCATACACTAGGAAATTTTCCAGAAAAGCTTGGAAATGATGAGTTATGCAAGGGTATGGAGGATGCAGTATGAAATCAAAAATTACACCTAATTTCTATTGCACATTGTGTACCTCCATACTTACAAAAGGCTACTGTGTTTTGAAGCCAAGCATATACAAAGCCAACTATTTAATTCAGAGTTAAGCACTGCTGATTTGAAACTAATCATAGAATATGCTGAGTTGGAAGGGGCCCATCAGGATCATCAAGTCCAACTCCTGGCTCTGCACAGGACACTCCAAGAGTCACACCCTGTGCCTAAGAGGAGCGGCCAAATGCTTATTGAAGTCAGTCAGGCTTGATGCTGTGACCACTTCCCTGGGGAGCCTGTTCCAGTGCCCAAATACTCTCTGGATAAAAAACCTTTTCCTGATATCTAACCTAAACCTCCCCTGATTTAGCTTCATGTAATTTCTTTGAGGTCTGTCACTGGTGAAAAGTGAAGAGATCAGTGCTGGACCCTCATGTTACCCTCACAAGGAAGTTGTACCTGCACTGAGGTCTCCCCTCAATTTCCTCTTCTCCAGGCTGAACAGACCAAGTGCCCTGAGTCACTCCTCATACACCTTCCCCTCCAGAAAGTTCACCATCCTTGTGGCCCTTCTTTTGATACTTTCTAATAGCTTAATGTCTTTTTTATATTGTGACACCCCCCAAAACTGCATGCAGGACTCAAGGTGAGGCTGTGCCAATGCAGAGTTTAATAAGAATGTCTTAAAGTACAAAGCTGAAATACAGAGTTTTGCTTATGTCAGCCTACAAGAGGAAAATCTCAGAGGTCATCTCTTCTCTTATTTTGTTATAACTTTCAAAACAAACTCCCAGACTGGTTCAGTGACTAAAGAGAGCAGTGGACTTTGGGTATTACTTTGGAAAGCAGAGGTAGTATGCAAAACTTATAAGTACCTATGCCGTGATCTGAAGCAACACTGATTTGTACAACATCACAGCTTTGTGTTATTAGCAACTATCACCCTGCAGACAATTTGTTTTAGAATAATCTCAGAGAAGTGTAGTGTTTTGGTATGCCTTGATGTTTTGGTATGGCTTGGTGTTTTGCCAAGGAGAACAAATTTTTCATCTGTTCTAAGAATGTTCTCAATCAGAGTAAGAAACATCACATATCTTCTTGATTATATGTCTTCTGATTAATTTGAGCAGAAGTCAGCCACACTTCACCCACACTTAGCTAGACTTCAACTGCAAGCAAAGTGAAAATTAGGTATTCTTTATCCAATCCATAGGGGTAATTCAAGTCTCAATTAACAGATGCTAATATGTGATCTAGAGAGCATTTGAAACTATTACTATACAGGTGAAGAAATAATGACTAATTTTGCATAACAACTTCAAATGCAAGGGAATATTATGCTAAATACATAGTTTGACCCATATATCAACACATGTGCAGATAATTTATTTGAAGATAAAATAATATGTTGTAATATGCATTCACCTATACTTTTTAGTTATATGTTAAAAATAAAACCAACAAAAAAGCAAAGCCCAAAAACCTACAGTTGCTTGGACAAAGAAAAAATTTAATTATAAATACACAATATACAATTTTTTGACATTAATATTTGAATGCTTTATAATAATGAAATTATGCTTTTTTTCTTTTTTTCTTCTTTGAGGAAATAATGCTGCATTTTCAATGTTTTAGTTATGAGAGATCATTGTTCTGCAAAAAATTTAAGAATATCTAAGTCCAGCCATGGAAAAACACATATTGACACTATGCCTACATAGATATGCAGAGAATGGATGCTCAAGAATATCACTGAATGAGATGAATAATACTTCTGTGATCCATCACCATTTTATAGGAGCACCTCAAAAAACTTAATAATTTTCATATACCCTCAGATTTGAGATACTCCAACCACATCCTTGCAACACTGTATTAAGAGAAGACCATATTAGTGTAGGGACTGCAATTGGGCTATATCAGTCCAAAGTCCAGAGCTATTACTGCTGGATTGAAATGTCAATCACACATTTAACTTTGCACTAGTGACTATCCAGCCATTAACATAAAAAAGAAAAAGAGATTCTATATATGAACAATTACCATTGACACACTTTTTACTACCAAAATCTTGTGATTTCTTTTTATCTACCTGTAGAGCTAGACCTATTTAAGATACACCACTACAGTGCTTTTTGATACTTTAATTAATACTTCAGGTAAGTTGGTATTGAGTTTGGTGACTCACTGATGTGTTTTGCTTTCCATTTGATGGACAAATATCACCTAAAGAAGGTAGCATAAATTGTTTTAATGTTGTTGTGTATCAGCACTATTGCATCACAACTAAAATTCTCTGTTCTTTATTCTTTATTCTTTATTCTTTATTCTTTATTCTTTATTCTTTATTCTTTATTCTTTATCGTTATTTATATTCCAACACATCAACAATGTGTTGTCAATGTCCTGATACCTAAGCAGCTACCATTTTTGCTTTATGAAATTTTGGGCTATGAGTAGGTGAAAGACTCATTAAATTGAAAATCTGCCAAATGGCATCTAAAACATTCCAGACACTGGCAAATATAAAAAGTTTTATGGAGTAAGTAATTATAGATTCTTCAGCCTCTACAAGAGTAGGTACTGATTCTCTTTTCTCTTCTGCTGATAGTATTTAAGAAAAAGTTTAATTTTAAAGGAATTTAATTTAGCAGTAATAAAATGGGAGGAGACTCCAGCAGAAGATTTTCATCTCCTTTTCTAGCACATATACTTTCCCCTTGACTTGAAGACACATAATATAGCTTACAATGTATTGATTACTGAGACCTAAGGCTACATGGAAAACAGAAGTCTCATTTCCTGACTGAGTTTGTAGCTTACTTTCATTCTGCATCAGAACAAAATGTAATTTTCCTTTTATAATTTTCTGAAAAGAAAACACAGAGAGTATAAAATGGATATGTATACAGCATCTCAGCCAAAACAGCATTCTGAGGAAACTTTTACTGAAAACACATCTTCTGAAGCAAACAGAATGGGTTAATATCATCAGCTGGTGGAACAGTCTTTTTCTCTCCGTGAATATTTTAATACTGTGCCTGTAGCTGATTGTGATCCTTAGTCATTTGCCAGCACATATTTGTCAAAGAGGTCTCAGTGAGGTTTTAAACTCTTCAAACTTCCTTGATAATGGCAAGAATTTTGTCACATTAAAATGACTTTAAGTATAATGAGAGCTTGCTCCTTAGTTATCTGGTCTCTATAGAATGATGAGAAGGTGAAGGTTTATTTTGAAGTATTAAATTTATGTATTATAGTATCAGATTTACATCCGCAGCTCTTTAATTTTTTTCTTGCTATTCTATGTAAGTCCTCTGATATTTTGTTGCATTTGCTTGGCTGTTGCATGTTGCGTTCCTTGGCTGTTTTGAAATATTTTGTTACAGAAAATTAATATTCTGTTGCTTCAGTTCATGAACCGGTGATATCAAAAGACCTGAAAATGGATTTCATGGTGGAAAAGTATGCTGTTCACAAATGACTCCTCTATCAAAGCTTTGTAGCTAAGCACATCTAGAAGAGCTCTCTTTTGCTGGGAGTCAGTGGAAAGCCAGCACAGAGTTTACATGTGCTGCTCTGGCTCTCAGGCTGTAGCTTTGGACAGGTTTGTTGTATGCAGCCAAACAATGCCCCAGGCCAGAATAAAAAAATTCAGATAACATTGAGCCACGATGTATTAGCTTGGTCATTTCAGAATTGTAGCAATTAAGCAAAAAAGTGTTTCAAAAACTTATCAAGTTCATTTCAGAATACTAATATTTAAAGTTGAGCAGTTAAATTCAAGGAAGTTTAACATGTTAAAAGATTTTTTAAGGTGCTTTTATGACTGCACAAGAGAAGATCTCCATACAGGAAGAAAGGTGCAGTATATAACAGTTAACAGTTACTCAGCAATCACTTATCAAATAAACTCTTCACATGTAAAAATATAAGTTTCTAAATAGCATTTAAGATATATAGGCTATAAGGTCAATTAATCCCTCCCCTGCATGAACATTGTTCATTTGTGAAGTGGGTGACTTTTTCTGTGAGAAATACAAAACATTTTTAAAAATTTGCTTATATTTGTAAAAAATCATATGACAAAGAATTAATTAACTATTTTTTCTGATTTTTTTAATAATAACCCCAGCTTTGCCTTTGTGTTAAAAATTAACTAACAATCAAAATGTCTCCTCTTAATGTACATAAATTTTGGTTTTGAGTCTTATTTATCATCTTTTGCAGCAAGACCAGAAAAAGCAGAACACAAAAACTGAGAAAGCTGAAAGAGAAGCAGTGTTTCAATGTTTTTCTTACACTTTTTAATTCACGCTTAAATGAAAGTGCCACTGGGTTCCAATGGGATATTACTACTATTTGTTTTGGTAGAGGAAAAAAATTAAGCTTCCATTTTAAAGCCTAAACTGGAAGATTGATATGTCTGAGCCCTAATGTTAGAGAAAACAGTGGTCTAATGGTAGATACATTCCCACCCCAAATCAAATAATCTGAATAGTACATCTTGTAGCTCACAGACAGCCTGCAGGCCCTTAAGTGCTGTAATACACATACAGCTTTTAAAACTTGAACTTGAGATGCATAGAAGGGGAGGGGCAGGGAGTGTGCATACCTGGATACACCGAGATGTTTGATGTTATGCTGTAATCCTGTTTGGGGCAAAGTCAGTTATTCAGGAAGAGTAAAGCAACCAAATAAGTGCCAGGCAAACCCACAATTCTTCTTATGAAGTGGTGAATGGTGAGAGAGAGGAAGAAAAGAGGAGATATGTACCTGCATGATGATATGAATCTAACTAAAATTTTCCAGAATAAAAAGCTTACTTTTTAATGTGAGGCTACATATGCATCTTTACTTATATTTTGATAATGACTTACAAGCCACAAAACTACCCAATACTAGTAGTACCCTGCTATTCCTGACTAGCCCCACAGTCAACTTTAAACCAAACACTTCAAGCAGTTAATACTTTATAAACTAATTTGCTGATGTTTATAGGTTTATCAGCTTGCTTAGATACAAACCTTACAATCTGACCTATGATTTTTAGGGGATGAACATAACGTTTGGAGGGTAAGAATGAATTTAGGCAACCTTTTTTAAAGTGCAGAATTTTTGTATTATATCAAACCCATATTTTGATTGGTCACATGAAATATAGCCTTTCAAATAAAGTGCTGGAATGCCTCTCCACACTTCAAACTAGAATAGCTTCCAGGAAAATATGGAAAGATAAACACAATTACTGAAGCAATTCTATTGAATAAAAAAAATATCTGGAATAGCACAAAAATATAAAGGGCAATCAAATCAAAGTAAAGTACCTCCTGATGTACTCATGGTAATTTTGATTCCTTTTGGGAGTAAATACACATTTTAATATATTTTTAAGCTTCATTAGTGAGAAAACAAGCTCTCTCCGTTCCATTTACTCAGAAACAAAACCAACCAAACAAGCACAACAAACAAGCAAATACAAATATATAAATAAAAATCCTGGTGTTGAAAATTTAATTTACAAAAAATAATTGCTCTTTCCCATTTTTCAGCTGTAGACACAGCAATATATTTATGTTCTGTGGATCTCCATGGCTATTCTTTGGCACTTCAAGTGGACATGGCAGAGATAGTTGATCTCCTTTCCAACCATCTGCATCCACAACCATGTGGACTTCTGGAAGAGGATAGAGATGTTTCTCCATTGTGTGACATGATCATGGTGGTGTTTACATCCCTTTACCTCCTCTTTTACACTTTTGCTACATCTGCTTATTGTATGGCACACCATGAAATTGGCATGAAGCCATCAGACAAAGTATGATGCTGTACAGACAGGAAATTTTCTGCCAATCGGCTTGTACACACATTTAATATTAACTGCTGTCGGTGATCCTACAGCCAACTCCTCTGGCATTGTGGTAAATATTGAGCGTCTCACTTCTGAGAATAATCATCTGTGCTGCTCAATAGATTTGTTCTCATAGTTCACAAATCATTAAATGAAGCAGAATCAAGATTGCCAGGAGATGATCTAACACTTGAAAATTTGTCCTATCTAAATGAGTATATGGAAATTATTAACCTATTCTTGCTTGTATGCTTGACCAATTTTAATAGCTCTTTTTATATGCACAATTATTAATATCTCTCTGTATAAGTCGGAAGAGATATCTCTTGTTCATTTAAGTTCATATGAATAGAAGTCTTCTGAAAGACTGATGGATTTATATGGCTCTTCAAGCTATGATACAATACATATTTTTCTTTTATTGTTTGTAATTTCAGTGGAAGTCACTGACATGAGAACGTGAAACATCTAAACTAGTTCAAGACCTTTTAAACTTATAATTTTATAATGGCAAAATTCTCTAAACAAATATTTCTCATGTGTTGTCATTCGGAACGCAAAATAACAAATGGAAAAAGTAATTATTTCAAGCAACTAGTGTAAGTTATTTTGTGTAAGTTCTGCACAAGCAGGAAAAACACCTCTGGCATAAACTCAGTATTCATAAAGGCCAAGGATTCTTAATTTAATTGTAAAATCATATCTGTGCCAGCAACTTTTTTCTGATATAAACCTGGACTTATAGTTCAGCATAGAAAATTCCTATACACACAAGAAACTTTATTCCAGTGTTCATACTGTTGAATTTGGTATGATTGATCATGTTTATATATCTTCATTCATGAGTGAAAATTTGTTATCATCTAGCTTCAATGTTTTTTCTTAATTGCATCAGTATCCTAACCTAAGGAGAAGAGTGAAAAGTAAAATAAATTCTAGTAAGCAATCCTGTTATTGACACAAGTTATATTTTTCAGTAAAAAAATATCCTCAGGTACAAATCAAAGAAACAATAGAGAACTAGATGAAAAAACAGACACGTGTGTTTCTAAGGCTAATACTTAGGTACTTTTAATGAATGACCTACTCATTATTCCTAAGCCTTGGAGGTTGTCTTAGCCAGTGTCTGACCTCCAGAGTGATAACATGAATAATTCTGCCTTAATAAATTTTAAATATCGAAATCTACCACTGCAATTATAACCAGGCAGTGTCTTTAGTACCATTCAGCAAACCAGTGTACTGAGAACCTACTTGAAAGCAACAACAAAGGGGAAGTTAGAAATGGAAAAGTTTTCGTATCTCTATTAGCAAACACAGAGGACACCTATAAAATTGGTTTTACATCCTGATTGTGTCAGTGTTCACTCTTATTACCATTATACATTTGCTAAAAGGGGAAATGAGATAATCATTTTACCTTATTGAAAATGCATTTTTCATGGATGAAAAGTAGACTTATCTTTTACTTTGTATAAAATCCTATTTCTTGAATAATAATTTTATCAACTTCTCATAGTTGATCTTTGTTTCCATTTTATTTTAATGAAGACCTCAACAATGCAGATCCTAATTTACATTGCTCCATATATAATTAATGTTTCAAAGATGTGAAGTGCATTGACTTGTAATAGGATGTTACTTAAGAAATTTTTGGAATATTGTTATCAGAAATATGCTTTGGAAAATATGTTTTACGGTGTCACTATGTCTAATATAAATCCATAAAATAGTTCGATGAAAGCAAGAGTTACTACTGTCCTTAGCTCATCCTCTTTGTCCCTTAGTAATGCAGAAGCTTTCTCTTTCTTTTTAACAAATTAACATGCCAGCTGTATCACCATATGCAAATATAGCAGAAAAAAAAAAAAGGAGAAGAAGAATAGTCAAGGTGTATGAATGTGTAGGAGGAAGAAATGATAATACCATTGAAATTTGCTTCATACAGATATCAAGCGACACGGAGAAAAGATCGGAAAACCTAACCTCTTAACCTCTGGTGCTTGGAGATTAATGTGGAACAAGTTCTACATCTCTGTAGATCTGGGGACATCTGCTCTCTACATACCCCATTTGTCTCCCTCTCTCTCTGAAAGGGCGTTGGCTCTGGCCGCAGTGCCGTGGTTTCCAGACCATATGATATTCAACAGCAGGCAACAGTTCAAAATCACCTCATTTGACAGTATTGCACTGCCATGGCACAAGAACAACAGGCACAACAGAAACGTTTGAGAATTTTATGTCAGCTGAGATATTCCTGAGAGAAAACAAAAGAAAACAAAAGCCTTCACTTTATCCTGTTGAAAAAAATCATCAATAGAGAGTGACTGATGCAAGAAGAGAAAAATAAAAGTGAGAAGCAAAACAATTAAAATGTGCAAATATTCCAGAACAAATAAACAAACAGATGCTGCATTTTACTATTTAAAAAAAAAATCGTATGTAGTACTGAGTCCAAACAACATGAGTTCATCAGTATTATCCAGTGTGAATAGGTTGAGAAATTGTTTTTTACCTTTTTTTTGATTTAAAGGGCTGGACTGACAACAGATTTAAAGTATTTAGCATGTTCTGGGTGTAAGCACAAATAGAGCCACAGATGTTAGCATGTCATCTAGGCTTGTCTCTAGGTACTTTATTGGATCAAAACCTCAAGTTCTGTGGCTCAGTAGAGAAATTTCAGCAGTTTCACATTCAACAGTGAATTCCAGTGACAGAGACCATTGTGCTGTAAGGCAAATCAAAATTTTTCCTTTTGAATTATCATGAAGATGAGGTTTTTTATGTTTGTCTAAGTGTTCAGTTACTGACTGCACAGTAATGCTTCCCAGCAGAGCAAACAGGGGACATGTAGCTTCTTGACCTTTTTTATAAAATTCCCTTTCAGAATGCAGGGTTTTAAATTGATGGCAATTTTGTTCTTAGAAGGCCTCTGCGCCAAATGATATTTTTGTATGGTAGAATCCTGCAGACCCTCATCTCTGAAGAGTATTCACAGAAGCAAATACTGACCTCTTAAGGCAAATCTCCCTGGATTTCTTCAGTTAGCCAAGGAAAAAGATATATTTTCTAGAGGACAATTCACAGCGGTTGATTTAGACACCTCCTCTGAATCACTCTTCCAAGGACCTATCCTTGTGCATGGATTACTGAGGAAGTCACGGGAAATTAGTCTCATGAGGCCAGTTACTCTTTATGATTACTGCCTGTAGCCTTATATTTTATCTATATATCATGAATCACAGCTGAGCCGGAGTTGCCAGGTGATAAGACTTGGACCATTAGTTCAGGAGACAGTAAAATGCTTCCACTTCATATCACTTTCTTTGTAACATTTCATGAATGACTGCTAAATAAACAAACACACATTTCTTTATTAAAATAAATATATATTGTGTTATAAGTTACTCAGAAATTGTAGTAATATACATTCAATGTCATATACTTGCAGTCCTGCACACCCACTCAAAGTATGCTAATAGCATACTGAAAACATACAATTCTGAATCAGAGCCACAACATGAAGGCAGTAGTCTTTACTATTACTTAAAAGGCATGAAGATTTGAACCAGAGTCAAAAGCTCCAAGAGGCTTATCATCTTTAGCAAACAAGAAAAAATTTGCAAAAATGACAAGTAAAATTGTAGGTCCAGGATAAGCAATACTCAAGTAGGATCATAGCAGTTATTTTGTTATTTTAAACCTAGCTAGATTATCAAATTTATACATATATTAAAAATGTAATATTTTCCCTGAGCTTCATCCTTACACAGATTTAAAAAAAATAAAAAAAAACTCAAAGAGGAAATTCACAGCCTTTTAACAAAACATTCTTTCTGAAACACTCTTCTCCAAAAATGGAGTAATGGAAAAGCTCATGGATGGTGACTACACATGTAGTATATGAGCAGCATTTTCTGTTTTCAGAGAGATGTTTCATAAGAATCATAATAAAAAAGACCTACATGCAGATACTTTTGAATGTAACTTATTAGACTACATTTTCCAAAGCAAAAGCATTATAATACATACAAACTATAAATTATACGTACAATAATCCACCTTCTGTTACTTAAAAAAATTAGCAATGGAAAATTCTATTCTCATGTGTATGGACCTGATCCAATGACACATTTCTAACATCAAGGTGCAGAGCCATTAGAATTTTTACTGACTCTTTTGTCTTACCCTGTAATGACACCTCTTCACTTTGAAATGAAACAAAGCAGAACCAATCACAAGGAAACAAACCATAACACACACAGCACTTTCTTCTGTAGTCTGTGTACACCTGCATTACAGTTAGCAGTACAAATTCATTGCCCAAAAACATATCAATCTTCATCTAATATAAGCACTATTATTGGCTTGGTTACAGAAACTTATATTTCAGCATGGATCAGAAAACTGATGGGAATTCTTCAACCTTGCATTGAACTTCATATTTCCATGTATATCTTAGGGCTTTCCAAATAAATTAATTTCACCTCAAATTAAGAAATATTTTGTCATTAAAAGTACATGTCATGAGAACCTCACAGTGCTGAGATTGATGAATATAAGAAATGTACCAGAATATCTACTTTTCATTGCAGTCTCAATCTAAATACTGAAACAGTATATTAAAAAAATCCTGTGCTATTTGCCACTAACCCAATTAAAATAAACTAATAATCTTTCTAATGTCCTGCCAACCTACAGAACTAATGGGAGGAAAACCAAACCAAACAAAACCAAACAAATTAACAAACCCCACTTTAGTTACAACAAGCATTAGAAAAAGACAGATTTTTGTGCCACGATGGTGATAGAATATATGTACTTTTACATATTGTGCTGCAGCAACAAGTCATAAATAGGAAAGAATTTATCCTATTTGTTTATCTACAGGTTTGATTCTGACAGCTGCTGACACAGGCAAGGCAATTGTTGTCAGCCAGAGTCATGGTGCCCATTCAGCTGGTCTCTTTCTTACCCATGTGAACTCAAGAAATAAGAGCCAGTATACACCATAATTTCTAGTGTTGGAAATAATATCTAATGAAAGTGTAGCTACAAGACACTGAAGAAAAAACCATACCATTCACTAGAAATAAGTTGTTTTATTTCCCACAAAGCAAACTTTGTACTTTAATGAGAATGGCCACATTCTTCCTTGCCAACCATACGCTGCACTGCTGCAATATTAATTTGATACCAGAAAGTATCAGCACATTGAAAAGCTGTGTCTTAAAATGACCGAAGAAAATCATGTTATCTACAGGAAAGATCAAATGTTATAGCCCATCCTTTCTATATGAGAAGTTAATGAAAAGAAAGACTCTTTGTTATTTCTTATTTTTATGCAAAGCAGCTACAAAAAGAAAATCATGTTCCGTACAAATTGAATTAATATGAGCAAACTGGATAGAAGTACTCTTGCAAGGAATCCAGATAAAGTGTTTCCATTGTCACATTGATTAACACCCAACACCTGTGCCAAACAGGTTGTAAAAATGTCTTTAGCTCAATTCCAGTAAATATGCTGATGTACAGGATAAGAAAATAGGTGTCATCTTACTCCCTAAAGAAAAACTTTATCCATGGTCATTTGGATAGGAGTTTATTGCCTCATAGAAAGCAAAAATCGGTAATATTACATATTACAATTCCACATGAGACTTCCCAAGTAGGAGTAGTAAATTCACTTTTTCTTCAATGTGATCTAATAGCTTGACCTTTATTTAAGATGAAATTTACATGAATGACCTTAAAATTTTGTAATTTCTTTTTATCTGTACAGTTTGTATAAATACTTTAAATTCTAACCAATTAATTTTCTGTTTCAACTTATTTTGTCCTAGCTTGAAACTTGATAGGAAGATTGATTTACTTAACCACAAGCAAAAAATAAGGAATTAAAATAGTGAGAATTTTAAATCATAGCTGTAGAGACTGTGGTTAAATTCAATGGTCAGCTCTTTAAGATACAAGTCATTAAGATGCACAACTTTGTTGTTTCAGAAACTTGCAAGAGATTTAAAACTAAATGTAGCAGAATAAGCAATGCTATATACAATTGTATTTTATTTATATCTTCAATTGTTAATGGTAATTCTAACCACTAATATTCTTTGCAAATAATGTAAGTATAATATTATTCTAGTTTTTAAATTATCAGATGTATTGTCTGGTTAAATGATTAACAATTTAATATTAAATCACCAGTTCCTCAGAAATACAGAAATTACACCAATGCATGCAAAGGATAGTACTGACAGTAATAGAAAATTTAATTAAAATAAGAGAATGATTTCACTTTTAAGTCCTCCTTTGCAAATAAAGACTGAATGTTCCTAGGACCTGCCAAGTACTTGTAGATCGAGGTTATTTGCATTTGAATCCTTATTAATACCAATGAGAGAAACTTGCTGAGTCCTCTCTGCTTCTGTTTGCATTTGGATTTCTGCAAAAATCCTGACGCTGCAAGAATTTCTAAGTTTACAGAAGTGGCCACACTTCTGATGTCAGTAGGACCATTCTTTTAGGAAGCCAAGCATCTGCATAAACATCTGTAGATTCAAAGCTGCAAAAGGTCAAATTTAATCCCTCTCTTATTTGTCAGCGTTTTGCCTAGAGGACCAGGAGAAAACAACATACAAAATCTGATGCTGAAAAAAACAGAAAGGGGTGATTGCAGAATGTTTTAAAATCCCTTACTAAAATAAATTCAGTCAGAGCAACAGAAAATTTGGGAATAAAGAATCTAGGCAGCAATATGCTTTACAAGTCAAAAAGTTGCACTTTATTTAGGCATCATCATGAATTTTACAGGAGCGTTGAAGCTTCTTTCCCTGATCATATGAAGTTCTTCCTTGCTGGATGATATGAATTCATCTGTTAGCTGCTAAAAAATGCATCAAATAAAAATACCTCTGAAGAGCACACCTTTTTTTTTTTTGCTTTGAGCTAGATTGCACAGGAGTGAGACGTTCCTAAAAAACATAGTGTGCTCTGATTTATGCAGTTTCAGTATCACAATATATTAACAGTGTGTATGGAAATAGCTCTGAGTAATAAAGTTTGACATTTTCTGTAAACAGTCTTCATAACAAATTATTTGGCAAATATTTTGCTTTTCATCTTGAAAACAGAAAACACCCGAACTTGTAAATTTACTTGTAAGAGGACAACATTCACTTCAGTCCTATAACCTGTTTACCTCAACTTGCATCAATAATATAAAAAAAGCATTACCAAATATTATTTATTTAATATATTTATGACACTGTGCTGCATTTTCAATGCAGTCAAACCTCAAGAGTAGAATATTAAAATAAACACAGACATTATTTTGCTTTAATGGTAATTAAATACATAACATTTTGGGATATCAGGGTCATTAATTTCACATAACCCGTTCTGGAGTAGCTATCCCTGTACAATTAATTGTTGATTTTGTTTTCTTAAATATTTTCAATTATGCTGTCAGCTATAGGCAGCTTCACTGGGTTGTTGCACCATTCTATATCAAGAAACAACTCTTTTATGTGTAGTCCTGAGACCTCTGACACCATCCTGTGCCTGTGTACTTGCAATGCCTCTGCTATTTTACATGCTGGCTCCTCCACTGCAACCTTGAGATGGTTCACTTTCACATGCACTCTTATTCTGGAGTCAGATTCTAGTTCCATTCAACACTCTGGGAATTTCTAAGCTTACTTGTATATACAACTGTAGCCCATTCTCAACTACTTATTACTGATATGTAAGTACAGCAATGTTAATGGCAATCACCAAAGCTGTTTACTTAAATTCATTTGGTTCTCTCAACAGCTTTTATTAACATCCTGAATTCACAGTACCAAGGAATGAAATTATAATAATCCTAGAGGTGTGAGCATTATATAATTAATACTGAAGTAGCTAGCATTTTTAATTTTATACAATAATGTCCAAAGATACTGTTTCTCCATTCTCAAATACTTATGCTTATTTAGAGCCAAAGAAATAAGAAGTATATGACAAGCCAATGACAATTAAAGCTTTACCTTTTAATCCTATAAAAAGAGGTATCTTGAGGAAGAAAAAAAGACAGGAAACAAAACAATGGATTGATTTTATTTTAGTTACAGGATTACTCCAAAACACCCAGGGTAGGTGTTGGGTTATCTAACCAGTTTAGGATGTATTTTAAGAGATATGTGCAGTTCAATCACGTAACTAAACTCAAAACTTTTGTTTCTTTTTCTCCTGTCTGTAATTTTTTGTGGCATAAGTGACCATAAACTTCATAACCCATTAATTCTTCTTAAAAATATGCTCTAGTTCTTCTAAGGTTATGAAAACGTATAGGTACCTGCTGCAAAAATTCTTGCTTTCTACAAGATGAAGCAACCTGAAGGTCAATTATTTTCTGAATCCTACTTTATAGGACCACTATATACTGTAAATTACAAAATACAACCTGCTTTATCATAGGTCTAGTACTACTCCCACTGGAACATTTTCCCATCAACTCCAGTGGGAGTTCAATGAGACTCTTAAAATAAATTCTATCCTATTTTCTTAATATTTGTGTCCTCCCCTTTAGGTCAGATCATCTGCCCTGCATAATGAGAAATTGAAACACTTGCAAAAGTGTAGGAGAGACATTATCAATATTACATAATTTAAATTCCACAGTCATCTAATTTTGCATTAAAACTTAAGACAATGTCAAGTACAGCAACACACCTAATACCTGCATTTGGATGTGCTGAATTCTACCTCAGCAATTCTGCTTTTGCTCCACTGGTTACAAATGGCACTTAGGTTATCAGCTTCAGCTGTCAGTATCTGCATCCATTGTAACTTAAATTTTTGAAGCTAAGAATCTAGATTCCTAGTATGCTTTTTGAGTACTTGTCAATTTTTTCCCCAGAGCTGACAAGAATCAACAACAAGGTCATTCACAGACTTTGGCTGTGATTATGCCCATGTACTGTAAGCTGTGAAAATTTGAAAAAAACCTTATGAAATTCTAGAACTTGAAAGAGTTTGCCATTTAAATTCAAATACTGTGCTCAGGAATTGAATTGAAATATTCAAATATTGGAACTTAACTGAAAATGAGAACACCAAAGTTATGTTTTTTCATATATTGGCAAAAGCACAAACTTTTTTTAAAAAGTTTTTGAAAGGGAAGACAATTTTTTGCCAAACATGGAGGGAAAAAAACTCTATCTTGAGAATATGAACATTTTAAATAAACTTTCCTGTTGGCAGTGTGAGCTGCCTTTAGTCAGAGAAGCACAATTTAATCTCAGTGTGTAGGTGATGGTTTAAGTAATGAAGTAATAACAAAATTTAGACTCCTAATTTGTGAATGTTGGTGCCCTTTCCTCTGAATCAATCATATTACAACCTGTGGTTTCAATTGTTTGGAACAATATTTTGAGTTTTCAGATAATTTTGTTTTGCATTTCATGGGTTATTTCATTTTTGAAAGATCGGTTTCTCAAAGTTACTTATAAAGCTAATATCCATAAAGCACTGGTGCTAGTTCTTCTACTTTATTTCAAAAGAACACTTTCTTTACAAAACAATAAAAAAATAGGAAGCATTCTTTTGCATTATGTGTTTCTTAGCTGTGGAGTACCACCCTAGAAAAATTATGTGAACGGGCTCCAGACAATTAGTGGTGAGTCACTGCCTCTTTCCCTTTGTGACACAGTTTTTACATGTCACACAGTTTTGTACACAAAACACAATTCATTGCTGTGGAGTATACATCACCATCATCATCATCATCATCATCTTTGTCTCTTTTTAAAAATATTAACATAAATGGCTTCATGCACAACTTTTCAATCTCATCTTTCTTGTCCTTCATACAAAAGGAAGCAAAAATATTTGCATACACTTTATACTTTATTTGAAGTGGCAAGATTGCTTAGAAATCAGATTTTTACTCTTAATCTGCAATTACTACTTTCTTTGGAAGCCAAACTGGACTGATAATTGCTCCATAAAGTCTCATTAAATAACCTCACAGTTTCCAGAAGTTCGGAGATTTACTGTTGCTTTTGCTAATGAGCATCTTTGAACTAGGCAAATGGGCACACCAATGTTCAGTTATGAGGAAAACAATGAAATAAAGGGAACCCTTTTGCACATTCAAGAAATAGCCAGACAAGCTGGAGCCATTTTTTAAAAATATGTTGAATGAAAAGCAGCTGGGAAAGGCATACATAGCACCACATCTTTCCATGAAGAATAGAGGAAAGAAGTTTGAAAAGTTCATTTTGGAAACAATCATGTTTTGGATGTGTTTCCAAAATGCAGTCACCAGGCTTCTGCAGTTTTCTGACATCCTATGAAATTGTGATAGCCTCAAATACAGACTAGAATAATTTCACAAAATTTCTGTTTTCATTGCACTTCTTATGCCTCTTGGGCCGACTGGCAAGCAAAAATTTAGTCCTTCGTAGTCTCATATTCTGTTTAAATATTGTCTGCATATTTATACAGCACTTGAAAATTTCAGAGGGAAAAAAATATATCTACATAAGTAAAATGCCAATACTGTAGAACTGTGGCAATGTCAATACAGCAAATGCTGTTATTAATAATAATATATTAAAACCAGTTTTTAGCTTTGCTTATAAACTCTAAGTTATCTCCCATTTTTGTGGGCAATATATTTTGCCAACATTATCTTATTTAAAAATTGTTGTCTTGTAGTTTGCCATTTAATAGTTCTAATCCCATGGTTGTTGCTTTGATAGCTGACACATAATTCAGCAATAAATTTAAAAATGGCTTTCTTCAAAACTCAATGTCTTTTCAAAGAATATTGTCTCTCTCTCTCCTTGATGCATACATGTATCTCCTAAAAATGTTAATAGTCTTTTATGAAGTCATTGCTAGAGAACATAATTTAAGAACACTAAATGTTTCTGTAGTGTGTCGATAACAATCGTGTCTCAAAGTGTTTGATTCTAACTTTACTTACAAGGGTAGTTTGACATTAAGATTCATTATTCAGCTACTGAGGGAAAAATATGAGCTAATATACTAGACTATCTACTGAAATTATCAGCCATCTTGATTATCAACTCCATCACAGCTATCTTTTATCTATATTTTTAATTTCATTAAACTAGGACAGATCCTTAGCCTAGGTAAGTCTTTTACAACATAACATATTCTTCACAAGAATACAAAGGAGAGGAAAGGGAATCTAAAATATGGTAGTTTCTCATGTTGTTTTCAACCCTTCCCAAACTGTAAGCTCAAAACTTTGATTTAGTGTTCAGGAATATTAGTTCTGTTGAAGTCAGTGAGTCATATTTCTGCTTATGTAATGGCATTGAAATCAATGGAATTAAATCAGGAAAAAAGGGCCAAAGAGAAGCTTCAGCATGTGTCTTGGAGCAGAATACTTATGTAGTGAATCACTGTTGCATCTGTGAGCCAATTCGACCCAAATGGTTATTTAATGAATATACATACGCATATGAGGGAAAATTTGGAATTGCAATTATAATTAATTTTGTATTGAAATAACATGATTCAGCAGGTTCTGCCTACTTATTTTCCCAGGTAGAAATACATGTGTATCAATAAGGACTATAAAAATCAGAGAAAATGCTTCTATTTAATGACTTTATATGAAGATCATGGCAAAGTCCACAGTGGTATACTTCACTTCCACATACCCTGAGCAACTCACTTTGTTTAATGTCTTTTCTTCACTTCTCAATATTTTTCTTTTTTAACTGAGTTTTTCTCATGCTCTTTGCGATATTTCTTTTCCTATCCCTAAAACAGAAATTCTACTTTAATATTATACAAAAAAACCCACAACCTAAATGCTTCATGTAGGTTAGGAGAATTCCTCTGGAGGATCTATAATGCTCCTGTGTGTAGCTGTTTATGTGAGGGGTTGAGAGGAGTCTGAAACTGGAGTGGATCTGTGAGCCTTGTGACCTAATACTACGCAGGACTCAGCAACTAGGGAGCCCTGGCACCCAGAGGCCAGTCACTCCCATATTCCAATTCTAAAGAATTGTTATGCATTAAACTTTGAAAGAGATGCTGCAACATTTGCATCTTAATATCAAGCACTTTTAGTTAATATAGATTATTTTTTCTTCAGAAATAGCCAGAAAGTATATGGAGAAAATTGCTTTTTCTTAAATTATTTTTCCTATAAGTAAAAATTTTAAGTTGATCTCAAAATTCTAAACATCCTGTAGTTATTTACATCAATAAAATTGGAATGTGATGTGGATTATATATGGTGCTAGACTAGAACAGCAGCAGCCTCCACTTATTTTGCACAGCAGATGCAGAAAAACGAAAAATATTGTGTCTTCATAATTTGTTTCATATTTATGAATCTAAATTACCATTTATATTAATAATAGCAGACAGTTTATTTAGCGGTTGTAGCCTAGTAGTTGCTACAAAAGAGACCTTTAGCAGCATCTGTAAATATTTATGCATGAAGTATACTCTTGGGTTTGATGTCCACCAGTATAACTCAAGCCTGCCATGGATATTTGCTTCTGAAATAACATATTGTTTCACTAGTGTTTCTAGCACTGTTGTAGTGGAAACAGGAGTTTTCTGAAGTCACATTAAGTCAGCATCATATCATAAGTATTTTCAGTGATGAAGGGTATGGTCATTCCTGACATAAATTATTTAATGCAGTGAATTCTTTAGTGATGGATGCACTAAAATAAAAAAGGCAACCCAAAGTAAATCCTCACAAACAAAGACACATTGATGTGGGAGGAGAGAATACTATTCCTTTGAATCACTTCATGCAACTGTCCAGGAAAGCTACAGAATGGTAAAACTAAATTCTTGAAATCTAATGTGTTCATGTAATAGTTAATGTGTTAATACATTCAAGCTTGTTGATATAAGGAGTTTATGTAGTTTCAGTATGGTCTAACAGAAAGAGAAAACCATGCAGTCACAGCTGCTTAAATTATATGTTTACCTTCCAACATAGTCTTTCTTCCACCTCTACTCGATGTCTGCAGAGTACTCGATGCCTGCTTTTAGTCCTAACAGGTATGAAATTGTGAAAAACCATTATAACTTCTCACAGCATTCCAGAAACATTAGAAAGCATAAAGTCTCTACAGCAGTGAGGGCATGCTAAGCAAGGATAGTGCTTACAGACACTTGAGTGACATAAGTTTCTCCTGGCCAGCAAGAGCAAATACCTCAAGTTCCCACTGCTTGCTTTCAGAAGAACAGTAGGAAAATATATTCAGCTTGTAGTGACTTAAGGCAGTTCAGGAAAATTCCTATTTCTTCCCAGTCCTGGCAAGCATTTGATTAAAATACTATATAACTTGACAACATTACTTATTGTAAAAAATTCTGCCAGAGAAAAACCAGTTTCTCTGGTTCTTGAAAAATACCAAACCTTTAGGAATAATTATTTATTTTATTCAAAAGGCTTAAAATGAAAGCAGCTGCCTCCTCAATTATATATTTGTTTATCTTTTCCGTTGCAACATCTGGGTTTTCCTGTGAGACACACAAAGCCCTTAGCTATAGCTCTGTAGTTCTGCAATTCTTGTAGAAGTAGATAGAAACTTGTAGACACTTAAATAGAATGTAAGAGGGCACATGACAGATCTGTGGGTTAGTTGGTGTGAAGTTTTCTGGATCAACTAAGTGGTTGGGCGAGAATAGAGCTAAGGAGTCAAGTAGGGAAAGTATTAGTACAAATCCTAAAATGTCTTTAATGTATAGTATGGGTGGAAGGGGATTTTGTTGCAGTCTGAGGGGAGGCCTAGTGGGTTATTTGAACCTGTTTCATGGAGGAAGGTGAGATGGATGAGTGTGAGGCCTACAATGACAAAAGCTACAGCTTTCATGGACTAACCTTTAGCCCCATTCCCCATCCCCATATGCTACTCCAGGGGTAGGAAGAGGTAGAAGAGTGAATGGAAGAGTGAAGTAGAGCCTGGAAAAAGGAGGACATGTTCTATGGTGGATCAGGAACAGCCCCTTCCCCTTGAAGGCACTGCAGCCCATGAGGAACCCACACAAGAGAAGAAGAACAGAACATGAAGAATGGAACACCAGATGGAAATCTTTATGCTCTGACTGCAGTGTCACTGCCTGCTGCCTTACTGAAAGCACTGAATGCAACTTGCAGCATGAACAAGCCAGGAGAGGGTGATGTCTGGAATGAAGCTGAGCTGGGAAAGGAGAAGGAAAAACTGTTTACCCTTTGCTTGTAAATGTTTGATTGTGTTTTTTTTTTTTTTTTAAATTTTGTTTTGTTTCCCACTACCTGAATCAGTAATTAAATACTTATTTTAATTGGCAATAAATTAAGTAAATTGCTCCAAGTCAGATCTTGTTTGCCTACAACAGTAACCGTAATCTCCCAAATCTCCCCTTCTTTAATTTGCCCTCATTCTTCTTTATTTCTCCCCTTGTCCTGATTAGGGGGAAGTAAGCAAGCAGCTGGATGGGCCTTTGGCTGCCAGCCAGTGCCAACACACCACAGAGTAAAACTTTATTTTAGAGCAGCTATCATTTAGCAAGCAGATGTGAAAAACTTTCTATTATCACCCTTGCTGAAACAGATTCAGCTATAAAACACAAAGCAAATGGTACTCTGACTGGGGAGAAAGTATCTTTCATTGGTTACTTATACTGCTAGAATTATTCTTATTAATGATAAAGAATAGAAGTAAATGAACCAATCTAATAAGTCTTTACATGATGAAGCGATCCAAAACACAAATGAAGTTTACTGAGATCCAGCTTCTCATTAACAAACAGCAACTAGACTGCACAAAAACATTTATGGAGCCCCAGTATTTTTTACAGAGACTGTGAAAAAGTCTTCAGGTTCAATAACATACTAACGGGATACAGGAAATAATGACAACAGGAAGCACTGCTAGTATATCACCAGTTACTAACTGAATTCTGAGCAGCTGGAAGAAGGGTGTTACCATAAGTAGTGACAACATAAACATTCCATATGCATGTATAAGTATACCAGTGACACAGACAAAGTACAGCACTTTGCTGCCCACCTTAAGCCTTCTGTCTTCACTGCTAAAAGTAAAAGAAATCTGGGTTTCGCTGTGAAGAATATAACCATTGTCAACATCTCTTTTATGAACTATTCCTATCGTAAATAAGTCTTCCATGTTATATCTCTGAGGACCTGGGTGGTTCAAGCTACAAGGGGAATGATTGTCTTCAGAAAGACCAGAAGAACAGCTCATAAGATTGGTGAGGGTGGCACTTTCCTTAGGAAGATGATGTTTTGCATTTTCTTTCAGTATTTAGAGCTGAGCATCTTAATTTTTATTAGTATACTAGAATAGCTGCCTTTTGGGCAGTTTTATATTCTCGTTGTATCTTTACTGGATGGTGAACTTTTTTTTTTTTTTTTAGCAAGGATGATGAGATAGTGGAACAAGTTTCTTAGAGAGGTGGTAGATGCCACATCCCTAGAAATATTCAAGGTCAGACTGGACACATCTCTGAGCAACTTGGCTGACTTGAAGATGTTCCTGTTCACTGCAGGGGAATTAAGACTAGATAAAATTTAAAAACCCTTTCTAAGCCAAACCATTTTACGACTGTATGAAATAGCTCACAAAATCCTCACTTTCTCTCAATGTATTGTTTCTGCTTGCTGTGTGTTCACTGTTCTACTCCCTATACTACAGCTCATGTTCTCAGCATTGTAATACAGATTCAATATGAGAACTAGTTCTCCAGGATGAAAGGGTGTATATAACTCCCTTTGACTGAAAGACAGCCATCATGGATTGAGATTCTGGGGACAAAGACAGAACACACAGATGATCATGGAGAAACTATCTTCCTTGTTGCTTTTCCGAGATGCCAAGCAGCATGTTAGGAAACTATGAAACATGCCTAGACCCTAGTCCTGCCAGGACTACTGTAGTGCTGAAATCACACAAAGTCCTATGCATTGATGGATACCTTTTTTAACAGAACCAAGAACCTTATGTTCTTCTCCCTACATTATTTTTGCACAGTACTTTCCCTCCAATAATTATTCCATTTTAAAATATTTACCATCTACCATTTTTCTAAACTACGAATTAGCCTGATTGCATTTTTACATTACATCCATTTATGACAACAGGCCTATTGCCAACAGCCAAAGTGATCTTTAAAGACAAGGTTTGTGGGAGATAAGGTCTTTAAGGTTATTCTTTTTTCTCAGTACAGAAATCAAATTGTCCTCCCACTTACTATTCTTTTTAATATCCCAATGAGAGAATTACTATTAATTATAAGATGCAGTGATAGAAACAATGTAAAATGTACATATGTAATACAAATCATTGTTATCCATAAGTCAAACCCTTAGTCGAGATTTATGTTAATCAATAGATGTGCTTTATATAGTACTTCCCAGTGTAAAATTGGGCATATTGCAATACATCACACTCTTTGCTAATTACAGGGTTTTAAAGTTTTCTTCTGAGGAATTCATCTCCACAGAATGCTATCTTTATCACTTTGGTATCCATTAGTGCTGCCACTTCCCATTTATCTTGATGCTGTCCTAAGCCAAAATTCTTTGCAACACTTATGAGTCAGATAGACAAAATCAGTTCAAGTTAAAGCCTGTCACCAGTTATTTGCCTGATAGATTATCTATCATCCTTGTTGATTTTTGCTCAAATTGGATTAAAATATAATTCAAGAGCCAATCCTGACTGCATTTTTCTTATCATTGTATGTAAGTCTCAACTTGCTTTTTAAAACATAGAAAGTAATTAACTCCCTTTTCAAATGTGAAAATGACAGACACAAAACATGGTATATTCTTAGACTTTTGTATAACATCAGCATAAAGAGTCTGTTACTTGGTGATTTTTCCTTTTTGTCTTCTGTAAGATTGAACTCGGGGTAAACAGAAAATACCTGTCACTAGGAGCTTGCCAAACAGACTTAACTATCTGTATACAGAACTAAAAGGAGATGGTGATATGAAGGGAATATAGCAAAAGTCTACATACCTGTGAAGGGCATAGTGGACATGGAGGAACTGTTCAGCTGTTTATTCTCTGTTCCATTGCTCTGACTTGTGACCTTCATTTGAAGGTACTAGAATACAGATTTGGACTAATCAAGTACAACTGATTCTCCACATCGTAGCAAACAGATCGACATTACTTCCTGACAGAGAATGCTGTGGATAAAAGAACTATGTAAGTTTAAGGGGAGACTGAACAAGTGTTTGAGATAAACTGAAGCCAAGGTTAGGATGGCGAAGTGTTGCCTGCCCCATTATAGTTGTACGTTTTCCAAATTTATGAAGTAAACACAATGCAAAGTCAATTGTCTTGGTTTAAGTGCATTTCAAATAAATGTTCATTATATCATAACTTCATTAGCAATACCTGTTGTTATTTCATTTAAACATGGTATTTATTAGTTATTTTTACTCCGAAATATAGTAAGTTCATACATATGACCTTTAAAAACACTAATGGTCTCAGACTGTGCCAGATGGCTTATCTTAAAAAAACTATAATCTCCATGTTTATTATACTGACACTATTACCATTTTTTCTGATTGACTACTTTCCCATTGAAACCTGTGACTGATTTACCATCTAACAGTTCTAAGGGAAACTCTTATCAAAGGTTAAAAAAATAACATTTCAAATTTGTAATTTTAAGGTTTTATTTCCAAAGGTGAATCACCCTGCATCATCAGCTTTTGAATCATTTCCAATTATAAAAATGTTCATTTGGTCATCCTAACTGATTTGGAGGTCAAATTTGTTTTTCCATTCCACCTTCTACTTTTCTGCTATTCACTAATATTATTAACTGTAAATTTCTTTATTTTCTTGATTGTGTTTTCTGAAATGCATAAATATAACACTGAGATTGTTTTTTTTTTAATTTAGTAATAATACTTGAAACATATTTATGTTAATTATTTTGGATTCATTATTCAGGTTTCTTAAATTTTTCACTTCTCATTGTTTAATTCCCTTTGGTCTACTTCCTTGTCAACAGTTTTTATCCTGCCTTTTCTCACTGGTCATGTTCTGTAAAAAAAAGCTTTTTGTACTGTTGAACCAAGACCTCTTTTTACCACATCTGTGCTTGTTTGACTCAGAATAGGGCTAGCCCATGCAATCATATAACCAGCACAAAATAAGTGAACTTTATAGCCTCACCCCAAGTCTGTTTTAATTTCCTTTTTATATACCTGTGACCTAGTTCATACCTTTTCTATTACCTCTTTACTGTAAGGTTATTCTTTGTTCCAGATCCAGATTCACACTCTAATGATTTCCTTCTGTTTCTAACATGTAAAACCTTGTGTCCTGGGTTTCCTTTTTCTCTGGGTTCCATAAGCTCTTTGTTTTGTAAAATTCTGAACAACACCATGAAAAGAAAAGATATGGCAAAGGCCATAGTAATATTTTTTCTGACACTCTTTATTCATGATTAGTGAGGCATAATTAGCACAGTGTCATAAAATTATCAAGATACTTGTGATCAGAATGAGCTGGGTATTTAATACATCCTAAGTATAATCCTCAGGTGCTTGAAACAGTAAGAATTAGGGCTTTTGATAACCATGCCAGCAGCCAAGGGACAGATTTCTTGCTATTATCTGAAATCCTAGCCTGCATTAGAATATGAAAGTGGACTAAAGGATTATATGCTTGCTATCCACACCAAAGTATTCTTATCACAAGCAATTCATACTATACTATTCTCCAAATCATTCCATGAGTGGCACTTTCTGAGCTCAGAGATGTTATTATTGTATTTCATGACCAGATTTTGATTTGTAGGAAAATGTAGCCCATCAAATAATGTCAAATGTTTTAAAAAAAAGAATTTCCTGTAATTTCAGGAGGGTGGAGAGGCCTACTTCTGTTCTGGTAAATTCTGCAACTTCTATTTGAGAGGCTGGAAAAGATGAGACTTGCATGAAATATAGCACAAGCCACTAATTACCATGAGTAGACATTTCACAAGCAGATTATGCAATAAAGGGAGGAAAGTTGTAGAATAGATGGTTGTTTGTCTCAGACTGAGGAAAAATAATTGGGTGACACACTCATAGTGAAAAAATTGATAAAGATACAGATGTGAATACTAAGTTTTGGTGTACTCAGGGTACTGAACCAAAATTAAAAATTATGGGGGAAAATATGGTTTCTATGCATCTTGCAATATTATATTTGAAATTGTTGCCATAATGCAATAGATATTTATTTTGACAGATTAAAAGAAAAAAAAGCTAGATTATAATTTATTAGTTCAGTCTAGCTATATACAGAAAACTATTCACAATTCCCAAAACAATACTTATTAAATAAGCAGAAAATTCTTCTACTGAGAGGAAAAAACCCTATTTATTTACTTATTTATTATTTACTCGCCATTTTACTTATACACCTTCAGAATTTCTCCCGATAATGATAGAGAATATCAAGACTCTGTCTTTATTGATAACTTATGAGTGATTGCAGAAATCACAAAACAAAGGGTTTTTGCCTATGTGAAATATTGAAAATAATATTTCAGTCTTTTGGGAACTGTTACCTCTTCAATCCCTGGTAAAATGTCAATCCACAGAAAGAGGCAGAGGCACTGTGTCCTGCCCACAGCATAGATTCACATTTGTCTGTCTCAAATTCTTCTCTTAGTGTTGAGAATACATCATTTTCTGGCTGATCCATTCCCAGTGACTACTTCCATTCAGCTCCAAATATCTTCTGAGAATACTTTGCAGCCACTTTGAACTGCTGTGTTTGCGCCAAGCTGCCAACCCTTGCTTTCTATACAGACACTAAGGTAGCTAAAACACATTTTCTCCTGTCCACTGAGTTCATTTTAGAGAACCAAAGTGAAACAGTGATATATATGAATATCAAAGCACTATAACCAATCTATTGATATATCAGATCAGTGTAGTTTTGTATTACATACATATATAATCTCATATTATATTCCAGAATGCCATTACACTATTAACTGAAATTTCTGCATATCTGTCATCTATAATTCATTGCAAAGAAAATGTCTGTTACAAACTTACTAGGATAAAAGGATGGAAAATAGAATCTGGTCACACTGACTGGACAGTCTATTTATCTGAACTATTTTTAGCTGCAAAAATTTTCTAAGCAATGGAAGGGATCACATTTGCAGACACTGAAAAAGATTACCCCTTTTCACTGGCAGCTCTTCCTCAGCAGCATCTTTTTCTCCATAGATGTTAGGGGTAAATAGCAAAACACTCCAACCAAAATATTTTATACACGGTATAGATCTCTGAATGAAACATTAGCCTCCTCCTTCCTTCTTTACAAACTTTATAGTAGATGGCAGATTATAGGAACTCTACAAAAAACCTAAGGATGTGCTTCTAATTAAGCAGTTTCAAGAGTGTGCTAATATGTCCTGCACATGACTCAGATCTACTTTTTCACTCCAACAGGATATTCTGGAGTGACATAAATTAAGACGGAGAGGAACATAAATTGAAAGAAAAATAAGAGCAACTACCAATATCTTTTTCGCTAAGATCCTGCACCCAGTGTAGTGGAGCTGACAAGCAACTCTTATGTTGCAATAGTGCACGGTACTTTCTAATATAATAAATTAATTTGTTAAGTAACACTTCACTGCAATGAAGCATGGAGCTTCAAACATGCATATATATATATATGCACATGCATATAATCCTACAAAAGAGGTTTTTCCAAAAGCATCATTAATAGGTCAGCTAGTTCACTCCATTAATATGGAAAGACTAGCAAATCTATTCCTATTTTCTTTGAAAATATATTGTAATTGATGGAGTGACTCACTTTCCTTGTAGGAGACAAGTAAAAATATGTCAATTGATATAAAAAAGTGATTTAACAAAATTTTATAGGAAATTAAACAGTGATTTATCAAGATTCAATGGCAAGATACACTTGATTATTTACCTTATAGAGGAGAGGGTAAGACAAAACTGTCAGAGAAACACCCCACATACACTGAGTCATGGGATTCAGAAATATCACTTTGTATTCTAAATTCCATCTCAGAGAAGAGTTTACATGCAGCTTAGTCCCAGACATGGTCAACATTTATGTCTAAAAGAGCACATTCACAATCAATCTCTCACATCAGTCACCTAAACTTCAAAGTTCAGCGTGCTATTAGTCACTTACTCTTTCAGCAAGAAATCTCTGCATCTTGAGGAGCAGCCCTGAGAGGTGTGTCTGCTCAAGACGAGATCCTGGTGTGCAGGAAAGCTCAATGAACTCTGTGCTGTCCACTGTTTATAAAAATGATAACGCCTGCTTTATTTTTAGTAAAGTCCAGTACTGTTGCAGTACTTTCAGGTACTGGACTAGACTGCACAGAGAAGTCGTGGATGCCCCATTCCTGCATGTTTTTAAGGCCAGACTGGATGGGGCATTGAGAAACCTGGTCTAGTGGGAGGTGTTGCTGCCCATGACAGGGAATTGGAACTGGATGAACAACTTTAAGGTCCTTTCCAGCTTTAACCATTTTTTGATTATATGGTTCTGTGATTGAATTATAGCCATATTTAACTACAAGAAAGATGTTTGGGTTCCCCACTCCACGCAGCTCTTGGCTACCACATTGCCATTCATCTCCCAAACTATGTTGTTAATTCATCTTCCAAAGTCCGGAGTAACCTGGACGCAGCATCTCAGCTCCCACGGGTGATATGGCCCAAGTGAGGAGAGGGGCAAGCAGCTGCACAATGCCACAATGCTTGCAGTGATAGAGGTCATGCAGTTCTCTAGCAAGTATGTTCTAATGCTTAACTATTTTTATAGATTAAAAAAAAAAAATATCCTGACATAAGTAATGCTCACTTTTCAACCTATTTACAGGCGACTTGGAGAAAATAGCTTATTACCTTACTGTAGGAAGGTATATTCTATATGTAATGGCTATTATTTTATCTTTCTTTCTCCTTTTTTTCTACATAAAATAACCCAATTTATTCAATAACTTAGCCAATTATTCTCTGTCCTCATTTCATGCGGCTGATTATTTCCACCTTGCAAATGTCCTTATAGAATTTAATCTCTTTTTCTGAAAGTTTCCCATTTTCTCAAAATTATTCTGAATCCAGCTTCATTGTGCTTGCAGATTCCAAAAGGTTGATGTCATCTGTAAATTTAATCAGTGTACATGCCATTCTGTCAGCCAGGCTGTTAAAAAAATTGCTGAGTGTTACTAGAGCCACCACAGGCTCTCTTAGAATTCTGCTCAGTCCCCCCCTCAAGTTTCACAGTAAACCTTTAATAACTGTTCTTTTTGAACAGCTTTACAATCAAGTTTTTGTTCATCTGAGAGGAATCCTATGGGGAAAATATTGTAGGCCGTATCAAAAGAATTGCAAAAATCAAGCTTCATGGTGTCTCCTACTTCTCGCCTGCAATGGCTACATTTTTTATCTTATAAAATAGCCAGAGTGTGAATAGTTCTTGATGAAGGAAAGTTGGTGGCTGCTCATTCACCTGGTCATTCTTGGAATGATTAAAAATTATGATTATTTGTGATTTGCAGTCACAGGTACAATACAATGAACCACATTATTCTCATAATAAATATAATTATATATCTTGAAATTTTAACTTATAATATCTTCTAACTAAATTTGCAGTTTCCAGGTATATTTTTCACTAATATACTTCCAGTATGACAGCTCTCCCACTCCTTGTTTAAAAAATATTTCCTTTTAATGATATACATTACAAATATCTTTTCCAGTTTCTGCAATCTTGCGAATCTTCCACATTGCTCTTGGTAACCATTAAGCATCATCTTATAAAGTAACTTTTCTACACCACATGTCGTATTTGCCTCTTAAAAGCATGTTGCTATAGTTCTACAATTCAAATTTATACTTCAAGAATTATAAATGTAGCAAATGCACTTAGCTTACATATCATGTAATTCTATTTTCTTCATTGGTCTTTGTATAAGCCAGAGAAATTACAAAAAAAAAACAAAAACGACCAATCACTTAAATAATAACAAGACATACATTTCACGTAGGCAGATTATTCAATTGTTCTTTTCAAATTTGCTCTAGCAAAATTAAAGTCTCTTTTGGAAAATCCCAAGGTTTTTCAAGGGCATATTACCTCAGAAAATGTTGAGGTGGTTTGTTAGTTAAAACATGTTAATTTTTTTAAACAGATAAGGTTACATGTGATTTTTAGAGAATCAGTGTAAAAATGACATAAAAATATGTTATAATGCAATATAGATGTTTTAATTCTGTATAAAGTTGTTTATGCACTGTTTCCAAGACTAAGAATTGGTGCATTTTCATTAGGACTTTTTCGTGGGACTTGACTGTTTTTCACTTCAGTAATTCTTCAGATTGGACTGAAGTTGCTGAATCAATTTGCTTAAGTCTTTCATTTGGGATGGGGCAGGAAGGAAAAGGCAAGGCTAATATGGGAATTCCTTACCTTATGGTTTCATAAGTCCATTCTGTGCAATAAGTGGCTAACCAAACAAACAGTAGGTAGATAGGGGATTTATTTAATATACTTCACAAGAAAGGAGATAATTGAAATATTACATTCAGATTAATGCCAAAAATGTATGCTGCAGAACACTATAAATCTTAATACTTTATAAGAAAAATGTCATTCATCAAATTGTCAAAGATTTTTCAACAAATTTCACCACTGTAGGAAGAAAATTTGTGCGGCCAGAGCTTGATTAGAGTTCAAGCAAGCCAGCAGTGTGAAGAACAACAAAAAGGGTTTTTTAAAAATTTGTTAACAGCAAAAGATCACAAATTAAATTGATCTGTTATTTCAGGAGGTCCATTACCTCACAAAAAAAGGACACAGACAAAGTAGAGAAGTTACATTTCTTCTTCACCTCTGTTTTAACACCAGTAATTGGCCCTGAGACTCTGGAGCCTGGTGTTGAAACACCATGACTGAGAGGACAATGAACTCTCAGTCAATTCTGAAATTGTTTGAGATTTGCTGCTCCAGCTGGATGTGTATAGATCTGTGGGGCCCAATGGGATTCATCCTAAGGTACCAAAAGTACTGACTGATGTCATCATGGGACTCTTGTCTTTATTTTTCAATAGTCTTGAGACTCTGAAGAGGTCCCAATTGACTGGAAGCTGGGAAATGATGTCCCAGTTTTGACAAGGAAGACTATGGTATTTACAAGCCCATCAGTCTCACTTCAGTGTCTAGTAAAATTGTGGAGAAGTTTATTCTGAGAATTAAAATCCACTTGAGAAAAAACACAGCAGTCAGTCACAGACCACAACAAAGTCCTGCTTAACCTACTCAGTTCTCTCTTAGGACAAAGTCACCCATTTAGGTCACCAAGGGAAGCCAGTAGATGTGTTCTGGGGGTTTTGTTTGTTTTAACAAAGCTTTTGATGCTGTCTCTCACAATATACTTCTGGGCAAAATATCCAGCTCACAACTTGACAAGTCTGTAGCATTTTGGGTGAGCAATTGGCTGACGGGTCAGGCTCAAAGGGTTATAGTAAATGATGCTGCATCAGGCAGGCAGCCAGCTACTAAAGTGGTTCCCCAGGGTTAAGATTTAGGGCTAGTGCTTTTCAAAGTTTTTGTAAGTGACCTGGACACAAGAATTGAATATACAGTACATAAATCTGCTGATGATACTATGTCTGGGGGAGCTGTAGAATCTCTCATGGATAGTGAGGTCTTAGAGAGAGATCTGGGTAGACTAGAGAGCTAAGCCACCACCAAACATATGAAATTTACCAAGAGCAAGCACTGCAGTTTTCACCTGGGATAAGGTAATTCTAATTATATGTACAAATTTTAGAATTAGAAGCTGAAGAACAGCCCTGCAGAAAAAAAATCTAGGGTTTTCAATGGATGGCAAATTCAGTAGTAGTCAGCTCTATGCCCTGTCACCCAAAAAGGCCACCCATATCGAGGAATGCATAAAGCACAGCATCTCCAGCCAGCTGAGGGAGGTGATTGTCCCACTCTGCTCTTTGCTGATGCAGCCTTTCCTCACAAAGGGAGTGCAGATTTGTAGTACCTCAAAATAGGAAGGAAATCAAACTACGAGAGTGTGTCCAGAGAGAGACCAGGAAGATGAAAGGCCTCAAAGGCAAGATTTATGAGGAGCAACTGAATTCACTTGGAGCTTGGAGAAGGGAAAGCTGAGGGGGGACTTAATTTCAGAGTACAGCTTCCCCCAGGGGAAAAACAGAGGGAGAGGTGATGGTCTCCTCTCCCTAGTGACCAGCAGAAGTACGTGGGGAAATTAAATGAAGCTGCCTCAGGGGAAGTGGTGATTGGACATTAGGAAAATGTTCCGCACTATGAGGATGGTCAGTCACTGGAACAGGGTCCCCATGGTGGCAGTTCAAGGAGCATCTGGACAGTGTTCTTAGCAATGTGGTTTCTTTTGAGGTAATCATTTTAGGAGTGGTGATTTGGGCTCAGTGATCCTTCTGAGTAAGTTTCAGGGGTAGATGATACTGACTGATTCAATTTACAAATTTTTTAGCAACAGTTTCAGGTCACAATATAATTTATAATTAAAGAAAATGAAAATCTCACTGTGCATAATGTGAATTCCATAAGTCAGTTTATTGATAAGGTCCTCAATTCCATTACATGTAGCACTGCTTGCACCCCAAAAGTCTAACACAAGGGCATGGTTTGCCTTTTTGATGTTCCACTCCTCAATAATTAGCAACGATATATACTCTTCAAAATTGCCTTAGTATTTCCTGTCTTCATCTGATCCCTACATCAAAACGAGTTCTGTAATTGGATTTTCACTGGTGTCACACTTTCATTTTCTCTTTCCTTTCCCTTCCCTTTTCTAACTTCCCTAGTCATGTCATTGTTTAACTCCAGCTACCAACCAACCAAGCTGAACACAGCCACACTCCCGCACCAGTGGGCTCTGGGAGACAATTGGATGGGTAGAAGCTGGAAAACACATGGCTTGAGATAAAGCCCATTTAATGGGGAAAGCAAAAGCCATGCACACAACAACGAAACAAAGAATTTAGTCACTGCTTCCCAGGGGCAGGCAGGTGTTCAGCCATCTCCAGGAGAGCGGGGCCCCATCACACAAAACAGTGACTTGGGAGGACAAACACCAGCATTCCAAATGTCTCCCCCTTCCTCTTTCTTCCCCCCTTTATATACTGAGCATGATTTCGTGTGGTCTGGAATATCCTTTTGATCATTTTGATCATGTGTCCTGGCTGTGTCTCCACCCAAGCTTCAGTGCACCCCCAGTCTCCTCATCAGCACGGCAGCTGGAGAAGCAGAAAAGGCTTTGTCTCTGTTCCAGCCCTGCTCAGCAATAACAAAACATCTCTGTATTACCAGCCCTGTGTTTAGTGCTGATACAAAGCCTAGCCCCATACCAGCTATTGGGGAGAAAATTAACTGTATGCAGGGAAACTGAACAACAACAAAAAAAATTGCTATTGTATGGCCTTCTTTTTAGTAAAAATTGGACATTTATTTGCTAAACCCCTCGGAGACCCTCACTTTACATTTGAGACCAGAACCAGGCCCTGAATACAGGCACAGGAAAAAGGATTAACAGAATAGGCGAAAACCTCTGCACCAGTCTGTGGCAAATAACAGAATGTCTGAAAAAATGCAGCGGGTGTGATTCATGATTGTTAGTACTCTAAATTTTCTGCATGAAAACCACTTTGCATTATAACCTAAATTAGGTTGCAATAAGAAAGTTGAATTATTTCAAATTATCAGTCACTTTATTGCTCGTTAAGGAAGCAACCAGTTACATCATCATTCTCAGTAAAACTTGATTTTGATCAGTATAATTCTTGATGGTTTATTTGTATTGAGAGTTTTTATGAATCAGGGCTTTGTAGTACATTTTTTACCTTTCAATCAGGTTACAAAACCTTTCTGATAGACATGAGAGCTACCTTCAAGATTAACAGGGAAACAAAAATTCAACCCATTTCCTTGAATATTACTAGTGCAGTCTTGGTAACATAAATCATGTCCATCAATTGATTGTTCAAGGTCTTCTTCCTTCTTCTTAATTATTTTTTTTTTCCTTTGGCCACCAGCCCCTTTTAACAGTATATTTCTTATTATCATAAAAAAACACAAAGACTTATGAAGTCTGAGGCACTAAGTGCCTGAGATTTCCAATATGTGCTAAGCTATTTGAAAACAGCAAATATTAATGTGACTGTTAAATCTAGTGAACCTCTTCAGGCATTCTGACATGCTCTAAAATTAAAGATATGGAGAAGATAATGAAAGACTGAGGACTATAATGACTGGAATAGACTGTGATGAAAAGCATTTTGCAAATGAGCTGACTTATTCAGACAACTCTGATTATATAGGATTATTCGTTTTTAGCCAAAGTATCATAGCATGTTCAAAAAATAATGTACTACATTTAAAAAGTAACATTTTAACCACTTCTTATCTAAATATAGAGGATAACTTCCGGACTGTAGATCATAAAGAACTAATTTTGTCATGTCTCACAGGGCATCTATTTGAGTCATTGAAAATGCTCTTTAACATGCTCTTCAGAAGCCAGTACAAAAAAAATTAAAAGTCTAGAGTCACAAGAGATCCTATTCACTCCTTTCCCACTGGTCAAAATATGTCATTGTCTAAGCATCGCTGAAATTCCACTATTACTATGTACTTGACAGAACAACTACCTGTGGACTGTACTATACATAGATATTTGACATTACCAAAGCTGAATGTTCTTTTTCTGTTCAATAATTCCTAATTAAAAAAAAAGAAATTATTTATATAGTAAAAAAAGGTCCTAACTTGCCTGCTATATTTTTCAAAAAGAACTAGCATTTTAATACATGTATTTATATATAGCTTTTGTCTGATAGTGCCTGGATTCCAGTTTTAATATAACTTTTTAACATTAAAAAAAACCAATTGCATAAAATCAATTTCACACACTTGCAGAATCATATAATCTCTGTGATTGAAAGGAACCTCTAGACATTCTCTAGTCCAAAAACAGTTGGCTCCAGCAGGTTACCCAGGGCTGTGTCCAGTCGTAGTTTTAGTATCTAAGTGTAGACACTCACCAAATTCTCTGGGTGGTTTGTCCCAGTGTTTGATCACTCCTACAATATAAATAAATAAATAAATAAATAAATAAATAAATAAATAAATAAATATTTACCTGTGTTTAGACTGAATTCTGTGTGTTTTAATTTGTGCCCATTCATGAGATCCCTTCAAACCTTCTCCAGGCTGAGCAGGTCCAGCTTTCTCAGCCTATATTCAGCTGAAAAATGCTTCAGTCCTGTCATAATTTCAATATCCTTTTGATGGAGTTATTCCAGGCAATTCATGAGCTCCCTGCACTGGGGAGTACAGACACAGACCAAGACCTGCAGATGTGTCTCAACAGTGCTGAGCAGAGGAGGAGAATCGCATCTCTCAACCTTCAGGCACCGCTTACCCTTAGGCAGCCCAGCATGCTTTTGACCTCCTTTGCCATGAAAAGCACATTGCTGGCTCACAGTCAGCTAGTTGTTTGCCAGGATTCACAAGTTCTTTTCTGCAGAGCTGCTTTCCAGACAGTTAACCTCAAATCTGTATTAGTGCCTTGGGTTATTCCTCTGCAGGATTAAAACTTTGCATTTTCCTTTGTTGAATTTTGTGAGATTACTGGCAGCCCAATTGCCCAGCCTGTCCAGGCTAATCTGCCTGGTACATCAACTGTATTTCCCAATTTTGCATCATCTGCAAACCTGCTGAGGGTGCACTTAGCCCAAACTTCTAGGTCATTCAGCAAGATGTTAAACAGTATTTCACCCAGTATCAACACATGGAGTACACCACTGGTGACTGGCCTCCAGATGGAGTTTGTGCAATTAATCACAACCCTCTGGACCAAGCTAGTTTTCAGTCCAGTTTCTAATGTGAAAAGCCTTACTAAAATTATATAAACAAAATTAGATTATACTTTAATTCTTGGATGTGTGAAAACTTGGGATTATAAATATAGATATGTTAGGTTTTCATGTCATCCAAAGTCATACTGAGATATAAAATTTTGATATCCAAACCAAATTTCATTTTTATATCTTCTGTTTTAAAGAAAACAAGCAAGCAGCGCTGAGTGGCCAGGGAGTCACTGCTCCACTCACTGCACACACCACTTACAGGTTCAGTAAAGTATATTTACTGTTTTTAAGCCTACAAAGCATTTTCCAATGTTCTTGATTAGTTCAAATCAGCAAATTTCAATAAGCTGGGATCAGCAATTTCTTAATCTTTCCAGGTGGTCATTGGCTTTCTCTCCTTCTCATGGTCATGTGGAGGGAGGACTTATACTGGTGTCTGCTACATGATTTTGTTGATTTTGCACTTGACAGGATTTTGTTAAGTGCATCAAACTATTTATTATATATAAGCATTTAGTTGCTTTGTTGCAATATCTCTTAGCTTTACCGCAACTTCCTCTATTCTATTCTAAGCATCAGTTGTCTTGCGACCTCATCTCTTTTACTCTATTATACTTCTTTTTTTTCGATGCTTTATTTGGTTATTTGGTCAGAAAGTTTCAAAACTGTTCTTTGCATCTGTTTTCGACACAGCAGATACAAGCCTTTGCTGATTCCATTGCCAATGGACACGAATGACAAAAACATTTTTCACACTGATAAGGAAGAAAAGAAAAACCAACAGGATATGCTTGAACCAAGTTAAATTGCTTCTTTGACAAACCTTTTAAAAGCAATGCTAAAAAAAGTTGGATAAAGCTGAGTTATGTCACATTTACATAAATTAGAAGTGACTGATAAGCTCTGGTACTCACTAGGCAGTGATAATCACTCATCTGAGCTTATTTTACAACCTATAAGATAATGTTTTAAAATATCTCAGTCAAAACAAAAATATTCTATGATGTGTTATTTTTAAAACTCAGCAAATTAGATTTAGAGCATTTATTATGTACATATCTGGGGAAATATTTGCACCTGATATTTCATATTATTACCAAATTAGATTTGTTATAGATCTTCTTTACATTCTGAAAGTTATACTCTATTTCAGTGCACCAGAAGTCTAAAAAATTAAATCTTTGAGACATGTTCTTTTCTCAGACACCATCTGTCAGTGAAGCTATTCATTCAGTATGAATTTTTTGGGGTTTTTTGGGGATTGTTATGGTTTCTTTTTTATTGTTGTGGTATCAATATCCTTTGAATTAAATAATTCATTTTAAAGTAAATGTTTGGTTCACCTGAATTTTTCATAACCATCTATCATGGAATGCACAGATCTTGGGATTCAATCTTACTTGTCCTTTACCAGTCCTTGTTTGCATGGGATTATATTTTCAGCAGTTTTTATAAAAGAATAATTTCCACAATTTTTGAGCAGGGATGCATTGAAACATAATACCTTGCTAAATAATTAAGTTATCATTGAAAGCTAAGATTGGAATTTAAGTGAAAAGCAAGCATTAAGGAAAGAGAATTCTAGACACAATCTGCTTAACTTCTGATGACTTAAATATTTAGTCTTATAGAATGTTAATCAGAAACTGGCCGTTTTATACAGATATCTATTTATATATGAATAGGCTGTGCATGTGTATATTTGGGTTGGCATCTGTTGTGGAATAGCCCCAGTAGGCACCTAAGTGCCACACAGCCACTCTCTCATGTCCATCCCCAGGAGGGATGGGGAAGAGAATCAGAAGGGTAGAAGTGCAAAAACCTTTGGGTTGAGACAAATAAAGTTTAATCAGGAAAGCAAAGGTCATGCATGTAAGCAAGGGCAAATAAGGAATTAATCCACTCCTTCCCATGGGCCATCAGGTGTTCAGCCATCCCCAGGAAAGCAGGGCTGCATCATGTGTAACAGTGACTTGGGAAGAAAAGAACCATCATTCCAAATGTCCTCCCTTCCTCCTTCTTTTGATCAGCCTTTATTGCCAAGTATGACATTATATGACATGGAATACCCCTTTGGTCAGTTTAGGTCACCTGTCGAGATGTGTTGTCTCCCAAATTCTTGTGTAGCCCCAGTTGCTTGCTTTTGGGCCCATGTGAGGAACAGAAATGACCTTGATCCTGTGCAATAGCTGCTAAAATATCCTTGTGTTATCAGCACTATTTTGGTCACAAATATAAAACAGCATTGCTACAACTTCTATGAAGAAAATTAACTCTATTTCAGCAAAACCAGTACCTAAACTACATTTGTTTTGTAGCTCTTTATTTGCTTTCTATATTCACTATTTAACAATCACAGGATATCTGAGTGGCTTGAATCTGTAGTAATAGTGACATGGGAACACACATTATCTAAACCCTTCCATTTCTAAAAGCAGAAATGCTTCCTGATACTCTATGTGCTGTGTTAATCTGATAATTCTAATCCTTATTAATAGCTATAAGGCAATCTACTGCAACAAATATTACAAGGCAAACATCTTGCCCTTCAAGAATTGAAAATCCCTCAGAAACATTGACACTGTCCTCTTCAAAGACAGCTTACTGAAATCACTATTTCTCCATCTGCAGCCTGTGCAGAAGCAGATTTTCTGGCAGAAGCTGTGTTGCATGGAAAAGACCCATATCTGAACAGTTCATGAACAGTTCAGGACAGCATCCTGTGGGAGAAACCTGATGCTGGAGCAGGGCAAGGGTGTTAGAAGGAAGGAGTGGCAGAGAGAAAGCATGAACCGACTGCAGCTATGTTTTCTATCCACCTTGGCTGCATGATCAGGAGGTAAAATAGTCAGGAGTGAAGCTGAATCTGGAAAAAAACAGGAGTAGAAATGGGAGGGGAGAGGGAGGGTGTTTTCATTTCTCACTGTCTTACCCTATTACAAAGAGCTGTCAGTAAATTAAACTTTTTTTCCCTGTGTCTGGTTTGTTTTACCCATGACAGTAACAGGCAAATGGTCTCCCTGTCTTTATCTCAACTCATAAGCTCTTCCATGATATTTTCTCCCTGTGTCTTTTTGAAGGGTGTAAGAGTGAGAAAGCAGTTTAGTGGGCACCTGGCAGCCAGCTAAGGCCGACCCACCACACACACTGAGGATCTATCCAGCTCTTATAATTTATGTGCAACACAGACATTTACCAAGACAAAGAGATAAAAACAAAATAATTGTTGTTAATGTGTTCTAAACGAAAGGCCTTACTGAGTACAATTAGAAGGATGAACAGCAAAGATGCCCATAGACCAGTCTGCCATAATCTACTTCATTTATACAGCTGTTCTGAATTTGAATTTTAATATGGTTTGCTCACCAAATTAAAGGTTTCCTCAAATATCACATACAGAAATTCTGACAGATAACAGTAAGCTGCAACCTTTCTCCCCACTGGTATTTTTTGCCTCCCAAATATATATGTAGCAGTGTTAAACACACCATCTTCTGTTTAAACAGATGGTGTCCTCATTAATGATAAATGTAAAACTATATTTATGTCAGACAGCAAATTGAATCTAATTTAGCTTAATTCAGTACTGTGTTCGCACTGCTCACTCTGAACCTATGGCATGGTTTTCTTTTGTTTAATTTCTTCAAAAATTTATCTCCTGTTTTCCTCAAGATCTACCAGAAGGAATAATTAGTGAAGAAAATCCAGACAAATTACTTAAAGAATTTTATTCTTCTGGTTCAAGAAGAAAGTCCTCCCTTCCTCCCACTGTCAGGAGTGATAACATGTCCAGAAAGATTTTCTCCTCAGTTACGTGCAACTGTTTTGTTCATGGTCCAAGAATTATGCAAACATTTTATAACTGGATGAATTTGATACTTTTAATGATATATTTAAGTGGAAAACAGTGAATCATGCCAATTTTATCTCCTTGGGTTTCAGGAATCTAAGTAATGTCTTTAGTCATTAAGCAAGTCAAGCAAAAAGGAGTTGTTTTCAATATGTATTTTCAATGATCCTGACAATTTAACTCAAACAAAGATAATGAAAAAAAATAAAGAAAGAAAGAAAGAAAAGGATACCAAAGCACAAACAACAAAACCTTGAAGAAGACAGAAAGCCAGTGCTTTTAAACTTGTGCAAAATTAGGCATATCACAAAAAAGAAAAAAACCAAAAACAAATAAAAACCAGCCAAGATGGAAAAGAACTGCTACATTTACCTTAGATATCAATTGCACAGTGAAGGACAGACATTTCCTCATAAGAGTAAAGTTGCATAGTGAATTTTGCTAGATACTATTTCTAAGTAGAAATTATTACTTTTAATGGGAAAACCTATTTTTATTTTTGAGGATAGATTCCCTGCCATCATCTCTGATGGTTTTATGTCGACCTATAAATTCTAAAAATAATGTGATTAATGTTAGGAATGTAGTTTCTTTCTATTTTAGTTCCTTTGAAAATTAAATCAACACAAAAAGTGAGCAAAAGCAGACACATGAGAGAAGTCTGCTGATGAACGTGGGTAGTAAGACAAAAAGCAGAATGCATACTGATTGAGGGCCTCAACAAATGGCAACCTTTTCTATATTCTTATTTTTACTTGAGAAAATTGTACAAATGCCTGTCATTACTGTTTTTTTTCAGCTTCCTATCTGGTACCTCATTCTGGTCTCAAAGCCCTGCTCTTGCCTCTGCTCCACTGAGTATCCAGCACACTAGAGTCACCATCTACAGCTAGCAGATAGGCAGGTTGCCATCAGATGCTCTGTCTGCTCAAATGGCCATCTGGCTTCTCTGTTCCCAGACTCTGAAAAACACTTAACCTTATATTTTCCTGCAGAAAGCAGAAAGAGAGGGATTGTTTGAACTGGGAACTGTATTTCTCAAGAAGATGATAAGTAGAAAATATAAGGAGAAAAAGAAATATACGAGACAAGAGGAGGCAAATAATGAAAGGCAAAGTGACTATTCAAATAGGAATGAGGTCCAAGATTTCATGGGAACAGCAACATGATGTTTCTTTACAGTTTGGTTTCTCCAGGAAAATTTCAATGTGGCTCTTAGTCAAGATTTCAGACTTAAAAGTCATTAAGTTTTTTTATATAATACATGCAAAACATCTGAAAGACAACAATGCCCACAGGCAGAGCAGGCAGCAGAAAGGATGAAGAAAAAAACCACAAACACTTTTGCTGTCCAATACTGGGCTCAGTTTCTGTATGAGCTACATTGTTCCACTGCTGTCTCTGCCCAATTTCATGGTTCATTGTCCTTGCTAAAAGAAGACTGGTTTCAACTTCATTGTCCTATACAAAAGAATAGTCCATCCTTCCAAAGATAACAAATGGCCATTAGGGCTTACTGCGAGTACCAACACCACAGACACTGGCAGGTGCACGGTGGAGCGATTCAAATCTGTTACAGTTGTCCTCTAGCAGGGTAGTTGTTAAATGTATATTTAGTATCACTGTCAACCCTAGCTCTCTCCAGCAGATGATGAGCAGACTTAGCCTAAAAGCAAGACAATTTTTTTTTATAGTTTCTCCTCTCCCTGTTTCTATTCTACCATTACATCTGCTACACAGTATATATTTTGTGATAGAGAAATGATTGGTTTAGAGAAAGTGCAACATTTGGTTGGTTGAGATTGGGTCACCAAGGCATAACCATTATTGCCGTCATAAAACAGAGGTGAGTCAAGGACAGAGCATTTGAAAGAGTTCCAGATACACCAGGAAGAACAGAAAATATTGGATTATTTTAACAAGTACAGGGAAATGGACAGAATACTGTAGCCTGGAAAGCCCCTTTTCCTCTCTTATTTGTAAAAAAATATATAGGAAGTATTAGGGAATTGAAGCATGGTTGGAAAGAAGAAATTAGAGCATGATATAATATACCTGTATGAGAGGTACATGAACCTGTCCCCAGATAAATGTGTTCTTTCAATGAATATTCTGTTCCTTTCTGAGTAATTTGCATAGAAATTTACAATGTGACTAATCTCCTTTTGGAAGATATTCTGGTAGTTTCCTGTATCCTCAAAAAATTTCTTAGGCTATAGAAGACAGTATCATGTCTCCCACCTTCTCATCTGTCATCTAATATAATTAAATAAATTTTAACAAAATAAATATCATATTTTTACATGAACAGCAGAAAAAGAAAAAAAAAGCAGAAGAATAATGTCGCAGTTGCTTTTCTGAGGAGAGAAAAAATAAAATTTTTATCAGTAAAAATGGAACAGTTTTTCAATATCAGATTCTTACACTGAGGTGTCATTTTTTGTCATTGTACTCTAAATATTGGCATCACATCTTTGGTGTCCTAAGATTACAAAAAAGTTATTCTACCCTAAAAATATATAGAAAATATAGAATAATAAGCCGACTGCTTCTTCTTGACTTCTATAGAAAGCAAATTTTCAGTGTTTTTAAACTCAGTAATGCTAGACGTTATTGCCTGGCAACAGCTTTACATGGAAAATGCATTGTGTTTCACAGAATTGTAATTTTAAAAAAGGTTCATGATTCTCTCATTCTGGGCAGGTATTTTTTTTTCTGAAAAAGAAAGTGGGTCCAGTCTATGGCACATCAAAATTGAACCTCTAGTTTCAAGAAAAAAGAAGCAAACACATAAACTAACTTAATTGTTTATTGTGTAAACAATGAAAGGAAAAATAATGACTCCACATTTTAAAATCACCAGTTGAGAGACATTTTATTACATTGAGAGACATACTTATTACATTTCATGCTTGATAACAGCAGTAAAATGAGAAGGCATTTATTCTTCTTCTGGGGAGTTCTAATAACCAGCTGATAGAATTCGAGGTGGAACTCCTTAGATGTGAATTTATTTGCTTGGGAAATGGAATGTGACCTCAGTCAAATGTTCTCATGATAATTTAATGAAAGACTTGACTTGGGATAGAGAAAGAATCACATTCATGTACCTCTGTATTGCATGTGATTAAGTAAGCTTTAGTAAGGCTTCAGAGGTAAAATAGAAGAAAGAAATGTACATACCTTTGAGAGGAACTTAGCTGTCCCTGGAAAAAATATAGGCATTTTTTAGGAAGCATCTTTGACATATATCTTGTAGTTTTGGAGTGTGGGGAAGAAAGGGAGATAAGATAAAAAAAATACAATCATAAACAGTGCCAAGGCTGTATTCTGACCCACAAGCCCAGAAAGAACTTGCACCAATATTGTTAATACTCCCAAACCATGGACAGATTCCTTTCAAAGGGTGCGAGTCACCCAAGGCTGAAACTGTAAGAATCAAGCCTATAAACCCATCTCTCAGAAAATTTTCTGTCTTAATTCTATGGTAAGAACTGTGAGGCTGTTTCAAAGACAGCAGTCTTTTTTTTTTTTTTTTTATGGAGTTAAATGGATTGGCCCATTTTCTCCTTCCAATTCCATATTGGAGTCTTAAACTAAATGAGATATATTTGTTAAAAAAGAAGTATCTCTGTCCAGTCTTGATATTCATATGGAAGATTCTGTTGCCCCAAAGCCTAGTGACATTACATCATCCACACCTTTTTTCTTTTGTTTCTTGCTGATCAAGAAGTTACAAAATAAAGTTCCTTCTGGATGAATGAAATACTGAGCAATCAACATTAAAATGATGCAATATAGTCTTATGGCTGTGTACATTTTACTGTGTTTCAATAATGCAAAACTTATTGTGTCTATGATGTACCAAAGCACAACTAGGCTCAATTTTAAATGGGAGCTATGTCATATAATCTTTAAGTGTAAACCATTAATGTTATTCAGCAAGTATCACAGTTTAGTGCTCAACACAATGTCTGTAGAATGCTATCATCTAATGAATATAAAGCCAATATTGACTTACAGCTCATTGAGCACATTGGTATTTGTCCATGGGTCATTGACAGTAAAACATTTTACATCTACTATGATTGTGTTTGGATACATATTTATACCCTACAGTTTATTATTACAATTATATAGAAGATTTTAAATTACCCTGAGTTTAAAGTAGCCATGTAAAGAAAATTCAGCTTAAAGTGATATCCTCATAAAAATCTTACAGCGGGAACCTGGTATTATCCAATTGCTGCATTGCTCCACAAAATAGAAAATCCATCTTTCAATCAATACTTTTTATTGATTAAGCAAAGCTTAAAACTGATTGGACTTCTGTTAAAACCCCTGGATGATGGACCATACTTTGCTAGACCAGCCTTTCACATATATTAAAACAACTCCACAAAAGGCCAAAGCCTTCTGGTTCTCATTTGTTTCTCAAAGTCCTTTAATAAGCCAAATTAATGCCCTGGAATATTAGGACTTGCATGTATGTTGGTGCTATATTTGTAGTTGGAAAACACATCTCTGTTGAGGAAAACTTTAAATATTCATTTATTTATTAATTTTATAGGATTTTATATCACTGAATCAGGAATAGCTATTAGTTACAGTATAGTTAGGTACAAAATGTAACCCAAACTTCAATAAGGTACAGAAAACAACAAAGACTATCTTCAAAAGCTAATCAAAGAAAATGTAATGGCCTTTGGAATTGAAAACCACTTAGATATGAAGAAAGAAATAAAGATATTTCAATAGTGAAAACTTTTTTGTTGGTTTTTATCTGTTTTATGAATCAACAATACCCTGCTTTACAGGGAGAGGTAGGTCTAGCCTATCAACTGCCAAATGACAGAATGAAAAATACTTTAATCTCAAAAGCTGTGTTTTCAAACTTTGGAAGGGTAACAATAGGTAAAGCTTTAGCAGTGAAAGGTCTCACTTTGTTACAGAAAAGTGACTCATTCAGTACAAATGGAATTGGAAGGAGAAAATTGGCCAATCCATTTAACTCCATCAAAAAGAAAAAAAGACTGCTATCTTTGAAACAGCCTCACAGTTCTTACCATAGAATTAAGATAGAAAATATGTTGATTGAAATGAAGAAAAAACTGCTTGTTCTTTCTCTAGCTGAATAACCTTATTGTGAAAGTTATATATCCTCATAATTAAAAAATATGGGACCTGAATTCAATTCCCATAAATTTAATTGCTCCACTTAGACATTTAATTAAAATTGCTAATCTTTGCTGGGTTGAATATAAGTTTGGTATACATCCTGTGTGTCTTGTTTCTTCTCCTGAGATTTAGATAAAAGTAAGATCAACATTCTTCACAGAAGCCCTCTTTTCAAAGGTTTATTCTTACAACAAAAACACCACTAAGCTAAAACTTGCCTCACAAGTTTTCAGTCCAGATAGGAAATTCTTTTTAGAATCTATGCTATCACTACTGTGTTTATTTTTAGTCTAGAAAGAAAAGACTAAGAAGGAATCCCATCATTATGTATAAATATCTCAAAGGCAGGTGCCAAGAGGAAGGTGCCAGACACTTTTCAGTAGTGCCCGGTGACAGGATGAGGAAAAGTGGCCATAAACTAAAACACAAGAATATCTACCTCAACATGAGGAAGAACTTCTTTACACTGAGGGTGGCAGAGCACTGAAGGGGCTGCCCAGGGAGGCTGTGGTGTCCCTCTCTGGAGATATTCAAAACCCACCTGCAGGTGCTCCTGTGTCACCTGCTCTAGGTGACCCTGCCTTGGCAGGGGGGTTTGGACTTGGTGATCTCCAGAGGTCCCCTCCAACCCCAGCAGTTCTGTGATTCTGTGACTGCATAGTCAAAGGGATTTTTTTTTTTTAATGCTTGAAAGCCACATAATGGAAAGAAATGATTGTTTCAAACTACTCTCTGTATGCAAGGCCTCATTCTATACTGTTGCATTTTTAATATTATAAAATAATTTCTAACAATGACAATAGGATAACATGGGCGTAGTGGCCAGTAAGTACACATCACTGATCACCAGTTAAGAATTCTTTCTCTTCCATCTATTTTATTATACATTTAAGTTTGCTTTGAAAGTAGATCATGAATACAATTAAACATTGAAATTAATGTTGAAATTTCAAAAAACGATCTTCATATTTTATCAAAATTTGTCTTCAAAATGATATTTCTATTTCTATCCTTAAAGTATTTAATTCAAACATCTAATGTGTTTTATATTTATCTTCCTTAAGATCTAAATAATTTTAAAAAATATTATAATTTATTAAATACTGTAGACTGGATGATATACACAAAGAAAACAGTGATAGTTTATACATATTTAAAGTTATAAAATGATTGACATTGGCCTGCTTTTGACCACAGATTTCATAATCAAGCACTGGATTACACAATCCTAACAAAAGACTGAGTTAAGCAAGGAACATTTTTTGCCTAATGAGGAATTGAAAACCAGAGATGTGACTGTGTCATAATAAAATAGAGTGATAATCTCCAAATTCACACCATATTCACCATTTCTTCTTCATAAAATAACTGACAATTTTCTAACTAAATTGTTGAATGGCATAATTTGCCTATTACTTGTCTTTTTTGCTTGGGTTTGGTTTACAATAGGTGGAAACAGCTTAATTCAAGTAAAGCATTTTAAACTATTGTAATAAAAATTTAGTTTTGTTTTCTTTTATTTAGATGTAGGAAAATAGGAAAGTTATCATATTATCTAAAAAAAAACCAAATACCTTTTAAGTAACACGATGTGTCATAAAGTTCTTACATTTTGACATCCCCAAAAGTAGGAAGCTTTCATTAATGGTAATTTATAAATATAGTGACACAAACTGAAGGAACTCATGTAGAAAATGCACTCTAAATATTGAATTTGCACTCCCACTCCTACTTATGGTATCCCAGGAGACTTATAATAAACATTATCAAAATATCCAGTCAGCAGGATTGTTTTCATATGATTGAAATTGTAATGATAACTGTATTTAAATAATGATGGACAGCTAATTTTTTACTCAGAAGTGAGATCACTGAAGTCAACAGGAAAGAAGCCCACGCCTGTTTTGCTGTTCAGGCACCACTGGAAGGACAGACACAAGGCTTGCAAAACAAATGAGTGTTTGACTTTGTTCTATTTGTGTATGGGGGGGCTTTTCCTTTCTTTTTTTTCACATTAACTTCAATGTCAGTTATAGAATGTGCTAATATATGGAATAGTAGTGGAACAACTGAACTCAAGACTTTCTGATTTTTTCCCACAGGACATGGTTTTGCATTGGCATAGCAATTCTTAACACAGTACTGTAACAGCTGAGATTCCTCTCCCATAAATCTTTATTTATTGTATTCTCTCATTACGGATAGTTTTCATTTGGATTGTATCAGACTTGAAACTAACCAAGTACCAGTTTTCTGATCTCTGATTATCTTCTCCATCTTTCTGATGTTACTGGTTTCTGAAAAGTGTATGTTGAAAATGCTTTGCTCAAGTTAGCTTTAAAAGCTCAAATATAGAATCGGTGCCCCCTGTCCACGTGGGCTATTTTGCAGTCTGAAAGGCTGCCCTGTATTCTGGAGTGTTTCCTTGTAATCAGTCTATTCTTTCCCTTGACTAAGATTATCCAGTTTATACCTAAACAATCTTTTTTGTTTCCCACTGTCATGTTTATAGCCTTCAATTACATGCCAGTCTTGTTTCGTTGATTATACTGAGCTTCCACAGTGGTATAATCATGTCATACATGTATGTACCTTCCCAAAAAAACCCAAGATTTCTAAACTTCAGCATATGGAAAGCTGTTTGTTTGTTTGTTTTCCTTTTTATGTTCTTGTATATTCTCATTGCATTACAGAAATAATAACAATTGTAACTGAAATAATCTGTGGTTAGTCTGAGCTATTTTGTGAACTGACTCAAAGCAAGTAAATGTAAACTTAATTTATGCATATAGACAAGGTCAGGAGTTGGCATTGAATTCAAGCATATCCAGATTACTCTTTACAAAGCAGAATGGAATTTTTCATTTTTCTGCAAATTAAGGTGTTTCTGTTCAACACAGTGGCCCTATAGCACTTCATAAAACAATTTTGTAGTTCCTAAAAATGAAAGGTTATGTGCAGAGAGGTATGGAGGTAAAGCAGAAAAGGAAATTAAATAAACACAATGTTAATATATTACTAATATTTTATTTGCATTATTGTTGCTGGTTTTAGGAGTACTTGGAGATCTTAACAAATCGTACTACATTCACATGTTATAATTGAAAAGTATGAAACAAAAATATGCAGAATATTGGTATTTTTATGTCCGGATTGAAAACATGTACTTGAAGATAAAAGAAAAACAAAGAAAGTACTAGTAATAACACACCAAATCTAACAGTTCTTAACTTGATTAAAGGCACTCTTTTAAAAAAATGAAAATTGCAATCTGATCCATCCGCATCACAGTGGACACAGTTTGTCATCCCGTGAGTCTGACACAGTTTGTCATTTCATGAGTCTGACTGATAACTCTTGCAGTCTGCATTGGTGACAGAAGTATTGAAGTATTGAGTTGTTTCTTCTTAATTAATGCTCATACAAGTTGAAACTTCTGTGCCAGTCTAAGACAGAAGAAAGAAACTTTACAATAACAAACTAATTTGCAGGACATTTTTATCCAGAAAGAAACAAATATTACTCCAAAGAATTTAGAAGTTTGTCAATTATACAGTTTCCTGTTTGCAATGCGTGTGCTACTTCAACACTCAAGATAATAAACAGGATGGTTTTTAACACTGTATATATTTTATTTTAAAATATGTAAAATTTGTAATATAAAAGTATTATTATAAAGACAGGGATTGATGCCAGAAAACACATAAATTGTGGATGAATTAATCTGTGATGACTTTGTAGCCCACACACATTTGTCCAATCACATTTGAAATACCCAAAACACTGTGCCTGTCCTTCAGGTTCTGCTTCACAAGGGAACAGTTCTCCCATTAATTCCAAGTCACATTTGTCAGATTTCTTGATATTGCTAATATCCTATAACATTCAAAACACCTATTTACATGGACGTTTGGGTAAATGAATCAAGCTTGTTCTGTAGCCTGCACAGAAATTCTTGGGCAGAGTGCTAAGTGAACTTTTGACTTCCTGTGAGCATGGTGTGACCATAATGCAGCAGTATCATAATTCATTGCCGGGGTGGGCTGTTCCCTCATGCACTCATTTGTCATAAGACAGATTTCATTTGTATATCTTCTTATCAATGTGTGTAAATATGCGGTGGGAGGAAGTAAAAAAGATGCATCCAGACTGTATCCAGAGTTGATCAGTGACAGGACAGCACACAGTGGTCACATATAGTGGTCACAGGTAATTCCATTCAAGCATAAGAAAAAGAAAATACTGTGAGGAGGATCAAACACAAGATCAAAACAAGTTGTGAAGGCTTCATCAGTGTACACATAGTCCTGAGCAACCTATGGTAGCTGACCATGAATGAACAAGTATGTTAAACCAGATAGAACTCGGGGATTCTTCCCAAACTTAAAAGGTTCTGTGATTGTTCTTCCATTAATGGTCAGCCTCTGTCAAACCTGTTAAACTTTTAACAGGTACAGCTTCCTAGAGCAAATACAGCTTGGTAACCCATTGCTTGAAACATCTTGTCCTCTTTTAAGCTAGTCTCCTCCTGGATTGTTCCAATGTGCCTTCAATCTTGTGTTGAAAACAAAATGAAAAATCAATCCCTATCCTCCTTGCCCCCTTGCCCATAATTTTTATGCCCCTATAAACCTCTGTCATGTTCTCCTTTGCACATATTTTGCTCATAATGAAGAGTCCAAATGTATTTATCTGTGCCTTAGTCATTCCTTCCCAGGCGGGTTTCATGCACTGCCTTTATTTCTGTTCTTCTGAAGCTTTCCATTTTAATATGCTTTTGTTGAAACGTAGAACTCCAGTATATACATTCATATCTTGACCTAATTCTTTACAGTCTAGTATAGTAGTTTTCTATTATTTTCAAACAATTCTTAGCCATATAATCATATGCCTGTTATCTACTCCTTCTAAATACTGAACAAATGTTCATATGAAACAATTCACCTTAACCCCCAGATTTCAGACTAAGTCACAATGATCAGTTCAGAACATATTATTTTTTATGCAATGTGATATATTAATTTATTTCTATATTTTGGTTTAGTGGACTTATTGCCCACCAGTATTGTAAGAACTTTTCATGATTATTCACAGACTGTCTTTGTACTTGCTAAAATGAGTAACAAGATGATGTCAGAAAATTTGTCATTTTACTGTTTTCAAAGGTCACATAAGCATACCTGGCACAGTTTGTTGGGGGTCTTCCCTGTGAACTCTGATCACTATGAAAATTGATCATTTATCTTTACATTCTATTTTCTATTTCCTAATCATGCAAGGCCTGATATTTCCATCTAAAGTTTTTCTACTTCCCTGTCAAAAGACTTTTGGTAATCTAACAATACATGTCAGTGGGATTGACCCCTATTCACAAACTTGACTGTTTAACAAGGTATGTAAGGCAAGAGATAATTTTCCTAAAGCAATGCTGATTTCTTCCACTATTCTCTACTTGTGCATAGAACAACAACTTCTGTTCTTCATCTACCAATTTGCCTAGAATGTATTAATTTTACAGAACTGTATGTCAACCTTTTCTCTGAGGAACTGCACTTGTATTTGTATAGTACATTTCCTACTATAAAAATTTCCTACATTTCCTTTCATATAAAGAAAGAAATATTCTTAATACCATAACTGCAGCAAGCAAACTGCAAAAGACCTACAATTAAATAAAGTTTCATATGTAGCATGAGATTATTAGGTGAAGGAGAACCTTAATGGAACCTTCAGGAGCCTCAGTAAAGAAACATAATTTGAATGACTAGACAGACTCCAAGTTACATTTGTAAGATTTTATTTTCTAGTGGAGAATAGTTCCAGAGATATCCTATTGGTTTCAAATGTCTAATAGTTTGCAATATGCAAGTTATTATTAATCTAAAGGTAAATAAATCATCACTACTGCATTTTAAAATGCACATTTTCCCCTCTGATGTCAAAGTAAATCACAGATCATCACTCAGTTTTGCTCCAGTCTTTTTGAGAGCAAAGTCAAGGTAATCTCTACTTTACAAGCAAAAGGACAAAAAAGAGATCAGTCTTGACGCATAGGGTAGCATATGATAAGTGTCCACTGATTAGTTAGAAAGAAATGCACTCTCTCCAGAAGGATTTAAGCTATAGGTGTAATTGAATCTTGGAAGATTCAATCTTTTACAAAAATGACAGAATAAGAATTCAGCTGTTGGGTGGGTTGTTGAATTTCTTGCTAATAGGAACTTACATTTTGAAGATGAATTTTTTGGTGGGCTATGTGGTAATTCAAAATGTAAACTTTGTTAATATTCACTTACATTTGGTTAACCACTCTTAGAATTGTTGTGTACCAAGGTCCTTATCAAGATTGAAACCTGATTCTTCCATGTACTATATTAACATGCAATTAAATGCACTTAATCTCAAATAGGTGGTCGTATAAAGGTGAAAGATAGTAGAGAGATGGGAAACTGAATCTTAAATAAGTGGAGTTTTGTTTCCTGTATTTTGGGCTAGGTACAAACCAAGCCCCTAATGCAATACATCCCATTTCACTTTAATGTCATTGAAGTCATCTAAATTAGTTGTCCCAAAACCATGTGATACTTGTGAAGAAACTTAATATATGTGCTACTCTTTGCCTCTGACTATTACTTGCCTGGTTATTTATTTTGGGGGTAAGCTGGACTTACCAGAACAACCTTTCCATCAGACTTTTACTTTCATAGGAACTGAGGTTTGCCCATATAAAAGAAGATGATGAAACAGAGTTTATGAATTTCAAATGTAGGGTCAGAACATGACTGGAGAACAAACACTTTTAGATTTAGCTTGATAATATTCTAGATTTCAGCAGTTTAGATACAACCACTGCAAATTTCACCTTTTGATTATTGTAGTTCAGTGATTTGTCTTAAAAACTCAATCTTGCCTGTCCATAGCTTCTTAAAGCTATTGTTTCCAATAAGACAAAGTCTTACCACAGATTTTCTGATTTTCTGTTATATGCTGCTTTGGGTTGTTCGTTTTGGGTTTTGGTTGTTTTTCTTGTTTGTTGGGGTTTTTTTGAGGTTTTTTGTTTTGCTTTTGTTCTTGTTTTTATTTTCTTGATCAATTTAACAATTAGATTGCTTCCTGTTAGTTTGCTTGTTAACCATTCAAAGTACCAAGTGACCACTGAAAACAGGTGCAATAGTTGAAATTTTCAGTTTGGTAGAAAAGTGGAAGCAAATACATCATGTTACCCATTTATGGAAAGATAACAATTCAAATACTATTTCCGTTAAACGTAAATCTCATTTAATTTGGGGGGTATTTAAAATATATCTGTTTTGTTTGTTATGCCATTTTAAAAAGAAAATGTGAAATTAATTCAAAGGTGTCTAAATGTTTTGGTATTTCTTGAATGAAGCTCTATTTTGACTCTGCAAAAAAAAAAAGCCCAGGTAAGTACTCATTAAGTAAACCTATCCTTAGAAATAATGTCTTGCACATTACACTACAGCTATTGACTAGAATGATCATATGTGAAGACAGTCAAATATATTTCTCTATGACTGAGGAAAAATTTACATTTTAGTCCACTATGAAGCCAGAGCAATTCAATTGACAGTAGATCACCATTTGGCACTTAGTTTGGGCATTTTCAACCCCTGGTGGCATTTTTATTTTTCATTACAATTCTGATGAAAAATTTAATTTGGGAAAGTAATTAATTTGCTTGTTCCCTTGCCATCTGAATCTGTCATGGCTCAGCATATTCATCACAAGGGGTCAAGCATGGGTAATGAAGCAGTTACGAGCTCTCTGGCAACTACTATGCCAGCATTGTTACTGAAATGTAGCCCAATCCTCACATTACAGTTGTCTATATTAGGGCATTGAATTTTTTCAGAGCCTCTGTCATAGCTGTATCATCATCATCATCCTCATCTTTCTCAATACTACTACAAAAGTTTTCCCTCAAATCAAGCTATGAAACTTTACTTTGTTTACATGTCAGTAGATGGTCTTTGCCTCAAAAAGCATACAGGTAAAGGACAGAATAAAAAATAGTTAATCTACTGAGGGCATACTGAGGCATATTCAGCTTCAGCTTTCTGTGATTTCAGAACCATTCCATCTCTTAATAATCAAAATAATTTGCAGATCATTTTCACTTGACTCTCTGAAGAAGTTAGTTAAAATAAACTTTTATTCTGCAAAAAAAGCAGAGAAAGAAAAAAGCAGGAGATACTTGTCTTGAGATGATCTTCACAATGATCATCCTTGACATGAGGACAGTACAATATCAGTAAAGTTTTTATTCCCTAATCCTAATACTCTTCTGAACATTGTTTTCTAGTCATAAATGTTTTGAGAGAGGTGATATATTTACAGAGATTTTGTAGTCTAATGCTTATAAATACTGCTTATGTAGCTGTATTACAGCATTTATTAGGATTCAAATTTGCATTAGAACTTCTATTCTCCACAAATTGACACATTTTAAAATTAAGATCTTCCATCCTCCTGTGTTATTATCTTTGAGGGGAAAAGACTGTTTGAAAGACAGAGGTCATATTTAGTGCATCATCTGATGCAGCGTCTGACTTAACAGTTTTACTTATCCTTTTGTGAATAGTGAAATACTCATTGTGCAAGTGCTACAGTGTGACAATTCTACATTGATGATGGTTGTAATAATGGCTTTATTTCATTAATTGTTTATCAAGGTAAAATTGATTTAATTTCATATTATGCATATGGTAATGTGTCTTAATTTGGTAATAACTAGTATTCTGTTAAGGTGTTCAAGATGCTTAGAAGGTTTTTTTTAGCAGTTTCATTATCTTTTTTTCCTTGCATAATATAAATACAATATATCTCAGAAAATAAATAATTATCTAATACTGTTTTTCACTGAGTTCACTGACAAGCTATTGTTCATTTCAATGAAGGCAGAAGGTGTAAAGCATTGCCTTCTGTTAAATTTTATACATCTCATTCTTCAAAATCTTATGTACTATAGTCTACTACTGTCAGAGACTGAAATATTATAGTTTATGACTTAAACATTTTTATGAAGGACTTTTAGAACTATATTACAAAAGCTGCAAAGACCACCCATACCCTGAATAGGCCTCCTGACTGAGGCCCTACGCCTTTGCTGATGAAGACAAGAAAAAGTAACAGCTCAGGTCTGGGGACATTCAAAAAGCACAAGTTTAGTACCTTCAGGGAGGGGATGACACCTCCAGGGTTATCAGCTGCCCGGCTCCAACAGACCCTCACACCAAAGAATGGGGGAGAGAGGCTTTGGGGTGTGTTGGAAACCTCTGGTGAGAGGCAGCGACCGCCCATCCTCTTCTGGTCAGAGGTGCCCAGCTGAGGGGCTCCTTCACCCCAGGAAAAGCTGATCCACAGCAGAGGGGTGACATAGCCCATTAAAGGGCCCCAAAGGGGTCCCCAGACCCTGCACCAGAGCTCTGCAGGTGATGCAACAAATCCTCAGGGTTGCAAGGGACAGTGTCAAACCAGGCCTTAGCAAGGGAGGTACCTGGGCATTCCCACCTGCCCAAAGCGTGTATTAATCCATGGAATTCTGTACTCTTTGGCATGGCCTGGTGGCGGTGTGGCCCTGTGAGGTGGTGACAGGGGACCCTCACCACCAAGAAAACCAGATGGAGGAGAGCAACAAGACATAGTTGGGACCCTCAGATGGGTGATAAACTTCCACCTAACCCCTGCCACTCTCTCCCTGTCCCCCTATTCCCATGACATTTCTCTTTCTTTCCTTCTTTCCTTCTTTCCTTCTTTCTCTTTCTTTCTTCTTTCTTCCTTCTTTCTTCCTTCTTTCTTCCTTCCTTCTTCCTTCTTTCTTCCTTCCTTCTTCCTTCCTTCTTCCTTCCTTCTTCCTTCCTTCCTTCCTTCCTCTCCTTCCTTCCGCCACTTCCTTCCTTCCTTCCGCCACTTCCTTCCTTCCGCCATTCCTTCTTCTGCCACTTCTTCCTTCCTTCCGCCACTTCCTTCCCTTCCTTCGCCACTTCCTTCCTTCCGCCACTTCCTTCCCACTTCCTTCCGCCACTTCCTTCCTTCCTTCCTTCTTTTCCTTCTCTTCCTTTCTTCTTTCTTTCTTTCTTTCTTTTCTTTCTTTCTTTCTTTCTTTCTTTCTTTCTTCTTTCTTTCTTTCTTTCTTTCTTTCTTTCTTTCTTTCTTTCTTTCTTTCTTTCTTTCTTTCTTTCTTTCTTTCTTTCTTTCTTTCTTCTTTTCTTCCTTCCTTTCTTTCTTCCTTCCTTCCTTCCTTCCTTCCTTCCTTCCTTCCTTCCTTCCTTCCTTCTTCCTTCCTTCCTTCCTTCCTTCCTTCCTTCCTTTCTTCCTTTCTTCCTTTCTTCCTTCCACCACTTCCTTCCTTCCTTCCTTCCTTCCTTCCTTCCTTCCTTCCTTCCTTCCTTCCTTCCGCCACTTCCTTCCTTCCTTCCTTCCGCCCCTTCCCCCCCTTCCGCCCCTTCCGCCCTTCCCCCCCTTCCGCCCCTTCCTTCCGCCACTTCCTTCCGCCACTTCCTTCCTTCCTTCCTTTTCTCTTTGTTTCTCTTTGCCTCTTTTACTATAAAGTAAAATATATCAATCTTTTGGCACGAGCATCTAGCCTCATTTGGTTCAATCAATTTTTTTTTGTTAGTATTGAACTTTCTAAGTTCTTTCCGTTTTATATACAGTGACTTAATTTTCTTTGCTTCTCTGGGTTTAAACTGGATCATAACAACTACCTTCCAAAAAAGCGGTTTGGTTAGGAATTATGATTATCTGCCATGACAGTGTAGTATTTCCCTGCTCCTGATGAATTTTCTTTTTTTTCCCCTGATGCTTCGATTACACTATTAGCTTCCTCAGACGACTGCAGTAACTAGTCTCCTTCAATGAAGGATTCCTAAAGGAGACAGAATGTGAGTTTCTCTTCTTCTGGGAAACTGATTTTATAATGGTGAAGGTGTCAGACATAATTAAGATGAATGATTGTGTACCCAACTAAATGAATCTTATTGTTGTAAATTTGACATTTTTCCTATACTGTTCATGAGCCTAATAGGAGCTCACCAAATGCACATCTTAGCAGGAGTCAGAGACAGGATAAAGTACACAACACTGGTAAATAACTGCTGAAATTGCAGAAGTCTGAAGTCCTCCTTCAGACATAATCCTTTCAGTATTTTCAACACAAATGTTGAAGGAGCAAAATTCATATTTCAAGATGTAAATGTGATTTAAATAAAATTTTTATAAGATTATTTATGATTTATATAAGAAATCAGATTTCCTCATTCAGTGACATTAGAAAAAATAGTCCATATGCTCTTAGTCATCATAATGTACTGAATCTCTCATGAGATATTTGGATCACTTTAGAGATTAGTGAATAAGACAAAAATAAGGTCCGCTACTATTATTAATCTTGTCTTTCTACCACCTTGTCCCAACAATCTTTAAATTCTTCTCATGGTCGGTTTGAGGTTTTTGGGTTTTGGGGGGTTTTAGTTTTTTTTTTGTTGTTGTTTTTTTTAAGAAATAGCAGCTAATCCAGGACATTACAACAACTTTCTCAGTAAGTTAGTTCTCAAATGAATTTCAGATTCTGATGAAGATGATCATATACTTATTCTTTCAGAAAAAAAAACAAAAAAACAAAAAAATCTAAAAAAACCCCCAAAAAATACTTTAATGCATTCCATCAGTTAGCTTATTATCAATCATTTACAAGCACTACAAAATTTAATTTGTGTCTCAATGTACTGTAGAAAGGGAAGACATCTAAATGTCTTGCCAAATTTACTGGCAGAATCTTTATTTATATTATGCATTGCTCTGACTAATTATTTCATATTAAGAAGTGAGCAGTAAATATCAGCCTACAACATCCAATGGTCCAAGACAAGATAGTGTTATCTTTTGATAGTCTGACTTTTGGAAAAAAAATCAAACCTGTTACAGAGAGAAGAAAGACAACAAAGAATAAATACCCAATGCATTTAAAGTCGAACACATATAGATTCAGATATCATATCTAATTGTGAGCCAAGAACGAAAATAACAAATAATCAAATTCTACTATCTAAAAAGTATAAAGATTATGTCATTGTAATCCAAAGTATGTCTTAATCATAAGATTCCTTCTGCCAAAGAGCTTAGGATGGTAATTTCCTATGTCTGACTTCTTCCTGAAGAAAATTCTTTTAATCAAACCTAGGACCCAAGGAGTGTCCATACATGACCTGTATTCCCCTGCTCCACAGCCTTGGTAATGTGGTTAGTATAATTTACACCAGCTGATAAAGCAAGCAGACATTCTCTGTGACCAAGTGGGTCACACTTCATTTCCTGTCCTGTCACTATTAGGGCTGAAGTCCTGTAAACCAAGTAGAAAAAAAACCAAAAAAATTCTACTTCTAGTCTGTATCAGTCTCAAGATCTCTGTGTGCCAGGCCAATTATTCACTTCCTTCCCAGCCTCAAAGGTCCTAGGCGCTTGACCAAACAGGTGTTGTTGATGACCCCATCAAAGAACAAAGAAGCATAACAACACATTATAAAATCAAGCAAGAAGCAATTTCTTAGTCCTAAGTGATGATCTTGGATGGGTAGGGAACATCTTGAAGTATACCTTTCATGAAATTACAGACTTTTCAGTTCTCAGAGAAGTAAGGAGGGGAGTCAGCAGACCTGCCACCTTGGACTTCTAAAGGGCAACCTTTGGCTTGTTTAGGAACCTGGCCAACACAGCTCCTGGAAGACAGTCCTGAAGGGCAAAGGAGTGCAGGAAGGGTGGACATTCTTCATGAAGAAAATCCTGAAGGTGGAGGAACAGGCCATTGCCATGTCCCAAAAGACAAGTCAGTGGGATACACCAGCCTGGCTGAACAGGGAGCTTTGCCTGGAACTCGGGGAGAAAAAAAAGAATTTATGATCTTTGGAAGAAGGAGCAGGCAACTCAGAAGGATGTTGTGAGATTATACAGGGAGAAAATAATTAGAAGGACCAATGCCCAAGTAGAACTTAATCTGTCTCTGCCATAAAAGACAATAAAAATGTTTCTATAAATACATCAGCAAGAAAAGGAGGGCTAAGGAGAAACTCCATCCTTTATTGGATGCAGAGGAAGACAGAGTGACAACGGATGAGGAAAATGCAGAAGTACTTAATGTTTTTTTGCCTCAGTCTATAATAGTAAAACCAGTTCTCTAGGTCATCCCCCTAAGCTGGAAAACAGGGATGAGGAACAGAATGAATCCCCACATCAGAGGGTAAAAGGTCAAGGAGCTGCTGCTTAACACAAGTAAGTCTATGGGATCAGATGGGATCCACCCAACGGTACTGAGGGAGCTGGTGGAAATTCTCAACAGGCCACTTCCAAATATTTATCAACACTTCTGACCAAGCAGAGAGGTCCAAGTTGACTGGAGGTCAGAAAATATGATGTCCAGCCACAAAAAGGATTGGAAGGAGGAACTGGGGAACTACAGGGTACAGGCAGTCAGCCTGCCCTCAGTGCCAGGGAGGGTTATGGAACAGATAATCTTGAGTGCAGATACATATGTGTCTGATCATATAAATTTCTTGGTATGTTTGGACTGATACCTTTATCTTTTAGACAAATGTTAAAACTTTAGTGTAACAAATGGCAATATGTCATTTGGCAATATGTCATATGACATTATGCCCTCCTGTGAGCTCTGATAGGGCTCTGTTGTCCTTGAAGCATTTTTCTTAAAGTATGACAACTGATTTCCAGCATAAAATTGGGAAGCATAACAATGACTTATGCTGCAATTTGCAATACATGCAATGCAATACAAAGGTCAGTTACACAGACCTATACAACTAAAGTTATAGTAGGAACAACATAAGACAAAAGAGTATGCTGTTGTGATCCTCTTCTCTGGAACTTAACATAGCACAAGACATGAACAAGTAAAAACAGGGCAAAAATTAGAAAAAGAAAACTTTATTCAGCTGTCATCAGTGAAAAAGGAAAAAGAATTTAGTATGTATAATTCAGTGTGTCTTCCTCTCCCTACCTTAACAAAGGGTCATCATGATTTGCTTGCTCAGAAACCATTAGAATCTTCAATGTTAGAAGCAAAGACAAATTTTCTATAAGACTAGTGTTTTTCGAAAGTGTGGAATTCCAGGCTACCATTTCTGCTATAAAAAATTATCTTTAAAATGGTCTTTAAAATTTTCTCACACTCAAGTGTGAAGAAGTGGAGAAGTGGATCTCCACAATCAGTACCTGAATTCCACTCTTTAAAGGGATGTGATTCTTCCCCTGCCCTCGGCACTGGTGAGGCCAGACCTTGAGTGCTGTGTCCAGTTCTGGCCCCTCAGTTTGGGAAGGATGTTGAGACACTTGAGCATGTCCACAGGAGGCAACGAGGCTGGAGCGGGGCTTGGAACACAAACCCTGTGAGGAACGACTGAGGGAACTGGGGGTGTTTAGCCTGGAGGAAAGGAAACTCAGGAGTGACCTTATCACTCTCTACAACTCCCTGAAAGATGGCTGTAGTCTGGTGAGGGTTGGTCTCTTTCTCCAGGCAGCAACTGACACAGTGAGGGGACAAAGTCTTAAGCTGTGCAACAGAAAATATAGGAAAAAGTTTTTTAAGGAAAGAGTGGAATGGTCTGCCCAGGGAGGTGGTGGAGTCACCATCCCTGGATGTGTTTAAGAAAAAACTGGATGTGGCAGTCGGTGCCATGGTTTGGTTGAGGTGTTAGGGAATGGGTTGAACTCAATGATCTTGAAGGTCTCTTCCAACCTAGTTATTCTAAATTTTAATTGCCAAAATGTTCATTTTGCCTCATTAAACCGAAGGAGAAGTTCTTTAAAAAATAATCAAGAAAGTTAAGAGGAGAGTAATGAGACAGCATTTACCAGATGACCTGTTGTACATGCACAGGTTTTCAGTCTTGGCCTGTGGTCTCAGGGAAGTAACCAAAGTGAGCCTTTGTCTCCGTGTAAGATTCCACGACTCTGACGTTTCACATTGGATCATTGTTTGATGTAGACCATTAAATGATACCAACTCATGTCTGGACCATAGTATTTTATGGCTTTGTTTTTTTCAATACCTATTGTTAGGCTGAAGTAGTCATGCCAACATAATTTTAGGCTTTTTCCAGTGTTCAGGAAGGGAAGACATGTACAGAGATCTCCTAATCTGATTATGCTTTCTAGTGGATATAACTCAGTGTGACTCAGACAGTAGCAGCCTTTTCTGTTAAAGTCAAGAGGTCTAGTTTCACTTCCTGCAAAAAATCCAGCTAGGATCAGTGTTGCATTCAAAAAGGTTCCTCAGAATTAGCATACTGCTCAATACTGAAAGCTTTTACAGCCAAAAAGCATTGGTAGATGACAATATAAAATATTTATAATCAACTGTCATCTTGATTTCAGTGGGACAACTCACATCAAATAGATCTTGTAAGTGTTTAGGATCAGCCCCAGGCTCTGTCTCTAAACTTTTGTTAGGCATAATCAGCATCTCACACTCAGAAACATTAAGAGGTTTTCCAACTGCTGTAATGTGTGCAGTAGCATACATTATTTTCTAATCTTGTTTCTAAGAATGATATTAAAAATATAAGGAAGGGTTGAAAACTTAAAGTTTAAATTAGCATTGAACAGATTGCTCAAGGTGGTTATGGGATCTTCTTAACTGAAGGATATTAAGAGTAGAAAATACTAGAAAGTCCTACTCTGGGGTAGGAGGACAGATTACCTAATTTCGTGAGTTCCTTTCAAGAGAAAATCTAGATGACTGTCTATGTGGGGAAGAAAAATACTTCTCCCTTCTCTGATGGTGCTACAAACCTTCAGTCTGCAGGTTGTTGAGGAGAATAATGTCTCTTGGTTGTCAAATTGTAATAAAGAAGCAAATAACTATCAGCAGGAATTTAATTGCAGTCTGCTTCCTCCCTACAGCAGGAAAGAAACACAAAATTAATCTAAATTCTGAATGAAAACCGATTCACTAGCCCAGTTCTGAGCTTTGGACCCATACTTATCCTTGAAAGAAAATTTCATGTTGAAAACTGTCCTCTAGGAAGGGTATAAGCAGATTGAGGATATGCTATATAATGGTTCTATAAGGCCTTATAAAGGATCAGAGTAAGTATTTCATTATATCTGAAATCATATTTATGGAGATGGATGATTAGGAATTAGGATATGCACAGAATGTGTCAAATATGGTTATTATAAGGTGAAATGGCTTCTAAAATTGATTGGGCCATGACCAAATAGCACATGTCCAGAAGGGTTAAAGAAATAAACAGAGAAATTGAAGAAGCTTTGGCAGACATTTTTATGTACTTCTGCTCTTCAAAATAGATCAAGTGAAATCTGAGATGACTGGAGAGCAGCCAGCATTATGCCATTATTTTAAATTGGCCTAAGGAGAGACAAGGGAGGTAAATACTCACTAAGTCCTTGGAATTCTCAGAGGATATGGCCATCAACCTAGATAAAGGAGATATGCACATCACATGAACTTTCAGAAAGTGTTCAGCAAAATTCTGTGTTGTAGGTAGTCTCAGTTGCAAAGTCAAGAAACTAATTAAGAGTAGACATATTAAGTTGAATTGACTAAATCAGCTATAATAAATGCACGCTGAAGGTAGAAAATAAAGTTAATGAAGATATTTTTGATCAAGTCAGCTGCTTAAAAAACAAACGTATAAATGAGATGTGACACAGCTAGACTGCTAACTGCACTCCTCCCTCCAAGGAGACTTTCCAAAGGAAGTATCTTGCTTGAGATTGACTCATTGATGTAGATCCTTTGAAGTCTGGCATGTTTGTAATACTATTGTACTACTCTGCTATCAGAGCTTCCTCCAACATACTGCCCTTCTTCACTTTAACACAGGTGAGTTTTCATATTCATGAAAACATTCTCCTGTCATCCTCAGAAAAGAATTACTCTTTATATGCACCATGGGAAACTGCAGCATAAGGTTCCCACATTGTCCTGTGAGACAGGTAGAAAACATCAATTCTGTGTCTATACCATTCAGTTCATGACAACTTTATTGATATTATTAGCAATGGAACAATTTTATATGTGAGGGCTGTGCCACAGGCTGAGATCACAAGTGCAACAAATGAGCATATTCTATTGAATTGTCACAACCTTTGGTAACAAGTCTAGATTTGTATTTGTAGAAAGCAAGAACTGGCTCTGATCCTGATTAGCAGTTCCCTGAGCCATCCAGTCCTATGATTATTAGTTATGTTTCTATACTGCTTTTAAAGATGGAAGAGATGAAGAAAAAAAATGCAGAGGGATATATCAAAAGATTTCATACCTTGGGTTGGCATCACCAGTCTTCCCTAGCAAATATACTACCAACAAAGCAAGGAATTTATTATTTATTCAATATTTTCCATAACATTAATGAAAGATTGTATAAAATATTCCTTATCAGTTTTGATATCGATATGGGAATTAATTGGGGATACTTTATGAGGCTAATACAATCCAAAAATAGTAAGATATATTTCTAAATAATTAAGACATTTTTTAGGTTTTGTTTTAATGAGCAAGTGAAGGATATCCTCCGCAGTGTATTGTATTCTTTCTCATATATACTTTATTCTTTTTAAGTTATTTTAAATATTTTAGCTGAATTTTTATTTTAAGATGGTTTTATTCTGGAAACATCCTTCTGGAGGATGTGAGGAAACTATTTAGGGAATTGTGTGTTAGTGCAGGTCTTCTTAAACAGGCAACCTTATTCTAAACTGAATATGAACAATTACCTGCATGCAAAATAAATATATTGACCAAAACTTCTAAATTTTGTTGAATCAGTTTCTTGTGGGGCTTTGCATGTGTTATACACATGCAAGTATAGCTCTGTGGTGCTTAAAAGTCTCCTCCACAAAATTGGCCTATCTCCTACATTTTAAAGTATTCTATCTCTCAGAAATTTTTGTGCTGTTACATATCTTTAACCATCCAGACATTGTGTTGTATGGGGCACAGTTGGCAAGGTGCTGGCAGAAGGGGCTGCAGAGGAGCTCTGAGGAGCTCCCTGAGCCAGGGCTGTCCTGTGGCAGACACAGATTGCTCAAGCTGGATCCAACCCACCCACTGTAAGGCACAGCTGACCTTGGGGCACCTCAGGGAAAATGTATTCAAAAAAGCGTTTAAAACACTTAACAGAGGGAGGATGGAACAAAAAGTGTAAAAAACAACCCTACAGACACCAAGGCCAGAGAAGGAACAGAAAAAGAAAACATCTGCAACCTGTAGGGAAGTCCATGGTGGAGTAGACATCCATTCACATGGAGCATCCTACACCAGAGAATTTAAATATTCCTGAAAGGCTGGTGACAATGTAGAGCCCAAGCTACAGTGGGGAAGACTTGAGGACGAAGTGGCAGAGAGGAGTTGTTGCTGTTTGCTAATTATATGTCAGTTGGGGTGGGACTGGAAGTGGAGCTCCGAATGAACAGGATGCAAACATTGTTCTTTACTTGATGCTATCCAAATCTATTTTAAGTGACAACAAACTAAGTTGAACCTCTCAAATTTGAGACTACTTTGCCATGACATTAATTGGTAATAATTATTCCCTATTCTTATCCCAAGTTTTTGCATCTTATTTTCTCCCCAGTACTCTTTAAGACAGCAGCTGGATGTAGGTTTGGCAGCCAGACAAGGTTGGCCCACAACACACCTATGTAGCTTAATGGGGTCTTCCTTTACTGAGAGAAGCAACTCTAACTACATGAATAGGCAGAAGAAATTACTGAAATATTTTTCTCTTTTCATTGTCTCTAGATGGAGCTAAGACTAAACAATCAATTTATCAAGTCTAAGGTTAGGTAAGTTGAGTTCCGTTGTGGTTGGCAAAATGAAAGTTAGAAAGGAAACAGAAATTACTAAAAATAAGGTGTTTCAGATTTACCTGATTAGATATGGTGTTATTTTCCTATATCTGACAAATGTTATCAGATTAAGTTAATTAAGAAAAGTGTGATATGTATGTATTGCACTGAGAAGCGTTAAAAGTAATCAACCATCAGATAAGACATCTTCAGCCAGAGAACATATGCCACATACAAGACTTTTGTGAATCTTGATCTACCCCTAAAAGGTAACAGGCAGCAAGGAACTGCTTTGAAATACAAGCAGCTTCTGCTGTTTCTGATGGAGGGATGTCAAATACTGGAATTCATGTGTAAAAGAGGAGATTCAGGTTAAAATAGAAAATGGAAGTGCACATCTATTTTGGTCTTTGTCATTAACTTCTCTCACTAAACATGGGTATTTTAGGAGTCTCGTAGCACTACCCATGTAGTGATTTATGTATTGTCCACCAGTGTTCCAACACCCAAATCTAAAAAGAGAAATACCATAAAGAAAGCTATGTTATTTTACTTTCACCCCCATCATTCATTTAAGAAGTTTTCTCAGGGGATCATTTATAATACTTTCTGACCTACAGTTATGATATCCACCTACTTCCTTCTAATTAAAGACATGGCCCTGTCTTTTGCACTCAGTATTCTCCTGCAGATCAATTCCCCAGCCATGAACTTTACTAATAGAAAATCCTAACTTAGTAGTATTACAATACAAAAATAAATACTGTGGAAGACTTGAAGATGACTTTGTAAAAAGGTTCATGTTTCCACAGTGTACTTCATCACTGATAACCACAGCTTCTAAGATCTGACTATTAAAAAACCCATTTCTACTAAAATGATGTGTTTGAGGTATTTAGCCCCCCAAAAATCCTTGTTTTAAACAAAAAAAACTCATTCATAAACATGAACTTTGCATACACAATACAGAAAAAAAAAAAAAAAACACACCAAAACCCTGAAACAAATGCAGCAAAAGAAACCTTTTTTTCAGACACACACACACAAACACACACACACATATGTATATATATTTTTTTTCTTTTATAAATATATAAAATACATCATTAATTCCCAAATGGCAGTCTTTCATTGCGTGATGCTTGAAAATGTGCCTGAGCTTCATGCACATGTACTCTACAGAATTATTGCCCTTGGGAAAACTTTACTGAATTTTAACTTTGATAAGATACTGAATATTAAAATTAACGTAATGGCCTAATGATGTCATCTCTATTGAAATGGAAGTAATGCACTGAAAAAACTGAATTAGAAGAAAGCAAATACCACAGGAATTTATGTCAGGTATTCCTTTTCTTTTACTTCCAGCTGTGAAAGAAAAAACAGACAAATGACTGTGTTGTTGAAATGATTAAAAAGAACCAGTTAAGGGACAATTGTCACATAAAACAAGCATTGCAAATATTTAATAACTTATAAGTTACATTAAGACATACTATAAATAAAAGCACTTCTAAGCATTGCTTTCAGTAGTTCAACATGCTACAATCCTTTTTTATGTTTGTTTTGTTTTGCATTGTGCTTATTCTTAATACATAGCAATCTTAGATTTTAAAGGATGCAGGAGATAGCTAGATTCCAGGTTTGTGGGGTTTTTTTCCTTTCCTTTTTCAAGTAGAGTTTGAAAGCTACACCTCAAGGTTATTTCCCATTTAGCTTTTTCCTAATATGAAAATAGGAAGAATTTTAATATTCCCAATTGTTTTCTTTGAAGAATATCGATGAATACAGAATTACCAGAAAATTCTCTGGCCAGAACAATTAGAAAGACTTCTGAATGATGATAAGCTTTTAACAGTGCCTTTCCAGCCCTTTTTCAGTCTTAAAGTACAGACTTCTCATAGCCTCACTGTGTCCCTGAATGTTTTCAGTTGGAGTTTTAACTTTGTTTTTTCAACAGCAGGTATAAGGGTCATTCTACAACAAAGTAAAAGGTCCATGTGCACCATAAAGAACTTCTGTATCCTATTAACCTCCCCGAACTCTTAGAACACTCCATGAGGCAATTAGGACATCAAGGTAAGTCAGCAGCCAGCTGAGCATTATGTTTTTGGGGATGTTTTTTTATTCAGGACTTAGAGGGAAAGAAATTGATCTAATCCTTGTTACAGGAAGCAACTAAAGACTTATGGCACTCACATTGAAAGCAAAACTCAAGACAGCCTATAAGATGTTCAATGAACATTAAATATTTTTACTAATCTTGTCTCCAGTGAAGAAGTGAACCAATTCCTCCTTTATTTATACACCTAATACTTAGACTTAAAAAAAAAAAAAATCAAAGCACTAAAAGTGTGCCTCAAAAGACTGCACTAAATGAACACCATGTAAAAACACATAACAAGTAATTTATTTTGAGTATAGAATCCATTGTTTCATTTGTTCAAAATGTCTAGTAAGGCTAGTGATGTCCTGTGTTAAAAGTACATTGATATTCCTAATATCTTACAAAATAAGCACTTCCTACATAGCTATAAAGTACAAAAACCAAACATATAACTGCCCAAAACCCCAAAGGGTCATAGGTATGTATGGCCCTTGATAGGGAGACTTAATTTTGTTCCAGACCTTGCTTAGTCTCTAATAACTGGGTTTTAGATAACTAAAAGTGTTCATGCAGTCATTTCACTAAGGTACGACTTTTTCCAAAATTTATTTTGTTTTCTTCCTATTGCTTCTGTTGTTGTCATCATCACATCTCCTATGACCTTTCATCAATCTTACCTTCAGCATACCTTGGAAGTCTGCTCAGGTAACCCTGAACACCATGTGCATGGCCAGCTCTTCATCTCAATGTGAAACTGAATATCCCACAGAGAATACTTTACGTGTCAGATGTGAGTGACAGAGCAAGCTGGAGATAGAGCTGTTGTCTGTTTCAAGCCTTTCCACTCTTGCTCTAGTTGGGTAGTTCAAAAGTTTGGCTCATCATCTCCTAGTCACACTTGGCTTCTCCAAACTGCTTCTGCCTCTTCAAAATGTTCACATACCTTGAAAGAAGACTCGTTCTTCATGTAAACAAACAACAAATAAAAGTATTGGCATGCAAGTAATCAAATGGAAAGATAAAGAGTTCAGTCATCCAGCAACTTGAATCTAAAGATTACTTTCAGTAGCTTCCTTATGCATAATTAATGTCTTACATATCTTCTTGGATGAGATTTTTACCACAAATTTTCATCTTTTTCATCTGTCTTTCACAATCTTGCTGGAGTTAATATGTGGAAAACCTCTTACCTTTATCTTTATTTGTCATTTTTAAAATTCTGGTTTCAAGCACCTGCTTGGTTGAATGAATGAGGTGTTAAAGGTATTCATCCTACCTGTTAATCATGTCCTAGCAGCACAGACTGTTACAGAACTGCACTTAATTCTTCACTTTTTTTTAATCTTGACAAAAAATTTAAAGCAGGTTTATTGACGTCCAAGCACAAGTTTCTTTATCATGGATATCCTATTAATACATCCCTTCATAATACACCTGTCCAATATTAGGAACATTTTATGCAACTACATCAAAATGAACATTTAATTCATATCTTGGTAAGTGCTCTTATTTTTTGAGCACAGCTATCCAATAGCATTCTTAAGCCAAATAAGCTTTAAAAAGGAAAAATATTCATGCTCACTTAAGATCAACAATACAGAAGACAGCTAATCTAACTAGCAAATAAAAAAAGAGAAAGAAATGCCACAAAATTATGGTCGCTCAGAATAGAAGAAATGGACAGACAAAAAATACTCAATAGTATGGAAGAGAGAGAAAACCATCTGAAAAACTCCAGGAAAAACTGGAGAAATATCCTCATTAAGCCTAATAAGTTGCTTTTAAGTTTAATCCTTCAAATTTAAGCTTCAAATTGAGAAATGTTTTCAAAAATTGCCCTCATATTCACAGGGAAAAAGTTCACATGTTTTTTCAACAAACCAAAGGAACAAAAACCAACTGTCTTTATTTTAGGGGCAGTACAGGGTTGAAAGGCCAATAATTGAAAATAAACTTCTATTAAGAACACAGTCAAATTAAAATAAAGTGAAAGTCAAATCCAAAGTGTCCAAACCTAAAAGATAAAATGATAACTAAAATATTTGAGAGTGTGCAGTAACAGACCTTGAGTTTTCAAGGATGCCGGGAGTTTCATGAAGACAAATTTTATAATATTGTCAATGGTCTGTATTGCAGAAGGATGGACTTTTTCTTGTTTCTTTTTTATCAGTTTCTATGTTCCATGATTTTAAAAGCGGAAAATGAAGTTTTTCAGAGGCAAGGGGAGATTGATTCTGCTGGGAAAAAAATATGTCCTTATTGTGGTGTGATGTAATAGCCTGTCTCAATTATCCCGGTCCCTTCCCCAGGTGTGCCAACAACAACTCCCTTCCCCTCCCTTGCCCATTGCAGACATCTTTTGTGAAAATCCTTTTCTTTAGGATTTTTTCCCTTCTGAGAAGCTGAGGCCTCAGAAACAAAATGTAAACAATGGTTATCTGCTGCTGTGGAATGCATCAGGTTTGTTTGTGATTGGGCCATCTTGAATGTTTACAATTAATGGCCAACCACAGAACAGATAGCTTGGACTCTGTCCAAGCCATAGATCTTTCTTAGCTATCCTTCTGAGGAACCCTTTCCTTCTATTTCTTTTTAGTATAGTTTTAATGTAATATATATATCATAAAATAATAAATCAAGCCTTCTGAACATGGAGTCAACATTCTCATCTCTCCCCTCATCCAAGAACCCCTGTGACCGCTGTCACACTTGCCCCCTGCTGAGTGCTGTCTGTCAATCTTGGCATTCCAGAAAGGGCATCCTGTGATTGGCCAAGTTCAAAAGATGCCTCTCAGCCCTGGGGGACATTGGGCCATCCAGGTGTCATTTGTCCCCTGAGACTCCCCCCTTTACCTGGTTGGTGGGATCCCTACCCCTTCTCCCCCTTTCCCCAGGGTTAAAAGACACAGCAACCACACGGTTTGAGAAGTTTTGTTGGAGCTGTTGCTGCATTCAGAGGCCTGTGTGCCAGGAATGAAGCTCTGTATCAAAACCCTCCATCAGAACCGACTCCTTTCCTTCACCCCACCTTGAAGCCTCTCTGCCAGAGGCAAACCTGAGCTCCTGCATGCCTGGACTTGTCCCAGGGGCCAGCTGCAGCATCCAGCAAGCCAAAGGTGTCTCTGAGGTGACACCACCACAGCTGCCACCTTTGGTCAAGCAGCAAGGGCCAGGTGAGCCCAGGCATGTCCTATCCGGCTATATTGGTATTTAATTCCAATAAATGTCCCAGGGGAAAAAATTACCGAAAGTAGCAAGATATTGCCAAGGGAAAGGGTCACACCAATAGCAAAAGCAAGTCACTTGCAAGCATGGAGATTACTAAGAGGAGCAGAGAAAAGGCACATAAGTCATGAAGGTTATGGAAAAATGGAAACTAAGTCTTAATAACAGCTGATTTTTGCAATTTTAGGATCTCAGGGAGATGTTTGTTAGATGGAGACCCTGAAAACTTTGTATCTTCTCTTTCAATCAAGAAAGTTATGATCTAAGCCCTTACATGTCTGTATGTGTGATGTTAGTAAGACTTAAACTCCTGGACTGTTAAAAATGCTTAGAAGAAGATAATACACAGAAGAATACAGAAATTGAGAAAATGTGTACCACAAGTTTAAAAATGTGAATTGCGAAGATTAATATAACAACGTTCTTCCATAAAGTCATTTTTATATGGGAAAAAAAAAAAAAAGGAAGGTGATAAACCAAATCCACCTGAATTTCCGTATGAAATTGAGCTAGCAGAGTGCCCCTGTGGCTAGGAGGGTCAATGGTGTTGTGGGGGCACATCAGGAAGAGTGTGGCCAGCAGGTTGAGGGAGGTGATCCTATCCCTCTAATTGGACCTAGTGAGGCCATATCAATTCCAGTCTTCACAGTCTAAAAAAACCAAAGTGCTACTGGAAAGGGTCCACTGGACCATAAAGGTCATAAGAAGTCTGGAATATCTTTATTTTGAGGAATGATTTTAGGTCTAGTTTAGCCTGGAAAAGAGAAGACTCAAAGCGGATTTCATCAATACATAGAAATATCTCAAAAGTGGGTGCCAAGAGGAAGATGAAAGAATCTTTTCAGTGATGCCCAGCAAAAGGATAGGAAGTCTAGGCCATAAACAAAAACATAAGAAGATCCAGCTCAACATGAGGAAGAACTGAACTTTACATTGAGGGTGGCAGAGCATTGAATAGGTTGTCCAGGGAGATTGTGGAACCTCCCTCTTTGGAGATATTTAAAACCCACGTGGAGGTGTTCTTGTGTCACCTGCTCTAGGTGACCCTGCCTTGGCAAGATGATTTCCAGAGGTCCTGTCCAAACCTAACAGTTCTGTGATTTGGTGATTTGGTCAAGAGTTTAATGTGGCACAACACTGGAAATATTACCAGGGTGAAAATCCAGAGATTAATGGAGGAATTACAAGGTGAATAGACAGCTTGTAATTCCTATAAGAAAAATTCCTAATGAGAAAACAATAAAAATTCCTAATAATTCTTAATAAGAAAAACTAAAGCAGTGAAGTATTAGACTGGCTACCAACAAATCAAAGATCAGCTCAGAGATCACTGTTATTTAATGATTTCATTTGTGATATTGGCATGGATATTAGAAATATAATAATGAAGTTTGCCAAAGACATTATGTTGGAAACATCATCAAGCACTGTTTAGAAATAATATAGAAAGAACATGATGGCCTTGAGGATCATGATAGTAGAAATTAAATTAGATATGGCTAGTACAGATACAGTCACACACTTTGTGATTAACATACAAAACTTCTGGCCAGTAGAATTGTCAAATAAAAATTGAAAAGGAAGAGGACAAGAGTTTTAATATGAGATGTCTAGAACTGCCACCATTTTTGATCTGTGAAAGAGAAATACAAATATAAGGTGCATCAGCTGATAAATTTTTCAGTGTAATTAAGGAAATATTACTTTTATCAAGTATATTTATCAGGATATAGTCTTGGTAAACCAGGTTTGATAAAAAAGAAGTCAAAAGGAATTAAGCAGAGGAAAGAAATAATGTACTCATGAGGAGAACATAAATAGTAGATCAGAAATGCACAAGTTTTTACCAAATCTCTTAAAATTAATTCTAGTCAAACCAGGTGTATTAAATAAGCTTCCATTGAAAGAGCTTTTTAGAATGCATTCTGTAAACACCTCCAACTTTTCACTTAGGAAAGCGCCTTTTCAATTTATTCATTTTGCTTTATATTTACTATGAAAAGAAAGCTAGAAAGGTATGTCAATAAGATAGGTAATGAGTTTATGACCAGAGCCATAAAGAAGATCTGTTGGGAAAAACTCATCTCAAGAAAGTTTATAGTGCTAAAATTATTCCTTTGCTAAAATTATTCAAAATGCTAAGCAATGCATTATTAACTGTATTCTGCTGGGTGCTACATAAAAACATTCTTCCAGTAGAAATATTGTTATACACAATACACCAGCCTGTAAATTGCAACCTGCCTTGTGAATGGTTATATGATTTGGGATACTTGAATCCGTGTTGCAATGAGTGAGTTTTTATTTTTCTTTTCTGGTTTTGTTAAAAAAATACTGCATTGAAAATAAAGGTGGAAATAAATTGAGTTGGGAATGCTTAATCTGATGGGATTATTAAGACATCAAAAAAAAACAAATTTATGGGAGGAGAACACAAAGCCAGAATTCAGTATTCTGTTAAATCTTCCCAATGTTAGAAAAAGTCAGGTAGTCTCAGTGTAGGTTTTATTGGAAAACCAGATAGATTAAAGTGATAGTTTCCTGATTGAAAGTGAGCACATCTAGCTCTTTTAGGTGCGGTCTTATCTCCTTAAATCCTTAAAACAAGGGAAAACTGTTGAGGGAAAAAGGTATCCCAGTGGGGAATTTATTTTCTATTTAGTTTCATTCTGTCAAAATAGCTCTATATCAGCTTCCAGAATCCAGGCCTTTGATCTATCCTTCTGGTCTAAACAGAAAGAGGGCATTGAACAAAGGATTCAAGGTAAAGCTGAAAGTATATTAAAGGAAATAGGCTTCCTTTTCCAAAGGAATTGGAAAAAGAAAAGGAATGGTACACTTGTGTTGATGTCCCCAAGCAAATATGTTACCAAGGAGATTTTTTAAATACACTTAACAAAAACAAACAAACCCCCCCCCCCAAAAAAAACAAAAATACAAAAACAAACAAAACCCCAAACCAACCCAAACCAACCAAAACAAACAAACAAACACAAACAAAACAAAACAAAATTAAAACCACCAAACAACAGGAAGAGGGAGAATGTGAGAATGTGCACAGGATTCTGTTGATTTGATCCTTTGTTTTATGTCTTCTCTGTCTTTTGGGTTAAAGAATAGACATAGATTTGTTTTGAAAACACCAATACACATTTCTGATGTATTATTTTAATGTACAAAGCAGATGAAAAGAACAGTAATTTGACCAATAAATAAGAGGTTGCCTGAGAGAAATCAATAAAAGGTAAAATCTGGGACATGGAAACTCTGCCAGCCACTCCTAAGAGAAGTGGAAGAACAGAACAGGAGGAATAAGCGTGTTAGATTATTAATTTTTTTTTAAACAGTCTTACTGCCCAAGATGAAATCATATCCAGTAGCTAAGATTTTGCATTTACATATAGTAACAGAAGTATTTTAAATATGGTCATCTGATTGAAAGTACGTGGTTCATCTCTGTAATAGTCAGGACAGTCTCTGTATATATAGTGATATTTCCACCTGAAAGCAGAGATCTAAATTGTATTAATCCTATGGTAAAATCAGTTATTTTTCACTTGACTACAAAAAGTCTGTAGAGTGCTGGACTCCAATATATTTTATATTTAGTCATATGAGTCCCACTGTCATGGACCTGTGTGTTCAAATATTGTGGAGTTCAACTCAAACCTTTATTCAATCATACATCTCAGTTAATACTGTGAAGAGTTTTGCTCTTAAATCCCTGTCTCAGGTCTTTATTTAAAACAGTAGAATTGATATTTTATTTAGTAATTCTGGTGGGGCAATTAAAAAAATAACTAGTTATATTTTTAATGTCTGCCAATATTGGAATGGATTTAGCAATGGAATCGTTGTAACCTTGGAATAAGCATATGCCTACTGTTCCACTTAACATATTTGTATTAATATAAATAGAAGCAGTAATAAAGCTTGCATATTTTTATAATACATTCATGGTTTATGTATTTAAAACTCTGCAGAAAGTTGTAAAATATTTCTATGCATTGTTCAATTTTCCCATCATTTCAGTATGATATACACTTGTTTTTCTTATAGTAGCATTTACTTGAAACAGCTCATGGCACTGTTTTTTATCCTTTTGCTTTTTCACCTGAAACACTGCTGGTGCCAGTATTGCTTCAAGCTCTTTAAAAGTAATGGTTAAGGGCCAGAAGTGCAAAGACAAGGACAAAACACCATTGCTTCAGGGCTCTATTCAATTCTCTTTAATCAGGCAGAGTTGCCATTGAAATCAGTGACAACCCCGCTCGAATAAGAAAGGCTGGATAGGGATTTCAGTAGTATGAGTGTGTAACTTAACAATCTGCCCTACATGGCAGGAAAGGACTAGCAAAAAAAGAACAAACAGATTCTCTCAGTTCAAAAACACTCTTTATATTTCTTTTCTGTGGAACTGATAAAGCTGTAAATTTTTTTGAGAAATACTTTCTTTTCTCTTCTACTCCTCTGTAAACATATAAACAATTCAGCTAAAATCTCTCATCCCCATCCCTATACATCTCTTCCAGTATCATGCCCACTTTTGTACAGGTGAGCTTTCCCATCTAAGAAACTGTCCTGTCATGGCCAAAAATAAAGAATAAAGAATATAGGTGTACTAACAACATGACCCAATGTAATCAAAGCACTCTGATAATGTACCCCATAGTTTAAAAATCTTTAAAAAATCTTTTAAAATCTTTCTTCTTAGCAGAAAAGAAAAAAAAAGTCTACAATATATTTTGAAATTGAGAGAGTATTCCCTACCAGATTGCTGTGAGAGCCACTGAGTCATGACTTTAGAACACTCTTAATTCGTCCCATGGGAAAAAACTGCCAATGATTTATTGTCCGAAAATAAAGATAAATGGCAACTTGGTGCTTTCCTGATTTTAAAATATTGTTTTTGATATCCTTTTATTTTCTCAGATATAAGTTTTGGTGAAAAATATGGTAACTGTAAAACACTGAAAAACAGCCTCAAGTGTGAATTTCCATGCTGCTAAATATATTGTCCTCATTTACTGACATGAAGAGCCACTTGGCAGTCTCTGGTGGAATAGAATTATAGATTATGCAATTCTTAATCAGCTGTGTAATTCAAAAGCTTTCCTCACCCAATTGTACCAGTTCAATTTAGGTCATTAAAACTGCCACAAGGCAGCTTTCTTCCTCTGGCATTGACTGTCTGGAAAGACATGATTTTCCAGCAGCACAAGTCAGCAGTCACCTGCTGAGAGAGCCGGTGTGGCTTTTAAAAGCTGGTTCAGCACAAGAAGAAAAAGAGAGCTGACACTAACTATAGTTGTCAGAAACTCAACTACTCTGCTTTTAAACATCTCAGAAAACCAAATTGGAATTGAGAAGGAAAAAAAAAATAGGAGAATTAAATGAATTAAACAAATGGAAAAAAATACGCCTAGCCAAGGTAACAGAAAGGAGAAAAAGTAAAAAAAAAAAACCAAATAGAAAAGAAAGGTCCAACATTAACTCCCTATAGGAAGGTATTGAAAAATAAACCAACAAAAATATCTGCTCATACTTAAAAAGAGTTCTGCTCATACTTTAAAAAGCTTAAAGTAATATTTTCAATTAAAATGTATATTTAGTTTCTACACTGTATGGAATTGATCTCTCTCCGTTGAAATCATATTAATCTCTCTGTTAACCTCAGCCTGTATTGGGTGTAGTCTCAAAAAAGCACAGAACCAGAATAGTTTGACTAAAAAAAACAAAACCAACAAAAAAAAACCAAAACAAAAAAACCACAAAAAACAAACAAACAAACAACAACAAAAAAAAAACCAACAGAAAAAACCCAGAACAATAGATGAGTAAATGCATGTAGATAGTAATTATTTATATATACCTACACAAATTTTCCAAGGATGCATCTGCTCTATTCACCTGCAGTTTCACAGGTGACATGCACTCTTGTTAAACCAGAGTGTGGCGGCAAAAAAGTAACATAACATTGTACATATAGATAGAACATATTTTACTAAAGAACCTACAGAAAATATGCTAGAATTTTACTTGAAAGCACATCTACAGAAACAAAGTACATGATAATATCCATGAGTACTGGGCATTAATTCGAGCTGACATTTGTTTGCCTAGGCAGGCTAAAAATATTAGTAAATATGAACAGCTTATTTGAGATGAAACAAGGAGGAACTGGTTGCCATGGAGGGTGGGAGCAGGGAGAGGAAGAGACATTTATGTTTCAAAATTCAGCCTCTGAATTTAAAGCAAAACTCCTACATATCAAAGGTAGCGGATGAATTAATAATTGGTCTGGATTTAATTTTTTACTAATTATTTCATAATACGATCTAGAAAAATTTTGCAAGTCAATCCACCAGAATTATTTTTTTAAAACAGGAACTAGGTCAAATGATTGTGGGACATTGGTTTTCCATGAGCAAGTTATCCTGCCTCAAGGCTGGTATCTTAATTGCATCTGAGCATTGTAGTAGTTTTCCAAGATAGAAAAGGTATGCAGCTCTTGAGATCTCCTCTGAAACACAAAAAACTAGAAAAAAATCAGCAAAGATGGAATGAAGGTAGCAAAATTAAAATTATCAGCTCTACTGTTAGCTATTTTAGAGGAAGAAAGGGTGAAAAAATCAGGTTGATTCTCAGTTTCTGGGTCATTTTCATGCACAAGCTTGAATATATAAATAATAGCTTATTCAATACTCTGGCTTTAGCACAAGGGCATTCAGAAGAACCATGGTACGGGTGTAGAGTAAAATATCTAAGAAAAAACATTGCAATTTAAGCAGGCTTACAATTGAAGTCAGAAATATAATGAAAGGGTTAGAGTTCAAGGAGGAAATTTTTCAAAGATAAATTGGTGATGGTATAATTTCTGCTTATAAGACAAATATTCCAAGATGAAGACTATTTCCATATTCCATAGTTTACAATGTACAAAATTCTAAGGATTTTACATGGTTTTCTTTTTCTTCCATTCAAAGTAATTTGGACTTTTGGTTTGGATGAGAAAAGAAAAGCAGATCTGGCATCAAGATGCAATTTATCTGTTTCAGATTGTGAAAGCTCTTCTTTCAATTGACCTGTACTCAAACTGGTTTAGAGTTGGCACACACCTAGTTCTGTCAGTGGATTTTCAGAAGATGGTGGCTGGTTGCTGAAAAGCATGTATGTTCCAGAGGCATGTTTTGTTATCCAAAGGGAAACTCTAACTGGAACAGCCATACTGTGTCAGAACAAAGACCCTTTTTGAAACTTTTATGCTGATACAAATTGTCACACTAGGGAGAGTCTCTTTGGTGCCACACATTGGCTTTCCCATAATTGCCATCTCCAGTACTACAGCACTCACTCTCTTCCTTTTTTTTTTTGCAGTTACCGTCCCTTGAGATTATTTTGTTTGCCTCAATTCTATTTTTATGTTCTTCATTTGGGAACAGCAGATATATTTTTCAGTGTAATTATTGTGTGATGCTGATTGGAATGAGTAAGAACTCTGGCCGTTAGTAGCCAGACTGTCCAGGGTGCTCTGCCTAATCCCCCATATAGTACGTGTTTTTTGGCAGAGGGATGACAACTTATTTTTGTCCTCCTGTACTCATTGTTTGCTCAGCCCAAAGGGGAAAACCAACAGGAACAATGGTGGATGAAGTTGTCTAAGTGAATAAAACAGCTCTATAACAAAGTCTTCTCTGGTCCTGTTTTCCGTTTTTAAATTGTTTGTGGCCTAGCATCATGATATCCACAATTATAGTAAAATCTTTATCAGACTTCTCTTCTATCACCTTCCAAAAATTTAGAAACTGTCTAACTGTCTGCATCCAACCTTTATAGAGGAAAACTTCTGAAAATCTGCAGTTTCTTTTTCATTCGAGAATGCTGAAGGCCAACGTGCAAGCAAAACTGTAAAGTTACAATTCCCTAATCATCCAGCAGACTTGGAAACATACAGCACCTCTTTGATGTTTGCAGACAATGTGCTAAACTGAAGAGAATGGACTGAGGTACCCAAAGGAATTCAGTGCATTTATGGAGTGTTTTCTTTGCTCTTATTTGTAATTCATCCTGCCTCATCTAGGGAATCGGTAAACATAGATTTGCTTCAATGGCCTAAAGAGAATAGAAGCTTCCAAAAGATGAGATCTTTTATTTAGAAAAAAAGTGCAATTGTAAGATCTATGTGCTGTCACACCTCACAGAATCACCATAATAGCATTTTGATTGCAATAGAAAAAAAAACCTAATTACAATGTAGAAAATGTTAAACCCAAACTTTGCTGAGTAACAATGCTTAATGCAAGGGGATTCTCAGGTGATGCTATTTCTCAATACATTGAACTATTTCAAGTTTATAAAATGACCAAGGTTTTTTCTTGTAAATTCTGTATTAGCAATACATATATATAGAAGAAATTATCTGCAGAAGAGTGCAGCAGTGTCTTGCCTAACTAGCAGACTGCACTGAAGTATACACATTTCAAATTTGTGTCACAAATGACCAATTAACATTTATTGTAACCAAATTTATTTTTTCACAAAATGGCCTGAAGTTTGCTTGCTAAAAATCATATCAATAGCAGGAGTTTATCAGGTGAAGCCATGAAGTCTTAACCGGTTATGGGTTGTGACTTAAGGAGAAACTTGGAGTGAAAGGAATTCATTGGGATCCTTAAGAGCAAAAAACTTACACTACTCATGAGGTAAAAATATTTATCTTGATGTCCTGGTTTAATCCATTTGACAGCTAAACCCCACCCAGCTGCTTGTACTCTCCCACAGAATGATGGGGAAGAGAATTAGAAGGGTAAAATGAGGAAACTCAAGGGCTGAGATAAAGACACTTTAGCAGGGAAATGAGAAGCTGTATGCCCAAGCAAAGCAAAACGAGGAATTCTTTCACCACATCCCACAAACAGGCAGATGGATGTTCAGCCATCTCCAGGAAAGTAGGTCTCCATCACATGCAACTGTGAATTTGGTAGACAATTTGGTCAGTTGGATTCAGCTGCCCCTGCTGTGTCCCCTTTTTGTGGGCTGTAAGGGCTGACACCCAACTCAACACATAATTAAGGCAAACTGGCACAAGACAGGATTCTGATTGTAAGCCATTCAGTTCTTTCTGATTATATCTAAGGGTATTAAAAGCAAAAAGCACCCAGCAAGCCAAGGGAACTGCAGCACAGACAAATATGGTTTTGATTCAATGGTCACAAAGAATAATTGGTTTGGTTTTTTTTTAATTATTCAAAAATATCTGAACTTAAACTTTCTGAAGCTCAAAGCAGGCACATAACTCTATGTATGCAATATAGAATGATAAAAATTGCTGACAGTTGCATGTGCTCATTAGAAATTGTAAGTCAGCAGCACTACTTTCAAAAACAGAAAACTGTTAATATACAGAATTCAGCTGAAGGAATAAATCAAATAAATCAAATATTTACCTTGATACATGTAGTCATTTTTCTATCTATACAGTATATTTTCAGATCACAGCTTCTTTGGATTTATTAATTATTCCAATATATTCCCCTTATGAATGCCATATGAAATTGTGTATTATATGAAATACAAATGAAGAATCATAAGCCAGGCGTATCTGGTTCATAGCTCCTCTATGCATCTGAAATCTTTTGTCAAGAGATCTGTCCCAACTCATTAATTCAAAAAGAGGTTAATAGGGAAACCAGCATCAATAAGCCAGCAAAATCCCTTTTACACTTTTCTAGAATGATCAACACCTCTGAACAATGTAATTCATTGTGGAAAAAGTTTGTCAGCCTGCTGATGTCAAAGGCTAGGCTAAGAGAGGAAAATATCCACAAAACAACCAATGGATTAGAAATTTATAATATTAATATCTGGGCACATAGAAATAATCCAGTGAAACAGATTTAATGCTTTGTATTTAAATTATCCTATTGGAAATAATATAATTTAGATTGATATTAGAGACATGGCAGCTGGGAAGATAACGAAGTTAGAACTCTTATCTGTGTAATTTACTTGCATTTACAAAGCTCTCAGTCTGCACTTTACTTATAATTGGGCACTCATATTTGCTGTCTAGGACACTTTCCTTGTGCTTCCTGTAAAATTATCTACTGATAAGTCAAGCATTCAGAAGCTTAATGCTGTGACAACCAGGCTTGTATTTTCAGTTTTGCATTAGGCATTGCAGACTCCTGGGTTCAGAGGTTGAAGAAACCAGAATTTGAAGAAACCAGAATTCAAAGTGAGGTCATTTGAAAATGTAAACAAATCCACCTTTAATCCACAGGTAAATTTAACCTGGAAACTACTCTGAAGTATCAATGCATAGCAGGTTATCCCGTTGATGATGGGACAAAAATGATTCATAGTTTGAAGTAGGATTATCTGACAAGTTATTTCATTGGGATGCTCTGTGAAAAAAATAAGCAATGCCAAGAATTTCAAGGTGGTCTCAGCAGGGAAGTTTGAGATTGTTGCATTATGTGTTTGTAATCTAATTCTTTTATTTCCATGTAGAATTACTAATGTTAATTAATGAAGGAATGTGCTGCAGCCTCCTTTCTGCACCTTGCTTCTCCCCACATAACTACAGTATGATCAGTAAAACTGCTGTAGAAAGGTTAGGTTTCATGATGGATCAAGATCTTTCACAGAAATCAGATTCTTCAGCTGTAAAGATTCTTCAGCTGTAAAGATTCTGTTATTCAATCACTTTTCCTGAAGAAAGCTGATCTACTGTGACTTTTCTTATTCGTAATTTACATTTAAGTAGTATGCTCTCTCAACACCTGGAAAAATGCAAATTACCCTATGAAGAAAGGGAGAACAGAGACCAAACCTGGTCTGGAATAGAAACAAAAGACCTCTCCTACTTATATTGCTTTGATAAATGTTTGTACTTAAAGGTATAAATTTAATCTTTAATAATATCCTATGTCTTTTACTAAAGAAAAGTTCAATTACTGTGTCCTACCTACTTGTCAAATACAGATTTAGTGTTCTAACAGTTAAGAAGACATAAGAGAATGTTGAACAATTGCATATGATTTTTTATTTCATAATGCTAATTTCAAACAAGAACATTATCCTTATGAGACTTTAGTACAAATATAAAGACACTTTTAGCCTACATTAAAATTTTAAGTGTTTATCAATTTCATTGGTAAGAGAGAAAGCTGTTTATGAACAGACTGCATTGCACTAATTACGGCACTTAGAGATAATACAAAAACCACTTCCTCTTTGGAAAAAGAAATTAATTGTCTTTCTAAAAAATTGTCTCCATTTACTAAAAAAAGTTATCTTAAAGGGAAAAAACCAGCATTTCTCTTTCCAGACATTGTAGAGTACTAAGCATGAATCATAACAAAAGGATATTTTGTACAGATGTTCTTGTTGGTGCACTGAAACAAATCAAAAGGAGTCTAAAAAATACTTATCAAATGAATAGGTTTTATGTAAAGATCCACTGATAATTAAAATACAGATTAAGCAATAGAAATTAGCTGTAACACTTGCAAAAAGCTCCCCAGGGGAGCATGCTTCAGGGCAAACTCTGTAGCCATGCTATGATCCAAGCTGGACCCTTGATTCAGAGAAATTACTTTGAAAATGGAGAATGTTGGGGATGAGGCATCTAATGAGACTGCAAGGTCTACATTTAAAATAGCTTTCAAGTTTCCTTTACCTACAACTGTGACAAGCTGTCTTGGAGTAAAAATACAGGTCTGGAAACAAAGACCCCTTTCTAGCACTAAAACAGACAGAAATTGAAAAGAAAATACAGATTGTACAGCAAATCTTTGACTTGGAAGCATTCTGAGAGCATCCTGTGGCAAGCACTCCTGGAATTATTTCAGAGGGAAGTAGTAACCCCTTCTCTGCTCATGGACATGTTTGAGTCATCCTAGATATATTTTGTGACACATCATGAATTACATTTTGTCAGAAATGTAAGTTTGAAAACACCTGTGAAAGAGAAACCTACCTCACAGACCATAGCCATGAGTCTTATCTTGGTTTTGTCTCCTGATTGCATGACTTTGAGCAAGTAACAACACTTCTGTTACACTCTACAGAAGCTCCACCAGCAGAGCTGAAAATGGTGGGTCGATGAGTGCTGCACTGAAATCAGGTATCTGTGTGTGGTTGCTCTGTTGTCAGAACTGTTCAGTGGGTAAACAAACACACACAGAAATAATGAATTCTATTTGATTATGCAAATAATTGTGCCTGACTTCTACTCTGCTGTTTCATCTAAATGAGATCCTCCTGGGTTTAGTGATCATTACATTTTCAAACTGAAATGCATATCTGTGTTTAAATGACAAAGTTAGCATTTGGAAAGATTTACCAACATTAAATTACAAGCGTGCACTGCAATGCAGTAAGTTTGAGCAAGTAAAAAAAAGAGAATGGTTCTGAATTAAAATATATTTATGTAAAAAATTTTTAACTTTGACTTCATTTAAAAGGGAATACTGTTTCATAGTGCCTTAGCTTTATTTTAAAAAAAGGTTTGTTATTAGTCTCAAATTTCAGACTTCTAAAATAATTTTTCATTTCATCCTTTTTTTTGATTTTAAAAAACCTCACAGAACAGTTATAGTAAGAGAGCTTTGCAAGCAGTTCTGCTTCAGTCCCTATTAAAAATATATGTGAGATCAGAAACCCTCAGATACTATCAGCTTTATAGCCTGGAATCAAATGAGCCTCTACTAATTTTTTATGAAGGATCCTCTTCTGTGATGCCAAGTCCCCCATGATTTCAGGAGCTTCTGAAACACATGGTACTAGTCCAAAAGGCATCACAGGCACAAAGCTGAAAACAAGGACCTTAAGACCCCCCATGGGAGTCTCAGCCTTATAGACTGTATTATGTGGATCAAGAGGCTTCTCTAGTACCCTCGAATTTCCCTGGTGGTTTTGTGCTGTCTTAAGCCAAAGCCTTTAAACTGATTCTTTTTCTTTTAACAATTACGAAAGTTTGACAATAAGAAAAAGCCCACAATCTCTGGAAAGTTGGTGAGAAAAACACCTGTCTTCTGTTCCTTGTGTTGGACTAGACCCAAACTAAGTCAAGTTACACAGACAAATTGGTTTATGTTAAAAACATTAACACAGTCATTAAAAGCCTTAAACATTATATTCATTACATTCTAGTTGGGTATAAGCCTTAGCCTTACTTTCAAGATTGTGAAAATATTGTTAATCCCAAATATGCATGTTTAAGAAACGAACTTATAAGACTGTAAATTTGGAATCAATGCATAATTTATTTAGTTTATTTCACAGAAACTTATTTTTTTCAAGAATTATAACAGGTCTTATTCTTATAATGATACTTTCAAGTAAGTTGCCAACATGTAATTCAATAGCCACTCATTATTTGCTAAAATTTAATTGATTGGACTAATGAAGAACTAGCAGGGCAACAACGTTTTTATCTGTATGATTCTTTTCATATATGTTCTTCCATTTCTTGCCTTCTTATTGTGTATTCGTTTCCTGTGACTTGTGAGACTCAGACTAATGCTTTCAAGTTGCAAACTAATAGATGAATGACAAATAACTTATTTATTTTATCTTCTAAATTGAGATTATGCCATTATTGGAGATTATTTTCTGTGTTAGAGGTATCAAATGCATCAATGATGGCTTCAGCATGCTGTTTATTTATCTGTGAAAGAATCTGTGAATTCATTTTTACTTAATGGCTTGTTCCTTCACTCATGGCAGTATATTACACTCATATTTGGTTCATACAGAACAATTCACTGGACAAGGGGCATAAAGGCCTGTGCAGCTGGGAGCTGAATGAAAACTCTGCCTAGAAATGGAATAACAACACTCAAGGTCTTGTTGCAAACTGTGCAATCTGCAAAAGGCTGAAGAAAGGAACCTTCTGGTTGTAAGTTTATCAAACCCTTCTCTCACCAAGCCTTACTTTCTCATATTCTTTCCTTCTGTGCAGTTACAAAGCAATCTCTTCTATTCATACGACTCACAATGGACCCCAGTCCTTTGGCACTAGTAATTACTTCTGTAGACTAAAAATGGATGAATTGGATTCTTTTTCTAAGGAAAAAGAAAATCACTTCCAAAAAACAACAAAAAAAGCAACAACAAAACCCCCAAATGAAAACCATTGCAAACTTAGTGCTCCCTAGAGTAATAATTGCAATTAAACATGTACACCAAAAGAGCACAGTAACTTTGGGAATAAAGGCTTCCATTTTCTAATTAATTTTTACTTATGTCAGCAGAAAGCTACATAAGGCCTTAGCATGGAAAATGAATTGTACAAACTTGAAAGTATAGTTATAATAAATTGCGACATTTGAAATATTCTTGCCACCATGTGAATTTGTTCCCTAACACATTCTACTATCAACAACTTTTTGATTAAAGGAAATACAAATGTTTCAAAGAAGCACAAAAGGTCAGAATTTCAAAATGTGAGCTAGGCACTTAATCTTGTGTTGACAGGTGTTAAGTGCTTAAAAACTTGTGTGGATCTGAGTCTTAATTTTTGCATAGTACTCTACATTTTCAGAAAGTATACCTCAGAATCTTCACATCATTAATCCACAAAATACATGTATATTTCCCACTTGATACAGAGCACAAAAAAATTATTTGCACAGGTAGGTAGCAAGGAGAGAATTAGTACTCAAGACCTATTTATGCTTCACCCAGCCTATATTCCCCCATGTTACCCAAATTTCTTAAAATTAAAAGATAAAATGATATTATCATCACTGCTTCAACCAATATTTAAGCACAACAGACTTCCACACTAACATATTTCACAATCTGTCTAATGAAACTTATGAGTTAGAAGACATATGGAGTGTTTTATTTCTAAGTGGATTACCTTTGGTTTGTTTTATGTATTATTTTGCCTGTCTGACACTCAGCTTTAAAAGTCTCCCTTTGTGGGTATTTTTTTCTTTTCTGTGTGTGATTATAATTGCAGCCAGGTTTTTTTTTTATCTGAGTCTTTATAATTTATATTCTGTATTGCAATTCAATTTACAGTTCCTAACAGCAAGGGGTGAGTTTTCTCAGTGACTAAGTAAAGAGGCTGATAGATATTATTACTTCTGAAGAGAAGGAGAGAAGTGATTCTGGGAGTATAATTCTCTTTGTTTCTGAACAAGGGAAGTTATGATCAAGAAAGCTCAGCATATGAACTATAGTTATGATTAAAATAGTTTTGATCATGTTTATGAGGAGTTTTCTCTAAGACTTAGAGCTCCAACAGAGAGAACTTCATAAAGCAGGAAACCAAGTTAATTGCAACAAAGGGAATAAAAGTCTTCCTTGAACAACAAAGACTAGGAACTGGAAGTGGCATTTCCAGATGCCAAGAGATTTGCCTGACCTACCCTTCAGAGCAGAAAGGTAGTAGACTACCTAGCACAGATATCAGAATAACTACAGCTGTAATGAAACTGAGGTCGGCAAAGGTTGCAAAACCTGACTCAATAGTGAGTAAATCATGCCCAGTCCTCTAATGCTGTACACATATATTTAGAGGTCACCAAGACATGTGGCTTCAGTACAGCACTCTTAAGTTGGTGTTACACTGATTTTATTGCCCTGACTGCAGTAAGGGTATGCATGACCATCTTTGTCATATAAATGCCTAGTTTTTTTCTGATAGTTGGGTTACTGGGTTCAAACTGTGCAGCATATAAAGCATTATTAAATGACTGAGAAAAAACTTACTGAGACAATGTCAGCCAAATCATCCACATTTCTAGATCCTTTTGAATATTGCATCAATTATGCTGAAAATTTAGAATTACAGTATTTTTTTTCTTTTTCCCAAACATAACAACAATGCTGATCTAAAGAAAGATAAGGGGTGATCTATGCATGATGGAAACTTTTAGCAAAGATAAAGCCTTACTGCCAAATTGCACTTAAAGAGAGTTTGGTTTTTTTAAAGTGGTAGAATTAACAATTACAGGGCAAATTGCAGATTTCCTGATAGAGCTCTGTCTCTATTAAGAGACTACTTTGACTCTATCACACACTAGTGTCTTACAGTGTATTTCTAGCGTAGGGCAGTCCAACAACAGCAAAATTTCTGTAGGGTGAAGTGACTGCAAGGGGAAAGTGTCAGAACAGGGAAAGAAAGTAACGTTTTCAGTCATGCAGTCTGCTATTTCACTGTTTAGACAAACTGTGTAATTTTTGAACAGTAACAATCAGCATATTTGGAAGGTTAGAGAAGTAATCCAATAGTTTTCTTAAGTAGATTGAAATTAATTTAAATCTTAATTTCAGGCTTTAATTTAATACTTCCTCAGTTCCAAAGAGTATGTTTAACCAAAGTCTTCTTTCTGGCAGTAACCAGTAACAGATGCCATGGGGAAAAAATGGTGGAGCACAAGTACAAAAATTTCCACAATTTTCAAACATCAATCATAAGTAAATTATAAAATCATAACATCCTGCAGTTAGAAATGCCATTAAATAATTAAAGTATGAACTGCAAAACTCTCTGAACTCCTAGATTGTGTGTGTAATACCCTTACTTTATAAGACCCGTCCTGACTTACCATCTAGTGCTTGCCTAACTTCTCTTATAGTTCAGATATAACACTGTAAACATAAAAGCTGTCCCAATCCCAATGGCAGACAATTTGTAGCATATTCTTAGCTTGTATCAAGCCCACTCCAGTAGGGTAGAAGCAACTCACAGAGGAAATTTTTCTAGGCATTGGTTTTAAAAGCACATTGCCTGGGAAGTCACCAAGACTTTTGGACATAACATAGGACAAATTTTGCAACAATTGTGTAGTGTATTTTGAAGTTGTAAGAGATTGAAGAGCTACAGTATTTTTCCTCATCACATCTATACATACACACACAGGTTTTTAACTTGGGAACTAAGTAAGCCAAACGAGTCAAATAGCACATTTATTGCACAACAATAGTAGGAATGGTGTTTAGTTATACTTCAAATACACACTGATGTTAGAACATTGATCAGCATGTGCCTGTGAGTAATTTCAGTTCATCCTTTCTAATTTTACCAAGTTTTGTTCCAACTGTGAATTTATAATGCTGAAAGTCCAAGATGCTGAATATCTGTGTAAAGTAATGTGTATGTCTACCCATCTGCAATGCACCAGTGAAGAGAAAATATCTATCTTATTTCATAATCTTCTGCAAAATGTTTATTAAATTAGGGACCATGTGTCTTTTTGTCAATGGCCAAGATTTTTACTTTAAAAAATTAAAGTCTTAAGCACACATTTTTCATATTTTATTTAGAAAATAAAATAAAGCATGATATGCTCAAAAAAGCTGCATATTGTAAATCACCACTTTTAATGTAATATACTCACATAGAAATGATTAGATCAAAGAAGCAAAAATGGTTCAATAAGGTGACATTTCAATTGTTTGAACTACCATCCTTCTGCCACAAAAGCCAATATTTCTTGCATTGGAAATTAATGGAGGAAGCAGATGATCAACCCACCTCTATTCATGAGTACTGCAGTTTAGAAGGAACCCAGTGTTCCCCGGGGCAAACTAGTTGTTGTTGGCAATATGTGCTGCTGCTGTTGGTACAAAGGGCAAGGTAATGTAGTAATATTTTACTAGTGTCAGATGGTGCTGTGCAGTAAGAGGCCAGGGCAATTTAATGCAATGCCATTTATTTATAATGGAAGCCTGAATCTCCATCCACTGAGCTATAAACTTGCATTTTGTTGGATATAGTCTATTTCCCTAGATCACTGAAGCTATTAAAATCTGAAGACTAAGTTATTGATATGGAAACCTGTTGCTGAGCTGTTTAGATCTATCTAGTTTTCTAGCACATATATTTTGGAGGTACTTGATATTTGTTTCTTTTTCAGGCTTTATGGTATACTTAAGCTTGTCACATAGTCACTGTTTATCTTATAGATTAGGTAATAGGAAATATAGTTTTAATAGCCAAATGGAACAGAAGCTCTTACATAGTATAAACTGACTTATCTTCAAAATCAACATATTGTCACTAATCCTAAATATTTTGAGAAAATGACCTGATATAATTTTACTAGAAAAATCTTCACTGTCAAATTCATACTTTTATTCTTGTCTTGGATATTGACATATTATTGTCATCACTGAGTTGAACATTTCATATAAATAATATCTAGAAACAATGAAAAAAGACAGTAAAAATTTGTTCTTGCACTTCGTAATAATTTAAGCTATGCAACACATGTATTGTAGTGTTATCTCTCTGTTCAGTACACATTGCTACAGAGCATTATCCAAGCACCATAGAGGAAATAAGATGAATTCAGATTTCTGGTTTTGATAGGTCTAATATACTCATGGCCACTGGATGATAAACTATGATTACAATAAATCATATCCTGATATGGCTGGCTAACATAGTGCTTTTATGTCTCACCAGAACTTTAGCAATACCTACTACATCTATAATTTTCTTTCTCACTGCCAAGGATACTCTATCAGGTCAATTTTTTTCACTTTTTTTTTAAAATTCAAGGCAGGGTACACTGGTTTATAAAGGCCTATATGAAACAGAATCTATATCACAATATCTAACAGGTAATGAATTTTTTTACTGAAGCAGGTTTAATTCTAAAAGATATTAAATTTTCCAAGGACCCCAACTTTGAAAAAATGGAATTAATAACATATGAATGTATGATAAGAGAACAAAAGAGTCCAAGATGCTTTTCCTAAGTGTAGTACAAAGGTTACTTCCACAGTTCCAGCTGTGTGACAGATATTTTGACTGTTCTCTCACTAGTTCTGCTAACAGCTGGATATAATTCATTCAAAATCTGCCAACAATTTTAAATTTCAAAAATCTGGTTAAAATTCTGTCTTGGAAAAATCAGATACTAAAAACTGAGTCAAAACTATCATAATGACTATTACAGATGATCCACATAGCAGGTGGTCCTCAGATCCTGTTGAAGTGCACATTAGTTTTCTGCACAGAGCAAGTGTAGATAAGAAGAGTAAAAAAATACATACAGTGAACATTCACACTCTTTTTCTTTCAATCTAATAACATTTTTAGCAAAGAAGTTAAACTTGTTGGGTATGTTGAGTAAAATTAATTTTTGGTTTAGGGCCACTAAAATCAATATAACAAAAAAAAAATCTGATGAAAAATTGGAAGCCTCTTAGCGTTATGCCTAAGGCTGAGTAACAGCCACTTATCACAGGAGAAAACAGGGCTCCTGCATTTATCATTAGGAGTCCTAAGTTTTCAGTCAATCTGTTCTCCCAAATATTCCCTAATAGGCATTAGTTTTCACCAGGTCTTTCACATCTTCATATCACATGTTTATAGTAACAGCTCAGACACTTTACCTAGAAGAAGGAAACTTATATTTGTGAGTAATAGGAACCTATGGAAATTACAGAAAAAGCATTATGAAATATAAAATATATCTGGGTAACTACATCTGTTTTTATCAGATAAGACCTTGTCTAATGTGCAGTGATATTTCCAAGGATGATTACCAGCTGTGAATTAAGAATGTATATTCCATTCATGCAGCACTGTGTTCCTGCAAGGAGAATTTGGGGTAGCTGAGCTTTAAATAATGTCTTAACTGTTCACAACAATTACAGTAATAACAGTATTGACAAAAACAAAACCAAATGGAAATGTTATTATATCCAACAGGGAAGTAAAAGGACTAGAGAGACTTTTCCTCTGCTGGCTGGTAACTATCAATTCAATATTAATGATCTCTGAAAAGTATTGTGTCTGTACTAACCAAGTTTTTCAGCTTTCTGCTTCTTTTCTCATATATATTTTAACTCCATGTTCTGTGTTATAAATCATAAAAAACAGCAATGCCACCCAAGGAGTACACAGACTTCAATCCAGTAACACCCAAGCTGTGAACTGGATGGTTATCATGCCCTGCACCTTTCTAATACTAACAAAGCTTAAGGAATTTCTGTTTTCAGTGTAACAGTTTCCTTGGTTTGATTTCTGAATTCAAACTCAACTCTCCAAAAGGGATAGTGGTGAAACTCCTGGGTTTTGCACTTGATTAGCTGAAGAAAAAGGTATGACATCTCCCTATGAACAGTGGAGAAGAGAGATCCCATAGCTTTGGCAGAAGGAGGATGAAGCCAGCATAACCAAGGGTCTGTTAAAATGAAGTTGTTACAATTCTGATTAATTTTGGGCCCCAGGTGATCATACATGATGAGAGCATAGGGCAAGATGGAGAAAAGGCACAAAGGTGCAGGGCTTATCCTGGTGAGTCAATTCCTTCCGCTGAACGATGGAGGCTTCAATATTTTGTAGCATCATGAGAAGGATGTCTCAGTGGTCACAGCCAAGAGCCAGGATTCCTGCCTCAAGTCTCCTGACACAACGCAAAATATGATTTAGTAGGAAGTTATGTCATCAGGGCAGATCTACTTTGCATTCAGACCTCTGAAAATTGAAGGACCTTTATCTCTGCAACTATATGATAAGACATAAATTATGCAAGTAAAAATTATTCAGCATTACCCATTTATTCAGAAAAATAAAAATCCAAGTCATGTTCACACATATTTATTCGAGACATTTCTACAGATGAAGGCCTTTAGGTAGCATATTCTCACAGGATCAAGAAGTTAAAACCATTTCTGTTCATGCTTAACTGAAAATATATCAGTACATGCATTCTTAATTTTAGTGGAGGAATGTAATAACACTCTAATCTTAAAATTTATAACATGTAATAATGCCAACTATTTAAAAATAAACATCTCAATTGGCATTATAATTTTCAAGACCAGAGACAGATGTACTCCATCAAATTTCCTTTAGTATACAAAGAAAGATGTTAATAAAGAAGAAAAGAAAACCTCTCAGTTCAAAATCAATGCCTGTCAAATTTTGTGAAACTGGGTTCTCTAAGTACTTTGTTACCTTATGCATTAAGTCACTCTAAAAGATTACAGTGCTTTTTGAAAAGTTTCAAGGGCACAGTGAAGAGGAATTAAATTATCAAGTAATGTTACTACTTGCTCTTGTATTTACATTTATCCTGGATGAAGTTAATTTATTGTGGGGGAGGGAGCAAGGAGAACCATACATCACACTAATGCAAAGTCCATGAAAAATTTGTCCTTCATGCTATGACTGGACACTGTCAAGCAAGGTTGACAACCTTTTTATCTGTAGCTAAGAAAAGCTGCAGTATTTAGCTATCTCAGTTACCACTAGATACTTTCTTCTGATTATATTTATGAGGAAAAGGTGTAAAACAATTCCTCTGCTACAAAGAAATAACCTCTAAAGCATAACCTCCAGAATCTGCCTATTGATTCTCTCATGTTTCCCCAGGTGGCAAAGTGGTGAAACAGAACCAAGAACACCCAGAGGCAGTTGCCGCGGCTTCTGTGTATGGAGTTGAGTAAAATCAAGATTATGCTTCATTGTCCATAATATTGCTTTTGTTCCTCTTACATTATGTGCATACAGATTCCCATGTGAAATCTGTGAAAAATTAGATTTAAAATAGACTGCAGTCATGACTAAAGAGCTGTCAGTGAAATCTTGTAGAATAGGTACCCAGACTAAGATTGAAGTCTCACCCATACAGAATAGAACACTGTAGAACAGATCTTTGGACAATAAGGTCATGACAAATCCATGATACCTTGTTTTTGCAAAAAAAGAGATAATTTAAATTCAATTTGAAGTAAATTTCATGGGTGAAAGCTTAATCTTATTTTCACTCATATTCTAAGTATTGTAAAAAGTTATTGTATTACAATTAGAATTGTATTACAATTCCAAGTACTGTAAAAAAAGCCTAGAGTAGAAGCTTTGTTCAGGAGAATTTATATTGTATTCTAAAACACATGAATAATCATCATTATTTGTCTTCTTGAAATTAAAGAATTATTTTAAAGATAATGTTTACATTTTCCAGTATTCTGAAAATAGCCAAATCAAAATTAAATTAGAGGTGAAAAACAAAAATCCCAAATCAATCCTTTGCATGAACAATAAAGTGAACAGTAATAATTTACCCTTCCTCTAGCCACAGCATTCTCCACTGTTTTTTTTCCAGCACTATTTCCATCTCTGTCATTTCATCTGAATTGCTCTGTCTGTTTCAAAGGCAGGGATGCTGTTTTATGCCTGCTGCAACGCAGAGCTCACAGCCATATGGATTGTCCCACAGAGACCCCTATGGGCTCCTAGAAAAGCTTTGCAACCCACATATGGTCCTTTTAAAGGTATTTTGCTCCTTTCTAGATTCATAAATCTCAAAGGTAATATGATAAGACTAAAAAAAAAGATTCCTAATGCTGCCACAGATCATAAATGAATATAAACAGACCAACCTGTTTATTAAGAAATACAGAGTAAGTATTATCAGTGCATCTGCTAATGAGTCTGGAAACTCTTTTTTCCCTTCTAATAGGGCAAAGAGGATAGTGGCAGCAGTGAAAACATTTAGACATTATGCACTGGATAATTTTTTCTGGCCAGAATTATGACATTGCTCTAAGCAAAAGCTATTAAAATGTGGGAAAAGGCCCAAAACTATTCAATATATCTTGTGGAAACACTCTGTGGAACACATAGTTTTAAAAGGTTTTTTCATTAAGATGGGATCAAGTTTTATTGAAGTACTGATGCTTGGTGCACTTTTATATCTAAATTTTATTATTAACATCAGCTTTGAAAATGCAGTGTGTAAATGCAGGCAAATATTGAAATGGGCAGTACAGGGAGCTGCTCAAGAAGTTGGTAATTAGTGTGAGAACTTGACAGAACCTGCGACATCTGAAGTTTAGCTGGTTCTTTCTTACCTTTACTTACCTTACTGCTGAGAGACAATTGCTATCATCTTTTCAGGAACTGCATAATTCCTTCCTAATTCCTTTGAGATTGCTTCTCAAGTCAGCATTTGTCTTCCTGTTCTATGATATAAACACTTTTATCTGTGTTTAATAAATTTTGTTAACAGACTGTAGATATTCTGTGTGCAATTATGCATTTTAAAACCAAACCAGATCGAAATTGTACCATTATATTTCATGCTGCAAAGGTTTTCACAATTATTCAGTAAACTGTACAAAATAACAGATTATTGATCTGTTATCAGTTTTAATAATATTTATGTACCTGTAGATTACCAGTAACCTAGCTATGAAAGTCAAAGTAATAATTTTACTGTCTCAAACTGATATGTAGGGGTCCTGTTTAAAAGATGCTGGAGCAATTCTGTGGGAAGCAATAATAATCTTGCATTGCCCTTCTGAACAGACACAGCATACACATGCAAATGTATGTCACAGTTTGGGTCTTTCTCATCCTGCAGCAGTAGTAAAACCACAGTTATATTAGAGGAGTACAGACTTCTTGAAGAACAGCCACTTTCTATTTCTCCTTCACCAATTTTCTTACTCTAAGTGTAAGCAGTGGCATCAAGAAATTCTGTTGCTGCAAGAGCAAATTCACCATAGCGTCAATTCTTTTTATGGATTTAGATCTACCGTAAATCTACCGTAAATTCAGAAGATTCAGATCATGTTCTGCATTTACTTTAAATGTAACAATACCAATGAAATTTTGATATTTTTGCTGTCAAACACCTTCCAACAAGGTCCTAGTTTTCTCTATATTAGTTTAGGTCCAGCACTGTTCTTTTATGGGCTATGTGCAGAATTAGTTAATGGACTGCAGCCAGTACTATCAGGAGACTGTCTCCTTATAGAAGTGAATGATTAAAGAGTCTTGTCATCAAAATACTGGATAGATCATGCAACAGTGTATTTTAACACTGAAAATACTACATAATACACAGGAAATGTTTCCCATACTTAGCTGTCATAAAATTTGTATGTTTACGTGTAATTTTCTGTTGATTTCCCATTGGATTTTAAAATTATACTTTTCTGTGGGCTTCTTCAGATGTGTTTAGAAGGGAATAAATAAGCAAATCTTATTATTCCACATCAGAAAAGAGTTCTAAACCAAAACCAAGGCAGGTTTTTTAGACTTCCATTCTGTAACATCAAATTATCCCCCATCTCTGTAATTTGAGACCTCAAATTGCAAGGAGCCTATGTATTAATTTATTAGCTGAAAAATTGCCTCTGAATCTCACTTAATGTCTTGAATTCATTTCTAATTACTCTTCAGGAAGGGGTATGTTCAGATTAAATTTCAATTTTTTTTTAAACAGATTGTTTTGGTCTGTTAATAATGCAAGAATGGTCTCTGAAAAGAAGACATAAATGATGATTGCATTGTGATATAATTGTAAAAAACTTGAAAATGTACTGCACTGTTTCCAACGTATGAAAAGGAGATCATGTAGGGATACAACACAAGATTTCAGACACTGTATCAGCAACTAAAACAAAAATAGGGACTTATTTTTCTCATAAACATATGGTAGAATCCCATCTGGTATATCTAACCAGTCTGAGAATTATAATATGTCCTGTCTTTCAAATTTGTTAAGTCTTTACTAGCAACATTGCTAAAATTTTTATATTTGCAATGCAGTTGTTAAGTCTGAATTTATGTGTAAATCATGAGAAGAGTCACATAAAGTGATTTTTACAGAGATATGTAGGTAACAGTTTCAAAATATACTTCTCTGTAAAATAAAAGAGACATGCTTGATTATAAAAATCCATGTGATTATACAATCAAGGTGAATTCTTATATATTAATTTAAAATAAAAAAAACCTGCAGAACTTTTTTTTCATTCTCATTCTTTATGAAGACAGGTTAACTGCAGCCAACAGAATATCAGTCCTTCAGTTTGATACATTGAGTATTTCCATCAGAAATGAGAACACACAGGTTAGCACGTGTTTCAGGGCAGCATCATTGGGTCTTTTACCAATAAGTGGTAAATTGGCCCACCTATATGTTTTTCTCCACTTAATTAAAACATTTTGAATCCCTTCTGGTATACTTTTCATCATGAAAGCACATAGATAAGTCAACCATAGTGACACTAAGTAATATCAGAGTAACAATGCAATAATTCTGGATGCTTTTATGCTGTGCATAATGCTATATGTAGAAAGGTTGCAATAATTAGGTCAGGTAGAAGAAGGAAAACTTCAGAACGGCTAGCTTGACCTAATAATTTCTTCTGAATTTCTTGCATTCTCATTATTTTTTTTATCTGAATAGGACTAGCATCATATAAGGTTTTTGATACATAATCTTAACATATTGTTCAGAAATATATATAGTTAAATAATTTCTACTATTGTCATTGAGTGAGAATATAAACCAAGTAGAGCAAACACATCCTCACTGCTTTACTGTTGTACGTCAAATAAGCCTGATGAATTTAATGGAAAGCATGACAATTGTTATTTAGAAATTACTATGAGGAAATATGACTTTATCTGAGGCAGCTATATTGTGTGACTGCTACAGCCACACCGCTCTACTAAGAATGTCAAAACCTCCATTGTGACAAAAATACAAGCTATAACACCATGCATGCTGGAAGGACAGGATTTACTTGTAAAAGATCAGTGAACTAAGACTTAAGGAATCCCCTAGGTGTCCAAAGTATCCACATTGATACAACAACAGATACAATACTGGAGCTTGGATGACCCATACCTTTTTAAAAGTGGCTGCTGAAAGGGACCTGAGCTGTCCTGGACATTAGATATCCACATGTAAAACCCTGAATGATTCACAATGTGTGCAATGCCCGGACAGCCTCCTGTACTCATAAATCCTGTTGCACGCATACCAATTTTAAAATTTGAAATAATTCTGTACAATTACCTGAAATCTGTCTTTATCAGTTATAGGCCTCATAACACAAATAAACCAATTCCACCATTCCTTTAGGTAAATATTTTCCACCCTTTTTTTGATTTTGAAGCAGCTTGACTAATGAAAGTGAATGCTAGACTTGATAAGCTAGACAATTCCAAATTTCTCACTGAATGTAAAAAACAGAGCAGAGGCTTTAGGGGATTTCTCTTTCCTTGATGCTTCTACTTTTTGAACAACTGTGTAACTATTTTTTTTTCTCACAGCATACACAGAACCTGGATATATTTCATCCCTGCTATGGAACAAAGCAGTTCTTAATACACTCCATTTATCTTGCCAACTCTAAACCACTTATTTATAAAATACTCTGTCAAAAACTTAGTGTTTTTACTCCAGTTTGCTCTCTATACTCCAATTATAATTTTATTCAGAATCTGATACCTTTTTAAAGATACTAACTAAAGAAAAAGAATATAATCCAGTCAATCTAGTTTCAGACTGAAAAAATTTCTCTAGCTCTTGCAATGGTAAACAGGCTCTCTTTAAACCTGATTTTTTTTTCTCTCTCGGGGTGTGAGGGGGGAGGTCTGATAAAAATTACAGCATAAGAACTGAGAATTAATGATATATCTACCAGCCCCATTCCAAGTCCAGTTATTGCACTTATCTTGGATATATTTAATCATTGAACTCATTATGAAGACCTTTATAAGGCTATCTTACCAGATGCATAAGGACTGCATTTTCTTTCTCTATTATCTTAGTGTTTACAGTAAAGAAATCACTTTTTTTTTTGCCATGTGCCCTTTTAAAATAGTGCTTATTTTATATATATCTTGATTTATATACAATTATTAGGCAACAGTTTCTGTTTCCCTAGCATGAATTGAGTTTAACTCCTGTTGCTTTAATATGGTTTTGCTGCAGGTACTGTGGTGGCACAAAGAACAGCATTTTGCTCAGTGACACTGTGCAGATGCTTTCAAATCTCTTCCTGTGTGAAACCAGGACAAAGGCAGAGAACTCAGCCTGCATTTGGGGGTGGAAAGATTCTGTGCTTTCTCCAGTAGAGAAAGTTTTGGTGAATCCACACTCCTGACTCATTTTTAGGGCAAGTCAGAGCTTAGAAGTGAGGAGACAGCACAATAAAAATATCCAAAATATTACATGTACAAAGACTAACCTTTGAAGGTTTCTTTAGAAAAGAAACAAAGTTTTATTCCAAAAGGAGTGTAATTTTTTTGTTGGCCATTTTTCATGATACAAAAGGAAAGTCAAATCTAATAGGAATATCAAAGCTTCCTCCAGAGCTGGAAAGTAGCAAGTTATCAGAAGACAGAAAAAAGTCCTTGAATAATTGAAATACAGCTACCTGCTCCACAGGGAGTGGCTCTCTTGAGATTTTAAAATGGTAGTAAAAAATGCTGCTCATGCCAAACAAAGACTATGAATTTGAATTGAAATAATAAACTTCTAGTAGGATATGTATTATTGAATGCAAAATAGTAATGAATAAGTTAGCTACTGCAAGTGTCTACACTAGCTTTTGGATTATTCTGGTATTGTTGCTTATTTGAAAAATGGTTATGCTGGTTATGCTCATAGGATGGTGAGAAATAAAACAAAAACTAAAACATCCTAACCTCTCCTTCCTTCTCTCCAGCCTCAGCTTCACTCACTTTGCACCAACTCTCCATCCCTGAGCAGTGCAGGGGATAGGGAATGGGGTTGTGCTCAGTTCATTACTGCTTCCCTCACTGCTCCTTCCCTCACACTCACTCCCAGCTCTCACATGGGCTCTTCATGGGCCACAGCTCCTTCAGGAGATCTCTCTGTGCTCCAGCATGGGCTCCTCCACAGGCTGCAGTGTGGATGTCTGCTGCCCATGGTCTTCTTCCCATGCTGCAGGGGAATCTCTGCTCCAGCGCCTGGAGCACATCCTCTCCCTGCTTCTTCAGTGACCTAAGCATCTACAGACGCTTGTTGCTCTTGTATATTCTCACTCCTCTCTCTCACAACCTCCAGTATGGCATTATTTCTTCCTTTTCTTCACGTCTTTCTGCCAGGATGTCCCCACCAGGGCTGTGGGTTCAGCTCTGCCCTGCACCAGGTGGGTTGGAGCTGCCTGGAACTGGCTGTGTCCAGCACCAGGGAACCTGAACCCAGTACTGCCCTCAAAACTTGACCAATTTCTTCTAATATGAGGGATTTTTTTTTTTTTTTTAACTCCTACCTAATAAGAAGCAGCTTTAAATATGTCCCCACCATCAGAGGATCTGCCAGGAATCTCACTGAAATTAAAGAGGACTTATGCACTTAAATCTACACATACAGCTGCTTCATAAAAGCTACTTAGGTTTCAACTACCACAAAAAAAGTGTTATGTTCAGTACAGTCAGCAAAGAAATCACATGAAACCGTGCATGTTTCCTGAAAGTATCTCAATGGACACCTGATTTATCAAGGTCCTTCGTCCTATCAGCCAAGTCATAACTGTGACTGAGAAGATGAAGTTAGGGAATGGTGTGAATCCCTTAGATACACGAACTAATTGAAAAGTTCTCAGTTTTGCTGATTAATTCTAAAAATGGATCATTACATGCCATTTTTTATTACAAACATAAAGTATAATGTTGACCTGTCATCACAGATGAAGAAATATTCTAAGTGCAACTGGACAATCACACGCTCCCTGGAAGTATTTTCTTCTTCTGACAAGTCTTCATTATGTTTTATGGCTTTAATTAGGGACAAAATATACGAAAATATTTCAACTGTCTCAGATACTAGACAAAAGTAATATACGTTTCCAAATAATATGAGTTAACCTCTATATTAAAAGTGCCACTGGAGTATATGATAGTACTCCTTGGACTGTCTAAGCTTATATCTATTTAAACAATATAGTACAGATTGTCACTGCTTTACTGAATGTATGTCTTCTATTGTAGAGCAATAACCAACAACATCTCGTATGATGGATTACAAAAAAAGTCTGAATTGTTCTGGATGAACTTTATTCTTTTATAACAGTAGAAATCACAAAATACTTATTAAAAATAAATTGATTATAAATATTTTTAACCCATGTTTTCTTAAAGAAATACCTCCAACTTGTGGAGACGGAGCAGTTACAGGCAGTTTCAGTCATAACAAGAAAGTATATAATTATCCAGGTGAGCTAGTTAAACCTTCAGATACAGAAGTCTTTCCCTTTAAAAAATAATTGGTCTAGAGCAGTTTCTCACATTGTTAGTTGTCTGGCAGCTAAGTTGAAAACATCCACAGGGCCAAAGGACTCTCTGCAATGAACACTTCAGCCTTTTGCAGCTCTCCCCAGGCTGTACCTGCAGAATAACACAGCTAACTGCTATAGTCTAAGTGACCTTGATGCAGGATACGCTCAGCCACTTACAATTGCTCTTTTGCAGCTGGAAGGCTTGGCTCAGTTTTTGCTAGGAAACATTTAGTTATTTGTGTGGCAGATTTTATGTGGAAATTAGCTTTTGGATGATCTGGACTGTGTAGCACAGACATAAAGAGACAAACTGTTAAAAAAAATAATTTTTGTGCTCTGGACACTGGGCAACTTTTGCATGGAGAATGAGAATCAATAACAGGACAGTGAGTTGCTCTACAGATGGAAACAGAAATCTCTGTTGCATGCATCCTACCAATAGTGTCTTCAGCTGGATCACAAAATTTTTATTCTGTTCAGTTTGTAAATTCCAGCTGGTCCCTGGTTCTACATGGCTGCTCCAGTTATTTGCCATCTTAACTACACATAAAATCTCTCTTAACTCTCTTCCCTGTATACAAAAGTCTGGTCTGCATGACTACTTCTACATCTGCTGCAACAGTCTCTATTGGCCATTTTAAAGTGCCTTATCTAGGTGCAATTTTGATAAATCTACAGCAGGAAATACCCAAGGGAACTTCCTGAAGGGCCAGATTCTCCACTTGGGGTTTTAATCAACATGTTTGAATAGATGAAATTAGTACAGCCAGAGCAGAAACTGCCTGAGGGAAATACTCCGAAAGCTTTCTCGAGGCCACTTTGAAACCTTTTACAGCATTTGCTCAAATACTTTGTTGTGAAGGATGGGGGATCTCAGTCATTCAACTTGCCTCGTGTTCAGTGAGTTGCCTCTGCAGAAGAGTGCCTGGGGAAATTTCTCACTCCCCAAGGAATTAATGATCCAAGTTAACTGGATGTGTAAGAGGTACCACTCAGGTACCCAGCAATGCAATAACTATAACACATAAACTGTATTTTATACTTTTAACTTAAATTCTGTAGTTTGCCATATTTGCAATACCTCATAATATAGACTTGAAATGGCATACATATTTTAAGCTGGTTTACAAACTAGATTATAAGTAGTTTATAAACTAGTTTCTCAGGCAGAAACAGAAATAAGGGTGTTCAGAATTATTTCTCTACTCCATCTCCCAGAAGAATTTATCTTCCAATTGTAGAAGATTCCTAAAGTCCTCCAAAGCAGTATCTCAACAGAGGTTATATGCAGACTCTTTGCTTAAAAACAGACATGTAGGAGACTTTGCAAAGAGCAGTGGACATGAAAGCAGCTTTACCTCATACTTTATTCCCAGCAAACTTGGAACAAAGTCACATCATTGCAGGTCTTTTAATTCATGTCTTTTACTCTAGGTTAGTTCTTTGACCCAACAGAACTCCTGCATACTGAAAAAAAATTTTGAGACATTTCAGTCCCTATGCTAGTGTCAGGTACATAAATAAATACATTAAATATGGAACAAACAATTGAATTCTCTTTGTCAGCGTGAAGAACTCTTAGATTATGTCTAAGAAATTCTCTCTTCTGTATTGGTTTTTTTCCCCAGGCTGGAAGTAGTTTTGAATTCTAGATTCAAATGCTTTGTCTCTCCCCACAGTGATCTCTGTTGTCCACCTCCACCAAGAGGATGGATCCACGCTGACTGTTGAAAACAATCTTTCACACAAGTATCACCTGTGAGAATCAATACAACAGAACAGTCCCAGAGACTATTTAATGGCCAAATATATACAGAAGTAAAATTTAAAGAAAGTGGGTTTTTAGAAGACTGATACATTAGTCCAGTTTTAAACTTTCCTGGACTAGAAGTCATTACTAACACCCTTCCTGCTAGTAGCTAGTTCTTAGTATCAGTCATTATAATTTTATCAGTATGTATTGAAAGTAGTCAGTCTTTAGCAATCACCACTGGCACCAGCTGCAAAAATGTAATACCAAGGACTTGATGCTACTTAATTAGCACTGATGGCAGCAGTCCTGGATGTTCTTAGTCTCCACAGTAAAAGTAAGAAGGATCTTCAGTGGATCTCTCCTCCATTCCCACCAAATTCTGGATCTTTCATAAGGCTAGTAAATTCTCAGCCCTCAACCTCAACTCTGTTCTACTACCTGCCTGATCCTTGGGGAATATTACTTTTCCAGCCTGTGGCAGCTTCTTTATCCTGTGTTCATCTGCTACTGCTGCTTTTCCTAGAGCAAAAAAATGTTCCCATAGTTCAGTAGGTTACATTTTTCAATGGAGCATTTACCATCCGTTGGTGTGTTGTTAATAGCTCTGGAGATGCTGCCCTCAACCATATTTCCAAGGTCTGTGCTATTAACAGGCACTTAAACTATGCATCATAACAAGAGACACCTGGCATCAGGTCCATGTCAACCATTTCTCATAACAATTTGATATTCAGCCTGACAAGCCAGAACTAGAACTTCACACTGTTTGCATCAGGCACAATAAGTATAAGGCCCATGGCCAGCACTAGTAGCAAATTTTTACTGGATTATTAGGTAAAAAATGTTCACATAGTCAATCTATATTAATGTGTTCCTGTTTGGGTTCCAAAGAAGCTGCAATAAAGTCTGCTTTTTGTGCTTCTACATTTAGAGGTGCAGTAGGCATCTGCTTTAGCTACAGATGTTTTATACACTAATATAATTGTAGCATCAGGGACTGAAAACTACATAGGGGTGGGCAATTTTATTAAATCTATAGCTGGATGAGTTCCCTTAGGAAAAGGAGCAGCTTCCCTCTGTTTACCAGCAGAGGATCCCTTATATATATTGATGGCATTTTCTCAGTGTTGACCAGGTCAGCTTTGGAAAAAAGTTGATCTCATTTCATACGCCTGTAGAAAATCTTCCAAAACATGAAGTGTTGATCCAAAACCCAACACTGTCCTCTAGGTTCTGCTAAACCTTGATTAAGTAGCTTCAACTGCCTTCTGCCTCTCCTGTTACATCCTATTAGGCAGAGGAGCCATCACAGTCATCTTTGTACCCATTACTTGGCTTCAAGGAACATTCCTGACTCCTCTGCCACAATTCAGTGCCATATCCAGGGTTGATACTTTACATACCCTTTTGTGGCTGAGACTGTCAGTAGCTATTGAAGAAGAGAGTAATGAGCTGCTATTCTTGGATTTTGAGCTACATATACTGCATGACAGTTATGTCACCTAATTTTCAAGTATTCACTGGTTGTATCCAAGCTTTTCTCGGCCTCATATATTTAAAACTCTGTGGAATGGCTTAACAGTGTGCAGCTGCTTAGGAAAAAAATCCAAAACATCTATTTAGGGTTCTAAAAATAAGCATTTAAATGTACCTAATTACAAAGTACTAGAATCCCCACAGTACTGCAGCTATGTAACCCTGAAGGCAACAGAAATTCCCCTCTGCAGGTTAATTTAAATTCCCTCATCTGATCAATGAGACACAAAGTATATATTGGGGATCAGGCTCTGGAACTCTTTCTTCTGGCTTACTTATAGACCCTTTCTCTCTCATTTGATTTCTACATTCCAACAAAATGACAGACTGCCTTTCATACACAAGTTTGAGAACATTTTTAGACAGAGACTCAATTGCCTCATCACTGAATTACTATATATAATACTTAATTTTTCTTGGGTTTACAAAGGACATAGGGGTTTCATGAGTTAAGAATTTGTTTTCAGGAGAAGATGTCCACCATGCAGACTTCTCAATAGACAAAATTTATCATCTGATAACTTTTAAGCCAAGGATCCAGGATCTAGAGTCCAGTTTCTCTGATTTCAATCACATGCTGCTCTTAGTGGCCTTGGTTTCCCTGGGAAGTTTACATATCAAGAGGGACAATTAAGCTCTTAAAAGTATCTAATTGTATTCGTCCAACATACAAGGACCTCAACCACTTTATTTCATCACTTTACCTGGCTAAGCTGGGTAAAATGATGAAATGGGTTGACATTACAACACTAAATAAAGTAGGGGATACTAATTTTATGAATTATATCATTAAATGAGATACATGATCCCAGTAAATGCAAGAACAGCTCTAAGAAGGAATATGCTGCAGGCAGTCTTCCCAGTACTCAAAGAATGGTGTGTCACGTTTTTCTTTGCTGATCGATGAATGGTCCATCATTATTGCCTCCTATTAAGTGCTAATAGGGGTATCTTACTCACCATCTTATCTATACTCTCCACTAAATAACATACCTTGGAAAACAATTAGTCTTATTTTGTTAATCTCATGTGTATAATAATTATCTTGATTTAGTGTTGGAGCTCAGGAGAGAGGTCAGAAGTTTAAGAGGAAGAGCGATAGTGCTCAGCAAAGGTAATTGTTTTAATCTTGGATATAATCACACTCTTTTCAGTATTCACAGAGATCTAGTGTCAATGTTTAGTTCACACCAGATGAAAATAAATGGATTTGAGTTAGCTTCTCAGATGCCAATCTAATTAAACACTTAATGTAGAAAATATAAGTGACATATGTAGCAGAGCATAGAAGTGTTTCTGCAGTTTTTTTAGCAGATTGCAGGTGTAAAATATCAATGATTAAAGCACTCCATTGCTTATTTAGTCACTACAAAGCAACTGGGCTCGGTTTTATGCAAAGCAAAGGCAGACTTACATTTTAAATTACCCTTATGGGAGTTAAGTATCACTCAATAATGACAGTAGGGGAGAAATTCTGCTAAAAAAATCCAGTTGCAATTTAAGCAATTCAATTATCCTTTACAATAGCTGGGGCAAGACCAAGTGCTAATGGGTTCTAAATGAGAAGGTGACTTTTTTTCACTGGCTTTGTTGGTCATTTTCTGTTGCTCTTTGCACTTTGTCACTGTTAAGGGAAACTGAGGTTGATTGATAGAAAGTATTTAAGAGTTTAGGCAGAAAGGAGAGCACCTAGAATTTCAGGTCATAAGCTGCCAGTCATGTCAAGTGGCCCTGGATGATCCAGCCATTACTGCTTGTATTTGAGCTGGGCTAAGCACACAGCCAACAAACCTGGGCTCTGGAGCCCTGCATTCATAGATAGCTATCTTTATTGCCTGGTGGGTCTGGTTTATTATTTTCTCCAGACCACTTCAGTTTGACTGATAAATGGATGTAGGCTCCCAACATGACCACACCATGGTAGTTTTACATTTGAATACTCACAGCATTCTCTGGTGCTCCAGTCTGGTTAAGACGACATCAGCCTATTGATGACTAATGGCTCTCATAGGATACCCTTTTGACTATTAACTGCTATAGGATCAGTAAGGAAGTAGATAGGAGGGCCATTCAAGCTCATTTTTATTCATATTTACTACACATTTTACTCTATTTCCATGCTGCGGTAGTAACTCATTCAGGAACTGCTGAGAAAAGCAGCAGAATAAATTCCAGTTTCTGGGGTTGATTTCTGGTGTTAAAATAATTTACAAAAAAAATCTGTCAGTGCAACTATGTGATGAACAATGAAATCTTATATTTGAATGAGTTTCCTTTTTTCCTTGTGTACTGCGAACAAAGAAGTGTAAGTCCTCCTGCAGGGATTGTTTGCTTATATATTTCTGTATGTTATCATTGTGATAATTCTACATTAAACCATTCCACTTGCAGAAGAGATCCCTCTTTTATAGCCCCAAAGAATATTCTTCATCTAAAGCCCCTTCTGCTTGAATTCATATTAAACCCCTTCTGCTTGTTTCTGATTCCACAGAAATTTTTTTTACCTTAAAAGGTTTTTATTTATGTCAGTGTCCCTGTATCTTACTCTTTCCCAGCCATTCCCATATTCCCTCAAAAGATCCTGTTTTAATTTGATTTGAGCTTTAATTCAGTCACTGTAAAAAGACAATTTCTAAAGGCTGGAAAATAATGTCCTAAAAATCAAGTCTTATGGGAGATCTATAAAATGGCAATCATCTTCTTAAAATATCACAGACTTATTTTGCTAAGTATATCAGTAATGAATACTGTACTCCAATCTTTAAGCATGCAACCCAATTTCTTATTTCTCTTTTAAGCCATTCAGAGGAATCCACTGACTGAATTATATTTCTGCCATAGGAGAGAAATATTATTGTATTTGTGCAGTCCACTTTCTTCCTTGCTCATGCAATATAACCTTTGATGTTTTTAATACACAAATAATTTTATATGTATATATATATACACATTAGGGATTCAATTTTGATTTAAGTGTGACTGCTTCTAAAAAAGTGACAGACTAGTATTATATAGATGGGCTACTATAAAGCAAAGCTGATAAGGTACATCTATAGCTTGGCTTTGTAACACAACATAATTAAAGAATTGTGATGGTGTCTGATGACTGACAGCAGCCTTCTCTTCCTTCCTTTTTTTTTTGTTCCCTCTGACTTACCCCAAGGCTGCACAATTACTGATCTATTATTCCATTGCCAATCATTAGCTAGTTCTTATTAACAACTTTTTGCCTGATACAATACTGTAGATGTCACAGTGTTACACAATCCTTGTTACTGCATTTCTCCTTGTGGATTTCTTAGATGGAAATGGGCGTTGAAGTAATTTAGACTGTGGCAGAAATGAAATGGAAGGGGCGATTGTGAAGAGGTAAGTGAGTAACTTAAGATCAGACTTACTAAATCTTAACTAAATATCCAAATAGAGAGGAAACTTAGGCACAATTCAACCTGTATTTCTGTCCTTTCCTAATTATCTTTGCATTGAATATTAATATTTTCACATATAAGACCCAAAAAAACCTTTTCAAATATACATACACACTTATACATCTTTCTTTGTGCATGTGTGTATTATGAAAATCGATGTGCTTCAATACATATGTCTGTTTCCTTTGTCAAGTTAAATTCCTCTTGTTTTGAGTGAGATGTCATTCAATATTTTCACCAGTAGAATAACTGCAGACTGTTCTTATTAATCATTCCACAAAGTTTAAGCCAACATGGGTAGCCAGTATATTTCCAGACTGAAAGAAAATTAAAAATAATTTTGAAAATTTGAACAAACACTTGCATGAAATTCAACACAAGCAAGTTCCAAGTGATTAATCATTTGCATAATCTTGTTTTAGAGGCATCTGGCTAGTTAATAGTTCTGTATAAAAGCAGGTAGATGTTGTAGTAGATCATGACCTGAACATGAATCAAAATGCTGCCAAAGAAATCCTAACCAAGCAAACCAAATAAACCCAAAAACAAAAACAAGAAAACACCACCCAGAGATTATCATAGATATGGAAAAAGTGACATTCTCTGTCAGATGCATTTCTTATTTTTTTCCCTTCTATTACCTCTAAGGCCCCGGGGCAGAAACATTAGGTGGAGAGAGTATAGTAGAGAGCAATGAGAATTCTTGGTCTAGAATATTGGTCTATATGAGGTCTAGAAAGCATGACCTATGAGGAAAAATTGGAAAAATTAGAATTTTTTAGCCAGAAGAAGACTTAGGTGGATGGAGATAGTCTTGAAAAATATAAAAGTTTGCTGTTGGAAAGAAAGGAATATTATATTTTTGACCACAGGGGACAGAATAAATAACAATTGGCTTCAGTCTAAGAAATATATAAATTTACATTTAGAAAAAAAGTGCTTCATGGTCCTACTAGTGAAGCTTCCTGCAAGACTGTGCCATTGCATCACTTTTTTTTCTTGTGACCCGAACTACTCTGTTAGAAAGAACTGAGGGATCATTACTCCTGTCTGGAATATTTAAAATATTAGGTAACCTACTGCAGCTCATTCCAGCATTATGAATACATTATTAGAAGATTTTTATTTACATGTTTTTTAGATTATTTCTTTTTATGCAGTAGATATATTAAAAATACAGAGATATTTTTAAGTAGAGCAGCAGAACCTTCCAAATGTACTGCTGTGGGATGAGTAAATGACAGGAGTATTTAGATGTCTTTTGACAGATCAATATGTGTGAGATTTACTTTGTGTCATAGCTCTTAAAAATCAAAACCATCAGGTTGCATTCAGAAGGCTGGACAGTTCACATCTTGATACACAGGACTAGAACACGTAAAACTTTAAACAAAATAGAATTTACAGGAAAGAAGCATCAAGTCAATCCTTTGCTATATCATGAATTCTCAAGCTTTTTTGAACTTTTTGAAAATTCCAGAAGCCTTAGAGCCAGGCTTACATGGCTCCAGTTAAGTCCCTTCGGTGTTGTGCATGTCAAAATCCATTGAACTGCTGACCGCAGCTGGCTTGATATACTGAGCTGTTTATTTCTGGGAATTTTATGCATTTGTCCAGTTTCAAATTTCAATGAAATGTCTATGGCTTAACACAGGAGAAAGCAATAAAGTAAATGGTGCTGATTCTCATACTGCTTACATCAGTTTGTGTTTGAATTAACTTCACAAATGTCAGTGGAATTTTTTCTTGATTATGCTAATGAAACCAACTTTGAATCAGGCATGCTTTTTACAACAAAATAAAAATATGTTTATTTTTAAAAAGAGACTTCATCTCCAAATGCTTTAAATACGTAGCTAAACACCAAGTTAATAGCAAACAGCATTGTTCTCCCGAGCTGTGGCTCAATTTTCTCACTCTGATTAGCTAGCAATTTGTACAATTACACCTAAATGGATGCAATGCTGATTTCACTGCTTATTTTATTATAGCACTAAAGCAGGTACAGACTTATCTGCAATGCTTGTTTACAGTACTACTCATAAACAATTTTTTACATACTCTATTAAAATTTCCCAGCTTGATTAGCTACCAATCTGCACTAAAACACTCAAGTTAAAATGAAAAGCTAATTGCTCTGAGTTACTCAGATCATTTACATGCAACAGGATTTATTGGGGCTAATGAAGCTCCAGAATGGGATGGCTTCTATCTCTCAGACTTTTCCTGATTTTCTACTTAATAATAAAATACGTTAAAAATGTTATTATAAGAAAGCTCTTTTCGATCTGTAAGGTAACCAATCAATCTGGTGATACCCTTAAGTTTGTGAAAAAGAAAAAAGTTCCACTGAAATCAGTGGAACACTAGAAACTCTAACTAAATTTGCGCTTCAGAACTAATTGTTTAAAGAAAAATATGTAGTTAAATAAAAAATATCCTCTACCAATTCTAGCTTATTAGGTAGTTCATCCTACCAAAATTAATTTAATTCTAATGCAAATCAGATTTTTTGTTGTTGTTGTTTTTACACAAGGGTAAGGAAATTTGGGAATTCTATAACAAGAGCTCATGAATATAATTTCTAAATAATATAGTTGCAGTAGTTTGAAATATCACCTGATAATAGTTTGTTTGCTACACCACAGGTTTATTTTCACTGCATGATAGTTCTTTCTTTTCTCTGCCTTTTCTGACTTGCAATATTCTGCTATGTGCAACATATTTCTGCTGCATTGTTTCATATTGGTTCAAGAAAGAGGAACACAAGCTTGTCATCAACCCCAGCCTGATTCATAGCTTAAAAAGGCAAGGCTTCTGATCCTGGAAAGGCAGAGGCTGGAGAAAACACAGAAATCAGGTCTCGGACAAATACTCTGATTACTGAGAAACTGTACTAAAACCTTTTTCTTGTCAGACTTGCAACACACAAGTCTATTTATGAATCCACAGCCTAAACCCTACAAAAATCATGTTAGTTTCTTAAACACTTCAGCTTGCCAGATGCAGAGTATTGACGTAAAGAGAAAGAAGAACACAAACAAAGACCAAAAACATGATAGGGCTGATGGACCTCTGAAAAGCTCTGCAAGGGAAAGAGGAGGCTGTGACAGTGTTCACAGGGGTTCTTGGATGAGGGAAGAGACGAGAATGTTGACTCCATGTTCAGAAGGCTTGATTTATTATTTTATTATACATATATTACATTATAACTAACTAAAAAGAATAGAAGGAAAGGCTAGCTAAGAATACAATGGAAAAGAATGATAGCAAAGGCAGCTGGCTTGGACAGAGAGCGAGAGCAGCTCTGCTGTGACTGGTCACCAAATCCAAACATCCACAGGAGACCAATCACGGACCCACCTGTTGCATTCTACAGCAGCAGATAACCATTGTTTACATTTTGTTGCTGTAGCTTCTCAGCTTCTCAGCAGGAAAAATCCTAAGAAAGGATTTTTCATAAAAAGATGTCTGCAACAGGAGGCCACCATAATGTACCCCATTTTCAAGGTGCAGTACTTGCCTGAGGTGTGAAACCTGAAATTCAAAATCTTCTTAGGCAATAAAGTTAAATGCCAATAACTGCTTAAAAACTCAGCTGTTAATTGTAGCTATGTTCTACTTTTTCTACTAGAGATGGAATGATATGGATCAAAGTTTCTAATAATCAGGCCCAGTAAAAACATGAAGGAAATTGACTTTTGTGCTGAATCTGGCTGGGATGGAACAAATTTCCTTCATGGAAGCCCTTATGGTGCTGTGGTTTGAATCTATGATCAAAAGTTGTTAAAACACCAGCGCTTTAGCTACTGCTGAGCAGCTGCACAGCATCAAGGCTGTTTTTGCTTCTCACAGTGTCCCCCACCCCTCCAATAAAACCCACTGAGGGTGTGTTTTTTCTTCCTTTTTCTCACTCTGCTTCCTGAGCTAGGGGACTGGGGAGGGGGAACTAGCAGACTTGGGAGGAGACACAGATGGAACAGCTGACCCCAGCTGACCAAAGGTATATCCCATATGATATCAAGCTCTACAAAATAAGCTGGGGGAAAAGGAGGAAGGGAGTGGTATTTGGAGTGATAGCTTTTGTCTTCCCAAAAAACTGTTATACATGTTGAAGCCCTGCTTTTCTGGCGATGGCTGAACACCGGCCTGCCCAGGGAAACTATTCAATGAATTTTTTACTTTGCTTTGCTTGCACATGCAGCTTTTGCTTTTCCTTTTAAACTCTCATTATGTCAAGACACAAGATTTTTCTCACTTTTGTTCTTTGGACTCTATTCCCCATCCTGCTGGAGCAGAGGTGTATGGACTGCTCTGTGGGGCCTTAGCTGCTAACTGGGATCAACACACTGCAACTTTCAAAGTCAGCTCAGGAAGGCTGAGCTGAATTTGAGAAGCATAAAATATTTTAACATAGTGATGTGAAAAAGGTAAAATCCTTAAGAATCACACAGATCCCTGCTGGTGTTTTAAGTCCAAGAAAAAAAGAAAACAGGATAGTTATAGCAAAAAAATCAACAGTTGTAGCCTGTGGGCTGGATATCAACTGGCTCTTTAAAACACTTGCACTAGGCAAACAAAAGTTTTTCTCCAAATAGAGAGGCCAGAGTTTTTTTCACTGATTTATTCATAAGTAGAATATGTCCCTGAACATGTCAAAGTCACTGGCAAAAAGCAAATAAAAATTCATAAGTAAACTTCATCAGAATTAGAATAGAGAAGCTATCTTCTTAATATTGTCAGGGATATTTCTTAGAAAATTAGATGGAATGCATGTATCAGAAAAAAAGCATTCTTTGATAAGTAGGTGATAACAAGTGTTCATTAAGAGTTCACTGAACTCAGTAATGTTACTATTATTTTGGCAGGAATAATCCTATCAGTAACCACGTTAATATACTGAACCCTAGAAAATACACATTAATAAACTGAACCCTAGAAAAAATTTCACATACAAAACCACTGTCAGTTTACAGTTTATTTTGAATTCAGAAATATCTTACTCCACCTAGACAGATGAAATGTCAGTGGCTTTCCAAAGCGTTAAAGCTTTTCAAAAGAAATATTGTGATGACATTAGAAATTAATGTGATAAGCAAGCAGTTGCAGTAAATATCATCTTGTTAAAATGTCAGCAGTAGGCAAGAAAGACAAACTACACATTCCAATATGAATTTGTACCCAGAAGGAAGGTTTATAGTGTAAAAATATTACAGAATAAATATTTTGAAGCAAATTATATTAAATTCTATTTGGAACCTTTACTTTTATTTTTCTGTCAGGGTTCTTTACTTATGTTAAAAGATGGTTATCCTTTAAAAATTCATAATCAAAACAAATAATGACAAATTAGTAAAAACTAGTTACAGATGCTTTGACAACAATAGTGCAAGAAATGAGCTATTGTCTTTAGTATAGAGGAGATCAAACTAGATATTCAAATCGTCCCTCCAACATTCAAAACCTCACGATTCTATAAATCTCAAAGGAAGTATAGAAGGACCTTAAAGATCCCACATATGATATAGTTGAGGTTGTTTTAGGAAGCACACAGTCATGAAAGCCGTGGAAGCAGGTATTTTCTTGAATACTTTATCACAAACAAAGCAACAAACTCAATCTGCCAGTTTTATGGAAATTGAGTCAGATGTAAGCACAATGCAATAATACCAAGACTCTAAATGTCAATAAGAAAAGCTAAAGAAGAAAAGAACATAGAAATTTGACTCTCTGACCTAATACCTGATGTAGTCATATAGGGATTTCAACTCCTTCAAATCTGAGCTTTGTTCAACAAATGTTGAATTAAAAATTGGAAAATAAATGCATGAAACATCCCCTTTCATATCCCCATACCAGGGAATTTTTGTCACATCTTAAAAAAAAAAAAAGAGAATAATTAATAACATTGGTTTTCTTGTAAGTTTTCATTTCCACTTAGAAAGTGATTCTGTGAAAATATGTCTGTAACAATAGCATAAAGGTTTAACAGATAACACTAGCAAAGTTGTGTGTATCAAAAGCAAGCTTGGTCAAATGGCACACATTCAAAAGCAGGGTTTTATCTGAGAATAGGCCTCTTCATTGTGGTATATTCCACTAAGTAAGTCAAAGTCTGTATATGAGAAAGAAGCAATATCAATTTTTTTATTAATAACTCAAATAGAATAAAAGACTATATGCATGCTTTTGGGCTATTTCAGCACCCTAAGATGGAAACAGTATTATTCTAGAATCTTCAGGGCCTTCATTTAAAGATCCAATTTAATCTTCAAACAGAACAAATCCAGAAGGAATACAAATCAATGCAGTTTTCTTATTAAAAAAAAACAAACCAGCTGTAGTCTCTGCAAGGCCTTTTCTACTTGTTTGTTTTTCATATGCCCTCTCAGAATAATGCCTCTTACTTTAATAGTTTATAACATATTCAGAGACAGGGAGTACTTAATCTTCTTTTGACTATTTCACCCTGCCTGGGAGGGTGTCCACACTGCAAACAAATTAAAAGATGTGGTTTTAGCTTTCAATGACTTTTCTGTATCACATACTTTAAGCTGAATAAGGAAGAATTATTATTTCAAGCTTACAGTATTCTCAAGTATTAATGAAAGAATCCAAATATGGAAAAGATATTTTAAATTAACTCTGGCTCTCAACCTCAATAGATAATTCCTTAGTGAACATTTTCTCATTGTTTGTCCATTTTAAATTCAAACAATCCGAAACAAAATGGGGTTTAAATAGAATAAAGACAGTACAAAAAATGTAGAGTTGTCTTCCTTTCTTAGTATACACTACTGCATGGTAAAATATGTCTCCATGTATTTCAGAGGCAGTTGTCTACAAAATAGTAATGTGGTGATTAGGAATATTTCAAAATTAAATTAATAACATGGAAAAGCATATCCATATGCAGAGTATTCTGATACCACTGAGCAGCCCGGTTGATTGAAATGGCTCTTATGCCATTTGATTCTCTTGCCCTTATTTGAGTTCGATTTATAACTTTTCACAAATGTTCAAAGAATTTGAGTGATTTTGTCTCAGAACCTGTCTACCTTTTACTTAGGAGAAAATCATCTGAAACTTTCTATGCATTTGTACCTAGACACTTATGTGGGGCTACCTTATACTCTTACCAAAGTGCATCTTTTTGGGAAATGGTATGCAATTCATAAAATCATAGTGTTCTTGAAAATTTTGTTTAGCGACAGGTCACTGAAAAACACCATGAACTGCAGTGTGTGTGGTGATAAGATATCAGAGACTTGACCTGATTCATTGCACCACAGACACGGAACATAGGTCCCTTGAGAGCCTGGTGATGTTTATCTGATATTAAATGTCACTGAATATGGCTGATGTTGGAATATTAAAAATTACTGTGGAAATGAACATATATGAAAGATCTTGTCACATTCACAGAATCACAGATTCACAAAATCCCAAGACTGGTAAGGCTGAAAAGGACCACAGTGGGTCTTGTGATCCAACTTCCACGCTCAAGCAGGGTTGTCCCAGAGCACACAGCACCCGATTATGTCCAGACAGTTCTTGAGTATCTCCAAAAAGCAAGACTCCACAGCCTCTCTGGGCAATCTGCTCCACTCCTCAGTCACTCTCACAGTAAAGTTCTTCCTGATATTCAGGTGGAGCTTCCTGTGTGTCAGTTTCTGCCCTTTGCCTGAACCTATTAGTTGGCACCACCAAGAAGAGCCTGGAGACCTCCCCTTGACACCCTCCCTTCAGACACTGATAGTCAGTGATGAGGTCCCCTTTTAGCATCTCTTCTCAAGGCTGACCAGGCCCAGTTCCCTCAATCTTTCTTCATAAGAGAGATGCTCCAATCCCTTAAATATCTTTGTTGCCCTCCCCTGGACCTGCCCCAGGAGCTCCATGTCTCCCTCGTCCTGAGGAGCCCAGAACTGGACAGAGCACTCCAGATGTGGCCTCACCAGGGCTGAGTAGAAAAGCTGGATCACATCTCTAGACCTGCTGACTGTTCTCCTAACACACCCCAGGACACCATTGGCCTTCTTGGTCACAAGGGCACTGCTGGCTCATGGAGAGCTTGCTGTCTACTAGGACCCCCAGGTCCTTCTCCACAGAGTACCAGCCTGTGCTGGTGCATGTGGTTATTCCTCCCCAGATGCAGGACCCTGCACTTTCCTCTGTTGAGTTTCAAACAGTTCTCTGCCCATCTCTCCAACCTGTCTTGGTCCTTCCGAAGGGCTGCACAGCCCTCTGGGGTATCAGCCACTCCTCTCAGATTTGGATCACCAGTGAACTTGCTGAGGTGGTCTCTGCTCCTTCATCCAAATCATTGAGAAATAACTGAAACAATACTGGACCCAGTACTGAATCTTGGAAGGCACCACTAGTGACAGGCTTCCAACTTTTTTTAAAAAAAGAAGAGAGGAGAAGGTTAGGAGTGGTCTTGTGTTCTGCTGTAAAATGAATTGATACAACTACTATAATACCAAGTAATTTCTTTTGACATTCAATTCACTATATTTGTATTCATTTATTATTTACAGTTTTCTGATTATAATTCACATTTACAGTTCTCTAGTCTATAGGTTTCATAATGGCAGGAAAGAATTGCATAAGAAAGCTTTTTGAAAGCTGGACAACTGAAAATCTGGCAAGGGAGTAGACTTATTATGGATTTTACAAAATTATGATTGTGTTATCCAAATGATATTCTCAGAACAACCAGTAGCAATTGACAGTACTGGCTTGCTAAGACTTTAATAGTAGCATTGCTAGATTCCAAGTGCCAAACTGCCAAAAATTTTCAACATTTTTTGAAAAAAATTATTTCCAGTCAACATTATACAACAAATAAATAAACTAAGTGTTCCATAAGTAAATCACAGGTAGGTTAACTGATGGTATTCCATTGATTATTTTACTTTTTAAATTACGTTTTTCAGTATATTTTGTACAACCAGAAATAATTACTATATTTTCCTAATTTACAGCATTTCTGATGAGCAGCTTTTTCAAACCTACAATATGAAACACTCTTTCAACTAGAAGCATTCTTTCAAAATTAGAAAGCTTCTATTCTCCTTAGCTTAATCATTAACAGAACAAAACCAATATATCAGCAAGACCACAGTAGTAGTTCTTGAACACAGCCATTTTACAACCAGAGATGTAAACCAGGGATTGGAAGAAGAGTTTGATGGCAATTTACCATTCCAAGATCTCAAGTTCCTGTGAGTTTTTTACCTTCCTAATACTGCTTACCCCTCTCTCTCTCTCCAAAGGCATTATGAACGAGATTTCTCTCATCTAACTGTATATGTTCATACTGTAAGGTCATATTTCAAAATTAGCCATGTTAGAAGCCTTTCCCAGCTAGTAAACAAACTAACTAACTAACAACAACAAAAAAGTTGTGACAAAATAGTTTCATCTCTGCTTTTGAATAATATGAGTTTTCCCTTTATTTTTTTTTCTGCTGGCTCTCTATTCACTGACATAATAGGAGTTTTGAAGTAACTAGTTCATACAAGGAAATTTCTGCTTTTGCTCAGAAAAATATGTCCTCCCTTGTTCCAAAAAACTGTAGTTTCTACATATCTAGATCCAATAGCACTGTCAGTAACCTGTCAGTTAAAAAATATGTGACCATCCTTCCTCTCCAATGCAACAGGTCATTCTCCCTGATACTAATAGGTGCTCCTGGTTGCAACTTTCCCTAGCAAAGTGCTGCTGATCTCCGTGTGGAGGATACAGAGCTTCAAAAGCAGGTCACATGCTCTGTGAATACAGGAGATGGAGCACAAGTAGATGGCAGAGTAAGGAAAATGGTTATCTTATTCATAACTTTAAATGTGTTTGAGAATAGTAAATAAGTAGATTATCTTTGTTTCAAAAAATAGTTTCAATGATTGATTTTGATCAATTGGGCTTCTTAGAAAATTTTCTAGAAGTTCTGAGGAATTCTTAATGAGATTAATAAATTATGTACAATAATTTCAGTAATTGCAATATGACAGAATCACAGAACAGTTTGGGTTGGAAGGGCATTTCAGAGATCATGTAGTCCAACCCCTATGTCATAGACAGGAGCTTTTGGCACAAGACCAGGCTGTTCATAGGCCATCCACAGCTTCCCTGGGCAACCTGTTCCAGTGCCTCACCTTGTCATAAAAAATTTCTTCCTATCTAGGTATATATAAATATATCCTCCTTCAATTTAAAACTCTTGCCACTTATCCTGTCACTACAGTCCTTGGTAAAAACACTCTCATTCTTTCTTATGATTGTCAAATATATATTTAAAGACAAAGTTTCCCCATAACCTTCTCTAATGGAGCCTGAACAACCCCATCTGTGAGACTTTCCTCATAGGAGATATATTCCAATCTTCTGGCAATTTTTGTGGCCTTCATCTAGACCCACTCTCACAAGTTTATGTCATTCTTGTTCTGAGGATTCCTCAGTTGAGTTCAGAGGAAGAGTGAACGCCCTGAATCTGCTGGTCTCACTTCCTGTGGTGCAGCCCAGGATGCAGCTGGCTGTCTGGGCTGCATCAGTTATTGGCCAGATTTTCATCCACCAGTATCCCCAAGTCCTCTGTGGGGACGGTCTCAATCCGTTCAGCACTCAGCTCGTATTGAGACTGAGGGCTACTCCAGCCCAGAGGCAGAACCTTGACATGGCCATGCATTTGGCCATGTCAAAATTTATGAGGTTTACATGAGTCCACTCCTCAATCCTGTAGAGTTCCCCCATCAGTCTTCAAATTCTAATAAACCATGAGATAATTTTTTTATTTTAACAATATTGCCTAGAAGCATGAGACTTAATGATAATGACAATTTTCAAATATTTTTAATTGTTTTCTGATATTATCTTCATGTTTTTCCTATTTTTTTTCTCTATCCAGGGGGCCAAGAAATTATTTCCTACTACTTTTTACATAAAGCTCAGCTTTATGTAAATAATTTAAATAATTTGCATTTCTAGAATGGCTGCTGCTATCAGCAAAAGTAAGTTTAACAATATGAGAAATAATTAGCAGTAACAACATCAAATTAGACAGACTGGAGAATGAGCTATGCAAACCATTTTGTTAAATAGCTGCATGATCCAGTAATGACTGATGGTTTGGAGAGAAGAAAAATCTAGACAGAAAAATCATCCAGAAACTGCCCAAGGACAAAGGTTTCAATTTCCCAGTCACTTGCATACCCAACTAAGTCAGCTCGCTCAGGTAGTTTAAATGAAGTTAATGGAACTGTTAGTGGAAGATATAGCTGTCTGCAAGACTGGGGCCAGAGAGGGCAATTCTATTTTCTCTAATAGACAAGGGGAGAACAATTTTTTGACACAAGCAGGAACTTGTTCAGAAAATAAGTGGGGCAGACTAATCTTCAGTTGCCACCAATTAACATATTATAAAGCATGTTGCAAGACTGGGTTTATTTCCTTCTTTGCTTTTTGCAAATACGCTTTCATTATTGTTTAAGTTTTTAAAGGCTGTGCTCAGACATTTCAGTCATGGTAATTGTTGCAGAAAGGCATGAGGAGATTCAGTTCAAAGAGTGTACAGTCCTATAAACTGGAGAATGAAACAGAAGGAAAGAAAAGTACAAATATATGAGCTGATATAAAATTTCCACAGCCTGCAGTTAATAGATTAAAAACATTCAGTGACTATCTGATTGAAGAAAAAAATATTTCTATTGGAATCAATATTTATTAACAATATTCAGAATTTCAGAACTGATGCTGGAAACAGTTTTTTGCAGAATAAGCTGTAAGAACATAAAATTCACTTATAGCAAATGCTTTCTTTCCTGGAAAATTTATGAAGGAAAACCTTAGAAGAGCATTTATGAATAATTTCCCCACTGGTCACTAAAGTTGAATCAATTCTATCAATATCACCTGGTTTCACTTTCCAGAGAGAAAAGTGTGTGCATCTTGCTAAACTCATTCATTATGAATGATGAACCTCAAAACCTAAGGCTTGAAGGTAGAACGTATGAGTAGCTAGTGCCATCTTTTACTGAATCTTTTGCTTCCTAGGAAGACTTCTGCAGCACTGTAGTGCCGATCTCCAACAAAAATTGAATTTTTGCTGAGGAGGAATAAAATTTTTTCTAAATTAAGAACCACAGAAATGGTGGGTGTTATAGTTGCACTCTTAGTCCTGTCCTGGTGAAAGTACATTCTGCTGTGGCAAGAGTGGGAAACTTCCTGGGAAGTCCATGAGCCTGTTCTTACTGGTTCTGAAGCCTGGAAAACTAAAAACTGTATCTGCTTATCACAGAGATAAAGTCATGCAGTGTACAAAACTTCACCAGTGCTGGGATACAGCATGAGGACGTATAATTGCCACTTAAGTGCTGTGCAATTTGCTGCTGTGGGTGTGTTTTGTGGGAGCTGGGGAGTGCTTCTCAGTGTAGGGTATGCGCCAAGCATGAACAGCTGTTCAGGACGAACACCCTCCAGGTGTTACTCCCTGACATTGCATGACAGTGTTTCTGTACTCACCCAGAAAACTAATTATTCGTCTGCAGACACAGAAGCATTTTTGAAATAGTTCCTGTAGTACAGATAGGCACAACATTTAGGTCCAAATTCAAAAAAGTCCAGAAGATGCACCAGTGGGAAATCTGGATTTCTGAGATTTTTGGAGAGTAAAACTCCCCTAAAGCTATAAATCATTTAAGAAAATGTTGACTTACGGCTTTTTTTTCTGTGAATCCCAAGAAGCAGTATCCTGGGCTTTGACACACTTAAACTTCTCTAATACTCCCTGACTTCCAGGGTCCCTCTTGGCCTTTCCAGCTGTTCACTGATTATTCTCAATGCTTGACTGCTTCTCTCAACTACTCACCCTCATCCTTTGTGACAGACCCTCTGTCTTTGATGCTGTGATTTTCTGCCATGTCTTTTTTCACCTTTGTGCCTTTCTCACCATGCATAGTCTCAAGGACTAAACTTCTCTCTCAGATTCTATCAGCAGGGATTTAAGATTTGGCTTCAAAGAAAATTATGTTCAGATGAAGATGATGCATCGCTTAAGCTCTTAACAGACTAAAATTTAGGTATGTGTAAAACAATTTTCCCCCACACCACCAGATGATGCTTTTAATAAGTGCTGAAATGGCCAAGCTTAATAAGCAGCGTAATTAAAGCAGCAAACATTATATGCTTTTGTTACAAAGTTCCATGCAGCAGTGACAGGCTATTCTTTAATGCATTGCCCAAAAAAAGTCAAAATCTTATAAAGATACATCTATTACTGGTTGCGAAATTCTTTTGTTTCATTCTTTTGAAAGCTTCTGGAAGCCAGGAAAGGAATCAATACCTCCCTTTCTTAAACCCATTCTTTCTGAATTGTCTAAATTTTCATGATCACGTTGTTTCCTCTGCTATTTCCTCTTCAAATATTGATAAGTGAAGTCTGGCCCACAAAATAGTTATTACTGTGTAACAAGATTAGGCCTAAGGTTACCTTAAAAATACCATAGGGGTTTGGGTTTGTTTTTTCAAGAAAAGAGAAGTAATTGTACCATTGTTTACTGTGCAAGGTGCCATGTCCAATCAATGTCAAAGGGAATTTTTAGGGTTGCTACAGGAAAGAAGGATTGCTTTCACTTGAGTATCCTTATAGCTGCTAGCTACAAGCTTGGTTTATTTCCCTTGTAAGTAAATATTGCATTAGTGAATGAAATTTCTTCATAAAAGATACAGAAAGGGGGTTTTTTTTGTCTAAACCTACTTTAGCTCTTGGGAAAATTCTCTAAACATCCAGTTGCCAGTGTTCTGACAAACTATTCCTGTATCTGCTAAACTCCAATCGAACTTTTTTCCTGTGCTCTAGATGGCGGCTGCAGTTTGTGTTTGTGAGATGAAATGAAGTCCTCCACTTACTCCCAATGAAGTATTCCTTTCTGTTTTCTTCACTTGGGAGATGTTTGTAGTACTATATTACATATATAATTTGTAGAGTACACAGGAACATGAAAGATAACAGGGACTCCCTTTCAACCAGTTTTTTGTACACCTAACCATTCCTTCTTAAAAATCAACATTATTGAGAGGCATTTTTAGATTTGGAACCTGACAGTATAGTACGGTAAATTTCATCCTTGTGTCCAAAAACTCTTGCTGCTGCCATGGGAATTGTTAATGTCCCATGTTATCCAATGTCAGCAGTAGTAAAGAAAGGACCACAGAGAGTAAATATTTAACTTAAAATTTCAGTCTCTAGAGGTTCAAACTCTGACCTCTTGGGAAAATAAGCCATCCCTGGGCATCTTTGCAGGCAACAGGCTCTCCTCATCCTGACATCTTGGACCTTCAGTAACGCAAGCCATTATCATCAGAGATTTACACTTTCAGCAACACAAATGGATTTTTTTTCTCACTTATTGTTTGCTTGATTATTTTTTAAGTTTCATTTATCCACTGATACATAACTGCACTTCAATTACAGACCATGTGAATTAGATTGCAGCTCCTTTTTAATAGGGTTTGTAATATTTCAGGACCTCTATGGTCAGAAACTGCCCTTATTTCTGCCCAGAGGCTCCTCTATGTAGTAGATCTCGCTCTTTAAAAACGTAATGCATGGTTATGGATTTATTTGTTCTTAAGAATTTTAGCTGACAAGATTACACAAGGAACAAAAATTAAGCCAAGTATGTTATTCGAGGTACTTCAAGAAAAAAGGATAATTAGCATAGTGGTAGAGAAACATTGTATTTTAAAAATTGAATGTTCTGTGATTGCTGAGAATAGATAAGATGTTAAGTGCAAAAACATAGTAGGATTTCTGATTCATTATTTAGTCCACTTTATCTCACTGATTTGGGTCCTATAAAATAGGATGTTGCTCAAATGGGCCTTTTTAAGAAAGTTACATATTGGGAGAACCGTTGGCAAAGCAAACACTGTAAACCATTGCTAAGTCCTCAGGAAGGTCAAAAACACTGATGGAGATATGATTTTTGCCTCAGCTCCAGTTTCTATCTTTATTGCACACAGATGCAAAGAGAGATTTAGTCTTCAGATTCACCCTCTTTTCTCAGCTTCTCCCTAACATTTGTTTTAGAAGATCATCTTGAATGAGCTACCCTCAAAAATTGTTCTTGATTTTCTGCAATATGTCAACCTCTATCAGTCCACAAACTTTAGTATAGTTTTGGGCCTTAGTATCTTTTGTAATCCATGCACTTGAAATTTCTCCTCTCTTCTCCAATCTCATCCCTATCTAAAGAGATGTTCCCAATTTCCACTGATAATTTGATTCTGTCTTCTTATAGAGTAATTTATTCTGCTCAGGTTTTCCTCTGAGATATTCTTCCTCATTTATTTGGCTATGTTTTAATCATTCAAACTAATTATGAAACAATATTTATCTGTGCATCCCCTCCATCTACTTTATGTCAATAGTTATAAAAGATTCCAGTCTTTATTTTATATATCCAAACATAACAGGGTGAAAAAAAAACAAAAAAGAAAAGCCCAAACCAAAGTCCAGAGTTTGTGACCTTTACTAGAGTTAAAAATAAGCATAAAGTGTCTTTGATAGTATTTTTTTCATTTAAATTTCACAATGCAATCTGAATGAAGAAGCAAGCAAGGTATAAACAAAGGAGAGTGGTACAACTCTTAATTGTGGTATCTAAGGGAAAGTAAAAACAAAATATACATCAGTTTCTTCAGATAAATGTGGACTGGTACTCCATGATGCTTTGCTCAGTAGATATAGAAATATCCTGTCTACACTCAGTCTTCTTTCTTCTTCCATTGTGGGGTTTGTGTCCAGCCTTGATAAGAAATTACATATGGGAATTTAATCAGAAGTTGAAGTCGGAACAGGCAAATCTTCAGTCCCCAGTTCCTCATTTCTCTTTTACCATGAGCTCATATCATCAGACATTGCCCTTGCCGCCTCGCTGCATTGCAACAGGCTACAGGTGACCCCACGGAGGTGAAGACCCCATGGACCCTGGAGAACTCTATACAAATCCAATATAAGATAGCTCTTTGTTTCCTTCCAAAAATAAAAAAGAAAAGAAAGTGAGAGAATTCTTCTGAAAGACTTAAAAACATACATCAAATAACTTCAAAATTAAGAATAAGTACTACCATTAATTATAATTTGTAAAATTGTGTATATGATAAAGATTGTGATGTCAGCACAATAACTTAGGGGGAGCAATGCAGCTTACACTCTTATGAAACTTCACTTTCTCAGATAAAAGACTTTACTGGGGAGTTTAAAGTAATTGGAAACAGATATGCGCAAGTGCACATAGCCACAAAGAAGCATGCACATGCTTATACCCACTCCTTTCACTTACCTGTCTATTCCTGTTTTCTGAAGAAACACTGACTTATATTTTGTCATGGAAGGAAGAAAACAACACTTTAACAGAAGATGGATGTGAGCCTTAAGTGACTTATCAGCAATGACAGCAGTATGTGTAAAGAACACTACTGTGAGCCTGGAAACAAGTTTAGGTTTAGCTGTTAGCGGAGTAAAAAGAAAAGAGGAAGGCTGCAGCTCAGTGGCCTGCCAAATAGGCAGATGTACAACTAGCAAAAAGGAGCCAAGCATGGTTGACCTACTTATATCTGATCTGCTTTAATGCTCTCTCATATCCAGTTCTTGAAAGCATTAAATGTTTTCAAGGTTCTGTGTGCCTTCCCAAGAGCCCCCAGGGTTTAGCTGCTTGAACTCAGCGAAAACTTTGATGATGCTTCTCTCTGGCTGCGAGAAACCCCAGCAGTGACTTAACCCACTGCACCTGGGAGAGGTTTTTAACCTTAGGCTCCCACTCTTGATATTTCTCTGGTATCCCAGTCCTGTGCCTCCTTGACTCTGACCCAGAGCCCAGCTTGCAGGTGGCTTTGTGACTTTTTAGCTTGATGTTGGACTTGCCTTATTACTATGGATCTACCTGACGTTTTGGACCCTTGGCTGATCACTGCAGACCTCCCTTCCCTGTTCCATCCCATGCGTCCCCTGCACTGCTGCCACTGCCTGCCACCCCATCACCTACCCTGGCAGGAGCTGCCTGCTATTGCTGCATCCTGGCAGCTGTAATAGCTGATTAGCAAGTGCAACCACTTAGAGAGCATAAATGTGCTATAAATGCCAGGTGGAAGGTTAATAATAAATAAGCACAATAAAAATAACCCTGTCTAATATATGGAGAGCACTAGATTACTTGAACTCCTCTGTGCCTATTCTGTAATGGGTGGCTGCCTGGTCAGCAGGAAGGGGGTTAGATTGGTTTCACTTGATTTTGGCACATTTTCTACTCATCGTATTGCCCAAACAAAGAAGCCTGAGTGATGAGGCCAGCACGGAAGAGATCTGGTGACTGAATACTTTGGGGTCCCTGAAAGAGGTTAGAAGGACCCCAAAATCATTTGCCATTGACCAGTCTGTGAACAGCTGGGCTCTGGAACAGTAAGTAAGCTGCAAGTTGCTGAAAGGAATAGCAGCAGCTTTCATATTAGAAAGGCCATATGTTTCTGTTCATGGCATATTCTTCATCATGCACTTATATAACATTTAGAAAAGAAATCTGAGATTTTGGCTGCCCCAACATTGGGGTATTGAATTGCTTGTGATTAGAGAATTTAAATTAATTTTAAATGAAAAATCTCTCTCTTTGGTAAAAAAGAAAGGCAAAAGAAAAAAAAAAAGAAAGAAAAAGAAGTGTGCAAGTGTAGAACTCAGTGGCTGAATTCTCTCATTATGGCTGCATCCTTGATCCAGCTGTATACAGCTATTTGATTCTCAGGGAATTCCCTGCAGCTCCCTGTGGGCTCAGACTTTCAACTTGTAGTCCTTCTGCCAGCATACTAACCTGAGTTGTGTAGCCTGAATTTTGGCATTGGTCTTCATTCAGCTGAGATCACTGCCTGCAATCTCTGCTGCTGCACAGTCACAGCGAGGAGTTCAATGAGAGTGACAATCAGCACTATGTTCAGTCTAAAAAAGAGAAGGTATGAAAGAATTCTCATAATGGAAAAAGAGTAGAGAAATCTAGATAGGTGAAGCCTAAAGGGAAGGCTTTTTATTTTCTATATTGTGTTCAGAGCTATTTTTTGGGAGAGAAGAGGACTTTTTCTGCCTTTGGACAATGTTACAATGCTGAGTTATTAAAAAGAAAGTGTAATCATTCTCATGGTAGTGATTCTGCCTAGCAGGCTGACAGGTTGAGCACACATATATAATACAGTCTCTGAAAATCCATCTGATATCAGGTCACATGAATGAGTCATGACTACTTATCAGTGTGTCTGAATATTTACAGTAGTAAAAAAGGTTTGTGCTATATGGTATCATGCTCTGTGCCAAACAAACTTATGAACCTAGTAGACAGCCTAATACTCGCATTGCTGTACATACCTAATTTAACACACCATGTTGTCCTGGTATAACATATTACATGTTATATATTAAAGATAGCACCCTATTGCCTTGCTTTAGATACAAGTTTTTTTGTAGCTGCTAACAGATCTGTAGGAAATCTGAATGTCACTTTCTTTACTCCATCGGTAATCATAAATTACTTCATGTCAAATATCTTGAGAGTCCTCTGTGGGTTTCATTTCATTATTTGGCTGTGTATATACCTGCTGCAAAAGCAGTGTTCAGTTACCTGGGGTCATTTTCATTCATAGGTATTCTGTAGATCTGTCATTTATAAATACCTAGGGTCCTTGTATGCTCAAGCATAAACTGTTCATTATAGCTTCAATCATTTCGCACTTACTGAAGTCAATAAAACACTTTTAAAAAATTATTTTCTAAGAAAAATGTATACCATCAAACTACTTAAGCTTATTTATAACCTCTTTTTAAACATTCAAATAAGCACTCAGTGCCTGAATTAAATATAGCTCTTGTAAAGGCTTTAGAGACTTTCAGACGTCTTCATATGAAAACCAGAAAATTCTTAGTTCAATTTTATTTATGCAGAAGCTCCCTATGCTTGCCTTTGAGATTTAAAATCATAATCTACTAAATTATGTTCAGAAAGATCCACTCACAGACAAGACTAAAGAAATCAGCTCTATCAAAAATTCCACAGGACCTTGCCATTTTTCCAGTGATAAAAGAAAAAAAATTCTGAAAATCAAATAATCTGAGGGAAATATTTAATAGAATTAGGAGAGACGTGTTCAGTTCTTGTTTGTGAAAACTATCCAAAATTCTCATATTTTATATCACTGTTCCAGGTTTTGTTATTTGCCTTAAAAATAAGAAGAAAACCTGCACCTTCAAGCAAAAGATCATTTAAGTACGAAAATCTATGAACAGCTTTATATATTAAGCTGACTTATATATTACTGACTACTAGATATCTTAAAACACATACTCTTGCAGACTTTCCACAAATGTCTAAACAGAATATTTAAAAGGAAATAAAAATCCCCAGATTTCTATATTATAGTCATGTCGTCCTCTGGCTTAAGATAAACATTTCATGTTATACAGGTTTTGTCCAGGAACAAGTGCTGATAACAACTTATTCCACCTCCCCATGCATATCATTAAACTTTTTCTCAAATAAGGTGTTATCTGTGACATAAAAATTCAGGATTTCTGTTATGGTTTTAGTTTTCCTTTGTTTTATAGGAAATTACCATGGCTAAGACATATGATCATTTATGATTTCAAAGGTTCACCTGGTAAATAATAATTTAGTTGTTATAAGGACCATTTAGGACATCTTATTCCTTCCACAGTAACAGAATTTTCTTATCTGTTAACTTCTTCTTTATTACTACTATAAACAAGATGCTTATCTTCTTCAAATGCCAAACTTAATTCTGCCTCAACACATCTGTCCAAACCCTGTGTTTGGATGGAAAAAGATAAATTAAAGTCTGGATTTCTAAACACCATTTTTAGCATAATTTTCTTTCATCTGCAAAAGCCATTTCATAGCTCATTGCACTGTATTTTATTTTCTTGGCTTTGGAGGATTTCAGTGGGATTTTCTATTTTAGAAAATAGAAAATGTGTATGTAAAATTGAACACATTTTTGTCTTATCATATGAAGTATAAGGAAGACTTTATATCTTAACTTTTTCTGTTATGGGGGTCAGTCACAGACTGCCTTAATTCCTCTTGATCATAGCCCATCACATCTCACATACTGATTTTCTTTCAGTTCAGGTGATATTTTTCTAGATGTTCAGTTTGCCATTGACTCTACAGAATTAACAGGCAGATGCTCAATATATTTTTTCAAGGCTTTATGCAATGTGATAATAACAAAAAAGATTGTTGCAAAGTCTTTAGCACCTACTGCAAAAATACAAAATGGTATAACCTCTTCTAGGTTCCTAGAAATCCAAATAGAATTACTTGTAAAGAAAGAAGTTGATAGGAGGGAAAACTTGTGTCTAAAGACAAATAATGTGAAAAAAAGTCTGTAAACCACAGAGACTATGTCTACTATATATCTAGCAGCAACTGGAAATGAAAAATTTGTTTATGTTCTTAGTCAAGATATCAGATGTACTTGTCTGACAAAATGTGTGTATTCCACTTCCAGGCTTGGTCTCCCTCACTGATGTGAAATAAAATGAAATATGATTGCTATTTCTTGAGAATGTCTCAAGGCATTTATTAACTCTATGTGTTCTAATTTAAAAAAACCTTGGCATGGTTTCTTAATTTTCCTCTATTATTTTCCTTTGCCTGCATGCCTTCTGTGTTCTGTATTTCACTGTGTCCACATTTTTATTGTAAAAGCAGGTACCACCATCAGATAAAGATCCTAGAACAGGATGAAGAGTGTGGGTCAACATTAGGTAAAATCTGCAATGATTAAATTAATAATGTTAGATTAATATCTGTGATTTGAACAGAAAAGACTGAATATAATAACTAATAATGACGAATGCATTTTCCTCCAGCATTGAATACTATGAAACAATAGATTCGTATATGTGGCACATGTGCAGGACAGAGAATAGGTCATTGAGGGTAGAAATTATTAAATTCTCTTTCACTGACACAAGGTCATTTGTTATTACTGGACATGCAAAGGAAACAAGTATGTTTAAACATCTGTGAATCCTCACATACCTAAATGCACAAACAGATGCATTCTAAAATGTACCCATCTCCAGTCACAGCCTTCCTTTTGACTCCTGAATCACTGAGTTTGCTCTAGGAGCACTTGAATCCTTCTTTGTTCTTCCTCTTAGTCAAAAGCATAAATTGTTTTCTTCAGGAAGGACCTTTACAGTTCAAATTCATGGTATAACAATGACATTTTTTTGACGACTCCCATCACTAGCAAAAGAAACAGTTCACCTATTGCAAGAAAAAGGACTGGAGCTACTTTCAGGCACTCTTCTGAAGCAAACAGAAAGCCCAAGAAATCTTCTGAGTCCTACAGAGATGACACTGTAGTACTGGTGAGTCTCAAAATAAAATTAGGTAGGAAAATGAATTTGTTCTGTTTAGCTCCCTCTCAAAGGCAGTGCTTTCTTCAACTTGTCCTTTGATTGCAAGCTACAATTCATAAACAGTTCTGGTGTATATTACCCTACATTTATACATGTACAGAAAGAAGATTTATGGACATCACATCAAGAGCAATTGGTTTCCAATTTACCAAGAAAAGAACATTTTTTCTTTCCTAATTAGAATTCTTTGAAATTGAAGTTTCGGTTACTTCTGTTCTCCAGTGTTTTAGATCTCACTTAAGAGCTTGAGATCAGCAATTTATTATAGTGCAACTTTGAATCAAGTTCAATTTATACAGACCACATTAGGATTATGATGATCTTCTTGAGTGCATTACTACTGTTAGGGTCTTCCAGATTGTGTTAGCATGTATGCATTGTTGAACAAAATACAAGAGGATAAGGTATCAGATAGAGACCTAAAATATAAATAATTCTGGGTGGTAGAGGGGTTAGTTTGGGGTTATTTGTTGTGGTGTGTTGCAATGTCCTGTTTTACCTTCTCCCTTCCCCCTCGCCCCTCGCTGAGTGTGCCCTGTCAATCAGGCTAACATACCAGCAAGGCGTCGTGTGATTGGTCCCTCAGGCCTGGGGGACATTGGCCCACATAGGTGTCCCTAGTCCCTTGAGACCCTGCCCCTTCACCTGGTTGGTGGCTCACCTGTCCCCTCCCCTTCCCTGAGCTTAAAAGGTTAATGAGACCATGTGGCCTCCATTCTGTTGGAGGAATTGTCCCGGTGCAGACCTCTGCACCCATGGAATAAACATCTGGATATAACCCTCTAGCAGAATCCACTCCCTTTCTTATCTTCACCATCGCCAGAAGCTCTCTCTCCTGAGGTAAACGGAGTCCTGACAAGCCTGGACTTGCGTCTTGTGCCCCGCTGCACTCTCCGCCAGCCAAGGTATCTCTGGGGTAAAGCACCACAGTGCTGCCTTTGGCCCAGCAGCGAGGGTCAGAACTGGCCCAGGCACCATCTAACTGGTTATATTGGGATTCCTATTCCAATAGTTATTATTGTTGCTGTTGTGGTAGGGTGGATGAATAATAATAATAATAATAATAATAATAATAATAATAATAATAATAGTAATTCCTTTAAAATTTATTAATTTTCATATTATAATTTTATGTCAGTAATTACAAAGTCAATGGAAAAAAAAGCCACAACAAAGACATATGTTGCATGCTGCTGGCCATACTATGTTCAGAATTTATTTAATATATATGTTAGACCTAGGCACTAGAATTAAACTTAGAATTAAATTCCACTTGAAAGTTGAATCATCTAAAACACCAGATTAAAGGAGCAGCTCTTTCTGAATTTGTATGCTATTGAGAGGATCATTCCATTCTTGTCACTTCTTGCTACTTTATATGTTGCTACAACAGTGTAGAACCTGATTTAGGAAAGGTTGTTCAACATTGTTCAGAAAAATATCTCACTGGAAGACAGACTGAATTGAGAAATAGGCTTAGATTGTTCCTGTAGGGACAGCTGATTAATAGCTGTTTACTAACTGGACTTCATAAAACTTCTCTGTTCTTTTCATGGGTTTCTAGCCATGCTCCACCATAATAATTTGTTTCTAAGTAAAATTGGTAAAGAGTTTGTATTACAACTGTTCCTGAAGCCCGTTTTCAGAAAGAAAACTGCATTTCCTCTTCCTATAGTTTCTATTCTGTGAAAGAAAATTTGTGTTTTCAGGAAATGGTTGTAATTTGTCTCTCAACTGACTGCAATTACCTGAAGTTTGACTGTATCTCTTAAACTAGAAGACTGCAATTATTTATTTTGACATTATCCCTCTTGTTCTGCAAAACATATGACCTTTTATCATATGTTCTTGTTAATATTTTCCACATAGAAAGCAACCTGCATATATAAGTGTATTTTCTTTCTTTGATGCTTGAAGCTGGGTTTTATATATATTGAAACTGGTGAGAGTACTGACTGCCTGACTCTGAGGCTAAAACCAGAGGGGAAAGCCTATGGAAACCATGGTTAGCTTTGAAATGCTGAATGCTATCTGCTGAAACTGTCCCTGTTGGTAAAAATAATGACATAAGAACAAAGGATACACATTGATAGGCTGGATAAGAACACATGTGGATTTGAATAACATCCTGAGAAAAGACCTTTGGGATGAGTGCTGGCAAAAATATGTCTTGGAATCTGAGCAAAGAAATAGTCTCCAGATGTTTGATTCTTCTTATGTAAAAAGAAAGAGGATTTTTTTTGTTGACATTTTTTGAAAATTTAATAAGCATCAAAGACCTACCTATTTTTAGTACTTTCATCCCAGAACAGGAGCAATGGGAACAACCAGAGGTGAATATTACCTCTTGAATGTAGACATAAGAATTCTTGGGGATAAATCCCATTGTTCTTGTTCAGAGGATTTGTTGTTGTTGGGGTTTAGTTTTTAGTCTTGGGTTAGGGTTTGCTTGTTTGTTTGTTGGTGTGGGTTTTTTCATATGGATTATTTGTACCTGGTTTTAGTAGGCAATTCCATTTACCAAAAACACATTCTAGTACTGATCAGAAGCAGATATACAGAAAACATAGTGATAACAGATTGCCAATATCTTCATGGTCACTACAGAAGGAACTGCAAGTAAAAGGAGTCTATCAGTTTTTAGTGTACCTTCAACCCCAAAGACTGATGTTTTGTCCAAGATCAAAACAGTAAACGAGGATCTAAGCTACAAGGCACAATAGGCATGAGGATAAAACTAATGATTGCAATTTTAACTAGGGTCTTATATTTATAATGCACTGAATCTCTAACAAGTGGACTTAGACTCTGTATTTCAGACTAAAGCTCCATAAGGCAATGCCAAAATCTTATTTCTGATTATGCAAACAGCTTGACAGCTTTGAATGATACAGAAATAATTTTAGAAAGTGTATCTTGTGTATGTTTGACTATTCTGGGCATCCAGTATCTGTTGGGCTGATTTGAGCTGCAAATCTGACAATTTTAATTTGCATACAACTGACTTGGAAATGATGGATGCTGCTTAGATGCCTTGTTGTTGTTCTTTAGGTGGTTTAACTTCATGGATATTTTTTTTGCTACCTCAAAAAAAAAAAAAAAAAAAAAAAAAAAAAAAAAAACAGGGAATTATAGGGAGCAAGCACTCAGAAGTTAAAAGAATATTTTAGAGCAGGAAAAAAAAATTTCCTATGAGAAACAAGTTCAAGCCAGATAGCTGAGCAACAAGACAGGATTACTGGTTCATTTGGGTATGAGTTTTGTCTCTGTGTTATTTAAGAGCACCATGGTATATCTCAGACTAACAAAAAAAAAAAATCTTCTGAGGTTACTCTAATAAATCTTTCCAGAATAGCATTTTTGAATTTTAACAATAGATTGTAAAACATAGGTCACATCCGATATGAAAGAAAAAATATTATTTAAGTAGAATTATTGTGTCAGTCTACTATCAAAATATTTTCATCCAAAGGTTTCTTTCTAGACTATGATGAATGGACAATAAGGGAGGCATTAAAGACATTAAAGGTGCAAGATTGCATTTTGAAAAGCAGGAGTTTCAGTCTGGCATATCAGAAATGGGACTAGTTATTGCATATATTTTTTTAAAATACAATATCAGAACAGAAAAGTTCAAGGTAGTTTTATTAAGAAATATTTAATAGCTGAAGCTTGTAATGGTTATAGGGATATAGGCGTGGTCAGCAAAACTCGTTCACCCTTTATAATCTGATATGGCCAGTGCTTAAGTCCATTGGAGAGTGGAGATTGACAGTGGACTATTGTGGCCTGAATGAAGCAACACCATCGCTGAGTGCTGCTGTGCTGGGCATGCTAGAGCCTCAGTATGAACCAGAGTCCAAGACAGCAAAGTCTGGGACTTTGACACGATGCATATTGACAATTCATTCTTCTCCATTCCTCTATCAGCAGAGTGAAGGCTGCAGTTTGACTTTACCTGGAGGGACGGGTGCAGTACACCTGAACCAACTGCTCCAGGGATGGAAATGCAGCCCCACTGCTTGCCATGGACTGATCCAGACTGCACTGGGAAAAGGTGAGGCTCTGGAACACTTTCATTATGTAGATGGCATCATTGTATGGGGGAACAGAGCAGAGGAAGGAAATTCTTTTTTTGATGTTAACAGAAGATAATCCTGATCCTCCTGAAAGCTGTTCTGTCATTTAAAAAAGGTAAGGTTAAGGGATCTAACCAGAAAATTTAGTTTTTAGCAGCAAAATGACAAGGTGGATGTCATCAGATTCCAGTGGATGTGGTTAACAAAATAACAGCTATGTTCCCACCAATCGCAAGAAGGAAACACAAGCTTTCCTAGGTACCATGGGCTTTTGGACAACGTATGTCCCAGAGAACAGACAGATTGTAAGCCTTCTCTACGTTATGAAACAGAAATTATTTCAAATGGGGTCCCAAAAAACCACAAGCTTTTGAACAAATTAAACAGGAGATTGACCATGAAGTAGCCCTTGGGAGAGTAAGAACATGATGTGATGGAAGGAACTCCACACCAGAGAAGAGGAGAAGGAGTTCTTTCCAAGGAAGGACCTCTAGCAAAAAGTACCCAGGGAGACTTGAGGACAGCCACTGGGGTAGTGGAGTTTGGGATACAAAGAATATGAGCCCTTTTAAACCCCACCTGAAAAAGAGTTCTTATCACTTTATGAAAGAATTTGAGCTGCTTCAGAAGTGATTGGCATGAAAGCAAAGCTTCTCCTGACACTTCGACTGTCAGGGAAAAGTCCTTTATACACATCATGCCATCATGCCCTGTGGAGAGAGTGGATCCTTTTGATCACACAGTGAGCACAAATAGGGATTCCCAGTCATGCAGGGCTCTTGGAGACCATCACAAATTGACCTGGAGATGAAAATTTTATACTATCATCAGAAGAGAATGAGGAACAAGTGACAAGTACTGAGGAGACCCCACCATACAATCAGATACTTGAAAATGAAAAGCAACACACTCTCTTCACTGATGGTTCCTGTTATACCGCTAGGGACAAACTGAGAACTAAAAACTGCTTTATGGAGTCCTGCATGGTGAGTCTCAGAAGCTATTGGGGTACAAGGTGGATCCAGTTAGGTCACAGAGCTGAAAGCTATCCAGCTGGCTTTAGATATCGCTGAATGAGAGAAATGGCCACCACTCTACCTCTGCACTGACTCGTGGGTGATAACAAATGCTCTCTGAGTTTGGCTAGGCAGATGGAAAAAGGCCAGTTGGTAGCACAGAGGAAAAAGCCATCTGGGCTGTTGAACTGTGGCAAGACTTCCCTGCCTGGATAGAGAAGTTGTCTGTGCAAGTACATGTAAATGCACATGTACAGTGGCCAAGAGTTGGGCTCCTGCAGAGCATGCAACAATGGACGGGTGGATCAATCTGCCAAGATAAAAGTGGCTCAGGTGGATCTGGACTGGCAACACAAGGGTGAAATATTTCTGGCTCAGTGGGCCCATGATGCCCCAGGTTGTCAGGAAAGGGATGCAATATACAGATGGGCTCATAATTGAGGGATGGATTTGACCATGAACGCTATCTCCCAGATTATTCCTAATTGTGAAACTTGTGATGTGATCAAGCATGTTGGTGAAGCCCCCTTGATATTGGGGACAATGGTCAAAACATAAATATGGGGAGGCTTGCCAAATTGATTACATCACACTCCTGCAATCACACTCCTCCATCACACTTCTGCAAACCTGCCAAGGTTTATTTAAGTGTTGAAAATGGTGGAGACAACTAAGGGATGGCTGGAGGCATACCCTGTGCCTCACACCATACCTCTAACACCATCCTGAACCTTGAAAAGCAAATCCAGCACCCAAAAAAAAGCCCAAAGTCAGACAATGGGGCTAATTTCAAAAACAAACTCATAGATATCTGGTCCACAGAGCACAGTATTGAGTGGGTGATTCATATTCCAAATCATATTCCCCAGGCACTGGTAAAGTAGAATAGGACTGTTAGAAAGCACATTGAAAGCAATGGATGGTGGGATCAGACATTGGGATCTACATTTAGTGAAGGCCAACTGGTTAGTTAACCCTAGAGGCTCTACCCATCAAGCTGAACCTGGCCAATCAAAACCCCTCCGTACCATAGAAGGAGATAAAGGCCCCATGGTGAACATTAGAAGAGTGTTGGGATGACAGTTCAGATTAGTCTTGGCTCAAGCAAGAGCAAACCCATCTATGACACTGTTTTTGTCAAGGTCTGGGGTGCACTTGGTGGGTAATACAGAGGGACAGGGAAGCAGGATGTATAACTCACAGGAATTTGATCTTTGGTTGAGAACAGCCTGCAATGTTTGATTGCATATGTGATATCAGTGCCTAAATAACACGGCCATTGTATGTCATCAATACCATGGACAATGAGTATGGATTGCTCCAGTTACACCAGTCATGGATTAAATGAGTTCAACAAACATCTTGGGTGGATTGCCAGTGACTATTGAAACAATACCTGTGCTTGTGTATAATTATATATCTCTGCATATATATATGTGTGTGTGTGTGTGTATATAGTTGAAAGGTATAAGATCTGGACATGACCTTGGTGGTATAGAAAAAGAGGTGGATAATATCATGTGGAGTGGAGTTTCTAGCGCTGTTTGGTTTCATACTACCCACATCATGGCAGAGGCATGGTTTAAGCAGGAAGAAGATAGAGCTGGAAGCAGAAGGGGCACAGTCTTTCAGGGCTCAAGGGATGGGGTGTTCAGGTTTCACGGTTGAAGCTAGCCCCTCTCTGCCGCTGACAGTCCCCTTCCCATTCCTCTGAGCTGCAGCTTTCCAGCTTTGGTGCTAAAAGACAGCGCAGGCAAGCCCAAGACACTGCTCTGAGGAAAAGGAAAAGAGAGTGGGTGAGGAGCAGAGCCCAGCTGAACCATGGGGACCCCAAGCTGCAGCAGGGGTGACCACAGCAGAGCTGCAGACGGTGACCAAGCTGCCGTGGAACCGTCAAGTGCTCCAGTCCCACTCCTGTAAAGTCAGGCCAAGGAAAAGTTCCTCTGACCTGCTTCAGAGCCCTGTCAGGTCCCACCAAGTTTTGTCTTGTCCTTGTATTTCCGTTGTGTTTGAACTGGGGATTGGAGGAGGGAAGTTAAACCATGACCCTCCCTGGCTTACTGCCTCTGCTTTCCTATATACAGCATGGCTCAGCCAGAAGCCAGTGGCTATTTCACCTTTGTCTGGGAATACCACAGCTGGAGCTGTCTTTGGGAAATCTTTTCCTTTGTTGAGTGGTGAATACTCTTTTTTGGGTAAAACACTCTCTTTCATTAATATTGCTGTGGTTATTGTGATTTTTCCATAAATTGTGATTCCATCTTACACTCTCTCCTAGTGTTTCCTCCAGTATCAGAAAGGGTGGGGGGACATCTTGAGTGGGTTTAATTTTCCCCCTGGATTTTAAACACACCATGTGTAAAAATGTGCATGATAGAAGAGAAAAATTGAGCAATACAGAAATTAAATTTGTGACTCCTACATGTTTTAATTTGCCAGTTAACTACTATGTATTTTTCTGCTCTGCAACTGATACTAACTTTTAGGAAAATCTATAAATCATGGTTTAACAGAATAAAGGAAAGTGCTGTCATCCCTTTTGTTGTTCTTTCTTTCCCTTAGTTCCTTCTGTGCTTCCTCTGCCTTTTGTATCAAGCTAAATTTTTTCTTCCCTTTCATTCATATCGCCCCATCAGGCTACCTCAGGCTGTTTGTAAGATGTGTTTAATTGTGTTTTTCTTCTCCTTCTTCTCCCATGAAGCCAGGCTTGACTTCTACTCCATTTCTTTTACATTAATAAGTTCACTGTGGTTTTAGGTCACGGTTCTAGTTTTGTGGCTCATAGTTCCTAAATTTTAGTTTCCCTAACCAGTATATTTTCTTGATAAAAGTGCTCCAAAAGATGGCTTTCTAAATACTTCTTCAGATAAAAACCATAAATAATATAATTAATTTTGTGTGACCAATATTTGTACATATTATATATGTGAGATTGTGCTCTCTTATGGATGCTGCTTGTCTTTTCCCTGTGGCTCCGAAATCTCTTAACAATACTGATTCTTCCACCGGACTGATTGTCATCTGACAATATCTGACATGTATCACTGACACTATTAGCATCTTCTTCCTTTGAATCTATTTAAATTGCAGCAGTGCAGATATTCATATATTTTCTAAGGAAATAGAAAATTGAAATAGAAAATTGACCAGAAAATATTAATTTACTGCTTTATTACAGTGAGAATACCTCAGCACCAGAAACTATTCCCACCTTCATTTCAAAGTTTAGTACAACACATGAGAATAACTCAAAATGGACACCTCCCTCACCTCCTCAGCTAAACATGTATTTTCAGCTGGTAAAATTTCATTTTCCTTAGCTTGTGGGGATATGCTGTATCAAGTTGTGTGCTGAGAAATCAATCAGAAGAGCGGGTGATGTAGCGCAACTGGAGAGCCACATGGGGTTACATGATAAGAGAGGTTTTTAAAAGACACATGGCAACCAAGTAATATGCCTTCTAAAGGGATATTGTCAGCATAGACCTTTCCCTGAGAAGCACTGCCCCAGCTGTTGTGCAAAGCCCTGGATCCTTGTCTACCCCTTGACCCGTGTGCAAGGAGCAGCTGGTTACCACATTAACACACCACCAACTAACTGTCTGGCATGTGAAGTCCTGAAAAAGGAGAAAGGCCAAGGTACAGCGCTAGAAATACATGAGGCAATTATGAGAAGGGGCTCAACACTGTGCATCTTACAATCAGTGCATGCAGTTTGACAGGTTTTGCATTTTTGCCAGTATCACAGCTCAGTGCTCATTTCTCTGAGCAGCTGCAAAATTTGGGAAGCTTCCAGCTCACAGGAAATTCTAGATTTTTTCTTATTTGTTCATTTGGGCTGATTCAGAACAAAAACCCTTAAAAAAAATCTGGAAAGTGTAATGTTGCTTTTTAGCCAGCTCTGCTTTATGAACTACTACATGGCAGTATGGTACACCAATTACTGACACTCCGCTTGGCTTGAAAATGGAATCTAAGTGCTGATGGCTATAAATGTCACTTTTAGGAAACAGTGCCCAAATAAACTTATCCACATATGAACTACCTAAGCTGTCCACTCAGTATTCATAAATTTTAATATTTGCTTCCTAATTTAAAAAAAATTGTCAAGTACCAAAAAGGAAAAAAGAAAAAAAAAAGAAAAAAATTCCATCTTTGAAATAATACTCCTAATCTCTTTTATGAAAGAGAGTAATCTACACTTGCAAATTCAGCTTTTCTGTAAATTGATTATATATTTTTAAGTAAAGTAAAGTATTTTATTTAGCATAGATTCATTCTTTAGCAATTTCATTCTGGCCATTGAAAAATCCAAAGCAGAAATGGAAAACTGTCACCTTAAAATTTTTCAGGATTTTCACATTTATCTGCAAAGTCATGCTTGAAAATCTATGGAAGAGTAGAAATGCTTAACATTTCTCATATACAGGATAAATTCAGTGTGCTTCATCATAATTTTAAACCAGCTTAGTTTACTATCCTTCTGAAGAATCAGTCATGTTTGTAGCATCTATGTCATATATTAACATGAAACATCTCAAAACTCCCACATGTTATTGCCCCAAATAACCACAACTACCATGGCACTTCTGTAAAACATTGAGACTGTCAAAGAGATCTTGACATGTTCACAAGAACTGAAACAGTCAGTCATTTTCAATACAGCACAGATGAAGACAACTGAAACAACATTTCTGAAGGCATGTGCTACAATGGGAAACAGACTCACTGAACGGCCGAGGTTGGAAAGCCTCTCTGGAGAGCATCTAATCCAGGCCTTTTGCTTAAGTGTGGTCAGGTACAGCAGGTTTCCCAGGATCATGTCTGGTTGGGTTTTGAGATGGTGACCCCTCAGCCTTTCGGGAGAACCTGTTCCAGTGTTCAGCCACAGTTATGGAAAACTTTTTTCCTTATGTTTATTCAGAATTTCTATATTTCAGCTTGTAGCCACTGGACACAGTGAGGAGAGTTTATGTCTGTCTTCTTTATTCCTCCCATCAGTTATTTTTCCCATTTATAATTTTCCCCTGAACCCTCTTTTCTCCAGGATGAGTAGTCCCATCTCTACATTCCTACGTCAGCTACTCCAGCACTTCAATATTTTAGCATCAGTTTGCTGGATTTGTTCTACTCTCTTGTATTCTCATTTCATACTGGCGGATTCAGCACTCCAGATGTGTTTCACAAGTGCTGAGCAGAAGTAAAGAATCACCTCCTTCAATCTGCAGACAACACTCTTATAAATGGGTGTCACAGTGGCAGATGTGTTTGGAAGCTTCTACTGCTTCCTTTGTTATAAAGCTGTCCCTATAGCAGAAGTTTTCAGCATCAACTTACATAAATTATTTTCATTAACTGTAAAAATAAAAAATCAATGCAGATGAAAAATAGGATCAAATGCATTTCAAATAAACCAAATAAACATTAAGCTTTTGGTTTCTGGGCTGAGACCTAGAAAATTCAGGTCTCTATGCAAACCTTCCTAATCTCTGTACTCTGCCTACTTTATTTAAGCTTAAAAGTACCTTTGAGCTTGTTTAAAACTAGAAAATTTAAATTGAATCATTAAGGTAAAATTTCATTATTTCTTCTCATCAGCTGAAGCTGTTTCTTTCACAGTCGTTGAGTCATCTGAAATCTGTCCAGCAGTTCCCCTGTTCTACTGGATAACGACCTCAGAGTGTTCACATCACTAGAAAATAAAGAACCAAGTACCTGTGAGTCCCACTACAGCCATAATACAATGGCCACTTCTCACTCCTGATATTGTCCTGGTCCTGGTCCCAAGTGTGCACAAGATCTCAGTAATCTCCTGACTTGCTGTGGCTAAATCCAACTGTTACATCACCAAACACATCCCAGGTGCTTGGAAACAGGGGAGCAGAGGTGAGATGTGAGTTTTCTTTTAAACTGCCACTCAGCCATCCCATTTTTAATTTGCTTGTACTGGAACTGCTTACAATGCTCACAATGCTAGACACAGATTTGCATAGCATTAAATAGCAAACAAGGGGTGGGATGCTGACCCTGCCTCAGTTGTACTAAATGTAAAGACCATTTCACTCTGTTATCAAATCAAGCAGTTTTGTTTAAGATGATGAAAGTTTTACCTAATCTGCCTTCAAAAATATATTTTTTCCTCTTAGAATAAAATCATAGAAATGTTAGGGTTGGAAGGGAGCTTAAACATAATCTACTTCCAACTTCCTATGCCACTTTTCACTAGACCAGTTTGCTGAGAGTCCCACCCAATTCAGTCTTGAAAATTTCCGAGGATGGGACGGCCTGTTCCAGTGCTCACCAACCTCATAGTGAAGAACTTCTTCCTAATGTCTAATGTAAACCTTCTGTCCTTAAACATAAGACTTGAATTGTTGTCTGAAGTCAGCAACTTTTTCATGTATAGCAGTTAAGGCAGCAAGTAAAAAATACTAAGAGTTTTAGGAGAAAGTAAAAACCCCAAAACATTAAGTTATACTACAATGGTTTAGCTCTTTTAATAGTAATATCTTGCATGTAGTCCTCTTCTTTCTATCCTAAAAGTAAACTCAAAAAAGTACAATAAAACATTACGCAGATGATTAACATCTTGCTTAAGTTTTGATTAAATAAATTAGGATGCATAATTCTGTAAAAAAAATATTGAAAGGTATTTATGAAAGGTAACCATGACATCATGGACACTAAAAAAACTGAATATGGAGCAACTATTTATTCTCAAAGGATATCCTAAGGAAGGGGGACATTTTAAAAGAAAAAAAAGAGATAATTTTTTCACACCTGATTGACAAAAATATCACCATAAATAATAAAGGACAAAAATACATATATAACAATTACTTTATTGGAATTCCAAGTAACCAAAAAAAAAAAAAAAATGTTGCATCAAAATATTAGCTCAGAAACTCCCTGATCTGTAAGTTGATGGGCTGTGTGAGAATTTTCAATGTTCCATTAATCTTTTCACAGATTTCAGGTATGCAAGCCACTGTCAGATGCAGGAATATATGATAGAATGTGTCTGGTAGCTTCTTGAAATGTCATCTATTAAAAGGAGGGGACAAATGTTGTGGCTGGAACAAAGGTAATGAGATGAAAATATGTGATTTGTGTCCCCTTTGCTTGCGCTTTGCCAAACAGGCCTTGGAGAATGACTGTAAGAAAACATTTCTTCCATTTTTCTGGCACATGTTAATATCAAACTCTGATCAAAATTGCAGAGGAATTGCAGAGCTTTGTGGAATACTTGATCAATAAAATACTCAAAGCTGTTGTTACCCAAGGATTTGTCTTCTACTCTACTATATTTTATTTCAATATTAACAGTGAAATAAATAACGATTTCTAAAGCATGGGCAATGCATTGGAAATGTCAGAAAAAATTTAAATGCAACCAGCACTTTTTACTTTACCAAAGCACAGAGATTTTAGGTTGATTATAACAATAAAAGCAGAAGTTGCACTCAAAAAATAGAAATTTGGAAAGCAGATACTGAAAATATATCTGAGATCATGGTTATTTTTCAAACTGACATACAAAGATCTCTGAGGCTTTTCTCAGCTATGGAAGCCAAGAAACCAGCTGAAGAGTATTTCACCATCACACTGCTGCCCTCAGAGCAGGTTATATTTGAGATTTCACAGGTAAGCCAAAGGAGTAGCACTGCAGACTTAACATCTAAAAACGTCTGTGAGCCTACCTAAGCTCACTACTCCCAAACCTGCTAGAATAGATTGCCTGAAAAGGCTATGATTCTCCATGAATGAAGATTTTTATTTTATATTATGAGAAAAGTTGTCTTTTACTCACATTGCCATTTGGGGAGGGGCTGTAAAGCAATTTACAATCCCTTCTAAACCTATTTTTCTATGAACAAGTCTTATCTGTGATTTGCTGGCATCCACAAGTAGCCTTTTATGAGACCCAGGCAAAGAAAAGGGAACTCATGCCCCATGTTTACAGCTTTTATCACCAGAAATACATTAGATATTAGGAATTCCTTTGAATGTCTAAAAAATTTTTGTAACATAAAAAGTGCTGTGGAAACCAATTTCTCAGCTGAAGTTTGAAAAATTCATGCCATGACTGTAATACATTTTCTTGTGTATCAGTGTGACTTGTGAAAAATGAAAAAGCCAAATCACACTAATTATGTCCAATAAACTTGGACTATGAAATATATTGCTGAACATTCTTTTGATTTTTTCTGATTAATTACAGTGTTTTTCTTTCAGAACAGTTACAAAATCTACAAATTGAAACAAAGCACACCATTATGAATCTTGATGATCAAGACTGGATTAAATTTTTTACAGCAAAATGCTGAAATGGGCCTGGTTTATTTGTTGGTTATATTTCCCTAATGATGATGGAGATTTTTCTTTTCCCAATGTGTCTTTCACTACTAAAATCATAGGGATTTATAAAGTTCAGTTTTATGTAGTGCAAGGAAATAAAAAGATTTGATTTTGTGTAATTATATTCCCATTGATTTCAAATTATGCTAAAACAGTTTCAATAAACTTTTCTGTTGTTTTCTGAAATCTGAATGCTAAAAAGGGAAGGAAAATAAGATCTTTTTGTAACACCATAAGAAAAAATATACTAGAGAAGAAAAATAACCAATAGCAAATCTCATTGTCTGTTTTATAAATTATATAAAAAATATTAAAAGAAAAAAACCCAGAAATTTCTCATTATAATGCAAAATTACTACTTTTTCAATGTTTTAAGGCAACAAAAGTAAGTTCAAAAATTTATTTTATGTAAGAATTTTCAGCACTGTAAAACACTCATTAAAAAAAAAAAAGGGTCTTATGTTGATAGTGGTTTATTTGATCAAATGACTTCCATAGTCTGATTAGACATTTTTGTGTAAATCGAGAAACAAGCAAAAATCCTGGTTTTTTAATAAATTTTACATTAATTGCTTTTCATTTCCTTTGAGAGTACTCCTTTGTTTCTACTCTGCAAGAATAAATATCCAATTTGCCTATCTGTATTTTTATTATTTTGTGCAGCAGTACTGTTATCTCCCATTGTATACATAAAATAAATAGTCTCATTTTTTGTGAGTTGTGGAGTAATAACATTAAAACATTATTTGTTTCTATTTCAAAATGCCATATAAGTACTTTCATATACTGGCTTAGGACAGCTTAAATTTGCTTTAGCGCAAGGTCAGAATTTTTAAAATTTTCTTTCCTCAAAGTAGCTTTCCATAACCATATGGTTCTACAACTCAAAAGACAGTAAATTCAGTAAAGAGACAGAGGAAAAAAATCAGCTCTGAAACTGAGTATTCAACACAATGAACCTAACTGGTGGAAGTTAATTGAAGCAGTATTCTTAATGTTGTTTGGTAGAAGTATTGTCTTCTTTAGAATTTTGGTATTATTCTTTAGAATTATTATTTCATTTTCTAGTATTTCAAAATCAGGGTGAACAAGCATTTTCACTAGGCATGATTTTACTTAGTGAGAAAAGCAGCCCCATTTGCCTTTAAATAGACATATTGGTTCTATTGCATGCTTCTCTTAAAAAAAAAATTAAAATCCCAGAAATATTGATAAACCCTCTCAGCATTCACATTTTCAGTTCACCATAATTAAGTGTCCAAGTTCTCATTTTTCATTTGCTAAATAAAAGCATATTATATTTTTTCTTATTGTGCTTGCAGCAAAAAAAAAATTGAACACCAGAAGGGCTTGCAGGTGCATATTATACATTTGACAAAGACTAACTAGACAGAAGAAGAAACTAGAAATTTTATTGATTCTCTATGGAATGGAAAGACTGTTACTACACTGGAAGGTTTTGCTTTTCCACAAAAGAAATGCAACAAAGGAAATACAACACATAAGAAATGTATATATCAAAACAATATATAATAAAAAATTTATCATTTCAGAACTAAACCATACGCCATCCTACTGCTTATAATGGAAAGAAACATGTTAGGTACTTTAAAAAAGACAATTAAAGAGAAATAAATCCACATGTGTAAAATTATTAATCAATTTTTCCCTACTGTATATCCTTTCTCTGCTTGAATTTGGGTTCAAAACCAAGAAGAGGCTCCCAAAATATTCAGAAGTGTTTCTTTTCCTTTAATGAAGCAAACACCAGAATTCATCAGAGCAGTGAATTTAATATCAACTTTAACATCTCTAGTGTATTTCCCAGAGATGCACTTTCTCATGGTAAAGGTTCCACTAAGCTAAGGCACAGTGTCAGTGGAAAAAGAGGAGTAGCACGACTCTTTTGTTGGAAGCCTAAGATACAAACACATGGGAGGCTGAGGATCAAGTTCTTATCCTGCTCAATTCAAAACAATTCAAAACCCCTCACATTCAAGGGGACAAGAGCACTCACCTCACACTGAAGGTCCTGTATTTGCCCTGAATACCAATATAATATGGTACTTCACAAAGGCTTCTGTTTTCCTTCCAGCAGAGAACAAAAGCAAATGTCAGAATCTCAGAAGTCACCATGTAACAGAATAGTCACCGTGCCATCAGCTGCATAGGGAACAGATTTTCAAAGTCAAAAAGTGGGACACCTTATGCCGTCTCCTTTTATAGTGATGAAACTCTTATGTGCTTGGTCTTCTGCCTCTTTGAGTTGGTGTAGGAAATCTCCTTCACAGCAGTAAAGGCATCAAAGAAAGTCTCAGTTCTACTACTTTTCTCTTGGGAATAGTCATTTATAAAAGCATAAAAAGTATTTTCATGCTATAGCACAAGTAGCATTATCAAACCCAAGAGTTTAGGAAACCAGTTTGTAAGCTAAACTTTGTCCTCTGTCTGTTGTTCTGTCATGATTCCTGTGGAACAGAATTTCTTGTATCATTTTGTCATAGCACATTTTTCATAAGCCCCAAACACGATTTTGAACTTCATTATAGTTGAATTTCTGCATTATTTAAATTTTAATAAATGTAAGAAAGTCAAAATATGTTTAAGTTCAAAGTTGTAAATTTATGTGAATTTTCTTTTTTAAAGCCAAGAAATAACAAAATATAAAAAGAAAAAAGGCATTGAAATGCCACACATTAACTTGTTTTTAGAATTGGAGAACATACTGCAGTTCATGCTGGTATGTTTATAGACTTTTCTGTAAAACTCAGTGGCATCTGCTGAGTTCTTGTAAGGATTTTGAAATCTACACTCAACAATATTTTTATCTTTAATAACACCTTTTTTGCACAGAATCTATATATACCTCCATCATCTATACATACAAATTCACATACATATATAAGGTCAATTGCCTAAAAATTGTTCTTTTTTGCAAGATATTTTGAGAAAGTCCATCAGATCAGTTGTAAATGCAATTACAAAGCAATGAGATATTTATTTTGATAGATTTTATAATATTTATGAGGGATTATATCATTTGAGAGAAAAATAATGTTTGAAAAACTATGAATATTTTCCTGCCTATTCTAGGAAAGTAATAAAAGTTAACTACATTTTAAAATAGTGTTTTGCAATTCAGAGTTCTCTTGGACAGTTTTGAATATGAGTTGATTTTTGCCTAAAATTTAATGAGGTGCATATGTACAAGGCAACTTTATGGCCTTTTGCTTCTGTAACACGTAGCTTTAGTACTTCATTCTCATAATTGTTTATTAATATTACACTTGTTTAACCTAAATGCATATCTCACTGCTCATGCCATATTCACACAAGTGAGATTAAGTTCTTTGAGTCTTTCATCCCTGGAGGTATAGACTTAGGGACATGGCGCTTAGGGACGTGGTTTAGAGGTAGAGTTGGTAGTGTTAGTAGAATGATTGAACTTGACAGTCTTAAGGGCCTTTTACAGCCCTAATGATTCTATAGTTCTATGATCCTGTGAGCAAACTCACCTCATATTAAGAAAGAAAGGGAATGAAATAAATGTGAAGCCTTCAAACTTCTACAGTTATCACCCAACTTATTTTAAAAATATAAAAAATTTAATGAGTTTTCACACTTTCTGCAGAAGACCCAGAAAAGTCTAATGCTATGGCAACTAAATTGCTGTATAAAACTTATTTTGATGCTGTTGATGCTGCACATATTTATTCCTTATATTGAATTACTACATGAAGACTTATACCATGATGTAACTGTGTGCATCTATAGTGAAGAAATCAAAACACTGATTATGTCTCATCCTCAAAACACTTCTTATGTCTGATTTTACTCATGGAAGGTAAAAAGATAACATCACCTTTATCTACAGTAGTTGAAGAAATCTTCTGAAGAAGAGGATTCTGACAAGCAGGGAAATTCTTGTGATTGTTAGAATTATAACATTTAATTGAAACAGAAGTTCAGATCGGGAGTTATTCTATACCAGCATCTGGAAATGCACTGACTTTTGTTTACCTGAATCTAAAGTCAAAATACAGCGAAGTATCTAAAAGTGGCAAAAGAATAAGAAAGAGATGGGTTAAAAAGAAACTTAGTAAAAGCAACAAAAACTAAGCTTTTACAGAATTCTAGTATCAAACACATGGAAAAGAAATGGACCTGAAAATCTCTGTCTTCTACAGAAATTAAGAATTTCTTAGAGAAGTATAGAAATGGATATAATTGTATTTTAGGTTAGGTAGATTATCACAGAAGAAACAGAAATATTTGATTTCAGAACCTTCAAAATAATAAACAAATCTGTGAGAACTCCAATCTCAAGACCAGATAAAAGGTGCATAGAGTGAGTGAATATTCATATATATTAAAATAATTGTAAAGATTCACATGTCTATCAGCTAAACATGTGCAAAGTAGGGGCATTATTTTGAACTCACTGGATCTATGACAACTTGCATCAGATGCTGTCTTTCCCAAACCTTTGTTATATGTGAGGGAGCCCTGCTTTCCTGGGGATAGCTGAACACCTGCCTGCTGATAGGAAGCGGTGAATGAATTCCTTGTTTTGTTTTGTTTCCATGCAAAGGTTTTGCATTTAAACTGTCAACCCATTGATTTTTCTCACTTTTCTCACTTCTCACCTTCTGATTTTCTTCCTCGTCCCAGTGGGGGGGATGAGTGGGCAGTTTTGTGGGGCTTAGTTGCAGACTGGGGTTAAACCACAACAATATATTGATTTGCATATCTTCCATTCTTCTTCCCAAGACTTCAAAATAATCAAAGCAGACTAAAACATTTTCTTATTTTTAGTCCTTCAAGTACTTCAGAAGACAGAGTAGGGAGCGCTGTGAGGATGAGGCAGGAGATAGGTGCATTACCTGTGAGTAAAGGAGGAAATTTCTGTGGAGCAGCAGAGCATAGGACCATTTGCTTGTTTATTTTTAACATGTTAGAAGGTATTGGTTTCAAATTGACTAAATCTTTCTTTGTTCATGGATCATTGACTGGGTAGATTGTAACAGCTCCTTTGGAACCATTGTGGTACATCATTTCAGTACAACCATTGCGAGTGTGTGTGCAGCCTCTCTGTTCCAACCTCACCAAAAATGTCATTGAAATCATTGCCTGTGGCTGAGCATATTGTTTTTAAACTTTCATCTAATAGTTACTTATATTATTAAGTATCATAAGCAGTTAGAACATGCTGTAAATGAACTGTTAAAAATATATGTTCTGAAAACTAAAACAATTGTATAATTTAAAAAAAAATCCCTCTACAAGTAAAAAAAAAAAAACCATATAGAAACATTTTTAAAATCTTATTAAATAAAAAATAATAATTGAAAACAAAATGTTACCAAGGTAGAAACACAGCCTCAGACTACAGGGTTTGCCAGGATTTGTGGGTACGGTGCTGGTTGTCGTTAGCATGCTGAGCCTGCTATAGCTCTGTAGTGTTTCCTAAACCTGCAAATAAAGTCATGATCAGGTTCAACAGAGGAAGCTTAAAGTACATGAGAGAGGCCTTAGAGTTAATAAGCATTTGGGAAATCTTAAGAAGGGAACCAAACAGTATTTCAGGTAGAAATAATGCCCCACATGAAAGCAGTGAATGTTGTCCTGCAAAAAAGATATTTCTATCTAAAATAGGGAAACAATATGTGTAAATAATATTGCATGTAATTTCCAATTTCAGATTTTAGGTTTCTCTTTTAAAACATCTATTTCAGCAAAACTTTCTAAGGGAAGCTGGTCTGAGTTATATCACAGTCTAGCAAACTTTCTGTTTTGTGAATATCATGGTTTCCAAAATCAATGGATTTCAGATTTTTCCATGGATTCTAAAAATCAATTACAGTGCAGAATTTTAATTAATATTCTCAAGTGTCAGCATATGTTATTTTATGGTCCTTTCATTGTTATTGGGTTCAAATTCTTTCTCCCCTTGTAAAAAAATGGAGGTGAAGGAAAGAGCATTAAACAGCAGAAAATATATGGTAATTGTCCTGTCCTGTTGATTCTTCATCTTCAGGTAGCACTTCCACACAGGTATAAGACAGCCACAACATCTTTGGGCAACCTGTTCCAGCATATCACCACCTTCACAGTAAAGAATTTCCTAATGTTTAGTCTAAACCTACTTTGTTTCTCTTTCCCCTTTTCTTATTACTACATGCCTTTGTAAAAAGTCCCTGTCCAGCTTTCTTGTCATCTCTGTTTAAGTACTGAAAGGCCTCAATTAGGTCACCCCAAAGTCTTTTCTTCTCCGGGCTGAATAACCCCACCTCTATCAGCCTTTCCTCACTCCATGCCCTGCTATGGAGTTGCTCTAAAATGTCCATGTTCTTCTTATATTGTGTGCGCCAGAAGTGGATGCAGTACTGCAGGTGGGGTCACACCAGAGTGGAGTAGAGGGACAGAATCACCTCCCTCAGCCTGCTGGCCATGATGCCTTTGATGCAGCCCAGGATGCATTTGGCTTTCTGAACAACAAGTGCACATTGCTGCCTCATGTTGAGCTTCTCATGAACCAACATATCCAAGTCTTTCTCCTCAGAGCTTCTGCAAATTCATTCTCCACCCAGCCTGCAGCTGTTTTTGGAATTTCCCTAATCTACATGCGCTTGATTTTGTTGAACTTCATGAATTTCACACAAGCCTGTCTCTCTCAAGGCTTCCAAAATCCCTCTGGATGATATTCCTTTCCTCTGGAGTGTCAACCACACCACGCAGCTGGGCACAGTTGGCAATTGCTCTCTCACCGTCCATGCCACCAACAAAGACAACAGAAAGTGCCGGTCCCAAAGCCAGCCCCCGAAGAAGGAGGCTTTTCACTTATCTCTACTTGGACATCAAACCATTGACTTCAAGCCTTTGAGTGTGACCTTCCAGCCAGCTCCTTAAGACTGACTGAATTGTCTTCAATAAGGCTGAAATGGAGATTTAGGGAAAAATATATGATTTTGAATTCCACAACTTTTGATAAACAAAGTATCTCACCCAAAACACAATTCAAATTCTACTTTGAAATAGTTCATAATTTTCATCAGCTCCCTTCTCTTTTTCTAACCCATAAGAATTGACTTTGTGTTGTGTTTCTGAACTGCATCTTTACAAGAGAATAATGTATTTTATACTGATTAGAAAAAATCACATAACAGAATGAAAGCTGAGGCAAAAACCAGCAAGTCGCATAAGTGTTGTATGACCTCTCTGCTTGCTCTCTTCCTCTTGAACTTCCAAGCCCTGCAGTCTTTTACCCATTGGACTCATATTCAAAAGGGTTAACAGTGTACAAAATGTTATGCTCCAAAAAAACCCCAAAAACTAAAACTGCCGGGCTTTTACTTGTCTAGAATTTAGAACATCATAAATGTGGCTGCGTTTCCTAAGCTGTTACAGATAAAACTTCCAATATTCCTTTGAGACTATTGTATTATTTCTGCTAGGTCTTAGAGCAGAAGCCCAGAGTCATTCATCATCTCTGAATATGACATCTCTCTGACCAACAAGTCACTTAACAAAATCTTCCAGCTGGTCACCAGTATTATATGTAAAGAGAGCAGTAAATCCCAGGAGGAAACAGATCCTTTCCTCCCCCTTGTCTCTTGTCTAAGGAGCATAGATTGCCTGGAAAACAGTTTTCAGGCATCTTAATTGAATGCCAGATGAACTTCCTCTTTAATGAGAAGTAATATTACTGCCCAGGCAGCAGAAGTTAGTGCTCTGCTCCACGTCCCAAAATATTTCATTAATATTAACCAAGGTTTCCTACTCTCCCCAGGCACCAATGCTGTAGCAGAGAAGAAAGATGCAAATAACTCTCATAGTCACCCAACTAATCACTGGAATAACGAGTGCAGGAATAACAGGTCCAGAGAAGTGATGTTTGTCAGGTGAAGGAAATAGGTCTTTTCCACGTGGAAAAAAGGTTTTGCTACTGTAGTTACAGGTAAAATCCTTTTGTACAGTATTTTAGCTTTAAAAGTGTACTTTTCTATTATTGGCTTTTGCAATTTTAAAAATAAAAATAATTCCTAATAGCAAGACATTATTATTACAAATTTTGCATTAGAGGGTATTAAAAATAATAAATCCTTTGTCATGGCCTGCCAAAGTATTCTGTTCAATGATAGGTTATAAAAATTTCAAAATTAAATTTGATTGTAAATACAAATGCATATAAAGAAGACAGAAGTGCCTTCAAGTGTTTTGAAGGGCAGCTAAGCTCTCAAGGTTGGACGAAGATGATAATTTTTAATGCAGCTGTGCAATTTGTTCAATATGAGGCTAAGATATCCATAAGCTTGTAGAACCTAAGTACCAAACTACCATATCTGATTCATGCCATCTTTTGAATAGTTCCATTCTAACGTTTGTGTGGAACACAAAGGAACATGGATAAAAATGAAAAGGCCCAGCATGAGACCTGCCATGCTATCCATAGCATATCACTATGTAAAGTACATGTTGTTTGTGTAGTGAATGTGTGCATACATTACCAAAATCTGAGTACAATACAAATGTTTACTTAATTCTAGTCATAGAGAGCTTATTTTCTTTGGTATTGTTACCTAATAACTTACACTACTCCAGAAGCCTTCAAAAAGTTGTCCCATATGTAAGGATTTTACAAATTACTTTATTTTACCCAGTTTGCTTGCCTTGGAGAAAGGAAATGGTGACCCTGATATAGAATATTTCCAAACATTGGGACTTCTTAAGTCATTGTGAAGTTTAGCAATACTTTATAAAGACTGGTAAGAAGTTATAGACTCCTATCCATCCTCAAGGAGAATGTACTGGGTTTGCAAATAAGCAGAAAGGAAAGAATTTATTACCAAAATATTCTTCAGAGTGGATTAGCAGATATGTTACATTTGCTGCCAGTTACTGTGGGCTGAGAGTATAAAGCTAAGAGATTCTTGGGTAGAGAAGGAACAGCAGGAGGTTATGCCTATTTTGCATCTCATTCAGGAATGGTTGTCTCCCACTGCTGTAACTGTTCCCCAATTTCCCTTTGACTCTGATTCCTTCTTCCTTCTGAATACCCCTGCAATTCCTTCTCTTTGTCATGTCCTAGGCATATTTTCATCATTGCATCTCCAATGGATTTCTAGAAGCTACCTGGCAGCAAGTCACCCTTGCACTATTAATGTCTTACCTCTTCCAGTCTTTGAAGTGTATGTCTGAAAACTTTTCTACTGGAATGTATATGATAAAATAATTTGTTGAAAGATAGACATACATATTAAAAAGGATAAATATCTAAGAGTTTAAAGACATGATCTTTACCTTAAAGATACATACATTAGTGGTGTGGTCACTGCAATGCTGCTGTAATTCCTAAGCACTAGTATCTTCCTCAGCATCTGAATCACCAGCCTTGAGTCACATGCAGAGGCATGAAGTCCATAACAACTAGGAAAAAAACAATGCTCTGCTGGGAGTCAAGAGTGAGGAGAAGTGTAAAGAACAACTAGGCTCCACTCTTCCCCCTGTGGTACTTCTTCCTCCCTCACCTTACATTTTTAACACAGAACCAAACAAATGCATTGTCTGACTCATTCTTTTAAAGAGCCTCTCACCTGGGGAAGGGGCTGGAGGGTTGGGATGCTGACTCTCTTCTCCACATAAAGCTACATACAAGGTTCAGTGTGATACTCGCTGCTCAGGCCATGCTCTCTTCCTGCAAGGCAAAACAGCTCAGTTTTCAGCAGGCCTGAAAATATTCTCAATTCATGAGTAGGCTGTTATCTAGAGATTGAACTACTCTCCAGAGTAAGGAAATATAGATTTATTTGCATATAAGATTTCAGCCATGAAAAATTTTTATTTTTTTCCCCTTGCCCTTTCATTCAGATTATAGTTTGAATATCTCTTCTTCTCTGATTAAACTAGCATCCTTGTCCTGTTTCAACCCACAAAATCTTTGCTCTATTCTACGCATAAGACGAAACTATTTCTCCAACACCCTTAACAGCTTTTAATCTATTATTTATTATTAAACCACATAATTTTATTATTTATAGCTTTTCTTGTAAAGTGTCTTGGGATGCATTTTTATGAAGTGCTATTCAAAATAAAATTGTATTGCACTAAAGAACAGATCTCATTTATTTTTTAATAATTATTTGATCTTGCCTTGATTTACTGAGTCACTAAGGCATCTTATTCCGGATGATTTAAGGGATGCTATGAAGTTAAAACTCATATAAACTCACATCCTCAGCTAATGTAATAGGCAAAGTTCCAATGCAATCAATGGAGGTCTGCCAATTCACACTAGTTCTGTCCTACCACAGTTTGTAAAAATCTCTTCTCGTCTATGTTTTAAATGACATTCTAGATGCCAAATAATTTCTTTTAATCTACATTGCTTGTCACTGTATAGAGTTTATTTTTTCCATTTCATCTTACTTAGACAGGTAAATCAGACTGGTTTATTTCTAAAAGCCTTTCAGTTCTGCCTCTACTATAATACTATAATTTTGAAAGGTTTTTCACTGCTAACTCTGCGGGGAAATGCAATAAGATTGAAGCTATATGCTTTGCAAATTTTATGGAAATGCTTTTGTCAAATCATTGTCACCAAGAACTTCCTTATTAATATAACATTATAGTGCTCTATCTCAAACACTGTAAAAAGAATATAAAATAATATATACACATGAACACCTGAATTTTTAAGTGAATCAATGACTTTAGGTTCTTCCATTGTCAGACACACAACTAAGAAATCACAGGGACACCTGAATCATTAAGATTCTGAAAAGTCACATAAATAGTGCATGCAAAGAGAGACTCAAAATATGACAAAAAATATAGTAAGAAAGCCCTGCTTCTGTGTATGGAAAACAAAGTAGGTGCTATTTTACATTTTGCCACCTAATCTGTTTTTACATTTTCTTATTAATATTGACAGGAAGTTGTTACTAGTAGACATGGAAGAGCAGAAATCCTAAAACTATCTAGTGATGTGAAATATAGTTTTGCATCCTGATAGTCTACATAACTTCTCCAGCAATGCTCTTCATATCTCCCATTTCAGTATTAAGCCTTTACCTTCAGTAGCATCCCTAATTTTAACTCTCTGACTGCCTAGTTATAATTTAAAATTATATTATTTTAATATGCAATTTACTTCAGGTACAGAATATGTGGTGGTTTGGCTCTGGATGGATACCAGGTGCTCACCAAAGTTGCTCTATCACTCTTTTCCTCAGCTCAACAGAGAAGAGAAAATGTAGTGAAAGTGTCATGAATCAAGAGAAGGAAAAAAGAGACCACTCACCAATTCCTATCAAAAGTAAAAGAAAGTTATTGGGGAAACTTGGGAGAAATTATTTATTACCAAATCAGAGTAAGGCATGAGAAAAAAATCAAACCTTAAACCACTTTTGCCCCACCTTGTGATACTACTTGTCCTGATTTACTCTACCTCGTCCCCACTTCATCAGCACTACAAGGGCACAGTGTAGAAGCCCAGAAGATAAGTTGTTTATGTGTTTGTCTCAATACAATAGCCAGATGGCCATGGAGCCAACCAAGGACTGTTGGTAAGAACACACTGCAGGAAAAAAATGGATGAGAGAGCCATATGGTGGTAGGAAAGCATTTTCCTGGGACAAATATCCTTGTTCTGGCTCCTGGAGATAAGCTAAAGCACAGGAATGAAGTTGACAATCTGGCATGAATTTTCGAGCAAAGACTGATGATGTAGGGGGAAAAATCAAGAGCACAAAAGATCCCCAAAGCCCTCCAACCCATTTCCAGAAAGGTCTAGAATGAACTGTGCATGATAAATAATTTGCACAGAAAATGAGAAAGTAAGCTTCAGGGTGGAGGAACTTATCTTTAAAAAAGTATCCTCACAAATCCTGGGCAGCCCCCCCAGGACCATAGACACCCCATCAATTGGATCAATGCTAGAGCCAGAACTGATCTTCTTTTCCTTTCCCTTTCCTTTCACTGTCCCTCTCTTCAGTCTCTCTCTTCTCTTGCACCCTACTCCTTATTCAAAACCTAGCACCATGTGTTTATGTTACAAGATAAGAAACTAGCTCACCAAGTTAACATTCCATGCCAAGTGTATCATTTACTAATAAAATTTTGCACGTTTTTGCAGACCTTCTGACTTTTATTTTTCCATTTCTTCCCACTGCTCCAGCATGGGTCTCTTCCACAGAGTGCTCTCCTTCAGGAACAGACTGTTCAGTCTGGTTCCTCCATGGGATCACAAGTCCTGACCAGTCTGCTCTGGGACAGACTTCCCACAGGATCACAACCTCCTTGGGGTGTCCACCTGCTCCAGTGTGTGCTCCTCCATGGGCTGCCTCACTATGGCCTTCACCACGGCTGCAGCGGAATCTCTGCCCTGGTGCCCGGCCCATCTCCTCCCCCTCCTTGTTCACTGACCTTGGTGTCTGCAGAGCAGTTTTTCTCATATATTCTCACTCCTCACTTCCACTGCAGTTGCACAGTTTTGTTTTTTTTCCTGCATCCTAAATATGTTATCTCAGAGGCACTACCACTGTCACTGGTGAGCTCAGCCTTTGCTGGCAGTGGGTCCATCTAAAAGCCAGCTGACATTGGCTTTATCAGACATAGAGAAAGCCTCTAGCAGATTCTCACAGAAAGCAGCCCTTTAAACCCTCCACTACCAAAATCTTGCTATGTAAAGGTAAATAAAATTTCCTTATTAGTTAAGCTGCTTCCTGGTTATCATTCTTATTTTCAGACTTTTTACTATCCTGAATTACCACAGTCAAATATAATGGAAGTTCATGTTTCAATTTAATATAAGGCAGGAAAGAAATGAAATTGTACCATGTATCTTCAGACTAGCATTGATACAAAGGTCTAAAAGCTGCTTACTAAATTGAAGGCATATTGTTGCCTTAAATTTTGTGATGGTTTAGCTCCACTGTGAAACTGAGCTCCACACAGCTGGTTCCTATGTCCCTCTGGTGGGATGCGGGAGAGATCAGAAAGGTAAATTGAGAAAACTGATGGGTGGAGATAGACAGTTTAACAGGTAAAGCTAAAGGTATGCACACAGGCAAAACAGACCAGGGAATTCAATCGCCACTTCCTATGAGCAGGGAGGCATTCAAACATCTCCAGGAAAACAGAGCTCCCCCACTGTCCTGGTTACAGAGAAAAGGCAGTGGAGATTTTTATGCTCTTTATTTCACTCATGACGTTGCTGGGTGGCCTGGTGTCAGCAGGAAATACTGGGACCAGGAGCAGGGAGCTTGTCATTCTTGCCTAGGTCACTGCAGTGCAGTGGACTATCCTCTCCAACCCCAGTGTACTTGGGCTCTTCTGCTGCCTGCTGGCTTCATTCCCTCTTCCTATTTTTCCTCCAGAGCACTGCTATGGAGTTATAGAGTTAAAGCAGGCAGCTCCAAGTGGCAGAGAGTTTGAGGATGTACTTCAAACAATCACAGAGGACTGAGCTCAGCCAGCAGCTGTAGAGCCCCTTTATTTGGATGAGCTAGCCTATAGATTTTGTTTTGTCACAGATTTTCATTTGTTTTGGGGTGGAGGGGGTGTGGGGTGGAAAATGTTAATCCAAGGAAGTTTTCCCCACCATATTGCTCCTGTTTGGAGACCACACTGGGCCCTGTCTCGCTCTGTTCCCAGTGGTGAATGCCCTTTTGTGCATAGGACACCTTCTGTACTTTTTCCTATAGTTTGTGTACTTACTGCTGTGGTTATTGTGATTTTAGTAATTTTTTATTTTCAATTTATAATCTCTCCTTAATGTCCCTCCATTATCAGAAGGGTTGGGGGCGGGGGCAGAGTAGCATATTTGGAGTTTATTTCCTAGCTGGTTGTTAAAACCAGCACTATCACACATAATGGTGACTTGTGAAGACAAATGCCATCACTCTGCATGTCCTCCCTTTCCTTCTCCCTCCAGCTTTATGTGCTGAGCATGGCCCCATGTTGTATGGGATGTCCCTTTGGTATTTGTGTTCAGCTGTCCTGGTTGTGTCCCCTCCCAAGTCCTTGTGCACTCTCAGACTCCTCATTGATGACATGAGGAGCCAAAAAGGCATTGACATTGTGCTTGCTGTAATGAAAATACCCCTGTGTTATCAACATTCTCTCCAGCACAAATGCAAAACTTAACCCCATTCTAACTACTACGAAGAAAATGAACTCTATCCCAGTCAAAACCAGCAAAAATGGTTGTTATTTTTCCATAGAATTGAAAAAAAAATATTTTGACTATTTTAACAAATTACTTCCAGGGTTTGATTTTTTTTTTTAAATAAGAGTAATCATCGCTTGAAAATGCTATCAATACTGAATTCTTTACTGCTTTTGTGGGAATGATTAATTGCTGCTATTTTGACAAGCACTTTTAATTGGCTAATATAAAATGCAAAAGTGTGGTAAAAATTTCAGTAGATCATTTTTCAAGTAAGAAAACCAGCAAGACAACAGAAACAGGAATGAAGTCAGGAGCTCCTTTTGCTCTTAAAAAATCAGCAAGAAAGAAGTATTTTAACTTCTCCTACTTGTCCTTTTTTCAGTTGGAAGAGTTAATTTTCCTTCTCATGGCTGGTAGAGTGCTGTGTTTTGAATTCAGTATGAGAATAATGTTGATAAAACACTGATGTTTTGCCTTTTGCAGACTACTGCTTGCTATAAAGGAAGAACTTCTCAGTGTCTCATGCTCGGCGAGTGAAGAAGTGCAGATGAAGCCAGTGTGGAGCACAGCGAGGACCTGAACAGGCCAAAGGGCTATTCCTTACCTCAGAACATCATGTTCAGTATATAAACTGAGGGGAGCTGGCCAAGAAAGGCCAATCACTCTTCAGGACAGGCTGGGCATTCCTCAGAGGGTGGTAAGAAATTCTGTTGTGAAAAAATCACTTGTTTTGCTTCAGGCTTTTGTTGTTGTTGTTGTTTTGTGGGTTTTGGTTTTTTTTTGGTTTTTGGTGGGTTTTTTTTGTTTTGCTTGTTTGTTTGTTTGTTTTGTTTGTGTGGGTTTTTGTTGTTGTGGGTTTTTTAACAGTTCTTAGCTAGGCACTAAGGTTTTACTTTTATCCCTGTCGTGGTTTGACCAGGAAGGAGTGGGAATTCTGGGAAGCTGTGGTCAAACCAATGAAGGTTTTGAGTTTCATACTGACACCTGGTGTAGCCAGTGGGGTTTAGACACACCTCCGAGAATACACAGGGGTTAAAAGCAAGGCACTGCCCTGGCACTTCCTCTTTGGGACATCGTCGGGCGAAGAGGTCAGATCTCTTCCCCCGCCCAGCCCGCTGCTGCTGGGCGGGGAGGGGCGGCCATGCGGTAGGCCAGGGGCCTGGACAGAGGTGGGGGTTGAGGGGCTTTCAAGGATGGAAGGGTGGGGGAGCCCCAAGAGACATCGAGACATCGGGCGGCCAGCCCCCCCCTCCGGGAGGGAGAGCGGCCGGCCGCAGCAGCAGCACGTGTGGGAGTATCATCTCGTCCCAGGACAGACAGAGACTGAAAACTTTTAACCCTTTCTTGCATGATTGGGGCCTTGCAAAAATGCTAATCCTCCTCGAAGCTGAATAAGAAGGGAGATGAGAGATGAGATGAGATAAGGACCTGGCCCGAAGAATGTGGAGATGATTGGATGGGGAGAGATGATTTGGAGTGGCCTTTTGGCTGGACTTTTCTCGTAGCTATGGACTCAGTTGTTCCTGTGACACAGACTGCATTTAGGGGGAGGCAGTGCCTCAAAACCAGGAAGGTTTCTTCGTGAGGACCCCCCGGCCCCAGGGGGTTGGAAAAATATGGGGGGGACAGATGTCCCAAAAGCAGAGACTGTGCCTTTTTGGAGTGAGACAAGGCATCCTTGAAAGACAACCCTAAAAGCAGCTCTGGTCCATGTCATGTCTCAGTGGTGAGAGCACTGGGCATGGAAGGACGATGTTACAAGCGGCAGAAGGACTTTTTTCCCAGGCGGTGCCGAAGTAACAGAGAAGCACACGAGGTTTCAGTGTGTTTCCAGGAGAAGCCCATGGAGCGAGAGGGACTCCTTTCCTCTTCATGAACTGATGTTTGAGTATGCTGGAGTGTCGTGCCGGGTGTTTTGGGAGGGTGTATTGGATTGGGAAGGTCAGGGAGTGGGGAGGAGGAGGGTTTTTTTGTAAGGTTTTCAATTTCTTTTTTTTTCTTTCCCTATTTTCCTGTAGTTTAGGTAATGAAGTGTTCTTTATGTTTAAGTTGGAGCCTGTTTTGCTTATTCCTGGTCGCGTCTCGCAGCAGACACCGGGGTGGGGCATTTTCATGGGGGGCACTGGCTCTGTGCCAGGCTCAAACCATGACAATCCCATTCTTCTCCCAATCCCACTAGGGCAGGGGAGTAAGCAAGTGACTGCATGGTACTTAGTTGACTGATGGAGTTGAGCCATGAACATGAGAAATGAATCTAAAATTTCCAGTCACTACAAAAGTCAAGCTCAACTGTTAGCATGCAAGATTCAGTTCAAGATGAAACCACTAATATTTAGGTTTCTATGTTTAATTGTCTAATGGCATATGAGATATCAAGGCTTACATCATAGACAATGGAGATCTAGTAAATGCAACTGATGGATCCAATTAATAATAAGATATGCTAATTAATAATATGATGCTTGCTTTAGGATCTTTTTCATAGTGAGCCAAACTGCTCTCCACAGTCTATTGACTAAGCCTTTACTGTCTGGTATGAAAGCTTAGTTAACTAAGATATGACTACCTGTTGTAATGTGTTGTTAAGTTTCTTGTGTTATTCCCCCAATTTATGTATTGTTCTCCCCTATTATGTGTAAAATGGTTTTGTTCCCCCAGTATTTCCCGCCACTGCTACCCTGTCAGCTAAGTTGCTATGGTAACTTCGCTATTCATAGTTGCCGATATGTAATTGCTCCTCCCCTGGTTTCCCTTATAAGTGAAAGTTGTCTCCTCCCTGGGCCCAGTCAATCACCCCCTTCTCCTCCCAGGTTTCGAGAACCTTCTTCTCTCTGGGGGTTATGGTTGGCTGCCGCCCCGGGGCCCCTCCTTTGCTTAATATTAGTTGGTTATTTAGGTATGTCAATTATGTTTAGGACCTCCAAATATGTATTATTATTGGTTAGCTGGGTTTCCCTACCTTTTCACCCCTTTTTCCCTTAAAACCCTGTCTCGCCCCCTGTTTGGGGCCATTTGCTGGTGGTCCCCATGTTTGTTGGTGCTTCTGTAATAAAACCGACAGTTTACCTCCAGCAAGTGGTCGCCTCCTAATTCGTCTCGCACTCGCGCCACTCCGAGCTATCTCCCAGCTCAGCCCGAAGCCAAGACGCCGAGGGGGGCTGGCTTCAGATGTGCAGGGGTGCCCCTCACTAGCTAGCCGGATTCCAGGGCTCAGTTCTCCCTCACACAACTACCCACTGCCACATGGGTAGTTACAAACTCAGTTCTTTATCTCAGATTGAATCTTGCACTTTGGCATAAGGTTCAGTTACCTGAATATGGACGTTTCATGTCATTAAAGCACCCTCAAGCATACACATTGCTGCTGTTGCAGGGTTACAACGTGTAACACAGGACTTGTGGAGGACTGTGTCCTTTGAGAGCAGCAGCTGGAAGCCAGGAAGATACCCAGTGGGATCTCAAATTTGGGTTTAGGCAAACTCTTAACTATTTGAAAAATCTCTGTTTTATTTATATCCCTATATTGTTGGACAAGGACTTCTAAAATCAAATAGTATGATGAGAAATCTAAGTCTCAGCAGGTCTAGCCCAGGCTATGGGGCTATGGGAAGGGTTGAGGTACATGTCTTATATATATATATAATAAATGGGGGCTAAGCTTCTGCTGTCTGAGTACAAGAGACTGAAGAAAATGAGTAACTGTAAATTAAAGCTGTGTCAGGCAGCCACACACACAAAATCCAGCATATTAGGGAGTTTTTTCCTCATGTATATCACAGCATATCATTTCCATATTTGAAATGGGTTTATATCTCATCAACCAAGTCAAACATATTTCAGTTTTTCTGCCTCTAGAGATGAGGCTAATTATCATTTCTGCAGGGGCTCAATAATGGAAAATCAAATAAAACTTGCACTGCTAGTATATTTCAGAGCTTCATATACAAAATTCATAGTGGACTGGCACAGAGTCAATTGTTGGGCTGCATAAGCAGTGTCCAGTTACATTGGTGCCAGGCAGAAACCTTCTCTCTAGGGTGTGTATATCTGCCTTTTCCTAAAGTGCTGAAAAAAGATTAACAGATTCACAAGGATTTTAAGGGGTTTCTGTACAGTAGCATAACTTTGAAAGTAATCTTGAAGTACATCTACATGTGTGTATATATATAGATATAGATATAACATTGAAAAAGTTACTTAGAAACTTAGAGCTAAGCATATTCTATGATGGCGTCTAAAACTGTGAAACATGAGAATGAATGTCCTGATTATAAAGTTGTGAATCTGCAGAAAATACAGATGAGAAAGTGTGTTTCTTATCAAGTTTGCCTTTACCTGTTCTGATTTCCACAAATGAAATAATTCTGTTTCAATGTTCTCGGAAAAAAAAAAAAAAAAAGATGTAAGATAAAGCCCTAGTAGACATGATTGCTAACTTTCAATCACATAACCCAGGAATCAATTACTATAAATATAGCAAGGTAAATTGAATTTGACAGACTTTTAGTGGGACTCATTTTGGTTTTTAGGTAACTATCTCATGATGAGTTCTTTGCTACTGGGGAAGACTATAACTTGTACATGGACCAATCAAAAAATTAATTCAAGATTCAGTCACAAATTTGACTGGATCATAGAATCATAGAATACTTTGAGTTGGAAGGTACCTTTAAAGGTCATCTAGTCCATCAATACACTTTTAATTTTTCCCAATGAATGTGTTCCACTTTGTGTGAAGTAATGAAATAATTTTTCAGCCACGCAAGGAGAGCAAGGGTGAATTATTTCTTATTTCTTTAGAACAGCCAGCTGGCAGTCAGAGGCATGGGTCCCAGTCCCTGCCACAGGGACAGGCTAAGCAGTGGGAAGGCTGCTTTGTGGACAGAAAAGAGGCAAACACCCTGGTGCTCAGAATTTAACACCTACCTATCCAGCTTGGCAGGGTTTAGATCTAGAGAACAACTCAATGATAAAGTTTTCAATTTTGGATTTAAAAGTTTAATCTGTACCACATAGGTCCATCTACCTCTCTTGTCCCTTTCCTCCTCTGTCTGTTTAAACTATTTAAAAGTAAAATTTCTCATTTAGCCAATCTTCATCACATTGATAGATATTACCACTTTAGCTAATAACAGTAAGATTTCCACTTATCTCTGATAGGACTCTAAGCACAAAGACATAAATTTTGGCCTAAAGTGACCCCAAGGAAGTCTGTGTCTTGAAATCCTAAACCAATTTTGTAAAAAAAATGAGTGTCTACCAATTCCTAACTAATCCTTGATTAAAGCAGAAGATATAAAGAGGTACAGGTGGAAGCAGCATTAACACAAAATTAGTTCAGTCCAATCAATTCCTTTGCTGCGCACATAAAATAAATCCATGGTGACAAGACACTTGTTAGAAAGATATCTCTGAAACTGACTAAAAATGTCAAGTAAACAAACAAAGCTATCTGTAAGGAGTAATTTAAAGTTTATTACTTAAAGCAAACAATGGAAGGAGCAAATGGCCATGGTCTGCATTCAGTGATATCAGAATAAAGCCAGAGTAGTTACGTCAATTTTGCACACACCTCTACAACTCGGCTACAGCTCTATTGAGCTAATAACAACACTCTTCATTTCTTTATTCCAGAAATTCAAGCAGTCCTTTAATGTATGGCACTTGGAGCACTGAAACTCTGACAGTCCCTCAGAGGTCATTTCAGGAACACCTCTTTTCATCCTGGAAGACTGAACTACTTCAATAACTCTGAGTCTGCCCATCCGTGATCCAGAGATGGCATGAGCTACACAAATTTCCATTGCGTCCTATCTCTCACAGCCCACTTTCAAAAAAGTGAAACACTGATAGTCATCGTGGAGATAGGATGGATGACATTAAAGTATAGCTCCCAGTCCTGTAGGCAGGACATGATATTTTTTTCCCCTCCCAAAAACACCCCCACTTGTGAAGGCTGACCTAGAACAGAGACTAGACAGAGTTAAAAAATAAAGTAGGTTTTCATTGAGAGGCCTCAAATAGATCCTCCTTGAGCAACAGAATCCAAAATGGCCACAAAATGGACCGTCTCAGACTTTTATAAGTTTTGGCCCATTAGCATATTGGAGCTAATTGTCCAATTACAGCTTTAGCCCATGAAGTCCCATCCTTCTTGTTTTCTGTCTTCGGTCCACCCTTGTTTATGCTCTTGGGCCTGAGATCTGGCTCAGCTGTCCTTGGGTCCCCAGCTAGAGAAGGAATTGCTTTGTCTACCTATTCTGTGCAGAGAGCTTACTATCCCCTTATATGAAGCCTAGACTTACACTAAGGCAGAATAGAATCTGAAAAATAGAAAGGCTAAAACCTGAGGCCTCATACTACAGCAATGATTTTTCCAGCTATTTTCTGAAGTTTTAATAAGAAGGGGGCATTGCCTTTATAACTTACTTTCTTCAAAAAGGTATGTTTCCCAGGAAAAAAGTATAATTTTTTTCCAAGTCATCTGCACATCAAACAGCTGAGTATGTAAAATATTATTTAATTTAGTAGAAAATTGTTTATGAACCAAAAGAAAACTTGTTCAAAAATTTCTCAGTCTTCACTGTAGATTTACTATCATCTGATAACAAGGGAAACAAAGCTAACTTAGACAAAATTTTAATTATAACAACATTGCAAAACCCCCCACATATTTCACTAATGATGGTAATTGAAACAGTGTTTACTTTGCTCTCACTGTAATTGCACTTCTAAATCCCAAGGAGCCACAGTCGTTCGGTTTGTGAAGATGTACTTTAATAGCAAGAGAATGTAATGTCAGAAAATAGAATAATAAATATTACTTTAGATGAAAAAGCCTTGCTTAGAGAGCTGCCCAATTGTAGGTTTAGCCTGAGTACTACCAAAAAAACTCTGCTGAGACTAATTGATTCCATCAACAGCTTATTTTAAGGACAAGTTATCTACTGTGATATGACAGTAGAGCATATTCTTTTCAATTTTGCCACAAAATATTTTGTTAGTAATATGTTTTACACAATTTTGTGCTCCTAAAAAACTCCAATTCCAACACCACTATTATTTTCAAGATATTCTAGATAAAGGTAATGCCATTTTCCAATGTGAGCTCAAGGATTTTTCTGTTAAGATGTTAATAAAAATGTATGTAGAAAATATTCATGATTACAAAAATTCATGCCCTATTTACAGAGGTTTTGAGAAGGGAGTAAATAAGTACATAAGGTTCAAAATTCTGTGGAGTTTTGGCTCCTCAGTCCATTATACATTTGGTGCTTTGGAATCCAATTGCTGCTTCAGACTGTAATTCAGCAAGACATGATGGAAACAGCTTTATACACAAAAGTTCATTGCAACTTTCTATACACTTAAGTATGTCTTAAAGGCTGGGATTTGAAAAATGAAGGAGCTGGATATGGAATGGTGACTTTCAAAAACTGATGACTGTAATACTCAATGGAAAGCAGCTTTTTTAAGACCTCTCAATCATAATTACCCCAGGATTTTAGACCTAGTCCTACTCTAAAGTGTCAAAATTTTATTGACATGAAATGGGAATCCAATCAGGTCCTAAATCTGTGGCTTAGGAGATTGGCTGTCCAAGAAACAGTTTTATGGAAAACAGAAAAGGGATTTTCAGAAAAGAGAAAAGGGATTTTCAGAGACCTAAAATGTTGCCTTTCAGCATGGCACATTTTTTACTGGTTTCTGAAGGGGACTGAACCTCCAGCAAATAAAATACATGATTCTTAAACAAGAGTGACAAATTCATGCATGGATGAAACTTAAAAAGGGAGAGAACTATATCTCTTTGCTCAGTAGCTTAGTGACAGTCTCCCATATGGTTCTCTTTATGATCATTCCCTTTTTCTTCCTTTTCAGTTCAGGTAGAATATGAACTCTTAAACAAAAATCCTTCTGTTCAGATTTTCTAGATAATAATTTTCACCCCTCATTTTTTTTTCCTTTTAACAAAAAATATTATATTACAGGCATTCTGGCTTCTGAAGAAGCCAAAATACCAGTGAACATATGTTACACAGTACATTTAACTCAACATTCCTTAAAATAAGATGAAGTTTTTTGCTTTTTCTTTTGTAAAAAGCTTTCAAATATTCAGTGCTTCCAGATTTTTTTATTTTATAAAAAACAAATCATGTACTTACCACATTATTCTTCCAATAGTGGTTTCATCTTTATATTTATAAGGAACCTTTGAGCAAAAAGGAAGTAAACATTAAAAGATGAAGGAGCTGGAATATCTTGTGTTTTGTTTGTTTTTCCTCATGACAAATTATAAAAGAGACGAGTATTAACTGAAAGAATGCATATTCATTTGCTGATGTTCTACCAAAATAAGTAATGCATATTATAAATATACTTTAATTTTGTAATATGTATTAATTCAAAACAGCCTGAAATTTTTCCCATTGCTGCTTAAGAAGTATTAGAGTAGATGTTAAGTTTAAAGAGGAAGAAAGACCAGCCCAGCCGGGCACTAAACTAATATTTTTAGATGTTATTTTCCAGTAAAGAAACATTATTTCTTTATGAGATGCTAGTTTTACTGTTTTCCCCCTGTGTCCATTCTGTCTATTAGGCAGATACATGCACATATGTGCTCAAAGAATTGCTTCATCAGGTCACAGGTTCCAAATTTCCTAAATATATCAACAGGAGTTAGGAGCATAACACTTTTGTGTCAAGAGGTGAGGAAAATTCTACCAAAAATGGGAAGGAAGGAGGAGGGAGGACCTTCTCGGAAGACCTTTAAGTACCTTTCAGTACTTAAAGAGGACCTACAAGGAAAATGGGGACAAATTCGTAATCAATTTTATTAATTAATTTCTTCCCCAGATCAAGCCTATTTTGCCTGTGATGGTAGCTGGTGAGTGATCTTTCCCTGTCCTTATGTCAGGCCATGAGCCTTTTGTTATATTTTTTCTCCCCTATCCAGCTGAGATGGGGAGTGATAGAGTGGTCTTGGTGGGTACCTGGCATCCAGCCAGGAATTACCCACCACTTGATTGACTGGATTCTAAGCCTTCATTAGTAGTGGTTGAAATTTGCATAAATTTGATTCCTTATGCTCAATGACAATACAATATTTCCTGAATACAAATTTCAAAAGACAGTATTTTTCACCGCTAATGTATTGCCATTAAATTAAATCTATAATGAAATGGAATATTAGCTATGCTACCAAATCAAAGTGAAAAGGGCCCAGAAAACAAAAAGGGTATGAAGATGGAACACTGACAGGTTTGATAGCCTGAGTGATATATTTTACTCTGAAGTTACTCTTGCAATACAACCTGGAAGTAATTAAAAATTGTTCTCAAAGTAGGAAGTGCATATAGTATAAATCTGCAAATGTTGTGGTTTCATTACATTGCTCCATACTTCAGGAACTGTACTAGTGAAATGAATGGAATTATTTGCCTAATCAAAATGTAGCTGTAGCTTAGCTCATAATACATATTCCTCTGACAGTCTGAACTATTAAGCAGATTTTTAAAGACAAAAGAAAAAATACAACAGTATACTCTATATATCAAAGACACTGTTATCCAAAAAAGCATCACAAAGTATTTGGCAATAGTTGCTCCTTTACCAAAAAACAGTCCAAGGGTTTATCAAAATACTGAGTATTATTTCAGCAGTATTAATCTCATTCCATTTCCCTTGACCTTGAGAGAAGTGTTTGAATTCTTGTCTGATAGGGTCATAATTCTGCACATATGTGCAACATTAAAAATTTAGATTACAAATATATGGTTGTATTATAGACAAGGAGATAGTAAAAAACTTTCAGAAAGTTCTGAGGTTTAGTTAAAAATGTTGAGTTTTGTAAACATTTTCCATTTCCAAACTTCCATCTGACATGCAACTGACTCTTTGCTCTCTACAACTATGTGTAGGAAGAGTATTAGACTACAAGAGGACTATCAATAACTGATTTTTAGCATCATGATTCGTCTTTCCAAATAATTTTCAGAGTTTAAATTGTTCATATAGGTGCAATAAAGATTGAAGGGTGCAAATTGCAAAGTATATATAAAAGTAAGCATCTACTCCATTACAGAGACTGCTTCAAGCCCATCTCTGCCACGTCAATGACAAATGTTGTGCTTTCCAAACCCGTGTTGAGAAGCTGGATCAGTTGTGTAAGATGTGCTCACCACCACTGCAATGCTCCTGATTCTACCACACCCAAAATACCTATCTGAGAAGGGAGAACACAAAGAGTATAGAATAAATACAGATTTAAAAATGTTCATTATGATGGTCATTGAAATCTGCTGTTGTTTAGAATGGTGTTGAGAGATTGTGATACTAAATATAGAGGCTGTTTTCACTCCTTCCCTAGCAACTTCCCCTGCTCATGCCTCTTCAGTAAAGGACTTATGAAATCAAGCAATAACAATACAGGGAGGGCTCCATAGGAATGCAACTGACTGTTGGCTGATAGAAAAAGAAAGAAAAGCTTTTGCTCTTTCTGAAGTGTGAAGATGTTTACTCTAGAGTTTTGTTTGCTTAACCTGCTAAGTGACTCATTGCAGCAGAGTTGAGCCCTTCACCTTAAATCATCTGCAGTGTAATAGAGTGCAAGAATTAATAGCTGGGTGCTGTGATCAAAAGTGCTGCTTTTCTCTATAGTGCCTGTATACCAAAAGTGTTTTATGAGAATAGGGCTTAAAATAGCTGAAATTTTCACGTCATAAAGTCTCTAAGTTTAAGAAGTACCCTAAGCACAGCAGATAAAGCATATTCAATTATTGTCTGAATAACAACTCTTGGCAAAAAATGAGGAAAGAATATAGAGGAAGGAAAGGTAAAACCATCATATAATCCTAATTTATATGTTCTAAACAACCAATCAAGAAATTTTCTTTTTTAAAGACTGTGTCTATTTACAAAAACAATAAATGTGTCTAACTGAAAGCTTGGGTTTAAGTTTAAGTTTTAATTTCTCTGTTCTTTACAGGAATTAAATACTTCATATGTGTATAATACATATGAAATCACATATGAATGTGTTACTTGGTATACTCACATGCATATTACAGGGAAAAACTAATCTTCATATAATTTTATGGGAAGTCAGCAAAAAGTAGAGTTATTCATAATTTATAGGCACATATCTAAGGACGATATACTTCCTCATATTTACTTGAATATATGTGGACAGTAGGAAAAATATAAACAATAATAGTTCCATTGAAACTACTAAATCATGTATGATTCAGAAAATCGTCTGCTTGTCATGATGACCTGGCACAGAATATCACTATCAGGTACTGAACTGTCCTGAAGAAATATCCAAAATTTGTTTCCCTAGATATCTGAGACATCTGAAGTTTCTATATCTGTTCCACAGAAAATTACCTTTGTTTTCATTATCTATTGTTGTCTAAAATAGTTTAATAATTTAAAATGGTTTTTTTCTCATTATCTGATTTTATCTGATTGATACAAGTTTTTCTGCTGGAGGACATAAATTTGCTGAAGAGCCCCTGAAGAACTGAACAGATGAGCAATGAGAACAGATGTAATTAATAGACTCACAAAAAGGAAGATTGTAGTGTTGTATTAAGTTTTTAGAGACACAGAAACTTACAGAGATGTACCTGTACAGTTGTAATTTGGAGTTCCTCTCTCACACCCAAAATCGATCAACTCCTGTTTTTCTGCAGGAGGGACTGACAATGTAATCTTGCCTTTATTATTGCAGGTTGACACACATTACTGATGACCTGTAGCTACCCTGCTCTTAGGATACTACAAAACTGGCAGTTCTAACAGCCCAGGACTGTCTTGTCTGATATTTCAGGCTTAGTTGTCAAAGCTGGCAGTGGCAGGGGTGGAGAGCCCATGCTGGAGCAGTGGAAAAGCAAGGAGGAGAAGAAGTGATGGATAGGAGCTATTATGAGATCACCACAACCCACAATGCAAACCCTTCAGTGCTGTGTGGTGGAAGGACACGCCAGAAATGAGCCTGGGAAGAGGGAAACAAGGGGCAGGTTTTGAGATTTTAACTGTTCATATCTTATATAATCATTGATATATACTTGAACAGGCAATAAATGAAATTAATTTGCCCAAGTCAAGTATGCTTTTCCCATGACAGTAACTAGTAAGTAATCCCTCTGCCCTTAGGCTGACCAAAATACTTTCTTCCATCTCCATCTTCCATCTTTCTCCTCCTGGCCTGTTTGAGGAGGGGGAGTGAGCAAACAGCTGGGTGGGCATCTGACAGTCACAGTTAACACACCAAAACTGCACAGATACCAGAAGCTGTGAATGGCTGATGCAGATGCCAAGTCAGCTGGGCGGTGCCATGGGAATCACAGTAACTTCCTGGAATTATGCTGTGATGACATAATAAAGAGGCATGAAAGACCCTCAGAATGCCTAATGGGTAGTCCTGCTCCAAGGAAAATGCTCTCATTTTCTGTGATGTGTGATTTCTCCACTTCATTTGAAGATCCACTATGTAATTTATTGTTCTTGTCTCTTAGCATTGAAACCTTACAACCTCCCTAGAGAGTCATCTAGATACTTGATAAATTCATGCTAATATTAAACAAAATAATAATTATTTTTTTTCGAAAGACATCTATTATTTCTTGTTCTATCATTAGTAATCATAAAGTATGGTTAATTATGCTGACTTTTCCTTTACATTTCATTTAGTATTTCAAACCAAATATTACTGCTGCCTCAGTTTCTTCTTTCTCTTGATGTCTTCATTTCATATCCCTAATAATTTATATTCCTGTCCTCCAAAGTGTCTCCTATTAGTCCTTTTGTTTTTTAAGTCCACTGCCCAATCCTAGAGGCAGTATGCCAGCTGTCTTCCATGCCAAACAAAGCATCATAATTACCTTCTGTGTCTTACAAGCATTATTCCGCTTAATAAAGCAGAAGTTGTAGGGAAAGGTAAGATGTTTTATTAGCCCCGTGAATGTAATTTAGATTATCACAGCTGCAATAATGTCATTATACATTTTTGTAATGCACTGCAGCATTTTCCTCTATAAAGGAATTATTCCTCATTTATTTGTGCAAATAATAAATAATGCTGCTAATTTACAGTAAGTTTGCAGTCCATTGAAACACACAGTTCTTTTCTGCCTTAAGACCATCTGCCTAGTTAGTCCTCCCTTTTTATTTTACCATTGTATTGTGCATTTTTCCCTTTCATTGCTTTTTATGTTTTTGGCTTTTGTAAGTCATTTTAGTCTTCCCCTCTGGCCCCTAGTTGTATTACTCTTTCATAGTAATCCTTGCTTTCTCCTTATTTACGGATCATTAAGAGGTCCTAATGTACCATTTAGTTTCTCATTACCCTTCTTCCATGTCAACACACTTTTGTAAGTTTTCAAGTTTCTGAAACATTTTTATTTTACTAATCTGTAGTATTTGCTGATGTATTTCTTCTAGATCACTTCCAGGTAACCTATCTTCAAATTATAGTCTAATGTGGTCTGCCTTTAATTTCAGCTAACTATTCTACTTTCAGAAGCAAAGGCATCTCATGTATAGTGGAAGAACTCATTGGATAATCTTTTATTATTCAAATTGTCAAATTTTAGGAAGCCAGCATACGTCCTTGGGTTGTCTTCTACAGCCAGTAAAGGGAGTTTAGTTAGCAATCTGCCTTCTGATTCATGTGTATGGTACACAACCATAGTGGACTAATATGTGCTCAATTCCATTCCTTTTGGGCTATATTTCTTTCCTTACAAAGATCCATAAGAAGCAGTGTGACTGACATATTTTATGAAAATCCTTTCACTAGGATTTTTCTCCTGAGAAGTGGAGAAGCCTCAGAAAAGAAATGTAAACAATAACTACCTGATGGCTGTGGAATGTGGTCTGGAGATTTACCAACAGGTGCATCTTTGATTGGTCTCATGTGAATTGTTTTTACTTGATGACCAATCATGGTCCAGCTGTGTCAGAGTCTCTGGTCAGTCACAAGATTTTCTTATTCATTCTTTTCAAGCTTTCTGATGAAATTTATTCTTCTATTCTTTTAGTCTAGTTCTAGTATATAATTTTCTTTTAATATAATATGTATCATAAAATATTAAATCAGCCTTCTGAAACATGGAGTCAAGATTCTCATCTCTTCCTTCAGCCTGGGGACCCTCAAACACCACCACAGATTCTGTACTTTGGAGCCTAAAGTGGAAAAAAAAAAAGTTAAAAAATAAAATAAAAAAAGGACCAATTGTAAACATTTTAGAATATCAACTCCAGCAAAGTTTTGTACCCAGAAGCATTTTGAGAATTTAGGAGGGAATTCAAAAGAAAGAAGGAAAAGCAAGCTTTAAATGAAGATTCAGATGGAACCTTGTCTATGCAACCATCATGCCCTCTTCCATGAAAGAAACAATATTGAGTCTCTACTGTTTGTATTGTATCCTAATCAAGCTATTAATATCCCCTTATAGCCCTTTTATTCTACAATTCTATTTCCAGTTATTGTCACATAAATTATGGGAAAGGATATATTTTCTCAGAAGTCTGAATGGAGGTGGATTCTGCTGTGATTTTACTGTGGCCCCAAGATCCCAGTAAATATTTTCAGTAGTTTTCAAGTGATCAGTGAAATTTCACAGAACTATTTTCAGAGATTCCTTCTGTACACAGTCAAAGGCTTTATTTGACTTTAGTTATTCAAAGGCTAAAGGAAACTATCTGCCTTTTCATTGAATCTAGTATTTACAAAAGAGTCCTTCTGTGATGACTTGCATTCACTTTCGCTCATCCAGTCCCTGTTGGAATGTCCTTTGATATTTCTGTATCAGTTCCAACTTTTAAACTCAGTGGGTCTGGCAAGCTTTCCAGGAACAGACAAGACATTGCAAACTTCATCAGAATTACAATATCTGTTTATGATTTACCAGCTTAGAAATAGACTCCTTTGTGTCCTACTAGAGATAGTATGATCAATTTATTGATTGTTATTTGGAAGTTAATTTCCTTAATAAAGCATGAGTGATCCCAAGCGTAAATTTACTTCTATTTTCAACCCCAGTGGGGAAAAATACTCCACCACAAGTCCACGCAGTTATACTGCTCCTTCAATGTGCAGCATGGTGTCTCCAGGTTAAAGAACACTAGTCATTCTGACAGAAACTGTGAATGTTTTACCAGACCTTAAATCTATTCAAAGCCGGGTGCAGTTCTTGTGTGCAGATATTGTTTTGCATTGCAGATACTTAAAGCATCCAGGTCTGCAACTTTAAGCTTTAGTTGTTTTGCTCTGGCAGCGTTCTTGTTGGGCTCAGCTGTAAATGCACTTGGAGAAAATATATTTCCAAATTCTTTTGAATGGCTCATAATTGAGATGTCTAATTTTTTTTTCCTGTTGGAATAATTTGGCTTTAATTTTGTGGCAACCAATCTATTTTGATATTTACTCTATTTTAATACATCTTAAGAGTTTCTTATATCTGAAAGATAATTAGTGTTGTGCATTTGCAATTTTTTTTTAGAATGTTCAATCTGTTATGGATTTTTCCTAATCTAAGAACAGTTTGTCCTACTTGAAAATTCAGTTAGAGTTTCTTGTTTTTAAAATTGAGATTTTTATTTAATAAAATTATTTTTTCAGAGATGTTTTCAATTGATTACTACATTTGCTGAATTAAAATTAACTTTATATGAGATAACACATAGTTCAAGTAATATACTTATGATAATTTAAAATTGAAATACTGCAAAATAATGTATTTTTATATTACTTAATATAAATATTGCACATCATTTTCCAGAGAATGGAAGTGCATCTAACCATCTTGCTGAGCTGTGATTAATCTGCTGCTCCATTCAAAATAGCAGCTACATGGATATGAATATGCTAAGTTTAAAGATATTTTTATGACCTTGTTTAATCTAAGCAAGTATGTTTTGGAGCATATTTTGGAGAAATACACTCTTTTTGAAGATATCTTAAATAGTTTTTAGTCTCTCAGCAGATGAAAGGTTTTTGTATGTATCACTTTCATTGTTTTAAAAGTAAATATCTAATTTGGTGTCAAAAATCCCTGGTTTCTGGTGACTTAATTTTCAAAATTTTTTATTTTTTTTTTTAGTTCTCTTCTAATATATGTATTGTGGTGAGCATCCACTTTTCATTTTTAATTGATAAACTAAACCAAAAAACATTGGAATTGTCAGTCCCCATTTCATTATACAAGGATAATAGACAAGGATACAAGGACATTTAACATCAGGGGGTTTTATTATGTATATTTATATATTATATGTATTTTATTATATATTTACCACAGAAAACTATTTTCCTTTTTCTTTCTTTTTTTCTTTTTTAAAATTTCAGTATGCAGAAAGCTTGACTGATCAAGCCATCCACTAGCTAGGGTCTTTTCAATTTCAATTTTTTAAGAAACTTCCCATACTACAAAATTATCAAAATTATCATTATGCTAATTCAACATACCTCAGTGTCCTGACACTTTAATTAAGAGTGAAGTCCATCTTTTATGATTGTTTTTCTATTAGCTGATATTATTTTACTGAGGCCAGCAGAAGCATCACTCTTCACTAGATTAAGATCAAATACTCATTTCATGTTTGAAGAACTAATTCTATAAAATAATCCTATATGCAGGTAGAACTTCAATCCATTTTTTCTTTATTGGCTATCTTGCCCTTCTGCTCTTATTAAAGAGTGTTTTATACTTCTCTCGTATTTTTTTTATTTGTTTGTTTATTTGGTTCCAGTTTCTGAAGGCAGCTTTTAAACCTCTGGAATATTTATCTCTGTCCATCACTTTGTTGCTCTTGGCTATTTTCTTCAAAATCTGGGAAACAGCAGGTTAGGAGCCCTCAATGATACAAACATTCTCTGCTGAAAATTCTGAACTATCGCACTCTCTGAAAGACTTCAAATTAATGAATTGCCTTGATAAAGGGTTAGGGAATATCTGTTGTCTGAATTTTACCTGACAAGGGACTGAACTTCAATTCAAGGAATAACAAGGTAAACCTTAATTTTGCCTTTTTCCATGTTAGAGAACAATGGGAGCTGGGCATTTACCTGGCAGAGATTGTTTCCCCTCCTACCTGTCTGAGCTGCCTGGGGCACTTGGAGCAGAGATGAAAATAAAGGCTAACTGCCCTCATCTCTTCCTCTGCAAAGGGAGAGGATCCCCACCATCAGAGGAGCTGTAACTCAAAGCAAAGTCAACAGCAGGGGCTGTGCTGGGAGCACCAAGACACTTCAGCATCTCCTGCACGCTTCCTCCATTCAAGGAGTGCTTTTTACACAATCCTCCTGGTAACACCTACAATCCTTCTCCCGTGATGTGTAAACACTGTAACACAGCTGTAAATTCAGAATGATGCCAGCGCAATGAGAATAATGATTTAATTTTCAAAGAATTTTTAATACTAGCATGATCTATCAAAATTGTATTAACCTTTGTAAAAGTGGGGTTATGCTCAACTCTGCAGCTTCAAATTTGCATAAAGAAAAAATGTTATATGGAAAGTTTGACATAAAGCAAAATGGACTTTTTATAAACAAAATATCTTCATTTTGAGTCACCATTTCTGTCATTAAAAAAAATCAAAGTGAAGAAAATTCAAAAGTTTTACTTTTTCATAACATATTGGATTCCTTACAATTTGGGATACATGAGAATTAACATATAAATATATCTAGTCCTGCCAAGAAACAGATTTACAAATATAGTCACAGTGAGAAATAACACAATAAGAGTTAAAATAGTAACTCTGACCCACTAAACTTAAACTGATCCATGGAGCAGAGATTATTCCATTGAGGTTCATTCTTTAAAAGAGAAAAGAAAATTAAGATATTGATAAAGTCCACTACAAATATTCAGTCACAGTTTTCTGCCTTACTTTAGAGATCTCATATTGCCTAAACCCAGAGACCTAATCCTTTTTCCAGATAATGGATTTTTAAAGCATTCTTCTCTATTACCTTACTTAGTTACAGAAAATAAATTCCAGTCTCCTTTCCAATTGCCGCAAAATCATCATGCCATATTTCACAAAAAAAAAATACACCAAAAAAAAACCCCACAAAATCCACCCTGAAAATTTAACACAAATCATCCATAAAACACTCCAACATGGTTTTCTTTCACTGAACCGCTCAGATAGTAATGCCTGTATTTTACCTAAACATCACAGGCAAAGAGAGCAGGACCACCTATCATGCACAACTGAGCTTCAGTAGACTTACACACTTTTACCTTTGCAAGAGCATTTTTCAGTGACAGGATGACTCCATGCTTTCTGTTTCTCCATTGGGACATCTGTTAGAAGTTAGATGTTAGATCACTTAATTGACAACATATATCTCTAGTCTGAGAGGCATTTTCATCACACAGCAAAATTTGCCTTTAAGTAAGCGAGAGAACAAGAAATAGGAACTCTCACTCAACTAAGGTCAGGTTCAACACCGCTATTTCTTTCTCAGCCCTAAAGTATTTCTTGGAGTACAGAACTATCCAACAATAGGAAATGACCTTCAAATATCCAGTAACATTGTCTTTCCTATCCAAAACTGGTATGACCTAACCAGTAGTCTACAGATTTTTCTCTTCTGTTCTTTCTGTTTGTTCTCTGACAAGATGTATTTGCATTTCCCGTGGCATATTGATAGAGCTTCATATTCAGTTGAAATAAATGGAGTTTATTGCACATTATATGCTTAAGAAAGACAGCAGTTAAGAAAGGGTACTTTGGTCATGAAATATATTATATATATGTTGCTCTTCAGTAAGAGAAGTGTTTGTCTACCGACTGCTAAGTAAAGGTTTTAGCAAGCAGATCAAAATATAAAAACACATATTCATGCAGAAATTTTTCTATTAATAAAAATATAATAACACTGTACTAGCAAACCAAATTTTTTTAATAAATAGGAGACAGATGGTTTAAAAGATTTTCCCAGTTAAGAATACTTTGCCCATTGATAACAGTGTTATGTGATGAATATGTGGCACACCTATTATGAGGGTGTATTAAAGATTTTTCAATTTACACATAATAGGATCTTGCATGAGGAAGAAAAATGCATCTCAGGTGTAAACTAAGCAGCAGTGACAATCTTGGTGGAATGAAACAGTGTCAGAGCACACAGGCACTTGAAACACTTCTCAAGTTACACTGGATCTCTTCTTCAGTAGTTGTACTGGAGAAAATAAATATACTGCAATGTAGTTGCAAGACTAGAATATTAATTAACACCATGACTCTTTGGCCATGCAGAGATGATCTGGAAGTACTGGGATTTCTGTGACATAAAAAGAGCTCTGGTAAAAACTATAAAGCTGTGGGTCCTTTAAGCACTGAGGACAAATCTCAAACACCTATTGGACCATCCTATCACCGGCTCCACTTATTCTGTCTTCCCTCAGTCATTGAAATTAAACTCACAATCACTCCTATACAGACTCATGCTCTCTTTGAATAGTAAAAGAAATGCAGAAAGAGAAGAGGACAATGAAATACAAAATCAAAAATCAAATAGTAAAAACCTAGTAAACACAAACATATATGAGCCTGGATACTACAGCCTCTGTGCTGCACTTACAGAGTGTCTGGGCAAAGCAGATTTTAAAATACTTCCCTTAAATTTACCATCTCTTATTTTCTTCCTGGAGAGTCACTGGCAGTTGCATGTGTACCCTGGTTTAAGGGCTGAACTCATGCATGGACCTGTACTGGCTCACCAGGCTGTGACCCCGCCAGCCTCAGGCAGCCCACCTTCCCTAGCAGGGACCACCTGGTCCCCAGCTGCTGCTCCAGAAGATCCCAGATTTGACACAGGTGTCCTCCTGCCAATGACACCTGAGTGCTTAAGGTGCCCTTAGGTACCTCAGACAGCATTTACTCATTTTCACTCAAAAGTGAAAATGTGAGCAAATGAGCCTTAAGAGACCTTCTTTGGTGGGGAGACATATATTTTTGATCCCATTCTGATGATTCCAAGAAGGACCAGCCCAGTAAAAGTTAGGCCTAACAACAAACAGCAGTTGTTTTTCTATATCTGTAGTAATAAACACAACATTAGTAATTTATAAACTTAAATAGGATTATCAGCTTCACCCTGGTAGGTATAAACCTCAAACATGTTTTAAACTACAGCTTAAATTATGCAAAAACATTTCCAGTGGAAATATTTTCTTCCTCCAAATCCCTTTGACTGACAATGTTTACCTCCAGCTTTCATATTATTCATCTGGAACATTCTCTAAGGGAAACTGAAATCTTTAGAAAATTGCAAAGAAGGACACTAAGTGCAAAGAGTTTTTAAAATTAGGACTTTGGACAACCATAGAAATAAAATAAGCCAATAAATGATGCTAACAAGTTATAGAAGGCATTTAATTATATGAGTTTGGTCTTGGTAAGGATAAACAATAACTGAGTCTGTGCATTCCTGTATGTACAACAGAAACCAACAGCAAAAGAGAAAAATGGATATTGGAAAGTAAATACCATATGCTTAATTTATTTTAGATTTATTTTTATATTTGTATGTGATATAGCTACAAAAATACATGTAAACTGTATGATCAATTAGCATTAGTGTTTACCAGCATGTTTCCAGTCTTATACAAAATATAGTTTTCAGAACAGTATCACTTAATTGTCTTTGCAGTAGTACTTCAGTATATTTAAAGAAATACTAAAGTGTGGTAGCAAATCCTGTATCATACCATTTATATCCTGGCAATGTGGAAAAATATCAGTATTTTTCTTTAGAACTCTTGGTTTATCAAGGGTATATTAATTGTTCTTTTCAGAAAAAGGGAGCATTTGCATATCTATGGCAAGTTGTCAGTTTAAGACATATCAAGGGAAGCTCTGTGAGTCACACCATGTCAGAGTACAAAGCACAAAGTAAGTTTAAGCAAATGCTGCAACCTGACATTCTATGTCAGAAGCAGATACATCATTACCAAGGTAATCCAATCTATGACAACTTCATTATCTAAAATTTTCAGTGCTGAAAAGCCATGTTAGCTATGGTTTGCAAAGGTCTTTTCTAATCTGAAAACCTCTGCTTCATGAGGGCAATATTGTTAGTGATTTACATGCCATGCCCAGGGCTACCCTTGTATGGAAGGAGTAGAATTTTCTTTTCACAAACAAACTAGCTACAACAAGATAGTAAGATATAACATTGAGATGACATAAATTTGTCATACGTGGAAAATTTGCAAGATCAACAATGCAACAGTGGGAAAGATGGATTTTTTTTTTTAATCTGAACAATTGTGCATAGTCGAATGCGCACAGTCTAGCATTAATAAGCCAAGAAAAGATTCACCCAGCCTTGTTGGGACATTTAATTTGACTGCTGATTTAGGTACCTACAACCTGTTTAAAGAGTCTCTAAGGCATCCAAAATTTGTCTAGAAATCTAAAATCTTTGTAACTTACTGTCTTTCTTAGATGTCTAATTCAACCACCTAGGTAGATGTTTAAGCCCTTCCTAATCTCTTGTAGTTGTTGGTTGTCGAGGAAGTCTTCCTAATAGCAAATTTACTAGACTTTACAAAAGGGAAATACTGTAGGATATAGGAACAATCTTAATCAAATACATGACATTTGTAATAATTCTAACAAAAATGCCTTTCTGTATAGCTTTGAAGACCTTCTTTTGGGACAGTGGGTGCTGAGTACATTGCAAATTTAATATTTGCAGTTAATGCATCTAGGTCAAAATCTATATACTTTATAAAAGGACTCAAAAACTTGTGCCTGGGGAAGATCATGGAGAAGCTTCTCCTAGAAGCTGTGCTAAGGACATGAAGGACAGGGAGGGGATTTGGGACAGCCACCAGAGCTTCACCAAGGACAAGTCCTGCCTGACCAGCCCAGTGGCCTTCCATGATGGAGTGACTGCATCGGTGGACAAGTAAAGGGCTGCAGATGTCGTTTATCTGGACTTCTGTAAAGCCTTTGTTGTGGGTGCCCACCACATCCTCCTCTCTAAATTGGAGACAGAAGGATTCAATGGGGAGACTGTTAGGTGGAATTGGTTGGGTACATCTAGAGGATAGCTGTTCATGGCTCAGAGTCCCAATTGTGTCCCTCAGTGAATCCATACTGGAACTGGTGCTGTTTAATATTTTCACTAATATTGGAACACTTAGTAATATTATTAGATATAGATTAAAGAATCAAGCACACCCTCAGCAAATGCGCAGATGACCCCAAGCTTCAAACAGAAAAAGAGCAGGCTTAGATTAGATGTTAGAAATAAATTTTTTCCTGTGAGGAAGGTGAGGCTCTGGAACAGGTGGTACAGAGAAGTTGTGGAAGCTCCATCCCTGGCAGTGTTCAAGGGCAGTTTGGATGGGGCATTGAGCAATCCAGTCTAGTGGAAGATGTCCCTGCTTATGGCAGAGGGTTAGAACTAGATGGTCTTTAAGGTCCTTTCCAACCCAAATCATTCAGATTCTATGCTGATCCCACAACCTTTTCTGGTCATAATGTTTATAAGTTTGCTTTGGACCATTCTTACAATTCCATGCATTTCAGAAAGAAACTACTGGGAAACCTTCACAAAGTCTCTTTTTGGAAGTGAAATTTGAAGACAATTGTCCTCATAGAAAAATCTTAACTTGAGAGAGACAACAGTCTTCCTAACTTTGATTGTTTGCTTGCATGTGTTTAAATTGGTTCAACACATTATGTGGATTATGTACTTTTATTTGTTATTTTGTGCATTTGAGTATAAATTGCTAGAAAATTTGTTTTGTGAGAGCACTACTGGCTGTGGAAAGACCTGTGTGAATCTAACAATATAAATCAATCCAAAAGACAGTACACGCACTTAAGTGCCCATCTCAGAAAATTTAGATTCTATGAGCACAAAAAGTTTAGAAATTGCAGCATGGACAAACCATTGAAAGTTAAATTGTTTAAGTGCAGTGTTTCCCAAGTCTGTAGAGTTTAGCATTAGCCAGAGAAATACAGCAAACAAGGTACTGCTCAGGAGACCAGCAGTTTCTGGTTTAACAACACTGGAATTCTTGGGAAAAGGGAAAGACTCATAAGGGGCTAAAGCAATCTTTTTCTTCTTCTTCCTTTTTTTTTTTTTTTTTTTTTATTAGAGATACATAGATATGCCAATTACAATGAATTTCTCTTTTTCATTATTTGGGCTATTATCAGGTTCTTGATCCCCTTATTAGGACTACCAGTGCACACAGCTCATATCCCAGGGCAGACTGCACTGTTGTATTCATACTCCTTTTTAACAGTTTAAAAATTAACCGTCTCTTTTATCTGGGTACATTTCATACACGCACCTATATCCTGTACAAACTGGTTGTCCTGTTGAGTGATGCTTACTCCCACTGACGTCTGCTGTGATAAGATGGAATGAGTCACACTAGGTGTTCGTAAAGGTTAACAAGTAATATATTCAGAGCTGTAGATAAATCATGATGCCCTTCTATGTGGCAGATGCTACAGAGCAAATTGCTGAGAAATGCCTAAAAGCAGGTAAATAAATAGGTAGAATCAGTGGCTTCAAAATAAATTTAAAGGTGCACATTCAGAAAGCTGAGCATTATCCCTGCACGAAATAGTGACACTGAATGACCTCTGAATATTATTTCATTGTTAAGAATCTGGATACACCATAGATAAAAACACCTTTTTAGCATCTTGTCACTGTGTGCTGCCAGTGTTAAATGTGGTTCACATCCCAATTTCGCAGCTTTTACACCTGTCTGATCTGCACCCTCCCTGGAGGATTTTCTAGCCAAGACAAATCAGCATAATGGTTCTGCTCTAGCTGCCTGCCCCTCTGCTATGAGAGTCAAAGAGACAGTCAAAATACACTGGTGGGGTTTCTTTCTTCTTTTTCCTCCTTCCTCTCTTTCTTTCTATAACAAAGAAGCCAAGGAAACCATTGATCATCCCATGAAGGATTTGGTAACTCAGTACATGGTATCTGTCTTCTGAAACATTACTGCAGAAAGGTTTTGTCACAAGTTTACTTAGGCCAATTTTCAGGAGGCGTGGAAATATATTGGTCTTGCGGCAGTCACTACAGATGACTGCACAGAATCCAAATAAAGATATTATCAAGCCAAATGCTAGTTCTTACTACTTTATTCTGTGAAAAAAAAAATGTTTTCCTCTGGTTTCTTCAAGTATGTTGCCCAATTTCCTTCCTAAAAAAGTCATGTAGTTCTGCCACTAGAGTAAAAGTTGATTTGTTCTGTCCTTGTGTTATCTGTATTCATTAATTAACTAGTAGCACTAACTCTCCTCCATCCTTCCTTGACATGGGAGTAGAAGATATATAGTCAAGGCTCTGGATTTCTATGCTGATGTAATGGCCCATAGAAAATCATTGCAAACTACTAGGCATCTGTTCTGCAAAGCAAGGTCATCAGTAAATTCTGATGGAGGAATATTTTACTCCATACTCGTATATGCTAATGCTAATATACTCAATATCTAGTGATTTGTTATTTGCTGGGTCTAGAAAAGTCCCTGTGCAGTCTATGCAAGTATTATATCATTCTATGGATGTACCTATCACTGGGACTCTCTAAAATTGTTTTTCAGAGGCACCCATTTTCTCTAGTGACTGGACAGGGAGTCTGTCTGTTTAGCTAAGGTGCTATGAATCAGGATGCCAAGACAGCAATCCATTCATTAGACATTGTAGTATTTGCTTCAGGCGAAAACTCTACATTTCAAAATGCATGCAACTTACATTGAATATAAAAGCTTTTACCTATTCAGTTATAATGTTGCTTATTGCAATATTTTATCGTCTAGGATTTCCATTCAACTTCTAAGTCCCAGGGTTCAAACATACCTAATACTATTTTAATCTAAACAAACTGAAACATAGCAAAATATATGATTTTCAGGAAAATTTAAAAAAAAATAAGGGAAATATATGGAAAAGGAAAAGCTTCAATGATCTAACTCCATCATCAGCAGCTCATCAGCTTCTGTCTTATCGCTGGTCTTGGTCATGGATTTCTCTGTACTTGTATTTCAAGACTAAATTCCCAATAAAAATCACTGCCATTATTGCTAATTTTGACATCATTGCTCCTTTCTCTGTTTTCTTTTTTCTTCAGTTCCAAGGAGATGGAGCAAAAGAATGCCTCACTGCTTTGCCTCTTAGGGACAGGTTCTAGGCAGACAAAAGTTAATCAAATATCATTTTTAATTGGCAACAGCTTCCTGTAATGGATAATATCTATTAATGCACCTGGTATCTATTAAAAAATAGTCCATTTTTATATGAGCTTTTGGTAACACAATCTTTCCCTTTACATAAAACTCACAAATATATTTTTAATTCATCATATTATTATGTACACATAATAATAATACAAAGAATTGAAATAAAATCCTTCAGAACCCCATAGTCTGATATACCTGATGTACCTTGTGGCAAGGAAGACATTTATGCTACAATGATTTCCACAAGTATTCATAAAAATAAATGCAATAATTTTAAAATATGGTCTGCAGGCTTGACCTTCCTTTTAGTAAGGCAGTGACCATACTTCAATATCATTTAATTACTCCATTTTAAAACCTTTCTAAAAAGTATATTGTCTGCTTTGAGTAATGGTGTACAGGAGCAATCCGCCTCAGCAGTTAAACATTTTAAGTGAAACAATCAATTTGAATGACAATCTGTTATTCATCCATAAAATGTATTAACTAATGAAAAATAGACATTTCTCCACAATATTACAGTCACACATTTCAGTGAGAGACTTAAAACAACTGGGACTTCACAACCTTTTGATACAATTAGATATGTCTATGGCTAAATCAGCAGTAAAGTGTTTGAAGTCTATCAGGATTGAGTGAAATAGCTACATAACTAGAAGCTATGAATAAAGGGAAAGAAGACAAAGACTTAATCACTAGTCAATCCATTTGTGGGTAGAGGGAAAAGAGCCTAGTTATTTGACAGCTTTTATTTATCCAAAGGCCAGAATTAAGAAATATACATTTTACAGAAGCATTCTTTCAATAGATCAGGGAACCTATTCCTTCATATATTTATGTCACAAAGCAGCATTCATAAAGCATGGGCCATGATATTGAAAATGGAAAAGAAAATATTTTGTGTAAAGGCAGATTCAGAGTCAATTTCCTGTTCCAGGAAACAATTTTACCATATTTGATTTAGAACTGGATAAACAAATTCCATGCCCACTGCAACAGGGAGTGCTATAGCATGGCTGCTTTGAAAATTACTACATCGCTGCTTTAAGAAATTCTGATCAAAATAAAAATATCCAGATTTCATATCATTTTATGTAATAAAAAGCTTTCAGCCTCATGATGTTTTAAAATTGCTTTTTTAAGACACTTTATAATTTTGCTTGTTATTTTGACAGACAAGTACAGAAAGAAAGAAAGAAAGAAAGAAAGAAAGAAAGAAAGAAAGAAAGAAAGAAAGAAAGAAAGAAAGAAAGAAAGCATGAACCTGTGTGAAATAGCGTGTCAACATACCTGTAAAAGCTTTTATGCATCCAACAGCTTTAGTAGCAATGCACTGATGGGCCATTACTCATCATAGGAAAAAAGCACCTGTGAAGACTGCTTTTCCTTTAGGCAAGGGAGCAGCAGCCAAGCAACAGGATGAGGCATGTGCTGCAGACTGGAAAATAATTTTTTCCCAGGTTCAGGCAGTGTGTAGCTCAGTGTGGGAGCCAAGGACTGGGAATTGACTTGAAAATCAACCACCTTGTGAAAGAACAAGAACTTGGACTTCAAAACAGCTAAGAGTGAGGAGATGTTTACTTCACTTCTGTTTATTAAAAAAAGAGCTCTTGGCCTGGTCATCGGCACTCTAGTGTTTGAGGACCTGAAGTATTGTTGCCATCCCTGCTAATTACGCAGGTAAACTCTGTGCAGTTGAGTACTCACAGCTAATGTTGTGTGTGCTTCCTGGGTAGTGATGGCTTTGAGTATGTAATGATAATGGCTAATAAAAAGAACAAAAGAAATGTGTTGTTAATTACTACTGGTCTAGAAAAGCTTTATTTTACCATTACAGTCATTATTTATAATGTTTTTTTAAACATACCCATTACAGTGAAATCTGATTCCTCCCTCTTAATTTCTTTTTAGCGTACAGGTATGTATGTGTACGCACACTTGTACACACAACCATATGGAACAAATGGTTTCATCCCTAAAACTAAGATGTATTGATAGGGAAATGAAGGAAAGCTGGTAATGAGGGAAAGTTCCTACATGATAACAAGTAAGTGAGCTCTAAGAAAAACTCTAGTTTGATGTATAGGAAAGAAAAATTCTCATGGTTATCTTTCATTTCAATAACACTTGGATCAGTCATGAAATCAGTTGTGCAAATCTTCTCCAGAACAAGAGTGTCATAATTTCAAAGTATTTCGACATGAGTTTCTTCTAAGAAGCCAGGAATTTGTTAATATTTGAAGGGTATTGTGCACATGAACCATATCTGTCCATGAATTGTTACTGACAGACTTCAGCTACAGAAAACCTGTGCATGTTCACTGATTTCAGAGCAGCTATGCCTGTTTACCATGGTAATGGATAGCGCCTAATGATTATTGGACTACATCTGGGCCGAGAATTTGGTAAGGAGCAGAGATAGGCCTGTAACATAAATGGTTCAACAGAATTAAAATGCTTAACTTTTGCACTGCACTTTTCCAATGCATTTTTTCTGTTTTATGATTATAATTTCTAACTGGCCATACCTAAAAAGTTCTTCTTGATTCTCCTAATACTATCCTGAAACAATTTATGCTGAAGACCTTCAATCAGAAATGGGTTTATTTTTGCAAGCAAAGAATTTAGAAAAGTCACAAAATATAAAAATAATATCTAAGGTATAAATGATAGCAGACTTAAGATGTTCCCTTATTTAGTTTTTAATCAATATTATTTTTTTATTAATTCTATATCTTCAATACCTTATATTTTTCTATAGTTAAACACTTCCAGCATTTCATAAAAAGATAAGCTATATTTTCTACTTCTCTCATATCCAGGGAATCAATTATTCTATCAAATAAAGATACCAAGTTATCTTGGTATTATCTATCTTCTAAAAGATGGTTTTGATTTTTCATTAATTTCTGTTTCTAGAATTAACACTTCCTAATTTATTCCATAGGTTTTTACACTCTGGAGTTTAAAATATAGGTTCCTCTTTCTCAAGGTAATGTTTTTCTTTCTATTATTTAAGGTACAATGTTTATTATTTCACAGGTATACTCCTAATTTGATAAATCAGTTACTCATCAAAATTTAAAAGTGTGCCAGTTTTTCATTATTCTGCAGTGACAATCAATAAATGTCTTGATCAGAGCACATTAAATTCTGAGTTCTGTTTCCTCCTCAGATGTGGTAATTTCCATTTCTATTCTGACACTGCCATTAGCCATCCTGTCTCTGGCCCTGGATACACTTTGGTCTTACAGAAAGTGATGCCAAGTTTTAATAACTTTGATTATTTGAAACTTGAATGATTTTAATCTTCTTCCAAAATTCTTTTGGTCTCAGGCTTTTGTCTTACGTTTTTATATCCATGTCTTAAAGAAATTAAACTCTAAGCAAAGACCAATATCTCTAAAGAGTAACTCACTCCTGCTAAGATAACCAGCGATATGCCTCTTGGAGGAACCTTCCTTTGTCTGTAAATTATAGGGAAAGCCTAGCTGCTGCTTAATTTAATTGTTAGTTGACATAAATTTATCCATAAGGATTGACAGTTGAATAAACAAGTAAAAACATGGAGAATACCTGTTTACTTATAAATTCCCAGTTCTTCTTACTATAGTTGTAGTCCCAGGTATCATGGACCCCATCCAGTTACCACTGGATTCAGTGACACATTTTTTTAGTGAACTTCACTAGGTAGCAAATTGGGATGGAAAATAGGCATAAATTTCCCAGTGTTTCAAGTAGATTGCTACACATTCGAGGATCAAAATAGCAGAAAAAATCCATTCAGAGTGGGATATTATTCATCACTTGAAGTAACAATTCCCTGCTGAATTTCACATGGCTCTACATAGGTACTTAGAAGATTGAATCATACATTTTGAACAAAGAATATTAATTTCTCTTTTGTCATTCATATTTTATAGAATAGTTTAGTTGCTGACAGAAAGAGTGTTTGGGGAGTAGTATAGGAACAGTAAAAGGATTTAAAATTATTAGCCATATGAATTGCATTTCTAGTGTAGCCATCACTAATAGCTGGCATTGAGAGTGGCACTAGGAAACTTTTACTTTTCACAGAAAATAGTGATCTCAATGCACAAATATAGAAGTATTTGACCAGAGGTTGAGATTGCTTATGCTATGGTTTGATTTGGTATTTGAATCTGAATCAGAAGGGTTCATACTTGAGGAAAAGAATAAATAGTATGGAAATTGTTACATCTTTCCATCTAATATTTTGACCCAACATTGCAGAAGGAGGGAAACGTGATCTGTTGTTCTGGTCAGCATATTGTGATTCTGTGAAAGAAGACTAACTTCCTCAAAAAGCAACCACCGCTGTAGACCAAACATTTGTTATTATGGGATCACTGTTATCTACTGGATAGATACATTATGGGTTCATTTGTATACATTCCACTTGGAGCAGGACTCAAGGAAAACAGTGATCACTATTTAAGCAGCTTGCCATGCCATCTTTTCAACTGCTAGATTAACACTTGGATAAGCCTCAGTTTTCAGCACAACTCTTTTAGCACAATTACAGTACAGAGGTTGGGAATGAGATCAGTAGAAGATGGCACAAAACAGGTCAGCAGGTCTAAACCAACCCATCGCTATATTCCTGCTCATCTGCCCTGCTCTAAAGTGTGAAGCTCAAACAGATTTCCAGCTGGTGGAGGAACAAGCTTCCCTTTAAGTGTTACATCTGTTAGATCCATGTCATATGACTGTTAGAGGAGCAATACATTCATCCCATCATCCCTTAAGGAAAAATTAGTGACACCGGAATAAAGAAATGCAAACAGGGCATTTGTTTCTACCGCTGTTATTTTTCAGCACTTTTACATGTATAGATAGGATTTGCCTCATTAACTAATGGTCCTTGTTTTCTCCTTATTATTTTCAACTCTTTCTTGAAAATTAAATTGATAGATTTCCTCAAAGATTTGCACAAAATATTTACTGGAACATCTGGATCTAAGGTAACTACTGTTTGAAAACAACAATTAAGAATATTAACAGGCAGTGGCAAAAGTATTAAATTAACTAGAGGTTAATGTGTACCTCCTGCTTCACGCACCATAAATATTCTTCTGTGTATGCTTTAATTGAAAAATTTATGAGAATTTAGGCTATGAAAATTGAAAAGCACAGTTAGATAAAAAACTGCGGTTGGATAAATAGCTCAGCAGGAGCTCATCCTACAGTTAATGCTAAAAAGTGAACATGAGGCATCAAAATATTGACTATAACAAATAGATATTAAATTCCATTTTATTTTATTCTTGGCACTTATCTAGCAGCCTCCAAAGAAGTTATCTTGCTTGTGCTGATGTAAAACTATTCTGTAACAGTCCTGACTATACAAACTGTAAGTATAATCAAACTAAATAAAGAATAGCAATCAAAAAGAAAACATTAACAAAACCCCATAAAATTATAGGATTTTGTGTCATAAAAAACACATGGTATATATGCAAGCAGTCACTGCAACAAGCAGCCTATATCTAAGTCTATACACCTTTAGTTTATAACTATCCAAAAGGCAGTACAAGTAAGAATATTCCTTAAAAATTCCTAAGTAAACATATCACCTGAACAAAAGACCAACAGGATGAAATCAATTTTCTTTGGCTTCAGGAGAGTCAGATCTTCATTTAAGAGCAAATAAATTCAATCTACTTTTATTAATAATAATTTTCACACATTTCACACATACTGAAGCAGACAGACTCATTGTTTTTCTTGTCACATGCCTAGTGACAGGAAAAACCTAGAGGAAACAAAGGAAAAAATAATCCTAGCTCAGATTATGACTATGTTTAAAGACTAGAAAGCATTCATAGTTTTCTGACAAGTCTGTGCTAAATAGTAGAGCATCTTTTGTCCCATGGAGTGTATTTCACTTATTTATTTATTGCAGAAAATTTTGGTCCTTATATGATTTATTCAGATACCATGGAGATAAATAAATTCCAATTTCTATATAGTGTTCATAGTAGTTCTGCTGGAATCAGGCACTTTCCATGTTGTAACACCAGCATTGCAAACACCAGTCTTCAATGATAAACAAAAGGGATTTTTTTTCAAATATCTATATACATACATATATATACATATATATGTATTTAAAAGTATACTGGTAGGCATAATGTAAAGGATGCATGCATATAGAAACACACACTCAACTACCTTGGCACATTCTGCTAGCCAAAAATGACTTTTGCAAGCAAATTCTGGTAAATCCATGTTATGCAACTAATTGAGGTAATCAAGGTACTCAACATCATAAAATTGTGCCTATTGCTTCCAGAAATGATTTTCTGATTTCATTAGCTTTTAGAATTAGTACTTATCTTTGACTTTAAATAGACTACAAGCTCTGTACTGTGCATATAAATGTTCAGTCTGTCTGTTTAATCATTCAGTTTCAGTATTTTGCATGATGCCATATGTTCCTGTGACTAAACAATCTGCAGTTTCTATTCTGCTGGCTTTTATTTTTGAGATCTCTGGGATTTAAAATTTCTCTACCAGAAGTGCCATTCCCTCCATACTCTGATCTGCCTCTTAGCTTTACAATCAACAATCCATTTTATATTCCCTAAAAGAGAACATGGATGGTGTCATTTCTTCACATGATGATGTTAATTACTGTCACCCCATCACACTCCTTTTTCATAACAGAAACTGTAGGGACACATCAAATTAACTTCTTCCTCATCTGTATGCCTATTCCAAAGCCAAGAAGCTTTATTTCTAAATTACCTCATCTTTGTATAAATATATTTAGAGTATTTCAAAGAGAATGATGGAAATTTAGAATGCCCTTCTTGTCCTCATAAAATTTACATCTATTTATCTCCTTCCTGGGTTTTATTTTTATCAAAATTATATGACGTGTTGCATTGACCCTGGGTGGATGCCAGGTGTCCACCAAAGTGGACACTCCCCTCCTCAGCTGGATGGGGGAGAGAATAATACAAGAGAAGTCTGATGATTCAAGACAAGGACAGGAAGAGACCACTCACCATGGACAACACAGACTCAGCTTGGGGAAATTAGTTTAAGTTATTGGTAATCCTCTGAGAGGAGGGTAATGAAAAATAAAAACCAAATCGTAAAAAAACCTTCTCTTCTTCCCAGGCTCAACCTCACTCCCTTGTCCTATTTTGCCAGCAGCTCAGCAGTACAGGAAATGGGGACTCTGGTCAATTCATCACACATTGTCTCTGTTGCTCTTTCCTCTGCAGGGGGAGGACTCCTCACACTCTTCCCCTGCCACAGGAGACAGTCCTGCATAAAACTCCCCAACATGAGTCCTTCCACAAGCTACAGTTCTCTATTAGGTGCTCCAGCATGGGTCCCTCCCATGGACGGCATTCCTTCAGGAACAGAGTGCTCCAGCATGTGGCCCTCACTGGGTCCAAACATCTCACCAGCAGGATCTGCTCTCTCCTCAGGACCACAGGTTCTGCCAAGAACTTGCTCCAGCATGGGCTTCACATGGGGTCAAAGTGTCCTTCAGGGATCCATGCTCTGGTGTGGAATCCTCCAAGGGCTGAAGAGAGATTGCTCCACCATGGACCTCCAGGGCTGCAGGGGCACACCTGCCCCACCATGCTCTTTACCACAGCCTGCAAGAGAATCTCTTCTCCTGCACCTGGAACTCTTCCCACTCATCCTTCACTGACCTTGGGGTCAGAGCTTTCTCTTGTATTCTCACTTCTCTCTTTGCCTGCAGCTGCCCAACTGGGTTTTGTTCCTCCTTCTTGACTATCCTATTCCAGAAGTGCTACCACCACCACTGATGGACTTAAAATTGGCCAGCAGTGGGTCTGTCTTGGAGACAGCTGGCATTGGCTCTGTGACACATAGGGGAAGCTTCTAGCAGCTTCTTACAGCAGCCACACCCTCACTACCTGAACCCTGCCACATAAACCCAATCCTGTGATCACTTTAAGGAATTACAGTCACTCAACTGTAAACAGATTACAATCAAGCATTATGTCAGAAATATATGTACCTAAAAATCATAGAAAACACTAACAAGAAACATGTACTACAGCAACAGAGATGGCAATTTTTCTTCATACTATGCCTGAAATGGGAAGTAAGTGAAAGAAATTGGACACCACTGTCTTACTGCCATTAAAGGCATCATTACTAATTCAAGGCATCCGTAGGTTAATGACAGATTATAGAAACTTTCACCTACTGCAGTCTTGATTCAGGCAGGAAATCAACCTGGCTACCAGAAATAGAGAGAGGCAGGGGAAGAGAAGAGTAAATAAGCAGCCAGCCTTGCACCATTTTAGTTAGCATGTCAGGAGCAAAACAAACTGTACCTGAACCATGTTTTGTGCTATAATGCACGAAAGTAATAATGCCTCTCTTAAGGCAAAGACTGCTGCCAGTTGTGACTCCACAGCAACTAGTAAGTATCTACATTTCTTGAAAGAAAAGGCATCTTAGTGATGAATTTGCTTGTCAAGGTGATAAGCTTATCTTCAGGAGCATTCCACAGTGAAGTGGGGTAACAGCACACCAGAGTGGGTCCGGAAATTGGAAAGCCCCAGGAGAGTGCAGAGACCTCCCAGGAGCTGGTAGCTCACACAACAGCTGCTGGGTGGTGGCAGAGGCAGCTCCCTCCTGAGAGGTGTGAGGGCACATGTCTGTGAGCCTGACACCCTCTCTACAGGGGTGTGCTGCTGGCTGTGTGCTCCTATCAGGGATGTCACTGAGAGAACACCGAGCCTTGTGCAGTTCATTATTCCCTGCTACTCTAGCTCTTTGTGGGCACCAGTGATTGACAGGAGCAGCCTGAAGAGGACCAAGAAGGATTAGAGAGTCCTTGGACTGGCAGTAAGGATCTCTGAAGGACAGGTTTCTTTTGTTTTGTTTTGTTTTGTTTTGTTTTGTTTTCATAAATTCTGCTGGTCAAAAGAAAGGAGTTTGAAAGAGATTAGTCAAAGGCAACATGGCCAACAGGATTAGGGAGGTGATTCTGCTCCTCTACCCTGCTCTTGTGAGTATGGACCTGGAGTGAGTCTGCAGGTGAGCCACAAAGCTGATTAGAGGGCTGGAGCACCTTTAGAGAGTGACAAGGTTGTTCAGTCTGGAAAAGACCTTATTGCAGCCTTCCAGTACCTAAAGGATGACTACAGGAAAGATGAAGAGGGGACTTTTCATGAGGGCACGTGGTGACAAGACAAGGGGGAATGGTTTAAAACTGGAAGAGTTGGTTTAGATTAGATATTAGGGAAAAATTATTTACTCAGGGCATGGTGAGACACTGGCACAGGTTGCCCAGAGAAGCTGTGACTGTCCTACCCCAGCAGTATTTAACATCAGTTTGGGTGGGTCTTTGAGTAACCTGGTCTTGTGGAAGGTGTCCCTGTCCGTAGCAGAGAGTTTGGAACTTTCAGGTCACTTCCAACTCGAGCTAATCTATGATTTTATAATTCTGTGATTATTGAAAATACTTCCAAAAATATTTCTTCCCTTGGTGCTGGTTTTTTTATGATTTATAGTTTTATGCAGATAAAATTAGAGGCAGGTTTATGGGCCCTAAAAGGAAACAATTTCTTCACGTTCAAAAGTAGTTTACTCACCAAGGGCAAAATTTACACATTTTCTTTTATGATGGAAATCAAGAACACATTATACTGGCAGTTTCTAAGGCTCATTAGACCAACTAATCTGATGCTTTTCTAAATTAACACTGATTATTTCTTAATATCTTTTTCTAACTTTTTTAACAAACTTTTTTGGGTTTCATTGTTCTATGAAATCAGCTCCTGCTTTCATGTCAGTGCTTAATTCAGCAACAATGTTTTCTGAAGTGTATCTTTAGTCCCTGTGTCAGATTTAACAGCTTCACTTAGTGTTTTAGTTAACTTCCATGCTCAGCTACTTTGCCATTTATAGTTTCATCTGCTTCCATCTGCTCTGAACAAAGTTGCAGTAAATCTGGCCTCTTGCCTTTTCTGTCAGTTTTTAAGTGAAAAAAAGTCTAGAGGGCAGGAGCCCCAGATTTGGAAGGCTTAGTGGAAATCCTTATTCCCTCACAGACCCGTGTTATGCTGAGTAAAACACAAACAGCCCATTAAAGGCTTAGGATCTTTAAGCTTTATTATATCTGGGGAGGACTTGAGGAAAGAAAGAAAAGAACTTGTAAAAGAAATTCTGTGACACCAGAAAATTATTTTTTACCCATGATTATAGAATTATTCACTAATTTTAGGTACCTTAACCTTTCTCCAGTTGGCTTCAGTTACAGTAACAGGTGTTCCTCTCTTTGATTCATCACATACTAAAAGTTTTGAACTGACAGGTGCAACTAGCTTTTGATAAATTCAACTGAATTTTTCTGAAAATTGAAATTTTAAAAAACTAAGAAAATATTTATTATTGATTCCTCTAAGAACATTTACAAAATACACTTGTTTTGAGCTGACTTAAGGAGTTATGAAAGAAGGTGAGAGCTCATTTAATTTAAATATATATTTAATCAATAATGGGAATCACTAAGATCTCAGGATGAAAGAGAGAAAGAATAGAGAGAAATGTTTGCCTTCGAGTGTGAAACTATTTTTAATTGAATGTTTGTATTAGTTCTCCTTCCTTCCTATACTGCACTGAAGGGGAGTGATGAAGCAGCTGTGTGGTGCTTTGCTGTCTAACAACAGCAACATTAGGAAAAACAAAAAACGGCCACAGACTGAACAGTTCTATTCTACAGAGTAAATACCAGAAAAGAGGCAATTAAAAAGTCACCTATGATGTCTTCTTGATGTGATATAGTTTGGGAGCAGGACACATAGAACAATAAAGTATTTGTCTTACTGATCATCAAGTGGCACAAGGTTAGGCAGCATGAATACTAACTTTGAAATAGTACTTTCATTTAGTTGCAAGCTCCTAAATTTCCCCTCATCCAGTAGAGATCTGTTGCAAGCCAGAATTGGTTTTATATTGGAAAACTGGATGAGTCATTACAGTGATAACATGAGAAGCAGAACTATGCCTGGAAAGCATTACACAGCCTCTTTAAGGAGGCTGTTGAAACAGATAACAAACAACATAACAATTTACCAGTATAAAACTCATAAAACATTGTCTAATAGAGAAACAGCTTCCATTGGGGAAAGTAGGCAAGAGGAACTGGACATGAGATGCTGTGATTCAAGTGAGCACCAGAAAATTCTATTCTCCTCCTGTTTCCAAAATTCCTTTGTGAATTGCACATGGAAAACTTAAACAGCACATGGTTCTATATCCAAAGCTTCTATTTTTGTCTCAAAATCACATATATAAGCTAGCCATACTTCATTTTGTGCTATGTCAGTCCTAGTGATACACCTTTGCTTTTCCTTTAATAATCCTAAGGAGAGAGAACTTCTGTTCACCCTGATAGATTCCCAAGGGTGGACAATAAAAGCATTACATTTGTGGAGTATAAACCACATTCACTTCACAGTATACACATAATTATTCACTGAGCAGCTTTATTTTTCCACTTTTTAATTAATATCTTCCTTACACAGAAAACAGAGATAATTATACATAAGCTTTCCTGAAATAAGATCCCACTTAATATTAAGAAAAAGTAACATGAAATTACTAAGGGTGCAAGAGAGAAGAGAATGAAAAATGATACAAAAACCTCAATGAACAAAAAGCACAAATAAAAAATGTCACATGGAAATTACTTTCTGAAAAAATTATGCATGGGCATTGATATATGGGAAAATAGGCTTATGTATTGGGTTGGCATGGGTTTAGTAGCAGGGGGACCTAAGGGGTGACATCTGTAAAAAGCTGCCAGAAGCTTCCTCCATGTCCAGCAGAACCAATGCCAGCCAGCTCCAGGACAGATGTGCTGCTGGCTAAGGCTGGGCCAATTAGAAATGGTGTTAACACCTCTGTAATAGAAAGAAAAAAGGTATTGCACAGATTTACTTACAGCCAAAGAAGTGTGGGGTGAAGATATGCCAAAGGAACAGCTTTTCAGACACCAAGGTCAGTGCAGAAGGAGGGGCAGGAGATGCTCCAGGTGCCAGAGCTGAGATTCCCCTGCAGCCCCTGGTGCAGCCCCTGGTGAGGCAGCTGTGCCCTGCAGCCCATGGAGGCCGTGGGGATGCAGAGATCCACCTGCAGCCCAGGGAGGAGCCCCACACTGGAGCAGGTGGGTGCCTGGGAGGAGGCTGTGACCCCATGGGAGGCCTGTGCTGGAGCAGGCTCCTGGCTGGGACCTGTGGACCCATGGAGAGAGGAGCCCATGCTGGAGCAGGTTCGCTGGTAGGACCTGTTACCCTGTGGGGAACTCACACTGGAGCAGGCTGTGCTTGCAGGGCTGCACCCCATGGAAGAGTGACCCAGACTGGAGCAGTTTGTGGAGAACAGTTGTCCATGGGGTGGACTCGTGTAGTTGAGTCTGTTTTGTCCCTGACTATTCAGCGAGCGATTTCTGCCAACACAGAAAACTTTTGTTGTGTCTCCTCTCCTCTGCCTACTTGTGGAGAGGAGTGATAGAGCAGCTTTGGTGGGTGCCTGGCATCCAACCAGAGTCTACCCACTACTACTACTTAAAACCTCAAATATTAAATTCCTTATACACAGTACTGGAGAAACTTAAAACAAATAGGAGAAAGCACTACAGACCACTAGAAAAAAAAAAAAAAAAAAGTATTACATACCTGAATTCTGCAGGAAAAACGTTTGAACTATTAGGCTTGGAATAGGTGGAGAAAGAATATTTCTCCCCATCCCTTTTGGAAGTGGAATATGCTTTTCTCTCTTATGCATCTGAAAGATGGGATTTGGGAGAATAAAACTGTTCATAACTGTGATTAAAAACTCTTGTTATATGCTGTGCTATAATGAAATAAAGGAAAGTGTGCAAGTGAAACAGCATGTAACTCATAGCACATTTCTTACAGAGGCAAAAGAATGAAGGTTATAAAGAACTCCTTTTAACAGATGAATGGAAGAATTTAAATGCTACGAACATTATTAAATACTGTTGACTGCTCCAATTTTTGAGGAGTCTTTTATACTGCAAGCTACAGAACACACCAAACCATGTTTGTGTCCCTTGCTTGTCCCATCTGGATCCCAGAGAAATCATTCAAAGAAGAAAAAAGGAAAATACATCTGTCTGGCCAAGAAATTGAGTGCTCTGAACAGGGGACATTGTGCTTCTCAAAACTTAGAATTTTAATATTTCTAAAACTAGTGTACAGAAAAAATTCTGTGAAGTTTCAGCCTCCAGATATGTCTTCAGCCACACTGAATCAATCTCTGCTAGCACCACTTTAATGAATCCTAACTAAGCAATGCTCTGTGGCTTTGTTCCACAGCTGAAGACACTGGTGCTTTGCTCACCTCATGTGTGAGGTTTCAATTGAGTACAGCACCCTGCAAACAAAACATTTGGATAAATCTTTGAGGAGACTAATTTTTTATGATGATTTTCGTTATAGACCTGTCATTTAGGATTTTTTCACAATCTTTCTCACAGATTGCAAAAGATAAGTAGAAGAAATCGGCTAAATGTTTATTCATAGAACTAGAGTGGGATTATTTTTATCTCAGTAGGCACATCATAAGCTCAGAAGAAAAGTATCTACTTTTAAATTGGATAGCACTGAGGAAATAAATTTCAGGGAGCGTGAAGATACCAAAGAACAAAGATTTTTTTCAAGGTTGATTTTTTTTCTTTTTAAAAAGGAGTAAACCTGTGGGAGAGAAAAAATAAAAATCACAAAAGCAAACTTTATAAATAGTAGTTATATTGAGTCAATTTTTATAAGAAAAGGCATAGATTTTTAGTAAAAAAAAATAAACTTGAGGAAAAGAGTGGTGGCAAGTAAGGGCTGATCCCTGCATACAGTAAGAGGTAAATTGGTTTAACTGTGGTAAGTATAAACCTAAGAAGGAAACTAACAAATGCAATCTTCAATTAGGATAACATTTTACATGTTTGCACATGCAGTGGTGGCTACAGAGAAAAGAAGGTGGCATTATACTACAACTGTTCTGCTTTGACATCTAGCTGTAGCACTGGCTCCAGGAAACTATTAGCATTTATATGACCCAAGATTGACAGGTGTTTTCAGTCAGTGTTTATTCATTATTTTAAATTTGATAAATTTATATGTATAATTTGTTTCTTGCTGTTGAATATCCAACAGATCAAATTTAAGTCATAATTCTTAGCTGTAGCCATCCACAGAAATTAAATTCAAAAGAAAAATGAACATGGTGAGAAGTAATTATCACTTACAGTGATTTGAACATGACTGGATATTTTTCTCATTTTATTTGTTTGATTTTTCTGCTGGCATCACTAAATAAACTTTAGCCACAGCAAAAGACAAAGTTCATGATCCAAAAATAAATTTCACAAGCTCTGACATGCTTTTCAAAGCGAAATGTACACACCTGATGAAAAATATTCATACTGACAAGTGAATAGTTGACACTGAGGAAAATACATCCAGGTATCTTGAAGGATCATCATGAAGAAATGCACAAATTTTTTGTGACAGAAAAGAATGTCTCAAAATTGAACACTGAACAAATGGAAGAAGATTTAGTCTCCATTTTAGCTACATGCAGATATAGCTAGGAGAAAAACTTGCCCAATATTTGCTGCCATGGGAGATGGCACAGTTTTAGCCAGTTGTGTTAGATGCTTTCAGTCACAATGAAAAAGAAAATAAGGGAAAAGCAAAAAAATAAGATAAATTCAATGAAACAGTTCTACAGATAAAGCACAACAAAATCTCAGAGGAGGCAAGGTGGAAGATAATGTTTAAAAAGTAGAAAATTATTCAATGTCATGTGGCAGAAAAGGAAGAAGTTCAGAGAAATAAAACAGTGGAACTGAAAAGGTGATATCAATGAGTAAGATACCAGGAGCGCACAAACAAGGTAAGTGGTTATGGGACAAAGTTTATTCTGTGAGATCAGAAAAAATGGTCGTGATTCTGGAAAGAAATTACATACTCTTGCTTGAGATGTTAGAAATTATAAGAAACCTGAAAAAATGATCAGAAAACAGCACTGATGTAGTTTCAGGCTTTAAGTGATCAATCACCTGGACTTGGCAGCCTAGATTTACTGAAATTTCTTAAAAAGTGTTTTTAAGAAAAAGTTACTTTGATATATTCAGGAAGGAGCTCTATAGTGGGGGATGCTATTGCACTGGAAGTAAAATGTCAGAGAAAAATGTACTCAAATACCTTAAAATTAAAGCAGAGAAATGGGAAATATGTGCTAGATAATGATCTAAACTCCAAGGGTGCACTGAAGCTACTCATGATTGTCCACAAGCTAAAGTAGTCTGTGCTTTTACAGACAGAGACAAGGTTAGTGCTGCTGGAGGAAAAAAAAAAAAGTAATGACAGTGAGTGGCAATAATGAATGAAGGAGTAGAAGAGACAGAGTTTGACACCATAAATATTATTTTGCAACAACATTGGCTGTTAGAAACACTATTAGAAGGGAGAAGCGAATGCAACATGTTTTTTTCACAGACATGTCACTACAGTCATGACCTTCAAACTGTGTTGTTTGCCATTTGGCACAATTTCTCTAAAAATAAATTGAAGGATTTGCCATTGTTTAATTCAATATTTCCTCAATTTAGCAGCTCTTGTCTCCAAAGTAATATTATTTTCTCATAATATGCACACAAGCACACATATAAAAGCAAACACACATACAGATGGCATGTAATTTTGTGATGTTCTTTGTATCATAACAGCCATTGTCAAAACTCTTCTTAACACAGGTTATTATAATTGCTTGATTATCCTGTTAAATTTTTGAAGATTTTTGACACTGTTTAATGAGTGTTCCAAGCCATTAACAATTTTTGTTTTCAGCTCAAAAGAATTCTACTTAATTCTTAATTCTGCTTTCATGCTATTCATTCATCTGTACTGCTTGTAATATTTGTTAATTCTTTTTTGTATGACTAAAAATCAGAATGTATGACTAAAAACAGATGAACAAGAGATAAATATATTGAAACAAGTATTCTGAGATAAATGTATAACCTGAGTCAATCACAAACATTTCTTCAGAGATTATAGTATTGAAACACAGTGTGTTGATTTCAACAGAAATGGAATTAGGGAAAGTTACATTGTAGAGTCGCAAAAAGAATTTCTGAACGAAAACAGATTAGGAGGGTTAGAACAGCAAGTATCCTACTGCTCAGGATTCAGCAGTAGTCTGATGAAGTACAGGGGAACAAAACAGCTAAATCCATTTTTGGCTTAATGTAGAAAAGGAACAGGAATTTGAACCTTTTCTATCCAAAATTATTATTCCAGGAATTGGATACTTTTTGTTATGATTAGGTTCATGCCATAGAAATAAAAGCATTAAAATTAATTCAAGAAGAAAAAAACATATTTCATGCTAGGGCATACAAAATGTTTTGCACCATCTGTCAGATCCCACAGCTTGTTTACTACATTTTTGTGGCTGTTGTTGTCTGAAGTCTACCTACCTTATTGGCGTTTTTTCCTTGTCTGAAATGAAAGGTTTGTTGTCCATCTCCTACTTGTATTTTCTTGTTTACATTTGCTCTTTCCTGTATAAAGGAATACGATCTGTGAAACCTTTTGTTTTAGAAATTCAAATAAAATTAAACTCTGCTACCACATACCAAGCAAGGATGTTGGTAAGGACTCTAGGCTGTCATCCTGAGGTTCAAATTTCAAAAGCTGTAATTCTTAGGAAACTCCTGTTAGTCTTGCAATTTTCTTGGTTTCTCAAATGCTTATTTGCATGAATAAACATACAACCAGATGCTCAGCCCCTATCAAAAGATGAAGAGCCATCCATGCCTCCAAAATAATGTAAATTTAATATTATTTAGGATGTCCATTTTGGTTTTTTCATTTCACCAGAAGAACTAGGATTTAGAATTAAAATAATCTCCAATATGTCTTGGACATACTTCTAGAGGTATTCATTGTCAGGCAGGAAATAGAATCAGGGGGTTTGGTTCACAGAGGCTACACCTACACCACCAGCAGGGTGTGCAGCCTGCCAAAAGTGACTTTGAATGTATTCAGGTTTTGCACAGACTTTGAAATTGTGAATGTCCAAAGATGTAAAACACATCCTAATTTTTATGACACTAAATCACTGGAATCTCTAGTCATGACAGTATGTTAACACTTCTAAAAATCTTGAATTATGTTTGCTTTTCTTCTTTTTTTAAGGCTTCTCTTTAAATATGTAGGTATATGTTGTGGCACAAACATATCATCAAAAAGTATCTCTAAATATATCACAATGATGAGAAATGCCTCATATGCTCTTTCTATTTAGTCTGCAGAAGAAAAACTTTAAGATGTGAATCTTGCTTTATGGAGGGGAACAGCTGCAGTGAAAGTTTTCCCTACAGATTGTACCACTTAACTAAAGAAATCACAGTAAAAGAAAAAGATGGAGTTAGTTATGCTGCATAGAAATAACATAACAATAAAAAATCACAACACATACACAGACATGCATATTAAGTATGGGGGACTCTCCATCTCTTTCTTTCTGTGGAATAATAGAATGGAAAAAACAATATTGGAGGAAACTGGTGTGATCTTTATTCCTTTTTGAGAATTTTTTTTTTATTCAGCATAGCTCCAAAAACATTGGAAAAATTGATAAATCTGGAAATAGATGATATTTAAGGTCCAGCCTATACCATTCTGTGATTGGGCAAACTTAAATATTCCAGTATGCCATACCAACACGTCAGGTACATTTTTTCCAGTGACTAACTGTATACATGAGGTATGTGTCACTTTTCAAAGTACTGTTAACATATCTAGGTGTGATATGCTTGTGTTTGAACTGGGAATCATCGAATTTTGGTTATATTCCTACACCACTGGCTTCCTGCCAGACCTAGGACAACTCTATTAACCTTTAATTGACTCTGTCACACAGTCTGAGAAATCAGGACAATATATTTGGCTCTCTTTATAATGCACTTTGACATCAGTAAGAGAAAAAAAGCTGGGCAGGTGCAAGACTGTTCTGTGTCACAGAACTGTCATCAATGCAAACAGCTCCAGGGACACACAGTGGAAGATACGTGACTGCTCTGTTTACTTCAGCTAAGCATTTTTCAAAACATTTGCCAATTTCTAATTATGTACTCTTATGAAATATGACTGAGAGGAAACTCATAGGGTTCTTCAGTCAAACCATTCTGCCCCAAGTCAGGATCAGCTGACATTTTAGATTACAGCTTTCTGTCTTTTTTTTCCCCCGTAGACACAGAGAATTTATTACCTTTCAATATTTTGGCAGAATGATCAAAAAAGGAGCCAGCACCAAACAACTTTTTGTTAATGATATTTTCTGTAATTATTAATATTTTTTAATTAAAAAAAGACAGGTCATTTTTCCTCGGTTTCTTGCATCAACTCTTTCATGTCCTGTGAACTTTAGCAAGATACATAAGTAATGAACTAGTCCTCATATAGGTAAAATGATTTTTCCCATTGCTTAGAATTATTTTCCAACTTAATATTTTTTCTGTTAATAATAGGCAATATTACCATGAACTCATACAGTAAATGTAAATGAATTTCTTTAATTCATTCTTAATTAATTGCTTTATCTCCTTGTCTCTTCCTTTTTTTCTTTTTTCAATTTTGTATATATTGGTTGGTTATGGAAACAAAAGCATTGTATCTTGGCATATATTTTCAAGTACTTAGGTACATTGTAGTCTGGTGTGATTCCTTTTGAGTACCTAGATTTTAGACTGTCCTTTGTACAAAAACACAGCAGTATTTTCATGCATAGAATAGCAATGGTGTTTATTTAAGATTATCTAAGTGTTTCTAAACTCAGTGATTAATCACGCATTATATCTTAAAAAGATTAATTTGTCCTTAACTTTCATCATCTGATTTACAATTTATTCCAGATCCTCTTCATCATCCTGATGCTGAATAGTTTTCCTGGAGAAAGGGGTGAAAATAAGAGTGAACAGTCACTTTATTACAAACTTTGAATTTTTAAATTTCTTATAGTAATACAACAAGTGACATAACAAAGTATTAAATTATAATGTCTAGGAACTGAAACTGAAACTTTATTAATCAGTTCTCTGCAGTCTGCTGTTTCTAGAGAACATTAAATGAAAGCCTGTTAAGAACACTAGCACAGGTGAAAGATCTGTTGCTGATTAAAGTAACCTTTATGAAATTCATAATCATTTTCAAATACATATATATAAAAATCTAAAGCTAGGTCAGTACTTGTGTTCTTTTAAGTGGACCTGTACAAATATCAAACTCTAGGAACAGAATTCACAAAGACAATAAAACGTAATTTTTTTCTCTTGCAAAAACTAAAGCAGTTACTAAACAGCACACACCATGACATTATTTGAAAGTATTACATAAAAGTGAAATAATTTTGCTGCACACAAATATTAGTAAATATTGATAAATTTTAATCACATGAAGGGAATCTGAAGCAAATGCTCTAATGTGATTTATCTGCAGAATTCAGAAATGAAATCAATGATCTCAGAGGATTCCCTCTCTAACTGTTAGATCATCCTCACACTATAAATATTTCTGTTTCATATGCAGAAAAATTATGCAACAATTAACATTCCAAACAAGTATTATATCTAACCAAAGTAAAGACAAGTTACAGGAAAGATTATTCTGTTGTTATAACTATGTATAATGCTAATTGTGTGAAACTGCAATGCAAAAAAAAAAAAAAAAAAAAAACAAAAAACCCAAAACTAAACTAACAAAAAGAAAAACAAACCCAAAACTTAACTAGACTGTATTATTTTTTCCACTTTAATTAGGAAAAAAACTCCGTAATGCCATGACTGGCTGCCACAGATAATGGTTTTCTCCTAAGCATTTTCAGGGGTTATTCTGATGTCTTCTATTAATGTTGACTACTTAATGCATACTTTGCATGTACTAGCAAAAGATTGAATGACCTAATCAGAATTATTTCACTAGATTTCTTTCCATGGAGTTGGAAAATGTAGAATTTGGGCAAATTGTTATTACTATGAGCAGACTGTTAACTGGGTAAGTATTGTTTACATAAACAGAAATTTTACAACTGCCTGTTCAACGAGCTGAAAAGAAGCACTAAGCTATTGAAGAAAAGTTATGTGCTGACATTAGTAACTGCAGGAACTTGCTTTTGAAAGTTTCCCTCATAATACGTAACCTGAAAGACTCTTGAAGATCTAGGGATTGATTCTGCTGAAATCTGTTACAGCTCTAGCTGTGCAAAATTATTGAACACATAAAAGAGCACCACTAGCAATTTTTTTCTTCTTTCATCTCATTGCTGGTCAATTGCTCATACTCAGGAAGTACTGCAAGCATTTCACTCTGTAATTTAGTTAGTATCTCCATCAAATATTCTAGACTTTGCTTGCAACCTGAGATTTCCTGTGAACACCTGCTCTTTACCCTTCAGGCCAAGCATTCACCAATGGGAGACATGTCCTAAGACTGTTATGAATGATACAACCATGTCTCAGTTTCAAAATAAAACCCAACAATCCAGGCTGGTCATTGAGAAACTTTTTGTTCCAAGAAGTCACTCTGGTCTCTCCAGTCCATCTGCAGTACAGTCTCCCATGCCTGTTGCTGGCATCCAGACCCCTTCCCACAGGCACTCTTTTTAACACTTTTCTGCATCCCATAATATGTCCTATGCTCCAGCATTGATTCTCTGTGATGGGTGTCTCATGTGGACTCATCACAATGAATCAATGCTGGAGCACCTTTAGGACTGAGTGAGGTGACTGCCTAGATATATAGAACACTTTATGGGATGCCGGGGAAGAGCATTTGCAGATTGCTCAAGACTCATAGGGGGATGTTTAGGGAAGAACCAAAAGTGTTACAGGGAATCCAGATGATCTGTGTAGGAACAAGACTGGGAAAGCATAAGGATATGGAGATAAAAAGGCTAGTCGCATGTAAAAAGCTTGCTGCTCAAAATAATTTGTCTGGCCATACCATGCATTTACTAAGCAAAATTTTTAGCTATCTTTTTCTGTGGGAAAGACTTCCTCTTCTGTATATCTGTCTGTGGAATGGGGCTTGAATACCAGAAATAGGTGTGGGACCACAGGTCAGAGGGTGCATTGGCCTGGGTGCCAGCAACTGGGCTGGAAACACCAAACTGATGAAACCCAAGCACCAGTCCTGATGTGGGACTTGAGTCAGGGGCCCATGTGTCCACAGTTACCTTGGAGTTACCCTTGGTGCAGGAATGTGTGTGATCATAGCAAAATTTCAGTCAGACCAGACAGTGAGCAGGTGACTTCAGGGATCTGGAGGGAAGAGGTGTTTCCATGAGGGAGACTCCAGGAGAAAAAGGGACTTTCCAAGACTTTGGAAAAGCAGAGGAGTGCCAGCAGTTTCTAGAGAGACTATAGGATCTGGAGTCTCTAAGGGCAAGACCTGCTGGTGTGTGTGTCTGTAAGGGTGAGAATCTGGGGAACTTGGCTGCAGGGTACCAGGAGAGTACCATCCAGCTCTGGGTGTGATCATGTGTGCATTGAGAGAGATGGTCTGCACCAGCAGACAAAGAGGGGCTGTAGTGTCAGGGGCTTGTATGCCCAGGTGCTAGAAACCAGGGAGACTGGGATCCAGGCACAGCTCCTGGGAAAACTGAGTGTCAGAGCCCAGCTTCTGAGGAAGGTCCATGTTACACATATGTAGATACATATTTCTATTCATGTGCATAAAAATATTTTCCCTGGCAAACCTCCACCCTCCTCAGCTAGAGAATGGGGCAGCTGCTTCTGCTCTCTGTGTTTGGGGGAGTGCTCTGTGTGTCTGTGGTCTCTGTGGAAAACTGTGTCTGCTTTGTGTGTGTATGTGCCTGCTGGGGCCACAAGCTCAGTTTGCTGCTGGTTGCACCTATGGCATGGAGCTGTCACAGCCTCAGAAGCTTCTTGATCTGCTGGACCCAGCATGATGTATTTTTCTGTAACAATAACCTTTTTTAAAAAGATAATTTTTTGGCCTATTCTCCATGATATCCTATTCACTGTGCTTTACTCAATGCTTCCTTGTTTTCTAGATCTCCAATCTGCATCTGGGACTGCTATAATTTAAAATTCCTCTCTTTGGCTGACACACATTTTGAAGGTGACTTACCCCAAGAGTACTCTACCTGTTGCTCCACTAATGAGTAAATAGGTTTAACACATTTTGCACATCTACATTCTTGGTTATATTTTGAATATGATGTTTGTTTTCTTTTACAACAGGATGATTTTACAGATTAAAGTTCAGTTTATGATCCACAATAATCCCTGGAAAGGCAGGAAATTAATTTCTTCACAACCATTTGTTTTTCATCCCATTTACACTGTTAATTATATCTGTCTAAATGTAGTTCCTTGCACTCATCTCAGTTAAACTGCATCTGGTTTTTTTTCCAGACCATTTCTTCAATTTATCAAGATCATTTTTGATTCTCACCCTATCCCCCAGTATGCCTACAGTCCCTCCCAGCTATGTGTTGTCTGAAAATTTAATCATATGCTCTTGATTCCATCATCCTTGTTGTTAATGAAAAAAACAAATGAAGCTCCACTCTGTACATCTTTTCGTTCTGGCAGTGAACCACAAATAATTGTCTGGGCACAGTTTTCCAAACATTGTTTAAGTCTTCTGTAGAAGAGACCACAAAAATCTACTTCTTTACCGGAAAGAGAAAAGAGAGAAAGAGAGAAAGAAGAAAGAGAAGAGAGAGAAAGAGAGAGAGAAAGAAAGAGAGAAGAAAGAGAGAGAAGAAGAGAGAGAGAGAAAGAGAGAGAAGAGAGAAGAAAGAAAGAGAGAAAGAGAGAAGAGAAAGAAGAGAAGAGAAAGAAGAAGAAAGAAGAGAAAGAAGAAAGAAAGAAAGAAAGAGAGAAAGGAAAGAAAGAAAGAAAGAAAGAAAGAAAGAAAGAAAGAAGAAAGAAAGAAAGAAAGAAGAAAGAAAGAAAGAAAGAAAGAAAGAAAGAAAGAAAGAAAGAAAGAAAGAAAGAAAGAAAGAAAGAAAGAAAGAAAGAAAGAAAGAAAGAAAGAAAGGAAGGAAGGAAGGGAGAAAAGAAAGAGGAAGGGGAAAAAAGAAAATAAGAAGTTACAACAGACAAAAGCATACTAAATTCCTAATTTCCTTGGGCCTCTGATCTTGTGATGTAAAAACATAGAGTTAGACCACTTTTTTTTTTCAAGCTCTGATTAATTCATCTGTCCATTATCTTTCAGAAACTTGATGTCGTTTATGAATTCTGAATTTTTTCTCTGTCAATATAAATCTCTATCCCTTTCCTACACACCCTTCTTCCCCACAAGTTCTATGACCACCACTTCACTGCCTTTCCTTGTACTTCAGGGCAGAATATATGTCAAATACATATATATTACTAAGTTTCTAAGGGTATAATAGCATAACTTTTTATCTACATGGAAGCTTCCACAAGTTTTGAAGGTGTCTAAGCTCTTAATACAGAGAATATACACTCCCCACCCCTGCCCCCAGTTATATTAAATTACACATACAAGTGTCTAGTACCATTTGAGGTCATGCAGTATCTTCAAGACAGCCACTGGAGATGTAATACCAGATCAGTGTGAGCCCCATGTCCTCATTAGCTGGCCTGAAGACCACAAGTGGTACCAGAGGCTTAAATCTGAGCAATCAAAATGCATTTTGCATTCCACTGACCAAAGTGGGAATTTAGGATTAGCAATGTCTGCTGCTATTGGAGATGTTGCAGGGTATACTTACCCTGATTCAAGTCCTACAAGTTCCCTGTTTGGTGTGGGTACATGAGGGTATTTTAATCCAGTACCTGGCAGACCTTTAAGCACCTAAACGACAAATCTGAATTTAAGGGTTCTAATTTCAATTTGATATGCATTCATAGATCCTTCTTGAGATGACAATGAATTGCCCTGAGATGTTTTAAAAATTGGGAGTTATATAAATCATCACTAGTATAAAGTTCCTACTGATGCCTAGATTCAGCTCAAACATGTAGTCTTTGCTCAGACTAATTATCTACTGCCTCTAAGATGCTTTGAGGTGTGCTGACTGACCTCCAGTTGTTTCTCCAGGAGGATTTGTGTCATAACTGCTATTTCTGTGAAGATATCGCAGATATCCTAAAGTTCATCAAAAAACATTACATTCCATATTGCAGTAATGGAACAGGTTTTCTTATTCTGCCTTCACTGGCACTGACTACTCTAGTCAGTAGCTCAAGCTAATATTTTGGGGAAGACAGAAGGAAAAAAGATGCATTAAATATTCCATCCTCCTTGATGTCATCTGTTTTCAATCCACCCTCCCCAGTGAACAGTAGACCAACAATTTCACACTAATCCCCCTGCAAAGTTCACTACCATTTTTGATGACTCATTCTATTTGCATCTTGTTTTCTGTCTTAGCCTTTCCTACCCAAATCTTTTCATGCTTATATTACTTTTTTATAAACCTAATGGACACTTTCATCATGTTTCTATTTTCTATAAGATTTCTGCTTAGGTTTGAGTTTAATGAAGAACTCAAGACAGTCACATTTCTCTCCCACTTGTGCTTCTTTGCCTTCTTCCATTTTGGGATAGATAGTATTTGTGCACATATATTGTTCCTTAACTCTTTTTTTGTCCTTAAGAACTGAGTTATCAAGACAATTTGATTTAATGGTTTCTTTTATAGACTTGTAAAATGTGTCTTTTTCATTTTTTTTCTTTAAATTAGGTCAAACTAATTAGTTACAACTACTTTGAAGCAGTGTTAACAGTTTAATATATTACTTTAAATACTTCTCATTTACTTCATTCATTCAGTGGTGCAGATCTTGTCTGTACTAGAGTGAAAATTGAAATAGTCATCCAGAATTGTCTCTCTGGAAGGCACTACTCCCATATTCTATTCATGAAGTCTGAGGAAGAAAAGGCCTTTTCACATGCACAGAATTATAGAATACCAGAATCTTAGAATAACAGAATTGTTAAGGTTGGAAAATACCTCGAAGATCATCAAGCCCAACCATCAACCTGGCACCACCACCATGTTCACCTCCAGACCATGTCCTCAAGTACTATATCCTATGCTTTTTTGAGCATTCCAGGGATGGTGACTCTGCCACAGTCCTGGGCAAAGGGAAGCAATGTTCATTATGTAGACATCAGTTAAGATGTTAAATACAAACTCTTCTAACAAGTAATACCCTCCTATGACTGAAAGCCGGAACTACTTCAGTAAACAGGAAATAAATATTGTATTGTGTGATTGATTCCATGACAACTCCAAGAGGGCCTCATCTGTCTCAGTGAAAATATAGATATGAGGGTTGTTAAATCAAGTCATGCTGACCAACAGTTATGTCATCAAAACATTTTTAAAGTGCCTAAGGGGACCAGGCAGATAACAAACCATAACTGGCTTCATTGTTTGTAGTCCAAGACAACTTTATTTACCTAAATTCCTCAACAAAATGAATTATCTCTACATGTTTCTTTCTAGTCATATCTTCCTCTTTTAGGAAGTTAATCTGGGGTTCAATATGAGGTTAATATACCTAAACACCCCAGTTATGTTAACATCTACATGCACACTGTCTCCCAGCTCTTACTATAACCAACTGAGATACAGGGCTTAAATTATTCCCTAAAGGCAGGTCTCTCCTGTGATACGGTGGGCTATGCTGCCTGGCATTCATGTGCCATGACAGTAAGATCTTTTGTCAATAACCTTTTGTAGGCATGTTTTCTAAACTGCCAACAAACACAGACACTGGGATCCTTTTGGTCATCTCAAGTGGTAATATTTAGCCAGCTGAACAGAGGCCCTACTGGCTGTAACTTGGATATGGAATAGCTCAAGCAAGTATATGAAATAAATGCAATTTTGATGTCAAAAAAGAGGGTAACAATTTTTCCACAAGATGACTTATTCCCATTTTTCTGCAAAACATAAACCAGTTTCAAGTTCAAGAGAAAACTGTTAAGTTTATTCTTTCTACACCACACCTTAGACTTGATATAAATGTGACTTGGAAGCCACAAGTTTACTTTTTATTTTTAAACTCTACTGCTTTCCAACACCTCTCAGCTCTCTTGCAACATTGATTTGTTCAATGTAGCCCTTTTTCATATACAATATCTTCTATTATCTTCTCTTAAAATGAACTACTAAATAACACAGCACCCTATAGTTTCCCATCAAGAAACTGTCTTTCAGTGGCAATTGGTCAAGCTGAATTAAATTAATTCCTACACTCAGTTAATTACGAGTCTTTTGGGATTACATTTTAAGAGGTTCTGTTATTTGGCAGTTCATAGAAATGCATCAAGTAACTTTATTTGAACACAAATAATTCCAGTACTGGACAATGGAATACATTTTACCAGAGTTGCCACCATGTATAACAAAATATCTTCTCAATGCATTGGGAAGAATGAGCATTTATTTTTCTGACTGTATGTATGTGTTTATATTTAGTAATTAGCCAGGAAAGGTAAGAAACCATTAGTTCTTTTGCAAGATTTGTTGTCTGGTTGCTCATAAAATCCAAACACTTTTATTTCTCGTTCTTGACACTGAAAAATCTCTGTTAGTTTTTCAGCCAGTATGTAATTTTTGCCTTTTGAGGTTTCATGCTCAGAATGGTTTGCATAATGTGAGATTATACACATTTTAAGTATCTTTCATCAAGTCATGTGCTACATATCCTTCCTGATATTTGTTCTTCCAGTTTTATGCTTCAGTACCATGTTAACCCTTCACTACTTGTGTTGGTTTTTTTCTGAGTATCTTCTGACAGTTCTACCCTTAGACATGAAGCACATTCACTGACTTTTTCCATTATAATTTTTGTTGTTTCATCATCTATTGCAGGAATGCTCCATCAATCCATTTCTGTAAGAGAAATATCCAATTTTAAACTATGTGACAACTAGAAAATACTGAAATTTTGATGAATAGGCCTGGAAATCTGTAAACTAGTGAGCCTTACTGAAATGACCCACTTTAATTTGCTAACTATTCCTATTATTAATAGGAATCCATATGAATGTAGTCTAATTTAGTCTCTGGCTAAATTTGCAACTCCCCCATTCTTAAATTAATTTGGAAGATTTAAAATGCATCTTCATAGCAAAAATGCCTCCCAAATATATCTCATGAATACTTATTTTGAGTTTCAGTGCCAGGCCTGCAATAATCAAGGACATTTGATAGCAATGATGGATATTTTAAAACAATTCATACTTAGAAATAATTTAATTCTTATAAATAGATCAATTTGACTGGTTGATGAAGCCAAGATTCAAAAATTATCATTTGGGGAAAACTATTGTTTTCCTGACAAAGAGAAAAATAGATTTGTAATCTTAAACCCACAAGATCATATCTTCCCATTGTTCTCTGTTAAGACAGGACTTCAGCAACCTCTCCTCATCTCTCCCTCACCTGAGAGCCTTTCTCCGTCATCACCTGCCCTCCCACATGCCAAAATATTTCACATGCTCTCTCACAATTGCAATTCTCCCTTTTATCTGCTGCCTACACTTCCACCAGTGAGAAACATCACTCTCTCTGCTTTGCAGAGTTTACCTATCAGATTCTCTCCAGAGACACTTCAGGGCAAACACTAATCCCCGCTCTCTGAATAGTCCTGATACCTTACTGCAGCACACAGGCAAGGTGAAAGAAACTGGAAGGAAACTGAAAGCAGCTGAGGTACAATTCAGGGCCCCAAATACAAGCTTCAGTCTCTGGGACATGTTCATAAACCCTTATGAAGTCTGGGGTATCTGCAAGGGATTCCTGCATAGGAAGTGTGACCTGCCAGAGACATCTTCTGAGAAATGGAGGGCTAGAGGGAATTTTACATTGAAAAAAGCACTCCTAAAAGTCTATATTTAAGCAATGAAATCTGCTTTCCAACATGTTTCTACCTAGGCATCAACTAATCTTGGCCAAGCATACCTAAATTCTTATCTAATTCCCTCTGGATATCCTCTGTGACTCTGCAGTCCTCTTCCAATCCCACTTGGCAATTGCTCACATTTTCAGTAGTAAGTAAAGCTTAGAAGAGGTTTTAACTTATTATTTTTCATTTTGTTGCCAGACAGAGCATTATAAGTAGATGAAACTAGTTGTGTAGATAAAATAAGTAGGTGGCAAAATAATTAGCGATGTTAAGCAAAGAAATGGAAGCTTAAACTTGCCATTTATAGAAGCAGTATCAGATAATTGTGATCTCTTGACATTCCAACTTGCTACATTTAAAATATATATAGCTATATTATCCAAAATGTTACAAAATGCCTGATTTTGCTTGAAAATACAGGGAAGTTTCCATTCTCACAATAATTCAGAGTCTACCTGGACCTAGAGAAACTCAGTACAACAAAACATAGGGTAATTCTGGATAACATGATTCAGTGTCAGACCAGCAGTAATTAAGCCGAAGCTTCAGGCTAAGTAACCTAGTTCCTACTGAAAGATGGATAATCTTTTTTTTTTTTTTTTTGTTAACCAATGAGTAGTATGTAATCCCAGGGTGGAAATGCATCTATAACAGATACTGTAGTGGTACACTAGAAGTGGCAGAATATGTTCTGTTTATGCTACTGGCCTAGATGTCTGAAATGCTTGATTTAATGTTTTACTGTAATAGTTGTGTGATTTCCAATAAGTTATTCACTGATTTTTCTGTCACTGCTCTTTATATAGAAAATGATGGAGTAGTTATTCATAGCTATAATTATCTCTAATTATAGAAAGTGCTTTTCTTCCTTACACCCTATAACAGTACTTTCTGTATTTCCTACAAATCTCTGGAACAAATACTGCTTCAGTGTTACCTAAGTACCACTCAGGGAAGAATGAGTGCAGTCGGAGGGGAATTATGGTCAATCCATTAATGCTGCTCTCCAATGCTCTTTTTGTGCATGCATTTCCCATTCTGCAGTGTGAGGTTCCACAGGCCACAGTTCTTTCAGCAGATACACCCATGCTGCAGTGTATGGTCATCCAGAGGCTGCAGAGTGGATATCTGCTAACCATGGTCTCTCCATGGCCTGCAGGGGAGTCTCTTCTCCCTCACCTGGGGCACCTCCTCCCCTCCTGCTTCCCTCTCCTCAGTGTACCCTCTGCTGTTTCCTTTTGTTCCCTCCTTCTTCCTCAGTGATGTTTCCTCATCTTTCCTCAATCCATTTTCCCCAAGGCACCACCACCTTGGTGGCCAGACTCAACAGTGCCCTGCAGTAGGTGGCCTGGAGATGGAAATTGTCTGTGTGGGCAACTGCTGAAATAAACGTGGCCCATGTAGAGACCATGTTGGAGAGGGGGAAAGCATGAAGATAAGCAGTATTGGAGATGACCTGTTGTGGACTGTTCACAATCCTCTGTTCCCTCTCCCTCTCCACTGCTTTCGGTGGAAGGAAGTGGAAGAGTCGTCAATGAAGTAGTGAAGTTGAGCCAGGAAAAAAGTGTGCTGAGGGGAGAGTGGTTTAGGCTGCTTTTCTTACCATCCAACTCTATTTTAATTGACAATAAATTAAATCAGTTTTCTCAAACTGAGTCTGTTTTGGCCCATGTTGGTACTTGATAAGTGATGTTCTGTCTTTATCTGAAGTCACAACATACTGCATCCTATTTTTTCTTACGTCTTCTGTCCTGTTGAGAACAGAAAATAAGAGTTGCTAGGTGGTGATGTGACAATCAGCCAAAGTCAAATCACCACAAGAAAAAAATAAAATTAAAAAAAATCTTTTATAGAAAAGTTCTAAGTATTAACAGCAACACATTTAACTTTTTTACACACATTTCCTGGAGTTTATCACTCCTGTTGTCTGGGGTTTTTTAAATTACTCTTCACTTCTCTCTGGGGTGGTACTATTGATGTTTTCCATCTGTTGGGGTAGGGAACAATGAGTCATCAGTCCCTTGCTCTTCACCAAGGATGGCTATGATGTTTGTGGGGCTTTTTCCCTTTCCAGGCTCTAGTTCATTTGAATATTTGCTAATCTGCTGTTACACCTTGGTTTTCCTTGATTGATCAGCAAGCTCACATTATACTCAAATATGCTAGATAGGGTGCAAACTATTTCTTATTTGTTCTCCTTGCTACTCCTCAGACTGTCTTTGTCTAGTTCCAGGTCTGAACTTCTCTAACTGACTGCTGGTCAGTTGTTTATAAGGTTGGGGTTATGACCAGTACCAAGCCTATGAACCACATATTAACATCCCATGCTGGTTCTCTCTTATGCTGCACCCTTTTTTTCCACATCTCTGGGTCTCTGCTCTTTTAAGAGGCATATATTTCTCCACACGACATTATCAAGTGACAGTCACAAATTTTTAAATTTATAAAGAATAACTGCTTGTTACTGTTATCTCTACAAAATGATGGTATATCACAAAGAGATAAGCAAAAGTAGCACTGTTAGGCATAGACTCCTGATAACAAAAGAAGTTGCTGCTACAGCAAAACCAGGTAAAATAAAAACTCCAGACAGTTCAAGATAAGTTCAGAGTGAGCCTCACAAGCCTCAGTCCTGAGGTCCTCAAAGTCAGGACTAAACAATCCTGTGGCTTAACTTTACTCACAATCCTCTACCTTCTGTCCCCCAGCAGCGCAGGGAGATGGGGAACAGGGCTTGGGGTGGGTTCATCACAAACCTCTGCTGCTTCTTCCTTTGCTGGGGAACAACTCAACACACTTTTCTCCTGCTCCAGTGCGAGGTCCCTCCTACAGGAGACAGTGTTCCGCAGCTCCTGCAGCACAACTCCTTCCCACAGGCTGCAGCTCTCCACAGATTGCTCCAGCATGGGATGCAGTACTCCAGGAGCAGACTGCTCCAGCAGGAATCCCCAGTGGGGTCACAAATCCTGCCAGTAAACTTCTCTAGCATGGCCTCTCCCGAGGTCACAGCCTCCTTCTGACATCCTCCTGCTCTGCCCTCCAGGTTGGTCTCTGCTCCACCATGGACCTCCATGGGCTGCAGGAGCACAGCTGCCTCACCATGGGCTGCACTACTGGCTAAAGGGGAATCTCAGCTCTGGCACCTGGAGCACCTTTCCCTCTCCTTCTTCTGACCTTGGGGTTTGCAGAGTTGTTGCTCTTGCATATTGTCACTCCTCTCCTTCAACTTCTGCTGGCGTGGCAGCAGGGGTTTTTCCCCTTCTTGACCACCTTATCCTGGAAATGCTGTCACCATCTCTGATGGGCTTGGCCTTGGCCAGCAGCAGATCCATCTAGGAGCTGGGTGGCATTGGCTCTCTTGGATATGGGGAAATCTTCTAGCAGCTTCTCACAGAGCCACCCCTGTTTCCTTCTCTCTACCAAATTCATGTGAAAAGGGGCACAACAAATATATCAGAGCTGCACAACTGAAGCTGTTTTTGTCCTTATATCATTAGAATGATCTTTGTCAGATAATGGATATTTATCACTTTGGTATACGTGATGACTGATTAGTCCAAAAAGCCCATGAAACTATACAAATGAACATAATTATTTCCAAACAAAAAAATAAACTCTTATTTTTTGTTCCAGTGAAGCTTTATATAGGGTTGTTGGCTTTTGATTGATTGTTCAGGTATTTGTACAAACTAATAAAATGACTATGCATTTTATCTCCTTAATGAGAGAGGACACAAGTGGAGAAAATAAAGTTTTTATTACCAAATGAATAGCACAGCAGGGTATGACTTGATAAATAGAACATTTCATTTTACCTCATGGGCCTTACTATCACAGTCCACATCTCCTGAGTAATTTAATGAACACTGATGGTTGAACCAGTGCCAGTTTTAATACTCAACATTTTAATCAGCTAGAAAAATAAGTTATAACTGAGCAACACTTGAATAGCACTTCAGTGTGTAAAGGAATATGTTGCAGAGAATGATGCTTGTTAGTCTGGATGAATTAGAGAAATTGCTACCTCTGCTGGATGTAGCTAGTTGGTCACTGAGGGCTGTTATTTCCCCTGCACCAGGCATTCGAATTTTGCTCTTTATAATCTAATCAGGTTTATTCTTCTGTTGACCTGGTCATCCTCCATCTGTATTATTTTCCCATTATTTTCTTACTAAGTGTTGACTTTATTGCTGCCATCCAGTGTAGGTTTGGAATTGCAAGCATCACATTCCTAGGAGTATATATGTCCACTGGTGTGCATGTGTATTACCTGCAATAATCCGGGCTTGTAAGTGCAACAATGGCAGAAGAAAAAGCACACTTCAAGAATGCCTACACAATAGGAGACCTTCTTCTGAAGAAATGGAGGTGGGGTTGTTATGTTTGCCTCATCCTCTTAGTTTCCTCACAGTGTCCTCTATCCTTGCAGGGATAGGTTGAAGAAAGGTGATTTCATTTTTATCTGTTGAACATTTCCAGTTCCTGCTGTGAACCCAGCTGCTGGATGGAGGCACTACAGAGAAGGTGGGGCAGGGTGTGTGTGGCTGAGGCTGATAGATCTATTCCTAATTACAAGAAGTGGAAATAGCAGCAGAACTAAGATACTGAAAGTCAGTGGACTTCCTGAAAATTAGACAGTAGATTTTGGCATTCTGTTCTCATCCATTCATTCAGCCCAATAATGGAAATTGTCATCAGAGTGGCCTAGAGCCTGTTTAATTTGGCATAAGCATTTTATAAAAGACTGTCCTACTTTTCCTCCTTCTTGTTTCACAGAATAATATGAAAGCAAAAAAAAAAAAAAGAAAAAAAGAAAGAAAAAAAATAATGAACAGTGAAATGTTCTTTTTCTCTTTCCAAGCAGGAAATGAACAGAATCCATTTACACAGCTATTTTCTACTTTATTTCTTAGTCACTGCAAAAAAGAGGAGGAATGAGTATGAAAAGTGGAAAAGAGAGTTTTCGTTCAAATTAAGTTAAAGGGATTATGGTAATTCTATCTATATTTGTAATGGGAAATTCATAGGTCCACATTTGCTATTTAATGATACCTATAGCAGTTGGGATCAAGTTTTTCCTGATGGAAGGAATAAATGCTTTTCAGGTATTCATGCACTTGCTGTATATTTTGACACATCTCACATTTTAATCCTAAATATTTGCTTTGGCCAAATATTCACTCAATAATTGTTGTGATTTATTTCATAGCTACTTTTAATAATTATTTCTTATGCACTGCAAAATTGTTGGAATGGCGTGTTCGGACACCTTTCTGACACCTGTAATGCCATGTAACATGTAATTCCTTTGTAAAACACAATGCAACCTTACTAACTAATTCTAGAGATGTATTAAAAGTTTAAAATGCATGTCATATTCACATTTAGGTGTTCCACAAACGCCCTTTTTGTGTAACACTGAAACTTCCACACCCTTAGTAATTGTACTGTACTATTGTGCTGGCATAATCCATTGTATATCTGTTCTGAATTTTCTCCTCCACTGCTTCCTCCTACCCTATGATTTGCCACTTTATTTAATTTCTATGTTTGATACAGTGTCTATTGTTCTAATGGAAGGTTTCTAATAGGCTTCAGTGAGTGTTGCATTGCACTTTGGGCCTTTGTGTCTGAACAAAAATACATAGACAAGTTCATCTGTAAATTAGTTACTTCAGAAAAAAATATTTTAAAACCTAAAATTAAAATACTTGTATTAGATGCATAAATGATCATTTACTCCTTATTCAGTTCCTAATATATTACTCAAAGAAAATAGTCAATTGTTTTGAGTGTTTGCCTTGTGAATTTCAATAAGAATTTAAATATTTTAATTTATTGTTTCTCAGCACTTTTAAGGATGTATTTAGTAGAAATTCTACTGTTAATTTAACTGCACTGAAATGCTTAACTTAAAAATCTGTCAATTTCTTCAAGATACTGAATTAAAGAGATGTTCTGATGTTTAATACCCCAGAAACTATTAGCTTGTGTATATGATAGGCTATCCAATTGTTCCAGTTTTTCTCTTGAAAATCTCATGTTTAGCTAAAGTATATGTCTTGAAAAATTCCATTTTGATAGACAGCCCACCTTTTGAAAAGTTCTCCATAATTTCATCTTTGTTAAAAAAAAGGCCTACATTCTTTAGGGCTTTTTTTTTTTTTTTTTTTTTAAGTGAGCATACCTAGATTGTTTTATGGCTTTCTCAAGCAAAAAAAAAATCATCTTTTTGCACCTATATCTCCTTGTATCCTTGTAAAGATACTGATCATTGCAATTAACTTTGTCTTGGGTAGGCAACAAGAATGCATATGAGGAATATATTAAATACTCAAAAATAAGCTTCCTAATGAGCAAACACAGAAACAAAACCACACATGTGATTGTCTTGTTCCTCATTAACAGAACTCCTAAACTTATTGCTAGTATCTGGTCATTTTTAAAATTTCATCAAGTCTGCTTAACCAAATTTATTTCCTTCAAAGCCCTATTGACTCAATTTAGCACAACCCAAATCCCAATATATTTGAGTTTGTTGCCTTAAACTATTATCTAAAATATTGGGCTGTATTTCAGCTGATCATCTGGTTTGTCCTTTCTTGTTACTTACTCAAAGATTAGAAGCTTTCCAGTGCTGTAGATGCATTTTCTTAAGATGTATTTAAAACTGATCTTGACAGACAGACGTTTGTGTAAATTACCAGGACTTGTCAATGTGTAAATGCAATTCTTTCTCCCAAGTTAATAGTTTTCTTGAAAGTGCCTCATTATGTCTTAGAAATTATGAGCAAGCAAACCAATAATATATAATTGCTTTCTTGTGATCCCCATTCTGCTTTAATTATATCACTGTTGCTGTATTTTTATATTTTATTGTAAACAATGTTTTACTGGAAATAAATTTTATTCAGTGAGCGTCTAACTTAAAGCTTAAATGAAGAACACACATTTTACCACAATACAAACAATAAATAATTTCAGAGCAGGCAAAAAAAATAGAACTCAGTTTCAAAGGTTTCAAAGGAAGGTTCTTGCAATGTGAGTTGTAGGTATCTATGTCCTTGAACTTTTAAATGCTTTTTGTGATGCTGTTCATGTAGTCATTCAGGCAAATATCTGGATATATTTTTTTTATTTCTAACACAGCTAATAAATTATTAGTTTATCAATTATAAGTTAATTATCTTTAACAAATATTAAAGAAATATGAAGCACTATATAAAATAATTTTCCAAATATATTCCAAAAAGATTCTGGTATATTTCAAGAAATTATATTTTCAAGGTAGAAAGTTTGGCATTACAAGGGTAGTAAGGTGTCTCTGCAGTAGTTGTCTCCTGATTGTCTATCTAGTGTGATCACAAAATTGTGTACAAGAAATGTAGTCAGACAATCTGTTATTTCTGACCTAACACATTAATTTAGTAGTAACAAGGAAGGAAGGAAGGAGAGAGAGAAAGAAAGAAAAGAAAAATAAAGAAAAGAAAAAAGAAAAGAAAGAAAGAAAGAAAGAAAGAAAGGAAAGGAAGGAAAGGAAGGAAAGAAAGGGAAGGAAGGGAAGGAAGGGAAGGAAGGGAAGGAAGGGAAGGAAGGAAGGAAGGAAGGAAGGAAGGGAAGGAAGGGAGGAAGGGAGGAAGGGAGGAAGGGAGGAAGGGAGGAAGGGAGGAAGGGAAGGAAGGAAGGAAGGAAGGAAGGAAGGAAGGAAGGAAGGAAGGAAGGAAGGAAGGAAGGAAGGAAGGAAGGAAGGAAGAAGAAGAAAGAAAGAAAGAAAGAAAGGAAGAAAGAAAGAAAGGAAGAAAGGAAGAAAGAAAGAAAGAAAGAAAGAAAGAAAGAAAGAAAGAAAGAAAGAAAGAAAAAGAAAAAGATTTGATAGGGTAATCTTATTCAAAAAAAATTACATGTTTTGTTCCAAAATTTTACAAACCTAGCAGAGCAAAATGCAGGTAAATATAATTTTCTGAAGTGAAAAAACATTGTGATAAGCACTGTAAGTGATTTATCTTGAGAGGGAAAGCATGGAAGACAAGTTAACAGAGAGTATTGCAAAATTTCTTGCTGATTCTTTGTCTGATATAATTTGTAAGCTGTTTACTAAAATATTAAACCTTTTTATCTTTGAAGATTAAAGACAGCCAAATTAGATTCTGGCACATAGACTTGTAGAAGAATTAGATAGCTTTGTTATTGTAATGAGGTCAGAAATAATATTTCTTGGGTTTTGTGAATTGCTAATTTAATTCTTAAGAGCAATTTGCATTCAAGGACACTCTGCAGTTCCATTTTTAGTGAAAACAATCAATATTTTATTCTCTTTATTTAAAATAATGCTTGCAAAATATACAACTAGTTGGCTTGCAAACAACAACCCTCACTGGGGTTACCTACCAGCTGTCAGGCACAGGTGAGGAAAGTTGATCAGCAACCTGGAAACAAAACACCATAATGTTCCTGGGAGAACTTATCATTAAGCCTAATTTTGAAAGCTTTTTTGGCTATAAAACTGCTGGACAAGGAAAACACAAGCCTGTCATTGAAACATGGTATCTGCATTATTTCTTCTATAATATAAGCAGTGTTCACTTGGCTGTCAAGATTTTGAAATGAACATTCAGCCACTTGTCCCACCATAACTATAAACAGACATGAAATTGGGAAGGTTTCTTTCAAATTAACATGGAGATAAGAGATCTTCTCTTCAGATGTATTAAACTGGAAAATATCTTGGCTGTCTTCTCCCAAAAACCTCAGAGCTAGCAACCATCATGAAAATATGACTTAAGATATTAGAAATATTAATCCAGAATGACAAAATGAATGCTAGCTTTTGAACTAAAGTCTAAGTAAGTTATTCCAAACTGTGTTTAGTGGCCCAAAACACTTGAGTTAGACAACTTAATGAGACTCTTCAGATGCTAAATCCTCAAAAATTATTGAGAATGATCAATAAACAACCATTATTTTCTCTCTCTCAAAATTAACTGAAGTCAGTAAAGCCTAAATTGGGGGAAGACAATAGAAAATATGACACCAAAGAGACAAAAACACTTAAGCAAGTAAGATTTGCTATATGGTAAGGGATGGAGTTTTAACTTATATGGGTATAGACCAGCTGGTGATCACTTTTTAAAAAAAATAAAAGGTTACATGAAACATCAAATCCATGAATCACAAGTTAGAAAGTCACTTAAAGCTGCTTATTTTACTGGCAATACAGTCTTGCTCTCTAAATTACATCTCCCAGGCAGAGACTAAGCTGAGTAAATACCTAGCAACAAGTGCTTAGCAGGCACTGGGGCATCTGAAACGTTTCAGGTGTTTAGTTCCCAAAGGGGCTCGGGAGTGTAAATCAAGTTCTGCAGGAAGATCAGTGCTCTACAGGGGTGGCAGCTGGGGGTCAGGCAGGATAAAGTTAGTGCTTAGACACCTCTTAGAAAACCTCTGTAGTTTTCTCTAGTATTTCGCTTGTTCCTATTTAAACACTTCAGATGATAGTTTCTCAGCTGGATTATCAGCTAATATAGAACTTCTGCGACTCAGTCTAATTTTACAATCTCTGTGTTTTTTTCTTTTCCTATATTCTTACATTTTACCATTTCAGAATAAGTTTTATCGTGTATAGGTGATATTTTTGGCTGACATCTGGGAGTAATGACCAGGAGGACTCCATCTTATTAGAAGGCTAATTAATTACTTTATTATACTATATTATTCTATATTATATTACATTACATCTAAACTGAATCTGCCAAGCACTCAACTGCAGAGAATTGCACAGCATCTCATGGCTGTCAGCCCAACACACACACACACACACCTGGATTCAATTGGTCAGTGAATCAAAACACTCACACCAGAATCCAATTACCAATTCCCTTCAGGTAAACAATCTTCCACAATGCATTCCACTTGTGAACAACACAGGAGCAGTAAATGACATAAGAATTGTTTTTTCTTTCTCTGAGGTACAGGAACATGAATCCCAGAAATATTCTTGGGAAGTTGTGGCTTGCTTTTCTCTGTGAAGAGAAATGCCGCTACAATCCTGTTGTCGGTCCTAGACTGGAATGGATTGAAAAGAGTATAAGCAATTGAAAATACCTTTCATAACAGCTGAAGGAGCCAAACAAACTCTGGAAAATATAGGTACTCCTTTGTCACATTAACTTCTGCACTTTTTAGGAAGAATTTTTGCTTCCTGGTTTAAGCATATTTTCACATTGTTATGTGTCTTTGTGTCACAGCCTCATTCTGGTGAAGTCTACTTCAACCTTTTCCTTCAGGCACACAGGTGATAATATTCTCTTTGACCTTAGATTTTAGAGACTGGTGTACATAACCAGGTCAACTGGGATGCTTTTGGTGATTTCATGCCTTTTTCCTCAAAATACTTTTGGTATGCTATAGCACACCTCTTCTTTCTCTTATTTTGTTTTCTTCTGCTCTCTATGAAGTCCAATTTCATTTAATTCAAAATTTTCTGACACCTTAAGTTTTAGCTGTCATATTTTCTAGGTTCTGTACTCCATTATTACGTAACTCTGAATTTCATATAAAGTGTTAGCAATTTCTCTTCACAGTTTAGTTGGACAAAACCATCCTTTTCCAGCCTGAGAACCAAGGACACCATTGCAGCTTCAGGCCCAAAAAGTACAAACAACAGTGAATTGAGCAGAGCAATCTGGGAGGATGGAACTTCATAATCTGAAGCTGTAATTGGACAATTGACCCAAATATGTAAATGGACCAAAATGTATAACCTATAACTGTGCTTAAGTGCACAGTTTTTGCTTTCTTTTGCTCGTGACCAGTTGTCCATCCTGGGTCCATCTTGGGCAGAGCCTTGGCCAGGCTGTTGTGCTGCCCAAGGTGTGTCCTTTGAAGGCTTTTCAATACCTACTTTCTTCCTTTAACTCTGTCCAGCCTCTGTTCCAGGAAGCCTCTTTAGGCATTAAAACAAGTTCTCACATAGATAACCTAAGCAGCATGTGACATTTATCTAAATTATACATAACAATGCCTCGTTTTTCATGTATTCTAGCTACTTTTTTTCCCCTAATGCTACTCCAGTAACTCTACATATATTGTCTAATAAAATGTCTTTACTGGCCACCTTTAACTTATCTTGTAGGCTTTCTACAGATATAATAATTATATGGAGTTTGTGGTTTTTTCAGTTTTTTTCTGAACCACAAATTGTACATGAGGAATAGAAGATACAGCTGTAAAGGAAAACAAAACCCAACAAACAAAACATGATCTGTGCTGGTTTTGGCTGGGATGGAGCTCATTTTCTCTATATCAGACTGTAAGGTGCTGCATTCTGGATATGTGCTGGAAACCATGTTGATAGCACAGAGATGTTTTATCTGCTGCTGAGCAGTGATCTCAAAGCATCAAGGCCTTTTCTGCTTCTCACTGTGTTGTAGTGTGTTGTTAAGTTTCTTGTGTTATTCCCCCAATTTATGTATTGTTCTCCCCTATTATGTGTAAAATGGTTTTGTTCCCCCAGTTTTTCCCGCCACTGCTACCTTGTCAGATAAGTTGCTATGGTAACCTTGCTATTCATAGTTGCCGATATATAATTGCTCCTCCCCTGGTTTCCCTTATAAGTGAAAGTTGTCTCCTCCCTGGGCCCAGTCAATCACCCCCTTCTCCTCCCAGGTTTCGAGAACCTTCTCCTCTCTAGAGATGGTAGCTGGCTGGGGTCCCAGGACACCTCCCTTACCTTTTGATTATTGGTCTCCATGGAGTGTCAGTTCTGTGAAGTTCATCCCCTCACCTTTCCAGATTGGTTCCGTCTGTACCCACCCCCCTCCTTTTTAATCCTGTTTCATCCCCTATTCAAAAACCTTTCCCGGTTGGTTTCCCCGCGTTTGGATCCCGCAACACCTTCAATAAACCGACGTTAACCCCCGGTGAAATGGTCAGTTCCGTTCCTCGCCAATACCAGCGGTGTAAGCCAGTCCCCAGCCAGCGCAGCCCGAGGCCATCAGACACCGAAGGGTGCTGGCCAGGAATTGCAGAGGGGCATCGGCCTTCGCCCTCAGCTAGCCGGACTCCAAACTTCGGGCCACATACGCCCCCCCCGAATCACTGCACTCCACCAGTGAGGGGCTGGGGATTATACTCAGCTTATAAATGTGGAGTAAGAAAAGGAAGAGGGACACATTCAGAGTGATGGCAAATAACTGTGCATGTATAATAAAATCCTGCTTTCCCAAAAAATGGCTGAAGTCCTGCCTGCCAGTGAGAAGTCTCAATGTAATTTCTTTTTTTGTTATGCTTAAGTGCACAGTTTTTGCTTTCCTTCTTCTTGATTCATGAGTTTTCTCACTTTTACCCCTCTGATTCCCTCCCCCATTACACTCTGTGGGAGTGAGGGAGTGGCCCTGTGGGGCTTAATTGCCTTCCAAAGTTAACCCACAACACAATTTTAAGAAGATGGAGTGGGGTTCAAGCCATGTCAGAATTTTTGATTTCTCTGTCAAGAGCTTTTTACCAGAGTTTTACAGAGAGTGAGAATAGCGGGAAACAAACATTTTCAGAACAACTCTGTGGTGGATTTCCTTTTTTATGTCCGAGTGCCAGTGGGTGGGGGAAAAACACCTTAAAGGAAGAGAGAGATGCAGAAAAGTCTGCTCTTTTCTAGAATGGAAAAATAAACCTCTTTTACTTAATGTCTGAGAAAGTCCCGAAAACTTCTGAAGGAAAAATTAAATTACAGTTAATCTTCATTGCCCCTTTCACAGAAATACACCATGACTTTCCTCTAAAATGTTTTGTAGAAGCAGTATGAATGGCCTCACAAAGTAATCACAGTAATTTCCAGACTGTTGAATACAAGGCTTCAAGAACCAGTTCCTGGAACATAGGAAAAATGGCTTTTACTCAACACTAGACCATGACTAAAGCACCTCCCTGGGCAGCCTCTTCCACTGTTTCACAATAGAAATCTGTGGAAACATCTTTTCTAAAATCAAATCTAAACCTCCCCTGGTGCAACTTGAGGCCATTTCTTCTTCTCCTATCACTTTTTAACTGGGAGAAGAGATCCCCAGCTGCCTACCACATCCCTTCAGGTAGTTGTAGAGAGCAATAAGAGCCCCTCTGACCCTCCTTTTCTGCAGGATAAATCCCAGTTCCCTCAGCCACACCCCATAAGACTCCTGCTCTGAACCCTTTGTCAGCTTTATTACTCTTCTCTGGACTTGTTCCAGCACCTCAACATCTTTCTGGCAGTGAGGGGCCCAGAACTGGACAGAGGAGGTGTGACCTCACCAGAGCCAAGCACAGAGGGGCAATCTGCCCTGGGCCTGCAGGCCACACTATTGCTGATACAGGCCAGGATGTCATTGGCCTTCTTGGTCACTTGGGCACTCTGCTTATGGTAATTTTTGTTCCTATGCTTTTTCAGTTCAAATTTCTTGAAACAGCATGAAAATTGTGTTACAGGCCACCAGAGCTATGCTTTTATAGCATAATAAAATGCACATGCTGGGTGCTCCAGCAAGTGTTACAGGGATAGTACAGCAGCACTACCAAAGGAAGGAACAATGAAGCTAGCTCAGGCTAGGCTTGCTTTTCCTTTTAATATTTTCCCCTTTTATCTCTTTATTTTCTTTTCTTTTTTTTTTAAGACCAAATACAGAAGCATCACTAGTTCCTGTCTGTCAGAAAGCTAATTGTAATGATCTGTAGAACAGTTGGGAACAAGCTGACAATTAAGCAGGATGGACAGACAAGTGTTCAGCGCCTGAGTTTGCTGCCTGGTGAATGTAATTGTCACTGTAGACATCTACCATTTATCTCTAGGTGATCTCTATCCAGCTCTACCTCTATCAAAATCAGCCATGTGGCACCTGCCACCTCAATGGAACATACCTGGGGGGGGGAGGGGGAGGAGGTAGTCCTAATTTTAATAGTACATTTTATCTATAAATACTGTTTTCATAAAGTCTGAAACTACAAGAATGTTGCAATTTAGTCTCTACACACTGTACCTGTCATTCTTCAATAGATTTATACCTATTAATGTAAGATATGTCCAACTTAATCATCTGGAACTGCTGGTGCCAAGGTGAACTTTGTTGCCATGTTATTTCTGAAATACAGAAACCTTTCCATACAGCTATCACTTAGCAACTTGCCTTGAAGTCCTTCCCATTAACCCCGGGGGGACAACATGGCTAGGAAATATTTTAGGAGTTTCATCTTTTTTTCAGGTGGCTATCAGTGACAGCTTTAGATAGAAGAATGTTCCCAGGAAAGCTTTTTCATTCAAGAGCTCAACATTTTTTTTGTTCTTCCCTTAACAAAAAATGCACTCTTGCAAGCCGTAGGCTATGTTTATTTATGCTATGGCACCCCTGGGCAACACAGCCAGTGTCACAAATCTATGTCACATGTGTAAGTGAACATGAGGATCTTCACTAACATTGTAACAAGAATTTTTCACTCGGAATGGCAAGCTTGTTTAAAATGTGTACTATGACTGCTTTTCACTGTTAGCTACTCATCTGTCATCAACTTCCATGCAAAAGGGTGGAGAATTGGAGAAACAGACTTAAGCAGATTTGATCACACAGCCTTTTAATGAAAGCACATTCATCTGTAGCAAGCTTTAAGCAGTAAGGATACACCTCAATTTTATTAAAGCAAAATTCAAATGCCTCTTTGTGATGGTGAAGATGTAATAAGCAAGGTTATATGAATTTTCCACATGCCAGAAGGACAAAACATATTTTAAAAAGTCTGTTAATAATTATTCAACAGTGATTTTAAAGTGTTAAATTAAATCACCCTACAAATGTAGAGTTTCCTCAGGGAAGGTTTTCTCTACTTACTACAGAAATTTTGCTGTATATTGTTTGCAAATATGGGTATGATCACATGACTGAATGTGGTTGTATTTCCATGGCTTAACAAACTACTGCCTGAGAGAGTTGACCACATTCTTGATCTTAATCAGTGGCAATTATAAGTCACATTTATTCACCTACATTGTACTTCATTACATAGTGTAAGAGTAAAAGAAGTCTTGAGATTTTAAATGCATATGCAATAAAATGAAGAAAAAGGAAAGACTTATCTTATGAAAGAGGTACAGCCATTTACTGCGCTAAGATGAATAACCAGCTTAAAAATCCACATTTTAAATCTAACAATAGCTTTTGCTTATTAAAACTGTTAAAAATATTTAATCAGCATGTCTTTTGAAAGCTTGACGAATTAGTGTGTTCTATTATTAAGTAAGACTCATATGTGAAAGTGAGTCTAAACTTTGAAAAGGATTTATTTTACTTCCATGAGTAGTACAAAATATTTTAATGGGGTTATATACCTTCAAGGATATAGAAGAATTAGAGAATGGAAAAAATAGTTTGTGATTGTTCTATTATTTTCTCCAAGTTAACAGAACAATATAAAGTAGTGTGTGATAACAAAGGCAAAAAAAAGGTCTCTCATGCTTAAGCTTCAAAAGTATTCTGTGGTAACATACACAGAAACTATGAAAAAGCATAGATATGAAAGCATACCTTGACTAGATGTTTAGCTGAAACCAGAGAAAACCTCTCCCTACCAGCTTCAAACATTGACTCAAAGAGATATGATTTTCTCCAGTAAGTGGTGAATAACTACCAGAATTTTAAAAGGCAATAGCTAAGGCAAATATGTAGTTGTATATATTATTTATGAAAATATTTTATCTGACATTTAGGGATCTGTTAGTACAACCATTGTAGAACATGGAAGGAAGTAATTGCTTCTCCTGGAGATTTTTTATCAGGAACACTAAAACTTTAAACACAATTTCAAAGACCTTCACTTTGCAGAAAATATTCTCAACTATTTTAATGAAAAGGGCCTTAGCCATAAAGATTTTACAGCACTTACTGGCTTATTATGTCTGTGACTTGCATGGAAATCTTATATTTTATTTTTACTTTAAAATTGCCATTGATCAACATAATTTTCAACATACTATGGTACATTCAATGAAAAGTCAGGGACAAGAAGAAGGAGAGGCAATAGGGCATATGTATTCTGAAGGAAAAGTTATCTGTGTAAAAGGAAGTTCTTATTAAACCAGGAGGCTAAGGCCTCACTGGACTTGCACTAGCTCTTTTAGCTTCTGACACACGTTTTCAAATCATATTCCTTTCTCGTCAAATGGTCTGACATGTAGGCTTCATTTTTGCATCAGTTGCATCAGAATGTCACCCTTCTTTTATTCCTTCACCACAGCTTTTTAAATTATTCTTTTAACATGGACTTTTAAATTTTCTACACAGCTCTGAATTATCTTCCTTCTGTACCACTGTCTTGTCTTTTTTGAGGACATTTTTCCATACAGAGGTATCATATATACCTTGCTTAGGATTCATTCTCTTGGGGCACTTCAAAATTTGGCTGCCTGAAATTCTGAAAGTTTCCCTGTGTCAAAAGTAAGTTTTCAAAATATGCTTTGAGAGGAATTTCTGTGCTATGTGTAGGATCTCCACTGTGTTCTGTGGTGGTCCCTCTGCAGCCAGGTGCTGACTGCTTTTCAGGACTTCAGGAGAATTTGAAAAGTCAGCCCACATAACCTCATTTCTGTCGCTTTGTGCTATAGTAGGGAGCTGATAGTGGCAAAATAAAAGCAGTAATTAGTTCTACAACTGGCAGCATCTAGATCACTGGGGCTTTGGCAGGACTTTTACTTTTTTATGATGCTTATGAAATTCCTGTGGCAAGGTTCATCATCAAAGGAGGTGAAAGGGAGATAGAGAGCATCGTGTCTGAGAATGAACAGCTTGAAGAACGCTCAATGTCGTAGTAAATGCAACCTCTGGAGAAGAAGGATGGAATCTAGTGGCTTCTAGTACCAAAAGGAAGGCTCCTGTCCCATCTATGGGTTTACAGAGGTTAGGTTCACACTCCTCGCAGCTGAAGAGATGTCAGACATGCCTGCAAGAACCTGGTTCACTCAACTCTGCATCATGCAAGGTTACCAGAAGGTAATGGTGAGTCATTGTTACAGGTGAACTCCTGCTGCAGGGGAAAGAGACCTGAAACTGTCAACCAAACCAACAATCTGGAGAGGTTTTCTGCCCACCAGGGCCCAGGATCCTGGATGTTTTGGGAGGACTATCAAAACTATCCCTCTGACTATCCCAGAAGTAATTCCCTGTCCAAGAACTCCATATACTGGTGTGCTTCTACACTAATGTGTGCAGTTGTGGGGAACACATGTGATGAGTTAAAGACCTTTGCACAGATGCAGGGCTTTGATCCTTTTGGGACTGGGGAAACATAGTGAGATAGCACCCATGACTAGTGTTGCAATGGAGGGATACAGTCTCTTTATGAATGACAACGTGTGGTTCTCAGAGGGAAACTTTTATCACCCAGTTATCTGCTGGAGGGACAACACAGCTGGACATAAGCAGCCCAGGAGGTTTCTGAAATGCATCAATGATAACTTCCTCCTCCAAGCTGAGCCAAGGAGGGGAGGTGGTCTCCTGGTTCTCATATTGCCAACAATGAGGAACTTGTTGGGGTGTGAAGATCAAAGGCAACCTTGGCTCCAATGACCAGGATAAGGTTCCTCAGGGCACAGAGGTGGTGAAAAGCAAGATCATACCCATGAACTTCAGGAGGGCAGATTTTGGCTTCTTCAGAGATCTGCTTGGCAGAGTCCTGTGGGATAAACCCCTGGAGGGAAGCAGGAATCAGGAGCGTTATCTAGGTTACTATTTAAGGGACACCTCATCCAACTCGAGTATTCTATTCTAAAAATAGAATAGGTCAGGTAAAAATGTCAGCATGCCAGTGTGGATGAAAAAAGGGACCACAGGAAAAGGCTGGAATGAGAAAGATGTCAATGAATACTTAAGCAAACTGAATATACCTAAGCACACCGGTCTTGATGGGATGCACCCACAAGTACTGAGGGAACTGGCAGATGTCATTGCAAGGCCTCTCTTTATAGTTTTTTATCAATTGTGGCAACTGGGAGCTTTACCTGAAGGAAAACAAATGCCACCCCTAACTTTAAGAAGTGCAAGGAGGCACAGGCAGCCACAAGTGAGTTTCACCTCAATCCATGTGAAGATGATGGAACAGGTAGTCTGAAAACCTTTTCCAGGTTCATTAATCATCAGGAGTGTCAGGAGTACACTAAGGGAAAATCATCCTGTATCAACTTGTTGAATTTCCACAATGAAATTACTTTGCTGGGAGTGTAGTGAGTGTCTGCCTGGACTTCAGGAAGACCTTTGACAAAATCTTTCATAAGATCCTTATATACAAGGTGTTGCTGTATGGACTGGATAAGCACACAGAGAGGTGAGTTATTAACTGCTTGAATGGCCAAGTCAGAGCATGGTGATCAGTGACAGAAAGTGTCCTGGGAGTCCAGTTAATAGCAGTGTACCTCTGGGGTCAATAGTGGCTCAATTCTTTTTTCAAAATCTTAATTATCTGGATGAGGGAGCAGAGTGTACCCTCAGCAATTCTGAGGATGACACAAAAATGAGAGGACTGGATGATATGCCAGAGAGTTCTGCTGCCATCCAGAGGTATCTCAACAGGTTGGAGAAATGAGCTGGTGGGAACCTCATAGATTTTGACAAGAAAAAGCACAAAATCGTGCACCCAGGGTTGAGCAATTTCCTGCCATCCAGCTGGAATTTCCAGAAAAAGACCCAGGAATCCTGGGAGACACCAACTTGAATGTGAGCCAGCATTGTGCCCTTGCAGCAAAGAAGGTTATCCTAGTGTGCATCAGGCAAAGTATTGGCAGCAGGTGCAGGGAGGTGATTCTTACTCTCTGTCGATTGGTGAGGCCTCTCTTGGATTCTGTGACCAGCTCCAGGCTCTTCAGTATGAGACCAAACAAGGGGCCACAAAGATGACAAAGGTACTGGAGGCTCTCACACATTACAAAAGACAGAGATCTGGCTCTGCTCAGCCTAGGGAGAGAAGGGTCAGAGGCATCTTATCAATGTATATGAATGGCTAAAGTGAAGGTTCAAAGGGGATGGAGCCAGGCTCTTTTCAGTGGTGCCCAGTGATAGGACAAGAGGCAATAGGCGCCAAGTGGAATACAGAAGATGATGTCTGGACATCAGAGAATACTTTATCTCCATGAGGGTAGCAGAGAAATAGCACAGATTGCCCAGGGAGCCTGTGGAGATACTCAAAAGACATCTGGGCATGGCTCCAGGCAACTAGCTCTGGCCCCACCAGATCAGTCTGGGCATTTGGACCAGATGACTTCCAGAGGTACTTCCAACACCAACCAATTTGTAATTCTGTGATAATTCCTTTCTCACTCATTCTACCTATTTAAATAAGACTATTGTCTCACACCTCAGAGACCCAAGCTTGGACCCAAACTTGGATCATGACAGCTGGTAGAATACCTGGTGGCTTTTCAAATAACTCTTTGTGCATGCTTTTTCACAGAAAAAAAATCTGATTCTCTGGACATCAGTCATTTGGTAAGTTAAAGCAGCACATACTCCTCTTTATCAAGTACCTCACCAGGTGCCAGCAATGGACAACTCTTTGTCCACAAAGATGCTCTTGGCAGGACATATCTGTACCTCCATGCCAAGTACACAGTGATCTAGTGGCTCACCTGAACTTCTCCAGCCAGTTCCTCTTTAACCTATCAATCAAAAAAGTCAGATTGTTCCTAATGGGGACCTAGCCATTTCCTCTTAGCAAAATAATCCATCTTCTCTCATTTACTCAACCTAAAGCTTCACCATAAATCAGCACAATGCAGGCACCTGTTTTTTTCTTGTTGTTATTTAAAGTAGATGTATTTTTGCTATAATGACTTGCAACACAGATTTTGTTGGTTTTTGTTTTTAATTTCAATTCCATTCCTTGGTATTCCTGCTGGGTCATCCTTCATCCTGCAGGAGTTCTGAAAACAGTACAGCAAAAAGCTAGTATATGCAGTCCCATAGGGCACTAGAGGTTACAAAGAATTCCTAAGATTTCCAGCTTTATACTTCAACATAGGCAGCCAGTTTTACACTGGTAAAAACCCTTGAGATGGGTTTCTGCTTTTGGAAGCATGAAGACATACTCAACAGTCACAATTTGGCTCCATCATTAAGAGAAAGAAAAGTTTACAGCTGGCCACAACAATCTATTACTGTCATTACATCTAACATTTCTAGTACCTTTCAGACTGTACCTTTCCTTGCAAATATTCTGGGATTTGAGCCTTACAACATCCTCATAAATCATGCAAATATCTAATTTGAAAAATGAACAACCTTAGGCATAAAGCTCTCAAATGATTTGCCCAAAGTTACACAACAAGTTAGTGTCAGAGAATAAAACCTAGGAATATTGATTCTCAATTCTGTATTCTAGCCACTAAACTCACTCTTTCATTTTGATGCACCCAAACTCAAACACACTAAGACTATTGACCTGATTAAATTTGAAAACACTCATGGTAGATTTATCTTCTTCTTTATGCATAACTTTGTTCTTTCTGTGTGCATACAAAACATTTCCTACCTTTCTGTTTATTAACAATGCATTTATGTCCTTATACGCCAATTTTGCAGAACACTAATGTTAAAGTTGTTGCCAGTAGAGTCCTGTTGTGAAATACGTTCTATTAAGCATGAGAACAATAGTGTGCTCAATCTTTTAAAGCAAATAAATTAGCCACAGATAAAATTTAGTTTCTGAGGGCCATTTGCTCATCCCAAAGATACCCCTATATTTAATGCTTCTATTGTTTGCTGTGGGAAGAACCATGCCACACGTCTCAGTAGTAATAGCATTTCACTGTGTATATTCAGATAATTATTGTTTTGGAAGCATTTATTTGCTTACTAGACATCGAAAATTATGTTCATTGTCTTCCAGCAATAAAATAGCAGGCTTATTCTTACCAGTCATTGTTAATTATTGAGCCAAGAGTTTTTTAGGATCAAAGTCACCAGAGACAACCTATCAGAGAACATTAGCAAAATCCAAGTTTATTGACACACCTAAATAGATAAGACAGTATCATCATTTTTCTACTGAGGTGAAGCTTATGAATAGTTTCAACAAGATTTTCTGGCTACCTTTTTTCCCTTGCTAAGCAGCTAATATATAAACTGACTGGTTCACAAAGTGCATGTCTGAGTTAGCAGTGATCTATTTTCTACAGTGTCTCACCACTAGAAACAGCTTGGTTTCACATTAGGTACAGCAGGAGGAATTGGCTGCTTGGAAAAGCAATAGAGATTGTAAAAGTAACTAAATCACAACTTTTGGGGTGATTTTCAAATCAGAGCATGAGTGGCTCAGTCCTGTGTATTTTCTAACTTCTCACAACAGCTGTGGCATAGTAATAAATTGAATGTGTCACTTTTTGCACATTAAAAAATCTTAAGACTTTGCTGGCTATAAAACAATACACTGTGAACTAGACTAATAAGTGTGGCAAGTTTTGGTCTTTTTTAAATGTTTTCATTATATTGCTTTTCATTTAGTTTCCATTTACTCTATTCCCACATGGATAAAAGGGAATAAGAAAGTAACTATCTACAAAATGAAAGGGGTTTTTAGGCAGAAATAATACTTTCTTAAACTTCTTTTTACTGAGAATTTCTTGTAAATGCTTACTAGTTTGCTTTTTTTTTTTTTTTTTTTTACCATAAACCAGAAGCACACATTACCAAATAACCTCCACAGTAATTTTAATTGTTTCCCTCCTTCTATCATCTACTTCTTTGTTTCCAGGCATTTATGCCTTATCACTCATGACCTCAGGAGACTATTGTTCTTTCTTAATTCCAAGAATACTTTTATCACAGAAAACATGCCGGTGAGCATGGTTCCTGTATTTAGGAAACTGTGGTCTTTAAACTTTTAATTTACCACCAATTTCAGAGCTAGACTATCTTGCTGCAAAGATTTTGCATTCCTCATCAGTAGAACTCAATAAGGAAAATTCTTTTTTTTCTTTTTTTTTTTTTTTTAAATATAACCTAGGATTAGCTCTGATTTGGCAGGAGAAATGTTACATTTTCATTAGTCCTACAGCTATGTAGGTAAAATGTTATCTTTCTGCCTTTCAGACAAGGAGCATGGTCATTGAGGAATTAAGGGACAAATCCTGAGAAAGTAAGCGTTAACAATCGTGTCTGCCAGCAGATGCCTTCTCTGTTTCATTAATGTTGCCACCTGCAGAAGAATTTCACCAAAGGGAACCTGGGGAATTTACACTGAGTAGTGCATAATTTAAGTTTGCCACTGATTATTCCTTATGTGTGTAAGTGCGCGAGAGCGTACGCGGCCCTATGTCCGGCTAGCTGAAGGGGGTGATACGGCCGATGCCCCTACGCATACACCGCCAGCCCCCTTCGGCGTCTTGGCCTCAGGCTGGGCTGGATGTTGAGCTCGGAGTTGCGCAAAAAGAGACGAATGAGGAGGCGACCACTTGCTGGGAGTGAACCGTTGGTTTATTGGGTGGAATGGAGGCACCAACAAGGATGGGCACCAGCCAGCAAAATGGCCCCGAACAAGGGGAGAAACAGGGTTTTAAAAGGAAGGGGAGGAGAAGGGAGGGAAGCCCAGCTATCCAATGGGGAAACTTAAAGGGAGGTGTTAAACATAACTGACATACATAAGTAACCAATGGAAACAAAGTAAAGGAGGGGCCCCGGGACCACAGCCAACCACGACCCCCAGAGAGAAGAAAGTTCTCAAAACCTGGGAGGAGAGGGGAGTGATTGACTGGGCCCACGGAGGAGAAAACATTTACTTATATGGGAGAATAGGGGAGGGGGAATTACATAATACAACTGACTGAAAGCAGGGGTTGCTATGGGAACCAACTGCCAGGGGAGCAGTGGCGGGAAAACTGTGGAGGGAGGAACCATTTACAGAGAACAGGGGGATACAATACATAAAATGGGGGGGCAAACTGAGAAACTTAAAAACACACTACAACATGTAAGGTCAGCATATGGAGTCTTTGGAGAAGGGATTGTGAGATGTGAGCCACAGAAACCAGGACTATCATCTCTTAAGCGCTGTAGAAAGGGATTCACAGAAATTTTGCAAGATTGGTAAACCTTCAATTGTCTTTATATTCTCATCCTAACATGGTTAAGGGAAGATCTGTAGTTTTGTTTAAGGTTATTATTTTGTCCTTTGTTTCCGTAAAATCCTAATGCATCCAGTCAGAAATAAAATATGAAATGTTTTAAGTAAGGTATCATATTGCAAACTTCTATTATTTTCCAGTGCAGCATAAGCATGTATGTCTGTGTAGATTAAATTGTCTTGCATTTTCTCCTTTTTTTAAAGAGTGTGGAGAAAGTTGAAACTTAAACCTCTGAAACAAAGGGAATAAAACCTGAAGGAAATCACAGAATCGGTCGGGTTGGAAGGGACCTCAGTGGATGGACAAACCTCCTTGCTCAAGCAGGGTCATCCTAGAGCACATGGCACAGGATGGCACATGGCACATGAGGAAGGAAACCCCATAACCTCTCTGGGCCATCTCTTTCAGTGCTCCATCACTCCCACAGTAAAAAAGCTCTTCCTCATATTTAGGTTGAACTCCCTGTGCATCAACTTCTGCCCATTGCCTTGGTGTTTGGCACCACCAAAAAGAGCCTGGAAATGTTCATAAGACACCTTCCCTTTAGATATTTATGCAGTTTAATGAATGAATGTGAATGGAGATAGCTGGACTATAAACAGCATGTTTTCTGCAAAACAGCCTGAAGAGATCATCCTTAGCCATGCCTACATCTTCTTGCTAAACCTCACTAAGACATGTCAGATTCTCTTGACCCAGGGTTAGTTGCCACCAAGTGCTGTGTCCTCCCATAAATGTTTTAAGTCAGATGACAAACAGGCTTAAAGCTTCCAGGCTTATTTTTTGGTGTGGTCAGAGTAATCAATCACACTAGGCTTTTTTGACCATAAAAATTATAAGGCTTTGAACTCTTCCTTAACATTTCCCAGAGCAGCTCTCTTCTTCGTTTTTCTGGCATATCTCCACAGCAGAGGGAATGCTGTAATGTTATGATCTCCCAGAGGAATATCGTACTCTAATGATCAAAGAAGGAAAAAATCAGAGGAAAATTTAAGAAACCATATGAAGAATATGAAAATGAGTTAAGAAGTATAAAGTATTTAAACAATTCCACTGCACTAGCACTCCTGTCATTTCTATTTTTTACTTTGTTGAAAAGCTATATTTCTATAATCTGCCACAGGGAGTCATTAGGACATCACCGGAAGATCTCTGCCTTCTCACTTCCTCAATGATACATGTAATGGCTTTCTCTCACAGTTCTTCTCTCAAGTTATCTCTACATGTTTGCTGACATATTCCACAGGGAAAATAACATATTTCCAAATAATACTGGCAAAACCAATATCACAGGAAGAATGGTGCTAATCAACATATAATCAACATACACTAAATAAATCCAAAAGTTCCAACTCAGTTTATTTTCTTACTGAAGAAATCTCAAAATATTAACACCACAGACAAAAATGGCAAAGATTTAATTGTAGAATTGCTAATATATCTTATATCATTACTCCTTTTATCTATGAAACATTCAAATAAGGCTCAGTGTCTAAATTGATTATATTTCTGACATTCTGTGAGACTAAAATGGACTGACTAAAGATTTTAAACTCCTAAGTAACTAAATATTAAAGTCCCATCTCATGATAACCAGAACAGTTATTTCAAGACTTGACAGAGCTACATATTTTGGACATTTTACAGACCTGGACAGTAGAAGACAATATATGTGATACAATGAATGTAAAATTAAAATAAGTACCCTAATATAGCATTAATATAATTTTTGTCTGAGGAATAATAAAGCCAGATATTTTCTCTGATAGCTTTCCACCTATCTGTTCCACTTCCCACTTTTTTATTGGCAGTGCTACTCCTGCACACTGATGCCCTGATTCTCTCCTTAGCTGGTCAGAGGCTTAGACCTAATTTCTGATTCTGTCATCTGCCAGTTAGGTGCCAGCATACCACCCACGTTGGAATGGTGTCTGAACTCAAGCATTAGGCACCCAGAGTTATCTGATGGATGTTCTGTTGGAAGCTGTGTCCTTGGGCAGAATGGAAGGTCTCTGGAGCAGAGGGCACAGTGGAGGCATTCTACTCTCCCTGAGGAGCAGCAAAAGTTTTTTGCAGTTTTCAAAAGCAAAATCAATCCTTTTTATGAAGGCAAATGCAGAGAAAACACATATGACATTAAAATAATTTCTATAGAAAACTCTTCATCTGTTTGCTATAAGGGATTTCCTAAGAGAAAAACTTCCACTTTTCCTTGTTATGACATTATTATAAGAATGTAGACTTTAAAAAGAAAAAACAACAAAACTTAAAAAATTTAGGGCTTATGACATTTTATTGGTGACAACAGCCTTATCAAGAAGATTTTGCATAAAAAAATAAATTATGGAGCTAGAGATCCTGCATGGAGAATTAAGCCTATTTGAAGCATTCTGGACAGTAGCCCTTTGAAAAACTCATCTTAAAAGGAGGCTGTTGCTAGGATACTGTGGCTGCTGTCATCAGTGTAATGTGGTGGCATATATAGAATGTGGTGTGTTTTTATATATATATCTACATATATATATATATATATATATATTATTATTATTTTAAATGAGAGATCCTGACCAATAAGCAGCATAGACTGTAAGCAATGTTTTCAAACCTTCCTGCTATATTAAAGACTGAATAGAACATTCAATTTCATGCTGAAAAGACAAAGTGGAGTTGGTCTTCAAAGTGAAGCCCATGAAAGAACGTCAGAAGAAACAGTCACAATGCTTGTTAGCTGCTTGAATACAAGAACACAGACACATGACTCAGAAGTGAGCTGAGAACAGAAGCCAGAGAGAGTAAAGAAAATGACTGAACAGATGTTGCTGCTGAGGTGAGGGAAGTGTGTAGACATTTCATTCTGCTGGAATCAAAGACAACTAAAAACATAAGGAGCAAAAATGACCATAAATGGGTGCTGAAATAGTCATCTAATTGGGAATGGCTAGTTAGCTGAAATGATCAAAACAAGAGGATCAAGGGAGTATATGGAAACTATACAGATCTGAAGTCATATTAGGTTTGTGGGCAAAATTGTGACTCTGTTAAGACAGCACATCTCCTCAACTACAAGAGGCCATTAGATCCTCTGCAATACATTTTTATGTCAAAGAAATTGTCCCAGGCTCTCCAGGCTGTTCAGGTATGCATGCTATCTATTCCAGTGCAGCTTTGCCTCTGAGAGTCCAGGCCTGCAGTCAGAGCAGAACAGTTCACAGAGAAAATCAGCTCGCATGACAAATTTTGTACTCTGCCTCAGGAAGAGTGCAAAGGTATTCTCTCCTAATTAAAATATGAATGCTGTCATCTGATAATTTTCCTTGTGAGAAATAACAAGCTCACTAATTAAATGTGCAATTTCTTGACATTTAAACAGGTCAGTTTTCTTTTCCATGTGTCTGATCATTTATTTGAGGTGCTACTTTCAGGCATGTTTATTATACTAACCAAAATTAATAACCAGCATAACAGACCCTTCTAAAACAGAAGGGTAAGTATTGTGGTTTTGTCCTTTTGCTCAACTGTAGTTATTTTAATATAGAATTTTTTTATAATTAAATAGAGAATAGAGATTTCATTTTCATTAATTCCTCATCATCTTTCTGTGCTTCCTATGTATGTCTTCTGATGTCTGTCTTTCATAAGGTTATGTTTTTATTCAATTTGGTTTTAATGAATAAAATGTTATTGCATAAAGCTCAAAGAACATGGCAAGACAGACCAACTTTAATTAAGTGATATAATTTTTGAAAAGGATGTTATTGTAGAGAGATTGCTAGTTTTGGTATGGATAGACCGGAAGACCTGTGGACACAGACTTTTATTTTTAAAAGCTATGCGACTTCCACAACTGTAATAACTGAAAACATCTTGATTTTTAGTGCAATGGTGAGAACATGATAAATCATATTTTTAGTGTAGGTTTCAACAAGTCAGTCTAAAATTAAATTTTCTCTTTCACAGAAAATTCAAATTTTCTTGAAATTTCATTCAGTCTGAATGGGATTGAAGAGTTCAAGTTTTCAAATATTCTGCAAATCAAAATTTTAAAAGCATTCTGTTTTGAAGAAAGCAAACCCAGTCCCTGTGAATTTACCAAGCTATTAATCACAGAATCACAACATAAGCTGAGCTGGAAGAGACCCACAAGGATGAAGTCCAACACCTGGCTCTGGACAGCACCATCCCCAAGAGTCACACCATGGGCCTGAGTGCATTGCCCAAACACTTCTGGAACCCAGGCAGATTTGATGCCATGACTATATCCTTGTGGAGCCTGTTCCAGTGCCCAGCCACCCTCTGGGTGAAGACCCTTTTCCTAATATCCAACCTAAAACTCCCTGGCACAACTTCAGGCCATTCCCTTGGATCCTGTCACTGTCACCACAGAGTGATCATCACAGATCAGTGCCTGTCCCTGGTCTTCCCTTCACAAGGAAGTCGAAACTGCAATGAGGTCTCCCTTCTGTCTTAATGAAAAATAAACTCCTTATTTCATAAAGTTATTAAGATGTATGAAGAAGTTGTATGAGTTACAGATTTAAATGTTTTGAAGTAGGGAATGGTCTTTCTCACCAGATATCTAAAGACAATCTGGCATTTATTTCCATCTGCTTTGTTCTTCAGCAGTATGAACTTATTTTATGTGATCCTTCTGATGAAAAACAAATGCATGCCCTTCATTGCTTTGACTTTCATGGCTTGAATTTTTTTATTTGGGTTTTTTTTTTTTTTCTTTCCATAAGTGAGAAGTCTGCCAGGGGGTTGATCTGTTACCTTTATACTGCAATTTATGAAGAGGTTACAGTAGTCAACTGTTTGTTACCCTGCTGCAGGGACATGGAGTAGGCAGCATATCTATTAGGTAGCATTGCAGTTCTCAGACCAGGACAGTAATTGCAATTAGCGACTATTTGAGCTCATATACCCAGTTATCAACTGAAGAAACAGATATACTGCCTGCTTAGGACAGAGAGCTAGGGCAATAACCTCATATGCTGCAGCAGTGGGAAATGGCAAAACATGTCAGAGCTCTCAGAAATTATAATTTTCCGTGTGTAGCTAAGGTCGACAGTTGACTTTTGTATAATGAGGAATGAATTACTCAGAATAAAAGTAGTGCTTTATCTTGATTTTTGATAGTTCTTATTTTAATGCACTATAAGAGACTGAACACTTTAGCATATGTGATATTTTATCTTTTTATCTTTTCTCTCTTAAACTATCCAAACCCTAGGTATTCTGCTTTAAACTATTAAATTTATCTTAAACTTTTAAGGTATGGAAAGGTCTTAATTGTATAGGTCCTTCTCCATAAATTGGTGACTCTCAGAAAGATTTAATAACGGCCTAAAGCAGATACTCAAATGGGGCAGGAGAAACCCAGCAGGTAAATAAGCACTGAATTGCACTTAAGTTTCTTTTCAACTAGGCTTCAGTAAGAATACTAGCAACTGAATTGACAAATTCAATTGCCAAAACTACACTTAGTGCCATTTGAGGTTTCCCAAATTGTCTATCTGCACACAGATGATATATATGCCACATGACAGGGTAAGGATCTAATTTAGGTATCAATATTGAATTGAATCCTTCCCCTGTACTTCTGATGGCTGAAGTTAAATGTTGCAAAAATCTATCTAAAAAAAAATAATACAGTTGACTACACACAGCTCCTAAAGCCAGGTACTATTGCCATATCCTAGGGTCTCCAAGATATCTGTGTCAGACTGTCAGGTATGCACAGGCCCTACTAAAGACCAACTCAAATTTTGGGCCAGTAGCTGAAAAGCTCAAAAAAAATCTTTTGGAAAGAAGTCTTAAACATAATTCTGAACCACCACAAACCCCTTCAGATGATGCTCTCTCTAAACTACCACATAAAAAATATAAATATTGGTATGAAAACGGTGTGTTTATTATGTTGCAATCATTGAAATTTTAAATTTACTCTATTTCAATAAGATGTAAGCCTGGAAGAACTGCAAATTTGGGAAATAATTGTTTCTTCTTAGATACCATTTGTAGTTTCAAATTTCCCTTTTTGACCAATATATTTTAGAATAAGGATTTATTGAAATCTCAGTATTGATAGATTGTAAGTTATGTTATACACTGAAAATCATGACAAGGTTTTGTGTTTCCTTACATGAAAATTCATCTCTTTCAAAATCCATAAAAGGCAAAATATGTTGCTAATCTGTATGTATCAATCCACTTTCCTTTATATCTAGAAAATCTTATTTTGTATAGGGTAAAAATAATGATTTCTATATATCTCAGAGTTTTATTATTAATTCTAAATACTCATTCTAGTATTTAATTTAATTTTTCAATGATAAAGATTGCTATCTGAAACTTCTTATTCCTGAAGAAAAAATACAGAAAATGAAGAGACCTAGGACACGGCTGAAATACGTGGGTTATTATTAGCTAAGAAGACATGGGCTTAAAGGTATGCGATGGAGTGCACAGGAGTTCATCCTTCCCGGGCTCTGTTGGCCACACTGCTGCTACGGAGCACAGTCTGTTGACAGGTAATGAAGAGAAATGTGGTCTTTAAGATAACTGTGATTCAGCACACTGACTGTTTGAAAAATAAATTGGATGCAGAACTGACATGATTGTAATATACATTGGTCATTTGTTGGAATATGCAAAGGAACTGTATTAAAACCTAAGATAAAAATAAGAATAGTGTCAAAATTAGAGATAGATTCTATATGCATAGAATCAAGGAATAGTTTGAGTTGGAAGGGACCTTTTAAAGGTAATCAAGTCTTTTTTTATCACCAAGTTCCATTTTTTGATCTTGATTTGTAATTGTCAACTGTTTAAGATTGGAAACAATTAATTTTTTAGGGTTAATTTTGAGCCAGGCAGTGGTAAGAAATAATTAGCTTTTGTGAAAATTAAAAATACACAAACTGCATAAACATGCCTCTCTAAGTGCATTGTTTTTACTTATAAGTTATGGTCTTTTTTCACCCTGTGACACTTCTTAATTTCTCTGCAGATCAGCCAGAGCATAGTAATAATGAAAGCACATTTCAGGCACAACAGTAACACAAAACATTGCTGGCATCTCTGGACCACACTACATTGCATGTAAGAACACATTCAGAGATGCATGAAACAGACACATGGCACACAAATCCTTCTAGGAATATAGCTCTAACTCTTCAGTGATGAAGTGACATTCATCTGTGGCACCTCAAAAAAAGGGATTAAAATACCTTATTCCCAGAAAAAAAAAAAAAAAAAAAAGCTACTGTCCCTGTTTATTTCTCATTGAATAAAACAATGGAAAATAAACTGAAAGTAATTTAACAAAGCGAAAAAATCACACTCCATTGAGCTACCAGACATCAGGTAATGCCAGACAGTGATTACTGGCCAATATCCCAATTTAAATGTCACATTCAGCAGAATGCTGATATACAAAAAATATGAGTTATTTGCTAGTTGGGCTGTTTATGCACTAGAAAGGAGGACAGGAATTGAGCAATGTAAATGAAAGTATACACAGCTGCAGAGATTCCCATCTCCCAGATGAAAAGAAGTCAGGCAGCACTGTGCCAGGACTAGGATTCCAGTAACAGATATCTATTTTTTATGAGACTAAACCCCATCTCCATTTACTCATTATTGTCAGTATTCCAACATTGCTGATATTCACACGCTCTGCTATACATTAAACAAGATCCTAGAGCAGAGTTTAGAAGGATCATCCAACATACAAAAACCACTCTATATGTGGATAATTCCCGAGCTTTCCAGCTATGCAGGAGGGTTCCTTCCCTCAAAGGAATGCATGGGTGCACAGCACTGCCTCCAGCGGGCTGCAGAGCTCCCCTTAAGGCTAGCCTTGCTAAGGCTGCTGCTGCTGCACTGAGAAAAGGGGGAAGCATAACTCAGAGAGATTTTGCCTAGTTACAAAATTCCATGGGCAATAGACCCCCACACACCCCACAGTCAGAGCTGCCCCTCTATGCAGCAGCTCTCTAAGCGTGTGTGCATGAACACATGGGTTTGTACAGGCTGGGAAACTGTTCAAAACTGTAAAACACCTTTATGAGGTCTGATGCAATATGCAGATTTGCCAATGGATAAAAGATTTAAAAATAAAACATGTTTGGCAAGTTTCAGTTCCTGCTTGCCAACTTGGAAAGGAGAGGAGTGATCTGGGTAAAGTAATTAAACATTTTTAGCCTTCCTTTTCCATGTTATTGTCTCCATTTTATTGCTCAGTGTTAAGCTAGCCTAAATATTGCTTCAAAGCATGAGCTCTGAGGTCCTCCCCTCCTTGCACTCACACGCAGGGTTCTCAGCCACAGTCTCTAGTCACCGCTTGTGAGTAATCACAGACTGGCACAACTACCACTAAACACAACAGAGCACAAATCTGGTTAGCAGAAAAGACTGCACTTTATAGCCTTTAGCTCAGCAATAAGATGTTTTTGAGATTCCTTCTTGTACAGTGCATTGTAATGGGTTGTGTGATTAACAAGCACCACTGCCAATGGAGTCAGACACCAGAGCAAAACATTTCCCTGCTCTTGCCAAGCAACAAATTTAGGGCCCAATTCAGCTTGAGTACAGCCAGTTTCCTTGCTACAGGAGCTGGCCATGATTTTTACTGAAATAAGCCTTTTGCTTTTAGAATGCAGATGAGCATACAAGACAACCTAATTAAAAACATCAATGATTTTTTTCCATTGCTGTTTGCTTCTGCTTGACATGATTTAATGTCAGATAGCTCTAAGCATCAGAGCTTTTCTGAATGTATGGCTGCAGCAAAGGATTCTTCATCCATCCCAGCCACAGTGTACCTTCGGCTAGATGACCTTTTTTTTCTTAAATTCTAGAAATATAAATCACTTCTTCCAAGATGATGTTCCTTTCCTATTAAGTTACTACTTTTTCAAATATTCATGCTGGCTTCCCAGCATAATAATAAAATCACCTCTTAGCCTCTACAAAATATTTTTATAGTGAGTTTGTTAGGGCATCATTAGCCTGGCATGAAAATACTTTGCAAGCAAAATATGGATAACTCACAGGTATAAAGCAATTCTTTATTGGCCAGTATACATAAAGCACACCTGGTATTTAGTGAACTGTGGGGTTAGGCAGGGGTGTGCTCACAGTCCAGTACAGCAGCTGGAAAGCCTTCACCAGGCAGGCAGGGGCTGCTGAGGAGTGAGGGGTTGGTGGCCATGGCTCCCAAGAGCCACTCTCGGGGCAGAGCTGCTCCTCCCTCTTATTCCATCAACACTGATGGATCAACCCCAGCCTAGAAGCTCCTGACTGTCCCTGACTAGACCACCCTTCAGCTACCTTCATTTCTCTTCTTAAGGTGTTAGCATTTCATGTTGATATTTTCTCTGCTGAGTCCTTGTTCTCCCAGGTATCACAGATCAGCAGTCCTGCCTCTCTCTGTAATTTTTAACTTTTCTTATCCCGGTACAGACGGTCTCACAGCTCTGGCTCAGCAGTCTGAGTCAAGGTTACACAGCTGGAATGTATCAAAGCTGGACTCCCTACTCGAGCAGCTAAAACCCCAGCAGTGGGGGGCTACAGAGAGAGGGCAACAGTGTGCCATGGCATCATATGTGATTCTTCCTTGGACACTGTTTTATTCCCTCACACCTCATTCCTGATTGCTTCCCTGATCCTTTCGACTCCCGTGCCTGTTTTCCTCCCCCAGTATGGAATTCTGGAAGAACAACTATAACTACTTGCTTCCTTCAATTACTCTTTAGTTTTGTAACATTTACTTTCCAGAGTTGCCACCAACTATTGTCTGTTGGCTGTCCAGTACCAATTTGCAATCTACTATTCATAGAAACAATGTTGGGCACAAGTTTCTCACTGTAGGGTTACAATACTCTTTCAGTAGGGAAGGGATATAATTCTGGACCTTTCCCCTATGAGTGAGCAGAAATTTAGCCAAGGAAATATGTTTTCTTCTCCTTTATGTGCTTCACAGCAAAATTTAAGAGGAACACCCAGAAAAGTCACCACATGCTTGAGAATATGCCATCATATACTTTGTGAGCCCTGTAGCTGTTGCTGCCCTTTAGCCATTAAAACTGCAAACTGCAATGTTTGTAGGTAGCCAGATCATGTTTATCACAGTACATAAATCCTGTGTGTCCAAACTGATCATGAAGTGCAGCAGTCATTTCTCTGGAGCTTTCTGAAACCTTCAGCAAGTCATCAAATTCCCCTTTCCTGGGCAGGGAAAAGAAAAAAATCATTTAAACACAAATGACATATTTACTTACATGATAAATGGGGATCTGTGCTTGAATGTAGTTGTAGGATAACTTCCAAACTGTGTTGTGGAGTCAGCCAAGATATAACATATATTCAGACAGGGTAAAATTGATCCGAAGTGGTTTACCGTGAATCCAGAAAATTGTGGCTCACTTCAGCATTTCAAACATAGAACTACATAGCCATGGTCATGTAGTTCTATTTTCATAGGAAAAATACAACTTCTATTCAGATGCTTAATTCGAGTCTAAAATTCTTTTGGACAGAAACTATATCAAAATCAATCAACTGATTTACTATTCTTCCTCAATTTCACAATATTGTCTCTGTGCAGTCTTTCACAGAATGCAAAAAGAGCAGAAAAGACATATACAATGGGAACATTAAACTGAATTTATGCCACAAATGAATGCATAGTGCATAAACATCAATCCTGATCTGACTGTTTTGCTCATCTAAGCAGAACAAAGCAGACAGTAACACCTTTCAGGAACAATATTCATCGAGTAATATAGCACACAGCTATCCCTGGGGTCTAATCTGAAGGTCATCTCCACCTGACTCAAGACACAAAATCCACATTTTTGCATCCATTACTTTGGACCCATCCTACAGTGATCCACAATCTGCTTTTCAAAGTCCTTCTAGGATTGAGCCTTCTTTCTCAGTCCCCACTTGCTCTAATCACAAGTAAGAAGAAAGAAATAAAAGTTTGTCGAAGGCTAGAAACGATGGACCAAGAAATTGCAGAATCACCACCACTGGATTTTCTGCAGCTAAGACTTTCAGTATATGGATGAATTTCATATACAGCAGGAGGGGCCAGTAGACGTCAGTAGACACAGTGTGTTGCATTTGGACATTCCACCTACTGCTGAATTTGGGGTACAGCCAACTGTTGGGGACTACACTAAGGTAGGTTTTTTTACCCAAGATCAACAGTTACAAGCTTAAACATAAATTTATGATTAAACCTAACATTCAATATAGATGTAACTAGACCCACACAGATAAGTATAGTTTTGTATTGGAGAAGAATTTCTTCTTCTGCAGCATATTCATTTAAACAACCTACTATTTTCTCCCCAGACTACTTGTCAATTTAATCCAAATTTCCTGCATAATTTTAGGTGGAAGAAATAAGAAGTTATAACATTCTGGAGGACTGAATGCTGAATGCTCTAACATTACGTTCTTTGTTTATTCTTTGAGAAGTGCATACCTTGAATAGTAGCAAATAGTTTCAGTTTCTTTTTCCAACTAAGGGAATCCAAGACCACAGCCCATACTAGTTATATGAATTCTCCAAATATCAGCTCATTGCTCAGTCATTGATCAGTGCAGAAAGATGAACCACAAGTTCCTACCTCCTCATTAAGTGCACTCACAAGAAAACTATTTACAATTATATGGCTTCCTCAGGCATTGAAGTAAAAATTGATGTTTGAAAAATACCTAAACATTTTTGAGAAATACAGTAAATATTACCCTACAGCCCAGAACTTTGAAAATTCATCTTGAGCTCCAAGTTGCATTAAATCGTTAATTATTTCAGATATGCAGAGGAAGCAAGTTCTTGTTTGGAACTGCTCACTAAAAATTAAGAGATTGAAGAAGTAGTTTTGCATAATTTGGTTCTGCACATTATTTGTATGTAATAATTTCAGGGTTAGTGCCAAATCTAGTAATAATTTCAAATACTGATTTCATCATTCCAAAAAAAACATTAAAAAAATTCATACTTAATTTTGTTCTTAAATAAGAGTTTGGCATTTTATTGCTAGAATTCCAAGGGAAATAAGAGAATTACTGAGGTTTTTTTAATATATATTCTGCCAAAATATTCCATACATGCATGTAATCTAGGCTCTTTCATGACAATGAAATAAATCAAAATTTGAGCAGTACTGGTTTATTATTTCATTGCTGTGTGAAGAGCTGATGAAATTGAACTGTTGTGTACCATGACATTTTGCCTGCATAATGCAATAACCGCTTTATGGAAAATAAGTTGAGAATCTCATTACTTGACCAAGATTTATGATGGAACTTGTAAATGTATTTGCTTTCAATAAATCTGACAGAGATTGACCACCATCCTTGTTAACATTTTGATAGACATCCTCTTTTAATGGCACCTAATTACAAAACAGCCAGAGCAATATGGTACTAAGATCAAAATTCAGTCTAGAAATAGTAATAACTGCCAGATTCAACTCATGCATTTCTTTTATGGAGATCAGAAATAGCCCTTCCCTTTTCTGACATGCATATTAGAGAAGCTACTCAAAAAAGATCTGAACATTTTCTGAGGAATTATAGAATCCATCTCATTGGTTTTTCTGAAGTATTCAGAAAAAGCAGTAGAAAGCATCTACTTCCATTATGACAGTGTGAAGAGCTCCCCTGCCTGTCTCCAGAGGAAATCATATGCTTCCTGTTACTGGCTGATGCAGATCAGTGTGGTCTGCAAGTGAGCAATTCCTGGCACAGGCAAAAATAAGATCAGTTGATATATTACCTGTAACATAAGATATTGCATTCATTGTATATTCTGGGGATCAACCTCTTTTACTTCATTTCCTCAAAATCCTTTTTCTCATTTTGTTCCTAAGTATGAAGTTGTTGTTGGAGCATACCCTCATTTCTCTTTGTGGTTATTCTCTCTGTTACTGGGATTGCTGCACAAAGATCAAAGCCATGAAATTGCCTTTAGAATTTAACCTTTTTCCTAGAAAATTCTCAGTTCTATCAATACTGACGATGCAGACACAGACAAAATTCCAAACTAGTAAACCAGATAAAACACGTTGCATTATAAATTTATTTTGGCAAGTGCCCAACAAAGCAGTGTTAAGAGAAAGTTAAATAGATTTCAGCATTGTACAAAAGGTTTTTTAAAAAACAGCCTTTAAAATGCACTTCAGTGGCACATGTTTAAAATCCCTTATGCATCAGTTCACAGGGGAAACAGATCACTTCAGTAACTGACAAGTGTTTCTGCAAGGGGAAGTTTAATTCAGATGTTTCAATTTCAATATTCAAATGCTACAGTCATGTCTACCACGGTTCACATAGACCGAGTGATTCAGGAGTCACGCAGGTGAATACAGAAGTAATACAAGAAGCTTAAAAATGCAAAAAAAAAGTAGAAAAAAACACAGTCATTTTTGATTAAACAATTTATTATGAAATTTGTTTTAAAAAAAAGAAGCCTTACATATCTTCAACTGTTTAGGGGCTGCTTTTACATTAGTCTGAAATTCGTCTATGCCATCAAGTTCTACTGGACTCTCTTATCTTTTCATCCTAGTTAAACTATCCTATTGCATGAACAGACATTTTTCTGCAAGTTTAAATCTTGTTTCATCAGGACAGATTCAGACTGATAACTGAGCCATGATTAATCATGTTTCTAATTACATTGCATAACCTAGTGCACAGATGAAGCTCAGTGTTTTGGGGACTTTGTTCTCATCCCTCATGAGTTACTTTTCTGTATCCTTCCTATTTTCCACAGTCTCAGGTTCAGAAAAAAATTCTTTATTATTTTGTGGTGGTTGACCTTGGCCAGTTGTCAGGCACCCCCCAAGCCACTCTATCACATCTGCTCCTTAACAGGACAGAGGGACAATGAAGAACACATGGACAGAGATAACAGAGATCAATTACCAATTGTCACAGGGAAAACAGACTGGACTTGGGAAAATAAATTTAAGTTATTACCAGGTGGAATAAAATAATAAGAAATAAGAACAAATTTAAAAAACAACATATTTCCCCCACCTTTTCTTTCTTCCTAGGCTCAGCTTCACTCTCAACTCTTTTAACTCCTCCACTTCAAGTGGTGCAGTGGAATGGGGAAAAGGGTCAGTTGCAGGCTGTTCATAACACTCCATCTATGCTGTTTCTTCCTCCTCACACTCTTCCTTTGCTCCATCACAAGGAATTTCCCACTGGAGACAGTTCTTCATTAACTTCTCCAACGTTAGTCCTTCCCCCAGGCTGACTGGTCCGGCCTGGGTCCTGCTGTGGAGTGCTGTCCTTGGGCACAGGGTCACAGGTCTGACAGCAGACTTTCTCCTGTCTGGTGTCCTCTCCAGTCTGCAATTCCTGGCAGGAGGTCAAGCATAGGCCCTTCGTGACTCACAGCTGCTTTTAAGGGCTATTCACCTGTGCTGATGTGGGGTTGTCGACAGGCAGCAGGTGGCTGTTTGCTCCACAGTGGATATCCATGGGATGCCAGGAAAAACCTGTCACTACACTCTCTCTGCAGGCTGTAGAAGAGCCTGGTTATGCCTGGATTAACTCCTCCCCCTCTTTCTTCACTGACCTTGGGCCTGCAGAGTTGTTTCTCTTTCATATTCTCACTCCTCTATCCCAGCTTCTGATGGATGTATTTTTCTCTTTCTTAAATATGCTACCACAGAAGTGCTCCTGCTGTTTCTGATGGGCTCAGCTTTACTTAGTGGTGGGTCTGTCTTGGAGCCAGCTGGATCTCTCTCTGATGTAAGGGCAGCCCCTGATGTCTCCCCACAAAGGCTGCTCACACAGCCCCCAGCTACCAAAACTTTGCCACACAGATCAAATTTGTTTTTTCACTTTGTTCCACCCTACACAGTAAGGCTGTAGAATGAAAAATAGAAAATATAAAAAAAAAACACAAACAAAAAACTTTAGAAATGTCTAAAATGCGCATATTTGTTGATGGCAATACCAGACCGTGCTATTTTTTTTATGCAGTCTGATTACCAGTAAAAATGGTTATTTACTTTCATCCTTTGCTTTGAATACTCACATCTAGTTCATTACTTAAAACTGATCTGTTTGCAACTCAAATTTACCAGCTTCTTCATTAGTCACTGTACTTAACCATACTGAACTATTGACTGTGACTTCTGGCAGCAACCAAAGTTTCAGATTCCTCTGCAAGCATGAGAAATACTTCCCATCTTGAGGGATCTAAAGCTCTGCTGTAGCTGCCCTCTGTACTGTAGGCAAGATTCATCTCACTTAACTTCAGCTGACTAGTCTAGTCCTGGACAGAGACAGGAGATTTCAGGCAGGGCTTTATCTGCCTTAGATGCTATGGGCTTTAGATACCTCTCCTTATCTTATGAAATAGTCTAGGAGAATAAAATTCCTGAGATTAAATCCATACTGTGGATGGGGTAAAGAATTCCTCAGTGGTAACTGAACACTAGCAAATCAGTGGTTCTTAAAACACATTAATTTAAATCTTCCAAAAAAATAGAATATTAAAAATGTATAGACTTTCATACATTATCATAACAGACTTCGTGCCAATGTCCTATGGTGAAGGCAAAAATACTTGTAGCAAATAGGTATAACTGGCAAGTATCAGCCTACTTACACTGTAAGAGGGCCACACAGTATTGCAGTAGATTGCACAGTATTGCAGTAGTATTGCTTGCTGTATCTATGCTTGCTCACATACAGCAATCATGCAGTCCGTGAAATACACAGGGACAGGACTGCCCAGAAACACCACTGGAGTTACTGTTGACTATAAAAAAATGGGCTTTTTCAGTCAACATTTTTACACCGTAAACATTTAAACATAAACCAGTAGGACTGCAGGTCTGCAGGATGCTGGATGTCTGTTATGTGTTTTTTAGACGTGCTAGACCTAATGTCAGCATGGATCTACTCTGTGTTTGATCACTAAAACCCCTTAAGAGTATTAGACATAATTCCACAATTCATCTAATCTGTGCTGGAGTTTAATGTAAAGCCTGTTATGTTCAAAACATCCATCTTTTTGCAGTGCTTTGCACACTAGGATGACTAATTTTAAAGTTAGCACTTCCATCTAACATGCAGTATAAGTAAGGAAGTTGAAATATGAAAGTGTACAGGTCGTTTACAAAGTGTTTATACTAGAATATACTCACTGTACAAAAGACAGAAACCTACTTTCTGACACTTAGCCCTTATTACGTCCACAGACACTACAAAGATTTCCTTAGTATTCTGCTTCTCCTGCATTTAGATTAAAGTTTAATACTAAAATCAACAAAATTATTTAAATAGCTAAATGAGCAGAAGTTATGTGCTAAAAGGGTACTCATATTTAAATATCTCACAGATGAGACTATGCCCACAAATACAACAGAAAACAATTTCCCTGGCTCCCTGAAGCTTAGAGTTGCTTTCAAAAAATGCAATTTTTGTTCCTCCTTTCAGATAATCTATCTGCCTACTGAGAGGGGTATTAACTATCTCAAGACAGTCCTATTCTCCTTAGCCCTCATTATCATTTCCCATCTTCTTCTCTGTAGAATTTAACCAGCTAAAACAACTCACAGAACAAAATACTTTGGAGGCAAACTGCTTGTAATGCTTTTAATGGTCGCTCCCCATGCTTGCCACTTTGCTGTGACAGCCAGCATGGTAGGTGCTCCTGAAGCTGCCTGATGGGCTGTCTCTGCAGGACTTGAACTCTTTCACTATAGAATCACGTAGGACTCTCACAAGTTATTTATGAAAACAGTAGACAGTTCAAACAGAGAGCACTCTCTTCTTTTCAAGAAAACAACAGAAAACTGAGGACTTTTTAGCCAAGGTACCATCAGCACCCCATGAGAGGCTGTAATATTGGATTAGTCATCCAGACTACGAGTATGGAAAGGTGTTCTTGAAAGTTCTAGCAAAAATAAGGGAAAGTGAGCAGTGCACAAATGATCTTCTGTCCATTTTTAATGGTTTTCCCAGAATCTTTTCTTTTTTTTCATTTATGTAAAAGGAATTTAAATGAACTTATTTTCATGCAGCTAATCTTCAGTTTAAAATAAAAATGTGATAATGAAAATTTTGAAAATGTTTTGTTTGAAAGTAAGTTAACACTGGAATTCCTCGGTCTATTTAAACTTGTCATCTTCAATTGTTCATAGTGACAGATTTCCTAATGCTCACCAGACACTCACGCATTTTATGTTTGTTGGAGTGTGCATCTTGTAATGTTCACAGCTTCACTGATTCAATCATTCCTATTTTTGCTACTGATTCGGAAAGACTCGCAGTATGAGCGAGAACAACAGGAGTGAATTGGTGATGCTGATTTCATCCAAGCATTTTTTCAGGATTCATAAATATACAGAAAGCCTAATCTCACCATTTTCTTGGAAGAGATTTAATTTTCGTTATTCTCTTGTCTTGCAGGAGATTTTTTTTATTATTTTAGAGCATTGATTCAAATAAAGAAAGAAAAGCAAAAGAAATAAAAATAATAAAACAGCCTCTAAGCTATAGATAAGCATCTGCTCAAGCTGTTCAACTTTGTCTAAATAGTTCCATACCTATATTTTGCAAAGACTTCAAAGACACACTTTGCCTCACTCATTCAGTGAATACATAATCTCTCTTAGGAAGCGAAACATTTCACCCAACAAAACACATGAGCTTCCAAACAGCATGAGAACCAAATAACCATTCAGAGTGACTAACCCAAATTTCTAGTCCAGAGTTTTTCAGTCCTTTTCAGTTTGTTTACCTGCATAAATTTCCCAGAGGAGATGTGGATCCTCTCAGAAATGTCACATGTGCGTAGATTTCAGCAGCATATGGGAAGTTGAATTTTTATTTGCTGGGGTTTTTTTGCTGAAATCCACAGGGGTCTACAGAGCAAAGGCTGAAAATCCCTGTTCTGGTTTAAATCAGGCATTGCAGAGATGTGAGTATGCACTTCACCATTTACACTCCAGGGCCTTCCTCATCAATTGTTCACACAGGAGATGGCTTATGAGGCCAAGATTTAAATCAAATGCTGAATGGGCAGGGAGGAAACTATGGTTTATGCATCAAACAGGAGGCAAGCTTCTTACACTTTTATTTTCCTAAAAAAATTCTAAAGGCTGTAATTTCATATGATTTGTGATAGGAAAATTTTAACATGTTGATAGAATGTAGGTCATTAAGATCTAGTTATGACCTTGTCACACAATCTGATTTGTTGAGAACTTAGAAACTCTGAGATCTCCAGGGATAAGAAATACGTGGGGCAATTTGTGTTCACAATGTAATTTAAAATATTTCTGGAATTTCTTAAAACTCTCTTCCATTAAAAAAAAAAAAATTTCTTGTACTTACAGAATTTGGGGAAAAGGGAAGAAATAAAGATTAGGTTAAGCACATACAAAAATGATGGTGACTTCTGAAAATAATGCAACTAAATAAAGATATCCAAGCCTCATCAGTACATCCTGACTTTAAATTAAAACAGTTTGAGACTTTTTCACTTAAGATTCTTATACCCATCATTCTTTTAGCTGAAACCCTTCAGCTTCTTTCTTTAATGCATGTTATACATAGACATATGGGCCATATTTTGAAATGGAGCTATGAAGAAAATATTTTGCTGCTATTAACACGAATCTCAAAGGAGATTATAGTGCCAGCTGTGGCTGTATTACCTATCTAGGGGGCTCTCTGAAGTCTTTATTTTTCACCATTGCACATTTGGTCTTTTCAGAACTCAGGTGAAATATAAGATTATAGAGCTGTCTAAAATCATGGAAGGTATTTTTATCTAAATGCCTAATACAAGGCTAAGTTTCTTTCATACACATGGAACAGCACTAACATGATTGTTGTACTAATTGTACATAGCTCAATAGAAATAAATCCGACCAAGCCCTCACATAGCTCAAACCCCCAAGTATGCTCACAGTACCAGAACAATAAACCAACAAAAGCTTAATAAATAATGCTACTAATGTACAATGGAAGGTCAAATGATCATAATGCAATACCTGCCACATTCACAATGCAGTGTAAATATCCACACTAAAGAATTTTAAAATGAAAACCAATAGACTATGTTATCTTATTTAAGAGTGTTTAGTGAAAGGGCAAAAATATATCTTAAATTAAATTAATTTAAAAATTAGTTTAATTTAAATTTAATTTAAATTTAAATTAAATTTGAATTTAAAAGTAAGCTTAGTATTTCCAGGAAGCTCAAACAATATATTTTTCCCCCATATTCTTGTAGAGCATAAATCATTAGGAGAGTTAAATGTAAAACAGCCTTTAAGGGAGTAGGACTCAGTCAATGAGATAAAGAGGCAAGTAGCTTGTGAACAGGAGAGCAGTTAAAAGTAAAGATTCATCAGGGATCTTACCTAATGAAGACAGAAAAGACCTTGGAGTACCTGGAGTAGCTGCTATTTGAGGTTTTCAAGGACAGGCTAGTTAGTGTCAGCATTTGTCAACAATGACTGAGGTACAAATTATTCTCCTTTTTCTGAAGTTTGCATTATAGTTTGTCTCTCACAGACCCTCCCAGACCTCTTTTAGTAGGGATGCATGGATTTGGATTTGAAAATGACCTGAGAGCCCTCATAAAAAATGCTGAAAACTGTGTTTTGTCTGCACCTGTTCCTACATAGAAGAAAGTATTGGAGCACTTGAGAGCTTGATTTCTCACCCACATTTCAGCAGATCTCAAGAGAAAAGGTCAGGAAACCAGCTGCAGTTCTTTGATCCCAGACCACCACCAATGTACAAGATAGGACTGAATTTCTAGATTCAAGTTATGTGTTGGTCTTGAGAGAGTATGCAAAGGTAGCATCACAGGGTGGAAAGTCCCTCCTCTGTGGTGGTCCTTGCACAAGATATTGCCCCTGGCATTCTCTGTCCCTGGCAGAGGGAGGCAAGAGGTAGGGGAAGTAAGCTACATTATCCACTACTTGGATCTTTCCTATGAATGAGTATAAACTGTTTCTATTTCTTAATGTTTATTTTAATTTATATTTACTTCAGAATGAAGCCTTCATTTCTAGCCTCATTTTCCCCAGGTATTTGAATATTTCTGAAGCTATATAAACAAGAATATATGGCAATTGAATATTCCTTTATAAAAACGCAGTGGTAGGATTGGCAGAATATTTGTACTTTTCGTGACTGATGTTGAAAATTGAAAAAATATTTTTCCCAGAAGGCCTATGTGGCTCCTGAAAAACCTGCCAGTTTTATGCTTTACATTTGAGGGGGGAGAAAGAGCAAGAAAGAAAGGGAGGAAGAAAGAGAGAAAGAGAGAAAGAGAGAAAAGCAAGATGCAGGGGGAAATGCACTAGGTACCTTGTGACGCTGCAGTTAGCACTTGCCTTTTCCCAAGCACTTCTCCTGCTGCTGTTTGAGAGGCAGAGGCTGCACTGAGTAACAAGTCACAGTGCACACAGTTACAACAATGGCCATCAGTGTCAGGCGTTTGACGGTGACAGCCTCACACATCCTTTCATGCCATCCTTGTTAGGAATAATCCGGTGGTACAGCACTGCATGGAGCAGCTTTGGGCACGGCAACAACACCATCATTTCATTTCTCAGGCTATTAAATGTCTACAGCTTCCCTGCAACTTACCTTCCAGTCCTCTGTAGCACTAGGTAAAGAGTTCTGCTGCCATTTAATTCTCAGAGTTGCTGCGGGCAGAAATTAAAGGACACAAATCATGCTCATTCTTGAGCTGCTAATTCAGTGCTGATACAATCCTAACGACAGGGTAAGTTCCCCTGTAGTTAGGACTCAGGAATTTTTGCACTGGGCAAAATTATTCTTTTCCTAATAACAGTGCTGAAAATTTGGCATGAGATTTGTTCATGCAGATGCAGCCACAGAGACCTTGCTTTTGTGCTTCATTTTTGCTATTTTCCTTAATTCAAAAATAATTCAGTCTAGATTGAACATAAATGTTCTATTCTTTGACTATGGAAACAATGAGATGACAATCCACGACTAATCACATTTTCAGTAACAATAACTGAAATGGTTTACTCAGCATGCATACATTTTAAAAGACAGTTTCGTAACTGCATTTTACTAGAGGGCAGTAAAACCTTCTGCTTCGCTGAGCAAATCCTGTGTCCAAATCTTCATTTACATCCCTGTGTGGGCTGTTTCACTGCAAACTTGGATCTGAGTGCATTTTCCTCCCACCTTCTTCTTCTTCCAGCCATTAAAGTTCATTTGAAGAATAACACTAGATCAACATTAAGCTAGAAGCACTATTGCTACTTGTGGGCATCTTCTGTTTTCTTGCAGTCTTAGTTAATCTATGTACAGGAAGGCAATTTTTTTTTTTTATTTTGGCGGATTGTTTCTGGATTTTTTTGGTTCTGAGCATCTTTGCATTGAAACACTGTTTCAAAAAAAGCACATTTTATTTATGAAAGCGAAAATATCTGGGACCCTGTTCTAAATATCATATATTATGGACAGGCATCAGTTCTTTTTTTGTGCACCATATGATGTAGTTAAAGAAATGGAGAAGCCCCTTTTCACACAGGCATCTTACTTCTGTTTGCATTTTGCTTTTAAACTGCTGGGCAGTTGTATTCAAATACAGATTTTCTGATTAAGTGACTTGTAATATACTCCCCACATGAATGAGACATCCTCAGTTATGCATGACAATCTTCTATTGTTAGGGTTTTTTTCCCATTACGCAATACCAGTGTTGAAATTCCAGTGTAGCTATATTAATTAGCAGAAAAACAAACCAGTTTTATTACCAAGAAGGATGTATTTTGGAAGCAGTTGGTTACTTAGCAACAGCTTCAGGTATTAAAACTTCTTTTACTAACAAGCAGGAAAAAAAAAAGATACTGCTTACTACAGTACATTAGATCAGCATGCTTTGTGTAAAGGATTTTAACAGTCAAGAGATGTGACTGTGTTTAAGATTCCTTTTTCCAGTCACTAGTTCATTGTCAGCAGCATCTACAGAGCAGCTTTATGTGCATTCAGAGAGAGCCAGGAAATTAGTTCTGCATGACTGACTCAGCACTGTAGCACTGAGAACCACTCTCACCCATTTCCTTAAACAATTGTTTATTTCCTGGGTGATAACAATGTTAATTATCACAATTCTAGATGAAAAAGCTCAGATGTTTTATTTGTATTAAAGGTAAAAAAGTATTAGCGCTAGTAAAGTGAAGTCCTAGTTTATTTTTGGCATTACAAGACTTTTTTTGCAATTATTATTGAAAGTTCAGAATGACTCCTGGTAGCTTGTTTAGTATTTTCTTTGATGCTAAATGGAACTGAGAGGAAAAATGCCAGCAAACTAAAATCAAATGCAAGTAACAGTGCCTTATCAAAGTGAGAAATCTAGAATTAAATAAAATCTTTTAATCAAAAAGAATATCTATTAGACTTTTCATGATAGAAAAACAAGTCAGATCTTATTAAGACCTATATGCATTGAGAATTCAGATGATTCAAGATACAGCAAAGAGTTAGGGTTCAGATGATAGATATTCAGTTGTTTCTTTTTGAGTTGCCTTTTGCCCAAGCTGCTTGGGATTCCCCAGCAATGGGCATTTAGACATCTGCCCAAAGAAAAGCACTGACAGTCCCAAGCAGGAGTTTGGCAAATTTGAACAGGCCCAGGAAGGCATTTTGCTGCCCTCCAAATGCAATATGAAACAGTCTGGTCTCTGAAAAGAAAACACTGAGAACAGAGTGCATGCAGCATATTGCCTCTCTACCCAGATGAATTTATGAAGACACATGATGTACTCAGCATTCATATTATTGAAGCCTTCCCTGAAAATATGAACTATAACCTTGATTCTTGAGCACCATCAGGGCTCACACATTTTTTTTCAAAACACATCCAGGAGAAACCTCTCATTTCCCACTACCAGGAAGTAGAGGCTTGCAAACTTTATGAAATTCCAGTGCTAAGTAGCAGCTGAGTGGTTTCTCAGCAACACCATTTTGGATTTAGGCAATACATTCTCTCTAAGGCCTGCTGAAAGGCCGTGAACCCTCTTATTGTATCCTAATATTTTCTGATTTCTTTCTAGTCATGAAGTTAATCTGAAAATACTGTCTGTCAGTATTTAGTGTTGCTCCTGTCTTAAATTGGAGAGCTCTCCAACCAGAGGTTTGCTTTCTATTTTAAGTTTCCACAATGTGTTAGTGGATAGGGTTAAAGGACCACTAAAAGCAGTGTGTTTTCCAGCAAATCTCCCAATTGCTAACACAGTTTGGCTTCAGCCATATGTGGAATATTTTTCAATTTGTTTCTTGGCTAAAGCAAAAAGTCAGCTCTTATTTATGGATTTATCTATTCAGCTGGGTACATTTGTTTCCTGTAGCAACATGCACTGTTTATTATTAAAGAATGAAGGAATATTGCTTTCTGTTGTGATAATTTTGCATTTTCTTTGATGTCTGATAAGAGATTTTTTTCTTATTAACCTCTGGGACAACAAGACAATTTCATGCTGTCAGTAAAATACTGACAAGACTGGGCTCAGAGTTTCCTTTTTTGTATCCTGTTAAAAAAAAAAGGCAAAATAAAACTCTGATCCATAAATATAGATTTCATGAAACATAGAAAACATTTCATATTGGTTATATGCAGGAAAGAAAGATAATGGCACATTAGTTTGTCTTTTTAATACATTTTCCTACTATATATAGCTGAGTAACTTCGGTTTTCAGTCTTGAATGGGTTAGGAAGGAATTCCCAAGTGATGGAATAAGAGTGATATGTGAAGGATAAATAAATGTTGCAATGTAAGAAAAATGTGTTATGTGACAGGAGCAAAGATATCAGTTTGAAATTTATATCATTCTGTCCAATCCAAAACATCTTCTCTGAAATGTGTCTGCAATGTGCTTTTGTTCAGCAAGGAAGACATGGCATTACAACCAAAGTGACCACCCTCACAGTTACTGCAGGTAAATGCACCTATCCAGGAACATGTCAATACAAAGCCAGATGGAGTAATAAAAACTCTGTCAGATCATCATATTAAACATTAGAGCTGAAACCTGTGGGCTGTGCATGGTTCATTGAGATCATGCACGTTATATAATTCCCCTGATGCTGACATCCTTTGAAAGCTTAAAAATACCCAAAAAACCTGACAAAAATTACATCTTATTGTAAACAGTACTGCATACATCTCAGACCTCTCATTTCAATTTGGAAGAAAAATAGAAGTTGTTCATGAGTTTTATCACAAATCAGTAAGACACCATATCTAAATAAATTAAATTCTTAACTAAGCATCCCAGTGTAAAATCAAATTAACAAGCCAGTAATGTGCTCTGAAGGAAGAAAGGTCAACAGTATCCTCAGCTGCATTAGGAAGAACACTGCCAGCACTCCTTTACCCCTGCTCAGCACCTCACTCACATCTGGAGTAATGGGTCCAGCTCTGGAATTCCCAGTACAACAATATGTACACAATAAAGAAAATGTATTGAAGGATCATGGAGCTGATCAAGGATTGGAACACCTGATGTATGAGTGGATACTCAAGGAGCTGGAACTGTTCAGCCTTCAGAAGAGAAGTATTAAGGGGGATCTCATTAAATAAATACCTCATTAGAAAGAAGTGAAGATGAGAGAACCAGAATCTTTTCCATAGTACCCAGTGACAGAACAAGGGGCACTGGGCACAAACTGAAAGACAAGAAATTGATCTTAATTTTATTTTTTTTTAGAAGTTGATTGGATTATGGAATAGGTTTCCCCTAGAGGTTTTGGGATCTTCATCCTTCAAGATATCCAGAACAACTGAATACTAACAGAACAATCTTGTTCTAGCTGACCCTGCTGTAACGGTAGTGGTTGCACTAGGTGATTGCACCTGTTATTTGACGAGGATGGTCACCTCACAAACAGGGACACAGACAAGACAGAGGTGTTTAATGCTTTCTTCCCTTCACTCTTCATCATCAGTGCTGGGCTATGGGGGTCCCAGAGACCTGAGCTGGGGCACCATGGCTGTGAGAATGAAAAAATCCCTGTCAATCCTGATTTCAAGAACTACTACCTTAGGTGCATTTCTCTGAGTCTCCGGGAATTCAATGGAATTCATCTCAGAAGTCTCAAATCTCTGGCTTATGTCATCACAAGGCCTCTCAACAATTTTTGAACACTTTTTGGAGTCTGAAGAGGTCCTAGTTGAGAGAATGGGCTGATGTTGTTTCATGGAAGGTTTAGGTTTAATGTCAGGAAAACATTCCACACCCAGAGGTTGGGCACTGAACAGGCTCCCCAGAGAAACAGTCCTGGCATCAAATCTGCCTGTGTTCAAGAAACATTTAGGCAATACTCAGTCACATGGCGTGATTCTTGGGGCTGTCCTGTGCAGGACCAGGAGCTGGACTGCATGACCTTGTGCATCCTTTCCAACCCAGGATATTCTATGATTCTATGATCTCCAGAGATGCTGCAGGGCTCATTGGAGACAGGCAGTTTGTCAGGGAGTGTTGCAATAAGACAAAGGATAATGGTTCTAAACCAAAACAGGGTAGATTCAGACTAGACAGAAGGAAGAATTTTCTTATGATGAGGGTGGTGCAACACTGGAACAGGTTGATTAGAGATGGTAGGTGCCCCATCACCAGGATATCCAAAGTTAGGTTTAAATGAGGATCTGGGAAACTTGGTGTAGTTGAAGATGTCTCTCCTAATTGCAAGATCATTGGACTGGATGGCCTTTAAAAGTTCTTTCCAAACCAAACTATTTTACGATTCTATGATTCTGTGAAAAGAGAACCTCAGTTTAGGGTTGTACCTAGAACTGATCATCAATTTAAAAGTTACTAACTGATACAAACACCCACACAAATGATATATCATGTGACTGATGTCACTGAAGCACTAATTTTACTAACCCAAGGAGATATTCTCCCATACAGGAAATACAGGAGTTTATTGTCTGGCTGATATTTAAACCTTAGTATTCCTGCTTTAATTTATATGAACAGAATAATTAATATAATATTTTATATTATTTTATATTCACATAAATACAGAATAATTATAATTTCTAGTTCTATTTAGTTCTGAACTGATGTTGTAAAATTCAAGGTGATCCAATGTTGCATTTGTATATACTGTTATATAAAAGTGTAGTAATTTATAGCATTATTCTTAATGCTTAAAAGCATTATTTAAATATCAGTACTTATTTTGAAGTGCGCAGGGGATGCAAGTTGCCTCTTCCTATTCAGAAATAGAAAGTTTTCTAAAGACATACAGAATAAAACCTCAGGCAGAGGAAGGTATCCCCTAAGGATGCTTGGCCTAGACGTGGTGAGCAAGAGAAGCCTTTCAGAAAGCAAGAAGAAAAGCAAGGAGCTTGACAAGTTAGCAGAATTCCACATTTTTATCCAGCTCATCCAGTTGTGCAGTAAGGGGTGATACAGTGCAGTAACCTGATTCGAAGCCTCGGTCCAGACCATGATTCAATCTGGAAGTACAGAAGCCTGTACATAAGTATATAGATATTTGACAGGATGAAAATTTATGGGAAGACACAAGTTACTCAAAGGCTAACACTCAAACCACTTATTTCTGGGGCTGCAGGGGTATAATTGACATCTAAGGATCCAAAACTCAGGCTTACCAGTTATCACACGAACCAGCTATCACAAAAGCTACTGTGGAAGTCATTAGTCAAGCACAATAGTGGATCAAGTTGGAGGAAATAGGATTTGTAGTATCTCAGAGTGTGGGCCAGACGGGAAGCTGAATGAATTTGAGCCCAGGAAAAAAACCCAAGCAGCTTGACTACACTGCAAATAATGGTAGACAATGATCCTGAAATGTTTTTGAAACATAAAATGCTTCGGGTTGCAAGGGATCTCTCTAAGTCATTTTGTCTACATGCTTCTTAAAGCAGGATCATGAACAAAGTTAGGTCAGGCAGTTCAGGGCCCTGTTGAGTCAAGCTTTGAATATGTCCAAGGATGGAGTTCTGGAGTTTCTCTGTGAAAACTGCTCTAATGCTTAATCACTCTTACTATGATTTTTGACTTTTTTTCTTTATGTATCCTGCTGGATGGTCTTTTGCTAAAATTTGTGTCTGTTGCCTCTTGTTCTTTCACTGTGAATGGTTGTCAGAAGTCTGGTTATGTCTTTTCTAAACCTCTTTAACTTTTAGTAGACTGCAATTAGATTTCCTTAATCTTTTCTTCTCCAACCTGAAAAACACCTATTCAGTTTTCTTCACCTCCTGCATCATGTGCTCCGTTTCCTAATCATTTTCTTAACCAAATATTGGACTTTCTGAAATTTGTCAATCTCCCTTTTGTATAGGAAGAAACAATATTGGACAGAGTATCATATATATGCCCTAAGGTGTCAAAGAGAAAGGAATAATAGACTCACTGACTCCACTGCTACTAACACACTATGCAGTTAGCTTTCGTTGATGCAGATGTTTTGTCCACCAGGGCTGCACAATCCTTTTGTGCAGTGCATCTTCCTGGCTGGCAGGCTGTAATGTTCCATGAGTTTATTCCATCTCAGATAGAAGGACTTTTTGTCTTTCCTGAATTACTGAATTTCTGTTGGACTCTGTCTCTAGCATGTCAAGGTTTCTGTGAAAGGAAACTCTGCCATGCAGTGTATCAAGTAGTTCTCACATTCTGAGGTCTCACATCAACCTTGTGATCAAATATTCTGTTCCCTAAGCAGACTGGATTAAGATCTTAAGTAGCATGAACTTCAGTATTACCCAAGAATCATCATTTGCAATTAGTTGCCAGTTAGGTTTCAAACCATGAACCTTAATTGAACAGCAAATTTTTCATATTTATAATTTGCCCACCTAGTAAATATCTCCCCAGCTTGGATGGAATGATGCCATGGGCAACACTGCCAAAGTCTAGACGCTACTAAAGCAAATGTCATTGACTGATCTCCCTAGTGCCAGCCATCTTCTCAGAGAGGGCACAATCATTGGCACAGGAGTGTGCCCTTACCTGACCAATGCTAATTGTTTCAAACCGCCTTCTTGATCTTTATGTGTCTTGAACTGGCTTCCAAGAGAATTTTCTTAATAATGTCCCAGGGACTGAAGGTAAAAGAAGGTAGTAAGGACTTCAGAAACTCTTCTGTGTCCTGCATTAGTGAAAAATCACCCCATCCAACATGCCAAAATTGTTCCTTGGTTCTCCTTTTGTTTCTGATGCAGCTTTAAGAGCCTTTCATATTCTCCTTCATAACTTATTTTCCTTCCTACTTCCATTTGTAATTCCATCTGAAATTTTATCTTTCAGTTCCATTTCAGCATGTTCAGAGCATCATTGTACATCCCTCCGTGGTACTCCAACCATACTTCCATTTTCCATATCTACTTCCAGCTCCTGTTACAGAGGCAAGTATATCCTGCAGTTGATGATAATCTTTCAGACTAGCCTTAGGACAGCAAGATCTCCAATTATGGATCTTCTTCATAGTAATCATGAGAAGTATGATGTCTTGCCTATCTCTCACTGCACTTGTGATTCTAGGTTGCTTTTGTAACAGTAAGTCTCTGAAGAACTTCCAAACAAATGGAACAGAACATATAATTCTCTCTCAAAACACATTTACAGCTAGGCTAAAGAATCTAACTTTACCTGAAGTCACTGTAAAATTAAAAGAACAATCAGATCTTTCTCCTGGCAATTCTGACAAAATATCCTTTTTAACTTTGTAACAGATGTGCTTTAAACATATCACAGGAAAAGAGAAACAAAATTTCCCAGAAGAAGTTTCATTTTCCTTCACCCTCACTGAGAAACAGCTGGAATGCAGATAATGTACACTTCTCTAGTTTTCTAAACACACTCATTATGGTTAATGACCTAGTCAGTACAATTTTTAACTTCATCTATACCTTACACATATCTAGCCATGTCTTCATTTTCTCATAATTTTCTAAAATATCTTCTGTCTCTTTCACTTGCAAAAAAATTCTTATCTGGTCAAAGAAATACCACTTTGGAAAAACAGTCCTGTTTAGCTCCATTCTGATAAAACTTATTTCGTTTAAAGAAATAAGGATATTTCAATACAAGGAAGTTGAAGCTTGTATATACAAGACAATTTAAATCACCTGTTTTCTTCACATCATTCCGTCTCACCTCAACACTGTTGTCAGAGAGCAATGATTCAAGGGGTAAGGAACAGAATCATGAGATGAATATTGAAAAAGTGATGCTGGCCCAGACAAGAGGCAGAGACACCTTCAGGTTCATGATGTTTCCAACTTACAGATTTTTGAACAAGCATGAGCATTAATTCTATGGAATAAAGTTTTTCTGATTCCCTTCCAGCTCCTTTGAGACAATTTATAGCTGCAGGGAGTACTGAAGGAAAAATTCAGTGAACTGTCCAAATGCATAATTGAAACTGCATAACCATAAGATTTTGTACAGCACCACAATGGTGGTGAGATATTTTACCCCTTGGCTCTTAAGTGCTTCACTGGCTTAGATTTTATAGAATGCAAATGTTGAAAAATGGTAAATAGAGGGAGTTGCAATTACTGTTATAGGAAGTTCAATGTTTTGACAAGGATCCAGAAGTGGCAAAATGGATGTATATATTAGCAAAACGAAGAAAGTACAGATTTAAATATCAGAAAGCTGGAAGTAATATAGAGGTCAAGAAAAGTCATTTAATCTTATACCCAGAAAGACACTATCCTGAAAGACCAAATAGGAAAGTGAGATGCAGTCAAACAATGAAAATGAATGAGGTACATTCCTGTGAAAATGGAAGAACAGACTAATTAGAATTGAGTGTAATGATGTTTGACTTCCATAGACCGGTTGTTCTCTGTCATAAACCAGCCAAGACTGAAATGAGCAAATAAAGACATTTTACTATAGGAAGCATTGTGGGGTAGTGTAGATTATAAAATGTGAAAATCTCCATTAAATTTAAATATAATAATATTAATAATAATTATAACAACAACAATAATAGAAAAAATAAAGTTGAAAATGGGATCTTGTCATCTTTTAAAAATACAAAAGCAGGTAAGATTAGCTTTAAATTTGAGCATTCTAATCAAATCAAGCATTCTGAATATTTATTCAACAAAACCATATGACTTATGTTTTATGAAAATTCAATAGTCACATTCAAAATAGCCCAAAAGATCACCCCAAAGCTCATATGAAGATAAGGAATGTCATTATCTCTAATGATTCAATAAACTTGCTTGAAAAAGCCAGTTTAGCAGTTGGCTAATCTCAGCCAAAAAATTATGAAGGTTAAAATTGTGTTTTTCAGAAGAAATTTGAAGGAAGCTAATAGATAACTAGATATCTGTGATTCTTGTGACAAGCCAAAGTAAAAAAGTAAAAGTAGGTAGAGACCAGAATATTAAGTATGGGATCCTTGTCTGTTATTCAAAAGGGAGCCAATGATTCATTAAATAAGATTCAGGGACCAGATACCTAAGTGTCTGAAGGATCAGACAGAAGCAAGGAATGGTTTAGCAAAAGGAAAGCTGAGTTACAGGGAATGTTCATTAAAAGAAAGAATATAGACTATGAGATACTGATGAATTTTTGCACAAATTTATTGTCAGCTGAGCATTTTAACCATACACACCCCACACACTTTTCAATTATTTTACTCACACACCAAAATTGCCTTTTTATGATAATACTGATGTATTCCACAGGAGTATTGAATATAAACTTAAATTGAATGTTTTCCCTTGGAAAAATAATTAAACTTCTTATTCATTTTAGAGCATAACATGGTGCATTTTAATTTGGAAAGAAAAAAGGATAACACTAAATTACACTAATAACCAAAGTAGTGTTAATAATTTAGAAATGAAAAAGATAAGAGTTCATTGATTGTAAGCAATTAGTCTACAACAGCAGGTTGCATGAGATTTCATTTCACTGAAGAATTTCTATTTTTTTTTACTTCAAAGGATTTAGTTTTTATGTTTAAATGAATTAAAAAAGAATCCCGAGGTGCCATAACATGAACACACATTATGTTACAGTAAACCTTTGCCCTTTCCCCCATCTAGACTCCACTTCCTCCATGACCTTGACTGCAGACAGCATTTAGCTTGTATGGTTTCCAGGGAAACCAATTTATTCTTCCTGAAACACTTCACGCTCACTCACACCCAGGTATATTTTTGGAGATATCTGAACTCCCAGATACACAAACCAAGAGTTGCCAAGACCACATGTGGACACCTACAGTGGGTGGTGGGTTGTGGTCTGACCTTGGATGGCTGCAGAGCTCCACCATCTTCTCTGTCAATCACTCCCCTCCTCAGCAGAAGAGTGGGGAAGAAGTCAGATGGAAACCTCATGGGTTGAAACAAGGACAGGGAGATCACTCAGCAATTGCCATCACAAGCAAAACAGACTCAGCTCGGGAAAAACTAATTTAATTTCTTACTCATTACAAAAGGGTAGGATAGCAAGAAACGAAGACAAAAATGAAACCATCTTTCCGTCACTTCCTCCTTCTTATTCTCTAACTTCAGCATTTGCTCTGCTGTTTCTCACTTTTTCTGTTCCTTCCTCTTCCCTCCGTGAAGTTTTCATCTCTCCTGAACACCTTTCCCCCAAGGTACCCCCACCTCAGCAGTGTGCTCAGCTCAGCAGTGGGAGCTGGCTGGAATAAGCTATGTCCAGCATAGGGAAGCCCTGGCATCTCTCCACAGACACCCCACTGTCAGAACCAGGACACCTGTACCCTCTACACCTCCAGAATCAAGCCCAGCTGAAATGTACCTACATTTTGCTCCAGGATTTCTGAATGGAGAGCAGGGGCTTCCCAGCCCTTCTCTGACAACAGTAGGCTTTGTTTTTACACTCAGGTAGTGGTCACACACTCATTACCAGATGTTTTGGCAGCACAAGACAGATGTTGGATGGCTGTGGCTGAGGAGGAGCTCATTTCCTCCACAGCAGCTCTCACCATGCTGTGCCTCGCATTGGCAGCCAGAAGGGTGTTGATAACACACCAGTGTTTTGGCCACTGCTGAGAAGTGCTCCCTCAGCATCAGCACTGTCCAACATTCCTCCCCTTCATCAGTGAGCTGGGGACAGGAAAGAGGTTGGGAAGGGATAAAACTAAGAGAGTTAACCCAAATTGACTAAAGGGATATTCCATACCATAGGACATTGGTTTAGAAAGCTAAAGAGAAGGAGGAGGAAGGGGAGCCATTCATTATTTATGATGTTTGTCCTCTGGAGTAACTGCTGCACATGCTGAAGTCCTGCTTCTCAGGAAGTGGCTAAAGATGGCTTGCTGATGGGAAGTAGAGAATAAAAGTTTGGGATTTTTTTCCTCTGCCTGTGTATGTTAAACCTTTTACTTTAGTAAATTGCCTTGTCGCAACCTACGAGCTGTTTTCCATGTTATTTTCTCTCCCCTGTCGAGCTGAGAAGGCAGGGTGAGAGAGTGGTTTGCTGGGCAGCTGTGTAGTGGGTTGGTGCTGGCTGAATGCCAGGCACCCACCAAAACCTCTCTATCACTCCCCTTTACAAATGGACAAGGGAGAGATAATATAATGAAAGGTTCACGAGTTGAGATAAGGGCCAGGAGAGATCACACACCAAATACCGTCACAGGCAAAAAAGACTCAATTCAGGAATATTAATTGAATTTATTACCAACAAAATCAGAGCACAACTGTTGTCATCTTATTTCGGGAGTTCCATACTGTCATCTCCTATTGGCAGAAGTTCCATAACTTTTTGGTGTTTTCTTATGGGCTACTCCTCCAAGCACTGACTCTTTCATCTTCACAAAGTAGCCAACTAACTCCAGTTCCCTTCTCAACCAGCCAACTCACTCTTTTATAGCACTCTTCTTCTCATTGGTTACAGCTGTGGCCTGTTAAAGCCAGGCCCGTTCCTAATCTTTGATAATTAACCCAGCTGCAACTCCTTAAGGGTAAGATTACTTTCTACACTATCTTTATTTTCTTATGTTCTATCCCCCTACACATGACAATAAGAAGTAAAAGCAAATCTTAAAAACACTTTCCCCCATCCTTCTCTCCTTCCCAGCTCTGCCTTCTCCTTCCCAATGGTGCAGGTAGACAGGGAGAGGAAGTTACAGTCAGTTCATCACACATTGTTCCTCCTGTGGTTCTGGGGAAGGAATAGTTCCCCTGCTCCACTGTGGGGTCCCTCCCACAGCAGACAGTCCTGCACAGACTCCTCAATCATGAATCTATCCCACAGACAACCATTCCCTAAGAACTGCTGTGATGTGGGTCACTCTTCCATGGGGTGAAGTCCTTCAGGCACAGCCTGGCCAGAGTGGGTCCATGACAGGGCCACAAGTTCTATCAGGAAATCTTCTCCAGCATGGGCTTCCCTGTCCATAGGTGTGCAATCCCTGTCAGGAGCCTGCTCCAGCATGGGTTTCCCATGTGGTTTGCAGGTGGATCTCTGCATTCCCTGTGAAACTCCATGGGCTGCAGGGACACAGCTGCCTCACCATGGGCTGCACCATGGGATGCAGGGGAATCTCAGCTCTGGCACCTGGAGCACCTCCTGCCCCTTCTTCTGCACTGACTTTGTTGTCTGCAGAGCTGTTCCTCCCACATATTCTCATCCTGCTTTTTTTCTGGCCACAATTAAATCTGTGCAATAACTTTCATTTCCTTCTTAAACATACCATCATAGAGACATTACTATCATCCTAATTGGCTCAGCCTTGGCCAGAGCAGGATCTATCCTGGACTTGGCTGGACCTGGCTCTGCCAGGCATGAAGAGAACCGTCTGGCAGCTTCTCACACAAGACACCTCTGCAGTCCCCACACTTTGAAAACTTGCCCACACAAACCCTGTGCAACTCATCAAGGTCAACCTACAACCAATGCACCAGCAATGACTGTAAAGCTGCTTCGGAATTCTATTATTTTAATTATCCAGTCACTTTGTGAGATATTTTGACAAAATGTATTTGTTTTTCCTAAGGCTTCCTACAGCACTACTATTAGCCTGTTCCCCTGTGACATTCTGAGCTCTGCATACTGCTCTCTTTGGGCCCAGCACACATCAAGCTGCAGGAGCAGCAGAACTGATGTGCTTTCTTGCTATGTACAGTTTAATAGCTATGTTAGGAGGATGTAAGAAAATTCTGACAAAGACACAGAATATTTTCTGCTTCTAGATAATTAAGAAGGATTCATTCATGCTTATAGCAAGAGCATGTCATTACTTCCCATATGCAAACTGGAACACTTGAAACATGAAAGCTGAACCAAGGAGCAGGATCCCATTGTCACAACCACCATATGTGGTCACTTATCCTGGAGAGGCATTTATTTGATACTTACCTTTATAAAATTCCTCAAGATATTTTAATGCCTGAACATTTCAAATGCCTCTTCCTAATCCTTGATCCTTGCAGAGCTTGCAAATGTAAGAGAAATTTTGCTATATTCTTCTGTGTGGCAAGACAACATCTAATAGTTTTTTGGTTCATCTCAGCAACATAAACCATGCTGCATTTTCACTACAAGTTGGACAGAAAAAAAGTCTTCCTTAACAGAAAATCATGCCTCTTTCCATATCTTCACCAATTGTAATGCTCTGTAGATACCTCATGCAGTTGAGTCTGGAGTCAAAGCACACACACATTGGACATAAAGATTTTACACGGAGGCAGTTAGGAGGAAGAAAAGAATAAAACACAGGTTACAGGTGAATTATAAGGTTTTAAGAGCTATATGCCTGAGCATAACAACACTGTGTCAATAGTGAGGAGAATTACAGATGTACTGCAGTGGCAGGGAAAGAAAATTAGCTTCCTCGGAATCTAATTTGGGTACACTTGTTTGTTGTACCAGAGCTGTGTTATAAATACATTCTGAAGAGTGCCAATCACTTGTAAAGCAATCTCAGAATGATATGCATTCAATTACAAAGCAATGTCCTGGTGTGAAATCTGGAAGACTTTAAGTAATTTTAAACTGGACTATATAAATACCTAGACAGCACTTTGTAGAAAAAATCATACACTGAGAAAAGCATTACCTTAATGACCTCATGGATGTTCTGATTTTCTAATTTGTGTGGCAGTCATCTGATAAAGTGTACATAACTAGAGGGCTGTAATAAATACATGTACTTTACTTATTATTTTTAGTAACAGCCTCTCAGACCTGCAAATATTCATTTCCTTATTCTTTTGTGCTTTTGAAATGTATTTCACAGTATTTCAAGGGCTGCATTTACAAATTAAGGATCTACATCTAATCTACATTATTCCAGTGAGAATTTTTTTTGTACTAACAGCAGCATTCAAACACTTACAAAACTATTACACTTTAACCAGTGATCATGGTGCCTGAACTTTTATAGCAAAACTGAGAAACACAGACTCATGGTTCAGGTAGTCCAAGTAATGGGGATACCAAAAATTTGCTTCCTCCTTTTGCACAGCAACATGGCTGGCAGCTCCTTCAGACTTGCACATTTCTCTGTTGTTACAATGGCCACTGTTGGATGACAGCCCTCTGCTTTTACAAATAGCAAGCAGTGGTGCACAGTAGGAGTAGCTTGGTAAAGCTAAACACCTGGGGCTGTGGACCTGATATTGATGAAATACATGTTTCAGAGATGATTACTCTAAAAGCTGCTTTGGAACCATGAATCAGATACTTCTAAGCAGCCAGGGTGCCTGAGATAGGCACACCAGGAGCCTAACTCAACACAGTCAGCTTAATTTCATCACTTCTGCACAGGGCACCTGCTCTGTGACACCAACACCTGCCTCTATGACACCAATGATATCACAGAATGGGAGCTAACTGCAAGACTGATCTCAAAAATACTTCTCCAATCTTAATTAAAATCCTGACTTGAACATTTCCTGTCAGAGACTCCTCACACAGTGTTCCAGGCTTCTTCATGTTTTCTGTCACAATATAAAACATATAGTCACCACTGGCTTCTGTATTTAGTTTCTTGGAAACTTAACAATAGTTAAGGAACAGCAAGATTCTTTGTACGAATGAACATCCAAAATTACTTTCTTATAAGAGCTTGCTAGAATGTAAAAACTCCTGGAAAAAAAAAAAAAACAAAAACAAACAAAAAAAACCCCAACCAATATTAGACAAGGTCAGGTCCATGCATATCTAAGTTTAGCACAAAAAAAATGACTCATGGCCCCTGTGTCAAAATAATCCTCATTCTAACCTGCACTACAAATGCTACTGAAACTCAAAGACTGCAATAGTGTTAGCAACTGCTTGAGGGAAGCATTAACAAGTGGATTCTGGATCTAATACTCCTTCAAAGACCAGTTGTGAAGGAATTTTCTGTGAAATTGTGAAATTGATCTGGAAGGGGCAAGGAGATGAGCCATATAATCTTAATAACATTTGAACTACAATTCTAGTTTGGCAAATATTTCCAGGTGGAAATGAAAGGCAAAATTTGCCTCTGAAGTAATAAAACCCTGTGGAAAGTTACTTCAGTATGTCAAAGGCTAGATAATGAAAGCAAAGAAGACATCATCAAAAGAGGGGAGGTGGGTTGGTTTGTTCATTTGTTTACATTCTATGTAAACAGAAAAAAAGGATTTTTCACATTCATTCCACAAGAATTATCAGCTCATTGTCTGCATGTTTTTCAGATTTAAAGTAAAACAACAGGATTTCCTTGCCCAAATAAACAAATATAAAGAAATATATGGAAAGTAAAAAGTGTCTTAAAATTCAAAGTATTAAGGTACCTCTGACCTACTGGTATCCTATATTTCTATATGTTTGGATATACACAGCTATTAAAATACACAATCAAGTAGTACAGAATTATATAATATTTTGTTCCTGTATTAAAACTTAATGACTGAAAGACTGAAAGATGTGCCCATTCAAAAACGTTTTGGAGTTCAGAAGTTTTAAACCCATTCCACTACTCTCCAGACTCTTTCTGTTTCCTACGTAGTTCTAAGTTCAGTTCAATTCAATACAGTTCAGTTCACATCCATTCAAGGTTCTAAGTCAATACGGAATGACTTAGAGGAACAAGACCTTTCCTTGTCTTTGGTAAAGACCCTAGTAGACCTGTAATAAACACCTAATCCTCACCAGAGATGGTGTGAGATTGTGCCTTGCTTGAAAGATGCTGAATAATTCTGCTCTCCCATTAATCACAATCCTTATGCTTCCAATGTCACACAATAAAACACTTTACTATAAATGAAAATCTCTAGTAGTTTTCCAGCATAGAATTTTTGTTTTCCATTATTAATTGTCCACTTCAAAGATAATTTCATAATTCTAAATATGCCATTTACTCAGTAAATTGTAGGGGTTGCAATGTGCACGTAAATGCATACGTTTGTGGCTATTTATCTGGCTTAGCCATTTAGCTTAAGGGATGTGGTTAACTTTGAAAAGGAGTTAGTTAGCAGTAGGTTAAGAAGCTGTAAATATTTTGCTTGTGTGTATTCTATACAGAAAAAATTTGCCAAAAATGAATTATAATGTACAAGCATCTTTGTTTTTACATGTAGATGCAAGATTTCATTCTGAGTGGCACAATATTTTTAAATTGTTAACTATAATTCTTTTCCATTCTTATAGGATAATGAAGAGTAATAAAAAAGAGAGTTCTATGAAATATTTTAATTTATGCACATTTTAGAAAACAATTTGGTAAATGAGAAACAGCAAGGCATCTTTTTCAACATGTTTTCCAACAACTCCAGGGCAAGTCTGATGCTGTTCATCCTTAGCATTACAATTTAACACTTACTCTCTCCAACTTTCTCCTCATTTTACTGTTTTGTATATGTACGTAATTGAAGTAGGTCTTGCATTTCTTTCCCACTGATGTTATTAGTCATGGCAATGAACTTATCCATGACAATAACTTCACAACATTTTCAACCCTGTTACTATAATTCCAACGGCATCTGGGTGGAAATGTGCTAAAAATTACCACAGTTTTGTTCTTTTTTTCATTTACAACCCTTATTAATGTTTATATGCATTTTTTAATAGGCGGTTTCTATGGTACCAAAAATATGCAAAGTGTTTCTTAGTCAAGTAGCAATTGCTAATTAATCTCTCTATGATATATCATTATACACATTAAAATAAGTTGGCAGAATTATGAAAGAATAGATATGAACACCTATGTACCACTCTAGTGTTTATATGAAATGCTTTTTAAATACATTTTTATGCCATTTGTCTACCTTTTAAAATAATCAAGAATTATTAAGATTTTTTAATAAAAAGAAAACCTCAAAGGCTTTGTTTTTATTTGAGTAAATGTTTAACATTATGGTTTTTCTTAATCAAACCAAACTTCTAATTATAATTCTGTAGATTAATGATAAAAGAGGACAACACAAACATAATACCATAACAAAATGAGTTACACAAACTGCAGTTCCTACCAGGTCATTCGAAAAATAGAATAGTTCTACAATTGCATTTGCAGCTTGTTCAAAATAGCATTAAAGGATTGTTAAATTGTATTCTTTACGTATGCTCTCTTTCACTGTGGATTTACACTATGGGGGTTGGAACTGCTGTGACTATACTCACATCTTAGATTCATTAAAGACTTGATTGAAGAAAAAATAGACACCACTGTGTAGACAGGTATTTAGTTTTTTTGTTTGTTTTCATCTTCCAAAGAAGAGGTGATTTTCCAATTATTACTACTAATGCCATATTATCCTGCAAACCATTATTAATAGTATTTGGTCAAAGGTGTATATCACAAGACATCACATTACACGTATTCACACATTACATTGGTTCAACTCACTTCAGAAATTATTTTTCAGTTTCAGCTCTTTTTAGAATGCATCATACATTTTTCAACAACTTAGTAAAATCATCTGGATGCTATGATAAATGGATATCTGTAACAAGAGGTTAACAAATGTGAGGTCCTTTTCATAAATCTCCTGATATCCATGACATGTAAAAACATGAAAAAATCAATGGGTCAGAAAAAAGGGTCCTTTTCATGTCCATTTAGCCGAGACTGCCAATCACCAAAATTCTTTTCAGAGAATCAATGAACCTGCAAATTCTGTTTCTTTTAAAAAATCAGCAATCATCCTGGATATTTTTCTGTGTATAGTTTTCGTGCTTGGTGTAATATTGGACTAAAACTGCTTAAATGGTCACCTTCTTCTGCTGGTCCTTATCCAATGAAAGGAACAAGACTTTGGCTTCAGACAGGGGTGGACTCTGTTGACTGCACTAGTTTTAAAACCTCAGCTGAAATATACAGTGTAACTTGAAAGCTGGTCCTGAAATGGCACAGAATCACAAAATGATTTAGGTTGAAGAGACCTCTGAGATCATCACATCCAACCTATGACTGATTACCAACTTGCCAGCTAGCCCATAGCACTAAATGCCCTGTTAGCTGTTTCCTGAATACCTCCAGGGATGGTGACTCCACCACCTCCCTGGGCAGCCCATTCCACTGTTTAACAGCCCTTTCAGTGAAGAAATTTGTCCAGCCTGGACCTTCCCTGGCTCAGCTTGAGGCTATGTACTGTCACTTATTGCTTGGGAAAAGAGACTAATTCCCTCTCCAGCTACACAGTCCTTGTAGGTGGTTGTACAGAACAGTAAGGTCCCCCCAAGCCTCCTTTCATCCTTGATGAACAACCCCAGATCCCTCAGTCCTCCTCATAGGATTTATCCTCTAGAAAATTCACCACTTCTGTTGTCCTTCTCTGGACTTGCTCCAACCCCTCAATGTGTTTTATGCAGTGAGGGGCCTGGAACTGGACACAGGATTTGTGGTGTCACCAGTGCCAAGTTCAGAGGGACGATCCCAGCACGCTGTTGCTGATACAGGCCAGGATGCCATTGGTCTTCCTGGCCACTGGGCACATGCTGGCTCATGTTTAGCTGCTCTCAACCAGCACCCTCCGGTCCTTTTCCACCAGGCCTCTTTCCAGTCACTCTCATCCCAAACTGTAGTGCTGCATGGCACTGTTGCAGCCAAAGTGTAGGACCCATCACTTGGCCTTGTTGAATCTCAGGTCCTCATGCTGTCACATCTCCCCAGCCAGAATTGCAACAGAAATGATACAGGAGAATCAAAGGATATTGATAGTCTAGCTATTGAAACAGCAAAAGAGGGATGTTCAAAACCCAGTGTTTATGGCATGTAGATAAGAAAATTAAGATGATTTCTGTGCTGGTACATGCAGTGTACTAAGGAGAAGAAAATTAAGAAGAAGAAAATAAAGGACAGCCCACACCCTGAACAGGATGGGCAAAGGTACAAAGAGAGACAAAAGGTACACAAAGGTACAGAGAGAAAGGAAAGATAATCAAAATTATGCATAAAGTTTGAGAGGGTTCAGAGAGAATAAAACAATTGATGGAATAAAAAATATTATTAAGGTCAGCTCCTACGGGATATAAAACACATATCAAAACTATCATGGCTGCCAACATAGGAAAAAGCTGAGAGCCATGGTAATGACTCAGTATGCTCACTACCCTCCATGGCATCACAGGAAATCCTGGCAAGGCCACCTCAGTACATGCCTGTAAATCCTTGAATGTTGGACAGACTATTTGGACAAACACATTCTCCACTAGTTATGAGAATGTGCATATGGGCATGAATTTGAAATAAAACCATGATTCCCTCCTACAACATCTCATGAGAAATTTGTAGCAAGAAGTCAGTATTATTACCTAAAAGGTCTCAAGATTCAAGAGCTAAGAAGGTGCAATCACCTGGTACTAATGGGAATGCAGCAATATCTAATCTGGTACTTTGCTACTGATTGAAAGCCCACAACCACAAGATCCCGTAAATGAGTGTCTGTGGTGGGTAGACCATGGCTGGATGCCATGTGCCCACCCAAGTCACTCTTATCATTCCCCTTCCTCAACTGAACGAGGGAGAAAAAAATTAAAAGAGCCTCACAGGGAAGGAAGAGATCACTCAGCAGTTACTATCACCAGCAAAACCAGATTTGACTTGGGGAAATTAATTTATTACCAGTCACATCAGAGCAGGGTAATGAGGAATAAAACCAAATCTTAAAACACATTCTCCCCACCTGTCCCTTCTTTCCAAGCTCATCTTTACTCCTGATTTCTCAGGGAATGGTGACTGGGGTCAGTTCATTGCACATTGTCTCTACTGCTCTTTTCCCGTCTGAGGAAGAGCTCCTCATACTCTTCACCTCCTGCAGTGAGACAGTCTCTGAACTGCTTCAATATGAGTCCTTTCCGTGAGCTGAAGTTATTCATAAACTCTTCCACTGGGTGCAGTCCTTCAGGCACAGCCTGCTCCACCCTCCAGTGTGGATCCACTGCAGGGTCACAAATCCTGCCCAGCAAACTTGTTCCAGCATGGGCTCCTCTTTCCACAGGTCCTGCAAGGAGCCTGCTCCAGCATAGGTTTTCCATGGGGTCACAGACTCTGTCAGGCATCCTTCTGCTCTGGCATGGGGACCCTCCACAGGCCACAGTTGGATCTCTGCATCCCTGTGGATCTCCTTGGGCTGCAGGGTCACAGCTGCCTCACCAGGGGCTGCACCAGGGGCTGCAGGGCAATCTCAGCTCTGGCACCTGGAGCATCTCCTGCCCCCTCTTCTGGACTGACCCTGGAGTCTGCAGAGCTCTCACATGTTCTCACTCCTCTCTCTGGCTGCAATTGCTCCCATGCAGTCATTTTTTCCCCTGTCTTAAATACATTACCCCAGAAGCAGAAGTGCTACCACCTTTGCTGGTGGGCTTGGCCTTGAACAGGGATGGGCTCATCTTGGATCTGGCTGACATTGGCTCTATCTGACATGCAGGAAACCTCTAGCAACTTCTCACAGGAGCCACTCCTCCATCTTCCCACTACCAGAGCCTTGCCAACCCACTACATTGTTTAAAGAAAGCCTGGACTTTTTCTATAAGGAAAGAATAATATAAACATGTAAATTAGGAAACAGTTCTTTTCACAGCATCCAGAAGAATTTGTAAAATTAGTTGCATGACAGAATAATCAGACATGGTGAACCAAAAGTTTCATCAACTGACCATATCTGCATGCTGTGTTTAAACAGTTCATTTTTCAGTATTCAAAATTCTAGTACTTGGTTTTAGTTCCTTATAAGTCTATATAAAATGTTTGGCACTTCAGAACAACAAGGGCACAAATCTACTATGATTCCTTTCAGGGAACAAATGCTTCACTACTCTTTTAATGTTTTGATTTAGAACTTGGGTTTCCATGTTGTTTATTTATTTATTTATTTATTTATAGCAAGAAAAACAATAAACACCTGAATATAAATGCCATTTTTGACCAGGAAAAAGTTAATTTATAATTTTCACAAAACATCTCAAAGGAAAATTAAATTAGTACCATGTAAATAGGCATTATTCTTATATTTAGGACCAACATGGAATGGAGAATGTCTTACATTTGGACTATTAATTCTGATAACTGATATCTTCAGACAGCTATGGATAGCCTATGTAAACACATAAAGAACAGTAGGATCAGTTTTGTTTCAGGTGAAGGGGGTCTTACACAATGATCTGTCTAATAGAACTTCTGTGTTTCTGAGGAGCTCCATAAAGCAGAATGTCAACAATTAAAGGTCTATCTGCAGCGCTCTAATATGAACAGAAAGACAAATACATGCAAATAAATATTTTTCAAGTGAAAAAAGGGGCAAGAATATTATATTCTAGCAGCAAGACTTATCAAGATGTTGTGATAGAAAAAGATAAAAAGATTCTACAAACATATCTTTGTCAGTAACTAGGAAAAAAGTGCAAAGCTCATTTATTTTTCCCTAGATTAAGGAAATAGAGTACGTAAATATTGAGATCCAGGAATATAGTGTAATCTTGCATATCCTCAAGGTTTTCTGAAATTATAAAAAAAAAATACAAGTAATAAAGGCCAAAAGTGGAGGTATTAGAGTCAGTTAAAATTACACTGCAATAGGAAAACCAGAATTTCCTCAAGTGGCACCAAGCCGACAGAAATAATAAAAACACTACCTTTATCAGCCATCTGATGCTTTCCTTTATAGAAAGAGATAAGGACAGGAGAGATGTTTGCTGCTTCCAACACTTCATTGATTTCAAGTCACAAAGTATGCCCGTACCAGAGGTACAAGATGTTGTTGACCTCATCCTGCAACTGCAACTTAAACTGGAGTCAAGCAATGGGTGTCTATGGACCTCTTTAATGTATTTCCACTGAAAGTTCTTTTTCTTTCAAATAATGGAATGTATAGAGATATGAGCAACTTCACAGCAGCATTTTTCTCCCAGACACGCAGGCAACCAAAAAAATACCACTATCATCTGAACAATGCACATTTTCCTTTCTTTCTCCTAAAATTACAACCATTCATAATCACAGAGCTGGTAAGTTCAAAATATAAAAGAAATATTACATTATTTAAGCTATCCTTTTCCCAGTGATTTTTTCCTTTTTTTTTTGTTTCAATGTTTCAAATATTTTTGCTTTAAAGTTTCAAGTCTAAGTGATGCTACCATAAGAAAACTATTTGTCTTTCAGTCTAGATATTCATTTTCCTGATTTCCCACTTTCATATTTATTTACAATTTCTGTTGTTATTTTTTAAACCACTTTTTTTCCATGAATTTACAACTTACAGACAGATAAGTTGTATTTCTTCACAGCTGCCTTCAAAACAATCCTAAACCAAATTAGTCAGTTTTGTAACAACATATTATTTGGTAAAGCTGTTAAGTAGCAATGAATGTAAAACTATACAAAGGACTACTTCAGAATCAAGTCATGACTGCTAAAAGGCATAATTTTCACTTTTCTTTGGTTACAAATCAAAACTTATTGTACCTCTCTGCAAAGACTGTGTGGTTTGTAGAAAATTGAGCCTTTATCAGTGCATTATGAATGAGATATGCAATGATTTTTCCATGAATCCAGAACCTTATTTTTCAAAAAATCTTAGGGAAAAAAATTATGATTTTATTTGATCACAACATAGCTTGTACATGAACTATTGGTCCATTGCATTATTTCATGCTCTGCAAGGCAAGGGAGTCTCTTTATCAGCTGCATTTGCCATGGTAAATTTCTTAAAAAGAACACACTTTGACAAAAGGTAAGGGAATCTCACATAAAATCATGTCCTTGTGATATCATCTGAAAGAGGCAGATCTGGAACCAATTTATTGAGTGTAAATTACTGCCAATTTTGCTTTGAATAACAAAATGCTCCAGAGATTTCTGAGATATGTAGCTATTGGGAGCTGTCTGAGGATTTTTATACATGAGGATTTTCCTACATTTCTTTAACACATCTTTCAACTTAATCAGATACAAAACATGCACAACCTAGCATTCAGGGAAATTATGTGGATTTGTCACACCTCCTGAAGGACTTTGGGCTCCATGAACCAATGAATGGATCACACTGAACCATGAATGCAGTTTGTTCATCTGTAACAGAAAAAACATGGATATTTGCCACATAAATATTCCAAAATCCCAGAACAACAAATAATTCTAACGGAATTTATTTAAAGTTATTCACTAAAATTTGTTAATATTCACTTTATTTTCCAGAACAGAGTAAGATAGCATGAGTTGTGTGTATATGAATAGGACTGTAACAGGCAGAACTGGTAAACTGTACTGCTGAATTATTATGCATTTCCTAACTGTAATTCAAAATCTCAGATGAAATATAAAGGTAAAAGCCTTGTGTGCTAAAATGCCTGGTAAAAAATACACTGATGGACCTCTTTCATCACTGTAGTCCACACTTGGCATTGTTTACCACTGATTATAATTATAATCACAGGCTGGTAAAAACAACTTAATTCAGCAGTGCACATCTTTTGAAAAAAAATATTCTGAATGTTTTTAAAATAGACTTTAATTGTGAGGATTTGTATGCACTGATTTGAACAAACATAAGAGGCAAGGCAAGGAAATGGAAGAAAAGGAGACATTTAGAACCAAAATAACAACAAAAAAGTACGCAAGATCAGGGATCAGATGCTGCAAATAAGTAAACCTTGCTAAATAATTATCTGAATCACTAATTTGTTGAAAAACTATAGCTCTTTTCAACTTGTTGGTGAATCCAACATCACCTCCATCACCTCCCTTGGGCAGCCATCAGGTCTTAGCAGGTCAAGAGTACATCATGCAATAAATGAGAAACCAGACATAATTTTGTAAAGCATACCAAATCCACTTGCTTATTTTGTCAAAGTTAACAGTCCATGTATCAGGTTTGCATTAAGAAAGATGTTTTCAAGGGCTTATGTTAAAAGTTAACATGCAATACACTGAATTGTATCCAATGTATCCTATTTTAAAAACACAAGAGACTGAAATGACTGCAAAGACTTAAAATTGTTGTCCCTGGTAACTAAAATATAAGACCTAGTTTATTTAAGGAATTCTCCAGCCTACTGAAAATAAAATTATTTTGTTTGTTTTAACTTCTTCACTTCTATGTAAAAGTCCAACTATTGACTGGCTCTGGGCAGTGAACACTGTGGGCAGTATCAGGTGAGCAGACCAAGCTCTGTGTCCATGCCCAAGAAACTGGAGCAGACCATGAGTAACCTCCTCAGAGATGAGCTGCCAAGGGGAAGGATTGTCAGAGCCCAGCTAAAATCAGAGCACTAACAAAACAGACACAGAGAAATCCCACCCACTGTAGAAATGGGGATGGGGAGGTGATGGGGTGGGAAGGATTAAATGAACTTGATTTTTCCAGAAATCATACATTTCAAAAAGTAGGGTGTTTTGTGAATTTGGGGTTAAGTCATGAAATATAGAAATGTGTTATTTATGAATTCTTATATTAATATCACAGGCATTTTATCATACTGGTTTGTTTCCTCATCTGGAACAATACTGAGTTCAGGAATTTGCATCGTGCTGCCACCAGTAGGAAAGAATAATTAAAACTACAGAACTGAAACCACATTGCTTCTGTAAATTTGTGTGGAGTTCAGAACTCAACAGGTGCCTGGATCCAGAAGCTCTGCCTCTTACATGAGCATGCCGTTTCTGAAAGAGTAAGAAATTCATTGCCTCCAGCTACCAATTACTTCAGCACTTGTAAGCCTCATGCCTCTCTCTTAGACAGGATTTTACTGATGTGAAAGCAGATGTCTTGGCTCTCAGCTCCTTCTGACTGCAATGGTAGCCAATTCCTGCTGCATTTGGAGCCACACCTGCCTTTTTTTTTTTAACTTCAAGCCCAGGAGATAATTCACAATTTGACAAAAACAGGCCAAAATTACTATAAAATTACCCCCAAACAAATTATGGATCAGAGCTTTTGTTTTTCCTTTTTACAAGTAAAAATACCATAACACTATTCCTTCCTGAATTTATGAGTCTGAAGTACAGAGGATGGGCTATGCAGTCTTAGTTAACCTGTGGTTCATCTTAACTGTGTAAACAACATCATCCATGTGGTAAGTAGGGGGCCTCACCCCTGCTCTTAAACCTTTGTGCAATCATAATGACAATGCAGCCACCAGGACGCCCTAAAAGCAGAGCTCACCTCTTCAAAAGTGGTTAGGCAACCCTAGTCCTGTCTCCTCTTTAAAGCAACTAAAATAAGAGCAAGGGGAAAAGGGAAAGAGTTATTTTTACCAGAGGGCTGCAAATGTTTTCTCACTCATGTACTTTACCTGTATATTTAATTTAAAAGCTATATATTTTTATCTGTGAGCTGGGCTGTGGGGGAAAAACAGGACTTAAAACAATCCCAGCTAATTAGAGATCCAGCAAATTCTTTGTGTGTTGATCACAACACATGTGACAGTTTGGGGAGAGGCTACAGATTTTTATTACAGCAGCTGAGGAGCAGTTAACCACTGATGCAACAGAGAGAAGGCTGCTGATTAGGGAACTGTTAAAACATTTGCTGACAGGATTTTTAAATTTTGTGGGAAGGGCAAGGGTGATTCTTTACAAATTCTCACATAGGCAGACAAGACATAGCACATATAAATGAGAGTTGTTTTTTAAAGGCTGAATCACATCCTTAAAAAATCTGACCAATCTGCTTGTATATGTGGTCATAAACACACATACACCTGTGAAGTCTGTGTTTCAGATCCATATAGAAGTTATATATGGATAGATTAGATAGATGACAGATAGATAGATAGATAGATAGATAGATAGATAGATAGATAGATAGATAGATAGATAGATAAAAAAACGGAGTGGAGAGGAGAGAAGACCATGGAAAGAGAATTGATGAACTTTACACATGGTTTATCTTACCTCATTTCAGGCATCTAAAACATAGATCCAAAGTAGTTCACCATAGGCTGCCCTTATGGTGAATGGCCAAAAAAAAGAGGAGCCCAAGGAAGGGAGATATCCCATTCTAGGAGTTGATGTAAGGGAGACAAGGTGAAAAAAAGGAATGTGGGTAGGTGGCACCAGACACCCAATTTTGCCTGGAATCTTCCAGAGTGGTTCTCACCCTCTATTTTGCTAGCATCATTTATTAACTAGGTTTCATAGTCATGTTTTCTCAACAGACCAAATACTTACTGGTTTAATAAAATTTGCCTTGAAAGCTATTATCAGCCATGTATCAGGCTTTTACCTATACAGCATCACATTGATACTTTTGCAGGACATTCCCAAATGCTGAACCACTGAACAAGGCCTGTGCTACAACAGTGGGTCAAGCTGCCATGCAAGAAGAAAAACTTGTATTAGTTTCATGAAGCCTGCCTCAGCAGCTGCCTGTCTCACTGCACACACCTTCAGCCTCCCTACTGGAATGTGCTGCTCCCAGAATGGATGAAGGCCTCCATCTTTCAGCTCCCGGAGCATTCTCCCTTTATCTTCCTGTCAGCTTGTCTCCCTAAGCAGTTTGTAACAACTGACCTTCAATTTCCTAGAAATCCAAACATATAAGGGTATTTGCTAACTGTTGTATCGCTTTGAAGACTATCTCTGTCAAACCAAAGTTTGCACCTTGTCAAAACCAGAACTGCTGACACTCAGAAATTGCAATACTGTCCTTCACTTAATGTCTTGGGAACGCTGACAGGGATGGATTGTGCACTTTGTTTACTTATTTATTTATTTTTGCTTATTTTGCACATAGCTTCCTATTAAGTTAATCAGCCTAATACTACAGGGACTGTTCATAATTCACCACAGATAGAGAGCAATGGGATTTCAGTGACCAAGGCAAGAATAATATGAAATGTCAACAAAAATGCAATGTCCAAGAAATTTTGATCAGTATTTTAGATTAAACATTAATGCATAGTAACTTCATATCTGTCATAACTTTCAGTGTACTTCTAAGTCTCTCATAAAAAGTGAGCTTATAAAAATCCCACTTAACCTCCTAAAAAATCCAATTTTGCAATTCTTTCATTATTATAGATGTTTATTAACAGGGTAACCTGATAGAAAAAATGCTGAGTGACTTCTACTGGTTCTTATCCCCTCAAGTACTACTAATCCCCTCAAATATTGCTATATTTTGTGTCCTACAAAAATCTCTTCTTCATCTCACCAGGGGTCATAACAGAGATTCAAAATTATGCAAACTTATGTAGAAAATTAATCATAATCAGCATTTTGAACTGGCTTGTTAATTTAGGTTTTTATGGTAATTTAGCTGTGTATTAATTTTGTCATGCAATATTTTCATGGGCTTTTTTTTAATAACTATGTACCAGATGGTGTTCCCTTAAAACTACCCATTTTAAACCACTTACATTTAATCTTTTCAAAGGTAAATTTAGTTATATCAAATTTTACCTTGAAAAATGGCGTGGAAAATATATTAAAGTAGTACAAATAGACAAATTAGCAAAAACACATCAGTGCGAGCTCTGTAAAACAGCTGAGTGTTTGTGTACTTAAACTAAAACTTATCCTTTACATAGAAGGCAGCAAAGGCTTTGATTCTTATTTGTTTTAACTGTATGCTGTAACTTTCCCTTATTCATGGATTTTCATACTGCATTTTATTTTTCAACTCACTCATAGTTTTCATCTGTTTCAGATCAAATTGCATTCACCTAGTACAGAAGACAAGGACTAGCTGTTCCCTTATAACAGTTCCTTATGAAGGGCAGCAATAACAAAACAAAACAAATTTTAAAAAAACCCCAAAAACGCCAAAGCAAAAAATTACAAGCAAAAGTCAAGAGTATGATCTCAGAAAAAAACCCAGAAAACAACTCTGATAATGTTAATATTATTCACAATGCTTTCATCCTGAAGGCACTTATATCTATGCTTAACTTTATGTACCAAATGAATAACTTTATTGAGTTGTGAAAAATTACTCCCATGAATAAAATTTAATGTGCATAAAGGTATAAGAGGTCAGGGTATTCATTCCCTTTCTATTACAAATAATTTTAATTTTCTTGAATGTCATCTATGAACACATCCCAGCTTTTTTGCATCCATTGTCACAGTTCTGTACTAAAAGCACCACAGGTTGTCATTGAAGAATAGAGTAAGAAAAAGGTTCTCTGTTCTCATTTTTATTATTGTTCTCTCCTTAGTTAACTTGGCAAAGTAATTTAACATCTTTGTGTCTATGGAATATAGTTGCTGGAACATCATTTGAAACACTTCAAACCTATTGTTGAAAAAGGTATGCTTATTCAATGTAGTATCATAAATACATTACATGAGAGTGGAGTAAAATGGAAAAAAGGAAAGACTATTTAAAAATAAACAGATCCAATGAAAAGGGGGTGGTGGGGATAAAATAATGCAAGTTTGCTTCATTTTGCTTCATTTACAGTGTCTGGACATTTTCTCCCTCATGAAATTGAACTTCAGTGATTTACTTTCACTCCCCATCCCTCATTCCTATGAAAGAGATAATCATAACACAAAATAAAACAGAGAACAAAGTGACACATACATTGGCAGTGGTAGAGATTTGCCACATACTGGAAAAATAAGGAAAAAGAACATTTAATTCAAACTGAATGGCAGCCCTCTCAGAGAAAGAGGATGCATATATTCATTACTCAAGCAACCTTGTCCATTGTGTTTCATCCCTATCCCTGTATAATCACTGATTAGAGGGTTTTATAGAGAACAGTACATTATCTGGGTTGCCTGTGACTATGTGATGGTATGCTTTAACCACTTCCAAAAATCAGCCCCATAGGGTGTGCTCTATTCAGGCCTCCATGATCACACCAGATATCCCAAGCACATCCAGAGCTCAGAAAACAAGGAGTCTTCAGACATTGTATCTCTCCCATAAGCTCTCACAGCACACCTCAAAAAACATGCTCTGGGATATATCTGAGAGATCTACCCTGTATCACTGCATGGGAGATGCTGTTTAACTTTGTACCAGCATCTTTGACAGAGAGGAGGAAACCTGGGCTGGTGAGTTCTGCCTCCCCCTTCCTACTGTCTTCTAAAGGCCTGTTGGTGGTGATGTCTGAAACTGAAGACATTCTTTGTCTACAGACTTTAGATTCATCTCACTTGAGCTCTTGAACACTAACTCACCCTCCACTCTCCCACCTCTCATGACCAAGACACACCAAAATGCTCTGGGGTTACCCTCATCACTGTCTCTTTTGAATAAACACTAGAAAGCTGCTCCATTTGCAGACACCCAGAGCCACATCACAGGCCAGGCAGAGGAAACAGTGATGAGACAGAAAGTCCTTTTCTGGACTGGTCATATGGATGACGTGTGTGTCCACAAATGGTCCTAGATATGTAGGAAGCAGAAGATTTAAATGAAGGCATTCCTTCACAGTGTCAGTTTAGGGGACAGTATTGTGTAAATTTATTATTTTTTCAAGGGAATTGTAATATAGTACAGTAAAATACCTTCACTGTGACTCATGGAGCTCATGGCCAAAGAACTGACAAAGGGCTACTGGGATCTAGTGCTCAGCTTCTCAGTGCCCTGTGGTTCTTCAAAGCAGCTGCTCAAGGCATCATGCAGAGGGCTCCACCAACTCATCTAGCTTCAGGTCTGGAGTGAGCACTGACTGCTAAGTCAAAAGGGAAGATGAAGATTGGAAGAAAGTCAACATAATCAAGAGACAGGTTTCCTGCTAGAAATCCCTTTAATTAATTTGTAGAACTGGTGTATCACCCTAAGCTTACAGAAAATCAGCCAAAGGATGTCATAATTAATCTGCTCCTCAAGGGAATGCTGCAATCCAAGACAGGATTTGTCCATTCAGGTTTTTTACACAAAAAGAAATCTTCACAGGGCTGCCTTAAACTTCCTTTAAGGAAAAAAACACAAGCAAAGAATAAAAGTTCTTCACCTGTGCTTAAAGTTCTTTTCCTGCATTTGTTTTTTTTACCTCACAGTATGTCCTGTAGCCTGGCTCTTCACCCATTATAGGGCTGGGCCTCTCAAAAGCTGACTTTGACATTGGTCCAAGACAAATCTGTAAAAGTGCATATTGGGGATGCTTACCTGAGGCAGAATGCAATCCACATCCGCCTACCGACTAATCAATACAGGGTGTTGAAGACTAACTGTGATACTTTTCAGTCCAAAGACAATTCTTGTTAACTCCCATTCCTTAGAGTCATCTTACATGGAAAACACACAAAGCTGAAAGTCAAGAATATTTTATTTTTTTCGTCCATGCTGTAGAAACACAAATAATGGAAACATTCAGGGTGGAAAAGTCAGGAACAAGAACCTGGCCATTGTCCTGGAGGATGGCCCAGTTGATTTGCTGAGTGGGAAGGGAAAGAGGGGCCAATAAACAAAATCCTGCTGCTGCAGAGTTTTCTGAAAGATCCTCTTTTTCCTGTACATAGATGCTACGCAGGTGTCTTTGGCACTGCATTGGAAAATGCTAAAGAGAGGAACACTGTAATAAGACAGGGCATCTGCAGCTGCAGGGAATACTTAAGAAGTCAAACATTGCTGTGATCAGAGTAGGGTAAATATTTAGTAGTTGCCAAGACTGCTAATCCAGTGCTTTCCAGATAATTGGATTGTACATAAGTATACGAAATTCTTTAAAAATGTTTGTGTGTTCATCGGTGCATTATAAACTGTTACTATAAAATACACTACAACAATTTCCTTTTCTTTTATTTCTGACTAAAGACAACTGTGCTGTTTAGCCTTGTATGTCTTCACTCCACTAACTCCATGGTCAACAATTTGTTCATCCATTGCTATAGCTTAGTCAAGTAGAAACTGTCAAGTCAAACAGTGAAGGACAATAATTAGAATTTCGTGTCATGGGCTTAATGTGGAATGCTCTCAATGGCAAAGTGCTGCTGTAAGAAAAGTAATTCTGACACAACTACTTAGGTGAAATATTCTGAACTACTCATTTCCCTTCTCATTTCACCCAATCAAGTCCATTTCCCTCTTCACTTATTTCTCCATCTGATTTGTCAGGAAACATAAAAACTGTGTATGTTTCATAGTCATCTTCTTACTCCAAACTCTCAGATCTTACATTTATGTTCACCGTATTACCAACCAGCTGGAAAAAAAAGCAAGTGAGCAAGTGTTTAAACTTAAAACACAGTAAGTTACGATAAAAATGAGGAAAATGCTTTCCTTTAAATGAAGAAGAAAGTTGTTGACCTGTTGGAATGACTCCATAGGAGAGACACTAAGTTTATGACAGGACTGGAACATCATTCCTGTAAGAAAATGTAAGCTGAGAGAGTTGGGGTTCAGTATGGAGAAGAAAAGGCTTTGGGGAGACCTTATTACAGCTTTTCTGTACATTGAGGGGGCTTGAAAAAGAGGGAGAGTGACTTTCTATATGGCAGATAGTGACAATGGTTCTAAACTGCAAGAGGGCAGGCTTAGATTAGATGTTAGGAAGAAATTCTTTACTCAGAGGGTGGTGAGGCACTGGAACTGGTTTACTAGAGAAGCTGTGAACTCCCCATCCCTGGAAGTGTTCAAGGCCGGGCTAAACAGGGTTCTGGTCTGGTGCGAGGTTCCCCTAATAGTAGAAGAATTAGAAATTTTATTGTTAAAAATGCATGTGATTAATAACTGAGCTTTACATTTTTTTTTTCATTTTGAGCCTATACAAACAGTTCAGATTTCTTATATATTAGCTTGCCTCTATTCCTCTTTCTTTGCACCAACTACAATGTTAAAGTTTTCTAATTAATATCCTGTGTCCAAAAATACAACAGGGAGAAAAATTCACATGAGCATTTTAAAAATATGTTTTCATAAGAGACATGGTTTCTATGTTAAAACCACTGAGGTAGCAGGACTTCAGTGCAAAAGTTCAATTTCATAATTAATGCCAGTTGGTAACTCACAAGACATGCCACCTACATCCTTATTTCTAAGTGCTCAGTAGCAGTTACTATATTAAAGTTAACTACTCAATGGCGTTTTCCATAATGAAGATCAGATTGAAGAAAATGTGCATATTCAGATCCATAAAGTTAATTAATCAATAAGCAATTTAGACAAGTACTCATTAGTGTATCACAAACCAAACCTTTTAAACAACAAATAAAAAAACCAACCAAATAAAAACCAACAAAAATTTATGGTGAAGTCCTATCAGTTACATTTACAGTGTGAAGATTATTACTAATTATTGAATACATAGTTAGTGAGCCCGACCTTTGCAGACTGTGCCCCTTGTTCTGCTCTCAAGTGTAAATTTCCAACTGTGGCCATGTATGTGAGTGCAGAGCTTTATTATATCTCATATCTATATTTAAATTTCATTCTAGCATAGTAAAAATCACTTCTACACCACTTCTTAAGTTTTAACAAGACACGTCCCTGGCCCCAAAGGGTTCATAGCTTTAAAGAAACTTGTTAAGACATGTTAGAAGACAATAACTCAAGAAAGGAGACAAAGGCAGAAGAGCACTGCATTAATGAAGACAAGAAGAGAGAAAAGAAGAACCCAGAATATCATCTCTGTTTTTAACAGACCAGCAGTCAAAAAAAAAAGAAGACATTGACTCCTGCAAGTCCTTCTACAGCAACAGTTGGAAGGGTAGGTATCAGAACCCTTCATAGGAACTGGTATGTGAATTCCTGACTTTAAGTGTACCACAATCCTCCTGAATTCAATAATTGTTGTGTTGCACTAAAAACTGACAAGCAGGGCTGTAGTGGCAGATTGTTTTCAGATATGGAGGATCCCAGAGCACAGACTGGACTGCCTACAGGGTTCCCAGACTGTGGCTGACAGCAGCCAGGTGCAGGAAGGGGGTGGTGGTTTTCAGCCATGTACCATTGCCATGCTGGAGGAGAGGGGCTGCAAGCGCTGCAGCGAGCCCTGCAGAGTTGCTGCCACAGCCTCAGCACTGCCCTGGGTCTCTGCCAGGCACAAAGCTGGCAAGCAGCCCCTGCCTGCCCCTCCCTGCTTCCTGGGGCAGGAGGAGTGAGAACACAGCCTGCCCTCAGACATGCAGACATGCATCTCGCAGGAAGACATGAGAGTGTGATCCCACTGCTGCAGTGATGCCCTCGTCCAACTTGGTGTGGGCCCACTGGAAACAGCAAGAGATACAGGGGGGAAAGTGAAGATGGAAACAGGCTCAGAAAAACTACGCTGCTAGAATGAAAAGACATGGAGACAGATGTGAACATTCTCATGATTGCTTACTAGGACTTGGGAGGAAATGTCTTCACCCCCAGACTGAAAGGACTGGATCTCGCATCAGAGCCCTTCCTTGATGGGTTCAACGGCACAACTTAAGTACGTCTTGTTACAAATAGCGAGTGCCTAGCAGAGAAATTTTATAAAAGGTCTGACTTCCATTCAAATTAGACACAAAAACAGATTTAGGGAAGGGGATACCCAACAAAACTGGGAAGTCAAATGGAGAGCTAACTTTACCAGCCCATTATGGGAAATACCAGAAATAAGGTTTATCTCGCACAGCCTCCGAAATTTACATCAGAACAGGGAAAAGAATAACTATCAGTATGTGAATCAGCTAACTTACTCCTAAGGTCCAGAGCAAGATTCAATAAAAAACATTATTAGAATCACCTGTTTCTATTTGTTGACAACACCAGGGGAATAAGCAGCCCAGATATACACATCTGCATTTAAGATGTCATCCATCCATCTGCATTTTAGCAGTCAGTCCAAAATTGGGTAGATGGATTCCAATGCATATCCCATTAATGGGACAGTTTTCTGAGGAATGGTGGGGAGAAAGAGACTGGGAAATACTTCCATCTTGTAGGAACAGCCAAGGAAGGAATCTTGATCTTCACGGACAGATGCTCTTGGAAACTTAAGAAAGTTGCTGTTTAAGTAAGCAGTATCCTTGAACTTTTATCTGTATTTCCAGTAGTTGAAACAATACTTTGGGAAATTAATTCAAAGAGCAATAATAGATTATAAAATTAGAATATGGAAAAGAGTCTAACAATATAGATGCTTATAGGAAGCCAGTAGCACAGGCATAAGAGAAGCATGAAAAGAAATACTGAATACATAGAAGAGAAAAAAGACAGAAATACATGGTTGAGAGAGAAAATTCAGCTCAAGAAGTATATTAAAAAAAAAGATTATAGAAGGCTGTGTAAATGGGATGAAGGTATTGCATTAAAATATACAAAGAGAGAAGAAGCAAGAGGAAGCATAAAAAAGAAAGGAAGAAAAGAGATTAGTACAGCTTCTTGTCAGTATATTTGAATATAATGTTTTAGTAGTTTTATCATTAAGTATTTCTCAGTATCTTTCTCATATTAAATATGGGTATAAAATATAAATACAGTCATATCTAAGCATTTAACTGGAAACAGGCTACTGTTTTTTTTAACCTTGTGTCATTTTTGAATATACAGCACAGTGTAGTATTTGAAACTACAGCTATTTGTTGGCTTCCCTTCTGCAAGGTAACCAACTTATTTTTAAAAACCTGATATTTAATACACAAAATATAAAGCACAGACAAAAATCTAATGCTAATAAACAAAAATAAAGTTTATGAATAATCACATTATAAATACCTTTACCTAGACCAAATATATTTTGAAGCTGAGTCGCTCTGTGTGAAGGTGACACCCTCTAAAATTAATTAAATGTACAGTTAAGCCAGTTTTAAGGAACCTATACTGAGACATCCATTCACGACTTGTTTCAAGCACACAAACGACTTTATCAATTATGACTCTCAGGACCAGAATCCATACTGATTAATTCTGCATAGATCTGCTGACTTCAGTGACACTACTTACATTTACTGTGATAACAGTCAGCAATGTTCAGCAAGAACAGAACAATAAATCATTCATCAGAAATTTTTGCTTATATCACTTCAATAAAAGGTCTAGGATTTACTGCTTAACAACAGTGAAATAACAGATTCAAGTGTGCATACAGGAAGGAAGGGAGAAAGGCAAAAGAGAGAAAGAAAGGGAGAAACAGAGGGGGAAAATATTTCAGTGCAATCAGACACTGTTGGCAGCAGAGGACAGAGAACATTGCCAGAATTTATGAAAGACAAAAACCTATGGCTCTTAGCAGGAGGTCTAGTACATTTGGAGTAGGTGCTCTATACTGTGTTTGGGTTAATTCCTTTTATTTATTGGCCTTTTTGGATTCGGTGGTAAATAGCTATATAAATTAGTACATCCCTGTCATTTCCTTTCACTCACTCACCCATAGTCAAAAACAACAATAAAAACCCACCCTCCAAATACTCCCTCCTTGTGCCTGACAATTTGGGAACTACTTTTCTTGCAATCTCTCATATTTTGTATAGTGTTGTCAAAATGTGTCTCATCAGAATGATGACAGTCACCTGTAGCTCCTCACAGCAATACTTCACATTTTCACAGAATATTTTGCCCTTCAGTAATCTAAATGTGTTTCTCTCCTCTTACTCTTCAGTTTGAGCCCAGAGCACATATCAAGAGCATGATTCCATTCTCACATATGTTTTACACTGATACAAGGCCATTGATATGAGCTGAACTACTGCCAACACACAACCCTCTAACTCAGTAAACTTAGCTATTCCTCTAAAATTCCATTCTGGAAGACTAATACAATGACCTGAAACACATATTCCAAAAAGCTGCACTTCTTAAAATGTGAATGATACATTCACATCTGTTTTCCTCAAGCAGTTGAGCTTCACAGCACACCTTGCAGAAATGTGGACCATGAACCCCTTATTGACAGTCATGTGAGAAATCCTTGCCATGTCAGTAAGCAGCATTTGTCATTCATGACTTTGGCTGTTACTGTCTGATGCTTCCTCTTTTTCAGATATTTTAATAATTTTTACAATATGACGTCAAAAAAGAAATACCGAGTACAAAAAAAGTCTGTCTGACATATAAATAAACTTTTAAACAGACTGCTTCAATGAAACAATTTACCCTGGACACCCACCATGCAGCCAAGGAAATTATTTTTATTGGAAATTATGAGAGAGCATATTTTTTTCTTCTCCCAAGTACTCTCTTCCAAAATTCTAAATTATATCTTTTATTCCCAATTCTAAAACATTTGTTTAGCTTAACATAAGCCTTGCCCATTCAATCAAATTTTAGATACTAGACAATTTTAGAATAGGACATAACTCCTTCCTCCTTTAAGACGTGAGGAATTGCAGATAATGTGTTTACAAAACCAATGGTGTTTAGATGGAGAAAAAAGACCTTGAGAATTTCATCCCTGGGTCTCAGCTTGATCTGAATCTGGACTGGATCTCAAATTTTTAAATGTGAGCACTCACTTAAGGCAATTATGGGCACTCAGCCAATGTTTTAAAACTGAAATAGATGTCCTGACATTCTGAACAATAATGTTCAGTGCTTGCTTCCAAATTTCAACCATTCCAGGATCTCTGGAAAAAAACCCTCAGATTTTCACCCCTGAAAATTTACCTCTCCAGTAGCTACTAAAATACCCAAAAAGAGTGAAGATCAAAATGGTTGTACTGCCCTAAAGTTTTATTCAGCCCCACATTCCATTTCAGAAGTCATTATAAATGCTGAAGGAGGCTTAAGATTCCCCCCTAATACATTCCCCACTTCTAATTATTTTCAGCACAGGGGAATTGCTGAAGTGGATCAGATTTGGCACACTTATTGACAACCCCCACCATCACTGGATTTCTCTTCCAAATGCTTGTCCAGTTTGTCCGAGTCCACAAAAATTTGTATTTTATTTATTTTTTATTATCTACAACATCCTTTGGCAAGGAGTTTCAAGGTTAGTTACTTGCTTCATGAGCAACTCTTCTGTTTTGAGCATGACTCCTTTCAGCTTTTTATGATGCCTGCTGTTCTTTTGCTGGACAGTAAATTATTGATTCCCAGCCTATATTTCCTTGCCAATCTTGACTCTGTAGTACCATAGTCTCATAACATGTCCCTTTCTCTTTCTCAAGGATTGAAGACCAATCCTTGAATGGTCTTTCCATGGAAATACTGGGTATTCAAGAAAATATCATCCGTACAAACTCACCATATTAATTTATTTTTTTCTAAAAATGTATGCATTTGGGTCAAACAAGTATGCAGGGGAAGACTGTGCTGAGACTTCAATTCCTGTTCTTTAGCATGGAATTTGGAAGCCTGAGCCAGGAGGCAGCCTTTTGTTACACTAAGTTTCTTGGGAAGAGCTATGTGCCTCAGAAAGATGTAACTCTTAGTGAGGGGCAACTTAAAGCTCCAGATAACTGGGGATACTGTTACAAAGGATACACTTGAAACCTCCCAAAATTCATTATCACACTATCACTTAGGATACAGAATTCTGAATCCTCCCTTCAAATCAAGCTCACAGAAACTTTTTTTTAAAGAGGCAGGCAGGCCATGCTTTGTCAGTAGCAGTAAAGCAGTGATGGAGCCACCATACCATGTGCACTTCCCGTCACTAGAACTAAAGACATAAGAGAATAAAGAGCCACTTGGATTCTGATCCTAGTTTAGAAAATTCTTTCTGTGTTTCACGCTGAATAGACATTGTGAACTGTGTGTCCCTGAATGAGGTCTAAGAGGAATAACAAAAGCTGCTGCTAGCCTTAAACAAATGTTGCTGTCCTTTTCTCTGGCTTAGAAAGTTATAACAAGGAAAAACCTCAGGTTTCAAACCCTCAAAAAATGGATTGGAACCCAAGACTTTCACTAAGAACTTATTTAATCAAGATTATGCACAGGTATCTTGAACAACATCTTAAAACAGATCACAACTGGACTTGGTAGGGGACAACAGCATAATTTGTGCATATCTAGGCTAGTTCTGATTAGGGTAGAGATAATTTTATTTCACAGTAGTAGTAAAGTGTTCAGCTGTGTTTTGGATTTGTGCTTTAAGCAGGGTTGATAGTCCAGGGATGCTTTTATTATTGATGGGCAGCACTTGTACCCAGCCAAGGCCTTTTCTGCTCCTCACCCCATTCCATCAGAGAGGAGGCTGGGGGTGCTCAAGGAGCTGAGGGGACACTGCTAGGACAGCTGAGCCCAACGACCAAAGGGACATTCCACACCATATGGGGTCATGCTCAGTAAATAAAGCTGGGGGAAGTAGAAGAAAGGGGGAAACATATGAAGTGATGGCATTTGTCTTTCCAAGCAGACATCACATCTGAGGGAGCCCTGCTTTGCTGGAGACAGCTGAAAACTGCAGACCCATGGCAAGTAGTGAATGAATTCCTGGGTTTGCTTTCTTGCCTGTGCAGACTTTGCTTTATCTATTTTTATCTCAACCCATGAGCTTTCTCACTTTTACTCTTTCATTTCTTTCCCCAACATGACTGAGGCAGGAGTGGGTGAGTGGTTATGGGGGGCTTAGCTGCCAGGTGTTAAACCACCACCATTTTAAACACAAAATTCTTACAGCAGAAAGTTAAACTCTAGACAGGTTTATCAGTCCTTCATTTTCACTAATGCAAGGAAAAACTGAACACAAGACATCATCTTTTAACACTGCCCTTTGTGATTAGTGGTGTTAATGACACACAAAGTACATAAAATTACTCTTCTCTAGCCTACATAAGCAAAATGAAGAGCATCAAAGACAGATTCAATATTAACTCTGAATTTCGTTCCTTTTAGTAGAACAAGCCAAAAGGACACAGGGTTTGTGTGGCTTTCTGTATTTATCACAGTTCAATTTGATTAATGACTAGGCAATATTTTAGAGTACATTAATAACATCAGAGATGAAAGTGCATTTTTAAAATATTTGTACTCCTCCCAGTATAAAGAGGATTTCAGTGCATTTAGATAATTAACATGGAAACTGTGGCCTTATTTTTATTTTGATCTTTGCATAAATATTCTCCAATTAATTTCTTTAAGTTTATTATCTAGCCCACATGTACGGACTGCAATGAGTTTTTCATAACTTTATTGGTGCAGCCTTAGAATTTCACCACCAGACTATGTGCATACATGAAACAGCAGCAGGTTTGTTATCAAGTGACAGCAATTATATATGTAAGACATAAAGTATTTAAAATATTGATTTAATAGATTGAAAGGCTAGAAGTTTTTTTTCCCACACACCTAATAAACAGAGGCAAAGAACACCAAGCAATCTACAAATGTTACTAGTAATAAAAATACTTCTGAGTATCCACTTAAAATGCAACCAAAGAAGAACAAATCCAGGAAATGTGCCATAGAATGACATCTGGTAAAAAATAAAGAACTTCAAATGTTTATGCAAAATTAAAAATTAAAGGCAAAATAATTGAAATAGAAGGCTTTCCAATAGAAGGCTTTATGCTACATTTTTTTTTTAAACCTACAATGCCTTGTAAACTGCCCCAGAATAACAGCATGGACCAGCTCCGTGAGGAATTTTGCTTTGTACATAAAAGATTCTATAAATTCCAGTGTGAAAAAGTCCTCTAAGGGAAGAAGGATTGAGAATGGAAGCCCAGGGCACAAAAAGACACATGTCAAAAATGCAAGTCAAAACTAAGATACTAAGGGTGCAGCACAGTGAAAAAAAAGCATGAATATGTAACAAAACAGGATAATAATAAATTTTATACAATTCAATTAGAAAAAAATCAGATATGTAAATGGAAAAGATTAAAAATATAGTTTCTCAGAAATATAGGAAATTGGTTCTTGAAACAGCACATAATTGAAAGAAAACTATTTTGAGAATAGATTGTCACCTTGCATGACCTAAGACAGCCTTAAATCAATGAACTCAGCTTGATAAACTGGACACCATTATTAAAACAGAGTTTAGACATATTTTTAGACTTCAATTGCAATCAGCAGAAAGAAGTCAAGGATTAAGGATATCCAAACTAATATGTAAAGTGGTCTTAAAATAATGAGGTTAAACACATCTAACAAGATGTAAGATATATAAAAAAATGTCACAGCACTAACCTATGGACAAAGGCCTTCAATAGAATGTGTGTTAGTCAAAATGTGGCATTTGTGTTCCTTCTAAAACCAAGAATACTTCCATTGATAAATGAACACATGGGGGAGGGGAGGAGATAAACAAGGAAGGTAAGTTGCAAACCAGTGGAGTGAAATGAAAGGATTTGAGATGCTACTTGAGCTAAGCAGGGAATTGTCACAATCTGAAAAGGCAGCTTTCAGGAAATGAGGGAAATTATCATGAACTGTAATAGCAAAGAGGTAAAAAAGGGAAAAAATGGATAGCAAAGGTAACTTATATATGTTTTTATAAAAAGCACAAAGTTAAAATTATAAAAACAAATTAAAAGAGCCACCTTAAATATACCAAAAGCAAGAAACTTTTAAGAGTAACTATGTCTTCTGGGAACTTCAGAGAGTGAAGACAGCAATTAAGGAGAAGGACATTGCTAGGAGCACAGAAGATTTATTCGCATCAGTCTTCACAATAGAGGATGTTAGGGAGATATCTACTCTTGGGTAATAAAAATTAGGTACTATCAGATGAAGAGATGCTGGAACAAATCAATCATTTGAAAAGCAGGAAGCCACCAAGACTGAAAATCTGGAACAAGTAGTTGAGCTATGCAATCTCTAATTGAAAAACAACTCCTTTACTGGAAGGTTAGAGAATAGCAAATGTTTCACATGCATTATAAAAGGAGTTTTGAATGAATCAGGGAATCAAAGATTCATAAATCTTACATTCTGTACCTAACAAATTAAAAATAACAAAATAAAAGACTTGCAAGACCATGAGATGATAGATCTGTGCAAAGGAAAATGATACCTCACTCATCTGCTAGAATGTTTTCAACACATGAGTAAACTACTGAAGTGGTCAAAGGAGAACCAACAGACATCATTTATTTAAACTTGCTTGACAAAGTTTCTCACAGGAGACAGATAAAAAGAACAGACATGGACAGCAAACTGAAGACCTCTGTTCAGTGTAGCAGCTCTCAGAAGAAGCAAGATATTAAATGAATCAAGAAAAGATGATAAAGAAAAACAATGTTATAAAAACCAGAGCTGCAGCCTGATCTGAACTGCTGTGTGCAGTGCTGATTTCTACATCTTAGAACGATATCAGAAAACTAGGAAGTGTTTAAGAGAAAAGGGACAAGAATTATAGAAGCAGGGATTTGTGGAAACAGAGTGGAATATTTTTAAAACATATTAAATAGAGGCATGGCAAAAATATTACACAACTGCTAGAAGTTAGCCAGAACCTCACTTCTCCCTAGGTTAATACAAGAATATGATGACATATTAACATGTTGAATTAAATAAAAAGCTAGCAAATCTAACAGAACATCAGTTTTCACTTAGTATTTATGCTGTGGGACTCATCATTTCACAATGTTGAGATAGAAAAAAATTTAAGATTGAAAAAAATTAGGTGCTTATGTAGAAAATAAGAATGTATGGAGTTAAACAAGCTAAATTAGTATTGCAGGGGAACTCAGACTTATTTGGACACTTAAAAAGAGCTCTGCATATTGGAGACTATGTGAGTTTTTTTTGAAGTCAGATTGTCAAAAATACTCGTATTCTGGGTTTTCTGCACCTTCCTCAGGAGCCTTCAAGAGCCACCATCTGTGGGAGGATTCTGTACAGGCCTTACATGTGATTCAGGCCCCTTCTGCCCATGCTCTTAGTGTCACCTATTGCATTAATTTAATATTAATTATTTATTAATCCAATAAAGTCAATAACTGGCCCAGTTATTGAATTTATTGGATTGAATGACAATATCAAAATACTTAAAGCAAGTAGCACAATTTAGAATTACTTGTGGAAACCTTTGCTGAAGAAGCCATACAAAGAATGAAAACAAACAAGCAAGTAAACCACTGACTTTTTCAACTTGAAAATTGTAAACCAACCAATGGTTCGATTGAATTTGGAAGGTAACATTATTGATAAAAAAATCAACTTCCCAAAGGTAAATTAGTATTTTTGTCAAAATTTTTCAATTTCAAAATAGAACATTTTATTCACCCATGCCTCCAGTTATGCTATATATTCTTGAGCACCATCTACTGGTGCTGCATTATTAATTAGCTATTTATGAATATATGAATCACTTCTCTAATAAAATTAATTAGAATCACATAATCTTTCCAAGTATATTTAAAATTGAGAAGGCAGAACATAGCCTATTATTTATTAAATTAATTTCCTCTTAATAGCAGAGAGAAAACTAATACTGGGGAAATTCACTTAGAATCTGAAATTAATAGAGAAATGCATTAAAATCTTAATGGTTTGTAACATCCTGGACCGGAAAACAAGCGCAAGTCCATGATTTTTTTTTTTCCAATTTGCATTTGTTCTCAATCTGTTAGAACAACAAAATATTTTCTTCTCTTCTTTTTTAGGTATTTAGTGAATTTTATAATGCCTGTAATATGGCCAGCATCTTCCATTTTATTTCTTTTCTTCATACCAAATTACACAGCATTTCTCTTGAAGTGGTCACGCCAGCTTTGGATTTAACATTTTCCTGACTCAGAGCTGGGAAATACAGCTGGGTGTTCTGCAGAATAATATGTAATGCAGAGTAGAAAGTCTATTCTTGCCAAAGGGGATTTTGAAGGGCCTTGCATATCTGCGAAAAGTGGGATGTGGGAAACATACCAGGGGCACTTCTACATAAGCCAAGAGGCTCAGTGTAACTATCCCTCAACTCTTACCTCTAAATTCAGTCTGTAACAACAGTTTCCTTTCTTGTGTACACAGAAGGACATATCTAAGCGTAACTCTGGAGTCAGTTCAACACGATGATTGTGATAACAATAATAACAATGAACAAAGTCCTTGTTGAAAACAATTTTAAGGTTTTTTTTTTTTAAATGTGTGCCTTCAGCACTGGGGATAGACTGTTTTATTTGCTCAAAGGAGTGACACTGCAGGCTGCAACAGTGACCTTTACCTGAAACGAGTCCCCCTAAGAGTGACTGGTGATTGAGTAGGAGAACAGTCCATTCTCCAAAGCCACTTGCTTTAAACTGCGGTCTTCCTTTTTAAATTTGCACCAGAACTGTCAGTGGTAATTCCAATTCCAACTGTGCTGAATTTTGTGCTATGTTCACTAAAATCTGGACTGAAATCATCTAGCTGCTGTCACCAAGACAGCGAAGTTCTCAAAGTGCTTCTGCAGATCTGGAGGAAAAATCCCAACTAAACAAGCCCTTTAATTTATTCCATCCAACATATTAAATTGGGTAAACCTCATTTTTCTCATTAATACAGACATTACTTAAAAACATTACTTTCCTCCCTCTCTCCTAGTTTGGATCAAGCCCAACCTCGCTGAAACAATTGCATTGAGTCTAGAAAGCAGCACTATAAATTTAGCATTCACTATGTTGTGCCTGTCCCTACAACACTACTACTGAGCTACATAACACTTCTTTCAGTGCCTTGATACTTTCTTTGTAGTACAGATGGCACCACGTGCACCATGCAGGGCTGACAGCCCTCCCATGAAACACCGTGGGATTGCATTAGTGCATTATTCCTAGGTTTTAACAGAGGCACTCAAACAAGATTGATCTACTCAATATTTCCAAATTATGTGCATAGGTTTACTTTGCATCTGCCCTTCAGGCTGAAGCTTAGGAATAAATGTACACACAAAAAAAAAGACCATTCCAAACACAAGTGATCCGCATGCCCAAATTAAACAAATGTATTGTCACATTTCTACCTATTTATATTTTTCAGACTTAAACATATCCTGACTCTCACTTCTAGACTATCAAAATAACACACAGACATACAAAATAACATTTTTTCTTTTGTCTAAAATGCTGCATGACACCTGGCAAACAATTTTTTTTCTCAAATTGGCCTCAATTGCAGAAGAAAAACACCTGCAAGTGAATTGTAGATATTTTTGTACTCAGAAAAATGGTATAGCTTATTTTAATTCCAGTCATTAAAACCTGAATTGTTCAAGTCTGATTGTACAAATCTAAAGAAATTTTCAGAGTGCTCTGTGCTGCTGTCCTGTCCCACCCTGTCCCATCATTTCCCACTCCTCTGCCCCTCAGCTGCCATAGTTAATCTAACATGACTAGTGCAACCTCCACCCTTTCCTTCATTTTGTGGACAAGAGGTTAAGGAGTCTTCCATCCCAGACTCCTCTCCAGCATTGCCATGTCTTCACAAAATTGAAAAGTTCTAGTTAATCGCTGGGTTGGAATACCTAGGAGATGTCTAAAGACAATTGCTTACCATACCTTGTAGATTCATTGTTTTTTAATTTCCGCTCACAGTTAATGGAGCTACAACTTGCCAATGCCATAAAAAACATATAAGAGTTCATTCAAGTTGGTTTTTTTTTGTGACTTACCTTACAGTTCTTCATTTAATGTAAAGGAGATGAAAAAATATTCAAATATTGCATTGTATATACACCTTTGATTTGTTCTGCTCTGCCAATGAACAGAAGTTCTCCTTAAGTACCTTAAGCGACATGATGATCACCCACAGGTAATATGGAATGTCACCAAATGTGAGAGAATTTGATTATGTCTAAGCCAGTAACAATTCAGTTTTCATTGCATTGCATTTGCTGGGCATAGACCCTGAATATCTCTCACATTTTCCTTGCTTTGGGTAGGTACTTTTCGTTTTATTTTGACAAGAGGGATATAACATATTTATGAGTGTAAAAGCTAGCAGGGATGTGGTTTACAGCTTATACCTATGGAAAATACAGTAAAAAGCTATAACCATGTTTGGGTTTACTTTGGTCGAAAGCGGTTTGTGACCAGCAATCCTCTGATCAGAATTTGTGCAGCATGTAATTGTAATCATAAAAGCTGTGTTTTACTGGAATTCAAACCTTGCAGGGGCTAGAGCAGGACTGTAGGGGAGAGAACCGCTTGCTTTAAGGACTGATTGGTTTGAATGTTGTCCAGAAATTTAAACTTTCATTTCATCGAGGTGGGAGGTCGTGTCCAAAACCACACAACAATGATTCATATGAACTTTGAAGGCGTGGAGGGGCTGCATGGCCCCACAAACTCAGCAGGGCCTTGTGCTCTCTGCAGAATGGCAGCAGTGGGAGCACACGACAGCCAGGCTGAGAGCTGCTGACTGACAGCAGCATTTATTAAAATGTCATCTCCTAATTTTCACGCTGGATATCTGTTGTCGCGCAGGCTGCCCTGATATCTCACGCCAGCGGGAAGAATCAGAGGACAACCCAACCCGACCTGGGGAGCAGGAGGGACACAGCGGGAAAGGAGGGCAAAAAAAGCACACCCAGATGTAGCAAAATTTAAAACTAAAACAAAAGAAAAAGGGGAGCGCCTTGCTTGTGGCAAAGCTTTCTTCATGAACCTCCCCCGCTGACCCCGCCCGCCGCCGTCGGTGCCACTTCAGCCGCTGTCGCCTCGCAAACTCCGCTCTCCGCCGGGGCAGCGTCGCTCCCGCGCTGGGCACGGCGCCGGAGCCCGGCCGGCTCTCCATCCTTCCCGTGCGAGAGGGCGGCCGGCGGCAGCGAGGGAGGGGATGCGGCTGCGAGCGGGCACAGCCTCATCTCTGGCGGGGAGCAAACGCGGCGTTAATTGCAGCCGCGCTGAGAAAATTGCTATTGTTTCTAGTCGGAGGCGGGCGGCAGTTTGAGAGGGTTTATCCCGGGAGCCCCGTATCAGTTAATCTGCATCGCGGGGCCGAGCCGACAGCTCCCGGGGCTGCGGCGAGGGGGAGGTTGTGCTTTGGAAGGAAAAACAAGAGGAAGGAGATCAAGTGCGAGCTTCCCGCCCCGGCGTCCCCGTTTCCCTCGCTCCCCGCCCGCGGGTTTTTCTGACGCCGGGGCGCAGCGCTGGGAGCGGCGGCCGGGGAGCCCTGCCGGGCGCGGCGAGCGGCGTTCCTGGGACGCGCCGAGCGCCCGTGACGCGCGCACCGCTCCGCGGGCCCGGCTGTCGGGGCCGGGGGGCGCCGCGGGCACGCGCGGAGCGGGGCGCAGGCGCGCGCACGCAGCCTCTCCCCCCGCCCCCCATTCCCTCGGCGGGCGGCCGGGGGCGCGCGGGGGCGGGCGCGCACGGGGGCGCGCACACGCGCGCGCGCTCCCGGCGCGGCTCCCACGGAGGCGGGCGGGATCGGCAGGCGCGGGCGCGCGCGCACGCACGCACGGGCAGAGCCACACGCCGCGGCAGAGACGCGCTCCCGCCGCCGCCGCCGCCGCCGTGCTCCCTGCGCGCCCGGCGCTCACACCGCTCCCCGACATCGGCAGCCGAGGACCCCCCGCCGCTGTCCGGCCATTAGTGCCTGGGGGGAGGAGGAGGAGGAGGAGGAGGGAAGGAGGAATAAGTCTATTAGTAATAACAACAACAACAACAACAACAAAACCCACCAACAAATCCGCACTAGCGCCTTAGTCCTGCTCTCAGACCGTCGACTGCCTGGCGTCGCCGTGCATCGGGCTGCTGTGCTGAGACTTTGTTTCAAGTAAAAAAAAAAAACAAAAAACCAACAAAAACCAAACAAAAAAAAAAACAACCTTCGCTTGCTCAGCCACTTCCATTTTTTTCCCCTGCAGTCTCGCTGGTTTGAGGTGGTTGTGGTTTTTTTGGTTTTTCTTTTTTTTTTTTTTTTTTTTTTTTCTGTTTTCTTTCCCTTCATGTGGTTGGATTTGGTGGATCCGGAGCCAAAGCTGATTTTTTCCCTCGGTGGGGTGTGCGTGTGGCGTGCGGGGATTTTCTCGCTGCGTTTTTTATCTTCTGCTGCTTTTTTAAATCTTGGTTTTGAACCTGAGCCGGGGAAAATGGGAAACGGTGCTTCCGTCAGAAGGGGAATCTCTCCATCACTGTTGTTGGGACGTGTGCCTATGGTGCTAGTGTTTTAGAGAAATAGCCTGACAGCTTTCGGAGTGGAAGGTAAGGGTGCCCCGGGCATTTCCATTTCCCATTTCCAGGGATTACGACTGGAGAGCTTTTAGCTTGGGATTCCGGGGAGGAGGCGGCGGAGGAGGGGGACAGGCTGTTGCTGAAGGATAGAGAGAGAGACAGCACATACGAAATGATCTCCGCATTTACTTCAGCGCTGCAGTTTAAAAGTTAGAGAAGTCCGTTTTGCGACAGGTCTGCTTCCCTGAGAGTAATTTCCAGCGAGACCGAGAAAACCTGAGGTTTGTGCACGATTGGGGTAATTTGTATGGGGGGTGGGGGGAATTGTTAGGTTAATAGGAAGTTAAAATAAGAGAAGTCAGTGGGTCTTCTGTTGGGGGAAAAAAAAAATAAATGGAGTGATGGCGCCGTCTATGTTCGGCTAAACTACAGTGTCACCTAGAAAATCAGTTCGGGGAATATCCAAACTAAATGCCCATTTCTTTTCAGCAGAAGAGAATTCTCCCCCTTCCCAAATAGGCGACCGTAAGCCTCTGTGGCCATTCTTTAACTCCTTCCTCCATGGAAAAGAAAGATCTTTTTAATCTGAGTGCCTTAATCCTTGCAGCGAGCAGGTTCACTCTGCATCTAGCAATGCTGCAAACTAACTGAAGGCTGCCGGCACCCTGAGTTCGTGTGTGTGTGCATGTGTGCGTGTGTAATGCACACAGGGAGAGAGGGATTAAGACAGTCCTCTGTTTCAGTAGCCGTGCATGAACAAATGCACAACTAAAATGAGGGCTTTACATTTCTTCATAGAAAACAGCCTAGCACTGCAGAGGTCTTTATTTTTTCTAGTGCAGATATTACATAGGATGGAAAAAGTCAGAGGCTTTTTTCCTTTTCAAACAGAAAAGCAAATAAGCTCCCTTTCTACTTTCCAGATTATAAAATTAATCCTTTTTCATGGGTGGAATTCTTAATTTAGACACTTATTGTCACATTGGCTTTCAACGCCTACACCATCCTGAATAACACTGCGCAGAACTGCATTGCCTGCAAAGTGCTTCAGCAAAGGAGAAATTGTTTCCAGAATTCCCAATAAGTTTCTCTTCTTTAAGACCTTAAATGCTGTACCAGCCCTGTTTGGAGAAGGAGAACCATGTTATTCCCTGAGACGGATGCTCAGAAAGGAGAAAATCTGACCATGTGGATAGACCCAGCAGCAGGACTGCTTCTTTTTCTTTTTTTTTTTTTTTTTTAAACCTCTGCTATAAAGAGGGTTAGAGTTGGTACTGCTTTTTACCCATTTCAGGATTCCGAGTTTGCAATATAATCTAGGAGATAGGAAAATCTCTTCAAGGGAGCTTAATCCGGTGACTTGCTGTGTGTTACGCAATGGGAAACAGAAGATGCCTTGCTGTTTGGTGAGGAGATGAAAAGCCAGGCAAAGACACACATCAAAACTCAGTAACCGTGCCTCTGTGTGTGTGTGCCTCTGCTCACAGAGCAACAGTGGAAGAGACTGCAATCTAGAGAGTTTTGAAATTAGGTTGGTATCACTTCTTTCTGCTTGCTTTTAAGAGCAGAGAGTAAAAAACTACTCATTTGTAAGAGATAAGCAACTTTTCAAAGGTTAATGCTGAAAACCTTCAACCTGAAATTTTTTTATATCATTATGGAGATAAATGTAACTCAGGTTCACTGTATGAACCTAGGCCACTGTTAAAAGAAACAGAGCATGTGAAGACTCTGAGAGTTGGCAGGTGCAGTAAACCAGCTTTATTTGGAGATACTAGCAGAGAAAATGTAATATTTTTTTTTCCTTGTTCAAGCTCAGGGCTGCAAAATACAGGAGCTAATCAGACAGTACAAGTAATTCGTAATCAGAGGGCAAGTGCAGTCCAATAGGTGCAGAGATCCTGCTGTAGCATGGCCAGTTACATAGAGCTACTGATTGTAATACTAATACTGTGATCCATTTTGTATATCCTTAGAGGCTGAAGCACATTGAAATTATTATCTTAAAAAGCTGGCATTTAGTGATTGTGTCAGACCAGCAGTAGTTATATCCATCTGTCTTTGTTTCTTTGTTCAATACTGTCAAAATTTTATTAATGCATTAATCTCAGTATTTGCTGCCTTTTTAGAGACCTGGCAGCCACGGTGAAGACATGTAGGCATATGGGAGATAATGTTCTATCTGTAACAAATAGTAATTTGAGCATTTTAAAATTATAGCTGTAATAGTTCAGTTACTTCTCAGATTTAGGAGAAAAACAATATATAACAAATTCTACTGGCTTTCTTGTCCTATTCTGGTGAAATTCTGCATGTGGGTATCGTATATGCACGTACATAACTACAGCCGATTAATTATTCACTTTTTTTGATAAATAAATAAATAAATTTCTCTTCTCTTGGTCTGTCAGGTAAGGCATCTGGATTTTTGCTTAAGTTGAGTAGTTCTAGTCCACGCCATGATGACTAAATCCTAGAGAGGAGAGGACATTCCTATTAATAATCTAATAGACGTTGAGTTTTAATTTGTCGGTGGCAGCCGTGTCTGCGGCAATGGCCGCGTGGTGGCGCTGTGCACACAGCAGCAACCCCGGCCCTTGCGTTATAAAATAAAAATTACCTGCCCTTCTTTCTGAAAGGGGCTCTAACTGCAAGCTTGAAAACAGCTGGCTCGAATATTGGAAGGAGTTTGGTTTTCTATGCGTGAAGAATTCTACTTGCATTTTTATTTCGTTTCATCTCCTGCAGGCCAAATGACATAGGATGAAGGCTGTTCGTAATTTGCTGATTTATATATTTTCCACCTATCTACTGGTTATGTTTGGATTTAATGCTGCCCAAGACTTCTGGTGTTCCACGCTGGTGAAGGGGGTCATTTATGGATCGTATTCTGTAAGTGAAATGTTTCCTAAAAACTTCACAAACTGCACTTGGACGCTGGAAAATCCAGATCCAACCAAATATAGTATTTACCTGAAATTTTCCAAAAAGGACTTCAGCTGCTCCAACTTTTCCCTCTTGGCTTATCAGTTTGATCATTTTTCTCATGAAAAAATAAAGGATCTTTTAAAAAATAACCATTCTATAATGCAGCTCTGCAACTCCAAGAATGCTTTTGTATTTCTGCAGTATGATAAGAATTTTATTCAGATACGTCGTGTCTATCCTATCAACTTCCCAGGATTACACAAAAAAGAAGAAGACCACAAATCCTTCTTTGAATTTTTGGTGTTGAACAAGGTGAGCCCGAGCCAGTTTGGGTGCCATGTGTTATGCACTTGGTTGGAGAGCTGCTTGAAATCTGAAAATGGGAGAACCGAGTCCTGTGGGATCATGTATACAAAATGCACCTGCCCTCAGCATTTGGGAGAGTGGGGAATAGACGACCAGTCCCTGGTGTTGCTCAATAACGTGGTGCTGCCCCTCAACGAGCAGACGGAAGGCTGCCTGACCCAGGAGCTGCAAACCACCCAGGTCTGCAATCTCACCAGGGAAGCCAAGCGGCCGCCAAAGGAAGGTAGGTGCTCCTTGGAGGGGGGGCTGAATGCCATGCGAGTGTGTAAGTCCTGCTGCCAGCTCTCCTTAATACTCACATTCGTTTCAGTTGATCTCCACTCTGGCTCTCCTCTAGATGAGGGGAAAGGGCTGGAGAAGATGCACATTCCCTTAAAGGCAGGGAAGGCTGAATTTTCATTTCTAAACTGGCCTAACCTACAGCTTATAGTTCTGCTGAGCACCGTTGAAACTCCTCACAAGCAGGACCCATCTGTTCTAAGGCCTCACGTACAGTAATGCCCACAGGTGGTGAGCCAGAAATCACTCTCCCCCTCACCATCTCCTTACAGCAACCATCCAACTGCAAAACCTTGGCCTTCTTGATATGATCCCTCGACTTTGCAAGGAAAACATTTCCAAAGGCATGCAGGCAACCTGACCAAAAGACCAAGAGATTCACCATGTTCAGGACACCTGGTCCCTGGGCCAGACCTCTGCAACCTACAAATAAACCAAGAGCAAATGCAGTTCCTAAGGGTGAAGCCTCTGCCTGAGATGCCTGGAGAGGCGAGGCACTGTGCAGGCAGGACATGCTGGTTTAACCCCCTGGGAGCTCTGGGAGGGGGCCAGAGCTGCTCCTGCACCCATTCCCCAGGCAGGACATGCTGGTTTAACCCCCTGGGAGCTCTGGGAAGGCGCCAGAGCTGCTCCTGCACCCATTCCCCAGGCAGTCCCTGCTCCCGGAGATGGAGGCTCAGAATCTCATTGCAGTATTAGCGAGGAGGGGGTTGATGTGTCATTCCCAGCAGCTGCTCCAGTCCCAGCAGCTGCTTCATGGCCCTGCTGGAAAAAGGGCAGGGGGCTGCTGCGGAAGGGTGGGAAGTCAGGGATCCAGCAGTTAGCATGGCAGCCTTCCACCTAGTCCCTCTGCTAGTCCCTCCTGTTTTAGCCTGAATTCTGGAGCGGTTGGGGCGGGAGGGTGATTTTTAGAAGGACTTTGAAGGGTTGTGAGGCAGGGAAAGCATGGGTTGAACATAGATGGGGGCACTGGATGCAGGCTCTTGGCGAGGGGGTCCTTCAGAGCTGCCATGCGGGAATGGGGGGAGGGTGAGGATAAATCATCGAGCCCGGGGTGTTGCATTTTAATGCAGGAAATGTTCCCTCTCTCCTTGTTTTTTGCATAGCCACAAAGCTCTCAGTCTGTGGCGAGGCAGTGCCAAGCTCCCAGCCCCCCTAATAGAAGTTGCTTTGTGGAGGAATGTAACATTGACACGTTGTTAGGAGAGGATTTTCTTTAAGGGCAGCCAAGCCCCAGTGCTGTGGGAGAAGAAAAGCTGAACTTGCTCCAGCTGCCGCGGTGCCAGCGGCCAAGGGCAGGGCCGGGGGAGGGGAAGGCTGGCGAGCGGGACGCTTGGAGCGTCCTGCGGCTCCGCGCTCGGCCGCCGGCCCGGACCAGAACGGTTCTGAGGGACGGGGGCGGCCCGGCTGCCGCAGAAAGCCCCTAGAGAGGCCCGTTGGGTGGCGGGGATGGTGGCTCACGCCGTTCGGAGCGGAGCAGTGCCCGGCGGGCGGGGCAGCCCCGGCCGCAGCAGCGGAAGGGACGGTGCCTCACACGCTGCGCGGGTGCGGGGCGCTCGCACCGCCCGTCCGCGGGGGGAGGCGCCGCTTCCGCCCCCGGGCTCGGCCGTGTGACTCACGGGAAGCGCGGGGGAACCGCGGCCCCAGGCGGAGAGCAGGAACAGCGCGGAGAACATGGAACGCGCGCAGGGAGCGCGGGGCCCTGCGGAGGGCGGGCGCGCATCGCTCGCATCCTCCCGCATCCCCACACATCCCCCGCATCCCCCGGTCTGCTCCGCGGGACGCGCGTCCATCTCTCCTCCCTGCCTCCGGTTCCATCCTCTGGCAGCGGCTCCCTCGTGGGGCGGGGGGCGAGGCAGCCCGGGCACGTTGGGCTCTCAGATCTTTCCCCAAAATACACCAAATTCCAAGGGGATAAGTGTATCCAGGCTAAAGCATCTGTTTCAGAAACGTGGTTAGTTGAAAGGACAGAGGAAGCTTAGGGCAAGCTTTTCTTTGGTTTTTTTCTTCCCTTAAATTTTGAAACGCGTTTCCAGCATATTCTGCTTCCAATTTCAGACATATTTTGATTCTTGTTCCTACTCTTGGGTTCTCCTGCACATGAGCTTGAGAAATGGAGGGTGGAAATTTCATTTGGTCGGTGGAAGGTTTGATTTGCTTGTTTATCACTTTATTTAGTGGAGCCAGTTTTGTACTGAGGAAAATTTTTACACTATTAGAATTACTTCAGTTAATGCATTTCGAAAATTTTCATCAGATTTTTACTCAAAGTTATAATCAGTTTGCAAATTAAGCCTCAGAGTACTTCTCAGTTAGCAGTAAGCTTTTTATTTTCCATTCAGTGTCTAAAACATTTTTTCCCTTTCCCAGAAAGCTAAAAATCTGCAAGGGAGGTGTGTTTAGACTTTGTCTTCTGTAGACACAGTTGCATTCATTAAGCACATCAGTCAGGTGTATCTGTTTGTAAAAAGCTGGTTTGTGGTTCAGATCAAGGCCTTATTGAGGAATCAAAACATAGAATGCTCTTGCTACAAACGGGATGCAGTTCATCACTTCTGTCAGCAAACATTAAGGCAAGAAATACAAATTTTGTTTTCACAGACAATCTAGTTCAAGTTAGATTGGCACAGGTGGCATTAATAAGATAGACCATTAACTAAGAAATGGTTGTTACTGTTCATAGTGGCAACTAAAAGTACAGTTTTGCTAGTGTAAGTTGAGTTTTAAGGGAAATGGAGTTTACTATGGAGAAAGTGCTCTAGATTTGGTAAGACTGTGTTTTATGAATTTGTGCATTATTTTGAGGTTTGGTACTGACATTGCCTAGAAATGACTTTTGGAAAGGAATTACAAAGACCTGACAGCTTTCTAAGTATTATGCAAACCTTCCCATCCATCAGAATTGCTTTCATCAATCTTGACTGTATGGAGTGTAAAATCTTTCCCCAAAACTATTTTCAGTCACATTTTAGAACCCTTATGTAAATAGAGAGCATTTAGATTAAAGCCAACTGTTTCTATTTTGAACCTCTGAAGACTTTTACAATTTTGAATATGATAACAGGCTTAGGAAAATGCATGAAAGTCGGTATTTTTCCTTTTTAAGAAGTGTTGCATTTTACAAAAGATGTGACAACTATACAATGGATCATTGTGTTTCTAAATGTTCTGAAGTGTTGAACAATGAAAGGATCTAGGTCAAAAAAGTAGAAGCTGTAACTATTGCTTTTAATGAAATGGTTTGGAAATATGTGGTTTATTCAGCATTTCTTCTGTAGGAAGATCATCTTTGGTGTCATTAATTAAGGCAATGTTGAAAATCGCTACCATTTTACTTAGACCCAGTTTCCTTGTATCTAGATCCTTTTCTGTGGCCTTGCATTTGAGATGCTTACCCTGGATCAAAGCACTGGCAAATAGATCTCAGTGAATACTTTGGCAGGACCCTGAATTTGAGGGCTGTGGGGAATTTGTCCTCTTGATCTTTAGTGCTGTGACTGAAGTACGTCATGAGGTTTCTGTCAGTAAGACAGGACTCAGTTCCAAGACTAGTAAACATGTAGTCAATCCAAGAGGGAATCCAAAAATCTTTTTTCTTATTGTGGCCATAATATTATTGTGGAGTTTTGTAATAGTTACTTAGACAGAAACTATAGAGAGTTTCCTGTTGTGTTTACTGCCAGATCTGATGGGTTCCTCCTAAAAGAATTGACCTGTTACTTACATCCAAGAGGAAAAAAATAAGGGATGTTCACATTTATTAAATTTCATCATTTGGAGCTCCAGGCTTAATCTTGTATTTTGTGTTCACATGGTCTAAAATAATTGTAGTAGGGACATTTTATTATGCTAGAAATGCAGCTTTGGTCTACTTTGTCAGAAATTCTAAGAGCTCACTGTGTACCAGCATCTCAGTATTCAGCAACTGATTTTTTTCCCCCTGATTTCAAATCTGACAACACAGAGATCTTAATAGAGGATTTAGTGTAATAGATAGGTCTTTAAAATAACAGTTTATGTCACACTGTTGAATAATAGTAAGATGTAGGATGCACACAGTTTTATAGAACCTTCATGACATGTCTGCATTTATTTATGTGCCATTCCATGAATGCCCACTTCCTGTTGCACACATTTGAGATGAATTCATAATATTCATCACATACCCAGAGGTTACTAGCTCGATGAGTAGGCTGGACATCCCCAGTCAGGAAGTCATAGTCAGTAATAACATGTCATATCATGGCTCCATCACAGGATTAAAACTGTTAAATCAGTGAAGGATTTGTCTAGTAAGATCAAAGATTACAAAATGGAGTCTAACAACCATGTACTTTGACAGGAATATTTAATATTTAGCGTGCAACAACTATTTGAGACTAAAATAAAATTTAGAAAATCAAAAATAAATAGAACAGTTGTCCAAAATATTGAATGAGTACAAGTAACATACTTGAAAGAAGCTTAATAATTTTTAAATTCTTCTGCCTGCAGTGGCTCTTTTATTCATGAGTTCAAGGGGACAAAGGAGGATGAGAAAAACACACTTTTGAATTTTCTGTGAAGAGTATTTTTCATTATATTTTTAAAAAACTTTAAACTGAAATACTGAAATAAGTGGTTACCATGCAGGTTTTGAGCAGTTTTAAGCAGTTTTGTTATTACACTGTAATGAGCTGTTTAATTTCATTGAAAATCTAGACTATAAAGAAAAGAATTTTCACTTTAAGTAATTTTTTTTTACATAAATATTGTTCCTGCTAAAATGCTCATGGCCAAAAATATCACTCGACATTAACAGAATCAGCTAAAGAGATCATGTTTGTGAGTATGGTTCCCCATGGAAGGAAATATTTTTGTATCTCCTGTGGATTCCCATGTGCTACATATTATGCCCTATTTTGTCTTACTTTGCTAGAAGAAAATGATCACCTAAAACTTTATAATTTTAGTACATATTTGAGCCATTCTGAACCACTCATAATAGGGTGCTTTATCACAGTCATGTGAGTTCTATTTCAAATTCTTTTCTTGATGCAGTGCACTGTAGAAAAAGCAGTTATGATCAGCGCCTCCTTTAATAAGCCTTAGCTTTGTTTTAAATTATCATATGTGATTATCACTAATGACTCTATTTTACTTTGTGCTGTATTGATTATTTCCACCTGATTTACTTCAGTAAACTATGAAGATTTGTGTTTTGGCATGAAGTTTAGAAGTTTGTGTGCAAGAGTAATCAGCACTTCATGTATGTGTATGGAATTCAGTTGGATTTGGATCAATCCATGAGTGAATAGTCTGATGGCTTTGAAAAATGAAAATACCCAAGCCATTTCCTTTATGATACAAAAAAGCCTATATAAATGGCTTTGCTTTCAGGTATTTAAATACTTTATTAGTAATTGTACTTCTCTCTCTCTATGTAGTAATTTCTTTGGTATCACAGATTCTGTCAGTATTTTGTTCAGCACTTCTCACACACTAATGTGATGATGTTATTTTTTTGGGAAAATCAGCCAGCTTCAGTCTAATGTTTGCCTTAGGAGGGATCACACGTGTCTTGTATAGGATTTGAATAGCAGTTTTTCATCAACTCACTGCTTGTTTAAAACATTCATGGCTTCAGTTGAATAGGATGTTATGACCCAAACCGGGATTTTAGTTTCTCAACCTTTCATTTTTCCTTGAATTAAACCTCTGTTTGTGTACATTATTGCACTCAAACATTGTTAGACTTGGTCTCAACTGGGTATAAATGCTGCTACAAACTTCCACTCTAAGAAATGCAGGATATAAACAGAAACCAATGATAAAGAATGGGTAAGGTATAGAAACAAATTAAATGTTAAAAATGAAGTCAAAGCAAATATCCAAATTAGGAGCGGAATTCAGACTGTCTTGCTGCTGCTTCCACGGAACAAGTGCTGATAGTTCTGAGTCCTGTACCATGAGGTATTTCACACCAGTCCTGCCTTTTTTGTTGGCCTTTCTGGTACCAGTAAGGTGTGCCTTTTGTCTTCAAATGCTCCCAATTACCCTTTATCTGGGTGGGAAAGGTCCACAATACGTGTGCTGTATTTTGGACCTTGCCCTCTGATTTTCGTGTGCTTTTGACAAATGTGGAAGTGTTCCAGTGTAGAACAGCCATTAGCAGAAGTTGATGTAGATTCTGCTTACTTAGTGGGATTTCAGTTGTTAAGACTTAGTGACATTACATGGAATTATATTATGACATAACACAGGTACTGGATTTTTTTATTATGTGGTGGTTAACACCTGCATATTTCTTTTTTATGCGTTTATATAATACAGTGATTATATGATGTTTTACATTCAGTCTGTTCTCCTGTGCTCTTTTTAAAGCAATTTATCCTCTTCTGTTCAAATCTGTCCATATTGCTGTTTTGTTTAGTTTTCTGCTTGCAAAAGCATGGAAAAATCTGCTTTGTCTGTGGGTATACACAGAGGAATTTTCAGAGGAGACTTTCTTTTTCTCTTCTTAGGGAATTAAATTTATGAAGTTTATTCAGTTGTGTTTTATCAAAGGATTCCAACTCAAAGTTGTTGTAGCTCTCAAATTGGAGTTTAGTTGTTCATTTATAAATATGCAGTAATTATAATAAAACAAAGGTCACTGCAGAATTCCATTGAGCATTATTTGCATTCACTGTTAACAAGAAATATAAAATGCTCTTTAGGACAGAGAAAGTTGTACATTATATAAAATACAAATTTACAAATTATGCATCACTGATTTATGAATATTTCAGAGTTTCAGCCTTTCTGATGTTAGTTTAATCTCAAGAGGAAGACAGTCAAATTTTTCAAAGTCTTTCTCGATTTTGTTAATCTTTTAGAGAAGTTATAAATAAAGTTTTTGTCAAATTACTGACACAATTTTCTGATGGACTAGCCACCATCAGAATTAATAAGAACAATCAATAATAACAGGGTACGAGATTCATGTTGTTACTTTGCTCTGCAAAGGCCAAGTTGTTGTCCTTACTCAAGAAAAATTCACCATTCCATCAATATAATTTGGTCTAAACACAGATTAGATTAGACCCGACGAAAAAGGTGTGAAAAAGTAATAAGGTGTTTCTACTAGCAAAAGCAAATTATTTCATAATTTTAATATATAAATTCTTTTTCATAATTCCCTGTAGTTTTACTTTTGAAACCATCCTTGACATTTGGTGGAGCAAAGCAGATGTACTTTCAAGAAAACTCACTTATGTAGCTTCTTGTTGCATTTCTTTCAGTTGTAGCTGGTTTGTCTGTCTCTGTGTGCTTTATTTCAGTTTCTTTTTCATTATCTGGAAGGGAAAAAAGCATATGATGCACTCAAATTAGTATTTCTTAGATGATGTTGAAATTGCGTGCAGCTGAAATTTGGATGCAAGCTATTTTCAGTAATTAAGTCCAAATTTTATTTATATCTCCTAGAAATGGCAGAAACCACAACAAAAAAATATAAAATTTGAACAGCATCCATTTTCTGGTAGCTTAGTAAAAAATTGGTGACAATGGGGTGAACGTGTCACCCACTTTTGGGCAATTTTTGCTAAATTGCTCTCTTTAATTCTTTGGGAGATGTGAAACATTTTGGGAGCTGACTGGTACGTGTTGTTCTTCATGTACTGCTAGCTCATTGATCAGTTATGTAGGGATAGACCTACATAATTATTATTATAATTATTACGTAGGTATGCACCTACATTCCTTATGTTAAATCGGAATTTGTTACCCATTGTCACTCTCTGAGGTACGCTATAACTTGTTGCTTGTGATAATCTGAGGCCCCATTGTGGCTTTGCTGCTTTCCCTTTGCTATGTCAGTATACCAGCCAAGTAGAAAATGATTCACCTTAGATTTTTTAGATGTATGGTCTTGATGTTGGGCAAGTGTGCTATAATGGCCCAGGTAAGCTTCCACTGGAACCTAAAAGTGGCACAAAAAAGAGATGGGGAAAAGCAGCGATGCTGGTTCAGCACAGTTTCAATTTCCTTAGGTAAAAAAGTCTATCAAAAAGTGGTTGATACATGTTACCCTTGCCTGCTCTTTTGTACAGGTTGGCAGCCAATTACATAATACTGTGTTTCTAGGCAGTTGCACCATGTTTGATTACAGTATTACTGGCAGATCCTTCAAAATAGAGTCCAAGATACATGTTTATCCAGGGCTTCCCACTGACGATTAAAGAATGGTGCAGATCGCAGTGAAAGTGTGCACGGAGTGCTTGGGGATAAGTCAGCAAAGCCTTTGCAGGTCATTCCAGTAGTGCAGTTAGAAAGGGTTTAAATTACAGATTAGAAAATCAGAGAATCTAATTCATGCTGTTCACTGATTATGAGAAACAATATCACTTTGTGCAAGACTACTTTTTCCAGAAAGGCTTTTGGAAAATCTGAAGTCTGAGCATTTCATGTGAAATTTTTCTTTGAATCTTAAATGGTTCTTTTTTGGGGGGGGGGTTGTTTTTTTTGTAGTAGTGTTTGCTTCTCTATCCTATTCTTTTCATTCCCTTCTGTACTGTACACATGGAAGATTTTAATTGTCTGCAGAGCTGGGCACTTCAGCTTGAACCATAACAGGTTGTGTTTTTATCCTTGGAAGTGTTTTGTTTGTTTTGTGGCGTTGGCCAATATCTGCAGTAACTGGCAAACATGCAGATGCTTGTACTGGTGTGTTTGAAGGTTGATAGATGTGCTTCACACTGACAAAGGAGAAGAGGGAAAACGTTCAGCACTGCAGGTGTAATGTGAGTACACAACCTTGTCCAGCTGTTCTGTCTGCTTCAATTGTCTAGGAATTCACTAATAATACAGAGCATATCATAAAGTTTCACTCTCCTTGGAAGGGAGGGATGTGCCAAGGCTGGGATATTAGCCAATCCCAGCAACTGATAAGATTGTGAGAGTTATGTTTGGGGCCATAGGGCTTCAGTGGATTATGCTGTTATATAGTTTTATAAATGCAATAGATACTGGTTATACCCTTTGGAGCAGAATTATACTCAGAAAAGTTTGGTGATTATTGTCCTGGGAGAGTTAAATGTACCTAAAAATAATTGGAATCTGCTCTGGAAACCAGTGTTTCCTGCCTTGTAAATGAATTTTCAATTATGTATTCACTGAATCTTTAATATTTTCATGAAAGTTGGAACAGCTTCATAATTGGGAAAAATCAACAATATTCCTGTTCCTTGACCAGAGAGAACCTTCTGAGAAGCAGAGCCAGATTGCTCCAAGTGCTGCAATTGTTCACAAGACATTCAGGCCTGGGTTGACAGTTCGTATACAGACAATTATAAAAGGACGGTGCCCCTATAAAAATAGGATGCCATCTCTGGTTGTGCCTTGTGAAAAGGTTGGTCAAGCTGGTGTGATCCAAGACCACCTTTTGGAATCACTGTGCTCAGGAGTTTGCTGCTTGTCACTGTGAGGCAGCACCCAGACCTTTGTGTGCGCCTTGCTGAGGCTGCCTCGAGGCTCTTAAACACCAGTGGGTGTGGGCTGCCCTGGAATCAACATTTTGGAGGTCCTCAGTCTCAGTGTGGGTCTTGATGAAGCATATAAACGTACTTGATTTCTTTTGTAAATGCTTTTTGATGTTCCTTTACCGTGGTGTTGTTATAATAGTACTGCCTTGCCTTCTGGTAATATTATGAGGTACGTCAAAGTTTTGCTTGGCAGTGTCACACTGTTACTTAGAGTATATAGATTATGCCATTACTGCTAAACATGAAAGTCTTTTTTTTCCCCTCATGGTTTGATGAAAATCAAATCCATGTTTTCCCTGACTATTTTCTGGTGGTTGAAATGAATGTGTGAGTTTATTGGTTGTTTGTCAGATGAAACAGATGAAGAGAATGAAGGGCTTTGACGTTTATCTACTATTTCATGTTTTTAAGCTTTTGGATAATGGATTTTTGTCCATGTGAAATCTGAATACTTGCAAAAAGTAGGTTGTGGTCTGGTAACATTACATGTACAGTAGCTTTACAATAACTGAATTTCTGGAATAAATAAGACATGACAGGGTATCCAAGCATGCCAGGATGTAGGATCTAAATATTTTTCAGACATTACTAAATTCCTGCTTTTGTGTTCACTTGTATATAAATAAACTCATTGAATCAACATCATTACTCATGTAAATGGTATTTAATTAAAAGCAGGTTTGCTGGTAAATGCTCTCAATTGGAGATGTGGGTTCCTGAAATATGTCTAATCAATATTAGAACAGGAAGCCATTATTTTATTATTAAAAATATTTTCTCTAAATATTATTAGTAATTAATCCCATCAACAATAATAAATTGCAATCAAATTAAATCAATATCAATAAATATCAATAATAGCAATTAATTTACTATATATAGACTGCCTTACATGAGTTCAATAAATATTCTTTGCTTTTGTTACCCTGGGACTCAGTTTTGTGTGGCTCCCAGATTTGCACAGCTTTAGATGACCATTAGTATATTATTATTCATTAGCTCTGGGATGCCCAAAGCCATCTTTTGCCTTTCACTGACCCTTCCAGACCTGCAGTGCCCCCAGTGTCTCCTGCTTGGACACCTCTGCTCCCCATTGTGCTCTTTGCCTGCACTGTGCTCCTCCGCACTGCACTGCTGCGCTGGGGTAAAATACACAATAACTGTTTGCTGCTACCCTCTGTGAAAAGAATATGGCTCTACTAAGATGAGCAAAAGTTAAACAAATCAGGCAATAGCTGTCTGGTCATTAAACAAACTGAACAAAGCTCCAAGAAGAACAAAACAAGTTCAGACAATACTTGACATGTCCTGAGGCCTTTTAATGGCAATTGCAGTGCTGGATGTATTGCCGTACAGGGCTAAACTAAAATAGATTTAGAATAATGAAGAATGGCAGTGGTTATCATCATTGTAATTTTTCCCTTTTATGTTGAACGTGTCCAGAAACTGCCATGGAATTTGTTGCAAAATTTTAGCATTCTTAAACTTGCATCATTTTTTTGCTAGATGAAAAGAAGGAAGTAGTGTCACATTATTGATTTGTATTTGACAAATGGTATCACACATCTGGATAAAAACAAGAATTTCTTTAGGAGCAGTTGGCTGATGTTTGACTATGACTTACAACTGCTGTAGAAATAGATGCTTTTTACATCTTGTTTTTGTGTAAATTTGAGGTTGTATTTATCTCTAGAATACATGTCTAAACACAAAGTTGACAGTCATTTGAGATGACAGCCACTGTCAGGCAGTTCATCCTAAGAAGAAGGCATTAAATTATGAAGTATTGGAAGATGATATTTATTACAATATGAAGTGTGGAAGAATATATGCCGGTAAAGGATGTTAGGATACATCCTAACATCCACGAGAATTTATCAAAAAATACAACAGAAAGATCATCTTAACAACAGAATTTGTAATTTACTCAGATGCCATGAGGTGAGAGCTCCACAACAAGCATGCAAGGTGTTTTGGCTATCTGCAGAAACACTATATAGCAATTGTTAGGTTTCAGAGATTACTAACTGCCATTTTCAAAAATCCTAGCTGTGTATCTTGCAGTAATGCTGTGACATCATTTCAAATGATTTTTTACATATCTGAGGTTTATTTTCTATTCCATGTATACTTCAACCCCAATATTTCACTTCAAATAGATGGATATAGAAAATCATAGAAAATAACTTTACATTAAAATAAATGTGGATATTTTTAAAGATCTGGTCGCTATTATTCTGGCTAGGACTGATCTCAAAAAATGGAAGTTATTTTGCTAGCAGAACATAATGTTGTGAATTGCATAGCTCTGCTAACATAGGTCTTTGTTACATGTCTGAGACCAACCAAGGATTTAGAAGTCTTGTCCGATCTTTCATCACAGCTCAGTTATCATTACAAGTCCTGAGCTTATGTGTCGTGACTGCTTACAGTCTTTGTGCATTTTAAAGGCAAATAATGAAAGGTGATAATTTTTTGGCAAATTAGAGAGAATCAATGTTCTATTCTGAAGTCTATGCAGATATTTACACCGAGAAAATCAGATTTCAAATTAACTTAAAAGATAAAAATTTAAAAGGTATTTTTTGTTTTATGTGAATTAATTCGAAATGCATAAATAAATTAAACAATGGTGAATAGACCGAGGGTAGACTGGAGATTTCTTTACGAAAAAATACTGGAGATGCGAAATCTCTTCTGTTGAAAGACACTATTGCGATATGACACCAAGATTGTGGCTGGTATTGTGATACAGTCGGGAATTCTGCCATTTCAGGACAGGGATCCTTTTGGCATGCAGTTAAAAAGACTCCCGGTATTCTTCTTTGTTCCTTTGGCAGACACACATTGCTCATGGTAGCAGTGATGTGCTGGCGAAGACACAAAGTGCTGTGTTGATCAGAGAATACATTATGTGCATGCTAACTTGAAGGATGATCACACACTGTTCCCCTCATAAGACAGACCCTCAGGCCACAAAGTCCGTTTCAGCGTATTTGGTATTTGTAACTTGTAGTTCTCTGTTAGAAATTGTCACAGTGCCCCGATGGAGCTAAATAGTGAGCATGCTTCTTGGTTTGCAGCTCCTAACATGAGGTTTACACCTACTTAAGCTTCCCTTGAAATTATACTCGCTCTAAGCATGGGTTTTGATTTTTTTCCCCTTTGGTCACCCTGTGCTTTTCCTTGTGTCTGGGTTGTTAGCTCTTTACATTACTCTTTCGGCTAAACCCTCAGATTTCCCAGAAGCTTGTACTTTCACAGAGCACCAGTCTTATTAGTGCTCTAAGCTTACAGTTTATCACATCTGGGGCATAACACAGGTGAAGTAAACAAACACAGAAGCTTCATAGGAATTACAAATGAATGAACTCTGAAAACAAAACAAAAACCTGTCTTATTTCAGCTAGCCTGAGAAGTGCGCAGGCTTGAACAAGGTAATAGAGTCCCTGTATCCAGTCCCCTGCTGTTTCCTCATTACTCCAGTCACACAGCTGGTTGAAGTCACTGAAGAGTCCAGTATTCCCAGCTCTAGTTTGCCCATCATTCCTCTGTGTTCTTGGCAAATCTGTTTCTTTTCTCCCATTGCCCTGTGCCATCTGCTTCCCCTGTTTTTCTCCATTGGTTTTATGCACAAGAAAGGTTTCAGTCACAAAAGGCAGGATATGCCTTCCAGCCCATGCCTCATTCATTTCTGCAGGGCCTGGTACTGCTGTAATGGTAGAGTGTGGTCAGGCAACCAAGTTGCAGTGGGCTAAGCAGGGATGGGAATTTATGTGTTCCCTACGTGTATGTGTCCCAGCGTCCCAGCCTAGTGTTCCCATGGTCAGGAATCACTTTAACCTCCAGTACATAGTGTGTTTCCTTTGAGTTGCTCCTGCTGACCCCATAAATCTTGCTTTCTTATGTCTCGCAGTGCTGTAGTTTCATAGGAATTCCAGAAGCTACTGACACCTTACATGAGCCCTTTGCCTACTAGTGAGAGCAGTATCCCAAAAAACCAAGGGCTTAAGTTTCCTCAGGCTAAGTACAGCCACAAACATGCAACTCTTCCCCCCCAAGAGTTACTTCCTTTAAACAGCATGTTTATATGTAAAGGGTATATTCCATCTTTTTCTATGGCTGTGTATTTTTCTAAGAAAGAAGAAGTCTTTGGGACCAGCTCAATATTCTCTCAGATATACAGCATTGCCCAAGAGCATGTGGAGGTTGGTCTACAGCAGGTCATGTACCTTTTTCTGTCACACTTCTCACTCATGTGTTCACCTAGGTCCCCGACCAAGCTCCCAGAGGGAACAGAGTTCAGTGTGCAGTCCTGAAAGCCTTTATTTAGGCCACTGGGAACAGGAATGTTCCCACATAGGCTCTTCAGGAGCTAATGTCAGGTCATCTGCACCACTTGCTTGAAATACAGCTTTCAATTCTGCTCAGCTCTCTTTTAGCAGGTATCTAGACCATGTGCAAATATTGTTAGTTAATCCATTTGCAGTAACCTTCGGGATTTTAATGATGTTGCTTGTCAAGCCTTGCTTGTGTTAGTATTTAATGTCTTCTGTTGTCAGTAGGATTGAAGGGAAGAAGGTTAGGCATAGAGTCTCATGTTCTTTGGTTTTGGGTGCTTATCAGCTTAAGCACAAGAACTGCTAGGACGAGCCACACACTCTCTTAAAACTGAAATTCACAATGAAATTTCTAGATTTCTTATAGCAATCATTAATTTCTGTGTTGATATAGAAGCACAGTTACAAGTGAGTTAGTTGTTAGCATAAGCCAAAAGTGCAGGTGTAATTTAATCAAGGTTTTGTTTTTCTTACTGCAGTTGTTTCACTATCACAAGTAATCACTACATTTTTAATAAATCTGTCATGGGTAAATGCACTGTAGTCTACTCAAATCTGACAATACCTTAATCTGAAGGACATAAGTCTCTGGAATCACATGAATTATTAACAACATGGAAATACAATCATTTATGGGTAAAAATGGGCAACAAATGATATTATTAAACAAATAGTTCAATATATGTTGTTCATTTTCGGTTTTAAATTATTTATGATAAAACTCACTACAAGTTCAGAGAAATTGAAATAATTGTCTATATAGAGACATCATTTACAATTTCATTTGGAGGGCCTAGGTGATGAGAGACCATTAAAACCAGTGCTTTTTTTTCCTATAGAATAATATCTGTGATCCTTCAGGCCCACTGGGGGCAATAACCACAATGGAAATTCTTTAGATTGTCCCCTGGATTTTTATGGGATTGACTCTGTTTGGTTTGAGAATTATGGAATGTTAAATGCTGTTAGGAGAGAGTAATCCATGTGGGCTGGTTGTCACCTCTGCCAAAGAAACAGATGGACCGATGACCTTTTCAGGGCAATGTTACATCTATGTGCTTTTGACTGGCAGTGGTGCTAGGAGCCCTCTTGTGCTTGGAGCTGTCTTTACTCAGTTAATCTTCATTTTTATTACTGAATAGCTGCTTGTTTTTTATTCAAGAAGATGCTCTAAATTACTCCTCCCTTGTTTTAGTCACTCTGTCTCCGACACATTGCCACATGTAAAGTAATCTTGGTTCTCCCAGGTGAAGATTTAGTAGCACGAATCTTGAACTCTGGCCAGATATCATACATAAATGTCTGTCCACACAGGTATCCCCTACAGCCTTTGAGTGCACATATCTGTTTCCCAAGAAATTTCATTTCTGTGCACACCACTGATCAGTCATGTGCTAAGCACAGAAAGAACTCAGCTGTATAGTTCTAACAATTATGTGCTCCATTAATGTACAAATCCACAGTAACCTGTAAAAAAATCAATGCCAGCTCACTGAGAAATATGCACTTAAAATGTTTAAACAGATTTTCCAGCGCCATTAAACTAAATTTACTTTTCCCTGAATTTACTGTCAGTCTTACCCCTTTATATGTGCATTAGACTGTTTCCTATATTTTTGCCTAAATTGTTGATATACAGTGATCAAAAGGTGATTTATGCCTCCACTAGTAAGTCTGAGAAGTTTATGAGAACAAGAAGATCATGGTATCTGAGGCTACCCTCAACCATTTCAGTGCTTATAACATAAATTTTAGAAGTGCTGGTTTTCTTTGCAGCTGTTCTAGCTCTCCATTTAGAAAAACAAAATGTTTGTAAACAGCTTTACTTTTGGGGAGGGTTTTGCCTTCTTTTTCTTTTTCTTTTTCTTTTTCTTTTTCTTTTTCTTTTTCTTTTTCTTTTTCTTTTTCTTTTTCTTTTTCTTTTTCTTTTTCTTTTTCTTTTTCTTTTTCTTTTTCTTTTTCTTTTTCTTTTTCTTTTTCTTTTTCTTTTTCTTTTTTCTTTTTCTGTTTTTCTTTATTTGGTTGAGAGGTTGATTTTCTGGGGGGGTTCTGGGGGAGATTTGGTTTGGGGTTTTGAGGGAACCTTTTGGGTCTTTTTGTTTGTTTTGTTTGATTGGTTTGTTTAGATTCTGCTCTGAATGGATATAAAGTTAAAATTGGGTAATAACCTCTGGAAAACATTGATAAGTCAGGTTGGGAGCTTGAATCATTTACAACATCAGCTGGGTGAAAATAGTTAGTTGTACATTTTTTATTGCAAGTGAGCATGTAGAACTGATAGCAATCCCTGGAAAATCTCTTCAGAATCCATATTCACAATTTTGTTATATTTTAGCATTCCCCTGGTGTGATGTGGTGCACAAAATTCAGGTATTGAGCACTCACAGAAGACAAGAGTTCAAGTTTTCCAGGTTATGGCTGAGATTTTTTAATATATGAATGCATGTCAAGATTTTGGGGTTCTTTTATGTTTGAGAGTAGTTGACTGTATTGATATTAACAGAGGAGATAATAAACTGAAGAAATCTTAAGGTTGATACCTTAGGGCTAAAATTTTACTTGTTGACCTATTTTTTGAATAGATTAAAAAAAATGCTTTTGAAATTATCTGAAATAGACTCATAGGTAAATTTAGGTTTGAAGGGTTCTGATGGCTATGTAGTTGAATCCCTTGCTCAGGGTGAAACTAATTGAGTTGTATATTTTATTTCAGTCTTCTCCTTAGTTCATGGTGAGGTTGTTTTGATCCCTAATGGTTTGTACGTATGTCAGGATTAAGCAAATAACCAGACCCATGATCAAATCTAGTATGTATGTTGTCAGTGAATTTTGTTATTTCTGTCAGTCACTGTAATGGACCATGGGTTTTTTCAATTATTCTTTATCATGCTTCAGGTTGTAGTATTCTAACTATTAGAAAAATGGCCTAAACCACAATGACAGTGGGAAGAATAGCCAAAATAGTTAATTTGAAGAACAGCGAATAAAAATTTCTAGAGACAGTTTTCCAAAAATAATTATGGCTATCCTTAATGTATAGATTTTTGAAACCATTTGCTATTTAGCAAGGCAGGTTCAGTGATGCCAAGAGGTTGCATTAAAAAAAAAAATTAGTAGTTTTTCTACAGTATTTTACATCATTCTCACAAAGAGAGGCATGTTTGTGTGCCTTCCCTTTTGCTTGTGATATGTCACAGCTGTACTGTGCTGTTGGTAGCTTCTGGCGCTGAAAGACAAGATAAGCAATCACTATTGAATAGTGTTCTGGAAAGGGGAAAGAGAAGAGGCAGCCAGACAAAAATATTCGAAGTTAAAGCTTGTAGGGCAAAGATAAGGCAGTATAAAAAGAGAAATGGATTAATGCTAGCCAAAGGGGTTAAGATAATAAGGATTTTCTAACAACATCATAGGGAAAAAACAAATGCCGAAAAGACTGAAAGGGATGATAATAATCTTGTTTAAAATATCTAGTTAAAAAGCTTTTTTTTTAGGAATGAGAAATTAAGGATTAAGATTCTAGAACAATATAAAAGTAAGGAGGAATCCAAATCTGAATTTGCAGGAATACAGTGTCCCAGGGAATGTGTTTTATAGACTTGAAGTAAATAAATAACAAAGGATAGTAAATTAGTTAACTTCAGTGTTCTAAGAATCCAGTTTCTAGATTAGTAAAACTATTAAAAAACCCTGAAAGGATACCACTTTGTAAAAGTAACAAAATTTTATTAATTATAATGGCATTCTGTTTTTATTTAATTGTAATACTATAAACATTACACAGCTTTTGGGGGAGGGGAGTTGTAAAATGGGTAAACTAAAGTATTAAGTGAGAAGTTATGGATACTACTCATATTTCTATAAAACTTAATTCATGTTGGTTTAGGTTTTAACACATTTAAAAGTGGATTGGGGTCTATATGAAAACTATAAATTAATATCAAAGGTGTACTGAAATACACAAAAAGTAATATTTGAACTTATATCTTCTGTAGTGATTGAACAAGGAAAATAATATAATTGATGAAACTTGGAATTTAGCAACATATTAGGAGGAAGTGCAAATAGGGTTGGGGACTGTGAGAAAAGAAGGCCTTATATCTGTTAGAAACATAAGGAGGACATATGATAATATAATTCCCAATACTGTAAAGTACTGTAGTACTCTGTCTTAGCAATAAATTCAGATAAAATGTGAAGGGAAAATCCTGAAAGCACTAGTAGTGAATGATACTTGGAGGCAATTACGGAGAGGAAGAGATGTTAAGAGTGATTTGGAACTCATAACAAAAGGTCCCTATGTAAGCAAAAAGTGAAAAGGTCTAGCTAAATTTATTGTTGTTTGTGAACTGGATATGTTTAGAAGTCTTTAATTTTTGTAGAATCACAAAATAATATAATATAATATAATATAATATAATATAATACAATATAATATAATATAGTAAAGTTTCATTCAACACTTCTCTATTTTCCCTAATCCTAGGCATTATTGCAACACATTTTTACTCAATAAATAAGTTTACCAATTTATCTCACTGAAAATAGAGATATATATAAATAAGTCTGAATATATATCTGAAAGGCTATAATATATATTATCTATATTATATATTCCATTCAAACCTCTATGATCAGCTGGTAAAGAATTTCATGATTTCATAAAAAAATATAGTAATGAAAGGAAATTTCTCTTCTCTGAACATGAAGTAATTAAAATATTGTAGGCACAGTAGGCTAATTTAATTGCTAAATTTATCTGTTATTTTTCATTATAGAATCATAGAATGACTTGGGCTGAAAGAAACCTTAATGATCATCTGGTTCCATCCCTCCCACCATGGGCAGGGACACTTTATACCAGCTTGTTTAGGGCCCCTGCACACTTCCCAGGATGAGCATCCACAAATTCTCTAGAGAGCCTGTTCCAGTGCCTGAGTACCCTCTGAGGAAATGATTTCCTCCTAACATAAAATCTAAATCTCTCTCCTTCTAGTTCAAAGCCATTCCCACTTGTCCTGTAACTATCTGCTGGTGTAAAAAGTTGCTCTTCCCTTTAAGTACTGGAAGGCCAGCACGATTCGTGGAGTCTTTGTGGAGCCTTCTCCTACCGAGGCTGAACAGCTTCAGCCTTCTCAGCCTGTCTTAGTCAGAGAGGTGCTCCATTCTTCTGATCATCTTTGTGGCCCTGCTCTGCCCTTGCTCCATGTCCCTCCTGTGCTGAGGGCCCCAGAGCTGGACACAGCACTGCCGGTGAGGTCTCATGAGAATGGAGAGAGGGGCAGATTCACCTCTCTCAACCTGCTGGTCCCTCCTCGTTTGATGCAGCCCAGGATGCAGATAATGGCATCTTAACGACAGATAAGGATGATCCGTGAATGATGGAAGGACCAGTGGGCATGAATGACACAAACCTCAGTGTGGGTGGGAAGGCTTAATTACTCATGGGATGGCAAATTGGACCAACCATCATCATTGCCCCAGGGTGAGCCTTTCTGTTCATTGAGTTATGTGAGTATTAAATTGTCATTTATTTCAAAACAGAAAATCAGCTCAAGAACTGTATATTTCAGTGCTTGCAGCAAGACTGAAATGAAGCCTATCTTGTGCATAAATGTTTTTCAGAGTCTCTGTTGTAAGGGGAACTGTATCCTAAATACCTCCAGAAAACATTCTGCGCCTGCAAAACAAAGCTAGCCTTTCCAGGGATCACTGTTTTCTCATTTAAAAAGCAGCTTACATCAACCTGGAGGGATTCTTAAGGGGTCACACGATACTCAGAAATCCAGGGTATTTTTGCAGGACTTTCTTCTCTGCTATTAAGGTAAAGGCAGTCTTTCAGTCAGCCTCCAGCACTTTTTCTTGTTTTTCTTCTCAATTTCTCATTGCAGGATTGATTCCTTGAAGACTAGAGCAGAATATACTCTGGGGAAAGCCTGCAATGATTTCCTGTGTCACCCCTAGATTGTCTTAGGGCTAAATACACCAAGCATGTCACACTAAAGCAAAGAATTAATTCACTGAGACTGAGATATTGGTAAAAAGGATTAGACAGATATAGGAATAAAAGAGAACATCCCCAGTTATACAAGGGAGAAGTTTAATTCGTTTCTTACGGCACAGAATAAATTACTTGTTAGATGTTTGGAAAAGACTTGTCTGCTTTGGATTTCTTCAACCATCATAAGACTTGTCTTAGATTTAAAGTGTCTTTAGTAGGTATATTCTTATATATTCCAAAACTCAATGCTAAAGAAAACTTAGGATTCTGGCATATGTCAGCTGAGTTGTACTGAAATCTGGAAATCTTGCTTTCTTAGTATACAGAAATTTCAAATTTCTAACACATTTAATTCCTTGGCAAGACACTTCTTGTAAGAGAATACTAAATTAGGTATACCATTTTCAGGGTATATCCACATACATCCAACATGGTATTTCCTAGGCCCCTATGAACAGATTTATAGTGAGGCAGTATTTGAAAAGAGAAGAAATCTTTATTAGAAAAAGCATTACAATAGATTACAAATACGGTCGTGTATTTGTTCACAAGAATCTGCCTTAAAAAGTATTCTTACTTTTTCCCACCAGGGAATATGAAATGCCCTTTATAAGGACACAACGGCCTCTGAAATGAAAGGGATATAAAAGATGGAAGTACAAGTCCTGGAAACACTTTGATATTTTAAGAGCACAGAGAGCTGCTTTCTGTGGGAAATTTTAACTATTCTGTTATTCTTGAAGTCATTCAAAAGACCTGCATATTTTTCAGTTCTTTTACACAAGAAGTAAACAAACTCTACTAGTTTTCTTTAAAAAAAAAGAAAACTGAAATGAAACAGAAACAACAAAACAAAATTTGAGTCTTTTGCACAGTAGTTTGCTGGGGAGACATAAAAATAAACTTTATGCCTGAAGGAATGTGTTAGACTTTGAAAAATGTCAAGAAAATTACTTTTTTTTCCTTTTTTCCCCCAACATGCTGTGTTCTCTACAAAAAAACCATGTAGAAAGTTCTTAATTTAAGAGAAAATAAATCTTTCTGAAGTATTTGCAATGGAAAAAATGCCAGGTCTCATCTTTTTAGCAGATGTCATTGAAAAACCCTTTCCAAAATATACTTTATATTGAGTACCTCATTTACATCTGTAACTCACTAGACTAGCAGAGAAATACTTTAATAGCATTTTTTGTATATTCTTGGTTCTCACAAGACAAGTTACATTGCATAGGTTGCTCTTTGTTTATTCTTCAAGAACAAGGAAAATTTGAAACAAAAATCCATGGACTTTAATACAGAATATATATGCATATGTATAGAAAGAAAAAAAAAATCCAGCATTATATTTGAGAAAAAGGAATAAAATAGTTCTTTTCCAGACTTAGATATCATTAAATAAGAGTTCTTTTTTTTTTCCTATTTATCATAGTTGTTGTTCATAAGAGGAATTCCACTTTTGCATTGTTGATCTATTCTCAAATAAAATCCTGCCTCAGTTTCTTGAGGTAAAAGTATCAGTTACATTTCTTCAATGATTTATCTGCAGTAAAATCCTGCCTTTCACTTTAGATCCCATCAGATTCATAAAGCCAACAGAGTAACAGAATTTCATACTTTAACAGGCTTAAGGCTTAATGTTTTATATATATATATATATATCTCAATCTGAAAAGGCACAAGGCTTAATGTTTTATATATATAAATATATATATATATATATCTGAAAACATGAGTAGAGTTATTAATTTTTAACAATTATTTCAGCATCTAGAATATAAACCTCCTCTAAAAGGTCTGATTTTAGTCTATACTACTCTTCATGATACTCAGTTCAAGAGAAGCAGGCTTTGAAACAGAGTTGAAATCTGATAATAGGTTTTATACAAGAGACTATAGATGGGCTTCATTGCCTTTTTATTGAAGAACATATATTAAAAACACAGTGAATAAAATTAATCATCGGATTACATAAAAAATCTAAGCTTACATAATACTAAGTCTGCTAACATATTTTATTTTTGACTATAGTTTTTATTAAATCTGTTGTTAAATAAATATCCTATGCCATCATTGCATTGATTCATAAACAATTTATGGTAAAATTCTCAGATACTTTTTTTTTTCTGAAAGATTTTGCAACCTCCAGAAGTATTATATAACCCTTTTTTGAATAAATCTCAATCCTGATGTAAACTGCTTTTTACTCTTTTTCTTCCCCATGAAGATAGTGATAGTGGGATTTGATACAGTAATGTAAAAGTGAAATAATTTAACTTCTTACAGATAATATTTATTGGCACAAATCAGGAAATGCTTCTTAATGAGTAAGTTATACAGGTAAGTTTCACCCTCCCTTCTAAAGGCAAGCCTTTGACCCAGTCAGGATTTTATTAAATGCATCATTTTCTAAATACTGAATTGTTATTTCTATTAACATTTAATCTTTGATTTGATCCATTTGCCAATCAATGACTGCTTACATAACTAACATATAATTTCTTCTGTTCCTTACTTGAAAGAATTTAAAAACTGTTAAAAAAATCAAATCATTTCATCAAATCATTTAAAACCCATATGTGAGAATGTGTGAATTGCAGTCTATGTGTAGAAGCGTATTTTCATTTCACAATCCAAATCTTCATTTTTGTGTTTGTACAACTTGTCTTTGAAAATCCTGAGACATGAGTTTTCACAGCTGTCATTCCATCTCTCTGACTCTGTCTTTTAAATAACCAGTGGTAGAAGAAAGTCTTCAGGTTACCCTTGAGTCTGGTAGAAGTAAATTGCAATATGCCTTATTTTCTTTGGTATCTCGAATCCTTAGAGTGCTGGTAAAAGCAACACTGCTGTCTCTAGTCTTGCTCCTATGAAACTCCCCTAGTCATTCTATACAGAGTAATGCTTGTCTGTCCCTCAAAGGTTCTAGACTTCTGGTAAGTTTGTTTCAGTTTTTTGCTCTTAAAACTATTTCCTTTTATAAACAGAGTGTATGTGAAGGGGAAATACAGTAACTCTTTACTCCAATAATTGTGAGACTTACTTACAGTAAAAAACATTTAGGGATGTGATTATGATCTCCCATATTATTTGGGAGTGCTACAGTCAAACATAGCAAGTTCTGTATTGTCTTCTATTATGGAAAATCTGTGGATGTTTAAGTCTATCCTGGCCTCATGTACAAGCTGGGAAAAAAATTAGTTTTACTTTTGAGTTGGTTCCTTGTCTACACAATGCTCTGAATTCAGATTGTTTGCATTATATTAAGTGACATTTCTCAGAAAGTTGAACTAATCAGTTCAAACTGACACAGTCAATCTACATTCAGTATAAGAGACTTACTCCGAAGTCTACAAACAGCATCTGAGAGATCTTGATTGTCCAGGATCTCTTAGATGCTGTTTATAGACCTCAGAGTAAGGGTAGAAAATAAGAAGTGTATTACAATGCTTATATTTTGAATTCCTGTGTTTTTTTATGTGTTGGTTGATTTCCAAACAGAACATCCAGGCATGTTATGAGGTGAAATATTTTATCCCTCTATCCTACTTAATATTATATTTCATAGGGGTTGGAGGAGAGAGATGTTTGTGGCCTCTCAGAACAAACTGCACTTATTTCCTTTAAATGGTCATGTTTGCAGTTGAGATGTACCAGCTATTGTTATACATGGGTGAGGTCTCACTGCACCATAGAGCAATACACTTCATACTTCAGGCTAACTTTGAAGTGTGTCTGAAGTGTTTATGTTTTTGCAAAAGATAGTGTATCTTTTATGTCCGAAATTTAGTACTGTGTGTTGTATAACCTGATGTGCTTTCACTACCTCAGTGAGTTGGTCTAAACTGAATTGTGCAAAAGAAGTTTGGAGGACCTTGGGAAGTCACTGTATCTTTCCTCTTTTCCCCCCCAAAATTCTGAACCTAATCTAAAATGTTCCTGAGAGATGTCCATCTAACCCATTTTTTAGACACTCCCAGGAGCTAAGACTTGTCAGCTACCACATACCTGTTTTACGAGCTGTTCTTAATAAAAGCTTTGGCTTGGTTTTGTTTTTTTAAAAGATTTTTCTTATTAATCAGTTCTTCTGTTAATCATTGTGAATATAAAGAAAAAAATTACTTCCTTTTTCTTGGTAGGTTTCTTTTATGTAACTGAAGACTGTAAACACCCTAGATAGAGCCTTGAAAAAATGTGTTTAAATAAATCCTTCCAACCATAACTCTTCCATTTTCTAGGCTAATTATCTCCAATCTCTTTGGCATTTCCATGCAGATCACTCGCTACAGCTTTATAATTCCTGTTTTTCTCTTCTGGATTGCCTCCAAATAAACCACTTTCTGCAAGAGCAATTCTCAAAGCAAGATGCAGAGCTTAAACCACCTGCTAGTTCAAACAGATTACTCCTCATGCCTTTCAGATGACACAGATGACAAGTATTACATTAAGTTGAGAACTACTGCATATTGCTGGGTCTGGTTTAGTAAAAATTCCCAAGACCTCCAGATTTCCTCCTAAGAACTGCTGCCTCATAAGTTGTTCCTCCAGTGTCTTTGTAGGTCTTAAATAAAGAACACTGTAGTTGCTCTTATTTGTCCCAAGAAATTTGGGAATTCTCATTGTTTCCTACCATCTGAGAGTTATTGCCTGTAATATTTACATGCAGTCCTTGTTATGTTATGTTATCCATGCAATACATGTTTTCCATGTTATTAAAAATATTAATAGAACCAGAGCCCAGATAGAACACTGCAGCATTCTGCTTAATAAAGCTTTCTGTTCTGAAGTCATAAGTGATACCACTACTTCTAAGTACCTTTTCCATTATGTTTGCCATTTGTTTTATCATGTTAGTTTTATCTGGACTCTTTTCTTTCTTCTGCTAACTTACAGAATTGTAGAATGGATTTGTTTGGAAGAAACCATTAACTATCATGTAGTTCCAACCCTTGGGCAGAGACACATTGAAACAGACCAGTTTGCTCAAAACCCCAACGAACCTGGCCTTGAACAGTTGCAGGGATGTGGCATCCACAGCCTTTCTGGGAAACCTGTTCCAGTGTCTCACCACCCTCATAATAAAAAATTCCTTCATTGTGTACAATCTGAATATATTATTTCAACTAGAATGTTGCGTCTTGTCTGGTTACTACAAGCCCTGGTGAAAAATCCCTCAGTCTTTCTTATAAGCCCCTGCCTCTAAGGACTGAAAGGCCACAGTAAGATCTCCCCACAGCCTTATCTTCTTTAGGCTTAGCAAACTTACCTCCCACAGCCTTCCTTCCCAGGAGAGGTGTCCCAGCCCTGTGACCATCTTTATAACCTTCCTCTAAATGTGCTTTAACACATCCAGGTCCATTGTGTACTGGGGGCTCCACAGCTGGACACAGTACTCTGGGTGGGGTATTGTGAGAGCAGAGTAGAGGGAGAAATGGCTTCCCTCAGCCTGCTGGCCATGCATGAGTTTGTGCACCCTAGGCTATAATTGGTTTCCAAGATTGCAGGTGCCTACTGCTGTTTCACATTTGATTTTTCATCCAACAGTATCACCAAGTCATCCTGGGCAGGGCTGCTCTCAGTCCAGCCATCCCCCAGTCTGTAATGACATTGGGTATTGCCTCGACCCAGGTCCAGGACTTGCACTTGGCCCTGTTAAATTTCATGAGGTTCACATGGGCCCACTCCTCAAGCCTGTCCAGATCCCCCAAGATTCCCATTAGTGAATCAATTGCACCCCTGAGATATCCAAAAACTTGCTGAGAGTTGCATTAAGAGCCACAGGAAATGTCGTTAATGGAGATACCACACCTGGCTCCCTTATGGGATGACACCACTTGTTATTGATCTCCATTTGGACATTGAGCCATGACTGCAAATACCAAATAGTTTTGAATTCCAAGTTGGTTTTTCTTACCTGGATTGAAGGTCACTGTTTAGGTTTTATTTTTTAATTTCTTTGTTACTGCAGATGTTGAAGACAACTTTGTTAATATGTAGAATCATAGACTGGTTTGGGTTGGAAGGGACCTTAAAGATAATCTAGTTCCAAACCCCTTCCATGGGCAGGGACACCTCCCACTAGAACAGCTTGATTAAGGCCCTAGGCAACCTGGCCTTGAGCACTTGCAGGGATGGGGCATCCACGAATTCTCTGGGTAACTTCTTCCAGTGCCTCACCACCCTCACAGTAATTAATTTCTTCATAATAGCTAATCTAAACCTACTCAGTTCACAGCCATTGCACCTTGTCCTGTCACCCCCTACATGTTTGCTTGGAGTTTTTTTTAGCCATTCCTAATTGTAGTCAAACACTTGGAAAGATGTCTAAATTCCTCATTCTTATTGTTAATGTTATCAAAGAAACAAAGTATGCAGAGCAGCATTTTTTTTTTTTGAGATTAACAGTATGCAGCTTATTAATGTAAATAAACTTTAAAAGAGGAGCAATATCCTTATTAGTTGTCTGTTTTCATGTAATGGGTATCTATTTGTCATAGTATCCTGTTGATAGGTAATAATTAAGAGGTGATTTATTTATTAACAGTTTTACAGCCCTGAATGTACTGCAATTTATGTTTTGCTGAAGCTTTTGAAGTTAATTCCCATTTTCTGTTAAGTAAATTATATCATAATTTAGAAGCTGTTAGTGTATAGGATGTTTGTTGACCCTCTGCACTAGAGTTTTATTGTACCCCAGTTGCTCTCCCATGGGAGAAAAATACAGTTGTACTGTCAGAGAGCAGAAGCAACCCAATATGATTCCAGGCACATCCACATGAATGGATGAGGGGGAACCTGAGCTTCTCTAGTTATACTCTGAACTCTCTGGATATGAGCCAGCTCTATGATCCAAAATCAGTGTTCCCATGTGAGTGAATTTCTGTGTCCTTTTGTAAAGCTCTTTTGCTGGAATGTGCCATTTTTCTGATGCAGCTGAATTACTTCTGGCCCAAAATGGGCTCATGGCTGACAATGTGCAGTATGAATGGAGTTCTGTCTGCATCCATCCGTACAAACAAGACCTTAGGTAATGAACCACATACATCAAGTACCTAATTGGGAGCAGAGCAAATAATTTCCTGGACTGTAATGAGCACAAAGAAGTTAATTGATTCCTATGAACAAAAGTGAAACTTGAGAACAGTGTGATGTTTTTCCATTTTCACTCAAAAAATACAATTTTGCTTATGTTTGTCAGAAAATCTTTTTTTAGCAGGCTACATAGATATTCAGAATATAATCAAACATGATTTTTTGCTCCACTGATATTCCTGGGCATAGTTATAATGAGGGTTTGACTGTGCTTTTTTATTCAAGTAAGCTGTTCAGGATTGATTTCTTTATACATATGAGCTAGAGGAGTGGAAGAAGGGGAAAATATTGGTATTTTTAAGTGCTCCTACTTGTGATAGCAAATGCAAAGCAATTTCTCTAACTTAAAGTTTTGATCATCACTGTACCTTGTTCTAGTGAGGATAGTTAACAATGCTGACAACTGAAATAACTATCGATCTCCATTTGGACATTGAGTCATGACTGCAAATACCAAATAGTTTTGAACTACTGTATTTAGCAACTTACAGCACTCAGTCATTTGAAGGCACTTTGGTGGTTTTTTGCTCTTATCTCCTAGAGTAGAGCACTGTCTTCAACTCTGAGGCCACCAACATAAGGGCATGGACCTGTTGGAACAATTCCAGATGAGGACCATGGCAATGATCGGAGGGCTGGAACACCTCTCCTATGAGGAAAGGCTGGGAGAGCTGGGATTGTTCAGCCTGGAGAAGAGAAGCCTTCAGGGAGATCTTAGAGCAGCCTCCCAGTACCTAAAGGGAGCCTACAAGAGAGATGGAGAGGGACTTTTTGGAAGGACATGTGATGATAGGACAAGGGGTAAGGGCTTTATACTGAGAGAAGGTAGGTGAGATGAGATCTTAGGAAGAAATTCTTCACCCTGAGGGTGGTGAGACACTGTCATGGGTTTCCTAGAAAAGTTGTGGATGCCTCATCCCTGGGAGTTTTCAAGGCCAGGTTGGATGAGCCCTGAGCAGCCTGGTCTAGGCAAGATGTCCCTGCCCATGGCAGTGAGTGAAAAACCAGGAAATTGTGTTGTCAGTCTGATGGCCAGTCAGTATCATTGGCGGGGACTGGATGGGATGGATGATGCAGTGTAACAATATTGAAGATTGGTTTCTTGAGACCAGTTGAGACCAGCTTTTGTTCCTGGTGCCCACCATGCCAGCAAAAACTCTTGAGGTTTTTCATTGGATGTGGGGAGCAAAATAATGCTTAGTTTGCTGGCATATTAAATCTGATCTATCTTTGGTATCTATTAGGCAATAAGTAACTACATTATACTTTCAATCTGTATATGTCCTCCTTGCCATGGTTAAAGATGTCTGACCAAGACAATCCAAACAGGGATTGTGACACAATCTCAGGAAAAAAAAGCCCTAAAAATTAATCAACCAAATAAAGGGATTATAATGGCTTTCATCTCCTACCATGTATAAATAAGGTAACAAGTACTTTTATCCTGAGGCTTTATCTATGATTTTTACATAACCGAACTAGTTATTAAGGTTGCTGATATCTTCTCTTTTCTTAATTAATTTCTAATTCTAAAACATAATATTTGCAGCATTATTTGTGGTATTTGTGGACAATTTCATGAATTTATAAAAAAGGACTGAAAACATCCCTCTTTCAGTAACTGAAAAAATCTTTTCAGCCTATTTGATGAAAATAATGCAGTAGTTAAATTGTTATTACTTTTTAGTTTATACACGAGGTTGGAGGTTTGATGGAGAGTGAATTATCAATTTATTAAACAAGAAAAATTCAGAAATAAATTTCAGATTTTAAAAGTTTCATAAATTCAGTTTAGTTTTTTATATTATATAAAATATATCCACGAACAACAAGAAAAAAAGAACTCTGACACTCGTTCAAGAACTCATACACAGAAAAAAAAACTATGTAAAAAATCATAAAATTAGTAGGAGAAGCCAAAACCAGCTTTAGTGGCTCGTGCTTCATCAGGAGAGTCTGTCTCATCAGATGATCTGACAAGCGTGTCAGCAGCTCACCAAAAATGTCCATGACACAAGTGGGTGGGGAGAAGGTCATGACAAGACAGCAGCTGATGGGTAAAATGACATTTAAGTTTAGTGGCACTGCTTTACACGTTAAAAAAATCCATTTTAACCCTAAAATATTGTTTTGTTGTAAAATAAAATTTTGTTGCAATTTACCTTATGTGAATATTTTTTCAATAGCTAGGAAACAAGCATTAACATAACTGCCACCTTTTCCAGCCTGGTCTGCAAAATAAAAGAAAGGAGATGACTCCATTTCATTGCTTCGTCCAGTCAGGTTTTGTTTTATCTCTTTACTGGCTAATAACAATCTTAAACATCTTCTTAATACCTAAATCCACATTCTTTCTCTTGTTTGTATATTAAAAGACATTTTCATTAAATCCTTTATATTACTAGAAGTATCAAAAACCCTATCATGAAATACACTTAGCCTTGTGTGTAAAAGTGAAGCCTCTTACTGTATTCAGCAGAGCTACTCTTCAATACCTTGGCGACCAGAGCTGTGTCTTAGTGGAGCTTTTGGCCTTGTGTCACTGTCACTTCTGTCACCATCACGGCCCCTGATCCTTCAGCAGATTATCCCTTCTCCCCACTCCTAAATTTAATTTCTGAGAAACTTGGAGCACTTTAGATGAAGGGCTGCTTAAAAGTTCTTTCATGTTTTCCTGGGATAAATATTAAAATTGGCAAGTTTCTGCTGACTGTAGTGTGCAGGATGATCCAGACAGCTGAGTGGTCGCTTAAGGATCTGAATGACAACTGGGAACAGCTTAATGGATGTTGACATTATTGCTTCCATCTCTTTTTGCCACCTGCACTGCACAGATACTGGACTGCCTGTCAGTCAGCTGATGAACTGTCACAGCTTCCATCATGGCATTTTGTGCTGTGCCACTCCTGCAAACCAGAGGTTCAGGATGTGGCTGCTCAGCAGCACAGGGACCCCATGAAAGTGCGAGGTGAAACCTCACGGGTCACTGTGAGCTCAGCTGTCCCTGACTGCCACACAGTCCTGGTCAGCAGAGAAAACAGTTATTCTGGACTAGAGAAAGGTATTTTGGAGGACAGATGAGTATTTCTGCCTTGCTTGTTCATCAGAGCAATAGAGACTAATGGGGTGACTTTCACAAGAGCCATTTTACCTCTTAAGCTTTTAAGATGTGCAAAATGGAAATCAGAAGTTAAACTAATGCCAGACTTTAATGTGCATTTAGAAAACTCATTGATAAATCTATAAATTATGAGAAAATAACAAAATGTATGCAGATTTTTGAGAACTGTGAATTATTTTATCTACTACATCTAATAATTTCTATAAATTACCCTGTACTCAGAGTAAAGCATCTGCAGTTGGGGGGTTTTGGTACAATTTAATTTTCTTTAAAAGCACAAGATTCAATAGAAAAACTGCACTGTCAGTAAATTTTACTTGAAAATCCTTTCAGGAGATGAGATTGTAGAGAAACTAAGCAAAACTAATGGAAGATTTGGGGACGGGTAAGAATGTTAGTTATGTGACCCAATGTGGTAAGGTATAATCATAGAAAGAAAATGTTCAGTGATCAAATGTATTGTTCTGACTATTCAATCTGTTCTAAGATTACTTTAGGTGGTGTCAGTAATTTCCATTAATTGAAAAGACAGGCCAGTCTCACACAGTCTGAGCTTTAAACTAAGTATGATTCCTCAGGTACTGTAAAAATTTGGCAATTTTCTTTCTCTATTACTAAAGAAATAAGGCATAGCAGATATATAAAATATATCAGATGCTGAATTGCAGTAATTGTTAGTAGACACTGGGTTTTTAATAGTGTCCTCTTTACACAATAAAATGCAATTGTGTGAAAGACTTTAACCTTTTTTTGTACTGTTGTTTTCTTCTCTTTATCAGCTTTAGCCTACCCATAGGCTTTTCCAGGATAATTTTTAATCCTCTATTTTCTCTTGTGGAAAAGCAGTGTAGAAGTTTATAATACTCTGGACTTAATTAGAAATCTGTGTTTAATTGGGGAACGTTTATTCCTATTAACAGTGACAGAGTAGCAGAAGGTGGTATTTTAATATTAGTATTTCTGTATAGGTTGAGTTGTAGATAGTCTTCTGAATTTTTGCAGAAGTGTAAATGAATGTATGAAAAAGACTTGAATCCATGCCAGAAATTGAGTGGCTTTTGTGATATTCCTGGCAATTCTTCCTAGCGTGTGGCTGCTAGGTTTGAAAAAGCTAAAGAGGAACAGGCATTAGTTAGATGATTTATATACTTTTAGATTTTATCACAAAAACAGAAGCTTCTATCAAAGAAGTAAATACACAGAAGAAGCATGAGAGCAGGGAAAAAAAAGCAAACCAGAAATGGTAACTTAGCATCAAGAGCTTACTGGCAATGCCTCCATTAACTGAGGTTACCATTTCCTTATAAGAGACATTGTTTGTAATCAGATTTACATCTTTTCACTGAGAGGAATCCCAACTAAAATGCTTTCATAACTAATATCCAAAATCCTAAGGCGAGTGAAATGTTTCCCTTACCTTTGATGGCAGTTGCACATTCTCCTGTCTCTCCAAAAGCACTGGCTAATTTATCATTTATTTCCTTTCCCTCTGAATTCTGCTTTCTGATAAAGTACAGTGTTTTATTTAGGAATGAGATTGAGCACATTCTTAGAAAACTGAGAAAATCAATTTGTGTTTAGAGTGATCTACAAGGTAATTACTGTGCCTAGAGCAAATCAGGATATACAGTAAATTTAATCTGAAAGTACCTTGTGTACCTATGCCATTATTAAATAAAAAAAAGATTCTTGGTATTATGATATTAGTAATCGCTATTGAAGTCTCTAATCCTAATTATCTGCTATCTTTACCATAAGTAACCTTTTAAAATAGATGAATTTTTAAGGCTTTTCCTAAGAGCTGAGAGGAGAGGTATCTCTACACACAGGAGCAAACAAAAGATGGTTCCATTAAGGTAGCCAATGAGTCCACTTAAACGTGATTGCCATCTTGGCATTGTGGAGGTTGGCTGTGTTGATGTGACTGCTGCCTGGACTGTAAAATAAGATCAAAGAAACATTAAAAATATGTTCTCCTTTAACTGTTACTGAACTTACATTTCTTGTCTTTATGTGCTAGATAAGAACTGTAGGATTTCAACTTTCCTGTTTTGAGGTGAGTGGCAAAGACAATGTAAGGCCAATCTATGAAAAAATAGGTACACAGAAAAGGAAGGGTAAAGAAGAATGAGTGAGCAGTGGGCTGTGCAGTGCTTTGAGATCATCAGCCTATTTGCTGGAGATCAGGAATAGATAAGGGATGAACTGTATGTAACTTCATGTGATGGGCTATCTCCAGGAGACTCCCCACATGTATTCCTCGGTGAGCATGGGAAGCTTACAGATAATGTGAAACAGACTGAAGGTGCATTATCAAAAATGAAAGTTTCTTCTTGTCTCCAGCTTACCTTGTAAATCTCAGCTCAGTTGTTGAACCACTGAATGAAAAATAAAGACAAGACTCATTTATTGTAGAACTTGTCAGTATAGAACAAGAAAGAAAAATAAAGAGCTACCTCTAGGCAGGAGAGAGAAAGACTACCTATACCAATTATTGTCATTTAGTGGCAAGGGCTCCCTGTGTGTCCAGCATGCGAAAATCAGAATATCCTAATAGACACCACTTAGGATATCCTAACTTCTGGAATGCTGTTACTGTAAACTTCCTTTGACTGCATATATGGCTACAGCAACTAATTGTTTATGAACTGCAGACCCTGTGAGTGTAGGAACTTTGTCCTTCTGTCAGAGCTCAGGGGAAGATAAAGCAACACTGGGAGGTGGGTTACAAAAAGGTTTAGTGAAAGGTCAGTGGGAAAGTTTTGAAGTAATTGCTTTTGAGAGAGGAAAAATAATGCTGATGTAAGAGTGATGATGAATCTGTGCTATAGATTTTTTTTTTTAATTTACCAAGGAGAAAATGGGGAATTAATGGCTTTGGGAAGCAAACATTCAGTAATTACTTGGAATTTAAGAGTGTGTCTTCTAGTTCAAAGTGTAGACATATCCTCTGTAATACTGGATTTGGTTACAAATCTCTGTCTACCAGCTTGAGGAATGGTTTGTGATTGGAGGCTTGAACTCTGCTAGTCCAGCTATTACATATATAACACGTTTTTTTCAGCCATTCAAGTGAAGCCATTATGTCAAATGTGCAGTTCCATTTTGGGCAGAGGTCATTCAATAACTTGTCTTAGGAAGAGAGAACCAAACTAGTTGAATAAGTACTTGAACAGTTAGTAGACAGTTAGTAGAATATGCACTTTGGGAGGAGTGATCTGAAGACTTGGAAAGTGGGCTCAGAGGACACGTTATTGCTCTCTGCAGCTACCTGGAAGGAGGTTGTACAAGATGGAGGTCAGTCTCTTCTCTCACATTACAAGCAATAGGACAAGAGGAAATGGTTTCAAGTTGAACCAGGGAAGGTGTAAATTAGATACTAGAAAAAAATTATTAATGGAAATGCCTGTAAAGCAGTGGAACAGGCTACACAGGGGAGTGGTACAGTCACATCCATGAAGGCATTTAGAAGACACGTAGGTGTCGCATTTAGGGACGTGGTTTCATGATGGACTTTGCAATGCTGGCTTAATGGTTAAACTCAATGATCTTAGAGGTCTTTTCTAACTCAAATGATGCTGTCATTGCATGCTGCTATGATTCTATGTAATTCTGGTTTAGTTTGCTGCATTCTACTTCTGATCTGTATCTGCTCAGAACAGAAAAAATCCCCACCAAACCTGAAGCTTATAAGCTTATAGTAAGAGTTACCACCACCAAAAAAAAAAAAAAAAGATGTTTCAGAGTTATGAAAAAAGTGAGATATAAGGCTTTATGCTGTAGTACTTTGGCTAACTGCTGGGTGAAGGGGACCAGGAAGATGTGAATATTGCGAGCTTCTCACATTTTGATTCTGAATGTTGGACTAAAGGGATACTTACACATTCGCAGAAACTTTCTCCTACTCTCTGATACTTTATTCCAAGGAAACACCAAGCTGTTAGACATGCAGTGACCTGGTTATGGTCAGATCATCTGGCATTACTTTCAAAGTCATGATTATGCTTTTGCTGCTTTTCCCTTGATCCCTTCAGATCCTGAGAACAGTTTTACTAAGGCAAGCATGCCACTGTCCCTTCACAAAGGTAAGCAGACACAAAGATCTCACCTGCCACATTATTATCATCCTCTCTTTGTCAGTGCTCCAGAGGTGAACAGTATGATGTGTTTTAAGCAGCTGAATGTGTCAAATGCATGCAGGCTCCCAACATGTACGGCCCCATGTTCCTCTTTTGGGTCCTTTGCAGAGTCTCACCCCTTCCTATGAAACGATGATTTCACACTCCTGATGTGACAGACTGTGATGGTGTGAGGCTGCAGAGAGGGTGTTTGTTCCTTCTGTATTTGTTCCTCTCAAATTCTTTAAGTAGCTGAGAGTTAAATAGAGTATCAAACATTAGAAGATGTCACAGTGCCATGATAGCCTCCAGACAGCAGGGAAGATGTGGGAATACAAGGCAACATGCTTGTAATTCACAATAGGAGGTTATGTTTCCTCTTTTGGTTGCCATCTTCAGGGAAAAAAAAAAAAAAAGATATGGGCTCTCTCTGGTTGACAGTTGCTGCTTGCTGACAGGCAGGGACAGAAACCTTGTCCTTCTGGAATAGAAAATGCTTTTGTAGACTCAAACACAGTTTGCATTCATTGATGTACTCTAAAATTTACAATATTCCCATTAGATGTACTCTTGTCCTTATATGTAGTGTTTCAGTAACAAATACATGTGAAATGGTTACACCTGAATTTATTTCTGTAATAAAATTAGGTAAGTTTTTTTTAAACTGATCAGCTTCTAGGCAAGGGTGTAATTAGGTGGTACTTCAAACCCATTTCAGTTTTCACATCACATCTGATATTTAATAATCAAATTTATACTGTACTCTCATTTTTTTCTTCATCCAAAAGCTTCCATTATCTTCACCAGTTTAGGAATTTACAAAGCCTCTTCCCCTAAGGAACATATTGTTGTGTTGCACTTTTTAATAAACCCTGCTTACAACAGGTTGGGGTTTTTTTTTAAAGGATAATTTTTTACATTTGCAAACCAATGTAAAGAACCTCCTCAACTAATAATTAAAATGATTATTTTGTTATGAAGTCATTAAGAATGTGTGCTCTCTAGGGGTATTCTAATTTTGTGTGTGACAGATTTTCATGTTTGTGTTTAAATTTCTTTTGATGGCATTCATTTCTTCTTAGCATTTTGTGTCTGTTTACTTTCCTAGTTTCTAATAATTTCCATCTATATTTTTTTCAGTGTGGCCTACATATGTTTCTTTTTCTTGCTTTAATCTTTCTACTGTTTGATGAGTTGCAACATCTAACATTACATAAAGTTATATTATTAACATATGATAAAAGCTTGTGTGATGAAAGAATATCAGAGATTAATCCTTGATCTTCATGATTAAAAATAACTGGACTTATATGGATGATGAGATCTTAAACACTTGCCAATTATATACTGAGATAAATAATATCCTGTAAAACCTTTTTTCTTCTATTCATCTTAATAAAAGTTTTTTGACCTCTGAATTCTAATACTGTATGTCTCATGAAAAGTAGCTGAGCATATTAAATCTACAATAATAAATAGAATTTTTTATACAGATCATATTAATGGTGTCTTAGGATATGAAATAGATCCTGTGAATATCAAAAGATACAGTTTTGCAGAAGGCAATATCAAAATAATACATTAATATCAGTTCCTTAACAAAGAACTGTGGACCTAAACTCTTGATAGCTGGTAAATTATTTTTAAAAAGTGAAGTTACTGATGAAGTTTATACTCACATAGTGCCCAGTGACACTGTTGATCCTGTGCAAGGATCACTAATGTCAAATTTGCCATTTCCTCATCTTTATTCAAGCTGCTAATACTTCTGTGTTACTTCATGCATTTGAATGTTTGTGTAATGCATTTGTATTTTAACCATAAAGATGAGTGCATACTGGGTTTCTTTTCACTTAGTAATTTATAAATGGCATTTTAAATATCTATGGACTTTTAACTAATTTTAAAACCTTCTTAACATCAGTTTTTAATTTGAAGGAAAAATCCTACTGTTCTCTTTAATATGTGACTAGATGGAGATGGATTAAAGGTGCCCATACTAACTACACTTCTAATTAGCTAGGTTCACATGTCCCTCAGTGGCACTGAGGCACCTCAGTGAGAACTATGCTTTTGAGGTTTGCACTTATGAGCTATTGAAAGTTCTTCCCAGCTGTAGAAACATTATTTTCTTTAGGAAGGGCTCCCATAAATCATCATGAGCTAAATTTACAGTGCTGCTGTATTGTGACACGAGAAGACATTTTGCATGGTAGAGTGTAACTTCCCTTGAAAGGGGGGGCACGTACCAGTGATCTCTAGCACGGCAGGCCAGTGGCTGTCAGTGCAAGGGCATGGCAGGCTATTGTTCCACATTGCTTTATCTTTCCTGGTTTGTATTTTGCTCTTGAGTGGAGAACTTGGCAGTAATCCATATACTCCCTTGTGTTCTGGCTAGGACTGCTGCAATTCTGCACTGCATTTGCAGAGGCCTTAGAAAAAGAGGAAACTCCTTTATTCCCTTCCTACTTGAGATTGTTTGAGTGTTGGCTGGGTTCCAGATACACAGAATTAGTCGTGGTTATTGTTTAACTAATGAAGTTGACCAGACACCATGTAACACTTCCTATGTATTTGTGGTTTGGTATAATGCTTGAAGACATCTTTACTGCAGTACAACATAAATGCTATGTAATTTTACTCAGATTCAAAGTACATATTTTCTTTAGCTGAGTGATCATTTAAGATGAGGACAAAGTTGGATTGGGACTATTAGACCTGAAAGAAGTAGCATCTGACTCCAGCCCAAAAGCACTACCCCACTGCACCATAGAAAACAGGCAGGGTGGGACACCTGCCACCTCCACACTACTGGAAAGCCTGGTTTTATGAACTAGACCTTACTGCAGAGTTTTTAGAACTGCATTCTGTATGTTTTGGTTTATAAGAAAATAGAATTTATCAATAGAGGAAATCTGGCCAGATTAGGAAATTTGTCCTAAAAGAAATTTCTTCAGTGGCTCCTGTGCTCAAATCCATGGGTTTTCCAGTACCTTTCTGCTTTGTTGAGTGTAGGTGCATTTGGGGTATTAAAAACAATTAAATGCAGTGAACTGTTCATGATAGAGTCTATTAACTTTCCAAATAAAGATATATCCACTGAACGTAGAACAAAACTAATTTTTTCTTAGTGTGTCTGATTAGTTCTGTCTCTGATTTGCTCTGCTTTTGACTTTTGCTTTATGCTCCATGAAGGAGACAATCTGGCTGCTTTAATAGCTTTACTTTCTTTTAAAATTGTTTAATTTCAAGTGTAGCAGAGAGTATCAAAATATTTTAATTGACTCTATTTCAGCACTGTCCAAATATATTGTTCAGTGATTGAAAATAAAAGAAGAATTATTTTTCTGACCTTTTGAGAAGTGAAAATTAATGTTGTTGATCCTGGAAAAATGTGATAGCATTATGGCATGTTGCTTCTTGCTCTAAATATGCTCAAGCCTTCTGCTGTGCTTCAAATTTGATGGGAGGTTGTAGACAACTGTGTGCATTCTGTCAGATAAGCAGCTTTGATGGGTGTGTATAATTGCATGGAAGTGGCTGCAGAGCTAATGACCAAGGAAGCCAAATGTGACTCAGAGACTTCTGAAACTGGCACTTCTCACATTCTATATGCTCTATGTATGATACTTACAAAAAAAGGATTGTTTAAAACAAAACCCACAAAATATTGCTTGCTTCTGTTGTTACTCTGTAATGCTTCAGATGCCTTAGTTTTCAAACATGCAACTGCAGACATCTTAGACGGACACATAAAAACCATTGTGAAGTTGTGTAATGTTTATAATACTGTATTTCACAGACTAAAAGTTGAATTGATGACCATTTTTAATACTGTAAGTAACTATTGTATAATTAATGCTGAAGCTTGGATATTCCATGATCATAAAATTTCAAACCTTTCATTTTATAAGCAATCAATGTTGTCCATTTTTTACATTTTAGTTAAAATGTGATGGCATTTTTCAGTTTATTTTGGTTGTGCATTTGAGTGTTAGTACTTCAGGCTGGGGAAAAAAAAATGGTAAATCTTGGTACTGTTTTTCCTAAAAGAGTGTATTTGTAGGATCTGCCCAGATGATTAGGATATCAGGCATCACCCCTACAAACAGACTTCAGAAAAGACAGACGAGGATTAAAAAAAATAAAAGTTCCACAGAAATACCATGTACAATATATGATGTGTGCATAGATTTTGTAATTTTCCTGTGGCAGAAATAGGATTCCAGCTATAACATCAAACAGATACTTTGTCTATCCTATTATAGGATTCCATACCACAGTAGGACATGGCAGTCCCATAAGTACTTGGAATAAAGGGTTTTACAGCTCAGGGACAACAAATAACTCATTTAAAACTGTAGGTAGAACAGAAAATTATATCTAACTCTAGGGGCTCTTCCCAAGTTGTTTTTTTTTTTTTTTTGATGATTTGGATTTTTTCATAAAAGACATATCCAAATTACATATTCATTATATCTTAGCTTTTCACTGTGGGCACCTGTAGAGTAAGTGGTAAAAGTCTCCCACAGCATGTTCATTTTTAATGAGAACAAAGCACTTACACTGAGTATCACAATCAGATCAGTTGTCATTCTGTAACAGGACAACTACCAGCTGAGCTGTTCTCACACAGTGCCTCTTTCCTTTGGGCTGAGTTAAGCTGTACAAATCACTCGTCAGGTCTTGGTTATGGTCTGTATACAAATTGTGATCTAGAAAACGGCCATATCATCAAGTTGGTGTTCATCTTCCCCACTCTTTAAGGTTGTCTGAATAGAAATCAGGGTTCTTGTATCAGTTTTCAGGCAACAATTACTTTGGCTGCTCTTTCATATATGGATTGTGATTGAGTGCTTATTATGACTGCAACAAGCTCCTACTTTTAATGCATGATCAGGAGAAGCCTTTCACTCATCTAAATTGATATAGTTCTCTTGCTATAGTAGAACAAGATTATATAAGATGAAAAATCAAAATTTAAAGAGTTTTGTAAGATTGTGGAGTCACAAAAGGACGAGACACAGCTGTGTAGCACTGTAGCTCCTAACTTGTAACCTGCTGATATCTAAATCTATGCTACTGTAATACAAAGAATTCCTGTAGAATGGATCAGAGTTTGGTGTCTCAGAAAAGGGTTTAGAAAAAGCATCATGCTGAGCAGGGAGACTGAGTTAGCCAGTAGGAAATGCTGAACACAGAAATACATCTCAAATTAGATATCTCTTTGAGATTTAAGCACCTTACTCAGCACTACTGGGAAGCATTACCATGCTCTGGGGATTTCAGTCCTGAGTTGTTTCCTGACCTAAGTGTTTCTTCAATATATTAAATACACAAATACATAAATAAATGGTCTTAATACTTTCTTTTTGGGAGCTTACCTCATGACTTCCCATTTCTCTTCAACAGTATAATGCTTAGCTTGTTCCAGTGTCAAATTAAAAAAAAAAAATGCTCCTATATTTGAGGAGGATGGACTAATGATCAGGTATAGATGCATCTGGGGTGGGGCTGAATTTTTTGTTCAGTCCCCCTTCTGATGAAGCCGTTGCAATTTACATAAAGGAATTAAAGATCTGTTGGTTCAAGAAAAAACTTCAGTAGTGTTACAGAAGATTTGCAATCTGAGAAGACCTTTCAGTCACCTGAAGGAACCAGAATTTCATTACTTTAGTTTTAAATATCTATGATGAAATTACTGTATTGTATAAGTAGTAGTGTAAATGCCAGTATTTTTCAATATATGCTTTTAGTCTTTATATAATAAAATCTGTAAATTACCTAGAGAAGAAAAAGAATCCCATAATGTTTCTAAACTCATTTTATATTCCATTTTCTCTATTTTAATCATTGCAATACAAATCTTTTTACTATAGACTTTGGACAAAACCTCCTCATCTCTTGCATCCCAAGTGTGGAGGACATCCTATTTTTTAATGTATTGTGCATCAGCAGTAGGTAATTAAAACTTCTTCAGTTATTTTCTTAGCATCACTTTGATTTACTCACAGAAAGAAGTTTACAAAATGACCAGAGGAAAGCTGTTTTCTGCTGAAGGCAATAGAATGAGAGTTAATAGATCTGTCACAGAAATCCTACGTAAAGACATATTGAATACTCTTTTCCCTTTTTCATACTGGCCGCTAAATTGGATGCTTGCTGAAAATCTGCAACAATAAATGCTTAGACAATTAAGGAGCTGCTATCTTCTCAGGAGGGCACAGTGTCTAGGCAACTTATGCAAACAGATGTAGGAAAGAAGAAAGAAGAGAAAAAATTTAATCAAAGACTTAAGGTAAGACAAATAAGAAATGGAGTTTCAGAGAGAAAAAAGAATTAAAAAAGAAGAAAGAAGGAGAGAAAAATGAAGGAAAGAGGAGAAGAGTGAATTTGAGGGAGCAGAGGAAGTGAGCGTGGAGGAGAGAAGCGAAGAGAGAAAGAGAGAGAAAAGAGAAGACATGATCAAAGAGAAATAAGAAGAACAAATGAAGAGAGAAAGTAAGTGGAAAAAAAGAGAAAGAGAGAAAGAGAGAAAGAGAGAAAGAGAGAAAGAGAGAAAGAGAGAAAGAGAGAAAGAGAGAAAGAGAGAAAGAGAGAAAGAGAGAAAGAGAGAAAGAGAGAAAGAGAGAAAGAGAGAAAGAGAGAAAGAGAGAAAGAGAGAAAGAGAGAGAGAAAGAGAGAAAGAGAGAAAGAGAGAAAGAGAGAAAGAGAGAAAGAGAGAAAGAGAGAAAGAGAGAAAAAGAAGAGAAAGAGAGAAAGAGAAAAGGAGAGAAAGAGAGAAAGAGAGAAAGAGAGAAAGAGAGAAAGAGAGAAAGAGAGAAAGAGAGAGAGAGGAAGAAAGAGAGAAGAGAGAGAAGAGAGAAAGAAAGAGAAAGAGAGAAAAGAGAGAAAGAGGAAGAGAGAAAGAGAGAAAGAGAGAAACTCTTAAGAGAAAGATCAGAAAGTAGGAAAGGAGAGAAAGTTATATGGATGTATTCATTAGAGTGAAGAGGAAAGTAGCTAAATAGAATGTCCTTCTTTCAGAGTTCAGAAATACAAAAATTTCTAAACATTACTATTATGGAGATTATTCTACAAGGATAGTTCAGCCTTGATTTGCCTCAGTAATAAACCTTGATAGCGAACAGCACCGTGTTTTTGACATGAGAGCTGTGCTGCATCATTCTGCCACCTGGCTGGTGGTCATGGCTGTGCCAAGGTCGTTGATGTTTCGTGGTTTGGTTGAGCTGGTGTTTTTCTACTGCTTCTTTGAAGGAGAACTTAGAGCTCTTACTTTGCTATGGCAATTTTATCTGGAGGACCCATGATTTTCTCATTATAGTTGAAGACATCATATAAGCAAGCCTAAAACCAAAATGAAGTTGTCACCTTGTTTAGCTTTAATTTCCTTTTTAATGTTGGTAAAAATATAGTTCTAAAGATCCAGGTTTTATGACAAATATAATTTAAAAGGGAAGATATTTTCAGCCATTTAGGAGTGAGTAGACTAAACAAAATTATTGCCATTTTCTGTGTCATTACTTTCTCACTTATCAAATGGGCCATAATACACTAATGCAGGAATCTTAAGGATCCTTAACCAGGCAAAATTCCATTAAATTTAGTGGAAATACTTCTGTGTAGGAAGAAGGTCAATCTTTTAGGAGATGACCTTAAAGCCAAAACCATGTGATGGACCTTAGATCACTACTCATAGAACAAAATTACAACAAGTGTTTTCAAAAATATCATTTTGCAAAACCTTTTTTGTTTCTTTTTGAGGACATATGATTTTCAGCAATTACCTGTACTGTTTAATTTTAAGGCTTTTTTTCTTTTAAATATGGTATCTATTATAGGCACGTAGAATGTGTTTTTTAAAGAGAAAATATTCTTACTGCTACTCAATGTGTTACTCACATATTTTTGTTTCTGTGGTTTACTCCTCCCATGACATTTAGCAATGTAATAGCTACAATCTTATGATATTAGAAAGACAATCCTTGAGTTAGGTAGACCTAATCTCAGTAAGGGAAATTAAAGAAATGCTGGAGGAAAATATGGCAATTGGTAACTTCATACATATTTTCCCAATACAATTTGGTTAAATATATTTTAAGCAGATTGTATCTAATAGTTTTTTGCACTAATTTAAATTCTGCACAATGATTTACTTCCATATACCAAAAATGCACTAATTTTTAATGTGTTTGTATAATTTAAGATCTATGTATTAAAATTAAGTATCTTTTTTTCATCAGTTTTATAGGTTAAGAAGCAGCCACTGACTGCAACTAATTATAATTCTATTACTAAGAGTTTAGCTACAAATTATAATGAATTTTGGAAAAGCATTATATCTTTGTAAAAATATAATATTGCTTATAAAATGTGTTTTAGCCTGTATTAGAGTAACAATCAAAATTCAGCCAGCAAACAAGGTAATGTTTATAGTCCTCTCAAAGTAAAAAAATTTTTTTGTTGTCTTTTTAGTATAGAGAGTGTTTTTCCTTTGAAGAGTTAATCCTGTTTCTTTAGTTTCATGAAACATCCCTGGATCAGTGTTCTGACAAAACAGCCGTCCTACAACAAGAAAATAATTTCTTTCAAATAGCTTCTTTCCTTTGTGTCCTTGTCGATGTATAGTCTTGGGAAAAAAATGTCTGCTGGGGTCACTGTTTCAAAGTATGGAAGATTCCTTTCAAAAGAAGTAATACAACTCTTCAATTACATTTTTCTATGTGTAGAGAAACTTCATTATGAAAGTGGTAGTCAGGTCAAACCTCTGCTGTCATCCTGTCAGTCATTAGGATATATTGTGCTTCCAAAAACAGCTACACTAAACCAGCTGCTGAATCTTTATATAAGAGCAGACTATGGCAAATCAATGAAAATAATAAAATTAATTTTATTCAACCAAATTAACAGAAAGAAGACAATATATCTTAGATTATATTAACTTGTTTGGTATATGACTTCCATTTATTTTTGTTTGTCTGATTCATAAACTAGCTGAGGATTGATTCCATGTCATTAACATCTCACGTTCATTTGTTTTGGTTTATAGCAACTTCATAAATAAGAGTGTTTGTAAAAGATGTGCTTAAAAATTACTTCTTTTAATTAGCTTCTGATGGCTTGCACCCTGTTCAGTTTTTCATGGTATTCCCAGCTCAGGATTTAATTTGCAGAACAGATGGAATTAGTGACAAAAGTAACATTTGGAACATATTTCAATTTAATTTTGCTCATCCCAGAAGTAAATTTTATTCCTATATATTTGTAAATTGGATTGCTCCCCCATTGCTTACCAAGAAAAGTCAGATGTTACTTTTATTTAAGCTGCCCTTTCTTGAGAGAAATGCATTAATGATAATTCAGTTAGGTGTTTTTTTCAGAAACCACAGTATAGCTTCTATGGGCTGCGCTGGGGCCATAACTTAGAGGAAATGAGTATCCAATGAGATCCCCACTTACATCTGCCTTTACTGAAACTCCAGCAGCAATAAATCCTAGCCCTCACATGAAGCTTTCTGTTTGATCCTTAGCTGTTCACTGGATTTTTAAACCTCTCATGTCTGTCCTTCCTCTTCTGGTGCAGACAGGGACTCTGAGGTAGCACCAGGTTAAGAATGTTCCTGAGAAATGTTAACCAGGTTTCTGTGGCATCCTGCCTCCTGCCAGCACTATGGCAAGAGCAACCTTCATGCATGATTTGTGGAGCTATGGCTCACTGGCTACAGAATGACCATTCCTGCCGTGAGGACTGGGAGGAGAGAGCAGCTGTTGCAAATCAGGCCTCCTGCATAGCATTAAAACCCCAGCTGGAAGTTGCACTTGAGTTTTTTTTTTTTTTGAAAAAAAAGAGGGCAAATGTTATTCTTGGTCTCAGTTACAATAAACAGGTTGAAATTTGTGATGTATCTCTTTTTTTTTTTTTTTCCTAACAGTTTTTACTTCTATCTACCTATTGAAATTATGGCATAAAAAACATGCATACCCAAAAAAAGGGACAGAAATTCTCCTTACATTCTTATAACTCTTAGTTCCTGTTTCCAGATATTCTCTAGATGAAGGCAAAGGTTGAATTATTTACCTTAAACAGAGGAGCTGCAGTCAGATTATCAATATTAATTTCTTCTTATGTAGTTGGAGTGATTCCTATAGTGATGTTTTTCCTTCTGTCACTGTCACTTATATGATGGAAGCAATAAACAGGTGTGGCCAGCTTGTGAGAGCTGGCTTTTCAGCCCTGGTGGGAACATGGTGGCAAAGTATTCCAAATTATTCCTGGGGATGCAGGGAGGGAGGAAGCGAGAAGCAACACTGAGTGCAAATACAATGAAAATTCATAAAATTCTAGAATCATAGAATGGTTAGGATTGGAAGTGACCTTAAAGATTATCTAGTTCCAAGATCCCTGCTATGGGGAGGAAAATCTCTTACTAGATTGGCTTGTTCAAAGCCCCATCCAACCTGACCTTGAATACTTCCAAGGATGGAGCATCCACAAATTATCTGAAAAACCTGTTCCAAAGTCTCACCAACTCCCAAGTAAGCAATTTCTTCCTAATATCTAATCTAAACCTGCCCTCTTCAGTTTAGAACCCTTGCCCCTTTTTCTGTCACTATCTGCCCATATAAAAAGTTGCTCTCTCCTTATAAGCCCTCTTAAGGTACAGGAAAGCCATAATAAGGTCTCCCCAAAGCTTTCTCTACTCCAGGTTGAACAACCTCAGCTTTGTCAGCCTGTCCTTGCTCTACTCTGAATATTCTTTGCAACCCTCCTTTGGACCTGCTCCAACAGATCCACATCTTTCTTGTGCTGAGGACTTGGATGCAGCAGTCCAGGTGAGATCAGGACACTCTGAGATGTCATAATAAAAAAGGAGGTGCTGTGCTGAGTTTTGGTCTGTGCATGCCTCTGCTGTCCCCCGATTGATCTGCAAGCGGTTTTAGCAGTAGCCACGATAACAGCGTGCCAAGTCCCTGACAGCTGGTGGCTGGTGGCTGCCAGTCTGAAACATCTCAGAGCCATGTGGCAGATTTCTGCAAGAAAAACAAAACAGAACAAAATCCCTAGCAGCAGAATTCTGCTTGCATTTGCATTTCTCGGTCTGATGCACCGTTTTGACCACTGCTGATGTCACTGCAGCAACAGTCGCAGTTTCCATGGCAGTTAATATTACAGCTAATATTGTTAAAAATCTCATACAAAGGGAGAAAAAGGCTGTTATACATCTGCAGAATTCCCACTCAGTACATTTGATGGTTTTTCCTGTTTGGTTTTGCTTGTTTTCCTCAGGAAAAAAGAGGTGATTTGGTGCTTTGGGTGCTGCATAGCTACATCTTTCAGAACTAGTGTGTGCTAAGACAAAAAAAAAAGAAAAAAAAAATTGGAAAATGTTCATCAAATTATTAATTATTTATAAGCTCCATATCTTCTCTTGGGCATCACATGTATGTGGAGACAAGAAATTATTGTCAGCCTAACTGCAAAGAGAACATTCACATTGAAATACCCCAAACAGGGATTTTATTCCAACTATTACCAAGTGAGTTCAGTACCCAAGTAACACAGTACAGCTCTACTAGGAATAATACTCTCAAAATTATTAGTTAATACAAGTTAGACTTGTGAATATCTACCCTTCCTCTGAGCTGCTGTGATGGTCCTTCTGGGCAACAAGGTCAGGAACACCAGTGCTGCTGGAGGGAGAGGCTGGGTGCCTTAGGGAGCTGGATCTTTCCCAAGAGGAGCTCTGAAGACCCTCACATTCCAGCCCTGCATCCACCTGTGGCTCTTCTTATGTTTCCCTGTCAGAGCCTGCAGACACAAAGGTCTGTTGCTTGTCAGGCAGTCAGTATATCACTATAATTATATATGGTAGTGTGGTAGAATTGACAGCTTTTGCTCAGGTGAGGGATACTGCTGGACAGCTGTAAATCAAAACCATGGGATATTGGCAGCAAAGTAGAGAAATGAGTGCAACAACCCTTTGCAGTTTTGACATTTGACATTTTTGCCAGATTTACCCCATTCTGATTTTGTTACTCTGGACAATTTAAGCTTGTATCTGTAGGTTATGGATATATCTGATCAATGGAACAGGTTTGCCTTTGCTTGCTAAGCAAATAAATGGTATTCACATCATATGCTCTTCAACTTTAGGTATTCTTAATTGCTGTACTACAGGCACTTCTTTCTTGCTATATGACAGTGCAGGGAATTCAAATCCCTAATTTCTCTTAGTTCAGTCTGCAGTGAGCCAGGCAAATGCCCCTTTCTGTCCTCTTATGAGTGATTCATGCAGTTTGATAGTTTTTTGAGGTAATGTTGCTAAAACCTTATCAGTTTTTTTAAAGGAGTTCATGAGAATTCTTCTCTTACACAATAATCCTTTACAATTTTAAATCCTGACATTGCAGTCCAAAACAGTGTTATGGGCCTATGTATAGTTCAGCGACTTCAGAATGAATTGGAAAGTGCACAGATTAATAAAAGTGCATCTCCATAGAAGTTAACAAATTGGAATGAAATTACTTAAATGCTGGTTACTTTTATTTCTTTATGAACCTGTAACTGAGAAATGGAATTAGCAGCCTGGGACAGAATATGGGTGCTTAGAATGTTTCAGTAGTTTGGAGTCCATCACAATAAAAGTAACTTACTAGTGTGACACATAAACTAGTAAGTTGCTGTAGTTGCTGTAGCCTAATTTTGGGGAAACAGCATAAGGACCTTAAAAAAAATTAAAAGATTAATTAGTTAAAATGTGGAGAATTGTTCCTATGGTTTCAGAATAAGAAGATATATGAAATTTTGTATAAGTAGTAGAAGAGGCCAATAAATGTCCAAAATATTCTTAAAAGAAATACTTGGTGAAATGAAGAGGAAAAACAAAACGAAAGATAAGAGAAGAAGATTGCTAAAAATAAAAGCTGGCCACTGTTTCTGACAACATGAAAAAGATAACACCTCTTGTAATGATGTCACCTTGGGGAAACAACGCATCAGTATGCAATGTCTAACAAACTGTGGGGGAGACATTCATCCAAGGGAAATGTCATGCCCAGAGGTGCTGCAATTCTGACAGACTGAGAAAAACATTGTAAGTCAGGCAGGAATGCTCACTGTTGTGGAGCAAGAAACTTTGTTGTTTCTTTTCTTTATATCTAATATTAAAACTATTCAAATACAATTATGTGCATTTTTATTACTAATTTTTATTTCCAATTATGGTTGGAAGCAAAGCTATGTTAATTGCTGAGATGTAGCTGTAGTGTCCTGGTAGATTACTGCTATTCATGAAGGTAAATGAGGTTTTGCTTTAAGCAGGCAGAAGAAAGGTGAGTCAACATTTTCTAGTCAGACCATGTGTCTGTACTGAAAATCATGCTACAAAGTTTTTAACATAAGCAGTGGGTCTGTACTTGTTTTGTTGTAATAACTACTTTCAGCTTTTCACAAAACAAACTTTTTTGACAGTTTTTTTCTTATAAGAGTTTTGAAAAGGTCAAAGCTTTTTGACCTTTTCAAAATGAAAGACCTCACTTTTTTTCACCAACAAGTGACATTTTGAAAAATAAACTAATCCTAGTGAAACAATTGTTTTAAAGGTCATAACCAAATGACCTAGACCAAATTTAAAAAAATGTTTTCTGAAAATTCAAAATGTTTTCTCTTTTACATTCTGTTAAAAGATAGGAAATATATTTGAGATATTTGAACCATTCACAGGATGACAAGAGAATTCATTTTCTAGTTGCACTGTAGTATGTGGAAGATTCAGGTTTTAGACATGTTAAATATTTATTGTTTTTCCACCCAGGGAGACAGATTATATCAAGTTGCTCAGGGACTTTTACATCTGAGTTTTTAGCATCTCCAGAGGTATATCTCTGCCACACATCTGGCTACAGTGTTTGCCCACATTCATAGTGAATTTGTACACGAAGTTAGAATTTGTCTGTGTTTCCTATGAAGTAGACCTGAGAGAACTGAAAGTTGCTCAGCTTGGAGACGAGAAGACTCAGGGGAGATCTTATTGTAGCCTTCCAACATATAAAATTTCTTGTAAGAAAGATAGAGAAAATCTTGTTACCAAAGCCTGTAGAGGCAGGGCAAAGAACAATGGTTTTAAATTGAAAGAGGATAGATTTAGATTGGATAAAATGAAAAAAAAAAAAAATTGATGGTGAGAGTGGTGAGATGCTGGTTGCCCATGGAAATTTCCCAGAGAAATTACTGATTTCTTTGGGATAGGTTGCCTAGGGAAGTTGTGGATGCCCCATCCATGGAAGTGTTCAAGGCCAGGTTGGATGGGACATTTGAATAACCTGATCTAATGAAAGATGCCCTTGACTGTGGTAGGGAATTTGAAGTAGATCATCTTTGAAGCTCCCTGCCAACCCAAACCTTTGTGGAAATCTATGATTCTGTGTTGCAAACAGTGTCTGGTGTCTCTCACACTGCTGTCCACCTCTGAGTCTGTGTTTGGTGCTTCCCACAAACACTTTAAGAGGGGACTATGACCCACCCAAATGGGTGCTTGCCCTACTGTCAATCCCAGAGATGCATCCAGCTGAACTTGGTGCTTATAACTGCAATCCTAGGAAGTCAACATTCCAGCCAGTTTGTTTTAACCCCCTTATCTAGTCCTCATTTGAGTATTTGGCTGTAGTGATATTACAGGAGACAGTGTCAAGGGTGCCTTGTCAATATTAAGTCATACTCCCACGCATGGATCACATGATACAGTCTGTGTCCAATGGCATGGTAGAATATTGCATTTCCTGCAGTAGTTTTGAAGGCATAAGGCCACACTGAAGTACTTTGGTAAAAGGCAATTGAAGTTTTTCTCTGTACATCTTTATTGCTCACTTCAGCTCTCCAAAACATATTTATTAAATTCAATTCTTTTAAAATGGGACTTCACGGAAATAACCTTCTGGTATTTAATTCAGATGCTTGAGAACAAGTGAGCACTGGAATTATAATGAAAGTTTGTAAATTTGTGAAATGTATATCAATTTTATAGCTGAATTTTTAAAGGAGAACAAAATATGTTTCTACTGCACTGAGATCTGTCATATTACCAGAACTGTACCAAGAGTTTCAGTGTTCAGAGCAGTTTAATTCTACATCTATATGGCTTTTGTGTTAGACCCCATTAGTGTCAGCGTTAATCACAATCCCAGTAAGAAATGGACTCAGGCTTTATAAGGTATTTTTGAGAATGCCCCTTCTTGGAGCTAACAAAGTAAAGAAAAAAGACAACAGAGAGCCTCATGGTCCTTCCCATGTGAGAGCTCCAAGGTGTAGAATGCCACAGGATGCATTGCTGCTCAGGGCACAACACACAGAAGCTCACCATCATTGTAGTCTCTATTGGTCTTCTGGCCTTTTCTTAGAGGAAAACTCTTCTGTTCTCAGCTTCTGCTATGAAAACAACAGACTTTTGCATAAGATCTTGCAGGTTTACTTTAAGGCAAAGACAAGGTCACACAAGTGATGCAATCACCAGTACCAAGTGTGAGCTGCCTGCAACCTCCTCTCTTATAATCAGTCCTCTAAGTTTATCCTGCAGCCAAGTGTTGTCACTATACTGCAAAAGTTTCATATTCCTAGAGTTTCATACCGCCTTGGATGTTTCCCATAAGCAGCTCCTTAAGCATTCTCTGTCTTCTTCTCACAGCAGCCAACTGACTCCAGTTCCCCTCAACCACCCATCCCACTCTTATAGCACTCTTCTTCTCATTGGTTACAGCTGTGCCCTGTTTAAGTCAGGTCAGCTCCTAATCTTTAGTAATTAGCCCAGCTGCAGCTCTTTAGGGGTGAGATTACTTTCTATACTACCTTTATTTTCTTATGTTCTATCCCCCTATAGCCAAGGAAAAGTAACACGAGGCAGGCCTGAGTCCCTGCTGTCCATGCAGCAAAGCACTGGAGAGCACAGCCTGTAACATGCATCTCTGACTCCTCAGTGTATGGTAGTCTTCTGGGTAGCCTCAGTTTGTCTCTCATACTCCATTTCATGTTCTTTGGGCAGCTTCTACCTGCTGCTGTGAAATAGGTGTCCTTCTTCCAAAAGCAGGAGAAGCATTAATTGCAGCTGAAGTACAGACAATTTATACTCTTCGGCCCTCTCCTTAGATAATGCTCTCATGTCATCTTAGATTTATCTTATGTGAAATGCTAAATAAATACCCATTATCTAGAAAAGGGTGGTTTTTGCCTGTATGGAGAAGGAATGAGCACCAAATGAACTGCTTTTGTCACTTTACTGCCTATAGACAGGAGTGTCAGCGCATTGGATGGCCTCTCCAAAGAATAATGTTGAAATGAGAAAAAAAAAATTGGAAAAGTTCTGTCAGTTTCTAATCTGCAACACTGGGGTGCTTACCAAGATTTCCAATAAACAGAAACAGGTGAAATTCAATAAAGGAGACAAAGTGTGGGCTAAATTTTTATTCTTCTTGCAGTATTTGCAGTAATCTGCTCCTGTCAGAGTACCCACGTAATTTACAGTATATGTGGGGAATAGAAGAAGGAATAGTTGGAATCAAGTTTAGTAGGTAGCAGGTTTATTTGTCGGTCTTCTCTTTTGCTCCTTGCAGTACACTTTTTTTCCCCCCCCAGTAATTAACTTCCATGGGTATTTAATTTAATTCTTTCGGCATCAGCCTTTCTGGATTATTGTTTTTCCAATATTTATTCTCTGTATGATGGCAGTCCTGGCTTGTGCAATTATCCTTAAGGGCATTCCAGTTTTTCTTACTTTTTTTTCGTAGTGCTTTACAGCCAAGTGCTACACGTTTGATTAAAGTGGCAGTTTGCTCTGACTCATTTATGGCCTTTATGTGCCTTTTACTCCAAGTGCTACAACTGAAAGCTTTTAGTGATGGCCAGAAAGTGAGGTGGGACTTCTCTATTTGTTTTGAAATGTAAAGACTAAATTTAATCCTAATAAAACAAACAAATTTTAAGTGAGATTGATCAGTAAATACTGCATTATTTGCGTCCAAATTAATGGATTTTTCATGTTTGTGCCATTAGTTCCTAATAAGAACACTGGAATGAACTGTGCTGCAAATGCAAAATTGCGTAAACTATTTCATCTTCCGTCCTTATGGTTTTGATATATTTCTTATAATGCCATAATTCCAGTCAGAGTTACTTAAGAGGGAGAGATCCAGGACAGGATTAGGCTGTAGCAGAAGAATGCAGCTGCAGAAAGAGCATCATGACAAAGGCCAGTCTGAGATTCAGCAGATCACAGACTCTCCTTAGCTGTTTTTGTTGACAGATATCCTGCATTGCTCACACTAGAGTGAAAGCTGGCCCTTTCCATACTGCAGCTCTGTAGACAGCAATCCCCCTCTGGAAAAAAAAAAAGATAAATTGTTAGTCTATCTCTGCAGAAGATCTGAATCAAGAACATTATGCTCAAATTAAAAAAAAGTCTCTAATTCTCTTCTCATTTAAACAGTAGCAAATGAGAAATAATTCTGAAGAAGGAACTAGAAATTTCTGTGAGAACAGGGAAGAATTTTAGCTGTTTAACTTAGTAATAGATATGCATTAAAATCTTACTCTCATTGCACTGTGTACTTATTCTTGCTTGTTCAGCTCTCATATTTTATAAGGGCAAGTTTTTTTAATATATTTGTGAATGTCTGATTTTGTCTTCCTTCTAAAAAGCCTTTCTATTGTGTAATAAATACTGAGAATAGTCTGAAAAAAAATGCTGCTTAGTTCGTGAAGGAACAAAATCACATCTGCATTATAAGTCCAGAGGCTTAAAGTAATGACTTGGCCTTTGGTGGACAAATGTTGAATGACTGAATCATTGCCCCTTAAGTTAAATAGAGAAATACTGCAGATGTAGCTTTTGCCAGTTATGGCTTTCAGATACTCCTTGGGACTCCTGTGCCTCCAAATGCAATTGTCAACTGACCCAGAAATATCATAGCTGTTTATATAATTAGGTGGTTCACTCATGATGGTATAACTGCCACCAAATACAATAGCAAACAAAACCATTCCATTTAGTTTGCAGTTTTAGCAAGGGATCATTTGAGCAGCATATAACAGTATGGAGATTTTTACTTATCCAGAGATTTTTTCCATGACAGATCCTCTTAGAAAAGATGTATGAGCCAAGCAATATTTTGGACAGACCTCAAAGTAAAGCTTTTTGGAGTGTACAATTTAGATGCCATGAAGTTCAAGGCCATTTTGTATAAGGCATTGAGCAACCTGGTGTAGTGGGAGCTGTCCCTGCCCATGGCAGGGGAAATTTGGACTAGATGATTTTTAGGGTTCCACTCCAACCCTTAATATTCTACGATTCTAATTTTCTCTTGACTTTAAAGTCTGTTTTAAATCAGAGAGAAAAAAATACATCTTCTATGAGAAAAATACTGAAAATATCTTCTGACAGTTCTAAGCATTCAGTGGTATTCTGACCTTGGTTAAAAATCTGGGCAGAAGGTAATTAAAATAAAATTGAAAAGTTTGGTTTAAAAAAATGGTTCAAAAAGAATAGTTCAGAATTTTTAGTTTGTCTCTCTCTTTCTCGAAAAAAATTCAGTGACATTGCAAATCATTATTATTGTGCAGAGAATTACTTATTAACTAGGGTAATCCTGATCGCCTTATGAAGCAAATACAGATAAAAAATATTATAAAGACATAGGCGAAAAAAAAAACGTTGCTTCTTTATCTACCCACAATGGAAAATATAATTAATATAGAGGGGGGCATGACATGATAAAAAAGTTTAAAAAGTTAAAAGTAATCATTCTAGAGGATGGCAAAGCTCATGTATGCTGAAGTGCTTTGTAATAAAATATAGAATATCAGTCTTAAAGGTGTAGGTGAAAAGAAACTTCTAGCTTTTGCTGAACATGAAATATGAGCTAGATACAATCTGTAACTTAAATTCATAACAAAGATTCCAGTTTCTCCTACATCACCCAGGGAATGGTTTGTCATCAGAATTTATACATGTAATTATAAAAAATATTATTGATCAGCTGTGTTCTCAAAACAGACAATACTGAGGAGGTATATATGTAAAGTGGACTTGCAAGGTAAAATAAATATATCAGAAATAGAGGAGACTTTCATGCTCATAACACATTGAATAACTGAAGCTTATGGGATCAAGGAGGACCAGCAGTGGTAGTTGCAAATATTGATATTTGAAAACTTTACTAAAGCTGATGACACGCCTTTGCATAATGACTGTGTTTTCTATCACTTCTATTTTGTATATTGTTCAGGCTCTCATGTTGCTTTTCATACCTAAACTAGGATGGTTTCTTTTCAAAGAGAGTTATAAGACATTGATGGCTTTAAAAGAATACAAAACCTGAAGTTTTAAGGAGAAAAAATTATGTGAGATATGCTATAAAACTGAAAGACTTTACGAAATAGCAGGATTAACGAAGAGCCTAGTTCTGATTTATGATGGGAGGATCTATCAAAATTAATAGCACTTTTATATTTGCTAGGGGATTTTCTGAGCTAAAGAGAATATGCTACATAATTACTCATGTGGATTTTTCAAAATGAAGATCAACAGGATAGCATTGGACTCTCTCTCCAGGCTCCACTGGCTGTACCAGCTTCCCAAGGGCTATAATCTGAGTTTAGATGCATTACTCAAAACTAGACACTTCCATTTACATATCCTAATTTGAAGCTGAGTCCTACACAAAGTGCTGAGAAATTCTAACTCTCTTTCTTTTTTAAATATTACAACACATTTACTGTTCCAATGAGGGATGCAGCCTTGCTGTTCTCCTTTGTGGTAGACTTAGATCAGACATGTTTTACAGTCACTTCTAAAGGAAAAAAATGCCTTCTGATGGATATGACGAAGGGATTTTTTTTCCCATTCCAATTTTTAGAGATTTTTAGCAATGGATATGGATCGAGGTTTTCCTGTTACATTTTATTAGTTTTTTTGTCAAGTCTACTTTTGCCATTTTCAGCTGTCTAAAATTACTCAAACAGAATGGCCCCTTACACAAAGGAATTATTTCCTAGGGCTATGAATAGCAGGACACAGACCCTGAACAGGACTCTGAATTCAGGAGGATCTAGCACAAAGAGACTGCAAAAGTGGCATGCCTGTGGCAATCCATTTTGCCAAGCACAATGTGGTGCAGTTAAATTCTACTGTTTTGTACTAAATGGAATCTTTTGAAGAAGCTTGTCTCCATTTCTGAGTATGAGGTGCAGTAATCTACAAACCAAGAATGAGTGTATCAGCCTGTGAAATATTATTGCTGGGTCAGGAAAACTAGGCAAAATTCAGTATAACAAGGGCCTTTTGCTCTGCATCTTGTCATCTTGTCGTCTCATCTTGCTCAGGTATTTTAAGAAGATGAAATATGTCCTATCAGTGGGATAGCTCTACGTATGTTTTGCATTTCAGCTTGTGGTATTTCATCATCTTTATTGATTCCTGCACTTATCCAACCCATCCTCCTAAGCCATGAGATACTCTCAGTTAAAAGCCAACTTGAACTATCACCAAGAAAAGGGATAACTCCACATTGTTAACATAGGAATTCAAGTGTTTTCTTCATAGAAGCTTACTGAGTTTTTGTACAAATTTTAGGGACATGCATTGTCCCCTAAGTATTTTCAAATCTTTTTTTATTTTTTGTTATGAGGATATTTTCATGTATGGCTTGGTTTCCTTATCTATAGTAAAAGCATGGTGAGAACTATGTTCAGTTTAATGATATTCAGCCAAATTGCAACAGACTTAATCAGGGGGTAGTGTTTGAATTCATTAGAAAATAGGTATCTAACTGTTGATGCTGCCACGTTTGCTGCCTGAAGCACTCTGCCTGCACATTTACATGCTGCTGTATCTCAGAAGTGGGAAGAAAAAGAGCATGCTGGTTTTACAATAATTAATCAAAATCTAGTAAGAAACACAGCTAATGTTGACTAATATCATGATGAGTAGCAATGGCCTGCTAAGTATCCCAAAACACTGTTAAAATCTCAAGATACATTCTCTTAATAGAATACAGTGAAATAACATACAGGGAGAGAAATATTTTAAATTTTTAAATGGGAAAAAATGATCTGATAATACTACAGCTTTACTACATTTGTAATTATGTTTGTCAAAGAAAGGAAAAATCTGTTGGAAGAAAACACTGGTATATAGCCTATCAAAGAAACCCCTCTGAGCCTGACTGAAGAAACTGCATTTCAGTGACCCTCAGAATGCTGCCAAGGTCATCCAGTCATCCAGCCCTTCGCTTCTGTGCTACAGCCATTCATGCAAATTAAAGCTGCCTGCAGGCCTGCTGCAACTTGCAGTATGCACATAGCTCTTTGAAGAGTTCTGAATATGTGCAAGTAGATTATTTGGGTTAACTTTCTTTTCCAGTCCTTCTTTTATTTGTCAGTTTAGGATTCTTGTTACCTCTAGCCTTCTTCATCTCATACCATACATCCAATTTGCACATTTTACAAGAAAGAATGACTTTTTTTTGATGTAAAGTGAGATGTAGTCAAAGGGAAAAATTACATCAAGGGAGGAAGAAAGCCTGGAGAAAGCACTAGGATGTGGCTGCCACAAAAACCTAACATGAATTCTACTTATTTTGCTTGAGCAGTTTCAGTGTTTGTTGTTGCTCTCATAATTTTGTTATCACTTCAAGCAGCAATGTAAGCAGCATTTTGAATTTCACTTGTTATGAGCTATGTTATAATTGTGTTGTTGCTCATTTGTGGCTGCGTAGTGACTGAAACAGATGTGGCTCTTTGGGGTGAGCAGTGCTCAGGGGCTTGTCTCTTTGTAATTGCTCAGGGCACTGATGAATTCACAGGAGATAGCTCAATGTTATGACAAAAAAAAACTTAAACAAGAGTGAGGACAAAGAAAAAAAATATAACTCTGAGTGCTGAGGCCATCCACTTGGTATAGACTCTTTACTCTTTTATCTTGTTGTGTATTTGTTTCATCATGTCCCTGTATAGCTTCACATGTGGCAGAAAGCATAGTAAGAGTTGCATTTCACAACAGAGCTGTCAGGCAGCCGAGCTCAGCCTTCTGTGTCATTTCATGGAAGTTTGGGGGCTGCTTGTGAATGCATTAAACCATTTCTACCTTTCAGAGAGGGTGCAGTAAACTTAAGGGCACTCTGTGCTTTTTTAGAGGTGAATGTACTTTCATTTTTGGCTGAGTCATACAGCTATAAGGACTTGCAAAGCAAAAAATCACTCCTTGTTTTTTCCCTTTCTTGAAAAGAAGAAAACTAAACTGTATGAATAAACGTACCAAATAATGGCCAAAACCAGATACAAACAGTTAAGAAAACAAACTCTTGGATGGAGTTGAAGTTTAGACAACCTTTTAAGTCTCTTGTGAGAGAAGAGGATTAATTTGTGTTGGGACATCTGCTTAGAGCTTACTCTGTAGCTCATCCATCCAGATTTAGTATCTCAGGGCATCATAAGATGGAGTCCCGTTCAGTTTCTCATTTGAGACCATGATAAAATCATTACTTAAAGCCCTGTTTCCTTCAGAGTTCTTTTCCTGCAGTGAGCTTCTTGTAGCTGATGCAAAGACATTTCTGAAAATATTATAAGTTGTTCCTGTGGTACTTTGCCCAAGTAATTTCCAGTGATTCTTGGCATATCTTTATGTAAAATGATCACTACTTACAAACATAGTCAAGAAAATGCCAGCATAACTTCACAATCTGAGCATAGATTCTGGGGTTTTCTGTCAGTGTTTTGGAAACAAGTTCTTTTGCCTTTGCCAAGCAAGCAGGCAGCCCCTAAAGCCTGGAAACTTGTGACTGGTTCCCTGCCTGCTTCCCCTCTTGAAACTCAAAGTTTCAGGTAGCCTCCTCACTTCACATTTTTCCAAAAATTAACTTGATTTCTGTCTGCTTGTAATACAACCTGTAGCTAATAATGAGACTGGAAGAGTATTGGGGTTTTTTTGGCTGTATTCCTGTCTCCTTTTTAACCTCAGGCATTGTCAAACTCTAAATGAGTTGAAAAATTAGTTATAAAAAGCACAAAGTATTGATTAGGCAAAACTAGGTTTCTCAGACAATAACATTGATTTCATTTTCTTAAATTTGAAAAAATTAATTTAAAAATTTCTTCAAGTCACAAAGGAACACAAATCTGTTGACCTGATATACATGAAATGTTTTACTTGAGATCAGTTGGTCCATTATTTAATTGTGTTTGAACAAGTATCTCATGAAAACTAGAGCTGGGATGCCTTCCATCCTAGGATTTTATCTGTCAAAATCCACCATAGTTTTTGAGCTGCTTGAATCACATCTGTGCATTTGGTGCAGGCTATGTCTGTGATGCATCACAACAATTGCACTTCTTTTCCAAATGCACTAAGATCAGAGGCATAAATGGTTCCCTGACTACTTCTGCATCATTGTTAGTAACTTGCTGGTTCTTACTGTTTGTTGGAGGAAGTCTGAAGGCCATTAATGGCATGAAAGAGATCTAAGGGATTTGAGAGTTTTGAGACTACACTAGGTCAAATGCAATATTTTGAATTTGGAAAAAAATAATTCAAAATCAAAGTGGGATACTTTGTAATAGTTATATTGTCATTAAAAAAATAGAAAGAAGTTTTAGATTAAACAAAACATCAGATTGCCAGGATTTCTTACAGGATGGAAGCTTTTACTCTTTGTAAATTCTAATTTCAGCTTAACTTGCTGATACTAAATTAATCCAATCTTGGGAATAATATTGAGCTACTAAGAACTTAATTATTGTGATTGGTGTAGGCTTTCTTGGTCAAATGGTGTTGTACAGAACATTTTAAATTCTTTCAGACAATACCTAAATCTGCTGAAGCTTACATTTGCTGTTGTTGATTGATGCCAAAAATACTGCAAATTGAAAAAGGAAGTTTGTTTGTTTTGGAGTGTTTTTTTCTTTTTGTTTTATTGATCTCCCTGTCTTGTTGAGAATGTTTAGCTGACCAAGTGGAGCCAGTGTTCATCCAGGTCTCTAGTCCTACAAATGCAGCAAACTAAGTTTGAATAGCTGGTGTCAACTGCATTACTGCTAGGCTGTATAAATAATGCAGAAGACACTGTCTTCTTAAAAAAATAATTATTTGACTGTTTGAATTCATGGCTTCAGCTTAAGAGAGTTGTATGCAGTGAGGTGTGCACAGCCTTCACTTTAACCTCATTGCTTTTCAGTTTTTAGAGAAGGATGACACTATATACTTCACTAATGCAAGATGGAGGGACAATTAATTGCTCTGGTCTTCTAAGCCATGTTAGGCTAAAAAAGGCCAGCAACAATACTTGTTCTTCACTAATGTAGTTCTAAGAACAAGCTAATATAGACAGTCTGTTTAGAATAAATTGAACATCACATTTTTGTTTAAATGACAATTTTGTACTTTTAGGCCATAAATTTTATCTTTTAAATTTTGAAGCTTTCTTATACAGTGGGTAAGATGTACCTGTTTTGTAGACAAGTACATCATTTGTTCTGGTACTTCAGCACACCTTGTAATTTAGCAATGTCCCCAAACGTATGTGTGCATCATCACTGATTCACAAAATTTAATGGGTCTTTCCTATAAAGGTATAAAAACCTTTTAGTTGTTTTTATTCTGCAGTCATACTGCCGGATCAAGCACAATACACCCACAGCCTTTCTACACAGAGTATTTGGCTTATCATGAAAGGCATAAAACCAAAAAAAAAACCAAACCCAGCCACCAAGCCAGAGCAGTGCAGTGAGGGGGAGTGCTGGAGCAGTCCGGAAGAGAACTCTGTCAAATGTGTGCTTCCCACTCTCAGTCTGCTGCACCCATTCTGCTCCGTGCTTTGGGAGAGGGGACAGCTGTGGCCAGGAGGAGGAATGGTAATGCAAAGGAAAGCTATCTTAGTACAGTATGGTAGAAGAAGCAAATATAACTGTAATGTTTTATGTTAAATATTAGGCAGTGTACAAAATCAAATGGAAACAATGGACAGTACCTTTTTCCCAGCTGGTAAATATCCATATGTTCCTGCTCTGAGGATACTCTACTCCTGCACTAGTACATTTGTGACAGAGTTACCTAGTAGTGCTTTTCAGCTGTTCCCATGTTGCCTGGGGTACTAAATGAGTCCTGCAGGAGTTTTCTTTGCTGTTTCATTGAGTTTCCTTTGTGAGGGAAAACTGCCCATACTCCACAAGGCAAAATACCATCTTTCTACCCATTCAGAAAGAAAACTAAGGCAAAAAAAAAGAAGCTTGAAATATAGGAATTAAATTATGTAATCCATTTCTGCCCTCTAATTTGAAGCTTTTAGGACCAAAAAAATATTTAAAAATTGCTTGTATAGTTAGTGACAGTCAACAGTTTCTGCAACAAAATGGTCATGCACTTCCAAACCTATGGGCTGATTATTGTAAGAGTGCCAATTAATGCTTTAAGATAAGAATCTTTTTATTTTCTGGCCATATTTTTCTTAGTAGGAACCAGTAAATTAGCTAGAGAAAGAGCAGTGTATGCAGGTAGCTGGTTCCCATCTTCCATGGCTGCATGGCTGGATAAACACACACACATTTAGCAAATTGCAGTGCTGGAGCCAGGAGGGTCTAGGTACAGAAATGTGGGATGATTTGTAGAAACAGGCTGTGTCTTACTGTTTGAGCTGAGGGAACAAAGAGTGGGGCAAAGATGGAGATGAGCTCTCAGGCATACAGAGCCTGTAAGTGAAGATTGGTCCTGTAAGCTCAACCCAATTAGATCGATCAGTGAGGCAAGTTAGCATGCACTTATGTGATCATTTTAGTGTAGATTGGAAGGACAATTAGAATAGGATCCTTAAATCATCTCCACTTGCAGTACTTCAGCTGTGGCAAGGAATGAGCTCAGAACTGATACCATGTAGTCCTGCAGACTAAAAGAAAACCAGAAGATGAACTGTAGGAACTTAGGGCCTTACATTTTTTGGACCATACTAAAACAAATCTAAAGTAATCTTCAAAATGCATGAAGTGTAGACACTGAGTCCATTGCACCAATTATTTTTTTCAATAGATCAGCTTCTACTGCTTTGCAAGATAGAAGTTTACATTTAAGTATCTTGTTCCCATCACCTATTTTAGTTTTGGGCTTGCAGCTTCTGCTTACAGACACAGCTTACATGCATCAAAATCTCCTAAATTTAGGGAGAAAATAGTTTGAATAATAATAGTAATCATTATCATCTGCCTATAAACTTTGTCTTGCATTTTTGATTGCTTAAAAAGCATTCTTAGAAATGCTACTGGAAAGCAGTGGTGGAGGGGTTAAATATGTACTTTCACTAAAACATTGGCATTCTTCACTCTGTTCTGAGACATGCCAAGGTAAAGAAATGTGTGAATTATCTTTCACTAGTGTGAAACTAGCAAGAAAAAAGAAGACAATATGTTCAAGAAATCAGTTTCACAAGATTTGAAATCACAAGCTCTGAAAATCTTAACAGAAACCAAATGGTTTCTTTGTGGTGCTACTACAGTACAAGAATTTAGATTGCATGGTTATTATACTGTGTGTTTCTTCCTTAATATACTTGAATTTTTTTACAGTTTAACCTTCACATTGACTTTTGGGGATATTGAAACAATTATAGTTTTTCTATCATGTGCTTTATCTTAAGTTTTTGATATGCATTTGCAGCTGTAACAGTTTTTTCTTTTTTTCTCAGGGAAAGATAACGAAGGTTATAGCAGAACTGAAAAAAGGAACAGTTTTCATGAAGGACATATATTAGTGTGGACTAAGGGCATAATTGAAGTTGTTTTTGATGTAGTTGGAAACAGCTGAGTCTGAGGCTGCTGTACGCACATGAAAGCTCTGGTTCTTACAGTTGTGCTTACTGCAGCATTTTTCATTGCAGCCCTGAAGTACTGGCATATCTGAAGTACTGAGATGTCTGAATTTTGCAGCAGAGACAGAAACAGAATAAAAATTCAGTGGACATGGGATTCTGAGGTCGTAGATCTCACTGTGCAAAAAAGGGGGGACTGTAAGAGAAAGTGTGCATTTCCCTAAAGCTTGCCTTTACTTCAATATTGGTAATTGGAAATATTAATTGGAAATATTAAAATATTTTTAATGATCCTTGAAGTGTCCAAAGCAAGTATGAGGGAGTAGATACTATTGTGAATAGTTCTTGTCATTATACTATTCACAATAGTATCTACTACACCAGTTTCTTTGTCATTCTAAGGAAACTGGTGTAAGGGACACCATTAGAAAAACCAATCTGAAAGAGGAACCTAATCTTAAATCAGTTTTAGCATACAAATACATAGAAAGGCAAGAATGAAAATCCTGGAAGGATGAGTAACCAAGACTAGTCAGGCATTAGCTTCCCTCCCACTATGTACAAATGACAGGAATCCATGCTGGGAGAAGTTATGTTTACTGAGACAGATGGCGTGGAAGTATGGAAAGTGCCTTGTTGCAGAGAGCTGTGGTAGCATCAGGTGCAATTGAAACAAGTCTAGAAGGGATTTTGCCAAAATTTTATGTGGAAAAGATGTGGGATCAGAGAAGGTCCTCAGTCCTAGAACATAAAATAGATTAAATACTCTAGACAAGAAAACATCTAGATATGACATCAAAGTCAAAGCAGAAGCAATAAGACTCCATCAGATCAATAAGGCAATCCAGTGTGAATCCTCAAGGATGAATTAGAAACAAGCACAGTTTTTTTAAAAACTCTATCAATTAAATTAAAAAAGGGGAAAACAAATAATCAAGCAAGGAAACAATAAAAGCTTTCTTCAAGTGAGTAACAGCCAAGAAGTAATTAACAAATTCTAGAGAACTCTAATGGGGAGTAAATCCTAAAGAGCAGAGATTAAAGACAACTCATGACCTTCCATATGTAAAGTACAAGAAATCTCCATACAAGAAAGCTCTATACAACCAGAAATAAGAAGCCATTTTCAGAGTAAATGGCTCTGTCCTAGCAAAGCTGTGATTTGACCTCCATGAAAGACCATTACTGTAGAATCAGAAAATAATGTTACCCCATATTGACTAATCATTATGGTGGTTGTAAAACAACTGCACAGCAAATTATAGATCTAGAAACAACTGAAGGTACTGAAACAGACATGGCTGTCAGTGTCTGCTTTATGTATTGATGATAATCTTGTGTGACCTTTCCAGAGAGAGAATATTTATATCCTGTGGAGTCATAAATCTGGCACCTGACATTTAGTTTTTGCACATAGAGCTGGATGAAATGTTCAGTACACTGATGTCTTTGCAATGCTATTTTGTCACTACAGATGGCTCTGCACAAGCACAGAGGGAAAGAAAAATTCTGGTATCTTTATAAGGATATCAACATCCATCCAGGAGAGGTTCAGTGGGATGAAAACATTTTAACTACCATCGTTCGTGTACATGTCATAAGCTGTGACAGTGAGGCAGAAAACAGCCAAGGATGGTAATGCTTATAAAGAGGGAAGAACAAAGAACTAAAATTAGAGAACCTTTCTTCTTAAGATAGTAGGATTTGGTATCCTGTTTATCAGAATGAAGAAAGTGAATCTGATTCTAGGGGGTTATGCTTGCCTCTGAAGTGAAGTGGAAAGCAACAGTATAGAGATATTATGTCACCTGTCTAAATTTTGGCCTCATTTGTGGGCAGGAGAATGTAAATCAGTATCTGTGCAAGAATATAAAATAACAGACCCCAGTAGTACAACATGGAGCATTTGAAACAGTGAGATACGTGGGTGATCCCTTCATATTCCTGCTCTGAGCTCCTGGACAGGTGAAAAGATGGAAAGAATACTGATGGCAGGAAAGTTAAAAGAAGAGCCAGATGTTTGTGGGAGTGTACTTTTTAGCAGGAATCAAATCTTCTGTGGCTGTACCCAAATATAGAAAGAGCTTTTGGCTTAATCATTCAGGATGAAGTGGTACTACCAGCTTAGCAGTGGTTATCCTGCTGTTAAAATTGAACTCTCAAATTACAAATGTTCATTAGTGAGAACTATGGGCAAAACCTCCAAACTGTTGACATGTGTTGTATGTTGATATTATCTCAGTGCTGGGAGGTTTAGAATCAAAGAACCACAGAATGTCATGATAGCCTGTGTCTTTATGATAGTTCCACAGCTTGAACACTCCTGGACAATGGTAAACTGCTGAAATGGTTACTGTGCATCATCCTGATTTAATCAGTTTTTCAGTTTTAAAAAATAAGCAATAAGAACTCAAAATAGTTATTAAGTGACATGAATGATTAGCACAGCAGGCATAAGTCATGTAGAGCAGAATATACAAAAAATGTATTATATTTTTGGAACACAGAACTGTACCTCTGGGACGTCTTAATCAGGAGCTACTGCAAAAGCATTTATGTCCCATTGGGATTTGCAGTTTCTGCTAATAGATTCAAGAAGGTTACACATTCAAGAATGTGTGCAACAGCTTTTCATAGATTTAAAAAAATAAAAAGAAGAAGAAGAAAGCTTTATGGTAGTCAAGTTGGAGAAGGGAAAATCAGGAAAGGGAAAATATATTAGAGATTCAAAGGGATCTGCTACAGCTAAATGTTTTAGGAAACTGCACACCCTATCTAGGCAATAACCAATAGAGACACAGAAGTGATTGCAAGCAATCTGCCAAGATTTGGTTTTATTAGGGTCAGAGGTGGTATTGGCATGTGAGGTGCAGACAAAAATAATCACTGCAAGCCCATTACCATATTGCTTCTCTCCTCATATATTAGTTTTGAGGTAAATTCTGCACGTTTGGAAGAGAATGAAATGTTAACAAATAGCAATGTTGCATGCAGTCAGAAACAGTACAGCAGAAATTCACCTAAAAGTAAACTGAAGTATTAAAAAACATAATAAACATTATTTGGCTTGTATTTTTCTTTATTGGGTTGAAAATAGAACATGGGGAATGGATGCTAGTAAGGAAGTCAGATGAAAAAACCTTCAGGTTTCTGAAAGGAAAGTATTTGGAGAAAGGTCAAAAGTCAAAGTGTAGAGTACAGCAAGAAAAAAAAGAATCTAATAATTTAGATTCTTAGATTTTGATAACTTTGCCATATTTTGGGGGGGTGGGGGTAAGATGGGGGAGGAAGTCTTGGGATCTTTTACTTGTGACTGTTTCCTGAAGCTCAAGGAAGAAAGCACTTGTGCTGTACTCCTGAGTCATCTTAAACTCTTGTGTTGAGTATGTGATCATCTTACACGTGGTTAAAAAAAACCCCAAAACAACAAAAAAAATTAAATTTTTAAAGTCTCTAATGGCCAAATAGAAATTGTCACCTTGCAAACTAGCAAGCATTTCAGGCTTTTCCAGGCAGCAGAAAGGCTTTAGGAAATGGTAGCGATCAGTTTCAGCATCTTAAGGTAATCCATCGGGAAATAACCAGTGTGTGCTGAGGTGTTCGTCACAGGTTACTTAATAATGACAAAATGCTGTCAGTCACGTCAAAGAAAGAATTTACTTTCTTAGGGAGCATCTTATCCTGGGTTATCAATGTGGTTGTTTCAGGGCTATAATATAGTTATGCAGAAACAACTCCTTGGGCTTTGGGGGATTTTTAGATCTCAAATCATCATCATCATCATCCTAATAAGTTTTTTTAAGTTTCCAAAGAACACTTTATAATTCAAAATCAATTACTGAGAATTTAGAAAGTATTATTTTTAAAAAATATGTTGAAATACATAATCCAATAGATATCAGTTAAGACATAAAATGCTAATGTTTGTACACAGCATTATTGAAGAAATGTTTTTTCCATCTAGATAAATTACAACTGTACCAGAATATTTTTATTAATGTTCAAGAGAACGGAAAGCTTGCTGTGACAGACTTTTCTTCTTTCTTTGTCCTCAAATTAAATGAGCATTTACATTTTAAATCATGGCCTGATACAGTCTAAATGGGCAAATGCAGCAGAAGCACTCTTAATTAATGCCTGCATTTATTAGCAATTTTTAACTAAAACCCGCTGCAATTTGTAAAAATTATTATAAATCACTTGAGTGTATACTCTGCATTTGGCAGAATGAAAATGCACTTAACTTTCAGTGACCAATTTTTAAAACAGTTTGTTCTACTTTGAAGCCCAATGTTATGGACATTTTCAACCTATTGCCTCATTAACTACATTCATATTAAAATACCACTCCATTTCAAATGAGAAGATAATTATAATACCTTGAAGCAAATGAGATGTTATTGCAATAATTAAATCTGAAATGAGATGCAGATAGTTTGGACCTGCTGCTTTGCTAGCTCTTTAGTACTGAATACTGCTTCCATTGGTCACACTGAATTACAATATTGCATACCAATAGAAATGTAATACCTGATAGATTAAAACTGCTCTTGCAGGCTGACAGTTTATTGATGACTGGATACTTTGTTCACCATTTACAATAAATTACTTATTTTCCTGTGTAGCTTTTTCAGTTGTATACTCTCTTTCTGCATAGAAGAGGGAAAAGAAGAAGGATGCTGTAAAGTTCAACCTCGTTCTTTAATTTCTTCAGTCATGGTGATGACCCTTTGCCTTGAGTAGCTGAGACTGTAGAAAAAGTCAAGGAGAAAGTCACTTACTATAGAATGTTCCCACTGTACTGTCTCAAGACTGAACATACTAATCATGTCTAGCTGAGGAAGAAGTTTTTACTGCCTTTTTTTTCCCCAGCTCTTAGAGAGAACAGTGTGGGGTTTGGAGTCAGGGCTGTCTCTATGGAAGAGCAGTAATCTAAAAATTTTACAATTGATCTCATAAACCATAAATTTTTCAGTTAACTTTGTCCATATTCTGTCAGTGTACAGCTCCTTGTTTCAGGAGAGGAAGCAACAGAAGATATTTTGCATTTGAACTTGAATAAGGGAATTTATCTTTAGGAAATACTGCAGCCACTCTTTTTTATCATTTTTCTGATACAGCATTCAGTTAAATTAAAATTTATGGACAGGTATGGTATGTTCTGTACATTAGTTGTTGATTGTAATTTTAATGCTACTGATCAGCATTAATAAAGACATTATCTAATTTAGCCATCTTATTTCACATGTATCCTCATAAAAGTAGTATTTGTTAATGAAAATCCTACAAGTTATAATGCTAAGCAGTGCAGTGGTTTGCAATAGATAATCCTAACCTTATTTTTAAGACTGGTTTTTTAACTTGTACCACATATAAAGCAGACACAGAATAGAAAAAGAACCAAGAGTATTTAATATTTCTTGTTTTGTATATACCCCATTGCCGGATGTCTTTCAGCATTATCTTTTGATGCTGAGAGCATTATTGTTTACATAAAAGGTTAAAAAACAAACAAAAACCCCTGCAAAGAAAACCCCTGCAAAAATGACAAGGAGAGATTAAATGGACAATGCAGAAGGGGATTTTCAGCAACATGATTTCCATTTGGCAGAAGGCTGTTGCCTTAAAAAAGATGTGATTTTCCCCAGAGGCAGTTTGCCATCAAATCAATGTTTGTAAAAGTTTTTTACTCTCAGTGCAGGGCAGAACTGTGAATATGCAGGTGGTATAGAAACCACATGTGTTGCATTCGTACTGCCTTAACTAATAGGCAATCTGGTAACTATCAAAGGAGAATTCATATCAGGTAGGCAAGTGCAGCATGTCTGAGTTCCCTGGTGGCACAGCATAAATGGCACATTGAGACATCACAGAGAATTAGCTTTCACGTTAGAAGCCAGTTACTCTGGGTTTAAGGCTGTATCCAGGCAATCCAAACACCCCCTGCTCAGCAGTGCCTAACCTGGGTAGTGCTTAGAAGTCATTTTGTGCCTTTCTGCCTGGTGATGGAAGTGCTCCGTGGTTGGTCTGCAGCAGTGCTCTGCTCCTGGTAAAACAAACACCAGTGCCAGGCACAGCCACACATTGTCCTGCCACCCCAGGTTCACCTGCTCCAGGGATGGGCAGAGGACAGCTCTTCTTCTCCTTGGCCTCCCAACATGATGGGACCCCTCTTAAAATTCACCTGCAACAGGTTTCATGTTGTAAGTAGATTCAGAGAGAAAGGGGAGTTAACTATACCTGTGCTAAAGCAAAAGGATAAAATGTACAGCTGAAGAAACATCCCAGAAGAAACTGATCCTGGCAGCAAGAAGCTGCTTGTGCTGCGATTTCCTCCCACCCTGGAGAGCGAGACTGATTTCCAGAGTGACTCCGGCATTACTGAAAGGAGGAGGACAGGAGAAAGCACAGGACTGTGTGCCTGGTGATTTAGGACGTGTTTGGAAATATCCACAGACCATTCTGTCTTCTGCTGCTTTTGATGTCTGCAAGTATTAGTTTAGGAAACCCCACTTTTGTTTCTGTCTACATGTGGGTAATTGTAATTGTTCTGATCAAAGCCAAGTGCAGGCAGTGACATGTGCCAGTTACATGGGAATATGTGCTTAGATGTCATTTGTTGTATTCTTTGCAGTAATTTTACGCAGCATCTTCTGATTTCTTCAGGACCAATGGGACATATATGACAGATTATCACAATACTGCACAAGGCTACAGACTTTGTTTCCTTGTCTCCCTTTTTACTGCCACAAATCTCATATTCCTTTCACCATGTTTCTACAGGTTTAACAAAAAACTCCAACAAAACAAAACCGCTAGACAAACAAACAAAAATTCAAAAAAAAAAAAAAAAAGGAGAAAGAAAGGAGAAAGAACAAAAGAAGGCTTTTCTATGCCTAAAACCTTAGAATCCCTGGGCAGAAAGTCAGTGCAATGGATTTACTCCTGCATAGACAGAGACACCTTTTCTCAGCACTAGGTCAGGCACACACACAAGGGGAGATACAAGCAGGAGATCAAACACCTGTAGTCAGCACTTTTACTGGCTGGTGCGGGAGAGTCTTCTCCACAGTGGTTTTTTTAAACAATAAACCCTTGTGAAGCTGTTAGCCCTCCCTTACCGCTTGTGGAGATGCTCAGCAGGTGGCTCTGGAAGCTCAAACACACTTCACAGTTTCAGTGTCTGAGTGATTTTGCAATTTCAAACATGCAGGAACCTTTCATTAGATTTAACTGTGTTTTTAGAGACAGGGTCAGCATAAAGATTTCTTTCACTAACTGGAGAGCTTAATTGGATAATCCTTAAATGATGAAATGCATAACAGACTGAAAGAGCTCCCTGAAGTCAAGTGTCATTATTTTATCCTGTGAGATGGTGTGAGTATTGAAATTTCAGATTTTAGGGTGCAGGTTAAATTACAGGACTCTCCCAGGGAGCCTGTACTCCTTTATTTGCAGTATACAAATAAATTGCATTGATTGGAAAAGGGTGGTAGAAAACCTCTGCAGGTTTTCTTTTGATTCAGATATCTTTGAAACTGCTTCTTGGACCTTAAAAATCTCAAGACATTGAACTTGGAGGCCTGACATCTTTTTGAATACAGACTGAAGTAAATGCATTTGCAGTGAAAAATCAAACTTCAGTTGATTTTAGTATTTTTTATCTACCTTATTTATAATAAAAAATTAATGTTTAAATTGTTTTATAATTTTAATCCTGCCTAAAGGAGAATATTTGAAAAATTATGTCTTCTGAGGTTATTTCTTAGAGCTGCTTCTGTGGCCCAGATATACAGTGTCAAGTAGGAAGCAGAAATGAATAAAAGCACACTTTCCTAAACTGCAAAACTGATAATGAAATATTAAAATCTCAATGCACACAAAACATTTTTTTTATAGTATACATTTCATAATTTCAGTCTAACATGCAGTAGGAAAATGAAGATCAGAACAGAGTTCCTAAAGGAGTTCTGGGTGTGATAATTGGTCTTTTAGTGAGAAATGGTTATGAGAATAAAACATCTTGCATTTATTCTGATGTGCCACACATCATGAAAGTTTTGATAATTCATGTATCTATTTATGTTATTTCTTTAACTCACAGTTGCCTCATTTGCGCCATTCCAAAATTTATGTCTTAAACAGCTCATAAATTAGAATCACAGAGATCTTCCTCAGTGAAGAATCAAGTATAAATGATTATTACTTTATAAAATAGGGTTTACATCTGTTATCACATGCCTGATACTCTCAGAAAGTGACCAGAAGGGCCTCTGAATTGTAAACCAGCCTTTCCAGTTCCTCCTTCCTCCTCCTCTTAGTTCTGGCATCCTTATCTTATTCAGCAGTCAGAGAGATGCTACAATAAAATGAAATTTCAAAGCAAGTTACATTAGGACTGAAATGTACTAGTTATCCATGACAGGGAGGGTGCTTGGACTTAGTTTGACATCCTAGATTGTATCCACGAAATGGCATGAAGGCTGTCACCCAGACTTTTCCACAGAAAATAATTGTCCCAGATCAGAATGTGCAAACAAGGAAGGATCTCTGTAGTGTGAGTGACAGCAGCATTAAATCCCCACTCCAGAAGTGTAAAGACTAACTTTGCAGTGCGGAGACACCTAACAGACACTTACTGAGTCATTTCACAGAGTTTCTGAGGCTTAGTAAGCATTTCATAAGCCAGTTAAATATTCACAATGTCAACTTTCATTTTAAATATTTTTAAAATTTTTGGAAATTAGTAACCATTTGCCTGTTGTGATTTTTAAATGAACAGAATTGTTTTACTTTGGGTTCTAAATGAAGCTTCATGGCTGCAAAAAAAGGTGGCAAAAATGTTACTCAGAATTTAATGTCTCAGGATATCCCAGAAGGCAAGAAATAACCACATTTTTGCTTACAAGTTTGAAATATTTTATATATCCTGTTAAGCATCTTTACCTTTTAAAGCTACCCAGTACAAAACAGCTGTCCATAGTGTTTTTCCTTGGAGTTCTTTTGTTTGTTTGTTTGCTTGTTTTGTAATAGTTTTTTTCTCCCCTAAAATGAAAACAGTAATTCATATAAGGAAGTAATTTCGGTATATAGGGGCAAAAACACCAACAGCTGAAAAATAAAATCTCTCTTCTTTTCAAATATCAAATGCCCATTGGCCATTGGTAATTGATTACTGTATTCCAGTCTCAATCCTTTCTACTCAAGTCTTCTTTCACCAGCTAGTTCATCAACTGGTTTTTACTGTCACCTTTTGTTCTTGCTGCAGACTGGCTTTTGCAGCTGAACCTCTTACTGTTCAGGATATAGCTGCTTGTTTGTTTGTTTGTTTTTAGTTCTGAGACCGATAAAAGCATATTAAGGTTAATGAATGCAAAAATTTTCCAGCAGTTTCCAGAGATGAGAATGTCAGAGGTTCAAATTGGGTAAGCTCCCTAGTAACAGAGACATAATAAACAACATTCAGAATAAAATGATCTGAGGTTGAAGTCAGTAATGATAAATTCATTGCAGTGCTTTAAAGTGTAATCTTCCCCTTTCCACTAATCTAGATTTCTTTCCTTTCTTCATCCTATTTCCAGTTATTTGTACTTCACTCTTCATTAGTAAATTATGACAGTACCAGTTCTTATTGCTACCTTTGTATTAATGTGAATTGGAGCCATTGTCATTTCTCAAAAGATTACTCTGGAAGCTCATAATGTGAAAATACTGAAATCTTGATGGCCATAGCTGATTGCATGATTTGAATGCATCAGATTATACCAGCTCCCTGGCTGGCCTGTGATTCTGTGGCCTCTATATGCAGAAATACAGTAGCATTTTAAGTAATATAAATTATTAGGTTTTTTTCTGGAAGGGTCCACTGAAGCAGTGCTGTAGCAATGTGGTTTTGTGGAATATATATTGATGAGTTTAGAAGTATTAGCCTTGGTCAAAAGCTTCATTTGAAAACAAAGCTTTCTTAATTGTCCTAGAAAAAGTATTCCTTCTCTGTCTAGATATATATGATGCCACTATCCCTGCTTTCTATGTCCTAATATTTAATAATTAATACTGCTTAATTCTCAAAAATTTATTTTTCTAATTAAAATTAGAGAGCAGTAAAACAACAGTACAGGAAGGCAGGAATCAGAGAGGCTGAGTTATATGCCTTAATGTATTTTTGTGTCCTGCTGGAAAAACTGCAGTGGTGTAAAACCTGTTCAACAATCTCAGAAGGATTTACATGCTAAAACTACTGAGGGCTTCTTACCTACCAGGTTATCAGTACCACCACAGGGTGACAGATTTACCACTGGGGTACTTTTTCTTTCCTTGTGTTGTGCATCCTTTACTCACAGTGTGCAGTGTGCCATTCAGAGGTCAGTGTTCAGTGGTGCACCATCAGAGTCATCTGTGGGCCAAAGTCCTGAAATTTGGAAAGCCTTTTTATATTGATCTAAGCCTTTAACCTTATATATGGCTGCTGGAACAGGAATGAAAAATGCTAATGCTTGTGTTAGTATAATCCATGAAAACAGCATTTTCCTAAATGCATAGTCCATTACGCTCCTGGCCAAGTTGGAAAAAGCAAGAATTAAGTAGAGCTTCAACTCCTGTGACATTCTCAAAGACCCCTTTCAAGACTAAAATGAAATTAAGCTTAAGATGTGCACAGTGAAGTGGCCATACTTTGCTATTTGAAAAGGAAAAATTCTGGATTTACTTTGAGCAAACATTTCAGTATGGAAAAATAAAGCCTTGCTTTTACTGGCTTATTTTTCTTTTGCCTCGCTGTCAGCAGCTGCACTGTACCTTTTGTTGTTTGTTTGTTTGGGTATAAATACACTGTGAAGACATATGCCTCAGAGTAAAGATCTGTCATTAATTGTCTAATTTCACTCATGTTTCTACATTAATCTCAGTTAAACAAATGATGCATGGAAGGATTTTCTTTCATTTTACTTACAGGCTGCTCCTGTTATGGATGATAGGAGGCACATTCCATTTCGTCTTCCTCTTGTCCAGGCTGACAGCATTCTCAATCTGACTTTCTAGCAAACATCTTTTTCTAGATACCTAGTAATTAATTTCACTACATACAGTTTTAATTTATTAGTGATGGAATGGATGAACACAGGAAATATTTTTGAAGAAAGAATTAGAGTTTTAATAACTTACACTAGGAAAGAAAAATTTAGTTATTGACATTTTTATTTTCTTTAAATGAAGATTAGAAAAGTCAGCTGGTTACGACAAAATCTGTTCTTCATCATTTGAGGCATTTTCAAGGTAGACTAATTCAGCTACCCCTGATCTATTTCCACTCAAGTATGACACCCTAACCTTGAGCTAGAAGAAATTTTAAGCATGAAAAAATTGTTGTACCATCTCAGAGTAGGGTAAAGAAATTGAATGGAATTCTGTATGAAAGGCTGTACATTGGTCCAGAACCAGGTCAATGCCAGATATCTTTCCAGCTCTTTGTGGCTTGGGGGCACAGAAAAAGTACATCTGATTTTGAAAGGCTCTTGAATCCTCTGGCCTTGTATGAGCTAGTCTGGGTCTTTTACCACAGCCCAAGTAATTGTGAAATACAACCATTTGAAGTAACAAGAAAAACAAAATGTCTTACTGTGTTTTATCAATACAATTTAATGAATAAGATTGCTTTTGTCTGGTTGAGAGGCACACCTGAATAGACAGAGTTAGGTTTATTTGATTTAGCTTTTTTGTGTCATTTGTAGCAGTTTGACAGCAGTGTCAGTCCACGCTGACAAGCGCATGGGGCTTCAAGAATACAAGAGTTGCAATAAAGGCATCAGGAGTGCCTCAAAAATAAGTGTGACATTGCTATTTGAGGCTGTCAAAAGAAAAATAGTGTTTAGAAGCAATGATGTTTGATTTAAATTCTCAAGAATCTGGATTATGAGAATAAACAACAATAATGGCAGTGCAAATATATAGTACATAATATTGAGCAATGATGCATATAAATTTGTAACTGCATTACTTATATTTCACCAAACAAGTCCCTGGGAAACATTCAGGGTTATCCTAGATGGTGCTCAGGAGCCTGATCTGGTTGAAGATGTCCTTTACTAGAGGGGAGGTTGAACTAGTTGCCCCTTGAAGATCTCTTCCATTCCAAACCATTCTATGGTTCTATAATTCTATGTTATCTTTGTTGTTAAGAATCTTTTCAGTGGAAATAAAACAACTTAGTGAATTATAAGGAAATTATTATGAAAGAAGTTTCATTATGCAGACAGAGTTTTGTTGCTTTTCCATGGTCATGTTAAGTGGTTGGCTCTAGGACTCATTCCCAAAATAATAATTAAGATGTAACCCACCACTAAGAGCTCTGAGTATTTATGTAGCATCATTGGTTTTTATCTCTGTATATTCTTTCATTTAAAGGTCAGCTAGGTATGAACTGTAAAGTCTTTAAACTGTCCCTTTCCTCAAAATATTTCTTTTTCTTTTCCCATACTTGCAAAGAAGAAAAATATTTCATAATTCTGTTAGTATTTATTATAGCTATAACCACAGTATTCCTGGTGTCTTTCAAATAAATGAAAGATTTTTTCTTTCAATCACAAAAGAACAAGGATTATTTATGAAAGGCAGTTTTTTTAATACATACAATTTAATCTGAATAGAAATATGAAATTTTCTCATATACTGTCTTGTATTTTCTGCACAATACTATAACTCAAGATTAAAATGATTTTAGTTTTTCAGATGCATTTCTGTGTATTGATATGTTTAGATTTCTGTAAGGGTAATCATTATTCTACTTCATAATGGCTGGAATTGGGATTACAACATAATTCTTTTTTTCCTTCTAAATTACTGACTCTTATAAACTTAATTTCATGGAAATACAGTTCTTTTCTGGGAATAAATTACAGGCATGAGTAGGTAGGTGAGTATTCCTCTCATTGGTAATGATTATAACTTTGTAGATTTTACTGGGTCTGGCTAGGACAGAGTTAATTTTCCTCATAGCAGGCCCATATTGCTGTAATTTGGATTTGTGACTAAAACAGCATTGGTTGCTCACCAGTGTTTTGGCTATTGCTGAGCAGTGCTTACCCAGCACCAAGGATTTTTCTTTCCCACTCCGTATCCCCAGTGACTTGGTTGGGGCGCACAGAAAGTTTGGAGGGGACACAGCCAGGAGAAAGGACCTGAACTGGCCAGTGGGATAGTCCATCTTACATTCATCAAAAAAACAAACCACAACAACAACAACAAAAAAACTGAAGGGAGGGTTTTTTAAGGAAAATAGCCTTGCTCAGAGAGCTTCTGGTAATCAGTCTATTTGTGAGTGATGGTGAGTAGTTACCTTCGCAACATATCCTTTGTTTCCTTTCAGTTTTTCTTCCTTTTTATTTCTTCATCTATTAAACTATCTCGACATTGAATCTTTCTTTTGGTCTTCTGATTTCTCTCCTGTCCCTCTGCAGTGGGAGTTGAGGGGGAGTGAAAAAGCAGATGTGTGGTTAATTTTAGGCTGCGTGTTCTATCTTCATGTAAACAGAAAATACAGAAATGTACCAAAGATGTGAAGAGATTTCTAAGAAGTTGTTTAAAAAATAAACAAACCCAAAGCACAAAATAAACGAAATGCTCCAAACAAAACCCTCCACCCTCCCTCCTCATAAAGCACGGAATGATAAAGGGACTAGATTTTTCATAAATAGTAATTTTCATCAGAGCATGGCAACTACTTGTCATCACAATTTCCAGAAATTATGATGGATGTTTGGACATATTAATGGTGGCTTTCTATAGCATGGCTACTTTTAAGTATTGGAAAGAATATATGAAAGAAAGCAAGTGAAAGCATTTTTGTTTTATGTGGAATTTAAGGATGGAGAATAAGATTCATCTCTTCAGTTCAAAGATCTGACTTGATCTTCTGAACTCTGTTTATTGTCAATGTCTTACAGAAGAAAAGTAAATAGAACCATACAACAACCGAGGTTGGAAAGGACATCAAAAGATCATCTGGTCCAACCTTTAATACTAAAGTGCCATTATTTCTGTAGTAAAGATGAATTGCATTTTGGAACAGCCTGATTCTCTTCCTTGGTTGAAAAGAAGGTCCATGTTGGAGAGTTGAGATTAAAACCACTTACTCATGTGGTTTGGGTGAATGAAATACTCAGATTTATATTGTGCCTGTGTGGAGTCATTGTTCGATGAATGTTCTTTTGTTAGCTACAAAGAATAGTTTCTTCTTCTACCTGCTCCCACATTCCTGTTTTCTGAAATCCTAAATTTGTTTCAGCTAGAATTTACCAAATTCTCTCAATGTATTATTTAGGGAGAATATTTTTAGCCTACTAAAATGCTCAATACATTGTTAGTATTGAAAAATATATATTAAAAATAAGATATAACTTTTATTATTCAAGAGCACATAAATATAATGATTAAAGCATGACTAACAAGCCAAGTGACATCATAATAATTATAAAGCAGGTTGCTATCTCGTTCAGAGTTCTTCAGGTGTGACTTGGTTAATTTGATGTGTCACAACTACATTACTGATAGTTCCCATCAGCTGGACCAACAGAGGTGTAAAGGATGGTGTTATGGGTAATATTTTCTGTTGGGATGTTTAAAGAATGAAGTAAATTTAATGGAAATAAAAGTATCTTAAAATAAAGAGAAGTTTAAGACATTGATAATAATATTTAAACTATGACACAGAACCTTCTTTTGAAACCAATTAAAGAGAAAAATAAATGTCCAATATAAAAGATAAGGGAATAAGGAATGTTTTTCAAATTACAGTCAGTCCAAATCAAATCGAGAGGCTAGAAAAGATAATTAGTCCAGAGCATAAGTTCAGATGTTTACTCTTGAAAATGCTTAAACAGTAAGGAAATCAATCCATCTTAGCCTCTGATGTTAAAAATCTGTTGCTTCATTGTATTTTTCCTCAGATTAAGAGATGAGATTGATTTATAGAAACAAATTCAGAGCAATAACTACTCAGGGTTTTAGCTTAACTGCAAATACCTCAAATTAAAAATACTATGTGGCTGTTTAAACTTTGACAAGCTCATATAAATAACAATATTTTTTTATATATTGGATCATTTATAACAGTACTTTGGTAAATCCCCTCCAAATTTAAAAGAAGTTGAGAGCTAACAATAGAAGGTAAGTTGTAGGCACAGGTTTGTGGTAGCTGGGAGTGGGGCTGTGTCCAGCCTCACCCCCAATGGGCACAGCTGTGAGCAGCAGGTGAGCAGCACTGACAGCAATGAGCCATGGAGCGCCCAGGGACACTGACCAGCACCAAAGGGAACAGAGGGCACTCAGGGGCAGTGCAGCAGCATGAGGGGTGTAAAAGGTTGGGCTAAAGAACAAGAAGGGCAGATACTTACAGCTTTCTGATGTGGCATGATGTGCCTCTGTGTGGACAGATACCTGAAGCCTCCTGATGAGGTATGGTGTTCCTCTGTGTGGGTTAATGCTTAAAGCTTTCTGAAATGGTATAACACTATTCTGTGTATCATGGCTGTCTTGACTCTACAATATGCTGAGACAAGAAGTATGTAAAGTAGAATTATTTTTAGAAATTGCTTTAACAATTTACAGTGTTTAAAGAAAATTAGACTAAAGACATAAAAAGTTGGAAAAAGCAAAGATTGTTATTATTTCTTTGTTCTTATTTTCATGTTATCTTCTGACTTAAACTTTTTTTCTTGATACTGATTTTAGTTTAAATGGATGCTTAGTGTCCAATGGAAGAAGTAAAGCTGCTCTTCCACCAGAGTGTGTTTGACTCAACTGTGATGTGATCACAGATCGTGAACAAATCGTGACTGTGCAAAATTATCCCACATAGGCTACAGGAGTTACAATTTTTCATTAGACTTCTGTAGCTATCAGAGGTTCCTGTGCTCTTTTTGCAGTATGACGGAGGGAGGCAAGTGCCTTTTCTTTTATGTTGCATATATATGAATTTGGCACTTTGTGCAACTTAAAGATAAATGTTGGAGTGTGAGATGGTGCATTGGGCTTTGCTGTATCTGAAGACAGAAGTTCCCAAGGTCAGTAGATAGAGAGGACACTCTGCTAACCGTGCATCATGCTGCCTCCTTGTTCACCTTTGTAACGCTTGTTGGAGCTCTTGTTTCACAAACTTTGAGGGACAGTTCCTTCCCAGGGCTGTTTCTACACCATCACGGGTAGCAGGGGCCATTCTCTGACACCAAGGCTGACTGGAAGGGCACTGCCCATGTTCATGTAAATCTCTTCCTCTGCAAAACTTATTGCAGCAAGAATGCTTGTTCACTCAAGACAGACTGTTCTTTGGCTTAAACCAAAACAGTACCAGGCTTGGTGCTGTCAGTAGGACAGCATGGATGATCGTGACAGTATGTATAATCATGGAGATGCAGTTTTCTGGATGGTACCTTTTTCTGATGGCTCTGTTTATGTCATTATTTCAGATTCTCTCTAGGAGTTCAAAGTAGCCCCAGTTCTTTACATAGCAGTGGCCACTCCTCTGCTGACTTGTGGCACTTTTTTTTTATTGTGATTATCTTCTTTCAAATTAAGAGAAATCATTGCTACTGAAAGCATTAAACCCAACAAGTATCAAGTTCAAAGCATAGATTTTCTTCCTCCAACTGAATTAGGCTCAAGACTTATTTTTGTTGCCACGGCCTTATCCTGAATAATGGAAGTTATGAATATGGATTCATGTCAGTGTAAGCTATATCTTGTCAACTAGATGAACTTCTTCTTAAATCACATGGAAAAAGTCATGGTCTTACCATGCATCATTAACCAGATTTGTAATTGTGGGTTGACTGTATGCTGTTTTTAATTAGTTCAAACACAAAATTACTTGTTTACATAGTTGCCCTTAATACTATTATTTTCTTATACCACAAGATTTAAATTTTTCTCTTCAAAAAAAAGTTTATAAATAATGAAAATTAAGTCTACTTGCAGTGATAGCCTAAGTTCTTTGTTATGCTTTTCTAAACTTTATTCTGCTTGGGACATAGATCTAAAACTCAGCAATTCAGTACCATACAGGTATTAAACTAGATACTCAATCAATAGTCTTACTCAGTCTTTCATGCTTTATTGGTACATCCTGACCATCAGGTGCAGAAAATAACAGCATTACTATCCTTTTTTATGGTGACAAGTAGTGATGCTTGTATGGAGTTTTCTCACTCAAAAAAGTGAAATTACTTATGAATGAAAGTCAGCAATTACTCCCTTTACGAATCTCCTTCCCATGACCTGAACTCTAAACACTTTCCCCCTGTTCCTTTGACTTTCTAATCAGCTAAAGATATGATATTACTCTCTAATCCTTTCTATTACCCTTATCTCAATTCTTCCATCAAATTCCCTTTGAACAGCATGTAGTTTTTTTCATTGTCTGTAATACAGAGGATAGAATGTTTGTTTTGGTATTTTAAAAAAATCTCTGATATTAATATAAATACATGATCTTGAATTACAGTGTTGTCCTGCAGCTTGTATTGACATTAGCTGACTTGCAATCTACCCAAAAACTGCTGACAACTTCAGTATCCAAGATATCAGCCTATCTGGCCCATTTTCAGGGCTATGAATTGTATGGGTCCTGAGATTTGATTGATACAGCCATTCCATGAAAAAAAGCTTCTCCCAGGCCTGTTTATGTTCTGTTTTTAATGTTGCAAAATGTGTAACCTTCCCAAGAATAGAAGATACAAACATTGTGTGCTCTCTTGATGATTACTCCTATCACTAGATTAAGATGCAGCCAGCTTTGTTTTACCATGGGTTTGTGTTGGGTACTTAAGCAAACTTGAAGATGCCTGCCTAATCTGCAATTATAGACAGACCCCAGGGCATCTAGATCCATAAGTCAGGCTTGGATCAGACAGATTTGGCTTCAGAAGGCTGGAAAACCTCCTGTTGATTATTTGTATGCTTGAGTAATCTTGCCCCTCTCTTCAGTGGGATGGGCTTACCTGTGGAGATTGACGAATACCATCTAAATAAAATGTACAGTTGTAGTGCTTTTGGATTTGTTCTGATTGCCTTGATTTAGACCATTGAATGAGGTTAACAGAATACCACTTTTTGGAACTTCAAGTCAAATAATATAAGATACCGTTGAAATGCTGGCTAAATTAGAGGCCACCTAATTTTTTCAGGACTGTTTCAAAAGAAGAATGTAAGATTTGGTTCATAAGGTTGACCTTGCTATATTAAGACAGGCAAATGTTTGGATTCAAAAAAATTTAAATTATTATAGTTTCATGTGAAATTAATAAGTAATTCAGTTTCTTTTGACTTTAAAATGATGAGAAAAACAGTTATTGCCTGACCAAGCATTTCTTCAAGTAATAATTTTAAAGGGAGTGTCTAGGTTACAGTTCTGTTCAGCCCATATTGGTTTACCTTTAAATTACCCTGCAATTCAGCAGTTAAGGAAACTTTTAATAGCTGCAGTGCTGTGTGCTATAGTACTGCCTGACACCCTTGGTAGAAAAAGCTGAGTTAATGAGATCTCATGGAATAGAAATCATTTGCTTTGAGCTATTCTTACTTTTTCCTTTGAAAAACCATACTGACAGTTTGACTCAATAGGTCAACTGGATGTGGAACTAGCTTTTCACCAAAGATGTGAAAATCCCATAAGTATGGGGATGGATTGGTCCTCAAACTTTGCCCGTAGTACCTTTGTCATACAGCTGAACGGGAAGAAAATCAGTACAAGTTATGGTATAATGGAAATGGTTTATAAAGAACTTAAACTTTTTTTTTTTTTAAGGGAGAAAAAGCTTTTTAGGCTAATTTGAGTGTATCTCGGTAAGTTGAGACAACTAGCTGAAAAAAAATTCATCAAAGCAGTGAGTCATGTGGAGCATTCCTTTTCTCTGACTCAGAGTCCTGGTCTCTCTGAGAATAAACACTACAGGTAGCAACTATAACTAGGCAAGGGATACATATTAGAGAATTGTCTAAAATATAGAGAGCAACCCATAGACGTGAATAAGAATTTAATGTGCTGTGTTTTTTGTGTTATTACTGTCTAAAACAAAAATATTTGCATTTTACACATCTGTTACCCTTCTTGTTTGCAGAATAAAAAAGCTGTGTGAACATGCAGGCTTGTCCTATGATTTACTACATATGGATGAGATTCCCAGATATTACTGGCACTATCAGTTTATTCATAAATTGCTCTCCTCTACAAGTTGTCAGAGCCATTTCTCATATTACAAGATTTCAAGTAAATTAGAATATTAGACATCTCAGTAACCAAGTAACTGTAAGCTTCAGCAGCAACTATATATTGTCCAGTAGTTTTCCAGTATAAAGATGTTTCCATGGACAATGAATGTGCTAGTTTTATTTATTTGGTCAGGATGGGGAGGAGGAAAACTGCCTCTCTATTTAGGGAATCTTTATAGTAATATAGGAAGATGCTTCTGTATTCTGTATTTCTGTGCAGATTATTGTAAAAATCATTTTCCAGGAAGCTGGACATGCTAAGTAAAAAGGCAAGCCTTTTTCTGGTTGTTTGTGAGGTTTTGTTGTTTGTTTGTTTTCTTTTCAGTCTGCTCTGTTGCTGTTGTTTTGTATTTTGGTTTTGTAGGGTTTTTTTTAAATGCACTTTTATTGATTAATTTTCAGTGTTTTCTGTACTTGTCTCTCCTTCTTCCTGTTTTTCTCCTTTTTAATAATGTTGTTGGCCTCCACGTTAATTCTGAAATTAGTGGGAACTCTTATTTTAAGAAGATTTTTTCAATAGCAAAGTGTCTTTATATGGTTTCAATCACTGAACTATTCAGCTTTAGTAACAGGTCTATATGCTGTTTTCTTTAGGCACATGTTCTGCTTTTGCATTTCTAGTGTTTTATTATCAGTATGAAATAAACCAATCCAAACCAAAGTCCAGAAGTTCTGAACTTCTGCATGAGGACTTGTTTAGAGTCTATGATTTTAGACCATGCTATCCAAAACCATTTGAAAATGACACATGAATAAACATGAATCGAAATCTTCCTTAAGCATTTTAGATGTGAAAGTTTAGGCGCCTACTGGCAAAATTGGCAAGAAACTGAGCAGTGTACACACTGGGATGTGTGCACAGATGCCTTTCCAACCATCCCATTCCGTTCATCGCTTTTGGAAACAGATCACTGGAATATTCAGCGGTGTGAAGTCTGTCTCCAATCTGTTAAATAATAATGTTGTGATAGTACTGTGAAGACTGCAAACAGGGAAGTAAATTAAGCACCATTGGAAGTATGCACCTATCTATTCCACCCCTGGGATCAACATCAGCATTTATGTATCCTGGATATGCCATGACCTTTCTCAAAATCAACAGCCTTTCTTGCGGTTCAGAAATTATATGTTTGTGATTGTGACAGAGCAGAACAAAAATGGGCATGGCACCTTTTGAGTAATTCAGATTTACCAAAGAACACAAGTCTGGCCATAATCACAAACATGCAGCTAAACTCAGTACATGATTGTATGGATCAAGATGAGAAAAATACCAAATGGAGAAAGTCAAGGCATAACATGCTGCAGAGAAAAATTAAAAAAAAAATAAAAACTTTTCAAAAGGTAAAATCATATCTTCTGATATAGAGGAGGATAGAATCAGTGTTGCTGATTTTAGCACTGAATCACTAGCCTTCACTTCAATAATCTCCTGAGGACTCAGTGTCATGTCAAGAACGCATTTGAATAACATTCAAAACATTATATAATTCATGTCATCCTAAAACTGTGGAGAGAAGAATCTGCAAACAACAGCAATCATCTCAATGGGAGAAAAATTCCCTGAAGACACTGAGAGCTTAAAGAAGAAAGAAATTTAGAGTGGGGAGCAAGGTTGAAGCTGAAGCTCCACTAACAGAAGCAGACACTGAAGGACTGGCTATAAAGACACACCTTGGAAGCCATTGATGTCAAGCTATTTTCTTTTTTAATCTTTCCCCTTGAACATGCTTATCACCTGCCAACTACCTATTCATTCTGATGGAGAAGCTTGTTATCCCAAACCAACATCTCATTAGATATTCCACTTTTTCTTCTCTTCTTCTGTATTTCTTTCATCTTCCTCTTTGAAGTCTTTCACAAGCAAGGAATTGTTTTGGTCAAAAAGCACCTGTGAAGGTTGTCCAATGCACACACACACTTCTGCTCCAATACTCCAACTTTTAATTAAGTCTGTCTTCAAAAATGATCTCTGATGGATAGTCCACACCTAGTGACTATAGCAATACCCTGAACCTTCCGGACTCATAGGAAATTGTGTTATTATGTTTAAAAGGTGAGTATCCATGTGGCAATGTGCACCTTTGTTTCTTTTGCTTCTTGTTTCATATATCAGTTACTAGAAAATTTTCTCAAGTTGTTCAGAAAGAAATGTATTCAATAGAAGAAAGTTTGATTAGTCTAAATGAGAGATTTTACCACATATTTCAAAACTTATAGAAATCTTAAAATACCAATATTTACTGAAAAAGCTGCAATGGCAATTATAACACTTAAGACTATTGCTCCCATTTTTTAAAAATTGCATTTTTCATTTTCACATTTTTATTGGTGCTGTTGTACCCACATTTATGAAGAGCTGTAGTGTTGGGTTAGTTTTTTAGAATGAGCATGTGATATAACTTGGAAGATTGTGCCTTTTCAATCCTATTCAGCTGTGATAGTCAAGGAAAGAAGTAGAATGACAGAAGTATTAGAATTCACTGTAGAAATCATTGCAAGAAGGTAACATAGTCTTTTGTAGACGTTTCTGTGTGCTTTACAGAAATAGTGTGTTTATGACTTCTCAAAATTCCTGCCAAGAACTATTTGAAATGTAATAAAGCATACAGGAGAGTCATGAGTAGTAAACACAACAGTGCTACATTAAACTGAGTGCTGGATCAACCTGGTTTCTCTAGAATGATGTGCTTGCAGATGAAAAGTTAGTATACATATACAATATTCTTAATGCCTGAAAACCCAAGATGTTCAGCCACTGGTCAAGCTAGTGGTCAGTTCCAGGAGGAATTCCCTGAAAGTGATCAGCAACAGGAATGAGGGATAGACATCTACCTGTGTAGCTGCAGAAAAGAATTTCTGCACTTCCCATTCTTCCTGTCCAAAAAATCTGTATGCCACTCAGTCTATTGTATTTGTAAGTATTTAAAGCTAGTCTTGGTGTATAGATGTTTCTTTTACAGAAAATAAATAGTGTTTTTGAAGATTTTGCCCCATATATTGTTACTGTCATTGAAAATGTTGTCTGTTCCTACCAGCACAGACCTGAGATGAGCAAAAGCCTTTGCAAAGGAGAGTTTGAAAAAGCTCATTGGCTTCCACCTTTATCCTAGGCAGGTGTACATCCTCTGTCTTTGACAGAAAATATGAATATTCAGAGGCAGGAATCTGAGTATTTAAAATATACTGGAAGAAGTGTTACTGACTGGAGTGAAAATATTTTTTATGTCAGCAATGGTTTCTGCAAGTGACAAGGAATATAGTCAGTGGGAGAAAAGAGGAAAGAAGGAGAACAGTAACAATCTTGTGCATAACAGAAGGAATGGCATGAAAGCCCTTCTGATAGTCCAAGTTCTACATTAATCTTCAGAATTGTGTGAGGGGAAAAGGGATGTTTCTCTCAAACTGGGAAGTAGTTAGATGTGGCTGGTTTAACTCTCTGGAAAACTGCAGGGCTGATGAAGGCAGGTAAGTGTATGAATAGTTCTGCCCAACAGCAGCTGTCTAGTGCACTGGCTTACTTCTTACACTCTGATCACCTGATGCTGGATTTAGGCAAAAGGAGCACTTTAAAATAGCTGCTGTGTTTTTTGTGTGTAATGAAGAGGATACTCCCTTTTCCCTGAACTATCACACAGAGTGAGAGCAAGAAAGGCTTATGCTATTTGAAGCCAGTTTTGGATGGGTCGTGGGCTGATGACAGTCTTAATGGAGAGGATTGATGATTTGCTCTGCACAAGTTATTGCTTGCTAACCCTAGAATTAAGTTAATAAGGTTGTGAACTCAGCTAAACCACATCTGGATATGGTGCCTGTACTTTGTGTGTCAGGCTCAGTGATTAAGTTGCCTCTAGCATTTCATAGATTTGTAGAGCCTTTCATTTTCAGCTGTTCTGTTTCCCATCAGCTGCTACACAGTGATGGGAATCAACATGAAACTTGCAATGTGCTGTCTAATTAATGAATGCATGATAACCATGTATTTATTACCGTTATTTTTAAGTAAAAGATTAATGAGTGAAAGTCAGTAGTGATGCAGAACCACAGTGCCAGGCTTCAGTCCCAGTAAGATCTATGGCATATGCAGAGTTTCAAGCATCTATGCTTTTGTTCGGGAAATTCTGCTGTTAAAACACTTGGCTATCTGGTTTTTCCTAGCATGGTGATTATCTCCCCTAGTGAATGATAAGCATAACATATTTATAAACTTTCTCCAATTTAAAATATTGAAAAATACTATGGAAAGAATTAGAGGATTCAGAAAAATACTGATTTGAGTTGCATTTCATACTGGATTTCTACATGTCATACTAGATTTCTGCATTTAAAATGTTTTAATATTGTGTATTTTTACATGTATGTTTTCACTGTCTGGGACACTGTCATAGCTTTTTTGCTTCTGACTGCTGACAAAAGGAAATTAACCAAATATAATTTGTGTTAGTGAAAGGAAATTTCTACTTGTCCAACATATGCAACTGCAGCCTGCTTTAACATAGATGTTCACTCAGTTATAGCTCTTCAGCTGCCTTCAGGTTCTAAAATATACATACAAGAACTCCTGCTTACTTGATAGAGCAATGTCAGAGCAGACAGGTGTGTAAGAAACGGAACTCCCCCCTGCAGACCTCCTACCCCAGCTCCAGAGAGCCACACCTTCAGTCCCCCAGGTCATGCATGGGGGACTGACACAAAGCTCCTGCAGTATATTCTGAATGCAGAATTGTAGGGCTCTTCTAAATCACCAAGGAAATCAAGCCCCCAGATGGAGGAAGTGGGATGAAGAGCATCCTCCTTGTAGCTGTGTCCCAGCAGAGCCAAAGGACATTGAGGGTTTGAGCCTCTCTGAGTTGTTTCTAGCACTGAGTGCTGCTTCAGCATCGTCCTGTGCACTGCCAGTGAAAACTTCTGTGCTTCACTCCTGACATACTGCTGCAGTTCAGAACGAGATGCTGTTCTTTTTGTTCTACTAATCCCAATAGTTAATAAATTTTGCCCACAATTATATTTATTTAAAGCCCTGCACAAATAAAAAAAAAAAATGTTTTTTAACTTGTACTCCAGTGGCTTTCTTGCAATATAATTACTTAAAACATTTTTTGTACTACATACAAAAAATAATTACAGCTCCTACATGCATTTTGTAAAATTCATCCACATTAAAAAAAAACTATTCAGGGGAAAAAATGTGATTATCATGTCAAAAAAAAAAATTGTTTTCCAATACATATCCTACCATGACTGTTGCTATTGTTGAACTGAATAAAAAGAAAATACATTAATTCACCTCTTCTCCTACTCCAGCTATCAGGTGACCAGGAATTTGGCCTGTTAAATTTTTTTGTAGTGCCATAACATATTATAGAAGTCTCTGAAAGTTGCTGTAGTGTATTGTGTTACTAGTTATAAATAGTCCAAGACTTGTTACACCATCAAAGCTGAGGAGTAAGCCAAGACACCCATATTAAGCTGCTTTGACTCTTTTATAAAGCTTCTTGTTTAACGTGAAAATCTCAAGGACATGCATCCCCAGGGGTGGTTGTCTTATGCTCCAGTAATGGAGATTAAATTTATGGTAGTTAGCTAGCTAGCTCTTTTTCTAACAAGAAAACTAAAATTCATTAAAAACTAATTAGGAATGTATAGGAGGTTAATACTCCATGTTAAGCCTTATTAATATGAGATAAGTAATTCATAAAGTATCAAAGGACTGCAATGGACAGAATTAAGAAGAATTATACCACCAAAAACTACATTAAAGCAACATTAAGGGTCTTGTTTGAGCTTGAAAAACCCAGGAAATTCAGAGTGAAAGCTAAATCTCTGATGCCAGCTCACTTTTTTATGCTGGGGTAATGCCCATGATGGTCCTCCATTAAGAAGACTCAGAGTACATCATTAGGCATTCCTTTTCTACCACTGAAGCTTCAGTATTAATTACAAGAGAAATAAATCTTAAAGAATATAGATTATTGACCAAATGGTTTCACATTCATAGGATGCTTTACATGCAAATTATTGGCTAGATCTGAGAGGTGTTTCTTCAGATCATGCTGTTACAGCTGGTTTCCAAGTCACAGTGACTTGCAGTTTTAGCAGTCAAAAGAGCTATTAGGCTGTAATACTTGTTTTCTAAAGTGCAGTGTTTTGAATGTCAGAAATTTCTAAATAAAATAACATTTTGTTTTGGCTTTTTTTTTAATAAGCTTCTTTCAGTCTGACTTCACAGAATAATTTCAAGTGAACAATATTTCACAAAATCATATAATATTGTGTATATTAAATAATCTTCATTGTGTTGCTCCAGCCTCTACCCATATCCAGCCCTTTTCCAAGTTCATCACTGCAGCTGCAGTGAAGGCACACGTGCTCATGTCCCCCCACTCCAAGCACTTCTTCCCCCTTTTAAATCACATTAAGTGCTGATGTAAATGTCAGCTACAGTCCCATCCACTACAGCACTTAACTAGAAAATCTTGTACAAGTTTTCTTCAGCAATGTACGAATTACTGAAATGACATCTGGGTGAAGGATTAGAAACTGGCACTTGTGGGATCCTGTCCTTAGGGAAACCCTGTAGAATGGGAGGAGAGTAAAGAAGAACAGGGGAAAGAAACTATGTGTGTAGGAAACACTCATATATGTTCCTTACCATTCCAGTAGCAAATCCCAAAAAAAGGAAAGTAGAAAAATCCCAATGATTTTATGACCCAGCAAAAGGATTTTTAGATTGTAGACAGTCAAAAGAACTGCTTGCTCCTGCATGTGGATGGAAATGCCAGGGAAAGCTGGCCTTCTATAGTCTATATCATGAGTAACATTTGAGGGGTATTTCTCCCAGGCACCTGCCTCCATTAAAAATGAAGTGCAGGCAGTAGATTTTTAATTGAAGTGAATTAGCATTTGTACGTTTTGCTGCAAAAGTGAATTTTAAAGCTGATTTGAGTGATAAGAAAGTAAGAAGATTTGACAACTTAAAGACATTAAGAAATACTAATACCTTACATTTTTAAGTGCTTTTTATCCCAAAGGAGCTCTAAGTGCTTTATAAGCTATGTAGATGAATTACTTCATGCATCACTGAAATAAATGCAGCCACCTCTCTTAGTAGAAAATGGGACTGGCTGCACAGCACACAGCCTTATGATGCAGTATTGCTAAACAGGCAGAGGAGGATGCTGAGGATTGGAATTGTTTCAGCTCTCCTCTATCTACCCAGGTGAGAACATCTCTCACATGTCTGCTTTTGATTCACCTCCTGAATAATAAAGTTCAAGGCATTTGTTAGGACACCAAAAATGATGGCTGGGCCAATTAGGAGGGTAATTCAAACCTAAGTCACAGCTGTCTGTGGAAGTATGCTCTTTGTACCAGAGAACATGCATGAAATTCTCTGAACTTGTTGGACTAAAGCCTCAGGTATGAGTTCTAACTCAGTTCTAACCTCTCTGAAGATTCTTGCACATCTGAAGATCCTTGAGGAAGTTGGGTAGCTGTTTTGATAGCAGATGAGATGAGGTTTCTTGGGGAGATTTCTCCTATTCCAATTCCTTATCTTTGTACTATAAAGCATTTCAGGTTTTCTTTATGTACATTGCTTAACTTTACCTGTATATATTTCATTATATTGACAATGAGCTGTGTGAAAAATAGAAAAAGTAGTTGTCTCAGACTTTAAAGTATGGAAGTCAAAATCCCACTACTATTGGTTAAAATTAGCATATTTATAGCAATTCTAACATGAAAAAGTTATAAAATACTAAAGAAATAGGAATTCTTTTGCCACTGAATAGAAAAAAAATTGATTCAGTGAATGGAAAGTGGACAAGTGGATTTCTTTTTCAAAAGTATGTTGACAAACCATTATAGAATTTCTCTCTCTGTTATTGCAAAGATAACAACACACAATATTCTTTATATTGGTAATAATATATTCACTCCACCCTGCTACTTGCCTGATGTGAGCTGAAGTTCTCTCAGTGTTTAATAGAAATTCAGAAGGGATCTACATGTTCATTTTGCATAACTTTAGCAGAGTAAGGGCTATAGTATTTACTTGTTGCTCCTCCACAGAATCTAATAATTAGCTGCATAACTAGAGCATGCTTTGCAGGGGAAAAAATAAAACAAAGCCTACAAAAAAACCTAAACAAATATATCTTCTTCATTTACTAATTTATTAATCCCTTGGGATATAAAATCCCACTTCATCACATGGTGAGGTGATGAACTACAACCCCTATTCCAGGTATTCTCCTGATTTCTAGAAAAAGTTTATCTCTCATGACCTTCAAAGGCCGCAGAGACCTCTACTTTATCCTTTTATAGGGCATGATTGAGTAATCTTTTAGGTGACATTCCTCAATATTTTCATCTGAAGTCATTTTGTGACATTTCTCTAAACCCTGACTGATCTTTCAATATTTTTCAGCAGCTCTGACCTCAAGAGTAGCGTTCAGTACACCAGATATGAGCTTCCTAACTATGCATGCAGTAGTCTCTTCTTTCTGTTTATTGCCTTAGCTCTTTCAGCCCCAGTTTCACACAAAGTGATGCATTTTACACAAACAGATAAGCACATAAAACATATGCACAAACTTCTGTTGGCAATAGTTGTTTTGCTCATCTTTTGGATACTGCAAACAAAGGCAAGGAGCAAATCTCAGTTTTACAAACAAGGGAGCTTGATTAACAACGTGCCTAAAGCTTTAGGTTCTCCTGCAGAACTTGGCTGACAGTTTTTCAGTGTGTGACAGAGCTCTCATGACAGAAAGAGAGTATATGCCCCTTTTCCTCAGCTACATCTGTAGAGGCTTGTCTTGAGGAATGGCTGAAGAACACAGCACTTTAAGAAGCCCCTTGAAATCTCTTAGGTTGGTGTTCCTGGGATATGGAAGGGTTGTCTGTGGGGTATGGAAAGTCAGACTGCATTACAGAAAACATCCCTCCAAAGAAGACTTCTAAATATATTTTTTTTCAAGAAGTAACAAATAGTTAAAACAGCTGATCATGATGAACAGTTCACCATTTGTATCCACTTAATATCAGAAGATTTGTATGAAGAGGTGATCCTAAACTTGTAGCTTTGAGCAAAAAAAACACGTTTGAATTTTTATTCTATCCTAAAAGGAATAGTTTATCCACATAAATCTTATCCACGGCTTGTTTAAATTTCTTTTTTTTTTTTTTTTGGTGGAATAGCCAAGTAAAAAACCATTAACTATAGTTTGATTTTATTATTTTCATTAATTTCTACTAAAAAAGTACAGAAACTGGACAAAAAGGGAACACAACTGTCTATAGGAGCTATGGTCAACAAAAGCTCCTTTGTTTCTGTTTTTTGTGCCATTTACAAGCAGACTTGTAAAATGTACTGTGGTACATCCTCTGGGCACAGCACTGCCCGGGTACCTGAGAAACACATGAAGCAAAATACATTTAAAATGTGCTTCAAGTCCAAAATAGAGGGCTAGTTTGCAGAAATATAAAGAAGCCCCAGAATGACAAAATAAGCTGTGTTGGGAGGGACCCATCAGGATCACTGAGTTCAAGTCCTTTCTCTGCATCAGATGCTTAAGGATTCAGATAAACGCGTTTGTGAGATATTTCTCAGCAGCAGTGTAGAAATTCAGAATGTTCAAGGACATTTTTTAATCCTGTTGTGGTTGATCTTCATTTTCAAATGCCTCAATAACTTTGAAAACCGATTCCAGAATAAGTAAAGTTATTGTGTTAATAAAATAGAAATTTGGGAAGATTTCTGATCCAGACTGTGCTAAGTACCCACTAGGCACATTCCAGTTACTGAAATGAAAGATTTTTAGAGAGAGAATAATACGAGAAGAATATTTCAAATAAAATTTAATCTCTCCCTTGGCTCGCAGAAAGCAGACAAATCAATACTTTTCTCAAATTTAAGTAAGATATACGCCTCAAATTAGGCAGAATGACACACTGGGTCTTTGAATTCTTTGAAGAGCATCATAAGATGGAATAAATATACTTTCAGGGAAAAAAAGCACAACTTAAATTCTTCCGTTTTTATTGTAGAAGTCTTTTCCAAAGTCACATTGTCAGGAAAAACTAAGCTGCCAAAAGAGTTATTGGCTAGATGAAGACTTTGAAATTAATTTTCTGTCATGACATTCACACGAAGTATTGTGTGGGGGTGAGTGGTTCTTACTGCAAAGGGTGTTGGCAGAGCCTTGACTGTCTCATTTAAGTGCCTCTGCATCAAGGACTTTTGGTAACCCTGTCATCAAGTTGCTTTCTGTCTTGTATGAAATATATCACCATTCAGTGCAACAACTCAAGTTCCAAGTCTAATGTGATTTTTTTGACATCTCTATAACTAAAATTCATTTGCTCAAAATTTGAACTACACTGCAGAATTCCATGAGTGAATATCTCTAGAAATTTTTATTGAGAGCTTTCTGGTATTCGTTCTAAGCTGTAGTAAAGGTTCTTTCGTGCAAGGAGTGATATGCTTAGAAGTTAGGCATCTGTCTTTTGAATGGGAATCAGTACTGATTAAGAAGGACTTAAAGTAGAAGTTGGATAAACTCAGCTTGAGGAGTTGACCTGTTAGGCAAAATATTTCAAATAAAATTATCTGTCATGAAGTAAGGCAGTCAAAACCTTGCACTTCTGGCAAAAGAGAAACTTCTCTTTTTTCCTGGTCTCTTCTCGACTCCTGACATGCACTTTCCATCTGCTCTGTAGCTCTTCAGGCTCCTCTGGAGCTAATTTTGTTCACTATTCTGGAAGAAAACTAAACTAGCAACAAAAGAAGGAGAGTTTGCCTTGAATTCACTGAGTTGAAGCAGCAAATGATGGACTTCAGTGAAATCCAAGGCAAGTGTGAGGGAGGGGGTCTGGCAGCATGGCCAGGAGCAGAGCAGGAATCAGGAGACAAGCTGGTGTGTGTTGGGAACAGCCAGAGTGAGTCAGAGGGACACAGTGCTGCCTTTCACAGCTGGAGTTTCTCTGTCAGGGCTGCATCCCCTCCTTTTTGTCAAAACCTGCCCAGGGCTTCGTTACTCCATCAGTTTTATTTTTCCCTTCAAATAAAGCTAAAGAAGAGGATAGAGCAGCTGTGGTCTTGATTTAGTTGGGCAAGTGAACTCTTCAGCCAGGCACAGGAATACCCATTTGCACAGCCTTGACAAGTTTTAGGGAACACATAGATTTCCAGGTTACAGTACTTTTTTGTTTTGTTTTGTTAAATAATTTTCTTAAGTATTCTGCCTAAATTTAAATTTGGCTGCACCCACTATTTGGGTCTTGCCCTTTGCTCTATTATAGCTCCCCTTTATTATAGTATAACAAAATGTAAATCCTGCAGAGGCCATTGCAAGATGACAGAACAGTTCCCAATGTTTAGAAGGCATCCCCTAGCCGAGAACATGGAATTTTGTGATAGCAACTGACTGAGCAGTTTCTGCACCCTATCTGTTGGACAGCTGCTGGGTGACCTAGTCACTGATCAGCGTGAGCAGGATTGCCTTTAATTCTGAAATACTCAGTTGGATCTCTGGGTACAGGAACATACAGTTTTAGATGTATAAAGCTCAGCCTAGCATCTCCCACACTTTTAAACCCTTTCCTTAGAACTGCAGTGAAGTTCAGAGCCTTTTTAGTAATGCTTTATTATTAATTTGAGTATGGTGTAGAGCTTCTGAAATCATGATTGCTTTTGCTTGAGAAAAAAGCAGAAGAGGACACAGAGTAGCAGAAAACTCAGTGTGCCTCAGTGTAGTGCCTAGAGCAGCCCAGGAGGCACCCAGACAGCCCTGGGAGGATCAGCACAGCCCTCCAGAGTGCCCTAGATCAGTCTTTTCCCTGCAAGGTGAGATAAAAAGATACATTCTCCTTCTACACTGAGGAAAAAAAAAAGACTTGCCTCTTATCTCTGAAGACACTTGCTGCATCAGATCCCTCAACTTGAGGCATAAGGGCAAATTACTGTTCTCTCCTAATGATCCAGTCCCCTCCAGCAGGAATCCCCGATCACCAGGCACCCCCTGTGCTCATGAGCCTGCCCTCCTGCCTGGGGCTCCCTCATTCTCCATCCCAGCTGGGGACACTGCAATGGCCCAACACCCAAGTCAGGGCCTTCCCTTTGTTGGCCCCCCAGGAGGCTGTGCGTTCATTTTAGTCCAAACTGGAGAGCAGGTGACACGAGGAAGGAGTGATTTAGCAGTCCAGGCAGAAATGCTGTTTGCAACAGGGTGCTGTCTTCACCATGGCCAAGGGAACAGTAAGTGGAACTAATGTGATTGTACAATCTAGTTTTGGTGCCAGTTCTGTTTTAAAAGCAAGCCTCAATTAATCTTACATGCAGTTAAAGATGTGAGCATGTGTTTATGCAGCTGACCTCCACATTTGTCACCTTTGGTACCTGGAACCACTCCTTGCCTGAGGTACTTTTCTCAAAGACAATTATCATATTTGGAGGACTTCAGGGATACACAATGTTATTTATATTAGATTAGGGAGTAATTTGAATTAAGAATAATTGATGAAAAAAAGCAACAGAAAACCTGATTAAAAAATCACTAATAATCCATGTGACTCATGGATCTACAGACATTGTGTTTTGTTTAGTGTGGTATTAGAGAAACTATATTGCAGGCTGGAAGACCCTTTTTGGGTCACTAGCTGTCTGATTTTTATAAATGTATGAATTTTGCACAGGATTGTGTTGCCTCAGCCTGATCATCTCCATATCCATTCACCCTCTCAGCTGAAAGAAGCTAACAAGTACCACTTGCAAGGGATTTGCATGTGATTTGTGAAAACCTGCCTCCTGTGCCTGAGACCACAGTCAGAGTTCACAACTGAACTGCTTTCTACTAAGCAATTACTTCTGATTATTACTCACAAAACCATCAGTCCAGTCAAATCTGGGAAATCTAAGTGAAGTGTTAGTTTTTTTTTTTTTTTTCAGACACAGAATGAGGCAAACCAATATCATTAAAGTGAAAAAGCTCATAATTCAGAAAAGCACACATGGAGAATGAAAACAAAGTAATAAGGGAGTTCTGATGTAAGCAAAGCCAAGGGGGAGGAGAGAGCAAGTTTCAATTCTTCCTTTCAGCTCTGCCAGTTTAACAAAGACCACTTTATCCATGATTGTGGGGACGGGGCTGGGCTTTAGTTGCTGATTTTTTCAACTAAGTCTGAAACTTGTGCCAACAAATGCTTCTTTTTTACAAGAAAAGTGGTTCCCAGTATTATATATGCATATTTGGAAGATTGCCAAAGCATTAGATGTCTATGAAGAGATAATAAAGAAAATGTCTGTATACAACACCAACTGTAGATCTCTGTCCTTTCTTTAACTTTTGCATTGTTCTTAGGGAAGGGCAGAAGAGTAAGCTGCACTGTTCCCACTGCTAGTTAGCCACTTTCTCAGCAAGTGATTTTCTTGTTAAGACAAACTTAACTCTTGTACACTCTTGTTTGCAGACAGCTAAACCTCAGACATGTAGGATGGTGCAAAAATTGAGAGATGGGATGAGAGGGAGAAAGGGAAAGATGGTGAATTTGGATCCTCTTCCAAATGGTGTTCATTATATAAAACAAGGACAAAAAGGAAGCTGAAAAATGCAGATTCATTTTTAGCAGACTCACTTGTTTGTTCTTTAACAAGGGACAGAGCTTCAGGCTTTTTCTTCTCCCTTCTCAGTAATTTTTATGCACATCTAAACAGTTCTTGGGAAAGTGCCTAAGTGCACTGTATTCCCACAGGTATCACTGGATCTTCAGATTTATGAATAATGTGATTAATAAATCACTCCACAAAGATAAGACAGTTTTTTCTTAGCAACACAAAAAATATTAACCTGAAAAGTAAATAAGGAAAGCAACATATTGTAGAATCATAGACTAGTTTTGGATGGAAGGGGCCTTTATAAGTCAACTAGTCACATCCCCATGGCACAAGCAGGGATGTCATCAATCCAGTCAGTTGCTCAGAGCCCTGCCCAGCCTGACCTTGAATATTTCTGGGGATGGGGCATAATCCACCTCTCTGGGCAATCTGTTCCCATGTTTCATCATCCTCATTGTGAAGCATTTCTTCATACATCTAATCTCAATCTACTTTCTTTTGCTTTAAAGCCATTACCCCTTTTCCTACTGTAACAGGCCCGTCTAAAACATTTATCCCCATCTGTCTTATCGACCTCCTTTAGGTACTGAAGGGCTGCATGATAGAAATAATATTGGTATGCAATTTTTTATGTTTCTTATTTTGGTCAAAATAGAACTTTGATTTCTAGTATATGTCTGCTTTTTAGGAAAAAGTTTAAATGTATGCTATTACTATAGTCTTTTGCACTCTGTGTTGGAGTATAAATAGTCAAATAAGATATCCTGACAAAGTTATTGCTTATTTGTTATACCCTGTATTTGTAGTCAATTTGTCATCATATTGATACAGCTACACACACAATGAAGCATAACAAAAATATGTGAAACAAAAACTGTTCTTGAATTCAGTGACTCAGTGCCATTAATTTTGACATTAACATTGCACTGTTTTGACTTGTTTCCACAATTGCTTACATGTTTCTAAAGCTATAATTCAAGTTTTTCTAAAGAATAGATTTAACATGTGAAAAAAATTACCACATGTAGCTGTAAAGCCTCCCACAAGGATTTTGTATGATTATACAACTTTAGATGAGGAAGGAAGGAATTGGAAGACATGATCAGAATCCTGTGTTGTTAGGCAATTATATCGTATTTTTCATTTCTTTCTGTTACTTCTCTTTTTTTTTTTTTTTTTTTTAATTAATATGGTGGTTCTAAGAATGAGCTGGTACCTTTATTTATCTACCTATACATTTTCTTTATCATGAACATTAGGTCACTATGCTATAGTGAAATGCTATAGAAAAACTCTAGAAGCTGACTAAATGAGTATTCAGGCTTACAAAAAAAAACCTTTGAAGAGATACATAGTTTAAGTATTAATTAGCAAAATTAAAGCAAAATAACTCCTCCAGCTCTGTGATGTGGAATGATAGAAAATAGAATTGTTGAGCACATCCAGTTGCTGTCTCTCTCATCAGCCATCTAAGAGAACAAGCTGTAATTTCTGATTAAGTAAAAAACAGAAAGTGACCATCCCTAAGTAGAATATTTGATAATTTTTTTAAGAATACTTATTCTTATATTGCACAACACAAAAAAAAAAGAGATCAAGTCTTGTAAGTGACAAATCTGCATGAATGATTACTGAGATAATTCCTCAGCAAGATAAAATTGAAAATTAAAAAAAAATTCAAATTGGCACCCACAGTTATCAAGCATCCATCTTACAATGAGGGAGATCACTTCAGAAACAGAGAGTGTTTTATCCCAAGCTTCAGTTCTGTGGTACAACTGGGAAGAAAAGCAGTAAAGCAGTAAATCATACCCCTGGGAAAAAAAAGGGAAAGCTAGAATGTCAGGAGTGCAGTGTCAAGGGGAAAACAGCTGTTACTTAAAAGTGTTTTGTCTGCTTGTCTATTGCCCTGAATATTTTCTATTTCTTCCTCCTTTCTCCACCACATGTAAGGTATCACAGAAGGAAAATAAAGAGACACTGTAGATCTTTTCCTTCAAAGTCATAGAAGGCAAAGGTAAAGTTTTTCTTCTGAGGATATAAGGCAAATACAGTGTGTACAGGTGGACATACAGAAAAAAATATGCTGCCTTTTAGCATGAAAATGTTGCAGATAGGACATCTGTCAAATATAGTAAACATGACACATTTTAAGTGCCTTCATGAGCAGATTCAGAGACCTCTAAAATGTTGATTATGCCTGTTTGAAGGTGGCACCCTTAGGTTCTGTCCTCCTTTTATCTATCCTGCCATCAGTCCTTGATTCTTACCCATTATTTCCTTTAAAATACAACAAAATAGAAATGTGTGACTCTATAAATTGGAGCTTTCCCCCCAGTGTCCCATTTTTGGCTGGGACAGTGGTACCATTCTGCCCAGTAGCTGGTACAGGGCTGTGGTTTGGGTGCAGTGACATTGATGTTGATAACAAGTTGATGTTTCAGTTGTTGCTAAGTCGTGCTTGCTCCAAGTCAAGGAGTTTTCATCCCCCATGCTCTGCCAGAGAGGCAGTGCTTGAGAGGCTGGGAGGGAGGTTGGACACAGCAGCCAAAGGGATATGGCACAGCTTGGAATGCCATGCCCAGTGTCCCAACTGGGGGAGCTGGCCGGGGGCACTGGGCACGGCCTGGGAACGGGCTGGGCTTCAGCCAGAGGGCAATGAGCAGTTGTTTTGTGCATCACTTGTCCTTCTTGGGTTTTATTTCTCTCTTTTTGTTCCTCCCCTTTTCATTATTGCTATGCATTATTATTATTATCATCATTATTATTATAATTATTATCGTTTATTTCAATTATTAAGCTGTTCTTATGTCAAACCATGTGTCTAGAAGGTTTTTCCAATTTTTATCCCCATCCCACTGCTGGGGGCAGGGGGTGAGCAAACAGCTGCATGGGATGTAGTTGCCAGCTGGAGTTAAACCGTAACACTTGATTATAAAAGAATACAAGAGGAAAAATTACTAGCAGAAGATTGAAAGCAGAAGATTCTGGTGCATATATGTACACACATTTTCTATATTTTAACAGCCTATTTATGAGTTATCCTGAATATTCATTCTCCAGAAGTTAAAAATCCCTTCAGAACTAGACCAAAAGGGTGCTGCAAACTGCTAACTGACTAAGACTCAGGCAACATGACTTTCTGAACTGTTTTATTCATGTCAGATACACGGGGAATCATTGATTTTATAGTTTTCATTCATCCTTTTTCTTTCCAGAAATGCAGATGTTTTCTATCACTAAAACCTATACATAAAATTTGTTTCAATTTGTTTCAAAACCAGCAGCATAAAAGAAATGAATAATATTTTATTCTTCAAGAGCAGCACAATAGCTCTTGCTTCATACAAGAATTTAAAAATGTGAAAATAGGAACACACAAATTGCTTAAATCTAGACAGAAGGCTGGAAATCAAGCTCTTAAGTTCTTGTAAAATTGGAAGATTGTACTCATTAGGTTCTTGAATTTTGAACTGATTGAAATATTCAGTGGTATGAGAACCAAGTTGGTTTCTGATTGCAGGAATTTTGCCTACAACTGTAAAAATCCTAAATTAGAGATATATATCACATGCATGGAATAGCATCTGCATCAAGCTTCAATTATGCAACCTAACTGGCCTTTTTCAGGACTTCTAGAAGTGTTTATTTTGAAACAGTTTCTTGGACAGATTGATTAGAATCAAGAGTACCTCCATAAACTGCCAATTTCTAATATACTTCCTAGGAGTGTGCAACATTTCTGTATCTGAGCAATTAGGGGCTCTATTCACAATGATTGGACTTTTCAATCAGTCAGAGGAACTTCATAATACTGCTGTATTTGAATCTTATGGAGATATTCTGAATCGTAAACCACTAGAGATATCTAAATTTAGCCTGATGAATTCCATCCCAAGAGAATCAGTGCTATTACATAAACCCACAGGTTTGTTTCAGAGTAGGTAGGAACCTTAGGCTTTCGGTCAGAAATTCTGTTCAATTTTCATCTAAATTTATTTCTTTTGCTGAGTGTTTGGTGCTAGAGATTTTGGAATTGATCTATGTTACTTTTAATGCAAGCCCTTGACACCTGCTTGGGATTATATGTCATTTAATGCCAGTTCCACACTGAAGCACAGTGAAAAAGGATAACAGGACACACGTACAAATTTCTTGAAGATGTAGCTGACACCTTTAAGTTTGCACATTATCATTTAGTTCCTGAAGGGTGAAAGAAGATAGAACTTGCATTTAGCATTCTGTCTGAAGTGTATTCCTACCACGTAATGTATTTGGACATTTTGCTCAATAATTCTTAGAAACGTTGCAATTCACAACTAAATCCCAGTATCAGTTTTTGAAGATTGAATGGAGACTATAACAAGGGCTTAGCTTGCTCTACTGGGTGATCTTGCAGTTTAAAAATATCCAAGCACAACGTGAAATACCTACCTTCACGTAGTAATAATGTAGGTCTTGATGTGATCATCTCTAATCTATTTCATTATTTCACTATCATCTTCACTAAACACTGTATCTTTCTCTCATTTCTTTTTTTTAATTCAGTTCAAACAATATATGTTGCTATGCAAAAATTTTTTGCTTTTGATTTTTCTCTCCGTCTGCTAAGCCTCTTGTTTTGAATAGGATAGTTTTCAATATTTATTTCTGAGTAGAAATACTTGAGTTTTGAAGCTTTAAATTACTTTATTTTGGTGACTAGTTCTTTTTTGGTCTTTGTTGTTTATCAGTACAATTTCTGAGGATGATAAGTAAATGCTGACAGCTTTCAGCAGTGGCATTTTAATGGAGAAACCTCAGTGTAAAGGAGTACATTTAGTAAATACTTGTCTTAATTAAAAAAATGTCCTCTCTTCTTTCAGTTATTAAAAATATTATGATTGAAACCCCAAAGTTGTGCTCTTCCTCTGCACTAGTTTAGAGAAGGATTTAGTTTAGTTCAGATGCATGGACAAATAGATTCTCAAACAACACTGCAGCTCAGATTCAGCCCCGCTCTTCTTTCTCCCTCATGCATTTTGCTCTTTAATTCAGTAATAACTGAGTCTGATGGCTTTCTGTTGCTGTCTTATTCTTCAAACACAATAATCTATGTGTGCATATTACCTAGGATTAGAAAACTCTCCTGTCAATGCTAATGTAAGGAAGTGCAGTCTGTTTGCAGGTACCTTACAGTTTCAGGAGAGGTTTGGTCTGCCCATGCAGTACTCATGTCTCACTTCATTTCTAAGAAAAAAATAATTTTATAACACATCATATGTTTATGTCAGGTAATAGCTACAGTTTTTATTACATGTGTACCACTGCTCTTTTCATTTTAGTGTCATTTAAAACTAATTTCCATTGGATTAAGACTTCTCCTGACAAGAATTGCACTCTTCATGCAGATCCCTGCTCCTAATTTTGAGCATGAGAGCATTTGTTGGTCACATCACTGATTTGGAGATAGAAATATATCCCGCATTTATTCCTTTGCACTCTGTAGTAGAAAGAAAAAAGCAAATTGTTCCTGGCAGCTGTAGTTTCAGGAAACAGAGGTTTTTGTAAAGTTACATATTTATAATGGTGTGTCAGCTGGCCAGAGGGGCTGTTAGTCATGTTTGTTTTTGTGGTCTGATCCTGCTGTCACAAAAAAGTACAGAAAAGCTCATATTGATTGAGAAGGAGTTAACTTGCTGCTATAATAACTCTGCTGACTAAATGGCTGCAGTTACATTATCAGAAGTAATTGGAAAGAATGAAGGAGGAAAAAACAGTGGGCAAACATGATCCAATGAGAGCTCTCCTACAAAGTGCAACTCAGAGTTTGTAAGAGTTACCCTCACTCAATGCCAGAGCTCCCAGAGGTACATTGATTTCCTTGTGAATTTCAATAGTTTCTAATCACAAAGAAATTATTCAGCTTGCCTCTGTGACTAACATAAATATGTGGGAATAAGATTAAAGCACCATATACACTGATAAAATTCAGTCAAATTTTTAAATTGCTCTTGGACCTGTAAACTAATAAGATATAGTGACCCATTTAAGCAGCTTGTAGGAGAAAAAATCCTGCATAAAGACAGCAAAACCCCCTTTCTTTGCTGAGATCATAGCTGTAGTGTGCTAAACCTGCTTTTTTTCAGCAGCACTGTCTTCTTTAAATGTGTGGTTTGGCAGTGTATTGTACAGAAGCTTTGGAGTTAAATCACCTAGTTTACCAGCTGTGAAAATGTTTCACTGAAAGATTTGATTGTATTTGGACAGTTTATATTTAAGTGCTGAACAAATTATACATTTTTTTTAAAAAGTATGATTACGCACGTGCCTCAATACACTTCAAAACACAAGAAAGAGAGACTAGGAGCCTTATGTGTTCAAGATAAATTAAATATATGGCTAGTGCAAATACCAAAGACAAATTAATTTTCATGTAAAGTCCAATTTTTTTTCCAATCCTTGCTACTTTGTGGTACCAGGGAAACTATAGCCATGGAATTGTTATGCCTATCATTAATACATACTGAAAAATTCCACAATGAGCTGGATTTATGGCCAGAATATGGGTAAAGCTGTGAAAATAATCACAGCATGATCGTTTGAGACAAAGTGAAAAAAAAAAAAGGTGTTGCATAGGTAAAAAAATCCCCAAAACATGACCCTCAGGTGAAAGAAACCCTACTTTTCCCCTTCTGTATCCAAAGCTTATAGGAAGATTGGGATTAATTGCGAAGATAATTTTTTTCTGAATGCCAATGCACGTAAATGCTGTAGCACAGGACTGCAAAGAGATGTTAAATCCATTTAAGAGTATGCAGCAAATGTGATTGCTGAAGGTCTGAACTTTGCACAGAGGTTTCACAGAGATGTTAGGTAGAAGCCCAAGGAGCACATGGCAGCTTGTCAGGAGTTGCTGTGGCCATGAGTAAGACCCCAGTCTTTACAGAGGACAAATGAGGGACAGAGGAGTGACAGATGAGCACTGGGGCTTGTATCTGCAGGACAGATCAAATGGTCCCTCAGTGAATTTAAGAGGGTGACAATTATGTACGATCTTGGTTTTGAGGAGCATTTGGAAGAGCGGAAAACTCCATAAGTGATTTAGGTGCCCAAAGTAAGCACTGTAGTATCTCAGCTTGCCAGTAAGAAAGAGTCTGTCCTCTACTCATACAGTAAATATCATCTGGGAAAAAATGTCCACAAAGGCCTGCTAAACACAGCAGTGCTTTCCAGATGCTGAGTTACAAGCTGAGATAACCCAAGAACTGCACAAGGAGTTTAAAGACGTGTGAAATACATGCAACTTCGTTAAAGTTCAGTAAGGTAGTAACACATGAGATAAGCTGCTGATGTTTATAGAACACACATAACCTCTCAAAAGTTGTATCTTGTTCTGCAGTATATGGTCTGGCAGCACCTTCTTTAAACAGTGTTTTAAGGGTTATATCTTTTACTTGGCACATAGAGAATGAAACACGAAAATTCCATTAACAGTAATAGAAGCTGTGTGTCTAATTTCTCATTAACAGTTCTGATTAGTGTACACTCTAGTGCTAAGGCATGGGTTTGGTGCAGCCTCCTCTTTTTTTAATTACAAAATGCTCTCCAAACCTATAAAACCTTTACATCTATTAAGTGCTGTACTTTTAAAAATAATTCCCACATAGATTATGTAATTTAGCAATTTTTTTCCCTTGACTGGCATTAAATTATAGCTTTAGGTACTGCAAATGGATAATGTAAAGACTGATTTTGTAGGTGGCTGTGTACCAAAGCTTTGGTTACCTTTCTTACACCTTACGCACAAATTAATTTGCTTTGATCTGTTTTCTTCTAATTTTTATCTAAACTTTTTTAATAATTTAAAATTCTATTTCACGTGACACAAAGACTAACATCTTTGAAGTACAATTGTAAACCTCAGTGTGTACAGAGAGGTGTTCATGTATGATATCCCCTTGCCTTCAGCTATGTGTTTGAAAAATACTTATCTCATTTGGAAGAGGAAGGAGTACTTACAGATCTAATACTGTCTCTCTTAGTCACCTATTATTTATGAGAATGCTTTAGGCAAGTGTTTTCAGACATGCCTACCTACAGCTAGTCATATTTTCTGTACGTAGGCAATTTGACAGCAGCTTTGCTTAGATAAGTGACTGCAGTCTTCATTGCATGTATTGCTTTAAATGCAGGGGAAAGTAATAATTGTTTTGTCAAAAATCTTCTCACATGGGCCTTAGCTTTCTGTGTTCCATAGGGCCATTGATATGTTTAAATATTTCTGAAAACTTCACTTTTTCTTGTTAAGTGAATCCCACGGATTATTAACAAGCATTTGCAATTGTAACTCCTATTTCATAACACTGACCTACCTTTTTACAGCTTATAATTTTAATATAGATGTGTGAAATAGTGATGATTATGAAATGGAGAACATCCAACTGAAAGTTAACCAGTCAACAAAAATATAAATGGTGGTACTGAGCTTTCCTAAGAGAAGGAGTACATAACACTGAATGTCTTATTTTTATAACATCCACCAATGTCTTTTCAGATAAAAGGCTGAGAAAGGAATTAATGTGTCAAAAGACTATGTTTTGCAGCCAATAAAGCAACAAAAGCATTTCTTCCTGGGTCAACCTTAGCCTATATAGTAGATAAAATTGCACTGACCTTTTATCTGTATTGACAAAGATTTCATTCAACAGAACTGATTTCTGACTTTCATACTTGAAAAAGTTGTATACTTCAACACCTTGGCAATCAGACCTTTTCAGCACAGACAAAATACACAGGCAATTGGGGAAGATGTTAGAAACTCTCTTTGAAGATCTACAAAGAAAGGCACTTCAGACAGGCTTCTAAGGTTTTTATACTGCTGTGGTTTTATTCCAGTTGTTCTTCTCAACACTTTTTTTTTCTTTTTTTCAAAACTGGGAATAAATATAATAGGTTTATCAAGATTTGTGTACAACTTTGAAGTTGATCTGATTTTCTTTTTAGGGTCTGTACGGAAATAACTAAACATTAGTGTTTCTTGTTCCTTAGATTTCTTTCTAAGGTTTTCAGATATTCTAAATGTATCAAAAGCATAATTAAATTGTGAACCAGAGAACAGCCAGATACTATCATCCATCAACTTGTCAGTGGCTACCAAGCAGAAGCATAATCTATTTTATGTGCTGCTAGCTTCTCTCTTGTCAGTCCAGTGCCTACATAACCTATATATTAATGAATCAGATAAAGCCCTTGATTTTATGATAGCACATAATCCTTTCTATATACTTTAGGAATACATTTTTATAGTATGTGGATTGTTTGGCTTCCAAGCAATATTTAGTAGATGTCATCATATGTATTGGATTAATATCTAGGAAGCTCTATTTCTATTTCTGCCTTCATCTCTTATTCACATGAGTGCTTTAGATATAGAACTGAACTACTGAATATTTCAGCTTCCCATCTTTAAAAAATGAGAATAATTTTGGAAAACATTTGCTACAGTAATTTAATGTCTGTGGATTTGATCTGCCATAGAAGTGCTGGATGTTAAGCATGGTTTCACCTCATGAAAATGAGACTGGGGCAAGCACGTTCTAAGAATATTGTTTTGAGTAAAGTGCTGCAATGTAGACTCCTGAAATGTAGAAGTGGTTTTGGTCACTTGAGTGGAGTTTTTTCCTTAGTCTTTCCTATCTCAGTGAAACAGTAATTGCTGCTGAGTTACTGAAAATCTGTCAGTAAAAAAAAATCCAAGCTGTTCTCCTGATTCCCTTGTTTGAAATGTTGACAAATTAATTTGGAAAAAAAAGATTTTTTTTTTTTTTTACTACGTTAGTTTATAATTGTCTCAAATGACTGTCATATTCTGAGATTTGTCTGGGCTTAGATCATTTAATACTTATGTCCATAGTTACTGGTTGATGAAGAATACTTAACTTGATATATGCAATGACAAATTGTGTTAAAAAACATTTTATTAAGCTAAGACTTTAAAAAAGTCAGATCCTCAGCATAAGAATATTATGTAAATCAGGTCAATTTTTTCCAAGCAGTGAAAACTAATGTCAGAAAATACATATTTTAGCATAAATTATTTAGTGAAAAGTTCACTTCTTTTATAGTAGTGTGCCTGAAGCATTCGAATATGGGCATTTTGTCTGGTCATCATTAACACATGCCATAAGAGATTTCACTTCCTTCCAGACATTATCTTCAAGACTTTTGCCATTCAATATTGGGGTTTTTAGTAACACAACTTTTCTTCCATTATTCTCTCTGTCAATATTCATGTATTTTCTTGCAACTTATACCAACTAAATTTATTGACAATTATATCTTAAAGTGTTTTTAAATTGTTTAGAAATTTTAAAATTGTAAAAGCACTGTAAGTCTTTGTAGAAGAAGTGGAGGAGACAAAGCAAAGGATCACTGAAGGACTGCAGAAAAAAATCTATTCTTTCTATTGTTTTCAACAAGAAACAGTCTTGCATATTCCAACTTCTTTATTTCTTAAAAAATGTGTAATTAAAAGTTACATTTTTATTTTCTCTACATAAGTAAAGAAAACTTACGAAAGTAAATTTTGAAACTCTAAACTGCATGCGTACTTGTATCTGGGAAGTTATTTTTTAGTTACAGCTGAAGAATTCAATTATAATTTTAGCTTACCAGCAAACTTTAAAAATAAAGCTTGGGAGGAAAAAAATCTTTAAATTCTTTAAAGTTTTTTACATAAGCAAGAAGAAAAATCCTCCCCAACCAAAAAGAATTAACAAATTAACATCATATATGCATAATATGAGGGCTGGAATAGACCATACAAAGTCTTCTAGTCTACTTCTGACTTCAGGCTAGAGTGTGATAGAACACTTATTCTTGACATGAGTTTCCTGAACTTTTGCTTTATGACAACACCATCACCACCACGATCCCTTCCTAAGTGTTCATGGGCAATATATTTCAATCTACACAACACTAGTTTGTTTTACTAGTTTTTGTTTGAATCTTTACCGCTGCTCAGTTTCTTATTATTGTAGCTGTTCCTTCTTCTGTCACCTCTGGGCATAGAAAAAAATATTTCTTTATTTTTGGTAAGAATTTTTTACATCCTTGAGCATTACAATCCTATCTTCCTCTTTCTGCAACTGAGCAAATTCAGTTGTTTCAGACTTGGTTAGCAGATAAGACATTTGGTCTGATCATTCTTATTATTGTCCTTTAGCTGATATCTATCTTTTTATTGAATTGCAGTGCCTAAAACTGTCCTGCATTTCAGGTCTTACCCATCTTGAGACTATCAACAAGATGAATTCATGTGGTGTGCAAGATGCATTCCTGTCTAACCAAACCAGTATAGTGTATGCATTCTTCACAAAAGTGTGATATTTTTTACCCAGGAGAAGACCTACTTAGCAATTTCTTTTATTGTGTCTTGTGGTGACATAGTTGATTTTTCCATATAGACCATCTTGCATTTCTCTCTTTGGAATGCGTTTATCCCTTTTAAAAAATTCCTCAAACTTTCCAATATACTTTTCAGGTCTAATCCTGTCTTCCAGTGTATCTGAAATATCTGCGCACCAGGTTTCCATCTGCTTTCTTAACAAGAACTTTCAATTTCCCATCATAAATGTTGTTAAGGATAATATTTTTAAAGGTTGACCCAAACTGACACCGGAGCATGTCAACAAGCCAATGATATATCCTTCCACTACTGATATATAGTGAATATGGCCATCTTGTCAGCTTTGTATCTACCCATACAGCTATCTTATTTTTTCCCGTTAAACTTTCATTTATTCCTATTCTATATAAATTTTTTCTTATGAGCATCTGTTATTTCATTAAACCATTACCTTAATTATTCTTCATTTGCATGCCAGCATCTAAAGCATCAGATTAATCACTGCTGTCTTCTTGACAAAGTCTCTGATTATGTTCCACTCTTTCTTGTTTCTGAGTCCATTTCCTAGCTCATGTACTTTAAAGACTGAGGGGCAATACAGCACGTTGTAAGGGCAGTATGGAGCTGTAGAATCAGTCATAGAAAAGCTGTTTGGAAGGGACCCCCAAAGATCTCCCCGTGTACCTGCTCCAAGCAGGAGCGTCCCTGCGCTGGGGCGGATGAGTCACGGCTTTATCTGCCTAAGCCTTGGAAACCCTTGAAGATGAAAGTTCCGCAGCCTTCCTGGGCTGTCTGTTCCACATGTTTCTATGTAAATATGTGTTTATGGGGCTGTGGGTTACCTCCTGATGTCCAACCTGAGACTCCAATTTTTTGACATTTTCCTCCGACACCAAAATGAGTTTGGCTTCAGCATCCTGCTTACTGTGTTTTGGAAAGTGACAGGTAACTGTCTCTGGAAGTGCTGGCATTTTTGCTAGCAGGAATGACACGCTGAAATAAAAACAATCACATTTCTATATGCTGCAACTGAATTGTATTTTAAAACCCCCTAAATAGACATTTTATATTTTAAGTGTCTCTCCCATTGTATAAACCCAAAATATTTGACAAACTGAAAAATATTTCTGTTTCTTCTGGGGCAAAAAGGTAATTAACAGCTGGGCCAAAAAATAATGTGAAAAAATAATTGACTGGGAAAAATCTCTACCCTTCACTGAAAAATGATGCTTAAATTTTTGATTTTTTTATTAAAAAGTTTCAAAGATTATGACTTTATTTTAAATTGAATTCTCTTTTGGATGTCAGAGTATGTTTTTTGAAGTAGGAGAAGATTGAATGTAATTTCATAAACATATATAAGACTCTGCCAATATATCTGTGGCTAAACCATAAAAAGATTGAAGTAAAAATAATGCAGTATTTAGATCTCTGAAATTCAAGTTTTTGCCATTGTGATAAAAAAACCATAAAATACATTATGATAAATAGCACAGTGGATTTTATTTGGCTATAGTAGTAAAGTTTAAGAGTGTATATCTGCAAGCTAAAAATTAAAATCTAAAAATAAAGCTAGTAGGATATTAATATTTATATTGAACTTAGTGGCAGAAAAAAATGCCCTGAGCAAATTTCCTGCTAAAACATTGATGTAGTAAAATACCTTCAAGGTAGGATCTCAGACAGTACTTTGAGTCCATGCTTAATGATATTAAATGTAAAAGAGTAAATTATGTACAAACCTATAAAAAGATAAAAATGTTGAAGTATATTGTAGCTCTCTGTGTGATGTAAATCAGGAGAAGGGTAGACATAATTCAGTTTAAAAAGAGTGAAGAAAAAGCAGAACAACTTTTTAAAGTTAGATAAATATTTTTGTTGGATTTTGCAGAAATTTTACTCTGTTTTTCAAATATAGTATGTAAAATAAAATAGTATTTCAAATTTTCACTTACCTTTGTGTTTCTCTGAATACTTTATATGCTGCCTACACACAAAAGGACCACTCCACTCTAAGGATAAGCTGATGGTGAAGCAAAACATTTTTCAAGAATACACAGCTATGCTATGCAATGTGAGGTGTAAAATATTTAAATTATATTGTGAGAAAGAAGCTGATGATGATTATTTTAACTTTGGAAAGCCTCTCCTGGATCTTTGAACACATTGAAAATCATGTATAGCAAATGGAAAACCATTGTTAAAAATTACAGAGGAGCAGAAATTTGGTCTGAGCAGAAGCAGCAAAATGCATGAGGCATGGGTTCTAATGTCTGATGATAGAGTTTAGTTGAAGAGAAATTAGTAATAAATCACACCTTCTTAGAGTAAGAGTAATTAATCATTGTAATGGTTTATTGAATAAAGTAGTAAATTCATCACTTGGAGTCTTTACCAATAACACAATTTATTTCTAAAACTACCCACTAAGATGCTGAGCCTGATAGAATTTACTTATGTAGTAGAGTATTTCCTACCAGTGGAAAATTTATGAGCTAGAAATTTGTTGTGTAAAAGGTGAGTCTAAATGACTCCAGGATATTTGCATTTTCATTCTGTTATTCCAAGTGGTTTCATCTGATATTAAGATAAAGGTAAAAAAGCTGAAGGGTGGCAGAGTTGGTAGTTATGACTTATTTGAGTCTTTTCTTGGAATTACACTTACTTATGAACACTCAAGTATTTTATTGTTTTATATGTTGCATGATTTATGTAGAGTGTTTTTCCATGATGATTACATTCATTGCTTACATTCTTATGAATGTTTATCCTGACAGTAAGTCATCTAACTGGTGTACCTCCACTTTCTGTGTCCATATGTTCTTTGTCCTTGTCTTGTGTTTCAGATCAATGATATCTCTGTCTTCCCGGCTAACTAAAATTTGTACATGCTTTGGAGTATGACTCAATTCTTTCATGCCTTGTGAATTAGATAAAGGTTTTTATGATTTTATTGGGTCATGGATAACACTATTTGCGCTCCATGAAGGATTCTGGCAAGTTTCTGTATGATTTAGGATGAAAATTTGAGATACTGATATTTTACCATATTTCATCCCAGATATTTTTTTCAGCTTAGAGCTGTGACAAATTCTGCTATTTTTCTGTCATGGAAGTTCACATACACATTCACAGAGTGGCTGCTCATTTTCCTTGTCATGCAAATGCAAAATTTTATATTTTAACTCTGACAGATGTCGAAGATCACTTACTTCCTCAAGCTTGCAGCCTGAACAATTTAAGCCAAGCACACAAAGTGCAATGACAGATCCTATCAACCACTTGGTTGAAGCAGAGTTCTGCATGATCAGTCCTTGTGGGGACCCAAAAATATTTCATGGTAGAATTTCTTTTTCACATAAAAAAATCTTGTCACATAGTTCTTTGCTATTCTTCTTTCCTCCTGTTTTTCTTTTGTTCTTCTGTTCTTTTTATTATCCACTGCCTTTTTTTTCCTCCAGATTTCTCCTCTGCAGTGTACCCTGTCTTCAAATCATAAGATGAAGCTGTAGAGCCCTAAAAAATATCACTTGAAAATAACCTGAGATTTTCTCAGACCCTAGTGGCCATTCAAACACGAAATAGTGCTGAGAGCCCCTGTCAGATGTGATCTTGGCTTTCTGATGAAACAAACAACTCTAATTTCCCTTTGACACCTCTGGGTCGGAAGGCCCTGGTCACAGAATGTCAGCAAATGGCACAGACAGTCCTCTGTAGCTGAAGAATTTTTCTATCTGAGCCATTGACAATCAATCAGGAGTAAAGGGACTCAGCTCAATTTCCCACATCTTCTAATGCAGGCTACTTCATTATCCAAATTAATCTTGTTCTCTAGCACAGGACAGATGTAGATATATAGATGGATCTTACTCAGGGAGAATATCAATCTGGTGCAGAAAGGTGCCTGTTAGCCTCAGCAAGAGTCATACATTTGCTGGGCTAAATAAGCCATGTTCTTTGCCTTATCTTCCCACACACTGCTCTCCCACCACCCTTAAGTTATTGGTATTCTCCACTAGAGAAATGTGGATTTTCTTCCCTTTACAAGGTTCCACATATCCCCCTGTCATGAGCTTGTAGTTATAATTTCTATCCTGAAGTGTAAAAAGGTACTGGTTTATTTGTTGTCCAAATAGCAACACATACTGGGTTTTTTTTCATCAGACTCCTTCAGCTAAGATGGTTGTTCACATTCTCAACGTGATTCTTGATGTCTGTATAACATCTATATGGGCTGAAGTCTGTAATGAAATGTACAGAGTAAGAAAATAATTTAGTTATCTCTTTGTATTTCCAGCTATGGCTATGGCTTTCCTAAACATGTTTTGAAGACTGGTGTTTGTCTAGTAGATGCCCAGAGCTCTCTCAGCCTTGAGTTGTGTCTGTTTATGGTACACAGAGCTCATGCAGCACTTGATAAATTGATCCTGTAATTGTGACTTACATAAAGAATTAGAAGAAAGGAGTAATTACGGAGTGAGAAACATCATAGTTACTGAACATATGGGAAGTACTGCTGGGAATTTCAAAGAGCTGTGGGATGGTGGTGGCCAAAAGACAGAAAAAGCATTGTATTCGATTGCTACCCTGCAAGATATGTTGTTCATGTGTTGATTAACTTGTCATGATCTTCCTCCAATTCTTGTAGAGTTCTGGTTAGAATTCCTCTCTTACATCCTGCTTTTGAGAAGAAACTGAAGTGGTAGTGGCCCTGCTTTGCTTCAAGTGTCTGTATGTCTCCAGAGAGGGCCATAAGGGCTGGGACAAATCTACCTGTCAATCCCACATCCCAATGAATTCCAGTAACTGGTTAATAATCTTGCTTTAGATTACATCAGTCCACAGTTTATTCTTTTCTGATGTATTTGTAAATGCTGGGTTGAAAATTCATACTGTTCTCTGAATTTGGGAAAAAAAACTGGCATTATTCTACATGAATACTGTGCACTTGGATTCTTCAGACAGCTTCCTAACAACAATGTATTAAATCCTGCTGTAATATTAAAAGTTTTAATGTTAAGGCTGGATTTGCAGTTCTGTCTAATATGTCTTCAGCAAGCAATCAGATGGTCATTGCAGGGTTGTAGGACCTGGCCTACCCTTACCAAACATCTCTATCGAGCCATGATACTGTTAAGAGTTATTAGAAAATATTGCTGAGGATATTAATATCTAATTATACTAAACTGATTTGTAATTAACTCCACAGGAGCACAAGAATAATGCTTGCAGAATTAATTAGGACAACATTAAATAGAAGACATTTTTCTTTACTATTTGTTTAGTTTAAGAAATCAATGTAGTTATTTTGGAAGGTTTCACTGATTTTATGTCTTTTTGAGCTTCACAGGCATGCACGTTCCTATGTAAGAAAGTATTTTCTTCTTTTAACCTACCCATTTTACTTATGCTCCAATTTGGAACCAAACAAGTATAAGGATTGCAAGTCAGGATTTATTCTTCACCTTAATTAAAGATTCTCCTAGTCCCTCAATAAATGTCCCTTAATTTGTCCTATGTAAGATAATGACCGTTTAGGACCTTGGCAAGCCTAAAGGGTTTTTTGAGCTGTTCTTTTGGGCTACTTAGCTTGATATAAATGCAGTTAGGCATGACCTCATTTACCTCTCATGGAAATAGATAATAGTGGCAAGATGTCAGTCCTTTATTTAGCTGTTTTAATGCCAAGTTTTACTCTTTTTTTCCCTCCTTGCTGCTGACCTTCAGGATATTGCTGCAAAGCCCTACCTGTTTGCCAAGTTTTCCATAAGGGTTGAAGAAAGAACGTTTAAGAAAGGAGTGGGAAGGATCTCCACTCCTGTGGATTAGGAAGGGCTTAATTGGTGTTGTCTCACCTCCTTAGCTGCAGCTGGAGGGATCACAGCACACAGAAGAGGATAGGCATTTACGAGGCACTTCTAGACACCGCTATGTTTTTTAAGTCCCTTATTAGCTTGTATCGTTTTTCTCAGGCCCCATGAATTTCAAGGGATGTGCACAGATGCCCTTGTTGTCTTCCAGGACCACCAATAAATTCTCACTTTAGGGTTGCTAAGTTGCAGCTGTACAGAGAAAATAGCTGTAGAACGTCCCAAGGTCTTTGCCCCATGATGAATTTACATACACTTCATTTTGTAAAATGTGTTTTAACACCTGTTCATTAACTCAAGTCATTTCAATACAGTCTTTCCTGTAAAAATTACTTATCTCTATTACTACAGTGCACAAAAGCCTAATCTTCACATGTCCTCACTGGAATAAGTTGTTCTTCAAGTACTGAGTTAGGTGAAATCCTCACATGAAAGATTTCCCTCTCAAATAAACTACATTTGTATTTAAATGTGAAACACTCTTCTGCTATCTAAGCCTGCATCCTCTCTATGTTTCTTTGCTATTTGGCAGCAGACTTGTTCACACTTCTGTGTTTGAGAGGTGCACAGATCAGATGTTTCCTTCGTCTATGCTTTCTTTGATAGGAAAGAGGAGTTGTTTCCAGCTCCACAGCTTTGCACTGAGATACAGCTGCCTCAAGCTAATTTTGGCTGCTTAGAAACACTTTGTCCATTTTTTTCTAAAAGCTCCTGAGATTTAAACCTACTATCTCCATAGTCCCAGGCTCCTTGGCTCCCTTGCTTCTGTAGAAGAGGTGGCCATTAAATCTGGTTTTAATGCAAATTGCTCAGCAAGAAGAAGGGAGCCCAGAAAGAGTGGAGTAGACCAGATAAAGTGTAATTCTTGTGTCATGTCTTTTCATGAGCTTTTGAACATGTTTCTAGCCTGCTGGCTTCAGGTCTTCTTATGGAGAACTTAATCCTTGGTACTTTTAAGAAAATGTTTCTAGTGTACAACCATATTTCCCTTCTTCTCAAGGGTGCTTTCATTTCCAAGCTGATCAAGCCCCAGTTAGAAAATCACACAAACTGTCTCAGAATGGTAGTAGCAGGTTGCAAAGTTGTTTACTTTTGGCAACTTTTAGTATAACTTTCACCACAGATTTCAAATTTTACCTCAAAAGAAAGGTGGTAGCATTTGCCATTCACAGAAGTCAGATGTTCTGAAGTAGGTTGAGTATCAATATCCATATTAGCCTGCAGCTGGGAGTTCTCAGAGTAGAGCTCCATCCAGTTTACTAATGCAGTTTGCTGACTACATAAGCTGCAACAGCATGAACCAGCTAATGTGGTACATTTGTATGTTCCCCAGAGCTAAAGTTTTTAGGTGCTAGATATAACACCTAAAAAGAATAATTGCTTTCCATAATCGAATCCTCATTTATTCCTCCATTAGCAAAGTCACTGCTTGTGTGACATTGCATAGCACGATCTATTCATGAGGTTAGGAGTGTGCACGGATATAAATCTGTGCACATTACACACACATCTCCGTGTTAGAATACGTACACATCAATGAAGGTTCTCTCTATGCATGAAGGTAGGTGGGAGCACAGGAGGTACAGAAAAAGCCCTTCTCTTGCCCAGGAGCTCCCCACTGTGCTGCCCATCTGCAGTACCTGACAACTGCATCACCTGCAGAGAGCACATTTGCCTAGATTAGAGATGAGCACCTAGTCCAGGGAGAGGCCACAAAGATAACTTAGGGCCTGAAGTACATTTCCTATGGGGGAAGGCTGAGACATCTGGAACTGTTCAGTCTGAAGATGAGAAGGCTCAGGGAGCACCTTACCAATTCATAAATATGTCTAAAAGGAGGGTGCAAAGAAGACAGAGCCATTTTTCAGTGGTGACTGGTGGCTGGACCAGAGGCACTGGGTACAAACTGAAACACCAGAGATTCCCTGTGAAAATCAGGAAACACTTTTTCTCTGGGAGGGTGGCACTGGCACACATTGTCCAGAGGCTGTGGATTCTCCCTCCTTGTGGGCCACCTGGAGATGGTCCTGGGTACCAGTTATATCTGTGAGGCCGGACTGGGCTGACCTCCAGGGGTCCTTTCCAACCTAAATCACATGTGATTTCTGTCATCTGGACTAAAGCTAAATTTTAGCAAAGTAATTGTTAAATGGAAGGCTGATTCTTCAGGTAACGTCTTTTGAGTTGAGTGCAACCATTCACAGGTCTGTCCTTTACATAGATTTTATTTTTTATGTTTGTATATATTTTATTAATGTTTGTATATATTTGCAGTGTCAGAACCCCAGTGGTGGTGGTACCAGCTCTGGGGGTTGCACTATCTGAGGTAATTTTGACCAGTTCTAGTTCTGCAAGTGATCTCCCTTCTGATCAGAGCATAATAATTTAGAACAGACATTGTGTTGCATTGGGAAGACCTCTTTTGGTACTTAGGTTATGAAGCTGAATGTTGTTTCAAAGATAACTCTATTTTGCACTGCTCTTAGTGGTGCTGGCATGGGGTGTGTTTGGCCACTAATTATTTTTTTTCTGGCTGGTCTGTTGTATGATATGCCCTTTTGTTTTTCTGGACTGCTTTCATCTTTTGTCCTTGCCAAAGTTTGTTACTTCTTTTGCTTACCTCCTCTAAGATAGTTGTGTTACTTGGAATCATTTTACCCTGCAAATCTAAAAATAGTTTGAAAAATGTTTGGAGGAGATTTGAGACCTGCAATGAGTAGCAAATTGCAGGATAGATGCTCTGTGGCCTATTTCCAGTTTAAAATGCTGTTGCACAGTTGCATAACTGAAGTGCTGAACTCAATTCTCTTGTCCAGTTGTTTCCTCTGAGGCCTATGCTGATACACTGGTACAGGAAAAGAAACCTACACTTTTTTAATATCGTAGTAATTTTAATGAAAAAAAAGGATTATGGTAAGAACTTTGAAATAAAGTTGTAATGTAATTAAATTCTAAGTATCATTCTTCACATTTCAGTCAATAAATTGTTTAAAAAATATAAAAACCATTTTATTATTGCAGCAGCTATGAAGTTTGACCAATTTTTCATCATCTTACAGTAGCCAGATTACAATGTGGTAGCTGAAATTAAACAGCTATAATTCATGGATAGTAGGATCAGATCTGAGTGAAATGTCACTGACATAGCATCCTGTAGTTACATGGAAGAAAAAAGTGTAAGCAAAATATTTGAAATATCCATATGTATAATTAATTAAAAAACTGTATTTTTGCTTTCTGATAACTACCCCAATTTGAAAAAAAAAATAATCTTTATGCCTCTGGCAGAAGTCCTTTTCTGTTCTTCTTTCTTTTTCAATCCCTTTATTCTGTATGTTTTTATCACTTTCCTATATTTTTTGAATTACTCTTTATTTTCAGTAAATGTTTCCACACTTTCAGCTACGTTCTCTGTGGCTTCTCTTGTTCCCACTGCCTCTTGCCTTCCACTGTTACTGCTGGAACCCATGCTTTGCAGGCAGCAGTCTGCATTGTTCAGGTTCTCTGCAGCACTTGTGCTCAATCTTTTTTTAATGAAACGACTTCTTCCAAAATGCCTTTTTTTAAACAGAGATTCAAGTCATACTGGTAAAAGTGAAGCCAAGGGACATGGGGTCAAGAAAAGGGCTAATAGAGTTTTAAGTTATTTTCTGCAGTGTTAAGAGAAGGGTTGGTGCTTTAGAGAAGAGTATATAATCGCAGACATTTGCTTGTGGCTGCTGGAGATGTGAAAGTTAAAACAGAGGTTGACAGGAAAAGGGAAGTATGATGCTGCCTGCAGTCTGTAAGTGCAAGTATTTTTCTTCACAAAAGTTGGAGACAGTACTCTAAAAGCTTATCTGATAATGGCTACTGTCAGCTGCAAACTATCCATTTACAAGGACCTCTTATCTGGTCTAAGGTAATTCTTAACATTCAGGTTTCTGAGCACTTTGTGTTGCCATTTCTTAGGTGGAGAAGTATGAATTATCTGATTATGGAATTTAAAAAGTGATGGGACTGGGGAGGGAGAGAAGGCTAAAGGCTGAAACCAGATGAAGTATATTATTATATACTATAAACCTAGTCAGATTTATTGAAGGCCCACTCAGCAAAATTCCATTGCTAATCTGTACTAGAATTCCTGCTCTCCGAGGATGTAACTATTTCTCCAAACCTCTCATGCATTCTTTATTTCAAAAGCTTGATTCATTAAGTGATTTTCTAAATTTTGAAACTGATAACTGTTTATTTATCTCAGCCTGACCTGCCAGCAAATTGTGAGTTTCTTCTGCTTCCTTAACCTTTCTCTCGTGGTCCTCCTGGAGCTGACATAGTAGCAGTCCCCTCAGGCTCCTGAATGAAATTGAAGCACCTTACCTCTAACTCAGGAAAAAATACCATTTTGGGGGAATTTTGATTGTTTGCTTAATTTTTACCTTTAAATAACAACACTTTTATATCTGTTGAGATTTTCTCAGTAATTACAGAACAAAACAAAACACGGCAAACTAAAAAGCCCGCTTTTTCTGATGCGGAAAGAAATTAGAGCAAATTTTAAGATCTACTTGGAGAAAAGAACTCAAATCAAATATATATTTTAGGTTGACAACAGAAAATATTTTTTCCTTGCCCTCTTTATTAGTTTATTATTTTATTGAGGAAAATAACTGTTCTAAGAATAGTGGGCTGTTTAAGTACTTTCATTTCCTTGACTGTGCGTGTGCCAGTAAATGAGATGGACAAGAGAACACTCTGTAACTGGCTGGTAAAGCACAGCTTAAACCTCTACAGTTGGTTTTACCACCCAAAATGGAGCAGTCACACCTAAACAGCCTGTTGGAAAGGAACTTTATCCCAGGGTGACTCTCAAGCCTTGCTCTGGACTCTGGACTGAAGAGGCCTTCCAGATGACCCAAGCTACCTCTGTGCTAGAGGTGTAGAAGCAGGGACAGCTCTATTACAGAGTCTGAGCCCTGGTTGAATTATTGGTGTAGACATGGATTCTATGGCACACAGAACTTTTAGCAGGGACAACTGCAAATAACCATCTTCCCTTTTTTCCCAGCATTTTTTTATCCTTCCAAACCAGTGCAGCAGTGATATGAAGGCAATTCCTTACAGTATTAGTTGTCTAAGTCCTGTTTCAGAACACTGTAATTATAAATTAATGTTATGGATGCCATAAGAAGACTTAATACATTTCATCTGAAAGGCTGTCCTGGTTCTCTTAAAAATGAATGTATCCATCACTGGTCTGACAGTACAAAGCTGTATTACAGCCCAAGTGATAACTTTTCCCAGTACCTTTTTGTGCATGTTTCTCAGGTATGGATTGCAAATGTGAAATCAGAGCTGTTTGTCTGGCTGGTATGCAGTATTGTCATGATCAAATTCCTACTGGGCTGCAGAGAATTACTTGTACAGTGAAATGCTTATTTTTTTCAATACATTGATTTTCTGAGGTAAAAAGAAATTTCTTAGGTCTTTGTCCTTATGTCTGAGGACCAAAAATAGTGCTTTATAGAATTGTTTGCTGAACAGAATGTATAATCTAGGCAGAAAATGTCTTACCTTGCTATTTCTGAACCTTGGTACACTTTTTCAAAACCATTAGATGGGTGAGAACTCATATACAGCTGTAACCAATTGCTTTAACCTCTTCTTTTTAGAGTGTGTATTCACCTAGAAATCCTAAATCATAAATAGAGGATGAGTGAGAACAAAATCAAAAAGCAGCTAATCTGTTGAAGGGAGGACGATTACTGTGTGAACAAAGGGTTGGAAGGAACCTTGAGACTGTCAAATTCAATTGCTATCTCCAAGCAAGGCCAGTTTCAAAGCTACATCAGGTTGTTCAGGGTCTTATCCTGTCAACTTTCCACACTCTTCAAGAACTGATGTTCCACAGCATCTCTGATCCATCTGTTTTAAGGCTCTCCAGATGTATGTCAGACCCTGGAATAACTCAGTTTTTCAAATACTAGTATAGATCTTTCTTTGTGCACCAAGGGAGGCAAATTCTGTCTCTAAATATCGTTTAATGGACTAAACAGGAGAATGAGGTACTCAGATATAAAAAATATTTGGTTGTGATGCACTTTGTTTTTAACTAAAAAAAAATTCATAGTGAAAGAAATTTTCAGTTTGATATACTTAAAACATAGGGAATAATATTCATGCCTACGAACTAAGATGATTTGTTTATATTTATCTTTATTAGAATAAGGCAGGTAATTACTGCTATCAAAGAGAATATAATGTTAAATTTCTCTTTTGTAAAGTTTTTTTGAAGAGAATGTATAAAAAAATAAACCTTCTTTTTTTTCCTCCTTAATATGGTGTTAATATCAAATAGTAATAATGTAAAAAAACCAGCTATATTTTCATAAAGCATTCCCCACTACCTTCTAGACTCAGGCAGTAAGGCCCATGCTAGCAGTTTCTATATAAACAGGCTGAAGAAAAATTATGAGAAGAGTTTTAGCCTACTTCAATTTTCAGATACAATCAAAATTGCATTGAACAATTTACCCCTGCAATAAAACTTTAATAAAATTAAGGCATAAAGTGTAACTGAGTATCTATTTTCTTTATTTACACTTTATATGAAAATTCCTATGCCAGATATATTGTATTGTTAGCATCTTCCAATAGTTTATTGCATGTTGATTACATTCTAACACTTGGTATTTCTGTAGAATATTCAATGCTATTTTTATTGGTTTTGTGTCATATATATATGCATCTGCAAAATATATAGTAATATATTCATATATATATGTCAATGTTACTGAAGGCAAGTTCAGAATGTCAAGAGGGGCTGTTGGGGTTTTTCTTCCCTCCTTAGTGCAGAAGGTTGCAAGTCCATTTGTGATCCTCTTTGCTTTCTGTGGGAAGTAACGTGCACAATTTTAGGCTGAACCTGCAGAAAGAATCTAAAAGGATTCATGCTGTCCTTCATATCTCTTTTGTATGATAACTGTAATAAGTGGTTGATGAAACTGATTTTATTAAAAAAAAAAAGAACCTCCTTACAAAATTGACCATAAGTGACAGCTGAGGCAAAAATGTGTTGAAAGTAGTACTGTTCCATGTCTTTAATTAGAATGGAACACAAAAGTTCTATTATACTTTGTCCAAAGTATAAAAAAACACAGGCAAAAAATTTACTTTGCAGAAGGTCAAGAAATAAGGACTACAGTAAGTGCCAAGAAGCACACTGAAGAAATAGCTGTGTTTGAAAGCACTAAAATGCTGACCTTCAGAAAGAATAGTGGCAGATGATGCTTTTATTTAAAACAAAAGGCTTCATCTTTTTATGAATCCGATGCATTATCATAATCAGCATCAGTTAGCAGCCTTCACTGACAAATATTACTTTTGACATTTCTAGACTTAGCCTAGTTTCAACACATAAAGAAAAGACCTTGCCCTTCGCTGCCTTTGGAAGAACAAAATACCAAAGGAAAAGTATGTGTGATAAGTTATTCAATAAACAAATGGATTAACTTTGAATGTACTTCCTCTTAAAACAGGGGTTTTTTTATCATTTGGTGTTATAACTGCTGCAGTTCTGTCCTGTGTTTGGCTGGGATAGAGTTAACTTCTTTTCAGGAGCTTGTACAGTGCTGTGTTTTGGATTCAGTATGAGCATAATGCTGATAACACACTGATGTTTTGGTTGTTGCTAAGTAGTGTTTATCCTAAGTCAAGGACTTTTTTTCTGTCTCATGCTCTGGCAGTGAGGAGATGGAAAAAAAAAAAAGCCATCAGGGAGCAAAGCCAGGACAGGTGACCCAAACTGGCTAAAGAGATATTCTGCACCATAGAACATCATGCGCAGGATAAAAAAAGGGGGAATAACAGAGAAGGGAGGCTGATGGGGATGCAAGGACAGGGTCTGGCAACAGTCAGCAGCTGTTGAGCAATTGTGTTGTGCATCACTTTCTTTTCCCTTGATTTTGATCTTCTTTTCATTATCAATACTATTTTTAACTGTTACTAGTTTTACCTTGGTTTCAATTATTTCACTATTCTTATCCCACCTAAAAGTTTTACTTTAAATTCTTCTCCCCATTCCACAGGGATGGGGGAGATAAGTGGACAGTTGTGGGGTTCTCAATTGCTGCCTGGGATTAAGTTGTGACAGTTTTTATCATTTGGTGTTGTAGGCACAGCAATCCACATGTAAAGACCAGGTCTGTCTGTACAGTTCTGTAATCTGAGGTCACTCAGTTTAGCTAATGGGCTTTAGGATACAATTTTCTCTGCATTGCATTTCAGGTCTGTGACTATTTGCCGCATGCAAACTGCACCTGATCATTTTGATTTCTAAAATAATACATGCTTAGTTCTTCAGAGTTTCTACCCGCCCTTGGTTTTATACAGGTCAAGGCAGGTGTCTCTCTCCTTTTAAGTCTGCCAGCTCCCAGTTTATAGTCCAGTCACACTTTTCCCCAGTGGGATGACAGTGTTAAAATGTAAAAAGTGAAATGCCAAAGATAGAGTTCAGGTTGCTCTGCCCACTCAGACAAAAGGCAGTAATGAAAGCTGACGGATCTGTACCTTTCTTTTTTCATGTAAGCAGTAATTGAGTACCTCAGCTGATAAATTGAATAGAACTATGCTTCTCTGCCTCTCTTTAGCTATCCTCTTAATATGGGTAATTTGTACTACAAAAGATGGATACAGTCTGAGTATTGCAAAGTTATAACCATTTACTTATGACAAAGATGTCATAAATTCTTTCTTCTTCATCTGCTTGCTGCTACCTCTCTATTTCCAAAACCATAAATGTGAGCGGAATCTTGTACCATATTGGTTTTTGCAATTCCATTATCAAATATGGTACAATTACCAGGTTGGGTTATCAGAGGTGATTTTGCTGGATAGGGTAAGAGAATATTAAAAGGAAAATTTTTTTGTCTTAAGGAGCTAGAAAATACCAAAAATACCTGTAACAACAGTTATAGGTTAATTAACAAAATTTTCTCTGACCTGAGAAAACACACTACATTTTCCTGACCAAATGCCACTAGTCTCCTGGTGTGGCATCAAAGAGATGTTGTGGAGAAGGATTTCATACTCACCATAGATGTACAAATTCATTTATTTATCTGTTAACTTGTGTAGAACTTTTTCAGAACATCCTGGACTTTCAATGAGAAAGGAAAGGGAGAAATGTTCACTTCGGAGAAAATGTTCACTTTGGGGAAAATTTGTATTGGAAATTTAATACAGAACCTGTTAAATTCTAGCTAAGAAATCCCTGCAATGTGTCTTAACAGACTGTGGAAGCAAAGATATGTCTTTATCTTCTCTCATGGTACATACTTTTTCACAACGACACAACGAGCAGGAATCTTCACAGTGGTAAATTGCAACTTCAGTTCTCATTTCCTTTATTTTTCACATGATGACATTACACAAAAAGAATTGTCAGGCCTGTGTAGAATATAGCATCACTCAAATATACACAGACTTCTCCAGACAGCATAAATTACAAATTAACCCCAGAGACACAGTCATGTCTTTCCCAATCTATTGCCTACTTCTAAAGGGAAAAAGAAAAGTGTAATTGGACAAAAGCTACTGTATAGATTTATCTCCCAAAAATAAGTTGATTGTAGCCTGTATCATTCTAGTGATGCAGGTTGTGGCATGGCTCCAGAAGGAACTGTACAAATGTGGAAGAGGAAACTTTAATCACTGGAGCACAAAGAGAAGATTGGGGCAGGATGTAATGCAGAAACATGAATATGAATGAAACATGAATGTTTGTCAAACTTCACTGCCAAGTCCAATATCTCTTTAAGCCATGCTCTCAGAGTCTTGCAACATTTAAGACTTCTCCAAATGCTCTTGGGCTTCAGGCATATTCCCTGTCACCTCAATATGGAAGCTTTTCTAATCTTGAAAAATGAGCTGGTCTGGGTTCAAGGCTGTCTGGGGACTGGGTACAAACCTGATGGATAGGGGACCAATCTTTCTATCAAACTTTAAATGTCTGAAGACAGAACTACTTGTCTTTCTTGCACAAAGACACAAAAATTCCTTCCTCTTATTATTTTATCCCTCTAAATTCTGTTGCTAGATAAGAATGGTTTGAACTGAAATAGTGTCAAAGGGACCACCCCTGTCAGACAAAGTGACAAGAAGTGACATGGAACAGCTGGTCTAATAGACGTGTTAGGTGGATTTTGCACTGTAGCGGTAGCATAAAATCGTCATTCATTTTCAAAGTAAGATATCTGAACTACCTTCTGAATGGCTTGCTGATAGCAGACTATTTCAGAGAGCACAAGCTCACAGAAAATAAATACAGCCAGGAAACCACATACGTTCTTTTTTCAGTTTCTCAGAACTTCTCTTTCAGAAAGATGCTGCTAGTCATTTCTGTTTATTGTTCTTCCTGTTTCTAGCTGTTCAGTTTGCCAGATGAACATAATTACTGACAGAAATTACAATAATTTAAAATTAAAATTGAATTACTCTTACCATCCCCTTTCCAAACTGTATATGAAAGGATTTAGAAGGGTTCAGATTTCAGACCACTGTACCATTGTCATAGAAAATGTTCCTTCTTCTTCAGCTTTTTCTTCCATATTCCACCTTCCATACATAATAGTTTCCATTCATTGACAGGTAAATCTGTTTATTCCTAAATATGATTATACTGATTCACCATTAAGGAATAGGAAATTGTGCATTCTGGGCAAACTCATTTCTAGTACCTGCCAAATGCACATCTTCCCTGAAAACAGCTGGCTTCTGCTAGGTGCAGGACTCCCTTACACTGGGAGTCTGATGATGCCATATCTTATTATCATCTGAATATCTGGTCACAAAGGACGAGTAATAAATAATTTCCAGACAGAGTCTTGATCTCTATAGCCTTCTCTATGTAAAATGAATTTTGCATTTCCTGTATCTTAAGGATGATGGTATGGAATGAATACATTATGAAAAGGTGTTTTGTATAGTTTTGGAATGCAAACTGATGTGGTGCATTCTTCAAGAATCTGACCTGACTGAACTAACAGATTCTCTGGTGGACATTTGTATCAATGATTCCTATAGTAAATAAGATGAAGCTCCATCAGCATACCCCTCCCTATGAACCAGGGACACAGCTGGCTACAGACATCTCATAGAGTACAGTGACCACAACTTTAAAAAAGTAAATTAGATTATTAAAACAATTTATTTTCACATATCTGTAAAATAATGTATACCTGTGTTTTAAGGAAAGATGGCACAAATTAAACAAAATGGAGCAAATAAAAATTAAGTCCTGTAGTTCCGTTCTTTTTTCTTTTACTGTCACTTACAATCTTTCCCTAAATGTGGACCATCTCCAGCTGCTGTCTAGTTAGGAAAATGTCCTCTTTTCTTCCATTTAATGTAGCATCAGAACAGTGAGTGAAGTCATAGTGAATGACTACAAATACTGTGAAATAGAAAACATGTAAAAACCAGTACTATTAGAAGCTGAGTTTGGCTGTACTGATGTGACTTTACATCAGCACCCTGTGAATAAGCATCCTGACTGCTGAAGGTTTCCTAATAGGAAAACTTTGATCCCTGGCACTTGTTCTAGTTTTTGGCACTCAGCTTAGCACAACCATGATTGTAGTCAAGGTTAGACCTAAAACTTCTGTTTTCAAAATTACTAACAAAGAACAGATGTTTTACCAAGGTACTTAACATCAGCAGTAAGAAAATGGTTACAAGGTTGAGACATAAAACAGATGCAGTTGACCAAGCAGGTATTTTGTTGAATTTTACATTGGTTTAGGTCTTATATCTGGACTCATACTTTCTTTGCAACCTTGTATACATGTGCACAAATAGATATGTGAATGTATATATATCAAAAATACATATTTTTAAATGTGGCCTAGATTTTCATGCAAACAGAGTGCACAGTGTATGTGCAAGGTAATAGATACACAGTATTTGAGGCAGGTCTTCTGTTGCTGCATAGACAAATCTATAGGTGATTCTCATATGATCAAATTTGGTCTTATTATATACATTAATTTTATCCCAGTTTTCAATTTTTGAACACAGTTTGGGTGAATAATAAAGAGGTACATTTATTTATTTTTTAATAAAATCCTCTTCAAGAATTGGCATAGTAGGCAATGTGTTCAAGTACAGAGCCAATGTGGAGGCACTCCTAAAGAAACGTAAACAGTAGAACAGCAGGTCCCTTTTGTAGCATAATATGTAAAGGGTTACACTGATACTTTAAAGAGAGTGCTTCATGCTGAACTGCTACAAATCTGAGTCCTGACAGCAAATGGAGATTTTCTTATATGTTTTTTTTTAAGAGGATATTAAAAGCTTATTTTTTTGCATTTTTATTAATTGTAGAATCTTCACTGTGTAGCTCTTAGGATGCAGAGGAAGACAAGGCATTCTTGCTCTATTTTCATTAGTAACAGAGTTATCTGCTTTTGACTGACTTCTGCCTATTCCTTCCTGGAGACTTACAAAATATTGTCATATTTTTCCTTTCCAGTGCTAGAATGAGATTCCCATGCTTCTGCTTTCCTGGGAATCCTTTGTGGGATTATGCAGTTGGGAAAAGATTCTTGTTCTTAAAGTTGTTTCACAAGCCTGACAAGCCTCTAATAAAATGGTTCCCATGGAAGTTCTTTAATGCATAACATGGCCATGAGTTTCCCCTTTATTTCCATCAGGCTTGAGGATCAAGCCTTGTTACAGGCAGGGGGTGATACCTGGACTTTCTACCCTGCAGTTTCCAAAGTGTTCGGGCTTGTAATTTTGGTTCTAGTAGCTTAAGTGTCTTTCCATTGAAGTGGAACAGACAGTACTATAGACCATCGCATAAAAAAATCTCAATCAAATTAATCTGAAGTGTTCCAACCTGAAAATTGGAAAACCAGATATCTTGCCCCAGATCTGTCAGAAAGACTAAATGCAGGAGAAGAATGTCAGAACAGCCACTATTGCCAGATTCTGCTTCATGTTAGGATATAAACATTAGAAAGCTGTCATGCTCTAAGATGTCTTTCATCTTATTTTAATTACGTGTCAAATTAAGGGGTTAGGAAGGTAAACTTTTCCATTTGGATTGTCTTTTTTCTTATTTTCTGAAGGCCATTTTTCTTGTCAGAAATTACTTATTCATGGGTCCAGGGCAAAGTAAACATAAATGTTTGGGAGCCAAGACAATGAGTTAAAGATGCCCTATAATTAAATTTGTTTAATTAATGTTTCACTTATTTTAAAGTCATTAAATTCACAGAAGTAGTATCACTGTATTCTTAAAATAAATTATATACATGCTTGAAATAACAGTAGGGAAATCAATCTTCCACTGCAACTGCATCTCAGCTCAACACAAAACCATGGACCTGTGCCCCTGCACACTTGGCACTTGAGTGAGGTTGCTCACATATTTAAGTGCAAGGAGAGATATGGTGACAGGATTAAGGACTGTGAATTGGCCTTGACTGGGAGTTCAAGCTGACTGAAAACAATGACCTTTCAATAACAATAAAGATATATCTATTTGTATAGCTTTTTTAATATAATGCATGTTGCATGTGTACAAAATAAGTATCCAGTAGATTCAATCCAGAACTAAAACAACATAACTACTGTCTTTTTGTTCTCTTTACCTATAGTTTATCACAAGCAATTAAAATTCTGTTCTGAAAGTGGCTGAACCATTTTTTTCCATTTTTTAGTTGTCAAAAGACAGTGAAACTTAGTGGTTAAAAATATTTCCTGAATGTAAATGTAGTTATCCTAAGGACATACCAGTATTCCAATAATTTGAGTGATGCTTTGATTGGACTTATTTCTACTGAGAATGATTAAATTCATAGAGGGAGGATATATTAAACATAAGTAGCCTTTAGCAAAACTAGAGAAGAGGTGATGACATCAGCTAGGTGAGTAGTTAATCTGAAAAAATATAGGATTGTAGACTTTAGATGGATTAGGGAAAAACATAGCAGGGAAAAATTTCAATTCCTAAAGCATAAAGTTATATAACCAATAGAATGTCTATTTTTGTGATCCTAGAAAAGGAATATGCACAGAAAGTGAGGTCCATCTGAAAAAAATAGGTGTTTAGAATGTATCCTCATGATATAGTCTATTAATTTTGCCATCATCCTCTAATATTTTATGAGGATTTTCTCTCCTTCCTTAAAATGGAAAGATACTACAGTCTGAGAAGTCTTTAAACTTGTGATTACACGTCAAATTAGGGGCTGAGAAAGTATGCCTTTCTACTTTGGATTGTCCCTTTTCTCCTTTTCTGAAATGAATTTTTCATATCAGAAATTATTCATTCATGTGTCCAGGGCAAAGCAAATGTAAATGCCTTGGAGATAAGACAATGAGTTAAATACTCCCTCTAAAAATCACTCCATGTTATGAGAACTTATTGTAAAGTATGGTAACCTAACTTTCATGTGTGATGTTGAAAGTATTATAGTGACACTACTATAGAATAAGAAATGTTTCTGTCTAGCTCAAGCATAATGCACATTCTCCGTAGCAGAAGAAAAAAAAATCACAACAGACTTATACAGAAGCAGATAGATTTGCACAGTTCACACATTCAATATATTTCCTGCATAAATTACTTTTATTTTAACTGATTGTTTTCAGTTCTTAAACAATTGCTAGAGATAATCAACATGAGATGTTCTTTTGAAATATCAGGCAGAGCTGAAGTGTTTGGGTCTGGATTAACCTACACAGGAAATTGCCTCTATCCATTTTGAAGTGGAATTTGTCATTTATTTTTCATCAAGGCCTTCTCATTTCTGTTTTGCTGATAGTATTTTTCTGCAAGGGCTAGGGAAGAAAAATAAATTAATGGTGCTAATTTGGTACTCAAATCCTACAGCAACTGTGGGATCAATGTAGTTGGTCTGATACAGCTGTGTACCAATGCTTTCTAATCCATTCAGTCATAGGCTGGGTTTATATTCTTTGTTTAACCATATAACCACTTTGTGATTAGGCTTTAAGGACAGTGCTATAGAAAAATATATAAATTAATTTCTTTTGTCTGAAAGTTACTTAATTGGTTATGTTGCTTTTCACTACCCATGTTCTAAATGTGATAATGAGGTCTGCAGCAAATCTGAAAGCATTCATATTTGTATGGTGTTTAGTGATCTTGGGCATTTAGTTTTGCTTAAGGGGTACTATTAGAGAGGGAATTTTTACTTTCTGTAGGCCTCTAACACTAAAGGTTAACAGTCCATGTAACACAGGAACATATTTGATGTACTATCACCAGAAGCACAAACACTGATTCTGACTTAGCAAATGAAAATTATCTCTGTGTATAGGCTAGAATTATAGCCTTGCTACATGAAATAGATAACTTATCTTAAATAATTTGCACAATATTTAAAAGTAATATTGTAGTTTTGTTGGAAAAGCCACTCCCTGTTTGACACCATCCTTTGCATCACAATCTGCAATCTTTAAATATGAGGCCATTCTCTCATCTGAAAGCAGTGATTGTTTAGAGACAAAAATTATTAGAAGAATAATTTTTTTCAAAAGGAATTTCATCACTCCACACTATTACATAATTCTATATTATTTCCTATCTTCCAAATTTGATTTTTTTTAATACCATTTTTTTCTGGAAGATAATTTTAAATAGAAACATATTAAGGTTATACATCTTTGAAGATATAAATAAAAACCTCTCTGAAATTGCAACTGAGAATAAAAGTTTATAATAAAAATCATTGTAAATAATCAGTAGATGCTTCTTGACAAAATTATTACAATACATGACTTCTCTTTAGTGCTGCATTTTTGAAATTAAAAGTAAGCACTTCATATATAGGAAGCACATTGGAGTTAAATACATTAACACAGAGAAATTTCTTCATTCACTTTTCTCTTTGGAAGAGTCAAGATTCAGCTGAATGAGTCACTTTCCATCTACATATACAAGATATATCTTGTCTGTGTTATAATGCAGAGCAGATGCACAGCAGCTGTCTAGACATCCCCCAGCCCATCAATAGGAGAATATTGAGAGCACCAGAGCCCAGGCCTCTGATTTGTCTCCCCAGTAAATGAGAAGGGAATCATTGAAACCTGTGGGGAATCTGAGAAGAAAATACTATGGATTTCTGTCTAACATTATTGATGAAAGTTAAATGTCTGCTCAGGACCATAATCAAGCTCAGGAGGTGACAAAACATTTCTGTGAGCTGTTTAACTGGAGGTGAGGTGACAAGGAATCCTGTTGTGAAAACATGGGCTGTTCAGGGGTGCAGATTGGGCAAATATCTGGTTCTTGAAAAAAGGAAAGAGGACTGGGAATCACAGATTGCTTTTAAAAATTAACCCTCTCTAGCAGGGGTGCCCTGTAATTGCATTTTTTTTCGTCCACATATCATGCATCAGCTGCAAAGGTTTTTAACTCAGGGATCAAGAAGCTCATCAAAATGAACTCTATCCATGGAAGTACAGCTGAGTTTTTCAACTTCAGTAGTTTAAACAACATTTCCAGCAGGCCCAGTGTTATACTAGTTTCTTTTTTCTTTTTTTAATAATGCTCTTTCAGTTTGAGTAGTTCAAGCCTTAACATCATAATTTTTTGGTCCTCAGGATTGATTGCCTTATAGGAAAGACTGGAATTAAAGGCTTCTTTCTGACTTTTTAAGTTTTTTAAAATCTGATGGCTTACTTTCAGCCAGATGGGACTGCCTCTCCTCCATGACTGAACCAGATGTTGATTTGCATCAAGTTTTTGGCAAAGGGTTCACATATTTTTTTTACTGACTGATTAATTTGCATAGCAGCCTCATTAATAATGTATAGTCTCACTGCAGTGAATAACTGTGGCCATCTTTTCTTTATAATTAATTAATATAGCTCATCACTGCCCTAGATAAATGTACCAATACCTACAGGTAAACTAAGTATTAATGCTACTTGTGATCTTCTAAAATCAGACTATAAGTGCTTTGATCCGTTATTTTAATCCTCTATAAACTAAAATTCAGAGTTTCAGATTCAAAAGGAAGACATGCACCTGCATGAGATGTGTCCATCCCTAGGAGCAGAGGAACCCAGGACTAGAATTCATTACTTAGAAAGGGAGAAATCAGTTGCACAGTGTAATTTTCAGTCTTAATTTTCTCATTTCTTGTGTTCTCCAAGACAAATATGGGATGGTATTTTTTCAGTGAAGTTCTGCAGAACTGAGACTCAACAATGGTGTTTACTAGACTGAAAATCCATTATGAGCCAGCTGGAGGAGCATGGATAGGCCACAGTTGCCCTCAGGCATTCACATCATCTGCTGGTCATCAAATATGAAATTGACTTCAGTGTTGTGCTTGGGAAGAGGCTCTGGAATGCAGCAGATCTCGAAAGGTTCATTTACCTCAAGAATGGAGCTTATACATATATTTCAGTTTTGGAGAACACAAGTCTGCCTTGGAACCTTGCCAAAGGTATATATCATGTCAAAAATTGATTTTTTAAAAAAATATTCTTTTTAAACAACAGGGCTTTTCTTATTTGATGCAAGGCCTACATTTCATCATTGTGTTGTTATGCTTCACTTGGAAAGGAAACAGTTCCAGTTCTTTCTAGACTAAAGTTATTGAAATTATTGAAATAATATATTTATCTCCCTGATAGTATCTGTGGATATATCCACATATTAGGGAAGACTTTTTTTTGCTGCCCCTGTAGTCCTGAGCTCTTGGTTATTCGGGTCAGACAATGCTTGTCATTTTCTACTAAGTTGTTTCTCCCTTGCTGAGAGAGCCTGGGATAGCAGGAGCATTGCTGTATCCTGATGTCTTATCCCATCATTTAGTTGGAACATGGCCAGTGAAGTCAACAGAGATATGAGAAGTGGGAAATACGCACAGGATCTGTCTGTCTGCAATCAATAGTCTCTCCTGTTGGATCAGCTGGAAACAATAACTGGCCACAGTCTGGGGCTTGCAAAATGTCTTTGTGACCAGGTACTCCAAAATTGGAACTCTATATATAGTATATGCTGCAGTGGCCATAAACTAGGAAAAAAAATGCAGCATTACTCATCTGATAAACCTGACACACAACTCACATGAAAGATATTGTCCATGAAACCCTCCTACCCTGTCAGATTCACAGGATATTAAATAGATGAGTAAACTATGATTTTGCTTCCAGCATGTGTCAATGAGCTGCCCATGAGCTGGCCAGGTTGGTAATTGCTGCTATAATGGGAGGTAGTTTCCTGTCTTTCGGGGAATAACAAAGGTTGTTTTCTTCTTTCTGCAAACTGTTAAAATATTGCCTCTCACTAGCATAGAGTTCAGACTGAACTTTGCTTCTGACATGATTCCAGCAATGTCCTTTTAGTAAAGGGCTATAACTAGCAGCTTCTTTTCATTTGAGAAACTGGAAGCTCAGTTTTTAATTATATTAGTGCTTTATTGCTATTAAAATATTTGATCTCTTCAAATAAGTCAATTAGCCCTTTATATCAGTTTCTGTATCTAAAGACTGGAATGGTCACTTTACGGGAATGTTTAGGGATGGGATTAATTAGCCAACAAAATGAAATGTAAGCATGGATTCTCCTGTGCCCATCTCCAACAGTTTAATAATTCCTTCAGAGAAATAAAAATTGCATTATTCAAGTTGCAGGACAAATTTAGTTTTGCAGATGTTCCCGTATTAGAGTTTAGTCAAGACTCCATGAATAACACTTCTATTCCAGTGAAAAATGCGTATGGAATTGTAATAAAGGACATTTGTTTTCCCATAACTTGGCTTCATTTCACATAACACATGCACATTTCACATATGATATACAATTCTAGTGTCTAGGTATGTTCTTAAATATGAATCCACAGACAAAAATATGAACAGATTTCTTTTTCTTCATATCCCAGCACTAAAGCTGCTTTGTTCATCAATGAGAAAATGCAGATAACAACAATTTCTATAAAAATTTATTTAGATTACATAGGCTATGTCAGATAGAGATCTTCAACTGAGTCTTATGTCTTCTAGATTTTTTTCACTGAATTTACTGAAATTCAATAGTATAAAATAGAATGTCTGTAAAGATTTTGGTTTAGCTTTTTTTGCTTCTTTGTTTTGCGGTTTTGGGGGGTTGTTGAGGTTTGGGTTTTTGGTTTTTTGTTTTTTTTTTTTGCGGTGGGAGGGGGGATGACTTGGGTGCAGCTTTTTTTTTTAAGTGAATTACTTGGTAAATTCACTGGTTTCATAACTATGTCTTCTAGTGGGAGTACTATAATTTTACTTTTCAGATAGCCTTATGTTTCCAGCTCAGGGACGTATTTCTAAATGCTAACTTTATAGTTTATAATGGATCTACTAGTTGCAGTTTTTCTGCTTCTGTATAAAGTGTTTGAAAAATAGCTGGAATTGTAAACCAGCAGTGAAGATCTCTTAATTGCCAGCTTTGTTGTTTTGGGTTTGGTTTTTTGTTTTTGGTTTTGTTTTTTGTTTTTTTTTTTTTTTTAATAATGTCTTATTTGTGCAACATGCACAGTAGTCATATTCATTTGAGAGACAAAAAAAATTTGATTCATTACGGTAGCCCTTCCTCTAAACAATTACCAAAAGAAAACTTGAAAATACTTTATAAAGGTACTCTGTAAAAAGTTGCAAGTGATATTTGGATTATGTGGAAGGAAATATATACATATAAAATTACTTAGGTGAAGTGATGGAAATAGAATTAATTTCAGATCTGGTCCCTGTATATATTGTATCTCAAGTTTTGCTGTAGTTTGGGGTAATGTCTTATGAGAGAAAAAAATTAATTTGTCATATGGTTCACAAAAGAATCACACAATACCTATCAGGAATTACTTTTCAATTGAGTTAAATAAATATACTTAAGCCTTCCTCATAACAGAGAGCTACTGATTTTTTTTTCTAATAAAATCTGAAATGCAGATATAATCCACTTGTGCTAGAGCCAGTGCCAAAAAAGGAACTGTGACATTTTTTTTAAGTAGCCTGCTCTGCTCATAATGGTCTCTGTGCATATTTCAGTAACAGATTAACTCTCCTCTCCCTTTTTTTTTTTTTTTATTTAAGACTTTCCTTGCCTGCAGCATTGCACACAGAAACGATACAAGTTGTCAAAAATTAGATAACCAATTTACTTGGAAAAAGAATTAATGCTTTTCTCATCTGACAGTAATTTTTTTGGAATTGTGTCTCAAGTGGAAAATGTTGGCTTTGAGTGCAGGATAATAACAGTTACTTCTTTAGACTCAACAGGCTGAAATGCCAGGACTGGGAAGCCATGTCCCCAAGTGTGACTGGAATATAAAGCGACAACCTTGGTGGGATGTTTTGCTCTCACTGTTCAGTCCTGTGTGGGAAAGAGTGAACAAAGTCATCAGGATTAAAATTTGTAGTGCATTAACAAAATGTAATGATGAAGAAATCTGTATTTCCATAAATGTTTTCATGTTGCTTCATAGAACCTTGGACATACTCACTAGACTGTCACTAATATTTTGTGGTAGGTCTCCAATTTGCATGAAGACACTTCTTATTCATGAGTGAGTAACTACTGGTAAGCTCTGTCATGTAGCAGCCAGACTAATCTGTAATTGGTTTATTTTCTGTTGTCTGTTGTCCTGTGAATAGTGCAGCAGCTGTGAGCAGGGGCCACGTTTTCTCTGCTGTAGTCGCCTCTGCTAGATAGATAATATTTATAATGGAAATTTGCATTCAAATAATCATTTATTAAGCATTTTCATCTGCAAAAATGCTCTATGCATTTTTCAGTTTAGCCCTTAAAATCTCATTTTTACACAGACTGGATTTTTCAATACCAAATGCTACTCCAGATTCTACTGTTACATCCTTTTTTATGAAGACTGGCAATATTTCTGGTACCACTTAGCAATGTTAAAGACGATTGTATTTCAGAAGATGGCAAAATTGAAAGGAGAAAGTTTCATGTAGCAAAGAGAAACAAAGGAAGAACAGCAAATTTGTATTTATAACATCATCTGACTGTTTTTATGTAGGTAAAGGGTAACTCACATTCTAGGTAAACAACCTGGTCCTTCAGAGTGTTGCTCTGAGTGTAATGCTGTTTTTCCAGCTTTGGTTGCTGATGGCTGTGCTCATCCACAGCACGTTGGGGCAGCAAAGTCAGCGAGGTTGGGTGTCAGGGGAAACACTGAAGGACTTGTGGATTGAATTTGGGGAGCCAGCTTAGCATGTAAATAAGAGAATGGCAGGAAGCTTCTCTGGAAAATTATTGCAGTTCTATTAAGTTATTACCTTAATATAGTCATTAAAACTGTGGCATAATCCATGTATCATCACAAAGTTTAAGAAAACTCCTAGGGACTTTTTAAATGCTAAAATAGTTTGTAGTTTCATATAGGGATTATTTTGAAGTTCCTTAGAACACTGTATAATCACAAAGCATATAAAACTAATTTTGGATAAAATGGTAATTAATCTGCATCAGGTTCAATTTGATTTATGTAAGACTAAACTGGTGTCTTGTTTGATTGCTTTTTTTTTCCTAATAGTTTATTTGAAAAACATATTGTTTATATTCATCTGTAAACTACAGGTGATTCACACAAAATATCCAAGAGAAAAAAAGGTATCCAAACAAATGAAGTTAATATTTCTCTTTGTAGTCAATAGCTTATAGGTTAGAAAAGTTATTCCTTCCATGCTAATGGTTTTAACACATCTTGGTTTTTACAGAATTACAGTAACAGAGTCAGAAAAGCTATGTGACACTGTAAATATTATTATTGTCTAATATGCTTTCAGTAAAACAGTGACATATACATCTATGTAAACATAATAATCTATAACATATGTCAGTTGTCTATGTGCTAGAATTTAGCATAGCACACTTAATGCCTCCAGCAGGCTTTATGGATGATATGTGGTTTGCTTTCCTCAACACAAAATGAATCACAAGGTGAATCAGACCCTAAAAGTGCATGTTTCTCTTCACTGATTATAAAATTAGTCTAGCTGGGTAGCTCATTTATAAATATCGACTTTGTATAGGTAATCCACATTTAATCAGATGATTCCTACTCTTGTTTCAAGAGTAATAAAAAAGTAATATAGTGTGCCAGTATATATATGTGAAAGTGTCAACACATTCAGTTGGTTGATCAGACAGTTTTTCATCACTGGGATGTTTGCTCAGTAAATTACTTCAGATATTAAGTCTCAACTAAAAAAGAATCCAAATCCACGAGTTTAAGCAGTTTGGGATTTGGATGACTTGCTGCTATCACTTTCTTGATTTGTTGTTTGTCACTGTTTCTTCTTGTTTCCTGGGAACCCTCAGGCACAGTAACTAACTTGTAATTTTTTAATGTTTTTATTTAAATGTAGCTAAGTAAAAAAAGATGAAGCATGCAGCCATGTCTCCATTAGAGCTCACTATTTCTTAGAAACCTGTCTGCTTCATTAAAGTTGAATTTCACCTTACAGTGCTCAAATGCTTAAGGGTTTGTCGTTGTATTTGCAGCAGCAGTGTGTTATAATTGGAACTAATGAGCCAAACAAACTATTCTTAACTCTTCAAAATGACAGACTAAGAGATTTCTTTGGAAATTAGGCGGGGGGGGGGGGTAGTAATTGTTAGTTTTCATTCGTACCACATTGCATGTCAGTGAAGAAAAAAATAATTCTGTAATATATATGTGAAGGCATGATTTTTTTAAAGTGTGTTTAGCATCAAGGCAAGCTGTGATATAGACAGCATTGGAATGGAATACCTGTATAGGTCCTTGGAACAGACTGCACAGCAATGCAAATTATGATGAACTTCTCTAATATGGCATCTCAGCCTTCCCCTTGAAAGACTATCACGTGAGAGAAAATAATAAACTTTGCCAATTGAAACATCAGACCTCTAAGGAGATTTGCTGTTTAAAACTGGTTTGTACTGACATGGTTATCAAATGCCAGGGGTCAACATGGCCTATTCAGAAACATACTTAATGTAGTTAGCTTCAGGCATGTTTCAATCCTAGCCTTTTTTACAAGTAATTGTGTGCTTGAGCAGTGTAATAAAACTGGGGTTTCCTACTACTGCCAGATATCACTGAAAGGGAGAAGGTGCCCTCTCACCAGATCCTTTAATTCCTCACCCTCTGTGCAGAACACACTCAGTCCTTCTGTTAACTCCACTGGGAGCTGTGGATGGGAGCACAACAGGAGGTGAAGGCACCAGGAAAATGAGGGCAGGAAGTGGGACTTTTTTGTAACTTTTAACCTATTTTTAATTACTGTCCAGATTGCTTTAAAGCTAGGCCTTTTGTCTTGGAAGATAACAGACTCTTTTATTATAGGAAGCCATGGAGCCCATACTCACAGAATTAATGTTTTCTTAATGATTATTGAACTATTTATTAAAACCAATCTGTAACTGCAAAATAAATTCTACAAACAAAGCTGAACATAGATGATTTCAGTAGTGTATGGAGTGTTTTAGTGGTTACAGGCTACCTTGGGATACAGGAGAGCTTCACTTCCCTCATCTAAATATTTTGATATTTTACTTTTTGCAAGATCTGGTTTTTAAGCCACTGTTTAAGAGTTATGGTCATACTTCATGTGTTCTGGACTCACAACTTACTATATGCAAAGTGGAATAGCCTCAGCAGTAATGGGATGATTCCTTTTTTTTCTCTCCCCACCTCCCACCCTGACCACCCATTAATGTACAGCTATTGTATAAAATGCTTTTATAGAAGGTAACAGTTAAAATTCCCTCTGACAGGTGTGGGAAAGGAAGCTTCTGTAACCTCTATTGTGACTGAGTGCTTTAACTCTTCAAATCCCACTCTGCATATCAGTTTCATTAGAAAAACAGAGTACAATAGGTCTGCTCTGGTAGAGTTTAAGTGATTGAGGCCTTTCTGCAAACATAGTAGAGAATAATCTATTTTGTCAAGCCTGATAGGACTTGGTCTAAGATCAGTGCTTCACTTTTTAGTAAATGACAAAGTAGAACTTCAGGTGCCATGAGAGCTTTGATTTGGGAAACATAGAGCTCTGCAGATTTCAGACATGAGTAGGCAGCAGCAAATTAGATATTTCAGGCATCTGTGTTTTGTATTTCAGTTCCTAAATCCTGGTTATGTCCCACTTTAGATGCCTATGCCCTTATTTCAATGTCATCTATCTATCTATAAAGCCCAGATCTCAGAGGTATAGCTCTGTTAGAGCATTAGTCTCTCACTTGTTCCGTAGAAATTCGCCATCTATCCTTAAGTATCACAGTTCTAGGATGGTAAATCTTATTGAGAAGCTTAGGACTTAAATTCTTAAATACTCCCGTGTTCCATAAAAAGAAAGTTTAATTGTGCAAGAAAGTTGGCATAATTTTACACTCTTAGATATCCCACTGGTTAACAGAATCAGATCATTTCAGCTGAATTAGTTATCCAGAGTCCCTGCTCAATGCCTTGCAGGGGAGAGGCACCTGGGGAAAGGTATGTTTATGTTATGGTTTTGTCCTTCAGATTTCCAGTGTAGAAATACCTAGCTTGGGTACTGAAACAGTCCACTGTACAGCATGTTGTGCAGACTAATGTACCTTGAGAATATAGGCTCCCTGCAGTAGGAAGCATTTAAAATGGACTTTGATATCTTCACATAGCACTGTCAGCCTCTGCAGTAAAGCCAGATACTGACAATGGGCCTGATGAAACTCAACGTATTTCTGAGTAAGGAGCTGATTGAACCACTCTATAGAAAACACCATGAAAGGAAGTGGGGATAAACTCTGCCCTTTGAAGGTCAGAGTAAGGCATGTGACTCTGCTCAGGGCTTTTGGATTATGCATGAAAGCCAGCTCACATCTTTGCTGGGAAAGAGATAGCTCCTACCTGTTGTACCCAGTGGTAAAAGATGGCAGTTTTCAAATGGTTCACTGGTGTGATTTCTAACAGATTTGCAGCCACCAGGCAGCTAAACTATTCAGTTCTGTGGGGGTCATCTTTTTTCAGTCCCTGTCATTTTTATTGCTGTTTCTTCTTGCACAATTAACTATTCATTGAAGTAAAACTTTGATCCTGATTTCCATCCCCCTAGCTGTGCAGTTTAACAGGTGGATTAGGGAGTCAGTCAGCAGCATGATATTAAAAGTTTTGCAGCAGGGAATGGGTTTCAGAAGGTTATCACTGCTTGCCTCTTTTACCCATGGTTTCTCACTAGGCATTCCAAGTTACCCCCTTTCAGCTTTTATTGGCAACTCTTGGATGGCTGGGCTGCAGATAGGAGCAGTGGAGCCCTCCAAAACCTGGTCCTATTAACTCCTCTAATTTTAGCACTGATGTACTTTGCAATGCAGTCACGAAAAGGTTACATCATGGTAAAGGAGGATGGGGAAGTGAAAAGAGGTGCAGAGCAGGCCTGGAGGAATTCATAGAGGCAGGGGAGTCAAAACCCCTTAAACTGTACTGACCATGCAAATACAAAACATAATAATGTAGGATTAAATTAAGAGCGTCCCTGCTGCCTTGCATTTTGGTTGTATTGATGGTAAAAATATAGTGAGTCCATACTAAAATGTCACAATAGTTCAACTGCATCAGTGTAGTTAAAATAGTGCAAGGTTCCTGTGCACATCAGCCCTAAAAATGTGTAGTCTTGTTCATTTCCCATGGTCCTTACAGAACCATTGTCCATATTCCAAAATCCTTGCCCTAGGCAGTCCTGACAGACTGACCAGGAGCTGAGTGCATATGGAAAATGAATTGACTTCATACTACAAGGAGTTGTTTCTCCAGGGTCAAGATTTGAAACACATTAGTGGAGAAGTGTATGTTCCCACTGTTCAGGCAGAATTTTTCTGGAGATGAATAAGAAGACTTAGCTGCCCAAGGCTGTCACTAAAGCAATTTTTTCTGAAATAAAAAGAAAAAAAAATCTTGACACTGGGTCTTCTAACCGTAATGGTGTTCCCTTCCAGATATATTAAGTGATTTTCCTTTTTTTATTTTTTCAGTAGCTGAAAGCTTTATTGGTATGAGCATAAGCAATGAAATTGAAAGCTGGGCTTCCATGATAGGATTTTATTATAATGTTTTGTTATTGCTCCCCAATGAGCATCTGTAAACACTGGATTCAGAAGTGTATATGTCTTGTCAATAAATCTTACAGATGTAGTGGAGACAGTTCTTCTAAGAGGAATGTAAAGTTCTGCATGTTTGCAGGACTCATCGTCTATTTAGTGCAGAAAGTAAACAACTATGTAGGTAGAATTTCTGCAGGAAAATATCTTGGATTCAGAGTGGATGGCAAATTCTGTGTGACTCAATGTTATTAAGCTGCTGCAAACAAGGCAAATATCCTACTGGGATTTGTCAACAGGAATATAACCTGTAGGAGTAATTCTTCTATCCTGCTTAATGCAGAAGTAAGGTTTCAGCTCAAGTACTCCATCAAGCTTCAGGAAAGACATAAAGCAATTACAGAGTCCAGAGAAAAGCAATGAAACTGGCCATAGGTCTGGTAAATTATGGCTGCTGAGGAAGGCATTTGAGGTTGTTAAGCCTTGGGAAAAAAAGAGGAGAAGATATCATAGTAGTCTTTGAATAAGTAAATAGATGCTATGATGAGAAAAGAGATATATTGCTCTCAAATAACAGGCTTCAAGGGCAGCATGGGACACTGGGAAAACGATTCCAAAGGAAAGACTGATCGGGTTTTCAGTGGAGTGCAGTGATGTAGAATTTCTGTTACTTGATGCTTTTAAGAAAAGGTTAGACAAATACCTGTCAGGAATTATTTAGGTCACTAGGATAGACAGAAAAATTACTTTTTCAGTTGCTTTTTATAACTGTGTTCTATTTTTCTCTAAGTAGATATGTGACTTCCATTTTTCACTTGATAGATTCTTTGGCTATACACATCAAGGAAAAAAATAAACTATTACAGTTCTTGCACCAGGAACAAACACATACATTTCTGACTTATTGTATTAAATAACAAATGGAAATCTCACAATAACTGTCAGGTCTGTTGAATAGTTAATAAGGTGAGAAAAACCATACACAAATGAGTCATTCTGTACGCTCCAGAAGTCTGGGAAGGCAGAGTGGGCTCTTAGAATACCAAAAACATAAACTTAATTACTGGCATTTCATTAAATCTGAAAGAATATTTTTTATTGAATGTTTGATAAAATCAATTTTTGTAATAACGAAAAATTAAGAGGATAAGTAAAAGGAATCAAAGTCATTAAACATGATACAGTTATAACTGAAAACTTCAAAAGGATCTTTATAATGAGAAAAGAACAATTATTTACCTCTTGTTAAAAAAATATTTGAAAACACTTTACAGGATGGTAGTCCCTGGAGAAGTAAAAATTAAAATAAAAATAATAGGGGAATACAAAGCAAAAGTACTGAAATTGTCTGCAACATGAAGGTCAAGACCTAGTACTGTGCAGTGCAGGAGACCGAGTGAATGTACTATTATGCATAGCAATGCATTTTAAGTATCAGCAGTGGCGGTAAGAGAAGAATAATATTTCATAATTTGTAGTCTTGAACTCTTCACTGAAATATCTGAGCATTTTGTTTGTTAGGGCTGAAACAATTAAGGTTTTTTATTTTAATCTTGGGAAAAATAAATACAAGTCATCATTATGAAACTGAGCATCACCCTTGGGGTATAACCTTTGACAGTTTTGTTTTATTTGGTCTCACATCACTTTGTACAAAAATAAAAATCTGAACGAGTCATAAAGGAAACACTAAAATATAAACAAATGTCTATTTCAGCTTTAATTTACTCAGAGCTATGAGGCAGTGTTTATGAATTAGGGTTGAGAGAGAGCAGCCCATACCACCTAAGCAGCCTATTTAATGTTTGTTTTGAATAACAGAAGCAAGGAGGAAGGATCCTTGTGTCATGCCCCAAAAGGAGGCTGATTGTCAGACATCTGCCTGGGATGGTTGTTTTCTTGATCAGTGCCCAGCTGTCTCAACACTTAATGAATGTTTCCAAGACACTTGATTCTTCTTATATAATATGTATATTTATATGTATAGAGAAATATTTATTTTTATAGCAGTGACCCAACTCCTCGGGCATGCCTGGAAGAGGGAAAATACTCATGTTTTAAACCCATTACATAAGCCTTTGCAGCTAACATAAATTTAAGTAGCAAGTGATTTTAGAGTATGCAGTCAAAGTATTTAGAATACAGAAGCCAGTCACTCTGACTGTGTCTGTATTAGTAAACTCTGAGGATCAGGGTCTGCTCTGACTCTGAGGGAATGTGGCACAAGAGTTTTCATTCCTTGGCTGAGTGCTCTTCCCTTCTAAACCTGCACCAATGGAAAAAGCACTAGGAAATCCCACTGAGCATCAAACAACCATTGAGACTGAGGAGCTTGTGGCCCTGTTCAGGTGTATGTGAGAGGGAGCCACAGGCCAAAGGGCAGTAGTGAAATATTCCAATTAGAGCAGCAGTAAACTACAGGCATTAGAACAGTAAACTACATGCATATCAGCTCAGCTTCCCCACTGTCTGCCCCCTCTCCAGTGAAATTTTGGAGAACTGGATGTACTTGGTGGAGAAAATACAGCAAGCAGAGTTTGTGGAGGGAGGACGATAGATGTTTATGTGTTTGCTTAGATGTCTGTGGTCTTCTCTTTGCCAGTACTTAGAAGGGTAATCAGCAATTTGTGTTGGTTAGCAATTTATTAACTGAAGTAAAATTCTGCAGCTGGTGCCTGGTTTCCCCTTGACAGCCATGTTATTCTTACAGCCCTGCCCAGGAGGGGACTGGGCTTGCACAATCAAACTCTGGTCAAGGACATGCCAAGCACTGCCTGGGCTACAGGACAGTTGTTGATCCCCTGCTTTGGCCCTTTCTGCTTGATTAGGATAGCCTCCAATAAATCCTGGCAGCTGCAAGTCCTGGTGTAGCATTAACTAGCACATTTGTATCTTGGTAGTACCTTTTTATCTGTAACAAATTTGCTGTCATGGGGTAACTGTTTTCATCCCTCTTGTTCCTTGCCTTAGTTGCCTTAGATGCAGTTTTATCCAAAAAGACATCTGGAAGTGACAAGTGAGACCACAGCCCTGTATTAGACCTAGTGAGCAATGTGGCAGATTCAGCTTATGTGGTCTGCAAATTCCCAATTGTCAACAGGCAAAGGAAGAACTGTGGACTGAATTTTTCACAGCTACAGGGAGCTCTAGAAAAAAAAGTCTATTTCTCTCCTGACCCTTGAGGACATGAGTAAGAGACCCATTTTCGCCAACAATTCCATAGTACCTTGTCCTTTTTCAGGACAAGCAGTAGTTGCAGCTCAATGGAAATCTACTGTAGGGTTTTCTGTGAAACAAGAAATGGTTAAGACACCCTAAGACCGTAACAATGCAAACATTTCAGTCACTGTGATGTTTTAGTAATCTTCAAGATAATCTATTAAGTAATCCATATGAACAGTTCTTCTTTCTTTACTGCTAATATATTGCTGACTTATTTTTAAATGAAGAACTTCTGATGTTGCTTCCTATTCTGTATGCCTCCTTTCTTCCCACCACTTCCCAGTTTTTGAAACTTCTCAAAAAGTTTCTATGTTGCCTGCTTGACTGGACTTTATTTTTGTGCTTATCCTTCTTGTAACACAATCAACTAGTGTCTCCCTAACACCATTACAGGAAAAAAATCTTCTATACAGAAAAAGTCTGAAAAATAGTCTACTTTAAATTGTTAAATGCACTGTTGCCAGTTTCCTTTTCACTGTTGCCTTTTCCTGGCATTATGTTCATCCCTCCATTCATCTCCTGCATCTTAGAACCTGTACCTTCAGCAGGATGTCTGTGTAAAGGGAGTAACTTGTCATTTGCTGTGGGTTCCTGATCTATCCTACCAAAAAAAAAAAAAAAAAAATCCGTAGGAAAAGCTCAGCTTCAGGCAAGTCAAGAGGAGTTCAGACAGGGCAAGACCAAGGCCTTGTAAACTCAGCACAAAACTTATGGTCTCATACTAGTGATGGCAGTACTGTGTTTCAGGAGTACAAGGTAACAGTGAAAGTATTCTCACCACAGGTGCCTGATTATCTCTCAGGGAAAAACTATCAGAGACTGTGACAGCTTTCTTTTCTAATCTCAACAGCTCCATTTCAACACATCCTTTGTACTGAATTTGTGTCTTCTGACATCTTTCTAGCTCTGTTATTCCTTAATTCATCCCCAGTTCTGTTCATTTTTTAATGCTTAAGAGAATCTCAAATAATAGTAATAATAATAATAGTTATAACAATAATAACAACAATAACAATAATAACAATAATATCAATAATAATAAAAATATAAAGCTCTTCCTTACTAGCCATATGCACATGAAAATTGGAAGTTTGTCTCTTTCATTATTACTTTTAAACAATTTTTTATTGCCAGCAACCATAATAATGAGGTAAATAATTGAATATGAGTGTAAGGTAATATTTCTCACAAACATGCTAACATAAAGTGCTGCAGTTAGTAAATTAAATTTCTAAAATACTTGATTAGAACAAGGCAGCTGAAATCCAGCTTTCATTTTTATGACTACAGATTTTATCTCAGAAATGGTATTAAAATTGTTATTGAGCAGTTATGCTCAGATATCTCTGTCTGGTGGTCATATGGGCTTTCAAACTACAGGGTTTTTTTCCAACACCTCCATAAAATCTCATAAGAGTTCTGGGAACAAGGAACAGTATAAATTAACAAAACCTTTTGCACATACTAAGAACTACATTTAGTTCTGAATTTCCTTTCAGTATCCTTCATAAACATCAGCTGTCATCCTATTAGCACTTTGAAAGCTAGCGAAGTGTTAAATTTACAGCAGCGGGCCGGATTCTGCAGTGAGGAACCACCAGAGCCTCCACACAGAAACCAAACCAATCCTTACCAGGCCTACTGTCACTCAGACTGAAGTTGTGACACTGGAGTTGTGAAGTTGTGACACTGGAGCACTGGGATGCCCTAAAACTGAAGCGAGGCTAGGAAGAGAACCATCTAGAAATCACTGGAGCATGATGACTTAGCTCGTATTAAAAAATCCAGGTGTGATTTTTCTCAGGCCATAACCCTCTAATTGTGAAACAGCAGACAGGGTTGTGCTCTCCAACAGTTGCAGCCACGAGTGCTCCAAGAGCGGTGGGAGGGAGGGATGCCACCTTCCCCCGGGCGGGCAGGCGGTCACTCTCAGCCGGGCCCTTGGGCAGGCGGCGGCCGTGCGCGATCCCCAGGCTCCGACTAGCGGCGGCCGGGCTGGGGGGAGCGCTGCGGGAACGAGAGCGATGCGGAGATGGATGGGAGCGATGCGGGGATGGATGGGAGCGATGCGGGGATGGATGGGGGCGCTGCGGGAACAGGAGGGATGCCAGGATGGATGGGAGCGCTGCGGGGATGGACGGGAGCGCTGCGGGGATTGGATGGGGCGCTGCGGTGCGGGAGCGATGCGGTTCCGCCCGCGGTCGCGGCCCCAGGTTTGCGGCAGAGCTGGTGACGGCTGCTTCCTAAGGAGCCGAGCCTTGTCTGTGCCCGAATCCTCCGTGGGCAGGTTGCGGTTTGATTGGGCTTTTTTTTTTCTTTTCTTTTTTCTTTTTTTTTTTTTTTTTTTTAATCGCTTTGAGTGGCTCGATAGATGGATGCCACAGAAGTGCTTTAGATCGTGTGCTAACCACGATCATTTACTTTGCATTATTTATTATTTCTTAGACTGATTCCTAAGCCATGAGGCACTGTTGCACTCTCTGGTGGGATGACCCAAGCTTCCCAAGTAGGCGACGGACCCCTCTGTTTTTAATTGAACGGAATGTTCTTAATCAGTTAATGAGTTTATTGTGCAAATAATAAAAGAGCTCTTCAATATGCCAGCATACTAGTGCAAATACTCCTACATATACTGGTTTGCAGAGATTTTTTGTAACCATGAATATTCTATTGAAGAAAAGTTGTTTACTGAATATTCATGAAGAGCTGGAGGAAAAAGAGGTCATGAATATGGACAAGTCTAATTTGGCGGGGTTTCTTCCCAAAGAAATAGGGAAGCATTTAGTTTTGCTGTTGCCATGCAGCTCTATTTTATTCATTTATCATGACATTCACATTTAATTCAGCAATGATAAAGTTTACTGGAAAGCTGAATCTTAGGTTTTACCATTTTTTAGTAAATTATCTGTGTTCCTCTATCTGGACTCAGCTGTTATATGTATAACACTATGATGTCTTTTCAGAGGAGCATGTTCAATTGTCCATAGCTCCTTCAATCTCTGAGACAGTTATTTAAATAAATAGTTTTTTTAAAATTACATGTAATTCCTTCTTCTTTACGCATATTCACTCTTCCTGTGAAAGATACAAGGAAAAAATTTGCTCAGAACTTTGTCTCTTTTTGTTAAAAATCAGCTTTCATCAGGCTGGGAAAAAACTCCAAACCAACAACAGAAAACAACAACAAAAAACAACAACAACAACAACAAAAAACACTTTAGAATATTTACTTAGGGTTTTACTTTTCTGACAGTTAATGAAAATAACTTTTGCTTTTACCTTTACTTTCCAGAAAAATTCTTCTTTTTTCTTTCCTTTAAAAATTACAATACTTAGCATGCTTACAGACAACTGTGACGCATAGTACTTTGGAAAACTTGGAACAAATAAATATCCAACTGATTTAAAAACAGATTATAGTATGTAGAGATACAGTGATAGAAAGGAATGAATTAAAATTACTGTGTGCAGTAGTGAAAATTATCCCAGTCAACCTTGGGCATAACAGGATTTGAGTTTTTCAAATTCTTGAGTACAGATATTTCAAATAATAGGTCAAACATTTAAAACTATAAATGACATAATTATTTACATCACCAAGTCCTACTCACTTTCCATGACTACTGGATGCCTATGTGTGATTTTTAAAATATTTGCCTATCTGTTTAATTATTTTTAGCAATTAAGGTTGTAATTTGTGGATGTTGCCTCAGCTTCTTGCCATGTGGAAGGATGTCTCAATGTGCATAATCCATGTCATACAATGTGTTCCTTGCTAGCTCCTATTAGGCAGAACAAATTTTTCTTTCTAACCAGGTTTTTGCTGGTATATGTTTCAGGAGAAAACAGAAAAGTGCACTGGGTGTGTTTCTCCACTTTCTGCTCCTCGTATCCATTTCTCATAAACATGGCAAGGGAGTATGAATTGGCAATGAGCAGAGAATTCTTGCTTTGCATGCCTTCTGTGCTCACTCCGTCCAGGTGGAAATAGTTCAGAAAGTATTAAGCTGTTGAAAGATCAGTCCTGTGAGGCTCCACAGCTTCAAGGGACTGCTCCTGAATTACAGGCGCAAACCACTAACATCACTGAGTCCATTGAAGAACATCTTTATGTATACCCACTTTATGACTCAGTTCCTGCACATTTTTCAAGGTGGCACGTAGTCTTTTTGTGACCATAAAATAGAAACAATTGAAGCCACAAGATGTATACCTACCTGCCAGTGGAGCTTGTTGTGGATGAATGAGTGTGCTGGAGAAGAAGCATATTAGGAAGAGAGCAGTTTTAGGAAGTTTGAAATTCTATTAGTCCAGAATCCTTTTTGTCAGAGGAATAAGTTATTTAGCTCCTGGTTTTAGCACATTTATATAAGAATGGAAAAGGGGAATATGAAAATTGTCTCAGAGGTTTTGGTTTTATTTTTATTTTTCTGGTGAAGACTAACTGTATCTTTACTTGTTGCTATAGTGTCTGCTACAGCTAGTTTCTAAATAAAAATTTACTTGATGGGTGCTGGTTTTATTTATATAATAGTGCTTTTGATCAAAGACACGAAAAGATAATACACATGATAATTTTGATTGGTGAAATATATGAGGCGCTTCCAAATGTTTTTCAAGCACTGTTTGAAAGAGAAAAAAGCCACAAACATATTAGCAGCACTAATTAGTAGTGGGGAGCCTTGGATGTTCCGGGGTGGAAAACATTTTTAACATTTATTCAGAAGCTTCAAAGCTCAATTTTAAGTGCTCAGCTCATGGTGATAGGAACTGAAGGGTGACAGTGACAAGGAGTAAACAATATTTACATAGCAAAAACCATTTGACAACTAATTTATAAATATTGCAAATGAGAGGGAAAGCTCATAGCATTTTTAAAGTAAGATCTCCTTCAGAATTTCATTCTTATTTTTTTTCTCCTAGTGCTCTATGAAGACCATTTTATACTGTACTTTCATATAAATATTACTTTGTATGAGCTTTATTTGAAAAGCAAACTTAGGTATCGAACTGCAATGCAGATTCACATTTAGTAACTGCTAGTACCAAAAGTTGCTAAGGAAAAATGCATGTTCTACACCTGTGTACAAGCAGACTTCCCACAGATTTTGATTAAAAAACCAGTGCTTTGGTACCAAATCTGCCTCAAAGATCTAAACTGAAGATCAAAGAGGGCAACATTGCTATGTTCCAGCATTTACTTTGGCTGATTGCAAGCAAGATAACCCTGAAGTACAGGAGTTAGTTCTTGGTCATTCAAGTTACTATTAATTCAACACCTGTAAGAAAGAAGAAAAATCCTCTATGACTTTTTCAGAAGTAATTTAAATTCCCAGCTTTAGAGTTACAGAGATTTGCAGTTTGCACATTAAGAATTACTGTAGAACAACTATAAATCTAAATAACATAAACATTCCAAGAGGTCACACTTGGTGCTGATCCAAAACACACTCAAGATATTATACAGAAGCTGTCTAGAATTCCCAGGTCTAACTAATCTAGCATACAAGATCATAATTCCAAATCAATAACTATTTATTATTAACACACCAAAAACAGGCACTCAAAGGTAGATTTGACTATAACTCCAAAGCTGATAACAAATAAAATACCAGGGTTGCCTTTCTGAGCTAACAGGTCTGTTTGATGCCATCTCAGACAATAACCTGCTATGCTGGGTCACTGGTCTAAGTTTCCCTGGCATCCTTAGGCTAGTGTGTACTCTAGTATTTACTCCATTTCCAGAGCTGCTCCACTAAATCAGAATTACTCAGGCAGCTATAAAGTGAATCTTACATGTACATTGCTAATGATTAATTATTAATCAAGTGGTTTGTGGTGGTGCCTAGGGACAGCTGAGATTCAAGCCCCATTATGTAAGGCACTGTGCTGTTATTCAAGAAGGCTGTAGATGGATTTTCCCTTTTAAAACCAGCTGTGCTTTTACCACATTCAGGCTGGTTCCACTTTTTACCCTTTTATGCATCCTTACAGGCTCAACACACTTGAACTTCTAAATTTGTTTTGTTTGGCTTCATCTACTTGTTCCCTGAAGCCCTGTAGGATGGGGGAGAGGTGGTGTTGCAAGATGCAGCTTCATCCTACCTGAGAATTGTTAAAGTGCAAAACTCTGATTCATTTGGAATTGGGTATTTTACTGTAGATCTAAGCAGCCAGCTTCTCCTCTGCTACTGAACTTTTTTCAACAATAAAAAGTTGTAAACTGAAGTCTGCTGGATTTGCTCCTTTGCAGTGCATGCCAGCAGCTGGTATTGTTGTCAGCAGGAGGGATGCTTCCACAAAGGATACCGTGCTCAATACATTTTTGGCAGAGTCAGGTGGCCATCGTGAGTCACTAAGGCACCTGCTGTAAATCAGTCTGCTATACTGGCATTCTCAATTGTGTATGAAATCCAGATTTCACTTTCTTATATTACTGGATTTTGGCAGGTACTCTATCAACAGGTGTGATTATCCATGATAGGGAGCATGCAGTGATGATGGGTAAAAGCTTGCACAAGTCCTTAAAAGGACTATTTTTGAAGAGGGTGAGAGATTTTATGGTTAGCAGTAGTTTCTTGTTAGAATCAGACTTCTTCCTTCTGCTCTTACCCTTCCCACTCAACCAGAATCTGAAAAATAAGATGAAAACTGCTGGAAGACTCTGATGTTATTTTCATGAAATACGATGGCAGCAGTTTCATAACAGAACAAGTGAAAAATAAAAGCCACATTCCAGCTGGCAGGAAGAAAAAAGGTGGATGAGAAGGGAGGGTGACTGGGCTTCATAAGGAAATATTAAATGAAGAGGAGAGAGGAGAATAAGAAATGAGTAATGTGTGAAATTTCAGAGGGAAGCTCAGAACCATAGAATATTGAGAAAAGACAGAAAAAGTTAAGGGAGGAATAGAGAGGTGAAGCAGTTAATGGTGAAAGGTTGTTTCTAGTGATAGTGTAATGAATTTAACAGAACCTCAGAAGATAAAGCAAAATTAGATATTCAGAAGTAGAAGATAATTAGCAAGTACACTTCACACACAGCTATTCAAAGTTCGGGAGAAAATGTAAAAGAGCAACAAAACTTTTGGAAAATTATACCTAAATAGTGTTTGAATATCATCTATATGTAAAGCAGTAATGGATATAGAAACTGGTTATATTTTGAAGCTCTGTCGTAATTTCTAACTTAAACTAACATAGCAGACAAGAGAAGCTCTTAAGTTCTTGTTCACCACTTTGGAAACATTTTCTCTCTAAACAGATCATTCACTGGCATCTAAGCAGTCACCTTTCATTGCTTGACACCTATATCCCCGGGGAAGGGTTTGATGAACTTGTAAACAAGCACTGTGCTTTGGAGCTGAGATGAGTATGAGGGTAGACAGCAGACATCACATATGTGCACTGGCTGTGGGACTTCATAAGAGAATTCCAGTCCAAAAACGTGAGGGACTGTTTGCAAGGTTGTGCCACTTGTACTTTTGCTTTCAACTGCATCAGCTTTGGAGAAAAACACCCTAACAAAATCAACCAGAAATTTACCCAATGAAGGAGGTTAGGGTCTGAACTCCTCAGAGAATGTTTTGATTCATGTCTATTATGTGAATCAGTAGGTAATCAAATAGGGAGAGGCAAAAGCTAGTCCACATGCTTCAGCAACTTCAGTTCCTGTGTTATTTGCATATTGCAGGTTTTTATGATGCCCATGCCAAGGTTTCTGGTTCTGAAACAGTATTGAAGTTAAATGAGATTAAACTTCTTTGTAATGTTTCCAGTGCTCTCCATGATCAGCATAGCTTCCCTTATGGTTTCTTTTTCTTGCTTTAGGTTATGGTTGAATTAGTAAGATAAAAGACAGATGATAATTTTTTAAAGTTAATTGAAGTTTAATGAAGTTCAGAAGTTTCAAGTTAAACTGAAATTATGTGCAGAATTTTCTGCTTGCTTTGTATTTTCTGATGAATTGCTTATCATTCAGGAATAGGTGACTACCTGAACAAGGTATTTGGGTAATGCCTATGGCAGATATAATAAGCAGAGAAATTTTTGACATTAGGAAATTACTGTTATGTTAGCCTTCCCTACTCTGTCATTCTCTAATAAGTTGCCAGGGACCAAGGTCTATGCCACACTATGATATTATGAGATTCTGGGATTATGAAGAAAGAACCTCTCTCCCTTCTCTCATTTCGCAGTACTGAATACTTAACTAAATTTCCATCTGCTACCAAATACTAAAAGTTATATTCCAAAAATGCAACATCTACTTTCATGGTTAGAAGACCCAACTGAGTAAACCTTCATATTCTTATAAAGATTCCTTTAAATATATTATTTTGGAAGTTGTCCAAGGCCGTGCTATAAGGTAACCAGCTCTAGCAGTCTTTGGGATACATTTAATGGTGAGATGTGAAATATTTAGGTAAATATGTGGATTTTGTTGTAAATAAAAAGGAAACATCTTAAAGGAAAAATCACAGATTTTAGGATTTTACTAATAGCTTTCTTTGTTTGCATGCTTTCATAAAAACCTTACTCTTTAAAAACTTTCAAGTGAAATAAAGCAATGCTGTTTATGTTGTCAGTAACTTGTTCCAGTTTGGCTTCTTACAACTCAAGAGGAATTCAAGTCATAAGTTTCAGTGTTGTTCCCAGTACCAGTATCTGGTTGTAGAGTTTAATTTGGTTTATTAAAGTGCTACAGCTCTTCTCCACACTTACATCTTTGCAAAACTTCTCTGGAAATTTGAACACCATTATATGGTGCTACTGGAGTAAGCTCCTACTGGAGTAAGCTCCTCTGTCTTAACTGGAATGAAATCGAGTCACTTTTCTTAGAATTATGTGTGGTAGAAATCAGTAAGGCAACTGAAATATGTCCAAAGCCAATTCCCCAAATGATTCTTTCATCAAATTGCACAAGAAGCAGTTTCAACTAAAACACTTGAAAGCATTTTTTTTCCTCCATGGACAACTTGGAAATTTGTTGCTGTCCATTATGACTTTGAATCAAGTCAGACTTTGAAATCTCCAGAGTAGTACTGTAAGATGAAAAGGTTTCATCTTACCAGAAACATTTCCTGGATCACTGAGCCATTGCCCTGTTTTCTGAGGCTGTACGTCTGTTAATCCTATGTGAAATAAAATTTCCATCCTTGACACAGATCTGCCCAGCAGCAGATCTGGGTTCTGGCTCATTTCTAATAAAATGTGGTCAGGAATTCTGAAGAGTGGTTAATCTTTCAGGTCTCTGCTTGATACCAAAAAGGCTATAAACTAGGAAGAAAACGTAAAAAGAATGAGACAAAAGGTGAATAGGCTAGTATTGTAGTGAGTTATCACCTTTATGCTGTTAGTTTGGATGAGAGATTGGTGTTCTTCTGTTTCTGCTGCTGAGAGTACTCTGAATGGTAACGGGTCTGGTCCCTGAGGGACAGAGTAGAGCAGCTGAGACAACATTAAATCCAGCAGATGAAGGTACAGTAAATGCCACAGGCAGTGTTCAATTTTGTGTGTTAGCAGCAAGGGATAGACATTTAAGAAGTGGAGAAATGGCAACCTTGTGTGATGGGATGTGATGGGAAAACATTGCATTTGTCCTGAATTGGCCTCTTATGCAATTAACTATGCTTTCTGTTGTTTCTTCTTTGTGATGGAAATGGCTAATGAGAAGAAGAAAATTAATTGACAGTATAAATGTGTTCCCCACAAAACATAATTAGAAAGGTACCGTATGACACTTGAAAGAAGTGTGTGAAATACATCCACAGAAATCAGAGAGAAGCTCATGGTTATTTCTAAGCATCTAGAGGACATCCCTTCTTCTAAGCCAGAAGAAGGGTTACAGAATAAGGCTACAAGATTCCTTATCAGTCTATCAGAGTATACTATCAAAACAATCCAGGTTTTACAGAAAAAAAAGTTTCTGGGATAATATCTCTAACTGCAGTGTAGCAGAGGACACCTTTTAGTTTTGCTTTGTTTCTTCAATCCTCTATTAGCTGTAGGAACCTGAAACACCTCAAATCTCACAGTGGCTATCATGAGAAGGATCAAATCAGTACTTTTTCAATTGTACTTAGCCCAAAGAAGAGATTAAGCGTTCTTATTCCTTCCATTAAATTTGTCTACATGAAGCGCACACTCTGAAATCTGTGTTCTGTGATCTATGTTAATGGCTGTGCTGTGTGCAGAAGTGTCCAGATAATTCTTCCAGAACACCCCTAGTATCAGAATCAGTGAAGTAGCATTCATAAAGCACCCTAACTACTTAGTCTTCCAGAGGCAGAATTTCTTTAATTAAATCTGGACCCTCCCTACTGTATGTGTGTGCAGCTGTGCTGTCGTGAGCCAGCTCACAGAGCTGGGCTGCTGTTAGATTGAGGATTTGTGTGGTGCACGCTGTTCCTGAGTGTAGAATTCCTGCCCTGCAAAGCATTATCAACTGATTGTTACTAAGAATCTTGAAGGAAATTCTGACCAAATGTAAACAATGGGAGATATTGCCATTGACAATAATAATGACCATCATATATACTGAAAACTTTTTTCTTATCTAGAGCAATTGCTAAAAAATATGTTGTTATGAAGCATCATGTAACATTAATTTCTCTGAAGAATGTTGTTAAAAACCTGCATTTTTTCTCCCTGGTTGCTAAAATCCGTTTTTCCTTATTGGGTAAATCTGTCCAGACTATGGGAATCTGGAAGCAGATTCCACTGATTCCACTTCCTGTGTCCAGATTTGGCTTATGTCTACTACCCATCCCCTCTGGGGAGGGAAGCAGACATCCAGGCCAGAAGGAACTACAGAGGTTTTCTGTACTTCTCCTCTGACAGGAGCTGTCAGAAAGGCTGGAGTATTCCTCAGGTGTCCTGCCATGCCCACCTTATCATCAGTCATGTCAACAGCATTGTGGACTGGTCCCACCAACCACCTGCAAGGACAATGTCTAAACCTACTGATTTCTTTGGGTGAGGAGTAATAGCTTGGCTACTGCTCTAGCAGAGGAAGCTAGAGCTGAACTAAAAATAAAACTCAAATTCCTTGGTACATGAAGGACACCAGGGTATTCACATACAGAATGGCAGTCCTGTAGAGGCTGCCATCACTGTAGTGATTTAATAAAGGTATAGATAAACCAAAATATTAACATTTCCTCATAAGGAACAAGGTTTTTCATAACTTTTCATTAAACTCTTTGTTTTATGCTGGTTGGCTGCATGACATATCTTTTTAGGGAATTAACTATTGCATTGATTTAAAAGTATTTATTGGAAATAACTTGCTAAAATCAACAAGAAAATAAGGAAACAGCCATTGAAATTTTATATCAGCCTTTCTTCACACAAAATTAAATTAAAATTTCATTTTGGACCACAGTTAAATAAATCTGGATACTCTTATTCCTAAACTCAATTTTTACATATGAGAAATCTGTCAATGAAAGTGGTAAAATTGGACATAGTTGACAAAGTCTTCAATACCAATGGAACTGGTCACAATTTATAAAAACCCAAACTCCTCAACAGCTTGTTTTTCTTCCGTCAGATTTTATTTGCCTTTCCCACAGTCAAGTGTACCTGTTTCCCCTTCTGTGTAATAGAAGAACACTGACATTACAGGGATTGGTCGGGACTGGGAGCATACTACTGTGAATATCAATTCTCTGGTCTAAAATGTATTCTCAGCAGTAGATGCATCAGGGATTTGTAGGGATGGTATTAAACTTCATTAGTTGGTGTAATAGGAGATATTTCCTCTCTCTGCAGGACTTGCTTTGCTCTCATTCTAGAATCAGGAGGGATACAATGGTACATGAACTTTGCACTCACAGACTTCTCATCCATTCGTTTCCTCCACAGAGCCTAGTTTTCTTCTGTCACACAAAATCTAGTGATTATACACTTAATATTTCTATAACTGTATACCCAAACTATTGCCAGGTAATCCTGCACACAGGAATAAACACGAATGCATTTTGTGTTATACAGGCAGCAGCTGCTGTGTTGCAGATTACTTCCATGTTGCACATTCGAGAACCTTTTTCCAAATGCTCGTTTGTGCCGGTTTGGGTTGTTTTCTTTCTAGCTGTACTTGGGTTTAGCCTTTAGGTGGCAGCATTAGAGAACAGTTGTGGTTGTGGGCTGGCCACCATCTAGAATGCTATTCGTGGGCAAGAATTATAAATAGATAGGACCAGGCATGTAGGTGCTCTGCTCAATATGCAGTTCGCAGCAAAGACACAGCAAAGCTTATACAGAACCATTCAAAATGTTAAAAAATATGCTTGTACATGACCATTTTGTTCCTAACACTTCTGCTCTTATATATTTTTATACAGAAATGTATTTCTACCAATGCATGTATATACATAGCTTTTGAAATTGCTTTGAATCAAAATGGAATTTTTTTCTGATTTACTAAATGTGAAATCCTTTATCCTATTCCTTCCTTCCTTCCTTCCTTCCTTCCTTCCTTCCTTCCTTCCTTCCTTCCTTCCTTCCTTCCTTCCTTCCTTCCTTCCTTCCTTCCTTCCTTCCTTCCTTCCTTCCTTCCTTCCTTCCTTCCTTCTTATTTCTAAAAAGCAATTATGATCTAAGAAAGAAATGAAAAAATAAAAAGTCTTTAATTTAGCCTGCATTTTGGTTATCTTTCATCTCTTTAGGATGCCGAAATCACACTTTCCTGAATATAGTGTGATCAAAAGGATATGTTTAAAACATACACAATACTTTTTCTCTATTTTAATTCACTGAAAACTAAATGAACATTGTGTATCTCATGCTGGGTAGTGCATTTCTTATATCTACAAGATTTATTTATAATTTCTCATATGCATTGCATGTCATGGAAATAGGTGCTCAAAAACCACATCCTTGGCTTTTTGGAGATTGAGATGTGCATGTGTGATGGACAGGTATGGTGGGATAGGCAGAGTGGACATTGGTGCTGCTACATTTCCTTCAACATATATAATCTCTAATAAATATAAGAGAGAAAATTTGTGTCCCAACACTAGTAGAGATAACTTCTATTTCAGCATTTATACTTCTTCTTAATATCTATCCTAAATCTGACTTTTTCTAAACTTAGGTCCATTAAATTTCTTCTTGGTCACAACATAATCATGCAGTATTCAAATAAACCACATTTGCAAATAATTCTTCAAATGCTGAAAGTCAGAAGCTTGACCATATAATTGTAATATTGTCTACATAGGCTTTAACAAATTAATCAGCTACATGCCTCTGTTCTAGAATTTGCTGACTGAACTACAAACGCAAAGGAAAAAAAACAAGATTTTGAGGATCTGCTTCACAATGTGTAGAACATCACTGGTCAAATAGTAGAACTTTTCTGAGGAGAGCTACATGTCTATTCCACATTAGAACAGGAGAAGATGAGAGCCAGGTCGATCAGTTAGCAAAAAAAAAAAAAAAAAGAAAAAGAAAAGAAAAAATAAAAAAGGGGAAAAAATAAAAAGTCCACCTGGCAATTTTGAGATAGTATTGTTTCAATCTCTTCTGTTGATATACTTTGACTCAAAAGAGAAAGGCTAAGAACAGTCTTGGTTTCATCATAACCTCTGCCTAACTTATATTTTCTGTCTTGATGGCTTTGTTATGCAGGGTCGTGTTGAAAGGATCAGAAAAGAAATTTTGTGACCATCACAAAATAATGATTAATACACTCAAAGTTGGATTCCTTTTTCTTTCTCCTAACTCCCATTCCCCATTCTACATGGGAACCTGCTACTGAAACAAAAGGAGTATTAAAGATAAGAATTCAACTTTGTATTCTTTTGAGAACCGTATCAAAATGCTGCAGCAGTTTGATCACAAAAAACCATGAGGTTACATGGAAGAAAAATAAATCAGACATAGGCAGGTTTCCCACTAGTTATTGGAGGTCTGCCTGTTACTGCTTTGCAAATCATAGAAATTTAAGTCTGTCATTTAGATGTCCACATCTAAATGTACTATTATAAAACATTAAAAAAAAAAAAACAGATGCCTTGTTGGAATAAACAAGGACTGCATGCAGCAAGATAGGGAGACAGATTCCAGACTTGTCTTTGTGGGAATGCCACAAAAAATTCAGCATCAGCAGAAGGTGTGACCCTGAAATAAAGTACTTATTCTACTTGGTGGACAAGTCTTATTCAGAGTTAGAATGACTTTAATTCTTTTTAGCTTAATTTACCAATTAAGCTAAAATGAATTAGGGCCATTTTAACTCTGAATGAATAATTTAGTCCACCAATTTAAGTGAAATGCTTTGGTAGTTATTCATGAGCTAACCCAAGCCTAGCAACTAGACTGTTTAATGGGCAGTGGCTTTAGGCAGCAAGAGACAGAGTGTACTTGTCCCTTTCATTTGCATTTGCATCCACAAAAAGCAATCTAAATGAAGTTGAAAGGTTATCTCTTCTGAATTATATTTTTCCCACTAGTGGTTAATATATGATATCACAGATATGTAGTAAATTAACCAAGTCTAATATGCATTGAGAAATCTGCTATCCAAAAACAAATAATTTTTACAGGTTTAAGACCCAACATTTTATGCCATTAAATATAGTACTTCGCTTTCTCTCTCATTTCATACTCAGTATCAGCATATATCTTTACTACAAGAGAACACATAATGATATATTTAGAAAGCTGGGATGATAAGTCAGATGGAGTTATGTGAAGAAGTAGTGAGACAAGGAAGATCAGAGCTGCCTACATAATGGAATGACAACATGGAACTTTTTTGCCCATTTGGTCACACTGAGATGGACACAAAAGTATATTGATATGCATATTAATTTTTTTCCCTTTAATTTAGATGATACTTGTTCAGAAAATGAGATTGACATTGATGACTTCATTGTCATGTAGAAAATGCAGTGTCTTAACTGTCAGTTTTAAAGACAGGAATATCAGATAAAGACTGGAAGCTCTCCTATGAAGTAGTCAATGTTGCTAAAGAATGTAGTTGCAGTATTTGCATTTCTCTTGATGACTTACGCATTTATAACACAGGCAGGTCTGGCATCACTGGAATTCATGTAGCCATGCTGACAACTGTAACACAGGGCCATGCGTAATGGGTCAATGTCATTGTGTTTATTACTATATCTTAGTTTTTATCACTTTTATAGAAAGGATCCTAGGATCTATTTGTGCAAAGTATAGAATTACTCAAAAGGCTTAAGGAATTTGTCCTGAAAATTTATGTGTTTATAGGCAAACATCTGCCAGGTCTAAAGCAATAGTTATGTAAATAAAGCTGTGACTCAGCTGTTGAAGTCTTAAATATGTTTCTACCATGATTTCAGTGGAAGATACAGTAGCGTGAAAGACATTTGCAGTTCACGAAGGAAAAATCACTCACATTTTTTCAAGGCAAGGGAATGTTCTGTGCTCATCACCTACACAGCTGCCATTCTGTAGTATTTGTTAATTTGACTATCAGCTCTGGCTCACATTGTGGCAAGTATATTTTGAATAGTTTTAAATAATTAATATACTTAATGATCTGTAACATCATGTTCTTAAAGTCAAGGTCCTGATCTGATATTCCTTTGGAAAAAGGAGTTTAATTATTCTGGATGTCATCTTAGGTATATTTCTCTGCAATACTACAATAAAATAGACTATGATCATGGAGGAAACATATTGTGAAGAAGAAAAAAACAGTTTAAATTTCTCAGAGATTTACTCTATTTTTACAAAACAGGAACAAAATACATGTACCTTGAAGTAATAGGAATTGCTTCTATATGAACTGCTTCCCAAATATAAGCACACTGTGGTTTTGTGTGAGACGTGAATGAGGAAATGCACATAGAGGCCCACAAAGAGACAACCTAAAGAAAACTCGAAAATATATGTTGTTTTTGTAAACTCACAGTATTGCTCCCATTACATTGTTCCTTTTTCTTTTAGTCATCTCAGTACAATCATCTTGACTAAGGCAAGAGAAAAGAGAAGATGAAGAGTTACACAGCTGTCAGTGTTTCATTCCAACCAACTTCATTTATTCACTTTGACCAGCCTATATGGGGCAAGATCACTGCAAATTTAATATAAAAAGATTTGCATTTCTTTTAGCATTTCAAAATCATCCTCATTGACCACCTTTTTATACCTCCTTTTATACCTCCTTGTCTGCTTCATAAGAATTCCCTGTTCTCCACATATGTCATCTCACTTTTTTTGCTCTATACCAATTGAGCAGGAAATATTTCAAAAATCCAATTCTTCCCATCTGAGGTGTGCTTCTTTCTCATAGGTTTCTTATAACCATGTGTATGTGCTTCAGTATGTGTATAAATTTACCCACTGGGCAACTGAAAGGAAAGGTACAGCTCTAACTTTTCTCTGCTGACTGGTTCTCTATTTCTGGCTTTTTTTTTTTTTCTGGCTACACTACTGTGTCACCATCACTCTTTAGCATATGAAGGATTTATCTTAATTGAATAGGCAGGAGTGTTTAATAGACATAAAAATACAATACAATGCAATGCAATGCAATGCAATGCAATGCAATAAAATAAAATAAAATAAAATAAAATCTGGTTTCCAGAAAGAAAGAATCCCCTGAACATGTGCTATAGATACAGGATGTATTGATATTAGTGGAAACCTCAGGCTCTTTAAAATGTATAGATATATGGCTTTTGAAAGTTAACAAGAAAATTTACCATTGCTAGGATCTATGTATTGTGTGCTAAACACAAATGTGGAACTTTCCTTTGCTTTTCTGAGGCCTAATGAAGTTAGGTGAGCAAGTAACCATCAGCTCCTTCTCCTGGAAGGAAGCTGCAGAAAGCCTTTATGGAAGTGGAACTCACAGAGCAGTAATCAATTTTGCCTTAGTGTCTAATGGAGGTGTGTTCCTAATTCTTTTTTATAGATTGCTAGATGAGAAACAACTATTCTTTTCATAACCTATGGATTCCAACTGGCTCATTTCTTGAACTTTGGCAGTCTTCTAACTGAAAAAAATAGTTTATGCTGTTTAACACACTGTGCTAACTTAAATGTTTAGACTTTGCATAACCACTCCTACCTCAAGTAATTTTGGTATTTTTCATGTGAGTTTTTAATTACAGGATAATGCATAATTTCAAACTAAAACTTTATTCTAATCCTGACTTCTGTCTTAGACAGTGCGCTTGTTTAAAAGAGCTTTAGTTTAAAAAAAAGTTTCAAAGGAGAATACAGAATATGTAAATAATGAAATATTACAATACTGGCACTGATATTAGAGAAAATGTCTCAAAAAATCTGACAAAAAAGGAGCTTTATGTGGCTCCTTTTGTCTTCAAACTTTGTATAGTTTGCCAACCAAGTTTCAATAATACAAAGTATCTATCTGGACATTTTTCTGAAACCCAATACAAATTTCCCAAGAAAAATGGTAGATACAACTGTTTTACTGTGCAGTTTTTTTATACTATTTTCATTGCAAGAATAGAGCTATTGCCATTTATGAAACAGAAAATGAGATGCAAAACTTTTACCTTTTTAGTTATAGATCTTCTGCTATTTAACATGTTGTTGATAAATAGATCCATTAAAATTAAATGAAACACAACTTGAAGCACCAGCAGGTGTTAAAGCAGCGTGATTAACATTGAGTTTCCACTGTGTTCAGTGCCACATCTGAGTCTTTTCACTATTTCAGAAGGAGTAAATATACAGCCATATCTGACCAAAGCAAGTAATTCTAAAAATGGAGCAGTCTTTTTGGATGACTTGAGTATTCTGGTATTTTGGTGTACTTTGCTTTACTAATCTAATCTAGTCCCTTGCTTGCAAGTGTGTCTGAGAATTCAGGGAAATTGATAGGTTAATAGAGTGATTTAGGTTAATTAATGTGAACACAGTGCGATGCCGGTACATGAAGGGGCAGGAAGAGATTTTAGGTGTACAAACAGCATGTTATGGCACTCATAGAGTCTGAGCTGGGGGATGTGAAGTATTTTCATGGCCATAACTGGTTACAAGTAAAACTGTGTATGGCTCAGAGGCTCTTATAATAGAAAACTGACAACTGGAGTGGATGCAGAGAAAAGACTCTGAAATTAAGTGATCACAGAAAACTATAACAGTAAAGAATGAAACAAATATCAATGGGAGTGAAAGTAAAACTGAGGAATTCAAATTCAAATGGAATTCAAAATAAGGTCTTCCATTTTCCAAAACTTAGTCTACACTGCCTCAGTTGGCTGGGCAACAATTTTCCAATGAAACAATCATACCAACACATGTGTTAAATTTATTAAAGGAAAGATTTCTAAATTACAGGAACAAATCTCAAACACTACCGTTGGGATGATTGTCTTCTAAAAGTGAATAATAAAGACATAAGTAGAAGAAAAGAGGCGACATCTTGTTTTTAAGAAAAAAGCCCAAACAAAACACTATTTTTAAAAAAAGCCTATATTTGTCTTTTTCTGAGATCTAGCTTCTCTGCCATGTGCTATATTTCTAAATTATCTAAATTGTGTTTGTTGACTTACAGCAAAGAGCCCTGAACAGCTTTATGTTTTGTCTTTTCTAATACCCAAGGGCCATGGCAGTGGCAGCTTTCTGCAGATGTGAGCATTACTGGAGAAGGGCCTCTCTGTTGTCCTGGTGCAGGAGCTATGCAGGCTGCTTTGACAGCCATGCTGACTGCCTTGAGAGAAGAGAGGCCACTGCTCCCATTTTCATGATCAGATCTGCCTCCCTAACTTTGGTCATCATGGTCCAAATGAGATTGCCCTTATTCACAAGGGAGGCAGTGCTCTCCTTCCATGCTTAGTAATTTTGCTGTCTGTAGGTGAAGACAACTGCATTCACCAAACTCTCTGTAAGCAGGAGTACAAGCCCTTATTCACAGTTTGTGGACTCAATGGTTGAAGATGAAAAGATGTTATTATGGTTCTACAGTGGCACGCACAGATCTCCAGAACCTTGCTGTGCCAGGATTGATCAGACTTCGAATGAAATATCCACTGCTGGGTCTCTAACAAGCACCCCACAGGCCTCATCTGTCACTGGTTATTTATATCAAAGTGACCTTACAATGATGTACAGGCAGAAGATGCTTAGGGAACATGATATTGATGATCAAGGAAAATGTCCTACCAGGCTGTCAGTGGCCTCAGAACAAGCTTCTTGAGGGCAGCCTGGCACTCAGCCTTCAGTCTCAGCATGCAGAGCCCTGCACTAAGTCCCCTGGCCCTGCAGGATCACAGGTCAGCTCCCTGCCGAAGTCACCAAAGGAAGCAGGAGCTGTGGAGAGAAACCTGCACTATTCACACCTTCCATTATAAAGCCATCCCAAAAACAGCATGCAGGGAGATCCCATTGAAAGGGTCATGAAGATGCAGAGCATCTGATTAGAAGCAAAAGCTTGAAGAGCTGAGTTGCTATTTTGACATCAACCAGGTCAGAAGAAATATGCCATATTTGATTTGAAAGGCATCATTCTTTAATTAACACATTGAATGATCATGCTTTATAGGCTAATAGCTGAGGTTTCTTGTGGGATCAAAAATGTGTCTATTTGTCTGCCTCCACTTCATTGCATCAGTTTTGAACAGTAGCAGAATATTTATGAACTCCTACAAACCTTACAGTCAGCTGAAACTCCTTTTTCCTAATGAGAACTGCAGCTGACAAGCAGCAGCCTCAGTAGCTTGAATATAAGAATTCACAGCCATGAAACAGAATGCCAGGTCTGAAGCTGAATAAGATGACAGATTTTAGGTACTCGCTTTCCGTGTGGCTCCGTTTATTCATCCTTAGCACGTGCAGAAATTACCAACAACTTCTCCATCAGGACATGATTATATAGAATAGGAACTGTGAAGAGATACATAGGTTTCAAATATTCTGAGCTGCTATTTCCTACTTGTTATAAATTTAGAATTGTTAATTTCTTAACAGCCTTAGGGGGTGGGATGAGCAGGTTTGAACCTGCTTATCATTAGGTTATTTTCTTTAACATTTTATTCCTCTGCGTGCTCAATGTAATTATGATTCTTGGATTACATCCCACATAATTCTTTTATTTCTTTTGTCACTAAGTAAAGTTGATATTATTTTTTATTATGAAGAAATTTAGGTGGTAATATTTTTTTTTACTGTAAATCCTAGTGTGTTTCAATAGATGCAATATTTTTTTTCTAATTTGTATTTTTCGAAATCTATTCACTGAAATAATTTCTAGAATAGCTGATTTTTTGCTTCATGACACAAATATATTTGAGGTTGACTCAAATGTGTAGCTGAGAAAGGGCTTTGATTTTAGTTACAATTAAAATTCAAATTGTAGCTATAATACAAATAACACAAATAAAGCTATTTCAACTTTTTCAAAATGCTCTTTTTCTTGCTTTCTCCTTTCTTCCCTTTTGTCTGAAACTCTTAGCTTAGTCTAGATGAACCAGTAATTCTGGCCTTGAAACAGTTTTTACTTATGAAATAAAGTCCTTGATATGAAAAATATCACTTACTGCCCAGTGGAATTCCCTATTGATACAGTCTCTCTTGAATTAGATTTAATGTTTACCTATTCCTATACTGTATCATGTTAAAATGAATCAATATAATCACATGCAATTTTCTTGTGACATTTTTAAGAGGGGTTATTTAGTTTAGAGATAATAGTAAACAATGATGTAAATAAAATTAAATGAGTATATATATATACACACTAAAGTTTTAGTTAAAAGCAGAGCAGTTAAAACCGGTACCATTCATCTTAAATACCTTGAGAATGCTCTAAATTAAGTTCATGAACAGCCAATGAAAACAGAAGCCCTGATGATTAAGTTACTCTGTCTTCCTCAACCCTAAAATCTTCCTGGGCTGAGCAGAGCCAGACTGACCCTGATCAGACATGTAAGCATACGTGATTTCTTTGCTTCTGGAGAGACATGCCTTTAGGGCTTTTTGTTGTTTGGTTGGGTTTTTTTGGTTTTTTGGCTTGGGTTTTTTTCTCTCCTTTTTTTTTCCTTTTTTTTTCCTTCATCCATTTTTCTGCTTGGCTGATTTTCTTCTTTAGATGCTGCTTAGTTAATCATAGCAATGCTACTTTTTCCTGATGTTCTGAAGCCTGCAGAAGTCTCCTTTCTGGTATACCAAATTCTGTATCCAACAAGTAAATTTCTGTTTTCAAGATTTCCAAGACCTCTAAGAGTATCTATTCCTTGCAAAGGTAAGGAGAGAAACCAGAAAAAAGTCTGTGCCAACACTCTGCATCTTAAAAGAGTGGTGTTTATGCAGACTCTTTACAAACTAGTCATAAACATTCAATCAGGTCATCAGTTTAAAAGTCTGTTAACTCAGAATTCCTAAGCTATGTTCTGACTACCAGGGTTAGGTAATTAAATAACCATGGAAATAATGCATCTCTCCAACTGTTAGTCTCAAGTCTGAATCTACAGCTAGTTTTTGAAACTGGTGTGGGATTTAAAATTTACTTCAACTATAAATACCAGCTAAGGGATTTATCCTTCCTTACACAAAAAAAAAAAAGAGTTGTCTTTAGGGTCAGGTGGGGTTTTTTTAGGTTTTATTTATGTACTTTGAATAGCATCTTCTTTTCAGACTAAAATTTGTGTACTTCCCTATTGCTACAGGCATTTGTTCAGAAGAGCACCAATTCTCCAGTGGTCCCATGTAATAATTTTACTCTGCACAAATGTTTTACTGTTTTTAATAAATTCTTGCTCTTTTAGCAAGCTGCCCAGGACCTGCCATGGAAATGTTTAAAAGATGTAGTGGCTGATATTCCTAACTGCAGTTTAGTACATATCCAGCGAATATAACCATAACATTTCAAGTCAGTAACAGCAATGGGCCTTGGAACAGTAAGAGAACAGCAACAAGAAAAACCTTGTCCCAACTGGCACTTTTTCTCCTGGGTTATTGCACTGTCTCATTTTTAATACTGGGAATAATTTACTGTGATTACATTTTTAAAAACTGCTACTTAGAGGCAAATCCAAGCTGACCTCATCATGAATAAGGATTTAGTGAAATCACTCTTTAACTAGCTGCAATTGTTCCTGTAATCTAAAGCATTAAATAGCATGGATATGCAGAAGAATCCTCATGATCTAACAGAACATAGAGTTAGAAGCTAGAAAATCATTATTATGGGTCTGGCAGTCCTGTGTTCTGCTCAAAACCAGATAAATTAATCTGTCTGGAGCCAGTTCTGCTCACACAGCAGTTATATGCACATTTAATTCTGTTATTTCATTACTTTTGATTTACACTGGTGGAGGTCAAAGTATTGTAATTTGTAGGTAATGTTACTCTAATGTATTAAAACCACACAACATGAGGTAGAATAAAACAGACAAGTCTATTCTTTTGATAGTGGGAAATCATTGAAATGCAACATAAAGTGACCAAAATTATATATGTGCTAACTCGGATTACCAGCATAGGGGGCTGAATATTAGCAGTAATGACTTATTTTTGGACAAAATCTGTTACATAAAAAATTGCTTCTTCATGTCTTTTGGGAACCTGTAATGATTTTTGAAAAGCATAAACTGCATGAAAGGAAAAAATGGAAACATCTGTTCTATGGTCTAAATTCTATACATGTGCAGTCCTATGGCATCAAGCCCTTTTCCCAGAGGTAGACCTTGTGCACCCAGGCTATCCTTTGGAGATGTTTTACATATGATAGCATGTGGGCATTTGTATAAGCACATCTTGCATCAATGGGTTCTGCTGTCATCCTGGGAAATAAACTTCCCTGACTGCCAATGTAAGTACCTTGAGTCCAGAGTCAGTTCTGGCACAGAGCACTCCAGTTCAGTCAGGCTTTGCAGACCTATTGCTGCATTGCTTTCAAACCTGCATTAAAACTAATGGCACATTACTTTTATAGCCTAGGATTCCTGAAACAGATTTTAGTTGAGTGTGCTACTTGTATATTAAACAATTAATGATTTTTAAAAACCAAAAATATATTTTCATTTGCTGAAAATTGTTGTTAAAATCATAAGACTTTAGAACTACTTTATTTACTCTGAGATGTAAATGAATATCAAGTTGAAGTAACATTTTAAATAAAAACAGATCAAACTTAAATATATCTAAGAAAATATCAAAAACTATTCCTCAAGATCAATAGAAAATGATCAGTCTGTACTTGGTCTAAAGCTAGGATTTTTTTTTCTGGTCTTTTTAGAGCTGCTACCTTATAAGCTTCAGTGTAAGTTTTTCAGCCTACTTAACTTGCTCTTGATGACATGCTCATGACTGAATGCTGTATAACTTCTGTGGTCAGGATAGTGGGTTGTTGTCTGATTTTTCTGAACTTATGATCTTCTCTGCCTTATTATTTTTTTGAAGTTTCCTGTTAATCAATTTAGTGAATATAAAATATATGTAATCTGTTCATTATGCTAGTAGAGTTGGAGCCATGGTCATCTAAATACATATTCTGCTGTTGGTAGGACAGTCAAAATAAGTCTCTAGTGAGCATAATTTAATTTATTGATTCAGAATTTTTTAATGCAATTATTCCACTCTCCATGCCTACAGTAGACTTCTTTCAGGTAACTAAATAATTAGGACATTTTCAGAGAGCCAACACAAAAGAGGAAAAGGCCTATTTTGAGAGAAATTCAATTTTTTGTTTGAAAATAGCTGTGTATAAAAGCTATTTTATTGAGCTCTGTAGGGAACTCATTCTTTTCCAGCCCTTTCTAGGCAGCAGAGTAGAGGCATTTTGGAGACATTTGTAGGCTATCTGTGGGCAGATGTGTAAGCAGCACTGTAGATTATTCAAAAAAAAAGGTTTCTAATTATGAGCACTAGGATGAGATTCAAGTCTCCTAAAGACCATGATATACATTCCAGTTACAGGTGTCTAGCTGTTAAAGGAAAGTCTGTTTGCTCTAAGTAAAACATAATGAGCTGCAGACTACTCCAAATTATATTAGGGTTTTTGGTTTTTTTTTAATGTCCATAAGCAATAGGTCATTCTGAGAATGCATTTATGTAAGTTACAGAGATCCCAGGGTAATGAGTATTGCAAACTCAGAAGTCCAGAACAAAACACCTTCACTGAAAAAATCCCTGCTTGCAATCTCCACACATTCATATATCTTAACTATTGGCATAATTTCTGCAAATGTTGGTCCAGGGTGAGCTAAGACAACTTTTAGGTAGCCACATTGTATGTTTTGCTGACAGGCTGAAATGAATTATGTAAGAGGTTATCTTAACTAAGATAAGAGGTATCTTATGTAGCCATCATGGAATAGACACTTCTAAAAGATCCTTATTGAGATGTGTAGGAGAAGCTCTATAGAGTACACTTCAGTTAATCGCTGTGGAGGTCATAAGGTATGGATTGCTGCAGTAATATTTGTAAGACATGTGTGAGAATTTTAAGTGATTCAAGTGTGTACTATCACACCAGAGTGTAGGAATAATAGGAATACTAAAATCAATTATTTCGATGCTTATTGATGAAAGACAAGCATGCTCTTCCACCTCTGAGGATGTACCACTTCAGTAGTGTCATCCCCATGATTTTCCCTATGAGTATCAATGTTGTGTTAACTAGATTGTGTTTTCTATTGCTCTCTAATTTAATCAGTGAAGTGGCCCAGAAGGCACTTTGCTATGACAGAGTAGAAATCTCTGGCATCTCTGGCTGAAAAACAGCATTTTAAAAAGTTTTTTTTATTTTTTTTTATATTTATGTTGCAAAAACCAGCATTATATTGATGGGTCTCAGAGTAATCTATGTGCTTGGTAAACCTGTAGAGCATCATTATCATAGTCTCACTAATTCTAATGGATTCATCAACTCAGTCCAGTAAAGTGCTGTTCCTGTGTTAAGAGCAGTACACTGTGATCAGGTGGATTATGCCTATGAATTCATCTGCTCCTAGGTCAAATCTTCTGCTCTTTGATTGTTTTATTATTTTATATTTTGACATAGGGTATTTTTTCTGGTGTTAGGTAGGTGAGAAATCCTGCACTTCAGTTGTTGTTTAATGCAGGCTTCAGGGTGAACTTCTGTAAGAGGTGTTTGACAAACTGCTTTGTTTAGCTCAGATCTGCAGCTGAACTGTTAGTTTGCTTTTGTAGAAGCATTGCATGGGTAACACCTGTAAAATAAGCTGTGGTACTCTCTGACACTGGCCCATAGAGCTAGGAAGGAAGGACATGTTAGCAGATGCACTGAAAAACTTTTTTCAAGTGTGGATTATGCAGTAAGAGTGAAGAAAAACATTGGGTTTTAGCCTCTGGGAGATATTTGTCTCCTTAAAAGCATTAAATTAATTGCTGACTAGGTCTGACTCTGAAATCAGAATTTCAGAGACATAGAAAAGTGCTTTTACTAAAGACGGCAAAAACATCTAATTTATTTCTAAAAAATCCCAAAATATCTAGGTCCAAGAGATTCTCTGATAGTTTTTGTTTAGATCTCTTGTGTGCTTTCCTACTTAAAATCCTGTGCATGTATTTCTGAAGGAAGGATTTAGATTTATTTTAAGATTTGGTTTGAGTTATTTATCATTGAAACAGGCTCTCTAGGGAAGTGATGGAGTCACCATCCCTGGAAGTGTTCAAAAACTGTGTGCATACGGGAACTCAAGAATATGGTTTAGAGGTGAACATCATAGTAGTGCTGGGATGATGGTTGGATTAGGTGACCTTAGAGGTATTTTCTGATCTTAACAATGCTGTGATTCTATGATTGTGAAAATTGTATCTGAGGTTTGAATTTGAATCACTGGGTTTCCTCTCACTTGTGTTGTCTTTTCCCATTAAGTTTATTCTATTGACTAGAGAAGAATTCTTTATGACTCATATTTAAGACCACAGGTGTCCCACAGGAGTTCAGAGAGAACTTAGGGCACCATAAGACACTTTTTAAGAGGTTCCAGGTCTGTTTTGGAAACCACTGCAACACCCTTCCTATCAAGGCAGTGTGCCATACACAGATCTCCACGATGAGCTGTGTGGAATAATGTTTGAAACTGCATGTGTGTGTTAATTAACCTGCAAGTGACAGCTGACAAGGGCACGTACCCTTGTGAACTGCTTGTATAAACCTCTTAACTCGGAGTAGTAGGTCTCTTGTTTTGGTAAACACCTTCTCAACTTACAAACTTTAGTCTGCCTGAGTGGAATGAGGCCATTTTACAGCCAAGGCTTTTGTCCTTTACTTTTATTCTTCTTTTCTCTGATTAAAATTTAGCAGCCATTCATGATGTCTGTATACAAAACAGCCAGCTTTGTGGTATCACAGGTGATAAAAATGTAATGTGCAAAATTCACATCCAGCAACACTTCTTCCATTTTTTATTATTTTCTCATAAAAACAATTTAGGAGACTTAAACAAGGACAAGAAAATGCTCTTAAAAAGGCATGCAATATCATTTAGCTTTACCTAGAAGCTTTACCATTCTAAAAAAGCATCCATACTCAGTTTAACTGTTCTTAGTGATTACAGTCTGCAGTACCTGTTATTTAAAATATTGATTCTTGTTCCTTCCCTTCATACAGCTTTAGAATCTTTCACAGAGTGTAAACTTCCCTGTTAAAAATTCATAGATAATTCATCTCCTATTTTAATGAGTGCTTCTATCGTTTAGAAAAGATTAGGCAACCATCTGCAGGAATGTCTGTGCTAAGTAGTTGCAGGGCAAGGAAATAGTCTACATGTCCTTGTGAGTCCTGCTTTCTACAGTTTACTTCTTTTTCAGTCTTTCTAGAACAGAAAATAAGAATTACTGAATTCAAGAATAGCTTAGAAAATTACAGTTTGTTCTCAGTCATCATCTCTTGACTTTTAATTGTACAGAACACTAAAGAGGCACATACTGGCCTGTGTGTAATAACCACGTAGTTTGCTGCAGAAAACAGGGTGTTTATATAAAAATGGTGCCATTCTGAAATAACTCCTCCACTGGCTAACCATATCAGTAATTCAATTAATTCAATATATGGCAAAAGAAAAATATTTAATGCAGAAGTAAAATAGTATGAAATATAAAGAAGAAATGAAGATAGTGAAGAATTGTTATTATACAATGATTTAAATTTTTAAAGGCTACACATGAATAAGTTATTATAGTAGAAACATTCAAATAATGAGAATACTACAAGAAAAAGCATTAAAAGTGTTTCATTTTAAAAAACAAAAATTTGTAAAGGTAAGCCCCTGTACTTTCCTTCTTTAATGTGTTGTTATATTCATTAATCTTTTGAGAAAACAGTATGGAACATGAGGGAATAACATACTGCTGAATTTACAGGAATTAAATGTTAAAATTGAAAATGTAAAGTGCTTTTATCAGTATTGTTAATTTTATTTGAATACAACCATTTTGGGATGGATTACTAGGGAAATATTTGAATGGGAAAAATGTGTACAGCAGAGCATCTTCTGCCTACCTGGCCATGATAATTACAAATGTCAGATTTGGTAGATATAAAAAGGGGTTAAGTTGCAGTTCGGGCTTCCATCCACCCCTCCTTTTCCTCTTTGCTTAGTTATAATTCTGCAAAGCCCATGTGAAAACACACTACCTGCTATGGTGACATTTTACATTCATTTTGAACAGGTATGAGTCACTTTACCAGATTTTTATGCTGTTTCTCCTGCCTAGGTGTATGGTGATGAGCAATTGGGGCCAGGAAGGGAAATAATAGATTTTGCACCGTTTCAACATTCTCTGCACATTGAAAGTGAAGAAATATTACATCTTTATGATATTCTTCACTGATCAAATCTGTAACCATAAGTAAACAGGTTCAGATCCCACTAAAGATAATGGCTGGCCAAGAGAGTCACTGCAGAGATCCACAGAGAGACAGCAGATTGCATTGTCATGAGAAAAACTTGCTCCTTGGGATTTGTGCTATCCTTTATATTTTAATTCAGCAATACTTCATTTCTTATGTCATTAAAAATACCAGCAGTAGTATTAATCCAAAGTTATGTCCTAGGAGTAAATGGGTCTCCCTAGAGATGAATATAAACTAATTACCTTTGTACAATATGTTGACTGTTTAGAATACATAATTGTTTTCCCTAATTTTTTGAGAGATGAAAGAATGCATACGTATATGTATTATGATATCTCTGTCTATGAAAGAAAAGAAATCTTGTATCTAATTTCTCACAAATATTTACCTGTCTTTTTTTCATAAAATCCAATAATTTAGTACAATTTAAAAAATATACTGTGTTAGTACAAATGCTTTTGCCTTTCATATTTCCATTAACATAAAATCCTTTCCATGTTTTCATAAGTACTAGCATATTTTTCTCACTGTCTTCATGAATACAGCTCAGTTCAGATCTTAATTCACTCTGTTGAAAGAAATTATTCCATTCAGCTTGAAACTGATCAAAGCTCTTCTATACTGATTGGAGAGCCAAAAGGGGACTTTTTATGGGACCAGGATCTACGTAGGAAGTAAGCAAAGGCTGTTTTAAGAACGTTTTCCACATTCACTTAGAAGAGGTTCCCATGGAAATCTAATTCAGCTAATAGTTACGTTACTCTTTTGGCAACTTGCCTGCCTCATGAGGAAATATCATTTTAAGGGGTTCCCATAGAAAGCTATAGCTTAAATCTGTACTGCAGAGTGATGGTATTCACTAATGCCCTGAAGCTCTGTGTCCTGCCAATGCAGCATTAGAGAACAAGTGCTTCCTTGTGGGGTCTGGGTACTCTGCTACAGTGAGAATGCTCCTCAGATTTCCTTCTGTCATAGGGCGTACTGTAAGGGGAAAAAAAAAGGAGGGGGGGTGGGGGGGGGAAGAAAAACCAGGGGAAAAAAAAAAAGGGCCCTGCAATTCGTGTTTTATTCATTTTGGGTTTTTTGTTGGGGTTTTAGTAATCTTCAGACCTACAAAGGAATAACTAAAAATAAAGAAGAAAACAAAAACCCCTCAGTCCTTTGAATGTAGTGATATTTATTATGTATATATATATATGAGAGATAATTTTATAATGAAAATGTAACAGAAAGTCACAGCTTCTTAAGTCAACGCAAAATTGTGCTTCTAAGTCAACACACATTCTGCCATCTAGTGACCAGAAGAAATTGTACTGACCAGTTGCTAATGTGATGAGAAACCTCAAATACTGCTACTGCTGTGTATCTTTGTGGGAGAACCTCTAAAATGGGTTAAAAAAATTTGCAGAAAACTTTTTCATGCTCCGAGAAGTCAGATATTGATCAGATCTACTGAATTTAGTTAATATTGCAGCCCAAAATTTGATTTAAACAGACTGATTCTTTATACATTTCCGTAGTCTTCTTTCTTCCTTTCCCCCTCTCCTCCTCGCCCTTCACCTGGGACTTCTATCAGCATTTTGCATAATTTCTGGGAAAAATATTTGTGTGTTAGGATGCCATGCTACTGCATGTGAGACAGTTTGCATTATTGCACATTTTGACTGCAAGACCTATTCTGTTCATTCAGCAGTCAAGAGTAAATGGAAACACTTGTTTGGCTAGTTACAGGTCAGGAGTGGGTAGGGTAGTATGAATCACACTGCTGGAGCATTGTGGGTGAAAGAAAATGACAATCTCTTTGGGGAGTTGACTGCCTCTTTTTGCTTTTAAGGTTTTGAAAAGCTTCCAGGAAACTGCTCTACTTGTTCTGTACAAGCTGATGACACTCAGCAGCTCTCAAAAGTTCCTTGGCATTGTGTGTGTCCTAAGGGGGTAACCCTAGAGGTCTCAGAACCACTTTTTTTTTTTTTTAGTTCATTTATGATGTCATCACCAACTTCTATGATGAAAAAGGCTTTTTATATTAATGGCAGTGTGTCCTGCACCATAAATAGCACAATTCATAGTAGATGGTACACCATAATGCATTTGTCCTCTGAAGTTCCCATGAAATATGGTAAAAAATAGCCATAAAAGCCAGACCAACATGGTTTATAATGTCATCTGATTAATAGGATATATATGCAACAAATATATCCGTTAATATCATAAAATAGCCTTAAAATCTGTTTGATATTTACCTTAATTTCAAAGAATATCCACTTGTCAAAAAGCAAAGACTTGGTGAGTAGAACCCTGCAAAGCTGGTATTTTTCTTTTGTATTTCTCAGTTGTCCTAGTTTGCATTTTTACACTGTTAACAGATTTTTTTTTCTTCTTTATTCCTACAGAGAGCACATGGCACCTCTCTCCTCTTCTAAAAATGTACACCTACACTGGCCGCAAGATTTTAGCTTCTCCTCTAAAAACTAAAAAGGTTACTCAATAGGAATAAAAATTCACATAACATAACATAACATAACATAACATAACATAACATAACATAACATAACATAACAATAAAGGTAAAGCCAATGGGACTAGTGATAAGAGTTGTCAATAATACCAAACTGTAAACTCTGGAATTGCAATTTTTTATTCTGTCCAAGAAGGCATGGAACTATATTACCTATATGCCTCTGCTTGTATGTAAAATGAAATCACGGAATCAGATAATCATTTAGGATGGAAAAGCCCTCCAAGATCACTAACCTTTGACCAAACACCACCATGCCAACTACACCATAGCACTAAGTGCCATGTCCAATCATTTTTGAACACTTCCAGAGATGGAGACTCCACCACCTCCCTGGGCAGTCTGTTCCAATGTTTAACCAAATGATACATAACATCCATATTAAAATGTATGCATCACTAAAATGCTTTGAAGTATTGATCCATTATGAGCAGCTGAGGAGCAAAAACATAGGCATCCTATTGCAGTGATCCCTTGTGCTTCAACAGCCACCAAAGGACCACTGACAGCAGAATAAATTCTTTTATCAGATAATGAAACCTGAAGTTTTCTACCCCAAATGTTTGGAATGTGTTATGATTTATTATAAGTCTTGGTCTGTTTGAAATGATTCAAGGTTCCCCATAATGCCATTTTTATTTACATTTTAAGATATTTATGGGATTTTATCTTCATGCTGCGTAGATTATAGCATTAACAATGTAATAAAAAGGCTTTAAACCCTTGCATGTTTCCAGGCCTAATTTAGAGTCACACTGTCAATTTCTGAATTAGACCATGCACCTATTTGTTGCTGAAGGGATTTGCTTTCCCCCTGTATTTAATGAAACAATATGATTAATATCAATGTTAGAGATAAAACAAGAGAAGAACTGTCCTGTTTCACCCAAATAAAATTTAGGACAGACATCACCAAAAAAATTCTCTTCAGAAACTAATGTCTACAAAAATACCTTCTTCTGGGTTAGAAAACTTATTTTCAGCAGCAAAAACTAGGTAAGAAGAGTGAGAATGATAAAAATTAATTTACTCAGAATGTCAATTCAAATATCCAATATTATATCCAGATATCAGGTCTTGAATCATGCTGACTTGACCTTCAGGACACCTCTGTGCTATAATACTGCCTACATTAGGATGGTTCTTAGCACCTTTCGCACACAAACAAATCCTTGAAACTTCTGTGCCATTTAGTCATACTCTAGACTGACTTGGGTTAAAATGCTTTCCCAGCCCAGACAGCATTTAGATACTGCCTCTCTGTGAAGTATTGAGGGGAAAAAAAACAGCATAATGGATTCACCTTCTGTATTTATTACCTAGGATCTAAAAATGAAGGGAAGTTTCATTCTATTTAGTATTTATTGCAAACTTAAACAAGATATTATATTAAAAATGCTTCATAAAAATGCATTACTCTTAAGCTTCTTAGATTAAACAATTTTGAGATCATTGTTTCTACTTATACACAGAAAGTGGACATTTCTGATCCCATTACAAAAATGCACTTGACCCTTTTTTTTTTTTCTCTCATGAGGCCTGAATTTTAATGAGGTCTCACCCATGCCAGTGCATTGCATTTCCTGGTACTGCTTTTGTTCTCATGTGGCATTTGGTTAAATACTTCAGCTGAATATGAAAATAAGAGCATTGCATAAGTCTGGTTCCATTTTTTTTGATAAAACTTATAAAAATATTTTTATCTGGGTAATGAAAAATTTATCTTTAATATATACTTGCTATATAAATGCTTAGTATATCAAAGGGAGATTAGCTGAAAAGTGCATCTCAAAGACCATCAGCAATAGCTGAAGTGCATTGAAAATGTTTTGTTGCTTAAGTGGAAAAATGAAAAAACCGAGGCACTATAATCATGCTGAGTGGTATTTATAACTCCATGGTTATGAGTGGGGTTACATCAGGCATTATCCACAATGCAGAGAACTGATCTCCCAGACATCCCTTTGCCTCTCCACCAGCAGTCTCTGTCCTGCAGGACACTGCATGTGCCCGCACCCAGCACAAGATGCTGCAGGACTGGGACCAGACCATTCACCACCTCCCTGTATGCCTCTGGAAAGCCTTCCTCTAGCAAAGGTCTCCCATTATTGCACTCTGTCACTTCAAAAGTAGAACTAAGTCTTCTGCAAGAATGGTGCCATACCCTCTAAATTGCCTGACAAGCAGAGATCATGCAGGCAGCAAACTCAGAGTAAACATGCCTTGCTGCGACAGCCTCTTCAGGGGAGAAGCTGTGTAGAGTCTCCTGCCATTGCCATGCTATTAATTACAGTTTAAATGTGTCATCTGTACTGCACCTTGTAAAAATGGTATTAAATATTCTAATCACAGTTTGCATTAGAATATTAATTGTAATAAGAGATTTTCCACAGAATCAAAAGCTGTCTTAAATCAGAGAAGCTGCAGAAGAGGTGTATTTTGGAAAAAAATTATTCATAGAATTTTTAACACACATATGTATATATACACATACATATATATATTATATATTTGCATGTGTGTATATACATATGTCATTTAATTATCTTATATTTATTTCTGGGATGTATTAAAATGTTGAATGTTTAATCCTCAAAATATATTTTATTAATTATATTTTCAGATATTCTCTTTAGAATGTGAACTGCATTGCTGTTCTCAAATGAATAATTAAATTTATATTTTAAGTGGTGCCAGTAATGAATATTTACAAAAAGAAACGCTAATTTGGAGAAATACATGAATAGTTTACTAGAAAGGAAAAAAACCTCTTGCTTCTGATTGACCCCTTAAAAATAAGTTTACCTTTTATTGTTTCTTTAAATAGAAATTTTAATGTCTTAAATTATTTATCAAGACAATTCATTTGCAAATAATATTTATTAGGGATATTTACATATCATATAATGTTTTGTGGTTTTTGAGGCAGAAAGGTAAGTTTTATTATCTTCATGCCTTTACAAATTGGGGAGAATTTTGAATTTTGCATTTGCAAGGTAACCTTCCAGCAGAAAGGTATTTTTAAATGTTTGTGTTCCCTGTGTTTCAGACACCTTCTGCCTCATCAGAAACTTTATGTGATTGTAGTTGAAGTAGTTTCAATGTTAACCCACATTTCCCTGCACATGCTTCTTGAATTAGAGTCCCAGGTTTTGGGGTGATTTTTTACAGAGTATTTAGCACTGAGCTGCAGACAGCTGTGTGTGCCTGGCAGGATCATAGGGAACTGTGCTGAAGATACAGCAGTCCCCCTCTAAGTGCAAAAGACTTTCTGTATTTCATTACAGAAATGAAAATTAGAGCTAAGGTAGAAGTCTAGGAGGTTTGCACAGGACAAGAGAGGGTAAATGACAGCATTAATAACAGGATAAACAACTAAAGCACTCATCTCCCACACTCTGGGGCTTGATGTCACCGATTTTTCGTGGGTTTTCCCTATTAAAATCAATGTGGAGAGTAAAATACAATCTATAGTCTTTTAACTTAGAGGTTTCAGGAAGGAAGCAGATCACAAGCATTTGTTCTACTGTATTCAACCTAAAATATTAAACAGTTCATTGGCTAAATTATTATAATTTCCGACTGCCACCATTCCCAAAGATGACTTTTTATCTCTGTTGAAGGCTTCATCAGCCTGAAAGATGAGTGCAGAAATAGAAGTCCTCTGGAGAAGCAGCAGGCTCTGCCACAGAACAGCAATGTCTAACACTGTCACCGTCATTTTCTGGTGTGGTTTGCACGGATTTAAAATAAAGGAATAGAATGTCTGCATTTGAATAACTGTTTTTGTCCCGTGTCATACAGCTGATTTATAGAATGTGTCACTACATTGAATGTTGGTTCATAAAATAAAATCATATTGGAAAATCTGCAGACATAAATTTAAGTATTTATTGAAAGCTGAGTGTAGCAAAGTTAAGTTGATTTTAACTGCCATGATCACTTGCCTGACTCTTGCCAGCAACTTCCAGGTATGTTTAGGAACATATTGCATGAGACAGTATGTGACTTTTGAGAAATGTCTACACACAAGCTTTCATAAACCTTTATTCTGTCTTTAGAATTTGGAATGATGGGAGATCATACAATTAAAAGTCAGCGACCTCGATCTGTTCATGAGAAAAGGGTCCCTCAGGAACAAGCTGATGCTGCTAAATTTATGGCACAAACTGGTAATACATCAGTTACATTTTTTCTATTTACTGTTGTTAATTTTAGCAAGACCACTGCATGTTTCCATAATCTTTTGCTGCATATTTGTCAGTTTTCTAAGCTGATACTTTTTTTGAGTCATTTATTTTTTTTTTTTCACCAGTTAAAGTCCATAAATAAAGTAGCTAAGAGTTAGGTAGATCATGCAAAAACATGCACTGTGAATGTGAATACTGAATCATTTAATGTAAGCATGAATTTCTTTAGTAGTAAAAGCAGTCTCACATGTACAAACACAGGACAGCTCACTGTGACATGGTAACTTTTTTTCAAAGATGTTAAGAACATGCTTCAGAATTTCTTTATAAATAGAATGTCTAATCCCAGCTTTAGGCTTTTATCAAATTAATTAATTACTGGGGTGACTTTAATGTGCATGCGTTCAGCATTTGCTATCTTTGGCCCAGCACGATGCTCTGGTCTCTAGTTTCCAGATTCATAATTGCTAAATGAAATTGGCCGTAAGTAGATTTTAATTGAATGTGCAAATTATCTAACAGTTTTTCATCTAAAACATATTTTCTAATTTTGTTTGAGCAACTTCATCTTCTTTATCTAAAGATACCAAGATGATATTGGAAACCTGGAACTGAAGTAATTAAAAAAAAAGCCTGATTAGCCTGTTTACCAACAGCTACCACAGCTGTCTTTGGGGTGAATGATAAAATTTTAGTGGTGAGTTGAATTAAGCTCTCATACACCAAAACTACTGCCCATTTTGACTTCAGTAATGATCCATGTATCTGTTGGTAAAAGCTAACTCTTTATTGGCACCCTACACACTTCTTTCCAGTAAGTTACTGAGTTGACAATCTTGTGCCCCATAATTTTGTATGGATTTGAATCAACTTCCTCTGTATCCCATAGTAACTAACCTAGAATATATGCCTGCATCAGTTGTACATAATGCTTCCAGTTTTTATGCACTTCAGTAAAAGAGCTATAATTGCTTCTAGATATGTTGCATGTTGACTTCCTTAGTGGTAGGGTGCTTTACTTAACAGATTTGCAGAAATCGGTATATTAAGCAATCTAAGTATAGCCAATCAGTGTAGATCTGTTTGATAACAAATTTAGAATAGGAAAAAGTTTGTTTCCCTCATATTAATCTGTAGGATTGCTTTTATGGCTAACTCCCAGATACTACTGTAAGCAAAGGCAGTGGAAGAAGGGAGCCTAGAGTTCTCTAGGTCTCCATGCAGTTTTTGTTTAGGAAAGTAGAACTTATCACTTACATACCTAGATCAGACATATAATGTTAGTTGCTTACTACTTAGAATAACACCTTTGCTTTTATGCTGCTTCTTGAATTCATACAATTACTCAAAAAATAATAAAATTATCTGGGGTTTTTTTCCCACATAAATCCTTAAAACTTAAATAATATCACGCAAATCTTGTATTTGATAATTTTTAGTCATGCATTGCAGTGCATCTATTCTGGGTGTTAAGAGAGCTGCATTACAAGTGCAGCCCTTATACCATCACCTTCCAATACATTGTGTGTGTGGAGTGGGAGATGAGCGTTCAAAATTATACAGGATTGGTTTTCAAGGTCCTGTTCTGAAAGCATGTGAGATGTATGAGCATATAAATTTAGATGCCAGAGTTTGGGGAAATATATATTTTCCATGCTGCAGGTTAATACATTTTAAGTAATACTTGTGCTCTTTCTGGACATACTAATTTTCATATCTTCATTTTGTTTTTCCTTTGTAGTGATCATTGCATATTTTCTTCACCTGTAATGCATTCATTTTTCTTGCAATAAAATGATTGTGATATCTTCCTAAACTGATTCATAAGGTTTTTTCCCTAACATATCTATCTCATTAATTTATCCACTAAGAAATATTATTAGTAATTGGTTATTGAGTTTATGGGGTTTTATATTTTAAGCCTTGATATTTTATTTTTTGTAATAATAAAACAGATAAAAAGCGCAACAAAATATTTGTATGTTTTTAAAAGGCAGTGAGATAGCAATAGAGAAATATCCTGGAAAAGATTTATGAAAAGCATTTAATACTGTTTGAATTGTGGACTTAATCCACGAAATTTTGCTGGAAATTGAGGAGTTTTAAAATGTGGTATTAAAATATGCATTTTTCTGGTTTTGGAGAGTATTATGAAGCAGTAAAAACATTTATTAAAAAATACTGTGTGAATAATTTCTTGTTCTATATTTGTCATTTTATGTGTTTGGACTGATCCTTCCCTTAGGTGTTATTGGATTTAGAGAGTATAATGCAGGTAAGTTTTACACAGATCAATGAGGCCTTCCATACAGTAAGTTATGTTTCCTCTTACGTGTCAAGCATCAGGGGAGAATAAGAGTTTGGTAGCTTGCTAGGAAATAATTTGAGATTATAGATTTATTATGATTGATATAAAAATTTAAGAGTTCTCAACAAAAAACAAGAAGGTAAATAAAAAGTAGCCTGTTCAAAATTCTAATTTCAGAAAAGAATGGATAAGAGGAAAACAAACAATTGAAGATATATTTGCAGGTTATGTACTTAACCTGGATTTATTATAGAAAATATAGTAGTTTTATGTGCTGAAGTTAAAATGGTACATTAAAATTATATATATTTAAAAATGTTTTCCTTCTTTCAAATCTTTTAAAATAAGGAATAATCATCCTGAAAACAGTATAAAATACTCTGAAAAATTAAAAAATTACCAAAACAAATCATAATGTATTGTATAAAAAGAAGCAAAGCAGCTGGTGAGATAAGTGTGCTCTTTATTTTGTTTTCATTTTGCTCTTTTTTGCTTTGCATGGTAATATGGAGGATCTTCCTCCAGCAAATGTTTAAGCCTTCTTTACATGTGATGATGTATATTAAGAAATTATGCTTTTTGTGAATGAACAGTACATAAATTCTCAGGACTTCTAATAATTAATACTAATTTCAAAATTCACTCAATACATTCACACAACAGTCTGACTACAGCCTGATAATCATGTTGCTGCTATTTTCCATCATATTCCAAGGGTTTAGAGTAACATCTTTATCACTTTAATATATATTTTTTTAATTTTTAATTTCCTTATTTTATTAGTTGTGTAATGTCAATATGTCATTGTTGAATAATGGATTGTTTACACTGAGTATATATAACTCTTTTGCATAATGAGGAATATCTTGAGAAACATAGTTTAAATATTTCTGCTGCTTGACCTTTTATCTAAACAATTTTAACAAAGGCAAAGTCAGACTTCAAACATGTAGGAAAAGACAAAAAGTATTGGCCTAGAAACCCACAGTAATACACGTTTTTCTACCATGCATATAGGGCTTATAGTACATATTTTATAATTGTTAATGTCTACATACATATTCAATATATTTAGCATGTTATGTCATCTAACCTGAACCTAAGCCATCTAACTGCCTAATCAAAGTGCTAAATTCATGTCACAAGAACTATTAAAACAATAATCAGTGATTTTTTTTTCATTTTTTTCACCTAACAAATAAAGAAAAGAACTACAAAAATCACTGGTGAATTTTTTGTGTAGAAAGCTCATAATTTTGTGGTTTTATGTAGAAATTTTTAGAATTGCATATAATTTTATTAAAAACAGAGGGATTTGTGTGCTAATTATAATGCATTCTGTCTTTTTACTGAATAAGAAGCACTTTTTTTTTTTTTAAAGCATTGAATAGCCTCAGAATTGAATCTTAGAAGTCTAGCAGAAACAATCATTCTGCAAAGGCTTCCTGCTTGACCTCTGGGGGGAAAAAAAACAACCAAAAAAAGACAGTTTGGAGAGATTCACAGATTCTTGCTACAAAGCACAGTTTGAAGAAATAGCATGTCACTTACTGCATTCTTGGAAGATAGCACCAGAATATTCCTGCTTTGCAGACAGTCCCTCGACTGTGATCAGTATCAGAACTTTTGGAAGACTAGAAGTATACTGAGATAACTGAAATTTCAAGCAAGCCCCTCAAGTCTGCAGATTTTATCATGCCACTGATTTTAAAACAGAAAGTCCCATTTGTTTCTAAAAGGACTTACACTAAAAAATTAGGCATGCAGTAAGGATTTGAGCTGCCATTTTACATTACATTCTGAATTTTAACAGAAGAAGCTAAACATCAATGCACAATTATTTACTCAAATTGTTCAGTGAGGTATATTCACATTATTTTTGCTTTTGCTTTCTGAGAATACTCAAGGGACTTATTTTTCTGAACAGGAATTCCTTTGGGAAAGGAATTCCACAATTGTGTGTATAGCTGTTCATCCATTCTTTCAAAATTCAAGCATTCTTTCCAGAGCATCCATGGAAGAAAATGTTATGCATGACTTGTTTTCAAAAAATAAAAATATAATATTCTATCTCTCAGAATTTTTTGTAAAAAACCTCTTTTCTAATATACAGTATTAATAAATCACATCTGACATTTTGAACATAGTAGTATGTATTACTTTCCGTAATTAGGTCTGGTACACCCAAGAATTCAGCATACCTGTAGGCCAAAAGCAAGGAGTAAATTTATGCAGTAAATTATCAAAGTTTCCATCTCACATTTCAGGTTAAAGTTTAGTAAACAAAATATTTTCTTTGTCAGGGAACTTCATTCAAATTCTATATGATTCTGCTGAAGAAAATGTAAGACATTAGGGACTGATTGTCTGGGTTTTTTTTAATTGGAATTCCCTTACTGGTAGGGCTCCTTAAACTGTTACTGAGCCTTAATTCTAGAAGGATAAGTATAAATATCAAAGACAAATCCTTTGCTATTATGTAAAAAAAGTTGTCTATGTTCTTACAGAATCCTGAGGGTAGTGTTGTTTCTCAAGTGTTGAAGGGCAGTAGTTCTCATAAAGTTGTAAATGATGCTAAGACATCAAAGTGTTCCCCTCTGACAGGCGTTTTGTGATTGCAGCATCATAGGTGTCCTTGTTTTCTATTCATTGCACATTTTCACAGCTGCTTTACTCCATAAACCTTTAAATATTTATTTTGGTGTGGTACCTTTTTCTTTGATTTATAAGAGCGGACGATAATGAGCTTCAGCAAAAATAAAAGAAACCAAACAAAACAAGCTGTGTCATTAATACTTATGTCTATATTCATGTTTGTTTGTTGTCTTGAATACAGGTGAATCTGGTGTTGAAGAGTGGGCCCAGTGGAGTACGTGTTCAGTTACTTGTGGTCAAGGGTCGCAGGTGCGAACCAGAACTTGTGTATCACCTTACGGGACACACTGCAGCGGCCCTTTAAGAGAATCAAGGGTTTGCAATAACACTGCCCTCTGTCCAGGTAGTGTTAGCAGCCAATAAATAAATTGTGGATGTTTTTGAACTGTATTATGATAAGGATTTGAAACTTTTTTTTTTTATTATTATTAACATGGATTTCATAGGGGCATTTCAATTAAAGCAGAGAACTGTAATTCTGTTCACCTGTGATTTTTTTTTTCATGTAGGTTATTATTTTTATTTTCAGAACAGTCAAGATATGGAACAAGAGCACCTTTTTTACTGACAGTTTCATATTTTTTTTCAAAAAGTCTATATTCTCTAATTTTCACTCAGAAAAGAGAAGGTAGCATGAGTACAAAGACAAACTAGGGAAGAAATCCAGATAATGAATACATTAAGAAGCAGAGACTAATTAAGAGGGTGGGTTAACATATATTATTTGACACTGCAATTGTTTTCCCATTTAGAATACTCTCTTTCAGGCAATGGGCCAGACAGTGTTCTATGCTCAGTTATGTCTTCATGGACTTCCCTTTACATTGTTCTGGCAAGAAAGGGCAACAGCTACCTATCAAAGGAAAAAAGATCAGACAAAAGTAACTCTCTTACATCTGACACACAGTAAAGGTCATCAGTGTCTTGCATCACAGTTTTCCTACTCCTTTTGTCTGAGAGATCTGGACATCGTTGGAGTTCAGCAGTAGTTATACACTAAGGAGAAGAGACAGGCATATTCAAGTTAGTTGCTGAAAGGGCACATCTTTCTTTAGACTCTACCTGTGGATCTGTGATGGGAATCTATGATGGGAAGCAAGAGGGAAGGCATATGCCTCATGACTACATTATTTTTCCTCTGCTGTGACTGAAATGCAAAAAAAAAAAGAAAAAGAATATATACCATCCTTCAGATGGTATGTATAGTACAAATTCAGGACAAATTCCTCAGGTCTCTGGAACATTTGATCCCAAGAGGGTGTGAGCTATCTTCAGCTTCTGGGGAAGCTCAGTACATTTTTGAAGTAAACTAAATTGTTATACAGAGGGAACTCTAGGACTGTATCTCAATGAGCAAAACAGGTAGGATCCAACCCTCATGTTGTTACTGTGTATTTAAAAATAGCCAATGGGAAGTGCATGTGATCCCATCGGTTTCTGTATCAGCATTATAAGCATTTAGGGAGCCTCTGTAATGAAAATCAGCTTACAAGATTGTCTCTAGATGATGCATGATGGTAACAAGAATTGCTCTCATCACCTAAAGTTTCCTATCGTGCTTAAGTTAATCAATTCACATGAAATTCTATAATATTTCAGAGTAGAAATGCCTAGTTAGAGCTGAATTTTAATACTTTAGAAGTGGTAAAACTTTACACATGGAAGTGTTTCCATACAAAATGGCAGGTATTTCTAAAACATTTACAGTAGCTTGGATTCTGCCAGAGGTGGGAAATACTGCAAAAGAACTCTCAAGTACCAAAAAAAAAAAAAAAAAAAAAGTGAAAGAGAAGAACTGTAAAAGAAATGAACAAACATTGCAAACAATCAAAAATAGATTTAAATATTCATCTGAAACTATGTGAAGAATAAACATGAAAACAGTCCACCTCTCACAATGAGTTCTGCCTGATTTTTTGCTAATTAATATTAACTAAGAGGAGGGAAGAGGATTAAATAACCTAATTTTCAGAATTTTATCTTCATTCTCTCCAGAAAGGGATATTAAGTTTTTATACAAAAAAACAAACAGAAACAAAAAACAAAAAAATTACAGGTAATGCAACAGCCAAGGTGATTACTTTTCTGTCAAATTTAAACTGGAAAAAGAGTTAATTCTTAGATATGTTATGGATAAAGGAGCCTTTAACAATGCTCACCCCAAAACAATGCTCCATATTTCTCAGGGCACACAGGAGCTGTTTCCTTATATCCTCACGCTTCAGGATACAGCTTTTGTTTCCAGATACCCAGTAGCAAAGGCTACAAATTCTTAGTGTATGCAATTCCAAGATATTTTCTTTTTCAGCTCACCACAGCTGATTTTGATAATCTCTATGTATCTTGAGATACCTTTCCTAATTAATCAGTCTCCTGGATTTAATCTTGCATATTGTTCCATGCAGTTACAATACCTTATTAATTTATGTTTTTCTCTGTCTGACTACAGGGTCACTACTGTGTAGCAGTGTGCAAGATTAGCAATTTAGAAATATGCTTTTCCTAGGCATTGTTTAATTAATTTTTCAAACATCCTTTTAATTATTAGCCCAAATATCCTCTGTCCTCATTCTATTATGTATCCTGACTCAGAAAGTTGCATAGTTCCTGATCCTTGGTCCATCCATTAAAAAAATATATACATAGTCTGTATACTAGTGTATTTAAAACAGATGTTTGACAAAATGATTAGTAAAAGGATGTGGGGCATTGTGAGAGCTGGAATGCTTCCTAATCAAAGAGTTGTCCCTTTAACTTAAAAAACATGCAGAATGACCTACTGTACTTCATGCATCTATCCACAGGCTTCAAAGGAACCTGTTAAACTTGCAAATACTAATGCAAAGCTTTCAGACTATTTTTTCTATTGCCTTTAGATATTCTTTATACACACTTTAACATATTTTATATGCTGTCCAAGATACTCACTGGGATGTTAGAGAACATATTTTTCTGTGATCTCAGTGTCCTGGAAAATTTGGAAAATGGGATTTACCAGCTTCATATATATGTATGTATTGGAATAGATATTTAAAATTCAAAATAGCATTACTGACAGTCCAAGCAAAATAATGAAAGAACCACTTTTTACATAATTTTTGGGTTGTTTATATTTATTTCAGACCAATACTATTCTAAAGAAGTGCAGCATAGTCGACAACAAAACATAGATAATTTTTATTGTCACTGGTCCTTTTGCAGGTGGAGATACTTCATGATCCATTACTGCAGTGCTACTGTATTCATTTCAGTTTAGTGAATTATTTCTAACACAGCTAAAACTTGATGGGAAAGAGCACGGGATTTCCATGCTTGCAGATCATCTCAGCTTCTTTTTCTCCTTCTCCATTGCCTTGAACACCTTTTGCCACAAAATTTAGTTGTAGCCTAAATTTCCAGGCTTTTGGGTAAAGCAAGACATGGCAGGAGCAGCAATACACTAAGCCATTTCAAACATTTATATACTCAAATCTCCTATACTTTGGCTGGTGTTATTTGCTAAGGTAGTTTTACTTACCTCCCTTTTTTCTCTCCCTTATCTTATTGCAATGGGCCTGACAAAAAACTTAACTGCATCTTTCTTAGACATCCCCTTTAACTAGTGAAAGGCCACAATAAGGTCTCTATGGAGACCTCTTTTCCAGACTGAACAACCCAAACTGTTCTATCCTGTCTTCACAGGAGAGATGTTCCATCTCTCTGATCATCTCTGTTGCAGTGCTCTGGACCAGCTCCAACAGGTTCATTCTTTCTATGCTGAGGGTCCAGAGCTGGAGGCAGCACTCCAGGTGGGGTCCCACCAGAGTGGAGTTGCAGGGCAGAACCTCCTCCCTCACCCTGCTGGCCATGATGTTTTTGATGCAGCTCAGGATGTGTTCGGCTTTCTGGGCTGCAAATGCACAGTGCTGGCTCATGCCCAACATCTCATCTACAAACAGCCTGAAGTCCTTCCTTGCAGGGCTGCTCTCAATCCCATTATCTCCCATCCTGTGTTGAAACCACGTTGCCCCCAAGCCATGTGCAGGACCTTGTTGAACCTAATAGCTTTTACATGGGCCTGCTTCTACAGCTTGTCCAGCTCCCTCTGGACGACATCCTGTCCCTCAGGTTTGTCAGTCACACCACTCAGCTTAGTGTTGTCTGCAGACTTGCTGAGGGTGCGCTCAGTCCCTCTGTCTGTGTCATTGATGGAGATATCACACAGAACTGGACCTACCTGCACCATGGCAACGGCCATAGTTTTTTCAATATCTGTTCAATTTAAAGCTGAACAAATCAAAAGTGTTTAAACCCCAATAAAAATCTCACAAAATATGTTTGTGGGATGAAGGCCAGCATGGCCTAACGCCTCCTTCCACTTCACAGCAGTTGTGTGTTGTGAACACTGTGGGTGTTCACTTCAACATGATTAGGTTCACAGAGTGGCAGAGAGATGGGAAAGATGCTTTGCAGTAATCCAAACTTGTTGTGCTAGCAATGTTTTTGACAGAGAAGCTGGCAATAATCTGAATATTTTTGTCCCAAATAATGAATCTTGCATCTGAAATTGTGTTACAGAAAACAGTAACTCCTCTGCGGGCCAGCTCTCCATCTGGTGTAATTTGGCATAGCTCATCTGGCTATAATTCATCAGATGCTATAGGGGATTTTTTTGCATTTAGAAAATAGTGTTAAAGAAAGAAGCTGTAAATAAAATATCAGAAAGAAAAATCAGGGGTAAGAAACTTTTAATTAAGATTTTCTTTTAAAGATAATCTGGATAATACCGGGCACTTCTGTAATGTGTTGTTTTAGTGTTATGCTTATTCCATCCTTGATTTTGTTATTGGACTACTAGTTTCAGATATAAAAGTCTACAAATGCAAGAAGGTGCTGTGAAACTTTCACTTAATGAGATAAAATTTGTCATGGAAGATGATTTTTGGCACAGCTTAATTTAAACCACAAACAGATAGAGGCTGCTTTCAGTCCATCCAAAATGAAACATTTTGTTTTGGCTTGTGTTTAGTTCCAAAATCACATAGGAATTGTTCTGTGTTGCTGCTAGCATGCAATCAACTCTTGCCTGAATAAATACACATCCTCTTGGTTAAAGACCTTTAAAGACAAAAATTCAGACAAAGACAACAAACTTAGAACATTTTGACAAGGAATCAAAATTTCAAATTAAGCAATAGGCTTAAACTTGTATGTGCCCTGAAAAACCCCACTCTATGTCTACATAGAGTCAAGACCTTTTCAATTTTTTTTATTTTTCTAAAGAATAATCTTTTTAGAATTTAGATTAACTTAGTTTAGCTAATTTTTATACTTTTTAAAAATCTTGTTTCATCTGAACATTTTAATCAACCATTGTGGTATCAGGTATGAAATTCTGTCATATTTTTATTACTGGTTATTGTTTGGAATCTTATCTGACAAACTGTTTTCTCATTAATTTTGCTCATATGATAAAAAATTGGGAATCTTAGAGATGTGTCTGGATTCGTAATCTAACGCCTTGCCAATGAGAAAAAAAAATTCAATTATATAGATGAATAAAAACAGCTGTAGTACTTGTTAAGAACAGCTGAAACTAAAATAGTTATGGGCAGGTATAGTCATAAATTTACTATTTTCAGAAGTTCAAGACTTTCTGTTTTTGACAAAAATGTCAAAGTTAATCAAGGTTTCTAAACTAACTAGACTAAAATCTGTCACTTTAATTTGAACTGTTCCTGAGGATTATTTTTTTTTTAAATAATGCAGATGGATATGATATTTAGAGAAAGATAATAAGGACATAGGATGTGGTCTTTTTGACCACTTTTATGTGACCAAATGAAAACCTTTCATTGATTGAGCTGTTGTCCAGTAAGTTAAAATCTTCCCTGAATTAAGTTTGACATTTTCTGTCAGGTACAATTTCTCAGATGTTAACTAACAAACTTTTTATCTCAACATAGTGTCTGAAATGACAATTTTTCTTACTTTAAATGAAAGGCAATAGAACTTACCTACTTGCTGAATTCCCCTTGATCTTACTGATGAATTTGTGATAATGTGCCAGGGAGCTGAATGTCCTTCCACAGCCTTGCAATTGAATTTCACCTCAGGAAATGTTATTCTGATTCCTGCAAGAAAAGGATTGTATGTGTGGAAACTGGGCAGGGTATATGTGCCTTCAGGGCAAAGGAAACCTATATATGAGAAGTTCTTTCACAATGAAAAAAAGTGAGGACAAAACAGAAAATCTATTTCTTCTGTAATGTTGTGAATCATTACTACTGATACACTCAGATGTTATACACAGTTTGCCCCTCCAGACACCCTTCAAACAGACAGGGCTTCAGAAACAGAATTATGTGGTACTGGGTGACATGTTCAGTGTGGATACTATGTTTTTGGATTTCTCTGAAATGCTGAACATTACTGCAGTTCTCATCACTACATTCCTGTTCTGACACTGCCTAATTTAAATTTGTGCAACTGCTCTTATTAAAGCAGAAGAAAATAAGTAAAGTTGGCTATGCAGTATTATTCAATTTATATAGAACTGTTTTACAAATGTACATGTAGAGAATTTTCTGACAATTTCACTGTTTTTTTCTGTAAAGGGGTTGCATATAGTATAAAAGCTCACATGGATACTGTATATCAGCTTCTTCTATAGTAGAAAATGCTTGAAGTATAGAAAGATTCATCTTCTAGATTCCTTATATTAATATTATCAAATATTGTATGTAAAAATAGTATTATAAGTTTGTAATTTATTGTGAACTCTGAAGGTATTTGCAGTTTGTTGAATGAATGTTTTTCCAAGAGTAAAGCATGTCTTACAGTCTGTTAAATCAATGAATATGTTCATGTATGGAAATGGTATATAATTCTTTTACTTATGTGGTCTTGGAATTTTTGATGAAGATAATCAAGCACATCTGCCACCATATTGCCACCAGAATTTAAACAATTGAAAAAACTTTAAGATTACTGCTCCAATTTGTGATATTGATATAGTAAGAAATTACTGCATTTATTCCTATAATTTCAAAAAAAAGCTTATTTTTGATTGGTTTTAGATTTTACAGTTGCCTTGATACAGAAAGTATATGCCAAATTTTCACAAAAGCATGCCTCCTGAAAATCAGGGCTATTAAACATATCAAGTCAGTGACCAAAGATGTCATTACTAACTTCTGAAAAGGAAAGTCATGATGTGTAAAACAGTCAAAGAAGAGAAACTGTGATAGTGAGATTAGTTTAAAGATTAGAGAAAATGTTTCAAAGTATATTTTTAAATATACTTTGGAGAAAATATGATTAAATTAAAATCAACTAAGCTTTTAAAAGTATGTGTTTTCCTATGATAAAGCTTACCTATGAACCTGATTTCCTTGAAGGTGGCAGAATAACTCCTATTTAAAATGTTGATCTTGTTTATTTTGAAATCCTTTGTTACTTGTGTGTCTATTTCTGGTTAAAATCTGTATGGTTTGTTGCAGTACATGGCGTTTGGGAGGAATGGTCACCTTGGAGTTTGTGTTCATTCACATGTGGTCGAGGCCAAAGAACTAGAACAAGGTCATGTATACCTCCCCAGTATGGGGGAAGATCATGTGATGGACCTGAAACACAGCACAAACCTTGCAATATTGCACTCTGCCCTGGTGAGCTCATACAGCAACTCTCTGCTTTGTTACAGTGCATTTAATGTGGGTTGTTTGTAGTTTCTTTTATAGCACTTTGCACATAGGAAAAAAAACATTATCCAAAGTGACTATCTTGAGTAATATTGTTTGCTGGGAAGGATGGCTCTTACAATTGTTCATAATTCTGACTGCAATGGTTAAAGTATATAGTCAGGATGGTAACTGTTCAGGACAGATGCAAATAATATTTAGTTTCTTTGAGGTACTCTCTCTGTAGGGCACAGTACGTTGTGTGGGAAGTCTTGATTCAGGATGGGTCTCGAAGAACCAAAAGGCAAAATACTTCCTGACTGTGCCTGAAAGAGAGACATTCAGAGGTCACATAGTTTGTGTCCCCCATATCTGTACAAATTATAGAATACAAAATACAGTTAAAAAATTACAGTTTGCTTAGAGGTTCACTGTAATTATTTATTCATCATATGTCAAAAATATCTGTGAAACCATAACCTTTAAATTGCTAATTTATCCAAAATGGATATTATTTACATGTGTACAGACAGAAAGGCTCACACAAGCTAGGGCAATATTGAATACCCATTAAGTTCTTGTACTACATTTTTAGGTGCCTCATTTCTGGTAGTTATGTGTGAAACCGATTTCAAAAAATTACCGCTAACCAAATAAACAATGCACAGGCTTCATGTTAAAATGTCCATCTACTAAAATTAAAGATTACTAAAAACTAAAGGTGTTCTTTCAAAATTGATTTTCAACTTTTTGTCTTTAGATTGTGATTAATTTAGATCAACTTTTTCAAAATGCATGTATACATCTTATGCATCCAGTTTGCTTCAATATTGCGAAGAAAAACAAAAGATATTTTGAGCTAATCTGTCAAAAAAATTACTTGAGAACTCTGCATTTTGAAACATAATTTATATCTAAATGACTTTTAGAGACACTCCTATACTGTTACATTTAAAAGCAGCACTTTAAGTCTTTGCTCAATATTAAGATTTGCTGCAATTTGCATTTTCAATTTATTAAGGGAATCTTCATGTAGAATTCTCTATTTTTAAAGGGTGTTTCTGAAATAGAAAACTCACATGCTCTTTCCTCCTAAAGATAAATAAGAGAGATGTATGAAATATATATGAGAAGCTGCAGAATGAGTTTTCTCCAAAGACAGTATAATAATTGATTTGATCTTTCCTATCCTAAATAATACTATATAGCAACGAATAAAACTGAAGAGGGTGCATTGAAATGTAATTTCCATAATGTTTTCCTCTTCACATAAACCTTTTATGATTAATGAGTGGAACTAGCATCCATGTTTGGAAAGATTTCCATTTTCTTGTGAATAAATTATCAGGGCTCAGCTTCATAGCTTCAGAGGCATCTGCATTGAGAAGTGCTTCACAACCAGGCATTACATGGAATACTTAATACAGAACTTCAGGGAAAAGCCTCGGAAAATCTCTTCCTTTAATTCACTGGTGCTGAGATCCTGGGCCCAGGATATGGGTAGGATCTTTGAAATGTTCTGTTGTTTATGTCTGACATTAGCAAAATAGTTTGCCTCAATTATTTACTGAACAGTGACACACCCATACAGAACAGTATGTTTAATCACTAACTTTAAGATTCTTCTTTCTATTTTAGACATTAACACCATCAGCTTAGGGAGCTGCTATTCCAACTCCCCTTTAGAAGAATCCTGAAAACAGGGTTTGGCAAGTGCACCAAGTGAAATTCCTTGTTTGGAATGGTGGTGCTTATATAGCACTAGCAGTTATAGAACCAGGTTTTCAAGGACGAGTATTAATCAAAATTATATTAGAACCTACATTTTGAGATTATATTTAACTGCAGGGGCAATGAGGAACTGATGATTGCCACAATCTCTATGAATGCAGGATCCTGAATTAGCACAATTAGTCATAACAAATTTCATAATGCTTGCCTGTTTTTAAACATACTGCCTAGTCTTATTATTATCGACCATATAATTTTTAACTTGTATGGAAGTATAATTGCTTTATGTTTTTTCATTACCTTGGTTTTTAATATTTTCATTTACCTCAAGAAGCTTTCTGATATACAAAATTATTAATAACAGTCATTAACCTTTACTCAGGAGAATATTCATCCAAGCTCAAGTGCATGGGCTAATACAAATTACTAAATACAGAGCCATTTCCACCATTTTCATTTTGTTTAGACATTTAACTTGTCCATTTCAGAAAGAAGATTATGCAATATGCAAACACAACAGCAAATCTGATAAGAAAGCAAGGAAGGCAGGCAGTTTCTGTCCTGCTACATTTTATCTCAAAAGAATGTTGAAGAACTGAGATAATTTCCCTCACAGGGAGGATGAATGATAAAAAAATATATTCAGCATTGTGAATACAGAGAAGAGAGCCTGTATGTGAGGCGAAGGGGTAACTCCCGTTTTCCTTTTCCTGTTCAACTAAAGACATCTCGTTTCACCATCAGCACCAATGTTATAATCTGACCTGTCTGAGCTATCACTGCAGCTCTTAGAAATCACTTCAGAGGGCTCAGGATTTACTTACATGATACAAGAACGGCTCTCACTTTTACCTAGAAAGACCAGTCTTTTTATAAGGTCTTGTTTTTAATAACACCTCTCAAAGAGTATATGACCAAAATAATTATTTATCCTTTTTTACATCAGTGTGCAATTAGAGGAGATGGGACGCTCTTTACTTGAAGGAAAAGGAAAACAGTTTTATATTCGTTTAAAGCAGCTCATAACCTTGGTTTGTGTATTTGATTGCCATGAGAAGGCAGGCTGGGCCCAGCCCGAGGGGCTGCGGTCACCTGCGTGGCTCCGGCGGTAACTCTGCTGTGTCCATCTCTTTTGTGGCCGCGGCGGCAGTGGACGGACAGTGGCAGGAGTGGAGCTCGTGGAGCCAGTGCTCGGTGACCTGCTCCAATGGCACCCAGCAGCGAAGCAGGCAGTGCACGGCGGCGGCCCACGGCGGCTCCGAGTGCAGAGGGCCCTGGGCCGAGAGCCGGGAGTGCTACAACCCCGAGTGCACCGGTGAGTAGCGAGCGGCTGCGCCCGGCTGCGCTCCCTCCGCGCTGCAGCGGGGCCTGCAGGGCGGGCCTGGCCTCAGCGGGCTGCGAGGGGCAGGGCAGCTGCTGGGGCTAAAGTCACTGGCTACAACACAAGAAGTTTCATGTCAACATAAGAGTAAGAACTTCTTTACACTGAGGGTGGCAGAGCACTGAAGAGGCTGCCCAGGGAGGCTGTGGAGTGTCCCTCTCTGGACACATTCAAAACACGCCTGGAGGTGTTCCTGTGCCACTTGCTCCAGGTGACCCTGCCTTGGCAGGGGTGGTGGACCACAAGATCTCCAGAGGTCCCTTCCAACTCTAGCAGTTCTGTGATTCTCTGAGTCCTATGGCCTCATTCATATTTACTTGATAATGAAAAAAGCTGGAGAACGTGCCCTGAAAGGCTGCACGAAGGCTGCACATCAACTTTTTGGTGTAATTGCTCTTTGAAGGACATTCAGCAGTTTTAGGCAGGTATTTTTGAAGCCTAAAGTACCTAAGTTTTTCATGAACCTAGAAAGTAAATATATGTGAACTGATTCCCTTTTAGGCTGAGACTACTTCATGATCCTCTGACAGTGCAAAAGCAGCTTTTCCGGGTGTTTAGATTCTATATGGACTTACCTTTGAGCCTCATTTGCTCTGTGAGAACATGTAAAAATCAAGGTCTTAAAATATCACATGCAAAAATGTTTTTACTTAGTTTCTTTTAAGGGTACTTAGGCATATTTTAAATGTGTATTGTTACTGTACAACAGCACTATACAAATCAGTTTTAAAAAAGTAATTCTCCATTATGATTGTTGTCATATCACCGCTGTAATTATATTTTTCCAAACAGCAAATGGCCAGTGGAACCAGTGGGGCCACTGGAGTGGCTGCTCCAAATCCTGTGACGGTGGCTGGGAGAGGCGGATAAGGATCTGTCAAGGTGCTGCTGTGACTGGGCAGCAGTGTGAAGGAACTGGAGAGGAAGTTAGACGCTGCAGTGAACAGAGGTGTCCTGGTGAGATGAAAATACAATTGCTGTTATTATTTACACTACAACAGGGCTTATTTTTATGGGCAGCCTTAGGAAAGATGAGATCAATGTCTGTGGAGTAATAGCCATAAGGAGCTGTATCTGGCCTTGCTTTAGACAAGTCACTGCTGGTTTTCTCAGTAGATTTCTGTTTATGCAGCTAAGTGGAAATGAGCCCTATTAGACGTATGAGCAATGCATCAAGTTTTGAGCAAAGCAAAATGCCGTAGTAAAAATAGTTATAAAAAATACTTGATTGCCTAGGAATGCCTATAGTATTTGGAGCAGGAACAATTTGCTACAGAAAATCTCTTTGAATGCACTGTATCTGAGAATATCAGGGCTGTTTTTGTAATCTGGAATTCCTTTTATCTAATATACAAGTGACATCTCTTAAGCATTTGGGGTAAATTCTAGTGCAGTAAAAATAAGAGATAAAGTGAGCCTTACCATAGTGTAGAGAGTGAATGAATGGATATGTGAGCCACATTTTATAAAACAGGGAAAGTAACTGAAAGACACATCCTTCTATTATTAAGCATTAATATAATGCTTAAATATCACTTTTTTAATATAACGCTTTGTATCACTCTTTACTTTGCCCTCCCAACAGATTTAAGTCTTTCCCACTAAAAGCCAATAAAAGTGTATTTTTGAGCTTCTTCAAAAATGATGAATAAAGAAGAATATCTGGTGAATCAGATAGTATTTATCATAAACACACATTGTTCTAAAATAAAAGAATGTGTTGTTGGATAGGTGAAAGATAAAAAATAAGTAGTTAGTCAGGAGGGTAGGATGTTTTAGCCATCCACTTGGGAAATTATACAATCTGAACTGCAAGCCAGGAAGCAGGAAAAAATCAATCTAGCAATCTGACTTCTGGACATTTTTGCTGGCTGTGTTCTCTGGTGGTCAGAGAAGGACTTAAATGGCAGGGATGCTTTGGGTCAGGAAATGAGATGTGAATTTTATGTTATCGCCCCTGTTTTTCATAGGGGGCATATTGATCCCTTGACAGACATCAAGGAACAGTTTTCAAGGTACTTGCAGGAACTATTGGTCTCATTGCATTTGAAGAACAACAAGAAGACTATTTGTAGTTAGAAAGTTATAATACTATACTGTAGAAGTTAACTGAATTTAACTTGCTTTTTAAATGATCTCTTTAATTTTAATAAAAATTTCATCATTTGAAAAGCAGTACAAAATAGTATTTGTATTGGATTCCTAAGCAAACTAATTTCCATGGGTAATGCAGCCTTCCTCTATAAAGCACAACACTAATAGAAGATTAATATGAATCTTCTCAATAAGCAGTCAGATGAACTAGATGCTGCTTATAAAACCATTCTTGAAATAATTTGCATTTGTGTATTTAAAAGTAAAACCATACTGCTGCAGTCCAATTTTCAAAGGTTGCCACCTGCTGTTAATAAAATATTTTACAGATGTATTTACAAGTCAAATGCACACAGAGCTTTATTTGCCATTTGGTGAAGTTATTTATTTACTTGATTAATTTCAGATTAGATTTAGTGTGCTTATAGAAACTCTAATCTGAAGCACCTTTTAATAAGCTATGCTTGTGCAGACTATTAGACATGAATTACAGATTTATTTGCCTCTAGACTGACATTTACTGAAGTCTCAGATTTAAATGTAGAGATAATTTAACAAAATTTTATAAAATTATATACAAATTACATTCTATAAAGAAGTAAAATTGGAAAGTACTACACAGAGTTGTTCAAAGTATAAGAAAATTTCATTATTTGTATGCGTTTCTTCCTAGCCCTGAAATAGCTCAGAAAAGCTATTTTTGTCTCACTAGTTTCTTGTTCTATGTAAGCCACTAAACAGTGTGAGAAAACTATAATGTTGATCCTTTTTCTTGTATTAAATACAAGAATAAAACAAGATCCTCAGGTGTGTAGAACCATGTAATATTTTTGTTAAGGGTATGAAGCTGCACTTGCTTGTATCACCCAGAGGTCTGTTGACTTACAAAAAGTTAAATTATAGCTGCTTTAAATTGTGCAAGGAAAAGGCTAATAAAGCCTTTTTCTATTATAGTGACTGATGTTAATAAGATACTTTGCAAACAGAGTGCTTACTTGATAACTGAAAATAATGTGTGGACAGGGTGTAGTTTGTGTTCTGCATTATCTGAGTATTATATGAAATTTTTTCATAGTTTCTCAGTGCTTCCCTTCAAGTGGCTGGGGCACGAACTGAATTCATTTCAGCAGCACTAAGAGAGGCAGACTCAGAAGTGCTGTCTGTGAGCTGAGGGTATGAAGTGACGCAGAGTCCCCAGGCAGGTGCAGAGGAGAGCTGCTTTATTGCAAATTCCTGGCCTTTTAAAGCAATTAGCCAGTTATCAGCTACATAGATTAAAATCATAGCAAATATAATTCAACCAACCTCCATGCACCACGATGTGAACACACCATGGTTACATAACTTGTTTTTCCACCTCTAAATCAGCTGAGTCACTTTCCCGTAGTCCTTTTCTGCTTAGCCAAAGTAGCAGGCCTGAGCCATGATTTTACAAGGCCTTCACTTTGTAAGGTTTTTTCTATGTGCAACAACTATCTGAAAACTGTTTTCTCAAAAAGCTTGGTTTCTGAACAAATTTTGTGCATCTTTCTTTGTGATTTGTTTATATTCACATCTATAAATTTTAAAACTTATTTTCCTTCCATTGTGTAATAATCTAGGAATGAAAAACAAAGATCTGAAGACATTTTGGGTTCAGTTATTGCTGCTCTGTTGCATCCCAAGTGTCTTAAGTTAAACCTCACTCCTAGTAGGTCAGCACTACTCGGCACTCAAAATATTTTTCCGTGAAGGATAACTTCAGAAAATTGGAAGCAAATCAGAGAAAGTAAAGAATGCTTCTATATTTGGTAAACAGCTAGTCACTCAGGAGTCACAGCAGAAAACTTACACAAGATGAATGAACACTATATCTGTCCCATTAGAATAATGGAGACAGCTAGATAACAAAAGAAAATGCATCTGATAAGGAGTTGCATGGCAAGATGATCAGAAACTTGTAGAAGATTGTATAAGAGAAATAAGGCAATTTCCACCAAATGTGACAGTAAAAATGAAGAGATGGGACAACCAAAACCAAAGTGCAGCACTATACAGGGTAGAAGACTCCTGTAAATTTATTTTTATAAAAATAGGACTATGTTCCTATGACAGCCAGAAGAATATATCATGTTTCAACAATACAGTATTGGTTTCCAGAAATACCTAATTTCCCAGTATTTAAATGTATATTACCTCTATATTTGTTTCCAATATTGTTTTACCTAGATTTTACTCAAAAAAGCTTCTCAGCATTTATACTACTGAAAATATAAGCATGTTTTCAGTAGTATAAAGCCTGATATGGGGGTACTTTAGACCAAAGTATAACTGAAAAGAGTGCTAGACTATCTTGTTAGCTAACAGAAAGACAAGAGTGCACAACAACCAAAGATTGAGTGATCATTTCCCGCCAATGATGGAAGTTTTTTTTTTAAATAGATAAGACAGAATAGGAGAAGGGAGAAGATTCAAGTAATTCAAATGATACTGAGCTAAATAATAAAATAAAAGCTTTGGGGAGTTTTTTTGTCTCCGATTACAGCAGTATTCTATAAGACATCCAAAAGCTTTTTTCCTGTTGCCTTTGTTTATGATAATTTTGCCTGGGGCATTGAATTAGGATTCAAAAGAGGAGCTGTAGTTCTACCATCATTCGAGCTGCTGTGTGCTGTAGGCTCACTTGTCTCACCCTTTTGTTACCCTCTGCCATATTTGTGATCTGCCTGTGTAGATGGTAGACTCTGTGAGACCACATGTGTCTCTTGCTTTGTGTGCTGTCTGAGCTTCCACAGATCCCAATGGGTTGATTGCCTCTGGGAGATGCACGTCTTCTCTCCATAATGTCAGAAGAAGACTGTGCTTCTAGACCACTGACTTTGTTGAATATTTGTGCTTAGGTGGGATGAATACAGCTCTGTCTTTACAGGGGTGTAGCGTGGTACATTTGAGTGCATGCTCTGAGTGGGAAGATGCTGGTGATTCACATCAAGAGTTTCCCAATGATAGCAAATTTTACTTCAGTATTTGCTATTTGCTTCTAATTTCTGGTAGTTTTCTATGACTTTGTACAGCAAATTCATATTTACCTGTGGGTGTGTTATGAATTAATTGTGCCATAGTTACAGAAATACTTGAACTGGTTCTGAGGATCAGCAAGGCTTTTTAAGTCAGATATAGCGTGCCTGTAATGCCTCCATGAGCGACATTGGGTTGCAGCCTCGCAGATGCTTTAATGTGGGCGAATGCCTTATGAGTAAGCTCTGCCAGATAGGTTTGAGCTTTGGGAAGAAGGAGTTTGTTTTTATCTGCAGCATTCCTTGATCCTGGTACAAGGCATTAAAAGGCCAAGAGTCAGCCAGAGACCAGGAAAAGGGCTTTGCCTGGGCTAAGCAAAACTTCTTCCAAGTTCCAGCTGCTCCCATACCTCTTTCCTGATGACTCAAGGTCTTGGGAGTGCCTTTTACTTTTGAACACAGCACACAAGTGCACCGCTTATTTCCAGCACTAGGTCGAAGTTTCAATATAATCTTAAGTTCTGAAAACTTTAATTCAAAAGCACACTAGTACCCTTCCAAATAGATGGGAAATCTCTGATACTACCTGAGGCTTGCTAATGTGAAAGAGAAAATATGGTGCATATAGATGTATTTATATATATTTTTTTAAAGCAAAAAATCTCACATGTAACATTCAGTATGTGGAGAGAAGAGTTTTAGTTCTGAGAATCAGCACCTAAAGTGCTGATTAGTGAACACAACACATTTGAAATGGCCACAGCTGCATAACAAATATAGTTCTCACAGAGCTATAAGCTCTGGCAAATTTATGTAATTTATAATATAACCTCCTTATTATGTTAATTTACGCTCCTCAAAACAGAACATTTCTTTTGTTTATAAGGTCATAATAGAATGGTAATTGCTTTTGCTTATGTCACCAGATGGCTTATGTTTATCAAAATCTGTTTTTTCCCAGTGTATCACTGTCCTGATGCATTCACTCTGTGGGCATATCTGAAGCAGGGCTAGTATTCTAGATTATGGATTTCACTGACTTTCTTTGGGTTTTGCCATTAATGGATCTCTTGCGTTTTATGCAGCACCAACTGTCTTGATTTACGATTCAGGAATGCTGATGGTGAGGCAAATTTAGCAAGCAATTTTTCTGCCCAACTGTGATTCATATTAGTATTACTGAGCCATCTGCTAGGTATTCTTTGTCCTCTACAAAAAGAGGGTACAGCTTTGTGCAAAAGTCTACTCAGTTCCCTTGCTCACACTTCCGTCAGCAGAAGTGCAAAACAGGGAAGATGGACGATTTTGTGGGGTAGATAATGGGATGGGCAAAATCTGTAGTCTGTTCCTGCCTCTGCTAGAGATTTCCCATGCAACCATGAGTGAATCATTGAATTGCTTTCTGCCTTATCACACCATCTGCTAGGATGTATTTCCTTTCTCTTTTCTTTTTTCTTGTTTTGTAACCACTTTGCTGTAATACAGCAGGGTTACTTTTAATTTTTTTTCTGGAAATACATTTAATAATAAATAATTCTTAATTTTCTCCACTGAACTTGGAGTGAGTTAGATTGCATTAACTAACATGTCAGTAATGTGAGTTGTGAGATGACTACAGCCAGATGTTTTCTGTGCTAATCTAATTTACTCAAAAATCATAAACTGGAATATACACTAACATATAAAGAGCAAGAGGAATCTGCTGTTGTGACCATGTGAAAATAAAACATGAAGCGTTTGCTGAAGTTTATTTTTCCCCATGCAGTTCTGTTAGTACAAAATTGTGACAATATTTTTCCCTTTAAATGGTATTGCAATAACCAGTAAAAGGTTATTTTGCTTTATAGACATTCAGTCTCACATTATTGACTATACTTTCTTAATTACCAGCTTGTACTGAAACACATTTCAAAGAAATAGCCTGGTTTTATAATATCCTTCAGAATACACAATTCTCATTTAGCACCTTCAGCACATTTAATGTTTCAACTATCTTTTCAGAACTATTTCTTTTGCGTAAAGATTAAATTTTAGAAAAATCTTTACAAATTTTAGTTTAAGATTAGCATTATAACTTATCACAGTTTAAGTCTCATCATCTTCTGTTGGTTTCTTAGTGCTATTGATCAAAATAGAGCAACAAGTAAAGAGTCAAACCTGTTAACATTGTAACTACAACCTAAAAAGTGCTTGCTTGCTGGGGAGAATAAAGCCATGGGTTATATGAAGTAGATACTGTCACAAAAACAGATATGCAAAATTTCAGGCTTCTCATTTTTTTACTTCAAACTTAAAATTAACCCAAGTTATGTTAACATAAACATCTCAGGGAAAAGTAGGATGAAATGGAGCACTTATTTTTCTGATATAAAATATGTTAATGTTTCTATTTAAATTCTCATTTGCAAATGACAGCGCCTTATGAAATATGTCCTGAAGACTATTTGATGTCAATGGTGTGGAAAAGGACCCCAGCTGGGGACATGGCATTCAATCGATGTCCTCTCAATGCCACAGGTACAGTACTACTTTGAAATTTTATGATGATAAAAAGGGGAGAAATACTTTGCTTTGTGTCTTAGATAAAGTATTACTGGACTCATATAAATATGCATATATATGAATATATCTGCATAAACAACACACATTGACTTATGCATGTCCATGAAGATATACACATGTACACATGACGTCTCTTACAGCTTACATATATGCATGGGTCTGTGATGTATGCACTTTTGTCTGTATATATACATATGTATACACGTACATGTGAGCATTATAGCCACAAAGAAAAAGCTGACAAGAAATCAGTTTGACTGGATCTATCAGGCAAAGTGATGAAAATGAGGGAGAACATAAAAATCTTTTTAATTAAGGAAACACTGCTGAAAAGCAATCAAGTAAACATTGAAATGTGTTTCAGGATCTTATAGTACTCTCTATATACTGATGATCATTGCATGAAATTGTTTCTGTGTGTGCCTTTAAAATAGCACGGAATATAGATTGAATAAGGTTTATTCTTTCCAGTTGCTCTCACTTATATAAATATTTTCTAACTCTTTTGTGTCTTACAGGCACCACTAGCAGACGCTGCTCTCTCAGTGTTCATGGAGTGGCCTTTTGGGAACATCCAAGCTTTGCTAGATGCATATCAAACGAGTACAGACACTTGCAGCATTCAGTAGGTGCAAAGTCAGCTTTAGTACTTGCTCTGTTTATTCATTACTTATCATTGGCGTAAAAAAGAAACTTACTTTTTTGCTCTCAGGTTTCTCTTAAGCAATACCAAGAGGAAAACAGATCTGAGAAAGAATAATTTATGTTAATGGATATTATTTTGATCTTGTATAATGCTGGTGTTTGTGAAATAAGCCTTGTCCTACTGTAGAAGTGGAAAAATGAATCAGATTCCCTTCTTTCATGTCTGCTGCATGAAATTTTTATAGGGGTCAGAGGCAAGACATATTTTAGTTTATTAGAAAATGAGATTTACTGGAAGAGCAACTTGCTGAGAATTCTGTAATACTGTGTATTCTTTAATTGCACAGTAGGAAGCCAGGAATGTTTCTTTTTGCTCTCAAATTTAGAACTTCACATTTGAATGTAACAATAGGAAATGATTATAGGGTAAATCTATCGCAGTGTCTTGGAAAAGGTAAAGTAGCTCTAGATGAAGAAATACTATGTGAGTTTTTTTCAAAAAGCCTAAAAAAAGTTTCTTTGCAAAGCATAGGCATTATACAATTATGCGCTGCCTAAACATGTTTATTTGGATAGATGTAATACATAATGTATATTGCTTTATAAATGTATTGCCATTATTTATGTTAGGTATATTAGGTACCCTCTATGTCCCTAGCTGAGGCATTCAGTCAGGTTAATACTATAGTGGGAAATGAGCCTTTGAAGATTCTCATGGACAATGGGTTTCCCTGCATGATCTATTCTACTGACATTCTTATTACTGCATCCTTTTGCAAAGGCCACTGCTCCGTTTATCATTCAGCAGCAGCACACTAATACAGCTCTGTGCTTCATAACTTCCCAACTTCTCAACCAAGTGCAACACTTCTGTAACATGTTTAAAATTCTTTGGTGGCTTGAAAAGCAGTAGCCTGACTGCCAGTTCTCAAATCTGGATTGCTACTTAGAGGAGATTTTGATTAATTCCTTTGAGCTGCATTTCTGTTTTGTTAGACCCAATTTATTTGAGGCTCGAGATTCAGTTTCAGAGTAGGCCAAAGCAAGAATTATTTTTAAGATAGGACAGAATAGATTGTCAAAGGAATTTTCCCCACCACACAGAAGCTTCTATTTTACACAACTGCCTGCATGTTTATCTCTCCCTTTAGTGTTCACGCTCAAAAACCACGTTAAGTTGGCTGTAACAGTTTTGCATTTAATAATTTCATATTTTATTCTGTTGCAGCAATTTCATTTGTTAGGTCTATGCTAGTTTGCAGCTCAAACTATGCTGAATGCTGTTTCATGCTATTCAGTGGTTTGACTTACCTGCCTTTGGTAGGCACTGGTAATTTTCCAAGAACCGCAAGTCTGACTTGTTGGACAAAAGACATTTCTAACCTAGAGCAGATTTCTCTTTTTTTCTAGATTTCCTTTTTTTCTGCCAAAGAACATTTAAAAATTGGTAATGCTTTTTTAAAATTACAGAAGCACCTAAACATATCTTTTTCCTGCACAAAATTTAAGTCTGGTTCATGTGCATACAAATTAAAGTGGACTTCTTTTACACTTGGGAACTGTTCACAAGGAAAATTAGTCTGTCTTACATCTTTCTGCTTCTCAAAGTGAACAACGCAGTATATTTAAAGAATCGGAGAAAATAGAGGTAAAGACCTATAAGGTCATTGCCCAGCAAATGTAGGCTTGTCCCCCCACGATACATATGTCAGCTCCATAAATCCCTGAAAATAGGGCTTTATAAGGAAGCTGCTGACAGACGGTGTTGCTATAATAAATATGTGTGCTTATGAAAGCATGTATGAGTTGTCACAGTGTGCTTAACTTACCGATAAAGTTATTTTACCAATGCAGACCAGGAATAGAGTGGGGTATCACTCAGTTCTCTGAATATTTCCATAAAATCTTAGCTGAATCTCTTTCATTTATTGTCTGAAATATATAAAAGAAAATCAGATGCACAGTCTTCAAAAAAATGATGTTCCTGAAGCTGATATAAAGCAGTTTTATATTTATATATATTTCAATATTATAAATATTTAATACATTAAAGCATAGAAGACAGACAAGTCCCTGTCTTTATGCCCTCCAATCAAGCTGCTTATGATCTAGAACCAGAAATCACATAGCAGAATTCACATGATGTTTTACCTAAGAAAATATTATCTATAGAAAAATGTTCAGTATGATTGGAGCCAGAGAAGATTTCCTTGGCCATAGACCCTGCTAACCTGGCTACACAGGTGCTGAACTGGAAGCTTATAGTTGTACTAGTAAATAAACTTAAGCTTAAAAGCCATCCTTGTAGTCATCTGCACAGTTTAACTGTGTATGTGTTAGCATGCTCCCTGACCATTTCAGACCACACCAGTGAGCACTCTCCCAAAGAATGCCTGCCACCCTTTGGAGCATAGCATAGCTGAGAGGCCATTGTCAGCAGGCAATAAAAACATGATTTTCTGGGACAGAGGAGGGATAGAAAGTTTAAAGTGAGAGAACCACAATTCTTTGCTATATATAGTGTAGAATTTTACCACATAACCACAGGTAATTGACTCCTGACGACTGTTCCCTTACTGTATATAACTACTGTAGATTCACTGCCTCACACACAAAGCTTCTTGTATTTTTACAGTTTTCTCTATTACTCACCCGGAATTGACATGGGACAAATTTCAACCCTTAGAGAAGCTGATACCCAGTTAGTGCTGTGTGGTCTTCAGCTTGACTCAAGACTTGTACTGAGACCAACATGGTAGCTCTGTAAATCATGCTAGAATGGCACCATGTTTTAATCTTAAAATCCATTTGAAAGTCTGTTTGTAAAGATGGAAAGTCATTAAAGCTAAAAATACACCCATAATATTAAAGATAATATACTTTGCTCGTAATCCCCAGCGCCATGAATAACAAGACTTTTTCCAGTCACTTACAGAATGTGTCAGGCAGAATTACTGCCTCTACTGCATGCCTTGGCACTTCAGGTGTAGGTTATGGCACCTCAGAGGAAAATGGGTAGAGTTACATTGTCTGGACTTGTGGACCACTTTTTGATACATATATCAATATTATGCTTAATATTCTATTGCAACAGTTTCAGAATAATTCCCAGTCTTAAATTAATATATGTCCTCAATATATTTTTGAGATGAGTCTGTACTACATCTGAATTTCTTGTTGATGGAGAACTGAGACCACTTTTAAGCAGGAAATTTATCTCAAGTCTTCTGAATTATTGCCTAGCCACTCTTCCTTCTTAATGTTCCTACATGTCCATGGGACAACTCAGGAAATTCCTGGCATAGTAAAAATATAACAAACACAAAGCCTCTAAAGAGACTATGTACTTGAACATGATGAAATAGTAGAGGGATATGGTTTGACTTGTGGAGATCCACACTCAGTTTATGTCTTTCAAGGGCACCGTGTCCTACATGATAGGAGTTTGAGGTAGAGCAGTTTAAGAGAATTATGAATGTCAGCTGTGTTACAAATGTACAGCCTGTACTTCTGTTAGTTTATTTTACCTCGTGCACTGTGGTACAGGTTCCTTTTAAAGCTAGGGATGATAATTAGATTTCTTTGAATAACAGAACCAATTAGTCATGAACATTTTATCCTATGTTTGGTACAAATCAATCATCAAATGAATTCAACAAATACTGTTTGACCAGCTTTTACAGCTGGTTGACTAATAAGAAAATTTATTCACTGAACATATTAAGGGACAAAAATGCCCAAATCCATGAAATAAACCTTTAGAAAATTATTTGCTTAACTGTAATAATAATATGTAAAGAACCTAGTTAGGATTATTCTCTCTAAAGCACTATAAGTGGAAAATTCAGAGTGATAAATAGGTAGACTGCCTCCTGGACCTAGTGGATCAAGCAATAACTTGATGAGCAGAAAAAGAAACATCACAGATCATATACCAATTTTTTTTCTGGTTTTCTTGCATTGTCCTGATGTGCTTGCAGTGTCTGCAGCTTTGCATTAGTAAAACGTTCTTAGTCAAGCACGTTGTCTTGAGTCTGTTACCAATCATTGTAGCTGAGAAGAATCTTTTGCCCAATTATGTGCATGTTTTTAAATGTATTCTTAAGAAAGAGGGGATTACGACAAGAAGTCCCAACTGTATTTTTTATTGTGGATGTAAATGAAGTAAAGTCATAAGGTTTAATAAACTCTAGTGGCAGAGGATATCCTTTCTTCACTTCCTTCTGGAAAGTTCTTCATCACATACTGATCACCAGCGTTTTGTTAATAGTGAAGAAATTCCTTCTTTCTTAAATTCCAGATTAAATTATCAGAATTTGGAGGATTTTTCCTTTCTGTAGGACAGACATAATTTGGGTTTTCAGACCATTTTACCAAATCAATTCCTTCTATAGCAGAATGTTATGGACTGTTATGTTCTGTTAATAGCAGAAGTTATGGACCTTGCTGAAGCCTATTTTCTCTTTCTACCCTTGGCCTATAGTTTCATTTTCTGAAAACTTAACTACTTCAGTCTAGCATATTTTAATCTCTTTAAAGTGTATCTGTTGCTGGCTTAATGGACTGTTATATGTAGAAAGGCAAATTAGATGATGATCTAATGACCCAAACTTAGTCTGTATAATATTACGAAGTATGTTCCTCATTGCTCATTATCTTCTTTTGATCTGGAAGCAGAAAATTATGTGCCTAATTATTTCATATAGAATTGTGTACTTTACCCAATACTTGGCTAGTCTGGACTGATGTCTTCTGAGGTGTGGTTTGAGGTTCTTTTTACTTTATTTGGATAAATAGGGTAAAATCCTTCCTGAGACTTAGAAATTTTGTTTTTACTGTGTTTATGAATGGCTGCAGGACCAATAATAGAATCAGTGATTAGGACCCCACAGGCCAACTTCAGATGGTACCCAAGAAATAAATGCCTCAAATAAGATTACATTTTGCTTTCATACACTCTAGAAGCCTACCAAATTTGGTATGGTGCAAGCAATAATACTAAGAAGCAAGACCTCAGAATTAGGATCAGTCTACATTATCATTCTTCCAAGAAGCATAAATAAAGAATTCTTCATGTATTCTTAATACAGTGTGTGGGTAATAGCCACCTAAATTAGAGAAAAACACAGCAAAATAAACAAAACTATACTAAACTAAACTAAATAAACAAGAAACCACTCAATTCATCCCCAACTGTCCAAAATCTAAAAACAGGAAAGAAAATACTTGAAGGAGGACTAATGAAAAAAATTAAAATGAGATTCAAATAGTTAGGTGTGGAAGAGCAATGAGATTTCACATTTTATGAGCTTTCTAGGAATTGAATACTTAAGCTTTTCTGACCATTTTTAATAAAAACCATTAATACATAAAATCTTACCATGGAGCTTTAGAAATTGATTTTGTGAAAATTGAGGAAATTCTTGAATACACAGGTTATTTCTTTTTTCTCCTCTGTTATGCACTCAAACTAAGCAATAGGATTTATTGAATTACAATCATACTGAAATAGTCCTTTTGCCTAAAGTGATTTTTCCTCTACATGTCTTTTGCATGGTCTAGTTTGGAAGAGATTTGAACTGCACTCATAAATAACGATGAAGACTAAACCTGTTATCAAGAAACTTTGCTCCTTAAAGACATCTCCAGCAGCATCGGAAAATCTCTACTAATACAGACCCTTTTGTAAACCTGTGTAGCACAGTTTTCATGCCTAGATCATGAAATTCTGTATTTAGTTTCTGTGATAAAAATAAGGCAATACTTTAATAGAATCATAGGATGGTTTGGGTTGAAAAGGATCTTAAAAAACATCTAGTTCCATTCCCCCTGCCATAGGCAAGGCGCATTTCAGAACTCAGGTCCTTCAGAGCTCCATCCAACCTGGCCTTGAACACCTCCAGGGACAAGGAATCCATGCCTTCTCCAGGCAACTTGTTCCAGTGCCTCATCACATTCACAGTAAAGAATTTCTCCCTAATATCTAATCTAAATCTACCCTTTGAACAGTTTGAAGCTGTTCCCACTTGTTCTGTCACTACATGTTCTTGTAAAAAGATACTGGAAGGCTACTATAAGATCTTTCTAGAGCCTTCTCTCCAGCTGAATAATCCCAACTCTCTCAGCCATTCCTCATAGGGCTGGTTCTCCACCTCTCTGATCATCTCTGTAGCCGTTCTCTGGACTAACTCCAACAGGTGTATGCCCTTCTTATGTTGGGGGTCCCAGAACACAGTGCCACTTTTGGTGATATAACACCTAATATAACATGCTTTCATGCCAAATGGGCTGCTTTTTATCAGAAAGTCGAAAAAGTAAAATATCTCTTAACTCTTGGGAGTTAGGAAGTAAAAATCTACATATGAATAACTACATTGATGTCAAAATACTAGCACTTACAAAGGAGCATGGGAAGTTGTGCAGGTGAATCTTTACATACCAAACTAATAATATAGCCATAAAAATGCATTTCTTCTGCTTCTGCTCATACTATAATTTTGTTTCAACTTTTTCCACAGCAGTGTTATTCACAATTTTGCAAGTGCTTGGCTAAAATATAATTTGATAAAAAGAGCTTTGAGGTGAATGATGATTTGCTCAGCTGCAGCTCATTAGAGATGATTTTGTTTTTCCAAATTATATTACAAGGGCAGCGTACCAGCCTGTCCATGTACTTCTCACTGAAATGACTGCTGTACTCTGAGGAATGAAAGGCTTCCTACTAAAAAATTTACAGCTCCTTTTTTTTGCTAGTTTAGTGCTTCATTTCTTTTTATATAGCCACGGAGCAAAGCAGCCAGGCTTAGTTTTATAGATTTGAATGCAGATGCCTCAAAACCAACATTTTTCTTCTTCCTCAGTCTATACTTATATTGGTATATGCCAGCTATTCCTCTTCACCTTCACAGATTTTCATAGGCAGGGGTGTCAGTATATGATCTGCTTTCCTTTCCGTGATTCCCTTGTAAGGCCAGAATTTGCAGCTGTTTTGTCATTTCTGTTATCTTGTCTGCAGGATGACAAACTTTTATCTCATCAGAGAGCAACTGACCAAGAGATTGTGGCAACGGTTTTGTCCTGCCTCACTAACATTTTCCCATTTTACATAGAAGAAGATTAAAACTTAAGGGAAAAAAAGCTAGTCACTGTTAACTTGATGGTGAGGGCACTCTACAGGTGCCTGGAAGGAGGTCTCTTCTCCCAGGCAACAGGAGTGACAGGATAAGAGGAAATGACCACAAGTTGCACCAGGGAAACTTCAGACTAGATATTAGGGAAAGTTCTTCCTGGGAAAGATTGTCAACCTCCAAACCCTGGAGGTATTTAAAATACATATACATGTTGCACTTGGTGACATGGTTTAGTACTGAAATAACAGTTGGACTCAATGATATCAAAGGTCCTTTCCAACCTCAATAATTCTAAATAATAAATAACTCTATGATTCTGTGATCTTGAATATCTGTTTTTTAATAGCCAACCAATCCCATTTGTTAAATTAAAAGAAAAGTCCCCACTATAATTTCAGGGTCCATAATATTTTTTCCATATCTGGAACATACACATTTACCGAAGATTAATAAGTGTGTTAAATAAAATGTGCTCCTGTGTTTGCTGCTGCTGCTGCATCTTCTGCAGTAGTGAGCAACTGAGTGTTCCCTGATCACATTGATAATTCCAACCAACGAACCAACCAACACTGCAGCCACAGATGAACTTCACTAAGGTATGGGCAGAGGTAAAACAATAGAAAGCCATTTAAGAGCTTGGTAAAGAAAGATTTCATCTAAATTTCCCTTTAAGTCTACCAGAACTGCTGGAACCTCCACTGCAATTGAATGTGGCACTGACTGTGAAATGACTGCAAGAGTTTTGCTTGGCAGCAGGAGACAAAGAAATGGTCACAGCATCTTACACCTCCAATTATTTCCTTGCTTTTTGTTCACAACTTCATTTGCTGCATTTTCCCAATATGGTTTATTTAGGTACATGAGGGTGAAAGGATTTTTCTCTTGCCCCTTACTTTATGCAGCATGCCCACGCAGAGATTAGGACTCCCAAGTAATGATAATTTCCTTGAAAAAAACTTTTTGGTTATTCTTGCAAATAAAAGTGAATGTCATGGAAATGATTGTATGGAAGCAAAATGATATAAGTATAAAAATTGGTTAGAATCAAATAAGAATTTCAATTTAAACATTTATCAGAGCTTTATGGTTTAGGGACATATACTTACAAGGATGACCATGTAGCATAAAAAATGAAAGACAGCTCATTTGTAGTACATCCCTTTGTGACCTGTAGCTTCAGCCATTCAGTCACTATGGAGAACCAGGAGACTTTACCCCAAGCAATGTTATGTCTGTCATAAAATGAAAACAACCCTCTCAGAGTCGTCATTCTCTTTTTCCTCTCCACTCTTGCTCTTGTCAGGTTGCATTATACATAGATAACACAAATCTTGAAGACATGCCCTCTGGTTAAAAACAGAAACAACAGTAACAACAACAAGATCTCTCACACAACATGCCAACGTGAGCACGATTTAATCACAGATAATTGGAACATTTAAGAGCAGTGCTTAATAAAATAATAATGCAAGCCTTGGTCAACAAACATAAAGATGAGTATAGGAAAAAAAGTGATCTGTTCAATTATTATTCAGTCCTAATCCTGAGAGTCATTTGTTATTCTACTGAGAGCGGTCTAATTTATACAAAATATCCATTAAAATGTTTTGTTGGATCCATGCACAAATCAAAATACTGAAAATGTGTAATTACTTTCTCTCTCTTACCTATTTAGTGGTTATAGCTCAAGGATTAGAATTGACAATATTGATGATGATGAATATTAGGATGATTATGTTGATTAAAAAAAGGAATTATGTAATGGGCTAAAGTGGTAAAAAATCTCTTGAACAGCATAGTAGGAGTCTTCTTGTAAAAGAGGGCAGAGGAAAAAAAGGTACAGAAAGAGTGAAGCATTTCTCTGAGCAGTTCACATTTTTCTGAAAACATTTTTGACCTCCACACATACTAGACTTTTTTTTTCAAAGATTCTTGATCACATACAGAAGAGCTCATGCAATTTCATCTGTGCAGATACTCAGTTTGCCTGAGATTAATTTTTAAGACAGCAAAGGATTCTGTGTAAATAATCCACCTTCTTTTCTCTAAAACCAAATCCCTATTTTAGGGAACATTTTGCTTAAAAATGTTTGGAAGTATATGACAGTGGCATGACTGTTTCAATATAATGAAGTGATCCTAGTTTTTTTTTTTTCATCTATATACATTTTAAATAAGTTCTCTAAAGCATTAGGTTGTAGTGGTTTCAGCTGAGTGCACAGAGGCACAGATTGATGCACAGTTTCTGCAAAAACTTGGTTCAGAATATTGCACACCATGAGTGTATGAATGCAGGAAGGCTGAAGTTCAGTTTCAGGGCACTCCTTAAACTTTGACTTTTCTGGTTGGGACAAATTATAGGAGGCTTTAGTTTTAGAACATTTGCCGGGATGTTTTACAGAGTTACAGAACTGAAAGGAAATTCATGGGACCATCCAGCCCAAGCTTCTGTCTTATCAGAATCAGCTATACTTTTGTTATTCCAGCTTTTTTCCTTGGCTTTTATCAAGGCCTCCAGTATGGAAGTCTGCATAGTGTGTTCAGGTACACTGTACATCATTTCCTTTGCAGTTGTAAAGTTTTTCTTAATTTATATCCTTAATCCTCCTCGACATAATGTATACAAATTACTTTTTCCCTTTACTGCTGCACACAAAGGGAATATATGATTGCCTTCTTCTTTGTAGAAAATGTTTATTTAATAGTGTGTTATTGTGACTGAAATTGAGACTGCTAACTAATTTCACTGATGAAAAAGTGGAAAATTACTTTGTATTGCTTGAGGCATTTCCTTCATAAAATACTGAATATATAGAAAACATCTCTTGCATGACATTAGGTTATAAATATTTGAATGCATACCTGAAGATGCATAGCTCTATCTTTAGACTTACTCTGTTTCTTTTAAAAGATGGATGAAATTGTATTCTCGAACACTGAAACAGCCTGAAAATAGACAAACAGATTGTAAATAATTTATTATATTGAGGGAAAATAAAGTTCTGTGCCAAAGCAGAAAAAGGACTGTCTATTGACTAATGAAGATTTTGTAAATATGAACAACTTTCTTAAAATGACATCACATTACAGCTTGTAATACATACACAGTGGTGTGAATATTCTTACAATTTCTATATCTAAAGAGCAGTATATTTTACAAAATATTAGTCTTGAGTTCTGAAGTTCAAAAGCAAAGTGGTTTGCAGATTATGATCAATTTCAGGATATATTTTAATTTCAAATGATCATTTCTCACTTCTTTTTAGGGCTTACTGATTTGGGTTCTTATAGTTCCCCCTACCTTAAAATGTGTTAATGACATCATTAGTAATAACTGGACATGAATCCAATATCATCTTTAAAAAAAATGAAAAATGGTTGATGGTGTAGTTACTCTTCAAGTTAATAATTCTTTTCAGTCTTTTATAGGTTTCTTGAAGGTTCATTGTTTTCTGTCCTTTTAAACTACACCTAGCTGTTAAGTCTGCAATAATTACTATGCAGTAATAAATTGTACTCCAATGCCAACAGCCTAGGAGATCTGACTTTGTAAAGAGGCATTTTTATTATATCATACTTTCTGAAAAATTGGGGCAAAAAGGCAGCTGGACCCTGAGTCAAAGTCCAGTTAAACATTTCAGTAATTTTCCAAGTATGCAGCCACACAGTGCAGGCTGATAGTGGCTGGGCTGACAACTGAAGTGTCAGCTTAACAGCTGCTTCATTTCACTAGCTCTCGGCTCATAAACTTTATTTTTAATGAGCCTGCCTGTAGGACCACTAAAAAATGACCTTCACACAGGGCCTAGAGTGGTGACCAAAATAGATTTCTTGGGCAGTGTATAATATCACAGTGACCATAGCACAAAAAATAAGCAGTATGGTGAGAAAGATGTTGTACTAACTACTGATGAGAATAGTCTGTATTTTCATACAGAAAGATTATTGTGATAGCTGTGCAATATTTCACTGCCTTTGACTTATACTAATCTGAACATCTTCAGTGGCTTTAGTGGTATTGTGTCAGTTTACATCAACTGAATGAATGGCCTGTGATTTTAAAGTTGTGTTTAGGAGTTGTAAGCTGTCTTACAACAAGAAAATACATTACATAACAAACAGATAGTAAGGAGGCTGTTAATTTTTCCCTGCGCATTGCTTGCTGGTCTTAGAAAAAAATTCTCTTAATTAACTCTAATTTTCACCTCTTTTCTTAGCTAAACGCATTACAACCTTCTGTTTTGCTGTGCTGTTTGTAAGGATATGCTGCTAGTCTAACTTGAAGCAGTGTGAGTCTGGAGAGGTAGCTAGGGATTGGGGAAAAGGACTTCCATGTTGGAGTATGAGAGGATGAAAAGAAAGGTGCTCTTGGGGCTGTGTATGAGGAGTGTGTATGAGGGAGAGAGGATCCTTGAGCTGGGAAATCAAGCTTTCTGGGTATGTAACTTAACAAAAAAAAAGAGTTCCAAACTAAGCTGTGGTTTTTAAGAGCCAGTAAATTCTGATGTACTTAAAACAACTTCACCCTGGCTGCTTTTGAAGCAAGTGTAATAACTTAGTCCTGTGACATTGTGGGCACTTGCTAGAACTATTTTATCATTGTGTCCAAAGAGCAACCAAAATGACTTCCTGAAAGCACCAAAGGCCATACTACAGCTCCCGCTTCTGCTCCTCGAGATCTGCAAAAAACCCATAGCCTTACTTGTTTGAAAGTATTAAAACTTGTCAAAAGCAGGATAATTTCAATTTATTATTTGCATTCCAAAAGCAGCTGAGGCCAAGACTTCTGCAGGCTTTGTATGTCCCAAAACCATCAACAACTTAGCCCCTGGCATCTTTAAAATGTGAATTTTAAGTCCTGCAGGAGCACAGAAAAACAAATGGGAAGTGAACATACAGATGAAGCAGAAGGAAACAAAATAATGCACTACAAAATAACTTGCTGAATAGTTCAACAGTCTTCCTACCAGTGTTTATACAGATGTAACAGCACAGCAGTTTTTATGAGGACTGATCAGTTGCTGTTATTACTGATATTAAAAGAACATCTTTTTTCTCTCTTTAAACCCTGTCTTCAAGTTGTGTGATGCCTTTCCCGCAGTAAATTCTGAGGCACACGTTAGATTTGGGAGTTCAGCTGTATGGACTGTCTTTTATGTCTTTTGGTTTTGACTAAAGGTACATTCAGTATTGTTAATCCTCAAAATCTGGAAATATGTTCTGGTGCAAGGAACAGGTGTATGAGTTACAGAAAAAGTTCTACTCTTCAGTGTCACTGTGCTGGCTGATGCTCTTTTCGCTTGCTACTGAGATACAATGTGTGAGCAGATGAGACAAATGGCAACATTTCACAAGAAAATTTTCTCAGCAAAAATGCACAAATCAAGTTCATGTTTGCTTTTACTTTTTCCCAAGAAAGTAGTTCATAATGTTATGTGTACAATATCAGATTCCTGAATTTACTGAAATTAATTTCCTTCCTAAATTCTCACACCTTTTTATTCAGTATTATTTGCCTACACAATTATGTCCAAAATATTCTAAAAGGAATAGAAACTGCATTAAATTATTTCTGCAAGCAAGCTTCTTGCCTGATTACGTATTGCAGGATTCTGAAGACTAAGGGAGGTGTTTCTGCTGAAATATTTGTTTAAAAAATGCAACCAACCAAACAAACCAATCAGTTATCACTGGGGTTTTTTTTCTAAATATTAATAATACTATTATACTTGTATCTCTGTACCTATGCTATTGCATAGATTCACTCCCTGTCCATGATGCAGCAGGCAAGTATTCTCCCAGGTCTTCAGTATTTCTAGGATTTTGTCAAGGCACTGGTGGTCCATAAAAATCCCCAGCTGCTCTTAAAGATTGTTTAAGAGCTTCCTCCATGGAGCAATCATGAGGCAGCCACTTTGCCCAGCCCCAGCTGTGTGACATATATCTAGTTTATCTGATGACTGGTTGAGAATGTAACCAAAATATAAACCAACAGCATGAAAAAACCCCACCCTGCTTAGAATGAGTATGTCAGAGGATGATTGCATTTTTAAAGTTGCTTTCGTGGGAGTTGTTTTGAACCCTTTTGAACAGTTTTATTACATAGTGTTTCCCTATGCATTATTTTTTTATAATCAAGGCCTGCATATTGACACAAAGTGTCTGGGGAGATCTGGAAGTGGCAACAAGTATTTTTACATTCTTCCTTCTACATCACCACCCTGTTATCAAAGAATCATCAAGGTTGGAAGAGACTTGCAATATCATCTAGTTCAACTATATGTTACATTAGTAATTTTTCCCTCTATATGCCAGTAATAAGGCAAGTTAAAAAGCAATTGAAGATACATTTTTAAAGGTCATGACAACATTTTTTTGCCAGTTTCATAGTATTTTCAGCCCTCCTGCTTAGAATAAGGTCTGTCTTGGCTAATTTTCTTTATCTAAAAACCTTCAAACTCAGGACATTTTATGATTCCATGATATTCAGTTGAGAAGAACTTGTGCTTTTATGCTTAAATTATAAGGTATATTTAAAAATAGGTTGTTTAATCCATGTGCTCTTTCTTTTAGCCTTGTCTGGTCTTGTCCTGTCTTTGTGATACTCTATGCATCTTCCTGGGATGCTGAATCAGCTTTTAGAATTAACCAGATCCACAAGTTCAGGTTCTAATCAGGAGGTATTTCTAGCATATTTGTTTTGGATCACTAGCCCTGAACACATCTGCTGGGAGAGCTACTGCTAAAGTATGGTCTTTTGGCAGATACACAGGAGCCATTAATAATTAAACTTGCATTTCTTGGGAAAAGCAAACAGGATTGTTCCAAGTTAACACCTTTATGCTACTGCTACAGAAGAGAGCACCATAACCAGCTTCCAGCTAAACCACCTCTCTTGTGCTGACTAGCCAAGCTGGGATGGCAGAGGTGAAAGGTCTGCTCTCCTATAGTAAATCAGATTATAACAAGTACTGCCTTAGCATTTATTCCTTTCAGAGGTCTCAGTTGTTAAATGAGGGGCAGCTGTGGTTGTACAGGTGTTCCTCTGAGGAAGGGCAGTTCCTTGCTGTGTCATGACAACAAATTAAAGCTGCAGTCCAGCCCATGGAGTTCCAAGAAGCAAATGTGTGAACCACAACAAATTCAGAAGATTTTGGTATAAAATCAATGACGCTCTGATAAAAATAATATTTCTATCACTGTAGATAGAAATTGTCTTATCTTTAATGGGACTTTTTTTTTTAAACTGGTTTTAGCATGTAATGTTTTGGCTGTGTTTAGAATTTATCATACATTTTTCTCAGTAAAGTAGGTTCTGATAATAGGGTTTTTTTTTTCTTTTTGTACAGATTAAAGAGCATCTTGCCAAGGGTCAGAGGATGTTGGCTGGTGATGGCATGTCCCAAGTAACCAAGACACTATTGGATTTAACGCAGAGGAAAAATTTTTATGCTGGGGACCTTCTAGTTTCTGTGGAAATTCTCAGAAATGTTACAGACACATTTAAAAGAGCAAGTTATATCCCTGCATCTGATGGGGTGCAGGTAAGAGAAACATTGTAAAGGTAATGTTTCAGTTGATGGAGTTTATGTCTGTATATTGCAGTGTACTGCACGGCAACTGGTTTGCCCACAGAGGAAACAAAAGTCTTCCACATGATAGACATAAGCATTCTTCACATAAAACTAAGATCCAAGTGTAAAATTGGAAGAAGACTCAGCTACGTTTATTAAGACAAATATCCAAACCAATGCAGCAGGTGAAAATTGTAAAATGCTTTATTTGTAGCATTTCAGGATCTTTGTCTTTCAAGGTTTGGTTGACTGATAGGTGGTGTTGGTAATTTTTGGCACTAAGCATTTCGCTAGTGTTCTTTCTTCCAGTTCATTTCAGTTCTAAACTAGCTCATTTCAGTTCAAAATCCAACCACATTGTTATGTAATTCTGCCATTGGTTCTTCATTTCAGATAAATGAAGCTTGTTAAAAGTGCACAGAAGTGATGGATTAGGCATTTTATATAAATTTGCTATTTTACATGTAAGATTAAGTCTTCTTGTGCAAGTGGACAAATAAAATGCTACAAGATGTAAAACAAATATAATTATTTCTACATAATGGACGGGACAATTCTTACTTAGGACATCTGGATAAAGATATTGGTTTCATCTTATATCTGAAAATTTTAGACAGTTTTCAAAGATTGTAGACTACTGAAAAAGAATACTAAGAAGGCAGATGTATATAATATTTATAAAAAGAGAGATTAATGATAATTTATAAATACAAATGAAGTTATTAATGCAGATCATGTATACATATCTCTGTAAAGGTAAGCATAAATTATAAATACACTTCAGAATAGAATCATGCAGATGAAGGGAGATATGTTAGAAAAGACATTTTTTCACAGTTTATTATTCAAGACTTGCTATTATATTTTCACTTTTCTAGTTTTTCTTTGCACAAAGAACAATTAAGTTCCACAGTAAAACCGACATACCTTGTGTTGGCCTGTAGCCAGCTGAAAGTGTTTTTTTTAAACAAAGCTTTTCAAAAAGTATGTTTGCTGAGAAATTCTTTTTGTTTTATTGAGAGTCAGTATCTATTCAGTAATAGCTTTACCATTAAGCAGGATGTTATACACTGAAAATTTTCATGCAGTCAAGAGTCTGATTGCCCAGTGTGACTTCTTCGTGGTTCACAGGCACTAAAAACTCTTTATTAGAGCCAGTCTTGAGAAATTAAGTGAAATCTTGGATGATTTTGTCCATGGGCCTAGCAGATCAGGTTATTTGCAGTTTACATATGTTAAAGAGAATTTGATTCTTTTCCCACTGATGATAGTGCCAAAAGTTTTGCTTCATTCTGCAATGTAGATCTGTTTCCAAAATTCTAATAGTATTCAGGCATAACTTGACAATGTTATTAAATATTTTTAAAGAATTTTAATAAATAATGTAGAAATTAGGAAATTAAAAATATAACAATTGGTAAGCCATATTCTGAAGGTTTTCTTAAACCAAAGAAAAATAACTGTATTTCAGTATTTGCATGCCTAAATACAAAGAGTTCTTTAATCCCAGTTTAAAAAGACACTCAAACTCCAAGTCCGAAAAAATGAAAGTATCAAAAAAGAAAAGAAAAAGAACGAACATCAAGCTAAGGTAAAATTAAAAAAAAAGAAAAAAACAGTGGACAGTATTCAGGAAAGTAAGTGAAATCAGACTAAAACTTGTGTTTGGCCCAGGGGATGTATTAAGAAAGGTTCCTGTTACTGACTTCCGATGATATATAGTGAAATCCTGGTTCGGTAACAAAAGTTTAAAATTTCTATAAATTTGTGAGAAACATGGATTTTTCCATATGTAAACATATGTCATATTCTACCATACTCTGGAGTATTGTATTTATTTTTTATTTTCATTAGGACATACTTTCATACTTCCTAGCTCATCATCAAAGTGAGTTACAAAAAGGTAAAAATTAAAATTGCATGAAAAGTCTTCTTTATGTAGAAGCTCTGTGTGATGTTCTAATTCCATTCTATATTTTAACTAGATAAAGAGTAGAATTTCTTATTTGATGTATTTTGGATTTTAAGAAATTATCAGAAATGCATGAGTGAGGTTTAAAATCCCTAAAAGCCATAATTTATCACTTTGTGTGATGTTGGAAAAGTAGGTTATGATGAATTACGGACAACAGGCTTTTTTTAAGATCCATGCAAAAACAACACTTGAATTATGACTGAAAAAGAAAAATTATATATGTCTGAATATATTTGTTTCTTATACACTCCATCCATCTAGATGGTTCTTCAAATGACTACAATATCTGTTTTATATTCAGTATTAATATTCATGAATAGTGCAAGATTTGTAATTCAGAGACTCCATAACAAAATGAATGAACAGAAAAGTGACATAAAATTTGAAAATTTCCAGCTACTTCTCAAAAATGAAGGTGCTGCTGCCTGATGTGCTGCATTGAAAATGCCTCTTGTTTAGGCAGACATTTCCAAGAGCAAAATAAAGTTTTTAAGGTATGCATATTTAGTGCCAAGTTATTTATTACATGACTCCTTTTATTTTGCATCTTTTAACTGTTTTTTGCAACAATATCTATGCATACTTGAACATACAATGTCAGGAACAAAAATAACCATTTATGACGCAGTTGAACAAGAAGGTGTCTTGCATCAGTGACTGAGAATATCAGTGCAGTAGCAGAAATTATTGCAAGACAAGTCATTCAATTCTTCTATAAGCAAGGTGATTCATGTAATATAGGAATTCTTTAAAATACCCTCTGCAGGTACACTGAGGATATGAGATGGTCACTGCACTTAGGTGAGAATGATTCTAGCAGGAAGAAAATACAAATTTTAAATAAGCAAAATGAAAGCAATGTTTTGAAATATTATCCAGAACTGGTCTAAAAGTGCTTGAACTTCCTTCTAAGGACAGGATGGCAGGAAAGTAACTGCATTTCAGGACAGAATGGCAAAGCAAGTTCTACAATCCCCTGATGCAGCAACCAACAGGAAAAAAGGTTTCTCTCCAAAGAAGTTAGAGCAGTCTAATCCCTTTTATATTAGCCATAGGGACTATTGCTGTGAGCCAGGGTTTAACAGGATTGTCCAATCCTTTTTCCCTCCACCTTCTCCCTCCCACACACACATTCACTATGCTGAAGTCCAAAAGTGGAGGTGACTTAAGGCTATCCATTAATTCCTCCTAGGGAGGAATTCTTCTCTAACTGTATAAAAGGATTTCTGACAGCTTTATTCCTGCAGAGAGGGTCAAAGAATTTGGACTGGAACAGAGAACTACATCCATTGTATTACAGTAGAAAAAATTGAAAGGAAGGAAATTAAATTAGGAAAATGTTGTTGTCCATTCCCAGCTGTAACTGGCATGATCATCAAAAATAAAAGGGCAAAAATAAAGGACTTCAAAATTTGGTTCTGGCTGTCCCAACATTTTCTATAGTGACCAGTTCAGTATTATGCAAGCCTGCGTATGAAAGAAAGAAGCTTGATTCTACAGGGAGGTCCAGTGTTTACTGCAGTAATTCCCTCAAATCACATCCATAATGCTTCTAAAATTTAGCCTTCACACCTGTCAATCATTTTACTAAAGGACAACGCTGTTTCTTTCATGATTAATGCAATAAACAAGAGAGTAGTCAAAGTAAGACAAAGACTTTTTAACCCTTCTTCCCCTGTCACATTTTTTAAATGCATCTCATATCTATTCATTATTGAAGCAGCAAAGCCATTTGCTCATCTCCGTTTAATTCACAAAGCACTGGCATTGCTTTGAAAAATCACTTGGACTGAAAAACCTGCACACATCTCACCCTCCAGTGCTACCATAAATATGGCACCAACCAAGATTAGAAATAGAGAAAAAAGGTCCCAAGAAGAAATATATTTGTATTACTAATTTCATACACCTAATTTATACTTTTTTGGCAAGTGCAAAAATATATATTAGGCAATTTACTGCTCATCTTTTGTTTTTGTTTGTGTAGCATTATTTATAAACTTTTCCACATATATTTCTGTCAATTGTTGGTAATTTTAATGCTTTCTGTAACTAAAATAAATATAGAAGTTAACTAATATAAAATATTATTAGAAAAGCCATGTAATATATCTGCAAGAAACATTTTAAACTTCTGAGTTCTCTTCATGCACTCATTAGACAGAAATGGATACTTTTGCAATTAAGGCGTAGATTGCAGGGGAATCAGTGTCTGCAGTGTAACGCAAAACTTCCTTCAGAACAACTCTCTAGTATGATAAATTGTCCCACACTGAGTTCCATGCAGCTGCTGCTATACTGCTACCAATGCCCTAATAAGTTAAAGTTAAAATTTCCATCCACTGCATTTCTACAGCATTACACTGGAAGAGTTGAGAACTACCATGTTTGGAAAAGTGTTTTCCTTCAGGCAAAATCTTTCATAAGGCCGACTCTACCTAGTAGAAGTCTTCACAAAATTACAATGCCCTACAGTAAGTGTGATGGTAGTGCCATGAAACTGGCATGCCTTGACCAATATAATTTACTTTACTTGGAGGACCAGTGAAGATGTACATTTTTCATAGCTGAAGTTGCATTTACAGAATTGTGATTTGCCAACCTGGTTAAACAGGCAATTCCTTTGTCACAAATACCAAATGGAACTCCTTGCATTGTGCTTTATTTTGTTATGGAATGTCTGAATGGGATTAAATGTATTCTAGGTATATAAGCAGTATGTAGCTGTATCTATTCTTCTTATTCTTAACTTGACTGGAAATTCTTTACTATTGCTGTAAATTGGATCAAATAATGATAACATTTTTCTTTTGTGTCCTATCATTAATCCCCATCTTGTCCAAATGCTCACTTAAATTTTCATAGGAGCTTGCTGAGCCATTTTGTTTATTTTCATGAAGTTTGTGTGTTACTGAAACTTTTGGATATTTTGCTAGTGACCTCAGTGAGAGAAGAGTTGTAGTGTCATTAATGAACAGGATTATTTTATCCAAATTCAGCAAAATTTCAGTCACCTCTAGAGTAAATTTGGTCAAGTTCAAGAAATTTTTATCCATGTGAATTTTATAGTTAGCATGGTTAACTTCCTAATGATTAGGCAAAGATAGATCCTTTTGTTTGTCAGGTGCTTAGTAGTGGGACCAGGTTAGACTTGTAAAATGTTATTATAAAAAATAGTTTTCACAAGTTTTCTTCAATTTTGCATTCTAAAATGTTTTACTTATATAGTTGTGAGACACCTAAAATGTTGGTGATATCTCTGGTTTGAAATGTTTTTTCAAGCATACCCACCACAGACTAATGTTGGAAGTTTTTCCTTTCTGGTTTTAGTCATTGTGCAGTTGAATCCTTTGTACTTTCATTAATACTGAGTTAAAGTTGCTTCTTACTTAAACCTTATTTAGGTCCTGTTTATTCCCCAAAATGCCTAAAAAGTAAGTGTGAGGTAGTGACCTGTGATCTGAGTTCCAGCAAGGTCACATTGTCGGTATTCAAGTTAAAGTTTTTTGAAATTGTGGGGAACTTAATTGCACTCTTCAGCTAAGGTTACTGGAAACTACATGTATCTTTTATGAAGGAACAGAAAAATTATAATTGGCAGGCTGTAGACAAAATTGACATTCTGCACAAAATGTGATACAGAGATGAGAACAGAATGCACAAATTTTTAGCTTTTAGGGATGAAGAAGTTGGGAATACAAATTGCTAGAGAGAGCAGACAAAATTAGAAAGGAGATTTCTCCACAAACATTTGGAGAAAAGTGATTTTTTTTAAATATATAATTTGTATCTAACTGTTCTGCATTTTTCCCTTTATACTTAAATGAATAGGAGAATCAGAAAAAGGAGTTAACAGCTTAAGGTCAAAGAAACAGAAACTGCTTATTCCTTTTAAGTTGAAATTTCTAAAAGGATAGAGACAAGTGTGACATATAGAAGTAAGAAGTGTCTGATTTGAAACTGTATCGACCAATGAAATGTCATTGAATGCCCTATATATGGTTATTAAGGATAATTTTCTCATTTTGAATAGAAACTAAAGACTGGAGACTGGTGCTTTCTTAAATGTACTTTGGTTTTTTGCAAAACTATGGTTGTCTAGTTTCTGGAATGAGAGCAATTTGTGAAGAGAATACCATCACATTTAAAAGTTTAGCAAGTTTAAAATGGTTCTTGTTTCATAAGAAGTGGTACTATGGAACCTGATTATATACACAAGAATTAAAAGTTTACCAAAAAATATGTGCCCTCTTATCAAATGTATTATTTTGCTACATCATCTCTTCTACTGACAGAAAATAGGCTGCAGAACTCTGTCTGTAATAGGGAAAGGAAAGCCTTCTTAATGTTAGATTAAGGATGTGGTCGTTCATATCTTTCAAATCATTTTACTTAGTCATTCATTTACTTGGTTTTTCAGAACTTCTTTCAAATCATAAGTAATCTATTAGATGAAGAAAACAAAGAGAAGTGGGAAGATGCGCAACAGGTAAGATTTGATAAAATTTAATATATGTTTTCAGAAATCAGGTTAAAGATGCACCCTGCTGTAGTTGAAAGAAAATCCTAAGTGATAGAATATTTGGGAGAAAAATTGGTCCTTTTCAAAAAGGAGCAATTCAGGACCCACCAGCTAATTTTGTATGTTGAAATTATATTTAGAATATAAGCTGCTTCTCTTGATAAAAATAGATTTTTATTAACATTCCATAGGATTATTCACTATGTCTTTGCTTTGGACATTGTAATGAAGTACATACAAAAGCTGAAAAATGCTACTGAGGGCTAGCTGCAATGCTGCTTTTGTCAAACACAACACATCAGACCCCACCCAGAGACCTCATGCAACATGTCTCAACAACTTACAGAAATGCAAACAGGTGACCTGTCATATAAGGTTGTATTTAGAAGAAAAGTTGTCATCCTCAGGACTGAAAAGTTTCTGGTCTAGAAATTTTTTTAAAATAGCAAAGTCTAGCAAAAATCATGAATGAATGATAAAAGAGCTAAAATTCAAATACCCCCCCCCCCTTTTTTTTTTCCTTGCATACAAGAATTTCCTATATTTCCTGCATGGGAACTTCTTATACCAAGAAGTTACTGGACAATGTTAAGATTTGTGTTCTTGAACATGACTATAATACTGTCAGGTTTATTCAAGTACAAATAACACTGGCAATGGGGATGAACATAGTTATGTAAAGAGACAAATTTGTGGGGATGCTCAAAGGCAGGGAAACATTTTTTTATGGAGAAGGATTAAACAAAACAAGATACTTCAGAATGGAAGAGTCAAGTGCACTTATTTGCAATAGGAGCTTTTAAAAGCAGGAGTGGTTTGTATAATGTGCTGCAGGAATACTTAATCTACTCATTCGTGCTTCTTGTTAAATAACTAAAGGACGTCAAAATAGTGGCAGATGCAGAATGAATACAGGACATACTTATTCTGTAGAAGGCTATCTTGCAGGACTTCTTACAACTGAAAGGACACAAGTTAAAAAGGTCAATAGGCAAATTTATTGAAGAAAAACCATAAGGCATAAGGCAGTCTTTCGGCAAAAAAAGCTGGGCAAGACTTTCCAAGCTAGTATCACTATATTCCTGACCCCTTATACTCTTCCTTAGATATCAGCTTTTTGCTACTGTCAAAGGCATGAAAATAGCTTACATAGATCTGTGCTCTACTCTTGTGTAGTCATTGTGACTGTGTTCTATAGATACTTGAACTTTGTTCACTTTTTGTGTCATTCCTAATAAATCACAAGGTACTTAAAGATCACTGAAGCTATTTACCCTCAGTTCTGTAAGTTCACATTTATGATATCACTGAGAAAGGGAAGATCAAGATTTTTCACTACTAATTCAAACCTTGCAGTAGGCACATGACACTGCAGCTGACCCAGTACAATTCAGCTGGGAATCATATTTTTTCTTTTCCTGTTTTTCTGTTCCTCTGTAGAAGAGCCAGATACAAAAATAGAAAAAGTGTGTAATTTTCTTTAGCAGTGATGGATGGAAGCAGCAAAATCACATACATGTGGGCAGTTTCCATAAACAACACCAAGATAAGGAGACCAATATTAAGCAATTTGAGCCCTACTAATAAGCAGACATGATACCACTCCTATGGTATTGACCTTGTCTTCTACCTCCATCTTGCCTGCTTACCCATGCCATATCAGCCATCTGACGCTGGAGATTTGGGGATGACAGCACATAAGAGGAAATTCTGAGAATGTGGAGACAAAGAGGCAACAGTAAATCTCCAGTTCCCTCTTTTCACTGCTGCTTGAAGAAGCAGCAATGTTGAAAAACAGAGAGGGAACATGTTGTTTCTACTTTTCCTCCTTCTCTCTGCCTGGTAAATCATTGTCTCACACATCTAGATACAGCAGAAACCCAAATGAACCAAGATGAGCTGAATCCAGGAGTATTGGGGCCATAGGTTCCTGGTTGCAAAGCTAGAGGCTTCACTAAATTTTAGGCCACTGAGATATGAATCCCCCAATACCCCTAGTCTTATTACTGCTCTTGTGCAGTTACATAAGCAGGCTCAAAGTAACCTTGGAAGCAAGTAGCTCTTCATAACAGCTTGGAGGAGTGAGCAGGCACTAGTGAATAAAGGTGATTCTCTTTCTGATTCAGCCACTCAGCTTAATTTTCTGTAATAAAACATTGCAAACCTAGGTGTAGTCTGACCAACCTTTTTGCCAGCTTGCACAGTTTTCTTAAACTCCACAGCTACTGTTAGCATAGATCTCTTAGCCTGCTTTCTAGATTCTGTGCTGGAAAGAAAATCTTACTCACTGTCAGAAAATTGCTGACTTTCAATCAAGTATACAGCTGCAATGCCTCAGCACATCTGTTTTTCTAGCTGAAATGCCAACAGTTAATAACCATTAATTACAGGTTATATACCATACCGATAAGCAGCACTCACTTTAATATTTGCCTTTTTTTAAGAGCTGATGTAAAGCACTGCTCACAGGAAGCCATTTCAATCCACAATGTGTAAGTCTATACTGGAGCTTCAAAACATGGGAGCTGTTCTGCATATTCTTCATCAAGATCTGCCAGCATCCTATTGATTAACCAGTACTTCAGTACTTCAGAAAAACCCAGAATACCTGCTCAACTGAGTGCTCAACAGTTAATTATTATACAATTTTATATGCAAGAGCAGGGGTTTAAAAAATCTGACATTTTTCCTTAGTACATAATCTGTGAGTATGTGTGCTTTGAATGAGATGGATGCAAAACCCACACTTACGACTTCAGTAATTCATCCTTAAGAAGATGGACATTAAGTCTCTATCACCTGAAGCAGCATTTGCAACCTGTTAGGATCATAATTATCACAACAAATTCTTTTTCAAAACAGTATTACTGCCCTACCTTTTATTAACAGATCCATACAGGAAACAAAGCAAAAAGTTCACTATTCTGAACCTAACAACTGTGGATCTAGATAGATAGAGCAAGATGAAGATGGAGAGCAGCATGCTGGAATTTATAGTCTCATTAGGGCTTTTTTAGAGTCTGCAGTCCCAGTAGTGGAAAGAATGGGTTGAATATTGCTTATAAAGTGAAATTTGAACATTTCACTGATATGAAGAAAAAACCACCATGAACAGGTCATCCGTTATTTTTTCTATTGCAAGACACTCTACTACTGAAAATTGTCTTGTTCATAACAGGCAATAAAAACCAATTTTTTTTTATGTGTGTGATATGAACAGAACTTTTAGTCCTATTAATAACTGTTATATCTCTAATGCTGTTTTGTTGATGAATTGTTATTGTATTATTGTTAAATATTAAAGAAAATGTTTAATATTTTAAAATGTTTTAAGCTTTAAAAATTATTAAACATTTTAAAAGCTTTAAAAATTATTTTTAAAATTTTTTAAAGCTTTCAGCTTTGCAAATAAATTTTACTTTTTGAAAATGTGGTTTTATAATTTTAAAAGCCAAATTGAGAGGCTACATTAGCAATGCCAAGGCTACTGCAATTTATTTTAGTTTACTCTGTCCAGTTCTGGGCTCCTCAGTACAAGACACAAAGTAATGGCATGAGCCCAGAAAAATACCATGAAGTTGTTTAGGGGAGTAAAACATTAGATATGCAAGGATAGGCTGAAATAGCTGATACTCTCTTGTTTGAAAACATGACAATATAAAAAGTTCCTGAAAGTGAAAAGAGTAAAGAAGACTGAGCCAAGTCTCAATGGTGTCCGTTGACAGAATAAAAAACGAGGCACAAAAATTAAAATACAGAAAATGCCATTCATGTATAAGAAAAGGTGGGAGTGGGAGTGATTGAATGCTAAAACATGTTGTGCAGATAAGCATGGGGGTCATCTTCCTGGGAGACATTCAGAATCCAGCTGTGTGAGTTCCTGGGCAACTTGCTAGAGCTGATCTTGCTTTCCACAAAGGCTTGAGCCAGATGATTTCCACTGGCCCCTTCTAACCTCCAATATTCTATGATTCTACTACTCCATATCAGCAATGAAAATAATAGTACTAGTAAAAATTTAACTTTCTTACATGTTGTCTAATGCAACAAAGGTTGTCATACTGTCCAGGCTACAGTAAGATTTGCATTACCGTTTGTATCAGTAGTTCTGAAGTTACTGAAGATATCTTCAGAGGAAGAAAGAATATTTTAATTAGAGTTGTTCTGTAATATGAAATGCTTTAACCATTAATGAAAGTAATGGCCGCTAAGTTTTTGAGAAGTGCAGTGACTTAGCAGAAACATTTTCCACAGTTCCAGTGCACAGTTGATTTCACGTAACTTTATGGGAAGTAGTGTCTGTTTATATGATGATATAAACAGACTGTTATATCTGTGCAACTGTTACTTCTCAATTTGCTTTTGATGGCATTTAGATTTTATTTGAATTTGCAGCTGAGGGCATTTTGTATTATAGTAAATGTCATGTCTGACCTTCCTTTGTTAGATCTATCCAGGTTCAGTGGAGTTAATGCAGGTGATTGAAGATTTTATACACATTGTTGGAATGGGAATGATGGACTTTCAGAATTCATACCTAATGACTGGAAATGTAGGTAAGAAATAGAAATTTCTTCTATCAAATTTATGACCTGTTGAAAATCAGAAGTTCCAAGTATGTACTATAGGGTTACTGCTTCTATCACATTCCAGATTATGTGTTGCTTGTTTATCCCCTCTCTGGTTTAGCACATGCAGAATGGCTTACATGTTGTATTTCTTCATAATTACATCTCAAAATCTAATGCAAAGTTTTAGAATCAAAATTAAGAAAATACTCACCAGAATATTATGAACTGCAGGTAGATTTTAGAGTGTTTCCAGGACATGTAGTGTTTCAAATGCTATATTAGGAAATTGTGCTAATTGAGTTAAAATTCATATAGTTTATAGCGTGAGAAGTGTTTATTTTGTTGACATTGTCTTTTAATATTCCATTTTCCCAAAAAAAAGTCTTTGCACATGTTATGGTGTGATAATAATCAATATAGACAAACAATAATTTTTTAAAATATACATTAGTTGCCAAAATAATTAAAGTATAGAATTTGTTATGTTAGTTTTTGTATGTGTAAGAGTTTCAAAATTTTATTTAGATTTATTTTTCAAACTTTGTTTTTTGCCACTGAAGAGTTGCCAGGTAATAGTCATATAATAACAAACATCAAATATAAAAATACCTGGCAACTCAATTGCATTTATTAGTACTTATAAATGAGCTGGAATGAAAGCAGTTTTTTCAAAAATTAAACTTAAAAATTTGTTTGAAAAGCTATTCTTTAATAATTTTGTCTTTTTTTAGTAGCTTTTTTGTTCAATTAACTTGCTGTAGCTGCATTTTTATAGTGCCAGGAAAGTATTAGCAAGTTGTATGTCAAGAATAAATCCAAAATATGTATTGTCTGATAGCAAAACTTCTGGTGTTAATATGTTTTTTCCGATTTTAAGTTAGCATCTTACTGCACATATGTGCCAGCTTTTCAGCAAGTCATTAGAATGAGTAAGAAAATATGGTCATTTTGAAATTAGTTGGTGGAATAAAGCAGGGAAAATGTTGGATTGTCCCTATTGAATATTTACTTGCTGCTCTACAATAATAAATATTTATTATTGTTGTCCAGTTCTTATTACAGAGTGACACTACTACAAGGCACAACCTTGTACTGGAGACATTTCAAAGAACTCCCCAAAAAGAACTCTGTCAGCCTTAAAATGTTTAAAACATTGCAGTAGGGTTTTAACCAGTGATTTATTATTTTTGTGGTACTACTGTTTGCACTTTAATACCACCTAAAGCTTCTTCCAGTTGTCAGTCCTTCATTGTGCTAGACCCTCCACAAATTTATAAAGGAAAGTATTTTTTCTGAAATGTTTGTTCTATGAAAATTTTCTGACAAAATAAAAAGTTGAACTTATTTAAAGCACACAGTCCGTGCTGCTTGGCACATTGTAGTACATTCTAATCTGTTTGTCCTCTGAAAAATGTGAAAAAAGTATCAAACAGGCAAATGCATTCAGATTAAGAAGGTGCATTCAAATAATCTATGTCTCTACATATTCATGGCTTCACATGGGAAACAGCAATAACATTCCAATTGGATCAGAAACTTTGCTGTGCACTGGCTGGTTTAGATAACTGCAGAATCTTTACAGTCTTTCTTTTGATTATCTTCCTCTTCCCACATATAAGGTATTTTTAGGCACTTAGGAGGTCTGTTCTTAACTATAAAACCATCAAAGGAATAGAAAAAAACTGAGAAATGAGTGGTGAAAACTGGAAATGAATTTATAGGTTTAATCTGACTTCCTAGCTCTGTGCCTTGATGTATTGGCATGAGTTCATCCACCCCATGCTCGTTCAGCCATCAAAAAATGATTTGCGGTGCAGATCATTGATCAGAATACTTGAGCTCAGGTGACATGCTGAGATGGAGACAGAAGGCTGTTATCAGTAAGGAATAATTTCTTATTTTCACTAACAAGAAAGGAATGTATCTGGAATAATTCAGTTTTAGTGTAGTTGTCCTCAGGGCATTGGCATAACTGTCTGACTGCGTATGTGTGGGTTTTAGGAAATATTTATGTTGATCCCAACTGAAAAGAATAAACTATGCAGTTTTGGACTGGTCAGCAATAATTATTCTATACCAACAAGAGTTTATAAATATGTGAAGTCTTATCTATAACAATTCTTTTAAGTTGACAAACACATTTAATTCAGGCAGCAGATATTGTGCATAAATGAGACCCAAATTTTAACTGTATTCATCTTTAAATAGAAAAATCCAATAGTTCATAGAATAAAATCATAGAACAGTTTGGGTTAGAAGATACATTTTCAACTCACTGGTTGCTCAGAGCCCTATGACATGTAACTGTGAATGTTTCCACGGATGGGGTATCTTCTACTACCTCTCTGGAAAACCTGTTTCAGTGTTCACCCACCCTTATTGTAAAAAATCTTTTCCTTATATCTAGTCTAAAGTTATCCTGTTTGATCAAAACCATCACTCCTTGTCCTATTTCAACAGCCCTCTAAAACGTTTTTTCATCTTTCTTACAGGCCCCTTTTAGATAGTGAAAGGCTGCAATAAGATTTACCTGAAGCCCTCTCTTCTCCAGGCAGAAGAACCCCAACACTCTTAACCTGCCCTCATAGCAACAGTGCTCCAGCCCCCTGATCATTTTTCTGACCTTCCTCTGGACCCACTCAAACAGATTCATGTCCTTCCTGTGCTGGGAACCCCAGAGCTGGCTGCAGCACTGCAGGTGGGGTCTCACCAGAGTCGAGGAGCAGCATCACCTCCCTCACCCTGCTTTTGATGCAGTTCAGGATACAACTGGCTTTCTGGGCTTCAAGCCCTCAGGTCTAGCTTTTGATCCCCCAGTATTCCCAAGTCCTTCTCCTCAGGGCTGGCCTCAATCAGCCTGTGCTGATGCCAGGGGTTGGGTAGCAGCAAGCCAGGTGCAGCACCTTGCATTTGGACTAGTTGAACCTCTTGAGGTTCCCATGGGCCCAGTTCTTGACCTTTTCCAGATCCCATTATTCAGGTGTGTCAACCACACCACTCAGCTCGGTGCCTTCTACAGACTTGCTGGGGACACATTTGATACCTTTGTCATTGATGAAGATGTTAAACAGTACTTGTCACAGCACAAACTCCTGAGGGACACCACTTGTCGAGTGTCCATCAGGATACTGAGCCATGAACTGCTACCCTCTGGATGTGACCAACCAAATTCTAATCTATCAAAGAATCCCCCCGTCAAATCCTTACCTCTACAATTTAGGGAGAAGGGTGTTGTTGGGACCATGTCAAAGGTTTTACAGAAGTCCAGAGGGCATCCGTAGCTCTTGCCTGGTCCACTGATGCAGTCACTCCATCACAGAAGACCACTAAGTTGGTTAGACAGACTTGCCCAAGGTGAAGCTGTGTTGCTGTCTTTAATCACCTCCCTGTCTTCCATTTGCCTTAGAATAGTTTCTATGAGATTTCCAGGCACAGATGTGAGGCTCACAGGGGTCCCGTTGAATCAATAGTTATTTACCATAAAATATTCCCTCAGCATCTTCATATGCTTTAAATGCTTTTTGCTGTGTTTTCATTTCCAAATCACTTTAAAGTTCAGAAAAATTACCCTAAATATGAACTAAATATGAGCTACATATGAACTGCTGCTTCTTGTCAGAGAAAAAAAAAATCCAGTTTAGTTGCAAATTTCACAGTAACACAGTGAGTTCTTGGTTTCCTTCTACTAATTTCAGTTTATAAGTTCATTGCTAATTGAATGACATTTCTAATTGAATAGTAGTTGATGTAAAATTTGAGCACCTAATTGTGTTTCACAGATATGCTAATCCCCTGAGATCTTCCACAGAGGGGATTTTATTTTCTCTTTCTTTCAAGACACAGAAAGAAGTAGTTGTGGCTTAAAAAGTTACTAAACAGCCATGCTGCAATGAATTTCCATTGCACATTCTCAATTGATGACAAATGGGAAGTGATGAAAGGTACATTAACTATACACTAGGCTATCACAAGCCACATTATAATACATTTGAAAATAGCTAACACCAAAAGTTGCCATGCCCCTGTTAAACTTTTCATTCTGATGGCTTTTAATACAAATTTTTCATTTCTTCAGAACAAAACATCAAAGACTGGTTTCAAATCCAGATAATCCAATATCTGTACTTTACTGGGGAAGCTCAGTCAATTCAAATGCATTTCCATTAAAGCAAGGCCCATCTCCTATTAGCTTTCCTCTCAAGGATAGTGAATACACTACGAAAAACATAACAAATGTAAAAGCAACCATTTACTTTGTTTGTGCATGGTGGGGACAGATGGTGTATGTTTTGTATATGGTATATCCTTGCACTCTGTATTATCTGCACTTCTTTAAGAAATGATTAGGTGAAATAAAAGCCTCTGATGGGAGGTAGAAGCCTTCTTCCTCATCCTGCTCTTTTTCTTCTTCTTCCTCCACCTCCTCCTCCTCCAGACCAGCTGAGCAGGCACACAAAAATGATAGCGTGAACAAACAGAAGCTTGCACTATCCCTCAGTGTCCCTGAATTCACTGAAAGCACAGACCCACCTGCAAGTATAAAACATGCAGTGTGACAAAAGCTTAAACAGTCACATTCTCTTTAAGCAATAGCTTCAGTTTAAAATAAATTTTAAAGATAAAATTATCTTTAAAATAAGATATTTTAAGATAAATTCCTTGTTTTAAAGATAAATTCCTGATTTTAGATTAAAGAATTAACCTTGGCTTTTAATAGCCTTTTGAATTTTTCTCTGAACACTAAAGACTGAGCAGATCATCTCAGTGCTTTGGCTGATTTGAGTTCTCATCAAGGTGAACAATTAAGAGTTTTGAAGATATGTAATAAAAGGTGGGTGAACTGCTATTAAGAACTATTCAACCTTTGACTTAAAAAGGAAATTTCTAACTGGAAGATTGGAGTGCCACAGGCATAGCTGTCTTTAAAGATAGAGGTGGAATGTGGAACTGGAAATAGAGAGCAATATTAGGGAATATGTATTTCTATGGCAGATTCAGATTCTTTTGTAAGGATTTCTTTTGTAAGGGAAATTTTCCCGGTGTTGTCAAATAGATTTCCTTAAGGGCAGCAGCTTAAAAAAATTAGTTAAAGAACATTCTGTTGTCAAAAAATCAAGCTTACAGCTCTAAGATGATATTAATGAAAACCCAAATAATCTTGAAGAGCAATATGTTGTCATGGGTGTTATTTAGAACTGAAAGGAAAAACAAATGAGAATTTTCAGCATGTGAAAAGCCACTTTCTGTTAATGTTCATTTTATGAATATGGATGTTTCAATGATCAGTATTTTTATAAAATGTGCAGATATCACACAGTTACTTAGAATACTCAAAGATGGGAAAGATTGAAGATTTCCAGGACGTATAGCAAAATGAAAAGGAGAGGATATACACTGCCATATAAAATTCGGTTTTGACAGAGCATTTAAGAGGGAGTAGATCAAGCCATTCAGAGAAAATAACAGCATTAGTGTGCAAAACTAGCAGTCTAAAGAAAATACAGAAATTTTTTTTCAGTTTTCAGTAGCTATCGCTTGCAACGCTCTTTTAAATTGAAATTATATGTCTTGGATTCATTTTACTTACTTTAAGCATCACAAAAATTGCCAAAGTCATTCTAAGCTTCCTTTAAAATCAAGGGAAAGCAATTCATATCATCTCAGATATCTAAAATGAAGGCATGGATTGCCTTGTGGAAGTTCTGCCACTGGCTGTAAAGGCAGCCTGGTGACTAGCTCATGTTTCAATGATTCAGGTCATCTACAGCAAAGAAAAGTGGTTTTTTGTGAGTCAACAAAACCTGTGAACACAGAGAGGTTCAGAGCTGAATGATCAAAAAACCCAAATAAAATAATAAAAAATAAATAAAGTATAATAATTAAAAATCAGATTGAGAGTTGGACTGATTACAACAGATATTTGAGAACAGATTGTCAAAAGGGACTGCATGTACACAACTGAAAAGTGAATACAAAGCGAAACTAGGCTGACATCTCTATTTAATCTTGCTCACAGGAAAAAATGAAGATTCCTAACTCTATTGTACCACATTTAATTCTGCATAAGCATGAAGTCAAAGTCCTACAAGGTACAAAATAGGAGCAAGTAGATGTGTTTCTACATGGTAGATGCAGCTAGCTATAATATTATATGAAAAAATGAAGAGGTGTAAACCATATTTCCATGCATAAATCAACTTTTAACAACCTGTTATCTCTCAACTTAAAAATGGCTGCTGTGACACTGCTACTCCGATGAGTAATCTGATTTAGTATAGTAATTAACATTTCATTTTAAACTTGAAACTGAGCTGCTTACATAAGTTTTATAAACGTTGGCAGGAAACAGACTGATTTCTGCCTTCACAGACAGTCTAGGATGCCATATGGCAAAAGATGTTTTGAAAGTGCCCATTGTCTCCTTTCTTTGCACACCTTATTGTTATACCTTCAATCTCCCATTTCTTGTTCATGTCCATGAAATTTTAGGAAAACACAAAAGAATCCTGCAGGCATATGGAGTGTATCTTAAAATTTTCCAGTCCTTGCTAGACACTTAGAAATGTGACCAAAAGGACCTTTCAGAAAATGTACTTAGTCTAGCTATAAGACATGACCAATGGTACATATGCAGAGCTTTGGGAATGCTAGAAAATAAGCAAGCTGGATTGCTGTCTGTTATTGTGGTTCATTCACTTTATCCCAGTCTAAGACTTTTACATCTTGTAATTTGTAAATCCTGTTTATACTTTCTAGATACTTGTTCACATTATATGCTTTGTTTACTTATCTGAATGGCGTCTGCCTTAGTCTGCTTATCTTTTTTGTATTAGAATTAGTTATGTGTGTCTTCAATGCAGCACTCGAGATCCTCTGACTCATATATCACAAATGTCATGCTGGCCTAAAATATACCAAGAGACCAAATTTATTTAAAATTTGTAAAGGGTCTTTTTTCAAGTATGTTAAAGAAAACAGAAAAAAAGCCACAGATGATATTACTTGTACAAATGTATAAACAAAATTTTTAACAAGGTAACAAGTATTTCAATAAATGTATACACAGATACTCAGAATTCATTTGTAATTAAATTACTTCTTGTTCTAAATATGTGTAGTGTTAAAGTATAGTGTAGATTTTAAAGTGGGTATTTATAGTTAATAAAAGTTCAGCTGCTAGTATTTCAGCATTTTCTCTTAATAGAAAGAAAGGTGCACCTATCACACATATAAAAATTCAGATTCTGTAGAGTGGCCCCAAAATAGCCCTTCAGATTTCTCTCCTGTTTCCATCAAATTATTCCAGAGTACCACATGTTTTCACAAAGGAAAATTTTACCTTTAAGCTACTGTGTGAATTGTGTGAAGTTGCTCCTTTAAGAAGGCAAGCAGGAATCACTCCTTGTAGTGGTAGTGTGTCCTACTTCATATGTAAATACGTAAACATCATCAAGGAATCATCCAGGGAATAGGCTAGGTGAGAAAACAGTCTTCACAGGCAAAATTCATGCTTTTCTCCTTGTCCTGTGGAGCACAGTTGGTCACACTCTTGTTCTTGGATTGTAAAACATGGTGGTCAGAGAAGTTCTAAGTTCTGTCTTCTGCCACATATTTTTTTCATTCATGACTTTGGCTTCTGGCTCTCATCCTCTTTGTTTCACACTCAGATGTAGGCCATCCGTCTTTCCTGCCCCAAACCTCTATGCTGTTGATTGGGCAGATGCTCTACTTATGTGAAAGGGAACACCTATCACATTTTCTTTTCAGTTCTCAAAAAATCCTTCAAGTCCTAGGATTTACACACTGCCGGTATCACTCTCCTGTTTCTGTATTCTTTACTTGCTCAAACCATATGTAACAATCCATAGCTAAAGGCTTCCAGAAGAGAAAAAAATAGATAAAAGAATAGGGAAACTACAGAGAAAGGTCAATTGCAAATTTTTATACTCTTAATACTTGTGCTCTATATATATTCATATAATTTCCTTTGCAGCAGTCTCAGCAATTCCTTGATCAGATCAATATGTTGGCTTTCAGAAGATTCAAGCTTTCTCCACTGATTAAAGGGGAAAGACTTCATGCACACTTTGAAGGTCTCACTGCAGCATCTGACTTAATGCCTGAAGTAAATGCTCAAGAGCTCATATTTCTTTCTCACTATAAAATAAGCTTATTAAATGATTCACGTTCCCTGAAAACTTGCTATGAACAGAGCATAAAAGACTAGACTTTTTCACTCTTTTCTAAATCTACATACTCAATGATCCTGAGAAAATGCAACTCTGTTGCTTAAGATTGAAAATTCCAAATATGAAGAAAACTACTATATGAATCTTTATCAGTCTTCACAAATTGGGATAAAAACCTAACTTGATTCCCTAGCTGTACTCTTAGCAACAGTCATAATTCAGTACTTAGTTTTGTGTATACAGTTTATTAAGTAACCTTAAAGATAAAGTTAAATAAATTAACCATTCAGTATTTTTTTAATGGGTGCTATGGAAACTAGAATAATTGAAAGTGTTTCCCCTATCTACCTTATTTAAGTGGAATAAAACATTCTAAACAAATGGAAGCTATGAAAAACACCAACATACAGGATCTTGTCTCATTAAAAAATGTCTCCAACTGAAAAAGAAAGTAGTATCTACAGCCCATTTGTGAAAATTCTTTTTTATAGTATCTATGTATCTCATATTGTATCATTTCTAAATTTCTGCCTCTGCAAACTCCTTTCTGAATAATTCTGTTTCTTGAAATGAGCAATTAAAAACTGTTGTTTTCTAGAGAAATCAATTTGTATGACAGGCCATTTTTTAACTGGTGTATTTAGCTATTGACCTGAGAAATTAAATACCTGACCTTATTCACTCATTTGCCTCACACAGGTGGACCTTTAGGTGACTTCCAACAATTTCCAGGTAGAATGAGGCTTAAGGGGATAGAAATTAAGCATCCGTGGTGGTAATTTTACATTAATGCGGTAATGGAATCAATGCACACCCCAGAGAGTTTGTTTCACAGTAAGGTAGTGCCAAGTGGCAGCAATCATGTTCAGTGAATGTAGTGTCAAGATTTTCAAACAATACAGTCCTTCCTTAAACAGGAGTACCACGGTCCAATAACAAGATGCAATTCTGCACGGACTGATGACTCATTCTGGGGTTTTTTGTCCCTGAAAGTGTTACCACAAGAGTGTCCAGCCATCATCTGGTAGTACATCAGCTAGAGATGGTGTGGTTAAGTACTGCAAATAGCAAAGTTCAGGCCCAGTTTTAATGATTTCTACATCATTTTTTTTACTCACTCGCTACTGAAAATGGAAGAAGGAAACTAAATAGAATTAAACTCCCCAAAATTATAATTCAGTTAAAATAGGAGTAAAGCCAGCTATTAGCTCTGCCTGATACTAGCACTGGTCAGAAACAGGTCTATTGCCAAAAGCTCCGTTGTGAATATGGAGTTAACACGGTTTATACCAAGCTTATGATATGGCATGCTGCCAAAGCTCTTTTTCATTTCCTGGCCTTTCAAGGGCAAGGAAAGAAAAAACAACAAAAACCACAAAACCCCAAACAAATAAAGAATAAAAGTGCAACACCCCCCTCCCCCCCAAAAATAAAAAAAATCTAACTCCCCACAATAGAAACAGCAACAACAATAAAAATATGAAGAGTCAAAAAAACCAACCAAACAATCAACCAACCAAGCAATAAAACAGAAAAAGGAGGGGAAAAACTTCCATGTTAAATATTAGACAAATCAACTTGCTGTATTGAAAAAGTATTATTTCCTTGGTAATGACTGTAGATTTTAATTCCAAATAGTGGTAAAGATCCATCTTTTTCAAACTGTGTAGCCTGAAGGTAGCGTAACAATTGAGGTAATGAACTGGAGAGAAATATTTCATTTTTTGAGTCAGTTTCATGAGGGTGTCAGTGGACTAACAATATCAGATAAAAGTATTTTTATGGTAATAATTATTTTGGAAGTGAGACTGTCAGATATTGAGGTCAAGTTTCAAAGCCATGTAAACATATGCAAATGTAATTCTGCACAATTCTTTTTCTGTAAATGTAATTTTTATATCTTTTTTCAATATGGAGAGTTGGACTTCAGTATATAGACCTAAGAGACTGCATATATCTCTGCTATTCTGTTAAGGTCAGACTGTAAAATGCCAACAGAGCTAAGTGTCAGTAAGATCAGTTCAAAATATCCCAAAGGATCCACGTACTGGGTGGGCTAAAAATCACCAAAAGAGCCTGAAATTTCTAACACATATTTTGTGCCTTGTGATTTCTGTACCCATGAGTTCATCCATTGCGCAGTGTAAGTTTTTCCTTCCCTTGGCTTCAGGTATGAGTTTTAGGACCTCATTTGTTGCTCTGTCTAAAGGTAGAGATAATGAATCTTTGATAAGATTTATGATAAAAAATCAGAGGCTTGTTCTACTACAGATGAATATACATTTTTTTTTGTTTCCATGCTTTAAGCCCCATTACAGTGGGAAGGAGACAGAGAAAGAACTTTTCCTCACTCAAAATATGTGGTACAGCTCTGTGGCCTACAGTGATTGAATGGCACTCGATACATGCACAAATAGTTAAATCACCTGCAGTGGCACCAAATAGGTTGATGTTGTTTTTCTTGTGATTGTTATTCTTTTTTTTTTTTTTGAACAAACACTCTCTACAATCATGAAGACATATAATCAGCCCTAGGCAGCATTATTCTGTAAATCTTCTATGCATATAGGTTGAGAAATTGTCTTCTAGAGAAGATATTTGATCTCATTGCTTGAAAGATTTTTCATATAATCTGTGGTTCAATGCTCATGGTGTTATTTAATGACTATTTTTTGTGGAGTTTTTTCTAACATATAAGATATTCCGCTTAGGTCACCAGTTACTTTAATTATTAGCAGGCTTAACTATATGCTGTTTTTTTGTAATGCATTGCTAGTAAAATCGTATGGCCTCACGCTGTCTGCTGTTACTCAGTAGTCAAGTATTTTGAAATGAGATAGATTTCAAGAACACCTATGGGAAAATAGTATATTGGTACAGCCACTTCTCCAGAAAATCCTGTCTGGGGTCCTGTTGTAGAGGAGCATAACCAGAGTGTAAGCTGATATCAAAGGCAAGTACTTGGAAACCCATTCATATGTGTATGAATTGTGCCCCTTGGTGGAACATATTTCCTCTATATTGGCACCAAAATCTTACCTCCAATAATACAGAGGAATGAAAAGAGACTGACCTGCCCAAAGGGGAGGAACTGTGGGACAGTCATCAGGATGATTGGATCTTCAGGGATTGGCAAGCAGGCAGGCTGCTGCATCTGCACGCACAAGACTTCTCCTGTTTGTGAAAAAAACATTTATCAAAAATATAGCAAGCTTATCCCCTCCTTGCTCATTTTAACCTCAAGGGAATAGAATATGTTCATAAAGATTAAAGGGAATGTCTCGTTTTGCCATTAGGTATCTTAGATTGTTCATTGCAGAAGCATGGAATGAATGTTTTTAATGCTCATTTAGCTTTGAAAATTGCATCACTATCTAGGCAATGAAAAATAATGGTCTCCATTCACAGTCAACAATGCACAAAGAAAAGTTAATTTCTGCAAAATGAATGCCATTTAGCATTGCCAAATTGAACTTATACCTGTTTCTTGGATGAATAGTTCCACTGCTGGAAGACATGGCTGGTGATTTTATACTGCATCATCTATTTTACATTTGTGGTTGTACTTAGAAATAATTTTCAGAAGTTAAAATTATACATACCCAAAACTCTTGTAAAGCTAAGTCATAGAGACTGCATGTCAACAGGGTAAGACATTCAAAAATGGGACAGCTTCTTCTACTTGGAAATGGTATTCAATAGCAAAGCTCAGAGGATTTTGAAGTGTTTATGTATATACTGTTTTTAAGTTCATTTGACAAGATATTAGATGTAGTTTGCTGATTGTTTGTGTTGGTTCTTTGGGTATACTTAAAGAATGGATTTAAGAATTTTCTTTCAAAGATGGGAAAATGAGTACGCAAGTAAATATGTAGGAATTTGGTAATTCTTGTTTCTTGTTGGCATTTGTTAGAATATTTTCTTCTGTTCATAATTTTGTTATTTTTTAAATTCTCTAACAGCATATTTACTCATGAGGTTTTTAATACATGGTTTACCAGAGTCTCTGTCTAGAGAGCTACATGCACATTTTCAATGGGTTTTTTCCCTATAGATACAGGTTTTATTGATATCACTAACTGCTGTATCCAAATTTTTACCTGTCACTCAGCATTAATCTGCACTGTCAGGGGCTTTAGAAATGTTTCTAGTCTTTCCTAGCTATACCTGGTCATGAAAAGAATTTGTTTAACATGAACCTTTTCTCTTCTTTTTTTGGGGGGGTTTGGTTGGTTGTTTTTTTTTAATTTTTTCTTTCATTTAGTGCTTCATGGAAATATAGCTAGACCTTCCACTGAAAAATCTTAAACAAAGTAATATTACCTCACAGCTGTGTTAGACAATTATTACAGGCTGTCTGACAAGCTAGAAATTGTTAAATTCGAACATCTTGGTGGCACAGAAAATTAGGACTTAATGTTTATATTGTTGTCTTAATCTTTCATGTTGAAATAGTTTTCTTTAGTAGAAGTATGTAAATGGGAAGAATTTTCTTTCATTCAGATCCCTTCTATAATATATTGAAGTTTGGACTAAAGGAGAAAATTATTCTGTTGTTGTTGGCTAGGATTTTCCCAGGAATGTAAGAAAGGAAAGCCAAGTTACTAATCAAGTGAGGTTTCTTTGTTCTCAGTTTAATCATTTGCACCCATGTAAAATTGATCTGTTGCAGAAAGACCTAAAAATGAAAAAAAGGCAAAACATAAAAATTCCATAAAGATAACCTAAATGTAGTGTATCATTATTAAAAAGCCTAACAATTTGCTTCTTAAAACATACTTGCAAATTTTATTTGAAGGCTTCCATTCCACTCTTATCCTATCTTGTGTATAATTCCCAATATTTTATACCTTTGTTGAATAATAGAACTTGTTTATTCCTATTAATGTACTTAAATGAACTGTTTCACTTTATTCATTTTATTTCTTTTGTCACCCTACTAATTTCTCATCAGCTCTATTTTTAATGTGCGTAGAACCATAGAAAGGTTGATGTTAGAAAAGACCTGTAAGATCAATGAGTCCAAGCATTAACATAACATAACTATGTTCACCACTAAACTATGTCTCTAAGTGCTACATCTACACATCTTTAAATAACTCCAGGGATGGGGACTCCACCACTTCCCTGGGCGGAATGTTCCAGTGCTTAAGAAACCTTTCATTCAATTTTTTTTTTCCTAACATCTAACCTAAACCTCCCATGGCATAACTTGAGGCCTTCTCCTCTTGTTCTTCTACTTGTTATTTAAGAGATGACAATGACCCTTACCTGGCTACAGCCTCGTGTCAGGCAGTTGTAAAGAGTGATAAGGTTCCCCCCAAGCCTCCTGTTCTCCAGGCTAAACACCCCCAGCTCCCTCAACACCCCTCATAAGCAGTGTCCTCCAGGCCCTTCACCAGCTCCATTGCCCTTCTCTGGACTCGCTCCAGCCCCTCACTGTCCTTCTTGAGGTGAGGGGCCCAGAACTGAACGCAGCATTTGAGGGGCAGCCCCACCAGTGCCAAGTATAGGGGTACAATCCCTGCCCTGGCCCTGCTGGCCACACTGTGGCTGATACAGGCCAGGATGCCACTGGCCTGCTTGGCCACCTGGGCACACTCTGGTTCATGTTCAGCCACTGTTGTCCAGCACCCCAAGGTCATTTTCCACCAGTCAGGTTTTCAGCCACTCTGCCCCCAGCCTGTAGCACTACATGGGATTGTTATGACCCAAGTATAGGACTTTTCACTTCATCTTATTGAACCTCATACCTTTTTAATCTGCCCATCAGTCCAGATTGTCCAGATTCCTTTGCAGAGCTTTCCTACTCTCCAGCTTCCAGCAGTCACACCCAACTTGGCATCATCTGCAAACTGGCTGAATGTACACTCAATTCCCTCACCCAGCTCATGGATAAAGACATTAAACAGGAGACTCGCCCCAGTGCTGAGCCCTGGGAAACTCCACTAGTGACTGGCTGCTGCCAGGATGGGACTTCATTCACAACCACTCACTGGGCCTACCCACCCAGACCCTTTTTAACCCAGTGAGAAGTGCCCCTCTCCCAGCCGTGGGCTGCCAACTTCTCTAGGAGAGTGCCGAGAGTGACTGTGCCAAAGGCTTTAGTAAAGTCTAGACAGGCAATGTCCACGGCCTTTCCCTAATTCACTAAGCAAGTCACCTGGTCATAGAAGGTAACCAGATCAGTCAAGCAGAACCTGTCTTTCCTCAACCCATTCTGGTTCAGCCTGATCCCCTTGTTGTCCAGCACATGCTGCTTAGTCAAGACCTTGCCTGACGAGGAGGTCAAGGTGACAGACCTGTAGTTCTCTGGATCCTCTTTGCAATCCCTCTTGCAGATGTGACTGTTTGTGTAAGTTTGGGGGAAAAAATTATTCTGTGTCCAATTAATTTCTTTCTCCAAGCACTGGAACCAGTATGTTGTCTCAGCACACGCACTGAATGATGACTTTGAGCACCTTTTGAAAATAGTTCATTACAACGCAAATATTCTTTTGCAATAAACTTAATGTAACTGTAGAACAGAGATTTTTAAATCATAACGATTTCATTAATAGCCACAATTTACATCAAGATTGGTCCAGATTATGCTGACCACATCTATGCTTCTGGAAAAAGGGACTGTTTTGAAATATTATCAAATAACTGAGCATCCTTACACTGACCCCTAACTTTGTTCACTTTTGGTTCAGCTTGGAAATTTTATTATGAATGTTTGCCACCAGAGTGCAGTCATTTTAGTTTCCAATAAAGCACCATTTAGATGTTTTGGGATTAGAGACAGAAAAACCATTTAGTACATAGAAAATATTCCATAAAAGCAAAAGCACTGAAAAAACAACACAGAGCAAAGACAGGAAAATAACTAAAGGGGGAAAAAAGCAATTTTTTTTCCAGGATCCTGTAAAATACTGTTTTTAACAATGCTATAATCAGGATATTGTGGGCAAGAAGGATCATATATAAGTTACACGTTTTGATTGTCCAGTTCTCCAGGGTATGATTTGTAGTAGTAAAGCCATCTTGACTACAGATTATAATACAAATACTTTTGAAAGGCAAGAAATCTTTTGGTTTTTTTCTGGCTATCTCCTAGATCTAGCTGTGGAGATAATTACAGCTACCCCAAGTAAGGCATGGCAGTAATAGCAGAACTGGACAGAGGTATAGAATACTTGACACTGAATAATTTTGCAAGACTGAGTATATAGATTATTTTTTAAAATAATTTGCAAACATTTTCACTAAATTTATAGTTTCTCTGGCATATACATTCAGTCACTCTTTTTAGGAATTTCAGGTAAAGGACTTTCCATTTTGTAGTATTGATGGGTTGCAAAAACTGTTGTTCAATGGAAAACAAAAAAAATTCCATTCCTGCTTCTTATTTCCAAATTTCATGTTCATGATATTGCTTTGAAAAAATTCATCATGATTTTTATGTAATAACATGCACAAACTCTTTCTTTTCACTTTAGCTCGTAGGTATAATTGTGTTTTCTGGAATATTGCACAATGTAGAATCACATTTTAACTTTACAGAGCTTCTACCTACAGGCAATATTTCCAGAAAATAAGGAATAGTCCACTGAAGCAATATAGTTCCAGTTTGGGGGGACTCCTATTCTGAATACATATTTCATAAACATACTGCAATGAATGGCAGAAGAAATTGAGGAAAGAACAATAACAATAAACCCCAGATTTGTATTGAAATAACTGTAACAGAAAATAGGTTGCAGGTAGGATATAGTGCCAAAGACAGAGTCCCATCAGGTGCTTGTGTGAGGAATGCAAGTGTTGTGTTGCCAGGCACAATTGTAACTGTATTTGTCATGCCTCAGGAAAACCTGAGACATTTTCTTAATCACAGTAATTTCTACACATTAACTGTCCCAAGTGGTGATTTTCTACTGCATGTAAGAGCAAAACTGAAGGCACGCTAAGAGCATCTGAAAATTTCGTCTGAATCCAAATAGACTTTTTTTAATATGTAGAAGCCTCTCTGCTGCAGGTATAATGCTATGTTATATCTTGAGTTGATTTTTTTGACTATATTCTATGTTTAATTTTGACATTGAGCTCAGTAATAATGTGCATTTTATGTACTCATCAGTACAAGTAAGGGTTAATCCGTTATCCCTATATGCAGTTTAAGCTCATTCTGCATCAAAGTTCAGATGATTTTTTAAAACCCTGAGAAGGCAACACAAGCAACCCTGATTAGGCATCTCTATCTTTCTCTGTCAACTGCACTCAAAATGAATGAAAGTGTAAGACACCTGAATTCTGACAAAGGAAACAGTAATGGTGTAACATCTGACTTAGCTGATGAGTTGACTGTTTGTTTCCTTGATGCTTGGATGTTTTTTGATTCCTCCTCCCACAACTTTGATAAACAAGAAAAGCCTCTCATTTGGGGGGAGTGGGAGGGAAAAAGCGGGGGATGCTGGAGATGGGATGGCCAGAATTAGATAACAAGAGCTAAGCACAAGGTCCACATGCCATAGTGATTCATGTGATTGCGTTATAACAGCTCATAATAACCAAGCTCTGTCATTCTTTATAGGCCCAATTTTCTAGTTAGATCTTTTTTAAAGCATCTCCTCATTGTGTGGTTGTTTTATTGAAATGACCATAATAACACTGAGATATTTCTCCCGAGTTATTAAAGTTAATTTAGAATGCAACAATGTGAACAAGTAAATCAAACTCAGCCTAATTAGTATTACTTACTACTTAGATTGGATAGCATCTATATGTCCCAGTGAGGTACTGGGTTTTGTTCTGCCATGCATGATGTAAACAATCTAAATAAAGCATGTGTGCATTATCCTGAAAATTATATTTCACAGTGCCCCAGGACAACCTTTTACAATCCCTTGAGCAAATCTTAATCCAGTTTATGTCCTCCATGGAGAATATTCAATATGAATTAGATATGCCTCCAGAATACAAAGACCTAGTTATGAACTCCTGTGAGGTAGGTTAAAATCATGGCCTCAACATGAAACTGAGACACAGGAGATCTCTGTTTCTAACAGTTCTGTTTCATATTTTCTTTGCGACTCAAGCCTGTCTAGAAGGCATTTAGTGTCCCAGCATTTGCTTATTAGCTGCTGTGTTCAGGGAGAAGCAAGAGTAGGCTGCTCTGTGAGAGAAAACAGGAGAAAGGACTGTGTGCACACTGCAAAGGCAAGGTTCCACAGCATCCAAACAAGAAGAGCAGAGAAGGTCTGTGATGGTAGCCAGACCCAGCTAATATTCCACATCAGCAGACAAGTCTGTAATGATCCGACATCAAGCCAAGCAATCAAATCAAAGCATCAGGGTCAGGATCTGGTCCAGTGATCTTCAGGAAAGCCCATAGTGATAGGGTAGGTCCAAGGTCATGAAATCTTGATATGGCATCCACAGGTCAAGGTTCAAAAAAGCAAAATGCATAACCGTGCACAGCCACAGCAGATTCAGCTTAAGTGCAGCTCCTGAGAGAAGGGGCTGTGGGGCTTCTCACAGCCTTTTCACTGCAGTCTGATCTAAGCCACAAAGTTGCATGGATTCACAGCTGATTTTGAGTACCTGCAGCTTAAGCTGTAGAGGAGTGTGTGCGTGTGTGTGTGTGTGTGTGTGTGTGTGATGGGGATGCACTGGTACTGACAGCTTGAGCATCATGTTGAATGCCAAACTCAGAATGGTAGATGTCCACTAGAGAATTAGTCTGATGCTGACCAGGAAATGCTAAGCTTGTGGCAAAATTCTGCATCCTAAATTACCAGTGTCAAGAATTTACTAAAGCACTAATTTGTGACATCACACAGTTATCTGGGGTTAATTAAAATAAACCTGCCTTCCTTCTCAACCCTTCGTTTATATATTATGCCAGTGGTCAAATGAATATTCAAATGGGGAGTTGGTTTTCTTTTCCTCCTGGATAAGTTTTGATGATAATAGCCTTGAATCCTAATGAACATTCTCATCCGAGGTAAGGAAGATATGGTTTGTAATGCCTTCAGATGGTGGCCCCATGTTCAGAGGGGGACCCAATTGCTTGCATATCTTTCTACTTGAAGTGCTCAAAACATAAACTCAGTATTCTAACAAGCAATGTTAGACCAGTAAGTCGTTCTCTGATTTGGCCAGGTTTTGAAATTGAAAGCAACTGCACATGCACATAAAGAGGGGACTAATTTGGTTAATAAACATACCTTAAGGCTTGAGCTTTTGGGGAATCTGTCTAATTTCTCAACCTTCATGGAGCTGAAGTGTAAAGAAAGCTCTGTCTTCTGCTTCTGGAAAGAAAAATGGAAAAGCTTATACATTTCTGGTGGATTGCTGTGAAAACAGGAGCCAGCTGCCAGCATTTCCTCCATACCCACTGTTCTGCAGGATATGGCTTTTAATCGATCGTTCCTGTTCAGGATTCACTAGCTGCTTCCATACTAGTAATCTCTGTATTTCTATGCCAGAGTAATTTACAGTTCTCTCAGTTTTAATTTTGCTGTAGTGTTATCCTAAAGTTCTTCATCATGCCATTCTGTACGATTAAAAAAAAGCTGTTCAACAATGAAATATAGTAGAGATCTGGTTTTATTTTCCTACAAAAAGCTGTGATTAAAAGCATATATTGATTCCCATTATTTATTTTTTTCCCTCTGTGTGGCTTTCCTACATCAAATTTTCTGCCTCTATGCCTGTGAATTTGCTTCTTACATCATCTTTCAATATCCTGAATAACTTAGTTCACATCTTTATAGATTTCTGAATGATAGGTTTAGTTATCATTTCCCTAGAGGTATAGCCATCTCTTCTTTGCTTCATGCTTTTGGGAAGCAATCATTCTACTCTGCTCTACATCACCCCAAGCAATGCAATGTTCATAAAACATTTTTATCAATTCTCTGCTAATGGTTTTCATACCTGCTTGCCTCCTTACTGATCTCTTATCCTGTCAGATTCTCCCCATCTTTCTTTCATGGTTTTTATTGGATAGTAATGATGAGTAAGATTGATAAATAAACATGTAAATGATCGCTCAGTCTCAGCTTTTCTTCTTTCCCCCTTTTCTGCTTCATCATCATTTCCATCTTCTGAGCTTACTGCTTTAACATTGTCTTCACTCTTGCTCTCTTTGTTCTTGCTATCAGCTAGAATCATCAGCACAGACACTTTACCAAGTCACCTTAGTGACTGAAAAATGTTTGGCTTCTGCACCTTACCTGACCAGTCAATCAAATATTGTGTTGTAGGTGATCTTGCTCCCTCTATGGTTTTCTACTTTATGTCTGTAAATTGAAACTCATGCACTTAAATGCGAGTTCCTCTATCTCCTGCATCAGTCTCCATCTTCTGTGTTGCTTTATACCAAGTCTTTCTTTTCCTTAGGAAGTGTTTTATTCCCAGGCGAGAGAAGCTGCCTGAGACCACAGTTTTAGTAGCATGAATGCACAGTAATACTAAGAGGAATGGAAACAAATAAAGCTCCTTCAGAAACAGAGTACCCTTGATGTGGCTCTGGGTCTATTTGACTGCTCATATCTTCATCTTCTTCAAAATAATGCCCAGAAGGTGGAGTTGTCTTCTAATTAAAGAAGTACAGCTTCCTACCTTATGTTTAAAATGTTTTTCTAGATTATCCCATCATTCAGGAAGTATTCAGTATATCGCGAGAATACATTTTCTTCCATCTGCTAAAAAAAACTGTTTAGCTTTTCGTTAGTTCAACTGGATTTTCTTCGTGCTTGTTATTCAGATTAGGAGATTAATTTTGCTCTTTACATTCCAGATGTGCTGGCTTCAAATAGACATATTAAACTTACAGGGTGCATTGCTAATTAGTAAATAGTAAAAAATGATTAAAATTTACAAAAATGCTGAGCTTCCACTTCTCCCACCCCCTGCCCCAGGGAACATGTAGAAATAGTACCTGGAACATATAGAAATTCTATGATGTGATAGCTATTTCCCTTAATTAGCTTTCTCAGGGAATTAACTTTAATATTTTTTATAATTATTTTAAAGAAAGGTTAATATCTATAAATACAATGTTTAGATGTCTAATTATTGTTTGAACTTTTGATACTAGAATTTTATTCCCATACCTGAAACAAAGATATCATAATGAATGTGAAATCAGAAATCACTTGTTAGACTGAATATGCATATGTGATTTTTCATGAGTCTATGAAATTTGTATATTCTTGAATTTTTCCTCAAATGCAGAATTTGGTCTTGAGCAACAAAAGTACACACAACCAAAAAAAAAAAAAAAACCACTTGCCTGCTGCCTATGATTTTTTTCAATTATGTAAGTTGCAGAAAAAATGTGAGTTATTATTAAATGCATCCTGATCATTGCCTGAAACCATGCTGCTTTCTAAATTGTCCTATATATCATACTGATCATATTATAGTAATGGGTGATCTTTTCCCCACTGCACTATCTATAGAAAACAGAAGAGAAATATTCAGAGATCACTGTTAACTTAGCTTCTTGGTTAACCAAAGCATTATTCTTAACCTTCAAACAGTGAGTCTATTTAAGGAAGAATTTGCTTGACAGCAAAGGAAGGATTCATGCAAAGTTCATCCTTGATCAGTGAAAATATCTATGAAGTGTCTATTTCTGCTTTTGCCTATACAGATACTGTGTCTTGCTACCCAAAGCTTGAATAGTGAGACAGTAGCTGCCTTGGTCTGATGAGCCTCAGGAATTCAAGTGCACAGCAGGCTTCTAGGGATATCCCTGTCATGCCTGCCCATGGAGCAGTAGGTTCTAATTTAAGAATTTATCACTTTTGTATGGATAGCTCTGAGAAGTAGAAGATCTGTTAAGTTATATTTTCTTAGGAGCCTTTTTCTGAACATACTTTCATATTGGTTCATTGTGAGATTTCATGAATATTATTTACAGAAGGAAAACTGCCATGTTGTTTTTCTCATGTTCATGTAAGAGGATGCCACTTCACCACAGTCCTTCTGTTATACATAAGCTTGTAGGTGGTAAGTGAGTTTATCTTTGGACTGAGAGAAGGATTTTAATCAAGCCTGCTCACATGCAGAGCTCTGCAGAAAATCCGGAGATCCACAAGTGAATCTCCTTTAAATAAGGGTTTCACCATTTGTGTTTGTTGCAAATTTTCTTTAAAATGATGGGATTTAAGTGGATAGAGAAAGTCTGTTATAAATATCTCTTCTTCAATATGTCCATCTCACTCTTTGTTGATGATCTAGGCAAGACTTTGTTCCCCATGTATCCAACATGGGCTGACCAGTAAGATTCTTCATTCTATAAAAAAACAAAGGTTTAACATTTAGGGTCAAAATAACTATTCTAGAATATATGATTTTCTAGCTGATTCTTCTTAACAGAGATGTTTTGCAGAAATGCTCATTGTTCAGAATTGCAACACAAAAACCTTTCATATTCATTGTTAAAATTCTTTGTTCTTTTTATTCTTGTTAAAATAATCTATGGCAATAGCAATAATATTTTACCCAGAAATAGATTTAGCAGGAGCTGTTCCAGAAGGGCAGTAAAACATTGTCTGTTTAAAAAAATCAAAATGTGTGAAGCGATGAAGTTTACTAAATGCTGCATAATATATACCTAGTATACCATCAATGAGCAGTCAAAATAGGATAAGAAAATAGCAAATGAGACTGCTAATATGCTGATTCTCTGTTGTCTGTAACAGAGATCCAGTAAAATTCTGTATTGTGAGTTATTGGAAATTATAGACCAACGTGGTTACTGTGCTGTTAAATCACAACACACCCAGAATATTATCACTTATAAGAAAGCAGAATCAGAACTGGTATTGCAAATAAGGGGAGAGATCTGTAGCAACCTGTAGTTCAGGTCTACAGCCTCCCTTGTGAGGGGAAGAGGTGGAGCAGGTGCTACACTCTTCTCTTTGGTGACCAGTGTCAGGAATCACGGAAAAGGCTAAAGTTGTGTTGGTGGAGTTTAGGTTGGATATTGGGAAAATGTTATTCACTTGAAGTGTGGTTGGGCACTGGAAAAAGCATCACAGCACCAAGCTTACCAGGGCTCAACAAACAATTGAACAATGCTCTCAGGCTCATGGTGTGACTCTTGGGCTCAATGTCCTGTGCATGTTGTAATTTTAAAACCTGAATCTCTATTGTGAGATCTGAAGTTGAATTTAGTACATGAGAAAGTATCCAGTTGTTTTTCTGTCATGCCTTTTGGTGAATCAGATTTTCTGTTCAAATTGATTAATATTATTCAAAGGTCTGATTCTGAAATTTTACTAGTTTTTGTTAAATACAGGAGACTAATGGGTGAATACTAGAGAGAAGGGGAAAATTATTAATGACACTTACTTGGTTGGGGTTTTTTTTTGTTGTTTAGCAGCCCAGATCAATCAGAGAGCTACTAGAAGTTGCATTAGGCAGCCTATAACTCACTCAGGGTTACAGGGATCAAGGCAATACATTTCAGCTTTTCTTTTCTAGACATGATCTACAAAAGCTACTCATACAGGAACTACACTATTTTTTTTCTCTCCAAGTTTTCTTTACACATGAATAAACCACTTTTGTGCTGTGCCAAATAATCTTCTTAAATATTATTAACATAATATTGTGTGTAACCAGGTCATTTTTATAGTGATGGAAAATTGTCTATTCCTATCAGCTTGGCATTAATCAGTTGCAACAATATTTTGTGTTGGTTTTAGAATGATCCGTTAGTAGTTATCAATTCTGAAATTTTCAGTACAGCAGTATCAAACAGATTGTCTGCAACTGCAACATGAAAATGAAATAAAAGGAAAATAAATATTTATAAAGGATATTAAGAGTCAATCGATTACAGTTCAAAGCATCTCTAAATTGATTAGACTAGACTATTTACATGGATTCTTCTGAATCAATAATTACTATGGAATCATCAAATATGTATGTATACTTATGTGTAATTGCACTACTGTCTTGTAGTTTATACCAAAGTGCATCAAAAAATTCTGAAAGAAGCCTCCTGTCTCAGGCTTCCTCCACCCAGTGCTCAACCTGCAGCTTGCACTGCAGATGTGCACAGTGAGCACCTGTACTAAATCACAGAATGACGCAATTATAGAATATGCTGAGTTGGAACAGACCCATCATTAAGTTCAGCTCCTGGCCCTGTGCAGGAGAACCCCAGGAATCACACCATAAGCCTGAGAGCTTTGTCCAAGTGCTTCTTGAACTCTGTCAGGCTTGGGGCTGTGACCACTTCCCTGGGGAGCCTGTTCAGTGCCCAAACACCCTCTGGGTGAAGAAACTTTTCCTGATATCCAACCTAAACCTCCCCTGACACAGCTTCAGGCCATTCCCTTGGATCCTGTCATTGTCACCAGAGTGCAGAGATCAGGGCCTGCCCCTCCCCTTCCCATCATGAGGATGCTGAAAACCACAATGAGGTCTCCTATCACTGTCCTCCAGGCTGAACAGACCGAGTTACCTCAGCCATTCCTCATACAGCATCCCCTCCTGACTCTTCAGCATCCTACTCACCCTCCTTTGGGCACTCTCTGATATCTTAATGTCTGTTCCATATGGTGGTGCCCAGAACAGCAGACATGACTTGTAGGAATTGCCATGATACAAATAAATAAGAAGAGAATTATCCATATTGGAAAAGTTTAATTTACCATGATACATAAATATTTTCCTCAGCTTCTGCTTAGGTAATTTTAATTTTAGATGTTTTTTTTTTTCCTAATTTTAGATGTCTTCCCTTTTTTTTCCCGCTTTACATTTTTTATTCTTATTAATATTCTCTTTGACTATTTTTCCAGTAGTATGCAATTTGTGTGTTCGTATAAACAAGCAAAAATACTCATACCGCAGTGCTTAAAAGTATCCTTGTTTGCCAAGCGTTCCATCTCATTAATTCAGGACATGATGATTTGGTATGGTAATTTGAAATAATAATTTTACAAAAAAAAAAAAACTTGTGAGAAACCTTTGCTTTTTTCAAATGAGAAGACATAGTCCTTGTGTGGCAGTTGCAGAACTGAATCATTTGAGTTCCAGAATTTGAAGCATTGTTTTCTAATACAAACCTAACATAAAAAGAATACAATAATGTGCAAAGTGCATGACATCTTACTACCTGTGTGTAAGAACCTTGCGTTTGAGTGTCTGACATACAAATGACCCAGCACACGAATTATATACATTCTCCTCTAAATAGCTTGTTGACTTTCAGTTCACAAGAAGCAATTTTTTTATGCTGCAGATTAAAACTGAGGTAGAGAGCCTCATTTCACAATGGAAATGAGCCAGAGTTTCATTGAAACTAGTCATAGACTAGTATTTAATAATAATATTTGCTTTCCTAAAATATAAAATACAGTTTAAAGTCATACTGAAGAGCTGGGAACTATTTCATGTATCCATCTGGTCAATTATTTCATGTATCCACTGTGTTGGGTCAATTATTTCATGTATCCACTGTGTTGATAGACCTGAACTAGTTGCGTCTAGTCGAATTCCATTAAATTATCTTACACCTTGGAGCATCAGAGCCACATTAGGCACATCCTCATAGAATTATTTGGCAAAGTATCTAAAAAAAGGACTTTATAATCTGTGTGGATCTGTAAGGGGCAGACTTTGAAGGATGTGAAATATGCATTGTTGACTCATACTCCACTTTCCATCACCCAGGATGCCTGGGTAACTTTCCATGGCACTGCTTTCCAGCATCTCATTCCCAGTCTGTATGGAAATCCAGGGTTTGCCTCATCCCACATGTCAAATCCAGCACTTTCCCATGTTGAACTTCACATGGTTGGTGATTGCCCAGTCCTCTATTAGGGTCTCTCTGCAGGAGAAGTCTCCCTGCCTTTGAGGGAGCTTTGGCAGCTCCTACCAGTTTCTTACCATCTGTGGACTTGCTTAGTACCTCTTCCAGTCCTGCCACCAAGTCATTGCTGAAGTTGTTGGTGAGAACAGAGCTGAGGATGAAGCCCTGTGAAACTCTCTAGTGACAGGTCACCATCACCCTTTGTGCCTGACCTGTGAGCCAGTTGCTCACCCATCACATGATGTGTTTGTCCAGCTGAATGCTGGAGATTCTGTCCAGAAGGATTCTGTAGAAGACAATATGAAAAGCTTGACTGAAATCCAAGATCACATCTACTGGCTTCCCTTGATCAGCTAGGTAGGTTACCTTGTCATAAAAGGAGATCAGGCTTGATAAGCAAGACTTTTGTTTGATTATAAGTAAAAAATCTTTTCTGAACCATGAGTGGGAATATGTAGGATCATAGAAACATTTAAGTTGGAAAAGAGCGTCAAGATCATTGAGTACAACTGTAAACCCAACACTGCCCAACAAACACATATATTTATATTTTTTCCGTATAAGCTATAAGTCAAAGTTTTAGGTTTTATGCTTTGCTTTTGTTATTCATCACCTAAACAATAACAAATATTTTTGAATTTTTTGTTCTGAGTATTGTTTAGGTGCCATGATAAATGGCCCTATTTAAAATACAGAGAGAGACAGAGTACAGAAAGTACTATGCTAGACCCTCACCATTTATCCAGTCCTAAAGTGGTTTTCTGTTTTGCAGAGTGAATTCCATTGAATAACATTGATTTCCTATTTCAATAAAGGGAACTGTCATCCAAAATGGGGATGAAATATTAAGGCTCTACTATCTAATTAGATAGATAGCTAGATATGTAGAAGCACCAATAAATACTGTGCAAATAAAAAAACAGCCTAGTATTGTCTTATACAGGCTGTATTTAATTTTGAAAACTAAATAACTGTTAGTTTAATTTTATTTATGAGAAAAATAAAATTATTTTTAAATTTTAAGAGCTATTGGAAAAACCTATTTTTACAATGTTAATATATTCTGTATAACCACTGATTGCATGTGAAAGCACGCAATCCATTTTATGCCCCAGTAATTCTGAAACACCTGAACTCTATTCCCTCCACACACCACCTGAAAATTCACAAGACTAAGCGTCCCCCTTAGTTCTGGGAATGGATTTGGCAATTGAAGCCTGGAGGGGATTGTAACCAGCATTATAAAGCCCTGATAGTTTTATAATGGAAAGCTTGAACCAACCTGAAGTACCACCTCATTAATGTGATTCTGTATACATAACCAGTCTGAAAATAAGAGGCAGTTATTAAGGAATATATTTGTAGAGTTAATATTGTTAATTTTGTAATTTTACACTTCTGTTGGATTTGAATCACAGTTTTCTTCCAAATAAAAGTTCTGATGAGACACCTAATGTTTTTTTACTTTAATTTTGCTGTTCTGCTTGTTTTTACAGCTGTCCCCCACTGTATTTATGTTTTATCCCCTTGCAGAGTCCTTGCAGTGAAATCATTATGCAGATCAAAGTATAGTCCTGATATCCAAACTCTCCCACCTACATTAGCCTCTCCATGAATTGATTAGGAAGGGCATTGCACAGGAAATATCTATCAATGGGGCTTACATTAAGAATGGAGCTAGGCTCCAAATGTGGTGTTTGTCATCTCTCTGACTGTATGTAAACACTTGCAGCCCTGTCAATTCCTTTAAAGTAGTTTGAGTCTTACTAGACACTGACTGTGTTGCCATGGAGTTGTACTTAGATTTCACAGCAAAGCTGAAATAGATTTCCAGGTGATAGTTGAGTTAGAAAACAGGGGAAAAAACCAGAATGAGTAAACCAAATTCCAAACTGACTATTATTAGATTTGACACCTATTTCTTCTGTCTTGATATATCTGTTATAGACATAACACCGGTGTTGTTTGGGTATTGGGTTTTTTTTCAGGTGGAAAAAATTATGAGCTCAGAATGGAGATTATTCTTTAAAGAAAAAAAAATTAGGTGCTAGACTGTTCTACTTTACTTTGTATGAAAACAACAAGGTCTTTTAAAATGGTAATCTCCTTAATGTATCTATCTTGAAATTGTGCCTGTATAGAGGATAAAAGTTCTTATAGTGATTCATTAGCCTGTATCTAGAAGTTATGTTTCCCAAAGCAATTTTAAGCATCCTCTTACTTTTATTGTCACATTTGATCATTTTAGAAGTTGCTCTGAAGATACAACAATGTCTTTATGTATGAATTTCAGGGTATAAGCTGGTACATTCAATGATCCCTGTTAAGAAATTTAATCAGAATCTGACTGACAAATGCTACAATCAATACCACACAATTAATCCATAGCAGAACTGCATAATAAACAGAAGATTATGCTTTCTGAGTCAGTTATTGTCCTATGAATTCCTATTTTACTTGAAATGTGTCATTAAAAATTTTGTTATTGCTGTACTGTTGTCACTCTATGATGCTTTAACATAGGAAACACAATTTTAAAATTTGTATGATTTTATGATTTCTCTTGCTAGTGGCTAGCATTCAGAAGCTTCCTGCTGCATCTGTTTTAACTGACATCAATTTCCCCATGAAAGGAAGAAAAGGAATGGTTGATTGGGCACGAAACTCAGAAGACAGGGTTGTCATTCCAAAAAATATCTTCACTCCTATGTCAACAGGTAAAAAAGCATATCAGCGTGTGAGTTTTCTATTAGCTTTAGCAAGGCAACTGTGACTGTCTCATGGGATCACTGTATAATATGGGAGTAGTTCTTTTATTCCTCTTCAAAAGAAATACAGTACTCATAAGTTTATCCTAGAGAGAAATGAATGGGCTTAATTTCAGCACCTTGGACAAAAAGTGCTGCATAAATCCTAGACATTATTTTCTACACCAAAGAAACAATGCTTTACTTAGTTATTGTGCACGAGATTTAATCTGTTTGATATGAGGTGAGCTGAAGTGCAGCTCTGCTGAATCCCCTGAAGCTGCTGTGTTCCAGCAGACACTCATTCCAACATAACTCTTACCAAAGGAAGCTCAGCAGGCAAATTAGCCTAACTTCAGGTCCAATTTATAAATATCATTGCAGTGCAGATCTCTGACATTAGAGAATTTACAGACATTCTTTGAGAATGTTTAATTATAAGTGTAAATTAACAAGAATGGATGTCAGCATACAATGATGGATTTTTTGAAAATGTGATTTTTGATGGTTTAAATCTTTTGATATGCTCCTGTGCTACATTTTTATGACAGACTTCTAGGAGATAATTCAAAATTATGATGGTTTATTTGAAATAAAACTTCTATTGCTAAAATAAATGTTATTCAGAGATTTTCATGCTGATGAAAGCTTGGGAAAGAAAGTATTAAAATGTTTTTCCTTACTCTTTTCAGAACTAGATGAATCAACTGTATTTGTACTTGGAGCCGTGCTATACAAAAATTTAGAACTCATTTTGCCCACTTTGAGGTAAGAAATTTCATAAATACAATATGAATTGAACTATTTCAGGATAATAAATCTACTATAGGTCAGAATAAAAGCAATCAAGGCTATTTGCATATTAGTACTGCTGGATATTTTTTTCATTATATTTATAATGTTTATGCATGTATTAATCTTTTGTTCATGCTTAGTTACTTATATGATATAAGTAGCCTTTTCATCAAATTGCCCTAATTTCTATTTCATGTAATCTATATTAAACTTAATTACAGAAATGTTTGATCAGAAGTATATGCAGTGATGTAAATTAATGCTCAGGCCACTTGTGCTTCAATCTGCTGTTTGCCCAGTTAGTACAAATGGTCTTGTCATGACATTATAACTTGATATACTAAACTTGTCTGCTCTACTTCTACAGAAGTTTCTAGCAGTAGTTTTCCAAATATTTCTTCAGTGCAAATTGTATTCAGAACCGGCAGCAGGGCTATAGAGAAGATCTGTTTTAGAAACAAGACATGCATGTGCTGAACAGCTGGAGTATATCAGTTTTGTGGGCCATACAGATAAAGGAAGGCCTCTTGTTTCACTGTTTCCTTTCTGTACTCACCAAAAGACAATTTGGAAATAAATATTTCACCTCCTATTTTCTAATTACCAGTTATGTTAATTTCGTGGTCCATTTATACTATATTATTTTATATGATCCTGGTCTTTTAATGCCCTTTTATAGTACAAGGAGCACATGCAGATTGTGTCCCAAAAGGTGCTAGTGAATTCACAATAGTTAGAAAAGACAGTAATAAGGAAGACACCAGGACACTTTTCCCTACTCTGCTTAGCCCAAACGTCAGGATTTGAGACAAAGAATGGAAAAGCAAGAGGTTTTTTGCCACAATCTATCTGAAAACAAAAAGGGATAGTTCCTAAGAAAATTAAAAAACTACTTCCTAGAAAAGTTTCAGCGTGCTGTGCAATGAGGAGCTGCAATTTAGGGACAAAAATGTCTCTGAGGTAGGGCACAATTTGAGCAGTGTTGTCCTGACAGAACACCTTGAAGCCTCGAAGTGCTGGCAATGGCCATCTGTGCTTAAGGCATGATATAAATGACAGCTCATCCACTTCTGAAGTGTCACCAAGCACTTTCCATCTATTGTACCAGTTTCTCAAATTAGCCAGGAAGGAAGAGATGTTTGTAAAAGATTTTTTTTTACCCCATACTCAAAGAACCATGACAACTGACTTATTTGATTTAGTTCTTTTTGGTAGACCTTAGTAAAAATCTGCCAGTCCTAGGAAAGCATCAGTATGGCCATGTGCTTTTCAGATCTTTACATTTTAAACAGCAGTCTATGATCATGCCTTTTCAACTTTCACATGTCCATAGTTTTAATTTACAGAAAAAAAGGTGTAAACTTTATATTCTGAATATTTGCTTATATGAAAAGTCTTTCAGGGCTCTTATTTCATCCATTATGAAGGTGAAGTTAATATGCCTTACTGGATTTTTCCTAGAAACAAAATCATACCAAGTAATGGGAACAAGGGCAGAACAGGGGCATAAAGTGTAGCAATGTAAACACTATGGATTATGGGTGCTTTTTTGTTCCCAAATTTTTTTGCTTTTGTCTATTCTGCTTTCAGCTGATTACTTATTTACACTGCAAATTTAACCACTTCTCTGTACATTTTAGTTCACAGATAGGTTTTGAAACATACTTTACCAAAATGGTCTTATAATCTATGGATATCTATTAACAAATGAAGTCTTTAGAAATTTAAAAACAGAGGTATCCTACTTTGCCCCTGAATTTGTTCAGTATTATTTGAATCTAATTCTCAGATGTGGAAAGGAAACTAGCACTATTACTTTCTCTTATGTATGTGAATGAGGAATCAAAGTAGTTATTTATCTGTGATATAAAAATATAATACATGCCCAGGTACCTCTTGTCTCTTCTTTGTTTGGAATATAGCACTTTGAATTTCCTTAATGAAATATATTTCTTATAATGAAGCTATACTGAAACTTTTAAGCTTACATCTCTTACCTCATCAGGAAGTGTATCATGCTGGATTTCTTTGCCTATGGCAGTCATTTTCAAAATATGATCTCATGGCCTTAAAATAGTACCTCAAAAAAGTCACAATTTCAAACTTTTTTCATAGAATTATAGTATTGAAAGGTTTGGGTTGGAAGGGGCCTCAAAAGATCATGTAATTCTCACTTCCTGCCCTGGGCAGGGCCACTTTCCAGTAGACCAGGCTGCTCACAGCCACATTCAGCCTGACTCTGAACATTTGTAATGACAGGACATCCACAGCTTCTTTAAGCAACCTATTCCAGTGTGTCAACACCCTTATTAAAAAAATTTCTTCATTGTGTGTAATCTACATCTATCCCATTTCAGTTTAAAACCTTTGTGCCTTGCCCCTATCACTACAGACATTGGTAAAAGTTCTCAGTCTTTATCTTAGGCCCCCTTTAAGAATTGAAGGCCTGCAATAAGCTGTTCAATGGAGCCTTCTCCAGGATGAAAAACCTCAGCCCTCTGAACCTTTGCTTTGGACTAGGAGAGATATTCCAACCCTGTGATCATTTTCATGTCCCTCCCCTGGACCTGCTCTAACACTTTCATGCATTTCTTGGGCTGGGAATTTCTCAGATGGACAAAGTACTCTAAATGATGCCTCACAAGAGCAGAGTAGAGACCCACAATAGCCTCCCTCACCCTGCTGGCCATGCTTCTTTTGATGCAGCCCACATTGCCAGCTCATGTTCAATATTTTATCTACAATATCCTCTGGTATGTCTTGACAGGCAGCTCGCAGTCCCTCTACCCTCTAGACTGTATTGATACCAGGGATTGCTTCAACCCAGATGCAGGACCTTTCCATCAGTTTTGTTGAACTTCCTGAGTTTTGCATGGACCTGGCTCTCAAGCCTGTGAAGGTCCCTCTTGATGGCATCACTTTCCTCCACACTATGGATGTCAACCACACTGTGGTGTCATCTGAAAACTTGCTGAAAGTGGCCTCGATCCTTTTGTCAATGAAGATACTCAATACTCTTGAGTGCATTTTAACACATTCAGATATTTTAATGTTCATTCATATAGAATGTCAACAAAACCTTTGATACTGTCTCCCATGGCATTCTCCTGGAGAAGCTGGCAGCCCATGGCTTGGACAGATACTCTTTTCACAAGATAATAAACTAGGTTGGATGACCAGGCCCAGACTGGTGGGGAATGGTACTACCTCAAGTTGATGAACAGTATCTAGTGGGGCTCCCCAAGGCTCAGTATTGTGATCATCCCTGTTTAATGCCTTCATTGATCTGGATAAGGGGATCAAGTGCACCCTCAGTGAATTCACAGATGATACTAAGTAGAATCATGATCTACTGGAGGACAGGAAAGCTCTGCAGAGGTATCTGGACAGGTGGAATCAATGGGCTGAGGCCAAATGTATGAGGTTCAACAAGGCCAAGTGCTGGGTCCTGCACTTGGGTCAGAACAGCCCCATGCAGCCCTTCAGGCTGGGGCAGAGTGGCTGGAAACCTACCTGGTGGAAAAGGACCTTGAAATGTTGGTCAAGGGCAGGCTGACCAGGTGGCCAAGAAGTCCAGTGACATCCTGGCCTCTATCAGCAATAGTCTGAGCAGCAGGACCAGGGCAGGGATTGTCTGCTTGTACTCTGACTCGCTCCTTGATGAGGCCCCATCTCAAATCCTGTGTTCAGTTCTGGGCCCCTCATTACAAGAAGGACACTGAGGTGCGAGTCCAGAGAAGGGCAACGGAGCTGGTGAAGGGTTTGAAGCACAATTCCTATGAAGAGAGGCTGAGGGAGCCAAGTTTGTTTAGCCTGGAGAAAAGGAGGCTCGGGCGATCTCTTTTCATTCTCTACAACTTCCTGGAAGGAGTTTGTAGCCAGGTGGGGGTTTAGCTCTTCTCATAGGCAATTAGCAACAGGACAAGAGGAAAAGGCCTCAAACTCTGCCATGGGAGGTTCAGGTTGAACATCAGGAAGAATTTCTTCACTGAAAGGGTACTTAAGCATTAGAATAGGCTTCCCAGGGAGGTGTTGGAGTCCCTGGCCCTGGATGTATTCAAGAAATGACCGGATGTAGCACTTAGTGCTATGGTCTTGTTGACAAAGTGGTGACCAATCAAAGGTTGGATTTGATGATCATTGTTGTCTTTTCCAACCAAGTGATTATGTGATGCTGGTGATTAGGTGATTCTGTCACTTGAAGTTGGGAAAAAAGCTTGCAGCTTTTTAGTGCTGAATTTGTTGAGTTCTTACACTCCGTGAAAATTTGAACCAACGTGCAGGTTTTAAAGTTATGTTTATGATGGTCTGTTTTTTATTATTTTACACTTACTTGGGTAAATGAATGAAGATTTCTATATATCCCACTGCATTTGGAAAAGGTTTACTCTAGTTTGCTCACATTTTGCATTGAAAAAATATCTTGCACAGGTTTATATTAGCTACTCTTTGTACTAATGTTGCTTAAATGTAATAAATATTATTGTAATAACCATATTAGTGCTGAACACAATGATATGCTTCACTGCATTATTGTTCTCTATGGAGCAAACACTGTAAGATGTAAAGGAATGTAATATCATTTGTTTTTTATATGATGCCTAGAAGTACACACCACAGGAATTAAAAAACATTCTGGATATGTATCTTATGTGATGATTTTCTAAGTAAAATGACAGTTAAATATATAACAAGGGTGAGAATAAAGATGAAAAAAATTTAAACCAAGGTAAAATAAGCAAAATAATCTCCTGATTGAGTTTGAAGGCCACATCATTTACACCTGATAACCTAATAATAAAGGTGATTTCTACCAGCTGCAGTTAGATATCTAGAAAGCTTTACCAGTTCCCATGTCATTTCAGTCCTGGCTTTACAGGAGTTAGGGTGGGAATAGAGAAAATATTTGGTTGTAGTTTCCAGTAGAATAAAGACAACATGCATTTCAATGCATTCCTTAATTTTGTCACTCAGAGGTATGCAAACTTCTGCATCATCACAAGGAACTGCTTTTTAAAAATAAACAAACAATTTTTAAAATGTCAGTATATTTTTAGGAAAAATCTTCCAAAGTACCTAACAAAATCACAATCTGCTACATCGCAGGTGTTCTGTGAGTAAAATGAGGATTTCATTATCTAGAACAGCCTATACAATATATTTCACAAAATCCAAGATTAGCTGCATTATACCATATGTGTTTGATTTTCCTTGGTTTTACTAGCATAGAGTCTACTGGAAATTACTAAACGCAGTGTGAGATGGAACTTGGTACTGCATTAATATAGAAGTTTTTGGACTTGTGTTTAATCCTATGGGTACATGTACATTCAGAGAATTTTTCCATGAGTATTTAAATGAGAGTTTAGGGAAACAAAAAGAAAAGGTTCTTCCTTATAAAAATGGAATAATGGGGTTTTTTTCCATGCACAAGTAAATAAACTTCATCTGAATCTATTTCCTAATGTATTTTGCTGCATTGCACTGTTCTTGTAATGTCTTACGGCTTTTTTCATAGCAGATTTTGAAATATCAGATATTTTCAGAACTTGAGACTGAGTATTATTTCCATAGCTCTTGCACCCCTGAGCACATTTATGTTATTGTTAAGTTCACAGAAAATTGATTCTCAGTACAATACTCATCTAAAAGATATTATCTATAATTTCTCTCTTGAGCACTGTGAAGAAATCATTGCATGTTGCCATAATATAAAATAGTTTTTAACTTTTCCTGTAAGAAATAAGAACAAATAAAGAATCAATGATTTTGCTGTATCAAGAGGTTTTTTTTCATCACTAAAACGGCCACCACAAATTTCTTGCTAAAATTTTTTTCACTGAAATGTTCTTTCCCCCCATTTGAAACGTTGTTTCTAACCCTGAACTTCAGGGGCTGTACAACCAAAAAAGATCCTTAAATTTTTTGGGTCAGCTTTCTTAGACTAAGGATGTACCTCAGACAGGCTTTTATTGCATCACATTACAGATTTAGCATCCATAGTTTTTCTGTAATGCATTCAACTTTTACACATTGATCTACAACTTCGATCATGCTGTCTTGGGATAACAACATGCCTTATTCATAAGTTCATTTTTCTTAAGTAACAGATTCATTCTAAAAAGAGAAGAAGACATGAATTTCATGCCACATAGAATCAATATGATTTCTCTTATATAAAAGAATATGCTCAAACTGTATATACCCTGATAGGAAAACAGCTTAATTAAAAAACTCTTTTATTAATATCATTATTAACTCACATCAGAAAAATGCTCTAGGACACCAGCTCTGAAAGCATTTCTTGAGCTTTTACTCCATCACTTTGCTATCTTGAATCTTCAAGGATTTATTCAGGCATAGTTTCCAAGAAATTTAATAGATTGTTTTTGAATAATTTATTTCAAAACTTAACCCTCATGAGCATCTTTCTGGACTTTCAGCTGAGCACCATCCTGTAAAATTTCATTTCTCATTTAAGTTGAATTTTAGATTATTTTTGATGAAGGATAAGGAGCTTAATGGTGGAGTCACTCTCCAGTATAAAAAATCTGTAATATAATGCACTTTCCCAAGTGTGAGATGGATCATCCCCATTCTATGTCATTCACAACATTAGAGGGACTGAAGCTAAAATGTCCAAGGACATTTTGTAAAAGCTGATTACTTAAATTCCTGGATAAGTGTTCTCAAAACTAGGCTGTTTTTTACAAAAAATATCTTCAACAGAGATAGCAGTTGCACTGCACCAGTGGTTTTGAGATTTTTTTCAAATTTTTGAATTTTTTTTGACTACAAAGCTTTCAGATTCAATTTAGAGGCATCTTAATATGCTGGGTGAGTTTAGAATGTACTTTAGAATATACTTGACAGACTGTATTCTTCCAGGGACTGTCCAAGCAATTAAATATGAAATATGCAAGTAGGCATTCAGCCCAGACAGGGCAGCAATGAGGGATGCAGTTTTCATTTCACAGTGATGTAGGGACTTATATTTATTTTCTTGCGAAACAGTTTGCTAGGGGCTCTTGTGAATGTAAGGGGATTGGTAGAGTTTTAATGATACTGAGGTAAAATGAATGTACTGAAGTTGCAAACTAGGTGCTTAGATGTGCCTTCAGATCTCACCCCAGAACTGTTAGAACTGCACCAAAAGGAGATGATAAACCAAGGAAAACATTTTAAATCACAAACACTGACAGCAAAAGAGTACTGGAGTAGCAGTATTCACAATAGTTTGCATAAATTTCCAAAATTGATGTAGTCTCTGGATAAATAGTAAGTGCCATTTTCTCTTGTCATGATGTGTTAGAGAAATCAAGTATTTTATTTTTTTAGAGTTTTATTTACTTTGGGGGAGGTTGGTTCTCTTTCAATGATTACAGATATTCAGCTACTATAACTCAACAGAATGCTCTGAAAATTAGCTAAACTTTACATTTTAACCTGATAGATACATTTTTGTCAATAGTGTGTGAGATTTAAAGTTTAACCGAAGTGAAGAAATAGGAATTAAGTAAAATAGAAAGTCAGTTCCATTATATTTACATTATGTGATTTGGCTGAGTAAAATTGGACTAGAACTCGTACCTTGCCCCAGAAGTACAATTTCATTCCTTGTGCTGAATGAAATGCCTGCTGAGCTAAGTTTCTATTACGGTAGCCATGGCAATTCCTGTTTCAATGATCCAGCAAAATGGAATTCTCTCCTAAATACAAACTCCCTAGAGAAAATAAGCAATTAAACAACAACAGAAGCAAAAGAATATTTATGCTATTATAATTAGATCTAAACTGTTTTGTTTCTTCTTTGATAACATCCTTTGAAAACATCCTTTGATAACATCCTTTGATGACATTTCTGTGAGGTGTGGAAAGCAGCATTACACACAAAGTAAACACCATAATGATCACCAGAAACAGTCAGGCTGATAACTGATGGTCATTCTAGACCTGATGGGGTCATAAGAAGCAAGGATCTCAGACATGAACATGTCAACATGTCTTTATGGCTGTATTAGCATAACCTTGGCATTACTAGGTCTGTCCTGAAAGGTTGCTATGATACATAGCGTTCCACATTTTACATGAAAAAATAAATTGATGATGCATTAGAAAAATTGACAGAAAGTTATTATTCTGCATAACCTGGTACAGTAACATAAGACCAAATCTAATCTCACATATGAGAAAAAATTCATTTGTTTTGGCAGGATTTGTCAGGGGACAATTGTGGTTTAAATTCTGAACAGTATTTAGCTGATGAAATTGCCCACTCAAATACCAAATACAATTTTTTTAGAATTGAAAACAGGTATGTTTTTTTCATGAGCACAGAATCAACAGAACTGTATAGTCTCCCATTGCACTCATCCATCTTCACAATCTTACTGTTAAGGGTCAGAAAACACCCCAGCACAGCACCTGGGAAGAAAAATGACTGTCTTTTATAAAACATATCTAGTATAGATGAGATACACTGAAACATGTATAGAATGTTTGTGTTACCAATGCATTCTTCTAATCGATAAATAGTAATTTAAGGAATTGCAGTTCTGCATCATTGGTGCTTTTCAGTCTTCAATGTGTGGAGTACAGTTGGAAATAAATGTTTTCACCACTTTCAACAAATTATATTCTCCCTTAATATTTGTCAACTAAAGTCACAGAAAATACCTGATGAAATCTTAAGATGTAGTATTTGAAGTCTCATTTAACCTTATGAACACTTAAATTTTCCATTTTTGCATTTTCTTATAGGAATTTTACAGTTGTTAATTCAAAAATCATCGTTGTTACTATACGACCTGAGCCTAAAACTACAGATTCTTTCCTGGAGATAGAGCTGGCCCACCTGTCTAATGTAAGTACAAGGATAGTTGATATGCTTTTACAAGAGTATTTGCCAGATCAAATGAGAGAAAAGTGGTGTTTTAAATATCAGGTAATAAAAAGCAGTATAACTTCTAAAACTTAAGCCCAGGAATAATGTAGCCATCTTTGAAGGAATGTGTACTTGTTTCATGCATCCATATAAACAAAACAAAATTCATTGCTGTTTTGTGAATGTTGAGGGCTTTTGTTAAGCAGCAATTTCTAGTGAATAGTTTCCATTAAATGCATTCATGGTTACAATTGAAAATGTATTATTGAACTGGCTACTTAACCTTTTGCTCCCTGCATAGGTCATAGAGCTATAATTGTTCTTCAGGCGCTTTGTTCCTTTCTTTCATTATTTTACAGAAGCCAGTTTTTACTTAACCCATTGTAGCATACTGAAAAAATGCTTGGGTTCCAATTTAGCTTACAGTCCTCATAAATGCCTGAGATTTTTTTGTGCAATCATTTAAATTCTACACTTTTCAGGCTTTAATCTCACATTAAAAAGGTTATAAATGTGGGAAAAAAAGGCCTTTATTTCCAAATAAATGAAAATATAAATATTTTTTTCTTTCTCTTTTTAGCAGTCTCTCAGTGCTCACTGGGAGAATAAAATGCATCTTTGGTGGAAAAATTTTGTCATATACAATACTGGGAAAATAATGTTAAATAGCAAGCATGGGGCTTATTTGTGTGAAGGCACAATATATAAACTCTCTCTGTTTATGCTTTAAGAGCTAGCGTTAGCTTTGAATAAAGTCATAAAGAATCAGAAGAGACAGTTACTCAAACTTTTGAAAATAGTATTGCTATGCAAAAATCTTTAAAACTGTAATTTTTCAGTTAAAATTACTTACTTAAGTGGTTATATTGAAACAATTCACCTAGAGACGTTGCAAATATTTCATTCAGTAGCAAAATTGAAGTAGTGAGTCTGGTCAAAAGCATGAAGAAAACTTTTTGAACTCTGGATCTTTCATTAACATTTTACGCAAGGTTAGAAAAAATTATTTTGCCATCAATGGTCATTATGACCTGCCATTTAGTTCCCAGAAAAAAAACCAATGCAAAAAACATCTTAGTGATAGTTTGGCAGAGAAAAAGGAACAGAAGAACATAAGCTGAGCTGACTCATTACCTTTCAACAACACTAAAAGTGTATTGATGAAGAATTGTGTTGATTTGGGATTTTATGGTTCTCTGTTTCAATTTATTTATAAGATGGTTTAGGACATGTAGATATAATTTTCTGTTTTGTTTTATTTTCCTTCAGACCTAGATTTCATTGTCTATATTAGGAGAAACATAATTTTAAGATAACTTTTGTTTCTGTCTGATATTTTACTAAAGCTATTACAAAATATTAGCAGAAGTAAACACAAATTAATCCTATACATCAGAGGAAAAACCAATCACCTTTGAAATAGAGTACTTGTTTTGATTTTACTATGACCATTATTAAGAAGAATTTATGGTAATTTTCAATGCTAGATTTTATAATCAATTATTTTAACAATGATTGAGGGCCTATTACACAAATTGCAGAATATGACATTTATATTTTGAAACTGAAATCACTGCTTGCAAAAGTAACAGGTAAGGTGGCATGTAGGGTAACAGGTAAGAAAAAACTTCTCATTAATTTTGTCACATGCAAGAAAAGAAGTTTTAAAATTATATATGAAAATAATACTCATAAGCAATGTAAATAAATAAAAAAAATAAAACTCGTAAGCATTGAAAATATTTCTAGACCAAACACAAGCTAATAAAACAAGCACAACACAGGCAGGAATAGACTAATAAAAGGTTGAACTGCTCACCCCAGAAGGAGATATTCTACAAAATTCTTAGAGAGCGCTTTCTTTTTCAACTCTTTTTTATCAATCCCTTTGATTAATTTGCAGAGCAAGTTTTTGCCAAGTTTGAAAAACTTGGAAATTAAACTTCATTGTTACAAAAGATCAGATTAGAGACACTGATTGTCACTTTGCTTTGGCAATCTTTCAGTAGCAGAATATTAATTAATACTGTATGAGCTAGTGTCTTGCCAAAGCAAAATGATAATAACCTTTCCAATACATATCAGATAATTTCTCTTTTTTGGTTCAGTTTTTGTTTTATAATCCAGAGAAGCATCAAGTGCTTGGATCAAATTTCCATGCATGCTGTATTTATGTAGGATCTCAATCCATCTGAATATACAAGTTGGATTGACAGATACAATGACAATATATTGCTTCAGAAAATCTGTGAATACAAAATCAGTTATGTAATTTTAATATCTTTAAACATTTTGTCACTTGTGTTCAAGACTTAGCCTTCATAATGAAACTTTTTTCCATAAATGGAACTAAAGAAATAAGGCTGAAGATGCCCAGAAATAAGAATTTTTTAAATTTGAGTATTCCTTTAGAATCCAATTCTTTGCTGTAATTTTTTCAGCTGAAAGTAAGAATTTATTCTATTATAATATATTTCCATAGAATGAGCTTCATGTACATACATCAAGATAAAACCATTGTTAAAATATCTTTAATATGGGAACATTATACATTATTGGCTCACAGATTAAACATTATGTCAGTTAAATAGATTAATTATTAAAGAGAAAATATGTTCTCTTTCATCTGATTTTTTTAATATCTCATTATTATATTTGTTCTTTCCAAACCTTTGTTCTTACAAATGCTGTTCATTTATTCAGAACAGTTTGTTTGCAAATTAATTTAATGATGATATTTTAAGCATTTTGTAGAGCATGCCTACTAGTACATAGGAGTATATCCACACATTTGTTCTTTCACCTCCTTATCTATTGCCTAAATTAAGTAAATAAGATATTATGAAAAAAGATGGGCAAATGGATCATTTAAAAAGAGTTAATATGGCTAGTTAAAATCAGGCTTAAAATACCAATTTATCAACATTTATGATAATGTCTTAATTTTTTATCTAGTTTATTAACAAAACTGGAGGATTATCTTTTGGAGGAAGTGCAAACCACAACTGCATGTGCTGTTTGAGATATATTGCATGGTATTTGGATTTGTAAATAAATACAAATATAAAAGAAAGCTGACCAGAGTGGAATGTGGGTTGCAATGCATCATTGCTCAGTTGGTCAGAGCATTGTGCTAATAACAAATATCACCAAGGTTGTGGGTTCAATCCCCGTATGGACATTCACTTAAGAGTTGGGCTTGATGATCCTTGTGGACTCCTTTCAATTCAGAATGAGATCTGTGATTTAGAGAATGTGGTATTTGGTCTTATAAACTGTGAACATGTAGAGGAGTAGTGGCCACATTTTTCTAGTAGATTGATTAAAGGGACACCAAAGCAATCTTTTAAAAATATGCATAACTCAAACAGAATCCTATTTATTCTAGAGAGAATATGAACTCTCACCTTCTGACAGCACAGAAGTTTACTCCAGGGCCACTGAAATAACAGGCCAGCAGTAGCATAGGACAGGAAACTTTCAATGTGACTGAAAACCCTGGCTACAAAACACAGTTGGCATGGTGCTGGATCGCTGTCAGAGTTGCCAATCACATCTCAAAAGTTCAGTTTTATATGCCAGACAGAGATACATACACATACACACACACATATGCTCATTTTTGAGATATCCAGGTAATGTACTGTAGTGTACAAATCAATGCTACAGCAGTTGAAAACACTGATGAACACAGTGGCTGCTTCCTTAGGCACAGCTGGGGAATTAGCTGGTAAGAGCACTGCCCTCACAGACAGCCATGGCTGATGGGGGCAGCCCTACAGCAGCAGTGCAACATTGCCTAGAGGTACCCCAGAAGGGCTGTGAAAAAGGGAGCAACAGATTAAAGGCAAAGAAGCAAATACAGAAACAAACACTTTGTGGTCCCTGCAGTGCTTGAAGGGTATTTCATCAATTATCAAAAGAGGAAGTCCTAAAAGGGTGCTATGCCCTTACAAGCTGCCACTTCTGGTGGAACAAACTCTCCCACAAGACTTTCTTGTGGAACAGGAGTAATATTTATCCTGCTTCCCATGTTTCTGCCTAATCTCTCATTAATGACTGCAATGGCCAAACAAACTCTTTCTTTCCATTTGAATACATTTCAAAGAGAGTAAAGTGTGTGATCTGACAGCAATTTTATCATGTTTCAGTTTTCTGCAAAGGTTTTTACTCCCCTCTATTTTGTAGATTTCTTTATAATGGACATTTTTTGCTGAAAGTGTTTTTGTATTCATTCTATTTGCACTGTGGGAATAGCCAGCATGAAGTGTATTATTTCCATTGCTGGGAAAGGCAAGTCTTAGATCTGAGAGATGCAGAGCCTTACTATGATGCAGCTGTAGAAGTATGTTTTAATATGCATATAGCTGTATCAGATTTTAAGTAAAACTTCTTCACCTAGACTTACGATGCAAATTAATAATCTTTGTAAAATTACATTTGAAAGAAATTTAATTGTGCTCTGAGTTTCTTTTGTTCCCAATTCTTACCCTTCTATCTCTTAGTCCATCAATGTACCTGAGAGCTCCTGGCAAGTGATGCAGGACCTGCTCTCCAAATCTCAGTTGCCCTATTATCCACTGCTTTGTCCTGTGCCCTCTTCCCCTTCCTCTTCTTTATATTATAAATACTTCAGGGAATGGAGCATCCTTTATTTATGTTTGTACAGTGCTATGTAAATATAAAGTGCCATAAGTATATGTTGGTTTTAAATATTTATATTCTACTCATAAAATTCAATGCAGTCAGCAAAATACTGAAGTAGACATTCAAAAATTCCCTAAATGCCTTTCTCACAAGCACCTCCAAAAGGACCTTTTTTATCTTTGACATAGAGGTAGATGGAATCATTTAAATATTTAACAGATTTTTACTTTACAGGTTGCCATGCTTTTCTATAAATAAATCATTTTTGAGAATAAAATATTAAGGTGTGCTTTGTTTATATGAAAGTACCTTTATATCTACTGCATCTACACTCATCACTAGCATTGACATCCACAAATAGCGAATTCCACCTGTTTCTTCAAATCACTTATGATTTTTTAAAAATACATTTTTATTCCAAATTTTATATAATTTTTTATGTAGTTCTGACTCCTGGGAAGATCTAATGCTTATGGTGAACAGGAATATAGTGCTGCCATTTTGAGTACTTCTAAGTCAATCTGAAGGAATTTTTGTTTTGTCTCTACACTTCCTAGGCAACAAAATAAAAATGAACAATTTTACAGATAATTCAATTTCCCAAAAAGTTCACCATTGTTCAGTGATTTGTAAAAAAGTACTAGATTCCCATTCTGTTCTAAATCAAATCAGGAATTTTCCACAGACTTTGAAGAGGTGGGAGCTGGTATTGTAAAGCTCAACCACAAACAAAAAAACCCCTTTATTTTGAGAAAACCTCTGCTGATTGAGGACCTAATTGACAAAACTTTTGGACACAGAATGTGGGGTCTGGGAATCTAAAATCCCAACCTCAGTACATTTTGCCCAACATATGCTTAAACTTTTTTAAACCATTACTGATTTTGACATCCTAGTTCCTAAGGAGTCTAAAGTACTTCCTCTTAAAATACCAGAAATGTTCAGTCAAATCTCCTAATAGATTAACTATTATCTCATATTTTACTTCCACTAGGATATACCAAATAAACAACTTCATGCTTTCCTTATCTAAGCAGAGAATGCACATATACTCTGCTCTGAGGTTCAAGCGCCTTCAAAATATTCGGTAAGAATTAACCTTAAGATTTTGCTATTTCAGTGGCATCAATTCATCAGAGTATGAGGATGATCCTGTAGGAGGTGAACCAAACAAATTTTTAGGTCAAGCATGACAAGTATTTTTTGCATACAGGTAACTAATAGGTCTGTTTGTTTTCTTCTTAGGGCACATTGAATCCCTACTGTGTGCTGTGGGATGATTCAAGAATGTAAGTGACAGATTTTTGCTTCTATTGCTACAGCTCAAATATTACAAAGTACCTAACAATATTTAAATAGTTGGTCAGTAAACGGGTTGATACAAGGACAGAGAAAGTGAACTTTTGACAGAATGGAAGTACTGAATTCTCCAGTCCCTTGGTTTCCTTTATGCAGTTATAAAAACTGAAATATTGCAATATCGCACCAGAAAGAGACTGTTCACATAGTAATTTTAATTTGCTTTTTCAAGGTTAAAATTAGAATGGCTAAGGACTGTAGTTCCTTCATGGTAGTTGCTGAGCAACAGGCAAGTGGGTAAACGATGAGACAAATAACTAAGGAAGACTCCCATTTCTGTTACTGCAGGGAGAAATACAATTTTCAAGTGTGATCCCCACAGCAATCTTCATTTTAGTAGGCTCAAATTTTCATTTAAGTTCATTAAAATAATAGCTGTATACTAAGCAGTGAAATCTTACTATTAGTCTTCTACATTTTCTAGTCGATAAAACTGTTTCCCTTCTATAGCAAAAAATAAATATCTCTTTCCCTTCTATAGCAAAAAATACAATGTTGCTCTAAGAAAGCAAATTGGTAAAATCCAGTTGTGGTTCAAAATTGATCCTAAGCTTGTGCAGTTGTAATTTGCTGCATTAATCTTTCACAGTAAATTTCCCATTAAGGTCAAGATGAACTTTGCATCGATGCAGATTAGGTGTTTCAAGAAGGATCCCTATATGGTTGCCAGGTTATTGTTTTTTAAAGGTGATGTTGTACTTCTTATCCAGGTATATTTTATATGTCTTATAATACAGACTTATCTGCAGTGTTAGAATTGCATGATTTTTGTGATTTTGTGAGTGTTTTTATCCTTGAGCTTGGATTTACACCAGCACACTGATGGCTGAGAAGCAGCATTATAGTACAGAAATGTGAAACTTTGGACATGATACTAGAAATCTTTCCAAATACAAGTAATACCATGGTCTGTGCCTCTGCAAAGAATCATAATTTGCCAGTAACATCATAGTATTCAATTTCCATTAAATCTGTGGAATGAAGTACATACTTCCTATTATGCATTATTAGGAGCACATAAAATGCAAAAGATTTGGACTACATTCTTTGTTTTCTCTTCACAGTATTTTGCTTATACATGAGTGATACAGTGCTTTGTTTATAATTTTTTATATGGGTTACTTTCAGTACTGTGTATTTAGAGCACATGCTCTGATTTCACTGTTCCAGTCCAGAATGTCAAAGGCACATTTGATTATAATTAGACTGCTAAAAAAAAACTCCAACACCATGCTGCATATTTAACAATGTGATTAAAATATTTTATTCAGGTATTTGGGAGGAATGTGTGAAGTAGTTGCAAACAAATGTATTTTGTACTTGCCACTTGTTTTGCATTTCTCTTAATATTTTCAATGTAGAAGTTCAGTGCTACATATATGTACTGCTTTCAATATGATTTAGAATCTAGATTGAAAAGTAAACTTGTGAAACATCTAAAATTTACATAAAGCTTACATAAAATAGTCTGAGGTTTTGAGGGAGAAACATGTACTTTTGTGTTCTGAAGGATATCTTTTCTAGGCATATTATTTAATATTAGATATTGAATATGTTAGAAAATATGAAGACTGGGGGTATTCTTGGAGACTTGTCCATTTTTTAAAGTGATTTGAGCCCTGAAATATTCCCAATAAGATGTGATGCAGCAAGGTCTGCACGGACACCAGTGTCACTTCTTTTGAAAATGTATGTGTGATATTTTTTGAGAATGTGACATTATCTCTTATCAGAATGTGCAAGAGCAAGAGCAAACTTCTACTTTTTTCATCCATCCCTTTGGAGAATATCTCTTCTCTTAGCTTGTTCAAAATACATTTTCGTCATTTTTATTATTTTGTTTCCTTTTTCATTTGGACCATTTTATTTGTATTTGTATTTGGTTAGGAATATTTCAGAATTTGTACTTTGACACTGTGAGTTTTAAATTATGAAAGCTCTATAATGCTGAGTCAATTTCTATCACTTATAAATCTAAACAAATAAATATGTAGAGGACTGTACAATTAGTTAGGTGCTCATGATTATGTTGGGTTTTTGGTGGCTTGGTTTTCTTTTATTTTTCTACTTTTTCTAAGCCTTGGGAATTAGTTGTCTTCACCAGCAGGCAACTGGATTTGATGGATTAATAGCCTAATTCACATTGCAAAGCCTAGAGAGCTGTGATGTACTCATGTCCTTCCAAACGGGATAATTTTTGCATAACCAGGACTTGGCAAGCGTTTTGGAATAAACCCAACAAAAAGTAGTCTGCTTTAGCTGAGGGTGCTTAACTAATCAATAGTCTGTCATGAGTCAGGTATTTTAAATTAAGTGGTTTTCAGATGAAAACTGTGTTTGCTTTTATCACTGGTATCCAGCCAGCAGCAACCTCTAATGGGTTTTTCCACCTTTTTAGCCACTTCTCCCACACCTTTATCTGCATTGGAAATTCACATTTGGTAAATGATACTCCTTCCACTGATCTTGTCAGTTTAATACTTCTCCAGCAGCAAGGAAGGCTTTATCTACCTGGATTTGGACATGATTTCAGGAGGCTGTACAATGATTACAGTTCTCTAACTTCCATCCTTGAAGAAAGTTCTGGATCTCTGGGATGTTTAATCACACCAGATCATCAAACTTATTCTACTGCCATTGGTATCTGTGACAATTTTGTCATCCTTACTTCAGTAAAAGTATTTTTCATCCATTTTTTCTATGAGATTTGGTGATTCTTCCCTCTGATTATGTTTTATAAGAATTCCCATTTATCAAGCTGGCAGCCTTGTGCCCCTTCTGTAGGCATCGAGTCAAATGTGTGTGCAATATCCAGACAGTGAAACTGAAGAACAAAATAATATGTCATGTATTAAAATCAATACAATAATGCAACATTTTATTTCAGTTTATTATCCCAAAATATAGGGCACATCTCTCTGTGGTGATTGAAGCCAGGCTTTTTTATGATTTCTGGTGTTTCCTTTGATACTTCCAGCTTCCCTACACAAAGCTGGTAGCACCAGTTGTATGTAAGTGGTGATTTTTTCCCCCTCAGAAATGAGTGATAACTTCACCTACTCATTTCAGAAAATGTATTCAGATGTTGCCTTCAGTAAAATCTCAGGATCCTGAATGCTTCTCCATCTAGTTCATAGGAAAATTCTTGGAATATTTTTACTTAACATTCTAAGGAGAAACAATTCAGTTTCTTAAACCAATCAATCAAAAAAAAATCAGAAAGAGTTGTGTCTTTTCTCTTTGAATTACCTAGCATGAGCAAACAATCTCCACTGTCAGGAACTGTTTGTGATCCATTAGTTCAAGAGTCTTAGTCCACAAAGAGAAGGAAAAGAAGTTGGTCAGGTACTAGCACGACAGAAGTGATTTTAAGGATTTTAAGTTGAAACAAAACTTGAAAGCTTTTCTTTGTCCTTCCTAGCTTTCTGGAGAGGAAAACAAGAAAGGATAGGGAGACAGCAAAAACAGCCTCATCCTACAGTTGGGTTGCCTGTCCTGGCTGTGTCTCCTCCCAGCCTCCCAAACACTCCCAGCCTCCTCACCAGCATGGCAGCACGAAAAGCAGAGAACGCCTTGGCTCTGTGAAAGCCCTGCTCAGCAGTAACAAAAACATCTCTATATTATCAAGCCCGTGTTCAGCACAAATCCAAAACATTACTCCATAGTAGCCACTGTGAAGACAATCAATTCTATGCCAGTCAAAAGAAGCACAATGGATCTCTAGCATCTATGAAAGTTTGTCCTGACAAAATCAATTATTTGTCTTAGAGGACCCAGCCCCTGGAATCTTGAATCAGGTGCAGAATTCAAAACACAGTAGGAAGCTGGAAAGGTGCCACAGTACTGAATGTGGGAAGTACCTCCCTCACATGCAACCCTCAGCTATCACCACTGCAGTGAGGGCAGGGAAGGTGGGGTAGATGTGTTGGGCCACAGAGTGGAAGGGATATCTCACATGGCAGTTTCTAGAGTCACCAACTGAGTAACAGAACAGTGCAGCTGGTGTTTGTTCTTTTAGAAATGTGTTGGACATAATGTGGGCACATGTGCTCTCCACAGGACAGAGTCAGTTGTTGCTGATGTTCTCCACATCTGTATGCAGTGCAGCACGACGTCTCACAGCACTGGGTAAGGAAAGGGCTTTAGTATTCTGAAGCTCTGTCTGCCAGTTGCTGCAGAAGGGTGTTATAGCAGTATGGCAGTGTTTTATTTGACCATATGTGTGCTCATAATAGCTTGTGCCTGCTGACTATACAGTTGGAAGAAGTACAATGCAATTAGCTGAAATTTTTAATATTGCAAGAATTTTGACCTGGTTCAGTTTCAGATTAGGACAAATGGTACATCTGCTCTTTTTTTTTTCCATATTGCTATGCAAGTTTCCATGGGCAGGGGCTTAGATTTTCTACCCTTAAGCTATATGAAAGTATGAATACCCATATATGCAAAATGACAAAATGCATGCATTTATATAACTTTTTGATTACACTCTAGACATATTTTAGCATCCTCCATTAAAGAGGGTTTAAAAAAGTGTGCAATTACTTTTTTTTTAATTATCCCCTATGGCTTTTAATTGTTTTTCTCCCGTTGTCCCTGGATACCAGTCTGGAGAAATAGTCCAATAAATGAGAGTCTACCAGCTAATTTTCTGCAACTCAGCTTTTCAGTGTAACCTGGTATGCACACCAACAAAAAACTTATGCATTTTGTTGCCTGGTCATAAAATTTACAGGGAACACCGATCTGCTATGTGTCTCTCCTCTCCACTTTGATTTTTAAAACTAGCACAATGGACCACTAAAGGTTTAGGCTTTTTTTTTTTTTTTGTCCTAGCCTTTGAAAATAGGTTGTGTCAAACTAATAATCAAATCATTAGAATATCCTAAGTCAGAATTTTCTTCTGAAAATGTTAATAGTAGCCTTTCCCCTCTCCTTACTTTATGTTAGTTCACAGTCATATTGCTTTTGTCCCCAGAAAGATATTGAGGAAGTTGAATGACAGTAAGTATAGTTTGGCAGTACATGCCAGATAAAGCTTTGCTTCTTCCACTGACTGCAGTCAGTCTTGTTGGTCCAGCTTTACAGTGAGACTTTACTCCTGGCACATTTTTCAAGGCAGAAAATTCTCTTTCTATGTTAGTTTCTATGCTTATGTTCATTAAAGAAGTTGAAAGATAAATGGATAAATGCCTCCTTGAACTCCTGTTTTTATGAAGAACTTTCCATACTGGAACCTGTGTAACAGCCCCCTACATATTATATTCCTGATAGTCCTGCATAAAGACTTGGAACACTTCACAGAATCATGTTCTTTTTCATTAAAACAGTATGAGATGAAAAACCTGATCCAAACTCCTTTGCAGACAACCAAAAGGCTTTGACTGATTTGAATCAGATCAGATCAAGTGGAGAACCATGCAAGCCATGTAAGACCTAAATTTAAAAACTTTTAAATTCACAAACTGTTAAGATTATACTGTAATGTAGAAAATTAATTTTGAAATATTGCACAATATAAATGGAGTTTCTTTATGTTGAAAAAGAGTCAGACCAAAATTTTCTTTCCTTAAGTCACACAAAATGAATCAGTATATATGGGAGGAATTTATAATTTAGTACTTTTTTTATAACACTGCTCTTCACCAACACCTACACGGCCATGAACAGAGCTTACATGGTGTACTGACTTATAACAAAAAAAGAAATCAAATTAATTCCTGATAATAAGTTCACTTTTTAATTCTTACAGGGTGATTAATCAACTCCATTTGTTGAGAATTCAATTGCTATTTATTGCTGTTATGTAAATGTAGATTTTTCACAAACTAAAAATAGTGTTTTCTTGTAATATCAGGCAATTTAAATTCTGGACTGTAACTAAAAAGAACCAGTGATTGTATTTTCATAATCAAATTTAGAAATTATAATTGGACTTTTGACAGATTTTTAGTGCATAATGAGGACAAAAGATAATTGAGCAGTTTGAATAAACTTCACTACAGGAAAAAATCAGTCATATTTTGGTTTTGTATCTAGGTTTCCAGAAAAATTCATGTATTTTACTAAGTCAAATAAAATGCAGTTGTTTTTTTCTTCATGAAACTTGACCAAGAAATGCAAAAAACAGGATCTGCAGATCCACCATGATGCTGGCCTTGGGCTGACTTGTAGAAGGAAAAAATGTGTACCAAATAGTACAGCTTTCAAAAGTACAAAATAGCACAATTGAAACTGCAAAAGTTTAGCAACCTTTCTCATTTATGTCATGTACCTCTTAAAAGTTTTTGCCCCTGCAAATTTAAAAGCAATTTAACACAGAAGTTCATACCATTCTCCATGGTTTACATCTAGGGGAAACCAGAGCATGATGAAAGCAAAGCTGTTCATGCAAGTTCACTGATGGTAGAGTTCCAAATTCCTGAGTCCTGTGTGACAATGTTCCCTACCTCTTCTCAAAGCCAATATCATTCTCCTGCCATGAAGCAGATCTCTGAAGTTTGAATAGTTTTATAATGATATTGCTCTTTCTTTTTTTTTTCCCCTCATTAATTCTGATGATCTCAGGACCGTTGTCTCTTTTGAAGAATTTAAATTTAGCTCTGTTTAGCCAACAGAAGTAATGCAGAAGCACTAAAGGTCCTTGTATTATACCATCATTAAATAAAAATAAAACCTTATTTGGCTTATGCCACCAAAGAAGTTGAATAATCTGGGGAATATTTGCTTGTTCATGTGAGAAGAGCTGTGCCCCTATTCCTTTGAAAATAGGGGTACAGATCATGTGCATGAAATTGCTTGGAAGTAAATCCTATTATTTGTTACTTTTAAATTTATTTGCAGTCAGTTAAAAAGAAAAAAGCCAAACAGAAGTACAACTGGTATAAATATAGGTAGTTGTAGTAATATGATAAGGAAAATATAATACAATATCATACAATGTATTTTTTAACATTTGCAGAGTGTAGGTTTGCTTGTCTTTACTTGAAAATGTGTGTATCTAATTCTCCTGAATTACTAAGTAATCCCTCTGATAAATCAAACATCATGCAATTTATTGAGTCTGGTCTGTCTTACTACAAGTGTTTTTTGGCAAAATGACCTTAAATAAATATTTGAAATTATGTTTTAAAATTCATCTTAGAGGTCATCTTCCAGCTCTATCAGTTGTTTTTGAATTGTCAACATTGAAATTTTATCTCTGCCTGATAAAACCATAAAAACTACATCAAAACCAGTCAAACACATGTCCAGTATAAGTCTGCCATATGTTACTAATCTCTATCACAAATATACATGTTCTAATGCTGTATCAACATCTCACCGACCTCTCACGTGTCTTTACACATAATTAATCTTTTGCTGAATCTCTGAGCCAAAGTTGAGTAAAATGAGCAGATTGAGTTAAATCTCTTCCTGGAGCAGTCACTAGAGGGAAGCAAAGACCTTCACGTGCCTGTTCATGACGTCAATCAATGTTTATGTCCTCACTGACAAAATCTGGTCAGTATTCAATCTAAAAATTTTAAAAAGGCTTATTTGGTTTAAAAAAAAGTCTTTCAAAAACAAAAATTCCCTGTGGGTTATTTCCAGAGGCCGTTGTCGTTTAAAATATAGAGTTGTTTTTGAGAGTCATGTTTTCAGAATTTGAATCTAGACAAGAAATTCAGTGTAGAGTGGATAAAGAAGACAGGTTTAAGATTTTCAGGCTTTGAGGCATCCTAATATTCAGGAAAATACATTGAAATATTAGTAAAGTAGTAGCTATGCACTTACATCATGTTACAAAATCTAAAATAAAATACCCTGTTTTCTTGATATTTTTTTGTTGATTCTCCCTTAGTTATTCATGCTTCCATTCAATTTTGTTTCCCCTTTGGTAAAGCTCATCCTGTATAAGCAGTTCTTTGGTATATACCAGATAAACAGATCAAAAGAACATCAGTTCATTAAATCAAACTACTTCACCATGTACTCTGTCTCAGCACAGAGAAAGCATAACGTGTATATATCAACTCATATTTATCTTACAATTCATGACAGATTATACATGGAGGAGGTTTACCATATACTATATTTTTACTGTAGTTAATTCAACCCAGTTCTACTCAGGGAGGATGCTATTTAACTTACCATTCTCTCCCATGAGCTAGGCTGGTTTAATTTCTTTAAAACAGAAACATTCAAGGGCAATGTTGCATTTGATGAAGTGGCCTTTGATTAAAGGAATATATCTGATATTAATTGAATTAGCCATAAAACTGAAATTACTAGAAACAAGGATTAAAATAATGTTTCTGGGTTTATCAGTTTGAATTCCAAATTATTTAAAGATTACAGGGACATTATTTGTACAACTTATCCATTTGAATAGAAGATCTTTTATTAAGCTTAAGCTATGCAGGCTGGCCAGACCTTAATGAGAATAATACAAATGTATATCAGGATTTAAGTGAGTTTAAATGGAAGGTAATATGCTAGATGAAGAGCTCCAAGCAAAGCAATTTCACAGAAAAACCAAAACTGTTGTGTTGAATAGCTGCTAGATTATGGCTAAATAGATTTTTAGCTGAAAGCATGGTGTAGTTGTGATGGTTTTTTAATGTTGTCATCATCTTCTCTGATAATGTTGAGTAAGAGAAATTTCCTGTATAGCTAGTTAATGAAATGTAATATACATATACATTCAAGTGCATGTGCTGGGAATAACATTCTGCAATCATGCTATTATTCAAAGTAATGGAGTACATAATATAATTCTAAATTTCACAGGCTGTAGTTATAATTCTTGATGCTACATGTTTTCCTAATGATGCAATTTCTAGTGGTTGTCTTTTCTGTTCTATCTACCCATAACTATGGAAGCAAAGCAAAATATCTCTGCATGTAACAAAAACATGAATCAAATTGCCATCATGTGACTGTCAGTTCATGACTTAACATGAAAATTATCCTGGTGTCAAGTTTACTAATGAATCCTTAGATGGCCGAGGCTTAAAACTGGATTTGGAAAATAGAACTAAAATCACACTGCAAATATTGACACAAATCCAGGAGTCATTCCATCAACATGAATGGCAATAATTAAGGGATTGCATGTACTGACATGTAGAGCAATAGAGAACTAGAAAAATAATATCACTGCTTATAATGAATCTGATATATTTGTATGCTTAGCCTGTAGAGTTCATTATTTTGACCAGACTTAAAACCAAATCCTTTAGGTTTATACTTAGTCACAATTGCTATTTTGATTGAAATATAGAGCTATTAAACGTCTTTTTTAAATGTTGGTGTGTAGTTCTTTGATACCTTGTTTGATACCTGCTCAGTTTTAATCTTTATTCACAAAAATAAGATATTATTTTAATACATCAAAATAGCTTAAAAGGTAAATATATAAAGTATAAGATAATAACACAAAGAAAAATGCTTAAAACAAAAAAGAATTATTTCATTTGCACAACTTCTGATTATATTTAGCCAATATAGTGCCCTGCAGCTAGTAGAGAAATTCTTAAAAGAGAGCAAGAGTCAGCAGCATTCAGAAAGCAGTCTAATCTCTTTTTAAGCAGTGTGTACTCTAAAAGTTGTAGCATGCACAGGAGAAAGTTGATAGTATCTTTTTCTATGCACACCACATCTTCAGCCCACTCTTCCCCTCCCTCCCATTTTTTCTTGTAAATGGACAGCCAAACATCAGATATTTTAGATACACAATTGTGTGTGCTTACACACATACTTCTTCATTCTATGTACATGCAGAGATTAAAATCTTTGAGGAATAAAGCATGTAAAAATGTTTACCACTACCCCCTCAAGAAGTACAATTAAAAATATTGAACATCCATTTCTTTATTTTATTATACAGCAAAGCATGCTCTGTATACTGCAGTGTATATTATCTGATGTCAGGTTCTACATGCTCTCAATGTAATTCATATTGGGGAACATATACTGATCTTAAATTAGATAGCAAACACCTCTTGTATATTGCCTCTGCTTTGTTGCAAATGCAAGAGAAAAGCAATACTAAATCTACAAACCACTTGTTTTTCTCTCTTTGTTTATCTATCTATCTATCTATCTATCTATCTATCTATCTATCTATCTCTTTGTCTATCATGTGTCTATCATTAATCTTTCTTTACTTAATTTGCCTGTACAGTTGACTGTTAGAATATGTTTTATTTTTGTTTTTTCATCTGAAGCAGACTAATCTGCTTTTTTTTTGTAACTGATTTACACAAGAAAAATGTCATTAGACACGACATTCTTTTCCTCTGAGGTTCTTCTAGTAGATAGAAAAATTTTCATCACAGTCAAGGAAATATATGGATTTCTAAATATAGTGAGCAAGTGTTTCAGCCAAAATTAGAGAACAAGGTGCTCTTAGGTCCACAACCCTGTGACCTAGCCACCAGAATTGCCTGTCTTTCTTTAGTCTAGAATATGTCTAGCACTTGTGAAAGGACCCATGTGATTCTCACCTTCCTGCAAAAATAGAAACATCTCTTGTGTGTCATTTTAAGGAGCTATGAAAGACTAGTGTGTAGATGCACAGCTATCTAAGAATGATGACAGAAGATGAAATCCCAGACAAAGACCATCTTAATCTCTGCAAAACATGGAAGTTGCTTGTTCAGACAATTGTGGGGAAGAGCCAGGGAGAACTGGGAGTGAGGTGAGAAGGCATTTGCTGACACATTCTGCTGTGAAAGGAGTTTCTATAGATGCTGGGCATTCTATTTTAGAGATACCCTTCTGTTACAACCTCTCCGTGCCACTGCCAGCTCAAACTATTATCCAAATGTCATTTTATACCCTATACAACTAATGCTCCTTTTTGGTTTGACTAGACCTTTACAGTTTACTTTGATTAATCCAATTGTTTCTGAGAAAATAAATATCACAAACCCAAGGAAAACCCAGTTCAATGTTCTGAGGAAGTGAATAATTTTTTTCGTATTGTTTGTATTTGATTTTGAAGTGTAGGTCATCAGTGATCAACTTTAAACTGATGTTTTTAGTAATTTCTCCTCTAGATTTTTTTTCTGTTTAGTTTTGTAGAAGAGAAGGTATTTTTTTGATATGTTAATGTGTTTGAATAGGCCTTAAATTTAAGGGTTAATATTAAAGCCTCAATTTAGATACCCTAATACAAGCATGTAGAACAATTTCAGTATATATGTACAGAAGATAGGAGAAAATATTCACCTTCAAAGCAGGGGAAGGCACCAAAAGACTTCTTTAGTAGTACTTTAGTAGCGCTTCTTTAGTAGGAAATTTGATCAATTACTAACAGCAGAATCAACAACATAATTGAGAAAACACTCAGATGTCTATAGCTGCAAGTGCCACTGTCATGGGGTACCATATTCAAGTGAAGTGTCCTCTAGGCCGTATAGATTGTCCTGGCAAGATGTCCTTTGACCAATGGAAACTTAAAAATTTTACATACCTATAGGTACTTATATTTAGAAGTTTCAATACCAGACTGAATTCTGCACTATATATAAATTTCTACCTCAGCATATGGATTTTTAAATTATGTCCTTGGGGTAAACACATACTTAACAAAGAGATAAGGATGACCTTTTGTAAAATAACCCATGGTCAAAGTCTTTGTGGAGTACTAAGGATTCTCACAGCTTTTTCTTTCCAGGAGACAGCTGTGACCATCAGACTACAAATAATGATCTCATAAAGCTGTATAAAAATAATAAGCATAATTTAAAATATGGTATATATGCTGTTGACATTGAACTCACAAAACTAGGTATAGAAGAAAGAGGTTCAGAAATAAATTAACATGGTGTGCCGTTAGATTTTAGAGATACACATTTTCCAACTTTGTAAATTCATTGTTAAGGACGTAGTGACAACCAGTAACTTAATGAAGGAAATGTCCTCCAAAGGCAACCTAGAAAATAGCTGTATCTTGTCAGAGGACAGGCAATACATTGGGTAAAGTTAATAGTGGAAATATGAAAAGAATTTGGTAGGCATTTTTGAATAAAATAAAAGGAGAAATGAGTCCTCATAAGGAATAAGACATGCTCTGAAACATAATGTCTAATTTCTAACACATAGTTTGTAATGAGAATCAGGATGTAATAAATTTGCCTTCTCTCCACACTTGGGTAAGATACTGAAAAATGTATATTTGTGATCCTACAAGGTTGATTATATTCCCATAGCATTTTGGGGGCATTTTCTGCCCTGTTTACAGACCTATTTATGAAGTGAAAGAACTTTAATGTATTATCAGCCTTCCATCATGTTATCACGATAACAAGTAGAGATTACAATGAAGTTGCTTAAGTGGTATACAGTCAATCTATTATCATTATAACAGCTTTTAAGTGAAATGGTCTGATATTCACCATAATCTTGCATTACTTTTTGAATGCCACAATTGATATTGAACAAATTATTGTATTACTGAAGTGAGAACAAGTCTAGGATTTCATACATGTGACAATACTTTGGTGGGGATTTTTTCTCCTTTAGTGGGAATTTTTTCTTTTTTTTTTTTTTTTCCTAACTGCAACACAACATTTTGTGTGTTTTTAGGTAGTTTTTCAGATTTTTTTTTTTTAGATTTTAATTCCTGTCACAGTATACTATTAATGACTTTATACAGGCAAAGATTCACTCAGGCAAACATTTCTGGCTATATGGTTCCTCTGCTGTACTTTTTAAACAGTGAGATGGTCTGACTTTTGTGAAGCAGGAAACCTAGTCTGATTCTGTATTGTGACACAAATTAAGAATACAAACTTCCCATTACTTTTTTAATACCGGTAATAGCTCAATGGTTTTGATTGCCTCTCAGATCATTTCCTATGGGCCAAAACCTGAGAAATAACCTTGTTAACCTTTCTTAATTAAAGCGTACTCTAAAACATAAAAGCTGTAGCTGAATGGCTGACATCACACTCCCCTTTCCCCTATCCACTGATATGGTGCTGTTATTTTGTCATGTGAATGGAAATTAATTTTATAAGCCAGCACTCACACTTACAAGTAGAACCCATTTAGGTGCAAGCATCCTGGTTGCAGGGATTACCTATGTCAGCAAACAGGACTACATAGCAAAAAAACTAATTAACAATGAAACATGACCAGATGCATTATAAAAAGCCTTTAATGAATTGTATCTTATAAATATGACAAAATTGGTTTTCTCTACCCTGCACTGAGTAATTGCTATCATGTTTGGAATTTGCTTGCTCTCAGTTCTCACTTAAACTTCATATTTTAGTCTCTTCTTCATTATGCTGTACAGGACATAAATTCTGATCATCATTAAATCACTTTTTTATTACATTTTATGCATTCTTTCCAGAAGGATGTGTAAAAATAATGAAATTTTAGTCTGAGGGATATTTTGCCCTTTACAATAATGTAATCAGTGAAATGTGTGGAAACTCCCAGGCAGTTACTTGAGTGGTAAAAGGCAATGAGTAACATAGGGATCATATTTCTTTCCAGAGGAAAAAAAGTTCTGGTTAACAAATAATTCGATATTTACTTATTTTGCTCTTGTGCATGCAATCAGGTAACTTAGAAATATCTATGTAAAGTTATTTTTACTTTAGCCTATGTGCTTTTTTCCCTCAATCTTCTGGAATTCTGACATATAAAGTCATCTTTTAGTCCTGCAGATAATGTTCCTTGTGTTTGCAACTTGCTCTCTAACTGGGTGAAAATGTTAAAACTTTTTACAAGTACTATGTCAATGACACTTGCATTTTTTTTTCCATGAACTATGAGAAGAGCAGATTAGCCTCTACTGCTAATTTTTAGTGAAAAAATGTAAACCAAAACCACAATATAGGAGAATGCTATATAGCAGACACTCCAGTTAGTTATGTAAGTAGGTTCATTACCTTCAGTCTATGTGAGTTTAACTTGATATCTGCACATTAAACGAGCTTGTCTGTCAAATTATTGGCACTGATTGTCTACCTAAATTTAAGCTCCTGCTTTGTTGAACTGAGAGTTCTTTTATCATTCATCTGCTGAAAGAAAACTTCAATAGGTTGTTAAAGGCCACAGTACATCTGTAGCTAAATTTTAAAACAAAGAAAATAGAACGTTTAATACTAAGTGTACTCCTGTGTTAAAAAGGATTTCTCAGGTAAGAACAGAGAACAGTGATGCCATCCAAAAGTTTAGTAGTTTAAGTAGACATAAGTAGACCCAGTTTATAAAGAGATAGATTAATTTTTGTTTTTATTGTAACTGAGATATGCTTATACAGGAAAAAATAATTTGTAGTAGTCTTACTGACCATCTGACCATTGAAGTCTTCATCTTCTGTTTTAATTGTACGCTTCCTTCCTCAATAAAACTCCAGGCAAGACATCTAGATGCCCTTGAACAAAATTTAAATTCATCAATACATACAGGAGAGAATTTAATACACTGTAACCCTTTGTCCAAATAAGGGCAAAAGAAATACTACACTTTTCTGAAAAGAGTCTGCATCAGAATGGCATTATGAAGTGTCATATCTTCTCTCAGTGACTTTCATTTACCTTTGGATGGGTTTATGACTAAAAACAAACAAACGAATGAGAAACAGCCAGTTCTCACTATAAAACTTCAGTCAGAGAGCTAAAAGTCCAGGGTGTCTTTTCTGCCAATCAATAATTCTTCCCATTGGAGTGAATTCACAGAATTGGTAAAGATGCACCAGAGCTGCACACCACAAGATGATTGCTCATGTTCTGAAGCTGCACATTTTCTTTAGTTCACTCTCCCCAGCTGTAAGAGGTCTCTGTTGGTAAAAGAGATCCTGCTGCTTGGATGATACTGGTATGCTAGCCCTTGTCAGTGCCATTTAAAAAGGAAAATAATTTCCAAATGAAATTTACAAATGAAAAATCTTAAGCCCAGATGTGCTTGTTTAACTTCACAGTGGTGAAACAGTAAGAATTCAGAGGTAGATATTGAACCCACGACTTCTGAGTCCATGTGCACTCTCAGGGTTTCTGTAGGGTCAAATGTACATAAGTCCCTGAAGCAGGATTCCCAAACTTTCCAGAGAAGAGACATCATTATTTGGTTAGTATAGTCTGCCTGTTTGTCATTTTCTGGCCCTATGAATAATATGTTTATGTATTATATGTATGCAGACTGCAGCACAGTGCAACAGGTTGTAAAAAGAGTGATCTTCAATCCAGAATTTCCGGACCTGAGTTAAGATGCTTGTGAACTCCTGCTATCTGATGAAGACCTAATATCCAGGGCTCCCCTTTTTGAAGTAAAAGGTGTTTGGGACAACACTGCTTGTATCTTTCTGCCAGCTTTATTTAAAAGGAAATGAGCCAGTTATCTGTATGATGCTGTTATCTGTGAATGGAAAGTGGTTTCAGGTGTCAATCTCTGTAGGCATTAACTAAGTGGAATTCTTAACATTTCACTTGGCAGTTTTTCTTTTGATTAATTTATCTGTGTTTTATTCAAAGCTGCTGAAAATTCTGTCCTCAAGCAGCTAACTCTACCTATTCACTATTAAAAGAAACTTAAACACCTAACTCTCCGGTTAGTAAATGTTATTTTCAGTGCCATGATTACCAAGTTATTTAAACACATGGCTCTTTAACGCTTACCCCACAACAACAGTTTCACTGGGCTAGAATCAGTCCAAATCTGATGCAAATTGAGCATTTTCCTCCTAGGCATTTGGTGCATTCTAAAAATTGGATTAAACTCAAAGAGATTCTGATGTTTTAGTTCAGTAAGAAATTATTTTCATATGTGACTTTCTGATTTTACAGTTTCTCTTGAGACCCACATCTCACCAAAGTATTAGATTAAGACTGATTAAACACATATCCTTATCTGAAATCTACAGGGCGGCAATGTTCAAGATCATCTCTAAGCTTGCACAATTGAAGTTGTCTTCAACAAGGGATTAGAAATTTTGATATGCTTTGTTGCAAATTAAACTAGAAGTATTTAAGTCTTCCATTATATATCCTCAAACCTTCTGGATTCTCCCATATGTGTACAGAGAGATGCAAACTTCCAGAGGAAATTTTTTGGTGTATATATTCTGTTGTTTTCCTATTCTGTGTGGTTTTGAAAGTAAGGAGGAAAACCCTCCCTTTGGGAAGGGAAAATACTAAACCCAAGATGATTATAGTGGTGTTTAGTTTGGAAGATGCTTTTTTCAGTTTTTAGCCTTAGTTGTATGCATAAAAACAGCAACAAGTATATGTGACTAATGGCAACATTTCAATGTTGGACTTGTGATGAACTGCAAAATAACACTTACCAAGAAGCATCCCACATTTTGCTATTTCTAGTTTCCTTGATTTTCCCATCCAGTGATCTGTAACATTGATCACAATATTTCGAGTATCACTACAGATGCCAGCTATCTCCCAAGACATCTAGATGCAAAGGGAAAAATAATAATTATAAACTTTTTCTGCACCTTGTCATTGCAGTCTACTGCAATGTGGAGTCGATAAATTCTACACTACCTTCAGTTGCTGGTTTGGATACTGGTAGCTGCCTGGTTGTGATAGAAACAGCTCAGCACAGGCAGGAGAGTTTTCTCTGATTCTGTAAACCAAAGTTATTTTGGGAGCCATTTTTTCCTGAGAAAAATCACTGCTATAGTATGGCAAAGGAACACTCTTAGACTAAAATAAAAATAAATACGCTTTTTGGGGCCATAGTAATTTCTTAACTATACATGCTTATGGCATAAGATTAAGACTATGATATGTGAATAATATTACGTACACATTTCAAGAAATTGATTTCATTCACTATTTAACACTGAAAGAACAGCAACTTTTACCTTGCTAAGTTCTGGTCAAATAACTTACTATTTGCTTATGTGTGCACACATTTTGCACTCGTGTTGGACATTTGGTATCTGTCTGCTTGGTCTTTTTCTTTTGTTTTGGAGTGAAGTCTCCCAGTCAGAAAGTCAGTGGCCCTAGTTAGTGTTTAAATGCAGGAATGAGACTTGCCAAAGGAAGAATCTGACTGCAGATGCTGCATGTGGACAATGAAATTGCCTGCCTTCCTTTAGTCTTTGATCCAGAGCAGCAGAAATGGAAGCAGTTTATAGAAAGTTGATGTGAATTAGGACCCAAAAGTTAGAAATTTATTATACCATAAGATTTTTCCCTGTCCTCCGCATAAAATCAATGGAAATATTGAGCAAATATTTTACAGAGTATCAACAGTGACTTCAGAGGGAAATTTGGAAGCTTAAAAGAAGTTACTTTAATGTTGGAGTTTATTTCTATGTTCACATTGTGGGCATTCAAAAAAATTCTCTGAAGTAACCCTTAGGTGGAATTGGACAGATGAGGTTTTATAGAGAGGGACTTTCAGGCAGGAGAACATTGAAAACTTCTTGAGTCAGCAGTTCTGTAAGAAGTAATCTGTTAAAGTCCATTGCTAGTACTAAATATACTTTTCCTGATCAGCAAAGTTTCCTGTAAGCATTTTTTTCCTGATATTTCAAATCATGTTGCATTTCTTAAATCTTCTAGCATAATTTCATGAAAATTATGTTATCTCTCTGCTATAAAATACATTCAGATATGCTCATTTTTCTACATGCATATTTCAGCCTGCAATACTCCAACAATTTTTATAATTTAATTTCGCAGTTTGACTGAAATTCATAACCTATTAACAAATGAAGCTAGACATATATAAAATGAGCATTGCCATAGGCCACTTCTTTCCCCTATATTGTATATGAATAGACTAAATCTGGTTCATTCATTAGAAATATAAAATGGTTGTGCCACCATATAGTCTAATAGCTTATGAAAATTATAATTCTCATCTCTTTGCTCATACATTCAAGGAAGGATGAGAAAAATCCAAGCAAAGACTGACATTCAAGTAGCTACATGTAATTTTCTTTTTCTGTGGAAAGTTCATATTTCTGACTTTCTTAAGTTTTTTGTAGCAATTTTTTAGCTTACATCTATGTTCATTCACAAAATATGGATACTTATTTTATTCTTTGTCTTTTTTTTTTGTAATGCTGTGAGAATTCAAATAGTTGAATAATGTTTCTGATCTAGTTTAAGTATGTGTTAATGTAAACCAGACAGTGCTAAACATCAGTACCCTGATGCTCAGAACAAATATTCTCTGGTTCCTATTATTAAAGAGTTATTTGAATTCTGCAGTGTTCCAGAAGCTACAATAAACTCTGTCCATTTATTATCTGAGAAAAGTATATTATTCATCTATCAGGTTTTCCTGTTGATAAACAATATATTTAATCTGAATGTCGCTTCCTCTGAAATATATAAATACCTAAAAAAATATACTCTTCCCTTTTTCAAGGCTGCATCATGTCTTTTTGTTATGGTCACCACAATGAAAACATTTGGCTAAAAGTTTCATATAGTTCTGAGTGATTCCAATAGCTAAATATATTCTCCGAACTAGGACTTTTTGGGATTGTCAATCATACCTCAATGTCTTTTCTTTTCCTACTGTTATGCCATATGGAAACTTAGTATAGAAATTGAAAATGACCAGGCAAAATACTTCATCATGCTGGTGGGCTTGGAGTTTGTTATTGAGAGGGAGCATTGCAGGAAGAGAGCCAACTGCAGAAATGTCACTGTAACTTACAAGATGTTGAGTAGACCTATAACATGAAGGCAGAAAGTGCATAGTTCCCAACTCAGAAGGCTAAAGTTAAATAAATATAACTATTTCTATAAATGATGTAATTTCTAAGGTACGCAGTACATATTTTTGAGTCAAGGAATGTTCTCCAGTTATTAATGCAGAAATTATTAAGTCAGATCTCTATGTAGCCATAGTATCATTTTTCTCCTAATATTTTATTCTATTTCCACTCAGCCATACTCCCCAAATGCCAAACCCTCAGATATAAAGATGAGATGTAAATCTATTACATAACAGGAGGGTGAAAGAAATGGATGGAAGCCTGTATTGTGAGGTACTCTGAAAAATTTTCAGCTCTCCATGCTTCATAGACCATTATCTAGGCTGTTACTACCAAAGTGAAAATTGTTAGCAGATAAATGCAAAGTTAGATTACTCTAAAGTTTTCTTCTCCTCTTTTTTGTTCTTATTAATTTTAGTTCTAAGTTTGTTTACAAAAGTGTTAAAAGCACTTGACTTAGGAAATATTTATTTGAACATCAGTAAGTTGTGACTTCATCTACATTGTAGAAAGCTTGTACATTAAATGTGTTGGGAAAGTCAAATAATATCTCCATGTAGACCATCCCTTCTCCATTACAACCTAAGTGCATTTAAACCAATTTCCAAACACACAGGCATTTTTTCCTCTACCTAGCAGGCAAGTAAAGGCAGAATCCAAATTTGTTTGCTTGTATCATATGCTGTAACACTTTTAATTGAACAGCAGACCTATATACTCCTGCCTCCTTCCCCCAAAACCTCTCGATGTGTACAAATCCACATGCAGTACATGAGTGGAAATTCATGACCCAAAGGCAATAATTCAAAATTTGTCTCTTCTAGCTCTTGTGAAAACATCCAGTACTGTGGCTATCTCTTCTGGTGGATGTTCTGTACTTACAATAGTGCCTCTGGCACTGTCTGCCGCAGAATTACTCAGTCAGTATTGTTCTTCCATGTACCACTTTCTTTTCACTTACCCTTTGAATTTTATAAGTACATACAATACCTTGTAATTAAATATACACCTATTCCAAAGTGAAGTCAAAGAAATTTTTTCACTGGGACAAATATTCAGGTTTCACTTTTTATTTTCTTCATACACTTTTATGGAAATATGCATACCACACACCTTCAGGTGTTAGAACAGTCCCAACATTAAATTGTAACATGTATGTTTCTGTTGCAAGGGTGCCAGGGAAATGACTTTTTAATAATTTTGAATCCAGATGTTCTGAGTGTCTTTACTAGTGGACTTTCCCTATGATAAATTATTTTTAAACTGCACAATATTTCTTCCTAAATTTAATTTCAAATGTAAGAAATTTCACCACACTTAAAACTTTATTTATTGTTTTAAATGTTTGCAGAGGATAAAACAACTTTTCACCTTATCCATGTTAAGGTGAAACTTCAAGATGGACTGATTTGGATTTTAAGGTCATATGCAATAGCATAATCCAGTTTACTTTCAGTTAACTGTTCTTCAGAAATAATGATACATCTTTGAACCACCTAACATTTGTTTTACTGCAGTAAGTTGCTAACAAGTTTCCTTTGTACATGGTTCATTAATTCAATTTATTTTCATCTTTGAAGAAATTAAACCCAGAAAAGAATTAACATGTACTACAGTTGTCTTTACAAAATAATGCAAGAGAGAGTGGAAATTCAAAGTACCACTGAGAGTCTAATTGCAGCACTGTCATGGTGTTTGCTCACTGTGTGTCTAGCAGGATTGGACAGGGCTTCCTGGATCACTGCAAGCAGCTTTGGCAGGCAATCACATGGTAAGGTTTGGTTATAAAATCTCTATCACAAAACCTGTTGGACTGTGACTTGTCTATGTGCCAGTGTTACCCAGGTTAAACCACTCTTTTCCGTCATTATTCTTCTGGTGAATATACCTGCTGTTCTCAAATATCTCTCAGCCTTTCTTTTGCAAGATTTTACAAATTCTTTCAGAATAGATAGGGCAGAGAAAATCGAGTAACCCTTTCTGCACAGCACTTTCAATCTGAATTCATGTTCTTGAGCATGAGTGACAAAAGTAGGGCACATGGATTCAATATTGCACTTTAATGATGTGGAGGAGGACAAAGAATTAAGTGGTAATCTATATGAGTCAAAATTGATTTGGAAAAAGCTGGTAAAGGATCTTCTAATGAAATAGAATTAGATATGCTTCTTAAATACAAATGTCAGATTTGACCTTCGATGAGGCTATTTTAAAGTTAGCAGGGAGATAAATATGACTTAGAACTGTACAGCACAAATGGTGGGACCTCATTACTTCAACACTTCAGAGCTTATAGAAAATTTTATATTCATGAACTGAACGTTGTATGTTGCCTTTTCAAAAGTTGATTTTGGCAAGTAATAAACACACTGATTGCAAAACAGCTACCTATGTGAAATAACCTTGGATTTAGTGATCATACATTAACTTAAAATAAAGTAAACAGAGACACTACTTAATTCTTAAAGTTTCTCCAGTTGAAACTGAAGATATGGAAAATTTTTACCAGATCTAAAAGATTATTCACCTGTGCAGATTTAGGTGAAAAATTTTCTCTGTGAGAAACCTTGCATGAGATGCTCCTGGAACAGCTGTTTTACTTCTGCTGAGGGTACAAACACTGAAATGCAAAGAGTCAAGTATTAAAATATTGAAGTACCTCTTGTCCTTCCATTTTCCACAGGAATTAACTCTACAGAAGACTAATAGAAGAGATAGGAAATACTACAAATATAAGTGACGTGGCTTTATGCAGAAATTGCTCCTTTTTTATTTATTGACTAGTCTTCAGTAATAATGCTTGGCTTAATGAGTTTTAATAGATATGGAGGAGCATTCTCATGTGCTGTAATAAAGTGTAACTTGAAATCTGCCAAGTAACACCAGACCAAATCAGATGGGAGTGGGACCTGTAAACTCTGTGCTGAGTATGTCTGAAGTGTAATGTGTAATCAAATATGTGTGAACTTCAGCACTGTGTGGTTTCAGTATTCATTTCCAAGTACATTTGGCAGCTCATTAATTGTATATCATTAAGACAACATTCAAAAGGGTATTATAGTGGTCATGGTATGCCTGGATATTAATACAGGAAAACCAGGAGTTATAAAAGTTAGTGGTTTTCACAGGCATAAAAGTCACAGAAATGCTTTATCATTTTAACATTTTCCTTTCCAGTAGTTTAATCCACAGGGGGTTAGGGACTCCAGAGTTCTCTTTAGATATAGAACGAAAGACACCCTCAACCAAATCAATCTGAAGGTGTATTTTAGCAGACCTTTTAACATGTCTTTGCTTCCTGTGACAAATGGACCCTTCAGATTGACCAAACTGACCTCAGGAAATGGTGGTTATACCGATTTCCTCTCTGCTCGAGCATGGACCTGGCTGTGCTTGGGCGTGTCCCATCCCGAGCTGGTTGGGTCACTTCATACACACTCCATGAGTGACTGGGTAATGAGAGTGGAGCACCTGCAGGTCAGCTCTGATGCTTCCACCACAAGAGGCTCTACACAGAAACAGACTTATAAATGTTTTTAACACAGGGAGAACTTCAGCTGGGTCTGAGAATGTGACAAAAGGACACATACCCATAAAAATAATATTTTCGTAGTTTAGCCATTTCATTTTTCCCCCCGCTCCTGCACAAGTCCGTCCGTCCGTGCTGGGTGATTCCTGCTGCTGTTGTGCACTCGTGCCTCTAGGTGGAACTGAAGGGATTGAGATTTGTTGTAGGACCTGTACAAACACACATCCCATGTTTCACAAGTATGATGATCGCTCCCTTGAAGAGTTTCTGCCTATACAGCAAAGTTATATTGTTGGAAGAGAAACAAAGCAGTAAATCAAACGGCTTGGCCTGAGTATAAAAGCAGGAATTCATTAAGCAATCATTGACTAATTTCTTCAGTAGTCATCAGTGGCAACTCCGCCTGAAAATTATGACAGTTTTGTATCACTTCTTAGATCTTGTTTCTCTTGAACTGAAGTCCTATTAAATCCTCAACATGTATGCAATTTTTTAAATATAATTAAATTAAATAGATGGATTTTTTCCTGCATAATTTCCATGATTTAGAGCTACACTCTTAAATAAACTGCAGGAGAATGGCAATTAATTCTAAAATATGTGGACTGAGACTGACCAAGACATTTTATCTTCCTCAGCTTTTTTCACATTCAATGAGGATTTAAATTTCATTTAGAGAAACACTAGTGGTTTTTTTTAACATAAGCAAAGTAATAAACTATGCTCAAAATATTTGAGAGCTACTGAAGTAATTCTTATTATTGTTCCTCATTTCCTATTTAAAAATAAGCGGAGCTATGTCCAAATTTAGTGCATTATATTTTTCTTTCTAGTCACACTGAGAAAATGCGAAGGTATTTCTCTTTTGCCATCATCTGCTGGTCTTCTGGAGCAATCTAGTGAAGTATTTAATATTTCTGCATAGTTGTCTACAAGAGAGATTTTTATGTTCTTTCTCTATTGCATAATTTATTGTGAGAAAGTGACAGAAAGAAAGATGGCTTAACTTTGTCTACTTGTTAGGATACATTTATATTCTACATTTTTTATGGAACTGAAATTCACTTCCTGGCCACTTTTTCTATCCTTTTTTGTTATTCACTTCCCACAAAATCCAAGAAAACAAATTCTTGCGCAGAATTTTGTTTCCACAACATGACAAGAAGGATTATACAGGCTCATTTATAGCGTCTCCCTCAACTGTGGTAAAGACACTCAGGCTTATTCTGCTGCTTATACCCCGTGGTGCTTTACCAGTGGCACTTCTTTTATTTCTGATTGAGTGGGTCATGGAAAAAAAAATCAACTGTTCCATCATGTGTCTGAGATTTTTCTTATAATATGTCAGGAGTGGGAGGTGGAGAATAGGAGTGGGAGTAGAAGGAAAAAGTCCCTAAGTTGTTGGGTTGGGTTTTTTTCTGAAACCAGGAGTGTTATTAACTACAGGGTGTTGAGATGAGGCCTTTACTGCTTCAGTTCACATATATGTGGCCTGTTTGTCTGCATGTCCTCGAGGTTCTCAGTTGTCAGGTGAAGCTTATCTGAATTACAATAGATTTAATTCTTTCTCCTTATTCATTAGCTCAGAAAAATCAGTAATGATCAATCCTGGTGAGGTTTAAAACTCTGTTCTCAACTCCCAATTTCTCCAAAGGGGAAGTGGCATTTCTTTTGCTCTTGTCACTGTTACTTTATTATGGGCATCTTTGCACTGCAATCAGAAGCTTGAAAGTGTGACATTGGCCACTCACAGCAAAAACAGCTTGCACTGAGAGACAGGAGGAAATACCTCACTTGCCTGTGGCCCTGTATAAATGAGCAATAACCTGGCTGTGATGGCAGGTTGCAGTTTGGGGCACTTAAACTGCCTGGGGTTATTCTTAAGCAGTTGTGCCATACTGGCAGTCATGTTATATTTGTAAGTTAGGGTGAGATAATGGCTGGCATAGGCTGCTATTTCATGGTTGCAAGGCAGACATATTCTGATAATTCTGATAATTCTCACTGAATCATAGAATGGAACCATATCCCATGCCAAGGTGGGAAGGACCCACCAGGATTGCTGAGTCCAACTCCTGGCCCTGCACAGGACACTTGAAGAATCCCACCATGTGCCTGACAATATTGTCCAAATACTTCATGAGCTCTGCCAGGCTTGGTGCTGTGACCAGTTTCCTGGGGAGCCTCTTTCAGTGCCCAGCCACACTTTGGGTGAAGAACTTTTCCCTGATATCCAGCCTAAACCTCCCCTGACTCAGCTTCATGCCGTGTCCTCAAGTCCTGTCACTGGTTGCAAGAGTAACGAGATCGGCACCTGCCTCTTCTCCTCCTCCCACGGGGTGTTGAGGACTGCAATTGTAATCTTGTTTGGAAATTGTATTTCAAGCTGCAATTCTAATTTGGTTCTGCTTCTCTGATAAATGCTTGCTGTTCTGATGTTCCAGATCCTCTGTGTTTATAAATGCAATTCACAGCTCCATCCCAGTTAGTTACACCACTTAGCATTAAGACAACAGAACCAGAACACTGAAAAAATAGCTATTCTTTTCTCTCAGTTTCTATTTCCCTCTCTCTGCCACAATAACTGTGTGAGATTCCACAGACAGAAAAATACAAAATATATCTTCCATGCCACAAAAAGTAGATACATACTCATTGCAGTGATTCAGACAAGAGTCATCTTAGATTATTTGGGTTTCTTATATTAAGCCTGAAGTCTTGAAAACTAGCATTTTTTTAAGTTCCCATGACTTTTCAGGAAATAATTCACTGTGTATTCATCAGCTGACTGCCAGCTTCCCTCCTGAGGATCCCTAGGATCATGACTACCCTCCCTCTCCAGAAAGCAATAAATACTCTGTGTGACCATTTAGAAGATGCTGTTGTATATCTAGAAGGAAAACCAGGTAAATTACTTTAGGAATACCAGAGAAATCACAAAAAATACCCAAACCCTTTACATCCAGTAAAATGAAGGTACTTAAGTCAGTCTGGAATTAGAAAAAAAGTGTGTTTGTGTTATGTGTGAATATGTGGGTGTATTTCACCCTTTTGACTAAAATCCATAAAATGCACATATATTCAGGATGCTTTAAAATGACTTAATTTTTTTTCTTGAATCCAGATATTAAAACCAACATAAATGATGCATTGCCTTGACCTTCTCCTTATTATTTATTATGTTCTATTTATGTCAGGAACAGAAAAATAAGCATCATGTCCAAGGACATCATAATAATTATCTGTAAGAAATTTTCCAATGACTTCTTGCACTTATAAGTTTTTAATATTTTCCTTTCATCACTGAAGCCTAGTAAACTCATTATTTCTGCATCACCTAAGCCATTCCTCAGCATATGAAATCACGAGGCAGACTTTGTCTTTTTCTGTTACTTTGCTTACCTTTCTGAGAAACTGATTGATTTCCAACAGTGTTAAAGTTTGCTCTCACTGCTGCCTCATGTTTCAGACTCTCACCAGCAAGGTGAAAGTACAGGCAGGGTTCTGCTCATGGTGTCAAGGTGTAGGGCTGATAGGAGGGGCTGGTCACAGCCCTGCTGCGGTGTCACTGAAGCAGGGGCTGATGGCCCAGCTGAGAGGATGTGGTCAGGTAGGGAGAACCCCAGGAGTGTAGCCGGGCAGGGACATGATGTCCTGGCAGTGCCCTTGGGGCCCTGCTTTTTAGCACATCTTTTCCTCAGATATGGTTTCTTTCCAGCAAGGAGAGAAGTCAGTCCTTCAGAGATGGGAATTCATATCTCCACAAACTGCAATAGCTGGCAGGGACTCAGGAGAAAGGTTTTCCGACTTCCAAGTCAGCCTCCAACTCCCTAGAAGTTCTTAGGTGCTTGTGCAGGGGCAGGAGGAAAAAGTTGCACGGATAAGTACAGAAAGTATCCCAATGTGGCAAGGAATGAGCACTTAGAATATAAATGTAAGCATTATGGAGCACAGGTAGTCCCATAATTTTAAAGTTGATTGATTTTAAAATTAGCTTCTTGTTTCTGATATAATACCAAGTTTTCATTTGTTTACAACTTTGTCTAAGTATGAATGGACTGGTTATTATGTATATGTCAGTTATTGCTCTCTGCCTAAAATGTAAAGGGGGTAAAATTTAAGCTAAATTATCAGTCATTTACTTGTGTAGAATTTACAGGAGGTTTGGGTTTTTTGTTTTTTGGTGTTTTTTTCTTTTTCCTGGTATCTAAACTTAGGTCATTGAAGAGATTTAGGTCTCACATGCTATGGCATAGGATAAGAAGAGTTAAACACTGCATGTAGGCACCTCAGTTGAAAACATTATACTGTATGAAGCCAAGATAAGAATTTGAGAAAGATAACAGAACACATGATGCTGAGTTTTATCAGTGTTTGATTGCTAAACTTCTTGAAGATCAACTCTGTCCTAAGCATTACTGGTATTCTTAAAATTACTTCTGAAACCACCAAAATATTGGTGGGGAACTTGGCTGTAGAAAATCAATAGAGGAAAACTCCTGTGTCTCAATGCACAGGGGAAAAACAGCCAAGTTTCAAAGCCTGAGAGTGAAGAGGAAGATTTCGGGGTGTGTAAAGAAGGAATATTGGCATGATGTGTAGGAGAGAGAGAGATACTGGCAAGAGAAACAAAGTGGGCAGATTTGAAACAGTGGAGGGGGAGGGAGTAAAAGGCGTTTAAGGAAGGGAGACTGCAACAGAAGTGGGGACAAGAAGAAATGAAAAACAAGTGCACTGACAATACACCGTAAAGTGAAAAGGCTCTGACTTCTGGTGTTGAGTCCACTCAGAACTTTGAGAGGAAAAAAAAAATTCCTAAACTTCACAAGATTGTCAGTAAGGGGATTTTAAACAGAGAGGTTGAGAACTCTTGCTTGTTTATCTTTTAAACCTAAGAACCTCCATAAAACCAAAAATCCTAAGGTAAAAGAACTAGTATTCATGCGACCACTTGAGTTCTAGAGAGTTGGAAAATGACAGTATTGAAGCTGCGTAATCTTAATTCAGTCATTTTGTACTTTGGTGCAATTTTAAATTGTATAATCTTGCACTTCTTGTTTGCTGTAAGACCCCTGCTTCTCTCAGTACATACACATCCTCTGCAAATTGATAAGAAGTTTATAACATCACTCCTTCCCGGAATAGGAGAGTCCATTTTTACTGGGACTATCCTTCAAAAAAGTCTGAAATCCTTATAGGCTCCATGAATTTACAGAGCTAGAAGTGCAATTAATGAGAGGGTTCAAAAGACTATAAACAGAAAACAAAGTAACCCAGGAGGCTCTGAGGAGGATATAGCACATAGTCTGCTGTTTGCCAAAGGGAGCAGTAAGTGCTACCCAGGAGCTGGGTAATGGTTGTGGCCAGAAATACTTTCAATGGACAAAAAAGTGATCATAGAAAATATCACACAATTTCAGCAGAGAAAAGAATAGCTTCATATCTAAGAGAGTTGAAGGTTGCTATGGAAAACAGGATTCTTCTCCTCCCTCTGTCCTCCCTGTGCTGAATCATTTCAATCAGAGCCTTCACAGGTGGTGCTGCTTGTATGGTCCTCAGCCAGTGCTCCTTGCAACTCATCTTCTGGTCCAAATCTTTGAAATAATTGACTCTTTCTTACCGCTCGTGTTCCACAAGTCATCCTATTAGTATGATTAATTATCATTATTAAGTATTTATTGAAGAATTTCATACAGACTGGTGTAGGCTCCATTGCATTAAGAATATAAAAAGTGATAAAATTATCTCTCTACCCTAGAGATTGTCACTATCTGAATACCTAAGACAGGTAGACCACAGGAGGTGAGACAAGCAGGACAGTGTGGTGAAGAATGATTTGCTCAAGGTCACTCAGAAGACTTTTAATGACAGGTGTGGAATGAGATACTGTCAGAATCACAGGAGTTCTGAAGCTAGAAGTCATTTGTTTAAAAAGATTGCTATGCATTTAAACAAAATTATCTGTAATGGAAGCCTGTCACCTGTGATGTGAGTAAAGTAATTTATTATGCAGAACCATATAGATAATTTACAACAGTTCTTCTGTGCCTTTAATGTATAGTAACTGTAATCATGGAATTGCTTCTGAAATCTCTTTTATGCTTCTTGGCACTCCATATGGTAGTTGGATACTGCAGAAAAAAATATCCTCCAGGAATCATTGAGCCAGGCTTTAAGCCAGGCAATCTCCTCTAACAGTTTCAGAGCAAGCCATACTATAAAAATGTAAATGTGGCGGCAATACTTCTTCTTCACATCATTTTTCAAAAGGTAAATGTAAGTGTTGTTCAAACCACAGTGCAGCTTGAGAGCATTTGTGAAGGACATAAAAAATCTGAGTTGCTTTGCGTAGGTGGCTTTACACACCTGTTACTTTGAAGGCTCTCTGATTCAGACATTTATCATCAAACAATATCAGTAGAAAGACTTCCAGTAATTGCAGCTCTGCACAGGTTTCTTTCCTCTTTTTCCACTCCCCTTCTCTTTTACACATCTTTTGTTCCAGGTACTCAGGCATTCCTCCTTCCTGGAGCATTTGGGCAAACCCACCAAGAGGTGTGGTTTTCTCCTGTGTTCACTGGCATAAGTGAAGCAGATTGCAACAAACAAGGAGCAGATGAGATCACTAAATACACTAGCAAACATAGAAAGATTATTTGCTTAGTGCAATCCAGAAAAGAAGAAAAGAGGAAAAGGGGTATACAAAGGGAGGCAAGAAAGAGAAATTGAGAATAGAAGAGAGAAGACAGACTGTTGAACAAGAGTAAATAGAAGGGGAGAAAAAAAGAGCAGGACTACCAGCCCTTCCCAAAACATTTAAGAAAGGAGTCAACAGGGTATGAAGACTAAAAGGACTGTTATCTCAGAAATTAGAAATGTGGAGCGGGAGCCTTTCCGGAAGAAGTTGGTAGAAGAAACTAAATTCTCTTTTTTCAAATATCCAGTTTATTATTTTGAATGAGTTTTGCCTGAGTAAAGTAAGTGCTTTTTTCTTTCCACACCACCCTATCACCTAACTTAAAATGTAGTGGTATTACCTGGACAGGTCACAGCTTAAGGTTTTTTTTGCCTCTGCCCTGTGTTATCCCTGATCTCCTTCCTTCCTTGTCCCTCACCCTTCTTCTGGACTTATTTCTGAATTCCCCTTGGATGCTTACAAAATTTTTTATTGTGTATAACTGTGTGCCAAATGAAGATCTTTTTTAACTTCTCATTCTGTATTTAATCACTTCTTAATATAATTAATAAACATCTTTAAGAGAAATTGAAATAACTTTAAAATAAAGAATACAAAGCACATTACAATCCTAGTAATCAGCATACATGCATTTTAAATAACCAATTTTTTTCATTGTTGTTAAGCCATATAATTGGGTTTGATTTCCTCATAGAGGCATATACCAGTAATGCTATAACTTTCATATATGCTGCAATTAGTTTCAGCTAAAATTCAAATTCAAGTTCAAATTCACAGGGCACAGAAAGAAATTGGTGTGAGAGAGGCAGGGAGCAGGCATCTATTTACGAGGTTTTTTAACAGCATGACCTCTGTTGAAACTAAAGGTTCTGAGGATCACAAGCTATTCCAGTGGTATGGCCCTGCTGCCCTGCTTAGTTTTTGTTCTGTAGCCAAGGAAACTGCCAAGTAGTAAGACTTATTTAAGCAGACTTCTGCTCAGGATTTGCTAAACCATTTTTGGGGCACGGTATGTTTCAGCAGGCAGTACCCCTTTTAAGTTCCCAGCTGTTTCCAGGAGTGTTTCTCAAGCAGGTTTCCAGCCTGTGTCCCACATCCAAGGCCAGATATGGCCCTGCACACACCATTTGTGCACTGGCTAACTCTGCTCCTCATTGTGAAGACCACACAAATCCCAGAAATTATCTGTGGTGCAAGCAGTAGATTCCCAGGCTGGATTATTGAAGTGCCCAGGCACCACGTTATGCAGAGACACCTCCACACCTCCACAGGTGCTGATTCAAGAACTTGTGTACTTTAACCAGGTGAAATGTGTGCCACCTTCACCACTGAGACACAACCTGGATTTTTCTCAGAAACTGGATGTCCAGAATCTGTCCCAAAACATTTTTCTTTAACTTCTAGCAACTTAAGGTAGCTATTTTTTTCTTGCAGAGAGTACTAAATGTAGCTTAAGTCACTGTAAGAATGCACTTCTTGGACACTTCAGGTATTTTGAAAGCTGCAGAGCAGAGATTAATTGTTGGGAATGTTTTTTAATTGTTATGTGGTAAAATGTCAGTTCATAGTTCAGTTTTTGTCTCCTTTAAAAAAGATCAGTTGCTTTTAAGCTGAACTATGTTATTTGCACATTCATTTAGTAATTTGCTTTCCTAATTTATTTTGTACTTATATACATAAATTTCTTTGAAGTTGTACCCTTTAGTGTGAAATATTGCCTTTGAAATGTACCTCACAATTTATATTTTTCTGAAATTTTCACCACAGAAGTCCAAAAAAACTCTTAGCACTGGAAATTTTGCCCAGATTGAATGAAGTTATGTTTTGCTGTAAATTAAAAAGGGGAATTGTTGACTATTAGAAATTTTACCTGGAAAAAAAAATTAGTTTTTTTTTAATAACAAACAATTATGCCCATCTTTGGGCATAATTCTGCTTCATTGTTTTAAGTGTCTTCATGCTTTTGAAGAAGCATATTTTTTCCCACATGCAGGTATTAAAAATGTATATACTGAGAAGTACTTCTGTTAGTTACATCTATAGTAATATGCACAGCAGTGAAAAAGAAGTAAAAGAAATTTGTAGAATAATATAGAGTTTCAGGTCTATTTCTAGCATGTCAACTTGTGTAGTCTTCAAGTTTCAGCCTGTCTAATCTGCAAGTTCAGTGACTTCTTGTGCTTAATAGAGGGTCTGATAAATTGTCTTATAGAGAAAGTGGTTATTTTAAAATAAATTTCTAATGATACCAAAATTTCTGCAGAATATATTATCCTAAGCATTTATATTCTTGTTTAGTAAAAGGCGTATGACAATTCCAAAAATAAACAGGACTCAGTAGAATTCAGTTAATTAATTATTGCACTGGGGAAAATATTCAGCTATAGTTCTGCTGTCATAGTCCTTAAGGCATGCTACAGGGATTCTGTGTCACTACAACACCTTTAATGCTTTTTCCTTTTAAGGCTGTAATTCCAGTGATATTCCCCTGAATCAAGTGAATCGTGATGTAAGTGTAACAGACTTGTAATATGGTTTCAAAAAATATTTGGCCACTAATGAAAGTAACCAAAGCACATTTTATTCTTTAAGTATTCTAGCAAACATTTTTGGGAGCTCTTAGGACTAGCTTTTAATTTTTATATCCCATCAAAACAGGTTTGATGGTAAGTGCATGTCTGAATGTTAAACAAAGAGTTTCTCTGCATAAGTAAAGTTGGGGCTGTTTTAAAATATTCTTTTATCCACAGTTATGTGGCTAGTTTTAAAAAGTCTGCAAATCCCTACCTGAGCTACATAACTCCCTGGCTGGCTAGAAAAGTATTTTAAGCAATTTTATATTAATCATAGCAATCATATACATTTATTCAATGGTTTGTACTTATGAGTTGCACAAAATCATGCCTCAAAGATGCTTGCAGGTACAAATTGGAAGTCAGTAGTAAAGGATTAGCAATAAATATTTTTCTAACATACATTGCCAAGTTACTTTCAAACTTTGAACATCTCATAAATGTGTTACAAGATAAAGGAAACAACTACAGACATACTTGGAAGTGTGGTAAATATAAAAAGATGGAAGTAGCTGTTGCTGAAACAACTAATAGGGTATCAGACTTCAAAGATTAATTTATGTATGCTTCAGCAAGCCTGACTTTCAGAGTACATGGTATGGAGCTAACAGTGCTACATTCTTCTCTGATTTAAATATGTGCGAGTGCCTCCAATCAAGTGGGCATGCTTGCAATACACAAATCTCAAGCCCACCAGTTTTCAACTGTTTAGCTCTATTCTTCCACAAAGAAGAAAAAAAACTGGAGACCTATACTTACACAATATGTTTTCAGTTAAGATGTGTGAGGAGATGTCAGCTTGCAGATTATAGAGAATCAGCTCTGAGAGGACTGGGTTGACAGAATAGCATGTATATATCAACTGATTACAAATTTAAAAGGGCAGAGATAACCACTATTTGAGAAGTTTTCTAATTGCAATGTAGTCTAGATTTTGATAGCTGTTAATAGGCAGAAATAATAGTTATTAAGGAAGGGGTCAAGATATTACGTAGAGAGCTGGTTCTATGTCAGTTCCAGTGAAAAGATTTGGAACAATTTTGCCCTGTCTACAATCTAGCTAGGAACAACAGCATAAGACAGTAGAACTTACTAAGATTGTGAAATTTAATTACAAAAGGTGCAGTGTAAAGAAGTCTTACTTTGTTTGTGTTGAATAAAAGAGTTTGGTTGCCTTACACTTACAGTCAGCTTGGGAAACAAGAGCAGCTGCCGTTTACATCAGCAGGGCAGGGTTCAGTATCGAAAGCATTTTCTTCTAGCTCATCATTTTGATTTGTGGATCAAATCATACCTAATCATTAGATAGATATTCATTAGAGAACTGATCCAATAATGCCACAAATTGGGTGTTCTCACACCCTAAAAAAGTATTTGAGCCAGCTATTGATTCAAAATCATGCTCCCAAAATGTGTAATATAGTTAAATATATATTTTAGAAACAATTGGCATATTCAAATCTTATTTATGCACACACTAGATGGCTAAGTGGATAACAATGCACAAAATTAGATGGGAATATAAAATATCATCAAGTTTCAATTTACATTTGAATGATGTATACTTACATTTATATTGTATTCTTTTTAGCCTAGATAGTGAATCAAATATCAGTGACTGAAAGTGATTAGCAGAGTGTTTTTAAAAGAAAAATATTGAGGGGGTGAAAGGCATTAGAAAGAAGACAAAATTAATAATACCTTAAAAAAACAAAAAGCACATTTTTAAAAACCTGTTATCACAGAAAGTATATACTGTGATTTATTATGCTAATAATCATGCTAATGCCGAAATCTGTATATATAATATTTTTATTTATAATGGGGACTAAATACCAGAAAAGGAATAGCATTGTGTGCACAAATAACACTTATATGATTACAAATGACTACAGGAAGTTCATTAGCATTTGAAACTGAAAATTAAACCTTCATGAAATTAAATTTATAAAATCACAGAGTCATGTTAGTTGAAAGAGACCTCAGTAGGTCATCTAGTTCCATCCCCAGCTTGAATGGGTGCACTTAAAGCAGGTTGCTCAGGTCCAGTCAAGTTGTGAGTAGTCACAAGGCTGGAACCTCTGCAGCCTTTTTCAGCAGCCTGCTCCAATGCTTGGTTACCCTCATGTTCTGGAAGAGCCATCAAATTTTAGAGATTATGTGGCAAATAAGGCTGAAAATTGGCATATTTATTCTCAAGGGAGTGTTGATATATTTGTAAACAGGACTCAGTACCCATGGATTAATGTTCTGTATATCACAGCTGACCCTGCATCCCACATATCTGTGGAAGGAGGACCTCTAAAAGTTCTGTTCATTAAGGTGTTAATGATATACTCCAAGCACAGGCAGGAACATAGACCAAAAGAATAACTAACTTTAGTAAGCCTACAACTTTTCATTTCTAAAAACTTATAGATGAAGGAAAATGTGTGGAATAGATTGAGAAAAATAAATGTACGTATTTCCTGAAAAGAAAAGATTGATACTGACAATTATGATGCCATAAATATTATCTGAGTGCCTTGTAAAGCAATGAAATAAATATTCCATCATTAATAGCTGGGACAAGAGACCCATGAGCAGTAGGCAGTGAGAAATTAGAATTCATCAGTCAAACATCATTTCTTATTTTGATGCAATTACAAAATTAATGGGCAATGGTAATGAAGTAGATCATATACATTTGGATTCTAGTGAGGCATTTGATATGGCATATTCAGAATTTACAGTTTTAAAATTTGATTCAGGACTGCTTTCAATAAGATCATAACCATGCGGGCTGTAAACTGCCTAAATGAGTACATAAACCAGAAATATTAAACAGCAGCATATTAGGAAAAGGAATCTAAAAGTTGGCATTTGTTAGCCAGAGTTGGCAAGAGTTATATTTGTTTAATTTCTACATCAGTAGTCTGAAAGAAAAAGAGCAAACTAATGAAATCTGAAGATGATATTAAATTTGAAGGAGTGTGCAGATAATTAAAGAAAAAAGATTAATAGGAGCTTGAGAAATTATAGATTAAATAAAACTGGAAAATGCTATTCATCTTAGAAATATGAAAGCCTGTTCCCCTTGAGGTAGGATTCTGAAACACTGATATGTTGGAAGATATTGGTATTTATTAAAAAGAAGGTAAATTCAGAAAATCCCATGATGTACTACCATTGGTACCTATAACTGTGACTTTATGGGACAGTAACAATAGTTTCTCCAAATGTGCATGAAAACAAGCTCCAATTCAGGTGGTGTAACTAGGCTGGAAGACTTATTGTTAAATGAGATGCATGCACAGGAAAGGGTAAATAAGGAAGTTAAGACAAATAAATTGTGGGCAGTGACTAAAACAGATCAGAGTTCAGCTGGTTCACTGAAGAGTCTTCCAACTAAGAGATGATAGAACATACTTAGGACAAACTTACCACATTTTGTCTGTTTCCCAGTGATGAAAGCATCCTTTGAATGGATATTGCCTAGGATGTTTTATTATTGTAGGGACTGTTTAATTGTTCTTAGAAAACATGGGATCTCAAAAAGGCAGATCTAACTATGAATCAAGTATGAATATTGTGCTTAAATAAATTTAAATATCTCCCATCAGCAAGGGGAATAAAGTAAAAGAGGAATAGCAAGTATGATATGAAGTAATGCAAGAAATAATGAATAAATATTTTTTAAAAGGCAAATGCAACATTACAGCAAACTGTAGTTCCTGCTAGGTCCCTAGAAAAGTTCTTTCTAAAATGTCACTTCAGAGTCTGTGTGTGTGCTCTTCTCTTTTCAAGATTCCTTAATTCTTGTTCCAGGCAGCCTGTTGTCTGAGCTTTCACACTTTGTGTCACACCTTTAGACGATGTAGCTGTGTCTGCCCAAATGCTGCTGGTCAAGAAGTGATCCTCCTGCTCTTCAGAGACTCTTGCCACTTTGATGGCTAAGACCAAGCAAGCAGTTACATTTCTGCCAGCTGTTCTGCCCCATTCTCAAAAAGAAGCATAGCTGCAAAAAAATAAAAATTAATCGAGTGATGAGCCTACTCTCATCTGTATTTTCTACAGAATTGTACTGTGTGACTGACTCAGAAGTATGCATTACATTCAACCAGCTACTTAGAATCACTCCTCTCCCCTGCAAGTACTACTAATAATCTGAAATTTACTCTGTGGATAATACCAGAGGAAACTTTTGAAACATCTACCATTCCCATTTTGGTATCTATTTCCACACTCAAAATCTTGTTGCAGGCAAAAGGGAACAAACATATGTAAAGCTAAGGGTTTCATTTAATTGAAATTTTTACAGGCATATCAAAAGACAAAAATCTGTCATTAGTTCAGCTACAATGCTACCAACAATGACAAACCAAATTAGTGCAGACAAACATCATTAGTAATACAGATAAAATTGTTATACAAAATTTCATACAATCTGCACCTTTTCTCTGGTACTGGATTCCCTGCCAACATTCCTGTGTCCTAAGCTGATGCTGTCTGTATTCCTCAAGCAGAACAGGGGGAGGGGTTACAGTGAGATATCAGCATTCTGAGGCATCAACAGAAGTGCAATGTTCAGGGGGGAAGCTGCTGCTTCCTTGGTGTTGAATATGCTTGGTGTTATTTTTATATGTGTTTTAACACAGTCTGCTCACATGCCCTTCCTTTTTTTTTTGGTTCCCAATCAATCAGTTACCTCTGTAACCTCCACTGCTGGATTTACTTAATTACAAAGCCACTAGCATGTAGTGACCACTAATGGACTGTGATTTGTTGTGTTTGTGTTTTATGGCTGTATTAACTGCATTTTGTGTTTCTTGGGAACTCTGATACTAACTAGTGTCTCCACACTCCCAAAGTGCATTTTATTCTGCAATTAGAATGTTCAGTTCACACACAAAATAGTTACTTGCATTTACTGTAAACTAAGCAAAAGCAAATTTAGGCTGCTGTAAAACTGCTTTCACAACGGAAACAAGTCAGTACAGGGAGACCTGTCCTGAGTCCTCACATTGTCAGGTTAACACAAACCTTGTGGCCTTAAATAATAATGGCATATTTACTGGAAAAATAGCATCACCACAAAACTTTGCCTTCCATACTTGAGTCTAAGGTACCACGTCCAGAGTCACCAGGTAGATACTGCTTGTTTGCTCTGCCTGACACAATAAATGACAGCACTTCTTGGAGAGCTTTCTTAACTTTGTATAAGATGTGGTAACTGATATTATGCTGTCACTAAGTTCCATAAATGTATCTGCTGCATATATATAAAAAAACTGATGCTTTATAAAAGTGCTTTATAAAATCCACATCATAAAGACCAGTAAGCTGTCACCTTATTAAGGAAAAAAACACTAAAGGCAAAAGAAAAATTGAGACATTACTGGCCTGTAAGTGTAGAGATGTTTCTATCCATCTTATTCAGTCAGTTTAATGGTACTATCTAAAAGGAAAACAACTTTCATGAACTCTGAAAACAACCATGTTTTCTCCTCTGACACGCCTAAGTATCATTTATGATCTGGTGCTTCACAGGACTTGACTCTTCACTGCTTTTTTTGAATCACATGCACTATCTAGTGGACATTTGGATTCTTAAAATACAAATTGTGAATTGCAAAAATGAAAGAAGAAGCTGAATGGCCACATATACCATCTCATTGTTGTCCATCATACATCTCTAAAATTTGGTTATATTAGCCTTATTTTAACTGCTAGATACACATTGGTCAAACGGAGTAATTCAGGAACATATACTATGTCTGAGGGGTTTTTATTTAATATTGGAGTTCATATTGATCGTTCTTGTTTCTCTTGTAATTATTGTAGTATAGTTGCAAGTGGCAATAGCTAGGAATTCAATGTTTGAGTACAAGAGACTATTGCCATCTTTTCACAAGACTGTGGCTTTAGGATCATAAACAGATATGGTTCCGTGTAAATTTTAAATAAAGAAAAATACTCTAGTTTTAATTTTCAGCTAAAAAAGCCCAATGATCTTTTCAAAAGTAAACATTTTCCTTGACACTTATAAATATTATTTATGATTGAAGGAAGCCCATTGGTGAAAATTATTGAAATTGAGGAATTGTAACCAAAAATACAAGGAGAAAAGAAGACAAATATCTGAATATCTTCTTGTTGTGAAGAAGCCCTAAGAATATTAATTTCTTCCTAATATACACTTTCTTCCCAAAGTCAGTCACACTGTGTCTAGCAGCCCTCTTTTCTAGCTATAAGTGGTAGAGTTGCATGGCAAGTTTACTTAGAGCCTTTGTGGTTGTACTCAGTCAGAATCCATTGGATCTGAATCAGTCCTTTAATTAATAAACTCAGCATAAATTGAATGCATATATTGCCTTTTGCTTACAACATTCTTGGGAGTGTTCTCCTTGGAGAATGTTGTAAAATTTTGGAAAATTATTTTTCTTGCTTGTTCTACATGCTTAATGCTTCCAGCTATCAAATAATGGAGTGTAATAATGAGGTCTCCAAATAGAACACTGGACTTTTTGAACATCTCAATATGATTAAAAGAAGTAGATATATTGCTTATAAAAAAGTAAAATCTTGCATACGGAGAGGGAGAAAATTAATTTGTTTATTTTAAATCCATATCAGTGTAAAAAAATCACAGAATAATTTTTCTCTGTTTCAAGAGATAGTCTTCCCAAAAAAAAAAAAAAATTACTTTGTCATGAAGTATTTTTGGTGCTGCTGAAGATAAATTTAATGCCTTTCTTCCCAAAACTGTTTGAAGAAGTTATTTTCTCCCATTTGCTTCTGACCACTGTTCTGAAAATATTTTGAAAGAGATGGAGAACACACAAACACCTTCAGAATGGATTTGTTGCTTTCATTGATATGAAGAGTGGAACATTTTTAGGTAAATAGCAGCTGGTGTAATGCACACAAACAGGTTTGAGTTTTTACTGACGACTGACTTCTGTACTAAATGAAAATGTGCTGGAGCATCCAAAGCATTTAGACATCATCTTCCTGTAGTAACTGTGGTGTGTAGGACATTGGAAATAAAAACGAGTAAAAAGTAAGACCCAAAAGTAAAATGCTACCCAAATGTAAACAGGTGAGATTCCCTCTGTTAAAAGACTTTAAATATTCCCAATTTCCTTTACAGGACATAGGAAACCATGGCACATGTAGATAATCATCCACATTTGCTGTATGAAGATACAGAAACTGGGAAGACATTTACATTAAAACCAACTAAAAGGCATGGACTCTTCCCTAAATCTGAATAGGTTAGGTGACTTGTACTGCAAATTCAAACATTATAGGAAAGTTTAAAATATATGAAAACTTGTTAAATATAGAACAGCATATATTTAATAATGATACATAACTGAAAAGTGAAGGTAAAATTGTCTAGAAAAAAAAGAATAGCAGTGAAGAACAACAAAAAATATCAAATGAAAAATATTAAATTTAAAAGGTAGCAAAACACCAGTGGTATCAGTATTTTTTTTTAATGGTGGTAGCCTCAGCAGTTAGATGCAAGAATTGAATTGCAACTTTCTTTATAATAAATATGTAAGGAATTTTATGATAATGTTAATGTAATAGTGGGGTTACTTATTACCTTAAAGTATAACATAGGGTGGGTTAAGTTTGATTCAAATGTAGCATAGGTCTCTATGAAATGAGCTTTAATGCCTCAACATTAAGAATATGCCATTAATGATGTTGTCAATTAACCAAACGAGATGGTGGCAGTGGCTCTGGAGCACCGTGAATAACTAGAAATACTGCAAAGGCAGAAAACACAATAATGGAAGATGAGTAGGCACTTAATGAAATTATCAGATAAGAGGTTTAAAATAAACAAAGCACTTTTTCACTTAGTATGTAATTAAATTGTGGAGCTGAATGTGCTGGATGTTCTAGAAGCCAAAAATTGAAATGAATTCCAAAACCTCCTAGGCATGTTCACTGATGTCAGGTCTATAAATGCTATTAACTTCAGTGGATTCGAAAGGAACCTCCAGGTCAGGAAGTCCCCAAGTCCCTGACATCTCAAAGGATGTCCAGAGACATATCACCATAGGCTTGCTTTGTTTCTGTTTTCCACAACAGAAAGGATGCTGAGCTAAATTAGACCTTTTTCTGCTCTACTGTGTAGAGTCATGTTCTCACAAGTGTTATAAAAGACTCATTTCAGAGTGACTCCTGTCTACAGTATTTGATAATTTTTATTTTACTTAAAAATTACTTTTTCTTGATAACAAACAAATAAACAGTCTCTAGTAGGGGGTTCCCACTATGGTAATAGTGACTTTTACTTGATCCTCATGACATGAAAGCATTTTTTAAAAGCTGACACGGATAATTTAATTGTTGAGTGCAATGATAGTTTTAATTTGGATGGAGGGAAGCTACTCTGCAATATTTTAACCATTTACTCTTGTCTGTACAACCAATATAGCAATGCCTGTTACATCCTTGGTGATAGTGAAGCAGGTTTTGTTGTTAGGGGTCCTCCATAGTTTTTCCAGACTTAAAAAATTAGTGAGGCAAGGGTTGTGCCCCATTATTATCCATTCTTCCAACAAGGAAATAACTATCAAGCATGAAACATACTTTCTTAACCCACATGAACTATTTATGCTAATTGTACTTTCAGAGTTCAGTTCACCGCTATGCTCTGGCTGTGTTGCATTGTCTCAGCAATGGAGAACATCTGTAAGCCCAGCTGCATTGTACAGTCAGATCTGTGCAAAGCAGGTGGAGTGAATCTCATGTGGTTTGTCCTGAGTAGCAACCATTTGCATTTTTAAAATGCTGAAGAGCAACTTCAGCTTTTCGAGTGTAGATACTGTGTTTGGCTCCAAACCACTGCAGTACTGAAGGACACTTACTTCCTTGTCACATCCAGGCAAAGTTGTTGCCCTTAGGCTCAGGGATGCATGGAAACCACTCTGGTTTTTAAAGATATCCAATGACCTCAAGAAGAGATTGCTCTGAATTTTATCTCCTGAAAACATGTAACAGTAACTGGCCTCCTGCTATCCAGTACTATGCATTTCAGGAAGTGACACATCTTGGAGTTGCCTCCACAATGGAGAGCATGGTATGAAGTAGCCTAGGAAATGCCAGCTAGCTCCTCTGCTTCTGAGTGTAGTTGTTATTGAGGGAAAGTAACTCTCAGGCACGATGACATGGCCAAGTAAGACATTCTGCTGTTAAATTTGTCAGCACAGTTACATTAAATGCACACATCACTGGAGTTACCTCAACTGTAAATGGTTTTTTTTTGCCAGACAATATGGTGAATTCCCTTTAAATCATGTTAAAATTAGATGATGCTGGTTTAAATTGTCCCAAAGTTATTGAAGGATAACCTAAAATCCAGACAAATCCTGCTGAATTCTGTCAATCTTAAAAATACATCTCCTAGTAAAAATTTGTCAAAGTATCAATTTAGGAATGGATACAGCATTTACATATATATTTTTGATAACTAGATTATTACAAAAAATGAGAGGTTAACAAATATAACCATTTGTTGCTGCAGAACTGTTTATAGTGTATTTCAGCAAAAAGAATTTTCCTTGATATTCAAAGTACAAGGGGCAGGCAGAATGCTTACAGCACTTGTATTGTTGTGTTCTCCCTCAAACCCCATGTAGGTTTCAAACTAAGTTAGAAATCAGTAGCTCTTGTAGAAGGAGATGACAAAGATCTTCCAGCTGCATAGGAGCAGGAAAGTTTTTTCAGACTCATAATTTCTGTTAACTGATTCTTATGTGGCCCTGAATAGGGACCTCAGAGAGACCAAATGTTTCATTCAGGTCACAGTGTGGTTATCATAGTAAATTAAGTTTGGTCTCAAAGGTAAGAAAGCTACAGTAAACATATTCTGAGCACAGAAGAAAAAAGTCTGAATGCAAGAAAATTTGCATAAAGGGCAGTAGCAGTGTCTATAATTAAAGATAGGTTATGCTCATAAAAAGCTGTCTTCCTGTTACAAAACAATGGATCACAGAAGGCCAAAATACAGCTTGTGTGAATTTATCAGTACAAGTTTGCATCTTTAGATATGGATATCTTTAAACTGTGCTCTTTCCCTGTTGACAAAAAGTGAAAAAGTGAAATTCTTGTTGCTTTTATATGAAGGAACCCTTTGTGTCCTCTGTAGAGTGTACATCACTGGCAGAAAGTTGTATTCTGCTGCGCTGAATTTGAATTCTGCAGACTCACAGAGGTGAAAGAGCCACTTTTTCAGTGGATGAAATTGCAGCTAGTCATGGTGAAATGATACCCAATTACAACTTACTGATAAACACATCTTAATGTTCCATAGATGTACCACAAAATTATTGTGTATCAATGCTGTTTTAGTTAGAGGTATTGAACTGCAATGTCAAGCTAGCAGGCCATGATTATTTAGTTATATTGTTTCACTCTGTTTCATACTATATTTCTAGTGGAGGTAAAAGGCTCACAAGTCTCACCATGCTTTAAAACAACAACAACAACAAAACTCTGCAAATGGAGTACCATGAAGGGAAACAAGCTGCTGGGAAGTAACAAGCACCTTTGGATTTAAGATAACCACACTTTGTGGGTGATTTAACCCAGCAATCTGCCTTCCAAAAGCTCTACATCACAATTACACAATGGGGAATTGAGTTGGGACCATGAATATGTCTTGAGGATGGAGAAAGGGAAGAGAGCTAGTTATGTAAATGGTAAGGGCAAAAAGATGTGTTTGAAACTATAAACAACTCTTACTGAACTGAATTAATGAAAGTGAGAAGATGATCTCAGTGTCAGTATTGGTACAGCCCTGTTTCATACCTATAATTAGAGATTCACAGGAGAATAGATTATAAACCTCCCTCCTTTAACATGGAAAATTACCTACCTCCTAACTTCTAGGTAAAAGTGCTGGTGAAACATGCCTGTTCTGTTACTTTGGCTGCTGATGTCTTTTGCTTCAGCCTGAGGCACTCAGAGGTTTTACACCAAAATTCTCTCTCAGAACAGTAGGACACTCTGTTGAGAAGTAGGGCATTCAGATTCCTCCAGAAATACAAAGGAATGGGACCCAAGGCTTTCTGTACCCTATGGCAGTGTTTTATCCAGGGAATAGGAAAAAAGAGAACTGCATCTCTCCCAACTACAATATTTTGTGAATTTTCTCTGCACTGCTTCTTCCTGACACATGTGCCCAGCAAATTCAACCTGCATTTGCAAATAGTTTCAGGATATTTTCACAGGCACTTCAACATAAAAAGAAAGAAAAAAAGTTTATATTAATCTAAGTTCATATCTCCAAGCATCATTAATCACAACTTATCTCTCTAATTGTTTCACAAAACTCTGCAGCTAGTACAGTAGTGGCCACATGAGAAAAGTCTACTTCAAGTTAATTGAGTGTTTGCATAGCATTTGGTGTTCTAAGACTTTTACTTTATTAGGTATAATCTTCGTCAGCTCACTATTAGGAAAGAATACTTTAGGTAGAGATGATCCAGGAAACCTCAATATATTTAATAGAAAAGATGCAAGGACTAATGCTAAAAGGTGGTGAACAGCATGTGAACTTTTCATTTTTTTCCAAACACTCTCAGTTTGCTATATTTTTATTTTGATCACCTGTTTCTGTTCCTCACTTACAGCTCTGTTTTATATAAATCACTGTGCATCTTTAATGGGAACCTAGTTTACATTGGAGAGAGATTGTATATTATAATTCTACAGAATCTGTGCTTAAGAGCAGTTTTAATTTTCCTTTGTTATATTACTTTGAAATCACTTCTATTTCCTCATAAACATACCTTGTGACCATTTCTTTCCTTCTGCTAGTGCTGAGCTTGTCCAATGACTCCATCACCTCTAAGCTATTGATCTGTCTGACATCTGACTCAACCTGCTTGCCGTTGTCTGGAGTGCTCCAAAGATAGATCAAAGAGATTCATTACCTTCTTCTCTGACACAAAATGTCTAGAAGAATAACACTTTTCCTCAATCAACAAACAATTCTTGGAGATTTTTTTAAATAATATTTTTTAATTAAAAGAAATTTATTCACTTAAGTAGCAAAATGGTGGCAAAATACATACAAAAGATGACTTATGTAAAAAGAATTCTCCTTCATTAGGCCATAGTTCAATAGGATCTCCTGTGTGCTTCTCTAGCTAGGTTTAATACTTAAAATGAAGTTGAGTCACCTTTAAACAAAAGCTAACTGGAGTCATAATGAAAAAAAAAGGAAAACACATATATATATATATATATATATATATATATATATATATATATACAAAATAATTTCTTTTAAAAATTAACTCTTATTTTTATGAGTCCTGAACTGTTCATACTTCAGCATATGTTTTCATTATACCAACATGTATAAATGGGTGGGTGTTTACAGACACACAAATGGAAAAGTTGCTGCTGGCTGCTGTTCAATCTTGTTCAGCTCTTCTTGCCTTGTATTACAGTACATCTGCAAGTTCAATTTACAACAATTTTGAGATAGGCAGAATTTGTGTTTGCATTTCAGAGGTTTAAGTCAAAAGAATTCTTGAAAATTCATATTGTATATCTGCACTAAAAATGAGGAAAATTAAATTATTAGTTTATTCCTTCAGAATTTTGTTTAGGAAATACTAGACAAATGGGTAGAAACACAAAAATAGTAATCAGCACCTCCAACACAGTGAAGTACAAGTTTCAGGTTACTCAAAAACCAACAGAAATGGAGTTTGTGATGAAGATCTGAGTATATAATTCGTTGTAGGGCTAATCTGGTGGTCAAATATCTGATTGTGGTATACAGATCTTACTATCACTGACTTCAGAGAGGTCTGGCCTGTGTTTTGTCTTTGTAGTCAAACTCCCTGTACTTTTAAAATTAATTGAAATTATACGTAACTTTGACAAAACTGTACCTACATCTTTAACTACTTCTGTTGTACTGTTATTATTCTATTAGTACTGGATTTGTAATACATGTTGTGCTTCTTAGAAAGTTCTTAAGCACACAGAAATAGCATGCATTATAAAGAAAGCAAGGGTGGTTTTATATGTGAGCTAAGGGGAAACAACTCAGGAGGAAAAGGTGAGTTGTCAGTATTTAGGTCAGTAGAAATAAAAGCACAACTCACGGTGGCAGACAGGACAAAAGGAACAGAGGGGGTGGGTGAGGCTGGAACTCAGACTCAGAGAAAGACAATAGGCTGGACTGGCTCCAGGCACAGCATGGAGAACAACAAACATAATGCTGACAAGATACACTGTAATGTGTGCTAGAGGCAAGGCTGAGAACCTGTCTCTGTGGGAGAAGTGTCTTATGCTGTAATTAACTGGAAAGTATTCAGGAAAAGAAAATATTCAAACAAAGTGTGAACTTCTGTGGAAAACAGACTCTGCTGGCTAAACACCCAAATGAACATGTTGTAAGCAAAGTTAAAACTGTATCAATTGAATTACTTTAAGACATTGAACCATTGATAGTGGTTTTTTTCTCTTACACTGTAAGATTTTGGAAGCAGAACTGTTTTCCTTGTTCAAGCACCAAGAGTTTCTTTGGTAATATATTCAAGAGATGCTCCAAGTATGTACTTTTATTCTTTGTATAGGTTGTACAAAGGGTCACAGACAGAAGGCATAGCTTTGAAATTAGGGTGACTCAAAGTACATGGAGAAACATTTCCAGATTGGTGGGGTAGAAGTGAAGGCTTCAGCACCTACTTAGAGATATGTAGAAAGGACTGGCCTGGAAAAGAACTGTTTATCAAATGAATGGCAGAGGGAGAGAAAAACAAGTTTAGAGTTAGCCATTGTTGGTAGAAACTGGAATTAGAAAGTTTCAGTTAGAAAGCGGAATTAGGAAAAGGAAGAAAAACAGAACACAGTTTTAAACTTTGGCCTAATCTTAAGCCTTTGCCATTTTGAAAGTGTAACATATACATAAGGGAAATCTAATGGATTTTTTTTTTTTTAATGTAACTTTGTTAGTGAACTATACAGTTTCTCGAAAGTGAAAAGTTCATTGTGCCTATCAGGTTCTTCATTAATATACTCCACTGCTTTTCTGAATCTGTTTTCTCCAGCAACATGAAAACTGAAGCCAGCATTACCATTCCAGTTTTGGTCTTTCTCTTTGGTGTTCTTGAGTATCTCAGGAATTCACTACTGAATGCAGTGGTGTTTTATTCCCATCTCTGCTTCCTCTGAAGCTTGTACTTTTGCAGGTGATATGGATAGATTGCACTGCTAGCAGAGTTGCCAAGCAGAGAGTTCAGTTGGCTGGGAACACACTTTAGATTCCCAGTAATACTTAATGATGCTGGGAAAATGCCTTTTCTGTACCAAAGCTTTATCACCTCTGACATAAAAATAATGTAGAATTCACTTTCAAAATTATTTTCAGATAACAGTTGTACAACTCTCTAGTTTTCCCTCATTTTTAGTGACTTTGGTGATGTGTTCACTCATTTTAACAGAAACTTATTTAATTAGTTACAAACTAACTCCACTCAGTGGTCAGTTTCTTCAGGTTGATTTTGTTCTCTGGCCTACTTTACCTGCTTTGTACCTGTTAGTTTTTCCAAATATTTCTCTCACAATCATTAAAGGAAAAAGAAACTTAGTTGAAAAAGTTGCAAAGTCAGTGTGATCTCAATGAATATGATATTCAGAGCTACTCATATGCAGATATGGCAGAAAAGAGGAGAGCTTTCAAAATTTTCATAATTGATGGGGCAAAGAAAGCAGGAACTCCAAAGAAACTGCCTAAAGAACAGTTAGCTGCAGAGGCTCAAAAGAGATGAAAAAGCTGTAGGTATTGACCTTCTTTTTGAGATCCTCAAGAAAGATCAATACTATTGAGATCACACACAGTGGAAGGAAAAAAAAACCTCAGAAAGATATAATCAGAATCACATGATAGATCTTAAAGAACCTGTAAAAGAAATGATCCGAGCAGAGTGAAAACTGAAATTGAAGTTAAAAAATCATCAAGGAATCTGTGTTGTAAAACCTAGTCAGGAAACAGCAAGGATGATCATTGGGTTTGCATAAGAAGATATTAGAGGTTATGAGGTGAAATATGTATGGTTTCCAAAACTAGGGAAAGAGTGACAGTTTAACACAGAGAGAAAAGCATCAAGTGGAGGATAAAAAAGTAGGCTGATCTGCTGATTTTATATATAATACAAATGATGATAAATGAGCACACCTATAAATAATGAGAACTAAGCTATCAGCTGTATTCACAGATACCCATGTGGTTTTTGTGTCCATCTGTCCATCTGTCCATGTTTACTCACTCTTTTATATTATGGATGTTGCTTATCTCAAACAGCTTCACTATATTTTGGTTTTGCCAAGAAGAAACTATTAGACTTGCTTTTTCTTAAAGATTGAAAGTCTTCCATAAAAAAGTGGAGCACTTCAGTGCCTCAGGATGGCTCTACACCATACTCACTGATTTGAAATTATTGCAGCAGTTCACTTTTTGTAATACATGTCTTTCTTTAAATGGTAGGGATTCTCAGCTTGCAAATGAGAAAATAATTTAAAATTATTGGTGTGCTTCATATTTTTAGGAGACCTTCATTCTTCCAAATTAGAATTCCAATTTGTGAAGCGCTCCAATAACTTTAAATTGCTGTGTACTCTAGATCCAAACCCTAAACTTTCCAAAGTGAAGACCTTTTAAAACTGCTGAAATAATTCTGAATTAAATTGCAAATACATGACTAGAATTAAAATTTAGTTTCATTTTAAATCGTTAATTTAAAAAATCCTGAACTGAACCAGCTACATAAATATAAACTCCTATGTTCCGTTTCTGATGCTCTTGAATTTTTCACAGTCATGTTAAAACCTTTCTTTTTAATTATCGTGAATGTCAAAGTATTTTTGGGGAAAGCTGAGTTCTTTAGTATCTTTTTGAAAGTGACATTTTCTTCGTTTTCTATCACACAACATGTACAGACCTCAGACTACTTGCAAGTCCTTAAGTTTTTCTATATATGGCCCACAGAAACTCGTCTGTAGTTACTATTGACAGAACCATGTGATGATCTCCTGTGGTAGGCTGGGAAAGCCAGAGTCAGGAGCTGATCAGCATTTAGAGAACCAGGTCTTTCCTCAGTTCTTCCTTTTATCTTGCACAACAGCAAGAATGTATATTGAAGCTTTTTTTCTAAGGCTTTACAATGCAAGATTTAGTCATGTATATGCATGATTTTTGCTGTCTATCCACAACCTATCCTGAATTATGATGGACTACTTCATAGTGGACCAGTGTTTATAAATAAAACAAAGTCAGAGAAAACAGTTTCTCCACTATTCAGATACAGTCTGCTGGATGCTCAGCCCTTTTATGCATATTTTTTGTGTAAAACCATTGACCCAGAATTTTCCGGACATTTGCAAAGTAGAGTGTGGAGCAGCATTCCATGCAAACACAAAAATTTATGCATAGCACTTTTATAATTTCATTTAAACCATCTGAATGCTCAGAAATGTGAGGGAACAAGAGTGAAATCTGAATGCACACTTCGTTGAATTGATGTGTTGGCATTTGAGTTTGCCATATACACACACGACATTCCCCATAAATGTGTCAAATTGCCCAAAATTTCACTCAACTACAAGCATATTACCATTGTCACAGGAAAATGTAACAAGTATGTGACCTTCTTTATATTTAAAATAAAAAAACAATGTGTTCCTCCTTAGCTTGCTAAAGAGGTAGAAGGGAGCTCAACACTTGACATTGATTTTTTAAAGAAGGGCCACATTTACTGGTACATTCTGTCTCACAGTGCTCCATTGATGCCAATCACCTTAATCAGCTGAATAAACTCAGTTCATGCCTGCTGTGCATATCTGAAGAAGTACAAACAAGCAAAGCAAAGCACACCAGTGAAACTGGCTCAATATATTACAAATAATATTGAAAAGGCATTAGGTTTAACGACTAAGCAACTAGAATCAAAATTGAGGAGATGCAGGTATCCTGATATTGAGTTTTATTTGACCCTGCCTAAAACTGGATTTCTGTCTTCTCTTAACCAGAAGTAGTTGGAAGAGTGATTCTTCATTCTTGTTAAAGCTTTTTTTTACATTCATATATACTTTCCATTACCTTTAAAAGAATATGTTAACATAAACACCAAAGTTCAGACTTTTTATCTGAATAAGGGACACAAATGTTGTGAAATATTTGCATCTTAGAGATTGGGGTACAGCCCCTTTCTCGGCTGTCTGCCCTCCCTTTCAAGCCTAAATTCCATGTAGCTCTGAACTGCCTGAGGCTGATTTAAGACTGTGGATGACAAAGAGTGGTGTAAAGATATTTGTTGCAATGCCAAAGATGGTGCAGGCTCCAGTTACGAATAAATTCCAAGAATATCCATGCATATGATTTTTTGTACAGTTTTCATGGTAAGTTTATGGTCTAGGTTGACTACATGGGATGAATACTTTTGCATGCATGCAGTGCCCAGTGACATTTCTTCACACCAAAGGTGCCTCCAAAATGCGCACAGTTTAACCTGGAAGCGGAGATGGCTCTCTTTTTGCATGACATCTGTAAGCAGATAAAATTAGTTAGTTCCCAACTTTCTTTGTTCCTCTTCTCTTTTCTGGAGAGTCTAGCTTCAGTCAGTAACCACATGACTGACTCACTTTGTCTGCTGGCTTTAACCCGAAGTCTTGCAGTTAAGGATCACATTATAGCTTATAGTGGATTTGACCCAGAGAATCTTCCTTATGAGATCCTGAACCCATTGCCATTGTTAGCACCAGGAAAAGAAGGGCAGTGCAGTGATGTATTGTTTTAAACTCTCCTACTCCACTGACCTGCCTGTGGGAGTTCCCAGCCCAGCTGCAAGTTGGCTCTCTGCCACCATCAGCTCTGTTTGAACAGGAAAGCCTGCTTTTAACACAGAGAAAATCAATGCAGTGGGCAATGGGATGTGAGAAATTACATGCAAGCAGTATAGTTATTTTAGGATTTTTTTCCTTATGTTTTCCAGCCATTTTTCCCTATACCCAGTTACAGAGAAGCATTAAGAAAAAGAACAAAATTAATTAGATGAGCAGCAGGAGAAACAACTACTCACAATAAAAATATTTGCTCATAAGACATATTGACAGAAGTTTTCATTTTGGAATATTGGTTAAATTTATTTTCTGTACAAATTTATAGACTTTAAGGAAAGTCAGTAACATCATAACTAGAGAATTTTGGGGCAATTTTTTGTAAATATTCAGGAATTTTGGGTCTTAAATACCCTTGGTAAATTTTCAGGAATTTTAGGTCTTAAATACCCATGCTTCACAAAAAGAAAGGAAAATAATTCCTCGGTCATTTGGACAAAGAGGAAATCACTTAATATCACTGAAAAATTTCTTGTCTAGAAATCCTCAGGGGGAACCTTACATATTTAGCAAGCCTTATGTGAGAATGACAAAAACTTGTTACATGAAAAATACATGTTGCATTTATTCGTAGCAGACCATCTGAACATACTGTTCTTATTCTGACGTGAGATGAGAACCTATAATCAGCTGACCTCCTTTCATCTAGAGATAAGAGATTACTTTTATGGACTTGTTTGGGGGCTTTTTAGAAATTTATTTCACATGTAAAGAGATAGAAAGCTGGAAATGAAGACTGTGTAAATTTTATGCAAACTTTCAGTCTGCCATGAATTCCAGACCCTACTGAAAGAAACATCGATTTTCAAATTTTAGACTAAAATTCCTCAGATTTTGGCTGGTTCAATTCTTTTAACTATGAATTAATTGAAAAAGTAGGCTCTGCTTTTTGTTAAAACTAAGTGGCTATTTGTTGAGTAAGCAAAACTCAAAAGTTCTGCCTTGTGTTTTATATTCAGATAAAACACAAAACCAGAAAACATTAACCTGGCTTCAGATTTTTACTGCAACCTCTTCAAGAGCTCTGCCAGAAACTATATTTTGGAGACACTCTTTGATGTATGTCCACTGGAATTGCATCTGAGTTTGATGCCATCTACTAATATTAATCTAATTGTTGTGTAAAAATTATTTTAAGAACACTGAAGCTCTCCAAATAAGTTCTAAAAGACATGATCAAAAATCTATCTATAATTACATAAAATTAAAAGATACTCTGAAAATTGTGGCAAAATAGTTCTTGAATTCCGTTTCAGTTTCTTCAGTTAAAAATTGCCAGTGGCTATTGTGATTACTGTTATTGGGTGTGTACCATGTTGGTTTGGAACTCTAGTGCTACACACTTGCCACAACTCTGTGATGTATAAAAAGATACATATGGGTTTAGTGCTATGAGATCTGATTCTTGGTCCTCACTGTTGCAGAATTCCTTATAGTGAGCCCATAATGACAGATTTAGGAAAGAATGAGGATTTAAAATGGTGTCTATTCCCCTTAGGTATCATATATTTTGGAGGCATTAAATTGAACAAAATTTCTAAATGTCCAAACCTTGTAATCAGCTTGGCATGCAGACAACACAGATGAGAAGGAATATTAAGGGCTAATTTTATAACATCAATCTGTCTGTCATCAGCATACAAATGAAATTTAGGCCAACATTGACAGATCAGATTGTTAAAGAGAACGAGGTACAGATTAAAAATCAGGAGCTTGAGGAGAGAAACCTGTGTGACACCTGCAGAGAAATTTTTGTGGAACTGATCAAGCCACAGGAGGTAAGACACTCTAATTTGTATAGAATTAAGTAGAACCAAGAAATAACACTTCAAAGCACCTCTTAAAAAGAACTGAATATCTACTTATGTCAAAGACAGCTATTAAAGGTTGGAGGCTAACTAGGAAAAATTCTGGCTTAGATTCTCAAGGAACTGCTGGTGACTGTAATGATGAAAGCTAGGTAATGTATTGTGATCTGAAGCCAAACTAATCCTAAAAGAACAAGTGCCTATCTGAAGGCAAATAGAACAACTATCGGTTCAAGAGAATTAGTAGGAAAAAATAAGATTCTCAAATAAATGATCTAATTATAAGAGAAAAGTTAAAATTAATTTTAGGGTCCTTTACAAATTTTTGAAGTGACTAATATGAGTATGAATAAGGTTTCCTGAAGCAAAGTTAGGATATTAACAGATCACATAGAATCATAGAATCATTTAGATTGCAAAAGACCTCAAAGATCATTGGGTCCAATCATTAATGTACCAGTGGCAAATCCAACACTAAACCATGTCCCTAAGTGCCACATCTATACATCTTTAAATATGTCAGGGATACTGACTTAACCACTTCCCTTGGTAGCCCATGCCAATGCCTGGCAATCCTCTCTGTGAAGAAATTTTTCCTAGTATCCAATCTAAACCTCTCCTAATGGAAATGGGCAATTTGAGCCCATTTCCTCTGGCCCTCTCACTTGTTACTTGGGGAAAGAGATGGGATCTCACCACACTATACCCTCCTTTCAGGCAGTTGTAAACAATAAGGACAGTCACTCCCTAGTCCTGCTGGCCTCATGTCTTCTGATCTACCAAATTGATAACTGTTTCTCTGAGAAGGTTTGACAGTGAATATTTCCTTGGGTTTAAAACACTTTTTGGTTTAACCATCAGCTTGAGTACAAGGTATAAGGGAAACCATGAAGAGTAATTAGGACATGATCACCTGCTATTGTGAAGAAATGAAGTACCAAATCCTAGCCAGAAAAATGAAGAGCATCTGAGAGCATGTTACTTTGTTACTAAAAAAAATCAAAGCAATTTGTCACAGGTGCTAGAAAGCACTCCCAGGTTACCTTCAAGTTTTTACAACAGTAGCAGAGGAGTCAATCAATCCATGTTAGTGTATGTCCAAAAGTGAAAGTATTTTCCCATGCTGTAATTAGCATAGTGCCTGATAAATATCCAGTGGTTACACATTGATAATAGATAACAAAGGGCTGATTATTGAACCCTGGGAATGCCTCAAGTCTGACTTCACATGGATGATTAAAAGTTGTGTGTAGGGTGTTAAATCCATTAGAAGCATTCAAGTGTAATACAAGTAATTACCAGACATGTTTCAGGAGTAGAAAACAAAATTTCACAGTGTGTAATATCAAATGTTGCAGTGAACTTACAGAGAAAGGAAAGAAAAGGAAAACCCTTGGCACAGTTTGTCACCAGACCATTTTTCATTTTTTATCTGCTAGGAGGAACTTCAAGGCAGACTTGAAATATTCTTCACCAGGTTTGTTCCAATTGAGCAAAACCAGAACAAGTGCCTCATGCATGAGAATTTAGGCAAAAGTTAGAGAAACTGAAATTAATTTGTCAAACAAACAAACAAACAAAAGAAACCACACAAAAAAATTCCTACACCGAATCCAAAAACAACAGGAGGAAACAAAACAAAAAGCCAGGACCAAACCCAAATCAACAGAGAAGGGGCAAAACTGTCATCTCATAATATGATTCATAATAAGCAGTACAGGGTCAGAGAGATGACTACATCAGACAGTATGGAATACTGAAGAAGGGTACCTGGAATATTTTTCTTTTCAGTATTGGGTACATAAGTAGAAATAGACATGGAGAGTCAGACATCTCAATGAAGCTTAATTCAATACTTTACAGTTGTAGACAACATTACATGTTTATGGACTATTGTCTAGGTGCTTTCATCAAGGAGGATCAATGAGGCACACATCTATTGTAATATGGATTTTCATGATGTCCTTTTATATGATGAACTCTGTGATGGCCTTTAAAAGTATTTGCTTTTCAAGCTATAATTCTATCCTTATTTTCCTTCTGAATGCCTGGAGCTTCCTTCTCAAAGAAAAGTTTCAACCACAACCACATTTACTGTTGTTGAAGTTGAATAATTCTGGAAAAAAATAGCTTAATAGGAGGAGTGGGATGAAATTAGATAAATTCTGTTTCTGTAGCTAAATTGATTTCCAAGAAAACATAATGAAGGGAAAATTCTGTATTCTGGACATGTTTGCATCATGTTCACATCCTGGATATCTTCTGTATCAGCAATTCTGACATAGCCTTGAAAGCAGGCCACAGTCCAAGACTGTTTCACATTTCAAGAATGGGACATACCTGCGTTTCTACAGACAGTCGTAATCTACTTTAGTTACTGGTTCCATAATTTTTGTGTTCTGTCTGTGGTTCATTTCAGCCTGAAATGTCCCTGGGGCTCCACTTGCAGCCCTGTGCTGCAAGGCTCACCATCCTGGAGGGTGAGATACAGGTAACTCAGTCCCCTCACAGAGCAAAAATATGAGAAATTTCTCTCCCCTTCATAATACACATAGATGTTTTTAAACTTTTTTTCCCCTTGTACTAATGCCAGTGCAAATATTTCAGGGCACGTCCCTCACACACAACAAAATTATGACTTTCTGTGCCTGATTTTCCCCCTGTGCTAAGGGCATCAGCACAAAATAAATACACAGTGCCTACCCAGTAGTCCTGGATCATCTAGGGCCCATCCAAACCTAAAAGCCTTAGGTCTGTCACAGCAAACTGAGGTTGCTAGGCATTCTCCAATCATTCTCAAATGGCTAAGTCAGAGATGCCTAGTATCTACACACTGCATCCCACCATGTTTTAGAAGGGAGAAAAGAAAAATTTTCCAATGTTCATCTCACCTCCATTAAGAAAGTAGTTCTTTTCTATTAATGCTGAAGCTATCTGTGGTATTCATTGTATATAGGATCATGATAGAGCTCTGTGTTTATGGACCTGCCTTAAACCAGAGTTCAGGATGGATACATAGAATATGAGTGATAGAGAAAATTCTTCTTAAATGAAGAAAAATAAACCTTACTAGTACAAATAAAACTTTTTCAATTTTGCTGGGGTCAGCTTACAGGATAAAATGCATTGGGAAATTATCATAGTGCTGTTAGCATGCAAACCTGTAAGGATTTTTTTTTGTTAAATAGCCTTGTGTGACAGCACCCTATCCTGCTGCCTGGCCAAGATTTCAAAGAAAGCATGGAAGAATCAAACAGAACTCGAATGTTTCCTGTGATATAGAAAAAAAAAAAAAAAAAGCTGTGATTAGTGTAATTAATTAATGGTCATTTGTAATCCATTCTTGCAATACCATAGGAAAAGACATCTCAAGGTCCTTCCCTGTTCAATGTATTGTATTAATTTGCATAACATTGCTCATTGTGCTGGATAATACAGTTTTTCTAAAGCTGGTTAATAAGGATCCCAGCTTCTTCAGAAAGGTGATGAAGCTTTTTTATTGCCCTCAACGGATTAAGATTAAGACAAAAAAATGAGAAAACACTCTTATCCTTATTATACATGTCCCTTGTCTACATGTACTTGGATTATGGTACAGCACGTTGACCTCAGAGAGCATCAGGAGTGGGTCCTGATGGAAGGTGGAGCTGAGAGCAAAACCACTGATGAGAGGTGCAGGTTCAGCCATAGCCCACTGATCACCAGACAGCTTGCAGTGATGTGACAGGTCTGACATCAAGCTGGGAAGTCAAGTCAGCAAGGCGAGGTCAGGACTGGCATGGTGCAAGGCCAAGAACATCATAACAACAGCACAGCACAGACATGAGCCATGGGCGGGGACCTGGGTTTCAGCACAGCCCCTGGGACAGCAGGTGAAGCATTCCTGGGAGGTCCTGCTTTTCACACCTTCTGTCTTATGGCAGAGGTGTTTTCGCAGCAGTCAAAAAGACATGCAGCTCTGGCAGAACACAAGTGACCTTGAGCACAGGAAGCCAGGCCTCTGGGAAGTGTTGGGAGGAAAAAGGTCACAGAGGAGGTTTGTAGAAAAGCAAAGTTATAAATTCACCAGAATAATCAAAGCCTGTTGGCAAAATTAGGGCTCTGACACCTGTTAAGAAGATAGAGCTTTTATAAAAGTGCCCTTTCTAATTGCCAGTCACATTAGCTTTGATTTTTTAATTGTTTATATGTACTATACTACAATATTAGCCTATATCTTCTTTGGTCCTCAAAGTTTCTATTTAACTCAACAGGAGTTGCTTGCAGAGGTCAGTAATTGGAAAAAAAAAAGTTTTTTCCAGAATTATAAAATGTGCAATATAGAGCCTTATCTACCTTCTCAGAGGTGATATGTCTTGTCAACTCTAAATAACTTCACAGAGAACATTGTACCTCACAGGAGGTCATTGTCTAAGAAAATTAGGCTTTTGGTCACTGACTACTTCATGATTCAGTTTCACAGACTGAGTTTCTCTTTGTGGCAGAAAGAACTTTGTAATACTGTTTGATATTAGTCCATTTTCCAAATCTCATTGTTTTTCAATATGATGAATACAATGCTTAACAAGGGAACTTTTCCACAGAAAATCAATTTTCTGCAATATTATTTTGTTCCTGTATAGAACAATAAAAACTTTAAAAAATACTTCTTATTATCATTGAATTGACTATGGTATGCTTTATAGCTTGGATTTCTCAGTGTGCCATCTAATTAGCTTCACAAATTGCTAAAAAATTCAACTGTTTCCAATTGATTGTAAGAATGTATAAAATAGTTTCTGCATCATCTGAAAATGAAATATGACCTTTTAAATGTTTAAACTTTACTTCCCTTTTTTGTGAGTCATGATACTCAGGTTTATGTTCCATATTATATTCCTGTTGAAGCACCATTCACACCCTTAACATAAGCCCGATGCTTAAAAACACGTTCAATTTGATTGTAAAATATGTATTCAGATTATAATAAGTGTTTCATATAAGCACAGAGATTAAGTCTCTTAACTGGCAAATGGGGAGCCTGTCCACCCCAGAGATTAGGCTGTTTCACTTTTTCTGTTCTGAGCCAGAATACCACAGTAATTGCAATTCTTAAATGAGGCAGTTTAAATACACCCCTGAGTCAATTACACAAAGCCAACACTTCAAAGTCAGGGCAAGTGGCCGTAGAAATGTTTCCTTCCTTCTCTCCCCAGCACACACACACACAGAAGCCCATATACGACCTTGAACACACACAAACCTGCTCCAAAGCCATCAAAGCCAGCTGAAACTCGTCTGCTTACTTCAGCTGGTTTTGGATCTTACATGTGCATTTGTAAAACAGCTCAGCTCAGTTCTGAAATCTAATAGGTCACATCTGTGCAAATTCTGAGACATGCATACAACAATTAAAAAAGAAGTCATACAGCTTTCTACGCCTTGAGGATAGACTGCCAAGTTTTACCTTGTCCAGTTCCCAAGTTTATGCTCAATTGTACCAGCTACAGCACAGTCCTGTTACAGTCATTGGTAGTGGAAGGCACTTCAGCACTTTCAGGACTGCAGCTCCCTTTAGAAGAAATCATATTGAAGGAGGTTGCTCAAGAAATCATGTACCTTTGCCTCTGACCCATTCCCAGTTGAATGTTTTGTAGGCTTCAAAATTTGAGATGATGGTGATTCCACAGCTTCCCAAGGCAGTATGATCAAGGCTTCGTTGTGTCTACAGCTGAGAAGTTTTCCTTAGGAACTCCTACTTCAGAGCACCTTTTTCCAGTCTCTGGCAGAAAAGAGCAGGAAAGTACTTTCTCTTCCTGGCAGCCTCTTATACATGAGAAATGTATTGTCATGTTTCCTCTCAGGTTTTCTTTTTTCTCAATTGAATATCCCAGTTGTTACAGTTTTTCTCATAGTCATGTTTTCTGGATCTTTTATCTTCTTTATTACTCTCTTCTGTGCTCTCTCCAATTTTTTTGCCTTTTCATTAAGCATTGTGTCTTGAACATTGCCCTGATGCTTGGTTTTGGTAGAGGATTAAACTATCAAAATATTCTCTATACATATATATGTTTCTACTTTCATTGGACTTGCAAAGGAAGGGGAATATTTAATGTCTCACATTTCTTGGGACACTAAGCAGAATAGAAGATATAAAGATCGAACATCAGATCACAAATTTTGTCAACAGTATATAGCCAAATGCCAGCTATTGATGTATGTCTGCTTGGGCATCATAAGATTCCAATAATCCAGTTCATGCTGCTGTTGCTTGTCTTTCAAGAGTTAATTTCTTCTGCATATCCTCCAGATATTTTGCATATTCCTATCTGTTGGATTTTGCACATCTTTCAGTCAGATGAGATTGAAATCTGTGTAATTAGCTATTTTTCATGTTAGTCTTGAACTAAAATACCTACTACCTTGTGACACAGAAGAGAAGGTGGGAAGAAATAGATCTTTTCTTAGCTCTAAATTTTTAAAATATGTTACAGGAAATGAATGCAAAAATGATGTGGCTTTCATATGTTGCAGAGTTGACTCATAAGCTGAAGAAAAGTGGTTGAATAATATGATCAAACAATATTTTGGTGACCTGTTAATCTAATGAGATTCAAAAGAGGAACTGCAGAGATGAAAGATTAGCTGGAAAGAGAAGCAATTGTGGTTGATAGTGAATACAAAATGAAATACAGTATGTTGCTGTAACTTCATAGCTTGAGTCATAAATATACACACATTCTTTTTGTGTGTGCAAGAGCTTTCCACACAATTCCCTTGGGAGTTAGTGAAGAATTTGCTTTTCCAAAATAAAGCTTTGGTATTTTTATATACTGTCTTTTCTTTCATGGAGCAACCTCCTTTCATTTACTCAAAAGAAAAAACAAACAGTTAAAATGATTATTCTAGTTCTCTGTGTATAAGGCATGGTGTGCATTTGTGAAAGGACCCAAAGGTAAAAGAAAACATGTTGGAGTCACACAATAGCTGGAGGCCTCTTCCTTTCATTAATATGATGGCTTGTCACAGAAAGCAGTGCTTACATTACATGCATTTATGGCTGTGTTTGATAAGTTGCCTCACAGACACAGAAGCAACATATCCAGAAAGACCTTCACAAAATCTTAATGTGACCTTTTCAGGTTCTGGCAGCAATTTCACGGGAAATCTCTGAACATGAGTACAGATAAGGAAACAGACTGTGTGCTGACTACACTAGGACATACATAAATTCTTATATAAATTCTGTGAAACAATACACAGAATTAGCAAACAAACAGGTTGCTGCTGTTGTTTGCATTTCAGATTTCAAAAACACCATTTCATTGTGTACATGGTAGCATTAGAACCAGATTTTTCATAGACTTAAATATGTTAAGATGGGACTATCTACATGTATAACATTGCATAGACAACTGTGTGAATGCTTAGAGTCTCAGTTATATGAACAGTGATGTTTCCTGTATATCAAGCTTGATTTTTAGTCTTTACATTTATCTCTAAAGTAATTTTTACAAAGCTGATTAAAAGACTATGTCTTTTAAGGTTAACTTTTAAATCAGATATTGTTTTGAGAAAAATACTGTTCTTACAAACACATGTTTTCCATGATTTGACAGAACATCCATTCATATAATTTTGCTATTTTTTCTAATTAACTTCTAATGCTATTAAAAACATAAATTGGTATTAACCAATAATTTTTTGTATTCATTTACCAAAAACTCTTAAATATTTATTCCTCATATCCAAGACCATTTTCCCTCATGCTCTTGTCCCATTCTTCACTTTTGTAATCAAATTTACTAAAGGCTTGAGCAAAACTTTTATTAACATCATGCAGGTAGTGCTGGATTGGTCCTTCATCATGAAGCAGTTCACATACATCACTGTTAAATGAGGACAAGATATTTGAAAATGTGTTAATTTGCTGGGGGAAGTACATAAACATGCTGAACACAGAAATCACAAAGATGTTTTAGGAAAGTTTACAGAACTTTTAATTAAAGTGCCATCTGCTATGTACAGACATAAGAAATTTTCTTGGACAGAATATGCACAGAGGCATTATGCAACAAGCTCTGCTTCTTCCTGACACCCATCACAAGTAGTGCAGTGTTTCTTTTCCTCAGAGCTGCCCCAGGCCATGGTCTTTCTTAAGTTGCATTGCCATCCTTGTGTCCCTAGCTGTACTCTGTCAATAAGGGCTCCCTTTCCAGCCCCACTTCTCACTTAACACTGTGAGTAGCACAAGGGCAGCTGCATCAATAATACTTTTTCCTCAGATGTAAGCATTCATTTTTTTAATAGGTACTTCCGTGGAACTGTCTCTACTCAAACCATTTCGTGTTAGCAGTGAAACTTTACATGGGTTTCACATGATTTCACTCACAGAAAAACTACAGTATCCAGGTAGAAAGTAGAGCAGCATGATCTCTCTTACCATCTACTGTTTTGCCAGGACGTGTACCAGCATTTTTCCCAGTAAATGTACATTTCCCGATGACATTGAACAGTCATGACTGACAATTAAATGAGACAATGTTAACATGAACTTTGCTTAACAAAGAAACATTTTCTGCAACTACTAGGAAATATTTAATTGCCTGTTGATATTGCCAATAAATTAATAAGGTGGGGTGTCTTTTCCTGGATGTTCAGCACAAGTCGTGCTAACAATCTTGTATAGGTACTCTGGACTTCAAGTGACTTCTCTTAGTAAATGAAGCATTTAAGAAACATCAAGAAAAATAATTCTAGATCATGGAAATGACAAGGTTGGAATGTATTATCAGGCATTTTTCATTTAGAAATTGGTGAGGAGGGGCTGATGAGGTAGAAGAATTGTATTACATGTACAGAGGGGCCTTTAAAGCATGTTTTGATAGGCATGTTTCAATGATTTTCATTATTATTTGCAATCAAGTTGGAATTGATTGCTAATTCTGCAAATTGTTGCAAAAAGCGATTAAATTAACATAAATCTGTTTACAGTATTTGCTCCACTCTGGGTTTACTAATGAAAAATAATTTATATTATTAATAGAAATTATAGTAATACTGTAAAGATCATTTACTTGAATTTACATTTTTTTAAAGGTCATGAGGATTAAAGTTCAAGAATTATCTGCTCTGATTATCAAGTACAGCAGCGAAGTATTTTGCTGTCTAGAATATGTGATCACTGATCCTTACTTTTGAATTTTAATTTATTGATGTTTTGTGATTCTAAGATGGAAATACCTGTGATTTCACATGGAACTTGAGCATATTAATACCTTTGACTATATGAGGAAATCTGCTGAAATCACTGGCATATGAAGTTATAGACATATTTAAATTTTATGCTGATCCATGGTCTCAGAGAAGTACAGCCTTTTTGAATTTGATTTCCGACACTAAAAATCTGAATTTTACTCACAGAAAGTTATTCCAGAGTTAAAATTAATGAAATGAAAAACAGCCCAGACTTTGAAGACAGTAATTTCAGTAAAAGTGGAATTAATTCTGTTTAAAATCCATTCATTTTGATTTTTTTATAGTCAACTGATTTAAAAAACTGGAAATTTGTGAAACATAGAAAAATGGAACTGTCAAATATTTGACATTTTAAAGTGATTGAATTAACATTTTTCTGAAGAATTTTTTTTTAAAATCTCATCAAGAAGTAGTAGTACTAGTATTCTTATAATTCTTCCACAGAAATCTACAGGAAATTACAGTTTGCATTGTACTACATATTAGTATTAATTAAGATACCATTGAAAATGAAGGATGGTTTAATTCAACTAATGTTGCAATCATTTTAATTAGTTTTAACATTAGATGGCCTGAAAGATAAAAAGATATTAGACATTAAAACACAAGAAAAGTTATAGCTGAGGTCATTGTTTCTGTATTTCTGACCTTGAGTGAGTGTTTCATTCCTCTATTTTTCCAAAAGTGCTAGCAGTTTTGCATATTTGTTTCTAGCATATAACCTTTAGAATGAGTTACTCTTTAAAGCATTTACTAGTGTTATTTTCATATGCACCCACCTGTAAAACTAGATATTTTACTCATTGAAAGCATAGGGCAAGAAAGAGCAATAAAAATTTTCTGAGGTAAGTTAAAAGTGGTTTTCTGTTCCTATAAAATAACTCCTCTATACATTTTCTTTAAAATGTCATGACTTCAAAGTTTGATAGCTGACAGGACTGAAGGGTTAGAAGCAAGGTCTGTGAGTCCAATTGCAAAGCTGAGGATTTTTCCCTTTACAAGTTATTGCCTCTAGCCCTGCAGGACTAGTAGGTATTGGACTTAAAAGCAGTGACATTTTTAAATACAGAGTAGATGCTACTGGCTTGGGACGAAAACTTGACCATTCTAAGGGTCAGGAGGCATAATTTTATAGAGAAAAAGGCAATGCTGTGAAGAAAAGTAGCAAATATTTTTGTAAGTTCTTAACAGTTTAAACTCGTGCGCAGAATAAAAAGTGTGAAGCCATCGATAGTGTAAATCTGAAAGTAGACTTTATGAAATATATTGAAATCAGACAAGATACAATAACAAATATCCCTACTGCAGCATCTGTTAAGTAGTTCTTATATTCTTAAGTAATTCTTAATAATTCTATTAAGAAATGTATTTGTGCATGCACACACACACACAAACACACATATATATATATACAAATACATATCTTAATAGAATAATACATTTCAGCATGTGAATGTACTTGTAAAATCCCAAGTCTACACTATAAATTTAAGGACATAAGATATTCTCTCTCACATGAGATAAAACATTAATTCAAAGCAATAAAGAATAAATTCTGTTCAATGTCCACTTATGTGGTGCCAAGAAATTAAATTTGTAAGTTTAGAATGTCGTAGCACCTCTCTTTATACTGAGATACAGCTAAGATACTGCTGTCTCAGCACTATGTTTTGGGTTTAATATGCCTATAGAATCACAGAATTAGTAAGGTTGGAAAAGACCTCTGAAATCATCAGTTCAATTATCAAGCCATCATATTATCAAGCCAAATCCACCAGTATACCATGTCCCTAAATGCCATGTCTACAAGTCTTTTAAGTAACTCCAGGAAGGGTGAGTCCATCACTTCATTGGGCATCCTATTGCATTGCTTGACTAGCCTAATTTTTCCTAATGTCAAATCTGAACCTTCCCTGGTGCAACTTCACACCATTCCCTCTTGTCCTATCACTTGTTACTGGGGAAAAGAAACGGACTCTTGCTTTTCTACATCTTCTTTCAGGGGGTTGTAGAGACAGCTCCTTTTTCCAGGCTAAACAACAGCAGCTTCCTCAACCACTCCTCACAGCACTTGTGCTCCAAACTCTTCACCAGCTCTGTTGTCCTTCTCTGGACTCACTCAATCACCTCAATGTCCTTCTGGTAGTGAGGGGCCCAGAACTGGATGTAGGATTTGATGTCTGGCCTCACCAGTGCCAAGCACAGAGGGACAATCACGTCTCTGGCCCTGCTGGCCACACTATTGCTGATACAGGCCAGGATGCCATTGGCCTTCTTGGCCATCTAGGCACTCTGCTGGCTCATGTTCAGCTGCTGTCAAGCAGCAGCCCCAGATCCCTTTCTGCTAAGCAGCTTTCCAGACACGCTACCCCAAGCTTGTAGCACCTCAAGCTTTGTTGTAACTGAAGTGCAGGACTTGGAACTTTGCCTTGTTGAACCTCATTCTCAGCCCATCAATTCATTCTGTCAAGATCTCTCTGTACAGCCTTCCCACCCTCCAGCAGATCAACACTCCCACCCAAATTAGTGTCATCTGTGAACTAATTGAGTTCAAGTCCCTCATCCAGAACATTGATAAAGACTTTAAACAGGATCAGCCCCAATACTGAGAACTGAGAAACTCCACTAGTGATCCTCTGCAGACAGGATTTGATTCCATTGACCGCCACTCTCTGGCCCAGACATCCAGTTTTTATGTGATGAACAGTCCATACATCCAAGCCTTAAGTAGTTAATTTCTTGAAGACAATCCAGTGGGAGGCATTGCCAAAGGCTTTGCTAATGTCTGGGAAAACTGCATCTGTAGCCTTTCCCTTATCCACTAGGCAGGTCACAGGTTGGTTAGGCAGGACCTGACTTTCCCAAACCCACGTTGGCTGTGCCTCATCCCCTGGTTGCCCTGTACCTGCTGTGTGATGGCCCTCAGGATGACCTGCTCCATGACCTTCCCCAGCATCAAGGCCACGCTAACAGGCCTGTGGATCTCAGTACCTTCCTTCTGGTCCACCTTGTAGCTGGAAGTCACATTTGCCAACTTCCAGTCAGTTGGCACTGCCCTGGTTAGCCAGGAGTGCTGGTAAATAATTGGTGATAAAATGTTGGTATAAATTGGTGATAAATATATTGGTGATAAATATATTGGTGAACACTTTCAGTGCTCTCTCAATTCCCTTTATTATATTCTGTCTGTTGCTGATGTGTTTTTTTGTTGTCATTTACAACATTAGCCAGATTAAGTTCTACTTGGGCTTTGGCCCTTCTAATTTTCTCCTTATATAACCTTATGGCATCCTTGTCTTCCTGAGTTGCCCACCCTTTCTTTCAAAGGTGATATACTGCTTTTCTTTTACCCTGAGTTCCAGCCAAAGCTCTCTGTTCAAACAGAGCATCCTTTTCCTCCAGTTTGTCTTTTGGCATATGGTAATGGCCTGCTCCTTCATCTTTAAGCTTTCCTTCTTGAGGAGTGTCTGGTCTTCCTGGACTCCTTTTCCTTTCAGGACTTCGGTGACACTTCCAAGCTAGATGAATCATTGTCCTTGCTGTTGTTCAGGTCTGCTTGCAGAGCCTCACACTATTAGGCCAGGGCACCTGAAAAGTCAGGGAAAATGCGCCTGCTGTTCTAGACATTAAGTAACTGTGTTCTGCCAGGGTGAAAGTGGGCAGGGAATTCTCCATATTGTGCATCCTCTCTGCCTGTCAGGCCTGTCACAGGGAAAGTAGGGTGAAATTCCAGTGGTGTCTCTCTCTCTCTCATGCTCTGTCAGTAATCAAAGGAGCTCCTCTACCTGGGTGCACCTCCCCAGAGGTATGCTAACTCCTCCCTTCTGCAGAGCACACCCTGCAGCTGCCTTCGGAGTGTCAGCATGTTCCCTGGAGCACTGTGGGCAGCTGCATCAGTCATGCTGGGTGCAGAGCTTAGAGAGGTTGTAGCTTTCTGCCAGGTGGATGCCATTGCTTCCTGGTTGAGCTTGCAGGGTTTTTGTGCTCTTCCTGCATACCCTGCACCAATTGCCATGCCATGCCCTGAGGGATTCTTTTTTTTCTGGGGGGGAGAATTGTTTACTGTTGCTTCTGGGCCTGCCCAGGTCTTGTCAGCCACTACCACACAAGCTGCAGACTTCTGTCAGCTCTCTTAGCTTCCCTGATATTCCCCTGGTTTGGGAAACCCCATTGTACACTGTGCAAGAGAGCACCACTGCCATTCGTGCCAGCAGTGGATATGCTCCCCTCAACGACATACGTGCAATGTGAAACAAGCAGCAAACTGAAATGCAATTCATTTGAAAGCAAATCCTTTAAATCAGGAATAATAATTTAAGCATAAGCTGGGCTGAACAGGCAAAAGATTAGTCTGGCCCCAGCATCCTACCTGCTACAGAGCCTGTTTGCAAATGCCTAGAAGAGTACTTAATAGCAAGGTACTTATTTAGTAGCTATTCCCCTGGTATGCATCCTAAATTCTGACACATTTGGGATGTACAGTCAGGTTTTTTATCTTTGTGTGCTGTAGCCTTAAAAGATTTTTTTTGTCTGTGGGTTTATCTAATTGCTCTTTCAGTCCGCATAATCTTCTGTCATTTATAAGCTCCTGTGGTGACAACTTCCATCATTTAACTATGTCCTGTGAGAAAAAAAAGTGCCTCCTATTGTTTGTTTTAAATATACAACTTAATAACTTCATTTAATGCCTTTCGATCATATATTACAAGGAATAACAATAATTTCTGGTTCACTTTTACCATGGCACTCTTACAAATATTATCAGAGCTCCCTCAACCACCTCCTACCCAGGCTGGAGGGACTTACCTTATAGAAGCTGTCCCATGTTCTCCAGAGATCCCTCTAGTCCCACTAGATCTGTTAGAGTTAGGAAGAGATCAGAACTGCATACTGCATTCACAATGTGGGCATACCGCAGACTTTTTTAGAGTGGCGTAGTCATATTTTCTGTTTTGCTATTTCCAAACCCCTGCTGAAAATGAATATAACTGAAGAACACATCATACACTTGACATGCTCCAGCATCTTTGAATTAAAATATACACATGAGTTTTCTCCAATGCATAGTCAATAGAAAGATGTTTGCTTATATGTAATTTTAGATATCATTTAGCTGTCTGAGAGATCAAAATATAGTGCCAGGTTCTGATGTGAGTTATACTGAGGATATTCCATTGGAGTTGACAGGTCCAATCAATATACAGCATGCACAGAGATGAGGTGGATTCATGACATTTCCTGAATATTACATGCACAGACAATAATTGCAACTGCTCTCATTATGTAATTTCTAGGAGATATATTCTAGTTAATGCATTTCATGTACTATGTAGTCTGTGTGGAATTCAGATCAAGTAGTGTAATTTAAATTAATTGTATTCTTTTTCATTGCACTTTTAAAACATCAAGTAGTGTGAGAACATAACAGAATGTAAATTACTTCAAAATGTAAAAAGGCTCTCTAGCAGTTTCTCTTTACAATATTATGTCTGACTGAAGGGAGAGTCATTTCAGTTTTTGAGTTTTCATCTAAGGCATGCCACATCTGTGTGACATACCATAGACAGACAGACATGATGAGATATGCCTTTCATGCCAATGAGAACAAAAAACTGCAACATTAACTGAATAATTTTATTGTGTATGTTTTAGATACATGTATTTTCAATATCCTAAGTGATACAATGTGATAAATATCAAAAGTGCTGCAAGCATCTCTATCTTTGTGTGAAAATAGAAGGAAACAAATATAGCACTGTATTTGATTGTATTTATTTTGAATGTATATTGAACCTTCATATTTTGGTTTTGGCTTTCAGTCCTCAAGCTGATCTCTGCTTTATGTTGAGATTTAGTATGACACTGTCTGTTTCAAGGTTTTCAGATGAAAGCTACGTAATCATTATTGTAGGACACTTTTTTCAATCCTTTTCTACCATATCTGAAGGCTGAAGACCATACCAACTTTGTCAGTGGATAGAAGATAACCCCATTGTTACAACTCTTGTACCTGTGGAGTATTGGTGCTACTTCCCATCAGAAGGACACACAAAACCAAAAAATTTCTGAGGAGATGAAAGTGGATAGTCTAGTAATCTTTACTCATTTGTTCAGGCACTTTCTTGGCACCTACTTAAGGCACATACTCCCCAACACCTCCTCTCTTCCCTTTTTTTAGACTGTGAAAAAAAATCACTTGTCCAATCTCTTAAACAATTTATTCAGTTTTTAATGCCAGCAGTCACATTTGTCTAAACATTCTAGCTGGCGTGTGACTAGTTGAAATGGATTTATTTACCAGAGGAGTAAGAGGACTTAAATTCTGTATTATTCAGTGCAGTAAATTTTTCTGCGACTTCCAGATATATTATTATTACAAATGCAAATTATCTGTTGCATTGTGAATGCATCAAACATATTGTACATGTGCAGACTAAATTTGAAGCATGTCCACAGAATTCACCTGTGGGCCTTGAGGACCACAGTGGCCTCCTCTGCAACATGTGTCTTTTTACTATTGAGTGGCCACAATCCCTAGTGCATAAAGCTTGCTGTTCAGACGTGGCACAGTGCAGACCATCACTCTTTCCAGAGTGTCTGTTTTCATGTTTTGTGCAGTGTGATGTCGTATCCTTCTTCCATGCACTCCTAGCCAAAAACCTCAATGAAACACTTAGGGTATTATCTCCAGAGATTAGCATCATCAGCTGGCTTTTTTCTTAGGCAACGCTACCATTACACAGGTGTGAGGAGGTATTAAAAACATTGATTATCTGTAATTTACCTTTCTGGGCAGTTGGTTTGTACATACAAACACTCAGGAAGATTCAGATGAGCAGGACCTCACCTCACAGGGCTGGAGTCCAAAGGGGGTACTTTGAGTCTGGAAGCTAAGCAGACACATTAATAAGTCTCAAGGTAATAAACCTGACCAAAAGACAGTAATGTCAGTGCTAAAAGAAAAGGCTAAAAAATTCACTAAGGAGGTGTCTCTTGCATTTTCTTTTTCTTTGGACAAGAAAACCTCCATTTCCTAAATCTGTACTTGACTTTGTTTACCCACAGTGATTTTCCCACATCTTAAAACTGAAATTGTAAAGACAAAAAAGACACATTACTTTATAGTGATATAGAAGTTAGCTCTGTGAATAAGGGAGTTTTCAATATACATCTTACATCTACCAGCTTAGCAACATCTGGATTATTTACTTTCAGTTTTTAACCAGATCATAAAATCTCTGAAAAAGCTTTGTGTTTAGCTGGGTTGCATTTAATTTGCTCATAGCTGGGCATATACAAAGTCAGCACATCCCAACTGCTCACTCAGATTTGTTGCGTTGCCCCATTTTAATTGTTTGAGTTACTATATGAGATACAGAGATACCCACTACTCAATCTTTAATGGGCTTTGCCAGATCTCCTCTCCAGCCATTGTACAACTCTGGAGAATCTTAAATCCAGAGGATATTTTGTGGTTTATATTAAGCTGTTTTGGCCATCAAGTCTTTCTTCTAAAATGCTCAGAAGAGCCTCAGCATCAACTCTCATCAAGGTACTTAAGCAGGTTATCTCTCTGTCAGTCTTGTCTGTGGCCTTTATTAACAGTGAATTGGCTGATGCTTAAAACATGGACAGCACATGTATGAAGCCCTGTACTGTAAGCTTTTTGTCTGGTAGTTCAGTGGCTAGAAATCTCACCCAAGATAGGAGAGACCCAAGGTGGGGGTCTCATCATTGCAAGACTCAAGGCCATTTTGAGAGGAGTGAATCTCTGTGCTGCAAGAATGAAATTTCCATGCTGTAAGAATGAAATCGTTAGGCTGTAGGGCATTTTGGAGTAAGGAGGCTTGTCTAATTCCCTCTATTCACCAGTAATCTTATTCTTTCATGTTATAACTAAATATTGACTATCTGAAAGGGAAAGAACTGCTCTGTTTTACATTCTGTAATTAAGGTTTTTGCAGAAGAGAAAATACCTAACCAAAATGTGAAGCATCAATCCTTACAACCCCTTGTCACTGGCTTATTACTACGTGTCTGATCACAGTCAAGAGCCAACAGCAATTTATGCCTTTTTCCTACTGAGGTATTTGTATCAAATGTGTTTTTAATGTGCAGCCTGATAACCAGTGAAAGATTTGGTGCAGATTCAGCCAGGATGCATGCTGACTCACCAAAGAGAGAATAGGGTGATAAGGATTACTCTTATTGAAGCAGTTGTTAATTGTCCGGTCAGGTACAAAAGATAACATCTGATCTAAAAAAGAGACATCTCTAAGGAAGAATAAAAAAAGAATACTCATTTTAATTAAAAGGGGTGGTCAGATAATCTCCCAAATAAGAAAGAAATCAATGCATGTGAAGAAAAACAGATTAGATCTGTTTAGGCTTCCGGGAAGGACTTACAAAAAAGGATTGGTTATAAAAAGCAAGTGTCTTACACAAGAAAAAGGACATAACCTGAGGCCTAACATATAGAGAAGATAGAACTCTTTGTAAACTGAATTTTTAAGAAATCTTGCAGACTAACAGCTGGATAAAAGGGGAGACATAATCTCCATGTCAGTAGAGCAAATGTCAGTTTGTTTTTTTGTTTTTTTTTTTTTTGTTACAAACATTTGTAACTGTGTCCTATTTTTTTATTGGTTGTTTGTTTTATCTCAATCTGGCGTGAGTTAAGTTTGTTTTCAAAATGTAAGGAGACAGAAAACGGTCTTCTATCTTTAAAATTTTACACTAGGGCAATAATTTATCTCCAATTGCCATAGCCCACGGCATGTTCTTCAAAGAACCCATGGATAACAGTTGTTGGATTTGCAGTAGGATTGTGTAAGAGCAGCAGGTGGTATCACAAGATACAGGGGAGGAGATGCTGACAACTATGAGTGTTCTTAGTCATACAGCTAAGATATGAAGGAACAAATATGAAATCTGAGGATCTTCAGAGAACATGGAATACTGAAATTGGAATGCTTAATCTGCGGAGTAAGTAACATTGAATGTGGCAGGAACTGGAATGAAGATGCCAAACCCTGTCTTCTTGCACTGTGGCTACAAAGTCCATGCTTTGTTTTACCTTCTGGCCCAATGCATAATCCCACTTCAATAAGAAGGTGTGAAAGTACTCTTACTCCAGAATATGCTGTAGTTTGGGGTTAGGTCGTTTCTGTAAATCCTTATCCTTTAAACACCCCTCAGAAACAGCATGAAATTGAGCTCTCATATTCTCAGAACCATTGAGCTGCAAGATAAGAGGGAGACTCTCCACTGTCTGAGGTGAACCTAACTCGAGTTTTTGAAAGGTAGTGTGTAAACATCTAGCACCAAAGAGCTTGGCTCTCACATGCATCACCACAGCAATGAGCATCATTGCAGTATCTGACCACTTAACATGTTTGCTTCTGCCATTCTTATTATGTGTCTTTTTTCCTACATTATGGTCAGTATCTCTGAAGTCTGATCCAAAGCATTTTTTGAGGAAATTGGACGTGTAATGGTTTTAGATTTTTCTGCCCATATAATGTAGGATAGCATAGGATGTTGTAACAGCAACACTAATGGAAGCCCAATCTCTTCTCTTTCCCTCCGTTGTTTCACACCTGTTCCTCTCCCTACTCATCATGCTGGCCTTGAAACTTGAACTAATGATACTGTGCTTTATTGCTTGTCTTTTGGAAGGAACATTAAAAATAGATACCAAGTTTTGACATTCTTAATTTCCAGGATAAACATCTGAGCCCCTAACCTTTCCCAGCCTCTGGCCATAGACAATTTACAAGGCTCCTTTTTGCTAGGAGTCCATGTGAATAATAGTACAATATGAAAGATTTTTTATGTTGATCAATTGGAAAGCACCATATGACAATTTTTCCTTAGTTTACCATAAAGCTATATGCATATCTGTAGGCTCAACAAAAGAACATGAAAGATTTTACTGGTTTTGTAAGGAGCGTGTTGCATAAGAGTGTAGAAACTGGGAGGAAAATAAACCCTTTTAGTTTCCAGGTAGTCCTCAGAGATCATAGGGGCTCAGTACAGCTAGGCTTAATTTCTGATTATAACCAATTCAGTTCTCTAAGTCTGATTGAATTCAGTGAGATCTCAAATGTGCCAGTACTGTGGCACATTTGAGATCTCATTTCAATTCAATTGCAGATTCATCAACTTTGTGGTTTACCTGTTCAACACTATAAATCTGGTCCATGTCAGTAAGAACTTCCATGTACACAGATTCACAAATAATGGGGTTTACTTGTAAAACACTAAGTCTGATCATGAAGTTTAATAGGAACTTTCGTGAACACAGATTCACAGATAGTATGGTTTGTCAATTTGACACAATATGTCTGTTTTAGTTTGATTAGAACTTTGCTTCACATAGTTTCTAAGAACTCAACAAGATTTCCTAGACAAGATAGGAAGAGACAAGATAACCTGGGCTGGAAGTAGGGCCTCTTGTCTGCACCAATAATTTTGGGGGTTCATGAGGAAAGAAGACATAGTTCTCAAAAATTCTAAATAGACACCAACATCCTTGGGCATTGTGTACACAGTACTTCAATTGTACTTTCTCTGAGACCATCTGCAGAGTCAGAGAGAGATAAAGCTATGGAAAGTGATTGGTTTCCTTCCAAATTTTTGATGCAACAATACTTATCTTAGGAAAATCTTAGGAGATTTTCTCTATAATTTTGAGAAGAGGGGGAAATGGTCTTGTTCAAATGCAATCCACTAGGCTTGTTAGGACGCAGAAATAGAGCTGAACGACTGTTGTTTATCCAATATTGTTCAAAAACATGAATGAATCCCATAAATCAAATAATGATAAATCTGTGTAGTAGCAGTAGTACAGAGGACCACTAGTCAAGAACTATGCAGTAGAAGACAGGAAACTTCTAGTATTTGTTTCATCCTGGTTTTGTCATTTAACTTATTTAAAAATTCTTTTCATTTTACACATTGATACACTTGCAGTATGCTATTAGAAGGGCAACTATTGATTACAGCACACTTCAAACATACTGTGTGCTAGATCACTCCCTAAACTGCATGGACAGGGAAATAGAGGAATTAATAAGATATTACCACAAGCATTAATACTCACTTCCATAATTCTCCTTTTGATGAATCATTTATTTATTGCAGCCAAACAGATAACCAAGGCAATTTTTGATCCTTCCCTTGGAACTTTCTTTAAGTTGTACATTATTAGAAAGTTAATCTAACAACATATGCTTATAACTACAGTGTCTCTGTTACAAATCCTACTTTTTACAGTTTAATATCTCTAGTTTAAATCATATTAAAATAAAACTTGGTTTTCAGCCCAGATGCATGTTAGTTTTACAAAACAATTATTTATATAGGATTTACGTTTAATATAAGAGCAGCGAGAAAATTAAATTTTCAAAGATTTCTGTTTTCTTTGACAAAAAAGATGTTCACAAGAATATCTTTGAGGAAAATTAAACAATTCAATGTCTGAATTGGAAAAGTGGCCTTAGTCTTTGGGAAAATGAACTCCCTATAGTATTCTGGTTGGAAATCCAATTGCAAGATATTCATCTCCCAGTTTGTTTTTCTGACACCACACAAATGCAAATGTCCTTTTTGGGACTTTTGCAGTATTTTAGACATGTAGTCTTAAGGCAGTTGGTTTTTTCAGTTTTATTTCCACAATTTCATGGTTTTTGGAGGGTTATTTTGTTGGGTTTTTTTTAGTTCTGTGAGGGGAAAGAAAGCCCTAAGTCATAATGACCTAATATTAATCGTATTAACAATTTCAGGGTAAACAATACTTTTTAAAATTGCAGTTTTTTGGCTGACATTATTAAGGAAAGTGTGTTCATATCCACATATTCTTTGCCTTATTTTTTTTATATTTTTCCTTTATATTACTTTTTTACTTTAGGAAAGACTGTGGCAATAAACCAGGTGTTGCCATATAGTGCTGGTAGGAATAGGACTGATCACAGAAGAAATTGTGCATGCTAGGAGTTAGGTCATGTCTCAGATGTATAAACATGCACAAGTGAAAGGCAACTCCTGCCATTGAGCCTTCTCTATGGCTTCTCTGGGATTTTAGATCCAGGTGTAAAGAAGCAAGCAGGTGTGGGAAGGACTTCATCTTCACTAATGTGCCAGCTAGAACATCTGAACAGGCACAGTGATATTTATAACCTGCTATTCATAAGGGCCACAGGCTTTTTTGTTGCCTTTTGCTGGCTAAAAAATTCTGATGTTTGCATTTTCCATGTGCTTCTTATCATTATATATCATTCTTTACTGAGAATGAAGTTGGAATACCAAACTCTGTCCCAAAGGAAAACAACATCTAGTTGAACAGAAAAAAAATTATAGAAATGTACACACAAGAATTAAGAAGAATTAAAATCATCTCAGCAGAAATAATATTATAATTTCTTTAATTCTGTGTAGTTTACTTTCTACAAAGCTGTAATTAAATACTTAAATAACAGCTTCTTTCTGCTAAGTAATACAACAAAAAGCTTTTTTATCCTAATTTAACCAGTTACCAATTAGTAAAGAAATTACTAGAGTAGACTACTATCGTAGATGTATAGCAAGATGTTAACTCTTTGTTTATAATTATCAAAACCCGGGCAACTACTTGGATCACCAGTTGCTAGTCTGGGGAAGAGTGTTTGCCTAGGTGTTGTTAGCTCCTTTGCCTCACAGAATCTCCATAAAAAAAGTTAAAATCTTTCATTTGAAAAATATTTCTTCAAAATACACTAATAAAGTAGACAGTGTATGGTATGAGGTGAAGTCCTTTATTAAGTGAGTGTGTCTGATAATAAAGTCAAAACTGATTTTTTATATATCAGGAAGTTAAAGTAAACAAACCAATACAATTAGTGAAAGATGTATATTATTAATTATATTAAAAAATAGTAAGTTGTTAATAACTATGTCATAAGACCAAGACAAATACTACAAAATAAAGGAAGCAGTTTCTAGAATATAAAATGTGGCCTGATTGTCATTGTCAGATAAGCAATTGTGTCATCAGTGAAATTTTTGTTTTAGAAAGATGGTTCTGTCTTAAAATGACATTTCCCTTTTGATATCTGAGATAGCAATATCGGGTTTTTTCAGTACTGAACATAGTTATGCAATATTGTAATACATTATGTGAGTAAGACTCACTTTTTTCCCCTTCCATATAATACACCTTTAAAATAATTTTCTGTATATCAATTGGCCATCATTTTTGTTGCATAGAACTAGGAAGTTCACCCTGAACTCTGAAAAGGTACTGAAAAGACACTCCCATATTCCACTAGCTGCAAGACTCCTTGGAGAAGGGCACACTTACAGATAAGCATTGGAGCTGAGGGTGTTCTTGGTCCATATGCCAGATTAGCCAGAAAGCCTTAGGCTCAAATTACTTCCTATTTAGAATTTTCCCCCCTATTTCCCTGATTCCTCTGCTTTTTTTCCCTGCCTCAACTGCAGGATGACACAAGATCTGCAATGGTGAATCTATGCTTCTTGGGAATTCCTTTGCTTCTATCATGGGACTCTTGCCAGGTTGATTAAATCATCTGTAACTCAGTAGAGGAGTACAAAAATTGCCAATAATGGGCATGAACCTACATCTATATTTGCTAGATATTTTCAATTCAATAATTTCCCTAGATATAAATAGAACATGTGTTAATAGTACCTGTCACTCCTTTATAGCTTTCTGCATAACAAGAAAGATCCACAGGAATAATAGGTGCCCTTTTGCATATTCATATGATAACCCTAAATGTTAGACACATAGTCAAAGAAAATCACACTGAAAAGCAATGAAGCTTCTAAGTGTGAGATTGATTCTGGTTAGACCAGAAGAGTTGCACTGCAAGAGGGACAGATCATAGATGGAGTGCTTTATAAAATTGTTGCACTGAGATGTACTAAATGCAATATATCCATTTTTATTCCATATTTCCATTCTTTATTTACTTATACCTAAAACCAAAACATTACTTTATGTCAACAAGTCAAAATTACCAGCATCTCTGAGGGAATTAGTAATCATGCTTTTGCTGTTCTGCTGGCGTAAGCCTCATGCAACAAATTGCAGTTATGCTTTTCTTCTGGTCCTTCTCATTGCTCAGTCTCTTTCATGGACTTAGTGTAACATTCTGTGCAGCTTCTATTAGCTGTAATTTCAACAGACTACAAATATATTTATTAATGAGGCTTTTTTTTTCTATTTAACCGCACTGATTAGAAGAGAGAAAAGGAATTTACTTAATGAATTTTGATCTGGAACATATAAAAACATAATGCTGTTAAGTAAGAAATTGAAGTTTATCACTGAAAAACATGAACAATAAAATGCAAAAAGTGTCCATATTAGACTGACTTGGCTCCTAACATGATGTCTTATTTTGGAGTCTAATTAGACTCCTTTGTTCATTTCAGACTGCTTTTGGAAATTCTACAAAATTTTCAGTAGTATTGAAAAATTTTTGCAAAATATATATTGAATTATGGTTCAGTTACTCTATGACTGGAAATTTCTATTTGTGCAAGTAACTTGAAGAACTGAATGAACCTGTGTAAATCTGCTGGTCTGCCCATGATTTATAGTACTTTCAATATAATTATAATTTTAACAGATGCTTTGTTTTAAACGAAACTGGTGTCTGTGATTTTATAATTTGAACTTCTTTAACTCTTGTGCATCGGACACCTTTTGCAAGGATTTAGTGCTAACTGGATGTATTGTGCATCCAATGCTTTTCAGCATAGGGTGAATTCAGTTTATTAAATCTTATTCTCAGGACTAATAATACCACCCTTTTGTTTTTAAATATGTCAATTTATCTTAAGCTATCAATCCTTAGTATTTAATCAGAAAAGACAAACGCATTTCATTTGGCCTTAACTGTGTGCCACAATAAGAGAAGAGACAAGAAAGCTAATAAAATAAATTGTTTAAGTTATCCAGAAGATAAAGCTTTTGAGTTTAAAATATGTAACTCTATTTTTCAAAGTGGATGTTGATTTAGGCTGTGGCTCTCTGAAAAACACAATTTGCAAGGGAAAGCTAATAAACTGCTTTAGTGGCTTGAAGAATTGGTGATTTTCTCTCAATTGTTTCCCTCAGTCGCTGCTTGTTTTGTTTATTACAGGATTCTGTTTTGAAGACAATAGTGTGTAAGGGTTACATCTGGTGTGTTCAAAAACTAGTGGCACAAAATGCTGAGATGGCCTGGGGTGAACTGCACTCTGAGAGCAGGCTTTGGGATAACAAATTGCCTTTGCATGAGGGCCCTGGCATATAGAATGACTTACAGAGGTGTGTTGTCAAGGCAGAAGAGGTGAAACAAGGGTGGTCACGGGGACTGGAAATTTTTATTCCCCCTCCTGCTTTCTTCGACCTTCATTTTTCTTTTTTTTTAAGTCATTTAGTGACCTGAGGTGAAATGGACAGGAATTGACAGCACACATGCTGTTGCTGGCAGCAGAGTCACTGCAGTTGCTCCTTGGACATGAAAGAAAGGGAAAAAAGATGAAAGAAACCCAGTTGTTCTCTAAATATAACACATGTAAAGATAATATGTTTGCTTCAGTTGAAACCAACCCCTTTTTCCTGTAGAAAATATTTCCCCCTCCCCACTGCAGTTCAGGAAACAGGGGAGATGATTTTCTGTCTCTCCCTCTCCTTCTCCTTGCTTGCACAAAGAAAACGTGGGTTGATACCATTTTTATTGTTCTGCTGGGGTGGGTTTCAGACCTCACATTAGCATATTGAATGTCTAATTGAATTCGGGGGCTGTGTTAATCATCGTGTTTTGTTTAGGGGTGGTTGGTGAAAGGTGCCACCAAACGAGTGCTTTGGCTTGGGGTTAGCTTGGTGCTGCCACCCCAAGAAAAAGACTCGAGAAGGGGGAGGGAGCCGAGGAAAGGCGAGTTGGCTGAGTGATGTCTGGAGGGCGAACTCGTGTGTCTCTTTGGTGATGTGTGCTGCTGTACTGAAATCCACCCCTCTGCTGGAGCTAAGGCAAGAGTTGGAGGCATCTGATGCTGCCGTTTCCAGGGTGAAATTTCTAAGGCTGCTAGCTAAAAACAACAACCAAAAAAAAAAAAAAAAATCCCAAATCCTCAGCAAAAATAGCAGTCAGAACAGAAGATCCGGCATCTCCCGGTCCAACTGGCATAACCCAGGCAGACGTTTGAGAACCACATGCTTTTAACCTAGCCACACACACGAAAGGGGGGGGGCGGGGAGTGGAGAAAGAAAGGGACCAAAAAAGACACCGCAACTACAGAACATCACATTTCTCACAAAAGGCCAGAAACGGAGCCGGTAGGAAAAGGAGAAAAAAAAAAAAAAAAAAAAAAAGAGAGAGAGAGAGGGAGAGAGAGAGAGAGAGAGAAACAAAGCCTCCCCCTCTTCCCCCGATGAGTTTTTCGCAGTGCTCTGGTGAGGCTCGGAGGTGGCTGGCAGCGCAGGGGGCGGCTGCTGCCGCGGCTGGCGGGGCTCGGCGCAGCAGCGGCCGCGCGCTCAGCACCGCCGCCCGGACAGCTCCGCGCCCGCGCCCGCCCTGCCCCACAACAAGTCCCCGCCGCCGCCGCCAACTCCGCGGCGCGCTCCGCCCGTCCCGCGGCTTTGTCTCCTCGCGGCACCGGCCGACAGGCGTAATCACCCCCGTGTCCCCCACCCCCTCCTCTCTCTCTCCTTTGCAGGAACGACTCTTTGGGAACCTGGTCCACCCAGGGATGTAAAACTGTGCTTACCGATGCATCCCATACGAAATGCTTATGTGATCGTCTCTCTACCTTCGCCATTTTGGCTCAGCAACCTAGAGAAATAGTAAGTAACAAAGAGGGGGAGAAAAAAAATCCAGTTTTAATGGAAAAGGGAATGCGGGGGGGACTGCGGGGGGAGGGGGGAGCTGGTCCAGCTTTCCTCTCAGGTATATTGCAGACGTTGCATTGAGGAATTGTTTAATATTGCAGGTAGTCAAATGTTAGTCTCCTGGTGTCTTCAGTGCCTCAGATAAATGAATTCCAGATTCTGTGATACAACTAAATCCTAGGGAAATTTGCATGCTCTCGAACTCTATAAATTTTTTAGAGAAAGCCTTGTAATTGTGGTGCAAATGTGTAGAAAACTTTTGTATTGAACGATTAAGGGAACGTACAGGTCTCTATTATTGCTCTTGGTAGGAAAACCCTAGATACTGTAGTTAAACAGATTGCAGATCTGCATTGGACGTTTTCAGCACAGATTTTCTATGTAGTCTGTTGATACGATGTAAGAAAAATAATCAAGTTTTCACGAGAAAGAGGGGACATTAAGTGTATGAGCAGACACTCCCAATATTATTGAATGCAAAAATAGCTGAAAAGCAAATATTTGTGAAGTTATCTTGCTAAAGCATGATTTCATTTTCCTGGTTTTGGAAACATATGAACAGACTCTTTTTAATAGCAAAGTAAATCCATTTGGAAAAAAAGTGATTGAAATAAAATACTACTTTCTGCCCGAGATATGGCCTAAAAGTACATCTGTCTTGTATTCTATTTGGGTGGCAAAAGATATCTTGGTAAATGTAATTTACAATACGTCCCTGAAGCTTAAAAAGAGTTTAAGTAAACCAGGCATGATATCCTTTAGAACTTTTAGATCTAATTTTTTTCCATATTTATTAGTAAAACCCATGTCTATTTCAGAATATGAGCACATATATATAGAGAGGAAAAAACTGACCTGATACCTGAGGATAATAGCTTGCCTTAGAGCAGGGAAAGCTAGTTTGCTTTCAAGGTCATTAATTTATTTTCATTTTTTATTAACACACAGAGTAAAAATGAAATAATTCGGAATTTGAAGCTTTTTTTTTATGAAGGCTTATGATACTGTTGCCATAGATATCCTGCCATTCCTTCTAGGCCCAAGGAAATTAAGCATGTGAGAACAGTGGATTGAAGTCAAAGTTATTAAAAGTCAGAAAGTTTGGTCATTCTGCAACAAGCATGAATCAAATTATGGGACAAATTACTGTATGGTCTTCAATATATTAGAGTGAAACCAAGCTGTATGTTTAATGCACAATTATAAACATTGCTATTCTGAAGAGAAGTATATCTTTTAATTGATGTTAACTGGAGAGTCATTTAAATTTGTGCTAACATCATAGTCTCCTGTTACACTCTAATATTACTAGTTTATTTTTCAAAGTATCATGCAGGTATTACAAGGCATTTTAAAGCTCAGAGGCCTCTGAGGAATGTATTAAGCAGATCTCAGTGTTATGTAGGGATCAGTTTTGGAATTAAGTTGATTTCTCCCTCATAACTAATATTACTGAAACAATCTGCAGTAGTTTGTCTGCTTTTAATTTTGCTCTTTTTGCTTTTTTTTTCATTTGACTTGTTGGTTTAAGTGCTGAGGATGTTTTTGCTTCATGGTTGCCTGTTGTAACTTACAGATCATGGAATCATCTGGTACACCCTCAGTGACCTTAATAGTAGGCAGTGGTCTTTCCTGCTTGGCCTTGATCACTCTAGCAGTTGTCTATGCAGCATTATGGAGGTATGTAATGGGTTGAGAAAGCTAAATGCAAATACACTGTTATATTTATTGGAATTGCAGTTTAAAAAGAGCATTAGAGCCATGTTTGGAAAATGTAGTGCATGCTTTGATGCATTTTTTGATGAGATTGATCAGTTTTACGGGTTTGGCCTGCTAATGATGATAGAGCCCACTCTTCTCTTTCCCCACTTCAGTGGGAATGGTATTCCTCTTTTGGTGGGGTATTCATAGTGATAAATGCAGGATTCTTATATATTATATATTTCATGTTAGGCTTCTGGACTATACCTTTAGCTGGTTTTCCCCCATTTATATTTTTAAATAAAACTTATAAATAAAATAATATTGCAGTGGCACATTTAGGAAGATTCAGTCAGCTGATTTTGAGTTTGTTCACATCAGTTATACGTTTGAATAAAGACCATAAATTAAATAGTCTTAAATAGTGTGATGGTACATCCCAGTGATAGATTTTCCTTCTGTCCTTAGTATGCAATATTAAAATACTATATTGACTTAAAAGTGCAATAAATACACATGGACTAAATTAATCTGAGAAGCAATGAGAAATAGCATAATGTCTTAGTGAAGAAAAATAAGATAAAAAGTCATGCAAAGTAATAAATGTTTTTAAAAAGTGAACATGGATTCTCATTTCACTTTTTTCAATAATTAAAGTAAAATAGATTCTTATGAAAGTAATAAGAAACACGGGGATGAAACAATAAATTGTAGAGTAATCTAAAACTCACCAATAGAATTTTGTTTGTAGAAGCAGCTTGATAATTTTACACCCATTTCTCTGTCACTCTTATGTACCACAGAGACTCAGGATTTGAAATATATATATAATTATTAAGAATATCCAGTTACATAAGTTATCATAAAAGACTATAAAAATTATCAATTCTTGTCTGTCAAAACTAAGAATGAGAGTATTTCAGGATATAACTCCCATCTAAAGAATTATAGTGTTATTTTTGCACTCCCACTATATTTAGCACTTGGATAGAAATACTGTCATGCTCAGTGTGACTGGTCTACTCCATTATTTAAATTAGATACAAGGAAGAAATTCTTTACTGTGAGGGTAGTGAGGCACTGGAACAGGCTGTCCATAGAAGTTGTGGATGCCCCACCCCTGGAAGTGTTGAAAGCCAGTTTGGATGGGGGTTTGAGCAACCTAGTCCTGTGGATTGTGTCCTTGCCCATAGCAAGGGGTTGTAACTGGGTGATTTTAAGTTCTCTTCCAACCCAAGCAATTCTATGATTCTATGATTCTGTGAATTTCTAAATGGAGATAAAAAGTTATGTGTTATGGCTTAAGTCAATGCTGTGAGCTCCTGTTGCACTGTATTTACTCAACCACTAAGGTTCCTTGTAATCCATGGGCACTCAGTGCTGGGAATTGGCCCAGGTGAATCAATAGTTAACAAGTTAGAAAGTAGCAGTGGGCTTTCTGTGTGAGCAAAGGCACACAGGACTTCTTGTATTTGTTTGCAAATACATAGAACCAGAATGTTGCTATATTTTAAGGAAGAACATGGATTGTGGTATTTGGGTTGTTCTGTCTAACTGGAAAAGCATAATGCTACATGTCTTGATATGCAAGCAAGAAAGACTATAATTAATTTCATGACCAAAGCTCAGCATTTCTTGTGGGTTCAACAGCCTTTTTTATTACTTCCTCAGAGTCAGCTATGGGTGTAGATCCCAGGAGGAGACAGCAATATTAACTGAACTCCAGTGAGAAGCGTATAGTAGTGGTCATAGCATATATAAAGATCTGGCATGGTCTTCAGAGGAACTGACCACCCTTAACTTTCATTTTTTTTTAGTAGTCAGCATTTACTGTTAACAGCTCTAAAAATCAGGTCAGAAAGGCACTTCAGTTGTAACCATAATCATTCTCTTTTTGTCCTGTAGCATATAGAAAGGCTGTATAGTATACAGAAAAATGAGAACACTTGCATCTTGAAATCAAATATGTGATAAGACTTTTTGACTTTTTCATCCCAAACATATTTGTAAAATGAATATGATAAGTTTGCAAGGGTGACTGTGATGTTCACTGCTATAATTTAATCTTTCTGTACACATTTGGATATTTTTGGCATTCAGTCTTATGAGTATATTACAGTACTATTGGAACATCAAGATTAATGTTATCTTTGTCCCAATAACATGTTTCAAAATTCACTGCCACAGTATCATCCACCAACCTGCATCTTATTTATACATCGTGGATCAAATCTTCTGTTTATATTAATCACCATATTTTTGCTGAAGTTAGTAATTATGAGTGGTCTGTGCCAGCTGTGGATATTCCCAGGGACAAGCAGACAGCATAAGTTCCTGACATGAATGCATGTAAGCCCATTATTGTCAGGATGGTGTTAGAAACATGTTGCCAGCAGTTTTCAAAAGAATCATTGGTGGATTATTTTTAAAATACATCAAGATACTAAGAGGAAATTGTGCAATATCTATCAAAATATTGTAGTTTTCATGTTTGCATTGTTATAACTCTCCAATACTCTTTCTGAGCACATGTAAGGGAACACCTCTCAGAGTATCTGCAATATTTAATGCAAGAACTAAATCAAACCTTTGTGTGACTTTGTAGTTGTTTTCCTTTTAAAAAATTTGTACCCCTCTCTTTTTTTCTCTTTTTTTTTTTTTTTTTTAATAACAGGTACATCAGATCTGAGAGGTCCATAATTCTAATCAATTTCTGCCTGTCGATTATCTCATCAAATATCCTTATCCTGGTTGGACAAACTCAGACACATAACAAGGTATGAGATGGATTGTATTAAATTTTCCCTCAAAGATTAATATCATTGTTTTACTTGTTTTTAGCTTAAAATAATTACATCAATTTAGTCCTATACTCATAGCACTTGGTGGTTTTGGTAATATATTAAGAGACAAGGGAAAATATTTACCATCTTGCATAGTCTTTATTTCCCTTCCAAAAATCCCTTTTGGTATTGTTCCCTCTAGATAAGCTGTGTTCTCTGTGGTAGACTTGTGTGTTTTATAACTAAATTTCAAAGCAAAAAAGTTCAAAGGCTCAACATCAAAAGCACAAATTCTGGTTCATTATAATAGTTGTAATAGGATTGTGCTACAGTGTTTTTGTCTTTTTATTAACACACTGGTACTCGAAAGGCAAGTAGAAATTGCTTAGAAGTTGGAGTACGATTCTTGAAAATGTGCAGAAACAGACATGATAATGAGCCATAGAACAGTTAGATCTCTGACTGATGTAGCTATAAGAAAGTAATAACCCTACATACCTCACTTAGTGATGTATTGCTGATTATTAATAATCTGTTCTCTGAACATCATTGGCATTTGTGCCTCTCCTGTAGAACAGCAGGATTGCCAATGTTTTGAGGAATCACTCAGTGCCTGGTGCTGCTAGGCAGCTTTCACAAGTGTCAATGAGTGGTTGCTTGAAATCAACCATAACTACAGGATTGCTTGGAATAGCAAATAGGATGTAGTTGGTTAACTGGGCAATATGTGATAGAATGTTGTGAAGTTTTGGAGTAAGCAAGTGCTTGTAAAGTAGTTTTTTTCCTACCATGTTAAACTATGTAATGCACTGCTCATCTTAATTTTTTTGATAGCAAATGAAATAATGTTCGTCATCTGCTGTAGGAACTGATATTTCTACAACACGCCTGTAATTAATCATTACTTCTTCTCAAATAAGTGTTTAGCAGTTTAGCTGCCAGAATTCTCATCAATTCAATGCAAGTCACATAGCTGTACTTTGTAAAACATATCCAAACCAAGCACAGTCATTTCCAGCACATATGGTAACAAAATTATTGAAGTCAAGATATTAATATGCTTTTAAAATTTTGAGAGTGTGTAGAGGTAAAAATAAGCAAAATATGGATTTCTAGAAGAAAGCCATGTAACTCTCACAGATTTTATTCAGGGAGGGAAAAGCAATGTACTAACAACTTCAGTATAACAGAGTACAGAATTAATCCTACCTGGAATTTCATACATAGTCATATATACTATTTTATTATGCATTTCAAGAATAGATACGGTTCAGTCGATGCAAGTTCCTGTGTACATTGCCACAGTGGAATCAGAGTTTGAGGGCATGAGAGCAACTGTGTTGGCTAACACATTTCCTAGATATGCTGGCAGCCTTTCTCTGATACTTGACTCAGGGAGCTCTGAGCTGAAACATGCTCTTAATCCAGTTCCTTTCTATTAGTCTTAATCTCTTTGAGCTCCCTCACTTCTGCTTCCTGAACTTCTCAAAAGACAGAGATATTACACTGAGATATTTCTGAGACCAACAGTTCCAAAAATGCAAATTTCAAAGGAAATAATTAACAGAAAAAGCACATCACGAGGTTTATAATTTTAATATGCAGTCTGAAAAATTACTGTAAAATAACAATTCTTGCAACACTTGTCTTTTTTTTTAAGCCCACGTCTTGCTTTTGATATATCTACCAACCAGGAATTTCTAGCCAGGGAGCACCTCAAATGGATCAAAGGCAAAATACATCTGTTATATCTAGCAAGACGTCCCTTATTACAAACCAAAACTATTTTTATCACAATGTTGCCTGATGCATGAATATATTGCAGCTCTAAGAGGCTGGCCTATGAATGCACCATCAATAAAAATGGCTAACACCACTGTTTAGTGAAGATTTACTCAAATAAAAGCAATCATATCTGTGTATGACTTCACTGTGTTTGTAAGTAGGGATGTGTATAGACATCAGGTGTATTTTAATTCAAGTTCTGATTTTTTTCATTTTCAAGATAATATATGATCCCAAGAAGTGTTTGGTTTTTAGACTATACATCTAGATTGCAGTACTGGCAACTGTAGGAAAAATTATGTTTTCATTTTCTGAGCTGGAAAATTAAAGTCGTACATAAAAACTTTAGAAAGAGAATCAGGTCCTGCCTTGTGATTTAAGATTAAAAATATCTTAAATTTGTTTCTGACATTTTATTATTTACTGGAAGTGAAACTGTTTGAGATTTTTAGTATTTGAAAATTTTGGTAGAAATCTTGGGAATATTTTATTAAGACAATGTAATATCCAAGTCAGCAAAAATGGTTTGATGAATAAATGCTGAAGTAGTATTTTATGGCAAGAGAAACTCTTCTTTTTTTTTTCTTAATGTATTAGAGAACATTTGAGAAACATAATATGCCAAGTTTGAGTTTGTTTACTGTGTTCCATTGTCATTCTTCTGGTTACGCTGTTCTTACCTTATAGGGGTAGCTAGTTAACATCCACATGATGATGTTAATGTTCACAGTGCTGAAGCGTATCCCATTTCTCTGTGCTTTAGTTTTGCTCTGAATTGAAATTGTCTGTATTTCTATATTTGTGTATATTTGCTTTTTGAGTAGGTCCTCATAAATGTCATCAAAGCTGAATTCCAGTTTAAAGTTGAACAGTATGCAAATTTAGCATACTAAAGATATATTATTGCAAGCAGCATATTGTTGATTTGTTTGCAGCTTGTGGTTTACTTTATCTGTATTAAACACTTCACAAACTACTTTTATTAACTTCAGTGCTATTCAATCTCCAAGAAATTTCTGTGGCTTGTTTTAATTACACCCATTGACATCTACGGCATAGAGAAAAACACTGAGTGTCTTGGTCCAGAAAGGCACAGGGGTTTTTTTTGTTATTTTCTTTCTGGTTTGAAAAAATCATAGATATTCTATAATGTTAGGTTTATCTCTGCTTTTTGAAAGCTGAGTATATCATCAATGTTTTTGCAGCAGCTTCTTTTAATGAAACCTGAGTAAGTTTGAAAATTGCTTTCTCTTTGGTTCAACTAAGTTCTGTCCTTTTTTTCAGTAAAATAGATTGCCTCCCATGGTCAGAAATTGACAAAATATTTACTGAGGACATGTAGAAGGGATTTATATTTTTTCAAGCTCCAAAAGATTTTCCATTTCATATATTACCTGTTTAAAAGTGATAGTTTTTGTCCATTTTAAGTAATCTGAGGATACCAACAGTAGAATAGAGGTCTAGGTCATGGATCATTTCAGCTCGTTTTAGAGTAGTTCAAGAGGGAAGTCATGGTGGGGAGTAGGGTTTCCCTTGTAAGGCTTGGATTGGGATAGCAGAACGCCTTTTGTCAACAGAAAAGCTTTGCCCCTTTGTTCCTTCTTAGCAAAACATGTTCTGCATTTTGTTGAAGGACACAGCTGAGAAATGTTCTGATTTTTTCATTGTTTCCCTAAACCTTGGAAAACACAGAACTTTATTCAAAGCTTTCTTAATGTTTCAGACTGTGTAAAAGATTTCTGTTCTGTCAGATCCTGTTTTGAAATACAGGTCACTGAAGGCTGAAATTACAAAAATATTATGAAATTAATTATGTATCTTGTTTAAGTATAGTTGGTGTTATACTGTGCATAAGAAGCATATTAATTTACTTTAGTACTTCTTTCTGTCTCGTTTTCTTTCCACTGTTAAATGTTAGTCACATAATCATATTTAAACTTGACAATATGCAATTGCTGCACTTTAATAACTGAATTTAGTTTTAACTCTGAAATTAAGTGTCCTGAATTAAGGAAGGGTAAAACTTCTAATGTATAACCTAATTGCTAAAATAACTGTTATTTCACAAAACCTGAGGGATGTCCCTAGCATCTACAAAAGCATTACTTTATAGATTACACTTACTTAAAATAAAAATATTTACTTTGAAGAGACTGATAGGTATTTTTAGGAAATATCTATCAGTGATTGTAGCTTTCACTATATCATAACTCTTGCTATCTTATGTTTCCTAATGTTCTTCTTGCCATCTAGAAAAATGGCTATATTTCTTCTATATGTGGGCCTTCAACATTTAAGCTATAAACTTTTACTAGGCTTCTGATCTCATTTAATGAATAGATTCCCTATCCCCATAAGTTATTGATTAGTATTATGTGGATTTTTTTTCATAAATTCTCTTTCCTTTTGTATACATTCAGAGAATATCTTGGTTTGTTCACAGTTTTGCCTAAACAAAAACACATTTGCTTTTTATATAAACAGTTCCTGTGTATTTATTTTTCCTGTGAAGTAAACAAAGCTAAATACATTTTGAAAAAAAACAATAGAATTCCTTATACATATGAGGAAAAGTTAACTATTTTCTATATGATCTGATACTGGCTCTAATTGAGGGTTCATTGCTGATATTTGGGTCACTTGTGAAAAAGTGTCATATTTTAAAATATTTTTAAAACATGCTTTAATAATGCTGTATGACTCAGTGCATTTTTAGCCATAGTCAGGCTTCTGTGTGTCTGCTATGGAAAGAGCAGGGAAGATGTTAATGCAAGATTTAGTAACCCTGATATTCTGTGTCATTCATGTTTAATTGCAAAATTCAGTTTATTATGCTTACTATTGTATTTTGAAGTTCATCTCTTTGACCATAACTTAAAGGATATGAAAAAGGGCTGTCCTTTTCACCATAACATAAACTGTCAATAGCCTGATGTTGTAAACAAGCAAAACCCCATGAAAATGTGTAGATAATAAGATTAGAATGTTCACTAAATAGACTGACTGGACAAAAATAACCCACTTTTAGTATTTTTTTAATAGAGGTGTTATGTTGAAAGAAACAAGTAGAAGTGGAAAGAAGCTGAGAAGCCAAACATCCCATTCCCATAGCACTCTGAAGTAGCTGACTGCAAAACTGGAGCTCCCTCAGGTTTTGAGAGACGGTGGGTGGTGGGATCCCCTGAGAAACCTGCAAATGTTCAGGTGATACTAATGCTGCCTTTAAGCACGTGCCTCTTGCCCCATATCTGCCACTGACTTACAGATGCAGGCATCGTGGCAATATATCTCCTAGGAAACAGCGGGGGAGACCTCAGAGCAGATGGAATGAACAGAGAAATGATGCTAACACAGCATTAAGGTTGTTTTAGAAAATCAATGAGGAAGTAGGGAATTCAGTATGTCAAGCAGTAGCACTCCATATTTCAAGTCTTTCTGTAGAACTTCAAGGGAATACCCTCCATTTAAGAACTGAAGCCTGGGAAAATATATCCTTCCATTTTGTCAGTATCTGGCTTCCAAATTAACACCTACTCTGCTGATTGTCTTTTATTTTTTTTTTGTGCACGTAACAGCTTTTTGAACAGCTGACCCAGAGGGTCTGTGGTATGGGTCATCCATCCCAGACACACAGCAGTGAATAGGTCAGGAGTCAGAGTGCACTGCACCACACACATCTGTCTGCTGTGTGTTTCGAAACTCAGAAACAACAAAAGGGAGAAAAGCCAATTTAGCTGAATAACTATTACAGGAGTAGGTCTGTTTAAGCAATGCTGTTTTACCATGCCAAATTCTGACAAAACCTGTTAACATCAGCTGAATTAACTACCTGCTTTTAGATTCTCAAGAGAAGCTCTGGGAGCAGATCTTTTTTACCCAAGATCACTAAACATTGTCATTCATGTTACTGTTACCTGCCTCCGAGGAGAAGGTAACATTCTTCTCAAAAATGCCTGTCAGACTGTTTCTCAAAATACATCTACTTTATCATTCACTTTGCTATATCTAAACAAAACAGACATTTTGATTGTAAGCAGGTTACAGAGAAGAAATTGGTTAGATTTTAGGAGCATGTGTTCTCTGTTTCCTATCCCCAGAACCTTTTAAAAAGCTTTTAGAACTACTTTAGAATCCCAAAACTGTTAAGGTTGGAAAATGTATCCAAATTCTTTCTCAAGGCAGGGTCAGCTGTTAGGTCAGAACAGTGTGCTCAGGACTTTTTATAATGGTAAAGTCTTGAAAACCTCCAGGCATGGAAACATCACATCTTCCTTGGCAAGCTTGATCCACAGCTTGACTATCCTCACAGTCAAAATGTATTTCTATATACCTGGGATGCATCTCCTCTTGTTTCTTCATGCCCATTGTCATCCCACTACACATCACTGTGAAGAACCTGACTTCATCTTGTCAGTGACCTATCTATAGGCACTGACAGGTTGCTCTGAGATGCTGCTACCTCAGACTTCCCTGAGGTAACTCTCTGCTGTCCTACTCTTCCCAGAATTGTGTGGTTTTTCCTCCTTGATCTTCACAACCTGTTTAGAGTAGCTTTTTCTGTTCCAGAATTCACCCCCACAGCTCTAAGGAAAATAGCTCATTCTCTAACAAACACCTTTCTGAATTATTTCAGACAATCTGTTGATGACTCAAGCAGCTATTTTTGGGCTTCATACCTTTTTCACACCTCTCTTTTGCCTATTTTTTGAATTTCAATAGAAATAGAGAGGTAGTCAATGGGAAATAGAACAATCTACAAACAGTTAAATGTTCATGTCTTTCACTTACATGATCTTACTTTTAAGAAAGAGGAAGCAATAGACAATTCTAAGCAACAGTAAAAATTATTTTAATAATGTAGTTACCATGGCAATTAACATCACAAGACTAAAGGGTTTAATTAAGTATGATAACAATAGCAACATCAAAACCAAGTTACTTGGTTATTTTCATTGTAATACAAAAGTTGAACTTCCAATGAATTTTCATATGTGAATTACCCTTTCCAAGAATCTAGGCATAGAAAGTCTTTGTCACATAAACCTAAACAGATACAGAAACACAATAAGATTTATTTTTTAATAGATACCTGATAAAATAATACATCAAAAATCACAGCTCTGAAATAAATGCAACATAAATCTTCTGCCCTAAAATAGTAATTATTACATCATCACTCCTTCTGTGTAACAGAATGAAACAACAGAAAACAAAGTCACTTTTAAAGGACTATTATTTAACAAATAATAGTGTAAATTTGCAAAAGATTGTCCACCTATTGTACTGATTTTTATTTATACATCACTACAACTCCCTGTTTGGTCTGCATATTTTTAGGAACATATGGTATGCTTTAACCTTGACATGTACTATGAAGTTCATTTGTACAGTTTTGCTTTTATTTTCCTAGGTCACAGTTTTTAGGCCCTATGTCTTGCAATCACAGCAGTGAGCATTTTAACAGAAAATGACTATTGGATTGATCTGATTCTCTGACTGGTCTGATTAGAGTTTCATTCTCATTTCCACTTTTTATCTTTTCTTTAAGGTGATGTTAAGTGAAATTTCATGGGAAGTGGGACAAGAGTATGCAAATCTCTGTTCCAGACTGAGGTTAACAATCAGATGGAAAGACAAGGATGGTCACATGAATTCTGACCTTTCCTGCTTTTGCTTTCTGAGAAAGAGACAGTGGTCACTGTGTGCCCAAGTCAATGGAGTCAGCATTCAGCAAGTGTGATCTGAGCATATTTATGACATGAGAAATACCAGTGCTGGTAGACTCTCTGAATTACAGTAGGGTTTTGTCATGAGAGGGATGCTCAGCTTGTCAAATAAAGGGACACTCTTAGGTATGACCAGGGACCCAAAATTATGTACCTAGAGATCCTCTTGATACTAATGTAAAAGGCATGTAATGCTTCTAATTTTGGACTGCTGCTGAAACATGACCTTTTTATACTTGTTTTCATGGACATACATGCTTATTTTGTTGAATCTCAGTGAGTCATACCATAGACATTAAGCCTGGTACTGACAAATTTGACAGTAAATGTGCTCTGGTATTTTTTCTCTTCTAATGGTTTTGTCAAAATTCATATCAAATTGACATTTTGGATGAATAAGTAGGTATTTTGTGGAATTTAATAGAAAGTTATGCTCAGAATAATTGTTGAAAGGAAACTGTAAAGGTAAATCTACAAAACATGCATTTGGCTCTAATCATGGACATTTTTAATGAATGCAATTGTAAGATTTCCAGAACCCTGCAGGGAAGTGTACATGTTTGTAACAAAAAGGCCTCAAGCTGTTAAAGCTGATAGAATTCCTGTAATGTCAAGAAAGTTCAGTATGCACTAGACTTCTGGGTTTAAAAACAGGATGGAAAACATGTTAGTATCTTTCTCTCCTGAAGAAAATGGAAATATATCTGGCACAAGGAGTCCAGCAGTTGGAAGGAAGTATGAATAAGTTTGGCACAAAATGTTGTTCCATTAGTAAGTGATTACATTTCTGTCTCTAATTAGTGGCGTGGCATATAATTTGTGCTCTGTGCTTTCCATTTAATGAAAAATTGCATTTGCAACCTATCACATATTTGCTAAATAATTTCTTTAAGCTAGAAATCTAAATGGATGTATTTTTCTTTAAATACCACTTAAAGTTAGGTGAAAGATTAGAAAGAGAATGGCTTCCTTAACAAGCTTAGCTGAGCCATATAGGACAATAAAATCTCATGTGTCAGAATGTACAGCTATTGAAACTTGGGGTTTAAAAAGATGGGATTATTTGTAAAGCTGTTGTTATTTGCAATATTTAGATATTACACTTCTTATATTTAAGAGGGCTTTTAAGTCTCTGTCTTTTACTGTATATCCTCTTATGTCAAATCAATCAGAATTCATGCTTGAGTATTAGCAATTTAATTATTGCTATAAAACCTTAATTTTGACACTGCTTATCTTTTAAAGTAAATACAGAATAGTAATAACATTTTACTGAACTGAATGATCTGACAAGGCATAGCAGTTGTACTACAGTGGAAGAAAAATGGTTTTGCTAGGAATAATTGTTAGACCTCGGTATCAAGTCAGCATTAATGATGGACAAGAACAGTTGTTAGACTCAGTTTGTCTCTTGTAGTTATTCAGAAACTGCAGCTGATAAAAATCACTGCAGAAACAAATATGTAAGACTTAAACCTGATCAAGTGTTTGCTTTCATTCACTTCTAAAGGATTCTTCCTTTGGGAAAGAGGATTCAGCAGTACCTAACAAAACATATTCTAGAGAGTTTTTTAAACATTAATGAGAAGACTCAGTCATAGTCCATGAATACCTAAAGAATGTATCTGTCCTTGTTAAATATTAGGCATTAAACAATCAAACATATCTTTTTAACTGTAGGAAATTTCCTGCTGATTGCAAATAGGAAGTGTTCAAAACTTCAAGTTGTGGCATTAATCTCAGTGCACACATTTTTCCAGTAGCAAATGCAAAGCCTGGAATGAATCAGAACTAAGCCAAATTGTGTTGCCTTGCAGTTGCCATGGCTAGGAGCATGCACACAAGTTATTGATACAGCTCATATGACACGCGTTATGCCATGATGACTTCATTATGTGCTGGAGCCTCTGGAGATCTCAGTTCACTGAAATTTCAATATTTCAGTGGGTAGGTATGATGAGCAAAGCAGAGCCAAAGAAACAAATCCGGATTTTATTTTTTGGCAAAAGAGCACTTTACAGATTTGCCATTCAGAGTATGTATATGCTACACTTAGTGCAACTGGACCTTGGTATCTTTCAGTGACACTCTCCTAGTGTTAAATAATAACTCAGATGGGCTTTTCTAATCTCAGCTCATGGTCCTTCTGTTCTCTATATTTAAACCTGTCATCATGTGTCATCTAGAAGAACTGGTTTAGGGCACTTGGATTCAGTTGTCTCCCTTAGAAACTGATGGGCAGAAATCTGCTAGTGCGCTACAAAAGCTTAAACTTCTGGAAGGAATTTGTCTAAATGGTGTTGAAAACTAGGGAATAAGGAATGGATGATAACGAATGCACAAACAGGTAGCCCTCCAGTGCAGTCCCTAGCTTCCTTCTTCTCCAATCTTCTTGTTAGGCTCATACGTATGATAGTCCCCTCGTTTGTATGATAGTGGCAGTCTGGTTCTCTCACCATGATCTGCAAGAGGCTTCTGTTTCCTGTAGCTTTTAAAATATGAGAATAGATCTATAATAAAACATTAGCCAGAGTGCTCTAAACCTGTATGTACCAGTTGGTTTACAGATGCTGCTTCATGTTCAGAGGATTTTAGTTGTTGGCTCTGCAGGCAGAGTTATCTGATCTGTGCAGGTCGCAGAGCATCAGTAAGGGAATTCCCTGCAGAGGAGCAGAGGGAAAACAAATAAACTTTCCAGAGGTAATTTGGTTATATCATGTCATCCAGAGTGTGATGGACATGGATATAGCCTGCAAGACTTTGCACTGCTAAAAATGTTATCTAAAATGTAACATTTTATACTTGCTAATTTTAGTTGCCAAGATGGATCTGAGAGACATAAAGCATTAATTATTAATTATTGTTGTTGTTGATAAAAATAAACCTATCATTAAGGCTCTGAGAGTTTTTCCAACATCAACAAATTTTCCATTTGATTTAATAATGGATATAAATATTTTTCTTTTATTTTTCCCTCTGGTCAGAACCTCAACTTATTTTATACTTGTCCCTCCCATAGGAAAAAGCTTGAGTAAATGTATCAGCCTTGCACTCTTTTCTCAATGTCAGCGCATTGAGATCTGCCACCTCTCCTTTAGAAACAGAGTGAGGACCTATTCAGCTATACTAAGACTGTTTTCTCTCCATTAATGAGGATTTTGACTACAGAAATGTTGACTGGTACACAGAAGTGGTGGATGTTATGAAGAAGGCTGGATGTGAAACTCTGACAGATAAAATGGAGCAAAAAAGATGCTCCGTTTTCACCCAGCAGTGAGGGTAGGGTCACCTACAGGGAAAAGCTGTACCAGAAGCAGTAGTGCTGTGAAGGGGACAAACTTTGCTCTTATTGATTACAGTCACACATGAGTGGAACAAAGAATTTTTTTTTTTTTTTTTTTTTTTTTTGCATAAGCAGAGGCTTCAGACTGGTCTGGAAGTGTCACCTACTGAGCACTCCACATGTAGAGCAGATTAGAGTGGTTAAATATTTAGTCCTCAAAAGCTGATGTACCAGTGAACACATAGCAGAGAAGAAAGGTCACAACTTCTGCTCTATGAACTTAGGCGTGCAAATAATGGTATTGTGATAAAAGCCAACATTTTGTAATTCAGGGGCTTCTACACAGGCCTTTTCCACTTTCAAATAAAGACAGCTTACAGGATACCATCTTTACCTTCTGATCATGTAAGATTTTTCAGCATTTCATTTTCACTATTGAACAATTTTGTGATGACAGTAAAGCACAGGAACTCGTAAGAAAGAGAGGCAGCATCCAACTATGGTACTCAAATCTCTAATGGCTCTGGCCAGCTGGGCATTTCTTACAGAGGAGCCCACCATGTTCATGGACTGTTGTGGGGTTTGTCTGTTGCTCCAGCCTCAGCCTGGAATCTCACAGAAAACACCTCTTCAGGGATTTACAAGTTTAAAGTTAGGAATGACAAGTTAGAAGGCCACATGTGTGGTCACAAGGAGTTGAGTGCATTTCTTACTTTCTCTAAGATACTCCTTGCTCTTAGATGTTCTCTGATTTTAGTGCATTCCACATGGATAGCTCTGTGCCAGATAAAAATTCATCTTCTCCCGCTGAGGCACTTTTTTTTTTTTTTCTGCAGATTGTTAGTACATATTGTTTTAGATGAGAACTGTTTGCATCCCATATACATGAAATTTTTAATGCAAGACTCAGTAAGACATAGAGCCAGGGGTTAATCATGTGGTTAGCCATGCGGTTAATGACTTAAAATAAATGAATAGATTATATTTCCTTTAAAAGGCTACTAATGCATTCTTCAATAAGATATAATTTGTATATAATAAAATGCCTGGGCTCAGTCAATGCTACTTAAGAACAATTCGAAGTCACACACACTCAGAACAACACAGAAGCATTTACTTTCCATCTGAAGCTGTATGGTAAAGATCTATGTTTCTTTGAGCTTTATGGGACGTTGCATTTTGCTTAATATTTTTATGGTTATTTACCTTTCAGAATAACAGAATCTAAATTGGAACAGAGCTCAAAGCATTTCAGAAAAAGAATGTTTATGTATGCTAATGACTTCCAATTAGGAAGAAAAATACTAGAAACTAAGATAATGTGTTACTAGCAATACAGTTACTGTGTCTTTAGTTGTATGCAGCGCCTTCCAGGCCATAGAGAGTTTGAGTGGAGAAGAGCTGACCAACATGCTCAGTGGACAAGACAGCCACCCATTCCTCTCCTCTTGAGCACCAAGGAAAAATCCTTCTTGTGAAAACAGAACTGTGGTACTTCCAGCTCTGGAGAGAAGGGAGTCACAGTAAAATTATTTTATTTCCTAGTTAGTTTCCTAGTGTGAAAAATGTAGATAACTTGTGCTACATTGACAATTGGACTTGATCATCTCAGAGGTCCAAGTGTACCAGTTCTATGATTTTATGATTGTTGGGCAGGAGTAAGTGTGCAATGTCTTTCACTGTCTGTTGGAGAGGAGAAAGAATTTTTCAGCTGAACTGTCTTGTTAGGAGCCAAGCACCACTTTGCATTGCTCCTGCTCTGGAGCATGGTCCTGGTTTTAAAGGTTGCATTTTCCATTCTTATTAACTTCTTTTCAGGAGTGTTCATAGTGACTGGAGATTTCTCTTTCAGACCTGCTTGTGGAAAAAATAATCTGTTTTCGAATTAAAGACTAAGAAAGAAAAAATATCATTGCATAGTCTCTGATTTCATCAGTTGTGGTTTCTTCTTCTTTTCTTCCTTTCAGTTCTTTTATCTTCTTTCTTCATTAATTGCTTGCCTTGCTTTTATGATTTGTGATCTTATGCTTTTGGTCTGGCTTTTCTCATCCATTCTGTTGTTTCATGCCAGTTCTTTGTCATCCAACATTATGATCAAAGCCAATATTTGGGAATTCATGGAGTTCTACACAGGGCTTCTCCATTTCCAAATAGAAAGACAGCTTAAAGGGTACCAGCTTTGCCTTCTGATCATATAGGTTTTCTTCAGTATTTGTATTTCACTGGAGAAAATTTTTCTGATGGTAGTAAGGAACTGAAACTCATAAGAGAAGTAGCATCCAACTACAGTATTCAAGTCTTAATGGCGCTGGCCAACTGGGCATGTTTTGTTTCCAGATCATTTCTTATAGAGGAGCTCATCACATTCCTGGACTGTTGGAGGCTCCAGCCTGGACAATGACAGAAGCAACTTCCTTAAGGATTTACATATTAGAAGAAGGAAATTTCCTTCTCTGTTCTATTTCCACCCCCTTTTTCTGCCTCTCTTTAATTTTCTAAGTTAAGAGCCAGAGACCTTCCTGTTCACTTTGTCCCTCTACATTTCTTGTCCAGTTTTTCACTCGACTGTCAATCTTCTCAACAGATAATCTCTTTAGAGTAATGGCTATCCTCTTCTGTTATTGCCTTCAAATTATCAAATTCCCTTTCTCAGTGAGGATAAGTTGAACATTTCAAGCTTGGTTATAAAAACTGAATGCAGTAGCTCTGCCTCATAGATAGAAAAATGAGAAATAAAGGGTGGTTATGAGATGTGATAGCTCAGTAAGACTCTTATGATGTGCCAGTGGGACATATATTGTGTACAAGGAGTTAGTTCTCCATTGCAGTGCTTCTCACAAGAAATGCTTTGTTCTTCTTTCTGTTATTGAGATATAGTTTAAAAGGCTGTGGGGAGCAGAGATTATAGCACTCTTTATACTTAATATAGAATTGTAGTGTGCAATGATGTCGTATATTTTTTTGTCATAGATTTTGCAAATTTGGAATGAATTAAGGAGGCTTCCACTCAAAATTAACTAGCCCTGGCTAGGGGTTATGTCCTAAGCTAGATAGCAATCTAATGCATCACTGACACTCCTGCAGCCCCATGGCACAGAGTAGGACTGAGAAACTGCCTCATGCACAGGTACAAAATAGCCTAATGATGTAAGAGCATGTTCTGAAGTCCCTTCAGGAAAACATCCATTCTGGCATGTGACTGTCCTGTTCCTGTGTGACTTTATGCTATTATGGGAAATCACACTATATAGCATTTATTTCTTTAGGAAGCTGACCATCACTATCTCCCTTGCTGTACTTGTGTCTTCAAGTACTCTGTTATATTCTAAAGTAGGCCAGGTATTCTTCCCTTAATCTGTGGCCTATACTACCTTCTAAAAATCAAATCTACTTTTACAAAATTGTGGGGTTTTTTTTAACCTGTTAACAGAATGAAACTTTTTAAAGAGACAAAAGTTAATTCAGTGAATAAAGAAAGAGATTGTTTATTAAACACCCACTTTCCAGGCTGATCTTAGGCCTTTTTTTATCTCTGTGTTATCAGAGATTGAGAACATTAGATTGATGCTCAGAACATGATGTCATTTCCATGTTTGTCTACCTTTTAAAATCAATGTTAAACTATGGGCTGGTTCAAGAATATTGAACAGGATTGGATGTTAACTTATACCTGCAGCCAGTAAAGCCTTGCAAAATGTGAAAAGTGTAACAGCAGAACTACTTGAAGACCATCACAATCAGCACGCATCAGTAGGAATCACTAGGTAAAGTGAAAAATGGTGAAAATCAGTCCTGAAGTATTATTCAACTCCTTTGCATTCCTTTTAAAATGTAAACAGGCCATAAAGCCTCTGCTGCCTAGTTAAGCAGTTAGTTTTACAATTGCTTTTTTTCAAGAGTTCAGCACAAAGTAACTTGAATACACTGGCAAATATATCCTTCATTTCTTCTAGCTGCTTGTCAAGGAGTAATAGAATAGGTGCTGTTTCCTTAGTTTCTCTAATTCTAAATATGGGATTTCTTCCCTCCCAGGTCTCGTTTAGGGGCAGATTTTCCATACAGTGCTTTCTAAGTTGCACAATACCCCCAGATTATAATGGGGGCTGTGTAGCATGAAATCCTGCAGAGCTTTGAAATTTAACTTTAAAAGCCTGCAGTGCTTTGGAAATAATGGCTATTTATTTAGCAATATGTTGGAGCAAGAGTGGCAAAAGGCCCAGGATTTTCACAAATATTGCTGGGACAGGATTAAGGCATTCCAGACAGGACCCATTTAAGGAAAACCATTTTGCATTGACTATGGCTGCTAAAATAACAGGATACCATACATTTGCTATACTTTTGCAAACTTTTACAAAAGAGGTCATAAAAACCTAACAGTGGCAGATCCAACACAGAAGCAAAATTTATATTTTCATTGTGTTAACTTGCTTTCCTGTGGGATGCTCTTCTTTGCAATGCATATAGCAATCCTTTTTGGTTTTTAATTCTTTTTAAGCCGTCTTTTCTAATGGGACAGTTTTCTGTATCCTGAGTTATAGTGGATTTGAAATTAAAAGATCTAACCATTTGTACAAAGTTATAGTAAGCAGGACGTTGAATCAACAGAATGTGATAGTCAATAGCATCTACAACTGAATCAGACCATAATTCTTCAGTGAATTCCTGCCCTACCAAAGCTCTGGGACCTGTGCAAAAATTCCATTCAAGATAGGTCATTTGTTGTAATGATTGTGGCAAGGTTAAAAAAGCTAAAGTAACCATTATCACACTGCTATGTGAACCAAATGGTTTTTAAGTCATTGTTCCTCAGTAATTCACAGTCTACATACTTAACACCGTTATGAAAATTCCAGTAATTCACAGTCCACATATTTAAAACCCTTTTGAAAATTTTACACATTTCTTTCAAAAGGGTAAATATTTCGTATTTCCATTATTCTTTTTTTTAAAAAAAATAAAATATTGTATCCTTGTTTTAGATTCTTAGGGATTGTGCAGTGAATCTCTTGAAAATACAGAATTCCAGAGCAGTTTGGAATAAATTCTAAAATACAAAAACTCTGTTAAATCCTATGGAATTTCCTTTGTGAATGTATATGTGTGTACATGTGTGCCTGTGTACACTGATATGTGTAGGATTTTCCAAATATGAATCTGTCATACTATATTTTTTAAATACACAACCTTGTTTAGTTATGATGGGATGTACAAGTGTATATGAGAGTAGAATACAATTCATTAGTGTCTAGATCAAACAGGCACAGAACCCTGAAGTCAAAATGCAACATTGATGCATTTCCGATATGAGCGAGTTATGTAAACAAAGATAATGTGCCAGATACATATAACAAATTCACAAAAATGTCTGAACACAGAGATATGGGGAATCTACTATTCAATCAAAAGGTAATATGCTTTATTTTATTTTTTTCCTTTGTTTGAAGATATGTTTGAAAATAATGAAAATGTCAATTTTCTTTTGAAATCAAATTAAAAAAATTGTTTAATATTGCAATATTGTAATGCATATGAATTCTTAATATTATTTATATATCTCTTCAGTCTCATATGAGATTAGTATCAACCAAATAGAAGAATTCAAATAATAATAAGCCTTAATTAGTTCAGAAATATTTTAGAGTTAAAAATAATGTTTAGACTTTTAAAGAGGGTGACAGTGGCAGGTGAAGTTTTTACTCAAACAGCACACTTGATATCTTTCTACATATTTGACACCTGGTTCTATACATCATGTGTTTTCCTGTATCATTTGTCTCGCATTCATGAAATTTTAGTTTTTGTTAGAGGTATCAGCAATTTTTATGGCTATAAGAAACTGTGAACATGTTACAGATCTGTGGGCAAGCAGCTTGAATTGATCTTATTTTGCACAGTGATGCAGCTGCTTTGCAGTGATCTGAGAATCGAGTCATGTCTTATGTTAAATAGTCATGATATTATATCCAGATGAATTTATTACTCTTTATATTAATTTTTTCTGTGAGCAATCACAATACTGACAAGGCTGCCATATTCACATTTTTAAGCAGCTAGTGGGGCTGATTTGCCTAAAGGCTCCCAGGGGACAGTGGGTGTTCCAATCCTTTCACAAAAAGAAATGACAAGCTGGGCTCTCTTAAGTGATTGTGCCACTTTCTTTATGCTTCTAGATTCCTCCATCTCAGCAGGAGAAGCATTAGTATATACTTGCAATCTACTATTGAACTGATTTTAGTTTGCAGCTTTTCTATTACTGCTCTTACCATGTATGAGCACCAGTTCTTGTAACATGGAGGACTTTAGCCTGGTTTTCATTACCTTATCTGTCTTTAGGGTAGAAAGAATTGATTTATTTATTAATCTAACTAGAGAGTTTAGTATGGTGTTCATCATTTAACTTAGGTTTTCTTAATAAGAGAGTATTTATAACTTACTCATTTCTTGTAAATACTGATATTCAAGCATAGTAGTCACGAAACCCACTTACATTGTGGCAGCTTAACTTATAGTAGCAAAAGATACCACAGATGCAACGACAGGGAGCTTTAAAATTGTTTGTATTTTAAGTATTAGGCACATTCCACGGGGCACATCCCCCTTCACATATGTGTGAAATATCACTCGAACTTTAGTAGTCTAGACTAAATGAAGTTAGTGAGAACTCTGTGCCAACTCTAATAGCTTCATGACTTTGTCCTTTCTGGAAGGACTGAAACACTTGAGGTTACTGCACTGTATTTGAAAATTAAGTCCAGACACTTATAATTATTTTTTTGAAGAATATTTTTTTTATGTCTTATGACTTTCAGGTTCTATGTCAGACTTGCTTCAAAATGTTCCCCTCTATGGATTATGGATTTGAACTGCTCAGCATTTTTCTTGCCTCCAAACCCATGTATGGTACAAAACCAGATACTCCCCCAAGCGCCAGCTCTGAAGGGCTCATCCTGTTCTGTGTTCTGAGAGCACACCAATTCTACAGTGACAGAGCAAACCTCCCAACAAAAAAAAAAAAAAAAAAGGAAAAAATACCACTGCTTTTTTTTTCTCCCTTGAAGCTATGCTCTTGCTAAAGGGATAAATTCAAATTTTCCCACTGTCAAGTTTTGTACTACAGGTATTCATGTTAAAATATAGTTAGGAGTCGCCTGCTTTTCTGAAACCAGTGGAAGGTAAAACTCAGGGCTAATTTATACAAAGCAGCATCTGTGGAATTCAAATGCTAACTTGAGATAATTTAAATTTTTAAAACTGTTTTTCTCTTCTGATCTTGTGTGAAACCAAACTGCCTGTCAGTAACACCTTCTTAAACGAGGATTATAACACACCAAGCATTTATTCATGAAAGTGTTGATATTAATTATCTTTCCATAACAGGAATGTGCTGTTGGTTGACTGTAATAGGATTTAATCATATTTAGAGAGTTTTCAGTCTTGCCTAAATACACATCAGCTGCACTCCTTCAGCAGCAGTTAGGCTGGTCCTTGGTCAAAGATTTGTACACAACCTCATTGGTCCCAGTGATGGAGTGCTGCATCCAGGGCTGCCTTGGGATGGTGCACAGCTCTGCTCCCTGGCACGTGGAGGAACTAAACGTACGAATCCCATTTTTCACACCAGCTGCTCTGTGTGCTCATCAGTGTTGTTTTCTAACACTGCTTTCTGTACACACTTTGTGACAAAATATGACTGTTAAAATGGTACATTTAACATATGTGATGGATTTGTTTAGATTCTTAATCTCAGTGTCAAGTTTCATTTAAAGGAAAAAGAAATCAAGGTGATAAAACTGTTGATATTCACATTCTTTCTAAATTTTTATCATTACTGTCTTTCTCTTGTGATGATATGCACTGAGATAAAGAAATATACTTTTAAAATTTGAACTTCCACAGTTTTGTTTCAAGCCAGAGCTTTTATAGATTTCCAATGACATAAATAGTTAAAATATATCATTTAATTCGCAGAAAGATAAATCTTGGCTACAGCCTATACAATCAAGCAAATGAAAGCTGTTAGCCTTATTTAGCCTTATTTTCATATATTACATAGCATTAAAGGCAACATTTTTTCATTTTTGTACAGTCTCACACCCATTCCAGAGTTGCAGGTAAGATTATAGCAGATTTTGAAAATTTTGTAATGGATTTATTACATTTAATGAGCATGCAATATATGGTTCCTCAGCCTTGGCTGACATTTTGAAATTAGGCTTCCAGCAGTGAAATCTTGTCAGGGATGGGTTTTAGATTACTCAAGCTTTCAGGATTAGAGCTTTTTGTACATAATGTCAAGTACTATCGTCTGTTTAATGCTAAATGAGCATACCATTGTTAATTCAGTAGCAGCACATAGAATAGACTCTAGAGAGTCTAAGTTTTTGCTGACTCTGAACTTTACTATGAACCTTACTCACAGTTTTGTTCTTGAATGTGTGAAGACATTGGGAAAAGATCCCTGTAGAGATTTTAAAGGCATATTTTAAACTGTTTTTGTGTAAATTACATTCAAACAAGTTATCTGAGTTATCAAAAACCCAAAATTTTATTTTTATTCAGATTTCTGCCAGATTGTTTGCCATGTATAAATATCCCCTTTATATAGTAGAAATATAGTTGTACCTAAGTGAACTCAAACTATTATATTCTTTTTAAAAAATGACTTCTTAATACTTCTGTCTTGTATAAGAATTTAAAATTATGACCAACCTGAAAAATAACTATATTTTAGAGCAACAGACAAACAGACAATAAAATGTCATATGCATTATGTTTTCTCATGTTCTGCACATTAATTTGTACTGAGTTAATTTAATGACTGTCTAAAATCCCATATCTTTTGTAACTATAAAGCAGTGTTTGAGCCAGCTATGTTATTTCAGGCCCAGATCTGCAGCAAGAATTTAGGTGTTAATTCAGTAATATGGAAGTTTTTAGTCAGAAAAGCCATAGAAGCTAATGCCATCTGTGCCCTTACATAAGATGGCAAGGCTCCTCTTCTCAAAGTGTATAAATTGTTGGGAGTCCTGAAAAAGTGTGTGCACAGATATCAGTGTGCTGAGTCAGCAATGTCTAAACTGGAAAATGAGGAAGCATTGGGGAGAGGTTTGCAGGTCACCACTGCAAGCTTAGCACTTCTACTTGCTCTAAAATCAGAGAGCCCTTTCCAAGCTCAGGTCAGCCCTCCCACTTTGTGGGGGGAGCAAGACACACATGTTTATTTCTGTCCCTGGCTCTCATCTTGCCTTGTCACGACTGTGTGCAAGTCCTTGGTTCTAATTAGACAAAACGTGATTTCTCAACTAACCATTCATCTTTAATTTAAATTGATTACTCCACCAGTCCACCACCAATAATTTATTATCTTTCTTTTTCAATTGAATAATTCCTCAGTACAGTAGAAAATAATTGATGGTTTAAGTATTTTGATGCTATTTAATATTTCTTATTTTGAAGGTAAATATCCTCAGAATCTATCACTGGGAGACTGTTATCCTGTGATAACACTTTAATCCAGTGAAATCTTTAAATTGCCTTGACTCTTTCTGTTTGATCTCACCAACTACTAAACACTTTAAATATTTTTTTTCTGCTTTTTGCACCTTTTGGTGACAACATGTTTTCAGCAATACACATCTAATTTTGTGTGTTTGATCAGTGTTCTTTAAAATGGAGCATTTTTTTTGCTGTGAGTGCCTCATGAAGCAAGACCACAAGGCAGTGAGCCAAGTAGATTATTGGAATTAGCAGGCTAAATTCCATTGACTTTGCCAGCATTGGGCTAATTTCTGTAGTGTCAAACTTGGGTTATATCATTTCATCTGACAAAGAACATCCCATCAGTTGACATACTTTGCTTTTGATTTAACAATTTTAGATTAGTAACTAAATGTGGCTGCTCATGCTGGGGTTTTTGTTTGCTTTTTTCTGAAAAGGTACAGTTCTCTGTCATCAGAGTTAAAATGGCCAGAAGGCTGTGTCTAGCACTCCTCATAATTTCAATATGAGCTTCTCAGCCCAGTGTGGTATTATTTCAGTAGCATAAGACCAATCTTGAAGCCAAGATTATAGAAATAAGAAAAAGGGGACATTTTTCTCCATTCCCCCTTTCTCCTGTCCAGTAGTGACCAGGGCTCCAGGTGGGACCATAGCAGCTCTGTTCCTGACACACCAATTCAAAGAATGTTCCAACAGCAGCCGTGTGTAGACCAGCACCAAACTCATTACAGGGAAAAGACTTCTGTGTGTGTGCACCTGTTGCATTTGTTCCTGAATTGTGCTCTATACACTGTCACCACACATGAAGACCCATCCTGGAACATCTGAGATTTACTAACTGCAGGCATAATAAAGTAAAGGCTGCTAAATATGCACAGAAGTCTAGTGACCAGTGGAATTAAATCACAGTGCTGGAATTTCCACTTATGTGGAATAAGCTCACTCCACTGACTTCAAAACAGATACATAGGCTGAGGCCAGAATGGTCTGTGGTTCTTAAAGCAAGACAGAGTGTGTCTCTGAAGCAGAGAGAAGACACACTAGTTTTCCACCTTTTGTGAAATAATGTGGGGAAGTGTTTGCAACGTGTCTCATTACATAAGGATGTAGAGAGCATGCATTGTCAGGGTACTGGTCACTAGACTTCTGTGAATATTTAGTAGCCTTTATTTTATTATGTGTTTAATTAGTAAATCTCAGATGTTCCAGGATGGGTCTTCCTGTATCAGCCATAAGATTAAACCACTGGTCTTATTTTGAAAATATAGTTACAAGTAGAGCAGCAGAAATGTTCAGGTACAAATAGCGTGCAATTCATTAATGTGTAGGACCATTCTTGTCTCTTATTTTAAGTGTGAATTTTGAACAAATGATAGTACATTTTATGGTAATTATTGATTTTTTGGTTCCTCATTATTGATGCAAACTGCAGAGTTAAAGCCTTAGAGAAGGCAACTAACCTATTTGGAAAACACAACTTAAAGTCTTAAAAAAATTAAAATATATATATTAAAGGCTAATTTTTGAACAGAAGGTCTTTAAGGTCTCAACACAGTCTTTAAGGCTTTTCTGGATCAGAATTCATCCCATTACTGGAAATTTATATTAGTATAAAATTAATCAGAAATGAACAATGAACTCCAGCTCATTCCATCTCCCTTTTCTTGGCTGCATTCTCAGATATCTGAAGAAAAATGTTTTTCCTACCTCCTTTGGAGAGAGCTAGCAAGTTCCCTGCCAAGGTGAGCTAGCAAGGCTTGGTTAGTATCTCTGATAGTCTCCCAGGAGTCACAGCAGAATGAAACAGTCACCCTCTTTCAATTAACAAGAAAAATTGCAATTAACAAGAAAAGTTGCACTAAAGTTTGTTTTAATTCATTAAATTTCATGAGAGAAAAATAAAACTAGAAAACCATCTTATAGGTAGCACAGTATTGTATCTCCTGTTTTGTTTTTCTACATTGATTTCAAGTTTTCCTGCACTCTCAGTTGATCAGTGAAAGTATCAATCATGGAGTTGTTTGAGGTTTCCAATATCCTTTCCAGGTATAAAAATAATGAAGATTAAAACATTCTGACATTTAAAGGGGGAAACTCTGAAAGGATCTGTTTCTCAAAATCAAAATTATTCAGTTACTGCCAGAATATTTTCCATAAATGTCAAGTTTATTCTAAAATATCTTGAAGACAAGTCTGAGCATAAACTACTGAAATTTTAAGACGAATATTGCTTTACTGCAAATCTTCACAGCTGTTTATGACTAAATCAGATCAATGGCAACATGTTCCTGTCAGGACAGTCTCCAGTATCTTCTACATGTCTTTAAAGCTTTACTGAGTCTCCAGCAATTGATTAAGCTTCCACTCCTCCATTTATTTGCATTCATCCCTTCTAGCATATAGGCTAATACAATAATGGAGAGAAGTTATTAATTTTAACCTGACTAACTGAAAAAAATGGAAGATCTGAACATAGCAAAGTCACAGCCACATACCATAATATTTCAGAATATATATTGTGCAATGACAGTTGTCATTATCCACTTTTGTATAGGCAGCCAGGTTTCTCAGTTTGTCTAATTCAGCATTACAATGGCAGGAGATACCTTTCTTTTCTATCCTATCAAACACAATTAGAACATGATGCAACTAGTGTGACTTTAGTACATTGCTAGTTTCTCTCACTCAGCTTTTTTCCCCACCTTCATCCTTTGTCAAGTCAGACAGGAAACTCATTTAGTGTCCTGCCCTGATGAGAAGAGACACCATACAAAGCCTTGTGGAAACACCTATTTAGTGATTTACAGATTTATTGCTAGTATATATCCTGCTACTCTGCTGCAATAAAGTATCTTTTCATGTTTCACTCCAAAAATACCCATTTTCAGTCTTCCCCACTGAGAAAAGGTGTGAAATATTCCCTGAAGGTGTGAAATATTCCCTGAAGACACCTAGCTGCAGGCTGAGGATAAGGCCACAATGCTGGCAGAGGAAGTGCAGTTTGTCTGAGAGAGCCTGCCCCGCAGAGCCTCCTGGGAATAGGGAGCCTCCTAATAAAATCCCCCATTCTAGCACTGGAGTACCTAGGAAAGCTGGCTTTTTAAAACTGCTGGTTAAGTCTGCTGGTACATGAAGTTTGGAAACTTCTCCCTGTTATGCCTGAATCGTTAGTGGTGTCTTGTTTTAAGGGGAGAATGCATAGCAAGCTATTGGTACTCTATCAGCTACACTCCATTACACTCCATCAACTGCTGGCAAATTTTTTTACAGCCACTCTCAATTTTCTCTTTGATCGACTGGCAAACAAGACTTATTGCAACAGAAGTGTATTGAGGCTTGCAGAGTTAACTGCGTAGCAAATCTCTCTGAACAAACACCAGGCACTGACAATTTCTTGAAGCCTTAAGGTTATTTTTTCTTCAAAATTAATTTATTATACATTATATAGCTTAATTATGATATCCCACTATCACCTTGGCTGTGTTTTTTTCATATACCAAACTCATCCTTTCCAAAGTAGAGGATAACAGTTTATTTTCACACACTTACAGACTAATGAGAGCAACTCAGAGAGAAACATCTGTCAATACTGCGAATATTGTGTTCTCTCTCATACCTACAGCTCTCTGCTTATAACAGTCTTTGTCCTTATCTTGACAATATTGTACAAGCTTTTCCATTTCAAGAATCAGACTTGCAGTTTTCTCTCTGCTTTCCCACACGTGCTGTGCAAGTAATGTCCTTTGTATCTCTGTCATTACAAAAATTTGCATCACTCACATAAGTAACATAAAAGTAAAAACTTGTACACTCTTTTAAAAATTAAGATATAAAAAGATCAGATTTCATCTGGTGACAGAAAGGTAAGCTTCATAGCTCAGTACTTATAAAATCTGAAGAGTGAATGTGAATTTTCTCAGAGGGAGAGAGGCAGCAAAATTTTTGTTCTTTACACTTGCAAAAGACATAATCAGTTACTATTTTAAGGACTTGATCATAGCTGACCCTGAAGTTCTGTACTAATAATGTCTGTTAATGTCTTAGAGTCATCAGTTGAATGGTGGGACTAACTGAAGGACCTTACAGCACAAAACCCAAAATCTAACATGTGAAATATTACTTATCCTTCTTGTACAGGTCCAAACACTATTCCCCCACCTTCTTTATAGAAAGTAAAACAAGATGTTTCTGCCTGTTCACATATGCTTGGCTGAGTTGCTGTGCAGAGAGTATGATATGATGCATTGATTTTTTTCTCTTCTCATTTACCCATTTATCTTATAGAATATGATTTACATCATTTCCTGAAGACCTCATTACAAAATGTTGTAAGACTGTTGTATTAAAAAAACCAACTGATCAATAAGGAAACTTATTTTTTTGAACATTTTAAAGAAATAAGCCATACTCGTATTACATTTTTAAGACCAGGAAGGTCTTGAAGTATTTAATTAAAATTCCATATCACTAAAGAGTTCGACAAGGAGAACTTTTGGAAAAACCATTAAAATCTGATTCTCATATTTGTACAGATTTGTCAATTAAGCTGCACAAATAGAGTAAGAAGCAACTTAACCTCAAAACTGTCTAATTAATTGATTAGACAAAAGTCCATTTATATCTGTGAAGCTTTCTACTATCTTATGCAAGTTCTCTAACTGTGAAGCAAGGTCAGGGCTCCATAAAGCTTTCTTGCTGGTTTTGATCCATGTAAGCACATCACATATATTAGCATTTAAGCCACAAGGCAAGCCAGACAACCACAACCAGATGAACAGAAGTGTCCTAAATTCCTACCTAAGCAGCAAAATTATCATAATAATTGAAAGATGTTTAATATGCCACGATCCCAGAATGACAGAATACACTGAGTTGGAAGGGACCCACAAAGATCATTGACTCCAGCTTCTGGCCTTGCACATGGCCACCCCCAGGCATCACACCATGTCCAACAGGGATGGCCCTCCTGGCTGCCAGGGCATTGCTGACTCATGTTCAATTTTCCATGCCCGAGACCATTGTCCAAATGCATCTTGAACTCTGTAAGGCTGGTGCTCCCTTAGGAGCCTGTTCAGTGCCCAACCACTCTCTGGGTAAAGAACTTTTCTTTAAAATCCAACATAAACCTCTCCTGATAAAACTTCAGGCCATTCCCTTGGGTCCTGTCGCTGGTCACCACAGAGCAGAGATCAGTGCCTGCCCCTCCTCTTCCCCTCAAAAGGAAGCTGTAACTGCAGTGAGGTCTCCTCTCAGTCTCCTCCAGGCTGAACAGACCAAGTGACCTCAGTCACTCCTCATGTAGACTCCTCATGGCCCTTCATCATCTTCATTGACCTCCTTTGGACACTCTCTAATAGTTTAATGTCTTTCTGACATTGTGGCACCCAGAGCTGTCCCCAGCACTCGAGGTGAGGCTGCCCCAGTGCAGAGCAGAGCAGGACAATCCCCTCCCTTGCCCAGCTGGTGCTGCTGTGCCTGATGCCCCCAGGACAGGGTTGGCTCTCCTGGCTCCAGGGCACTGCTGGCTCACGTTCAACTTGCCATTGATCAGGACTCCCAGGTCTCTTTTGGTGGTACTTCTTTCCAGCGTCTCATTCCCCAGTCTGTCTGTACATCCAGGGTTGCCCCAGCTTGGGTGCAGAATCTGGCACTTTCCCTTGTTGAATTTCATATGGCTGCTGACTGCCCAGCCCTCTGATTTGTCAAGGGAGTGGGCAGATCTATTTAGTGAGACTGCAGGAGACACTCAAACATTTCAAATGAAAGTGGAGAAGATGATGTAAAGTGGGTGGACCATTAACAGAGAATGAGAACCACCCATTGACTACCTGCAGTGGCACCCAGTGCAATGGTGTGTTATCCATCATTCATGAAATCTGGTTTCTGGAGAAAATGCAATAACACACAGAGAATGAGTAGGAGCTAGCAGCAGAATTTGCAAACCTTAGGCTTATTGGGTCAGAATTCTGGAATGACAGGGTATTGTCCTTCTTTAATGATTACAAGACTTAATTGATTATGGTCACATCAATATGATAAAATACAAGGGTTTTTGTATAGGACATAAAATTGCAAATCCATCTTTCCAGAATGAAGCTTTAGATAAATATACCTTTTTTTTTTTTTCTGTGTCCCTCTCTGATTAAGAATCTGAGATTCCCATAGGGAATACTAAGGGTGTTTTGTTGTTTTTTTTTTTTTTAATGACAGAGAAGTATGCCAGGGGCAAATGAGGCTAAAAGGACAATAGAAGAGAGAAGGAGAATGTCAATACTGAACAGTCTGTTCAGAGGAGATTGATAGTTATAACAGAAATTAAGGAAAGGATATAACAACAATGGTTAAATAAAACTTAAAAAGATTAAAGGAAAAATAATTTTTAAAAGAGCAAAAAAAACCCCATCGGTTCAATTAAAAAGTTAATGTTGATGTAAAAGGCACATAGAATTATATTAGTGCTTTAAATTGTTGTTAAACCTCTGGGAATATACAACTATCAAAATTGTGCAAAGCCAGACATCAATTTTTATTGTCTTCAAGGCAAGCCTGTAGTTTTCTTTATGCAGTGGAGAATAGAGAATATAAAATTCTAGACATAAGAGATACAAATATGAAGTGAAGCAGCAGTGAAACTGTGTTTGCATACAATAGCCCTTAACAATAATATCCAAGTGACTTTGACCAGTGTACTTCTTAGTGTTGAGTAAACTATCTTGCCCCTTGTTTGTAATAAATAGTATGCTTTCTGTTGCTGTACAGCAAACTTTTGTATCAACAGAGAACAATACAGTTTGTTTCTTCCTTTTCTACATTAGTTGGTTTTGCTGGTATAGCAACTTCACATTTCAATGTTCCTCATTTTCTTCTGTTACAGCCATCTGACAAAACCATTGTCCATCCATCAGTATCAGAAATGAGTTTGTAGCAAACCCAAAGTAACATCCACACCCTTACACACTCACACTCTCTGGAAAGAAGGGGATTTACATGTGCAATACGGGGGGGGTTTCCAAAGGGAAGACCAAATTATTGTGGGTGCTTAGGCATCTAGAGGTGCATCAATGGAAAGTTCAGCCTATAGATGCAAATTTGGTCTTCTCATCTCTACTTTGACTTGCTTACTCTCTCATTTGTTGTGAGCTGCTACTGGCCATCCATTACAAATATAGAGAACAATTTTCAAACAAGGAGAACACTGCAGAATGTAAGACCATTTTATACACAACACTTCACATAAGGCTTTAGTAGCAGTTCTTCAGATTTTTGTTTGGCACCATATTATCCATTGTTTTGCATTTAAAATTACTAGTGTTGAACATACAAACAATATTTATTATATTGTCACCTGTACAAACAATATTTATCTTTTAATATTGATGTTTTTGTTATTTTCTGTGGAGTGTGAATGCACATACTTGACTATAAGCTTTTTCCTATTAGATGAACTAAATTTTTCCTGCTTTCCCTTATTTTTTTTGATTCATCTACAATGACTTAAAAGAATAATTTATCCCTAATATTTTAATAGGAAAGGTGAAAGTGCTTTTGCATAATATTCCTGTTTAATTGTTCGACACTAGTACAGTAATACATCTTGAATAGTATCAGCAGTTAAGAAGGGCAATAAACTGAAAGAATCCAGACTGTGAGGTTTGCTATATTCCAAATCCCTATTTAATTCTCTAGTAATCTCACACAACAGTGCAGGGATGAAAGAAAGGTCCTGTTTAAAAAATGGGGATCTGCCACATGCATTGTGGACATCTGAAACATTTTAGCTGAAAGTGCTACACTATGAAAAATTGGAGTTATTTAGAAGAATTAAATAGAAGGCTTGACTGTTTACTTCCAAAGACTCCACATAACCATTTATTGTTGTTCAAAGTGGGTCTAAGTGCCACAAAATGAGAACAGTATTCCTGCTTCTAAGTCATATTAGCAAAAGTTAAGAAATATATATAGGAATATAAATACAGAGGCATCTAGTGCTTATTCATTAAGAGAAAGGATAAGTACAAAGATGTGCAATGGCCAGAGAAGTTCAAGTAGTAGAAACTTTGAAATTAATACAGCTGTAGTTGATCTATACATGGGTAATACAAAGTCAAGGTAAGGGAAGAAGTACAAATATTACTATTGATGAATCTGGAAAAACTGAAAAGAATGAAAGTCTTTTACTAAAACTATCTATTGTAACTAGTATGTAAGTGAAATATAAATTATTTCCTGACAGCATGTATCTGGAAGGGGACAAAGCAAGCTATCTGTTTTTATAACATTTTCCATGAAGATACTAGTGATAATTAATAAAAGCATTAGTTTGGTTTTTGACTTAAAATTCTGTAAAATCCTCTGACTTAAAGAAAAGTATGTAGTTCTCATAATTCATTGTCTGGGAGTTTCACATTCATCACTGTATCTGTCCTTACAGTACTTTTGGAGGGAAATGTTATTTTTCTCACTTCAGAAATGCAGGGGAAGAGAGGGGCTATCACTAATATTTCATCTAATAAGTACCCTGGCATGTTTGAGCAAAAAGAAATGGTAGAAAACTTTCTGAAAATTTTGGCTTCTAAATTAATCCTTGAGGCAGTAGAAGAAGCATTAATCAAATGATTTCAGAAAGATAAAAGATTCATGTTTTGTTACAAGGGTTTCAGAGACTTTGGCTTTGTCTATACATCTGCAATCAATTAAATGAGCCAGTAACTCTTCTCTGGCTCTTGCCATAAAAGCTCTTGCATTCCAGAAGAAGCAAGTTGTATCCATGCAGTCTTTTGGCCTGTGCAGTCCAGTGGAGTGTGATGAGTATCACACAGAGTGGTATTGCTTGGCAGAGACCATGGCAAAGATCATGCCAGCATTCCAGCAGTATGGATAATCACCTGCCAGGTACTGGAACCTATAGCCTCTCCCTCCTTAGCTTGTTAGCCTCGTCATGGTCTGCATTTTGGAAATATTGATTGACTTGATTTGTGTGCATGTGATGAAGTCTTGAAACTGTAATCAAGTTGGTGTATCTAGCAAAGTCACTGCTACAGGAATTTTCCTATGTTCTTTGTAGGAAAACAAACAAAACCCCAAACAAAAAAAAAGTCCAAAAGTAAAGTCTAAAATAACAGCATTAAAAAGTCTCCATGCCCCTTGCCAGAGAGTATTTTAGAATCTGACAAGGTATATTTTTTTGTTTGCTTATTTCCATCACCTTATTCTCCTAGTGTCTGAACTCAATCAGAACAAGCTACCTACCATATAGGTTATTGTTCTTAGTGTGCTGACCCTGCTTGATCCATGTGTCTCTCAAATTTTGGAAGAGATCTCTTCCTGAAGTACAATATGGATTAGATAGTGCTGCCTCCTCAATATTTGGCCATCAGTTGTGTGCAATCAATTCAATCTTTCCAAAACAATAGTAAGTTTGTTAAATGCTGACTTCACTAATACTTCTCTCTTTGGCAGAATTTGGCAGGTTTCTCACAAGTCTAGTCCATTAGTTATTAATCTCTTAATTTGCTGAAATTAACTGTCAGATACTGGGATTGTTTCCAAGAGAAGGTCAATGTAGACCTGAAAATCTTTCTTTGTTGGTAGCTGCTTAATTTAAGCAGTGGATAGTGGCCATTGTCATAAATGTTTTTGCCTTTGCATTTAGTGCCATAAAAATCAGTCAAAACATCTTGAAGTCTGGTGTAGCATGTGATGCAAGGATCTTGAACCAGAGAATTCCACTGAGCCTTCAATTTTTTTTTTTCATTATAATGTGATAGGAAAAAAAAAGACTGCTAGTATCTCCATTTCCACTTCCATCAGTCCTTTTCTGTAAGGACTTTTCACATGGCCATAGCTCTTCATTGCTCTTCTTCCAACTACTTTGTCTATGTGTTTGTCTATGGCATGCTGATTACAAGATGCTGTAACCAACATTGGTCTTGTTATGGAAAAACTCTATAAAAAATATAGTCTCAGAATGGTTCCCTTCTTCTTTTTCTGTAATTTTTTTTAAGTTATGTGTGAGACTCTATAAATGTAAGAATTAAAAATAGTTTTTAAAAATCATTTATTCATCATAGCCAGGTACTGTCTTATATTAGAAGCACCCTTGATAGTAAAGGCTTTTCTAAAATTGTCTGAATTTCCTATTTATTTATGTCACACTTATGAATTTCCCAATTCATATTTCAGTCAGAGAGATACCCAATTTTTGGACCTCAAATCTGTATTTACTAATGTACCATATTTTTTAACATCTCTGCTGTAAGTGCACATATTCTGGTCACATATTTGGATATTGAGAACTATAGATGGAGTCATGTCTGAACCACAACCAGCTCTGCTTAGAGAGAATGGGCAAGCACTGCAATTAGACAGTCTGAATGATGGCTCTAGAGGTGCTCAGGTGGTGAAGGTCCATGACCAACAGCCATTAGATACACAGCTTCCTGAAAAGCACTTTCCTGCAGGTGTACAGCAATTCTTTAGCTGGGTGGATTTGCCAGGAACCACAATAACATCTGACTGTGGGAACACTTTGGTCCCTGACATTCAATTTAATGCCCAGTGAGCTACAGACAGCAAATGGTTTTATCTGTCTGTCCTTATAAATGCACAACTTCCCTGATGGGCTTTGGTTAGTTCTTCACAGTTGTGACTTTCTCTTTTCCTCAATATTGCCTGATAAAATCCCTCTTTTGCTGCTAACACGTAAACTATGTTGCTATTTTTTAAGGCTTCGTGAGACCTCACTTTTCCTGGTGTGAGATCTGGGTCTAAATAAAGCTGTGCTGGCAAACTAGCATCTCTGATGCTATCAGCTATCTTGTCTTTTATTAGTGTCTGCTTTTAACATTCTGTTTTTGCAGGGCTCAGCAAGACTGAACTGCAGCAGCTAAAACCTGGGGGTTTTTTCCCCCCCTCTTACTCCTGGAACCCTCCAATAGATTTGGCATTATCAAATATTTTTTTTTTGCCTAGCCTATTCATATGAAAAGTTCCTTGTATTTTGTTGTATCCTTTTCTTCCATTCACCCTCTGGGAAGGGGCATATAGGGACGTTAGCAATGTCGCCTGTGACATGAAGCAGAATGTTTGCCTGATGTTGCCAATTATGTTACAAGCCCCTGATGCTGCTGTTGTCTCTAGACAGAGCAAGGCCCTTGCAGTAGCCTTTATCACACAAACATTTGTAATCTTGGCTTCATTACTGCAAGGAGATGGAGTTGAGTTTCTTTCAGAAGTTTCCTCTTTTTCCTTAATTCACCCTTGCTCTGCTATTGCAAGGTTTCTTTTTCTAAATTCCTCCTTTGGACAGCAAGCTTCTTTCCACTTCTTGTGTCACTATAGGTGGCCACATATAACAAAGACACCTTCATATTTGAGCTTCAGCCAAAAAAAAATCTCTAATGTGGACATTCTTTCTGCTTACTGTCTTCATCCTTCTGCAGGTTGGAGCCCTCTCCTCTAAAAAATTGCACAGATCACTGCCCAGCCCCTTGTTTCATGTGCAGATATGAAGGCACAACTCCTTTCTAGTGGTCAAACTGAAATTTTCCAACACCAGAAATAACAGTCAAAACAAATCTCATGAGCAGACAGTATGGGCAACAGCTGTGGATCAGGGTGAGCTTTGCACTCAAACCCATCTGTACCTGGCAGGAGCTCTAACCCAGGCCCAGCTGTGAGGGTCAGGTGAGCCTTGCAAACCTCCCTTCACCAGACTTCAACCCCACAGGCAAAGGGGATGAAATATCTGCCACTATTGTGGCTTTGGAATTTCCTGTGGTGAACAATCCCCTTGCCAGCACAAAAAAGACACAGCGAGAGCAAAGATCTGGCCCATCCAATTTCAGTTGCCCTAGGAAGATTACTTCTTTGAAATTTATGACCATGTTTTGGCAGATATAATTCCATTAATTCTAGTGGCTTTGTTAACACATCATAGCACATTTCTCAGATCCTTCACCTCTGGAAAAAGTGATGTATAAATATGCCTGTCATATCCATTTCAAAACACACTAGAAAATGGGGTTACAACAAGGTGAAACAGTCCAATGGCTGGGATAAACTAAACAAGTGCAAGGCTTGCTTGGTCCTGTTTAATGGGGTTAAGCCACAAGAGGAGTGGGAAGCAGTGCAGCTACTATTCTGAGTTGTGCCTTTTTATTAGAAACATATGCACTCCATTTCTTTTTTATTTTTGTAATAATTTCTTTCTGAAGATATCTGTTTCAGTACCCAAAGCATTCCTTTCCTAAAAACTTGCTTTACAAATAAAATACAAAGAAATATATATTTTTAAGTAGAAAAATGTGTCAAGAAGTGGGTCTATCACATTCAAGAAAGACCAGGCAATGATTCTTATATCCAAACTGAGTGTGAAACTCAATATTTCTGTTAACAGAAAAATTAATGTTCTTATCATCACTTTTTTCTTTTGCTAAAAATAAACAAAAACATAACCAAAACAAAAAAAAAATCAAACCCAAAGGGAAAAATAAAACAAAGGAAAAAAAAACACCCAAAGAAACTCAAAGCTCCAAATATCTTTGACTGGCTACGAGTATGCAATAAGACTATGAGAGAAATAAATATCACCAGCCCTCAATTTCAAGAATGGTACTTATATTTTCAACTCACAGAAGTAAACCAAACCCCAAAATATAAGCATATACAGTTTTTCATTTTAAAAGAAGAGAATTTATAGAATTTTCAGGAAGCTTCTATAAAACAAAACAGCTATAAAAAGCCAAATTTCTTGGCCTGTCTTCCATTACTAGGCTTTGAATCAAGTAATTAAACCCAGTATTTCAGATATCCATGCAGATTCAAAATAACCTGGTAGATCCTTCATTGACTTCTTACTTTGTCTTTTTATGACTCTGGGCATCTTCCTGAGGCTGTCTACTTCAGTCAGATAGAATAGCAGAAGGCAAAAGGACAATATAAACAATACATGAAGCTATTTTTGTGGTGTCTGAATCGGTCTCTATGGCAACATTTTTTAACCTATTTAGATTTTTTTTTAATCTCTGTTTCTCTTTGCCTTCTTGCATTATTCTCTTGAGTGACAAATACTGATAGAAAGATAAACACAATGTCCACATACAAACACCTGTTGAGTTTGGAAGAATAGACACTTGTTTGCTTTGTATTTGACCTTTCGCTTAAACAGATATTTCAAAGATCTCACTAAAGTTCTTTCCTGTTCTTTGAGTAAAAAATTACTAGGAAAAAAGAAAAATGCATTCAACTTGCAATGCAATTATTCCAAGCATGCATAGATGTAAAAATTGTTGAGTTTGTGCTTGAAGAGGGTGGTGTGTGTGTCATCATCACTGTTGTTCAGTTGAGGCAGACAAATACAGGCAGGAAAATAAAATAGTTTTCCCAGGTCATCCAACCAGCTAGCAGTTTCACTTACTGTAGTAGCAGATTTACACATTCTCAGTACATTAACAAGTGTTTTCTGATATTACACTTTGTACCTAAGCTCTCCTTATTTGGCAGGTTTATATATCTGGCTCACTTTATTCTTGCCTGTCCCTTCTGCTGTTGTATGAAAAATGCCCACAAACAAGCAGGAAATAGGACTATACCCCAAGAACTGCCAAAATTACTGCCTCAAACAGCTGGTAAATTCACAGAGAAAAAGATATCTGTGTGAAAGTGGAGGAAATTTGTTTTTGAAAAAATCCTATTTAGCTGTAATAAACCAAATTTTCATGTAAGAATAGTAGGTCTGAAATGTATAGTTTTTATTGGGAGAAGAAAAGCTTAAACTGAAGAGTGCTGTCTGTAATAATGTGAGGATGATAGTCCTGTGCAGCATTGGAGTGAAAGTGGCTGGTGCTGGTCTGGGCTACCTGCACAAGAGTTTTACTGAGGATCTGGACCTTGGTGAAGCAGACAGCAGAGGAGTGCTTATTTTCACTGTGTAGATGAAAGGAATTTTCTTCACACTTGAAGAATTCTTATCCCTCATGAAGTGACCTGATTTTTAAAATTGTCTGGTATAATTTTGCTACCTGCCAGCTTTAGAACATAACAGCAGTACCAGCTCAGATTGGTGATCTGCCTTCTGCACTGTGCTGTCTACATTAACCAGACATGCAGGAAAGACTACAGAAACAGAGCATGAATGATCCTATCTCTGATATCACTTCATGACTTTTTGCATTCAGCAATTTAAAGATTTTCTGAGCCAGGACTCCATCCAAAGCATCCATCAGTCAGGCTATTCTCTAATCCACTTCAAACTCATTTATCGCTTTGGCTACCTTCAAATCCTAAAGCAGCGATTCCACATTTCAATTTTTGTTGTGTATCAATGACATGAAAATCAAATAATAAGTTGAGCATCCTAGTACTAACACTTAAAATTTTATTTGAATGCAAATTACATCATTTGTATCCTGAGCAGAGTTGTTTGTCTTTACAGTCACTCACAATAACTGGAAGTAAATTTTAAAAAGCACCACAGATGAGACTGATTCATGTGTATCCAACACTCAGACAAAATTGCAGATGATCGGCTGCATCCTGTTGGCTGTTATGTTTCATGCAAAACCCAGAGTGCTGTGATACAAGCCAAAGTGTCATCATTTCAGCTTCATCAGAATGTGCTTATATTTTTAAGCACCAGCAATTTTCTCACAAATACTATAAACTCTGCAATTTATTTAATTGAAAATTTAATATTAGATAGTGTTTGATTTGGAATAAGAAACTCTAAGAGGAAGTTTTGAAATATATTGGGGTAGTTTACTGAGATCAAGTGAGTAATTAAAATGGGTGTTCCCACCAGAAAAGTTTGGGTTTTTTTTAAACAGAGTGTCAATATATCAACCAGTATTTTCGTACCACATATAGACAGCAAGCTGTCTTAAAACTGGCCAACTAAATGTAGAATAAAAGAGTAAAAAAATAGTTTAAAAAATATTTTAATTGCTAAAATTAGCAAAGTTATTTACGGGAGAGGGGGAAAAAAAGCCACTAAATAGCCACTTCATCTGGATGAAGTTTATTCAACAGTAGTTCTACAGTAATTAGTAGCAAGCACTTACCATAAAGCCATCACAGCATTGCCACCTTCAAGGGCTGAAAACAATTTATCTTTAGAAACTATATTGCTAGCATGAATTGAGAAGGTAATATTAATGAAGGAAAGAATGAGGAAATAGCAGCACAATTAAAGCTGACTAGAACTAAAATCAATGACAAGAGGCAGCCAGACACACATGAGTAATTTATTAAGCAGTGATAGATTTGGGTAAGTAACACTGCAAAATCAGTCCTTCTTCAGATATGTGGGCCGAAGACAAATTGGCAGTTTTGTGAACTGAGAAATTGTGTTTGCCCTTTGACTAATATGTAAAACTGGACTTCAAGAAATGAACTTGCCCTTTTTCTACCTGACTTTCACTGATGTATTTGTGTCAAAAGCAAAATTATATACCCTGGGGTGAAGACAGTGCTGGAATTAAACTTCTGTCCAGGCATTGCCCTGGGTGATTGTGTTATCAGCAATCATGTTTATCAGGTGTCCTGGAGTGCTGGGTCCTGCACCAGCACAGGGAGAGCACCTCTCTCACAGGGCCTCCTCTCTCAGGGAGACTGCAGCCTGACTTGGGCACAGAGCACACACAGTTCACAACACTGAGCTGAAAGAAAGAAAGGTTTAGGCTTGTGCAAGTCCATCCTCTCTGGTAAAATATACGTTTATTCACACAGATCTCATACACTGTTAGAGACTACAAATCACCTTCTTATAAAACATTAATATCTTCTGTGTGTATGTGTTTAAGTGGCCACTGTTCTGCTGAATGGAACAGCAGATTAAATAGCTCAAATAACTATGGGAATCTCAGGCCAGCTTCTTTCATGTGATACAAGAATAAAATACCTTTTAAATAAATGTTCTTAATGGGGAATTTGTATACTGCCTGCTTCCTCTTGTCACTGCCTAGATGTCCACTGCTCAGAAATTTATGTTGGATTTAATTTATGTTAAATTGATCCTGTAGACTTTCTGGTTTCTTCCTGCTTCCTGAAATATGGAGACACTGTAAGTCTTTTATTGCTGTAGGCATCTTTAATGGGAAGCTCTTCAAATTCCTTGGAAAGCATTATCTAAGAGCACAGATAATGCCCTCCTGAAGAAAGCTATCATGTTGCTAGGCACTAGTTCTCTGTAGATCATCTTGCTGAAATCTCTATCCACTCTCTCCACAAAATTTTTCCTTCCTCATTTGGAAACCTCTTTTGTTCCCAGCAGGAAGCTCATGTTCTTAGACTCCCTGGGAGTTAAACAAAAGTGAACCAGTAGATACGAGGCCTTGCAGAGAGCTTTGGGTCCTCACAAGGCTCCTTACAGTGACTTCCATGGGGAGAATGTATTTAGAACATATAGGAGGAAGAGCATTCTTCCTACTGGTATCTGTGAGGAACCAGTGCTATCCTAAAAGTAATGATGTCCCAGATTCCTCCTCCAGATTGTGCTGACATATTACCTTACATCATAAGTATGGACTAACTCAGCTGAACCTTTTCTGTGGCTCTGTGAGAAGAAGCAGAGGGAAGTGGAACACAGGCATGAAAGCCAGAGCCAATAAAAAGACTGCTATTTCCCTTTTTCAAGAAACCTGGCTTGAAGTAATATGATAGAGGAGCTTTTATTAGTTACAATTTCTGCTGCATATGAGTGTTCTACAAAACCATTTCATCCTTTGTTCCTTTAAAACAACCAGGTTGTCATAGTGTTCTTCTTTAATAATCACAACATTACAAATTTTTTAAATCATGCTAAAGGAATCAGTGAAAGTTTCCTCACTTCTTTTTCATAAATATTAAACCTTTTTATCCTACTGGTTTAACATAGCAGATAAAGAGAATTGAATGAATGTGATACCACACAATTTCCTCCTTTCTGGAAGACAATGCTAAGGTATTAACAGCATAAATGGTTTCACCTTTTATAACAAAAAAAATTCTTGACATTTTTCTTTCTTGTGCAAGCAATGAATGGAAGCTAATGTCAAAATATTAGCTGACTTTTTAACCTATTGTCCTGCCCATTCTCAATCAAACTTCCATATACATGTGTGGTCACAGTCTCTTCTCTCTGGTTGTGGATACTATTGCTTTTATCTTTCAACGTCCATGAATTATCTAATTCGATTCCAGTAGCCATGGTAAAAAATGACAAGAAACTGCCTCCTTTGATTATCTCAGTGTGCATAGGCATCCATAGCTCTACAATCTTCCATCGATGTGAAAATTGCTGATTTCATTAATATCATTAGAAACACATAATTACTCAATGTTTTCCCTCTTCTGTATTTAGAGGGACTCTAAATTCATAACCTATTTTTAGCTATGTTTTGTATTTAATAAAGCCCTCTATTAGAAATTAGAAATCCAGATGCAATTTAATCGTGAGGATGAGGCAGCTTCATTGCCATTATGTGTATCTCTGCATGAACAAAAAATGGATGGGCTCTGAAACAACCCATGGCTAATGCATTAAAGGCATTAGAAATTAATATAATTACCATAAGAGGAATTAATGTGATTCATGATGCTATTGTATAATAAGATTGTATTGACACTGCCAGTTCCCCAAAGTGGAGATTCTGTTCTTTCCCCTCACTCTGCATTCACTCTCACATACACAGGTTGACAAGATCTGATACAGAGCTGCAAAGCAGCCTCCTCTGTCTTCTGTCTGCTGAAAATATTGTTTTGCAATGCATTATCCATCCAAAGGTCACTCTACTTCCATTTGCTTTTCTAGGGTGATAATGTGCTGTGATTTTAAATCTACAGAGAAAGAATATATATTTCTGAAAAAAATATTAAATTTGGGTTTTCAATTAAAAGAAACAATAGAAATTGTTGAACTACATATATACATATATGTATCCCATAAACAACTTTCAGAAACATTTACATTATTTTTTTAAGTGCCTGCTTGTGCGTGTATGTCTACACATCCCGTGAACAGATCCAAAAGCATCTGTTGCCCTTTGTTGATAAGCATGTGTGGGGACACATGCACACACACTGCATTTGGGCTCTTTTGTAGGTTTCTGTAGTGGGTTTGGCTGAGATGGAGCTAATTTTCCTCGCAGAATCCTGTAGGGTATTGTGGTTTGGATTTTTGAATAAGAAGAGTGTTGCTAACACACTGATGTTTTAGCTGTTGCTGAGCAGTGATTACACAGCATCAAGACCTTCACTGTTTCTCAGCTGCCCTGGCAGTGAGTTGGCTGGACAAGAATTTGAAGGGAGGGAACAGAGGCAGGACATCTGACCCCAAATGACCAAGGGTTATCCCATACTGTAAGACAACATGCTCAGCAATACAACCAGCACTGGTCTTTCAAAGGTGCCTGTTGCTTGGAGACTGGCTGGGCAACAGTCTGCTGGTGGGAGGTGGTGAGTGACTGCTTTCGCATCACTTGGTGCAGGCTTTTTTCCCCTTCACTTATTAAACCATCTTTATCTCGACCCACAGGTTTTTCTCACTTTTGCTGTTCTGATTCTCTTCCCCATGTTGCTGGGGGAGTGATCAAGTGACTGGGTAGGTGCTTAGCTGCTGGCCCAGGTCAACCCACCACATTTGCTCCAGCCCACTTCATGTTTTGCTGGGTAAGAGAACAAAGTCAAAATGTTCTACATGCCTCTGTAGGCGGGCATGACCCCAAGCACTGGCATGAAGTCATCCATACTCTGGAATAATTAGCATGCCTCCTGGCATGATTTTGTCCCACACTAGCTCACATTATCCCCAACCTCGGGATAGCTGGAACTGGCAAGAGACCAGTTTGGATGTGGCCACCTTATTTTGGAGTAGAAAGAAATTTACTTACATAGACATTTTCTGTACCATTCCAGCTGGCTGCAGGATGAGTGAATGCTTTCTTATCCATTTTGTTAGCAAGTACAAATAAATGTAACCATAGCATATTTTTTTTAAAATTGCTTTATCTGTTATTTTTGAAAAATAAACAGAAGTTTTGTGGTATGAGAAGACTTTGGAATGCCTCAATAATGTAGATACTATCTCCCTTTCCTGGATTCTTTCAATTTTGGACTTAAACTACTTCTTTCAAAATGACCATTTCTTACTGTGTCCAAACTGCTAATCCCAAAAGACATTGTCCTTGGAGGAAAACTGAGCATGCTTGAAATTGAGGATGCTCTTAGGGGCAAAATCATCCTTTTCATTTTATTATTCTTAGATAAAGACTTTTAAGACATATGTACACACTATGATTAAAAAAAAACAAACCAAAGCAAGCCAAACAGAAAAAGAATGAAGGTAGGTGACATATGGCACTGTTGTAATAGCATTGCAAAGCTATCACTTCAATGGTTTCAGTCAATCATGTAAAGGGATGAAACTCTTACAGATATGCAGAGAAGGGATCTTTGCTGACGCCAGTATCCCAGACAGGAAGATGGACTGTTTTCATGTGGCAGGATTATAATCATCACAGTCAGACTAACTGAAAGACAACTGCAGGCTTTGTTGTTGAACTTCTCATTCTAGGCATCATTTTGATTGCTGAGGAAACTCCCTAAAATTACAGCAATTTTATTGTTAGCAAATACCATCAAAATCTAAAATAGAGTGAACAGATGATCTGATTTAAGAGTAGAGATACTCAAGTGATAACAACATTTTCTTAGAGGAAAAAATTCTTTTACAAGAATGTGTTGCACTGGGGGGCAACACAAGGCAGTATTTTCTGCCTACCTAATGGCAGCTTTTTCTGGTAATTTGTTTCACCAGGACATCAGTTTGCACTGGCTGCATTTGGATCCTCATGTAGGAATCTGAAGTCCCACATATCAATATCCATTGCACTATCTTTTTATGTTACACCATCTTTTCAAGGAAGCTCCTTCAATTCCTTGCCTTTGTCTGTGCCTGGACACCTCCTCTTTTTCTTAGAGCTCCATAGGGAGATCCCTCTCAACTGTGCTCTGAACCACTCTTTTCTTTGCTGACATTGCTGACTCAGGTGTAACCCTTGTGCTTAGCTCAGCCACCTCTTCATTTCCAATCCTGGCTCATTGCCCCTAGCTCACACAGCCCCCATCATGAACTTTTAAATAAATTAAAGTTGGGAAGACTCAGGACCTTTGGAGCATTGGTTGCTCATCACACTAATTGACTAATGGCTCTTGTATTCTCCATTCTCCAAGCAGATATAGCCATATAGCTAAAGCCAACAAATATTTCTTATAACTTAATATTACTTGCAGCAACCCAAAGAGAGATTTAAAAAGCTGAATATCTTTACCTAGTAAGCTGAAATGATTATACAGCACATCATATGTTACAGAGAAACAGCTTTTTCTTCACTGTTAACATAGTTGTCTCATTATTATCTCTTCAAATCTGCGAAGAGCATTTCTCTTCATTTAAGAGAGCACACTACACACTCCATATTTTAAAATTAAAGCAATATGGAATTTTCAGAGCCTAAAAACAGTTCTTGAGAAAGAACTGTCCTGAAAACCAAAGTGAAATACCATCAGTGAAGCGTTTTTGTTACTGATCCATAATCTATACATTAATTTGCATAGTTCCCAAGTAAGAAGAAGTCTTTCTGACAGCCCAGTAGAAGCATTCTGACAGCCAGCATGCATTCTCTTTTCTCCTCTGAGTCACTAGTTCCCTGGTTGCAGAGACTTTTCAGGCCAAAGTGTGCATGCATGTATCCATATGAATCCAGTCCCTTCTGTTCACACTTCACCTCCAGTTCTGCTTCTATATTGCTGTTACCCACAATGATATACAAGAACTTAATTTTTCAGTGGTTTTCAGAGACCAGGTTGCTTTTTTTTGCCCATCAATTCAAAAAACAAATCTATATTTTGTCCACATATCTACATTATATCCTTCTTTAAATAATAATTCTTTCAGACTTTCTAACGCAAAATCTCACAAACCTACTTTTATAGAGCAATTCTTCAAGACAGCATCAATATCAATTCAATTTTTTAATTATAATTCCTCAGTAGCTCAGTAATGAAGAAGTTGTTTCAAGAAAGCATACCAGTGACTTCCACTTTTTTACCTAAACTGAGCATCATCACTGAAAAGGGTCTTCTCTGGTACAGGGAGGCATCATTATTACAGCACTGTGATAGCAATTTGAGACTAATTAGACAGGAAGGAATTGGAAAAAAATTGTATAAATTTATTTTATGCTTTGGAGTTTTAAAGGGCCTCTTATTTTCTTTTAATCGGCCTGTAAACCTCTTGTTCTGAGCTTTACAAACTTCTAAACACACTTATTTGAGGTCACAGTTAAAATGCTAAGGTTTTTTGTCCTGACAGAGCTGACGTTTACCTTGTTTAAAGTGTTTAACATAAAAGTCAACACAATACATTCATGATGTGAAGTAGGCCATATTCACTTACCTGAAAAAATGCTCATCCAATACTTTGTAAACATTTAAAGCACTTAAGAAGTGAGATCACAAGCTTCTGCTCATGCACATTTCATCCCTTATTCTATAGGTGTAACACCCATGATAAAACCCAGTTAAATTGATGGGAGTCTTTCCACTGACTGCGAATGAGTAGAGGATCCTATTCCTTCATTCCCTGCCTGCCCAGGAAAATACACATCTTCACAGCACAAAGGCAGAAGGGGAGGAGATTCTGTTGCCAGGTTTTGTAATCGAAGAAATTAAATTGCCTCTGAGTAACCTGTTCTGCGATACTGCTTGTGCATAACTCATTTGCTTAAATATAACCTGGCAATAACAATCCAAACCAGGCAGAGGACTAAAATGAGTACGAGTGTAAGGAAATTGTGTGAGAATTGTCTTCCACCTGGCTTTCAATTTACTGTAGGCACGTCACCAAGAAAGCAATTCTAAGTTAAACAATACAAGCCTGAGCTTTGTACTGACAACATCCAGAGAATGCTGCAAACAACATGGAATGAATTTTACTGTCTTGTACATTAGTCATAGCTCAGCATAATATGAATTATCCAGCTGGACATCTTGTCTCTGTCCCTCCTAGTCACCAAAATGTGACACAAATATTTCTATAGCCCCAAGGCAAATTAGCACAAGAGAGCTTCCATCCCTTAGACCCGAGCCCCCCAGGGCAGGAGGACATTGAGTGCAAGCTGACCGTCAGGAAGCGTTCCTGGCCCAGGCTCTCTTTCTGTCTCTGTGTGGGCCTGGGCTGGGAGAACAATTTTTGGCCCAGGTCAGAACTATGCCAAGGAATTTACTAACAATTTATGCTCATGCCAGTGCATAAAGGATACCTTTGCAGTCACTAGTGTAGACATTCTGCCACATGACAGACTGAGAATGGTTTGCACATGCAGCTAGAAACTTTATTGAATTCTTTTTCACCCCAGAAGCCAGGAGACTGTCTCTTCATATCCAGTTGATAGAATTATTTTGTACTATATGTATTATAAGATCTGGAGAATAGTGGCTAGCAGAGGAATTATTTTGAATAAAACCCAGCAGTTCTCCATAGGCATAACTGATACTGCAGTACAACTGTGCTGTAAAAAATTTAAATGCAGAGGTTGTTGATATGAGTAGTAGAGGTGACAGCTGTCAAGGGAGAACTTTGAAGAAAAGTAACTCCAAAGGGCAGAAGTTAAAAAGAAGGCTCCATAGACTTAGTGGATCACATATAAACAGCACTTCTATTGAACTCTGCACCAGGGAAAAATAGGAGACATTCTGACTAGTAAGTGTGAAAAGAGATTGTAAATGCTTTACTCATAGAGGGGTGATTTTTTAGAAATGTCTTCAAGGTAAATCTTGATAAAAGAGGAACAGGAACTGAATTTATTAGTAAAATCTGAAGAAACTTTAGGAGAAAATAGTAAGAAGAATATCAAAAGTGCATGTGCAAAGCACAAATGCAGAGAAAAATTACAATTTGACATGTAAGTTTACTTCCAGATACACTTATCCTGTTGCAGTAGGATCACTGTGCTTATACTGTCAGATAAAAGAACAGATTACAGAAGAGAAGAAAAACCCTAAATTGAAGTAGCTGAACAAACTATATTGCACCCTAAGACTGGGCACATGAAATGGTCCCAAAGTTTAGCAACTGTTGTGATAATTTGCATGTGATAACAAAAAGAAAAGAAAAATAAAATTTCATCTTGAAAAAATTTGCTGTGAGATTGCCATGCTGTTGATAAAGATGGGAGCATAACTGTAAACAAAATTAAAGGAACTGCAGAAAGAGCTGGGTCATTTACAGCCATCTTCTATGCCATTTATCAGAACCTAGAAAGGCATCTTGCTTGTTGTGGGTAAACAAAATGATTAAGTAGAAGGACAAAAAATTGAGTGTCCTTAGTTATCACTCATTATCTATGTAAGGCAGATCACCTAATTGCTCAAAGATTACTGCTGCTGCACAGCAAAAACAGCTTGCTTTAAAAATCCAAGTAAAGGCTCCCATTCGTGTTGTCTTGTACTGCATATAGAATCCTTCTGTGTTATAATTAACTTTATATCTCGTCACACAAATTCAAGTCAATTAATAATTATTCTGGGCTATCATGTCAGATATCAGAACAAAATGTAGTGAAGTTAAACCACTTGAGTCTTCAACTCCAGAACAGAGACACCAGAAATTACTTTTAGAAGATCCCTAAGTTTTCCTTTGTGTTAATGAAAATAAACACTTTCATAGATGTTGGTTGAAAACACAAATAACATTATTTCAGAACAATTATTTCTACTATATTACTATTTACAATATCAGTGTATCTGATTTCCTGAGTTCTTTGCTAGAACAAGTGGTGTTAGCAGCGCAGTCTGTCAAAAGAAAGGAACATGGGATTTTTTAAAGGTATCTTCAAAGCTTTGTGATGTCAACAACATTAATGATCGTGGAGGAGAAACTGTAAAGACTTCAGCTATGTTTTCTCAGACATTTAAGATCCTAAGAGTTTCAAATATGTTTGCAACTGAAGAAACAGCCTCTTTAGCCATATTTTTTCTCATTGCAAACATGTCTCTCTTCCAGAAAACCACTCCTGAAAAGAAAGTTGTTACTTCTTTGTCCCACAGTCTCTGAAAGTCTATTTTAACACATCACTTTACTCTATAAATCAGTATTTAATCTATCATTCAGTATTATCTGACCAATATACTGTATCCCTGTATTCTGGAAGTCTGCTACTCCTGAGACAAAGACACTGCGTTGCCCAAGTCAGTTTAAAAATAGGTGATAATAAAAAAATAAAATTCAGAATAATAAGCAGTATCTTATTTTATGAATTTACATTTTTGATTTAAAAAGGGGAAAGATGCACTGTTTGAGAGTAGATGGCTTAAGAGTGACTAAAAGAAAATAAAACGTACAAATTTTGTTATAGAATTACTTTTCTGCTTTTTACTGTGTCCTTTGCATTATCTTTGGGGTTTTTGCTCTTTGTTTCATTTATTCATTATTCTGGTCTTTAGGTGCTCTTTGTGAACTCAGTGCATGATCAGAACATCATAAGAATAGCATCCACTTAATTTATCTCCTTAGGCTTTTCTCCGCAGAGAGAACTAAAAGGCAAGATTCCAATCTCTAAGAAATTTTATTTTTTAAATGCTTTTCTACTACCTCTTATTTCTGCTTCATTAAATAATCTGAGTGAATTTTAGCCCTGTTCATTTTGCTGCCACCAATACAGATTTCATTTTTCATTTTCATCTTCAAATAGCTTTGATTTTTATACTGTTTATCAAAATCCAAAGAGAGTCAACAAGTTTGTTGAAGGGAAAAGAACTGGTTTCAGGGCCAGGAAACAAATCAGGTGTTCTTACTTAACCATCTTTGCCTTTGTGTGAAAAATCTAGCAGAAGACACTGCTATAAAAAAAACCAAACAAACACATATTTTTCTATTAAAAAAATACCATTGTTCTTTTAAAAAAATCCAAAACACAGCAGCCAAATGCTCAAAGAATGTTGAGAAATTCTTATTTTGAGGTTACATTTGTGACCTACTTTGCAGGTCATAAAAATTGATGTATTCTCAACTTCACTTGTAATTATTATATAAAAATATTAATGATTAGAAAATGTAGCTTTGAATTTCCTTGTTTTTTAGATTTCTCAGCTATGCTTCAGTACACACATTTGAAGTAGGTGTCTTACAAGTATGAGAGAAGGAAATAATTTGATGCCTGATGGGTGTTCTTGCTTTCATTAGTATGTTGTTTATTAAAAAGGGATGAATGCTCTTACTTAGGTATTCCAGGTAGCTTAACACCTGAGACTCAATTGAAGTCCATGAAACCATGCATTCTGAGGACAGAAAAGCTCCTTCCCCTCCCTTATAAGTAAATATGGGGAGCCAAGAACAAAGCTATGGGAGGGAGGGGAGGTTAGAATAAAAGTTTACTTAATTTCAGAAGCGTGAAGAAATAGCGAATAAATTAAATTTAAATTAATTTTGTTGCAGGTTGACAGGTCCTCAGCACAGGTAATTAATTCAGTGAGTTTCAATAAACTAGAATTAGAAGCAAATGAGAAACATCTCCTCCTAAAGTAATGGGGAAGATGTGTACCATTATCTCTTGGTGCAGGCAGGCTGACACTGCAGCTTTCTGGGGTGCTGGGCCACAAGGTTTGAGTGATGCTGCTGCATGTGCAGGAAGGTGAGGGGAGGTGGTGGTCCCTGGCCAAGGAAGAAGAGGAGAGAGAGGAGCAATTGGCAGTAGTTCATAACTTGGTGAGAAAGAAAAATGCTAATGTACATTTCTAAAATCAGACATATTCAATGGCTCATTTAATAACAACCTTCAGTTAAAATGGATTTTTGTTTCTATTTGGAAATTGACTTCCCAGATGCATTGCTTTTCCAGACAGAACAGCATTGTTTCCTTTTTTATTTATCAAAGGGGAAGAATAAGGAAGTACATAAAAGCCAGATTTCCAGTGGGGTGTTGGATAGCTGTGCTGAGCCCATGGCCATGCCTGGGAGGGGGCAGTTTTGTGTGCCAGGACCACTCCTCTTGCAGGGAGGGAAGCTGAGTTCTCTGCAAGCTCTGCCTGCACATGAGCCTGTCATCAAAACCCCACAGCAGTTGTTTGGTGATGTTTGCAGGCTGGTTTGCATATTTTTGATGGCATGTGATGCAAATACACTGTTATATCAGTGGTACAGACTTACCATTGTTGTTCATTAAAGACCTGTCTGCTGCTCACAAGAATTAGATATAATCAGCAGTCATATATTGCGGCTAGAGCACAGATCACTTCTATAAAACTTGCTTCTGTCTTCTCATTTTCTGTTCAACATTATCATTAACATTTTCATTACAGCTCGTTCTTCCACAGTAGCCATGTCCACATTTGTCTCAGATTATTGTCATCTTCTCTTTTGTTCAAAATAGAGGATAAATTATTAATTAAATCCTACAGTGGGCACTCAAGTCAACCATAAGAGTTAGCAGTGTTTTCACCAAAAAAATCAGGATTATTTGTATTTACATTATTTATAAGGGAAATAGTATATTCACCTTTTCTTTTTTCAGGATGTGTTTTTACCTATGCAGTTCCTCCATAAAAGATTCTGTACTGTTCCTCAAAAGTAATTTTGTTGTCAAATTCTTGCTCTGACAGAACTCTAGCTTTTGCAAGAACATTGAGAGGAAAGCAAATTAAAATTGCATAATAGGAATTAATAACATATGAACCAGCTAGTTAAAGAGAGGACGTTTATGAATTTTCTATTGTATTTATTGTGTGTTTCAATGCAGAACTTTCATTTTAAATAAGTGGGGTTTGGGGTATTTTTTTCATACACAGGAAACACTGCTATTAGTCAGACTTCAACTGGATAGATTTTATGAATCCATATACCTTAGGGACATCTAAACCTAAGAATTAATGGCAAAGCCTAGGATGGAATACGTACTGCCTTTTCAGGATCTGTTGTTTTTTTCCAGTTTACATTACTTGGTTTGTTTTTGGTTTTTGTTATTGACAACAGTTCTCTTGCATATCATTTGTACAGAACCCCTTTCCTCTAGATTTAAATAGATAATTTGATACTGGGTTTGAAGACAAGGTGGTTGTCACATCTGTAAATTCAAAGCAAGAGAGCATTACATTTTGACTCCTCAAGTGCTTAAATTTTTGAAAGTTCAGATGTCAGCTAATGCTGATGTCAGCTGATATCAGCTATTTGTTTAAGATAACTGTTGGAATTACCCAGCACAACTGATTTCAAATAAGAATCTGGGAAAATTAACACCACAGAAAATTCAACTCAAAACATATTGGGAAGTAATTGAGAACATAAAAAGAACTGAAAAGCATGGATGGTGTAATACATGGGTGTCATAAATGTCGTATCCTTCCTATCAGCCTTGAATCAGCAATATGTGCAAGCACCTATATATAATTAGGAATGTGCATATTCTCTCCCTAAATAATTTGCTCAACTGGGATTTTAGTAAAAGCTCTTGACTAGCCTTAATACAAGGCTAAGCATAAGGTAGCTATTAGATGTGTATGATGCATAAAGAAATAATCATAAAGTAATATCTTTCATTTTTTCCATGAATTTACCTCATTGATGTTGGGGGTGTGAACTGTTCTTCCTTTTAATCTTAACATAATGTTGACACTTAATTTGTGCTAAGGATAAATTGTGCTAGTAATATTCTCAACATTACTGGTGTGGTCTTGGTTCTGGGGTACTATGCAGACCGCATTTTATAGCCTGCTGCTGGCATTTTAAGCAAAACAGTGGAGCACAGATCATTTATGCCAAGAAGCTCATTTACGCAAGCTACAATGTCAAGTTTAATTAAGGGCTACAGTGACAAAAGAGAGCCAATTGCATGTGCTCAAAATACTTTTCAGATGACAAATGACTGATACCCATAAAAACAATATCCAGGGCAATTGTTAGGGTTATGATACTTAAACTTGCCTAAAAATATCTAAAGCTAATGTTCTATAAAATTTAAATTTGAAAAATAAAAAAATCAACTTTAAATTTTATAAATAGGGTCTTTCTTCATAGAGGTAAATAAAATGTAACTGGTAATTAGGAGCATTTATATCCCCACATTTTCTCTGTTCAGCTCTATGTGATTTTATGATCAGTAATTTTGTAACTGGCTTACTAGAATGGCTTTATGATGGTCCCTGGTCAAAGTAAATGTGTAGGGAAAAATCTGCTGGCATGACTTATTTTGTGTTTTTCTCCCTGCTCAGAACACTCAGTGTTTAAGAAAACAAGTCAAAACCTCTTCTGCCTAATCCCCATCAACATTTCTCTCTCTTCTCTTGCTCTTTGTGGCCACCACATCATAAAGGGAGAAAAGGGAGAGTTGATCCTAAGGATAAAGGTCAAGATGATAGAATATGACAACTCTTTGAATTGAAAACAGAAATGACTGTCCCTAAGTATTCAGCATGAGCTTCTCTTTGCTCCCTGCAGGGCATCTGCACCACAACCACCGCATTTTTACACTTCTTCTTCTTAGCTTCATTCTGTTGGGTTTTGACAGAAGCGTGGCAGTCATATATGGCTGTTACTGGAAAAATTAGGACGCGACTCATAAGGAAGCGTTTCCTGTGCCTTGGATGGGGTAAGTCAGTAAAATTAATTTCCTAAGAATCATTGGAATGAAATATTTAATGCAGTGGCAATGTTAATAATATAATCATTTTCTTCAGTAAAAGTGGAAAATAGTAGACAGCATGTTTCTAAAAGGAAAACTAGGTTAGAAGCTTTTCCACTGTATGTCAAGCTCAAGGTATGCTGGTGTATAATGTAGCATTCTTTTCTAAATATGTTTTAACAAAATTTTAGAAGATTTTCAGCTAGGTAGTGTAATATCAAGAAATCCAAATAAAACAAGAAAGAAACATTCTCTGAATATTCATGAAACCCCTTTCAAGCTAAGACCTGTCAAATGTATCAGTAATTTAGCTACATCAAAGCAGTACACCGTGGGCAGAAAACAGTGTCCTCCTCCCTGCCAGTGCTTTAGAAAAACAAACCCTACAACAGCAATGTGCTTCATTAAATAATTCATTCCATGTAAAATGGCCCATTTCGCATTAGCTTGCCCTGTCATTTTTTGTCCGGGCAGAACAGCAATATTTTACTCAGCATCTGCTGATTATTATTGTTTTGGTTTTTTTTCAGGACTGCCAGCATTAGTGGTTGCAATATCAATAGGCTTTACCAAGACAAAAGGATATGGAACAGCTCACTAGTAAGTCAATCTGAAATGATAAACTATGTTTTTATTGATCAAGATTGCCATACCCCTCAGGAACTGTATAGCACACTCTACAGCTATCCATTCACACCTGGAATTGCCCTGAGAATCACTGAGTGATCCATATAAGAACAAAGAGAAAACAGCATGTCAGTCTTGGACTGAGCTCAGCAAAGCACCAGGAATCCCATATTTCATTTGAGATTTTGAAATAGCAAGCTTTTAAGAAGCCCCGAGCATTGGGTCCACATAAACAGCTAACATTTATATAGATTTACAAAAGAGAATCTTAAGTGTTCTGAGTAACCTCTGCCAACCTTTAAACATATCCAAAACTGTACTGGTAAGAGCCTCTTTGGCAGTCAGGTTTCTGCACACCAAGCAGGTACCTCAGGTTTAATGCCCCTGAGCAGCTTGGAGCCAAAGCCCTTCAAACATCTCAAAGCAGTTCTCCCATCCATCCCCTCTCTCCTGGACACCCTGATCCAGCCCATTTCCTGGACTGTGCTGTATTTGTGAGACAGAAAAGAGGAAATGTGTGTGCTTCATTTACATTCAACTAATTGAATACCAGTTTAGCCACCTGGCTGGTTCCAGTGTGTATTTAGCTCCTTGGAAAATTGACTCCTCAGAGAGGCTGCCCTTCAGTCTTCTGATGAAGAAGGAGCTGAGCCTTCCTCCTGCCAGTGGAGCACTCCAACCACCATTATGTATGCAAGGGTGTGCTTCCTTTGGTCAGCCTGTTTGGAGCTCTCCTCACGTTGCCTAAGAAATTGAGTATGCATCTGGACAGAAAGAGGAAATATGACTCTGTAGACTGGTAATGAGGGCATTCATCAGCAATGTGGATGAGTTAGGTCAAGTCTTCACTTCAATGAATATTTAATTATTCTCTTTAGCATCATCACTGAGATCAGGATTCCCCCTCCCTTCCCTGTATGTCTCATCATCTTGGCACTCCAGCTCTGGGTGGGTAAGAATACAAAACCAAACCTCCTCCTGAGTTCTGGCTCCAACCACTAAGCTCTGTAGTTATAAACTGTGACAACGTGCATCTTGAGCTTTTCAATGAGGAATGTCTTATGTAACTGAAATGCTTAATTACACTTAGAGCTGGCAAGTGCAACAGTGGTCTTAGTCCCCTTTTGAGTGTTATATTGAGAACCTACTCCTCTGAATTCTTTTTTCATCTTGCTGGCTTTTTTTTTATTTTTATTTTTTATTATGAACCTCAACTGGAAAACCATTTAGGCTGTGAGAATTGCAAATCACTAAATAAGGATGTCCAGACCCCCATTGGGGATGTAGCTCTGTCCCTTGCAGGATTAATCCTATTACATTTTCTCTACTGAAATCATTCATGTGTGAGTACTTGCTTTAGTTAACATTTCTTCCTGCTTCCTTCCTGGGCTGAATGCATTTTTAAAAGAGGATATTCTGAAATATTCAGACAAAGCAACAAATCATTCATTAAGAGCAACCTGGAAAGTAAAAAAGAGCAGGTCTCTGTACATGTAACAGCTCTTCTCCCAGGATCCAAATGCAGCTGGCATGGTACTATGGGAGAAAAGATCAAATGAAGGCGTACAAGGGACAAATAGAACCATAATTCAGCTCTCTCATCTTATTTGCAAATATATTTTCTTGGCATTTGACATCGGAGTTACATAAGGAAAACAGTGAAGTCAAGGAATGGAGATTCCTCCTCCATCACCAGCTGATGTGCTGTCCCACTCCAGAAGGCAGCAAAGAATTTTGTCTCATGACAGCTGTTGGGCAGTGTAAAAGCAGAGCTCCTGTCCTGCTCCTCCTACCATAACTAAAGCACTTGTGTGTAAGTTTTTTAATTGCTTACACTATATTTTGCCTATTTGGTTGCAGTCAGTTACACACATGCTGCTATCAGAAACACACCCTGTTGCAAACTATTCATGCCCTTCAAGATGCTCATTTTTAAAACATTAAAAGTGAAAATTAAGGAATTTATTCTGATTCCATAGTCCCACACATGAAGAGATTCATGGAAAAGGAGAAGGTTCAAGAATCTTTGCAGGACGTCTCATTTCTCTATGGTGTATGTATGATGAGAGTGCTCAAATTGTTCACACTGGAGCCATTTCTGTGATCATCAGTCTCTGATTTCTGTCTTTTTTTCTGAGTCCTAATTATTAGAGTGTTATATTTATGTATTTTTTATACTGCATAAGAAAAATATTTCACCCAGACACTTGTAGGGATAGAGATACAGGGATAGAGATAGAGGCTGAAGAGATTTCCTAAAAATAATTTAAAAACCCACAGAGACAAGCTTTTAGATATTTCAGGTTATCTGGAAAAGAGTAGTGTGTCTGAAAGCTTAATAGCTTTTTCCAGCCTTTAATCTACTAAATATTATTGCTATCTCTTTTCAGACACTCACAGCTAGGAAGGCATCACTACTAAAACTTACAGTTAATAAACCTATGTGAACTGTTCATGTTAACATACAGTGGAGATAAATTCCAGGAATTTATTGTAGCAGCAAAAATTAAAATTCTATCATAGTCATACTCTTGCCATGCTCTCTTAAAAGAAGGAACCAATCTCCTAGAGAGTATCAAATATCTCACAAAATGTACAGGACACAGGAGCAAGTGTACAGATGCTTCATCACTCAGCAGAATTTTATGATCATGTAACATGGTCCCATAAAGCCACCAGTGACTGCTCTTAACACTAATCAATTTATATGGCTTTCTGCTATGTGTGCATCAGGGAGAAAGAAGAGAACATGAGAACAAAATAAAAACAACTATAAAACACAGGGGGGAAAACTATCAGAGCAAGAAAGAGGAGAAGGAAAACTAGTAAAAAATCAACAGGAATTGCCTCGTGATGTAGGAAGGCACCAGAAAATCCATCTACAGTCAGTCCTCAACAGAAGAAGATGGAGGAAAATTTAATTTCAGTCATCAGCTAGAAAATGTTGAATATATTGCAATAATGATGTCACACACTGGTGAAAATCCAGACTGTTCAAAATTCAGATCGTGTAAAAATGAGGCTAAGTGAAAAAAAGGACAACCTCTACATTTTTTTCCACCTCTGCCTCTAAGCGGAAATCACTTTTGAACAGTCATTTTACTTGATAACATGGAAAAGAGAGGGAAACATTTTTCCTTTATGTCAAAGTGTTTTGTGATAGAAACTTTTTTTTTTATTTAGGACCCTTTTATCAGCACAGGTAACTGAAGTTATTTTCAAACTACAATGCATCAACGACTGTTTTTATGAACTGCTGTTTCTGTCTCCCATTAACATGAAAATTTTAATTACAAGTCCTGATTACTCTAAGTGGTCATCTTCACTAAGTTTGAAAGTTCATACTGGTAAGGAAGTGCTCTATGAATGTGCACTTCCCCCTCTCAGAAGTCTGTGTTCCCAGACTGACAATAATAACCTAGCTTTTGAAAAAATAGTAGGAAAAACTGCAGAAAAATTTGAAAGCATTTTTCTTTGACATTGCAAAAATAAATTGAACATTAGTGTTGTAGGTGGTTTTTGAAGTAGGATGTAAAATAGCTTGGCATGTACTACCTTTTTAACTGTGAAGCAGATAGGAACTATTTGCATCCTTTTATCATTCCAGAATTTAGCACACTGGTGCTGTTGCATTCATGTGACAGTTTTCACATGGCTTCATTGCAATGGAAAATGCTTTTGTTCCTTGCAGTGAGAATACCAGCCCTAACAGACCATTAATATTATGGTGTGTCTGCATTTATTTTACTTGGTTTTGGAAAGTACAAAAGCACTAATGGAAAATAAAGGAGATATGCATGATTCTGATGTGAATGTTTCTGGATATGAAATCCAAGTAAATTATTTGAATGTATATGCTAGAGTTTCCTCATATGTAGGTGTGATCATGCATTCAAATAAACATGCTGTTCTTTGAATGTGTAATCACTGGAAAAATAGCACAGCTGCATTTACTTCAGTGTGTGTAGCTCCTGTTCTTTTGCAGATTTGAAAAGCTTTACATCATAGTATATCAAATATTTAGAATTTGATTCTGTAAGTGCTCTGTGTTTGGAAATCTGATGGTTTTTAGTGAAAACCCTGATGCAGAATGACAAACTCTTTGAGATTAGGAGGTCTCCAGAAAATACAGTTTTCAGATGCTTTAAAATATACATTTAAATTGTTTGCAAAATATTAGAAGGAATACAGAACAGATCATATAACACAAATGATTTTTCTCTAATTGACATATTATCTTTAAGGTGTAGTTCTAATAGCAATTATTAAATGACAGGATATGTAGAAACCTGTTTTTTTCTGAAGTTCCATATTACAGGTGCTTGACCATTTCACCACTTTTAAGTATAGAAATATCAGATATGGTAAGCTAGAAATGTTTCTAGATGCCTATTTGGCAAGGCCTGTTCAGTTAACTCATCATACATGATTAGAGGAGATTCGATAAATTTTTGCAAACTCACTTTCTGCTTTGGTCTTTATACATTTTGGCCATTTCAGTTTATATATAACTCATGTGAAAGATTTTGAAATGTTAACCACTGGTAATGGAGATATCTTTCACTTCTGTCTTTCACTATCTCTACTTCTTCATATCAACAAAGCAGTTCTTTTTTGTGTGTGCATATGAATCTCATACGTCAGAAAAATATGCTGCATTAATTATTAATGCTCTCTTGACAGTGTGTTACGCTTATTTTTAATTTGTGTTAGTTCTTCTCTAATGTTTTTTCCAGCTGCTGGCTGTCTCTGGAAGGAGGGCTACTTTATGCTTTCGTTGGACCTGCAGCTGCTGTTGTCTTGGTAAACATTAATCTAATTTCCACTATCTTTGTATGAAATGATAGAAAGTGCTACGTCCATTATAAAGCTTAGATATACATCAACTATGCATTTTGCTGTAAATATGGAGATCATTGCTGTCTGTTTAACATACCTTCAGTATTTTGAATGCATGATTCATTTGATTATATCACCTCTTTATACCAATTATCTCTCCATGTTTACACCATAAGATGTGAAAGAGTAATGTACTGATTAGTGGCACAGAAAACTTGTTACAGGCATCACTGAGTTATTATCAGCAGCATCTACGCAATTGTCACTGCCTTGTGAAAGTCAGTGACAGTCTTGATAGAGTGCTGCTTGGCAGTGGATTGCTGTGCCAGCAAAAGCAACAGAAGGAGTGGAACCTGCCAGCAACCTTCTCCATGGCTACTGTTTTTGAAGGCAAAGAAAAAATTTTCATAGCTGGGAAATGTTACTCGTCTGTGTATTGATCTTGCACATCTCTGGACATGCATTTAGGTGTAGGATTAATTTCTGCCTAATTGTAGCTATCTGCAACGTAGATTTCTGCATCTGTCAATTATCTCAGCCATATTTCATTGTCAGTGAAGAAAAATACATATTTTAGAGATCAAATCATCAGAAGTATTTCAGCTGTCTACTTCAGGGTAAGATGAATTACATCCTACCTGTGCCATTGGCTATCAGACATCTGCTCTGCAGTCTGTATGGAGTTTTTACAACAATTTATTTAGCATTTTTCCCTTACAGATTTTGAATCTCATTCCTCTTCCCACTCCAGAAATTTTATACTGTGATAACTCTAGCAGCACTGGTTATTTCTGGTTTTCTCTTGTAAAAGAGAATCAGTCTTATTAGTCACCAAAGATAAAGCTATTCATCTACGTGAATTTTCCTGAAATGGATGTTTACTACTCCCATAGAGTTTGTCTCATCATTGCCTGGAGTCAAGCCAGGATCCTTTTGTACAACTCACAGTCCCTGTCATGGTAGAGGAGCCAAGGATGTTTACAAAAAGCCAGTTATAATTTTCACATGGAAGTAACTGTATGTTCTCTGTTTAATTGGCAAGTCTTTGTTCGGAGATGTTGGAAGTTCACAGTCGCAGTTTGCCCTACCATTAGCTGGTAGCTGTGCAAAGGAGCTGTTCCATGCAGCCACTTAAGCCTAAGTGTTTGAAGCCAAAGAATTATATAACACCAGCTGAAAAATGTTAATGCTGAAAATAAAGTTAAAAAAGAATTGGCAGGGCAGACTAGCAACAATTAGGTATTTTGGCTCAGGTTCTGAAAAACCAGTTTGACAGGAAAAAAGGATTTTCCTTCTTTAATAAATTTTCAAAAAGGAACATTAATAGATTCAAAAATTGGTATTACCTATTTGTAGGGCCATGCAGAGACAGGTTAATAGAGTTCAGTTCAATAATACAAATGGATAATAACAGTCATTAAGTTATCCATTAAATGCCATTAATATGTCCATTAAGTGCCAAAGTCCGACAGCTGAAACATTTAAGTCTTTTTTAGATTAGATCTTCAACCCATGTTTGTGATCATAACACCATTTACTTTAGTGGGGCTAAACAGACATCCCAGGAATTTATCTGGTCCACAAAAATAGTAAATTGCAGCCAAACTGACATTTTGGTGAATGACATAGACAGTGATTTAGGTGCAGGAAGATATGGAAAACCACAGGCAGGTTCTGCATAAGCGGGAACACCCACATAGGCCATAAATGTTTAAAAAGGAACTATGCTCTTCCCTGTGCAGGGAACTCAAATTGCAGTAGTTTTCCTGGAATAGGATATATATTGGTGCAATTAAAACTGACAAAACATTAAAGTTATATTACTCAAGCTTCTGGCCATCAGGCATGTACACATATACAATTTGATACCAAGCATAATTCAAGGTCCCAAAACGAGCCTGTTGCAGTGTGTGTGATTATGTCACCTTTTTGTCACAACCTTTTGATGTGTTCAGGGACATTGCTACGCAAATGCTCAGAAATGTAAGAGGAGGCATTTTGCTGGCCTGTAATACAATAGAGCCAGGATACAATATTTTATTTTAGGCACTGAAAGATCAACTGTTTGTTTTCTGTTTGACAGGTCAACATGGTGATTGGCATTTTGGTATTTAATAAACTTGTTTCCAGAGATGGAATCCTAGATAAAAAACTCAAACACAGAGCGGGGTAAGCAACAACTGGGTTATTTTAAAGCATATTAAAATTTTATGACCAGTTTTCAATTACAGATATTCAACAAAAATTCTTTTGATTGTGCTATGAACTTTTATATCAGTGTAACAGTGTTTCTAACAGGTTCCAATAATCTCAGAAGCTGCTGTTGCATTATCCTGAGGGAATGCAACTCAAAAAGCTAAACAAAACAAAACACAGGTACGACAGTATTAAGTTAATAAGAATGAGGATTTACAAATCTGAGCAGAGGTTTCACAAGATGGTTACATTTGTAAAGCTGTTGTAGTTAGGATAACAGTTTTGTGAACTGTGTGTACTGAAGGAACTGATTACTAGCTGTCAAATTTAATTACTATGGCAATAAATGTTATTCATTTGTTTTAATAGTTATAAAATGTATTTTACAGCAATATACCCCTTACATAGGTCAATGTTATTCTGCCATTTTGACTACATTAAGAATTTGCCTTTGTTGTTGCATCTACATAACATCTACATAGGTGTATTTTCTAAATAAGTGTTAAAGAACATCATAGTAAAAAATTCCCATAGTTAAAGAGTTAAAAAAGAAAAAAAAAAAAAGATAAATGTGTCTTATTGATTACGTATTTGTATTTACACAAAAATTCTTTATTATCAAGAGAAGAAAAGATTATTACAATGGTGGTATCAGAAACTGTTCTACAGTGGGTGACAATGAAGTACTGCAGCAGCAAACCTATATTCATTGCATAGTGGAGAAAAATATTTCACAACTGCATCATCACCTTCCCAATGCTTATGAAAGTGTATTTAAACTCTGAATAATGATTTTTTACAGTTGTATTTTCTAGTATTGTATTTTGGGCCAGGTTGTAGTTTAACTCCATCAATATCTGAGGTTTTAACAATGATAAATGATGGTATTTTCATTTTTATGTATATTACTACAATGGGCAAAGTTATTGCAGATTCACTTAATTATTTTTAAATTACATTATTACATGTAACTAACAGTAGCATTCGTAACAAGTTTGATGAGTACACTTATAATAAATACTTTAGCTGGTGTCATTTGCATGTCATGTTAATGCAATCAAGTATTTCTGGTTTTCAGTTCTTCCACCATCATTTTGACAAACATGTACCAAACCCTGTATTTTTATTTCTTCTGTTTTCATCTGTTTTCATTAGAAAGTAATAATTTCATAACCTTACTTTTGTCTACATTGCTCCGTCAACATTCTGAACTCTGTAATAACACTAGTGAAATCTAGACTATTACAAAACTACCCAAATTATTTCAAAAGTAGCAATGACTTAGTAATCACCAATTCAAATTCACATATGCTCTAATTTCAGTGATATAAGGAGCTGGAACAGCCACAGGTTTGGCTTTGTAAGTTTTGTAGGGATATTCAAACTTACATTTAACTGCTTTTGGTTTGTTTCTTTCCCTCAAGCTACTCAGTTGTAGGCTATAGAAATCTATTCGCTTATACTTTATTTTCTTGATTAAACAAATAGCTTGTTTTTGAATTGTGCAAATTAAAGAAATATTTTATTTTAAAATAAGCTATCTTTAAAATAAATGGATAAAGAATCATAGATTGTTCTATTAGAAATAACCCAGCTATTTTGGGAAAAGATGTAGATACCCTGATGAGAAACAATCTTAATTTGTGTGATATTATGAGATGGTGGCTTAGCAACAGCATTCCTTGATACTACTTGGCAGATGACATCTCTTGAGTCATTCTTTGGGGCATAGAAATGGTTCATCATTTGATCCCCTCTAGAAAAGTGATTGTCACTCATACCTCAAGTATCTTTTGCCAGCCATTCTCGGGAAGGCAACTTCATTCTTCCTGGCAAACACTGAACTTATATTTGTCAAAAGTTCAGTCAAAAGTTCAGTCCTAGGATTTAAAACAAGTGAATGGGGCAAAATATACTAACTCCAAATGCTTTCTATCACCTTAATAAGCATATGGAGAATCAACAAGTGGGAAAAAATATGTTGATGGATCTCAATCACAACCTCAATCCTTTTCCTGCTAAAAGATGAAGCATATACAATTACCCAGGCTGAACATTTACATTTGGTTTATACACACATTAAGTTCCATTATTATTTTCAAGATCCAGAGCAGTTTTGTAGAGGTAAAGAGAATAATCCAGTCTAATAGTGCTGAAGCACTGCAAGGTAAAGACAGAAAGTACTTTCACAAGCTTAGTTCATACTTACCCAAGGCATTTTTCTAGTTCATTCTTTAATCTACGTTTTTAATTGATACCACCTGATGTGGATTCACTGAGTTATTTTCTCACCCCAAAATCATCTTATAAAAGGTCTTGGTTCTCACTGTTTTCTTAAAGAAGAAACTGCCTTTTATGTGAAATATACTTTGCACTTTTTAGTAGAAAATCTTCATTTAGTTTTTCGAAGTGGAAAATACTGGAGTTCAATGTTGTTTTGGACAGTATGTTAAAAGTCTTGTGAGTGCTGGATTTGGCAACAGCAAAGAGTTCAGTTGGTTGAAATATCTGGGAAAAAAAAAAAACAAACAAAATATTACTTATCTTCACCATGCTGACTACTTTCCAGCTGGAAATAAGTAAAACATCCTTCCTGCCAGCTATGTCACATCTTATTCAGCTGTGGTTACTCCCATTTCTGATAGCAGAAAGAGAAGGAATAGGAAAAATATTTATTAAGTTGATTTGAGAAGCTGATTGCATGCTGTATGGAAAACTTAAATTCCAGGTTTTGTCCTTTAACTCTTCTGACAGGTGCAGAGGTACAATTGTCTATACAAAATGCTTTGAGTTTAATGCTTGTGAACTGTGTTGTATTAAAAGGCAAAACAGGTCACCCTTTTTTGGTACCAACTGATACTTATTTCATCAGATTCCATATGTTTCAAGCCCTGTATTCAGACCTTCACATGACATGAATAAATCTATTACAGATATTAATGGGCCATGCAGGTCACTAATAAAAATCTGTCTATACAGTATGAACATGCTGATTTGAAGCTTGAATAAATTTTGCAGGTTTCTTTCTCTATTAATGTTCTGTAATGGTCCATAGTTCACACTTCTCTTTTAAGTGACCTGTGCTCTTTCTCAAGTATGTTTGGATGCAACAGTTTTTCATCAGGTCTGAATAGAGGGATTTCACTTTTTGTGTCTATACTAGCACGTGCTTATGTTTACTTCAGTGTACTGAGCAGTTTTTGATCACATTTGGGGCCTTTTTAGATTAAGTGGAAGAAATAGAGTTTGCATGTAATTAAGCCCCATAGCATTAACATGTGAAGCTAACAGTAATGTAAAGTACAAAATACAGTTTTGCAACAATATAGAGCATTCATCTTGAATAAGTCTACTTACTTTTTCTGCATGACGTCATATTTAAAAGCTAAATTTCAGTAGCAACGTTTTTTGGTGACAATTCAATATTTTGTTCTTTTTGTGGGTGTTCTGTTTGTTTGCAGTCAGATGAGTGAGCCTCATAGCGGTTTGACGCTCAAATGTGCCAAGTGTGGAGTAGTTTCAACAACAGCTTTGTCAGCCACCACCGCCAGTAATGCCATGTTAGTCCTGATCATTTACATCTTCTTGTTACAAATCTTATACAGTGCATGTGAGACAATAGTTTGATTATGACAACTGTGTTTGCTAACACTGAATAAAGTGCTAAGCACATTTAAATACTTTTTTAAAAATTGCAAATGACTTTATTAACTGAATACAGGATATTCTTTAGAATGTAAAGTACAACTGTTACATTCTTGTCTATGATTTTCAAGTTAAATTGCTAAAGTGACATCCTTAAATATGTTTTATTTAATGGTGAGCTTTTAATATTTTTTTTCAATATGCTGCTTTTCTCTTTTGTTTAATAGGGCATCTCTTTGGAGCTCCTGTGTGGTGTTGCCACTTCTAGCACTGACTTGGATGTCTGCAGTTCTGGCCATGACAGACAAAAGATCAATATTATTTCAGATACTTTTTGCAGTATTTGATTCATTACAAGGCTTTGTTATTGTCATGGTCCATTGTATTCTCCGAAGGGAGGTGAGAAATGGCTTCCCAGTTTTCCAAAGGGCTGTGCTCCTGTTAATCTCTCAACTGCTCTTTAATGTTATATACAGCTTGCTCTGCAGAAATATATTTCATAGAAAGAGAAAAATAATTTATGGTGACATGTGTAGTAACAAGTGAAATAGAGAAAGAACAAAAGGGGAAGAGAGGGGAGAGATAAGTTAATTCCAAGTGCAAAATATCAGTATAAAACTTTACCAACTTAATTCAAGGTGTCTTTTAATCAGTCCAGGTACAGTTGATTTCTAAGTGTTAGTCTTTCCCAACGAGTACAGGAAAAGATGAACATGAATGCCCTTCTGAAGCCCTATCAAAAGCTATAGATTTTTACACTCTCTAAAACAGAACCAAACACAACATTTTTTCAGCTTATACTGTCCCTGAAAGAGGGCACAAGGAGATGATGTGTTATGTTGGTGAAGATCTACCCTTTGAGGTCTACAACCTCAGGTACACACTAAAGTTATGGAGACAGCAAGGATGAAGACAGATGAGTGCTGTGAGAACAGCAAGGACTAGCAGTACCCTGGCCTGCCCTTCACAGCTCAGTGCCACCTGCCACAGGATTCATCACCCCTGAAATCTGATGGCAGAGCTCCTACACAGGTGCTCTTTAATCTGGCTCTAGTGACAGCTTCTCTAACCTGCCTAACCTGCTAACTAACCCCACATTTTATTGAGATGGGTTTGAGAGCCGTGGCATAAAGCTTTGTTGGCAGGTCTGTGGTAATGGGGCTCTCCATCAAAAATGAGCAGGTGGAGCTGGACTGGAGAGTAGTTCCTGGTCCATGGGCATACCTATGTGCTATTCATTTATCAACTTCAGGGTATTTACCACACCTGAAAACCAGATTATAATGTCCAGCATATTTCCCTGGGATGGGCAAGAGTTATTTGAAAACCTCAGGACTAAAAAATAACTAAGGAAGATGTTTCAAGAAAGGTTTGTTCTCAATGCTGAGTGAGGAATCTCACACAGGGGTGTCCCTTTTCACCACTGACACCCTTTAAACACTGAATTTCAGTATATTAATGAAAAATAATTATGAGTGACATAATTTATTCAATTCTTTCAGCATTGTGCCACTTTGCATGAGATTTATATCGCTGTCCTTCACAGTATGCATATGTGATTATCTTATCAAATAATGAAGTTTTCAATATTTAAAGAAAAAATCAGTGTCTCGCAAAAATTAGCACCTTACATTGTGCTGAATCTTTCTCACTTTAATCACTCTGTTAAGAGTGATGAACTTCTGTATTTCTTGGTTTATCAGCTCTCATATTGGAAGGGGCTTGCCTCATTTAATACCTATTCTTTTTTTCTTCCTTTGACTTTTGTTTAGGATAAAAATATGTGCAGAATAAGAGATAATGCTCAAGAAAAATCTATGTTATGTAGAACTGCCTTGCAATCCTGTTATTTTCTTCAGTAATTTCTTTCCCAATATGATTTGCATCTGAGAAAGAGGGTAGTCTCATCTGTAAATCTGAAAGCATTCATTTCATATATTCTTTTGGTATAATGGTAAGACACTGTATCTATTTTTAGTAGAAGAGAGTGGTTTCGTACTGGTTTTTCTCTCTCTGAAATTTTTGTATCCACTGGGATTTATTAATTAGCCTAGAAAGGACATACAAGGTCCCAATGACTGTCCTAGGGAATAATTTTTATTTTAAATATATATACTTTTTGCTCAAGGTTGCATGTGAAAAATTCAAAACTAAAGCATTATGAACAACATTATCTTTCACAGTCATAGAATATTGTCAGTAAGAAGAGATCCATTTGGATCATTGAGTCCAACTCTCTGCTCCTCACTAGACTACCTAAAACTAAACTATATGACTAAGAGTTGTCCAGACACTCCTTGAACTCTGACCATGGCTTGGAGCCACTACCAAGAAGCTTTTTTGGAAAAAAATGTATTTTGACTGTTGATGAAAGATTAATATCAAAGATATCTACGAACAATTCCCTAAGCCTTGAATTAAAGATGGATTTCCAAGTCTAATGGCAGCTCTTTGCTGCAAATGCTTCATTCCCAGGCAATACTTCAATGATGTTGAACATCTCATAGAAACATTCTTATCTGACTATATTCACAATCACTATGGTGATTGAGGTGGAATTAGTCTTTTCGATATGTAAACTCAATTTTCAAATTCGTAGGATACCTTGACTGGAACCACTTTTAGCTCACTGTTTCTAATGTAAGCAAAATGCAAAAGTATTGGTTTATAAGTATGATTCTAGAGGAACCTTTTCTTTAGATTTATGTGTAGGAAATCAGCTAGTTATGGTTTATTTTGTTCACTGCTTGTTTAGCAAATCACACACACACACACACATATATATATACATATATATATATATATATATATATATATACACATATATATATATGTGTGTGTGTGTGTGTGTGTGTGTGTGTGTGTGTATGCAAAGAATCCTTACTCTGTTTAACAACTAACAGAAGTTGCTCCAGCAAGTCAGTCTTAGCAGTTACACATTGCGGTTCTAACATGGAAATTCTAGAAGAAAGGCATTTTATAAAGCAGCTAAATAATCTATTTACAGGGTATTTTTAAAAAATTACCTCATGAGAAGACTTGGCAGTGAGGCTCAGAAAGCACCAAGGTTTGATAAGGTTCTGCCTTGTCAAAATGGACGAGACATTTCTTCTTCAGCCGTGACAACTTAGGCAGAAGTCAATATACAGAGACAACTTATTCACTAATCAGCAGATTATCTGCAGCCAAAATTATGATAGTGGTGTTGGTGGAAGACAAAGAAGCCTAGGGATATTGCTGATTGAACTCTATTTGACGAACACATTTAATTTTCTTTAGTCCTCCAGATTTAAATTGCAAACTGGTCAAAACACTTGAGGAATTAATTAAGGAGATATTTTTCATATGGGAAAAAAAAATTCATAGAAATTTCTTCAAGAAGCACAAAGAAGTTCAAGTTGATGCTCTTGAATCAATATTAATTTCAAACTTATTTGGTTCAGTTTGTAGCAGCAAAGTCAGGTGTCTACTACACAGAGAGAGATGTAAGTCCAGTAAGTTATGTTTCAGTCTGATTCTGGAGTCTGGCTTTCCAGCTCCAGAGACCCTCAGGTGAGTACAGGCCAAGAGAGTGGCCATCGTGCAGAGTGGGCAGTGCCATCTTTGCACTGCACATGGTGCCTCCCAGCTGAAAGAATAGTCTGGTACTTCTGGTTGTCTGCAAGAGCATTTAGTTCTGCCAGTGCCTGTCAAGGAAATCCTGCCAGAATATTTGTCACTCTTGATGACAGCTAGAAAGCTATCTCAGTTATAGCCTATAAGATTGATCTAATATTTATAGCATGCCAGCACAGGCAAAACAATAATTCTGACTGTCAGGGGGAAAAAAATTTGGGGAGGAATATATCTCCATAAAATTCAAACAAAGAGGACAGCCCTGCTTTACTATGCCTTTATTGTCATTACATCACAAAAAGAGACAGACTTCTACAATTATATATAAAATCCCCTTTTTATTCTCTTAGTTGTATTGACATAAAGGTAAATGATGGAAATATTTGTAGCTTTCTCTAACACACTGTATTGAACACCTTTTGTGACAGAAGCTGGGTTAGGAAGCCAGGGATTTTTACCAACTGAGATGTACAAAGAAGAGGACTAAGTGATGTGTCATCTATTTCTCTCCACCATCAATTCAGTGTCTTTTGGAAAGGCATTAAATCTTTCTATACTTACATTTCCTAACTTCAAGAAAGAATATGATACTTTTTAAGCATAAGACTATTAATTGACTGTCTGGAAATTTTGGAAGAAAAATGCAAAGTAGTTAGATATTATTGCCTTCTTATCCCAGAGAGCCTAGAGCTGTTCTTTTATTTTTTCTCACCTTCCTGTTTCAACACCTAATTTGGCATTGGAAGATGGTGATGGATGTGTCACAGAATGATACCAGGGGTCAGCATTGAGGCTTATCTATCTCAGCAAAACAGTTTGCCTGATCTGCCTGAACACAAGATGCTTTAAAGCTGATTTGAATCGCGCTTACTAACTTATGTTAATGCTGGTGATGGGAGGAACCCACATGTAATTTTTTCTTTAGCTGTGCTCTGCAGCGTAGAGAGCATTTGGATTAAATTCATCGTTGGCGTCTAGAGCCCACATTTCAGAATTGCAGGAGAAAAATAAAAAGTACATGAGTAGGGCAAGGGTAAGTTATAAAAGCTTGGAGCTGGTTACTGTTGCTAAGGAAACTACTTCCCTGGTATCCGCACGTTCATCACATCTGTCTCTCCTCTGCCTGGCTCTAAGAAAATCTTGTATCTTGATGTTAAAAGGCAGGAGAGAAAACAAGATTATGTTGCAAAGTAAAATGTAAAGACAGCACAATCTTTACATACTGAAACAACAATTTTGAACAAGCAGTTTAGAAGAGCAAGTTGATATTTAGAAAGTTCAACCATTTTGATTCTGACTTGGGTGAGGGCATCTAAAAATTGAAACATATGTCAGTATCCTGGGTAATGCTACATTTTACATTCTGTTATCATGTTCAGATCATATGCTGCTTGCACTTCAGAAGCATTGTAAGAAACATGCACATTCAAGAGGATCCTAAAATCAAGATTCACTGCTTTAATGTAGAAAGCACTGAAAATATGACGTGAGATTCTTGAAATCTCTAGACGTTAGAACTGGGGAACGTCCATGAACAAAGAGTCCCAAAAATTAGGAGGCCCATTGTACAGAGTGGAGTGAGATAAACAGTATGTTCTGAAGTAACTATGCTTTGGAGTCAAGCATCATATGCCTGGAGATGAGATTCAGCACAGCTGGGGATGCTTTGAAGAAAGCATTTTTTATTATATTTTGTGTCAAATCACTGTGCCAGTGCTTATCCAAGAGTATAAAACTCTGAAGTGTGCCCTAACTTTAGCATTGACAAAGTGAGAGAAGACTTGGACTAAATTTGCAGCAACTGGGAAATGCCAAATTAAATTAATATCAAAAACATGGAAAACCAAAGCAAGTGTAGTGACCTAAAATCACAATCTGAGTTTCAATACAGCACACTTTAAATTACAACGTGTGGTAAGTCTTGGTGTTTTGAAATCAATCCAGACCTTCCCACCTTGCTTCATTCTTCCTTCTGCCCTATTTTTGCTCCCTCCACCTGTAGCAGTCACTTACCAAGACTGCAAAGCACTCCTATTCATTTAATGGTTGAGCCCTTAATGAAATGCTTGCTATTTAGAATGTTTTTAATTTCACTTTTGCTTTTGTGATAGCTTCTCAACAACTCACATTAGAATATGATACATTTAAAGGGGACTGCCTCTCACCAGGAACAGTTGATGAATTATCCTCTTCTGCTCTTCACAAAATGTCCACGAGTAGAAGACAATTTTATCTCTTTTAATTATTCTGAATAAGACATCAATTAATTTTTACAGATAATAAATGGAATGTAGTTTTTTATAGGCATTTCATTCATAGTACTTTTTATGTTTGAACAAGAAATTGGATCACCCAACCAAGTTGTTTCCCAAGTCACATCTTGCTTTTGTACTTTCAAAAAATCTGTCTATGTGCAAAAAGTCCACTTTTCTTCGTATGCTCACATTGAAGATACTTCTCTCATCTGGAGAATTTTACCCTAGAAGATGCATTAGATTCTGTACATGTACATGGAGCTAAAGATTATTATCGGAATCAGTATTGTCTTTCAAATAGACTTATTCTTTAAAGTACAATTAGGAGATTACAATACTTGTTAAGAACTGATTTCAACTACTGTCTGGTTACAGTAACTGTAAAGAACTGTCTTTCAAGAATAATACATTTATCAAGAAGAAGATACACTTTATCTTGCAATATTAACAGTTAACAGTATGTCTATTAATCTTGTTATCAGACATCTACCAAATTGAATAAGACAAAGCCAAATACTATCACCAAGACAAATGTGGCTTAAATACCATATAATCACTGTCTAGTAGCTAATTCTTATTAGTTTTAATACATAAAACTAATTCTGTGGTCTCTATGTGATAGACTGACAAATTTATAGCAGCCACAAAGTATAACAAATGTATGAAATGACAGAAATAGCCATTTATGTTTATTGCCTCTGATTTATGAAGTGGGCTAAAGAAAAGTCATGCATCATATTCCATATGATTTAATTTAATCTCTACTAGGAGTCTACAATGTTTCACAAGAATCAGTATAAGATATTTTTTTCACAGGTTCAAGATGCATTCAGATGTCGGCTAAGAAATTGCCAGGATCCAATCAATGCAGATTCTTCAAGCTCTTTTCCTAATGGACATGCTCAAATCATGGTTAGCTTTTATTTTCCTCTTTGACTATGAATTTAGTGTTCCTAACAGAAAGAAAAACTTATTGTGTTGTACGTAACAAGTTTGTATAGCTGAAATATTAACACCTAAGCAAAAGACTGTTTAGGTTATCATCTACTTGCTTAAATATCTAGTTTTAAATTATTGGTGTGTTTATTTAGTGGAGCAAAGTGAGTTGGTATCTTCCGCCAGTGTTCTGTAGGACAAAAGAATCTTAAATTAAAGAATAAAAAAGAATTTAATAATATATTGTGACTTTTTCTAGTGTTGCTGTAGAGTACTGATGCATTTCCCTTCATGAGGTCTTGAAAAATGTTCTCAAACAAGATAAGGAGAAAGTGCTAGACATTCTACAGGGGGAACCTATTTAGTGTATTAAATTAAGAGATAGTGAATTTTGCTAATATTATTAGGTAATGTATTAATACAACATAGTGGTCTCTTCACTTTGAACACCAGTTTGTCATTGACTATAATGGGGTCAGAATCAGGCCCTAAAGACGTGCAAGGCTCAGCAAGAATGCAAGGTACAGCAAGCATATGCCCTTCAAAATGATGAATCAAAAAAAGAATTTAATGTTTGGACTTCACAAGCAAGAAAGAGATCAGTTTTACTGAACATTTAACATGGAATAAACTTCTTGTGAAAATAAAAAGAAAAAGTCAATAAACTCTCTAACAGAATAGTTTTGTTTAACTAGGAATAGTGTGCTTTGATTTTGAACTGTTAAAATTCTTCCTTATTCTCACCATTAATTTTTGAATAATGAAATAAATAATAGTTGTTTTCAAGGAGTACAAAAATTTTATATGACTACATTAATAAAAAGAAATTACAGAATTTTTTATAACATAAGCACTTCATTTACACAAATTAATGACTTTTCAAACAGGATGGACTATTTGAATTCACAGTAATTTGTATTGCAGGCTATTTTTCATACTTTTTTTCATAACATTACCATGAAAATCTTCCTTAAAGAAGATCTTTTGGTGAGATGTAGAAGTTATTCTTCCATATACCTTAAAAACTATACACTGTGTCATTTTATTAAAATTATATACTCTACTTCCACCTATTTTATTTTATGTTTTCTGTCAGGCAGCGTACTTTGAAAATCACCCAGTTATACTTTAGGAGATTTATAAAGCTCTGCTGTTGTAAAACAATACATTTCACCTCCTCGGCAACGAGAAACCATTTTTAACAGACTATGACCCTGTAAGACATTTTGGAAGTGCTAGTTGGCAAAAAGGTATTGTGGTTTATTTTTGAATTATTAATGGCTGTTCTGTTTCACTGTTTCTTGTTACAGACTGATTTTGAGAAGGATGTAGACATTGCTTGTCGGTCAGGTAAGAACATTGAGAGACTATTTAGCCAACAAATAGTCTTGTACAAGTTCCTTGTGAAGTGAAAACCAGAAAAATATTGGGCTTTAGCTGTTTGTAGGAAATATTTATTAATTTAAACAAAATAAAATGTGAAAAATTATGTCACTTTGTGAATACATTATTTAATTGTGTTACTAGGGCCATTAACTAGAATTGAGCATTTAGAAAGTAGTCAAAGGTGTGACTGCCTATTAGAAAGCAAATAGTTGTGGAAAGAAGATAATTCTTAATGCATTAAGCTTTCGTTTCCTGGTACACAAGCAAATGTGAAAACATCATTTTAGTTCTACAACAAAAAAATAGTGTATCTTGACAGCTGTTTATATGAAGGATGCATCAATTTGCATTCATTTTAAAATGGGTATATTTTTTAGGACTCTAAGTGAAATCAACAATAGTTTAAGCAAATTAAGTTTTATTCCACTTTAATGAGAAAAGTTGCAGGTTTTAAAAATATATTTCAGTAGTGTGATCTTTAATCAGTTGGCTATATTTGTTTCCGTATATTAAAGACAACAAATTTTCACCTATTTATTTGCCAACCTTGTTTAAATAGTGCAGTATAAAATTAATTACTATTTAAACTCTACAGAAATATTTAAGTCTAGGAGATATTTCCAAAGGCCAGTTTTTCCTAGGGAAACAGTCTTGCCTAAACACCCTCAGTTTTCAATAAAGGGAGAGTGTGTCCTCTCTCTGGGGTGAGTCAGAGCAGAAGCCTGATTTAGCTCTTCTGCATCAGCCACCTAAAGGACACTCTTTCTTCATTGGCTAAATGCAGAGCCAAGAAAGCTGATCTCATTAAGGTGAAGTTTGAGTTTCCAGTCACTCACCTTTAAAAAAGTGCCAATTGAGTTTCTTGCTATATAGACTTAGTTCTTCCCTACAGATCAGTTTTGATATGCACATGTATTTTGAAGGAATCAGGGAAGTGCATTGTAGCACAAATGCCTGTGTGTCACCATCCAATGCAGACAAAAATCCAGCATAGATCCGTGTAGTTCCCACTTCTGTGATAACATAGCTCTGCAGTACAGAGACCCTTGCCAGAGGTGTCCTACAGGAGATGACTCTGAATGCTGTCATGAACAGGCTTTACTTGATAAGCATTTGAACTCACTTTCTGATAATGGAAAAATTTAAGGATAGATCACTGTTTGAAGTGTTTGAACAAGTGTCACTGGAAACAATGAAGCAGACACTGAATTCAGGTATTTGTGCACTGTTGTTTAGAAGAAAATCATTATTTTCATAATGGGAAAAAATGAGAGTTAGTTTAGTGTGAGGAAGGAAAGTCAGATGTCTTATGAGCTGCTTGCTATGGAAAAGGCAGTGAACTGACAGGCGGGTACTGGGGGATCTGGGTCATCAGAGCCCTTGGGCAACCAGAATCTATGCAAATGTAAAACCTAGATACTTGAATCTGTCTTTCTGTCTCAGCCCATGAGCTGGGTTTTGTTGTATATAATAGCACTGGTGTGAATGAAAATATTTTCAACCAGGACCAGAAAATCCCTGTAGGCAGCTGGAATAAGTCCAGAAATTGGTTATTTTAATTGTTTTCTACCCTTTTTCTTTCATTACAGGTTTTGGGTTATAGATGTACTTTTTTTTCTTCTTCTTCTTCTTTTGTTTGTTTGTTTTTTGAAAGATGAATAATTATGACTGAATAGCTGCTTTGCTTTTGAATGCTTCAATTCTTCAATGCTTCTGGAAATTTTGAATTTTATAGCAGGATTAGTAAATTTTACATGTAAACCTCGCCCCCAAAAAAAATCATTGAATGTTGCTGCAAGTTTGACCAGGAAGGTCTAGGCTAGAACAGAAGTGGATTATGACTCTGCTATAAAATATTTTTATATTCTTTATAACCTTTCCAGATACAGTAAAATATTCTTTCTGATACCAATGGAATTTTTTCCCAATGTGGTAATTCTTTTGTCACTTTTATTTAAAACATATTTTAACAGAGAAGAGTTTTTAAAAGTCAGTGAAAAGTAACATTTAGGAGTTTAGGAACACATGCTCATAGTTATAGTCTTATGGTAGGTCATTACAATGGATTGACAAAATGATTCTGCCTTACAATCTGTTTGACATTTTCCAGAAGGTTATGTGGAGTTAATAATGGCAGTAAGGATGTCATACTGTATTTTTTTGGAAAACTCTTAATGAGTTCCACATGGCAGGCTTTTGCTTACACTGTAACTCACCTAAAATCTATAGAAGTCAGTAGGAACAAATGAAGTGGTTTTAATTCATATAAATGACTGAAGTTAGTCAGAGATCAGTGACAGTTATACACAGCAAATTAAGAGAAAAAAAAAAACCAAAACCACAGAAAAGCTTTTCCAAAAACAATATTTATAGCTTAAGTGGATAGAAAATATTTTAGAAGATACAATGGTAAAGAAGCACTGCTAGATAAAGCCGCAAGAAAAAGCAGTGTTAGGTTGATATGGTTTCATGCTGTAAGAATCCTCTTCTCTGGCCCACAGTTCTGCATAAAGACATTGGACCTTGCAGAGCAGCCACTATAACAGGAACACTTTCTAGAATTTCACTAAATGATGAAGAGGAGGAAAAGGGACCAAACCCAGAAGGAATGAGCTATTCAACCTTGCCTGGAAACATCATCTCCAAAGTCATCATCCAGCAACCAACAGGTCTCCACATGCCTATGAGTATGAGTGAACTGGCCAATCAGTGCTTGAAAAAAGACAACAGCGAGCTGAGGAGGACTGTGTATTTATGCACTGACGACAATTTGAGAGGTGCAGATATGGACATAGTCCATCCTCAAGAGCGGATGATAGAGAGCGACTATATAGTCATGCCCCGGGGCTCAGTAAATACCCAGCCATCCCTGAAAGATGAAAGCAAGATGAATATAGGCATGGATACCTTGCCTCATGAAAGGCTGCTGCACTACAAAGTTAATCCCGAGTTCAACATGAATCCCTCTGTAATGGACCAATTTAATATAAATTTAGACCAGCATCTTCCCACCCAAGAACATATGCAGAGTTTGCCGTTTGAGCCCCGCACAGCAGTGAAGAATTTCATTGCTTCAGAGCTGGATGACAATGCAGGATTATCAAGAAGTGAAACTGGATCCACAATATCAATGAGCTCTTTAGAGGTCAGTGGTGCATAAACAAATTGCATGCTCTGTTTTTCTAATTTTATGGTAAGACAATAAATTGTGTCTTGTGTCTGAGGGGTGAAGCTAATGTTTTAATTCAGTATAAATTATTGTTTGGGATCATACACTGCTGTTCATATTTCTCTTATTATCAGAAGTGTTTATACCTAGAAAACAAGACTAAAGTTTCAGAGCCAGTCTGTATGAAAAAATATAGTTCTGGAGATTTAACATTCCACACGACTGCCGAGGATTTCGTGACCTACCAGGTAAAGTCCACTGGAAAATTCTGTGTTGCTATGAGAAGAAAAACTATTCCTGCAAGATACAAGTGCTAATCATTGGCCCTACCTGCAAGCACATGCAGCTGAAATTATTTGCCGTTTTATTGCTGACAATCATATCTGTCTCAGATATGATAGGTCTGATTCTGCTCTCATTGGTGTAAATCTTGGATTCTTCCATCCAACAGTTCACCATTTACTGATTTAGTGTTGTTTGCATGTGCATGCAGGCATTGGTACAACTGATGTGTGCAATAGGTACAGGTGGGCTTCGTGTGGAGTATCATAGATTCCAGTCAGATTGCAAAAGTGAACTGAAAAGCCTTTAAAAGGCTTTCAGTTATTACTACAATCTGTCTGTGGGATTTAAACATTTTCAAAGTGAAAACTGTTGAAATAAATGGTTAAGACCTAAGCATCAAATACTGCCATTCTTATTAAGCTTTTACATGTGAAAGCTGGGAGCGAGCTGGAGTTTATTTCATACTTGGACCTCCTTAAGAACTGGGAATACATTTCACCAGCACGTCAAATGTTGTGAAACATGGCATTTTGTGGGACAGAGAAAGACAAATGAGAAAATCATGGTACTCACTCATTCTCTGAAAGAAGTCACGCATGGAAAAAAGTTCTACTTTATTGTGCGAACTTGAAGCCATTAGCTATTACTCTACAGTGTTTAGACCCGTCTGGGTAGGGAAGTAGAGACTGAGCCTTATTTTTCAATTTTTAGATGCAACTGCAGCTGATACTTAATAAATGGTGGCTACTTATAGATGTTTCTTTCAAAATGGAATTGAAGTTTGATGAAAATGAAGTTTTATGAAGAGTTTGGGTGGAAGATCAGAATTTAGATTCTTTTTAAGAGCTTTCTTTACAGGCTTTGAAAGCAAAATGTTTTCTGTGCTGTTTATATTGTGTGTGTACTACAATCAGTTTTTACAAGAGTTGATTTAACTTTAAAATTAATAGAAAATGAAGTGTGCAGATCTGCAAGGAATCAAAAATTATCCATGTTTTGGTTGTTGTTAAAGTGAATATGTATAATCTTGAACGAATTTTCAAAATTATTTCTAGAAGATAGTTTAAGTCCTTGCCCTTTCAGTGCTCAGGCAGACAGGCTCTTTCAGAGCAAGTCTGCATTGTTAAAGAAATTACTGCCCTCAGTTCAGGTATATTAGTTAATAGATCTTGGGTGATGCACAGGAGTTCTCAAATTTAATGCAACCCCAGAAGCAGAATAGATAAAGTCACCTTCCAGCAGTATCCTCTCCCAGCTATCTACAATTCCATCTTTCAAATCATTTTTTGTCAGATATAGAGGCTTAAATCCAGTCCAGTTAATATTAGACATATGGATATGTGAGGAAGATTCATAATTCTTTGAGAAGATGGACATATTTGCCACCAAACCTCCACTGTAAATAAATTTCTGGTGATGCCTCTTTTCTTCCATTGGTGAGAAAGTTCATCTAGGACACCTTAAAAAAAAAAAAAAAAAAAAGGAGCAGATTTTAGTTAAGTTGTAAAAATTGTGACAATAGTTACTTCAGCATACACAAAATTATAGTTCCTGACCCCACTTTGGAATATAGGCCTGAAAATTGATCATTATAATGTACTGCTCCTTTAAAGTTATTTTTCTAACTGTATTTGTATCATATTTTAACTTTCTAAGATGGGATGTACACACAGAGTCTCAGTCACCATTCTGTATATCATTTTTACAGTCAGGAGGGACTAATAACTATGTAGTAGAAAATGCAGAAAAATATTACAAGATAGTAAATATGTAGCTCCTTCTAACTTGGGAAGTATACTAGGTTTAGAAGGCTGTATTTTGGTCCAGAATGCCAGTTATGTTTGTAAACCTCATGAAACCCAGCATAATCCCATGTATTAGGAAAAAAGCACAGATATTGTGGCAGGTCAGAAATGAAAGAAACTGTTTCAGCTTTTGTGTCTGCCTTTGTGATTCCCGACATTACTGGATGAGGATGTGCTGCACTGAACTGAAGATAGGAGCATGAAAGAAAATTGTATGTAGAAGAAAATCAGTCTCAAACAGATCCTGATAAGCAGATCCAGCCAGATAAAGAATGTGATTGTGTTTTTACTATGCAGGTGTGTAAGAAGCAAGGGTTGAGGCAAAGCCCATAATGTTATTGGCTGGAAGTGACCCGCTGGATTAACTTTTGTGGCTGCCTTAAACAAAGTAAAAATGAGGGGGCAAGGAATTTGGTTTTTGGAAGATTGCAAGACTTTTCAAAAGACAGGGCTTTGTCAGACATTATGGAGCAGCAAAACCTGCAGCAGGACATTCAAGATCACCCTGCCCAACTCTTTCCTGACAGAGCATGACTGGACCGGCTCTGAAGGAGAACATCCGGAGCAGCAGAAAGCTTCCCCCTCCTATCAGCTTGTAGCAGGAACACAGCTACAATATCAGCACAAAAAACTTATATCCCGACTTCTAACCCTGAAGGGAGGATCCACCAACCCTACCATTAAATATCTAAATGTAGACATTCCCCTTCTGAAATGGAAAAAGAGCTCTTCACATTTGGCTCCCCTATAGAGTCAATTGAGTCAAATAGCCATTTTTAGGCCACTTTTAGACATCTGCTCCAGGATGAAGTAAATTACATACCTCAGTGCATGTATCTCTTTTCAGATTCCATAGAGAAAGTCAGAATGAGTAGTTCAAACACAAGCACCAAAAATGTTGATGTCCTAAATTTAGTCAGATGCATCCTACTGTTTGTCACAAACTTTCTTCTAAAACTTTTTTATCTATTTTTTTTTCCAAAGGAAGTGCTTAGATGTGAAATGCTTTACTATGTCTGGAGGAATTTTAGTTTGCAAAAGATAGCTTGAGAATGCCATAATATTTACATACAAGTATTGCCCAGATAAGTATAATTTTAAGGATGTGCAGATTTGCAATGTGCAAATTGGTGATTTTTATTGTATTTGGTATGCACCCTACAGTACTTACGTGATTATAGGCACAGGCAGGCATATTAGCACAACACAGAGTTTCTGAGGAGGACTAATCAAACATCTGGTTAATCTCCTGAACATTCCTTATATGCATGGATTAAAACTGGCTTTGCTACCTTGGCATCAAAGTGACTTGTAGTATGCTCCTTCAGTTCAAAGTGTTTTGATTTTAATGAAAAGAACACTCAATACAGTCTTTTGGAATGGTTTTTGTTTTGAAAATGTACACTGAGTGTTGTGCTCATTAAAATGAAATTACTTTGAAGTGAAGTATTGCATTCCCAGACACTTAGATGCAGAGCAAAGTTAGGAGGTTTAAATGTAGAGGAAGAAGCTGATCTGGGAAACGTATTTCCAGGAAAAGTAATTAATCTCTTTTAATTGGGCAAAAAAAAAATGGATGAAGAAGTAGATACCTGTGAAGAGACTTGCATTGGTAGCTTTGTGGAAGAATGAACGGTTCTTTGAAGGGAACTGTGGTTGGTGTAGTGTGAGCAGAAATGGAAAAGAGCTGTAAGACAAAGACTTTAAAATATTATAAAATTAAAAACAAGCAAATACAGGCAATAGAAACATTTATTAAGGGGGGATGGGGTGAGGAAATGTCATGTGCTTTACAAGAATGGGAAGGAAAGGACTTCACAAATTATTTGTCACGTAAAGAACTGGAATTCTCTTTCCAGACTCTTATCTTCATTGTTTTTCTGTCTCAGATTCTGCTGTGAGATTTTTATGTGTATTAAGTTGATTGTGTGACCAAAATAATCCTTCTGTATTCATTTATGAGAGCTCTTAATACATTCAGTCAACTCTGTAGGTCCTTGGCCAAATCACTGACAGGGGACTTAAGGAAGAAAATACTGCTACAGCTGAGAAAATAAAGGGGTATGTTTAAGATAGTGAAATGCAAAGAAAAATTAAAGATAGGTAAAGAGCAGAAAAAAAAATTTTAAAAAAAGGTGGGAAATATGGCAGAAATGGAGAAAAAACAAAATTAAGGTATTAGGAAGAATGAGATAAAAACAGCAGGGAAGGAACAAAATCTAAAATAATAATAATAAAATCCCCAAACCAGGAAAAGAAGGAAAAAAATACAAAGTTAAAATAGTCAATTTCATCAATAAAGTACAAGAGCATCAGGCAGGGAAATAAAGCAAAATGTTGTGATTTTGATTTATGACATGAGAAGTAAAAAAAAAGAGAGAACAAAAATATAGAGATGAGCACCACAGGAATTTCTTCTTTATCATGTTTCCACATTGCATATATTTTCAGGCATTCTGTATCTCAGATTTCTATCCCTCCCATTCCTCATTTCATTCTTCAATAAGCTGTGGAGACAGCTCTTGCCAATTTTGTGACTCTCAGTAAAATGAAATCTAGCCCTGTAACAACCCTCCCTTTCTTTCACTTGAGTGAGTAGGTCCCAGAGTCCTCTGACTTCAGAAATTGAGGCAGGTTATTTTCAGGGTATCTTACAGAAGTGGGGGTAGAATCAGGCAGAGTCTGTTGTAGTAACTAAAGATGTGAAGAACTGAAATTTTAATCAGTCTTGTAAAATGCAGCATATATTGCAGACTTTATCTTATCATTGTCTATTTAACAAGTGCTACATTTTCCCTCAAAGCATTCAGAAACACAAAGCAAGTGGTCTTAGCTGATTGAGTAAATAAATATGCAGGCTGCCCTATAAAAACAGGGAGCAGCAGAACACAATAATTTGTCAGAATACTTTTAAAGTGAGATCTTTGAAGTTATGTTTATGCTGTGTATTGGCATACTGAATTGGCTAGTGTGTTTAAAGACTTAAAATTCCCACATTAAATTCTTTTTTTCATGAAAATTTGCTGCCTTTATATCTAGCTTATATTGTGAGCTAGTAGCCAACAATCTTCTATTAAAAAAAACTAGAGTGTTTTTCAATTATATATACACAAAATGCATTTAAAATCAAAACCATCTTTGTATGTTCCACCTTTATATCTCTTGAGGGCCAAATCAGATTTTTCTTTACTTTTATTCTGGGAAAAAATCCTCTTCAGGCTAAGATCTTGTGTGTCAAATCTTATCTCAGAGCAAATTACAAACTGCTGATAATAGGATTTTATATTAATGGAAGCATGGTTATAGCCCTCTCTATAATATGGTATCTCTGGTTTCAATTATGCTTTACACAGTGAAATATATCTTTAGGAGTATCTGATGTAATTAATCAGATAGTGGTGTAATGCAGAGTAGAATAAGAAGGAAAACAGGCATTTGTCATTTTACAGACATGGAGAGGGATTTTATTAGTCTTTTAGTAGGAGCAGCTCTTTCCTGGTGCCAGCGGATTAGTGTGTGCTGGAGTATGGAAATTATTCTTCGAAATTCTATTTTTGTCCCTCAGCAGAGTTTAAAGTTGTTCTGGAATTACACTGAGAAGCTATACATGATTAGCACAAAGTAAAATTGATTTAAAATAAATTACTACCACAAATCTTTTTTCACAGGGTTTTATTTTGGCTCTGGCATGAAGGGTATGGGGTTTTTTTCTAAATAAAATGGGTTTTATCAATTAAGGTTAAAGAGCCATAGAAATCAGAGATGGAAAAATTCTTGTCAGGTCATCTTTTCTATCAGTGCAAGAACATCTACAATATATTTCTCTAAAACGTAGTCAAACTTCACTTTCAAGACTAGAGTGAAGGACTTCCACTATTTCCCTTAGTAATTATTAATTTTAATTAATTATTAATTAATTAATTTCCTTAGTAGTTTCCATGAAAAACTAATTACATGGATCTTCAGGTTTTATACACTCCCTTTATTACTGACCCTTGCAGTTCTCCAGCATTTGGGGCTCTTCAGCTTGGAGAACAGATGAGTGAGGAGCGAAGAGGAAACTATTATTCATGTCTTATAATATCAAAAAAAGGAACATCAATAAAATGTCAGAGAGATAAACAACCTAATTTCCTTTGTCATGTTTTACATATTTAAACTGTGGAATTCACTACTTCAGCACATTTTAGATTTCAGAATAAGCTCCTCCCAAGGAAATTCTGAAACTACTGAAGACTTAATGGAAGGTATTGTGGCAGAAATGTGATTTTATACTTGCCCTTCTCTATATCATTCCTGAAATGTCATAGCAGGACCTGGTCAAATACAAAATACTAAATGAGGCAAACCACAGATAATATCCTTTACAGGTTTTTGTTATTTGTATTCTTTTAACATTAATACTCGAGTGAATCTCCAACCGATCCTTGGGAAAAACCCACCAACTTCCAGTGTCATTTTTGTGTTGCTAAAATAATTCTCAGTTTTGCAGGTGCATAAAGGGAACAGCTTTTTGGAAAGAAACATATTGATGTGACCAGTTCAGCAGCTCATTTGACACAAAGAAATTTCCCCCCTTATTCCACTCAGTTGCCTTTTGTCAGTTTAATGTAGAATGAGCTAGATGGTTGATTTCTGAAAGCATTTAGGAATGTGTGGAAAGCTCCATTTTCATCAGCCAAAAGAGACATAACAAACTTCATATAAGAGGAAAAGAATATATGCAGTCACAATTAATGCAACTGTTTTCATGGCTGTTACATATCATACAGAAACTAGAGCAATTGAGTAACATTTCAACTTCCAGTTGAGACTAAGTGGAAACTCCTTCATCCTTGTAAGTTTCCTAATGACTTCATGCTTCCCCCTCTCAAAAAATAACACTGCTGTCATTTCAGTACAATGATGTAGCACCCAGGAGGACCTGATCGTGTACCTAGTGCTGTCAGTGACAATATTGCAAATAACTTTCCATGGTTCAGGATCACATTCATAATCAGCATCCTTTGGTTTTCAAACCTTGCAGAACTTTTCTGCTCCTGTGGCAGTTACGCACATTTTGTGTTTTATGCTTGGGCAGCGCTTGTACTGTATTTCATTGTATGCAGCCACACAAAAAATGTGAAGCACAAGCTCAGAACAGATGTTCCTTACTATATAAGTTTAAAATAAATGTTTTTGTGATAGGTTCTTGTTGAGCCCTAGAAAAATCCTCACTGAGAAAAACCTGTGCTATATGACCTGTTTAGTCATAACTGGTGTGAACTAACAGCTGAATTGCAATACTTGCCTCTCTCTGACAGTAGCACAACTGAATATTTTGCAGTCTGTTAGTTATGCATTTTCACCATGTAAACAGTGATAGAGTTGTCTGGGTGCAAAACCTAATAATCCAGCTATGCCAGGAATATTTTCACTGGAGTCAAGCACACAAAGCAATATACAAAAGTTTCAATTTTACAAATCACAGTACCTAGCCAACTGAACTTTTTTTTCCTAAATTTGCTATATTTTTACTTAGGATTCATTGGTATCAGGTTTATTACTGAACTCTAACTTAAAAATAGCTTTTTAAAATATTTTTCAAAGTTGCTTCTGTAAATATCACTGCATTATCTGTTGTACATGTTTCTTATTTTGTGGCCACTGAGCCTTTTCAATGGTAGATGTGGTCTAATTGTACCTTAAAAGTAGATCATTCCTCATCACAAATGCATAGATTCTCTTTAAATTAGGCTTGATGATTAAAGATAGCTTCTCCAAAGCTTGTTTTGTTGGTTGTTTTAACTTAGACTGTTCTTTTATAGAGCCTCAGAGCCCTTTAGGCATCAGAGTGTCGACAGTATTGCAGTAATATTCCTTATATTATTGTGGAATGGAGCATTAAAATTTCACTGAAAAACCAGACAACATGTCACAAAGTGGTACAATCAAGGGCTCAGAGACCAAATATCTTCCACTTTTTACAGCCGGAAGACTTGTAAAATCATTCCTTTCAATTTCAGGAAAACAAAGCAGCTTACTAAAACATGCAGGTTTGTTAAACCAGATAAAATCAAAATCAGGAAGATTCTTCCTCTTGACTTAGTGAGTTTGATTCTTCTTCACTGAAGAAATTAAATGCAGTGTGAAAAGGTTCCTTCACTGTGACTTAAAGCCATCATACACTCTCATAAAAATTAGGATTAAGCTTCAAAGCAAGTCTTTTTGGGTTTGGGAGTACTTTTTTCTTCTTTAACCTTCCTTCCTGAAGACAAATGTATCTTTTTTCTCATTCTCAATTTTTTTACATTCTTTTCAGCTCTCACAATCTAGCTTCTTCTTTCTACATCTCTTTAATCTATTGCAAGCCATTTAATTTCCAACTTTAAAAGAAAAAATATATTTTTATCCCTTCTCTATAATATTTCTGCTTCTTTTTGATATAATTTGACTTTGTAATTGATTTCTTTTTGGATCTAAAAAATTCTGTGCTAAATTATTTGTAACATGTCTAAGCAATCATATTCTGTTGCATTTTATACAAGTGATTACTTCACTAGTAAATCATTCTTGCTTTATATCAGATGCTTTGAATCAGATTTGTCATAAGTTTAAAACAAAGTCATTGCTTTCTCCATTCAGATTGCCATTGCAAACAAACAAGCTGAAGCTGTGGCTTCGGCTTGGTTTTGCTGTCATTTATTCCATTAAAATCAATGGAGTTGTACCAATGTAAGCCTGATGTAGGAAAGAATCAATTTCTGTAAACCTATAAAAAGTCTAAATCATAGATATGTATAGCTACCTGTGTAAAAATGTATAAATATGATGATAATTTTCAAATATCACAGAAAATATAGAAATATTTTATACATCAACAGGTTCAATTGCATGCAAATAACATGCACATTATGCATCCCACTGAAATGCATTCTGGTTTATTTCAGAGAAAATATGATGATACTGGTCTAATAAACTATGCAAAGTCACACATTACTCTTAAATTATCAAGATGAAAATCTCTATCTTCTTACAAAATAACTAATACATACCTAATAGGAAAAAAAGAATGTTATTTAGACTCATTAATATGATTTGAATAGTCCCCTTGTTAATAAAACCTCTTTTTTCTTTTTTTTTACTGCTTAATAGAGAAGAAAATCACGTTATTCGGACCTTGACTTTGAAGTAAGTTTTACTGAATTATTCCTGAATATTAAAAGTATTTTCCTAAAAGTAAATGTGAAGTGTTCATTTTAGCAGATTTTAGCCTTCTGGCCTAGTAAATGTGATAGGGTTGTTCAATTGGTACTGTACAGAACATGATGAACAATTCATTAAAACTACTTTGGTGCAACTTGTTTGCAAAATATTCTGAGATCAGACTGTCATATTGCAATATTAACCATCATGATTTCAGTTTTTAAATTCTTTGCCTTTTCATTTTCATCTGGGTTTGGTTTTTTTGATTTTTTTTCTCTTTTTTTTGGCTGGCTATCTACTTACTGGAACAGTGTGACACTCTTATAGGACAGGCTAAATCACAGCAGAAGTTTGCTTTGCACAAGAAATTTTCAATAATTTCTTTTCTCTTCCTTCAATACTACTTTACTGAAATATGACTTTCACATCCAAGGAGTGATTATGGATGTGTCAAATTTTGAATGACATAGTGCTGCAGGTGTCAAAGCTTATGGATCACATGCTATATAAAAAATTAAGTTCATGTAAGGTTCTTTAGGTTGGATATGCATAATTTCTGACTTAGATCCTGTCAAGTGAGAAGGTTTAGTTGTGTTCATTAATGACCATTTTGTTCTCAGTCAATACAATTAAGTCTCTTAGAGATTTGTTTGAAGTTTTTCTCTCTGATTTCTACCAGAAGGAATACAGCAGTTAGTTTTCAAGGGGCTGTTCATAATTTGAGGTTTTCACATAGGTTGTCTATTCGTGCATAGAGGTAGTTTGATATAATATATTTTGTGTGTCTCCAAAGAAACTGAACAATTATATTTGCATAGAACCTACAGATTGTGGGCTAAAATTTGAAAGCCTGTGATCAGCTCCTATCAACCATAGCTCAAAAACTCCCCTGTTTGCAATTACCCTAAATATGCTGTAGGATAAATGCATAGGAAGGAAGAAGAAATACATGAAACAATAACAAAATTCTGATGAGCAAGCAACTCTAAAATTAAATTCAGTCAGAAGTTTTATAACTGTAGTGATATAAAGAATTCTAAGTTTTAGTGGTTTTGTCATTGAAAAGTAGAAATATTACAATGAGAGCATTCTCTGTGGCAACAGATACTAAAACATTCTTCCTGTCACTCAGGAACATAATGCAACACCAAATAAACACCCACAATGCGGTACACATTTCTCTCAAGAAACAGGATTCCTCATTACATAATTTCTCTTGTCTCCATGGTTTCACAGACTCACGGAATGGGTCATTTTGGAAGTGACCACAGAATGGGTCATGTGGTCCAACCTCACTGCTCAGGCAGGGTTATCCTAGAGCACATGGCACAGGATTGTGTCCAGATGATTATTGACTAGCTCCAGTGAGGGAGACTCCACGTCTCTGGGCAGTCTGTGCCAGTGCAAAGTCACCTGCACAACAAAGAAATTCTTCTTCATATTCAGGAACTTCCTGTGCATCAGTTTCTGCCCTTTACCTCTTGACCTGTTGCTTGGCACCACTGGGAAGAGCCTGGAAACCTCCTCAACACCACTTTTTAGATACTGATGGACAGTGATAAGGTCCACTCTCAGTTGTCTGTTTTCAAGGCTGATCAGTCCAAATTCCCTCAATCTTTTCTCAAAAGATCGATGCTTCAATCCCTTAATCATCTTTGTTGCCCTCCCCTGGAGTTGCTCCAGGAGCTCCATGTCCCTCTTCTACTGAGGAGCCCAGAACTGGACTCAGAACTCCAAATGTGGCCTAACCAGGGCTGAGTAGAGGGGCAGGATCACATCCCTAGACCTGCTGGCAGTGCTTTTCCTAATGCACCCCAGACACTATTGGTCTTCTTGGCCACAAGGGCCCTGCTGGCTCATGGAGAGCTTGTTATCCATGGGTCTTCTTCCATGTTGTCCATGGACACCCAGGTTCTTCTCTGAAGAGCTGCTTTCCAGCAGGTCAGCACCCAGCGGTTCCTGGTGCAGGGGATTATTCTTCTCCAGGTGCAGGATCCTGCACTTCCCTCTGCTGAGTTTCAGACAGTTCTCTGCTCACCCCTCCAACGTGTCCTGGTCCTTCTGAAGGGCTGCACAGCCCTCTGGGGCACCAGCCATTTCTCCCAGCTGTGTGTTGTTGCTTATTTACACCTTTTTCTTAACTTGTTTGCAGTATTGCTGTTCCATGGCCTGGCATTTTTAGGATTACTATTAAAATGCAGGAAGATACTTTTTTGTAAAAAGGAAAGGATGGGGCCGCTGGGAGTGAGTGCTGAGGAACTGAGAGCATCAGCAATACTGTGCCAGTTGCTACTGTGTTTTACAAGTATTGATGCAGACTAACCCCATCTCACCCCCCAGCTTTATGATTTTTCTGATTAAGTCTGTGGACTTTTCTGTATCCTTACACATAGCATGACTGTCTAAGGTAAAATAAAATTAAAAAGCCAAAAAATGTTGAAATAATGTGGTGTGGCCAAAATGCTGCTCTTTGGATCCCCCAAAGCAGCTTGACTGCAAAATGGAATACAGTCTGGAGGTAAGATCACGCCAAAGGGATTGAAATTCTACTTAAATTTTTAACACTTTCTCTGCTTTGTCTGTGACCAGTGCCAGCTGGCACTCTCTGAGACAATGCCCTTCCATATTTCTGAGGATTCCAAATCATAAAATGACATGGGTGTGATTCTAAAGATAACAAACGTTAAGTATGCAGTGTGGACAAGGGTGGGACAAGTTTGGCGACTTCTGTCCTTTTCCTTTTAACACTCCCTCTGCAGTCTCTACACCCTTAACCTTTCACATGTGTCTCTATACACATTCAAGACAAATACTCCAGCTATGTCAATCTTAACAAATTAGACATTTGAGGGAATATTCCTGGGTGCCAAAAATGCCAGCTTTTAAATGGATTAGTTTTTAGAAAGACTGTCGCTATTTTCATCTAGACCACCCTTGTCTCTCCAAGAAACTCTTGAGTGTCATTAAGGAACTCAGTTCAATCTGGGTACCATTCACAACAGACAATTTGCTTTTAGACTAAGAGAATTTAATAGAGTTTAGTATTCATGGAGACCATTCCTTGTTAGATGTTGCCAGAGAATAGTTTTGGACATGTTTGACTTATTACTATATACTTACTCATGGTTTCATATTTAAAATAAAAAAGAAAATAAGATTATTCTAGTGGCTTCCAATGGAACATTCACTTTCATATAAATAATTTGAAACAAAAACAATAAAAATACATTTAAAAAATACAGGAGAAAATCCATTTTCTCGAAGACACACAGAAGAACACAAAGCCACCTGCTATGCAATATGAACACAACGAGACTAAGAACAGGGCTTAGTCTATACATAATAGTTTCTGCTGCATAATATACTGTCCACAGTTAGAATCTGTAAAACACTGACTAATCTAGTTGAACTTTGAAGTTTGCTAAATGAACAGTCAACATAAAATAACTTTACAGCTCTTTTCTTGCTATTAATAAAGATAAGTTTGGACTCATTCATGCAGTCTGGTGTCCAAAACATGAGCAAAATTATTGATCTGGACATTTTGGATCCTCTCTGCCACAGGCTGTGCTAACCCCAGCTAAGTGCCCTCCAACTCTTGTCATTTTTTCTCTACAGCTGGACAGGTAGCTTTTTCATTAAGTCTCAGCACTAACAGTTAGCTGTCAGATCAAATAAAATTCATTCTAATTATGTTGAACAGAAATACAGATGCTGTAGAAATTCCCAGGAGGGTTTTATAATAGGTGAATGCTGGCAGTTACAAAAACATACAGGAGAGCTAAACAGTACTATTGGCATGCATTTTAGGATTCAAGATCACAATTACCTTTACATTTTATGAGAGACTCTGACTTTTGGATTTCCCCAGTCACCCCACTCTCTCATTTTTATCAGCCATTCATTGGATTATTCTGTTAACAACATTTATGCCAAATAATTCAGAAAATGCCTTATTACCTTGATTGCCAGGAGTCAAGGCATCGCTTGCTCTGAGGGAGAACAAGGATACACAGAACAAGTGTGAATACTAGACTGTCTTCTTTCCTTTCCACAGATCAGTAGACTTGCACCAATAATAGTGTTAAATTGATCACTGCTTGCTGGAGCTGCATTCTTTCAGAATTTCATCTGCCATAGCTATTTGTTGTAATGCTACTATAACTCACAAAAGCTTAAAATCATTTTCTTACTAACCTGAAGACATCTCTTTAAGGCAACGGTAAAAAATAAATATGCCTGCAGGTAAAAATTATTTCCTGTTCCCAAGTTTGGCAACTGATCATACCTAAAACATCTTGAAACAGCAGCATGTTTCCATTCGAGGTCTGGGAGGGCATTCCCCCATCTGTTCTTTCTACTTAGCTGCTTTGTACAAGATTTGAGAGAGACCATTTTTAACTGCAACAATGTAGAAAATCTCCAAGGCAAATTAAATTACCTGGTATTGGTGATGATGATGATGATATTGGTGTTTATGAGATTGACCACAAATCAGGATCAGTGACTAGCTTAGGTTGAAAGGGGCCTTAAACGTCATCTCGAGCCAAGCCTGAGCCGCTGGCAGGAGCACCTTCCACTAGACCAGGCTGAGCCTCATCCAACCCAGCCTTTAACACTTCCAGTAATGGGGGATCCACAACTTCTCTGGCTACCTGTTCCAGTGTCTCATCACCTTCATCATAAAAGTCTTTTTTCTATATCTAATCTATGCCTACCCTCTTTCAGCTTAAAGCCATCACCACTTATCCTGTCTCTATATGTACTTGTAAAAAGTCCTTCTCCAGCTTTCTTGCAGGCCCCCCTCAGGTACTGCAAGGCTGCTGTACAGTCTCTCCAAAGCCTTCTCATCTCTGCTAGAGATGAACAGCCCCAATTCTCTCAGTCTGAATTCATAGAAGCCCTCCAGCCCTCAGATCATCTTTGTCACCCTCCACTACACTCACCCCAACATGAACCTTTGGTTGGGAACCCCAAAGCTGAATACAGTACTGTAGGTGGGGTGTCATTAAATATTCATGAGTATATTTGTCTTCAGTTAGAGTTCAGCTAAAGCCCTATCAAAAATAAAAAGGGAGCTGGTTACAGAGTTATGTTCTAAGTTCTCCCTATCTTGCTGACAGCCATCCGCACTCTGAATCCTTTTCTGTGAGTAGGTGATCATCAGAGCAAGGCATAGACTCTTCAAAACACACACTCTATCTGACTGATGAGTAGAAATGTGGAAGGAGTGTCAGTTCAGCTTGACCCCCTTTAGGGTGTGGGGCACAGGATTTATGGAACCTTCAGGAGACACCACAAGAAGATGTGTGTCTGCAGCCCGGTGGCTGACTCTGGTGCTTCTGGCCGGGATGCAGCATCAATGGGCATCTGTGCAGCTGCACCTAAAGAAAAAAGGGCAGCACAAGTTCATTTTCCATCCTTTTCAGATCCTGATGCTAAGTCATCCTAGGATTAGTGGTCAAGACCTCCAGCTTTGTATTGTTAAAACTTAGTATTTCTAAGGTTAATAACCTGGAGTTGTCCACATTGCTCATTTAATAGAGAAAACAAGAATAACATGGTACAAATACTTTGTAGGTTGCTTTCTCGTAAAAGAGAAAGAGTTACCTAACCAAGCATATTTTCTAGAAAGGAGATAAGATGGTGCTTTCTAACCAAAAATTTTTCAAAAGTCTAGAAATTGAGACTTAAATTTGGAAATTTAAGTTGCTGCACCTTCAGTTCAGATTGTTCTTTATAAGCAATAGGGAGGGAGTGGGTGTCAGTGGGTAGGAATTATGGAATGGAAGCCAGGAAAACACAAAGTAACCAAAAGATCCATGGGTACATGTTTATACCAGTCATGCTGCTATAAAGAATAAAATGTAAAGATTTTTTTTCTGGCAGAGTTCCCAGTGCAAGTATTTTATTTCTCCTCCCACCTGCTTCTCCTCAGGAATAATGTAGTGAACTGAGTAAGACATTTGCATTATTCATGTTTGCTATTTAATGACATCTTGGGTCCATGATTAAGGAAAAGATACCAGAAAGTAGCTTTCTCTATATTCCCAGCTTTGTACTAAAAAGTTTCCAAATGGAGATACTTGTTTCACAGCCTTATGTTATTTCCTGCTTTTTAGAGCTAGTGTTTTAACCCACCAAAACTGTTTTATTCCCATGACCATGTCTCCTTTTTTAAACCAATAATAATATTTGAGGTAGAACCCTTTTTTTTAAATTTTATGTATGTGAAAATTGCTAAATACTCTTGTCTACCATAGCAGCAATATCTGAAAAGAATCCCTAGGAAGTCACTTAAGTAAAACTCCCCTCATAAATTTTGTTAGCTATGTCTAGTTAAATTACCTTTTGCAAGGAGTTTATTACCAAATACTGCAAAAGGTTTTCCCTTATTCACCCCACAACTCAAGTTAATAGGTCTTTAATTGCTGATGTCTCATGTCTCTTTGTGAGACATATTGCCAAACTCCTTTCCTCAGAAGTGAACAACTTCTCAAGCTACTGTGTGGCTGTATTAAAGTTAATAAAGATATTAGAGCATAGCAGTAGAAATTCCTGGCTAAGAGAGCAGACACATTTCAGGAAATCTCTAAAGACATAATGCAAATGAAGGGCAAAGTTGGCATTGATAAAGGAATATTGAGAGTCAGCTGTTGCCACTCCTTTTTAAAAGGTACTAACCTAGGCTTGGCAGGGGTGTTACTTGATGGAAAAGGTCACACTCAAGCACCACATACATAAGTTTTCAGGGTTTGACTCACAACTCCAGGGAAAATCAGGCTTGACACAAAGTCAGGACTTGCACAAAGGCTTGTGTTCTGCACCTTGGCTGTCAGCATTCCTGGCTGCTGCCGTGGCTGTAATTCAAGTTCAAGCAGTTACAGAGCTTAAGGAAAGCAAAGCCAAGCCCCTCCACTGTTGGGCTGAGGTGAAGCATCCTCAGAGCCTCCCATCCCCAGGCCACAGAACCATGAGATTGGTCAAACAGCAAGCAGAGGCTGCTCTGAATCCATTACTGAGCATGAATTCCCTTTGAAAACAGCTCTGATGAGCATACCTTACAATCTAGGCTTGAAAACAGGCTTCACTCTCCAAGTAGCTGCCCAGGCAGAAACATGGCTGAGGCCTGTGCTCTGAGGTGTGCATTGTGGGGGCTCTTTGGGGTCACCCCTCTTTGGGGTCACCCCTCTTCCACAGGAATGCCAATATTCAAATGCAAGAATTCATTTCTGTGGAAGAGTGCCCTCAGCATGGGCTAGAGGGAGGACAGTTTCCGATTTCTTTGTCCATGAAATAAGAAAGCAAGTAAAATTGAAAAAATGTGGCTACTTTTCTTAATATGAATGCAATTTCAACTGCATTTTATGATGATTTGAATGACAAGAAGATGTCTAATTAAAAAGACATAACATTTTGGGGGGTTTCCATTTTGAGCCAAGATTTCTGAGTTCAGCATTCTCATAAAAATTATTCCAACAGGGACCATTTAAAAGTGCTGTTGCTTTCCTATAGAAATTAAAATTTAAGCATCTATGCTGAAAATAGAAGTTCTAGAAAATATTCTTGATACTTGAGAAAAACATTCTTCTGAGAAATTGCCATTACTTTCAAGAAACTTCCAACCTAACATTTGTGGCCTCTAATTTCAACAACTTAATAAACATAGGGTTAAAACAGTCTCTTGTACACAGGAGGAGCATTAAACACAGCAGAGAGAATGGCCAGGGCAATTCACTTCCTTTGGTCAAATCTATAGGGAAAAGATGACCCTGCCAAATTAAATTTACTTTATTATGTTCGAAAAAGTAATGCTTCTCTTAAAAAAAAAGCAATACAAAGAAACACAAAACAAAACAACCGGATTCAATTATATATATAAGCAAGTATATTCCATTTTGCAGAAGGTCATGCATACAAGAAAGAGGCATATGGAATTGTTTCAAGAGTTAAATCAGAAATTTCAGACTCTGGACAGATTTCGGGATGTACCAAAATCAGGCAGTATGGTAAGTGTCCTTCTATTATATTTAAAATATGGTGGATCCTAAACAACAGTGAAACAAGAGCCTTTTGAGTCCAGTGCATTTCCCAAGAAGACCTGACCTTTAGGTACCTCAGAAATGAGAACCAAAGCTATTTTCAGTAATCCAGCCTATGACGAGACTCGTTACATTCTACAATTAGACCACAACTAACTCACTAACATCATTATAGATGACAAGTAATTGAGCTGCAGGGAATGCATTTCAAATCTGTATGTGCCTGCTGTGTCTAAGGGCCTTTATTCAGAAAAAGCAGCTCACTGATAGAATTTGACCAATAAAGCTTTTCCTCTAGCTAGGCAAGGGGATAATAAATTAGATACTACAAACAAGTCCAGATGGGTTTACCTGTACATGCAATTGTCCAGAAAGCACACAAGATCTCTGTAATGCCATGTCTTTTCCAAAACAGATTTATAAATATTTACCATGGGAAAAGCAAAAATTAAATCATCCTGAGTTGAGGCTGCTATCATCATAATTCAAATTTATACACACACACTCATACACACATGCATAACACTCTGACTACACCTGATAATGAGAGCAAGGAAGTAGTTGATTCTACCTAATTAAAACAGCTAATTTAGTCTGACATATTTTTATCAGTAATATTTTGATTAGTAATAATTTTATATAATTTTATAATGTGAAACTTGCATATTAAATGGAACTGAGCTAGAATCATTGTATTCTATAACTTTTTCAGAAGAACTGCTTTCAGACATGAAGAAGAGGTATTAAGCAGATGTGAGGCCAATGGATTTACATCTTTTACACCATCTTAATCCAGCAGAAATTTAGCCCTGATTCTTTGATGAACCTTTATCTGTGATATGTGTTTTTTTGTATCAAGTTCTCACTCACTCCTCCTTTTGAGATCAGCTGACATGTAATGTTTTCATTTGTCTCCCTACTTGAGATTTGCTATTCACATAAAGCTTGAATTAATTCAAAATCTCAAAGGGAATCTCAGTGGAAGAGTTGTGTTTACTCTGTTTCACATTGGTGCTGTGCTTTTGAAAAGTCTGCTAATAAAAGCTGCCTAGAGGAATGGTCTGTTTGTGAGACAGTCAGAGAGTGATCCAGGTACCTAAATATAGGCATCTCAGGCTATTTTAGACAGAGGTCTTGGTTTACATCACAGTACAGGCAGCAATGACACAGGGCTCAAAGGAGACCTGCAACTCTCGTGAAAGATAGTTGGAGATCAAGCAGAAAGTTCAAAGGCATCTTAGATGGTGCAAAAATACTGGATTTTAGCAACTAAATCCCACCCATCACTTTACTGCAGAAATCTCTAATTAAATTGGTCCATCAAGTCTTTTACCTTATAAAAGGTAGCATTAAAAAAAAAATTTAAAATCATTCAGTAGAAAATAACGACCTTTCAGTCTGTTAATCCTAATATACATGAGCTCATCCACCTGCAAGGCAAGGTGGCTCTCACAGCATTTTCAACGTTTCTGTCATTCTGCCATGCACCTGCCCCAATTTAAAATCCAGCTGGCAGTCTCTGTTTCAATCCACACCATATTTCAAGCCACAAACTCTTCTCTATTACCTTCCTTTCTCTTCTCCCTCTTTTCTCCCACTCTTAGAAAGATGTCTATTGGTACTGGATCTCTCAGCCCATTCCTCTCACATTGGTTCTTGTGAAAGACAGGGCTTAGCTGGCAGCTCAGGTGAGGAGCCTGCCAAAGTGCTGATTGTTCACAGAGAAAGAGTCGCAGCGGTGCCGAGCACCCGCCAGCCTGGCTCCCTGCAAAGCCATTTCCCCTCTGCAGCTTCTGTGTCTCATGAGAGCACGTCAGCAATCAGCCTTATAAGTGGAAACTGCATTATTTCATCCTTGATTTTAATTCTTCTTTCTTTGGTCTTCAGGAGAACTCAGGACCCAGCAAGGCTCCATGGGACAGTTTCAAAACCACAGGTGACTACCAACACTATACAACGATAAATGTATTAGACACAGAGGCAAAAGATGCTTTAGAACTCAGACCAGCAGAATGGGAGAAGTGTCTGAACTTGCCTTTAGACGTGCAAGAAGGTGACTTTCAAACAGAAGTTTAACAAAAGCGAACTGAACAAAACAGAAACAAAGTAAAAATAATTCATTGCACTGACAGTAAAAAGACTTTGGGAATCCTGACGATCCTGACACTCCTGTCTGAACATTGCAACTCCTTTATGTCAGGCTCTTCCTGTGCCAAATGTCAGTGGTTTTTTTCGTACAGTTTATTCCCACTAGTGCGGCTAGTGGAGAACCAGGTGTACAATTCTTACCATCGTGTGTTGTAAGTACCCGTGGAATGGATTTGTAAGGTAATCTTTATAGATAAACCTCAAGCAACGATTCATGTTGTAACAGCTTCATCTGGTTTAGTTTTCAAAAAACTTCACCATGAAGCACAATGTATATATTTATGCAGTTTTTAAAGTTTATAACAGTCTGTTTGGCCATTACTACACTTTTTACTTTATAATATAAAAGCAAAGTTTTTGTCATTAAATGAATGTCTGTTGAGCTACATTCTTCATTGCTTTAAATGCAATAAAGTAATAATCTCACTTTTATATGAATAATATATTTCACATCTTTATTATTGCAGTTTTCTCTGGAAAGCTCAGAATAGCTTTCTCTGCTGCAGCTGTGTATAAAATATTTAAAATGTTGTATGGTGTAAATAAACCTTTGTCTACATATCAGTTTCCTAGTGCACTTTATTCCATATTGTTTCTCTTAAATTTGAATATTTATACAATTTTCTATAAAACACAAGTATTGAATATGTATTTGCAGTTTTAATAGCATGTTGTATGTAGCTTCTGCAAAAAGTTTCTAAATCATATTAGTAGGCTTGTAGTCATTCTGCATTTTCTTAGGGGGTTTTTTCCAACAATGTACCATATAAATTGGACTTGTCTGAATACTATTACAATTTTTCTGCTTTATTAGAATTTTTGTCTAGTTGTAGAAAGACAAATAATTGAAAATAAGTTAAGTTTCAATGCACAGCACCCAAAAAAACCATTGACTTAGAATCTTGTGCATGCTCTTCTTGCTGTATAACAAAAAATGATCTCAATATAAAAAAAGTTCCTAAGTATTTTAGATTAAAAAAAAAATCCAAACCAATGAACCAAACCCAAAAAAATTAGTCAGTTTCATCATAAATCACAAGCAGAATATGGTTATTCTTTGTATTGAAAATACAGTTAAATTATTAGGAATAGGAAGATTGAATCTCCTTTTCCATGCATAGAATCAAAAGCAGATCTTCAAAACTCTCACCTACAACATAGCTGTGGGGTACAGAGATGGAAGGATATCTCAAACCTTCAGATGTCAGAGTTCTAGAAAAAAGTTTTAAAAACTATTTTGGTTTCTGCTGTACGAAAGTGAATATGCTGCAGCCTACTAGCTGGAGAGATCTCAGAGAGGAAGAAAACATGACCACCAATCTGCTTAGGAAGAGAAAAGATAAGAATAGAGGCGTGTCAGTGAGAACTTAACCCAGAGAGTTGGAAGAGGAAGATCAGCATCCATCTGTTAAGAGAAAAGTACTTAGGATCAACCTTAGGACCAATCTTCAGAAACTGTTTCAGTTTGACAATTTTTTCTTCAGGCCATAAGGTATTTTTAAGCCACAAAAGGGAGCCTGACTTGGCCTACTTTGAGTGAGCACGTCATGCTGAATGAAGACTTCTGTAATCTAATGCCTGAGGGTCTAAATCTTTAAACAAGTAAGAAATAGCTAGCCACCAGCCTGGTGCCAGGTCCAGTAACTGGCTTAGGTGCCTGGAGGTTAGTACTATCACCCTGAGTAAGTTTGCAGACAACACTAAATTGGGCAGGAGTGTTGATCTGCTGGAGATCAGGAAGGCTCTGCAGAGGGATCTGGACAGGCTGGATCCATGGGCAGAGGCCAACGCTGTGAGGTTCAACAAGGCCAAGTGCCAAGTCCTGCCCTTGGGTCACAACAGCCCCATGCTGTGCTGCAGGCCAGGGGCAGAGTGGTTGGAAAACTGCCCAGCAGAACTTGAGGGACTTGAGGGTGCTGGTGACAGCAGCTGGACACGAGCCAGGGTGTGCCCAATGGCCAAGAAAGCCAATGGCATCCTGGCCTGTGTCAGCAAGTGTGGCCAGCAGGGCCAGGGCAGGGATTGTCCCCCTGTACTCAGCACTGGTGAGGCCACACCTGGAGTGCTGTGTCCAGTTCTCTGCCCCTCAATTTGGGAAGGATGTTGAATTGCTGGAATATGTCCAGAGAAGGGTCTAGAGAGTAAGTCCCATGAGGAGCAGCTGAGGGAGCTGAGGTTGTTTAGCCTGGAGAAAATGAGGCTCTAGGAAAATCTTATCCCTCTCTACAACTCCTTGAAAGGCGACTGTAGCCAGATGGGGTCGGTCTCTTCTCCCAGGCAACCAGTGACAGGATGAGGAAGTGGCCTCCTTTGCATCAGGGGAGGTTTGGGTTGAACATCAAGAAGAATTTCTTCACAGAAAGGGTGGTTAAGCATTGGACTGAGCTGCCCATGGATGTGGTGGAGTCTCCATCTCTGGAGTGTTCAAGGAACAGCTAGACGTGTCACTTAGGGCTGTGGTTTAGTTGACAAGGTGGTGTTCAGTCAAGGTTGGACTTTATGATCTTGGAGGTCTTTTCCAACCCTAATGTTGCTATGGTTCTGTCATTCTAAATGTGATACATCAGTCAAACAGAACTGGCTGTTTTTCAAGAGGCTGATGCAGAAGGAGGCATATGGCAAGGCTGGCTATGCAGCCTCCTAACTTTTCAGATCAGATAGTGCACCAAAAACCTCTCACTACATACAACAGAAACTGCACATTTTTTAAGGATTTCATTCCATATGGTAAGAAGTCTCAGAGCATGTTTTACAAATTTATGATTTTTGAGCCCAAATGAGGAAACTTAGACCCCTGAATCCAGATATAAGCCTTAGCATCCTCCCTGACTAATCTAAACATAATACAAATCTTGAACACCTTGGTATTTCAATAACTGTAATGCAGAAATTATTTGTATAAACTTTATATCATCCAACTCCAGTTCAATGATGGTCTAGTTACAACTGTAGAAAGCTTAGGGTAGGCTGCAAACTTACCCAGGAAACGTGATAAATCAGTTTACACTCAATACACTGCTGACCCAGTTGTGTTGTTATTAATAACTCAGTGGATTCAGGTTTAGCATTAGCCTGGGTGTTTGTGCATCACACGGCAGTCACAGATGTGACTTTCAGTGAGCAGCAACATCCAGTGTGCTTTCAGTGAGCAGCAACATTCAGTGCCTCTTTATTTAGAGTTGGTGCTGCTCTGAGCAGAAAATTCTAGGCATTTTTATTTTCTTACGTATTTCATATTTAGAAAATAAAATTATGCTGAAACCCAGTATATTTACCTACTGATTTGACTGCTTCCTATTAAAACAGAGTTTGTTTCCCATAAGAAAGATGCCATTCATACTTGCAGTTTCTGCTCAATGTCTCTGAAATTATTCATGTCAGACTGAGCCCAGCAGGAGAGTACAAACTTTTATGCACTGGCTTTAATGCATATAAAGCACTGAGCAGATGTTTGGCATTTTATTATATGCAAATAAGAATTAAGTCAGGACTCCCTAAATCATGCTAGACACAGACATGACAGGAGGCCCTGCATCTGCCTGCCAGCTCGTGCCACTCTGCATGGCCTGGCTACCCCAGCTGGGGCCCAGCTGCAGCTACAGAAAGGTTCAGGTGTTTGAGGGTGGTTCAGCTGTTTGAGGGCTCAGCCAATGTTTCTGTCACCAACACTGGAGGAGACTGAGGCAGCTGAGCTCAGCCCAGGGTTTACCCAGAAGCAACACAAAATACACATTCCTTAGATTTATATACAAGAGAAAAAAATATTTTTTATTAAAGGCTTCATTTTCTCAACAGTTTAAATACACATTAACAGTTGTATAGAACCCTATAGAGTTTCTCTGTCTCCTTCTTACATGCATATTCAGGGAAAGATTTTTTTTTCCCTTGGCAAGTTAATGCTAAAGAAAATATGGTCTGGACTTTTCAGTGTAGGGAAGCCGTGCATACAGGAAATCTAGCCAAGCTGCCAAAGGTCACTCAACAAGAATTCAAGATGTCAAGGATTTCAGATCCAAGCCAGTGTAACGGGGTTTTGTGTTTCTACCAAAATTATTTGCTACACAGGCCTTTGCCAAAGTGATGCTATTTACCCCAGAAACGTGGAGGTAAACTATGAATTAGTCACTATTAAACTTCAGCTCACGCTCTAGAATATCTCTTGGAGATAAGAAAAGAGGAAAGTGTAAGTGATGCTACAAGGGATGAGAGGGGGGATAGCAGTGCTGCCATCCTGATGCACCTTTGGAGTGCCAGTGGTTTAATGTTGGCACATATCTAATGCTAATGACTGTTTATGATGAAGACTTGGGAAATAGACAAAAAGGGCTAGAGGTCTTTTCCATTTAATTAACTACTGAGTCTGAGTTCTTCTCTAGCAGTGTATCAGTGCTCCTGGAAGTGTTGTCCTGACACTCCTCCTTTGAGATTGTCATTCATTTCCATGACAATGAGACATAAATCATCCAATATTGTTTTACACAGGATTAAACTGGGATGATCTCTTTTAAAAAAAACAAAAACAAACAATGAAGCAAAAACACACCCAAGCCCCAAGCTGTATCAGGAGAAATGTTCTCTGATGCTTTGGCTTCTCTCTGTTTCTCATAGTTCCCAGACCAGGTTTAACAAAGTCCTCCTTCCCCCTTGGACAGGGAAGCATCCTTCCCCCCTGGAAGGATCCATCACAGAATCAGGAGAATGCCTTCCATTGGGCTCTCTGAGGGGATATGGAAATCTCTGTTGGCAATCAGCAGATGGAGACATGCTCTGATAGCAGAGTCTCAGTTCCTCGGGTGTTAGCGCGAGGCTGTGCTGCATCTCTGGATAAGGCACCAGAAGCAATTTTTAGGAGCAAACTTTATTTCCCTCTCTCAGAAAAGTGCCATAGAGTTCACTTGTGCAATCCAACCCCTTCTCATGTGCTGAGGGAGGAATCCAGAGAGGTACCCAGCTGAAGATATGCTTGGGGAGCTGTGGTTCATCTCTAGCCAGCTCTCAAACAGTGCAATGCTGTAATCTTTTCTGCTTACTCTTTTAGAAACATCTTTCTTTGCAAGGAAAGCACAAATGGCCTCACTAAGAGAAATTCAATTACAGATAAGATAGGCATGGCTACCAACCCTAGCACTCCCACTGAAGTGTTTTGTCCATTAATTACAATGTAGGATAAAGTAAGAGCCATTTATCTGGTTTTGACAAAATTGCCTCAAGCTGCATTGGACCATCCTGTGGCACTGAGTTACTCCAATTAACTATGCTACAGTACTGATCCTCTTGTTTGTTCTTCACTGGTGTCATTTTATACCTCATTACTTCTTATGAAGAACAGTTAATAACTAACCAATTCAACTTCCTCCCTCAACTATATAAGTTACTGCTGTTGGCCCCACAGTTGCCTCTTTTTTCAGGATTACACACCCCTGCTCAGTTAGTTCCCATGTACAAATCCTTCTCTGATTTCAACTATCCCTTTGTCCTTTACAGCTTTTTCAAGTCTGCTAAAGTTCTTAAATTAGTTCAGTAAATCCATTAGAGTATTCTCTCAGTAAAACTCATTAGAGTATTCTGTTTGTTTCATGCAGAAAAAGAAAAAACTCAACGAGGAAGCTTCTAAAATTCCTTTTTATTCAGTAGGAGAAAACAAAACCACAGAAATACTGAAACTTTCACTTTTTTATCTAACTGTATAATGGAAAATGCACCATCCCTTTAAGCAAGAAATGGGCATCAGCAGCTTCTCTTCAGTAAATCTCTTGATGAGTACACTGAAATATTTTTTTTTGCTGCTCCTTCTCCCTGGTGACATGAAGGCCGACTTTCTTTCCTAAGTTGCACTGTTGCACCAAGACTCACAGAGATCTCTGCAGCCCACTGACTAGGTAAATGTCCAAAAGTGAGCAAGGACTATGTGAATCCTTTCAGATGGAGTAATAGCTGTTTCCCACACCCTGGAAGTGTGCTGAATTCTCAGCTTTTATTTCAATTTTGGTGAACCTCCTTCCTCTAGCTGTGTGTTCAGAGTGATGCCCATCACTTCCTGACTCTTCCTGAAAACACAGAATGGGCATCCAAGAGAGGGAAGAGAGCTTGGGATCTGCTGCTCATGTCTGCTCATCCCTGTGACTTAAGGTCCTCAACAGAGGTGGGATTGAAGGAAAACTCTGGTCTCAGTGCTTGTTTTCTTGGTGATTACCTTGGGCAGCTATTGGGAAGCCCAGCTGGAGATGTTTACTTTGTATGCACTGTATAAGCAGATAATGTGCCTTGTCCAACACATGGAGGCAAAAATAGGAAACAGGCACCTAATGCACAGGCACAGCATGATGCAATGCTGGCCATCAAAAAATCCAAGTCCTTTTGTGGAGCAAATCCTTAAGAATTGAAATACTTTAAAAATCTGGTTCTCAGAATCCAGTTTTAAGAACTGCAAAAAAATAGTGTTTATTCCTATTATCAGTTGAATGATTTATTGAATTATGTCCCTACCCTAAATTATTGATTCAGGAAATTAAAAAAAGTGATGCCTGAAGGACCTCACAGTATTAAAAACAAACAAACAAACAAATAAATAAACAAACAATCTGGATTTGATTAGTATGTATGTATGTAGATGTTCAGCTTCTTATTTGGTGTCTCCTTGGACTCAACCACTTTCTTTCATGCTCTTTTCAAGAGCTATATATTAGAAAAATATTTTCAGAGCTGTTTTCAGCAATTAGGTTCCTAAATCAAGCAAGAGTTATATATGGTTTGTAAAGACAGATAGGTAGACTCCTTTCTATCTAATTTATAATTCTAACCAAAACATCATCCTATAAATATTTCAGGCACAGAATTCTGCAGGGCAATCTAACTCTGCCTATTGTTGCTATCCAGGTTATTTTTGCAACCTGCAGAAAAAGAGAAGTACCTCTGAAGCCCAACTAGACCCAGCCAGTTCTCTAAGTACAGATTGATTGCACGAAGAATTTAAAAGCCTCATGAGGGCAATAAAATTCTTCTAAATTAAGCATCAGATTTAGTAGGATTTAGACATCAACTCATGAGCTAAAGTCTAAATTCCCATTATAATCACTGAAGAACAGGTCAATACAGCCAATGGAGTCTGAAAGGCAGTTCAGCTTTACCAGAAGAAGGATGCAGTTGGTATGAGATGAATCACATTTTGTGAAACATTTACATGGGGACTGCACACTGACATGAAAACTTCACCCCACATCTAGAATGACACTAGTTCTTACATGGGAATCCCACTCCAGAGGAGGAGTTTCTCAGATGCTCCAGGATATCCTGCTTCCAGCTATTAATTAGGGAAGGCATGGGATTATGGGTGCCATGTTGGATTTCCCAACTTCCTATGAATGGCAGAGCTACCCCCACTATCACACAGTGCCACTTTTTAATCAGAATCTACCCTGCCTGCCCCTCTTTTGAACATTCACTTTCTCTATGATTTTATTGTTACGCCTCTAAATCCTGTATGTGGATTATCCAGATTCTCGTCCTCCTGAGAGGCAAAGGACCCCAGCCCAGGACAATTAAGAGGCTGCCAAGTATCAGTAGACTGTAAAGAAGCAAATTCTGGAAGATTAATTATGGGTCAGGCAGGCATGACGGAGTTATAGAGCCAGGAAAATTACGGTGTTATGCTTTGAGCTGATGTTAGATTTCAGCCACAAGTGGTGTGCTAGAATATGAATGCTTGCCTGGCACTGCAGTCTTGATTTTTCACTCTGTGAGAATCTCCTAAAAATTGGGCAATAGTCAAGCTACCTTTTTTTTGGACTCCAGCCCTCCAATGCTCTTATTTCTGTTTACACAGAGGCCAGACTGGAGGAGATGACAAGTTGGTTTAACAGGGGCAGTGTGTGATGCCTTCCTGAAACTCAAAATGTGGTGGTTCAAACCATTCTCAGATTAGTGGGATGGGGAAGCTTTCCAGCTTCCTTATACTGTCTTCTGACCAGCAAATAATTATGCAAAGAAGGAAAGCCAATCCCCCCCTCAGAGCAGATAAAGCCATAGCAGTTAGTGGGTAGACTCAGGCCATGCCATCTGAGGAAAAAATTACACACTATAATTGACACAAAAACATAGGGATGGTTTCTCAGTGGCTCCCTAACCAATTAGTTTAAAACCAACCAGTTCTCAAGGGAGATTATACAGAAGTAGAAAGGAAAATCTCTTACACCATAAAAAACCCTCCAATTATCCTTACACCATAAAAAACCCTCCAATTGCATGAGAAAGGAGGGAATAATGTTTTGTATTACAGTCCAACCCTAATCCATAACACAAATGGTGGCTTTCAGGTTTTATATGGAAAATATATTTTAAAAAATTCATTATCTCTCAACTAAGAAAATAAGAGAATATTATAAACTTTTAAAACATGCTTAATTCTTGGTCTGAAATAACTGTCCATAATTTCATCATACATAATTAAAAAAAAAAAAAAAAAGGTTCCAAATCATCTGTCTCAGATCCATGTTATAACATGATGGCTACCTTTTGGGGGCTGTGCTGATTTTGCCCGGGTTAGAGTTAACTTTCTTTACAGTGGCTGGCATGAGGCTGTGTTTTGGATTTGTGCTGAACACAGGGTTGATTAATTATAGAGATATTTTTGTTATGCTGAGCAGGGCTTACACAGAGCCAAGGCCTTTTCTGCTTTTTGTACCACCAGCCTGGTGAGGAAGCTGGGGCTGCATGGGAGGCTGGGAGGAGACACAGCCGGACCGGTGACCCAAAGTGACCTAAGGGATATTCCAGAGCATGGGACATCATGCTCAGTGTGTGCAGTGGGTGGGAGAAGGAGGAAGGTTGGAGTGAGGGTGTTTTTTTTCCCAAGTCACTGTCACTTGTGATGGAGTTCTGCTCTCCTGGAGATGGCTGAACACCTGCCTGCCCATGGGCAGCAGTGAATTAATTTCTGGGTTTGCTTCACTCATATGCATGGCTTTTAAATTGCGTTTATCTCAATCCATTATTTTTTTAGCTTTACCCTTCCAGCTCTCTCCTGGATCCTTCTGGTGGAGGAGAAAGTGAGCAGCTGTGCAGTGCTGATGTTAAACCACAAAAGGGACTATTATCCAGGCAATTAAAAGGTATTACCACATGTACATATATTCAAAGTGAAGAGACTAATTTTGACCTGAAATTTTCATTTTTTTGAAAAAGCTCATTACAAAGATGCATATTAAATTAAAAGAAGATTTTAAGTAATTTTTTTTTGTTTACTTTACAATGGTCACCTAACACCCTGTGTTCCTCTAAAACTGTGATGGCAGTAAAGAAATTAATTAATTTTGGTAATGGAAGTAAAGATCATTCTTTTCACAGCAATTAATAATTGCATAGCAAGAGGTCCCCTATTTTAATAAAGAACCCTCTTTGAGGATGACAGCCTTCAAAGTATGCATCACAACTTCTTAAGAACTCAATGCAAAAAGTCTCCAAAAGTTAGAAAAAAAAACAGTTAAAAAAAGTTAGAAAAACCAAACATCCATTTTTCATGTTGTTTGGAATGAGATCCCAGGACAAGATCCAGGTTTTGCATCTAAATAGGAGGTTAAAACCTCTGCTAGACAACCATTTCTTCCATTTTCAGTACACCTAAAATCACAAAGCACTGGAGAACTTTGGAAACTTCGATGATCTGAAGACACTACAGAGTTTACAATAGGTATGGAAATCAATAGCACATTTTGTATGGGTTATTAGCTGCTAAGTACTTGACCACAAAACTCTGGGTTCTCAGGTAATTTTTTATGTTTTTACCATTTTGAAGTTTTGTGTTCAGAACATTTTCTTCCAGTCTTGGCCAGCTGTGTGGCATTGTATTAGCAAGCAAGGACATAAGTAGATAACATTTCGGAGAGGGGTAATTTTCTAAAGCTAGTGCTTAGAGATTTTTTTTCTGAAGATATGCTGTCTGATTTTGAATAATTTGTGATAAAAGGCATCAACTAAAGGTTTATTATTGAAAAAAAAAAAAGCCCAGGATCCTGGTGTACCTCTCTTCTGTCTCTTCTGAACAGTGCTTTGGCCCATCCCTCCTGTGTCTCTGCATGGCAGCCCAGCCTGGACACAACAGCTCCTTGCCCTGGTTTGATGCCAGCCTGATAAAAATGCCTTACCTTGCACATTTGGCAAATTGGACAGGTCTCAAAAGAGACCCCTGCAGTGCTGCACTTACAGTGTGCCTCCAAACCCACAAACTCGCTGAGTTCAACAATTTTTTTACCCACCTGGCTTCTCATCCATTTACTGCCATCCTCTTGGCATCTTGACTTGGGTACAATTACAGAATCACAGAATGCCCTGGTCTGGAAGGCACCATAAAATCATCTAGTTCCAACACCTCTGCCTTGGCAGGGTCACCTTCCACTGGACCAGATTGCTCAAATCTAATCACTACCAAAAATAAGACAAAAACAATCAGCTCCTACAGCTGTCACATCTTCAAACCATTTCACTTCTGCAAGGCTGGATCTCCTGAAATAATATTTGGAATTTAACAGGCTGCAGCTCACACATTTCTTGAAGACCCACTGAACAGGTAAAAATATTGAGCAAGCAAGATTATTTGAGGAAATCTGTCTAATTGCAAATATGTATTTCAGATAATTAAACAGTTGCTGCCATACCAGCTGTTCTATCAGGAAATGCTTGTCAGCTTTGAGTCCACATTCAACTTTATCACACAGGCCAAAGACAACAGGATGTATTTATCTCTCTTTAATCACTGTATTTTGACTACTTGTGACCTGTACTGTGACTTAGATATTGATTCTAGTCTTTTACAGGGTAAATATTGATGCAGTTATAACTTTTATCAAATTTCCAGATTTTCCACCCAAGACAGATGATGGAGTTTAACATTCATTACACTGTTGACTAAGAAAAATATATTTTTTATATTTTTGAAAGTCAATACTAATAAATTCTCCATTCTTCCAAAATATCTTTCAAAATATGCTAACCACTTATTAAAAGATAGTGATAAAAAACCCTGTATGAATAATATTTCAGGATGGTAATATATCCATTTTCAAAAATGTGTGATGCATATTTTTGAATCTTATTTTTACACAGTAACTGTGTGATACCACATTGTTATTTGCAGTTAGATTGCTGTGGGAAATGCCAAGGCTGGGCAGGGAAAGTTTCTGCTCCAAGTCCCCAGAGCTTGTTCCAGGATGGAGCAGGTGTGCGTTCAGGTGATGCTCTGTCCACCAAAGCTCTGCAGGTCTGAGGCACAGGAACGTGCTGGCTGCTCTGCCACCCTTTCCCGTGTCTGACAGCAGAGGACAGCACACTGGGTGGGTTTGTACCCCAGCAGGCTGCCAGGCCCGGGCAGGGAAGGAGGGCCGAGGCAGAAGCTGTGTCACACGGAAGGGATGGCCCAGCAGCCACACACCTGTCAGGCACCAGGAGGTTGCTTGTGCATTTTTCCAGAAACTGATTCTTTCTCCCAGCTCCTGAGAAGCTGCACACTGCCACCCTCCCAGACTGAAACTCCACGAGGAATACAGGCAGACGTGTGCCCAGGAGGGGCTTGTCACCCTGTCCTTCTCCATCTGTGCTGAAGCTCTTTCACCACCAGGTTGAAATTCCTGCCCTTAGTGTGAGGACAGGCCTAAATCCATCTCCTTCCTCTGCTGGCCCGTGAAGAAGTGAGGCAATTAGCAACACTGCCATGAGAGAAGAGAAAAAAATCCCAGCACCAGCATATCCCACCCTTGTGCACTCCCATTCTTCTGTCCCTGAGGGGAGATGGCTGCATACCCTTGCTGCACTCCAGCATGAAGGTCCTGTTGGTGCTAGTCCTTATTACAAAGCAGGAGAGAAGTGAAGGCTCTAATCCTTCATCCTTCTCTCAGGCCTAAAACTGCTGAAGGGTTCCCATTACCCCCTGCCTGGCACCATTTGGGATGTGCAGCACACATCTGGGATGTGCAGAAGCAAATTAATGGTTTTACCTCTGCCACTGACCTTCCTGCCATTCCTTCTTGACAGCAGTACTGATTGTCTGGATGTAAGAAGGATGGGAGAACAAAGTGAACTGTCTCAGCCATTTAGTGGAAAAAAGGAGTCAAATATCCCATCCTTCTTCTTAAAGAATTAAGAATGATGGAATCACTAAGAGCTTTTTTGTGGACTCTTATTTTCTGGCCTGCTGCCTGAAGAAAAGTATTGAAAAGATTAAGGGGTCTACAAGAGAAAAAGGAGAGTCTAAAATAGATTGAATACAGGAAGACTTAAGTAAGGCTGTTTAAATGGCATTTTTATCTCAAAAGCCTCTTCAAAAAAACCTTTAGCAATTCATCAAAGGAATTTCACAATGATCAGAAACCAAATTATTACAATTCACTGATTTCCTGGTTCAAGAAGTGACTATTGCAAAGTTTACTAGCATTTCAAAGGGATGCCTCATCTCAGCAGCTGTTTTTTGTGTCCCAGATGTCTATTTGCCCTCTCTCTGAACTGACACACAGTGGTGTGCTAGTTAGTTCCACTTCTACTTCAAAGCTCATAAAATCACCCCTCAGTTCTCCCCAGGATGTGAATGTTTGTGAAACACCAGTCAGCAGCCCTGACTGCAACCAGCAGCACCTATTTTTGAAGCCAGTAGGCTTTTTAGCTTCATGGTACACATCCACAGCATCAGAGCCAAATATGAAAACTGAATTAACCTGCATGGGAAAGAGAACCAAGGGAGTTCTTCTTGCCAGGGAATGCTTCAGCTTTATTGCAGCCTTGCTGTCATCTGTGTCACCATGGATGGGCACAAACAAGAAAAATGTATGCCCTACTGCCTGAGGCGTTCTGGACAGGCAGGAAGGAGGGTGAGGAATTTGTTTTGGTGACAGCTGGAGGGGCCCAGAGGGCTGTCAGCTCTAATACAGTCACATTGAGGATTAATTCCCACATGCAAGATGCAGGTAGAAGCATCAAAATTTGGAACCCATTTAATCAGGGGAGCAGCAGTGTCTGCTCTGGTCAGCAGGGGAGGTGTCATTTGCTGTGGTATTCTCTGAAATACACAGGCTCAGGGTTTTCCCTTCAGCAGAGTATTCTTGTAGATGCATAAGCTGACTGTTTCAAATTCCTGAGTATGGGAAAATCCTTCTCTTTTACAGAAGAACCATAATAATTTTGCTTCAAAAAAGAGAAAGATTGCAAATTCAATTACTTGAACTGCAGGTAGACCACCTTACCAAAAGAGATAAGCAAATTAGGACAGGTTTTGTTCTTCATAATAGAGCTGTCTTTTATTCATATAAGTGTAAGCAAAGCAAGAAAAGTCTAGTTAGCTCTTTTCCCATGTAGAGTAAACTGAGATTTGCACATTTGATGTGTATATAAAGTGATTAATTTTGTTCTATCAATCTCTCTTTATGTATAGTACTCTCATATAAATCAGGAAAATACATCTATACATTTGTTTTCTTTTTCCTGTTTTAAGGAAGACTCTGGCAAGGACAACCCATTGGCAAGAGGCAGAAGTTGAACTCCAGCTGTCATTACTGATGTCCCAAATACCATCTGAAACTTTCCAGAAACATTGAGAATTTCAGTTTTGCTTGGAACTTTTCTAAAAGCTTCCCTTTCAGGCAACATTAAAAAAATCATTATATTACCTGCAGTTAGGGTTCTGAAAATTTTAACAACTAGTCATTAGATTTTCATAATTGCAGCGTTTCCTAGATACATTATGTCACAGATACACAGCTGTGTAATCTTTTATTGTATGCATTCAGTCTGTCCTTAAAATCCAGAAGTGGAAAAATAGCACCTCCTGCCTAGCAAAGCTATTATTTTAAGTGCCAAGCATTAGGCTTTTTGAGACAAGTGAACCTGTAGTAAGTAAAAACAATTTTATGTGGAGAGTCTGATCCTGAACACAGTCACTCAGACCTCAGCTGGTTAGATTTTCAATACCAGAGAAAAGGCAGACAAAACCCAGCTTTCCAGCTGAACTCCACATTTGAGACATCTTTCTTTGAGTGAAAGTTGCTATGTGGCAGATTTGGATGGTTTTAGCTCAAGCTGAGGTTCTCCTGGATCAGTGCATGTGAAATCTGAAAAGTTGGGAACCAGGGATGGGCTCCTCTTGTTCTGCAGAGGAATCACAGAACAGAAGTTACCCCTACAAGCCTCCAGTGCACTGATACTGCAGATCTGAGATGCTCTGAGGAGGGGAAGGGGTCACTAGGATCCTCTTCCTTGCTTCAGACTAATTTTGGCAGATTGTTTCATTTCCTAGGGTAAGTCTGACCAACTTGAAACCATGCCATCCTAACAGATTGGTACAAGCACGAGGACAGGAGACAATGTGCAATAGGTGCATGAAATGTGCCAGGCTGTGAAATTATTTTCTGCCTAAAGATTCCATACTTCTTACAGATAGGGCAAGGGCTCAGGAATTGCAGTAAACTAAAAAAAAAAATTAAAATAAAAAATGAAAAATAGAATGAAACAAAATTAGCTTCCACAGCTGCTGGAGGCTTTCCCTGACCTTTACAGGTATTTTTGAGTGTATTTCTTTGCAGAAAGATGTTAAGGAAGATACTAAAATGTGCTTTCCTACCTCTTCCATATCTCACAACAATTTCATTATTTTCTTCATTGTTCCATATCCTCACTAATGAAGAAGAGATGCTGGTTTTCAATGGCCAAGAAATGCCTCACTTATCATCTAAAAAATCAAAATTCAACTTTGTCCTGACTAACTGAGTTGGTCTTTTGAAAGAAATTCATTTGTGCATGACCAATGGAATTAAAAAAATAAATGCATCTGTGCAGGAACAATTTTGCTCCACAAATAACTCCAGAAAGTCAGATTCCTGTACACTGACATCAGGGCTCTCCACTTGGATCTTCACCAAATCAAGTTATAAAAAAGACCATGAGGCATCCCACCACCAGCCACTCCTAGACTGCTGCAAGCAAAGTTGTGAACACCAGGCAAGACACAAGCCTCACTGCTGCCATGCAAGATTCCACTTCTGAAATTCTCCTGCATTTTTCTTTGCCATGCTAGTAAATCATCAGGTGTTTTTAGCAATAAACACATCTACTCTGCCATTAAAAATCATAGTTTTGCACTCCAGCAGTAAATTTCACTTAAATATATGCAAAATAAAATATTTACTTTCAACATCATTCTCAAAAGGTATTTTTGATTTGTCTGCTTGGCTGTGGATGTTGTCGTGGTTTTTTCAATGGAAGTGGATCTAGGTAAAATTGAAAACTTTAAGAAATCAGAATCATATAATGAAAAGCAATTTACCATTCTGCCTGGAGAGAGAGGTTTTCAATCTGTGTGTCCTTCCTGCAATGACTTATGGATTAGAAGCACAGAGGTTCTTAAAAAAGAGAAAAAATTAAAAAGCCCCAGCTAAGTGAAGATGAATATAATAAGATGCAGGCTCAGAATAGCACATACAGATAAGAAAACAAGGGAGTGGTTCTGTCAGGAAACTCAACAGAAAATAAAAAGAGAGTGGTCCTGGGCCAGGCACTCTGCAAGATAAAATGGTAAAAGTTACAGTAGGGGAGCTCCACAACAGAGCAAGAGGTGAACACAAAAATAATAGAGAGGTGAGGCGGAAGTACAGATATTGTCAGTCACAGATAGAGCTGAAAAGGACTAGGATGCAGCATAAGTGACAATGCTTGGTTCCACTGGTTGTTGTTGCAACTCATATCTGAAATCCCCATGACATGTATTTCTCCACATCTTAAAATTATTAAAAGCAGATGATACTCCAAGAAAACCATGTATTTTTAGAAAATATTTCATTAAAAGAAAAATAAATAAAATAAAATGTTATATAAATGTATTACATAAATCCCCAAACCTGCTATGAAATTGCATGTCTGCTAATTGGGAAAGAGACAACCTGATGTTTGCACTGAGGGATCCACAGCCTGTAGCTCAAAATCTCAGGGTACAGAGGAACTCTCTGGTGATTCAGCATTCAATTGCTATAAATGTATGAGCTGCCCACAGCTGAGCATGTACAGAAATGTCCTCCTACTTCTAATGCTACACTGAGCACTTACCTTAAGTGTGCTACAAGTGCACTTACCTTACCTTATATTACAAGTGCACTTACCTTACCTTATATTAAGCTAATATTAAAAGTGTATCCACACTGACCATGCTTACTGTATCCTAAGGGCCTGCTGTTATATTTGAATTCATACTATATTCTGTTGCTCCCTGCATAAAATCTTTCAAATGGGCAATAGAAGACCTTGGTTCCTGAAATCTCTGCAGGCTTATCTGCTTGCTCCTGGTAACTGTGAGTGCACTCTTGAGCAACAAGTAGTCATGTCCTTTTCAATATCCAGCCCTCATCTCAGGTGATGCTCAGGCACAAGTCACCTGAAATAGCACAAGCCTGTCCCCCAGAGCTGAATAAAGTAACTCACATTCTGCTAGACTGATCCAGAAATTTCTTGCTGCCATACAAATAAGGCAACTGGAAGCCAAACAAGGAGTAAAAAAAGCTCAGTGAGATTTTGCAAACACGTGGAAAGTCACTTCCTTCAGCCTCTCACACCAAAGCAGTCCTGTTTGCTGAGGGCTGCTCTTGACCTGCCTCCCAAACTCACAGCCATAGGAATATATTGCCATGAGGCCACAGAAACACAGGTCTAATTCATAACTTTTCAGAAGTCTGTAGTAGCCATGAGGATGAAGATAATGAAAGATAAGAATGGTTATGAACATAAAAAATGTCATTAACAACCTTGAGGGACATTTCTATCACCCTCTGGAGCTCAGAGCAGTGAATAACCTGTGTGGAGTGTGCAATTAATTGCAGGTATAGGGGGAATGACTGGCCTGACATTTGTTATGCAGCATCCCTCTTGAACCAGAGGCCACCAAAATGAGGCACTTGAAACTTAGCACAACACAGCACAATTTAATACAATTTAATAGTTAGCCCCTTTCAGCAAAACAGCTGCCTGAGCTCCCTTAGAGCTAACACTCATGACACATGAATTCTTGTTAAATTGACTTATTTTGGATGACCCCAACTATCTTCCAATACCAGGGGTTTAGAAGGCTTAGCCTGATGTTCCCCCATTTAAATAATATTTTTCAGTGCCATTTTTCCCTGCCTGCAGAAAAAGACACTTTTTGGTAAGCTTAAAGCAAGACAATACTGCTTAACAAATCTGCTGGGGCTGGTTTGTTTAACAGCACTCATTTTAGATGGATGTGCTGAATCTACACACAATTTGTGAGTGATGTGATTTCTGACAGCTATGACTATTACTGTCCTTGAATGATTTAGGAACACAAGTCAGGGTAACAGGTTGATATTACTGAATACAGTGTTTTTAAAATGTGGCTTGCGGCTGAGACATGCACATGAAGGAAGTAATCTACATGGACTTAAGGAAAAGAAACACCAACCCTTTGTTTATGTACACAGAGCAGAGAAAAGGGCATCATTTCAAATTACTTTATTTTCAACAAATTTTCCACTTCCCACAGGAGAAAGAAGACTGGCTCCTTGAGTACAATTCTATCATTTAATCATATTCCAAATCTGTTTCCCATGTGCTTGCCTTTACTCTTATGAGTGCAGAAACTTAGAAGACTATATTTTGAAAACCTTTGCAAAGGTGAGGTGAGAGGGGGCACTGAGGTGAAAAGATGCTCTCCCATGATAGCAGAGTTCACATTGCAGGTTACATTTGCAGGAGCATGGCTTGTAAGGGAAACTCTATTCCATCTCCTCAGCAGGGGTGAAATGCATCTGAAGTAGTTTCTAGTGTCTAGTTTTGGTCACCCAGAGTTCTAGAGGGACGTGGAGAAAGCAGAGAGGGTTTCTAAGACATTCAGAAGTCCAGGAGAAAGTGAAGAAAGTCTCCAAAACATTCAGAGCTCTGGGGCATAGGATCTATCTCTATGGAAGAAGATGACCTCCAGAAATCCTATCCTACCAACATTCCCTTCAATCTCATAATCCATGACACTTCTGAATTGCAAGAGATTCTTGAGAAAATTGGGCAGTGTAGGACAGGGAGGATAGTTTCAGTTTTTGATAGATAAACAAGGGCTTATAAAGATGAAAGTGTAACAAATGTTAAATAGAACCAAAAACCCTTTTAAAAGCATTTGGGATTAAAGCTTTAAACCCTAGGTGTTTAAAAAATGGTAAGAAATTCTATAAAGTCAAAAGTCAAACATATTATATGAGCAAGAAAAGTGCAAAGGTGTCATCAAAAAGCTGGAAATCATCTCAGGAAAAATCAAAGTGTACTCCAAGAGACTTAAGGAGAGAGAGAAGTTCATTACAAAGAGGTAGAAAAAATAACAAAGCTGTGTTCTGTAAATATGAAAGTTAATGAGGAGTTGAAGCTGGAAATGGAAAGAAGCAGTAATAGAAAGAGCGACTTCTTCGCAATGTTCATCTTTGCATTTCTTTGTAATGGAATCCCTGACCAAAATTCAAATAGGTAATGAAAGTGCTCTTTGTTTAACCCAGAAGTAGATAGGCACCTAAAAACAAATATAATTGCAAGTTTGGCTTTAAAATTAGTGTTCAGAAAGATATTGCACAAATGGCCAGAGGCACATCTACTTTCACCCAGACGGGTTTGATTTAACATTTTTACTAAAATGTCAGAAGCTTCAAATCTGTGTGAAACAAAAGAGCATGGGCTGATGAGATACCACACCTGAACAAAGCACTATGATTTCCACAACATTCCTCTGAGTTTTTAAATCTTTTTAGAAATGACAGAAGACAGCTGTAATTCATGAAGGGAGATAAGCCATACTACAGAATGATTTGTTGCAGTAAGTTAGCTAAAAACTTCTAAATACATTTATAATAGACATGAGCCTTTGACAACACCCGGTTCCTTAACTATTCTGGCAACACATATATTTTACAAAATTTAAGCAGATAAGAGAATCCATAGATTTGCATTTCCAATTTATATCTGAAGCCAGAAACATTCAGAAAATCCCTCAATTTTTCCTAAATCCAAAAATTTTTATAGATCTAACATAATTTTAAAAATATTTTACTTTTTCATTTTCTACCAAATTGTGACTAAAAATATTTAGTAGTACATCTTCAACAGGACTGCTGTAATTTATTTAAACTGATGGAACAAAATAATTCCAAGTATACAAAGTTCAATGAACATGAAGTTTCCCACTAATTTATCTGTAAATAAAAAGTTAGTTACTTTGCTTTGGGCAAAAAGAGTACCTTCAACAATATTAATAATGATATTTTACAAGCCAGAAATTATATAGTTTCACTTTCAGCTTCACCTGTCATAAAATCATCACTATATGAAAGAAATCTACATTTTTGGTAATGCAAGCGCTTGGTTTTACCTCAATACCTTTTTCATGTGTCAACACCCAGAATCTTCTCAGAAGACTCCCAAAACCTCTACAGTCCATTTCTATTATTTTTAATCAACTGTGACCCAGCCTAAGATTGCAAATGAGCCATTCAACCACCTTTTTTTTTTTTTAATAGGACAGAATTAGAACATCCAGTTAGTATAACTGGTTTTGATTCTCATTTCCATTCCTCCATCAAGATGTGAAACCATTAGATAATGATCTCACCAGAATAAATTTAGAAACAGCTATTGAAAATTTGCCTTCTAACTACTTAACTGAATGTTATGCTAGGCTTATTTAGTTATCTCCAAAGGCTTATTTAGTTATTCTGTCAAAATGAGAAGACCAACTAGATTTCTTCAAAAACAAGAACATTGTAAAATTTAGTTGGAAGTACAGACAACTACTGACTCCTTAAGTAGACCCTGAGCTGGCAAAGTAACAAGAGAAATATCACCATGAGTTGCAAACTCTTCCATTTCAGGTGACATGAATTACCTTTGAAAATGTTATCTAATGCCATCTAATGTTGAATCTACTGAAATAACTTCAATTTGTTTGCTGCAGAATGGAATGCAGCTCTTTTATGTATCCCGGACCTTTTCAGGATTTCTAGGAAGATGTGCAGAGATATTGCAATGGAACAAATGCTATGCTAAACTGTTCTTTACACCCTCACAGCAGAAGAAACTAGTACCTGAGTCCACTTTCTAAAAACAGCAATTAAATGAGCTCAGGCAGTACTAGTTTTCAAACAGTAAGACATAAACCTCTATGTACCTGCTATGTACTCAGGTAAATATGAATAGATGTGAATCATCATAATGCAGTTTTGTTTGCAGCTGTTTCCCATGCTATCATGTCCCAGGAAGATTATTTCCACGCAAAATATTTAGTCTCAGTATGCTTTTTCTCATCAAATTAAATTAAGTATTGGGAAATGGTGAATATCTGATCCACTCTACCATGGCACAAGTCAGTTGTGAACTACTAGCCAGATAATCACTTTTTCAGGAAATTTTATGTAAAATAGCACACTTTTAAACTGTTTGTGAATATGAAGAAGGTGTAGCACTCCATGCCACTGAATGATAGGGGAAGTTTGGGAAACTAGTTATGAGTATTGTTAATACTGGGCAAGAATGACTGGCAGTCAAGGCTCACTTAAATGTCTGTCTGGAGGAGCTAATGGTCTGAGGCAGTGTTCACTGCTCAGACAGTCATTAAGGATAAGAATCTACCTGACCTGGAGGTCATTACTGCTTACATTAATTACTGCAATGATGAATACTCCATGCGACTCTTCTACATCTCCCTAAAGTCATTTCTGCATCAAAACCTCCCTCAGGTTTCAGATCTGTGGTGACATCTGGCAGCCAGGACCAGCATGTATAAACACATTTATTTGAATGAAGATAAAACACCAAATGTTTGAACTGATCAGAGCCACCAGCTAGCTGGCAGACTCAGCCTGTAATTTTGCAATGACCCTAAGCATCCCTTTCCACAGTCACTTATTATTAGCTATAAATCTCCCACACTAGACTGTTCAAGAATTACTGTGTGTGCATAAGCCTTTGTACTTGCCCAGCCTAAACAGCTTTTTAACCAGAGATCTGCTGGGAGCTACATTAGGGTGAAAAGGCTTGGTGCTTATTTGAAATGAAGCACATCAGGAATAATTTGAATTACTATTGCTTATCTGACAGTAGAAGCTGTGAATAAACCTGCAAGTCATGCATCTACAATACCTGTACCCCATGTGAGGTCCCTGCTCTGAAAAGATTTGAGTTCTCATAAATATACAAGCAAAGGATGGCAATAAAAAAAAGTCAGCATTTAAAAATTTTACCTAAAGACGTGCTCAATGCAAGGTCTAAGGTAAGAGAGACCTGAAACCCATGTAACCTCCAATACCTCTGGGTGCTATTGGACTCAGAGCAGAATAACACCACTCAAAACCTTCTTATAAAACACCATGGTCATGGTCAGGAGACTCTCTGATTTGCATTGTATTTTGAGTTGTTTCCAGTGTTGCTCCTCAGGTGAAAGTTCATGTCCTGGGTTCAGGTCCATGTCCTGGGTTCAGGTCCATGTCCTTACTCACTTGTGAGCACCAATTACTTGCTCAGTGCCACTGGCTGAGGTCAGAGGGGCTACTCCTGTGAGCAGCTGCTCCCAGGACACAGCAGGGTTGGCAGCCTGGTCAGGAGGGTGCGTATCTCTGCCCTTCGCAGCAGCTCACTCCTCTTTTACAATGCAGAGCATGTCAGTACTGCCATATAAAACAAAAATAAGGTCTGCTTTCCTTCAGATTACTTAAAACCATTTGTGGTTTTGGATTCTGACACACCAGAACTAAAGAGTATGAAGATAACCATTATCAATACATTAATTTTGAGAGTTTCCATTTGTCTGTTTCCAAGCTGTCAATGCAAACAAGGTCTCTTTATTGGATATAATAGATCAAGTGGACAGTTTCTGCAAGAAAATACATGAAAGAATGTGAAAGCCCCTTCAAAGGATCATTAATAAAAGGATGAATATTCTTCCAATATATCTGTGCTTTTATAGTAGTCTTATTCACTGCTTGCTGCATGTGGCCCAATGCAAAAATTGTAATGCAAGGCCTGTCTGTTCTTGACATAGTATTATAAATTATTATAAACATCTCCAGTGCTGCTGGTAACAGTGTGAGCTGCTTTCCTGAGGTATTACTGTAGACTTTCAAAATGCTACATGACTTAAGAGTTTGACTTTTTATGGCCATGGTGACTTTTACAGGAATATAACAAAGTGTTTTACTAGTGTACTTTTGAATGTTTAGTAATTCAAGAGCAACAGTTTGCAGTGGCTTTCTGTATAGCTCTAGCAAACAACTGATGTTTTAAAAGACACAGAGGGGAAGAGTATTTGATAAAAAACATAAAAGGAATTGTCTCTCTGCATCAGTAGTAATCTACTAATACATCTAATACTTTGCAGGAAGATGGCCTAATTGATCTGTTAATATTTCTGTCTGATTTCATGCAAATAAAAAGCAACACTGTCTAGTCAGTCTAATTTTTCATGCTTTGCCCAGCAAAAAACAATAGCTTTAATAAAGAACACCTTCAAATCCTTGAAGACTCCAGACCTGTCATTCTTAGACAAAGCGGGCAGATAAAGATTTTTTATTGACATTTCTGCTTTAAAATATGAATGTAAATGACAGTGTGCCGTTACATTTGAAATGAAGGAGGAACTAGGATACACTTAAGAAATATATGCTCCTAAATCTAAATACTGGACTACTCCTTAAATAATTTTTTTGTGGATGTAAGAAACTCATGTCAGATAACCAATATGTAGATTTAGTACACAGTGCTTTTTTTTTAAGATAGAAAATTAAGATATGCTAATATAAGCCTCTAGCAGGTAAATTCAAGTGTAAGAATAGAGGCTTTCAGGCACAGAAAGAAGAAATTAGACAAAGAAAGGTGAAATGAAATGACAGAGCAATGTATCTAAAACTGCACATTGGTTCTAGGGACTTGAAAGAATGTCATGTCAGATAGTATCAGACGTCAGACAAAATGCCCGGAGGATCAGAATAAAATAGTCAGGGTCAGACAAGCAAAGATTATCCCTATCATGTCATGTACAAGCAGTAGGAGGACCTGAGCCTGGCTAGAAAGCAAAGGGTGAGCTGGAGCAGGGATTACATGTGTTAACCTGACACTTCTTAAGGCTTTGTGCTAGATGCCTGGGTGAGAGGCATAACATCGAAGGGAAAAACAAAAGGCTGTCTAGAAAGAAATTTCTGAAAGACAAGCTGCAGGAAAAAAGATCTTCAGATAAGGTTAAAGAACAAATATAAGTGTGTTTCAGAGCTTAGTCACATAGTTCTGTCTCAAACTCAGCAACACAATTGAGACAAATCCAATAAGAATTCATTTTATTTTGTTCCACAAAGTTATTTGAAATGTCACACATCTTGGAGAACTAGTTGGCTTGCAATAAGAAAAACTTGATTTGCTATAACCTTTCAAAACACTAACTAGAAAAGACAGCTAGAAAAACATTCTAGGTGACTTGACCCATCTATTAATGCTTGTCTTATTCTGGAGTTACATAAGTTCAACAAGACCTGTAAGAATAACATATTAATATGCATAGTATTTTCAAATCTTTTACATCTTATTCAAGATCTAAGAGCTTTAGACTTTATCACTATAAGCATTTCACATAATTTTTAAATAAAATTATTTTAAAATAATATAAGCTAACTGCAGGCATTTGTTCTTTAATTTTGCCCTCCACGTTGTTTACAAAATATAGAGGTTATGCAAAGTGGATTCTGGTATGTTTAGAGGGATTTTGCAGGTAAATATTATTTCACAGTTATGGTATGTTGTATATTTTTCTTCATTTTTGTAATATGTTTCCATGTCATTCTTTTGCACAGAAAAGAGTAATAGGTGTGCCTGGGCTTAACAGTTGTGGTTTCGGGACTGTGGGTCAGGCAAAATGTTCTAAGACAAGAAGGTTCAGTCTTATTTGTCAGTACCTGAGTAAGAACCTCAAGAACATCTTTAACTCAGGAAATCTCAGGAAAACAAGGGCTTGCAAAAGTAGTGAAAGCCAGCAGGGTGGTAAGAAAGGCACATCTCAGTGTTCAGAAGGATGTTTAGAATTTGAAACAAAACCCTTTTAACTCAGCTGTACATTTCTAGGTTAATCAGGTTAATCTGCATACTTCCATTGTCTCACAGTAGTTCAGTCAACAAAGATACTTTATACCGGCCAACCCAGGACCAGCTGGAACCCACTTCCTGCTATTTGATATTGAAAGAAACAATGATTTTTCTAATAAGTCTGAGAGAAGCATTAAACAGTATGGACAACTCTTATCCTCTCATAGAGCCACCACTCTTCCAGTAGACCTGCTCTCTGGTTTTCCACTTCCTTCCCATTATGACGCCACTTTCAGCATAGCTGCTCATGCCATTCGTTATATATCAAGAGCTTCTCTGTTTTCTCCTACATTTCGTGCCACCCCATCTCTCAACTCTTAATAAAGTTTATAGTAAGGAGGGTGAGAGCAGTAAGAGCAGAGCTCTTCTCTCATGAGTCAGGAAGGTATGGCAGATGGTGCACTAATGTGTTAATTAAATGGCTGCTTTGTCTGTGATTCTCCTGTTGCTCACCTCCTGATGTCAAGAGCTAAGAAATAATGGAAGGGGTTAATGAGACAGAAACTTATCCAGGTGGTCAAAACTTCACTGCAGGTCCTGAGCACTAGGTGCCATCTCAGCAGTCACCAGCAAAAGGGATGAGAGTGATGCCACCATTGCATGCCACCAGCACTACAGAGCACGGCAGCCTGCTGCAGGACTCGTGTCCCTGCAAAATCTGCACAGCTGAGGGAGCACAGTGTCAGCAGATGAGGAAAAGGCAGAGGCACTTAATGCCTTCTTTGTCCCAGTCCTTAAGACCAAAACCAGTTACCCTCAGGATATTCAGCTCCCAGAGCTGGAAGTTTGTGACCGGGAGATGAGTGAAGGCACCATAATCCAGGAGAAAATGCCAACTGGACACCCACAGGTCTACAGGTCCAGATGGGATTCACCTGAGAGTAATGAGTGAGCTGGCAAAAATGCCAAGCCACTTCCAAGCATTTAGCAGCAGTCCTGGTTCATCAGAGAAATCCCAGTAACCTGGAAATTAGCAAATGCAACACCATCTACGAGAAAGGTTGGAAATATTATCCAGAGTACTGTCAGCCTGAGCTCAGTACCACAGAAGGCCATAGTGCAGATCATCCTGAGTGCCATCACAGCATGTGCAGGACAACCAGGGGATCATGCCCAGCCTCTCACTTCAAAAACAACACTGAGGTGCTGGAGCAAACCCAGAGGAAGCAACAAAGCTGGTGAAGGGTCTGCAGCACAAGTCCATGAGGAGCACCTGAGAGAGCCAGGGGTGTTTAACCTGGAGAAGAGAAAGCTTGGGGGGAAGTTCACTCCTTTCTACAACTAGCTGTGGTGAGGTGGGGATCTCATTAGACATGGTGTCTAATTAGTCATGGTGTCTTCCACCATGTCTCAAGTGAAAAGATGAGAAAAAATGGCCTAAAGTTGTGCCAGGGGAGGTTCAGATTTGATACTAGAAAAAAAGAATTTTCACTGAAAGAGTGATGTGGCATTGGAATAAGTTACTAAGGGAGGTAATGGAATCATCACCTCAGGAAGTGTTCAAGAGGTGTCTGTATGTGGCACTTGGAGATAGGGCTTAGGAGTGATTATGGCAGTGCTGGGTTGGTGGTTGGACTGGATGGTATTGAAGGTCTCTTTCAGCCTTGACGATTTCTGTGATTCTGTGGTTCTGTTATGTTGAAGGAGAAATATTGCCAAGCTGATAAAGCCAAACACACCCAAGGGGAGAAGTTATAGTAGTGCTACAGCTTAAAGAGGGACAAACCCAGTGTTCTACAAAGTTGTCCCCACTGCTTCCTACCTTTTCCTAGGGTGAGAAAAACCTGCCCAAGATTAATTGTTCACACAGCTGGCTCTTTGCTACCTACCACAGATTTAACACATTCTTTTTTCAGAGACAGCAGTTACCACAGGTAGCCTCAGCTTCCACATTTCCAAGCAGAAATACTTGTACCTCCAGGTGTAAATGTCTGTCATTTGCACCAAACAACAGGGAAACAGAAAAGATAATTTTATCTTCTTTACTGTGTCCTCACTAAAACCTTACACTGTCATGTAGGAGTCCTGTGATGGGCATTCTGTCATCAGTTTATGCCAATAAATGTGATGCAAAGCTGTTATTCTTTTTTCTCAGACCTTACTTCAATCCCATTTTTCTTTCACAAAGGAGAACCCACTCCTTTTCCAATACTGTGATGCCTACAAGAATTCAAAGTATCCTCTGGTACCCTTACAGTCCTACTTTTCCTTCTGATCAATGCCATTTTCCTGCTTTTGTATTTATACCCATCTGCTTCCTATTTCCTCAAGCTTATGCTGCATAAAGGCTGGACAAAGGATTATTTCTTTGTTCTGCATTTAAACAGTGCATGGAGTTGAAGTAGATCCTCTGGTTAATGATTACAGCTCCTAGAGGCAATGGCAATATAAATAAATTAAACAATGCTAATAACCTTAGTCATTTCATTCTAGAGATTGAACAATATCCAAAGATCATACACTACCCCTGTTTCGTTTCTGGGGATGGATATTTACACGGATAAGGATGCAGAATGTTAAAAGACTGTGTGTAAACCAACAAATATCCACACTGGAAAAATACTTGCAAGCATAGTTAAGTGAATTCTGGTGGATTCAATAAGAATCCAAAACTTGGGAGGTTATCAATCATTGTAAACCATTCCAGACAAACCTTTACATGTATACTTGCTCCACAAATATTGCCCTGATCTTGATTTAAATTTATAACCACCCGTTTTTTGTTTCATATGCAGTTACACTAGGGCCAGTAAGTGAGAGTCTGCCTGAGAGTCAGTAGGAAGCAGGCCAAGGTTATTCTGAAGAAGCTGATGGATGTCTGGGTAATTTAGAAAATATTTCTAATCATATCTATCTTTTTTGGCTCCTAAATTCCTTAGAAAATATTACTAATAATTATCTTGGTTGGCTTTGAGAAAATTAATCAGTATTTGTATTTGGAATGAACTTTTAAAGACATTAGGGTACAGAAAGGGCAGAATATAATGGATAAATCCCATATTAAGAAACTGGAGAGGATCCAGTACCGAGTTACTGAGATAGTCAAAGGTTGAGAGTACATCGCTGCAAGGACATCTGGAAGGAGTTGGGCTGATTTAATTCAACAGAAAAGTGGGTAAGAGGGGATTTAACTACCTGCCTATGACTACATTCAACAATTACAAAAGTTCTGGAGCTAAAGTGATATAAAGTTTGGCAACCACCACAAGTTGTGGTTTAGGAAATTCAAATTAAATAATAGACGGGGGAAAAAATCATGAGAAGGTCAATTCAGTGTTGACTCCTGTTGTCTGAAGAGGCTATGGACTCTGTGCTTGCAGGTTTTCAGGACTTGATTAGACAAAGCTATGGAAAACCTGCTCTGTTTCAGGTAGGTGAAAAAACTCAAGGTTTTCAGAGGTCATTTCCAAACAATATTTCTATGGTTCTGCAACACTGTGATGCAAATTTTTTACAACATCAAGACAGTGAACATTTTAGAAATGTCAATGTCTTTAAAAAGCATCACTTTTTGTTCCTTAGTTGATCATCTGTAAAGTGAATACCATACCTCCCTACCTTCCAAAGGGAATAGTTAGGGGATGGCTCCCAAGGGAACTATCTGGATGAATGAATTATGTCTGTGAAGCTGCCATCTCCTACAGTTAAGAATGCCAGAGTAAATGAAAAAAAAATCTAAATAAAAATATGTGACAAATGCATGTGCTGGTCTAAATTGCTGTAACTCTAGTGACTGAGACAATATTACACTAATTTACTCCAGCTGAGCTGCCCATGCTGTAATAAACAGCCCCATGTTGTTTATTCAGCCAAATGAGAATCTGTTAAGTTGAATGCTGCTCAGTATGAATTATTAAAGTCAGGAAGTTTTGCATGCAAAATATATGCTGTCTGAAAAATAATGTTTGCCTCAATTTAGGATCACCATTGGGGAAATGTTGGAGAATTTTGAAGGACTCCAGGAGAACAATGTTTAAAGGACTATTCTTACTGAAGGCTAGTTATGCTAACAGGCTGCTAAGGACTGAATGCTTTTCAGGAGGAGAGACCATTTCTCACATTCTGTTAGAAGTAGAGTAAAAATTAGTACCTGAAAATTCTAAGCTGTTATATTCCTCCAAAACCATTTCTATTTCAAAACTGCAATTTCTTATGCAAATCTGAAGGACAAATAAAGGACCCTCATTGTACTTAATTGGCCTCTGTGTTCATCAGACAAAAAACCTTGCACAGTCAAGCAAGGCACCATAAATTGAAACAATTTTCAAACACACTTTCCTGGAGATGGAAGAAAAGTTCATAAAAAGGTCAAGACTGCAGTCATCAAAGTAGTGGAATCAGTGCTTGAGGAGAGAACTACCATTTGCAGGGAATGGAAGTGTGCCAGATAAGAGGCTGCTGCCCAGACTTCTTCAACCCTTCCATAAGAAGAGGGCTAATTTCTTAAAGAGCCATTAGAGAATTATGCTGTCTCCTCGAAAATGGGGCATCACTCAAGAAATCACTTACAAGGAAAGAGGAAACCTTTTCTGAGAAGCCAGGTCAACTTCACAGATAGTCTGGTAGAGAGACAGAATGTGATAAGCACTGTAAAAGGGCTCAGATTAAATTAAGTAACTCTTTATTTCTATAGAAAGCCAGCTGAGCTTTGAAGAAAGGGCAGGTGATTAATTTAATGGGGTAAAAGATACTGCTAGGACTGGTCAGTAATTAATTAAATTGGAGATCAGTGTGCAGGTAAAAGAGTGAGCAAAGTCCAATAGGTTTAAGAGTACGTACCAGTGAATTAGCCACTGGCAGACGCCCATACTGTCACAGAAAAGCCCCATTTGCTAGATGATCTTTGAATGCTGGTACAGCCCATGAAACAGGAGATGGCAATTCTTCTATCCATAAGTAAATGTCATCTGGAACCCCCTGAGGAAAAATACCAGAAATAGAGACTCTTCTTTAACGTGGCAGCCAGTCACTAGTGGTGTCCCCAGGGATTAGTGATGTCCCCAGTCCTGTTTAAAGTCTTTATGGCTTATCTGGGTGAGGGGAGTTAGACAACCATTAGCAAATTTGCAGATGAGAACAAGTTTGGGGAAGAGAGTGTTCCTCTGCTGGAGGGTAGGAGGGCTCTGCAGAGGGACCAGGAAAGGCTGGATCAGTGGGCCCAATCCAAGGATATGAGGTTTAACGACACCAAGTTTTGGGTCCTGCACTTTGGCCATGACCATGCCCTGAAGCATTACAGGCTGGGAACAGGGTGGCTGGACAAGAGGCAGGCAAAATGAGACCTGGGAGTGGTGATTGGCAGCAGCTGAACTTGAGCCAGGGTGTGCCCAGGAGGCCAAGCAGGCCAATGGCATCCAGGCCTGTGCCAGCAATGGTGTGACCAGCAGGGCAGGGCGGGGATTCTTCCCAGCACTGGTAAGGCTGCACCTTGAGTGCTGTGTCCAGCTCTCTGCCTCTCAAGCTACAAAGGATGTTGAGGTGCTCTAATGTGTCCAGAGAAAGGCAACAATGCTGGTGAGGAGTCTAGAGTGGGTAAGTCCTGTGAGGAGCAGCTGAGGGAGCTGGGGGTGTTTAGCCTGGAGAAAGGAGGTTCAGGGGAGACCTTATCCCTCTCTACAGGTCCCTGAAAGGAGGCTGTAGCCAGGTGGGGGTTGGTCTCTTCTCCCATGCAGCCAGTGACAGGATAAGAGGACACAGTCTTAAATTGTGCCAGGGGATGTTTAGGTTGGACACAAGGAAGAAATTCTTCACAGAACATGTGACTGGGCATTGGAATGATCTGCCCAGGGAAAAGGTGAAGTCACCATCTCTGGAGAGGTTTAAAGATAGATTGGATGTAGCACTCAGTGCCATGGTCCAATTGACAAGCTGATGTTCGGCCACAGGTAAGACTTGATCTCAAATGTCTTCTCCAACCTAGTTGATTCTGTGATTTTGTGAATAATAATAAAATATGTTCATAGCATAAAGAATACAGAATAATAGTAATCATTAACAAAGAAAAAGGAATGAACAAATATAAACCTCTGTGTTAGCTACAATTCTTCTTCATAGCAAACTGTCTAATGCAAGACAGCCTGACTCTTTGCAGCTACACAACTCTGTCCTCTTAGCACCCCAGCAACAAGGAGGAAAAAAAAAGAGGGGAGCACAATCAGAGCATGGCTGTGCTGCTGAATTGACAAGCCCACACTGACAGCTTCCCCCAGAACGCTGTGAATGTTTCTACAGGGACAGCTACAACCACCCTCACATCCACGTTTCCCTTGTAAGTCTGTGCTCATACCAAGCCACAGCCACTTTGGGTTTACTGTCCAGTGATCACTCCTGCATCCAGCTGGGCTTGCTGCTTCCAGCTAATGTCTGACCCAGCTGACCACCACACTGACTACAGCAGTGTCTACCACACCCTTATGAATATACTCAGTATAAGTCTGATTGTTCCTTCTTCCCTTAATATATAACCTCTTCCTCTGTTTGAGTTTTCATATTTTTCCCCACAAAAGCCTAAAAAAATTACATTCTCAGATGGTTTCCATGATGGTCAGCAAAAAACCTGATGTATCTGGACTGTAATAGAAGCTGTTTACTGGGAGATATCATGATTTAAAAAAACAAGAGTATCTACTGTGTGCACTGAGTGAGGGAAATGTCCTGGGAAAAACAGCACTGGGTTTTATGTGTTGAAGGCTATCTTAATGTACATCTATCAAAGGTATTGTGGTATTTCCAGATTTTTGAAAGGTTGATTTTGCAGCCTTGAAAATACTCTTCTAACATACTTTTTTATCTTTCCTTATGAAGCCTTTTCTGTCATATAAGTCAAGAGGAAAGCAAAAAACACTTGCAGCCTGAAGTGGACAACTGTTTTCAGTAGCCAGTTAGCATAATTTCAGATTTCGTCTGCACTAGTAAATAGAATAGACATCTATCCTAGGAGTTCTTCATCCATACTTCATACCCATAAATTGTTAGAACTGCCTCTGGTATAGTTTCTTTTGGGCCAGATAGCCTTGCCACCAGCTAGTTCAACAATACAGGAGAAGCCAATTATCTCCTCTTCAGAAGCAGGTTCCACCTGAAGTAACATTTTCCCTCACATTTCTCCTTCTTACTTCAGGTCCACTAGGTTTCCCAAACCAGTCTCCCATCTCAGTCTCAATTTTCACTGTTACCTCCAAACTCACTCCCCAGCTTTCCCTAGTGTCAGTGTCCCAGCTGATGACAGCTGACACAATGCCAGGCTGAGGGGGTGCTCATTGTGTTGAGTGCTGCAAGTGCAGGGTGAAAACTCTTGAAGCCCAGTCAGGAGTGCTGCCCACAGCTGACAATGCAGCCTTCATCACAAACCAGCCCACAGGATTTTCATATACCAGCTACCAGCTCTGTGAGCAGCTCCTTTGGAAACTGCACCAAGTGTTATCTGCCACATAAAACTGGGAATAAAGAAACATTAACAAACCTGGGCATTTTCAGTTCTTGGCATTGCTAGTTTTCAAATAAAAGCAGGGAAAATTCCAGACTACATAGCAAAGTTTTCATTCAGGTCCACTGTCATATTGAGACTGTCCTCCTCATTTTCACTGAAGAGACTTTCATTAGCAAATTAACAGCTAGAGGGGTGAAGGGCACACAGAGCTCTACTTGCTCTGCTCACATGTGCTCCCATGCAACTGTTATGATAGTTGTACACAGGCTGATGAAAATGTGATCCAGTATAATCTGAAAGTAATGTAAAAATAAAAGAGCATTCAATTGGGTCTCCATTTTTAACTCAAAGTGGAAAAGAGAGAAGTGTCCCCATGTACCTGTTCCATACTGTATTAAAGAATTTTTGTGAGTTTTTTTAATAAATGTTATTTAATTTATGAAAGCTTAGAAAGCTTTGGAAATTGATAGACAGTAAAATAAGAGTTATATTTCATGAGAAATTCAGTTCAATCATTTTGAGCAATTGGGATATCACTGTCATTTTTTGGACAGAGGACTTCCTTTCAGTTGGGTTTTCAGGTTATCAGATGCTCTGGTAATAGATACAACATTTCTCTGAGTGCAGAAGGCAGTAGAGAAACATCTCTATCTACTCCTGCAGGAGACTGATACGACAAGGAGAGGTTGAGTGTCACAGTGGGGACAAAATGGAACGACTACATAAAACTGTGTATCTAGAAATGTAATTTCCAATAAAGATGAGGGTAATGTGGAGTGCTGTCTTCATCTCAGGGGGATTCATAAGAATAAGTAAGATACGAGCATTGTAAATGCCTCTTTTGGCAATTGCAATAGCTACTGTAGCTCTGGCAGTAATTCACATGAAGTTTTTAAGTTAAAAGTCACTTTTATTGGTTGATGGAGTGCAGGCCAAAAAAGCTGTATTTTCTTTCTCTTCATAAAGCACTGAAGGATCTTTAAATTTCCACTTGAATAACCACCAGAAATGGGCACAAGCCTGGTTTTGACTTTTTTTCTCATGTCTTTTTTAAGTAGGTCCTTTTCTCATATATCTTTTGAAAACTGTGATCTGAAGCATGTCCTGATAACACAGTTGATGCCAATTATGCACTCTCTGCCCTCTCCTCAGCAATTCTGTTCATTTACTCATTTGTTCTGAGGTGGCTAATGCATTGTACCCTTAACGCCTCAGAGACACAGCAGTGGCCTGCACACTGCTGAGTATTAAATTCCACTCTATTCAAGACCTCCTTCTTCAGCTGAGGCACCATCTGGGCCACCCACCATATCTGGATTTAAGAGCTCCCTCAAAACGAAGAACAGAACATTTCTAACAAGGAGGTGACAGCTGAGTTTAAAAAAAACCCAACAACCTAATAAAATAAAAAACAACAAAACACCTACACAAATTATTTCATTTATTTATCTTAAAGACTTGTGAGAAACAAACACAGTGTATGCAACAGGCAGAGATGACAGTTCTTGGCACTGACACAGCCCAAAGAGGTAGAGAGTGTCAGACCAACACATGTAGCAACCCTAGGCTGCAGCAGATTTAGACTGTCATTTGAAGAGAAGGGCACACACAGTATTTGGCACTTAAACTGGCATAGCAAGGGGGAAAGAAAATAGAGGACCAGAAACAGGAAGGACATTCTATTCCCATATCTCTTCAAATCTGACCAGAAATGCAGTAAACTCTGAATTAACCATTTTAGCTAGCATGAGATGACAGCTGCCACCCCTTAAAAACTGGTAACTGCTAGGTAAAATGACCATAGACATCATGCCACACAAGCTGTTTTTGAGTAAGAGAACAGAAGTTATCCCACAGTACCTCATCAATCTCAGTGACACCAGCAGTGAAACCAGCCCCAGAAGCAGCCTACACAAGCAGGAGCCAGCCAGGCTTGACACGGCCGAGCTGCCTGCAAGCAGTAACCATTGGTTCCACAGAAGTGCCCATTCCCTTCTTGCTAACCCAGAATTTAATATCAGCCACCAGTGCACAGAGTGACAAAAGTAATGTTGGTCAAGGTTGAAGCTCCCTTGATTTCTCTGAGTAGGGAGACAGGAAACATAGACTCCCAGACTGCCAGATTTTGGAAGTGGTTTTGTTGAGAAAAATATACATGCCACGTACTTTCTCTGGAAAACTGACAGCATTAAAGTGGTTGATATAAAGGTGATTCCTTGTTCCTGACAGATTTTGTTCAAAGCAACCTCAAAACTTTATCCACTGGACAGATGAGTTACTGGGTTCACTTGTACTGAGTAAGGGTACCAATAAATTGGTCTTTACAGACTGGCAGGAGCTGTTTTAGGCTGTGTCAATTGAGCACAGCAGTGAAGCCTGTTTCTGCAGGAGCTGGTACGCATCCATGCCAGTGTCAGCACCTCTGCTGGTGTCCTGAAGTCTGTCATCCTGGACATAATGCCCTATTTCTACTTTCCACCCCTCTGCTAGCTGCTTGGGTGCCAGCTGTGGAACCACAGCACTGGGTTCTGCTGTGCAATGCTGACATAACCTTGGAAACTCTGAACTGAGAACAAGAAGGGCAAGCAGGGATCAGGATACTGATCTTGACTTAGCATTAGGAGAGGTCTCTAGGCCCAACATTGATAACCTGCATTACTGAGTAAATAGAGCTCTGTATCTATGAGAAATTCCTGAATACTGATGTTAAATGCACTGTATTACCGCAGGTGACATGCAGTAAAAAACACAGGATGGTTTTAGAAGCCCATAAAGTTCCAGCGACCCAGGCACAGCTGAAAGCTTTAATCACAGACAGAAACATCATGACTAAAGCCTACCAGGAGAGAATACTCAGAGGAGGAAATAAATGGGCTATGACATTCAAATATTGTACCCAACATGCCACAGAAGAGAAAGGAAACTCAGTTAGAGTCCCACTGTTAAACAGATCTAAGTTTGATTAACCAGCATAGCAATTGGTAAGATTATCTTCTCTTCCTGTTTCTCAAGACTGCTTGCATTTTCACTGCATGGAATGTGGAAAGCATTCAATAATATCTGTTCATATTTCAAAAAATTCTTTAGAAAACATTGCTAAGCCCCATATTTACTGAGAAAACTAATGGAACATGGCATTGACTTAGAGGTATTTAGTGGCTTTGACTGGAAAGTCCCTTTTTTTCACTTTCACATATTTATGCAGTAGCTGACAACACATGAATGTAAAGATGCTTGGTATTCTCTCTCATAGAGAAAAAATATGTAAATTTATATCAGTAAATAATTAATCATGTCAAAATACTAAATATCAGTTTTTGAAACTACAAAAAATGTGATTTAAAATGTCTCTCCCTTGTAGTACAAAATGAATTGCTATAATCATCTGAAATCAAATACATAATTTGTACACTTCTTGAAGTCATACAACCCATCATATAGTTTTTTTGTGATTGTTCCCCAAAAGATTATTAGTGCATTTTGAATAGCTACTGTGCTTTTGTTAGAGTTGCCACATTGTGTTATATTATATTCCAATAACATTGTACTCCTGAGATGATAATCTTTCAGGGGAAAAGAGAGCAGCCATGTGTTGTGTTGTGTTCTTGCACATCCAAAGCTATCAGTGCAGGCACAGCAGCTTACATCCTGTGGTGTAAATCTGGCACCACCATTAAAGTACACACAGTTATGAATTGGCAGTAGAGTAAGCAGAATTTGGGCACAATGCATATTCATTTTTATTAAAACTCTAAAACATTTTGAAAGCCCTCAGGTAAGAAGTACTAAAAGAAACGCAAAGCATATTGACAGTTATCGATGTGCACACTTTCACACATAGAAAGTCTGAGTATAAACTGCAAAGGACTATAGAAAGGGAATACTGGATCCTGTGAGAAACATAGCACAAGCCAGTTCAAATGCTGGGGAATGAAAACATGCTTTGTACTTCCACACCTGCTCTAGCATACACCTGGCTCAGCTCAGACACCCTCTGTGGCTGCATACGTCTAAACTAGAGCTGAAAATCTGGTAGTCATGCATCAATTTAAAGCATGTGATGCCTGACATGTGATCTCAAAGGTGCACACACTGACAATGACTGATATGGCCTCTATTTTTATGTTTATTCAAATAGTGTGAATATTCAAGCACATTGAATTTACAGAGCACAGAGGAACAATCCCCACACCTGCTATGCCCTTGCCATTGTAAGCAGTGGAGCTGGGATTCAGGTCACTAAAGCACACCCAGCCCATGGCTCCCAGCTCCCTCTCCAGTCTGCACAAGTGTGTGAGTGAGCAAGTGCAGGGATCACTGCACTTTGGGTTGTGAAAATACCCAAGTCTTGCTATTCTTGTCACTTCACACTTACCACAGGGAATTATTTCCTGTAATTGTTTAGAGATGAATATTAATCATATTTTCTAGCCAGAGCAGTTGCTTGAATGGAGTCCTAGTATTATTTTTTACTCTATCTTGCTTTTCCCCTTCACTTTTTTTCCTTACATTCTACTATTTCTTTTCTTTTCTTGTATCACACTATGCCTCTCATCATGAAGTTCATTCCACCCTCTCCTATTAGTAATTTTGGGGGATTGTAATCCTTTTTTTTCCCAGATGCTTCCCAGAACTGCCAGCTAGGGTGGCTCCATCACTCACCTGCAGATCCCTTGTCAATTCCAATGGGCTCCAGCAGTCCCTTCAGCTCCATGTGTTATGCTGCCAAGCAACATGCCTATTGGTAGAGCTTTTTTATTATTGTTATTATTGTTGTTGCTGTTATTAGGAGAGGTAAAGTTTTTGTTATATTGCAACCATTTTAAACATACTTTCATTGCATAATTCACTTCAGTTCAAAATACAGGAAAATGCTGCTCAGGGGAGTGAAGGAGCAAAGCAGATGAATTCTGCTGTGGTACAGAGATAATGTGAAGTTTGTCTGCATGGGTACTGCTATACAAAAAAAGAAAAAAGACAGGTGTAACAACACAGCCTTATGTTTTGTCACTTGGAAAGCCCTGCAAAAAGAACCTCACCCTGATACTCTCATCACATTCTTTGCCAAGTGACTGGAGGGGGACAGATTGACATTAGCTTTAGAAGCTAAGGAAACAGTGGGAATATTAATGTTCTAGTTAAAAGAAAGGAATCTTGCATACCCAGTGAAGCTTCTCTGTAGACCAGGTCCTTGAAAGGAAGTTGCAACAGATGGATACTAAAGAGATTTTTTATATTATTATTATTATTATTATTATTTTTATTATTACATTTCCTAATATGATTAGAGCAAAGCAGTTAACTCCATTTCAAAAAAGGTAATTTTACTATAAGTAGTTATTTCTATTTATAGGGAAAGCAGTTATTTAAATTTATAGGGAAAGGCTAACAAGACAAAGACTTGTGAACCTGATTTTTAATCTGATCCATCAGAGGCTTTCTGTGTAACATTAGGTAAGTGATTCATGTTCTTTTCTTGATTCTCCTCATCTAAACTTTAGGTGTTTCCTTCCTAGTTCTTAGGATTCACCACAGGAGAATCAACGAGCATTTCCAAAAATATAGAGTTCTTTCAGTGGGAAGTGCTACATAAATATAAATTGATATTTTAAAGGAACAGTAGTTCCTACAGAAATATTTTCTGACTCATACATGGTGCTTTTGCTCTCCACTAGAAAGATTATTTTTAGACTGTTTCAGCCCTCCCCCAGGTGTACGACCAAAATAATCCAAGCATGTACATGGCTTTTATGTTTATGAGAAATTCTTGTTTGAAAGGTACAAAGATGGAAGCAATCTAACCACAGAGGAGATCCAAAGTTCGTGCTAAAGAGGCATGAAGCCAGTGATTATGCCTAACAGACAATGCTGCTCCTAATCTCCACACAGTAGTTTTCCCCTTGTTTGTATAATTATCTCTTTTAATCCAGACATTTAGACACTTGCTTCATTCAAATGTAAGGTCTTAGGCATCTCTAAGGGACTGTTTCTCTGCTTAGATTTAAGCATGTAAGGAGCAAGGATGAAGAAGATTACAGTCTGTCAAACAGGATTTATTTCTTCTATGGGAAAAATACATTTCAAGAAATATTAAAGGAATTCCCTTGCTGTCAAGAAGTTAAAGGATCAGAAAAAAAGAACAATGGCAAGTGATGCAGAAAATGTTTATATTCTGGGCTTCACTCCTCCCAAAATTAGTTTGTTGAGGCTTAATGAAATTAAATTTAACAACCAGCAGGAAACTAAGCCAAAAAAAGAGGTTCAATGTTTAGTAAATAAATTTATTCAATTCAGTAGGGTCTTATGATACTCACCAAAAGCACTAGGGAAAAGGAATTAGGACAAACCACTTTCATCCCTTTGGATTTAAGAACATTATCAGAAGTCTACCTAGTTTTAACCACAGAAGTCCCAAAGGACTAGAAATAGGAAACTTTGAAAATGGGAAGGTGTGGGATATGTGGGCAGAGGGGTTAAGGGAAGGATCCAGAGAATTACAGAGCACTTGACTTCAATTCCCAGAAAGATTCTGGAACAAACTCTTAACCAATCAATTCAAAAGCAGCAGTAGACAGTAAGATGATAAAAGACAGCTCACTTGAGTGTGTTAAGAACTGATGATGTCAAACCTACCTAATGTCCTTGTCTGCCAATATAATTGGCATAATGGATTAAAGGGAAGCACTAGATGTAATGTATCTTGCTTTAGCAAGGACTTAGCAACTGTCTGGAGACACATTCTTCTGGAAAGGTTGAAGAAATATGACCTGGATCGATTGTTCTCACACCATAAACACAAACAGCAGGGCTGCATGAGCCACTTCCAGGCCACGCTCAGCAGCAGCTCCTCGGGCACCAAAGGCAGGAGGTGTGAGACACAGCTTGGCTGCAAGGGCAGGGTGAGAAAGAACATGTGGCTGCAGAGGTCAGAGGAGTTTAAGTGAGTGAAAGAAAGGGGAATGGGAAATGAAGTGTGATAAAAGGAAACAGGGGCAGTGAAAAATATGGGTAAGATCTCAATTTAAAAACTCACCTAAAGGAGCAGGCCAGGTAGGGAACTCAAGCTGGAGAGGCAGACATGGTCAGTGGATTCTAGGTCAGAAATCTGGACAGGTAAGTTAGGAATCTGCAGTGGTCAGTTAGAGTGTACATAAACATTTTTTTGTTTGGGCAGCAGTAGTGAACTGTGAATCCATTGTTACATTGCCCTGTGCCTACATTTACAAGATGTTTGGAATTTGGCAACTGATCTGATCTGGCAAGTGGAGCTAGTGCACTATTGCTCTGTCAGAGCTGTCCACAATCCAGAAAACCTGGACAAATGTATAAAACCAGAAATTTCAAAGGCAAAAAATATCCTGACTGTTATGATAAACTCTTTAATGAATGCAGAGAATGGAACGCCACATAGGAAAGTTGTACAAATGCTTCCTTTCAAAGTTTCTAATGCCTCTGATATTCATCTCTGAATGAATCCTTATGCTGCTTCAGAAGAAAGGATTATGCTGGGTAATCCTGTGAGGTCTTCTCCAGTCCTGCATTTCCATGGGGACACCCTTTTATTGGCAGTTTAAAGATGTGGCACTGCACTCTCTAGGCAAGGTCCAATGAAACAAAGGACAATCCTGTCACTAAATCCCAGACTTGCAGGAGAACATGCAAGCTGAAAAAGTGGACCTCTGTTCCTTAGAGCCCCACCTGAAAAGTATACTAGCAGGAAGTCTGCCTATTATCTGCCCTTCTTTGCTATTCTCAAAAATTTAAAGAGCAAAAGGGAAAAACCCTATATTTGAGGAGTTTAAAATGTACTGCTAAGTTGGTGAGTGCTTTAACAATCAAATAAAATTATAGCCATTACCATTAGCCCAGTTTCAGGAATACCAACACTTATTGTCCAAATTGACTTTAAAAAGCCCATTTAATACCTCTAAAATTGTTATACAGGAAAGCCTACAAATACAGACCCCTTTTCCTGGCTGGTATCATGGTTGTCCTTCCAGCGTAGCTTGGTGAAAGCAGACAGACAGCCTCCAGCCCCCTGAGCAGTAGAGACAGGAGACAAACCACCCAGGGCCCTGTCATCCTCAGTGGAAGGAGCATAATCCTCCTGGTGGGGCTTTTTCCCCCTTAGTCCTGGCCTTGCCTGTTTCCCCAGCTGCCAGCTGCTGTTTGGCAGTGGCCCCCAGCCCCACACACACGGAGGGCAGTGGTTTGCCAGGCAGTGACAGCAGCCACCAGCACCAGCTCAGAGTCTGAACCAGCAGCACCAGCCCAGGCCGTGGCGAGGCCGAGCCCCTGCGCTGCTGGGCCTTGTCAAGGCAGGCAAAACAATCTCAACTCATACAATTGTACCTAGCTGTGGTATTTCCTGAGACCCCCGACGAAGGGAGGAATGAATGAATCTGAATCCATGTTCTTAGTAGGCTAATCTATTATTTTATGATCTATATGATATTAAAGAATACTAAACTATACTGAAGAATACAGAAAGGATACAGACAGAAGGCTAAAATATAGTAAAGAAAACGCGTGATTCCTTCCAGTCCCAACACAGCCTGACTGTGATTGGTCATTAACTTAAAACAATTCACATGAAACCAATCAATCAACTGTTGGATAAACAATGTCCAAACCACATTCCAAAGCAGCAAAACACAGAAGAAGCAAATGAGATAATATTGTTTCCTTTTTCTCTGAGGCTTCTCAGGAGAAGAATCCTGGGCAAGATTTTTCAGAAAATATGACAGTGACATCTAGTTTGCTTCAGTGGCAACATACATAAACTTTTATCTAGTGGTTCAGAGACATTGATTAATAAATAAAAGTCAATGTACCAGTGGAAACAGTTTTCGTCTCCTTTCCCCAGCTTCAGCCCAAACTTCCCCTCCCTTCAGCAGCTCTCCTTCACCCTTACTCATCCCAGCTCCCACATTTTCAGTATGCTTGCACTCTGGCCCTCCTAAGCCCTTGGTTGAGGGGATGGATGGAGCAGGAGGTTGGAGTCTGGACCTCTGCCCCTCCTTTCTTCTTACTCATTTTCTCCTGACTGCCCCTCTACTCATCCATGACTGGACCCCCTCAGGAGTTTCCCTGCTCTGGCATGGGCCACCCATGGCCACAGTCTCTCAGAGGCACCCTAGCTCAGTCACCGAGCACTCCTTTCTGTGAGGGAATCTCCAGCTGTGTCCCCATCTGCACCTCTCCTGTGTCTCCCAGATGTGTCCTCATGTAACTCCTCAGGTGAGCTCACAGGTATCTCTTGCCTCTGTCAGCTCTCAACCTTTCTTGGTCACATCCAAGGATCATGCTGCTCCAACTGGCTGCAGTTTTGGGGTGCTGTGTGGTGTTTCAAGCTGTGGCCAAGCCATGTGGAACTACTCATGACCTCCCCAGGTACACACTCCACCACCTATGCTGAATGCAATCTCTAATAGGAAAATTAATGTTCAAGAAAAACCAACATGTCACAAGAAAAAAAGAAATGGGCTTCAGGAGACATCATGGGCTGTGAATTGACATAAAGACAGGAAAAGGGTCCCCTGAGTGGGCCCCCTGAGCTTGCTCTAAACTTAGAAATCAAGTGGTTCCCAGAAAAAATTGCATAGGATTTCAGTTCTGAAGCACTGAGGACTGAAAATGAGGTTAAGGGTGGTTAAGAGCAACAGAGCAAAGTTCCTTTAATAATCTGGAATTTATAATTTTTCTGGTTTTTGAAGTTTTGTAAAACATTCTACTGCTACAGTCCAGACTCTGAATTCTTTCTTCAAATATTGCAGATATTTGGCATGATGTTTTTTATTAGTCAGTCTTTATATACTGAGCAGAACAACCACTTGAAACTGGCACAACATAGCTTATTTTTTGAAAAAAAATCTGCTAATAATGCCCATATACATTCTTTAAAAGAAAATTAATCCTTTATAATAGCAAAAGTCTATATAATTAGGAGAAATGGAATCCAATTAGGTGGGAAAAAATCAAGGAACCAGCAAATATCTCTGACACTGACATCTATTTGGCTGGGAAAAGACATCCAAAGGAAAATGTGTGCACTCCATCTTTACTCACTTTGAATTTAAATGACCAGAACCTGAACGACTACTCGATATAAAACAACCCTGCATAGAGTGTGAGTTACAGCCTTGCTTCATCTAACCTGTGTTTGTATATCATATTTCTTGAATTCAGAAAAGAGAGGTTATCACATAAAGCATAAAAGTCATTATTTATATTCTCAATATAGATTAGACTTCAGTCAGAAAGAAATAGTTATAGATATCTATAGTGATTTAGGGCCTTTTTTGCATTGATTCATTGATGGCTACTCAAGATTTTAACTGCATTAGAAGATGCAAATTTTCACCCAAGATTGCAGTTATTGCTTTCAAATCACTAGATATGTTCCATCAATGTTTACGGATATTGCCTTCATAAGAATAAAAAAAAAATCACAATGTAGGCATTGAATCAAAAGCTACACTAGCTAATACCTTCCTTATGGCATACACTGAAATGATCATTTGTTGTTTCTATAAATTAAAGCTGTGTCAGTCAATCATTTTTTAAAATTACTGCCTCCAACCTGCTGGCAATTCTTTAGGAATGGGTGGCTTCAGCCACTCACAAGGGACAATCTGTGCTCGCTATCTCACCAATTTATTCTCACCCACAGCCAATGAGGCAAATTATTTCCCTGCTGGGTTAATGACCTCTGATTGTGCTGTTCCTACAGTCCCACTAGCCTGGCCTCACAATAGGCTGTGGTCTGATGCAGATGCTGTCAAGATAAGGAATCCAGATTAGATTCAGCATTTGTTTTGACAAACAAAACTCAGTGATATTTAAAAGTGGAATAAAAAGAACAAACATACCACTCATAAAGTGTTGTTGAAGAACAGAGGGTAATTTTTAAATTATTTTAATAGACAATATGGTCTTCAAGGGTCAATTCCTTCATCTGTAGCTTTGTAGGGGGGAAGGGAAGGGAAGGGAAGGGAAGGGAAGGGAAGGGAAGGGAAGGGAAGGGAAGGGAAGGGAAGGGAAGGGAAGGGAAGGGAAGGGAAGGGAAGGGAAGGGAAGGGAAGGGAAGGGAAGGGAAGGGAAGGGAAGGGAAGGGAAGGGAAGGGAAGGGAAGGGAAGGGAAGGGAAGGGAAGGGAAGGGAAGGGAAGGGAAGGGAAGGGAAGGGAAGGGAAGGGAAGGGAAGGGAAGGGAAGGGAAGGGAATCTATATCATGAATCAATTAGTCTGGTAAAATAGAATACTAACCATCAGAATTTACAGCCATTTTATATTTCCCATAGCCTCATCTGAGCAGAGCAAGGACATTTTGGTTGAAAGATCATGGAGAAAAACAAAGTTATTTGAAAGACATTACCAGCAGCAAAATCCCTTCTTGGTCCGAAAATGAGGATTTATTTCCACTAAGAATACCCTTAATTTTATCTAAAGATCATTGTGCAGAATCTGGGGCAAATGTAACATACCTCTGTAAGAAAGACCTTGAAATCTAAAGACACATATATAAGTTAACAGGCTGCAGTTAGAAATCTGTTATAATTAAGAGCTGGTTGAGGAAGACAGTTCATGTTTATAGGCTGAGACTTATCTTGAAACACCTTGGAAAATATGCCATATGCATCAAATGGCAGTGGAAATAATAGTATGTTTACTTAAAAAAAAGTCCCTGGTTCTCAGGAACTTATTGGGCACTTCAGAAAAAGAGAACAGAACGTTTCTATATAGCCACAGTAAATTATCATCTTTATTGTTCCACCAGCATTTTTCCCTCCTTTACCTGGTCTTATTCCACACTGTGCATTAATTAATCACCATTATATAAAACTTAAATCACATTGCAGAGTACTTAGGATTCAGCCCATTGGTTAGTAATTAACCTACCTTGCCTTTAGCCATAAACCTTTACATTGCAGACCTGCTTTTGATATATGAATCAACAAGTCTGAAAGTCTTAAACTCTGTTCAGATTAATAGCTGACCAACTATAAGATAGATTTTTCCATTTAAAGACACCTTTTCCTCTTTGAAACTTACTGCTTTCTCAAAGGTAGGTTAATGTGACACATAACTGTGACTTAAGGTACCATGAAATTTAAGATTTCACACACGAATGACAGTGATAGGATTCCTATTGATTTGCCACCACTTGCAAGTTGGTATGTTCTGTATGTTCCTGCCAGGAAAGCTCTGCAGGTCTCTGCTGATCTGTTAGGGTAGCTCAAGGCAACCATCTGCATCTCCTACTTGCCTCTGTGGGTACAACTTATCAGTGTAAGAAAGAACAGGGCACCAACCACATGCATGGCATCCTTTCATGGCAATGGGACTCATGTTCCCACTCACATGTCTCAGCCATCCCCCTGGACTCTGAGCACCTCTGGGAGCACCTCTGGTCCTTTCAGGGTATTGGTGTTACTGAGACCAAGTAAGGTTCAGCTCGGACCACTTCCATCCTGCCTTGCCTCAAATCTGGTAACTGCATTTGCCCCGTTCCTCCTTCCATTGCGACCGAGCTCCTACCTGGCTCTTGCCTCTTACTTCATTTCCAGAAACCTCTCACTTCTGGTAGCACAAGAAGTTCTTCCTTGCTTCCTTCCTTCTCAACATGGGGCTGACCTTCCCTAGGAGAGGCTGAGCCATTTTTGCTGTTGAATTTTACTGACTCTGTAGACCGGGCAGTGTGCAAGCAGCACCTGACTGATTTTCACAAGGCAGTGTTGATGGAAGCAGAGCTGCATATGGAATCACTGGCAGCTGATTGCAGGAATAATCATACCTGTTTATGCAGTAGGGGACAGAACTGGAATGAAAATTATATTTTCTCTGGGCCACTTGTTTTTTTTGTCCCTTCCCTTAGTTGCAAAATAGGATTCTGGTCTTCGGAAGCACTGGCTAAACAAAACAAGGTGAGGAGGAAAAGAGAGGGAAGGAGAGAGGAAGAGAGGGAGAGGGAAAAGGAGAGACAGAGAGAAAGGATTAGGGGAAAAAAGTGGAACTTCAGCTCAAAACATTAGGTAGATGTCACAGTAGCAATCCCTAAGCAAAGGAAAATCAAAGTATAATCACCAATCTTGTCATTATATTTCTGAAACAAGAAAGTTTGGGGACCTATGTAGATCTGGATGAAACGCCCCCCTCTTTCTTTATTAGTCAAACTTCAGAAAGAGATTTGTGGCCCATTTAAATTACTTAAATTTCAATTGCATTTAATTCCCAGTTGATTACAAGCAATTGATTTGGTTTCATCATAAGGAAATTACTAAGATTAATTGGGGAAAAAAAAAGAATATGGAAATACTTCTTGGCTCCTGCACAAAAACTGAGGGGAAATAAGGACATTACAGCCTATAAACAGTTACTATCTTATCAGTTATTATCTTTCTCCTAAAGTGAAATATTTTAGGAAAAAAATTACTGCTTGCATAACTAGGGATATTTCCACAAAATCAGAATGACCTTAAAACAAGATCATACCTAAGATTATTTATTTAACTATGTCCCTTTAAAAGAAAAAATTTCATGCTATGAAATAGGAGCTCATTAGATCATTGCTTAAATCAGCTCTTTTGGACTCTTTATTGATATTTTTTACCTCCCACAGCATCATTAACAGACTGGCAAGGTTCTTGCTTATTTTCTTATTCCTTGTGGAATACATAGATTTCAGATAATTTTTATCCTTATTTTCTATGCTGGAATTATTATTTTTTTTTCTCACACTTGAAAAGCTAGAAAAATGCACCACCTCAGATTTCATTTAAAATAATTACCTTCAGTATGATTAATAAAAAAGTGCATTACTGACTTGTGGAGGTGGTTTTATTTATTTGATGTTCTTTGTCTGACCAGCAGTAGCATAATAGCAGGAATATTAAAAAGCAACAGGGAAGTGACATCATCCTACTTTCACAGGACAATATTCTTATGGAAAAAGAGGAAAGTTTCCCTGAAGGGAAAGCATGTTCTTGGCAAGGCCTTGAGCTGTGACTCAGGGTATCAAAAGTCATTTTCCCATTCTACCACAGATTTTCTCCGTTATCTTGCACAAGACTGCTTAAGCTGAGCAGAAGTTAAAAATATCTTCCTTCCTTTGACTGCTGTCATGACTATTTATCACATGCTCCTCAAGGGAAAAACTATTTCAATTTCCCCTCTCTGCGCATGTCTCTGCAGGGAGGGGCTGAGCTGCTGGGAGGCACACACAGCCTGTAGTGCTCCCTCTGCCCATCACAGGGGGAACACAATATCCAGAATGCCCACTACAGTGGCTCATGGTAGATTTTGGAGCTGAGTCCATACAGATTCCTGACAGTGGGAGCACATAATCAGCAAACTGATGACACTTAACAGAGAAGTTATTGGTTTCTATATTGTGACACATCAGTCTAATATATTTTTCCAAAATAAATTGGAAAAAACAACAATGATTAGTTATTAGGAAACTATGCCTAATTATATAAAGATTTAGAGTTAGGTATGCATACATATATGATTCTCAAATACAGGCTTATTATTGCTGTTAATTTCACAAGTTGAAATTAATGATTGTCTGCTCTAATATTTAAGCTTAAATTCAGAATTTTCCAATTTGAGTTAAAGAATGCAAACACACACAGTTAAACAAGTAGTCAGAAATACTACTTTTGCTTGGTCTTCTTACGGTGCCCACTAAAGGACATGTCTTTCCAAACATATGGAATTTCACTGGACACAGGATATTCTAAATCTGAAACTGAAAAATAAGCTTAGGAAAAATTAAAGCCTATCTTAAAAGCCTTTATTTTTCTTGGTAAAGGTTAATGTCTGTTCTACTCTCTGTACTCTAACAGTACATGACCCAAAAAGGCAAAGTGTGATTAGACATCAGACTAGAACACCTACCTTTACATGTGTACACAGATGTCTACAAATACACAAGGTGTCCAAGTTCCTACTATGGCCAAGGAAGATCTATTCAGTGGAGTCAGTGGTGACTCAGGATTAGCGCAAATCACTTAGACATCTGAACTTGGTTAGATAAATTGCATTTTAAACTTTGTTAGCTGTACTGATTTGATTTCCAATAATCTGGGCAGAATCCTTTGTTTTTTATCTCCAGTTGACTACTCACACACAGTGTGTGTTCTGTTAGAGAAAACTGATATCTTGCAATCACCTGGAAACCACCAAACAGTTTTGGTAGCTTTGTAATAAGCAGCACTGCAAGGCTCCGCTTCATGGGTGAGCTGCACCTGTCATAGCTGTTTATGTTTTGAAAAAGTTAAACTTGTATTACAGCTCCAGAGCTAAGGAAGCCTTGAAATGGTTGATTTAACGGTTGATGGCTCAGGTGCAAGGTCTACACACAGAAAACAGAATAGTGCCCATAAAATCCTATCCTGGGTGCTGCAAAATGATTATCCAAGAGAAAATAAGGATTCAGTATTGCAGCCACAATCAAACATGCAGCATCAAATCACAAGTCTTGTCCAAAAGGTGTCAGAAGTATCATCTCAGCCTCTCCTCCCTGACCGATGCTTTATCCGAGCCGCTAGCATGAGCACAGTATGGTCCCTGCCTGGCTGGCTGCCAAATGTGCCTCCATCATCCCTGGACAATGGCCTCAGCATTTAGTCTCTTAGGTTGGCGTGGTGATAGAAAGATGAGTGTCAGTAGAACATCAAAATCACTGCAGTTTTTTCCATTGTTACCCGTTCTTGTGGCCCAACAGGGAGATGGGATGTTCAGCACACAGCTTGGTAGAAATGGGTAAATTATAAATAAAACTGCTGGGGACATTAATAAACTGTGCTGTGAGAAAAGTCTCACCAGCCATGTAAAATGACTTTAATATTGTCAGTAATAAACTGTCCTTGCACTCTGCAACTCCCACATGAAATATCCCCAGCCAACCTCACAACAAGACAACGTAAGTTGAAATTCTTCTAGGATGTAGGAAATTGAGAGGTACTTCTCATTCTGGTCTGAGTTTTGCCACTGTTTTTTCATAAGAAAAGATCATGAAGGCCCAGTAATCAGGTGGACATGAAGGAAAGCCCTGATTATCAAGTTTAAGGATTAAAGAGCCGAGAAGACAAATCTAATAATTGTTTCTTACAACTCGATGTTTTCCTTGGCATGCTTACAGAATTGCTGTGGTCTCCTACTGAACATTCAAAGCTTGAGCACTTCCCATCTGTTGCTGATAGCTGGGGTCCCAACTGTTCACATTTTCAGGAGTGTGCCAAAGCACTGAGTCACTCCTTTATTATCTCTAGCATACTGTTTTCAAAAGTGTTTAGGACACTCAGTCTCACAAAGTCATTGCTGAGGCAAATTTTTGATAGTGGTGAAGATTTTAAAAAGGAAGTTTGTGGAGGGGGTGTTGTGGTTATTTATCTTTGTAGGAAGAGATAGGGCTATGTGTAAGTCATGTTCATAAAAGTTATGTTTCCATTCTTTACAATTAATTTATTTAGTCTTGCCAAGCAACTAGTCATAAGTTTACCTTCTCATTTTACTCATTTGTCCTCAGGAAATGGTCCTTTAGGACTATCATGGGATATTATGAATTGTAATTTATATTAATTATATGTTTATGATGCCAACAACTGTTCATTCTTCAGTACATTACTCAGCCTCTTACAGCATTTTTTGGGTCTGTTTATTATAGTACTCCTTAAAGTCTACTTTCTTGCAAACTGGCACTTAGTAACAGTAACTTAACACCTAAAGTGTACCTGCAAGATCAAATATGAAATACAGAGAAATATAATCCAAGGAAAAATATAAATATTTTTTTAATATTCAATATTTTAATATTCAATATCACCCATATTATTATACTTCATTAATACTTCAAAAATAATATGCATCAAAGTCAGTTATATATGATGGGATAAAACTAGAATCATCTTTCAGGAAATCTTTCTTCATTTTAAAGGAGATTGGAATCTATTCCCTTGTAATCCAGGTCAGGCTAACACTGCTCAATGCATAGACATAAAAAAACATTTCACTTGCTTTCATCTGTGAAGAGTGAGGCAAAGATCCCTGCACCAAGGAAGAAAAAGGCTGTCATCCTATATGGTACAATTGAAATATAATATGGACATCCAACCAAGATCTGAAGATAGAATAAGCTATCTGACACTTGATCCAAATCAACAGGCAGTCTCAGCTTGGATGTCCATTCTGCATAAAAAGAGATACAGGGTTTCTAGATCCGAGCTGGCTCTTGCAGTGCCAGTTTGGATTTGCCTTTACTGCAGTTCACAAGGTTACTCTATACATATAACCTTGAATAGTGGGGTTGGAATACCTGATTTTGAGAATATTTATGTCTCATTACCATAGTATGGTATTTCAATCTTTAATTAAGCAAATACATTTGTGCCTTTTTGAAATTGAAGAACTGAGACACTTAGTAGTACAGAAGATCTGAAGTTATTGCATAACTCAAACTATTGGTCTATCACCATATTACTCATTCTCTCACCATATATCTTTACAAGAAGAATTCAATTTTACATGAAAATGTGAAGCATTCTAGGTAGTCTGGTAAAGGCTATCAAGTATGATTTATTTTGACTGTGAAGTTTTTCCAATCATTACAGTCAAAGGAACTGTTTCACCCATGTAACATGGTCCTCAGACCTTGAAGTGCTTACAAATCTATTATTTTATGAGACTAATGCATTATAGCCAAAAATGTTATCAGAAATATGGCATTATGCACATCTGTGGGATTGGTCACAAACCCTTCAAGCAATCCTATTCTTCTCCAAAATATTCTATTGGCAATCAAGATTGGTGCCAAAAGCTTTGTGTCACAGGCCCACCTCAGTCCTTTGTCCCAGTGTGCCACGTGTCCTTGTTTGACAAGGTATCTGTCTAAAATGATATGGTTGTGGCCTTCCTGTCTCCCATTTGCATCAAGACACATCTAGCCCATACGACCCGCAAGAACTCATGTGACAGAAAAAAGAAAAAACCACAAACCAATGCTGAAAACATACAGGACTAGAATGGTAAAGATGCAACAATGTGGTGAGCAGAGAAAGACACAGTGGGCATGTGCTGTAAAGCAGTTACTGCCACATCATGAGGTGAACAGCATATGGAGCAGGAAAGATTTCAAAATTAACACCTCTCCAACCCCTCAAGTGTAGGACTTGGGAGGTCAAAGGCTGCTTCCATATGTTGCAGGGAAAATAATAATTTAACTTCTTGACATTACCGTATTTATTTTGCATCTCTACCCCATCAACTAAAGTTGAGTGAAAATTACTGATGAGGCTGCACAAATAGAGCATTAACCTGAATAACACACGATAATTTTGGTACTATCTGCCACTTCCCAAGGCGAAAAAATGTTTGATCTATATTACCTTAGTTACTTTCATTGACTTAGTTTTCTAAATAAAATAGTAAACAATACCCTTCTGCAGGTTCTTCTTTATTTCTCAGCAGTGATGACAAAATGATTTTTGCTTTTATATTTCCTTCACACGTATTCGTAGCTCTGTAGACTACTGCTGTGTAGTTATATAGCTACTAGCTAACTCCAGTACTTTTCCTACCCTGACAGGCAGAAAAACACAAAACACATTCCAAAAGCTCCTCTCCTATCTTGCCTCCTCTGGGAACCAAGGCAAAAACCAGCTTCTTGAGATATTTTCTTATAAACAAAGAACAACTAATGCAGCTAGTAGCAAGAAAGGGGGAGTTCCAGAAGACGTGGAACCAAGGAGAGGGTTTACCTCATTACTTGTGCTTCTAATTGAGAATTTTTGTCAATTATGCTAATTTGCTACTTTCATAAAACTGTACTTGCCCTATGTGGGGCAGGCACTTTTCCATATCTGGCCCTAGAGGCCTCCAATTAATGAACAGATTTTATATTACCTCCTATACTAATATTGTCTCAGAAGTGTGTTGTTTTATTTCTAGGTCATTATGGTCTATAATGCCTATTTCTATGCATGATTCAAAATTACATGGCAGGAATTTTGCCTGGGCCTTACTCTAAAATGCTGTTGGTCTTGACTTTTTGACCGAATAGGGACAAAGCCTAAATCAGGGTGAGATGCCTTCCCAAGCAAAGAGAGGGAGCAGGGGAATGAGGAAACAGGGAAGTCTGCCATCCAGAAGTGAGAGAGAAGGGCTCCCAACCAGCAGGAATGGTAGTCTCTGTTCCATAACACAGGGGGCCACCACCCTGCATTTTAGGTAATCAGGTGCTTTCAATTGTCCATAATCCATCAAGACCTTCAGCTGGTCCGTGAACATAGCACCATCAGATTCAGAGACAAGGCAATTCATCCAGCTAAGGATCTGGCTTAAATTCAACCAAAAAGGGGGTTTTAAACATGTCCTCTGATGATATAACTGAATAGCACATTACCAGAAGAGCCAATTCCTTTGCTCTAAATTGAAATTGTGGTTCTGCATAGTGAAGAGAGAACACTGCCTTTGCTCCAGGACAAATGCAGACCTGGATGCAGCATTCTCATTCTAACTTGTTTCTTACAAATTTCTGGGTTTGGAGGTCATGTCTAATTGCCAGCCTCATGTGCATGTAAGGGAGAGGTATTTTAGCTATAATTAGTATAAATAATTATGAGTACACAAAAAGGCAAAACGCAAAAATGTCTCATAAGAAAACATTCTTTGTGCCATGTGTTTCTGTGCACCAAATTGATTTTCAGTCCACACAACCTCTTTCATTTTTCCAATTATGAACCTCAGCCTAATTTGGAGCAAACATAAACAGCAGGTGAAGATGCAAAAAGGGCACTTGCTTCTGACAAACATTGTGAATCTCCCTTTTATTTTTAATACTGAACCATAATCTGCACAGATGATAAGGTAATTAAAGCATAATGGATGTAGGATAAATTATAATGACTTATATGGCTTAGGATAAAGATGCTTCAGAGTAATGTATTAATGCCTGAGAACAGAAAATAGTCATTATGCATTACCAGGCCACTGACAGATGGCTACAAATTATAAACTGTTAAAGAATTTTTAAACTGAATCAGACATAGTGATCTTCATAAAAGAACCAAAAAGAAAACTTTTTATCATAAATAAAACAAAGGCAAACTTGTGACCTAAGCTGCAAGATGGGATGGTCTAGGTGTGGGGAAAAATTCATCTTCTATCAAAACACTGAATATCTTCCTAAATATGATCCTCAGTACACTCAAGGATATATCAGTTGCTTTATGTTAACCCCTGTCATGGTGGCCATTAAATTTCAAATGAGTTTGAAACAGCCATCCATTTCTTAAACTCCACAATGACTCAGAACCAACAGCCTGAGACAAACCAACAGTGCACAAGACAAAGCATGGGGACAGGGCATGTGTGTCATGCTGGCTCTGCTGCTGCTGTCTAAGCCCTTGTGCAGACTGAGAGGTGCCCACATCCAGCTCTGAAGCCATCCTCTGAGTGGAGGCTTGTAGAACAAGCACAGAAGAATTCAGTTTAGCAAACCTAATGGTGAAATAAAGGCTTGGGAAGTGGACAAGGGAGTTAATGCATCTGTTCGATCTTACTCATTTAAAAACTGTGGCTAAATGAAGAGCTCCACAAAATGGTTTCAGATATGCATAATTGAGCCTAATAAATGTTTCAGTGTTTTATTAGTAATTCTTAGAGTGGAACTCCACTGAAATGTAATATTACAGTCTTCATTATATAATCTTGTCTAGTAAAATTTAGCTGACAATTCTATTTCATTTTTTCCTTTGGCACCTTGTTTAGATTTCCATCTTAAGTATGACTTTAGGATACACTTTGGCAGAAATCTTCTTCACACAGAACATCCCATTAAAAAATTAATACCTTGCAGGCTCTGCTAATCAAACCTGGAAGAATTTACATTAGTGTTTTAAAACCAGAGTTCATGGTTCATTAAAAACCAGCTTCACCGAGCTTAAAAGAGAGGTGAATGCAAATGGGTGCAAGGGAGATTGAGCTGTTGCTTTTATTTCTTCTCTACTCCTGTAGAATCTGATTCACTTACACTGCAACCTTTAAACCTGACCTTTTTAATTTGGCCTACAACAAAGTTATCTCTGCTGGTGTATACATTCCCATACTAAAGGAGAATTCAAGAGACTCAAGGGCTGTTCTTTATATTAATGCTATTCTGCTTTGATTGTCTCACACCATTCTGCTAGACTCTGAACAAGTAAATTCTAGAAATCTAGTGCAAGCCATGATCCAATATAAAAAATTATATAAAACAAGGTGGTAATATACCTAGCCTAAGAGATACAGATCATATATGAGAGAATATTATGAAGATATAAATTCCCCCACTTAAACTTTAGCAGATCATTTCTGAATTTGGCTCATAAGTCCAGAAATATCACTCCTAATGCACAGATCTATGATACTACTTTCACCACTGTAGATTATCATGTTTCTTCCACATATTTCTAACTCACCACATGAAACTCCATTCTACATATGTTAAAGCTGAAATAACTGTTCTTTGCAAGCATCCTGTTGACATCAATAAAAGGCTCAGCTAAACTACATTCAGATTGCCTCTGAAAACAAAATCCCACAACTATGTAGGACTCTGATTTACCTTTGTCAGTGGAGTTATCTACTACACAGTCCTTGTCCATCCTGCAAGAATTCCACCCCTTTAGGCAGCCTTCAATTTCCTAAACAAGGAGCTTGGTTGGATCAAGTCACCTGTACACTGTCACCTGTACACTCAGAGCTGCCTCCACATTCAATCTGCCACCACCACCCTGTAGCTGCTTTGGCTATACAGATTTACTTACAAGACCTAGGATGCTCCTAGATTAGGAGGAGACTCTCCCTCTGCTGTGTTCCAACTAGAATGGGGTTAGAGAGGGCTCACACAACATCAATTACACCAGATGGATTTGTCACTGACAGTGCAGAATAAAGTCATTGCAAACACTGCAGGAATCAAGAACCTAATTTACTGCTCAGCGTCTAGATCTGGCTCCCTATTTTACTTTAACATGTTCTAGCAGAAAGAATTCACAACAATCAGGAGCACTAATGATAGAAGAACTCTTAAAAACCACTTCATTTTGCATAGTTTTTCATTTTAATTTGTCTACCTAATGTGTTAATATAAGAATTATATGATTAATTATGGAAATTGTCTTCACCAAGCTGATGTCAACACATTAATTTGTTGCCATGTCAATATTCCCTTTGCAATTTCCCCATATGCAAACAATTTTTGCAAAATCAAACACAAATATATTGGTTTTATTTGTCTTTAACTAAAGTTGCCAGCCTATTCTAGAAGACAGGGTGACTTATGTTTCAGCATACTTAGTATGCAACTCACATCAGGTGTGGTTCTCAGGTCTACATTTTTTCTGGCTGCATTTCTGTAAAGTCAAGACTTGAGTTTCTCATTTAAGCTCCCTGGCTCAATTGGGCAAATTGTGATATAGACCCTTTGCCAGATGAACATTTTATTCTTTTGATAACCAGCATGAACAAAAACTACTTTATTATTCCAAAGGCACAACAAATGTCTTACAAAGCTTTCTAAACCTCACCTAGCTGAACTTCAAATGGGATTTGTGCCATCTGTGGCTAGAGAAGGGGTTCCCTCTCCAGTGAAAATGGCCTACTTTAACGCTCCAGCAGGTTTGATCCTCTTTCTTTCCATAAAAGAAGTGCCAATGGTTTGTGCTGCCATCCAGAAGGACCCAAACAGGCAGGAGAAATGGGCTAACAGAGCTCACCACATGAAGAGCAAAGGGAGATACAAATCCTCCCGCTGGAAATTTGTATTGTACCAGTGTATGCTGGGGAACCACCAGCGAAAACCACCTTGCAGGAAGGGCTCTGGAGGGCATGGTGGACACCTCACTGAGCACAGGCCAGCAATGCACCCTTGTGGCAAAGAAGGCTGATGGCATCTGAGAGACATCAGGAGGAGTGCTACCAGCAGGCCCTTGGAGACAATCCTTCCACTCCACTCAGCACAGGTGATGCAAGACCTGAGATACTGTGGGCTGCCCTTCACGTGGGAGATACAATGGAAAGTCTAGCAAAGGTTTGTAAAGATGATGAAGGGACTGGAGCATGTCCTCTGTGAGGAAGAGCAGGGAGCTGTGCATGTTCAGCCCGGAGAAGAGGAACCTCAGCAGGGAATCTCATCAGTGAATATCAATGTCTGAAGGGAGAGTGTACAGAAGATGAGCCAGGCTTTTTTCTGTGGTGCTCAGAGACAGGACCAGAGGCAATAGGCACAAACTGAAACACAGGAGGTCTGTGTTTCAGTTTGTCTGGACACTGAATTTTTTCCTTATGTCCAGACAGTGTTTGTGTTTCAAACACTGTCTGGACATAAGGAAAAAATTCTCCTGTGAGAGTGACCAAGCAGGCTGCCCAATGAGTTTGGGGCATCTCCTCCTACTTGGAAATGTTCAAAAGTTGTCTGCATACAGTTCTGGGCAAGTACTTGAGCAGAGATGTTGGACCAGATGACCTCCAGAGGTCCCTTCCTATCTCAGCCATCCTATGATTCTGTGAAAAAAAGTCTCAGTGACCTCTTCCCTCGCTGCTCAGAATTCAAACTGGATTTCCACACGCAGTCATGACAAACTGATGGAGAGGTAAGATTAACAGAGTTTTTGCAGGACATCAAGTTCTGATTCCAGCTATTAAAGGTAAGAAAGAATTATTAAGAAGGTATGCAATTAAACTGTGTGGGGGATTAGCCTTGGCTAAGCCAAACCTCCACCCAGCTTCTCACCCTCCCGCTTCCCTTCCAGACAGCAGAATGGAGGAGAAAATAAGGACATTAAAACAACACCCTTCGCCTGGCCCCTTGCCCCCCATTCCCAGGCTGACTCCACATCTACAATTACCTCCTTCCCTCTCAAATTTTACACCTTTCCTTTATCCTGAACCACACAGGAGAACAGGGAATGATGTTTGGGGTCAGACCCTAGTATCTCCTCTTAGCTACTCCTACCTTGTCTCTCTTTTCTCTGCTCCAGGGAGGGCTTTGCATGGCTTGCAGCTGATTTAGGTCATATCCCCCTGCTTTGGCAAAGGACTGCAGCCTGGATAATGGTCTGCCATGGAGAACCTTCTCTTCCTCCTCCTTTCCCTGGGGCACTTTTTGCCCTTTCTTAAATATGTTTTTCTCAAGGCATCAGCACCTCAGCTGTAGGCTTAGCTATGCCCAGCAGCTCCAGTCTTTCCTCACAGGGGCCCTGACACAGCCCCTACTGCTGCCAGTCTGGCCTCATTTACATAATTTTAGATTTTACCCCTTTTGACCTCCAACTTTTCAATTATTTTTTTCATAAGAATTACTCCTAAAATGTGGCACACTGTTGAATCCAGACATCAGGGTTTGTAGTTGTCTGGTTCTTTTGTTTCTTCCTTCTTTAAGAATAGTTCAAAAACACAAAAGATAGAGTTATGGAATAGCTGAAAGCAACAAGGGACAGAAATAGCATTTACAAGGGGACAGTCTTACAGAGCTCAGACATCTGTCACGGTACTATCTTAAGAAGCTGGGACAGACCGTCAGTGTGTAAGCCCAGAGCATCAGCGCTGTGAACAGAACACAGCAGAATGCTTTGGGTGGGAAGGGACCTCACAGACTGTCTGATCCCAACCCCCTACCATGGGCAGGGACACCTTCCACTACACTGGGTTGCTCAAAGCCCCATCCAACCTGGCCTTGAAGACTTTCAGGGATGAGACATCCACAACTTCTTCTCTGTTCTAGTGCCGCACCCTACTCCCAGTAAAGAATTTCTTCCTAATATCTCACCTAAACCTACCCTTATTATTAGAATACTCTTCTAAGTTTACAAGTGAGTCAGAAACAATCTTTCACAGAAAAAACAACCCACTAGAAATGGATGTTATTTAACTGTATAACGCAGGGGGAGAAAGGAAGGTTCTCTGTTGCAGGAAGAGATTAATCCTTTAGAAATTGACAGCTCTAATTACTAGTTTCACTTCATAGTAGTCTTGCAAAAGTCAATAGAACTATTTGCACAGGAAAATGAGAAAGTTTTGTTATTAAATCTCATTTGATTGTTCAGGTTTCACTCTTTTTTTTTATATCCATCAGTGTATTTTTTCCACCCAAAATGCAGAATTCCAGGGCTCAGAACATTCTACCAGTTACCCCAGTGATTGATCTGCAATAGCAAGATTAACAATGAAGAGAAATCAGTAAATTAAATCATCTCTTTTCAGCTTAATCCCTATTTATTTGGTCACATAAAACTGTTGATTGAAGATGTACTTTATTACTTTATGAACTTAATATCAATGTAGACCAAGAAAAATGGATGGAGGTGTTTTTACACACCAGATAGATAGATAGATAGATAGATAGATAGATATCCCTATGACTGATTTCCATTGGTTCATGTTTGTGATTTCTGATGTTTATTACATATTTCAAATAAGCATACAAAAAATAAAGACCTCTTTTTGTGTCTATAGGTCTCTCTATTAATTTCATGGTGAATGTTCTATAAACATATTATCCACCCAGCTGCAGAGGTCAAAGCTAGAACTTCTCCCACACAGAGGGAGCTGTGCAAACCAGGCAGGATACACAGCTGTGCCACACTTGGAGGCACAAGGATTCGAGTACTTATGTCAGTGACAGAACTTCTAGGGCAGAGAATTGAATTCCTTTTCTCAGCCCCTAAAGTCCAGCAGTGAGACATTCTCCAAGGAGGTGGGACTGAGAAGAGATGGAATTTAAATCCTTTTCCTTGAAAAAGTAAAACCAAGTCTTCTGCATCCTGGATGAGTGCCTTACATGCAACACGGAATACACGAAGGAGGAAACCTAGCTAGGTCTTTCTCTGCCATGAAGCAGACAAATCTTTTAAATTGTTTGATTTTCATTATTTGGAAGTAGTTAATTAAGCTTCTCTCTTCAGAACATGGTTTCCAAGTCAGTGAAGTTCCCAGGAGAGGCAATTTAAGATACATAGAGTTAGACTGAAAATCTTGAAGATAGAAGAAAATACACCCTCTATATGGAACTAAAAGTTTTTCCTTAGGCCAGAAGGGGCAAACAAGGAGATAATTTTGCACGTTAATATGGTATAAAGGACTGTGTCAATCCTATTGCAGAAAATAGATAGAAGGATAAGATCAGATGATCACATTTGTTGTCAGGACCATCTGATAGTGTCCCTGGAGCCGCCCTAGGGCAGACCCTCAGGGGCAGCCCTGGCCAGTGCTTCTCATCAGGCCCAGTGCTCTCAGCAGCGCCTTGGTATCTCACTTTCCTGCACTGTGACAGCACAGCTCAAAGATAACCATGGCCTTTCCCTCGTGTGACCTGCTGCAAGCACAGGTGAGGCTTCTGCAGCTATTTCAGTGGCCTCCTGCCCAGCCTGACTGACTTCCTGATGAGTTCTAGATTCCACTGAAGTTTTCCCTAGAGGAAGGACAATATCACTACCTGTGATTAAAACTTTCATTTTGAGGTGACAGGCACTGAACTGTTCATGTTAGAAACATGATCTTTAGTTTTTATCTTATGGCTATCACTTGTCATATATTTTGAACTACCTAAGCAGTGCTTGTGCTTTTCAAGCCAGTCTTGACAGCATTTAAATCAGACAATGAAATAAACATTGCTGTTGCCAACAAGAGACTGGCCAGAAGTATAAGCTTAGATCAGCAAAACTTGAATTAATCACAAATCTGTGGCTCACTTCCAAGTCTACTAGTAAAAAGCTAACTAGTGAATAACTTAAAATAAAGAGAAATGAGGAGAACCTGATCAGTGTTGTAGGTTTAAGCCCTGGCTGGGGGCAGGGATTGCTGCCTCCCCAGCCCCAGCTCCAGCCCTGGCCATGGCCCAGCTGGGGAGGAGGTGACACACACAGCCCCTGTCCCCAGCCACTGCCTGACAAACCACAGCCACTTGTGTGTGCTGGGGGCACTGCCAGGCTGCAGCTGGCAGCTCAGGAGAAGGAAAGCACTGAGGAGAAGAAAGCCCCACCATGGCCATCACTCTCCTCCTGCTGAGGACAGCAGGATGCTGGCACTTTGTCACAACACGTTCTGCCCCTCTGCTCCAGGAGGCAGGAAGCTGTCAGCCTGCATTGGCCAAGCTGCATTGGAAGGATAAGCATGATACTCAAGCAAAAAGATCTAAATTTTCAAGCTTTCCTTATGTAAGTGTGTTAGAAAAGCATTTTTTTCAACTTTTCCAATCAATGTGGACACTGAGTGTTGGTATTCCTGCAGCTGGACTAATAATACCTGCTTGGTGTATTTTGGTTAGACTTTTAAAGTATTCATCAACATCACAATAAATTTTAATTTCCATATACATATATATGCATGTATAATGTCTTCCCTTTTGGCAAAAAAGAAAAATAAATTTGAGAGCATCATCTGCTGTTTCTTGCTTGGGGGAGTTTTCTGTTAGCTTTTTGGCCTTTCTAAGGGATCTTATTTCATCTTCCTGACTACTTCTGTGAAAAACACCTTCATGAGGGCAGTGGTCTATTACAGGGACCAGACACAAAGACCTGAGTCTAAATAAATTACCTGTAACTACTTGGGAAGGGTCCAAAAGAAGCAGGAATTAGACTGAGATCATGTCTGCGTTCAACATAAATTCACCCTAACTGTCAGAGCAGTACTTCTCCATAGTACTTTTCATCCCTGGGGTTTCCAAGGCACTTTACCTATGAAATCTGTGTGTTAATTATTCATTAAATTCTGGATTCATTTTCTTGATCTTTGATACACAGTCAGGGTACCCAGTCTGGGTACAGAACTGGGATGAAGAAGTAAATTGTTAATTACACTGTAAATGAATCATAAGGCAGAACATAGTTACCAGGCTGAATGTATTTTCCAGCTTAAAAAACAGCACCTTCAGCTACATAATGCCTGTGAAATTGTCCCATATATCAATTTGTTAATAAAAAACTGTGTCCTAATGAATCACTGGGACTTTTTACAGTACATTGTACTTGATAGCCATAAAGCTCTTAAGGGTTGTGACCTACCAGTAAAACCCCACAATGAAAATAATCTTTCCCTTAGATAAATTCATAATGAAACTCTTCTATTTTGACATTTTGAAGTAATTTTGATACCTGGAATTGGGAACTAACTGAAACTTTCTCAGAGGCTACAAATTTCCATTACAGAGACAAATTTTCAAGAACAGTAATGAATCCTTGGCATTTAGTACAACTGCATTTCAGTGTGATTGGACATGCTCTGGAAGAAGAAAAGTATCATTTTCCTCTCCTCAGTTGGAAGAAAAATGACAAAGGAGAAAGCTGCAGAAGAAGCCCACAATGCCAGCTTTGTCAGGGAAAATTTACATCTCTACAGAAAATTTACATCTTTTCCTTTTAAAGGAAAAGGCTTTCTGCATTCTTCCATTTTTGACTTTCATGTCTGAGTTGGCAATTTGCCCGAAGGACTGATCCTCTGACAGAATTATTGTCAGGGAGGTCAGCTGTAAATTTCAATCAGTCAGTACAGGGCATGAGGAAAACATTGTCAGGAGTATTTTTCTGCAACTTGGCATCAGATATAAACACTGAATGTATGGCTCTAAGCATAAATCTTCAAATAATAATTTACCCTGAAAATCAATAATTTTTAATTCTAACCACAGTCTGCTAATTATGTACAAAATCTCCACTGATAGAGCTGCTTTTCTGTGCTGTGGAGAAAACTTTGGCTATATATGTACTGGAGCAAATGAACATCCCAGAAAAGAGAAAGCAAACATTATTTTATTACAGATATTAAAGGCCAGGAATTATTGGGATAATCACTTGCTAAACAGTAAATTAAGAGGAACCATGATTATAGACATAAGAATTATATTGGACATCCATATAATTTATATCTGAAATAAGACTAAATTACAACGTTTGTATCCAATTTTTTGTGTTGACAGTACATAGATTTTAATCATGGGGTTTTATCTTAAAACTTTAGATTTGTTACTGTATGAAGATGCTAGAACATTACTACCAATTTAAATTAAGTTTTAAAGGAAATGCCAGGGGAAAAAACAAAACAAAACAAAACAGACCAACCAAACCAAACAAAAAACCAAACCAACAATAACAACAAACAAACAAAAAACCAAACAAACATAATCAAACAAAACAAAAAACCAAACCAAAACAAAAATCAACAAACACACTTTATATTCCTGACCCTTCTGCTTACAGGGAGAAGCTTGAAAATGGGCCACAAAGGCAGAAGTGTCAAAAGGATATTGTCGGAGAGCATGTATTCTGACACATCTAAATGTATCATCATAAGTAACTCAATACCAACCTCATGTCATAATTTTCTGAGTCCTGACAGGGTATTAAACAGGTGAGTCCTATTCTGCTTTCTGCAAGTTTTCAGTGCCAAACACTGTGTGTGCTGGCTGAGCTGGGACCTTGGTTCAACTGTGTAGTGTCATCTCTACGTGCCTTTGAGAAGACACAGCCTCAAACAGGAGAAGTGGAATTGACAATTCTGGTTTAAGCTGGGTGAGAAATTGTTACCAAACTTCCTAGCAGAGGCCCCCATTGCAGGCAGCAGTATATTCCTCTGACCCCTGTAACCCTGAGGTACAGCCATCATCTTTTAGCTGCTTATGCACATTCTCACGCAAGGACTGGAAGGACAGCAGCTGAAAGCAGCTCAGGCAGAAAGGCAAAGGCAGCGCATGTAAATCCTCACAGGTTCAAACACAGCCCTCCCAGGGCAAGGGAGCTCAGAATCAGGTTCACACAAGGTCTGGATGTCAGTGTTTGAAAGAAATTCTCAGGGTTTTCATGTGGGTTCCCATGGTACTGTACAGTGAACTTCAGTCCTGCTCTGCTGACATAAACTCAAGTCTTCTGTTAGCAGGATAAGCAAAGTGTTTTCACTTCTACTTACCACTTAAGACAAAAATAACTTCTGTGGTTCATTCTGTCCTCTGGCTACAAAAGTCTTGTCTTACTTGGTGCTTTGAGGATTCAGAAAACACAAACTGAAACAGAAGGACTGTTGCTAGTGCAATAAAAGAACTTTTACATCCTCTGCTGTTTTCTAAGAAATAATCAGTTATTACTGGATGTGTACAAGAGCTAGGACACAAGCTCCAAGCCTAAGTTTCTCTATACCGACAAAAAATGTGCAGACAGGATGGGAAAAAGGAGATACTTTCTTAAAGGATCATCTTCCTCCTTCAGGGCTGGGGACATAGAGGGGACTTTGCAGAATTGGGGCAGGGTCTTCAACAGGCCAAAGACTTGAAATGAAATTATGCCCTTTCTTCCACTGTGTGCCTCCTGTAGACACAAAACCTTATTAGGACACAATTAAAGTATAACTATTAGTAGTAAAAATTCCTCTAGAGAAGGGAAAAAATATTTTACTAAGTCTGCCAACAGTATATTTCTATGGAGAGCATTCACAGTAGGGTCCTCATGTTGGTTCTCCCAGCCCACCCTGCCCTACACTCCCAGCGTGTTCCCTGAATGCTTGGCCCAAGCTGTTCAGGAGAAAGACACAGAGATTATCTCTTCCCTCCTTAGGAATCCCATTTTTAACAGGCTGCAGCAGCAAAATACCTTTTTCTTCCCCAGTACATCAAGGTAGGGGAGGGCTGTTGTTGTTTTTATTTGTTTATTTCTCTTTCTTCCCCTTAAGAAAAATAAAAATTAGTTTTTGCAATTACCAGGAAACACAAAGGGGAAGAGCTGGTACGTCTCACACCAGTGGGGAGACAGAGGTCCCAAATAATTAGTCTCATGCTGGATCCCAGCCTCAGGACAGCTTTTAAGTGGAACAGGGGTCCATTTTTTACAGCAGGGTGCCATGGATTGCTAGTGACAATATTGCTATATGCAGTACTTGAATTAGGAACTACAAACAAATTAAACTGCTTCACCCTTTTGTGTGACTAAGTTCATGAAAAATCACTGAAAAAGCCATCACAAAGCAGGCAAATATTTCTGAAGTATGCTTTCCCTGTGCTTGCTAGGTGAAAGCAAGCTTGGTAGCAAAATAATACCTGTAATATTTTCTTATTGCTAAGGGGCTCAATCAGTAATGTTGTTCTAATAAAGATCACTTCAAACATCTGATTAGCATCCTAATAAATCTATTAAGAGACTAATTTATCACAGTGCCATTTTTCCACTTGGCCAAGTGGCAACAGAAGCCAAAAAAATTTCAGTGAATAACAGGAAAAATCTGCAGCACTGACTCCTTTTTGTTTCCTTTGCATCACTATAAAGACAACTTCATGTATTTTGAATGAGGTTAATTTTAAACAATTTTTTCTCTTCTTCTTACCTTAAGTGCTAAGTGATTGTGACAAGGTTAAATCCTAGAGGACAAGGTGAGGTTTTGCTGTTAAACTTCTACCACAGTATTCAGGCAGTCAGGGGTGCACAGGCTGTGATTTACTCTTAAAGGGACGCCTGAAAAATGGTTAATTCTAATCAAATATGGCTTGGAAAAAGGAATCATGCCTCCTGTGTTCATTCCTCCTTTAACAATGAGCCAACAAATCAGACAGAAACAGAGATTTGGCAGGACATATCTACATTGAAAAGTAGCTCTGGGCAACAGGATGGATTTGTAAAATACCTACAGTTCAAATTTGTAAAATTTTAATTATTTGGCACTAAGAACATACTTGTTCCCAGTACCAGAATTTTGAAGATTTTGATTCAGTCTGCTTCTGATGTGGTCAACAGAGTGAACACTTCCTCATGGCTGAGGCACACCTTGGATTTCATTTCTGTTAACACAGGCCAAAACTTCTCCACAGTGCAACTCCTACCTGGTAGGTAGGAACTTAACACGTTTGGATTCACTTCCAAAGTCTGTTCTTTGTTTCAAGTCAAACATTAATATAGCTGCTGCCTTTGAGTCTCTCAACTAAGAGGTTCTGGCATGCATGGGAATTTCTTGGCCATCTCCATGGCATGGCCAAAGCTACTTTCCCTTTGCAATCTAGTCTTCCTACTGTGGTAAGATTGAGGGTTGTTAAAAAATCATGCTTGCAGAGATTACAGGTGGGTTTCTGCATCTGTGCAACACACATTATGTTCCTGAAAGAGAGAATTTACAACCAAGTCTACAGGATTGCAATGCACAGGTGTGAAAAATTAGCTGCATCCAGGGTTCTGGAAATCTAGGATGTTATTTAGACACTGAAATAAATAAATTGAATATTTAAATGTCTGGTGTTAGTACCCTTTTGGCAAAAGTATAAGTTCTGAAGCAGATATAGCTGAGAAGATTAGTCATTGCAAAGTTTAAAGAAGCAATTAGACTGTAAACACAATTTCAATGATTTTTTAAATATAAGAAAACAACATAAAGACAAAAAAAATTTAGAAATTAAGTGAAATTTTACAAAGTTGGAAAAATAGTGTCATCTGTAGTGTTTCTACACTGTATATTCTGAAAAAAAAGGACAGTAGGTATTTTTAAATACTACCTTAAAAAGTATTTTCAATCTGCCTTTTTTTTTTTAATTTCTAAGATAATAGGGAAAATACAATCACAAAAAAATATAAAAGGCTGTCCACACCCAGGGATTTAAGAATAAGGTATCTCTTTATCGGACCAAAGTGTGGACCAAAGTAAAAAAACAGATCAGAGTCCATTTCTACCTGAAATACTTTTTTTCTGCACCGAAGGCCTCAGCGTTCAGTGACAGGTTATTTAAATCACAAAAATCCAATTAAATATTTTTACTTCTACAATTTCACATTGCTTGTCATTTCCTATTTCTGTCCACACCACTCACCTCCTACATGCTGCACATCTTGCTTTTGAATCCTCCTGAAACATTGCAATTAATTTATTCATTGTTGGTAGTACTGTATATATCTTCAAGTCTAAAATGCATGAAGACTCAAAATTTAATTTGAATTTGACTTAATCTTGTCATCTTTGGATCTTATAATCAAGCTGCAGAGAAGGATATAATCAAATCATCTGTAGCTTCACTAGAGAAGTAGTCTTGACTGCAGGAGTGTTGTCTTACAGAGAATATTACTTTTCTCTGAGAGAAGACTCCTACACTTGTGTCCATCAGTAATGCCCCTTCTTCCTTTCTCTTCTCCCTGATACTGTCACAAAAGTCATGATGTCTCTGAGAACCTCTTTTCATGCACAGTTGCTACAGAAGTTGGGTTATTTAGCACGGGATTTGTTGCAGAAATGTGCAATCAGTTTGGCTTGCCTGACATGCCTGCAAAGATAAAGAATATAAATCCAAGGTCACCACATTTGAGTTTGAAGCACTTTTATGTTCTTCATCCATTTCTTTTTATCCATGAGAAACTGTGATGTTTTGGCTACAGGCCGTCAAGAATAAAAAGAGGAAACATCTCTAGGAAATAATCTGGCCCTTGAAGCAGAAGACAGATAAGACAACCCCTCAAGTTTTCTTCCAGCACACATCCTATGGTCATGCATTCAGTTTTGCACTGAACACTCAGCTCTGGAAAAATTGCCATTATTGTGATTTTATCAACACATGCCCATGGGAAGTTTAATTTTTAGTCAATTATGATATTATGATTCAGTAGTCAACAACTTGTGTCCTTAGCAGTTGGAGAGGGATGGGTCAGAATTTCTTTTGTTCTTTAGAAGGTATTGGAAAGAGGAAGCCAAAATCACTACATTTTATTGAATTGCCTATTTTGGCACTTTTTTTAGGGATATATTGCCTAGATCAATAGCTTAAAAAGAGGCTACTTACAAATACAAAAAAAGATACATCTGCAAATATTTCTTCTTGATGTCAATGATAAAGTATTTCATTTGGAACTCAAGAACATTTTATGCATCAAGGTTTTGTTCATGTAAAGGCTTAAGAAAAGTCTCGAAGCTTACATTTGCTCATAAAAGAATAAAAGGGGAAAAGAACAAAGCTATATTAAAAAAATCTTATCACCATGGTAACTAAACATAAGCTAATTTTGTAACCCAATTTAACTGTGAGGACAGAATTGATCATTACCTCTATATCACTTAATCAGAGATTAAGAATACCCCTAATAAATGATTTCTCAATAAACAATAATTACCTGAATACAGAATTCTTAAAAAATTCATGAAAAGACAGTTTCAGGCACATTTATATGATATCATCAAACAAGTTTTCAGACAAGTCCCTTTGTTTTAAAACTTTTAGAGGTTATTGGCAAAGAAGAAAACACATTTACTTAATGATTACTTTGCTTTCAAAGAAGAGTGTAATGTCTGAAGGCTAACTACCTGTGCTATTGAAAATATTACCCCAATGTTTTAGAGAGGATCAAAATTGTACCCAGTGTTCTGCACTGAGAAAGAAGTAGGAGATGTGTTTGATGGGCAGAAGTGCACAATGAGTGATGAGCTGCTCACCCTACCCACGCACCGCCTACCCGAACTCCAAACGTAGGAGAATTTACAGGGGACGGGAATCTTTTAAAATGCCACGGAGTTCAAACACCTCAGATCAGCAAAGGGACAAAATAGATCCATCAGACTAATTACTATCAGCAGGCAAGAAAGAAATATCAGATTAATTTCTTTGTCCATTTAGGATTTGACCTTTCAGCTGAAGCTACCAACAAAGGTTTCCATCTAATGGCAATTTTGGTGGCACTTTTTGTGACATGCCCATCCATCTACAGCCTCCTACCACTTGCATCTTCCCAATAACCAATACCCACTTCATTATTAGGACCTGGATTGCACCGAGGAACACATTTTTATGAGTTAACACCTATGCAGTTCGCACAGAAAGCCTGGACTTCTCTAGTTCACTATAATATATTGCCTGCTGTCCTGTACTTTATGGAGCAAAATATTAATGTGCAGTATAACAAATTCCCCACCGAAATAACTTAGTTTAGTGATCATCACTTCACAGCACACTGCAAATGTCCATATTCCTTTTTGAAGATTTAATCTGCTACTTAATATGCAGAGTCTCTTTACAGTTCTGGTATGGACAAAGCTATTCTGAATGAGAACGGGGGGGTCTGTGGGGTTTTTTGTTTATTTTGCTCTTGTTTTGTGTGTTTGTGGGGTTTCTGTCTGTTATTATATTGTTTTTAATAATTATTATGTTTTTAATATTATAATATTATATTAATATTATATAATTATATAAATATACATTATATATAATTTATATAATTGTATAAATTATACTACTATTATATTAAAATTATTATGTTTTTGATAATTTTTTGTATGGTCCCATCAGGCCTATAGAACAGAAATAAGTTACATATTTTGCATTATAACAATTATGCATTACCTTCAACTCCCGATAAAAGTCCATAAAAACATTTCTCAACAGCACTGTCAGCAAGTTTTCTTTCAATACTTCCTAACAACCAGGTAATTATATACTATGTCAGATGCTGGGCATTTTTTTCCCTCAGGCTCATTGTAGGGTTGCCTTAATTTAAACTTCATGTTACGTCTTATGTGGTCAGATACCATTTCTACTTACCAATGAATATTTCAGTATTTTATATTAAGCATTCATTGGAGCAGGCAATCAAATGATGCTGTTTTGCTTCCCTAGCAGGTAGCCTAACTACTGGCCTGGACAGCCCCAGCCTTTTCTGCTTTCTGTTTTTCACTTAATGAATTTTTAAGTAGAGTGTACAAAGTGGATTTATTACAAGACAATAAAACTTAAGGACTGGTAGAAGAACTTCACAGTCCCTGATTCTAAAATCAATGGTCTCTAAAAGAAGAAGGAGAGGAGGAGAGATATACACTTAATCTCGTTAAATGACATCTGAATGTGTATTGGGACATCTGTGTTCCAAAAGCAAATGTCTGTCTTGTCAATTCTGCTAGTACTGGTATATGACAGAAACTAAGTGATTTGAAGGTACCAGAGTTTAAGCAATGATGAGTAAAATTTAGTTGCAGAGTCAGGTTCAGTGGCTGCAAGCCTAATGGATATTCTGTGAACATTAGTGGGAGCTAAGTGCTACACTGAAGCACTTGGAGGAGCATGCAAGTACATCATTTTTGATGTATCCACAACTGGGTATCCAGACTCCACAGGAGTTATCTGATTGCTACGGAGACAGCAAATAGTGTTCTGTTTCTTAAACAACCTCAGCATGAAAGTCATCCTTAGAAGCTCTGTGGAATTAATTTTCCACATTTCACTCATTCTTTTATGGGTGGTTTCCAACTCTAGATGAAGTGCAAGTGAGTGAGGACTAAGGAAATATACAGAGCTCTTGAATGAAAAGGAATTTTCTCTGGGTTTAATTATTTCTAATTTTGATAACAAAAATAACATCAAGTGAAGCATGTTAAGAATTCAAAACCATTTACTGAGAAAACGCTGTCATAATTCAAATCCATGCAATCCATGAAACAATGCTACCATCATCCCACTTTACAATAGCAAGCCATTTTGGCTCAGCATTTCAGAGGTTCTATTACAATCTCCAAGAAGAAATAAACATCTTGAAGCAAATTTCATTAAGATTTTGCTCTGAAAAGAGGCAAAATGAAATAAAGTCCTGAGAAGACATGCTCATTGAGGTATCAGTGACATTAAGAGAAGGAAGATTTGAATTGGTTCTCTCACTGCAGCCTCACCTCAGTGGATAAGGGTACAATGACACAGGCAGGATAGGAAACACTCCAGTTTTCCTTACTGCACAACTGAAACTCTCCCATAGGGCTGGGAGAGAGAAACTACCCTGAATCAAACCCACCCTGCATATTATAAGGGACTGTATGATAAGAAGACAGTAGGTTGAGCAAACAAGGTTGGTTTTACAAACAGAAGAGGAAACACTCATGGATTCACCACACAAATCTACTAACACAGCACTCAGTAACTGATATTTGTTCCAAAAGCCTACTTGGTTGCCTAACTACCATAAGGATAACAACTATGGAGAGCTAAAACTTCATGGACAGATGATTCTGGAAAAGCCTTCACATATTTGAAACAAGAGATCTGCAAGAAGTCAGTTCAGCCTTACCCTATTTATTGCCAAGAGGCAAGCCTCTTAAGAAGTGGAAGACAATGAACACCTCATTCTCTATCTCTGCACAAAGCCAGACACCCAGGAAGCATCTTTGCATCAACAGAAAAGATAGCACTAATGAAAGAGGTAAAAGATTACTAATGAAAGAGGTAAAAGAGCTCCAATAGAGCGCACTCACAGAGTAAACAAGTTCAATAAAAAATTGACCTTATCCTGATTGAACAGAGAAAGCAAGGAAATGCATCCCAAATGCAGATATATGGCATTTAATGCCATTTATCTTTAAGAGGAGAAGGGGAAAAAAAGACAACATGGCATACCATTTCTCCCTAGAAATCAAAAGAACTGGATCTGGAAAGGAAGCTGGAGGTCTAAGCAAGTGTAAGGAAAGTGAAGAGAGATGGCCATCAGGCAAGCTCAGTTCTCAGCTGCTGTATGAAAAGGATTAAATGGTGTCCCTCCAGATCAGGGCAGCCATGCCTGGAACACCTTACTAGCCTGGCTGGGACAAACAGCACCCAAAAAGAGAAGTGATAAGGAAGAAGTCTTGCAGCAAAGAACTTGACACTGCATGCTCTATTCTTTCTTTTCTTGGATGCAGAGGCAGACCTGCCTGTGAGAAACCTGACAAAATATAAAGGGCAACCTCTCCATGCTCAGGTAAAAGAAGTAAAACATTTACTATGCCATAAGTTCCTCTATTTCTGGCAGTCAAGGACTGGATACGTTCTCCTGGATCAATATCAGACTTCTATTGCACATTGTGAGTAGTCCCAAGAATATGGCTCTTCTTTTAGAACACCATACATTTTAATTTTAAAAATGCCACTTGTGGGTTATACCTGCTGTTTAAGGCTGAAAACATGAATGGATTCATAAAGTTAATACTGCTGTTAATCTAGCCCTACAAACTATTTAAAAAATGGTACGGCCATCTTCTAAAATGTTCATCCAAGTAATGTCTTTATTTATTGCTGTTGGTTAAGTTCTATAGTTCCAAAATTATTAAACCCTACAGTTCTAAATGATTCCTTTGTCTAAATCACAGCCTAAAAGCCATTTTAATATTCTCACATAAGTTTTAGGTGACCTTTCTCATTCCCTTTCCTACTCAGATATATGGTCTAATAGAGCATCCAAAAAAGTAAGCAAACACCCCTCACAGAAAAAAAGTATTTAACACAGCTTTTTTTTTATATTTCAGTACAGATAGGAAAAATTTATATTTTACTTTTCAAAAAATATACTTAGCTGAAAGGAATTTTCTTTCTGGCACCTTCCTTATCTGCACTATCCAGGTATTCCTAAAAGCTTACACACATGCAGACAAGCAAAGAATCCTTTTTCTTTTGTATGTCAGTAAACAAAACGTTAAGACAGAAAAAGGAGATGAAGGAAGACTTATGACACGAGATAACAGGATGTACAAACACTTCACATCTTTCTGCTTTTGTATCTGTGAATAGGAATTACTCCTACCAGTGCTGCAGTTAATGCTAGACTCTAAGTTGATGAGCTTAGGGGACAAAGAGGAAGCATTCCAAGGTTGATAGCTTATAGTGATGGCATTACCTTTCTTCCTCAAGATAACTCCAGTTGTGTGCCAGGGCTTGAATCTTCCCTCTAATTACTTCCTGACCCAGTGAACAAAACACATTGGTCACACATCCAAGTCTTTCATGCTGTGATTTACTCTTCTTTGCAGCACTGTGCTGGGCCATTAGACAAATCATCCATAGCACTTTCTAAGACCATGAGTCAATGAGTTGGATTGCCGCCAATTCACAAAAGTCCTGCTAAAACTAGCTGTTAAAAGTTACTCAGCAGAGGTCCTGAATTTCTAAAATTATCAGGACCAGAATTTAAAGGTTCCACATAATTTGCAATGGCCTTTGGTACCCTTTTGGAAAGCAACAAAAAAAAATTACACTTTAAATAACCCTTATAAGAAATTTTTACTACATATAAGGTATCTCCCTTTTCATGCCACCCCTGGCAGCCAGGAGAGCCAGCCCTGTCCTGGGGGCATCAGGCACAGCATCACCAGCTGGGCAAGGGAGGGGATTGTCCTGCTCTGCTCTGCACTGGGGCAGCCTCACCTCGAGTGCTGGGGGCAGCTCTGGGCACCACAGTGCAAGAAAGACATTAAACTATTAGAGAGTGTCCAAAGGAGGGCAACAAAGATGGGGAAGGACCTTCAGGGGAAGCTGTGTGAGGAGTGGCTGAGGGCACTGGGCCTGTTCAGCCTGGAGGAGACTGAGGGGAGACCTCACTGCAGTTACAGCTTCCTTGTGAGGAGACAAGAAAGGGCAGGCCCTGATCTCTGCTCTGTGGTGACAGTGACAGGACCCAAGGGAATGGCCTGAAGCTGTGTCAGGGAAGGTGTAGGTTGAATATCAAGATAAGGTTCTTCACCCAGGGGGTGGGCACTGAACAGGCTCCCCAGGGCAGTGGTCCCAGCCCCAAGCCTGACAGAGTTCAAGTGTTTGGACAATGCTATCAGGCACAGGGTGTGGCTCTTGGGGATGGTCCTGTGCAGGGCCAGAAGCTGGAGTCAATAATCCTTGTGGGTGCCTTCCAACTCAGCATATTCTGTGATTCATGACAAAAGTTACCATTTTTACTTGCAAACAAGACCATCTGCAACTCTAGATATAGCTAATCTTCACTTTTTTTGGCCTGTTTCATTGCCATTGGGGCAGAGGAGACATGCCTGCATAAACTACTAAGGCTATAAAAGGAAATCGTGGTTCATTTACTGTGGCTTGATCCTTGCAAGTGCTCAAATAGTCTTTTGAAAAGAGAACTGATGAATTTATTATATACATACCACTTATTTCAATCAAAAAAAAAAAAAATCCAGGCCTCCTAAAGTCTCATGTGGCATTCAGTAAAAAGAAGGATTAATTCTCCAAAGTCAATACTATTCTTAACATTCAGAAGTTCTGCTGCAATGATGGAGATACAAAGTGTGGCTGTAGGCACAAAGAGCCAAACCTGTGATAGAAAAGCAAAGCTGGGCTATTCTTTTTTTTAATCTAGGCAGTAGTTTAGACTGAAATGATATTCTCAATAGAATTTAAATCAGTATTCATGTGAAGTTCTTCAGCACGACTATAGTGCTCTCACACATGGTTTCTAAGGAGCTGTTACAAATAGATTTTTGCAAGGTACCACATTTTTGTATCACTTCTTCTGAATACCTTAAATACCCAACTGTATCATTAATACCTCAGTGTAAAGCCTAGGATAATCTTCAACAATGAACATATAAAGATGGGAAGAAAAAAGCATTTAAATAACAAATGTGTCATTTTGTAATGAGCAAATAAATGGGGACTTCTGCTTAATTTCTGCTTGAAAATACAATTCCCCACAGTGTGAGACTGAGCAATATTGGAGCAGAAACCATCTGTCTGTGCTACAGGAATCCCAAGAGATGTAGATCATGATTGAACTCCATTATTGCTGACATTTAACAAAGCCATTAAAAGAGAGTGTTCTCATTCCTACCACTTACAGTCAACTATTGAGTAAATCTAGTTAAGGTGAAGAGGACAAATTTGGAAGGAGATGAGGGCAGGAAGGTTGTAAGGGCATTTGGGCCAACATGAAGCATGTGTAATGGCTAAGAGAAACATGAATGCATATATATATCTGCATGTATGTGTAGATGCTACTATAGGCACACACAAGCATAATGGCACTTGTCATGATCCCTCCACAGCAAGCCATGGGTTCCTCACTCATTCTATCAAGGTCAGCAAGGGAAGATTGACTTTGAATGTGAAGACATTAGCACTTAAGGAGACTGTGTATCTCAAGTAGATGGCAAAACCTGAGACTGAACAGATGATGAATCAAGCTGAAAGTGAGAACTGACACAGAATGTGAGCAGACAAAAGAAAGGAATTTTCAAGAGCCTTACTGCAATGTAGAAAAGGGTGATACATTAAGAAAAGTAATTTCCAGCTTGTGCCCACTGTCTCTGCTCTTGCCACTGGGCACCACTGGAAAGAGCCTCCCTTTGTCCTCTTTTGCAACCTTCCTTCAGGTATTTCTATACATTGATGAGATCCTCCTGAGCCTTCTCTTCTCCCAGCTCTGTCAGTCCTTTCTCATATGAAAAGCGTCCTTATCTTACACATTTCTGTGGGCTTTCAGCCATGTGGCCACTTCAATCATTAGTGTTTCACTTTTCCTGTACTCTTTTGCAAATACCAGGATTTTTGTCTCTATCTTTTTGAAAACTGAAGCTTTTCAGCCAGTGAAATTGCTACGCTATTTTCCTGTTAGAAGATCAAGGAAAATTATCTTCAATTACAGATGTTCTGATGATTCCTGGTCTTGTGATGTACAACATCCCTTCCCAAACAGATTTGAAATTGGCTAGAGAATACAATTATTCCACACTCTTCATACTTCAAAGCCTTGTCCAAAGCCCAGGGTATACACAGGAGCTCAAGCATGTTTGATTTCCTGATTCTATGAGGAGGAGCTGGGGTTTACTTTTGCATCTAGAAACTAGAGCAGAAACAGCTGCTGGGAGTTGCATTTCATTTGCAGCACATTCCTGCACAAACTCTGTGTAGAATAATGCTGGATGACATTTTAAGATCAACGTGAATCTTTGAATCAGAGCAGAGCCTTCAGGAAAAGAACTGACACTCAGGAGACACAAAAGCCAGGCTTATTTTCTCTTTTCATAGTGATAATTTTGTATTGTCATCATACTTAGGAGAAATGAAACTGGCCTGTTTTCCTGACCCTTCAGACAATATTTTCTCGAGTCAAAACATTAGCTTGCTTCCTCTTCAAATAAAATGGGATTACAAAAAGAAATGAAAGGTTTTTAGAACTATAAAATCGTCTTCTGCTACTCATGAATTCCTACAGTAACAGGAACTGAGCACATTTGACATCTTTTCAGTATAATGTATTTCACTTGAGAGCAAGAATTTTAGTTATAAAATCCCTTGAAACAAAGCAACTAATACTAGTCTTCAGAGTGAATCTTCATAAGGCAATGAGGAAAACTTAATGAGAACTTTATTAGTCATCCTGCACAAATACTTCAAATGGCTCAAGGAAGAGAAATTATGAAGAAGGTGCTGTGTATATGCCATGGCTTTGAAAGGAATATTGGATCTTCATTTGCACTGATAAAATTCCATACAAATAGAAGAAATTATGACAAGTACTGTTTTTCAGCCCTCATCACTTTAGCAGCTCAAAACAGAGTTAAATTGCTCTGCAGCGTCGAGCAGCACTTGAGAGACAGGAATGGTCAGGCTGCTAGCAAAACAGGCTTCATTTTTTCTGGTGCTTAATTTCTGCATTGTTGGTCCTGACCCTCCAGTAAACGATGCTCTGAAATTAGTGCTGGGAGCTGCAACAAAAGGATGTGGCCACTCATCTCTTTCTTCACAAACTAGTAAAATCCTTAATGGTGCAGTCCAGAGAATGAAGTCATTATATCCAAGCATTCCATCACCCAGTACTCAGTGTGGGTTTACACAGGCTTGAATTACACACTTTAGACCCCTGCAAAGTGAATAGGGGCAGGAAGGTAGGAGTGGAACACACAGCTGGCTTGCTTTCTAATTAGGATCAAGGCAGGTATACATAAGTAGTGACAAAGTCAGTCATATGCAACATAGCATGTCTTCCTGAAATTTCAGGGGGCCTGTGGGAAGCAGTTTCAGAACCTGATACACTTTAAGACATATAAAAATATTTTAGCCACAGCAACCTAGGGCAAAAAAAAACCTATTTGTGTCAGCATCATAAGGTAATAAATTAATTCAGGCAGGACACAGCAGACATGGTGTCAGTTCTTTCCTCAGACTTCTCCCACTTCCTCAGCAGTTCTCTAGGCCCAGCATAACTGTGTGACTGTGGAAGAGTAAAGGGAGAAGCACTTTTTGTCCATCCTGTTAGCAGTAAGACACCATGCAGAAAGTTACAATACAGAAAGGTAAAAAAAAAGGGCTAAAGGGCTCCTGTAAGCCTCACAAATTCTTGGAGCCTGACCCCAGAGAAGCTGAGAACAGTTCAAACACCAACTGTCTCACCCCACATGTGAAATGGCCAAGCAATGCTTTACTGCCAGCACAAGTTTTATCACACTGCCATTGCATTCTATCGACAGCCAGGTAAATATGCTTGCACCAACAGCAGCCCCTTTAAGTCTTTCACAGGTATCAGACCTCTCAGAAATGAACATGTCACTTTTATCATTAATTTCAGAAATAAATGATGCAAATAGACTACTGTTCCAATTTGGACCTGAAGTACATCATCACTTGCATTTGTGACTTGGAGCCCAGATCACTGCCCCGTGCTGTGGCTGTGCTGTGCCATACTTGCAGAGCATCAAGGCTACCTCTGCTCCTCATGCTGCTCCCCACTCAGCAGGCTGGGGGTGAGCCAGGAACCTGGGAGGAGACAGGACAGCTGACCCCAACTGACCAAAGGGATATTCCATATGGTATGACATTGGGATTAACCCAAAAAGCTTGGGCAAAGAGGAGGTAGCAGGAATCAGGACAATCCTGGTTATGGCTTTTGTCTTTCCAAGTAACCATTACACATGATGGAGCTGTGCTGTCTGGGAAGCACCTGAACATCTGCCTGCTCAGAGGAAGCAGTTAATAAATTCCTTATTTTGCTTTGCTTGGGTGCACAAATTGTTTCACTTATTAAACTGTTTTTATCTCAAGCCACAAGCTTTCCTGGTTTTGCTCTTCTCTCCTCCATCCTGCTGTGGGGGAGAGGGGAAGAAAGCGGGCAGGTAGCTGGGTGGGAGCTCAGCTGCTGGCCCTGCTCAGCCCACTGAGGCCAGAAGGATGGTATTTTATCAGTGGCCATGGGCACTACTGAGACAGGAGAGTGTACAGCTCTCCTTCAATAGCTACTGGCTTTGATACAGTTGGAAACTTCAGGGAGCAGAGGCTGAAACGCTGGCTGAGACTGCCACCAGCCTGAAAGACAGAGCACACAGCTGGGATAGCTGAGGACAAGGCTACAGTGAAAGCAAGACCAAAGGAAAGCCAAACCCAAATCTTCCAGGTAAGGTCTTTACCTACAGTCATACCCAATCGATATCAGCATGCATCTCCCTCCAATTATTATTACTCATGTCTAAGAAGTAGATGAATCTGTCTAGGCTGTAAACCAATTAAATATCAAATAGCTACATTGGATTGGCATTGTGTCCAAACCAATAAAACTAGAGGACATGAAGGGAAGGAAAAGAAAAATCAAAAACGTGAGCCCTTCATCATGATATAGGGACTACTTTAGAGCACCAAACCATGAAGACCAGACAAGTCAAGGTTTTGGGGTTTTTTTGAATACCTATTGAAAAGTTCTCAAGTGCTCAACATAGTGATACTCCAGTATCTAGATCTCCATTGTGGAAACAAGTGCAATACCATACAGATTCTTCATCAATGTCTTAGTATAAAAAAATAGTGGACTACCTCTTCCAAGCTGGAGAAAAATATTTTCCTATAGTTTATTCATATAAATTAGAAAAGTTAGTTGAAAAGATAAGAGGCAAATCTTGTACACAACTGGCTGTGGAATGATACTAATGCATCTTTAGTTAGGCAACAAAGGAAGAGCAGAGATTTTAAGAACATAGCTTTCAAGACAAATTTGCTGACTAGGATAGCTAGGAGACAAGGATAGGATGGGGCGGAGGGAGATTTTTCCAATTACTACGGAATGATAGTAAAAACACAGGTAGAAAAAAAAAATTCTTTAGCAGACAAAGGACAAGAATTCATGAGCTGTTCAGCAGCCTGAAACTTGAAAAAAATCAGTACATGAAATAAAAATAGGTTCAAATTACCAAATGTAGAAGACTCAAATGAGAAAGTCTAGGATAAAGTGAGAGACATGTTGTTTCTTGATAATAATCACAAAAAAATTTCAGTACATGAGAGTCACAAGAGGAAGCACAAAGAAAGGGAAAAGAGAAAGAAGGGAAGAATTCTGTGTGGAAAAGAAGAAAGGCAACACCCAACTGAATCAGTGGATATTGAAATGTTTTAGAAAGTATCAGACATTATTATCATAATCTCTGAGTTTTCAAAATTCTGGCCGAGAAAAGTGTTTGGTGTGACCCACACTACAACTCTCACTGTGTTCTTTACCTTTCTTCTGCATTAGAACTGATGAAATTCAGGGGCCTGAAGAGAAGAAAGTCCAGAAAAGATGGAAAGTGTCATTATCTGCCTTTCACAGGAGTACAAAGAGTCAAATCCCCCCCTAAAATACCTTGAAGTCAATTTCAAAGAAAAGACTGGAACATATAATCAAACCTATATTCAAGCAATGCACAGACAGTGAAGATGAATATTTAACCTGCCAAGAGTAAGTCATTGAATCAGTTGCATTTTCTTCCACAGCATTTTTCTGTACTTTTCTTGTACACTTGGTTCTGTGGATAACATAATCTTCGTATCTTAACTGAATAGCCCTTACTATCAGTGTTCTAATGTAAAAACAGGAACACAGTGCTAATTAGCAGGGGGATGGGGAGGGAGGGGGATGGTACACCTCTTAAGTGTTGCACATTCTCACATTTTGACTTGCTCTACATTATTTGCTTAACTTTCAGAAATTGTGTCACAAAACATGAGGGATTTTTTTGTCACTGAAATTGATTTACAGCTTTTGAAAGATTTATTTTTGCCCCAATTTATTTTGGCAGTCACCAGCAGTGGATATTCAGCCTTGCTTTTCCTGCTTAAAGAGAAATCAGTGGAAGTCACAGTTGCAATCTTTTCTTAATTTGCTCCTTCACAATATTTGAAAAAAAGATAAATTTCTTTTTGAACAAATCAGTAAAATGAGGCATTAATGTCAAATGGGCCACTTCTTTCTATAGTGTGAATTCAACCTCTGGAAGATGCACAACCTATACATCTATAAATGCTTTAAATCCCCATGAAAATACCCCTGTGCTATAAATTATAGCCCAACGCTCCTGGCTCCAATCTCCTTTTGTCGTGGTTTGTCACTGGCCCAGCACCAGGCACCCTCGAGAGTTGCTGGCTCACCCTCCCCTGCCACAGCTGGGCAACAGAGGGAAAGGAAAAGAAAAAAGTTAACAATGGCTTATCTCACTTCATGAGTGAGATAAGGACCCTGAGAAATATTTCAAGGGGAAAACAGGTTCAGCTTAAGTAGCCAAGTGAAATTTATTACTAACAGAATCAGAGGAAAATGAGAAGTAAAATAAGTCCTTATAACACCTTCTTCCCCCCAGCCCCTCTCTCCTTCCCACTGAGAGCACAGGGGGACAGAGCATGGGGATTTGGTCAGTTCATCACTGAAATTTTCTTCTGCTGCTCTGGGAGAAGATTCCTTCCCCTGTGAGGCCATGGTGTCTCTCCCACGGGAGGCAGTTCTCAGTGAACTCCTCCAGTGTGGGTCCAACCGCACGAGCAGCAGCCAGACCTCACCTGCTGTAAAAGTGAGTCCCTCCCACAGGCACACAGTCCTCCCAAACCTGCTGTGACCTGGGTCTCTCTTCCACAGGGTGCAGTCCTCCAAGGTCAGGCTGCTCCAGCCTGGAACAAGGGCCCTCTCTCTCCACTGGGTCTCCCACAGATCACAGCCTCCTCCAGGCATCCATGTGCCCCAGCATGGGCACTTTCCCTGTGGGCTGCAGGTGGATCTCTGCATCCCCCATGGATCCCCAGGGGCTGCAGGGGCACAGCTGCCTCAGCAAGGTCTCACCATGGCCTGCAGAGGAATCTTGGCTCTGGAGCCTGGAGCACCTCCTGCCCCTCCTTCTGCACTGACCTTGGTGTTGCCATGTTGTTTGCCTCACATGTTCTCACCTCCTCCTCTTCTCTGACTAGAAGCAAAACCCATGACTTTTGTTTTGATTTTCTTCTTAAATATGTCATCACAGAGCCATTACCAACCTCTCTCATTGGCCCAGCTTTGGCCAGCAGCATGTCCATCCTCAGAGCCATCAGGGATTTGCTCTGCCTGACACGGTGGGAAGCTTCCAGCAGCTTCCCACAGGAGCCATCTTCGTTGCCCCCCTGCTACCAAAAACCAGGCCATGCCAAACCAATACACCTTTACACTATGACCTGTAAGGAGTAACAGAGACTACCAGAAAATTTTGAACAGCAGGTTAGAAGCACTGTTCACAAAGAAGAGACCTTCACAGACAGAAGTTAGTTAGAGATACAGGCTCTAATGTGCGCTGGGCAGCATGTTTGCAAGCTTGTCTTTAACAGCATAAGCATTTGGAAGCATAACACAGGATTTTGCAGTGCCTTGAGACCCCCACCTTCGTTCTAAAAAAAGCATAAGAACAGGTTAGACACAGGTCATCCATGACTGTGCTAAACAACATGTTCCAAAAGTTCACAGTTCTTGCTATTAGAACAGTTATTCTAGAAGTTCATCTGGCCTGTGCCTCCAAATCATGTCTTGACACCTAATCACTCCTGTTACCATCACACGAATTTTATCTGATTTGCTCTCAAGCTTCTTAAAGGCCGTACCCAGAGCAGCAGGATGTATTCCTCCTGGTCAAGTCTTAACATTTTTAAGTGGAAAAATGATTTCACAGTTCTTGAAGGTCAGCTACCCATTTATGTGTTCCCATAAATTTACTGAGGGCTGTAAAAACCTGTAGCCTCATGTCGGATCTCAAGATCTCATCCTGAGATGCTGAGCCACCGAGACCACCTTGGGCTCGGAGTCCTGGAATGTTGCCAGAAGTGTCTGGTAGCTGGACTTTGGTCCTACACAGAGACGACAAGGATGAGGGCTTCACGGGTGAATGGTGAAAGATTAGCTATTAGAGGTGAGAAACAGGGTTTAGATTTATGTCAGGGGGTTTGGAGGAGTAAGGAGGAATGGTGTGTCCTGCCTCCTTTTCTTCCTCCTCTCCTCCATCTTCTTTGGCCACGTGGCACTTTGGATGTTATTACTGGAGTACACGAGTTATAAGATAGATGGTATGGGAAAAATGATAAATATTGTACACGTAACAAGGTATAAGATACGTGCTGCCGGAGGCAAGACAGTGTGCCATGGCTGATGCTGAGCAATCTTGTTCGCTGAAAGAACATCTTAGATAAAAAATAATAAACATAAAACTGAAAGAAACTGAAGCCTCTTCTCGCCTTCGATACGCGGGCTGCCCAAGCACCGGCCTTCAGGCCCTCAAACAGCCGAGATAAACCGACAGCTCAAACTGTACTTGTTCATCTTGTAATGCACAGTAATTTTCAGAGAAATTTCTAAGCTAGACACAGTAGCCATTTGTTCTTTATTTTGGCTTTGTCTGGTCACATCCACCATTCTTGTAATTTTTCAGAAAGCCTAAATATTCATTCTTTTATTCTACAGCACTTGTATTCCTCCTAAAACTTAAAATATTTGCAGGCTTATTAAATCTATTCTACATTTCATCATCCTGGTCCAATCATAATGTTACTATAGTATAACACTGAATACAAGGAAGACAAAAATACCCAACCTAACACATTTTTCTGGGTTTATTAACGATCAGTTAACACCTTTTGAGTGCAGTTCTCCAATCACTTCCGCATTTAGGCTCCAGGAGGTTTCCCAAGATTGCTTATTAAAACACTATCAGGACCGTCAAAATGCCCTTCCCTGTCCACAGTGCCCATACCTTTCTCAGGGTAGGAAACTGATTTCACTAAATCTATGGCAACTATGACTTATCTGCTGGGAAGCTTACAGGTACCTACCAACTATTCAACCATTATTTTCTTGGCAGCTGATAGGGCTGGCTTTTTCTGAATACTACTTTCAGCTCTACAAGTGAAAGAAACACTCACCTTGCCCTTTTTTTCAGTCTTGTGACACATCATCACTGACATACCCAAAAGAGCTGAAAGAGTCTGTTATTTCATTAGCCTTTTTTTCGGGCAGGATGGGGAGGTGGGACAGGTTTTGGGCAGGCAGCAGCAGAAGAATCTGGTCAATTTTAGGACAAAGTTCAACAGGCTTAACCCAACTGGAAGTATCTTACTGAAATTCCTTCTTAGTATGTCTATCTTAATACAAAGCCAAATTTTACCTTTTCATCACTGGATTAAATCTTTCAGGCACAGCTCACAGGAGTCTGCTAACTGACCCTTTCAGTGACGACTGGCTCAACAAAAATTTAGTAAATCCTCTGATGGCCTTAGGCAATGCATGTTGACATTCCTGAGTCACCAGCGATTCCAGAGGAGTCCTTCCCTGTTTTCTGATGTTCACAGGATTCTTTTTTACTGTAAATAAAGCTCTTCTCTTTTAGTTTTGTCTCAAAGATGAGTCTAAGCTCCCCCTTTAGGCATGTAATTGAGCCTGACTTACTCCATAAGGAGTTCTGAGCCCACCTGCTCAAGCAGTGCAAACACACTCAGGTTCCAAGGAACTGGCAGGCATGACAAGTCAGTCAGTTCACCTATCTCATCAGTTCCTTGTGGACCCTCAAGGATCAAATGCGCACTGCAGTGCTTCAACACAACTCAAAAACCCCTTTGTGGTGACCTGTCAAAAAAACCTGGCTTCTCTCTCTGCAGGTGACAGCTGTTCCCTAGTCCATGCAAGTCTGTTGTTCTCTGGATACCAGAACAACATGGAAGGGATCTGGGCATAGCCAAGGTATTGCAGAGATCTGCTGCATCTTCAGCTGACAAATGTCATGTTATCAACTTGCCATTCAGACCATTTTTATTTCAACTCACGGTATAGCAAAACATTCCAAAAAGATTTTTAAAAAAGGCCAAAAGGACACCATATATTAGCAGTACATAAGTACAAATTATGTAAAATGACAAAATGATGACAGGCAGAGGTAGAGAAAGAGAAGGGGCAAGAAAAGAAGCCCTTGGTAACCAGACTTCCCTAGGACATAGATATCCCTTAGCTAACCAAGTGACCTCCAGCATGGCTAAGACAGCATCACATCCACGTTAATATCCAAGTCTGCTGTTCTGACACAGATATTTCTCTTTTTCTGGTAAAGGACCTTAGTTCTTACAGTTGTCTTCCTGGAGTCTTACACAGATGGAAAATCTTTTTTCAAGAGCCTTACAATGTGATCACTTGCTGGCTGTCCTGAGGTCAGTCACTACCCTTCCCCAGTTCATCACCCCACTCCACTCATGTTTATTTTTGCTATTACAGTAGCAGACTGAGTGAGCTCTCAAACAGATTAAGCAAGCACTACATGCTGCAGGAATATGCAGAGACAGTCCCTTTTGGCAGCAAGTTACTAAAGCAGTTCAGCATGACTCAATTTCATACTCATCCTATTGTTTCCTTACCTAAGGGACAATGTATGATTACTCTTAATACAAATAGGCACTGTTTCACTCCGGAATATATACTTTTGTATTTCACTAGTTAAAAATTGAGAGTGAGAACTCCCCGTTTTTTATAATTGCCACTTCTGAGAATTCTGTATAAATACAACATAACTGACTAAGCTTTATATTCTACACCAAACTACACATTTTATTAATATTACAGAAGTGTCCACATTATGAAAATTATGCTTCACATTCCTATCTCTGGGGCAAGATGAGACATAATGGAAGTTATTTTAATACTTTGGCACAACCATTCCCACCCTAGGAACTTTTTAAAATTAAACTTCATTGCTGTGGAAGAGCATTTTTCATAACTAAGAACTAACCACATGAACACATAATATGCAAACAATATGACTCATTACTTGCTCTTGGAAGATAATAACTCTACAGCAAAGAACTAGAAGTGCTTTAAGGATAGTTAAAAACTGGCTATGGCTTGCTGGAGCTGGGCAGATTCAGAGAGAATCTGACAAACTCCCGAGTGGAGCACATTAGAGAGTTTTATTTTTTCCTTCATATTGATGACTGCTACTGTAGGTGCCTACAGAGCAGGATCCTCTTCAGCACAGCAGGAATGAGAGCAGCCAGCTGAATGCATTTCAGTATGGAGAACAGCTCTCATCCATGCAATTTAACACTCAAGGCCAACATGTAAAGTTTTATAACTGCAATGTTATAAAACTCACATAGGAGCACTACAGATTTAGGAGTACTGGCATATTTCAAAAAATAATGATGCTGTATGAGCTGTGATGAAATGTAAGGGAAATTAAAAAAGTACATCTGTCAACTAGCAGCATAATCTTTGCAGTTAAAGAGCTCAGGATCTGCAAAAGACTCATCAGGAATGGTTTTGGAAAGAGTCCAAACAATACACAGAGAGCAACAATGGGGCACAAGGTACAACCAGATCATATAGTTTATTTTATCCATGAGAAGATCATGACTTAGGAGAATTCAACTACACAACCAGATTATTTAAGTGGAGCTCCAACACTACTTGAGGATAAATTTCACAATGTTATTACATAAAATGAGTGGATTTCTCAAGGCTCTTAAAGATCATTTGCCCATAGGATTGGATTAGAGTCCTGAAAAAGCATTTTAAAATATAGGCTGAAAAACAAATGGAAAATGTTATATGGAAAAGCTTAAAAAAAGTTATTGGAGAACAGTGAGTTAAGTCCTATATTTAATTTAAATGGAATAGGTAAATCTAAATAAAACCTGTCAGAAACACATGGAATAAGATTAAATGTAACACTACCAGGAGTAATACACTACATTTTTTTGAGATGAGCTCTTCAATTCAAAACATCCCCATGGTATGAGACAGCTCAGAGTTGCTCTACAAAGATTTTTTCAGACACTGGCCTAAAACAGGACACTAATATGAAAACATTTCTATTTCAGTACATTCTTTAAGACAGAAATTCACATGCATGAAGAGCAGCCCTTCTCCACATTATTCATCCAGCCCAATGATAGATTTGCCAAATCTGAATGACGTACTTATCACTGTGTCTTTGGCATGGGACCTGGGAGCCTTACTGGGAACTGTGAACACACATCCAGCAAGCCTGTCAAAACAGGGCCTGTTCACACATTGCTAAGAGGATGAGACAGAACCATCCTCACATGATTTCTACCGTGGCACCGGAAATCTGTGGAAGCAGTTGAAAGGAATTAAAACAGCTCCTTGCTTCACCGTAGGAGGATGCCAGCTTGTCAGGATGCTGATCTTGAGCTTTTCCAAAAACAAAAAATAGACATGCTTCATCTCCAGAAGATGGGACTCCTGTTGGTAGGATGTGGATTTCTACTGTTACCACTTGGAACTGGCACCATTTGTCTGCTCAGCAAGCCTTGCACATCAGTGCTGTCTCCACACACCTCACGTGGTAGTACTGGTCCCACAGCATGAAAAACCTTTTGTTCAGCAGGACAACATAGCTGGATGAGCAATGAATGTACTTTTAGGTTGAACTATGCCACAATACAGCTCTTTTCAAGCCTGGAGGACCAATCTAGCTATTCTTGGAATGCTTCCAAGACCAGAAAAACTCCAATTTGCTGCCAGCCAGATGCACCACTCTCTGGTCAAACCACCACCACCACCACCCCCCTTGCCTTGTGGACACGCCACAGAGCAATAGGTCATAGAAGCTGCTGTTTCTACTCTCCTTTTTGATGTCAAGAGATGTTTAGAAGTCTGTAATACATCCAATTGAACAGCAGGGACAAAGTTCTCCCTCAGAGCACAGTGATGAGGATTCTTTTCCAGGTGTGAAAACAAGTTTGCCTCACCCAAAATGTGGACAGTGTAACGATGTAGCAGTACTGAGTAGGTATTGCAGCCAGCCTGCACAAAATAGTCAGATGTCAGATAACACGGTATCTGCAGAGAAGGACATCTCTGAATATACAGGGGACCTTAACTAGAGATTATCTAGAAAGTTTGGTAACCCAAACCATGAACTAAGCTTTAAAAATACCTAGAATAAATTTGTTCAAATTAAATGGCTCAGTTTTCAGATAGGACTTGCTCAGACTAAATTCTGCCCACATGTTTTAATCTACCTTTGCTATGAATGTGAAAGAACTAAAGTGGAAGGTCTAATCATCCAGGATCAACACCCACTCAGCTTCTACCAAATGTTCCTCTTTGCCACATTCCAAAAGAGGTGATACAGCTCTTGAGATGTAACTCATCAAGAATATGATTCTATGACTCCATGAAGAGAATCACAGAATGGTTTGGATCAGAAGGGAACTGAAAGGTCATCTAATCTAACCTCCTTTGCAATGATCAGGGACAACTTCAACTACATCACCTGCCCAGTGATGGACTGGAGAAATCTGACTCTCTGTCAGCAATGAAAGCCTTCTTGTAGACCAAAATTTAGAAACCCAGATCAGGCTGAGATCCTGCACACCTGTAACAGCAAGCTCCTTTCTCAGCACTCAGCTTTGCTTTACACCACCCTGCAGCATAAAGACTCTCCACAATGCAAATCAGCCTGGAGTGAAGCAGCACTGAGCTGTTAGACAGCAGAGTGTCTGAAGTGTGGATCTCTGGGGTGCAAGCTTTAAATGCTGTGGATCTAGCACACGTAAGAGTCTTTTCTCTCAACCTTTGTCTTTTCTATGAACAATTGCTTCCTAGAGCTGACAGTCCCTTCCAGAATACTGTCAGGTACCATTTGGACAATCTGTGAAGCAGAACAGCACAGGACGAAGAGACAGTCATCAAAAAGTCTCTACAAAAACACCCATTCTCTATTATTAAGTCCCTTAACTTTATGCTCAAAGATAGTTCAGGAACGATTACAATTGATCAATAATCAATTCTGACAGTACCCTTCCGCTGCTTCTCAGAACCAGGGACAAGACCAGGTAAGTCTGAAACCTGTTCAGCAGTGATTGAATTAGTCAAATATCAACTTCCCAGGAATGTAGTTTCAAATACCTAAAACTGATAGCATTTTCAACACCATTCATTAAAAGTATGTTTTTAATTTATTTACTTACTTCATGAACAGACAGGAAAACAGTTTGGTTTATATTTTCCCTAAGTTCTACAAGCACAAAGCAGCATGTTCCAAATCCCCTTGATGTTTTCAGTAGGAGCTCCCCTCAACATTTTTGAAAATCATACCCTAGAATATTCTGATATCAGTCTCTGCACAACTAAAAAGGCATTATCTTTCTACACAAGGAAATTAATAAAAATATTATTACTTTGACACAAGTTTCTGAAAAAGTAAAGTAGTGCCTCATAGCTGGGAAAATGAGGAATCCTCTAGAGTTCATACTTTCTAGTTATGATTTCTTTTTTCTCCATACAAAGATACATCCATTGTTAAGAAATTGACTTCTAAGTTTAAAAAAAAGCTGTTATAGATTCAGGACTTTGCACCTCAAGATAGAACAAAACACTTTTTTTTTTTTCAATAAACAGAAGTTTTCTTCCTTAGCCCATTCCAAAAGAACACTCCATGCAAATCAGATATACTTGCCAACAGCATCTTACCATTTTTATTTGGAAAGATTGTAAAGGTACCATACAATAAGGATGTAGACTTGCGCTTTCTAATTTAAAAGTTTAAAGAAGACTAAGTAAAACTCAGAGAACTCAAAAACCTGTAGATGTGATGCTTAGGGACATGGTTTACTGGTGGACTTGGCAGCATTAGATTTACTGTTGGACCTGATATGGTATTTTAACTTATATACTAAGTGTCAGAATCAAATATATTTATGTTCCAGGACACTCCTTCAAAAGCCTAATATAGTGATAAGTCCATAGGCTGTAAGTTTGGGAAGGGGCTTATATGTGTGAGAAATATCCTAGTCATTCACATCAAGTCCTTGCTGTCCTGACTCTGAAGTACTCTTGGCTGAAGAAATACTTTCCACAAGTGGTAATGTCATGATTAATGTTCAGGCAGCGTAGCAGAAGCAGAGGTATTAATCTGTATTTTACTTCCTTGCAGGAAGTTCCACACATTCTAGTGAAAAGCACCATATCCAGACTGGAATTTCAGTAGGAACTACAAACTTGTTCAGCTTCACATTTACTTTGAATGTCCCACAATCTCCATTTTTATGCAAGACTTGGATTCTCATGATAAGGATTTTGAAATTGTCCTGCAAAAATGCTCAAAAAAAATTAAGCTGTTTTATTTCATAGGCAACCTGCACTATTTTCTTTATGAAAAAACACAGATGTTTATAACATACAAAATAAGGACTCAACATCAATACAGAAGGATCACAAAACTTACATCTGTGGCTTACCATTATTACCAGTCCTCTACAAACCCAAATTCTTCTGTCTGACCTCCTAAATACCCCACATTTCTAGAGGTAAATCTGGAAGACAGCTGTAAATACAGCTTGTTAAATGTGCTTAAACTGTCTGTTTATTTAAAAGAAATAACCCTCTTTATAGCTATAAATTTGACACAAGTGCTATCACTCATGCAACCTCTCTGAATAGAAGGAAGTTAAAAATAGCCCAGCTTCCAGATAATTCTTGTAACAACCACATCTCACTAAAGCTGAAGAATTTCTGATCCATTTAATTATCCAGAATTGGCAAGTGTCTTAATTTAGAAGCAGAATTTGGTTTAGAGTATTAATAGAAAATTGTATCTTGCCACAATCAAAACAAGGTTTTTATTTCTTTTGGGAAGTACATACAAAATACACATTTGCAGGAGAAGAGATTGTAATTCTCAATTTCATTTCTTTGCTTTATCTGCAAGAAAAGTGACCTTGCAGAAGGTTAAAAGAGAACAGATCTACACAAATGGAAGAAGTACTTTCAATATGAACTACAATCTTTAACTTGAGATCCTGAAAAATGTTACAGCTTGAGTATTTCAAATTATTTTGATAATTTTAGAAAGTGATATATATTTTTTCTTTTGCTTTATCACTGAAGCAAGGCTTTATTTTCCTACCTGTGCCCAGAACTGTGTCAGTGCAGTCACAAGGGATGAATGAATATCTGCTTAGTTATTGAACAAGAAGTTACCTGGTACACCTCACTGTCCGGTTTTCGGCTGTTTGGAGGGCCTGGAAGGGCCCGGAGTGGCCTTGGGGCAGCCCGCGTATCAAAGGACGAGAAGAGGCTTCAGTTCTTCTTTCGGTCTCTATGTTTATTAATTGTTTATCTAAAAGATTTTCTTTCGGCCCGACAGAGGTCTGCTCAGCAGCCAGCCATGAGCACACTGTCCGCCCTCCGGACAGTCACCTATCTTTATACCCATAGTTACGTGTACAATATTTATCATTTTTCCCCAATCCTTTTTATTCTTATTGTCCGGTGCACTTTCAGTAATGACCAATCCCAAAGTGCCACCATCACCACAGAAGATGGAGGAGGAGAAGAAGAAGAAGAAGGACAGGACACGCCCCAATTCCTCCATCTTACTTCTCTAAACCCCCCTGTACAGAAATCCTAAACCCTGTGTCTCACCTCTAATTAACTAATCCCTTCACCATTCACCCCGGTGAAATCCTCCTATCCTCATACAGGTGTCGTCTCCCGTGTAGGATCAAAGTCCAGCCACCAGACACTTCTGGCAACATTCCAGGACTCCCGAGCCCCCCAAGGGTGGTCTCGGTGGCTCGGCACCTCAGTCCTGAGGTGCTGAGATCCCACACCTCACCAGTTACCTTAAACACTTCAACAAACACTTCATACCTCTGCTATGCATAACAGCACTTTGCATTATTTTAGGACAAACCACGTAATAGTTTCTACAGGGGGGCAATGCTTTTCAAAACTCTGTTGTAGGCCCACTCAAACTGTCCAAATAACTTGTGTTGACAAAGCCAAATAACAGCTGACAATCCAAGAAATACAGTTTCTAAGCAGTAGAAGACATCTCAAAAAACTGCATAGTTATGTCTACACTGATTATCCAGAAGCAAATCATGAGCATTGAAAAGGTTCATTAGCTTTCAGCTTAAATAGTCAAATTTTCTGAGCACGCAATTACCATCCTTTGCAGTGTGGCTCTTGTACAGGTACACTCTACCCAGAAGTACATTAAAATATTCAGTGCAAAAATCTCATGCCTACCCTGCAATCATTTTCCTGAAATTAAAGCAGAAAATACAAAAAAAGTTAGCAGGTATTTCTTTTCATCTTTACCAGGAAAGGCTTTTCACTTATTTCTGACAATCAGCAGGAAATCTGCAGCACACAGCTTCAGATATGAAACAAGCAAACAATTACAGGCTTTATCATACTTATGACCTGGAACTCTGAATAAACTACCAATCACTGCAGTCCAAATAGCAAAATGAGAAACAATTTGGCACATGTTGTTGAATTCTATCCAACATATTCTGAGTAATCTTGCTTTATTTGACATGTCAGCAAGATTTAAGGCTCTCTAGTTTCTAAATGGTCATGAACCTCCAACATGGTAGAATCTAATTAGAGAATTGCTACAACAAAGGTAACTTAAGGCAGGTCTGACAACAGCACTACAGAAGTTTTGAAAGCTCACATTTCAGAGATGGATTTGAAATATCACTCATTTAAAGAAAGTAGTGAAAAATTTCTGATGTCTTTTAGTGACTTTAGTTCAGAAAACAGATCTCAGAAGACTCAGTTGAAGATATTAAATGTTTGCTTGCAAGGTAGAACACTATTGTAACATGACTGCAAAGTTCAAATTTGCTCCTAAAACTGCAGAAAACTGGATTATCATTTCATATTTAACAGCTAAATGAGTAGATGTGCTGCTATAGTAGCACTTTGTGGATGAAAAGTAATGAATTGTTCTAACTGCAAGTATTTAAGACCACACAAGAGACAACTAGAATGAAAACATACTGGAAGTTCTGTTTCTTGGAAGTATTGATCAAAGCCAAGTATTTTAGGTCACAGCTGTCTTAAACTTCATTATCACCCAGTCAAGAAACCTAGCAGTGGATGTAGAAAAACAGAGTTCACTCAGTAAACTTCAAAAACACCTCTAGTTCATTTTAAAGGCACAGCACAGCTAAAAAGTCAAGTTTCCATCACATGAAGTATTTAGAGATGAGTTCTTGAGTGGATATTCATTACAATTATATTAGTGCATGGAAAATCTTTTGAAACCTTGTCAGTCAAATGGTTCATTGAACTCCTGAAAAATTTTAGTGAGGAAGTGGCAGGTGACGAATAATTCTGATTATGAATGCTGGCAGTTATTTACTGCTTCTATGACTGAGGGTGACAGCAGATGTCTGAAGTAACTTTTGAACTCTCCTAGAGAAGCCTGCTTCTTGATAGCTGCAATTAACAATGGGCTGCTTATAAATCTGATTAATATCTGGATAAAAAGATCTGGTACTTACTGAGTCTTCCAATTAAAAAGAAAGTCACCATTTCAAAGGCAGATCACTGTATTACTGCATATAGATTCAGAGAGGAAACAGAACTGGACTGGGGAGAAATTCCAGGAAATTAAGGAAATGCTAGAAACATAAGAGACCTATAACAAAATGTACCTAGGAAGTGGCCAGGCATCTTGGTCAGTGATCCCCTAGGCCTGCACATAGCATGAAGCAGCTGCATGGCACAAAACCAACACCTTCCCAACAATCTTCCCCAAATGAGCAGTGATCTCCCCAGGGCAAAGTTAGGGCAGAATGGATATAACTCTGCAAAGCTGTGTTTTAAACAAACCTGTAAGTAGGAAGTGACAATTTTTGGTTAAAATGGAAGATGACAAATTAATAAAACCCAGAAAGAAAGGAGGACATCTGAGCATTTAACTTTATTTAAATTGTCTCACGTAAGCTTTCCACTAGGGCATCTACAAATAAGTATACTTCAAGTTCTTGCTATGCTCTTGATGCAGCTTCCAGACAGTCAACATCACATTCTATCTTCTGTTTGAATTACTTGAACTCCTTATAACTAATTCCTTGCAAGTTTCTCCAGTTGTCATGTTTAAATAATATTCAGCTAATTCGAGTCAGACAGCTCAGACTGCCTAGTCAAATTTCAGTACCTACTCTCAGTGTTTGAACACATTTCTGTCCTTTCAAATGTCACATGGGTAGCAAACAGACTGATTGATATCAGTTGAGCAGACCTGACTATGTATTTTCAGCTTATGAGCGACCTGCAACACCAGGAGATGGACTCCAGATCCATGTGGGTCCCTTCCAACTCAGCTTATTCTGTGTGTGATTCTTCCACATTGCCACATTAACATTTATATTACTGGAGCAGTTGGCACACAAGGCTTGTTAAAAGATATCAGGTTTTGTTGTTCCTATAGTTCAAACATCAGTTCCTTGTGTTCAGGCACGACCTACAAAACTCACCCAAGATCTTCTCCAATAGTGAAACTAAATTAGAATTCAGAAGTTCCTGAGAGCCTGCTGTTCTGAAATACTGCAGAAATAGGCAGATTGTTCTTGAGATAACTTTAGTGTTTGCAAACATGAAAGCAGGACATAATATTGATAACTACTCTACATTCTAATAACTATTTAACAATTAGTCTTACAAAAAAGACTAATAACCTTTCCATGTGCTTGCATAGACTGTAATGTCCCTCAGGTAGCATTAGAAGCTTAAAAGCCTGTCCTTGTAAACATTTTCTCTTTCAGAGTCTGTCAAAGGATATATGAAGATTTTTTTCATCCTTAGAAATATAGCTCAGTAACTATATAGCTAAAATAGGATTAATTTACAAAGACAACACAAATGACAAATATTTCTGAACTGTGTTTATATAAACATATTGGTTTGTAAACAAATTGACAACATTTACTTTAAATATTGAAAGAACTTCAAACTAGACAATTTGCATTAAAGAGAAAAATAAGTTAAAAATTAATCACATCTTAATTATTCCATTGGTTATGACTAGATCAGGCACCTGGAAGTTTCAGAACTTAACAATACTAAAACAATGCATCAGTGCTGAATATTGTATTTTACACTATGATTTCCTTTGAGAGAGCAAAAGCCACCTCAGAGTTACCAGCAGATTTCCATGGTAACTCAGTGGAAATCAAAGTATGAAAATTACTTATTTTTCACAGATTGGAAACTCACCATTTAAACAATATTTTTGGCATACTGTAATGGAAAGTCTCTTGTTAGCTCTAGTTTTATACAGAAGTTACAGCAAAACTAATGCAGAAGTTAAGTCAAGTCCTTCTGAAATTGTAAACTTCATCCAAATCTTTCCTGCACTATTTGCACTGTTTTGCAGGATTTTAGTTGTATTTATGAATAAAAAAGTCCTACAAGTTAAGCATGAAAGTATTTAAGAAAACCTAAGTGAACAGAAAAGCATTGTGAATTATGAAATAGTTACAAGAGTTCATCAAATTATACATCAGAAGGTTACACATATGTTTAATCATAAAACAATATTTTCTATATATTACTCAAAGTCAGTTTCAACATTTGTTCTCATTTAACAGTGATACTCAAAGTGATATTCAGGTTTTTTATCCCTTTAAGTGAGTACACTTATTTCATTTATTTTTACAGGTGCAAAGATGCTTATCTGGACACAAGTTCCACATGGGCATGACTCTCAATGTAATTTTACATTTTTTCATCTTGAAGGCAAAAGGCTGTCAGTGGTAATAAACAGACAGTTCATCATCACTCATATCTGAATCATCATCATCTACTTCACCTTCAATGACTGATTTCTTGCCTTTGCAGCATGAAACAATTAATCCAATTAAAAAGACCTGCAAATTTAAAGTAAAAAGTGTTATGTTATTGAGTTCAGGGGCACATAAATGCAATATAAGTAAAACAAATGGTAGTGTGGTGATGCAAAAGATGCAATGGCAACTACTGTAAATTACCCAACTCCATTCAGAGGTCTCCAAATTCCAAGTACTTACTGCAATGAATGCCCAATTCCCAAAGTAATAGGCTGCACTGAAGAACCAAAATTTATGAAGAAAGAGGTACGTCCGAGTGACAATACACTGATCTAAATGGAAAGGAAATAGTACTGATTAACACAGAACAACAAAATCAGCTTAATACCATATAGTAGGGTAACATTTTAGCAACATTCAGCAATATTTAACTCTGCAGAACAATTACACTCTATTACATCTAATTCACTCTCCTACCAAGGAGGAGGAGAATTTACCACCAAGAATGTACACAAAAAGGACACTTGTTACAGGGTAGTGACCATGACAGGTTACACAAAGCTACAAGTTGCATAGGTAACCCTATTACTACTCGGGACAATTTCCCATGCAGATGTGTCAATTATTAATTAGAATTGGTCCAAAAGGGAATTCGCTTTCCATTTTATATAAACCACAGCCATACAAAGCAGGTTCTGGATTAAAACACAGATTTTAGGACTTGGAAAAAATGTGTTGCTACCAGGATTACATAAACTTTGTAAAAAATCAAATGTCAATTAATTACATGCACACAAAAAAACTCCAACATGTACTGGGCCTTTTGCAACTCAGATAACAGAAGTCTTATTTGTACACAAGACCTGATTGTACTGGTTAAACCTTACTTCTCTAACAACAAGAATATTAAAGTAGGAGTTTCTGATGCAGGTGTATAGTCCTTCATTTCTAACTGGGAGGTTTTAAAATTAAGAATCAAATTTCCAAGGAATTTTCAAGATGCAGATAGAGAGAGTAAAGGCTTGTACAGGACACTGGCATTCAAGGGGTCATGCTAGAGGATGGCCAGCAGCACATACAAGCCAGTTCATTCATCTCTCAAATGCAAGGAAGGGCATGCACTGAGTTCAGGCTAAGCTAAAACATCAATTCCTGGTTGGTCATCTTGTTTTTTTATACTATGCTTACGATGCTTCAAACCCCACCTAAAGGTCATCTCAGAGCAGGAACTGGTGTGCAAACATGTTGAACACCAGAGAAAGTCAGCAACCCAGAAACTGCCTGTTTGTCCCTGAGTTCAGACCCCAGGTTGGGAAATATTCCCCAGGAGCAGCTGAAGTAAAGATTTCCTGCCTTCTAAAGCTCTGAGTGATACACTACTTTTATAATTACATAGCTCACTTTTCACAGCCATCTATGGAAGAAATGCCAGTGAAGTGAAGATACTTCAGAATTAAAGATAATATTGTCAATACCATCTGCAGCTCTCCAGCTGGCTACTTGAATTAAAAAACAACTAAAAGATCTTCAGCTGGCACTTCATAATAATTGGATTAAATAGATTATGATAAATATTTTGGAATAGTTTGACCTTGCGAGAATATTTCTGTGCAACATTACAAGAGACGATAACTAAATTTTAGCTATTGTTTCTGAACAAATGTTACTTAATAGGCTGACATGACATTTTTCATTAACTGATTCCTCCATATGACTCAATGTAGAATAAGTTATAATGAATAGCCTAAATTAAGATAGCTACTTACTATCCAGAATGATCAATGTGAGTATTAGATGTCTCTTGATCATGTGGAACAAAAGTACACATGGAAAGCTACCAAGCCTCCAACAGATATTGTATTTATTTTTTTTTCATTTTTAAAATGTCACCATTTAAAAAATACAGTATCTTCTATGTACATATGTAGTGCTGATCAAGGAACAAAGCTAAACAGCCAGGATTCAAGACAAAAGAATTTTAAAATGAAGAATGACAACTACAAATAGTCATTACTACTAGAAGAGTCAACTATTTTTTGTTTTGAGTCCACTGATGAAGTTTTTCATTACGGTAAGAAATAGTTACATTTAATGTGCTATTTTCAAATTAAGGCTTCTTTCAGGAAGTAAATTAGCTAGCTTATGATGAATTACAATGATAATTCTGTTCAAAGCCAAATATTAAAGTCTAAAACATGATTGTGTGCACAGAAAACTCAAATTGTGAGAACTTACTGCTGAGGTCAGTCTTTTATAGATCTCAAAACACAGTAAGCTTTCACAAAAGTATGTAGAAGGAAATAGTTTCTTAGAGAAGAGTTACACATCATTGTGAACAATCTAATTTATAAACATTAGTATTATTTGAAAGTCAATACTGTACACTTGTTTTACTTGTTTATTAATCAACTAGACAACAGATTATACCCTCTGTAAATCCATAGATGAAGCTCGGGAGAAATAAAGAGCAGAGGTCCAACACATTAGATGGTCAGATTTAGGAGAGGGCTGTTTTCAAGCCCCTGGAAACTGCCCTCAAAGTTGAATGGAGACAGGAGCCCTGCACCTAGAACAAAGGGACACCATGCAATAGTGCAGGCTCAGGGCTGGCCAGATGAAATGCAACTGTGAGAGAGTGACCTCATCTCCCAGTAGATAAACAGAACCTGTAGCTACCAGTGTTCACCTATAACTCAGAAGTGTAACTGAGTATCAGGCTTCACTGTCTGGAATGCAGTGAAACTCCACAAAACTGATCATTTCCACCACTGTGACAAACTGCATCTGCAGTGGTGCCACTTTGGGCTGCCCAGTACAAAAGCAGTGTGCACTTATTACAGGTGCAAATCTAGTGGAGGACCACTGCAACAGCTTAGAGCACACAGCAGACAATGAAGATGTGTTCTTGCAGCTTGAAGTAAAGGTGCTAGCAGGTGTGTCTTACTGCTGCCTCTGCTGTCTAGCAGGGACCTAAAGTATTAAATGAGATTCCTCCTGGAGTTGTGCATAACAGTACAACAGATGACAGAGGTGCACCAAGAAATAGTAGGAGGCAATCAGCATAGGCAAACATCGAAGCAGGCAGTCTCTCAGAAATTCAAAGCTGGATGGATGTGAGCAACCTGCACTCCCTTGCCCCTTGCTGGGAGGCTGCACCAGATGACCTCTTAGGTCCTGTGCGTACTCAAAATCATTACATGAAGGTAGATATTGAAACAACACAAATCTAAATACCAATGGTATTTTTGGATGGAAAACCCCAGAATAAGAATGTTACCTAAAGACAGATGAAGTCTATGTCCCCAGATTCAAGCAAAACTTAGTTTTACTTAAAATACACTCAAAACTATTTCCAAAGGAAAAGCTGCATCCTTACTGTGCTTGAACATCTAAGCACCGCAAAATTTCAGATGCTAGAAGCATAGAAGGCATAGCTTCAGGTATCCAAGAACACTCATTTCATACAGCCTTGCTACCAAAAAATCCAAACCTTGCTGTCAATAAATCAAGCTTTTTGCAAATCACAGTAAAAAGGAGCTGCTCTTTGAAGGTTCTAGGTACGGCTTTGTATCACAGATCAAATTGCTGAGATAAAGCAAGCTTCAGGAGTCTCTACAGAAGGACATTAACAGGTATATTAAAAATTTCCCCATTTTGTACCTATCATCTCACAACCTAACATCTTGATTGATATTTGATAGTGTTCGGATCACTCCAGTGCTTCAGAAGTCCACAGAAGTTTATGGTAAAGACTGTATTTCACATATCACTTCCTCATTTCTCTGGAAACAGATTCATGGAATGACAGCAACAGCTGTCCCAGACACAAATACAGGATTTTTTTCTTTTCTTGTTGGCAAAACAGTAAAATTACTATATTCTTAATTGCCCCTTTGTCATTAGTTTTTACAAGTTCTTTTTTAATACACTATTTGAGCATATCCCCACTTATTCCATATTCTTCTCTGCTGTGATATATATGCCCACACACATATACACACAGAATTAATAGTAGCCTCATTCAGCTGCTGAGCCTGTCTTTGCACTTGACAATCCAGCCCTCCACTGTTGCTACTTCTCTGGTTTCACAAGCTAAAATTAATCACCTAAACAAAGCTTTTACAACTTTTGGGTTGTGGCATCCAATACCAGTTATCTTTCTCTCAGCTAATTTCTCCCAGAAACTGTTTAAATTTCAATTCATCGCTCATTCAGCTTTCACAATAATGCCACTATTAAACAGCTTTAACACCACTTGCTTCAAGGTTAACTTTGCAATAAAATGACACCTTTGATCCATTATCAGACTGAAAAGCATATTAGAACACATACTACTCACATAGAGCAGGGATTTGAAAATATTTCCCAACTGCTTGTATGTAGCTACAATAAGTCCCCACTTAGGGATGTGAATCACTAAGCTTCCAACACTTCAAGCTGACAGCACTTTGAAGTACTACAGAGCACAACAGAAGCATGAGTATCAAATCACTCAGATGTTAAACAACAGTTTGCAGCTATCTAAAATGTTCTAAAATCTAGGTCTAACATACAAGTAGAAAAAGCTGCCTGCTGTTTCATCCCAGTTGTCTGGCTTTGGTGCAGCTTTTTCTTGCTTAGCTGGAAGTGGTAGTGAGATGGCACCTAAATTAGACCTGTAGAGACCAAAAGTCTAGCCAGATAAGCCTAGTCCAAAAAGCTCTTATTCGACAGAAGCTGCTCAGTAGGTCTGGAATCAAATCCTGACAAAGGAAAGTATTTAGCAGGCTAAGGAGGAGCCAGAAACCTGGAAACCAGGAACTAATAAGGAGTGGGAAAAAGCTATTTGGGACAAATTATTTAGAAAGCAAACTCTTTTTTCAGTGCTTCAAGCTACAGGTAAATTGTGTATGATGCTTCTCATGGTCTATCTGCAAATCAATCACAACCTCATATAAAACTAGACAGACAGAAAAAATTATGTAATCAATGTGAATCAGTCTGGTTTTATAACAAATAGATCTGATTTTGTAATAAAAGTTAAAAGTCTGGATAACCAATAGCTATTTGCAGTTATTTTACAGTAAAAACAACTGCAGCAGTCACAAAATTTCTTAATGATAATTACACATAATGAATGTTTACATTAAATGGCTCAAGAATTTTTAAGTCACATCAGTGCTATGGCAGGGCTTTATAGCATAAGGAGGCTTCCAGTAGAATCCTCCAAGATTCTGTGCTGAAAGAAGAAAAAAGTCACTAATCAAAGTAACTTAATGCTAAATAATAAAAATAATATCCTATTGAATGATCTGAGTGTCACATTTTTCCCCCAATAGTCAAATTTAAATGAAGTGACATGTAGGAACAGGATTTGCATCTATGTATGAATGAAGGATTTAGCTGTAGAAAGAAGGTTCTGCATCTTACAACCAAGCACAAAAACTTTATCCAAACATAGCAAGAGTTTTCACTACTTCCCTCTACACATTCAGAGAGTCTGTCAGTCCTTTTTTGGCTGTTTTTGATTTGGAGTTCATCCTAGCACAGTTATGGCATTATAATGCTAAATTTCATCCAGCTATAAGGTTTCTATTCCACTTTGGTTACAGAGGATCAGTGAGGGTGCCAAGATTTGCATGTATTAACAGACTAGGTGAAAAACATTTAATGAGATTTGAAGAGCTAAACCTGTTAATCTCGTTTTTCATAAGTTTAAAGGATGACTTGATTTTAATGTTTATTAAGTACCCTCAAGTGAGGAAAATACTAATGCTACAAGTCCGTGTATAAAGTGAAAAGGTACAGCACTTGCCAAAAGCTAAATCTGAAGTCACTTTAATTCCAAAGAGATAATACCCAGTTTCTACAGGGAAGCAATAAACCATTGGATCAGCCTGCTGATGGAAAGAGTATTCTCAGTGCTTTTTTTGAAAGTAGAGATCCTTTGAAACATTGTGTACAACTGAGTTAATTACAAGCACTGGCCACATGGGTTTTAACACAAGCCATAATTGTTACTTCACACCTATAAACTGCCACCTTAAACTTCAAGTTCTTCAAGAGGCATTTTCTGAGTCTCCCTTGAAAACCTTATTTTAAAGTAACTAGAAGCAAACAATTCTTATTATAAGGATGTAGCCAGTGATAAACATCAAAGGCAATACTCTAGGGATGAATACAGATGTAAAACTCTACAAAGGAAGCAGCAGACAGCCTAACCTACTCTTTTCATTCTTACCAAAACCTCCTCCTTTAGGAAAAATAATTGTTGGAATTGACATATCTAGACCTATATCTAGATGTCAGTGAACAATGTACTGCAAAAAGATATTTATAGCAGTCTTAGCTGTTCATATTGTTTACAGGTGCCAAAAAGGGCTTTCTGTGTTTAGATATGCACCACTGTGCTTACCTATACGGAGTTCTTATGGTTATAGAGGACTTAGAAAGTGTTATGTTTAAGTAAAGATTCAGGGTAAAGTACTAGGGAAGTCATTCACAAAGCAACAGGAAAATGTAAAGTACTCACTAAAATCCTTACTTTATGTTAAGCATTTTGTAACTTTTCAAATTAATTAATTTGGAACGACAGTTTGGCAGTGATAACCTATAGTCATACAACTCTTCATACAAAATTACTAATATAATAATAATAGAGACTTCTTAGAAACTTGTTTGTGGTTTCCCTCTGCACATCTCCTGCATTTCTCTAGAAGAGAAACAGAATATGCTCCTGTTTTGGCATTTGTATTTGAGCCTCCTTTCTAGCTTGAGTAATGTCTATATCTAGTCTTTATTCAAGCAAAAATAAAGCCAGAGGTCCTGAACACTTTTGACTTCTTCCTAATAAGTGTGTCTTAAAAGGCAGCACAGATCAAGTAATTTCAAAGCCTAAGAAATGAGATTTTTTCTCACTTCACATGTAGCTCCAGATCAGCTCAGGTCTCTGAAAAAGGCCTAGCAGATAGACTGCACCCAGCATGTAACAGGCCTTGGGCAGGGCTCATTTCCTCAATGAAAGAGGAGAATCCAAGGGGGATTCAGAGCAAGTTATGCATTTAAAGTGAGTGATGCTTAAAAACTAGATCTTTTAATCTAGAAATAGGAAGATAGTGTTTGTCAGATCTCACAGTTCAGGCTTGCAGCTGAGTCATTGCTCATTTACATTAAATCCCATTAACCTGTTAAAGTAAACCTATACCAAGTTTTCAACACATTAATCCTGCTGCCAAGAGGCTTAATCAAATAATTGAACTTCTTTGCTTTACCTTATATTCAAGTGAATTGTGGACCCAACATTTCAGCTGTCATTAGCCTTGAGAACAGTCATCAAATGATATTTTTGCCCAAGTGTATTGAACATGGAAAACTAAAGCTTGTTTTGCCTATAACAAATATAACTTAGAACAAAAATAATTTGCTGCCCCCAAAAGACTACTTAAAGAGCTTTTTAAGGTAACCAAAACACAAACTTTTTGTGCAAGATGGTTAACTAAAAAAAGGTACTTGACTTAAAAGATGTACCCTGCTCTATTATTTTTTGTCTTTATTCTGTTTCATGTAGTTACAGTATTATGGCCCTTATCTGAGTATAAAAAAGATTTACCTCCTGCATATCAGGAGTAAATAGAGACAAGCTTTGCTGAATGAAAGCAGATAGCAATGCTAAAACATATATATAACTGTAAATACTCATGAATGTGTTTTCTGTAAGATTGCATTTTAACTGCCTTGTGTTTCTCCAGGAAGTGAAATTGTCCTTTGGACCAAGCAAAACATTTATTTGAAACAAATCTACAGGAAACACGGCCCAATACAGCCTGAACTATTAGCTGTTACAACTTGATCAGGTCTCTTCTACCATCTCAGAAAAACACCAATAATTTACTTAGTAACAGTAAGTAGAGACCATATCTCCAACATCTGAGCATTCAGTAAGACAGCAGATTGCTTTAAGCTTATCTATTAGCACAGCCATTAAAAGGTCATTGCTTGCTTTATGTTTAAGGAAAAACACCTGTTAGAATTAAGTCAGTAAGTGGAACAAAATTGAGGAGACAAATCAATGTTTGCATGTAGTTATAGTTCACTGGTTTACACAAAACCCTAGTACCAAAGAAGGCAATTCAAACTGAAAGTACTTGACCAACCTTTCTTTATCCTGAAGTTATTGGCATCTATTTTTGCCCACATCTACTATCCCTAAAAATAAGAGAAATTGTATTTAAAAGTTTAGTTCCTACCTTTGAAATAAATCTGACTTGTCAAGATGCCCTGTCTGATCACAGAAAAGAGTAGCATCTACTTTTCACTAGTTTTGTTACCAGCTATTAAAAATTGCAGGTATAACAAGGTAAGGATTACATCTTCAGTTGCTAAAACTGACTAGATTAAACAATCATTGACGTGTTTTCACTGATGCAACTTTTTTAAAAAAGTTGATTGTTACAAAATAAACTTTTCTTTCAGTTATAAAAATACCTGAATGGCCTGAATGTATTACCTACAGTTAACACAACTCTACTTAAGCCTTTTGATCACATTGATATTCACATTTTAAAATATCCACCCATTTTCTACTTATACTAGCTCAGCACAGGACAGCGTATCAACATCTTCATCTCTTTTCTATTAAGAAAGGAGACCATGACTCAGAGATAGCCACTGCAACAATATTATGACAAACCAAAGCCATCATTTATACAAACCAACTTCTGTTCAGTACATCAGAAGACTAGTTTTAAGCATCAGCATATTGTTTCCATTGATGAAAGTAAACTACAAAAGTAAATCATGTAAAGTATTAAAAGTATTCCAAAAAATTCAAGTATGGGTGGAATTGAGCAAGTTTATTTAAATCTAACCCCAGTTTCTATAATTAAGCAAAGTCATAGGAAATCAGACTATTTTAATTTCTCTCACAAAGGTCAAGACTAACAAGCTTATCAATGCCAGTGAGTATATTCTGCTTTCAGCAGATACTGGCCAAGTCAAGAAGCTGCTTACAAGAAACAAACATCTGTACAATTTGGACAAAAGTGATCTCATTTTGAAAGGCAACAAATTTGTTGTTCTAAATTTTGCCAGAGTTTCTATATTTAATCACAAAAACAGGACAGCCTAAACATTAATTGAACAATTATATTTGTCAAAATATCTAAATACTTGAAACTGCATTATGTCTAAAAACAGCCATCAAAAAAAAGAATTAATGTTTTATTTAAGGGAAAAACCACCCTTGGGAAATGCTACATATCACCAGGAACATGACTAACATATATACTAAATTTGAAGATACACACAATAAATTTGAAGACAAATACAAGGGAAATGCCTTGAAGAAGAGACCTGGCTTGACAGACTCAGAACAAAGAACTAATGGTCCAGTTACCTCTTCTAGAACAAAAATAAATTAAGTTTCATATTTTCCAATAATAAAAGTAGAGAAAAACTGAGTTGGTATTAAGAACTCCAAGAAGCAGTCAAAAAAAACAGGTGTTACAGAATACTGATAATAAGAGGAGAACACAGGACAACTATTTATCTTTTCTATTAAATAACCAACACTGTAAAGCATTTTCAGCTTTACATACAGATGACTTTCAGCTCCTCTGTATGAACAGCAATTGTATTGTGAGTGCATAATACAATTGCTGTTCGTACAGAGGAGCTGAAAGTTGGCCAGAGTAAGAACAATTGAACGCTTGGGTTCAAAAAAGTCTGGACCATTCTGAAGGGTACAAATCTTATGCTGAGATCAGTGTTAGCAATCAACATGTTTGTGACCTTAAAGAGTACTATCAGTATTGCAATACCTTCTGCAATTCAAACTGTGAAAAAACATATACATGCAGAAGGAAAGGAAGTGTAAAGGAACACTGCAAAAAATAAAACCAGCATGATTTCAAGCAGCTTGGTATTTTAATAAAACCAGGCTAGAAGTCACTCACAACCTTACTCAAGTTCCACAGAGGAATAAGCACTAAATAAAATGTTACTAGTCTCAAAAAATAAAAATCAACCACTAAGGCCTGCATAGATAGAAAGTCAAGGAACGCTCCAGCACTATCCATCTGCTTGCTAGTCATTACTTAACTCCAGAACAACCATAATACATCTTCTGCCCAAGTAACAGTCAAAAAGGGGGCATTTAGTAATACAGCTGAGAAAATTTATCATTCCCTATTATCCCCAGCATACCTTTAAGAGAATTAGAGAAAAATATTCTAAAATTTCTAGTTCTACAGCTATTGTTGCTCATGGAAGAGCCCACATTTACATCTCATTAAAAATTATGTAATTCTCTTATCTGTAAGTTTCCACTGAGAAGCTCAAACCTTTGTTTTCCTGAGTACCTTGAGAGACCCAATAGAATACTTGTCTGCATGTTTGTATGATACACAGACTCAGTGAAGTGCACTTTCAAGGCTAAGCTATTCACCAGCTAGAGTTTATTTTTAAGATCTTCTACATACACATTAAAGCAAATGTGAGATTTTAAATTTAACTGGAATGCTTTGTTACCCATGGTTTCTACTAAAAATAGTCATTCCTTCAAATGAATAAAGTAAGCTTTAACTTAACTATACATCAAAGCTTCATGTTAGGCAAATGAAAGCCATCACGATAGATTAAGCTGCTTACTACAGCTGAGCATGTACCTATCACAATAGAAATAAAAGCAACTAATTTATCTTACCTTCAGGTGCATCTGCATCACAGTCTTTAGAAACAAGTGTCACATTCCTTGGCTGACCATCAATTGTCTTATTACTCTGCATTGTAAATATGGAAAATTAGTACATTAGTCTTCCAGAAGTGGTCTTCCATAGACAATGATAATGCAGAAACCAAATATATTTTCCAGTGAATTAATTTAAAAAACCCTTAAGTCTTGTAGACTAATCAAAAGTATTATTTTTGAAAAGCATAAGCACAGTAAGCTGTGAGCAGTAAAACAAGAACACTTCTAAGTATGACTTCATTAACAAAACAATTAATACCTTGTGTTCTTTTTGAAGACTTGTGAAAAATATACTTGAGGTCTGAAAAGAAACCTTTTAACTGAGCATAAAATTAATTTGAAAATCAACTTTGGTGATGAAGACATCACAGAATTGTTAGAAAGGATAATGATAATGAATACAGTTTACTTCTGGTCTAAAAGGAAGATGGTAGCATGCAACATAGTTGGACTGCCAGAGTGGAAGAAGAAAAATTATGCTTGAGTGAACTATAGAAAACCCAAATGTACCTGCTTAAATGTCCCAAATCTTTGGAAAACTGACACTTTCAGGGAACATGAACTCTGTGTTTCACATTTTTGAACAATTAGTGAATAATTTTAGCAGAGTGCAATGTAAATCCTTTGCTCTACAATGATTTTTTTATACCTTGATTCACTTTAAAGGGTCATATACCTACTTGTACTTCCTTGTACCCTCATGATTTCCTAAACAGAAAATCCTCTAAAGAAATCAGTAAGAGTCAACACCTTTTCATCAGACTGAAAGAAGTTCCTTAAAACATATCAGCAATCAGTACAAGCTGGCACATAAAACTAAGCTCTAACTTCTCTGAGGAAGTTTATCAATATTAAGCAAATTCAGCTTTCACTTTGAACAGTCAAGAGAAACAACTCAGTGTCTGTACAAAAAAGTAGCAATTTGTACACGCAGCTAATTTTGTTTCATGCAAGGCCATGAAAGTGGGGAGACTGTCCTAAAAAATGGATCTAAATTGAATATGACTTAGTCACAGGGATTGGGAACACAAGAGAATGTGTAGACAAACAACAGGGTAAGAACAGAACACATGAAATTTCCATCATTCAGTGTGCATTTAGCAGTTTCCCATCTCCAGCATGTATTCCAGCTTACACTGCTGTCACAGCCAGCACTTCTTTCAGAAGAACAGTATCATACCTTGTAAAATTCCGTGGGACACATCGAACGCACAAAACAACCACAACATAGCCATTTCAAAGTTTTGCCTTCCTTATCCTCATTCACTATACCATATTAACAGAACTTTAAATACAACAATCGCTAGACCTATGGGCTTTCTTTGACAACATCTATGCTTTTTTTCCAGGTCTTATATCACTGTTCTCCATGAACACTCCTATAATTTCAGACATTTTTAGTATGAGAATTGCCAGAGTAAAACTTTAGCGGTCAGTTATCCCATCTACTGCAAAGCAGAAAGCAGGATGCATCAAGGCCAAGCATGAGACAAACCTACAGATAATAACTCAGTGTGCTTCAAGAGCTGACACATTTTGGACCCTTCAGAAAATAGCAAGCTATTATATAAAGGGTTTGGATACAGCCTGTTACACCTACATGATTAGTTTCTGCTTATATTAAGGACCAAGAACTTGAAAAGATCTGTTTCCACACTTAGCCATCCAAGGCATGATACTTCTGGATTCCTGCTGCTGACAATGGAGAGACTGAGTCCTGCAATTTAGCTCCTCTCCTCCAAATTATCTATGTGATGACTGAAGAAAGAAAGTGATCATTGCTATTCTGGTCTCCAGTCTGGAAAAGTATCCATGTTGCTTATGGCAAGTACTGGCTTTTTAATTCCTGTCTGGGTCAATCAAGTCTTAAAGGTCCACTGGGTACAAATACCAGCAAGCAGTGGTCTTTCTTTCAGACAAAGGCAAATAACCCTTGGCCTTATTGAACAGAAACAGAAATAATACCTCAAGTATTTCTTGCTAGAAAGCTAAGGATGTAACCTAGATGTGGATACAATTCTTTCTTTGTGAAAGGTTATAAAGAGTCATTGCTGATTAACAGTTAAGACAAATTGCTTCAAGAGGTGAAACTAAGCTATTCTTGGTGGCTGAAGAGCTATGAAAGTTGAACAAATTCCTGCAGAGGGATTCAGTTGGTATGGGCACAACATCCAGAAGAAATTTTCAAAAGTTTCCTACAGACACCAGAGCTGAAGACACTTTTGATGAATTGGGGTCACATGCTTTGAACACACCAGTGCTCAGAGTTAATAAAGCAAGTAGCCCAGGTCTAGTTAATGTTAATTGCCTCACAAAAGCTCCACTTTCACATATATATATATTCAGTTAAAAGGAAAAGTTACCAGCACTTCCAAATTTAAAAATTAAAAGCTTTTGCCAAGAGTAACAGTCTCCAAAGGAAACAGTCCAAGATTCAAACAGAAACCTAACCTATCCCATGCATTACTATGGATTGTGATAACAACCTAGCTTTACACATGACTAGATGTGGAATTACTGTAGAGCAAAGCAGAGGGAAGGAGTGCTCCTTTCACACAGTCTATGAGCCACCAGACTGTCATACACGTTTATCAGCCCATCCATCCACTAAGCTTTCCTGGAATAATGCTCATTTATTGCTTGGTTCTTACACACTGTTGGTTACCAGTGGTGAATTCTAAAGGATGAAATCAACTGTAGTGTGAGAGCACAATGAAAACCGGGACTGTCAAAGTGAGCTGGTGCATAGGGTCCTCAGGTTCTCATCATCAGGAAGCCTGCTGTGCCTAGTTCACATGCCCTGCTCCTGGTTGTGTTCTTGGACATTCCTAAATCCATAATCACCAATTCAATAACTCTTAAGAACCTCTTCATTACTACCTCCACAGAAAAATACCTTGCTTCTCTTCATCCCAGACTCCATCTCTCCTCACTTCAAAATCTCACAATTTAACATCCAAGTTTCCAAGGTAGTCAGACACAGAAAATGTTTCTGATAAATTCTGAAATACTCTTGGAGAGGATGTTTTCAGAAAACCTTGTATCTATTTGGTATGCCAGAGAAGCCCAGATGCAACTTACCAGCACATTCTTTATGTCTCATGTTATTTTAACAATAAAACCAGTTTCTACTCAAATTAGATTATGTACTTTAAACACAGCTCTTTGAAATGAGACAACTTGAAAACTCAGGATGGCTACCTTGACCAGAACACTTTGTAATCCTTTAAACAGAAAGTTACAGCTCTTCTCAACCATTGCAGCCAATCCTTGCAGTGCTGATCAGGATTATATTGCAATAGCTGCAAGAATGACAAGAGCCTTTCTACTGATGTGCTCTATTCTCTTGACCCTTTTTTTCTCAGAAATTATTATATTTTTCTTCAGATACTTCTTGTCACAAACAGCTAACATGCAAGTGTTTAAACCTCAATCCTTCTGCTTCCTGTAATATACACACTTTTATTTTATTCATAAAGCAAAACAAACTGCTAGCTACAGCCTTTATTATTTTCTCTTCAAATCTTCCATGCTATCTACAAACTTTATGATAAAGCTCTGTGTAAACACACCTAAACTGACTTTCATCTTAGTTTCATGCTACTACTACCCTAATTTTGACAAGTTGAGCCAACGCATACCTAAGCATGTTTATTTTGTGTTAGGTATATTTAGCATAAAATCTAATAAAATGAATTAAATTTCCTAAACACCAAATATTCACATTCCCTACAGTGATTCTATTACTGTGCTTGGATTGGTATCAGGATGACCAATTGCCCATTACCAGAGAATTCAAATGTAAAGACAGCAGTGAGTAGCATTTACTGAGACCTCCACTTCCTGCAGTGACAATCCTACCACACCAACACATTTAAGCTGACAAGTTCCTCTTCTCTAGTCTATTTAACACTATTCCAATTTCAATTTCTCCTTGTAATCCTTTTGCCCCAAGAATTCTGTATCCACTATTTAAACTAAGAGAATTGATAGTAATAAAGTACAAAAATTACTAATTTGTTGCAGCTGAAGGATGTCAGCATGGTTTGTAAAGCAGGTGTGTTCTCCTCCCACAGGAACACCCTCCCAGAGAATTACAGAGATATTCCAAAAGCTCAAAGCAGCATCCAATCACTTCAATCTCACTGAAATCCTTTCTTTTGACCACTCCAGCTCAACTGTTTTGTCTTTGTGACACTTAAACATCAAACAGCACACCAAGGGATCTTGACTTCACTGTGTCTGAATAAGCAACCAGTTCATAACCTGGTTATTTGTCTACATTTGCAAGATCAGATCTAATGAACTCTATCTCTGTAAGATACCAGACCTTAATAAACAGCCATCCATGAAACCTCTCAAGATGCTTCTGATATGCAACTTTGAACCTTCCCATAAATATGCAGGCTGCCACTCAAACTAAGAAGTAATACAATAATTTAATTCTTCAGGTACAGAAGATGAAAGACTTAAAAAATCAAAACGTTGAAATACACAAAAGTGCAATAACAAAATCAGATTAAATTTTAATTGTTTAATCCTGTAGAATATTTTACAGTGCAAGAACTGCATGGAGTTTCATTAAGTTGGACAGTCCAAAGCACCTGAAATGTGATGAATGTGCACACACTTAGCTCCACTCAGTTTATTATTTTCTACTGTACCAATTCTATTCTACTGTCATGATAAAACATCATCAACTGTGGAACAGTATTGATTTCATTCTGTACACAGCTTTACACATTCAAAATAATCATCCCTGCAATCACTCAGTAACCTAAGCAGACCAGCACAAGATCTAGTGGGAGCTATCAACTGTCTTATCAGAAGGAGTAAAACGAACCTCAGTTTCACACTAAGTTTTGAGATGACAAAGTCATAATTTCTTGGGAAATTAAGCTGTGTCATATATAGTGCAATCAGTTTCTGGCTTGTGTATTACCAAGAGCCCTTCTAGTATTTAAAAACTGCCTACCAAAATCACTTTGAAAACTGAAAATGCATTTGACTTTCAGAGTTTCTGTAAACAGTACATTTTTAATACAGAAAATAAAATTTAAACAAAAGAAAAAGGCATCTCACCTGTACCAGATATTTCTGACTTCCATACATTACATACTGTGGGGCAAGACTGTAAATCATGTAACTTGTATGAAGAACTATCAACAGAAGTATCATACAGAGAAATAAGAGTGCTTGAGGTCGAGTTTTTCCTCGTCTGATTTTATAAAGCTGAAATCAGAAAAACAAATATTAATACAATGAAATAGCTCTTTTTTTTTTCCTGAAGGCATTCAGAAAACTCTTTAGTTCAAATAAGTTTTAAATCTACTGCCAGAAGTGGGAGGTTGCTAAAATTATCTTCTGGCAACTTAATTCCAGTGGTTCAAAGCAGGTTTTCAGGTGTATTTACCTAAATTGCAAAGTACAGCTATTCAACCAAATGAAGTTCTATTTGTATTAATGGCCCAAAAGTCCGATAGCTTGGTAAAATGAAACACCTTCCAAAAGCAGTGCAAATGGTACAATAGGCTTTTAGCACTCATTAGGCATACACACAATGCTATTGGCAACATCCCACATTCATGAAACACTACAAAAATCTTAAATATATTCAAGAGCACATATTGTTTAAATATCTGAGTATTAGAAACAAACTCTTTAATTTACCCTTGTCCAGAAGAACCATATTCCCATATTTCGAATCCCTGCCATTGAAGTGAAGATAAAGTACATAACAATGGTTGTGATAAGAATATAATCAAGTGGAAAAACCTAAAACAAGAACACAAGCAGTTAAAAAGGAAAAAAGCTCTTCTCCCACTCAAAACAAAGTAGCTTCTACTTCTATAGCTTATATCTGAGGTAGTCAGATATTTTACATAGCTGACTCCAAATATAGCTAACACAACTTGCTGCTAATAGAGCTTAGACAATTAATCTGGAAAAGCATTAAGCATTTTTATTAATCTAAGACATGCCTTAATTTTGAAGTGTTATGTATTTTTAGACCAAGAAATACTTAATTATTTTAAATACACCCACAGAATGACAAGTCCACAGTAGCAACAATTATTTTAGGACTGCATATTTGTGACTATTTTTCTGATCATATTTGCATATAAAACTTATATTTACATTAATAAAAGCTTGACATAATATTGCTGCTGAACACTACTTTTCTCAGTGAGCTACAAGCTTAGATGTTCAAGAGTTTTAAAAGCTATGAGGAAGCAAAGCATTGTGCTGACCCATTACACCAACAATACAGGAATACCTCAACTGGAGGGGGAATAGAGCACTAGCTTAATACCAAAGCTTTTCTTTTTCTCAGTTTACTCATGACAAACTCAAATTTGTACGTGTACTTGTTGCCATCCAACTCTACTAAAGTTAACTGATGCATGGTTTTACATTGGGTTTGCTTCCAAGACTAATGCCTTACTATAATATAGCCAATGTTGCATTTTTTTCAGTGTGCAATATATTAAAAAGTGGAAAGTTGCATTTACTTAACTAAAAAGGCCTAAGTGATAGCAGTTGTCATTCTCTGTTGCCACTGTAGTCTCATCAGATTGATATCAGTTTCAAGCACCACCTTCCTTGCCCAAACTAGATTTCACTCACCCAAGATTTTCATATCAGTAGATAGTAACTAATAACAAGTTGCCTTGCTTTTACTGAACACACATTTAGACAATATTGTTTTAATGAATTACTTGGGAAGAGCATCCCTACATATGTACATCACCACTTCTTTACTTACCCTTTGAAGAACTGGTAACAGCATATTCAATGGATTGGTCAGATTGGTTCCCAGAATTATAAATCCGGAGTCGAAGCCAGCTGAATGCAGAGCCTTGTCCAAACTGCAGTAATTAGAAAAAACTGGGTAAGTACTGTGGCTCTCGCAGAGCTTTGTCTTTAGTTTTAAAAGGGCAACTCAAAAGAAAAAAAAAAAATAACAAAACCACAAACTGAACTAATCCCAGAGATGACAGCTGTCTACCATCTATACAGACACATGCTTTGCTTTACCACACTCACGGCACTTGTTCTGTGAAAGATATATTGATTTCTGCATCTCCTCAGCATTTTTGCTTTTCCCTGGTTTAGGTCATAAAGCCTATTTTCCCAGTCTAACAGATCAAAAAGGCCAATATTTGAGACCTTTGGTTAGTGTCAATCCACACTGACATCTACCAGATTTGCAGCTGGGTATGTTGCTTTTGACACTATAAAACTATTTCTGTGTGTAATGCACATCAAAATGGATTAAACATGTAATTTACTGCAAGATTTTAAGCACCTGTTAACTAGTCAAAGTACCTGCAATAAGACTCATACAAGCAAGCAGAATACTTCTGTCATCTGAATTCAAACTTCCTGAACATATATACTTAATTTCTCTGCTGAACCAGAACTGTTCCCCACATAAAAAATGTTCTTTCTTCAGTTTGCTTTGGTACATTTTGCTCCATTTCAATATAAACTATTATAATGAGAAGTGTAACTCTATTGACAGAAATGTAACATTGAAAAGAAGGGGGTTGAGGCAACCATCCAAATTTTTCTATTAGAGTAGAAACTAAGTAATTTAAATGGTCAAGGAAAATGCTGAAATGCACTTACTTTGACAAGAACAGGGAGACAGTGAAGAGCAAGGCCACAATGATGAAGAACACTCCCCACACAATCTACAAGTAAAAAATTTAAAACAATTTAACTGAAAGTGTCAGCAGTTGATGCAAGAAGTGAACATTTGCCTTTGTTTCAATAAACTAATGATCTTGGAGCACTTCACAGCTTAAATATACTTGAAACATTAACTTTCTGGTAAATACTTGAGACAAGTGCTCACAAAACTTTTACCATGTTAAACATAGTTTGTCAAGTACTGATATCACATGCTCTAATGTAATACAAAAATCTACTCCAATGTCAAAAGTGACATTAAGAGAAGAGATGACACATTACATTTCACAAAAATAGCATTTAGCACTGTTCACAACCTGTATTCTCTTTATTATCTGGAAAGCCTTGACCACCCCATGCCCATGCGTGCCCACCTTCCAACTGGAGGCAACCTGTGCACAGCTTACAAGGAACATCTCACCCTTCCTGAGTAACAGCTCCCTTCTGTAGCACTACTCTGAAATGCACAATGACCAAGACACTTGGGAGTGATGAAAAACTCAACTGATCCCAAATGCCAGGTCTTCATTAAAACACAGAGAAGTGTTTTTGTTATGCCTAACAAATACAGCACTCCCCCCAAGAACTGATTCTCCAAGCCATCTCAACCAGAACACCACTGACTGTGTTTCCTGGATTAGCAGCTAGTTCAGGAAACTGTTCTCCCTCCTGACAGGTTTTCTCCCTCACAATCTTCTCCCCTGAGAGTTTAGGGGATGACACACAGAAGAGAGCCCAGATAGGAAACTCATTCAGTTACAGTTCCAACAGTTTCACTGTATTTTCCTAGAAACCCTAGTCATGGAATACAATCAGGTAAGTGCACTGAACTTCCCAAAACAACATTTTCAGATTGCTAGACCTGAGACCTCGACAAAGTCATTTCAAAATTCTAAACGCAGGTGCACAACGCACGGTCTTCCATGTGAATGAGGGAGTTTCACAGTTTTATTAGCCTCAAAACTTGGCACACAACCATCATGAAAAGGTTAACAACTTTATTACAACTGCTCATTAAAGACTCTCAGGGATACAATACTATTATTGTTCATTAAATTCTGAAGACAAACTTCCATCTGCAAACTCTAACACAATATTAGAACATCACTTACAGAACAACTCAAATTATGTAGGTCTTATTAGATATAGATTTAGAGATCAAAATCAAGGTAAGTATTAAGTTTTGCATTTCCACATAATGAAATGTACTAAGATTTTACCTCTTCGCAGCAAATCCTACTAGGTATTAGCTGTATGGGAAATAGATATTGAAAACCAATAGAGACCAAGAGTCTGAATCTCATAATTCTATACTACCTTCTGCCAGCTATGCCCACTAGACAGGTATTTGTATCACCTCTGGAATATGCCTGTCTTATGAAGTGACATCTAGCATTAAGAAATGCACAAATAGTTGGTACTTGTTTAAAAAGCCTCAAAAATAACTTCCAAAAATTGTTAATATTCATCCTGTAGACAGACACCAAGCTCAGCAAAAGAGGTGCTGCTCCAGAGAATGGAGCAAGACATTTCTATTCCAGCCTGTTGAGAGGACTATGCTGGAGCAAATAACCACACTTGGCCCATGGAGAGCCCCAGATCAGAACAAGAGGATATTTTCTAAAGGAAGCTGCAGCCTACAGAGATCCCCATTGTTTCTGAGAGGAACTACAGTTCATGGAGTCCACTCACACTGGAATAGAAACAAAATGTGAAGAGGAAGCAAAGGCAGAGTAGCGTTTTATGGACTGATGGCAACTCCCTATTTCCCCTCTGCGCCACTCCAGAGTCAGGACAAAAGGAGTTGAGCCTTGGAAAGAGTGGGCATCTCTGCTCATGGAGATCTCAAAACAGAGCATTTGACTTCCTCATATTACCTTAGGCATTTCCAGTTTGCTCCCAATAGCTGTGAAGTACACCATGCAAATACAGATGCAATACTGCAAACTTATTATTTTCGAGCAGACTTCCATGTTTCATATCCTATAGTTTTGTTCATATATTGAGCAAACATAGCTATGTGCTCTGGAGTTTGTTTTCCCTAAAAAAAGTTTTAAAACTCCTATAGTATACATTTCTCTTGTTGCTGAGAGTATCAGATGAAAGTGTAAGAATCCATAAAAAAGGAAATGTCACATTTTGTAGAAAGAAGTTAGACTCCTCATGTTAGAAGAAATTAGGTGTAGAAATTAACAACCTCATGTTGGCCAATACTCAATTCCCTGGGATCTTAAGATGTTACGCTTTTGACTAAATTGAAAACCTAACAGCTTCATCTTTGAGTAAAAGAATCATCAAATGAGGCTTTCTAGTTAAAGAAAAAAGTTTTGCCTTTAGCAACAAATCACATGCTCATAGATACTTAGCAGTAGTAAAACAATTAAAGCAAGAACACTTGAGGACACTATACAAAGACATATGATAACACAAGTTTGAATGCAGACGCTATGCTAACACTGTAAAAGACCTTGAAGATTAAATGCAATTCCTGAACATGTTATTCTCTTCTGTCAGTCCCAATAAGAGCCAGCCACTCCCATATATTGACCATCCCAAATATAAAGCAGAAAAAGGATTCTCCATCTAGTACTTGCTTCACAGGAAAAAATTTTTCTTGAAGTCTGAGAAGCAGCCACATAATTGAACAGTAACATCCAAATTGAAGGCACTGAAGGTGAAAATGTTGTAAAACAGTAAGCAAAGCTCCAGGATACTTTCTGCACTTCTACATTGAACAGAAGTACTACATATGGATATCAAACAGATTTTCACCTTTTCTTAAAGCCCAACTGAACAATTCAAAAGTTATATATCTGCAAAGGCATCCAAGGGCTCTTCAAGCAACACTAAAACAGCTCTGAAATTGTTAACATGCAATTAAGTGATGGACATTACCACCTTCACAGGACAGCTCTAGTCAAAGTAAACAAGTTCTCTGACATGCTTCATAGCACAACCATAGTCTAAGAAAAATCTCTCAGGAAAAATTATCCACCTGCAACTCTGCTTTAGTCTGTGATTCATGAGTCAACTCACAGTGACTGTCACAGTTACTGAGTGGACACAAAGCTTTCAAACCATGAAAACAAGGAGACACTGGAATATCATCCAGACTGTAGGTGATAAGCTGTAACTAATGTTATTATATGCTTTCCTGTGAGAACACAATGAAAGGTTCAAGTCCCAGAGACAAAATATATGGCCAACACATTTCTCAAATTTGAGCTTTATGTGAAAAGTTGTAGAAGCTTAATACCTTATATACAAGCTGTATTAAGTATTTTTAAATCAAAAGGAAGTCACCAAACTGTTAAGATGAATAGTTGGGGATATTTGTCCTTTCAATGAAAGACTCAGTCTGTATTTGTAATATATCATAGCAAGATAACTCCACTAAGAATTGCACACTGAAAGCTTTTGTTCAGCGGCAATTTCAGCCCAGCACTCAGCATTAACAGCAGCAATGACAGAAGAAATGGTTTACCCACCCCCCTCGCAGCTTTGCCAAAAGCAGCCTACAGTTGAAAGTAATGCTGAAATTTCTTCCTACATCTAGTTGGCAAGAAGTACTTTATATAGGAATACTGTTCATAAAGATACTAGTCTTCAAAACCAGGTATCTACTGAAAATCAAAGTCCTAAGATCAAAGAGACCAAGATAAAAGCTTTACCCCAGTAACCATCTCCTTTGCATCGGTTAAGTATCACGACATTACATTCTACTCAGCTGGCTTGCTATTTATCAAGTAATTCCTTGGCAAGATGCTTGTTCCAAATGCATATATTATCAAAGTGTCTCATTTCTGCTGGATACATGTAATTTAGATTAACCTAAGCTAACTGACAGCCATAGAATTATTCCTTCTTCCCATTTTCATATTTTTGATTAAAAAAGTAAGACATTCAGATTTTCTATGGCAGAAGCACCAAAGTAAATCAGCTAGGATTTGTTCATTTTTAATCTTAATCAGAACTGAGACAAAGTAGAAGGTTTTCCAACAGCTCAGAGTTCACTATTGTTGTAATAGGACACAAAACAAGACACATGCTGGAACATCTAAGGTAAAAAGCAGGGCAGTTGATTTTCAAACTCTAATACTGATAAACTTTCAAAGGTGACAGCAGATTGGAGGATGAAATTGCCACCTCTCTAATGACACTGGTCAAACCAACAGTTCATCAACTTTCTCCTCTTCCAGAAAAGAATGCAAAAACAATCATTATTTACATGAAAGTGTGTGAGAACTCCATTGCAAAAAATGTAAACATCAGAGGGCTTTGAAGAACTTAGAAGAACAGGGCAACACACTATAGGGCTATCATTGTGTAGTACTGGAGTAAATTTAAAAAAAAGCACAGTTGATATTCAGGGTGGTAATTGATAAACTTCACCTGTGATTTATGTGGGAAAAAGGAAGTTGGAAGTTATTTCAATTTCAGTACCTAAAAGTGAGAAGTTTTACCTTTAGAGGTCGAATAGCTTCACAAGCTTTTGTCCACCAGCTTTTCTCAATAGATTCCAGATGCCTCTCTCTCCTTCGAAGTATCCTTAATCTCTCTTCCAGTTGCTGCAGTGTCCGTCTATCCCTCGACGACAGAGGACGACCATCTCTGCACTGGTAACAAACGAGTGCAAAAGATAAAGAGCCACCAAGTCAAGAAAATAGACTTGACAGCTACCTAAATTATTTACAACAACTCTTAAAGAATTACTAGTATATAATTAATGCATGTATAATTTCTATGATTATCAAGAGCATGAAGCACAAAAGTCACAAGCTGCAACAAGAGGAATTCCTATTAGGTGGCAGAAACCACTTTTCATAATAAAAATTTTCAAAATCGTTAAGAGGGTGGAGAGTCTCCATTGTTAGAAATAGTTTAAAAGCACAGTCATTATCTAAATAACCTGATCTAACAAGAAAGAGATGCATATTTTGTGTGGAGGGTTGAACATTGTGATTTTCAGGTCACTTCCCATTAAATTCCACTATTAAGCCTATATATCCAACTCAGCACTTCTAATTTTCTTTCCAACACTCCACTTGATACTCAGTTATGTTTCTTGAGCAAGAAACATAGGTCAGACAAGAGCAAGTATCACCCCAAGAATTAGGTGAACGTACCAGATAGTTTGATTATTATGTTTAGAAAAGTATTTTAATTTTGAGCCTTTACGCTGAGCAGGAACCCTTACACTCTGCTGTAAAGTGAGTAGCACATCCTCACATCTCAGTTATTTAGTATAAGCAAAAGCAACAAAAATGGGCATTAGGGAGCTGAGCCAAAATTGTTTCTAACATTGATACTTGTGTATTACAAACTCATACTTGGGAAAAAAGATTCTTTTATACTAGGAAATGCGCTAAAATATTTTAAAGTCTTGAAATCCCTTATTGATTTTCTTCTTATTTTAAAGGATCCTTCCTACAAATAATACAACAGTTTATAACACTGAAGAAAAAAAATGAAATTCTTCAAAAAGATTATGACCACATCATAGCTGTACATAATACTTAAATTGGAGATTACAATGTACTTTTAACAGGAACACAATACTATACCCTGCATGGCACCTCTGTGACTTAAAAAGGACTTTAACAGTTCAAGCTCCCAATCTACAAGTTCAAGCTTCAATTATTTAAGACTAATGAAAAAAACCTACCAGATGCACTACCAATACAAGAACATACTGCATATTGAATCTCAGTAGCATACCTTCATACTTCTAGTTTTTCCTGTATAGCAGTCTCAGTAACACTTTATTCACAACTTAATGCATACATAACCAAAGAACTAAGATTTCCATTACAGAATGCAGCAGAATCCTGACCAGAATGCATAAGCCAAAAAAATTAGTTTGCACTAAAGGTTATATTACAATATAGACATAAACTAAGAACTTCCAAGTTTTTGAACCTAGTTTTGCCAGACTGAAGAGTAAGACCAGTTGCATGCCAATTATCATAATCAACAAGGTCTTCTATAATAAGTAATGATCCATTTGTCACAGCTTTCTCATTTTTCTCTTATTGATTCCAGTAAGGGATGCCTTTGTGCTGTAGTGCTTTGTGCAAAACCAAAACACGATCATTTAAACAGACTACTTTTTAGATTTCTTTATTCAACAAAGTGTCTAGAACACTGAAGATGCCCACACTGTAGAGGTAAGCCAAGTATCCAGGGAAGACTGTTGGAACTGCTTCAACATCTCTAAGGTCTACTATCACAGAGCATATAACAGCACAGATGGACTGCCAGGAGGGAAGGGAGGCACCTCAATGTCATTTTTCTCAATCAAGGCTGGAAAAACACTGGTCAATCTGAAATGGGTTGAAAAAAGAGGTGGGAGATTCTCCCCTATCATCTTGTAAAGAAATATTACCCTCCTTTAGCTTGCACTCAGGCTGTTAAAAGTGTATTGCTTATATGAGGCACAACATTCCCATTAGCTGCAAAACCATTATGGGTTTACAAATGGTGTTCACATCCTAGGGATATTTAGGACTCAGAACCTCTTTCCATCTGTATGCTTTTCCTAAAGAAATTATTTATAACAGCAAGGTACATTAACTGGGAAGCAAGAATATCTGGAGCTGTTATTTATTCATAAAGATGATTAATAGTTTGATGAATCTAAATCATGACAGCTCTTTGTAGCAAGTATCCAATGTTAACTGTACTGCATTGAGTAAATCAACAAACTGGATGCTGTTTCTGGTAGCAGACTAAGTGAGGTTAATACCTACAAAGCATCTCTTCCATCCTAGCAGGCCTGGAGAAGCTTGAGTTTAATTTGTTAACACTTATTAGCTAGACAGAAATAACTACTGCTGCAGGACTGACAAAGCATGTAAGCGACCACACGTGTTTCAAAGTAACTCAAATAACGGCAAGCTATTAATTTCTGACTTGCTATTCTTTCTGGAACAGACTCTACAGCATGCCCATAGTTAGCAAGAAAAAAAATCATTAAGAAAGTGAGAACAATGAAGATCTTACCTTTGATTTAATCCTCAATAAATGTTGTTCCACTTCTTCAATATCTTCAGTGTTCTCCAAACGTTCATAAGATGCACTGGTAGTTCCTTTAATCAAGTTCAGAGGCAAAGCTGACATACCATAAGCCTTAAATAAAAAGGAAACATACAAACTCAAATTTTCTGCCATATATTTTCATCTGATAAGGCTGATCAATGTTGTACAGCTATGAGGCAGCATAAATGGGTGGTTTTTTCATCCCATCTCTTATTAAGGCATCCAATTCCCTTCCTCTTTTGCGCAAAACAAACATGCTATGAATAAATTCCAGCATCCCATGTCATTCCAGTGGTACTTAAGTGTCTCACAACTACTCAGACATCTATTAAGATTTCATACAAGCACAGCACATTGATGATTTATTAAACTAGCCCTTGTTTTTTGTAAATCACATAGCTTCCAGAAACCTTAACCTTCCCACTTTAGATCAAAATCAACATTTTGTGCAAGACAAACTTCTAGAAAATGAATGTTAGTAGTTTTAGAAGCAAAGCATACACAATTTCTTTGCAGCCAGTAGTGTTCAAGTTGTTTTTGAATAAAATTGAGTTGCAAGTACCAAATTTACTAAAACCAAAATTCTGCAGTAAAAAGGCAGTAAAAGCTATGTGAACATCTGAACTCAGCTACATTCCAAGACTGCTCAGACAACCATTCATAAATTTCCTCAGAATTTATTCCTCATTATAAATTCTATGTCATTCAAAGTGTTTTGCCAGCTTCTACATCAACACTACACCCAGATTTTTCCAATGCAAAGTCCATAAGCTTTCCACTAACAAAAAGAAACATATTTGAGGCAAGGCAAACAAGAAAATGGCACTACTTTCTGTTACCCTATGATTCGTACAAATCAAGGCCAAGATCAGAAGTTACTCCAGGCAGTTTAGAGACATTAGCCATAAGCTTGTAATTTGTTTATTGTGGATGATATGTTGCTCTAAGTGCAGAGCTCAGCAGGAAGGTTCTTTCCTCCCTCAGCAATTAACACACAATTTTACTAGAGTCTTTGATATCTGAACACTTGCTAACTTCAGAGAATTGTTTAGGTTGAAAAAGAGGTTGAAGATTATCCTATTCAACCAGTAAGCTAACACTGCCAAGTCCACCATTAACCACGTCTCCAATGGTCATGTCTACAAGTCTTTTCAATATTTCCAGAAGTTTGAAGAGCAGTTTTCTAGATATTCACAAAAATACCACTTCCTCCTTCAAGCACAGCTTTACATTTTCTACTGAGAATAGATCTAACACAAATGCTAATGTGTTAAAAATGTCACCATACATGCTGTCACATCATGAGTTTTCTGTACACAAGACATGATTTGACCTGCTTAGAAACCTACTTTGACATACTAAAGTCTCATGCTGAGCCCAGAGCAAGGCACTGCCCGTTTCTGACTGTATCTTTGAATATGCCATAACTTAGCCTGGGCTTGACAACTGTCTGTGTGCCAGCTCTCCCTTCAGACCATCTCCTCTGAAAGTATTTAAGTGTATAAGCTGTTTTGCCACCCACATGAGGCTGCAGATATTGTCCACCTAGACTTCAGCAAAGCCTTCAACACCATATCCCACAGCACTCTTGGAAAAGCCAGCAGCCCACAACTTGTACAGGAGCACTCTGCTGGGTTAACAACTGGCTGGATGGCCAGGCCCAGAGAATGGTGGTGAATGGTGCTGCATCCAGCTGGCAGCCATGGTGTCCCCCAGGAATTTGTGTTGTCCCCAGTTCTGTTTAATGTCTTTATTAATGATCTGGGTGAGGGGAGTTAGTAGTCAATCATTAGCAAATTTGCAAATAACAAGCTGGGGGAGAGTTCATCTGCTGAAGTGTAGGAGGGCTCTGCAGAGGGACCTGGAAAGGCTGGATCAATGGGCTCAATCCAATGACAGGAGGTTTAACAACACCAGGTTCCAGGTCCTGCACTTTGGCCACAACAAACCCCTGCAGTGCTACAGGCTGGGGGAGTGATTTGACAGTGGCCAGGCAGAAAGGGACATGGAGATACTGATGGACGGCCAGCTGAACATGAGCCAGGGTGTGCCCAGGTGGCCAAGCAGGCCAATGCATCCTGGCCTGTGTCACAAGAGTGTGGCCAGCAGGACCAGGGCTGTGATTGTCCCCCTGTACTCAGCAGTGGTGAGGCTGCACCTCCAGTGCTGCATCCAGTTCTGGGCACCCAATTTACGAAGGCTGCTGAGATGCTGGAATGTGTCAGGGAAGGGCAACAAAGCTGTTGAAGGGTCTGGAACATACATCCTATGAGGAACATCTGAGGGAGCTGGGGGTGTTTAGCCTAGAGAGAAGGAGATTCAGGGAGACCTTATCCCTCTCTACAACTCCCTGAAAGGAGGCTGTAGCCAGGTGAGGATCACCTCTCTTCTCCCAGGCCACCAGCATCAGGCCAAGAGGATACTGCACCAAGGAAGGTTTAGGACATAAGGAAGAAGTTCTTCACAGGAAGGGTGATTGGGCATTGGAATGGGCTGTCCAGGGAGGTGGTGGAATGACTGTCCCCTGGAGGTGTTCAAGAAAGGACTCTATGTGGCACTTGGCGCTAGGGTCTAGTTGTTAGGTCATAGGTTGGACTTGATCTCAAAGGTCTTTTCCAACCTAACTGATTCTGTAAAAAGCCCTCTCCTACAATTCTCTTCTCTAGACCAAACAAATTCCTTCAGTTTTGATTTATGGGTTGCTCTCTACAACTTTGTAATCATGTCCATAAGTGTTCATTGGAGCGTCTGTTTCATAATCTAGGGAACCAAAACCAGACAATTTCCAGATGTGGCTTTGGAAGTGACAAGTAAAATGACAATGTCTACTCTCTTGCTGAGGCAAGCTCTGGACACTGTTTGTATTTCTGCTGCAAGGCACACTGCAGGATCATGCTCACCTTGCTGCCCACTAGGACTTCCAGGTCATTTCCAGCAGAACTATCTCCCAGCTGATCAGACCCAAGCACTAACTGCTGCTTGCAATAAACCCCCTTAAGATCTGCTAAACCTGATGTCATTCTTGTTGGCCCAATTCTCTTATCAGTCAACATCTCTATGGTGGCTCTTTGTTCTATCTACTTCTCCAAGTCTGACATATTTCTCCAACTATATGATTACTCGACCCCATCATCCAGATCATTTGTGAGGACTAAACAGTATTGGGCCCATACTGACCCCAAGGAGCTCACTCGGGTCACTAGCAGTGTAACTACAGAATTTAGGGGACATGTGAACACCATCAACTAAAAGGCAAGTCACAATTTACCTGAGGTCCCTCTCTGGAACACAAAACACTTCTAGACAGTGCCAGTATGCAGAAACATGTAAGACATTACTATGAAAATGTGCCTGAACAATTTTACAAACCTGAGCTTAGAAGTAATTAGATTTCAACATCTGAGGTTTCCACCTGTTCTTCAAACAGCTAACATATCAATTAACATAGCAAGTATTCACTCTATGAAATAGTTAAGAAATAAAATCCAGGGCTTTAAAGCTTAGTTAAAGTTTCTACAAAGAAAAATACAACTGTCAAAGTGATGCATTGTTTTTGCTGTTTTTGAAAATGTGAACTACATACTTGAACATCAAGCTTGCTCCAGTGATAAAGGCTGTCTAAGGTCCTTCCCTGAATACAGAAGATGCTAATAGTAAGATGATTATGCAAGTAAGACTCCCATCATCAGTGTGGGAAAAGAACACATTGGTCCTTCAAGATAACAACATATAGAATGAAGGACAGAAAATGAGTCATCCCATGTGATGTGTCACAGGTCTGAACAGAAGCTGTATTAGCTCATTTTCAGGGCTGCATTTCCCTTCAGGCTGATAAAGAAGTTCAAAGTTGCCCTGGACAAAGTTTTAATCCCTTGGGTTAGTACAAGTGTTAAATTATTCAAGGGCTATTATGTTAGGCATCTGCAATTTAACAAGCAAACAACGTATTGAGGATAGCCAAGGAAAACAAACCAAAGATGCACACTCCAGCCAAGAGAGGTCTTAGTCCTGAAACAAACTGTGGGTTCAAAGTTTGAAATATGAATCAAAATATATCAAAATGAGCCTTTAAAGCAGTTAACACAAGTTAATTGATGTACATTAACTTACATAAAACAAATAATTCTTGACATATTTATACCACTGAAACAACAGATTCCAGGACTTATTCTCAGACAATTTTTTGGTCTAGAATTGTTAAATCAAATGAGAGACACTACCAGAGAGTAAGTAACCAGACATCCAAATGTACAGTCATTTACAGTGTACATGTAGTTTTGTAACAAAGGCTCTTAAAAATGAACTGACTCTGGTACCAAACACCAAGTGATCAGGCTGGTATCTGAAAACACATGTTGCAAGGATTCATCTCTAAGGCCTCAGGCTCTATCTCTGCTCTTGCCTGGATGCCAGATCAGCTTCATTGAAACCACATTTTTGAGTAGAAAAATAATTTCAATTTATAGTTAAACCAATTTATTTTAGAGACATCTCCTGTCTCTTGAATTACCACAAGTGCTCAATGTAAGAGACCACCACTATCATTTAGCTTAAGGGCTGGAAAGCCAAATCCTAAGAGCTCACTACCTATTAACTACAAGTTAGAAGCATCATCCATGAGAACCTGTCTTGTTCTCACTTGAGTTTCTGTCCACAGGCACCTCTGGATAGATGAAGTTTTTACTTACAGACCTTTTGAAGCATAAGGCCTTCTACGCTAAAGGATAAGAAAAACACAACAACATACTGCAACAGAAAACCCAGCTTCTCAACCCTATGAGAACAGTCTAAACAAAGCTTTTGAGATTCCTGTCTATTTGTTACTCATGGAAGTGGTAGTTCAGTCAGACAGTAATCTGAAAATAAATCCATCTACGGGAAGAGCCTGTCACTCCCATGAGTGCCACAAATAGATCAGTACCTTTATGCAGTACCAGTTGGCACTGAAGAGCAGCAAGAAGCTGAACATGCCAATGAACCCAAATAAAATCCATGCTCCAGAGTATTCAATACCTTATGAGAAACCACATAAGCATTGTGTCTAATTTGCTTAATCTCCACTTCTCCCAAGCCCCTTTCCTTCTCATCCTGCAGCAGATTCAGCCACTCTCGTGTCACTCACAGTTGGGATTTAGAAGGAAGAGTTGCTGTGCTGATTCTTAGTCTCTTGCAGACTCAGCACATTGCAACACTTGAGACTTGCCACACTCACATAACCCATGGGCAGATAAGGGAAGTCTTTCTTATTAGTTGCCCACCATGCTGATAATAGTCACTCAGAAACAGAAAACACAAGTGAGGTTGCAAGAAGTTGCAAAATCGTGTTTTACTGACATTGTTGCATCAAGCAACTACTTCAGGGATAAACCCTTGAGTATTAAAAAGATCCAGAAAGGTTTTCCGCTGGAAACTATAACCTCTAGTGTAAGATTTCAAAATTGCACAAACTATGAGAGAATCTCACTTAAAGGGAATGTTAAGGTGGGAACACCTAATGATCAGCCACATCAGCCATAAGCACATAGATCAGTTGAGAGGAAGACAGCAAACCACATTAAAATTAATATACTAAATCACTTTAAAATAGAGTTAAATGACTTAAAGCTGAACACCTACCACAAAAAAGCCTGAAGCCATCAGTCATTATAATTTAACTACAATTATATATAATTTAACTGTAATTATAGCTGCTATGTTCAGCTAGTAAGATATGGTCAAATGATTAACCTGTGGCCCAAACAGAATAATCACTCCTTGTTAGAGATCAAGCAGAACAAGTAAATATTTTCTCATCAGCTTGGTGCACAACCAGAACTAAAAATAAAGATAGCTTAACAGCTCTTTCTGGTTAAAGATATTTAAGAAATAAACCTGTGATTTCAATAAATTATTGAAAAATACTTGTGTAGCATTTCAGAAAGACTTCCTACTACATTTATTAGGGGGTCTATATATCATGCAAGTGGCTTTAAAGTGGTTATTACTGAGATTTTTAAAAGACGTCTATCTAATCTTGGGCAAGAGGTGCAGAAATAAATATTGACAAACATTTCTTACACAGCAGTGCCCTCTAGTGAAGTCACATAAAAAAGCCAAATTAAAAAGCAAATTCTTATAACCACTGTATAAAATACAACAAAAATGTTCTCAGCTTTAGACACAAATATTCATATTCCTATTTTCTTACAACAGAATCCTTTTATTTCAATCCTCCACCTCAAAGTGTGACCATGAAAGACAAAACGTTCAGTTCTACCAACTGGACTGACAAAAATGCATCTATTCAAGTTAGAACCAGCTAAACTATTTTAATATATGCAGGATTTAAGAAAAACAGTCAAGTATGAGCTAATTTTCTTTAATACAAATGCCCCAGTTAAAAACCTCCTCCCTACATTTAAATAATTATTTTGGTATAGAAAATGCTTTTATATACTAGTAGCCTAATCAGCTTTTTATTTCAATTATGCTAGCCAAAAGGGAAGTCTCAGGATACCTTTTACCCTTCGCAACGACTGACAAAATTCAGTTGCTTATATTGAACAGTTTCCTATGGACACAAGGCATTGCTGCCAGCACTGCTCCTGACTGAGCACACTGCTCAGTCCAATTAAACAGCCTCAAGGGAGGTGCACTTTCAGGTGTCACACCAACCCAAGCAACACTGAGTTTGTGAAAGAGGAACTGGGACTCCACTTTGATTGAAACTGTACCTTCTCGGTGCAGCTTGACTGCACAGCTCTTCTGAAAAGTTATCTGACCTTCCAAGGATTCATCACCTGCTTTCTCCTAAAGCCACGTCTCCCATCTCTGACTACCGACTCATACTACCATTCGAAAATAAAAATTGGAATTTAACAACCTTACTTCCAGAACATCATTAAGCATGGCAAATAATAACAGCCATTTATTTATCTTCCCTTAAATTACAAGGGCTGAAGGAGAAAGCCTATTAAATGCATCTGAAGATGTCAAGCTCTCTCATGGACAGTTGCTTCTCTCATGGCTATTTGCTTCCTCTAAAAATTTCATGCCATGCATCTTCAAAAGTCATTCAACATGTTATCTGGTAAAAAATCAGTTTTTCATAAGAAGTTTTAGCATCCAGTCTTCAGTTGCTATGAGAGCACATAACTTTTGAATAACGTTGTTATTAAAAAACATCTCAAAGGGTGGAACAGATTGACCAAACGGGTTCACTACGGCAATTCTTGCATGATCCGCTGGACTCAACATGAATCTTGCACTGAGCACATTTCTCTATTCTTCATCCCTACTGTATCCTGCTATACATTCACCTTCATTTCTCATAGTAGTGTTTTCTCTCCACTAAACAGACTCATTATTTGCCAGTGTTCAAGTGGACAAAAAATGCTGTCAAAGTTTCTAGGATACAGAAGCCAAATACAACAGCCTCTACATTACAGCTGTTCTACTACACACTGTCAACTTGTGCTTGCTGGACAAAACATCCCTGAAAGAGTTAATTCTGCTCCAGTTACAATACTGATTAGAATTATTTTGCCTAGAAAAGCATTAACAACCAAAAGCTTAACCTACTTTCCAATTCTAAAATTTTCAAGTACAAAACAATTTACCCACCAGTTTAATATCTACAGTTCTCCAAGAGTGTAGTAGGAATCAGGCTGTTAAAACAACCATCAAACTGGTTTGTTATTTTGGTTATTTACTACTTCACAGAGAAGTGGACACGATGAAAGAGTTACATTTCTATTTCAGAACTGGCATTGAAGTTATTAAATAGTAATGACGATGAATTGATGAATCTCAATTTCTCAATAGCTGTTTGACATCTGCTTAAAAGACTATCACTCATGAAGGAGTGCTTTTAAGGTTAGGCAGATTCTAAAAGGTTTTAAGCTCTTTGATTGTTAATAACATCAACTGCAAAAAAGTAAATCATAATCCAGACAAAAATTAGGTGTGAAAAGGTCATCATATTTGTGAGTAGACAAGCTAAGCTTTCTAACATTTCTTCTTTCAGGATGGAGAAAAAAATGAGCACTTTATAGTTCCATAAGAAATAAAATAATGCTTATTAAATGTTCAGAAAAATTACAAAACCAATTATAGTCATCCTTCAAGGACATGCTAAGTGAGATGCACAAGATCACTCAAAAATTAATCTGCCTACTGTTGTATGAGCAACTCATTATTCTGTCTCAAATTCAAATAGCAACCTGGAGCTGACAACAACTATTGTTTTAATTCCTAAGGCCATGTAGAACCATCTCAATGAAAAACATATTAAGGAAAGAATAGATGCAAACTACATGATCTGTGAAACTGTTTCAAATTCTCCCCCAGCCAAAACCAGCATAGCACTGCAGGCCTAATTTATCATTTTCTTGTTACTATTCCATATTTATAGACATAGAAAGCTGTCAGTATAAATCATCAAGGTCATGGACTTGCAGAGCCCTCTTGAAGATCACCTATTCACATGTCTTACAAAACAATTTTAAGTACCAAACATTGTACATCAGTACTATACATTACATAATACCAAAAAAGTAGACTTTGTGATAAAGCTTGAAAACAGATAAGCAACTACCAATTAAGAATTTTGTTGAGAATTAAGACATGTTAAGACATAGATCTAAATAATGTTGTTCATTTAAACGTTGCATGTACTTGAGAAAACGAAATACATTTATGCTCTTGCCAGTAATATTAATGTATCAAGTGAACATTTGTAGACTTCATCTACATTATTCACCTATGCTATTTTACATTTTTTCCCTTAACAAGTTAAAAATTCAGCATACACAAGTTGCATCTTTTTTGTCCCTTCCTGATCTTCCAAACAGTCAATTAAAATCAAGAAAAGATTCTTTGGTATATTCAGCAGGGAAACCCAACATGAAGTTTTAGTATTAGATTCTAAAAATACATACTAAAAAGTATCAGTCCAAAGTCAGTCAAAAGAAACATAACTGCAGCTTTTATATTTTTACATCCATTCACAGAAGGAAGCAACTTTGCTTTTCATCCAACCAAGTTGCAAAGTTACAAAATAAAGGAAAAAGAAATTTGTATTACTTGGATTAAGAACAGGTATTAAAAGTTTGGTTGTTCCCCTACTCTGAATTGGCAGTCTCCCTTTCACTTACCCAATGAGCTTCTGAAAATTGCCACCTATCAAAGTACTTCAAAGCTATTACTATCTTCTGACAGAATAATCTTGCACAAACTAGCAGTTATTAACACATAACTACTTATTTTCTGACATGGCGTAGTTTTACAACAAAGTGCCCAGCACACTTTTTGAAACACTAGTTGTACTGAGGTGAATAAATCATAGTAACAATCTCTAATAAATCTTTTATTTTTTCCACAAATTAACAGCTGTGATGGAATAAATTGCTGTCCAACACGAGCTAAATGAGGTTCTAACAGTAAAACCAATACTGTAGAAAAAATTAATCCAATAAAGAACCAATCTTATTGTCAATCATTGTCACCTAAACCCTTTCATAAGCTAGACCCAAGCTTAAAGAGAAGACACCTCACACCATGAGGTACAATGTGACCCACTAGTACCACTGTAAACCCTGCAGATCCACACAGCAGAATGCCTGAGGTTTGGATGGACTGTGGAGGTCCTCCAGTCCAACACCTCTGCCCAAGCAGGGTCCCCTAGAGCTGCTTGTCCAGGACCCTGTACATATGGCTCCTGAGTATGTGCAAGGAGGAGACTCCACAATCTCTCTAAGCAGCCAGTGCCAGGGGTCAGACACCTGCAGAGTGTTTCAGCTTGTGCCTCCAGCTCTGGTCCCATCCCTAGGTACCAGTGAACACAGCCCAGCTCCATACTCTCCGTACTGCTCCTTCAGATGCTTGCACATGTTGATAAGACTTCCCTAAGTCATCTTTTTGTCTTGGCTGACAGTCCTGGCTCCCAGTCCTTCTACATAAGAAGAAAGTTCCTTGATTGTCTTTGCAGGCCTTCACCAGTTTCCCTTCTACAGCTCCATCTCTCTCATAACGAGAAGACAAGAACTCCAGATGTGGCCTCACCAAGGTTGAGAATAAAGGCAGAGTCACCAACAAACTGCTGGCAATACTCCTCCTAGTGCACTTCAGGATACCACAGGCCTTCTCCCAGCAAGAGTACATTCCTGGCTCATAGTTAACTTGGCATCCACCAGAACTCCCAAGTCTCAGAGCTGCTTTTCTCCTGAGTGGTTCCCCTGGCTATGCACACATTCATTCCTCCTCAGCTTTGCATGTTCCCTTGCTGGATTTGATTATGTTCCTGTCAGCCCATTTCTCCAGCCTAGCAAGGTCCTTCTGGACAGCTCCAATATCAACTCCAGAAGGTATTCTCCCAGTTCTGTGTGAAGTTTGCTGAGGGTTCTCCCCCATTATCCTGATCATTAATGAAAATACTGAACAGGACTGGAACCAGTATCAATCCCTGGCATACACCACAAGTCACTGCCCTCCAACTAGACCTCATGCCACTGATCACCATCCAGGGGGCCTAGATATTCAGCCAATTTTCAAATCACTTGACTATCTACTCATCCAGCCCATATTTCATCAGCTTCTCTATGAGGATCTTTTGGGAGAGGCTCAATGTGAGCTAGACGTACATTTTCCAAACATGGCAAAGCCACATGACCAACAAGAGATGCTGTTTGTCTGTTACAGTGTGGGAAGAGCTGAAGGCTGACATGGGAATTATTACTCTGAAAACAGCTTAACTCAAAAGTGTTCTTCAGAATAAAACTTCTGAAGCTTCAGAATTAAGTGCTATGCAGATCTGTCCATAAACTGGCTTCCAGAATTCTGAATTATGTTTAAAAATTGTACTGTAGCAATATGAATAAGATCTGGAGACGGCACTCATTTAAACTGTTATACACAGTTAGAAAGAAGTCATGCTGTTGAAAAACATTCTGGATGACCACGCACCTAATAAATTTTTGGTTTCTTTGGTCCTAAGCTATATGCCTGCTACAGTCAAAGCTTTTGGGAAATTTAGACAATTCAGTTTTGCACCCACATCTTGAAAAAAGTACCTTAGGAAAAATAACTGTTCAGTGGAATGACCGTAATAAAAAAAAACCAAAACAAAAAAAAAAAAAAAAAACCAAACAAAACTAAAGAAGTGAAAGTTTAAAGTTAAATTAAGTAAATGTTTTTAGGGCAAATGTAAGGAAGGAATTTGAGAATTTACTGCTATGGTCTTTTAAATAAAGTGAGACACTGTTGCCACTTCTGCAGTTCTGCAGGACTGTCCCAAATATCACCACATGGAAAACTAAACAGAACAAACAAATTTATGTTCCATTTAAAGTGTGAAGTCAAAATCCTCTAAATACTCCTTAATCATCTTCCTTGCAGCTCATTTTCTCATTTGAATGACATGGCGTTAAGAAATACCATAAAGCATTTACTTTACTCTGGATTCCTCCAGATATTTCCTAGCAAGCATGAAACTTTAATTAAAATCTAATTCCTATAATAACTGGTTTTTAGTAGGTACCAAATACATAGACAATCTCTGTGTTAATTCATCAATTAAAGTAGTTGTGAATTTTCTCACTGACCTTTTTTGGAAAAGCAACTTTTGCACTAACTTCTTAAGCCAGTAATTTCCATGCTATTACCCCTCCCCAGTGATTTACCTTAAGGGATGAGATGCTTTCAGGATCAGTATTTATTACTAATAGCTCCAAAATCTTTTAACTAGTATTTCAGGGAAATTGAGGAGATCCGGAACTTCTCATACCAAAGAAATTTTACTTCTTTGGCAATTTCAGTTTTAACAGTGTACTTCATCCTACCCCATTCAGATGCCGGGGAAAAGCTCACAACTCAAAAGCACAACTCTGCATTTTCCCCTCAAACTGCAAGAAAGGCTCTTCTCTGTATGTACCACTACATCAAATTTACTGTGATTTTGATGTTTGAAGCCACAGAAAATGGAAGCCAGCAATCTAATATAATGACAACCCCATTGAACTGTAGTATTACCTACATATGTGTCATAGCCAGTAACACAAGTGCTCAGTTATCTGCAAATCCAGTCCAGCATGATGCTTCAGTTTGTATTGTCCCTCAAGTGTCACCTTCACCCTCAAATCCCAACATATCAAATGCTAGAACACAATATGATCTGATAAGAATTCTGTTCCTCATTGCATTAACAGCTCACCATGTACTTCAGAGTAATGTATCAAACCAATCAGGGCCTTGAAAGGTCCCAAACACTGGACTGATGGTTAAAAAATAGGTTTTAACTACATTAGTCCTTGGGGTAAATTTGTTAGTTCCATAATTGAAACTGCAGCCATTTACAGTCTCAGTAACACCACCCTGCTGTATATCCCTTCTCCTGTGGAAGCAGGAGGATCTGCTTTCATAAAGGAAGCCTGGGCACATACACAGGCTGAAGTGAGCTTTTGCTCTCCATTTCTACTCAAATTCAAGGCTACCTGCTGACAGTGCCAAAGCCTTTTCCCCCCAACTTCTCACATTATTGTATATTACCACAACACAAATTCATTTTTAGAGCAGCCATAATCTAATTCTTCATGCTGAAGGCCACACAAAGCAGTACTGCTAACATGCATTTAACTAATTGTAGAATGGATAAATTGCACTGCCAGGGACTTGAATAAAATCACTTGATTCATCTCTTTCATGGTTTCTTCCATAAATAACATTTTAAGATGAAATCAGTCAACTGCAGTCACAGCACTCCTATTTATTTTTAGTGTTTTCTGTTATAGTAGGCATTCAATGTAAGGCCATTTTTAATTAGGTATGAAGGGATTTGCTAACATATTACAATACAACCTTTATTAGGCAAGCATTTAGCATTAAGATTTTTTTCTTTACTGTGAATGAGTATATAGAAGACCAGATATACCTGTTCCTAATTTCCCCTTAAGAATAGAATAGCAAACTCTGGCACTGAAACAAGTTGAGGATATGCGGAAGTCCGGGAAAATAAAAAAATTTCAGTTACATCTATACCACAAATCCTGAACTCTTCACTGTGTAAACCACAGATCTGAGATCACCTCCATCCAGAGACACAGGAACTCAGACCACACATCTGTTCTTTTTTCCATCATCTACTAAGCATTTGTGGAAAATTTTGAAATAGGTGTCTTAGTTCTTGTGTTCACTCTTACATAACAATATTCTCTTTCTGTGCTTAAAAACAACAACTAACACCAATGATCAAAGAGTGGTTTGATGACTAAGCGCAAAGATCTCCCACCTTTGGAAACTGGCTTAAGCAAGTTGATAGGCAGCAGAAGGCTACCTGAAAAACAAAGACTTCTCTGTGCACTCATGTCTGTCTCACCTAGAGGTGTTTTTTTTAATACAAGGCTGATACAGAAAAAAAAAAAAAAAAAAAAAAAAAAAAAAAAAAAAAAAAAACCAAAAACCACACCACCCCACAACACAAAGACATGGGAAACTACCAAGAGAAAGTCACTCCTTCCAGAATTGTGTTCTCCTGCTCTGAAATAGAGCGAGTGGAGTAATCCAAACTGGCAGAAACAGACTACACTCGGAGCCAACCACTCCCTGAAGTTCAGGCAAGTACAACAGCCCAGAAACTTTTCATTACTAAAGCAATTTCTGCATTATGTCATGTCATACCACTGGGATAAGTCCAGCCCATGCTGCTGCAGGTGAAAATAGCTTAAATATGGAAGCCTGACCATCACTGCTGGTGGGAAAGGTGTCATGAAAGCTCTAAAGCTTTCATAAAAAAAACAAAGAAAACAGTGTTCCAGGTAGGAAAACAGACCTTCTAATAGGTGTTTTTCACTCTCTGTGACACATTTGTACCTCAGTCCACCCATATATCAAAGCCAGCTCACTGCTAAGATTCTACAACTGCCTGCAAACAATGAAAAAAAACTCACATCAGACATACATAACAACCCACTCCTGTGTGAGCTCATGCCCAAAACTTCTGTAAAATAACTCCTCCATTTCTCCCACTCTCCCTTAACACCTACTGTAAAATAGAACAGAGAGTTACGGAAGAATGAAATACAACAGTTAAAAATAAAGGAAATCAATTTCACACTCCAGGCATTTGCATAAACAGCTCAGCTGAAGTTTACAAAGCAACAAATTAGCACAAAAGTCTTAGTAATTAAGACATTCAGATAAGAGTTAGTTCTCATGCCTGATGTTTCACCTCATTTATCACTCAGTATTTATATAAGTTGTAAATACATTGACACTAAAGCAACAGTATTGAAGATTTAGGTATTGTCTTCATCTGAGAACACACAGACAATACAGAACACTGGAATTATTGAACATGGATTTCCAGGTTCCACATATTTCCTGGTTCAGCTAGTGCTGAAGACAGAAGCATACTGTGATACTCAGCTGAATGGTGCCTATAACCAGTATGGGTTCAAAAATAAGTGGGCAATAACACTGGAAGTAGGAAATACTAGCACTAAATTGAAAAACATTCCAAGAATCACATAATCATTAAGGCTGGAAAAGACCTCCAAGATCATCAAGCCCAACTTTTGATGGAACACCACCATGCCCACTAAACCATATCACAAAGTGCCACATCTGCTAAGACAACAGATGTACATTTTCACAATGTACAACCTCTGTTGCACATTGTGAAAATAAAGCCACTTTATTCCTGACTGAAGCGTAAACAATCTCATATTTCAGATGTTTGCTAACAGTTATAAAAACCATAGTTGTTTTTTTGAACAAAACATTGATATTATTCTCCCAGCTAAGGTCTTTTTCTTTTGTTAGTATCATAGCTAAAATAATACAGTATGTGCTCTTCAGCAATTCAAACAAGAAATGAATCTTTTCTGCATAATTAAGGAAAACTAATTAAAATCTGACACATTATTACAAGCTAAGTGGAGGTCTAGATCTTTTTTGACCATTACACGATCCAGATGTCAGCAAGCTAGCTTGAATAATTTAATGACCCATGTCACTTTAAGAAAAGGCTTAAAGTAATAAAATTTATCATCTTTATCAGGTTAAAGCACTTCGCCAATGGGGCTGAGAGCAATTCAGCTCACCTAAAACACCCACTAGTTCATCCACCCAGTTGCTCTCCTACCTACGGCACAGAGCCTGATGGCCACTAAGCTGTCAGGGTTCTGACACATCTGTGAACCTGTACTGAACTGCCCTCCATAATTCTGCTGTAACTTACACCAGCTGGAGAGACAGAAAATCATTAGCTCTACTTGTTACTCATTTAACATTCTAAAGGTAGTATTTCATAAGCACTTTACCCCCTTCCCTCTTTCTTAAATCCTTTTTCAAGTTTTATAGATTTACAGTTTGCCTGAAACAGACACCTTCTTGGACACCAATGCTTCAAAATAATTTCCTGCATAAGCTATGGCTACAAAGGCACTTAGAATTCTCTAGCAAACCTACACAGGAACAACTACGTTAGAGTCAGCTTCCAATGGAAGAAAACATTATACTAGCAAGGACATGAATCTAAAGATAAAAACCTGTCAGAAAAACAGTAATTTCTGAGAAACTTTAAAGATTTGTCTGTTATCAGCCACTTATCTTAAGCTTTTAAGTTGCTTCTTTGTTGCAATATTTTACCTTGACAACAAATTAAAACACGTAGTATTACAAACATGCTGATTATTCACTGAATGAAGAAATAGAACAAATTGGAAAAGCAAATGATCACATAAGCATTAAATGTTGGCCAATGTCAGTAAGTTAAAACAGTTCCTTTTCTTTCTATGTAAAAGCAAGTGTCAAGCACTTAAACTAACATAACCTTAATCATACCACATACAATTGGTTACAGAATGAACCCTTCCAAATCCCTCTCATAAGGAACTGCAGTACCTTAGCTCCATATCAACTCTAGGTTATGCCACAGTCCAATGAACAAAAAAGTGCAACATTTAATTCCTAATGTCAGAGTGGAGAAATAAAATAAAGGCTCAAGAGCAAGTAAAGTCAGTGACTGTGTTACAAGTCACAAGTAATGTGACAACCCCTTCCATAAACACATCAGAATTAAGTCTGATCTCTGCTCACTACTAAAACAGCAGTCCATAAATTTGCAGCAAAAAATTTAGAACTTAGAATGACTACTTCAAGCCATGAAAATCCAGAGCTAAAGACACGACTGAATCTTTTCAGTATGACACGTTTTCAACACAGGTAGAGATGGTGATAACTGAAAGTATCATGAAGGTAAAAATCTGAAAACGCTGCATAACAACTTACTGTGTAAGTGATAGCTGCCAACATTCCAATCACAGTCAAGGAGCTAATGGAAAATGAAAGTGCAGTCAAGCCATCTGCAAAAAAAAAAAAACTTGTTGAAAATACAGTAGATGTGTAAGAACAGTTCTTTCTAAATTAGTTTCCAGAACAGATTTAAGTTCATGAGAAAGATGAAAACATAGTTAAAAGTTATAACTCACACAAAAAACTTACCTAAAAGAGCTTTTTGACCAGAACAGATTTTATATGAAATTGCAGGATCCAGGAGAGACTCTTGTCATTTTCACAAGCTCACAGAAGTTACATTGACCCAAATGGTTGAAAAGACACTAATGAACTTGCTCCCATAAGTTTCTAATATCTCTTCAAGACTTATTTCTGGCCTCCCCAGGGTGCTGCAGTAACTTGCACAACTTTCATGTGCATTCTGGACGGTTCATCTTAGTTTTGTTTGCTACTTAGTTTTGATTCCTCCTACCAACAGCATTATCCAGAATCAGACAAGCATGGATCCTTTAACCAACCAAAAAAACCCTCAGCTTCACTCAGTGTATATACAGACCAACAAACTGGACAAAGCTCAGGGGACTATAGAGTTAATGTAGCCTCATAACTCTAATAATTATAAGAGATAGTAAAAGTCACTAAATAAAAGGCATTTAACTCACTAAAATCTTCTGCATAATTCTTCAGAACAGGTCTGTCCCTGACCTCACCACACAAGACATCGCAAGCGGCTTTGGTCACTTAGTAACACTGAAACTTATAGTAAATTACAGAAATTGACCTTCAGCAAACAATTTCATGTTTATGCTCAGTCACAACCAGAGTTTACTGTTTTCCCCCATGTCCTCCCCTCTACTTAATTCAAAAATTTACAATAAGTTTTATTTCTACTCACACAGATATACTAGCCTGTTTCCATTCATTGGCTAGTTTCCATTCTTTTTTACTGAGCACAGCACCAAGCAGTCGCCAACTGAGAAATCATAACCTTACTCTATGAGAAACTGCACCCCTCTTCTGACCAGCCCTACAGGCCTCCTTCCAAAACCACCAAAAACTAATAGAATAGCACAACCAAATCCAACTTCACTGCTCAAATCTCTCCTTTACTGTTTTTGCTAGATAACATCAAACAACTTCCCCAGAGCTAAAAGCAATGTGTTGCTGTGTTTCAAACACTACAGCTATGTTTAAAACTTATTAAAAAACCCAAAAACCTACCAAAAACCAGCTAGCACTATTTTTCCTTCAGTAGCTGTCAAAATTTGAGTTGTTTCTGAAGTTTAGGGGGCAAAAATTACCCAAGTGGCCCCTATTTGAAACATATCACACAATGTACTTACACACCATATTGGATGATCCTCCTGTATTTGAAGTATTTGAAACCAACATTTAATATCCACTTTAGAAGTCTGAACTGTGCTCAATGCAACATTAAGAAACTAACTGGCTGAAAAATTGTAATTGTATACCAGCAGTATATTATCAGGCTTTGCCCCAGTGGATGAGTTTGCATTTCTTTCATTACCACACAACCAACTACCAAGTGATGTTTGGATGTTTGTTCTACATCTTTGTATTTCTTGGGCCACTACAGACAAAGGAAAGGGGTAAATTAAAATAAAAACAGGACCACAGGCACATGTCACGGACATTTTTTCGTAAAAATCCTCTCTTTGGGATTTTTCCTCTTCTGGGAAGCTGAGGCCTCCGAAAGAGAATGTAAACAATAATTATCTGCTGATATGGAATGCAATAGGTGCACCTGTGATTGGCTCATGTTCCATGTTTACAATTAAGGGCCAATCACAGGGCCAAGTTCTCTGGAACAGATTCACAGAGAGCTCTCTTGTTTTTAGTTTCTATTCTATTCTTAGCTTAGCAACTTCTGCAACTTTTCTCTCTATTCCTTTTAGTATAGTCATAATGTATTATATATCATATATTAATAAATCCAGCCTTCTGATCATGAGAACAAGATTCTCGTCTATCTCTCTCACCCCGAAGAACCCTCACAAGTCATGTAACAGGCACAAGTAAAGACAACAGGCAAGCATTTTGTCCTTATTTCTCTAGCACCTGGAACACAAAAGAACCCTTTGCAGAGAGTTGCTGTCTGTGGAGTAGCTCAATGAAAACACAAGGGATCCCTGCATGGGGGTCTTGGGAGGCAGCAATCTGAAGATAAGCCAGCAGCAGGCAGTGCCAGCATGGAAGTCCCATGGCATCCCAGACTGCACCAACAGCAGCATGTCTGTCTATTAAAGGAAGGGACCATACAGTGCAACCAGTTCCAAGGCCCCTGCTGCAGGTTAAGACTGATAAATGTGAGCAAGCTAAGGGAAGAATTACAGTGGTTGGAAGCTGGAGCACATGCTGTGCAAAGCAGCTGAGGGAGTCAGGCTTGTTTGGCCTGGAACAGAGACAGGTTTGGAGACCCCCAATACAGCCTGTCTGCTTAGCAAACGGGGAGCCCAGGTTCTTCAGTGGTGCACAGCTGTCAAGTGTGAGACAGCTGGGTGACAGCAAGTATATCCACAACAGGTGAGAGAATTTTCCAGAGTGAGTTCAGTCTACAAACTTGGGGGGTTTTGAAGAGCTAGGTGATGAAGCCCTGAGCAACCCAGTCTGACCTTACAACTTCCTTCTTGATGTAGATTTGAATAGATAACCTGAGGTCTCTTCAATCTGAATTATCCTATGAAATAACAAGAGAATGCTGATAGAAAACAAAATCAGACTTTCACATCCCAACCCAGCATCAGTTTACTTTCCTAGAAATAAACATAGGCTATACTGTATTTCATAGCAAAAGCAGCCAAATACTTTGTTACAGTCATAACAAGGTCACCTGGAAACATTAGCTTACATCTCAGCTCAATCATTATCACAACCTGTACAAACAGTTTAAGCAGCATTTTATCCTGAGCTGTTATAATCTTTGCAAAGCAAGAGGAACATCAACAAGCAGACAGCCAAAACATTCAATAAACTATGGATTTGTCCTCCCCATCTCCTACGCTTACAAGCACAGATTACAGCACAGAACATACTATGATTAAAGACCCTGCAAGGACGTTACAGCTAACAAGGGCCTTGAGTATTCAAGTGGCAAGAGGAAGAAGAGGCAAAAGAGGGGCTTGTTGCTGAGTGGGGCAGGGGACCTGGTGAGACAGGACTTTTCAATGACAAGTCTGAGCTACTGAATGCTTTCTTTACCTCAGTCTTTTACTAGAAAGACCAGACTTCAGAAAATCCAGGCCAGGGAGCAGAGTGAGAAAAACTTGAAGAATATTTACCCTTGGTGGAAGCGGATCAGGTTGGAGAATACTTAAGCAAACTGTACATATAAAGTCGATGGGCCCAGAAGGGATTAGCCAGCTCTGTCAGTGTTTGGTATATGTCATTGCAGGGAACTTTATTCAGTACAGAATTCCTAGACTAATGCAGAATATGACTTGATGAAGGCTTGTATTATTATAGCCTAAAACATTCACACAGACACCAATACTCTGGTGCATATCAAGAATGAAACACAAGGTAATGGAGTACTTATGCACTGGGATGAATGTCTGTTAAACAACTTTTAGTTACCCTTTCTTGAATGTATTTGAAAAGTGACATCAAGTCTGTTTTAGCTCACCTATAAAACACTTGCCTCACACCTTTACCCTGAAAACATACCCTGGCTAAGCAAATGAACTACACCACAAGTGTTAAACACTATTCCATGGAGTGTGGTCTTCTCAACAGCTCTTTACAGTCCTACTGTAAAGTGTAACAACTGCTAACAACAATTTTAGAAGAGGTCAGTATTGTAAGAGCAAAGGGAAGATGATGTAACACCCACAAGACTTTCGCATCCAAATAGACAGAACAACTCATCTCATTTTTACAGTGAACAGCAGCACTGCATTTCATTGGGTAAATGAATGAAGGCCATGACAACCCAATGGTCTTCACAACCATCACACACTCATGCCCTCAAAGTCAGTGAACTTCAGCATCCAAGCAGCATTTAAGAGCTAAGTGAAGTCTATGGAAGCAAGTACCCTCTCTCCCCACCATAAGTATCAGTGGACACAACACTGGAGTCCTTGCTGTCAAATGGGGACTTGTATTCAAAGAACAGAGACAAGATGCTGGCAGTGTCTGCTTTCATAATAGTCCTAATTTTTGTTTTTCTCTGAACAGGAAGTCTTATTGTAAAGACTTACTGTAGGTAAGCAGCCAGAGAAAAATTAGAAAACTGCCACCAAGGAAGTTAATTACTTGTTTAGTCAATGAACAAGTGGCAGAGGTTAGTAGAGTACCAACTCATGCAAAGCTCAGAACAAATCTCAAACTTACGACTACTTCCAAATTCTTCAAACAGGAGCTTCACTTTCTCCCACTCTGTGGAATTCTTCTTGTTGGGAATATCCAAAGGAACAAAGGCACTGTAATAGAGAAAAAAATATCTTTCTTACCCTAATTAGTGAAAAATAGGAAGAATTCTATTTCTAAACTAAGAAAATAGAAACCCATTCATTCCTGAAGAAAAGGCAGTGCTCCATTTTATTCACATTCTCCTCTGCATTTAGATCAGAAGAGTACATGCATATGTGTGTACAGTCAGGTCTCAGGTCAATGAACAAGTGATTTTCTATTTACCCATCCTAAAAGAGGTAAGGACTCCACACTCAAGTATAATTAAAGGACATATTAATAAGATGTACTATCCTGATTTGACTCCTATGCAGAGGAGCAAATACACTTTAAGCATCAATTAAGACAAATTCTCAAATATACACAAAATAAAATAATTAATGATTTCTTAAACAAGCATTGAAATAAAAAGGGACATGTTTATCTCCCATTATTACAACTAAACACATCTGCTCCATTCCATTCTTTGTTCTGTACTTAGCCCAGAGAACTGAGCTGCAGGGAACTTCACTAAGTTGTTTTGTACTTCCAATAAGCCCACTAGCAAAGAATGCTCAGAGAGCAATGTCGGGTAAAACAGTCCCCTAGCTGAAAGCTTCCTGTTGTCAGGCTCACCATCTAAAGTCAACTAATAAGAACTCTTCAGCACCTGTACAGACAAAACAGCTGAGTTTGTAATAGCTGCAAAAACAGTGCCTCCATACCAAAAAGCATTGAGACTGTAGCTTTGAGACATGAAACAGAATGTCTACAAGTCACAGGGAAGACAGATTTAGAGGGAAACACTTTAGGCAAAGAATGAAAGAACTCAAACTTAAGTCCATAAAGAATGCTCATAAGTATCATTTGGACTTGGGTGAGAAATTGCTATTATTTGTATGACATGATTAGACCCTTGCTTCAAGTCCCAAACAAATAAATATATTCCAGGAGCAGTCTCAAAGTACAAAACATGCTTTTGCTTCCAAGGTTGGGGCTAAACCAACTGTGTGCACATATAATCATCACATCAAAACCAAAAAATACTGATACTCTGCCAAAAAAAAAAAGTTGACATTATAAAAATCAAGATTTTAATTTCTAAAGAAAGCTTCTTGGCTGCACAAGAGGCAGACTGAGGGCTAGCATTTGCTTAAGTTGACACATGCTTGTTGACTTAGGATTTAGCTCTTGTATCTGCCTCTAGCAGTAATGCTTTCTGTACAACAGCATCCAGACAAAATGAAGACACAGGTATTAAAACCAAGTTAGGCAACATTTCTACTTATAAATGATAAAAATAAATAACTGGAGGTTTATTTGGTAAAAATGGTTAAAGCAGACTGAGAACATAGCTCAAGTCCTTTTTATTTTACCACGACTATGGATTTGCTATTTTTGGACCACATGCAGGAAACAAACAAGATGGAAGAACATTTTAGGATATTTATAACTTGCTTGCTTTTTTTTTCCCACTGAAAACAACAGGATTCCTTTTATTTTTGTTGAACCAGCATGTCAAAGGACACTAATCAGAGCAGGGGCTACTGAATACATTATACTCTTAAATTAGTACTCAGATAAACCTTGACTGAAGGAGATGGACATCTGACTCTGCTCCTGCTCAAGTTCCATGCACCAAAGGCCCCAGAAAGGAACACAGGAGTTATAAATTTAGGTAATGCAAGCAAACAAAACAGCTCAGCTGTGGTGTCTGATACTTGGAGTTTTGGACACAAATCAAATTATTAACTGTGGTAATTTTAAGAATAGAAGAAAATTGCTACGCTGTTCAAAACACATCCTGGGTAAATTATGATTAAAATCTAGATCAATATCTAGGCTGCAGAACAAGGAAAGTAAATGCAAGACAAGCAGTTTAAAACTATTCACTCTTGGCAGGGCTAATACACAAGTGTAGATGGATAAAGTTGATTCTTAAATCAGAGTGCCATTAACTGTCATCCTTAGGAAATTATTTTTCAACACACCAGATTTAGACTCATTTCCTTAAGTGTATTCTGCTGTAATATAATTTGCATAACTATTTATAGGATAATTAGATATATTCATAGCTTTTTAAGAGCTAATGGTTCTAAAAAATCTAAGGTAACCAGTTTAATTCTAAACACTGACAGCCAGAGAAGCATGCATTTTGGAACTAAATGTTCATTAGCCTCAAAAACAGCCTTTTTTTCATACTAGACTGCTTCAGGGTTTCTTAATGTAAATTGCAGTATGTCAAGCCCCTTGACAAGCACATGACATTTAGAGACAGTAGAGGAAAAGTGCCTAACTTATGGGAAGGGAAAGTCATGATAAGTAAAAACTAGTTCTGAGCATCCCAGTATAAATTTGCCCTATACTTTGTTTTTCATGGTACTCTGTATCAGGTTATTTGTGTGCAGAGGATTTAAGTATTTCAGACATGCACATTTTGGCCAGACAACTGTTTTGTAACAGACAAGTAAAGTAAGTAGTACAAACACTGCTCCTGATAACAATTTGGACAACAGCCTGCTCACTGAGCTGTGTTATCAAGTCAGAAAAACCTCCAATACTATGTGGCACTAAACACATTTGTTTCCCAAAAAAGTCACAAGGATCTCTAGTGGAGCAAGGGCAACATCCCAGTAAGAAAAAGACACTCAAACTTTGAGCTTAATATAGCTTTTATAATTCATTTCAGGACAGCCTGAAATGGGAAAAGGGAAGAGGCAAAAAATTCCTTATGTAGACCTTAATCTATTTATTGACCATTTTTAATCATACAGATTACCTCCTAAACCAATCAGAATGGAGGTTGTCTGGCCATGAGACACCAGCCATGTAAGCACAGGAAAAAGACTATTTGTTAGGCACCCAGCAGGAAATATTCCTATCCCAGTCACTCTCAACTTGTGTGCAGCAGCACTCTAGTTCATTAAGCCTAGACACCTAGAGTCAAACCCAGGACATAAAATTCCAGTCAATTTTAACATTACTCTGATCCTAACCACCAGAGAGAGAATCCCCCACTACTGCAAGAGTACTCTTCACTACAGTCAAGCCACTCAGACAGCAGCTTCAGCTCCAACATGTTTATCTCTTTCTGTCACATTGGAACTCTGTGGCCACTTCCTTGCTATGAAAACAGCTGACTAAGACAGGTAACTTCTTCAGAAAAAACATATACAAACACTGAGACACATGCTACTTAATCTAGAATAAAACTATACTGGAAGTAGAGTTCACATTTTTCTTCAGCACAGACACCTCAGTTACCTCCTAAAATGGAGCCTTTTCCCCTTGAAGGGAGTCTTGCAGCTTCTCTTAAAAGGGAAATATAAGAATAACCTCCTATCTTACTGGGAGGGAGGAAGAAACATGCCGACAGTTACTGAGGATTCAGCTGACACCTACTAGAGACACTACCACAATTTCTAAACTGGATGTGAAATACAATACATCTATGTATACCTATGATGTGAGCTAACTGTCAGAAACTGCTTTTGCCAGAAATTTTAGCAATATTTCTAGACAATGATTAAGGTAATAAACTCCTGCAATCTTTTATAAGAGCAAATACCTTACTTTCACTTAAAAGGACAAGAGACTTGATAGAAACATACCTTTAATTTTTATCAAAACTAAAACAATATTCCAGTAAGATAGTGTACAACTGGAAGTATTAATTTCACTCTAGTTTCTACTTCACACTCCAGTACTCTGATATGGATCATTTTAGTATACATTTTGCAATTTTTACCAACTTTATTGCTGAGGTCAAAATGCCAAAAAGCTTATGACACAGCAGGCATGAGAAAGATTCAGTACTGGTGCACATGTCATGCTTAATGGTGATCAGAAATCAATTTTCTGCTACTACTTGGAGTTTCAGAGCAACAGCACTTGCTGCAAACAGGTTACTCACTTCAGTAACATTTGCCTTCTAAAAAAAGGCCAGCAAAAGCTTTATCATACAAGGCACAATTAAGTCAATTATAACCTCATACTAACATTCTTCAGACAACATTTCTATTTAGCAAAGTATAAGCACATAACATCTAATCATTTTCCTAAGAAACTGTTTTGCAATGTCCATTTCAGAAAAATCACTTGAGAAAAGCAAAAAGCTATTTGATGAACATAGATTAGGACAAATGTTTTACTCCTGTTGTACCCTGAAGCATTAATGTAGTTGTGTCAAAGCCACCATGTCCTTGATACCAATTTGCACTGCACGTACAATCAGCTCGGAAGCACAAGCACCCCCATAATTAAGAAAACCATTTTATCTTCCAGTTAAACTCTTATTTTTCAGGTACATAATTCTCAGGATACTTAAGCCCTATTAGTGATTAAGCTGATGCTGATTATACAGATTGAGTGCATCATAATTTACCTCTTAGAAGCACAGAACTCTGATAAACAAATCTTGCATAGAACAGTGCTCAATACAAATACTTACCCAATTAACAGAAGAACTGCACAAACTGTGATGAATCCCAGAGTGTATTTGAGTGCAGTTTTAACCTGCTGAATATTAAAGAGAAAGTTAATACATTGACATAAAATGAATATAAAGGGATTTGTGGAAACTATGAAGTATTATACTTAGCAAAACAGGTATTCTACAAAAAACCTCCATAAAGAGCATGAGTAGTTATATATAAAACTCATAAGCATACATTCTTGAAATATCTCATAGCTTGAGAGCTGTGAACAATGACATAGAATTCTGCTTCCACCATAAGCTATGCATCCCAGCAGTTGTGGATGGAAGCCTGGATATATTCACTGTAAATACACTAAAAGAAAGTAAATACTCCTAATACTCTATATTGTGGCTATCATTAGAAGTCTTCTTATGTTAAGGTTACAACTAAACAGAAGGGATAACAATCATGATCAATTGATCAGAAGATTATTTAGAAAAGCATTTTCATTTGAAACACAGTACCTTACTGGCATGCAGTTAATGCATTCCCTGGCAGGTCTCAAACCAGAGCATTACAAAAGTAAACATCTTAGCTTCAGGAAAATTACTACCGCCTACTTCAAGGAAAAAAAGCAAACACTACAGTAGAAAGACAAAATTTGAGTCCCTATTTCAGAATCAGAACCACCTTCTTATTCTCTACTTTAAAAGCTGTCACTATATATGGTTTTTATTCTATGGAGTCTCACATAAGTTTTAAATTCCTGTGCATGACATTCTCCTCAAAAGCATTTTTAGAAAGTTTAAAGACTTCACGAAAATAAAGACGTTAATTACTTATCTCACTAAAGTTTCATTTCATGTGAGACCACAGTGCTTAGACCAGACAATGCCAGACTATGTCTTACTAAGAACTGCTCCAGGATTTTTATGGAACTATAGTACTAGACTTAAATATCACAATGTTAATACCATTTGTAAATTAAAAAATCATTGTTGCTTTCCTGTTTTGGCAATATTCATTTGCCTTTTCTTTGCTTGGTGCATTCACTAGAGTAAACTTACTGAGCATGTGTTGCCATCATCTTCTTCCTTCTCCTCATAGTAGAAATAGACAAAGGGAATCCACAGAAAGACACAGAACAGAATGATCGAGTACAGAGCTAGGAGGAAGAATTAAATTAAGAGACAGTTACATTGGCACTTCATTTACCACACAGTAATTCAAAGGAAAGAGTAAAACATTCATTTCCTCTCATTCGAGCTCTTAATTTCAAGCATTGAAAAGTCAAAGCCACTAGCCAGCATACAAACTATTACCATTTTGTGAACTCCAAAAAACTTTAAAGTGAACCCTTTCAGACTAAGGATTTCAGATCTACCTTCAATTCAGCAATAACAAAAGACTAGAAGTAATCAACTGTATGCAAGTGATATACAATACTAGCACATTAGCTTAAAGCATAGTGAATAAAAGCAAGCTAAGCCACCCAATTATTGTTCAAAAAACTGTATATCAAATGAAATTAATTTAAAGGTATTTTGATCACTGGACTCTGTACCAGATTCTCCTATTAACATAAGTACATCACGGATGAAAGACATGGCTGTTACTGACCTCAATTAACAACACAAAACAAGCTGCAGCAGTGCAGTATCATCACTTCATGCTCCCTTTTTAAGAGGACTAATTGGAGATTGCAACAGATATTTAACTGTGTAGCCACTAAACTAACCAGTCCTTCCGTCATGTCACTTTGATGCACAGGTGATCATAAGAAAGTAAAAGGTTTAACACATGTCTTTACAAATACTGTCAAGTTTTGAAGACACTAAGACAGCTCGTCAAAATCAATTAGATTGATTAGCCAGTGGCTAAAAGACCAACTTCAGGTAGACAGCTTGAAGTTTAAATCTTCAGCTGTCTGTATTATAAGCTGAACATGCTTTAGAACATGATCATTTAGGAAAACCTTTTAATACTCCACATTATCTTATACTATGAGCATGGCAGAAGTCCATTAGGAAACTAAAAACTGTGAAAGCAGTATGTTACAGTATTTGCACCCCACAAGAAAAGTATCCTAGAATAATTTACTAAGACTTCAAAATGTCAGAACTGCTACACAACCAAGACTGCTTGTGCCAGCACAAAATTGCACCTTTGAAGAAGAAATAAAAGTACTCAGGACCACAAAAGTCCTGTAATGTTTGTCTATTTTTCATCTTTGCCCCATTTTGCACGGCTAACACCTTTCCACATATACATATAAATGTAATTAACACCTTTCCATGAACACATTCATTCCCAACTTAAGTTTGTGACCTCTTATCTTGGCTGGTGCACTCCTCACAGTGCCCACATGCCCCAAAGAAATCTATCTTAGCCTTTTTTCCTGAAGCTGGTATAGAAGCCAAACAAGTTTCAACACCTAGAATCTAAATACGAATCTCTAATTATATCTAAACAGAACTCATTCTTTGGAAAAATATTTCAAAGTGTTAAAGGTATCTACTGCTTGGTGTATTCAGTATGGCAATGCAAGAAGAGAAACAAGTTCTCAGTTAGTTCATGAACTCCTACATTTGCCAAGAGCAAATTCAGTGCTATATAACACCTTGAAAACTCAAATTTGAAAAAGAAGCCTTCCTAGGCATTCTACAGCAGTCATACTACTTCAATATTGTGAATAAGTGTGACTTTCCATTTATGTTCTAGCACATTGCTCTCAGAAACGTTACCCTATTTAGGAAAGTGTTTCTGTAGATCAACTCCACAGTATTTGTCAAGCACAGCTACAGATCTCTCAGAGTATTGAGAATAGCTTTTCCTAGAACTAGACCATGAAAATATGAAGTCATATTTGATTTGCACTTAGTTCCCAGAAGCCCAAAATCTTGTGTCAATGACTTATCAAACACTTGCAGTAAGCAGAAAAAAACTCCATGTAAAAATCATCCAAGTAATACCACTTACCCTTTTGGATAAATTCTTACTCAAATTTTAACCTAGGAATCATCAGACTTTTGCTGACTCAAAAAGAAAATGGAAAATCTCAAGTTTAGCATACACCTCAAAGCACACATGAAGAGATCCCATAAAATTTAGCATACAGGCCTTGTCACACTGTAGCAGGGATTCACCTAACACATGTAGGTCAAGATCTTGGTCTATCTCATAAGCAGATTAGAATCTACCAATACCACCCTGTCACCATACTCAAAATTTCATCAAAGGACACTGGACATCGAGGTGACTCCAACAGGTAGTACTTACTCACCAGAGGAAGAGCTACACAACACACCTCCAGGTTACTGCCAGTTGTTTCAACCTCATTCTTTGGGATACAAAGCAAACTGTGTTGGACAGTTTTCAATTACAAGACTTTCTGCAAGAGAGTTTTCCTTCCACACAAACTGACATGCTTTTTTAGAGCATTTGCCAACCATTGATCATTGTTCAATCACTAAAGTACTGTGAGGCATGTTCTATTACATTTGGGGTTAGAAATAGTAACACACTAAGCCACTATGGCTTCAAAGCAATTATTAGACTGATTTCCTAAGAAAAGCTTTTAGGCTGCTGAAATCCCACTTCAAGATACAGTTATTTCAAGCTTCACTCTGAGAGGTACCTCACTTATCATTCTGCAAATACAAACTCCTTCTACTTTTGTATCAGTCTAGTCAAGAAACCAGGTGGGAATGAGAAACAGAACACTTTTCATGGGGGCTAACACCTACTCAAAGAACTAAAAAGGCTTTTCTATGTTAGGTTACAGCTTTATCAGTAAAAAGCAATGCAAGTAGCAAAGTAATGACTAATATTCTAAAACATCAGCTAAATCCCAGTCTCCACATTCTTGCTACAATTACAAGTGACTTCGATTGAAGGACAATGACCTAAGCCCACCATTTATTAATACCATAAATTGTCAATACAACTGTTAATACAACTACACAAGTCAAGTAGTAACTATATAGTTATTCTCCATTTTCAGGAGACACAAGAAAATACTGGTATTCATGTTCTAAGTACAAAAGGGTACTTCACTTCTGCTCATCCTGTCTGTTAAAAAAAAACCAAAAAAAACCAAAAACACTACCAAATACTTTCCTAGGAAGATAGCAAAAAAAAGCTGAATAGCATTCCAATGGAAGAGTTGCTTAACTTTCTCCTTCTCAGCTGTTATGGCACTATGCTGAGCAACAGCAGCAGGGCACTAGATGATGTAGGAGAGGCATTGTGTTTTTATATATGATTTTTGGAGACCTCCGAAAAACAAGTTACTATTATTGCTCACTTCAACATAGCTCTAGTTATAAAACCAGTTTTGAAAAAGTGTATCTACTCAAATTAAGATAGCAAGAGAAAAAAATTTTAAAACCATGTTTAAATCTCTACCACCATCTGGAGGATATGCTATGAAATAAGACATTTTCCTACAGTATTTCAAGTAGATCTGTCCAGAAAGGCCAAAAACAAATTTAAGTTAATATCTTTTTTTAAAATTAGTTCAAGATTTACCAAAACATTCAGCTAGCCCAAAACACCTCACAGAAATTCATCAATCAATCATTTCACAAATCTACAGCAAACAGACCACAGAAGAGCTTGAAGATTATTCCATCTTCTGAGTTGTGAAATATTTCGTCTATTAAACAAGACTGGTAAACTACAAAGAAAATAAATAAAATACATACCAATTCCACTATTATAAAGTGAAGAATCTCAGTGTTAAAAGTTATTTTGTGAAAACAGAAGTCTTCTTACCACTTTTGACATTATTCATTTTTATGCTGAGCGAAGCCAATTCTAGTTTGTTACTATCACTGGTAGGCAATAATTAATCTAATTTAATGAACTAAGTCCACTATTTTAAATCATCTCCTGAACTAAAAAATATTTTCAAAAGAACACAATAATCTAAAAGAAAACTTCAAGTCTTTGGAAATGTGACCAAAAGCAGGCAACCACCTCAGAGCTTGCACCATTAACTGAAACAAGCATTTTACTCAAACTGTGCTGAGCACATTTCTACACCCACTACATATATCCAGTAGTAGTAAAACTTCTCATAAGTTTCATAAGGACTGATATAAGACTATGCAGAGGTTTGGTGAACAGTTATTTTATTTCAGTCATTTTTTAAAATATCAGTTCTATTTAGGATTACCACTTTTGAATTAATTCCTTTATGCTCCTGCACAGTAACTGCTACTTGGAACACAGTAGCTGCTGAATCTGAACACTTATAAGTGTTGCACTCATGGTTGCATGAACTTTCTACATGGTAGATGAGTTTCACACTGCTGCATATGTCAAGTGCCATAAAAGCTACAGCAAAACCACGAGTTTCCCTTAAGGGACCACTAAATACTCACACAGGAAACATGTGAACCACAGATGACACAACAGCAACCATTAGCCTTTTCATGAACTGGCTTCAGTATATTTGCATTTTTAGGGGACTTTTGAAGACAAAAAATATTCTCTGAAGAGCACTAAGTATAAGACTCATGTTTAACCAAAAAGGGATAACCCAATACGACCTCTAAAAACTTCAATACTTCACTTGAAGGTCCTATTACTTGCAAAAAAAAAGCTAAAATACTTACTGTAATATCCATAAAGTACAGTGTCTTCAATTTGCCTTGAAACATTAGCATCAGCCCAGACCTAGCAATAAAGGATAGAAGCATTTATTAGCAAATGTAATAAAAGAAGACTACATTAGAATCAACCACTAAACAAAAATAAAGAATTCCATGCTAGAGTGCTAGCAACAGTGAAAACCACTGGGCAAACAGGAATAAGCATAGGACAGTTTCACAAAAGGAGGGTTATAGACTCAAAGGATCATTAAGCAGTTTTGGCAGCTCCCACAAATGTTCTGCTAATTTCCACAGTATCTTTATAAGATAATCATAGAACGATCTGGGTTGAAAGGGACATCAAACATCACCTAGTCCATCCATCCTGCCATGAGCAGGAACACCAGGCTGCTCAAAGCCCCATTCAACCTGACCTTGGAATGCTTCTGGTGATGGGCCTCCCCAACTCCTCTGGGAATGCTGTTCCAGAGAACCATCAACCTCACCATACATTTCTTCTTTATAGCTGAATCCACACCCTCAGTTTAAAGCTGTTACATTTTCTTCTGTGTCCACAGGCCCTGGTCAAAACTATCTACATCTTTCTTATGAGCTCTCTCTATATTGAAAGGCTGCAACAACAGCCCCACAGAAACTTCTCTCCACACTGAACAACCCCAACTCTTTCAGACTGTCTTCACAGGAGAGGTGTTCCACAACTCTGACCATTTTTGTGGCCTTGTTTAAATTGCTTTCTTGTTAAAACAAGGCCACAAAAATGGGCCACATGGCCACACAGTTGGACAAAGTACACAATGTACACAATATCTCCATTATGGAATGGCTTTAAAATTTGCATATACAGATGCAACAATACTTAGACATAAGAATATGAAAGAAGTTTTTATCATGCTCAGTTATATATAATTCATTAACTTTTACTTTTGTTAGTTATTACATCAGTTTAAGCTATCATCTCCCTTTTCAGAAGTACAAGACTTCACTTTTTTGTTTGAAAAAGACTTGAATTACATGAATATACAACTTAGCAATATCTAATTTTACAAGTCAAATTCCAAGAGCACTTATATCCCTTATTTCAACAAGAGCAAAAGTAACTGCACTACTCAGTCCCAGGGAATGATCTGGAGAATAGAAACAAAGAAAGTGAAAATACAACTCTTAACTATGTTGGAAACTGCAGTCAGCCAGATGGATGAAATCAAGTTCTTGTGCCCACTCCCTCTCCTCCAAGAGAAAAACTATTGGTTTAAGGAAGCTAAATATTTTATGACAATCCTTGACAGAAACTCAGGGGTTGAATAAAATGGTCCAATGCTGCCCATACAGGTTAAACATATCTCAGAATTGTTTTAGTTTTGTGGGATCCAATCTACATGTGGTCAAGAGCAAGAAAGTAGTTATCCACAAGCAAAATTCTTTAAAAGCTAGAGAACACACCAACATAACTGAATTGGTGAAAAAAAAAAAAATATCCAGTACTGCCAAAGCCTGCATACAGAAGTGAAAAAGGGCTTTCTTCAAACCAGTAAGGTCAATCCCTTTTAGCTGTAAAGACACACACATTAACAGGGAGACATGAAAATGCAAATGAGCACACTACTTAAACATTGCTCCCCTAAGACATAAAGGCACTTTGGCATTTGGTTTTTCAGTTCCCTCAGAACTGCATAAAGTCAACTGGAATACGGGCTTGATGACATACCATGAACATTTTTTCGAATCTCAGAAAATCAGCACCAGCTTCCTTTTTCTTACTATACTAAGACTTCCAGTAGATCAGTTTACATTAAGCTTTTAAAATTCACTGTATGAACTAAATTAGATTATCATCCAGCTGGAATTTGAGTAGAAAAATACACATCCATTTTGACATCTAATCAGCAAAAAAATGAGATGAAAAATATTATAGCAGAAGGGGCAGAAGCAACACCTGAAGTATCTGTCAGGTACACAATAAGCTCAGTCTTTGAAGACTGCCAGGCTCACACCCAACAGCATTTTAAAAAAGAAATTTCTAGGCGTTTGTATTAAAATAAACCACAAAAGAATTTGACTACAATAAGAAAAGAACAGATACAGAATATTTAAATTGCCTCATGTTAAATATTAAGAAAATGCTTACTTTAATCAAGGCTAAGGGAAAATCAAGACTGAACTGGACAGTTTGCATTACTTGATTCCAAGTAGCTATCAGAAAAAAGGTCTCTCCTGTGAGCAATGGAGACATTTAAAACTACAAAAACCAAGAACAAGCAAGAAAAGCAACAGTGAGACCCAAAGTTTAAGAGAGTTTAAGAGACACAGCCATTGTACAGAAGAGGTAGCTAGTAAAGGAAATACAAAAAGGCTTAGCTGCCCAAGAACTGCTTCTCCTTCAGCTACAGAGAAGCATTTTCAACACAATACAGATGAAGAACTTTAAACATTGCAGTTGCTTTTCATTTTGTTTTCCAAATTAAGATGCACAGGACCAGAGTAGTATACTAGGAAACACACACTACACCATAGTACAATAGTGAGCTGCTATACTACACCAAACAAGCTCAAATTGCACATGTGTGCATTTCACCACTACTTACATGTGCCTCAGAGTACCAACTTTGCATTACTCTGCACAAGAAGAATACGTAATGCAAGCCAATTTAATGGTATATCATAATTATTATGTCAGCTTTCAGTCAGCAGCTGAAGCCCCATATTTAAACAAACCACAAAGCAAAATGCTTAATTCCAACTGGCAGATTATCTGTATGCACACACCATCAGCAGCTCAAAGGCAGTAACCAGTCCATCTGAACAATTTCAAAGGCTACTGACAGCAGCACTGTCTTGTCAAAAGCAAGCACTGCTACCTAATCAGTATCAGAGCTCCAACAGTCTTAACATCTCTGGTGACACACTAAGCTGCTAGGTACAGGAATTAACTCAACTAGCATATCCAGGACTCAGCTGAGAACTCATCTGAGCAGCCTCCTAGATCTAGTCTTTTTCTTTTCCATTCATTACAACCCAAGCTTACAGTATATACAGTGAATGGTTTAGAAGCACAATAGATTAGGGAGGTGAAAATTTATACTGCCTTCAACAAACAGTTTAAGATGTCAAAATGGGACCACAAATTCTCTAAGGACCTGCAGAATTCAGGCATTCCACACTGTTGTGCTGTACTTCATTTTGTTCCATGCAGTCCAGCAAACACATACCACCTTTAAAACACCTGTACCAATGCATTGCACTGAGAGACAAGGGAAACTACAAATTGCAATATGTGCAATGAGCATAATGACCCATATTAAACTATTATGCTCAAGTATTTTGTAATGTGGGTCATGTTAAAAACGAATATAAAAAGTACATATGCTCATAAAATGTTATGTAAGTAAAGATACAAAAAAGCATCTTAAGACACTAAGTTTACCTAAATGCTAGAGCCAAAGCAAAGCTCCCTTAGAAGATTAATTTTATAATTATATTAATGGAAAATTAGTTACAAAGAACACTTGCTCCTGCATTAATCATTGAGCAGAGTCTCTCTCCAGCAACTCTGTCCAGTTAGTGACTCATGTTAACATATTTTAACAGAACAGTACTATTCAAACTCTACAGATAACTTCCACAGATAAAACCATTGCAAGTTAATCTGACTTTGCACCATTTTTGGTGAGGAACAGCCATGAATTTCATTCTTTTGTCCCCATTAATTTTGACATTTTTACTGTCCCTGCTGCACCCTGTAAGACTTTCATGAGTACCGAGGGAAGCTAGCTCCCATTCTCTACAAACATCCCTTAACAGAGCTTAAAATTATGCAACATTACAGGTCTCAGTATTTGTGATGTTTCATCAAATACAGATGAAGCACTCATTCTTCTGATTAGCCTCTCCCAAAGCCTAGGCAACAAAAGGAAGATGCAGTACGAAAGACTGGAGACTGAGTCACAGCATGGTTAGATATGAGGAAATTTCATACCCAGATCTCAGATTTTCCAGCCTGTTACCTCAAAAATGGGACAGTGCCAGGATTTTGACTGCCAGATGGAAAGCAGCATCCAGAAACATGCACATCTCAGCCTCATCTGCCTAGCAACAAAATTTTAGCCAAGAATTATTGCTTCATAAGTAGTAATTTGTGGAAGGGGCTAACAGCGGGCCTGTTAGCTAAAGGAGTGAGAAGAAGCGAGAAGAAAGAAGCTGACAAGGAGCTTTCTCCAAGGCTGTAACCAAGGAGATCGAGAGAAGAAAGATAAGAGCACTCTGCAGCTGGACGAAGCATTTTTAGAAAGTTAGGTGGAGTCATTATAACTTTTCACCAATAGCATGGTATTGACTTATTGTGGCCAATAGTTAAGGTAGAATAAGGGTAAACAACTGGAAAGTGCATAAAAGATGAGCCATGTTCACAAATAAAGTGTTGCCAACTGAGACTGCTTGTGGTCTCTGCTTTGTGTCCTGACCACCTCAACTGCGACAGTAATTCTTACTCGGGAAGGAGGCATGGTCTCAGTCAATAATAACTTCACAATTAGCATCTTTCTAAAACTAAAAACCCTAGACATTTCTAGCAGTTTTGTTTTCTGAGCATCTACATAATGACTTGATCCCCTCTCACTCTAGTAAGATGCAAAAAACCTTAAATGGTCTACAAAAAGTACCTCCCATCAAGCAGACTACTCTCTGAATCATTAAGAGGACCACTGGCTTTTAACAGCTCACACAGACACCCAGAGTTTGCGACACATTCAGTCTTAATCAGACTGAAAGAAGCCACTGGCTTTTAACTTCATACACTAGCAAGAATTCATACAGTTCAAAAAGGAAATGAAAGGTTTCATTACCTTCTCTGCCTTCTGCAAGAACAGTGGGAAAAGAGACAGAAGAGGGAACATCCTTTTTTCAAGCAGTCTTCCTGCTGCAAGACAGCATCAGCTATGCTTTAAATATTTATGAGACTTGTAGGTCAGACCCAGAGAACTTGGGTTCCAGCAAAAATATTATGCTTTTAAGCTATGGCAAGGTTTTCTGTTCCTGTGTGCTTGTTGCAAGCCCAACAAGTTTTCAGATCAAACAGATCAGACGCAACTGGGTGCATTTGAAATCCTTTGAAACAATCTAAAGCACTGACAGTGCTCACAGTCGAAACCTTTGAGCTGAAATGCTGCTGCTGAGCATTATCAGGACTTCACTTACAAGGTAATACTCAAGTTTTCATTAGTATTAAACCAAAATACTCCTTTCCTACTTAACAGTACTAGGAATCAAAGTAATCCTACCCTCCAAAAAAGGTGTTGCAGTGAATTCTACTGTGTAACTACTGCGCAAAACTTGTCAGTACCAAAGCTGCTCAATTCACGCAGTATAAAAACTTTAAAATAATATTTGTTAAGTCTCAAAATGTGGTGAGATACACCATTATGTGCTAAATACTACAAGCCAATTTCACCATAAACCATGACTTGTAGTAATTGAAAGATGTATAAAGAGTATCTTAACAGTCCTGTTGAAATGAACAAAACTACAAGTTAACAAAGGCTGACTAAGGCACAGCATACAGATCTTGTCAAGGAAGGCACTTCAGAACACATGATGGAAAAGGGCTACACAACACTTTAAAGTGAATTCTTCCAGAAAGCAGCATAATATTCATAAATTTCAGAAAAAGATACTCTGCTTGGGTATTACAGTTCAGCCAATCTTTGTAGCCAGGACACACCACCTTCCCTTGTCACAGGACACACACACAATTCCCAATCAGAACTTGGAACCATCAAAGCCTTCAATTTAACCTCTGCTGTTAGTGTAATGTGATTCTCCCCAGGTTTACAAGCTTATTCATCTTGTAAACCTTCAGCTGTATCCACAAGTTGACAGCACGGTCAGATACATCAAAAGTGAACTGGAAGTTCACACATAGTACCTCTTTCAAGTTGAGCACCCTTGTTTCTCATGACTCTTACCACTGATACCAGGAATTACAGCTGGGACATAGAGGAAAAGCATACACACAGAAGAAGAATTTTTTATTTAGAATCTGGATAACTGCCACTACTCTTTTGGCATCAGCTCTGAAATTATCCTGTTGGAGTTTTTTGATGAACTACTAATTTATCTACAGAGAATATTATCCACAGCTGCTACCTGGATCTCCCTCAAAAAGTCACTGAGAAGATTAAAGAATTAATTCACTCTGCCCATCCAAAGCAACGAAGGTTTCTTGCCAGAGCAAGTCCTTCAGAACCCAGCATCATTTATAGGGTGTTGGAAGTGTTGGATTTGGAAGAATGGTCCAGAGAAAGGCCAGTAATCTTCAGGAAATATTCCAAACACAATTCAGTCTATCTCACTTGCAAAGCAATGGCAGGAAAGAAGCACATGTTACTGAGAACAGTTTAAAAGCTTTAACAATTAATGAAGACCACAGAATCATAGAAAATACTGAATTGGAAGGGACCATCAGGATCACCACTCCCAGTGCAGGACACATGTGCCCCATTTTAAGATGTTATCAGCCTCCCACATCATTACCCCTTGAACTGGAATTACCAAATCAATAAAGCTGAGTTTACCTATGGGTTTGTGGGTTCTGACTGATTTCAGATTCACTCAACTTAGAAGGCCACATTAATATTTCTATACCATAATTTCAACACCTGTGTTTGGATCAAATGCATTAATGTCAGTAGATCTAATGTTATTTCTGCAAAGCTAGAAACTCAATTCAGCTGAGACTTAAAAGCCACAGAAGAATGCTTCTTTAAGGCAGTATGGAGCAATTGTATTTTAACAAGCCATAAGAAGTACCTACCAACATCAGGAACTAAGCAGAACAAAGAAGCCTCAAAAGCATAGACAAAAAAGTACTTTACAAAAAAAGTGTTCACCACAAGCATGAATGCTTGCTCTAAGTAGAATTTATAAATAGCACCTACCCACCTCACCATATCACAACATGTGTCCATTAACAAGGAATTCTAGCCCACAAAAAACAGTATTATAAGTAGTTTTCCTTAAGTAAAAAATTGTAGTGACTGCATGATCACCTTTGATGACCTGTTCTCACAGGTTTGTTTCTTATCAAGCAAAATACACATTAGCAAAATGTGTCCTTTGCAGCACAGAATTCTGCTTAGTCCCCAGTAGATGTGTATTTTTTCAGCTGGACCTAGTTGCACCATGGTTATTTCTCTAGATAGTCAAGCTCAATGTATTTAAGATTACTATTTTCATTGAATTGCTAGAACCCTGATATGTGCAAGATCTCTTCCATCATCTAGAATGTCTTTAATTCCAAACAAGCAAGGCCTGAAAACACAAACTTTTCTGAATAGCATTGAGTAACACCTTAATTTATTCTGTATTCACCATGAGCAATAAAGATGACAAAAAACACATCACAGCTCAATTCTAAAGGCTTCTCATAACTTGCATTTACATAAGCACCAACCAAAAGCACTGTATGAGCTGCAAGCTAGTTTTGAAGCATTACACAGATTGGGCAAGCCCTGTATCTTCCTTTGGAAGTAAGGCTGGAAAGCAGTACAATCTGGTGAGCAGGCATTTCCCTTTCTCCCACTCTATCACTTGTTTCAGGATCATAACTTTTACAAGAGATCCAGTTAAGCTCCAAACCCAAGTGAGTTATTATTGAAGTTAGCTACATGCTCTAGTTCAACCTCTTGTTACTCACAACGTCCTCACAAAGACACTGGGTCAATATCTTCAAGAATTCTGCTTGAAAATTCAAGCAATACTTGAAGCATTGGGAAGATCTCTTACAGAAATACTTAGAGCAGATGACAGCAAGTACTCATCTCATTAGGAACTCATTTTGCACAGCAACCCCCTACAGTTTATAAATGCAGGAGTTCAGTTAAGGCTTTATCAGCCAAAAAGAGATACTACAGCATTCTCCTCTGCCAAGGGTTCCTGCAGCTTTCAAAATGCTTGTTAATTCAGGCTTTACATTGCAGGTAGATTACCACAGTAAATCTCTATAAATCTTTAAATGTTCCAGCACTAAATTTTTTTGCTAACTAAAAAGGACAATTAAAATAATCCTAAGTTACAAAGGGGCTATACAATCTATTTTTGACCAAAAGTGCAACAAGTTTTATTCTATAATGCCCCATCATGAGGCACTAAAAAGCAACCCTTAAGCAATTTGTTTATATCTTCAGGACAGTACATTCACTCTAATGCACAACAGAAGGAACAAGCACTTGGAAATAAGCAGAATATCTGAGAAAACATAGAAGTCAAAAACATAGAAGAAAAGAGAAGTCAAAATCCAGTTCAAATACCAGATATGAGTGTTTTATGCACAGTACCAGTACCCAGCTTTGAGAAAAGTCAAGTCACTAAAACAGGTATTAGCACTGGTTCCAAACACTTTCACAACCCAGGAGCATCCTTTTGCAACACAAGTGCTTGTTTTGAAGAGGCAATTAACATTTTTTAAAGTCCATACCTTAAATGTACCATTTTGGTTTTTCATGTATGAGACCAAAAATATGTCCACTGGCAGGAGTGCTGATGTGATAAGAGCAACGGCCAAGGCAAAAATTGCTGTTATGGTAGAAATCACTTCGCTTTCCCGCCGACTCTGATACTTGCGCACATAAACCCAGCAGAAAATTAAAATCGCCTGAAACACACGGGAAAAACACTTATGAGTTGTATAATAACAACGTCCGCAAGTAGGTACTGATGTTAGACCCTGTACGGATGCCTGGCATAGCATCCACACACTTTTACCTGAACACTCAGCACCAGGGTTATACTGACCACACAAAAGTCACTCTTCCTTAAGAGCAGCTTCAGCAACGCCACCAGCGCTCACACACGGAACACGCGACAACACAAACAGCGCGGCTCGCCGGGCGGAGGGGCAAGGCAGCCCCCGCTCCAGCTCGGGGCTCTGCCCTGCGGCACCACCGCCGAGGCACCCGCGGGGCAGCACTCGCGGCCGGGGCAGCCCCAGGGGCACGGGCGAGGAGAGCGGGCGGGACGCCCAGCACTGGAACAGCGAGCGGCCGAAGAGGGAGCGGCAGCCGGCCCAGGGAAGGGGAGGGGATGTGTGAGGGGGCCGCCGCAGGGCGGGAGAGCCGCCTCTCACCAGCAGCGCCAGGCCGAAGAGGCACCATCCCGTCAGCAGGTCCGACGCCGCCGCCGCCATCTTCACTTCCGTCAGCGGCAGCGCGGCCGCCCCGCCGAGGCGGCGCTTAAAGCGGGGCGGGCTCGCGTCACCGCGGCAACCGCCCCACGCCGCGTGACGTCACGCTCCCCCGCCCGCCCCGCCTGCTGTCCCTCTCCCGCGCGCGCTGCTGACGGGAGAGCGGCGCTGCTCCGAGAGCAGAAGCGACCGGAGTCGGGAGTTCCCCGGCCCCGTCCCGTGGTAGAGGGCAGCTATCGGGGGGCAGGAAGGGGGAATCGGAGTGGTGAAGAGCTGTCCTCACCTCTTGCTCCCGAGAAGGGTTTCCTGTCCTTCCGTCCTGGGGCCGGCAGGCTGAGACAGGGCAGCGCTCGGTCCGAGCGGACTCTTGCCTGAGGGACGGCGGGAGGGGAGAAAGGGGTTTGAGGAAAGGTAAAAGGTGCGCTAGGAGGTATCAAGCACTTTCAAAACCTCTTGTTTTGCCTCTTGCTGTAAAAGTATCTAAGCCATCTCCCTGCGTGCCCTGCCGCGCCCGTGTGCGGGCGGTGCCGGCGGATCGGGGCCGCTCCCTCAGGGCAGTGCCGGGAGGGTGTGCGGGAGCCCCGCACCTCGGTACCCCTGGCCCGGGCTCTGTTTAACCGCGATAGTGTCAAACTGTGCGCACGATCCCGGGCTGGTGGGAGGCCTCGCTTCGGGACGCCGTGCCCACTCTCAGGGCAGCCGTGAGCCGGGAGGGGTGCGGGGTTAGGAGATGCCTTGTGGAGCTCATGTTCCCGAGAGTGTGGATTTGGTGGTACGGGGAGTGGGAGACCCTCATGTTCAAGGTGCTGCCGCGTGTCTTAGTCGTTACTTTGCTCTAAGTGCTGCACGCATACAATCATGGAATCATCGAGTTGGAAGAGACCTTTTAAACTCGTCCAGTCCGACCGTCCACACGGCACTTGCCACTGTAGCCCCTAAACCACGAAACCGCATCACCCAGCACCAGATCCGGACACCTCTTGTTGCACCCCCAGGGACTGGGACTCCACCACCTCCCTGGGCCACCTATTCCAATGTCTGACCGCCCTAACAGTGACTTTTCCCCCAATATCTAATCTAAACCTTCCCTTTCGCAGTTTAAGGCTGTGAGGTTGGGTTCAAAGGGCTCTGTCTGTCTGCAGGAGTGCCCAAGGATAGCCCGGAGCCCCGTCTGGAGCGTGGGCTGCTGTCCTGGGTGTCTGCAGGGTGCACAGGCAGTTCAGGGGTGGAAGTGTTTAACAGCCTTGCTCGTTCCTCAGCCTTGGTACAAGGGGCTCGGAGACCTAAGCAGGCAGGGGGGCCACGTTCATGTCCTGAAACAATAGATACTTTTTCTGTGTTACCGTTTGCTGTGAGAACTAATGTACTCGTGCCAAGTAAGAGAGAGTTGAAATTCAGACTGTTTTGTTTGTAGCCTTGAGAGAAGAGACTGATTTGAGCAGGGAGAGCTCAGCCTGGGAGGGATGAACTTTCAGGTGCTGTGAGGCCAGTGGGGTGATGGGAGCTCCTGGTATCAACAGTGTTCATTTACCAAGTGTGAGGTCAGGTAAATGGAAGGACTTCTTGTGGGCTCATAACCTTGAGAAATCTGTTGATGAAAGGGCTGTGAGAGCCTTACCCAGACTGGTTTTTGCCCCTGCTAAGACTTAATTTGTATGGGGCACCATTTATATGGGGCAATAGTGTGTGGTGGTGCCTGTGAGCTATATCCAGGGCATCTGAGGTGTGTGCTCAGGTGGACCAGTTCTCGCGTGGTGGAACAGCTTTGTTACAAAGTGGCTGATAAGTTTGCTGGGTTGACAGTGTTGTGACAGCCCTCACAGGCTATGTGTGGGGTGGTTGGGGCAGCAGGAGTTGGGATAGGCTTGCAGCTTTGCAAGAAAGGGTCCTGCGCTTGGGAGGACAGGAGAATTGGAAGCTGTGCCCCAGAGCAGTAGATGCGTGCTGTAATTCTCAGTTTGTTGTCAGGGCAGTGTGGAATGCATGCCACACATGTGGCAGCATTCATTAAACCAGCGATAATGGAGCTGAGGAGGGTTCTGGAGAGCTTGCAAACCTCGCAGGGAGGTACCTGCAGGGGCTGTGCTGACTCGTGGAGGGAAATGTTGCGTGCAGGGGCAAATACCTGTGCCAAAAGCTCCTGTGAGGACAGTGCAGGTGGGAGCACAATGAGGTGAATATTCACAAGGTGCTTGGATGGTTGGTTATGGGTGCAGTTTTTAGGTGAGCTTGTAGCATTGCAATGAAGGGTCTGCTGGTGGAGAAGTATTTTTTGGGAGGCTCATTCTGGAGGGGCAGGTGTTTGTGCTGTGTCTTGTTAGGTGTGAGGCAGGGCAGTAAGCAGGTGGCTGTGCAGCTCATGAGCTGAATGGATAGTTCATGACAATCCAGGTGACCTTGTAGTCAGACAAGAAAAGCAGCGGATACTATATAACTGTAATTAGTTACAGGTCAGTAAGCATATTGTGTATGTCCTCTTGGTTGTTGGAGATTTAGGGGTTTTTCTTTGTATATTTTACTATTAATGTGTGTGTATTATCTCCACCACAGAAAATATTTCCCTGGATGTCATTACTATTAAATATGTATGTTGTAATTCAAAATTGCCTAAGAACCCATGAAGAATTAAAGCCCTCGAAGAACTACATTAAAAATAAACTATTCCCAAGAGGGAAGGGAAGTAATTTGCCCTTGGAGTATATAAAGTTTTTATGTTTTGTACAGCACACCTTTACCAATAAAATATTGATATACCAAACATCAGGGACCTGTAACTGTTTAAGAATTAAGGCTGCTGTTAAAATAATAATAAAAAAAAAAGCTATAGCTCTATGCTAGCAGAGTTCTTTTTGTTTTGAATCAAATGGTAACATGAATATTTAATTTGCTGTAGTAAATAAGCCTTAAGTGTACTTCAACATGATCAAAAAATCTTTTTTCATTCTAAACAGCTGAGTTTGTTTAGTTTAACAAGGACTAAAAAAAAATCAACCACGCAGAATTATAGCATTTCCACTAACAGAAAATCCAATTTTTGAGTCTTTTGCTAAAAATCTTTCTATATTTTTGCAGTAAAGGGTAATATTAAATTCCCATCATTCTGTCAGATCTATTACTTTTTGGTAAATATTGTTGATAACCTAGGTTTAATTGGGTAGTGGGCAAGGTTTTCAAGGTTTCAGTAAAAAATGCCACGTCCCTGTGTGTTAAAGGTTAGTAGTAATTCATAGTTTAAAGGAAGAACTCCAGTTTCTGTTGGAATGGAAGTAATGCTTTTAAGTACAGGAAGTGAAGAAGTGTACAGGCAAAATGGACATTTTTCTTATGTTACCACTATGGTATCTGAATATGTTTGTTGTTTTCAATACCATGTCACCACTAGCATTCTGAATGTTTTTTTTCTTATTCCATAAAGTTCAGGGTTTATAAATTAAAATTATTTTATCCCTTAATAAAATTAGAAAATCTTTATCTCAGGAGTTATCTACAAACAAAATTTAGAGGATCAATTTACTTTATTTTTTTTACCATTGGGTGGGATGCTGCAGATGTCAAAGTACACAAAAAAACCCCAGTTTAATGGCAAAGCTCATGGGTTTTTTTAAATGTTCAAATAAGGACCTTTGTCTATACACATTGCACCAACAAAAGTCCTATGAACATAAGTCTTAAAAATGGTATTCAGTTGGTGTGTTGACTCTAGTGAGGAGGTGGAAATTTCATCCATTGTCACTGTTCCTGAGGAACCTAAGACTAGCATTTTTCATGCCTGTATTCACACAGCTCTTTATGTAAGAGGGTGCTCATGGATAAATTGGAGATCAGATTCCTGAGTGCTCACATTGTCTATTGGCAGCACTACACTTGAGGGTAAATTGATTAAATGTTTCTTGGCATATCAGGGCTGTGTTTGTGTTTCTCAGTGACTGTAGACAGCTTCTAGGATGGCTGGATGGAGTGTCCCAAGTCTACCTGCATTTTACTCAGTTGCAGTCTTATGTCGTGGGGTGAAAATGAGCAAGGGCAGAACAAAATTACATAAGGCAGTGGGTCAGTAAGACTAATCAATGCGAGACCATGGGTCAAGAAATAAGAAATGAGGCAACTGCTCACCAGCGCAGAAGAAATATTTCCACTCTCTACAAATGAAAGAGGAGGTGAGAAGAACAAATGTACTTTTTTCTGCAGAAACTTAGTGCTTGGGAGAAGGTAGATGGTTGTGATATGAGCCAGCCAGTGAAGTAGCATCATTAATACCAAAGTTATTGATTACCTCCAAGCTGAAAGGCAGTGTGGTGCCACATTGAGTGCCTGGGATCCTCATGATCAGCAGTGCTACTGTTGGCAGCAGTGCTGTGTTTCCAACAGCCAGGTTAAGTTCACATGTCGTGTAGAAAGACCTCAGTAGCAGCCCCTGTTGTGCTGTTCTCTCCTACACTTCAGGAGTGGATGTGCCTCTTTTTCTGCCTACACACAGAAATTTGTCTTGTGCTCTTTCACGCTTCTTTGCTCCTGCTAATGAAAGCTTTTCATCAGGATGCCATCATGTGCAGCAAGATCAGTGAATGCTCTAAAGAGTGATGGTGGATAGAAGTACTCGTGTAGGGAATCATGTATGGAGTCAAGAGTGAGAAGAGTACAAAAAATTATTTCTGTAAAGGATTCTGGGCATGTTTGTAGCAGGGGTTGATAACTGCAAGCTAATAATTAAATATCTCTTTAAAAATGTTCACTGTATGTAAAAAATGGAGAGGATTTTAGTGAGTCATCGAGAAAATGTGTGAATGAAAATAGAATAAGTCTGAAGAGAATGCTGCTACTGTATTCCTCAACAAAACCTTATAGGCATTGTGGTGGTAGTAGCCATAGTGTGAAAAAATAAAGAATTATATCAGTGCACTTCCCTAAATACCACACCAGATGGTTGCACAATGCCAAAAAAAAGGATTACAATAATTTTGTGTTATAATAAAAGTACATGATTTTAAAAGAAACTTTAATTACATTGCTTCAAAATAAAATCTTTGTCCAAAAAGGACTGTTATAGTAATTCTTATGTATATTGGAAATAAATTCAAACTAGAGAAAATGTCTTAGGTGCTACTTAATAACTTGTGGAATTTACTTTTACTAAAGTATTCATGTGGTAAAAAGACAGAGAAAGAAGATGATTTGTGTTATAGAAATTAAAGTATATGAAACAAGACACCATCTTCACTTGGACCAGGACAGGGGATTAGAATCATGCTGGAACTGGATAGTGTACATACCAACAGGGAGCAGGTGCTGCTTCTCACTTGCCTGAGCTGCTCGTGTCACCACTTGATAATCCCCCAAGTTTCAAGGGGGCTGGAAGTGTGTGGGCTAATAGCAATGCCATAATTTAAAATTCCCTTATTAACTCTACTTGTTTTATTTTTTTTTCTCATGTTAAAAGAGAAGATAGTGAAACTGGGTTTAACAATATTTCACAAAATATATCACGATCTTGTACTTGAAGGTGTAATTATTCTTTATGTTATGTGGCTGAATCCAGTAAAACCTGTAAACCTGATGGCACAGAACACATTGGACCTAGTACTCTCCAAGTACACACAATTAACCATTGGGAATAATAACTACTTGCTTTCAAGTGCTTCAACTTCTATGAATAAAATTGACTGTAACTTCTTGAAATATCTTTTGTTTGATGTGATGCTGTAGTTCATTTACCACTACTGCAGATCAAGCTAGATTTCAGATTTCTGGTGTGTCATGCATCTCTCTTCCATCACTGTACTTCAGTGCTTACTTAGTCTTATTTAACCAGTAGCACACCTTTAGGTTTCTTCATAAATGTCAGTAAAAGTTAATTTTCACTCTGTGAGTATGATTTTCTGCTGTACCCACAAACTTGGATGTTATTAATTGCTAGTTTAATATCGAAAGAATCTTCACATCTTTGCTGCTTGTATTTCCTTATCCTAAATTGTTCCTTGTTTCAAGATCCTCAGTCATACTTGTTTTCAGAGTGCTTGCATTTAGTGCAGTCTATCATTCTTTTTCACTAAGAGAAACCTCATTTTCTCTTTAAACCTTTTTCAATATCAGTATTTTATAGTGATGTATCAGTGACTCAACATTTCATGAACATTTCAGTTTGACTTCATTTTGGTTTAAATCAACTCAATTCTTATTTTGGGTAAGAAGAGGGAAGAAAAGAGTTTTCAAAAGAAATAATGATGTAATGATGAGGAAAAGAGATGGCTCCATTGGTTTGGGAATAAGGTTTTCTCAATATTTAGTAGAATTGAGGGAAAAAATGCATGTAGAGGGTAAGTATAGAGTGCTGTTCTCCCCAGCATACACATCAGCACTGGACATTGTTTTTTGGGTAGCCCAAGTCAAAGGTTGAGTTACCATTTTCAGAGCCTAAAGACAGGCTTTCTGTGCCATCAGTTCACTTTTTGTGTCTATTTAGCATGGCCTTCTCAACAACAGTTTTATAATAAAGTCAATGAAATAATTTAAATAAATAATTTATAAAACTTTGTATAATCAATATATATATTAGTTGAAGTACTTAAAATGGCAAAGCCCAGTCCCCAAAACATGTGACTTTCTAACATGTAAAGAAAATCTGGTATAGTTTGAGACTAGTAAACTCTTAATGAAAGCACAGAACTGTCACAAGGTGGAGAGGAATAGCTAATCTGTGCACTAAGACGTGTGTGTATTTTCTTGTTGTGGTAGTACTGAAGAAGGGTAAAAGAGTTTTTTCTTTAAGTTTTTATTTATTTTGGAACAGAGGTCATCCTTCTAAAGGTCACAACATACAAATAAAAATAAGAAGTTGAGCCAGAAATTTAGAATTAATCTATGGAAGAATTTAGAGTGGTTTTCTTTTAATGAATTACTAACAACTGCACGGTAATGTTTATGGAGGTTCTTTTTTTTATTCATGGTTCCTTAGTTTGTTTACTTGAACAAAACCAGAATTTTAAAATAGGATTCTGAAGGCAGAAGAGGTGATTAATTTCTCCAGGACATAGAAAATGTAGGTTATTTTCTTTAAGAAGGTCTGTAAAAACAATTGAAGCCTTCAAAGCTCATTTTTTTTTTCCTGAACTCAGTAATTAAAAGCTTTTCTGAATGTAAATTATAGTTCTTCATGAGGTGTTAAGAACAAAAGTAATGTGAACTTCCACTACAGAAGTGTGTGTACATTCCCACAAAAAAAATGAGTGTGAATCTTGTTTCCCATGAAACTTTCAGCCTGCAGTTTTCAGAGGAAAAAAGAGAATACCACAGTATTTTTATCATGGCACTAATCAAACAATGAACTGACTCCTTCATCATATTAGAAGATCCAAAGTACTGTTTTCTGCATGTTTGTCTGAAATTATTAAAGATACTGCTAGTCTTTCACACATGGGAAAACTGCAACCAAGGCATAAACTTGGAATGAAAATATCTGGAGATCTTCCCAGGATACACCAAAGAAACAAGATGGAAAGTAAGCAAAACAATACATTAAATTCTGAGCCCCTGAATTAAATGGAAAAGCTGCCACTAAGTTTAGCTAAGTATTGATACTACTGGGAAGGGCACAGTGTAATTGTCATTATGCTCCATGGACAGTGAGCTGCTCTGATAACAGTGTCAAAAAGTTACCCAGAATTTTTGATAGTTCAGGGGATGACAAGTGTGAGCAAAGTGAGGAGTACCTTCTTGTGTACAGAAAACAGAAAGTAATTTGGAATCACCATCTTGGAAAAGATGCTGCTCAAGGAGAAGTGATAGCATTTTAAAGGTTCTGACTGGCACAAGGAACAGAGAATAGAGAACAATTAGCCATACTCATATCAAAAGAAAATGGGCACAAAATAAATCAACAAGCAGCAGACTTAAAAAGAGAGTGCTTCATGAAATTTAAACCAAAAGATACTCTTAGCATAGGATGATTTGAATGCCAAGTATGCATATGTTAAAATTTAATAGAGAAATTCATGGATGAGAGGTCTGTCAAGCAGTGTTAAGCTCTAGCACAGAGAAGCAGCCTCCAGCTCAGAAGGCCCCTAAGCAGGGGAGTGCCAGAACGGACAGGATTTGCAAGGGGAGATTGTTAAGCTTTCCCTGTGTTCCAAAGGGTTTGCTGTTGGCACTAAAAGGTCAATATAAGAAGTTTTTCAGTCATTTCACTTGCTATCTCTGAGATAGCTCAGCTCAGCATGCCTGTTCTAGGACATCAAAAAAGGCTGGGGTTTGTCACTTTGATGGAGTTAGATGGTAATCTTCATGATAAAGGTGAATTTCTTCTGGCTCAGAAGACTGACTCAAAGCCATCTACATTATTTAAACCCAACATATGGACTGCATAAAGAATCCTGGGCATCAAGGGCTGTCTAGCAGCATAGAAGAGGTTATTTTTATAATGAACAGTACAAACAGGTGAGCCTCCTCTCTCAAAATAGGCCTCAAGCCTATACCCAGGAGCACAAGAAGTTGCCTGTTATTTCAAAACAGGGGAAAAAGCAGGCTTAACGCTTCCATGTGTAAAGAGACAGTTGATGAATCTAATTTTCTCAGTTCAAGAAACAGAGTGATAAACTGGAGTGGGTTCAGGGGAGGGTCACCAGGGTGTTGGACTGTGTAGTACTTGTTTTGTGTGGAGAGGGGAGGAAGCTGGACTTGTTCAGCCCGCAGAAGAGATGGCTGTGGGACCTGAACAGCAGGCTGGCAGGGAGCCTGGCCAGACAATGCAGTCAGTGGGGCACAGTCGGAGAAGTGGCAGTAGACATACATTAAAATAGGAGGATCTGACTGAATATGTAGAGAAAAAATGTAAGGATAATTAACCTTAAGGATTTGCAACATCTGTTCTTGAAGATTTATAAAATTTGACTGATAAAACCTTGAGCAATCTGGTCTGGATTCATTGTGACCCTGTTTTGGGTGTGAGGTTGGACAAGGAGTGTGCTGAGAGTCATTTCCAACCTGAATATGTCAGAGATTAAGGCCACTGACACATTAACTGTATTTGGATAGAAGATAATATTTTGGAGAATGCAAAGGAAATCATTATTCTCAGCACTTGCACTAGGAATTGGATAGTAGGGCAGTAGTACAATGCAATATCCTAGAGAGGAAGAATGGCATGGGATTATAGCTGCTGACTGAAGATTTTTCATTAAAACCTTTTGGATCAGTAGTGGCATAGCAGTAGCTACCTCTAGTTTTGACTTCACAAAAGAGCAAATAATTCTACTTTCTGCCATTTCTGTCCTATCTGAAATGTATGCTCCATAATGATGTGGATCATTATCTGTTAGTTTTCAGTGAATATGGATGTAAACAAACATACTCTGTATACGCCTGTAACCTGAGGCAAAAACTTTAAGCAGATGGAGTCAAAATAACTGATTCTGGCACTGGAACAGGTTTACTAGAGAAGTTGTGGATGCCACAATGCTGGCAGTGTTCAAGACCAGGTTGGATGGAGCTTTGAGCAGCTTGGTCTAGTGCAAGGTGTCCCTGTCCATGGCAGGATGATGGGAGCTAGATGACTTTTAATGTCCCTTCACACCCAAACCATTTTATGATTCTAAACCAGCTTTGCAGAGACAGGCATGTGTATGTACATAGTGAGGAGCAATCTCAGTCTTGGTTCAATATTGAAAGTTCTGGCTTGTACAATGTTTATTCTACAAGACCCAAAGGAACGCTGGGGCTTCAAGCTACCACTAAGACTTAATGTTCCCTGTACCCAGTAAAGGAAACAGCAGAGATGGATGCATGTTATAGCAATATTTCTTCTATGTTTTTGGCAAGGATTTAGTTTAAGGAACTCTTCCTGTTTCATTATTTCCTACAGACGAACTGCTTTCCTCTTTGGGTTGCAGTTGAATAATCACAGAAGGATGTAAGGGAAACAGATGATATTAACAGAGGAAGAGTGATATCGAAACTCACAATTTTTTAATCGGTGATTCAAATAAATATTTTTAATCAATTTACAGCCAGGAACCGCGGCGGTTCCAGGCGAGCATCCCATTTGGGCGGCAGAAGCCTCGCGGGGCCGGCCGGGGCATCTCCGCTCTCTGCCAGCAGAGGGCGCGCGCGGCGCAGCTCCAGAGCCGCCTCGGGGCCGGAGCAGCGCCCGAGTGCCCCGGCACAGCCACATCCCCCAAACATCGCTCGCAGAAAGTTCGCATTCCCGCCCAAATCATGGCACAGCAAGAACTTCGGGACTTGGTGTGTAATATGTGAATTATTTATCTTTTTAAAGCTAAGTATGTGTCAGTTTTAAATCAAGATTTTCAAAACTAAAATGAATTGTTCCGAATCTTGCTTTTTTTGTCAAGCTCTGTCACTACTGATGGCACCATTGCTTTCCAAAGCATTCAAGCCTATGATCCAGTGCCATCATAAAAATTTCCAATTCTGTAGATATGCACAGCTAGAACTTACTTAAACTCTGCTATTTCTTCACTATATATTCAAGAAAGAATTCTTTTCTATCAATGTATGACTAACTTACCTAAAACATTCTTTCCAATATTTGCAACCACAGCATTTTCATTCTGAACTCTGATGAACTTGGTAATTCAAGAACAGATAGAAAGTCATAATAAATATCATTCTGTTAATCTTTTCACCTTAATCTTCCAGTCTCTTCTGTTGGTCTTTTATTTGAGCAACCTGATCTAGTGCAAGGTATCCCTGCCCATGACAGACAAGGTGTCCCTTGTTACATGACAGACACACTAACAGGAGTTTGTACAATCCTGTATCTCTTCTACGTATTGACAGACCCCAGTGACTGTTCTCCTTCCCTTATTTCAGCAACTATCAACCATTCTGCTTTGTCACAGAGCACTCAGTTCATTTGCTGGATTTTGTCCCCATTTTTTGGCACAAAAATAAAGTGATAGAGATAGTATTTTTCAGTGCAAAATACTAGAAATGTACAATTTTTTTTGTAAAATGATACATGGCAAGTTTTCACTTAAATGATTATGTGCTTGTACTTATTTTGTGCATATATTTGTTTTGATGTTAAAAACCTTTCCACTTCTATTTTTCACTGGGTTATTCTTTGCTTTCTTACAGTCACCAAATTAAACAAGTCTACCAGAAGTTTTGCTCTATTTAAGGTAACCGTTGGCTACAATGTCTCCAAAGTTTTAGCCAGAGGAAAGACCAGTGCCCAAAAGAACCAGGTGCACAGGCAGTACTTTCTGCAGAAACCAAGGACATCAAAATACCCCACAAAGCTTGTTTTTAGTCACTCCAAGAAGAAAAACCCTGGTGGGAATCTGGTATGAAGAAGAGTTGAAAATAAACCCAGATGTGTTGGTAGCCAAATTTTTTGACCCTCATTTTGTTGCTAACATTTTCCTGCTTTTTCCATGTTGGCTGCATAAGAGATGTAGAGCAAGTACAGTCTGCAAAGAAGACACAGTTTGCTTTCTGTGTCAGCAAACTTACTATTCCAGGAGGGTATTTTTTTTGGCATGGGACTGATCTTTGATTAGCACAGAAGACTCTTCAGGACACCTAATAGAAGTCTACACACAGGGCAAGGTCACTGAGAAAAATGAAGCTGAGAGGTTTGAAAGTACATGACAGGAGGATGCCAGCTGGGCACAAGTGGAAACAAGAGAGGTTCCAAGTGGATGTGAAGAGAAATTTCTTCACCACGAGGACAGTCAGACAGAGGAGCAGGATGCCTGCAGAGATGTAGCCTCCCTCCTTGGAGGCTTTCAAGCCCTGACTTGCTTCACTACCTGCTGCTTATTACTATTGTTGTAGCACTTCACACCAGTACTCTTACACTGGTAACGTCATTCTGCTGTAGATATTGCTCAAATTTCTCCCTGCCTTACCTGGTGTAATCAGTTAATTTCCAGTTTCTTTGTTACATTCAGTGTCAGTTCAACTTTGCCATGTTTGTGCATAGTCTCCAATGTGTAAACTCTATGATGTTACAATATAATGTCATTCAGCAGGTATGTAAGTTTTGCCCTGTTTTCTACAATGACAACAACATAACTTATACTTGTTGGTCTTCCATAAATTAGTTCATTTGTATTTTTGTGCTCTTTTAAGTTCAGTGTGTGTGTGATATTTTCTAGCATTCTACAGGTTGATTTTCCAATGTGTAAGTATTTGTATTATGACTTTTAATATATTCACCATCATCTTTGCTCATGTGTGGTTTCATGTTGATGACCTTTGAAGTTCTAGCCATTGCAGATGTTATCAGGTTTTATTCCATTTGGGTTTTACTGTGTTGACTTTTGGTATCATTCAAAAAAATAATACACTACTTCAATTGAAAACATGAGCACTTTCTAAAACACACCTGGCATCCAAAGGATAGCTTTCTAAATAAATCATTCATTTTGGTTGTTACTATCTATTTTCTCCTCAACAACAGGGTTCTCTAGCAATATCTATATTGGTTTTTTGAGAGAATTCATATGCCTGCCACGGAAATTGGACTGGTTTTATAAGCAAAGCAGGTCTGCAAGCAAGGTCTCAATGCACATTTTTGTATGAGAGAAAGCAGCTCTGAATGATAGTAGTATACTATCCTACTTGATAGTAGTGAGTAATCAAATATTTTTGAAAAATTAGCAGTTACAAGTTAGATCAGGCATTGCTAAGCAATTTCAAAATTTGTTTCAATCCTACTTTTCCTATTCCAGTTTTCCAGTTGTCAGAAAAATAATGTTCTCACATGTACTTAGAACATTCCCTTAAAATTTGGAGATTGCTCAGCTGGCTTGCTGCAAAACTATCGCATTACTGTGAGATAAACATCATTAAATTGAGTGCAAGGCTTTGCTTTCCTCGGCTAGAAAACATTGTGAACAGCTTGCTGTTGACGTGAAAATGATTGAGTAGGAAATAATGGTACATCCATTTTTGTAGAGCCATTAAGATTGCCCAGGAAAAAGGTGATACAGTGAAATAAAATATTGGATTTTATTTGTGGGAGCAAATACTGCAGAGGTAACCTTACTGAGCAGCACACAGCATCTTGGAAAGCTGAAACTTTTTACAAGAGGTAACAATAGCTTCACACACACTGGGATGGCTTTAAAAAAGTTGGGATCTAGCAGTAAGAAATGCTAAGTATCAGTAATGTAGCTGCGTTGCTGCTTTATATGGTATTGATTGTGTGGCTCTGCCATTGTGTTAGCTTCCACTGTCCAAGCATTCTTCTTGCTAATTGATGTCAATGAGCAGGAATGGTTCCAGAAAAAGACTCCAACCAACCAAAAAACCTACCTACCACAAAACCACAGTGCTTTGTAGCAAAAAACATGAAATAAAACAAAAGCTCCTCAGTCCATCTTTGTTATTCAGAAAGAGTTGAATGGCCTAAATTTGTACACAGAAAAAAGACTTCTGATGCCATAAGATTATTTAACAGATAAAGGCATATCATAGTCCAAGCAAGCAGCCTCTTTCTTGTATATTTATTTCTTAATTGTGCTCTCTCTGAGGATGACAGCAAGCACTGGTCATACTTTGTGCCTAGAGTGAGATCCTGGCTTCCCTGAGGTCTCCAACGCTCCTAACTCACAGCAACAGCTGCTGAGGGGAGGTCACAGAAAGCAGGTGTGACATTCTGGCCCAAACTAAGTTTATGCCAGAGAATACTCTGACTTCGTGAATTCAAAATTTCACTTTAAGTAAAAAATCTACCAAACTTCCCATGCTCAGCAGAAAAACAGAGGTGTTTTACTTGCACTGACTTTTTAGCTCTCTTTTTCTCATTTTTTCCAGTGAGATCCTGGAGTGGAGCTATATAGCACTGGCATCCTGCAAGCAGCACAGGAGAGAACAAACATGGGCTAAATAAGCAAATCTCACAGCAGAAGGCAAGGTCATTAATGGAACTGGGGTCATTCCTGTGGGAGAAAGTTTATTTCAGGAAAAACAGTAAGAAAAGGAATTACAAAAATTTATTTGTACATAAGGATTCTTTAATATGCTTAAAAATATTTCTGCTTTTAAATGAACCATGCTAACATTTCTTTTTAAGTGTTATTTAAGCAGAAATTAAGTTAATGAAGCTATTTTCAGGAGGGTTTCTCATTGTGTTATTGTAATAGTGAAGGGTATTTTTTCTATTTTCATTTTTTCCTGACTTGTGGCGTTCTTGGTCTTAATGCTGATAAGTTTATATAGGTGAGCAGTGTTAGCCTCCCATGTGCTAAATGTCATCCTGCCTCCTGCCCCTTTTCCTTCTATGGTTTTCCTTGCCTTGTCTCTCCAGTCTAGAGACAGCTGTCATCATGCAGGAAGGCAAAGGACTGGGGAGTTTGATGGGACAATTTTTGAACTCTAAGTGATGGCAATGACATAGACTGAGAAGTATTTAAGACTTCTGAATTGACTTCTGACACGAGAAATTATAGTAAGGTAGGGATCTGAGCAGTTATGATTACCTCAGTACTGCCTGGATCTAAAATGCAAGTAGAGAATGCTCTTTTACAAATATTAATGTTCATCTTTAATAAATCACAGGAGTGGAAGTCCTCCACTGAAAATACTACTTAAATTTTTATCATCTCCTACATAATAAAGTTAGATTATATTTAAAAAGGATATGCACACCTTTGCTATAGGCCAAGGTGAGTTTGTGTTAATGAAACTCTTGAGGAGACCTGGTCCAAAAGTAAATGGAAGGTCGTTATGTAGATGTAACTGAAAATTCTTATTTAACCATGTCTTCTGCAGGCAATGCTTGTGGAATATTCCTTTAAGTCCTCTGAACATAGAATTTGACTCATTTATTAATATCAGCCCAATTTACTTTGTGAACAATTTACGTAATTGTAAAATGTGTTGCAGTAGTGTAGCTCATTTTTGTAGTTAACTTTCAGCCATAAAAGGAGTATAAATATTTCTAAGTACATAAGATTACCTTATCTAAAGATATCTAAAAGCTGTGCTGGTCATAAAGTTTATTTAAACTGCTTAAAAGTCCACAGACTCTATAAAACCTTAAATCACACCCAGATTCAGTTCAGAAACTGAGGTGTCATGTTGAATTTAAGAACACTCTCACTCTAAAATCAAGAGAGAGAACAGTTAACCCCAAATCTGTATTTTCCAAGGGAAATTACACCTTTAGACATCTCAGTTGCCTCACATGACTTGCATTCAGGTTTCAGCCCACTTGCTGTTTGCTTACACGTGTAGACAGAAGCACAGCTCCCTTCTATAATTCCTTTGGCCTGAACTAACAATGCTTAAATCTGGATTTAAACTTGTGACTAAACTACTTTTGGGTTATTAACTCGGTGGTCTTCACACCGCAGGAACACAGAAAATCAAGTGAATGTGTGTATAATCCTGTGTCTTGCTGTAATTCAGAAGTGTGCTTGGATATAGACAGTTTCTTTCTTTGTGGACTGGTAACCCTTCTCCAGAGGTTTGCTGGGATGTGCCCCAGGCAGACATGGGATACACTCAGACTCCCACTGATTTATGCAGTAAAGCTCACGACTAGGGAGGACTCTGAAGGAGGCTTGCCAGATTTGTCATTTGGAACCAGGCTAGTCTAATTTGGCAGTCAAACCCAGGTTCTGATTGCAAGAAGTAATTCTGTGGGAATGATCAACCCTGTGTAACAGCAAATGTGTGCCTCATTTTTGGTTATGTATTCTTCTTACAGGCCTTCTGTGGTTAGCGGGCTTTTTTTTGTTTTTGTTTGTTTGATTTGTTTTTTCCCCACTCCTGCCAACAGGCTTAGTGTATTCTGTTTTAACCTTTTTTTTTTCTAATTTTGTTCTCCAGGCATCAAATCATCCCTTGAAGTAAACTTTGAAGTTCCCTAAAGACCTGTGAAGTATCTGCAACTTATCAACAGTTCCTTAAAGAAGTAACCTCTATTCTAAGTCCTGGGAAATGGAACAATATCCAAAGAGGAGAGACAAGCTCAATGTCACTGATGAATCTTTGAGCAACTCAGTCCTAGAACAGTTTGCAAGTTGTTATTTTTTAACAAATTTGACCTTTTATTTTTAACACATGAACTTCTTCACCCATAGGTTTGAAAGCATGTCAACCTATGATTGTTCATGCTAAAAAAATTGGACAAACACAATTTTATTACAAAAAAGTTGTTTCTTTGTGAAAAGTATCTCCCCTTGTAGAAGCCCAGAAGATAAAGAGCTGATGTGTATGTCTCATGCACTGATACGGGTGGAGCCAATCAAGGATTGTTGGAAATAATGCACTGTGAGAAAGAACAAGATGTGGCTGGAGAAAAGGGGGAAACATGGAGGTGAAGCAGCACTTTCCTGGGGAAAATGTCCTTGTTTGGACTCCTGGAGATACATGCAATGCAGTACAGCACTGGAATCAGGTGGAGAAACTGGCATGGACTAAGGGAGGATCAAAACCACCCAGGATCCCTGAAGCGCTTCTTTCCTGTGGTCCTTGAGAACATCTGCTGGGAAGGGGGGTGGGTGGAGCCCCTCCTTTCCCTCTCTTCTTTGGCATTACAACTTTTAACTATTAACTGTTTTATTATTCTCAAATATTAATTACTGTATCAATATTGATTACTGTTTCAATTTTTATCAGCACGAATCATACCTATTTACCACACCTCCAACCCATTTCCAGAAAAGTCAAGGAGAATGAATTGTACATGCTAACTGACTTACTAGAGAGAAAGAAACGTAACTCTAGGCCTACAAGGGCAACAAAAAAGCATCTCCACAAACTCTTGGAGCATCAGCTGGATCAACACTGGAGTCAGGACTGCCCTCGCTCCCTCCCTCCCTCCCTTCCTTCCTTCCTACCTCTCCTTCCTTCCTCTCCTTCCTCTTCATCATGTGCTTACCCTAGGAGGCAGAATGTGAAAATGTTCATCATGTAAAAATATAACCTCACTAAAGAGTTGCAGGGTGCCAGTCTAAGCTGTTTGAACATAGCTGGTTCCAGCATTAATAATTGGTTCCAACACAATTATTTGATGCCTAATTGGCAAGATTAAGTACACAGTTTGCTAACAAGATTTATCTGGGTTCCACTTACCAGGAAAGGGAAGAAACCAAAGCAGTTTGTAGCAACTCCAGGCTTCATCAAAATGGCATTTTCATGCTAAATCACTTGGCCTTGCTCCAAAATTAAATGTCTCCATTGTGTACAAACCAGTTTTGACATGCCAAAAATAAACAATGTAGAGATTGAGGCAAATGGTACTCTTGATACATTACATGGCTACATTTATTTTAAGAACCTTCCATTTATTTAAATAGTAGCCTTTCTAGGAGGTAGCACTGGAATTTTCATTCCTAGTAAACAGGAAAATTTGCGTGAATCGCAGTGCATAAACACACAAATAGTTGTGCAAACATGGCCTGATAGGTTCTCCCTTTGGACTGTCATCTTCTAGTAGTGCTGAAATCATCAGCTCCCAAAAATACATAAATACACAGGGTGATACAGACATTGATTGCAATATGTATAGGTCAGTAGGCTGGTTTAGAGGGCACGTGACAGCCAGATCTTTTTCTCTCTTTTTGCATGTACTTCAGTCTTCTAGCTGCAGTCTTTTAGACACTACTGAATTCATGGTTCTTTCACATTAGAGACCATAACAAGATAGCTCTAGGCTTACACATCAAGCTTACATAAAATCTACAAAACTACTTTCTTAAAAGTATAATGGTTAAACCTTGAGACTTTTACTCCTAGATGAGGGGAAAATAAAGTACGTGAATGCAGAGATACAGATTAAATAGGCACTTATTATGAATTTTTAGATTATTGTGCCTATTTATTCAGCAATAAATGTATATAAAATACTTGTCATTTTAATATTTCATTTTTATGTTGCTTGGCAGCACTGAAATAGCATAATAGTAAATAGATCTGCATGAACTCCAAATCCTGGATGGGTGAATATAATTGTAGCTACTGTGTGTTGATAAAACTGATGGTCACTATATATCAGTTAGTACGGCATATGCAAATTTAAAGAAGTTACTTTCTGAAAATTTGAAACTCTTTATAACTGGACCTAAAAAGTGGGTTATTTATCATAGTAGTATTCCATTTTTAAATACTATTTGGGCAAATTTGCTGGCTAGAAAGGATACAGCAGTAGGAGACACCGGCTGATACTGAGACTTGAGAACTCTTACATATATTTGTTACAATTTAAAATCTCTGCTTCATCTTGCTGAAGTTGCAAGAAAACAGGCATGGAGTGCTCTCTGAGCTGAAATAATTCTGCCCATTAAACCTGCAGGTTTATACAGCCTAATCTATTTGTAGGATTTTTAATTTTGCTGATATCTCTTTTTTTGCTCTTCAACTTCCTTTTCCTAATATTTGCACTGTATAAATTAACAAATTTCAATTTTATATTAAATTAACACATTTTACTGATTTATAGATGCTTTCAGACTGTGTGTAGGATTTTACTATATTCATGTAGAAATACTGGGCAAATTGCTACACTTCCCAGCAAAGCTGTCTAAAACCTGGCTATGACCTTTTCATTATGTATAATGACTTTTAAAAACAAATGGATACTTCAATCTAAAACAAGCCAGAAGACGTGCTTTCACTTGTTTTAGAAAATTGCCTTTCAGCTCTTCTTTTCCATAATCAGCTGTTTGACCACTTACTTTTTTCTTGTGCAATACCAAAGCCACCATAACGCATGTATTTTCTGCTTTACAGGTAGGGCAGATTCCATATGAAGGCAAGAAGAGGAAGAAGAACTGCGGTGAACTTTAATTTTTTTTTGGTGTATCTTTGGTTCATGAAACAATAGAACTTGTTGCAAGTTGTTTAGGGTATGGCAATATGTATATATATCGATACCCATAGGAAGAAAAGGGAAAGTGTGCCTTTCACTAGATAAGGAACATTTTATTGCTATTAATCTTAGCATTGTTTCTCTAAGCCTGGACTGATGTTTTACTGAATTCTACAAATCCAGAAGTATTTCAGGTTTGAATAACTTAGCTTGTGATTTTTTGAACTAAAACTTTAAAGAGTAGTATATACTACATTTCTCAGTATATACTGAGAAATGTATTTTTTTTGAATAATAACGAATGCTGTTCAAAGCATATGATACAGCTATACAGCTTTTGGCATGTTTGTGACTGGTAAATATAAGCAATATATCACAACATTGCTTTATTTACTTTGAAATGTGTATATTTTGAATTAAAATGCCACTATTAAAAATATGATACACATTAGAACCAGATAACATGAAACATTGTGAATGATTATATTTTTGAGATTGGGTTTATCAGTAGCATTGGAATCCAAGATAAAGAATGTACCTTTTTTTCTTTCTTTTTTTTTTTTTTTTTTTGGTTGCTGTACCATTATATTTACTACCAATTGGTTATTTTAGGACACATTGTAAAGTGTCAAAGAGTAGAGAAAAGGCCTGAGCAAAGACAACAAATACCACAAAACTATAATGGTAAGTATTCTGTCTGTATTTTTTTGGAGTTATTTTGGCCCCTCTACTGAAAATCTGAGAGCTGCTTAAGTATGCAGTAGAAGAAGTAGCAGTTGGGTTTTTTCCTTTTTGTCTCCAATAGCAGAAATGAAGTGACATCCAGCTTTTCTGTTGGCTTTGCTGCTTAGGAGTGCTCAGTATGTGTGCACATGCATATAAATAATTCCCTTTTTTATGTAGTTTTTGCCAAAGTGCCCTCATTTGAGTGACATTTTTGCTCCATTTACATCAATGTTAAAATTTCCATTAGCTTCCCCGGGGCTGGGATTCCACCTGTTTCGTCTAAGTTCACCATAGTTCAGTCTCATGTATTTAAAGGCATTTATATTTTAATTGCTTCAGTGGAATGCAGTTGTCGTGACCGGGAAATCTTGCAGAGGGCAGAAAGGATCATCTGGCAAGGAACAATGCCACATAAGGGCTTACTCAACAGAACAGAAACACTGAGCACTACATTCAGCGAGAAATTGCGTGGTAAGGGGCGTTTCAAATTAATCTCCTTTTACAAAACTTTTTTCAAGTAGGATACTGCTGCCTTTAAAGCCTTTTGTCCAAGTTTACAGCTTCATTCCTGCATGCGTGTTGTTGTAAGCAACAGTTTAAAACGTGGGTCTAACGAGATGGAGGCAAATCTGTTAACACCACGCAGAGAGCGAATTATGCAACTTGGCTGGTTTGGATAACTAATCATGACAAGAAAAGAAACAAAGGGTGAAAGTGAGTGTTAGCAATAAAGAAAAGTTTTATATAAAAAAAGTCAGTGCTTTAGCCCACTGATTCTCTCACCTTTTCCCTCTGCATCTTGCCTGCAACTGTAGTTGTAGTAAAAGCTGTTCAGTGGAGCAGTTTTGCCTTGGCACAGGAGATGGAATGTTCTCTGCATGTCTGTGCTAAGTATGGCTTCAAACCTAAATTTCTCTACTTTCTGCTTCTTGGTGTATTTTCCTTGACTATTTCCTGGATCCAGGTCTAATTCTGCCTTCTGTGTGCTTTAGCTAAACTCTGAGATAGCTGGAAAAATATGTTGCTGCAAAGAAAGTTGGGATATCATCCATTGGCTGCTGCTGCTTCAGCCTATCAGTTTTCCCAGTACTTCCCAGATCTAAAGCAGAAAAGACAATGTATAGACATTTTCTCTAGTGTGCATCAGTAACTGCAGGTGAGGAAGTGTTTGGGATTTCTAAGCTGTTACTGGGAACAACAGATACGACACCAGTTGTGGCTTTCCTTCCTATATTATGGGAGACACAGAGAAACCAGGTTTTGGAGGTCGTGACAGAGGTTTTTAAACAGTAAGGTTTTTCTTTTCCCCAATTTCCATGTCACTAGTCGTTCAAACTGGTTTTAATGATGTCAACAGTGTTGTCCATAAATACATATGATGGCAGTCCCTAATGTGGTGCTCCTCAACTAGTATAAATGCCTGTAATTCCTTTCATTTATGCGAACTGGAATAATCCTGTTTAGTTGAAGATGTGGCCCAGAGTACAGGAAGTGTATGTATTAGTCAGAGAAGGTTGTAGCAGTTTCTAATTCTTCTACTTATTGCTTTCATGCAGATGTAAAGTATTTTTTTAAGTTTACATGGTCCAAATAATGTATTTAGTTTTCTATTTGCAGTGTCAGTATTTTGCAAGGGAAGCAACATCCTTGCTTTACAGGCAATGAAGATCATATTTGGGTCTGGACCTTGAAGCATTAATGAAATTTTAAGAAGAAGAAATATTTCTTTAAAGGATAAACTGATTGTATGTGCAAACTCTTATGCAATTAAAATGCTTAGCAACTTCAGAGCTTATATTTGATTGAAATTAATTAGACTGTTTATATTCATGTAAAGTAGATGAATCCAGGTGTTTAGGACATGTAAAAAGAAGTAAAAAAAATAGAATCTTGTGGCTTATAAGAGCAATGAGAAATGCAGTTCTTCTCAAATTAAAAAAAAAGAAAGATGATGCCTTTTATTATGGGCAGGCTTTTCACAAAGGGTGTTTCAACTGAGGATCTCACAACTCTGAAATACAGAATTAGGGCTCAACACTGAGGCCTTTATCAAATGAACAGTCTGAAGGAGAAGAAGAATGCTCCGATGATTTGTCAGCTGTGGGATTGGGCTCTTGCACCTCACCCTGAGAGGTAAGACAGCTTTACTTTCTGTAATTTTCAGAATGAGCAAGCAAGAAGTGTGACTTGCCTAAAGTTACACCACAAGCCTGTGGCAAGCCGTGGAATAAAACACCCCAGCAGATGTGTACATAAGCTGCAATTTCATCTTTCTCTCGTGATTCTAAGTTGGGAAGAACAACAACTGTTTTGAAATTCAAACCAGGAAGATAATCATGTCTTTCCATGTGATTTGTTGGTTATACTGGCTAGTTATCTTGATTGAAATGAGGAAACACTGAGTAAACAAAATCTGCTGAGTGGGTGGGAGGAATTGGGGTATGGGAGCTAGGGGTAGAAGAAAGTTTACCCTATATATTTTCTGATCTGAAGACCAATTGGCTAAATTGATGTTAAGCTGATAAATTTTCATATGACCACCTTCCTTTTTTTTCTCCCGTTAGAATAATTCAACTAGAAAAAGGTAAAATATGTCTTGGATATAAATAAATAATATACTGAGGCCCTACTCTCTGTCTTCTATATATCTGTTTCTAGTTGTTTTACTTCTCTTTGTCCTTCTATCTGGTTCACATCTTTGAAGTGCAATTCAGAAAACTGCCACAAGCACACTTGGAGAACCTGACAAAAGTGCAGTTTGGCAAATTCAGCTAAGAGCCAGTGGCAGTGCTCAGTCTCACCATGCCATCGCAGACAGATGATATTACAAGTGCAAGAACATTCAGGTTTGTAAATGATAGATTTTAAAAGGCAGAACAAATTTCTGTAATTCACTGTGCATTACAGCATCAGTGCCATAAATAGGTGTACTCTCTTGGTTGCTTGCATGGCTGATTTTTAGATTTATGGTGAAGTATATAAAAGTATCTAAAATTAACGTATGCTTACACTTGAAAGATAAAAGCTAGTTTCTGCCAGTATAATAATGTACATAATTGGTTCTTCACAGCTAGAAACCAGATACTCTTTCATTCATGCATTCATACCACGGCTGTCTAATTTATGGAACTGCTGAGAGGGTGCTTTTAGAGAGGTAGGGGGAAGGAGAAAAAAACTCCAAACATTTCTTACATTGTTACCTGACTTGGGATGCACATATATAATTATGTAAAATCTGTGTCTGGGTGGCTGTTTGTTCTTTCCTGCAGAGTATTCTGTGCTCACTGAGTGGGAGGGTCACACTGTGAGACTAATAAGGACAGAGCTGCATCCCCCTCTACCACTCTTTGGAGACTCACTCTAGCAACTCCTCGGCACTACAGCAGCTCTGTACAGGCATTTTCAGTGCTTCTGGGGGACACACCAATAAAAAAATTAAAGGTAAGCCACTCACTATGTGTAGTCAATTATCTAAACATCTTACATGTGCACAGTTACACATGCTACACTATTCCTGGCTTGTTTTGAGGTGTTTTTGTTCAAGGGTTTTTGGTTTTGATTTCCAAAATTGTCATTTAAGTTTGTCATTGCTAATATTAACTATGTCTTATATAAACATGATGTATACCGTAAGTTTTTAACGTACCGTAATCAGCCTGTGCCATAGTATTCTGCTCATGATTGTGTAAATACATTGTATATGCTAGTGGGTGACAATAGGTGTACGCTAAGATATGCAAATAAAACCAGCCCTGCTAAATGAGCAGTCATTTACAAAACTGATTAAACTGTTGCGAATTGCCACTGTGCTGATTGTGCATATATTAACATGTAAAAGCCTACCTTGTAGCTGGCGCGCGTGCCGGTGGCCTGCCCGCAGCGGGAGGAGCGCGCTGGTGAGCGAGCAGCGGGCTCGGGCGGGCAGTGCCCGGCGGGGAGGGGGCACCGCGCCGCCCGCGGCCCTGGGGCACAGCCCGGCCCAGGCCCGGCCCCGTGGGGCCGATGCCGCCCCCGGCCGGGGCAGCCCTCACCTGCTGGCCCGGGCAGGTGCCGGTGCCGCCGCCGCCCCGGGGCTGCCCCGCTCGCAGGCGCCGCCGGCCGGGCGGGCTCCGGCCCCGCTCCGCCCCGGGGCTGCGGAGGAAGCGGCGGCGGCCGCCTGCACTCGCTCGCTGCCCGGGTCCCGGCGGCCGGGCAGGGGCCGCGGGAACGGGGCGGGCGGCGGAGGGAGCCCGGAGCCGGAGAGCGGCTCCGGCAGCGGGGCGGGGGCGCTGCCCGGCTGGGAGAGCTGCCCGCTCGCCTTCCCGCCCGGGGGCTGAGCCCTCCCTCCGGCAAGCGCGGCTCGATCCGAGGGACACGGCGCTGCCGGCTGGAGTCCGCGCTCCGGGGGCTCGCGTGGTGCGCGGGCGCTCCGGGGTGCGAGGGAGCGGAGCCTCCCGGAGCCGCCGGCGGGAGAGAACCCGAGCCCGGAGGTGCGGCGGCAGCAGCGAGGGGGTGGCGGTGCTGGTGGTCAGAGCCCTACTCAGGGCAGATGCTGGTGATCAGAGCCCTTCAGAAAAGCAGAGCTCCGGAGCGGCAGCTCTGCTGAGTTCCCGATGCCTGCTTGTAAAGCAGGTGCAGGAAATTAAATGATAATTCATTTGAACATGTATTCGCTTTGCTGCTGGTGGGCAGGCTAGAAAAGTTAATCATGATGTAGTTGCTGTCAGCATATGACAGAATAGCTTTCATGATAAATAAGGTGCCTTGTGAAAATAATTATAACAATTGCATCTTAGGTATGTGATTTCCTTTTCTTACAGAAGATGTGATTACAAAAATATTAGATATTTTCTGTGTTTCATTAAATTCATGTGTGTTTATACCTAGCAGTTGGCTTAGAAAGAAGCTTTTGTCCTCTAATGACAGTACCAGTTTGTGTTGTTGAAGCCTGTACTTTTGTGAGATTTAAACTAGAAATTCAGTATAGGCTGCTCTAGGAACTTTGCAAGGTGGAGAAATACTGCATTTTGGTTTCTTTTGTGGTTAAACAATTGCATGTTGCCTTTGTTCCATTTGAGGACTACCTTAGCAGTCACTGTAAGTGTTGTGACACCAAACAGTTTAACTAATATATTGAATTTTGAAAAATAATTTGCTGAGAAATATAAAAGAAAATTAGTAATTACTAATGAAATGAACATTCAGTGCCTTTAAAATTAATATCTCCAAGTTAGTATTTCTAAGGTGCTACTTTTGCATTCATTAATAAAGGACTAAAAAGGAGTATATTTATCATTTATTTCCAAAGTGGCATAAATCTTTTTTGTAGCTCCTTAAACAGATAAATTATACACTTGTATATGACTAGCAACTTCCTATTCACAGTTTAGAAGTTCTTGTTTGCAGCATTCTGACAACGTGAGGTGAGAAGAATAAGATGAGATTGTTCTGAATATGCTTATTTTTTGTTTCAGATTTGTAGCTGTTTGTTCACATGTGTCCAGGGGGAGATGAAGTACATTGGATCCTGCATAGTTTGGCTTTGTATGGCAGTCTTCCTCCTTCCTGCTTCTACTTCTCTGGCTGTCAGTGACCACACAGGTACTTCCATTTTTCTTGTCCATCAGAGGTGTAAATCTCAGTACTGAAAAATTTTTAGCAAATAACAAGAGGATATAGAAAATAAACAATATGAACAAATAAAATTGTACAACATTGTTTTAATCTCTTTTCTGAAATGAACTGAGTTTGAAGCAGTTCCAGAGCAGCCTTTTTGCTTCCTGTGCTTGGTAGATTCATGTTTGAAGGTAATTGTAGTTCCTAGGAGTTTCATTTTGTACTTTTCTTTTCCTACCATACAAAACAAGATTATGAATCAGAGTTTGCAAAACTTTTGTGAACAAAATCATGTGGCTTTATTAGTGCAGACCAGTTATCACATTAACCTAAACAGTCTAATGCTCATGTTAACTGCACCTCTACTTAATCCCTAAACTGGGTTATATATTTCACACAGAGAGAAAAAAACCCTTTTTTTCATAAGAAGATGGAGGAAAGAAATAAAAAGATATTGTTTAACTTAAAAGCTGTTTCCCATCTTCTGCAAATTTTCTCATATTTCTCTGTTTCCTCTTTCTTTTACTTTCCACATGTTATCTAGTGTTCTCACTTAAACTCTACATTAACTCTCCAGAATGTGGCAAATTCTGTCTTAAAGACACATCATATGTGCTTGTCAAATATGGAACATTAGTTTATAGAATTACTCAGCCTCAGCAAGTACTTCAACTTATTATAATTTTCTACAATTATTAGCAAGGAGAACATGTTTATTGCTATTTAAATTGACTTGGGCTTTTTCTCAAAAATAAAATTAACTCTTAGTAACGTTGCTCCTTTCCAGAAATCTTATGAAAGATAATAGAAACTATACACACAACAACAACAACTTTGAATTTCAATAACTCATTTATAACGCAGGCCCAAGAAATTTAAAAGTCCATGACTAGGAAAATAATCCTTTTACTACCCTTGGAAAATATAAACAGTAATAATGAATAAATAATAAGTGTAATGTGTGGGCTCTGAGGTAATAATAATGCATTGTGAAGAGCCAGAATTTAAGTCAAAGTCTTTTTCCCCTTGTATTTTAGGGCAGTGAGGCTAAGTGCTCTGCTGATGAATTATTCTTAACCCCTCTGAGAGAGCAAGCCTACATCATAACTGTGAAATCATTCTGTCTGAAAGAAGATAAATAGGTTTTATTCTGTCATTGCTAGGTAGTGGGTTGCAGAAGGGAAGTTTTTAAAGTGCTAAAATAGTGCGAGTACGGAAGGTTCCCAAGTGATATAGACTGAAAACTGTTAACACAAAATTCCAGGAAGCATTGTCTCTTTTCTTTTATATTTTTTTTTCCTAGTGAAATGATGCCTTAGTAAAAGTTGGGCCAGCCACAGAAGATGTGTCAGGTACTCTGAACTGTGAATAAACAGTGTATCTGAACTGAGGAGTACATTCTGTTAGAAGTTTGTAGCTAAGCAGCCCATGGTGAAGTTGCAGTTTTCCTTAGCCTGATTGCCACAAATAGATCAAATATGGGTCCAATTGAACTGTGAGGAAGAAAAGGAGAGGTTGAACCTCTCCTGGAAATAACTGAGGGTGTGCACTTGAAAGAGGCTTCTTTGGTTTGTGGAGGTACAGGCAGATGGTGAGCAATAACAAGCTGATAGCTGCCAGCTTGAGCGGCTCTGCCAACAGCAGGTGTGTGAGTTAAGCCCAGAGATAAACTCCAGTTGATAAGAGGAAAGAGACTCTAGTAGAGTTTGCATTGAAAAAAGAAATGTGAGTTATAGACCAGAAAGCAGGAGTTGGGAATGGAACCAGAAGTGGAGCAGTGGTAAAAGCGGTACAGATACTTCTGCCAACCTTTTGTTACTCCCCTCTGTTCAGCTGAACTGAGTCCTCTGTGTGGCAAAGTTGTCTTGCTCCAGTTTTATAATTTGTATGCAGGTGAATGTGTTACAGATTTGAAATCTGCTTTCTTCATGGACAGAGTAATATCTAAAAGTTTGGGGGTTTTTTTCCTGTATTGTATTCAGTTATTCTTTCTTGGGCCTTTGTTCCCTCCCATGTACAAGTTCTGTTTAAATCAGCATCTGTCCTTCAGTATTTGCCCAGACAATCTTTTTTTTAACAACATATGCATAGCATTTATTTCTCTGGGCTAAAATGGAAACTTTTCCAGCAAAGCGCATTTAGGTAGGATCTGAAATTATTATATTTACATCTTGATATTTCTCACCCAATCTACTTGAATGTAAAGGAATGGCTTCAAATACATGGAAAAGTGCAGACTAGAATTAATTTGAGGGTGGTGAGAGAAGGAAGTGTGTTAGGGGAAGGAGTGATTTGAGCTTTCTGAGCAGACATGCTGAATATACTTTGACTTATTCATTGGACCAATATTGTAATGAATAAATACCAGAATTGAAAAAAGAGTCAGAGGCTGAGAGAGTATGCTGGATCTTCTTGGAGCAGTCCTCCTTAGGCTCTGAGGGTGCCAGTAAGCATTAGATTCACATAGAAGATTTCTTTCCGTGGTCATGTTTTGATATGCTTCGTGTTCATTAGAAGGAAGCACTCGCTTCCCATTATGGGGTATATCAAATCTGAGGGGAGAGAGTTCAGGAGTTTTCCAGAGGCATATTTTTGATCTGACTGCAAGCATACTTTCTTCATGTTGTCAACTTATTATTATTGGGAATATTTGGAGTTTGAGTGTGGACGTTAGCTCTTTCTGTAGTGACATGTGAAGTTCTAACTTGATCATTCCTGACAGTTTTATATTAAGAATATTACTATTCGGTCTCATTCTCAGATCATTGCTTCTTTTTCAACTTTCTTTTACAATTACAGTTTTTTAAGCTGCTTGCTAATCCATGAAAAATGTAGTATAAACAGAGTGCTGGGACTAATAGGCATGGTGAATTTTCCTTGTCTTTTGACATGGAACATGCTGTGAAAAGTATTGGCTATGGATCATGATTTTAGATAGGCGCTTTCGCCCAAATACAGTGAGTGATTTCAAGTATGCAAATCAGTTCAGCTTTTTGGTTTTAATGTTTTAGTACAGCTAGATACTTCTCCAAATCAATATAATGACCCTACAGTATCTCTCATATACAATGTCTTCATTTTCCTGATGTTCCCATCTGACCTGGCCTTGAATGTTTCCAGGGATGGGCCATCTACCACATCTCTGGGCAACTTATTCCAGCATTTCACCACCATTATTGTCAAGTCCAGTCTAAATCTAACTTCTTTTATTTAAAACCATTAGCCCTTGTCCTGTCACAACAGGTCCTGATGACAAGTCTGTACCCATCTTTCTTACAGGCCCACTGGCTAGAAGGATGTAGTAAGGTACCCCTGGAGCCTTCTCTTCTCCAGGCTGAAAACCTTAGCTCTCAGGAGAGATGCCCCAGCTCTCTGATTGTTTTTGTGGCCTTCCTTTGCACCTGTTCCAGCAGGTCCACGTCTTTCTTGTGCTGGGGCCCTGGAGTTGGATGCAGTAGTCAGGGTGGGGTGAGAGCTGATGGGCAGAATCACTTCTCTTGGTCTGTTAGCCATGCTTTTTTAGATGTAGCCCAGGATATGATTGGCTTTCTGGGATGTGAGCACACATTGTCAGCTCATCTCCAGCTTTGCTGTGGTGTGTTCTTAAGTTCGTTAGTTTGTTCCCCCCATTTTCTGTATTACTTCCTGCTGCTACCCTGCCAGTTATGTTGCTATGGAAATGAAACTGCTCTTTCTTTGGTTTCTCTTATAAAGTGAAAGTTGTTTCCTCCTTGGGTCAGTCAATCACTCTTTTTCTCCTCCCAGGTTTCGAGAATTTTCCTTTCTCTGGGAGGTATGGTTGGCTGTAGCCCCGGAGCCCCTCCTATGATTTATAACAGTTGGTTACTTTAGTGTATCAGTTATGTTTCGTACCTCCAAATATGTATTTCTATTAGATAGCCGGGTTTCCCTGCCTTCTTCCCCCCTTTTCCCTTAAAACCCTCTCCTGCCCCTTGTTCGGGGCCATTTGCTGGGTGTTTCCCCTCCTTTGTTGGTTCTTCTGTAATAAACCGACAGTTTACCCCCAGCAAGTGGTCGCCTCCTAATTCGTCTCTCACCGCGCTGCTCCAAGCTAACACCCAGCTCAGCCCGAGGCCAAAGCCGCCGAGGGGGGCTGTTTTCTGATGCGCAGGGGCCCTGGCCTTCGCCCCTCACCAGATAGCCGGATTCCAGGGCCGTTCACGCCCCCGCGCACAGCTTTTCATCCATCAGTATTCTCAAAGCCTTCTTGTCAGGGCTGCTCTCAATTCCTTCAACCCTCAGCCTGTTTTGATGTTCAGTATTGCCCAGGTGCAGCATCTCATGAGGTTGTTGAACCTCACAAAATTCCTATGAGCCAAATTCTCAAACTTGTCCAGGTCCCTCTGGATGCCATCCTGTCCTTCAGGTGTGTCAACTGCACCACTCTTGGTGGTGCTTGGAGCTTGGTGTCATCTGCAAATGTGCTGAGGGTGCACTCAATCCCTTCATCTATGTCATTAATTAATTAAATAAGATTGATCCCAAACGGGACACCACTTGCCACTGTTTTCCATCTGGAGATTGAGGAGTTGACCACTCCCCTCTGGATGTGACTGTCCAACCAATTAATCATTCTCTGAGCAGTCCACACAGGAAATCCCAACCTCTACAATTCAGAGATATTGTGGGGACCATGTCAAAGGCCTTGCAGAAATCCAGATGACATGCATAGCTCTTCCCTTGTCCACTGATGCAGTCACTCCATTGTGCAAGGCCACTGAGTTAGTATGCAAGACTTGCCCTTGGTGAAGTGGTGCTGGTTGTCTCAATGAAGTTGAGAGGTGTGTTGAATGTGTTCAAGTTGAGAAGTTGAAGTTGAGTGGTGCTGGTTGTCTCAAGTAGTATGAAGACCTGCTTTTCACTACTTACTTCACTACTTCACTGCTACTTTCACTACTTTCTCTCTTCTTCGTGGGAGAATATAGTTCCCCAGGGGCCTAGTGTGAATATCCTAATCCTTGAACTCTGTTTCTTGGATTTCTTATTTCTGCCTGCCAATGCTGTTACGTTACTTCATAACCATCTAAATAGTCACCAGACTTGAAGTTGACTTCTTTACTGTATCCCATTCCCTTTGTTCTTCCCACCCTTGTCTTAATTAACATATACATTTTAATGTATTATAATCTTCTTTACAGAGTAAAATAACAGAATACAAAAAAATCACATGCCTGTATACTTGAGGCTAGAGATATGTAAGAAATCTGAATTCTTGACCTTGAAAGCAAGCCAGCTGGATCTGCTGATTTTCATTATGAATATGTTTGAGGTGGGCTTACTGGATATCATTGCTGATATTTGCAAGTGTGTGGCTAGCTCTGAAGAGGTTGCCTGTATCTGTGTGTTTATGAAGCCTGATCCATGTATGGGAAGTATGAGAAAAATCTTAGCTAATATGGGTTTCTGTCTGAAGCTCGAGTTGACACAGGACATGGATATACATTAGGTTGGGCTTTGGTGTTTGGCCACATTCATTGGTGTGGTCATGGCTACTGATGGAAGCTTCAGTGCCTTTGCAATGTGCATGTCAGTGGTGGTAGATGGCAGCCAAAAACTTCACCTGAATGTGAAGTTTGATTATAAAGTGGCAGATGGGTACTTGTGATGTGAATCTAGCCATTACAGGTTACAGTAATCTGGAGAAGCCAAGACTGCCCATTGGAAGTTTCAGTTCCCGCTCAGGAAGTGCACACAAGAGATATCTATCTGTAAGAGGGAGACTGAGGCACACACCACAGTCTCTTTTGTCCTTGTTTGCATGGAATGGAAAGCTGAGCATGGTGCCTAGATGGAAGTTGCAGTGTGCTTCAACAGGTGTCCTGATCATTCCAGGAATTTGGAAGGCGCCATTACATGTTGCAACAGATATGTCTAAATGCAATGGCTTTTCTTTTTTTTTTTTTAACTATGCTATTAGAAAAAAAACCCAAAAAATTCTTATTAATCTTAGTAATGAGGGAGATGACAATGATCTGTGATGTACCTCCTTGGTCTGAATAAATAAATATTTTCAAGATTATTGGATTGATTTTATATTAATAAGCTCATAGCTAGAACTCATTGATTTATAAAGATCCAGGCCAACTTTTTTTTATGGATAGGTAAAGATATCATTAATTTAAAGATACGTTAACTTGACCTATGATATCATTGGTTTAATATGAATTTTTTATTTCAGTCTATGCAGATGCAGTTTTATCATGTGCAGGGCAATCTAGTGCATAAATGTAAGCTTATTCTTCTTACTATTTCATGAATTTTATAATAATGTATTTTAACAGGCCAGGTAGATTCATGGTTTCCCACTGGATTAACAGCAAGTGTTTATTTTGTTCTTTTACTTTCCTGAATATCTTCATGTAGACCTTGTCGTTCAGCTGCCCACACGTTGAATGGGCAAACTGCCTGTTTTGTCTCAGGCTAAAGAAAATTTAAGGATCTGCTAGCAGTCAAAAAATTGTGGGAGAGGTTAACTATACAAGCTGTAACTGCAGAAAGAGTTTTCATCACTCTATAGTAATGAAAGTTGTCAGTCTTGGTATGGAGGGAGTTTGATCTTGTTATTTGAGAGTTTTCCCTTAGCTCTCTGGTAGAAGGAATAGCACTTTACTAAAGGAGTGCAATAGAAGATTCGTGTAACTCTTTCAGTTCTTTTGGGGATGTGGAATACAAATAAATAACTAACACTTGAATGGCCTGTCTATGCTGTGACTCTTGTGCCACTGATAAAAATAGGTCCACGGTCCAGTCTGTGGCATGTGAGGAATCATCGCTATCATCTGGATAGCACAAAAATTAAGGCTTGAGTCTTTATTTGGAAGAAAGTGGCTGTGGGGAATAGGCTCAAACTTTCTAGTCTTTCACTGCTCAATGCTCGTTTAAGTTAATGTTGGGAAAAAAAAAAAAAGCACACTTGTGTCCCAAGTTCTCAAAAGCTTACATCAGTTTAGGGTAAAATCTGCAATAAATACTCTTTGTCTGCTCTTATAAGTACTGCCAAGAATTTAACCAAAAAGAGAATCTACCTTGAAATTTATTGAATATTTTTGAAAAAGGCCCTTAGGAAACCTGTTGATTTAAGAAAAAGCATCTGTCCATGTATGTCTGACATTCTTTTGTGACTTCAGCCATAAATGGCTTCCTTTATGTCAGCTTATTTCTTAGAGCTATAGTTATGTAAATGTACCTTAACAGCATTCATTAGTTTAGAGTGGCTGTGTATAGAATTCTATAGTTCAATAATCTGTATTTGATTGAAGCTTGAGATTTGTAAACTAAAGGGTATCTAAGGTGAACCTGTTTCTGTGCCATGTGTGTGTACATCAACTGGTGTATTGAAATTGCTATGTTACTGTGTAATTCCAGCAAATGCTTTTCTCACTGTATAAAACTTCCTGCTAACCAAGAATGATGAAAGATTTCACTTCAGAGTTTTCAACATGAATATTCTTTACAGTTTGGTGTCTTTTCTAGGGAATGGGAATTTACAGAGTTTTTCGTGCATATATTTCATCTCTTTTATCATGAAACTCTATCTGTACAGGGAAAAACATGCATATCCACGTATTTATGGATCTATATGAGGGAAAGAAAAAATTTATTCTCTGAGAGCCTTAGAAGTAAATTAATTTATCTGTGATATTTCTTGTAGTAGTCAATTGTTAGTTGTAACTGTAATTTTGCATGTGAAGCACATGGAACTTAATGAATCTTACAAAAAAAAAAAGTGTTTCATCCAGTCTGTTCTTTAAATAGTTGACATAGCTTTCATTAAACATATTATCAGGGCGTGTCTTTATGTCTGTATTATATGATATATTGTCACTTTTACTAGTTATTTCCAATTAGTCATTCTTAATTGAGATCAAATTTGAAATATATTTAATAGCATTTAAGAGTTTTGAAGGAAAATATGCTCTCTACATAATTACAGAATGAATGACAAATTTCACATGCTTTAAGATTACAAATATAGCTATTTTTAATACCAATGTTTGGTCTGGATGCTCTCATGAAACATTCAAATATAGATAATTTCCAGGTTAATGGTAGGGCATTCCTTACTTTTTTAATTGAACTAATGGTTCAGAAAGTGCCTTGACCTTCACTGCTCAGCAGCTTCAGATACACCTTGGACATCTTTTCAGTTGCATTAGCTCACAAAGCTCTGTGCTTGATAAGCTGACAGGCCAAATATCACAACTTGTCATCTTTGATTTACTAGGGTTTTTGTTTTTTTTTTAATTTAGCAGGGCTATTTGCAAAACTTGTTAATTAGCAAGCCTTATTTCAGACTCCTGCACAAAAGCGACATTTTCCTGTATTTCCTTCTTAAAAGTGGACATCCTTGTATATCTATTAAAAAAAAAAAAAGAGCATAAAGGACTTAATGCAAGTAAGAAGTAATAATAATTAATATTGCATATTAATAATACAGTGTCTTATCCAAGGGTTCAGTTAAATTTAACCTCAGTTTACCGTGTTCCAAATTTTAGAATGTTCTGTTTGCTTACCAAAGTACTTTGATCCAGACTACTCCCCTACTTAATTTTTGTGCTTTTTTTCCCCAAAATGCAATATTGTTTCATATTCGTGAATGGGGGAAAATATTTTCTAGTAATAAGGTGAGAAATACAAAAAGAACTTGGAACAGATAGTACTGCTTTATAGACTGTTATAAATGGAAACAACATGGTAAGAATTTAATAGTTTTCTTCTGGCTATATTGTTTATATGAACTTTAACCACAGGCAGCTGAATTAAAATGCGATACAAATTCTATCTGTTTATATTATTGGAAGTGTAGTATAAAATCTGCTCTTGTTTAGATTTTGTAAATTAGTTTATTACTGCTTTTCATATCCTAAAGTGATAAAAATGAACGTTTCTGTCAATATTGCCATAACTGCTATGATAGTTTGTTCAATTCCTGTTAGTTTGATACCATTTTACCATAGATACGAAACTGTGTTCTCTTGAAGGTGCTGTGTGTCCTTTAATGAAAACTGTTTCCCGTCATCTCAAACAAATCAACAGAGACAGTCGTGGTGTGTCAGGTAAATGACCAAGCTAATATGGATATCTGTATTAATTAGCTGCTAATGATTGCTGGATGTAATTATAGTCTGACTGAAGCTGGCTTTAAAATTGAAAGGTTAGGACAGAATGCCATCCCCAAGCACCAAAAGCTGCTGCTCCTCCCAGGAAGGTGACAGCATCCCAGAACATTTTTCCCAAAAAATATTGGTTCAAGTTTGGCAGCCACGCTAATTTCCATGTTTTTTTTCCAATCATCCTGCATTCTTATCAATTCAGATCATAAAAGAACTAGCAAATTCATTTTTCAGGTTTTAAAGTCATCTACCCAAGTGAATTTTGCATGAATAGTTCTAATAAAATAAATATTGAAAGTTTTTCTGACTTCAAGTTCTACTTTTCTAAATATCTTGTCCGTCTATATTCTAGAAATGCTAATATGCTTGTATTCAAGTATGCTAAAAATTATTTTTTACTTACAGTATTTAAATTCCATTATAATTGTATTGTTTTGTGTTCTATTTTACAGGGTTTGATCTGGCAGAAAGCTTTTCTTTAAGGCAAACATCTTGTGGTGGGGAAAAGATCTGCTTTAAACTGGGAAGTGCACCTCTCATTAGAGATACAAGGTAAGACACTATTTTCATGCTTAGCTTTTAAAAGATAGAGCTCAGCCTCAATGCTACTAATTGACTGGATCACTGAACATGCATCCAAAGAATGCCACAGAAAGCAATATGGGCTGTTTTTAGGCTTTTTTTCAGTTTTTTTCTGTGGGAAGCATTTTGATTTTGGTGTGCTATCCTTCTGGAATCTGGGAGTACATAGGTAGTAAGTTAATTGTTAGTAGCACTTTCTCAAATCATTAATCTAATACGGAAAGTTCCACTGTTAATACATTAATATTTATAAAACAAAGGAAACCTATAACTTTCATGGTATGACAGGAAGTATTATACTAATCTCCTCTCAGTGAAGTTGTCTGTCCTCTCTCTCACTACTGCTGGCAAGATTAAAAAGAGAGAGAGAATCACCATTTCCTTGAATGCTATTTTTTTATTTTCCTGGTATTCACATTTTGCCTTTGAGCAGCAACAGAATAGTGGGCATTAGGTGTAGAGGAGAAAGTAGGCAAAATCCTATTCTGGCACAGGGTTGGATGAAAAGCAGAGACAGCACGAAAAATCAACAGGAGAGTGAAAGAGAGCAGGGCACAATTGGATTGGATGGCCTTCAGTTTGCACAGGGACAAGGAAATGTCAAGAAGCAGTTAGGAATGTAGTTTCAAGTTCCCTGAGCTCAGTGGAGAGAGAGGATCATCTCAGAGCTTCTTGGTTGAGATGTGCTCTGAGTCATGGGACTGTGGTTTCTGTACAGCGTGTTCCTGCGATGACGAGGGAAGCAACTGTATTCCCATGTCTTCAGGTTGGGTATTTTCTGTTGCAAGAGGTCTGGCTCCAGCTTGCCTGGTAAAAAACACACCTGGCCCTTGGACTTCCCCTTTGCTTGGATCCTGGGCATAGCACAGAGGGACTGTGAGCAGCGTGAGGCCAGGGGGAAGGAAGAAGAGCAGAGTTGGAGGCAACCAGACACAAAACAAATGGTCTTTGTGGGAGGAGTGTGACTACGGAAAGAATTTATCTAGTAGTTTAGAACGTTTAGGTTCTCTAAGTTTTTCTGATATATTAGATACTGTAAGTGCAAATTTTTGTGCTTGTGTAATTGTGCAAAATTAAACTAACCACTATCTCTTTTTTAAAATACATTGGATGCTATGGAAGGAAAATTGACTGGACAAAATTACTTGAGACAAAGAGTGCTCTTCTTTTGTTAGGACCTTTCCAATATCATCCAGATTTTCTTTAGAAGAGTAGCAGGACATAGTAGGTACCGCCCATAAATGTTTTTACTAAAAATTATTTTGAGAGATTTTTAGTAAGAAAACTTTCCTTTAAAAAAATATTAATTTTTCCTTTTTTTTACAAGCCTTTTTATCCAATTTATGGGAATTTGAGGGAAACATTAAACTACAGAAAGGTAGAAAATTGAAGCAATAACAAAAATGTGGAGCCATTTTCCTTTAGGAATAAGAAGCTAAGTAGGGCTCAGAAATGCATCTTGTGAGCTGACTTTATTTTGAAACAGTGAGAAAATTAGTGCCAAAAATGGAACAGAGAGGAGATAGAAATTGCAAAAGGGTTAATTATTTAAAATTCATATTACTTTGAGGTAAAATTCTTGATTCAAAGTATTAATTTCTAAGAATTTCTGAGTGGTTTCAGAAGTGGTCTGAGAGGTCATGTTGAGGTTAAAAAACATAAAGCTTTTTTCTTAGCTTTGTTTAGTAGGCCTGAATACTACTGTCTTTTTTTTTCTTCTTCTTTTGAAAACAGTTTATTAATGAAGGCAATGAAAATGGGGAATTCACACCATGGCTGATAGCTGTGACCTAGCAAAGCCCTAACTACCAGCTATTGCAAGGAAAGTCACAATGGTTGTTTTGTTTGGCTTTTTTTTTTTTTTTTTACTATATATTTTTTCCTATATTTTATGTCATCAGCTTTTTGAAAGGAGAGAAAAATGACTATGTTGTTTTTCCCCATTTTCAGTGTAACTTGGGCAGAGGCTAAAGAATTTCAGTTAGAGGTAAACCTGGGAGGGAGGTGGCTTGGTTTTCATGGTCTCTTGGTTCTCACATTTCTTACTGTCCCTGTTATTTTATTCTGTGTATTCCCATTAAAGTAAAATGAAAGAGAAAATCTTTCTAGTTTTCCCTAGAAATATGCATCTCTAATGGATGAAAAATTTAGCTGGATGAAGCAACTGAGATGATGATTAATAAAATGCATATCAGTGCTAATATATGAATAAAATTAGGCAGAAAAATGAATATAGTTAGGCAGAAAATTAATACTGTGTTATTGATGATAATGAGGTACGAGATAAGATTTTCAGTCAGCTTGCTGTGCAAGTAAGTAGTACCTCATACATATACCTTCCTAATGAAAGGGTTAAAATGGTTTTCAATAACATGCAAGCACTGCAGAATTTCTAAAATTAAATCCTTGTTATTCATGGCAATAATCTTGCTCATCCTTTATTAACCTTTCTTCACACAAATGGATGTCATTAAAAGATGAATTCTGTTCTTAATTATTTCAGTTTGTTGAATATAAAATGTTTTTCTGGTATTGAGAGAATACTTCGGACAAATCGTTTTTTAAAATTTTGTTTTAAGTGTGTTGCTTTTTAAACTTTTCTGGACTTTTAGGATGGTTCTTTAAAGTAAGGGCAGATAGCAATGAGGAGCACAAAGCTGAGTTTTGGGTTTTTACATGGTAGGGTTACAATAAAGGATAGTCAGAAACTTGGGTGTCTGTCATCATAACCTTATAATTTACTGTCTCAGTTACCCATGTACAAGATCTTTTAATTAATTATTTTTATTTAAACTACTTCTCTTACATTATGTCGGGTTGCGTGGTTCCAGACCCCTTGTGTTATTAGGCGGCTTTAGGGATCATTCTGCCTCAGAAAATATTTCAGCAGACGTGGTGTGCAGTAAGCAGCAGAACAGTGTTTGTTATCCATCCTGCAGGAAATTGAGAGTATCTGATTAAGCTGACTAGCAAGTATCAAGTAACTTGGCACATCTCCTCTTGCATTTCATTCATTCAGTTGTAGTGTGGGTAATAGAAAGCTATGCTGTGCCATTTTTCCTCTCTGATGCCATTTTGGTTTTTTCAATGGACCTGGAGTAGTGTTTCACCTATTTATATGTTGTAAATAATTTACAATGCACTGTCAGCTTGGTAAATTGATTATGTTTATTTATGTTGGACTTCAGCTGTAGGTCTTTCTCTTTTTTTGTGGCACAGTTCTGTATATATTTTGTCTTGTGATAGCAGATGGATAGCTCTTATGCTTTATGTAAATGACTGTAAAATATTAATGTAATGCCAGTAATACTTTTCTTATTAAAACTTTGAATTGCTTATTGAAGTTCTCAGTGAACTTTAACAGAACTTATTCCTGAGGAAAGAAGTGTAACAGAGCTTTTGAGTTATAAACTTGTAGTAAAGTACTGTTAGGCAGACAGTCTAATTTTATAGTCATAATCACACCACAGAATCATAGAATAATAGTAACTACATAAAGGTTTAGTTTTATCTCAACAAATATCTTATAGAGTCATATTTCTTCTCCAGACTTTAACATGTTCTGCCCATGTAGTGTATTCCAGTGTGGCACAGAGTTTGCTGATAAAGGAGAACAGGGCTCTGTGCTGGTGGCATTCCTTTAGACCTGCCAGCAGTATTCAGTACTTCTGGACATGAAACCTTTTAGGATAATGTTTGTTCTTCAGTTGCCTTAAATAGCTCTATGATAAATTTATTTCACTGTCTTTCTCCAAAGATGTATCAGACATCAGTTGCTCCTCATTCGCAGTTTTCTGGGGTGCTGCTGGGCCATTTTTTTCCTTTTCTTAAAGCACCAATAAAGGAGATAATAAGCTGGTTTCGGCTGAGTTTCAGAATGTTTTTGAAATGAATGTTCATGATTAGCAAATCTTCATGGCACAGTCACAGCTTTCTTATTTTGCAGTTTGTTTGGCTTGACAAACCATATTAATTTGCTGAGGAGATTATCATAGCTGGCTGTTAAATGATCTGGGTTACAGCAGTTGGGATTGCTCTCACGACTCTTTTAGGAATTCTTCCCCTTTCTTTGTAAGATACTACAAAGGAGCTTGGATTTTGACTGTATTTGGACTATGAGCTCCACCAGCAAAGTTGTTACTCACTGCTGCCAGAAGAGCTGTGGCTTGGGCCATATTTCAGAGAAAGTGTTTCACCTCCTTGGGATGTCTTGTTTCTGGAGGAAGAAATACTGTTCCCACTTGCCTCAGTAAATTCTAGGCAGGAGGATTCTTTCTGCTAAGAACAGAAATTGGTGATGAATAATATTTATGTGGGGTTTTCTGATTGTTTTTAGTGCTAAGCTTTTTAACTGCAAAAAAAATGTGGAGGGAATTCCATTTTCCTAGAGCACAGCTGACATCAGGTGAGGAGGTTTCTGTGCTCTCTGTTAGAAGCCTTTTCACAGACAGCAATTTGCTTTCCCAAAGCCACATATCTCTATGTGATTTTGCAACCATTTGCTTTGCTGTTTGTTCTCTGTCTGTATCTGCTGAGACCACTCTCTTCACCAAACTAAAAAATATTGGCTTCCTTTCATAAACTTCAGCTCTCCATGAAGATCCTCATGAGCATGACTTTTTATTGTTTTTGTTCATGGCATTTGTTTCGAACATCAGAGTTAGTTTCAACAGTCTTCTTGAAAAACATTTTAAGACACATTTTAGGAAGTTTGATACATTTTTCTTATAAATGGTATAGAATAGATACACATGATAATCACTGATTTCCAAAACAATTCATTGAAGACTTTTAAAGTGTGACTGAAAATGGCGATGAGGTATTATCCCAGTTTTGAGACAGCAGCTACAATTATTCAAACCAGCTTTTATCTATGCTCACAAAAAAAACTGCTAACCTTTGGTCTATTAAAATATTAGATGGTTATGCAAGCAAACACCTCTCCTTTACTATATCACACATTTATTTGAGGTCATTTGAGCAGTTGGAGCCAGCAATGCTAAGACTGAAATGTCTGGTATTTTAGTTGCAGGGTATTTTCAAGAAAAAAGGCCTTGCCTTTGGAATTTGCTTCCTGAGTGTGGGAGCCTGAATGTAGTACAATTTCTGATGTTTCTTCAGGTCTTTTAAAGCAATGGATCAGAAACTGTAGTGATTCAAAATTTCTTTTATCCTGAAATAGTATATTTTGTGTTTATTTCCAGAAACTTCAACACTTACTCTATTTCAGAAATTAAAAAGAAGGAAAATACAGTGATTACTGTTGAAAGATGAAATTGGTGTTATACCCACCTTGTAAATACCAATTATTTCATTTCACAGCTAAGTAGAAAAATGGGGCTTCTTACCATGTAAAATGACAGACCAATGCTTCTTTTAAAGAATAATCACCTGACAATGTCTTTCTTCATTTGGGGGCTTGTTTCTACCTGAAAATGTACAAGAAATATGGCAATTTTTATAAAATTAAACATTCAGGTATTAAAGGATTTTGATGTCCATATTAGTTTGAATCATCCTACAATATAACATGTAGTTTACTATGCAGAAAGAATTAGGAAAACAAAGGCAAAGACCGAGGTGCCAGAGGGGAAGAGTACATTTAAAAATGTATAGCACTTACATTAAAAGCACACTGTGAGGGAACAGAGTTAGAAAATCTTTTTAAATCAAGCTACTGACTGTAACAGCTTAGAATTCTTTGATCTGTAGTGTGTTCCCCTGAGAGTGGAACACTTAGTGGAGCAGTGTCACACCAGCTGAACTGGTAAAACATTGTTGTATGAAGCAGTGTTCATCCTTTTATTTCCTAGTGATGTTCTTGATGTAAAGCACTTGCAAATAAAGGGAAGAGGCTTTTGTGAGGTGTGTGCTTTAAGGGCACTGCTCCACAGCCAGAGTGTGCAGGAGACAAGCAGTGTTTGTGTGGAATCCCATGAGCCTCATGGCAGGCCATAAACAAAACCAAATAAACAAAGCCAGAAATATTATTTGGAAGAGAATAAAATTAGGAGCTTGCTTTCACAGCACCCATCTCCATCTCTCAGCCTCCTCTCACTTCCTCCACGTCAGCATCAGCCTCTCTGTTCAGCTGGCGGCTGATCCTCGTGGCTGTGCCATCTGAGCAGCCAGAGTGGGGAAGGAGCAGGATAGGCTGCCCCCAGCCCCAGCAGCACTGCCTTTAGCTAAAACAAACCCTGAAACTCTACCTTGAGTTTTTAATGGTTTAACCTGCCCTGTGGAAAACAATCCCAGTGTTCCGATTGAAACAGCGGCATCTGCAATTTCACTTTTGCTATGTATTCCTGTAGGGAATTCCTTTCTATTTTCATCTGAAATGCATGCCAAAACTATGTTTCAGTTTTCTAAAACATGGATTTTCATAGATACTGCAATTGCAAGACAAAATGGTTGTGTTATTTGATTTCTAGATTCAGCAGGAGAAATTCATCTAGATGCTTCTCAATGACCCTTGTTCAAAAACTTGGACACAAATTCTGAAGAAGGTTGTTCAATTTACCAGTACATTGACTGAAGGAGCCTTAAGTGATTCCAGAGTGTGGGGAACTTTCAGAAAAGTTTACATGCCTCTTACTCCCTGCCAAACATGCTGATTTTTAAAATCTTTGCAGTGTTTTCTTGGTTTGTATTGGCCACCTTTTTTAAAGAAAAATCTGTTAGAAACGAGTACAAGGAGGATGCAGATCTAAGTCTTTAATAAGGTCTGCGTTTGATAGTCTTAGAACAAAAGCATGGTTGCAAAATCAGTACAGATGAAGTTTTCTGGAAAACCAGAATAGCTGTGGGTATCTGCAGCCTTGCAATAAGCAACCACACAGAATTCAATGATATGTGCTGGGCATAATGCACGCAGCTGAGAATGCACTGTAGCCCCATTATGTTGTATATAGAGACTGAATGATCATTTATCAGTTTTGCTGATTGAGCTGAGAGGATTCAAGTGTCTTTTTAAAATGCATATCATTTTTCTAGCTGAAGCAATGGTGCCACATGCTTCAAAAGTAATTTATCAGCAGGCGGAGGAAAAAAACCGAAACAACAAACAACCCTGTAATAAATCAGATCTTTCTTTTCCTGGCTTTTGTGATTTAATGCTGTGTAATCTAGTTTGCTTTAGCTATGCTGTCAGGCATTTCTTCTCTTAACTAAAGTTCCACCTACAAAAATACGTTTGTACTGCTATATCTGTGTTTATACTGGGGCTTTTTGTTTAAATATGTCATAGAGATATCATACCCTTCCCCCATCTTGCCTCTGAGTTTTTAGGTTTTATATCTAAAAATAGTTCATGGTCTGTCTCACAGTGAAACTGCCTGGTGTTTTTTTCATTACCCTGATTTTCATTTATTTTCATTTGGTCCTGAAAGATTTTTGGCCTCTAGCATTTCTATGTGGTTTGCTCTTTGCAGTTTTTATCATCATTCTATGAAGTATTTTTTTTTTGTTTATGGAGAGAAATTAACAATTTTTTAAAATACTTCTTGGATTTTGAATGGACAGTACAGTCCATGTTCTGGGTTTTTCATTTAGAGGTCGGGGTATCAATTTGAGTTCAGTCCTAAGCATTGAGAGTTTGCTGATTGCAGTCTTGCCTGTCTCAAGTGAATATTTGTCATGCCACAAACTCATTTCAAAACTTGGAATGATTTAATAAACTTCAACTCGAGAAACAATCTGTAATCTATAGAAACAAGATGTACAGTTATTGGTATATTAACAGAACCACATGCAAGAGATCATGTTATTTTTGGATTTAGTCAGTGTGACTAGTTCCAGTATCTCAAAATTCTATTAAAAAAAAATCCTAAAAATACTCTGGGATTGAGCATGACAGTTTAGGCTTTGAATAACTTATTGATTATTGTTTCTAATATGGCATTGTGCTTCTAATTTTCATAGGAAAATTCATGTATCTTTCATTTTAGGGATTGGACTACTAATTATTAATACACCTATATTAAAAATGTTAATGTTGAAGCTCTTGATCAACTTCAATTTCCCTCTTTTACTCAGTTTTCTTTGTGAACTCTGCTGAGAGTTAGATGTTAGAGGTTAGATTAGATGTGCGGAATTTTTTTTTCACTGAAAGTTCTGTAAATCGTTGAAACAGACTGCCCAGGATGTGGTGAAGTCCCTATCCTTGGAAGTGTATAAAGGCAAATGGCTATGGCACTTGAGAACATGATTTATTGTGGACATGGTGGTGGTGCTAGGTTGGACTTGATGAGCTTGAAGGTCTTTTCCAGCCTCAACAATTCTTTGAGTGTATGATTCTGTGAGAGTTTGGTAAGAAATTTGTGTGCTCATGATCTATGGTGAGCAGTACTGATTTACTCAAATACTTTTGAATGCATATCCCAAAAATATCCATTGGTTAAAGCACGTGTGGTTTGCTTTGCACCACTCCTGAGAAGTAATAACACAAATAACATTATTGAGGGGCCATGACTCTACACACCTTTTTTTCCTGTTACTGGACCTGTCTATTACAGGAGCAGTTCACAATGCTAGGTGACTGCCAGTTTAAATTAATCTATGAAATAAACAAAAAATGTAGTAGTATTCACCAGGAGTGTATACAATAACGAGAACTGATTCCCAAGGCTTGAGGGGAAGTGTCATTCCAGCCCAATTCTTGCACTGAGGACCCTCTGTGGTGGATGCACTTTGAAGTGCAGCATGTGCAATTGCAGCGTGAAATTTTTGCTCTTGCTCAGGGTGGGCATCTAGCAGTGACTTGTGCAGAATTAGTAGATAGTGCTCACTCATTTTATGGGTAAAAGTGGTATTTGGAAACAGGAGGATTTGGGTTGTGAATCTTCTATTGCAGTAGTTTGTTTGACTTTTAAAAATATCTCCTGTGAGAATAATTTGCTGACAATTAGAATGCTTAGCTTATGGCATTATATTCTAATATGAACTGTGAACAATATATGATAAGGACAGTAACTAATAAGATAATCATATGGATAGAAGCATTGGAAGAAAATGTGTTAGAAAAGGACTAATTATAAAATGTAAGTTCTAGCAATACTTTAGTAATGAGGCTGTATATGATTACTTGAATGTCTGAAAAGGAAATGCCATCAGATATCTGTTAAGACAAAAATGAGTAAAACTTTGAAATAATTTCTTTTTTTAATAGTCTATTTTTATTTCTAGAGAACTTTTTTTAAATTTAGAAAGTGATAAATAATTGCATTACTGTTAGTATGTGGAGGTACGCTATGCTACCAGGAAATTACATAAGCTTGAGATTGGTTTATTGTGAAAGTGTTAGGAGGACTGAAAAAACACTTCGTGATTCAAGATAGCTGAAATGATTTCATGGAAAGGAAAGTCATGACTCATTAACCAATTAGAGTTCTTGAATGATCAAAGAGTAATAACATACCCTTGCTTCTTTTTTTCTCCCTAAAAATAAGTTAGAAATACTCATGTGAATTCATATTATGCCTAAGAATATATTTTTTCCAACACCCTAACTTTTTTAATCACAATTAAGTTTAAGTGTCATCTCTTCAAAAAGCTTGTGCTGATTTTGTTCTACCACACAAGTGAGTGTTTACTCCTACCCAGCTGGCTCTAGGTGATCCTGTGAGAGCAGGGGCTTTGGAACAGATGATCTCCAGAAGTTCCTTCCAACCTCAGCCATTCTGGGGTTCTGTGATTGTATTGTAAACTATTTTGTAAATAATTTCTCTTCCTTAGGAATGTAGTTTCCCATAAGATTGGGTATGTAATTTCATTGTCAACCATGTAAATTATAGGGTAAGAGTGAATTCATCAAAATGCAGGTTTTGTAATGGGGTAATAAGAGAACCAAATACTTCCTTTTTAAAACTTGCAAAATATTTTTTTCATCTCATTGTATGCTTAAATGTTACAATTTTATTTAATGAAAAATATTGGTGATAATAGCAATATTTTCTTTACTGTTACAACTTTTTTTACTTTTTTGTCTACTAGTCTGATATATACACTACATAATATAGTGTTCTTAGAATTTTCATCCGCAGTACAGACTCTAATCTCAGTCTTACTGTTGAAAGAGATGATAATGGCTCATTCTGTTTCTGTTATTTTGCATGAAAATTACATGGATGATTTAACCTCAAGTTGCTGTAGCTGATGCATTGGTTTAATGCACAGTTCATTTCTGCTGTGGAGCAGTGAGCTTTCCTCACTGTTTTGAGCAAAGTTTGTGAATTCCTACTATATTAAGCTTCCTTGCTTGGATATAAGACACCTAGCCTAATTCCCCAGTCTGAGAAGGGCTCCCGGTCATATTCAGCGTTCTTTCAAGTTTGATGTGAAGCGTAGAATTCACCTAAATAAAATGTTTCGTGACTTATCTGTATCACTACTTGAGGCATCCTCTCAACACCTCTGTCTTGAGTCAGATGCAAGGCCCCAGCTCTCTTTATAAGCTTTGGTTTTTGTTTCTCTCCTAGCATTTTAAAGGGAATACCTGGACACTCCCCGGCTGGATCTGACAGTAACAGGGTTAGCAAGTCCCCATCACTGGGGATGGTCTTTGGTCCATCCTGTTAAATATAGTTATGACTCAGCAGATAGCAATGTGGGTATTTTTAAACTGCATTTATTTTTAACCCCATTTAATCTGTAACTTAAAAAAATCTCATTATTAGAGAAACTGTGAGAGTTGCAGGCTAAGTTGTATATACTCTTTGTTTTTGGGGATTTTTTTGTTTTGTTGTTTTAAACTGGACATTAATTATACAGTCTAAGTCCTGAGACTTAATAAAAATAATTTCCAGTTTCTGAAAATGCTAGTAAGTCTTCTGATGTGGTTTTTGATCATTTCTTTTCCATACTCGTTCACTGAAAATTTGTGAATGTTCACAGTTTTTATATACTGTAAAAGAGCACCTTATTTATCTAATTATCCTTTTAAGTGTAAGCAGAACACCAGGCTTAAATATGCATAGACTAGTCATGCTGTGTGTAGGGGGTGTTAAAGCAAAAGCATGTTCTCTCTGTAGCTTCACTCTTGCAGCTGACAGCTACTTTTTCGGGTCTGACCCTGCTATCTGGTGTCATTAACCTTCTTTCTTACTTGGATCAGATCTCTTCTGTTGGTAACTCAATCTTCACTACTTACACCTTCTTTTTTGGGGAGATCAACTGGAACCAAGGCAGGTAGATATACCAATTTGTAACAGAGTTGTAGGCTCTAGTGCCTTTGGTCTTGCCTGTGCTGTTTTTCTCGTGCACTTCTTAGCACAGCCTGCTTGCAACTTTAGCCAGGAATGAGTTTGTTTATTTATAGGCAGTCCTGCATGCTGAAGAGGAGGAGGCTAGTTATCCAGACAATTATTTGGGGTTAGCTTAAAAAGCACCTCTTAGTTTGGTGCAGCTGCACTCCAGACAGCAGTCCTGGCTCTCCCTTTCCACTGCCAGCCATGCTGTTAGCACTGTGAGTGCTCAGCATTTTCATGAGAGGGACTGGCCTGTGGGATGGTTTGCCCTTTACCATCAGCCAGGGTTGTCTAGGACTTGGCAGAATGAACCCGGGAAGGAAAGGGAGAGCCTGTTCCAAGTGTAATCAGCAGTTCATTTCGCTAGTACTTGTTCCATTGGTTCATTGTAAAAAGCTACCCGAAGTTTGGGATGGGGATGAGGGGAGACTAAACAGGAAGAAATTGAGTGTTCTATGGAAATAATGTTTTTAGGCTGGGTAGCATGATGTCATGCAGAAACACACAAGGTGCCTTCCAAAACCCCGGCGTGAGAAGTAAAAGGGTGTGAGTCTCTCAGCATGGAGCTCTGCTGAAGCTGAGTCACCCCCCTTTGTACCAAACTAAAGAGACCATTGTGCAATCAGTTAGTGTCTCTAGGTATCTGGACAAGTGGGTGCTTAGATTTCTTCCTCCTACAGGGAAGGTTGTATGGATATATAAGCTAAGTGATTCCTGATGTCACCCCTCCTTTCCATAATATGGCATGCGTTTTATCTCGATCTTCATGGCCTCCAGCAGACAAATTGTCTATTGTAGTTTGAATTTTCTTTACTTTTCCAGGCAACAGCAACCACTTAAATGAACAAATATTGAATACTGTACAATAGGTCTTGCTTCCTACAATAGGGTAGGAAGCATATAAAAATGCATGCAGAGCAATTTTCTCTGTCAGTTGCCTGCCATAGGTTACCATAATTTTTTTCATTAACATCATCAGAAGGTTTCTTGATCAGCTGAATAATTTCATTCCACTGTAGATAATCATATTTAGCATTAGAACTTAATATCTCATTGACTTCAGAGTCTGACAAATAACAGACTACTCTAATAACTAGACCTGTTGTGTTTGTTCCATTTCTGGTAGCTAACCAGAAGGACCATGTGAGTTAGAAAACAGCTCCTAAAATGTCAAAATAAATATAGGGGTGGATGTTGAAAGAAATATCCAGAGTTCCTCTGAAACTATTTAAGTTCTTGTCCTCTTCTCCTGATGGTTGCCATCCACAGTTTGATTTTAGGATATTTAGGACAGAAAAGTAACATTTTTGCATAATCTCTTAAGGCAAAAAATATTGATGCGAGTCTTGAATGAGCTGAAGACAATTTAAATCTCTGCCATTTTCTTTAGCACATTTTAGTTTTAAATTTTTAACAAAGACTATCTTTGGAGACAGTCACAAACCCACTGAAGAAAAGGACACATCACCACACTTCTCTGGATTCTGCCATAATCTCCAAAGAGAAAAATTTAGTTTGGTTTTTTTTTTTTTTACTGTGTTCCTTGTGAGTAATGTCAGTCCCTAAGGAAATTTTTCTACAGGGTCAATCAGTTTACTAGTGTGGTTCTGAGTAAGGAAAAGCACTGAAGCTTTCTGGGATCTTCATGCTGCACAACAAGACCAGGTTTTCATGAGGGCAGGCTGGTTTCATTCCCTACAGGGAATCACAGAAGTAGAAACCTATGACAAAACTGGGGATGGGACGCGCGTGTGTAAAGTTCTACACGTCAGTACTAAAGGGAAAGCAGAATGAGGTCTTCCTCATCTAGGAGGACCATAATTCCCAACAGAAAATATCTGGAGTTCAAAACAGATTATTTTCTCTTGGTTATTTTTATATTTTCAGTGTAGATGGATGTTGCTGTGACTTAGGCTGAACAGAGATCTTGTGTTCAGAGTGTTTCTTTTGCTTAGATGACCAGAGAACAAACAAATTGAGAGATGGGGAACAAAGAAAGAATGGATCTCTAGTTTTTTCACACAGGGGAAAAGATCTCCTCTCCACCCTGAGTCATGGAATTGAACAACACTTTCCGATATCCCTCTGCCCCATGCTGCTCAAACCAGCAAGTGTGTAACTTCATCAAATTGCTGAAAGCTGCCTTCCACAACATAAAACTCCAAAATTCTTTGTTGACTTGAAATTTCTAAAAACTTAATCAAAATTCAGCAGAATTCTACTTAGGGAAAAAGAGAAGAAAAAGTGTTGTATTTTCAATATCCGTTATTATTATGTATTACTGCTTTTAATTGTCTTGTTCTTATTACTGCTGATTTTTTTTTCCAGAAAACTTAAAATACAGAGAAAAAGGCTAAAATTGGAAAGCAGACAGTTAGTCTGACGTCTTTAAAATCAGAGGAAGACTGGCCTTTGACTTCTTTAGGGCCAGGAGTTTACCAATAATTCCTGTAAATAAGGATTCAGGATAATGCTGGAAACCCTAGGGTAAAATCACAGGCATAACCATTTTGGTATTTCTGTGACTCTTTAAAACCAATGTTTTTTCAAATGCTCTTTAAAATTTTGATATCAATACAATTGACTTTCCCTCCAGAAAATTCCTGAACAACCTGTACATTAAGGTTGTTACCTGTTCTGTAAATGAAAGCAGAGACGTGCCAAAGTACATGAAATATTAGGTAAATCTCTCTTCTCAATGTTCAAATAATATGCAGCTTTGCTTTCAGCAGTACATTTCACGAGTGGGTCGAGCTCTCCCGAAGTAATTAATAACTCTTAAGCTGTCTGAATAGTTTCCCTTGAGTTGCATCATATAATGTGTCGTATGAAAACAACTTGAGGCCTAATGTAACATGAAACTATATAGTGCATCTTAAAGTGATTTGAGGAAGATGGATGGGAAGGAAATTATTTCTTATTCTGACAGAAAAGACAGCTGTTCTTAGCTTTTATTTGAAAAGAATTTGAAATGCATTTTCTAGGATGAGTTTGGTAAATTGTTCTAGTTAGTTGATTCCTGTTCTCCTTTTCTACCAATCAAGTTAGGTAAAAAAACTGAGAATCAAAAATATAGCAATTTGTTGTAGAAATATTAATAATAATGTGGAGACTTCTGTATTTGGTCCACCTGAGCTTTACTTTTTTTTTCATAACAGGTCTGAGTTTAAGCCCTGTGCAAACATTAAAAGTTAACACTTCAGTGTCTCCATTAATGAAATATGAAATAAATCATTACCCAATACAGAAAAGTTTTTTAAACCAACTCCTTGAGCTCTGGTCACCAAATTATTGTAACATTGTCATGTTACAAGTGACATATACCAGGTAATGGTATATGTCAGCTGGAAAAGATATGTCTTGCCATAAACTCAAAACATCTCTCACTTCACTCTCAGGAAATGCAAGTTGGCTCATCTTTCTCTTCTTAGAAGATATACAGCAAGCTGGAGGCTTCATTGATACTTGTAAATACGGAAGTTTATCATATACTGTAGTGTATTCTCATTCGATATGGAACAATTGGAGTTCATAAGATTCAAAAATAGATGCTGCTTTTCCATTAGTGCTTTTTTTAAAAATAAAAACAAAAGGTAAATAAAGGATTGCCTTACTAAATTTGATATGGGTAACTCAATGCTGTATTACAAAGATAGAACTAAAACTGTTTATAGCACAGTGAATACACAGTTAATTCATTCATAATTACTTCTTTTAGTATGCTAGCACTAGTAGTTCCAGCTGGTATCTGCACTTCAGAACTTTTGAGGAAACAAATTAATAAATAAAATATTTTGCCAGAAATCATTCTATACTTAACCTTTATAAACAGTGGAAGGTATGAACAAATGCAGTGGTAATGTTCACGCAGCATTCCTATAACTGTTCTTCTGGTAACCTCATAATGTACAGTCATAGTATACAGCTGCTTTTAGGAAAAATTATGGCTACATTTGATGCAGTATAAAGGAGGGGAATGCAGCAAAAGCCTTTGCAATTCTGTGTATACATGTGCTTTGATAGAGCGGCTCAGAGTTTTTGCAAGAACATGTGTGTTTGTTACCATTCTGGCTGCATCTGCCTCGTGTTTCAACCCCTGAAACATTAAGAAAGACCTGAATGTATGGATTTGTAACATATCTCTGTACAATCTAAAACCTTGTACTGTTGGGAATGTTCCTGCTGGCTATTGATGGTCTTCTCAACTTTACCAGCTGAGGCTTCTGTAATTTGCAGTACATCTCAGTCCAGCAGCCCAGGGTGGTGTAAATTCAAACCTCTGTATTCAGTTCATGTTCTTCAATTCCTGCTATTGTTTTCAGTAGTTTCCACCAAGGGTGTGCTTTGCTTTGAGAAAACAGTGCTCCATTCATCACATTGAATTTTTTATTATATATGACTGATAATATGGACAGAGGGAGAGAATCAAACTACTGAAATTCCACCTAAAGTATAATTTAATCAGACTCTGAGCGCCTGAGTCTGAGAATAATTCGAATTTCCCACTCTCAAGCACCACCCAAGCCCAAGTGGCACCTAAAATGAATAATTTTGGACAACTGATTTCCCCTGGCGTCTGGGCATAAATTCCAGGCATGCTTAGAAGCACCATGGCTTAAGCAGACAGGCATGTAACTCCCACCCAAGTTCCATTGTGACTCAAAGATGTGTGCAGAGATGCCAGAACATTGCCCATGTCCCTAGAGGAGCCTAAGCCATTGACTGTGCTTCAATCACACATAGTAAGCTTGGGCAGCATTGAATTCAACACAAACCACAGCAGACATGAGTGTTTGAGTGCAGAAGAAGAAGAGGGAACCTTTTTAATATACTTAAAAGTTTGAGCAGTTATCTGGGAAGGATGTCTTGTTTGGTAAGGAAATTAAACAAAAATAGGAGAGCTTAATTGTTGTCCCACTGAAAAGGATATTTGCTTTTCATGGAGACCTCAATTTTTTTGCTCCCAAGTCTGATGATGTAATTTTGTTCAGACACTGTTGTCCAAAAAGGCATCTGGTTGAGAGATCAGATGTCAAGGATATCCTCATCTGCTTGTCTGTGTTAATTTCTAAGTTCTTTTGTCTTGTCTTTACAGATAAATTTGCACACTTAACAGTTGCTACCCATATTTCTGTAACATTATAACTCGCTTAAAACCTGTCATCTCTCTTACTGCTTTTGGTGTAGACACCATGATTTATTACCCTTAGTTCATGTTCTCTCTTTGTACTGTGTGTACATCTGTAGATTTTGAGGTGAGCTTGGTGTAGGTTTCCTTCACCCTTTTTGTCTCTTCTTTTCTTATTGTTTTTATACTGTGCCATGCGCAAAGGTTAAATACTCTGTGTTGGAGTACTTTTTGGGTTGTGGATATTGGGTTGTGGGATTTTTGGGTTGAGGAACAACTTGCTTTTGAATTTTTTTATTAATGTTTGATGCCATTCCTTTATTGTTTTCACCCTGTATAAAATACCTCATAAATTTTCTCAGGTTTTAAATGTTTGTAGATGTAAGCAGGTGCAACGGTACAGTAAACATTCAAACTTCTGAATTTCAAATTCAGTATTCCATGAAATTTTGGTTTGGCTTTTCTCATGTTCCAGCATGAGGTTTTATTATTCCAGCATGAGGTTCATTTTTCTGTTTGTTCTTTTATTTTTCTCATCAAATATCATTATATTTGTTCTTTAAAACATGTACATACTTTGCCCAATTTTGAGGATTTTTAACTGATTTTACAAAGTAGAAGATGCCATGGTGATAATACTTAAATATCATTGAAGTATCTTATTAATCATCTGTACCTTAGTCACTTCAGTGCTCAATGCATGCTTTTATTTTCTGTTACAGTCACTTGACGCCAATTAGGGAGGAAGAGCGTAGGGGAAATTGTGTATGGTAGCAGACAGCAGACAGGTTTTCTGCATATTTCATCCCTAAATTTTGTTCCTTTTCATGTTCACCATCGAGCTAGAAGGGTTGACTGTGAAGTGTATACTTTAAAGCATCTGTTAATGACTTTTTGGTCACCAAGGAGTCTTCATATAGGCGCCAATGATAACTCTTCTCAGAAAAAATATACTGCTTCTGTAAAGTTAAATCTCTGGTATATGGTGGTTGTATATTAAATCTGTGCTCTTTGTTGGCCAGACAGTGGAACGAGTTTCCCAAAGAGTTTTGGAATAATTTCCATTCTATATTCTTCCAAAACTCAGCAGGACAGGACTTACAGTAACCTGATATAATTTTCAGGTTGTCCCCCCTTTAAGCCCCGGGTTAAATCCATTGACGTCCAGAAGTACTTTCCTACCTAAGTTATTTTGTGAAACTAACTGAATTTATCCTTGGTCCAATTCTGCTTAAATCTTGACTCTTTAGTTGACTTCACTGAAATTGTTCATGTCCTTAGGAATTAATTTGATGTTGTCTGCTTTTCTCACTTCTCTCAATACAGTTTTCTTTGTCAGCTCAAAGGTAAGGGAAGTTAGAGTGAGCTCCTGCTGGTTTTTGTAACACTGGCCCATACCTTAGCTCTTCTTTTGTTTCCTGAATCGTTTGGTAAACAGTTAAGGAAGGTAAATTTATATCATGTGTACTTACACAACCAAACTTATTTGAGAAAATTCTGAAAGAAACACAATTTTAGAAGACGGCTCTGAAAGCGTTAGGAAGGCATGCAGTGAAAAGCAGTGGAGTGGAGGGTGGGTGTGGGAGTACAGAAGATAGTGCCACCTTGCTCAAAGACTGCTTCTGCTTGTCTTCCAGACCTACAGTAACAATCACGGTTCCCCTCTTTTCATTTGATGAAGACTTCTGATCATTTCTTTTCCACAGCTGTCTGTCCTTTGTCCATAAATGTGAATTCCCCAGTGTCCCCAATATGGAACTTAGCTGGGAAAGTTAATTGATTTTGGAGTGCTAATCAGATGCTCCCATCCACATCAGATGCCAGATATCCTGTCTAGCTTACAGCTGTAAACCTGAGATACCATCTCCTTAGCCTGCCTGGGGTGCAGGAAATCATAGGGCTGATCCCATGTCCAGATAGTTTATTGTTCTGCAGTCACACACTCATGCCTGGTGAAGGTATTTTTTTTATAAATCATGAAACATGTTCTTTATGCTATATTTGAAATACAAAGTATGAAATCCAGGTCTAAGTACAGCCAAGCCTATTCTCTTTTGCCTTGCCTTTTGACATTCCAACGTCTATAACTGTATAACAGCATATGGGTCCACTAACAATGTGGGACAGCAGCCAATTTGTTCTGAGGATAAAACAGGAATCAGCTGTGGGAAATAAGCCAAAGAAGTGTGATTCCCACATGAGAAACTTAAATAGGTGCTAGTCCTTAAAGAAGCTCTTTGACAGGATTTAGAGCAGGCTTCTCTGCACAGGAGGCATTTTTCCTGAGCTCCGAAGTACAACAATGTCTAGGAGGGTTGTGGGGCTATTGTTTCATCAGCTGTAGCGCTTTGCTCTTTCTTTGCCCCCATCTTTATTGTTTGTTTTATTTTGTTTTGTTTTTAAGAAAAGCTTTATAGCACATTGCTCTATAATTGTAATCCCATCAGTATTTTTTTAGAATTAAATAATTTGCTTCATGTGATTGTGGGAAATAAAATGGAGGAAATTTTTCTGCTGCGTAGGGGGGTCCACAGATTTCCTGAACTCTGATCCAGGGAATGCTTTTTGCACCATGGCTAGCTGATTGCAAACAGCAATGTGAATGCTTTTGCTACTCCTGTGTTGTGTACAGATCCGTGGTTTTAATTTTCTTACCTCTGTCTTAAAAAAGAAATAATTTGAAATGCAGAAGTTTCAAATTAAATAAGTTGATTGTACCATCCTAATTTATTTAGTAGAGGATTAGTGTATATTTAATGGTTACCAAAGTCTGCAGAGTTGAGGTACAGAGGTACATTTCATTTTTTGTGAAATGCAGACTTTTCAAAGAGTTCATGGAAGTGGTCTTGAGGTGCATTCTGTGATATAGGTCAGACTTTTTTGAGACATTGATGCATTTTAGATGAGAAAGTAATAACAAAATCAAACACTAAATAATTTGTTCTAAAACACATTCCTTATTTGTTTTCAAGCTTGCTAAAAGTCCAACTGTTCTGATGCTCAAAATGTCCGAGTCATTGCCCATGGAGGTCATTGGATCAAATCCCTGCTCAAAGCAGGACCAACTTGAAAGTTAGAGCAGGTTATTATGAGCCCTGTCCAGCTGTGTTTTGAAAGTCTCCAAGGATGGGGATTATTCCACAAATCCTCTATAAAACTTATTTAAGTATCCCAAGCAATAAACTGGAAAAATAAGTATTTTAAAATACTTTCATGTGGAATATTCACTTTGCATCATTTCTTTTTAGACTCCTATTTATATTAATCAGAGATGCTAAAAAATTTAGAACGAAAATGAATTTAAAAACTTTCAGTCATTTATTCGTATAAAAAGACTGAATTGGGCTTTTGAAAAGAAACACTTCTGAATGCTGAGGCCTGTGAATTTATATGAGTGGGAGCAAGTGTTTGGCTTCTTGTTTTTGCCAGGTATTATTTCTGTTCATTCCTTTTAAGCAGTGCTTGTTTGTATAAGAATAACAAGAGATCTTTTTCCTCCCTCCTGTTCCAGGCAGGTATTTCCAAATGGGCTTCCTGAAGAATACTCTCTGGTTGCTACGTTCCGTGTACGGCGAAATACCAAGAAAGAGCGTTGGTATATATGGCAAGTTTTAAATCAGTATGACACACCTGAGGTTAGAGTCATCTTTGATTTATTCCTTCAAAAACTTTCTTTTGTCCCGCGCGTAATATGGCACACATAATAATGGATGTTTCATTAATGGATTTAGCTAAAGTTTATGTGAAATAGACAGACTGCTCTGAAATAATTGATAATTTATTGCAGGAATGACAGAAATTTAGCAAAATCTATTCAGTTTAGACTGCAAAATAAAATAAATGTGTGTTTTGATTTATAGCTGATATGTATTTACCAAGTTACATCCAAGAATGCTTCATAACATAATTCTTGCCCAGTATATGTAGTTGAAATATTTTTGTTATATATGGTTTATATATGTCCTTCTTTCGTATAACTTTTAAATAACCACTTATCTTATTTTGTCTTTCTTTCAGATCTCTGTCCTCCTGGATGGTACAAAAAAGGTGGTGGAGTATATGACCAAATCCTCTCAGGGAAATATACTGCACTACACTTTTAAGAGTCGAGAAATTTATCCATTGTTTGATCGGCAGTGGCATAAGCTTGGTATTAGCGTGCAGTCAGGGATCATTTCCCTCTATTTGGATTGTAATTTAATTGAGAGAAAGCAGACTGATGAAAAATTCACCATTGACTTGCAGGGAAGGACACTGATTGCTTCTCGTGCTGCGGATGATAAGCCTGTAGATGTGAGTAGTGTGAAAGGACAAACAGTTAACTTGAAGTAATGTTTCAGCCACGCTTTTACTAACACAGTTGTATAGAATCACATAGATAAAATGTTCAAACCCGGTCATTATTTTTGAGTGTGTATTCTTAATTTGAAGTCCTTAAGTGTTTTTCTCTAAACATTATTCAATTATGTAGCATCTGCTAAGACAAAGCTGTTGCCAAAGTAACTGCATAGAACTCAGTCCTGGTTTAAGGAGTCTGTTTTTCTGTATTTAATTTGGAGAAAGAGCCACCTAATTACCACAGATATAGTGTTTCTATGTTTAAAGGTAACTTGCAGTCCTAATTATTTTCTTTCATTTTTAGTAAGATTTATTTATAGGTTTGTATCAGTCATCTGTTGCACTTTGTCTGTCTTTGATAAAGGGGAGACTCAAAATAATTAAGGATTACCTCTGTATTGAGATCTTCTAGAGTAATTCAGCTATGTAGAAATAGGGGCCCATTGTTCATAGTTGTCTCTCCCTTATCCAAAAGAGAGGGATTAGGAAGTGGCCAGAGGTGTGTTTCCTGCAGCCTTTGGTGCAAGAACTACTCAAGGAAACCCCATGATATTCTGGGGTATTTTTTGTCCTGGGAATGCTCTCTTCTGTTTCCTCATGCAGGGAGGAAAGTAATTTGAAAGCACAGCAAGTAATTTGAAATCTTCAGGAAATATCAGTTTAAGTACAGTGACATGCAGCTACCAGGTTTAAAGCATCTGCCTTGGGGTTTATAGTGACCATCAGAAAGCTTCAGCAATATTATGTACTCTGTAGGGCTCCAGAGGAAAACAGCACATTTTAACTGCAAGCTAACATTGCAGGAGGAGTCATTCTTGTGGGGCACTAAGCTCTTTGGCCAGGACTCAGATCTCTTATTTCATGGAGCCAAGCTCATGCTTTGTTTTATTTTCTCGGACTTGAGTTCAACATTATTTGAAATGTGTGCTCTGTGTCCCCATTTCCAAATAGCATGCAGCAGAAAAAGCAGGTTTTTTCTGCTGGTTGCATGGTATGAGCTGGATAATTCTGAGTGGAAGTTGTCAATTGGGATTTCCACATTTGCAGGAAAACATTGTGGGCTTAAAGCTGATGAAGGCAGCAGAGCAGATCCTATATCAATGGTCACTTTTCTCAATACCAAGTGCAAGAGGGAGATTAAAAGGATATAAAACTGATGCAAAAAGAGGAATATGATGACAAGAATATCTAGTTAGAATTTTACTTGCTTCTCGTCTTTCTAATCCACCCAAAGTCTCTGAAACAAAAGCTGTACATAAAGAATTTTTGATTTTTGCTCTTCAGATGATTTAGTGGCAATGTCCAGGAAAAGGTCTGTCCAAAGCAATGGATGCATGTGATAGAGAGTTTATCAAACCTTTATTTTAGTTTCTTGCAGAGGAAAATTACCTTTCCTGAAAAGGTTTGTAGAGGATGTCTGCAAGGCTAAAATTCTTGTGTAATATAGCAAACCAATACAAATGGATGCAACTTAAATTAAAATAAATGAAATCTAAAATGTGATTTACATCAAAGTAATAGACTGCATAATTTGTTCCTTAAATGAGGAGCTGTGTAATTGTTTTGGATTTGTCTTTTTCTAGCATTTCAGAAATATGCAGTGTTTCAAAGAGAAAGTTTACTACCTCAGGATAAGAAAAAGCATGCCATGACACATATTTTTTACACCTCATATTAATCTCTTTTGTATTCCTTAATAGATTGAACTTCACCACATAGCAGTTTATTGTAATTCACAACTTGCAGTAGAAGATACATGTTGTGAAATATCTGCAGACTTGGTAAGTTATCTGTTAAAATCCAAATGTTAATACAAAAGAAATTGCATTATTGTTTCCTGCTAAAGAGCTGTAAAAAATTTTCAACACAGGTGAATGATTAAATTATTTACCTCCTAAAAATGAATTCCATATCTGGAGTCATGGTACATAGTTTTTTGATGCCTAAATAAATGGTACGGTAGAACATCAACAAAAGGCACTAGGTGCTGCTTGTGCCTTTTAAATGCATTCCTTAACATTGATTTATTTCTAATTAGTAACTGAAGAAGCCTCACAGTGTAGGAAACAAATCACTGTGATGGCTTGAGAATGGTTTCCAATAACAGAGGCCATTTCAGTAACAGTTGCATCTTGTAAAGCTTTACAGATTAAATAAGCAAAGCCCATGACAGAGTCTGCATGACTGTGGAAGAGAAGGAAAACAGGGTGGTGTTGAGTTTTCTTTATTTTAATATACTGAAATGGAGGAATGGGTCTTTAATAACTGGAAAGTTGTAGTGGTAGGTTGATGGTTGGACTTCATCCTTCAGGTCTCTTCCAACTTTGATGATTCTATGAAATATTTTCTTCTTTAGAATGCACATGCTGAAGTGTATATATTGTTTAACATGAGGGAAAACATTGATTTAGTTTAAAGAGTTCACTTTTCCCTCTTGTTTTGATAGACAAGAATCAGTGTAAACTGGAAGACAGTAGAACCGTAACTTGAAGTTGTAGATGTAATTATTTTGCTCAATCTAGCCCATAAAAAAAAAAGCAAACAAAAACCCAAACCAAACAAAAAAAAAAAAAGCCAAAACAGAACACCCCCCCGCCAAAAAAAAAAAAAAAAAAAAACAAAAAAAAAACAAAAAAAAAAAAAAAAAAAAACCCACAAAAAATTGTGTTAAATTATTGGCCTGCTAGTCATGAGTAGTCTGTAAGATCAGGCTCCTCTGAGGCAGTGGACAGTGCCATCACCACCAAGGTATAGACAGCAAGAAAAGCCCTGAGCATGTAGGAGGACTGATTGGTTACATCCACAAAGAGATAGGGGAAGGTGTGCCTGGATGGGAGAGAGAAATCTGCCCAAGAACAGAAGAGCACAAGAGTGCTTGGAGTTCAGAAGCATGAAAGTAGCATGGTCTAATTTCAGGGGGCAAATTTCAATTCTAAACAATGATTAATAGTTCAAATATATTTCTAAATATAGTCTTGATGGTAATGCAGACTTTCTCTTGAATGTATAAGCTTATGAAAAAGTGGAATTAATGAAATTCCTGTATGTTCTCCTTAGTGCTTGGAAATACAATTTATTGAGCAGTTATGACACAATAGCAAAAAAAGCAAGAACAAAACAAACCATAATAATATATGAAGACAAAAAGCTCAACAATAGGCTTTATCAATAACACATAAATATTCATTCCTCTATGCAGCTAAAAGCACCATCATTTTTATTTGTACATCTTATAGTCTCATATGTATGTTTAAGATGTAAGAAAAGGCGGACTACTTATTAATGACTTTCATATTAAAACTAGCATTACATTTTCTGACTTATTTTTTTCACAACTTCCTTACCCATTATAACAGCCACATTTTCAGTAATTTAAGGGAAAGAATTTATACTTGGATAAAAATTTCTATGCTAAGCAGTAAATCCTGTGGGAATTTCTCTGACAGAAGGCTCGGGAAAAACTTCATTACATCTTAATGAGACTTACTGAAGTTTAGCAGGTTCTGTTGACTTGTCCTAAAGTATCTCTTCAGGTTGGCTCAGGAGTCACAGACAGGTAAATCTTGGATGCAGGGCTTTTTTGTTTGTTTCCAAACTATCTATACCAGAAGTACTTTGCTACAAGGAAATAAAAACGTTTCCTTTGCAGTCTTATATTTTGCACTTAGGGGCAGGGCAGAGGACAGGATGAGACTATGCAGTACTATCTTTTTTATTTCTCCTCATGGACATTTTCTGTTTCACTACTTCTGATTTTGTGAGACTTTATTCCTCTGTCTTTTGGAAGAAAGAAATGGGACAGTCATATCACTTTTAACTGGCATCAATTTTAGAACAGAAGGATCTAAATATCTAGAATTGATTTTTTTACAGCTTTTTTCTCTCTTTGTAAGTTGTTTTCTCTTTCCATGTATGGTTTGTACAGGAGTATTAGAACAGAAGATAGAACAGAAGGTTGCATGGTATTTACCTGTTAACCAAAGTGGGCCAAAAACCAGAAAATCTTTTTTTGTTTTTTTTTTTAGTGCTCACATGAGGAGAGGTTACTGGCTACGACTTCATCACCAGTGACTGCTCATGCCAGCAAAATATACACACTTCCAGGGATGCAGCAAGAATCTACACAGAGATGCTACTGCTTTCCAAATAAAGTATAAAGTTTTCCTGTTGCTTTTTAATGCATCATGATGTTTAAACCTGATATAAAAACAGTTGGGTTTGGTTTTCTTTGCAGTCATGAAAATATCTTACTGATTTGTGGGATTGTACCATATTTACATTGTATTTCCCAGTTAAGAACCAGTACATTTTGAATTTAGTTAAATCCAAAAAGTAAAGTAAAATTAGAGACGTCAGTAAGGTTTAATTGTTTGAATATACACCCAAAAAAGTACCATGGTAAAACTGAGAATTATATTTAGGTATTATATTTAGTGTAAATGTTTTCACTTGATAATGAATTATATTCTACACAATATTTGTTTTCTTTTAATACTTCTCCTGGGTGTTGCACTATATTTATTGAGTCATTTGCTTTGTTAGGCATTTGTGACAAAGACAGGAAACCTAACCAAATATATTTTAGATCTGCTTTGTTGACTTTTTTTATTTCTTTTAAAATCAGGGAGAAGCAGGATTACCGGGAGTAGCTGGTTTGCCAGGCCACAAAGGAGAGAAAGGTGAAAAGGTAAAATATCACTTGAATTCTCTTTTTCAAGCCTTGTCATTGGCTTATCTTTCTTAAGTAGGAATTACATGGATTCTGTTATTCCTTGAAGGAATCTGCCTGAACACAGGGTGGATCCTTTATCAGTCAGTGTCTGGCTGTGTGTGTGAGCTCCCTGCCAGGCATTTTACAGCTGCCCCGCTTTGGGGTCACCCCATCACTCTGTGGAGCACAGGTTACCTGCCTGGGAAGCACATGCCTCCCCAGCCCTGTCACCATGCCCTGTACAGAAGGCATGTATATATTCTGACAAGAATTGTTCCATCTCCTGTGTGTACATCACTGCTGATGGACAGAATACCTTGTGGTGGAATCATCCTTGCAATCATCAGTAGCAGGGTATGAAATATGACCTCCATATATTCTTTGACAGTGCTTGTACCTGAAGCTGTTTATTGTGAAGAGAGAAGAATCTGACATTGGCAAGTCTCTAGGACAGGCCAGTTGGTCCTTTCCTTGGCCTTTTCTGAATTTTCCTGTAATGCTTACCATGATATTCTTATGCTACGTAGCTTTAAATTTCCTAATAGTATAGGTCAACATATCAAATGTTTTCCTTTCACACTCCATTCCTTAAATTTTGTTGGAGGATGCTGAATTAAGGCACAGCTGGGAATGTGTTTTCCATGTGCTACTAGAGGGGGCAAATTGAATAAACTATTGTAAATCTGCCACAAAGACAGTGAGATAGGAATTGAGGTCAGGGAATGCAGTTTGTATGAGAGGAAGATGCCTAGACTGTCCTAATCCAGAGGTTAGATAGAGATATCTTAACCCAACATTCTACCTTGCAGCACACCATTTAATATGTGATCTGAAATAGTTTGTGAAGACAGCCAGGGCTGTTCCTATAGCTGTAGTGTCTGGCTGAAAAGGGTCCAGTTCTGAGAAGGCTTATCTACACAGCTGGTTGAAATTAAGAACATTCCTTGACAGTATATTGCCCCCCACCATAACTCCTCCCCTCAAGTATATATTTCACTTTTTGACACAAGCTATAGTTTTAGGTGAAAAAAAAGTTCAGTCACATTAGTTTCTATTGTCAGCTGAACCTAGAGGGACTGCTGTCAGTTTTCAGACCTAATCGTGAAGTTTTGATCTGGAGTGTATTAAACAATTGTCAGTTTTTAGTTTTAGCTTATGCTACCAGCACAGGGAGTTTCCTAGCATTTGTTTGGGGAACAGTTCTTCTGCTCCTGACCTGATTCATTTAGACCATTATTGTTACTAAGCCGGGAAAGCAGACTTCACAAGTCTGATTTTTTTTACCATTTAATCTCCCAGCCAATTAGCAGTATTTACCATGCTAAGCATAGTGCCTCTAAACAAAACATGTAAGGTTCTGTTCTCCCACTTGTTTTTCAAAAAGAGCCTCATTGCATGGATTCTCTGTGCATGGAACTGTCTGAGAGTCAATGAACCCCGATGCACCCAGAAGTTTAACCCAAAGAAAGTATATTGACATTTATGCACAAAATTGAATGAATCAGCAGGTTAAATTCAGGGGTAGAACACCAAACAGGTAGAAAGCTACTTAATTTGAACTTTTCTTACAATTGACCAGTACTTGCTACTTCCTGGCTTTACAGTGGGTGGGTTTTTTTTCTTTTTTGGGGGGATGGGGAAGGGGGGTTGGATGGAGGGCACAGTATGACTCTATGACTGTGACCAGGATTGGCTCACTGACCTTTGGGAGCAAACAAATCTTGTGTTAAATAGTGCCTGCCATGATGGAACTGAAAGCAGCATTCTCTGAGATTTTAATACCATTTTTCTCACTGACTCTGCATTTACACAAGTTTTCAGTAAGACTCATTCTCAATGACGGCCTTGTTACATCAATAATTAGACCTGAAGAGGCAGAAAGGCTCCAGAACATTCCAGTCATGTAGGATACATGACTTATTGTCAGATTATGTAAAGGAAACTAACAGACTCTGGCCGAGTGTCTTGTAATGTAATATACACAAAATAGGCAGCTTCTTGATAACTTTGCTGGCCAGTTACAAAAAACAGGTCTTCTCTGAGTTCTGTGGTTCCACATGTTTCCCCATTTGCTTGTGCTCAGCTTCTCATTTTATTGTTTCTTTTGTTTCTAAATCCTCTTACTTTAGGCATCCAACTAACTGTATTTAAATGTCTGTGCCATTGCAGCATCCAAGTGAAAATGTTAATTTTTTATGGTTTTTTTTGTTGCTATGGGATTGAAAAGGAAGTCTCTACTGACACAGATTGATATTAGGCTACATTCAAGCCCCTCAAAATTGCCCTTCTCTTCAGTCTAAAATCACTGTTCCCTAAGGTCAGACTATTCAGGAACATCTAAGCTATCAGTAGTGTAAAGTATGTAATTTTTAAGCCATTTTAGGCATTTTGAATGTAATTATTAGCCTGTATCCACTCCATTCCTGTACTCTTGGCTCATCTTAGTACCTCTGAACAGGTCTGAGCCAAAATTCAAAGTATGTTGCCGGCCCAAATGACTGGAGTGCCATATTTTCACTGGAACAAGCATTCATGCAAATATTGATATATCCCTGCCAATTTTGTGCATCTGAATGCACAGGAGCATCACTGATCAAAATTATGCCATTGGTGTGAATGACCTTCCTGTTTGTATACCTGGCCTCCCTTTATGACTTCCTGAGGACAGTTCTTCACTCAAAACTTTTATCTCCCATACTTTGGGCATGGAATAGTTGATTTGCTCTGCAGGATACTTTTACTGGGAGATCAGCTTCTGCAGCAAGGGGCCAACTGGTTTTTAATTTCTCAATAATTAGGACTGGAAAAATTGCCTGGACCAACTTTGTTTGCTGCTTACTAAGTTCACAGTTTGGATTGTCCCTAAATAATATGCTGTATATTCTCATGGCACCTTGATTCTTAGCACAGTGTATCTCACAAGTTGCAAGTGGACGCAAATCAGGTGGAAGTCTTCTGTGATTTTAGCACATTTTGATATCTGCTGTGGAGTTGGGTTTTTCTTCTGCTGATCTGAGTGAGATATTTACTGTGTTTTTTATTTGGTTGCAATTTGTACTACTTCAGCATCGTATTTAGCTACTCAGTATCTTGCAAACATATTTGTTGTTAGCAAATATATTTTAATAATGTTGTAAAGATTCTGTTTTGTCCTCAGTATGTAGAAATTCTTCAGAAAGACAGAGTATGTGTGACCATAATTGGAATGATTACATATATGCTGAATATATAAACTGATTTTCTCTCTCAAGGAGGCTAAAAAAAAGTTTTCTGCATTTATTTCTTTTAAGCAGACTAAGTGCCCATGGAATATTTTAAATTGAAATCTAAACAGAATTAAATATTTTGAGATAATGTTAAGGCAGTGTTTTCTGTGTTAATAGGTCATTAGTTAATGCTGTAAGTGAAGTAGAGACCAAAAAGCCAGAGGCAGATTGCTTTCAAATATTAAAATGCCTGTTGATGTACACCATGGAGAAATTTTTTACTATTCAACTTCATTACTTTAAATTTTACTTAAGGAAAAAGATATTTAAAAGGCTATTTTGGGATTGGTAGAGATAGGTTTATGCAATGTATTATTGCACTAGGAAAATATTTGTAATAGAATGATATGAAAAAAGATCTCCTGGAGAACAAATGAAATGTCTGGACTGTTCTTTCTCTCCATTTTCCTTGCTAGTCTTTCTTTCCTCTACTCTGACTTTCCTCTTAAAATCCAGTCAACTTGATTCCACCTAAAGCATATCTATTGTACTATGCAGCCTTGAGAATGGCTCCATTCTGGCCGTCTTTGTTGCTGAGGTTATTGATAGGGACCTAGAAGCTGGAATTCAAGAAAAAGAAGAAAGTTGAGCAAAATATGGCTGGCTGTCAGTTATGACAAAGTCAGGAATTGCCAGTACACTTAATAGAATAAAATCTTACAATAAGCAGAATGAAATACTTTGTGCTTACCAACCTAAGAATTTATGGATTGTCCCACTTATGTTTTACCATCTAATTGTCCAAGTTATCAAACTAAAAAGGGAAAATATCATTAGCAAGGCAACCATTTTTTCTTATTAAAAGTTCTGAAATGTGACTTACTGTCTTTATTACTATATTTGCCATTCCAGTACTCATCTCAGCCCTGAGTTTAAGTCTTCCTGAGGAGTGGAGATGGTGGCAGCAAGTCCTTGTGACAGTGTTCACAGGGGTCTCAGGTTGAGGGAAGAGATGAGGAGCTGACTCCATGTTTCAGAAGGCTTCATTTATTATTTTATATTTTACATTAAAACTATACTAAAAGAATAGAAGTAAGGATTTCATCAGAAGGCTAGCTAAGCTAAGAATAGAATAAGAAAGAATGATAACAAAGGTTTGTGGCTTGGCTCTCTGTCCGAGACAGCTGGGCTGTGATTGGCCATTAATTTTTTAATTGTAAACATCCAAGATGGGCCAATCAAAGATCCACCTGTTGCATTCCACAGCAGCAGATAATCAATGCTTATATTTTGTTCCTGGGGCCTCTTGGCTTCTCAGGAGGAAAAATCCTAAGGAAAGGATTTTCCATGAAAGATGTCTGCGACAGTCCTCACCACTCTGAGGTGCTCAGAGTGTGGGAGAATGTCACACTTCCCCAATGGGGCCATTCCACAGCCGAAGCAGGAGCAGGGGAGCCAGCAGTCTGTGGCATGGGTGCAGGAGTTAAACCAGTGACACCCAGCTCAGGCCTTGGTGAGCTGAGCTCCTGCTCTGATGGGACAGAACACACCTGGGGGCTTCTGCTGGGAATAACAGGAGTGATACTTCCTTATCTGTATACTCCCTGCTGCTCCCACAGTACCAGGGAAACCCTGGAGTGATGCTGCCTTTGGGATGAGATTTCTTTCTCCTAACATATTCTCTGAATGTGAATTCTTTTGTTTTTCCTTCTTGCTAATAGGCACTTTTTTGTTTTCTGGTTTTTTTTTTTTTGTTTTTTTTTTTTTAACCTGAATATTTCTGGTGATGTTGTGTCCTGGTTTTAATTGGGACAGAGTTCATTTTAATCCCAGTAGCCAGTGTGAGGATGTGTTTTGGATTAGTGCTGGAAACAGGGTTGATAACACCAGGATGTTTTCATTATTGCCAAGCAGCGCTTGCACAGCGTCAAAGCCTTTTCTGCTCCCTACCCCACCCCACCAGTGAGGGGCTGGGGGTGCACAAGGAGCTGTGAGGGGACACAGCCAGGCCAGTGACACCAACTACCCAAGGGATATTGCATACCCTACACATGGTGCCATGATCAGTATATAAAGAATTATATAAAGCAGTGGGAAGGAGAAGGAAGCGGGGGGACACGTGGTTATTAAAATCACAACTAGAAGGTAGAAGCCTAACTTGCAGATCTAATTTGCAGTGGAAAATAATTGTCTTCAAGATGAGGAGTCTGTCTGCAGTTAGTGGAACAGTAGTGTAAACATACCTTGGTTAATTGGTGAGTAAGTCACATAGGCTAAAGGTTTCCTGGCATGTAGCAGGCTGTGTAATTTTAGACTACTCAGTGTATAAAAATACACCACTGAAGGTAACAAAGTGGTACTGGTCTATTGAAATACTGGCAAGTGGCAGAAGGGAACAGAGGATGCATAGATAAGAGAATGACTCTGTGGGTGATAAGATAAGGTAACTTTTACCTCTCACAGTGCCAGTGGATTCATGCTATTCATGCATACAGGATTTTGGTCTATTTTTGAGACAGAGCTGTTTAATATCTTTATCCATGGTCTGGGTGAGGGCATACAGTGCATACTCAGTAAGAACAAGTCCTATGAGGAGTGACTGAGGGAGCTGAGGGTATTTAGGCTGGAGAAAAGAAGTCTCAGGGGTGACCTTATTGTTCTCTACCAGTGGCTGAAAGGAGGTTGTAGGCAGGTGGGGGTCAGGCAGGCAGCCAATGACAGGACAAAAAGAAATGTCCTCAAGCTGTGCGACACAAGGTTCAAGTTGGACATCAGGAAGAATTTCTTTGTTGAAAAGCTGCTCAGTCCTTGCAATGAGTTGCCCAGGGAAGTGGTGGAGTCACTCTCCCCGGAGGCATTCAATAAACAAGTGGACATGGCACTCAGTGCTATGGTCTCATTGGCATGGTGGTGTTCAGTCAAAGGTTGGGCTTGATGCTCTTGAAGGAGTTTTTTAACCTTTATGATTCTGATACAACTCTTGTTGTGTACTTCTGGCCAATCTTACTGCTCCTTTCTCAACTTCAGGAAGATTAATAACTTAATCTCAGACCAGAGTTATAATGTTATTCTTGCTGGAGAATGTTCTTTTCTTGGTAGAAGTAGGCATACCTAATGTTTTGTTTTGTTTTGTTTTTAAATGAACGCTACATGATTTCAGTGCTTTTGTTGTGCTCCTCTGGCATCCAAATAATTTTATTTCAAATTTTTTAAATCTTATACTTTACATTATTTAGCAACATTTCTGGGTTTGATGTTTTCTTATGTAATTTTTAAGACTTATGGTCCAATTTATGGTCCAATCCCTGCTGGGATCTTCCATAACTCTCCCAACCAATCAGGAGAGTTATGGAAGAGAGTCAGTTTTTCTCTCAAGACTAAAATTTTCTTATAGATTGCTTATGATTTGGGGTTTGATTCTCTAAAGGGATAAAAGGGAGGGAGAGAGAAATTTTAATAATGCCTTTCAAAAACATTGAGGCCACATAACTTTGTACAAATCTGTATTACACGTTGAGCTTTCTCAGTGTAGAACTGAAAATGGGCCCTCTTGGTTTCTGTCTTCTGTTGCAATGAATTCCTTTAAAATTAGTTTACTTGCTTTTATGGAAATATGGATGTGCAAGCATTTGTATGATAAAGGACTTAATTGATGTTATAGGTGTTTAAAATGCATTTATTTTGCTGATTTTAGTATGACACGTAAGGCATCCTCCTCCACAGTAGCTGCATTACTAAAAATATCAGATAGAAGATGCTTTTCTATCGAGTCTGAAATGACCTGAGTAGTTGTTGTTAACGTCAGAAGTCTGTGGAGTTTCTAATTGATCAATTTGTTTTGTAGGGAGAGATGGGTGTGAAAGGCCCAGACGGTGTTGCAGGTCTGCCTGGTGAAAAGGTATGTTCCTGTTTGTTGAGTTGTGGTTTAACTGATGGGAAGTGTTCATTGTGTCAGTGGCTTCTCTGTAATTGTTTACAGAAATGGGAGGATAGAACATTTCTGTTAGAACATAGTCTTACCTGCACTGCCATGTTTCTGTAGCACACTGAAAAAGCTGTTCAGATCTGCTGATATGTGTGTTTTGTGGGTTTTTCCCCAAGAAGTGGGGTTATATAAGAGCTAAAGGAAACTTCTTGTTCCACCTGCTCAGTTTGTGGTCTGCAAGCTTAGATAAGAGCTCTTGTGCACTCAGCAGTGCACTTGGTGGAGCTTGAGATAAACACCACTGACTTCTTAATCAAAGGTTTGGAATAGCCGTGGCTAAGAAGGCATGCCAGCCTACTGGTGTATTCAAGGATAAGTGTCACTGCATTTCAGAATGTTAGCGTGCAAAATAAGACAGTTGTATGCACTTATTTTGTTCGGTGCTACTTACCTGTATTAGAGGAAGTCTATAAGTCTAATATCTAGAATCTTCAGTATAGAGACAACCCTTTAACACTGAGAAAACAGCTTGTTGCTGTCAGGCTTAAAACCTGCAGGTTTACAGGACATAAAATCATGAAATTGTCTTTTATTTTTACTTATTATTTCTGTCCCAAATTGTGATTTTTTTTAAAAATGGGAGGTAGATGTATATGAGCAAAGTTAAGAGTAAAAATCAAGGTATTTGTTGCTGACGTTAAGTTATATTGGTAGAAAAATGGAGAACAGGCTGCAAAGATGTTCAAAGGAATTTGCAACATTGAAGAACTGAATTGCCAAGGGGTGTGTAAACTCAGACGAAGCAATAGACAAGTGATGCAGATGAAGAGGAAAACAAAGGAAGCATTATGAATTTCATGCCAGACTGGACTAGCTATTACTGCTCAGGAGGCAATCTTGGAATTACAGATCAAAGAAAACATGGACTCACTGTTTTGCACAAGTCAAATTGCTAGGAAGAGAATAGGGAACAAAGCAAAAGAGTTTTAATGTCACCATTTTTAATGAATCCGTCTGCAACTTGAATGATGTATACAGTTCTGGTTCTCACACCTCCGTGTGAATCTAACAATACCAGAAAAGATTCAGAGGTGTCAAGAGTGATCAAGAACACCAGACATCTTCCAATTAAAGTCTGACAATGTGGACTTCAATCTGAAAAAGGCACAATTAAGAAAGAACGTGTCATGTTCTGTTCTCTGTACAGTGCTGAATGGAGCAGAAGAGATTAATAGGGATTGATTTATTTATTTTATTCTTCATTGTGCGAATATTAGAGCATCAAACCTATCTGATAGGAGGTTCAAAAAGGATAAAAAGAAAAGATAGACTCTTTCTTCCTGCTACAATATTACAGTTTGAACACTACACAGACCTTGGAAAGTCTGAAAATATATTAGAAGATTAGTGGAGTAAAATTCAATTGAGTGTGTCAGTCTGCTTGTACTTCAAGAGGCTGGAATCTGGGTAAGCCACAGGAGGAGTCTTTGTGGCTGCCCTCTTATATTTTTCTGTAGACATCTGTTGTTGCCATAATTGTAGTCCTGTAATTGACTGGAGGAACCTTTGTTTTGATCCAGATAGACAGTGTTTTACTTTACCGTGCTCCTAAATGTGAATTAATGGAAAGAGTTATTGTAAAGCATTGTAGATTGAGATTGATCTAGAATGAAGCTGTGTTTTCCCTTGGCTCTTTCCATAGCTCCTACTCTGATGTTATCTTGCTATAAACTTACCAGGGTAGGTTACTTTTTCAGTCCAAGTTATTATTATTGCAGTTTCCATGGTTAATATTGTTTGGGTTTTTTTGCTAAGCGCCTTGCAAATTCATTGTCAGGCCAAATCCCAAAGCTCCTGTTAGTTTACATGAAGCTCAACAGTCAGATCTTATTTAATATCCAGACATTGTACTTTTTCTGAACATTATAATTCTTTTAATTCAGCCTATATAAAATACAAATTACAAATGAACTGTGAATTAAAAATGAACTACCATGAAATACAAAACTGTCAAAGCTTAAAACTTCTAAAATAAAAAAAAGAAAGCCAAGTATTTTGTACATGCATAGCTAGATGAAGAAAGTGGGATCCAGCTATCCAGCTTCTGCTAGCTGGAGTGGTCATGTCTGTGTGGAGTAGTGCAGGGCTGTGTGTGTTAGCTCATTCCTGGAGCTGGAATGAATATTTTTCTTGTGCTGTGGAAGGTGCTAAAGTGTTCTCACCCAGATGATGCATCAAGAACTATATACATTTGTAGACTCTTTTATTTTTTGTGCTCCCCTAAGTGTAGTATTCCAGATGCTAACATTGTACACAGAGTTAAAGACAATGAAGTGAAGGAGCAGCACCAAACCTGAGGTGAAGAAGCATTTGGACAAAACACCCTCAGGCACATGATGGGATTCCTGGGGTGTTCTGTGCGGGGCCAGGAACTGGACTTAAATATTCTGATGACTCCCTTGCAACTCAACGTACTCTATGATAAAAATATCCAGAGCACTGTTGTTTGCAAAGGCATCTCCAACCTTTCAGGCTATTAAAGTGCAGACTGTGCAGTGCTGGGAAAGCGTTCTGAGGAGCTACTGCTGTTTGTATATCTTCTTAAATCTGTCAGCATGCATTAAGTATTGCTGGAGATGTTAAATTGCTTAGTATGGATTTTCTTATGTTTTTGCACTGTGTGTTTCTGAGCATTGTGCAGATGTGCTCCTGAGTCACTAGCTAGAAACAGGAAGAAGGAAAAATAAATTATACTATTTTTAAAAATTTAACTGAAGATTGAGGCTTCAAAGAACAGGAGTGCTCTTGATAATACTCCCAAAACCTATCCACTGCAATACTCCTTTGCTTATACTTGATTCCCTGGGAAAAGGTTCAGAGAATAAATAAGCAATAGATTTTACTCTTGTTGTTATGCACACGCAACAATATCAATTCATTTGACCTACTTTAGATGTTTACCTTAGAATGAGATAAACTTGGCCATTGAAAATTCTGTTTCTTTAGATTTATTATCTCAAACATACCTGATATAGTGAAAAACTAAACTTAGAATAATACTATACAATGGGCTTTATTACTTGAGAGAATCTTTGCAGGAGAATCTCCCAGAATAGTGCTGGATGCTCATATACTTAATTTTCAAGATGTAGGTAAATGGTGAGGCATCTGTGAGTCGTCATATACGCCCTTGACTTTCAAGGATCTTAAGTGTGAAAATTGTTCAGTCTGTCTTCAAATGTGACACTTTGCCTTCTGTCACTTTCAAGACATACTGTCACTGACAAGATAATTTCCCATTCACTAAATGCTGCACTGGTTTTGCCACAGCCTGCTGGCTAATGGGTGCACAAGTGAGTGGTGTAGACTTCTAGGAGGCTCTTGCCTATTAAGAGGTTGGATCTGCTGAAGGCTAATACAGAGAACAGAGTTTAAGGCTTGATGACTCTATGTAACATAAGAATAACCTTAACACTCTAAAGAAAGCAGAGGAATGTTCTGGCCATAACTGATAAGTTTTTTTGATTTTTCTGATGCAGTTCTTGTAAGCTGCCAAAGTAAAAAATGAGGTTTTCATTGACTGGTGGCACACCACAAGATGCCTGTTGCCTCATTTGCCTTTGGGTTAAAAGAAGTTGGTGTCATGGTGCTTATGACTAATCTGGAGAGTCAAGAATCTAACACAGATCCTGTGGAGCCCTACCTCAGGCCCCCAGAGTCACAAAACAGTAGATAGCACCATTACATATGTGACTGTCTATTTGATGTCCACCTATCTAGTTCCTTCTCCCCATCCTTTTTCAGGAAAATGTCTGAAGAGATTTTTGTTTTAAATAGTAAAACCTGCTTAGGGCAACAGGACAAACTCTTGAGATTATCAGAGGAGATAGTTCTGAGGTACTTGTTTATAATTCTGAAATAAGAGGGTAGGAGGCTTCCCTTGGAGGGAAATTTGCTTCCATTGTGGACTATCAGAAGAGATGGAATACAGTGACATGATTCCTTTCTTGCAATGGGGACTGATTTGTAGCTCAGCCTTCTAGGCACACTTCTTCAATGTATCTGTCAAACCATGATACAAGAGCAACTGGAAGTTGTGGTTAATCAGAATCCCTATATGTGTGAGACCTTAGGCTCTGTCCTTCTGGCAATGTTCAGCAAAGGCTGTGAGTACAGAAGAAATGTGTTGAAGGAAGCACTGTTAGCCTACTTTTTGGTGATTAGCAAGTGAAACTGCCTCTGGATACACTTCTGAAGTCATTTAGTGTAACTGTATTATAGCCAGAGTGCTGGTTATGGCATGAGAAATTAAATCTGTCCCTGAAGTGGAGGTTTGAGGTGACTGGACTGTTTTAAGATATAATATGACAGTCACCAATCTGCTCTAGAAATAAGCAATCCTGATCTAGCAGTTAGATTCACTATGGCAACAAAAATTGATTGCTCAGCCATTAAGAATGAGCTTCACCTCTCACTGCTGTGTACAGGGTCACATCACTGGCATAACCTGAGAAACGTCAGTATATTGCTGTAAAATATTTCTGTTTTAAAAACTTTAATTATTTTCCTAGTGTTCCTGTACTACTGAAATGGAGAGAAAACATTCCTATTGTGTGGCCCACAGGCTTCTCCCTTACTGAAGTCATAACATCATCTTATTTCCATACAGGTCAAATGCAGGTCCTTTCCACAGCACCCGCTGGGGGGTTGTTCCAGACCTCCATGACGGTTTTTGTGTTGTGGCTCTGCACAAAGCATATCATGGGAAGGATCCTTCCACTACTTACAGGGGGCTTATTAAAGAGAGAGAGCTACCTTTAACAAGGGCAGATAATGATAGGACAAGAGGGGGATGGTTTTAAACTGAAATATGAGAGCTCTAGATAAAATGTCAGGAAGAAATTCTTTACTCAGAGGGTGGTGAGGCACTGGAACAGGTTGCCCAGAGAAGTTGTAAATGCCCCATTCCTGGAAGTGTTTAAGGTCAGGTTGCATGGGGTCCTGAGCAACCTGGTCTAATGTGTGGCATCCCTGCCCATGGCAGTGGGGTAGGAACTAGATGACTTTCAAGACCTGTTTCAACCCAAGCCTTTCTATGATTCTGTGATCCTCCCTATATGGGGTATTTCCAGGCTTTCCAAACAGTCTGACAGCACTTTGAACCATGATTAGAAGTCCTCAAGCCTTAAAAATGTGTTGGACATTTTCTGAGGATAAGGGGGGGGGGGAAAAATTCCACCAACCACCTGATCTCAGTGTTCTCACTTACAAGGAGCTCATTTTTTTACTTTCCTTCATAGCTTTTTTGTGAACTTGAAACAAGCCTGGTTTAATTTTCCTCTGTATAGTTGAGACTTTCCTTCTTCCTGCACTTCTTGTGTCACTGATCCAAATAAGTTAAATCCTTTCCTTCTCTTTGCTTCTGGCTCTATAATGCCATGGCAATGAAGCTTGAAACTGAAAGTGTATTTGAGTTCTGGATGCTAAGTGATGGAGTCCTGTTTGGGTTATGGGGTTATTTTTTGCTGGTCTGTGATGCCTTGACAGTCGTGGTGCATTTCTCAAGCATTTTGGCATATACATTTTAGAGGGTAGACCATCTCTGCATGCTTGAGAAGTTTAGCAGGAGTTCGTGGTTCTGAGATAAGCAGCCACCTGGGGCAGGTGTTTTGATACCAAGTATTAAGCCTCTTGGTGAGCTGGGGACCTTATGGTTCCCTCCAGGTACCAGAGAGGAGATTGTAGTGAGTGTTGGTTTCTTCTCCCATGAAGAAGTTACAGGATAACAGGAAATGGCCTCAAGTCACGCCAGGGGATGTTTAGATTTCATATTAGGAAAAACTTCTTCACCAAAGGGGTGATCAGGCTTTGGAATGGGCTGTCCATGGAAGAGGTCTGAGTCAACATCTCTCTAAACATTCCAAAAATGTGGCATTTTGTGACATGGCTCAGTGGTGGAGAGGTCAGTGTTAATGGTTGGACTCAATCCTACAGCTCTTCTCCAACCTTAAGGATTCTGTGGCTTGTGTGTGTTATGGGCCCTGCTAGCCAGAAACGCCTTATGCTTCTGAGAATGGACTGCTGGCAGTAAGGCTCAAAGGACTCAATGTTTTTCTAATTTTTCTATTATGAAAATATTTTTTCTTCTTTATCAATGACTAAATTCTGAGAAATAAAATTGATGTAGGCAGTAAGGTAATTCAGAAAATTCAGATTTACCGAACTAAACTGGATTTGTCCATTCCCCTTTATCCAAATGTCTATAGTAAGTCCTTCCTCATGATACAATGATAGAATTAATACACCACAAACTCCAGTTTGTGAAATACTTGTGACAACATTCACTTTGAATATTTGACTTTCAAATGGCTTAACTTTACTGTTTTAACTTTTTGCATTGATTTTTTGCAATCTAGATTATGGACATTATTCCTAAAATGTTAAATACATTGAATAAGCTTTTTAGAATAGCTGGTCTTGCATATAAGTGTGAAGCAAAGAGATATTCAATGCTGTGCGTTTGCTACTACACTCCATAGATCCTTCTGCAGTATATTAATAAAATAGTTTAGACTAAAAAGAGAAAGACATACTTATGTAAATCAAAACGTGTTTATTTCTACACAGATTTATATTCAGAATATTTACCAAATTAAACTGGGTTTGTCCAATCCCCTTTATCCAAACCTCTACAGTAATTGCTTTCTAATGATCCATAGTATAAAATTCAAAATACAGAACTCATAGTGACAGAGATCATGTAAAATCACATGTAAAATATGATGAAGATCAAAGTCAGACCAGAGGAAAAAACAAGAGTACATTTCAAGAGCTCTACCAACTCTATGAGTGCTATTTGTAGTTTGGATATTGAAAATGAGATTTACATGAAATGAGTTTTACGTGAAACCATTCAACAGGTATTTATAAAAGGATTAGCCCTTTGTTTTCAAGCACATGTATGTGTGATGATTAACCAACAAAATGTACATGAACTCACATATTTTGTGAGCTAGAAGATAATAGTACTGGTATAAATAATGCTGCTTGTAGTCTTGTTTTTCTTAATTTAACTGTGTCCTCTGGTACTTCAGTTTTCTCAAGTCTGATATCACTGTGCTGTCTTCAGTTTTAGCTGACTTGGAAACCAAACTGTTGATTTCAGTTTTGATAAATTTGAATATCCTTTTGGAGTAGGGTTCTCTTTATATTTTGAACAGGTAAGGAAATAATTAGAAAAAGGCTACTCGAAATGTGATATAGATACTGTTTGTGGTATGAATGCTATCAAGACAGCTTCCTGAAACACCCACTGCCTGGTGGGAAGAGTTCTCCTTTCCCTTGGTGGTACCTGAGAAAATGAGTTTGAAAATGGCTACATTATAAGATTTTTCTTTTCTTAATATAAAATGTGACTTAGAAATGTCCGGTGCTTTGTTTTCCAATATTATTTAATTTATATACATGAACTTAAAATTTTGAAAAAAAAACCCCAACGTTATATGCTAGTGTAGCATGTGACTTCAAATTGCTTTCAGAAATGTTTTTAATACCCATCTCCATACTGAGTTACCACAGGGTCAGGGTTTCAGGGCCAGCTGTGTCATGAAATCCACAACTGAAAACTTGTTTTAAATGTACATCCAAATCAAAACCTCATCATGAACATCCTTGTGACCATTGTTCTGCTTTGCCCATTGCTCCAGCTAGACCATGCAAACTCCAGAATTTTCCAGGGCATATTTGACTTTGCAGAAGAGCCATGGATATTTGGCCTGTTGTGTCAGTTCAGCGTATGCTTTTGGAGCATTAGTCACTCATGCAAGCATACAAATCTGAGGAGACATTGGTGTTGAGTTTTCAGTAATGCAGTCTTTTCCTTGCAGCTGTCTTGAAAGATCTCTGGACATATTGCCTTCCACATTTCATGTCCTGTACAGATCCTTGACAGGGATCAGGATATTACCAAAGTAGCTCATCAGCATCTTTGAGAAAACTTCCAAAATGCGGGTGGAGCACTGGATAGGTACTGCTTAAAGCCATCTTACTCAGTTTATCTGTCTTTATTCAGTGCCATCCAATTTATGAGCTCCCATCACTGCTAATCAGTTATATTTCAATATTCTTAGATCATATATGGACATAAATTGTGTTAGTTATTCAACTTTGGAAAGATCTTTGTGCTGCTTTGCTCTGGAGTCTTTAAAAGAAACAAAATAACATAACCAGTAACATAGGAAAAATATTTGACATCAGAAATCTTTTCAAAGAGAGTTGTGAGCTGTAAGAATGTGGTACAATTGGAAACTTTATTACCACTGTGTTTAAAGCCTTGAGCTTGAGAAATGCTGGTGATGGTAAATCAGGCAGTTGGATGCCATCTATAGCAGCAACAAATTTTCTACCAGGTTTGTATTCTTTTTGTGTTTTCAGTGATATCTTAGTGTGACATTAATATACATCTGATTTTAAGAGATAGACACATGTGAAAATAGTAGGTCTCAATAGATTTGTGATACATAGATATGCTTAAAAATAAAATAAATTATCTTACTCGGAAAATAGACTTTAGATCATTATGCTTTCCAAAACTTGTTTCATTGCTTCAGCATGTATGGTTCTTGCCTTCTTACTCTCTCCTTAGCATTACAAGAAAGTGTTTTGAATAGCCTTTGATCATAAATTTGATTCCAGAGAGCTGTCTGCTGTGCTGACTTATTTTTGCCTTATTAGGTGATTTTTGCAGTTCACAACTCCAGGAACTGTCGGGCTCCCTGGTTTTTCAATTCCTGAAGCTAAACGACAGCAGTTCAGTTCAGTTCTCCAGAGAAAGCTCTGTGGAATCAAATTACCTGGCATGCAGTGACACTGCTTGGGCGTTATTTCCATTCTGCAGGGAAGGGTGCTGGTGACTGCTGTAGGTGTTGGTGAGCAAAGACTTCATTTTTTAATTAAGGAATCATTGCTTTTTGAGGGAAAGGAAATATGCTTCAGTCCCATCTGAGGAAAGTTACAGCATTGTCTTCTGTGCTCTCATGGGTTCCCTCAAAAACAGATTAGTATGTCTCAGTAGAGCAGAAGTACAAATGTGATTTTGGAGCCAGACATTACTTGTATTGCTTGGCATCAAAGCCGTGCTCTCCTGCAGGCGGGTGGCAGTGGTGAGATAAGAGTGGGAGGAATATGTACCCTCTGGGATTTGCACTGCAGCTGCCATAACCAGCAGAGCCTGGCTGCTCCTGGGCCTGGGGCGCAGCAGCCGCCTTTGTGATGTGATGTGAGGTGTGGCCAAAGCCACCAAAGGTCACCATTCTTTTTCCAGGGGTCTGGGATGCAGGGAGCAAAGCAGAGCGTGGCATGGTGCCATGCAGGGCTGGCCTTTGTTAGCCCCTTATGTAACGTGGAAGTAAAACATAATGCAGTTGTTAAATAATGCAGTCATTAAATGCAGCCCTTTGTTCCTTAATCAGAGTCATGAATACTCTAGCTGTGAGTCTGCTTGGCTCTGGGGCTCTTAACTGTGTTTGAAAAGCTTCAGTCAGGACCTTGCAGAGCTTGAAAGGGCAGGGGAGGCTTGAGGATCCTTCTTCAATTGTTCATAAATTGTATTTGTTGGATTCTTTCTGGAAGGTTTCTGTGGCACATAGATTTTAATCTTCTCTGATTTTCCCCTTCTTTTTTGAGGGCTAGAGACTGTAGGTTTATGAAACTGATATTCTGAACTTTCCACATCTCATCAAAATGCAGAGCTTTAAGTACCCATTATTGCACTGTAAAAGTTGGCAGCAGTGTGTTGCAGGAAATGGGCTAATTGGGGAGGAAGGAACTTTCTCACTGTACTGCCACATTGTACATCTTGTCTCACACATTTTACTTCGTTTTCTTTGTCTTCTTTTAAGGCACTAGGTATTGAACTTCACACAATACTCGATCTTTTGATCTGATGAATCATTAATCTATATTAGGATAATTATGGATAACTTGTGTTATTGTGCTTCATTTAAATTATATATAAGAGTATTTTCTGCCTGGTTAATAACTGCTATTATGAGCAGTTATTAGATTTTTTAAAAAATTACATTAAATTTTTTAAAAAAATTTTGTTTCATCCAGTAAAAAATTTATACACAGTACAAATTATACAGAGGTTGTAGATAATACTGTTGGCTGCTGTGACTTGTGGCCTGTTAACTCTCCTTTGCCCTTTTTTTAGTGGGTGAGTTATATTATTAAAATTTAAATAAATGCAGCTCATATGTACATTTTTAATGTCAATGAGTTGGCAAGTATTTCTTGCCCCCAAACACACTAAAATTGTAGCACAGTTTTTTATATTCTAAATTCAATGTAAATTGCTTTTTTAAATTCACAGATACCAAATTGTTGGAAAGAAAAATTCCATTTTATTAGTGTAGTAAAATCATTCACAGGTATTGCAAACCAGAATGTATTTTTATTTTTTTAGTTCTCACTGCTAGCCCATATTTATAAACACCTAAGATCCATACTGCATGTTTCAAGCCTGAACTGATTAAATTAATGTGACACGCTGAGGCTGGGCCAAGTCTTGTCTAATCAGCAGTCAGCACTGTTTCTCTGGCATGAGGCTCCCAAAAATAGTAACACAAGAAGTCAAACAAGTAAGTGGAAGGGCACTAAAAGAAAAAGTGCTGCTAATTCCACTGTTGACTTTTTGTCTAATGGATTCTTGTTCCCAGGCCACACTAAGTAAAGCAACTGGCACGGAGTGTGTTCCTGCAGATGGCTCAGCAGTGACACACGTGGCCCAGCTGGGTGACAGGTGTTTGATTTGTGTTTAACAAGTACCTCACACAAGACAGATTTTTTTTTTTTACAGAGACTGAGAAGCTAGTCAGCTAATGCTTTTTCTTCAGAATCATCACCCCTTTCACTATGCTCCCGTTCTTTTGTGAATGACAGTTCTTCTGATTGCCCCACACACATGAAAATAACATCATGTTACTTTGATATAAGACTCTAAACAGGAAAAATTAATTCATAATTAACTTTGTTTTATACTTGTAACCTGTTAGGTTTACACAAGGAAGATGCACAGCAATTATTTGTAGCTATTGACAATGATATTTCAAGAAATAATTATTTAGCTGTCCACCTCACAGAATGAAAAGTCACTTTAAAAGTATGAATGGAAGGAGAGTGCCAGGCTTCTGGGCTGTGGCCATATACTCTGTGTTAGTGTGTCTTCCTTTAACATGACAAGGTTTTGGGACTTTCTCAGACAGAGTAGCACAAACCTGGAGTAAAATAAACTCCCTGTCCAGGGGACCATACAGTATTGATAGAGGTGCACCCAAGGCCACAATAGAAGAGCAAAGGTAGGAAACTATTTAACAGGTGGGAATTGTGTACAATGTGGACCATGCTATTCCTTAATGAATTTTTGAAGTTTTGCTGTAAGCTGCATTACAGCACATGGCATAAATGGAGAGAGATTGTCTCGGTGGCAGTCTGGGGGGTGGGAAGGGATTGGTTTTGTTTTAATGAGAAGAAGGCATTTGTTAGTCAGTGCCATGATAGCAGCTCTGCTAGCCAAGGCAGCAATGAAAACAGAAGAGTAGCAGGATGATTTTTGATCATCTTTGATTAATGGGACCTAAGCAGGTAGGATATGTAATGTAAGAGCAGCTGTGGCCAGTTCATCTTCCCCACCCCATTTCTCCATACTTTGTTCTGAACATTTTTGTCTTCTGGTATCAAATCCATGAGTTGGAAAGAGGTAAGACTTCAAGATCTATTAAGAAAAATGCATGACTCTCTGTGGTGACAGGGTTATACTGCCAGTGTTGTCAGATAGCCAGGAGAAATACCACCCTCTAGAATACACTGTACTGGCAGAACTTCTGCTGAACCACAGAATGAGAAAGGAATGCAGCTGCAGAAATGGGCGTCAGAGTAGTGTTGATTCTCTAAATAAACATTAGGCTTTAATGGAGAATGGTTAAAAACTCACACAAAAATTTGTGTCCCTCAGATAGTGGGCAAGTTGCTTTCGGTCAGGCATCCCATATGTGGTATGCAGAGTAGGGAAATAAGCCTCAAAGAGGTTAAGAAAAGGCCTGAAAGGGAAAATTACAACCCTACTAGGCTGAGATGTCATCATTACCCACAGAAGTGCTCAGAATTTAAGGAAATGGAGACTTACCTTTAGGGAACAGCTCCAGGGCTCCTGTGCTGACAGTAGATCTGCTGATTCCCGGGTTAGTCTTAATACGTCCGGTTTGTCTTATTAATATAGCAATTACCTATTATTATATAGGTTGGTATATCCTCTTAATCTGTCTCCAAAAGTCTGTCTTTTGACAGTAAATGTCAAAATCACTGTTTTGGAAGTGAAGAGACATTTGGAAGGAGAGACATTTCTTGGAAAAGCCTTAAAAATCTATGTGGAAGTGGAGACATGAAAACTGTACCTTGCTTTATTTATCAGTGGTTCAAAAGAGGTTTGCAGCTACAAACACATTGACAATATGGCATTTCAGAAAAAATACTGATAGGAATTAGTTCTTAGACTAGAAATTTCAGTCTATCTGCAGTTCTATTTGTCTCTGATTCAGCCTAAATAATTGCTTTTTCTACTGTTTTTTTTTTTTCATATCTGTGTGGTTAAACATTGAAGTTAATATTTAATGGTCTGTGGGTCTGAATTTTTTTAGTTAAACTTGCATTTGTACCAGCTCACGATCTGCCTCCTGAATCAGATTATGGAACTGGATGCTGTTGAAGATGATGTTGATGATAGTTCTCTTATAAAGAATAGCTTCTGAGATGTAAGAGATTGACCAGTGCTGTTTACATTCCTAATATAAAGTTGAGGGTCCAACTATTACGTTCAGAATAATAGTCATATTATATAATTTTTGAAAGTCCTCAGCAATATGTTCATATTGAAAAATGCTTTTTAACATACATTTGGTATTATTACATTTAAAATATTATTTGAGCAAGACCAATTAGAATACTTTCCAGCTCTGTTGAAACTTTAATAGGATTTGGATTTGCTTTAATGTTATGTTATGGTTGGATTAGCAGTAAATTAATAGATGGTGTGTAGGTCAGGCAATTTTCCTTTTGACAGAGCTGCTGTAAGGGGAAAAAACATAGTTGCAATAAACTATCAGTTGCCCTTGACTAAAAGATAGCTTCAAACTTTTTTCAAAGGTATTACTTCACATAATGGAAATATTCAACTGGCTAGACCCAATTTTTAAATTGTTCATCTATAGGAACTTCTAAGTCTTTGAGAATTTTTTCAGCCAGAATCCTATTTGCATATTCTCACTACAGGAAATGTTCTTGTGAATTTTATTTGCATTTTTTTAATGTTCTGTGTAGATGTTGTAGATCAAATTAACTGGATTGTTATCCAGCCCATGTTTAATTTGTGTCCGCACTGTATTTTTAAGTTGTCCCCTCTTCAAGGACACGCAATAGCCGTGAATACCACTTGTAATTGCCAAAGGCAGAAAGAAGACCTACTGATAGCAGAGGCTCTGCTTCTGCTGATACTTTTTTGATGGCACAGAAACCACTCCTTGACATATGTCCCAAAGACTTCAGTCTGTTAATTACCAAATAAAAAAGGAAAAAAATAAAAAAGGAAAAAGGCAGTATACCTGGCTGTAGTTGTGCATGTCAATTAATGGTGTGATCCTTTCATCTTTGGTTTTTCAGAGCAACTTCTCTGACTTCTTCTTTTGGGTGGAAATAATTTTTGAGGAAAAATATAGGAACAAACTTTTGACTTATATACTTTATGTATGAAAATATGTTTTATGTATTTGAGTATAGATATGCTTTATGTCTTTGAATATAGATATTGTGTGATTTGCACGGTTTTTGAGACATGCTCATAGCAAAAAAAGGAAACAATGCCAGCTAAGGAGAGTGCAGTCTGGAGTAAGAAGCCCTGTGGCAATGTTCTCTGATGCTCTGAGCTGCCTACAACTGCTGATTCTTTAGTCTGAATATAAAGCATCAAAATCTAGATTTTCAAGAGTCATTTAATTTGGAGTATATTAACATCCAATTGCCTGAATGAATAGGCAAGTCAGTCTTGTCCCAAAGATGGGTAACAGAAAGTGATGGCAATGAGGAATTGGTGCCTTCTGAACTCAGTCTGTGTTATAATATGCAAATAAGACAGTAGGGTTATTGCCATTTGCCTTTCCCTTGAGCAGTTACTGAACATGAGCCCTCTGACCCGCCCTGACCCCCGTGGCCCAGCCACGGTGTATGTGCTCCACTGTGGAAGCAGGACAGAGCAAAGGAAATGAGCTATTTACCTGTCACAAGCCCTTCTTCATCAGGTTATTTTAAGGGAGGATCTTATTCTTGCTCACATGGATCAAGTTTGCAACAAGGATAGCACTGAGCAAGAACTCAGGAAGTGCTGGTAGCTCAGCAGTAACCAAGAGGGAATCAAAGGCTTGGTAGATGCAGTGAAGCCAAAATGTCATAATGTTCAGCAGAAACTTTTTGACATGAGTAATCCAGGAAATTCATGGAGCAAGTTTAAATAAATATATTTTGAATACATTTTTACATAACTAATATTCTACCAGGTGATCCAGACCATTAACAAGAGCTTGTTTAAATAAACAAGGAAATATTCCAGTAGGCTAAGAAAGGTGTCATATAATGGACTGTAATTGGTGTGGGATTTTTATCTGTTCAAGCAAAGCTCTGCCCCTGCTGGTGGCTCTGCACTGGCTGGCTACGTGCTCCACAGGGGAGGATGCTGCTCAAGCCCACTGACAGTAAATTGTTGAACATTCCGCTCCATTTCTGCAATGCTAAAAATAGTTGTCCTCATTTTAAAACACCAGGCTATTAGATTATTCCAAGGGTCTGGCATACTTAGACTAATGGAAGGCACATATCCATAAATTATCAAAACACTACTTAGTGTTTGACCGTGCTGATTTTGCTTCTATTAAGATGAGTTTCCTTGCTAGTAACCCTGGAGTATCAAGGCTATTTGGTAAATCAAGCTACTGGCAGTGCCCCAGTAAATTTAAAAATAAAAATGTGTGGTTTTCATATTGAGAATGGAGAAATATCTGACTGCTTCTTCGTGGCTTTTTTTTCCTTCTGGGTTTCTTTTTTGTTTGTTTTTAATTTCATAGAACCATGTCTGAAAAATGCTTAAAGTATTTTACAGTAATTGTTTCTCTTTCCCAGCCTTGAAAAGAATCTCATGAAGTTCCAGTATGTTTGCCATTATAAATCTTGTTAGTGCCTAAAATAGTCCAAATAGCAAAACGCATTCCAAGTGATTGATAAAAGTTTCTTTCAACACTGGTTCTCTTGTTCTTTTTTTGGTTTCTTTTTTTTTTTTTTTTTTTGTGTGTGTGTTTAGGTAATGTGATTCCTAATTAATTTTTTGCTCCAATATTATTTCACAGTGCAGATAACACTCCTGATAAAGTTCGTATACCTGTGTGTTGAGATAGCCTCTGCTTTTATTGTTTTCAGTGTTTTAGTGTGGAAATTCTTTATTTGGGAGGGAGAAATAGCTAAATGTGAAAATCAAGGTATAAAAACTGATGTAAATCTATTCTAAGAATGTTGTTATGTACACACATACAAAGCAACAAAGCATTTTACTCTGCCTTCAGAATTCTTCTCTAATTTTATAAGTTGTTGCAGTGCAATTATAAACTGAAAAACTCAATAAATTATATTAAGGACTATGTATATAAATACATTGCACATTTCCAAAATAGTTAAAGCAATTACAACATCAATCATTTTAGATTTAATAAGAACCAATATTGATGGTATTGATGTAAAAGTGATTTTTGCGTGAAGAAATAATAATCTGTAGAGCACTGATTAAACAATGCAAGACAAAAGACCTATGGCTTCTTTTCATTAAAAAATCTCTGATTGTATTTTGGGGGTGTTCTTCTAGTTTACAGTGATCTAGTATAGCAGGGAAGGTGAAATTTTATTATCTGGTAGCAGACTATGAAGAATTTTTCACAATGATTTTGTAAATCTAGAGAAAATGAAGTGCTAACGATTACTTGTAATGATTAATTAGATTTTTTCCCCTCGACTTTTTCCCATGTATTGTTATAGACAGGAGCTGGAAAGAAAAAGTTGGAAATTGTGCCATAAGTGGAGTTACAAAAATGCCATTTTAGCAAGCTATTTTAAGATTTATTTTAATTGTTGTATGTCATGAGGGCTTTGTATTTGTTTGCTTAATTATTTGCATCGTTCTGATGAATGCTCGTTCTTTTATTGGCTCTTTCTGTTTTTAAGAGAGCTTGGAGTTTTTCCTTTGTCTTTGTTCTTTTTGTGTCTCTGAGTCATTTGTCTCCTGCTTGGCTTGGAATCAAGCAAGTGAACTTTCAAAACTTTCTTTTGTTGGTGAATTTTGGCGTGACCAGAAAACTCAACTGGGTGGTGTACAAGTTACTAGGGCCAACTGCTGTCAAGGACATCAGATCCATGAATGGAATGGATAAAGGATTTCATTTTAGATTCTTTTAATAAGACTTCTAAGTTCCTATTAGAAGCCATATGAGCAAAAATGAATTCTACCAGAATTCAGTTCAGTAACTATAGTTTAATTATGACAAAAAATTTAATGTATTCATGGTGGTGTATTTCATGAATCTGTAAATGGAGGGTGATTCTTTGCTTTGAGTGGCAGAGCCAGGTTCTCACTAGGTCTGTAATTATTTAATACACTTTGCTAAGAAGGAATGGAAAAGGAAATTACTGCAATTTTTAATGTTTTAATTCGAAATAAGATATCACTAGGCTTTTAAGTATAGCTTTTCCTTGTAAAGCTATATATTAAATGCAGAATTGAATTGTCTAGCTCTCAACTCAAAGTTCGTGATTTAAGGTTTGCTTTTCTTCAAATACTCCTTATTCAAATATTGAGGAGGAAGTTTACTGTGTTGCTCAGTTTGAACAGTAACCTTTTAAAAAATATTTTTGGTTAACTAGATGTTTGGTTTTACTTATGCTCAGTTTCTGTATGTAACTTTTAAGTATCTTGTTTCCCTGAATGGAATTTGCAAGTTCAAGTCAGATCCTTAATTTTCATAGGCAGTGTAAGGAGAAAGTAATTTGGGAGCCAGGGGTCACAGTCAACTGTACAGATTACTTTACTCTTTTTTTAAAACTTGGGTTAGAGGACACAGTAAATTAACGGCCTGTATAGAACATTCACTTGGGAAGTAGGGCAAGCCTGCCTGGTTGCAGAGGATCAAGGTTTGCCTTTCTCCCTGCTGAGTAAGTTGGGCACTTGGAGATGAAGGAGAGCTCTGGAATGGCCCTTTGAGCAGAGCCTGGAAACCAGCAGCCTGCCTTGTGCATGCAGCTCCTTGTTGGACCTAATGGTCCAAGGGTAGATCCCTGTGTGCTCTAGTGCCTAATAGGTGCTGGGGAGACAGTGGAAGCTGTGGCACACTTGTTGGGGTTTTAAATACTTGGGTAGCATGCAAGTGCCTTCTGGGCTGTCTTCCTCCGAACAGGGCCTGAAATAAAGCTTGAGAAAGCTTTTCATGTGATCAAAATTCTCTAAATTCTGTTGTCTAGTTGTCTGAAGCAACCTACAGCTGTATCTGCTACAGAATTAGATAACCTGTAATTGTTAATGGCCTATTATTTTAAAAGTAAAAAACATATTAACCAAATACAGGGTAGGAGAAAAATATAACTCTTGAAATTAATTCAGCTATTCCATAGAAAAGGAATGAGAGGCAATACATGTCCAGATGCCCTTTTCTCTTAATTTAACTCAGTCATGAGACAGGTCTGTAAAATGATGTCTGTGCACAGTTTGTTTCAGGGGGAAACTGCCTTAGTATTTGCTCCTGGCAAACCCAGTATTACTGGCTCCAAGGTAGAAGAGAAACCAAACAAATATCCAAACAAATAAAAAAAATTTCCTTCTAACCATTTGCAGTCTCAACATCCTTTTTGCCAGCTGTCCAGTATCTACATAAATGGTACTTGAATATCCAGTTTCTCAGTTATATAATGTGACAGAGGAACTTTACTATTTACTTCTCTTTCAAAAGAGAAAGGACATGTGGTGCTGTGGTACAAACCTGCCCAGCAGTATTATTTTGCATTAATACCAGTTGCTCAATTCTTCAAACTGTACAGGGCTTTTCTTCCTCTCTTCCATTTTGCTCCTTTCCAGAACTGGAATATTGTAGGAAGGCTAGAACTTGCAAAAAGAGACATGTTTATTATAGACCTTGCTGTAATACTTGTTAAAATTGCCTCTTTTCATGGTCGGATTTTTTGTTGGTTTCAGGTGCTTTTAATTGCAAATATTTGGAATTAAATCTTAATGGCTGTCCAGCTAATTCCTTTTAGAAAATTGTAGGGGAAATAGTTCTGCTGCTTCAACAAGTTAAGAGACCACACAAAAAAAATCCTCATTATTTTGTGGTTATTAAAATTTTGAGAAAATGTTCTGCAACATGACCTTGATGCAATTTGTGTATCTTTAGGGCAGACACTTCCTGTAATATAGCACAAGGGGAAGGAAGGAAGGAAGGAAGGAACTTATTTTCTGCAGATGAGGTAGCCAGCATTTTGTTCAGCAACAAGATTACCACAGTCTATCCATTTCTACAGTCAAAGCCAGGATCCCACAGGCTTGTACTGCAGGCATATTTAAAACACTGAAAATGAGATCAGCAATCCTTCAGTGATATCAGGACAAGCAATCAATGATTGTCCATGAAAGATCTGTGTAAAATGTTTTGCTTAACTTAAATTCTCCTTTGTGCGGCCAGATTCTCATATTAAGTCAGCCATACATGTGGTACTTCTTAAATTTCACTTTTTTTATTTGTATTCTTTGAATCAAGTTACTAGTGGCTAATACTGTTATATTTTTTATACTGTCAAGTGGAAATTTCCTAAACTTCTTTACCTACATTTTGCTGTCTATATTTCTTATTTTCTCTAATTTGGATTTTTTTTTTTAATTAAAATACGTGCAGAAAAATCTGGGCTCTTTCTGAAACAATAAGGCATTGTTGATCACTAACATTGGTACAGGCAAGAACTGACTTGTTGAACAGCAACATTGCTGAAAATTATGGGGATGTAGATGTGAGACTGAATTATGAGCTGACAGTGTTCCCCTACTTATATAGTCCCTATATTGGATTATATAATTAAAATTGCACCTAGTAGATCAGGGGGAGATATTTTCACTTCTTTGCTTGGTGGTGCTGCACCTGGTATGCTGTGTAATTTTTGGGGGAGTCCCCCACCCTCACTTCCATAAGAGATGTGGAGAAACCAGAGAGGGTCCAGCAGGGAATTAGTTTATGTTCAGGGGCCTAGAAAACATGACATCTGAGGAAAGTATCAAGGAGAAAAATTTTCTGAGTCTGGCAAAGAGGAAGCCAAGGAATGATAGACACTGTCCTGCAAATCTGCAGAGTCCAGCTGGTTAATCTTCAAGGACAGCTTCCTAAAACCCCAAGAGCACTCCATGTTGTTATGCAGGGAGTTGAGTGAGTATGGCAGAAGGCCAGCATGACTGAACAAGATGCTTCTGGCTGACCTCAGACAGAAAAGAAAGTAAGCAGTGGAAGTACGGGTGAGCTACCCAGTAGGAACATAGAGACACTGCCAGAGCATGTGGTGATGGAGCCAGGAAACCAGAAACTCCTCTGGAATTGAAACTAGTAAGAGAGTTTTAAGGGCTTCTGTTAACTGCATCCATAGCAAAAACAAAGCTGAAGAAAAAGTTGACCTGCTGCTTAATGGGTGGCGGGTGTGGAAAAGGCTGAGACTACCCAATTATTCTTCACCTTGTTTTTTTCCCTAATAGGTTTTGCCCTCGGGCCTCCCAGTTTACTTAAGTGTGTTAGCAGAGAGTGTAATGATGAACCTCTGGCCACAGAAGAAGTGTTAAGGAGCACTTAAACCACTGGGATGCTTACACAATGCCAAACATTATGCATCCAGGGGTGCTGGGGCAGCTGGCTGATGTGACTGCAGGGTTGCCCTCTGTCATTATCAAAAAATTATAATTACTAGGGAAGGTCATTGATGACTGGAAACAAGCAAATATCATGTCCATCTTCAAGGATCCATTGAACTGCAGGCCAGTCACCCTCACCTCTGTCCCTGGAAAAATGATGTAGCAAATCCTGGAAGGCATGTCTGAACAGAGGAAGGACTAGAAGGTCAGTGCGAACAGCCAGCATGGATTTACCAAGGATAAATCACACTGACCAACCTGATTGTCTACTCTGATAAAATGGCTGTCAGTGTGGATTAGGGGAGAGCAGTGGATGTTGTATTCCTTGATTCCAGCCAGGCTTTTGGCCTAGTCTTCAGACACATAATTACACTAGAATGTGGGGTTCTGACTGGATAAATGCATAGCAGAGTGGGTGGAAGATTGGGGTCAAAGGTGGAATGATGGTATGCAGTCTGACTGCTCCCTAATAACAAGTGTCATACCCCATGAGGCAATATTGAATGTTACTTAATGTCCTTATTAATAATGTGCATGATGGGGTTCTCAGAAAGTTTGTGGATGTTATCAAATGCAGGGAAGTAGTCTCAGTGTGCTGGAAGGTAGGGAAGGAACAATACTGAGAAATGAGCTATCACAGAACTCTTAAAGTTAAGCATAGAAAAACATGTGGGCCTGCCTCTGAGAAGGAATACCCTTATGCCACAGTAGAGGCCAGGTGCCAAATCTCTAGAAAGCAGCTCCACAGAAAGGGAGTTGGGAGTTCTGCTGGACGCCCTTTGTTTGCACAAGGCCAAAGGCATCTTGGGCTGCCTTAGCAGGGGCATGTCCGGCAGACCAGGAAGAGTGGTTGGTGAGTGCTTGTGCTGCCACATCTGGAGCTCTGCATCCACTCTGGAGCTCCCTGGAGAGGGTAAGGAGCAGCTCCTTGGGGGGAGTCCCGCAGAGGCTCACCGAGATCACCAGGGCTTGAAGCCCATGATGTAAGGGGGGAGGCTGAGGGAGCTGGGCTTGTTCAGCCTTAAGGTGAGGTGATTTGGAAAGTGAGGGCTGGTGGGTGGTGTGCAGATTCATTACTGTCTGCAAATTCTGGGTGGGTGTGGAAAAGTGAGAGTCAACTCCTATCAGAGATGAGCAATGAAAGGATGAGAGGCAATGAATACAAGCTAAAATTAGAGAAATTTTGACTCTATCTCATATAATGAATTTGGGATTGAGTAAAAACACAAATGGGAAAGCTAAATGAAGAAAACACTTCCACAAATTTTTTAGAGTGTTATTTGTGTTGTGTGTCCAGCAGTTGGGGAAGAATGGGAATCATAGAATAACACAGGTTGGAAGGGGCTTCAAAAGAATATCTGACACGAATTTTCACAAAAAATGGAAGCTAGATGAACTGAACAGAAGTCATATACATTTGTAAATTATTTCAGGAATTAGCCTCTCATTTTTAGGTGAGGACATGCAGTTTATTTCACTAGATACCATTTTGTATGCTTGTTCTCAGGCTTGCTTCTAAAATTGAGCTGTTGATTGTATAAGCCATCCCCTCCAAAAGAAAAAAGTAAAAGGCAGCCACTGGAAGTGATGAAAAGTCCAGAACTATTTGATAATTTATATGTCTGTACACCTCCAAAGCTTTGAATTCAATTCCCAGATGTGTAGTACATGATACGTTACTTGAAAGATTTGACAAAATGCTGCTACAAATTTTGCAAGTTATAGCCAGCTGTTCTAGTTAACCTCACTTAAACCTTAAACTTCTATTTAAGGAAATTACACTCTCTGAAGGGTGAAAGATGTTTAGACATTGCTTTGTCTAATTTTTTTAAAGGAATTTTAAAAACACCATAAGCTTCTCTTTGGATATTTTCCACTCTTTTTGTCTACAGATGTATAAATAACGTGTGTTGTACTGAGGCCATGAGACTGAATTCTGGAGACTGGAAATGACATGCAAACTATCTCCTGCTAGATGATTTGAGGGAGAAAGAAAAAGTTTGCATTTTCTTAATTAGGTCGTTTTTGTGCTGTCTGTGTATGATTTTGCCCATCTGTCTTCTGCATGTCTCACAAAACATGCAAGTATACATTAATAAAAACCTAGAGCCGGTGTTATTTTTGTATAATATAGACAGACTGCAGATTGCATTTGATGAAGATGTTAACATAGTAACATTGTACACTGTGATCCTTTCCTGAGCTTAAAGTTAGGAAATTAGAGCTGGAAAGAGCATTATAATAGGCCTTTTTATTGAAATACCATCAAACAAAGAATTCAATCTGCTAAAATAACCTGAGGTTGAGTTAATAGTTTAAAACTCACCCCTTCTGTGTTTTCTCTTTCTTTGTTTTGGTTTGTTTTTAATACTTGGGTAATTTCATACGCTTTTCAAAGTGAAAGAAATTAGTTTTCTTTTCATAAATCATATCTGTATATTTTTTCAATTTATCTGGGTAGGAGACCTTCACAGTCGACCAGTTATATTTAAAATTTAAAATGAAGGTATTAATAGGAATAAATTATTATAAATAGGAATTAATGTATTAAAATTGGTTCTGCAGACAAATAGAAGTACTTTAATAAGCAGGTCTAGAGTCAATAAATAGTTGAGAATTTTTAAAACTGAGAAAATCCCTTCGGATTAATGGAAAAAGAAATGTCTCCTATTAACTGACAAAACTATGGAAAGCCATATAATTTTTTTGTAGACATTTCACACCTTTTTGAATGAGAGACAATCAGGATCCAAATTACTTCATTTTTGTCTCATAATAAAACTTCACTGCAGTAAAATTATTTTAAAGAATACAATTACTTGAACAATATTTGTTTGAGATTTGTATTTTATCCTTTTGTGTTCCAGGGTGAACGTGGCTTTCCAGGTAGTAAAGGTGAAGAAGGTGAAAAGGTAAATTATTCTGTCCATGTAATTTCTTGGTTTAACAATATGATATATGGCCAACCAAGTAGAGCTTTGTTCTGGCTGTCTACCTTAACCCTTTAATTCATAAAATTCTTACATTTTTGACATGTAAATGCTGAAGAATGAGAAGTTCTTTATGTATTTGCTGAGTGTCATCAGGGCTTCATTTAGATATTTTTTTTCTCTAAGAAGTTGTTTTTGGAGGAACCAACAGAACCTCTGCAGTGGCAGGAAATAGTTCAATAGCCTGTACTAAAATGGGAGCTAAACTGGCCTTGTGGAAGGCTGTCTTGGCTGATAGAATGCCAGCGTTGGGTGGTATCAGATGATGCAACCCAATCTTCTCGTGTTATCTCTGACAGGTAAGTCTTCCTAGGTCATCAATCAAAGGCAAAAAAGTGTGTTAGGTACAAATGGAAGGAAGAGCCAGACACCAGCTTGTCTAATAGGAATTAGAGTAACAGTGGTGATACTTTGTAGTTGTAATTTCAGTTCTTAACCATGTTCATGCCTGGTTGCTGGTTTCTCACTAGTTTTGTCTGGTCTGGATTAGGCAACCTGAAATACGAATCTTTTCTTGAAACAAGCAGTTTCTCTGTGCTTCAGCCCACTGTCTAAAAAGGGTGCAGAAAAGCATTTCTGCTGAATTTATATATCATAAAGATGAAGAATGACAGAAGCTGCTATTCTGGCAATATTCAGACTGATGAAAATAGAGAGTAGGTGGCAGCTTCTGAATTTAAAGAAGTGTAATATATTTGTGAATTAGGCTGCTTTGGACATGGATATATTCACTCACCCACCATACCTCTTCAGAAGTGTCAGACAGCTTTCCAGTGTTCATATTTTAAAGAAAGCACCCTATGGATTAACAGAATTGAAGCAGATTTAAAATGTGGATTTTTTTTTTAAGAGGTAGTATCCCAGTAGCCAAGAAGGAAGAAGTATCAGAAGTAAAAACCAGCATCCATAGCAACTAACATTTATAATGTGAGGATTCAGCCTCTGAAAAAACCCACTTGTTAAGCTTGAGTGTTTCTGACTCCAATGACAGATCTTATTTCCTTGGTAGCATCATCATTCATCAGTTCTGAAGGGTTTGTGGATTTTTTTTTACATTTTTTCCCCTCCCCATAATTGCTCTGCAGCTGTGCTGTGCTCTCCTCGAGTTTTATGAATAAATTGTTTTTGAGCACGGGCACATGGTTCCAGCTGTTGCTGCCACTCTCTTTGCTTGATTTCCCTTATTTTAAAGCAGAGATAAAATGACCCAACCACTGATAGTTACATTTTTCTTATGTGGAAACTAAACCTGTATGCTTAGACCATTTTGTTTCTTTCTGTTTCATAAACTCAGATGATAATTAAAAGGTCCCATTTAAAAATACTCCCAGTGTTTATTATTATGTTTACTGTTATTTCTTATTAATGCAGCATTCAACTGCCCTTCAAATTAAAGGAAATATAAGAGTGGAAGGTTCTTTGTATACCCGTCATCACTCAAAAATAAGTTGGGCTATCTCATCAGAAGGTACACATGATATTTGTGTGGGAAGCATGTGTTTTAAGGCTATGGGAAGTAGGTCTTCAGCTGTTATTCAGTTCAGCTTTAATTCAAATAATTTTTTAAGAATAACAACGTAGAGTTTCAGCTACTAAACTCCAGTATAAAAAAAATTTTCAACATGTTTGCATTTTTACATAGCAGCACAAAATGAAATAGCTATAGTACTTTGTGTGTAACAAACATGATGACAAAGCCTGAAATGGAAAATTTTCCTATTACCCAAAATTTTACCTAGTATTGCGTATTAAGGAACAAAATTTTTGCACACACTATTTTGTATATCACCGAGGGTGGGGTACAGCTACCTCAGCCTGGGGTATTTGCCATTCCAGACTCCCTGCAGAGGTACATGGAAATGAACCATCCTCTCTCTACTTTTGGTTTAGTAACCCCATAATTTCTTAGGATTGAATTCTTGAAACGAACCCAGCCTTATACCTTGTTTTATCAAATGAAAATAGTTGGGTTTTTGTATTAGGTTCTACTTTGGCAGAGCAAGCCTTGGAGACATCAGAGAGACAGAGACAACTGAGGTGACAGTGCATGATCATTTGTACATTACAGTTATGGGAAGCATCCATAATGCAAATTATTGAGGGAGATTTCTTTATGCTGTTTAAGGGTTTCTCTGCCACACTTGGTTCTTCTTGAGGAGTCCAAAAGTCTTGTTCTGCTTTTGGTCATGGCTGAACTTGGTTCTCTCTTACAAAAGCCAATAGTGGTTCAAGAAGTGCAGGTGTTATGTTGCAAGTTTTCCCTCCAAGGGAAATATACTCTCACTATGAATTTATTTTAGTTCTCCTTTGTATTCTGTTTTCTTTGTGTTACATAGATAATAACACTCTTATGTGATAGTCTTATAACTGCAACAAAAACATTGGTTTACCCTTTTATAGTGTGACTGAAAACGTATATGCTGAGAGCAGTTTTAATTGGCTTGCTGCCAAGTAGGCAAACTGTATCATGCGGATCTGTTCTCCTTCTAATACTGCTTAGAATCTTAATTTTTCAGTATGGGATAGAAAATATGACTATTACATTTCATGATGATAGGAATCAGAGGGTACTGATATTAACTAGAACAAAGTTTTAAAATACAGAATGTTCTTGGTAAATCAGAGATGTAGCCTGAAAATAAAAATGAAATTGCAACTGAAAGACTTAGATGTTCCAAAGTGAAGTATTGTCCACAACACTAATTAAAAAGTCCTATTAAAAAGTGCTATTTGGTGTTGATATGGCTTCAGTTTGATGGCAAGCACTGGGAATGACTGGTGCTCAGGAATACAGAACCTTTGAGGAAGGACTGCATGATTTACTCTTAGTGTAGAGTCCACTGAAAATATGTGAACAGCCTTCAAATACATGACATTGCTGCAAAGGAGGAAGGAAATGGTCTGTGTGTCTGTAGTGCATGCAGGGCAGTGGGCTGTAAATGCAGCAAGGAAGATGCTGTGTAGCCATTAGGAAAGGCTTTTTAATTTTAACACTGTTGTTTATTACAGAAGTAATTTCCTCTTCCAGTGGTATGCACTTTTTATCCTGGTAACACAAAAGGGAATAAAGACTTGCTTCATGAAAACACACGAGATGAGATTATCTTAAGTGACTTTGTCATTTTCTGTTAATAGCATCAAAATTATGCAAGGTATCCCTTACATTTATTTCTAATTTGATAAGCACAGAGAATGGCAAGACCATTTCTTTTTGAACATACATACTTGTTTGTTTTTAATGTCCAGTTAATAGTTTTCTGTGATAGGACTGTAAAGCTCTGGAACAAGTTGCCCAAAGTGGTTTTGCAGCAGCAACTTTTCCTTGAGGTTTTCAAGGCAAGCCCTGAGCAATCTGGCCTGATTAACAGGTTTGGGTCTGGATTTCAACCTCTGCAGGTTTCAGGATCTCAGACCTATCTTGAAATTGCACAGGCTGAAATCTTATTTATTATTACTTATTTTGATACTAGAAGTATGTGCATCACTTGGGGGTTGGAACAGGCCCAGTGCCTGTTAGCTAGATGGGAAAAAGTCCTTTGAGGCCATCGAGTCCAACCTATGTCCCAACGCTACCTTACTAACTGGACCATGGCAGTAAGTACCACATCCAGTCTTTTTTAAAACATTTCCAGGACAGTGACTCCACCACCTTTCTAGACAGCCCATTCCAATGTCCAGTCACTCCTTCTGTGAAGAACTTGTCTAATGTCCACCCTAAATACCCAAATTAGACAAATAACCTGTAAGATACCTTTTTCCTATTTTTAAATCTGTAATTAATTCTCTTTCCTCCTGGTTATTGCTTCCTTTGGTCACTCCAGTTAGTAGTCTTTAACCAGGTCCCCCACTTTTTCTGTTGTCGTGTGTACATTTTTGGTTAGAAGATGTATTTTCATTAGTACAGTTCACAGATATTTACAGATTCTTTCTGTAAATGAGCTAGAACCCTGAGAGTTCAATTTTCTGGGACACATGAAATGTGAACTCCATATAGATTTCAATAGCATTTAGCATTCAGTATATGTGGAACGGATCTGAATTTTATTTGCAAAAGTGGTGATAGAAAAGCCAAAACATTTACATGTTGATTAAGCTGAGCAAACATGACTTGTTTGTCACTAATAGATACTGGTCATTTCACAGAGCTAGGAGTCGTTTCAGAGAGCAAGGCTAAATTCTTTGCCTTGTTTAACTATTTCAAAATGCTAGTATAAAATCCCTCTTTGTGTTTTAAGTCAGAGAGGCAAGATGTGCTGTTATATAATGAAATCACAGGACTCACTGATATCTCAGAAGACTTGGAAGATTTTTTCCTTCATTAAGCATATTCCCTTTTTTCTCACACTTGAGGATTTCAAAACTGAATGTCATTGGACAGGAGCTATGTTGCAGTTTGTGTGCTGTGATATGCACTTGTAAGCACTTGATCTCTGGTAAAGTTATTATTTTACTATAATTCTGTGTTTAATATTTTTCAGTAAAGTGATATTAATTGAAGAGTTATATGTATTTGAATAAGAGAAACTTTGATAATAAAACTATAAATATAGTTATTTATTATTCCCAAAGTTCCACCCATTTTACATTACATATTGCATGTCTTAATTGTGCTTTAGCCTGTGTATACATATGAGAAGAGAGGAGGAGTCTGGGGCTTGTCCAGCTTAAATGTCGAAAAAAATTTCATCTGCCCATTTTCTTCTAAACGCAGGATGTTCTTTGTATATATTTACTATTTTCTGAAGTACAATTTGAATTATCCCAGGAAATAGGGCTTCATCTATTTCCTTTAGAAGACAATTCCTAATAGATCTTAGTGTCAAGAAGATTTCCTGGAGGTTCAACATTTTCTACTTCATTCTATCACACCTAATAAAATACTCCTCTGTCTACCTTCTATCCTTCCAGAACATAGAGGGCTATAAACTTCCAGGGTGTCCCCAGGTGTAGTCTTTTGTTTCAGTCTTCAATATCCTTTTCTCAAATAAGCATAAGGAAATGAAGAAAGAGTCACCTTTCCTAGGTCTAACATGCTGGTTTGAAGCTAGTCATTATTTTTCTACTAATCTAATGTCTGTAACATAAATTTCAGTGGTAAAACCAGACGGCTCAAGTACTGGGGAAGCTTCCAATTTACTTGAAAAATAGAAGCTATTTTGTATAGATGGAAGACAAAAGTCTATAATTAAAGATGCTAAAACATACGATTAAGGTAAGCAGTTAGTAACACTGTGTATTAGTGGCTTCCATTTATGAGCTGTAGTTTCTGCTAGAAATGCTTCAGTCTGAGCAAAAGGTTAGAAGAGTAAATTCCATAAACTGCAAATCTTGTTGTAACCATGCACTACCCGGTCTTAATGTCCTTGGAGTAATGGAAGAATGTGCAATTTACATTATAGACTTAGGGTCCTGTTCCCTGGTTTGTTTGGAGGTGAATGGAGTTTGTGCCATTGTGCTTAAAATTTGTCTCTTACCTGTGCTAACCATCAGTGCAGGTGCTTTATTGCGGCAGGGAGAAGAATATTTGAAATCCTTGAAATCCTGTTTCATGCAGGTAAGACTGAGTGCTTTTCCAGCTGAATATACATGTGAAAAAAGACTCTTCATACTTGTCTCCTAATGCTGTAAAGAGCAGTATACAAGATTTTCTCATCTTGTAACAATTTAGTTACCTCTTTGCACTTTCTTTTATTTCTCTCCCTGAAATAAATGCAGGCTCATTGGCATCCTAGTAAGCTAAACATCACCAGGGCTTATCAAGTAGCTCTGTGGTATTCAGCATGACCTGGCCATCTTCCTGTTGTTTAATGCTCTTGCCCTTTGAAACAGGCTTAATCAAAAGTGTCTGTTGGAAATTGTCCCTAGCTTTTGAACTCTGCCTGGGAATTATATCAGGAAATGCTAATTGGACTCATTGAAATGTCTGCAAAAAACCTTCACAGCTGGGGTCTATCAATTAAATGATATAGATGACCAAGTTCCAGGTCCCAAGATCTATCACTGTTTAATTTACTTACACATGCCTCTTTGGTCAGATTAAAGGTTCATCAGGCTCAGCATCCTGTTCTAATGATAACCTGAAGTGGTGCCCTGGGGACAAGAGTAAGGACAAAGTAAGCAAGTACAGTACTCTTCCAGCCTTCAATTATTTGAGACTGCATCTCAGCAGATGTGTTTTCAGTGAATTTAGTAGTTTTCAATGGACTTTTCTCCCACTAGAAAGAACAATTTTCTCCTGGATTCATGTAAACTTTAAACATCTGCAATGTCCTGTGGTGAGGAGTACACTGTTTATCTTTGTGTTTGAAGAAACACTTCCTTTTGTTTATTTGAAACCTGCTTCCTCTTAATTTGATTTGGTGTCCCCTACTTCTTTCAGAAGGTTCCTGTTCTCCTTTTCAGTATCAATCGAGAATCAATAAGCTTCTGTTACACATTCCTGAGCTGTCTCTTTCAAATTGAAGAATAGCAATTAGTGTCTCCCACTACGAAATATGTTCTCTGTTGGATCATCCTTACCAGTTGCTTCTGGATATTACTGAGTTCTGCTCCAGTGTGTAAAGGTGGAAAAGACAAGAACTTCAGTCTATGTGCTATCACAGTGAAATTCTTTGGTTTATCCTCTGTGCCTTCTTGTCTCCTCACAGGAACTTTTCTATGCTCTCTTTAGCTTTGAGTGGGGTCTCAAGATCTCATTCTTGATCCTTTTGAACTGGTCATTAACAGTCACTCCATTTAGTAAGTTGTGTTTGTATTCACAGGTGTTACGGCTACATAGAGGATATAAGGATTTTACAATCTTCATCATTTGATGTATAGCTACACTGAACTTCATATGTCCTTTTGCCATGTCATTTCATCTTATAATGACTGTATTGAGTTTGTCATAGTTCATCCTCATCCGTTTTATCCTTTATAATTTGGTGTTTTGACTAGATTATTGTGTACTTCAAAATTGTTTTGTGTGACGGTGTTCAGAGGGGTCTCAGGTTGAGGGAAGATACGAGGATTTGACTCCTTGTTTCAGAAGGCTTGATTTATTATTTTATGATATATATTACATTAAAACTATACTAAAATAATAGAAGAAAAGATTTCATCAGAAGGCTAGCTAAGAATAGAATAAGAAAGAATGATAACAAAAGCTTGTTTTTCGGACTCTCTGTCCGAGCCAGCTGGGCTGTGATTGGGCATTAATTAGAAACAACCAATATGGACCAATCACAGATGCACCTGTTGCATTCCACAGCAGCAGATAATCAATGTTTACATTTTGTTCCTGAGGCCTCTCAGCTTCTCAGGAGGAAAAATCCTAAGGAAAGGATTTTTCATAAAAGATGTCTGCAACAGTTTTGAGTGTAAACATTCCAAGTCTTGCTGAGAACAAGATTAGCAGAATATTGATTTTTATAATACATAAATGTGTGTGTGGACTCTCACCCTCTTTCTGCCTTGGACTAGAAACATCCAAATTTGACAGGTATGGAGGGCTTTTGGCATTAGAAAGGTATCTTTATCTTGAGCTCTGAAAATGGTGGTTTGCACATGTTGAGTACAATTTTTCAAAAGTGACTTGAGCCTGACAGAATCCCTGTGGGTCCATTCCAACTCAGCATATTCTGTGGTTCTGTACTTTACTTTGGTCCACAAAGCTCTCCAAATTCCAGTTTCACCCACTTTCACCCACAGTGTAGGAAGCTTCTTGCTTGGTAGGCCCAGATGTGGATCTCTGGGCAAGACAGCTCACACAGTGCTCTGCACAAACAGCCGTGCCTGTTCTGATGAGCTGTCTGGGCTATCAGAAGCACTGCAGCTTCCTTAGGGGGAATTCTGTTGAGATATGAGGTTTAACAGTGTGAGCAGAGTGCTGAGTCCTTTGAATGTACTGCTTCCAGTACATTCTGCACCTTCTGTGCCACTTTTGGAGATTTCTGTGAAGACATATCCAGAGATGGAAGACTGGATGTTACTACAGCTGTAATGCCTAGAGAAAGCACTTTCTAGTTTGGAAACAAACCTGTAAGCTTTTTGACTGGTAGCTAATAAATGGTAATTAATTTAAAATTAATGTAAAAATTTTAACCTGTAACACATGGGGCACATTTAGCACATTTAGCAACTGAGAACTGTTTCAGCAGATTACTCTTTATGAAAAAGACTGTACTGACAGTCTACTCATTAGATACTGACAGTATCTAATGGGAAGAAAAATAGGATAATTTAATAAAGAGTGTTGATGCTGCAATATGTGAAAATAACATTTAGCATAAATTGCATACATGCTTATGGAGCCTTGTAGTTCCTATAGTTTAGCCTCATACTTTGAGACCTCTTTAAAAATTCTTTTATTTAATATTTATAAAATAGGCATGAATGCAAGGATGAAAATTTGTAGATGAAATCACAGAATCTTGGAATGGTTTGATTTGGAAGGAACCTTAAATTTTATTTAGTTCCAATCTTCGTGCTATGGGCAAGAACATCTTCCACTATAGATTGTAGGTTGCTCCAAGCCCCATTCTAACTGGTCTTGGACACTTGCAGGGATTGGGCAAATTCTCTGGGCAGTCTGTTCCAGTCCCTCACTACCCTGACAGCAAACAATTTCTTTCTTTTATATAATCTTAATCTATCCTCTTTTTCTTAAGCAATTTTAAGTCAATGGGCTGTGTATGTGAGCTTTTGCAACTTTGAGTGAGAGTTGTTTTCAATGAGGAAAAGGATTAGAAGTCATGAACAATGTGATGAAAGAAGAAACAACAAAATGCTCACAGACATTGGTCACTGTAGAAGAGGAGATGACAGAACTGTTTTCATTAATATACTAAAAATAGAACTCAGTGTGTGCATATGAGCAGGGGAATCTTTCTACAACCTGCAAAGACAGATGTGGATGTTACTACTGAAAAGCCAGCAATATACATCATAAAGTATATTTAAGTTCCAAAGCACTTTTTTTCCCTCCACTTAGCAGTAGTTGATGTTTATTAACGTAATACTGTCAGTGATAAAAGTGGTCTTCCTCCCAATCTCCTCCTTTCCAGTTGCTTCTTGCTATCCTCAGTGTCCCCGTGCACTGCTATTGCAACTGTTTGTGTGATTCCTAGTAAAAGAAACAAGTCAGGGAACTGTTTAGACCAAGAAAGTGCCTCTGTTTACTGGGTTTATATCCCAGCACATTCTGTTTCTCCAGACTAGTATGTGGCTATTCTTCAACAACCAATGTGATTCAGAAGAATAGGCATATTTAAGTGACCAAAAGGTGCTGCAGACCTATAGGGATGACTTTTGGGGTTGGAGAACAGCAGTATGATTCTTTTTGGATGAAGCTACTCTGAAACATGTAGTTTGGGAGCAAGCCTAAGGTGCTGCAATTTCTAATGGCTCTTGAATTCAGACTAGAGCTACTTCAGTGTAGGTTTGGAATGACTCCAACAAAATACAATGTTAACATCTAGTACTCTGTGCCATTTTCTCCATAAATCATGTCTTTTGTGCTACACTCTATGCTCATCTGGACATAAATAAAAAATACTTTGAGGAAGACCTGACATAACACGGCATGGAAGTCAAGGGTATAAAGGCTGTTCTAAAGGATCTGCACAAAAGTTCAAGAATGGTAAATTGTACAGAAGGATGTGCTAATGTAGCTAACCCAGTCAGCAGTTTTATGATGCTACATTTTACAGTATGCACATTTGTCATCTTTGTGTGATGTTAAATTTCAGTTTGAGAAGCCAAATAAGCTGGATTAGAAGAGCAGCTAATTTGCAACACCTGCTGAGAGTTTCTGTGACAGTAGGTGAAAAGCAGGTGAAGACTTGAATTGTCTTAGATGTCTACAGGGAACATATCACTGATCTTTCTGATATGCTGAGGCCAGTATATATTGTGCACAGAGAAAGAAAAAGGCTTTATCCTGGTAGCATTTTATGTACCTATTGAAGGCTAGCAGTAAGTTAAACTCCTCTTGTTGGTAGCTGGCCAGTAGATACAGTTCAGATTTTCCAGGGTGACCTTTCTAAAGATAATTCCTCCCATTCAGCTGCAGAATATTGTCCCACCTATTTATTCTAAACCCATTGGTTTTCCACCCTTCAATGCACAGTGGTTCAGCTGGAAGAGAAATGTAGTTGTTCTATGATGGTACCCATAGAACCTGTATGGGCTGATTGTATGGACAGTTGCCAGGAAGGTGGGAGCTGCTTATTTTGATCCTCTCAAAAGGGGAGAAAACTTCTATTAAATCTCTATTTACTAAGTTTTGTGCAAAAGGCAGAAATTTCCTACTTTTCTAATTACATTTTGAACTGACCTTAGTGAAGTCTGACTGAGCAGGGTGGGTGTATTTTGAACAGATCAAGTCTCCACCTCAGATAAATACCCATTAGGAGACTGAACATGCCACATCTTTAAACTCTACCAGGGTTTGTGAGAGCTTTATTGAAACACCAGTTTCCTGGATACAAAGGATGGATTTCCATGACATTAATAAACTACTTATCGTAGTCTAAGAGAATAGAGAAAACTGATACTGCTGTGTGTGTAGGCCTGATGAACATGGTTAATAGGCACAGCTACAGAAAAGGCCATTATTATGGTTATCATGTGACAGAAATCAAGCTAGAGGTGCAGCCTTTGGCAGGAAAGACGTAGCAGTCCATCAGCTTGTGCAAACACTTGATGTGGCTTTAACCATCTGCAGAACATCTTTTGGAGTATAAATAACAATAGCAATCCCCTGCCAAAGCCATGAAAGCATGTGTGTCTAAAAAATACTACGTTCTGTGAAAGCAATACTATTTGTCAACTGATGTCAAGAACAGATTGGCTTTCGGTTGCCTTAGGAGACAAGCCCTGAAAAGAAACTAGTTTATTCCTCCTACGGAAAAATCTTCATTCAACACTAACACCAACCCGCTATAAACAGAAACCTCCCCACTAAAAGGCAGATAGAATTTTAAACAATTGTAGCTGCAAGTCAAATCCATTTCTAGTATTTACTTAAGAAATGGAAAAATAATCTGCTCATTATTGAGACAGTTTTTTCTTTCGAGGTTTTAATCTATTGATAGATACACAAGATACTTAAGTTTAAAATTACTGGGAAGATCAGTGAGGGGAAACAGAGCCAAATTCAGTTTTGTTCTTGAGCGATGTAATAACAAAACTCTGTAATAACTCAGGGATTTGTGCAAGCTGAGACATGTATTATGATTCCCCTGTGTTATGCAATGTACAAAGACAGAGTGGACCATTTATTTAATACAAGGGTTATTAGAACTAAAATGTAAGAATTAAGACAGAAGATGGATACCTGCTGAACAACCAGACCTGACTGGCTAATTAAAAAATTGATAATACAAAAAATGATGCTACATCTATTGTGCAGATATTGTGTTCATAACACTAGAAGAAAATTGAGTTGAAGGGAGTGGTTAGTGTGTGAAAATAAACGGTGTGACCTTGTGTAAGCCCTGCAATGCCAAACTGTGCACTGAATTTTACACTTAGATGTCCTGGTATTTAAGTGTGTGTGGATGAGAACCATCAAAGGAGAAGATAAATGATGACTGGAGTTTTAACTATGACAATCCTAATGGGTAGGTGAGAGCAGGATGAGGGAGTATTTGTGAAAATAGCCTGGATCAAAATGGAAGCTGTGTAAAGGGATGAAAAACATTTTGTCTGTGGTCTGGATGTGGATTGTATCTGAGAGAACCACTTCAAGATAATTCCAGTTCTTGCTGACCTTATTAAAATTAGTGGTTTTTACAGTGACAAAAAGAGGAAGCTTCCTCAAGTAAAAAATGTTGAAAGAAATATTTAAAACAATTCAAACATAGATTAGATATGAGGCACTGGAAAGTTAAGACGTGCTCTTGGCGAGTAGTCAAGTCTGGATGTAACTGATGACTCACAGAAATGATTGTTGACTTTATATTTGCAGATGAGATTAGCCAGAGACACTGTACAAGGAGAGGAAGACTGGACCATGAGTGTTCCCTTTATGGCCTCTGCATGGAAAGATACGTGTATGAGTTGTCTGACTGAATTCAGGAGTCTTTATAGTTTAGAAAGGCTTTTGCTTTTGGATTATGAGGAAAGGTATAGCACAATAAATTATATGCAGTACACCAATTTTTAAACTGGAATGGTATTCTGTGTGTAGAATTTATTGAAGAGCTCAGCCAGATGGAGTGAGTAAAGAATAGAATATTCATTAATATTCAGAATGATGGATTTTGAGTTTTAAAATATATTCTGGGTTTTTCTGGGGAGTTAGACTACTGTTTGCACCCACTAAAGTTTTTGCACAGAAGTACAAAGTAGGGTTTGAAAATGAAGATCACCATGAAAAAGTCACCTTTGTGACTCTTCCTTGTAAACACATTTTGCTTGACTGATGATGCTTTCTGCAGAGAGTATTAATATATTCAAGTGAATGTTAAGAATACATATTATCTAGGAGATTGAAATTCTGCTTTCAGATAGCACATGCTTTAGGTTGTACTATTTTTCTTATTTCTATGAATAAAGCTTTAATATTGGATTAAGAATTTTTCTCTCAAGTTAGGTCTGGGTATAGATGATCAAATAATTTCCATAAAGAGTGGAGTTTTGGTTGTTGATTTTATTAGAATTTTTCTCCCTGACATTGAAAGGTTTAAAGGAAAAGAAAAAAGAAATTGAAATGGTCATGACAGCATGAGCTGTGGCAGGATAGCATGCAAAGGAAAGTTTGCAAAATAAAAAAATCTAAATTTCATGTGGCAGAAAGAAAAGCCAGTGTGAGCATCTTAAGCATGATTAGGTCATTAATTATTTATGTTGGGACATTTATTATTGAAAAACAAACTAAATATGTGATTGTGATTATATTTGCATACATTGTAGCAAGCAAGAGTTAGCTGAATCTCAGCATTTTTTCTTCTTATGCTGGCTAGTATCTATTACCCAGAAGGATGAAGTTGTGTCTTTATGTTTTTTTTACCTTACCAAATCTCTTAGATGAAAAGGTGTTCTGTGTACCTTATCTTTTCCACTTGCCACAGTACATTTGAATCCCTTTTAGTATTCATTTCATTAATGATCTTCAATGGCTCGCTCTGGTCAGCACTAGGGAATGTTAGGCAATCTCTTAGATTTCCCCAGGAGAGGGTTACACTGAAGATAATAACCAAGATGATATTTAGTAAGGAACACATTAAGAGATCATAGGAATCTTCGCCTGTCTTTTCAATAAGGCATTGCTGGTAGCCTTGCTGTGGCATTTTCTAGTTGTGAAATAATAGATTTGGACATTATTTAAGGCTTGGTTCTCAATCATAGTTCTGTAGCCTATGTTATAAGAGTTTTCAATAAGGCTGTGACTGAGGACGCTTTATTGCCTGTCAGGGTGCCATGGAATTAATAGACTGTTTTAGAAATCAGTGTTTGTGGATGCTGCCATGGGAGAGTTGAACTTTCATAAGGAATGTGTGAGAAAGGAATGTATACCTAAACTACTTGAATGAATGTGCATAAGGCCTTCAATCCAAAGAGATTGCTAGCTCTTCAGAATATGTTTATCAGCGTACTCCTGTTTTTGCCTGTGTTACTTGGTTTAATTTTTATTTGCTGTTCTGTGTCTCTGAACTCATTCAATTGTTGTGCTTGGCAATAATGGCACATGGACAGAGCAAACATCTTGATCATTTGTATTAAGGTTTGTCTGTCTTTCAACTCCTTTATGATAAAAGGAGACATTGTTAAATGAGAGAGCTTTGACTCCTTAAGACAGGTACCTGCAAACACTGTAATCTTCACTCAGCAAGGACATCATCCTAAGAAAAGCCAAAACTATTTCAGCATGTGACTTTGACACATATTTTAAGAGAGAGCAATCATAGCAGAACCCTGGAGCAGTGGGGATGAGTGGGAAGGAAATGTTATCCTGAAATGGTGTTCAGGGCTGTATCTGCCTCACCTACAGGAAGGCACACATACAATAGAGAATCATCAAGTCTGCTTAGAGCATTCTCAAGCAAAATCTATGGTTAAAGCAAATTCATTCTAATCTTAGATCATTACAGTCCTCCTCTGCCTTTTTAACACAAATTCCACCCCCCACACCCTATTTGGCTACAAATGAAATCTATTATTTGTATTATCAGTATAGAAACCTTGATGTCCCACTTACAAGATTTTTTTCCTATACTTGAGATCCATCAGCATGTCCTGTGTTCATTCTTACCTCCTAACTATTTTTCACACTTTCTGTCATTCTAGCTTGGAGAAGAGCAGAAAAATATGATGCCCTGAACTAGGTGTTATTTTTCACTTTTCTCATCAGTGGCAAGTAAGCCAGAATAGCTGGGTTTTTTCACCTTGCATTTTACAAATGGAGAATGGAGCCTTTTAAAAATGTCTTTGTGTTACAGATTTCCATATACTATGTGATCCACAACAATATCCAGATACTTTTCTGCAGTAGTGCTCCAGGGGTTATTCTTGTTCTCTGTGCATTGGATATCTCTATTGGAGAACACTACACTGAAACTTCTTAGGGTTTGAGTTGGGGTTTTTTGGCTTGGTTTTTTCTTTGGTTGCTGTTCTAACTGATCCAAATAATTTTCCATTATAATGTTTTTCTACAAAGAATAAAAATGGATGGCTGCCTTATTCCTGCTGACAGAATGAGGCAGTTCATTGGTGCAGCTTTGGAGCCTTGGGCTGACCTGAATTCAGATTGTTCTGTGCCTAAGGTTTTGCCTTTAGTTGAGGTGGTTATTTGCCTTTATATGGCCTCTCTGGTTAGAAGTGCTTAGAGCTTGTTAAGGAGTGTGACGTGTGACAACAAGCAGTAATTAACCATTGTGAATATTGTCAGTATTGCTCAGTCTAAAAAAGCAGGATGGAAAGACCTTTCTCCTGACATGGTATCCAGTATGTTCAGGCACAACACTTTTTAGGACTCTGGTACAAGACAGCAGAGTTTGGAATCAGCAGATTTTTGGTCATTGTTTCTTGATAAGTGTGTCTACTGAGCTGTCTGATCTCTATGAAGTTTGGGATCACCTGATTTATTGCTTTGTCTGAGTATCCTAAATATATGGGCTTGGGAAGACACAGGCTTCAAGGTGACATCCTTCCTGATCATCTCTGTTGATTTTTGTTTTCTATAATAGAAGTGTACTTCTGCAATGTATTATGCTGTCCCTTTCTGATCCTGCTTAGGAAATACTCCTATGTGCTACAGGGTTACAGTCTGTTTGGAAATGAGCTTCATGTGTCACTCTTCTATTTCCTTGCATAGTACCTCCCAGACTAAACTGAGTCAAAATCACTAGTTTGCCTTGCTTTCCACTCTTTTTAAATGGTACAGTCTCTCAGCATTCCTGAGGTGCTTCACCCTGTCTATTGCCCCTTTCCTAAAGCATACCACCCCATATTCTGTGAAGATTTACAGGTCAGGCAGTAAGATTATTATTGGGGTGGAGCTCTTCATAACCCTAGCTCTTCAGACATCTGTCAGAAAATCAGAAAAAAACAAAGGCTGGGTTTGTTATAACTGAAGGTGTAGATTTTTTTTCATTCATAACTTACTCAAGAAAAATCAATAAGCATTATTATGAGCTGAGATCAGTTTAAAAGAAGCTATGGAGAAGTGGTCACAAGAAAACAAAATTCATGTAGAACATTCTGCTGAGACAGACAGGAAAAAAAGTATTAAAAAATGACAAATCATAACTGTCTTAAAGACATGTAGGTAAAATCATGGAGTTTCAGAGGCTAAAAATTATAAGGTGACCACACTGACTTAGTGGTGTTATATAGCTTGTGTACTTTGGAGAGTAATTCAGCAAGTGTTAATTAACAATGGCACTTTAAAATTCTTCCAAAAACTGATACCAGGAATTCCTTATTTATATAATTAGCAGGGCACTGTTGCAGAAAAATCTTTATCTTTTTAGTTCAATTTTAAGGTCTTAATGTATTTTATTTCCAAATATATTTCTTTGCCATTCTAACACGGGGGAAATAGTGTGCAAGGAAAATGGGGCAATCTTAAAGTGGACAAGTGAGTTGGAGGCTGTTACTCTCATTTTGCAGAGGCTGTGGATGTACCCCTGGCCCTAATTAAAGAATGCTATCACTGAATTCAGTGCATTCACCATTACACACAGCAGACTGAATCCCTCCCAGCAGTTGTTCTGGAGCAACCCCATCAGCTTGTTCCATCGGGGTAATGGAATGCAGAACTCACCCAAAGAAAAACAAATAATTCAGTGTTACATTGGGTTAGTTTTAGTTAACTATTAAAAAAGGTTTGATGCTTTCATAGTTTTGTCATCCTGTTTTTTCAATAAATAGTCTTTAATTGTCTCATCTGAATGTAGTATAAGCAGGCAGGAGCACTTCATATAAAGTGACATTAACGCATTTTTCTCTCTTTTTGTTAATCTATAAGGTACATTGCCACAAAGCCATAATGTTGATTATTAACAGCCTCCTCTAGACTGCAGAGTGGCTTCAGCAACTCTGCAAATTGGCTAGATTTGAAGCTGTTAATTATGCAGTATAGTGTGCTTCATAAAGACAGAAATGAATATGACTTGGCTCAGATCTTGTGAGAATAAATTGTAGAAATTGGACCTCTGTTTGGTTTGCATTCTGGCTTCACAGAGAACATGGACATTCCATATGATAGGCTTGGCAAGTACAAATTGTGTACTCCATTAAAAAATTGGTATGTTCATGTAAAGTTGCATACCTGGCAGAAAGCCAGAGGCTCTGCAGAGGTCCAAGGCTCATTAACAGGGGGTGCTTTTTATCATTTTGTCAAAGAAACTGAGAAACATCTTAAACCCAAATATTGTGTAAACCATAAGGAATGGGGGGTTTCTTTCTTCTCTGCACTCACCAGCCACACTTGTGTGTCTAGAGCTGCCTGGTGGCATTTTGAAGTCACTGTCTGCCTGCTGAAGAGGAAAAGGCACGTTCACCAACACGTACTGCTGCTCATCTCACAGCCAGGCAAATGATAGCTGAGGCTGAGGAAACAGGCATCTTTTAGCTAGGCTCTCTGTTTAGCTTTTTATGGCAATGCAGATGTTGCATAAAAAAATTATGACAAGAAACTTTCACCTTAGGTTTCCACCTATGCATCAAGGCATTTACAGGATGCTACTACTTCTGAAGCAAATCTGTACATATTTGCATCATTTTTCTTAAAGTGAAAGCAGATATACAAGCCATAGAATAAAAAACTAGCTCCATAAATTTATAAATCTTCTAAAAATATATTCAGATAAGGACATATTATGTCAAATATGTGAGTGTACCTTTATAACTGTTGCAAGATTGCAGCAGTGTAACTGATTCTAGTTGAAATACCCTGAAAGCAGTATTAAGTGTTCAGTATGTCATGGTGATGAAAAGTAAAATGTCACTTTTGCAGTTCTAAAAGTTTAAGTGAGCTATTTAAAAAGAACAGTACGCCTGGGATTTCAACTGGGTTTTTTTTTAAACTGACAGTGAAAGAAAATTACTTTCTCAACCAGTGTCTTAATCCATAGAACAAAGAGGACTCTATAGTTTAAACATACTAAAATAATAAGTGTTAAATTCCTATAACTGTTTGGTGTCATTTGAACTTTGCAGTAAATGCACAGATTTATGTGGTGGAGGTTTTTTTCCACCAGTAAGAAAGGGAATACTTGAGGGAAAACCTTAGCTGTATGATTCAAAATATCGTGTAGCATTAAGTTTCTTATCAACAAGATGTATTAAAATGGAAAAAATGAATCAGCAAAGCCATCTTGGGAGTGGGATTATTAAATTCACAGTTTGCTGCTGCTAATTTGTTAGTAGGCTTCAGTTGTTCAACAAAGCTCATACACTCATTTTGCAAAACTGATTATTAGATGAAAAGCCCTCTGTCATTGCCATGGGAGAAATAGCTCTGAATCAGGGCTGTGTCACAAATGCAGTTAGCTGAATGATCTCAGCTAAATGCCATTTACCTAACAGAGTTAGGAAGATGATGCTGATATAACGAATAGGTTCTGCTCAGGCAAATGTAGTCCCCTGGAGATAATGGAAATTTGGTGAAGAGCTCTTTGATTTCTTTGGTTTATGTGAAGAGCTTGGACTCTAATTAAGTCAGTCCTTGCACTTCCATCAGAATTATGTTACTTTATGGTTACTTATTTTGATTTGGCAAGCTTCATTTGAGGGTCAGAGATTCAATTGTAGAGCTCTTCAAGCTTGTTGCTTCTGGGAGGTATTTTCTCTTAAATTATCCTTCTTTAGCAGGTTTATTTTATTCATTTTGATAAAATATGTCTTAACTAGGATAGTATGGCTGTTAGAGTTAATATGGAACTGAATTCTTTCATGTATTCTAAAAAGATTATTGTGTTTTGTAGTCAGTGTTTCATGAGCAAACTCAGGAACCAGCTATAGTCAATTCTGAAGGAACCTTCCCACCATTTTTTTTTCTTTTGATTAATCATGTTGTTCATATTCATACTTGTAAGAAAATTTTCACAACAAAAGTTTTTTCCATTTTTCATATGCAAATAGTGAGCCATATACCAGATGGGTCAAAGACAAATAATAATATTGAGGACTTTGTAAATAAACACTTACTTTAAGCATCTGATAAGAAAACTGCATCTCAGAATGAAAAAAAAAATGCAATATTAAGATTATGATTTTCAAAAACTAAACTGTTTCCTTGTGTAAATTTTTGTTTCACCACCATCTTTTTGAAAAACAACAAGAAACAAGAATGTTCTTCTGTGGTGAGTCTTTATGGATGTTCAATGACACAATGAAGTACAGAGAACTGTACCTATCAGAGTGCTAGACATTTTTTAGGGACATTTATTTGGAAAGAATTTCTTTTGGAATGTGAGGAATAGATTTGCTTGTGCATCCAGAAATATACATGTAGAACAGACCAGAATGGTAAAATATTTTTGCTGTTAAAAGTATTGTGGGTTGTTATGTGTCATGAGTATATATAATAAAATAAATATTAATTCTTTTAGGGTGAAAAAGGAGATAAAGGAGAACCAGGACCAGAAGGCCTTCCTGGAGCAGAGGTAAATGGAACAATAGTGAAACAGTCAAGTCACAAACTTCTGGATGGGTGGGTAAGAAATGCAATTCAGACTTTATGTAGGTAGCGTGATGGATTTAGAAATTGGGTATTCCTGTTGATGAAGTTTGCTTTATACCCTCTTCCTGCCCTTCTCCCTCTTGACCTTGATGGGGGTGTAAACCCTGGCTTTAGGTTTTAATGCTGGATGATCTTGGCTCTACAGGTGCAAAGCATTGCTGTTGAAGGCAGAGAGCACCTCCCAGATGGGGAATGACTGACATTAGGGGTAGAATCCAGATACAGGAGTTGGAAAAAACATTCAGTAATACTATTTTAAGCAGCTTTTCCAAAGGAATTAAAGGGTCAGCATTTAACACAAAATTACTATGGCAGTCTAGCTGGGGGTACTGAAAATGCAGTAACACAGGCTATGAAATTATGACACTTTTTACATCACCTGACTTTCCATGCACACTGTAACCATAAAAATATTTTTCCTGTTTTAGGTAATTATAATTTAATGCTGGGTAAATCAGGCTATTTTTAAGTGGATGTCCTTCATGTGACAACATGCACTGTGTACTAAGCTGAAACTACATTTGGGTATTTGTAGAGGTATTCTCTTGTAGCCTGTCTGTCTGTAAAGGTGAACCATATCCTTCTCTCATACATACATATATGCTGACAGCATGGAAAAAACACATCTGTGTTTCTTTCCATAGCTCTGGTGACATTTCTGTGTTGGTCTTACATGATCTTCTTTACTACATGAGATCTTGTTCCATCAACCTTTTAGGAAGAGTAAGGTATACCAAGGATCTAATTAACTCTAGGGCATATTTAACATAGTGGCACTATGAAAGTGAAAAATACTGAACATTCATATTTTTGAATATTTACTGAACTGTTGCAATGTGTCAGTAAATGGTAGATTATTATTATGGAAACTGTCATTAAAATATTAAAACTGAAGTAAAACTGCATGTGGCAGTGCAACATTGTATTGTTTGAAACCACACATAATTCTCTTTTAGTAATGCTTACATAAGATGCTTTGAATTCAGTTATCACTCTGCATAGAGATATCAGTCTTTAAATTTACAGGTCTATGTATCATTAACTCTTACTTTCTAAGTGTCTCTCTAACTTGCTCTGCAAGCAGAAATCTAACATCTGATATTTCTGCAATAATCAAGTTAATCTGCTTACATTGGTATAATCTGCAGTGCTGTATAAAAGCAGCCTGAAAACACTTAAAGCTAGAGGCACTGCCTTCTGGCAGGTGTTGTCTCTGCCTGGGGGAGTGAGGGTTTCCATCCTCTAAAGAACTTGAAGATGATGACTGAAAATTTTTTCTTGAACAAATGGTAGAAACATATTTGAATGTATTTTAATCAAAATCAGAAAAGTAGGTGTCACAGAAAACTTTTGCTTGCTGTTGCTAAGTTGTGTTTTCTTAGCTGTACAGAAAGTTCTTGCTAGAAGGACAGAGGGGAAGCCAGACCTGGTTTGGAGTCTAGGCTGTAGTGATGAAATACCTAGAAAGTTTTAATTTCCTCTTCTCTCACTCGAGCTAACTGGCTCAGTTAATCTCATTGAGAACCAGGTTTCGAGGCGGGAACTGTGAATATATCTGAATGTTCTACACATCTCCCAGTTTATCTCTCCAGTAATCTGAGCCAAGTTCTACAATGCTGTGTCCCAGTCTGGGACATTATTCAAAATCCATCTGACAACATGAATACTTGCTATAAATACTACGACTGTGGTTGCCATTGTTTTTAGTTTCCTAAGGAGTAGCTATAAATAACTTAATATATTACTAATAGAGTCCTCCTGTAGTACATGTCCATGTCTCTAAGCAGGTATTTTCTTTCATAGATTGAAAAGCCAGTTTGATTGAATAGCATCTCTTTCATCCCTTGAGACTCTTTTAGCCACTTGGCATTACACTCAGGTGACACATTGCTGCCACTAAAATCCTGTAATTTTTTTAAGATGTTGTTTCCCTTCACCATTCTTGTGGATATTTTGTTTTACAGTTGGGTGTGTGACTTGTCTGCTTTTATAACTGAGGAGTTATGAGTTGTCTGGTCTAGTTGACAAGGTGGTTGTCAGTGAAAGGTTGCACTTGATGATCTTGGAAGTCTTTTCAAACCCTAATGATTCCGTGATTCTCTATTAATGCTATGCACTGTAACAAATGAAGCTTCATAGAGACACTATCTGGAAAAAAATTTAAAAACACACATAGCCTGTGTGGAATAAGGACAAATTTGCAATATAGATATCCATGAAGCTATTTGTGGAATATGTTCTCTGTTATATCCATATAACAGAGCCTGTTGATCTGAAGTGAAAAGAAGATCTTTATCACAGAAACTTTTAGACTTTTTTTGAGTCATGTTGTTTCCTTGATCACTGGTGCAGGTAGGAATGAATGCCATGGGATACTGCCAATTACTATTTTCTGACATAAATTAAATCCTTCAGCAAAAGTAAGTTAAAACAGCAAGTTTTATCATATCTGTCAGCATGTGTCATGCATAGCTGGTAGAGGAATAGTGTCTTTCTTGTAAGTGGGGAAAAAAAAAGTTAAATCTAAAATTAAAGTCTAGTATATGTATTAAAGCAAGTGTTTAACTGATTATTTTTATTTCTCTTGCTGGGGGAGGTAATACCATAAGTGACTTCTCTAAAACTTACCGACATAAAATTTAATTCTTTACATACCTGATGTCAAAAGATGAAGCTCTTAAGTTCAATAAGCAATAAAAGAATCCCAGGTTTTCAATGGAAAGATGGAAAACATAAAAGACCTTTTTAATTTTTATGCTTGTGGGAAAAGGTTATCAGAAGTATGGTAATTTTTAAAGGGATTCTGCATCTTGTTGTAATAGCAATAGTTGTCTACCTTCACACCCTCAGGACCTGTCTGTTGAATCTTGAACTCTCTTAGTGTTAGCATTGCAAGGAAATACCTGAATAGGAAGAGAATTGTCCTATTGTTTAAAAATGCGAAGTTGGTTATGATTTTTGTTTATATCTAGAGTCTGAGAATTCTGCTAGGAACAAAAGTGTTAGAAGATAGTAGATTTAATTTAGGGTCCAGTGAATTCTAGTAATATATCACTTTGAAGTTTTGGAATTCCATTGAGAAGAGAGCAGTGTCAGTATTTTAAATACCTGAGACATAAACTGAAAAAAAGTACATTGTTTGGAGCTATGAAAACACTTTGCTAAATTAGAAAAGTTATCCCAGCATATCCAGGTTGGCATTGTACACCTGACTTTGAAGATGTTGTTAACTTAGATTTTAAGGCTGGTCTGTGCAGGAAATGTAGTTCTGCTCTTAGAGTATTCCCAAGCTCTGTTACTCAGTAGAGATAACTGATCTGATCTGTAATAATGGGGTTCACATTGTTGTTAAATTGTTGGGTTTTGTACTGTATTTCCAGTACATTAGATAATATGTATTGTTGTAGGAGATTTCCCCCTGATGTGACGTTGAACTCTAATGAAGGCCACGGGATTGCAAATAACAAATTATATTTTCCCCAAAAGGTATCTTTAGAGTTGAAAACCAGATCTCCTGAATATATGATTGCAGTCTGACTGCATTTTCCATTGCCACATGTGTGCAGCACAGTTTATGCTGTACAAATAGGTGCAATTCCAGTAGGCAACATTTGGCTCCTGCAAGGAGCTGCTGGAGTCCTCTAGTTGGGGTCCAGCTGATCTTTGCAATTTTTCATTGAGAAAAGTACCTGGTGTCAGCTGGTGACACATTTTACCTGTTTTATCAGTTTTTCATTCATTCCACCAGAAGAAGTACCATTGTCATCCTCTCCAAACAAAAACACTGCCTCTAATTTAATCTTTCCCTTATTGACCCCAACTCACACCCTTACAGATATTTGTGATATACTTGTCCCAGTAATTTCTCTGTTGGTTGGAAATTGCCTTATATTTATCAGTCTTATTTTATATATGTATTTAGAACATTTCTCATTTTTGCTATTTCCAGTATTGTTATCTTATTAGCTTTGAATTGGCCTTGTATATATACATTCTAATGCTTGCTTTACATTTTGGTTTCCTGCTTCATAAAGGAACCATAATGTAAATTTATCATGACCTGTAAAAAGACCAAGCTGTAGTCCTTTCAGAGGATAAAATGTTTCATCTGTAGACTGTTCATGAACTCATAAATGTATATTATTATATCGGTCCCAAAAAGCTAGAATTAGACTGGGGTAGAATTCAATACCCAATTAATTAACTCTCTGTTATAGGAGGAATTTTTAATCTGTTCCTAAATGTCTGGCAAATCTGGTAACCCCCTTAGATCACTAGAAATTTGTTTGTTTTTAAAACTGACCTTGTTCTCCAAAAATATTGCAGAAAATGAGCTTTTCTAACTTAAGGGGTCAATAGACCCCTTAGATCAATAGAAATTTGTTTGTTTTTAAAACTGATCTTGTTCTCCTAACACATTGCAGAAAATGAGCTTTTCTAACTTAAGGCTTGATCTAAAATCATCCAAATTGTATCTGTTTAGATAACCACATTCATTTTACTGAAGCATCCTGTTCTGGCCTCTGCCAGAGACAGGATACCCTACTGTACTGTGTTAAAGGGGCTGCAGATTTGACTTGGCACAGGAATTCTTTCTTCTTATGGCATTTCAGAGACCGTGAGCCAGCAGCTAAACCTCTCAGCAGCTTCAAAAGGGTGACTGAAGGGAAGAATAGGCATGGTGCATTCCCAGATGTGGTTTTTTGCAAGCATTCACTATGTTTGGAACTTACTAAGTCTATAATATTTTAAAATGCATTTATAATGTCTAGGCAAACCAGAAATACTTATAATGGGCCTATAACACTGGGTCCTTTAAAATCCTCCTTCAAACACTGTAAGGTTCACTGTAAAACATGTAGTTTCCCCTTGTCCTTTTTATTTGAGGTCGATTGTATTTGTTTGAGGTCATTATCTCTGCAGTAGCTGACAGACTGCACACCTCACTAAGGTGCTCTTGCAGATACACTGCAAAAAGCTTTAAACACAGCAATTAGGAAAAAATAAGGTTCATAGTTTGAAAGTGCATGGCTCAGGCTCAGCATCTTTCATCTGCAGTTGCATTTTCTATTCAGTAGAGACACACAGATATATGTCACCATCTGTGAGTTGCAGATTTTTTTTAGCCTTATCTGTTATCTTCTGTAAACATACAGCCTAAGAGCTAATTCCTAAACTCATAACTATTGTTCCATGGCAGATTTGCTAGTATTGATTTTGAACCAAATCCATACAGTTTGCATACCTGAAAAATCCCTTAAATGGCTTTAAATATATTGATTGGTTGTGTTTTATGCAGTCTTTCAGAAGGAGGTTGAAAGTAAAATGTAGCAAATGGAGACAATATTAAAGCTATGTCATAAATATGCAGATTGTAAGAAGAAAGCAATTTTTTGGCTTGGTTTTTGAATCCATCTGCCTATTACATTTTTTTAAGTTCAAACAGCAAAACTACTTCTGATTTAACTATTACATATTTGGCAAGCTTAATAAAGAACAAATCAAAGCTAAATCAGGGGTATTTACAACAACCACAAATTTAATCCAAAGTGGGTACTTAAATGCTCATATAGTTCTAAATGATGTTCCTTCCAGATGGTGAATTAATGTAATTTTAGCAGGAAGTGAAGTTGCACAAATACGCAGTATTTAGAACATTCATTGATTTCATGTTTCTGTACCCACCAAGGCACAGATGTTAGTTACCATTTTCGTGCCAGTCTATCTTCCTAATAATTGCAAACTGAGGAAGAGAGTTTGCAAGGACAAAAAGGGAGCTGGGAAGAACTTTAGTTTGTAAACCCTAATTCAGATGTAAATGACTTTTTTCTACACTTGACCTATTTAACCTCCAGAATAATAAAGATGGTAGTCTACTTGCGGAGCATCTTATTATGATTTGGTCTTGTATTGCCTCCATTATTGCCATTTCATTTCTAAGTAAAATCTTTGAATTTGTACAGGTGTTTCTGACTTTCAATATACACAGTTTCTCATGCCACTAAAGCAGTGGTCAGAGGGAAGGCACAAGACAAATCTCTTAGCTTAAATAAAAATGAATTCCTGGTAGCATGGTACAGCATGATAATTAAGTTCATTCATTGCTGTAGAATGGCTTGAATTTGCTGGGCCTATTTTGAAATCCCTCATTTTCCCATTTGTTCTGCAGCAAGGAGAAGACAACAAAGATTGTGTGCTGGGTACTAAAGATATTTTGTGGGGATTTTTTGGGTGCTTCTGGTGACAACTTCTTAGTGGAAGAGTTGTATAGGAGATATTGTAGAGGGTAGATTCAGACTAGGCGTAAGTAGGAAACAGTTTACAGTGAAAATGGTGAACACTGCAAAAGGTTTCTCAGAGAGGCTGTAGATCCCTGGAAACATTAATGAGTGGGTTGGGTAGGGCTCTGACCCTGATATGCCAGTCCCCTTTGGGGATGACCAGTTCTGATCTGACCAACCATGTACACGGTGTGTTGCTGTTCCTGTTGGACAGGGAGTATATCCTTATCCTCTAATTGCCTTTGTGAACACAATGAGAATGAGAGTGTTGGAAGATGTGCAGCAGCTCTGAGCTGTACTTTCCTGGAGCTCATCAGTTCAGCACTGCTACTTGAAACATAAAATCTGCAGTTCTCTGTCCACCTCTGCCTCTTTCCCAATTTTAGCAGAGTTCAAGTGAATGTAGTAGCACCCTCTCTGATATTCTATTTTATCATTTTTGGCCATGCAAGACTGCAAAAGAACTTTGCATTTCCTCTCACTACTTAACATAATGGGGCACAATAAAGTAGAATGGCTCTGTATGTTTAACTATGTATTGAAGACACATGTGGTCTCTGATAGATATGTGTCTGTTGACAAAATAATGAAAATAAAGAATTTCGAGATAGCACTAATAATGTGATAGAATTCTAAGGCCTACTTGTTTAGTGTATATTACTTCACAGTGCTACAGGGTTTCATCCCAGAATTTTTCACAGATGACAACAAATATGCATTTCTCTTTTTGCCCAGGGACTGAAAGGTGACCCTGGTAGTCCTGGTGTGGCGGGTCCCAAAGGAGAAAAGGTACTTTTTAAAATCTATTAAGTTGTATGTTTATGTGAGTGTGCATGATATTCTTCAGTTTTGCTCATGTTGCCATTACTATGTGTGGCAAACACCCAGTGCTGCCATTTGTGCAACTTAAGGGTTAAAGAATATGAGTACAGGCTAACTGTACATGCAAAAGATGAGTACCCTTTATCACAATGAATTTTAAAAGGAGGTCTGAGCAAAAGCCTAAATTTGGTGTTCTGAATTGCTCTCTGGCTGCACTAATTTGCTCCCATGAACTAAACCTGAAGGTCTCAGATGTGATTTGTACCTCAGTGACCTAATTCTGTGAATATTCACACAGTCAGATTTCTTTACATATGTGAGCTGTCACACTGGCTTCAGCAGCCACCTTGTACATGTAAGCTGCAGCTTGTAACTTGACATATGGAAATGTGTTTTGAAGGATTGCTTTTTTTAAGCTGTGATTCATTTATGCAGAGGCCTGGCACATTTTTCCCTTTAACCTGTGGTGCACTGTGTATATGTCTGCCATTACTGAGAAGAATATCACTTTGCTCACATATTTTCATAATCAACATGTTTAATGATTGTACTGAAATAATTTCTGCAGTGCTGCATATTCTCTAAAAGGTCGAGAGATTAAATATGTATAACTAAAGAGATTGTTGATTTACTTCCTCTCCTGTTTTAACCAGGGAGATGCAGGACCTCCAGGACCAGCTGCCTTGAGTGTGAGTACATGTAAACTACAGCCAAAAGAAAATCCCTAAGAAATGCTGCATGTTTTTCACTAATTTGCAATGTGAATACTCCCCTTAATAAGTCTAAAAGTCCCTTTCTTCAGAGTGCGTCTGCATTTTCTGTACTACTTGTGTAGGTAATTCTGTAAATATAAATAAAAATAAGCAGGTTTAAAACATCTTGTTTCCTCCCAAATGCTAACAAGGATATTATCTTGTTTATTCCATGTATAAATAGTATAGACTTGTTCTAGTGAAGGATTTCCCTTGTTATTTTAAGGAAAGCATTTTTCAGTAGAAGGTTGCAAAAATGATCAATGCTTTTAGGGTATTGTATTCTGGCTAGACACTGCTGTATGGATGGTGGAAAATGTTCTTGATTTCTTTGCAATCCAGGCCCTAAGCATGTACAAAGCCTGAAGAAAAGTGTCCCCAAAACTCTGCAGGGCGTGTCTTGTTTGCTTCATAAAAGTAATAAATCTTGTCTGAATTCTATGAATTCTAGTGGTTTTGCTCATGAGCTGAAATGAAAAGCCCTTCCCTTCTGAACAGTCTATTTGGGCAAAACCAATTCCAAATGGTGCAAAAGAGTGTGGCAAAAATAGAAAAAGAAAAAAGATGAGAAAAGGTTCCAAATTCCCAGGCTGTAGTTTCACAACATGAGTAGCTCTTCTCCCAGACTCAGTGTTATGAGCCATATCTATACTGTTCATATTACCCATGTAATCCTAAATAAACTTCAAAAGAACTGTCATTTATACTGTAAATAGTTTATACATGGTCTTTTCTCTCCCTTAATTTCCAACACTGTAGCAGCAGGATCTCCATTAGAGCTTACAAACATGGAAGGATATAAAAGAGACCCATATGATAAAAATAAATTCTACTCTTTAGGTGTCAAAATTAAGTTGCTGTGTTTTAGACTTCTTGTTTTTTGGATTATGAATTATAATATCCTGTATCTCTATTTCCTGGGAAGAAGTTAGTGTTTTGTCCCAAGATCAGTGACTCTTTGCTGCAGTTCATATCTTACTGGAGGCAAACAGGTCTATTTATGTCCTTTAGTTCTTGAATATACAAACTGTGTGTTCATATATTATTAAAATATTATTGGTAACCTGAAATTTTACTGTAGTAGATGCATTGGAGTTTGTCTTGCTTTAGATAGATTCCTGCAGGCCTTGAAGGGATCATAAGAATGGGAATCAGACACATCTGAAGATAAGACAGGGAAAAAACCTGAGGATATCTATTTTGTGTGTGCTCTAACACCACAGAAGAGTCTTTTTGAGTTTTTTTTATGCAAGTGATTGAAAAATTAGTACATCTGTTCTGATAGAAGTACCTGGATATGTTAAATCTCCTTTTTTTTGTGTTCATTGTCTTAAATTGCAGTTGTGGTCACTTAGCTTTCCTAAGAATCATACTCAGAGGTCAGTAGTATGATACCAAGAATCAGAGAATATGCTGAGTTAGAAAGGACACACAAGTTGGAAGGGATCATCAAGTCCAACTCCCTGCCCTGCACAGACCCTTCCCCAAGAGTCAGACCACACGCCCAAGAGCACTGTCCAAACACTTCTTGAACTTTATCAGGCTGGAGCTGTCACCACTGCCCTGGGGAGCCTGTTCCAGTGCTCAACCACCCTCTGGGTGAAGAATCTTTTCCTGATACCCAACCTAAACCTCCCCTGAACACAGCTTCAGACCATTCCCTTGGATCCTGTCACTGTCACCACAGAGCAGAGATCAGGGCCTGCCCTTTCTTGTCCCCTCACAAGGAAGCTGTAACTGCAGTGAGGTCTCCCCTCAGTCTCCTCCAGGCTGAACAGACCCAGTGCCCTCAACTGCTCTTCCCTGCAAGGCCCTTCTTTCTCCTTGTGGCCCTCATTTGGACACTCTCTAGGAACTTTATATCTTTCTTATATTGTGGTGTCCAAAACTGACTACAATATTCAAGGTGAGGCTGTTCCAGTGCAGAGCAGAGCAGGACAATCCCCTCCCTTGCCCAGCTGGTGATGCTGTGCCCAATGCCCCCCAGAACCATTTTATCCCTCCTGGCTGCTGGGGCACACTGCTTTCAGGTTGACTGGACTTACTCCTTCTGTACCTGAAGTGATCCAATTTCATAAAATGGATGTCAAAGAATTGCATTTCTTTGATTACAAAATGCTTTGCAAATGCTTCAGTTCATTGATTCCACCACAGCAAGGTGTCTTTGTGTTGGTACATTTACTGATGGTCGCCTTTACACTTCTAAAAAGAAAAGATTTAAATTTTAGGAAAGCAGACATAGTCTTCAGAAGGATATTAGTAAGTGATGTAGACAAGAGTGAGTGTGAATGGGTTTAGCAGTTTGAAGACAGATTACAGCAGAGTGGGAATGCACAGCCCAGCAGGAAGACTTTCTCTCTTGGCCACTGTAAATCGTTGTGTGTTTCTCTTGGCAAGAGCTAAAAGAATATTAATTACATGAGTGATGGTGGCTAAGGGAAAATTCAGTTTTCAGAGGTTTTATTTGTGTGGCTTCTGTGTGGCTGTGATTCTTTCAATATATAATCATGAAAGGAAGATGTCATATCTTGCTGTGAATAAATAGTAAGTCAGATAATATCACCGTTCATATGTCACTTAATGAGAACTTACTGTGTCAGAACCATTCATGCTGTTATAGCCAAAATATGATGTAAGTGTTTCAATTATGAGTCCTGTTAAAGTTTTAAAATGTTCCATTCATTTGGGATGAAGGCATAATGTCATAAATTTATCCCCTGCTTCCAGTAATTTGTATTTTTTTCTAATGTGAAAATTATTTATTTTTATCTGAAAGATAAATGAATTATGCTGGGGGGCAGGGAGAGAAGAGAATGACACGCTGTTAGAACTAAGTCCTAAGTATAACTTTTGGGCAGGGAGGAAGGGAATATTAAAAGGAACCAGCTTTTGCTCAAACTAGACAACTGGGCCTGGGTCATCGACCTTCTGCCCCAGTGCCGCTGCACACAGAGACAGGTGGTAAATGATGGCATCATACAGAGCTCTACTGCCCTGTGCAGCCTTTCCATTCCTGTGTATTTCCATAGAAATCATACATCAGTGCAGCAAGCTGTATGAGGTCTATCATATATTCTTATTTCAGTATAAACTAGACCATCAGTAGTGTTGTTCAGGGTCAGAATGTTCTTCCCATACACAGACCTCTTCCATGCTTCTATCCTTAGCACAGGGAGTGTGAAAGTAAAAAAACCTGCAGCAGCTGGTTGGTCCAGGGAGAGTTGCCTGTAGATAATCTATACAAGTATGTAACAGCATGCACTAGAAATTCTTGGGTTTGTTGGGTTTTTTTTCTGTCTGTGCTACTGGCACCTGCAAAAGTCTAAAAGATGTCAGTGACTCTGTGTCTAAAGGTGTTGGTGCAACCCTGATGAGTAAGAAATCCCACACAGCTCAGAAGCATGAGCAACATTGGAACATGAGAACATGCAGAAGAGAATGAAGGGATTGGTACGTGGAGGGAAAAAAATATTTTTAAATGTTCAACTTACAGATATAGCCATTATGGTATGGAATGAGGGAAACTTCAAGGCAGTATGTATGGCAGAATTCGTAAATACCCAACAGCTGTAGCAACCTATTAGATAGATGAGCATATGCCAAACTGCAAAATAGGCAAAACAATACCACTGCTTTTTAAGATGCAAAAATTATTTTATGAGTTTGAAATTGAAATTTCATAGCTCAGAAAGTGCATCTGAAAAATAAAGTAGAGCTCTGGATCTTCATGTTTGATGTGAGTTAACAGAAATTTCACACTTTAATCCCAACAACATAAACGTTTAACAAAACTTCTCACTTGTAGCAATAGGACAGAATTCAGAAAGAGATGGGATTAGAATTCCATGTGTTTCTGTGCATTTATTTAAAGTAGATACATAATCTTAATACAATTTCATCAATCATGCATGAAGAATTAGAGAAAAGAAAGAGCATTGTGATGTAAAATATGCTAATCTGTAAGAAGAAATATGTGCTAAATTTTATAGGATTTCCAGAGAACCCTGTTGAAATCAGCAATTTCATTAGTTCTAAGTACATTTGTTTGACTGGGGCATTATTCATACAAATGCGTTTTTTGTAAATTTGACATATATATGTGTATATTTGAGTCCTTTTATTAAGGGTGTAAAGTTTTCCTGTGTTTCTATGAGTCAGTTAACACTCCCCAAGTCCAGATATATGTATGTATTTTTTTTCTCATTTATGGTGGTATTTTTATGGGAGTAGTCCAAAATAATGATTGATTCTGAGCCTTTTTTATGCTGCCTCTAATTTCTCTGGTATGCTCTGAATTGCTCTGTAAGTAGTAGATGTCTCTTTCCTTTAGTACTTTTCAGGTGTCTTATGAATAAAAGCTGCGATTAAATTTTGAACTTTTCTCCTTTACTATGTCAACTTTATGAAGCAGTATGGGGGATGTTTAAAGCTTAAGTTCCCTGATAAATTGCACTGTAGCTGGTGAATCTTCAGTGAGTAAAAAGGAGGGATTGTACTGCTCTGCAGTGTGGTTCTGCCTAGATGTGGGATTCAGAGGCAGAAGCTGGGGGCTGTGCTCTGCAGGGTCACAGCTGGCTCCACAGCTTGCCCACTCTGGTATCCCAGCTTAAGCCTGTGCGTGCCGTGTCACAAGAGTGACAGGTGAGGGAAGGTAGCACAGCCATCCCTTGTAAAATATACGAGAACTATTCCTCGACACTCGATACGCTGCCTTTAGTTCCTGGGGAAAATGAGCGTCCGTCCGTACGTTCCTGCGAACCTATCCCTTTCAGGAGTTATAAAATAGTCACCCAGATGGCACCAAGTGTTTACTCAGAAGCCAAGGCTTAAGTCGGTCACAGACAGAAGTCCTCAGGACTTGCTTACTAAACAGATATTTGGAATGTTGGCTCCTGGCTCTGGTTAAAGCGATCCCAAGGAAGCTGGTGCACAAGTGCCGTGTGGAGGCGGCTGTGGGAGGAAGTTGCAGATTCAGGTCTGGGCAAGCTCCACTGTAACTTTTGGCTCTCCCCTTTCTAAACAAACATCAGCTACAGATTGCACAGCTTTCTCCTCAGTTATTCATGTGAAGCTAAAGAAATGGATATGCACTCTCCAGTAGTAAGCAGTCAAATAATATTACCTTCACTTTCTGTCCATGTAATGATGTGAAGGAAAGTAATCCTATTTAACTAAAGAAAATATAGACTGCAAATTACATTTTCTGTCTAAATCTCTTCTTTTCATACATATACTTTAAGGAAAATCTGAAGTTTATCTGTCTGAGCTTTTTAAATGAGGTGTATTAATTTCCTGAAAATACTAAACTGTTTAGTTGTTTTTCATTAAATACAGTGCTCATTTAACTTCCACAGTATAACTTAGAAATATCCTCTTCTTCAAAAAGCACTTTTTAATTATGGGAGCAGGTGCTATTAAGATTATCTATTTGCTGAAATAGAAGACTATTTATTAGTTACAGTGAGGTTTTGATCTTTATGCAGTAATACTGATAGTGAAGGCACAAGTGACGATTGAAGCCTTAACCTTACAGTAAATTTGTTTTTCAAAAATTCTTACTCTGATAGATTGGCATGAATGTGATTTCTATGTCCTTCATTAGAATAATGATTTGAAAATTGTCCCAGATGCAGTAGACATCAATGTAATGAATAATTTTGATTTACTCTTCAGGATTTTAATTATACTTTTGTTTTTGCTTAGCAAATAAACGTATGTTGATAAATGTACTCAGTTCATTAATGTAAACTTTGGTGAAATTATTCTTTCAATTTCACTTTCAAATTATTGTTTCTGAAGGAAAGTATATTTTAAGGTTAATTAACAGAGAGAGCTAAAGAAATGGCCAAATCCAAAGAATAATGATGTCAGTGAGGAACATATTTTCTGTTCACTCCAGTAAAAAAAGGTGAAGAAAATGTAGCTTATCATGTTTTCTGGCAGACTGAAATACTTCTGCTAAATGCTGTCTCCTTTTCTGTAGAAGTAAATGGATTGAAAGCAGTTTAGAAAGACAAGTGGTGTAACGGCAGAACAGTATGGTCACTGCAGCAAATTTAAGGGGCCCAGCAGGTGTAGAAATCTTTCCACTCGCTGTCTCAAGGTACTTCAGTAAGGATGTGACTGAGATCAGGTCATGTTTGGAAATGCTTAAGATAGAGGTAGTTTAATTTCCCTCATAAATGGTAATACAACAGGAAATTAGTCATCCTTCTGTGATTTTCCTGTGCCGTTTTTCCCATTGTAACAGATCTGTAACAGTGAGGTGTGTCTGCAAGCTCTGTGGGCGTCCGTGTGGGTGGGGGTGGACAATCTTTTGGGCAAGAGGAGGAAACTGTGGTAATTGAATTTTAAGGTCTCTCACTTCCTCATCCTCCTGTTTGGGGTTCAAGATAGGGCTGCATCACCATTGCATCAAGCAAACTGCCTTGAGGATAGCAGAGAAACCAACACTTTGACCATCTTGACTGGAGGAAAGTTATTCATATTTGAGTTCCTTTGCTTGATGAGTGTGATTGTCTGTTTTTAGCTGAGAGGAACCCATTCATTTACTCTCAATATGTAAAGGCCAAAGAGGACAATATTCTCAAAATAGGGTAGAAGGATCACAGTGACCTGCACAGTAGAACTTGTTCTCTACAAACATCTCCAGACTAAGTGGATGCCTTTAAGACCTATTGAACTGCATCTTGTTGCATCCTGTCTGGGATGCTGTGCCACTCTTACATCAGTGCAGCCACAGCAGCACCATCCATCCCACAAGCAGTATTTGGGTGGCTGGAGAGTGCTCTTCAAGTCAGTCATGCTGCAGTTCTTCACTGTGATCACCCATTGTGCTATGTCAGGAATTTGGAAATCTGTGGTCACTATTTACCTGAATGCTGATTACCATGATTCCGTGCTGCTCTACTTGTGGAGTTTACAGAGGGATCGTTGAAAATTTAGTTCAACAATGTGACAGCTTTTCTTAATCCTGAACAAGGACTGTGTTTAAAAGAACTACATCAATTGCTTGCAACGGGAACTGCCTGCCAGTTTACTTGTAAAAATGTTTCAGCAATCATGCTGTATCAGTGGAACTATACCTTTCTATTTATCATCATAATGTTTTGAAATTGCATGGCAAAATCATATCTATTATAGCTGGGTCTTTCTGAAGTAGCAAGTGTTATCAGTATAAAAGCTTGCATATTCAAATGATTAAAAAATTATCTATTTTTACATTATCACAAGGCATTTCTGCATGCCTAATTTAAACTTTGTCTCTGTCTTTGTTTAACTTATCTCACTAAACTACATACATTTGCTCCCCATCTAATAGCGTTTATTCTGTAAAAACTGAGGTCATCTGTTTGCTGGAATTCATAGTGAGGAAACACTGGATGAAAGTAGCTTGTGTATAGAACACACAAACGAGTCAATAAATGAAATAAATTTTGTGCCTTAATTAGACCTGCATTATTATTGCTAACTTTTGTATTATATTTAATATATGTTGAAAGGGAAACTTATTCCGGCTCAGAATGTATTCCAGCAACACTACCTACAACTACATAAGGCAGCTTTCTACCCTTCTGCTTCAAAAACTATCAGCTATGTTTTGAAGCAACTTACAAGATCCCAAAAATATATGTTATTGTCTAATATTTTGCTCTCTTGGGATCAACCATACTCTTCTGTGGGAAGTAGCATTAATAACAGCTTTAAGTAACCTCACTATTCTATTTCAGCTGTTTTTTTTCTTTTTTTTTAACATTCTTTGTTTCACCATGGAGTCACAATAAAAACTTGGCTTTTTTGAGAATGTGTTCTTAGGCACTTTCTCTGAGTTATTACATTTATGAATAGTGCCTCCACCATGTCTCTGCAGATGCTTGTTTTGATGTATCAGGTACTTAAAAATGCTTTTTTACCTGCAGAGTCACATGACAGGATTTTAGCCCTTCTACAGTAAGTGGCAGAACTGTTCACTGATTTTTCTGTAACTTCCTAACATATTTTTCTTCTACTGTCTCAAGTTAAATAGTTTTTATTAGTTTTTATCACCTGATACTTTCAAAAAAATATTAGCTGTTAAAGTACTAAAATGGTATATCCTACAGATATTTTCAATACAAATTCTTTTTAAAACTCCCTATTGCAGCATTTTTAAACCTGTTGGTTTTTCCTAGTTTCCATCAACTTAGTCTAAGTTTTGATGATATTTCCTTTAAATATCTGCCCACGTACTCTTCACAGTGTGGTTGCTTTTTCAATTCTCTGCGCTAACCAGCATACTTTCCCTTGTCAGTACTTCCCTTTATGGTTTGCCTCTTATGAAGGAATTCAGAGTTTCTGCTCTTCATTTCCAAGATTTTGTACAACCCTCTTGTGCCTACCAGTGCATCATGTATCATCTCTCTTCACAGCCACCCTCACTCATTGTGGTCGATTTTCTAAGTTTCAGTTGCACTTAAGAACATCTCCATTTTACTGGCTTTAATTTTCCCCAAGCTACATGGTAATGTTTTAGAGGTTTCCACTTCATGTTCCTCAAGCTCCTTCAGGTACGTTACTTCAAGGGGCTTGCTTGTCCATGGCAGGAACAGGCTTTATAGGCTGTATATGTTATTTTAATCCACTGCTCCACAAAGTGGGTAGAAGGCTGGCACCTTTCAGCCTCAAGGGTGGCCTGGCAGAGTCAGGAAAAGCCCATCTGTGTTAGGTGACCTCGAAGGATGCAGCATATCTTCCTGCCAGCCTGATGTCACACCAATAGACTGGTTTTATACCTCACAGTGCCTTGTGCTGTTCCTAGACATTGTTCTGCTCATCACCATAGCCATGCTCTTGCCAGGTCAAAGGTATCAAAGTGACAGTGACACATAGTGAATGACTTTAATTGCCTTGCAATACCTGAAGGGTATAAGAAAGGTGGGAGCAGACTTTAGCTGAGCCTGTTGAAATAGGACAAGGGATAAAAACTGAAGGAGGTATTAAACTGAAGGAGGGTAAATTTAGATTAGTTACAAGAATGAGGTTTTTTTACAATGAGGTTGATGAAACACTGGAACAATTTGCCCATAGCGTTGGTGGATGCTCCATCCCTGAAAACATTCAAGTCCAGGTTGGTTAGGACTCTGAGAAATTTGGTTTGGTTGAAGATGTACCTGCTTATTGCAGGAGGCTTGGACTAGATGACCTTTAAAGGTCCCTTCCAACCCAAACCATTCTGTGGTTCTATGATCTTAACTGCTTTGGCTGTTGCTTACTGGAGACTTTATACTTGTAGAATCAATTGCCTTCTGACATAAATGTGGATATACTGTTTAGAACACAATCCTCAGTATATCCCGTAAATTGGATGGATGATAGATAGCTATTGATATGTATATTCAGTGTATATTCTATCCCTTTACCTGTGGTGGTGGGCTCCTCTGACCAACTGTGCTATCCATGGCTGGTGGCAGTCAAATCTGATCTTTGATTTCCAAAGGAAGATCTCCAGAAATTAAATAGGAATGCAACCTAAGTAGATAGTTTAGTCTGCCTTCCTACAAACATGTATTTCTGTTCATTGCCAAGTTCTGTAGGAGTTCAATGGTAGATCTTTTATTCATCCCTTTAGAGAGAATTCACTGTAGAAGGTGTTTTTTTTCATTTCTCCTGCAGGTTTCTTCTGCAGTTTTTTTCCATAATCTCTTTCAGTGAATGCTGAGCAGAGATAGCACTGCTAAGTCATTACTTTGGCCAAGTTACTACAGTTTTCGAGCTGTGTTGTTTAACATGGCCCATGTTGTCCTATCAATTTTTAAACGGAAGATCTCACTGAGGTTGGTGTGAACTTTTACCTCAGTTTCAATATCAGGATGTGGCTCCTTGTACAGGGGAGTCCTCCCTGCCTAGTTACCAATTGTACACAGCTCTCCTCCCTTTCCTTGAAGATAAATCTCCTTATCTGGTTCCTTTTTCTTGACAATAATATTGTAGAGAGAAGAAAAAGAATAAAAGTACTCCTTGGATAAAAATGTTGGCTATTAATTATCACTATTGTGCAGTTGCATTCTTGTGTAATTCTTGTTCCCTTGGAGCCTTATTGTACAGATCTGTGAGACTAGGAATTTCCTCCCCATAAAACGGACATTACAGGTTTTCATCTCATTCCCCTGCATAAAGTTGTCACTAAAATGAAAAATTAACAAAACAAAATTCCACCTCTTCCTGAATTCTCAGAATTTCTTCAAGACGTAGAATATTGCTAACAATTAGACAGAACACTGCAAGTTCTACCCTACCTAGATGAGAAAGGAAAGAAGCTTTACAGAGGTCACATTAACATTCTGCTTTATGAGTTTGTGAATGTATAAGCTACATAACCTGCACTGTAATTAACTTACCATGATATTATTTGTTGGACACAACGTTCTCATGCGTATTTTAGTTCCATAAACTTATGGTGAAAGATGGAAATGGTGTGCATCAGTTTTGTAAAAGATCCTGTACCTTATCCTGTTTACATTATAAACTGAAATGATAAGAGAAATATCCTGTAGTGAAATACTGTCTAAGATATATTTTTAGCTTCAGTGTTTGAAATTGAAGAAATGGTAGAAATGGAAAAGCTCTTGAAGTGACCACTTCATTTTAAAATTGAAGTCAGACTACATTCTAATCATTTAAAACATTACTTGAAGATGTATTAGCTAGTAGCTTTGGAATGCCTATTTACTTTCTCAAGTTTATTTTGGGAATTAGAGATCATAAATGAGCTTCTTAAATTCCTTTCTAGAAGTCTGGGTACTTAAAAAAATTGTGATTGTCAAGGCACCTCAATTCACCCTTATTGGGTCGATAAATGTGTGTCATTGATTCTAAGTAAGGTATTTGAATTTGACCAAAGATATAAATCATGCTGAAGCAATACATGAGTCTGAATAATTTTAAAGACTTTAAAATTTTAGTATTTAAAATTCTTAAGTAAACAAAACATAAATTCTTTAATTGCATGACATCTCTAAGAATATGTTATATAACATGCAAGGCTTTCTTTTTAATTACACAATGCAGAACTGTTACATATTCTTTGCTGATTACATTTAAAATTATTTCACATTTCTTGTTGCTATAATGGAAATTGGATTACCTCCTCAAAGTAATTTTTAAAATTGTTTTCCAAGATGACTCATGAAGAAAAGGGAGGGTGGGAAAAATGACAGTTCTAAGTTGTTCTGAGATGTTATTTGAAGGCTTTATGATTACATTGTACAATAATCAGATATAAAATTAAATCCCCAAAGCATCAGAGCTGCTCTGTGATTTGGTCTCTGGCTGAAAAAGGCAGATCCTTGCATTGAGTTCAGAAGGAATCTCACAAGTCAAGGATATATTCAAAACACTCAAAGCTACAGCACCTGCTCAGGAGAGAGAGAGAGAGGAAAAAAAGAGACACTGAAGTGTTTTGAAAAGCCAAGCCAGAATTGCAGAGGAAGCAGCACAGGGCTGGTTCTTAGGATGCAGTGAGCATAAGGCCTTCTGCTATATTTAGTTCCCTCTCCCTGCCTTCCCCTCCCCCTTCAGTGACTATATTTGAATTTTTGTTGTAGAGTAAGTTGTCTTTCATTTAAAATAACTTTTTTGTCAATTTTTATGGCATCCTGACTTAACAAGATAAATCACTTTTCAAGTAATATTGTAGTTAAATACAACTATGCTTAATTAGTGCTGAGTTACCTCTCTTTTCCAAAGGATACAGCCTTTATATGATGGCATGTGATTATTAATTATTGTTTGTGCTTTTTCTTGCAACTTAATATAACAGTAAAGAAATTTTTAGGAAAAGGCAATTCTTATTATTAGAAATAAATGCCTTGTCTTGCCATCTGGATCTGTGGTCTAGTCTTACTTCTGTAGAAAAGAGGATGAGAATAGCACTGAATGTTATAATTGTTTAATGTTTGTATTTTCAGGGTTTGCTGGAGGGTCCCCAAGGTCCACCTGGCAAAGAAGGTCAGAGGGTGAGTAAACTTGGTGAACAACTGGTCAGTGTGCTAACAGCTTGATGTGCGACTTCTGCCCAGCACTAATAAAAAATGGTGAGGTAGCAGCTGAGTATGAAGCATGCTGACAACAAACTGAGCCTTGACACTTGAGGTTTCTCTTCAGTTGAAGGAGATTTAACAATTTCAACTATCTAAAGTGTTTTAATGACTGGCAGAACAGATGTATTGTACTGTGTTTTGTGCAGTATGTTTCTGCTGTAATTTTAACTGAAGTAATATTAAAACTTCAGTTTTCCCTTCTTAGTAGGGGTGAACTATACTTTGCAACATCTGAGATATATAAAGATGAATTTAGGGTCATTGTCTAAGATATTAGCAGAAACCAGTAATACTGACCCAGGTCTTTTAATGCCATTATGCAAGTGTCAGCACCCAACATTTGTGTACAAATGAAAAAGTAAAGGGGAATGGAGGGGGAGGTGCAGAATATGCCAGATACATTAAATAAACCTTTGGTTTTTTATAATTTTAATATGATTAAGTAATGAACTGACTGGTTTCTCCATGTTGTTTTTATTTTCCCTGACTTACTGAATTTGTTAATTCATTAGAGCAGATAACAAATACTTATGATTGTGGTATCAAAAGAATTAATTCACTGTTGTAAATTTATAATCTAGTATGTTCCTAAAAGTTTGGAAAGGTATTAAGACTCAAGCATTTCAATATTTTTACAAATTAAGTGTGTGGCCAGTTTGCAGTTCTGAAGTTGGGTCTCAATAATTCTTGGTTTATTTAGGCATCTTGATATTCAATATCACAGTTAAAATATCTGAAGTAAAAAGATTAAGTGTTTCTCATCATTGATCTTAGTAAACTACAGTGAATTTTTAAAGGCTAATTGAATGATTCCAATAATAGTAATAAAACTAACAGAAGACTAGCCCTCGAACAAAATGAGTAATGGCATGTAGACCTCAAAGCTATGTTTTATGTTGGTTGTTAAGTTTTAAAAATAGTACTAAATTCCATTAAGCTGAACACGAAGACATGAAAGCTGAGTTTATTTATGTTTCTCACTAAGGATTGAGAATCTGATCAGAAAAACTCAGTGTAGTAATGCAGAATTCAAAGTTGTGTGATGAAAATGTTATTAAAGCACACTTACTAGAATACTGACATCCTTATTAAGAATTTTATAATTACTATTACAGTTAAGCAATTAAATATATAGGATATTGTGAAAAAAGAGTTGTATCCTGTTTTAGTATATTTTAGAGTTGTTCTGTAGAGTATTGAATCTGCAAAAAGACTGATTCTTCTGTAGGAACTGTTATAAAGATTCTTGTGTTTTAGAAACTTCACTCTTGGAACTTCATTTTTTATGCAAAAGTTCAGAGTTAACACACTGCGTTATATTTAATGGTGGATAAATTGATTTGGAAATACTTTTAATTTTTTTTTCATTTTGCAGTAGGAATTAGTGGGTTGATACTTTCATCATGAACATTTTCCTACTCACACATAAAATTGAGCTGCTGTCACACTCGAGCCCCTATAAAAATGGAAGCACTGATGGTTTTGTAATCTCAGCATGCACACAGCTGCCATGAGCCAAACAATGGGAACAGCAGACTGGGGAGTCTCAGCATCTGTCTTTATCTTTCTAGCAGTGAGATGCTCACAACTATTCTCCTTCTGCTGGCCGCTCCCGCCCCAGCATTAACAACATTGTTGGCAGGCGTTATCCAACTCCCATGTGCTCTTGCATTTCCAATACATTTAATTACACAATAACATACCATTTGTAACAAGATCTCTGCTCTGTTTAATGACAAACAGGACAGTGCACATCTAATGGCTATTAAATGCTCCTTTTTATTCAATTATAGATGTCATGTTCCTCTGTTCTACTTTCAGCAGATCCTTCAAATCTTTCACATTATATGAAGTTATTGCTTTTCTCATGGGCTGTCTTTTGAAGATTAAAGCATATTATTGAGTGTGTAACGAGTTAATATTTTTTTCTCCAACAAATTATTCAGACCTAAAACAATATTGTGTCCATTCTGAAGACTGGAACTGTAACATATCAGGGGGAAAAAAAGCCATTCCAGAAACACTTGAAAGTATCTATTTGCTTTGAGAGCATGAACTTTTATTTTAAGTTGCCATTCATATGGTACTTGCTGTATTCAAAATTTAATCTACCTGCATCTGGAGCATTTTTAAATGCTCCTTTGAAAATTGGTCTTAGATTAGTAAGGAGTTGAAAGGACAGTCATACAGTGTGTAACTTACAGACCTCGGAATACACATTGAAGCAAGAAGAATTAACAGTGTTAATAGTGATATTGAAGAAACATATAGAAGGCTCAGGTTAGAGCTAGTGACAGGTAAATGGCAATAGAAAATGAGTGGAAAAGCAAGAAAAACAGCATGCATTTTTCATTTTCAGAGTGTTTTAAGTGAGGTTTTATTATATCAACAGAGATCAGGGTTTAATATTAGACTACTAAGAAATACCAAAGGTGTCCTGTCCCAGAGTGGGTACCCATCTCCCTGCATTCACTAAAGAGGGAACTAGGAAAATTGTACCCCTAGTCAGAGGAATAAGTCTGAATAGTAGTATTTCTTTCACCTCACAGGAATAATCTGCACAAAAAATCACATCATAAAAATAGATATAGTAATTATTATAGAAATAGAGTAAATGTTGCTATTATTATAATGAACATAAAGATAAATGTAGTTTTTGAGCTCAAACTTATGTCAACCTTAAAATGCTTGTTGACATGTACATCAAATAGGCTTAGAAATGCAAATTTACATCATTACTTAATTAGATTAGTGGTGTATTTATTTCAAGTGTAAAGGGGGATCAATACATTTTTTCAGAAAAGGTGATAACAGTTTTTTCTGATAGATACACTGTAGACCAGAGACACCAGAGTTACTGGTGTCATTTGAGCCCATGCCTAATTATTAAAACACTGAATATGTCACTTTGTGTGTCTTTGATATATTATACTGTATATATAATATAGTAATATACTATATTACTACTGTATGGTCATACTGGGTTGTCATCTTACTCCCACATCAAAGAGCAGTTTAGGTTCTTACCTGTTTAGATGATGGTCAGCAATGGAAATTGATGACAGAAGCGTGTGAAATATCTGCTATCTATCTTAGTTGGTCTCGTTGGATGCTTTCCAGATCTCCTAAAGAATAAAAAGGTTTGCAGAAAGCAGTACACTATTGTGATATGTTTACAGAAATGTAGTATGGGGAGATCATTCAGGAGAGAGAAGCCCTGGAAATTCTAGTTTTGTGCAGCATTAAAGGGCCCTTTATCAGGATGACCAGGTTCTATTTTTTGGCTTTATTTAACAGAAAATTGCTGATTTGCTACAGGGTTTAAGTATGAAGTAATGGAGAACGATGAATGTGACAATACAAAAAATTTGGATTCACAATCATATTACTTCTCTTATACTATTCTAGTAGCAAAATGCATAAATATTTATTTTCTGAATAAACAACTGGATTAATAGTCTAACATTTATCAAGAGTATTGGTTGTGTCTCTAAGAGTAGACTCATCAGTCCCCATTCTTTCCTCACTTGTGACTCCTTTCCTTCTCATCTCCATTATCTCTTCTCATTGTGGCTGGCTTATGCAGGAGATCAGCCTTTGTGAGCAATGGGTACAAATAATGACCTTCAGACTTACGTATCTTGTTTTCTTTGCACAGCACTAAAAAGGGAGGAACAGAGTTTTGAGATGAAGTGAAGGAATTTGTTTTCAATTTTGCATGGTTTACTACCAAGCTTCGCATTCACAAAAGAAACTTCCTAGAATTTTCAGTAGCTCTACAAAAAATATTAAAATATATTCAATGATTCATCACATATTTTCCATCCTTAATTAAACTGTGACTCTGAAAGCAAAAGTAATTGTCATGGAAGAAGACATCATAACCTGGTTATATCACAACCTGGCCAAATTCAAAGAGCACACAATGAACTTATTTCTGATTCTTCGATCAACCTGAGACTTATATAATACTCATTTAAAGGGCTGTAATAATGTCATCAGTGAATGTAGTTAAATTTTGTGTGGGCATGTAGAGAATTGTGTTTCTCCTTTTGCCAAGATACCCCTGACACTTACCATTCACATTTGTTATCAATGTTGTGTTTTCCTGTGAGCTCAAGGAGTCCTCATATGTTTGCTCTTCTTGAAAAGGTCTGGTGTTTCCTCTTGTTCTACAAGTAGTGACTTTGAATAACATTTTTTAAGGTTTTTGATCCTAAATGAAGTGGTTTGTGTTAGACATGAGACTTTATTCAGCAGGAGTTTTGGGTTTTAGTTCTGGTCACTGAAAGAAAAGGGCCAGTAGAAACAGCTACTCATTCCTGCATGAGAAACACTAGACTGCTCTGTGGGCAGGCACTGCATTCATACATCATTTTTCAGTGTCCATCACATTGGCTTCAGGCATGTTACTGCTGCAGCAACTTGATACTATTATACAACTGTTCAGAGTGACATCAGGAGCTTCAGAAGGTAATTAGACATTACTCAGAAAAGTCCCTGGTCCAGTATTACCAACCCACAAACAATACTGAGATTGGGTACTAACCTAGCATTGCGTGGAATTTAATCACAGTGGGCTACCACACCATCTTCCTGGATTCCTGTGTTGTGCAGAACTATTACTTTTCTCAGTCATCTTGCACTTTCTAGGTAAGCTCATCTTTTGCAGAAGTCCAGTTTTCACTTCAAAGAATATCAACAATAGACTCTTTGCAAATCTCCTTGAATTCTTTCTTCCAGTGTTTCTTGTCAATCACACATTTCAAAATATTCATTTTATTTTACACTTAGCATGTATCTAATCTTCCATTACCCTCTAGCAATTGGGTTTTTAAATGTCTTCTTTATATTGAAGAGGTATTTAGAGTTTTTCTCTACAATCAAATCACTATTCCATTAATTTCTGAAAAAATTCCACTGGGGCCTTCAGTCCCCATGCAAAGAATTTTCTGAAGTCTTCAAATAATTTTGCTATGTTGCTGTGTATTCTTAAAAATTTCTACTACCTATAGTTTACAGGCCACATGAAGCTTTGCAGACTCTGGCTTTATTATGTTAAATGCAATGAATTTTATATTTCCAAAATAATATTCCAAATGTTTTGAGAAGTAATGCTTCATTTCAGTTGGATATCTTTGTAGAAGGGATTTTCCCTGAACTTGGTGCATTTTTTATAAATACCTTTTTTTTTCTGAAAGTTACTCCGTTTTAAAAATATAATACCTCAGGGAATTCCAAGAATTTTCTTAATGTGAAGGATCAAGGTAATTTTATTAGATAGCTATACTGTGAAATCTAGACAGGATGATTTTGCATTCTCAGCTGGCCTCTAGAAGAGCCAGGCCCAGCACACAGCTGAAACACACAGCAGTTTGTGCAGCAGTTTCTGCTTCTATCCAATCCTCTTGCTGCCTTCTTGAGCTCCTGTGGCTGCATTTCTCATCACAGAGAAAAGCAAGGCACAACTTCCCAAGGATTTTCTGAGATCCACATCCTCTGAACCTCAGAGAAAGAAAAAACAATTCTTATCTCATTTACTGCGCCTGTGTTCTGGAACAAGTGGAATGCATTGTGGAAGATTGTTTACCTGAAGGGAATTGGTAATTGGATTCTGGTGTGTTTTGATTCCTTGACCAACTGAATCCAGGTGTGTGTGTCAGGACTGTAGGTGGACAGTCACGAGATTCTGTGCAGTTGAGTGGAGTTGAGGTTTGTGCAGATTCCGTGTAATACAGTGTAATATAGTATAGAATAATATAGTATAATAAAGTAATTAATTAACTTTCTGATATCCATGGAGTCAGATGCATCATTTCTCCCCCAGATATCGGGGATACCCTGCTTCACTATAAGCTTCTAGGCACTTTTTCTGGGATTTGGGCACTTTTGGGAAGCCTCTGAGGGCACTGAAGATGCCTGCTGCTTCCAGGTGAGGCTAAGGTAAGGGTGGCTCTGGCAGCTTCTGACAAGCTCTGTCCTTGAGCAGCAGTGCCACAGCAGGGAGGGCAGGCCCCTGCTGGCCCGTGCCAGGACACAGCTGTCTGTCCATAGGGCTCACACAATGCAATCCTCTCTTGGTTATATTGAATGATCATGGTGACTGGGAGAGGCTCCTGAAGACTGGAAAAGAGCAAATATCACTTCTGTCTTCACAAAGGAAGGTGCAAGGAACTACAGGTCAATAGGCTTCAATCCCTGGCAATGTGAAAGAGGAAATCTTCCTGAAAACCATTTCCAAATATAGGGAGGACAAGAAGGTGATTGGGATAGTCTCCATGGATTTATGAAAGAAAAATTTTGCTTGATGAAATACCTTGCTTTTTAATATGATGTGGTGGATGAGATGTGAGCAGTGAATGCCAACCTCAGCTTTAGCAAAGCCTTTGACATTATCTCCCATTATCTTCATAGACAAGCTGACAAAGTACAGGTTAGATGGGTGGATGGTGAGGTGGATTGAAAACCATCTGAAAAACAAGGTCCAGAAGTTTTTCATTAGGGGCACAATGTCCAATTGGAGATGAGTGTACCCCACTAACAGGGCTGCTCCTAGAGCCAGTAGTGTCCAGTGTCCTCATTAACAGCCTGGACAATGGGGCAGAAGAAATCAAGAGCAAATCAAGTTCAACAAGAGCTAATGCAAAATTCAGCGTCTTGAGAGGAATACACTCCTCCCAAGCATACACTGAAAACAAACTGTCTGGAAGAAGGCTTTGTGTAGAAGAACTCTTTGGACAATAAGCAGACCATGAGCCAGCAGCACATCCTTGTGGCATAAAACATGCCAACAATATCCCAGCCTGCATTTGAAAGAGCACTGCCAACAGGTCAGGGGAAATATCCTTCCCCTTTGCTCAGCTCTGGTGAGACCACCTCAAGGAAGACACAGATTTCCTCAGGGGTGTCAAGGTGCAGCTGGAGAAACTTCTGTGGAAGGAGAGACAGAGCTGGGAATCTTCAGCCTGGAGGAGGCTCAGTGTGTAAATGTCTGATGTGAGGGAATAAAGAAGAGGGAGACACATTCTCCTCAGTAACAGCTGGTGACAGGACAAGAGGCAAGGGGTAAGAAATTTTAAAAAAAGAAAAAAAACCAAAACCCAGAAAATTCTATCTCAACACAAGAAAGAATGTGAAGTTCATCAAATACTGATGCAGGCTGCCCAGAGAGGTTGTGGAGTCTCCATCTGTGGAGATACCCAAAAGCTGAGTAGACACAGTCCTGGACAATTGATCCTGCTTGGGACAGGGATTATACTGAGTGATCTCGAGACTTTCCTCCAACCCAGACAATTCAGTGGTTTTTATGTGACTAGCTCTAGCTTGTTCTCAGCATAGCTACCAACAACTTCGTTCTTATGGACTAATACAAATTATTAAAGTCTTTTATATGTATTTAAACAGATTATTTCTCCATCATGGTGGTTTCCCTGGTTCCAGTGGTGAATCGGCTTAAAGCATTTAAAAATATTCTGCAATATCACAGCCATATCCTTGACTTTAAATTCCTTGGGATTGGTGTCCTTGGGTTGCAGGTGTCCTGAAGTAAATATTTTTGAAAGAACTTCCTTATTTCCAATAGTTGTGTTTACAATACCAAATACTTCACTTAAGAGGAAGTTATTTTAGCATTATCTTAGTAATAAATTAAATACCTCATAAAACTAAGAATCTGTTGTCATGTCTAGTATTTCAACATTGATTTTACTAAAATTACATGTTTGGAGGGACTCTGTGGAATTACAGTATTTGCCTTATGTTAATAATCAGCTTATTCTCTGAGATTGCAAGTTTTTCTAATTAAGCATGAACAAAGTTATTTTGACAGAGTGGAAAATCTTCATAAATAAATGGATGGAGAGCTGTTAGATTTTCATAACGTAATTATTTAGAGTGACATCAAAAGTAATTTAAATTCAGATTGCATTTATCTGATTTATAGAACATTAATATTTCTTTGACATAATTTCTTTTCTAGTTCAGTGAATAAATGTTGTACTTAACCAATTATAAAACAAACCTTGCAGAACAACGATAATGTCTGCATTGCAGGTCAGCCTCCTGGCACAATGCAAAACATTTTCTTCACAGCTAAAGCTCTGGAGTTTTGGAATCTCTTTTCATCTTCTCAGTCCCTGACTTTGATGTAAGTTGTTTTTAAACAGGCAAAGCTCCAATCTGATTTCATCTTTAAGTTAGAGTTCTGTATGTTCCTTCACTCTGACATTTAACAGTCCAAAAATGCTTAATGTAAAACAGTTTTTCTCCCAGAATGTCTCCATATTGAAATACATATCCAGTAAATTAGGATACAGCTTAAAAATATTTATTTTTTCACACTTTGGCATTTAAAAATGGAATGAAACAGTTGTGATTTAGAATGCTGAAAATAGATTTTTCAATTGGAAAAATTCTTTTTTTCCCCGTTGTCAATTTCCACTGTAGAAATTAAAACCTAACTCTTAATGGAATAGCAGAAATAGTATAACTTCTAAGAGGTTCTTTTAGAATTTCAGACTCTCTTCCAGATACTCTATTTTTAATATTTCTTTTAATGTCTGTTAGCCAAAGGTGTAGAAATATGAGAGAATAAGAAATTATATCTAATAATGAAAATTAAGGTATAAACTGTATAAGTATAGTTGAAAATTATTTCTTTCTGGTTTTGAAATGAAATTGGATTTTTAATGGATACACTTGAAAAATTGTGATGGATTTCATCTAGTGATTTTTTGGCAAAAGAGGTAATGGCATTTGACTTCTTGGCATTGCTGTGCCTGTTTAGGGTCTTAGTTTGGTTTGTTAAATTCATTTCAATTTTATGTAGCCTGGCTAGGCATTCCCTTTAAGCATTTTAATAATGTCACAATGAAGAAACTAGAAATTTTGTAAATCATTCCTAAAATGAATTTGGAAACCCAAGACTGAGTGCAGGAAGGCTTCTGCATCAGTGAAGAGCTCCGTACTGACTTTTCTCCCAAAGAGGGGATTGGGCTCTGTGTGCTCTATTCTTATGTGAGCCACATTTCTGTGAAAGGTTTTAGTAGGGTATGGTGAACAGTCTTGCACTTGAGTTCTGTAAATGTTTTAATTTCTTGCCTTCTGGCCTTATTTCCTGTGATTTTTGTTCAGGTTTAGCATCTCATACAGAGGTTAATTTGTAATATGCTGGTTGCCATCATACATCCTCAAGGCCAAAGTTAATAGGATTGAAGAAGGGATTGTACAGTCAAATCCTAACACTGTATTGCTGAAGTTAACGAGGTTTCATTGTCTGCAACATGGATTTTCAATTTAGGGAAGAGACTATCCCAATTCTTGCTGTAATCTGAGATAATGTGGGCACTGGAACTGGCACTTGGCATCTGTAGGTCAGGCACTGTGAGACAGGGGTCTTTAACTCCCCGCTCACCTCCTGTTTTGGTTATATCTGTGCCTTTTTAAGGCTGGTTTTGAGGATTAACCAAGAGAATCATAGTGTAGATTGGCAAAAAAATTACATAAACCTCATTAATTTTGCATAACTACAGTAGTTCAGACTTTAAAGCCCAGATTTTTCCCTTCCCTAGAACTATTTCTTGTTTTGAAATGTGATGATGTGTTTCAAGAACTGCTAATTAGCACTTCCCCTTGAAAATTCACATGGGTTTATTCTAAGAACTTTTACCTTCATACTAGAGTGTAGAGTCTTTAAATTATTAACTCCATAAATCATGTCAGTGTTCCTACATAACTGCTTGATTTTATCCTTAAATAATCCACAGTTTATTTTTAAACACTAGGATTAGAGATCTTACTCCTCCAAAGTTAGAGAGATGTGAGTAGATGGATATGGCATGGTACAGCAGGGGGTTACAATACAGATTTTGAATTCTTGCACTGTTTGCTGGACCTGCAGCAGTGCCCAGGGGCAGCAGTCAGAACCAGAGCACAAATCCTATGGGAGGATGGCCAGAGCTCTCTTCTGAGCAGCTTTCCATCTCATGTCAGGCAAAGCTCATCAAGTCATTTCAATTCACAGAAGGGGTGAAGGAAAAGAGAAATAAAGAATGCAGCTGACCACATACTTCAGCTAGGCACTCAGCTGGGTTTCCTGAAGCATATAATCTCTCATTTACTTTATTTTTAGTATTTTATCTTTTTTTGCCCCTAACCAAGTAGTTGTTATTTGTCATTTGAATGATCCAGCTGAAGTCTGTCCTTTGGGAAAGAGGAAAGTAGCCTGCTGCACAAATTAGTTGGGGCAGGAGTCAAGGGAGCAGCATACAATAGCAGGAACATTTAGAAAGCTTCTTATCACTTTGATTGGCAGCAAAGATATATGCATCACAAAGGAAATAGCCAGCAACTGTTTTGGTCTCCTTCAGGTATTCTAAGTAGAATTAGACAACTTGTTGACACCACATATCGTTTTTAAGTGAATGTAGGTGGTAATGCATTTTTTATTTAGTTAAAGGAACAATATGATGCCTAGGACATTTATTTATAATTTGAGTGGTTTTAGAATCTCAATATTTGCTCAGTGATCTAAGCTAAATGAAGGTAACAGCCCTCCTGTGTGGGCTGTCAGCCCTCTGCACAGTGGTAATAAATACAGCTCTCGTGGGGCTAGCAAGACCCACAGCAGAGCAGGAGATGGGAACTCTGCTAAGCCCACTCTATAAACCAGAGAGGGCACTGAGATGTTTTTCACTTCTTTCTTGCCAGAAGGATGACTCAAAATCAAAATGTAAATATTTAGTCATGGTCTGGCTCATGGTCTGCCCAAGGCAGCATCATAATGGGCTCGTCAAAAACATTATTCTAATTGTTTTAATTACCCTAAACAAAAACATAAACCAATATTTTCTACTTACACTCTTACTATAGTAATATATATATATATATTTCCCCTGCTGATGCTGAGAAGTCATAGAGAAGCAGGAGTGCTGACAAGTAGGGGGAGTTTTGGGTATTCCTGACATTGAAGTCTCTGTATCTGAATGACATTGCTGAAAGGTAGTGGCCTTTCATACATTTCTGTATTAAATTTAAAATACCAGACAGGTTACAAAGGTGCTTGGAGGCAAAAAAAAGGACTTTTATTACTCTATAAAAAGCTTATGCCTCATACTATTTTACATGCAACATTGTATAATGGCTAATAATATAATGATGGGATAAAAAGTGGGACAGATGTTTCCTCTGTGTTTCACTGGGTATGTGTTTTACTAACTAATAAATGGTGAAAAACAACTATCCCCATTTTTTTTTATAACTGGCTTGGGTTTTTTTTTTTCAGAAAATTAATCAAGTTTTGTCTTTGTTATGTCATAAATCATATTTTAGTCCATCTTGTAAACAGAGATAAAATTGCCTTCCCAACATATTCCATGTTTTCCTGTGTAATTAACACCTCGTTCACAGTTGTGTCTGCCAGTCAAAGTCCTGTCTTCTTCATCCTGACACTTCCTTGATACTTTGTTTAGACTGCTGTGACTTTAAGTGTCATCCTCAGGATACTTTAGATAAGTTCAAACAGGAAAAGGAAGGTGCTTCAAGAAGTCAACACTGTAGATCATTATAACTCGGAGGGACTATTTTAAAAGTATGGAGTAATTTATCTTTGTTTATTACCTTATTACCTCTCAGTCTGTTTTTCCTTCTTTCTAAGGGAAGTTTACTGTTGTTTTTTTTGGTTTTTTTTTTTTTTAAGTCAGGAAATATCAGTTTCCACCTGTATTTCCGGAGTAGAGATGAGTCCAAGAGTACGGATGTAGCTCTGCAGCCCCCTGTGCTTGTGCATGTGTGCCCTGGCAGGCCAGGCAAGCTCCTCAGCTGCTGGGTGAGCAGCATCAGTGAGCTGACCAAAGCCAAAACCTGCCCCACCTGCAGTTCTCCTGCTCCACCACAGTCAAAACCTGCTGGCTGAGCTGCCAGCCTAGCTGGTCCTGGGGCTGCAGGGTCAGTGTTGCCAGCACAGCAGAGGATGTGCTGGGGGTGGGTAGTGAGGGCCAGCAGAGCCTTGAGCCCAGCCTAGGCACCTAGCACTGCATTCTGCCTCTAAAAATTTACCCTTAGCTGCCCCAGTTAGAGCTCTGCATGTGCAAGTACTGGTGGGATTAAACAGCTCAGCACATGACACATGTCTCAGCTAGTTAAGACCCAGGAATTTGGCACTCCAAAAATGCTGAGGTGGTTTTGTTTCACTCTGACTGGCTGAGGATGATGATAAAACCGTGGTGGCAGTGTACATGTTGTGTGGCACAGCCCAATGGCTGAAACACATCCACACAGTCTTGGTTCTGTTTCTTCTTCTGCTTGAAGGGCTTGAGATACCTACTGCTGCCAGGAGAGTCCCTGGCTTCTGGGCAAGAGGCTGCCCTGGAGAGCTGCAGGGTGGGAGGGAGAGGGATTTTCCACCCTCGCTGACATCCCCTCAGCACAGAACAAGATTAATGAAATGCACAGCATGAGAGTGCTTTCCTACAGATCAAGGCTCTCACCTGGAAATAGCAAAACTGGATTTCTTTCTCTTCATGAGAAAACTGCTGCAGTGTATGTGACACTGTTATTTAAGAAACTACAGAAGCAGACTTAGTAGTAAGGAGCAGAGATTACTGAAATATCCCTATCTGTTAATTGTGAACTATCAGCCAGAATTTTATTTTTTTCACTTTTTAAGCCAATTTTTCACCAGAACACTCCCTCTAATGCTTAACATTAATTTACATTTTCCATATGCAAGGGAAAAGTTTACTCTTAATGGATATAACATTTTTCTTCTTTGCCATTTGCACCTAGATATTAGTTGTTCTCAGCTGTTGTTTCTAAAAAATGTGCATCAGATTTCAGCTTGGCAATAAAGATGTTAATTCCTGCAAATTACTTCCATTTTTATGTTGATCTTCCTATAAAAAGCATATGTGAAAACAGTTGTTCAAGCAAACTCTGTACTAAAAAATTGTAATAGTTACATATGCATGTGTTTTTTAGAAACTGAGTGCAAAGTCTCCCTTAAGTAGACTTTTATGGACTTTATGTTTTAATGCAAATGATTTTGCATGTGTATTATATATACACAGATGGTAGTAATTGCACAAAGAAGGTGAGTTGTGTTTGCAAATAAATCTCTGGCTTTTGTGCTCATTATCACATCCCAGAGAAGAAGGTATGTGTGTTTGTTAATTGGGTTATGTAGCACATATGTACTGACTATGCTGCAGCACAGTTTTACATCCCAAGCTCCAGTGTAGTCATACAAATCTAATTTCGTTACACCTCATCAAGGTACTTTGTTAATAACCCTATCAATGTGCACTCATATTTGAGACAAAGCTTTAAAATGTGACATTGTTACTGGGATGGAGATACAAATACAATTTGTTATAACTATTAAAAACAATCCTAGGAATACTCATATTAGTATTGCACTGACTGTGAGAGTATTCATTTTGGATGGATTTTGTTGGGTTTTTTGTTGTTTTGGGGGGTTTTTTTTGCTAATATATAAGGCAACAAATCTTTTCTTTAAATTCTTATTTCAAATCAGTCCCTACCCACAGCATTTATAGATGTCTATTGTAATTTTTTTGTTTCCAGGGCAGACGAGGCAAACCAGGCCTTCCAGGAAAACCAGGGCCACCAGGACCTCCTGTGAGTAACTAATGAGGGGTGTGGGAAATTTTCACTCTGTCCTTGGACTTTGTTAACTCTTTTATAGCAGGTTACTGGATCATAATTATAGTTTAAAATAATTAATCTGTGTGTACTCTGCTGTATCAAACACCTACTACTGGTAGCCTGTTGTTGCAGCATTAATAAAAGGACTGGGTCCACAAGTAGGAGGGACTACACAGGAGGGAAAGAACAAGATGGAAACTTCAGCAGAGGAAGCAGAAATTGGCATTTCAAAGAAAGACTGGCCATGTATGCTAGCTGTGAATACTGTGCTTTCATTCCCTTTGCAAAATGCGTGATGCTCTGTAGAAGGGATAATTTCTGTCTCAGAGGGGTAATTTGAAAGATGAAGGACTGTGTGAAGCATGTGCCAACTGTCTGAATGATGGGGAGGATTATACCCAGCACTGGAATGAGCACTCAGCTGTAGTTCAAATGAGTTGACTGAAGAATTAAAAAGATTAAGAAATACATGACTTTATGAAAGGATTTGTAATATGGAGAACTAAAGGGTTTAGCTCAGATCTAAGAGGTTTGGGATTTTCTTTTTCTTCTTTATTTTTTTTTAAAAAGAGAAAGGATTTAAAATTCAAGTCAGGCATGAATGTATATTAGTCTTCAATGAAAGCAGCCCTTTTTTGTTAGGGGAAGACTTGGTCATATTTGTAAAATTCTCTGTACATTGTATTGTAAAAATGCTGTCATGCACAAATGCAAAACAGCTATTTGTGGATTAATTAAACTTCTGCTGTTTACATTCTTAATATATAACAAAAAACATTATAATTCCTTCTTTTGCTTACCTGGATAAAGGCAGTGGTTTATGCATCTGAACATTTGATTCAAATGTTTCAACCTGGTCTTATATGTAGAGCAGAGAATAATGCACTGCTGCATGGGATACCATGACTAAAATGAAACAGATGTCATCTACCCTTATCCAAAACAAAAACTGCATACATTTCATAAATAATTTTTTCTTGCAAAATGTGTTCAGAAAGAGGCATTTATGATGGAATTCGTTTATCCTGCATAAAACCAGTTAAAAATCCCTCCCTTTCACTCTTTTCCCCTGCATACAGTCATATTGAAGCCTTGCTTGTTGGAGTCCTTTGCACAGTCCTAATGCTGAAATGGGATTGCAGGAGGCCAAACAGAGGGAAGGACTGATGCAGAATCTTTCTTAATACACGTGCCAAATATAACCTTTAAAGGATAAAAAAGCAAACCATTGCAGAGGTCAATGTTAGACCTAATCTACTTAGCATTTTGTGAGCTAGTGAATAGCTGTTTCTGCGTTACAGATTTCTGCCATCCTAGATTTGCTGGCAGGTCAGGCTTGTGAAGATGTATGATCCTTGACAGATATACCAGAAATCTTGAGAGGAAGCTAAATTGCACTTCTATTACTGAGATGTAGCTCAGATTTTCTTACAACAAGTGGAAAGCTCAACTTTGTGAGCATGGCAACATCACTACAAGGAGCTCTGTGTTGGGTACTGTAGCCTAGGACTACATACAGAGAAGCATTCCTTAAACAGCCATGGTCTAAATATTGGTTTAAAGTGTTTGTTTCTGGTATTACTCTTTTGATGCACTCCTTGCTTTGAATACAGCTATACCACCATCTTGTGTTCCTCTTCCAAGGCTGGGAAGATAACACATAGAAAAGGCATACTCTAAAAGCAGTAATGCCTGCTAACATGCATTGGCAGGATCCCCATACTTCAAGTGCCACAGCTTGTATGCACCAAAAAAACTTCAACAGGATCCATCATTCCCCCTCTCTTTCTCAAGGCTCAAACTATATTCAGTTTTGCTGTGCTTCCAGGTGGCCTTCTCTCCTAATAGTAAGCAGATTCTTCATGCACATGGATGCATTGTTAGCCCTTACTTTGGCTTTCCCAAAGTGCAACAGAGCACTCACACCTGCAGGGTGCTTGCTGTCATAACTTTGGCCTACACAGTACAGAGTGGTTAACTGATTGGCTGAATATGTAAAAATTAGACTCTCCAGCATAAAAAAAAAGGGTTTTGGCTGGTGTTCAAAAATATAGGAAATTTTTTTTTGAGAAAAAGGTGATTCAGTCATTAATTGTTAGGGTAGCTACAGCATGAAGTGTGTGTTTGAAATTAATAAGTTTACCTAATTTATTTATCAGTTTATGCCATGATGTTAAGTATTTCATTTATATATTAGAACAGTCAAGTGCTCAGTACTGACAAAAAAAAACCCCACAAAAATTGGGATAAGAAAATACAATACTCAGGGTATTTATTATACAGGACAGTCCTAATAACAATGTGCACATACAGGGATTTGTGGGAAAAGGTTGTGGTAAAATTAAAGAAAACTGGAAAGCTACAAAAATTGCAGTCAGCATACATGCTGTGCTTTCATGTGACAGGAGTGTAAAAGCACCTGATAACAGTCAAAAATCTACTTGTAGCATGGCAGCATTTTAGACTTTTCTAACCTTCTCCCAGTATCTCATCTTTTTTCTTTTTTTTCCCTAACCTAATTTCTGGGGAATTTTTTCAGTAAAATTAATGCTTGGTGTAAGTTTCTAGTCCCTTAACATCATCTGCATAGCTTTGGTTAAAAACTATCACTGTCAGAAACATAGATTGATTGGCATCTAGTAATGAAACTGTTCAGTTAAAGTGGGACTTCCTATGAAATTTCTTCCAGATATAATTTCTTTTGTGTAATTTTTTCCTTATCCTTTCTTTTATGTTATTTTTTTTTTCTCTTTGGAACAAGTCCTGTGCCCATAAAAAGGCAAGGAGTCAATGAGGAATTTTATTGATCAGCTATAAAAAATATTTTTGTAAACTTATGGAATATATTCCTCCTTTGTATTGGTTTAAAGTCTATTACATATTCTAGACTTTTGAGGTGTTCTTTGATTCCCTTCTCGTTCAGAATTGGTAGTGTGCATCCTTGATGTCTGCTGTTGGTTTTGAATACTGTCCTGTTATTTCAGGACAGGAGAGCCGAGATGTGAGCTCACACCCGTGTCAATCCAGCAGGTAGCAATTTGTGCTGAATACAAGAATCCAAGTGGAGCAGCAGCTCCCTCTAGTGCTTTTTGACCTTTTCTCCACTTTAAAGGCTCCTGGATAGCAGTGAAAATCTTCTGTTAAACACACTATTCACTTTGCTCTCATAAGCATTCTGAAAATTGTGATTGTAAAATCAATATCTCTGTATCCTTCAAATGTATTTTATGTATTTGCCTACTTCCATTTTCTTCTAAAGTCTTCTGAAAGAGAGACTGTCACATGCTGTTACCCTGCTCAGCATGGCTCTTCACTGAAATTGAAATGCTGATTTTATGAAACTAAAAGAATTACTATGATAATAGGGTGCTTTAAGGTTGTAAGAACAGCATTTTTATCAGAGTGCAGAACTGAGCTGGTTGCTTTCTTCTGCCGTAGCTGCTAACTAAAATTCCATAGGATTCAGAGCAGGATGGGGTCCCTGATGTCTGTCACTGTTGAGGTTGGGGGTTTATTGATTACTTATTTTTGCCTTGACATGAATCATCAGGTATAGTTATTTACATAGATGGGCTAGAGAACAGACAATAGAGTTTTACTCATTTCTCTATTGAGGGTTAACTTTATCTTTCCTATCCTAATTTTCTCTGTCTCTACTGGAACTGTTATGACTAGAGCAATTCCATTTCTTAATAGCTCCCATTTTAGTGGGTTAGCTTGTTTTTAAAATCAAGAGTGATGAGCTAGAGTTGTGCTAAAGACTTGCACCAGTATAAAAAAAAATTCTTTGAGATGAGTCTGACTTCTGCCCAATTATTCTTTAGCAGAAGTGAAATGTTATCAGTGCTGGTTTGTAAAGGTTAGAAGCATGAGGGCTGCCTGTTCTGGGCAAACACAATCTTGTCCAGTGTTGCTACCTGTGGCAGAGGTGGGAAAGCAACCTAGGGTGTGTTAAATCACTGGCTAGGAAACTGTAATCACAATTATTCATTCCCTTAAACTGATACATCCAAAGCTAAACTATTGTTTTCAACCAATAGATATAATTGATTCATTTCACATTGCTATAGCTTTTGAAGCTCATCATTCAGTTTATCATTTACCTTTGCAAGCGGCTGAACTTCATATTTTTTATCAATATGTTTGCTTGTAAGATGAGCTTTGTGTTACTCCCTAAAGTTTTAAATTAAAACAGGGTTTCATTTTTGTCTGCATTGCATGTGATGCAGAAGAGGAGTTCACTTGAACTTCTCCATTTAATTACATGCACTTTTGCTGTTGTGATTCAATACATATGTCAGTGCCCCCAAACTAGTTATCTAAGTAGCCAGCAGTTCACCTTGGAAATTTCATTTCCTCTGCCTCAGGAAATACTGTCATTCCTCTACCAATATTTTGGGAGTGAGTGAATGTTATCACTTAATTAAAATAAAGAAGAAATCAAAGCAATGATAAGTGAAAATTGTCAGTAGCATTTCTGGTTCTCCTGGACTTTCAGCTGCTTCTTAGAAGAATATTGGAAACACTTCCATTAAAGTGTGGGAAAGGCTGGCAAAGGTTGGTCATATTGCTTGTTTCTATGCATAAAGGTTTTTTTATCCATATCAAAATGTAATTTCTTTCTTATGTCCTATTGTGACAGACATCATGTTTTCATAATTTTTTCCATTTGCTCTTTGGAATAGTTATGCAATATTGTACATCTGCCCTGATGAGTTTCATGAGGTTTTGCATTAAAATAAACAGAAAAACTGGGTCTTATTTTAATGGGCAGACACCAAAGTGAAATACAGGGATAAAGTAACTGCACTGAGTCACTTGCAGACTGTGTTCTCTGAAATGGCCTATTTTTGAGATGCAACCAATGCAATTTACTTGTTACCCATTTTATGCATGGACTGTGAGATTGGGTAGATTTTTTCAACAGTCTCATCTTTACAGAAATGCAGGTGAACTATAAAAGTTAAGGGAGGAAAATATGTTGTAAACCCCAGTAATTTCACAGTTTGGAGCTATTTCCCTGTAAGCACCTGTGTTTCTATTCCTGCCTTGTCTGTAGAAATAACATCTGAAACCTGTTTGCAATTTTGGGAAACAATCAGGACACATTTTCAGTTCTTTTCTTATTCATACAACTCTACACCGTGTGCTTCGCTTTTCTCAATTACACAACTTGATATTAGAAAAAAAGGAAGCCCTGCTCAAGTGAGCTTCAAAGTGGCAGATGTGCAAAATTCTCATTCAAAAGCTAGAAACTTCTGGTACAATAATTCTTCAACTGTTGTTAATTTCATTGCTTCTCCACGTTCGAACCAGTGCTGCTGGGGTTTTTTAGTCTGTAGAGACTTCAGAGTAGACTGTGCAACTATATTAGTGTAGTGAAACTGTGGAAGAAAAGATACTGTGGTTTGGGAAAAAGTCTTGAATAAAAATATCTTCTGTTGTACACTTGTTTTACTAGTTTTTTATTATAGAAAAATTATAGAAATATAAAATTATTAAATTTATATCAATTTTTGGAAAACGGAAATACTAAACTGGTAACACAAAGGCTGTGGCATAGTAAAGAATGCAACCCAAATGCCTAAAGTTCTCCTTGACTGTCTTAGTCATGAGACATTCTGGGGATTTTTGAGGATATGCTTGTTTTTCATAACTGTGCCAATGTACTTTTCATCCTGTCAAAAATTATTTATTTATGTACAAATAATATCTGAGAGTTTGGGGTTGATGGCAGCATTAATTTCTTCCTGGGTTGTGTGGCTGCAGCAGTTTCAGTTGTGGAAAAACTGTAAAAGAAGCATGATACATGATGTCAAATGCAAAAGGAGAGTAAGTTCTTATTTTTGACTCTTTGAAGGATTTCAGATTTCTCCAGGAATCCTGGGTTAAAGGATTCAGTACAGCAGGTTTACAGTGTTGATGTTGAGATGTCTAGGCAGTGTCATTATGCTTCTGTCCCAGTTCTGAATTGCCAGCTTTATTATGGATGGCAAAGTAAAAATTCTGCCCTTAACATCAGAAATCAAAGTGCAGTGAGATCTTAGTGAAGACATCACGACCATATTGATCTTAATTTTAACATAAATTTGAACTGGCAATTCACTTCAAACTAACAGGAAGACACTTTTGTCTCTTCCAATTTAGGGAAGAAGGAGGGAATGAAACACCTGAGGTGTTTCAAGTGGCCTCCAAGTTTTCCTAGTACCCACACTAAAACAAAAGCTGCAGAGGATAAATTGTAATTATAAAAAGCCCCAGAGGAGGAGAGTTGCTTTTTGCACCCTGTCTGTTTTACATCCAGGTCAATCAGGCTAAATTACTTACTTGATATTTTGTAATCTTATAAATGCAGTCAAATGTTTCTTACAGCCATCATGAGTGGTTGTTGTTCATATTGCTTTGTGTGAAAGCTTCAACTCAAAGAGAGCAGCTACACTAATTTGTAAACTTAATTGAGTCTTAAGAACTGAAGGTACTTTCTGTGTTCTGCTCCATCTATCAAACTTAAAAATCTCGTTGAGGGCATGCTTTTTGGCAGAATATGCCTAAAAATGGGCAGGTTTAATGTCCAAAAATGCTTTTTCCCAAGCACATTTTTCAGTGTTTCTGTCCTAAATGTTAATTTGATCAGGAAGCTCCTTTTACAGTGTTGAATTTCTTGATGAAACATGTGTTTAAGTAAAAATTTGCAATGCTAACAAAACTAGAGACTTAATATTCTGGAGAATTCTCACTTTCCTCAGTTTCACTTGCTGTACTCCCAGGTTAAACTCCTAGCTGTTCACTGACACTAGGAGCTGCTTCTACATCAAAACTTGTGCTTCGAGTTAGTAGAAAGAGCTTTAAAATGCTGCAGAACAAGAATATTGTTCATACCAGAAGGAACTTGTATTAAAATTTATATGGATTTAATTGCTGCCAGATCTGACTGACCAGTTCACTTGAAAATAAGTTGCTGGTTTTCAAAATTCAGAGATTTAAAAACTAACTTTGTTCTTCCTCTGTGCCAGAAAAAAGAAATAATGAAGTTACAGAAGATAATTTACTGTACACTCCCCCCCAAAAAAAAAACTTTCACATCTCCACTGCTTTTTAAAAAAAGATATGCAAACAAACACAAAATTTGTTAAATTAAAATGACCTTCTCATGCATATTTTTTCCATATAGGGCCCATCTGGACTAAAAGGAATCCTGGACTCATTGAACAAGCATTATAATGAGGTATGGAGATTTGATTTGGTGTCTGTGTGGGTTTATGACTAAGTAGTATCTAAGGGAGAAATGATGAAAGTTTTGACTCCTCATTCCAAACCACTTTCCAAACCTAATTCCAAATTAATTCAAAAGGTAGTTTCTTTCCTGCCCCCTTTCTGCATCCCTTTACAAGTTTCAGTCCACACTCCAGTCACATTCCTGCCTTGTCATCTATCCTGCTGCCATGTGTCTTGCCTCCCATCCATCTTCTGATTACTTGGTTTTGATTGGTGAAACTCAGAAAGGAAATGTGGGGACCACCAGGCTGTTAGTGTGAAGCACCAGCTCCCCATTTCTAAACTTATTTGCTTTAAACTGAACTTGATATTTCTTTCTTGACCAACTCTGTCATGATTCTAAGAGTAAAATAGAAAGACAAGGAGGCATAATTTAAAAAATATCTGCCAGCAGTCCATGAGAATTGTCCTTATGTTTGTATTACAGACTAATAAAAATACTGTGTCAATTATAAAACCACCTGCAGCAAAAAGAAGTTAAAAGACCAAAAATGTTAAAATTGCATAGGACTGTGTTCACCTTGACAGAGCTTTTACATTCTTATTGCAGGTATTTCAAGTCATTTAAGCTGTGGTAGTGTTTGCCATTGTATGAGAATGGAGGAGCTTGCTTAATTGATTTGGGAGTATGCAACCTCTCTGATCAGAAAACCATTTTGTTCAAAAATTCAAGGTGCACTATTCCAACATTATTTCCCCAGTACAGTGGTTAATGTGTGTATCACAACTTAAGTCATGCAGGTCAAGCCTGGATGGAATTAATTTATTTTAATATTAGAATGCATTAACTATACATGAATAGAATGCACATGTATTCAGGGTATTTTTCTTATTTAGCATTCTCAGATGAGTGCTAAAATCTTTCCTTGAACAGGGATTCTGGAGTTAAATTCATGTCAAACATACCTTTCCAGCTGCTTTTATCACTGAAGTGATTTCTTTGATATTAATTATGATATTTAATCCATCCCAAATCAGCATATCACCTTAGAAGCATGTATTAGGAGTTAAGCATAGAGCATTTTTTATGCCTAGAGGCTTAGTTTCTGTATTGGTCTCCTATTTCATGTACATGCATTGAAGTTTTACATATTTTGGCTTTCACGTTTGGTTTCCTTACCAGTTTCTTTTTCCTACCAAAAAGCTTTCACTGATACCAGCAATGTTTTCTCTATTTATACCATATTTTTGGAAACTCATTCCCCACCTCTGCCTTATCAATCTCTTTAATCATGATGGTCTCTTTAAGGTTACTTCTGCAAGAAGAAATATAAACAGTGATGATCTTCAGGAAATGACACAGCTCTGTCTCCAAAAGTTGTGTTTCTTATAACTGTAATGCTCTGAGTAATCTTAAGGTGGAAAATATTTCCTAACTAACAATCTTAACTGTAATGCTCTAAGTAATCTTAAGGTGGAAAATATTTCCTAACTAACAATCTTCTGGAAAAAAATGTAGACCAGATGGTATGTGTCTATAAATTAATTATCTTTTAAGTCCTGGATAACTTTCTTCTTACTTCAGCTGTCTAGTTTGAAGACTTTAATGACTCTGTCTTAAGCAATTAACTGTTCAACAAGGAAATGCTGTTTGATTCCAGATGAAAGAGGAGTTGGCTTTCTGATTCAAGTAGAAGGTTCTAAATATGCAAACTTCTAGTTAAAGTTGACTCTTAGAGTCAGTTTAAGTCTACAACAACAAACCTATTAATTCCTATACATTTTAGGATGGGATTGAGATATTCCTATCAAGGACAAGACAAAGAGGTCTTCAAAGAAAAAACAGCTTCTCTGCTTTGCCATTGTTTCATTTAGGCAGATGTATGCACCAGTAACTTGTTTTTTCTCCATGCTGTTACATATTGTGACAGAAACTGATTTTGTCCACAGCACCTTGGAGATATCAAGCAGTCTTTCACATTCCAGTATTGAATTTGCCGTGTGCCTCAGTTAGCATTAGTGAAATGATATTTGAGTGATACTCTGGGGTTTTTGAGGTTCCCTACGGCACAGGGAATGGTGGTGTCATCTTCCATCATTTTATCCAAGTTCTCAAGGATGTCACAAGGTATTCTTTCAGTTGGGTGTTTAAAGTGTTCAGGTATTGAACACATTTTAGTTGTTATAAATATTTTCACACCTTTCTTTTTTTTATCCTAAGAATATTAGTAGGGCTTCTTTGTGTTAGTATTTCTAGGAACCATGAGGAACTGATACCAAGAAATGTGTTGGCTCTTAAGGCCCATCATAATTAACAACGTTTTTTCTGTTTTTCTAATTTCTCTGTTTATTATCTGATTATTTGCAAATTTTCTAATTGCTGTATGGCAATTTCTGATTGCTGTAATAAGTATTGGTAATTTCACAATGTATTTAAATAATTTATTGCAAGCAGGATTTTTCTGGGTCAGCATCAATCACTTTATCAGAGTGATTTTTAAGGAGGCTGGATGCAAGCCTTTAGAAGCATCATTTACTTGATCCATGTATGCAGTGAAAGAGCACTATAAATACAATTGCTGATTGCAGCAGCAAATTGTGCTGAACAGCAAACCAAGATCAGCAGTATTGCCTTAATGAAGGTGAGAGGAACCTGCCGAGGATAAGTAGTAGCATTGATCCCTAATGGGGTGGGAGGCAGTGAGAGCATTGCTGCCCTCATTCTTCCTGTGTGCCTTTCTTTACAGGTGACAGTTCTTATATTCCTTCTTGTTAAGTCTTTTGCATTTTCAGCATGAATCAGATGCTTTACATGTGTTCAATAAACGCATTTTGTTCTCTTCTTTTTGTGAAGAAACTAGTTCTGCCCTGTATGTTACATTCCTTCAGAGATGGATACACAGTGCCTCATGATTTGCATTTTTGTTCACTCAGACCTCTGTTATCCTTTGCTTGGGTCTTCAAGGCCTCTGTTTGTCATCCTTCATACTTACCCATTTTCCATACGGAGATATAAGGTCGTTTAGTGAACTTGCTTCTAAATATCTTTGGAAAGGGCATCTAAATCAGTTTCATCAACAATGTTCTCCAACACATAAAAATAGAAAATTAAACCAAAACACAAAGAAATTGAAACTATAACATAATCTGGTCAGGAAATGTTTTGGAATCACTATAATTTGTAGTAGTTTTAGACTATTATGGGATAATTCAGCATTAACTTTCTAAGATTTTTTTTTGCCTTGGTGTATTTTACCAACATTTGGTTTTAAAGAGCAAATTACCTATAAAAATGCAAAGAATATAAGGGTAATTGTTTGGTTTTTTAGGTAATTGTTTCCCCTTTTTTCCCCTTCATATATACAAAAAAAAGAAACCACAACTGAGTATAAATCATAATTTGTAGCGTACTCACAGTAACAGACACCTGGATTCTCAGCCCAGTGGTAGTCAACTACTTGTCATCAGTACTCAGATATCTGGGTTTCTGCATCTTGTTCTGAAGGTGATTTTGATAATTAGTATACTCACAGTGTTACAAACCCTAAACACCAAGGAGAATCCATCAGGAAATTAGCATTTCTAAAATAATTTTTTTTTCAATTTATATTCAGTTACCATCCTCTGAAAATATTAACACAGTGTAAATGGCACATTTATTCATTGTGATATTTTTCCATTTTAGAGCTATGGAAACTGGGATATGGCAAGGGGAGCTGGCTTACTCAGGGTTCCTGCTCACCCCAGTGGCATGTGTTCTAGGATCGGGATTCCCTGGCTCTTGACAGGAGCTCATTTTTTAGGGTTATTGGGTTTTGGTTTTTTTCCATTGTCATTGCAAAGAAACATGTTCCCCTTAGGATGTCTGACTTTGTGAAAAGGAAACCATTTGCTTTGTGTTTTATTGTGTCTTTACCTTGTACAGAAGAGTAAATAAATGCAGTGCAATAACAGCTGAGCAAGTATAGAACCTGAACCTTCTGGTCCTTAAGTCTGTCTTCCTTGAGAAGCAATGTGAGGAGCCTGTTCCCTGTCGTTTGTCTTTCTGCTGGAGTAGACTTAAATTAGTTCTATGGTTTTTTAAATTTCATGGTACTCCAAAGTAAAAAGCTTTCAGTTCTTTTTCATAGAAGTTGGGGGTTTTCCTCTTTTCGAACATACTTGAGAAATGCTTTGTAACAATGAGCATAAAAATATGTTATTTGTGTTGAACTTTAAAAAAATCATAGATTTGCATAGCAATTGTCAACATAGACATTTGCCTTTTATGCTTTTGTTCATTTTCTGCTAGTGTGGCAGGAGTGTGAATGTGTGATAAAGGATGTGTTCTGCAACACATTGCCTACTTGTACTGCATGGGCATTTATTATTATTCCCTCTCTAGTAGTAAATTAGGACTTCTGAATTTACAGCTGGTTAATTACAATAAATTGTTATGGTAAACAAGTTGTTACTGGAACTAAATGGTGGCATTTTCTAATATTTGTGGTAATATTTCTTTCCAGAGTGACACAAGACTACTGGGAATACTCGGGACCCCTGGACTTAAAGGCCAGAAAGGAGACATTGTAAGCATTTGGGATGAATTTGGGCCTACCCAACCTGTCCCTGCCACCCTCAACACAGTGCATTTTATTTGATTTATCCCAATGGGCTTTGAAGGAATAGATTTTTGAGATGACTGGCACTTTGATCTGTGTAGACCAATATCCACTCATTGTGTTATCCTGCAGAGACAGCATGTGATCCTTTCTCCTTTAGTATGAATAGAAAGGGGAAATGCTGAAGGAATTATGGATGGTTTCTATAATGCCATCTGAGAAGTCAAATGAGCTGCCCTGCCAGTTATGTGGGAAAGACTCTGAAAAAGTTGAAATTCAGAAAATATTTTGGATAGTAAATAATGACTATTTAAAGCAGTTTCTCTGTAGCGATGAGGCTTTCTATACCAAAAATACTCACAGACAGCCTCTAAAAATTACATGGAAATCTAATTCTGAATGCATACTTTATTGTTTATAGGTATCTGTCCTGTATAAAGAGCTCACTGATATTTTAACAATTGCATGCCTTTCAAACTTTTAAGAGAAGAGAGACAAGTGCTCTGGATATGTGACACAATTGACAACACTTTATTGAGAAGCCTGCAGATCTTCTATAGAAAACAGCCATTTAAATTCATTTGCAGATGTTTAAGCTTGATTTCCATTGTAATAATCGTTAAGATTTTGTAGCCCTCACAGAAAAAGGTACATTTAAAGAAGAGGAGGGGGTTATTTACATTCTCCAGAATACAAAGATTTTAAATATAATTAATTTTATTAAAAGGGTCAAAAAGGAGAATTGGGAATGACTGGTGCAAAAGGAGAAAAGGTGAGTTAATTCCTTACTTCTGTGCTCATGTGCTAAAAGTTGATGCAATGTACTGATTTTGAATGAAATCTTGTAAAATATACCGGAGATCAAGGGAAAATATTTGGGTATGGGAAAAGTTGTCCGTCTCTAAATGTCCTTAGACTTTATTCAAGCCCCTTATTGGAGGGTATTTACATAGGCAAGTAAATTTCCCTGTTCTACCAGCTCACCAAGCCTTTAGCTTTAATAGCATTCAGACTGTTACTTAATACCTATTTAAAATTATTTTTATATATATTTATGATCAGAGGCTGCCTCATTAATTAGGTGACAGTCATACTTTTTCAAGTTATGATCTTCAATATCTATATGAAAAAACAAGAAGCTTTAAATTATTAAAATTTGCACATTAACATTCTTATTTAGTATATTTTAGTTTAAGCATAAATTCTACAGTATGATTCAGAAGGTATTACTTGGGAACAGAAGTGTATTTTGCTTTTCTAGGAACATGTGCTGTACATAGTTCTACTGATTAATAGTTGTTTTCCCATTCAGCTGTGAGGCTTCTTGATTTCTTTGGTCATACCTATATATTCCTATATAATTTTCATGCAGGCAGAAACAGTATTTTTACTCCATTGATACAACAGGTTTATGATTCTCTGTGTTATAAAGCACCTGTGCTTGAGAATTTTTCAGATTTGGATGCATGATTACTCTCTTTAATTCATGTTCTTGACCCTCCCTTGTGCTCCTGCTTGAAGGGATCATGAATGTCATGGTCTTGGCATTAAATCAACATCATCTCTCAAGCAAACTTTCTAATACATATATTTGTATTTTAGACAGTTTTTAAATAGCCACATTTTCCAGGACTCTTCAGCAAAACTAGACATATGTGCTATTTAGCATTTTAAATAAATCTGTTAACTTCTTTTCTACTTTTCCTTAGGGAGAGCCTTCTGAAAAAGGGGACAAAGGAGACCCAGTAAGTATAATATGTTTTGAATATTCACTGCTGTGAATAATACACAGTTGAGATTACTGTCACACCATATTCATTCTGTAATTCTTTTCTTTGTAGACATCCATTAGATGCAGGGATTATGTGGAATAGCATATGTATTGTCTCCTTCTTACATGTCCATCAAGGTCTCCCAGGTTATAAATAAAAAACAGAGGTGCCCTGATTTTCAGCATTTCTGTTGCTGCTACTGCCCATGAACTGAGTTTAGAGCACATGATTTTTTTTTTATTCCCTGAAGGTTCTTTCCTTCAGCTTTTCCAGAAAGTTTTATGTGGCCTTATCTGTGCTGTTTTGATGCCACTAGTGTGGCATTTAACATCAGGCTGTTCTCATACAGCTGTTTAATGTGTGCATAACTTTTTTCTTATTTTGAGACAAATTTTCAGAACACTCATTCTGTAAGACTCTCTTTACCTATGTTCCGAATTTGTAATTAGTTTTTTGTCCTCTCTTACTATATTTGACCAAAACTAGTTGTGCTTTTAAATATAAAACTCAAGGTTACTGAGATTTTTTATTAACATTTTATAATAATCAGAATAAGTCCTACTGTAATAATATGTGGGCTTGGAGGTGAATATTGGTTACCAGAAGAGATGTAGTGGTGATGAATAGACTGGAAATGCTGCTAAGAAAATGTAGTGTTTTCAAACATTTTTCCTTTAAAACTTTGGGAAAACTTGCAGAAGAAATTAGGCTGCTATGTCTTTCAGAGTTTGCAAAAGGCAGCAGAAATTATTTTATATTTTCTCAATATTTAAGTCTGCAAACTGCATAACAATATTTTAAGGTAGCAAATTAAGCTCTTACTTGATCCTACTTTAATTTCTAACTTCTTATAGTTCCATTTACTATTTTCAGGGAGAGACTGGAATGGAGGGATCAAAAGGAAATAAGGTATTTTTGGACTTGTACATACTGTATATGTTGTCAGTATGCATAGCTGATACTAGAAGACATAGCAGTAAGCCTGGTTTTTTTTGTTTTCTCAAACAAAATCATTAGGGTGAAATGGGAGATCCTGGACCACCTGGTCTTATTGGAAATCCAGGATCAAAGGTAAGTGAATGTTATTTCATCCAATAACAATTGCATTCTGTGCTGTTATATAAAAGGACTCCGAAGCTATCAACTCTTTAGCTAGTATTAATGGGCAAAGAATGCAAATTATTTAGGTGGATCATGGCTATTTTACATAAAATTTATGTTTTACATGAAGCTCTTGTTGCTCTCAGTGTCGCACAGAAAGGAATATGCAAGCAACACGCAGGTGTTATTTTTTCACTTGAGAATATGAGCACCCATTTTGCAATTAGAAATCCTCTGCTAGCTGGGTGAATTCTCTTTATGCTTAGTGAGGCAAGGAGCAAGGCTCTTATCAGTGGTGCCAAGCAATAGAACAAGAGGCAATGGGCAGAAACTGATGCACAGAAAATTCCACCTGAACATGAGGAGTCACCTACCTTTTCTCTGTGGGTGGCTGAACAAGGGACAAATTGCTCAGGGAGGTTGTGGAGTCTCCCTCATTGAAAGAAACTGCAACGTGCTCTAGAGTGACCCTGATTGAGCAGGAAGGTTGAGCCAGACAACCCACTGTGGTTGCTTCCAACTTCACCCATTCTGCAATTGTGTGATTCTGTGAAATAAGTAACTGAAGCACAAACATTCTTGAGAATCTCTCATGGTGCCTTGAATTGTATGAAACACAGAATTAGAAATATTAAATCTAACTGCCACCCAACAGTATTCATGTTGGATATTATTTTAGTTTTTAGATCATGAAAAGAAGACCCAGTGAGAATGGATGTGGCTATAAAAGCCTCAAAATTGTTGTTGTAAAAATGATTCTTGAAGTCTTGATCTGTTCTTTTTTTATGTCTTTCCCTTTAGGTATTCCCTTTGTATTTACTTGTATTTGCTTTATATACATACTTTGGATTTTATACATATCCATCCACAAGACTTACAGAACTAAATGTTAGAGTAAGGGAGAATGAGCAAACTCTGTCCTTCTTACTCCATGTGGAAGACAATTCTAAATGCCTGATGTTTTAATATATTTGCATATAAGAATGCTTTACACCATATTGCAGTAGTTGATTGACCTTTGCCTCAGGTGTGTATTATATCATTTGACAGGGACTGCAAGGCCCTCCAGGACCTGTTGGACCCAGGGGACTGCCAGGAGAAGCTGTATGTATTTATGTGCCATTTCTCCAGCTGTAGCTGGGGTGCGTGCACAGTGAAGCAGTGCCACAGAAGTCACCATAGCTGCTCCTTTGTGGGTGGTGCTGCAGCTATCAGAGGTTGAAGCACAGTAGGATGGGATGCCTCCCTCAACAGGCCATTATCTTGAGTTTCAGTAAACCATCTATATCGTGCTTCTTACACTGCTTGACAGCCTGGAGTGGATCTGGATATTGGGGTTACTTTTTACATTAAATTACATTGTCAAAGAGTCATCTAGCAGATAAGAATTACTTCTTTCTTTCCTAAGACACCACTTGAGCTTGGCCCAACTAAAAAAAATTTGGGAAATCCTTAGAAAAAAAGAGAGAGGGGAGGCTGTATGTATTTTATACCAATATCAAAAATGGATAGGGTAGGCCATGATCAGTAAGCATAAATTTTCATTTCCATAATGGTTTTGTGTTGGTATAAGCAGAATATTCTTCATTAGGGTACTTTCTTTCTTATGCTTCTAGTTTGGATGCCTGGGTAAAACGAGTAGCTGTCTGTACTAAGTACAGAATGCAGCAGAGAAAGCAAACACAGCTGCTGAACATTCACTACTGGCATGAAAATGTTGTCATCTGTCATATGTCAGTGTACACAAAACTGTGTTTTACACTGAGAACAAAAATTAAACCAATATGTGTTTCCTTGTCTTTTTCTGAGAGAGTTCATTTTCCAGTCCAGTTTAAGTTTCATACTAAGATTTTACTGTTCAGTTTGGGCAATTTTATCCTTTACTGTGAAAATTACTGGTATTCTTAACAAAATGCTTGACTAAATAGTTGGTTGAATAACATTGAACAGTCATGGAAAAAAATTTCTGTATTTGTTGCAGTATTGTGAAAGAACCCAATTAAGCCTTACTTGTTATTTAATAGTTTCTATTTAGATTTTAATCTTTTTCATTTATCTTCATTTCTCTGCATTTATAAAAATCCTTCATGAAAAGGAAAAGGGAAAATACTGAAGTTAAAATTAAAATGTGAAAGATGAGAAGATTAAGACAAAAGAAAGGCGGGAACATACTTTATTTAGTGAAAATGTTTGACTGTCCATTACATATCTAAAACATTTAAAAGGAATTGTTGGATTAACTAATGTGAAGTATTAGAAATTAACTGAGGCTTTTAAGATACCAGTTTGAATAATTAACTAGTATGGGAAATCATGCAGCCCTCCATGGGCAAAGGAGATCAGTCACTTACTTAAAATTCAAGTTTTTATGTGCTACTTCTTTCCTTGAAAAAACAGTTGATTTTCAAGACTTGGAATTACTTTGAAATAGAAGAAATAAACCGTTTTGTCTCTGCAATTCTCCCCAGTAGGGTCCAGAAAATAATCTTGATTATTACATTTTAACTTAAAGAAAAATGATTTATATATTTAATTATGGAGGCATTCATTAACTTATAGTCTTTAACATTTGGGGTCAATATTAATGCACAGTAAATATTTCAGTGTAAACTGATTTTCATCTGTGTTTTTATATAACCATTAAGGGAATAGCTATAAAAATGTACAGTTATATTTTTATTGATTCCAGGGCTTACCAGGAGATCCTGGGGTACCAGGAAACCCAGGAATTAAAGGAGACAAGGTATGTTTTAAGTGTTTTTCATTAAGCTTGATATGTTAAAGCATTTTAAATTTTCACTTCGAGAGAAACCTTCCATTCTTCTGTAGTGCATCTGTGTGGCTGCTGTGTGATTTTAAAATGTACCAGCAGCAACCTCCTGTGTCTTGGAGAAGAAACATCTCTGCACTTGGAGATGGTTCAGGCCAGTTTGGCAACCCAGTCGCTCTTTAGATGAATAATTCAAGTAATATTTCAAAGAGATTGGACTGTGCCCTTAGATCTGGGCTGTGCAGAAATGTCACTTCAGGTCCTGACTACAGAACAACCTTTTCAGGGTAGTGTCCTACCCAGACTAATGTGTAAAATCACACTTCACAGTCAGACATATTCATCTTGGCAGAGCTCTAGGGCAGCTACACTGGCTCAGATGTAAGCTAAGGCTGGATCTCCTTAGGATATTGTATTTTGCTGTGTAGAAATCCCTTAGTTAGAATTCATCTCCATCAGCAAGGACTAAAAATTATGTGTGTGTATATACTAAATGTAAAGAAGGAGAAAAAATGAGGATATACAGGTGTGCTCTGAGCTATGGGGTGTGGTGTGGTATTTATACATTGTGGGGTACCAGGGAAACCAATAAACTCCAGTCTGAAGTGAGCTGAAAGAAAGGCAAAGAAAATAACTGGAACAAGGACAAGAATATACTCATTTTGCAAAATGGGACATGGTGGTTCAGACAAAATCAGAAAGGGTGTTGCAGGAGCCTGCAAGGGACAAGAGGCCAGCATAACAAAAGGCTCAATTTTACTGCAAAAGCAGCAGAGTTTAGCCATGGGGAGCAAGAGACACTGCTTGTATTGAAATAAGAGCAGAGGTGTAAAGAGGAATACACTCAAGACCCCAGGTTTAGCACTAGTGGTTGATAGCTGGGGAGAGACAGCTGTTGTTTCAGCTGCTGTTATGAATTAGTTGGCAGAGTTTAATGACAACCTGCATATTAGGAGCCTGGGGAACAAGAAATGTAGATCAGATGCATTGCAAGCATGGAAAACCAAGAGAATGCTGATTATTGTTGATGGTTATATGACCCATGTCTCTAATTCTGTAACTTTTTGAAGGAAAATATGAGGACATTTTTTCTTCTCTATATCATTTCAAAGTACTGGCACTTTCTTTGATAAACTTGATAATATTTAGAGCTTTTTCATAGGGGAAAATCCTCACATTTCAATTAGTGATTCAAATTTATATTGTAGGGTGACCCTGGTGGGATTATGGGACCACCTGGACATCCAGGTCCAAAAGGTGATATGGGGCCTCCTGGACCAAGTCTGCCTGGAACACCAGTAAGTCCATAATCTGAAAAGTCTCTCCTGACTTTATTTTCTGCAGGGGAAACTGGGAAAGAATTCTCACTGTGCAATGAAAGAAATCACAGATTGGTTTGTGTTAGAAAATACTTTAAAGTTCATCTAGTTCCAACCGCCTTCCATGGGCAGGGCACATCTCTCCCTAGAGCAGGTTGTCCAAAGCCCCATCCAACCTGGCCTTGAAAACTTCCAGGGATGAGGCATCCACAACTTCTCTCAGCAACCTGTTCCAGTGCCTCCACCCTCATAGTAAAGAATTTCTTCCTAGTAACTAGTCTAAACTTAGTCACTTCCAGTTAAAATCCACAAAGCAAGTATTTTTTAATTGTAATTTCAAAATCAAAATATGTTTTACAGTGGTATTATAAGTGCACTAAAATATAGAAATAGTGTAAGTCTATTAGTCTATTAGTGTGGTCTAGAGATGGTGTAAGTATCACATATGATCCTAGTGACACTGGCACTAACAAGCAAGATATGTAAACTTATCACATATCTTGTGACAAGTCTATTTCTAAGGACTTGCTAATTTTGACCATTAAATTTATCTAGGCTCTTGGATTTCAAAACATAATTTGGGTTTTTTTTGTCTTGGTTTTTTCCTGTTTTGTTTTGTTTTGGGTTTCTTTTAGGGTCCCACTGGTGTTCCTGGAAACCCAGGTCCAAGGGGTCCAAAGGTATGCCAAATACATTATTTCTGTTTCTAAAAATATTTTAAAATTTTATTTTATTGTAAAAGATAATATGATAGTTTGCATTTTCAGAGCTGTTGTGATGGAAAGCCTTGTATCTTTCACAGGGAGAAAGAGGACTACCTGGTGTACAGGGAGCACCTGGGGAGATGGGGCCCCCTGGAATAGGCATTCAGGGATCACCAGTAAGTAAACCAGCACCCAGAATTTGGGCATCTTGCTGTTCATCACTGAGCAACTGCAATGGGCAAACAGAGCACATTGAAAAGCCAGGAAGTCCCTTCTGGCCTGACTCCCAGCTCCCAGTTTGCTTCAAGGGTTCCTGTGCAGCTTAAGTTCAAACATGCAGCAAGTTGACACAAACATCTGAGGCATTCATAGTAAATCATTTGTACAGCAATAACTGTTTCAGTTATTCTGCTTGTTTCCCGGGTTTCTTTCTTTTTAATGCCTTTAAATAAAGCCACCTGCAGTGCCTTCAGAGTTTGCAGTAAAAAGAATTGCTGATGTTGATGGTGTACCTGGTAGGAGGTACATGTTATTGCAGGATTTTTACTCCAGTGAAACAATCTCTGCCTCTCCACTGAGGCCATCTCTCTTCAGTCAACCAATGTGTATCACCTGATACAATTCAGTTTATGGACAGTGCTCTGGTATAAAGGGAAAATATTTTTGAAAGGTGACTGGGCATTCACCTTGAATGTCTTAATCTGAAATAATAATACTTTAAGATAATATTTTCAGTTACAATATTTTCTAATCTGAATTTTTAAAATTACCCATTTATATGTAAATTATCTGTTTCTATTCAACTGCTCATTAGCTTTTTTAATGAATCTTCTTGCTAAATACCAAGTTTCACCACAGATCATTAATTTTTGGAAATGCTTGCCCTAAAAAATGGGCATTTGCAAGGTCTTGAGGTCTCTAACTTTGGCAAAATTACATGTGGATTTAAAACCAAACCTTAAAGTAAGCCTTTCTCAAAGTGAACACTGCACAAACATCCCACATTCAGCATTTTTAGGTGAAGTTCATCTCCCTTATCCCAGAAAGTGTAACTACTGATTATTTGGAGTTTTCTTACAGGGTCCTATAGGTCCAACTGGATCAGCAGGTGTGCAGGTAGGGTATTCATTTTCTCTTTGATACAAAAACATTACTTTAGTTTAAGAATTTTGCAGGAAAGTTATTCTCATACCCTAAATGACCTTTCATGTACTTAGGGCCCTAGGGGACCTCCAGGATTACCAGGAGCTCCAGGTTCCCCTGGTATTAATGTAAGTGGCAGTTTTATATATATACAAGAAAAAGTAATGTGTGCCTCATCAAGGATTTAGGCCTTCAAGTTTTCCATTTGTTTCTAGGGCACTCCAGGAAGAGATGGAAAGCCAGGACTACCAGGCCCTCCAGGTGATCCTGTACGTATACAGGGAAAGCTTTTGCATTTGCTTTGGTGCAAATGTATTAAATTTATATGAGGCGAGATAGCATAGCATGCCTAGAAGAACCAGTGATATGAAGATAAAGTAGAAATACTTACTTGGGAAAGACAGAAAGCAGCCATGTTATGTATTTGGCCTCAATAAAACTGAGACTGTAATGATATTTCTTTAAGCTTAGAATTAATTACCATGTAGTTAATGCTTATCAAGAATCATGGAGCTGAGTGTCACTTAGCAGATTATTCTCAAACTTGGAAAGAGAGATCTCCCCCATCCTCAGTTCTTGTCAGTGATTTCATTTCATTTGGGTAAGTAGATAAAACTCTGAATTTGGAGTGGGAAAGATTGCTTGCTTTTTGAAGATGTAATCAAAATTCAGAGGCTGTCTGAAGTCAACGAGATTTAACTCAAGAGAGATGAGGATAAAGTGCTTAATAATGAAACCCAAAATCCATAAGTAGAGTAAGTCTGGAATGCACAGCACATTGTAAACTAAATGTAAGTAAAATGTTTGATGCTGCTATTAAACAGACAGGTCTAAATGGTAAAACTCACAAACAGGATAATTATTGCCTTTTGCTCTCTTGAAATACTCTTCTCTTTGGAAAAAACCTTTTTTTTCCAGGAAGATGTAGCAAGCAGGAGTGAATCTGGAGAATTAAGACCATTTTAACACTCCCAAAATCCCAGCATAATTCATACACTTATTCAGAGAACAACAAACAGATTTGTGGCTCTGGAGAGTGTGTTTGCAGCCAGGCTGGACGTGCCTTACACCCAGAGCAGGGGAACTGTGTGGCACAAATGCACTTGGCTTGGTCTCGTACGTGTGTGCCCTTTGAGCTGGGGTGAGGACCCTTCCACACTCAGGGTTTGGGGTCTGTGCCAGACATTGACAGAGCAGCTAAAATAAGAACATTGCAAAAGGGGAGAGGCTGGGGAAATTACCCTTCTAGTCCAGTAGGAAGACCAACAGGTGATATGGTAATAGCCTGCCTAGCTGAAAAAGGTCCTAAGGAGAGGAGTGAAAAGTCAGGCCATGTAGGTTTTTGCTTTCAAGTCTTGTCAAATGGTTTTTAAGAGCAGCTGATCCTGTCTATGTACAGTTTACCTCTGTGCAGAGGATGGACTCACACCTTACGTAACTATGTCCTCAGCTTGTGCTAGGTGGTGTTGTCTCACCCTAAAAAACAACTTGGCATGCTTTCAAAGGTGCTTATGCCACCCTATAGGCAGTGTGCTGATTATATTTCTGGTTAATTATATTCAGCAGTGCATCTCTTGAGCTGATCTTTGACACTCATTGCTTTTAACTGGCAGTCTTTGGAATATGCTGAAGAAAGTGCTTATATTTTATTTTTATTCTTTAAGATTGAAAGAATTGAAACATGCTAAACAAACAAAAAAAAGTTAGCTTGTTTTGAATGTGTCTAATTTTATAGTATGCCTAGGATAGATATGATTTTAGATTTGGGAATTGTCAGAAAAAAGAGAATTAGTAATTGGAGAGTCTGTGAATGAAGCTGATGACAACCATGGCAATGAGTTTTTAACAGGGAGTCTTTAAAGATAAATTTAATGGCAGGTCTTGGAAATCTGGGATCTGTTTCAGTACAGTATAGATCCACTGACTGGTCTTTAAGTGGCTCAGCTTTAGTATTGGTAGCAATTTAGCAGTGGCACCAAGGAGTAACACACTAATTGTTAATGCTTAAATGCAGGGAAAATATTACATATGTTGCTTTTGTTGCTGTAGCTGGATTATTTCCAGTATCTGAGCTAATTTATTGAAGTTAGCTTTGGCATCTCCAGAATTTGTACTACAGATGACAGTAGAGTCAAAGCCTAGGAGAAAGGAGGAGGAAAGCAATTGAAGATAATCAGGTGAGAGTACAAGACATTCCAGTAACATTGAGCTGTTGCTGATGTGCTACAAAAACAATATTAGTGTATATTCAGGAGTCAGGCTGTTGTCATGGTTTGAGACATTTCATTGCATTTACAGTTAAGAATTACAATCAGTAAGTTGGGTAGACTGTGATATTTACTATATCTGAAAACCTGTTTTTTCTTTTGACTTTTCATTAAAAAGTAGATTAAACCAACATATATATATATATATAAAATCAGCTCTATGTGTAATGATACAAAGTTTAGAAGCAATGAAAACACATCAGAATCAATAGTGCTTTGTAAAACATTAACTGCAGATGCCTTTTTAATTTCAGGTTGCACTTCCACTTGTGGGAGACATGGGTGCTATACTGAAGGTAAATTTTTCAGAGATTAAATGTCTTTTTTTGCTATAAGCATGCTTTTTAAACAAACATGAACTTGAGAGCTTCTGTAGGTTCGGTTCTGACTTACAGGGCTAGCCTAAAATAGCATTGTGATATTTTTTAAAATTTTTTGTTTTCTTTTAAAAAAAACTCCAGAAAGGAATTTCATAGAAATTTAGCAAAATAGTGTTAGAACAGCAAGGGAGATTGTAGCCAGCAAGGGCCTATTCAGCATATCCAGCCCACAGTATGAATTGCTACAAATATACCTTGTTCTTCACTTTAGTTTGTAGTATTAATTTCAGTAATACACAAATGGGGAAAATAGTCTAGAATTTCTAAGATATTATTTTGAAAATAATGAAATTTGGAGTGTTCTGCAATATTTCGAAATGAAAACTGTGCTCAGGAGAATTTCAATATGAAAAGCTCACATCATTTCTTCTTTCCTTTATTAATACATCTACTTAGGGTTTATTGACTTTCTTGTTTCCAAATCTGATTTATTTTAAGTCTTTCCTTTTGATTGTAATTGTGCTGCCTTTCTGCTGTACATGCTTTTCTTGTCAGAGCTCTCTCTCTTGCTGCTTCTTTAAGCTTCATTCTTCATTTCTCAGGGTTTTGGGCTAGCATTTCTGTATGACTGCAATTTAGCTGGCAAACACTTCTCTCAGCAATGCAGGGGTCATTTACTTTTAAATAACTACAGATTTGAAGCTGGAGAGAGTAACAAGTAGCCTTCATCTCTGACTAATCCTTGAAAGGAAGATGCTCAAAGCTAAACACAGGTGTGTCTGGGGCAATCCAAAGTAGAGCTAAAAATGTGTTTGCATGGTTTGAGTAGAGTGTGAGAGATGGGGAGGAAAACAAGGAATTCTCCCTGAGCAAGTAAATGGTTTAGAAGAGAGCAAGGAGTGAAGAGAAGCTTTGGGTTAAAAACAGAGGCTTGGTCAGAAGGACAGGAAGGAAGCAGTGTGCGTGGATCAGTCTGCATGGATCAGATCTATGTCATAAAAACATTTATTTGTCACTTCATCTTCTGTCTGCTCCACAGGGTGATCCTGGCACAAGAGGTCCTCCAGGCATTCCTGGCAGAGAAGGACCAAAAGTAAGTTTTGAAAGTGTACTTTTCATTGCTTTGGTTCTTGCTAAAAGCAAAAAGACAGATTCTTACCTTGGTGAGACTCGACTTTTTTGTCTCATCTGTATCCCTGCAGCATTGGGCAGCCTAAAATTTCAAATGATTTTTATGTTTCAGGCCTCTTCATGTGTCAGTTTGCCTTTGTCTAGGTTGAGTGAGTAAAATAGCCTGAGCTGAGTCCCAGGCCCAGACAGCTTTTCTGTGTCATGCCTCCATTAAAGCTGGCTCAGATCTGAGTGCCCAGCAGTGCTTTGCTATCTCTGGACTCATTTTGGGTGAGAATCCTGCAGTGAAGACGCAAACTTCCCCTGTCTCCCTCGTGTGCAGCACAGCTGGGCTGCCCTGTGCCCTTGCCCCTGTTCCCCTGGGAGCAGCACAGCCATTTCCCTGGCCTTGAAGGGTCACTGGCATCAATCAAAATCCTGCTTCTCTGGAATCAGATAAAAAGCCACATGGTTTGAGATACAGATAGTTCCTATCATCGAGACTAATTCCATGGAAGTGAACTTTCTCCATTTCAGCAAGCACTCAAGCTCTTTGGTGTTAATGTCTCCATCTTAAGGTCTTTTGAGTATTTTACTCCTAGGAACAAACCACTCATTTCCTTTCACCTTGTGGGGAGGTTTATTTGGAAGTTTTCGGATGGTTTTTATCCTTTGCTTTATGTTTTAGGCACTATGGCTTTAAGGGCATCACGCTAGCATTTATTGAGTGTATATAAAATGCCCTACAGAGCATGAAATTCATAGTTCTCTAATAGAAAATATTTGTTGGAATGTTATGTTTTCATAGGGAAGCAAAGGTGAACGTGGATTTCCTGGGCTTGTGGGGGAAAAGGGCGATGAGGTAAAATTACTTCATTTCTACACTCTTATCTGAACCTGAATAAAGACCTAGACTGAAAATGAAATGCACAGAATGTTATTTAGTTCTTTACAACAGCTGAGTTAGTAATGTAGTGCTATAAATAGCCCTTGATCCTGATTTTTCAATAAGATTGAATATTATTATTCAGTTAAATAACATTGATTTGATTTTTATTCATTTGTATATTTTAAAGCCTCACATACATTTGCATGCTAATCTTTAAGGATATAAGATACAGCAATAAATAGGCTAATGCCAAATATTTTCAGAAAATACTTAATGTCTATAACATACTTGCTTTCATTTTGGTAGTTCCCCTTTAGAATTCACTTTTGAAAACTTCCCATTAAGCAAATAATCTGATGTGAACAGTAATAGCAGCAACTATTATTAAGTGGAAACTGAAAAATATTTTAATAGGCTGAATTTAAAGTATTTACAATATTTTTCATCTTATATTACATTCTTAGAGTTATTTTTATGTCTTTATGGAGAAGGAAAAAAGCCAAATGACTTGTGGTGCCAAATCCAAAATAGCTGCTATAGCTTTCATTTTCAATTGAAATATTTGCAGTTAACATTTCAAGAACACTATCAGTGCAAAAGAAAAAAAAAAAAAAGAAAGAAAAGTCACCACAGCAGAAGATATTAGGGAAATTAATCTGGATAAATAAATGAATTTCTTAGTGGCCTTAGCCTACTGAGGAGTTAAAATAAGTAGCCCATTAAAAAATATGTGGTGAGCACTTTGAAACTCCAAACTACTTAACTGGGATTAAACATGTTTATTTTAATTTAGGAGTGCTGGTTACAAGACACAGCACCTGGAAAATACAAAAGGAATTTAGAGTGTATTGATTGAGGGGTTTGTAATTCTTTATAAGCATTTCACATTTCTTCAGCACTAAGGCCATGATGTCTTAAGAATTTTTAAAGAGTAGTAGAATAAGAGAATATTTTCCCAAAAAAATGTGTTTATCAGTATTCTTGTCTTACAAAAGTACACAGTTGTATGTGGAAGAAAAAGATGCAGCTCCTGCTACTGTTATGCCCAAGAATTTTGCATGTTGTCAGCCTAAAATATCATGCTTATTTTTTTCTTTAGTTTTATATAGTTTTATGTAATATATAGAGCTCATTACATATATATTTTACATATATATTACATATATATTTGGTTTTAGATGATGATATATAGACCTCACACCTCACGTGCCCCCTGAGGTGGAATTCAGAACATATTCCCTAAAAGGATAGGGCAGCCAAAAGCAAATTTCATTCATAATTTTACTTAAAAAATAAATGGAAGGGTAACACATACTTTGTGTGCCATATGGGATACCTTTAGCAGTTAGCCCTAGGAGGAATGAGGCATTAGCAAAACAATTTTGACAATTCAAATACTATTAAACAGATGAGACATAAATAAGATATTGCAGGAAATTAAGAAGTTATAAGGTAACCGCAACTTTATGTCCAGCAGATTTTTTTAAAGGAGTGTAGAGCAAATTCATTGTATATTTTTCATTAATGCTGTGTTAACAAGTTCATTATTCATATGTTTCTTCACCTTTTAAGAGCTGGTGAGCTCTGATATTTTCCATGTTTTGCAGCAACTTTTGGATATGACCTGAGGGTGAAAGTGAAACTTCTTTTCAGAAACATGTATGAAAACATTTTAAAAGTAACTTCTTTTTACAAATTTCAATATTTTTATTTTGATCATATTTTGGAATGGGAAGAAATGGGAAGAAAGAGAGAGAGGCCTACCTGAAGCCCTTTGAAATATGCTCATTAACTTCCATATGCTTTCCAATCACCCTTTAATCTTTGGTGAACTTGTTATCTTCATTTTCAAAGCGCTTCTTTTTATCAGGGGAGGTTTTTTTAATATCAGTAGTAAGAATTACAGAAGATGTTCCTTTGGTTTCATATTAATTTTTCATGTAAATGTACCATCAGAGTAAAGGAGTTCAAAAGGAGCAGAGAGCACATTAGCAGTTACCTTGCCACTCTGAAAAGCTGCAGAAGTGGATCAATGTTCTCTGTGTGTAGAAGCAAGAAAGAAAAATCAATATCTCTCCATCTCTACATTTTTGCTGACTTATTTCTCTCCCAATTTCTTCCCTCAGTCTCCCCCTCAGAGCACCAATTTCAGGGTTCCTGACCACTGTGGCTTTCTAGGCTGCCTCCTTAGCCATTCCTTCTTAAACATTGCATTTCAAATGAGAAATGCGCTTTTTCTGAGGGGATTTGTCTTGTCAGAGGATGGACAGATGAAATCAATCACTGCTTGGAAGAATCCATTTCTCTTTGTGGATTACAGGGAGAACCAAGAGTGTTAGCTCTCATTAGTACATCACTTTCACGTGTCTAAAATTGCACCTGAGCCTGGTGTGGCAGAGGAAAGACACTCAGTGACACAGACTTGTCTCAAATCCCACCTGCACCCACTGCAGTGAGTTGCACAGCTGGTACGTTTAGTAAGTGGATACTAGAGTCCATTGATTTTCAGACAATCAAATAGAATACAAGCAGGAAAGGAGATCATTAAATACTATGTAAAATGTCATGTTCAATTACCAAAAAGCCAAACCAAAAATGAGGCAGAAAGTACCATTTCATTTAGATTGCATCAGGTAATAGTGACAAGCCTGCTTAAATGTCTTCTCACCAGAAAAAAAAAAGCCTTTTAATAAAAGAAAATAGAATATTAATCTCTAAGGAAAAGCTTGACATCTGTTCTTATCTGCACAACTAAGGACAAAGCTATTTACAAAATATAGGCTGAAAATGTGAAAGTTTGAAGGACAAGTGGTGTTTATCACTCAAGAAAGAAGTTGCCTCTAACCTGATTCAATGATAACCTGGTTCTCTTCCCCACCTGGTGGGGTGGTTATTTTTTAGACATTACTAAAAATAATGCCTACATTTTAGAAGAAAATGCACTGTAATGCAGGTATGGTACTGCTGGACATGCTGAATATAAGTGGAGAGGAACTAGACATGTGCTCTTTTAATCTCCAGGGTCTCCAAGGTGCTCCTGGACTGCCGGGTGTGTCAGGACCCAGTGGCCCATCCGTAAGTGTGTGGTATCACCTGTGATCTCATTTATTTCTGTAGGGCTTGCTATAACTGCCTAAATCTAGTCCTTTCTTTTCTCTTTTAGGAGATTAATAATAAAATCTTACCCATTCTGAAGCTAGTGAAGTAAACTACACTGCTGTTGATGTTACTGAAAATACCATAATTGTCTGGACTCAAAGTTTATGGAACTTAAATAGATTTGAAGTTTTGACATTACTAGAGAATGTAACTGTGTAGTTACATGATTTATGATGTGCAAACTTGCAGTTAAATGTGTATTTTTACCCAAGTTAGGGTCATGTTAGTAATAAAACCTAAAAATAATTCCAGCTAGTCATTCTGAAAAAAAACTTATTGCCAAAGCAAAGTAATTACTTGATTTCACAATTCAAAACCAAAGAATGAGAAAAAACTGACAATATTTAAAGACACTGAAATATATCATTAAAATTGTTGGAATTACTGGGAGAGGTCCTCTTTGAAATGTTTCCAAATATTCTTTTCTACATATGGGAATGACATTAGTTAGTATGGTCGTTATTCATTCCTAGGTTTCATGACAATACTAATACTTCTTTCAAAAATTGTAGCACGTTTAAGAAGTTTAATGTGGAATACATAAATTGGCATTTAGCAGTAAAATGTGATTCTCAGCTGGATCAAGATGTGCCACCACATTTAATTTGCCAAGGTAAAAATAAAACAGTGAAGACGTGTTTTACCCTTCAAAGGACTTATCAGGACACAGCTGTTGCATCAAAGAGAAAAGAAATATTTAAACTTGAAGGAGAAGAATAATTAGGTTTAAACTACCTCCAAAAAGCATGTTTCAAAAAATTAGTGACACTGCAAAAATATTGTGTGTCATTGTTTCCTAACTTATACAAACAATTCTCTGTTGTGCAGGGAGTCCCAGGAAGACCTGGACATCCTGGTCCAGCTGGAGCAAAAGGAGAAAAGGTATTCGTTCTTTTTAACCTTGGTACGGGTCTGTGAAGGTTTTGCAATCCCATTACACTGTGTTTTGGGAGTCTTTTAAACAAGTATAAGAATGTAACAAAAATGTTTCAAATTTCAAATTTTTATTCGTGTTTCACTACAACTTTCCTTAAGCAGTGCTGTGCATATGGGCTTATACTTTAAAGTATGGTCCTTGTGTATTTTATTTGCAGAGAATTTTCTTTAGGCATAACACAACATATAAGGTTTAGGAAAGTGAAAATATATTTCTGACATAGAATATGACTAGTGACTTCTTGCTGTACTTCTTATTCTTTTATGAATATTATATTCAAAAGCAGTTGTACAAGAACTGAAAGTTATTGGGTGTTACTTATTCTGAAAAATTATGTGAGCTGACTTTATACTTATATTACACTCTTTTATATATACATATAATATGTATATATATGTGTGTATATATGTGTGTGTATATATATATATACATACACACATATATATAAAGAACTGCTTTTTTCAAAATTTTTTATGTTCTTTTATCAGAAACTTGATATTATGAGGTCAAATACAATTTCATGATTACTTCAAATCAGAGCAATACTGCAGAGCCAAACTTCACTGCAAAATCTTTTCTGGGTCAAGTTCTACTTTTTGTGTTGGAATACAGCTTTTCTTTCAGTAGTACTCTGGGCTTTTCCAGGCATAGCACTGCCACATCCACATGTGGGATTCTAATTCCCTACAAAACTTTGGTATGACTAAGAAAGAAAACGGTTTTGTAAAGCTCTGAAATTATTTCAGTATAAAATTTGACTGAGAGTTGTCTCCTTGCAGATCACAGTAACAGAAATTTACCCCACTTCTTTCCTTTTTATCTAACTGAATGCTAAACACAATTCTTTGATAGCTCCTTGTTCACAACTCACACACAGGTGGGAATGAGAAGCCCCTGCTCTACAGCTCGTGTGTCATCATTCTAAAAGTGGAAAATGTCACATGGCTGAAAAGTAATGAAGTAAACTGAAATAAAGCCCCAGTAAATTTCTCCTCTGTCCTTCATCTGGGACACACTGGAGAATTGATCACATAATGTGCTTTCTGAAATAATAGGATTTTAATTCCCCATGAAGTTCTTCAAACCACTCTTAGGACGCTGACAATTTCTAACAATTAACAGGGCCATTTGTAAATTATCCTAGTATAAATATTCAGTAAGAATTATATTTTTCTGCTGAGCTAATTATTGGCATTGAGCACTTAGCTTGATTTTTGCAACTTCAGTAATTTTAAATTTGTGACTTAAGTGTATCACTGACATACATTAAATAAGATCCAACAAAGCCAGTGAAAAATTCTGACAGACTTGTTCCAAGTTGTACAGTATATTTATCTGAATTGTGGTGATGATATTTTGAAAAGTTTGTTTGGGAAATTTTATGTTGAAAACTTTGCAACTCTACTATCCACAGACCCCATGATTCTGCTGGGTAAAAATCTCAGCAGCTATGCCCTGTATAATATAAGCAATTCAGTACACAATAGCAGAACAGGCTAGAGATACAGGTAACAATGGATGAATATTTTACAGTAAAAACCAAAAAAATATTCATTATATCTCTTAGTAAGGAAGATTATTAAAAAAAAATCTTAATTTATATTCAATATGTTTCTACTTAAACTGAATTTCTGAAACTGTAGCTCTTCTTTATTTACATATGAATGATCAGCCAAGGACTGGCTTTTGCAAAATAATAAACAAAGCATAAAATTCCTGTTAACTTTTATCTGCCAGTTGTTTAGAGATTCATATTAACAACTCTTTTTTTTTCCTTCTTCTCCTTCCTGGTACACATGAAATGATTCCCAACCCAGGTTACCAATGTTATTTTGCCATAAGGAAGTTACTACACATAGAGCAGCAAGTAACTAACAAAATAAAAACTAGTAAAAAGTAATGATTCATGCCTTCCCTAAAGCTAAAACAGGAACACTGCAGGAGAATTTATTCTTGATATTACCTGCTCTTATTGACTGTATCTCTTGTTTATTGTCATTGTGGTCATCATGGCTTGAGTGTGGAATAGATGTGGCCAGTTACAGTAAATGAGTTACATCAATCTCTTGCTGTACTAGGGTAGTGAAGGTTCTCCTGGGAAACCTGGACCACCTGGGCCTCCGGTGAGACATTTTGTTTTATATCTTGAATTTATATTAGGAACAATATGTGGGTAAAATGTAATGCAATATAAAGAACTGAGTGTTGGTCTAATAAAAATTAATATTGCAGGAAGGTAACAGTGTCTTTTTTCGAAAGGTTTCCGACTCCATTTTTCTTCCTCACAGTTCATCACTGAGTAAGTTCAGATCACTAAAGCCCTCTAAGAAACCTGTTGAAATTACTCAACCAATCCAATATTATTAGAGTAAAATTGACAGCTTGGATCCCTGATATCAGAGAGACCAGGCAACATAGGGAAAGTCTGTGGAGCTCACTGGACTCTAAATTGAGTGGAATAGTACCTAACACAAAATTTATTCTGGAGAATTATAATAATAAATATCAAAATATGATGCACACCGATTTACAGGTTTCTTGGTTTATAATTTTAAAAAAAGCCCCAAGCTGTGTTGGTGTGTATCTTATGTTCTTCTGGAATGTGGAATCTTTGGCAGATTGAGAACAAAAAGGAGACCACAGCTTTGCTGAACTACAGGACTTGAACAGGGCAATAGTTCTGCCTTTATAATTCATAAGTGACACTTACTTGGTTTTTATGCTTTAAAGGGTATGCCTTACAATGAAAGAAATGGAATGAGCAGCTTATATAAACTGCAGGTATTTCTCTTTAATGTTAATTGCTTTTTTTTCAATCCCCACCCAATTTTAGCCCAACTCAACTTTTAAATTTGCTGTTACAGGGAGGAGTGAGTGTCGCGAGTTATCCGGGTCCACCAGGACCTCCAGTAAGTGCTACCAGAAATCTCATTTCTAGCAGCTAAGGACATAGAAACAGAGGAGAGTTAGTTGCATGGAATTGCATTTTATTTGTGAAAGATTTCAATAATAAGGATTGGTATGTAGCATACATACTGTGATTTTCTGTTTGCCAAGCATTTTAGCCCATTTTGGAGAGTGGTTTATTTTGAATAAATCATTTCATCCTAGAAAGTAAAGGCTGCAAAAATGGTACATAATTTGGTATTGGAGCTTTTAGTGAAAGTTTTCTCATACTAAAAATGTGTAATTTTGTACTTATAGTTCTTGGAGGCATAGTTCTGTAGTGAAATTTGGTGCCAGAAATGAGAAGCTCAGGAATTCTGATCTGAGTTTTGTCACTGATTCACTACATGTTGCTACAGTGCAGGAAAATGTGTAAAACTAAGAATTAGATTGTGGAAGTAATACAGGGCTGGTGTCTTTCACACTGCAGATGCAGTAGCTTGCAGCTGGACAGTGTTGCTTTGGTTCCATGGATCTAAAGATGCTGTGCACTTATTTACATTCTCCTCCTTTTTAGCACCATAGGCAAGTTTTTGTTTAGAGATGATTGTCTCTTTGGTAACCACAGTTATGGGCTGGCACCAAGCAATAGAGCTGTCTTTGTCTGTATGCTGGAACAGCAAAACAAACCCAAAATATTACTAAGATTTTGTACTAAATTAATCAGCTGGGACTGGAATGAATAATGATTCTAAAGGCACTGCATTAGCAAACTATACTCTAATGCAGTCATTTAAAAAAAATGTTATCATGTAACTGCTCTTCTTTAAATGTAGCTTGGTTTTTTGGGTTTTTTGCAGGGTCCAAAAGGGGATCCTGGAACAGCGGTATGTATGTATGTATTTTTTGGTTTTGATAGAGAATTCCCCAAATAGTTTGACACATGGTACTTCTGAAGGACAATAAGAAACCCAGTCCAAAACCTCTCAGCAGTGACAGCCAAACATGGAGTTGTGAGACAGTTTTCTAAAACAGTTTAATAATTTGTTTTCAAAAAAATTCACAAAACTTCTTTTTTTGTTTCACCATAATGCCTGGAAGCTGAATGCATCTTTCTGTACCAGCACCTAGTTCTGTAATTCTGTATTACATCTTTCATCAAAATTAAACCATTGAGCCAAATACTCACACAGAGACTCTGGGAAAAGCTTAATTTGTAAATCAGTAAAATAAGGCATAACAAAATCTGTTTACCTAATAAATGGTTAGCTGTTACGGTAGTCTCAAGTTAAATAATCTGCTGTTGCTTGCTCTTCAACATTTCCCATGTTGAGTAAAGAAATTCTAATGTATGCAATCTTTTAATTTAAAAAAAATTAAAAAACAGGGAGACCCAGGACCAATGGGATTACCAGGACTGGAAGGACTCCCAGGGGAAAAGGTAGGACTCCTAAAAAGAAGGCATGATTTCTCAGCAGCCACTATCTGCAGCTAAATGTTTTCTGAAGCCTTGTTTGGTTTATTTTTCATGTGTAAGTTAATGTTTCTGTGAGAAAAATCTTTGCATACTTATTTGTATTTTCTGGTTTTTTCTTTAAACAAGCAAAAAACATGCTTTGCATAGGTATAAATAATATACTCACCGAACATAAAATTTCATTTTCTGCAAATGGAAAGTTGTGTGTAGTAGGCCTTGTAAAATGCTTGGTAGAATACTACTGTAATTGAGAGTAATATTGTTAATATTTTCCTGTGTATGGCTCTTGTTCCCCCTTGAACATCATCTTTTGTTTACAGTCCGTCTGTCTTGTTCTCAGCCTTTTACTTTCTAATTGTGGAGACTGATTATAAATGTAAAGAAAAGCTTTTATAAAAGACTAAAATAGTCAAGATAAAAAAGTATTCATTTCTAAATATAGCAAAGTATAAAACATTTAGCAGAGAAATAAAAAAAATCTGTAAATATGTTTTCTGTCAGCAAAACCAGTTTGATTTTCCCCATATCTTCTAATTTAAGAAGAAAAAAGAGTAAATTTTTTTGCAAATGAAATGTTTTTTAGCTTTTTTGAATTATGCTATTAAATGACTTCATGCAAAAGTACTTTACTGAAACTTATTTTTTATCACAAAGAAATGTAAATTTAAAGTTTCCCTCTCAATATCACTGTTCATTCCTCCTACTTGCTTAGTCAGTGACAAGATCTAAGATCTTGTGAAAGATTTAAATAATGACAAGATCTAAGATCTGTACTAGATGCTTAAATTACATGAGATGGTTCTTGCTCTGGAATTCTACAATTTACAAGCAATTAAAGACTAGTCTGGTTTCAAAATGAACAAACACAGGGAGACATTGCAGGCCTAGCTGAGACAAAGTGGGGACAGGAACTAAATAAAGGGAATGAGCAATGGATCAGATCATATAAACCAGCTGAGTGAGTGTTTGGCCCTCTCCCAAAGTAGAAATATCATTTCCTTAACTAAATTTGGTCAGAATTTCATGTTTGTTGTGCAAATAACTGAGCAGAATCTCAGAACCTGACAGTATAGTGCATGCTGGCTTTTAATTTAGAGCCATGATGCTCCTCTGTGTAGCAGAATGCCATCTTCTACAGACAACATTAGCTGTAATCTCATGATGATTTCATGAACTGCTCATGTTCTCTGGATAAAATGTCCCCTCCCTCAGGCTTGCTGACAGTGGCTGGTGCATCTGTGCTGCAAGCCAGCCTGCTGAAAGGACCAGAATAACCCTGAAAAGGAAAAAAAGATCTTGCAAGGGAAGCATTAGGCATTTCTAGTTTCACTATCATAGCCAGCCTATAGGGAAAATACCACAAGTCCTGGGTGTGGAGTGAGCACTGGGGCAGAGTGCAGGGCTCCAGGGAGCGGGTCCTGCCTGCTGCAGGCACTCCGTGCTCCCCAGCTGCTGTCCCAGAGGTGGATGCTGTGCTCCTCACTGCCCCAGGGCAGGACAGGCTGAGCTGGGTCCTCGGAGCTGCTTCCCCCCAACTCCATCACACATGTAACTTGTCACCTGCCACACTGTGTGTGAGGGAGCTGAGTGTTTCTAATCAACAGCAATATCACTGTGCACCTCAACAGAATGATGAGGATGAGACAAACCATCATTGCTTATAAGAATAAAAACCAGAAATCCCAAAACTTCCTGGGGCTCTTATGCAGAACACAACGTGGCTGTAGCTATGTTTACAGAGCTTTAGTACATCTGCTCCAGGTAACATAAACTCATCTCAGAAAAATACTGTCTGGTTAGTATGGTTTCAACAGTACCAGGGGTTTTCTGACATAAATTCAGAAAAGAGGAGCCTGAGTTTTTCACATTTGTAACCAACATTACAGTAACAGGGCACAGTGTTGCAGACCAACACATCAGCAGTGGGTAAATACTACCTCTGGGTAGAGTTTTACCACTTGCTGAGCTCTGTCTGTCTGCTTTGGATTACAGTCCTGTCAAGAAAGATGAATTTGTCCCTGTAGCCCATCAGTTCCAGCCAAAACCACAGCACTGTCCTAGCTTAAAGCGCAGATGGAGGTGGCTGTGTGCTGTAAGGAGAGCCCTTGCCCTGAAAGGGCCCTGGCACAAGCAGAGGACATTGGCTTGTAGTGAAGGGATAACTGGGCAGCAGGAAAGCAAAAACTTCTTTGGAAGGTACATCTTAAATATGGGTATGTTGACAGGAAAGTGAATTACCCTGTGTAAATTTTGGTCATTGCCATGACCACAAATTATAATTATTTGGAGAACTCCAGATAAGTCAGGGACTTTCCATCCCTTTTCAAGGGAGGTCTCATGCAGAAACAAAGGGAAACATTATATGAGAGAACCTAAACAGAGGGTTTTGGTTACTTGCTCAAGTCTGTATAATGAGCCAGTGGCACAGATAAATATTAGCATTTAACCTGGCTCTTGTCCTCATTTTCATTTCACTTCCTTGGGTTTTAATGGGAATCCACCAAGAAACTTCTGGTTTGATTGTTATAGTTTAAACATAGATTTATCTTTTCTTTAGGGTGACCGTGGACCAGCAGGAGCACCAGGACTGTCAGGGACACCGGTATGTATATTCTTTAAAGAAAACTCTGGTTTTAGAAGCTGAAAAAACAGGTCAAGCAAGTAGCTGAGCTGTAGTCTCAGTCACTGTGGGACACCAGTGCTTGGTTTGTGCTTTATGTGTAGGTATGATTATGGGTTTTCCCCAAAGAAATTAGAGTTTTAATAGCAGCAAGGGATCATATTATTATTAAAATGACTGAGTGAGTGAGGCGAATGCACGATAAAGATGGAATTCAAAGCTGCATATGCTTAGTTAAGAAATGTGAGATTCTTCCCATTGCCTCTGTTTAATATAGATAAAGACATTTTTTGTGTTCCTGGGCATGCACAAATTTCTGAGCATCTTTCTATCACAAAGGAAAATCATGAACATTATTTATTGCAGCCCACAGGGATCTGCATATCAAGTCAATCAAACATTTGCTCTAGGAGAATTCTTTGTCAGCTATTTACATATGATATTCAGAGGAGTTTCTGAAAGTCATAGAGGAACTTTGTTGTAGGTGAAAGTAAAAGTAACTAATAATAAATTGAAATTATTATTATTCATTTGTGTTCCTAAAGGAAATGAAGATATTAGATTTCATTTACTGTTTAATAAAATAGTTTATCCATTTTTCAGGAGGCAATACAGAGTTATTTATATGCAAATAGATTTATTATTAAATTTTGGCAGCTACCAATACATTCAGGAGCTGTTTAAATTATAAATATGTGTTTCATGAAATAAAGAGAAGTATGTGTCTACACACTCCCATTTCCATTAGCCACTGATTTAGTCTATTTACTGTGAGTTCCAAGAGAACATCATCTTAAATAGCCTAATTTCATTGAGTTTTCCTAAAAGAATTGCACATTTAAGGGCAAAAGTATTTCTCTGAGCTTTATAGCAGATGTAAGAATTTCAAAGCTTGTTGTTCTGAAAGAGATTTTGCACTGTTAATAATGACACTGCACAGTTGTGCATTTCCTATTAATTTCCCACTGTTATGAATTTCCCAAGTTATTGGATGTTCTCTATTCAAGTTGGATAAGAAATATTTAATGAGTCCCTTCTTCAGGGATGAAGATGCATTCTGTTGACTATATTTAGTTCTAATAGAATCCAGTGGAATAAAATATTTTCCCCTGAAATAAATTGGATTTTTTCACAATTATGTTAAGGAGTTTTAATCAACAAACTAGTAGATATGAGAGACAAATTTTTTCAGTAGTCTAGGAGGATTTTGAGACATATCCACATATCTTGCTGGAAAAGAATTTGTCTTCTGTACCTGTCATCATTCCCTAGATTGAATAGTGAACCCTTTTCCCCACCTGAGAATGGAAACCTCTTATTTTCACTTTGGTGTTTTGCTGAGATTGCTGAGATTGTCAGGGCAGCTTGGACTGAGATCCTGCAAGCATTGCCCCCAGTGCCCATTTCAGCACAAACCCTCAGTTTGTGCTGTTCCCAGAGTTGTCCCTGGTGCTGATGGGTTTGGTCTCTCACTTGTACAAAGTCACCTGAGGATCTGCTCTAAGGACACTTTCATAAAATGTAGGTCCAAGTTGTTAAAAGAAGGGCATCCTAAAGGGACACTTAAAATCAATATTTAAATGATGTCATAAGAGAGGATTGTGAATTCTGGCAGGGTGAACATGAAATGACAATAGAAATGGCCAAAAAAAGAAGAAATTTTGCAAAAGGTGTTAAGTGAGTAATAAAGTCATATACAAAAAAGAAAAAAATCGGGACTAGAAATTACCTGAAGGAAAAAACCTTGATTTTACAGACACACTAAAAAACCTTGATCTGACTATGACTTCTCAAGATGAAAATCATGGTGTTGTAAAAAAATTTCATAAAAGTATTCAAGAAGGATAATCAAAACCAAGCGACTAAGTAACATTTAAAACAAGAGCCTGTTCATTAAATATGACAAAAATCTGGTGAAACATTTCTTTTTCCTTTCTTAAAGCATTAATGAGCAATACCATGAAGATTTCTCCCATGTATATATACTCTCTTATTTTTGATATAGAGGTACATTTCATTTGGCTTCCTAATAATATGAATGTGTAATATTCTCTTTTGGCAGGGAAAGCCGGGATCTCCTGGGTCCCCAGGCTTGCCAGGAGAACCTGTAAGTACAGATTTGAGTTCTGGATTCTTACAATAGCAAACAAATATTTAAGACACCTAGTGCAAGATTTTTCATGCAGTGTTTTCATGTGTGTTTTCTTCTTCCTTAGGGTGAAAGAGGACCTATAGGAGATATAGGCTTCCCTGGTCCAGAAGGGCCACAAGGAAAACCAGTAAGCAATTTTATACTGAATTTATAACTTGCTACAGAAAGATGTGATTTAGTTTATCAGAAGTTACAAAAGAAAGGACATTACATCTTGCTTTGTGTTAGAGTAGGTAACATGTGAAGAACATACAGAGCTGGACTGCTCAATATTAACCATCCAAAAAAGAATTATTCCTGGTATTGTGGTGTTTAAATAGTTAATGTTACTGAGATGTTCCCTTATGAAGGTCATTTGGATCTTGCTGACATAAAGTTTCCTCTTGTACTTTTTCCAGGGGGAGAATGTGAACCCAGGCACTGAGCACAGTAAAGGATGGGGTGACAGAACAGGTTCTCAGTTTCAGTTTAGATAGAGAAGCGTGGGCTTCATGACTGAATAAACTTTGAGACTCTTCTGTATACAGGTGATGCAGCACAGCAGCTGAGGCATTTACTGTTCACTTAGGAGATGTCTAATCTGCTCCCTTTATGTAATAAAAGTGTGACAGCAGTGTAGCCAGCCCTGTCTGAGCTGGTTGAACAAACCTAGTTTATATTCCAGAAGGGGTTCAGCCAGGGTAGTGCAGGACTCATTATCTCCCCTGAACCTTGGTGTTTTGGGGAGGAGCATGAGCAGCAGAGCTTTGCAGCTTGTCAGCACATCTCCACTTTACACTTCTGCCTGGAAAGAACACACAGTTTCTGTAGTTACAGCAGCAAATTAGCCCAAGGTGCCTAATCTGTACCAAACTCCACTTTGCAGTATATGAGGAGAAAGAAATATTCCTGCTGTCTCTGCTCATACAAGTCATCCTTTCTCACTCACAGCTGTGAGTTTGCTACATGTGCAGATCCATAAATATCCTACTAAATTAAACACTGTCAGAGCCTTTATCTTGCAATTATCTGGCATTGTACAATTGTTAATATACTCTCTGACATTATCTTGGCCCATACCACCCAGGACTCTCAGATCATGCCACATTCCAGTCTGGAGGATAATGTGGGCCTGGAATAGTCTCCAGCAGTTGCTATGAGTGCAGCCACCTTCTCTGGGGAAGGAAATGGCTTTAACCCATGAGACCAAAACTGTGCCATGCTGCAAGTCCTGACAACCAAAGAATGGTTCTGGATTTGTAATAGTAAGGTATAATCTCTGCAAGAGCAGAAGGGTAATTCAGCACCAGGGTAATATCTAGAATAAAAGAACTCTCTCCCATGGTTGTATTATGGCTAGCTGCTACTGGAAAAGTGCATGTGCATATACAAATATTCCAAATTTGCAAAGTTTCCCTATAATTTGTCATTTAAAGTTGGGTGATCATTAGATTTGGTGCACATGTTGATGCTCTCTGTATTTCTATATTGTAGCCACACAAACTGCTTCTTCTGCAGCTTCAGAACATTTACTGATATGGCACTAAACACTGAGCTTTACCCTTTATACTTTAAAAACACATAAACATATAATTTTTTTTCCTAGGGAATCAATGGAAAAGATGGATTGCCAGGTCCTCCGGTAAGAAAACATGCTTTTGTTCATTTTATTCCTCACAGAAACCACAGCTGTTAATCTTAGGCAGTTGCTTTCTGTTCTGCTAACACATGAATACACAACAAAGCCTTTAACTGATAAGTTTACCTTTTTTCAAAAACCATATTTCAGGGTGCTGTGGGGAGACCAGGAGACAGAGGACCCAAAGGAGAACGTGTAAGTCCCTATTATGATAATTTTTCCCTTTTCACTGAGCATATAAACGCCTCATCAGCATCTATCTTATAGGCAAAATCAAGAAATTAATTCTCTGTGAACTTCAAGCAGTCACCTAAAATCTAAGAGGTTTAGGCCCTAGACACCACTTCAAGGAATTAGAGTTGATTTGGCTTCTGCATTTAGAGTAAAAACACATTTTATAGACTTTGTAACACAGTTGGCCTGGACACTGTAAATTGATCAATAGGCTGAAAATTTGAAAGCAGATAATCCAGTTATGCTGTTGTCAGACTTTACAAAAGCCATGAACTTGCCCTGTTGTCCTCATTTCTATGTCACAGACACAAATCATGTTTTATGTAAAACAAGCTTGTCACACTTAGGCAGCAGGAATGCCAGTGCAATACCTGACTGCTTCCCAAACTCTTCAGACAGTTCTGTTCATGGGAACAAGGCCATGGTGGGCAGGAATGATTATGGGAGGTGAGAGATGAGTTTATACATGTATATATATGAAAGACAGTCTTCTTATAACATTCCCAAAGTCCTGATGTCCTAATCACATGGCTGCCACATTTATTTGATAACTCAGAGAAGCATCTCCCTGTTTAATCTGGAAAAGGAAATGCTGCTTTATGACACTGAAGAGCCATGAGAGTTTAACAATTACTACAATTATCCCTTAAAAATTAACTGTTTGCAAGGTTCTGGTTTTGCCTTTAAGGACACAGGCCTGCATCTGTGAGAGAGATTGCAATGAGTACAGAAAATAAAGTCAAGGTTTTCTTGCAGCCATTATTATTATTACTACTGTACAGCATGCTCCTTCAGTTTGAGACCAGATGTTGTAGTTACAGAAAAGAGAAGCATCAAAATTGGAAGGACAGAATAAAACTCTTCAGGTTTTCTTGTCTGATATAAGAATGTCCTCATAGAATCCATTTTAAGAAGGAATAAGCCACCTGGGCTGAAATAATTTTATAGATTCTTTGAGTGACTAAACACTGCTGCTATTACTACTTTATAAACTGAGTGACAAACTAGATTGAAAACATGTTTTATACTAACCTGTTTTCTAGAGATTGCAACAGATACAAGTGCTAGTGGCTTGCTTGTTCACAGATTGTGAACCTGCTGGAGTAGAGCAGGTACAAACACAGGAAAAACAGCAGTTCCTCCTGCACAGAATTTGGTACAAGATAAAATACAAGAGATAGGAGAATGCTAGAAAGGAGAAAGGCTGAATAAAGCAGCACCTTAGGCAGAGATCACAAAACACAAATGTCCTGAATTTTGTACAATTCATGGTGGAAAGTTTAAAGAGGAGTCTGGAGGAATATATGACCTATTTTATGAATTTTACAAGGACCTTTTTCAAAACACAAAGAAAACACTGGAGGCAGTTAAAAAATGCTTGTAATATTTGACTTGCCTCCTACACACTGGCAGCCTGTAAAATATGGATTGTTTATAAGAAAAGGATCAGCTTCACACTGGCACAGTACCATAATTCCAGAGAAACTTGCCTTTTTCTTTATCTCTGGTAGAAGAGCTATCTGTAGCTACTCTGCAGGGTTATAAACCTGAGAACTTATCTATCACAGAACCACAGAAAGGCGTGGGCTGGAAGGTACCTCTAAAGATCATCAAGTTCCAGCCACCTTGCCATGGACCTTTCATCAGAGCAGGTTGCTCTAAGCCCCATCCAACCTGGCCTTAATATATTTCCAGGGTTAGAGCATCCAGAGCTTCTCTGGACAACTTGTTCCAGTGCCTCAGCATCCTCACAGTAAAGAATTTCTTCCTAATATCTCATCCAAACTGACTCTCTTTAAGTCTGAAGCTGCTACCCCTTGTCCTGTCACTAAATGTCCTTCTTAAAACTTCCTCTCCAGCTTCCTCCTAGTATCTTTGAGTACTGGAAATAACTTAGATTAACTATAATTTTGTGTAAATGAAGACAAAAAATAGTAGACTTCTAAGGAAAGTTACAGGAAACATCCTGGTGTCTTTTGCCTGTGTGAATTTGAGCACCTGAATTTTACCTCTGCCATAATTGACATTCCTAGTTCCTTGTATAAGGGCTTAAAACTTTCTGTACTCAAGTTCTGTCCGTGAAAAGTGGGCTACAGAGTTAAGCTATTCTTTTTGTAATCGACTTCAACATCAAAAGTGCAAGAAAACAAAATATATTTTCAGGACAAGGTTCAGCCTGGAAAATCATCTTCCCTGCATGACTCAGTCTGTTTCTGAACAGGCAAGAATTTTCTCTTTAGCATTCTCAGGTGGCTGTTCAGGTTTGTTCCACGATGTGCAATGGTTTTCCTTCTGCTTTTATTTTACACAGGGAGATCAGGGTATTCCAGGGGACAGAGGTCCCCAGGGGGAACGAGGGAAGCCTGGCCCGTCAGGAGAAAAGGGGGATGTGGGTCCTGTTGGCCCTCCAGGAGACAGAGGCTATCCAGGATCACCAGGTCATCAAGGTCCCCCAGGCTCACCAGGACCCCCAGGGTTTCCAGTAAGTAAATATAAGTTTATCTTGGTTGTTTGTGTATTCAGACAAGTTATGAAGGTAACATGGGCTGAGCAGTGGAAATTCAACTGAGAAATAGCACAGTATTAGAAAAACTATAAAGATTTCTCTCAGATCATTTCAGTGTTCATTTAAGGTGAAAAAAAAATATACCCACATGATCAGGTATTTATTTATAATTATTTTTTAAAACATCTGCTGTGGATAAACTTTAATTATCTATTTCTTTAGTTTCTGCATACCAATATGGCTACTCAGTACTGTTAATTTTCACATTTTCCATAAGATTAAGAGCTGCAGTCTGAGCCTTTGCAACTGGGAAAGAAAAGGAGGTGGCCAAAATTGATTCTCAGTAGAGGAGAAATCAGCATTTAGAAAGACAATAAAATTCTGCTTGCCAATTGTAGATATCTTGATTTTTCTGCATGAGCACACAGGCTCACACATCCATATTATGGGTTCTTTTTAACCTCAATCATGTAAGGTAAAGCTCTAAAACACTTTTCCAGTGAAGTTACTGGGACCATGGTTCTGTTCTGGTCACCAGTGCATCAGAGCAAGTAGTCCACAGGGCAGGTAAGAAGTTGGAAGATGCCATGCAAAAGTAAAGCAGATTTTTGTTCCTGATCATCCTTACTGTCTTGTGCAAGGTAACTTCCATACTCGTCACATCCTGGTCATCTTGGCAGCTGGGAGTGCTTCTCCCACTTCATGCCACTAGTGTCTTTACAATATTATAATGTATTTGCAGTAAAGTGGCCTTTGCAGTAAAATAAATAACAAAAATAAATTAAAACACTTATCTGTTGGTGAAAGGTTTATATCAGTAATGCTAATTTAAGCATTTCTAATTTTTGTAGCATCATAAATTGTCCTCTGCATATTCCTGTTGATACATGTCACCTTTCTTTTTCCTCATCAGGCTGATGCAATTTCACTTGAAGAAATAAAGAAATATATCAAACAAGAGGTTCTTAAGGTATTTGAAGGTAAGAATAGGAAGTATTATACAACTTAATCTGAAATTCTGCTCTAAATTTCTTTACATGTCATCTAACTTACATTGGACTTAGCAGGTACCTTGTTGCTGTAGCTGTGTTTAGCAAGTCTACCTTACATGATTCTGTTCAAGCAATGAGAGGTTAGAGTATCTGTTAAACAGAGCATTTCCTTATGTAAAAGATCAGGCTGAAGACTAGTCTTCTCCAAATCATAACAGCAAACAGAAGTGTCATTGTAGGTACATGTATGTATCATGTATCACTGCAGATACTGTTTGTCTACTACATACCATTAAGGTATTGAAATGTTACTAAAGAAGAGACCACAGATGTACCTAATTATTTTGCCCACTTAGTGGCAGACTGTCTAAATAAGAGAAAGGTTCAACAGCCTTCAGTCACATAGGTCTAAGCTGCTCTGCAGTTTTCTCAGCAAATATCCCTGCTGAGTTCCAGAGCTCCCTGCCAGACCACCATCATCTGGCACAGTTTTAGGCAAGTACCAGATTCAGCCAAAGCCTTTGTATTATGTAGGATTTCTTAGATGAGTCCTTACTCTGAAAAGGGAATATTTTTCTTCCCCAGCATTCCTTTGATCATGGTAGAAAAGCTGTGACTCAGGTTTCTGAAACAAGCTTCTTCGTGAACACGCCTTAACAGTAGCTTCTCTTCCGTAGCAAAATGCATTTCTTATGTCCTCAATATGCTTTGTTATTCTGTCATTAATATTTGTGGGCAAATCTATCTTTTAGAGATGAAACAAATTATATAAAGCTTGAGACTTCTTAACCTGTTCAGGCAGTTTTTCGCTTTGTAACAAGGCTATCCCTTTGTGCATTATCACCTTTCCCCAGGGTGCTACCCCTCAGAGTTCAACCTATAATGTATTTCAAGAGCAATTTGTTGAGTGAAGTCACTTCCTTTTCCCATTCAGATAGAATGGTAACAAATATTTAGTCTATTCACAAAAAGAAGGCATTATAAGGTGCCCTGCCTACAGGGAATAAAGTAGTTTTGTCTTCATAGCTATTCCCTTTTCTACACCTCGCTACTGTTCCCACAGATCTTCCGGTTTTGGCATTCCAGTTTCATTTTGTTTACTTTCTATCACCTTCCTTCTTTTTTCTTTGATGCCCACTCTTCTCTAATTTTTTTCTTAAATCTTAAAACTCTACCACTGTAAATACTCACTAAATTGTGGAATGGTTAGGGCTTTAATCTGGTGTAAATGAGACAGCGTCAAGGTTACTACCTATGTTACCTACCTCTAAGGAACAGTGAAATATTACCAAGGACACTTTATCTCACTAGCATGAAAATTTCTATTTTGAAATATCTGAAATTAGCAATTTTTGCTGAGTGCTTTCAGGTTTTTTACAACAGTTTTCAGGGTTCCAGCACATTCCAAGAACTGTTCACAGGATTTAATCTCTACTTTGCAGCTTAATATGAGTTACAAAACTAGAAGGTAGCCCTCCATCAGTGTGTTAAGTACTAATTATTCTGTCTATGTGTTTTAAGTACTTCCATGAACAGGAGTCAGAAATAATTTGAAATATTGGAATATGTTAGTAATGGAGAGTAGTAATAGAAAATTTTATACAAATTAATTCTGATTATTTCAAAGGGTAAAGACTCAGACATGAATCTGAGTTGGAACTGAAGGTCTCAGTGCTTATTGGAGCATTTAATACCTTGACTTTAAGAAGAGTTGAACACCCTACTTACAGAAACTTTAGCTGGGGCTTTGGGATTTTTTTCCCCTTTTTTGCTAGCAGATATCTTACCAACTTTTTCCTGTGTCTTTGATTAATGAAGAAAGGATGGGTCAATTTGTATCCCAGCTGAAGCTGCCTGCTGCAATGCTTGCCTCCCAGGCTCATGGAAAACCAGGGCCCCCAGGAAAAGATGGATCACCAGGGCCACCAGGAAAGGATGGTTTGCCAGGGCCACCAGGAGAACGTGGAATTCAAGGTAGGCATTCCAAAAAATGTTCCTTTTAGCTGTATCTTGAAATCGTTATACACTTGCTAATGTTTATTAAATAAGCCAGGACTAGCTATCTAGCTTTCTAATGATTAACTTTTAAACTTATGTACTTATGTTTTTCCAGACCACATCTAAATATTAACCCATAGTAAATGTGTGGATTTTACTGATTAAAAACTCCTAATCAGTGCATTTTATTCTAATCAGTTATAAATTTAATTATTGACAGATATCTAAATCTGACAGAACTACTGTAGCAGGTTTTTTTTTCCTACAAAATACTTGAATAAGGAAGAAAAACAATGCCAACACTCTTGCTATTTAGATTCAGCTTCATATTTAGAGGCCATCTTTTTTAAGAAAAAAAATCTTTCTGTCTCCTGGTCCAGCTGCTCTTAGCTTATATCCTGAGAAAATACAGGGCATGAAAAACTGAAGAAAAATATTCTTCTTTAAGAAGCAGTGAAAACTGAAATATTACTAAATTAATTTTTCTTATGGTGAAGGAACATATTTTCATAAAAGAAGAAATCAGAGTAATCAGTTTTTCACTAACTTAAGACATCAACTGTACCCCAAACAGTAATTTGTGCATTGCAATGCACTTGGACAGTACCGGACTCTCATTTCTGTGAACTACTTTTACTGAAAAAGTGTCATTTAGTGCAAAATTAGCTCTGAGGGATCCAGGATCATTGTAGTTGTGCTCTACTGTAGAGCCAGCCTTTCAGAGATTAAAAGAAAGACGAGAAGAGACTAGAAAGAAAACAGAATTTATAGATGAATAATATTTTGTGGGTGGGTAACATGTAATTTGCAGTTTATCTGTAGGTAGTTCTTTATTATCTTTTGTTAGTTTGGTCTGCTCTGGAGTCAGAGCAAGTCAGACTGGAATGAAGAACATGCCAGCAAAGCTGAAGATGTGTGGATCCTAAAGCTATCAGAAGAATAAGGACTTACTAACACTGATAAGCGCAAACCACTGACAGAAGCTTGAAAAATGTGATGAGCTCAGAATGAGAAGAACAAGAATAAAGCATCAAGGAAAACAATAAAAGGCTTAGAATCTTACAACACTGACTTCATCGTTACCTAAATATTCAGATCACTGCAAATAGTCACCTTCAATGTCAGTGCCAGATTGTTCAATGATGATGGATGTACTGGATAGTCTCAAACACTTCTGGGAAGAGAAACATTGCACTAGGTTTCATTTCCAGCTAGTGAGCATCAAGACTAAAAGATGATAGCTATGCTTGAAAAATACAAACAAAAAAAAAGCTGCTTTTCCATATCTTATAGTTAAGTAAAATAGTGCTCCATGTACGCAGGATTTCCATTTATTTTACCAATATGCTCAATACTTGTTTTTGATTAGTAAAAGGTAAGCTAAGTGTGAAGCCTTTAATTCTCTGATACATAAAAAGATACAAAAATTTACACTTCCAAGGAAAGAAAACCAGAAGTTTACCTTGGTTTTTTTTTTATACTGTGAATAAGAGACTGTCCTGTAAGAGGTGCATATTTACACACACCCTTCGCACCTTCCTCAGTTGTGCCTGTGCATGTTACTGCTTTGTGCCAAGAGTAAAAAGAAAATTCAAATCTCTGAGCAGATTGAAAAGTGTCTTTTTATATTCCAGCTTGTCTTCAGCCATAAAATACATAGCAAACAAGACTTCTTGGTGAAGCACATTACGTGCATGTGTGGCTGAGTCCTTTAAGGTAGCATGCTGTGTGCACAAGTCCTGATACAGGCGTGGAATTGACTGATAGACACTTCTAATTCTATTTTTCACTTGGGGGTAGCCCAGACTGCCAACTCCAGGGATTTGCTGTGTGCAGTAATACGTGGCAGAGGGAGTCACTTGTCCCCCACAGGCAGTGAGAAGAAGTGGATGCTTGTGGCAAGCAATTAACAGGACCTCTGTGATATGTCCTGTTTGTGATGCTGCATGCAGAGCCTGCTAGAGCCAGCCAGATGCTGCTGGGTGTCTGGAGAGGTGTTTAACTTCATCTGAGGATTCGCAGGGGTCCCTCCATACACCTTGAGTGTGGTGCTGGTTCACCTGGAAACTGGTCAGGAATGATTTGGCCGGATTCCAACAGAATCTCCTTCTGCACAGCAAACTAATAGGTAGTGGATTAGTCTCAGAAGCAAAAAAGATACTAACTTTTGGACTTATAGGCATGGTTTTCAAAAAGTGTATTTGAGGAATTGCTAGACTCTTATGCAGAGATTCATTCCCTTCTAAGGAAGTCCAGAATTTTTACCTGCTGGCCTTCAGCAAGGTTGTTCATAGTTCCTCACAACCTTCCCAGTGGTTCAGGTAGATATAATTTATAGGATGATCTCATTAGAAATATAGCATGCAAGCAAAATAGAATTGCAACTTAAATTGTGAAACACATAATTGGTATTCAAATAGCCAATGGAAGATTTTTTATAGACATATATATATATTCATTTCAAAACCTATGCCCCTGCAAGCTGATGCTCTGAGGCAGGACTAACGGTAAAAAGTACAGCATGTCCTTAAGGGAGAACAGAGGGACTTTACTCTGCATGAGTTTTAAGGTATGTTTATACCTTAAAACCTCCTACAGAATTAGAAAGTTTATTTCAAGTCTTTACAAACAAGATATATCAATGTCATCCATCTGTAAACAGACAGCTTGTCATGTGTAAGAGGATCTAGCTCAATTAATTCCACTGACTTAATTGGATTTTTAAAATTGTAATAGTAAGGGAATTTTGGTCCATTAGATGAACTGCATCTTGTGATAATTTAACACTTCAGAGATTCCTTATGTTAATATGACTTGATTTCTTTTTTCAATAGAGAAAAGATTCTATCCTAGTTAAAATTCACTCTTTCTGTCAAATTGAGGAAAATATTTTTTATAGGTCCTCATAACTTGTGGTAGCCTCAAGGAATCGAAAAAAAAATAGTTCAGCTCAGAACTATTGCAATGAATAGTGAAAGCTCCTTATCTTTATTGGTAATCTCTGTTGTAAAGTTTGTCTCTTATTATAATTACAAATTTTTATGGTGGAAGCGTGTAGAAACCTTGGCTGACATCAGGAACCCATTTTAGTGGATGTTGTCTACAGACAGTCACTCTTCTGAAATGGCTGCACTGGTTTCAAGACACCTCCTGCAAATTGCTCTCTGCTGTGGAGGTTAAAGTTAACCTGTTTTACTTTGATTTGAAGCCCAGCTGCTCCCTCAGCTGAGAGAGCTGTAACACACGCAAGGAAGTCAGAACATGTACTGGGGGCTGGATGAGGGGGCTTTGTATTGGCACCCTCTCTGTTGCTTTGCAGTCTTTTTAAGAACACAGAGTATTTGCACAGGAAAGCACAGTGGATACTTTGGCCTCATTGTTCCCTGTGGTGGCAATCTCTTTGCCTTGTATTTGTATTAAAGAACCTCAGATTTCTCAGATACTTGACATGTGAGTTTCAGGTGCTGCATAGTCCGTGCTGATGGAAGAGGGTCTCCATGATGTGGGTGCAGTAGCTTCTGGAGCAGTTTAAATACCTTTCACCTCTGAGTTCATGGACATGAAATCCTGTCATTTCCATGTGGAGCAGAGGGTGTAGCAGTAGTGACACTTCTGATTGTGCTGTTTGTGGCAAGCACCAAACTGAGAGCTGAATTCCAGCTGTGACTCCTCATCTATGAGCAAAAGCTTATCTGTATGAACACAAACTTGCTATATACTGCTACCAAGTGTTTACCATACTGCCCACGTTGGGTATGTGTTTGTAACATTTGGGGTTACAGAAATCACAACAAAACTTCTAGGGCCTGAGTGAAAGGTTCTGCTAAAACAGTTACTTTTTTAATTAAGCAGGTGCCTCTTACTGAAATTGTAATTCTACCAGGAATAGTAGATAGCATCTTATATGTGCCTTTACATTAAAAACAGTAAATCTGTTTTGTGTGTATGGTAATATTTTCCTTTGACTGTGTATGAGTTTGTCAGTCTAAGCTCAGAAAGAAGGTGATATTATCCTCTAGAGGTGTAATCATGGCCTTGCTTCTGAGCAAAATATACCTCATTAAAAATCAAATATTTTTCTGCCAGAATTACACATTACATTGTTCACATTGTTTACATATAAGTCTGTTTATTAAAATTCTTGCGTTCTATCAAATAAAGCCTTATTGTTACACAAGGTATTTGGGAATTTGTGTATTAAACTTCAGTGCTAGCAGAACTTACCTGTCACCATGTAAAAAACTACACCCTTGCACGTGTATTTGGATACAGCCAATAATGGTGTATCACTAAACCATGCTGCTCTTTGTCCTATTGTAGGGGTTTTTTTCCTTATTTTCTTGTGTTCCGGTGATGTTTACAGAATCATTCTGTCTATCTCAGTTGTTTTTAATTATGGTGTGTCAGAGACCTGCAGCAATGTTTATTATGGAGATTGTAAATGTGATGTATGGTACCTTTGATTTCTCTCTCTTCTCCATAACTAAAGAAATGCAAAACAAATCATTAGTGGCAGCAGTCCTGTAAAATTAGAGTTAACTGGGTTTGTAGTGGGAAATGCATTGTAACTGTTGACTGTAAATCAAAAAACATTGAGAAATATAAAATCAATAGGGCATGCAATGGATTCTGTAGTTGTATTATTGAGCTTTGCAAAAAGCAGCAATACTAGAAGTTGCACAAGATTTTTCAGAACAAACCAACTTGGTGTAGTTATAAATATTACTGTGGTCATTGGAGAATAAATCCAAGATTCAAAGTCCAATACAAATACCTGCATATTCCTTTTTCTTAGTCTTTATAGCTTGTGTGTGTATATGCCTTGTACAATTCTGCTTAACATAACTCAGTGACCAGTATGCATGGTTAATTTGAATTTGGGTTTCAGTGAGATTTTTAAACTGTTGATTTCCTTTAGTTGTGTTATGTATAGCACCCTGCATGCATTTTATAACATTCTTGCCTCACTGTAATTTCCTTGTTGTGGTGCTGAGAGGAGTATGATGATTGATGCTCTGTTTTGAAAGCTGGAATGATTGCAACAGATAGCAGACTTTCTGCTGAAGTGTATAATGAGCTTGTGTGTAACAGAAAGCTTGAATGCTCTGTGTACCATTCCTACTGCATTGTGTCTGTTGTAGCAACCCTGAATCGGTACCCACAGCCCTCAAAGTAATTTCCTTCTGGAATATCCTGTAAGGTAGCAGTGTTGCACAGACCACAGCACACTGGAAAGAGAGCCTTTGCCATCCATCTGTCAGTGCCAGTAAATCTGGCACCCTCATGGGACATCAGGTGGATTGGCATGGCTGTGCTCTTCTCTTTTAATTCAAACTAAGTACAGTTTTCACTAGAGGAAGAACTCAATAGTTTATTGTATGGCGTGCTAAAAATATACTGGTCCTTGAAGCAGGAAGATTTTCATTCCAAATGTGACCAGAAATCAGCAAATTAATCCTAAACTTTTGTCACCTTACATGCCAGCATCTGAAGTGCTGGGTACAGAAGTGTTTCCTCGTAAGCCCTTTTGAAGTAAGGGTTTGTGGCACATGTCTCCTCTAAAAATGCCTTCATCCTTTCTCCTGCATAATAAAGGTACATTCTTAACTTGAAATAATCTGGAAAATATTTTACTATGGCAATAAGTCCTCTGCTCTAAAGATTCCAACTAATAAAACTTTTAAAAACAGTTCAAGGAAAAAGAAGCAGAGATTGGGCATGGGTTGCAGCACCTGAGAAGGTGGAAGCCTTTAGATAAATTCAAAACTATGGCCTACGAAGGAAAAGGACTCAAGTACTCAAAATATGATTACTAACCACATCTTGTTAATGATATGCAGCTACTTGGGTCAAAGTAAACCTCAAACCCAAAATCTGCACAAGGTCCAGAGATTATTCATTCCATGTGAGGAGAGCTGGACAACACTGGCCAGGGAGTGGGACTTCTCTCACATACAGGAGAATGTCTAATCATAAAACTACCACTTTACAAAAAGTCCAAAAAGTGCAAGTGTAAGGATTTATGCAGAACAGAGAGAGTAAAATCTGCATTTGGCTCTTTATTAGAGGAATTTCAGGTAACTTAAAATCTTGGGGAAGGGTCAAGCTAGTGAACAAAGCAAGAGCCCTTTGACAGATGATGTAACAGTTACAGCTAGAAATGCTCATATTTTCCAGAAGGAACTTATAAACTTAAGAGTGGTTTCGAAAAAAAAAAGAAAAAAAAGGATTCTGAAGAAGAGAACTGAGCATGTGCTTTCACAATTATATTTGTCTTGGTAATTTCATGTCAAAAAGATATACAGAAAATCCCTACCTAAAATAAGAGGGTGCTCTTATTTTCATATCTTTATTCTGTGTAGGTTATAGAGGACAGAAAGGGGAAAGAGGCGAGCCTGGAATTGGACTGCCTGGTAACCCTGGACCGCCTGGCCCTGCAGGTACAAGTCTCCAGATCTATTTCTGCCATTGTTGTTTATGAACTAACAGGCCTTTCTCCTGGTTTTAATGCTGGTTTTACACTCCTGCTTTTCCTCCCGAGCCGGATCGCAGCGTGAGGTCAGTCCCACCTGCCTCCTTGCGGATGTGCTGGAGCGCTCCTGATGTCGGTGATGGAAAGCAGGGCACTGCTCGTGCTCTGGTGAGGACCCTGCTAATTGTAGCTTTGTTTTGCCAGCTGCTGGCCTGCCAGGCCCACCAGGAGCATCGGGCTCCCCGGGACCGCAGGGGCCGCCTGGAGCCAGCGGGAGGTGCAACCCGGCGGATTGCTACTACCATGTGTCACAGACTCGCTCACGCACCAGCAGGAAATAAAATCCCTCCCCCTGACGCTTGGGCTCACGGTCACTTTTCACTCTTTCCAATAAGTTTATTTAATTTTTTGAAATATTTGGTGTATTTTTTTTTTCTCTCAACACTGCATGGTATATAGATAATTTGTAAGGCACAAAATTGAGCCTTTTTCTATGTTATTTGCAGTGTCATAATGATGACATGATGTCATGTATTTTCCAGAGTGCATTCCATGTGTTGTTTCTCTTATTTATTTTGCTTAGAACAGAAAATAGGCCCAAATAATTTTCATAAACTTCTTTCTTCAAACAAAAAATATTTTATTATAACTTAAGACATTATGTATGCCTCCATATGTAAACTGGCTTTATTTTTCTTGCTGATGGTGAATTTTCAGTGGAAAAAATAGATTTCTGAAGTCACAAAGAGTACTCGTTCATGGTGAATGCAGGACCTGAGCTGGAGCACTGGGAACTCTGTTCAGACTCAACATTCATGTTCCCCAAGGAAGCTCCAGCACACCTTCTGAAAAGGGTCTGCCTTGCTCCAGGAGTGCTGCCCACCATTGCAGGCACATCCAAGATGGCAAAGAAGGAAACAAAGATGTGTTTGTGGTCTCCTTATCCCATCCAACAGTGAGCTTCAGACTGACTGGAAGATCACCGGCTGTAGCTCCAGAAGTGTCTCTCCTGACTGGAATTAGTCCCAGCTGGGGGCTTGTGTGTTCCTTCAGTCGTGGTTACACACACCCCAGATATTAAATGCAGGAGGCTGCTGACAGTGCTCTGGACTGAGAGCTGGCACACCTTCTAACCATTAGGTGGACTGAGTAAGGCTACTAAGGTCTGGAATCAAGCTACTCTGCTATAAAGTCTGCTACAGCAAAGGTGACCCCTTGCTTTAGAGCAGAGGCTGGTGAGTGCATGTTCCAAGAATGGAACTTCACAAGCCTCTAATCTTGGTGATGGCTCTGTTTTCTTCTTCTTCCTGCAATAGTCACATGCTGAAATCAGCTTGAGAAGAACATGGAATCTGTACAGTGCACAATTCACAGATCCTATTTACTGGTGACAGAAAATTTTTTGAGTTCAAGAGAAATTCGGAAAAAAATACAAAACTCTCCTAGAAAGGCGTACTGCTGAGAGCAACAGCATCCAGTTTTCAGTCATTTAGTAAAGGCTGCAGGAACAGAAAATGTCAATGATGAACAAAACAGAACAATGTGTAAATCATGTAGAGTTCAAATGGTTGAGCAAAAGAAAACCTGAAGAAAATTGATCACACAGATGATCCTAAAAAGGAGTGAGTAGGGGTGGCCAAAATTTCACTTCTGGTTATTAGGAAACAGATGACCCTAAGTTAGTCCTGTGGAATTTTGTACAGGGCAATAGAAAGCAAAGGTGCTGCTTAAGAGAACACATACATCTATAACCCACAACTGCAAAATGCTCCTGTAGTACAAAGCCATACTGAGGGCTTTCATCCCATTGTTTGGAAGGCAGTCACTCTCCCACATTAGGCAGGGAAGTAGTTTTGATAACTGTGCTTGAGCAGTACTGAGCTACCAGGGAAGTATTATTAAATTGGAAGTCCTGGCTTCCGGAGAAGCTGTTGTGATGCATGAATCTGGCTGAATTCTGGGTTTTGCTCAAAAGCAGTTAAGGAATGACTGGTGGGAGTCTTTAGCAAGAGATGCACATTGGCATTTGTTCTAAATAGTTCCTAGCACTTGCGTCCAGAGCAGAGGAGCAAGATGAGAGCAAGAGGTGACAGAATTAACTCAGGCAGCAGCTGGGGCACTCAGGACACTTTCTGAAAGGGAAAGCACAGATCCCTGACATGTTCATTGGTTAGGTGTTTGGAGGAGAGAAGGTGCTTGCTACAAAAGGATGTTAAAGGAAACACAGGGATGGAAGGCTGAGAGTACGCACCTGGGACAGGAGAGGGCAGCAGGAATGAGGATGGCAGAAAACCTGTGGCACACCATGAAACTATCTCCTGAAGGAGCTGCACTACACTCTGCAGCTGAGGATGCCTTGGGGAGTTAGGGTGCTTTATCTTTCCTTGTGAGAATGGGGTCAAAAGCCCACAGGCAAACCCAGTCCTCACACCTCCTGTTCTTCTTAGCCCTCACTCCTTGGGAGGCAATGGCTGTCCCTTTTCCAGGCCAGCACAGCCCCTGCTCTGTGGGCAGCACTGTCCTGCTGGGGTGAAGGTGCATTTGGGACACGTGGTCCTGCCGGAGCTCAGCTCAACACAAGCTGCTCCCACTGCAGAGCTGCTGTGCCCATGGTGCATGTTTTGGTTTGCTCTGTGGAACTGATCACCCTTCCAGTCCTGGTCCTCAGAGCTCTGGGGCTGTGGGAGTGCTGGGAATGGTGAGGCAGCTTGAGACGGAGCCCTGAGGCACCGACTGCTGCCATGGTCTGCCCAACCAGAGAGCAGAGCCTGGCACCAGCACATCCCAGTGTTGAAACATGGACACCAGAGGAGCAGCCCCACATACTGGGGTCCATTCTCTGAAAGGAACTGCTGGTCAGGTATCTTGCATAAATATTTTCTGTTTCTTTTTGGTTTTGGTTTTTTTGGGTTTTTGGGGTTTTTTTTTGTTACTTCTCTAGTAATTCCAATATATGTATAATCTAAACATTTTTTACTTCAGAAGTTAATTTTGAACTTCATTTTCTGTGATAATATTAAAAAGGGTGCTGTCTTGTGTTAGTACTTGAGTGACTTAGAGGTTCCCAAGCAGCCCCATCCTGGAAGGCTGTACATAGACCATTGCACCACTTTGGTGGTATCTGTATATTTTGGGGCTTTTAGCTTGCTGAAACCCAGCATCTGTTATCAGCCAGATGCAATTGTTGTATTTTAATTTACTTGAACTTATTGGGAAGCAGAACACTTTTTATATTTGAAGAAGTTTTATTTTTTCATCTATGTTTCCTACAGATTCCTTTTTCTTTTTATAGGCTTAAAGAGAAAGGTCTTTCTAAAATGTATTTGAATGCTTTCAGTTGATTTGCAGGTAACTTTGGCAATTATCTTGTCGCATTATTTTTATTTTGCTAAAAGCCCAATTTAATTTTCTCATGTGAGAAAACGGGTAATTTTTTATATGGGCTATCTCAGTACCTATTTTAAGATGCCACTTTCTTCACTAGTGTAGAGCAGAGCTAATCCCAGCTTAACTTTACTTCACACTGGCTTGCTCCTAATTCACATTTTTAGAATTGAAAGTGGAAAGTAGCTGGAAACATGTGTCTGCATGCTTTTCAGGTCTGGCCCCTGAAATTTCTTTGCAGTTTCAGACTGATGTTGTCTTAGGTTTTGGGCAGGAGGCCAGGGAGGGAAGAGGGGATGCTAATCTCTTTTGCAATTTGCTTTATCAGTTTTATATCTGTTTTGAGCATTTCATGCTGCAGTAAGCACTGCAAGGAAATAAACACGAGGGATTATTTTTTTCCAGTAGCATAAGGCCTTTTATTTTGCTTTGGGTTTGTTTACATGCAACAAGACTCAGAAGTGAAATAACTTTGACGATTTTTTTTTAAACCTTTTTTAAAAGCTCTTTAAGCTTTATCCTAGTTCAGGGTCAGACTTTTATATTTTATGTCAAGTTGCTTTATCACCTATTAAGCACATGTTGGGATTTTCTTTAAATAGCAACGTACAGAATTACTCAGTTTGCCTAAAGAGAGTACAGAAACTTCCTCAGAGGGAAGCAGATCTCCTGCTGTCCACATGGTGGAGTGCAAAACACCCTTTCAGTACAAGGATTACAGCCCAGGCATAACTGGCCCAGCAGAACAAGAGCTGACCCAGCCATGTGTATTCTCACAGCACAACAACCTGTGTTTCTGATTTTGTTCTTGAGAGTTACTTTTTTCTATTTTCTTTCTTCAAATCTCTTTCGTTTGCATGGTGGTATTTGCAGAAATACTGCCTTTCTTGGATAATTATTGTAAGATAATATAGCTAAGATTTTATTTGTGTTTATTATTATATTGTGTTTTATGTATGTTACAAAAGAATGTGTTGTGGTGACATCTCATTTTCAGGCACCATTTATGTCCCCTGCAATGATGTTTGTCCCCAGGGGAGGAGGGACTTACCTATGGTTAGTAAAACTTCAGCAGCATCTGAGGTACAATTGGGCAGCAGTGCAGCCTGGCAATGTTTTGAGAACCAATTTTCTTACCTTAAGCTGGATCTGGTTTCAATGTTAAAAGAGCACAGTGATACAGAAACAGGATTGATTATCCATCCTTCCCTTACATTTTATGATTGTGGGTTATGACAGATGTTAGGTATGCATAACTTTGTTAAATAAGTGGGGGTTTTAATTAATGGATAATCACACAAAGTATTTTGGATCTTCTTTTTTGCAAGGGTGAAATGTTATTTTTCATTTCTATGTGCACTCAATTTTTTTCTTTTTTTTTCTGAAATGTTTATATGAAAATCTTGTAAAAACCCCACTGGCTAAATTAGCATTTTATAAACTTGTTTCTCCACACAGACTACATAAAATCAGTTCTTAATCTTGCATTTTACCAATGCAGTAGTAATGCTGCTCCAATGTGAAATGTTTGAACAAGAAAAGTAACTCAAAAATCAAAACATTGCTGATTTGGGGTGTGTTCATATTGAGTTTTTCATAGATTCCGGATGTACCAAGTCATGCAAATTTTTCCTGAAACCTGATATGTCCACTACAATTTGATTGTACTGGATGGATGTTTAAATCACATCCATGCACACAGGTGGGTGTAAGCCATGGAGAACAAGTTTAAACCTGACTTTGTCATGGTTGGTATTTAAGTGGAAAATTCATGCTTCAGGATACTGTAAGGAAATGTGGTTTTCAAACATTAATTGCTAACAAACATTACAGATTCTTGACCAAAATAAGTTTGTAGCTAAAAAGATTGGAGTCTACATGTCTTTTAGCAGTTTTATTTTAGTCTGCTATTCTATAAACACGAATGCATTTAATTGCTTACTGCAGTTTTAATGTAAATATATTCTGTCTCCAGTCAGAATGTTTGAAGGATTCTCAATGACACACCTTGGTGTTTTGTATTCTTTCATTTCTGAATTGTATGCAGCTGTCACTGAATGAATCACAGAACATGATGACTGGTTGCTTTCTTCCTTCCTTATATTTTTGGTTTGCAGCATTTAAGGTTCAGTTCAATGGAAATGTATTAAGTGGATGAAAAATAACTTTTTACATTATTGTGTGGCCATGTACATCTGAAACAGGAGGGATGGAAATGGAAATATTTTGCATACTTTCTGTTTGTGGCTCTGTCAAAAATGTCAGCCTTTCATTCTGTGTCAAATCACGAGAGGGAGGATGCAGCTGCAGACAGGAGAAAGGAGAGGCACAAAGCCACTGCAGTGAGCTCTGGGGAGAAGTCAGGGTGGGTTGGCTGAATTTGGGGGGTTGGATTTTAACCCCAGATGAAGTCAGGGTTGTGCTTCCTAAGCCTGGAGCTCTACAATCTGAATTCAAAAACAAACAAACAAAGTCAACTAAATGCAAAACCTTGGTCTTAATATGTATATAATTTATGGAAATTAATGCATTCTCTGAATGCAGATAAACCTACCGCCCAAGTAGGAGATAATCACTTTTATTCAAGAAACTGTTTTCCTGAACTTTAAGAACTGTAGGAATTTTCATTTTTCTCTTCCTGTCTAACTCTCCCAGGGGGAAGAAGGCTGATGGCATTCTAAAGGACTCTAGGTAATAATTTCACCACTTACTTGATTTTCTTTCTTCCAGTTTCATAGTGACTCCAGAAATTTTGTTTTGTTCATTGTCTGAAGCTGTCAGGTTTACTCATGCTTTTGAATGCACAGAGAGCAGGCAAAAGAGAACAGGAGTAACAAAAACTTGAAGGGAGGGAATAAAACTGGAGCTGTAGCAAATCCCACAGGAGGAACCTGCCCTACAAAATATAGATATTTTTTCTCTACCTGTGGCCCCTGAGCAGAGGAGATGCAGCAACTGCTTTTTTTAAGTATAAAGGAAGCAGAGGTTACATGGCCAAAAAATAATACAGTGATGAGCAGGTCAAGCAAACACATTTCACACAATTATCTAAGCAATTTAACAACATTTGCAAAAATGCAGCCTTTGTATGTAAAGCACAACTGCTGTGTTCTGCCAGGATGAATTAACACTGTTGTCTCTGAAACAAATGTTTCTTGGGAAACTTGGTTTCTTTTTCCTTCTGTCCTTCAAGTAGCCTTCAAAATACCATCTGCTGACACTTTTCATATTTGAAGGAAAACAAATTTTGTTGTAGATCTGTGCTTGGCTCTGGATGAGCTCAGATCATGATGAAGTATTCAAGGACACAAAATGTAGTGTAATCCTCCTTAGCCTTGGTTTCATACATAATTTGGGAGCTCCAAATATTGCTCTAGAGCTTCTTTGGCTACAGAGACTTTGGCCTTTGTGAAACATTCAAGATTTTTTGGCAGAAGTTCATACTAACTTGCTTGAACCCAGTGACGGCTGAGGCAGAAAACATATATAAACTCATATATTAATTATATGTGTATATAATCTATAGCTGTGTCTATCTCCTATCTCCTAGCTCAATATTTGGCAGCAGTGTTATGAATTCTTGCTAATAGAGTGATGGTGAATGGTGTAAATCCAGCTGGCCTCTGGTCACTAGTGGGGTTCCCCAAGGCTCAGAATTGGGGTTGGTCCTGTTCAGTGTCTTTATCAGTGACCTGAATGAGGGGATAGAGGGCACCCTCAGACAATTGCAGACAACACCAAGCTGGGCGAGTGTTCATCTGCTGGAGGATAGGAAGGCTCTGTAAACTGGGGAGTCTGGATGGATGGATGGATGGATGGATGGATGGATGGATGGATGGATGGATACTGAGGATTGTCCCAACCCATCACCAGTCCCAGGTGCAGGACCTTGGCCTTGCTGAAGCTCATGAGGTTCCCATGAACTCGCTTCTCGAGCCTATGTCCCATCCCTTCACCCAGCACGTTGATCCCACCACACAGCTTGGTGTCACTGGCAAACTTGCTGAGGATGCACCTGATCCCGTGGTCCATGGCACCAGCAAGACTAAACAGTCCCAATATGGACCCTTGAGGAGCTGGTCTCCCCTTGGACATTGAGTCAGTGACCTCAACTCTTTTAGCGTGGCCACCAGGTCTGTCTGTCAAATCCACATCTCTCCAGTTTACAGGCAAGGATTTTGTGTAGGACAGTGTCAAATTCTTTGTCCAGATAGATGATGTCATTTCCTCTTCCTTCCTCCATCACCACTACAACCCTGCCAGAAGGCCACCAAATTTGTTGGCAGTGCCAGGTTAACAGTCAGACTCAATGGTCTTGAAGTTCTTGTCCAACCAAAAAAAGTCTATAAACTGGTTCTCATTACAATTTTCTCTGGGTTCCTGCCTATACTGAAGTAACTGAGGAGTTAAAATATATATTTATCACGCTGCACTTAAACCTCCAGAACTAGAAGTGATGACAGAGATCATGGTGGGTAAAAGATTTTCACTAGTCTTCTGCTCAATAAATCTCACAGAATTTTATGATGCTGAACCTGAAGGAGATGAGAACAAGATTTACTTGGGATTTCACCAAGATTTCAAGAGCATCTAGTTAAAATTGTTGGCACACTGACAGTGGCTTGTGAAACCTCTCAGTCTCTTTGCACTGTATCTTCTAACTTTATTTAAAATCTTTTTTCTGTATCACCATAGTCAATACATCTTTATTTTAAATTCATAATCCTGTCTTTATTTTCCAAATCTTTATTTTACTTGAATGTGCTGTTACTAAAAATCCCATCTCTGGTATGTTCCAGTGTACAGTCTACCATTTGTCAAGTACCTCTTTTCCATTCTTGTGTAAAATTTGGAATTGAGAATTATATTAACCTATGCATCCCATAAGGAATTACAATGGGCCTGAGAAGTTTTTCTTCTGTTCTTTAAGTTAAAACTTGTGAGTCAGCTCGAAGGCAGAAAATCTGTCACAATCTTAAAATGTCCACTTATAAAGATTCTGCATTGAATTGACTCTCAATGTTGGAATTTGTTTGATTGTAATAATTCTTATTTGAATTTTGCATATGCATATTTTTGGCTCCTACATGAATTTCCTACTATTGTAGAATTTTATGCATTTTTCAGACTATATTTTCTAAAGCACTTCACAGTTATATTTAAATGTGGGGGGGTTTGCTTCTTTTGATTCATATGTTTATGCATTACGTACAGAAAACAATATTTTCATTCTGTTATCAGGTGAGATTTTTTCCTTTTCAGCAGTTTTACACACTTTATAGTCAAAATAAAAGTTTGCTGGTGAAACTACAGGTTTTTTTACTAGTGTTTTATTTGTTCCACTACCTAAGGAGTACTTTTGAGGACTCTGCTCCAAGTCAGTAAAAACCGACCTAATTCAAAAACTTTTGAAAACCCCTTTATGTGTTCCCAAGCTGCTCACCTTGTGTGGCATCTTCTGGATTTGCTCACAAATGACATTCTTTGCACTTGCCAATTTTGGTGACTTCTTGTAGTATTAACATAGCAAATCGGGTTTGGTTTGAGGTAGGTTTAACTACTATTTTTTTCAAGAACTCCTTTTGAAGCATACACTATACCTGTACTTTTCCCTTTCGTGTTATCTTACATGTTACGTGCAAAACATAATTCTGCATGGATCTTGTTATTTCTCTCTGTTGTCACATGGCATCAAGTGTTTGGAGCATGAGCACACAGTTAAGGGCTAGGAGAAAAATCAGTGCATAAAACAAATGTGCCAAAGCTTGTATTGGAAAATTTGGACAGCCAATAATGAGAAGAAAAGAAATATCATAGAGTGGTTTCATCGTTGTCTTGAAGAGAGAATAAAGTTCAGAGAGGTAAAGTCAAACCACAAATAATTTAATTTATAAAGAGAAGAACAGAATACCCACATTGCACATTTTCATCTAAAAACTAAGTATCTAAAAAAAGGCAACTTGGGCCATCTAATGGCTGCCTTCTGCTGTTCTGTCCATCAATAATGAATGCAACCATACATTTTAAAAAAATTATTAATTTGGGGACTTGTAATCTTTCATAGGAAAACTACATATTTATAGGACTTAAAATTCTGTTGACAGTGGCTACTAGCTTTTATTTTAATGTGACACATAACAAGGCAAGCTGCAATGGGCTTCATATGGAATTACAAATGCAACAAAAATTGAAGTCAAAAAATGAAGTGGTTATTCCACATGAGTTGTTCATGATGAGCCTGTGATTTTACCTTTAGAGATACTGGCAGCATAAACAGTGCCAGGGGTGGCAGGTTTTCATAAGAACCTCCCACCTGGGTTTCTGTGATTGAATTGAAGAGCTGAAGGAGGTTTAGCATATTTCATGCAAGACGCACGTGAAGTGACTGTGCATCAAGAGTATGTGCTATAATTTATATGTATGAAAGAACAGATACAGCTGCAGTAAATAAAACTATCCTTTTTTATTTGATAGCTGAAGACATTATTTCACTGTACATCATACAGGGACAGAGGGATTAAGTAGGGGAGGAAGAAAAATCACAGAAACTCTTTCTTAAACAAAATCAAAAATAAAAATAGACAAGTACCTTTTATTTCCCCCCAAAAGGAGAAGACAGAAGGCAGCACCTGTGTATTTCTGAAAGCACCATTGTTCCAGCTTGTATTGCTTTTGGAAGAATGTACAACCACTGTGTTAAAACACACCTTACTGAAACCTTGGTTGAAAGGTTTGTCCGTGTCTGCATTTCTTCTTCGTTCGTGATTTCGTCCTCAGCTGTCTGTGCGGGATGTGAACCGATGGCGACACACGGTGGCACTCTCAGGGCCCTTTCATGTTCTTCCCTGCTCTCTGTCCCGCCTGCATCCTGCAGGAGGCTGGCTCGCAGTACCCAGGAGGGCCAGGAGGGCCCGGGGGCCCGGGGACCCCCGGCTGCCCGGCCACCCCAGGCGGACCTCGGTCACCGTCACGGCCCTCCTGCCCGTAGCTGGCTTTGCCTGGTTCACCTGCAAAAGTGGATGCAGGGATAAACTTTGGCAGCATAGGACTTGCATAGCATAATTAGCACCCTGTCCTTAAAAACTGGATGAAGCTGGTTTTTCACTGCTCTCAGGGTATTCCCAAGAGGGGTGCCAGCTTACAGGGACAATTTTCCTCTACCTGACACCCAATCTGTGGTTACACAGCTACAGCAATGAAATTTCAGTCCCAGTGCCCTCCAGGTGTACTAGTGCAGGTCTGCTGCTGTACAAAGCTCTGCAGGATGCTCTACTCAGCCAACCCTGCTGCCAAGACCTAGGGCAGGGTAGATGCTACTTGCTAACACAGAATTTCCAGAATTTCATTAGCTCTCTGGAAAAAGAAATACCAATATTTTTTTTCCACTCAGGTTGTTGGGGAAATATGTGTAAAGATTTGAACTCTGAGCACTGAAGTAGTTTTTACTTCAAAATCTTCAACGAAGAAAGGAAAAACAGTGATTTCAGGAAGCCTCTTCCAGTGATTGATTTCTACAGAAAACACCTGTGAGTTACACAGACATCCGTGGGATCAGTAAATACAAACTAATTTTTTTCTTTTTTCACAAGAGAACAAATATGAGTAGTTCATCTTGCCAGATAAACACAGAAGTGTACTAAAGAAATATGATGGAAGTAACATGTTTATTTCATTCGCTGGCCACTAGAGGCCAGTTGTGCTTCAGCCATCAGCAGGAATCTCTCCTGGAACCATGTTATATAACACTGCAATTAATTACCACAGAAATAAAATAATCTCCTAAATTATGACTGGAGATTTTAAAGACTGCTATGCCTGCCAGTGAGATAATCTGGCGGTTATGGCCTTTTTTGTTTATTTTCATATATAATTATATGTGTACATAACATATAAAAGATACATTAAAAGAGGCGATTTTTTTCATGCGTAGGTAGTTGCCTCCTTTTTTAAATGCTTTCTTTACAATTTTTCTAATCTTTCTTTACATTTTTTCAGTGATTATTCTAATCACTGAAATAAATGAGGAGGTGGCTTTTTGTTTATTAGTTTTTAAGCCTGATTTCTGACTGAATCACCATCTATGAAGTAAAAATTACAAAGAACTGTAATTTCAGAGTTTATTGATTAATGGACTCCTTTTATCTTTTCAAGGCAGCTTGAAGTATCAGTTCTGAGCAAATTTTTACTATTTATCTTCTCTATCTTCACCCTCTTATATTTACCTGGAAGACCTCTTGGTCCAGGATAACCTTTCAGTCCTCTGCCTGGAAATCCTCTTTCTCCTCTTTCTCCTGGTTCACCTAAAGCAAATTCATGACACATTAGTTACAGTCTGCCAGGAGTATCATTTTTGTAAATCCCCTTTCAGAAGTGAACAGTTAATAAGCAGAGAATTCAGCGGGCTATATATTTTCTTAGCATCTTTCAATGATGTCCTGGCACAAAACTGTGTAAAATGTTTAGGATTTGATTAGGTTTTTTCACCCATTTGAGTGACACTAAGAAGGAGACAGGTTGGGGGGGAAAGAAACCACCTAGAGCTGGGACAATAAGTACCACATGAAATATGTCACAGCCCATATGTCAGGAATAAACCAAAGTCACAGGATTTCAGGATATTTGGGATACAGACTGACACTACTGGCTTCTGCAAAACTATACAAGCTCAGTTAAGAAGTAAAAATTCTCAAGTGTTGATCCTCGAGACAGCCAGTGCAGAAGAGACAAAAGGTGGCTACAGAGATGACAGTATTCTGTTGATATTCACATAAGGCATAGCTTTACCTTCACAAAATGATTTCTCATATAATAATGTAATGGAGACTTTCCTTTGGTAGACACCCAGAGTTTCTTCAAGCCCATATCTTGCTCCAAACATGAATCATCTTAGTAAGAAGAAGCGGTTTTTGTTGCTTCGGTTGCAAAGTTCAAATTCTGTTCACTGTTATCTATGAATCTATCAGAACCAGGAGTTTTCACGTTGGCTGCCATGTACCATCATTGTAGCTCTTGCACATGAGAGCATTCACCACTTCCCTTGTATCTGTAATGGTATTGCAAGGTTTACTCTAAGGTAACTCAGAATTTGATGACAGCTATGATAGCTTTTTGTTAGTTATGATAAATATTTTGCTTGTTTTGGGGAGGGTTTAATGCTCTGTTTAATTTTTTTTCATTTAATATTAATACATTGTAGCCTGCTGTGTGTTGAATCAAATTTTGCATATCCCATACATCACCTGTGTATTTCTTATTTTTGTTTCTTCTGCAGATGACATTACATTGAATTAAAACAGCAACAAAGATCCAGAAATTATGCTGTTAAGTTTTGCTTTGTTTGTATTCTGTTCCTTCTCTCAAAGGTTTTCCAAATTTCACTTTCAAATAAACCTTGAATCAAAAGTAAACACCCTACTCCAGCAACAGCCCAGCTTTTTGCAGAAAGACAATTTTTAATAAGTCCTTTTTGGAAAACAAATCAAAACCACTGCTGAATAAAAACTAAGACATACATGGTTGCCGTAAGACTTTGCAGAAAATTCTACCCTGTAATTCTTTGGAGGAGAATAGTACCTCTCAGTCATGAACAGAAGAGATTTACCTAGATCGAAGATTTTGTGTAAAATGTAAGTCAATTTTATTATGGATTTGTCCTTTCTAAAGAATCAATAGACTCTGGCACCTGAAATGATGTTAAATGGCTCAAGTATTATATGCAAATAAAAAGGTAGATAATTATCAGTCCTTTGTAATGTGATAAACTGGGTGTGCTTAGAAAAGTAGACTGGATTTTAGTGATGTGACTGCTTACATCAGCTCTTGGGACCATGAATCTTGGAGAAGTTAGGTCAACAGCCAGGCTGAATGGGGCAAGGAGAACCACTGCTGGAATCACACGTGGTGTGTCATCAATGACTTGTACAATGTGAGAAGGGACAGGCATCTGCCCTGAACTAGAAGGAAGCAGCTGAGTCCTAATATTGATTCTCATTCTCATGGACTTCTGAGGTTTTGTGGTTTTTTAGGTGCTGAAAAGCAGATTTCTAAACAAGTATTTCTGAAGGCAATGAGCCCTTTAATCACTGTGGTAACTGACACACCAATAACCAATAGCTTACATTCCTAACTCAGGATCCTGTTAGGACCTCAAGTGTGTACAGCATACATCCACAACCTGTAAACCAAGGAAGGGGGCAACAACAGCAGCAAGACCAAAACAAACAAAAAAACCCCAAATAACCCCCAAAAACCAAAACTAATGCAGTCACCAAGTGAAAGCCAGCTGGAGAATTTCTTACCTTTAGGACCTTTACGACCAATGTCACCAGGGGGACCTTTCAGGCCAGGCAGGCCACGGGGGCCAAGCTGACCTGGGAAACCATTTTCACCAGCAGGTCCTGGAGCACCTGGAGGCCCTGGTCGGCCAGGAAGACCTGGAGCACCAAATTCTGGCCTCCTAAGGCTGGCTGCTAGCTGAGCCAATTGTTCTGCAACGAGCAGGAGGACAGAGTTATGGAGTAAGTGAACAAGAATGAAGAGATTCCCATGATCACTGAAGAAAATGTATGTTCACTGGTACAGGAACTGACAGATCACACTACAGCACCTTCCTTTTTTACTTTGCTATTTACAAAGATCATTACATATAAGGTATTCTCTTATTATAGAATAAGATATTCATCCTATTTATAGAGGGTCTTTTTTAAATACCCTGCTAAGCATTATCAAGAACAGTGAAAACTACTGAAAATTTTTAAAACATGAGCAGCAATTTCATTCAGTAAACTCTTAACATTACAGAGGCATAATAACCCAAAAGACATCTTCAATAGCAAGTAGTAAAAAATTTCTTCTGTGTTTATAGTGCAGCATAAATTTCTCATCTCAGTAATATCCATGCACCCAAACATATTAGAAAATCTTTAAACTTCTGTGTGTGTCAAGAACTCAGCAAATTAGGGTTAATTTAGAGTATCTCTGTATTGCTTTAATTTTAAAGTATGTTATCTCCAGAAACCTCTTTGCACTCCTCTTCACCTATTTTGCACAGTTTGTTTGCTGAAATCTAATAGCAAATAAAAAAGGCTAAAAAGCTTTCAGTGAAGCTTGTACTTTTATGTATGTAAACACAGCAAGTGATTTGAATACAAAATGTATTTATTTCACACAGCTACACTGGACTATGGCCTGCTTAAAACAGCAGTAGTGTGCAATCAACAGGCATTTTAATGAGGCTACAAAATATATATAAATAAGGAACTTCCTCTTACTGTGTCCACATTCACATTTTCCACCATGTCCCCTGCTGAGGCCATGCAATTTGCTCTGGGTAAGCATGGGGGAAATCTTGGTTGCCCTCACAGAAACAGCTGATCCCAATTTAAACGCACAAGAAACATCAAATGGTTTTTGGCATATTTACCTTGCATGACTCTCATGCAAACCTGCTTTATGTGCTGATCACTTGGTTCTTTTCCCTAGGATTAAAAAAAGAGGGTTTTAATAAAACAGTTGATGTCACACTTACATTTTATGAGTATGCCTGATTCAAAAAAATGCTGTCAATAAACAGCTGTCACACTTTAACCCCAGCTGCCAAACACCACACAGCTGCTCACATCCACAGTCAACACTCGTGGAACAGGGGAAGAAAAAGAAGTCTAATAAATGGAAAGAAGAAGAAGAGGAAAGAGTAGGAAAAAGGGGAAGATGAAGAAGAATACGAAAATAAAATACAAAAGAGACAATGATAGTGCAAGTGGTACAAATTAAAGCAGTTGCTCACCACTCCCACATCCCTGCTTACATGGCCAAGTTTGATGCTACATGGTATGGGATATCCCTTTGGCCAATTATAGTCAGCTCTCCCAGCTGTGCCCCCTCCCAGTTTTTTGTGCACCTTCAACCCACTCACTGATGGTGCAGTGTAAGGAGCAGGAGAAGGCTTTGATTCTATGCAGTGTTCATGAGTAACTGAAACATCACAGAATGGCTTGGGTTGAAAAGGACCTTTGAAACTATCTAGTTCCAACCCTCCTTCTCAGGTCCCCCTTTTAACCTGGCCTTGAACTCTTCAGGGATAGAGCATCCACAACTTCTCTGGGTGACCTATTAGTACCTCTCCATTCTTGCAGTGAAGAATTTCTTCCTAGTATCTAATCTAAAACTATGCTCTTTCACTTTGAAACCATTACCCTTTTTCTTGCTCCCATCAGCATGCTACAAAGATTATTTTCAGCACAAATCCAAAATATAACCCCATACAAGTCACTATGAAGAAATTAAACTCCAACTAAAAACAATCCATGAGTCACTAAAAGGTGTTCCAGTTCCTGCAAGTGCAACTATTCCAGCTGATGTGAACTTAACTAGCAAGGTAAAATCTGAGTGATGCTCCTTTGTATCAAGCACAGTTTGGTTTCATGCACACTACAGGGGTGAGGTGGGCATAAAAAACAGAGCTGAACTGAAAGCTGGGGCCCCAAGGATGTAGCTGTGTTCAACCCAGGACTGCTCTGGTGTACACCTGTGTCTGATGAGGGGCATGCTGTACTTCAGCCTGCTGCGGCACTTCAGTTTGGCACACGCACATGCAAAACAAGGAGCGGTGTGAGTGAGAGATAAAGGTTCAAAAGATACCAATGTCATGAAAACAGTACTTACAGCTGGACCTTCACTGCCAGGCAGGCCTGGGGCACCCTGCTCACCCTGCAAGCCTCGTGGTCCAGGTGAGCCACGTGGCCCTTCCATGCCAGGGAGCCCCCGACTCCCCTCAGGCCCGCGGGAACCAGGGTCTCCAGGATTACCAACCTGACAAAGAAAAGAGGAATTTCAATAGAATGCTGTACTAGTGATAGACTCATTCTCACATATCAAAATGGTGACAGGAGCTATTCACAAATGCAAAGAAATGACTGCTGAAATGCAGCTGTTCAACGGAACATCTTTTTAAAGTAAGCAACTAGTGTCAGTAGTTGCATGTTTTTTAAGAGGTTCTCTACTCTTACAGGGGAGAAGTGGAAAAATAATCTATTCTGTCAAAACAGGTAAATCAGATAGTAACACAGGTCAATCAAATAGTGACATACTCAAGATGGCTCTCTGCCCTTGTGTATGTCAACATCGAACATTTCTAGACATTAAGTGTTGCTTAAGGTATGAAAATTCCAGGTCCCTTTTTGCTCCAAATGCCTTTCACGTCCTTCTCTAGAGAGTACCACGGTGTGAGCCTCTACTGTGTAGCCCAAGGCTGTTTGGGAACACACATTTTTGCTTTGTTTACTCTGCCAGAGCTAGTTCTAGTGCCTGCACTGGAGTTTGCTGGCAGAGGGGAAGGAACATCCTCCCACCAACTGACATTGACAAACTGCCTGAACAGATGCAGTGCTGCCTTATTTCACTCAGGGAAGGGATAGAAAGCTATTCCTGACCCTGGGGAATGAAAGGATTGATGTGACTATGTCAACATATCCACTTCAGTACACTGAGAAAACAAAGCTATTGCTTCTGCTCCAGTAATTTTACTAAGAGTTATTAAATACCATGCAGAGGGTGACCTATTCCAGCAGGCACCTCTGAATTACTGTATTGGGTTTGAGCAGCAATGTTCTGATAGCAGGGGGCCTATAGGTGTGGCTTCTCTAAGAAGCTGCCAAAAGCTTCCCCATGTCCAGCAGAGCCAACATGAGCCAGCTCTGAAACAGACCTACTGGCCAATGCCAAGCCAATCAGTGATGTTAATAAAGCCTCTGGGACAACATATTTAAGGAAGAAAAAATTATTGCCCAGAAATAATTGCAGCCAGAGAAGAGCCAGGTGAGAATATGTGAAATGAACAGCTCTGAAGACACCAAGGTCAGTGCAGAAGGAGGGGAAGGAGGTTCTCTCCTTTTGTCTTACTTCCCATTTCCTACTCTGACTCTGATTGGTAATAAATCAGTTAATTTCCCCAAGTCTATTTTGGCCATGACTGTAACAGGTCAGGGATCTCTCCCTGGCCCCTTATCTGGGCCCATGAGGTTTTTTTGTATTTTCTCTTCCTTGGCCAGTTTTGAGGAAGGGAGTGGCAGTATGGTTTTGTTGCACACCTGATGTCCAGTCAAGGTCAAACCACCACAGTTGCTTTCAGTACAAGTTAATTTACTCCTAATAACCAATAGTAATAATAACAATGAAAAATATGGCACAAAAGAAGAAAAAAAATCCACCTAAAAAGCAGGAAAAAAAAATCCTACATATCCATAACTTCCCAAATCTACTGGGGGAAAAAAAAAAAGAGAGTAACACCCTCTGAAAGAGATGCTAAACAACAAACTGCTCAGCTGTGGTATCAGTTAAATCCACAAGGTGAGACCATTTTGGTTCCAGCTGTGCTGCATCCCAGACAGCCGATGGCTGCCCCTATCAGAACAAAACCCAAAGAGTATGCTTTGATAGATACAGTAAGGAGACAGAATAATTGCTTTTATGGACTACACAACTGGGAAACCATCATTCCTTTCTCTGCAGCCTGGTGAGTTATCAGGTTCCCAGACAGATTACTCATTCTTGTGAGGGTGCTCACTGAGATACTCTAGGCTCTCATCAAGACCAGAGGATTTGAAAAATCTAAGTGGATAAAATTGTGGATTTCTCTTCTAATCTATCTCTTCCTCATGTCCTTCTTGTAGGATCTTCATCAGCAGTAAATACTCTTTAGCTTGCATTTGCTTAGCCCAAAAGTTACCCAGAACACTAATACCACAAGCACAGGATTTTTTGTTATGCTCAGCCTCAGTTCCCCATAGGGAGAACTGTTGGCATTTTAAAATCACAGCTCATACTGTCAGATGCTGTAACAATCCAACTCTTCAGTGATCCTGAAATAAAAGAATGAATTCAGCTCTCTGGTTATTTTTTATGTGACATACAAATCCCGCTCACCTTCCACATCAAAGTCATCATTTTGCAGTAAAATAAAACAAAACAAATAAAAATAAGATAAAAATACAATAAAAATAAAATAAAGGAAGCTGGGCCATAAATACTTCTAGGGTCACAGACATCACAATCCTGCTGCCAGCTTTTTAACAGTGGCACGCAGCCACTGTACTGAGCCTCCTTTCTATCCAACACCTACTGTACAAAGGGTGCCTTCATTTTCTTGAAAAAAAGATTTGTTGACCAGAAAACTGCTGCTGAATGATGCTTCTCTTTTATGGAGTTAGAATCCAGGAAACTAATTCCTTTTCAATTTTAATATTAACTGTATTCAAAATTTAAACAGAAGAAAATCTGCTAAAACACATTCCATTTAACTGCAATAAAGAGGTCAGCTTGTTATTTGCATTTTTCTTTCCTTAAATTTCTCCTTTCTTAAAAGAGAAAACCATCTATATGATCTACTAGATCTCTATATTTCTGCAACAATGCTATTCATTATACTTACAGCTCCCTTTGCTCCTGGTAATCCCATGTCACCCTAAAAAGAAGACAAACTATATTAGAAGAGAGTCTCCTTACCACAGACATTACAAAAGCAGCAAATGTGACACAATGTTTTTTCAATTAAAAAGAAATTTCATATATTGAATTGATTTATGCAAAACTGCCCCACAAATAATTACAATTCCTTTGAGAATAAAACCTTTCTTTTGAGTGGGTTTCATACAATTCCTTTCTCAAAAACTTTTCTGTAAGGTTCAAATGAGAAAGCATGTTTATTATAACTGGTTTTGTATTGCTTCTCTTGGAATTAGACCTGTGGCTCTAGCCTCTCAAACACAGCTACACCAGAGGACAATCTTAGATAGATTTCTTGGAAACCTTTAGAAGAAGGATTTTCTAGTTTCTACAAAGTGACAGAACTATGGATATTGGGGCTGTGTTAGTGCTGAAAAAACTGCAACAGAAACTACCTAAAGTTCTGTGAAGAAGCCAAACCCCTACAAGTTCCTATTTCCAGCAATCTTTCTCCTGGCTTCAACAATACTAAAATCCCTTGATCATCTGACTGAGAATATCAATCCCACTATTCAGGAATTTTTAGGTTTTCCGCTCACATTTAAGGGTTTTTTTCTAAAAACAGAACCTGTACATTTCGGTGCTTTCAAAACACCAGGAATAGAGTAATTAGGCAAACAGAACTGCTGTGCTCTAGAACTGCTGTGCTCTGCAAGGGCCAGTTGGTATAAAACTGAAATGTGCCTTTCAGTGATGTAAACACAATGCTTGAAGCACTCCAACAATACTATGTATTTTTAATTTAAAACAAAAACCTAGTATTATATCGAGTAAAGGGGAAAAAAGTGCCTTACTAAGTCACCCTTTTCTCCTCCATCTCCTTCTGCTCCAGGTACACCCTATATCAAAGAAAGACAGACTGTCAGCCTTCAAATTAAGTTAACATTATGTAACATTTGGTACTGTGATGTTGAAGTCCCATGATCTTTAATATGACTTACCTGTTCACCCTTAGGTCCTGGTTCACCCACTGAACCCTAAAACATTAAAGATTAAAAATAAAAAGAGAATAAGTGTTCAGAATTTTAAAGCTCAGATTCTAAAAGCACACTAAATGTTATTTGAGCCTAAATTTCACATTCATGCAAGAGACTTTTAAAGTTGCAAATTTTTAAGAATTACAATGAAAGCACTTAAATCTTACTATGTCATTTATGTGACAGAGTGAAGACAAGTACTAGTATGGAACATATAATCCACTACCACACTGCACAGCACAGATTCTGACTGTCCAATGGTACATCTCCCCTTTACAGAACAAATGCTCTTGCAGCTGCTACAGATCTGCCCTGAGAATTGCTTAGAAGCTACAAGTAAATAAATCCAGTAAGTGCATCACTTTTTCTAGCACCATTATATATTCCATATTGCTGTAGGCTATACTAGCCCTGCTAATGGGGGAAAAGCAGAGAGACAGCCACGAGTACAGCCACAATCTTGTACTGCATGCTGTTTAATTCTCAATGTCTTTTAGCAAACCTGTGTCTAGAATTTTGATCATTGTAGTCAAAGCTGAAGGGTTTGTATCTTAAAGGTAATATTCCCTTTTAAAAAGAAATTTTATTATATTTCATCTTAGAATCCTTTAACAAAACACATCCACGTAGACAGGCAGGAAACAAAGAGAAATAAATTCATGACCCAATTAATTTCAAACATATGCAATTTTTATCTAGAGCAAAACTACTACGTTTTTAGAACAGTATATCATTTAGGAAAATCTTTTTGGATTTGTATTCTGTTAGAAAACCAGTCACACCATCCTTTTAATATTCTTTCCAGTCTGTGCATGTTCAAGGATATGCATTACAAATGAACTATAACTGTATGTGATAATCCTGGGTTTTTTTTGTAAAACAGACAGAGATACAGCAGTTTCTCTCCCATTTCAGAGATCCATTTAATTCACATAAGATATAGGCACACAGACTGGTATAGCTTTTACAGCTTTTACAGAATTTAATGAATTCTGACACGTTTTCATGTTCTTGAGGATGAAGAGCTAATACTAAATTATCCACAAAGCTAAGCAGTATAAATGACAGAACTATTTAACATTCCAACTTTGTCAAACAACACTGAAACTATTTTGTCTGAAGTGTTCTCAACATTGTGCCTTGTTAAGGTTTTCCAATTACATGAAAAAGACATTGGTTTCCAACCTAACATTATTTTGGGGGTTCTTTTTCTCTGCTTACTCTTCCTTATAGCAATAAAACTGCCAATAGATAAAGCTGACATAGAAGAATCTATTGCTTTTGTGAGCCTGTCCTGCAGTGTTTGTATATGCAAATATAAAAATCACAACTGAAACTACTGGAATCAATTTGACATTGACTCCAAAAATTGCAATGGAGGAAATAAGGCAAGATGTCAAACTATGAAAATACTCACTTTTATTGACATACAGCCTATCTATTTTGCAAGAATCCCTCTCAAATAATACACAAGAACTCTTTGGAAAACTGCCTGACAGCATGATCCAAAACTGTACCAGGGGCTCCTTTTATTACTTAGCAGCACAAAGGATCATGTTGCAGTGCCAAGGTCTGGCACTTAGCTTGGTGCTGTTTAACTGACTAAAATAGACAGAACCTGAGTGTATGAAACCAATCCAAAATACATGAATCAGAAGCAGCCTAAGTGGTGAATGCTGGGTCTGGTTCAGGCTCCAAAAGAGGCAAAGGCTTAGGCTGTGACCTCCTTTTCCAACCTGATAACCCACCCAGGCACAGGGTGACATGGTGAGGATTGGTCCATGTGGGCTTAGAAACAGGAACACCAACCCTGCTGCTAGCACATGATATTACACCTGTAACATTCAATCATTTTTATACCCATTGAATTTTGTCAGCTCTCACTTTTACATATTACTTCAGTAAAAATAATTCTGGTGCTATCTTTGGTGGTGATTTTTTCCTCAGGTGGAATAAATCCTGCATGAAAACAAGATGTCAACAGATAGCACACAATATTTAACAGCTTTGGGATCAAGAATGACTACTGATATATTAAATTCATGAATTCTACAGGCTTCTGGCTGCTATTTACATCAACTCTTACCATGCACATATAGTTATGTAATAGAACTTTATAGGATTCCTGTGTACAAAACCATGAAGTTTTGAAATCAGAAAGTAAAAAAAGGTTACTTCAGCCTAGAACTTACTCCTAGAAGGGGCTGACCCAAAGGCTGGGGTTAACAGGCTACAGAGATGCCTATTTCCAACCTGACAAGGTTGTTTGTGTAAGACTGATGCAGTTGCAAAAGCTGAAGGGAAGAGGAAGGATAGAGTGACACAACACTCCTCAGGCTTGTAACTTGGAAGAGATAACTGCAAGTCAGTGCTGCTGGCAAGGCTGCAGCCATGCTAAACATGTCCCAGAAAATTCACTACAACCTCCATGCAACTCGAAAATAGAATATGAATCAAGGATACAAGCGGAGAGCTAAAAAGCAATTACAGGATGAAATAATTCCTAGCACTTTACACTTTAAGTTATTTGCACAGAGCATTAAATTGACCTCAGGTTTTAAACAAGGTCCAGGCATAAGTTACTGTCATCTGCCAGTTAGATACTCAGAAACCTCCTGGCTGTAGCCTGGATCTCTCTAGGTCTGTTTACAGCATCAACATTCTACTTTTTATCCTAGAGATCCAGATGGTTTATATGGCAAATGGGGAAAATCAAGCACCTTTGGAGGGAGGTTTTCAGCACTGCAACAAATATTAGGGATTTTCCTTCTACCTTTGCTTCTTCAGTACCTACAATCTCCCTCTGGAGAAGTCTCAAATATGAATCATTACCAATCTAATAAAAAGAGACTGCTTTATGTCAATACTTACATTTGACTAGAAACATGTCCTCATCTCAGCATTAAAAGAAAACCAAACAAACATGAAAAAAAATACCTCACCAACATCAAAGACTTAGAAGATTGCTTTTAAGTACCTGAATAGCTTTTTCTTTTTTAAAGCTGCCAAAAACAACAGCAAACCCTATCCAGAAACCCTATGACGCACACTGGGAGCATACCAAGAGCAGGATTCCTCTGTTCAGCTAAGACATTCCACAGCAGTTATACCCACATCTGACTAACAGTCCAATAGTGCCCTGGTTGGCAGGAGGATGTAAGAGGCACTGCACAAGTGTAATTCATTTAATACTCATGTAGACATGCCTCAAGTAAGGCACAGTAGAGAATATTTTTATATCAAAGATGTCAGAATTTAGGCAAGTGAATTCCATCCTTTGTAGTCTCCTACAGCCAAGAGAAGATAAGAAGCATCTCTGGCTTTATGCACTGTCTTCACTAACATATATTGAGCAAAGCAAGATATATTCTGCAGTTATTGGGCCCTGGGGCTCAATCCTTCCTTCTCAACAAAATACTTGAGGAAGTATTTATATCCTGTAATTCTGCATTTATGCATAGGTGTCTCAATAGTTGCACTAGCATGTGCATTTCCATAGGAGGCCCTAAGACATGTAACAGGCATCACTACTGCTGTAGGTAGGAGTTGAAGCTGCAAAGCTCTATAGTGACCACAGATCTTGACTGATCACTTCATATCTGGCTGTGTCAATGATTCACAGTACAATTTAGGTCTTTAAATGATTCAAATTTAAAAAACTAAAATAATTTATATATCACTAATCTTATTTCAGTCCCCTAAGTGGCACTGTCAAGACTTTTCCTTTACACATTTATGAGCTACAAGCAGTTAATGGGCACAGAGAGCACCACTTTCAAGCAGTTAAATATCTACATACAAAACAAGAAAACAGATATTAATTCATGGAAAAACTGAAAACAGTGCTCAACTTGTTGTGTTTACTCCTGACACCAAGCTGCATGTACAAGTGCATTCCTTACCCGGTCACCTTTACCACCAGGAAGGCCTGGAGGACCAGGCAGTCCAGGAAGTCCAATACTACCCTGGGGACCCTGTGAAAATAAGCCAAGGATGTAAACTTAGCCAATCTTGTTTAGAATGAACAACTAAGGGTCATACCCTGAAGCAGATAGGGCAGAACCTTATTCACAGAACAGACTTAGCTTGATGAAAGAGGATTATCTGATGCAAATTAGGCTGATCCAAAGTATGGCGCTTTAAACAGAATCTTACTATGAATTTATTGCTGACAATCCCAACAGAAATGACTTACAGAGTTTTCTACCCTCCAGTCCCTCAAAGACAGACTGGTTCTCTTAAAAATCCTTCCCAAGATCTTGCACTCTGCGATTTGCACATTCCTCTGTAACAGTAGGCTCTTTCAGCCAAGACCTCCCCAGCTATGCTTCTGACTGATTCTGTGTAAATACTGCTGGAGCTCTGGTAAAAGGTGGCATTCATAATGTGCTCCATTCATTAGTTTCACGTAGCTGCTAGCAGAAAGGCAGTCTCTCACTGCTCCTGCTCCCAGGAGCCCACACAGGAGTGTGCCGCTCAGCTTTGCATGTCATAGGATTTATGGGCTTATCAAGTAGAAGAAAAAAGTCACACACATCTCCATGTAATTTAAAACAGCATTTTCTAATATTAGCACAGTCACAGAGGACTGAAAAAGAAACTGAACCACCACTCATTTCAATGTTATTTTCGGTTCCCTGTATGGATAAATGGGTAAGTGTAGTTCAGATGATACTATAGCTCCTTGAAAGTAAACATGAATACTGAATATAGAAATAAACTGCTTACCAACTTCCCTGGTAAACCTGGAGGACCTGCAGGACCTGTCTCCCCTCTGCTACCCTGGAAGCAAAAACAGAGGGACAATATTATTTCCTGGAATTCTTCTTGTGATCTGGGAATAAAACATGATTTTTTTTTTCCTTAATATTAAGTGATTTACACTACTTAGCTGTTGGGTTTAATTGAAACTTCTTTTTCATAGTGCAAAAATACCATAGGCATTAAAACCAGTGAAACTTTCTGAGCAAACATTTTTAGTTAACCATGACATATAACCTTTACTTGGCATTAAATGATTCAAGTAAAAAATTTTGTTGAGCGATTAAGCAAAATGAAGTTCCCTTCATGGGATCACACCTGAGAGTTACCTGTCACAAACACAATCACTTCACTATGACAACTCTGGCAATCATGCTTAACTTTAACAGGCTTTTGCTTACTTTCATCACCTGAGCTCCTACATGACTACATATTTAAAGCACCTGATCTCTAATGCACAAATGTGAAAAGTGAATACAGAAGTAATGCTTAACAAACTCATTCAGGTTTAAAAAAAGTCTAGAGTGTTACAGGGAGAGGTAACTTTTAAAATTCACTATGTATAATAGTGATAAGCATAAATATGTGCTTTACTGCATCTTTATATCTTCACTTCAGACATGTTTATGCATTCAGATCATCATCATATTCACATTAGTGCTACAACTCTATGTCTTAATGCAGCCACTTGAATACACACTCTGGGTAAATCTGACATTGAGCCAAACTTGCAAAGATTTTAAACAATTTTCAAACTAAAGTACCTTCCTCAAAAGATTTTGTCTCTTATGGTTAAACTTTTCAGAACAGCTCAATAAGTTTTATAGCTTTACTCTCACATGTACAGACATATCCCTGGACAGATAAATTCAAACAATCTCCCAACACAAGCTTAGGTCTCATTTATGAAACTCTTCTTAAATTCACAGTGTGACTATGTAAGTGCCATTTGCAATAAAAGAAAGATACATTTAAGCTCATAAAATGTCAAGAAATTATGTTATTAGTTATTTGACTTAATAAAATAATATACAATGACATAGACAATTTTAGATTATATCAAAACTTAGCATTCTAGGGCTGCATGCAATGGATAATTTTAAATACAGGGGATTTTTTTCCTAACAAGGACAATATTGTGAAATGTTGTGGCATACTAAATAAAAGGAGATGGCAGACATGGCCTTTTACATTAGGTCATAAATGCAATGACAACTTCTCACACAAGCTTAGGAAAGCTAATTCTACAATTTAAGAAATAATTAGGTACCCTGGAGAGATCACAGAACCAAACATAAACAGACTTTTCAAATAATTTCCTTCAAAATATCCTATGGTGTTAAAATACCTATTACTTTAAAGCACTTTGCATAATTTCTAGCAGCTCCTTTATGTTGAAAAAAAAAAGAAAGAAAGGAAAAATGTCTCCTAACTCACCTTCATCTTACAACCCAGAAAATGCATTGCAATTTTATTTAATCACAAAATTCTGAACTACATCTCTGACCTGAAATGCTGCTATATTTCTGATGCAGGAAAGGCGAAGACTAAAATTACGATCAACATTAGAAACTTGTTTCTCATATCATTCTCATGAAACCCATAACAGTCATTCATTACCCATAAGAGTTATCGCTATGCAGAGATGAAACAAAAGCAGTATAATCCTTAGAGAATTAAAATCTTATAATAAACCTCTTAAGCATATCAAAAGTTCTGCTGTTCACACAATTTCATTTTATTTCAAATGCGGAAAAAATCTTTTGTCAAATGCCCGCCACAGGCACTTTGTCAAACAAAATGCTTTTCTAAGGAGGCAAAGAAGGAGGTTAGTTTACAGAAGACCAGAATACAAATGCATAGTATTTTTCCTTGTAAACACTGACATTATGTCTGTAAGGACAGATTATTTCAAACTATGGGCCACCACTGCAAGATCTGCAGCAGTGTTTTAGCAAGTAAAAGAGTAACTGGAGCCCAAAGAATGAGGAATCCCATCCCTGGCATAACTAGAAAGACTCTAATGCTTCCTCCAAGATATACCAGACTGAAATGGCCCTAGGATAGGTTATACAAGTAAGCTGCTTGCTCATAGTTCTGAAGGAAAAAGAGGCATCTTGAAATGTCCTCATGTAAACATTTAAAATGCAACATAAGTCACGTCTTAGAAGCACCTAACTTTCCCCACATCCTATAGGAGGGTTTCTGAAACAGCTGGTTCAGGTGTTGGCATCTGTTCTTGGCCAGATGAAATGTTCCTCTGTGCTGTAAGTCACTACGGACAGGAATTAGAGCAGAAGGCAGTTTGGCCATGTCCTCAGCCCACCTTTCTTATACAGCAGCCCTCTGTGCTCTGTGTAACTGCATAGCTTCAGGCCACCCACAAACCAACAGGCATGCAGCACTGGATTTAACAAAAAGACTGCCAGAATCTGTATGGTTTCATGCACTTTTGACACACTTCAGAATCTGTGCTCTTCCTAGAGGTGAAATGCTTAAGGAGGGAAAGAAGCCACTCTAGTTAAGACAGACCAACTTGCATCCATGCTGGTGAACATTCCATGCCTCTAGGAAAAGGCACATGGAAAATGATAAGTGTGAAATGGTGGCACAGCACTGCAATCTGAACATCACCAAGATGCAGCCCTTCCACAGCTCCTGTGGTAGATTTTGTGGTTAGCACAAAATTTACCTTCTCTTCATTTCAAGGCACGACAGCTGAGCCACTCAATATGTTTAAAGATTTGATGCCTTTCTCATAGATCTGTTATATTCAGCCTTTCAATGTAACATACATAAGACCACCTTACAGTATTTACAGCTGATCTTCCTTTAAGTTGTCTGGGATGGTTTTCATCCTCACTGAAATTTTGAAGACTTGATCCTTTTGTAGAATTCTCACAAACAGTTACAGAATGCATTTGCATGCTAAGAGAGTTTCACTGTCTTATTGATTTCCTGTTCATCAATTAAGTGGAACAATAATAAGAATGAGAATATATTCCAGGTAATTTGCATTTCACTTGGTTGCCCAGATAACTGAAACACTAAGTAGAATCAATTGAGAGGTAATCCACAGCATATACTGTAATATGTATCATATGTACATATGTAATATGTAACTCTTTACTTAAGAGTTTTTACTTTAAAAATTCGTCATTAATTATAAGTAATTTATTATATATTATTAAACATATGTCATAGGACATATATTTAATAATATGTAAGCCAAGAGAATTAAATCTGTGCAGAATAAAGAATAATAAAGTACATTTTGGATTTTTTAAACTTCATATTCAAAGTTTTTGCAAAATGTAACCCATTTATCAACTATATACTTATGAGACTTAAACTCACCAAATTTTTGTCATGCAAGATCTCAGAGGAAATACTCATTTAAGTTCAAGGATTTATCCGCAGAAGCATCAACAGGACTCTTTGACCCTCAATACAGTATTGAAAAGCATCCAAGTATGTAAACTAATGTTTGATAGAAGAGTAAATATACAAGTAACTTTCTCAGAGACTTTACTTAAATGTAACTTTGCCATAATTAAATTGTACTGCTGAGGATAATGGTAAGAGGTAGATGTAGCATGAAATGTTCTCTCCTCTTAACAAAGCCATGCTTAGGGCAGAAGCAGCAACTCACTAGCCATCCTTTCCTTCATAAGTGATACTGTGGCCAAGTGTAGAGGGCAAAGACCTTTCATTCTGACTGTGTCTGCAGTGTTAGCTGAAGTCCAGGACAGCTTTGGTACACTAGCTCCATAAAAAATCCATTTTTTTACCCAGGTTACAGTCTACACGGCTGAGGAGAAGCCAACACTGTGATATCCGCTGACATCCAGAGATCTACCATGCCCAAAACTCAAAGGAAGTTGTTGGAGGTGGAGGGGTAAACAAAGAGGTATCAGACAAGAACCTGGCCTGTTGTTTAGGAAGACAGGGGTGGATACCAGGAGAAGTGAAGAGGCTTGGAGCTTATAAAGTTTGACTGGGATATGTAGTCTGCAAGCATGACAGAAAAAGTGCTACCCTGTACAGACCATGCTGCAGAATTGGGCAGGGGCAAAAAGTTGTGCCACATTCATCTAGAGACTTAGGTTTGCTGGATAAAAAGTACCTGCCAAGATGGAAATGTGCTCTGCCCTTCTGACTCTGCTATAAACACTCTAATGTTAACTAACCCCTTTAGCTCTACCTTGAATGTAAACTATGATAGCACTTGTGGAACATGCCTGAAATTATGAATAAAAAACATGTCCACTAATTGCTAAACATAGCATATAAACTGAGACAAGGACATTTCATCCTACCATCCTACCAAGAGTTACAGAAAGTGACACATTATTTCTGTTGCAGTCATGTAAAAGGAATATGATAGAAAATTGACATTTTTGTTACTATGACTAAACGACTTAGGGTAATCAAAGTTACATTTCAGCATAGGCAGGACAGAAATATCTTAAAAGACCAGAAAATTATTTAGCTGAAAATGGCTTAAGATGCTGAAAACAGCATTCTCCTCTAACTTTAGGTTGTGTGACATTTGAGTAGTAAATCCAAGGTACTGTCCAGGTTCTCTCTTTATGGTGAAGGCACCTCCAGAGGTGAAGCCAGCCCAAATGACATGGGCCTCTCAGAAGTCTATCAGAGGGGCTATGGCACCAAATCTTGGGCAGCTGGATACTCAGTCTGTGTTGGTAATGCTGGGAAAACATGTATTATTTCCTAATTACAAAGCAACATGTATGAATGCTGCCCTGCATATACATGAAGTTTGCTCAGTTTGCTAGACATGTATTGAACTTTAAGTTATTACTTCAATTTTACAAGCTCTCTGCAAAACCACAGGGTGCAATACAGGCTCTCAAAATGTTAGCAATTTATAGGTTAAATAATTGAAGAAAAGCAAGGGATGAAAAAGCAGAGGCAGGGGTCAGTATTTTCTGCAGAAACTCAATTAGATTACTAAATCTCAACAAATATGAAAGAAAATGGTTAAGCAGCTTAGGGAGCATGACTAAATTCCACTGATTAGGAATGACACTCCCACATTTGAGAATTCCTTCCCTTGGCCCACCTGCCATGATGACTGACTTAGAAAGGTTTAAATCACAAATGAGTTTGGTAATTACTTGGATTGGTTAGAACAATGTGAAGCAAACATAAAGTTAACCAAGAGTGGAGAGGAGAATATATTCCATTTAGAAATAAAATGCAAAACTTCCACATTGCTCCAGTGGTTTTTCTAGTTAACTGAACACATGAATAGCAAAAGGGGTTTTTTTTCCCCTACCCACTCAGACGCAAGTTGAAGTTTTTTTAAGGAAAAGCAATAATAGACTAAAATGATACTTTTAAAAGCAAGTTTCTCCTAGAGATCTATGTCAGAGGTGAGGGAAAAGTCTCCTAATGCATGAGTTTGCCATGAGTTTTTAACTAGAGCTAGTAATCTTGTTTTCAAGTATTTAGTATTTCAAATATTTAGTATCTGCCCTGTGAAACTGTGAAAGTTTACAGATTCATAGAAGGCCAAATTCTGAATCTTCTGTTTAGCAACAATATCTTCCAGCTACATTCCAACAGCTGCTCAAAAATACAATACACTGAAATAACATGATTTATGACAGGGGACTCTACAAGTTATTTGGCAAACAGTACAAAAGTATTATTTGTCCCACAGAGCCACTGATGACAATGCTCCCTTGTGTAACCTTTCAGAAAACGACTTGAAGTAAAAAATTTCTCTCAAAAAATGTCTTTTGCGAGCAGAAAAAGCTGAAAAGCCCCGTGATTTTTAAATATAACATAAATGTGGGAATGTAGGTTTTCCCTAATGCAAATACCAGTCTGCTGGCCATTTTAGCAGAGTCAGCTTTGTTATCCCCTCACAGACCTTCCCCAGATGTCCTTTCCTCTGGAGTTCTGGCCCTCCTGGAGCTGCCAGCCATGATGTCTCACACAGTTGCAATGCAAAGAACAGGGGTAAGTGAAATAGGGGAGTGAAGAGGATTTCATGTGGCTGTTGCTGTGCAACCAACATACCAGGGGACTACAATTCCCCATATCCTGCAAAATATCAAGGTTTTTTCTTTCTCCAAGGAACAAGCCCAACCCTTCCTGACTTCTACCTGAGTCTTCTATAGCAAAAATAAAATGAAGAAAAGGGAGAGAGGAAAAAAGAAAAAACTGCAGATAATTATAAAGTGGATAATTCAAAATAAGAAGAACTAGGCCAAGAAAAATACCTGAAGAGTAACCATAAATTCCTCAGGCTTTGAAAGCCTTTGGTTGTGCAACTTTAGTCTAAAACAAGCAAGTGTTAAAACTGTGAAAAAAATTCAAATTAGGAAAGCAATGAAAAAATTATATATGAAAAATTCTCTTTAGAACAATTACAATTGAATTATAATTGCTTTTTCTCAACTTATTGCCAAATTGTCTAGTTTTAAAAGTTTGAAAATCATGCCACGTAGAATTATTTAACCAGCAGATTTATTTTTTTTCCCTAAAAATAGAAGGGCAGAATCTTAAAAGCTGAAGTTAAAATGTATCTGCTACATGTAGATGCTGCAGAAGAAAGAGAAAACCTTCTTTATTCTGCCCTTGAAATAAATATTGACTCAGATTAGACCAAAGCTCGCTGAAGTTCAGTAGTTCAACACTATGTCCTTCCTAAACAAAAACACCCTTTTTCTGTAGGTAAAGTGTTCCTAAAAAAAATAAAATTAAATTAGAGAGTTATTCCAGTCATATGCTGCCTGTAGTCTAAAGCTGCCTCTGATGAGAGCCAACATAGTTATTATCCAAGACTCTTCATAGCTTTAAGGGAACTACAGATGAGAAGAAGCTTACTATTTGATGGAACACATACAAGCTTACTTCATCATCAATAATTTACTTCCTTTCTCCATGTTGTATTGACCAAAAGTTTTCTTTCTATGCTTTGGTTCTAATCTTTACATGTTTTCCAAAATGAGTGCACTTTGTAAACACAGGGAAAATAAAGGCAAGGAATCCAGATATCTTGTTGGTCTCTAGAGTGATAAAAAGAAAAATCACTATTTAATGTGCTTTAAGTATTTCTGTTCATCTACAGGGTTACTAATAATTAACCTTGTGTGTCAACCCCTGTTCTACGGACTGCTGATTTTGTAAATTCATGTTCACATTGAAAGGATTAAAAGAATAGTTCAGCAGATTACAGTGCATTATCAGAGTGGGCAATTACTTTGGTCTGATTCAATTATAATTCTTGTTCCTGTCACAAGTGTACAGTATCAGTCTAAGAACAGGGCTGAAAATCTTTTCAAGTGTACCCAACACTTTTAAATGTAAAGAATAAAAATTAAGACAAAAATAAAAACTTGTTTGCAAGTTGAGCATTTGGTAGGCTGAAGGTGCCTATATTCCATCCTAGTAAATGCCCTTATAATCCCCTTTCTGTATCATCCTTAGGCAGCTGTGGACACAGCAGCAATGCAAAAACTGTCCAAAATAAATGTGATCTCATTAATACATCTAGCACCTGATACTATAAACCACAGGGGAAAAAAAAATATCAGAAGAGAATGGAATCCATTACATGGGTGACTGCTGGTGCATGTTTAGGAGCTAGCTCAGAAAAGATATTCCTGACCCTTACAAATATATCACAAACAGTACCTCACTAAACCTTGAATGAGAATAACTCTACAACTGCATGAGCAAAACTTGTGTCATTGCATTATAGCAGAAGCTCAGGAAATTCCAGGAAATCATCCCCTGGGTATCAGTGGCAAGAGGGAAGCCTGGAAAAGCAATTGCTTACAGAGCCTGAAGCCTGGTTAATGTCATCAGAGTGAATATTTGTGCATGAAAATTTCCTTCAAATCACTGATACTCTCATCCCTCTCCACCCAGAAGGATTAACAGTAAAGGGAAATTAGATCAGCCTTCTGCAGCTTCAAATTATGTCAGGTCCCCTCTAGAGAGAATCAGAAAGAAGTACCCAACACTCTCCAGTATCCAGTTGTTCTTTGTCCTCAAAACTGAGCCTTAACAAATACCATCAGTTCATTTTTCTTAGCAGATTTATTTCCTGCAGCAAGCTACCTGCCCAGCAGCAATTTCTCCAGTCTTCCAAATCTTTCTAGTGTCAAGGAAAATCTCCAGGGAAAGAAATTACAACAGCAGTGTTTCCAATGAAAGATAAATGTTATTCTTCACACCACTATATCAATGTTAATAATGCCAACCAGACTGTTGCAGTGGAAGAACAGGAGGTTTTTTCCAGCTTTTTGTCACAAAACACACTTATTCCCTCTCTTTTGGCTTTTACTCAGAACATTTAAATACAGACAGGAAGAATATAAACTAAGGTTAAATTTTTAACTTGTTACCAAAACCAAAAACATTCACAGGACATTACTGGATATATATAGGACTGTATTTCTCTGTGTGGCAATGCACATTCCCTTGGTACAGAAGGCAAAGAACTGGTATTTACCTCAAAATTAGAACTTCAGATAAATAATAATTTTACCTTGTGGCTATAGCTTCAGCAAGCCTATCTTGAGACATTGCAATTTTATACATGCTCAATTAGAAATTTTTTCCATACTTACCGGTGGTCCCCGAGGTCCTGTTGGACCTGCTTCTCCCTCTGGGCCCTGCTGACCCTGTTTTGGGGAACAAATTTGAAATGCAACAAATTGGAAAAGTGATTTTTTTACACAGTTTTCTAGATCTTTTGTATAAGATTGATGGTTTTACCTGTTTACCAGGATTTCCCATTAACCCTGGCACCCCAGGAGGACCTTTATTACCCTGTTGGGCAGAAGATGAAAAATGTAAGCAGAGCCAACGGTTTGCATTTCTATTTTGAAATCAAAAATTAAAATAAGCAAAGCTGTAAGGTCTAAATACAATCAGCCTGTGTTAATGTTATAACTTCTGCCTTATTTTTAGTGTTCTTTTAACTTTGACCAAAACTTCCTAATTTTTCAAAAGACAGATTTCAGTTCCTTTGCTGTTTATGTGCTGACAAATCCCAAATAGATTTGATTGCTGCTTTCAAATCACAGAAGGCAATATCACTCCATGTAATTTCAGACAAAAATCATGTCTCAGTCTAGTTTTCTTTTTCAATTACTTACAACTAAACTCAAGCATCATTGTCTGAAACATTCCTCTGTCTCAATCCTACAACAATTTTTTTAACTAAATTGGAACTGATGCTGCAGTCTGGTGCTACCTAAATAGAGATAACAACCCCTGTGATTGAATCAGCTTAGGGTGGCTATAAATACTATTCTTATTACAAGATGGTTCATTTCAAGATGCAGTGAGGTAGGCACATCAAAATCTTTCTCTAGCAACGATCTCCACAAATTTAAAAGGAAATGGTCCTCTTAAGGTATTATTTAATGCCCAGAATAATGAAAACCACATAATGTAGCACAAGAATCATGAAAATGTACAGGCCAAAATTGAATAAAAACTGTATTTAATTCCTTCAGCCTAAGGTTTGTCTCTTAACACGAGAAGGTTAGTACAATTTCATTGAATATTTTAGAACTTTAGATACTTTAGCACTTTATTTGTGCTTTAGATAAGAAAGACAATACTCAAGATGTTTTACCTTTGGGCCAGGAATGCCTTTCATACCTGGAGAGCCTGGGAAACCCTGAAAGAAAAAAGATTTATATTTATTTGTTGTTAAGGTGATTGGAAATGGTGTTTAAAAAATTATTTCTCATGCTTGAGTATTTCTAATCCTTTTATTTGATATTAAAACACCTACTCAATAAGGGACCACGCTTGAATTCTTTCTGTTTACAAAGTAACAGATAAGAAGTATTACTCTTTCTTCATAAATTGCAAAAGTAGCATGGATAGGCAAGGAGTTGTGACTTTTTCTGTCTTAGACTAGAAATACATGTTTGTCCCAGTGTGCTGAGACTGGAGATAGAGTTTTACAGATACCTTTGGACATTTTTCATTCCCCCCTCACTTCTCTGCAACAGTTCATAGCAAGTATGCTTTTACTAAATTGTCTTCCAGGCTTAGGATTTCACTTAGTATTACAAATTTATGTCCAGTTCTGTCTTAAAACATCTCCATCACTATTCCTCACAGGAATTACTCCTATAGCAAAGTGTTTTAAAGAGGTTTCTGTTTAGCTTTTGACAACTGGTACAGTTTTCAGACTTAGTTAATGCACGAGGATTACCTTCTGCAAGAGCCATAAAGCACCAGTGATTCCCTGTAAGTTCCCCACAGGGAATTCACTGGAGACCTCCAAGCCACCCACAGAAAGAAGCACGAGTGTGATGCATTCCAGATGTTCTGAGCCAGCAGAATATCAAAGGATGATTGTTCATGGAAGGTATGTCAGACTAGCAGCTCAGCTTTTCCTGCCCAGTTAGGGAATAGCTGGGCCCCAGCCAATATTAAGAGACCAGCCCTAATTATGGGGTCACACCATAGGATCCACGGGGTCTCAGGTAGGAGAAACACAAGAAGAGTCACATCCTGACCACAAGTGTATTGTGAGGCCAAGCTCCCCACAATGGCATCCTAAGGAGATTTAGACTGCTGTACAAAGGTTTTGCATACACATAGCAGAATTTCCCCTTGCATTACACACACTGTCCTCTGAGCCTTTTGCTTAGATTTTCACTAGAATTACTCCAACATCAGAGTCAAATCAACCAATGCACAGCCCTTCTATGATTTGAACTGAGCCTACCTTTCAAAGGTAAAATACTTGATACTTACTGGCAATCCCTGGAGCCCTGCATCACCTGGAGCTCCAGGTTTTCCTGGTTCACCCTGTAAAACATTTTAAGTTGTAATTTATGCAAATCAAACATGACGGATAATTTTATTTCTGGAACACAGAGTTGACATACTTTTGGATCTGTAGTACAGAAATGTTAATTCAATTACCCTAATAATGTGCATAAATCCACGAGCAGCAGCCACAAATTAATGAACAAATCTAGGGCACTACCAAAGCTCATAAACATGTCAATTGTGTCTTACTTTAGCTCCAGGCATGCCAGGGATCCCTTCACGGCCATCAACTCCGGGTAAACCCTTGAAAAAGGAAAAAAAATTATTGTAATAGTGAAAAGATTTTGCCTAAGTCCTAATATGCAAAGTAGCATTGAATGAAGCAAATAAATAAATTAAATATACATACAGGCTCTCCTTTAGGCCCAGGGAGGCCATTTATTCCTCTTGTACCTTGAGGACCCTAAGAAAAATAACAATATTTAAAAATTAAGCTAGAGACAATGAAAGGGCAGCTGAAAAGAATGTCAATACATACTCATTCAGATATACATTATTTAGAGAGTACCAGTTATGCAATGTTTATATGCTATTAAGTAATTAATGTTTGCAAGTCAACAAGAGTCAAAATTTGTCTGTGCTCACCCTTTCTCCTTTCGGACCTGCCTCTCCTAGTGGACCTCTCTGTCCTTGATCCCCCTACAGAAAAAAAATATTTTAGAAATAAAATCAGAATAAACTTCCTTGTATTTTTTAGCTAAAACTCTCAGAAAATCAACAAATATAATTCATATTTGGTGAAAGTGGACAACTCAAAGTCACACTATACTTAAAAATGCAGTTTTTTAAAACTGCAGTTGACAGATATATTTTAAAAAACACAGCTCAAGCCATCATCAACTGAGCATTCAGGAGTGTCAAAGCAAACTATGTTGCACTTTTTAACACAGAGTTACAAGCACAAATTCCAGCTATGGTAGCAGAGAGCAAGGAAGAATTTAAGAAAAAAAAAAATCAACCAACCAACCAACCAAGTACCCCAAACAAATAAAATACACACACACTAAAAACCTCCAACAAAAATTGCCCAAATCACCCTGTATGAGTTTTGTTCTGGTTTGATACCTGAAAAATTCCAAGCCACCCTAATGCACAGCAGGAAGAAGAAACCATAACATACTAAGAAGTTAAAATGGGTTCATCTACCTCAAATTCTTTGGGAACATTAAGACATTACTGACTTGATATCACTGTAATATCATTTATTCACCTGTGGGGAATCAATAGAATTGGATTAATCAGAGGCTTCTTTGATTCACAGCTGCAAAGCTGCACTAACTGGGAAGTGCTGGGAGAACACCACACTCTACTTACAGGTGCACCAGGAAGACCTTGGGGACCAGGATCACCATCAAGACCACGAGCTCCCTACCAAACAAACAGATAACACAAGACAGATATTAAAGTGAGCTGCTGGAGCGCTAACAACTTAAATGTCCTCCTGCTTTGCTAGGAGCTACAAAGTCTCTACAGATGAGAGGGCTTTATGTCTCCAATTAAAAAAAAAATGCATTTTTTTCTTTTTTTTAATGGAGATATGAAAGCAAATATATTTAAATATTAAAAAAATATCAGTCAAAAAACAACATTCAAATCACTCTCTAAAAATCTAGGAAGGAAGTAGACCTTTACATGCTACTTCAAAAAATCTCTGTGTCTTCTTTAAATATACTATATCCTTCACCACATAATAGAATAACACCAAAATATGCAGGGAAATCATCAAGTGCACTGCTGCTATTTTTATCACATATGTTTCAAGGAAACAATGCAATCAATACCCTGTAAATAAAGGTAAATGGAGAGAAAAAAATGTTTTAAAAAAGATTTAGAGAGAACATGGAACTCCTTAGTCAAACAGATGTAGTAAATGTTTAAAGTAGACAAAACATTACAGAAAATGTAGGCAAATAACTGCAAAGAACTAGAACACACAAAGGCCAGAAGAGTGAAGTACAAGATAGTAATAGCTTAGCCAACACATCCAAGATGTTAGGAAGGATCAATCATGAGAAGATTCATAATCAGGAGAAATTTGATGTTGCCTCTGAGGACAGATGATCACAAGATTTACATGATTTGACTTCTGGAGAAGGAGACAATGGCAGGATTGCTGTGTTCTACTCCTTTCAGAAATTTTTACTATACAGCTTTAACAAGATCACGAGAATAGAAATGTAGCACCCAGGTTTGAAGTAACAGACAGAAACACTTAGACAAACAAAAGGAAAATTTTCCAGCAAAGTAAGAACCCAATAAATATTAATCCCACTGGCAGCAATTTAAGACACAGAGATGTCAAAGAAAGAATGGGAAAAAGAACAAACTCTCAATAAAAACTCCCGACTAAAACTCTGATGATGATGATGGAAGTAAAAAGCCTTAGGAAGATACAAATCACAGAGGGAGTACTTAATAAATTTTAGCTTTAATTAAAATTTGCTATAGTTTATAATTCTTATAACTTGCTATCTTGCTAACTACAAACTTGCATATATGTAAAACTGCCATAAATGCAAGGAGTGGGGGCAAGGAGTAAAGACTACATGTCTTTCATCAATCAGAAGGACTGAGCTACCTTTCTTCCTAACAAGAAGTGCAGTAGCTATGGAAATACAGCTGGCAGGAGAAATAAAATACAGGTGAAATAAAGAAGAAGCTTAAATAAGCTTTTAAAGCATTCAGAGGTGTACATTTTTTTAAATACAGGCAATGTTATAGGAAGAAAGGTTAATACTCACTTTGGTACCTTTAGGTCCCATTATACCAGTTATACCTCTGATACCTAGAATGCCCTGAAATAGAAAAGTATATTCAAATTATGCTTAATTCTTCTCATCAGAACTGTCCTAGTTTTCAGACAGAAGACTCAAGAGTTCTACACCCTTTCTTAACAATCATTTCAACTATTTACTTAGTATTAAAGGAGACCTCTAACTACTGCTGCATTAGAATTCTTAACTTATATGGTAATTTGATATTTTACTAATTTTAGAATTTTAAAAAGAGTAACAGAACGATCAGGCTGTATTATAAAACCACAAATACACCACAAGGACAGAAAAAACCCACTAGTTTTTCTTCTTGGTTACCTCAGAGTTGAAGCATTCTCACCTGCAGCTTGTGTGAAAGGAACATGGCCAAATTTGCAAAAGTGCTAAGTTGTCCTAAGTGGGGGATTGGACAGATGAAGGAGATTTTACAGAGCCCCAGGGGCAGATAAAAAAGAGCAAGGCTTTTGAGAGTACAAGTGCTAAGTTTATATGTTCACTAAGAGGCTAAATTGAATAGACATCCTAATGCAGCAGGATGTATCATAACTATCATCACAGCTGTCATCACTTTCTCTCTATCACTTTCCCTCAAAAAGAGTCTTGTGGGAAATTTGGCTTCACTGTCTTCGTCTTCCCAAGGGACTGACACTGCCTGAGATGTCTCCTCCCTGCAGAGACCAAACCCCCAGGCATAACATGCTTGTCCTGCAGCTGCATTACTGAAACAGCTACAGGCCATTCCCCACAGCTTGGGCAAACCCAGTCCTCGAGCAGATTTTACATTGGCAGCCCCTACTTGCTCCTCACAAAGCTGGCTGGAATCTTGCACAGAACATTTGAAACCTTGTCAGCCTAAAAGGTGGGAAAAATCATGGTAATGCAACAAGCACTACAGCAGCCCCACAAGGGAGATGAACACAGCTTACTCCTGCTCCTCAGATCACAGATAGAAGTAAGCACACTGTGGCATCCAATACTTTCTATCAAAAACAACACCTCTCCTAGGGGTGGCTATCTTATGCAGATCATGTCAGTAGAATACACTGGTTGGATTGCAGGTGGAGACTGGATACTCAACCCCCTTTCATTCATTTATGTAAGGAGCTTATAAGGAGATACAGCGGAGTCCACAGACTCTCCATCTGTGCCTCTAAAGCATTCTCTGTCCTTTTTCACACTGATTATCTATCTGATATCACTTTCTGCATATTATGAATCATAAATTTTAATAAAAATGAGTAAAATGAATTGGTCCCCACAGTCCTTTCAGACAGCAGAAGCTGCCTCTTACACAAGTACTTTGTCTGCATCAGGGCCTCAGGGATACCTTTTCAGGATCCACCATCAGAAGGAATGGACCCTTTGCTTTATTTAGCCTGTTCTTTACCTTTTTCTAGTGATAATTCAGAGGTTTATGTTGTCATATGTTTATGTTCATAGAGAATTTTGTAATTTAGCATTTAGATGTCATGTGCATTAAGGTAAGTTCCTGTATAGCATCAAATCAGGACAGCAATGACATGAAATACATACTTTAATACCTAAGAAAAAAGCATGAGACCCCATCAGAAAATAAACCATAGAAATTAAAGGTGTTATGCCTGTTTCTCCTCCTTAGAATGACCCCTTTACTCTGTTCCCTTGTCCTTTCCAGTCACAGTAACCCTAAGAGCTCCTCATAGGGAACAAGCTGAAGAGGTATGTGTCATAATGAAGCACAGTTATTCAGGACAAGAAAATAACTAGATATGATTGAAGGATACTTCCTGTGCAAAAGGCAAAAAACATCAGGGAAAAAAACCCTGTTCTTCAGTGGTCACAACTTCATCCTCAGATCTTAGCTAAGTCTGAATTTCAGAGCTGATTGTGTTTCAAACACAATGAAGTCAAAGTTGTCAAAATTGTGAAAAAGAAGGTGAAAAAATGCAACTATTTTCACAATCTAAGCAGAACACAAAACTGAGGACTTGAAATAGTTTTTAAAGATAGCCTTTCCATAGAACTATATGGAGCTTTGTGCCAAGCAATCATGTAGGTTTTGGAGGGACTTAAATAATTCTACTTTGATTCATAGACAATAATTCAGAATAAAGAGAAAGGTGTATGGAAGTTTTGTAATATCTATTTTCTGACAATAATAAGAAAAATATGTATATTATTAGGAAGAAAATGAGTAAGATTTTAAAAGGAAATACTTTACTGGAGGGCCTTGAGCTCCCACTTCACCACTGGGTCCTTGGTCTCCTTCTTCACCCTGGGAAAGCAAAAGGAATGAATCTGTAGCCAATCCATACCATGCATATTGCTCTGTCATTGTATGAGATGCATGTCCTACTTAATGTGCTCAAGGCCAAGCTGGGTAAGGCTTTGAGATACCTGCTCTAGTGAGAGGTGTCCCTGCACATGGCAGAGGGGTTGGGACTAGATGATCTTTAAGGTCTATTCCAACCTCTTAATATTATACGATTCTACGAATTCTTGTTCTTCCAGACTAAAAGTGCAAAAAGTTTTCTCTAATGGTTTTCCCTGCAACATTGAAGCATGGACAAAGGCAGGGCAAATCTCAAAATTTCTTGTAAATATTTCAATATTAAAGAGGTTATATAAAAAGTTTAATTCAAATGAAACACCTTGGGAGAGTTAACATTTCAGTTTTCAAGATTAATAAGATTTGGCCTCTCTTTATGAGCTTACACTATGTCCTTTCCCTCTCAAATGTATTTTTCCATCTTATTCATTTAAGTACTCATCTGTGCTGCAGCTAACTTGGTAAATTAAGTGAATTATCCTGCATTTAAATATTTGAAAGTTTTTGAATTAATGAACTTAGCTTCAATTTTCCCCATAAGTTCCATAATAATTAAATTGAACAATCAAAATCAAAAGCAAGAGGAGTATGACTTGTGCATCATAATAAATAGATTTTACAGGTGAATAAAGAATAGAGAAGTGCCTTTGGTTACTCTGGAGCACCATGATATGTAGTATCACTTCGTGCATTCTGTTAAAACAATTAATAGTTCTAACAGAATATAATACTGTTTTTGAAGATGAGGCTAAACTACTATAAGTTTGCTAAAAACAACAGCAATTTTTTCCTCTTCTTTTATTTTACCTTATAACCTTGTTTTCCTGGTTCACCAGACTCTCCTTTTGAACCTTTTTGCCCCTAAAATAAACACAAAAAACCAAAATAAATTAATAAAGAGACTATTCAAAATTAAAATACAGTTTTCCCAAGCAGACATAGACTGCAGAGAGCTGTCTTGCTTTTCCCTCTCAAGCCCCATTCACTACTCCTTCCTCACCTGTCTAGGAAACACTACTTATTAAGTACCATGCTCAAAATCTCTGCTTCTTGATCTAACAAGGCTGCATTTCTTGGCAGGTTAGTATTACTTCTTATGTTATCCCACAAAAATTTCCTGAGACCAACAGTATTTCTGGAAACCAGCAAAGAATATCTTTTAAAAAAATCTTAGCTAAAATGAGACTTAAAACATGCTAATTTCAATTCAGTATGTTACAGGTCTCCCAGGAAGAGAAAAAGAAGTCAAAAAGATCAAGGATTTGGGGAAATATTTAGAGTTTCCGGAGTCAGACCACAAATTATCCAGGAAGTGAATGAAGCAATCCTTTGCATACTTTAATCCTCTCAGGACCACACATAAATTTTACAGTGAAGGTTAGAGGAGTAGCAAGAGATTTCAACAACAAGAGGTTGTTTTGGCAGTCAAGAGCTGAATAACCATAAGCAACCACAGTGATGCAATCTTTTTTGAAATTAACAAGGAAATGTCCTTTTTCAAGTCAGTAATTACCCTCCCTAGTGCATTGAGACAGCACCTCTGGAAGGAATGCTGGAACAAACAAGCTCTCTTACCTTCATACCCATTAAACCAGCATGTCCTGGACGGCCAGGAGGACAAGCACTGGGACACTGGAAAAGCATTCACATAGTTATTACCCCATAGGCTGAATAAGATTGTCTGAGATTATTTATAAAGAAATAAAAACATGGACAATAATCTTACCAACAGGTCACCATCTTGCAGGCCAATCGTTCCCTAAATTAAATTAAATTTATCAAAGTCAGCAATACAGAAATAACCAGACATGAGTCATTAGGCAACACAGTGATTAGACAAAACTACTATCCAAAATGGAATCAGAAATACAATCAACCAAAGCATCTCTCACATGGAAAGCACCTTAACCTTATTATAGGACTGCGGGTCCCATCCTTTATCTTAGAACAGCTTTTCAAAAAAACCCAAAATATTTCTCTTGCTTTTTAAACTACATCAAATATACCTTCTGTTAAATATAGAACAAATATATCCAAACCCCATTAGTTTCCTAGAGAAACCAAGGCAATTTCTACAATAAGAATAACTTTGTGCCATTCACCAAAAGATTCAGGTCTTTACAGAGAAAATTATTTTTGCAGGGAAAACAATTTTCCCAAAAGTATTGGTAGATGACAGTTGCAATAAACTAGACATCAGTGTACAATGAGGTTGACTCAGTGGGAGGAAGGCCTTTTCTCATATTAAATCAAATACTTGATGGAAGCTAACAGGAGGTTTATGAGGCACAACAGGGAGAAAGATTATTTCACAGCAGCAGCTGGATTCTCTGAAGCTCTGTGGGAGGGAGCACACTGTTTCAGAGAAAAGCACAGGAGAGTTTAAGGAATAAGCTCCTAAAGAAAGGTCCTGTATGCACAAAGATTTTTAAAAAGCCAAGAGTATTGGGGTGGCAATGTTATCAACTGGAGTGAGACTGTGGCACTCCAGAAACCTAAAACAGACAAAACTTAAAGGAATAGAAGCACTATACACCACTGACTACTCTTCTCCAATTTACCATTCACATTTTTTGAAATGCTGCCTCCAATTCTCTGGCAACTGGCATTAAAACAAGAAACATAGCATAAATAAAGCATATGTATTTAAGATCTGTCCCAAAAGTGGGGAGAGAAGGTTCCCAGCAGAGGAAGACATCAGCACAACACCTTTCCCAGTGGTTTGCATTTCCCAGCCCCCAGACTGAGATGTGTCTGCCAAACTCTCCATTTTATTTCTCTGGGCAGGTAAATTGCCACAAGATAAAGGCATAACACACAGCCCTCCTCCCCAGAGGTTAAAAACAGATAGCTGTTCCTCTGGAGAGGCAAAGCACCGCTATAAAGCTTTCTTTTATTCTTTGCAAGTAGCAGATCTGATTGCAAGAAAGACATTAGAACTCAACCCACCTGGAAGTGTGCATTTCTGTCTCACGAGCCAAATATTTTTTTCTTCTCCTAACAGAGAAAAGCCTGCCTCTGCTGAGGTAATACCAGTGAGGCCCAACAAAGACTACATTTACAGGATTATGATCACAGGGGAATTTAAAACCCGTGAATTTGCAGTTTACAGAAATAGGAAGGCATCCTGACAGAAGCTACAAAATTTGCATTTCAAACTGCCTTTTTTTACAATAAAAAGTGGAAACTTGCTTTCTAAGTGGAAGATAAAAATCTTTCTGATATCCTAAAATCAGTATTCAGCTGTAGAACTTGGGGAGAAGATTTGTTCAAGCAGCAACAACACAAAATTCAGATGTAAGCACATATTGAACATATTCACTTACAGGAGGACCTGGAGGTCCTGGTAGTCCTGGTGGCCCTCTTTTTCCTGGATCTCCCTTAAAAAGGGTAAAATATTTTAGCTGATTGATAGTAATTATAACAAACAGCAGTCACAAAATCAGAGCGCACAACAACAGTGAGAAATTAAGTGGCTACAGAAGGACAGACTGGGTATGCAGTTAAAACATCCACTCATAACATGACTCCCAGAACAGAATGGAAAAACTTTTTTTTTTCAGTAGAATGGCAGCCATGTTGTGAAATAGGAGTCACAAGAAAAGCAAAACATTTTCACCTGCTTTAGAAAACTGAAACTCCTGACCATAGGACTATCTATGCACTCCTCCTCTATAACTGCTATTAAGTTATGAACAAAAAGAATTATAGTAACTGGCAAAAGGAGAGAGAGGAGAAAATCCACTTTTTCAGAGCACAAGAGGAATTTACCAAGTTAGATTTTTTTCCCTTTTGTGAAAAAATTTTGATGCGAAGTGCTCTCATAAGTAAAGACAATGTGGAACCTCTGCAAATCATTTTTGAAGGTTTTTAACTAAAATAGATCTAATAATTGTACAGAGACCATCTTTTAACTTAATATTGTCATTTCAATATTACTTTTTACATTTCACTAAGTCATAAATGCAATAAACAAGATTAATGAAGAAAATTTATTAAATATCAAAACATGAGAACTTTATGAGCCAAATTTTCCATGCAATGCGTAATTATATCGTGGGATTCATCATTACAATGTATTATGGAGGCTTGGGATATAAATGGATTCAGATGCTGACTGCATTAATGGAGAATAGGCTCACATGCAGCTTTTGAAAAGGCATCACAGATGCAATTTCTGATTCAGGCAGTCTCTGAACTACCAACTGACTGACAGAATGCGTGACAGTATGACAGAAAAATGCCATTTAATAAATAGCATGTACACTTCCCTTGGTATCCATTCTTGCCCTTCCTACAGACAAGACAGTGAGCTAGATGGATCATCTTCTGAAGCAAATTTGTAGTTTTTAATATTCTTTTTTAAATTCATTTATGTAATTGCATTTAAAAGTAGGTTTTATTAAATAAAATTTTAATGCTATTTCAGATTTCAAGTAGAAAAGTACCAATTGGTTCCAGCTTCCATTTCAGTAAAGTGTGGTGTCAAAACAGGAGTGTGGTGCAACTGAGCTCACAGTTCAGCAGTAAGGTCAATAGATGGAGCCACACTTAAAGTGAGACAGAGAAGAAACTGAACTGCCATGTGCACTGGTGTAAAAATGAAAATCAGTAGTTTGAGTAGTTAAGGTTTACATTTCCTGTATTTCTGTCAGCTTTGCTTTTTTATTTCAGCTTTCCTTGAATAAGAGAATTAGAGTATGGGACACTGAAACATTTAATTCTAATCTGACAGGTGGCCCTGACTTTGTGCTACATGTTGTTCTTATTTCTGATGAGCTTCAAAGGTAATCCTTCTCCTACCATTGATCACTGCAGAGAAAAAAAAACATTTGGAAATGCTGTGATAGCCCAAACACTATTTAGATGGCCCATTTTTTCTTTAAGTACCTTCTATTGATTGAATAAAGCTGCATTTTCAGCAAACACAGCAGTACTTACAGGTGGACCAGCAAGACCTACTTCCCCGGGAAGTCCTGCTGCACCAGCTGGACCCTGCAACAACCAAGGTAAATAATATTTCTATACCATATAACACCAATGTAACAAACATCCAAAGACTGGGAACGTGGAATTCTCACAAACAACAAACCATGCCTTCAGACACCAATATTCTTGCCCCATATACCACAGACCTACACAACACTTCAGGGGTAGCAGAAGAAAACATACATAATAGCCATAGAACATCAGGATTAAACCCATCTCTTTTTTCACTGAATTACTTTTAATTACAGTATAATAGCTTTTTTAAATATTCAAACACATTCATTGAACAGTATATTTATGAATTGTAAAATTGATACTTACAGGTGGCCCAAGAAGCCCCTTGCCCTGTGAAATATGGAAAAAAGAGATCAGAAATATGGGGAGGATTCCAGGATTCCAAACTTAGTAAAGCTCTTTTCCAAGAACAGAGTCTTTCAGACAAAAAAAGGTGTAAAAAAGCCCCCATTTGTTTCTGCAAAATTGTTTTGAAAACTCGTTTAACTACTGTTAAAAATCAATTTTATTATTAGGTAGTCGGTATCAGCAGAGAATATTAAATTACTGGTTAACTTGCCTTGCAGTACCATTACACATATTTATAAACATACATACTTCCACAAGGGAATGAAGACATTAAAGGCTTTGTGTTTAGCTAATTATAAGGTACCATAATAAATATATCTACACTATAATAATTTCCTTCTAAAGGTACATTTGAATTTATAATAAAAGTGAACTTTTTTCCCCACATGCTTCCCTGAGGCCTAAATCCATTAAACTTATGGTTTTTGGTTATGAGAAAGAACACCAAACTTCTACTGTTTATATTTTCCATCAGTGTTGTTCTGAATCATTTTAACGAGAAATGCCCAAGATATAATTGTGTTTCTGCCTATTTGGATGATATACTCCCTCTAAGAAAACAGATCCCTTGGTCTTGCATTACTAAAGCAAATGGAAAATTTTATGGAGAACAGTGTTGGTGATATATATGAAACACTAAAATACAAAATCCCAAATATATTTAAATGTTCAGGAGATTTGATGTAATAAGGCAACTGGGCTGAATGTCAATCCAGGGTTGCATTTGTAATCCTGCTTAGAAAAGCCAGTATAACACGGGGAAAATTTCAAGTATTCATTAGAATCATTCCATTTTAACCATTTAATACACAGCAGAATTTAAGCTTGCATAACCTACATAATGCCTTGCTACAATTCATCACATATATATCTATATTTGACTGTACAAATCAAACTTTCACTGCATCACATATTCAATATTATAATATCCCCTGCCTCTGAAAGAAGGGAACCATCTGCTTGCAGGTCTGATTGGAGTAGCCCTTGCTAACACACCCCCTAACAGAGGCAGGGAAGGTCAGTGACACCAGAAGAAGCAGCTACAGCTACTGTGACCAGCCCACACAGGGGCCCAGGAGAAGGCTCTCCCCTCCTCTGACCACTCCACTGCATCTCCTCACCTTCCTAGCAAAATGCAGGGACTCTGGCCAGCAACCCAGAGTCTGCAATCCCCTGTCTCAGAGGCACCTAGCCTGTAATCTGGTAAGAACCCTTGCTATCCACCACAAAGAACACAGTGTTTGCAAGTGTACCCTGTGCTGGACACTGTGTTTTAGCAGATCCTAAAATATTTTCAAATTCTCTGTCACTAAATACACACAGTCCTCCCCATATGCCACATCAAATATCAGCTCATAGAAAATTTGGAGGGAACTAAAAGAGAGAATGGACTGAAGAGTGCAATAGATACACTTAATGTAGCAGCCCCAGCTCCATCTACCAGGACAGGTCAGAGACACCAGCACATTTAAATTACTTGAATAAAAAAGTTACTTGAATTAATCACAAGAATTCTAAGAACTTTTTAACCTTGTCATTTAAAAGATTATCTGCCAAAGAGATGAGACAAAGAGAATAAATTAAAACAAAATTATGAAGCAGGAACAAATGTAAAAAATGGGGATGATAACTGAAGATTGCCAGGGTACATTCTGTGGAAGAAGAGATGACAGAAGCAGAGAAGCAAATGCTGCATATAAAACTTTATGTCCTTAATATTCATTCTTGAAGATACCCAGAAGTCCTAACTTGGCTGATAAATATCACTAGAGGAGCATGAAAAACAGTGATAATCATTTAAAACTAATTAGCGTTGTACCCAAGGCTTCTGATTTTCTGTTTGTACTGAGCATTTTAACAACTTAAGAGTTTTTTGTGAAAAATGAAGTCTTTGGATAACTATCTAGGGACTACTCTACTTGCAAAAAGCCACTGACAGTATTCAAAGCAGTGCATAATTACACCAAAGCACTCCATTAATCACGTAGACAGTATGCAGATTCATAATTGTGCTCACTATGTTTCTGGTAAATGAGGTTTCATGGATCAAACCAAAGAAGTGCAAAGGTTAAACAGGCCCATTACTTCACATTTGCAGAAAGAGCTTCTCCGAAAGTCTCTGAATCTGAAAATTAGAACCATTGCACTCTGGCACTATCATTTCTACTTGGGTTTGTTGGGGTTTTTTTTCTGTTTTGTTTTTACAGTATGTGAGTTCTGTTGGGATTCTATAGTGGGGTCTTTTGTTTGTTTAGGTAACAGGGTTGTGGGGATTGTTGTTGTTGCTGGTTTGGTTTTTTTTTGTTTTGTTTTGTTTTTGTGGATTTTGTTAGTAGGTACAATCTCACTAAAGGTCAGATGACCAGTACTGGCCATTTTGAGAATCTTCCAGTAGCTGCATGACTTCTTCAGTAGCATACAGCCATTCACCAGAAGGAAAACTGCATTTATACAGGCTTTCCTAGGAGATTTATTTTGAGTATCAATCTCTCTATATGGACTCAGCATGTATGGGTTAACATCAATGGAGCTACAAAATCAATCACTAGGCTTCTTCCTAACATGTGAGGTCTAAGGATAAATCTTAATAAGTACGAGGGAAATTACATGAGTTGACTAAGTTTATCCATCTTTTCTCTTTTTAAAATAAATTGGAATTCTCCTTTCCTCATTATAAATATTCCTGTGGATTCGCCTGAAAATACAAGCTTCAGTTGCTTATTAAGCAGAAGCAGAACAACTCCAAAGGCATTCCCCACTGAGGTTCACTGAAGCGTTATCACCTGAGGATTGGAAGTCTCAGGGCAAACAAAATCACTCAGCTTTAAAATCTTATCAGATTTATTGCTTTTACAGTTTCAAAACATGGTGACAAAAGTCCTGCTGCTCTGAAAAGAATCAGCATTCTACCTTGACAAGTTGGACCGGTTTCCTGCTTTCCCAAATTAACGTCTCTACCTGCGAATTGAGATTAACCCTCTTTATACATGTTTCATGCATCCACTTATTCTGGAGGGCTTTAAATTACTCATTCTTGCATTATTCTGCAAATGGTGAGCTAAAACCACGTATGTTTCCCCCAGCTCAGTTTTTCTTTGGGTTGACAGGCTAAAATGCCACAGTACTTTAACCAAGTATTTCAGTAAATCAGTTTTATTTCCCCATTTTTTCCTATCATAGAAGCACAGAATGGCTTGGTTTGGAAGGGAGATTAAAGATCACCTAGCTGAAATCGCCATGAGCAGGGACACCTTCCATTAGACCAGGGTGCTCAGAGCCCCATACAACTTGGCCTTAACACTTTCAAGGATGGGCAATCAAATCTTCTCTGGGCAACCTGTTCCAGTGCCTCACCACCCCCACAGCAAAGAATTTCTTCCTAATATCTAATCTAAACCTACTCTCTTTCAGCTTGAAGCCATTCCTCCTTGTCCTGCCACCACAAGCCGTTGTAAAAAGTTCCTCTCCATCTTTCTGGTAGGGTCCCTTCAGGTACTGGAAGGCTGCAATTATGTCAGCCTCAAACCATGTCTTTTCTAGGCTGAACAATCACAATTTCCTCAGCCTTTCCTAACAGGATAGGTGGTCCATCCCTCTGATCATTTTTTTCCATATGATCTGAGCAAACACACCTGACAGAGTTTAACTACCTCTTCTTTTCAGCTAGATTGTATCTAGTAATATAAATTGCCTACAACCCAGAAATTACTTCCCTATCTAGTTGACATAAAAAAACCAACAAAACAAAACAAAAAACCCTCTCTAACAGAAAAATCTAGGGGTTTCAGTCTACCTAGAACTCAGTTCTGCCATTTTCTGTGACTAAATTCAGCTCATATATTGAGCCTGCAGACCAGCCAGACATTATATTAACTATTTACCAAATTTTCAGGTAAAAATGAGCATTCATGAAAAAGAAAGTGTCCACAAAGTGATTCATCTTGAGTTTGAACAGGTCTATAATGTCACATCTTCAAGAATAACTTTATAATTTTCTCTCTGGCCAACTATCAAAATAATTGTTAAATATAAATCTAATGAAAGTTAATAGGAAAAGGTCAAAAATACAAATACACAAGGAGTGTTATACTAGAATACCATACATCTTCTATTTAATTTAAATAATTTCTCCAAATTAAATCTAATTTTTAATTAACTTTTAATTATATGCTGTCTTATTATAATTTATTCTAGCCATCTTGTTATTTACTCATCTTCCTTGAGGTTTTTCCTAAGCTAAATTCCTACATGCCAACCATCATTCACTTTTTCTACCAGCAAAATTCCTAAAACTTACAATTATTTTCAGCCCCTAAAAATGGACGTCAGATCCATCTGCATGCTAACTGAAACAGTACTCTTTGCATGTCCTTTCTCATATTTTGGCCTGTTTTCATACAGAACTGCAAAACAGCACAAGGAGTCTCACAGAATTTACACTTCAGTGATGCCATTTAAACACATGGCAAGAAGTTGAAAACAGGAATAGCTGCAGACTCCCTTATGCAAATGAAATATGGGCTCTCTGGTCTCCATAGCATTTTCACAAAGAGATGGAAAAGAATGGTAAAAGTCCAAAACTTGGGAATACGTTGCACATGCTCCTTTCTTTTCTACAGCATCCAAACCAAACATAACCTTTCAGTAATATTTGCACACTTAGATACGAAGACAAAACTGTTCCTTAAAGTAACTTATGAAACCTCAGAAATAGTTTTGGGCTTTTCTTCACTACATTTAATGGTAAGAAGCCTTCATAATAATACTTAAGATGCAAATATCCTCTTTGTATACTAAATGCATTACTTACTGGAAGTCCACGAGCACCTGGCAGTCCTGGCTCCCCCTTTAAAAGAACAAAAATGAGTTTTTAAGAGGCATTAGCATCAAGTATTTTAAGCAATATACAGGAAAATGTTCTCTCGCCTTTTGAAGGGTATCATTTAGTGGACACAGTCTGCAAGTATTATTAATTTCATTAATGCCATGCTGGTTTCAGTAAGACTTGATAGAAAGGAAAGACTCTCAGTATTAAAAAGAAACAGCCTCTGGCCTTTTATTCCCCCACCCCCCAAAACTCAAGCATGCTTCTTACTCTGACTTCTGATTTATATTTCATTTGTTTAACTGATGATGAAGTCAGGTTTCACTGTGCTGGTTCCCACTGCATATTACAATGGCACAATTGTAATACAAGATGGAAAGGGCCTCAACTTTACTGAAGATGCTCAACCTTAATGTCAACAATGTAACGCCAGCCAGCATTCCTTACTGCTGGCTGTGGCAATGGAACCTCCTTTGTGCTGTGTGGAAAGGGCCCAGTACATGTGTATTCTATAGCTATGTTAGGATTGTAAGAAAGGTTGCAGCATCTTATCAGTCACATAGAGGCAAACAAATATGCTGCTTTAAATAAAAATCCATCGTTATATGCATAATTTTGTTCCTACCTTCTGTCCTTTTGGTCCTGGGGCTCCACGTGAGCCATCAGGTCCTGTGAATCCCTTTGGAAGTAAGTTATCTAATGTTAATTCAAGGGTTATGTGTTTTTCTCAGTCACAACAAAAAACATTATACAACATAGAAAACTGAGGCTATTAAATGAAATTAGTAACTGCAGGAGCCTTGCAATCCAAATATTTATTTACATGTACAGATAGAACTGCACAAGTTTAAAGTGCTAGCTTCTAGTGACAAACATCAGTGCCTGTGATATGTATCTTCAAGAATTACTCAGTTAAATCACAGTTAAATAAAACATGTGATCTCACAAGATCTTGTTTCCTCCTAATGGGAGATTGATGAATTTATTTCACGGCTAAGGTTAAAAGCAAAAACTGTCAATGTTGTGTGTTTCAAATAAAAGTTTTATTGACAACAACAACACAAAACAAAACCCCAGAAAGCTGCCAAGCTGAATTTAAATCTACCCTTTGAATTTGCTTATCTGGCTAAAATTAAAAACTAACTATGATACTATAACCAGGAATTCATTTGGAGTTCTTATTTTTCCTTTTGTTTCCAATTTTATAGTCAGCTTATATGGCTTAGAAATTTCCTGATATCCAGGAGAGCTTTTCTTGTATATTTATCTATTACTTTTATTTTTTTGGTACACTTCCACTTTTTTGGTACACTTCCAGCAATTCAGTGTTCACACAATTCTTCCAACAATTTGATTTTGAAAGCTTACATGATCATTACGAGCAATTACTGTACAGTACCTTTTTACAGTCTATTAAACCTGACACTTAAATAATTTTTGAAATAAATGAGATTTTAAAAGTCAAAACTGCTTCCTCAATTAAACACAGAAGGTATTATAAATCATAAACACCAATTAAAGGTGGAATAGACAGTGGAAGTACAGTAAGGTCTCTTTTCTTCAAGTGAAAAAAAAAAGTTCAATATTTCAAGACTGTACTCTGGTATTAAATTTTCACTCATCCACTAATATGAGGGAATATACAAGCGTGAACAGATACCAAAAGCTGAGCTGACTTTAGTGCGTTCTGTTTCATGTGATTGTGTTCCCAATAATTTTGGCAAGGAAAATAAAACTATGCTTTAAGTGAAAATTGTAAGAGGCAATGCCTTTTAAAAGATCTGCCTGTAGGGTTTTGACATGTACAAATGGGTTGTGGGCCTGTATTTTTTCAAGAAGATGTGAAGTGGTATGAGATTTCACTCACAAAGCCCATTTCCTCTTACAGATATGAAATTTGAACAGTTTAGTTAAAGACTCTTCCAGCTCCATGTCCACTAATTCTCTTCCCAAAAGCAAATTAAATATTAACATTTAACAACATTGCAACCTTAAATAGATACTAGGCTTTTTCATTTATATAATTTGCAATACCCTCTAACACACTGATTTATGGTATATAATCTTTATTTATGGTATTTTAAATTTTAAAAGTTTTAAAAGTTTTTGTAAATTAAACATAAGCTTGCCTCCCTCCTGGCATAACATCTAAGTTCTAATGCAAAAATCTTGCTTGATAACAAGAAGTGCTTTTTAACAGTTCTCTCAAGAGAGAGAAATATGAAGCTTCCAAAAAATGTTTGAAGGCATTTTTATAGCCACAAATTTATTCAAGCGGTATGACCTAATAGGCCATCAACACTAGATGACGTTGAAACTTTTCTCTATTATTTTCCACAGGATGGGAAGATGCATCAGCAGACCTTCCTCACGCCCTTGCTGCTCTGCCCTTGGACCAGAGGTGGCTTCCAGAGGCCACAGCACGAGTCATCCCTGACATCACTGTCCAGGGCCCTCTCCAGGGCAGGTGGCAGCACCGACAGCCCCCGAGCTTTATTTATTTATTTATTCTTGAAGAAAACAAACAAACAAACACGGAAATTTTAGAAAATCAAATGTACTCACATCAGCTCCCGGCTCTCCTGGCAACCCAGGGGATCCTGGTTTGCCTGCATCCCCATCTGGACCCTTCAGGATTTAAATGGACAGTTAAGCATGTTTCATAGAGAGAAGCAGAAACAAAACTCAGAATTTCTTCTCTAGCAGAAGCAAATGATAAGTTGCTGCAATCACTTACCGGTGGACCAGGGGGGCCCTTTGGGCCTCTCTCCCCCTACCAAGATATGAAAAGGAAGGTATTAGTCAGAACTGCAATAACCTTTTATGGTCTTTCATGAAAATCACTGATTTACAGATTACCAGAAAAAATCCTACACTGACTCTTACTGTAGAAAATAAATATTAAATCCATATCATTTCTATTACAGACTAACAGAAATCATCAGAGAAACTTCTGACAGGAATCAAGGGAACACATGTAGTAGCTCCTATCAGGAATAATGCCACAAATCCTTTTCAGAATTTAGTATGAGTGGGCATCACTACGTAATCCCTTTTGAGATTAGATTTATAAAACCTTTACACCCCATTAATGGCAGATAATCACAGCATATGATGCTGATTACACAAAATAAATAATCCTGAGTTTTCTATACCAAAGGTAATCTGAAAATCTGCTTCCTCCACTCACTCCAGCCACTACAGAGCATGAGACCCATCAATTCTTCTTGTATCTGCAGCCAAATTCAAATTCCTGAAGATCAAAGGCTGACAGACAATGCAGATCCAGCTCTGAGCATTTCCTGTTTCCTAGGCAGAGCATGGGAAACACTTACATCAATGCCATCAATACCGGGAACTCCTGGTGGCCCTGGGGGACCTGGGGGGCCTGGTGGACCAGGGGGGCCTCTCTGCCAAGGAGTAAAAGAAAGGAGCAATTAGAGCCTGGCAAGCCATGGAGCCGTTCTGGGGGGAACATAGCAGGAGGCTATGGGTTAGTCAGGAGGTCACAGCTGTGACAAGGACGTGCATCCTCACCCCATGTATATCACAGGCCCTGTATCCTACTTTGACTATCACTATCAGGACTGGCAACACTGCCCTCACCAAAGGAATGGGGAAGGTGTTAAACCCCCCTGCCTGGGCCCAGCCACTCTCCTGTGCCCACAATGCTGCCAGGGCCAGGTGGGCTCCACTCCCCACAAAGCAGGATCTGAATGTCCCCTGGCAATGACAGCATGGCAGAAATAAAAGTGATCTTTGCGGATCGAACACCAAAATGCACTACACTAATTACTCTTTCTTTCAACACAAAGGAGACAGTTTTCCTAAGAGCTCATACTAGCAAGGAAAATTTAAATCACCCGTGCTTCACTGACAGCCTCAGCGGTTTCCCCTGGTTCCTCGGGATTACATTAACATCTACAGAGGCTCTTTCCCAAAGCGCCGGGCTCCCAGGGGGAGGCAGCAGGCGCCGCCAGCCTGTGGAAACTCAGGGAAAAGCAGTTCCACATCTCCGTGCCTATAATGGGGGCCTCTGTTCTCCCTGCAGTCAGCTCTGCCCGCGGCCCCACAACGGGACTCTGTGAGCAGGAGGCTGCTCCGGGCCCTGAGCCTGGACCCTTGGTCCCCACAGCGCTGCTGCTCTGGACACTTTTCCTCCACATACCAGAGTTCCCAGAAATATTCCGTCCAGCGGCAGCGGCATGTGGAGCTCAGCCCCGCCGGTGCCACCTGCCCTATGCTCGCCAGGTAGGGCACAGGCGGTGTCACCGCCCTGCCTTGGCCGTGTCACCCGCAGCTGCTGGGGGGACACGGCACGAACACCCTCCGGGGGTCGGCAGGGCTGCCTTCGGTCCCTCCCTCTGCACCGGCACCCCGAGCTCCGTCCGCTCCCTCGCACTTACCTCGATTCCCGTCTGGGTTACCTGCGAGGGAGGAAAAATAAAAAACAACAAAGCAGAGTCAAAGTCAGAACAAACTTACTTGAGCCAGGCCGAGGCAAAGCGCCTGCAGGAAGAGCCCCAGGGGCAGGAGGCGCCGGGCCATGGATGGAGGGAGCAGCCTGCGGCTGCCGGGGCGGGCGGGCAAGGTGAGCGCCGCCGGAGCCCCTCCTGGCTGCGGCCCGGCCCGGGGCAGGGTGGCGGGGATTGGAGGAGGGCTGGCGGCCGGACAGGCGAGCACGGAGCGCCAGCAGCTCCTTAACCCTTTGCCCTGCGGCTGCCGGGTCGGACACCGACCCCGTGGTGCCCGTGGGCCTCCCGCCGCCAGGCCCCGGTGCGGCGGCGGAGCCGGGGGCGGGCGCGACGGCCCCTGAGGGCAGGGCAGGCACAGCGCCCGCAGGGAGCAGGAGAGCAGCCGCCAGAGGAGAGGCAGAGAGCGAGTCACTGAAGGGTTAAAATGAGGCAGCGGCTGCTGCTGCTGCTCTGGGGGGTTGGATTGCTAAAAGCACCGAATACCGGGCAGGTATGGTAAAATAGAGCATCGGGGGCATAGGAGGGGGGAGAGGTAATGAGACTCCCGTGGGCTGCAGCGGCGGTAAGGGCGGGACAGGACAGGAAAGCACAGCACAGCACGGTACTGCACAGCACGGCACAGCACAGGTGTCTCACCCGAGCGGGCAGCTCGCCGCAGCCTTCGCGCTGGGGGCGCAGGGGGTCGCAGTGGATCACCATCCACTGGATCTCGAACTGGCAAAGGAGAAAAGATCATGTTAATTCGGGTCAGGGGTCACGCTGACCGAGCATGTAAGAGGTGGAATACTGGCACACTAGGCAGAGGATTAAAAGCTAGGTATTTCATGTCAATAGCTACAGGTGGAGCAGGGCTTTGCCCTGCATTCCTCATCCCTAACTGTGGAGGTATTTTAAAAAGGGGGCATAAACAGGCCGAGGTGCTGCCACTCCTGAAATCCTCTTTATCACATCTCTACTGTTCTGTTTGTTTGCAGCCATCACGGTTTCCAGAGTGCTGAGACTGGAACACAACAGAAGGAATACCCTTGTTTCTTTACCTGTTAACTGACACCATCATTTGTGAGCTAATTCTTTCCCTCCTTTATCCACTTCTCATTTTTAAACCATCATAATAATAGCCAATTGAGTGCCATAATACACATATAAAAGAACTAATACTAATTTAATACTACAAGGCAGCCATACAATAGCAACAGCCCAAACAGGAGTAACTTGTAAACAGTATCCTCACACTAAATCCAAAACACAGCTCTGTACCAGCTATGAAAAGAAGAGAGCTAACTCTGTCTGCCTTGAGGCTGTGTAAAACAAATGTTGATAGGAAACATCTCTAACTTTTAAAAAATTTTAAAATAAAACTCTTCTGGTGGCAATGTAGTAAAAGATGTGACTGGCTTCCCATTGATTAAGGAGAGGTGAGAGAAGGGCAAATATGTTCCAGCCTTGCTGTCAAGACATCTTTTCCCTTGCCAGTATTTCACAATGATCTTGTTGATTAAGTTAAGATGATTTAAAGGGTGCCATTATTTTGAAGACGTCTCATGTAGGTATTCTGCTGTTATCAATATACAGTGTTATTAAGGAGTAAGTGCAGTCATAAAGTTTTCAGAAATGAACTCAGATAATTTAGGGGTAAACATAAAGCAAAGATATTAAAATGTAACCTTTTAAACCCAAAGATGGTGTGCTAGTTTTGCCTGAGGTAGAGCTTATTTTCCCCACAGTAACTGGTATGGAGCTGTGTTTTGGATTTGTGTTGGGAGCAGAGTTAATAGCACAGGGGTGATTTTGTTATTGCTGAGCAGTTCTTGGATGGAGTCAGGGCCTTTTCTGCCCCTGCCCCCACCCCATCAGCAAGGAAGCTGGGGGTGCACAAGGACCTGGGAGGGGACACATCCAGGATAGCTGATCCCACTGACTAAAGGGATATCCCAGACCCCAACAACATTCTCAGAATATAAAGCTGGGACAAGAAGGAAAGGGCACGGGGCGTTTGAAGTGATGCTCTTGGTCTTCCCAAGTCACTGTTACATGTGATGGAGCCCTGCTTTCCTGGAGATGGCTGAACACCTGCCTGCCATTGGGAAGTGGTGAATTAATTCCTTGTTTTGCTTTCCCTGTGTGCATGGCTTGAGCTTTACCTATTAAAATGTCTTTATCTCAATCCACAAGTTTCCTTACTTTCACCTTTACAATTCCCGTCCCACCATGGGATAGAGTGAGCAAGTGGCCATGTGGGGCTTAGTTGCTATCTAGATGTAACTACAAGGAACGTTTAAAGCCCATAGATCAGTATTCCTGACACACATTTGGCAGGATTCCTACAGAATTTCTGTTTCATCTTTATTTCTTAGTCAGCATAGGTATGATTAACTGTGTCTGACTGTTCACTGTTTTGTCATCTTAAGTTCTACAGAAATTCCTCCAAATGCCCACCATCTTGGCACATCTCAATATCAACCTCATAATTCAGTTGTCTTATCTGTGTTTTAGTTGAGAGAGGTGACGTTTAGGTAAAATGCAAATGAGACCTAAATATGTAGGGTAGTATTTTCCATATAAAATCAGTCACAGGAATGCATTTATCAGCACCATAGGGGCTATTGCTGGCTTGGTGGTGATCCATGGGAAGTCACCCCTCCTGGGGAGGCACAACTCAGCTAAGCAATTTTTCATGTGGAGATTATCTACAATACCTTGTCAAGAACATCTACATTTCTCCTAAGAGAGGTCTGCTGTCAACTGTTTATACATTTGTTAAGTGACCAAGAATAAACTACATACATTTATTGCAACTCATTCCAGAGCTATTTTAAACATGTTTTATCCATTTTTCAACATCTCTGAAACAAGCTTTTAGAGCTTCTTTCTCCTTGCACCTCTTTTTAAAACCTTTGAACATTACAGCCAATTCCAGTGTTATTTGGCTTTCCATAGCTAGAGTTCAGCCTTCTGGATGTGAAATTTCACAGGGTGAAAAAAAAACAAGATGTGACTTTTTACAGCACACAGACACAATCTGTTCTGTGGTGTAAATTAATCCCTGTTAAACAAATATTGACAAGCAGCTTCCTCTTAGATGTTACAAGTCATGTAGCTTCCCTGAGCTAGTTAGCAGCATGAAATGTCAATTAAATAATGACCAAGAGTCACTTCTAGCAAAGTGTTTGGTATCTATTATGAAAAAAACATGGTAATGCCTCTGAAGTCACAGTAATTAAGGCAATTATGTAATCTCACAGAAGTTATAATTTGAGCAGTAAGAAATTAATTCCCTTGCCTTCCTATTATAGACATGTAATTTAGAAAGTAAATTCCTTTTCAGTTTTGAAATTATGCTAAATCTCATATTGTTTAGAGTTTATAATGTATTATATTAATTACTTTTCAATAAAAAGACAAAACTTTTTGATAGTTTTGTCTAAAAAATAAAAGATAAAATGCAGCTGTGAATCTGTGTAAAAATTTGTCCTCCATAAAGCATTCCAGAAATCCTGGAATAAATCTTTGTAAAGGCTGAAAGGCAAGATGGAGTTTCTAATGGAGCTGTATCTATTATTCTCCAAGGCACTCATAGTAATAACAAGCAATAAAGAACCCCTTTTAAAATTATATGTGTTACAGGGCGCCTCTGAGAAGTTGACCTATTCTGCAAGATAAATAGGGCCCTCACCAGAATGCTGCAAAAAAGAATGGGAAACACATAATTTATGTCCTTTTAAAATTCTACCACTGGAAGTAATATACTTTAACAATGCCTGGGAGTAAATTAAAAGCTGTGCCTAGGGCATATAAAATAACCAAGTCTTTTGAGATATTTAAACTTACAGTCAAGCAAGTTCAAGACTAGAATAGCCCCAAACATAGATTTATTCACTCAATTTAAAGAGAAATAAAGTACACAGGCTAAAACAGAAATTTCTGCAATATAAATAGACATTTTAAAATTACTAGTCCATCTGACTGTGTAATTCCTTTATCATCATCTCAGAGGTTATGGGGTTCCTAAATCTACATTATTGTAATATCAGGTTGAACCACTACCATTGCCTTTTTGAGCTTCCCAGCACAGGCCATGCAGTTCAGTCGAGTGAGTCCTAAGTCAGCTCTGTCTAAAATAAAGTGTAATTTTAGGCATTCAAACTCAGTTTAAGAATATAGTGTCATGCTTACTTTCTGTCTTCCCTGGTAATTTGTTACAGTGCTTCATTATTCTTTTTGTCAAGAAGTGTGCATCACACTCTCATTTTAAAGCCTAACTCATGCAAAGATTTTACTTTTTTTCATAAAATGTACTTCATATGACCAAATCTTCCCAGAAACATGCTAAAGTTATAAACAAATATTTTGCATTATAAATGGCGAATTATAAAAATTCCTTAATTCCATTTTGTCCTTTCATCCTTAAAGGAGGTTGTCCTATAATTAATGTAGCCCCACACTGGTGCCTGAAGATGTACAGTCTTAAAGGCAGAACTTAATGCCAGACAGTTTTCCCTACCAAATGCCTGGAGAGCCCTGGGTGATCAATGCTGCTCAGTTTTCAGTCTCTTGCTGAAAAGAGAAAGTCTCTGCAAAACAGGCTGGAGAGGAAAGTGGATAAGATTCCAAGAACATTTCTCTTCTGCTTTTCCTCACTTCTTCAATCCTGGCCAAAGGTCAGTCAGAGCACCAACAGAAGGCCAAGATGGCCTTGATATCACGTCTCTCTCCTCACTTGTCGGCTGCCATTTGGAATCACTGCTTCAAGAGGCAAAGGAACCCTCCTTGTTTTTAAAGGGATGGCTCTGTGTGTAATCAGAGGGCACAGTTTGCTCTAGCACTGCATACCAGGTGCTGTAAAATTATTGCACTAATACCAATAGATTTCTCTGCATTTAATCTACCTTTCCAAAGAGGAAAAAAACATTGGCATTTCATCCTACTAACATGCATAGAATATATGTAATGTGTAATATTTTCATCATCCCACCTATCCATGCATCCATCAGTATTGCTCAGAGCAGTTAGCAAAGCTAAGATACATATGCTAATTTGTAATATGCTAATTGCCACATTATCAGCTCCAGCTGATTATTTTAATGACATTTTCAAAGACTAACTCTTGTTTTCAACAGAATTAGTATAACTTTTCAGCTATTGAAATTTCTTCATCTACATCTATAACAGCATGTTAGATTGATCCCTTCAGACACATGGGACAGCTTTCTGCTGGCATTCTCATGTAAAACTGATTTCAATCCAGTGCAATACTGCAACTACACATACAGAGGTGATGAAATATGAGATGCTTCTTTTGTTGCAATGTTTTCCCTTTCAGATTTACACAACGCTGGTTAACCTGTGTCCATGGGTTTTTCGCAAACGGTGTGAGATATAGTTTAAAACTATGTCTCACTTCACTCTTTTACTTCAAAGTTGTAACAATACAGGGGTGTCAAGGAATTTTCATTATTGAAATTTAGGCATAACCTGGGTCATCTCTTAACTTGCAAGGTATAAGGGCAACATTTAAAAAAAAAGTTAATACTTACCTGCCAATGAGTTATTTTCTGCCATTTCTGCTTTCAGAAATAATTTAAACATGCATTCCACAAAACAAAACCCCATATTTAATGTAAAACACTTTTTGAAGAAATAAAAATTTTGAAACTTACCGGAACTGAAATTTGAGGATTATTTTTAAGTTTTCCAAGCACAGCAAAGCCATCAGTGTTGATTTTCCCTTTTGGTTTTATGTTTAAGGACTCTATTTTAATACAGTCAATAAAAAGTGTGACACTGTTTGCTTCCACAATTATCATGAGCTTGTGCCATTGGGAGTCAAACAAGAAAGGCAAATGTAAAAATGATGCTGTTTGGTGTCTTCCATCTGCTCCTTTATAAGAAAACTCAACACTTTTCATTTGACCATTGAGATTCACTCCAACTTGTTCTTTTCCTGAAGAATCCTGAATTTGCCAAATAGTCCAGTATTTCTGAAGTGTGGCCCCAGTCATCCGAAAAGTAGTTAGAAAGGAATACTCATCAGGCAATCCATTGGAATATATGGCACTGTGTAGGATTAAAATACAATACATTTGTTCTGTATTTGCTCTGAAAAGCTCCATGTATCACCATAGACTAATTAGAAACCATTACTCAGTGGAACCATATCTCAACCATTCTTGTATCAGTGCACTTCTGCATGCTGAGCCCCAAAACAAGGTGATACTAATGGCAAAAGAACTGATTCAGAAGTGTGGGTTCTTCCAATGTTTCACAATTTTTATGATAAACCTTTCTAAGAATAATGGAAGAAGAAGAAGAATAAACTCCTACTTTAGAGATAGAAAGTATATCCTACAATTATCCTGTTTCCCACTGTTAGGCTTACAAAGTCGGTCAACAGTTTAGGACTTCGCAATGACCAGGGAGAAAGTGCAGATCTGACTTGATTTTGAAGGCATAAGAATGTCTTTTGGAAATGCATTTTCTTGTTCTCCCTGCCAATAATCCTTTTGTTAAGGTATAAGCTATCACTTAAACAGAAATCATTGACAAATATGTGGTGAGAACCCACACTCAAGGTGTATTATGTCCTGTGACATTAAATCACAAGACTACAAGTAGCAGGGAACAGACTTGCCGCATATAAAATATCTCATATTTCAGCAACTCCTATAAGGTGAGCTTTGGAAACACAGGTAGCACTGGCTGTGTCCCTGTGCAAAACAGTCAAGTCATTTTTTATTTCAAATGTATCACAGTACAATATTTAAGAAATTGGCTTTTCCATATTTATTCTATGGATCATAAAACTCTAGTGTCATATCCAGTCAACATCAATATCTTATTTGCCATCTTCCACACTTAAGAATAATTTTAAATAAATTTCTTAAGCATGAAGACATGCAGAGCTATTTTGTTTCAGCTTTCATTAGGATAACTTCTCAAACAAGTAGACATCTTGAACAAAGATGATTTTTGAGTGGCAGATCAATCCTATCTCAGCAGCTATTTATATAGCATTAGTGAATCTCAGGATCCAAGCTATGGGGGGAAAAAAGCAAAAAAACTGTCAGCTCTTATTCTGTATGCTTGATGACTACTGATTTAGAAAGAGAGTACTTCCAGAAGCAATCTGCCTAGTTTGTAGTGTCCCAAGCTGCAGTGCAGCTGTGCTCCAGCAGGCAGCGGCACAGCCTCAGCAGATTTCAGGGAGGATGCAGCAAGCCTGGCAGCAGCAGCAGCTTCGGCTTACAAATAAAGTACCCGCAGTGCTGGTGTTCCTCCTTTTCCCCAGGAGCCTTTGCACACACCTGAGAGCTGGGGTATAAGGCAGGGAAGTGTTTAGCTCATTATAAAAGATGTGGGGATATACGAAGCTGGAAGAGGGGGCTCCTTACCAGTATCTTTAGTCTGTGCTTTGCTCTGAATTGTGTCTCTTGACTGAGGATGAAGTCCTGCCCCACCTGGTTGTGTTTGATAGAATTTTATCTAACTCGTTGTTTTCTGTCGTCATTTATTTTCAGTTTTTATCTTGCCCTCTCAGATGCAAATGTCACCTTGTGGATATTGTAGCTTGCCTTCAGTTCTGAGCCCTTTGCAGTGTTTACTGTGCCCTATTCCTCTTTGTCTTACGTTTCTGGCCTACGCAATAAGCATATATATTCTTTTCTTCTCCAGGAAGATTATTCTTCTCCCTGTTCAGACATACCTTCACTCTTACTAAGCTTCTGATCCAGTTCAGCATATCCTTTATGGTTCTTTGTGTCCTTCCTCTATAAAGTCTCTTTTAAAAATCTCCTCTACTGCTAAAACTTTAGCTCAGCTGGGTCATTTATCTCTTCAGATGCTGAATCTCATTTGTTCTTGCAGAAGAGCTGGTTTTTCTACTACCACACTGAAAGTGGTATTGTTAGGTAATCTTTAAATAGCCTCCTTATGACATTCAACTTTCTCTGTTAAGTTCAGTGATACCAGGGTGTCTGATACACTGAGCCTAAAAGAAGCAGTACTAATCCCAGATCCTCTGTGAAGAGGTTTTCAGCATCTCTCTGCACTGCTAAGTTTTGTTGTCATGGCAATACTCGTTAAACTATCACACACATTCTCATTCAACCTCAGATGACACAACTCTACTGCCAAAAAAACAAAACAAGAAAAGAAACAAAAAACCCTAGTACATGTACAAATTTTTTGATTAGAAGGTTGTTTATGCCTGATTGACAAATGAATTCTTTGCACCATATTTAGCTATAGACTTAGTATTTTTCAAGACATTACATGGGTTCTCCTTTTATAAGACATTAAAATAGGAAAGAAATATGTTCAGTTTTTCAGAAGATATGCAAAGAAGAGAAATAATGTAAGAGCTTCTGACATTGGTAAGAGAAAATCAGATTATAAGAAACATATACAAACCCTAAAGATAAAAATTCAGAGCACAAACATGGAAAAGTATTCCCATTTAAAAAAAGACTAATAACCAATCAGAAAAACTGCTGCCTTTAGACTAAAGACTCAGTATGAGTAACATGATTCAACACAGTGAAGCATGACCCATCACCAGAAAGGTACTCTGCAGGGGACTGTTACTGTGTAAGATTTATACCTATAATTCTACAAGCAAATCAGAGACATATGCTCATCTCAGCTACTCCAACAGTAATGATCCTATAGTGGTTTAATTGTATTTCAGAACACATTTCTTTCCAAAGCCTGTAATCCTTATATAGGCAAAACCCTTCCAAAATCAGCAACTTAAAATGCTAAATATTTAGAAAGCATGGCAAATTTAGCATGATATTTAAATAAACAATTGTAGAGAAGCTATTCCTCCATCTTACTGCCAAAGAGAATAGTGACGTATGCTGTAACTTTATTGAGCAGCTGATAGTTGTATAAGCACTCAAATTCTTTCTGGAAATTGTTTTTAATATAGATGTTTCAATTCCACTGATTAGTAGAAGAGAACCAATCAATTTTAAACATAGATTCAGGTAAATGAGCAAAGAAAGAATTTATATGGAAACATATTTAAAGGCCAAAATCCAGATTTATTCCTAATCTATTTCCTATCCACTTAAAATTGTTCAGGATATGAGCCATCAGATCTTTTTCTTTAATTTAGTATTTTTCTTCAGTTTGTAAGAAAGCATTCCAGTCCTGCTTTTCTTGTATACTTATACTATTGTTAACTGCTTCAGTTGTTTTATGAATACAAGATTAGGTCAATTTTTTTTATCAGATATTCAACTATTTGCCTAAATTTTTAAAGTGTTGGAGGGTGGGAAGTTTGAAACATTTGTAGTTCATCTAGGGGAACTTCTGAAACACTACTATTTCTACTATTTCTTTTAAATATTTTTAAACAAATACCTAAGACTTTCACTAATCCTATATTATGAATACTTAAGAAGATTTCTTTGAGATTTCAAAGCTAAGTCCTACCCAGGCTTCAATATAACCAAAGTAAGTCATCTGACCATGGTGAGGAAAGCCCTGACCCATCCCAGTGAGCCCAGGATTCACCAAGAGCAGAAGACTTATGTTAGAAGCTCAACTATATACCTATTTAAGTTCTGCAGAGTAACTGTTTATTTTATTAGATTTGGGTTTTTTTGAGTTAATTTCTTAGGTGAACTCCATTGCTCACTGACTTAACTTAGTCCTTGCTAAATAAAGATTTTAGAAATGTTAGCACAACCCACTGGAGGTGGCTGTGGAAATTGCTGTGGCCATTCTCATGCTAATGCAGTATCGTGTGCCCAGGGTTGAGGGTTCTTTTGGTCAATCTGGAGACGCTCATGCTGCCTCTCCTGGAGCTGCCTGGACTCACAGCCGACCTGGCACACCCTGCCTGGCAGCAACTGAACAAGCAATAACAATAAAACTTAGCTCAGCACTTTTAAAAGCATCTGTCCTAAGTCATTAACCAGAAGCCATTTGTTAGGACTCATTACCCTCAGCTGATCTTTATTATTCAGAAACAGCCACTTCCGAGCTAATTAATTCTCTTATGACCTAATTAGCTTCCTAGCTGCATTTTGTCTTTTCTATTTCAGCATCCTCATCAATATCTGGGTGGGATAGCATACTTATAATGTGAAAGGAAAAGCACCTGAAGAGCTTTGGTGGCTGAATGTAAAAAAACCCAGATCTTTGAGCACATGCACTTGAGGAGTGCTGCTTCACAGAAAGGCAATATTCCCAAAGGGGGAAAAAAGTGCCAGAAAATAGGCCTTTGAAATTCTCTGGATATTTCAAGTATACTGATAAAGCTTTATAAACTTCCTCCCTATTTTGTTTGGGGTTGTGTGTGTGTGTTATGACAGTTGCATCATGAAGTCAAAGGTTTAGGATTTCATCCAATGCACAATGATAATTACCCCTTTTCCCACACATAAAAAAAGTGTCATGAGCATATTTCTTTGTGTCAATATATATATTTTTTAAGGATTTCCATTAAAAATAAACAATTATTATCCAAATCAACAGGATTAATTTTGTACTTACTAACTGGTGGGCGCCTAAACACATACACAGATTAAATTGAAAAATGATGGGTTCACCACGTCCAGTGAAAACAGCTATATGTCATGGCAGTTCCACACCAAGTTATTACACCATGCCATTACATGGAGAACACTGGATCGATCCTTCAGCAGATTTTACTCTAGAAGAACCACTGGCCAATGGAAATTTATTTGGATGATCGGAGAAGCAGAAGTTATGACTTGTGTGCAATCCTTTCAGTTTATTTTGGGATATACTTCTGGACAAGCACATAAAGCAGCAAAAAGACCAAGCTACAACTTGGTAGCATTTTAAGGAAGTTCTGTGAGTTTTCCAAGGCATAAGCTATTGCTACATCAGAGACTGAATGCTGAGCCATGCCCATCCAATTGAGCTCTCACTCCCATACCATATAGCCACTCTAAAATGGGCTCTTCTGCCCTAGTATTAATCATCATATGTTAGCCTAAAAAATTATTTCCCTGTTGCCAGCGTGTTTGATGAGGGTCCCACCCCATTGTTCCCATGGCACTTGGGCTATATCAGCCAGCCAGCTCGGGAAAGCCAGGCTGGCCATTTTTCCCAAACTCACTCTAGTTTTCCCTCCCCGGCCTCTGGATGCAGCAGGGGCGCTCAGGCCGGAGGGCGATCCCTGTGTGTGAGCCCGGCCCGCGGCGGCGCCGCTTCAGCACCGCGGGCAGGGACAGCTCCGCGAGCCGGGCCGGGCCGGGCAGCCCAGCCCAGCCCAGCCCAGCCCAGCCCAGCCCAGCCCTGCCCTGCCCTGCCCTGCCCTGCCCTGCCCTGCCCTGCCCTGCCCTGTTTTGCCTTGCCTTGCCTTGCCTTGTCTTGCCCTGCCCTTCTCTGCCCTGCCCTTTCTTTCTCTTCCCTTCCCGCCCACTGACAGGGCCACGCTGTAAAATAACTCTGGAGCAGAGCAGCGAGCTCTGCCCCGGGACAGAGGAGCAGCACACTGAGGAACTGGAGCACGGTCGGGGCTCAAACCATCAATTAATTTCCTGGGCCAATGACCCCAATGGTAGGAGTCAGCTCAGGTGCTGGAGTAAGGCAGTCCACATAGCTTTGTTCAGGGGTAACTTGTATATATCAAGCACATATTTCACTAGAGCCGTCTATAGCAAAAAGCCTGAATGTCAGAATCCAGGATATTCCTCTGCCTTCCCTGGAGGACTTGAGACTCTGGCATGGGGCTCAGAAACCTTGGCACGCAGTCAAAAACACCTGTGCCTTTGATTCTAGCCCATGGAAAGTGAAAATATTGCTGCTTTTATCTGAGAATCTCCAATTTTTAGTGAAGTGATGATCCCATTTGCTGTGTTTGGATTCACATTCATGCACTAGCAGTCCTGATTAGTGTCTGGGTCTGAAAGTAGCCACGAGCCCAAGGTAACCAAACACTTAAGCTCTAAAGTAGCTTAATCTGGTGGCAATGAATGTAGGAGCCAGGGAGGATTGCAGCTAGAAAAGTTGTTAGTGATAGGTGGAGTAAGACAGAAACACTTCACAATCCAATTATTCCAAGCTGAAACAGTAGTCCAGTTAATGGTCTTGCCACTTAATTGCTGAATTGAGGCATTCTTAATTACATAAGGTGCTGGAACAGAATCCAGACTTGCCTAAATTTGGCAAAGACATCTCTGTCCTGCTGTACTGTCTCTATTCCTTCACCAGCAGCAAGTCTGGCCTGTAAAGCACTAACACAATTAGATCCTTAAATCCTGACTTCTATCACAAATTTACTGTAACATGCTAAATAATAATTTTCAACTTTTATAGATTAAGTGACCACCTAACCCTAACTCTAACCCTAACCCTAACCTGTTACCTAAAAGAAGCACACAATGAAAAACCCCCTCACCTCAGAATCAGTAAATTCTTATCCTCCCTCATCTCTGCAATCCTCACTGCTCAGAAATCCCTTTGTGTCAATATTTTAAGAAAACTTTTTCTCTCTCCTCCTGTTACATTTTTTGCCTCCCTATTTCAAATAATCAGCAACTTCTGACATTGCTTTCTAGAGGTGAATCCCTTAGCATCAGCAAATCTTGAGGCACTCTGAGCAATATCAGTGGTTAGAGGGAAATCCCTGAAATTGCTGCTACAGAATCAGTCTGATCTGGTGGTAACAATGAAAAAAAAATTTCAATTCCTCTTTCCTCTTCTGAAAACCTTTCAAATTAGGTGATCCAGCTGGTGGGAGATCTACCACTTAAAAGATAAGATTGCAAAATATCTACATTTTAAAGCCAAACAAGAAAGGCATTACCTGGTTGGTATCCTGAAATCTACATTGGGTCCCAGTTTATAAGCTACTTGTAGAGAAGTGGATCCCACTACTCTCTCGATAATCCCTTGGGAAGCAGCTTTTTCTATTTGAAACTGAGAAATCAGGTCAAAGCCTGCAAGAAAAAATATACATATCCATAATGTAACTTTCATTTTATTTCAGAATTCTGCTGTCACAGAGATTACTATAACCTGATTTTTTCTTAACAGCAGCTTTTTCCTGAAAAAGTCGGGGTGCTACTTGCCTGGTAGGTCATCTTGGCCAATCCTGATTGTTGGGCAGATATCAATTCTGTGACTGGCACCCAGAATAGCTGGTAGTCCTGCAAAAAATGGTGAATTTACTAACCATGCACCTGCACATTGCCACAGATCACCTTATAAAATCAATGGAAGCAACTGTAAGATTATTATGAATTAGACAGAGCTATAAATAATAATAATTAGAGGTATATAATAATTTAAAATGTACTCAGTAAAGTAAGAGGTATAAGAAAATAATAATCTTTTTCTAGAGAGCTCCAAATTAAAAACAGGAACTTGATATGCTATTTGATCTTTTTTTAAGCCTGTAAATGAGAGTGTTATAATAATTCTTCTCTAGCAGAGCTGTTGAGAAATAGTAATAGTGTGAGAAGGACTGCTGTGTAAGGAGGTTTTGGGTTGTAACTTTTTGTGGTTCAAGCAAACTTAAAAAAAAAGGCCAGTTACCTAAATCAACAGTCTCACTACTCCCAAGGAAACTTAAACAAACCTCATGCCAACTAAAGAAGTTGTTGTGAATCAGTTGGCGTCTTTTCCATCCTCTCTGGTATTCCAAGCTTTCCCACTTTCCTCTGTGGCAGATTTGATCAGAAAATGAACATTCATGAAATGAACATTCATGAAATGTAACATTGTGGCAAGAAGACCTTACAGACCTTTTTTGTTTACCAAAATGAGAATGTAGAAGAAATTTGTTTGAGGAAACTAAATCTAAAAATCCTATTTTTCAGAATATTATATATTTAAAAACCTTGTCATGGCCATAAGACCTACAAGATACCCAGAATTAAGGAAGGAAAAACAAGCATTTATTTGAAGAGTTTAAGAGCCATGTACAAGTCTAGTACCAAGTCAATCTGGAAAATGTTAGCAGAGTGTGGGTAGGGAAGAATGAAGAGTGGAAGCTGGAAGGAGAAGCATTTCTAACCTACAGAGAGCCTCTTGTGTGCTGCAAAGGCTCAACCCTAAATGTGGGTTTCCTTCTGACAACATAGGCTTAAAGAGAACATTCAGGTTGACACATTGCACCTTAGAAAAGACCTCATTCTATATTCTTTGATGAGACACATGGCTGACATCCAGCCATTTACATTTTATGCCCAGCAAATAAAGTAGGACCAGTTTATTGCCACATGTAGCAGAATATCTAACTAGAAGCACTGAAAGACAGGGAAGGTTTGTGTCCTGTATTTGCCATCTACATCCAGATTTTAATCCTTACCTTAAAAATACATCTAGTAGCAAATTTAAAGCAACACACACAACTCTTGCTCTTTTCCTGGTTTTCATATATATTCTTCTACCCATTCATGCATATATAAATGCACATAGACAGCTCTCACTTTGTGTGATGGCTAGTTACAGAGGATTTTAGTTTTGAATAAACCCAGAATAATTCTTTTGACATTCAAAATTACACAAAGGTAAAATGTAGATAAAATCTGTCTCCTTACTTGATTGGTGCTGGATGGTGGCTGAGATGAAAGACCACAGAAAACTACACAGGTAAAAGAAAGCTGTAATTTTCCTGTAAACAGAAAGAAAACTCCAGCATGAATCTATAGTTTCTGACAGGTTCTGTTATTAAATTTCTCCCCCAAGCCATGCATATTAAACATATAAAATACCACCTAAGGATCTGCTAACAGATTTGACAAGCCAATTTCTTTGGCAAGATAATTTCTTTACATGACAACATTTTATTTTTGCCTTATAATAAAATATGTCAATAAAACTCTTTCCATTATAGTCCACTCGTATAATGCTGGCAAGAACAGTTTTCACTGTTCTAATCTCTTATTTACAGATGTCTCCAAATCCCACTTGTTGTCTTACCAGTGGCATTTCATCTTCACTGCTGGATTTCTTCACTTCTCTCATGTGAATGCGCAGGGTAAATCGTCACACTGCCTGCTTCCCTCTCATTAGTCCGACAGGGGAGTGCAGCAGCGGGTGCAGACAGCAGCTCCTGCCCCACCAGGACCCTGCAGAGAGGGAGGTGCAGGCTGCTGGGCTGGTTTTAATCTTTGCAAGGGAAGGAGGTGGAGGCTGGACAGACATGTGGGTCCTGGTGGGCTCTGAGGGCGGACCGCTGGAGCCAGCTGAATATAAAGAAGCCAAGAGAGCAAATTAAAGTCTGCTTCTTTCACCAGCACAAGGGCAGGGAGATTCAGAAAATGTGAGTTCACTCACATTTCACTCACAGTTCAGAAAATGTGAGTCTCTGAATGGTGGGATGTGCTGTCCAGCCAGGCAGGGGAAAGAATTATATGTACCAGGAGGTGTGAGGAAGCTGGTGGCCCTGATAGGGTGTTAAGACTGAAAGTTCTGAGAAGAAGAAAATCCCTGCCCTATAAAGAAGGTATTTCCTTTTCTCACTGTTTTATTCATCATGAGAAGCCTGTCTGGTGAGGTCCCAGTTGTTTTTTCTGAATAAAACAGGTTATGTAAAAGGATTTTCATTTTTCAGATTCTAACCTCCAAGGCATACACATAGGTGCTATTATTAAAGAGACTCCTGTTCTGTTGCCATTGCTAAAGCACTCCCTTTCCAAAGAGACTATTGCATATGCTTGGACACACAAAGACATTTACTCATATTTGTTCTCCCAGATACAAAAAGAGAGAGAGAAACTGAAAACTGTATGCATGCAAAGATCAAGGAAATTATAATAAAAAGCCAGAAGGTCCTCACAGGAACCACAGTCATGTATGTATGGAAAAGTATGCCAGGTTATACATCACATTTGTAAGGTTCCATCTTCTCTAGACTACTGATATTGTGGTTAATAACACCCTAAATTTCCAGATCTTTCAAAGTGTGGAATATAGGAAATGCAATAATCTCTACTGTCTGATAAGTGTCTGGATAAATAACTGGGTAGTGAACTATCCCCTCCATCCCAATTTGCTGTAAATCACATTCCCAGTATTGGTAATTTCAATGTTAATGTGGTTTACAGTTTTAAATCTATTGTTAGAAAGGGTGGGGCTGGATCACACACGTGAACAGTTTGCCATGAATGTCTGATTTTGATGCCTAAGGCAGTGAAGCTTTAGTGATACCATTTTTTCACCCTTCAAGGGAAAGATACACCCAGGGACCCTTGTGGTCCAGCACAATTGTGAACATTACATATCAGCACCAGGGTTGTCACATGAAACCTCTGTCAATTCAAAAACAAAAAAAAAAAGTGAAGTATCAATTTGATCTCACAAGAAGTTTCCCCAAATCACCACACACCCAAGTGCCTGATTTCCCTTGCAGATATTTCCATTGTGGCATCCAAGGGTACCCATAGGGCCTGAAAGGAGTCCATAGGGAGCTGGAGGAAGAACAATTCATGGATGTCACTTGAAGCTGTAACAAAGGGGAACCTGGCATGTGAAGGAACGACAGATGGCACCCAGGACTTAAAAAGAATACCAGAAACTCTGTGAAGGAATGGAAAAGAGTCAGGTGCCAAACCATCTCTTTTGTTGTCTATAAGCTGTGGCATTTCCTTTGCCTTTGAGACTGCTTAGTATTGCCAATTTATCTGAGGTGGTATTAAGGAAGAAAAAGCCATTTCAGTAGTTAGATATGGAACTAATTAGTAGCACCTTACAGGAAATTAGCAATGTTTTTTGGTACATGCTGTGAAGATGTCTGCCATTCATTGTGTCTGGGGTAATTCACACACCCATCATCCTCTCCTAGAGGGGAGTCTTGTTCAGAGAAATTCAGAGAACATATACTCTGTTTCTGGGCAATCTGTAATCTAATTTTGCTTGCATTTCATTACAACAATTCTCAAGGGTGGAACTACTTTTATGTCTGAAGTTTTTTTCCAATACAGGATCTTCAAAAGACATTTTTACTGAAATGGGAGATAGTATGTAACTAAAGCTGGGAAAATACATTTACTATTCTGTTTGTGGGGAAAAGAAAAATTCTTTAGAAGACTAATAGCCTCTGTTTGCCCTCTGTGCATTTTGAGGTCTTGCTCTTGAAGGAAAACTCATAGTCTGTGATGAAATTCCTGATTAGATGCTCTACTAATAATTATCACATCACCTTGAAAGAGCCAGAAAAATACTAATTGACAGACTAGTGGCAGCAAATTTAATAGCCCCATGACCTAGCCAATATTATTCCCATTTCGAAAAAATGTAAAGTGGGATAGATGGAGTATGTATCTTACATATCTTACTGTCACAGAGACAGTCCCCAACCAACTAGCACTCATGTTTAGCTGATCTATTTCGATGTCACTCTACATCACTTCATAGTTTTCTCTTCTTATGAATTGGGTCAGTATAGTTATTTTCAGAAAACCTCAGTGTGCACTTATTGCTGTTTAGCCACTTGCTCAGGGATTCATCATCTAAACACTAACTGCTCATCTTTTGAATGTGGATGAATTAAACAGTGGTGACTTTGCTCAAATGCTAACTCCTGAAAATAAGCTATGTAGGAAGGTGATCACTTCATTATCATGTGGAGAAGTTCTTACACACCTGACTTCACATTCCATTCCTCAAATATCAGATTCCATATTTATTCCATACTCCTGTTCTTCTGTGTGGCTTGAGTTGGAGAACAGGTACTCACACAGCTGTCTCTGAGAATGTGGCTGGAGAGAAATAGCAAATGGGTAGACCCAGTTTCTCTTGCAGATATAAAGCTTGCTCTCTGTGATGAAAAGGTTTGCAGCAAGGTGGCTGCAGTTGGACTTTCAGAAGTGCAATCTAGCTAAAAACAAAAAAAAAAACTAAAGGCATGATTTAGAGAAGACCATGTGGCAGAGAAGAATGTTTCTCAGCTCAATCTCAGATTTACAGCAATTTAGGATGACCACATTAAGTGAAAAATCCTTTCCTGATGTGTATTTTTTGTCTGGGCTTGAAGGAGCTCAATGTCACTGGCTTATACTTTTGAGCAGGACTTTTAGAAGGACCTAGGCCAGTTTGTTCTTTCCGAGAACAAATACCTGACGTATATACAGGTACTGGGGTCTCAAGAACAAGCTTTGGAACTGGAGGAAGTAAAGTCCAGTTTGTGCTGCTTAAGTGGGGCCTCTGCCTGTGTGAGTGATCCCATAAAGGACCAAGTGGTTCATGCTCCCAGCCCTACGTGGCTCTTTGAGAGGAGAGGAATTACTTCTTATTTATTGCCTATCTCCTGGAAACAGACACTCCTCTCCCATGTGGTCTTCTCTAAATTGTGCCTTCAGTCTTTTCATGTGACTTCAGCCTCTTATGGACACATTCTCTGTTCAGTTTACAATTAAAAAATCCGCTTTATACATTCCAACCTTCGTAGGGGTCACTGCTCTCTCTAAAGTTTACCAGACCCCAGGATAAGCACATAGCACACTCCTAGCACGAGTAGGTTTGTTGTCATGTTGTGTTTGGCTCTCTCAATTTGAGATTAACCGGGTGGGTGGCTGTAAATGATGGCATTTCTGAAACACCTACTCTTTATTAATCATGCTAAGAGTTAAGGTAACTTGGACCTGGGACTGATCTCATTGACATCAGGGGCAAAACTTGCACTGACTTAAGCGCCTTTTAATTAAACCAACAAAAAATAATTAAACCAACTTCCTCAAGTGTAGGGTAATTGAATTGACAGTAAAACTATAATCCTTGTCAGGTTCCAACACATCACTGGAATTTAACAAATAATCTATTATCCAATAAATTCTTACCTTCATCATAAAAATGTACTTTTCTGTCCAGAATTTTGTGAATTTTGGCATGGGAAGAAAAACAGCTTTTCTTTCCAAGCTGTCAGATGCTGTTTTGCATAAAGACCAAACAGCTTCTTTCTAGTAGAGGTCACTCAAAGAAACCTGGGAATTCTTGGGGCCAGATTCTCATCTCCTCAGCACGATCCTCTTTGCAGGTGAACCTCACTGTACTGGCACTGCAGCCAATTTGTGAACACCTAGGCTGTCCAATGTAGAGTACAAAGTTCAACAAATCCCTCAGAAGTGTTCTTGGAGCACAAATAGAGATGATCTCTGTATGAAGCCAGACAAACTTCCACCTTAGCTCTATGTCCCCTTGCCACAATAATTCTTTCTGTGGATGAAGCTTGCAGTTCCCATTACCTTTGGATCAAAGCCTATATTGTGGCATCATTCGTATTTTTATTTCTTTCTAGGTCAGAAGATTTGTATCCAGGGGTGTCAGACAGCAATTTTCCCCAAATGTTACAGTCAGTGTTTCAGATTATCCTAAATCGAGCAGAATTTATTTTCTAGAGGAACAGCAGAGAAAGAGAAAAGTTAAACGGATTTCAAATGTAACTATGCTAATATTGCCATGAACACTGTTGTGTTTCAGCTGAGATTATTACTCTAACCTCACTTACACATCTACTGATCACATGCACTCTCAAAAACTATAATGAAATCAGAAATGTGCTCTGCTGTTATTTATTAATTTGTTGATTATAAAATGTAGTGAAATTTTCTCATTTATAATAGGAAATACTATTACCAAGAACTAGATCCAAATTTCATGTAACTAAAAACAAAACAAAAAGTCACCCCAAATTTGGAAGTATTTTCAGTCAGAGTTTAATGAGTCTAGATAATATTCTTCTATATTGTTCTCTCTTCTAATACCCCTAAATATATTAAGATTCTTTTCTAGCCAAAATTACATTAATTGAACTTTTTGTAATTGTTGACATGATGGTACTTAGTTCTGTTGACATTTATCTCTAAATACTGCAGCAAGCATAATTTCTTTTATTGTCATCAAATACCCTTTGAAAGAGATCATGATACCAGTAAGAAAATATCTGAAATGGGATCCGGTTTTTCCTCTCTTACACCAGCACATGAACATCACTATATCAGCTCATAGATAAAAATACTCATAGAAATAAAATTGCTTTCTCCCCACCTCTCTGCCTGCCTCCCCTGGCCAGACTCAGCATCCTGCCTCCTATCCTCAGCCCAGTCGAGCTCCAGCTGCTTGGACCCAAAGATGGGATAGGCTCCCCCCATCCATCAGGCTCTCTCAGAATGAAAGACCCTGACAGGGTGGGAAAGAAAAGAAATATATGTATATGGCTACTCATTTACACAAAGTAGCAAATTCTATGGCACAAATTCTGAATTTTGTGGCATAAGGGGGAAAAAAAAGCTATTTCACACTGTTGATAACCATGAGGATTCTGTAAGAATTTTTTCTAAAATGGCAAAGTCCTCAGATTTTGCCAAAGTAATTACAGGATTTTCACAGATCAGGACACCACTGTATAGTTTCATGCTTATTTAAGGACTACCTGAACAGCTCTGGGATGGGGACAGTAGGGTGCTCTGTTCATTTTGAAATGAAAGCTGTGATTCAACAAAGTGTGGTGTTAAGACCACAGAAAACTGGCACACACAGTCCTCTATATAGAATTGATGACATTTAGAATATATATTTTCATCTTCAAGACATGTTCTGTATCAAAAGAACTGTTCCAAATTTTAAAAATGGTTATTTTCTCTCTTACAAGAAATATAAAGGACTTAAATATATAACAACACAATAATTAAATACTTGAAGTATAATATTCAAAGCTTGTAAGTATTTAAATCTATATAATTAAGGTCTGCAATTTCATTGCACTGATTTTGTACTTCCAGTTACACCTGGTTATTGACCTCAACGGAGCTACTGAGTTGCAAAAAATCTTCTGGACAGGAATTCATTGAGAAAAAACTAAGAACCACAAAATTTTTTTAACATTATTCCTTTTGTTTTCTCCCAGTGAACCCAACATTATGCCACAATGTGTGCTGCCAAAATGAAAACCACCAAGAAGAAATCAAAGGGCAAATTTCATGATAATTTTCAAAGCAGAGGGAAGCTTATTAGTGAAGTCCCACAGAGACTTGTACAAAAGCTTGTGCCATTCAAAGTATTCATAAATGTGATCTGGAAGGCAAGTATATAATGGAGAGGTTACATCTGCAGATAAAGGAAGTTACCTGAGCAATAAAAATGAACATTTGAAATTTACCCAAGCAATACAAATTGAGCTGGCAGTGTTCCCTTGTGTCCAGGCTGTCCAAGTACCCTGGGGTGCATCAGGAGAGTGTGGCCAACAGGTCCAGGGAGGTGATTGTGCCCTCTGCTCTGCCCTAGTGAGGTCACAGCTGGAGTATTGTGCTCAATTCTGGTCTCCACTGTTCAAGAAAAACAAGGAGCTACTGGAAAAGATCCACTGGAGAGCCCTAAATGCAATGGAGAGCCCTAAATGCTCAAAAGAGCATCTCTCTTATGAGAAGAGACTGCAGGAGCTGGACTTGCTGCATCTAGAGGCAAGAGTGAGAGAGGATTTTATTGATACATAGACAGCTCAAATGCAGGTGCCAAGGTGTTGGTGCCAGACTCTTTTCAATGGTGCCCAATTGCAAGAGGAGAAACAGTGGCCAAAACACAAGATCCACCTCAACATGAGGAAGAACTTCTTTACCTTGAGAGTGGCACAGCACTGAACAAGCTGTCCAGGGAGGTTGTGGTGCCTCCCTCTCTGGAGATATTCAAAACCCACCTGCAGGTGCTCCTGTGTCACCTGCTCTAGGTGACCCTGCCTTGGCAGGGGGTTTGGACTTGGTGATCTCCAGAGATCCCTTCCAACCCCAGCAGTTCTGTGATTCAGTAGTTCTGTGATTCTGTGATTCAGTGTAAGCTGATGGTATAATGTTGGGTTTTCTCGGCTGTTTGAGGGGCCTGGAAAGGCCGGAGTGGCCTTGGGGCAGCCCGCGTATCGAAGGACGAGAAGAGGCTTCAGTTCTTCTTTCTGGTTTTATGTTTATTAATTGTTTATCTAAAAGATTTTCTTTCAGCCCGACAGAGGTCTGCTCAGCAGTCAGCCATGAGCACACTGTCTGCCCTCCGTACAGACACCTATCTTTATACCCATGGTTACGTGTACAATATTTATCATTTTTCCCCAATACCATTTATTCTTATTGCTGGGTGCACTTTCAGTAATAACCAATCCAAAAATGCCACCATCACCAAAGAAGATGGAGGAGAAGAAGAAGAAGAAGAAGGACAGGACACACCCCAATTCCTCCATCTTACTTCTCTAAACCCCCTGTACATAAATCCTAAACCTGTGTCTCACCCTCTAATTAGCTAATCTTTCGCCATTCACCCGGTGAAGTCCTCTTATCTTCATACAGGTGTCGTCTCCCGTGTAGGTCAAAGTCCTGCCACCAGACACTTCTGGCAACATTCCAGGACTCCCGGCCCCCCAAGGGTGGTCTCGGTGGCCCGGCATCTCAGGACTCAGATCCTGAGATCCCACATCATAAATTGTTGGAAGTTCTCAAAATACCTAGTAAGCTTTTCACAAAATAGCAGGGGAAATCCCGTATAAATAATTAAGAAATAATAGTGAACAAATAATCCTAAATTTATGATGGTTTCTACTGTTGTAGAAAGTTGTGTCAGCTGTGAGAGGCAGAGCTATGAAACCATACCTTAGTGCTCAGTAGTGGGCAAAAAACACACTGTATACTAGGAGAAATTAGGGAAACAATAGTGAACAAAGCAGAAACCATCAAACTGCTGTGGTATAAAGCATGGTCAGCAGGGATGATCAAAGGTTTGAACTGGTTTTAGTAGGGAGAAAATTAAATGGATGAGGATTCTTCAAGCCTAAAAACATGAGATCTAATGAAGTCTAAGCACTATGGGAAAGTGAGTAAAGGACAGTTGTCACTCTGTTGCAGAACAAGGACTAAGTTTACAAAGAGAGATGGAAGCCAGAATTTTTAAAACAAGCAACAAACAGCACTTCCCCATACCACTCATAGGTGAGGGGTGAGATTTTTTCCCACTACTTTTAGTATTCACCATTGAAAATGCTAAAATTTTTATGGGACCAAAAAGAGATACTGGCTGGGAAAACACATGGGAGAAATGTTCCTGTGTCCTTGTGCAACATTTACCTGCTTCTCTAGGCATGCACTGTTATCTTGACCAGAGAAATTATACTGGAGCAGATGGACCTTTGATCTGACATGATACAGCTGTTCTTCTCTTTTAAAACTTAAACAATTTGGAATACTGAAAATTCAAAAGGGAAAGACTGCCCTTGTAATACCAGAACACATTTCAGAGGACTTAGACATAGTAGTACTCTTTTTTAAAAAAAAAAAAAAAAGCCAAGTGAGGTCTGAGAAGGAAAGGAATATTTTACTTATGTTTCCTAATATTTTCAGAATGCAAGATACTGGGATGAAAGTTTTGTTCTTGTATCCAGAGAGGATTCTCAAAGATCACCTCACAGACTGGATGTTAGAAAAGAACCCCAAAATGTAGAAGCGTAGAAGGAATGATCCAGGGATACCAGCTGGTCCAGCCTCCTCTCAATGCAGACACACTCAGAGCCAGAGCAGGTTGCTCAGGGCCTTAGCAGGCTGGGACCGGAGTATCTCCAAGGGCAGAGACTCCAGAACTTCTGAGAGTGACTGCACTCTTTGTTCAAGCAGAATCTCCACTTCTAAATCTGAAGAGCACCTTGGAACCTGCGTCTGTTAGCACTCAGTTTCTGGGCCTCATTCCTCCCTGTCTTGCCCTTGAGAATAAATGTGAGAAGGAGTTTCACTACCACAAACAAGTGATTTGATAGTTTTTTTCCATCTAGTTTTTGTGGTTGTAAGTAGGTATTTTCTGCTGCAAGAGTGTGAGGAATCTTGTGCTCCCTTTAAGAGAAATGTTTAAGAGACATGCAGGAACACATGAATTCAGAAAAATAAAAAACATTTTACAGTGATATCTGGAAGATATTTCTTCTGGAAAACTACATGAGAATCTTTTCTTAAAAAAAACAAAAAAAGAGTCTGAGCAGAAAAGTGTTTACCATCTCTTCATCTTGATTCATGTCTTAATGGTTGACTTTAAAAAAGATCAGCAAATCCTTTACTGCAACTAACTGAAGGAAGAAGGTGGCGTGCCTATAAACAAATACATGTTGATTATGTAGTGGTATAAACTTCTCTGTCTCCCATGTTACTGATGCAATTCTTTGAACTGCATCTCATCCATGATTAGATATTTCCTGTTGTCATGTGTAGATTAGTCACTCACTCCTGCAAATGTTACAGAACTTGTTTTGTTTCTTTCTCATTTATTTTGGTATGTTCTATAGCTGGATGGCCCAAGACAGCTGCTGTTACTACCTTTTTTAATTCAGATTTTTTTGCCACCAGTGGGCTGCATGTACAACAAAGCTTAATAAGTCTGATTATCCAAAGATGCTGTACTTTCTGGGTGTCTTTTGGTTAAATTTCTGTATGTGAAGTTGAAGTAAATATTTTTAACAGTAAAACTTCATATGAAGTACCTCAAGATTCCTTACCTTTGCTTACAGTTGAGATGGTACTTTGTTCTTATGCTTTCCTAAACTAAGTATCAATCTAAAAAAAGCCCTGCAGCAAAGGTATTAGGAAGATGAACATTGAAATCTAGCTGCTATTATGGTTTACAAATGAAGAATCAGGAGCCTTGCCACAAAAACCAAGTAGGAATGTCTCCTGTGTACAGGATTCTCATCTCCATCCAAAGGAACTATGCACACACCAAAAAAAAAAGGGAATAAAAATAACCTCACTACAATGTTCTGAACCATCAAACATATTTCTTCACAAAACTTGAGATCTTGCCTGGATTATGCAGACTGTGTTGCATGCTGCAGCCACTCTAGAAAGCAGCCACTTGCTGCAAAGATTTACAGCACACTTTAAATAGTTGAAAGGGAAGATGCATGTTCAAGGGGGGATTAGCCATGGGAGAGGACTTCTGACTTCTGCCTCTTCTAGGTCAGCACTTAGCCTTACTCAGAACCAAATAAAAGTTGTTAGCATCTCCTGTCTACTAGTCCATGTGAAATGAATTAATGATCCCAGGCCAATCCTTGGCAGACAAAAACTCCACTGCAAAATCACTCTCCCTTCTGGAAGCTTTGTAAGAAAAACAAGAACTAATTGGACACAGAAAATTAACTACCTTGTCTCTTCTAACCAAAGTCTTTCCAGGCTAAGAATAAAACCAGGTAGTGGGAAAGAGTGAGCAAGTAGCTGCTTGCCTGGAATTAACAGTTTTGAGGATAATCAGATGATTTCCAGGAGTGCAGTATCTCTCAAGGCCTTGTGAATCCATCTGGAAAACACAGGTACATGTGAGCAGCACTCTATTGGGTACTATACTCTATTTGAGACAGAGGGTTATGTTTCAATTGTTAAGAATATTTAAATTTGTGTTAGCAATTTAAAGGATCATTTTAGGTCTGAGTTCTCTTGAGCCAAATCTTAGAATAATGAAGGTATTGGACAGAAGAGCACAAACATCCTGCTTGTGTTGGGGTATGGTGAGTTTGCCATAGGTGTGACAGAGACTCACACACTAGTTCAGCTTTACAGAGGTTTCTGCAGTCCCTCTCCAGCCCAGAGGAGGGCTGATCTCAGGTGCTGAAGACCTGTCAAGTTCTGTTATTTCCAAGGATGGACAACTTGTTCCACCATTCAGTTACTGTCTCATGTGGATACTTCATAAACATGCCTACTTCCAGCATTGCAGCTGAACTGCTTAGCAGTCCTGGAGCACAGACGTGCCAGCAAACTGCTTGACACAGGCAGCATATAAATATGGGAGAGAGCCTTTTCCACATTCTCTGTCAGTCAGGCTGTCTCCTGTAGCTCTAGGACATTTCTCAGAGTATTGCAGATGCTTTGATGTAATTGAGAGTAATGCTCTAGGGCACTGAACACAATTTTCAAGGTAATGCAGCTCAATTTGACACACAGTGTCCTCTGGTTCTGTGAAATTGCAATAGGTTTTTTCAGGAAATTTCCTATTTTCAAGTTATCTGTGTCTTTAAGCCTCCTCCATAATCTTATTTAATGCCGCCTGTGGAAAACTTTTTTTAGGATGAGTTCAGGTCTATATTGGAAAAGTCTTTCCTGGCATAATAATGACAGTGTGTGGGATTTCTTGTGACATTTTTATACTGGAAAAGTTTTAGTGTGTATATATAGATATACACACACCATTATACCAGATAAATGGGCTTTCATCAGAACTGGCATAAGTGAGTCCAAGAAAAGCAGAGCTTCATTGCAAGGAAGCTATCCAAACTGAGAATTTTTCTTCCAGTGTGAAGAGGGCACAAATAACCTGCCTGTGGCAACCCAATTTGTGAACTGATTTATCTGTCCAACAGATGGAGTTTTACAATCACCAATGCTCAGATTCTCACACCATGCTATTCATTCATTATAAATTAAATTAGTTCCAGCCACATATTAGTACTGCTTGATATTGATAATTCCAGATGGATATATTCAGACATGAATTAATTATTGGCCATTTTCATCATTATGAGTATTTAGGTTGTTAAAACACACTAAGTCAGTTTCTATCTTTAGTTATACTGCTGAGGTATTCAAGAAATGTGATTTTTTTAATTTTTGCTTTCAAGTACTCTAATATTACCTACACCTTGCTCAAAGACAGTTTTGCTGAAAAAATATCAGAACAATTAATTCTGTCAAACACTAGTAAGCTATACATTCTTATGTTAACTATTACTCATCCGATGTAGATGACCTTTCATTCTTTTCTACACTCACGGCATATTTGGAAGTGTCCGGTTTTTGGCTGTTTGAAGGGCCTGGAAAGGCCCGGAGTGGCCTTGGGGCAGCCCGCGTATCAAAGGATGAGAAGAGGCTTCAGTTCTTCTTTCGGTTTTTATGTTTATTAAATGTTTATCTAAAAGATTTTCTTTCGGCCCGACAGAGGTCTGCTCAGCAGCCAGCCATGAGCACACTGTGTAGCCCTCCGGACAGTCACCTATCTTTATACCCATGGTTACGTGTACAATATTTATCATTTTTCCCCAATCCTTTTTATTTTTATTGTCCGGTGCACTTTCAGTAACGACCAATCCCAAAGTGCCACCATCATCACAGAAGATGGAGGAGAAGAAGAAGAAGAAGAAGAAGAAGGACAGGACACGCCCCAATTCCTCCATCTTACTTCTCTAAACCCCCCTGTACATAAATCCTAAACCCTGTGTCTCACCCTCTAATTAACTAATCCCTTCACCATTCACCCCGGTGAAGTCCTCCTATCCTCATACAGGTGTCGTCTCCCGTGTAGGATCAAAGTCCAGCCACCAGACACTTCTGGCAACATTCCAGGACTCCCAGCCCCCCAAGGGTGGTCTCGGTGGCTCGGCACCTCAGTCCTGGGGTGCTGAGATCCCACATGGAAGGAATAATAAAAGCATGTCAATGATTGCTCACCCTTTAATTACAAAAAAATATTTAGTTAATTTTGCCATTGTGATCCCATATTTTCTATAAGCTGACATCTCTTCTTGGCTTAATACTGTGGATTTTGAGGAATTTTCATTTGCTTTGCAACACAGTAATAGCCTTATCACAAGTGAAAAACTCTGAAAAACAAATGCAAGTGCAACAGCCAGGAGAGTGATCATGGACTGACCTGGGATAGCTGGATAAAGAGCTGCAGGCTGATGGCCATTCCCAGCGTTACCAATGAAACAAGATCCATTCCTTTGGGATTTAGTTCCAAATTCTCATGGTTGAGCCATGCTCCTTTATTTGTCTTCTGCCCTGATGAATCTTGAATCTCTCTCTGCATACAGTGAGCCAGGAGCACACATGGAATGGCTGGACTTCAGTGACTCCCTATAGATGGAAGAAGAAATTGAAGCTTGATCCTATACATGCTGGATATCTGAGCAGACTTGAGGGCTATTGCTTACAAAATAGGTGTGGTGGTAACATCACCTGTAGCCACACTGCTTGTTGATTTGAAAAGGCTGGAACTGATTGTTCTTCCCAAGATGAGGTGCGGAGGCCTGGTCACCAGGGTTGACTCTATGTCCTGGATGCCGAAGGTAGGGAGGAAACTTCCTCAGGTCTTGAGGCAGATACTTGAGCTGTAGGTGAGGATTTTAAGCATATTCCTGTTGGTTCCCCACAGGCATTAAACCATGTCTATTTCTCTTTATGCTCACTGACTAATTCTACAACCTGGATCCTTTTTGAGGAGGACAGCTACAAAATTAGAATTCTGAGTATGCATGCAGTTAAATCTCTTGCTTTCTGTATTCTTTTTAAAAAAACTTGCTGGGCATTTCAGTTGTTACATAATCTTAACATTTACCCTAGGAATTTCCTGGGAGCATTATCTAATGCTACTTTTTGTACAAATGCTTCAAACCAGTATGAAAAAAAGGAAACACACTGAAATGGGCTTGATGGAACACATTAGTTGTGCAAGAGTCTCCAGACTTTCCCAATGCCCTCTGCTGAGATAATCCTAAAAATTTATTCAACCAGCTGTCATAAACTGGTAAAAAAGCTAAAGAAAAGAATTATTTGACTAGCATCACCCATTGCTGGCCACATCTTTCTGCTTTGCAACCAAGGTTGAGACACTGCAGCTTGAGCAGGTTTTTTCTTTATTGTGGATTTTTCTCTTAGGTATATTGTACTGGATGGAAGCCAAAGGTAGAAGTGTCTATAAATTATCACGTGTTCCAGAGCAGTAATAATCTCAGAATGTCTCTGACATTCAGAAATAGAAAGATATTACTTGGATAGAAATGTGTATCTCATAACAAAGAGACCAAGAAAATACTGTAAATGCTTCAGGTGTAAGGAAATAAGTGAGTACATACCATGCTGTATGCACATTCAAATTCTATGGTTTGACATGTTCTTAAAAGTGGTAAAAAAGAGATAGAGTTAGGTTTTCTTCACTGAATTATGACTGCATTTATTGATATTTATAAAATATCTCAAAAATAAATGTCAGGGATGCTGAATTCATCATTACTTACTCAGTGAAATAGTGTGTTGATAACTGAGGGACACCCATCATTCTGAAATGCAGATCCATACCATTTTTCTTGCTGGGTAAATATGGAGTATTACACTGTGAATAAATACACACTCAGGACTAGTGTGTATTTACATACAATGCAAGTTTTCTCCAGAATTTCCTGAAAGTCACTTTTCTACCATTCTGAAATGTATTTGAGGCCTGAGCAAAGTGGACAGCTGGCACATAGGGTTGGACCAGAGTTTATGTTTGCAGTGCACAGTGTAGCCACATCATGTAAATCCCCCAAGCACTGGTACATCTCCATCTTTTACCTTTTGGATATAACCATCCAAAGACATTGAACTGTTGTGCAAGATCAATGGACGTTGTTCCTTACCTCATTATCAGCCACCTTAAAACACGTGTCCCAAAGAGCACACACCACATTACATGATTCAGCTGAGATTTCTGTTTCTCTGGACATCTGGAAATGAAGTGAAATGAAAATGATAAGTGCGAAATGTTGCATTGTGACCTTTGCTTGCAGCTCTCAGCCCAGAGCACCAGGTGAAGGGACTGCAGTCTCCAGAGAGAGCAGATTCCTTTAGGGAATCTGCCCATCTCTGTACCAGCAGCAATGAAAAATGTATTATCTTCTCTTATCCTTTAAACACTCAGGGCTAGAACAAATTTTATACTTATTGTTCAAACTGCTTTGTAGAAACCATAAAAAATGCAACTCCTATTCCAAAAGGCTAAGATTAAAATGGAAGAAAATATTGGTGGTGATGAGTCTTTAATGAGTTGCAACTTTATGTAGCTGCTTTGGAGAGGGTAGATACTCTATACAGTTTAGGGAACAGGGCCTTGGAAGGAGTCTGCCTGGAGCAAGGACTGACCAAGGACTGACAACCCCCTGGAGGTCCCCCAGGACAGGCCTGGCACTGCTGTGGCTTTGCTGGGGAAGGGCCTGATGGCCCCAAGGGTCTGACATGGAGTCCTGAGCCAGGGCAGGGGTGAGGGAAGCCAGGCTGGAACAGTATCAGAAGAGAACTCCCAGGCTGAGGGAAGTGATTCTTCCCCTCTCCTTCACTCTGGTGAGACCTCACCTGCAGCGTTGCATCCACTGTGTGGCCCCAACATAAGAGGAATGTGAACCTGTGTGCAGGATGTGAAAAGCCCACAGCAGGACCCTGAGGATGATCAGAGAGCTGGAGCACTCACCTGTGAAGACAAACAGAGATGGCTGGGGCTGTTGGGCCTGAAGAAGAGAAGGGTCCAGGGACACCTTAGAGCTGCCTTCCAGCAAGGGGATGGATGGGGCTTTGAGCAACCTGGGCTACTGGAAGGTGTCCCTGCCCATGGCAGACAGTTGAAACTAGCTGGCCTTTAAGGTCCCTTCCAAGCCAAACAATTAGATGATGATGATGATGATGATGATGATGATGATGATGATGATGAAGTATGGCCCCCACTAGAGGCCTCTGATTTTTAGGTGATACATCCAGAGTCACCAGATCTCCCTGAAAAAACCTTAATGCCAAACCCCACAAAACAATTTTAACATGCAAAGGAAGATACTGTGTCCACAGGGAATAGCTTGTCTGAGAGTGACATTGGTTACAGTTATGCCTAGTGATTTAATAATTGCTACATCATGAGAGTATGCAGTCTTTTTGCTATTTAAAGACCAGAAAATGAGGAGTTTGAACATGTAGTTATTGAATTTATTGAACATGTAGTTCAATAATAGTTATGGGAAGTTACTCCAAAAAGGGCTAGTGTTCTGGAAGCAAAACACAAAGCTTCAGGATCTGAGGTGGATGGTGATGGGTGGGGTAATTCCTGGTATCAAAAAGATTAGGAGATGGAAACCACAAAATCACAAATGTAGAGAGATCAGGAGATGGTAGATTTAAGAGCAACCTTTTTTTGCCTTTTCTAAAGAAAAATCCTAGACTTTTGTCAGGGCACAAATATGAGAGAAGTAAAGGAGAGGGAAAATTTAGATGATTCCTAGGATGTGATTCATGTTAGTGAACAGAGCCTTGGAAAAAGGGTATTTTCACTCTGTGTGAAACCTTGAGTCCAAGAAGTTTGTGTGCTATCCAGACTGTGATGGAAACTACCCCTCTCTACATTCTAAGATCACTGTCTTAGAAGAGCATCTACACTAATGTAACTGTGCACTAATGTCCATGAGCTGCCTACAAAGCAATGGGAACAAAAATCAAGCTCAGAGGGATGCTAAGAAAGATTGAAAGAATAGCTGGGGATGGAAGAGGAGACCCAGGTGAACAGCCTGGAAAACATACAAAGACAGAAAATCAAGAAACAAAAATCCATCCTGAATTTAAAAGTCAACAAATATGAAAGGAAGATGAAAGGAAGACAACATAAAGCACTTGAAGCAGCCAGGAAAATGGGTGTTCAGATTTGCACTGTTTCTGCTGCAGTTGTTCTGTGAAGAAATACCAGTGTTTGGCAAAACCAAGCATGTTTATGACATTTAACAGATTTATACATTTGAAAGCATGCAACTAGACATTTCACTACTGCTCTCTTTTATTCTCTTCCCCAGTTAGTCCCCATGATTTCCATAGAAATCAATGGAAGTATCTCAATTTTTAGAGATGTAGACAAGACTAGGATCTTGCCCAGGAACATTTATTTCAAAATAGCTGATTGACACATTGATATAAAAGCCCCCTGAATAAGTAATGGATTCTTTCATGTGCCTGCTTGGTCTGTGTGTGTTCTGCCTGCTGCTTGCACAGCAGATGCTGTAAGAGCTGCTGGAGGGAAGACAGAGAGAGCAGACATGTAGGTTAAACATAAGCAGTGATGCTAACAGGGTTTGGGCAGCACCTATTCAGTGAGCCCATTAGCTGTGAAAGGCACTCTGCTGTGAGACAAGCTTATGTCTGACCAAATTTTTTTCTCACTGAACACAGAGATATTTTAGAATTTTTTTATATTGTTCCCATGGAAACTTTCCCTATGTCACTCACATTTTTCTTGCTGCAGGTCACATCCTATTTAATCTTCAGTTATCATTATTATTATTATTAATGTAGATGGCAGTTGCTTTATGACTGCCTTGCAGATTGCATACTCCTATGGTCACCCTTTAAGATAAAGATATAATTGTCATAATTGCTAGGATTTAGCTGTCATTCACTTCCTGTATACAATGTGGCAAGGAAAAGATCCTCATGGGCTTTGTTTGCCAAAGCAGCCTGTTTCAAGTACAATGGTCAGAAATAGCATTGGACGTGGTTTGCATAGGATACTCTTATTCCAATGTCTGTAATGTTCTGATCCTCTATACAACTTGTGAAAGGTCATTAATTATACTCAGATGGGCCTATTACAGGGTAAAACCCACAAGTCATTTTGCTGCTTAGTGTTGTAAAAGCCTGTATTTGTGGGGAAAAAAAATAAGGGCCAGTTGTGCTTTTCTTCATTTTGACTAGCAACATTCTAGCTGTAAACATTTTCAGAGAGATGCTGAAGTGCTCCCATTATGTTCTTCTTTTTTCCTTTATTCATTCCAGAAGATTTTTGTCTATTGATGCCAGTCACTGTAGCCCATGATAAAGCAATTATGGACCTTAAATGAGCAAAGAAACATATTGTAATTATTTTTGTGTATGTGTACATATGTATGTTTTCGAATAGACGCAGTTCTGCAATTGCTTGCCTAGAAAATAGTTTAGCAAAATATCCCTCAGAGAGGAAAAATTATATTAATCTGTTGATGAAAATCAGTTTAGATCTGGCCAAGTTACAGCTTGCTGAAAATAACTTCTTTCTCAAAAAACAATATTTTTCTTTAGAATGAGTACTTAAAATTGAAAACTAATGCACGAGTGCACAGCTAAGAGAGTCACCTATTTTTTCCAATAGCAGCTGTTTCTCTAACAACTCACTGTAATACATAGCTTTTTGCTGCAGGCCTTCCCAGTTTTTCCTAATAATCAGCACCCTGTGTTTCTGTATACCAAATACGTAATATGATAGGAAAAAATTGTATACATTTATATTCAAATATAGAAACAACATATCAGAGTGTGAATGTGCAATCCTAGTGGATCAGACTGAGATTTGGTCAGGACTGATGCCCTGTTTCCTCCAGTTTCTCCAGAGGGATTTACTCAGGCTCCTTTGTAACTTTAAGTGGGTAGAAAACTCTGCTTATTGACAATGCACTATTGTCAGTCGTCTGCTACAATTCCTTATCACCCACAACAGAGCATGAGACACTGACAGGCAAGGAATAAGGAGTTAGGCAGCAACTCCCACTAAGCTTTTTTCCTGTGCTGAGCTGAAAAGGGGGGAATTAAATAGTGAATTATCTTCTTGTTCTTTCACTATCTTGCAGCAAGAGTAGTCCTGACACTTCTCCCTTTTACATGTGCTTTTAAGATATTTTTTATCATGTATCCTTGTCTTCTTGCTAAAATATGCAGTGCCAGTATTTTCAGCCTCTCTTCAGTGCAGAGATATTGCTTCACTTTTGTCATTTTTCTCATTCTTACATAAGGTACAGACTCTCTGAGTTAGGTTGATCTGCATCATACAGAATATGCATGTCAAACTGCAGCACTCTTTTGGCTAATAGCTGCCTTCTCTTCTTATTTGAATATTTTTCCTCCTGCATCTTAACATGGCTTTGTTTCTCCGTGCTTGGATGCTTGTGAGTATCATACAACTCTTGCTACAATTTGCTCTTTTCACACAGGATATGAGAGCTCTTTTTCTGGGTTTGTAGGAAACAGGAGGCAGGTCTGGGAGTGAGAGCACTTTTCAACCTGCAGCCACAGAAAGCATCCATATTGACAATTACCATTTAATTCTAGTGGCTTCATTGTCAGATGTATTTTTTTTTCTAGCATTCACTGAATGTATTTTTGTAGCAATACAGAAGTTATCAGAGTGGAAGAAAAAATATTTTTGTGGAATTTATGCTTTATTGAAATTATCAAAATTAGAACATCAGAACGGGACACACCTCTCCTCCCAGCATTTCATGTATGCATTCTCCTTCTAGGTATCTTCAATCAACTAAATGATTTAGTGAAAGAGCATATTTATTATCCTATGCTCTTTTTGAAATGGTAATAAATTAAAACAACATTTTTTTTAAAATCCAGCTCAGACAGAAAGCAGGCAATAACACACCACTGACTGTACTTTCTATTCTCCTAAAGCAATGACAAGACAAGACACACCTTTGTTAGATCTCTTTCTGACGGTAGTAGAATTAAGAATATACCTTTTTTATACCTCCTGGTTCAGAGAAGCACCCAAAGAGTATCTCTGATTTCCCCATAATATAATGTCCACAAAACATGAAACCATGTCCTACATTAGGATGCACAACTCATCATGCAAGATAGGACAGAGATATATAATTACAAACTGTTCTATTTGACAAATATAGTGTCCCCACTGTGCTACCTTTAAATACTCCTCTTTATTGGGACATAAGACAAGATCAGACACAGATCCAACAAGTTAATTAGTGTTACTCCAATTGCCACAGACTCCACAGTATTGTAAGAGGAATTTATTTAAACAAATATTTACTCTAACAAAAGACCCAGGGGACACAAACCTATGCTTTCTTGGAGGTCTCTCTGTGGAATTAGTGAACCTATAGAGTGTCCAGGAAAGGAAAATATATTCAGAAATAAACTGGGATTCTTTTAAGAGCAATTCACTTAATGAAAACAAGAAGGTTCCTGGGCCATTTAATTTCCATTAACTCTAATTAATCAGAATGGATTTTTCATCATTCCCTAACATATTTCAAAGTTAGGTTTTCCTTTTAAATGTATTTTAAAATCCAATCTATTTATCTCAGATGCCCAGATCCTGCCAGCTCTCTGTATTCACTCCAGATCTACCGTGGCTCTATCTATTGACGAATGCCATACATTGGGTTTAGATTGTAACATCCTCCACTAAATTTCACAAAAACAATTTGTACAGACTTGCATGGCCCAGGGCCCTTATCATCTATGCATGACCATCTAAGCTAATTTTAACTTGCACAGTTTCTGCAAACCCTTAGTTGCCATGGAAACCCCTGCACCTCCGTGTGCACATATGAAACTTCCACAAAGAAATCCACACGGGGAAATAGTGCCTGTTTTTGGGTTAAATGCTAGTTAGACGTTGAGAATGCTACAGATCTCTAAATCACCAGTATCTATGCATTTCAGAAAATGATGAGGTTTCACCCATCACATATTGGGTGAAATGGTGCTGTGTGAATGTCCTGCAAATTAAAAAGAAAACCATTTTCTGCTATTGTCAGCCTGGATAACAGAATAAAAGATTTGTAAAATTTCTCTTAAAAAATGACCACTTGTAAAAGTCGTCTTGTCCACCATTATCATGCTAAGGATAAGCATTAAACAGAATAATGTTGCTGTCACTTGGCTGTGTAAGAAGTGACTTTTCCGAGGCAAACAGGCAGCTGGAATTTTGAAATTATGTCTTAATAATAAACGCTTCAATAAACATTTTCATACTGATCAAAAATCATCTGCTGAAATAAAAATGCAAATAGAACCACAAAAAAGCATTACTCAGTGGCCATAAATATGTGTTGTTTCGGGTGGCTTTTTTAGCAAGGCCTGACTAGAGATAAGCAGCAGAGACATACCCGTGAAAAAGGGGAGAGAGGAGGAAAGTGAGCCAACAAATGTAGGTAGCACTCTTCCAGATGTAGATTATCATGGGGGACCATTTTAATGTGTGTTTATTCTTTCTGTATTGATCGTATCAAATAGTTAGGTCTGTGTTTTTCCTGCCTTCACTTTATATTGGAATATATTAAAACATATATTCTGGAATATTATAAGCAGGAAAAAATTACTTAACCAATGTAAAGGTCACAAAGACTGTCCCTTATGTTCCCACTGCACTGGTTATAGATAATGTTGCTTAAACTGTTTTACCTTTTACCACCCCTCTGGACTTGGCCAATGTTGCAGTGCATTAAATCTAGATTAAAATTGATGCATGTCTGACTTCTGTCCCTGGTATTTTCTGGCTGTTTCAGAGAATTCATTTATCCCTTCTCTCTTTTATTTCTACATTTATGCATGGGAGACCACATAACCTATTTCCAATGGCTACTTTTGGTATAAAGTATTGTAAAGCATTGCAAACAGATAAAACAATGTCTACTAAGCATTATTGCAATGAATGGTTATGAATATTATGGCTAAATCAAAAAATGAATGTGTTTTTCTCTGTTTTTTATGGTTTTGATCCCAGCTTACATTACTTTGTAATTACTTTGCATAGTATGAATCAGAATGGTTGTAAATCTTTTTTATGTAAAATAAATAAATATCTGTGGTGCAGAACTCACTGGAGTCCATTAAGAAATAACACAAGAGATAATCCTCTATCAATTTCAGAAGATTATCTCTTCCTGATAAGATACTTCTTTATTGATTTCCTGCTTACTGAACTCCCCAGGGTCTTTGCATAAGAGATGCTTACCAGCTTTTAACTAATGGCATTACAACATCACTTCCACCTTCTCTTTCAACAATAAAATGTAACAAAACAAATCATCTGCGAGGGAACATCTGCTGCAGAATATGGGACTGCTCCGTTCACCTTTGTGTTAATGGACAGAGGTCATTGAAAATGGATAACTAAAGCCTTTAGCACTTTTAATATATATCCAACCTGATTTGAAAATGAGCTCACTGTTCTGAAAGCATTTGGTAACCTGCATATAAGGATGGATTTATACAGCTATTTTTCAGTCCATAGGCTGACGGTGACATCAAATGCAGTAAAAAACACCTCAATATCATCATCTCTTTCTTATAATTAAAACCTTAATTCCATTCTCAACCCCAAACAAAGATGTAAGAAGAGCATTATGAGATGCTAAACATATCATGTGTCCTTTTAGAAGTAAGGCTTGATTAAAAGTCCTTATTCAGGTCAGTTGCTCTCTTAGCCGTAATGCTACAAATTCAGTCGTCTAGCTGAAAATGCACTATGCATAATAAACTTATAAGCTTTATGAAGTCCTTTTTAGAAAAGAAATGTGACTAACAAGCAGAGGCCTGAATCCTGACTTGACAAGGGTCACACTTGATTTCTTTGCTATTAACTTTCCAGTGAAGGAGGGTGACTCATTAATTGACAAAAGCAGCAATGTATAGCACAGTCCCAAAAACTCCATCCAAAACCATGAAGAGATGTTCCAAGTAATAACAAACCATAACAGTATAATTATATGACATGGAGATGTATTTCATTTTGGTTTTACAGGTGAAAAAACTTAGGGAAACTAGTGTGTCAAAGATCAGGCAGTGCAACAGCAGCAACAAAGCCAATACAGGAGCCCACAGTCTTGAAGACTGTGGTTCAGAGAAATGAAATTTTGTATTTGCATCATGCCCATGTAGGACGTGAAGCTGACTTGTTGAACAATGCTAAGAAGGTGCAATGTACTATATTTTTGAAACAAAGTGTTAGGGCATTTGGCCTTTGTGCTGAAGACACTGACTTCCTGAATAGTTTGAAAGATTTTTTAAGTGAAAAAACACCAAAGGATTTGTCAGATGATATCCTAGTAGTTCATAGACATAAAACTCTTTTTAAGGGGTGTGAACATCAGTTTTGTCTTTTCTCATGTGTCTGTGCCTCAACCTGCATCTGGATTCATGATGCAAAAGAAAAATAACAGATGAGGAAAAGTTCTTCTCCCATAAATTCTTGTTTGATACAAAGAGATTAAGTGTCAAAAGAAAGCACATGCAGTATTTCCTTTATGAGAGCTATTTTATTAACTTCCCTAGTCTTTTTCTCAATGGTTTCATCATTTTTTCTCTGTGGGTCTTGGAATTTTGGGGGGGGGGGATTTGGGGACTTTGTTTGTTTGTTTGTTTGTGTGGTGTGCTGTTTTGTTTTTTGTTAGAATCACTTTGCAGAGGAGGGAATGGAAGGAAGGAAGATGTCAATGGAAATCATGTTATCATGCTGCATTAACTGTAGCTGCTGTTTTTGCTGAACTGGGACCAAAGTTAATCCATTTGCAGGACTTAATCTTTATTTCCTTATCTTCTGACAAACAATTATACTGCTGCCAATGTCAATTTGAATGTTAGCCTATGTTTTTGCTCTCAATGTCTTTAGCTATAAGCTCAGCCACTTAGATTCAGGTATTTTTTCACTGTCTGGGGAGACAATATGGAGCCCTCAAACACCTGAGTGATTCTCTGACCCAGAAACAGTTATGTGCCAAATAGTATTTAATAACTGCTACCACAGAATCACAGGGCATCACAGAGCATCTAAACCTCAGCATTTCAGCCTGCAGCTCTTGTGATGCTCATTCCAAGCAAAGGGGGGAAAGTTGGGCTGGTGGCTCCAGGGCAGGCAGGGTGTGAAGGAGGGTAAGGCTGCACGATCAGAGCATGCCAGAGGACAAGCGGCTTCTCACACACCCCACATGCAGCAACTTCCACACAACCCTTCACTCTACACCAGTAAACTTCCTCTTGCCACTTTAGCCCCAAGAGCTCCTGCATGTGCTTTGCACACCAGTAATTACAAGGTGTTTTGAGACTCTGCACCCAGTCTAGATTGTAGATGTTTTTCTCCACAGCCCTCTCTGTTAAGCTGTTAGTCACTACGACATTCTCACCCTCTCTCATTCCTCCATTGTCCTTTCCTTTTATCCTTCTTCATGCAAAAATAAAACTGTTTCTTATTTTCACATTAAATCTTCTTTAGTTTGGATGTGTCCAGACACCTCCATTCATACGTTGCAAATGGTTTTCTCATCTTCTCTCCATCATGCCTAATTAAGACTTCAGGTCCCAGAAGCAGAAATTGCTCATGGGTGTCCAAAACCTAACTGGGGGGAATCAGCACTACTCTAAAACTGCTGCTAAAAGGATATTTGTAACAGTGATACTCAGAGATTGTAATTGAGTAAATTTGTTGGGGATTTGCAAACATAGTACTGAAAAAAAACCCAAGGCAAGAGTGGCAAAACTTAAAACTTATAACAAGTTGCTGAATGGTACACTGACACATTACAACATGCAAAGAAAGAAAAATTTGAAATATTGAACAAACAAGTAAAAAAATATGACAGATTTCAGTGCTGAGGTGTTCAGTTAAAACACATACTGATCTTTCTCCTTAAAAATTTTGGTAATCTTGTAATAAAACCTACCTCAAGCAAAACTCAGCCTACAAAATATTTGTCTCTGAGAAGCAAAAACCACTCCTGTCAAGTAGAGTAAGGCTGATAAAGTTCAGCTGTGGCTTCTCACAGTGAATAGATGCTGTGGACTGAGACATGAGACAGCAGATTGGATGGATGAAGCAAACACTTTGATTGTTATTGTATGTACAAGGTTTGCCAAAAGACATGGGCAGCTCCCTTGTAGCAGCTCACAGTTCCTGTAGCCTGTGTACCTGTTAATGAGAAACAGTGAGGTTGTAAGAGTAGTCTGTTGCTTCTACAGAAGTGATTTCAAACATTCACTGATGTTTCACTTACATCAAAAGCAAGTAAATGGCATACAGAAGAACAGCGAATTATGTCCTCAGAAACTACCTGGGTTTAGATTATTTAAACACAGGCATTTGTTCACGTGCTATTGTCTTGTACTGCAAACTACATTCTCAGCAGCTGCAATGTGCCACAGCCTCACCTGATCATAGATGCTTAAAGAGAAATAGATGTCTCTCAATTCACATTTTAACTTTACATTTTTTTCTCTCTCTTCTACCCAGTCTTACTGCACAGCCTCACTGCCTTGTCCTCATGATTGCCACCTTCCTCCTGTCATGGATTTTGGCCTTCCTGCAGCCTCAATATTGGACTGACCTGAAAGTCTGGGAACAGCTGGGTGTAGGCAGGAGCAGGCAGTCCCACCCAGCAGGCACACAGCTCTGGGAGAGGAGGAATGTGCTGCATGGCCATGGGCTTCTACTGCAAATATGGCAGTGTCCCCAGACCAGGGAAATTCAACCACGTGTGAGTAAATACAGAGAGCAGCCTCCTTCACAACAGACACCAGGAATGAAATTCAATATTTTTGATTTTGACTGTTTCCATTATAATTTGTGCTGGCTGTTAACTATAAAGCTTTCCAGATACTTTATTCACATTTTCCTTAAACCACATCAGTTCAACTATCCTCAGCATTACTTCTTTGTGACCTTCCTCTCCTCTGGCTTATTTACTCTTTTTTTCCCCCCTATATTTATCTCTCTGTCCATTAATTTTGTTTTTGAAAACTCAGCCTCAGGAAACAAAACATCCTTTCATTTACTTCATGGAAAAGGAATTTAAAATTTTGGAATAGCAGGGTATTTTCAGAGAGTTCCTCTGCTTGTAGGATTTATTCTTTCCTCAAATGGTTTCTCTCTCTCTTGACTATTTTGTTTGTAAAAACTTAAGAAAATAGGAGTTTTTCCTAAGGTGTTTTGCATGATGATGGCATTTGGTGATAAAGGCCATTCAGAGTGGCCTATAATGCACTGCAATATGCTCTTCCTGTTGTTTTTTTTTTCAACAGTGCAATCCTTAGAATATAAAGATTACATTAGAGATAAATAAAGGTGTGTCATAGGCACCACTCCAGTTAAAAGGTGATGAAGGTGTGAATAGAGTCCAGCTCATTGTTTACCAGAGTGGGATAGAAATTTTTAGACACCTGATGATCATGGGATGTATTACTCATAAATACATGGTATGGCATAAGGTAATTGTTTAATGTGTGCTGATGGTTGATGCCTTTCATAACATGTGATCAAGCAATTTAGAGGAGGCAAGCAGATGTTGAAAAGGGCAAAGAAAATCTGACACTGAACACCTGAACATTTTGTGTTAATTGGTGAAGGTAGAATTTCCAGCAGCTTTCATTAGCAGTGCTCCTCCAAGCATTATTGATGTTTTCCTTCTTATTTCAGTTTCCTTGAAGCTTAGAAAGAAAGAATTCTCCATCAATAGCAACAAATTAAATAAAGCAATAAGAGTGGATAAGATCTTTCCTTATGTGAACAGATGACCATCAAATGCTTTAGTGGAAGGGCATCTGATATAAGAATTCTGAATCTGTCCAATTCCTCCAGGGCTGAGCTCAGTGTTGCCAAACAGCCACTTTTTCTCTTCCATCTCCTGCACACTGCATCATAGATAACACAGCAGCCACACTCCTGGTGGATTTTAATTGCTTATTGGGTGCAGATTTATAAGATGAAAAGCAAGAAAATAAAGCACAGTTACCACAGGCTGCAGAATGTGCAGCACAGCTGTAGGGGGGCATTTACAGGGAAACCATGGAGTAAAAGCAGCTGCTGCAGGGTGCAGATGGCAAAGCCCAAGCCAGAGTCCAGGTCGCCTTTGTGGCAGCTGTCACACAATACTCTGCAGCTGCTTCCTACTCCAGCTTCTCAGATTACCACTGAATGCATAGCCCAGCTGATAAATATCTTTAGTATTATGGAGGAAAACTAATTATTTGTTTACAAGATAAGACATGCTTGCCAAGTTTGTATTCGGTAAATTATGAAGTCTGTTTTGTCATACCCTGGTTTTGTGGTTACAAAGTAAGTTTAAGTAGCTAAAGAAGAAGTGTTGCAAAACTGTCATTAGGCAATCCTGAATTCAGAGTGTACAAATACAGACCAATTCCTGTTTAGTTTAAGGTAAGTACATACAGTGAAATACCATTAGTTGAAGTTTTCATGCTGTTGCAGATGTCATAAGTTCATGGGAAAATCGGGTCACTACTTCTACCATGTCAAGAAAACATGGTAGGGGGTTCAGACAGTGCTCACTTGTTGTTTTATGGAATCATTTCATGCTCAGATCTGCTATGGAGCCAGAAATCCTGGCCTGTACTGATTGTCTGGCAGGTAGAGCACACAGCCCCAGCACTCTGAGCTGGGATACTCTAACATATTGATGTTCCCTTTCAGTACAGGAGCAGCATGTTTTGCCCTCATCTCTTCTTTTGTGCCTGCAGCTTTTGGCAAGGTAATTTTGGGGATCAGGGAGGTAGGAGGTGCACCTCAAGGTGCTGGGTTTTAGGTTGTTCACAACAGGGACTTTATTTGGGAATTCCATTGCTCTCTTCTAGATCTCATATCTTACTTCCCTCAGGAAAAATGAGGCTTTCCATGAGTATATAAAGAATGGGTAAGAAGAGGGAAGGTGTGGTGAATAATGGGATCTCATTCCGACATGGAGGTGACCCATGAGGATCAGATGTGAGTGGAGTTCACGAGGCTGAAAACATCCCCAAGTTCCCCAGGACAGACAGAACCCTGACTTGCTCTTAGAGTTTCAGTTTATCCCAGGCCTGGGACCATTCTGTTTCCAGTGCTGTAACAGTCCTTTGGATAAAATCCTGGTTTTATTGAAACCTGCTAACTCCTCCAGTCCTCAGCAGGACTAGAGTTTTAGCCTTTATTGTTTTTTCTCCTAAATACATATATGTGTGCATACAAAAGAAAGAAATGAGAGATATTGCTGTTCTATGTCCATAAAGTCACTGAACATACATATAATGAGTTTGCTTTCCTTTACTCAAACCAAGAACTGAGGCCAAGTGTTCTTTTTATATAAACTGAATACTGTGACTTTCAAAGAAAAATAAAAATGTGATATTTTTTTCATCATAAATTGGTATTACATTTTTGAAAAATATATTGTGCAATCAAAGTTCTTTATTCAGAGTTTCTTACAGTTACTTCTTTCTGAATGTCAGTATTTGTGTCCCAGCTGAGGAAGAGAACCATCACAGAAGCAAATAGAAAATTAAATATGAATTGTGCATTTGCTGTGCTTGAAATCCTTCAGAGTGAGTAGATGCATAAATGTGTTTGGAGAAGGACCTCACCACTGTGTGTTGTATATATTCACCAATTATAAATGTCTATTACCAGATTCCTAAGAATCCATCTGAATCTTCACCCCCTCCTTTTTCCTACCTCTTCCAGTGTTCTTTGTATTTTACCTGAATGGGAAGGTGAATACATTACCATTTTCACAGATGACAACAGTGAAATATATTTGCTATTCCTCATATTTTTTCCCATAGTCAATTAACCAGATGAATTACACTTAGTTCAGAAATTCTAAAAACTCTGATGGTTAGCTTTATTTTTTAAAGTATAAAGCCAAGTCTGTTGTGAAAAATAAATGATGGATCTCTGAAAGTAATTTCTTCCCATTTTAAAATAAATATTGAATTAATTTTAAAGCCTTGAATATTAAATTATTCTTTAAAATTAAGAAATATGTTGTATTTTAATAGTCCTGATTCTAACTTCTGATTTCTTTCCATTTATTTTAAATCTTATAAAAGACATAATTTTTTTCAAAGTCAAACCCTTCATTTACATAGTAAGGAAATAGCGTATCAATATTATAAAATCCATACACTGTATCCTTCTGAAGGCAATATGTCTTTGCAGTGCTGGTTTCACTATGCACACACTTTCATGCCAGAAAATATTAACATGATAATAGCGGCAAGTATGCAATAAAATTTAGGTTATAAAATATGATTATGTATTACTAAAAAATTAACAAAAATTCTTATACACATATTCCTTGTTAGAAATTAAACAATATGATGTAACCCTGCAGGTTACTGGGAGACTGCATTAAGTGCCTTTGCTGTCTCAAATAGAGTTTGATACCTATTCAATCCAGTCTGCCTTTCAGGCATTTCTAGGGATACTTAAAATCTCTGCACATATATAATGCTTTCTGGCTGAGAATGAAACCATTACCACACTGAGTTTTCAAAACTGCTGAAGTTTTAGGCATTCATGTGGCCTGCAGTACTTTGAGGAAAAGTCATACTAGTTGTGAACAGCTCAAGAGGTTTTTTGTGAACACTGAAATACACAAAATCTACATATCTGTAATACTCGAAGCATGGAAGTACAAGGAAGATAGACTAGAGTCCATATGCTAGATCCTCTTTGCTTATGTTTCATATAATTGTATTTAAGATTTTTTGTTAGTAGCACTGCACTCAACTTAAAAAATCTTGAAATCAGTGTGAAGTGAAGAGACAGCATGGCCTTATCCTGTCTGGTAACCACACACCCAGAAAAGTTCTGGGCATCCTAATCTCTCAGTTTATTGGATGCATAAAGGAGCTGACCTTTTAAATTCACAATGTAAAAAGATCTTCAGAGTGTGTCAGAAATTCTGATTTTTATGTTTTTCTGAAAACCACCCGTCAAACCTTAGAAGGTGACATATATTGCTGTTATAATGGATTTTTTCTGTATTACCATAATCATAGTTCTGCTATTATTTTTTTTCCCTTTAAGTACAATATTATTTTTTTAAAAAACATAACTGAGGGAGTTTTAAGTTCAAATCTCCTTTTCACTACTGTTTTTGCATGGTGTAATATTCATTCATACAGGTTCTGTCCTGAAGATTGCCCACCAGTTGACTCTTGCTGGATCCTCTTTTAACCTTCCAATTCAGTCACACTCTAAAGCTTTCTTTATTATACCAATATTTGACATGCACAACTCATGGCACTGACATTTTCCTCCTTTCCTTTAAGGTGGGATATCACATTATACTGTTGTTATACCATAGTGGTGATCCATTGGAGCTGTGCTCCTCTTTCCTTTGGTAGAACATTTCTCCCTGTTTCTAGAACTGAGATTTGGTTAGCACTCCCGATCCTACATAATATTTTCCAGGAATGTTTAGGACATTATGCAACTGGTCAGGGAAAATTCATGCCAAGCACTGCCATGCATGCTAATTTCTGACAAACACAACCTTTTATCTGTCAGCTCATTGCAAGCCCTGAGAATTCACTACAAAGAAGGAGCCCCTGTTGGCTGGAGACTTGAACTTTGGAGCCTGTGCAAAGCGTGAAGGGACATATTTGTTTTCATAGTGAGATGGATGTTCATGTAAAACACAAGGCAAACAGGGAAAGACTGAAAAATGGCTGGTTTGTTGGAAGAGACTTGGAGTCATTTCCTGCTATTACCAAACTTGTTCTCTGTGAAGCTGGTATTTATAATCTTGATGCTGGCACTCAAAGCAGGCTGTTGAGAGGTTTGAAAGATCTGTTGTCATGTTTGCTCATATTCCATAATATGTTTCGGATGGATGATTCCCACAGGTTTAATCCATTTTTCTCACTCAAAGAAAGGGTGGGATTACCTGCTTGAGCCAAAAAGGATACTCAGCACAGAGATGTTAGAAAACAAATTATTATTGTGCTGATGATCCTGTTACTGCTGTAATGAAGCTGGCATTACAGTTTTTACCTGAGCCAAGAAGTTGAAATCATTTTCCATAAACTGAGATGAGAAAGTTCACAGCACACTTATGTTCCAAAAAAGAGAATTTTTCCTCCCAAGTTTGCTTGTTAAGTGTCTAATTTCTAAGTTTACCCATAATAATGAGACATTGATTAATCTCAGTAATAAATTCTGAGACAGTGGGTCTGGGAGATAGGTTTCTTGAAATTGCTGACCAAATTATAACAGAATATGTAGTTGAAATTTTGAGCATGCCTTATGCAGAGGACAGTTACCATCTTATTTGGCAGTGTATTGAAATAAAACTGCTACATAGAGAAACTTGTCTTCTCATTTAAATAATTTCAGACCTACCTTTTTATTTTTTTAGTGAACCTGATGGCAACAATGCACACTGTCAGTAACGCAAGGTTATCTTTCTGCATAAAGCGATTGGCTGCATTTTAATCAAGAAATTAAAAGAGTTCAGAGGAACTCTGACAAAAAGTTGTGAAAAAGTGACAAAAGTAATTAGACTCAAGAAAATACTTCCATGTGAATAAAAATTGAAAAGTTTGAGTTCTAAAGGACATGAATAAGAAGAGACATGAAGTACACTTTTAAGGACAGGATATTTGCCAACTTCTAGCTGTGGGGATTCTCCCACCCTGTCTACTCTTGAAGATCTTTGTTAGACCCCAGAAACTGGAAAAAATATTCACTCACTTGCCTAACTCTGCTGTGCCACTCCAAAATTTGCCTGAGTCTCTAACTTAAAATGCATACACAGTCTGTATCCTATACCCCACATAATCTGGAAAACCCTTTTTACCCCCTTCATAAACACTTTCCATGCTTTAAAAGTCCACAGCTATAGTTAGGGAGAACCACTGAGCCCCCTCAGAAGTGTTTGGCAGAGCCTGCAGTTTACATCTAACCTGCCTGAGAAGTGACCACAGCCTCATAAAAGCTGCTCTCCTCTCCTTCTCCTTCAACTGCACTTGAAGGTGATGCCATTGAGAAAACAGGAGCAGGAAAGGGAGAAGCGAGTCTCAGCTTACCCAGTGTGGAAGGAGCCCAAGGACCTTCCTTCCTGACACATTGGCATGGGCACTGCTCCCTCTGCCAGGGAAAATCCCCCATTTTAGTCTCCAGTTGCTGCAGAGTTAGTGGCACAGGGCCTGTACGTATGTGGGTAAGCACATTGACCTTTCTTATAGGATTTCATGGTGGATATGGCAAGGGATGAATGATGATGGATGTACCTGAGCTAAGGATTTCTGCACCACATTTTTCAAGTCTCTTGCTCTCCTTAAGAGACAATATGGATATAACTATTTTCTATTTTTACTGTTAATATAATACTTGCATGCAGTCAGTTGTTATTTTCTGAACTTGCACAAGTCTTCTTTCACTTGGAATATATGAATGACCTTTCAGGATATATATGCTGTATGAAAAACTGAGGCACTAACACTAGAACACTCTTTTAATGTACTATAAAAGTCAAAAAATAAGCTTTGTTACCCCAAGAGAAAAGACCTTTCTGGCCTGAACTGTTACTGTAGAAAAGCCTCAATGTGAATGTTCCACTTCAATCATCATATTGGTGCAAGCAAAGTACAGAAACCTTTTTTATATCAGCATTTTTATTATCTCTTTAAAATACTATGTTCTGTGCAAGACTGTTTAAGAAAACACAACACAGAAAAGCAGGTGTGGAAAGATATGTGTATGAAGGAGGTGAGCACAGCTCCTCACCCCTACACCACCAGCATTTTTAGTTCTTCCACAATGTCCACACTTCCTCTGTCTCCATCAGGCCACCAAGGAATACCAGGCCACACCACATCACGCACAAATGCATGCACACAAATAGGTGTGGCTGCATGGGTGAGCAGAAAGCAGCCAGGATGAAGCAGGACAGTTGTGCTGATAGCAAGGGCAGGTTTGTGAGGCTGAAATCAGACACATTTAGAAATCTAGGACAACAGGAAACAATGGCTCACGAAAGCCATAGGTAAGTACAGGCAGCTCATCTATTAAATCATGATTCACTCATGTGACACAGCCCCATATCAGAACTCAGAGTAATTACTGTTGAGTCATGCAGACAAGGAGACCAGCTTGGAGCTGGCACAGGCATTGCCAAGAAGTGATACAGCAGCAATCACCTGGGTGGGGTAAAGGGAGGGGCAGCTTCAAAATCCTGGGCAAGGCCAAAGGCCACAAAACGAGATCAAACTACCTACGTGTATTTTAAAAGAAAACACTTTAAATTCTGTCTGGATATGAAGAAAACCTCAAAAACATTACAGGCTACCTGCTTTTTGCTGTGCAGCCTGATATATTAGCTTCATTACGAATAAGCTGTCCTGCCACATCTCTCTCTGATACTTGCTTCCAGCTAAAGAAGGAACATGTAGGAATAAGCAGAAGTGAGAAGGTGAGATAGTTTCATGTAAAGTTTGGCCTTTCTCTGGCTCTGGAGAGACCCTGTCAGTTCTGGGCATGATAATATTCATGCAGAAACCTATCTGCTCACATTTTCTTGCTCTCCTTTGCATGGTAACTTTGCAAAACTATGAGAAGATGATTTATGCATGACGTACAAGAGGGCTGGCTATGAGTCACAGTCAAAATGCACAAGTTCATTCAATGGAATGTTCCACACTACACCAGTTATAATTCACTGCCCTGGTTGAAAATTGCTCCCCTGCTTTGCACAGCAAGCAAACAAAGTACAGAGGTAACTAAGCTGCCTGAGTTAGCTGGGAACACAGCCACGTGTCTTTGGGAGGCTTGTCCTGACACAGAGAGGGATGAAGTGCAGTTGCTTTGGGGAGCTGGTGGCCCTCAGGAGGGTGCAGGATGTCAGAGTGCTCTGTCAGCACTGATGAATTGAGCGTTTCCAGGCGTGCCCTGAGCAGCAGAGGCTCAAAGCTGACACAGCCACAAGGCAGGGGAGCCTCATTCCCAGGCTGGAGGGGCTGCTCTTCCTCCTCAGCCTGTTGCTGCTCCTGTGATGCTCCTGTGTGCCAGGATGGAGTCTGCCACTGTAGACCAGATTTTTGTGGATTTTCAGCATCTGTTCCTTTCTCTATCAGGAGTGAGACATTCCTGTTGGCTATTTAAACCAGGACTGACAGGCAGCCAGGTTCCTCCTACGTACGTTTATTGTGAGGGCTCCCCATTTTCCTCTTTAAAATGCATGGAATTCATAGAAATGCATATACCTTAACACAATCATTTAAGTAAAAAAATTTAATATTCACTAAATATATAACACATTGGGAATAGAAAAGGTTTAGTAAGATTTTTGTCTTGTTAGTATCTAAGTGATTTAATATAGTTTTGGGGTAATAGATTTCCATTATTATGCTGAAAGAAAAATTAAAATTTTCAGTCCTTTGCTAAAATAATACTGGTATTGTTATTTTGCAAGTAACTCTGACCTCGCAATCCTTGCTTTGGGAATACTGATTCGAGATTTTGAGAATCTGGAAAAGAAAAAAATGCAAAATAAAATCATTCATTAAGAAGGCCTTGTGATTAGCTTTCCTTACCCCTCTATAGAAAGTTTATGCTGCTGCTAGTGGCTTTGCAAATGTGTTTGTTCTTGGAGGAGCCTAAAATCTTGATCTTACATGGAGGCAGAACTAGAAAGTGTAAAGCTGAGGGTAGGACAGAAATCCATTTATTGGCTACTCTAGACTTCTAATCTCTCTTTTCCTTTAATAAATAGAAAAGTCTAATTTGAGCATATCAGAAATACCCGAAAATATGTGTAGAAGGACTGTGGGAAGATAGATCATCTTTGCTATATTACAGACAATTGATGCAGCATATTACCTGTATATTGCTTTTCATCTGTGCATATTATCTATGAAAGTGATATCTAGGAGAAGTTATGAGCATAAATTTTTCAATAAACCCTCTCTATTTAAATTGTATTCAAAACAGTAACTTTTTATATTTTCAGTATTTGAAGTGTGTTTCAAATAAATCCAAATAACATTGCTCATGAAAATCTTTCATCTCACTAAATTAATGAAGAGTTTCTGACTTTTAAGTAGCTATTCAAGAATGCATTCTCTTGTTTTCATAATACTTTTTTTCTGTTGGAAAAGTGGGTGTCATGTGAGTCATTTCTTTTTGAGTTGCATAAGCCAAAGACTTGTGTATGACAGCTGGCCAAATTTACTTCCCAATTAATATAAATAACACAAATAGCTCCTTTCCTTAGTTAAAAAAACCCCCACCTTGCTACACAGTACATATTATGCACTCAGATAATAAGGGTACCAAAAAATTGGTACGTAGACCGTGCTAAGATATACAGCATTTCACATGTAATCTGAAAAGAGACATACTATCTCAAACATTGAAATAAACAAGGTTTTCATCCCAGAAAGAGAAGACAAATTATACAAACAACCTTGGCAGAAAATTTTGAATGGTCAATGCTTGTTTCAAGATGAAAGCCATCAAAATGTTACCAGCAGGAAGAAAGTTTCCAGTAAGAAGAAATTTCAACAACCTCTTAAAAAATGGAAAATTCTTGCAATGGAAGAATCATGGTCCTGAGAGCTGCCCACCTCCCTGCGTGTCCCTGCCCAGCATCCCCTGTCACCCCCTGGAGCCCCCATTCCCCATGCAGTGATGTTGTGGCAGGGCTGCTCTCCAGCTCTGCCATGGGCCCTGCTGAGTTGGGTCCTGTTGTATTCTTGCTGTATTCATATTTCTCAAGTCCCATACTGTACCAAGCTGTTCTTCTCTGCAGCACAGCCCTTCCTGGCTTCTCAAGGACTCCTCCCAGGCTCTCGACCCACCCCTATTTATTCCAGTTACCTTCACGAGCCACAGCTGCTGCCCAGCTAAGGACTTGGCAGCTGTAGCTCGTTTGGAGTAACTCGGACCCACACAGATCTTACAGGGACTCTCTCCATAGGGTCCCACACCCTGCCCTGGCCAAGCCCATCCCCACGGAGGTGCCCGGGTCTGGGGCTGCCTCAGCTCCCCGCTGCTCCTGGCTGGGCACTGGGGTGGCCCTGGCTGTCAGAGTCTGCCCTGCCAGGCCCCTGGGCACTGCCTGGCACTCCATCCCCAGAGAGCTGCCCCAGCTGCTGGGATAGCATGGCAGCACCACAGGGCTGCTTTCAGTCCTGCAACAACATACACCTACATTCCTCAGCCAGATTTCTTTACAGTGCCTTTGTTTTTTTTTTTAATCAACTAATTTATGTTTAAAACACAAACACATTAGAAAGCCTGCCTTTCTGAGGTAAAGAGCACATACATGCCAGTGCTGGAAAGGTAGAGATTTCCCATCCTTTTTCTCAATCAGAGAGCAGCTGTCAGATTTTTGAGCAGCATCTCAACTGCTGTCAGATTTTGTGGACAATTTCCTGACTATTCCCAATATCAGGCACCTTCACAATCTGTGGTTATTAATGTATTTTTAACTTCCAACAGAAAACTTCCAGTAGGTATGTCAAATGAATCAAAATGTTCAAGGCTTGCCTAGTGCTTCTAACAGATTAGAAAGAACTACAGGAAAAAGCTGAAGCAAGTAAAAACTGCAAAACAGAACAACACTTGGTGCCCCAGAACCAGCCTCAGGAGTGGAAGGAAGCCCTCCCACAGCTGCTCTCCATGCTCTGGCCAGTGCCACACAGCACACCTTCAACCCATAGGTTAACTTCTGACTCCAGCTCAACCTCTTGTCAGTGAGGTTCCCTTCTGCAAACCTCTTTTCCACCCAGTCAGTGTCCCAGCTGCAAGACTGTGCAACATTTTCACATCCTGGGTGCAAGACACTGCATTTATTTTTGGTGAGCTTCATGAGGTTTCTCTTTGTGAGGAACATTCCTTTTCAAGGCAACCCTGTCCTCCAGCACAGACTGTTCCTCCCACTTTGGTGCTGTCTGCCAACTTGTTGAGGGTGTGTTCCACCCTATCATCCCAGTCATCTATAGATGTCAAAGTAGAACAATTTGGACCCTAGTATCAGTCCCTGGAAAACACCATTAATAACTAGACACCAACTTGACTACAAACACCATGAGCTCATTTCTGCACCCATGTTACAGTCCACCTGTCTGGAAGAAATCTCCTCAGTTTGTCTGTTAAGATGCTATCAGAGAATGTGGCAAAAATCTTGCGAAAGTCAAGGTCAACTACATCTCCTGCTCTCTAATTGTTCACAAGGCCTGCCATTCCATCACAGAAGATACTCCTGAGTGTCCAGTAGCTGTCCTGTAGATAGAGCTTCCTTTGTGCACTTCTGAAAGTGCCTTTTCCTTGTCACTGGGAAACTCTCCTAACCATCACTGTTTTCAAAGCTGATGGAGCCTGGTTCTCTAACACAGCTGGCCAGTTCCCTCAGCATGAGATCTGCACCTCTGGATATCTTTACATCCAAAGTTCTTTAGTAGGCCATATTTAGATCCTCTTTCAGTATGATAGTGTGCCTCTCCCTCATAGTCAGTCAGCAGAGACCCAGAGATGTCTGGAGAAATACCTTAGTAAAGACTGAGGTGAAGAAGGTTCTTATCTGTGATTTTCATGTTCTTTTTCAACCACCACATTCAGCAGTCTTGCTGACAAGGTGCCTACAGAAAATGGTTTTTTTACATTTCTCACCAGTTTTAAATCCAGCTGAGCTTTGGCTTTTCCCTGCATGCCTGGGCAATGCCTCTGCACTCCTCCCATGTAAGCTGGCCCCACTACCACCTTATGTACACTTTAGCCTCAGTGATGTGCTCTGCTTTCAGCCCAGCTGGGTCCCAGTCATGCTGGCTAAATTCCCTGCTTAAACATATTCAGGAATTTTTGACAAAAACAAACTATTTACTTATTATATACAAGCTTTTTGTTTATAAAACATATAGATATTAGCAGCAGCTATTTGGAATAGCTTTGATGTGCACAAGCCAAGAATGTATCTTCTTTGTCTTCCAGATTCATCAATAACAATAATTCTAAAAAAAAAATGAAAATTCCTGTCTAAAAATTTTCTTCTTCCTAGATTTCTCATATTTATTTCTTACTGCCAAGTATCTAAGAGTCTTTTCTACTTCCTTTGTGTATAGATGTATAGATTTATAGATAAAGTAACATGCCATCAGCTTGTGTAAGCAAAACACGGTAAATCATCCAACAAGTAACACACCTCCACAATAGTCATCTCAACTATTTTATTGACTATTAGAAATTCAAATTGCTTAATTGTTTTAAGCATTTCATCATTCATCTATTTAATTTTATTTTTGTAAGTCTTTTATTATAATACATCTTGTATTCTAATACACCTAATGTGGTTTTCATATACCTAATATGTTCTAATGCACCATAGTAGAGATACAAGAGTTGTGCTCATAAAAGCTATTGAGTCACTGATTGGTAGAATCATGCACACTTTCATGCTTCATTACAACATCATAAGTCAAACACAAATGACATCCTCTCATTTACTGCTTTGACTGCCATGTAAAATGAAAAAATCATGAAGAGACTTACCCCAAAAAAAAATTCCAAAGCATTTTCCTACAAGGATTGGAAAAATTCATAGAAACCAAATCAAATGAGTCATGAGATAGCACATAATTATCTTTCAGCTTTTTTATTGTCTGTATTTATGGCATGAAGGCTTTTCCCCTGTGAACTGTAAATCTCTAACCATGCATTCTGCCTTCCTTCACCTCCTCACATCTCACAGACCGAGCAGGAGGAGGATGTGTCCCTGTGAAAGCTACACAGGTAGCATTAAAGTAAGGAAAGCAATTGGGAGGATTAATTTTTCATAAGTGATGTGTGGTGACTCAGTGCTTCTGTTTGGAACTACTCCACCTTTGAGATGGGAGCATGACAGGGAAACTGTCTCTCCCATCCAAGTGCCCGTGGCCAGACTTGCATTCTGCTTTTGGCCCTGCTGTGTCACATTGACCCCAACCCCAACAGCCCGAGAGATGTAAAGGAAGCGTTTCAGCCTGACCACCCCACTCCCACGACTGACAGCAATTTATGAATGTGTCAGATGTAATTTCTTTAAAAGATACATAGAATAAGTAGGTTGCAAAATGTTACAAAATGCAGATACTTTCACAATGTAAGCTGTAGCTGCGAGTCAAGTCTGTACCTGGGCTAAAAGACGCATGGATGCAGCAGTCCAGGATCCAGTCTCCTCAGTCCCCTGGGCTTGTGTCAAGGCAGGGTCACCACCAGTCAGCCTGGAGATGCCTCACTGGGACTCCCATTGCAGGCCTTGAGGCATAAATGTAAACTGTTTAGTAAATTGGTTAATCCAGTCTTTCACCCCTGGATGTGCTTTGGTAAAGATCAAAGATGTATAAAACACAGAGGTAGAAATGGATTATCATCAGATGCATTAATGGCTGAGTCTTTGAAATGAAAATCTCAAAAAAGAAAAAAGAAAATGTTTATGTTTGTCAGCTGCAGTGGGTATCTGAGACTGACCAACAAGGACAAGATTTTTCCCATGTGCCCTTGAGAAATGTATGGAGCAATTATTTCTGGAGTGTTAGGTACATATTGTATTTATGATTATTGAGGCTACTGGAACTGTAAGGTATGTTCCCCCCACATCTTCTACTTTCTCACACTGATGCATCCCAGATCTCATCACTGACTACACACAGAGCTGAGGGACACCAGCATAAGCTGTGGATTTTCCTGGAGGAGCCAAGGACATGGAGGCTCAATGCTAGCACGATTTTATAGAAATCCTGATCCTAAATAATGCCGAAGTCCACATATGCTTTAGGGATCACAGAGTGGATCTGCAGTCATGTTATGAAACTCAGGACAAATATTCATGTATACATAGTCCAGGAGGAATGTGGATTCCCTGAAAATGTTTGAAGTAGAAGTAAGGTGGATGTCTAGTCTCCTTGTCCTCCTTGCAGGATTCATACTCCACTTCTTCTTCCAGGTAATGAAGTGGGAGCCCCATATCCATAACTTCCCAGGGTTGGATCAGCAGAGCTTATGCTGGTTGCTCACTGGAGGTTGACAATGGGACATTGGCACCACATGCATGTCAGCTGGTGCAGATGAGAAGCAGATGCCAGGATGTCACACAAAGCCCACGTGCCTGGACCCTCAATCTGCACCAGCACACGTTGGGTATTTGGTTCTCTCCTGCTACTCCTTGCTTCCTAAAACCCTCATCTGTTTTTCACCTTGGATTCAGTGTGCTTCACATTGCTCAGAAAGCCAGACATTTCCAGGGAAGGCTGATCCTGCTCTGTCTGTGCAGGACCAAGAACATGCACGAACAGTACAGCTGCTGATCCCAGGAAGTGCCAGAGTGATGATGTGCTCAGTTAGCTCATCCAGCTGAAAGACTGAGGATGGTGTGGAGCATCTTGGCTAGGATGGTGCTGTGCCCCATGGCAGGAGAGCCAAGGGCCAAGTTTACCTTGCAGACGACTTGCACCCTGACTGAATGCCCCCAGAGACATAATCTTGATACTCACCAATTATTTATCAGGAAACAAATTTATAAGTTATTCCATAAAATCACACTCTTCACTACACAAATCAATTATTAAACAAAACAAGAAAGTAAAAATAACCCCAAATCTCTGGCTATTGTTGTTAGGGTGCTGCATAGAGCACTTAAAAGTCTGCTGTAGTTTTGGCTCTGGCCATTCACTAACACTGTTGAGGTACAGAGGAGGCAGCAGCCAGTCTGAACCCAATGCTGAGTGTGACTAGCTGTATTTTCTATAATTCAGACTTTTTAAGCAAGTTATGGACCTGAAACCTGGTCAAAGTAAATTGAAAAGTGTCCTTTGTTAGGATTTTAATTTGCTTTGTCTGGAGAATTAAAATCCAGGTGTAGCTAATCCCCACCAATGCTTTTATTTGTCCTAAAGTCTTTGGGCATGTCTGTTTTTACCAGAACAATTCTTGGGGCACCTAGAATTGTTATTTTTTTGTGGGCTAAAGTGGGCTTCTCGTTACATAAAACTGTTTGTTTTAGTTAATTGTTGTTGTTGTAAAAGACTACTGCTAGTAGTCTTTCCATCCAAGTCCCAGTCCGGTGTGCAGGTACAGAAGATGTTTACTGGAATCATGTCTTTATCTTACACCAAATGTTATTAGAAGTTTCACTACGAAAAGTTCTTCTGTGGCTCTGAGCTCTGATTTCTCAGACATCAGTAGTTTTCTTGTCCAGACTATGTTTTTTTTTAATATTAGAAAAATGTGGTTTTGTCATGTTCTTAGTCTTGATTTTCTTGCATAATTTGGCTTCCAGAGAGCAACTGGCAACCAGAAAGCAATGTTTCTAGTATAAATATTTATCATAAAATGATGTCCTTTCTTCATTGCTTCTTTCTCTTTTACACCCTTCAGATTCATTATTTTCCCCTTTTCTTGATTTTCCTTTAAATACATTTTCCTGAAAACATGGCAGTACTGCTAAGAGAATCTTTGCTTTTCTTGACATTGCATTTTACCTCTGATTTTAGCTATTCTCATAAAAAAGAGAGAATATTTGTGCTGAAGAGCAGAGAACAACAGAAACATGAATATCAAAACTGGGAATAGAAATATCACCAGGAATCAAATCTTCCTTTAAATGCTCTTGGTATGAGGAACAACACACTGAATGAGGAGAAAACTTCCTATTGTCTAACCATGTATGCAGGCAGAGAAGGTTAAAATTAGATGGGCTGTTTGCTACTTGTCACATGCTGGTTTGCATCGGCAGCTCCATGCATGCTATGCTATAAAAAGATTAGTCTAAGCCAATGAAAGGAAAACATTGAAATTGTAACACACTGGAAAGGAAAAAGAAAAATAACTGTGTTCCATTAACAGTCCAAATATTTACCCTCAAGCATTTTTAAAAAATCCTTTTATTGGTGTTTTGCCCGCTTTAAAACAATTATGAAGTTACAGTATTTAATTATAAGTCAAAAGAAAAAAAGAAAATAAAATATATATTACAGTACAATATATTGTACAATGTATTGAATAATTACAGTACAATGCTTCCACAGAAAGGATAAATAGTTAAAACTAGCATGTGTGATAATCCATGTGATCATCCAAACCTATGTTTGAATCACTGATTCTAGTAAAAGAGCAAGACAAACCACAGTGACACATGGCTTCCTTAAACAGACACAGCAAATCTCTCACAGCACCTGTAGGTTATAACTCAGAGAATTGGGAGAGACTGGGGCAGAATCTTAACCTGACAGAATTCCAACTGCTTGATAAAGTTGATTCAGTTAGAAAATAATTCCAAATATTAGGGAGAATATCTCCCATTCCCATTCTATATGTAAAAAATAAAGCAAACAAAAAAGTGTTTTGTGATCATAGCTTTATCTAATTTTCTATCTTTACTGAACTAAAAAATCTAGCATTACATTGTGAATCTTGCAATACATGGATTTTATTAACATTTGATTAACACATCAAAAAATGAAGAGTAACTTCTTTGATTATTGGATGATATTTCAGAAATCAAGCCTTAAATTATCTGTGATAGTTACCTATAAGATTTTTTAAATTATTAATTTTCACTTCTGCAGGAAAAAATGGTGGGTCAAATGTTTTAATGAAAAGTTTTTGCCAAAGGAGAAGAGTGTTTTTTTGATGGAAAAAACCCCTACTAGTTAATTCAGAAATACAGAATCACTTTGCATAAGCATTTTTAAATTATTTAATATCTTGCTAACTCTTAATTTTCAAAACCCTTCTTTCTTTAAGAATGTTTTCTGTATTTTTCTTTCCACAAAGATAAATCAGTTATGTTAAAAAACTATCTTACTACACTTAATAATGAGTTACAAGTAAACTTTATTTATGCATTTAATTCTGGCTTTTTCTAGTAGGTGGAAATAGCCAAATATTTCTATGTAAAGTTCACATTTAATCAAAATCTATAGCCAAAAGAAAGGTCCACTGTACTTATTGTAGTGAAAATTCAATTTCAAAATTGAATCAGCTCATATTTCAGTAAGTGAGCATAAATAAATTAGTTTCATGTCAAAACAAAACAAAACTAATAAAGCAGGCTGGGAATTCATTACTGGCTGCTCCAAATACCTTTGTAAAGAGTTTTCCATGAATAAGAGTTGTAGGTCTTGTCTGAACAGTTAGAAACTTTAAGGACAAGACAGAAAAGGAGTCACAGTGAGAAGAAGAAATTGTAAAAGGTCAGATCAGTATTGTTTTGAATAAAAAGAGTTTAATGAATTTGCATAATTTGACAGAAGAGACATGTTTTTTTCTGCAATGTTCAGACAGCGCAGGGAAATGGTAGAGGATATTACAGATTGTTCCCACTACCCTTTTTGTATTCTGTGAAGCCAGATCCTTACTCATGGGGACTCTTTGGAGGCTCAGGAGGAAGGTGGGGTCTAAAGATGAATAATATCTGACATAGACTTCAAAGTGAACTCCTTACATGCTGAGTGGTTACTACTACTTAAATGGGCAATGAAAATAACCTGAAAATATACTCTAAGTCAGAAATACATACAGCATTTTTTAAATCTGAAAGTAATAAACTGTCAAAGGGATTAGAATAATAAACAGAGGAATAGTTACTCTGGGTACAGAGTACTCTTTCTAAAACATCCTGCCTTGAATAGCAAACAGTTTCAGAAGCTTCAAAACTATCTAAACAAGAAATGGGAAATCTCCAAGATTTAGAAAGGGGAAATGGTAAGAAATTCCTTAAATAGTTATTGACCAACAAACTGATAACACAGTCTTCAAATGCATATATCAGGTTCCCTATTTACAATTCCATTACATAATTTAATCAACATATCTTAAAATATGTGCATGGTCAAGATTAGCAGATGGTCATCTTTCTCTGCTCAGAAATATCTCCAAAAGCTGGTCTCTGAATAGCAGTTGGCAGGAAAAATATGCAGATGGCTGAAGTAACTTTAATATACATCCATTACTGATACTGAATTAAATAGGTAATTACACATCATAAGCACTGATGATTAATTACAAACAACAGACATAAAATATATATGTTTCATATGTTAGTTCTTCAAGTGAACTGCTGGGCATTGAATAAAAATATTAAAAGCCAAAATAGATATGCTGCTGGCCAAAACAAAACCAAGCAAAAAATCCATAACTAGTCAATACAACAGATATCTCTTGCACTGTAGCCTGAAGGTCAGTCATCTGTGACTCTGATAGCATGTCAAGAAGAGTGATTTGCTTCAGCTGAAAAGAAGTCTGACCATAATTGAAATATAGCCAGACTGCATTAAATTTAGATCCCTTTTTTCCTTCAGAAAACCAGGAGACAATCTGTATTGTGTACCCACAGGCATAATAAAGAACACAACAATTGAGCATGAATTAGAGAGCTGAAATAGCTTTAGGCTACCTATGGTTGGACTACAAAGATATAGCAGTGGTTCCTAAAACCATTCAAAATTGTCATGGACATTATCAAATTACAAGTTGCATTCTGGACTGGTGTATCATCTATAGCACTGCAGAACAAAGAGATGTCTATCCTTTACCTTGGCCTACTGGCCTCCACACCAATGCTACTCAACGCCAACATCACACATGGCTTTTGGGTCCTCTGAATCCTCCTTCAGGCTGCTATTAGTGGTGCCAGAGTTTGTGTGTCCCTTTAATGTAATGGAATTCTTCCCCAAAATTGCTGAATCTACACATAGATCAAATACAGCCTCAGCATCAAGATGATGCTTCTGCTAAAATAATTTCCTGTTTTGATGAGAGACTCATACTGTATTACCTACGTCCTTACTGAAATACATGTTAATAGAGAACAAGGGAAAACATGGGGATAAAAAACAATGTCTTTCACTCAACTCTTACTAGAGGAAGTTTCAAAAGAATTTGCCATGTTTCCTTTTTCAGTGAAGATGCTCCCCTTTCAACGAGCAAACATCAATTATGCTCATCAAAAAGGGATCTAATGTGTCTGCACCACCTTGGTTATTGCATCATTTTGTCTGTGGTGTAGTAATTACTGTAGCATCTGAGCACAGCCTCAGCAATGACAGCTTTACCCGAGTGTGATGAACAGCACATTGATCACTCACATGAACCTCAGCCCAAGTCCATTTCAAATGTTTTCTCACATCTTCCTGGTCACCAGTCTCAATTATTAATTCTATTTTCGTGACCTCCTGCAGGCACTGAATATTTTTCAACAAATAACCCTATCCATAGGATTCCTGAGTCTGAGTTTGAGATTCTTTTTTCAGTTAAAACTCTGAAAAGGTAGAGGAGTGGATTAAGATAGTACACACGGGAGCTGCCAGAAGGAAAAGACTGCTGGGTACAAAGAGCCATGGTACTTACCTGTCTACTGACAACATGTTTTTCCTGTGGGAAAAATCAAGTTTCAGTAATTGTAACATTATCAAACTGTTCTAAAGAGTATTAAAGATGAAGACTACGCCCTGCTTCAGGTTTAATCATGTTTTGGTTTTGTTTAATTGTAGTTTCTAGGCATACCTATTTTGAAATAATGTTTTTAAAGTATTTGGAAAACAGTGAAATATCTTCACTTTCTCAGCTTACCATGTTTCACCATGTTTCATAGCCTTTTTATTTCTATTATTGCTTTCCATTCCCCATCAGTCCACTCAGAATAAAACCTCCTTGGGAAACTTCACTTGTGAAACATCAGGAAGACTGAATATACCCAGCTACTCAATAGAGTAAGATTAAACCATCTCCACTAAGCTGATACAACTCCAGTTGAGGAGGTCATAATTTCAAAACCAGGTGTCTCATTGAACAATTTCACTCTAAAATGCTGGATTAATGTTTGATATATTATTTCAGTGACTAACTGGACCCATGACTTATACCAATATTGCATAAGAGTACTTGTACATGAATGGCATATTTTTCTGATGTACTTTTGTAGTGTTCCAATTCAACTGCCAGATGATAGAAAAATAAAACTGGGGGTAGGGAGAGAAGAAACTGAAATGGGTATTTAAATCCCTTGGACTGTATTATCATTCTGACATTTTAAGACAATGTATAATTGTGAAATCTTAATTTCATTAATGTTACAAGAGTTTTGCAATGTAATTTAATCTTTACAATAGGTGAAGGCAAGGCATGTTACCAAATATATTTAGTTGTCAGTGATTTATATTATGTGACTTCTCTACATAAAGAAGAGATGTAAATTTTGTTTATGGACCTGAAACAAAACTTCCTGTATTTATCTTGAGAACAAAATACACTTGAGGCTATTTAGCATCTATAATTTTCTAAAATGGCTCATTCTATTATGTCTTTTGTATTATACCTTTACATAATTTTGCCTCTGAAATTGATAATACATACAAATTTCCATTAAAAATTTTATTTAAAATATAGGATAATCTTTAGGATGGATAGTCAGTTTCACTAAAAAGTATTAATGATTTTCTGCAGAAACAAATAGCAGTGATCAAGTGTAATTTTTAAAAAAATTAATTAATCATTAGCAGTTAGCCTTAGCCATGCAGAATTTTGAAGTAAGAACTCCATTTGGGAAGTTCATTGATTTAATTGCACTTTTTATACTCTTAGGCAAAATGTCAAAGGTATGCTATGAATTGTATATTATCTGATGGCTTGTTTACTTGCTTGTTAATAATTGTATCACTCATCTGGAAATACTCTTCTGACATTTAGCTTTACTCTGCTTTTTAAAGTGAGACGTGATTTAGCTGAGTCAAGGAAAAGAACATGAAGCAGGAAGCATATGGAATTAATTATTTACTGTGTAAGTGTACATTTACATTTGACAGTGTTAGATCAGATCAGCTGGGGTTTTGAAACTCCTACTAGCTATGGATGTGGATGATGCCCTTTTTGGATTCATCTGCCCTCTGCCTGCCCTCTGCAATTGCTCCCACAGCTGCTGATCTACCAAGAGATCTCCTCACATTTAGAAGTTCCAGCTCAGCACTGATGATTTGGATAGCCAGGCTAACAGTTTTGTCATTGTCATATTTTCTGAAAAAACCCCGTTGCCCAGGATTCTTCTCCTGGGAAGCTGAGAAGCCTCAGAGAAAAAGGAAAACAATATTATCTCATTTGCTTCTCCTGTGTTTTGCTGCTTTGGAATATGGTTGGAGATTTTTTATGCAACATGTGAATTGTTTTTACTTATTGACCAATGATGGCCAAGCTGTGTCAGACACTGGAGAGAGAGTCACGAGTTTTTCTTTAGTATCTTTTAGCCTTCTGCCTGTAACCTTTCTCTATTCTTTAAAATAGTTTATTTTAGTATTTAATTGTTATTTAATTAATTGTATTGAATCATTATTTAATTAAATTATAATTTAATATCATATAGATCATAAAATAATAGATTAGCCTTCTAAGAGCATGGAGTCAGATTTATCATTCCTCCCAATGATGGGAGACGCAGAAAATGCCACACAGTTTTTAGGTCACTGCACTGTCCAGATCAATAAAAAGATGCAGTGCTAATAACATATTACAGAAGCTAAGACATGCCACTGCAGATGAGAAGTCCTCACGGGAGCTATTGCTGCAGAGCATGGCAATGCCTTACACAGAGGCTTTGGAAATGATGCATACCCACAGCTAAACTTTCATGTAGTCTTCAAGATTTAGTGTGGGCAGGTCATAATCTGGCTAAATTGCACCTTTCAGTGATGATGTTCCCATCCAGACATAAAATGCTTTGGTCATACAAACCCTGACAATGTTGTGCAAGATCTAGGTGGGAGCTAGCTCTCAATAGAAGAGCAGAGCACAAATCCTAACATGCTCTGAGCTCTGCACTGATGGCTAACCATGTTGGATCTAAGTTAGTATCTACTTTGACCTGTCTAGGCTTGTTCAGCAAACAGGGAAACTGGCCTGCAGGCCTGCTGACAGTGCAAAGGAAATTTCAAAGACAGATTTGGTTGCAACAAATACTTGTTTGGGGTAATATCTTCAACATAATAACCAGTCTGGAGAAGACAAGGTTCTAGGAGATCATATAGAAGCCTTCCAGAATCCAAAGAGAGCATAAAAGAGAGCCAGAAAGGGACTTCGCACAAGGACGTGTAATGATAAGACAAGGTGGAATTACTTTAAATTGAAAGACAGTCGGTTTAAATTAGATATTAGGGGGAAATTCTTTACTGCAAGGGTGGTGAGGCACTGGAACATGTTGCCCAGAGAAGTTGTTGATGCTCCTCCCTGGAAGTGTTCAAAGTCAGGTTGAATGGGGTTTTAGCAGCCTGGTCCAGTGGAAGGTATCCCTGCCCATGATAGGGGGCTTACAAGTTGATGATCTTTAAGGTCCTTTCCAACCCAAAAAATTCTATGCTTCTATAATAATGTAGTTTTATTTTGTATTACAGAGTGGACTTTCTGCAGTTATTATTGGGCATGGATAGACCATTTTCCAAAACAATTTCCTATCAGGTTACAAACACACTGCATTCTATTAATTTCACTGTTTAGTGGTAAGATTAGCAAATAGTTTCTATTTCCAAGGCAATTAGGAGGGGAAAAGTGATTGTAACATCATATTTCCTGTCACAGCTACTTGTTCCTGCATGGATGGACATGACAGAGGAGAAACATTACACTCATGTCCTTAAAAATATTATGTCTAATATATTATGTCGCAAATTATAAAAATTAATAAATTGTCCCAAGTAAGTGAATTGAGACTCTTCCAACTCTTTAAGTCATACCTCATTTCCCACAAGATCTCAGTGGATCAGGGATTCAAGTTTCACAGTGGTGCATGCCATCCAAGTCCAAGCAGAGAGCTTTGAACTGCCCCTGCAGAGCTCCTCATTACAGCACCATGCCTCAAGATCTGAGAGGTGCAGAACTAATGAGCTGTTTTCCAGTAATGTTTAGACACATCAGAGCAAATGATTGCAATTTAAATATTTCCTATTGTTATACTGAACATTATGTAAAGCAGACAACAGATGTGCTGATTCTCCTCCTCCAGCAAGCTGAATTAACATTCATCCATCTCCCGTTGCAAGAGACTGGTGCTGCATTACCGCAGCCTACTCAGATAATTTAAATGCTGTCAGAGCCAAGATAAGGTAAGAAAATGGGCAGAGTCATGTTTCCAGTTGCTGCTTTGCAAATCAGGAAGAAGAATCTCTCATTCAAAAGGGAAAAAATAGGAAAAAAAACCCCCAAAGTAAAAAACAACTAAGCAATTAAAATGAAAAGGGATAGCTAGAACAGGAACTGGTGCATCCCAGAATTGGTGTGTCTGTCTGAGTTCAAATGTCAAGTTTGCTACTTGAATGGTGTCTCAAAGGTGCTGTATATCACCTAGTAATTTCTGTACTGCTTTCTCCTGCCACCTTCTACCAAGAGCATGTGTCAGAAAATTAGGCCCAAGGTTTTATTTAGATTAATACAGGACAATGTATATTAGACTGATGATAGACATAATTTAATATATTGTTCCATCTTTTCATCTATACTCAATGCACCAAAGTTATTGTTAAAGAACTTGAAATAAACTTATCCAACATGAATAAAATTTGCTGCCAGTACTGTGATGCTTGAGGATTTTAAAATATATTTTAGTTGCTGAAAATATATGTGCTTTTTGAATGCATAAAATCAATTTTTCCTGTTAATGGACGTTAACCTCCTTAGCAGGAGTAATTAAAAATACACTGTGATCATGATCCATGAGAAAACAAATACAACAACTAAAGTAACCCATGAAAAGTGAGAAATTAAGTGGATATGTTAATTTCTGTATGTTTTATATAAGAGTTTAATGTACTGTCCTCCTGTATATCTTTAACATACCCTGTATTTGTAATACCACAAAACTTTCAGAAGGTCTTTGTCCATATTAAAAGCAAAAGATATTACTAGAAATGGTATCCTATGAAATATAGAGCCATAGAGTCACAGAATCACATTAGGTTGGAAGAACCTTAAATATTGTCTAGTTCCAACCCCCTTGCCTTTCATGATCACTGTAATCAAGTGGTTTGGGCTGGAAGGGACATTTACGTTCATGTAGTTCCAACTCCCTGCTGAGGACAGGGAAATCTTCCACTGGATCAGGTTGCTCAAAACTCCATCTTACCTGGCCTTGAAGACTTCCAGGGTTGAAGCATCCACAGATGACTGCTGGTTCTTAAGCATGCTAAGAAAAATGTAATTTATAATGGAAAAACCTGTAATTCCAACAGTTTGTATTTATTATTAGGAGTTGCCAAATGGGAAGTCCAGCAAAGGCAAGGCTGTCTCCGTCCCACATCCATGGGGGACTGCCAACAGTGGCACTGAGCATATACACCCACATGCTGCTAGGTGTGCATGCACATTTAAATGTAAAAGCAGGGCATCAGAGGTGAAGAATTACATAACTGGTACTTGTGTGTGTATTTCACTGACTTGGGTTCACTATGTGAAATGCCAAGGTGCTCTAGCTGGCACTAATGCCATTTTCATTCTCATCTCTTCTGGTACCTTTTCTGATCCTTTTCTCCTGTCTTACCTGGTGGTTTCACTCATGAAGTCATGACAATCTCACCTTCTACTCGCAGTAGAGTAGGCTGTTTGTGGCTTTTGTGTTACAGATGTAAGCTGGAGGAAGTGACTTCTAAAGGTTCCAAACCTGGGGGAAAAGGTTAATATAGCAATAGATTATTTTGGTAAAGCCTCAGCATTTTTTAAAGCTCAGTAATGGTAATTTGGAAAATATGTATTTAAGGAAGAAAACAAAGGGTTTCTGCTTTCCTTCCTCACCATTTCCATATATAAGAGGCAGCAAAGAGGCTGAGGTATAGCATACATGAGATAAATTTTTCATAGGCATGGAAGAAACCGTAGCACTCAGTCCATTTCCAAGGAGCAGATATCAGAAAATTAATTGAACTGTGACAGAGGGAGGAGAGAGGGAACACCTTACAGAAGAATTAAATCTCTGCTAATGATTGCAGACCATATATATTTGGGTGTCTGTTCTCCTTTGGTTTGTAAACATTGTGCTCTTGGTCACCTCACTCCAAAGTGAAGAGGACCTTACACAGTAGGACACAGAGAGGGCATCAGCTCTGAAGAGAAAGTAACTGACAATCTGCTCCCATTCCCTCCCCCTCCTTCCCTCCTTTCTCCCTTTCTTCCTCAGAAGACATTTTCGTGCTGTGTCTGAGTGAGGTTCTGATAACAGGCCTCCCCATCAGAACTTCAATGATAATGCATGCTAAAAGTTTTTAATACTAATTGCACATTATTTAAGGCATAGAGGTCTGATCCACTGCAGAAGCATCACATCATTAATGTAAGTGCAGTGATTGATAGCTGCACTCTGTATCTGCATTTGGCTGTAACAAGCAGTTCAGCTAAGAGAATGCCTGTTCTCTAACCCTTGGTATCATCACTCACTGCTCTGTGGAATGCTCTCAGCCAATGTATAGTGAACATTAAATTATGAAACAGTCTAACACTTAGAAACATTCCCTAGCACAACTCAAGCTGACGTGGCAGAGAAGGCACACAGAAGGTCTATACTCTTTCCTATTTCACTAATTTCTTTCAGAAATACCACAGTGAAAATGGGATACAAGCAGCAGTGGGGTCATGAAATTTCTGCCATGCTGAGACTTTTGGGGGGGTTTAAACATTGTGTCATCACTGCTCAGAACTGTGCTGCTTTTGCTCTGGAGCTTGGCAAAACAGAATGAAATTAATTGGCCAAGAATTGAGTGTTGGCAATTCAACTGTTGGCCCAGCAGTCACAGATGTTTTCAAGGCAGCTCATGTTGTGCTGTTCACCAGCACAGTAAAAACTAGAAATATTCCCCAAACAGTTGTCTTTAATTGGGTTTAAATGGATGGGTTATGGACTGAATGCATATGTATCACCAGATAATAAACTAGTGAGCACAATAATAGAAAACCCTTCGGAAACTTGGGGGCTACTGTTCTGTGTGAAGGAATTAATGGAATACATGATGCCTTCAATAGCCAGAGATCTGTTATTAGGTTCATGCCAATACTTTGTCCTCTGCAGCATCATAAATGATGTGTCGTGCCAACCCTGCTTTTAGGCAACCCAAAGAACCATCTGCTGCCCTGATTGCAGAAGCCTTGTCCTGACATGTGCCAGCAGGACAAGTGGCAGCATAATGGTGCTCAGAGTACCGTGCTGGAATGTGATCCTGGACAACTGACAACAAACTGGGTCTGTTTGCTCTCTTGTTTGGATACTGAGCATGATTTCCCCTTAACAATATCTTTGTGAACAAAGAAAAAGCTTTGCAGCCACCGAATACTTAAATCTGTCAAAGGTGCATTGTCTGTCTCAGCAAAGATGATAAGGAACACCTGTATTTTAATTCCCCATCTTATCAGTAACATGCTGAAACACATTCAATGATCTTAAAGTTCACTGGTGCACTTGCCTTGTATTTAAATACAGCATTTTTGCAGGCATCCAATGTGAGTGAAATAGCTGTCTGACTGTGATGAAAAATGAAAATGCTGCATATAACTTTGTCACATCCTGATTTTACATTACTTTGACCTTATTTTTAAAAGAATATCTCTAGCATTGAAGGAATAAATCTTGTTGTACATGAACCTGATAGGGGAAAATAGGGTTTTGTAAAGTATAATGTAATTCCCTGCTTGCAGTACACAGCCATAACTGAGAAGTAATGACTTTTATCTAAAAAAGGAATCCATTGTGCTAGCTGAATCTCTGAGACAGTCAACTTCTGCATATAGTAAAATTCTGGAATTGAATTGTTTTCCACAGGAAAGAACCTGGAAAGTTGATTATTAATTGTGTGTACATTATCCTTCAAAAATATATATGAATGTAAGGACAGGGTCCCAGCAGGAAGAGCAGTGTTTTAAATCCTTTTAAATAGGCTAAAAATTCATAAATACTGTGATGTTCAGACATAAGCATGGAGAAAAGATCTTCCTGAAGAGGAAGCCATCCACAAGTGCGAGCAAAATGTTCCCACCTCTTGTAATATATTGCATTCAACCACTGTCTGCTGCTATGCTGAAAGGTTTTCCCATCACTACAAGCAGAATAATAGCATGAGCAAGGAATAAAGGCTGAGCAGAATTGGCCTGTAGCATGGGAAAAATATCCTCTGAACACTGCTGCAGAAGTAAGGAATTGTATGACAAAACCCACCCAGAAATTTCACATTCTTTGTGCAAAAGAAATACAGGCAAACCAATCATACCCCATACAAATGATCACTTTCCTCTTCTCTCTCAAACTCAGTTTCATCCTTCCTTGTCCAAAGTGAGGAAAAGGTAATTTGAACTAAGAATGGCCCGCTCAGCCAATATGGGGGGTTGCATGAAGGGAACTGGCACTGAAGGGAACTGATGTGCCTTTGCACACAGGCCAGTTTTGAGCACGTACCCATCGTTACGTGAGGCTCTTGCTCACAGTGCAGTACAGCCTGTGGCCCGAGCCCCATTGCCAAGGCTCTATGGGGTTTCCAAAGGCAGATCTATTGGCAGCAGGTGACACATTCATGTGGACCCAGAGCACAGTGCATTAGTCCCATCAGTACTAGCTCACAGCTCTCTGCACCACGGAGCAGCAAGTAGTACCACTGTACCTTTGATTCTGTCATACTTTGCATCCCCTTTATCCAACTCTTGCACTCATGTCTAGCTATCTCAACACCATGATAAGCTCCTCAGTGTGTAGACTGAATACTGGACAATGCAGTGTTGTGTTTTGAAGAATAAAACATTTTCTTTCTTGCTGTTGTCCAAAGTGGTATCTCAGGGCCATTTTGCAGCTCAGTAGTTGCGTGGTATTAGTCCTGGCTCCCTACACCGGCGCACAGGATGGATATACAACAACTTGTGTAAAACATCATTTTGATCTGACTTTAACAACAGTTAATTTGATTTAGTAGTGGCAGGATAAGCTCCTTCAGTGTTTGATTTGTGTACACAATGGTAAAGTGTCTTTGCAGGCATTCAGGAAAAGCTCTGTTAAAGCAGACTATTCTCTGAGGTGTTAATGACAGCTTGCTTTGGATTTGTACCAGCTGTAAAGACAGACACCTGCTTCTGCCTCTGTTGCTCTGGACAGGGAGTGGGATGGGAAGAGCCAAGTTATTGTGTGTCACCCTTGAGCCAAGAATGACACAAGAACAAATGAGAGGCCCAATTGCAAGAGGAGAAAAAGAAGCTTTCATGCAAAGGATTTTTTGGTTTATATAGACTGCTACGATACATTCTATTTGATTGGCTAGTTAATGAAAAACATCTTTCTCACACACTGTCCTTGAGAAGAACAGGAAAACAGAGTGGAAAAACACCACCTGCAGATTGTTTATACTAACAAGCTATCACATACCTACAACTCCCTAAAATTCTCAAGCCACTGTGAGAAATGATTGCTGTTTCTCTCTCCCTGAGCAGGCTGGCATCCACAATTGCCCATTTCATCTCCACCTGTTATGGTGAAGCTATAAAGATTAGCCCCAATGTACAGGCAACCACAAAGAGAAAACCAATTACTCTTACTGTCTTGACCAGAGAGTAGTAAAAGCCATTATCTTCACTGGAACTCTTTTGTTTACCTAAATAAATGTACTGTTTTTTCCATAGCAACACTTCAATACTCCAAAAGATCTGGCAGTTAAAAAAACCTGAATTAATGGATGAGTTTCACTGGCTTTGTAACTGTCTCAGCTCCTGGCTCTCCTGTTTTCCAGCCTATTTTATAAGTCTAAGAGCAGCAATGCAGCATTTCAAATCCCAGACAATGTGTGACTTATAATAAAATAATAAGAAAAAAATATTTTATAGCAGACATGGTAGATGACGAGGATTTTTCTTTCATTTTATTAGTGAGCTGCAAAATTTATTTTGTGCCAGAACTGGCTGAAGTAATACAGTAGCATAAAACTGAACAATAATGTGAAAAACACTTTTTTTCCTGTAAGTGGCAGTATTTGTATGACTCTTGGTTGTGAGTAGAATTTGTGATGCTTTCACTCATCCTTCTTCATAAACAGAGTATTACATCTTTCCACTTTGGCAGATACCTGAACCAGCTCATATGTGAGGTGGCTGAAGAGAAAAACAAATAAATGTTCTTCTGTTGGAGATACAAAGTGGCCTGACCTAGACACATCATCTCACTTTTCTCCAGGGCAATCAAAATCTAAAACACTTTCAGATTCAGTGGAGATGAGATGGCTTTGATGGTTAGTGAAATTTGAAAGCAGACTGACCGCAGTAATAATGAAAGTATTTGCCCTCAGATGCAACTTTCTTTTCACCTTGGAATGGCATTTAATGCTATGCAAGGGCCATAACCTTCAGAATATTATTTCTCATATATTAACTTGGAAACCCACAGTATTTTATTGCAAAAACCCTTTATTTCCACTGAGTCTGTACAAATGTTTGCCTGATATTAGAAAAACAAGATGTCTCTTTGGACTCTGCTGTTTCAGAATGGCATTTCACCTGCATATTTCCATTTTCATACCTTTCAAATTATTATGATCATTAGGATCTTAAAATCTCAGCATTTCAGAAGTTCCTATCTAATCAACTTTTTCTATTTCAAGATGCTATTTTTTAATCCAAAATATATGTACAGCTGTGGTATATTTAAACAAATGATCTGACAATACTGAAATTGTGCAATACCATTTAAATTTAGCAAGGATGCATTTTTTTAACAGTTGAGGTTGTAAACTTAACAGAAGATTTGGAAAGATCAATTAAAAGACCATCAATAAAAGACCACTCTTAGTGATTTTCATATTCTAACTAAATATTAAATACAACAGTCCAAATAAAAAATAACACACAGTTGTTTGTATTACTACTAACCTCTTACTAATATATTCAAAAGCAAAAATATCATAGATTTGACATTATCTACACTACATTCTTTTGTACTTCCGTGCTTAGAAATTTCATTGTTGACTGACACTAAAGATGTACACAAAGCTTTTAAAACATTTCTGCTAACAGATGTGCATTTTCAGGAAATCGAGTAAATAAACGAGAATTGTGCTTTAATTCACCTTCAAATCTCAACAAAGTCTTTTTTTTCTCCATTCTTCTTAGATTTTGTTTGGTTTTTTGGGGGGATATTTTTGCGTTTTTTGTTTTGTTTTTTTTTTTTTAAATGTGATTGCAATCACAGTGGTGGGGATCTCTCGTGGCAGTCCTATAGCAAACCAGTAGAGGACTCACGCTCTTTAAGCTCTGGCCTCGGGGCATACATGACTGTTTATGTCCTTGACAAACACAAAAGAGCAAAGGAGTGAGCAAAACAGGGTTGAATCCCAAAAGGTTTTTCTTGTCTTTCCTTCCATCTTGTCACACCACACTTCTCTGTCTCTCTCTCTCTCCTCTTTTCAAGCTTATTATGAGAGCTGAGTGATCATTTGAACCATCAGTCACATGCTGTAGAATAAATCCATATGGATTTATTGCATTGCTGTGCTTCCCAGCTCTCAGAAGGATACACTCTCATTTTAAAAAGAATGGTAAATCTTATACCACATAATCAAACACAAGGTTGGGAAAGACACTTTACACAAAAGACAATGATAAATAGCAACATAGAAAGTGGGGGAAAAGCATTTAGTTGAATATTTTACCTGTTGTTTTTGGGTTTGGTCTCAAAAATTTTCATTTGTTTTTCAGAAGCAAAATCAAACAATACATTAATTAATCTTAGAAATTATGTCCAAATCGTGCAAAAAAAATCAGCAGAAAGAAAGCATAGCTCCAAAGAAACTCGATAAAATAAACTGCCCCTGACCTCAGAAAAATGCAGCCAAATAACACAAGAGAGAAAATACTCCAAAAGATCAATTGGAGCTGATATTGCATATAAAATTGTTTGCAGAAATATCATTTCATATTGCCAAAACACAAATTAAAAATTTGTGGGGCATTTGACTTGAATATTCAGACTGACCCATCAGTACATGCAGTGGTCTTGCTCCACCTGGCACTAGATTATACTTCAAGTACTGTGTTTTCCTCCATATTAATTCTGCAGAATATTAGAATTAATTCAGAAACCAGTTACCAAGTGAAGTTACCTTATGGGAAGAGCTGGTAACCCTAAACTTGTGAAGCTCAACATGCTAAACAGACATTTCTGGTGGAAACATCAGTGTATGATGCTATTCAGGGAAGCAGGTTGCCCTGAGAAGTCATGAAGCCACCATCCCTGGAAGTGTTCAAAAGATGTGTAGATGTGGCACTTGGAGACATGGTTTAGTAGTGAACATGGCAGTCCTGAGTTAACAGATGGACTTTTAGAGGCTTTTTCTAACCTTGACAATTCTATGATTCTATGATCTAGGCTACTCAGTGCACAGCATAAGAGAACTGTTTATGCTAAGTGCAACCTAGGATAAGAAAATACTTAGCATTAAGGTCTGATCTGCTGGGCTATGGAATATCCTTCCAACAGCCAGGGCAGAAGGCCCCAAGGCAGAAATCCCTTGACACGAGACCAGACCACTGCTGGGTGTTAGCAGGAGCAACCCTGGGCATCACTGAGAGGAGGGTGCAATTTCAGTGTGGGTGCAGCTGTGACCAGAGACACAACGTCCCAGCCCTCCCATGACAGGGCAAGGGAACAACTTGGAGAAAAGAGTTTTCAGAGACTCCACAGAAAAGTCCACCCAGTACCCTGCAAACAGGACTTTCCATCTCTTCACTGCCTGGGAGAATTGCTCAAACAGTATTGCTGCTGCACTGGGGAAGGTGTAATTACTTTCTATTGCTGCCGTCCCAGAAAGGGTGAGAACTGAAATTGTTAGATGTTGACATGATTATTAAGTATTACTGCATTGAGATATTTAGGTTTGATACATGGGAACTTGCTAAAGAGCAATGACAGTAAATGCAAATTTATTTCCAGTAACTTCTCTTGGCATTAGAGTTTTTAGACAAATCTTCAAGTAGATTACTTTCTTAAATCCTAGCCAAAGGACTCAGAAATATTCTTTTTAGATTTTCTTCCCTCATTCTCGTTCCCTTCTGCCTTTCATTTGATGAACACTAATATCAAATGAAAGCACATATGCTGTGCCCTTGATGCTTGCAGTTCTTTCTTATATAAAGAAAAGCAAAACCAAATGCAGTTTTCTCTGCAGAATCTGTCTTTCTCAGCATTTCTAACTGACTATTGGTGCTTTGTTCTAACATCCTATGGACTATATTTCTTCCATATCTTTGTTTCTTCTTTTTTTTTTTTAGAAGGGTAATTAACATGCTGTATTTTAAATCCTGTTTTTTAATGCAAGCCTGCATTGTAGTCTTCTAGTGGGTTCTCTGCTTCCCTTTTTCCTTTTGAATGTGCTTCCACCTTTGGATCATCACCTGTACAACTACAACTTCACAACTGATCAATTGATCTCCTTGCATTAATTCTGTTTCCATCTTTACTTGCACAGTTCCAACACCTAACCTGTGCCCGTTCATTTAATCCTGTCCCCAGCCACTTTAGAGGTCCCTTATTTAAAGTCAGGGCATCTAAACCGAAACTCCTGTGGCTGTGTCTGAAACCACTGACAACAGCAATGGTGAAGGTTTCCCTATCTCACTCTTAGCATGCTGTCAAAAAAGCCAGTTCCTTATTTTTCATCAACCTCATACATGCAAGCTGAAGGTGGCTATAGCACAGAGTTCCCAATCTTGAGCAGCCTTTAGAGAGCCTCTGCAGACAAGAGGAAGCTGGCCTTTTAATTTCTATTGCTGTATTTTTATACCTCTTATTTATTCTCCATACACAATTTGTTATTTTCCCCCCATTTGCTTTGAAATTCCCAAACAACCAAAAAATTACCACTATTTGTCATATGAGGAAAAGTAGCTTTTAACCAATCTTCTGTGAATAAGTATTGCATTTGTTTATTAAGTAATAAAGTTTAAAAGCTACTTTAGATTGTTTTGACCATATTATTTAAAGCAAAAAAAATTGTAAGTAAAATGCTTTCTATTTTAGTAACATACCAGCTTAATTATGATTTTGTAATTATATATTCTAATTAGAACTTTGCAATCCCTTGCAGTACACAGAAGCATCTTTTCATTCACTGTTTTCAACACACAGTTATCAAAATAGTCTGGAAATGTAATTAGTTTCTATGTTTTCTTATGATTAAAGCCATTGCAGAGGAAGTTTCACACAAATCTGTTATCTGAAAATGAACGTGCTTAGTGCTGTGTATCCTATATCTGGATATTTATTTAGGGCACATAGCCAAATCTGGCAGTTGTCTAGAATTGTGTTTTTATTGAGCAATCAGTTGAACGTTCATTCAGCATTTTTCCATATTTTGACAGCTAACAAGCACAATCAACAGCTGCTTCTCTGACAGGAATCATTCCTCCACTCATACTTACCCAGTTTTAAATCCTAGACACAGTAATACATGAACCATCCCTGTGATACAATGTTCACTCCAAATCTGGCAATCTTTAAGGTTCTACTCTACACCTCTGGTTTCTCCTCTGGCAATTTTTCTGAGATTCAAGCTTTCTATTTGTCCACCTATATAAACTTCTCAGAAAAACTGTCTATTTACTGCACACTCTTCTTGAATGGCCTCCTGATACACACTTGTGCACCAAGCTTTCTTGCCAGAGTATCTATTGTGGGGTTTTTTTTCCAGGAATCAGGATTGAGCCTCACAGATTGTTCCCAGACTGGTGGTTCCACTTGGCTTCACTAGCCCTTTACCACATTATTTCCACAGTGTGCCTGTCTATACCACACACAGGAGCAGTGCAGGAAGAGCCCCAGGTTATCATGGGGAGGCTGGCTCTGAAACTGGAAGCTGTGCAGTTGATTTCATGTGGCTTTGCATCTGGGTTCCCAATCCTTCTTCTCAGTTCAGCTGCTGGTGGCTCCACAGCTTTTGTTTCTGAGTCTGCACAAATTTGATGCTAGCCAGAGGATACAAACCAGTATTAGTGCTGTATTGAACCTGACAGAGACATCCATAAATCAATAACTTATTTTTGAACAAAATCCTGGACTAGAAAAAACGCTCAGCCCAGCCATATGAACTAAGGATTTAAAATCATTTCATATGAAAAAGGCAGCTTCATCAGAACTCAAATTGAAGAAGTGTTTTCTAGTCTCCTACATCATACCTAAGCAAACAATTATTTCCGGGCTTCCCTATGTTAGTTATTAGTGAGAATAATCCATAAATTCATTATATCTCTAATAAGCAATGGTATCTCTAATAAGCAATGCTCATCAGTGCATCCAGGCTTGACAGGATACCCTTTTTGTGGCAGTTCTTATGTACAGCACTCAAACTTTAAAAATCTGCTGAAAACAAAGACAGCTTTGGATGAGTGAGCTGCTGTTGCCCAAGGTTGTCTTCATTCAGGGCTGTCAGATCATCCCTCTTTACAGGGACAAACAGGGAGGCAGCAGAAAGCACATGGGATATGTGTGGGATGTCGGTGGACCGCGTCCCCAGTACTCACTGCCACACGCCAAAGAGGACAAGGTTGGCAGCTGGGTTGATTGATGATACATCTTGGATACAAGTGGATTTTTGTGAAGGATGAAATTAGATTTCTCTAATGGCAGTTCTGCCATTTATAGGAGCAAGCTGCCAGTTTTCTGCTCATATTGGTGGACAATACAGTTACCAAGAAATGCTTCCTCCACCTAACGGGAAAGAAGCCTGCAAGATATATTCTCCTAATGGCAGAAGTCCAGCCAAGGTTAAGGAGAGATAAAACAACAAAAAAATTACAAGCCAGATAAGAATTTATCTGTGCAGGTATATAAAAGCCTATCCAAACTGCCAAGCCAGCTTCTGGCCTATTCAGCAATCAGAAATCTTCAATAAAATCTGGCTTTTGAGATCCACAGGCATTATCTGGTGCTGAGCATCTTTTAGTACAGTCATGGTTTGCCGGAAGAGTGATTCTGGAGCTGTGGTCAACATGAAGGTTGGTTATACTGACACCTGGTGAGCAGGGTTGTGAACACTCGAGAATACCAGGTTAAAAGCAGGGCACTACCCTGGCACTTCTCTTTGGATCGTCGGCGAGATCAGATCTCTTCCGCCGGCCCGCTGCTGTGCGGAAGGGCCCAGCCGTGGGCTGGCCAGACAGAGGGGTGAGGGCTCGAGGATGGAAGGGTGGGACCCAAACATCGCAGCACCCCTCCCCCAGAGAGCAGCCACTAGAGGGGAAGATGCCCGCCCAGCGCTGTTTTGGCAGCGTGCGTGGAGCTTCCCTGGAGCTCCTGGAACAGACAGATGCAAGTACTACTTTAACCCTTTCTTGCATGATTGGGCCTTGCAGAAAATGCTAAATCTCTCGACTGAAATAGAAGGGAGTGAGAGATTATGAGAGTAAAGGACTTATGCCGGATTTTGAGAGATATTGGATGGAGAATGATTTGGAGTGTCCTTGCTGACTTTTTCTTGATGCATGGATCAGTTGTTCTCGTGACACAGACTGCATTTAGGGAGCAGTGCCTCAAACCAGGAGTTCATTGTGGACCCCCGGCCCCAGGGTGGAAAATTTTGGGGGGGACAGTTGTCCAAAAGCAAGACTTCCTTTTGAGTGACAAAGATCTTGAAAGACACCTAAAAGAGTCTGGCATGTTCGGTGGTGAAGCACTGAGCATGAAGAACATTCACATGCGGCAAATGGACTTCCGGGCGGATAGCCGAAGTGACAAGAACATCCTGGATTCAATGTGTTTCCAAAGCCTATGGAACAAGAAGGACTCCTTTCCTCTCATGAACTGATGTTTGAGTATACTAAAGTGTCGTTGCGGGCTGGGCAGTTGTTTTGAGAGAATGTATTGGATTGGGAAAGTCAGGTGGTGGGGAGGAGGAAAATGGTTTTTTTTGTAAGGTTTTCAATTCTTTTTCTTCTTTTTCCTTATAGTCTCTCCCTATTTCCCTGTAGTTTAAGTAATAAAGTGGTCTTTAGTTTAAGTTAGAGCCTGTTTTGCTTATTCCTGGTCACATCTCACAGCAGACACCAGGGTGAGGCATTTTCATGGGGGCACTGGCTCTGTGCCAGGCTCAAACCATGACATTTTTTGGTTCCCTGGACCGGGAAATCGAATCACGGGAGAATGATGAGGTAAAGCTGTGAGATGAGACCAAGAAGAATAAGGAAAGCATGTATTAAGTTAAGGTAGATAGATAGTCATAGTGAATTTAAGGTATTGTTGTGTAGAAGTGTTTTGTAATTTTGTTGATAATTTTAGAAAGTGTATTCTCGGAAGGTGAAGGGTGGAGTGTCATGGTTTGACCCGGAAGGAGTGGGAATTCTGGGAAGCTGTGGTCAAACCAATGAAGGTTTTGGGTTTCATACTGACACCTGGTGTAGCCAGTGGGGTTTGGACACACCTCCGAGAATACACAGGGGTTAAAAGCAGGGCACTGCCCTGGCACTTCCTCTTTGGACATCGTCGGGCGAAGAGGTCAGATCTCTCTCCCCCGCCCGGCCCGCTGCTGCTGGGCGGGGGAGGGGCCGCCATGCCGTGGGCCTGGGGCCTGGACAGAGGTGGGGGTTGAGCGGGCTTCGAGGATGGAAGGGTGGGGGAGCCCCAAGAGACATCGGGCAGCCAGCCCCCCCCTCCCCCCAGGAGAGCAGCCAGCGAGAAGGGGGAGGAAGACTGCCCGGCCGCAGCGGCAGCGTGTGGGCAGCGTGCGTGGGAGCCGTTCCCGTGGGAGCCGCTCCGGGACCGACAGACAGAGACTGAAAACTTTTAACCCTTTCTTGCATGATTGGGGCCTTGCAGAAAATGCTAATCCTCCTCGAAGCTGAATAAGAAGGGAGATGAGAGATGAGATGAGATAAGGACTTTGGCCCGGAGTTTGTGGAGATGATTGGATGGGGAGAGATGATTTGGAGTGGCCTTTTGGCTGGACTTTTTCTTGTAGCCATGGACTCAGTTGTTCCTGTGACACAGACTGCATTTAGGGGGAGGCAGTGCCTCAAAACCAGGAGGGTTCATTTGTGAGGACCCCCCGGCCCCAGGGGGTTGGAAAAATATGGGGGGGACAGTTGTCCCAAAAGCAGAGACTGTGCCTTTTTGGAGTGAGACAAGGCATCCTTGAAAGACCACCCTAAAAGCAGCTCTGGCCATGTCTCGGTGGTGAGAGCACTGAGCATGGAAGGAACATGTCACAAGCGGCAAATGGACTTTCCGGGCGGTGCCGAAGTGACAAGGAAGCATCCGGGATTTCAGTGTGTTTCCAGAAGTCTATGGAACAAGAAGGACTCCTTTTCCTCTTCATGAACTGATGTTTGAGTATACTAAAGTGTCGTACCGGGCTGGGCAGTTGTTTTGAGAGAATGTATTGGATTGGGAAAGTCAGGTGGTGGGGAGGAGGAAAAAATGGTTTTTTTGTAAGGTTTTCAATTCTTTTTCTTCTTTTTCCTTATAGTCTCTCCCTATTTCCCTGTAGTTTAAGTAATAAAGTGGTCTTTATGTTTAAGTTAGAGCCTGTTTTGCTTATTCCTGGTCACATCTCACAGCAGACACCAGGGTGAGGCATTTTCATGGGGGCACTGGCTCTGTGCCAGGCTCAAACCATGACAAGTACACAGCTGCTGAATTTCATTTTTTAAAATAAAGACTTTCATTTTAAAGTCTGAGGCAGATCTGAGGCATATTCAGGCCTGGTGAGAGCTTGTGTCAGCCATGCACAGCTACTCCAGTATTTTTTTTGTTGTTGGAACTGACTCTGTGGGACCACAAAGCAGTTACTAAAGCCTATCCCAAAACAACCAAGGACAAAAACAAAAAATGGCAGTCACTGATAATTTCAAAACTGTCTTTTTTAAAAGCCTTGAGACATTCACATGCTCCTGATAAAACAGATGCAAGTTTCATTTAAATCATTAATCTCCCATGAATTGAAATCTTCCACAAAAATTAAATTTCCAAATAGCTATGGGTTCAGCCTGCAGTAAATTTTTGCCAGCAGTACAATCTCAATCACATTTAACAGAAATAAAAGGTGCTGAGAACTCACAAGGATGTCTCACAAAGCTGATTTTTGTACTTCATGGCAATCAGCTTCTCATCCCTCTGTCATTTGTCCCAACTCAGCATCAATCTGGCTCCTTGCCTTCACAGTCAATTTTCTGTTTGTATGTCTGCATGCTAAATCAATTGGTGACAAAAATATTGAAAGAATTCTATGCAAACACTAACATAAAATTTAACATTGCTGCCACCTGACTGGACTGGAATACCCCTTTAATTAAAAGCAAATTGTCTGCATTCCAATTCCTCTCTCTGCAAAACAGCTACAGGGTGAGGTGTTGAGAAAGAAGCACACACCGGAAGTCTGAAAAACTATTTTTTATACAAATTTTCTTTACATCCAAGATTTTTTTTTTTTCAGATAAAGGCAGGCAGATAGAAGTGGAAGAAGAATAGGATTTTTCTTCAGACAAACAACCATTCTGTTTGCAATAGGTCTCTGAACAAACTAATTTTCAAGCTACACGTCGCACTCGTTAATGAGACAGTAGTAGCCAGCATCCCTCCTCCTCAACGTTAAAGACTACCAGTTTTATTACTGCCGTTTACAGCCGATTTACTTCTATTTTGGTAGCACGTACTGATAAAAAGTCTTACTTCAGAACGAGAACTTTTTCTCAATAAAGGCTCATTAGCTCCAGTCCTGCACCGGCTGGCAGGTGCCCCACAGCCCGGCCCGGCCCGCCGCTGCCCCCACCACCCGAGGAGCGCTTTCCCCGCGGGCCGCTCTCTGCTCCGTGCCCAGGCCGGGAGAGCGGGCACGGGGAAGGCAGCGCCGGCGGCAGAGGGCAGGCCTCCCCCGTCACGGCGTGCGCCACGAAGGGCTCTCCGGGGCGCGGGCCGCGGGGGGAAAGCAGCGAGGGCTGAGCCCTGCGTGGGTCGCGTCCCTCCCGCCCCGGGGCTCTCCCGGCCCTTGGGGGCCTCCCCAACCGACCCCGCGGAGCCGCGGGAGGGGCCCGAGCCGCGGGCCGGCGGCAGGGGGAGCACGAGCGCCAGCCAGGCGCATCGCGGGGACGGCGGGGGCTCCCGCTGCCAGCAGCGGCCGCCGCGGGAGCCGCACGGGAGACTCCTCGGAGCCGGAGCGAGGCGGCGCGGAAATCCCGGCACGGGAGCCGAGGATGCGGCCGCTACCACCGGCCTCTGCTTAGCCTCCAGCGCAGCCCTCCCAGCGGCGGCTCCGGCACCCGCCGCCCCTCGGCACCGGGCAGCAGGAAGCGGCGCTCGGCCGGCTCCCAGCGCCCCCCCTTCCTCCCCGCCCAGCGCAGAGCGGGCGCCGGCGGCACGGGCCGTCGCGGGAGCAGCAAGCGCTGGCGTCGGATGCCTGCGCTACGCCATCCCGGTGCTGCCGCGGCCTGGACTCCGCGGGGAGCACGGGCGATCGGCGGGCAGCGGCGGCCGCTCCTTTGTGTCCCAGGTCGGTGCCGGGGAACGGCGAGGGGGTGCAGGGTGGTCGGGCAGAGCGGCGGGACCGTGTCCGTCCCCTCCCGGAGGGCTGGGGCAGGCGGGCAACCCTCCGTGGCCGGCCTGTCTCCGGGGCCGCGGGCATGGCGGGCGGGGGACTTGTTTGTGTCGGTCTGACCCCCCGCTCCCCGGCAGGAAAACTCGGGGAGCCTTTCCGCAGCCCCACCGGCTGGGCGGCGAGGTGGGGCGAGGTCTCGGCCGCCGCCGCCGCGGGCTGGGGACTCTTTCCGAGCCCCTGGTCGGGGGTCGCTCGCGGTCCCCGGGAGCGGCTCGTGGCCGGAGAAGTTTCTGCCCAGGCACCGTTTGGCCGCCGCTGTTGATTGTTTATCGCTCCGAGGCGGCGCCGAAAATAGGTCAGAAATAATGTCCCGCTCGTCCCCGCCGCGAAGTGTCCGAGGGCCGGCCGTGGTACTAGGACCTCCTGGAGGCAATGGTGCTTTCCCCCTCCTTCCTTTCCTGAGACATACGGGACCCTCACAGGGTTTGAAACAGAGCCGAGGGGGCGTTAATTTTTTTACTTATTTATTTATTTATTTTAAATGTCGGTTTCTGCGTGCGGTGTGGAAAGTTGCTGGCCGAGCGTTAGGAATGACTCCCAGCTATTTCCTGGTGCGCGGAGGGCGGCACTGGCGGCTCCCGCCTCCCGGTGCGAGCGGGAACAGCCCGTGCCCCTCGGAGCGGAGCAGGGCAGGGCTGGGCGGCGGGGCCCTGCCTCCCGCGGATGCTCCTCACCCCGCTGCCCACCCTGGCATCGCGGCAGCGCTCAGTTAACCTCCGGGCGCGCTCGGCTGGATTTGCATGATCAGTAAGCGCTCTAGTGGAAGTAATGTTCGTTTCTTGTATTATTTCAAGCAAAAATTCCAACAGAACCAATTTGAAAGCTTTATTTGATAATTATGCATTGCAATTATACTGCTTGGAAGAGAAGTTGCGTAGTGCAACACATTTTTCAAAATTGTAATTGGGGGATTTACAATCATGTTGATACTATACCCAAGGAGATATTTGTGCTGATGTGTTTAAACCCACTTCCCCTTTCTCCTGGTTGCAGAGAATTTTGCTGACTGAAACATAAATAAGCTACTGTTTGAGATCTTACATTTTATCAAGTAGAGTGGACATAAATGCCTATTTTGTTTTACTGGGTTTTGATTTATTTTTTTTTAAGTAGTTCTTTCAACTTTCTTAATGTCTTATAAATAGGCAAAGCCTGAGGTAAATTCCACACGCTCCACCTTTTGGTTTGCTTGCCTGATAGCCAGTAGCAGATGCTGCAGAATCTGTATTACTCTGGAAGGGAAGGCATTACATTTTCATCCATTAAATAACTCCACCTTAGCAGTTTGACTGTGAAGATAAAATTGCTTGGCCCTTGCTGAGGGATAAATAGCACAGCCCAAACCCAGTTCAATAAATCTCTGGTTTGCTGGAACATTATGGCATTTTTACAATGAAAGAATTCTGGATTTGTGGAGGAACAAATTAGGTACTGCAGCATAGTTTTTATTATTCTGTTCAACAATTCATTGCCCATTAGAACTGAATTGTTTTGTAGGAAGTGGACAATAATCTGGGCTCTGGCTGTATCTTTGCCAGTACTTTAAATAAGTGAAGGACAGAGTTGTGATCTTGTTCTGTTTCTTCCATATGACTGTACGTAGTAGTAGTGACAGTCTGAGTACCTGCATTTGGTGTGTCAGAGCACAGCTGTAAATCTTAGTCTGAGTTTTCCTTGGGTGGGCCAAATGTTTTCTTCTTCCCTCTGTAAGTGGCATAAGTAGATTCTTAAGCTTTCCTTTGGCAATTGATAAAAGTCAGAGAATACAAATTTGAACTCATTCTTTGGAGTGTTTTAAATATCCCTTGTGTGAAATACAATCCTACACTACTGTTGAGAGTTGACTGATATGTGAAAATACTGGTTTTGGACTTAAATTAGCCCTTTATTAGTAAAACTGATTTGTTACCTTCAATTCAAATTATGGTAAATTTGACTGGACTGTATAAGGTTTGGCATGAATAGTAATCAGTAATAGTAAAGTGCACACAGCAACCAAATTCTGTCTTCAAAACTGTGATTTTGAAAATGTGCCAGACAAACCAACACAGTTGTTGATTCAATTTGATTCCATTGCGATAGAATTTACTTCTGTTTTGAGCTAAGTAAAACCTCAAAAATAACACATTGGGCTCTGTTCAGATTTCAGAAGAGCTAAGCCCTTGCATCTCTTCTGAAGCCCCAGTGATGATGTGACGCTGTTACCTGACACTGCAGTATTGTGGTTTTAGCATTTCCCTTGGCAGCCCATGGGGTTCAAAGCTCAGTTCCACGACTGTCTCTGGTGCTTTTTTCTCACAAATATAGAATTAGTGAATTCAGTTCCTAAGCAGGGGGAGATGTGAAAACTAAGATCCGTTGCTCACTCCAGCATTCCTTGTTGACTTTGCTAGTCAGTTATCTGCTGAGAAAGACGCTGACAAGTTCTAGTGGACTTGGTTGTGGTTTTGAGATATGATGAGCACTCTTTGACAGGATGTTTCTATCAGTATCTCATTCTCACCAGGTTACAATCTGGCGTTTTGGTGCTCTCTTGCTGGAAGTGATTAGAATGGGATATGAATGCCGCAGCCATCTGTCTGCCTGGGGAGGTGCACAGGAAAGCAAATCCTGGCAGAGGAATGAGGCAGATTACTTTGAGTGGCAAGGTTTTGAACAACTGCAGGTAAAGGTAGGGGAGCCCTTCATGAGCTCTGACTCTTGTGCTGTTTTTTCCTTGAAGAGAGCCTGGTTGGCTGCACCAGCCTAGGAGGCAAGTACCCAAATGTTTATTAATGCAATGCTGAGAGTACTGGTGCCTGTGTCTCTCTGGGACTGGTTGCTGTCCCGAATAAATTTGAAAGTTAACTCAGTACCAAAGATGGACCTCAGTGTGAGAATCAACAGTCAAGGGTTCTTGTTACTGTTGACCTTGTTTCAGTGTTTGAAGTTGTTATTGTGATGAAGACTAATGTTACTCATCCTTGCTTGGTAACTGTTTCATCTTGTACTTTGTGTTTTCGGTCTTGAAGTCTTTTTGTTCTTTTTCATCTCCCAGTCCCTACACACTATAGGACAGTCTTGGCAGAATATACTCTCTTGTTAGCCAGGGTGGAAGAGTTGCAGTTTTATTGTGTGGGTTTTCTCCTTCCCCTTTTTCTCTGTATGGAAAAATACAGTCTCACTAGTGCTTTGTTTTCATGGCAGGAAAGATGAGTAGCACCTGTGTGTTGACCAGCCTTTGTCCCTGATGGATGTTTGTTTTGACAGCCTGTTGTTGTACGTCAGTTACCTCTGACAGGCTGTTGCTCAGAAAACCCGTAGCCTAAATGTACTACTGTGTCAAGTACCAGAACATAAATTTATTTTGGTTAACTAAGAGCATAGCTCAGAGTTTCTTGAATTATTAATTATTTAATTTTGCATTCAGTATTCCTCCTAATGAACAAGCATGGAAGGTGTCATTTTTCTTTTTTGTTAATGAAAAGTTCGTTTATTTTACAATCTTCAAAACTTTTATAAGTTCCTATATCCTGGTGGTACAGTTCAGTGGTTACAGTGGTAGTGCTGGGTTGCCATTTGGACTTGGTGATCTTTAAAGATCTCTTCGAACTTGGATGATTGTATTCTATGGTTCTAGAAGTCACAATCCTGCTGCTTTAAAACAGGAATGAGAGATTGGTGAAATCCACTCAAAAGTCACATTTTTGGTCCCTTTGAGCTTGTTACAATTGTACAATGCTTCTGAAAAAATACTAGTTCTCTGTTTTTCTGCCACAGCTAGGCAAAGCAGTAAAGTATGTCCTTACATTCTGTTAATATTAGTGTGCCATGTGTTTTCTCCTTGGCAAGACACGTGATTTTATGTTTGCTACACATCTGATGATTTTGGCCTTCTCTAGCATTTTGCTAAGCACCTTTTGAACACATTAATTTGTTGGATACGTGTCATTAAGTATTGTGTGTAGAAAAATAAGTTAACTGTTGAAGTAGGAACATAATTAAATATTTATACTTTCGTTTATAGCAAAAGCAGTTGGTATTTAGTGATGTGGTGTTGCTGATATTCGTAAAAGTCTGTTGTACAAACCGTCTTCCTCGAAGAACAATGTGTGGAACCTTTGTGGTAACAAGAGTATACAACAAAGAGTATACAAGAAAAAAATCTGAAAGGGAGGAAATAAGTTTGCCATAGTTTTGGGTCAGGAAGAAGTCAGGTGAGCAAATTGTGTTTACTTCTAGCAGGAAATTTGTGACAGCATTGTTCTTGGAAAGAACAGACAGAGAAGTAAGAAACAGAATCAAATCTCACAGAGCTCAACTTACAAGTGGAACAAAAGTTGAAAATGCTAATGCAAATTGAACTTGCATCAATTCCTTTTTTTGTTAGATAGTTTCAGTGCTTTTTTTGTAATGGATTTTCTGTAGAGGTTTTGAAATTGGGAACATTTTTGATGCGAAGAATTTTGAACTTTATATTGTGCAAGCAATTTTGTTGGAAACAAGATTAAAAGTTTCACTTACCAGTATTTCTTACCAGAACTAAATAAAACATGTCTGCATTTCTGAATTACAAGTCTTGTATCAGAAAGAAAGGATAGCATACGTATTTAGCTTTCTAGTGAAAAGTTACATTCTAGTGAAAAGTTACAAATTTGTTAGCTCTAAAACTATAGAATTACACATATATATTCATACATATGTGTGCATATGGTTTGCTGAATCTTGTTTTTGAAATAAATCACAAACCCATACACACCATACCCCCAAATTGAGAAGAAATCTATAGCATTCAACAGTTAATTTTGCAGGAGGATTTACACTTGACCTCTGACATTTTGAAATAACAAACTGACTTGTTCTCCAGATGCAAGTCTGCTTACTATAATCACAACCTGTTCACGTGCTGTGACCTCAGGAATTAATCCATGTTACTGAAAATGCCGTAGCTCACTCATTACCTGTTGCATAAAGGATGTTGAGAGATAATGCTTTCTAGCTATAAAATAAACTGAATTCCTTTTATGCTTTAGATTATTTTTCTAAAGTTAATAAGAAAGGTTTCCCTTTCAATTTTCATATTAGAATGGCCTGCAGTACATTTTCTGTCTTCTTTCCATTGAAATTTACAAGGAAAATGTTGTAGTATTTGTGCTTCTGTAGAAGAAGCTGTACTTTCTCCCCAGGCTGTCAATTCTGTTATCGCTTGATTATTTCTCTGCATAATGATTGTGTATTTCCATGTAAAAAATCAGTCTAAACAATGTAATTAATGCTCCTGAGTTTTAGTAGTAGAGGTAGTAGTAGTTGCATATAAGCTTTTAAACTTAATTATACTTGCTTTTCTGTCTATTTATATGTGGCCCTTCTAGCTTTCTATAAATGCATATATATGTTTTTAAAAGATTTTCTGGGTAAATTCTGAGATTATAGCTATCAGATGATTCTAGAGCTGATGTTTTCTGGCACCTTTGACCTTCAGTCCCTCACTGTGGTGAAAAAATTCCAGATTAAAACATGCCAAGGTATTGAAGATATTTGAAGTACTGAAACAAGAAACCGTAGATAGTAGAAGACATGTTTTACTGCTTTGCATGTAAAACAGCTTAGAGGAAAAAAGCTTTTAATGAGTGAGGTCAATACTAGATCTGAACGTGGAAGTCAGGACCTAGATCTCCACATTTGTCGCCATTCTTTCATGCTGGGCTTCTTTTTCTTATGAAGGCCCTTGTTGCTGGGGCAGAAGCTCTGAGCCATAGGGTTGCCTGTTATTCATTTTATTTTGCACGTCCTTAAGAGACAACCTGTGCATTGTTTATCTGTGAAATTGGTTTGAGTGCCAGCTAATGCTACTAATGTTTGAGCTGAATTTGAGTCTGTGACTCGAAGCTCTAACAGATGTTACCTGCCTTTTGATGGAAATGTGTAAAAGCTGATGAAGTTTAGCTAGAATGATGAATTTTCATCGCCAGTCACTTTGCTCTTCTCAGGTGGGAAAGGAAGGAACAATAACCTTTTGAAAACCAGCTAGTCATGCTATCAGCAGGGTAGGGAAAGCCTCTGATGATTTTGTTTCTAGTTGTTGGGCCTTTTTTTCCCCAGAATGTTTGTGCTGTATTTAAGCGGTGGTACTTGTTCTAGTTGTAGCAAATTTGAAAGCAGCATGTGAGGGATTTAATGATTACAAAACGTTAGTACAAGAATTTCTAACTAAACATGACAAGTAAATTGTAGGAGAAAAGGAGTGAACAAAAACTGTTCCATACAAAACACTGTCAAAAATTGTTTAAGTAGCATTGGTGATGGTTCAAGCTAATTCAGAAAACAGTTTTCTGATTTGTTTTGATGTAACCCTGCAAGTCTACCCATTGAAGTTGCTAAAGGTGATAATTAGATTTGTTTTGTTTCCAATGTGCTATTTTGGAAACAGAGTCTTGCCATTTTAGGTTTGTGTCAGTGTTTTTAGCAGCTTATAACACGTCAGCATTGTTCTGTTAGTGAAATGCCATGTGGGGAGCCGAGGTAAGAGGAGCATGAAGCCTTCAAGCTGCAACATAAACAAAAGCAGATCTTGAAACTGAATTTGTTAATGCAGCTCTGCTTGCCTGTTTCATAGGGACTCTTCAGTGAGATACTGTGGCAGTGCGGTGGGGCAGGAGCAGTGCCGGCGCTGAGGGAGGGGTGCAGCCTGTGGAGCTCGGATGGAGCAGGCTGTGCTGACTCGGGCAGCCCTGTCGCTCTCTTCCTCCGTGACAGGGAGCAGAAGAGCCCTTCTTAAGCAAAGATGGTGCCTGTCTCCTGACACCAGATGTGTTGGTTGGTCTCTCTGCAGGCAGAGCATGTTTTTGGACCATTTGGGACAAAACTGCTGGAAGCTGCTCAGCTTTCCATCCTTCCGTGCCTCCTTCTGGAAGGAGATGGCCTGGGGTGCCAAGGAGGGTTCCTGGGTGAGATGTTGCCTCCCTGGGAAACCCGGCCTGTGAGTAGAGAGCAGAACTGCCCTGTGGGGCAGGGGGAGGTTACACTGAGCTGCTGCTTGGGCTCTGGGCTGGTGTCCATCCATGGAGGAAGTGGGGCAGGGGTAGGGCATTACTGTCCAGCTTTGGGGGTGAATCAAAGAAAGGAATGGAGGGTAAAAATGCCACCTCAGGAATGGCTGTGAGAAGGGGCGGTTTCTTTCACCCTGCTACTGAGACCTCTTTGCTTTGCTGTGCCAAGGCTGTGGCTCATGGAGGCTGAGGGACAACTGGCCAGGGAAGCGCTGTGCTGCTGCGTGCTTCCCTTCCCGTGCTCCATGGCACTGCTATTTGTGGAGCTGTGCTTTGAAACCGGATAAGGAAGTGATCTGATCAAGCCCTGCAAAAATAGATTATTCTAAAATGGTAACTAATTAATTTTAAAATGCTGTCCCACAAGCACTGTGTTGGCAGTGTTGAGGGGGCGATTGTATTGATGCTATGAAGATGTGAATGAGCACCTGAGGCAGAAACTTCTGAAGCTGTTTCTAGTGTAGGAGACTCAGTGCAGTTTCCTGGACAAAGTTGGCTTAAATTCTTGCTGTGCCCTCATTCACTTCTTCAGGGTTAGATGTTAATATAGCCATACTCTGAGGTAGATCAGTGCAGCTGTTTGTGGAATCCTGCTGTATTTAAATGAGTGAAATGTTGCTGTTTAAATTAAAAATGAAAAAAGCTAACCGACTGCCCCCCCCCATAACCACCAATATCTTACAGAGTAACCTCCAAAATATCTGTAAAGGTTTGGTTTGATGCTCTGGGGCTTTTTGCCTCCCACAACTGCTAGCACAATTGCAGAGATGGCTGTTTGTGGCGTGGGTGCAAGCAAGTCTGCAAGGGTAGCAAAAGGATTTAATTTAAAGACTTTCTTTGCTAGTGATACATAATGTGCTGTTTTCTCAGGGTGCTTACTGGCATCCAGTCTTCTTATAGTGTGCATGCTAAGGTCTGCTCAGTTTGTTCAAGCTACCATCACAGCTGTCCACCAGTGCTGATCAGTGTTATCTTTACTTGACACTTGTTTCTTTAAAGACTTTTTTGCCTGAGCATTTCTCAATAAAAAAGCACACACTTCTTTACTAAACAATATGCAGTACTCTGCATATTGTTTAGTCCCTTCTCTTCTAAACAGTGAAAAAAAGTAGAAAGTGATTAAATTTTATTGCAGTTTTTTTCTTGGGAGTGGGAAATGTGGGTTGGTTGGTTTTATTTGTTTGTGGGGGTTTTTGTTTGATTTTTCTTGTTTTTGTTTGTTTGCTTGGATGGTTTGTTTGTTTGTTTGTTTTCTGTTAGGTCAGATCTGTTTTGCTCCAGGCTTCAGTGGCAGAAAAAAAGAGTGTGGAACATTAAGGACAGAGCATTAAAATCTTGTGCTTGGCTGGTTTGGGTAATAACTAAGTGAATTTATTAGTTTAGATATATTTCAGCTTGGTGCTCTTAGATTTGGAAGTGCACAATGCAAGCTGCTGGAGGTGCCACCTGAGGTGGCAGAGAAAAGGATTTCTTCCCTATCTGGTCAGAATGAAGATAAGTGAGCATCAAGAGAGCTTAAAGCCTTGGGCCAAATTGACATGTAGGTGTTTGTTTGCTACAATATGTTTTTGAAAAGCTTTGATGCACGTTCTGAAATACTTTTTATGACCTCATTAGGTCACGGCTTGCAGTGGCAGTCTGCTAAATTGTCCTTCAACTTTGCACTTGTATCATTCAACTAGAACTAAATTGCACTTTGTACTAGAATAATATGGATTTGACTGTAAAATTAGTGCATATTTTGTGTAGCAGAAAGGTTACAGACAGGGTCTTAGAAGAGGGGTCAATTGAAGAGAGGGTCTGACACTCTTCATTGTCAGAAAATCATTAACAAAGGAAGAACTAAACAAGAATATATGACTTTTTTCAGGTAGGTATTGAATAAAAACTATGGGCAGATGTTATGAGATGTTAAAAACAGTGTTTTATATTTCCAGTTTGTGGGTTTGGTTTTTTTGCACTGAAGATCAAAGAGTTAAACTTTTAACCTAAATTTATGTGTTCTAATGCTTACCTCATTTTGTTTGTTGAAATGGTAGGAAACTGGAAACCAAACCCCAGGGAAATCAGCAATGGTGTGGCCAGCAGGACCAGGGCAGTGATTGTCCCTCTGTACTCAGCACTGCTGAGGCTGCATCTGGAATCCTGTGTCCATTTGTGGGCCCCTCACTACAAGACAAACATTGAGGGGCTGGAGCGAGTCCAGAGGAGGGCAGCAGCCATGGAGCAAAAGTCCTGTGGGGAGCTGGGGGGGTTTATCCTGGAGAAAAGGAGGCTCAGGGAAGACCTTATCACTGTCTACAACTACCTGGAAGGAGGGTGTAGCAAGAAGTGTGGAGTTGGCACTTGAGGACATGGTCTTGTGGTGGAGATAGCAGTGTTTGGTTAAAGGTTGAACTTGATGATTTTAGAAGTCTTCTCCAATTTTAATGATTCTGTGAAAAAAGTGAAGTCAAGGATTATGTTTTCAAAGATGCAGTAGACATTCCCAAATCAGCTGCCTTTATGTTGGGTTATTAACATTAGGTGTTGAAAATAAAATAATTTTGATACAGTACTCCTGTGTATTTCTGAAAGAAATTATATTTGTAAGAGTGCTCTGTCAGAGTCAGTGTTTTTCTTTGTTGGCTGATCCAGCCTTATCACCACCAATGCTATTACTGTAGGAACTACCAAGGAAGTGGTTTTGTGACCACTGATCCTGGATCAGATTTACTATCAGATTATCCCCTAATGTAGCTTCGATCAGGCAGCCAAGCTATCACATTTCTTAAGTTAATAAGAGTATGCAATATATCATTTGTGCTAACTTAATGCCTACTGTGGGAGGAAATACAGTAACTATTTGGCATAAAGCCTTCCAATACAAAATCAACCTGTCAGATCTAAACTGTATTTACTGTCTTGTCAAAGAATGACCTCAGAGCAGGTATTGGAACAATGACTCAACTCTGTAAATTGTGCTGTTTTATTTACAGAGGACAATAATACAGAATTATTACCTATTAAAAATAATTTATTGATCATATGGCATTAGATGTATTTTTCATTTCTCTTGAAACAAAGGGTTTATTTTTTTGAAAACAAGTTGTGGTGGGAGAGAAGTTGCAGCTTTCTTTTGGAGATTTTTGATTCATAAAATATGGCAGAGTAATGACATTAACAGTCATTGGAGACATTTTAATGCCAAATTCATCCATCCATGTGAAAGCTATTTTTTATTTAATGACATTGTTGGGACATGGAATTCAAAGAGAGAGCTTTCTTCCTTTGTGTAAGTAGTAAAATGAAGTATGTTTTAAGTACACTTAGATAGACCCTTAAGGTTTTATGAAGAACCTATTCCACTGGATGGAATCAAATTATTTTAGTAAGCTTCCCTCTCCTACTTTATTAATTCTTATCTGATACATCCTTCATAAATTCAGAAGTATGGTGAATGTATTAAGCTATGCAATTTGGATTTTTTAAAGCCAAAATACTACAGCCTGCAATTTATTGGGGTTTTTTTCCATTTACTGTAAAATTCTTACATGCTTTTTATGTAAACTTCCAAAAGACTTTGGTTGATTGTTTAGTATAAGCACTTCATTTTGGTTTTTCCTCTATAGTGCTCCTCTGAATAGGTTAGGAAAAGATAGATTGTGAGTTCATTAATGGAAAATGATAAGCAAAGCAAGTAATAAATTTCCAGACGTATTTCTACATTTGCAGGTGTATTTCTACATAACTACATTACTGCTGCTGTAGTCAGAGGTATTTATTTTCATCGCTGTTGTTGAGGTAGCTCAGCTTTACTGCTGATTTTCATGGTCCACTCTCCATGGTTCTTGGCATGAGTATGTGGAAGTTCATTTTTCTCACTCAGCCAATGTGTGGGATCAAAGTGGGACAAGGTGGCTGGCATAATGTAGTAGCACATATACTGAACTGCTACTGGTTATCATCAAAATGCTCCATTTTAGTTGTTTCCGACTCAAAAGCAGTCACATTTGTGCAAGTTATTTCATAGCCCTTTCATAATTTTGAAAATGTGGGTTTTATTTTTATGGGAGGTCTTTGTAAAAGGCAAATAAAGCATTCAGTTTGGTTTGTTCATGTTCTGTTTCCATTTTTCAGTGCAAATTACTGTTGAAACCATTGCTCAATTCATTTTAATGAGAAAGAGGAGAAGGCATCTCAGAGATGATGCAGTTTTTCTTTAGCATAAATGGTTGGCTGAAGTGAGAAGAAGTTAGTGTCCATACTGGGAGGAAAAATACTGACATGTGTAAGCATGGGGTCTGTTTTGCAGCAGGGGTTTTTGTGGTGGAGGGAGAACACATCAATAAGAAAGAGAGCTTTTAACTGTGCTCCCACAGAACTTTTCCTCTTAAAGTTTTTAATGAGGAAGCTTAGAAATAACATGTCATTTGTCAAACAGACAAAGACCAATGCTAGGATAGAAGGGAATAAGCCTAATAAGTGTTCAAGATGAATTATTGTATCACATGTATGATCTATTAATAGGGGAGAAGAAAAGAAATAAATGCAACATCTTAATGACTTCTGTGCTCAGTGGGAATAATCAAGTTGTCAGCTCAAAGTAGTGACTATGTTGTTTTTATCAGTGTGCTGCATAAAGGATGAGATATTGGTGCTAAATTTAAAGCAAAAAGTATGAAAACTTGAATTTTAATGCCTGATTAAGTTGGCTGTTTATCATCTAGCACATTAAAATGTCATCGGTACCTTGCATTAGCTTTGTTAGAATCAAACCTTATGGTTGGCTGGGAAGTAGTGTAGTCTTAGAGAACTGGGTGTGAAGAAAATTGTAATAGTTGAGTTTTGCCTTGAGCCCATGAAAATCAGGTCATTGTTTAACTATATGTGTAGTTATTTACTTCACATAATTATGATAGCTGTGAAGGTTTAAAAAAAAAGGTAATTAGGAAATGCTGATGTAAAACAGTCAGTTCTGATGTATTTTTCTAGTGGTGGTGATGTTGTCTTTTTAAAATTGGGATAATGAATTGAATAAGGTATTCTCAATATTTCTGCATAAGGGTTTTGTTTGTTTATTTGCTTGTTTTACGACATAATGATTATGCAATCTAAAACTCAACTACCATTTCTTTTCTACACCCTCACCTTTTGAATTATGGAGGAGCAGGGTTTATTTCTAGTGCTGGGAAGCTCTAGTCTCAACCAGAACACTGTGATATTGAGTGCTGCACAGCTCTGAAAGGATTTCAAAGGACACAGGAGTTATGCTTGCAGTAGTCCAGGCTCTCTGCAGGGAATGCAGAGAGAAAGGTGAAATGATCAAAATAACAGACTGGTTCTTTGCAGCACCATGCTGAACTAATCTATGCAGTGAATTATGCTTTTTCAGCCTCACAGTAATTAAAATAAAAGGATATTAGCTTGGAAGAGTTTTAGATGTATGGGTAGATGGGACATATTTCTAATTGAATGCAGAAAAATTTGGCACATCTTCTGTATAGTCTTGCCAAAGTCTATGAGAACTCAGAGAAATTGAAATGAAAAACAGTGTCCAGGTTTGCAGTCAGATTGTGCTAGTGTGCACACTCAGAAAGTGGGCATTAGGAATAGCCTTGTTGGTCAGGTCAAGAACTTGGTTTTCACCACATTAAGTTTCAGCTGAAGGCAGTGTCCAAGAAACAGCTAAAATTGGAATTGAAGGCAGTTCTCAGGTGGGGGGGACAAACCTGTGAGTCATCAGCACAGAGATAGATGGTGGCTGAGTTTGTGTTGGCAGGTGCTGCATCTCTGAGCATACAGGAAAAGAGGACTGGTAAAAAAGCTCAGGAATGGTGGTGTACAAGGCTCCTACAGCAACTTTGAAGAAAAATACTACTTGAATGTTAAATGAACACCTAGAAACAGACTGGAACAAAATGGATGCTTTGTTCTATTTTAATTAGTAGGTTCTTTAGTTTTACTTTTGATTTCCACTGAATATAAAATACTAAATCCAAGGCTAGAAAAAATTCAGTTCTTCAGAATTTTGCATTTTTTTCTCGTTCTATCTTTCAAAAAGAAGAACTCAGTCCTCTTTAAAAGAGAACTGGTATGACACAGGTTGTAATGCATTGTTAAATAAATGTAATAAATTTTGTCGGTGCCATATTTATGTGGCATTATGGCTTCAGGATTTTACTAGATTATTATTGAAAATTTGTGGTATCAAATATGTAATACCAACATGACATGCACAAGTGAAATCTGTTTAGAAAAAATCCAGATAATGTTTTTTTTTGCGTTCTACTTTCTCTGTTTTCTTCCCTCTCGAGCTAATGCAAAACCAGTTTAGTTTCACAGCTTGTCTGCACAAGCTGTGATAGATTTTGTCTTTGTATTTCTCTGAAATATACATACAGAAAGATGCAAAGTTACTTTAAGAGGGTAGAACTAAGTGTTCTCTTTTCTGTGTCTTTGAAATCTAAAGGTCATCAGATAAAAAAGAGATTTTGCAATTTTTTATTGTATTTTTAAAGTACCCAAATGATTTCAGAGTGCAGGAGTGATGAACTGCTTCTTAATAAACAGTTTAAAGTAGTGGTTTATCAGGAGCTCCAGGGAGAGTTTCAGCATATTAGGTGGTGTTGACCTACCTGCAGTGTTTCCTCTGAGAAAGTGGGTTCATGGTCTTCTCCTTGTCCCCTGAATTTTGGCTCCTGTGGAGAAGGGACATGAGATTTACCAGGAGAATCTCATCAGACCTGTTCTTGTAAGTTGTCTCCTCCCTGGTGGCTGGGTAAGGCTGCGTGGGGGCTTGAGCTGTATTTGATGACTCAGGCCAGAATATCCTCCTACCTCTTTGGGGCTGTGTTGCTCCTGGAGAGCTGAGAGTCTCTCTGAAGACTGGGGAGGCTGTGGGGTGGCTGGGGGTGCACCTGAGTCCTCTGGGAGCTTAGGATTCTGTGGTGAAGGCAGGGATAGTTTGGCTGGGGATAGTCAGCTTTGTCAGAGTATTGGCTTCATGAGAAGTTATATTTTTTACTTATTTTGTAAAAATACGTATCAGGAGATATGTATTTTTAGGAGAGCTGAAAACTGCAGTGCAGGACCCAAGGTCAGACTGGAGAATGCTGGTAGGCAGTTCCTGGGAGATTGTTGGAGAGGACATGATAAAGGTTGTTACTGAAACATTCTAGAGATGTTGCTCGTAGTAAAACGTGTTTGTTTGTTTGTTTGTTTGTTTTTCAGTTCAAGCAGTATGTTTTTGACAGCAGAGAACTGGAAGACTGGTTGATTGACATACTAAAATGGAGTATTTACCAGTGCAGGTAAGACATTCTTTGAACATCTTTTTGCAGTTTCATTTCTCATTTTTTCATTTGCAAAAGTGTTGTTTTGCAGTTCCCAGTGCAAACAGCTAGATTAATGGCAGTGTTACACAATCATTTTTCTGAAAACAAAGCTGGTTTAGGAGGTTTCTGTATTTTCAGTTCACTCTCAGGTGCTCTGATGCAACTGCTGTAAAGTAGCACTACAATGATCAATAAAGAAAAACAGAAACAAGAAACAAAAGAAACATCATTTTTTTCCTTCAGACAAACATTAAAAATATGTTATTATGTGATCCACTTTGTATTGTGGCCTCAGGAAAGATTAGTTTGTATAACTAAAGGAAGTGGTGAGATGATGTGGGGACAGCGTGGACCAGCCAGGATATACAGGAGATTTTCCAACTTAGAAAAATAAGTAAATCCTCAGAAGTATGAAGGAAAGGAAAGGTTTGGCCCTCAGTTGTAGGATCAAGTAGCTTTAACTGACATTTTAACTATTGGAAATGTGAAGTGTTAATGCTCTGAATACTTTTGAATATAGAAATGCTTTTGGATTGTAAAAGTTAAGTAGCTACCAAAAGTTTAGAACCCCCCTTTCTAATTTATGTATTAAGGTACTGTAATTTATTATCAGACCTTCTGGTATGGGTTTATATGCTGCATTAAACTCCATTTCTCATGTAGAGAGTTCCTACTGAAGGATTCCTTTGTTTCTTAATGCAGTTTAATATCTTGGTTTCCAAATGCTAATGATGTGCTTTAAAATACAACAGTAAACTCATGAAATATTAAATTGAAGTTTGTGGAGTGCAGCTGTAAGTTTGACAGGAATCTGTACAACAAATACCTCCACATGAGTTCAATTTTTTTGTTGGCTTTTGTATGATTATTGTAGAAGCTTAAGACATTGTCCAAATTGAGTTTCTCCTTTAAAATATTTATTCACTGCATAACACTTTCTATTACATAGTTCACAGAACTATAACTGTTCTGTACTAACTGTTTTCCTTTGCACTGGCATGAAAGACTTTGGCAGAAAAGTAGTGATGTGGTTTATGTCAGCCCAGGGCAGTGAATGTTCCCCTTCTTCCAGTTTAAGGTGCACGTGGAGCACACTGAAGCTCAACAAAGCAAAAGCTATTCTCAGTGGTCAGCTGGGTACCTGCTTGCTGCATGTGCTGTTCTGTGAACTGTGCCACAGTATTTCTTACTGGCTTTGCAGCTGGTACTGGAGCAAGGCATAGACACTGTTTTTTCCAAATGCTGTTTGTAGTTGAGCAAGAGCTGTGTTACTGGATTAAAATGCACGGTCTTGTGTCATTGAGGGCTGTGGTTGCTGGACCCTGTGCTTGGTCTGCAGGGAAAAATTGCATGCCAGGCAGTTTTCAGTGAACTGGCTGGGAGTGCTAAGTAAGCTCAATAGAGGAAGAAGGGAGGGAGTGGCCCCAGCTAGAGCCATATTATACCCAGCAGGAGTACCACAAGTTCACTGGACAGTCCTTTTGGCAGTCATGCAAGATATGGCTCTCTTAAGTCTTGGGGTTTTCTGTTGAATTAACTCATTCATGAAATGGACCTAATTGGACTGGTTCTGGGTTGTTCTGAGTTTTCCTGCTGGGGTCTTGAGGGACCCTGATCAAGGCCCAACAGCAACCTCAGGAACAGTCTTCACTTCATGAAGGCAAACTGCTCAGGGAGTTAGCACTACTCATTGTGCCAGGACACCAGAGCCTTGTCAGGTCTTCCTCTCTTTAGAATGTAGTTCCATCAAAATGCAAGTTGGGTGAGACTGCCCCATGGCATCCTTAAAAAGATAAAGATCGTTTTGCTTTTCCTTCAGTGCTTTGAAGTGGCTTCCTTTTGAGTACTGGACAGTTTCATCCATAGCACACAGGGTTTGTTGCCCAGCAGCTAAAGGTCACAGTGGATTTAGGATCTCTGGATATTTGCTCTGTGGCAGGTCAGGTTTCATTTGCAGATTATATACTTGCATTTTGGTAGGTGATGCCCATGTGATAATGCAGTATTGCAGCCCCAGAGAATTACAGTGCAGAACATTTTGTATCTAGCTTTAAAGACCACAGAGGACATCCCTATACAGTACTACAGACAAAGCAGTGGAAGAGGGAGTTGCTGCAAAGCCCTGTAGGCTGTCACTGCCAGTCCTAACACTACAAAATTGTAGCATAACTTATGGCATCATTCAATTAGTCTGTTGAAGGCCTTTGATTGAAATTCAAATGATGACAAGATTTTTTTAGACAAGCTGGGTTAATAGCATCATCTAGATGCTGTAATTTTGATCTTGTGGTAAGAGCCCTTGATCCAAGTTCTTCATGTTGTCCTAATGCAGCAAAATTCCTCTTCCCTCATCCCGTTACACCAATAATATACTGTTCCTGTGTTTTTGTAAAGTCCATTCAGAGTCCCTGTATTGGCTGTTAAACCAAGATCAGGATTAATGTCTTGCTTAGAGTTTAAAATCTACATTTGTGTTACAGGGCTTGAAGTCTTTCTGCTCCTCTAGAGTGAGTACAGAAAGGGAGGTCTTATCTTGAGTCATATTCTAAGACAACTTAGTTGGTAGGCTAGAGGTTGTGCCTCTAAATGTAACTTTGCTTTCAGCTGAATAATCCCTGCTGCAGTCATGACGTTTTTTGCCACCTGCTCTGTTTAGTCTCAGTACTGCCTACTACTTCACAAACACCCAAATGCATGTTCAAAAGTTTAGAAACAATAAAACCCATAATCCATTCAAGCTCTAGACAATGTTTACTGCTTCTACATCAGAGCCAGAAAAATTGACTAATGTGTATGAAGGACAGCCTGCTCAATTTTTTTGTTTGCTTAGTCCTCAAACCAGACAGTGCTTGCAGAGGCTAGGAAGTTTGAAGTCAAGTGTTGGTGGAAGGTGTAGTGTGTTTCATTAGTCTAGTGTTGAAGGCAAACCAGCAGAACTTAGTAAAATCTGTAGGATTTAAGTGTAGGTATCAGCAGGCAGCTGTAAAGTAGCAGGAACTTGCTACTCTGTGGCTGTGAAGATGACAGTGAGAATTATCACTTTACTATTACACCACAAAAAAAAAATTACTAAAAATAGGCGTGTTGCCTTGCTTAACTCCTGCCTTCCCCTGGAATCTCTCAGTCTAAAGCCTTACAGGACCTGGTCAGACACTTTCTCTTTACTGCTTGGCTACACTGTAATTCAGTTGTTGCTGTCTTCATGCCAGAGTTGACTGCCTGCATGGACATTCTGCACCAACAAGGGCTGGAAGCAGCCCATCTCTTTTTCTCCTTGTCAGAAAGTATTTTTCCCTCTCCAGCCAAGAACCTGAGCAGAGCTGCAGTATGCAGGTACCAGGAAGTGCCAGGATTGTATTATGCTGACACTGTGTAGTGATGCTTCTCTGATAACACTTGATTCCTTCGCAAGAAAGGTAGAAGTTACTGTGAGCTGGATTTGGTACATCCTCTATTCTTGATTACCTCAGGGCCTGCATATTTAGGAAAGCTGTGCAAAACTGTGTGTAAGCATTGTCCTTTTTAGGACCAGATGTGCATTATCCCCAGCTTGTGTTCTAAATAGTTTGTTTTCTCTTTGTTTTCAGTAACTAAGGTGCTGACAAGTTTTGACTTCTTCATCCTCATAAACATGAGTGAAGTTCAGGCTATGGTAGAATTCTCCGTGGAGCTCCACAAATTCTTCAATGTGGATTTGTTTCAAAGAGGGTAGGTAGCACATTTTTTCAAACTTTACTCCGTTGGATGGCTTTTGGAAAGACCTTAATGGGTACTCTGTCATGCAGTGTTGCTTCATGTGTTATTGACTATTATTATAGGGATTTGATTTTTTTTATTCTGTATTGGAAAGTTATGTTCTTTCTAGGATTCAATTTTAAATATTAAAATATTTTTTCTTAAAACCTCATTTGTAATACAATATTTTTGTCTAATTGGAGATGAGGGAAAACCTGTAGATATGGAGAAAGCATTATATTCTTACCCAGACCTTTACCCTTGCATATATTAATTTCTGTAACCCCTTTTGTTTGAAATATGATAGGTGTTTCTCTTCAATATTTAAAAAATGGTCTTGCCCCAGTTAACCTACTCGTTTATCAGTTTGGCAGTGGAGAATTTCACCAGCCTCTCTCTTCTCCCTGTGCTGTGCCTCCAGTTACACAGGACTCCAGGCTGCCTCTTTAGACTCTCCTGACCTCCTCTTACTCCACCTTATCTCTGTAGAAGTCTTTTCCACATTCCTTTCATTTGATATTACATGATTGTCCTAGATTACTTTCTCAGGTCCTTGTTTCCCATGGCTATGCAGGAAATAATCCTTTGTAGCTTACTTTGGAGCTATTAAAGATTATTGGTCCTTTCGTGTTGTGGTACATTAGCCTTCTGTCAATCCTCAAGTAGACTACAGTAAAAATGCATGTTAGAGTTTAGGCTGTGTTAGTGTTTGCAGAGATGGAACAGGGTGTATCAGTGTTGATTTACGATAGCTGCTTTTTCCAAAACATTGTAGAGTAACTTTCCTCAGAAGCACTGATAAGAAAATATATTTGTGGTTTTAGCCTTGCCTTAGTTCGAGACTGGGGTGTGAGTATGTGCAGTGTGCATGTGAGTATTGTTTTCAGTACAGCTGGGGGGGTGTTTTGACAGAAGTGATGACCCATTATATTTGGTACTATATGTAGTCAAAGTACAACAAACAACAAACAACATACAACAAACTGACCTCTTTTTAGGGAAAATTGTAATTTCACTCTTCATTGGAAGAGAAGGATTAAGGAAGGCTTAAGAGGTCTGTGAAAACACTGAGAATATTCTAATTACTTCAACAAAAAAGCACAGTCTTTTGAACTGTAGCCTTTTTAAATCTTTGAAATCAGTGAGGAAGGAGAGGGTAGAGCATGGCAGTACATTTACTCTAATGGAGAACCTGAAGAGAAGAAAGTGTTTTGGTTGTCTTAAGCTAACAATTCAAAGGGTTCCTCAGAAAGGTAGTTGAGAAGCAAAGCACAGCTATATAATTACCACTGCCTTACCTGGCATATTTCTTTTTAGCTTACTCTTGCAGTAAGCTAAAAAGCAGTAAATTCACAGGGCAAGTTCAGAGAGGTGAAATGCTGACACAAAGAGAAAAGTGATGTGAGGAGATAACTTCTCTGAACCTTGAGCTGAACCTTAAACTGTGGGCACATTCCTGTAGAAATTAATGTCAGGAAGAAGAGAAAACTTCCAGAATAATTTGACAGACCAAGAAATGTGACTATTGCAATTAATTTAATTTGGGTAGGCCCCAGTATTTTTCTATGAAACTGTTTATTTGAGACCATATGTAATACTTCTGTTGTGGCAGGAGCTTTTGGATAATGGATTGAATGATCAGAAAAGGAAATCTTTAGTTTCATTGTTAGCCTCCTATTTTTTAGCTATGACTGTGTTTAGCATGGTTTCTCTTGCCAAAATCAAGTACAGAATTGATTGTATTGTGTGCATTTAAGCCTTCCCAGTGTGGCATGCTTGTCTCATGGAGTTAGAAACATCACGACCTTCTGAACTGTGTAGAATAAAATGTCAGCTATTGCAAGTAATCACATCAAGTTCCTTATTAGAACTTACAAGATTTTACTCCAAAAGTATTTGTTTGCAGAGTGAGTCCAGATTCTCACTCATTTGATTACTGGAGATGTCATCATTCCCAGCCTAAATTTCTTTCTGATCCATTTTAGCTGTTTTTCTTAATGGCTTTGACTTGTGAATCACTCTATCTGTCTAAAAGTCCACCCTTATGTATTTTAGATGTCAGTCTTTTGTCCCTTTTATTAAATATGAGCTAACATGAGTTTGGTCATTGGTATTTGTGGCATATTCCCCACCCTCCCCTCCTTTTCTGTAGAGTCCACATACCCTAATGTTCAAACCCATTTTACTGTCTTCCTGCTTTTATAACTATTTGAAGAAATCTGCCAACTCTTCCATCCCAAGTGTCTCATATTTTCTTGGATTTGTATCTGTAGTGGCACTACAGTTACCAGAAGCACTTATGACTTTGTTTACACTAACAATTAAAGTTGGTATTTAAGGAATTAATTACTAAAAGCAGTGCTAATGTCCATACATCTGTGCGGTTCCATGGTTACTTCAGACTAGATTTTAACCTCATCTTCTGCTGAGGACCAGACATTTTGTATCATGAGTGTAATTTGAAGTTGTTTGTATCAGTAGTTGGTTCAGACTGTTTTTTGCCCCCAGGGGCTGAAGTGCATTTTGTGACAGGTAGATCAGAGTAGTTCGACTTCCTTTGGAGACATCCAGGCTCTATGACTGGAAAGCTCTCAGTGAACTAAACCAGCATGCAGCAAACTGGGGTCATTGGGGAAGGTGCCTCAAATCCTCAAAAGATCAAATCTTTTGATTGAAACTCAGTGCAGACTGAGCCCAAATTTCTCATAGTATTTTACTCAAGATCATATTTATATGAAGGGTTATAACTATCTTATCCTTCTGAGTGACCCTCTTTACTTTACTTTACTTTTATTTTCTTTACTTGAAGATAACCTACTATTCCAAGAAGGGCTAACAGACAGTGCATTGTAATAAAATATTTGTCTTATGTATCCAATACAGCTATTTTGTTTTCTTATAACTGTGCCATTTGCTTTCTACCCAGCTTGTTACAGGTGGCTCCATTGGTTTATTTTTATCTGTTATTACATTCAAATAAGGCTTCACACAATTTTTGTTTCGAGCTAGTGAGATGTGATGATAGGAGTTTTGCTCAAACAGTGATTGATATGCGAGTATCGTGTAACAAAATGAATTAAAGAAATGTATCTGTTTGGGACCTGTGAGAATGATAGTCTGAGGTAGTGAAGTTTCAGGCTGTTTTGTCATCTTAGCTCATAAAAGTTCACACAGGTAAGGTGGGGGCTCGATAGCACTGGTCTTCTATAAAGACAAAGGTACCATAACATAACTTGATTACAGAAGTGGAGAATGAGTTGAGTGGAAAATTGGTTGGATGATTTGGCTCAAAGAGTTGTGATCAGTGGTGCTAAGTCCAACCTAAAGCTGGTGACCAGTGGCGCCTCCCATGGACTGATATGGGTCAGTAGTCCCAGCAGTCTTTGCATAGAATCATAGAATGGCTTGGGTTGGAAGGGGCATTAAAGGTCATCCAGTACCAACCCTCCTGCCATGGGGGAGGCACCTTCCATTAGAACAGTTAGAGCCCCATCCAGCCTGGCCTTGAACACTTCCAGGGATGGGGTGATCACACCTTCTCTGGGCAGCCTCTTGCAGTGCCTCACCACCCTCTGACTGAAAGAATTTCTAGTATCTCATGTATCCCTAGTCTCCTTCAGCTTAAAGCTGTTCAATTTCAAAGACTTTGCTGTAAGAACAGGTTGCTTACCCCCTCATTTACATACATTTTGTATGTGTCAGGATAGAAATATATCCTGAACTGAGATACAAATGTGTTCAGAATGTCTGATTCCGAACAACTGCTTGCTGAAAGTGCCTCAGTACTTTGTAGTGCTCAGTTGAAGTTCCCGTGTTCCCCATGGGAGGATGGGTCCTGATGTCTAGCTTGGGACAGTCACACCTTTTCTGTGGGCAGGAAGAGTTTCCTGGTAACCCTCACTTGTGAGAATGTGAGGTTTGCATTTCCCCAGAGCTGTGTATTGCTTTTTTACCTGTAAATGGCAAATCTAATGAGCTAAAGAGACTTAGCTAGTAGTTTGTAGTTTAGCATAGTGCACACATTGCTGCAAGATCTGCTTTGAAAACAGCTTTCATCTACATTTCCCCCATCTCTGTGCATTCTTATAATCCCAGTTTTAAGTTCTTACTTTCTCACCAATCTTTTGTTACTTTGTCAGTAGTATGTATGCACACACAACTGGCCAAAGCTGGGTTTAGAATACTTGTAATAGTTATGTCTATGTGTTTTGCCCTTTTGCTTTTTTTTTGTACCATTTTAATTTGTAAGGTACAATACTTGCAGTTTAATTGTGTGTTTTGGAAAAATAACTTCCTAATGGGTTTTTTTTGCTGTGTAAATTTGTTGTTATATAAACTATGAGGAGAGGAAGTAAAATAAAGTAGTAACAGTAGCTCTTTATTGCATATTTACTGTTTAGTGTGTCTTAGTTTTCTTTTATTTGACATTGTTTTGGGTTAAAAGATTCTTATAAAACCACATGAAGAACTTATATTAGTAATGTAAGTCTGCCACACTTCTTTAAAGTCTTTTTGCTTTTAACTGTTGGGTAACAGATGGAAAGAATAATACTAAATACCTTCCACAGGAGAGACTTTGGCAGATTATAACCTAAAAGGTATTTTTGGAGATGTATCATGTCTGAAAGGTTATTGGTAGGATTGCAGCATAAGTTGCTTGTGAACCTAAATCCTATTAAAAGTCAAAGGAATTTAAGCTTCTGAGACTACTGAAAATTTAGCCCTATGATATTCTTCTGTTCCACAGATTTATGTTTTTCCATGTGTAGATTCTCACTGATGTGTCTAAGCAGCTTTGACATTTTATGCTTTCATGCATGTGGTTGTGTAATGTAGCTTAAAAGAAAATAACACTGAATCAGAGTATGAAATTTAATAAATCTTATTATGATTACTCAGTAATGTCGTGAGAAATAATGCAATGTATAAAAGGTTGTATTGTTTTCTGGATCCAGTGAGTTGCCTACATTAATTTTAAAATTTTTAGCAAGAAATTAAAATTCAAAATGTACACTTCCAGCAGGACCATATTTCTTCCTCCTGTTTATATCAGAAATGAAAAGTCCTTAAATGAAGAAGGAGCCCTTGCTAATGGTTTGTGTTGCTAACATATGATCAAATAACAAATGCTTGATGGACAAGGAACATTCAGGTTCACCTGTTTCATCTTCTTTTTATTTCATACAGCTCAGACATACTTTTACTTTCAAACTACATTTCTGTATGACATATTTTTCTGGAAATAAGTGTTGTGAATTACCTTCTGACAGGATAGCTTATCTTTTGAAGTATTGTACTGTGATCTTTACCTAATGTAATGCATTTTTACAAAGAGGGGAGAAAGCTGTCAAATTTGTCCAACAGTTGTAAGATGAGCTCTGTTTTTCAGTTATGGTTTTACAGCAATACAAATAGCAATTATACCGGCTTAAGATTTGGAAGGCTAGGCTGTAAACTCAATGGAATAATCTGTCTAGGAAAAATTATGCAAATATTTTTGGTCTTGAGTTTTTTGTTGTTGTTTCACTGTTTTGGTTTTTTTAAGTGGATCAGTTTTTGATTGGAGTTTGTCAGTAGGTGCCCACACACAGATCCTGCTTGCTTTGAGGCAGGAAAGGGTAAGACTGGGAATGAGCAGTGGGAAGTCTTATTTTAAATTGCCATTGCTGCAGAAGTTGAAACTTAGTATCATCAATTATCCTATTAGCCCCTGTGATGCAGCGTGTCTGAGACACCAATGACATGGTCCCAAAGAGCAGTTACAATTTAAAAGACAGAATCTTGTCTCCTAAAATATGACATCTTATATTTGTTGAAAATAGGGGTTAGAAAAGTAAGTAGAAAACTGAGCACTGTTTCCTTTGAGTTAGCTGAGAAATTAAGGTTTTTTGAAGCACGCTGAGTGGAAGTGGAGACATGGATAGGTTGTTCTGCTTGTCTTCTTCAGTTATCTGAAGACTTCAGTTATCTGTGACTTCGAGCCACACAGGGAAGCTTGTCTGGGGGTCACCTACAGCCACTGTAAATTGGACTCCTAGTTTTGAATCCTCCTTCCTGCTCTTCTCTGTGGTAATTCCTGGAAGACTATACTCCAGGTTAAGAAACTAAATGAGATACAGATGCTGCAGGTTTTAGCTGCATGTTCTGACCCATAAAGATGATTGTACAGATGCTTGTTTCTTCAGTCATTATACATAGAGGTATAGCTAAGAGTTGGTAGTTATAGTTGTCCTGAGGGTATGTTTATTTTCCTGTATCCCCCTATATTCCAAAAATATTACTTCAATGTTTTATAATGTTCATGGGTACTCATTGCATCTTCTAGACTTATCAGATATGGGATACAAATTTCAAATCACCTGAATTTTATTCAGATTTTAGCTCTTGCATTAAAGTAGTACTTTTGGACATTTTAAAAATAACAACTTTTGCAATTGAAAATATGATTTTGCAATGGAAAACATTTTCTCAACTCAGAATTAAAGCTGTCTAATGGCATCCTCAAGGCATTCAATTTGGCAAAATTCCATTTTCTAAGAACAAAAAGATGAAGAGCACAGATGCCTAGTTATGCCATCTTCCTGCCTTTCTGGACCTGAAAGGGCTGTGGTAGGCACAGCTCTTTGGTGTGAAAGTGATATGGCATCATTTGCCATTCTTTGAGACTGCTTTTGGAGGGTCTTTGTAATTCCATCTTTCTTTATGCAACTGAAGAAATAGGGGTCTTGTGTATGTAACACCAGGTACCATTTCACACTGCAAAGTAACAATTGCACTTCAGCATGCCTTGCCATGAAGTCTGTCAGGAGAAACATGATCAACGAGTTTAGTTTAGTGAGGGAGTAAATGGCAGTGTAAGACAGGAATTAGTATAAGGGGATTTTATCTGGAAATGACCCATTCTTTATTCTGTAGAACATATAGCACTCAGCTGTGTATAATATGAAGGTAGAATGGGCATAGGTGTTAGTTGAAGGCATCACAATAATGATTTCTTGAATATGCACCTTCTTTTTCTAAATGGAGTTTTACTGAGTTCAGTATTATGGAGTGGCATGTGACAGCAGTAACAGTTTTAACTTTGCATTGAATACATATTTAGTTACTAAAATTGCTACTTTTGAGATTCTTTCAAGTGTTAACACCCTTATGTGCAGAAGGTTGTAGCTTGTGCATAGTCTTACAGTTCAGACCTGACACTGTGAGATGGTAGCAAAACCCAGAAAAATCTGTCATTCATGGGTGTTTTGCCTTATTTATGTGTACTTGGTTGATACACATAAGTTACAGCAGAAATATGATTCCTTAAGTTAGTTTACCATCTATAGCTATCTGAGAGAAGAGAGAGAGAGAAAGATGCTCATCCTGTGTTTCAAAGTCTTGACTGCCTCACAATACAGCAGAAGTTTCTGGTATGGTGTTTTTTTGTGCCTCCTTTGCTGCTCATACAAACCAATAATATCTTGATGTGCACCTGTATCTGTAATCACAAGCAGCACTTTACTGGATCATCACAAACTGCAGAGAGCATATAGCTTTTTGAAATAGGGAACCAGGCTCAGTCCCACCACCAAACACAGACTCAATCAGTGACTCCAGTCAGGTGTTTGCTTCAAAATCTCTTCCTCTTTTACTTCTTATGCCTCCTGCCAATTACTGTACTCCACACAAAGTAACTCATCAAATTTTTGAATATTTTTTACCCTTATTTCACCCCACTCCACTTGTTCAGCCTTTCCCAGATTCTGACTCACACTGGCCATGGGGGAAGAAGCTTAAAATATCTCCAAATACTTAGAGGCCCTCTAGACCTGACCATCATGTTCATGCTTATGTATACATAACTTCCTTTGTTGATTTGCAAAGTTTTAAAATTGCTTTAAAAATTTGTCTCATATTTTCTCAAAAAATATGATGAATACCTTAGATTAAGTGATCAAGACCTGCTGCTAATAATTTTCTGTATTTGTGTATTTTTACTGCATGAAGTAGCATCCAAGTTATTGGAGGTAATCAGGCTGGGAAGAAAAAAGAGGTGTATTTTTCACTTGTGCATGTTTCTTTGATGTGGATGGTTGTGCCTGAGCTCCAGTGTTTTTTTGGTGGAGGGAGAGGGTGAGAGAGTATACCCAGCATGGCCCACTGTTGGTGTCATGAACCCAAATCTGGAGTGAAATAGCATTCTATGGATTTATATTGGGCCTGAGCATGTATCTGCCAAAAGGTGTGATATGCATGGTCTTCTCCTGCTTTGTCTGCTCCTGCAGTCAGGTCAGTCGGATGGGCTTGCTTCTGGCAGCAGTATAGTCAGAGAGGGGGTTAAGCTGGCAGGAACACAGGGATAATGGTAGAGATCTTACAGGTATGGAGATGGGTTGGATAGCATCTGCCTGAGTAGGGTGATCCTGCTTCTGGTGCTTCCTGTGTGCCTGCAGCCATGCTCTTTCACCTTATGGTTGGTCAGCTCAAAGTGGTAAACCAGCAGGAAAAAACTGGCAAAACCAGAATCATTCTGGATTATATTTTTTTAAATCTCTCTGGTCCACATCAGCATCAGATATTCTGTCAGTGGTGGTGTGCAGGAGTATAAAGTACTCAGGAGGAATGGGATGCCTACTTCTGTCACCAGCTAGCTTTTGGGTTGGTTTAACTGTAATCCTGGACTACAACTAATCCTGAGAGAAGTGTCCATAAAAGTTCCAGCCTCTGTGTTAGGAAGGCATATCTGGCATGGGAGAGGCCATTATGTCAGTATGATGTGCTCAGTGACAGCAGCCCAGAGATCAGTGTGTTTTGAAACAAAACCTCTGTTTGAACTTTTGCATTCATCTCAGTTGGCATCCCTGCCCCAAGGATACAGAGTTATGACAGATGTCAGGTATGTCAATTCTAATTTCCCTAAGCCCTCATGTGGAGATACAGAGCTTGCCTGGCAATGCCAGTTTGCAGTTTCCACCTCCCTTGCTGCTGGCAGCTTTGTGCCACTGCAGTGCCCTGCCCTGTGGGTTGTGCTGGCTGAGCTGCTGGATCTGACCAGTGACCAGAGCTGCTCTGCAAGTTGTGCATTGGTGTAATTGAGAAAGGTGGCAAATGTCTTGCAGGGGAAAGAGTTGAGTGCCTGGGAGGACAGGACAGAGGAAAAGGGGTAAACAGAATTCCTTAAACTTAATTTCTTGCAGAAGTCCTTCTATTGTAAAAGCACAGTCTAAATTTCAAGTCATTATTCTTGACATTCCCTTGCTATAAGAAAGGATAAGGTTTCCCAGATGCCAGCTTGCTTGACTGGCACAGAGAAGGAATCAGATTATTGCAGAAGTCAGAGAGATCCAGCTCTGGTACTTGGCAGAGAAAGGGCCCTTAATCACGTCCAGAATGCACAGTCCCTTTTCTGTAGGTCAGTTCTGAAAGGAGGAAGGAGGAGATGATAGAAAGGGATGCAGAGCAGCAGAAACCCTCAGCTTCCAACTCTGCAAGGAGACCTCGGGCTCTTCTTCAGTGGATTTTGCAGATCTCAGCTCACAGGGAGCACTGCTGGGAAGTCAGCCTTGTAAGGGGAACAAAATGAGTTCGACACCCAGATGCATGGAAAGTTAGAGGCCCCTCAGTGTATGTAGAAAGTAAATCATATGATCACCTTGATGATCATCTCTGCACTTCAGTCATATCACTATGATTAGTGCTTCTTCTATGGAGTTTTTCTCTTGTTCTGGTTATTTTCTCAGTTTTCATCTCATAGTACTTTTGCATGCCTTCCTTTCAGCAATTTGTTTCCTACCTTTCCTGAATACATTCCTACATAAAATTGATTTCAAAATATTTTGGATACCATTTGAGGTTTTCTGTGGTGCTTTTTATGGTTTTCTCAAAACAGAAGCCTTTGAAAAATGTAGACTTTAGAAAAACAAATTGGTTTTTTTGCTTGCTTATATAATTTTTTTTAACTTGTTGAACAGGTTCAGCAGGTACTGTGTGTCTTCAGGATATCCAGCTTATGGAACCTGGCAAGAGAAAAAGGGATTTGAGTACTTAGTGTGTTTGTTCTCCTGTAATTTGTTTCATTTACATAAACTGGCCTCAGAAATTTAATTCTTGTGAGTATACTGGATAGGGTAGGTCTTAGGAGATGGAAGATACTGTTGCTGTAGGAGGTGGCTGTATCATGTCAAAAAGTCTGTTCAAGAACAGTAACTCTTCTTTTTTATGAGCAGGAAAGAAGTGGAGTTTTTGCTTTCAAATCTTGAATGTTCACTTTATTCTTTGAAACAGGTCTTAATTTATGCTGCTAACTTTTCATTACTTGCTTGTGACATTGTTCTGGTAATATTCTCTGAGGTTATTTCTTAAGATTTATGATCATAATAAAGCAGTTCTGCTTCTCAGTGCTTTTGGAGTTGAAACTCTTGAAGTTGAGGAAAAAATAATTTACCAGAAGTGGCAGTACAGTTTCATATTATTTCTGAGCATGGAGCCCCACCACTAGCTCAGCCTTTCTTAAGCCCTTGTCACTGAAGGGAACTTCAGTCATGTCACTGAAGGGAACGCTTTTTCCTCTGGCTGTGTGATCCTGCCTTCTGTTAATAGCCCCTGCTGGATTCTTCTTTTCCCTTTTCAGGTGGATGAGCATGTTGGTTTCTTTTACCATAGAGGTGATGGAACAGCAACACTTACTTGAGGCAGGACAAAAATACGTAAAAGAGGTTTTGGTCTGCAAAATGCTTCTACCTGGGGCAGTACTGGCTTAAGGTGATTTAAATGAATCATGAAAATGTGCCTTGCTTGAAGAAAAAAGACACTTCTAAATCTGAGAGATTACTTTTCTTTCTTAGTGTGCTAATAACATCTCAGCAGTATATTATATTTGAAACTACAGTGTTTCAATGTAAAAAATTAAATGACAGGAGCTAAGGTCACTTTCATGAATTACACAGCTTACTACAGGGGAAAATATGAAGATGTTGGTAAGGGATGAAAGTGACCTGCCTTTCTTTGATTTATCTTACATAAGATACGGTAGCTCACATGGGCTCTTCTGTCATGATTTTTGCAACAGTTTTCTTTGTGGTACCTGATTTTCCCTCTGGTTAAATGTTTGCTATTTGCAATTAAAACAGAGATTGCCTTTCATTAAAATAAGGTGCAAAGTGAATTGTGAGGCTTGTGTACTGACCAGATGAGAGGAACAGAATTGCACAGCTGCAAAACTTACAACGTTTGAAAGACTGGTGAAGGCCAGAAAATGAGTTGTCTTCTGGTCTCCCATCTGCTGTGTTTGCTAAACTTTGATTTTGAAATTAATATGTTGTGATATGTCTTAGTAAAAACTGATGTCTGTTTGCAAGGGCTGAAGTTATAAAATTGTGACCCTGTATGCTAGGAAAACCTAGCATCCCATACTTTTCTCCCCAGAAAACTGAAAAGTTCCAAGCCACAAAGTGGGTAAACAATGGTGATATATCATTTGCAAGGCTAGTATGAATCAAAAAGTCAAATGAAAAATACTTTCAAGCTAAATAAATATAGTTTAAAAGTTGTTATAAGAGAATGAGAAATCATTATTCTTGAAGATAAGCTTTATGGGACTGTTGTACTTTAAAGATGTAAGGAAATTTAGTATGATTTCTTTCTTTTTCTCTTCAGTAAGAACAGGAAGTAAAAGAGGAACTAAAATTATAAACATAGACTAATATAAGTTAACATATATTTGATTATATAAGAACTCATCTGGTACTGCATGTTTATGCGTCTCTTTAAAAAAGCAATAATTATTTGAGACTGTTCCCCTTTCAAGTTTTTTAATAGATGTTCATAAGCACTGCAGGAATTCTGCCTGAGTATGTTTTGTGGAAAGAACATGGTGAAAAGGCTTTTGTAGTAATAAGGCAAAATCTCCAGTTGCATTTACTTTCCTCTCTCCTGTTTTACGTATTTAATCCTGTTTCATAACAAGCTGCTGTGACTCAGTTGAGGTATTAGTCTATAATAACTCTCATCAAACTTTTGGTCTAGTTACTATTTTGTTTATATGTAAGACTAATTTTCAGAAATGTGTGCTCTAGGCATGTGAGGTACTTCAAAAAAGTAATTAACTTTCAAGGAAACTTACTTTCAAATGTATGAGAACCTCTTATCTGTTTCCTGTAAGTTTGCCCATTCATTGTGTTATTCATCTTAATAAAAGTCAGCTGGGAATTACATGGATTTTTCATTGAAGGGACTGCAAAAAGATTTTAAACATAGGGCATGAAAGTTTTCCTGTTACTCAAGTATCTGAATTAGAGTTTCTCAGATAAATCCCACCATTATAGCAGAATGTAAATCTCATATTGGTTCCTACTAGAAGTACTTATTACAAAATGATTGCAAGATACTAATCTTTCTATGCATTCTATACTTGTATTAAATAATTCCCTGTCTAGATAAGCCCTCTACCTAGTTTGATGTCCATTTGTTATTTTGTGGGCCCCAACTGGTTTTGGTGGGATTAAATTTTTATAGACAACTGCAAGTCTTCTGGTGAGGAACAAGTCTAACCAATTCTGGTTTTAATTTTGCACTTCAATAATCAACTTTTTATTGCCTGTGCTTTATTGCGTCTTTCTCTGTTCTCTTATTTCTGTTCCATTGCACCTTATTTTATTTCCGTTGTGATTTTCCTCTTTGCCTGGGTTGCCTTTTTACAGAATGCTTAGGAGGTAACAAAACCTGGCAAATTTGGGGTAATGTTTAAGATAGAGTATTTGTGTTCCACAATCATATGGAATGCTTTAAATGTTACAGGTATACTCAGATTGCCTAGAAAACTACATTGGCATTTGTCAGTGTTGGCTTGTAACTGTGGGAAATGCTAAATGTCTTAACTGCTTTTTTGATTGGTTTTATAAATCCATAGAAGAATTAGGGATGTAGGGTTTCTGCAGTAGCCAGGGGCTTCTCTTGTAGAACAGAGGGGTGTTGAACAGAAATAAACGAATATTTTTCTCATTGTTGGATCCTTTCAGTATTTGCTGACTCAGCCTCTCTGTGCTGTGGGAGTTTCTGTCAGTGCCCGTTTGCTGCCGTGGGAATCCGTAGGTGTGATCTGTGGGACACAGCTGTGCCAGGGTCAGGGTGACGCTGCCTCCATGGAACTGCTGCCCCCAGAGCTGCCTGCTCCTCTGGAGACTCGCTCTTCTCTCTGTTTTCCCTGCAGTTCCTCGTTTCACTGCCACAGTCCATGGTTGCAAAGCAGTGCTTCATCTCCAGCTCTGTTTCCTCCTGCACCAAATGAGTCCTGCTTGCCTGAGCCACAGCTCACCTTGGGAAAAAAGAGAAATCTTAGTGGTGGTCTGAGTGCAGGGTGTGTTTTTAATAGGGCCCTGCAGTCCGTAGATCCCAAGAGCTCTCCTGAGGTTTTGCATATACAGAGTCACAGCTGTTCTTCCATTTGGTTAACTATAAATTTAGAATCTGCCCTGCAGGTGACCCAATGTGCATGTGAATTTTACAGTCCACGACATTCAGTGCTTGCTCTTGTTAATGTGACTGAGCACATTTAAGTGTGCAGTGTGTGCAGTGGGATCTAGGGAAGAGGAAAGCTCAGACTCTGATGCACATGCTTCTGTCTTTCCTCTTCTGGTGAGAGAAACAGCAAAAAAATTTTTGTGGGAGAGGAACAGCAAAAAAGTTTTACCTCAATGATGAAGTGTGTTAAGAAGCTTTTTCAGAATGTACACTTGCCTTGGAATGTTCTTTAGCTGACAAACCAAGTGGTTTTTCAAGTAAAGTCTTGTGCAGCTATTGCCATAAATACTCATATGCTTTTTTAATGCTGAGATTTTTTTATTATTTTAATAATGGTTGTACTTTATGACTGCATTTGCATGCATTACTCCCTGTAGTTCCATATGGGAGCATTAAAAAGTCAAATCACTATTACTTCATACGTTTCTATTTTTGTCAGTAGCAAGATACATTCCAGTTATTGATAAACCTATTTCCTGCTCAGATTTTAAGTTACCATTTTCCACAAATGTGGTAAAAACTCCCTTACTCACGGCTATCTAAATGAAGTTCCCCCATAGTGGGGACAAAAAAAGGAAACATATAAATTTTCCTGTGCGGGAAAGCATTTTCTGGCACATGCCAGATTTTTGAATCTTCAAGATTTTATTACAACTTGATGAACAAAATTTTATCCTTTATACACAGAATGGACAGTGGAGATGTCCTCTGCCTAAAGGAGAGCAGTAATTCTAGCTGTTTATTTCAGAACACCTTTTTCTACAAGGTCTGTCGTAAGGACACTGAGCTCCAGATATCCTTGAACCATTAATATCATGGTTATATATTTGCATTCAGTGACATTGAGGACCAAATGACATAAACAGACACAAGTGCATATATTTACTGAAGAATGACTGCATAGGCTGGGTTTGACAGAAATCACTTGGATATTTATAAGCTCTCTACTTCAGCTTTGCTTGTGTGCTGTCTCAGTAGACATCTCAAATGTTTGAACTATCTCCAAATTTGAAGAAAAAGCAAAGGTACCTTTTGGGGGGTGGATATCAAACTGTTTCAGGATAAAGGTTTTAAGTAGTACAACTAGAGCAAGAGATCTGGTATTTTTCATCCTGGACCTCATGTCTGTTGCCAAGATAAGTAAAGTAAATGCTGTAAACATTTAGAGAAGGAGAGGTTGGCAAATTTTCAGAGGTGGTGTTGTAGGTCATCTTTTTTTTTCCTAAGTCTATGACATTTGAAATTTTATACGAAGTAAAAAATGCTGCCTTTCAGAGAAGCTGTTGAGAGGGATTTTGCCTGTGTAGACTTAAGACCAGGAGCTGAAATACGCTCTGCTGACGGGTGTGTTTGCAACTTGTTCTGTGTACCAATTCCCAACCATATGTGCTTTTTTCTGTGTTGCCTTTCAGTCATCAAGTTGGAAATTGCTGAACCCTGTTTTTCAGGTTTCCTATAACTTCTGTGATCATAGACTGATTGAGGCTGAAAGGGATAGTAGCATATCATACAGTTCTGACTCTCTTCCTGCTGAAAGGAGGGTCAGAACTTGATACAAACCATATTGCTTGGAGCACTGTCCCTCATGTCTTGAAAGCTTCCATAGGGGGAGATTCCATAGCTTATCTGTTCCAATGCTAAAGTATCCTTAAGACTGTTTCAAGTTCCATTTACTCAGCCTCCCTCTGGAGCCTGTCCTTTAAATCACATCAACACCCATGAACATCAAACTGTAGCAATTGACTTGTTGTGTTGAAAAAATGGTTCTCAAGACTGATTCAAAATCTGTTCTTGGTGTAGTCAGACCTTCATCCAGCTGTGTTGCCGGCACTGCTTGTACTGCAGTGACTCTTGTTAAGGCTCAACTTCCTTAGCTGCCGTTGTAACCCAGCCTTTTAAAGTGACAAACGCTAGCTGTGTCATCTAACATCACAGGATCTTGCTGAATTGTCAGGTGCTGATTCTTAACATCATGGCATAATCTGTCAGGGTACTTTAACAGTTAATGCATATCAGGCTCTTGCTCATGATTAATTTTTTATTTTATTTTAATCATGCAAAAATGCATTTTCTGTCATACTGTAAATTAAAGTTCTTGGTGGTATTTCTGTTGGTTTGTTCTCTGTTTAGAGAAATACAGGGTAATCTTGCTTGAGCTGATGACACAAATGATAGTCTGAAGGATTTTGCTGTTTTTTACAGGTCATTCTTACAGTATACCACCTTTCTGAATGCCACTAATTCTTTTCTTCAAAACAGAGTAACTTTAAAATGTCTTTGTCAAAATACTTCAGACTTCTTTGTTATCTTAAAAAATCAATGATGATGTGGCAGTTTCAGTTAATAATCTGAAAATGGTGGGGTTTTTTTCATGTAATGCAGTCAAAACAGAGATGAAGGGAGAGATTGTAACTTTTTTTTTCAAATTATTCTTTTAAAATCTTCACATAGAAACACAGCTAGTCTATGCTTTAAGAACCTTAGCACTTTTCTGGAATCTTAATGCTGTCTGCAAAGCTTGAGCTATTTTGTTTTTCTAGTATTTCTGCTCTGGAAAACAGTTTTACATATAGCTTTATATGAACCTGAAGCCCTGTCTCTGTTACTAGTAGAGCATTTGTCTAGGTTGCTCTCAGAATCAGGACTTGAAAAAGTACCAGACTGGTGCAGGATCAGTTTGATAATTCCCCTGTCATGTTCCTGTGACTTAGAGATGCATGTTAGAGAAAATGTGCTGTACTGAGGTTGGGCATGTGAGTCTCACTGGCTTTGCTTCAGCACGGGCCATGCTGTGGGATGTTTGTGCTGGGTTCTCCCTTCCAGTGGGCTTCAGGAAAGCAGTGTAGTATAGACACACCAATGGACCCGAGCTGCTGTGTCTGAAAAGTTCTAGTGGTAAGCCTGCGAGTGTGTGTTTAAATCTGCCATGTTCCACCATTTGGAAGAAGCTGGAGTGGGGTTTGAAAGCATTGGCAGCCTGGAGTTTACTTCATTGATCTGGGCACGTTTGCTGCACCATGGGTTGTGTGATCTGTAGCACTGTTATCATCTGGAATTTTCCACTAGGCAGGATACCTTCATTCTCTCATTACATTAGATAGTGGGGAGTTGATATGTGAGACAGTGGAGAGCTGATTGTATTCAGATCTTATTTATGGAGTGTTTTAAGGATATTTGGGAGAATTGAATGTGATAGGTGAGTAACAAGTCCTTGATACTGAATTGCTATGTGTAGGCCCAAGCAAATACCATAGATCAGGTTTATGTGTCAGCTGTCCTGATGAGAATTAAACAATGTTTATAGTACAGCCAGGAAATAGTTGAAAGTGACTTGATTTTGTTTTGGTTTTTAATAGAAATGGAAGCATTGCAATGCAAATTGATTCGTGGATTGAACAAAAGATGGCAAGATGAGGAAGGCAGGGCTTGGGGAAAAAGAGTGATTAAACTTGATCCATTTTTTTTCATTACTTTTAAAATTCGCTGTCAAATGAGAAATGTATATCATAACTTTAAAAAAAGTATTTCCTTATTTACAAATTGCAAATATAATACCTTTGTGAATCAGGTATCCTGTTTCAGTATAATAGCTCTTCATTTGCAGATAGATCCTTAATCTATACAGCATTTAAAGATGAATGACAGTGAATAATTCAGGTAAATACTGTGTAGGGGGCTGTCTTTCCTTTTAAAGTAACTTAGTGCAGTTAAATAATTTTGTCATCTATCTAGGCATAAGATTTTGAATTAGTGTTTGCGTATTTGCCCTTAGCTGAACTCCTACAAGATTTTATTATTCAGCATAACAGGTGAATGTTTTGTGTTCTAAACTGCTTAAAGTATAAATCTGCTGAAAAGCTAACCCATCTGTCTCAAACAAGCAAACAAGACACCTTCATCTCCCTATGGAACCAAATAAAAATATCAGGCAGGTAAAGGGTTTGCTGAAGAAAAAGGATAGAATGGTCTGCTCTTGATTAATTGCAAGCAAACAATAATAAGAAAGAAAGGATGTCCTAACAGCCTTTTGGTTTCACAAATTACATTTTAAGCATGAACAATTCTATTGATCGTTTTCTTTGAGGCACAAACTGTAAACAGTCACTTAATAGTATCTCTGGGGTGAATGAGCCTTATTGGATTAAGTAATGGGAATATCCCATTGCACCTTTTTTCTGTTCAATGCTCAGTTTTTATTTTGCTTTGCCTTTCATTTTACCTTGTTACAGTCCTTATTCAGTAATCTATCCACATTTGATAAAGTTGTTAATCCTGAGTTAAATTTATGCTCTGCAGAGCTGTCACATGCTTCTGAACATCAGCTGAGAATTATGCAGATTTTGGATTTTTAAAATTCTAATAGAATGACAATTTGGTATGAATAGTTTGGTAGGCTAAAGCCAAGGTGAATTAAAATATGTGGCATATCTCTGAACTTACTGAGATGTGATGTTTTAATAGAAAACTGCAACAAAATATTTCATGTAAACCATATAAGTAATTTTACATTCTTTTAATACAATGAAATAATTTCTTTTAATGAAATAACAAGCAGTATGCTTTACCATGACAAGCTGGTCATCAGGATCATGGGAAGATGCAGCCAGCAGTGGTAAGGCATCAGTCTCTTGATGAATGTTTACTGTGGATCCAAAAATGACACTGTGAAGCTGGGGCTGGTGGAAAGTATCTCCTTGCTGAGGCTATTGTACATTATCATGTATCATGTTTCTTCAGTATAGGTGAAATGAGTCACTAAATGAATGAGGGAAGTCTCATCTGACCCAGAAAAAAGGAGTACATCAGTACTGTGCTGTATCCTCCTGGGTTACTGTTGAGAGGGCACTCTTCATCTTCTCAATTCTGTATACTCTTGGAGAAGATAACAGTGAAAGCTTAATGTTAATTCATATTTCTTTAACCCAATACAAAATTAATTAATTTACTATTTATTAATCACTTAGAGAGTGTATTTGGAATCATGTTTGACCTGTGGGTTTCAAAAAATGAAATGTAACTAGTAGCTTGCAATAGGTTAAGTTTTGCTCTGCTTTTTAAAAGTAGGAATTGCTTAATCTCTTATCTCTAACAATGTTACTGCTTCATTATAAAGCATTCTTTGATATATAAGTTTTGATGAGTTTAAAGTTGACTTTTAATTTTGTGAAAGGATTAAATTAAGGGCTTTTTCACTGGCTGATTGTTAGACTAATTCACATTCAGTCCCAGATGGGGAGCTTCAGTTGAAATGTTAGAAGTCAAAATCAGAAAACAACAAATACATTGGTTTGGGTTTGGATTCTTGGGGATGATGAAAACCCTGACTGTGATTGGGTGTACACTGTGGGTGAAATATGAGGGGTAAAAGTGTACTCCTAAGGGCATTTATGACAATGCTCCTACCAAAAAAGGTGGGGTTTTCTTACCCCTGTGCCTGTGTTTGTGCTGCCTCTTTTACTGGTCCTAGTCTTCGTGGAGCTGTGTGGTCGGTCACATCAGCTCACTAAGGAACTAAAGCTAAGTCTTCAAACAAAAATAAATTATCTGAAATGGGATGGGATGGTTAGAAGGTGTCATCTAAGGGTATTTGTGGGTGCTTGTGTTATGTAGAGGCTTCCTTAAAATCAGTCTGGTGACAGTTAAGGATTTCTTAGATGAAAATCAAAGTTGGAAATGGTATTGAGCTGAATAAGATGAAAAATGGTTTAGAGATGGGGTAGAGACCCCAAAGACTTGTGTTGGGGTTTTTCTCAATTTTAAGTTTGAAGCCTGCAGTTCCTGGCTTTGATAGCATATAGGTACTGTCGTGTTTTGCTTAGTGTGACCTTTTATTTGCACTTTTGCATAGCTGGTGGCCACAAACCGCACAGGGAGTGTCTGGTAATCAGTGTTTTTTCAGAGGATCCTGGAGGGGGGAGTTGTACAAACTGCAGTTTCACCTCCTTCAGTGTCAGAAATGATTATAGCAGCCCTGTAGATGTGCAACATGGCAGATCCTTCTGAGATGACTGTAGTGAATGGGATAATCCTGATTTTTCATTCATACCAGTTTCCCAGTGTAGTTTACTGCAGGTCTTTACAGGTATTTCCCCCAACTCTGTCGGGTGTGGAAAAGCTTGTGTTGGGATTTCTTTTTATTCATGTTTGACTATTACTTTGGTTAATAATTAGAAAAAATAAAATATAACAAGGTAAGGGTCAAGTGAGACAGTATTAAGCTTTGTAGACTTCCTTGATCTGTTCCTTTTTCCCATTATCCATTCCTGCCTTTGTCAGTATATCTGTATATGGTAAATGAGATGTACTCTAACACATCTTTACCAAGTCACTCTTTTGCTTTAGCTTTTACCAGATTCGTGCATCAATGAAAATTCCTCCAAGAATTCCACACATATTGGAAGCTAGTTTGTTACATGGAACTGGTAAGTGTAAAAACTTTTCAGTAAATTAGGTCATTATCTTGCCTTGCTAATTGAGGAATTACACTTTTTGTTGTATATTTTTATAACTAATACAGAAGCGTTTTTAATTTTGTTACTAACACAATGCATATATATTTTGTTCTTAACAACAGGACTCAAAAGTTGATTACAGAATTTGTGTTATTGTTTTTCATCTGCTGATCGTCTCTGCTGGTAGCAAAATATGGTGGTTGCTTTATATGAGTGTCTTCTGTTTTTTTCCACTGATTGGCTCAGTCTTCTCCATGTTTCAGGCTAAGATGATCAAGGGCAGATCTAAGTAGATATCTGGAAGCAATGGAGAATTTCAGATACAGACTCTTACACAGCCCATTCTTTTTCTGAAAAGAACACTTTGAAAGTATGCAGTTTTCAAACTTACTCTGTTGTTCTCTAGTGGAACACTGGAAAATTGATTTAATCTCCTGAACAGATTTCCCTTATCTTTTTTCTTTTTTAAACCTGTCATTCACTTTTGATTTCTATAACCATGCAAACTAAATCCAGAGAAACCTCTTGGGGCTCACCTAATTCTGTGTAGGCCATACCTCAACATAGTGTAAAAATGTGAAAAGCAGAACAATAATTAAGTTTTCAAATGTTACATGGAATTATGGGAATTTAAAGGAAGAAAAACCCAATATAGTCTGAGAAAATGTAACTGAATACAGTCTGATAGGATGTAACTGAATTTTTGAGGCTATTTTGAAAGTAGCTCTGAGTACAGCAACAGTGGAGATACTGGATTTTGGTCAAGCTTCCTAAATATTTCTTGGACTTGTGTGAAATAAATGAATAGTTCTGATGAGCCAAGATTACCCCACTTCAAAGGCAAAGTTTAATGCAGTTTAGAGAATTTGGGTCTGGTAAACATCCTTTAGTAAAACACACTTTTTGAGAAGTGACACTGAATAATATGATTGATATTGCTGGAAAAAAAAGCTTTTCCATTTCGTGGTATATTTTTGAATGGTCTTAGGTTATTTTTTTGTCAGAAAGCTGCTGTCTTGTTATCAAATTGTGACATGTGTGTTAGCTCTTGTTTCCTGTTACTGGGCATAAAGGGGTACAAACATTAAGAGTGCAGTTTGGTGTGAGTTTAGATCAGCAGCTCTGACAAAGAAAAAAAAAGAGTGCTTGATTCCCCTGGCCGCTCTGTCTTACCTTCATATTGCTCTGTGTGCTGTTGACACAAATGTTTGATTTGGTCTGGAAACTCAGCTGGGGAACTCTTTCAGTTGACAAGCAGCTGTTTTACAAGAAACCCAAACCCCTTCAAACCCTTTTTGGGGCCCTTTTTTGATCTGTTTCTCAGTTCTGTTTTCAGGTAGTTACTGATAATGTTTGTCTCACAACAGAGCAGAAGGAAGGGTACAGGCTGCTCAGTGAAAGGGGGTTTGTTTGGCCTTCTTGTGGACATGGTAGTGCTAGGTCTTGCTGAGAACCTCTGCTTTCCATTTCCATTTAGCCACCTGCTTGATTTAGCAGAGCTGGGTGCTGCAGGCTCACATGCAGCCCCCCTGCTCAAGAGGAGGAATAGCTGATAGCAATTCCTGAGACTGCTGGTATGTGCAGAAAATAGCTGCTCTTGGTCTCAGCATAGAGTAGCACAGTGCTGATTCACTGTGTGAAAATGTTGCTTGCTGACCACAGAGGAGGCTGGTCAGGATCCCCACTCTTGGGAATGCTGTCCTTTATTGATCAGGTGCTTCTTTCTGTACTTTCCTCTCTTTTCAGTCTTTCTCGTATTTGCCTATTCTAAATTCTATTCGCTTTGTCATGTCATGATTTTCCCACTCCTCTCCAAGTAATTTTGCCTTCTTCTAGGCACAAGTCATCTGCAGTTTCCTGACTTTGGCTGTGTTTTCCCCTCTCCTACAGACCATTTGTTTGATGTCTCTCCTTCTTTTATTTTCCTGAGTCAAATACACAGTCTTAAGTTTTCCCTCTTTTTCCAGTTCACTTTTATCTCCTTTCACCCCTTGCCCAGCTCTTCATGCAGTCCTCCATTAATTTAAATAAGTATTTTTTTCCATTTCTATTTTTCACATCTTTTAGTAGCTCATGAGAACTGCTTGGGACACAGCACGAGTGTCATTACAGATATGATAAAACAATTCACTTGCTTTAGCTCCAGTCTTGTGAAGGTCTTTTATTATTCTTGTACTTTGAAGGAAGGTGCAGTTGTGCTGTAGAAAATGAAAAGAAAAACATATTTATTTTTAGCCTTTATGAGGTTGTTTCAGATTTGAGGATGTTCTGAATTCCTCCTTCTCTCAAAAATTCATGGCTGGTTTTCAGAGAAAAATAAAATGGGGAGGAAAAACCAGCGAAGGCAGAGTAGGAAGGAATGAGGTGTCTGGTTTTATGATGCAAGAGTAAATTATCTTCTAAATATAAATATATACATATATAAATATAATAAATTTACATGCAAGCGTAATGAATATGTAAGAGTAAATACGTCATTTATATGCAAGAGTAAAAAAATTCCCACTTTTTTTCTCCTCTGTTGTGGAAACAGTCTTTTGCGTGGATAGAAGCTTAGGAATAGTCCTGGCCAGTCAGTGCATCTTTGATTTAAAAGGCAGCAGTTTTGCCTTGATGACCCTACGTGTGTGAGACCTTGCTCCCCATGTGGAAGTGGCTCAGCCTGTTCCTGACTCAGCTTTTGCTCTGCAGCTCCTCTCTCTCTTCTGGGGGTGCCGGTTTGTGTTCCGCTGAGGTCAGCAGAGCTCAGGGCTGCAGCTCAGGCTTGGACACTGCAGAGCAAGTGGGACCTCCGCCATTTGTCTCCATTACTTCTTTTGTTTCAGACAGGAGTGGGAGATCCCTTTTGCTGATGCTGTGCAGTTATATCAGATTATGTGCCAAGTGAAACCATACCTGCTCTGCCCTTCAGCTGTAACAGATGACACAGATGGATGTAAGCTGAAAGTGGCATTATTCATAGGGGAATTACACAGTAATGATTCAGCCTTTGTAAGCACTTTGTCCAGGATACCTAAACTGATGATATGTATGAAAACACTTCAGCAAAACCCAGTATTTGTACATTTCTGAGGACAAGTTGAATTAAGATGTTACTAAGAGTGGGAATGTTTGCCAAGGGCAGTAATATTCTATCAGAGGCCCCAAAGCTGTAGACTGAAAACTGCAGATGTTTTTTTTCCTCTTGTGGACTCCTTTGAAGTAATTTATTAAGAAGAATGAAAAGAATTTTAAAAAATCTTTTGCACCCTCAATTTCACGATTTCTAAGACATTTTGTCTTGGAAGATATTGATGTTATTGAGCCATTGTTTAAGAGGAGTTATGAGTGTCAGTATTTCTGTTACTTCTGTTCTTCCAAGTTCCAACTTTTTTAGCTTTTTTCCAGAGGATAGTACCCATCGTGATACTTCCTGTGTGATAATCCTTTGCTATTATGATAAATATTTCCTCAATTACTGTTTTAAATCATTCCCTTTCTCATTTCTTCTCCAAACCTTTTAACTCTTTTTTTTTCAGCAAAAGATTCCCCCACCATTTATCACACTTTTCTGAGCTCTTTGTGATGAGTAGCCTTTGAAGTGTCATATTCCATGTGCAGTGTCAGGTTCAGGTGATAAGCTCGGTATTAGTTTGGCCTGAGTAGGGTGCAAGGATCTTGAAAGAAAGAACAAACAATCTCTGGTCTTGATTGATTCAGTGGAGTGGTATATGTCATTTAACCTCTTTGCCTCATCTGTAGGTAATTTTGTTTTCAGTGTGGTTAAAACCTGCAGATTAACATGAATGCTAGATGAAAGAAGACAATTCAGGATTTTTATTGCAATTTTTGATGCCTAGAATGTCTTTGGTTTGTAACAAAGCAAAAATTCCTCAGAACTTATATTAAAAGCAAATTATATTAAAAGTACTGATAGTGTTTCTTTGAAAAAAAATGTACCCCTTCAACCTTCATCAGTCACTGACTGAAAACCACTTACATTACTGATGTTGTTACAATTTTAATAGTAATCATGAAGCTGATGGGAATGATTAATTTTCTTTTTAATAGTTAATTAAAATATTAAATTATTAAATAAATAAAAATTAATACTTTTTTCTCTCTTCAGGTGCAACAGATCTTGCCTTTCCCGCTTCAGTCCATGACAATATAGTTTGCAGTAAAACATTTCAGATTCTTTACAAAAATGAAGAAGTTTCTGTGAATGATGTGATGATTTTCAAAATAAAAATGCTGTTAGATGAGAGGAAGGTAATCTGCTGTTCAAATTTACTATATTCAGATAATTTAGGCTTTGTTATATACAATTTGAATTAGTACAAATAAGGGACCTGAAAGATTTCATGCTTCTACAATTTCTTTGTAGATTGAGGAGTCGCTTAATGAAATGAATTTTCTGCTAACATTAGATTTACACTTCACGGATACAGACTACTCGTAAGTTTAAATATAGAAGATTTTGTTAAAGCAAGAATATATGTTAACCCCTTAATCTGTTTAAATCTGTATTATTTATAGGTGTAGTGTGTTCACATTAGACCTAAATGATGGTAAAAAAGAAATCGAATGCTGAAGTCGCTTAAGATTTCATAACTGGTTTGTCTCATTCTAACTTTTTTTTTCTCTGGGGGAAATGCCATTGTGTTCCAAAGTATGGACTTATGATAAATTTCTGTCTGAGTCAGTTATTAATAACTTGCACTTTAAATATGATTTTTCTAATTGTATGTTGTTCTGTTGATTTCTTTTTAGACCAGATGACCTGAGCACACTACAGCCAATTAGTAGCCGAACTTTAAAGTTGCACTTTAACCTCCACCAGGGCCTTCACCATTACGTCAATGTTATGTTTGATTACTTCCACCTTTCTGTCATATCGGTTATAGTCCACGCTTCTTTGGTTGCTCTGCATCAGCCATTGATAAGGTAATCTCTCGCTAATAAAATGCAAATCAATTCTTGATTGTCCAATTGGAAATGATATAAAACCAGAATACTTAATAAGGAGTTAAATCTATGGACAGAATTTTTTCTATGATGATTTTGGAATTCTCATTCATTTGGAATTTCTCATCCAGAAGGATGAGAAACTTTTTGTTTTTAAAATTTTCTGAAACAAGTTTTGAGGGTTTTTTTAATTAGAAATAAGAGTGTGTAGTGTAGAAGAGAGAGAATGCCCAAGGCCAGAGAAGTGGAGGATTGTATAAATATCTCTATTTGTAAGTGTATGTTTATATGTATAAATATTTATGATTTTTTTTAATCAGGAAGATCTGCTGTACACTGTACACACTGAAATAGCTGCTGTTAATACAAATAGGGTGCCTTCTGTTAACTATCTTCACAGTTTTCAGTTACTACTGCAATGGCAGTGATGTCTACAAATGATATTTTTAGCATTTTATTCGGTAAAAGGAACTGGAGAATTAACTTCTCTCTTTAAAATATATTTTAGCTACTTTTTGCTGGAGCCTTAAATTTCATCTACTTGTATCAACCTTTGCAATCTCTGTTTACTTTGCATCTCTCTCTGTGTGAAAAAGGGCTGTATAGTCAGTTACACATATGAAGTATTCTTTGCACACCTTTTTTTTTAGCATATCTATCTTTTCCTTCTTTTATGGTCTCCAAATACTCCATGCTGCTGCCCTCAAGTTTGCTCATATTCAAGGCCAGTCTGTGCCATAAATGCCCAGACCTCTAGCCTCAGGAATTCCCACTCCCTGTGCCTGTCTTCACATCATGGAAAGCACTGTCTCTGAGTGTGTTAGACAGCTGTTCTGTGCTGTAGGGCTGGGCTGGGCTGGAGGATTCAGCTGACTTTCATCGGTTTGTGTCATTTTTCCCCCTGCAAGTTGGTTTGAATTGTTTTGGTGATGTGTTATAGACATGGTTATATAGTAAATGAACTAACACATCTGAAGAGATGGCACAGCCTTATTTGGGAAAAAAACAAGTACTGAGAAGGTGGGAATTGTTGTTGAAGACATAATCTGATAAATGCACTTTTAAATTTACTTAAAGTCGCATCATGTATGTAAAATGTACATGGTCACACTGTCCCACAAGTGAGATTCAGGCATTTAACCTATATTGATCATTTGTTGTTAGAAAATGAAAAACAGGTTTTGATACTAATTTTTATGCAGAAACATATTTGTCCCTACTGACCTTTTTCAAAAGTTGCAGTAAATCTGAGGGGTTTCCTATGCATTTTTCCTCAGTTTCTGGCTTTTCAAGTGATGATACAGTAATGCTATTTAATTTTAAACCTCAGCTTGATACAGTTTGTGTAAGGAGGTACTGAAACAAAACAGCATCTTCTATGCTGCTTTTGTTATCTTGAGAGTAGGGTGTTGCTGTGTCCACAAAATTAAGTATTCAAGTTGTCCTTTATGATGGGGAGAGGAAGAAACTTTTAAATTTACAGTGTTTTAATTCAGCTGAGCTGTCCCATGTAGCAAATACTTAATGGTTGCTGGATCCATATCTGGCTCACTTTTCTGGAGCACTTCTTTCTGAAAAACCTGAGAATTGCAGATACCACTCCTTTTTGTCCTTTGGGCTTTCATGGGTGACAGTTTGGTCTTCTGTTTGGATCATGCTCATGTTATTGGCACGTCTTCCTTTCCAAGGAGTGGTCACTTTTTGAGTGTTTTCTTCTTCTGAGTAGCATTCAGATTCACCTTCTGTTGGGAACTGTTAACCAGTGTTAACACTTCCCTTGAAAGAGAAGATAATTCTGCTTGGGTACAGCCCTGGACTCCTGTATAATCTACGCTTTTCTTTAATCTGTAATTGCTTATTTCTGCCTGTTATCTAATAGTCTCCACTTTCTGCATTCATTCATTTTTTCATTCATCTTTCCTCGTTTTTATCACAAGGCTACTGTTGCAATATGCTCTGTTCTTCCAGGAGTTCAGGAATCCTCTTCCTGAACTCCTCCTCAGCAGGCAGAGGTCAGGCATCCTTTAGGAAAACAGTAATGTCAGGTTGTGTAACAGCTTTGAATTTCCTGCTACTGCTTCACTTTTAAGAGGTTCAGTCTTCACAGAAAAATCCACAGAAACGGAATGCTTTATACCTGTGTAGTTCAAAACTTATCTTTCTGGCGTAAACTTTCAGGAATATTGTTTAAATTAATTGAAGTTTGCATTGGAAGTAATGAGGCACAGCATGTTCAGATTATCAGTTCTTTTGTGCTTTTTACAGTTTTCCTCGCCCAGTGAAGAATACGTGGTTGAACAGGAATGCACCAGCACAAAACAGGGACTCTGTGATTCCTTCTCTTGAAAGTGTGGTCTTTGGCAATAACTACACGAAACAATTATCAGCAGACGTAAGATTAAATAGCAGTTTAAAATTTTATTTGTATTCTGTGGGGAGGTGTGAATTTTATCTTTTCTGCAGGAATATTATTTGATAAAGAATGAACTTTGTTAAAGTGGTTTTGGGGTGGCATGTGAAAAGGGAAATGAGAAAAATTGTTCCAAGAGACTATGTTACCTGCTTCAGGAATGTACATATGGGAAGCTTATAATATTAAGTGTTTGACCTCCTTTTTTAATGTCTTGCAATCCATTGAAAATCACAAAAATCAAGTTTGTGAAAAGAGGCAATTGCTTATCTTTTTAGACATTCTGCTAACACTTCATTTATTATACAAAATTAATATGTGCCTTTTCTTTTTTATTCTAGGGTTGCAGTTTTGTTGTTTCAGAGTCTTTCCTCAGCCATGCTTATAATTTCCACTATACACTTTGTGCCACTTTGCTGCTTGCTTTCAAAGGGTTACATAGATATTTCATTACAATAACCAAGGATCTCCCCTCTTCTCACCGAATTGAGCTGGGTATGTTCAATCTCATAAAACTTATCACTTTCTTGTGAATGTTTCTAAGACCTCTTCTAGATTAACCTGTCATTGATGGCATATCTCTTACATCTGTTTTTTGCTTAAACTGATCTGAAATTTAATAACTGAAGAAATACAAAGGAACAAGTACTATCTCATCTCTAATAAAATAAGGAGATAACAGCCTTAATCTATGGAAATATATATTTTTCTTCTTGGTTTTGCTGTGTTTAGTGGTGAGAAAGTTAGAGAAGCTCCTAATCCAAGTAGCACACTGCACTTTGTTTGTTGTATGGAAACATTGCATATTTGTACAAAAATCTAAATTCTGTAAGCTTTGAGGAGAATATTTCACTGAAAACTTACATGAAAAAAGACCTACAAGAAAAAAACTGCTGCTGGCTTAGTTTGTAGTTTAACTTTTTAAGCAGACTTAGTTGCCATGAAGACTTCTAGCTAACCACATGTGATAAAAGTAACTGCAAATGTATTACATGTAATGTATGGAAATGTACATGTACATTCCTTCTCTGTAGAATGAAGATATATTAGAGAGCCTAACCTTGATTTGTGAACTAGAAGAGCAGTGGAAGTAAGAAAGGAAAATACATTGGCATTGTAAACAACAATTTAGACTTTTTCCTCAGCAACCATATACTTCTTTTACTCATGGTGTACTAAAGAAAAAAAGATCATTTGGCATTTATATGGATTTTAGACAATACTTATTTATTTTTGTATTGTTTAATTTTATCAGTGTCAAAACTAAGCACAGTGAAAGAGTAAGGTTGATGATTGAGATATGAAAGATATTTTAAAAACGTGATGTGGTCAGTTAGTGATTCAAAGAAAGAATGTTTCACTTCTTTATTACAAAATACCAAGCTATTTGTGGTGGAAAAAAATTCAGGAAGCGTATTAAAAGCTGTCCATAGAAAAATACTAGAAACTGAGGTGTTTTCTTTATAGAAGCAAAAATACTGCTACAGTTACTGTTACACTTTTCTGCCAGTTATCTTAGTTTTGGTATGGAGGGAAACACCTTATTAAAGGAGTGACTCAACTCTTAGTTTTCCTTGTAAGGTGAAAATATACTTTTTCTCAAACCATAGAATCAGAGGGTCATTTAGGTTGGAAATGACTTCTGAAAATCATGAAGTCCAACAATTAAGCCAGCAACACCATGTTCAGCACTAAACCACATCTCCCAAGTGTCACATCCACATGCCTTTAGAATGCTTCCAGGGATGGTGACTCCCCCACTTCCCTTGGCAGGCTGTTCCAATGCCTGACCACCCTTTCAGTGGAGAAGTTGTTCCTAATATCCAATCTAAGCCCCCTCTAGTACAACTTGAGACCATTTCCTCTTGTGTCCCTTGTTACCTGGGAGAAGAGGCTGACACCTGGCTACACCTCCTTTCAGGCAATTATAGAGGAGCAGTAAGATCTCCCCTGAGCCTCTTCCTTTTCTCCACGTTGAAGAATCCCAGCTCCCTTTGCTGCTCCTCACGGGACTTGTGCTCCAGACCCTTCACCAGCTATTTGCCCTTCTCTGGATTTGCTTTATCAACTCAATATATTGAGTTTGATGGCACTATTGTTGTTCTAAGGATAGGCTTAGACTAAATCTCGATACTTAAATGTTTTAGATATGATCTTCAGTTTCCCTAAAATATTTCTTCAAAATATATGTGTAATAGAAAAAAGCTGCCATTGAGTTGCATACTGGCAATGCAATATTGGGTTGTATCTTTCAACCACATTGAAGTCACCAAAACCACTCACAAGCTTCAGTGGAACTTGAATCAGACCTTTTCTCATCTATATGGGTAATTTAGCTTATTTTTAGGAATGTAGTTTTGAACAGAAATGCTCACAATAAATATCTGAAGAGAAAATGACAACTTAGATTTAACATTCATTGTACATAGTCTACTGACAGTTTGTTTCCTGTGGGTTTAATTTTTTATTTTCATTTTTAAGTCTCTGCTAGAATTACTTGTTTTTTTCATATTTATAAATATCTTTTTCATTTACTTTGGTTATTTTGTTTGTACATTGATTGGGACAATTGATATAATAAGAAGTACTAATAATGTAAGCTTTAATTATTACTCACATTTTGCTTATGAAAAATAATACCTGCCATTAACACTAATGTTTCTAAAATCCATCAGCAGTTAACAAAAAAAGCGCTATGTTTCTGCTAAGTTTCTGTAAAGAAATTGAGGCTCACTAGACTTCACAAAGTACACAATTGTAATTTGCACTTTTTAAAAATTTTTAAAGTAAATTAACTTTTTTATAGTGGATATTTTATCTGTGAAGTTTAAATATGCATTACAGAAGAGAATATGCAGTCCTGTTTAAACTTCAGAATCATCACTTTTTTGTTTAAGATAAAATTATTCTCTCTTTAATTTTGTTTCTTCTTTTTGCTTTGCTATTTCTCTGTCATAAAATTTTAACACAAGGCACTGATTTTGCAGAAGCATGTGAAGACAGCTGTTAGACTCTAACTGTAATTGAGCATTTAAATATTACTGGTTTCAGGAAATAAAAAACATTATGTTAATGTGTATCACAAGTGCTAATCTAGAAACTACCCTAAAATGATTTGTTTTCATGTACTGATCTAACTGCACTAATTGCTAGGCTAGCAATAAGCTCTTTTACTAACTTTAAGGCAAATAATAAATCACAGGTGAAAAAAGGAGTTAGTAACTAGTCATGTGTGTACAATCCCTGTAACTAGCCAAGGCCAGCATGCAGGTCCTTTATGAACGCCTTCTCAGAAGAAAATATCCACGAACCCAGAGAACCGCCTACCTAGGTATGTTTCCAAAGCAGGTGATATAATCCCTCAGATTTTTATTGATATTATAAAATATATTCTTATTAATGATAGAAAATGTTACTCCTTTTGTAGAGAGAAACAATTTCAATATTCAGCCATAGCAAACATATGTTGAACTCTGAAGTCTGCAGAATTGAGCTTCTAAATTTTAGGCTGATAAATAGATGATAAAATGAGACATCATTGCTGTTTTTTGGTTTAGTGTTGTTCTACTTTACTAAACAAAAATGAGTGAAAGCTCAGTCAGTCATCAATATTTTAAAAAAATACCTTAAAATTATAGCTTCATTTAATGCAACACAGACTCATGATTTTTAGCTATTTAAAGATAGTTAATACCTTCATTTTCTGAGAAATCTTTCAGATTCCTTCTGGTATCTCAAGACTTAATTCTTCCAAACACTACCAAGACATTGTCAGTGTTTAGGGTGTATTGGTCCATATCTACATGGGCCAGTCCTCCCTCTGGAGCATCAGTGTGGGCTTGATGCTGGACAAAAGATTACAGAGCTCTTTAAGCACAAGGAAGTTTCTGTTGGGGAAAGGATAGAGTAGCAGGTCACTACTTCAGTAATTTATAAGTGTGTTTTGGTTTTAATATAAAAAGGAAACCAAACTGGTTTTTAGCAGAGCCAGCAAAATTCTATCAAATGTTTGCTGGGTTAACATTGCTGCTATAGAATGTAAGTGTTTAAATTCCTTTTGTGTTGTGTTAGCTCTATTCTGTCTTCTCTTTTTAATATAGTATTGGGGTATATAGTTATATATATGGGGAATATAGTTAGGGGTTTTCCATAATGATTTTAGATTTCAGGGTTTTAAATCTTGTTCCACAAGCCTGTTCTCAGTTGAAGTGTGACAAGCAAATAATCAGTATGGTTTCATAAGTAAACCATTTAATTTTTTCACTAATGACAAGATTTGTGTGGCCATACCAAAACTAGTATTATAGCTTAAATTATTTTCACATGTTTTCAGAAAAATTATCATGAAGTGCTGTTTAGCAAAAGGTACATGTAGTTTCTTTAAGCAACTTTTGTCAGCTTGTTTCTGAGAACATCATACATTTCTGCAATTTGTTTTTTTCCTCAGAACTCGTGTTGTGTGAGTTAATTTGTGTAGCATTAAGATCAAACCTAAGCATGATGAATGCTGTTAGTTCAAAATCAATATATACTTACCAAGTATAGGTGGCATAATTAGAGAGAAGTTGAGTATACACACTGTTTCTGTTCTGTACACCGTTGTTCATTATCCATGCCCTGGATATTATTCATTATCCAGCCCCTGAAGTTACTGTTGGGGTTTTCAAGGCATATTTTGATGCTGTGTGTTTTCAAGAAATATTGAACATTTTTGTCCTTAATACTGTGTTTCAAAAATGAAATATAAGTTCTTGTTACAGGCAATTTTAGGGTTTATTAATTGTTCCCTTATTACTCATACTTCAGATGCAGAAGGAAATTAAACATAATACCAAATTATTATTTGATTTATCAAATCCTCCAAAGTAAACAGGGCTGTTTAACAAGGAAAAATATCTTTGTGAAGGAATATATCTGTTCTCTTCATAAATGAGTGACTCAAAGTTCAGATCCAGTTTAAGCTGCCATACTGTGTTAGATTGATTTGCTCTTAACATTAAGCTACTGAGAGATCACTTAAAGAACACTTTAATTAACTAAAGAAATTCCTCATACAACTAAAGATTTGTATTTATATTAATGTATCTTGTAAATTATATACCTTTAGAAAAATGATATGTGAATAAGGCTTCTCTAGAAAATCTGGTAGGAGAGGAATTGTATTACCTTGGTTTGAAATGATGACATTATTGCTGAATAGCAGTGGATAATCTGAAAACTATATCATCTAAACTACAGTATTTTCAAATTTAATTTTGAATAGAAAATTGTTGTCCTTGACAAGGTGTCATGATAAGCAATCATGATAATTGCAAATTTTTTTTCTTAATTATGTTGTTTCCTCAATCTCAGAAATTGCTAGGAAGAATTTTAATGCAAGTTTATAGTTTACTTAATAACTGTGGCATTTAATATGGCTTCAAGTTTTATTTGATGAATTCTTTTTCATGTCTTAAAATTGTTTTGTGAGATAATTTGTTTCACTCTGCACCTTAGAAAGTACATTACTCATGGGTATGTCCTCTCATCTTTCCAGAAAACATAGATGTAGAAATTCGTCTTACAGAATTGTGTGAAGAAGTCAAGGTACAGGGCTTTTTTTCATGTATTAAATAAGTGAAATAACTATAAAAGTAGAATGTGCTGATTTTATATGCTACTTGGGAAGAAACTGTTTGTTTCAGGGATGACAGCATCTGTGTTTTTCCCCAGCACTTATTTAAACTCTTCCTCCAAAGAGAAATTGCGCAATTGTCGCCAAAACTGAACTGTTGATTTGGCGGCTTGGTGTGTCAGTGGTAGCTGCGTAACTATTTATATCTTGAAACTGGATGTTTAGAGAGGTGGATTACTTGTATGAAAATCACACTTTGAATTTTCTGCAGTTAAAATTCGATTTTTTGGGATTGGATGTTATCAAATAGCAATGATGCAAGATCAAACAGTAATAAGTTTTACAAAAGGAGATTCAGCAAGTCATCCCCTCATCTAAAAGCACTTGTTCTGATGCTGTCTCCTTTTCCTGTTTCCCTACATTCTTAAGGAAACACTGTCTGCTTTAAATGGCTTAGATTTGTCTCCCCATCTCTCTCCATAGTCAGAGCTAGCCCCAGCTGAATAACTGATTTCTTGGTCATGGTGAAGTCTGAAGGACAGGTTTTAGAACTTCTTGAAAGTTTATCCACCCTTTGCTGGCAAGTGGGCCCAGGTTGGAAGCTCACCTTTAGTACTGCAGTAGTAGTATAACTGCCAGAAATTGTAATGTGGCCTTTTAAAGGACATAATTTGTATAACTGGAGACAAATTCAGCCCTGCTAGCTCCCTATGGGCAACCAATAATCTTACTTTATGTATTAAAATAGTTTTTGTATTTACATAGCTTCTCTGAATTCGTTAGTTTCTCCCTTAGCTTGCTAAACATTTTCTGTTTTCTTCATTCTGTTTTGTACAATTCATATCAAAAGTTTCTCTTATTTCTTTTCTTATTGGTTAAGTTGTTGTTTCTATATTCCCAATCCTTTTTTCTACTAGCTCTGTAATATTGCTAGAGTTAGTTCTTTACTATCTTTTCATTTTAAACCCTTTGCCTCAGTGCCTTATGGGCCTACAATGAGTTTTTGAAAAACTGTGTTATTTTCTAAAATGGCAGGGAACATAAGCCTAGCTATCTACAATTGCTGTGGAACTGTATCACAGGATTACATTAAATTGTAAAAAAAGCAAAACTTGTTTCACACCGAATTTGTCCTGGTGTGATCTGGTTCTTGGAAGGCTGTGCTATAACACTGCTTCCTGGCTATGCATAAAATGTATGTAGATACATAGCATCTTAAAGGTTATTGTGAGTAATAACTATTCTGAAATGGAGATATCTTTATTAAATTCTTAAGATTTTGTCAAAGTTGGACTAACATAGCAACTGTCAATTTTTGGTTTCCTGATTCTTCTTCCTTTCAGGCACACAGGACTTTTACATGTTAGAAAATACAACAGTTGAACTCAGTTATCTTTGCCATAAGTGGAATTATTGCTTTAATTTTTGGACAGGAGTCCTAATTCTAAAAAGCAATGGGATAAATATTTAATACAACATAAAATAATCTATTACTGTTTTAACATAGATTTATCCATTGTCTCGGTTTGAGGAAACTCCAGGACATCCAGTTTTGATACTTAGTTTAAATGGTTCTCATTTGAAAGTTGCTTTTTAAATTAAAATTCCCCCTTAGATAAAGTATACATTTTTATTATTATTCCTGTGTGTACATTATGGTTTCATCAGTGAATCACATAAATATTTTTTCCTGACTTCAGAAAATGGAAAATCCTGATGAACTGGCAGAACTTATAAATATGAATCTTGCTCAGCTTTGCTCACTTCTGATGGCTCTCTGGGGGCAGTTTCTGGAGGTCATTACCTTACAAGAGGAGGTCACAGCTTTGCTAGCACAAGAGCATCACACTTTAAGAGTAAGTATTGACCCAGAGACCTTCATATGCTTACTGGGACACATTGTTATGGCAATGTTTATCACAATGAGCCTCCAGATGACCATTTTTCTATTTATATTCTGGAAAACTGGTTAGAATTGTAAAGGGAGCTGTTCCATTTCACTTGATACCTTGTATATATTGTATAATGTTGCTGGAATATAATGCATAAAACATATTATTTATGTTTATGAACCAAGTAATTAATTGATATTTTGAATATGAAATGCAGTTTAGAAGACAGATTGCAGGATGTGAAATAACATGTATTTGTGCAGACTGATATACTTTTCTGTAGGAGCCAAGTCTTGTGCCCACCCTACATTTTACTTCTCTGCATTTAGGCTGCCTGCTTACATCGTAAACAAAGTGTATTTCTTTCTGAATTAAGGATTTATGATGTTAGTAAGTTTTGAGCAGTCTTTTACATGGGAATTTGTAAAAGAAGTGTATGTGAAATGATCAGGCATGTGTGTGAGTGTGTGTGTGTGTGTGTACTAACCCATCTGTAGTGCTGTTGGTCTGTCTGTGGGTGTGTGCAATTGCTCTGGGCTCTCTGCAAGCAGAGCCACAGCAGTGCTCTTCCCATAGTGAAATATAACCACGTATGGACTAAAGCATTACTCTTCCTTGATAAATCACATTGTTTACTGAGGAAATGGTGGTTGTGGAAATAGCCTGTTATGGAGAATAAATGGAATCTTGCACAAAGAATGCAAAGGGTTATTAGTTTGATGTGCTAGCCATAAGAAAGGTGTCATTTTATCGTCTCTCTATGAATCTTACCTTTCTGTGGGTTTTGTATAAATACTGGAATCCCTCAAGTTAACTGGTGGAAGGTATGAAACAAGAATACTGTTTCATTTAGCCTGCATTTGCATTCAGCTGCTGGTATGTTAGTGTTTGTAAAATTTTATATTTAATAAAACCAAAGGAAGAAGTAATATATGAATTTTTACTGCTCCAGAAAAGACACTGCAAATTATTATGTATTTATCTTCTTAAATGTGGTTCTTTTAAAATCTGTGATGTAAGTTATCCTCCTTGGGTCATAAATGCCTTAATTATTGAGTTTTCCTGCAATTGTTTTAGGGAGTATAAATCGAAGTATTTCACTATACTATGGGAATTGAGACATTGCACATATTAAAAGTATTTCTGTGATGCTTTCCAGTTTGACAAAAATTCAAATAGGAGTTCCCTTCCTCCCTATGAAAAAAAAAAAAAATAGTATCATTTGATTACACATCTGCATGCCCTGCATCATTATGACTTGCTGTTATGCTCACTCCTTTTGTTACCTGTCACTGTACTTTGCAGATACTCTATAATCAGTCAAAGACTGGAGAGGAGATGCAAGGCATGGGTAATCCTAAAATTACATTTTTGTTTAGTGCCTGATAGCAGAAAGCAAGCAGGCTGACTGAGCCAACTTAGAACCAACAATGTGATATTACTTCATTTTTAAATGGACACTTGTTTTCTGCACTCCAAGATTATATAAGTTTGTGTGAATACTTTGCAAATACATGTAATTAAAATATATGTAAGAAACCATTGCTCCACTGGGCTTCCCATGTGGCAGTAGAGCAGGAACTCATCATCCATAAATTCAGTATACCTTTAAATGAAAAAGAGATGCTAAATTTCAGCCTTTTCTAAGAGTGTGTTCAGCTGTTGGTTTTGGACCTTGTTTTGCAGTGCTTAGTATAATAAATTGTAACTTTTGTTAATAATATCTTGAGAATTTATATTCAGAGGGATTGTATAAACATACCTCAGGAAATCTGTATTGATGAGCATGTTCCACTGGAGCCATTATCTGCACATACTAAGTGATACAGGTTTTTTGGTTATTGGATTTAATTGACATTTAAAAGATGATCTACTAATTCTCCTATTTGGAGACTATATGTTGACATTTAGAGTCATGGAATTGTTAGGGCTGGAAAAAAAAGATCTTTAAGGTCAAGTCAAACTATCAATCCAGCACCACCACATTCAGCACTAAACCAGATCCCCATGTGCCATATCCAAATGTATTTTGAACACTCCCACAGATGGTGGTTCCACCACTTCCCTGGGCAGTCTGTTCCAACACTTTACAACTCCTTCTGTGAAAAAAAAATCCTGATATCCAACCTAGACCTCCCCAGCACAACTTAAGGCCATTTCCTCTTATCTTTTCACCTGGGACATGGAAGAAGAGACCAGTTCCCACCTGGCTACAATCTCCTTTCAAGTAGTTGTAGAGAGTAATGAAGTCTCCCCTGAGCCTCCATTTCTCCAGGCTGAAGATGACCCACTAATTCTCCTCTTAAGAGACTTAACCTGTCCTTTCTGGAATAAGAAACCTTTTTATTTTGGGAATGGGTACTTTGATGTGTTCACAAGAGGATGCTAAATCTCATTTTAGCTTTTCTTCTTGCAATATTTCCAGACTATACCTTCCACAGGAAATTTCTCACTGGTCTATTTATTAATGAACCCTTTTAGGGAGTGATTACCTGAGTGGTTAAGATGCTTGTGTTGAAATACCCCTAGATAGGCCTGCCACCTGTATTTGGTCAAATGACTTTCACCCTCTTTGCACAGATGATTATAAACCAGGTATAAACTGGTTTATAAACTCTTTCTACTGAAGAGTTGTTAATGTATTGAAATTATTATTTTAATAATTTTACTTATGTTTACTCTAGTGTTTCACTATTTAACTATTTTCAAATACTTGGAAAAGCCCTACATTAAAAAGTGAGGAATACTTTAAAATTGAACATCCATCTACTACATGGATCATACTGATCAACCTGATAAGGTTTACGACTGTATTTTATTGAAAACACTGCTCAGAATATGTTAGTTGATATTACAAAACATTTGAACACTAAACTAGTTCATCTCTTTATTCTGTAGTGACATCTTCTGGTAGGTCTGAATATATTCTTCCAAAATTATTTCTTTCAGTTTGATTAGTCCTGAAATAGGAGAGCTGTAAACTAAGATCTCTGACTGCTATTTGTAAATATGCAGACACACAAGATGTATTCCACAGCAGTTTTTATGCACAGTTCTTCTGTTCCCATTGGGAGGACCATAAAAACCATGCCTCTGGGAAGTCTAGAGATTCGGAGTGGCAGCTGCAATTTCCTCCTGCAAAGTCCTTGTGGAGTCAGCCCAAGTCAGTGGTTCCTGCAGCATTAGCAGAGCTGGCAGTCACTCTGGTTCTGCAGAGCCTGGTTAACAGTGTCCTAGCAAGTGCCTCAGTCCTTCAGTAAGTTAAGCACCTATTACACATAATAAACTACTGTTGATTGGGGTTCTTTTCTCTTGTTAATGAGCTCTTATGTGCTTTAGGAGCTTGCTTTCAACTAACTTTATACTCTTGCTATTCTATGTGGAGCTGTCTGGAGCTGGTATTGAGATTTTCTTCAGAAGCACTGGAATTACTTAACTACAAATGGGATTTATTGCAAAAGAAAAAATGCCTTCATCTTCCATGGGAGAGAGTGTAGTATTCTAAAGATCTACTAGCCATATAAGTCCAGTTACTTTATGTGGTGAAGTGCTCACATGTAAACTCAAAACTACCTTGCTTGCTTCCTGGGAAACATCTGTGTGCCCATTTCTTAATATATACCACAGACATCTACTAATTTGGCAATGTTCCTGTAACTATATTTACCAGGAAGTGCTTGGTAAATAACCTGGTTGATAAGGATCTTTAATTAATTTTTAGATTGCTTAATTTAAAGTGATTATGTCCACTCTTCATGATGAATTGTTCTAAAATCTAGTTTTTAAGCGGTAAAATTATCTGTTAAGTCTGTTGTATAACAGTCCCTCCTTCCTGGGTAAGGGGGTGGGGATTAGCTGGAAAAAAATCATGTATTTGCAAGGTAGATGTCTGTTTAGAAAAGACCGCAGGAAAAATGCAGCAAATTACTTGGGAACATCAATTGTCGTTCCACATGTGTCTATATAAACTCATAACAACAAATTCTGAAAGCAAATTGAGTTCTGGCAAGAGTGAAGTTGCATTTACAAGTAACTGTTAAATTGTGTGCTTTCTTTTTACTTCAATGCATTTTCCGTGACTATTCAGAGATGATGTTATGACTAAGATTAATTTCAGGTAATACAGTACAATAAATTCTGAGAGGTTGGGACAGGACTTTCAGTTTCTATTGCAAGTTAGAGATTAGGGGTAAAAATGTTTGTGATTTGGGATTGGGTTTTTTCTTTAGCACCTTAGAAAAAATTTTCCTCAGTTCTTCTTGTATTAAGAAAACAAAAAGGTGTACAAGCTACAGAACTTAATCCAAGTGGTTCTCTCTAAAAGTATAGTGGGCAGTGTATCAGGAGGGAAAATGAACTCCCATGCAAGTGCTCATCTCTGAACAAAGTGAATGTGGTCCTGAAAGTCTCATATTTGCCAGTTCATGGACAAGATTTTCAGAGAGCCATGTTTGTGCTCGGGGTGGGGGCAGATGCTGGGTGAGGCTCTGAGTGAGAGAGCTGAGGGAACTGAGCTAGGTCGTCACGCTTGTTGCCAGTTTCACACTGAAAACTCCCACAGTCTGTTCAGGAAGTTCCGTCATTTAAGGGGAACACACAGAGTATACTGAAGAAATAAAGGAGTGTAGGAGGTCAGGAAGTGCTTGGTAAATAAATTATTGATTTGGTAGACTAACATGTAATTCTCTAAGTGGGATAGAAATTTTGTTTAAATTGATACAACCAAATTAATGTTAACGAACAAGCTATTGTCAACAACCATTGCACAGGACATTCTCTTTGTTTTGCTTTTTTTGGATACAGGTAATTTGGCAGTTGCAAAAATAAAATGCATATTGATTGAATTAGTATTTATGTAGAATATTGGAAATATGAGAAATCTTGTACAAAACCTTTGGGGTTTCTAGATACTACATTTTCAGTACATTGATTATGTTTTCAGTTGCAGCAAATTGCTGTATAATTCACATTCTCTGTTTTAGCATGTATTTGATGGTAAAATATTGATGGTTTAACATGTTTGATGGTAAAAAATATACTCCCATGTGTTAATAAATATCACTTCAGTATTGTATTGTTTATTGACCTCAAACATACAATTAAGTCTTTCATACAGTGCTTATAATTAATATACATTCTGTTACTGTCTTCATAATTTCCATCTGAAATCTTTGCAAACTAAAGAATGTTTTGCACAGTAGTTTACTGTGGGCTAGAGGATACTTACAGAAAGTTTGAAACACTCCTCTGTATTTTGAGAGGGCAGAATATCTAATGGATTTCTGCTTCTGAAGGTAATACTCAGGCTCATTCAGAAGTGGGAATTGAAGAGTCATTTCCTTTCTTCCAGTTAAAAATTCCAATAGTATTTTTGTGCATTATGGTTTGAACCTGATTTGGATGATTGATTTATTGGAAATAAAAATTTCAGCAGGCAATTGAGTGTAATATAATTCCCAGCTATCCAGAGCACAAATTAAAATTGTTTCAGTCACTAGTCTTGTCTGTGTCACCCATCCAGAATGAACAACTAAAAAAAAAAGTAACAGTCTGTATTATACATACAAATGATACGTTGATGCATAGGAATGCTGGTGGATTTTTGAAAATTATTTGTAAGGTAAAATAAGCTCTACCTTCATTTGTATCTTGCAGGTGCGCAGATTTGCTGAAGCATTCTTTTGCTTTGAGCATCCTAGGCAAGCTGCTCTTGCCTTTCAAGAACTACAGTGAGTAGCCTTTGAAATTGCACAGTATATAGCATGTAGTACTGTTACTGTATAGTTTGTGTTGTGTAGAAGTAGCATTGTAGAAGTACATAAGAAATTAATGAGAAACTTTTGTTCTCAATATGGATTTAAAGTACTGGTAGTTATATAAGAACTTATTAAATAATCAATCTATTAATAGTTAATTAGTAGAAAAGCATCTAGTATAATGAATTAAACTGTTGGTAATTTCTGTTAATGTAAAAATAAATAGTTCTGTTTTTTTCATGGAGGACTGCTTCTTTTTTCAGTGCTCAAAGTCATCTACAGGTGTGTGCAGCTATCAAAAACATTTCCTTCTGCAGTTCTCTACCACCCCTCCCTATTGAATGCAGTGAACTAGATGGAGATATGAACTCCTTGCCTATTATCTTTGAAGATCGGTATTTAGATTCAATTACTGAAGGTAAACACAGCTCACAGTACAATTTCCTTTTGAAGAAATGAGCAAAATTATGTAAAACTTGAGTATTTTTTCATAAATTTCTCGCTGGCTTTAAAGAACTACATTTACTTGATAGAATATGGGGTTTTACCTTAAGTTTTGAGGATGTGTAAAATTCTATAATTGCTAGTGTGTTATAGCATTACTTATCTGCATAATTTTAATGTAAACATACTTTCTCTTTTCCCCCTTTTTCTTTGAAAGATTTGGATGTACCCTGGTTGGTAGCTCAGAGTGTTCCAAGGGCAGAGTCCAATAAACTGGATAAATTAGAAGCTGAAGAAGGTTTTGTTGCTGGTTTTAGTAGCCCAGAACTCAAAATGAGACCTGCTGGTGCCTCCGTCTTTTGGCATTCAGAAACTGAAAAGATGCTAACAAAAACCTTCAAAGGGAAAAATGAAGATACAAATAAATCCAAAGCTAAGGTTGCTAAGCTCATAAAAACAATGAAAGCTGAAAACACCAAAAAAGTCGTAAAACAGAACTCAAAGGACTCTGTGGTGTTAGTAGGATACAAATGTTTGATAAGTGCAGCACTGGAAAATGCCTGTAGAAGGTTAGAGGGCGAGCCTTCGTACAGTGCTAACGAGGGGCTGGACCCTGGAGTGAGTGGAATTCCTTGTGATACAAAGGCCTGCATCAGGCAAATAACTCCAAGAGACCTTCCATTGATGCCATATGACGAAATGGCTGTCAAGACTGAAGGTGACCAGCCAGGTCCCAGTAGTCCTGTGCACTGTGAACATGAGGCTATTTTTGATAGACTGACCATCTCCCAGACAGGTTCTGGAACTGCTCAAACAGATGGTGCTTTACAACACAGAGGTACACTTGAAGATTGTCATGGAGGTCAACCAGCTTCCTCAGGAGTCAGGACAACTGAGGTCAAAGCAAGTGATAAGAATCTTTATGAAGAGGAGAAAGGAGTTGCTCACGCTGGATCGTGGACTAAGTTTCCACAAGATGAAGAGGACAAAGAGAATTTGTTGACGCCCAATATTCAGTCTTCAGAATCTGGAAACAAATTGAATTTGGGAGAACAGGACCCCATGCCTGAAAAGGAAGAGGTCCATGAGAGAAACTGTCAGCATACCAGTGACATCTTGACAAAAATGAAAAGCGATCCACCTACTCTTCCAACAAAAGAAAGTCAAATCTCTGCAAGTGGAGACATGACTAAATTACCTGATGTTAGTGTGACATATGCCTCTTCTAGATTTTCAGATTCAGGTGTAGAAAGTGAACCAAGTTCTTTTGCAACTCACCCCAACCCTGATCATGTTTTTGAAAATGTTCATGGACAAAGTGCACACAATGGTGAGAGAGCATTTCTTCAGCCTTTACTAAAACCAGACTGTGCAATAAAAAATACAATCGAAAGCCATTGCACTGAGAGTACAAGCGCTGTAAGTGAAATACAGTCATCCCTGACATCCATAAATTCACTTCCTTCAGATGATGATGAGCTGTCACCTGATGAGAATTCAAAGATATCTGTTGTACCTGAATGCCAGCTAAGTGACAGCAAAACAGTATTGGATCTAGGAGCAATTGACTTGCCAAAATGTGATGACAGTAAAACATCAAACACCAACTTGCAGCAACAGCTTGTTGTGTGTTCAGGGCAATTGGATAACAAAACTCCGTCTATACATTCCTCACTCTCAGGAAAAAAAGATTTGTTACACTCTGTTGTTTCAGATGAGGACACGCCTACTGATGTGGAAAGTTACAGCCCACAAACAGGCCCTGGTACAACCTGCAAGGACCCTCGGGACCTTGAAAGGCCTCCTAGAGCTACAGAAGAAACAGTTAAGTTGTGTTTGGAAACAACTTGTATGGATGAGCCATCTGCTGTTTCAGGTTCTTCATCTGTAAATGCAGCAGTTAAAAAAATAAACAAAGGAGAACATAATGAGCCTTTAGAACTAAAGGGCACAACTGAAGAACTGTCAGGAGCTAAAAGTGAAACTGGTACAGATAATCCTTCTCCAACTGGTAGTGCTGACATGGTAAAGCAAGGGCTTGTTGAAAACTATTTTGGCTCTCGAAGCAGCGCAGATATTTCAGATATTTGGCCTATGAACAAGAGCAATCCTGTTAGCCCTCACAAGGAAGCATATGAAAAACAAATTATTTGTTCTTCACAACAAGATGAGGAGGAAGAGGAGGATCAAGAAATGATTGAAAATGGGTATTATGAAGAAACCGATTATAGTATATTAGATGGAGCATGCAGTGCTGACCAGGATCATGGCTTGGCAGGAGAGAGAGTCCTGAGATCTGAAATGATTGACAGTGGACACCTGCAAGACATAATGCCTGTGCCCCCTGTCTGCACTCCTGGCTGTTTGTCTTTCCCTTCTTCTCTAAGAGACTCTCCCTGCAATGTTACCTCTTCTTCAAAGAACAAATCTGATGCAATTACACAACAGCCAGGCAGCACATCCTACAGCTCAGCTTCAGCTGTTTCCTGGTATGAAAGCTCCCCAAAACCTCAAATGTTAGCGTAAGTGATTGTTTTAAAACAAGCTTTTTACTTCTAGAAATTATGTTAATATAATAGAGAAAGGGAAAAGAAGCATGGTTGGGCTTCTGGGTAGAATGCCCCAGAACTGTGGCTTGTGGATTCAGCATGCCCAAGTAACAGCATGTTCTAGATGTTCAGATAAAAAGTGTCTTAGCACTACACTTCTATGAGTTATCTTGTAGTTTCATGTGGTTTGAAAAACAAGCAAAACAGGATTTTTCTTTGTTATGTTTAAAAAATAATCATCCAGCTGAAGAAGGATGTTGTAAAAAATGTTATGCTATTGAGCATAAAAATGGTGTTTTATGAAATAGGAATTGTTAAAATAGCCAGCTTGGCAAAATATGCTTTGACTTTAAAAACATAAATCCAAAAAACATTGTGTAACTGGCTGTCCATCAGAGTAGTTAAGTGAAGCAAATGTGTAATGCAAGCTATGGTAATGGCCTTATTTTTAAATCTTAACTTCAAATATCAAAAATGTAACACCTCAGAGACCATAGTGCTCTAAATTACACTGCAGTTTGGAGACCAGGAAAGCCAAATTTAAAGGAATGTCAGGGATCCCAGATTGTACCTCTTCTTGCTGTAAACATAGGAGTTTCCCTGATAAACTCCTGCTGCTAAATAAACATGTGAAGCAGCAGTTTATGTGTTGTATTGGAAGTAAAATGTTGCAATGAGAGAAAATTTAAAAGAGAGGTAGAAACAAATGCTGAGCAGATGGAAGAGATAAAAGACCAGATAGTTTGTGAAAAGCAGCTTGAGAACAGAAAGAAGGAGTAAGCAGTCAGGTGGAGGAAAACAGGTTAGAAGTGGCCAGAAAAGTAGCTTCTGAAATACTGTATGGTGGTACTGGTGTGCAGTGGGAAAGATGGAGAGCAGAGACTACTCAGGCTGTTCTGTAACAATAAAAGGGAGCTTGGAATAAAATCAAGGACTTGGCTGTAGGAAAAGCAGAGTCTCCTGGAATATGAGATAACTGTGAATCCAGAGGGTATGGTCTGCTCCATAAAGAACCACCCTTGGTGTGTTCAGGAAACATGCCTTGAGTACAAACCCGAGTAGCTTCTGTTGCAGAGTGATAAGAGCAGCTGTCAGCAGTGGTTTCTGTTCAGGCTGACTTCATTGAGGCCTGCTCCTGCCAGTTAGTGAGGAAGGAGCTAAAGATAAAGCAGGGAAAACAGAAAACAAAAGGTGAAATGGGAGGGAAACAGTGAGCAGGCAGAAGAGGATGGGGTACAGCGTGACACCGTGAGGGATCATGCAGAACAGATGGATTAAGGAAGCATAAGAAAGCATAAAGCTTTATGTGCTGCAGGGAAACTGATATGCAATTAGCAAGGCCATGCACAAAACTAAACAAAGTGGAAGAAAAGGAGGAAGAAACCCAAGGAGCTCCTGGCATGTGAGGATCTCAGCTATAAAAACCTTACAGTGTATGCCTTCACAGAATAGGTAACAGATCAGAAGTCTGGATCTGGCTGTTTGGGAAGCAAGTGTCAGTTTTTCAGCCTACAGCAGGAACCTTATGGGGAGACTTTACAGCACTCACTCCAGCTCTCTTCTGACCTAAGAAATAGGCTTGGCAAGAATTATCAGAAGTCAGTGAAAACCTTAATCTTGACTTCCACTTTGTTATAATTTCTATAATTTTTTTATTGTGTGGAAACAGAGCTGTTGCTTGCTTAAGACCACAATGAATGCATCATCTTTAGTGGTTTCAGAAATACTTGAGAGTTTGCAAAGATGAGAAGAGAGTAGAACTTGAGATATGGTTTTTGTTACAGAGGAAAAGGGGCTGTAGGAATCCGCAGTAAAAATGTTCTGAGGAAATGGCTTATTTTGTGAAAATAGTAATTTGATAAATATCTTTTCCTTCATATTAATTACATAGAATACAAAGCAAAATGACAGTAGAAAACTGTATCTTGTAAGACCCCACATTTATCTAGCAATAGTAAATGTATAATAAGTATTTTTTTGTTTCAGTTTCCTACAGGCTAAAGAAGAATTGAGGCAACTTAAACTTCCTGGATTTATGTATAGTGATGTTTTCCAACTGGCTTCTTCAATACCTTATTTCAGTATGGAAGATGATGAGTGTTCAGAAGAAGGAGTACATCTTATAGTTTGTGTCCATGGCCTAGATGGTATGCTGGGAAATGTGATGTTGTACAAGAAAGCAGTTCAGATTACCAGTGAGATTTTGCTTTGGTCATTCAAGCTCTGAACTGAACACCTGAAATAGGTTCAGTGGAGGGAAATGGTAATCTGAAATTGTACTGCTACATTTGGCAATGTGTTTTCTGTCTTTAATAAAACTTCCCTTCTCATAAATCTGTTTAATGCCACAGTTCACATCAAGTGCATCTTTCAGTTTTTTATGTCGTAAAGGAATTTGTGCATGTTGTGGTAATAGAATGGAGTTACTGACAAAACTGTTTTCTTTATAATTGCTGTCTTGTCAAGAAAAAAGAAATATGTGCCTCTTATTAGGAAAAAGAAATAGTACATGTAAAAAACACAGTCAAGTGTTTATGAAGTTTTAAAAGATTAAGTCACTGAATCACAGTGTGGTTGAGGGTGAAGGGGATCACTGAAAATTGTCTCGTTCAACTTCCTTGCTCAGAGCAGAGTCTACAGCAGATTGCCCAGGATGCAATCCAGCTGGGTTTTTGAATATTTCCAAAGATTCTACTTTGGTAGAAGTGAAAAAAACCTCTTTTTAATTGAAAGGGTTATAAAAGTCTAAGTAGCTTGAATATATTAATCTGCTTTTAGTTCAAAGAAACAATTAAGAAACAATATTAAGAAACAATATTAAGAAACAATAGCCCCTCTAGCTTTTGTTCCTTTTTGAGACACTTGTTAAATTAACAATGTAAGGAAACACAAGAGGGCAGTAGAATAGAGTATTGGACTGCACCGACACTACACAGGCACCTTGTTGATTTTTCAAATTCCTAAGTTAAAAAAACAAAATAATGGCATAGTTTTTCTTTCCTCATTTGGGCAGAAAACAACCTTTGTTAAGTACTTTTAAAAACAGGACTCAGAGGTATTCCCTCTTACTAGTGTAGATATTCTCATGCTATCTCATGCAGCACAAAAGTTAATTTGACCAAGAAGCCTGTTGTTAAAAAAACATGTGTTTGAAGCCTTAGGAAAGTCCACATAGTTAGAATTTTCTTATGAAATGGCAAGCTTATACAGGCTATTTCCTATGAATGACAGATGTAAATAAAAATCCTGAAGGCAAAAAAGGCTACCCTTTCTTCAAAAACATCCATGACTACTGATGTGGAAAAATCTTCAGGATACTAGTTAAACTAGCACTTGTTGTTTTGGGTACCACAGTATCTAAAAGTATCTTTATCTGCTGATTGTTCACTCTGCCTTTTCATTTTATGAAATACTCCTTCACTGAATTCTTTAAGCTCACTTTGAGTTCTTTAAATTGCTTTATCAAAATTAATTAGGTTTCCAAGAATGTAATGTTCACAGTGCTATGTATCAGTTGGAGGCTAAGACAGAATCAAACAAGACTTCCTACATCCTTGCTTTTTTAAAAGTGTTTGCATCAAATGTCATTTTCATAAACCATTTTGTCACTTAATTTGACATTGTAGTTTATCTTTCAAAGTCCCACTGAATTTTAATTAGGGATCAGGCTATAATTAGCTGTGTTTAAATATAAAGCTGTGCCAGAGATTCATTTCAGTATTCTGAGTGCTTTTATTGCAAGTTAACTTTGCAGAATCCAACTCTTGATTGTTTTTCTTTTGAAGGTAACAGCGCAGATCTAAGATTAGTGAAGACTTACATTGAGCTAGGGCTGCCTGGAGGAAGAATTGAATTTCTTATGTCTGAAAGGAATCAGGTATTTTCCAACTAAAAAAGAATTTTTGTAAAACTATTAACAGTGTAAACCTTCAGAGATGTTTATTTAATTGCACTACTGTGATTACCACATTTTGTGTATTTTTATTGTATTCTCACGGAATCCATGATTTGATCTGTGCCTCGTGTCAAAGTAATTACAAAATCTTGTATGGTATTGAAGGTAAATATTTTAAGGGGTAACATTTGTTACTACCAATATGTTGTGTGTACTGCATCTCCTAAGTTCTCAGCATAAGCAGTTTGGATTGTGGATAAAATATGCTCAGTACTAGTGGTAAAAATGGTAATAGTGAAAACTGTTGGTGTGGCAAGAGGGGAGATGTGTTATTTCAGAGGATCTGAGAAATACAAAATTCCTGCTGCTTTTTCTTTTGTCAGCATTCTGCAAGATCTACATCATAACACCGAACAAATATCAAATTGCCTCTTGTGTTAAACTTTTGTGAATTTTATTATTTTCTTATGAATTAAACTTGCCAAAGCACAAAGGACCAATTTTTACTTTTTGTCTATGTGTATGTGTGTATTACATATTGTATTAGACATACTTCAGAGATGAACTAGAACAAAGTCTTGTCAGTGGCTCAAACAAAAGCTTCATTAAGTGCACTAGCATTTTTCTGGCAGTAGCTGCTGGGATGCTTTGTGAAACAGGCTGGGCAGGCACCAAGCCAGGCTTTCTCTTCTCTAGCCCTATAGTTTGTGTCAGTCAGCAGCTGTGAGACTTTCTGATTTGTGGATTCCACTGAGCCTAATAGCTGCTGACAGACTTTTTCTCCTAATGTTTTCTGATTCTTTTTGAATCTTTTTACTTCTGTATCCATAGCATACAGTTGAGATTAATTCTGTGGTTTGTATACATTAGTAATTCACTTGCAAACAAGGAAATGGAAGTAATTTACCTTACAGTTTGTTTTGGAAAAAATACTTGATAATCATTCCTCATTGCTTCAGTTTTTATCATTTTTTTATCACATATTTTATAAGCAAGTACAATTTCTCCCTCAAGAGGCAACTGAAGAGACTTAGTCCATTTATTATTTCTTACAATTAGATGTGAAAAGTTTCTGTTCTTCCATGGTACCCTTCCTGGCCCGCTTGAAACTTCTTGTCATTTAAACTGAATGATCAGAACTAGACAGGGCATTTAAGATGACAAAATGCTATATTGCTATTTTCTTTCCTTGCTTTCCTAACATGCTGATTATATGCAACACAGACGTGTAGATTATTGTTTGCATATACAGTTAGGGCTGGTTTTCTCTGTGTAACATTTGTTTGCATTTCTTGCCATTTTATCACCCAGGCATGCAGTAGTATAAGATTCTTGTGAAATTCTGGTTGGTTCTAGATTTGACTACTCTGGATATTTAGGTTTGTCTACAAACTGGTTTTTCATCTCTTTCTTTCCTTTCCCAGATCATTTACCAATGTTGAACACTACAGATTTTAGCACAGATCCTTTGGAACTTGTGTTGAAAAGTTCTAGGCAGGCTTTGCCTATCTCTTTTAATTTCTTACTGCTGATCATTGGAGAGAATCAGCTATGAACTGAGGATAAGGCCTTAAGGATTTTGTTTGATTGTTTCCTTTTGATTAACTGGTATTACTGTAGGCTGCTGTTGCAGTAATTAACTCATCTCTATTTCATGGGCAGTGTGATAAAATTCTGAACATGCAGTTTGGTCTTGTGTTTCACTACAGCTAATCTTAAGTGTAGAGAACAGCTTAGAAGTAAGGCTGGGTGTATAATGTTAAGATTTGTTTTGGTGTTTTAGAAGAAAGTAGTCTTACAGTAAAATGTGTATCACTTTATTCCGTGTTGCAAGAAAATGACATGAAAATTTTATAGTAACTAGCTGTAGTGTTTGTATTCAGAGTTAATATCAATGCTTTTATTTGTGTGCTGTTGATCAAAACACTGGGGAGTAAGAATTCAGACTGAATGCAGAATGTATATTGCTGCATTGGAAAATACAGTTATTATTTTTTATTTCTTTTATTTTACAGAATGATACCTTTGCTGATTTTGATTCCATGACAGATCGCCTTTTAGATGAAATTATACAGTATATACAAATTTATAATCTACCCCTTTCAAAAATCAGGTAATATCTGTTCTATACTATTTACAGAAATAAACCTAAAACTAGAGCCCTGGGTTGTTTTAAACTGTGATGCTCAGGAGCAGGTCAAAAGAGAGATGAGAAAAAGCAATTTGGGATGGGGGAGGAGTAGGGGAAAGGAGGACAATGGAGAGAGAGGGAATTGCCAGATGAAGGAAGACTGAACAATGTTGTAAGCTCATCTGCTGGTGATTTTAGGGCAGAGGTTAAGTATTACATTTAAGGGATTGCTGCCTTGTGCTTCCACAAATTCTGCATTATAGAGTACTGCAGAAAAAAAAACATATTTTGAGAAAGTCAAAGGAACCTGTAATAGCACTATGCCGGGATGAAGTTAGCTTCCTTCTGATTCTATAGTCCCTTCACCCACTATGACATGGCAGACTGTCTTGTCACTCCTACAGGGCACTTTCATCTTACCTGTGACATTGAAGGGCAGCTGCATGAAAATATATTTCATTATTTTTTATGTTTTCTGATTGTTTCATCTGCTAAAGAACATGTTTTACATCTTATTAGAGGGCTCACCACAGTCCATGCTCTCCTGTTTTCTTTTACATTTACCTCCAGGGAATGCCGGTTGCATTTATTTTTTCAAACTAGGGTTCACCATTTGGGCAGACTACCTTACAAACTCAGCAGTGTTGCTGGAGTTAGCTCATCAATAGATGAAAGGACCTAATTCAAGCCTGACTTTATCAATTTGTTTAGGCACCTTCAAATTATTCATCCAGAAGGTTTTTTGACTTGCTGGTCACATGTGTTTCTGACAAGTGCGTGCATTCACATGTGTTTGGTAGGCCTTGTTCAGCTGGAGGAAACATCTAAAACATTTAAACAAAATCTCACTATTTAAACAAATGTTTCTGTTTTGAGATAGGCAAGATCTGACATGCTGAATTTTATCTAAACTGTTGATTTGAAAATTTAAAAAGCACTGTGTGATCATACCTTCGTTTGACAGGCTACATGGTGTAGCATACCCCTTGTAACAGCCTTGGTCTGGGAGAGATCTGTAACCCACCAGCATACACCAGGATCTTCTCTCCCATGCTGCTGTCTGAAGGCTGTAATGAGCAAACCCACCCACTGATCTTCTCATTGTTTATACCTGAGAACTGAACTCTTGTTTGCTTTTGGTTTGCTTCTCTCATAAGACTTTGGATTTGTAAATATTCTTCACTTTTATTTGTTACTTGTCATTTGAAAGAAAAAAACAAACCTAGGAATTTTTATTTTAGTTTCCTTTTTAAGGTGTGTACTTGTTTTGGGCCCTACTGAAGCTGAAGTTTTCATTTCCCAACTTAAGCTTTTCTGATGAGAAAGTTTACATGAGAGAGCTGTTAGAAGGACATGTGCCTCTATGCAAGGCCTTGAAGGGCCAACCCAGAAAGCCTGGGAAAGTACTGATGAGAAATGCTCTGCTCAAGAAGCCAATGCTTTCCTGCCTCATTTTGGTTATGCCACTGTAAAAAACAGCCCTTGTAGTAGTTATCTGTGGTGTCCTGAATGATGCTGGTTTCTTTCCAAAAAATCTCCCCATCTCCTAAAGGAAGTGTTCTCTCTATGAGTGTTGCTCCATAACCAGTCAAAATAGACATCAGTCTCCAAATTTGTGGTTTTGTATGGCAAAAAAAGCCAGCATCCTAAGATGGTCAGATTCTGTCTTGCTTAAGCAGTTGGACATCAGCATCCCAGGCTTCAGTATAAGGACAGTAATGTTCCTGGTGGGAGTTCCAGCTTCCTTGGCCTTGGGTCTGGATAGATTAATTTCATATTTCTATATGTCCAGTTGGCACATATGCTCTTTTGTTTGTTTCCCATTTACTCTTTTTTCCCTCCCATTGTCTGTTATCCCTAATGCTGACTTTTTCTCCTAAGTTACACAGCTGTGCTCCTGCAGTGACCATTAATAGATCATTGGGGACCTCTGCCATATGATACCTGCACCTACAGTCATACACACCACACCTCATTCTGGTGATTCACTGCTCAGGCCACAAAGAATAACTACTTGTTATTAATAGAAACTGTAGTAGAACTAATACAGCTTTAGACCTGACTTGGTAGTTCACTGGCAGATGATTGTTGTCACAGCTTAAATAAATCAAAATCAGCTCAGGTCAAGATAGGTCCAGAGATGTTCTGAGGTTCTGCCTTGTATTTGGATAAATGCAGAGTCTCATGCTCTCAAGTAATGGTCAAATTCTACTTACTGTGCTACGTTCCTGTACTGAGAAAAGACACTCCCTGTACCACTGGCATAGTGTCAGCTTCAGTAAACATTTTTGGTACCTGCAGAGCTAATACCAGCTATTGCAGCAATTCACTAACACATTCCTTCATCTCTCAACAAAATCTCTGTGCTCACAACAAGCATGGAGCAAGCATGAGCTGGAAGCTTGATTCAAAATAAATGCAATTTGCTTTATAAAAGAACTGTTTAATAAAGAACCACAGGAGGCTTTAGGTTGAGGGGACATCTGGAGGTCGTTTGGACCAGTCAAGCTAATGCCACCATCAAAGTTAATGCAACTTTGAAGTGTGTCAAACTGCTCAGTCATACCCATTCCAGTTTTAGGTATCTATGAGGATGGAAGTCCTGAGGTAACCAGGCAGCTGGGGAATAAAGCACCTGCTCTTAGAGGGTAGTTTCAGAAACCATTTTGCACATGCAAGGTCTTACGTGAATTTCCGATGACTTGCATTGGACTCTGACCTCAAGCAGATTAATCAGCTTGTCATCCTCCTCCCTAAGTAACATTGGCTCATAAAAAAAACAACGAAAGTTTTTAATGCTATGCATATATTAAATCATCTGTTTGTTGTTTCAGCACCTGATTGATTATGAATCTTAATTGATTTTCTTCCTTCCATGAATTTTTATAGTTGGACAGGATTTTTGTTTATTGGCACAGAATAATGAGGTTTTCCTGTGTTTGATGTTCTAGTATGATCTGAATTGGTAGACTTGTATCATAAAGCATGTATAAAAACTGTAATTCTGTTAACTTCAGTGTGTTAATGATATATTTAGAAGATAGTAATATTGCCACCTAGTGTTCATTGCTTTTGCAGAGCATCCCATAAGTAAGATGGATTGCATTCCTGTTTTACACTTTCAAGACCCTATTTGAAGGATTTTCCTTTTCCTCCCCTTTTTGATTTGAGCAATTTTTAAAACCTTTCTCTATTAAAAAAAAAATTTAAGGCTTATTATGGGTTCACCTAATTATCTGAATTGGATCACAATATATTACTGTAACCTTTATTATATTTCTAAGGCTTTTCAAATTAACTACAAGTGTTTAGTCTTTGAGGTACATTCACACAGCTGATTGTGAGCTCCCAGTTTTCCTCAAAATGGTTCTTCCATGTTTCTGAAGTTTTGGTTAGGTATGCCTGTACTCTTAGGGATGATAGAATTGATAGATGGATTGCTGCTTTTTCACAGAAAATGCCCTATGGTACAGTATAAGAGTTTCTTATCCCCTTATGACTTCTAGTAAATACTGTCTGAACTGTAGGAGAAGTGTCAAGAGTGTATCTCTGCTAGTATTCAGATCTTCTTTAGAAAACAATCTGTTTTACTCAAAAGCAGTTACATTACACAGATCATCTTTGGGATCAACTCAATTTCTGTGTGCATTTACTTGTTCTTAAAGAAATCTGTGTTTTTATTGTTCTTGTGTGGATTCTTATGATGTCCTCCAGTGGAATAGTTTTAAATTTTAGTATTCAAGAGAGCAGCTCAGTGTTTTGTTTCGCAAATGCACTGCTGTTGTGCTGACACCACAGAGGATTCATAATCTTTCATTTCAAAATTAGTTAGGCAAATATAGCAAGCTCAAGCAAAGGATTTCTCATACAAATAATATTGGAAATCTAGTAGTAAAAGGAACTGAGAAGAATATACATGCATGCTTAAACAATGTATTACTAATGTACAAAATCTCCTTTTCTGTTACAGAAATGCATAATTATTTCCAGGTTTAGGAGTTCTGGGTGGTTCTGCCATTCTATAACCAATTGTTTGAACTTTTTAATTTACCTTTAAATTGGTATTTTCCAATTTTTAAACAGTCAAGTAATCTTTTAGCACTGTATTTTACACAGATGTTGCAGGAAGCTTTGTTTTAGCCACTTTTGTTGATGAATGTAGTGATACAGAGCAGACAGGAAGGATGATCCTAGAGGTATAATACTGTAGCACGTATGTGATCCAGCAGTGATAGTTCTACTGTACATAATTTTGGATGGTTTTCTGTTTTCACCATATCCTGGGGTTGCATCTGTAATGCAGGAATGTACTTTTTCCTTCTAACTTTGTGAGTCTGGTCTTCTTTAAGTCAGTGCCTAGTCAGGTGTGGGCCTGATCTCAGCAGGGATCTGTAAGCATAATAACTAGAATTGCTTGATTTTGTGGTGTCCATTTAAAAGAAATGCTTTATACAGGCTTGCATACAGTAAGCACCTCACAGTAAGTAATATTTATCTTTAGATACAAGAAGGTAAAGAGTTCCATCTGTCTTTCCCTTAAATTGTTTAACCAGGGAAACATCTAAAAGTATGGTTGTCCTGACAGAGACATATTCTCCAATTGCTTGCTCAAACTGATAATCACTTCTTTTGGTCAGTCTGCTAAGCAGATCTGAGGTGGTGCATCTGTTTTTAAATAATCAGGTTCATTTAAGCCCTATTAGAACTACCTTTGGAATCTGTCTCCACTAGATTGTTTCAGGAATGCTCATACATTTATCATATTGAGTGCCATCACATGCCAAAGTAATGATGATTTCAGTCATGCATGGCTCATAAAATATTTTCTTAAAAGCTGGTGCTAAGGGAAATGAACCCAGAAATAATCTTGGAATTGGGTGATAGATGCTGGTGGAAGGATAGTTTTGTTTTGTTTGCCTTTCAAAAATTCTGTATTAAATATTTCTGGAGGAGTTCAAAACATGTTTCTAATGAGCTTGTGGAGCTTGAGAGACATGGACAAGCTATGCGTCCTGAATGACATAAAATACAGGTCTGAATGGAAACCTTTCATTAATTTTTTCTTATGCTCTTTTAGCATTTCACGACACCAGTTGTCTTTTTCTCTGTAAAAAAAAAATCCTGTTATAAAATTCCATGTTCTATTGCTTTTTCTCTTTAACAGCTTTATTGGACACTCACTGGGTAATTTAATAATCCGTTCAGTGCTTACAAGACATCGATTTAAGTATTACCTCAACAAACTTCATACCTTCCTGTCTCTGTCTGGACCACATCTTGGTACCCTCTACAACAGCAGTGCTCTTGTTAATACAGGTGAGTATTATTTTCAGTAGCTTTAGTTTAGGGGAAATCTTGTCTTTGAAATGAACTTAGCGATTTCATGTGGGGTGCACATTTCTGCATTACTGTGATTGTGACAAACTGCATATTTCACTGTCGTAAGCAGAGAGAAGGGTTATAAAAATAAAGTATCAATAAAAGGATGTGCAAAAGGAGATTGGCTTAAGTATTTTCCAGTATATTTGGGTTAGATTTTCTGTTGCAGCATAAAAAAATTCCAGTTTTAATCTGTTGAGCTGAATTTATAATAAATTGAACTTGAATATACTTAATCTGCCAAACAATTATATAATATACATTAAAATAATTCTAAACTATTGTGTCTTTTCTCTCTCAAAAATGCCTTACAACCTGCAGTGTGTTTCTGCAGATGTGCATGGCGAGGGAAGCAAGATTTCCTGAAAAGTCAGTTAGCCACCTCTTATTATTATTGACTCATAAAGAGAAATAGTACCCAACAAAACTTTCTCCTATGGCATTCCTGTGAGAAGATTCTGCTTCCTTTTTCCAAGTTACATTTATTGAGTTCAGTTCAGAAATTGGAGAAGTAATGCCTGTTGTTTTTTGAACATCAAAATGTTCTAATATGATACAAATTATTGAAATAGAATGTGTATATTCTGGCTAACATTACTGTATTTACACTTTCTGGAAGTTATTTTTTGTGGGCAGGCATGTACATTAGTTGAAATAAAGGCCTTCATGCTTCATTGTGTAAATAAACAGGAAAGAAAGAAAATGAAAATTTAAATTGTTTCTGAGTTTGACAATGCTTACATAAAAAGTAAAATTAACATCTGAGAGACTGTTATGAACTTTACATACTATACTTGTGTTTAATTAGTTTTCATATTTTATTGTGGATCCATACTCATGTTGTACCTAACAATGCAGGACTGTGGTTTATGCAGAAATGGAAGAAGTCTGGTTCTTTACTGCAACTGACATGTCGAGACCATTCAGATCCACGACAGACATTCTTATATAAACTTAGTAAAAAAGCAGGTAAGCTTTTTAATGCTTCCTATCTCTTAAAGGCAACTGTGTATAAATGTAAATATAAACCTAAAGAAAAACAACTTATTTTCAAAAAGCTCCTGTTTCAGTTTTAATATTTAAGAGTTACTTAAGTCCTGTATTCTTCAAGTAAAGTAAACAGTGAACCATTTCTGTTGCAGAGGTAGGATATTACTTTGAGACTTTCCTTCCTAGTTAATGAGCAGAGCTTGACTGCAGCCACTATACCAATAGATAAATAGGGCATTGTTAAAATATCTATCTATGAGCCACTGGGTGAGTCCAGTACATTCATACACATTTAGGATTATCTGTTCCTGTATATGCCTTTCTTATCTATACTGTAAGTCTTTTATTACCTCATTAAGATGGTCAGGGAAAACCAAACCTTATTTTCATAAAGGAAGGAGAAGTTGAACCTAGCATAATAGCTAAATCCCCAATTAGATTATTTATACTATATCATTCATACTGTTTTCTCTGGGTTGAATATCCTTATTTCAACTGTTGGCCAAGAATGTGATTTGCCAGTGGGTAATGTGCCAGCAGGGGGGTAGTTTTTGACAGATGTATGTGAAAGTGTGTCAGTCAAGCAGTTGTGGAGCCAGAGATGCTTGTGCTCTTTTGTGAAAAATCCAGGCACACTTCTGGATCAAAGTATTTCTAGGCTGTTACAGCTGGAATTTTGTCAAAAGCAACTAATTACAAATATATGGGCAGGCTGACATATAGCTCTTGAGGTGCTTGGAAGAAGGACTTAGAAGAAGCAGAAAATAATAAGGAAGGAGCAAAAAGAAAAATTGTAAGATAGGAATATTGATCAAGAATTTATTTTAGAAATACTTGGGGTTTTTTCCCCTTCAGAATCTACCACAAAGTGATTTTGTTGATGATACAGTAATATTTAAAGCTGAATTGTTATTTAAAGGTGAACTCAATCTAGTCTTGCTGTCTTTCTTTGAAAAGAAATGTTGGAATATAAATAGACATTATGTGAGAAGTTACACACTGGATGCTGAGTAAGACTGTGGGACCCCTGCTAAGACACAATCAGATTAATCAATCAGTTGGCTTTAAAAAAATTCATATTCCATGGGTTTTGTGTGTATGTATCTCAACACAGTTAGACACTGTCATTGGAGTACTATTGTCTGTTGTAGAAATGTGACACATTTTCTGATGGCAGAACTTTATTTGACAGGATTTTTGAAAGACCTGCATAGCATTGTCTGAAGAGTCATAATGTGCATTTCAGACTTTGTTCACCATAAATGGTAGAAGGAATATAAAAGTCTCCAGGCTCAGTTTTTTCTTTCCTGCCAGAGATGGAAAGAGCTGTATTTTGGGCCACAGACTCAGCTACTCCATCTTGTTTCCTGGTCCTTCAGTGAGGTCAGTGTAAGGGAGAGGGAAAGGCTGAGGGAGACAGGAGAAAGAGATGTTAAAAAGTAATGATTTTAAATAAAGAGAAAAGAAAGTAAGTTTTATGCTTCCCTCATAGAGAAGGAAGAAAGTTTTCCTTTGAGGGGTGAGTTAATATACTGTATGTACAATGTAGGTGTTGGTGCCTTTAACTCTTGATATCTGTACAAGGCCTGCTTCTGTCCTGCCATCTCTCTCTTGACTCAGTGGGCATACAGTATTGCCTAGTCTTGACTCTCAGACACAAGGTGAGAGGCATTTTGGGATTCCCCAGTTTGCACAATTCCTTTTTTCAGAATCTCAATACAGGGAATTTGTGTGCTGGTCTCAACAGTGATTCTAAACATAAGTCTTTCCAGAAGTCACTTAACCCCAGGGTACATGGAAGAGATCGACAACACTTTTGAGAAGTGTAGCCCTGAATTTGCAACTTCTGTTGATTTTTGTAATCATAGAGTTAAATAGGGGTCTAAAATGAAGAAACTGTTGCTGCTTAATGTGGTGTCTTCTTTGGACATTGGCTTTGCATCTGGGAAAATCTCTAATGCAGCAAAACCTAAAACTTGCTGTGGATCCAGCAGGTGGTGTCAAGGTCTTTGAGTGTCAAGGTCTCAGCTACATAGTTGTATGGTGGCTTGTGACAGATTTTAAATTTGCTGGAGAGCATACATGTTAAACACATCCTGTTACTTAACCCCAAAATGGATAAAGAATAGGTAAACAGTAAAATTCACTTATCTTATGAAATACCCTATATACTTTCTTTGCTCCTGCTGAAGGTTTTGATCAAACACTTATTCATAATGAAAGATTGATGATACTTATGTCTAAAATATGATATTCAGAAGGGGCTCTTCTAAGGCAAACTGTTTTCCTAAAGTGCTCCATTGTGTTTGGTCTAAAGCAGATGGGCAGCGCCAGAAATCTGCTGCAGCTTTCTAGAGAAAATGTAACAATTCAATGTCTTTAAGGGCTGTAACTCTGTCATTACTGGGGGTTCCTGCATTTGCATTGTTCTACTTTGAGCATGCTTGTTCAGGAATTAGGAAGCCTGGATTTAGTTATAAAGGTTTAATTATACTTCAAGGTTGTTTTGGGTGAATTCTGCACCTGCACTTGAGCTGGTTAAGCCTTACAGTGAGGCAGTGCCTTAGAGAGGCACCTGCACTAGGTGGGCTCTGTCATGTATGTGTTGGTCTAGGCACGAGTTCTAATGCAGCTGCTGTCTGAAACATCAGTGAACACAAGGCACCATCCATCTTTAGGTGTCTCTAAGCCATGTGGAGGCTTTGCTCTCTTCTGTATCGCCAGGAACCAACCACTGTATTCCCAAGAAACAAGATGAAGGTTTGAACCATACTCAGTTTAATGAGAAACTCTAAAACTGAGCCATGGCCATGTCTATTAAATATGTACAGAGGAAAGGCTGGTACCAAACTACTCATTATTTTGTAGCTCTACATGTCAAAATTGGTTTTTCTCTCTTTTTGTGCAAGATTCTGTAATAAATTAGTGCCAAACATCAATTGTAAAATGTTTAATTATTCAGTAACAATAGATGAGAGGATTTGCTATAAGTGGTACCTTTTTTCTTGTAGGTCTTCATTACTTCAAAAACATTGTGTTAGTAGGATCTCTGCAGGATCGTTACGTTCCTTATCACTCTGCTCGCATTGAGATGTGTAAAACAGCTTTAAAGGATAAACAATCAGGTAATAAATATCCACAAAATAAACAAACCACTCAGGTTAAAACCTCACACATATCAATCTCCTCCCATTTAATTCTAGCTGCTTAACTGAGGCATCTCTATTATGTGTTAGAAACTTTGGGCTTACTTTGTAGTAGCAGTAGAGGGAGAAAATCCACATGGAGGCTGACTTGCTTTCTGTATCTGTCCTGTTCTGTTACATGCAGATGGAGATGACACTGAACAGGTTTCTAGCTCACTGACTTTGCTGATAGTTAGGTGAGATAGACACAGCCCTTGATGTACTAATTCATGAACAGGGAGGACAAGTAATTTTGATTCTTGAGGATATCAAATTGTAGCATCAAGCCCTGGGCTGTATTTAGCTGTGGCTTAATAACAGCCCTGGAAAAAAGGCTGTAATTTTCCATAATCAGTTAGGGTCAGTTGCTGTACTTACTGTTTAGATATCCTAGCACAATTGCATTCTAGTATTATATATTGACAAATAACTTTTATATAATATAATAAATTAATACTGATCAGTACATTCTCACTATAAATGTACAAATACTAAAATGCATAGTTTCAAATTATTTTTCCAAAATTTCTAGAGGAAATTAAATTTTCTTTACATTCTATCTTAACAGAACCACAGCCTAACACATTTCATTACTTCTCTTACTCTGAAATATGTTCATTCTGAGTTCAAGGTCAAAGAATTGTGTTAGTTTCTGGCAATTCACACAGTACAACTTTTCTTTTCCTCTACAGGACCAATTTATGCTGAAATGATCCAGAACCTGCTTCTGCCAGTTCTTCAAAACAAGGAATGTAATTTGGTTCGTTATAATGTAATTAATGCATTACCCAATACAGCAGATTCTCTCATAGGGAGAGCTGCACACATTGCTGTTCTTGATTCAGAAATATTTTTAGAAAAATTCTTTCTTGTTGCTGCCCTGAAATATTTTCAGTAGAGAAAAGCATTGTCGGAGACTTGGTTATTACCTCATTAAAAGATGAATTCAAATAATGTGTGGTGTTTAAGTATAGCTGCAGCTGTATTTTAAGAGATATTTATACTTTTTATATGGAAGATAATTTATATCATCCACACTTAGGGCTTTTTAACATCAACTTTACTTTCTAGGTAATGTGACTGTGCAATATTTTTTTATTTTGTTCTTTTTACTTTTCTATTACTTTTTCTTAATTTTGGGTACCTAATTATTTGGAGATTAAAGCACAGTGTGTACTTTTGTTTGGTTGGTTATTGGCTTTCAGACAACAGAAGTCGATGTTACTTGGCTACATTTTACAAGAGGCTTTAGATGCCAAAAATAAATTGGATTTTAAAATTCTAACAATGTCTTACGTGTTCACTTGTTGTATTTTAGCACTGTAGGAAGTTTAACTGGAAACACAGTGAGCTGCTAAAATACTGGACATTTGAAAATTACTATATCTGCTACAGCTTAACAGTTTTCTACAAAATCATTACTGTCATTGTTAAATGTGTTATGCCTGTGGGAATACATTTTCTGCTGATCTCAAAAACATGTTAGTTTACATACTCAAATTTTAAGACTGGACTTTTTGTTTTCAGAATTAAATGGCAACTAAGGATATTGAATGTTCAGTGATAGCTGCCTTCAAATAATTGGGGTTTTGCAAACTGTATTAAGATGGTTCCTTACTCTGTCAGTTCTTCAGATGAACATGGACAATTTTACGTGGACTTCCTTGTATATACTTAAAATAAGTAAATGTTATAAATTTCTGCAATACTTTTATGAATTTAAACAATTTTTAAATATTGTTAAAATGTTTTATTGACTATAAAGTATTGTAAATATAAATCAATACATCTTCAAATGAGATTATTGTAAACTTTACCTGTTTAGTGACACAGATAAAATTTTTTGATATACAGGAATGTTGAAGATCCGACTTTCTACTGGTGCTGAATAGCATTGTTTGGTTTCTTCTTCCTTCCCTTTTCTCTGTTTCAAACAAAAGTTCACTAAAGGTGGGGGAAAAGTTATATGTGCATTCACTAATTGTACACTAATTGTAATGAACATTTTTTGAAAAATATAAATTTGTTGTATAATGCATGTTTATTTTTAGCATTGTGTTATTGCATCTGGTGTTAATAAAATGAACAAATTACTCTAATGAAAGCAATTAAAGAAACTGAAATGTTCTGCTAATTACCAAAATTCTGGGGAGGCTTTTTGTATATAATTAATAATTTTGTACTTTTGAAATTAATATAGCAATAATAGTTGAAGTGATTCTATATATATGAAATTTCTTTAATAATAGATGAAATGATATTGCATTGGATATGGAATGTTGTATAATTGTCTTTGTAATATATAGGGGGAGCTCCCTATAATTTAAAAGATGCTGAAATGAGTATCTGAGCATCTACAGTTCAGCACTGTATACACTGCAGAGTATTTTTTTAGTGTTGTGTTAGGCAAGTCCTTATGACACAAAGATATCTTTAATACATTCTCACTATAAAAATGCCTATTTTTGTTTTTAGTTTTGTATTATGATGTTGCTGTTAAACTCTAAATGTTTAAATTATGTTCTTGTATCTCAACTGTCTTTTATTTAACATTATTATTGGATTTGGCTACTGGCTCAACTTTGAATAGCTGTTGAAGGGAGCTGAAGTTACAAAATGTTCCTTGATTCACAATTCAGACTTTAAACTTTTCTGTTTAAGATACAAGTATTTAAATGGTTCTGTCACTATTGAAAAATGTCTGTCTTGCTTTCTGTCTCTGGAAATCAGAACATGTAAAGCATGCCTTTGTGATCAGGAAAGCTAAAGTATCATGACAGAAATATCCACTTTTTTTTCTTTATCTTTTCTTTTTTTGGGGGGGCAGTGGGTTGGTAATGTAACAATAGGTCCTGTCTATTTAAAGCAGTTTGAATTAGGTTTGTTCTTTGAGGAAAATGGATGGTGCAGGACATCATGTGATATTTATGCGTAAGTATCACTAGGAACAGGGTATTCATTCTCTCTTCCTTAGTTTTTATTGCCTACTCCATATGTGGTGTGGTAGCCCTCTCAGTACTGTAGCTGTTGTGAGGGCTGTTTGACATCCCAAAGTCCCCAAGGATGTGCCATCTGACCACAGGGAGAGGCATGATGACCCCAACATGTCCTTGAAGCTTAGGAGGTTCACATTCACTCACAGAAGGTGTGGTCACTTGCAGTTGCTCCCTGAACAACACATGCAGGCTGGGATACCGTGGGCAACTGTGCATGTGTCGCCTGGCATTTCCCCCTACTCCTGCAGTGTTCCCAGACTGAAATGCAGACCTGTGTATACATAAGTCAGTGTCATCTGATGCAGCAGAAGCTCCAAAGTGCTGCTACTCACCATCTCACCACTCTTCTGTTTGAATGAGAGCTTCATCTTCCTTTAGAGATAGTGACCTCTCCTTCATGCAGGTATCCTGCAGCTGCTTCAAAGAGAATTGTGCTGCTTACAGAATGAGAGGTAAGAACTGAGGCCTTAACATTCCTTTAACTGTCAGTCTCTTGTTCCCTGAAGGCAATAGGCTGGTACTGTTACTTCAGAAAGCTCTCAGTGATGTAATGAGGAGATCACTGCATAAAATGACATAGTGTCTGAACCTCTGTTTCCATGTTCTGCATATAAATTAATTCCTTGGGTTGTGTTTGAATCCTTGATACAAACTCAACTTTCTCTCACTGTAAATCTAGGCATTGCAACAACTTTGGAAAAAGAGTTCATATTATACTGGAAATCACCAGGATTTGCAGCAGAACCAAGAGATTTGACATTGATGGAAAACTTACTCTGTAACCACGAAACAACCTTGATTCCAAGCTGGTTGTATTTGCTTAGCCCTGACCAGGTGTGGTGTTCAGATAACCAAGGTTCTTGACGTGGTCTCAGAGGCAGAGGGGGCATTCAGGCAGTATCAGTACTGCCCAGGACAGTGCTGCTTGTGGTGCTTTCCAGGTAGTCTCCAAGACCAGTACATCTGGCTCATCTGAACTGACCTGCTGCAAGCTTTGTGCTAGCTGTAAGTCTTTCATTTCTTTTATCCCCCAGTTTTTAGAACAGCAAAGCTAAGTACAATATTGTTTCTGTCATCTTGCAAAGGAAGCTGCAGTGCAAGAGATAAATGATCAGTAAACAGAGGAAGGAAAACAAGAAAACAGTCCATTTAATCACAAAGTAGAAAATTCCTGTGGTGGATGCTGCAGTTGTTTTTACCAGTGTTAGGATTTATTACCTCCTTAGCCAAAAGATCTAGAAATGAATAATTCAGGAGTTACAAGTGAATTTTTACAGCAGTACAATAAAGATGAGAAATATGTTTTGATAACAGTTAATTTTTAGGTGGATAAACAGTACCTCAATAGTCTTTCACTGCTATTTCATTCTTATCATTTGAAATTCAACATGCTTGTACATATGATGTATGCACACATGTATGATTTCTCATGGCATGTGTTAAGCAGTTTAGGAGCACAGCTTACTTGGTGTCTGCAGACAGCTTGGTAAGTTTTTTTAAGGGAAGGATTTCGTGTTTTTATTGTACTGAAGACATAAATAATAATTTCTCTTGAACTTTGACAAGATCTGTTTAGGTTTTCTCCTTGCTGCTTTCAGGCACAGCAATTTTTTCTGCATTTGTCTTTATTTTCTCTCATCTAGAGGCCCAGCATCTTGCTGTTAGAATAAAGGAAAGGTTTACCATTATTTTCAGTCTCTAATGTCTAATTAACCATGTTATAAAAGGCTGATAGAGAAAATGTCACTCGTAAGGCAGTTAGTTAATTACTTTCAGTGTGTAGGCATTGCCAGATGTAGCTCCAATAAACTCCAGGAAGTGCTGCTGCTCTTTAATTTACCAAGATTTACTTTCTTAAAGCTTTCAGATGTGAACAAAAAATGCTATTTTAGATTCAGATCTCCAAGTTATCATCTTCAGGTTAGCATTTGTGGATAGTGAATTCTGTTTTATCTAAGAACACTGTCAGCTGGAGAGGTTTAAAAGGTGACAAAAAGCAAAAGTTAGTATATTCAAAACATTAACTGTACTTAATTATGTACTTATTCATGGAGCGCCACTCCATGAACTCAGGTGTTACTTATCCCAGGGTTAGGTTTATACTGAACCTTAAAAGCAGCTTCACTGCCTGAACTCGGAAACTGCAACGACGCTGTCCGAAAGCATGAACACTGTGTGTACATCACTATGGTGTTAGCCAAAGTGTGTTACTGAACAATGTACAATTTTTTATTATTTAAAAAACCAACAAAATGAACAAAACAATAAAAAAACCCCTAGCTGGACTACACTACAGATTGAGGGGAAAACGGGTTCCTGCAGCGCTAAACTCTTCACTGCGTTGAAGAAAGAAGACGTCTTTTCTCTGCACCCCTAGACAAACGTGGAGCAGAGTTACAGCACATTTCTCCAGCATCTCCGTGAGCCCGTAGCTGCCTTCACCGGGACCGTGGCTCCCGGGGCGCCGTCCGTCGCTGTTTGCCGGGGCCGGGGAGCAGCGCGGGGCACGGGGCGATCGTGAGGCCGCTGAGGCAGCGCTGCTCGGGGCCGCCTTCGCCGCCTGCCCCGGCTGGAGCCGCCGCCGCCGCCTTGGGCGCCTGCGCGGCAGCGCTGCCCGCCCCGCACGGCTCCGTCCCGGCCATGGCTCTGCGGCTGCTGCGCGGCGCGCCCGGGGCAGCGAGTAAGAGGCGGGCGGAGGGCGGGAGGGCCCGGGCTGTGCCGCGGAGGGGCCCCCGGCTCCCCTGCCCTTCCTCCCGCAGGAGCTGACGAGCGAGGGGACGGGGCGGGCGCCGCCCCGGGCTGCCGGCGCTGGGGGGGCTGGAGAGCGCCCAAGATGGCGGCGGGTGAGGAGTGTGGCGCACCCCGCCTCCTCAGCGTGGGGCCGGGGCTGTCGCAGCTTTCCCCGCACCTTCCGTGGCCCCACAGTTTCCCTGCTCTTAACCCCTTCCCTGCCTTCCCCCTCGCCCTTTCGATATTAATATTCTCGTCTGTCCTGTAAACCTGCTGCTGTCGGGCAACTCTGTTATTACGGAGGTTTTCTTGCCCTGTCGTTGCTTCGTTCTTATCGGCAGTAAAATGTTAAAAAGCAGTGTAAGGTTTGGAGAATAGCTGGAGGAAACGTGCTGTGGACCTGGAGGTTATTGCTCCGTTCCCTTCTCCTGAGGAAATTCAGGGAGTTTGTTTATGGAGAAGTCAGGCAGACTGGGTAACAGAGCCTGTCCCTCAGGCCTCAGCTTGGGCTCTTTGTTGGGTGTTTCCCTGTCGCCAAAAGCTGAGGTTCTGTGCTGCCATTGATACAATACACTAAAACCAGTGCACTGTATGTTCATGGAATTTTTGTTAGATGTTTGTGCTCCATTTGGCTGTCAGGTTCCTGGCAAGATGTGGCTAACGCTCTAATCCTCTGAGCATCCCGATGTGTTCCCAAATCCCGCTGCATGGATGGCTTTGTCAGGATAAATCACATGCTGTGGGCCACTTCAAAAGATGGAATATTGCTGCGCAGCAACTTTAAAGAATTGGTATTTTCAAGTTCAGTTATATAATTAACAATTGGTAGGGCATTGTGACACTGTGTAAAAGAGGAGGTAATCAAAGATCAGTTTGTACAATGTGGCTTACTAGTATTGATAGTTTATCTCATCTTTTTCAGAGATGTTTAATGTTGAACTTTTGTCACCTCTCTGTCAAGAAGAGTTTATTTTGGTCAAGAGCATCAAGTAAATCTATCAAGGAAAATGGGTTTTGCCTCTTCTCTAGTGACCGAGATAATACATTTCATACCAGTACCTTAATCTGTTTTTTATTTTAATTTGGACTAGAATACCAGCTATAATTGAATTTTCTTGCTAGCTTTTCTTTCTGGTTTACTGAAGAATGACAAGAAGCTTGGCAGGAGTAGAAAGACCCAATATTTGCAACAGATTGGATCCTTTACTGTTGATAATTTGTTACACCATGCTTTACTCCTTTGGGGCATTGGCAGCAGTTGGCAGACATAATACAGTTTGTGTGGCTGTAGGGTTTGATATTAAAAATGTGGTATTTTAAAATGAATGAGTATGCTGATTCTGGGAAGACAAGTGAGTTGGTAGCTGCTGTATATTTAGGCGAGTCAAGTTGTCAGTGCTTGAGAAGACTTCCTGATTCAATCTCCTTAGAAAAGTGGAATAATAGTTCTTTCAGGTACTTTGCACCCAGCTGGTACAGGGAGGATTTGTGTTTGAATCTTGCTTCTTAAGAAATGTCAGAACTGCTTTAGGCACCTGTCCACAGCCAAAATATTTTTAGTGGATAGTTTATGCTCACTGTGGACATTTTTGGCTTTTTAAACCAAACCGTTAGTAGGAGTTTAAGGAAAAAAAGTGAATGCTTTTAGTGAAAGCATTTGCATACACTTACATAATTGAACTTAAACATGCTCAAAGTTTTTCCTGCTTTTGACTACCAGCTGAATTATTTTACCATCCTAAGGGAAACCCAGCTATCTTCTGCTGACATTCTGGAAAACCTGTTACTAAGGGAATGTTTTATTTTTTTAAACTTTCCTTTGGGAAGGCAGAAGCTTTTTCTGACTAAAAAGCTGCTGGAAATGAGCCAAGATATGGAAATCAGCAGGTTTCTTGGGGGAGGTTAGGATTTCTCCTGGAAAACAGACTGTACTGGTCTATGCTAGCATAATTACTGTTTAAGAGTCTAAAATACAAGAAAGTAACAGCAAAGATAACTTCAAGCAGTTTAAAATACACTGTTAATGTGAACTGAGTTATACAACTAACACAATTTTGCCTACATCTGTTTCTAGGGCCAAAAATAATTATCTGTGCTGATTTCTTAGGTGTTCATGAGTTGATTGTTAAATAATTTTTAGAGTTTGTTTTCCTGCCTTCCTCTCCCTCATCCCTGAAGTAGTTTTTTCTCAGAGGTGTTCTGGACAGTCACAACATTGCTCAGTGTTAAACTCCCACATTTATGCTGCATGTCCATTTGCTTGATAGAGTCTTCACTGCTTTGGCACTCACGAAGCAGCTCCAGCTCTAAGCCAGGAGGGAGAGCTCAACCTGCTAAGCAGCCACTGAAGAAACCAAAGTTGCCAGTGGGGAGGTTTGATGAGCCAGAAGAGTCCAGTATGGAGAAGGAACCTCTGGAAAGTAAGTGATGTTTTACAGAATTGGAAGCTGTGTTTTAAAGGCAAGACTGCCAGATGCTGTGCTGGTGTCAGTTTAAGAAGGTGACAGACATTCAGCACTCTTTAGAATCATTTTCTAAGCTTACTGCTTACTGCTCTGAAAAACAAACCAGGGAGGCAGGGCAGTGGGCACAGCTGCAGCAAATGGTGCCCCAGGGGAGAAGAACCTTCAGAACAGCCATGGTCAGACATTGTAGCAAATCACACAGAGAGCCTGGGCTTCCTCTGCTCTTGAAGAGAAGCAAATTTGCCTGGGTGTCCTGACTTAGTGCCAGCCCTGCCTTTAGCTGGGGTACTTTCCATTAGAACAGGCTGCTCAAAGCCCAGTCCAGCCTGGCCTTGCACATTTCCACGGATGGGGCATCCACAGCCTCTCTGAACAACTTGTTGCAGTGCCTCCCCATCCTCACAGTTAAGAGTTTCTTCCTAATAGCTAATCTAAACCTACCCTCTTTTATTTTGAAGCCAATCTCCCTTGTCCTGTCACTACATCACCTTGTTAAAAGTCTCTGTCCAGCTTTTTTACAGGCCCTCTTCAGGTACTGGAAGGCTTCTAAAAGGTGTTCCCAGAGCCTTCTCTTCTGAAGAGCCCCAGTTCTCTCAGTCTGTCTTAATAGGAGAGGTGCACCAGTCCTGTGTTTGTCTTAGTGGCCTTCTCTGGACTTGTTCCAAGAGGTCCACCCCTGTTTTGTGTTGGGAACTCCACAACTGAACACAGTACTCTGGGTGGGGTTTGGGTTCGTTTTTTTTTTTGTTTTTTTAAACAAGTATTTATGATACAAAAGTTTTCAAAAAGGCAATGCAAAGAATAACTTTTAACTATTTGCAGCAAATGAAACCCAAGTTTCTTCTGCCCAATATCTTCATGAATTGAGCATTCACAATTTGATGAAATATTTTCTTCTCATTCTTCTGTATACAGAATATATTCTGCCTTACCATGTAAACAGGAAGCCAAGTCTGAAAGCACTAACATCCTGAGGAAAAGAAATACAGACTGATACAAAGTCTCCAAAAGGAAGGCAGCAGAGTGCCCACTGGAAGCAGAATTTCCTTCACCTGTAGACAGTACTTCATGAAATCCTTCAAACCCAATAATGTGCCCTTCTGTACAGTGCTGGTAATTGCTTCAGTTCTTGGGATGTAGCCTTGGATAAAGTAATTTTCCAGAACTGGATGTAATACTGCCTCATGAGAGCATTGCCACTCACCTCCAGAAAATGAAAAGGGGGTGTAGCTGTCCCATCTGTCAGGGGCTCTGTATCCAACATCCAGGCAAGCCAGTGCCGTGCATAATTCGGTGCATGGGGATGTGCCCCTTCTTTAATTTCATGAGGCCACCAGAGTTAAATGATAGCAGCATAAAGACTAATTAATCCTTACATTCTTTTAAGAAACTGATTGTGTTCTTCCACCTTAGAATCCTTAATTTCATGTCCAAAATCCTCAGATACTCTTTCACAGAAGTGCCCTCTTTTCATACAGGCTAAAGTGGCACTGTGTAGTGCCATTTTAGTTTGTGCAGCAGAGCTAAAAACTGGTCTCCAGCTCCAGAGTGTATTACCCTGAGGCCAGCACAGCTTTGCATCATGGTGCAAAGCTGCTTCTGCTTCTCCTTTCACAAATTTCTCCACAGTTTGTCGTTGTATTGTTGTATTATTCTCGTATTATAAAATCATTTCCATGCAATTTCAGATTGTGGCTCACTTGAGAACTGGCTCACAGTTGGAGTTACTGTGTCTCTAACTGGAGTTACAGCTGCTTAGCTGTTAAATCCTTGTCTTTTTATTCCCAGGCAAATCAGTGCCATCACTGCTGCATTTAAAACATGCATAATCCTTATCTTTTGTTATTTGCTTAGGTATTCTGGGTTTGGAGCAAGACTCAAGGTCTCTTTAGTTGCACCTGTATTTTTTACATGTAACACTAGCAATAGTTTGCAAACTGCCTGTTGTATTATTCGGAAAAAAACTAAGAATTGAAGCTGGATTTAGAATTCCTACTGCTGTATCTGTCAGTGGAGAAATCTTCTGAGCATCAGCATCCACTGCCAGCATGAGCAGTGCTTTGATATTGGGAAGATGACTTGTACAAGATAATATCAGGTGCATTTGCACCCCTTGTACTGCCAGAGGCGCTCAGATACTGATGTTTCTTTTCCTGGTTGGCATCAGTTATGAAGCAGGTATCCTGGTATGTCATCCTGTGTAGCCTGTAGCTGTATGAGTTTCCTCCATCACTTTTCTTTTTGTCTGATGTCCAGAATTTCTGTTGTAGTCTTCCTGTTGTATTTCCAGCCCTGCACCTCGTGACTGTGTTGCCCACCCGGGCTGAGTTAGGGATATGACTGAGGGATCCCAAGTTAGGTGTGTTTGTGGGAGGCTGTGGAGAATCAGCGTGGCCAGGGCCATGTGGGGTGCTGTGAGTTTCTGGGAGCCCCACAGTCTGGTGCAGGATGAGACTCAGCCTAGGGGGTGCTGTGCCACAAGTGCTTCGTGGCTTCATGGCCTGAGTTAACTATTCTTAGGAGATGGCCCTGAGTAAAGGTGCACTGAGTAGTGTAAGAATGCTGGCTGAGGTACCAGAAGGCTCTGTGGTGTTTAGGAAAGTAGCATGAGCTGGCAGTGTGCTTCTCTTTTGTAGCAGGGTAAGGGGTTGGATGAAATCTGGACATGATCTGGCAGTGTGTCATTGGAGGCCAGAAAAACGAATCGTGGACTGCATCAAAAGCAGTGGGCCAGCAAGTCAAGGGGGTGATTGTCCTCTGTTCTCATGAGACCCTGCCTGGAATGCTGCATCCAGCTGTGGAGTCCTCAGCACAAGAAAGGCATGGACCTGTCTGAAGGGTCCAGAGAAGCTGATCAAAGGGCTAGAGCACCTCTCCTGCCAGGACAGACTGACAGAGCTGGGGTTGCTCAGCCCGAAGAAGAGAAGGCTTTGGGAAGATCTGACTCTGGGCTTCTGATGTCTGAAGGGGGCTCAGTACCTTAAGGGGGTTTATAAAATGCAGGGAAGGAGTTTTCATACAAGCAGATAGTGACAGGACAAGGGGCAGTGGTGCTAAACTGAAGGAAGGCAGGCTTGGAATAAATGTTAGGAAGAAACTCTTTACTCTGAGGGTGGTGAAGCATTAGAACAGGTGAAGCACTAGATGGCTCAACCATCCAACCTGGTTGCTTTAAGTACAAGACTAACAGAATCTTGAATAAATTCAAGCTAAAATTAAAACAGAGTACTTAAAATTAGAGAGGTAAACAGCAAATGATAGCTGGGGTTTTAGATTTCATGAACATAAGTACAGCATACCCAAATGATGCAGGTTCTGACTTGAGAAGCTGTGGTCCTTTAATGCCTCTAGACATTTGGTTGCTTCTTTATTTGCATAATAAATAATATTATATCTGTATTTGTATATATATGTGTATATATAATTAATATATATGATCATATGGCAGTAAAAAACCTGAAATTCATTTTCTAGGGCTCTGGGAAATATTTAGTTCAAGGTTGCCTTTCAAAACAAAAAAGAATTGATTTTGTCTTTGAAAATGAAACTAAAAGGAAAACATCATTAATGATAGCATCTTTATATTTGTCAACATTATAGAAATTTTAATGGACTTTCCCTGTCATTTTAGAATTCCCTGATGGAATCAATCCTACTACAAAAGAGAGGGGTGGACCCAGAGGCCCTGAACCTACACGTTTTGGAGACTGGGAAAGAAAAGGACGTTGTATAGATTTCTAATACTGAAATGTCTGTATTGCTAATAAAATATTTCTAGTTGCTAAAATATATAATGTACAGAAAAAATCTCACCTGGATTTGTCATGGAGCTTATTGTTTCTGTTGTGCCACCACATTCTGTCATGTGATGAATTTTTTTACTAATGCAATGTAATTAAACACAGTGCTGTAGCTCAGATTATGGAGCTGTTAGTGGCTCAATGTTTGCCTGATCTTTAATACTATTTACACTGTGCAAGTATAAATGCAAGTACAGTGGTGTGAAATTGGTAGTCAGGAGCTTATTGAGATGTATAAGGGCTTGTATTTCTTCATGAATATAAAGATTTATGTGGTGGTGTAAAAGCGTTGAAAGAACTTTGCATTTCAGGAACCTGAGCACCATTCATCAAAGGTAGAACCAACTCTGAGATCAGTAGGTCACTGATTTCACACAGTGGTTCCCTGGTGAAAGCCCCTTTACTCAAGAACCTGTCCCTGTTGCAGTGGGTTGGTGTTTTTTCCTGTTTGTAGGGAAGGGACAGTCTTGTCTCTGATTGAGGACTGTAAGTAGCACAATGGAAATGGAGACTTAAATTTTGGAGAGGGTCAGCTCTTGATTGCAAGTAGTGTAGAGGTGCTCTATTTGGAATTCTGGAACACTGTCCTTTATCACCTTCTTCATGCTACTTACATTATCTTTTTTGTAAGTGGAGTTGTCCTTTTGCACATGGGCTAACTGCTGCTTTGGAAAAATACTGCATTGTTGTCTGAAACCTTATGGTTAAAGGGGACAAATTCATTAGGAAGTAATGTTGCAGGTCTTTAAACTAAGTTGTCTGGCATCACAGTAAATATCTTTCAGTCACGCTGAGCTCGGTTCTTGATTCAAGAATTTGCCTAGTTGTAAGTGCTGTAGTAGAGTAATAGTAGCATGCAAATCTACCACTTGTGTGGGTACTTACTAATGAGAGTAAGTTGTCATTATTGAAATGTGAACATTTCTGTGCAAGTTCTTTTTGATAGCCTGAACAAATGGATCTTCTCTAGTCACAGAATCAGAGCAGGGTGTGGGCTTTGCCCAGCTTTGCCTTTGCTTGGTTTAACTTAACTCGAGCGTTAAAGTGTGAGGGTCTTGTCACAAATCTGAGCAGCCTCCCTAAAGCTCACTTCACTGGCAGCCAGTGGGGCAGCTCCTTGTTGAAATTTTGTGTGGTTTGTGTATCCAGTGAGTTGCTCTAGTTGTGAGTTTGGATGTTTGTCTCACTGTGGTGTTTCTCTACAAAAATACTGAACCTATTCAGTTATAGGTTTATCAACCAAATACCTCACTGACAAGAAAAATGAGATTAATGAAAGCCTGTTTCTCATAAAAGGTGTTAATTAGTGGTAATTAGATTTTGAACCTTTAAATTCTGCAACATGGCTTGGATATTGGAAAATTGGTTTGTATTTGTATCTGATTCATTCTGGTTTCCCTCTGTATAGTGACAGATCTTTTTAAAATCTGTTGACATTTTCAGTTACCTAAAGATAGGCTGGGTCAGCTGTCTTTAATTTCTTAATTATTTCTAGTAATGTTTTGCCTTTTCAGTTGCTGGTGTGTTGGACACAATACACCACCTTTTCAAATAGGAAGTGGAAATTTTAGTTGGAAGCTTCTGCCTTTTCTGCATCATTATGTATAGGCTTAACTTCTTAATTCACAAAGAAGAGGTGAAATACTGCAGTTATTTTATTTTTTAATTCTAAATCTTCTCCATGGATTGTTGCATTACTTCATTATCTTCTCATACCAGGTTTTACCCTTTCCAGCACACACTCCATGAATGTTTACCTAATTGCACTTCTTGGCATTCCTGATTTTCAGATCTAATTGCTTTACTCACTGCTGACTGCAGGTGCATTCCTCCCTGGATGCAGACTTACAGTTTTGATTTAGCATATGAAGAACTGCTCTCACTTTTCCATCATTTTCCTTACATTTCACTTGCTTATCCTTGGTCTCCCTCAGTGTTAAGGGCTGACCCAAGTGCTGTCCAGACCCCTGCTTGTCTTATTTCATGCAGGTGAAGAGTGCTGCTGTCAGAGCCACAGGCAGGTCCAAATTCTCCATGCCAGTATCCATGACATACCTGGATTTTGAAGATAATTTTGAGAGTGCTAGCATCTGTAGCGATAGGACAGAGTGTCTCATAAAGGCAGGGGATTTGCTTTCCCTCAAAAAACAGAATCACAGAATAATTTAGGTTGAAATAGACCTGGAAGATCATCAAGATCATCCAACCGCTGCCAAGTCTGCCACTAAATCACGTTCTCGAGTGCCACATCTACACATCTTTTAAATACCTCCAGGGATGGTGACTCAGTCACTTCCCTGGGCAGTCTGTTTTAAGCTTGACAGCCCCTTCGTTGAAGATTTTTTTTCCTAAAATAAAAAGGCTGTTTTTAACCTGTGTTATAAATAGCTGAAAGGGAGTTGGTGAATGGGAAATAGAGGATTCCCCTTCAGTCTTGAGCAACTTCAAGCCTTTTTTACCACCTCCCAGGCTGGTGCTGTTAACTAAATATTTGCTTAATTTGTTTATGGAAGGTGTCAATGAGACATAGGAAACTGAACATATAAGCAAAATAATATATAAGAGTCAAAGAATGCCAAGGGGCCCTCTTACATTGTCTGGCAATCTGGCATTTACCAAAAAGAGGAGCCCTGGGCTCCAGTAACAGTTAAGCACAAAATCCTGTGGTGCTGCAAAATCTCTTGTGGTACCTGTCAAAAGTGATCAGGGATTGAGTGTAATAAATGATACAATGATAGTGTAGGGTATAAACAATCATTTCTCTTTGTTTTCTTGCAGTGCCAGCAGTTAGGAAAGCAGCACTTCAGCACTTTTTTGGAGCTGTCTTCCTGCTCTTCCCAGATAATTACTATTAGCAATTCACTGGAATTTAGCATTAGGGTAAGAAAATGGCTTGGGGCATTAGCTATTAGATCAGCCATAGATATGGTTTTATCATAAATACTGATTGATTTTTTTTAGCTCTTTTTGTTAGTATAAGCAGTGAAGAGCAGCAGGGGCTGTATCCTAACATTTTCTGTTAACTTTCTGTGAGACAAAGGAAAATTGGTCTGTGTGTGTAAGCAAATCCTTGCAGTACTGCAGGATGCTTGCTGCTCTGTTTCATTTTCTTTAATAAAAATCTGCATGTTGTGTTTCTGCAGTAGGTTTTCTCTTTTAAACCTGTTTCTGTTACTTGGCATAGATACATTTGGTACATTATTAAAATTATGAAGCCTTTATTGTTTGAAGGAATTGCACCATAATTACTTTATTTCAAAATACATGAAGTTTCAATTTACAGTTAAAGAAAATATTTGCTATATATTGCCTTGTTTAGAAAGCATGTATTTCAGTGCTGATTTTATTAAATTGAAACACAGGATACATAATAGAATCACAGTAAAATTACCTGTGATGATAGCATATGTTTGTAAAGCACCATAGAATGCTGTTATAGATCTTTACTGCATTTTTAGTTGACTGCAATAAATGGTGACAAATTCCAGTGGTCTGTAGTGACAGATAAATTAAATGCCTCTTTATGACCCTTATTTTGGTATTCTTATTGAAAAAGCACCACACCATCTTGTTCTGAAATGTCAGGAAGAGGAGGAATACTGCATTCATTTCTAAGAGAAGCAGTTTTGGTAGTTCTGTGTTTTTGTAATTGTTCATGAGTATCAAGGTATAACATGGTATCATATATATCAGAACACAAGGAAATGGTTTGAAATGTGTTTCCATGTGCTGATGGAGATCAGAACCATGCTCATTAGTGGTCACTTCCTTGCTTTTGTAAAATGCAATATAAAATACCTTTGCTTAGCTGTTGGTCAGTGTTTTATATCAGACCAGCTGAGATGTGCAGGCTACATTCTAATGTGGGTATGGCTGTGCTCCCTCTTCCAGCTCCAAACCTGCTGCTTGTTTAGGGGTTGTGACCTGTAACCTTCTAAAACACTTTTGTTGCAGAAAGGGTGTCCCAGTAGAAGTTCAGTCTTAGTTACAAAATGGCAAACCCTGAGAAAAGATCTCTATTTAAAATGACTGCTCTGAGGGCAGTCAATGACACCTCCTGCAGACTGAGCATCTTTCTCCATGTTCCTGTGTTGACTGACATTATCTCCACTAGGCCAGGGGCATCTTTCTGACCATCTTTTCCCCCTGAGAGGAATTATTTGGACCTCTTTTGCAGCCACTTAAATGAAGTCTCTCCTTGATACCTTTTCAGAATAGGTTGGAGTTACTGACTTTTGAAGTGTGGTGGCAGTGCAGATATTGGTCTCCCATCCTTTGGAAACCAAGCTGCAGAATGACTTTGACCATGTGCATTTTCTTCAGAAATACTCAGCATCTCTCTGCATTTTTTTGCTGTGAGAATGGAATTTTTTTCCCTCAAATAGCATCAGAAATGGCAATTACAGCTTGCAGCAGGAAAGTCTTTGACATGCATTCTCTAGGCATTAAATCTCCCAGTCAGCTACAGCCTTGTGCCTTTGAAAAATCACATATCTTAATGTTGCCATTTTTAGGGTGAGAGTGTTCAAAGAAGCTTTTTAAGGTCCTTACTTAATACATTAATTTATATTAAAGCTGACACCCATGGCCTATCAAAACACAGCTGCAATTCTCAAATGTTAGCCCCTGATAAAAGTCAGGTGAGCTATGCAGTGGTGATCAGGTTAATTCTAGAAGCCAGATATTGAACTATAACTTACACTCTTCTAACTGATTGTTACAAACTTGAGTGACTTATGTAGCCATCTGTGCTTCCTTCCTAGTTGTAGTTCAGGGAGATGCCTCTCAAAGGAAGTCTTGTCTCAGTGTGGGGGGAGTTTGTCATTGCAGGTGCTGAATGGGGGTGTTTTAGGGGCATCCTCCCTACTGCCTGAAGAGCTGTCCTAAGCAAGGGGTACTAGGTGTCAGTGCCCTGCTGGTGACAAGGGAAGCCAGGCTGTCCCTGAACATGACTGAGCTACTCATTTCCTCAGAGGGGGAGGGCTGCAGTGAGGCTTTTGCTGCCTGCACCCTTCCCAAACAGGGTGGCAGGGAAGGGGATGTCCAGGGCCAGCTCTTAGACACCTTGTCAAAGGGAGTTACATTGTCTTAAAATGAGAGGGAAAAGGCTGAAGCTAGTTCTTTAAATTCCCTCTGCCTATCCACCTCCCAGGCAAATGCCTACAGCATGATACAGCCAGGAGGGTAACACTCCATAAACTTACACTCAGGTGACAACAAGTGTCTCAAACCTACAAATCAGTGGGATGTTTGCCCTAATAAGGGTGAAGTGTGTCAGGCTAACAACTAAGCAATTTTATGTGCTGAGAGGGACTTAGCATCAAAATAAAACTGGCAGACTAGGAAAAAGTCATATATTTGCTCAGCAAACCTTTAGTCTGTGTGACTTCCTTGTGAGAGGCTTAAGAACAAAGGATGATGTGTTTCCAGCTACCATTTGAAAGCTGGGGAAAATTTCACCATGTCTCAAAAGACAGACAAGCAAGTGTTGCTTAGCTCAGGGAGTATCCTGCTTTTGGTTTACATTTTACCCCAGAGTTTTCACTTATGAGTTCTGCAGTGTGCATGTGTGATCTTGAGACAGATTTTTTCCCAGATGATTTTCTTGAGACAAGTCTGCAGTAGCTGTTTGGTCTAGCAGACATATTGTTTCATTCTCCTGGCGTTTTTTTTCAGCCTGATAATGACAGCTACAGCTCTCTTATTTTTAAATTACATATTATTTAATTTCACTTTTACTTTTTGCCATCCTTGAAGTGGTTTTTTTTTGATAGCTTGTACCCTTTGTTTCTCTGTAGTAATAACAGGGCATGTCATAATATTAATCACAAATTACAGATTTCTCCTTCTGTTTCCTTTCTTTGAAGGAGATCTTTTGCTAATATGGGGGATTTTTGTATGTGAAGATCTTAGCTACAGTCAAGAAAAATAACTGAAATTTCTCCAGGGGCATTTGACTCTAGTTTCAAATTTAAGCTCATTATTCTGTCAAAATCTAGCTTTTGTAGGAAGTTAAAGATGCAAAGAGGGTGAAGGATGTCTGTAAGAAGTAGCATCAGTGTTCCTGCGAGCTTTATACTTTCAGGAGTTTAAACCCAAACTCATTCCAAGGTCTCGTCTGTGAAGGTCACTGAGCTGTCAGGTTATGTTATTCAGCTTTTCCCAGAGCACATGGCTGTGGTCCAGTCTGTCCAGTCAGGACATCCTGGTGTGTCAGGACAGTCTCTAAAGAAGCTTTTATGGTTTCAAGTCTTAGTGTGCACAGAGATATACCATGCTACAGTAGTACACATCTGACTGGTAGGTACATTGCAAGCTCACTTGTGAATGACTGCAGGCATCACAACCATCTCTGAAATGGCAGGGAGATTTGAGTAAAAGGGCTCAGATAGCCAACTGATTACCTTCTGGTCCTACTGTCATCTCCATTTTGAAGAGAAAATTGGATTTATTCCTCCTTAAGAACAGAGATCTCAAAAAGCACCTGCTGCTGTTTCAGGAGACGTGCTGCATCCTCTCATCCCCTCGCTGAGGAAGACCTCTGATGGGAGAGCAACTGTCAGAGAGAGGCTGAATGACACTGAACAGGTGCAGGAGGCAGCAATTGTGCATTTGGGCAGCTGACCACCAGATGGTCCTTGCTATAAAACTGTGGAGAACTGTGGCTAATACTGGGTGTATCACAGAGGCCTGCTGGGCTCCACAAACCCTGTGTGAGGGGCAAAAACAGAATGCTCAGTGCAGGATTTCTGCAGCTACTGTGGTTCTTTAAAAGAAGCCAGAAAGCAAAACAGCCCAGGTATGCAAGGAAAGAAGTATTTTCATTTTGCCATATTATTGAAATAAGGATGGCTGGAGAATGAGGTGACCAGTAGTGTGCTGTGTTGGGGAGGGGAGGAGGGGAGAGGCAGGAGTAGGCTTCTCTACATGAACTGCACCAGGCCTGGGCTGAACCTGGATCCTGGTCTCTGTTTCTGGAATCTTTCCTTCCATCCATGTATGTCAAGGTCACTGTAACATCTAACTGATCGTTTATTATAGCCTTTTCCTTGTTGCAGCCAGTCCTGCAGTGCTGGTCTGGCTGGCATTCTGCATTTCAGAAAACCCCAGCTGACCAAGGAAGCCCCTCACATGTCCATCAGCAGGTTCCTCCTTATGTACCTCCTTTAGCCCAAAATGTTTTGGACCCTTGAATTGGCAGCTTGTGGAGGTAGGTGAATACTTGTCCCTCACTAAGAAGAATGTCCCTGACCTGCAGTGCTGCTGCATACCTTTCATGTCTGGTCATCAGCAGAAAATGGAAAACTTACTCATTTATACCATGATAGAAAATTCAATTCTTAGCTCTTTTTTTGTGTTCTTCCATCACTGCTTTGACATAATTCCAAGATTTTTTTCCTGTCACAGAAGTATGTTTTTTCTTTCAGTTTATGGTAACAAAAAAAATGGTTCTGTCCTTTCAGATTGTGTTGAAACAGGACTGATGGCAGGGCAGGATTTATGATGGTGCTGGCATTAGTTTAGACCACAGTGACACTGGGAAACATGGTGTTGGTTTGTTATCTCTGGGCAAAGGAAAGAACAATTCCTTCTGGCCTTTAGGAGAAAACTAATGTATTATGAAGCTTGCTTCATCATCTTGTGATTGCTGGGAGAGAAATTTTAAGGTGGGGATCAGAAATTTGGCAAGAAATCTCTCTAACATTTTGAGCTGCCTCATCTGTAGGAAATTCTCAACCAGCCTAATTTGGGAATAGCAGTCCAAATTTCACTTTGTAGTCTGCAGAACCCTTTCTATCTTCATTACTTCAACAGCCAGACACATATTTATAAAACTTCAGGACTGGATTGGATGTCATAGTGTTCTGGACACACAACAAACATTTCCTTAAGCCTGTGTCTTGCCCATTTTTAGTTTTGTTTTCTAAAAGTTAGGCTGTCTCCAAGGAAGTTGCCTCCTCAGAAGCAGTTTTAGCATGAATATGCTGCTTTTCTAAACTCAAGGACAAGAGACCTGGGTTTACTGTAGATTCTGGGAAGGGTTCAGTGTGCTGGAGACTGACCACTGACTCCTTGGTAATTTGTTGGCACTGATTGGCATGCAGGGCTTTTCCCTGGTCCATGACAGTAGAACACACTGCAGTGCTTCCCTGGTGGCACACAGCAAGAGCAGGTTCTGTGGGAAGGCAGGCAGCTGAGTTCCCTGAGGACAGTAAGGCATGGACAGTGTCACTCAGCATGTGGCTGTCACAGACCCCTCACACACCCTCTGTGCTGCATCCAATCACAAATTCATCCTTTCTCATCACCTCACTCCAGTACTTTCAGCTCTTTTCCCTAATTTCTTGGCTGCAGGCTGGGCCAGCCACAGCAGCTGCAGAGTGTGTGGGTGACCCTGCTTTGCTGCTGCCCATGCAGATGCAGGATAACCCACAGGCCTGCTGTGTCCTCTCAGGGCACATGGGCTCTGCAGGCTGCTAAGCTCCCATTGTCCTGTCAGACAGCACAGAGGCAGCAGGCTGGACTCTGAGCATTCCCTGCTGAGTGCCAATCACGGGGTTCTCCTCTCTGCTCAATAGATGTGTGTTGTTCTCTCCATGGAAGGAAACTGCCTCCCACGCAGGGCTGAAAATGAAAATTGTAACTGTTTCTAGAACATGAATATCTACATACATGTGCATATCTTTATTCACACAGATATATATATATATGTACACACACACCCTTAATACAGAATCATTTGCCAATTTCATCCGTGTGTGGGAGGTTGGCACTTTATGAAACTGTTTCACAATGCACCAAAACTTCATAAATAACAATGATAATAAAGTGGTTTATGTAGTAAAAGCACAGCTAAAGCAGCTCCAGTTTCTTCTGGAGTTTATAAATATTCTAAAGAATTTTGATAACTGAAAAAATTACAGGCAGATCAAGACTGGTTTAAAAGGTAAATACTAATGTCTCTTCTCCACTTCTGAAAAGTTGTTTAGCAAAAGCTTATTTTTGTGGCTAACAAAGAGGAATAATACACTGAACTGTAGAAGAACTGATTGTGTCTGCTAGGACTACGGCCAAAATCCAGCTAGGCCACCATCCTTCATTTGACAAAGGTATGACCAAGTGCTTTGGTAGAAGTCCTCTCATAAAAGACTTAGTGGAAAATCAGTGGGACAATTTTTTATTTCAATTTACTGTTATCTCTTACCATGGTCTGACAGTTAAGCTTTTAAGTCTATGTAGTTTTTCAACACAATTCTCTTTCAGACCCTGTGGTCTTGAGCAGTCCTACATCTTGTACACCAAATAAATTGTCTAGAGACAAGACTAGACAATAGGCATAAATTAACTTTGGAAATCATTTAGGGATCATTTGATCAGCTGCTCCTTTGAAACTCTTTCTAGTGGTTATTTTAATGCTGTAATTAGTCAAGAGGACCTATAGAGTTTCTGAGTGGGAAAAGAGAGTCAATAAAAAGTAGAAATAATTAATGAAAGTCATTTAGAGAGGAAATTTAAGATAGTAGAGACCTGTACAGACCTGTACTTTTCTAGTGATTTTACTATATGTGAGACTGAATCCAGTGTGAATAAAGATGTATTTTTTCCTCATTTCAGATATTCAGTTGAAGCCACAAGAAGGCATGTTGGGTATTTCTCATTTGTAATAACAACATCTTTATGCTCTTAGAGTAGTGGGAGAAGAAAACTTGAAATTGTGCCAGATGCAGTTATATTTCTCAGTGGAGAAATCTCTCTGAGTATATCAGTCTTTTGCTTAGTTCTGTTTTCAAAATTTACACTCAGAAGTGAATCCTTGCCTTTGCCTATTCAATTTTATTACTCTTATTTTCACCTGAAATCCTAATATGATCAGTATCTCGTTTCTGTGATCTGTATCCTGCCTTCTAATTGCATGTGCCAAAACAAGAGGATGGAGGACTGTGTCATTCCTGGTTTCTCCTCAGGTATGCACAATTTGCTGTATCCCTGTCATTAAAAACCAATTCCTGGCCAACTACAGCCCATATTTCTTACTCTGCTTAACCAGCTCAGGCTTGTGCAGCTTCTTCTCATGGTGTTTGCTCTACTACTTGTGTTGCTGTTCTGCAATGGCCACAGAACTGGCACAGAATACTTCCTTTGCATCATCAGTAAACCATGGGAAGAATTTGGAAAATACATGGAGCCTAGTACTAGGTAATCAATGTTCTCTGTGGTCAACAGTGCTTAGAGTTTGAGTCATATGAACTAAACCACATCAGTTGTGGCTGAAGTGTTTTTAAGAACTGGAAAAACAAGACTTCAATGAAGTTTGTGTACATGAATCAATTTACTGTAGTTGGCTGATGGTGAGGAATGCCAGCTACTGCACAGCGTAAGGAATTAGGGTCTGCAGAGGACAATAGTAATTTAAAACTTCTTTGGAAATATTCTTGTGCACATACCCCTTACTTCTTGAGTAAGAATCAGCTCAAATATGATACATTTGCATATGTTACCCCTAAGTGTACAGATATTAATACTCTTGGATGCTAATCTGAGATATTTTTAAAGGCAGAGAACTGTGGACACTGTATGTAGCCTGAGAAAGCAGCAGAGCAAAGACAGAGAGCTGAAGTCCCACTCTGCTCTCCAGGCTGCTGACATTCTTTGTGTGTATTCACTGTTACATCAACATGTCCCTCAAAGATAAAATAGATATAGGAGAATTTTAGAGAAATTATTCACCTAAACCCTCACAGTAAGAAGAAAAGATTATTGTCATTGCACATACAAGACAATGCAGGCTGAAATAGCTGAAGAGAATCACTGATGAACACAAGCACCCTGGCACACCTGACATCAACAGCAATTTGCTGAACTAGACACATCTAAAGAAAATTTGAGATAATGCTCTCCAGCCAGGTGAAGGTCAGTCTGTTTGTGAAAGGAGTCTGCTTCTCAGACTCCCTGCCAGTCAACATCTGCAGGCTATTTCATCCAGCATAGGGGCTTATGTCAGAAAAAGGTACATAACTGGGCTCCACTAAAGGCCACAGAGGGTGAGAGAAACAGGGGAGGAGACCAAGAAGCTGCATCTCTTGGTTAGACTGAGGTGAACAACAAACATGTGCTGTCCTTGGGCAAGTGACCTTTTGAAAAAACCAGCTAACCCCCAGATTTTAACACATTAAACCATGTCTGTCACATTTGGGCTGCCTACAGCCTGTGCACACTTTGTCAGATCCTACACACCTTGCCCAGAGCAAGTACATCTGTGTGTGACCAGAATAAAACTCAGAAGGAGCAATGCTGTCAGTGCTTGTGTGTCACCTTAAGCTCTTTGTGGCCACTTTCAAGTGGTTCTTTTCTGTAATACTCAATAGCCTTTACCCTTCCAGGAGATTTTTTTTTTGTCAAGGTTTCATTGATATTAAAATCAGGTTATTTGAAGGAGGAGAAATCCCATTTCTTCTTCATTTAAATTTACTATTAAATTATTTGCTTTTGCAATAACAACATTTTTTTCATAGCATCTATGCTACAAGTACAATGTCAACAAATTTAATGTGTGGATGTGGTTTATCTTTGAAAATTTAAAGGAAAACAGTAGGACTCCTCACAGCAATCATTCAATAATCATTCAAAGCTTGAAATTTTGCCAACCATGTAGATTTCATCCAATATATTTTTAAATGCTTTCCTTCACCCACATTTGTAATAACAAAATACTTTAAAAATACTTACACTCTATTTTTAGTTTACTAGAAAAAAGCTTTTCCATAGCAGAAAATATTACTCTGTTGTTTTGACCACAGATAAAAAATGGCAGCTTTAGGACCAAACCAGAAGGCTGTACCTGTACAAGCAGCACAGCTAAGGCAAAGCACATAGAGCACCCAATACATGCAATGGCAAGCCCAACTGGTACCCACCCACTGGGCACCTCTCAGCTGCAGACCAGGGCTGCAGGCTCTTCAGCCTTCACCCTGCTTTTCTCAGGCACAAGAATTTCTAAGAAGAGCCTTCAGCTTCAGAGATATGGAATCTAAGACACATGGGGTATTCAACCTCAGCCAGAAATAGAGTCAGAAGTGGGAAAACCTGCTTACTTTCCAATTCTGCTCTGCTGATGTATATTCCTGGGAGCTTCGATTCCAGGGTGAGTCATGCCAGAAATTCTCCTGTAGCTAAGACAACTTAAGGCTATAAAGGGTCAACAAAGTGAGGCAGCTGCTTCCAAGTGCAGGAAGCGTTTCCCTGAACCTCAAAATCCATGCCATCTTCTAAAAATAAATGCAAAGCAGATAGATATTACAGAAAGAACAAATGAACACCAAGCAAACATCTTCACCTTAATCCAAGCTCCAGGGATGCAGGATTTGATGATAAAATGTTATTTAGCAGCACTTCACCTCTATAAATCTGTACCACATTAAAAGGAGACCAGTACATTAAGTCCATCATATTAATGGGGAAACAAAGCCGTTGGAGGTGGAAAGATTTAATCAAAACCAGATCTGGGTCTACCTGTATTGGATTAAACCCATTTTATCCAGAAAATGCTGTCACTGACTACAGACACATCACAGGAAAGTATAAGAAAACCCACTTACATGTGTTGACAAATCTACCTGGTTACATTATTGTGAGGTGCAGAAGGGAGGCTGATGCAATTGGTGAGTTAAATCTTCAGTAAAAAAAAAAGCACAGGAAATTATTATTCTTTCATATCATACAAGTAGCTTATGGAAATGTGTGCTAGAAAAGAAAATATGAAAAAGCTCAGATTTGTAGTTTTAATTACACTGTCAATATCATGCAACTCACGCTGAAATTAGAGAGCCACCTAAAGAGCTTACTTAATCTGTCATGTCTCTGAAGGCTGCAACTCAAAGGACATGAAGTCTTGTCTTTAACTGTTGAAATGCAAAGTGAGAAAGTCACCAAAAATATAAGGAACTTGTATAATACTGACATGGATAAATTTCAGTATTGGAGTGACACCCAGGGAAATTTGCTGCTTGGTTATCTGAGGCTCAGGTAGTGAAATTCAGCTAAAACCAGAGGAAGTTGTGAATTCCTTGCAGTTGTTTGACTGTCAGGACTTCAGAATCATCAGGACACACTGGTCTGGTCTTGAGAGATTTCATGGAAAGCAGCCCCGAATTAGAAACAAAATTAAATGTTTATTAACATTCAAGTGTAATCAAACTAAAAACCACCTCCATGGAAATAGCAGAGGAAGACACCTGTCCAACAATACCTTTCCATCAGAGGCAATTTAAACAAATATTTGGTTTGCATTTTTCCGTTGGTTAAAAGTCATACTATCATCATAGTCTCCCCTGAGGGAGTTGAAGGGGTTCAGCTGACTATTTCAGCATTCTGATTAGGAATTCTATGGAATAGTATGTCAAAAGGATGACATAGCTGCATGATTAACAGAATTTAAGAACTTTTGTAGTTTAGAAAGATCTAATGTTTGTTAGAACTATAAATTTAAATTAATTGACATTACTTAAAATATGCTACCATTTTATTTGAACCTTACCTGTTGTTCGCTTATGAAGGGGCTCCTGCTAAGGCTAAGCCCTTTCCTGCCTAGTAATGACAATACCAACAGTCTTGCTGGGCATTAAAGAGCAGCCTTGGACATGAATGCTCTATGCATGAATATTAAAGCCAATTCCTATCAGACTGTGATAGTAAGAACACAGAGATAATGGCTGACCTCGGGTGTGTCCCTTCAGCTGAAGATTCAGAGATGATCTCAGTCATCAGAGTTGTAAGGAGCACATTGGTTATTACAAATTGTGCTTTAGAGAGCAAGTAATTATGTTCTGGCTAGCACCAGACTGTTATTAAGTGTGCAATGTTACAACATTTAGACAGAGCTCTGAGTCTAAATTACTCTGACACACAAAGTATTCATGTGTTATGCAGAATACCTTCTTTCAATACTCTGCATGTTCCAGGTCATTCCTGCAGCTGATCTGATTAACAAAGACCCCTTGTGCATAACATCCAAGCAACGAGCCAGGTGTAGCAATGTACTAAAGCCATTGGTATGAAGCAGCAGCTGCTACCACACAGCATAGCTTTTCCTTGCTTTTCCTGCAGTGGGAAAGGTACACCCCAGTCTGTACCACAGGCTCTGTTCTGCACTTGCTGAGGAACAGAAATGCTCAGCTCTGCTGCTCCATGCCCTTACACCTGCCTTCTAAGAAGCAGTACTGGAATTTAAATTTAAAAAAAATATCAGTGCTTGCTTGTTAAATGATCCTCTCTAGTAGTCTCAACATTACATATATGATGCATTATTTATTTTTTTAGTCTTGAATATCTCTGCTATTTTATTCATTATTTTATAGTACTCTGTTACAAGCTCCATATTTTTAGGAGATAAATACCACCCCTAAAGACTTGCAGTGCATGCTGGAACTATGCATGGGAGTAAAGCCTGAAAATAGACCATCTTCCTGCACTTCAAAGGCCCTAGAATAATCTGGCAGACAAGCAACATTAAAGAACACAAAATGAAGATTCAGAAGCAAGAAATGAGTTGTGGAAAGTAGATCTTGATATTGCTTTAATACAAGTGTACATTTTGTAGAAAATTTTTAGAAATGAGGCATAAGACTTGTCTTGGAGTCTCTAGCAGTCTTTTTTATTACTACAAACTGTCTTTAAATCTGCCCTGTGATTCTTACAAGATCAATCTTTTCCCTTTTCTGTCTGTGACTTTTGCACCCATTATCTTACTAGACCTTTTGTTCAATAACCTTCTCCTTTGACTTCCTAAATAAAAAGATCATTTCATATTCAGTAAATTAAACACATGGCTTTCAATGTATGTCTCTGAACAGTACACTTCAAGAAAAAGAAATATGTTTTCCAGATAAAACATCAGAATGATATAACCACAGAAACAACGTGCCTTTGGGGAGTAAGAGAACACTCCAGGGCTGATTATATTTGCCAGAACACTGAACAAGGACTCATCAGATTGATTAAGTCTGTCATAACAACGAATCACAAAGTTATAAAAGACAAAATTCAATATTCTTTCTAAAGATAGAAACCTATTTTTAAACTATCAAAATAGTACTGCATTTAGAAAATCCCTGTTGCTTTTCTGTACAAGTATTTTGGGCAGCACTTTGGTATCAAAGATGCTGTAGTAATAAAAGCACAGACACTGCAATGGTAATTTTTCTTTTTTACATGATGTGTGTATGTGTGGGCCTGTGTCAGTAAAGACAAACATGGGGGGAAGGGAAGGGAAGGGAAGGGAAGGGAAGGGAAGGGAAGGGAAGGGAAGGGAAGGGAAGGGAAAGGAAGGAAGGGAAGGGAAGGGAAGGGAAGGGAAGGGAAGGGAAGGGAAGGGAAGGGAAGGGAAGGGAAGGGAAGGGAAGGGAAGGGAAGGGAAGGGAAGGGAAGGGAAGGGAAGGGAAGGGAAGGGAAGGGAAGGGAAGGGAAGGGAAGGGAAGGGAAGGGAAGGGAAGGGGCAAAGGACCAGATGGATTTTGTACGGAGAGAAAACTGTTTCTAAAAAGCAATGCAGTTATGAGGGACTTTCCACAAAATATTTCCTATTCTGTGAAAACTTGATCTGATCTGGAGAGAATTCCAGAGTCAGCCCAAGGCCAGGAGTAAAAAGCTGAGGCAAACCAGTCAGCTGGGGGAGGTCCCAGTCAGATGCCTGTCCAGAGATCTCCTGTTCTCCTGCACATGCTGTGCAGGGCCGTGCAACTCTTTGAGAGCTGCAAATTCTTGGAGTCAGAGCTCACACACTCCTGACATCACACTTCCTGTCAGTGTAACTGCAAGGTTTGACCAAAACCCAAGGAAAACATCACATCAACCATCACGGGCTTCATGCTTCTAGAGGCAGAAACACAGGAGATTTTTTATCTGCCAGATGTAGCCACTGCCCTGGGAACACATCCAAATATGTTTTTCCTCAAGTGATGAATCACAGAGGGACTGAAGGAAGAGCTTATTTTTTTTCTTTTGTACAGCAAATCACTTTTCTCATTTCTTGAGTATCCAGTAGCTGAGGAAAAACATTTTCCAGCAGATATAAGCTCAGCTTGTGAGTGCTATGGACATTCTTTTCTTGATAAAAGACTCACTGATCACTAAAAATATCAGCTTTTGAAGTAGAAATTATTCTCCTTAAGCATCTCTGGACTGCAGAGACACTCGGAAGCCAGGATGATTTGTTATAACTTTACCCCCTCAGTCTCCCCCAGTGGGAAATTATCTCAAAGGAGAAAAAGTATTTTAAATGTTTGTCCTCAACTATTCCACTTTTCTGAGGATGATTCTAAGACAAAAATAGGTAGAATTTGCAGAGAATTCACTGCAGACCTCCAAACAGGTAAGATATAGCACAATTATTAGTTACTCCTTATCATAAAGGCCAGTGACAAGATAAACACAAATTCTTTCCCACTAGTATTTAAAGAGTACTGCAGAAAAGAGAAGGAAAAGCATAATGTTATAGAGTAAAAAAATAATCTCAAATGCTATATATATCTAAATTCTATTTTGTCTGCAACAGTCTGAAGCTTGCAATTCATCAGTTAGTCCTTAACCCACACTCTCTGCAAGTTCCTGACTTCACTGGAGGGAAAAAATGAATCACAGTTCCTATTGTTGAAGAGCTAAAATTAAGATTTGTGAAGATCAAAAACTGTCCTAGCTTTAGTGTCTATCTAGTCATTTACCCATCAACAAAACATTTTTAAGCTTCAAAGACTACCTTTTGCACAGTAGGACATGAAACAGCAATAACAATGGAGTTCAGTTCCCCCTCTTTGTATTTTTTTTCATATTTTTCTCTAGTGTTTCAAATTTATGATTTTGCAACTGATTTTACATCTGATCATTGCTCTTCATCTTGGCTAGATATTAATGACTGTTGATACCTAAGGCTGGCATTCTTATCCTCAAAGCCCAACTGAGCCAAATGCATGACTCACAAAGTTCCATCTAACAGTCTCTGTTCAGAAAACCCAGTCTAAAAATGAGCTGAATGGAAATGAGAAGACTCCGACCGAAACACACAAACAGCCTTAAAGAACTGAAAATACACCATGAGCTTGGAAAGTGCAAAGCATTTCATTTTAAATATCACTTCCATGCTTCCACTGGAACCATATGGAGCTTACATGTCCTTATATTCTGCACCTACACTCTCCTGCATTATAATTCACATGGGAATATTGTGGCCTAATACATGCACTAGTTCACAACACAATCGAGCATATTAGCTCTACAGCATGGGTTTTTGCCCCTGAGTTTACACAATTATGACTGACAGCAAAGGTCATTGAAATGTATTAAGTCATCCTTCTATTTAATTTGCAGTTTCCCCTCAGGCCCTAATTTATTTACAATTAAAATTCAGATTTACTAGTAATTCTCAAGAAAACAAGACTGTTGGTGAAGCATTAGAATTTTTGTCTTAATTTTCAGAACTGCAGTCACATCACAAGCTTTTTATTTCAGTGTATTTCAAATGCTCAGCAGCTATAGAAATTAGACCACCTTTTCTGGGATGTTATAATGTCAATAATTCATCTAATACCAGGTCTTTGAATAGAAGTAAAGAAAGAACCAAGAAACTGGAGGAAAGATTTACTGCCTCTAATATCTAATCTCTCCAGTCAGGTTGCTGTACAGAAACTAGAATTCATTGAAAATGCAGCCTCACCTATAAATCTTGGTCCTTTAATAGTTTCTAACCATCTTAGGAGTGAACTATCACTGTTTGGTTCATTGGCCAGGCAGGAAGGGCTCACACTGTAAGAACACGACTCATGGCACTGGGATTGCCCCCAGTGCTGATCAACCAGAGCTCCCATTGCAGTGACCCTCCAAGGCTGTCAAACACATCATGCTCACTTGGAGGATGATGAGATTTGATCTTGTTACTCCTGTCTACACAGTGTATTCAACTACAGTTTTGAAAGTCGTGTCCCCAACAACTTTTGCATTGTATAAGGATTCTTATTTCATCAATATATTCTGTCCTATATAGCTTAGGTTTTGTAAGGCATAAATCAGTGTATTATGTTCAAATATACATGTAGTTTGTATATTAGCATTAAAAAGGTTTATCAAGGCAGATTTAAAATTGGGCTTTGAAAACTAAACTTTGTGATTCTTCAAGGCTGGGGTTTGTTACGTTTTGTTGGGGTTTTTTCGTTAAAAATACTGAATCCTTTAATACTATTGAATTTGTTTTTCAGAGATGTATTTTTGTTTTTAAACAAAGAATAAAAATATGTGGAAACTCTTGTTATAGCTGTAAAGTCTCTGATACAGATGTTATTTCATGTAATGTGATGTGGCTTTCTTACTATGGCTTTTTCCTTTTTTTCATTTTCTGATTGAAAATAACAGCGCCAGAGCTGGGCAGGAATTGTCCTACACAAAGTAAATTGCTGACAAAATCTCATTAATTAAAACAACGCTGAGAATTCTTTTTTAAAATATCTTTTATCACTCAGGAAGGAGACAGTCACCCTGACTACCCTTTATTCTCAATTAGGAGACACAAACAATCAAGGAAGCCATTCCTTTCCTTCTGACACGGGTCCTTCCAGATGGAAGTTCTGCTCCCCCCAGTCAGACACCTGTCTGAGAACACAGCAATCCACCTTCACAAATGTGTTTCTCTCCACTGGCCAGCAAGGGCACACAGGGTGACAGGCTCACAGCTCAAGGTGTTCTTAAGATTGTGACAGAAATTGCACCTGAAGCATTTGCTGAAACCCAGTGGTTACAGTCAGCATTTCAGCTTCTGCCATTCTCCGGCAGCCAAGGATCTCAGGTCCCACACTGTCTGACCCGGGGGCTGCCCAGACACTGCAGCACGGGCAGCCAGCTTGGAAGAGCCAAGCTTCAGAAACATGACTGAAATTTGCATTTCCCAGGAAGTTATATACATATATATATGTGTGTATGTGTATATACATATATATATGTGTGTATATATATATATGTATATGTATAACTTTTTCTTAAGAGCTTGAAAATATCTGAAGCACCAAGCTTTCTTATGAATCAGAAATTCTCAACTCAACAACTCTAACTGGAGCTCCATTTATATTTATTTCTGGACTTTGATATTTGAAGATGAGGCATTAGAGAAACACAGCTATTTTAACACCTGCTTTCAATCCAGTTAATAACTTTGCACCTGATACATTCTTTCCCATTAAGTCAAATTTATGCTAATGCTGTCCTGATTAGCAAATACTATTTAAAGCTGGTTTATGGGATGATTTCTGAATGAAGTAGGTGTCTAGACTTGGTGAATTTCAGCGATCAGATTATGAAGTTCACAAACAATCAATAGGTATCTCTGCAAAACAGTGGAATAGCCTGCAGGATGACAAGTAGTGACAATTATGGAGAGATTTTTCTCATGCTGGGGAATCTGCTTTTACCAAACAGAACACAATCTCTAGTATTGGAAACCACAGAAATCCAATGCTAAAGATACTTTATGAGAAATTCAGTTAGCCTCATGAAACACTCAGTTCTGAAGATAAAGGTCTTGAAACACAAGGCATGTACTTTAAACAGTTCCAAACCTGGATGGCACAGGCTGTGCACTACAGGGCTTAATGAGAGGTGAAGCAAAGGGCGCCGAGCTGACAGGCTCAGCGTGACAGCCAAGGATCTTCTTTGGAAGGAGCAACATCCCTGCCTTCTCTGCACCACATGTCATGGCATGCTGTGGGCAGACCTGAATTCATTCTAGAAATCATACTCTATCCTGAAAAACATCTTTTCTTCCTTTCCTCCCCTCTGAACAATGCTTTTGGCAATAACTTCTCATCTCCAACGTTCTGCTACTCTTTAGGATCTAGAAAAAGCAGCAAAGGCACAGAAGGGATACATTTTTGCTCTCCTTCAATTCATTTGTGCTCTGAGGAAACACCTAATGATGCATTTACAGCATGCTGTTTTCAAAGCACTATCTATTAAAATATTAATAACCTATTCATCTCACCCCATGGTGAAACAGGTGATTTCATATTTCTACTACATTACAGAAGCAGAAGTACTTAGAAGGATAATTTTCAGAACAGAACACAAGAAGCAAATCATCATGCTCAACAGTCAGAAGATATCTCACATCAATCAAGATATATCATCTAGCTCTAAGGCACTAAGGAAAAAGCACATTCTAAACAAGACAGCCTGCACAGCTGGGTAGGTTTTTTCAAGCACAGCAACTGGATCAATAGTCACCTTACATGGGAAGCATCGCTGCATTTGTTTTAGAATCAGAGAAACTGATGCACATTAAACCAATTGCTTAAAGCTATTTGATACCTTCTGGCAATATGGCAGAGAGTTTCAGACTATGTAACCTACAGGTCAAGTCTGTCACACAGAAAAGCAACTACTATTTTCTTCTAAAATGGCAATGCTGCTCCTTATCTAGCACATGAGAAGCAAGTTCATGTCCTTTTCTCTCTCTGCCCACACTCTTGCCTTTCTGACAAGCATCCTGGTTCTCAGAGTCCTGGGAAAACTGTAAGGAGTAGAATCTCCCTTTCTAGCTGAAGCTGGTTTTCTCTAAAAAAAAAAAAAAGAAACCAAACCAAACCGAACAAAAAAACCCAATAAAAAAAAGTAGCCCACTTTGGGCTGGAAAATAGTTATATGCTTGTAGATAAAGTATTCAGCTAGAAGAAGTCAGTCCTGCTTAATGTCATGTTTAATGTGCTTCAATAATCAATAAATTCAAGTCTCCAGGCAAAGGCTGATGGCAAATATCAGGATACAGTAACATTTTTGTTACACACCTTCTGCTGGAGCATGTCTTTGTATTTTGGCACTGTAAGGCAGCTGGAGCTCAACTTTGCTGTGCCATTCTATATTCCTGCTTTTAACCCTTAATGCCTGCTCTGAGCAGGATGCTAAACCCTCTGTTAGAATTATGTATTTATGCCATATCCTCACTTTGCAACCTCCTACCCAGTAACTCACTGGCCAGGAGACTCCCACTGTTCAGGCAGACCTTAAATCTCTGTTTGAGGGAGATGTAAACACATTTTCCCATGTTAGGTGTTAGTTTAACTACTAATTAACTTAATGTGTAGTATTTTCATTTTTTTTCTGTTGCAACTCTTCCACACTTAGGGGATATTTAATTCACTGTTGTCTCTGAGAAAAAGAAAGATACAGAGAATGATTCAGTAATTTAGTGGCTGAGAGAGAAAAGACCTGAATTTCCATCTGCCTCACATAAGCATTTTATAGGCTATATATAGGCTTCAGCTCTTTCCAGAAGGGTTGGATTAGAGGCAAAAAAATGCAGCAAGCTAGAAATGATCTGACAAAAAGGATGTTACTGGTGAAGACTCTATAAGAGAGTACTCAGCAGCAGCAAAGGGACCTGATACAAAATGGAGGAAGGGGACAACAGAGACATGGCATTTTGAGAGGCAAAGTGTAGAGGTGCACTCTTGGTCCCAGGAAATCGGGCTCTGCTTTTCTGCAGGTACTTTGGATCCAACTCTGACCTCCCCAGAGCATCTCACCACCTACACACGAGTGGGAAAGCACAGGTTTCCTCACTGAGAGGTCTCTGCCGCCTGTACAGCTTTATTTCAGACATAAACACGTACTCTCAGAGAAAGTTCACGGGGCGAGTTCCGCCTATGGCAGTATCCATTCAATCAAAACGCTCTAAGAGCTTTTTATTCTCCCCCAGCAGCGGCCTGGAGAAAGAGACAATGTCCCAAGGACACGGGGTGCCGGATCTCACGGACCTGCAGATCCCTTGGGGTACTTGCCACCGCTGGGTCGGTAACACACAGGCAGGGGTGTCCGATCGCTGGGCTGTGCGTTTCGGGGTGTTCACACAGCGGGAGAGCCGCGGGCTCCGGGACACCCGCGCCGCTCGCATTCCCTCACGGGGTCCGGGACACCCGCGCCGTTCCCGCCCCCTCACGGACTCCGGGGCGCCCGCACCGCTGGCATCCCCTCACGGGCTCCGGGGCACCGGGACCGTTCCCGTCCCCTCACGGCCGGGCCGGGCCGGGCCGGGGCGGGGCGGGGCGGGGCGGGGCGCGCTCAGGTGCGGCGGCTCGCGCCGGGCCCCGCCCTTGCCCCGGGCACCACCTGGGGGGTGGGGTCAGGCGCCGGCGGATGGACACATCACCTGCTGTGACCGAATGACCCCTCATGCCCGGGCACCGCACCGTGCCCTTCTAAAGCCAGGACGGCGTGGTTTGCTCGTTGGTAAGCGCCGCGGAGGGGCGACATCGCGGCGCGGCCTCGGGGACCCGGCGGACTATTTGTCACCCCCGGAATAAGGGACTGTCGTGGCCGGGGTGGGCGTGTGCGCGCGCGCCATCCCGGTAGCGGGCGGGGAGGGAGGCGGAGGCGTTCGCGTCCGCAAGTAGTTCCGGTTGAGGAAGTCGGCGCTCGCGGCCGCCGGTTCCCGTGGCCGCGCCAGGGCAGGAGCGTTCCCGGCCCCGCTCCAGCCCCGCTCCAGCCCCGCCATGGCCACCCGCTCCTGCCGGGAGAAGGCGCAGAAGCAGAACGAGCAACACCAGGCCATCCTGGCCAAGCTGCTGCGGGAGGAGGACAACAAGTACTGCGCCGACTGCGAGGCCAAAGGTACGCGGGGCGGGGGGCGCGGGGCCCGGCCCGGGCTCGGCACTGCCCCGGCGGGTCCCGGCTCGGGGCGGCCGCGGGGCCCCGCTCGGGGCCGCGCCACGTCCGCAGGGGCGGCGGGACCGGCGGGCGGCTCCTCTCGGCAGAGGGCCCGGGGGCGGCGGCAGCGGGGTCGGGGGCAGCGGCGGTGCAGACAGACAGACAGACAGCCTGACCTTTCGGTGTGAGCCGCGCTCCGCTCTTCCCTGGGCTGGGCTGCAGCCGCCTCGTCCTCCAGCGAGGAGCCCCCAGCCGGGCTTTATGCAATGACTGGCCCAGCCCTTTCCTGAAGTTTCACGGCCGCGGCCGTTTCCTGCGCTGCCAGGTATCGATCGGAGCGGGCCGTGGCCTTCGGGAAGGGACTGGCCCATGCCAGGGGTAGGTGCCAGATGAGCTGGATGTCGGCTGTCCAAAACAATATTCCCTGCCCTGCTGACTCAGTCAGAATGCCAGGCTCTGTGAATCTGGATGTCTCAGTCTGGTTAAACGTGTCACAGATGTGGCTGTGGTGATGAATGGAATTTTAAAGATTGTATCACTGGCAAATCTTACAGTGCTTTAATTTTGTTTTCCTGCACAAAAGTAGATATATATTTGCGTTTGTATTTACCTTGGATTCTGTGGCTTTCAAATGGAAATTTGTAGCACGTCCCTCTTTCATCTAGAGTCAATTTATTATGATCTTGTTCTAGGTAAGGTGGCTGCACAGTAAGTTATTAAGTCTAATGCTTCCTGAATAACAATTGGAGTTCACGGTGTATGATTAATGCTAGAGCTGCCTTGTGCAGTCCTTCTCCACCTAAAGTGGAGGTGAAGTGTGAGTGAGCTTCGTTTGGGCTACCAGAAATGGCACTGTTTGTAAATTCTCTTCCCGTCTGTGTGCGCTACTGGATTTCACTGTGCACGCAAGTCATGCCATGCACAATCACAGAGAAGACTCTATTGTCTTAATGTAAACTCTTAGAAGTACAGGATATGGATTGCACCAAAGATAATGGGTCTTTATATTTTGTAAGTAACTCTGCCTAACCATTTCCAAACAGAGCTCCTCTTGCCCCCTGACAGCTGGTTACCATGTAAATGACTCTTCATAACCAGTGGCTCTCTGGAAAAAGCACATTTGTATGTTTCATCTGTTATTGGCACTCTTATTTTCATGCTGAATGCTGCTTGGTGTTGCTTGCTGATGGAATTCCACATGTAATTGTTCTGTAGCATCGGCCTGAGGGCTGTGTTGCTCAAGACTGGAGTCCAGAATTCTCCAATCACTTGTCCCATCTTCCAAGTTTTCTCTTCTAACTCTGGCTTAGTTAAAATGTTTGCACATCTCTGTAACCCTCAGTGCTCTGTATCTTTTGCCCTTTCAGTTCAGCAGTGCTGGCACTTTCAGCTTCCTTTTCCTTATATTTGTGTTATTAAGTGGTTTTATTCAGTGTTCTTTTCTCTTGTGCTTTCTTTCATAGATCAAGCTTTGGTGTATCTTGAATTTGGTTTTCTTTTTCCTGTTCAGGTTCTGGAGGACCTACCAACATCTTGACCAGGCTGTCTTCTGCTAGTACATGTTCATTCAGTTTTCAAATTTCTAGTAAACTGTTTTATTTAGGTACCTACTAAAATCTGATGGCACTTTTGAAAGCTTCTTGCTTTTCTCTTTTGCTTTCTCTGTATGCCAGAAGCCTGGCTTGCCTTCACCCTGTCTCCAGGAAAGGTGGCATGAAAATACTGGATGATGCAATGTGAGGGACTTGTGGTTTGGCAGTTCCTTTTTTATTTATTCTGTTCTTCCCTTCAAGTTTAATGTGTGTTTGCTTCATTCTGTTGTAGCAATTTTGATTTTAAATCCTGTATCATATTAGCTTTGTAGTGCTATCTGACTTTGCCTGTACTGTGTATGTTTGGGGGTTTTTAATAGTTGGAAGGAAGAGTGTGGAATGATAAACTTGCTTTAGTTGCAGCTCTTCTAAAGGCACTTGACTGAGATGTGGCCATAGATACACAGTTTGTGGAGATTTCTTACTTGAAGTTTAGGAAGCTTCCTTCAGGGAAGGAGGGTTGTGTGAACAATGTTGACATGCTTCCACTATACCCTGAAGTCTGGATTTCCATGTGCCTCCAGAAGACAGCTCAGAAAAAAAGGAAACATAATCAGTTGTTAAGTTGAAAATCAAGCTTATCATGAGCATGCAGTGCCGCTGTTGAACTCTGCTTAAAGGCTGCAGCCAGCTGTTTTTTCCTAATGTGTTTCATGTTTAATCCATGGTGTATGAGTGCTCATGACTTGCTGCTGCCTGGCAAAGCTGTAGTTTTGCTAGTCCTGGAATGCAGAGCTGTGTGAGGCAGCAGCTATGAACGTGGCTCTGCTAGCTAACCAGAGCCTGCCAGCTGTCTGGCATTCCCCAGCCTGTGAGATCTCCTTCACCTCTTGCAACGCTGGCAGCATCCCTTTCATCTCTAGTCCTGTTTGTTATTAGTCTGGAGTTTCCTATCGTCAGTTCCACTGGAGAGCCTCTTGATCCTGGATTCTGCAGAAATTAACCCGACAAAATGTTAACGACTTCTCTTGTGTCAGTCCTAGTTTGGCATGTCTTTGGTTTTCTTCATGTAATGTATTCTTTCTTTTCTCTGCAATGTTGCAAACTTTAGTTTCTGTTACTTTCCTCTCTTGTGTGAACTTTGCTCCTTTGTCTGTCCTTCTCCCTTCTGTTGCTCAGTAGGAGGTTCCAAGTTCTGTGTTTTGTTTCTTTTTCTGTTCACATAATTGTGGGGTAACATCTTCATGATTAATTCCAGTTGTTTTAACTGAGCTGCAGTTGTCTTGGATCTTATTCTGTCAGTACCTAAAAACGTCCTTTCAGTATGGTCTTTCAGATTGCTGTCATTTCAGCATGGGCACTTAACTGAAAATAATTCCTTTCTCTTACCCTAGATATTATAGTATCTCTTAAACCTGAAGTGTTATATTTACCCTGGGCTTCTTTTCAGATAGTCACATCCAAAGGTTGTGGAAATCTTGCAGATGATACTTGTCTATCTAGCTGCTATTCTTTGAGGCTCTGGCAATTCTTAAGTAGCCAGACATAATTTAAAATCTTACCAATATCCTTTTGACCCTAAACAATGTATGTGTGGTCCTATTGGCATATTTGCCACTCATTACTCTCATTGCATCTACTGTAATGCTATGTTGAACTCTTCCTTCATATCAATAAGGCTTCTTTCATATCAATATAATGCTGGCTTTTACTTCTTGCATCAAAAAGGGGATAGAGGATCTCACTACCGTCCTGTCACTCCTGAGTCACTGAGTTAGCTTTCCTTGCCCACCTGCAGGAATGCCATATGCATTGCCAGCAAAGAAGTCTGAAGCGTGCACCTTTCCAGTATTTATTGTATGCTTGCTCTGTGTAAGAATTAGAAAAGGCTATTTCTTGGTCATCCTGAAAACAATATGTCATTAGCAGTGGTCTTGTATCAAGAACAAACCTATCCTTTGATTTGTGGCCTGCTTCTTCAAGTGTGAGGTATGCAGATACATTGCATGGCTTTGTAAGGTGAGGAATGCAGCTGAGAACACATCTGCCAGAGTAGTATTAAGTAATAAGTAGGATTGCTGACCCTGGAACCAGTTTCTAGAAGTGATTTTTATTCTGTATTTGACTTTTGCTTGTTCAAATAGCTGCTCTGAATCTGACTGTTGCTGCTAAAATGTGTTGGAAACTACCTGTTGTAGGGCCATACGGTGGTTGCCATATGTCACCTTCAAATTGTAAATCTTGCAGCTGTCAGAGAGATGAGATGAGATGATACTTCTGTGGGGAAGAAGCCTGAAAATGAAAGGTTCTGGAACTGTCTTTGCAATCACTGAGACTTTGGAAAGAGTGAGGAGGCTGGGATGACATTTGACAAGGCAGTTCTTGTCTGTGTACTGTCTGTTCTTTACATCCCTATGTGAACAGCTGTCTGCATAAGGAGCTGATGTCTTCCCAGTGTTCTGTTACTAGGAAGGAGTTACACTACTGTTTCTGATGCTTGTAGGAAATAGTAGGGTATGTTGACAGTAGATTAAGCCACCCTGAAGTTTTGAAAGAGAGGCAACTGAAATTCCTTTGTGATCCTTTTGTTTGTATAACTAAGTAAAGCTGGCAGGAATTGGAAGGATGTAGGAGAAGCTGTATCAGGTTTGCAGACTATGCTGAAAGCTGTTGTAAAGCATTTGAATTTTTCTTACTTTTCACTGTAGAGGGAGGGTAATGCATTTTTAAAATTGTTGTTTCAATCCTGATATTTGAATCCCTTAAGCAATAACACCTCTTAGAAATCTGTCAAATTAAGCCAAAATAAAAAAACCTCAAAGTGTTAACGTCAGTTGGGGACCCTTTGGCTATAGGGGCTATAATTTGCCATTTCTGCCCTGCTTATGACAGGCTAGAAGTCTTCTAGACTTGTGTTCTTATTGCTTGACAGCAAGGCTGGTGTTAGGATGCTGATATTGAATACTGAATCAAGTACTTAGAAGTTGAAGTGTGTGATGAAGCACAAAAGGAGATTAGTTTCAAACATGATTAGGAACAGTAATCAGTTTTATGCTCCCCATTTACAGAGGCAGCTGCCCTAGACCAGGACTGGTGGCCTTCAGTTTGCAGGCTTGCTTGCTTAGATGGACAGTCCTTTGATTCTGCTGAATACCTTGTCCCCTTCTAAGAAAAAACAATGTGAATGTTCTCTGGCATACCTTTTCTGTCTGCTGTGCTTGTATTGGGATGTTGTCTTTAAGACCAATGGATTGACTACTGAAGTCTGTAAATTCATCTCCCTATCAAGAAAGCAATTACCTGAGCTGTCAACTGCTTTAGATTTTTTTAAAACTGTAATCAAGTTAAAATAACATAATTGGAAACTTGCAGACCTTAGTGTAAACAGCTGTAGATGTTTTGGGCCTTCAGAAAAGGTGAATAAATTTCTGTATCAGAGGAAGTGTTCTGGGGGATTTTTTGGGGTTTTTTTTTTTTTTGTTTTTGTTTGCTTACTTCCTGCCTGATAGTGCTTGAAGCCTGTAGAAATGATCTGTTACCAAAATCACAGTACAAAGAAGCACATTGACACTGTTGCTTGTTCAACCAGATTAAAATTGGTTTACTTTGGTTATAATATTAACGAGAATACTTTTCAGTATTTATAGTTGTACTGTACAGTCACTGAATATCTGTGTGTGATTGAAGACTTGGCCTTCTGTCTGAAGAGTGGCAGGTACAGGCCCTTGGGAGTGTGGAGAGAGACTCAACAGGAAAGATTGGTACTAATATTTGTGTAGCTGAACTTAACTTTAGCTTCCCTAACAGCTAACCAATCCCAAGCATGATTGGTTTCTTTTCTCTCCCCCTTAGCAGTGGGAGAGAAAAGAAATATAGTTTAAGTAAGTGGGCAAACTAGCTATGTTAAGAAATCTGGAGTATCCCAGATATGTTTACAGCTGTTCAAACTCCTTTGTGTAGACATTCAAGTCTTGCATATGATCTCTTCTATGGCTGGGAGACCAACTTAAATATTTGTTTGATCACTTTTTGTGAAGCTGCCTTGTTGTTTACTTGTTTGATGTCTGGTCTTTTAAGCGTCTTAATCTTGCCTGTATTCTTTAATAGCTAGTGTACTTCTTTCCCAAGCAGATGGATAACTCTTACAGCTCACTGCCCTCAGCCTGTGCAAGGCATCAGCCCTTGCCTCACTGTCAGGGTAAGAAAGCTTTGTGACAGCTCATTGACAGAGCTCCCACCAGGGCAAGGCACTGGCTGCTGTACCTCCTCAGGTGAAAATCTTTGCTGTCTTCCTCCTCAGGTGGAGAAACCCCTGAGAGTACACTAGGGGAATAGAACACAGATGGATTATGCTGGAGGTCAGTTCCACACATCATCTCTGGTGCAACTTCTAGTCCTATTTTGAGGTTCAAGCACAAAGTACTAATTTACTGCTAGCTGATTGTGCTCTGAGGATATTCTGTACCAGTTGTTGCAAATAGCAGATGTTACTGCAGGTCACTCAGATCAAGAAAGTGCTGGTGTTTCTTTGTGTGTTTCTGTTGCAGGGTTCACATTGCTTCTGCAAGATAAGCTTGGGAAAGATCATGTGAGTGTAACAGACTGGAATATGAATTGACAGATACAACTGGAGGCCTCTGGCTCTCCAGTGGGGCTTTGCAATATCCTTCCTTAAGGAATAATGAAGGCAAAGTGTTTTGATTCAGGGTTGTTCTTACTTAAGCTTAGCTAACGAAATTATATATCTTGAGCTCTAATAATAGTAAGGAACTGTATCACTGGAAGTCCCAGTGATAATCTGGTACTTAGCTGCTAGTTTTCTGGCCTTTTTGTCAAAGACTGTGCCTTCAGAAACCCTTAGGGACCAGAACAACTTTAATCTCTCTTGGGACTGGATAACCAGGGTTTTTTTGTGATTTCCTGCTACAAAACAAAACTACATCAGTGCTCTCATTCTGCATGCTCTTAGCTGTTGCTGACACTATTTGGATGAGAGTGAAGCTTAGGAATTAGTTGCTGTTGCAGCCCTGAGAAGGATAGTTGTCTCCCCCAAGGAAAGAGCCCTTAAGACACCTCATTTGGTGGGAAAAAAGTACAGCAGCCTTAGCCTAGGACTTGTGAATGGGTTGTTGCAGTGTTGGGTGACACTAGTGGCCTCTGTAAGGAAGGGTGACTCTTTCGGACTCTTACAGTGGAGAGAAATATTTTCAAATAAGTCACAGGAAAGAAGTTTAGCTTGTAATACAACTGGATTGTTTGCAAAATTGAAGGCTTTTTTCCCAAAGTGGATGCAATCTCTGTTCTTCAGGACTTAAGTTGACCTGACTGTGTGAGACCCAAAGCAGCATGATTTAACTTTGAACTTAGCATTGCTTTGACAACAGGCCAGACTAGGTGACCTCCAGTGATCCCTTTCAACCTAATTATTTGTGACTACTAATAGAAGGATTTGTGGAACTTCTTTTTTAATTTTTTTTTATTATGTTGCAAATCTTTAGATTCTCTGAGGTGTATTATACAGATGCAGAAATCCTTATGTGCTTAGTTTGCTGCCCTGTGTTCAGAAGTTATTGGCAGTCTAAGCTGTTTCTGTTGTGTTGACCATAAGGATGGGACAGTTCCTGAAAAGTGATTATTGCTATTGATGAGACTATGCTTTTGCCTTTTTAAAGTGCAAAACACCCCACTTCTTTTGGAGGGCTACAGGTGTGTGTTCAAGTGCTCCTGAAGCTGCTGTTCTGCCACCCTTCAGTGATGTGCTCCTGCTGGATGCTGTTTGTACACTTGGAGTTTGCTTTGTTCCTGAATTTCCTTTTGCAGAATGGAATGATGCTGTGTTCCATCTTTGGTCTGAATGCTATAAAGAAGGAAGAGCAACTGTGCTGCAGTCTGTATCATGTCCTTGTACATGGAGGAGGCAATTAGATATGTCTGTGTGATATGCAGACTTTTAGGGAGGCTCCCTTTCCTGGAAAGATGACTCCTTCTTTAATGTGTGCATCCTATAGGATTTAAGAGAGTCAATTATCAGACATTATCAGGGAGTAGTCAGCAGGTGATTTAGCTCAGGTGTCACATTGTCTTGGACTGGCTTCATAAGGTTCATTTGAGCGTAATTCAGCTTTACTTTAAGAACTCTGGTGCTTCACAGTGTCTCTTGTGGCCACAGCTAAATTCTCCTAGACATAATGATTTTGCCTTGTGAAGAGGCAAAGTTGTTCAGTGATCTCTTATTTTTGTGTTGAGGTGGTTCTGAAGAGTTAGGCTGATGAACCCATGACTAGTTAAATCCATCTTCACTGTACTGTCAGCAGGTTGTTTTCGGGTATTATGGCAGAATAAAATGAGTTAGGACTGAGCTATGATTTTTGTTGGCATTGATGAGTGGGATAGCTCACAGCTGGAGGACTGCAGTGGGTAAGTACAGGTGCTTAGGAAGGGCAGGCTGGGGTGGTGGTAAAGGGGAGTTGCTGTGAGAGCAGTGGGGCTGCTCTAGCTTTACCTGCAGATGGGTGAGCCAGTTGAGAGCTTATGAGTCAGGAGTGGTAATGAGGATTTCCTCAGACAACTCAAGCCTAATGTTCACAAGCTTTCTTGCTAATAGGGTGCTTGGACCTCTCTTATTATTTTCTGAGGAGAAAACACAGCAAGGAGTAAGTAATCAGGGAAGTTTCTGGCATGCATTGATGCCCATATCTCAACACAAGTGCTTGCAAACAAGCAGTGACAGGTTGAAGATGTAGTCTTGGCTGCAGTGGTCATGAGGTAGAAGAGTTCAGGATCTGAACTGGAGACAGCAAAGCAAAGAGTAGGATTACAGCCATAATCTTCAGAAAGGAAGATTTTCTTCTGTTCAAGGATATTCTTGGAAGAATCACTTGGAAGCTGGTTCAGAGCAGAGAGAGCCAGGAAAGCAAGTTGACTACTTCTTAAAACTCTGGTGTGGCATATTGCAATGGATAGGAGATGGTACAGAGGCACCAGGAGTCCTGCTTGAATGAATGAGGAGCTTCTAAACAAGCTCAGACACAAAAAGGAAGCATACAACAGGTGGAAGCAGAAGCATGTTGGCCCAGGGAGAGCCTGGAGACATCATCCAAGCATGCAAAGGTGTCTAGGTCAGAAAGCCAGTGTCCATGTGGAGTTTGATCTTACAAGGTGTATGTGAATGGCAGCAAGGGAGGCATTTACAGATAACTGGCAGAAAAAAGAATGGACAAAATGTAGGCCTGCTGCTGAATGGGGAGGGGAACTGCTCATAAGGGATGTGGAAACAACTGAGACGTTCAATGTCTTCTTCACTTTGTTCTTTACTAGTTAGGCTTGTTTGCAGCAATTGTAGGCAAGGAAAGCGTACTCTCAGTTAGAAGGGAAGGATCAGGATTGGGATCACTGTACACAAGTCTCTGGGCTCTAATAGGATGCAGCCAGGAGTGAGACAGGGTGGTCAGGGTAATTCTGTGGTGACTATCATTAACTGAGGTCATGGTGACTGGGGGATGGGTTTTGGGGGCTGAACTCAACAAATGTCCTTACTGTCTCTGAAGAGGGCAAGAAGGAACGTGTAGGGAACCGCAAGCCAGTCTGCTTTGCCTTTGTTCCTGGAAAAGTGACAAACCAAAGAATTCTGAAAACACATGAAGAGAAATGATGGGCAGTAGTTGATGTGGGTTAATCAAGGGGCTGTAATATGTGACCAACCTGATGACAGCCTTCCACACTGAACCAAGCAGGATGACCAGCTTGGTGGACGAGAACAATGGGTGTTCTCTTACCTTGACCTTTCGTGGGGCTTTGGAAACTGTCTTGTAACAACTTCTTTGGTAAGTTAGTGAAATGCTTTCTGGATAAAGACACAGTGAGGTGGATTGAAAATAGCTTAGAGGCTAAAAGGCCAGGCTCAGGGTGGTGATCAGCATCTAAAGGTCAATGGGAGGCCAGTCCCTTTTGGTGTAGCTCAGGGATTGTTAATGAAGCCAGCACTGTTTAACATCTTCATTAATAACCTGTGTGACCGGACAGACCCCTCCCTTGGCAAACCTGATGGGATGCAAAGCTGGGAGGAGTGGCTGATAAACCAGATGGATGTGCTGCTACTTGGGAGCAGGCAAGTGAACACGTGGAAGAAATGAGCCAGCAGGAATGTTACGAAGTTCAACAAAGGGAAATGCAAAGCTCTGTCCCTAGGGAAGGGATGTTGGCAGTGCAGGAGAGATACTGTGGATCAAAAATTGTCATGAATCAGTAATGCACCCTTGCCTCAAGGACATCTTGGACTGAATTTCCAGAAGAGAGTGGTCAGTATGTGGGGGCAGGAGATCCTTTCCTCAGCACTGGTGAGGCTGCATCTGTAGTGCTGTCCCGTCCTGGGCTCCAGAAAGAAACAGGGACAGACTGGAGCTAGTCTAGCAAAGTGGCATGAAGGGGAAGGTCAGTGTGCCTTACAGTCCAGTAGAGGCTGAGAGCACTGAGATTGTTTAACCTGGAGGAGAGAAGACTGCTGAGGGGTTCTTAAGCATGTGTATAATAAATAACCTGGTGACAGAAAGTAAAGATGATGGAGGCAGACTTGTCTGGGATTTCTAGTGATAGGACCAAAAGGCAATGAATGCAAATGAAAATGCAGGAAGTTCCACAGAAAGATAAGAAGGTTTTTTTGTTGTGGTTCTTTTTTTGTTTGGTTTTCTGGGTTTTTTTTTTTTTTTGTTCTGTTTTGTTTTGAGGGTTTTTTGTTTTGTTTTGGGATGGGGGGGTTTTGTTTGTTTTTGTTTTTTTTTATGTGCACGTAGGTGTTTCTGGTTTTGTTTTTTTCTCCAGGAAAGGCTTAATATGATCAGGTTACCTGGAGAAGCTGAGGAGCATGCAATGTGGAAGCCCCAAAAATCTGCCTGGGAACAGCCCTAAGCAACCTGCTATGTTCTCTGTGCTCTGACCACCAGCTTGGACTAGCTCATCTTCTAGGGTCCCTTCTAGTCTCTGCTACTTCAGATTCATTTCAGTTGTTGTATCACTTACAAGCTGATATGGAGTCCCTCTGTAGATACCATGTAATTTTTTCCTCTTTTTTCCCCAGTGAGCAAGTATCAGTCTAGGTCAATTCAAAGCAGATTCTTTGTTTAAAGTTGAAGTCATTTATGAGAAAGTGATGAAACAGTAGTAAGTACAGACTGCAGTAGAGCTTTGAGTTTTCAAGAAATACAGAAATCTTTGTGCATCCAGAGACAAAAAGGACCAAATCTAGCCATTTGGAGCAAATTGAGATGCTACGGTAAAAGGGTTACTCATGTGTTGTGTTTGGCTGAAATGTTTGTCTAGCTAGGAGAATAACTTCACAACTTTCACTGCTCTGTAGAGCTGGTAGAAAGTTGCTTAGAGCTAGTGGCCCTTGTGTCAGAAATTTCCCTGGCTTTTAAAACTACTGGTTTGAACTCCATGTTATGACTAACAGAGATTTCCCTCTGGAAGACTGGGGCAAAAAAGATTCTGCAGATCTACAGATTCTACAAAAGTTAGTACAGATTCCTGGTTTTCTTCAGTTTTGGCCTCTTTGTTGATTAATGTTTGAGAGCTTGAGCAATATTAGTTCTCTGAACATTTTTGTCTTGAATGGCTTTGCAAAAATCCCTTCAAACAGAACTGCTTTATTGTCTTAGTGAAAACTTTGCAAATTTAAAATTTGAATGGATACCTATATATATTCATCTTTGTTTACAGTAGACTCTGATTATGTGATATACTGCTAACTCCTGCTTATCTTCCACTGTCTTGTCTTGATCACTTTTTGCTTTCTATTACATGATAACCTTGTATGAGTGTATATTCTCAAGGAACTCCTGCCCAGTGCTATGAAACAGCCCAATCAAGAGAACCAGAGTTCCTGCCTTGTTTCCTACTTATCCAAAATACTGATGAGATGTGTCTTCCTCTGAGCAGAGAAGCCAGATGCTTTTCTGCTCTGAGGTAACAATCTGCAGAGGAGGAAGAACTTGGAGAAGCAGAGAACATCCTTGTGCTGCAAGTCTGTGGTAGATGTGGCTATAGAATGCTGATGTTGTAGCTTATGGAGTTTGTGACAAGTTTTATGTGTGTTTTTTGTGTTCTGCCTGTCTCAGTAGCCTTAAACTGTCAATTGCCCCTTTAGTCTCTCCAGGAAAAGTGTTTGTTTCTGGTAGAAGATGGAGAAAAAAAGAGGTAGAGACTGTAGCTCAGTGCCTGCCAGAGTGGAGCTGTGGACAGCCATGTGAGTTGGAGGCAGTGTTGCCAAGCAACTGACTTTGCAGGTGTGGTTTGGTGAAGGAGCAGTTCTTTCTCTAAAAGCTGTGTCAGGCTATGATTTTTTTTGTTTAAAAATAGGAAAAAAAATGGAGTAGGTAACTTTCTCTCTTGTATGGATGAGAAAAGGAATGCAATATTCCACACTGAGCTATTGATTGCTATACAAGAATCTAATGCATTTTTACTGAAGTCTTTGAATGGAAATGAATAAAGTTTCATAGTAGAGGACCTCATTGGTAGGATTAAAGGCAGTAGCAGTCCTATAAGGAATTCTGCAAAAGACAATGGAAGTGATTCATCATATAACCTGGTATTTTTGAATGCAGCTGAACTTGTGGGTGGATTCAAAACATGGCAATGATGGACAATCTGGAATGGATGATCATTTGAAATAAGCTCCTGGCAATGTGTGCTGAAGGCATTTGGGTTTAAATTTGTCTTTCACAACAATTTATAGAAGCAACCAATGTATTGATAAGCAATTATGCTTTTATAATATAGGGACTGATTATCCCATTAAGGCGTGTATATATGGGGTGTTTGTTCAGTTACCTGTTATCTGTAGAATGACAGAAATATCCCTTTAAACATGGCAAATGCCACACTTTATGTGCACCCTTTAGATCTTCAGAGGAAGTGTGCTTGAGCACTTCAGCAGGGGTGAAGCCAGAGGCATGTCAGTAGGACACTGGGTGCAGGCTTTTAGGTCTTTGTTCTCATTGCCACGTGATACCTGGGTTATTCTCAATGTTAGATTCATTGAGCTGCTGTACTGGGGCTGGCTGAGAGGGGGGTAACTTTCCATAGCAGCACTCGTGGTGCTGTGCTTTGCAGCTCTAGGGGGTGTTGATGTCCCAGCAGTGTTTCAGCTGGTGCTGAGCAGTGCAGGTGCAGCATCAAGGCTCTCTTCAGCCTCCCCCAAAGGCCACTGGGCTGCAGGTGGGTGAAAGTTTGCCAGGGGACGTAGCCAGGACAGCTGACCCAAACAAACCCAAGGGATAGGCTGTAACAAGTGACAAAGCAAAAGCTAACAGAAAGAAGGGGAATGGGGAGGTTTTGTAGTTAGGGTGTTTGTCTTCCAGAGCAACCAACTGTGTACTGAGACCTCACTTCCTAGGAAGTGGATATGACCTGCTGATAGGAGAATAAATATTTTTCTTCTTACTTCTGCATATGGTCTTTGCTTTTCTTTATTAAACTGCCTTTATCTTGGCCCATGGGGGTTTTTATCTTATTTTCTCCTCTTTGGTGGGTACATGATGACCAAACAAGGATGCACCACAGCTGCTGAGGGTTTCTTGTGTCTTCTAAGTACAAAGTAACTGGCATTCTCATTAATGAAGACTGTGAAGCCTTGGTTCCATTTTCTAGGTGTTCTGCAGCATAGAGCAAGCAACTTCTGAAAGAAGAGATGATGCTAAATACCCCTTGATACTTGTGTTTTTCACTGTGATTTCTGTGCAGCTTTCTGGGTGTTCATGGAGTTTCTGCTTTAAAAAGGTTACTCCAAAAATGTATTTGTGGCACAAAAGGATTCTGTCAAATGTTTGGTCTTAAGTGAGAATTTGAAAAATACAGTAGATCCAAGATCTCATGCCTGAGAGGCTTGCAAAGTTTTGAGAGCACATTTGGAGAATTGATAACTTCTCAAGCAACCTTAATCCTGCTTTGAACTCATACTCACAAGTCTGTATTTCAGACTGAATGCAGCTACTGCTTTGGTATTGTATTCCGTTTCTCTTCTGGCATCTGAAGAAAATGATATTTTGAGGAAAAATACTGTACAGCTACAACTTATTTTCTACACAAAATACAGAAGATCACTTTGGAAAAATAACTTGCACAAAAAGCCCTCCCAACTTTCTCTCAAATTTTTTGAAGCGCAAATCTAGTTAAATCAGCTGTGAGGAGCACTACTTAAAAGTAAATTTGTTCTTTCTTTTCTCAGTCACATGCAGCTGATATAATGATGTCTGAGTATTGATGATTGTCTGTCATGCTGGAATGTTTAACTGTGTTAGTTTGAATTACATTTATTTTATTGTCATCACGCAGGAGACCAACATAGTTGTAGGAAGGAAGAAGATGCCATTAGAAAAATGCAAAGCACATTTAAGCCTTGAATGTGTGCCATGATGCATTTGAATTGGATATAAATAAGTTACTTTGTGGTTAAAAACAACAAAATTTTCAAATACTGGACTGAGTTTTTCCTCAAAGAGTTGGTGAAATATGCCTTAGAGTTGTTCAAAACAGCTGAACAAAGCCCAAGCAGCATGATCTGATTAGATGTGATTGAAATATGGAGTTAATCTAAGTGACCTCAGGAAGTCCATTTATGCCTAGATTATATCTCCTTTGTTCACTGGCTGAGGAAATACAGGAGTTAACACCTGCTCTTTAGAAGACAGATCTCACAGAGCATAGATACCTTCAGTTGTGTGGATTGGCTCAGACCTAGATTCAGGGAGGGATACTGAAGCACTCCAAGGTGTGATCCATTTGCTGAGACTTGGGCAGAGTGCAGTATTGGGGTGTAGCTACCCTGACATTTGTGGGAAGGGTTTGTGTCTATGACACTGGAGCTTCAAGTGGAGTAAAGGCGTGATTCTGCTTGTCCTCTTCAGCCTATTCTTTCCCTGGTCTGTTAATTCAGTACCCTGAGCTCCACTGGAAGTTCTGCTCTGAAGATTGACAATATCATTACAGTGAACTTGGGGCTCAAGACCAGAGGTGCATTTGCGAGGTACGCTGTTCCTGTGCCTGAGAACTGAGAACTGTGTTTGAGGGTGAGCCAATGAGCTCTCTGTAGGTAAGACATGAATGGTGCAGCCTAAAAATCTGCTTGATCTGTTCTGCATAACCTGAAGAGGAAGTGAGACAGTATGTAGAGGAGGAATGTAGATTAATGTCTGCAGTGGATGTGGATGCCAGTGGGATGGCAGAGAGACTCAGAAGAGTAATATTAAGAACTCCTGAGTTGATATAAAGACAAGTAAAGCAAAAGCTGTGCCCACAAGCAAGGCAAAATAAGGAATTAATTCACTACTTAGCATCAGCAGGTGGGTGTTCAGCCTTCTCCAGGAAAGCAGTTCCATCACACGTAATAGTTATGTAGTTACTCACTCCAAATGTCTCTTTCTCCTTCATACTCCAGTTTTTATTGCTGAGCACAGGTTATATGCCATGTCCCTTTGGTCAGATGGGGTCAGATGTCTCAGCTGTGTCCCTTTCTGGCCTCTTGCCCACCCCAGCCTCCTCACTGGCAGGACAGTCTGAGGAGCAGAAAAGGCCTCAATGCTATAATGGAAGCACTGCTCAGCAATAGCTAAAACATTGGTGTGTTATTGACACTGATTTGGTCTCAGATTCAGAACACACCATGTAGGGCTTTCTATGAAGAAAATAAACTCCATCCCCACACAAACGAATATAGCAGAGAGGATTGGTACATGAAAGAATCTGGCTGTCATTATAGATTATTTCAGGATATTTTTACTGTCTAGAAGCTGGAATTTGGCATTTTACTTTGCCTGCTCATGGCTGCTTGAACAGGGTGTACTTTTTGCTCAGTATAAACTGACTGGGTGGCCAGGCCCAGAGAGTGGTGAATGGAGTCACATCCATCTGGTCACTTGTGGAGTTCCCCAGGGCTCAGTCTTTGGTCCAGTCCTGTTTAATATCTCTATCAATGATGTGGATGAGTGTCTTGAGTGCACCCTCAGTCAGTTTACAGATTATACCGAATTAGGTGGGGCTGTTGATTTGCTGGAAGGAGACAGGAAGGCTCCACAGAGGAATCTCAACAGGCTCTATCCATGGGCTGAGGTCAGTTGTGTGAGAATCAACAAGGCCAAGAGCTGGGTGCTGCCCTTGGGTCACAGCAATGCCCTGCAGTGCTGCAAGCTGCCCGATGGAGGAGGACCTGGAGGTGCTGCTTGGCAGCAGCTGAACGTGAGCCAGGGTGTGCCCAAGGAGGCAGTGGCATCCTGGCCCATGTCAGCCACAGGAGCAGGAGCAGGGCAGGGATTGTGCCTCTGTTTGGCACTGCTGGGGCTGCCCCTCAAATCCTGTGTCCAGTTCTGGGCCCCTCACTGCAGGAAGGACATGGAGGTGCTGGAGTGAGTCCAGAGAAGGGCAGCAGAGCTGGTGAAGGGTCTGGAATGCGAGTCCTGTGAGGAGCAGCTGAGGGAGCTGCAGGTTGTTTAGTGTCAAGGGGAGGATGCTCAGGGGAGCTCCAATCACTCTGCAGTTCTTTGAAAGGAGGTAGCCAGGTGAAGGTTGGCCCTTTCTCCCAGGCAGCCTGGACAGGAGGAAGTAGCCTCAAATTGTGCCAGGAAAGGTATAGAATAGATATTGGGGAAGATTTCTTCACTGAAAAGTTGGTCAGGCATTGGAACAGGCTGCTCAGCTCCACTGCCTGAAGTGCTGAATCATCATCATCCCTGGAAGTATTAAAGTGCAGGTAGAGGAGGTACTTGGCCCTGTTTGGTTAATGGTGGAACTTTAAAATACCTCTTGTTGGAGGGGTTATGGGAGTTCATTTACCATTTTTGTTGTGGGTGAGAAAGCACGTCCCTGGAGTCATTGGGGACTGCACAGAGCTTGTACAGTTTAGGAACGTTTATTTAAGGATCTCTTCAGTTATATTTGGGGAAAAAAGGAAAGGAAAGCTGACTAATGCAATTGCTAGATAATGTCTCTGCTAGAGAACAGTTCATTCTTGTTTATGGCAAACAGGCTACATGATAAGCCTGTCTGCAAACAAATCTTATCTCTGAGGTTTTTGTCATAGTTTAAAGAAGAACTTTAATTACTGACTGAAGGGTGGTTTTTTTTTAAGCAGGTGTTTATATAATCTTTGTCCTTTGCCTGGGTGTGCAGAGGGATTATTACATCCTAACAGAGTAGTATAGGTTTATAAATTTCTTTTTCTTTTTAGTGATGCTTTTACTTAATACTTAGGTATCAGCTTATGAAAACATTTTGTAAGAGCTCACTGTTGCCCATTTTCCTTTTATTTCTGCATAATAAAGGAATATAAATTGTAAACTTAAAACAGTAAGTGTTTTAGCATTTCCTTGCTGAAAAGGGAAAAATTGCAGTCAAGACCTGCTCCAGAAGCTTCCTACTAATACTGTAATATGCTACATAACCTTGTCTTTTTTAGGAAGCACCAAATGCTGCTAACAGGAAATGACAGCTTGCACACCTTATTCTGGCAGCCTGAACTCTGACACAAGCAGTCTTTCTCTTCACAAGTGAGCAGGCAGGATAAAATTGAAGTGCTACCCCTTAGCCAAATTGAAATTTTATTTCTGAGGCTGCTAGGTTATTGAGTGTACCAGGGTTGGCACCCCTGTCATCTCTGATACTTGGGGCACTGACTTTACTTTCCAAAGGGTGCTGTGGCAGCCAGCAGGCTGGCAGGAGGGCTGTGGCTGTGTCCTGTGCATGTGCTCTCCTGTACAGGCACCGACTCGTGCTCAGGCTGTCCAGGCGTGGTTGCAGCCCAGGGTCAGGAGCTGCTCTGTTGACAGTTCAGAAGCTGATTACGATTCTGCTTACCTGGCTTGTGTGGGGATGGGTGAAAACTGAGGTGTGAAGTACTTCCAAGTCAGGAATGTGAACTCTAGAAGATGGTTTTAAAGGAAGATTCATTGCAGAGCACTCAGTTATGTTGATATTTTCATTAAAAGTAAGTGTTTCAGTGAGGTAGGTGTTCTTTTTAAATTCTGTCATCTGATTCCTAAGATAAATAGGAGGTCTTTGGAGGGCAATTCTCAAAAAAAAAAAATCTCCTTTTTCTTGTAATTTACACAAGGAGGCATCAACTGTGTATTTGTGTATATAACTTTACACTGAACTCTAAACATTGTATTTTGTTTCACAACTTAGCTTTTATGTCTATAATCAACTAATATTTGATAAAATTACTTTATTTTGGAAAAGGAATTTGTTAATAAAGTGAAACAAAGTTCTTTCATTTTGTCATCTTACTAGACTGCTTGTGCCAAACAGCTGTTAGACAAGAAAAAGACCTGTTCATTTCAAGACTAAACTGACATTACCTGTGTATCTCTGATAGCTAATGTAACCAACCAGTCCTCTGCTTTACAAACTGCACTTGCATATTCCACACTTAGTGGAAGTAAAGGTTTTGCTGTTTGAAATTACTTGGATGCATTCCAGAATTAAAGTTGTTATGAAGCCAGCCACTTGATTTTGTGGCTTAAACATAGAATTGAAGGAACATTCATGTCACTGTACTTCTTTTCTAGGTGAGGCTTGATACAACCCTTGACTTTTCTTTGAAATGCTTTTAGCAATTTTTGATGCTACAGAAGCAAGTGAATAAGTGAGCTGAAGGAATAATTGAAACTGATATGTATTTCTCTCTCTGACTTACAGAGGTGGGACAGAGTTGTGCAGGGGAAGAGTTTCATTCATTATGCTTCTACAGAGCCTATTTGGAGTTATGAATAGATCTTCACTTAATGGTTTTTTTTGATGGCTTTCATGAATAATGGTTATCCAAACCAAAAGACAAACTTGGAGGAATTCTGTCTATGAAACTCTACTACCTACGAGACACTGGCTAAAGATAGCTAAGTAATGATTCTAAGGCTTGTCCTCCCACTGTTCCTGCAGTGTGCCTTGAACCGCATGAATCTGGCTGCTATTCACCTGGGCTCTGGAACAGTGTACTTGAGTTGTGTGCCTTCAGAAGAATTTCATGCTGTTGAGTTTGACTTTATTTAAAATATGAAAACAGCCTGTTACAAACAGTTATTGTTTAAGCTCCTGTCACGCTTTTCTAAATGTGGTAAATTTTAAGTTGTCAAATTCTGGTCTTGACTCTCTGAACACAGGTGTACTGCACCAGCTGTGAGAGACTGCTAACAACTACCATTTATGCCCTTTGTTGCCTTTGTTTAAATAAAAAAGTATTTTGCTCCATACTTTGACACCTTAAAAGCACATAAAGACTGAGCTTGTGTAGTTTTCCCAGTCATGGGTATGGAACTAAAGCAAGGAAGCCTTTCTGCTGTAAAGGAAGTTATGGTTAATGTTGGAGTAGATGTGACGTGAGAACGTGCTTCAGGCTATTTGTTCTGTTTAATCAGAAACTAATTCAGTGGATCAGGTGATGAGTAAATAGTGCTTTATCAGTAGTCTCAAAAGACTTAAGGTTCAAGGGCCTTGAAGAATATTTCGTAGAATAAAGATTCTTGTACTGTGGTTCTTACATGCTTTCCTTTACTTCAAAATCTTTATGCAAGATCTTTTGTTCTTTCAAAGGTTTGCTTAATTCACAAAGTCTCTTTCTGTGGACATTAGCATTGCAATTTAGCTTTTTGTCTTGGGGGTGGGTGGGTGCTGTTTTCTTGAAGGATTTGTTTCAATCCCCCACCCCACTGAGCCCAGGAGTCTGTCAATTAGAAGTGGAAATAGTGGATCTCCCTTTTGTATGAAAAACTGAGCAACTGCCAATGAAATTAGTAAGAGATGGTCTTTGAACCAACAGGATTAGACTGAAAAAGCATAATAGTAAATTATTTGCTTGGAGCATTTCAGTATTATTTTGATTTAATTGCTGTCTCTAATGTGTTATATTTTGAACAGAGAAACTTGGAGAAATCTTTGTAAGTTCTGCATTGTTCTTTTATTCTTCTGTGAGTAGCCACAGGAGAAGGGACTGTTTTGTGTTGACTCTGATCTTCTTGTATTGAATTGAATTGCATAAAATACAACTGCTGCTTACTTGTTTTCCTTCTTTTCTCTCTACCTGCTATGAAAGGGTGCTTGTCTCCTGTTCACAATCTTTATTTGTATCTCAGCTTGGAGAAGTTAGATATTTTCTAAATATATTCTTTCCTAACTTAATTGAAATCTCGAGTAGCAGAACACTTGAGCAGTATGAATTGGGTGTGGGAGTAATGCAAAGAGACAGAGCACTGCATGGGTGTGCTTGGGTTGATGCAAAAACTGAGGCTTTCTTTGGCCAAAAGTGATAGTTTTTGGGAACTGACTAACAAGCACTCGGGATGAGTCAGGTGTGAACATTTTCTTGTAGTTAATTCTCTGTTCCACAAGATGGAGCCAGTTCTTTGGGAAATCAAGTCTGTCAAACAGCAGCCAGATTTGGGGAAACAAATGAGAGTTAAAGTAACTTCACTGCACTTATGGGTAAAGGACAGGCAGGGTGCTGTTGAGAGAAAACAGGAATTGTAGTCTGTCAGAAGTCTTTAAAGATGTTGTCCCAAGATATTTGCTACAGACAATATTAGAGATGCAAAGTTAGTACTTTGTTATGTGTAATTCTTGGCTTCCTTCCTTGTAGAATTTCTAAATGGTAACTGTAAGAATGTAAATTGAAAACTAGCTTTGTGTTTATGTGCCTCTATCATACAAACCATATTTAAAACTAGTTTTGACAAGCTTTTTTCATTTAAAACTTTGTCTCAAAACTTATTAGTTTCCTGGTAAGCTGGTTTTACGCACATATTGTAAAGGATTCAGAATTACTTGTGAAGATGTAAAACGGTTGTCCTTCCCTTTAACAATACGTGTAAAATTGAAAGGCTTCACGATTGCTTTTTTCACCTCAATTCAGACCTCTGTGTTCTCTCTATAACTTAAGATGTTTTGTGAGAGGGGTCAGCACCTGTATTGAGCAAAAGGAGTGCTGCAGTATTAACTGCAGTTGCAGAGAGCTGAACGGACCGTGGGGGACTGATGGAGGGAAGGAAAATCAGAATTGGTGTAATGAGGAAAGCAACCATCATCATTCGACTTCATAGTCAAATCTCCAGTGAAATTATTCTTGTTCTTTTGTGGATGTCTCCCAGTTACATCATGTTCAAATACCTCTCGTTTTCTTTTGCCTCTTTTTAGTTTGCTCTGGTCTCCACTGCTTGCTTTTTTTTTTAATTTCCTTTTTTCTTTTTTTTTTCCCCTTTTTTTTTTCCTAGCATGTTTGTGTGATAGGTTCTCCTACTCTAGGCCAGTCTTGCCTGATAGTGTATAATATTTCTTGCTAATTTCCTACTGCAGTTGGAAGCTGAGTAGAGGACAGAGTGTTGACTGAGATGTTTAAAACAGTTAAAAGATTTTTTTAACTAATCAAATGGAGAGCTAAAGCAATGTTTTACACTGTATTGACTGCTTGGATTCGTATACTGTCAGTAGTGTTAGTTCACTTTTTTTTTAATGCTGATAAAAGTACTTTTTCCTCAGCATTTTAAATGAACTGTACCACGTAAGCCTGGTTTAGTACCTGATGCAGTACTATGCATGTGCTATGAAAAATAAAACCTGAGCAGTTGGAGTAAAACTTAAATCTTGGACATATGAACACTAATGTACTTTGTGTTTTATTTCCTTTGAAAATGCACTATACCAGTTTCAGCATTAAAATTCCCAGCGTTATTCTTGCCCAAAGATGTTTGTCAGCTGTACTCATAAGTGGATGGTTGAATTGTGTAGAAGTGCATTAGGAGAGTTTGTCAGCAATGTGTGAATTTTGATGGTGGCTTCTTCAATCAGCTTATTCTAAAATAGTAGAGCAGAACACATGGTCCTTTCTGAGTGAGTCGATGGGACCACAGAAGAAAGTGGTATTTGGGAGTATGTGCACAAACGTATGTATGGCTTTTTTTAAGCATGTGCAAGATAAGAATCCAGTTTAAATAATATGGAGGAGAAATCTGTCATCAAAAATTGGATCCTGAAAAAAGCTAAGCGTGAGGGAAAAGTGGGAAAGATTTTGAAATATGTTGAGAGAAAAGCTTTAGCCTCACCAGAGAATATGTAAAAATGATGTCTTTTTCACAAAATTCACACTTTGATGTGCACTTTAGAATGAAAGAATGGCATGTGAGATTTGATAACTTTTTTGGCAATTTAAAAATTGGCTTGAAATCAACTTATCTGAAGAGTTTTATCTAAAATTATGTAAATTGCTTTCAGGCTCTTTATTGCTTAAATTTTAAACAGCTGAAGTTGGTTTTTGAAATGTTCACAGTTTTTTAATAGCTGTGGATATTTCTGTGAGTAGGGATAATGTTGGTTCCATGCAATAACTATACTGGCATGGAAGTCTACTGTAACTAGAAGTAAACTCTCCAGGATTTTTCTTAAATTCACGAACTACCTAAAACCTCTGAAAACTTAAAGATATAACAGGCTACATTGTTTCTTGATGGCTGAGTATTTATTTCATTCTTAGGGCCCAGACGGTCTCTAATAAAGGACTCCTTAAATACCTTAAATATGTCACAGTTAGTGCTGTTTCTGTGCACCTGATTGAATTCTAATGCATATTTGTCATGTCCCAAAGTCAGTTGGGGTCTCACGTCCCTGACTTTTCCCTCCTGGCCTCTTGCCCACTCCCTGCCTGCTGGGTAGGGATGGAAAAGCAATCTTTGACTCTGCAAGCGCTGTCCAGCTGTAGCCAAAGCATTACAGTTACCAGGACTGTTTTGGTCACAAATCCAAAGCATATCCATAGGAGCTGCAGCGTAGCAAGTGAACTCCATCCCAGCCAAGCCCAGTAATGGGAAATGTTCTTGGTGTTTTTATTTAACATGTAATAGCTAAGACTCCAAATTAATTTTTGTGAAGCTGTATGATGGCTCAAATCCACATTTCTGTTTAGCTCTTACAAGAAACTTGCACTTGTGCTGTGTTTAAATTTCCAGTCAAAATTCATCACTTCTTTTTATGAAGGCGACTGAATTGCAATTGTCAGTAGGACTAAATATACACAATAAACCTTGTGCACCTAAAAAGATAACCTCGTTATTTTAAGGATTCTTTGAATTGTATGTGACCTAATGCATTCGGAATTTTGTCATGATTTCTCTGGAAGACAGCACACATCTTCACAGCCACTGGCTAAGAACTGAAATAGGAATTTAGGTCTAACCAGTAAATGATGTATAGAAATATGGCAAAGAAAGTTTAACATGAAGAAAAAAGAAAATTTATTCATCTCTTGGAAGCAGCAATCTGTCTTTGGGTTGCTGAAGTTTATTCCTTTATTCAGCTGGGCAGTGTTCCAGGGACTTCACAGTATTCTAGTATATAGTCTAGTATAAATATTGGTCATTTTCAGTTCTATGGCTTTTTTCCTAAAATTAACTTTAGTAAAGGATGAAAGAGACTGAAAATATTTTCAAGCAGTTGTCTGTATCTTAGATGACTGAAGAAGTAACTTTATTTTTATATTGGAGTGGTGCAGCAAGCTGCTGAAGTGCACATTGGCACTTCTAGTAAAAATTCAAATGGCTTTCAGAAGAACAAAATTACAATTCTATTAAAACTTACATCAAATGTGACAAGTATTTCACGTTACTATTGGCTGACTGAAGTTGCAGTGTACAGTGCAGCTCTAGGTAGGTAAAGTATTATTACTAATGACATGTAAAGGTGTTTTAAATAATATAAAACAGCAGTCACCAAGATTCTTGATGTCCAGTCTTCATTTCTGAAGCCAAATAGCCATCTTTTTAATTGGCTAGCCATGGTAATCAAAAATATATACAGCAGTTAAACCAGGTTACTCTTAAAAATTTTTCTAAAGGAAACCAAGTGTATCTTTAAGGACCCAACAAAAAGAAACCTGTAAATATTTCTATTAGTGCAAAATATTTACTGTGTACAGAAATAAGGATCCTGACTTCATATAGAATTGACAGCACTGTAAATTGTTTATTGAATCACTCAATTACTGTGGAACATTTTTCACACAGAAAGGTTTGCAGCCCAGGCTTTAGTTGACCGTTTGGTTAAGTCAGGCATAGTTGGTATGATGAACACACAGAAAATATTTTCTGATTTCTCTTGCCTAGTGCTTAACTGTGGTTATGATTGATTTGGATTAATGAAAACATTTTTCATTTGAAGTGTTTAATATTGCATATTGTCATTACTCGGAATTAAATTCAGAGGTTTCACATGAATATTTTTGTCTGGCCTCAGGTTTGCCTGTTATTCCACTGTTTAATTTGTTCCTTCATTGCTTAAATATATTTGATTTCCAAAATTTATTTCATAAATATGTACTAATTAATCAAATTGGAGCCTTTGGGAAAATACAAAACTGCTCTTTTCCAGGAGAAAGCCATCTACTTCAAAAGTTGTATTACTTTTTGTTAACAAAGCTTTCAGTGTTTGTTAACAAAATTTTCTTAATGAAGTTTCAATATTTTAACTACAATTAATAACCTCTCTCTTAATCTATTTAGACTTCAGTCATGTCAAGTCCTCCTGTTCTTGTCTCATTAATGTAGAATTTGCCTGTCTGGGATCTCATAGCTGAGGCAGTACCTGGATAGTAGCTGGGATCTGTAGCTGTACAAACTCATCTGTGGTAAAAAGTTTATAGTGGTTGTGTAAACACCCTATAGGGATAGAATCTTGGACAGCACACAGGTGCTACAGTTAAACCCCTTGTGTCCCTGTAGTAACCTGATCAAAACTGGCTCCAGCTTTCAGGAGACACGTGGGTTATACTTCAAAGGGAAAACTGAAGAAGCTGTTGGGTACACAAGACTTTCTTATCTATTTCTAAACTGTCATGGCTAGATGAATCTTTTGTATAAACTGAGATACTCGATCTATCTTGGTGGAATGGCTATGAAGGTTTTTTAATTAAGTTTCTTCTGGTGCACTATTTTAGCTGAAACTTGATTAATAGGTTGAGGCAAATGACCTGCAAAACTCTGTCCTGGAGCACTAAAACTAAAAGTGGTATAAATTTTAAGTGAAGCCTTCCCATAATATAAATCTGCCAAGTGTAAGAGTGAGTATTTTGTCTTTAGTGTTTTATAGGGGGAAACAAAAAGGCAGATCAATAGGTTGCTAGTTGTTGTAATATTTAGGACACATTGCAAACAGTCTCACCAGTCTTACCTGACTAGTAGTAGTTGTAATGTAAAATTGTCATATGGGAAAAAATGTGTTAGGTGGGTGAGTAATTCCTAGATCTTTTGACCCTTAAAGTCTAATTTTATGATAGTAGCACTTACCTTGAAGGCTGCCAGTTATTTTAATGACTATGTTCTTAAAAGTCAAGCAGTGGAGATCAAGTGCTCTGACTTTTTGAGATATTGAGCAAGATAGATTCAAAGCTAGGTGATTACCCAAAACATTGCTAGTATTTCTGCTAGTAAGAGTAATGCTTCTTGCAGCAAATGTGGGGATCTGTGAATGTGTCTTGGGATTTTCAAATACCCTTGCTAAGGAATGGAGTCTAACTAAAAGGATTTCTCCCGTTCCCTTGTTTTGGCTATTGCTTGAGCAATGCTTAAACACTATCAGAGCTTTTCTTTTCCTGTTCTGTTCCCCAGAGTTTAAAGGCTGAGTGGGTGGGCAGGACATGCAGCTGAGAGGTCTGCTGACTGGAATTGATCATTCTATGCCATTGTGGTAAAGTGCTCAAGCAACAAATGCTCTAGGAAAGGAAGAAAGGACAATTTGGTTATAGTGGTGTCCAAAACAAGTGTTGTGGGTGCTGAAGCACAGCTTTCTAGGAAGTGGCTGGACAGCTGCCTGGCCATGGGAAGTAATGAAGAAATCCTTCCCTCTCTTTTTCCCCACTTTTGTCTGCAGTTTTTGCTTCACTTATAAGTGAAGCAGTCTTCACTTGCAGACTGTTATCTCAGTCTGCAGGTCTTCTCACCTTCCTGCTCTCTTCTCCCTGCCCTGTAGGAGAGGAGAGTGAATGAGCAGCTCTGTGGGTGTTTGCCAGCTCAAACCAACACAGTCCTAAGCAAAAGATCAGGAGAGGGAAGCAGAAAGCTCTTCTGTAGGTCCCAGGAAAGTGTTCATACAATATATTGATATTGAAATGCAAACAGCTGCAGTTGCAGGAGTGGCCTAAGGGCACATTTGTCTTACAAAAGCAGAAAATAACTGCTTGAAATGTTTTGCAACTCTTCAATATACCTTCTTGCTTCTGATGGTAATTATTTAATCTTTGAACTCCTTAGAGCTCAGAACTAGATGGACTTCAGAGTAGTACTTTTAACAGTGGTGATGTACAGAGCTGGAATAAAATTATATAAATGTGTTTAATTAGAGAATGAATAGTAGTTTCAAGGGAAAAATCCTAAGTGACAATGTGATAATTCAGGCCAGCATACTTTAACTGTCTCAAAATGCAAGCACAGTTGAGAAACAATGGTGGTTAGTAAATCATCCTGATTCTGTTAGAAAATCCATTTGGCTGTGAATGGTAGTTTAGAAATCAAGGATACTGGACATAATCAGGTTTCCACCATTCTTAGATGGATATTTTTATCAGCTGGTTTTGCAAATCTCTGTATAAGCATTTCCTAAGAGCTTGCGTGCTGCTGTTGTAGAGCCTATGCTATAGGAGGTATTTGTTGCATTAATATAAGATTGCCCTGCAGTTAATTTCAGTTATCTTATATTAATGTAGTAAAGTAGTGATGCATGTCTTAAGAACCTTCTAAATGGAAAAAAGGGAAAAAAGTAACAACTTCTGCTTCTTTTGTTGATGCTTCATCTAAGGCATAGCTGTAAAGATTATTCAAGATGCAAGCAAAAATCTTATTGCTAGTAAGCAAACTTTATAAACTCTGTTTGTTGTATTGTTTTGGAGATGGGGAGGTGGACACAACATACAATTTCTAGATAAATCTGACTGGTTAATGTTTTGTGACATTATTTAGAAGTAGAAATCTGTGAATAAAATTGTTAACACTGGAAATTGTTAAAAGTGATAGATATTCTAGAGAGGCAGAGGCGAGCCTTTATTTAAGCCTGTTGATTCGTGTTGTCAATATAGAGTTATGCCAGAGAAAATCCTCACAGTATATGGAATTTTGAAAATAATTTATTTATTTCTTCATTCCTTTTTAGGACCAAGATGGGCTTCCTGGAACACTGGTGTTTTTATCTGCATCAGATGTGCTGGAATACATCGAAATCTTGGGGTTCATATATCAAGGGTCAAGTCTGTCAACTTGGATCAATGGACACCAGAGCAAATACAGGTAGAATATCTTCAAATATGTTTCCAGTTTGGAAGGTATGTCAGGAGTACTTCTGAAAGGATTTGCATTTATCATCATGCCCTGCTTACATGTTTTACAATCCTATTAGCTTTTGCATGTGTCATACTTCTACTGTAGTGAGCCTAAGTTCATAAAACTCACTTCAGAAGTTGGTTTGCCTCTAATTTCTGTATCATTTTAGAGTTGTTCTACCTTACTCCAGGGACTCTGGAAGCTACTTCTTGGTTGTATCTGTAGAAAAAGTGTTGTAAGCCTTTTTAGTAAGTATCAGGACAGCAGCACTCCCATATCTGTGTGATGTCCGGTTGTGTTCTTTTGGTGTATCAAGCACTGAGTCTTCCAGGTATGCTCCAGTCTGAAGCCTCCTCCTGCCATCAGGCAAATTTTATTACTCTTTGTCTTCCTGAAGAGCCATCCTGAGAGATCAAAGCTTGTCTTTCCCTGGGTGGGCTGGTTCACACTGCAGACAGGATCCATGTTGCTGGCTTTGTCCATCAAGGCTGGGCAGGCAGCCCTCCTGTGCCGTGCTGGTATCTCTCAGGACCTATGGCAACAGGGAGCTCTCCAAGTTAAAAACTTGGGATGGCATTTAAGCACTCCACAGTAGCATCCTGACTGTTTCAGAGTTTAAGGTATTGATAGACGTGAACTAACTGTTTTCTACCACTTTTCCCTAGTGCATGCAGGAAATGGGAAATACTAAAGCAAGACTACTCTATGAAGCTAATCTGCCAGAGAACTTCCGAAGACCTCAAACAGATCAGTATCCTTTTTGTTTGGGCTTTCACGTTGAAATGACTTCTAATGCAATTGAGATGTTATGACTGTTTCAAGGAACTGCTACATTTGTCAGCTTATGTTATTTATTTCATTGATATTGTTGTATAAGAAATGACAGTGGAAGTTGAGAACAGTTCAGAAAAGATTTAAATTACTTCAGTCATAGCAAATCTACTTCGTAATGAGATTTGGCAAGCACCATTTATTTTTGCTTTCAGAGGAGGTGACTTCATAAATTCCCTGTGTGTAGGAAGTTAAGAGTGATACTGGAGAGCTCTTGAATATTTTCTTTGTCTTGAGTAACTGCCATCTGAAGTTTAGAAGCATTTGATCAGGAAATAATGAGCTGAATGGTTCGCTAAAAGAAGCCATTGCATCTTACTCCAGTGAAGTGTGGATTTCTCTCTAGGTGACTGGCATGGAAATTCATAAATAAACCCAAGCTCTCTCAGGGCCACCAGTTGTGTTTGTGTGTGGTTGTCACTGTGTACCTGGACAGGAAGGGTTGGAAGAAAAGCAGTCTGCTGGCAATAACTTTTCTCATTAAATACCTTTACTGAATCACTAGGATAATATATAATGGCATTAATTTAGGTCTGGGATTTTTTCTTGATTTAGTGAAGTTACTCCATAGGTAGGATTTGCTTCACCTGATCTTATTGTAACTCTTTAATTATAATGAGATCCTAAACATCTACTCTTAAGTGAGCTGAGTCCCCAGCTACAGGAGCTGATAAACAGACTTAGTTGTAACTTGATCTTAATTTGCTATATACGAAGATGATTCTGGTTCTTCTGTTTATTAGATACTACACTCGATATAACAGAAGATTTTTTTTCCCTTTGAAAGAGTTAGACTTGTTAAAAAATGCACTTGAGCAAAACAGATACTTTTTTCATATTCTAGAAGCTTTTGCATTAAACATACATTCTCATAAGAAGAGAGTCAGATAGCACCATAGTATTCCAGCTGTAATATTCTGTAACTTTATTTTAGCCATATGATTGAAATATTTTGACTAAAACTTACTCAAAAATGGAACTGAGGATTTTTTTTTTTTTGCTGCAACTAACTTAAATTCACTGGTGCTACTGCAGGAAAAGAAATAATGCTTTAAGCTTTTCTTGTCAGATCAGACCAAAAGTCTAATTTTTAGACTTTCAAAATAGTTCTTTTTTTCACACTCTATGCCTTGAATTAATTACATACCCTTTTGAATAGTTGTGGACTAACTGGTGGACTTAGTCAACTGAGTATACTTCATTGCCTGTGTTTTCTTTATTAACACTGTATTGTCATAAGAGGTGATTGCAACAATTTCTGATTTATTTCTCAATTTTTGCATAACTTTGGCAGCTACTTACCTACTTGGCATTCATGACAAGCTGTTGTGTTATGGATGTTTTTTGTTTTTTTTATTTGCCCATTGTATCACTACAAAATAGTAGTGATGCTTAGTATGTCATCAGCGTTCTGCTTGTGAATATTCTTATATTCTGAACATTCTTTTGGATAAATGTTGAACCTATTTTGCATGTAATGATCAGTTTTGTATATGTTCATATATATTAGTGTTTAACTTCTCATAGCACTATAATATACTTCTAGTTTTAAGGTAGTAAAGTGGAGACACAGGAGGAATGTGTTTGTGGGATCTGCCAAAAATTTCCTGCTAAAGATCCCTCCTCATTTCTGCTTCTTAATCACAAGTGACCTTTCTAAGCTTTTTTTTTCCTTCCCTGGTACTTGACAGGGATGTTATTGTATAGGAACTAACTTTTAGGATCATTGTGATTTTTTTTTTTTATGAAAGCTTTTTACTGTTGAAAGATGTTTTTTCCAGCAACAATAAATAATTTTTTCACACTATTAGTACTAAGACAGCTGTACCTTCAAAGTGCTCAGGATGCCCTTTGCAATTTATATATATTTGGAAAGAGGTAGAAAGCAGTGTTTTGATTTTTGGAACTTTTATGAAACTGTCTTCAGGTGACATTTGCATACTGTTTGAAACTATGATTTTTGAAAATATAATTTGATGCACAGAATGAAGGGACTGAGTGCTCTGAATTCAGTGTTAATCTTAGGACACAGTATGTGGAGCTAAGAGTATCTTTCCATCAACTGAGGAAAAATGCTTTGGAAGTCTGAGGCAATGAGTCTGAGCTTCCACAGTTGCAATATCAGTTGTTGAATGGATAATCACATTGCTGGACAAAGTAGTTAAAATTTATTCTTCAGATCCTAGAGAGTCAGCTTTACTAAATGTAAAATATTCACATTGCTTTGGATGAGCTGCTTTATGAAGCTGAGAGAGTAATTGAGGAAAACAACTGGCTGTCTTTTTTGTGTTTGAGCTACTGAGTTGTCATTTCTAGTTTTCTACAGCAATATGCTTGCTGCTGTTTCCATCTTTGCTTCAATATCTTTTTATCATTAGTTGTTTTGGCTTTTTTTCCCCTTCCACAGCAATTTTTGTTTTAACAGGAGACTCTCATGGAGGACTTGGTCATCTCAGAGAAGTGTTTATGATCAGCATTTGATAAATGGTATAACATGCAAATCAGAGAACAGGTACATACATTTCACCTCTTTTATAAAGTATTTTTCCCCAAGTTAAGATGGTAAACTATAATTATTTACCATATATGAGTACCATTGTTCAAGTATTTTCAGTCCTACAGCCATGTATAATAAAATAAATACCAGGTGAAAATGTCCTAATTGTGAAACACTGAGTTACTTTTACTCTATCTTTCTCATATTGTTTTCTTCAGAGATTAAGCTGATTAATTTTGTGTAATACAAAGAAGCTCACTTTGGGCACTGCAGCAGCAGTTGTTCTGTGTAGAGTGGTTGATGTTACTATTTATATGAATGCATATTTTCCTTAAACTAGCTACTTCCAGAGCTGTGGAATTTTTCATCAGGGATAAGTATGAAAAGAAGAAGTATTATGATAAAAATGCAATTAATGCCTTCAATGTAAGTAAACACTTTAACCAAGAATTGTCACTTTGTTTTTGAAAGCTATGTAAGAGAAATGTAGTGAACATCATGCATGTTAAAAGGTCTTTTACATTTGAAAACATTTTGACTCAGAGCTAAGTGCTTTTTTCTCTGTCTTTTGAAGACTATTCCTAGGTTCCATAAATTTTACCTCTGTCGTCTATTACATTTATATTGGCAAAGCATTATGATCCAACAGGTTTTATGATCCTTTGTTTTATGGTTTTCCCTCATGGGTATTTCTTTAACAGTACCATTTGAGCCTTTTTTATTTATCTTTTTCCATATTATAGGGGTAAGATAGGATTACTGTTTATGGTGACATGGTCTTCCCTCATTCTCTGTAAACCTTGATGAGAAATCCAAGGGTGTTTTGAGCCCTCCTTCTGCTGAATTCCAGGCTGTTGCGTGTGGTGAGGTGCACTGTAGTGCACACACAGGCAGTACAAAGAACCTGCTGTTAAATCCTGTAGCTGCGTGTTCACTACTGTAAGTTGGGGAGTGCTGCTCTGGCAAAGGAGTTTGGAGAATTTGCACCTTTACAGAAGTTCACAGTCTTCTTAGGTTTCTTTATTTGTTTTTTGATACATCTGTTTCTGGGATACATCATCTAGTTCATACATTTTTCATCATATAATTGTATTTATGCTTAAACATACACAGCTATGTACCTGCTTTGTTTAACCATGGCCTAACACGTAGCTTTACTACTCTGCCTTGATAGGCAGTGAACTTTTACAGGGACAAGTGCAAGTGTAGGTTTAAAGCATGAGAGTTTATGCTGCATTTCCCACTTGAGAAAATGGATCTTTGAATGATGGTTTCGTTTTAGAAGGGTAAAAAAGCAAACCTGGGAAGTAGAAAAGAGTATTTCAGTAAGTACTGTTGAAATGGGGGAAAATTGCTTCTCTTAAGATGTAAGGTGCAATTGTGGTTTGAACTACAAATCGGTTACCCTTCTTTACTTTTATTCCAAAATATAAAGTAGGAAGAAGAGTTTAAAATTATACTTCCTTAAAAAGTTTTTAATACGCTCAACATCTTTCTACACAGAGAACCTTGGTGTCTAATGTAGCAGTTCACTCCTGCCTTAATATGTTTGAAGGAGTAATTAGCTTTATCATATTGCAGAGTAAGATGAATCATTTACCTGCCATAGCAGCAAGGATAGAATCCAGACAAGCTGAAGAGATACATATGTGTTACTGCTGAGTACTTTTCTCCTAGTTGGGCTTTTCTTTCCTTGACTAGTGTAAATGCTGTAATCTTTTTGGGAACAAAATCTGATCATACAATATTTTAGCAACAGATGAGTCATACACATTCAGAGTCACCTGTGTTTTTTGAAGACCACAAGGCATCAGGTTTGAGGTGGACAATCTGTAGTCACAGTTGTGGCAGATCCTAAAGTACATGACAGTAAATGAGCTGCACAAGGGCAGCACCTGCAGTCATTGTGTGATGCTTGTGCTGGGTTATCCTCCCTGGCTCTGGCTCTCGTGTGCCTGTAGTGCTGCAGCTGGTGGCCAGTGATTTTCTTTCTCCTGGGTCTGGGCCTGACAAGGAAGAAGAAGGGAAGTTGAGCCTCTATTCTGCCTGTCTGTACTGTCTGGTACTCTGCATTTCTGTTCTTCTGGAAAATTTCTTCACTGTACTTACATTTGCAGAGAGCATCTTGTACCCTATTTTTAATCAAAATTAGTATTCTTGGTGGGACACACGAGCTTTTTAGCACACTTTTTGTTACCACCTTTGAAATGGAGACGTCTTCATCTTGGATTAGGACTAATTTAAGTTAGAGATGCATGCATACATTGTCTTTTGTTAAAATTAATCCCTTCTAGGTATAAGCAGATGATATAGAAGTGCAGAAAGAGGGTTGCAATGCCTGAGGGTCACTTTCCTTAATGTGGTGCTTTCACTGAGGTGTCATATGAAAATTTAAGGGACTTTCCCAGATTCTATGTATGTTGCAAGTTGCTCATGGAAAAAGCTTCCCATAGCATAAATGTTGTTTTGAATAGATTATTTTAAAAGATGCAGTACAATATTTCTCTTAGTGTGATTTTGGTGGGTTCATAAGCTTTTCAAGTTTGTCTACCACTACATCTCTGTCAATGTATTCTGTGTGTTGAAGCCCAGGAGTATATATCAAGGTTCAGTTGTTGACTGACAGGATTCATTTGTTACAATGAGTTATGAATGTCTTTTTTTGCAAATCTTCTATTTTATTATTCTTAAGTATAGAAGATCTTTTGTTCTATGACAAGACTGTTGTATTACTAAGTTTGATTTTTAGAGTTGCACAGTATAGTAACAAAATTAGCTAGTGCAGAGGCCAGTAGTGCCGTGCAGACTAAAAATATGCAAATATGAAATTTTTTCATGATTCACTAAAAAGTGATGAAGGATAAAGCTATGGACAAAAAAGGCATCTATGATTTTATCGGCTAATTACATTTAAAATAGAATAGGGCATTTAAGTAGAAATCAAATATACATTAGAATAATCTAATGCTGACTGAAAGCAACTGGACTTCAAAATCTTTTAAATCTACTGAAATGCATATTATCTCGGAGTTTTCTGATGTGGCATTTTTGGAAAAATGTGAGAAGCTTGTTCTGTATCACTGTTCAGGACTACATGTGTGGTATAATTTTCTCAGCTGTTGTAAGTGGGTTATCAGTAAATAGTTACTCTCATTTTCTTGCTTAGACCCAGTGCAGGCTTGTGGCTAATTTACAGAAAGACCCCAGAGGCTAATACCCTGGAACAATGTATGTATGTTTGTCCTGTGAATAACACATGGGATGTGGTATTGTTTATTGGAAAGAACTGGTTTTGTTCTTTGAATAATCAGCTTAGGAGCAGCAGTAGCTGTTGGCAAGTAAATGTATTTTAAATATCTTCAGCATAATACTATTGTCCTGGAATCAATTTTTGCTAGACCTCATTCTCGATTTTTAGGCATACATAAACTGTGAATGATGTATAGCATAGAATCTAATAAATCCAACTTCAAATAGCAGTGGAACAATTAGGGTATCTTTATAAATGGTGCATCGAAGGTACAGTAACAAGAACGGTTTCCTGTGCAATATGCTGTACTTTTTGACTTCATTTATTCTTGAAAGCTTCCGAAATGTAAGTGGGAGCTTGCACTGCTTGTGTAATTAGCAACAGACAGTTGCCATAGGTCAAGTCGCAGGAGATGATTTTGGATGACAAAACTACCCTTCAGGTAGTACAGACATGAAACTGGGAATACCGTTCCACTCCGGAATTGTACGTGATCATCACTTTGCAGCACCTGCAAATCCTTTTATAGTTGTCACAGGGGTTTTTTTGTACCCAGCAATCCTAGAACTAAAGGGTAAAGCATGAAGAGCAGTTTCATCTATAATCACCTTAGTCCTGAAGACTGGTAAACCTTGTCTTTGCTTTGGACTCTCATTAGACTCCCTATGCTCCTTTAGTTTGTCTCCTGGAACACTCTTAAAAGAGCACAGCTTGCAATTACATAAAAACTTTCCCCAAGAATCTGAACTTGTATGCTTAAATAAATTACTTAATTGGCTTTTTCAGAATGGTTGCAGGCAATATAAGTGAGGCAAATATGAGCCCTGGAGAAATGCTCTGGAGTGTGGGGTTTTATGGAAGTAATGTCTGAACAGAATATTCATCTTGACTGACAATCTCTGTACTGAGTCCCAAATACTTAGCATTTCTATGCAACTGGTTATGTGGAGGAGCAGTTATTAATGAGGTTCATGATCTTAGTGACCAAGAGAAGTGGCAAGTCCTTGTTTTAGGTTTTGTGGAGTTACTAAGGATTTTCCAAACTTACTGGCCTAGAGGACTTCAGCTTTGAGGTAGATGTTTATAATTTATCAATAAATAAAAAGGAAATGTGTCATTTTTAGAACCAAGCTTCCAGAAAGAGTAAAATCTGTCTAGAAAGTGCTGTACTAGAATATGCAGTAAGAACTGCTGGGGTTATTCCTAGAGATGCAGGACTGCACTAAAGAAGTTTTTTCTGGTTCACAACCCCAATAATTGAATTTGACACTATGCAGCTAAGTTAAAAGTTTACTAAAGTTGCGCAGAGATTCAGAAAATCAAGTTTGAAGCAATCATACTTTCTCAATTAAAAAGAAAAATTAGCACCTCCTATTTAATGTAAAATAAAACTTGTAAAAAGACAATGTTCCTTCAACTCTTGCTTTTTTTTTATCTAATACAATGACGCTTATGCTTTACAGGTAATGAGGAATACAGTGAGGATAAAGGTTAGCTGTGTAGGTATCATCATAAACAATCTCTATGGCTTTTAATAAAAACACATATATAGGAGAATGTATATAGGAATCACCTTATTCAAATTGGATGATGATTCAGCTGAAGTAGATTTCAAATACTTTCAGTCTCAAAAATTATGAACTGGTACAATCTATTCCACTACATGAACTGGGAATATATTATCACATCCTGACAATGTTTAGAGAATAGGAAACGAAGTTTCTGTATTTAAGAAAGCATGTGAATTATGTATGGAGCAGAAGTTTTGTGTAACTCTTAAGTTCACTGAAGGAAAAGAATTATGGGTCTACATTTTTCATGTTTTCCTAAGACATTGTGTATAATTTAAGAAGTATGAACTTAGACAACTGGCTAAAATGTGATGTGCATTTAAAGATTGTGATGGCACACTTTCCAGAAAGTTATCTTAAAGGAGATGAAATCTGTAATATATTTACTGCACTAAAATATGTTACGTAGGCATCTTAAGATATAGAAATTGGGGTATGAAAGGCCACATGAACATTTCAGTTTATAGTAGCCAGCATTCAGAAGTATTCAGTCATTATTGTGGAGGGACTGGTTACCAGTTACCCCTCCCAAAAGTGCAGAAAAACAAACTGGGGTTTTTTGTGGTCGGAATCAACCGATTAGGAAGTGTTTTTAAATATGGTTGTCAAGATAGGCATCAGTAGGGAGCACTGAAATACCTTACAGGATTATAACTTCAAGGTGGGGGTAGGGAAAGCAGGGTAAATTATTTTCAAGATAATTTTGATAGAATGGATTAAATTGTAGATTTGCAGAATGTGAAAAACACCAATCACTTTTTTTTTTAATTTTAAAAATTTTATAGTAGTAAAATGGTTATAAAAATAGTAATACAATTAGAGTAATAATAATTTGGACAATTTGAATTAGGACAATATGAGACAATATGAGACAAAGAGTTACCGAAGTCTGGGTACCTTTTTCTGGGCAGCCCAAGCCCACCCGTTAACAAAGGATTAACCCTTAAAAACAATAGCTGGTTGCATATTCATACACTTCATACATGATGCATAAATTCCATTCAAATACAGGATTCTACCTGGTCAACTTCTTCCTCTGAATCCTAACAGTGCCTTTGAGGCAGGAAGAAGTTCATTTCTTCTGATAAGAGGGCCATAAAATTCTTTTTCTCTGAAAGATTTAGGTGTCCTATGGCTGCTATCTCGCTGCGAGTCCTTTCTTTAAAAAAAGTATCCTACATAGCATAGTTTCTATTTTAACATTTCTTATAACCTAAAAGTATGTTTAACACACTACTTAAGAGAATTAATACAGCATTACTTTCTAACACAACACATAAAATATTCATTTTAATATTTGCGAAAAGCCAGTCATAAAATACACATTAGTCTTTGTTCCCTGCTCATTCCCCACCCCAGTTTTCTTTCCTCCAGACTAAACAGTCTGAATTCACTAAGCCTGTCCTTGTCTGAAAGGTGCTCCAGTCCTTTAATCGTCTTAGTGTATCTCTTTGCTGGATTTGTTTCAGTGTGCCCTTGTCTCTCCTGTCTGTACTTGTGAGCCCAGAATTGGCCATGGGGCAGGCTTGTGTCCAGCTTGTCCACCAGAATCTCCAGGTCCTTTTCTGCAAATCTGCTTTCCATCCACTTGATACTGAGCCCATACTGGTGCATGAAGGTACTGTACCACCAGTATGGTGCAAGGATTGGCACTTTGCTTTGAACATCAGGTGACTCCTGATGGCCCATCCATCAGGCCCTGCTCTGAATGGCAGGGCACCTCTACAGGGCATGAGCCACTCTTCCTGTTTGTACCCTTTGCAAACCTCTACTCTGCACCACTGCATGGCTCGTTGCTGAAGAAGTTCAATAGGGTTTGCCCCAGTATCAGTGCCTGGGTGGATCACAAGTGACAGCTCTTCAGCAGCACTTTGCCAAGCAGTAGAATAAATGAAGGAGTTTGGGAAGCCAGACTGGATTTTCAGTAAGCCAGCTGCGATCCCAGTAGCTCCCATGCTATGTATGCCTAAAAATCAGCTCTAGCTGTGTGAAGTATTTATGGAAGTGGTGAAAACAAGACATGCAGGTCTTGTTTTCACCACTTCCATAAATACTTCACACAGCTAGACCACATAGCTACAAGTTGCTATGTGCAAGTAAACAAAACTTTGGCAAAGATGAAATCTCTAGTGACTACCTTGCCAGTTTAACATGGATCATGAAAATGTAAATGATCTTGCCTGCAGCAGAGAAAGCCACTTAGGGGAAAAGAAGGTATTGTTCTGAAGTGCAGAGAAATTCTCACTAAAGACAATTTTACCTGGAACAAATGCTGAAAACACTGGTTAGGCTGGACAGGAGAAATGGAGGGCAATTCAGTAAGAGATTAAAAGCATCTGTTTTGTTTATCCAGTGTCAACATTTAACTAAGCCATGGTGACTCTCTGTAATATCTCACAGAGGTGGTTATCGAAAGCAAAAAATTAGTAACCTAAAAAAAAGTGGGCAACAATATGTGTGGATGTTCTGGGTTAGAGTTGTGAAAAAGTTTTTTTTTCTCAAGTCTATTAAATATATCTGTATTTCCCAGAACTTTGTATAATTGTTTCTATGTACCATGTAAATGTTACAAATGTCTCTAGCTCTCCACATGTTCAGAACTACAACTGGCTCATGCATAAGCATCATCTATTCCTGTAATTAGGATGGTGACTCTGAAGAGATGGAGGAGTGCTGAGTGTGTTCACAGTATTGACAGAAGAGCAGTACTGGCTTCTTTCACAGCCAACCACTGCTCTGTTTTATGCAACACAGGATTCTGGATCTCTCTTATGGGTGTCCAGTGTTAAGCACAGGATAGGGGAGTGTTGTGGTTTCACCCCAGTCAGCAACCAAGGGCTGCACAGCTGCTCACTCACTCTGCCACCAGGATTGGGAAGAGAACTGAAAAGGGTAAAAGCCAGAAAACTTGTGGGTTGAGATAAAGATGGCTTAATAGGGAAAACAAAAACCAGGCACACAAGCAAAGCAAAACAAGGAATTAATTCACTGCTTCCCAAGGGCAGGTAGGTGTTCAGCCATCTCATGCGTAATGGTGACTTGGGAAGACAAATGGCATCACTCTAACTGTCCCCTTTCATCCTTCTTCCCCACACTTCAAGTATTGAGCATGATGTCATGTGACATGGAATATCCCTTAGATCAGTTTGGGTCATCTGTCCGGGCTGTGTCTCCTCCCAGCCTCCCATGCAGCCCCAGCTTCCTCACCAGGCTGGTGGTACAAAAAGCAGAAAAGGCCTTGGCTCTGTGTAAGCCCTGCAAAAACAAAAGCATCTCTGTAATTAATCAACCCTGCCTTCAGCACAAATCCAAAACACAGTCCTCTACTAGCCACTGTGAAGAAAATAACTTCTACCCCAACCAAAACCAGGACAGGGAGACATTTTAGTAATTAAAAAAAATGCCGTGCCAGCTAGCCTTAAGAGCTTCCAAAAATTCCTAGGTAAGTGTTGTTAATAGTACATTAGTATTCTTACACTTCTTTTGGTATTTCAAGAATAGACCTCTTTAAAAAACATCAAGCAATTGATTTGTGTGTTTATATCCATCTACTAGCAGTCTATAATTGCTACTGCTTTAGGATAAATTACTGATTTTGGTATTGTCAACATTTGTTGGAGATACATAGTAATGAAGTCAAAAGTCTGCTGAAATCAGAAAAACATATGCAGCAGCTAAACTTAAAACCTGTCAAATGAAAGCAGAATAGTCCTCTTCATTTAGGCTAATTCCCTGCATATTGTGTGTCTATAAACTGGCCACTCGAGGGCACTTTTGTATTTGGTTCAGCTGCAGACTTCCTGAGTGGTTTGATAACACACTCATTCTTTAATGTCTTGAATCTTCTGCATGATAGCAGCCTGCATTTTATATTTAAATGGAAGCTTAGTATAGGCTTATAAAGCTTCAACTTTGAATCCTTTTTAATAAAAGGCTGAATAATGACATGCATTACATCAACGCTGGATTTTGGAAAAACTACAAATAAAAGCAGGTGAAAACTTTATGAAGTACTTACACCCTAACGACCAATAGTGTTTGTGTGACTTACATAGCATCACAAACATGTCAGTACAAACTAAACTGAAGTAAAATCATTCTTAGTTTTTGTATGTTATGTTTTCTGATAACTTCATTTAGTTCTTGTTTAAAGCTTACTTTTTTTTACTTGGAATTGTAGTCGGGTCAACAGACTGCATCAGGACATTGGGCCAACTACTGTTTGTGTTGTTGCTTTTACACAAACTGTTAACTTAGCACGTATTTGGGTAGTGCCACCACTAAGTAACAACAGATAATACAGAAGTGTTTTAGGGAGGAAAATGGGGATGGGTAACACATTTACATGTAAAAGGGGCTGGGAACTGGACTAATACTGTAAATCTGCAGATTCTTTCTTTTCTGATCTTACATTTTTTATGCACCAAAGGGTTTCTCAATGAGCACAGGTGAAACTGAAATCTTACAGTACTGTTGCATGTGTATGTAATTTCTTGCTTAGCACTAAAGGTAGCAGATGCTTTAAAGAGTGTATTGAATTTCATTGTGCAGAATAGTTATTTTTGCTGTAACCTCTTTCTAAAAATGAGTCACAAAACACAAACAATGGAAGAAGATTCAAGAATTGCTAAAAAAAAGAGACCTCAAGTCTTCTGGTCTGAAGTGCAATCAAAATCTTGTGGAGAAATATGAAAACTTCAGAGACAGCTCCTTGCCATCCTTCTTTGTTTTAGGCAATTCTGAGTTTCTTAATCAAAAGATGTAACTACTCCTAAGTTAAAAGTTTAAATGATGTATTCATATGCTAGTTGTCATTCTGCAGTACATTGGTAATGCGCACAATCACCCAACTTTATTCTTTTTCTGGCAGTATGTATGATTTGTTACAGAGGTCACTATTTGATACTTTAAGGTGCCAATAATCAAAGATATCTTTAGTTGACTGCTTTTCAGAGCATGGTGCAAACATGTTGTCAGAGTAGATCAATGTGTGCTTTTTCACTTGGATTCTAGAATAGGGTAGGAAATTGCTTTTTGGATTTTTCATGGAGAAATTTAGGTGGCTGTCAACCAGCATTGCCAGATCCTTTTCTCCCAGGGAAATTTTCCAGTCACTCATCTCCAAGAGTCCCAAGTGCAAGAGATGGAACCTCCTTGTGTTGAACCCTGTGCTGTTGGCCTTGGGCCATTGATCCAGCCTGTCCAGATCCCTCTGTGGAGCCTTCCTGTCCTTCAACAGATCAACATTCCTGCCCAGCTTGGTAACATCTGTAAACTGAATGATGATGCACTCCATCCCCTCATCCAGATCCTGCATAAAGAAAGATATTAAACAGGACTGGCCCCACTACTAAACCCTGGGGAGCCCCACTAGTGTCTGGCCACTCTTTGGTTATGACTCCATTCACCACTGCTGTCTGGGCCTGGCCACCCAGCCCCTGTGTACCCAGAGAATAGTGCTCCTGTCTAAGCCATGAGCAGCAAGTTCCTCCAGGAGAATGCTCTGGAAAATGGTGTCAAAGTCTTTGCAAAATTCTAGGTAGACAATATTTACATGTTTAGCTTTGTCTAGCCACTCGGTTTCATTCGATTTTTTCATTCAGCTTTCCTTATCTGGTGCAGCCTGGTAGATAACAAATTCAACATGATGCAGTGATGATAAAGCTGTTCAGCAGCTCAACCTTGTACTGTTGCTTGCATTATGGAAACTTAATCTGTTCTTTATACGTTGTAATGTGTTTTCTCTTAAAGATTAGCTTCAGTCATATGTCTTTTGTTCTCTGGCTTAGTTGAATATTTGCATGTGTGAAGTGTGCTTTCAAGTGCTCTTTTTTGCCTGAAGTGGTTGTAGTGATGCTGGCTGTCTTTAAAAATTATGCTTGGGCATTTCTCAACTTGTACATCCTGTTCCATATCCCAGGCTAGACAGCAACTGCTTTTCACTCTGTCTCACAGCTCTGTCTGACAGCTTGCATGACACTTCTTCATTAGTTCTGTGATTCCATTACTTGATTGACAAAACTATGATAATTGCTTTCAGGCCTTCATAGAATTACCTTCTTCTAAGTTAGATAATCCTTTATCATATGAAGAGGATTTGAAGATTAAAAACTATTATGGGAGGATGGAGATTGACAAACACCTACAGTGCTGATTTTCCCCCTAACCCCCTAATGAAATTGTCTCTTCCATGTTCTGTGTGGCAAGTAGCTGCTTGCTACTGTTACCTGCTGCTCACCTGTGAGTGCTATCAAGCTTAAATTCTCCTAAAATATGTAGTAAACAAAAGAATGAAAAAACTCCAAAAATCCCACTTGTTAGCAGCTTGAAAGATGATGATTCATTATCAGAATTTTACACATTTTTATCTAATTGAAAGCTCAGAAGCATGATGTTCGAGTACACAGTTCAGGGTATTGTGTAGTTACCTGATCATTTTTCCGGCATTATTTGGTTACAATGTGGTGCAGTCAGAATAAACAGGATCCCGTGTTCCTATAGCAACAGAATGCTACTGTTTGTGAAACTGCATCATTGCAGCAGGTTTATCCATAACTCTGCTAATAACCCAAGGAATATAAAACAGTAAACTTAAAAATGAGAATTCTGTTTCATATTTCTACAGATAAAATTTGGTTTTAAAAATTAACTTTATAAATATCTTTCCTGCAGCTCTGCACCACCTTCCAGCATAGACATAGGTTTTTTTGTAAAAATACTAAATATGTAAATTCTATGAATATTCCAGCTGTATATGTAAAGAAACTGGGAGGATTTTCTGTAAGAAATATTGGGTATTTAGACATGAGATATGATGGGGTTTTTTATCAGCTTTCAGTTTCCATTTAGTGCAAGCTTCTTTTTTTAAACTAAGTAAAAACATGTCATTTAAATTGCTTATTTTGGTCCAACATAATGACCTACTCTGTTATAGCTTCATTTCTTTCTAAATTTTCCTTCTAGATAATAGATGTGATACAAAATAGTGTAGAAGTGTCAGCTTTATAGCTCTGAAGATCATCTACATATTTGGAAAATTATTTCAGGTTTTTTTTTTATAATAAGGGAAATAGCAAGATAATGTTTCCATTAAAGTAATCAGCTATGCATAAAAAAATTGGATAGGAAGATGTATGAAAATGCCTTTAGGGAAATCCTTTTTTTTTTGAGCAAACTGTATTTGTTGCATATTTAAGTTACACCTTTTGGAGAATTCTGGAAGTCTAGTGGTGCTAATAGCAATTTTACATACCAGTTCCTAGAAAAGAAGTGTCACTTGTCTGAGATCCTTCAACCTGCTGCTAAGATGTGGCTTTATATTAACCCTAAGCTCTTTATGTACTTGGAGTGTTCTTAGAGAAGAGTTAATTAGAACTTTAATTAATGTATAACTTTCAGAGTTATTTTGCATTCCTCTTAATAAAAATATTCTGTTGCATTGAACAAGAACAAAGGCATTCTCTTCTCTCCCCCTCCTCTGGGACAGTCTGCCTTCATGCTTCAGGACATTAATATTTCAGTAGTTACACTGGATAAAAATTGAACAATGGATGAAAGCTAATTATTTTTCTTAGGCCTTTGATATGATCTTATCCAGGTCCATTTTCTTGCATTCTCTCCTAGTGAATTTCATTATAAGTCACACTTTCCTTCCTGAAACATTTCCTTTAAATATTGTACTCAGGAAAAAAAAGAAAAAAACAACTTTGTCTCCTCTTTATGTTTCTTCTGTGTCGTGTAACCACTTCCATCAATATTATTAAAAAAAAGGAATGAAAGTCATGTCTCTTAGTGGCCTCTACTGCCTCCCTTCCCAGCTGTTCTTGCTTATTTTCTTTCTCATTTCTTTCCTCTATTTTGTACAGATATCATCTGACGCTGCTCAGCCTTTGGCATCTTCTCCTTCTCTGCAAGCTGCTGCTGAGAAGAGCAAAGCAGAGGTATATTGGTTTTGGGTGTAACTCTTATCAGGTTACTGCTTTGCACAAATGTTTACATCTCTATAGAGTAATTTCACTGAGGTAACTGGAGAGTTTGAATTGCTGTTAATCTTTCACACATTTGAAATGCATCTCTCCTTTTTTCTTGGACTAGCTAAATGAAAAGACCCAGCAGAACTGCAAAGTATGTGTGTGGTTTTCCCTTCTTGGTGTTTGTATGTCAAAATTCTGGTTCACTTCTGATTTACTGTCACAGAATTGTGGAAAACCCACTTAATTCCCAGCTAATAGGTATGAGTGATACTGTCCTGTCTCATCAGAAATAGTTTCTGCTATCTTTTTTGGTATTACTTGCTTGTTCCAGGTTCTAAATTATCAGTATTGTTCCATCCATTTAGTTCATTCTCCTTGGAGATAAATGTAGAATTAATTTGACTCATACTGGTTTTAATATCTTTCTGGCTGAGATATGTGTGTGTGCTAACACATTTACTGTTTAGATGGGTCTTTGAGAAGCATAACACACAAGCAAGTAGTAGATGGGGCATCATTTATATCAACTTTCAGTAAATGTCATAATTTGCAACAATAATAAAATGCATATTTAGAATGTGAATATCCAGTGTTAGCTTCTTTTAGATACTTCACTCTAAACTGAGACTATACAATATATGAAATAATTTATGATGTGAACATAAATCAAGCCTTTTCCTTCTAAATACAAAAAAATTGGACAGAAGTTATAAATTATTTTAGTTCAGCTATATTTAAACATTAATTAAAATTTAAATGTCAGTGTCATGGACTAAGATCACAAGCCTTGTTCAATTTGTCATGTGTTTTAAGTTGTACCAGGAGTAGCAGCAGGCACTAGGAATGAAGCTTGCCTTTACTGTCTTATCTACCTCTCTTGGTGCGTTCAACACTTGAAAGTTCTTCTGTGTAACTAGAATGCCATGTTATTAGAAATGAAACTTGGAAAAAAATTAATAATCTTTGCTTACAATTTAAGACCAGTATAAAGTCAATTTAATTTTATTATCTTCATAGTGCTTTTTGACTGCTTTTGCAAGTAATGAAGCACTTGAGTTGAAGCTCTGGCATGAATGCAACATCTGAGAAATGTTTTTATTTAGTCTGAATTCATTTTTATCTAATGGAGCTGAGGCAGAAAGCTTGAATATTGAAATCAGGAAGTGTGAAGATGAAGGACTTGTGGCTTTTCAAGTCCACAGTGAAAATTAAATGAATGAAGATAAAGTTGCTGAGAATCAAGACTCTTTCTGTAGACTCTGTGAGGTGTGAAGGTAGAAGCACAGGAGAACAGTTTATTTTAAGTCTTAATATATTCACTATTAAGTTTTTAGAGATTTGTTAAGGGCAACAAGAAGCATATATTTATATTTGGTCACATTTACAGAGTGTTTGCCATATGATACTAGCTGCAAACCCTCCTTCAACTTGAGTCCTTGAAAAAGAAATGTTTCCAGATACTTTTTACTCCAGAAGTGAGGTTTCTTTGACAAAACATACTTTAAAAGTACATTGAAGTCAAACTGGAAATCAGAACATACTGGAAAACTGCAAAAACTTTACCTCTGCTTTCCCTTAAATATATTTAAGGAAATTTAAGGTACTGTGATTGAAAGGTAAGAGTACTTGTATGACGCTTCAAACAACCTTTCCTGGGAGGAGAGGAATCAAATCATAGAATTGTAGAGTCATAGAATGCTTTGAGTTGGAAGGGCCCTTAAAGATCATCAAGTTCCAGCCCCCTGCTATGAACAGGTTGCTCAAAACCCCATCCAACCTGGCCTTGAACACTTCCAGGGATAGGGGATCCACAGCCTCCCTGGGCAATCTCTTCCAGTCCCTCACCATCCTCACAGTAAAAAATTTCTTCCTCGTGTGTAATCTAAATCTGCTCTCTTTCAGTTTAAAGCCATTCCCCCTTCTCCTGTCACTGTCCTGCTGGAGTCCTTACCCATTGTTCCTGAAGCTCCCTTGAGGCACTACTATACTTCAGAGAGAGGTGCTCCAGCCCCCAGTCATTTCTGTGGCCCTTCTCTGGGCTGCAGTGGGTCCATGTCCTTCTGATGTTGGGGGTCCCAGCTGCAGAGGAAGGGTCTGTGAGAGCAGAGCAGAGGAGGAGAATCATGTCCCTTTGACCTGCTGGTCACACTTCCTTTGATGCAGTTGTCTTCAAGAGATTACGTTTATTTAAATTATTCAGCTTGAGAAGGTTGGAGTGGGATGTGGGAACAGAAAAGGGAAGACTTCAAAAAGTTGTTGCTGTGGCAGTGTAATTTGTGTGTATACCAGAATGCTGGTTGGTACTAGGGTCAGTGAAACAGTAGTGGAAGAAAGGCTGAGCTTCATTGAAAGGCATGGCTATGCATTTGTAATCCTAGTTCAGTAAGACTGCAAGCCTCAGGTTATTATGTGACCTCAAAATAAAATACTGCTCTGTACTTGTCCCAGTCATACAGACATTTCTTGAACACCTTGCATTATCACAGGTGAGAAACAGCATTGGCATGGCCTCTCGTTTGGACCACTGTGTTCACTTTTGTGTTCTTTTACTCCGTGAAATCTAAGTTGGTCTCTGTTTCTTTTCATCAAAACAGATGTCCCAAATTTCCTTACTGGGGTTTCATGACTGTGGTCATTGCTTTCTGTTGCTTGTGTGCAGGTGCTTGGTGTGATAGTCTGATTTGCCAGGAACTGAGTGTTCATGTTAATGCCTGGTGAAATAATTCACATGGGTTAGTTGGGACTTGAGTAGCCCAAATCAATCTGGTAAATATGGTGAAAGGTTTGAAAATGGATTACTGGAAGTTTTGAAGAATGTGTTACTTGGATCCCTCTGTGTCCAGTCACCTCCAAAAAATAACTGCAAACAAAACCACAAACAAACAAAACCCCCAAAACAACAAAAAACCAAAACCTTCATCTGAGTGTTAGAACTATATTAAGTGAATAGCATGCTATAAAAATGTTTAAATTGTATGTACTGGATGTTAAAAAAAAAAGAAAAAACTCACAAATATTCCTTACTGACACAAACTATTAACTGTTTTATTTTTAATACTGGAGCTGCATGGACAGATCTAGCCTCTCAACCTTCTGCCTAATATTGGGAAACTTGTAAACAGTAGCTTTTCCTGAAACAAGGCTGTTTTGAAGCTTTGAACAAACGGGTGTAAGTCTAATGACCAAAAGAACATTTAGGAGCTACAGTTTCATCCATTTAGTGTTGAAATATACTCACCAGTACTACTCTGTAGGTGTACCAGGTAAATGCAGGCAGACTAACACTTGTCAAAGCAATTGCTAACCTAGCAAGTCTGAATCTTCTTCATGTTATTCCTTAAGGCATATTTTATGCTTTGCTTCAGTCAGATGGGTCAGTAATTTTGGCATATTCATTCATCAAAAATTGAAGTGAAGAAGTATCTGTAATGTTATTATGATGCATTCGAAGTAAAGGGATCTTTATATTTTCACTTTCTGGTACAACATAATGTCTCATGACTCAGCTGGCCTGTCATATGGCCCAAGGCAACTTTTTGACATTCGGGAGTATTTTTTAGGACTACTAGATTGGCTTTTAAAAATTAGTACCTTTTTGCAGAAAGTAGAATGCAATTTACCTTAATCTAGTTCTTTGGTCAAAGCAGCTGACATCCACCCTCAATGACAGAGGCTATCAGAATTAACAGAGATACTTATACTTGCAGATTATTTTTCCTCTTCAGCTCTGCTTAGCTTAGGAGAATCAGTATTGGTTCTTTTTTCTTTCTGCTTATTAAGCAGAAAAGCAGATGAGCAGGTAAAAAAGTGAATTTCTTGAATTTAATCTAAAAGTTACAATATTTTTAATATTAGTAGTTGAGCAAAATTAGTCACTTCTGGAAGGAGACCAGATAAAAGCATAAACTATGATTTAAAAGGGAGTAACTGAAGATCACTGTTTATAGTCTGTGTGACTATAGACATTCAATATGTTTGCAAATTGGGTGGTAGCAAAATGCTTTTTCTTTTTGCAGAAGGAAAAAGAAAAAAAGAAAGAAGAGAAAAAGAGAGAGAAAGAATCAGAAAAACCATCAAAACAGTTAACAGCTGAAAAGGTAAGAAGAGTGTCTTTTTTTTCCACTTAATTGAAAATGGCACATAGTATTAGATATGTTCAGAGATTTGGGGAAAAAATTAATGTGTATGTGTATATGAGTTGTGATCTGGTTAATCCACATGAATTTTTTGCTTGTGCTGTTGCTTGCATACAAAGGTTGGTTGGCCATGTGATGAGGAATGTGTTCAGAAGAAGAGGGAAATGGGTTAAGCTTTGTTAAAGCTTAGGCTCAGACCATAAATCTAATGAAGTTTTTTAAGATCACAGGATAGTCCTGAGTTAGGAGGGACCCATAAGGACCCTCAAGTCCAGATATTAAATGCACAGCCTGTATGGGGATTGACCCCCCAACCTTGGTGTTGGTGGCACCATGCTCTGACCAGCTGAGCTAAAACCTCAGGGTCATGGACCACTGCTATTCTTGCACAGAAAATTGTCAGTTTTATTGAGTCCTGTATTATCATCTAATACTGTCTTTGATAAATTAATATATTTTAAACACAAATGTAAAATCTGTAGAATTTAATTAGTAATTTTAAGTAACTTAAAAATTTCCCACTAAGATCATGTCAACAAAACATGATGAGCAAACAACTTAAGGTGCTTCTTTCCACAGCCATGGTAAAGCATAATGAGCAGCAGTGCAGGTACAATTAAAATTTCATGTGCAGTTCTGCAGAGTTAATATTAAACAAAAATTAAATGAGTAATTTTAGTATTAAATATATTAATCTCTTTTAATAGAAATATTGTCTTTCTGATCTTGTGAATCCATTAATATGTTGAGGTCTGTAGTGTAGTCTGAAGAATGCATTGGAGTCTCCATCTGTCAGTTTATTCCCCCATATTGCTGTGTTACAATTATGAAAAATGTTGTGTGTTCACAGACTATGATTGCAGATGTATTTTTAATTCAGTTTTCAAATAGAGTATTTTTTCATTTTACATAATAAAACAAGATACAAAAAAAAAATATATACATACTTGGAGGGGGAAAAAAAAGCCCCTCCCCAATAGGAATATCATTTTTCTTAAATTAGAAAGCAAGAATGAGTTAGTGCAGAAGGAGGTTTTCTTATGACAATTCCTGCTGCTTCACTGAGCTATTGTTATTGATATGGTACAAGGTTAAAGAAAATTTATGGATGGGAATAAAAATATTAGAATTGTTGATTACTGAAGCTTTATGGGGGTGTCCAGCCAAGTTAAATGTTTTATTTTGGTCCTTATAATAATATACTTTAGTTATAAAGGCTAAAAACATTGCTGTGGTTTGGAAACATTATCTTTCTAGAGCCCCAAAATCTACTTTTGGACTGGGAGAGAGGGTCTCACTTTGTAAGGATGCGTGAACTTTGTTATGTGGCTGGAAATATTTGGTTATGTGAGGGGAAGTGACAACAGAGCATAGTTTCAGCTGAGGGATTATCCTACCACTTGAAATAAAAAACCAATTCTAATGCCACTGATTAGATTTACATTTGAAAAGTCATTAGATTATCAGTTAATGATTAGACAAATAAAAAGAAGTATTTTGATTTTAAAGGCTTGTACTACAAAATGTGGAATTTGGTAAATATATCTGTATTAGATAATCGTGCTGTTGTAACAGCTGCAAAATGTTTGAAGCACTGCAGCATATTTTATTTCATTATTAATGTGTCAGCATTGACTGCTCAAATGGAACTCATCTCTGTGTCATCTTTTCAATTTAAGACATTCTTCAAGCTTGAGCTTTTAAAGGATCATTCATTCAAAATAAGCTGCTTTCACACTGTAAATTTTATATATCTTAAAAGCCTAGTTGCTTTCTGTAATCCAAATGAAGGAGAGCTGTAGCATATGTTTATTTCTGCTGGACAGTGTTGGTGAGGTAGAAAACAAAGATTTTCTTTTCATACATGGAATAATACATTACTGCTTTTGCAGTGTGTTTCTGCTTTAGGAAGCTGATAAACATTAGTATCTCAGTAATAATGATACACTTCACATCCAGGTAGAGACTGGCTGTAGCATGTTTTAAATATTGCCTCCTGAATCAGCAGGGGAGTGCAGGCATCTTGACCATAGTATTTATCATGTTTTCAGCAAACACATCAAGCAGTAGATGGTTACTTTTCACAGTTCCTGGAGGAGGAAACAATATGAGAAGTCTGCACACTTCATACTGAAAGTCACAGGTTGCCTTTAGTACAGGCATGGTTGATATCCAGTCTAGTTGTTCCAGGCTTGGGAAGTTAATTAAAAATATGTGAGCGAGCAGTTTGCAGTTCTGTCGCAATTTTGAGACTTCTTTTAGATTAAGGTAATTCAAGCAGTGTTTTAACTATGCTATAGAAGAATCAATAAAGATGGAAAACATTAGAGGTCTTAAACTGGTAAAAAGAATTCATCTTTTTACTAGAGAAAACTTCAGATCTATTATTAAGTGTCATGTACTCCTATAAGTCTTCAGTTCCTAATGACTTTGATTTTATCTTTTGTTGAGAATAAATTTCTTAGCTCTTAAAATAAGAATATACATCCTAAAAATTTAAAATGTTCACATTCAATTCTCATGTTCTTATCTCTGCTTCATAGAGTTAATTTGCTCCTACATCCATTTAAGTTCTTTCTCTTGTCACTAACTAGATCCTTAGCCTTTAGGAAGCTAAATGTCTAGCATGATTTCTTTTGCATTTTCAAATATTACTGAAAGATTCTAGCATTGATGTAGTAAGCTTGTGATCCTAATATTACATTACTGTGTCAGGCAATTATGGCATAAAAGATACTTTGTTGATTATCATGCTTTGATAAACAAAGACCACAATCTTTTAACTTATTTAATAATAGTGAGTTTTCTTACTGAAACTGCTTTTCAGTAAAGAATCATCATGTGCTTGATGTTGGTTTCTGGGGAAATATTTTTTTTTGTCTCTCACATTGGAGAATTCAGACACAGTAGAATTTCCTCAAGATCAGAGAGATCCACTGCAGAATAGTGAGTAGCGAGGATACTTGCTTGACTCTGTTTTTGTGGGCTGTTCACTTTGCTGAGATTACTGGGTAATTTTTAACATAACAAGATCTTACTATGTCAGCTAGTGATTGAGTCTAGTCCTGTGATTAGCATTTTATTACAAGCAGCCAACAATAAGATATTCCACATCAAATCTGCAAAACTCTTAATAAAACACATGACATTGCCAGGCTACTGGCAGCTGTAAGGATTTTTTCAGTCTAACTGAAGAAAGTTAAGAAACTTGCATAAGTTACCAGGGTCTTTCCTCCCTCTCTCTCTATGCTCTTTCCATAACTGCAGATCTCGTTTCCTTAGTGCTTCTGCCTAAAAAAACCTTATCCTGATAGTTACTTTGAAGAAACAGGGAAAATACTGCAAGAAAACTGCTGTAACAGTTATTATGTAATTTTTCATGACATGAAAACTGGGGCCAGGTTATTTAAAGCTGAATGTTCACTCAAAGCCCAGCTTGTTTGCAAACAACAGAAGTGCAAATTTTAGCAATATTAAAATGTGTTGAATTGCAGGAATAAATAATCGAACTGAACTCATTGAGTGCTTCTTAATGTTTCCTATGGGCCAACAGCAGGATAATAGCATAAGACAGACTGCCATGTAGTGAAAGCAAGTTTTACATGTTCTGTAGAGACAGTTAAGATTAAGAGATTTTAAATTGACTAAAAAAGTAAGTCTTATGTTGCAAGAGTGCAGTTTCTTAGTGGGGAGGGGAAGAAAGTCTGTAGTTTGGCCACCAATCTTACATATTTTGTTGGTAGTTACAGAGGAAAACCTTTAATTTGTAGGCAGGAAGAAACAGCTAGACTTTCACTAGCCAATTCTAAACTTCATCATCCTGCCTGCCCTTTCATCAACTGCTGAAGAGCTTTCCTTGCTTATTAATTGCTCTTCTGCACAGCTGAAGGTAGTGACATTTCATAAATCAGCCATGATTTTCTTTTTCTTTTTTTTTTCCCTTTCTTTTCTGCTTAAGTTGTCTGTACAAGTTCTCTGTTCAGGAACAGAGTAAACCTCTGAACTCCTTTTTTATTTCTAGCATGAGTAGAATTTTAGTTCATCCCTGAGTAATTGGATGTGTTCAATTTTGAATTCTTTGGTGATTTAAAAAAGAATACATAGCAAAAGTATTGTGCTTGTGCATGAGAGAGCTCTCAAAGCCTCGTACGAGTTTTCTGAAACAAAATTTAAGCTGTGTAGATAGTTTAGGTAAAGTTTCTTCTTGGAGCACAGAGGAGCACTTTAGGTAAGCTCCATGCTGTTCTTCCAGCAGCAGGTTGGAGCAGGCTCAGTGTGCACTCCATCTGCCTTTTACCCATTTTCCATTGAAGGGAAGCACAGAAAAGTGGGAGATGAGGTTCCACTGAAAGGAAGCACAGAGAAGGGGGAGATGAGGTGCATTTAGGTCATTTGGGCTGAGCGATCAGAGGTGTGCTGGGCCAGTGTGTGAGGTGGGGAGACTGTGTGCCCCAAGGATAAAAACAGCAGCAGAGTAAACTGAGGAATATTGTTCACAAGCCATCAAAGAATATAAGGAATATTTCATTTAGTAAAGGCGTTTGCTTTGCGCTACTTAGAGAAGCTGGAGTGAGCTGTATGAATGACTTCCTGAATTTCAGAGTGACCAGAACTGTAGTTTTCCAAGACATATCTATTTATGTCAAATTCACTACAAATTAAAATAAAAAAGGCATCACTAGCTAAGATGCTGTAAGGCTCTGGAGTGCTCCCAGAGTAAAGAAAAAGAAAATTGGTGTGCCTATATGTTCAGATTTTTGTAGGGTTCAACTTTTTATGAAGTCTAATTTTTAAATAAAGAAAATGTGGTGTGCAACAGTGGTAGCAACCCAGAATTAAGCCAGAAGTTATTTGGAAAGCTGTCCATGGAAAACTTGGTAAGTATTTCTAATATCCAGAATTAGAAAGTTCGGCTAAGTCCATGACACTGAATGCTTTGGAAGTGTTTGGGTTCATCGCTGTGTAGCTTTCTCTCCTGTTAAGTTTAGAGCTTTCACAGGAGTTGAGTACTGTCATGAAAATATTGTGATGTTTTCTCTGTAAAATACTGTGTGTTGGGGACCATCTAAGGTATGGAAGTAAACCCCTTTAGGACAAGATTGTGTTGTACTGGGACAGTAAAGTTAAATGCTTAGGGTATAAAGAACTATAAACTACTTTTTTTTTCTCACTAAGTACTTGTACATTTGCAAACTCAACACTCAAAGATTTTTGATTAATATCAACACCCAAAGTTAAAGATTTTTTCATTCTGCTGAACATACCTGGATGATTAATGGTTCTGAAGGACTGCAGCACTTACACTTGATTAACTGAAGTTCAAAATGACACTGTGAGTTAGTTTGTTTTATTGTATTGCATTTTGAATTTGAAACTGGCTCTTGTTTTTGTATAAAGTTATTTCAAGTGACAGGAATGGGTCAGTTGGAGGTTATTTTTCAATGGTAGTATATCAAATGCTGTTTTTCTTCCCCAAATGAAGACTAAATTGGCAGATTAAACTTGGCAGTAACAGTGAGCTGCTGCCTCTCAGTCAGCTGGTACCAGGCAGCACCAGATGGCCTTTATTACAGACATTGGTTTATTTGCCTTTAAAATGTACTGGAGAGCCCCTCAAAAGTGAGGGCAGGTCACACTAGTGGCTTTTCCCTTTCGTATAGGAAAAGCAATGTCAAATACTCAATAACCAAATAGGAAGAGCTTAACATAGCTTGTTAGGATGGTGTATTTGTTTTCCCCCTAAGACAGCCCACAACTCCCACAAAAATCAACTTGCTTGGACTATTGAAGCAAAAGAAACTATTACTCTCTCTTATTTCTCTGGGATGTAATTTTCTTATAAAAATATTATAAGTTATCATCCTAATAATTTTGTACAAGGAGAAATGAGTTGGAGCAAATAGTGCTGTAGTGTTCTTCACTTCTCTAGAACTGAGTAGCGCTGTAAGAATGCATGGAAGAAATGAAAGCCTGCAGAACAGTTAGTGTCCACCTAAACACCAGTTAGGTGAAAGTGATCTCTTTAAGTGTTTACTTTTAACTTGTAAGAATAAATGGATTCACAAATATTGACCTGAATGATCATGTAAGTACAGAATCCTGTTACAAATAGTCTGTTTTTTGTTTTGATAGACTGTATTGTTGATAATTTGCTAAATCACTTGAACAGTTGATAATAACATTTCCCTAGACAACTTAGCATTATTTGCCTGAGTGATTTATTTTTAAAATATCTTTTCTTTCTGATTGTTATATAAAATGAAATATTACTTTAAATTGTAATCAAAAAATCATGTATATCATGGGAACAGAAAAATTGAAACCTATTTTGTTCTCTGATTGAATACATTGTCTTATTTATGTTCTTAGTCCTTGTTTTCATAAATTCAGACTAAGCAGATAAGAATTAAAGCTCAGGATTTAGGATATGTGATAAGACACAGGGCAACCTGTTTCCCTGCCTCCTGCCCCCACAATGGGTGAAGAGTTTAAGGCTTCTCAGTCTGCATTTTACAGTCTATGGACCTCTCCCAGCCTGGTTTTACATTTCTAATCATACCTTCTCAGTCTTCCAGAAGAGATCAGATTATTTTGGGTTCTTTGGTTGTTTTGAATGCTAATCTGGAGGAAAGCAAATCAAATTAGATTCTTCCCAAAACGGTGCTATTCATTTCTTTTGCAAGTAACAAAGGACTTCTTCTGTTTGAGGATTGCCATGAAAAATAGTCTTACTTAATGGAATTAATCTGCCATGGCTCTTATTACGTATTTGCAGTTGTAGACAAAGAAATTAAGAAACAGATATTGCAGGTAGAAGCAATGAAAGAAACCCCTTTTTTGTCAGGAAAAAAAAGGAAGTTTTTATCTTTCAGATGTTGGAAAAGGAGTCAGCGTTCAGGAAGGATATCACTTTTTTTTCTTCAGCCATGTGTGTGTTTACTGTATCAGCTTGATCCTCTCTACTCTGGTCTTGCAGCAGAACAGTATTTTAATGCAATTTTAAAAAATTCTATGCAAGAAGAATCTGAAAACAATTAAAACAATTAAAAAAAAAAAAGAGAAAACCTTGAAAAATTTGGTTAAATTGTTTTTGTTTAACTTGCCAAACTGTTTTTACCAGAAAGCTGGTTTAAGTTTGCTTAGTTTTAGTTGATCCTCTGTTACACTTTTGATCCATGCCGGTTCAAAACATAATACTGCCTTGGGTTTCAGTTGTTAATACTTATTAACAGATGGCATTTTCAGCTTGTGATAAGCTTCATCATTTTTCCTGGTGTCTTTGAGACAATTAAGACAACATTACATCTGCTTATTTGTATATTGAACAAAATTAAATGGACACATTTAAACAAGCGTGTACTAAATCAGCCTTACTTATGGGTGGGTGCTGTCTTTAGGAAAAAGAAGTTCTGAGACATTTGAGACCACAGGACCATGCATGATTAAAACTGCAAATATACAATCTCATGTAAAAAGTTATATGAAAATTACAGTACTGTTAGGAGATTAGGAACAAAATGGATGCACTTAGCTAAGTGGTACTGATACATGGAACTGAATGTAAAGAAGGATAAGGATTAGATAAGATGAAGCTGATAAGTGGGAAAAGACTTTAAATTATGTTGCTCAAAATAATAATCTTAACTTGTTTTGAATAATAGCCTTCCTTTGTTTTCCTAAAATAATGCAAGTACTGGAGCATGGTTAAGGCCATCAAGTGCTTTTGTGTGTTCTGTTTCATTTCACCATGCTTAAGCTAGAACGTGCTTAATCTCACTCCAGTGTGTGACCATCAAGATAGGGCAACGGCGTAGTGGGAAATCCTGTCAGAAGTGCAAATCTCACTAAAGAGTAAAGACACTGGCATGTTTTTCATAAAAAATTATTTTAGATGTCACTGGCAATCTGGCAATATAAAATCTCCAACATGAGCTTAAGTTTTAAATGGATGATGATGATGCTAAGATGCCATAAGATGTTTCAGCAATGTTCCAGTGCCATGCAACAACTTTGTGTGTCTTCCAGCTTAAATTTGTAGTTATCCTAGGTATTGATTGTGTGCCTTTTTTGCTAAAAAGAATATTTCTTTGGACCATTGAATTTATCACATTTTGATAGTTGCTTTTGGCGCTAGAAGAGTTGTGTGGAACCTTTTATGGCTCTGGCATTCATAGTGTTGCATAATTATATCTTCACCAAGTTAACTCAAAGGTAGTTGGTAAATAGCACTGTAGCTGTGGTAGAGGTAGAAGCAGGGTCTTTCAACACAATTTGAAGGAAGTTGACAAGTTTCTCACACTAGATAATTTTGTTGGATGAAAAGTTACCAGTTGCCTGGTTGTTCAAATAACTGGCAGCTCTTTAATGCTAAATTGCTTACATGTATCAGTCAGAAATGTTAACCCATCTGCAGTGAATTGCCTCTTGGCTCTGTCAGAAAAAGAATTGGAACTGGATGAGCTTGTATTTCAGTTTTACTTGAAATTTTTCTTTCATGAAATTGGTACCTGAAGTTAGAAGAAAATGGGGCAGTTCTGAGGTTATCCCCAGGCATGCCACTGTACTGTTGTAAAATAAATCTGTCCTGCCTCTCTGCTCAGCAAGTATTGTCTCTCAACTTGAGAATATTGTACTTCATGTCAGAGTAAGGTACTGCAGGCTTGTGTGCTAGGCAGAAAGTGTATATTACACAGAGTAGTAACACGGGTGACTTCTGTTCAAGAGAAAACACAGATTTTTTGACTTACCTATTTCATCCTCAGTTTACACTGTAAGTAGATATCAGTGTATCTTTTTCTTTGGTTCAGAAGTGGATTATTTTTGTTTAAATGAAACAGGTTGGGCTGAATCTTAGCATAAATGTAGAAATGGATGATGGAGCAAACAAATCAGAGGCCTTGTAATATCACTCTGAAGGGCCAGTTTGAAAACTTGGGCATCTTTGAAGCTGTGAAGATCAAAGCTGTAAAAGGCTTTTACATTTTGTAAGGATGATTTAAACGTGCCATTTCAGAATATACAGAAATGTCATATAGGTTCATGTTTATTTAAAAAGGAGAATTAGAAGCAGGAAAAAGCTTGACTTATTTCCAGTTGAGCTGGAAGCTGCAGTGCTTATTGATAGTTCATGTTAAAGATTATGATGGTATGGAGAATGAAGACAAAGAAAATGGTGCTTGCCCAAGTAAAGAGAAATCCATTTTGGTATTGTATATGATCAGTTAAAATTACTTAGCTTTTAAAGTAATTGTTTCAAAGTGATTAACTTTGAAATGAGAGCAGAATTGAGGAAAAATACACTGACTTCCAGAAGAAATTCATGTAGCTAATGATGCATAAGTATTTATTAAATATTTCTCCCTCTCACTAAGTTCTGCATTTGTGAAACACAATTATGTACATGTACATGAGGATGATAAAGTACTCGTCAGCTCTCTCCTAACTTCTCTAGTAGTTCATGAAAGCAACAAGCTGATTCAGAAGTAAGAAAAATAAACCTGTGGGGCTATTTCAGTCTTGTTAGCTGTCACGGAGAGGGTTGAATTTCTGCAGAACTAATTGAGAGGCTTTTTCAAATGCATCTCTAGAGAAATAGTATGCTTAGACTTCATAAAGTGTTTGTAGGATTCTGTTTGTGATAATAACAGAAATTATACCAGCACAGAGTATGAGTCCAACACTCTGAGTAAAATGTCCTAACTCAGAGGTTGTTTCTATGAAACCCTATTCAGTGTGATGTTCTAAGACTGACTAGAACATAAAGACTGTAAGAATCAGATGAGCAACAGCAGAGGGTGAAGTGGAGTAATTTAATCAGTAAAAAGAGAGCCAGTGATCTGCTTCTAGTACATCAAAGGAAAGTACTGAGATGGGTCAAGGAAAAAGATTCTTTCCCAGGAATACCAGGCAAGTAAAGGGTGACTGCATAATAGGGTATAGGATGCAGGATGCAGAGAGAAAAGAGCTTGGGGATGGGACAGAATATTGTACACAACTCATTATGGGATATTTAGGTGACACAGACCAAACCGGGGGAATACAAAAATCAAGGCGGATTGGGGTGTAGCAAGCTTGAGGAAGCAGGGGAGGAGTGAATAAAAAAGGGCAGTCACATATCTGCTGATGGCTGAGCAGGTTGGTGGGCAGTAGGATTGTCTGAGCCTTCACTTGATCTCTGCAGGCTATTCTGTATTCTTGCCAAGTTCTATTTGCAACTATTGAGCGTGAGTGCATTGTCTCTCTGTGCCTGTGTGACACCTGCAAACTTCAAGTTCAGGTACCAGACAAGTGGGGTAAGAGGCTGTGCTGGCCACTGGAAAGAGGCTGCAGGCCTGAGGAATTGGAGGGTCAGCACCTGCAGAGACCATTCTCTAGAAGCCAACTCTTTGCAAAGGCAGCATGTCTAACAGCAGCTGCTGGAGACAAACATACTGTGATCACACCTGATGTGTGCTAGCAGGCAGCACATTTCACGCTGGACTAACCAGTGAGTAAGATACAAGCACCTGGAAAGTTCTAAGGTAGAGCTGATTGCTGGTTAAGGGTGTAGGGTCTTGATATTGAATAGAGTTTCAGGTAAAAAGCATTTTTCAGCAAAAAGAGCACTTCTGTTATAATTAACAAAAATACTGAGAAGCATACCTTCATGAATAGGGATGGAAAGCATTTCTTTGATTGTTTTTTTACTGTGAGCTCAATCAGTTACCGTGCCTGAAACAGCTCATTCTTGTCTGGAAATATATGAAGAAGGAATTACAAATAAATGTCCTTTAGTTCTGATTGGGTACAATGATGTTGTATTATGTATTACTTGAAAGGTTTTTGAAAAGAAAGTTATAAAAGAAAATAGTTTAATGAGGAACTGGAATTGATATGGCTGCATTATTGTAATCTTGCTGAGGCTAATGAGCACAATAGAAATCAAATAGAAATGTATAAGCTGAGTTCATATAACCATAATATGTGATTTGAAAACTGAAGGTGTATTTAAAATAGCTCACAAAATTACAAACCCTGTTTATTGCATTTCACAGCTTGCAAACCAAGATGCATTAAAACACTTTGACCCTAATCCGAATTACAGATCTCGTAACAGGACACTGGATTAGCTGTAAAATGGATCTTTTGAGGTTTTCTGATTCATAGTGATTTCTTCTATAAGATGCAAAAAAATCCAGATTTTATTGGATTAAAAGCACTTCTTCCATTTTATCTAAATCAAGTTCCATGACAAGATAATACCAAATAGGAAAAGGGTTGATAAACAGCTTGTTCTCTGCCTTTTGTATCCTTGTAAGCAGGTCCTTGCTTTTGGGCTCAGATGCAGTAATTTCACAGATTTACAGCTGCAAGAAACTTTGCTCAAGTCTTTGCCCCTAGAATCTCTGGAAAACTTGAATACCTCTGCACTCAGACTGTGTGCCTCTCCTGTTCTGCAGTCTTGCCACCCCTAGCTCAGCTTCAAGTTGCTACATCCTGTGACCATTACCTGGGAATCATCTTGCTATGTTTTGATGCTTTTTTCAAGTATCAGACTTGGGAAAAAGAACTTTTCCTCTTTTTTTCAGACCCTATTCTTAACTTTTCTGCTTTAAGAACCTAATATATTTGAATGCATAGAACTATTGTTTCAAAGGTGATTGTTGCTGTGTAGATTTAATGCATGAATATAAGAATAAGGAATTATCTCTGATACTTGTCTGAAGTCTCAGCAGTAAGTATAAAAAGAAAGCCAACTTAATTGTGGGAAATTGTACTTCTACACAGTTCGTACGTTGTTTTGAGCAAGGTAAAAGGGCCTCTAAGATTGTCTGATGCATTAGAAAGGAGCTAAACCAATTCAGCTAAGTACAAGACATGAAAGGTTTTAAGCCTTCTTGGAATATATTGACTAAAGTAAATGAGATCTGAGCTAACATTTTAAATTCAGTTAAAATACAATGTTAGTACTGCTTGTTCAATAAGTAAGAACAAAGGAATAGTCTTAATCCATTTTCACAGAAATTATTAGTGTATTAGCCTAGACCCAGCTGAAATCATATTAATGGAATAAGATTATGGTGCAAGGTCTGTTATTTCTGCCATGAAGTTTTTAATTCAAATTACTAAAGATATATAATGCATTTTAAATAATCTTGCTCAAGTATCTTGCTCTAACTGTGACAATCTAATGAAAATCCACATACTCAGGTTTTTAAAGTGAAGATGTGGATCAAGAACCACTTTAAAAGTTTTTTCTTTGGGTATGTATTTTGACTGAAGGACCTTCATGTGTACAGAATCATATTTAGCAACATCAAAAGGCAATTTGGTTTTTTTTTGTTTGCTTAGTGTGAATGCCTTAAATAGGCTTATCCAGGTGAGTGTGAGTAGCTCAGTGTCTGTGAGTGATTAACTGAAATAATCACAATAGACTCTTAAATAATCAATTTACATTTTCCGCTTGGCTTGGCTCTTTGTTTCAAGATAATTCTAGTTTGATAAATAAGAATGGTGGCTTTTTTGTTGTTGTTGACTTGCAGGCTTTTCTCTTGATTAGAAATGCATCAGGGTTTGATTGCAGAGCTGAAGTCTATGCAACTTCACAATGATACCAACATAGTTACTTGTGTTTCAATATAGTGCATCAGTTTTCTGGCTTTTTTGCTAGTTAGGCAGTGTAGGAGTTCATCACTTGCTAAAAGTATCCTCAGTTCTGAAAAGTTAGTCTGATTTCTAAATTCCTGCATCTTTTGTTGCAAGTCTGAAAAAACAAGTGCTGGTACTTTATAGGAGGGTAAACAAAATAACACTTTTCATCTTTAATGCCATTTAAATAAAATATTATGAAAATACTAATTTTTACTTATTTTCAGGTCAGATATGAAAGTTATAAAAATATTCTTTAAAAATTCTAGGATGTGTCTGCATGAGTAATGCTGTAAATGGATACAGATTAAACTTTTTAGAGCATAAGTGTCAGGAAAAACCATATCTACAAACCTATTGCAAGATATAGTAAATTACCAACATTATTTTCTCATATGGCAATTCTCAAATGTTTATGCTCTCCTGCAAGTTCTATTGCAAGCAGTTAATGAAGAGGGAAGGAATCCAATTGCTTTATGCACAGGGCATACAATTCCTATGTATTAAGAGCAAAGGAGAGCTTTTTTTCAGTAACCATAGAGGTGAATATGAGCTCTAGTGAGTCAACTGGAAATTGCTTTTAAGTAAGTTAGAAGTGCTCTTTACGAAATTATTTGATGTATCTTCGACTTTCTTAAGGCTTCTTGTAGTTAAGGTAGGGAATAGAAGTTAGAAATATAGTGGTAATCAGATGCATTTTAAACAGACTGAGTTCTAGATCCATATGAATTTTTCATTAAAGTGGAAAATTGAGGAAAAAATGAAGGAGAATGGGAGCAGATAAGTGGACTGGACAGGTGATGAATCAGATTTTTGACAGTGACTGATACCTTGCTTGAGAATAGGAGAGATTTTTAGATTAGTAACTTATGACTGCTTTGGCTGTAGTGTTTTTCTACTTCAGAGGTATTAATCATGTGGCTTATGTCCTGCACTGTGTATTCTACCTCTTTAAATGCTCTCACACAGTGTAAATGAGAATAAGGTCAATGATAGTCCTAAATGCTGGTGTTGAAATCTGCTAAATTATTTACATTATCATCTTGCAGTAGTGAATTTGGCAAAATCGTGCTTGTTTTTCAAATATTTGGTGTGGTTTACATTTTTTACTGAATGTCATATCTTTGAGAGCTATTAAACCCTTAAAATCTGTACATATGATGATAACTCGCATAAGGTTACAGAAGCAGAAAATGGAAACTTGAATCTCACGGTTATAAAGAAAAATAATCACAGTATTTTCACTGAGTGCTGGCACTTACCAAAAAGGAACCAGGCCTTACCAAAAAGATTTGTTCACAACTGTCAGTTCCAGTGCAAAATGCCCTCAGCTGCCTGTCAGAGGAGAATATTCTGGGGAACAGGGATGTGCAGAAGAGTAGCCCATAGATTTAGACCATAGGCCCTAGAATGTATGATCATAGTAAACAATGTTCTGATAGGATACCAGTGTCCTTACTTATTTAACAAACATGTATTATTTTCCTATTTTACTACAATACTGATTTTTTAAAAGCAGTGGGTTTGACTGCAGAGCAATGTATTTGATGCTAGATCTGAATATTCTTACTGTTTTGTCATTAAAAATGTAGCACTTATCAGAAGACCTCACGTATGTCACCTGTTCTGTCAACCAAGCAAGCGGTTTAAAGCTTTCTATTTGCAGTTTAAAGCTTTCTATTTGCCTCTTGTCTTTCCCTGCACATCTTGTGCCCCTAATAGCCAGATGTGTTTGGGCATGGTGCTGAAAGTTGGGAAAGGACAAGCTTGTTTTGCAGTAAGGGAGCTGTGGTTGCAGGAGCCATAGACCTCATAGCATCATGTTATGTATGTGAATTTAATAGGTGTGTGACAGTCAGGCATGGTGGTACTGACCCTCCTTTTTGTCTTGCCCATATATAACCATATCCCCCATAGGCAGCATCCTGTGTGCTGTACTATGATCTCTGTACAGAGGATGGAGGAGAATTGACTTGGCAATGCTTTCATTTAGTTTTATTTTTTTCTGAGGCAGGATGAATCACTCATTTAATGGTTATCTCCAAAAATAGCTGGCTGAAGAAAATTTGATGAAATACCCCACTGACATACTGGACTTCCTACTGTACGTGACCTGCTTCAGGTGTTACTCAGTTTTCTTCACAATCCCATCTCCTCCAGACTTGCAGTTCAAGTTTTTGTGAGAAAGCATTGCTGCCCATTTCAGGGACTTGGAGTTTACCATTGGATGAGTCAACTGCAAAACTGTAATACTCAGATTCAGATCTTTGAGGCTTGTGTACACTGAGCTTCAATGGGAAAACTGAATTTGGGAATTCACTGTAGTTTGCTGGATGAGGTTTGTGCATAGGTTGAGTCACTTGACGCATTTGCTCCTTGCATCTATTTGACAAATTCTATAGAGTGCCAGAAAACGGGAACAGAAGGTGATTGTGAAGAAAATCTACCAACAGGAAAGTACTGCTGACTCTTAAGAGTATGTCTCTGTGTGTGTGTGTGTAGCCCTTGAATGTATTTAAGGAGGTGCTTGGAGGTTGGCTTGCTTAAATTAGCAAAACAAGAAATATGTTTGTGCAAAGCTAATAAAACTAAAATGATACAGTTATCAAAGTATCACCACTCAGCAATAGCCAAAATACCAGTGTGTTATCAACAGTGTTGTAGCCACAAATCCAAACTATGGCGTTGTATTGACTGCTGTGAAGAATGTGAACTCCATCCCAGCCAGAGCCACAAAGGCAATTAGTTTGAAAAACATACAGTATAAATTGCCTATCAGTTCCCTTGTCCTTGTCAAAGAAACATATTTAATCACTAATAATTTGCTTTAGAGTGACATATAAGAGAAAGAAACAAGTCTGTAAAATCAACTTTAAAACTTAAGGTGTGAAGAGAGTAGTTAACATGGTTACTTGCTGATTTATTTGGTTTCATTTAACTCAAGAAAAGTATTTCACATAAATTAGATTGAACCAGAATGGTGTAACTAGGAGTATATTGAGGGCAATACATTGTGAGAGCTCAATAAAGGCCAATATTGATTTCTGTAAAATGGAGCTTTCTTTTTTAATTTGAGACCTAGCAGAGATCTTCTTTCTTTCTTATTCTTTTTTTTTTTTTTTGCTGGCCTAACCTGGTGTTCTTACGCATTTTTTCAAAATTAAACCTCATATAACTTCTGTTGTTGCATTAAAAGATGCTCTTTCGTGATGGAATGGAAAACTTTCTCATTCTATGTAAATTGGGAAGTTTTTGACAGTGGTGTTCTTTTCATCTTTAAAGGCGAAGCCAGAACTGCAGCAGAGTAAGCATCCACACTTTGGTGCAGATTTTCACAGCTTTTCCGTCAAAACCGGATAGACTGGAAATTACCTTAAAGTCTTAGAGCTGATGTTGGATAAATGAGCAAGATTGATAGGTGACTAACCCTGCCATTCTCTAATGGTAGGGAAATGAGCAAGATGAATTAAATAATAGACAGTATCTCTATGAATTACAAGAAGCTGCCTGGTGCAGTTTCCACTAACAAAGGCATCATCTCAGTGTGAGGTTAAAGTAGGCTTGTGCACTTGGTTGAATTAAAATCGGCTCAGTTAGAGGTGACCTGGTCCTCTTCACTGTTACCTGCTTTTGGATTTTGTTTGTGATGGTTTCTTAGCACAGAACATTATAGTTGGCCAAGGTGCACTGTGGAGGTATATGGACATTACCAGCATATAAATTTATATCCACTAGTTTCAAGCCAGTTGATTTACAGTAACAGTGTGGGGAAGTTAGGTGAAGGTCCAAATACTCATTTCTGCATTTCCATTTTAATTAAGTAGAAAAGAGTTGCTGTTTCTTACATGTAGACATAATTTCTCAGTTATTCATTTTGGTAGAGTTATGAGGAGTTCACAAATATTTTTAAATATTTGCTTTTTAGATACTGAAAGATGATCAATCTTGTTGTGTGAGGGCTACTTACAGATGTGGTATTAGCACCATACTTTAACATTATTGTTTTGTAGATGTGCAGCAGACAGAATTAAGGCATCACTTGATTTGGGTATAAAATTGGGAGTCATTCCTCACTGGATATTAAGAATTAAATGACAGCAGGAGCTTGAAAAGGGAATTGTTTCCTTGATGGCACCTTTATCAATTATCAATGCCATCAAAAAAACCTTATGGAAGTAAAGGAAGACACCCTGTGATGCTCCACCCTTGTCTGCCAGGCCAGTCACGACACTGTTAAAAGTGTTGGTTTGGTCAAGCATGGCTTCCTCTAGATGAAGCCATGCTGATTTCTTCCATTAACATTCTTGTCCTTTATGTGCCTGGAATTGGTTTCCAGGTTAGTTGTTCCATTGCCTTTCTAGGTATTGATGTGAGACGGAGCAACCAGTTGTTCCCTGGGTCTTGCTTCTTGCCCCTGAAGAAAGGACTGGCAGAAGAGCATAAGAAGAGTGAAAGGTTAAAATGACTGCAATGGAAAATAAAACAATGACAGATTATTGTATCCCAGTTACCTGTCATCTACAGGATTGCAAAAATTTATAGTGCCTATGCTGGATCTGAGTAACAAGTGTGTCCCTGCTCCTGTGCTGAAAATATGTGCTTAATAGGTGAAAATACTTGTAAGAGGTTGCAAGGTTAATTCTTTATTTGCTTCCTTAATTTGGCCAAAGTATCTAATACCTGCTGATCAAGGGGTGGTTTAAATTAGGTTTTGTGGCTCTTTTCTTAACAAGGACTCAAGTTTTTTAGGTAAAAGATTCCAAGTCATGCTGATCATGTGGAGGATGTAAAAGAGTCAACTCCCTGGAAACTTGGTCTGGCTTCAGTTCCTTTCGGTGATATTTGCAACAAACTGTTTTCAATAATCTCAGAATAATTGAAGGCAGTGGACATTGCTTGTTTTCAGTAGGTCTCCAACATGAGAAGAACCCTGAAGGGTAATGTAGTGGCCATTAGTGATAACTGTGAAAAATGGCCATGTAAGACCTGCATATCAAAGATGTGTTGATGTTCTGCAGTTTGCAAGGACAGTATTTCAGAAGAATGTACTAGCAGCATAAAAATGATTTTGAATGAGAAGCTGTTAATACATGACCTGAAGTAAATATATCCAGAAATTGCTATAACCATGTACTTCATTCACTAAACCCACATATATTACTAAGACAATCTTGGATGTCATAAAAAATAGTAGCCCCAGTAACCTTGAAGGCCCCACTTGAAAATAAATGCACAAAATTGTGTACCTGTTCCTTCTACTTGCCTTTTTCATTTCAGATTCTTAATGCTATTTTTAGTTTACTTAATGCTGCTTAGTCTCCTATTTTTAATGTGGTCTTATTCCAAAGGGCATAACAAGGAATAGGTTATCTAGTACTGGTGTCAATACTTAAAAATAATTGCTGTGGGATTCAAGGAGACTGGTAATAGAAACTGAGATGGATCTTAGTGCAGCAAGACTCCCAAGCATTTGTCATGCTACCTTGCAAGTCTACAAAATGTGGTGGTTTTTTTAGATAGAACACAACACTAAATTAAACAGTAAGTTTAAGAAATGTCACTGCTTCGTTATGCAGGTTTTTTTCCTGTTGCACACTTCTGTGCTCACTGGGTGCAGTACTTAACTTGAAAGGCCACTCTCTACATAAAGCTGAGTCATGAATGACTCCTATTGGGGCAAGACTGCTAAAAAGAAATTTAACACCACATTTCTCTTTATGATTTGTAGTAAAATTTTCTAGTGACTCCAGTGTGGCTTCCTTTTTGTTCTTGTCCAGAGTTTCCTTGTTTATGCCAGAATTATATGGGCTGGAAGAGACCTTTTGAGGTTCTCTCCTCAACCCAGAAACATGGCATGATCTCTGCTAGAGAGCACTGAAGTAAGCCACTGCTTTTTGTTGTGTCTATCTCAGGTGGACCAAAGTGCAGAATCCATGGGACTGAACAGAGAACAAGACTCTCAAAAGCAGCATGGTAGTGAGGGTCATTTAGATATTCTTAAAAGTAATTGTGTGTGTGCAAGTTTCTTGTTCTACCTCATCCCACTGGTGCCTTACCTAGTTCATGCCTAAGTGCAGGTGACTTAGAGAAGTCCCTGTCTGTGAATCATGGCAGACCTTAAGCACCAAACAAATGCCTTCTGAATTTGCACAGGAGCCCTCCTATGTGCCATGAAGCATCTTAAACAGAAATAAAGGCATACCAAATTACAGAATTGCTTGAAATCTCAGACAGGAGGATAGGAAATTCCAGGAAATGGTGCTTGTTATGGTGAGAGAATGGAGGAACAAAATCATTTTGCAGGTATAATTTAAGAGGAAGATCTTTTCTCCTAGATAGCTGATGAATATTGCTTTGTATGTCTGCTGTTACACAGATGAATTATTGGTAAATGTTAGGTGACTAATGTGTTTTTTCATTTTTCAGACTGAAGGTTAGAATGTTGGTGAAAACTGTATAGCTGCAAAGATGTTAAATAGTGCTTTAAGAGAAAATCTTCAAGGAAACAAATGCAGTATTAATGGCTAGAAATATTTGATATACTGATGACCTTGAAAATAATTTTTGCAGCTTTTCTTAAAGTAATTAACTATAAAGTAACCTTAAAATCTAGTAGTTTACATACTGACAAGGGGAGCAAAATGGGACAGAAACTTTTGATCAAGGAATAATAGTTACAATATTGGAAAATGGCATTTTAAGAGATCATATTTTTTTAGAAATTCATAGTTTCATACCTTGTGTCTTCATTGTCTTTCTTATTTAGAGTGATGAAACAGAAATATGCATTTAATATGTACTGAAAACATTTATTTGACAAATCAGAGGACCTAAGCAGATTATTCCTCCCATATTTTTAAAATTTTAGTTTAGATAATGAGATTAAATTGCCACAGTAGTAAGTACCAAATAAAAGAAAGTGCTATTTGAACTCTATCTCTTTAGTTCTTATTAATATATGCACAAGTCTGTGACTTCTGTGAAAAGTTTGCATTCAAAACTAACCTGTCAAGCTTTATATTATTTCAAACTTGTGGTTTTAGGTAGTTATCAGAAATCTAATACAGTATAATGAAGATTTGCAAATATAATATAATTCTAATGGTTTTTCTTCTCTGTTGAAAGAAATCATTCTATATTTGTAACTTTTAAGCTATTTAAGCAAAAGGAAAAAAAGCCAGTGTCATGAAATAAAGGAGCATGTCAGAAATGCTTCTTTTTACAACTTCTGTGACCTATAGTGTTTCTTACAGAGATGGAGAAAATTCAGATGTTCAAGGTTTTATGGCACACTCTGTTCTGAAGTACTTACTGTTAATTCTGATTAGTGTTTATAATAATGATTTTATTGGTTTATGGCATATTTACTGCGATATGGTCAGTTGTAGAAAACTTCATTTTGAATTGTCACTTTTAAAAAATCCTTGATATGCTGTCATGGTTTACTTTCAAAAATGATACATTTTTTGTGTTTGGAATTGGTGTGCTGTGCTCCAGATTGTAAACAAGGTGTTGCAAGTTACAATACACAATGGAATCAGGGAATTTGTGGACTACTTTTTCATCAGGTTATTTCCCAAACAGCTGCATCTTGAGCAAGATGTGTAAAGTCAAACTAAGGCCTTTTGGCAAGAGGGAGCAAGTATTTCTCTGAAAGATTAGCAGGGGTCAGAGTATGTGTGATGGTACCTGTTTGCAGTACCTGCAGGAATGGAGTTTGGTTAATTGGGGCTCTTACTGAAGGTGTTCAGTGGGGATTTGCTCATGCAAGAGGAGTGTCTGTAGTGTAACGGGCTTCTGTTCACCTGTGCTGCCTTTGAATACTCCTGAGTTTCCTCACTGCTCTTTACAAACACCAAGCTCCTTACTCTTTATCCCCCTTTGGCAGGAGAGGAAGAAAGTAAAGGAGTACCTAAAACAGATCTTTATATGAATGTGTTGAACTTTAAAGTATGAAAATACTAAGATTCAATGACTTCTGCAGCCTCAGGAGCCTCAGTGACCCTGTGAAAGCCACGATGTGTTTGTGATTAAAGGTGTGAGTGAAGCAGGTTCTGTCAGTGCCTGCCCAGTGCCCAGCCTGGCAGTGCCCTGCCACTGTCACTGGGTAAGCTCCTCTGGTTAAAGGCTGTACTCATTCATCAACCAGTCCACTTCAGGTTTTTGTGATAAGTATGGAGAAAGGCACATTAAATGCACAGGAAGAAATGCATTTGTCATGTCACTACTATTAACCAGTTCATCTTCATTTTAGTAATTTATGTTTTGATGGATTCAGGGGATCAGCCTGATACTGGTGTAAGAACTATAAACAGATTTATGATGTAATTTTTGTAATCAAATTTCACATCAATGCCATCATACATTTTGGAATCTTTGGGCAAAAGACTGGGAATTCCCTTTTCAGAAGGAAAAGAATGCTGTTATTAGCATGCAGGTTTATAAAGGAAAAAGTCATGAACTCAAGTTGTGTGCATCAGTGCTCAGCATATCAAAATTCTGAACATTTTGCAGATGTTCTTTGCAGAAAGGCGAATTGATGTCATTAGTATGCTTCTAGTTTGTAAATTTAAGCTTTTTAAAACTTTATTTTTTTACTCTTTATGCTTCAGAACTGTTTAGTTTGGTTGTTGAAATGAGTTGATAAATTATAGACAGCTTTTTGCCTATTGCATGATATGCAGTGGTTCAATTTAAGACTTCAATTTATTTTAAACTATCCTCAAACTTAAATTTATTTAAAAATTTAGTACATACCAGTGAACAATAATTTTTTACAGTCATGTGCCATGTCCCTTTTGACCATAACTGCCAAATACTTCATTACAAATCAAATTCATTATGATAAACAAATATGGAAAAGAACTTTTACTTCTGCCACTGAAACAGCGTCTTTAATGAAAATTTTTTAAGCACTGAATCTTTTCAGAGATCTTACTTGTGTTTGTTTTTTTTTTCCCTTACAAGCCACAGAAGAAAGAGGATCAGCAATCAGAAGCTAAAGCAAGTCCAAAAAAGTCATCAGAACCCACTATTGACCTCTTAGGACTTGGTAAGCAATACATAATTGCTTGGTTTTAAATCAAACATAGATATGTAATTTTATATTTTAATATATATACTTTTATATTTTTTCTGTGATTACTGAAAGATTAGTATGAAAACCATAAGATTGCATGCATGAATTTAAAACTTTAATGGAAAATGCCATTGGCATGTGGGTGTATCAGTACTTATGTTTTGCTAGGGAGAGTAATGAGATCCTGTGGGAAGGGGAAGTTATCAAAGTGATTTTCAAAGGCCTTGTGGATTGTAGTATTTCATTGTTTATGGTACAAGTGTACTTTTTAATGAAAATGCTGAGGTCATCTGAACCATGTATCTGTAACAGACATGATATCATACATTTTCTATATTAGTTAAAAGAACTGTAAACTGTCAGACTGCAGCTGACTAATACCTTGTAAAACTTAATATAGTGGGCATTTCAGTGTTTTGTACTGACTGCATCATTCATTTTTATCTAATCCACCTTTTCACTTTCTTACTGGCAGGTAGCTGTGGGTTTGTCCTGTAAATAAAGCAGTTTCTAGTAAAATTATTTAATTGACACTGTCTGCCTATACTCTTGTCTATAGGCCATTCTCATAAAATATGTCTTTCATTTATCTAGTGTTGCTCTAAATGTGTTTTTTCCATTTGATTGAATCTTAAAATGTAAATGGAAAAATAAAATATTGCAGTATTTTTATTTCCTTTTGAAATTCTGTGTTAGGAAAATCTTCTGTTAGTTGACTGTGAATAAGATATCAATGGATAACAAGTGAATGGATATTAAGAGTATTCACTTTCTATCCATGTAATGGTTACTCTTAATTTTCTACATGATTTCTACATTATATTGGAGGAGGCTAATAAGTCTCTTAAATGCAATTCTAAAAACTTCACTTTGTAGAAGAGTGTTTTGGGGTTTTTAAAATTTTTTCTTTCAAGGTATGAATAATGTGACAAAACAGTAAATGTTTTCTCTGTTTTAAAATTCACATTCATATCAGTGTTTTTTTCCCTCTGATGTAGAGCTAAATGTAAAGTACCATTTTTGCATGGGTTATGTGTATGTTGTCCATATCTCACTCCAAGTAATTGCTACTATAGGCATGCAAATCTTAATTAACACTGTAGAATGAATGTAGAATGAGCCTATTTGAAAAAAAAAAGTAATTTAGACCTGATGGGAAGCTGATTCTCCTTTATTTTCCTTTAGCAGACCAACAACCTAATTAAAACCTAAAATTTAATCAATATGTGGTTTTGAGATTGCTAGGCTTCTGTATTCTGTTGGTCATGATTTGGAAAGTATCTTGGCAACACTGTTTTATGATACAATAATGAACTCAGATTACATTGGCTAACTTGAGATGTAATGTGCAATGAAAACAGTATTATAATTGGTGCTCAACAGCTCTGCTTCTTCAGTGAGATATAAAAAGGGCAAAGTTTATAATATGTATGTTAAAACCCCATAATTTTAGAGGAGGGAATGCTTAAAGATCTTTTAAATAACAAATTGAAAAGCAGTGTAATAAGCCAGTAGCACTTGGAATCCACTGAGCTGCAAATGAGATATTTGTTAATGAGACCAGACCTGCATATTTCATTTGGAGAGTTGTCTTTTAATTAGCACCTGCAATAGAAGACTTCAGATAGTATTAAAAGAGAGGTCACATCAACCCAGTACATCACAGAACCACAGAGTAGTCCAGGTTGGAAGGGACTTCAAATGGCCTTCTGGTCCAAGGAGTCCATAGGAAGGGGAGTGGAGGAATTATCTAGCATCCTATCTATCTAGCATCCTGTCTGGGCACACAGCCTGCCAACCTCCAGTCATGGGAGCTCTGCCACATGTGGAGTTGCTCCAGCAATTGATCTCACAGTAAAAAATTTCTTTCTTCCGTTGACAAACTCGTACCTGCTGCCCCCTGTCTTCCCTGTGTGCTCCATGCGTTGTGCAGAGAGAGGCTGTGTCCTCCTCCTAGCTGCCCCTCAGGTACTGGCATGCTGGGATGGTCTTCCTGAGCCTTCCCTTCTCCAGGAAGAAAAGACTGACCTCCTTCAGTCTTTCCTCACAGAGCAGGTCCTGCAGCCCTTTGGCCATCTTCATGCCTCTCCTTTGGACCCTCTCCAGTCTGTGTCTGTCCTGAATTGTGGGAACCAGAACGGGACACAGACTCCAGGTGAAGCCTGGGAAGTGCTGAGTCGAGTGGGATGATCACATCTTTGCCTCAGCAAGTAACACCCCTGTGGATACATCCCAGAATTTCACTCACCTCTTTTGCTGCAGTGATGTGCTGCTGATTAAAATGTTTGATATGTCATATCAAATAATATTAAAATTGATATGATTCCTTAGCTCGTTCTTACTGAGCAGACATTTTTCTAATGAGGATTCATTCTCTTAGGACTTCATTTCTGCTAGTGGAGAATAGTACTAGCTTTTAGTAGGGCAGCTCAAAACCACTTGTGATAGCAGGTTAAGTAATTTTAATGGATCAGAATTCATGCTAGAATAATTTTGGCTTTCAGAACAGCCCAGCTTTTTGGCAAAGTATTTTCTGGAGTAACCCTCACTGCTAGCTTTGGGTATGATGTTAGTCTCTGAGTCGTTGTTTTTGTCTCAGTTGGTTTTGCAGTAGTGACCTCATCAGAAGGTAAACTTCCTTAGATAGGACTTACCCTATGAAAATTATAGCTGGGCAATTTTCTAAAAGGAAACTCTCACTTTTATTTACAAATTGCAAAATTTTCAAGAAAATATGACTTGGGGAATTGTACCTTTAAACCTTGTAATAGGAGAAGAGGCATAATATCCTCAGTGACCCTACTATCACTTTTGTGCTTGTTCTGAGCCCTTTCAAATAGATTTGTGTGCTTCCCTTGATTTCCTCATCAGGGAGTTGTTATTGAGATGCTGTTTAGGTATTTACTTTTTGATAATGCAACAACATTCATAGGTTTTGGCTTTCTGATTCAGATTAGATTTTAGTTCAGAACTCCTCATACAGAAAGGTGGAGAAATGGACATGAATAAACTAAATATTGTTATGCTCTCTACAGGCAGCAGTGTCAGTGTTCTTGCTGTGCAACCCCAGATTCCTTCCCTCTCTTCCCAAGCAGTGGGAAATAACAGTCTGTTTCTCTAGGCCAAGCCTGAAGCTGCTTTTTTAGTAATCTCTACAACTATTTGGATGTTACCCATGCTGGAAGAATGCCCTGTTGAAAATGTGGAGATCTAAAATTGACACTAAAATCAATAATACAGGATGTTATAAAATGAATTTTTAATAGGATAATTATAGGAAACACTCTTTGGTTTGAAAGTCACAGTGTGTAAACCACAGTTCTTCAGCACTTACATGATTGGTAGTGCTGTATTTTCATCTCTCTAGTGTTAACCTTGTGCTCTGTGCTCTTTTTGTTTTTTGATTTTTAATACTTACAAAGTAGATGTCTCCACTTATGCCAGGTTGATGTAAATTATTTCTTAATATTTTTTAGAAAATGGTATGATAGTTATGTACAAATGTCCGTGGAATATTGGAATGTTACACAGGCAGTTTGTGATCATTGTGTTTGCCAAGGTATGCCACTTAGAAATTACTTTGACATAGAGAGGAAAAAAAGGAAAAAATAGTGGTTTTAAATTATATTACCTTACAGAATTACCAGAAAGAAGAAAAGTGCATTTTACATATTCTGCATCATTTACCATGTTTAGATGTGCCCTTCAAAAAATAAACAGTTTCATATTCTGGATTAACCACTATAGGTACAATGAATAACTAGAAGGAATCAGATTTATTATGGTATTTACTGAATTTGATGTGTGGGGCATTCATCTGGCATGACTGGAGGTAAAATATGATATACTAAAAGCTGCTTATCTGCTTCTGCATGGGAAATATTTTCTGAACAAGTCCTCTGAAGTTTTGAGAGGTTAATAGTGATGTGAAATGTAGCTGAGTGTTGCATAACTGCGAAATGTACTTTTGTCATTTGTTGGACTGTTGGATAAGTACCAAAAGCAGCATGGTTGGTCCTAAGTCAGAAAGTTGTATTTAAGAAATAGTGAAGATAGATTTTCAAATATATAATTATTATATATGCACATATAGATCATAGACTCCTAGAATAGATGACCTTTAAAGGTCATCTAGTCCAACCCCCTGCCATAAGTAGGGACATCTTCAACTAGATCAGGTTACTCAGAGCCCTATCCAACCTGGCCTTGAATGTTTGCAGGGAAGAGAATACCACCTCTCCCTGAGAGGGTTGCCCCATGAAACAGCAACCTTTCATGATCCTCATTGTGAAAAATTTCTTTCTTATATCTAGTCTGAATGTATCCTGTTTTAGTTTAGAACCATTCCCCCTTGTTGTATCACTACAGACCCTAAAAAAAAGTCTATCCCCATCTTGCCTGCAGGTCTTTAGGTACTGGAAGGCTGCAATAAGGTCTCCCTGGAGCCTTCTCTTATCCAGGCTGAACAGCCCCACCTCAGACTTTCCTTACAGGAGAAATTCCTTTGATCACCCTCATAGCCTTTCTCTGGACCTGCTGCAACAGGTCCATGTCTTTCCTGTGCTGGGACCCCTGAGCTGGATGCAGCACTCCAGGTGGGGTCTCACCAGAGTGGAGAAGAGAAGTAGAATCCCTTCCCTCAACCTGCTGCCCATGCTGCTTTGGATGCAGCCCGGAATACAGTTGAGTTTCTGGGCTGCAAGTGCACATTGCCTGCTCATGTCCAGATTCTCATCCTCCAGGGTCCATAGGTCCTGCTCTCCAGGGCTGTTCTCAATCCATTCCTCCTCAAGCCTGTATTTATAGCATGGATTGCCCAGACCTGGTGCAGGACCTTGCATTTGGGCTGGTTGAACCTCATGATGTTTGCATGGCCCCACTTCTTGAGCTTGTAAATATGTTAACATTTATACTATTGCTGCAATGTTCAGATTATGCTTAGGTAAGCAATATATCTACCCAAAAGGAAAACATTTACAACCACTTGAGGCATTACTAGCTTTCTGGCTTTCCACATTTTATTTTCAGAAATATTATGTAGAAATTGTTTCCCTGTGAATGCTTTTTCCTTTCTGCAAAGGTTTTAGAGGTAAATAAAATTTTACTTATGCATTAAATAATTCTGCAGTAATTTTGGCCAGACAGACCTTATTTGAATCTTTGAATCTTTGCCCCAGATTTTCATTGGAACTATTGACCTATTTCTCTCAGTTCTGCCTTTCTAGTAATTTAGTGTAAAAATTAATCATATGCATATTCTCTTTATTGAAAGTCTTGTTATGGCTGTCATAAATTATTGTATATATAAAAATACATGGCTGCTCAGTAACAAAGTTCTTGTAAACAGTTTGGCCCATAAAAAATGAGCTTCAGGAATCTAGAGTTTAAGACCAGATCTGCTTTTTTGCTGTTCCCTATCCTGCTGTCCCTTTGAAGCCCTTCTGCTGGTCTTTCTCACTATTGGTGCAGATAAATATACCAAGGATTGATGATGTATATGAAAGCTATGATGCATATGAATAACAGAAGGCAGCACTGAATTGGAAGTTATCATGTCAGGGATTAATAAAATCTATACATGTAAAGGTAAACTTCACTGGAACCCTTCACTGTATTATTGAGTACATCCTGGTAAACAGTTCCTGTTTCTGCTATCAAACTGAAACAAGATTTCCTAATCTGAAGTCAGAAGCATCATCTGCTGTTACATTGTGGCAGACAATAGTCATATATTATGTGTAAAATTGTCATAAACTGTAAGAAGAGAAGTTTTGGAACCACACGTAGGAGCAAGGGTGAGGAACAGCATCTGTAGACTCTTCACATTCCCTTCTCTGACATAGCATGGAAGCCCTGCTTTGCATCTGCTCTCATTGCAGTGGTTTTTGCTACATCTAACATTTCATTCCTAGCTATGGATGTGTTCTCCAGAAAAGTGATGGAAGTACTGTTTCTCAAAAGCTAATTGCTTCAAAGTAATCCTGTGATGGCTGAAGCTATAAATGTCTCAAAATACTCAGGCCCATGTAACTTAATCTGATGTTTACCTGTTCCCTGGAAAGGCTGCAGCTGTGTTTCCTTCTGTCATATACACACCACCTCTTCTAATCAGGTTTTAATGATAGGTGGCACAAGTTGTAGGAATAGTGACATATTTAGAGTAAATTAAAAGTGAGGATTCTGCTGAAGTATCTTTTTTGTATTACAGAAATATTTTAAAATGAAAGAGAAAGGAGGAAATACATCCTAATCCCTGACCTAGTGTGTTAAAGTTGAGACTGTCCATAATCTCTGTATAATAATGTGAATTATTTTGTTGAAAAACAAGCTTGTATCTGCCTGCATACAAATATATTTAAATTGAAAGACTAATATTGCTACAAGTAATAAACTGGAGTGAAAACACTGTTCGGTTTTCTTCTATATTCTGAAACTTATTTCTTTCAGTAGGGAAGGGGGAAGGTTTTTGGAGTCTCTTTTATTACCTTTTGAGAAATCAGTAAAACAGGATCATCTATTAATGCTATTCACACTGGCTTAAAGCAGTGTTGTAAACAGTAATTCAAAATGTCTGGTTTCTGCATCAGTGGAGACAGAGAGGTATTTATTCAGTAACAGATGAAAGGCATGTACATTGCCAAATAGCATTCTTACAGAACAAATCTAGCAAAAATCTGAGTTTTCATAATATTAATTTATAAGCAGCATATTAAATACTTGAAAAATACTATTTCTTTGCAAATGAGTTCTGTCATGACTGTTTTAAATATGTGAAGTGCTTGTTTCAGTAAATTATTGCATTTAAATTTTCAGTCTTCTATGTTAAACACTTTTACATTCAGGAAATCTGAACTACTTTGGAATGTGACAAGAAAGATTTTTTTTTTAAATACATACGCCTGACTGAGAAAATGAGAACATTAAATTATTAATTCCTGACAGTTGTTTTGCTTGAAAATTATGCACAGTTCATTCCTAAATGTATCTGAAACAGTGAACCTTTGGGGAGATGTTTTTGGAACTGCCAGTCTGCAGAATGACCTCAAAAGAAGCTTATGCTTAAATGACCAGTACATTTATTTGCACACATCTCAAAGCACTAATGTGCATCAAATGGTGCAGTAGATTATACATATGGTCATTTTGCTATCCACTGGCTTCCTTTCATCAGAAATAAGGGAAAGAGGCAACCTTTGCATTAAGGTGTAAGTAGCTCCATCCTAATCATGGCTGTTTGTAACTTTTCAGAATCAGTGCAACAACAGTCCCCCAGCAAAGTCAAATCACAGAAGAGTAATAAAACTGACTGAGGTAGCTACTTCACATTCCTCAAGCTGCTCACTTTTTATTCAGTATAGAAGATCTACTAGTGTTAACTCATTCCCATGGCCACTTGGCCTTCATGGAAGGCAGACAGAAATGAGAAGGCGTCTGTCATGGTTTTCCCCAGCTGGCAACTAAGCCTCACACAGCCATTTGCTCTCTCCCCTCATGGGATGGGGAAGAGAATCCAGAGGGCAAAAGTGAGAATACTTGTTGGTTGAGATAAAAATAGTTTAGCAGATAAAGCAAAAGCTGTGCATGTAAGCAAAGCAAAACTAGGAATTAATTCACCACTTTCCATGGGCAGGCAGCTGTTCAGACATCCCCAGGAAACTGGGGCTCCGGCACATGTAACAGTGACTTGGGAAGTCAAATGCCGTCACTCCAAAGGTCTTCCTCCTCCTCCTTCTTCCCATTGCTATATTTACTGAGCATGGCACCATGTGTAGGGTATGCAATATCCCTTGGGTAGTTGGTGTCACTGGCCTGGCTGTGTCCCCTCACAGCTCCTTGTGCTCTGTCAGCCCCTCACTGGTGGGGTGGGGTAGGGAGCAGAAAAGGCTTTGACGCTGTGCAAGTGCTGCTTGGCAATAATGAAAACATCCCTGTGTTATCAACTGTTTCCAGCACTGATCCAAATCAGAGCCCCATACTGGCTACTGAGAGAAACATTGACTCTATCTCAGCCAAAACCAGCACAGCGTCTGTGGGTAATGATCTTCTGAGTGGATTGTTTCAGAATGCAGTCTTACGATGTTAGTGCACTGTTTTCAGTGTAGTGTACTTTAGGGTTTTTGGAATACTGACCCTCCTGTGATATATAAACAGCTGTGCCAGTCATGGCAGTGTTTCTTTTGCAGAGAAAGTTTTGACTTAATTCAGCTAGTTCTTCTATTGCCTATATAAGCTTTCTTAAACTTGCTGTTAGGACTATTCAGTCATTATAAAGTTTAGCAGAATCTAGAGTCACCTTTGTATTTGTCAAGCCCTATGTAATGGCAACCCACTTGTTATATGCTTAGGTATAAATTTATTAGCCAATTCTTAAGCCTTTTTCTTGAGCAGCTTGAAATCAAAAGAGAATAGTTACTCTGTTCCTTAAAAACACTTTTGTGATATTTGTGTCCCTGTATCTTTTAAAGTACTTTATTGCAAATTCTCTTTAAGGCATGATTCTTTTTTTGTCATGCATGCATCCACTTTCACCTAGATCAGTAAATGTGTTTGTGTGTTAAAGTGGCTTACAGACACCAAGGCTCAGAGTGAGAACCATAGGTTCTTACGGGTTATTAGCTCAGTGTGCCTGGCAGGTGTGCTCATATGGAGCTACAGAATAAAGTGTGTGCAAAGGACTTTTGAAAAAGGGTGGACCTTTTCCCTCATGCAAATTTTATTTATGTACTCTTGAGTAAATTAGCATATCAAGAATAACTTCCTGGATTCTAAAATGCAGATTTTAATTCCGGAGCACAGATGAGTGTATTTTGTCTGATACATGGCTACCAAATTTGGACCTTCTCAGTAAGACATCTATTTAAATTCTTACTACAAATCTTGGTGTGCAGAGACTCCTGAAAAATAAGTAGTGTATACTGCTGTGTTGGTGTGGTTGTCCTTAGGGAAGTTTTAAGTAGGTTTTTTGTCATTGGTTGGTTTTTGTTTAGTTTTTTTCTGAAGGACAGTAATGTGCCATCTTCTTCAGGAAAGAGGTCTGTCTTAACAAAATCTGAACAATATTGCAGTCTGAAAAATATCTCAGAAATTGAGCACATCTTTGATGGGGGCAGGGCAGGAGGGAATAAGCAGCTTTAATTATTCTCATCGTGTTAAGATATTCATAATTTTCACTTTAAGGGTGATTCTGTTGCTTTTTTAGATGGTCCAGCTGAAGCATCTGTTACAAATGGAGGCACTGCTGCTGTCACAGCACTGAATGATGACCTGGATATCTTTGGTCCCATGATCTCTAATCCTTTACCAGCAGCTGCAGTACCTCCTGCTCAGGTAAAATTTATTAAGTGTATTTAGTTATATGTATGTGTAAATATGTGCATGCACATGTGGATTTTCCTTCAGGAAATTGTTCATTCACAGAGAAGGAGTGCACAGTTCTCTGCACATCTTAAGCACCTCATGACTAGATGCTAAAACTGTAATACTGATATTTTTCTCACCTCTTCAAGCTTCTGGACTGCTTGGATATAGAAGTACATGGTGTGGTCTTTCCTTCTGGTTATCCAGCTAAATTGGATTCTGTCTTACCATGGTGATGGTAGTAATGTTTTCTTTTCATTTATATTCTTTGGTCTTATTCTTTTTTTAATAGGTATTGCTGAATATAACTTTATGTTCTCAGGTTATTGGGAATCAAGTAATACTTTTTAAGACCTCTTATTTCTTTGTGATGCTGATATTTAGGAAAGGCTGCAGCAGATGCTTCTCTCTTAGACATGCTAAAAATTTGGGGTCTGAGGTTTCATACTCAAAATCAAGAACAGATATCAAGAAAAATTTATATTGCTACCTGGACTGATCTGTCTTTTGTATCATCTTGGAACTTGTACTTGAGAGTAGCATAACTCCTGTGCATGGCCTGCTCCATGATAGTTTGATAGCCATGATAGTTTGGAAGCAAACCATCACCATGCCAGTTGTAGCCTGGAAAGGGCCAACAGAGAAACTGCTTGAAGCTGCAGCTCTCCTGAAGTAGCCATATGACTCAAAGAGCAGGGTGTTGGTGGTGCACATGTGCAGATTTCCTTAACCCACACTGGCTTCTGAGAGGGAGGTTTTGGAGTAGTGCTGGGCTAGCTTCCCCATCTGGGGCATTTTGTTAAGGTCATTTAGAAGCTTATTTTTGTGTAGGGCTTTCTGTCTCACTCTGCTGAACCAGAAAGGATTGTGTGTATTCCTGAATTTATGATTTTGGACATGTAGATCTGTACTCTTTTCATCCTTTAGTTTTCATAGTATGCACAATGGAAGGGATAATGATGAAAAGGAGTTCTGAGTGCCTTAAAGCAGATACATGTTATTCAACACATTTTGTTATCCTTTACTCTCCCTTTCCCTACTTGCTGCTGAGGGCTGACTTTGTGCAACATGCTAGTGAGGGTTTCAGAGACTGAAACCACATTTCTTTTTAAACACAATGCTTCAGATAGAGCAAGCTTCCCACCATGTGTTAAGCTACCCATAAACAGTGAGGGAAATAACATGTCTATTTGCATTTCAATTTGGATGTGTTAGCTAAAATTGCAAAGGACATTGTTGATGTAGATGTTCTTATCTCTTGTGGAAGTCTTTGGTCAAAGTACCAGGAACAGCAATATTTGAGTGCTTGTTGTCTGGTATTCTAATGCTTTATGTCAGAATTGATCCCTGTAGAGCTAGATGTGAAAGCAGTAACCCCTTTCTAGCTTCCCTTAGTTTTTAATTTATTACATTTGGGTGCAGATTGAGTAAATTCAAACCTAGAATTTTGAATTTGTCACTTGGCCTCAAAATAAAGGGGCCAATGGTAGTATTGTACATAATGGGTAGCCCTGAATTCTGGTTTTCTCCCTTTGCAGTCATTCTGAAGCTGGAAATGATGACTGCTGTATATAGTTACTGCATGCCCAGGAGAAAAGAGCAACCTGAGAAAGAAAAGCCTTCTTTTGTTTCTATTCCTTGGATATGTGATGTGATCTGTTGGTTAAAGAATTATTTAGCTGAAGAATGCAGGAAATCCAAAAGAAGGCTCAATATTTAAGAGTGAAAAAAAGCAAAGTGAAGGGTGATACCCTAGGTGATGATGACTAGTGATGGGTTAAATAATAGAGTAGCTACTAAAGCATACTGAATTGTATGTATATATAACATATTAAATTCATTTCTGTGATAAAGATTTGGTCACTGGACCTTTTTCTTTGTGAGAGGAATATTTTGACATGGTGTTCGTCTTTGTGCTAGTTTCTAGACTAAGCATGGTACTACTAAATTGATTAAAAAGTGGTAGAAAGGACAATACTATCTCAATATCTGGGGAGTATCACCTTTGTATACTAGAAAGCATTAATATGTTCACTTGCTGTGAACAAACCTGTCTGGATTTGTAGTGACATTTTTCTTTCCTCTGAGTGCTGTAATCAGGAGGAACAAACAGAACTTTCAGCAAGCAGTTTTTTATCAAGCACATGATCCTTGTGGTGTATTGCAAGATTTAATTCTTGGTTATCTTCTGTTTTTAATCAGTATCTCAAAGAAAATGTAATGTGATCAGATAATCTACAGATAAGAGACAGGAACACAGGTAGGTAGCAGAAGACAGGTTTCTGATGGTGATTACGTGGGTTGCTCGCTAAAGTGGGGCAAAGAGAATATTACTATTATTATCCTGGTTCTTTATTATCCTGAATATTATTATTATCATCCTGTTTTTCTTGGGGATTATCAAGACCTTGCACGTTTCTGTTTCAGGATGGTGATGTCTAGTCTGGGAACTGAGACTGGGGAGAAGTTGCCTCTCATTTGGCAGTGCTATAAGTATTTTGTGAGATCTTTCACCTTGCAACATGGAAATAAGTTGTATGGGATTGTGAGAAGAGTTAGGAGGATACGGGTGCCTTATTGTGGGAGAGTTTAAGGACTTGGTCTATTTAAATTTCTTGAAGTAAATAAGAGGTGTGATTATAATGTGGAGTTATTTTGTGTGAGGCTGTAATTTGTGAAGTGGGCATGAACTCAGATCAGCAGTTGAGTAACCCTAACATTCAGTTCCTGTGCTTTAAATTGGAAAATTTAAAGTAGAAGTCTATGGTCAAACCCTAATTTGAACTTGTTTGAATATCTATTAATGGAATGTATTGAAATTTTTAAAAATTAGGTAGAAGAAGGGGATAAAATGTGGAATAGCATGGCTTGCTTCTCGCTGAGATATTTACCATTATGTTCTGCACTGTAGGTGTGTCTGAGGTGCTACAGTGGGATTTGAGAGGTTTTCTTCTGCAAAAGAAGGGAATTTATTGGTGCTCCTCAAACTGATCTGTATGACCCTTGAGTTTTCACAAGATTGCTTTTCTTCTCCATTTTAACCTGAAAGGCAGCATTTGATGCTAAATGCACTCTGGTTTATGGCACTGTGGAGCACAGAAATGTCTGTTTGAATGTTTTATTATGAGACTGAAACATCATGATGTCTGCAAAACTTAGGATTTATGTCCATTGTCATAGCCAAACGTGTTTTTCAAGTGAAAACAAAAGCATTTGTTTCTCCTTTTTCAAATGTGACTTGAGCATTGATGATCATGAGTACTTTGACTCTGCTTTCAGATGTGTCTTTATCACAGTTTTCAAAAATATTTAAATGTTTCTTCCTACCATTCTGTATAGCTCTATGCTATTGTGCAAACTGCTGAATTTATAAAGGACAGGTAAAGAACAATATGTGACAGAGTAATTTGGTTTTTTATAGAATTTTGCCTATTAGCAAACTCAGGGGGTTTAAGAAGAGTTACCTTAAGCCGCTTCTACAGTAGAACTAGATAAAAGGCATGTGCTATAAATTATGCATTATTCATGGGCACAGAAAGGAAAGAAGAACATTTCATATGTTTAATGATGTTTTTTTCATGTGAAGTGGGCATAGCTAAATTTTAGGTATTAGAATAGGGTTTGTTGCCAAATATTGTATAGGAACTGAGCAAAGGTCTATCATTTTTACCTATATTAAAACAGTTTCCTAAATTGTTTTAGCCAGATATTAATTTCAAATTTTGTATAGTATGTCTTCCAGCAAAAGTGTGAACTTCATTCTTCAGTGAAATTTGTAGGGAAGAAAGACAAGGGGAGAACTGTGAGGTATTAAGTTTGGAAATATGTCTTTCTCCAAGCAGGACATTCAAATTTAGTCAACTTAAACTTTCTTGGATTTTGTGTGTGTATGTGGGCCTGATTTGAATTGTACTGTATTGGAAGCTGAGAATCAGTTCAGTGGCTACAAAAGTGTATTTTCTTAGAGATGGAGTGTGTTTTTCATGATTCATATCTGAAAAACTTTGGTGGCATTTTTTAGATAAAGAGATGTTCATAAATACTTATTTTTCCCTGAGGTCCAGTGTGTGTGTCTTCCATGGTTGCCATAGACTGGCAAACAAGCTTCAGGTTATTAATGAATTGTGGTGATGTTAGTGTGTCAAAGTCCTGAGATTTTTTGTAAAAAATGTGCTTTTTCAGAAATTTGCTTTATCATGAGTGCTATGTAGTCCTATTCCAATAGAATCAGTTGAAATGCTTGTAGCTTGTGCTTATGTTTGCTTTACCCCTGTCTAGATTTTCAGGTATCTGAAAGCAAAAGTTTCATTCCTTGGAATGGAATTAGAGCAATTCCCAACGTGACTTCAGGCTGGGCAATAAGTTGAGAGCAGGCCTGCCCAGAGGGATTTAGGGGGGCTGGTGGGTGCAGATCTGAGTGAGATCTGGCAGTGTGCCCTTTCAGCTTGGAAACCCAGCAGTATCCTGGGCTGCATCAGGAGAAGTGTGAGCAGCAGGCGCAGGGAGGTGATTGCCTGACTCTGCTACACTCTCCTGAGAGCCCTGCCTGCAGCCTGGGGCTCCCAGCATTGCAAGGTCCCACCATGGACCTGTTGGAGCAGAGGGGGCCACAAAGATGCTCAGAGGGATGGAGCACTGCTCCTGTGAAGGGAGGCTGAGACAGTTGGGGTTGTTCAGCTTGGAGAAGAGAGAAGGCTCTGGAGACACCTTATAGTAACTTTTCAGTATTTGAAGGTGGACTACAGGAAAAATGGGGAGGCACTCTTTTTTAGGGAGTCTAGTGATAGGACAAGGGAGAATGTCTTCCAACTGAACAAGGGTAGGTTTCAATTAAATGTTAGGAATAAGTTCTTTACGTTAGGGTGGTGAGACTCTGAAACAGGTTGCCCAGAGAAGTTGTGGATGCCCCCATCCTTGGCATTGTTCAAGGCCAGATTGGACAGGACTCTGAGTAACCTGATCTGGTGAAAGGTGACCTGCCCATGTCAAGGGGTTGGAACTTGATGTTTTTTAAGATCCTTTCCAACCCAAACCATTTATGAATCCATGATTATACTCTCTTAGGTGCTTTAAATACCTTAGGTGGAACACAGTGAAAGAGCAGACATCATACTCCAGAACCAGAAGGAGTCAGCTGAACAGAGTCTAAAGGAACAAAAATTTATTTTGAGTTCTAGAGAAGGGAAATCTGAAGAAGGAGTTGGAAATGGGACTGCAGGGAAGATTAATGTTTTCAAGCCTAGACAAGGAGGATTGCAAAGGAAACATATTGCTTGTTGTGAGTGCTGGACATGCAGCAAAAAATAAAGTTGAATTTTTAATCTTATTGTAGGGTTAATTATATTCTTGGATATGATCTGAGAAAGTGATAAAAATCTTAGTATTTTTCAGATATTGCTGATAATTCCTAAATGCAAGAGAACAGATGAGATTTCTTAGTGTTTTTCTTTGTGAACTGAATATAGTTGAGTGCTCATTTCCTCATTAGTTATTAACAGGAAATAACAGTTGATTATTTTTAATGGAACTGGGTAGATTTCTAAAACCAAAATGCACAAAATCAAAACAGGAAGAGTTGAAATAAACATCAAGTCCATTTACAGTGCAAAGACAAAAAGGGTAAAAATTGTATATGGAATTTAAGACCTTAATAATGTACTTAGTACCTTGCTTACTTAAGAATAATTGTGTGACAGGCTGTATTTTCCCTATGCAAATAGCTCTTCCAGTCAGCAGGGAGAAATTGAAAATGTTGTGTGGGGCTATTATTTATCACCATACAAATAGAAAACAGTGGAGGCCTGGCTTTTCTACAGGCCATCCCTGCTTTCCTGGATACCAGCCAGAGCCAGAGCCATGCGATAGCAGGAAAGTGCACATGTGCTTTTTTCTCTCCTGCAGTCCTTCTCTCAACCCCATGTGTCCCACTGTCCCACTTCATTCTTTCATTTCCTCTGTTGCCACCTCTCTTTCAGTTTGTAGGAAAAATTCTGTTGCACTGATATCATGAAACTGCTTATCAGTATGATCCTTAAGCACCTAATGAGCATTTAGGTTTAGCATAATGACTCACTAAGAGCACTGTGTGTAGGAAAATGATTATATGAATGCCAGGTGTGTTTTTACAGAGGTCTTGGGTCGCATGACAATGTTAGAGATACAAAAATCATGTCAGTGTTGTTTGTTTTTTAACTTGGATGCCACCTGCTGTTTTCTTGCCATGTATTTTGCATTACCTTCCATTTATTCAGCTGATGAACACTTCAGGGAGTGCTTGTCCGGTGCTTTGGCTCCTTTGAGGATCTTCCAAAACCAAACCGAATGAAGAGACATTAAATGAACATTTAATCTTAGGTTGTAAACATAACATGATCAGACCTCCAGGCTTCCAGCTCTGCCTTCTAGAGAAGAGTAAATCCCTTCCTTGCTGCCTGCAGGCAGCAGAGGGGAAGCTCCTGTGTGCTCCTCCCTGCAGCCTGGCTGTGGCACAGGGGCTGTCCTAGCAGGGAACAATTCAGTAATGGGCCTTCCTGGGTGTATGCACAGGAAAGCAATACTGCTTTTCAGGATGGGCTTTTACCTGAATGTGTTGTTAAATCTGATTCTGGTATTTTTAAAGACTGGTTATGTCACACTGATAAAGAATTGTCTCAAATAGGGCTTCCTACTACCCACTTAAATAAAAAATTATTTGCTTTGCAATCATAAATTATTGTGAGAAGGACAAGGAAGAAGGTTTTTTTTAGTATCTACAGAAAAAAATGGAAAATTTAATTGTAGAGTGGCCAGAGAGGTTTTGTAGGTATTTTTCTGTTTGCTTTCCCTCTGTAGTGCTGTCAGCCCACTCTTGGTTGCCCACTAAGTCAACTTGGCCCAAATTGGCTGTAGTATAAATGCAAGCTTTTCACTTTCCAGGAAGTTCCCAATTTTTTTGGTTTTTTTTCTCTTCCCTTTCTACAACAGTTTTGGAAAATTTTCACCATCGACTGTATGAATCTGCACTTCTTTCTTTTGCTGGTTTCTTGCAAATTTAGCTGGTAACAGAATTTGTCTGTGTTGGTGTTTGTTTTATTATTTTTTTTCCCCTTTATCTATGGCACCGCTTTATGCTAGAGGTTTTAGCACTTCAGAAGTCATACACGTAATGTGTTTTTTGAAGCTGCAGATTGAATATTTGTGTTGTAGTGTTTGTAACAAATCCAGTGTGACCATAGTGGACTTTTCAGGGCTTAGTCACAGCACAGCAGCAAAAGCAGCAGGTTGGAGATAGTTGCTTTAAGGAAGATTGTAGGGGTGTTCCATATCTGTGTATTTTGTGGTGTCCTTTGTCTGCTAAACTTGAGTGTCTCAATAAACAGACCTGGTTACATGTTGAGTTCATTGACAGTGATATTCCAAGGAAGATTTTCCTTTAGTATGGAGAAGAGTTGAAACTCATGCAAGCTGTGGGTACAGTAGGTGTTTGCTAAGCAGTAGGAGATCTCTTAGCTGGAATAAATAGGGCCATAGTTTAAGTATGATTTGCAGTCCTGGCTCTTTTTCATTGTGTATGCAGTTGATTTGCATTAGAAGTTCCCACTGGTAACAGGATGAGTTGTGCATTTTAAGGAATATAACAAGAACTTATGTATTGCCTGCTTCCCCAGTAAAGCCTCCACATGGAAGTGGATGGGTATGAACAGCAGCATAACAGCACTGAGAGACTGGATGTAATTTGCTTACAAAACATTCTATTGCAAGAGCAGTACAAAGCCTGCCAGCCTGCCTGTATGTTAGTTTTTCATTTGTAGATTGCAGTAAGTTTTAGATAATTATGCTTTCTCAATAAGTGAAACATGCTTACAGAATTCTAAGCCAATTATAAACAATGTATTTTAGAAATTTTATTACTTGAAGTAGATAACCAAAATTTTGCCTTTTCTCTAAAGATACATTTCAAAGCACTTAATCTTTTGTTTTAGCTCTTCTCTAATCTATTCTGCCTATGAGAGGATTAATGAAATGTGAATTTTAATCTCCTTATTGATTTCCTAATTATTTTTCATAATCTAACTCCAGTTCTTGATTTATGCTTCTCACTGATGAAAAATGTAGAAGCAACAGGAATGAATAATCTGTATGTGTACGCCCTGAAGCTGGTTGAAGATTTAGTTTTTTTTGTTTTGTAACCTCCATCTGGTCTGAAGGTCTTTCCGTATTGCCTACATTGCTTTTTTCTGTCTTTAGTCATACCACATATTTTTAAATTCCCATTCACTTAAATTTAGTTTCTGTAAATTAATGAGGTTTTATTAAGTTGAGGGGCAAGGCTGTACAGCAAATATTTAACATCATCTTTTGCTGTTTTCTTTCAGTAGTCTGTCTTGTCTTTTATTTCCCAGAGCACTTCCACTAAACCAGCAGCTGCCACCTTGTCTGGAGCAGCCGGGGATCTTGATCTATTTACTGAGCAAACAACAAAATCCGAAGAGTCAGCGAAGAAACAACTCTCCAAAGACTCCATTTTATCACTCTATGGCACAGGAACAATGCAGCAGCAAAATGCTCCGGGTAAATAATGTTGTGAAGATTTCTGTGCAGTCCTATTTTAATCTTTATCTAGAAAAGTACATGTATAAAGCTAAGGTTGGACACCTGCTAAACTATACTCAAATGAAGGTTTTTATTTTCAGCTTTTATAAAACTGAGAAAAATTACTGAAATGTAATATGGATGCTAAAGAAAAACATATATGTGATTTTAATTTGTTTATAGCTGTTCAAGTTACCAAGTGTACAATTTACGGAAAGATTTGTGAAGTCTGATTCTGCCATGCAATTAATCAGTGAGGGTCTGAGTCTCCAGTGTGCAGGCAGCAGTCTGCCAGGATCCCTGCAGAACTGTCAGAGCTTTGGTTTAGCTGTGTTTGTGTGAACACAAAGACCTCCAATACACCAACTGAAAGGTTCTGGTTCACCACAGGGATGCCAGAATTTCTTGGCAGTTTAGCTCGTGGTGAGTCCCTTTCCTTTGAGAGTTTTAAAGTAATTTTTGCTTTTACCAGAAGCTAAATTGGCAGCAATGACATACAGATGGACAGAGTTATACTTAAAATTATTTTGGTGCACTTCTGACTTATGGGATGGGGGTGGAAAGTCACAAGACACTTCTGCTGAGATCTTCTCTTCTCTGGTACAGGCATGTTCATGGGTTCGTCTTCTATGCCATTTACCACACAACCATCAACTCACTTTCAAGGCTTTCCAGCCATGGGAGTTCCTGTGCCAGCAGCAACTGGGATGATGGGAAACATGATGGGACAATCAGTGCCAGTCATGGGACAAAGCACAGGCGTGATGGTAGGAGTGGGAGTGCCCAATGGATTTACTGGTACTGCACCAACTGGTGTGATGGGACTTCCTCAAACTGTCGTTGGACCTCAAGGTGGAATGGTGGGACAGATGGTCACACCACCACAAAATAAGTATGGATTGCAACAAAACCAACAAGCTCAATGGAACCTCTCTCAGGTAAAGGCTGGCAATTTCCAGACAAGAGTGCTTTAGGAAGAATGATGCTTTTCAGATACAAAATGTGTGGCTGTAGGAGGAAGGTCAAGTGTAGCCAAGTTAAAGACTACTGGACTGTGAACTGCTCAGAGGCATATGTTAACAAACCAGTGAATAGTTCAATGAAAGATAACTACTATGAAAGCAGAGAATAATTTTGCCAAGGTAGACCAAACTCTGCTTCCATAGCTCTTATCATCCTGTCATCAGAGCCAGCCAAGTAAAAAGCTTAGCTCAGGTAGAGTTACAAAATTTTGAAATGGAGCACAGCCTTATAACTAAAAGCAGAATTTAACTACTCGAGGATAGCCATTAACAATTAATACTTTCATTCAGATTTCAGGATAAATTTTGATGGGATGTGAAGTGCTTTCTGCTCTTAACATTTTCCTATAGAAAATTTGCTTAGGTACATCTGTTATTTATCTGTAGCATTTCCATCCTATGTTTTAAACATGTTTCAAAGAGTCTCTAGAGGGTTAATGTACATGTAGTACTGTATTTGTACATTTTCCAAGGAAACATCTTGAAATCAAGTATTCGAGTGTTTATTGGGGCAGGGTGAGGCAGCGGGATCAGACTTAAATTATTCCCTTGGAGTTCAGCATGGATGATAGCAACTATTTTTTTATACTATTGTTTGTATTATGATAACAATATAATAATTCCATGCTGCTTACTTAGTAATGCAGGAAGAGAACCTTAGTGACTGACTTAAATTGGATGATATGAATTTTTACTGTTCTGCTCTGTTTTACGGTGTGAACATTTATGAAGGTAAACAGCATTGCCTACATGGATAAAAAAGCCCCTGTTTGAAAATACAGGCTGTCATTCTGCCTTGAAAAGTAATTCTTAAAGGTGAGAATTTCAAAATGTCAGATCAAAAAAGTCTGTGGATATACTGGTGGCAGTCTTTTCTTAGGTAGCTAGCTTTAAAAAGACCCATATCAGCTTTGAAATTAAAGTCTTGCCTCTTATCAATTACATGTTAAAACTTGGCTCCTTGAACAAGTTCTTCACATGTTCCTGTACCCCTTGCACATCAGATGTTGTCAGTATGATGACATTCCACAGTCTGCAGAACTCTGATCTAAACTCTGACTAGTTGAAAGGGGGAGAGCTTGCTTTACCAGATAACATGTTTTATATACTCTGCTGCTTAAGAATTCTACTCCAGAAGAGATGAACCACGGGGTAAAGCATGTTTTTATCAGCCTTTTTTATATTTCCAGGTTCAGTGGTGTCTTGTTTTCTGCAGATACACAGTTCTGTGTGAAAGCATACAGAACTTAATTTTACACTGAAATACTAGTTTGCAATTTACTTGAATTTTTCACCAGTGTTAGAGTTTATTTAAACATGAGTGAATAATACCAGGTTGTAAAATGAAACTAAGACTTTTACCTAGTGCTGCCTTTTGTTTGAATCAAATGTTACTTATCCAACATCTCTATTCATTGGCTTTGATTATTAATTGCTCCAAATGCTCTTTTGCTCCTAAACTCATTTTGACATTGAGCATTTAAAATTACAGAACTAGATGTTTGTAAAGACTACAAATAGTTTTGCAGCAGCTCTGAAGTGAATGTGCTGAATTTTGAATTCTTTCCCACCTTTAACTAGATGTTAAATTCATCTGAATTTAATTTCATCTGGATTATATTACTTGTTTTTTAAGGAATTACAGTATCTTGGGTAGATTCTTTAGCAAAGATGGTTGGATAATACTCAAGTTTATAAATCCACCTCATACCTCATTCTTTGTTGATTGTCACCGAAATGGACAATTTCTGTAAAAACTGATGTAGTCAAGATTATGAAATATCCAAAGAAATGTTGCTGGAAAAAAAATCTGGAACTTCAAGTGCAGACAAGAATATATTACTGGCTTTGCTGTTTCTTTACTGCAGTTACTACAGTTTTGTTCATTAGATTTGAAACAGTGAAAGCAAACTTTTACCAACCAGCCACACTGGCCACCTCCTTCACATGCTGTCAGTTCTCATGTGACACATACACCAGGTGCTGCAGCCCATCAGCTGATGTATGTTGGTGGTTGAAGGGCTTCAGAAAAGCTGATAGTATGAGAAAAAGCTTAGAAACTTAGATAGAGTTAATATTTTTATTTAATGAGAAATATTTTTAGGGAAATGTACTTGTAACCGGGTGGCTGGTTGGAGGCAGGACTGTGTTTGACTAGCAGCCTGCTGTGTTTCAGTGCCATTGCTAACCAGGTTTCTGTGTGTGTGTTTTGCAGATGAATCAGCAAATGGCTGGAATGAACCTCAGCAGTTCCAGCAACGTGATGGGCTTTGGGCAGCCCCCCAGCACAGCCGCAGGATGGACTGGAAGCTCCTCTGGCCAGACTCTCAGCACACAACTGTGGAAATGAAAGTTGCAATAGAAATCTTTCCCAGAACAGCCACCTAACATTCCTTGTTTAAATACATTTACTTTTGCTGTTCCTTCCATGTACATATATATTCTTTTTCTTTTTCCCCAGCTGTTCAGATTAAGGATATAACTGACTGACCGTGTTGTGGTCTATATTGATTTAAATTTGATGTAGTGAAAAGCAGATCAAATATATTTATACATCATTGGAAGCATTTTCATACAATGCATATGATTTCATAGACCATATTAAGAAGCTGCTTAACCACATACTGATTTTTTCCCTCAAAATTCTAGATCAAATGTTTGCATATAAGGGATGTAGCTATCATGTTAGTAATACTCAAAAATATGAACCCCAACCCCCCCAAAATTACCCAGTAATCCTGTAGAAGGTACTGTATGAACAAATGTTTAATCATATATAAATAGAATGTAAATGTATCACTGAGCAATGTTTTCTAGTGTATCAAACAAATTTTGTTTCATCATACATTTCACTGTGATGTTGTTATGGTGTGCATAACAGGGAATGTGGTTATTGAAAGAAAGATAAACCTGGATGTTACTGTAGTTCTACAAATCAATAGTTTATTCTTCTAAAGATGAGCATTTGATGCATTTGAGTTTCCTGTGGTAAAGTCTCTGACCTGGCTCAGGAGGCAAGCGCACAGTGTTAAAAGAGAACTGACAGCACAATATGCATTCAAGGTAACTCAGTGTGAACAGATATATTTTGTCTTGCAGACAGATCCAGGTTTATGACAGTGATTGTGTTTACATTTTATGGTGCCTCGTAATGATAAAATGTTATTTCCCTATATTAAAAGGATAAATCCGTAAATGATTGTGGGTTTTTTATTTCATTATTGTATGACCTGTTTGACTGCTACTTCTAATGAAGTAAAACATGTTCAGTTTGGAGGATCCATTTGTACAGATATTTAGACCAACAGTTTGTGAGTTAAAATCAGTTTATAATTACACCATTAAGCTGGATAAATACAAAAGTATATACATAAATAATGATTTTGAAAATACTCCATTGCAGCCATGTTTATGTGTGTGGAAACAGCGTTAAAACAAAGGTAAGTGTCAGTTTATTAAGCTGAGAGTTCAGAAATGCATGCAGACAAGTTAGAACAAAGCACACCCACTTGATTTGCTTATTAGAGTCTCTGAAAGCTTCCTTTTGTTTCCACAGAAGTCTGTCAGGTCTCAGGCAGCAGCAGCAGATGACCTTAGCTGTCCGAAGCACTGGTGCGTCCATGGTCCTGCTCTTGTGGGACTGTGCCCCCGTCATACCTCAATGTTCACTGTGTCCAGGTGGTACTTTGGCTCGTTAGCTAGGTTCACTTTCTCTGTTCGGGTGTGCCATACAAGAACCTGGAAAACACCATGTGTGTCAATGAAGTCATCTACAGAGATGAAAGCTTCTCACAAAGTACAAACTACCATGTGTGTCAGTAAAGTCATCTGCAGAGATGACACGAAAGCTTTTCACCAAGTGTGGCAATCGGTACCTTTGTGCAGTTGTTTGCTTTTGGCTCCAGTTCTTCCACTGTTGTTATCTGTTTCAGAAAATCAGATTCTTGCATTCCTGGTTGAGAACCACGACGCTTGAATACGGCTTTGGGATGGGACAGGATCACTTGAAGACTCACAGCAAATCCTTGGAGAGAGGGAGACAGGGAAAAAGGTTGAGAAAAACCTTTAAGCCTTACATTTTTGTGCAGTTATGCCTAGAAATCTCTCATGTTCTTTTTAAAAATGTTTTAATTTGATTATGTGGATAGGTAATATTTGGTAGGTTTGTACATCCTCCATTATATTATTTTGTTTTTGTTTGCCCTTAAGATACAATCAGGTTTTTTTAAATTGCATCATATTTTCAACATGTTAAATCTTAATTTCCCATCGTGTAGGTAATATATGCTTTCTTGTCTGAAAAGTCAGGTATCGCTAAAACCTTGGGTTATTCTTCCTTTCTACTTTTAATTAAGAAATAAAGCTCAATTATAAGTAAAATAAAATGTATGAAATTTATACTGTACAAACCATTCTACACTTCAAGGTGAGAGTCAAGAAAAAAAGGTTAAAATATGTTACAACTGTAATATTTAGATAGCTTTAGCCTGTAGATTTTTAACAGCCTTGCTGAGGAAAGACAAGTCATACTAATGCTCTGCCTTGGGAATGACTTTCAGCACCAGGGGTCTGCCAGGCAGTCTCAGCAGGTCTCAGCGTGGCACAGCATGGCTCAAAGGATTTATTCAGTGTACACACCTCTCTGCAGTGCTTTTCTCTACTAACATGCACCAGGTTCCTTGAAGGGAGACTGCAAACTGAGAAATCACTGCTTTGAACAAACTCACCCTCTCTGAAGAAGCTACCATGAATCTGTAATTTACCATTATTTTATAGAACTCTCCCATTTTCCTCCAGCAATGCTCAGTCATATGTATGCTTCTTTAACTATGACTCAAAAACTCAACTGATAGATTTGTAAAGAAAAATTACATTTGTAACTAACTCCTTTTGTCTGACTGCCAAGCCTACCAGAGAAATCCTTTCTTCATCATTTCAGAGTGGTTCCAGCTGTCCCTTTATGACACAAATAGTAACATTTTTGACATCAATTCTGGAAAACTCCAAAAACATTTAATTCTAGAGCCACTATTAAAATTTTATCAGTTTAAAATTGAGCATAACTTTCTATAACTTAATGTAATTCTGACCCTCTTTTAATAGAAATGTCTTGTTGCTGTATTTTCCTTGAAAGTATCTGTGACTTTTATGGGAGCCTTTTGAAGAGGAAAATGTAAGGAAGTAATTCTACATCATCATGTAAAGAAAGGCACACTGAAACCACTTTATCATGGTCTTGCTTGTAGGAAGCAAAAGGAGACACCAGGAATTTGTTTTGTTTTCAGTAAGGATTTGGACCCTGATGGATGTAAACAGGTCCCAGTTCACTGATGGACACAAAACATTTATACACTATATCTTGGATGTAGCTTTATACATCCTGTCCTGCCTGAGGTAGAGAATAGGTGTCTGCATGGACAGGGTCTGCATGGATCCACACCCTGCTGTGCAGTCGTGCTTCTCACTCCTTGTAGCCTGGCCATGATGGAGCACAAGGTGGGCTCCATCCCAGTGCTCTTGGTAGCCAAATGTAATCATTTGGGAAGAGCTGAGGGTGAGAGTTTAAACTCCCTCAGCTGCAGACAGTATGTACAGCCAGCTTGCTGCATCTTGAAGGGTGACCAGAGACTGTACTGATGAACAAAACAGTCTGCTTCAGTTTATAGGGTTTGGTTAGGTTTTGTTGGCCTTTTTTCCTCACATAAAACAAACAATAAATTTTGGATGCAGCTGGGATTTAATAATTTTGGGCTCAAAAAAAAAAGTAAATGGGAAGGCATTTTTTGAACCCTGATCAGCTGTGTGAGCTGCTCTTTCTTTTTAAATATATTTAAGATTCAAGCTACCCATGCATAAAGAAGAAAATGAAGTAAACACCAAAATTAGTGTCCTAGATTTTAGTGCACAGAAATAATCTCACTCTAAGCAGAAGAGATGCAGATTTTCTGCTTTTTATCTTTACAACGTCAGTGGGGCTCCCAGGACCCATAGCCTATACTTATCCATACATTAATTTCTCGTAACTTCTTTTGTTGCAAGGCTTGTTCCTCTGTTGAGAAAATTGCATTGATTTCTGAGGGTGGATTTCTCCTACATACAGATGTTCAAGTGGGCCATAGCCCCTGCATGTGACATGTGCCCTTGCTACAATGCTATTGCAAATTGTCATTTTGAGGCTGCTGTGAAAACTACTGGTGCCATCAAGTAAAAGTTAAATTATAAACTGAGTGTTGCAGGTGGCAAGGATGTGGGCTACTGTGCACTGGCTGGCCTAAGGTTTGTTTCCTTGGTCAGGGTCCATGCCGTCTTTGTTAAAAGAATCCAATAAAGCAGCAACTTTAGGAGGTAGAATAATCCAAGGAGACTTATCTCTTGGCTCTCTAGTTCTTTAGCTCTGCTTTATAACAGCTTTATTTTCACATGTATGACATTTTGTAAGATGGATTTGAGAGCAAAACACTTTCTAATGACAACTTTAAGTTGACTTTGTCAGAGGTGTCATTTTGGTGTCAAAAATAGAAGAGACAGCTCAGTTTTGACCAGACTGGCACTAATTATTTCTCTCAGTAGATAATGATCCTGTGCTAATAGATGAAAAGACACTGTTGTTTTGAATTCTGTCACTAAACGGGATTTATCTGGGATTACTGTCTCCAATGTAGCATAACTGAACAGTGCTTACATGCATACAGTTATTTTACTTAGTCTCATTATTCCTACAAGGTCATACTGGGCTTAACTTCACATGAAATGCCACAAGACAATTTCACAGCTGGAGTTTGAAGAGGTGTTTCGAGGATTTTTTGGTGTATAATGCAAGGTTATAAATTAACTCTAATTGGCTGAAGGGCCACCTAAATAGGAATTAATTTGTTGGAGGACAAGATACCTGGGAGACAGCAGATATTACATCTGTTCTTTCAATGTAAGCTGTTTCCATTAATTCACACCTTGACTTGTGTTAGACCAATGGCTTCTGTTAAAAGGCAGAACTATTTTTCTTCATCATTCAAGTTAAACTTCAGCCAGGGTTTAAAGATTTTGTTGCCATGGTTAATGCCATTGCTTCCTGGATGTTCTAGGTAGGACAGTAGCTGAAGGCAAGCTAGAAACTTGAGTGTTTATCATTTCTGGAGTGTATAAATGCTAATGCTCAGTGCTGATGTTGGAACAGATGTGCTGGCTTCCATGTAGATCAAGGTTCCACCTTTGGCTTGGGCTCTGTGGCTTTCAAGTTCTGTTCTACCTGTGGTGTACATTTTGGCTTGCAGTAAGGCAGAGATGTCTAACCAGGAGGTTTTGTAGTTAGGATCAAAGGCATCTGCTGATTACTTCACCATGAAAGAGGCACTTGATTATAAGCTCAATGCTTAAAACAGTATTTATCCTTGGATGGGAGGGGAGGTTGGTGTTTTGGTTTGGTTTTGGTGGGAGGTTTTGAGTGCTGGCTGCCATACCACTTAAAATTTTTTGTTTGTGACTTCCAGCAGTGGCTTTCAGATTCAGTCAAAATATGCCATGTTTTGCAGTGCCATGAATAGACTGGCATTTTGCTTAGGGAACCCCAAGAAATATGAGATGTACTGAAGATCTCATGACTATAGCAAAATGTTAATAAAATACAATAAAAAAAATGTGGTTGCTCAGGCCCTAGCAGAGGTGCCTAGGGCACAGTGGATGAACTCTAGACCCAAAGTCCAAAATCTGCTGGCCCGGTGTTTTACCGTCACATATTAATCTCTGTGACTGAAGTGGCTCCTGGAATGCTAATGCAAAGCAAGCATCTGCCTTCTTGAACAGCCTTCACATTAGGAGAATCACAATCTAACTTTTTTCTTGAGTGATCCAAAATTCTGGCAGTAAGGAACAGGCCAGAAGTAAAACAACATTTAATATAGAAGACTTGAATTCAGATCCATACTAAATAACACAGGTTTTGCTTTCCACCTTCTCTCTCACTTTTCTTCCCCAAGGGTAAGCAAGTCTGTGTCAAACTCTAGAACCCCCCTCGATTAAAAACTGATGCCAAACTTTGGAAATACCAGAACTAATTCATATGGTGTGTTGGTTGCCAGGCAAGAAGCAAGAGAGAAAACAACTCCTTTGCTTTCTGAATCCAGTTTAACATTGGAGAACAGCAGTATCAGCCACAAATTTCTCAAAATAAATAACCAATGTTTAATGAACTGACCTAATATGATTGCCATGAGCAAGTGTGTTGCAAAGAATCTGGGGAGGTTGGCCAGCTAGGGTCACTGAGCTGAGCCTGATGAAATCAGCAGGACCTGAATTTGGCCTTGTATCTTGCTGTCTAGAATAAGAATTTTATGTGCTTAAAGTCAAGGATGTGCTTCCTCTGAACAGCCACAAGTTAAATTGGTGATCCCAAACCTTTTAAGCCATCACTGTGTTCATACCCAGCCTCATGATCAAATCTTGTGAAAGTCACTGTGAAAGATGGTTCACTAAACCATCTAATTGGAGACCACTGACACAGCTCCATATCAGTATTACTGTATGCACCATCCTGTTTGCATGGCAGTATTTTTAACAGAGATTCTTGATCTTCCTTATGTGCCACATTCAGCATAACCTAAGTTCCTTATATATGGAAAAATGCCAGCAATGGACTAAGCATAGACTTAGGTTTGGTAGCAAGTCTCTGGAGGTCTGTTGGGGAGTCAGGAGAGAAGGGCAAGAGAAGGAAACTGCACGTTGACACACATCCTGTAGCCTGCACCTGCTCAGACACCTATGGAGTTCTGGATTTGCAGTTCTGTTCTGTTTATGCCCTGACACTGTATTCCTGAGGGGAATGAAGATGAAAATTTCCCATCATTTTTTAGCAGTCTAAACTGCATCCATTTCTTTCCTTGCTGAAATTAAAAATGAAATTCAATTTCTTCAGTATTTTTGAAGACTGAAAAAGTCTCATGCAAAATAATAACTCTTTATTTGTGGTTGTGCATTAACTTTCTGTATTCTAAAAGTTTTGGGTTTTTTTTTGTCTGTGACCCTCCCTTACATGACTTTGGTCAAAGCACAAGCAGGGAATGCTCCTAATGGACCCGCTTTTCCCTCATGCCAGTGATTTAGCCAGCATCTGCAAGGTAAACAGCTTAAGAACTTCCTATGTATATCTTCATGTCTGCGTTAGAGTCCCTTGGCTGATGTTTTGTAATGGCTTTCTGCCTGCAGCTGATGAATTATGCACCATGCTCTCACCTTTATAATGCCATCAGTAATCCCTTCTGGAGTCCAGTATCAATGTGTATCTCTAAATCCACAGGGACTGTTCAACTGCACAGCTGCAGTCCCTAACACGCTGCATGGTTTCAGGCTTCGCCCCTGAGAAATTCCTTTATGTGAACACCAAAATACTTATTTTTATGCCAGGTCATACTATTAAATTGAAATGCCTCTACAGTGCAGAAAAATTCACCTGATAACCTTTTTGTCTTTGAGGTGATAACCATAAAGGAGCAACCATTAGTGCTCCTTTATTTACCCTTTTTAACCAGTTGGACTGTAAATACTGTACATATTTTTATCAATAATTTCATTTAACATAACATTACTCTGTTAAGATGAGAAAGAACAGTACACTATCCTTTTCCCTCTCTCAAAACATTGGGGTATCGGGATAAAAAAAAGTGGCTATTTGTACCCTATTCTTGCCCTTGTGTTGTCATCTTAGTGTAAATCCCCCCTACCTTCTCAGTGATTTCTCATGGACAGCTCCTCACAGCACTGACTCCTTCACAGCACAGCCAACAAACTCCAACTCTCTCCACAGCACAGCTAACAACCTCCATCTCTCTTCTCACCCAGTTAACCCACTCATTTGTAGCACTCATCCTTATTGGACACAGCTGTGGCCTGTTAAGGGCAGGCCTGTTCCTGATCTTTGGTGATTAGTACAGCTGCAACTCCTCAGGTGTGAGCCTACCTTCTGCACTATTCTCTTACATTCTATCCCTCCACACCCTTGTATTCCTACTTTTCCCTCCTGAGTACAGAAGATGTTCAAGTACAAATACCATATCATTTGCTGGGAAACCAGCTTCTGCTGTATCAGAAATTGGACCTGTGACCAGTGGTGATTCATGTGGCAGTTGTGAGTGTATACAAAAGATAGTCTAAGCATGGACTGGCAGCAAGACAGAGCTGTGTGGTGTGCAAACTTCACTGCAGAAGATTGATTAGATTCATTTTGAAGCTTTTCTGCCTTCTTCTACCAGGCAACAGCTGTCAGTGATTTTTCCCCTAAGCCCAGTGTTTCAAAATATATCCATCTACAGTTATCACTGTCATTCCAAATAACCAATGCAACATGAATAATTTCATGATAAAGTAGCATTTTACAATATGAGGTCTAAGAAGGTCTGCATTTATGCTGCCTGGTTTAGATTGATGACAAAGTGACAGGCAGGGACTCCTTGCAAGAATTGCTAGGATGAATTAATATACAATTAACTTGTTTCAGACAGACAATTTATACAACATAAAAGCCAAGTTGCCACATAAAAATAAAAACAAATTAAAGTAAGTTCAGATACCACCAAGCAGCAAATTAATTAGACAAGATGTACAAGCTTATACTTCCAGGATAGTTAGTGCCAAAGGGCTGCACACTCTGCCAGCACTTCAGAAGTGTAAGAAGCTGCTGAAATTGTGAAATGGAAGCACTGATGTACCACGAGCGAGCCTCACCTGCCATGTCGATGGCAAAGGGCCTGTCAGCTCTCCAGCCCGTGTACCAGCCGACCACCTTGCCGTTCTCCACCACGGGGCGCTCGTAGCGCCGGCCGCCCACCAGCCCCACGGGCCACACGGACACCTTGCGCGTCGTCCGCATCTGCAAGAGCCAGCACAGCATCACTGCCCGCCCACAGCACTCAGCACCACCGGGAGTTCTGAGGCAATTCCGGCTTACACACTGCAGCCCAAGAGCTGCGTCTGCCCACCCATTTTCTGTGAAATCTCCAGCTCTGTATCCATAGGCATCTCAATTCTACTTTAAATACCTTATTTATACCAAGAGTTTTTAAAGCTGTGAAAAAACGGGGTTTTGTTCTTGTTTGGGTTTTCAAAGGTGTAGTAGATCTTTTTTATCTGCAAGACTGCAGCATTCTGGCACTGGGCTTATGTCTATAGATAGCTGAGATACTGTAGAAACTCAGTGAGAGAAAATATAATAATAATGATTAATACACACTTCACCAGGACAAGTACAATTAGTTTGGGACTTGTTAAAAATGCATTGAATAGAGGAAATGATGACACACAACTCTTTCCTACTGCAGCAGACCTGAGATGCAGCTCAGATGTATTAAGGATTCATGAAAAAAGATTGCTTAGGTTTTTTAACTTCTGTATTTTCCCCTAAAAAGCTCTGCTAAATTTCTGAAAAGGACAAAAAGCAGGCCAGACAGGATGCTTATTATCACCAGCAGCAGTTTTTCCTAGTGATGTAAATTAACTAAATGCAAAACTGGAAGTGTGATCCTTATCTAGCATAGAAGAAGCCATAGGTATGAAAAAAATGACTGTAGCAAGAATTGTCCATGACTGGGAGTCACTTCAAGAAGGGCATTGAAGTGCTAGGGCATGTCCAGAGAAGGGCAGCAAAACTGGGGAGGGATGTAGAAAAGTGGGTCCTAGAAGGAGCAGCTGAGGGAGCTGGGGGTGCTTAGCCTGGAGGAAAGCAGGCTCAGACCTTATCACTCCTCAGCTGTCTGAAAGCAGGGTGGAGCCAGGTGGGGGTCAGTCTCTGCTCCCAGGTAACATTAGGAAGAGCCTCAGGTTGTGCAAGAGAAGGTTCAGGTTGGCATCAGGAAAAAATTCTTGCCTGAACAGGTTATCAGGCATTGGAATGGGCTGCCCAGAGAAGTGATGAAGTGGCCATCCCTGCAAGTGTTCAATAAACTGGATATGACACTTAGTGCTATGGTTTAATTGATGTGGTATTCAGGCAAAGGCTGGACTCAATCTTGGAGGTCTTTTCTAACAGTAAAGATTATGAGTCTGATTCAGTGACTTCAGATAACTGGTTCAGTGGTCCATTTTCTCCAGTAAACAGGAGATAATATGGCACAAACCCCGACACACTGCTCCCCGTGGGAAAATCAGGCGGTCTGGCGTGAGAACTCGAGCAAGCGAGGGCACTGACACGGCGACCTGCACAACTTAACCACGCTGGTTCAAAAGCCACTGTTTTAACACTGTGCTCTGAATCTGGTCCTATTGAAACAAGTATTCAACTATTGCAGTGTAATGTGGGCTTAATTTGATCTATTCTAAAAACAGTCTCGTCTTTTGTTGTAATTGAAACTTATTCCTTTGGGAAAGGTTATCCCTTTTTCCTTCCAAAGAGATGGCCAAGCACATGACCATCCCGCGGGGACAAAAAGTTTGGGAGCTTACTGCATATTGTAACCAGGTACACAGCTCTAATGTCAATGATGCTCAGATTTATGGCAGAACCAGATGGATTTACATTAATACCCCATGATACACAGTGTTTTGGAAAAGCTTGTCAATGAAGAGTATCTCACTGACCTCATAAAACCACTTAAAGCACCCAGAAGTTAAAACTAAAATCTGGGTCAATCTCAGTGGTCTATAGTATTCATAAGCACCACATGTCATAGCAAGTCACTCTTAAGAGTCCTACTTCTGTCCTTGGGTGACTTATTTAAGTTACATTTTGAAAATGAATAACAGTGTCAAGAATACAGCAATTCCTTTAAGTAAAAGCTGAAAGAGCACATCTAGACCAGTATTTATGCTAATTCTGAAATACCTCACAGCCTTGGGATATGCTAGGCAGATGAAAGTAGGAATATTTCGTTTAATCTTCTGAGAATAACATTACTGCAGTTAACATACTGATATGTGAAGGCTGTATTTATGTATGATGGGGAAAAAGCTATTATTTGGATTAAAAGGCCAGCTTGCACCTGGAATTTTATGCTGCTAATCATCAGGACACAAAAAAGTGATTCAAAAACGTGTTAAATCTGAATAACTTTAGTGCCGTGGGTTAAACAACTGCCAAAAATCCTAGGACTTACAGCTTCCTAAGTGACTGTTCTATCTGTCATTGTAATGACAGCAGTAGCACAAGCTGCGTTAACACTCAGCATTGAAAGTCCTGGTAGCTTACAGAATGGCATTCATCTTTCTTACACTTCACTCTCTGCAAGTCAAGCAGCTGCTCTGTCCCAGTTAGAGTTGTGTAGTTAACGAGCAGAGAGGAGCCCACTGGCAGGATTCATCCTGCCCCGCTTGGACAGCTCTCTCAGGGCAGAAGTGCTTCTGTCCTCTGTTCACTTTTTGAAAGGGGGTCTTGGGCGTAGGAGGAGAGTGATGTACTGGGTGGGGAAGATGGTAGAGCAAACCTGAATGAAGCAGGAGGGGGAGGAGAACTGGGAAGAAGTGGGCAAGAAAATGACCAGAGAGATGAGTAACAACTGACCAAAGAAATGCCAGTGAGGTGATGGTCATACAGCAGTAAATACAGTAACAACAGAGTAATCACTGAAGAATAGCAAGAGAAATGCAGGAAATTGAGCTGAGCAATAAAAGGCAGCGATAAAAGCATTGCTATATTTAGCATCTCATTAGTCAATCAAGAAAAGCTGCTTAATGGGATGCGCTGGACTGATGGATAGGGAAGATACCAAGCCAGTAACAAAATATAAAAGCCCAAGGGGAATGAAGGTAAATGACAGAGAAAAGGAAACATGGCTGTACTTCCTACAGTGAAAATGCTTCCAGACTGGAACAACCATCCTGCTGTTTTTGCAGCATGATGTCAATGTGTTTCTGTTTGGGATTCACAGCCTTCTGCAAGGGCAAACCTGCTGCCACACTTCATAAACATTTTTCCCCCTGTCATTTCAACCCCTGTGTGATTTGTGACCTGTCCTGGTCAGGTTACAGGTTCACATCCATGCTCAGCATCCTATCCCACACCTCTGCCCATCCCATTGATACTCCAGCAAATTCTGATTTATTACTACCAAAGAGAGGCTCTAGAGCTCCTTCGCTACAACAATTCCTGGGTTAAAGCAGAAGCACAGCCAGGTTCCCTGTCAGTTCTCACACCGTTCTCTGCATCAGTCATAGGCCATTTAAAGACAAATTCTGCTCAACTAAACTTATGTGAGAGCCCTATGGCTCAGCCAGACAGCTCAGCCTGACGCTGTGCCTGTTTGCTGAGGCTTTGGACAAAGCTCCTGCCCCCACTTACCATCATTTCAAAGGAGGCATTAAGGCATAGAAAACCTGTGCCAGTGGCTTTTGTGGTTCAGGGACTGAGATGCTTAGGGGTTAGGAACTTCAAAAGGCAAGTTTGTTGTTCGCAAATTTGACTGTGAAGGGTATTCTCCATGGGAATGCTTGTAGAAGGGATCTACAAATAAAAAAAAAAATCATTCCTTGATGTAGCCCCCTCTGCAGCTCTCACAGGTGATCTGCTTCACCATCCTCCCTGCTAGAAAGCTTTCTTTCCAAGCATCTGCTTGAAACCTCCTCTGCTGATTTGTACACAATCTACATTGCAGAGGGAGGACAGCTTAATTCACCCTTTTCTCCAGCAACATTTTATATATAAGGTACATGACTAATTTTCTAAATTATACCAGCATCCTTGGGCACAAATGTCAATATTGCTTCCCTGCAGAAGAAAACTGTACCAAATTTAACTAAAGCAGTTTGCAGCCAATTTCTGTGGACTGGGCCAACTTCCAAAACATTTGCTACTCGTTTTACTTCTGGGCCCTTCTATTTACTGGTTGCCTCATTCTACTCCCATTCATTCTGCTGGGTTGTGTTCACTCTACCTCTGAAGAGCTGCTGACCCCATGTAATTAATTTCCCAGCAACAGTATCAGTTTCACAGGTAAAACTGCTGCTGCCAGTGCAGAAACAGAGAGTACTTGGTAACCAAGCAAAAACCTGTTTCAAATAGCCTTTTTTTTTTCTTTTTGGTCACTGTTTCCTCTCATTTTTAAGCTGTTTCATTCTCTGCCAGTCTTTTCTAATCCAGCCTCTTTAGCATAGGTATTACATGTCTATGTGGAAGAAAAATGTCAGTGTGCATTTAAAAGCTGTCATGTACTCCTAAATCATTTATATACTAGAAAGGTATTTAATGCACTGCTAACTCATATTTGGATCACTTTTTATCCTGAAGAAAATAACTAATGACTGCCAGCTAATATTTAATTCTGTCTAGACTACTGAATGTTATTTTTAAGACTATTATGAAAATCTGATTTTTCCAACCAGCTCCTAGAGATACAACCAAAGATTTTCATGTTTTCAAAGGTAAGGAGATTCACTTATACTACTTTTAAACCTTTTGCATAAATATATCTATTAAAAATACACAGAAGTTAGCTTAATACAGTGTATAAAAATTAGGACAGTTATATGTGTTATTGAAGGAACACTAAACCTTCCCTAGTCAAAGCTGGAATAAATAGTAAATTTATTTTTAATTTTAAATTTACCTCTTCTATAATGCATTTTTTGAGTTCCCCTCAAAATATTTTATAAAGATGATCACAGGAAAACTGAAGCTTTTGTGACATGCAATGCCTGCAAGTATTTCTGTTCTATTTTTAATAACAAGGAATCCTTTTTTTAGGCTACTGAAATGGCTGTTAAAAGTCATTAGAATATCTGCCACCTTCATACACACCTTTTGAGAGGGAAGGACAGGGACACAAGAAAATTCTTTCAGTCTGAATCTGTGGTTCTTTGAATCCTGAGCTACCTGTAAAGATTAACTCAACCTGGGGAGAGCAGGATGAGCTCTGTCCTCTCACATCTCCTTTCCAGCTTCAACTCTACCATCATATTCAGGGCACTCTTGTGTAGGAACAGCTACAGCAAATTGAATTCTGGCCCACAGCTCAGTGGGCACTAGGACTAACTGCTAAGCTGCTGAGGTTTGGGTTGGGTTTCTTTACCCCTTAGAAATAACAATTAGTGCTGTGATCAACTCTGAATTCCACACTGCAAGGCTGTATCCACATCACACCTTAGAGTGTGGATTCCTCTAAGGAGACCCAGTCTGCAAATCCTCTCCTTGCACTCAGACAAGACAGTGGAATGTGCCACACTTTGCATGCTCTAAGTATCCAGCAAACATTGCCAAGAAATTCTGGTATTGATGACCAGAAACCTGGGGGTGGCAGGGAGGGGGAACATGGTTTTAGATATGAGCATTTTAATTTCAAACATATCTCAGTTTAGGGGTCTGAACAGAAAACAAACAAAAGTGTCAGAAATAACCTAGATCGGAATCTCTAAAACTCAATGTGTTTTTGAATGCAGCAAGCTCACTTTCATACAGATACTGAAGACTTTTATTCCTCTTCTTGTACTCCTCATGCTCCTCATGCTGCTCACCCCTCACCTTCAAAGGATTCAGGGCAGTCTGCACAATCAACAGCAGAGTGGATCTCCAACACCAATTCCTCCAAATTTGCACACATATCCAAACATGGACCGTGGAAGTGATGGCCTTTGGCCAGCTACTCAACATATGGAAAGAGCAGAGAGAATGCCTGAGACACAGAAACACAGGAATTCTGTGAAGAGTTGGGGGAAGTGAAACTTAGCTGTCGATCTTCACTTCCCAGTCCTTAGGTTAATCCTGTTTTTAAAATCTCTGTGTGAAGGTGGAATGCCAGTATTATCCAAGGTTTTTTCCCTCTGGAAGTTTAAAATGTGAAATCAGCAGTTGCTAGGCATCAGTCACAATATTACAATAACTTGCATTCAGGAATAAGATGAAGCACAAATGCACCAGAAACTATAAGAATCACTCCAAAATGAACAGCGTGTGGTAAAAAATAGAAGCTATGGTGAGTCATGCAGAAACATTTGTAAAACATCTTAAATATAACAGTTGGAATTTCAGGCCTCTCAGTGGCTTTTTTATGAATGCAGGCTGACTTTTAACATAACAGGTATTTTCAGAAAGCAGACTTGTTTTTGATGGAGAGATGCACAAGGACACCTCCAAATGAACAGAACGTACCTGAACAGAAGATACATAAATTATTTCTGAGGTTTCAATCCCAAAATAATAAATGACAAAATACAATATGCCAGAAACACAGGCATTAAAGTAAAAGCATGATTTTTCACCTGACCACCACTACACTCTCAAGCAGAAAGAGTTGGGAATAACTTAAATGCCACACCTCTACTCCTGGAAACATTTCTTCATCATCGCTGCATCCTTTTTAGTACTCTAAAGAATTTCACAATCATTGAACGGGTTGATTCCTTCCCTGCAGCCTTTCCATGGAAGGTGAACCTTTCCTAACAAAATGCCAACTGAGCCAATGCCGTAGCAGCAGAAAAGCTCTCCACCTTATTCTAGAAAGGACAACTAAACCTGTTTAGACCCTGCCCAGTTCGACTTTGAGGACATGGTTTCACCAGTCAAAAACTGACCTGTCCACCCACATACCATCATAGGTCTTCGGAAAAAAGATAACTATAAACAGCAGCCAAGGGTTCCAGATTTACTACAGAAGGTGGCATTTTCCAGACTGCTGTAAGCTGGGCTTTTTTCCTGATTTCCATGAAACACACTTAGCCTAGGTCTACTGGGCCCAGCTCATGCCACATCAAATGTAAAATACTCATTGCTATAAGCACCAGGCAGAAGTACTTTGGACAGAGATTAGAATTTCTTCATCAAAAGCTCTCAGAAGTATCCCATGGCATTCCATGTCAAAGCATGCTCCTTTTTGATCATGGCCTCATGGTTTATACACTACAGCTCACAGGAAAGCCTTTGCTGATCTTGCTTTGTTAAAAGGCTCCATCTCCTGTAAGGACACCAGGGAAACCCACAGCAAAGGAGCTTCCTTAAACCCAGTCCTCGAGGACGTGCAGTTCCCTTGCTCGCCTCCTGCTCCGCAGTCCTGCTTGTTTGACCTCTGAGCAAAACATTTCCCTAACACAAACGTTCCTCTCCTGCTGGCTTTACAGTCCTGCCCAGCCTTGCTTCCCATCTCCCTGGGGCCCCACTGCTGCCCCTGGAGCCAGCTCTGACCCAGCAGCAAGCCATCACAAAAGGACAGACCTGTGTCCCACAAAGCAGCAGATGCACACTGCACACACCTGCCTGCACACAGTGCTGCTGGCACTGGGGGCCTGCACACCCCTGTGTGACAGTGACATGCTGAAAGTCACACAGCCACACAGGATGCTGCTTGGATGAGAGCTCAGAGCTCCTGTCTCATCCTACATTTAAACTTCTCCCTCTTAGTGAGCAGACTGCATTTTATCAGACCTCCTTAGGGAAAGCAACTGCTGGTCTGGAGAATTGTTCCTGGCAGGAAAACAAACCGAAAAAAACTCCCTCTCAGGTATAGTTACCACCATTTTCATAACAGGAATTACTACCAGATTTCATCTGCAAACAATGCATTCTGAGGCTGTTCTCTTCATGCTTGGAGAAGACAAGTATAATTTACGTTCATAAATCAATCAATTCCTGAAGGGCAGATCAGGATTTACCACAGAGCTGTCAAGCCAGAATCCATGAATACATAGATTTTCTTTTATCGAGTCAAGAAGCAACCAGCCCTCTAGCAGTGCCTCGACTGCAAAATCAGGCTCCTGGCTCGCTCTAAATGCAACCTCCCCCACGTAAAGGCGCCTCCCGTTGGCAAAACCTGCCAATGGACTCTGCCAGGGCGGGAAGGCATTCCCCATGTCAGTGCCAGTGCCTCCCAGGGACCTGCCAACAGCTCCTCAGTGACCCCAAAACAGCCACAGCAACTCACAGCGGCAACTGAAGCAAAAGCTCCTTCTCTGCCCCAGTAACTGAGCGTTCCCAGCTCCCCATTTCTCAGGGAAAACCATTCATGCATGTGTGCCTGCCTGTGAACACAAGGCTCAGAACAAACAGCTCTTTCCCAGCAGCTCAGTGCCGGGGAAAGGGAAGCCTTGGGGCTGCAGAGGTTCATGCTGGAGGTTACAACCCTTGTTAGCAAGAGGAAACACAGGTTGCCTGTTGTGCTTGCAGTTCTCAAGGCTAACCCTTCAGACAGCTTTACCCCTTCATTTTCCTGCACTTCCCAGCTAATTAGAGAGGTGATTTGTACCTTTCTTTTTCATAATTCACAGCAATTAGTACAATAATGATAGAAATTTTAAAAGAATAAATGTGACCAGACTCTTTTTCAATAGCTGTGGAGCACTCAAGAGAAACGCCAGCTAATAGTGTTCCTTCAGCTTGTCCCTAACGTTGGTATTCAACAACAAAAAACCCAAAAAACCCAAACAAACAGTAGATATTTGCCAAATATCTTTTGTCCCGCATTTCTCATTGTGCCAAAGTGTATTTTCTGTTTCTGTTAACAGACTCCCTAAGATTCAGTCAAATTGACCTTATTTCTACAAATACACGTGAGCACTCCTGTAACATCAAAGACGGGTATGTGAAATTACTCTGCATTATAATGCACTGAGCACAGCTATGAGAATTTTTAAAAAATCAATTGCAACAAAGGTTTAGCCTCGAGGCAAAGGTCCTTAAATTAGCAGCTTCAATGCTGAAAGCCAAGTGCGCAAAAGAAGTAGGGCATCCCTGCTGAATGGGGAGCCTGCACCTGCCCACACACTGGAAATGGAAAGGGATGCACTGCGAACCCAAACACAAACGACCGTAAGCATTTCTAACCAGCTTTCCCGAAGGAGTTGCATGTGCCTCACATTTCCGTGTATCACGTTTAACTCACTGACTGCAACACGCGGGGAAGGGCACGGCTGCAGCCAGCGGCAGGGAGGGGGGCTCACCTCGACAGACAGCCCTGCCCACCGGCAGGACACACGGACACAGCGCGCCTCAAGCCCTCCGCTGCCAACTTACTTTGCTGCTTCCCTCCCGCATTTCCCTGCCAAGGTTACTCTCCCAGCTGTCACAGAAGATGTACATGATCTTTCTTCTACTGTTTTATGTCCACTTCTTAAACACCCTCCTTCCTGCCAGGGGGAGCCCAGAAAGAAAGCTGGATATCCTCTGCCCCGAGCGCTTGCCAGTTCCCACCAAAATGACACAAAGCCCTTCACCAAGGGGAGGCAATGAAGACAAAACCAGGTCCTTTCACAAAAGAGACTCCTCAAAGGGCGTTCAGTCGTTATACAAGCGATTTGCTGCTTTTAAGGCTTCAAAAGGCAACTCCAATGAAGAAGCCTGCTCTGGCTTAATTCATTAGCGCCAATGAAAAAACTGTGAAGGTTGGCGGCTCCTGATGCGAGTTTGCCCTACAGGGAGAGGGATGCAGCCTGAAAATAACAAAACAAGTCGCACTTTTCAACACAGTTTTGACAAAACACACAGGATCCCTTATATAAACCTTAAACTTGCCTCGCTCGGCAGCAAAGTGAGAAAACAGCAGTAAAAAGTTGGGCGAGTATGGAGAGGAGGGACAAGAAACTTCAAACCAGGAGAGCGGCGGTCACACAGCGGCAGCCGCGGGGAGCCCGGGTGAGGGACGGGCACAGCGAGGTCTCCGGGCGGGGAGCGGGCTCCACTCCCTCCTAATCGGAGCTTTTGGATAAGGGAGACCGAGTTCGCCGCAAAGCGGGGATGGGGAGCAGCCCGGCGCGGGAGTGTGGGAGGGGGACCGGCAGGAGCCAGAGGAGCGGCGGGGAGCGGGGATGGGGACGCGGCGGAGCGTGGCGGCCGAGCGCGCCCCCCGTCCCGCACGCACCTCCTGGAACAGCTCCAGGCTGTAGGTGTTGTCGTCGTCGGCGAAGAAGAGCACCCCGGGCTGCGGGGGCGGCAGGTGCTGGTGCCGCTGCCGCAGCCAGGCCAGGCCGGCGTTGCGCTGCTCGGTGGCGCGGGGCAGCCCCGGGCGCTTGTAGCGGCGCGGCGTGGGGACGTGCAGGTGCGTGCAGGGCAGCCCGGCGCCCGCCACGAAGCGGGTCACCAGCTCGCTGCGCGCCGCCGCGTCCTCCACCAGGATCCAGTGGAGCCGCGACACCTGCCGGAAGGTGTTGGCCAGGCGGGTGAGCTCGGCCTTCTGCACCGGGCGGCTGTAGGTGGGCGTGATGGCATAGATGGTGGGCAGCGCGGCCTCGGGCCGCCGCCGCGGGGTGGGAGGCCGCGCCCCGCCGCTACCGCCCTCGGCCCCGCCGCGGGGGGACAGCGCGGGCAGCGGCGCCCGGCTGCTGTCGATGTCCAGCACGATGATGACGATGAGCACCCAGGGCAGCAGCAGGAGGAAGCGGCTGAAGAGCAGGGACTTCATGCTGCCCCCGGCGCCCTCCCGCCGCGCCGCCGCTCAGCGCCGCCCCATAGACGGGCGCGGCGGGGCTGCCCCAGCGCGGGGCTCCGCGGGGCGCCCGGGCGGCGGCGGCGGCGGCGGCCGGGGCGGGGGGCAGGCGCTCCCTCCCTCCTTCCCTCCCGGCGGGGCGGGTCGGGTCCGGGAGCCCCGCGGTGCCTGCGGGGCAGGAGCCGGCCCCGCTCCCGCCGCTCCTCTATTCCAGCGTCCGCTCTTCCTCCTCCTCCTCTTCCTCCTCCCGCTTCGCCCTCGGCATCGCCGGACGGGGGCTCGGCGGGGGGCTCTGGGGAGACGCTCCTTCTCCTCCGCTTCCCCGGGCGGCTCTGGCGGAGCGCGGGGGCGGGGAGGGGAGGGCGGGCAGGCGGCAGGCAGGGAGGGAGGGTCCCCGCGGGCGGAGGCTCCCGCCCCGCCCCGCTCCGGCTGCCGGCCGCGGGCAGGAGCGGCGGCTCGGGGAGCTCCGCGCTCGGCCTCCGCGGGGACCGGGACCGGGACCGGGATGGCCACGGGGCGCTGCTTCTCTCCCCTCTCTCCGCGGCGGGCGACAACTTCGGCCGGTGGCCGGGACGCCTTCCCTGGGTCAGCGCCGGCTGCCGACGGGCAGGGCAGGGCGGGCGGACGGGTCCGTGCCCGAGCACTCACCCCTCGGAGCGGCGGAGAGCCGCTCGCTTCGTCTCTGCTTCGGTTTGGTTTTTGGGTTTTTCCCTACGCCGGCCGAAGTAAGAAGTTGTAAATAAGGCGGCGGTTTGCCGCAGCTCCCCCCGGTGCCCGGCCGTCGCTGTCGCCTCCCGCACCGCCCGCGCTCCCGGCGCCGCAGCTCCCCGGTGTTCGGGCGTGCAGCTTCCCCGGAGATCTCATGGAATTGAGAGCTCTTTCTTAAAAAGCATGCGTATATCAGAATTTCGTAATAATCTGCCTGTCTTTATTTTGAGGAAAAGGCATTCATCAGGTGCTGCAACACACATGAAGTGCACAATCTAAAACCTCTCACAAATCCCTTCCTCACAGGGAAGTTTCCGATGCATTTTTCAACACTCCCTGCTGTCATAACTAAACGCTTCCTTACAGCTTGAATTATGCTTTTAAAACTTCATGCTGCATAAGAACACAGAAGCACAGCAGTAGAGTTTGCAAATTACCGAGTTTGCCTCGATTCTCTGATTAAAACGTAGAGATCGATTGATGTTCTCCCTGGCTTCTGAGCTATTTGAGATAAGAAATAGAATGATTCGTCACTGATACTTTGATTTTTGGTAGGAACAGCATGGCTTGCAGGAAGGGGGATGCCTGCACACCAGCCTCCTGGGCTTACACCGCTGCTTTCTTCCCTGTTTTGTATTCAGCCTTCACATTTGCATGTGTGTAACAAATGTAGATAACGTGGACACTCTGTCTATCTATCATTCATATCTATCCCAAATCGATTTGTTAATCAAAAGGACACACACACAGAGAACATGGATCTGATGTAATGTAAGCTGAAATTCATGAGAAAGTGAGGGCGACACCTGGCCTGGCACTGAACATCTGAACAAAGAAACATCTGTGTAGCAAAGAGATAACAGAGTTAGCATGTTTAGTGGAGGAGTGGAAGGGTTATTATGTGATTAATGAAATAATATGGAGGAATGGAGCAAGCATAAATAGTTCAATATATTCAAATCAAGAACATCTCAGACACAAAATTACAGTTGCCTGGCTTATGCTGGTGCTGTTTATCTAGAGAACGATCACCTAAACTGTGTCTTTCCAGTGACTGAGCACACCATTGTTTTCTCATTTCCAGTACAATTCTATTTACAGAGATAATTTGTTCAAATAATACAAACATGTGTATCAAGGCAACATACCAAGAAGATATTGCTTGGTATCATTTGCAAGTCAGCAATCATTTGGAGAAGTTAATTCTAAGCTTGCCCTTCTAGATACTCTATGATACCATGTCAGGATTCTTAAAAACTTATTGGGACAGAACCTAGAAACTAAGCGTTACAAATGAATGTATTTAACTGGCATTCTTTATATCCGAGCATATTAAAATATTTTTAAAATACTGTTTTTCTCTTTATGTTACCTTTGATCCAAAAATATTATCTTTAGTTAACTTGTGTGTTGTATTCAGAGCCTATAGAGGATACTTAATAGTTTGTGGCTGTAAGACCTTAGGAAAAGCAGCAATAAGAATAGCTGAATGTAATTGCTGCAGTTTGGGAAGGAGCACAAACAGTGAGCACCAGGGAGGTATCCCGATGAACTGTGATCTTCCATCTCTTTAATTGTATTCCTCAAAGCTGGCAACTCTGTTTCTCTGTGCTAGCTAACAAATGGTGCCTTTACTCCTAGCACGGCTGCTGTAACAGCAATATGAGACACGTGGTTATGTGATAACAAATCGCAACGATTTCATTTTGCCCTCAGAACCGCTGTAACACTTTCAGGTGCCACAGAACAGGCTCGGAGGTCATGAGCCAGATGCATCAGGTGTGATAGCAAATAATGCAGCAGCCTTTTCCCGTTAGCTTCACGTGCAAATTATTTCAGATGGAATGGTAAAAGATAACAAAGGCACTACACACAAGCCAACTGCTATTTATTAAATTGTTGTTTCTTGATAAGCAAGGCATAATGTTCTTCCTCTGGAAACTGGAAGAACCCAGTCAAATTACCACTCCATTTGTGGGGGCAAACTATCTACAGAGATACTTTTTTCAGCTGAACACCTTGGCACTGGTTATTATAAAAATTGTCACATTTGATTTGAGGCCTCAGGTGCAACTCTGAAACAAAGGACGAGTTTCTAACTTGTGATGGATGGTACCAATCACTGTGTGACTCAGGCTGTTCCTATGGTTTCACACATAGCATGCAGCACAGTGCATATTCTGAGTACTATCAGAGTGTGTGGGCAGGCATTTCTCTTTAGGATCTGGTCCAGAATTGTTTGTTTGCAGTAGTTTATGGTTTGGGTCATCTATTATGGTGTTGTGATTGCTGCCTCCATTCTCCAAAGATTTTTTTCAGAGATGTGTCAGGACTTGGCATCCAATTTTTCATTTGTTTTCAAAAAAAAGCTACTTCAGTTTCTTGTGCTTCTTACCAGCAGAGGATGTGTGACTCTGGCAGGAGAATGCTCAACACAGTCCTGGAGAGCAGCCTGTGTGTGCAAGTGTGCATATGCACACCCATACTAAGGAAATCTCATCCCTAGGAATGCTCTCCACAGGCCCATGGAGGCTTCCTTTCCAAACAGGAGCCCACAGGAGCTGCTGCCTGGATGCAGTCACAGGGGTTGTGTAATGCTGGCAATGCCAGCAAGGCTGTGCCCTGGCTCCTTCCTTCTTCATTGCTTTCAGTCTTTCCAATGTCTGTAGAAAAGAATAGGTGTGGCAGGAGAGTTGCCTAGCTGTGCAATAGATGTGCTGTACCATCATCCTTAAAACAATTCAGATTTTTTGCCTTTCTCCCCATCCTGAGTCAGGGTCACCCACACACCAGGCAGCTCTGGGTAGGGACTTCTGCTGCACCCCCATCCAGCCTCTCATGCCTGGCAAGGGACAAGCTGGCCAAGCCTTTTGCTTGCTCCATTTGAATTTCCCCAGTTTCTGAACATCAGGATTTGCTAAAGCTAGGTACACTTAAACTGTGTTGTTTGGGTTTTTTTCCCCCTAGTTATTGGAAAGTTGGTCTGAGTTATATGATAGCATTTGAAATAAAGCTATTAAAATTTATTGTTTCATAGGTTCTGCAGCTGATAGAACCATTACAGTCCCGTGGGAAGCAGAAGCAAAATCAGTTGGATAAACATATAAAAATGTGCAATTATTTTTAACTAGTGGATGAAACACTGGAGAGAAATAGTTTCTATTTCATGTGGCTGTAATTGAATAGATTAAACCCAAGGATGGTTCATTTCTTTGGGCTGTTTGATATTTTCCTTTCAAAAGCAGTGACTGGTGGTGACTGGAGGTGGGTAATTAGCTCTGGCATGCAAAGGGGGCTCATCGACCTGGCTCCTGTGATGGGTAAATCCAGATGCCAGGTGACTCAAATCACAGCAGGCAACAGAGTAGCCTGCCTGTCTGAATGAAATATGGGCTATAGTGTAGTTTCTAGTGTTTGCAGTTACACCTTTTGGCGTTGCTCAGTCAATCAAAATGTGTAATTAGCCAAAAAAAAAGGGCATTGAGGCTGCATCCCACAGGAGTGTCAGAGAACATCTGCTGTGCACTACACACTGAAGTGCACAAGCCTGATCTCAGTGGAGTCACAGAGTATCCAGGGATTCAAATGAGAACAGATTTATTACACGTTAGTGAGGGCCCAAAAGACCAGTGTGTAAGCCAGGCATCCTCCTGAGAAGGTGATGCTCTGCCATCTGACAGGCACGGATCACCACTCCAAGTCTCTTCTGCACAGAGGCATCTTGGCATCAGCAAGGGGCAAAAAAGGTACAAAAAAAATGAAGCTGCAGCAGAGAATGCAGCAAAAGCATTATTTCTTCTGTCCTCTTCTGCTCCTTTTCTCCTATTTCAGCCCCATTAGACCACCTAACAGTTTTTCTAAGAAAGCACATTTTCCTATACTATCCAGTTATGGGAGCCCCTGAGACGTTTAATCATGCAGCTCAGGAGAGAAAGCCCCACACCCTCACACAGGACACTCTGTGTCACAAAACACAGGCTGTGGAGACTGGGCTGGACTTGCTAAAATAATGTGTGAGGGGTCTGTGCTGCTCAGAAACAGGAAACCAGCTGCCCAAGCTGACAGTGAGGAGTGAGATTGCATGTTTATCTATGCATGTAGGCCATTTTGAAATAATATTCTCTAGTTCTTTGTTCCTTTTCCTAATAAGCCAACTTGTTTATCACTATAGCAACCAGTGACAGATTCCTGGAAAGAAGAGCTGCAAATGCCCATTTGGACCTCTTTGGTCACGGGTGCTTGGTAGGAGCAAGGGGTCACACCTGCCCCCCAGAGCTCTGAAATGCCATGCAGGGAAAGAGCAGGGTAAGGCAGGTGTGACAGTGTGACACAGTGTGAGGGGCATGCGCAGAGTGAACAGGGCTAATGGAAGCCATCACAAACCAAAAGATTTTGTTTTAAATGAAAATTAACCTGTTATACACAAGGCAAAGTTTGAAGTGCAGAACTGAATCCTGAACTGGAAAGATTCAATTATCCTTCTGTGACATCCCTCTGGTGATGAGGACTGGAAGAGGTGGGAAATGCATGTACAAGCAGCCTGCTCAGAGGAGGTCCTGCAGGCATGGGTATGGATGGAAATCAACACTCTCACCAAACATCTGCTGACAGCAAACACATCTGAAACGTGCACCAGTGACCTTCTTGCTGGCACTGAGCCACATTCCAGGTGACATCTCGCAACTACAGCATTTGTTCAAGGGGTAAAAGTTTGTGGGGCAGAAAAAAATGTGGTGTCCAGAGACAGCCCTCAGGGGCAACACAGTTACACAAAAATGAAAGTGTTTCTTTGCTTATCCACCTAGAAAAACTCATGCACAACCCATTCCCCCAACTTTCCCTCCCTCCCTCTCCTCCCCCCACCCCCCCACCCCATTTACAGGAATATTGGCAGAAATGCAAACTCTTCATCTTCTTTTAAATCTGCCTTTTTTGATAGTATTGAAGAGGACCATTCTAATGCTGTTTGCCTGCCCCTCCCCTGTATTCACTTAACATATCAGAAGCCCCTGAGCTCTCCTTATGTTCTGGTACCTACTCAGTTTGCTTATATTTTGAGCAGGCCCTGAGTATGAAGAGATGAAAGTTAAAAGCTGCATGGTTGAAAAAGGCTACTTGACCCTTGGTCTTCATATGGAGAGGGTTGAATTTTTTATTCAATTTTTTTTTTGTAATGTAATGTTGTACTAATGAGGTAATGTTGTTGTAGCACCAGGGTCCTACTGAATGTCAAGCGGCCTTTTAAGGAGACATATCTTCTAGTAGACCACATGATACAGTAAAAAAGAACCCAAGCAGATGAGTGTTCAGGCATACAAATTTTTCTTTGGGTGTCAAAGAGCCCTCAAAAAAAATGCAAACAGTTTCAAGATACTTTATGGAATTACTCCTCATGAAGAAAATGTTTTCTTTCACCATGTTGTGATTTTTTCTGAGGACCTCAAGCTGATGATTTGTGTTTTGGCTTGGTTTGGCTTGGTTTAGTTTGTTTTTTGTCCTTGAGATGTCAAAGATTCTGTTCCAGTTTCTCTTGAAATCATAAAGGAACCTCCCATCTCTATGTTTCAGATCTGCTTGAGGCTTTATTGACAGAATGAATAGTTTTGGCATAACCAGGCATGGACTTAAACCAGCACTGCCAGATGCAATCAAACTTCTCAGCAAGCATGATTTTCCCTACCTGAAGACTAAATCAGTGCTGTGTGAATCTGTTATCTTCCATCTCACTGCTCAAAACCGGATCTGGGCTGACAGCAGGAACACTGAGACAGCTTGCAATCACCATGGTAAGTGGGTATTATATGACAAGGCTTGCAAACTCTCTTGCAAGTCAGCTGGGTGACATCTCATATTGTGAACCCGCAGATAGGAAAGTTTCTTGTCTTGGCTAGATTTCATAACATAATATTTAATTCCAGGTTGGCCCTTACCATACAAAAATAACTGGCTGACACTGCTCTGATTTTATATAAAGATGTATTTTGAAAATGGTGCTGAAGATGAATCTCTGAGGTGATAAGTGGTTTATGGCATCTCTGAGTGATTTATGGCACTGTAGTGTTTGAGCAGTTGGACACTGTCACATCATTTCAAAGACCTAGGGCATACACCTGCCTCTCCAAACCTGAACTTTGGGGAGCTAGCTGGCAAAACTGGGGATATACTCTTTATCTTATATTTTTATGTGTGTTGTATAAGTAACTGTATCAGATCCTGGGAGACATTAGGCAGGCAATGTGAAAAAGCACATACGAAGTTGTGATCTCTGTCCAATAACCCTGTAAGTCCCAAAACAACCAAGGATTTATTGTAGCTAGGGAAGAGCAGGCACCTTTTCAAATCATCTCCTCCCTAAGCTCACATTTTTCTCCTCTAGTCAGGCTTGCCTGTGCAGATCCAGTACAAAAAAGAGAGAGGAGTTTGCTGCCTCCTGGTGCAGACTGTGAATGGTGGTGCTTCTGAGGCAGTGAAAATGGCATTCTTGTCTGGGGCAAGACAGGCAGTGAAAAAAGGGTCACACTGTATCAACACCAAGCAGAAACTCATGGGCGGGGAGTGTTACTTGAAACTCTGCCTCTTTTTTCCTCTCAAATACTCTAGATGAAAAGAAGGGACAGCTGGCCTTGGTCAGCACCCAGTTGGCCTGCCTGCCTTGTCAATATGTCTGTGGATTACTGCTGCCTTTCCATCTGTTCATGGCATCTTCTCCCACACCAAAATTCTCATTGAACCCTAGCAGTGGCCATGGTACAGTAAATATAAAAGTTACAGAGCATCCTTGCAGTGGGCTGGCACACTCAGCTGAGATTAGCTGGGCTCAGCAGCCCTGCGGAACAGGCTCTGTGCTGGTGGCATTTGCAGCACTGCCACCGAGCCACAGAAAATATACTGCTCCTTCCCCCTTCACTCACCTCCCCAGTATTTCTTCTGTGTCCCAGCAGGATGTCTCTGGAGCCTTCCAGCTTGTCAAGCTCAGCACACTGCTCTGTGCTTGAAAGCATATGGTCAACAAAACAAAGAGCTTGCACCTGGAATTTGAATGTGGCACAAACTGAACGGCTTTAAAAAATCAAGGTATGTTGCTAGGAAGAAAAAAATTGTAAAGGTGCCAGACACAAAGGGAAATGTTGACCAACCACTGGTCTCAAGCCAGGAGCAATTGTCTAAACTTCCCATGATGGTAATCCAGCCATCTCCTGATGCAGTACCTAACTGTGCTGATGGTAGCAAAATTCTCCTGATATTTTACACAAGCCTTATATGTATAGGTTACTGTCTCCTTGCAAATTGAAAATAGCTGACCACTTTCCTATTTATAGCATCATTTTAGACAACTAGCACCAATACTTCCCCTTCATATCTGCTTTTCTATAAAAACCATATTTTCATAGAAATTATATTTTAAATTCATAATAAATAAAGGTTTTTTCACTACATGTGTATATTTCTTAAAATGTGGACTTCAAGACAAGAAATATTGTTCTGATCAAGATCTTACCAGTGCCATGTTAAGGACATTATTTAGCATCCATGCATTTCATATGATAATTGGAAGAGTTAGATTCTTTTTGTTATCTGTTATAGGTCCATTTCTATGGTAGTCTTCCATAGTGAGGTGTTCTGTACATAATCCTACTCTCTCCTTTTCAAGGTGATCATATGGCTGTGTTTCTCAGGATTGTTCTTGTTCATGTCCTTTTTCCTTAGACTTTTCCCCTTTCCTCACAAACTCACAAAATGTTCAGTGATTTCTCTGATTTTTTCCACAGGAAAGCAATTTAAGTAATTTCAACTCATCCAAATATTCCTTAAAAGATTTTTTTCTTATTCCTAGACTGTTCTCTTGTTATTAATTTTAAAGGTTGTTAGCCAATAGATCACAGTTAATATCTTTAGGAAAGATTAATTCAGTCCTATTTAGGCTATAATATTTGAAAATATATCTTTAATATTTGTGTTAATTTAATAGATTTTTAAAGGTTTTCTAAATTACCCTTTCCAGTACCTGCAAATTGTGGAAAATAAATCATGACCTTTCTCTTCCTCAAAATGTTCTGATTTTGAAAACTTGTAAGCTGACTGTCACTCTGAAATATGATCAACAAATTCCCCACAGGATTATCACAGAAGGTGTGATGGAACATCTCTCGTGAAAAGCTGGGATAAAATACAGCAGCAGAGACTTTTTCTGCAGGTTGCTGAGAGGCTCACACACTCACTCCCCTGGTGATTTCATTTGCATTTGTGCTTGCAGTTGATGCATGAGTGAGGAAAAGTGAGAGCAATACTTTAGTCAGGATGCAGGATGAAAGAGCAGATTGGGGATGGGAGAGCTCTCACAACCTCCCAAACCTGTGGTACCTGGGGTGTAATGTAGGAGAAAATTCCTGCACAGATCCCTCCAGAAGAGCTGCTCAAGGCCTGTGACAGATTAGTAATGCAGATTTTGGCTTTCCAAGGGTGAGAGGATGTCTCAGAAGATGTTGGCAAACATGGATCAGGTAGGTTTAAAAAGGCTCAGGACAGCTTCAGGGGGTGGGAATGGGAGGAAAAGGCTCTTCTTCATCACTAGGCAAAGGATGAGGACATGCTATTATTCCCAGGAGTTATTTTTCCAAGGACAATTTGCCCTCAGGCACTTTTGTTTTGTTAATAAGGATGTGGCCAAGCTAAGCAATTTTCTCTAAGTCATTGTGTGCATTTCTTTCTCAAACCATGTCCATGGCAAATTATGTATAATTGGTCTGTAAGGCTCTCTGTGTCCTGCCTAATCTGCTGTTTACTGATATGGCCTTTATCAACAGTGACAGTTCTTTTGGTGATGATTTTGTCACCTCTAACAGAATGTAAACAGTGATTATGTAAACAGCTTACACTCCTATCCACCGTGTTCCAGCACTTTGATTTCTTATCTCTTTAAGGGTGAGGGCTGTGTATGGAGAGTGGTAGCACTCGCTGCAGTTCCCTGGGGATGGATGAAAGCATTGCCCTGCCTTAGGGATGGGCCAGCCCTGCTGTGCTCTGCACGGCTGCACGTAGGGCTGGGGCTGTGGGTGGCACTTGGGGCACACTGTCACACAGATCAGTCCCTCCTTGGGAGCACAGGTCTGTGCCAGACGTTGGCAGGCTAGGGAGCCTCTCTGATAGGACAAGAAGCAGGTCCCAAATAAAAATACACCCTCATCAACCCCATGTGCCAGTGCAATGATACCAAAGCTTTCAGAGATGTGCATTACTAAAATTAGGTATTTCCAAACAGATTTCTTGCCCTCCAGCTTGCAGTTCAGTACATATCACTGAGATATTGTATGCATAAACTTTGGGGGTTTTTTCTCCTGGTGGGTGGAAATTTATGTTTTGAGGAATTATTATTCTTCTTTCAGAAATCCTTAACCAGTTTTGGCATTTGAGAAGAAAAAAGCATTTCATCCTTTTTGTGAAAACAAGGCAAAGTTGTATCTGTCACAACCTTCCTCTCAAATTACTTTTTGTAATTCTCAAGTAATCCAGCTTAACATAGTTCAGCTATTTGCCTGATTTTTTCATTAAAGATGAGACACAGTATAATTCTCAAATAGCACAGTTTAACACACCAGCTCTTCCAAAACTGCATGTATCTGTTATTTACAGTATAAAAATAAAAGTCTCATGAACTTGCTCTCTCAATACTGGATACTGGAACTGCACCATTTTTAATGTATTTTTCGTTCGTCCCTATTTAGGCCTGCTCTTATTCCAAAGAGGAGTGTAATTATTCCACTACTTCATAGAAATCTCTGCAGTGTAAGGTTGAAAATTACCTCAAGAAATCACTTCATCCAGTGATTCCCACATGTTTTTAGCTAGTGGGGGATAACTTCATCTCAATTCTATAGCCAGTTATGGGCAACTGAACTCCAGGCTCATGGGCCACCAGGTATCCTAAGATCTTAATACAGGTATCTTGAGACCAGGAACATCTGCTTATCACCTCCTCTTGCAGATTTGGGTCTATCCTACTGCCACCTTTGTAATTCATACAGCTTGTTCTTGGCTCCTTCATTTTCAAGGTGATCCTTGAGGAGAGAATGAGCTCTGAGCAGACAAACAGCACAGGCCACAGCCTGCTCCCAACCATCCCCCTTCCTTAAATAGCTCTGGTCCTTCCTTGGCCAGGGAAGATGACATTCACCCACCATATCAGAGATTTTCTGTGCAACTGTGAGCTGCTCAGAGGCTGCCACCCCAACGGTTCAGCCAGGGCTCGGTGGCTTCTGGCTGGCAACGCACTGGGGAAACTATCCAAGGAATCCATGGATGATCAGGACAAGCATCCCTGATTTAGTCTCTCCCCATCCTTGAGGCAAAATTGAACAGATTCACACCATCTTCATCTGCTCTTAAAAACATTCAGTGTAGAGGATGCTGGCTGACTCTGCAGTAAGCAATGCTCAACTGGCCTTTCAATTAAACAGACAATGTTTAATCTACATTATCTTCCCTCAGAAAATGAGATTACTTGTTTGTCTGATGGTTTTGGAGAAAGAGCACATATCTCATGCATGTGAAGATTCACATCATCCCTGACTTCCTAGAAAATAGATTCAATTTTTTCAGCCATTCCCGAGAAGTCACATGCCTTAGGATAGGTGTTGCTCCCCTCTGAGCTCTGTGATTCATGGAGCTACATTCTTCTAAAAATACCTAGCCCAAAAATGGACACAGTTTTCCAGCTGAGGTCACTAATGCCAAGCTGAGTAAAAGGACAAGTTCCTATATTTTATACCTGTTAATGCATCCCAGAAGGGTATTTGAATGTCTTGTAGCAGCACTATATTTAGCACCAATTGCAATCTATTGTTGTCTTCTGAATCCTTTTCTGCAGCAGAAAAGAACAAACACACCAGGACAACTTCTACAGGGCCCTAACTCTTGACTCATCACATTTAAAGACACACTGAATGACAAACTCAGACAGTAATTTGCAATCAGTTGTACATACACCTCATAATTTTATCTGAATCATTTTTCTTCAGCTTGCTTCTGAAAACATTGTGTGGGATTATCAAAAGCTGTGGTACAGTCAATATAAATTCTGTCTGTGGTTCTTCAAGGTTTTGCTAGGTTTCTATTCATGTTTTTGATTTTTTTATGGGATCATGTGATTTGCTCTTTAAAAACCTGTATATTTTCTGTTTTGTTGGTCATTAAGTGACTGCTCAGTGAGAGCATTTCCAGGTACTGAAGTTAAACTCATCCATCACTGTATGTCCCATAGATTTCTTTCTAGCCTTGCCCTAAACATATGGGTTTTTTCACTATTCACAGTAAAAACCTCCCTCTCTACCTGCAATTTTCATAAATTTAAAATTGAGAGGTTGCTTAGGATAAATCCTGAAATACTCTTGGAGAAATTTCCTCAGAACAAGCTCACATGAATAGAGCTAGCCTGTGCTAATCTATCCTGTCCTCTTGTTGAAATTAATTTGATGGATGCACCTGGTAAAAATTAACTTTATTTTGTCATTAATAAAGGAAAAAAACTCTATTGAGTGTCCATCAATCATATTGCTTTTAAAATAGTATGCATTCTTAAATAGATTTTTCAGAAAATCTCATCTATGATGCAGAACCCCATGAACAAACACAAATCATTGATTTCAAATTCCATCCTGAGCTCTGTCTGATAAATATGTTAATTTCACTATTATAACTAGATTGCAATGTAGAGATGGAGTCACAGTCACCAAATTCATTCCATGAGACTAGTCCTTTTTAGATCACTATTTAAGGTTTGAATTATTTCTCTTTCTCAGAATCCTTTAAAGGATTAAGTATTAAATTATATATATTATTTTAAGAGCTGGATTTGCTAGTCCTTTCTCTCCTCATAATTCATTGCCTTCACTTCTACCTGTATTTATAGTGTGCATGAATTACTTTGCTCAGGCAGAAAGCAAGATTAAAATACTTTTGAAAATCAGTTAATATCTCTGCTTGGATGCATCACATAGCAATGATCATCCCTATTTTTTCAGCTTCCTCATGTTCTTGAGAGGCTTTTTGTGGCTGATATAAATTTTACTCTTCTACATTTTTATGCAGTTTTTTATTTTATATTTAAACAAAGTTCTCCTTCTTATGCCAGAGTTTTTTTTCTCTGATAGATGCAAAACACCACCTGGGTGTGCTCCTTTTGCTCACACACAGGCTCTCCATGCAGGTGTGTATTCACAATGCCAGGTCAGATGCCAAGAGTAATTTCTAAATGAAATTTTTGCCATTTGGTAGCTTGGTGCAGGCACTGCCACGGACTTTAACAGTGACAGACCATCAGCCACTGTTTGTGCAAAGCCTTCCATGAAACATTCCTGTTGTGTCATTCATATGACTACAGGCTAAATGGAGGCATTTGCCCTCACTTGCTCACCTTTTCATTTCAGGGAACAGAAGTCTCAGAGCGCACCAAGATGAAGGACTCACAGCACTGGTTGCACATAAAGAAGCTCCAGTCACAGCATAATCTAATTTCAGAGACAATAAGTGACTTTAGCACAGAGGTAGAAAACTAAAGGAAGCTTGAGAAGTTTTTAAGCTCTTACAGAAAAGTAAGATACTTCCCTCAATGCTAAATAGGCTTTTTTGTGTGTGTTTAACAGACCTTTTCTCCTCAAAAAGTAGCTATGTACTTTTTATACCTTCTAGGAACTGCTGCTCTAGACAGAAATGCAGTAAACCAGGCATTTTCATTATGAAAACCTTTTCTTCAGCTGCTTATAGCTTTCTGGAAATAAAACTTATGTGATTTCTTACCATCACAATTAAGAGAAAACAAAGAAAAAAGAAGCAGACACTAAAGTGACATAAGGAACATGTGAAATATTTAAGAATCAGAAGAAGAACCCCAGAAATAAAGGTTGTCCAGTCTCTCAGATTTCAAAACATAAAGATTAACTAAAGTAAGTTTAGGGACAGTGATATCATTTTTCTGACAAGAGTCTTCTTTGCAGAAGATTGCATGAGATTAAATTACCTACCTGGTACCCCTTGAAAAAATTAACCAGCACTGGCTCAGAGTACAGCCCAGAAACCCAGGACACCAAATACTTCATCTGCCTCCCCTTGATGAGCAACTCTTCCCCGTCATAGAAAAAAGAAATACTCAAAGACACCCCCCACAACTTTGCAGGGCTTTGCCTGCTTCTTGCCTCTCCTTCCGTGAGCCCTGGCCCGAGGGGTTTTCCTCACACAGGGCTGCAGTGCTGCTCCAGCTGTGCTGCCCTTGCTTTGTCACTGCTGGTGGCCCAAGAGTGGTACCTGAGACAGACACACAGCCCTGCCTAAAGGACACCTTCACAAGGAGAAGCTTCATCCTTAGCAAATCCCCATTCTTGTTTTCCTGAGGTCTCATTATCAAACCTTCCCAAAACAGAGTTGTGTTCAGTGCTCATTTAATGCAGAGCATAAAAGGCTGGCAGAGAGCTCCCTCCTCTGTAGTTGCTTCTGTTCTCTGCAGCTCCTCGGAGCTCTGCTCCTTCCTCCAAGAGCTGAGGACTCTTCCAGGTAACTGAGAGGTTCCCTGCATGAACTTGCAGAGGGTTTGACCTTACATGGACTCCTTAGTCCATAAATGCAGACAGATTTTTACACCTGCACAAGGCTCATGGCAAGGTTGGGGCCAAAATAATTCAGTGTGAAATATGTGTGTGCCATAGTCAGGCTCTGTTACTCATCCCAGCCTCGCACCAGAAAAAGGTCCAGGGGTGAAACCAGGAGGAAGAAAATCAAATTAAACATCCAGAATAATACAATTTTCTTTCAGTGTTTTCTCCATGTCTCTGTCTTCCCCAAGCCACTTTTGTCAAATGCCCTATCTGATTGGTGCAGGATTGTTAGGCATGAGCATGGTCTGAAAAACAAACGTCACCCCCTGGAGAATTTTGCTGAGAATAATAGATCTGTGTGAAGGTCTAAATCAATAGAAGTCTTTCTGAATGCATTTCTAGGAAACCTAGAAATATCACCAGTGACTTTGACTAAAATACAAGGTGCTATTGTTTGGAAAGCAATTTATAGTTAAGTAATTTAAATTTCATAGTAAAGAAGGCCATATAGTGAGAACTTCACCCACTGCAGGAGAGGGAAGATGGAGCTGTTCAGGGACTGCAAATACCAGCACAATTTAGGTTTGACAGGGTTTTTTTTGCTTTTTTTTTTTTTTTTTTTTTTATTTTAAGAATGATTTCTGGATCCTATTTCAATCCCAATACCCTTTTCTGTCACCCTTGAATTTCAGCTTTTGCATATTTTTTCTCCCTAAGGTTTATTTTCTATCAGAGGATTACTTTCCCCTCTACTAAAAGCTTCTTTTAGGTTATCAGAGTAGGTGTTTAAGGTCTGCATTCTGTCACTTCTTATTTACATGTTTTTAAGTGTTTCTCCTAAAGCTTAAGCTTAAATGAAGGAGAAATAAATGTAGAGGCTATGCTACCATACAGTCAATTGAAATGCACACCAGGGATTCTTCCCCTTTTCCTACTATTAGGATTAGCGTTTATGAAAGGTCTGATTCTCCTAACCACAATTTTGTTATCCAGTGCCACCCACAAACCCGTTTTTTGATCTTCAGCACCATCTTGTTGACACCTAAAGTGGGGATGCATCCCCATGTGCCAGTTCCAGGATTCAATGAACCGGTTGCATCTCTTTGAGTAGCTCAGCAACTACCTTCAGTCCAAATCCAGCTGAGATGCCTCAAGCCTACCTTTTTCACCTTCCAGAAGCATGGCCTCCCCATGAGGATATGTGCTAGTCATGCCAGGAATGAAGGGAGGAAAGAAATTGTCATTTCTATAGAAAATTGTAATGTTCTATAGAATTTGTGATTTCTATAGACTGACTGAAGTGATGCCAGCGGGTGGATGGCAGTGAGGGCGGGAATCACAGGGCCAGAGAGGGAGGAGGAAGGGATTTCATATCACCTGGTGCTCCCACCTGATATGATGGGAAGTGTTGTTCAGAGCTCTCCCATGCTGTGGAGCTGCTGACCCTGCATTTCTCTCTTTCTATAACTGAGGTTTCACTGATCACCAGGGTATTAAATAAAATATGGAGTCTGCTTTCTCCAGCCATTTTAGTTCTTTCCCTTAGTTTATGAACAAGTAGTTCTGGTGTTTCTCTTGGGAGACAGCCTACATGTCTACAGTGTGTTTAAAAGGGGGCATCATTCCCTTGCACCCTGTGCCTTCACATCCCTGCCCATTCCTCTGTGACCTGCCTTTTAAGGGGTCAGGCTGGCCAGGAGCACAGCAGAGGAGGAGGATGACCACAGCCCTGGCTGCAGGGCCCACTGCTGGTACCAGGATCCCTGTGGTGAACAGAGCTTGATGGCATCCATGTACTCTGTGGGGGGCTCAGTTAGGTCAGCCCTACAGAAAGCCCTGTGATGAGCTGAAGGCTAAAACCTGGCTTTACCCCCATGCTGCTATGAGCTGTGTGTTGATGACTTTAAGTGTTGATTACACTTCCTTTTGTCCAGGTTTGGTTGATACAAACTCATTTGGTTGATACAACCTCATTTGCTTCCAGGGATCTCTTACTGGGGGCCATCGCAGCCTTGAAAACCTTAGAAAGGAATTCAAAGTGTGAAAACCCATTGCAGCAGCAGAGAAAATGATTTGCAGGAAAACAGAGAGCACCAGCAATAAAGGCAGGCAGGGGGAAGGGATGCAGCTCTCCAAGGCTCCCCCAGGGCACAGTGAGCTAAAATCAAAAGAGAAAACAGCATGCAAGACCAAATCCTGCCAGTGGCAAGTCCAACAAACAGCTGGAGTAAAAGGCAGCTCTTGGAAACAAAGCTGCCGCTTACCCTCACCCTTCCTGTATAAGTATCCCCCACATGAAAAGCAAGATACTGTGAAACATTAGACCGTTCTGCTCTCATGAATTTCTCCCTCACTCCTCTCTTGGGTCTGACTGTTTTTTTAACCTTTGGCAGCCTCCTCACCCGACCTGCTGTGCTGGGACACCAGTGGAGTGTGCAAGTCCATGCTCCCTCACCATCCTGGACAGGAATGGAGGTGAAAGCAGTGGGGAAGTCACAGCTCCAGCTGGCTTTCCACATCCTTATAGTCAGATTCTCTCCCTCTTCAGGACAGGAAAGGCAGCTAGAGAGAGAGTATTACATATCTGATGTTCATAAAATAGTTTGGGTTGGAGGGGATCTTCAAGGATCCAACTGTCCTGCTGTGAAAAGGGACACCTTCCACCAGACTGCATTGCTCAAAGCCCCCTGCAGCCTGAGCTGAGAAATTCCAATGATGAAACATCCTTGTACTTGGTCCTGTTGAACTTCATGAGGTTTGCATGGGCCACTTCTCAAGCCTGTCAAGGTCCCCCTTGGGTGCCATAGCTTCCCTGCAGTGAGTCAACTGCACCACTCAACATGGCATCATCTTCAAATTTGCTGAGGGAGCATTCAACCCCACTGTCCATGTGTTAAGTTACCCCTTTTCTTGTTGAATGCAGTGTTCCATTCACATATGGATGTAATCTTTACATATATATATATATTTATATATAAATGAGACCCCTCTTCAAAGTGTTGTGCTGGTTTTGACTGGGGTAGAGTTAATTTTCTTTACAGTAGCCAGGATTGAGGCCATGTTTTGGATTTGTGCTGGAAACAGAGCTGATTACACAGGGATGTTTTCATTATTGCCAAGCAGTTCTTGCACAGTGTTAAGGCCTTTTCTGACCCTACCCCACCACTGATGAGGCTGGGAGTGCACAAAGAGTTAGAAGGGACATGGCCAGGACAGGAGACCCCAACTACCAAAGGAATATTCCATACCCAACACATGGTGTCTTGCTATATATAAAGTAGTAGGTAAAGCAGTGGAAAGAAAAAGGCAAGGGAGACTTTTAGAGGAATATCTTCCCAAGTCAGTGCTACATGTGATGGAGCCCTGATTTCCTGGGGATGTCTGAACACCTGCCTGCCCAGGGGAAGTGGTGAATGAATTCCTGCTTTTGCTTTTTCCTTTACCTGTTAAACCGTCTTTATCTCAACCTGTGAGTTTTCTCATTTTTACTCTTCCAATTGTTTTCCCATCCCACTGAGGTGAGGGGGCAAGCAGCTGTGTGGAACTTAGTTGGCGGCTGGGCTTAAGTCACAACATTTCTTTTTGGTGCCCAACATGGGGCTCAAAGTGCCCACGCTAATGACAGATTTGATTCGAATGTGCTGGATTGAATTTGTGGCTGTTCTTGCTGTTTGGCTGTTAATGGGCAGGCTGCTGTGCCTGCCATGAGGCTCGCCTGCCTGCCTGCCTGTGTATCGGAGCGAGTGCTCGTTAGTGGCGGCTTTCTGCTTTCACTGCTTGCTGTGCTGCCGTGCTGCTTATCATCTTACTCTGCTGTGCTTGGGCACATTGTGATAACAGCCTGGGCTGGCTGATGGCCAGGACATTGCTGCTGTTTGCTGCCATACTGGACAGGCTGGGATTCTGGTGAGAGCTTGAGTTTCAGAGACTCTGACCAGTGTGGGTGAATGCGGGTGCAGGACACCTGAAATGTCTGTGCTGCAGTAGTTGCACCTCTGAAGGGATGTGGCCTAAGGATGAGGCCACACCAGAGAAGGTGCCCCTCGGAGTGTCACTGGCTGTGACCAGCGAGGTCATGCCTGAACACCTCAAAGCACGTGGCCATGGATCAGTGCATGACAGTATTCACCATCTGAAAGTACAGAATGGCACAGCAGATAAACATGGAGACAGTAGTTTCCTACATCTAGAAAGTGCACAGAATGTGAGAATCTCCTCCTGAAGGCAGATGCACTTTTAACAGTGTTGAAGAAGGTTTTGGAAGGGCTATGAAGGTCATTGGGAATGGTGCACTCAGCCCCAACTCTGTATTTTTAAGCCTCCCTATGTGCTTAACATTTGGGTTTAAAGCAAATGTAGATGACTTGTCACTTGGCACTGTAGCTATATTGTTTTAAACATTATTGTAATGGTAAAAAATGAAAGAAAAAGGCGGAATTTTATACTGGTATCCTTATCTTGGGAATTTGTAGTTGGAGAATTACAGCTAAGGATTACAAGCTCCCAATATGAATGCATATTTGAGTGTATGCTTATAATATATACCCACAGAGGAATACACGGAAACAACATCTATTTTGGCAACCCTTGCACTTTTCAAATTAGATGCAGAAGAGTTATTCTAATTATTTAAAGGTCTCTGAGCCTCAGCAAATTGTATTGACAGAGCTTTCACTTTCAATAAAAGACCTGAAATGCTTTTGCAAATGTGTTGCTTTCATCAAAATTTTTATTTCACTGTTATTGACTTTTATATTGGGCAAAAGCTGTGCAGGCAGCCACATTTATGCACATCCCCATCCCCTGTCCCCTTCTTGCCCACCACAAGGTTCCTGATTTCTCCCATCTATTAACACCCCCAACTCCTGGCAAAAGGTGATCCAGCTGCACAAGGAGCCAAGTGCATTGGGCCAGCTTCTAAATAAAGGCAGAGGCAGGGAAAATAAACTGAAGGAAACAACTTCAGAGTGCAAAGCATGAAACTGGGACAGGCAATATGAAGAGAGCTGAGTACTGGTGAAGAAGGAATCAGATGAGCCAGGATGATTGAAGCAGAGAGGAGCAAAGATTTTGCTACAGATTGTCCTGTCATGAAATTGAAATATAGGGCTTTAAATTGCAAGGTAGGTGAGGCAAAATAAGATAAAAGGAAAGCAAGGGAGTAGTAGTGAGCAATAAGCTGTGCTTTGATGCACATGCACTGTAAGTGCATAAACCAATTAATGAAAATATTGCATTAGCATCTGCAGCAGGATTGTCCTTTCTTTAAATCTGTGTAGAGCTCTCCTGGACATGGCTTCCTCTTACCAGTTTGGTGTTGTTCATGCCCATCCAAATTTTCCATTAAGAGGAGTGGTACTGCTCTGCTTTTAATGAGTTTCCTAATAAAGAGATGATGACTGGCAGTGTAATTTCCCTTCTACACTTTGTGCTTTCATGACGGGAGCTTATTATTAACCTTACTACTACATTTTCTGTTATTTTACTCTGGTGGTTTAATTGTATTTCCACCTCAGTCATGTGCATTCATTTTCTAATAGTCTCCTTTCCCAGACTGCTTTCATGTGAGCAGCAGGGTTTTTCAGTTAAGTACTCTGTGATGGTTTTAGTATGCATTTCTTTCTGGTTTAATCTTTCTCTTTTTTCCTCTCTGTCTGTGTATTACTCATCCTTAATGGGGTACAGCACCTTGTGCTCTCTGACATGGAAAACAGGGACAGTGTAAGCAAACATCAAGGACAAAGCATAAAAATAACAGAGGCAGTCTCCGTAAAAGGGGAATTAATGACTCAGGCAAATGGATGCCACATGTTAGTAATTTTAAGGAAAGAAAGCATCAGCCATGCTTAGAAATGCAGATGTATTTATCGCCTTTCAGCCCCCCTATTTAGCTGTTACTAATGGTGTATTGAAAGGGAACAAAAGAAATTTCTGCATGCAGAAGCAAGGATATCTTAGCAGGTGGTCCGGGGTAATGGAAATTTAGGGCACAAGCAGCAGATCTGATTCTTATTTTATTAATGCTGACATAAATCAGGCATGTGTATCCACTGAAGGAGTGAAAGAAGTTATGCCAAGGTAGGGTTGGAGAGAAGTCTCTCAGGTCTCCCATATCCAATCCAACACAGAGCAGCAGCCTCCTCAGGAACTGCACCTTTGCTCTCACTAAATAAGACAAGATGGAAATAAATCTTTGTATTTCACCATAAAATACTAGGAGGTGTGCACAGACAGCTCTTGGTATGTGAGTGCCAGTCTAATAAAGCAAAGGAGCAAAAGTGCAGTAACCCTAGAGGTACGGCCAGTGGTTTGGTATTCAGTCAATAAAAATAATTGAGAGTCGACTCTTATTTACAGTCTGGCCCCTTTCCAACACCAACATTTTAGGGGAGCTGTACATTGGATCTAAATGAAAAGTAATTTGCCAGAGTTAGTTAGAGGTCTCCAATGTGAACAGGAATCAGGACCTTTGATTTTACATCCCAGAGCATGTTTCCATTTGGCTTGTTACACGCTAACACTGTTTGCAAGAAGTGAGGGCAGTCATTTTCATTTGCTGAAAAATTGGAAGCAGTGCAGAAGGCCTCATGAAGCTGACACAAGGCTCGAAGGGATTGCCCTGCAGCACAGGACAAGCCTTCCTGCTGATGGGGTTATGAGAGAGATCCAGAGCTGCCTTATAAACACCTCCATAAGAAGAAAAATCCGGGTGCTAAAGAGCTCGTTGAACTACTGGACAAAGGTATTATAGGAACCACAGGCAGGTGGATAAAATGTAACAAAATCAAATGGAAAATGAAGCGTGTCTGAAATGGCAAAGCTGAATAAGCTCGTGTTGATGTGTGTTGAGATGTGGGTTGTGAACTCTCTGGTTATCCATGCTGGATACCTTGCAAGAAAACACACTTAAGCAAGGGACGTACTTGGAGTTCAGAAGAGGAAACCCTCAGCAAACTACAGGGCTCATATTAAATAAATATTTGCTTAGGTGGTCTAACAGCCTTGACTTTAATCCGTGTGAGCCATTTGCTCCAGCTGTCCATCACGGCTGGATGCCCCAGAGCCAGACGGGGAGCGGTGGTGCCTGCAGCCCCCGTGTGCCTCAGCGTGGGCAGGCTCTTCCTAAAGCGGGGCTGGTGAAAACCTGCCACAGAGCTTTGCAAAGCAGGGCTGGTGAAATCCTGCCACTGGGCTTTGCAAAGCAGGGCTGCTGAAATCTTGCCACTGGGCTTTGCAAAGCAGGGCTGCTGGAATCCTGCTACTGAGCTTTGCAAAGCGGGGCTGGTGAAATCCTGCCACTGAGCTTTGCAAAGCGGGGCTCCATAGGCTCACCTGCCCAAAGAGCTCCTCAGCCTCGGAGCACAGGAACCCCGCTCAGAGCCGCAGGATGCCGGAGCACTTGGCCAGCCTCCTTGCCAGGCCCTGGGCGCTGCTGTGCCCAAACAGAAGCACCAGCCCCCATTTTTCAGACAATGCATGAAGCGCCAGAGCCCACATCGCCTGAGCTGAGGCCTTCAGCACTATCTGCCACACCATCCTCTTCCCTTTACCACCTCCCTGGGAAGATCGGAACATGTCCTGCAGCTTCCTCACGCCTACAGCGAGATGAAACAGATGGGAACATAAATAAAACTGTTCAAAATAAAACCCTGTCCTCAAGCGCACCGTGGAGGGGCCCAGCGGCGGAGCGGCCGGGCTGGGCCGGGTCTGTCAGGGCCGGGGTCCCTCAGGCCCTGGCCGGGGCGAGGCGCAAAGGGCGGGCGGCAGCGCCACCTGGCGGCCATGGCGGGGTCGGCGGGGCGGGGGAGCTGCGCGGTTCCTGCAATTCCTGCAGTTCATGCAATTCCTGCAACGCCTGCAGTTCCTGCACTCCTGGAACCCTGCTTCAGGAATGGAATTGTGAGGCGAGAAGAGAGGAAAGAAGGGAAGGGAAGGGAAGGGAAGGGAAGGGAAGGGAAGGGAAGGGAAGGGAAGGGAAGGGAAGGGAAGGGAAGGGAAGGGAAGGGAAGGGAAGGGAAGGGAAGGGAAGGGAAGGGAAGGGAAGGGAAGGGAAGGGAAGGGAAGGGAAGGGAAGGGAAGGGAAGGGAAGGGAAGGGAAGGAAGGAAGGAAGGGAAGGGAAGGGAAGGGAAGGGAAGGAAGGGAAGGAAGGGAAGGGAAGGAAGGGAAGGGAAGGGAAGGGAAGGAAGGGAAAGGGAGGGAGGAGGGAGGGAGGGAGGAGGAGGAGGAAGGAAGGAAGGAAGGAAGGAAGGAAAGGAAGGAAGGAAGGAAGGAAGGAAGGAAGGAAGGAAGGAAGGAAGGAAGGAAGGAAGGAAGGAAGGAAGAAGAAGGAAGGAAGAAGAAGGAAGGAAGGAAGGAAGGAAGGAAGGAAGGAAGGAAGGAAGGAAGGAAGGAAGGAAGGAAGGAAGGAAGGAAGGAAGGAATTTTCAGTTCTGTCACACTGAAGCACATTAAGCACAGTGCAGCCATGCGTGACCTGTGCTGCCTACTACAGTGGAGCCAATGCTACATTTTGATCAGTGGAAAAATCAGTTATTAATCAGCAAAGAACTATTGATTTTCCAGCTGCTGTTTCCATAGAATAGGAAATCAGCCATTGCAGCTGGCGATCACTGGACTGTGAAGCGCCACCGGGAGCACCTCTGGCCCAAGGGAGCGAGTCGATCCATGTTGGGAGCTATGGGGTGTTCTGGGGTCACTGCTCAAATAGAGCAGCTCCCAGTTGGCAGGAGACATGGAAGTACATTTCATGTTTGTAGCTAACAAATTAGGGAAAATTCACTGTTGAACTGGGAAGCAGAATGGAAGATGGGGCATATTCTTCAACTCCACGTAAAACCGTATGTTTGGTGGATGTTGGTAGTTTTCCAGTCAATTCATAGTGGCCTGAGAAATGCATCATTTTCCTCTGATAGAATTCAGTTAGCAAAACAAGCTTCTATCTTTTTTTTTTTTTTTAATGCAGTAGAAATATTCATAAGGTGTTCAATGAGATAGAGTCTTCTGATTGCTTTTCTTCTCTGTGTAGATCAATTGTGATGGTTCACTCAGGCAAACATGTGCTGATCTGAACCATACAGATTTGCCTATTTATTTTAGTTAGGTCTGTAATGGAGATTTTTATCACCAGCTGCTGGGATTTGGGATCCTTTTTATGAAACCTGACCAGAAACATAACATTCTGAGACCTGAAATTCTTCTTTTGTAGTCTTTTTCCTAATTTCCCTGAGTAATATACTCAAGAGCATCATTGAAATATGTCCACAATGCAGAGCTTACGCTGACATTTACCCAGAAGAGTGTCAGCATCAGCATAGTGCTGCATAATAGAAACAGGGCAGTGTTCTTTCACACTTTTTGGTATGAAAATTATAATTTCATGATCTAGAAGATGTTCTGCTTTGGATCAGAGTTTTAGCTGTCCAGCAGTCAGCTGAGATTGAGGGCTGGCTCACATCTATTTTAGGTACCTTTACAATATGCACACAGCCCCTGCTAGTCTGCATTTCTCTGCGTTTCTCCAGCAGATCAAATTGTGGTTGTTCTTTCAGTCATGGTCCAGCACCACAATGACAGTAGCAAAGATGTGAGCTCTCACAGCTGTCATTAAGAATCACAAGTTCATTTACTCACTACTGAAACTTTCATCTGAAATAATCCAATACTGTGCAACCACTCCAGGAAATTGGAAAGAGACAAAATGTCTCTTTGAAACCTGAGCCATGAAAGAATTACCCTGGAGCTTGACACAAAGAGCACTGTGCACAGTTCCAGTGATCACCATCAGGAGAACATTGGAAGGTAGGTTAGAAGCTAAAACTGCTTGTGGAAGTCAGTGTTCCTAGTGTCACAATTAGTGTTGCCACTAATTGTGGCTTCATATAGCACCAATGGCACATGGAGTCCTACTGCATGGAAAAACTGGCCAGCTTACATGGTTTAAGTCCAAGTGAAATTAAAGCAATTCATTGATTTATTAGCAGTGCATATTTAACCTCTTATCAGCAACATATCATATAAACCACAGCACTAGACACTTGCAAAATGTTAATAAATGCCTGCAGGTTTCTAAGTGTGCCCTTATATCCCCAGCATCTAAGAGCCCCCTTGCAGGCAGTGTGCATTACACCCCCCATGCTTTGTGTGAGGGTACAGGTGCCCACGTGCAGCCCCTCCTGTGGGGCACCCTCTGTGCCCACAGCGGAGCTGCTGCCTCAGGCTGCCCAGGGCAGTGCCCCTCATGGCCCCATGGGCACCCCGAGCAGTGGCACAGCCCCCTGCCACCCCGTGCCCTGGGAATGCTGCAGGGCCCTGCCTGGCACTGCCCCACAAGGTCACTCCTCCTCCCCCTGCCCCAAGGCATCCACCCGGGGTCTCTTGTCACTCCCTGGTTATTGATTAATCAGGAGAGGCATCTCCCTGGTTAGTGCCACCAGTGTCAGGTGCTCACTCTCAGGTGGTTTTGGGTGTCCCAAAAGCTGCTTAAATGGGGGTGCTGTGGGGCACCTGGCTGGGGATGTGCTCCTGGGTTTCAATGGCTGCCTGGCCCTGTGTGAGCAGGACAAGCTCACAGCTGGCACTGCCCTTGTTTCTGGGTGCTGAAGGTTCATCAGCTGGTACCCCTTGCTGTCCTGGTGTGCTGCCTCTGCTGGGAAGGGCCCTCATTTCTGGCAGGGGGTGCTGAGCAGATCTCCCTGTCTGCTCCCGGTACAGTCTAGGGTACTCCCAGCTGACTTCCCCTAAAAACCTTTAGAGACATGAACCCTTTGTATTGCTCTGTTAGAAGAGTTTGCAATTCAGCTGAAAAGGTCCAAGTTTCCTGTTGTTTGTTTATGTGGCCCTATATAAGCTTCAGATCCTCCCACAACAAACTGCAGGTTTGTTGCAACTGTTTCTCTCCCCTGTAGTGATATACTTCCTGTTTAGATAGTAGTAATCTATATTTCTAGTCATACTTATTTGTTTTCAATCTAATAGTTCTGTGCCTTCTTTTTGTATTTTTATTTTTTTTCCCTTGAACATGTTTTCAGGACAGTGTTCTGCTTTTATGTGGATCATTCCTTTGCCATGCAGTTTCTCTGAAATGCTTTCTTCCTTTGCTGTTTCCCAAACTGTGTCAGTGCCTCTTGAGCTTAATATTACTCATTTTAGGGTTTTTAAAAATTCTTTCTTAGAGATTTCTTAGAGCTGTTGGGTCTCAGTCACTGCCCAAAAGTAACCAAGAGTGTTCCCAGGGGTGCTGGGGTGCTTTGTGCAGTCACACCCTGTGTGCTGCTGAGTGAGCCTCCTTGGGCCAGTGCCGGAGCTGATCTCAGCATCTCCTCTTGGTCTATAATAGTGCACAATAATGTTGTGACTCTCAGTGTGCAGCTGTTTGCATTTGACCAGGACATGGAAAAAGAAACAGTAATTTGGGAGCACATTTTTTCCCATTTTTTTTTCCATCTGAAGAACAGCAAGTGGTCCAAATTTAGCCAGCTGTGGTGCTTCTCTCTGGTGGCTCTGCAGCACAGCTTGATCAACAGGAAAACAGGGATTTGCAGAGAAAAATAAGTAGCAGTGGTGGTATTTTCAGGTGTGAGAAGATCCTTATGACTGTAGGGGTTCGCTGTTGTCCAGTTCAGACAGCACTGAATTGTCCTTTAGAGAGAAAAAAAAAAAAAAGACAAAGGATGAAAAACAATCTTTTTTGGGGTCCCTTCTTATGTTTCATGTGCACTCACATCTCCAGTTTTATAGACCGAACCAGATGGAACCAAGTCTTGTGTCAACTTCTTCCACCCTTTGAAAGATGTAAAATACAAAGTCCAAATAAATCAACAAAATTTGATAAGAATCATGTTTGCAAAGTTGTATTTACAATGCAGCTTCTTTACCTCAGTCCCTGCAGCCCTCCTGGTCTTACATTTATGCACTGTGTGAAGCTTTATAAAGCTGACATTTGGGATCTATCCCCAGAGGATTATCTTTGAAGCAACATACCACTTCTCAGTACTAAAGATATTTTCTTTTAACATCCTGAATTCATAATTCTAAGACATAAATAATACTATCAATATTAATGCACTGAAGACATTTCTTCTGTACCTGAGGATATGTTACTACCCACAGAGATAAGTAGAATTTCATAAATATATACAAAAATCTTAACTTTTGTCATCATGACATCTTCAGAGCTGTAATTGTAACAACACTCCAGAGCACAGTATTGTTATTACTAGCTGCCACAGAGCCAGAAGTTACCTCTCAGGAAAAATTGACTCCACTGAATCACGCATCTCTACTCATGCTGAGAAGACACTGAACACACACATACACACATCTATGTATAAATAAATAAATAAATATATCAAAGTGTGGCTATTAATTTAAGTGAAAATAATTTCCTCTTTTAAAAAATATTTCACTTTCTGTTAACATGATCATAATAATAATTATAATAATAATGATGTACTTTAGGAAGAAATGGTTAAATAGGTGTGTAAGGATGTGTTTAGGCTTCTGCTGGCATAAAGATTTTGTAGGTACTCCTTCTGCATTTAGAAGGCACCATTTACTCCTCTGCATGCAGAGAAATACTGCCATTGTTTTGTGTCTAGATACCCCCATGTAAGAGGTGAATTATCATTCAGAATTCCTTGATCTGAAACAGATCTGCTGAAATCCCTAGAAAATTTTGAATAAAGGTGAAAGAGTGACATTTAAATCCATTCATAGCTAACTGACATGAAGGAAATAGGCTAATTTTAATGATTTTCTGTTGAAAATAGTGGATTTAATTATGTTCTCATTCTTGGATGTAAAACTGGAGCTTCTCCACCAACCCTGCTAAAACAGTTCTACATTATAATAAATAAGAATTGCTAAAAGAATTAAGTCACTCATGCTCACAACAGAAGAAAAATATTTTAGAGGGCTAGACACAGTCAGTTATGATTAACAGTTCTTGTTATTCTTGTACACCTCTTTCTGTCCAAGAAGGTTGATCTGAAAGAAGAGTTTGCAGTTTCTAGATAACTTTATGTGTCTCAAATACAACAGGGATATTGTACCATTATCCACATTCAAAAAGAGCTGGGTAAGATGCCCTAATGATTTCCCTAATATTGAAGAAAACACTAGTGCCCCTTGCAACAGAGTGCTATTTATGCTTCCTTTATCTCTTGGTAATTTTGTGTAATGTTTGCTGTGGAGTCCTCAAGACTTTTTTTCAATATAATTGTTAAATAGTAAGTGTAGTTTTCATTAGTTTTCTAATTCCCTTTTAGATACCACATAGAAATTAAGCAAGGGTGCTTGACAGAGGTATTCTACATTTTGGCTATAAAATAGATAGAAATAATTGATGTACTGATTATTTATTTATATATTTCAAACAGGCATCAACAGGACTAAAGAGGGCACATTTAAGCCTTATTAAAGGTCCTAGGCAACAGATTTCTTCCTGTAACGCATTTTAGTATGCTAACTGATTTATGGAGAACAGAGCTGCATGAGGTGTTTTCCATGGAATTGAGGTCACTTGAAATTTACCTTGGTATCATCACAGAATGAAGCACCCTTCACCTAGACATCACCAGCTATAACCACAAAATCATCTGCAATGCCTGCTGAGCCCGTGACATTCCTGTGAGTACAATCCAGAAAGGTTCTCTGATTGTCTCTTCCCTTGAGACTGCCTTGACCTCACTTTGTGGCTTTTGTTGGCTCCAGTGGTTAGAAACAGTTTCCTGATTTAAAATCTCATTTTTTTCTGGTTGGTTTGTGCCTTTTGTTGTCGTTGTACCAATGTTGTATTTTATCTGAAATAGCTTTTCCCTTTCCAGAGTTTGCTCATCTGAAGTAGAGGAGCCTTGTCCTTCCTGCATGTCTTGCTCAGTGAAGCAAACCAAGTTGTCCTGTCCTCTCTACTAAACAGAATGATGAACACTCTGTTCATCCTAAAAAGCTCTGTCCTGTGGCACACCTAGTCAGCTTAAATTCAGCTTTCTTGTATGTAGGCGGCTGGAACAGTGTGAGACCCCAAGGACAATGTGTATTTTGCTGGAGTCACTACAACCTTTCACTCGCCTTTGTCATGGCTGCAAGCTGTGGAGACATCTGTGAATACACATGTTCTTGTGTGTATGCACAAGTGTACACGTTCATGTAAGTACTCATGTGCATCCACACACATCCACAGATTGCTTTATGTGTTTGTTGCCAGCTGAGGAACTCTCAGGTTGCAGTGCACATTTTTATTACTATTGTTGAAGTTCATGTCCTCATGTGTCATGGTACTCCATTGGGATTCCTCCTGTCCTCATTACTCCCTCTCCCTGTGTGACAGTCTCCTCCATACTGAGGACAGTGTACTTGGCAAGTTTTGTTACCCCTTGTCCACTTTTCATACTATTAATATTGCTAAAACTAAACCAGATCCAGTTCTTGAAAAACTTTGCTCATCATCATCATTCCAGCCCATTACATTGACATTCTCCCTTCAAGCATCCTTACACTATATGGCTTCTGCTTGTTCTGCTCAAAATAAAATTATCCTCGTGTGTGGCTCTATAGCAGATGTTTCACAGATGTTTAGATAAATGAAATTTTGCTCTTAGTGTTGCATAGTAATAATAGTTAAAAATATCAATTATGGTTTCTAAGAAAGATGCTAGGCTCATCTGACACATATGTTGCATTGCTCTTCCATCCATCTTCACAGATTTAATTAGTTTTTCTTCAAAAATTATTTCAAGTTCTTGCCTCTTTTGTTTAAGTTTGCTTAAGATCTCTACTCTCAAACTTGTGACTGTATGAGCCCAGTCTAGCATGGACTAATTCTGGTTCTGACTATCCTTCAGATACTGAGATGATGTCTACTTCCCTCCCTGTGTGTGAGTAACAAGAGCATATCCCTAATGTGCCTCTTGCCCATTAAAGAACAAGCAAGTCTCTTATGTGGTCAAAGACTTATATTTGTTTGTGGAGAGGCTGGAAAAAGCTCTGATAAAGGTGACTGCTTCTGCAGGCAGGCAATGAAAGCTGGAGGTAATGGAAATTGGGAAGGACAAACCACACCTGTAATTTCTGGGGTGGGATGTTGGATCCCACCAGGTGGGGAGGATCACTGCACCCACAGGAAGCTGTGTGGGGATGCCCTTTGAGAAAATCTCCATAATGGAATCCCAAAAAGGAAAATGAAATTGGATTCAGGAAATTGAAAAGCATACACAGCTGCTTCAAAGAATCTTATACCTTAATTTCAGCATATCCTTGCAGTATCAGTTGTGGTACTGGGTCTGTCTGAACCCTTCATTTCCCTGTTGCAGTGGTTTGCTCCCCCAGTCAGCTCATTTTTGATCTTTTTTTTTGAGCTGGGAAAGCCTTTTTAATTTTTTTTATAGCGCTTAATAATCATGTATGTTCAGTCCCCTAGGTGGTATGTTAATTCTTTTCTTTCATCTACTTAATTAGAAGATTTTGTTCTGCATAAAATATATGAGGCAGCTGGAGCAGGGTCTTATGAACTGGTAAGCATCCAATAGCTATATTAAGCAGTTTCTTAAGGCTTTGAAATTGTCTTCAGATGGTAGCTGTTGACAAACCCTGAAGTGAAGCGCTACTTGAATATTCACATTAAAACCACCATTGCAGTTAAGTTAGCGATGCATGATTAATTGCCTTAAAAGCAATGGATTCATATGGAGTAAAATGCCCCTATGAAAATCAATAACATGACTACCATTAGCAAGAGCATTACTTTGAAGATATTAAGGGCCACAAATCAAATTTGTTAGCTGAAGAGCAACAGTGGCTATATGTACAAACAAAAGGCAGTTGTGTCAGCAGCACAGCATGTGGGGTTTATGGTTCTTTCACATATTCTCTCTCTTCTCTTAACAGTCACAGCAGTGGGATAGCATGGTAGTTACTTAAGGCAAATAACAGAGACAAAGGTGCTACTTTGCTTCCCCCACCAGGTTTGGCAAGAACCTCTTAGTCCCTGGCACATGCAGGTGTGCAGACTCGATGCTGTCACCCAAGACTGGCTCCCTGCTCTTTGCCATCCACATTCACACCCATTTTACCTGGTGTTGTCAGCCTGGGCCAGTCCCACCACTGACACATGGGCAACCCCAGTTTCACAAGGGTTTTGCTCATCTGTCCAAAAAATTCAAAGGATTTTTTTTTTTTTAGTATATAAGCATTAGAAAACCTGCTCCTCTCTTCTTGTATCCCCTCAAAATCCCTTTGATGCTGTTGCATAAAAGCCTCCTCAGGACAGAAAGTTGATTCCATAGGCAAATGAAATACTGTATTGTGGTCATGTTTACAGTGATACATGGGGAAATGATTCAGATTTCAGAGTCTTCCTAGGGTATGTGCCCAGAATGATAAAAATAAAACAACCAAACAAAAAACCCACTCCACTTGGGTGCATTCTTGTGTTTTTCACTCACAAAAAAATGCTGAATGCCTGATTCTGTGTATCACTGCAAGAAGTAGAAAGCTGCCTGTCAGAAGGGGGACTATCCTCTTCGCCCAAAGCTGACATAAATGATGACAAGAATTTTAACTTGGAAAAGAGGGAGCTGGATGGAAGGGACTTCCTTTATCTCCATGCCTGAGGATCTAATGTAAAAAAAGGGAAGAATCAAGTAAACAATATTATGACAATCAATAATGGAAATACAGAAGATGAGGGGCTGGACAATATGAAGAGTAAAAGTGCTAATACTAAGGAGAACAGGGGGAACAAACTGCTTCAGCATTGACCTAAGTATAAAATAACCTAAGACATAAAGCAATCATTACTCTTTAAGGAACAGAATAAAATATTGATGCTCTTCTTAAAAAATTAGGAAATACCTAATTAAGTAAATTTTCAATTAACATGGTAAAACACATCTGCTATAGAAATATTAAGTTGGGATGGAGGTTCATGAATGGTCCTTAAAACTAATAGTAAGAGGGTTTTTCTGAAGTTTGTGGGTGACAAGGTGGGAGTCATCCTCAATATGAGAAGATGAGGATATTAGGCAGAAGAAAATGCCTGTCCCAAAGAGTCAAACAGTGTGATAAACATCAGTGAAATTGAGGGCAATGTCATTTAAAGACTAGTGTGGAGGATTTGCAATGAAAAAAATGGGAATTTGTCAGCTGGAAATGGAAATGAGTAGAAAGCACTGGGTCACTGAGCCAGTCAGGATGAATATTGTCATCAATGTGTTCCAACCATGAAGGACAAACCCAGGCTGAGGATATCCCTGATGATTTGTTTCCAGTGGAGTGGAAGTAGTTCAGGCTGGTGGCATCCCCATTCATGAAGGCTGGAGGAGCTGCAGAGGACAGCCCCTGGGAAGAATGTAGTAGGGAAAAGCAAGGGCTTGGTTTAGTCTTTCTGAAACTGCAAAGAGAAGTAATTATTCTCTGCAAGCAAATAATGATGCTAAATTCTGAAGAAACAGGAAAAGAAAAGCTATTTAAGTCAAAGAATATAATTCACATAGAAACAACTGTAAATACGCTTATGCAGGAATTCATAAATTATTTTTCCTTATCAGTGTACTGAGGATCTGGAAGAGGATAGTGGTGATATAAAACCTGATCATCATTAAAACAAAGTTCTGTTAGTTCATGAAATATTTTGACCAGCATATTTGGCAAATTACTGGTATTTCAGGCTCAGGAGCTCCTTTCCAGGCTTATATTCCTCTGACTGGCACTGCATAGGAATAGATGGAGAGTCTCATATCCCAGAAGAGTCAATGCTGGTCTGTAACATCAGGTCTAGGCTTTTTAAAAAACAGCCATCCTGGTCTTCTTCCTTGGAGCTGGGTTTGCTGTGGGAATTGGAAGAGAAGCAAAATCAGTTCAATCTCATTTATCCAGAACCCAGCTGCTGTTTATCCCTCTGAGACAAGTGCCAAGCACCCCTCCTCCAGAGCTGCAATAGTCTGGTACCTTTGTCCTCTGCTGAGTCTCCATGCTGCAAGTAGCTAGTGGGCTTTCTGTGGAGCATGTGCTATGCAAAGCATCCCAGCACATCAAACATCCCAGAAATAACCCAATAAAATTGTCCAGGAGCTAGGTGCAAAATTCAGATTTGGAATCTCCTCTCCCTCACTGCTGGATCTCCCCATTCCAGAGTCAGCTCCCTTGGCAACACTGGAGCTTGGCTGGCCCAGCATTCAACTGCTGGGAGAGGGAAGAAATCATAGACCCCGCCTGTGCTGCAAGTGCCTGTGCTTCCCTCTGCAGGACAGTATCACCTCAGACTGCCATAATTCATGTTGGACTTCTTGCACCTTGGGAGTGTAGAGACAGGCAGGCTGCACTCTGCTGCAGACATCCCTTCTGCCTTCCCAAGCAACACTGGGAGGCACTCTGCCCTTCAGCCCCAACTCATGCCACTGCCACTCATTAACAAAACCTGCCCCACTATTTAGTTGTCCTGCTTTCAGTGACATAAGTGAAGCAGGAAAGAGATTTCAAATTATGGTGGAGTGGTTTGTTTTGAAGTATTCTGAATTAATTCAGGAAGTGCAGCCATCAGGCTGGCAGTGATGCTGCAGCACTGTGCTTCTGAGCACCTTTTTTGAAAAAAATACCCAGTCATTACCAAATCCTGGTGAGGAGGGAGAGAAGACAGATTTAATACATTTTTTTGTCTTCTAAAAAAAGTGTGATTCGTTATCTGAAGGCAGTAATTCTAACCAGTGTTATTGGTATGCGGCACACAGGGATCTTAGTGCTAGCACATCTTTATTAATGTTGTTATAAAAGCTTCTACTGGGATCCTAGTTATCAAATGACTCTGACAGCAATTCATCCACAAAGCCCTGTGTTTTAATTTCTCACTATCTGAAAAGAAATGGGCTGGGTGGGTGGAAAGACTCCTATTTTCAGCTGCTTTGTCCTTTGCTTTAAAGCCTGGCACATTGCAAGCGTAAAGGAGGAACATGTAGGATTACAGCTGGAGGAACGCATCTTTGAAAAATAAATATCCTGCCATAAAAAGCATGCTACAAAGTGACAGGTACCATCTATTGATATAATGGAGTCTTTGATTCCCATAGTACCAGCCATTATAAGAAGCTGTACACAAGGCTGTGAGCCAGAGCCTTGAAAACCTCGTTGAATAGCAGCAGAGCCACAAATAGCAGCAAGGGATTTAATGGTAAAACACTTTACAAAGATTTTGCTGTGTGCACTGTGAAACAATAGAGACTTAATGAATTACTGGAACCAACAAATGTTTCCTTTGATACAAATCAGAGACTGATCAGGGAAGCAGCTAATTTCTAGGACTTATTCCCCTCTTCAGTTCACTCTTTAGTCATGGTTAAAAATAATTGCACAGGAGGTCCAGACCCAGCAGAATTTGTGAGCAAAAATGATCAGCTAATCTAAGTAAGTAAAAAACTCCCAAATTTTTAATAATTTCTCATGGCAAGGCTCAAAGCTTTTTCATATGCATAATGTTACAGTAGAGTATCATGTGAATGTAGCAAAGTGAGTGCTGAGTGAATTATGCATGAGCTGGAAGTGGAAATGGGGAATGGTCTTGGTGGTTCTCAAAAAACATAGGCACGTGTTTGTCTGAACTTTCCTTCCTCAGCTCAGTGCTTTGCATTTGTCCAGGCAAATCTGTCCTCGTATCTCTTTTATCAAATCCTGGAAGGACAATGGATTTTCTAGATTATAGCTTTGGGGGCCAAGCCTCTCCCACATGGATCTTTTTGTGTGGCTAGAAAATGCATTTTCAGCAACACTGTGGTGTGATGGCCCTTGTTTCTGAAGAAGATGTATTGTTGCTTGCCTGCATCCTGGGAGGGTAATTCCCTTTTATTAAAGATGCAGGATGATGCAATCTTTCAAAAGGCCCCTCTCCTATTTAGAGGTGAAGGAGGTAGTAAGTTGTGGGTTGTGTGAGATTGGCTCTAATTGCATGACCAACACATAAAACATATCTGCCAGGATGTTTTTTCCAAACAGAAATTTTTCCTCACACTGTCCTGTCCCAAACCTTTTTCCTTTCCAAAATGATACTAAACCCTCTAAGTTTTCTCTGTTGCAAATACAAAGTCTTTTAAATTATGTTGTAATAAATTATGGGGATTTTGTGGCTTTGGTTTGATAAGAACAAGATGTAAGTGTCAGGACTGAGGCCAAGCTGGGATCCTGTCACCGTGTTAGTTATAAACGTATATGCGTCTGTGCCAGCTTTTGCCACTTAGGTCAAGAAGCTTCTGCTGGCAATTCCTCTAGGAGGCAGGTGTGTAATCCAGGAACTGTCATGACTTAACCCTGTAAAAAAGCTTGTCAAAGCTGACTCAGGATTCTACACAAACAAACAGTTTTGGAGTTGCTGTTTGATTGTCCCTGGTGTTCTCTTCTTTCACCTAGCTCTGTGTGAAGCCAAGGTTTCTGCTGAGGTTTGGCACTGACACTTCTGCCGAGGGTGACAGGAAACCAAAGCATTCACAGTATGCCTTGTCTGGGCACAGGAGAGAGGAGTGTGGGATCCCTTCCAGCCTCCTCTTCCTGCTGGCTCCTCTCCTAGATCCTTTCACAGAATCACAAAATAGGTTGTGTTGGAAGAGACTACAGTGGGTCACCTGGTCCAACTTTTCTGCTCAGGCAGGGTCATCCTTGAGCACATGGCACAGGATTATGTCCAGGTCTCGAATAGCTCCAGTGAGGGAGATTCCATATCCTCTCTGGGCAGTCTGTGCCAGTGCAAAGTCACCTGCACAACAAAGAAATTCTTCCTCATATGTAGGTGTAACTTCACGTGCATCAGTTTCTGCCCGTTGCCTCCTGTCCTATTGCTTGGCACCACTGGGATGAGCCTGGAAACCTCCTTTTGACACCCTCCCTTCAGATATTTATTATAGACAGTGATGAGGTACTCTATTCTCAAGGACAAACAGGCCCAGCTCCCTCAGCCTGTCCTTGTAAGAGATGCTCCAATCCCTTAATCATCTTTGTTGCCCTCCACTGTACCTGCTCCAGGAGCTCCATGTCTCTCTTGCACTGAGGAGCCCAGAACTGGACACAGCAGTCCAGATGTGCCTCACTTGGGCTGAGTAGAGGGTTAAGATCACCTCCCTTGATCTGATGGCAATGCTTTTCCTAATGCACCCCGGACACCATTGGCCTTCTTGGCCACAAGGGCACTGCTGGCTCATGGAGAGCTTGTTGTCCATCAGGATCTGCAGATCCTTCTCTGCAAAGCAAATAGAACTTCAATAAAACTTCATAATGAATATGGATTCCATTTCAGCCCTATATCCATCCCATAGGGGGATTGAGAAGCCCCTGGGTGGGTGGGTTTGTGTTCAGGGTGAGACCAGCCCAGGTGCAGAGTCTGGAGAGCAGTGCTCCTTGGAGAAGGATTTTAGCTTGGAGGGCTGTGGCTCATGTGTCCTGAATGGCACTAAGCATATTCCCAGAATTTAACAACCTAAGAAATAATTACTGGCTGTCTGCAGACCCCCAGCAACTCCAAATGGCTGAGGAAGCAAATAAGGACTAAAGGGCAGTAACACCACAACTGTTTTGTTCAACAGCTCTCTACAATTGAATCCCCCTGTACAAAGGGAAGGCAAGAAAACTGGAAATGAGCTAGTGAGTGAGGATCCCTGCAGTGAGCCATGCTTTAGAAATCACATGCAGCCAGTGACTATGGAAACCTTACACTATCCTAACAAGAATAAATAATTTAGGAAAGACCCATATTAAAGACTGAATTTCTCTCCTGGGCTCAGACAGATAGATGGACTTCTTCCCTTGGGTAGATAATTTCTGTCTTGTTTAACAAAGTGCAGCTCCATCCAGCATTTCAGCAAGAAGTAGCACCAGACGCACAGAGCTTTTCCTCTTTTCACCAGCCGGTGCTTCACCCACACAAAATAAAGATAATATTGAATTAACCTCATCTGTAGTAGAGCATGTGCAAGCAAGCATGCTTTAGCTGCCTAGCTAGAGAAAAATGAAGGGTTTTTTTCAGGATAAAAATATATCTAGTAAAACAAGTGCACTGGCTTGTGCCTTGCTGCTGGTTACATGGCAGCCCAGCTGAAGCCCCTCCTGCCGTTGCTGCTGCCTCTGGCTGAACTTGAGAGGGATGAGGATGGGCACTGAGGCATTGCTGAGTGCCTCTGTGCCTGCACAGCCCCCCTTGCCAGGGCTCTGCTCCTGGTGCCAAAGGACAGTTGTAATGGGGAAGGGGAGAAGAGGCTGCTGCCCTCAGGGGGTTAATATGTTAATGTTTCATCCCTTGTGGAGGGCTGGGCAGAGGCCAATGCCCACTATGTGTTATCACTAAGGGATAACAGAACACCACCAGCAGTGCAGTTTCTTTCCCAAAGATTCTGTCTTACATGCTCCTTTTCTGCAGCTGAATTGTTTTTCTTGGACTACATGCATTAGTAGCTTCGGTGTGTGCTGCCAAATGAAGAGACTGGGGAAAAAAACCCTGTGAATGCTGAGCAATCCATCTTAAAAAGCCACCTGCATGTAGGAAATAAGGGATCCAGGGGTCCCTGAAAGCTAAATTTTGCCAAAGGAGAAGGAAACATGTAGAGTTTCAGCAAGTTCTTGCCTCTGTCCTGGTTATCTTCTTTTCTCTTTACTTGAAATGCCTCTTATATCCCTTTCCATCTGCCCTTTTCTATAATTTTCAATCTCCCCTTCACATTTGCATTCTTAAAATAACAACCATAGTAATAATAAAAGTGAAAACGAGAGGAAGAAAGATAGTTCTGGAAGGAGGGTGCATTTGACTGATCCTGTAGCTCATTTACATGTTCTGCACTGCTCTGGGCTTCTCCAGCTGGATGCTTGCTGGAAGAGGATGCTGGTAGCACTGGCCAGCTGCACTGAATTATCCCCTTTTCTAGGTTTTAAGGCACTGCTGTAGTAAGAGCAGAGGTGCTGTTTTATGTATTACCTCCCTCCCATTTCCAGCACACCCCATCCCAAAGGTTCTGCTTCCATTCCTCTGTGAAGTTAAATCCACAATGATCCTCATTGGACAAAAACCATGGCATTATTCAGGCCCCTGGGAAAGCAAGGAAGGGAGCAGAGGCACTGGGGGTTAAACAAATGGTGGTGGCAGGAAGGCAGTGGGAACATGGAGAGTAGAAGGTTCATGGCCTTGGGGTCTGGTTTCTGCAGGCCATTTTTAGGTAAGGTCTCAGGCTGTTTAAATGGGAGCAGCTGTCAGACAGTTTCTCATCCCAGAGGTTTGCCTGTAATGTTGGACTGCATTCCTTGATTAGAAAGTCCATTGCTGTGAAGGGACTAACTGGGAGCTTACATTGCATTTTTATTGCCTGCAAAAAGCTGTTAAAACATTTCCTCCCGCAATTCCAGTTTGTTCAAAATTTTCAATACTCTCTCTTGAAGTAGATTAAACTGCAGATAGAGTCCTTAAAAATCAAACATTGGGTAGTTTCCAAAGAGCTATAAAGCTAAGGTTGCAGGATGATAACAGTCATTTGTAAAAGTAAATATGATAAAATGAACAGCTGCTTGCATGAAGTAGCACCACAGACTTCCTAATGACTAGATCAGTTCATTTGGGGTTTCAAAATAATTTGAGTTCTGCTTGTCTGAGTGCTGTTAATTGATCAGAAAGTAAAGCTGATCACTGCTTGTTTTTCCCATGACATATATGCTTTAATAAATTATTGCTTGCAACTCTTGCAGTGTTACTCATTATTGACTTCAGATACATCAGCTCGATGGATGGAAAAGACTGCTTACCAGAACCATTATTATCATTCTGAGGTTTTCTGAGGTTCTCTGCAGGACCTTTCCTCTATAACAAACTCCCATCAATGACCCAGCAGTTTTCAGAAAACTGCCAAAATGTTTTTCATTATAATATGTTGCAGGGAGTGTTTCCTAACAGAATTTTAGTGTGTTAAATGCTTTTGTTTGGCGATAGGTAACTAATAAATATATATCATTGGACTTCAGCAGCTGGTAAAGGCTTATTGCATTCCTAAAAATAGCACACACTTGTAGGAAACATTAGCATGTCTGAAATTATTAACTTCTGCTTTCTGGACTTTTTTTAGCAACTCTGCTCTTGTGGCAGCCTCCAGAGAGAAGGCACTTGACTTAGGAAACACTCTCTTCTTGGAAGAGTTCTCATACAAGTTTGGAAAACTTGCAGAAAACACATTTTTCTAAACTTCAATGACACTCGAGAAACTGTTGGATGGAAGACTGGGGGAGGATGGAATGAAACAGGGACAAGGAGAAAGGAAAAAGAAAAAGAGGCACTTAAAAAGAGAGGTAGGGAGAAAACTGCTGAAAAGGAAATGAGATAAGAAAATATGAAAGGAAAGCAGAAGAAGATGAAAAAATAAGTAGCACATATGTTTATTTTATAGGAAGTTGGCTGACAGGCTGAATTTCTGGTCTGGTCAGGGAATAAAAATTATGGTGGGATGTGGATGAAAAGTGAATAGCAAATATCCTAAATTAAGAACTCAAGAGACTGAAATCTGTTTGTAAAACTGTTTCAGAACAACAAAATACCATATTTTAAGACTGAAGTTTGTTGACAAATAATTTGCAAGCAGAAAGCAGGCTAAATGTCTTGCATAAGAAAGGACTAGAAAATACTTGCTCAGAAACATTGATGAAGTGAAAGACCATGTTCTTTTATCAAACCTCCTCATTTTGCATTTCATTTGAAATAATGAGATAAATAACTTTGTGCCATTAAAAACTATATTAGATTTTCCTTTCCTGAAAGCAACCATACAGATCTTTTTGTGGCTGGTGCTGATTTATATGATCTCTGTAAACTTCTGGCATGACAAATAGTAAATTTATTTTTCAGGGGTGACTTCAGCTCCACTTGTGATGGGAAGAGAGGATTGGGTAATAAGGGGAAAGGCTGTGTGGAAATGAGGGTTGGTACCTGGCAGGTTTGGGCAGTACCACTGTGAGGCTTATTGACCTTATACTCACTGGAAACATGACATCTTGGAGGCACCATACAACTACTGTAACATTTCTTCAGAAGACATGGTCTTTCCAAAGTGCATCAGCAGAATTATTGTGATTTTCTAATAAGAGAGGATGTTTGAAGAGAAAAGAGGAGGAGTATTTTATTTGATAGCAATATCAATCCTGAAACAAGTTGACTCTGCTGTTATCATCCTGGCATGAAAAGAAGCATCTTTCAGAGTCCTGACAAAAAGAAAAAGTCCTGAGTTTAAAATTGGCTATTTTTGTTATTCAAAATTTATCAGAGGGAATCCTAAAACCAGCAGAATTTATCAGGACACTGAATTTACCCATTGATGCATTTGTGGTCAGGCAGGTGGTGTTACAGGGAGCTGGGGAGCTGGTGACATTGGGACCAAGCCAGCAGTGGGGACTGAACCAGGGGCCAGTCTGTCCCATACCTGGGTGCAGCCCAGCCATGGCACTGTGGGGTGGCTCAGCCCTCTGGTGTATGATAGTATCTGAATTTGGGAGGGGAAAAACTGCCCCATGGAGCTCATCCAAAAGGATACTGCAACCTTAATACCTCAGAAACTCTTATCTATTGTTTGTCTGTTGTCTCTTATCTTTCACCATACCGTTCTAAGCACCATTCTTAATGGTAAGACAGTGCTAGGCTTTCCTACACCGGATATAGATTCAGTGCAGCAGGGTGGAATTTTTACCCTAAAATTAATCTGGGATAATTCCTGGGCCTCTCTCATTGAAAACCTCTTTCCCTGATTTCAGCCCATTTTTATTCTATCAGCTTCAAGTGCAGTCCTGACTGGCATCACTTGCTCTAGAGCAGAAATGCATCCCTCGTTTCTAACAGAATGGTCTCCATATTTCATCTTAAAGTCTTCTACTAGGAAACTGATTGCTTGCATGATAGCCCTCTGATTTATAAAATCTGTGAGAAGGGGTATCTGTCAGAACAGATCTGTGGATTTTTTCTAATCTATAAATCAAGCAAAGCAGTGAGGAGGTGAGGAAAAGCTTTGACTCAGCATGCTGTTTCCACAGAAATAGAAAAATTCAACACTATAAACCACAAACTGATCTAGTATGTGCTGTGTGCCAGGCTTTGTTACAAGGTGGGTTAGATCTCCTATACATCTCTGGATCATGATAGAGACAGGTAACCACTCTGCTGTACTTCAGACAGGTTTGACATGTCAGTGGGGAGAAGGCAGCTAAAATAACAGCAATCTGCTTTAAACACATCTGTGGTGCCACCCAGATCAAGGGTATATGCAGAGCAAATAGTGATGGTGTTTAACTGGTTAACTTTTGTGAAGGTCTTCATGTCTTTGCAAGAAACTGTAGGAAGAGCAGAGGCACTCAGAGAGGAGGCAGCAGTATTGGTCCAGTAAGGGAAGCTCTGACTCAGTATTATCAAGAAAATAAGTGAAAAAAACAGCAGGAGGGTGATCATTAACTGCCAGGGCATTCATTGCATTACTTTAGAGCTCACAGAAACAGAATTTATGTTTTGGTGAGGAAACAAAATTACATTGAAGCCATCTGACTCTATCACAATATTTTCCCATTGATGACGTTAAACTGCAGTCTGGAGTCTGATTGGTTGAGCAAGTTGTAAGAGCTCAAAAGGTCAAAAACATAAACAGAGTGTGAAGTGAAGAAGTAATGAGAATCAGATATCCTGGATTCCCACCATTTGCAGGATATTGCAGCTCATGGGTGGTGTAAAGCACTGCTGAAGTCACAAAAACAGAGAACTGGTGAAGTTGGAAGGGGCCTCTGACAATAGGCCCCTTGTCCAACCTTCTGCTCATGCAGGACCACCTAGAGCCAATTTCCCAGGACTGTGTCCAGAATTTCCAAGGAGACTTGTCAATCTCTCTGGGCAACCTGTGCCAGTGCTTGGCCACTCTCACAGAGAAAAACTGTTCCGTGATGTTCAGGTGGAATCGCCAGTGTTTTGGGCCTTTTGCCTCACCCAGCACCACTGGAAAGAGCTGCCTCTGAGCTCTTTGCACCCTCCCTTCAGATACTCATACACATTGATGAGATTCTCCCTGAACTCTCTCCCCCAGGATGAACAGTCCCAACTGTGTCAGCTCTGTCTCATAACAGAGAGGATTCAGTCCTTTAGTGACCATTTGTTGGACCCTCTCCAGGGTGTGCATGTCCCTTGTGTACTGGGCAGCCCAAAACTGGGCACAGCACTCCAAGTGGCAGAGGGGAAGGATCACCTCTCTTAACCTCCTAATGCAGTCCAGGATATCATTAGCTGTCTTTGCAGCAAGGGCATGCTGCTCTTTGTTTGGTGCCCACCACCTGCCACTGATCCCCCTTTGTTCTGCAAAGCTGACTCTATCATAAAAGAGAGAAAGGCAATGCTGAGTGGCCAACACCAGGCAGGTGGTGGTCACTTACTGCTGCAGAAGCACCAGCACTGCAGTAAGGGCTAACATGGACAGGCTGCCATCTGCTGCACTGCAAGGTAGGGACCTAAATTCAATGTGTCTGAAAAATGAGTTCTAGTTCGAGGATTGCATGTCACAGTAGTGTAACAGTGTGCTCCAGGAAGAATTTCCTTTCTGCCTCTTGCAGGCATTAATTTCATGCATGGAAATCAAGGGCCTGCCTGAACAGGAGAAGAGATGGAATTGTGATTTAGCCAGAGCCTGTGCTCCATTATTACCATATGTTCTATTATTACCAAAATATAGTGCCTGCTCTGGAGTCAAAACTGTTTCTGTGCATCTGGATGGAGGCAAATAATCAGAGGAGAAAGAAGAGCTATATAGCTATTTTTTAAAATTCTGTGAATATTGTTTTTTCAGAAAGAATTCTTAAACCTGTAACATTTTATATTCGTGAAAAGATTACCAACAACATGTAACTGAGATATATAAAATCTTAATCACTTTATCATTTATAAATATGATTTGAGATTTTCATTACACAAAAATTCATAAAATACGGGTGAATAGTTTATCACTTATATGATCCAGCCAGAAATGAAGATTTCAAAGTGAATTGTAAAACCTAATTTTATTTGGACTTTTTAAACAACAAGAAACATTTACCATATGATCCTGGTAAATTCTTCCTGATATTCCAAAACACAGACAAACTGAGTATGACCAATTGGATTGGGGAATACTAAATCTGAGGGAGGAGAGGGGAAATACTGACACTGGCCCCAAGTTAGTGTGAGGGTTAGTGTTCAGGGAACCACCAAGGCTACAGCTCCAGGGGCTGGAAAGGTTCTCAAGGAGAGCACGGCACTGCACAGACACTGATCTCCACTTCCATCCAAACTCAGCCGCCCATGGCACTTGGGGCTTCAGCCTGAAAATTCAGGTTAGGGGTAAGGTTGTAAGGTTAGGATTCAGAGAACCACAAAACCCCCATCTCTGGGAACACTGGGCCTGGAAAAGGTACAACATGGAGAGCATGGTACTGTACCAACATTTATCTCTCCACATCTTTCTCTTCTAGGCCACCCATGGAGCCTCAGCATCTCTCTGAAGCTGCCATTAGGGTTTAGGGTCCAGGTGGAAGGAGGGAGCCATCTGCCTAGCAAAGGGTGCATCTTTATTGTGTGAGCTTCTGCAGGCAGACAGTGGTGGCTTTGATGTGTCACTGTCTGTTCCCAGACAGATAGTCTACCAACTTACAGAAGCAATCTGCAGAATATCAAACAGAAGAGACAACCTAATGGCTTTCCTTCACTTCATCAAAGTCTTTGGTATGATCTGGTTAGGCTTGCTGGAAAGGGAAGTGTATTTGACATATTAACAATTTTTTTCTTGATAGCATGTGTGGTATAAACAAGGTGCACATAGCACAGCCAGCTTTCAAACCATTACTGGTCTGACTAGAACTTGATTACCAAAATACAATTTTAACCTAAAAGATAAGGAGGAGGCTTTGCAATGGCTCTGTGTTTCATAAGTGTATGACTGTAGTGTATTTATCCAGATTTTCAATCTGATGAACATGTTTCTTGTTGAAGTTGACATTTACTCTTAAGAGATCCCAAGAAAGCTCCTTTAGAGACACAAAGGGAGAGGAGTGGGGGCAGTGGGTGCTACTCCAGACCATGGTGGGACTCCTCACTAGCCCTTCTTGAAAGGGGATGTGACCTTCTTGTGAAGCCTTTGTCTCTTACCAAGGCAGGAAACCAAGCAGATTTTAGGTGGAAGTTGGTTCTGGCTGAAGACTGGGGAGGCTGAACCCCAGGAGTCATTGCTAGTACCAGTAACCATGGATATTTACATCCTCTCTCATGTGTGTTCTTTCCCTAGCTGCTGTGCCTCCTTGAATTTCATTTGCAACACTGTAGATCCCATTTCATTGTCTTTGGGAAAGCCTGTGGCCCAGGTCCTCTGGGATGCACAGAGACTACTTGATTTGTGACCTGACCTTGCATGCTGCTTCTTATGAAGAAGAAAGGCTGCAAAGGGGTGTGCTTGAAAAGAATTCTTGGATTTTTGCATTGCATAGGGATCCAAGTAGTGTGGATTCTCAGTAGGGTTTGACTGACCACATTCATGGCAGCCCCCAAGGTGTGTGGTGGAGATGAGTCCTCTCATCTTAGTAACTTATGACTTGGTAAGTCCCCAAGGTACTGCAGAGGGAGAAGGGAAATCCTGCTTCAAGAGGCAAAAGAAATGTATCTGTATGAACTGTTTTTAATTTGCTTCCCTTAGGCCTTTATAGCACAAAAGGAAATGCTCATTTAAGCACATAATATTTATAGGAAGATTGCAAAGTCTATTAAATACTTTCTGTGCTAAATTAAGATGGACCAAAGTGCAGTGTCAATTTTTTTCTGGATTTTATACTTAATTAATTCTTTATTTGTCTGTTTATTTCTGTTTCTTGAATGTTCACTGAGTGCATTAGGAAACTGCATGAAATGTATTAGCTGCAAATATCCATCTCTGACAAAATGTTATGATATCAATTCATAGCTTCCCCCTTTACTGGAACTGAGACATCTCTCATTTTCCTCACAGAATAAGTAAATAAGGAGCAAAAATAAAGAAAATAATATTTAATACATTTCATCTAAATTCAGCTGTGTGAAACTATTCATATAATTAGGTGCACAGTCAAGCACACATCTAAACTTAGGCCTAGAAAATATGTGCACTCCAAAACTCTCCCAAACCTGGTGCTGTCTTTGCAGCCTGTCTGGTGCCCAGCTTCTGTCCCTTCCTTTGTTCTGCCTTCCCCCCAGGAACTTCTCACAGATATGAAGGCTCATGTGCTCCTGTCCTGAATTACACCCCAGCCTGTTGAGTCAGAAACCCAGGATTCTCAGCATCTTGGTGGGTAATGTCCATTTGCATTGGGTAAATACTGTCTCAAAACATTTTCTCCAGTATGATTTTTCATGTTTGAAGTGGACTCAGTCATCATGTACAGGACTTTCTCTAAGGTGGGATTAGACATGAAAAGGAGTGAATGTGAACTGGAGGGCCATATTAAAAATTTGTGGGCCTGAAAATAATTCCAAGAAGATTTAGAAATTGGAAATACCCCCTATATCTACCACAAGGATGCAATCTGAGCTGAGAGAAGGTTTCTTTAAAGTAGGAAACAATGATGAACTACATCTTTACCAAATGCTACTATTATTTTTCCATGTTGAAATGCCATGTTGTCTCCCAACAAGAATGACTGATAAAAAAAATGTGGGATTTATTTTTGTCTCCAGTTTTGAAACACATCAACTCTGGACCCATTCTCTCCTTTTTAAACTTCTGTGTGTGTGGGCTTGCTATTTAAAAGGAGGTGAATGGATTAAACTTGGCACTTATTTCCCATTTGTCACGCCTGCTGCTTTGAGAAATACTATTTCCCTGCAGTTTTGAAAAAGCTCTCTCTGATTTAAGGGGATACTATTTTGTTTCTTTAACTGCAATTTCCACTGACTCCTTTTATTCTCTAGTGTGTGGAAGATAATCAGCATTTTGTAAGAAGAGATCAGCATTTTACACAATTAGACAAGGTCTTGGCTCATCAAGAAGGTGGAGGTCCCAAACCTCTAGGCTTATACAGATATATTTTGAAGTATTTGGCTACTTCTTGTTGTGTATAACCCTTACTATATGCATAATAAGAATATATAAAAATTTGCACATTTAGAGGTTCCGAACTTCAATACTGCTTGTGTTAAGCACACCTAATCAAAAGCTACTATTTGACATCTTCTCTTTCTTCCTCTCCTCTCTTTCATAATTTGAAGGGTTTTTAAAAGTGAAATGTGCATTTCAGACAATGTTTCTTAAATTATGCGTGTATTGATGTTGCTTACATCCTCTTTTCCTGTTAGTTTCTGAATATTCAACTTAACTGCAAGTTTCCTGTTCCTCCTGTGCTGATGTTGCTTTTGCTTCCCAATCTCAATTGTAAACTATGTACCCTGGAAAACCTTTTCTTATAGTATGCACTGACATAAGTATCATAGATTTATAAATGAGTACCTGCCTACAAACTTACATGTTCATCAGTTTTGCTTTATCTGAGACATTTAAGTAGGTATTCAGAAATTCTGAATAACCCATATGACTTTGGGTAGATGGATGCCCTGAGGATGCATATCCAAATAGCTGTGCTTTTGCTTTTGCTGCCTCAAGCAAGTCACATAAAGAATCTTAATATTAATAATAAAGCAAAGTTAGAAATCAGTGTCAGGTCTCAGTGAGACCTTGTTGGGCAGCGAAGCCCTGCCATGACTTTCCTGAGGGCAGTCTCCTGAGCAACAGCAAGGTGAGTATGGCAGCACTGGCTTTGGAGGACACCAGGGATGGGCCACCAAGCTGAAGGCTGCTTGACAATCCAGGCATGGGGGGCCCTGATGGCATCCTCTGCATGCTGGGGACAGTGCTCTGCCACCCGGTTTGGGCTCTGCCTCTGCACCATCTGCCTCTGGCCCTGGGTGCTTTGCTGCAGGCAGGGCAGCCTCCCTTCCCAGGGGAACATCCCAACGTGAGCTGGTGTGTCCCTGTCCTGGGCCAGGCTGCCTGGCAGGGCACGCAGGAGGGGGCTCAGGTACAAGCCTGTTCTTGGGGCACAAACTTCCCACAAACACCAGCGCTTGGAGCATCTCCAGGTGGCTGCCATGCACCAGGTGCCCCACAAACACCAGGTGCCCCAAAAATGCTATAGCCATGTCCACCCCTAGGTTAAGCTGGGTGTGGGAAGCTCCACAGACATCCCCATCTATGGGACATGGATCCTGAAGCCAACTCTTTGGGAAAGTTTCTGCTTTGCCCTGGATCAGCAAGTTTCCCAGGTGTATGCAGCCAGCAGCTCTCAGCAACTTTCCCTAGTTTTAAAAGGATCCCAAACAAAAAATCTTTAATAATTTCCCTTCTCACTCTTCTGCTTATCAGCTGTCTCACACATCAATCCCTCCTGAACTTTTGTCCTCTATTTTTATCACATACAATATTTGTCTTGACTTATGTAGAGTGCAGGCTGTCTCAGGAAAGGAATGTGCTTTATCTGCTTGCAAGAAATGGCTGTGGAAATGTATGGCACCATATAAATGCTTTGTAATACTAATAACACAAAATGTGTGTGAAGTTTGTGTGGTTTATGGTTAATAGATTTCATGGTGACTAAGTTCTTTCTATCACTTGAGATGACAAACACCATTCTTAATGCTTTCAAAGCATCTCAATCCCCTCCTTCAGTTTCTTGCATTTTCATAGGAGGATAAGGCAATGCATCTTTTTTATTTTTATTTTTTTAATGTGGGAGGCCTGGGGGGAGGACAAATTGTTGCATCCAAGCTGAATGTATCAGCCGAAATCACCCAATAGCATTTTTAAATGTTAGTGATGAGAAAGATAGAAATCACAAGACAAAAAGCCTGAGGTCATGTTTTATTTATACCACTGTAAATCAGGAATCAATTTTCTAGTGAAAAATTGTCCAGCACAAAGTGTTATCAGACTTAGGCCCATAAAGACCTGAACTGTATGCAAAGCTTACAAAGGGCAATGAGGAAGAACAGGGAACTGTAGGAGAAAGAAAAGAAATATGAAATATCTATTGCAATAAAGATTGCTGGAAATAGACATAATCAGATCAATTAATTGGACCTGTATCTGTTGCAGGAGGGGAACTGTGCCTTTGGTATTGCCAAAGCATAACACAACCAAGAAAGTTATGGAGTTAAAAGAACTTACAGAAAGGATAGGCTAGAATAATCTTATGTTTGATGAAAGAATATTGGAGCTTTACATGCCACAGAAGACACCAACCAAAGTTGTGATAAGAAGGAGGGACACATTAAATTTAGCTTCCATTGGTTCTTAATAGGAACTTATGTGAAATTATCACACCTCCACAAGTTTTAGCAAATCACTGCCACAGGCTGCTTTTCAGTAATTTTTCTGCACAATAATTTCTGTATAATGCAGCAGTAATTGAAATAATTTCTCTGCTTACTGAAGTATCCTTACTCTTGTGTATTTTTCATAATTAAGAGACAGGCTGCCCATGTCAGTAGGTAGATGTCCTTTATAATACAGTTTAATATAACTTATATTCCCCTGCACAAAGCTGATAATGTAAAGGAAATGTGGAACATTTCTTTCAGAATATATCTTCTCTATGCCTCAATATCAAGAGCTTATTTTTCTAGTATTTTGTGCCAGAATTCATCAACTAGATGGTCAAAAATATGATGTTTAAATTTTATGTTTTACTCTTCCCAATGATTAGCTGTTGCTATATCCCTCATTTTGCCAGTAATTGTCCAAAAGCTCTGACTGACAGCACTAGAAATGTCAACTGCATATTTAAAATCACATTTATTGTAGGTAGAAAGTATGAAAATTTGCCTCCTAATCTATTCCATACCTGTTCAGATATCTGTTTCTCTCTTAAGGTACAGTTTCTCTGTTAAGGTGCAGTTTTCATTTTCCATCCATTGAGCCTTTGGCCACTTCTTGGAGTCAGCAAACAACAGAGCTTACATGAAACATTAAACTGAGACAGTAATCTAATTCTTCAACAGACAGTAGACATCTTTGCTACTGGCACTCTCAGAATCAGTGACTCTCTGGCAGGAGACACTAAGCTCAAAATACAGTCTTATTATCAGTCCCTTGAGCCAGACACTCCACTAACATTTTTTTATTAATTTATGTCTGCATTATGCTACTACTGCTAATTATAGGGTCTACAAATTGTGGTTTTACTATCACTTTGCCCCCTTTACTACCTTCAATTTTCAGCTTGTCCAGAACTCTTCCTGGCTCCTATTCTAAACTGGCTTTAAGACACTTTTCACATACAGGCTCAGATTTTCCATTTGTATAGGCAAAACTTCCTGGGCATTTTCCTGGTGTCAGATTTATTTGCCTGTAGCACCTGATACATCAGAAATGCAGAGGAAGATTTACATGGACACTTACTCTTGCATGCTTCCAATTAGTGTTTACAAACTGGGATTTTGCAGGGCTAATTAGATAATGAGTAAGACATACAGACATTTCAAACCAAGGATAAGATTGAAATTGAATGAATCATCTATGATTTCTTTTGGACCATGACTTTGAGAGTTCTTCATCCAAACTAATGCTTGGGAGTAAACAGAGAGTGCACCTCCCCGCAGCCAAATCTCTACCTGTAATAATTGAATAGATACTCTCTCTAAATATGCACCCGGTAGATAGACACACACCACAGCTCAAATAAATCAAGGGAAAGTAGAAAGCTGACGGGCTATCAGAAAACACAACATCAGTCTCCCAAGGGGTGTATTTGTAATAAACCTTTGCCTCAGGTGTTCCTGTCTATTGGGAAAGCAAATGGAGAATTCTGTTCATTCACTGCCAGCACAGAGGGAAACTTATCTTAATCTTGGTGTTTGGGAAGGTGTTGGGAAGGTGTTTTTATATACCAGTCTAATCCATTGTTGTCTCCCTGCTCCTACAGAGCAGCTTCTATCAATACATCATGCAGATTTTTTCCTCCTACAGCTCTGAAAGCAAGCTTCTGTGCACACTGCATGTTGATCTGAGGGGAATGACTGTTCCAGGAGGTTAGACATTTTAAAATGTTTTTTGACTTACTCTCATTCAGAGCAGTGGCAAATGTCTTTGGTCCCTGGGGAATTAAGGTAAAGCCCAGCATTTCTGGCAAAGACGTTAAGGATGTAGAAATTCAATGCATCATAAATTGTAAATTTTCCTCCAGTAATAATTTTTTTGGGAAATTACATACTGGGCCCATTCTTACATGTTTTACAGAACAGAAATGGCCCACTGTCCTCATCCAAATTGTACAGACAGGTGTCAGTACATGTAACAGCTTCAGTCCAAAGGGGGTGAATTATCACAGGGTAATAGAAAGAGTGTGAATGGGGTTTTTTAGCATAATTGCTACAATCAGATTTCCCCTAGCCCTGAGCAGGTTGCATATATACACATATTCCAACCTTTCATCACCCCTGGGTTTTGTCTATGATCCTCTGCCTGTGCTTTCTCCATGGTTTGGCTGCTCCCTGCAGAGCCCCTGCCTGCTCTTTGGGGCTCTAGGGACCCCACACTTCTCTGCTGCTCTGGTGCTGCTCTGGTGCTGCTCTGGAGCTGCTCTGGTGCTGCTTTGTGCAAAGTCTCTCTGCTGAGGAACCAGGCTCTCTGGTGCAGCACCCTAATTCTTATCATTCTGCCACAGCACAGTGTCGCTATCAAAGCAGGGATTTTCTGTGCCTAGCAAACTGTGGTCATTAGCTCTATCAATATACCAAAGCAAGCAAAAAGGGCAGAACTACAAAGAGTGTGTGTTTTTCTGTATCAGAGCATTATGATAAAATATGCATCCTCAGTTATTAGATAGCTCATGAATAAATATATTATTATGCTAAGCGTCACACACTTGCTCTGTTAAATGCAGTCTTCAAGTTATTGTTCTTAAGACCACGAGTTTCAAGTTATGTGATGGTTTTATGCAGAATCAGCTTAGAGGGAGAGGGAATTGCATGAGCAGCAAAAAAGTTTGCTCTCTGCTGGAGGTGCTGATTTGCATCTGTCCCTAAAGCAAAGCTGACCTCTGGGAAATAGGGATTTTCTTTTTGGTACGATCCCTGCAAGGAGAATTGCCTTGCATGCCTTCTGGCTTCTTCTTCTCAAGATCATGGATTTGTGTAAATAAAGCAAGTCAAACTATATCCACAGTGCAGTTTGCATTGTAATGTAGAAATACTTCAGTAAGCCTTAAAAAAACTAGCTCAGCTCCTGCAAGCTGTCTGCTGCAGTTTAATCTGGCTGTCAGCTCTGTAGAGCTCTGCTGTGGGTAACAAGCAGACCTGGCCTGGAGCTGAAATGCAGATTAAGCCAGGGCAAGAAGGAATGCTTCCAGGACTCGGGGTAGCATCGTGGTGCTTATCCTTGAAGAAAACTGCACCCCTGACATCTTCACTCCTTAGAGGCTGCCTGCATTGTGATTCTGGTCTGGAGCAAAGGCACAATGCCTCAGCACGAGACCTGAGACTTAGGGAGACTCAGCTGCATGTTAAGGTTCAGCTCTGTAAACTGTGCCTTCTTCCTTCCAGGCTGAGGAGCACTGGCACATCAAAACAAGAGGAGGCAAAGTGTATGTAAATAAAGTAGGACAAACTGGTGAATGCAGAGAGAAGGAATTTATGTGCAATCAAGACAACAACAAAAATTAAAAAGCCATATGAAACAGAGTACCTTTGATCAGGGTTCATGTTTTTCCATTTTTAAACACATGGTATTTTGGGTTTTCCTATGCTTTTGGAAGAACTGTAAAATTATTGTTATCATCTTTTGAGAAGTCCTGCTTAAAAATTCTCCTTTTCCTCTGCCTGGTATCAGGGCAGCAATTGGTATTGCTATTTTCTTGGATTGAATTATATGTTTACTGTCTGTACTAGCCTGAGGAGGCTTTGTGAGTTATTTGCAACAAAATGTGTAATTTCATACCTCTTAATTCTTTCCCTTTGGGGCTGGAAAAAGGTAACAACCATTTCTCCACACTATGATCAGCAGCCTCACAGGTGATGGGGAGACTGCTGTTCCCTGTGATCCCTAGTTCCCACAGTGGTCCTGCACAGTTTCCTTCTGAGGAAGACACGGGGTTTTCTGGGATTCTAACTCATACCCACATTTTTCTTTTGCATTTTATTTCTTCAGGTTCCTTGGGCCTCTGGCACTGGTTTCCAACTGGCCTGTATCCTTGTTTTCAGTTTTCTGTTGACTGAAACACAAGAGAGGACAACTTGTGCTTCCCTGCTGCTGCTCAGAAGTATAGCCATAGGTATAGGCACTGAATTCTCACTGTGCCCTGCTCACCAAGGCTGCTCCATGGGAAAGGCTCTGTGCCCAGCCTGCATGAGTGGCAGTTTTGTTTCTCAATTTCCCTTGAATTGGGGCAGAACAGATATTTCTTGTTATTTCTAAAAATTGCACTTATTCTGGGTTTTTGTTTTGTCTCTAACCTGTGGCCCAAGCAGCTAGTATTGGCTAGCTGAGCCCTAGCAGAAACAGAGGGAAGCAGCTCTTGGGTAACTGGGTTATATTTTTCCAAAAACACAACTAAATGCACTTTGCACAAAGGACTTGATTTCTTTTCCCCCAGTGTTACCAGTCCAGGATTTAATACATGCCCTGGTCTCTTGTCTTTGGCACATGCCATTAACTTAAGCAACTCCTTCTACATTTCTGTCCATCTAAGACTGATATAAAAGGTGGAAATAAAAATGTTCACATTTTCCTTAAAAAAAATTATAATACCTTAACCTTTGCCTTTCAGTTGCCTTCAACCCAAAATCTGCCTCCTTTTCAAGGTTTCTTCTTACATTGATAAAAATCTGGGAATATGCCACCCCAGACACCTGCTAAAAGCCTTAACCACCCTCTATATTCTCATCCTACAAAATCCATGTTTTGGCTGGGCCTAGACAGGTTTGGGGATTTTTTTTTAAGAAATCAGATTGATTTGAACATTGTTTGTCTCAAGTGTTGGCTCCACCGCATTTCTGTCGAGCATTTTACAACCATGTCTGTCTTTCCCAAATCCTCCCTAATTTGTATTCTATTTGTGTAAGAATTTTCCTACCCCAGAAAGTCAGAGCAGCCACCAGCCAGTCTACCCACCTGCCTCCAGCAGCACATTTTGCCAAAGGACTCAGGGATGCTGCATCATATTTTTCCACAGTGTGTATTGGAGAGCCCCTCACTATGCATATTTCAGTAACATGAAGAATATCTTAACATAGATGAATGCATAGAAGTGCAATTTCTCCGGAGTCTGGCTGCCCTCTTCCCCTCACCCTGTCGGTGCTCATACTCCTTTTAAAGCCCTATGCAGTCAGCCATACAGGGAAACAAAAAGATACAACCTGTACCTGCCAACTCTGGAGCTATTTTTGTGGCCCTTTATTTTCATGCCTCCAGGAAAGCATCACTGAACACCTCCAAGGGGTGGTGGTGCTGTCAGACATGCTCCGTTCAGCACTCTCCTCCTGTCACTTCCTCTGGAACCTCTGACCCCAGCTGATACACCTGGGCTTCATTATTCTCCAATTCAATGAGATCTCACTGTTTTCAGGCTAGACATTAGCTCATCCTTCCATGGTAGTTCAGCGAGGATGATGAAACACAGCAATTGTGAAGAGAAGAGGCAGCAGGGAGGTGTGCTCCTTCCCTTTGGTGTGTCCTGCCAGCTTCCAGCAGCTGGAGCTCAGTGACATTCTGGGCTGGAGTTTGTGTCTGAATTATGGTTGTATTTAACAGGCAGCAATAGGCAAATCCCCACCTGTTCTGCAGAGCAGGGACCATATGGATGTGGCTATAGGTTGCTATTCTATGCCACCCCCATCATTGCTGGGACGTGGCTTCAGGGTGAAGAAGAGCCGAGCTCACCCCTGGAAGTGTCATTTTGTTTCTCTCTCTTCCTCGAAGGGGTTGTGGGGGACCAGCACCTTCAGACCCTGCCCTCTCTCATCCCTGCCTGTGCCTTCCTGGAGAACACAGCTTCAAAAACAGCAAACTCTGTTGGTTGGAGAATGTGCCCACCGTCTTGTCTTTGTTCTGGTGGCTGTGAGGAACAAAGTTGAGGTAGTAAACCCCTTTTTCTGGGTCAAGCACCTTCTCTTTATGCATACCTATATTATAAATATTGATGCTGGCATGGCGCATTCTTGTTCCATTGCTGCTTGCTTTCAGTAATTGTTATCTCAGCCCAAGATCTCTGCTTTTGTTCTTCTCTGACAGGAAGGGAAGGACGAAAGGGGAGTGGCTTGTTTGGACCTGTAATTGGTTGATGTTAAACTACTTCACCATTCAGTCCTTTTTTAAGCAAATTTATATTTTTGGCTTCTAAAACAGGCCGTAGTGTTTAGTTCCACAGATATGCTGTGTACTTGTGAAAAAGAACTTCTGCTGGCATTAGTGCAGCTGCGTGAGCATTCCAATGGTGCTCTCTTATTGAGTGTGGTAATGGACACAGCACACTTTAACCGAGAGTCAGCCAGCAGGTCAAGGGAGCTGATCCTTCACCTCTGCTCAGAACTGCTGATGCTACACCTGGAATGCTGTGGCCAGTTCTGGGCTCCACGTTAGAAGGGAGGCATGGACAAACTGGAAAGAGTTGAATGAAATGTTATTAAGATGTTTAAGGGAGTGGAGCATCTGTGAGATAAAGAAGAGATGTGAGAACTGGGGCTGTACAACCTGGAGAAGGCTTGGGGAAAGCTCATTAAACCTCATGGAAGGGTACAGAAGACAGAGACAGAGTCTCGTGGAGAGTTCTTGGTAACAAGTCAGGAGGCAATGGTTACAAGCTGGAACATGGGATGTTCATCATGAGGGTGGTCAGACACGGGACCACGTTGCACAGTAAAGTTGGAGAGTCTCCATCCTTGGAGGTTTCAGCTCTTAGCTAAGAACTCCCTGAACAACATTGTCTATCTGGACCTGCTTTGATGAAGGACTTGGACTTGATGACCTTTAGAAATCTCTTCCAACCTAAACTATTCAGATTCTATGAATGATAATTTTCTTAAGTCCTCAACTATGTTCATGATTCCAGGAGTTCTTGGTTGTTTAACTGCTCCTCTTGTGGAAGTCACTTGGTACCTTCCTCTCCATTTTTGTATAATTTCTAGTTCTCCTTCTCTGAGATGGGTGATGTGCACCCAAAACTATGTTAGTCCTGGAAAAAAATTAATCCCTTTTTCCTCAAATCTTGAGCTGGTGCCGGTCTCTTTTTGGCACTGGCACTAACTGTTTATGATCAGTTTCAGCAACACATGGCTCACATAAAAAAATAAGACATGAAAACATGCAGAAAAAATCCAAGACCTCTTCCTTGAACATGCCCACAGCCTATTTTTGGAAGAACTCACAGCACATTAACCACCAGTCTTCAGTTTCGACCTCACTACTGCAAGAGGATGTGAAAATATTCTGCATGGAGACATCCATGTACAACTTTCTGGTGCTTTACAGCTCTGAATTCTTCCATCATCTTTCCCTTTCCCCGAGAAGCTGCACATCAGACCCATCACACACCTGCACACTTATAGGACTAATAAAGCACAATTCCCTGTCTCAAACACTGTCAAGGTCATAGAAGGAACTTGCCATCAGATAAACTACCAGAGTGACAACTTGAGATAAGCGCAGAAGGGAGGAACTTGTGACAGGAGAGCACGAATTCCAGGCCTGACAGAGGTGAGATCTGTCTAGCACCACCTGCTTAATGTATTTGGACAAACATTCCCACTGACTAAACTGTGGGGAAGGAAGCAACTACTTAAATGCATATCACCAGTCCCCAGGTTATGGGAATGCATCTGAGACCACCCTGTGGATGCCCAGAACATGGACTGTACAAAAGTGCTACCCCCAGAACAGCTTCAGGAAACCCACCACTGAGAAGCCCAGGGTATAGAAGGATAAATGAGATGCTTGTGGATCCATGGGTTGTGACTATCTTCTACTTGGTCTCCCTCCCTCTCTCCCTCCATGTTCTATTTCTTTTTACCTCTCTACCTCACATTTATTGTAAAAACAATCCCTATTGTTGACTGAGGCAAATGGTCTCTTTGCACCTTAATTCAGGCAGAGGCATCTCTCACTAATTGGATGCTAACAGCACTGGCAGTCATCAAGGGCTGTGTTAGGCTGGATGTTCACACTTGTTTCACCACTCAGAGGAACCATGGCATGTTCCCTGTCCTGTGAAGTCATTTTACCAGACATGCTCTTAAATGCCCTGTGAGCTCTCCATACATCTTACTGTGTTTCCTTTTCCCCATATATGTTGTATATAGGATACCAAGGGCAGAACATAAGGCTATCAAAGTGCAGATGTCTGCATGAATGTGTTCCCAGGCACAACAAATAGTCTGAGTTCCCAGGGGGGCACTGAAGGGCTCAGTACAGTGGGCTGCTCATGAGTGTTAAATGCCATTTGGGAACTCCTGTCACAGCCCACAAAGTGCATCCAGAAGCTCTGGTGTGAGGCATCACTGAAAGCTTGTGTTATTTTGAACAGCCTTATGCAGATGGACCAGATGCCCTGAGGCACCTCAGGTATTACTCAGTATTTGTGTCTTACCTACTATCTCTGGCTTTCTGGCTACATTGACTGCTTTTACTAGTGCCTTGTTCAGTCTTTCCACAGACAGGCACCAAGGGATGCTGGAGACTCATTGGCTTTGACTGGCAGTCCAGTGAGGATGCCTAGTGAGAAAATGCCATGTCCTGATGCATGAAGCATAGACAAATACCTTCCATTTCTTTCAGCTGTTCAAGAGTTATAGTTGGAGGAAAAATTTTTGTGCACATACTGATTTAAATCCTTCTGATACCATGCATCAATGAAGAATTAGGTCTTTTTACATATATTCAGCATTATATTTCAGATTCTTTAGCTCTGAGGTCTCCAGAGTAATGAAACCTTCCTCTTTTCTTACTTTTGCCTTATATAATAATAATATCCTTCAAGGTGGGAATCACATGGCAGATGTTCCTTCCAGGTTTGCCCTGTACTCTGCTAGCAGATCCTTTCTTCCCTGGAATACATTCCCACATCTCTTTGTGTCTCTGGTTCCCGGCTTCTCAAATGAGGGCATGTTTTTAAAAGCCCCAGGGACACACGTTTCCATCAGAGGAATGCAGACATTTCCCTTGGGTGTAAGCTTTTTTCTAACTGTTTTTTCACCTGAGGCTTCCACCCCACTTCAGAGACGCTTGACTTCTCAATCTCCGTCCTGAACTTTAGCCATTTGCCTTCTATTCCCTGTATTTCTTTTAACATCAGTATCACTGCTTTTAGCACCATGTTGGTTTTACTCAGTTAAAAAAGAATTAAATTTCCATTTGCTTTCAGGCTCTATCTCCCTGCATTGTGTCCATTGTAAAAAGGTTTTCAGTGAAATTGATGGTGGGTTTTTCTTTTTCCATATAGTCTGCGCACCCTTATAGAAGCTTTCTATAAACTCTCACTGTACAATACAGTCTGCCATAATTCTTGTATTACTTTCCAAAGGTCAGACCTTGTCATAGCTTGTGGTGTTGGCTAAAGGACATCCAGATTCCTGAAAGTTCAAGCTTCAATATTTGCTTCCTTTTTATCAACGTATGTGACTCTTGGCTGTCAAAGAGGTAACACATTTTGGAGGCTTCATACCAGACTGGACTTCAGTTTTACTTGGAAAAACATAATCTTATTCTGTTGAGGATTAATCCTGTGTCTTGCTGGAATTCTGCTTTAAATAATTTGCTCCAGTTCCCCATCCTGATGTCTCTGCTCAGGAATATAAATTGCTAACATTATAAGATGTGATGCACAATCACAAATCTGACAGGAAGTCTGTTTTGTACTCTGGAAGCAAATCTGACACTTCATTTCACCACTATTCCTCTTTTTTTAATGCAGTAACATGATTTCATTATCAGTCTGAGTTAATTGCAAGCTATTAAAACCAGAAAATTATTCAGAACCAGCAAAAGCCAGAACTGCAGTATTTTAGTCTCTTAGAATCTCTTAGAATCTGTCATCTTTTCTGCATCAGACACCAAAGTCAAACCTTCTCCAGTTGTTTTCTGCATTTCTGGAGAATTTCACCTTTTTTTTTTTTTTTTTTTTTTTTTTTTTTTTTTTTTTGTTATCTTTTCCTTTTCCATTCTGCTTCTGGGAAAGTTTCTTAGATAATTTTGGTTTTGTGCACCCGCTGTACACATTTTTTTTTAAGCTGCAGAAGAGAGCAGAACAGTTTCATGTGCTATTTAAGCTTTGTCCGACCATGATTGCAGCTCATAACCTCTGCCTAAAGAAGGACCTGGCCCTTGCCAGCAGCTGCTGAGGTGTGGTTCCACACAGCCTTCCTCCCTGCTGCTCCTAGAAGGGGGATCGTAACAGATTGTACAACCATGGATGTTTAGGAGACCACAGGAGACAATTTATAGACTTAATATGTTACCTCCAGGGTTATAGATCATCACACATCTGCTTTGTTGCCATAAGTGTTCCTTCTTCTGCCTTCCCTAAATGCAATGGATCTTTCCTGTTAAATGAGTCCATCAGTGTATGCCAGGAGACAAATTACTTTCTCCTCCTATGTCTGTGAGTGCTGTGGAGCCCAAAAACCTGTACAAGGCAAGAATTCAGCAGTGTATAGAGTGAGCTAAATAAGGTATGACATGAAGTCATGAGCTGTCCTTCACAGAATTCAGGCTGTAATGTTATTTGCAGTGGATAGCTGAAAAGGATAAGCTTTGAATTCAAAAAACCCCCACTATATGCCTGTCCGGTTTTCGGCTGTTTGAAGGGCCTGGAAAGGCCCGGAGTGGCCTTGGGGCAGCCCGCGTATCAAAGGACGAGAAGAGGCTTCAGTTCTTCTTTCGGTCTTTATGTTTATTAATTGTTTATCTAAAAGATTTTCTTTCGGCCCGACAGAGGTCTGCTCAGCAGCCAGCCATGAGCACACTCTCCTGCCCTCCGGACAGTCACCTATCTTTATACCCATAGTTATGTGTACAATATTTATCATTTTTCCCCAATCCTTTTTATTCTTATTGTCCGGTGCACTTTCAGTAATGACCAATCCCAAAGTGCCACCATCACCACAGAAGATGGAGGAGAAGAAGAAGAAGAAGAAGGACAGGACACGCCCCAATTCCTCCATCTTACTTCTCTAAACCCCCCTGTACAGCAATCTTAAACCCTGTGTCTCACCCTCTAATTAACTAATCCCTTCACCATTCACCCCGGTGAAACCCTCCTATCCTCATACAGGTGTCGTCTCCCGTGTAGGATCAAAGTCCAGCCACCAGACACTTCTGGCAACATTCCAGGACTCCCGAGCCCCCCAAGGGTGGTCTCGGTGACTCGGCACCTCAGTCCTGAGGTGCTGAGATCCCACATATGCCACCATTTCTTCTTCAGTTGTATGTTTTAGTGTAATGCATCCCTGTTGGTGACCAAGTCAAGGAGCAAAGACATGGCTCGCTCCCACTTTTAGCTGCAGACCTATTATTTTACTAGTGGGAAATAAGGCTTTTGCAGTCTATGATGGGAAGCAAAATTGCTTCATCCTCAGGAATCTAAGCATTTCATGAGCTAGCAATAGGGAGCCCATACAAAGCTATAATTTGCAATCTGAATCTAATTTCAAACTTCATCTCACCAAAAATGAAAATTAATGTATGAAGGGACTCCTTGTATCACAAGTACTCTCTTTCTGAATTCTATTACTTTCTGAGTTAACCCATAATTTAGCTTTTTTAAACAAATTAAGTCAAAATTGATGGATGCTTTAAAGTTTATAGTTTAATTTCTTTGTGTACTGTATCTTAACAAATTACAGTCAGCTTCGGGTAAAACCAAGTGTACCTAATATGAAATAATCTTGTCAGGAAGCCTACTTGCTTAGGCTGTAGAGTTTTCAAATCTTCTTAGCAAAAAGGGGAACTTTTAATAGACCATATCCAAGTGTGTTGAGACCATGCAGTCCTGCAAATCTCCTGGAAATAGATGGTAGGGACGAATAATCACCATCCTAGGCACGGCTTAAACCTCTAATTCAATGCATACATAATATATATCCTTCTGATCTGAAGAACACTGCACTGGAGAAGACAGGCTAGACACAGCTTGTCTTAACAGGAGCGACAAGAGAGATTTTGAGGTACCCGAAGGATGATGTTTCCCAAGTCACTACGGGACAGGCAGCTATGCTTCCGTGCAGATGGGAGTCTTCTCAATGTCGTGTTTACAGAAGACTTAAAGACTTCAATGGCTTGAAGTTTCAATGAACCCACGTACAGGGGGGTTTCTGTCCCCAGCAGAAGCCTGCATGGGCTGTGCCAAGGCAGGGGCCCTCTGGTACAACCTGGGGTCACCTCACTGGAGACCTGGAAACAGAGCCAAGCACAGGGAAGGGTTGCACGTCAGCACACATGGGCAAGGAGTGCAGGCATGCCCTGCAGTAAGGGCAGCCCTGAGCTGTCTCTGATTACCAAAGGACCAGGTCTCATTAACTTGCAAATCAGCCATGACATTTTTCATGTCAGCCAGCAGCCCCATTCTACCTTTTTGACTTAAAAAAAAAAAAAAAATGCACTTCAACAGTTCCAAGAGTAAGTTCATTGCAAACACTAAGGAAAGTAAATAAATGATCCTAAGTAGTTTCTGGTCAAGATCTCTCACGCTTTCTGGCAGACACTTGGGGTCTGGCTCTAATCACACATGCCAGGGATATGCACTTCTCTGTCCCTGTGAAAGCTTCCTTGAGTGTGCACCAAGTGTCAGACACCATGGAAAGCTCTGCCCATGGGTGCTCGTGGAAGATTTAGCAGCCCCCAGCAGCAAAGACCTCGGAGAGCCTGCTGGCCACAGGCAGGGTGTGCTGCCTCCACACTGTCATGCCCTGCCTGATAGTGGCTGTGCAGAGCTGGGGGCACCTGCAGCAGCTGTGGTACCCACCAGGGCACTCCCTGGGGATGTCTGAGGTAAACAGGGAAGGCAGAAAGGCAAAGAGGTACTCAGAATTTTGCAACAGTCCTAATTCAGTCCCTGACACACACATATTCCCTAACTTTGTGGACCTGGCATTGAAACCTTATCATTGAATGTCATTTCTTACCTGCATCAAAGACAATGCAGCTTCCATGTCTTACATTTCCATAGGAATTTTAGTGAGCATGGACTTTCTCAGTTTTGTTGTGTCTTGCTCTTACTTAGGTGCTTTCACTTTTCAGGTGAAACTGGAAAAACAGTCTGTCTAACACGGATTAATGAATCTATGTCTCTGTGGAGGAGTAATAATCACATGAAACACAAGTTATTGTTTTATTATTGCTTTCAAGGGTCAGATGTTTCTGACTTGCATTACCAATTGCTTCAATTTAACTTGTAAGGACTGAAGAGCTCACATTCTCACTCTTCATGCATTCCCATAACTGAGCTCTCAGACTTTTGCCAGCAGAGTAACAACATGATCCAGTATAAACCAGGATAGACAAATGCAAATTATATATAAAAATAATGGTATATACTTATTCTTATGGTAAAGAAACTGATTATTGAGGAGTAAATCAAACTGACCGAAGTAATTTTCCAGAATCCTTTAACATTGGGCTGGACAGCATGTGATGTTCTTAAATAAAGAGAAGAAGCCATGTGAGCAGATAGCAGGAATTTATATGGAAAAAAAATTGTCTTGGAAATCCAGTTTGCATGTCATCTATTGGGGCCTTCAGATGTCATTTATTTAGGGTGATCCTAAGCAGAGCAGATCTACTATTTTGAACATTATATTTTTATGTGAATGTGAACTTTATAGTAGATTGGCCTTGTCTACTTTTATGAACAACATTTTTATTGTGCCATTAACAAATATTTTTCAGAAGCAAAGGAAAGAATGCAAAAGCATACCTGCTGCACTTTCTTATTTATGCACATGTATTAATGCTAAATAATGCATGTTATTTGGCAATGGAAAGTTATTCTTGTGCCTATTGACATTAGTCTTGCTATTTCTGCAAACAGTTGGGTTTCTCATACATATTCATTACCTTGCTTGCCTTGACAGAGACCCAGGTAAGCAGTCATCATTCAGTATTTCATTGTGTGAAATGGCAATAGGGAGCCTTGCAGCACCCACTGCCTTCACAGCCTCTGGCTCAGTCATTTAAACAGTGCCGTTTTAGACACTGTTTCCCAGAGGCATAAACTCTGGAGAAAGCAGGTCCGGGAGCAGAAGTTGAGCTCTGAAGCTGGGGGTGGAGTGGTGCAGGTCACTCGGAGCCCGTCCATACATGTTCCTTCCTTCCCCTGGGGGGCAGCAGAATATTGCTGTTAAGGGCAGTTCACTTGATGCTAAACCCTTGGGACTAGCAAGCACAGCTTCCTTAGCTATGCTGAATTTTCCTGCCATGTACTCCTGCCATCCTGGAAATAATCTGTCGTGCTACTGGATACAAGAACATTACCAGGGCAGGAGGGTTGGTTGAAATAAGTTCCTTTGATAGAAAACATTAAGTGAGATAAATTTATTACCTGTAGGTAAATTCAGATTGTAATTTGCCTCTTACCTCCCGTAAATTCTACATCAGCTCTAGGAAGGGCCATGTCTGGGATGCTGAATTGGCTTATTGAAGGTGTTACTTTGGCAAGGATGGCAAATAAATTCTGCATTGCCACAAAGGCAGACCTGGACCTACAGACACTCTGAGAAGTCTCTGCATCCTCTTTGTGCTACAAAATCAGTTTGTCCTTTCACAGGCAGGTGCAGTGCATGTTGTACTGCTTATCCCAGGACACCCAAAGCATCAAATATTCCATCTGCTTGTTTGGACATTTGGAGCAGCATGAATGTTATTCTCACAGAGCACCTATGGCTCAAGCTGTTCAGCACAGGTTTTCCACACTACTTTGCTGATGTCTTTATTCACCTAATCTACAAGCATCACCCTTTAAAGAAAACTGTCTCCATACTTTCCTCCTCCCATTTTATGCTGTAATGTTCAGAAGCAAAGGCAGCCTCCTAAAGCAGTTACACTACCTGGCAAACCACTACAATTTTTATTAAATGCTATACATTTGAAAATCTCTTAATTATTCATCCTTTCTGGGACCATACTTTATTTTATAATAAAGAGCCAACCAAACCAGAGGGTACTTTCATACGCACTGTCACAAGCCCTATGACAGGCTGCAAGCATAACCCTTCTCATCATCTTCACCTGCTGCCCCTTAGCCCATTGCAGTGACAGGTATTTCTGCAGCAAACAGCAGGCCTTAAGAAAACGAAGGTGAGCACATTTCAGATAGCTTTTCCAGTCAGAGTGGCCTCAAGAGTGTTGGTGGCAAGCTGGCAGCTCGAAAGTGAAGGATGCCATATTCCATTATCAGTCTCACCACATCCTCCCTTTCAAGCACTCTTTGAAGAAGCCCAAGGCAATTGAGAGGATATTGAATCATTTCTGTTAAAGCTGGACTTCCTCAAGCTGTGGTTTATTAAAAAAAAAAAGCACTGGAAGAGGTTTAAAGAAAGCATAAATCGTATTACCTTGGAAAGTACTGGAAAGAGTGTTGAGGTCCAGCAAGGGCATACAGTGTAATGTATTAAATATGGTATCCCACCACAAGCAAGGCTTTCTTTGGCTCTAGGAGATATGATGAAAAATAGGGCTAAAAGAAGGTTAAGAGGCTCTGGATTCTCAATTACTTTGTAACAAAAGTGTCTTGGGATGATTTATGAGAGATTCAGGACTTTTATTTCTTCTGGGAAATGATTTTTTTTTTATGAGAAACTATTCAGAATGCCATAAAGCCCTATTTTTTTTTTTTGGACTAAATGTATTTTGTACCTCCAAGTATAATGTGGCAATAATAAAAATAATAATAATAACAACAACAGCAACAACAACAGATCAGATGAAAAGCCTCATTTCTGTCAGATAAAGTATCTGCAGGAGAGGCCTCCTAGCACTGTGTGGTGGTTCAGGAAGGCAGCAAGATGGTCTCTGCATGTGGGGATGCTCTGCCACGAGCGGTGTCCTGCACACCTGGCTCCCCACAGTGCCTGGCTCCCCACAATTGCAGAATTCCACACAAGGGCACGTTGTTCTCCATAAATCTTCATCTCCCCAGGATGAAGGCAACCTTTCACAATTGCCATGTGCTATAGCCAAAGAGGATGATATAACAAGGTGACAATCATTAGCCTTACCCTTTCTTGTTGCTTTGAAAAGCAACTGAATACAATAACCTCATACACAGCCCATTTTTAAGGCTCATCAATGCTTCCTGGAGTGTTACAACTACTTTCATTTTTCACAGTTTCATTCCTGTTGCCCCAAAAGATCCAGCATCGTGATGGGATATTAGCTGGATGCTTTTCATTGTGAAACATCATCAACTGAGTCATTCACTGAATCCTAACATTTTTGCATCTGGGCTGCAGGAAAACAGATGTACACAAGTGACTCTGAGGGCTGCAGTGACTCACAGCACTTTATGAGTAGACGTGGCAAGCGAGAGGGAAAGACTCGAACCACAGAGCCCAGTGTGAGCCCACGGGGCTGCTGAGGTTTCATTTGTAACCTGAGCACATCTCTCCTGGAAGCTGCTGAATGATGGCAAACTCTAATGCTGTGTGCCACTTTCTTACAGAGGCATTTTGCCCTGTGTAAGGCCATCATAAGAGCAATATAATTTCTTAGATGTGCAGCATGGCTCCTGACTCTAATATTGTCTTTTCTATCAATGGGATTTTTCAGCATATAAAAGAATAGTATCTGAAGCAAAATGTCATTTGCAGGTTTGGAGCATAAATTTTACTCTAAGATTGATTAGAAATGAAATTTAAAAGATCCAGAGATTTACTGGTTTAGCCTACAGTCAAACTGCTCAATGCTGCAGTGCCAAAGAGAGTCAACTACTCGTAACCATTTGCTTATCCTCTTAGAGCACCAAAATCAATCCCTGAAATGAAGTAAACATAGCTGCATTGATCTGGCAATGACCTAATTTTTGAAAGTCACTAAGAGGCTATAATGGTATTTTCATAAAATACAGCATTTGTTGGAGTGTTGACATGCAGGCAGTGGGAGGGTTAAGTGATTGCTCTAAGTCTCAGCACTGGAGAGCAAACAGCAGCAGGATTCCCCAGGGTGCAGAAGAGAGACAAGATCATTGAAAAACCTCAAGTGCTGTTCAATTAAATGTGGCAGTCTTGATAGTGGCATGACTTTTCTGGATAACTTTGACATCAGAACAAAAAGATGTATTGCTTTCCACTTCTTGCAGAAAGTCCTCTTTGTTTGGACAGCCTATTTATTTGCCCTTGGCAGCTGTCTCTCACTGAGCCTGACGAGGGCAAACCTGTGTCAGGTGACCCTGCTGGATTTGCTCTGTACCATGGGTGAGGTGTGCCCGACTGCCAGAGACACCTGCACGCCCTTACACTGAGGCTCCTGCAGGAGCACAAGGGCTGGTGTCAGCTCCTAGCAGTTGCTGGAGATGCAGAATGTGGTGGCCTGAGACCCCTTGGGTGTCTGCAGGACACCCATGCACACACAGCAGACGCAGCACAGGACTTACAAGAGGTCCCAAGGAGAAGGGGAGGGAAAGCTTAAGGCATGCACATGGTGCTAAATATTTATGCTCAACCAGCTGAAGTGAGCAGTAAATGTTCTTCTGCAAAGTCCCCAGAGAGTCCTGTTGTCTGCTCCTGGGTGTTCACAGAAATGCTTGTGGTAAAAGTAGGTACTCCTCCAGGCAAAGAGCAGGAATGACTGTAACACAGTGGCTAGGATGCTCCAGAAATGCCAGCTCTTGTAAATATTCAGCTAGGTGTGGACAGAAACCTGGTGTCTCCAGGTAAATTTCTCACCATTTTACCTGCAGATTAATGTTGATTCGGATTTCTTCTCACTCTCCCCTATTTCTTTTTTTCCATTCTTTCAGCCTTTTCCCTCTATTCACACATTCATGCTCCCTCTCCCTTTCAGCAGCTCTTTCTTGGAAGGGGTGGTTCAGGCAATCAGCACAGTAATCCCAGGTGAGAATCCAGATTGGAGACTACTCTTCAGGCTCAGAGTGACAAAGCCAAAGACATACATGCACCTTTCTTCAGCCACTTCCCTTTTGGCTGACTCTCTGCTTGGCTTTTGGACCTTTTCAGATTTTCTGCCTTAGATAAGGTGCCCAGAAGCTCCTTACATGCTGCTCGGGGAGCTGTGCAAGTGTGGAGATACCATTCATGAGGCTCTTCTTCAGCTTCAGAGGGCTGCTGCTTCTGCACATGGCCCAAATGTGCCTCTCCTCACTTTCAAGTCTTTACCTTACAGCAGTTCTTTTGGGTCATACAAAAGATTTTAGGGGGAGCATATGAACCAAGTACTTAAAGGATGTAGGTGGATACTACCAAGTTGAGCACAGCACTCAAGCTGATGAAGTTGACTCCATCCTACATCCCTCATTAAACTGTTCAGTTGGTTATGTCCCTAAAAATCTGTATTCATCTAAGAAGTCCTTTTTTGCTTTCCTATGGTATTCATTATTTAGCTTTTAAAATTTCTATTTCCAAGACAAGCTCTCTGATTCACTGTTACTTCAGCTGTGTAATCAACTTCCCTCCAGTACTACAGGTTGCTGTAGCCCTCTATTACTATAACACATTTTGGGTTTTACCAGATTGGGCTTGGAGCACCTTGTTGTAGGGCCTCAGCAGGGTGCCTTGGAAAATCATCCCTTCAGTTCTCTGTTTAAATAACTTCATCGCTAACAATCCAGATTTAGTAAAACACTTTTTTTTCAAAGGCTTGATTTTGGCTACCTAAAACAACTCATGCTCTTTCTTTTGGTATTACCTTCTGGATACCTTATTCTGCCTCTTTGGAGTTGCTTTTCTGTGCTGGCTTTCTATGTCCTGCATTAAATTTATTCTATTTTGCCCTGGAGGCCATGGGTCTACTTTGTAATTATAAGCCTTTGTTGTCTTTCTTTGAGTGCTTTCCAATGTAGCAATATCTCCCTATTTTTAATTGACTTGGCAGAGAAAAGACGGGAGCTTGAAATGCACCACAGATTACAAGAACATTATTTTTTCAAGTTTTGCCTGAGCAGGAAGAAGGTAGATTTTTGCTCAACTGGCCAAAGCTCAGATCACCTTCCAAGTCTGATCAAGAGCATTGCCTGCTCTCCAAAAAAAATTCCAAAATATTTGGAAAGTGAGGCAGCCACAAACTCTCTAATTCCTCCTCCAAGGATGAACATGGGCTTTTGCAAGGTCATTGAAGCCAAAGGACTCTATCCCTGTATAATCCAAGAATCACAGAATGGTTTGATTTGGGAGGGACCTCAAGGCAGGGACACCTCCCACTAGACAAGATTGCTCAAAGCCCCTGGCTTTGAACACTTCCAGGGATGGAGCAGCCACAGTTTCTCTGGGCAACCTCTTCTAGTGCCCCAGCAGCCTGACATTAAAGAATTTTTTCCTAACATCTGATGTAAGCCTGCTCTTTTTCAGTTTGATGCTATTCCACCTTGTCCTGTCACTACATGCCTTTGTAAAAAGTGCCTTTCCTTTTAAGAAGTGGCCCCTTTAGGTACTGGAGGGCTGCTTTAAGGTTCCCCCAATGTCTTCTCCTCTCCAGTCCTCTCATCTCTGACAATGCCAATACTCAGCCTGTCTTCATAAGAGAGGTGCTCCAGCCCTGTGATCATCCTCATGGCCCTACTCTGGACTTGCTCCAGCAAGACACTCCTACAGCTTCATGTCCTTCTTGTGCCAGGGGCTCCAGAGCTGGACACAGTACTCCAGGTGGGATCTCACGAGAGCAGAGTGGGAGAGAATCACCCCCCTTGACCTGCTGGTCACACTTCTTCACCCAAGATGTGTTTGGCTTTCTGGGCCATGAGCTCACGTTGCTGTATCACATTGAATTTCTTGTCAACCAACATCTCCAAGTCCTTCTCCTCAGGGCTGCTCTCAATCCATTCTCTGCCAAGCCTGAAATTGTGCTTAGGATTGCCCTGATCCAGGTGCAGGACCTTGCACTTGGCTTTGTTGAATTTCACGGGGTTCACATGGGCCACCTCTCAAGAATGTCAAGGTCCCTCTGGGTGACATCCCTTCCCTCCAATGTGTCAATTGCACCAGAGAGCTTGGTGTCATCAGCAAACTTGTTGAGGGTGTCCTGGATCCCATTGTACATGTCACTGACAAAGATAAATAGTGCCTGTCCCAGTACTGACCCCTGAGGAGCACCACTCATCACTGTTCTCCACTTGGGACATCAAACTCTTGCCTGCAACTCTTTCAGAGTGACCATTCAGCCAGTTCCCTCTGCACCACATGGTCCATCAATCAAATCCAGTTTAGAAACTTAGATATATGCAGGACAGTGCCAAATGTTTTTCACAAGTCCCACGAGCTTTGCACAAGTCCCTTTTGCACTTTCAGGTGACTTAGGTGGTCTCAAACCTGATCTTCTGCAGTGGGCAGTTTTTCATTCTCCTGGCTTCCATCTTTGCCCTCTGCAACCTGGGCAGTGTGGCTGGAGCACTTCTCAGTGAAGACTGAGGGAAAAAAGTCATTGAGTACCTCAGCCTTCTCCACATCCCAGGTAACTGGGTCTCCCATTTCCTTCTGGAGAGGGTCCACAATTTTCTTAATTTCCCTTTTGTTACTGACATACCCGTAGGTTTATTTTGTTGCCTTTGATACCCTGGCTGGATTTAATTCTACAAGGGTTTTATCTTTCCCAACCTGATCCCTGTCTGTTCAGGCAATCTCTCTGTATTCCTCCAAGGCTACTTGTCCTTGTTTCCACTCTCTGACCTGTCCTTGTTTCCACTGTCCTCCTTTTAATGTTTGAATTTGCCCAGGGGCTCCTTTGTTCATCCATGCAGGCCTCCTGGGGGCTTTGCCTCACTACCTCTTTGTTGGGATGCATGACTCCTGAGCTGGGTGGAAGTGATCCTTCAATACTCACAAGCTTTCTTGGGCACCTTCTCCCTCTAGGGCTCTATCCTATAGCACTCTACTAAGCAGATCTCTGAAGAGCTAAGTGTCCTCTCCAGAAGTCCAGACTGTACACTTGTACACAGGCTTGTGCTGTACACTTCTCCCTGCCCTAAGGCTTTATAAAACTCCACCATTTCATGGCCAAGGCTCCCCTTTTGAGATTCATGTTCCCCACCAACCTCTCCTTGTTGAGAACAAGATCCAGCTTAGCACCTCTCGTTGTTAGCTCCTCTCTCATTCAGAGAAGGAAATAATCATTAATGTGTTCCAGGATCCTCCTGAATTGCTTATGCTCTGCTATGTTGTCCCTCCAACAGATATTGTGGTCCCAGCCACAGGGTGGTTGAAGTTTCCCATGAGGAATTGAGAGCTTGCATGTGAGGCTGCTCCTATCTGTCTACAAAAGGTTTAATTAATTAGAAATTCAAATAATTAGAGTCTAGTAAGAAACAAGCAAAAGAGTGAATGAATTTTAATAAATTACACCTGAAGCAGAAAATATATTATTATTAGACATTTTTGTAAATTACTTTTTATTGCTTATAATGCATCCTCTTCCTACATTTACTTGTCTTTGCTGTTATTTTAATCTCAGTGATTAAAAATGAAGGACATAAAAATGCATTAATGGTTGCAATTTCTAGCAAGTTACTTTCTAGAAAGTAGTAAAAAATACTGCATCATCCTAATAGCTTTACAGAATAACATGAAAGCCACACCTGCAGTTGATTAGCTCTTTTACATGGATGGATGGATGGATGGATGGATGGATGGATGGAAGGAAGGAAGGAAGGAAGGAAGGAAGGAAGGAAGGAAGGAAGGAAGGAAGGAAGGAAGGAAGGAAGGAAGGAAGGAAGGAAGGAAGGAAGGAGGTATAAAACCCTTATATGCACTAGTATGGATGCACCTATTAGCATACACCTCTCCTATAAAAATACAGCAGCCCCATTTTTAATAGTCTGACAGACAGTGGTCACCAGAGCATGTAATGGTTCTATGTAATATAAATATTTTGGAATGATGTGATTTTTATCGTCTACAGTACAAAACTCTTTCCACTTTGTGCACAGGCTGAGGAGATGCTCTCATTCAAAATGCCAGGACACAGTGCAACCTCACTGCTGTGCTCCTCTCTGCTCATCTGCACAGCCTGCGCCCCTGTGGAACTGATCCTGCAGAAGCAGAGCAATCTGCTGGGAGCAAAAATGCTCTAAAATACAAGCTTATGGCTTAACCATGCAAATTACTCCTCTGGACCTGAAGCACAAGTTAAGTGCTTAAAGCTAGGGCAAGTCAGTTCCCCCTGCAGGAGGGCACTTGCTCTGCATTGGTACTCCCACATGTGGCAATGGGCGTATGCAGGGCTGGATCCTGCATTTGCTTGACCATGCTGTTCATCATGTAAGAGTCCACTCAGCAAAAGAGCAGAGTGGCTGCATGAAACACAAATATGTTTTGGGAGCATTTTTGGAAGGTAAAATTTCTTCAAAATATATAGGCAAAAGGCCAAATGAAGGACTGAGCCTGTTAAATGAGCTGCTTTTCAGCTGGCACTGCCAGCCAGAGCCTGGTACAGCATCTTTCAGGCACATGTCCAAATTTGCACTAGCTTGGATTATTGTTGTTCATTTTATAACATTTGATGATAGTTTAGAAAATCTTTGTACCTACAAGACCAGTGTGAGTTAAACTGCCAAGAGCATCACCTTGGTGTAGGAAGATCTGTATTCTGGAGATGAGAGTCTTGCTGACATTGAGAAAAAAACATTTGGGGTGGAGTGTGCTGGACTTGTGCTGGCTTTGGGGTACCACATACATATCCTGGTCAAAAACACAAACATCCTCTTTTGAGTTTTCTTTTTTCTTAATCCCACACAAAGAACTTGTAAATAAGATGTCAAGATTGCAGTGGACCAGTGGGGTCTGAAGACAGCTGTGGGAAATGAACTGCACAAAGCTTTACCATGTATGGGCTGTCTTAATGAGTGCAGGAGAGTTAACAAATGCAGCTTTTGAAGCAAGAACAACACAAATGAGCAAGCACTTGGAAGTTTACATTTGAAATCAAAATGTGCTTTTTACTTTAAAAAAATGCATTTGTTTCCAAAGGAGGAATAGTTCTGCTGGGTGTCTGGTCTTTTCTGCTTAAGCAGGAATTGTAACAGTAAAGAGTTTTACTGTAGAGAGTAACATTTGTTAGCAGTCAGTGATCTAATTTACTCCACAAGTAAAGGGAAAAGGATCCTGATTTTAGCTTACCAAGGCAGTAGGTGGTCACCAACATAGAAAATGTTAATATTCTACCCTTCACAGATAGGCCATGTCTATCTATCAGTGTATTTCTAAGTACCCAATCATTGTCACATCTCCCTGGGTACTTTACAAAATCAGATAAACCATGGCAACTGAATAATAATGTGGCTTGAAAGAAAAAGCCATTAACAAAAAGAAATGCATTCTCCCCCTCTAGTTCCTTAATTTAAAATTCACACCAGGCTCCAGCAATCTGAATATTAGAAAAAATTTCAAAGAGAATACACAATGACTAAGTGGTTATATATTCCTATCCCCTCCCAGAAGAATAAATGACAACTGTGCTTGGCAGAAACCTGAGGAGTTGCACTATATGCAATCAGACCAATTGTATCCAGGTTTTTTTGCCTCCAGGCATGGCCAGCAGCAAACTGTTTTTGCACAGCATGTTTGGTCTTAAGCTTTGTAGCTCCAAAAGGAAGGCTAAGCAGCTACTGCTCTTCAGTGCAAGCCATGGAGAGCAGGAGGGCATGTTTGCCTCGTGCATTTTCCATCCATGGAGAGCAGGAAGACATGTTTGCTTTGTGCATTTTCCATCCACGGAGAGCAGGAGGGCATGTTTGCCTCGTGCATTTTCCATCCATGGAGAGCAGGGCAATAGTTAATGCCATGAAGGCTGCTGGCAGCTGTGGTGTATCAGGAGCTGTGATATAACTGCAGAGTCCTTCCCCATCACGTGGCAGCGCATCAGAGGCTGATGGAGCCCACTTGCTCTATTCTGCACAGAAGTATCTAATTATTGCTAAGCTTTCAAGAGTGGTTTGGTGGTGGTGAATTCCACATGACAGTTGTATAATACATAGACAAGAATTATCTTTGAGCAATTTCTGATATCTACAAGGGTGGTTTCTTCTCTTAAGTTTGAAAGCATCAATAGTAGACTTCAATTTCTATCCTATTTTCTGCATTATATGCTTGCTCATTTTCCTGTCCTAATTTTAAAAATCTCAGTCATATAGAAGAAAGCATTCCATGTATATTTTTAATATTATCCATTTCTCTGGTTTCAGCTATAGTGTTCTTAGCTGGAGTATTTGAAATTATACACCCTAGAGACCTCCTTCTACATTAGTTAATAGGGCTCCAGTGCATTTGGTTTTCTCTTGATTTGGCACTATTCTTTGTCCCCTTCTTATTACAGCTTAACTTTCATTTGATCTGCTTTCTTATTTCCTGTTGAAACTTTTTCAATGAACTACCCATGGTGGTGTTCATGTTCTTTCTTATGATTTATTTGATTTAGAGTACTGTAGTGCTGAGGTAGAGAGAGTTGCCTTCTGCCTTGCATTTCTATCAGTTAATTTAACAGCAGCTATCTGTCCTACATTCAATTTCATCTTTCATTATGTGACATTTTAACAATGTTGTGAGCTTATTTGGAAATTCTACAGCCTTTTGGTTTTTCATTATGGACTCGTGTCAGCCTGAAATGATGTCATTTCATTCACTTCACTTCAGACTCTTTCTTGGATATTATAACCCATGTCTGTGGATGTTTCTCTGCTTACGCCCCTCCTTTTTATTGAATATTGGGGATATAGGCTCTCCCTTTCCTGACAACTTTTCACGTTTCCTATAAAACCAGAAAACAATGGTTCCCTACATCAGGTTTTGATTCCAGCAGTGACAAGAATATTTAGAAAATTTGTATGAATAAATGCAATAAATTTATTTTTTTTGTATTTTAAGGGAAGAATAAAAGTAAACATGGTGTTGGACTAAGGTCACATTTATTCTGAAATAAATATTGAAATATGCAAAATACATAAAAATTAAAATCATAAGTAATCAAAGTAGTTGTATTCTCATTGCAGAGCACAGAGTAACAGGCACAGCTTCTCTAATGGACTACACCTACAATGTGCCATCAAGAAGGAAGCTAACAAAGCAGGCTTTGTATACTCTATATAATTAGAGTGATTAGTAAAAATACCTATGTTTCAGGAGAAGCAAATATTAGAGTAAGGGTAAAAAAAAAGGTTTTTCTGAACAGCTTCAGCCCGCAGAGATCAGGTAATCCTGCATGTCAAACACCACGAGGCGATCCACAAACATTATCGGCTATCTGCTAACACGTGTAAAGCAAGTCATTCATTTACAGCAACCTGCTAAGGAGGATAAATCCTCAAAGGCTAATGAAGGAAAGGGCTCTGAGCAAGGATTTAGCCAAGTCCCTGTGCCTGGGAAGGATGCTCTTTTACCACACATCCACCCCACAGCAGCTTACAGAATGCCTTTGAGGCATCAGGACACACAAGCACACCTCCTGGCGGCTCTTGTCCCTGGCTGCCTGTGTAGTCCTGCCACCAACAAGCCTCATGGGCTGCCCAAAACCCCACAGGGTCACCAGGCTTCTGCAGGTTTTTCTGAATGCAGACATATGAATAAAAACAAAGGGGTTGACAGCCCTGTATTTCTGCTGTACTAACAAACAGGTAGATCTGATTTCCCAAAATCCTGATTTCAGCACACCCAATCATTAATATGCTTGTATCAGTCCTGGGAGCATGTTTCCAGAGTATCCTTGAGCCCAGGGTCTTGAGAACTCCAAGACTCACCAGTGAGTCACAACTTCACCATCTCCTTTCAAAAAAGCTGCAGCCTCACTGTCCAAATCACTGTTGAGCCTATAGTGTTTACATATAAAATTTTAGGGTTACTTATTCCAGAAGCTAAAATAAACAGAGGAAGGGGTGAGATCTTCTAAACTAGATACACACAAGCACACAGGGATATGTATGTGTATGTGTATGTGTATGTGTATGTGTATGTGTATGTGTATGTGTATGTGTATGTGTATGTATATGTATATGTATATGTATATGTATTAAAAGTGAGTTGATTAAACTTTAACCAAACCTTTAGCAATCAGTTCCAGCCTCAGGAAAAGACAGACTAAGCTGTATGCCCAGAGGACTAGCACATCTCTCTTCTGGCAAAGCAGAAAGGGAGAGGAGATGTTCTTCAGCAAAAACCCCCTTGACTGAAATGGGATTTCAGGTTCCCTGGAGACACATCTGAAACCCAGCAAAGTAGAAGCTGCTCGTGCAGATCCCCCCCAGGGCAACGTGGCCTAGGGGAACTGATAAAAACAAAGTAGCAAATTTTTTTAGGGCTTAATACATTAGTGCTGCCATGGCAATTTCAGGCTGTAGTCTATCAGCTCCCAGAACATTCCTGAGCACTGTTACTCTTGTCTACGTGGCACTGTGTTGCACTTGGTGACAGGGCAGGCACAAGCCTGCAATTATTTCTGCAAAGCAGCCTAGTGTCACAAGAATTGGCTGCTGCAAGTCAGTTTTGGTGCAGAAAATCACAGAATTCTTGGGCCAAATGTGTTTGAGACTGGACAAGTTGATTCTTCTGAATGTAAGGTATATAGATGAAGAATTTTCATTTTTTGCAACCAAGCTTTATTTGATATCATATAATTATAGAATGTCTTGGCTTGGATTGGAGGGGACCTTAAAGATCATTTTGTTCCAGCACTCCTACTACAGGCAGGGACACCTTCCACTAGGCCAGGTGGTTCAAAGCACCATCCAACCTGGCCTTGAATGCTTCAAGAGATGGGGCATCCACAACGTCTCTGGGTAACCTGTGCCAGTGTCTCACCAGCCTCACAGGAAAAAAAATTCCTAATAGCTAACATGTTGCTAATTACTGAATCATTATGTCTGCTTGAGTTTCTTGCTGGAATCACTAACATCACATTTTGGACTTGACTGCAGACAAAGTTTGATGCTCTGTCACAGTGTGGGAATCCTGTGGGGTCTCCTACGGTTGTTTTGGATACTGTGCCTGATATCCTCCTTGTGCCAGGGACAGCAGCAAGCCAATTGTCTGCAAAACTGTGCAGTGGACATTTGCACTTTGGTGGCTGCTCATACAGTTTTTAATAACTTTGGAATCTCAGCTTGGCAGGACAGCAGAGTTGTTTCCTGTCTCTGGCCTGTGCCTTGCCAGAAGTGCCTCTGCCAAGATGCAGCTCTAACAGGATTAGTCTGGAGCAGGTGATGAACCTAGGGACTGTGTGTAATGAAAAAATATGGCTTTTTTTTTACTTGATGTGATTAGCAGATGAAATACGACCAGTTAACAGCACCAGACAAACATTCTGTAGCACTCTCTAAATAGTATAATGGACCATTAGCAGCTCTAACAGGCATTAGCTCAACCCAGCTTTGCCTGCTGCAATACCAACAGCCACTCTCTAGCAGCAGCCAAGGAACAGGGATCACATCATATTTTTTCTGAAGAAAGCTTATAGCTCAGCCTTTCACTGTTACTAAAGCAAAGACATATTGGATTGGGCTCCTGAAAACCCCATTAGAGTCAGCAGGGTTTCCAACACTGTGTTCACCCAGAGCCCTGAGTCAAAGCATCTTCTTAGTTAGAAATATGGTGGCAATGCATCTGTTTGGAAAAGAATTATGCAGGAGAAAAGGATTGTGAAGTACATATTTAAAAATGGAGGTAGACTATCAGGATAAGCTTCCCCAAAATCATACAATTGTAACACTGAAAGAAACTTTAAAAAAACTCCACAGCCAAACTCCACAGTCATGCTTTAGGGCAGAACCAAGTATTTTAGTACAACCCACGAGAGATGTTTAATCTCTTCTTAAATGTCCAGTGAAGGTGATATAGAACCTGTCCTCAAAATTCCAGTGCCTTACTGAAAACTGAGAAATGCTTTGTGGTATAGAACATAATTTTGCATTACTGCAAATCTAGCTGTCCTCTTGTTTTCAATGGACAAGAAATACAGTTAAACACTATCCAATTTTTCTTTGGTATTTTAGGACCATTATTATATTCCCTCTAGCTCCCATTTTCTGATAAAAACAATAATATATTTGAGCCTTTCTTTAGAAGTCAAGGTGTCCAAAATACATTACTCTCTTTCTGTGAATCCTTTTTTCTCAAAGGACAGTACTAAAGCTAGACACAGTATTTCAGCAACACCAGAAATGGCCACATTTTAACTCCTTTTAAATATTAACTTCTATATCTTATCTGATGCTTCTGACAATACCTCTCATGACATTTTTCCTTTTGAGCAGCAGATTGCTACTTTTGTCTCTTGTTAAAGTGAATTCCTAGATCATTTTCTGCAGAGTAATCACAGATCCTCTCTGTATATATGCTCAAGCTTGTATTTCTGCATTTAATTTTTTTCCTCTCTGAGCACAATACTCTGTACTTGTCTTTCTGTTCCTTTTATTGATTACAGGCCATTTCTCCAATTTGTCAAGACCATTTCAAATTCTAAACTTGTCCTCCACAGGGTTTGCAACCCCTCCCAATTTGGTGTCATCAGCAAATTAGTATACATGCTATTCCATCCTCTAAACTGCTAATGAAATTATTGAACAGAACTGGCCCAAGATAGCCCCCCACAGGAGCCTGTATAAAATGCTTGTCTGGTTTGATAGAGAGTGCTGATAAGAATGTGAATCATTCTGACTATGTTTTTTCAAGCAAAATTTCCATTGTACAGTAATTTCAATGAGGCTATCTCCCACTGTGCTGTGAAATGTTGGAGAACATTGTACAGAGCAGTGTCAAAAGCCCTACTGAAATCACCACAGTGACCTCTTCTCCTGCAGGTTTGTAAAGAGAGGAAATCAGGTTTAACATGACTTATTTTTCACTAACTCATGCTGTTTCTTATCACCTTGTTATTCTCTAGGTGCCTATATAATACATGTAATAATGTAATCACATAATAATTTGTTCCAGGATCTTTACAGATACTGAAATTATGCTGACTTCTCCAAAATTTTCAAGGGCTTCTTTTATTCCCTTTCTAAAGGCAGAAACCATGTCTGCCATTTTCTGTCCTCTGAAATTTCTTCTGCACTCCATGTGTTTTCAAAGGTACCCTCTTTGGATTGTCTCTGTTGGCTTCTTCTGGCTCAAATTCACCCTGACCCACATTCTGTGGCTCTGCAGTGGCTCTCCAAGGCTGGCTGTGGTCTTGCCCACCACATCCCTGTCCTGTGCCACAGCTCTTGCAGATGAGGGAGGCGCCCCTGGCTTTCCTCCCCCTGGAATTCCCTCTCTCCCACAGTGTGTCCGGTCGGCTGTCTGTCTCTGCCAGACACGTGTAGGATGGCTCTGGGGCAGCCCGCGCTTCAAGGACGAGACTGGACTCTTCAGTTATTCGGTCTTCGGACTTGTTTATTATTTCTTATCTACAGAGTTTTTCTCTCTGCCCAGCCGGGATCTGACTAGCAAGGCAGCCAAAGGCACTCTGCCCACCCACGGGGCAGTCGTGTCCTTTTATAGTAAAAACTACATACAGCATATTTATCTTTTATCCCCAATACCTTTCACCCTTGTTAGTAAGTGCACCTTCACCATGAACCAATCCACAAGCGCCAACGTCACCACAGAAGATGGATGACAAGAAGAAGAAAGAAGAACCACGAGGCAGGCCCTGATTCCTCCATCTTGTCTCCAGTATCCCCCTGTACCAAAACCCTAAAATCTGCATTTCACCCTGTAAATATGTCATCCCTGCGCCATTCAAACCCGAGTGATTCCCATGTCCCCACACACAGGTGGCACATCCCTAGAAGGGTCAAAGTCACGCCACCAGGTGCTTTTGGCAACATTCCAGGACCTCCAAGCCCCCCAAGGGTTCTCTCGGTAACTCTGAACATCTGACGTGATGTGCTGAGCTCCCACACCACAGCTTTGGGGCTCCCACAGCGATCCAGCCCTCTGCCACCTGTCAGGGGGTACTGCTGGGGTCACTAGGTCCACTCCAAGGAAGAATTTAATATTGAGCAAGTGAATTATTACATGCCTTAAATTCTGAAAGAATTTTAGCCTTTTAGCCTTTCAGTAAGGCTTCTTGGATAAAGTCTTATTCCATACCATGGTTCTATATATTCAGCCTAGTATGCTAGGCAGGAGAGCATTTCAACATAACATGAAAGATTGAATTTGACTAATTATTGTTCAAAATACTTTTTCCTTGGCTCAGTTTTGTATCTTTTTTTTTTTTTTTAATAAATATTTATTGGTTTCTGGAAACAATTGCATTTGCAAGAACCACAGCCAAAAAAGAAAAGACATTAATATATCAGCCTTCAAAGTGTCATTTGTTGTATGCACTCCTTCTGTTAAGTATAGCTTTTCTTTCACCTCCATCTGCCTTCTAATGAATTCATAAGTAAAAAAAATCAAAACCCTAGAAAAAATACAAAAGAGCACAAAATCCAAACTTTTCTATTACTTACTTTTTCAAAGTGCAAAAAAATTGAGCTGAGTTTCCTGGAAGAGGTGAGAGAGCTTCTTGGGACAATTATATCTGTAGTGTGGAAAACATAGTAGGTGTCCTACAGGAAACTGTCTCTCTTGAAAAGGAAAAATTACAATCTAATGTGAGTTCTCCTTCACCCTCCAATCCATATTATCATTTGATCATAAGAAGGAACATTCTGGTAAAATCAGAATTTGGTTAATTAGGTTCTACTTCAGCTAAGGAACTTTATTTTCAGACATAAACATCTTCTCACAGGGTTACTTCTGTTCTGAAACCCTGCCCTGGTGCTTCTCCTGCAGTCAGGGCTGACAAGCATCTGCCCTTGCAGCGTGCCTACCTGGCTGCATTGTGCTCTGGAAATGGGGGCTGCCTCAGCAGAGAGAGGAGCACGGGGCTCACTGAGAGATGTCTGCAACACCACCAAAGGAAGAGGGAAACTGGAATGATGTGTACCTTCCTCACAGGTGGAGTTAATTCAGCCAAATCAACAACTTTCATATTGGCTCTGTAGGAGACATGACATTTTCAAAGTTTAATGCCAAGTGCTTTTCCTCTCCATTTCTGTTTTCACACTGAGAAGTGATCAGCATATTGATGCAAAGCACATAGCTCCACTTTTGCTCTAGCTTTACACTAAATATTTGAAAGCTGGAGTCATAGGGGCAGGGAAACATCTCTTCCAGGAAGAGCCATTGCACTTGACAGCCTCAACTGAAGGTGTTTTTCTTTGGGAACTTTTCATTAACAGATTTTATATACACCTACACATAGATCATCAGGTGTTAACCAATTCCCCAGGGAGTCTGCACTTGCTGTAGTACATGAATGTGATGCCTTCAGCTTTGAACATGGCTCTCATTATTGCAGCTGGGCATGGATAGACCTCCACGAAGTCACAGTTCTTCCTCAACCAAGACCCCCAGCACATCTGACACATAAAACTAAAAATAAGCACACTTTTCCATTAGAAATACATGGATTTTTTTCAAAGTTTGTTTTCATCTTACACTGGGACAGAAAATTGAACACTTTCTTTTTTTTTGATAGAACAAAATATATTGATTTTACTGATATCATAATTTGTGATTTAACATATCCTAAAGTTAAACTTAATTATTTTGTTTTCACATATTTTGGAAAACCTCAAAGTACTTCAGTGAGTGAGAGACTTTTGCATACTTTCGACTTCCAAATACTTGTGACCTTTTTTCCCCATCTCAGATACCTCAAGAGCAGATACCACCAGTATCTGGCTACCTCACACTTTTTAATGAATTCTCTTTCACAGGTTCCATGTTTATTATGGAATTGGTATTACTGCTGCTATACGTACAGGGGAAGTAATAACTCAAGGATAGGGAAAAAGGGTGTCTTTGAGGTCCAGTTAAAATGTTCTTTCTGACATCCCATATACATTTTGAGCTCCAAATATCAGACACAGACAACTGCAGACAACCTACATCCTGCTCCTTCTCCACCCTTTTTCCCTGCTGCAAACTCCCAACCTGATTCCTTAGCAACACTTGTGAGGACGGCGTAGCTCTGGCACAGAACTTAATTCTCTTCTCTGTCCTTCTTGAATAGATATGTATCTCATGCTGAAACCAGGGACCAGGAGCTGTGCAAGCCTGTGACAGAGGTGTCAGCAGTCCTCAGAGCTCACTCAGCACCTGCAGGTCGGTAGGTGTGAGCTGGCAGCTCATCTGGCCCAGCTGTGCCTCACTGTCACTGCCTGGGCAGTGAGGGGATGCTGCTGGAGAATGCCTCAGCTCAGCTTAGGGATGAAATACCCTGGCACAAATTGCACAACAGAGGTGTGTCACACAGAGAAATGGCCTGCAACCTTTCATTACATATTGCAAAAATGCCATATCTTGAGTACAATGATCTAGGTGCTGTCCCACATTGCTCATGTAGCTGTGCACTGATTGCTTCTCAAACTAGTGACTAAGTGGCACCATTTATGTAATTTATAGTGATTGTACAGTGATTTACCACTCTGTAGTAAATATTAGTTGTTGGTGAACTCCAGGTCTCAAGTGTTTGTTTATCACGAAAATAGGAAAGTCTTCATCACTAAACTGTCAAAATTTATAGGTTGTGACTTGCATGTGTGAATTTCTCTTTCAACAGCTATAGGAAAGAGATATTCAGCAAAGTTCCCTTGCTCTACACAAGCCTTACTTTTCTCCCTAGGAGAATTAATTTCTATTTAACAGGTGGAAACATTTATAAAATCCCACTGTGAAGTAAAAATAACATCATTTCTGCCATAGACACAGAACCCCCCCACAGCTTTCTCAGGACCATTTGCCCTGAGGAAATACTGCTGCAGCAAGTATAATTACAGCAGGCTAATACATACTGGAGAGTCAAGTTCTAGCAGCTTTATCACAAACTGCTTTATACCACTAAATCAGTTTTACTACATGTTTTACTAAAGATTTTCCTTAGAAACTGAGGAGATTGTGGCAGGGCTTCTATCAACTGATCTCAATCCTGTGGACAATTCAATAGATTGATATTGACTGGGAGACTGATATACTGGGAGATTCAAATGGGTTCTTTAGTATCAACCAGGCTTCCCTTCTTTTTCTGCCCATTTTTTGTAAGATTTTAAGCAGTTCTTCCATCTCATTATCTATTTGCTTACTCTCATCATCCTTGCTGACACCATGGTGTCTTGTACAGATGCTGGAAATGGAGGGTACTGTTTTGCTGTGACTTTTGGTATCCTCTTTTAGTCTTATCTTTTCCTATTTACACCTGGGATGCTGCAGGGTTGTTCATGACCTCCCCCTGTCCAAGTCCTCGGTAATATTTGGGGCTCAGTGTCTGTGTTTGTCCTCCCAAGTACACAGTGGAGCCTAAAAATGGCAACTTGCACCTGCTCTTCACTAAATGCTCTTCCAATTCCTGGCATCTTCATCTCAAACATGTCCTGAAAGGATGAGCCACCTCTCCTCACCAGCTTAAAGCAAAATTTTACATACTCCACAACAAAATAGAATTGCCTACTGAATTTTATTTATAGTGATTTTGAGCAACAGAATGTAAATCCTCTTCTAGAGGAAGGTGGCCAGAGCCATGTTCCACGCTCACATAGGTGCATGTGTATGTGTCTGTGTGTGTGTCTGTGTGTCTGTGTGTCTGTGTGTCTGTGTGTCTGTGTGTCTGTGTCTGTGTGTGTGTAGCTCTGGCTGTGTTTCTTCCCCAATCCCCTCAGCTTCCTGGCAATTCCAGGGCACCTTCCCTGTCCATGAGAAAGTGTGACAGAAGCCCTATCCTTTCCTTGTGCCATGAAGGAGCCCAAGCAGACTTTTGGTAGTAAATTCACATTTTTCTGTCCCCAGTTTCTCTGCATTATGTGCTTTTTGACTGAGGCCATTTATATGCATTTTAAGAGGTTTAACCAAAAGTTTTCCATGGTTGGAAACTGCATCAGGTGGGTTTCAGATGAGCTGGAAGCTTCCGAGTGTTGTTTTGTTACAGGAAAGAACGAGAGGCTGAAGGCAAGTGCCCTGAGCTCCCAGAGGCCCCTGCCCCGCACCTTGCTCCTGCTTGCAGCTATAGGAGAAAGCATTTTTAAATGAGGCACATTTCTGTCTAATTCCAAGTTGATGCAGTAAGCAGGATCCATGTTTTCCTAATCAAAGTAGGAATAATCACCTGTCTGTCACTTCTGTTAGGCACAGAATGAAACTGCAGGTGACAGTCACCTTCCAGGAGCACCCAGCTGCTCCTTGGCAGAGAGCACCAAAGAGTCAAAAATCCCAAGTTACAGTGCTCTAGGGCAATTAGAGGAGATGGGAAAAATGTACAGTATTGCTGAAGATTACAAGAGAGAGTGGAGAAGCACTGGTTACTATTGAATAACCCCTTGGGAACTGCTACTTTTCCCCATATCTAACTTTGTTTGGTGCAGTGAAGGATATTTGTGAAATAAGGCTGATTCAGGTGGCAGCTTGTACTGGGATCCTTTTCTTTTCTCTGAAATTCAACAAGCCACAACAGATTATGAAATGAAGTTTCCTGTCTTTACTTTCTTCCTACTAATTATGATGGGCTGTGTAAAATCAATGCCCAGTCAAAGATCAGGGTTCAATTGTGCTAAAGCTTTGCAAAAAGATTTTTAAAATATCTTTTCCTTCCAGTGGAGAGGTTTTTTTTTAACACCAAGTGCAATGGTTCATTATGATACAAATGATCAAAGAAGGACTGGCTGTCTCAGAAAAGGAAAACAAGTACCATATCCCAAATAATGTAGTTAATGAGCCAAAATAAATGACCAGATAGAAGGATTTTTTTCAGGAGTCTTCTTCCAATTTGAAATCAGTGAGTTAACCTGCTGCAATGAAAATCAAATGGCTGTTCCTGGTGAGATCAAGAGTTCAGCTTACCCAGTATCCTGTCTCAGTTACAAGTGAATCCCAGAGAATGTGGGGACAGGAGAGGAGAAAAATCTCCTATTGAGTAATCTCCTGTGCCACAACTTTTTTCAGCTTAGAGAGTTTTCTGAGCCTGATGTGTTTTCTGTGCTGAGGGATCCAAAGTGGATCTCTCCTTCTCAAGTGTTTGTTCAACCTCTCCCTGAACCTATGCAAACACTTTGCACTTATGGCTTCCACTGGCAGGAGGTGTCCCAAACTTACCACCACAATTTTTCTCGGTTTTATTTTGCACCAAGTTCCTGTTAGCTATATTTGTAGGCTCCTGCTTCTGTTACTGGAAGAAAAAATTGCTGCTCCTTCACTTTGTTTATGCCATCATGATTTCATACATCCAGATTATTTATTTTTACTCCTATTTTATCTTTTCAGGGATATGATCTTTTCCTGCTTGCTCTTTCAGCCAAAGCTATGGGAGATTTCAGCAGATTTGGCTCTCCCTGATAATGTTTCCTGAACATGCCTCCAAAATAGGGGACCAAGACACAATAATACATCATTTTAATATCTTCCCCTGTCCATTGATGATATCTCTTTGCAGACTACTGATCTTGTTGTCATGACCTTAAAATAGACAAAGGATGGCTGGTCAGACTAGGGAACAGCTAGGATGCTTAATTAAAAACAGTAAATCTAAGGTTTTAATCGTAGTTGGAGTAAATGAAGTTTTACCAACTCTTCTCTCCAAACTTTAACCTCATTTTTCATTTGATTTTACAAGTTGAATTATCATTGGATATAATTCTTGTCTGTAATGTGCTTTATTAAACCATGCAGGAAGGTTTATCCCAATGGGATAATCTGCTTGGTAAGAAAAATTGAGCTGATTAAACGATGCCCACTTTATCCTTATTACAAAACTCTTTCAGTATAATAAAGTGCAGCCATGCCACAGCTCCTGGCTATTTGCAGCATTCATTATTATCTTTATTACACCTCTTTAGAATTGGTTTCAAGCATTTACTGACATTTATTAATGGATGTGTTCTGACTGCAAAGTGTCCATCTCAGGTTTTACAGCCAGCACAGGCTCAAGCAGGTGTCTAAATCCATCCACTGGCATCTGACCTACACCTGTATGTCAGGGAAAAGGCATTTACCACCTGACATTTCAACAGTCCCAGAGCTCAAAGCACCTTTCTGCTCCAGGTGTGCTGCAACACTCGCCAGCAAAATGCTCCTGGTGTGGGCTTAGCTTCACACTGATAAAATACCAGCTCGGATATTTTTGCACAAATGATTTTCCATGGTCCTTTGGGCTGATATAAGCTGGTCTAAAACTGCTTCAAACCACTTTTGCCAATTAAATGAGCAACTGCTGGAGTGTGAGTGGATATCCATGGTATTTTTATGTTATTCAGAGTCTGAAAAGCATACAGCTGTGTCTCTGGGGTCCTGAGCAAGCATTTAGCTGATTATGTCTCATTTCAGGTACTAAGTTTTTTTCCCCCTGTTTCAAGGGGTGGTATGCTTATAGTTAGATTTTTAAAATTTATAATTTATTTATTTCCAGGTATGACTGAAGCTTTTCTTGCCAAGTCATCTGCCTTGTGACAGTCACTGAGCTGATTAGTGTAATCATCAAGCTTTGTTCCTCACTTTAGAAGACCTGCTCCTTTCAAGCCCATCCCTCTCCACTGTAGTATTTCTTTCCTTCTGGGTTTATTAATTGGCTTTGTAGTTGCTTCACACAATGTAAATGTGAGGCACATTATCCAAAAGAAAGACTGCAATCCGAGTGTACAAGGGAATGGGGAGTTTTCTGATGTCTCACTGGTTTCAGAAAAAGCTACACTCAAACCCTAGAGGGCTGAGTATTAGAAAATTAACCTAGAAACAGCTGCAAACAATTACTGTGCATGCACACATGAACATGTTCAGACAAGAGGGCAAATACAGGAAAAGTGGTAAAAATGAAAAATCAGATTTTTCAATAGCTTGTAAGAAAAAGAAAACAAACTATGGATGAATCAATGGCCAGGTAAGGTAAGGACACAGGAGAGTCCTTTTCTAAACATAGTCGGAGTAAAAGGAATAGTGATCTTTGTTCATTACTAAATTAGTATTAAATAAGTTTCTGTTTAGTAAGGATGTAGTAGGATTCAGGTCCTGCCCTGTTTGACTTAATTTTCTCATCAGTGATCTAGATATGTCCTTGTTGCCAAAAGGAATTCAGGTGATAGAAACATTTAATCTTGATACATGACCAAAAAAAACCCCACAAAAGGCCAGTAGTTAGAGATCTAGATTGCTTACAAAGGAGAACAAAAATACCCTCTATGTAACTTGCTGTGGACAAGTAGAAGTAATGTTTCAGCACAAAAAGCATGTAGGAGTGTGAGATTTCTATGGGGAAGTCACAGGTTCTGAAAAATGGGTTGTGATTGTTTGCAAGTTGAGCGCAGGCCACGGCTTTGGGTGTGGTACCAATACACATCTCGGATGTGGAAAGGAAGGCATGCCAAGCAGAACTTGAGAAAATATATCTGACAGTAATTCAATTTCTTCTAGGCATCTTTACTTCAATAGAAACACTGAGAAATTGGACATAACTCAGAGAAGAAAGCTCTGATAATGATTAAAGGGTTGAAAGATGTCTTGTAACAAGGCACTCAAAATGTCAATATATTTGGATTATCAAAGGGTATGTTAAGGAAAAGTCTGTTTTCACTTCAGAACTCCCTGCAAAAGGAAGAAAATATTACTAATGGAGGATCTCTAAAGTTAGTGTAAGAAAACATGGCTGAAATTTGAGGTAGAAGAAATTCACCAGAGAAATAAGTTGGAAAATTTAGCAGGCAAGATAATTTGATCTGGTAAACAACACAGAGGTGCTGGAGCAGCTCTAGGTATGTCTTTCTAAAATGTTTGATCTTTACCAACTGATACCAGATGGAGAGAAGCAAGAAATAATAACATGTTTTTGGAAGTCCTCTTTATATTGTAGCAAGGATGATTAGAGGGTCAAAATAATTTTGATGGCTTTTGAAAATCAGTAGAAGAGTTGTGACTTACTGAAATATAGCTAGATATAAATTTTACACATTTTTTTCTGAAAAGGCTATATTTTTAGAATTTCATAACAGCTTTTAAAATTCTCAGTGGACATTTTATTTTTTCAATATTTCCATCAGAATACCCCAAATTTCTCGTTCACTTCTTTTCTCATTAAACCCTAGAATCTTGATGATTACTTCCTTATTTTTACCATTTCTCCTTCCCTTCTTATTCTAATATTCAATAAATTATTTCAGGGAGAAGAGAGGTGAATTAATACTGACACCACAAATCATTGTGTAAGAAATAAAGAAATCCCTAATTAAAACATATTTTATCTGTGAGGTGTTCTTTTTTTTTTTCATATTGAATATAAATCATTATCCAGTATGTCTAGCAATTGCTCATCTGATGAGCCTTGACCTGGAACTCTGATGAAAGCATTAAAGGATTTAAAGACACCACAAAATTGGTTCCAGGAATTAGCCATTACATGGAGGAAGGAAAATGCAGATAGCAGTGCAAGACTTTGTAGTTCTCCATGTTACACTGCAGGAAAGTAATCTGGTTTTAGAATGTCAGCTCAGCCATAAGATAATTGTACTCTTTAATACACAGCAAAGCAGTGCACCTTGCCTGGAAAGACAAGATTTCATAAGAGCTTAGTTCCAGCTATGTTCAGTGACTGAGAGAGTGCAATGACATCCATAAATACTCCTGCAAACTTGGAATCAGCTGTGGGGTAGCTGAAGAGCTGATCTATGGAGGCTTGAGGTACAAACCTTGCTACCTGTGCCTTGATGTGCCATGAAAATTGCTCCAGACTGTAAGAACACTGATATTCATACTGGGAGTAGAATGACCCAGGTAATTATATGTGGGCTGTGCTTGACATCGATCTGACAGCTGTTTGGGACTTACTGGTTAAAGAACTAAGTGTTGACAGTATAATTAATACTGGTAAAGCATAGGAAATAGGCTCAGTCAAACACACTTTCCTCTTTGATAAGTTTGCAAATTTAGTTATTAAAGATACCACTTACCTGTAATCCATCCAGACTCCTTAGTAGAAGACACCATTATGGAAAAAAATATGGAGTGCAGTATACTGCAAAATACATCTTAGAATGGATTCAAAGTTGTCTAGCAATCCAATTTTAAGCAACTCTCAGTGCAGAATCACTGGCAAATATTCTGCAAGATTTTCCTGTAGACTAAATACTACCAAAAGTTGTGCAAAGATCTGAAGGCAATCCAGAGATTATTCCTGACAGAAACTTTGGATGATCCCATTAAAGTGGCAAATATTGAGGAAGGCTAAACAGTCTTTTGAGAATGAATTTGAATAACTCAATATGTAAGTCCATTCATAAAGCAAATATTTTCATGCACCTCGTGCATCCTAATATACAGGAACAGAAACTTTAGCCCATACCAAGAAAATGGGCAAATCATGGACTCCTTAGGGATTAGGAAGAGTGAAAAAGTGAAATGAGGCCACTGCAAAGAAAAAATGCCAATCTTAGTGTTAAGAAAGGACACTGAGCAGTGGCAAAGAGATACTTTTACACCAGGAACAAGTGAGCCTGGTAAGGGGCTGTTCCACTCGTGTAGCAACACATTCTGGCACAATGCTGAAATATTAGAGAAGGAACATAAAAGTTTCCCAGTAATGGGAGCTAATGCTTCTTGGTAAGGAGATTTTCAGTATTTTACAGTCTAGTTACTGTGCTGAGCTTTGTGTCACAGTTCCTGTTGTTTGACCTAATTCCTCAAAAGGTCTCTCTGTGTTGTGTATCAAAAGGGAGGTTGAGAAGCAAATTAACTGCAAAGTGTACATCCCGTATTAGGAAAAAATACTGAGGACTGCATCTTTAGTGGGAAAGTCATGCCAGGAACCAAGGCAGACAAATTTAAATGGGGAACAAGACAGATTCTTAATGATGAGTCTGCTTGGCCATTGCTAAAAAATCTCAGTGGTGGTTTTCCCTCTCTCATTATATTCACATCAGATTTTGAAGGCATTTAGGAAAATCATGATATTAAAAATGAGCTATTTGGCTTACCGTAAAATGCAGCTGGGAGAAAGCCTTCAGCCTGGTCATACAGAAGTCCACTCTCTAACAATGTAGTGCTCACTCTGGCCTCAAATTTGGTACAGTGCTGCCACTGATTTAAGCTGTTTGAAAAAGGAGTGATCTGGATGCAGTATCAGAGAAATTGTATTTTCTGTGATGGGCTAATGAGGATATAAAATTCCCGTGATCATTCCCTTGTGTTGTCAGACTGTTATGTCTAGCAGTTATTTTTGAACTCTTGCTAATAGACAAGAAAAAATATAGGGGATTAATCAGAGGAATTTCAGGAGGCTCTTATTATTTCCTCTGTTCTTTATTCCCACAGCAATGACAAAGATGAAGCATCCTCTATAAAAATGCCAGAATCAGGACTAAATGCTAAATCAGGACTCATGTGAACACATTTTTGCTTAGTGCTGCCCTTGTGATTCTCCTGCTGTTTACGTGGCTTTTATAATTGAAATGATATTGCTGAAATCATGTCTAGCACAAGAGATATGTTTATTCTCTCTCCTCAACACTTTGATCTCAGCCTTCTCTGATAAGTGATATAAAGCAGTACATTCTCTTCCAGCTATGCAAACACTGATTCTTTCACACATGCCCAGACACAGCCATTCACACCATCACCAGGCCCTGGTCTGTCTTCATTTGTTTGCATCATTAAAAGAAGAGGCAGAAGCAGCACCCATATCAATGGAAGGAGTGCAAATACAAGTGCATCAAATGGCACAGAATATTTTACAGCAAACTAGAAAGTGCTAATAGAGACTTTATAACCCCTACCACGCTCTTTCTCTTCCATCTGGACCTCTGGCAATCTCTGACTGATTAGAGGGAATGTTCTCTGGTCTGTAGGATCTCTGCCACCAAGGTATTAATGTGTTCAGTCTGCTTATTCTAGAGTAGGACTTAACAGGTTACCTAGGTTCAAAATTCAACTTGTGCAACACCTTCCTCAAATTCTGTCTCTATATTTCATACACAATTTCTGCCCTTTCTTCCACTTAGTGAAGCAAGTGGGAATGCACAGGTAGCATCACTCACCCTTCCCCTCCACCCAACACTTTGCCAGTTTTTACTTGAAGGAAATCAAAGTCTTACTCATGGTCACACAGAGTGTCCATGTCAGGTTCAGTCAGGAGCTCCTGGCTCCCCAAAATGTCTGGCATGACAGACACACAGTCTACCATTCACTTTGTTTCTATTCTTAGTTTCCCACTCAAGTATTGCACAGAACTCAACTCATGAGCAGTTTTGTTTTGAAATTTAAATGAACTCCAGCATGAGTTTGTCCCGTTGCATTTTTGTGATCTTCTTTTTGTGTTTGATTTTGACTCTGAAAGTTTTACTCTGGTCTGAGGTGGCTGGTTTGCTGGTTTGGTCTGGTGACAGGTTTGCTGGGCAAGTATAAACATAAATATGATAACAAGAATGGAAGGTTCCTATTGAGTACACATGCCCTCAATTTCCATTGAAATCAGGGATTCTCAGCATTTTACAAGACTGGGTTCTATATTTCCACTGCATTCCATAGTCCACTATACAAAATGACAAATTAATCTTGGTGCAGAAATGAACAACCACTTAGCTCACAACTTGTATTTGATGCAGTACTTGAGACCTGCTTCAGTTTACTAGATAACACAGAAATGTAAACATATAAAACTTCTTGTTTTCTGATGTAAATAGATGTACGTAAAAAGACTATAGGAAGGAGATGATGTAAATAGATGTACGTAAAAAGACTATAGGAAGGAGATTTTACTACAGTTTTGTTAATACATAAGGTGTTTTGTTTCATTTGTTACACTGCATTCATTTGTGTCATGCTTGCTTTTTTGTTTGAATCAAATCTTATTAAAGTGGTGCAGAAATAAGAACTGCAGAGGATATTAGCAGACCTGATAAGTGAAGTTACAGTGTTGGAATTAATAATCAGATTTTAAAAAATGTATAGTGCTTTATCAGGATCAAAGGTTGCATTACCCAGGACCAAATTATTTTCCTTTCCAGAACCCCTCTCAGATGCCAGTGTCATGCTGAGCTGACTTTCCTTGGCACATCAATTTCCCTTTTGGTAAAAAGAAATTTAGTGGTTGCACCTTGAATCCATTAGACCACTGAAAATTGATGCTATTTTGAAAAAATCCACCTGACTAGGTCAGGCCTGTAACACAGCAGGAAAAGAAAAATTAACAATTACAAAAAATATATTTCCATTAGCCTCAGTAACAGAAATGCAACAGCATCTTGAACACTTCTAGTGTGTTAAATAGATAATAAATGTGCACTAAGCAGTGCTTGTCACCAGGAAAGCAAAGTACTTGCAAGGAAACACCAGAAAAAGAGATTTTTCCTGATCTTTCCTCAGAAGCCAGCTTCTCATCAGCACTCAGTGATTGTAATGGGGATGTGGTGCTTTTGTAAATGTTGTATTTCAGATGACATATGTGAGTCCTGAGCAGCTGTATACAGGACTTGGCAAACGACTCAGAGAGGAAGTTATTAGCCAGAAAACCAGGAGAGATTCCATCCTGGGTAATTTCTCTACATTCAGAAGTACCTTCAGGAAATTTATTTGCTTTTCTTCACTTCCTGCTCTAAAATAACAAGCTGCCTTAAAAATTTGTTGGTGTGGAGCTGGATTGTGTTGCCCCAGAAAAAAAATTACTTTCCAAGAACGGGTCCCTTGTATAAAGATATCCTTAAATTTAATGTATTTCCTATTTACCACTGAGTTTGTTACTCCTCTGGCAGGCAGGCTGTGGTGTGTCCAGGATCAATCAGCAATTGCCTGCCTAGTCCTGGGGTTTTGCTTGGCATAAAACAGCACTGGGCCTTGTCCCCCTGCATTTACACCCTCACTGAGCAAAGCTGACGCTGAATGCAGGAATAAATACAGAAAACACACTCTATGAGGAAGAAAATGTCATGTTAGATCCATATTATGCCTGGCTTTTGATAGGAAGGGACCATGAAAAATGGCACGAGAAATAAGTAAAGAATGACAGTGAAGGAAAGGGAAGTGAGTGGGAACTCAGGAGTGAGAAAAGGGTAAAAAAAAAATGCCAGTGAAGCTGAAGTAATTGGAAGATGTGAGCTGGAGGGCTTGCACTCAAGGCTAGGCAAAATTACACCAGGTTTTTTGAATGGCCAGTGATTTCCTTTCTGCTCACTGTTGCGATTTTGCAAGTACTATTACTACCTTGTCCAACTGTAAAAAGCTCAAAATGAAACCCTTAAAAAAATACATTTACAAGGTATTATCTAAGACATTTTGGGAGCTTTTAAATTGAAGAATTCTACATTAAAACTAGGTTATTAGCAATAATTACATGTTAAAATCTTGCAAACCTCTTGTTTCTTCATTCTCATTGCCAAAGCTTTTTATATCACAAGGTCTTTTTTAATTTAATTGTAGCCTTATGCCAAACTTGTTCTGCATTTTATCTAGCTTTGGTTTCTGGAACAATAGCTTATCCTTTTAACTACGTAGCTTTCACATCTCATTGTAGCATGAGGGAAAGATGAAGATGCTGAGCTGATCCACAATAATTATATTGTTCCATTGTAAAGAATCACAGTGCACTCTCCTTGAGTTCCTAAGCAAAGACCTACATGTAATTAAGCATTAGTAAGACCTATTAAAACAGTCAACCTGAAAGCTGGTATCCCCACAAAAATACCTATCTTTGACCTCCACTTCGATCACTGTTATATTAGATGCTTTCTATGCAAATTAATAAATTTTCTTTCTAAAATATTTCCCTCCTTTAAGCTTTCCATGGTCAGCTAGAATGGTGACTTTCCAGCCAAATTCACTTTACCTTTTCCCTCTGCAGCTTGCTGAAATTCAAAACTGCCTCTTCCATTACCCACTTTCACCAGGCTATGAAATTTGGTCTATATTCAACATCCCCCCTTGGAGATATCTAATCTTGGGCTTAATTGAGAAAAACCAAAACTCCTCTGTCAAATCCTCAAACTCTCATTATCTACACCTGCTGCCACTGCCACTGCTCTTGTATTGCTTTGGACACTGCATGCTCTATTTTCCTCATTTCTCCAAACAGGCAGACCACATTCAAATCCAGAAAGAACTCCTTCTAGAGCAATCACTGTTGGTGCTTTGCTCATTGCCATTCAGACCCTCCTCACCTCCCATAGCAGCAAAGCCTACAGTAACACATTTGCTTCTTTTGCCTGTACTATTTTCAAATTATGTCAAAGTAAGACAAAAGCCTTGTGTTTCTGAGGCAGCAGCCCAGCTCTCCCATCCTGCTGAAAGTCTTATCAAGTTCCCCTTTCCTGCTGCTGAGCTTGAGATGTTACACTGAGGCTTTGCACAATTTTACCTTGTCCTACTTTACTGATTTATCTTAGAGCCTGTCTCCCTTACAGCTTTCATTATCATGCTACCAGCACCGAAGGTTTCCTTCACTGGCTCGCCCACAAATTACTGCAATCTTTGCACATCTCTCCTTGTACATGCTGTGCTCAGCCCATGGTGAGATCCTGCCCAAAACCCTCCTCAAGACACTGGTCATCCATTAGTAGTCAATACACACTGAAGCTGATATTCTTGGGGGTTTCTAATATTATACTTAGGAATTCAGACTTAGTGACCCTGAGAGTACACATGTGATTGTGTGCTTTATGTAACCACAGCATTGTGATTATTCAGCTCACCACTGTGCTTATCTTTTGTCTGGTTCTTCATCCTTACAACTTGTTCTGAATTTGATTTTAAAATTTTGGAACACAGACAATGTCTTCACATGTATCCACAGTCTTTCCAATTCAAGGGGATCTTGTTTCCAGTTGAAGTAAGACTCTGGATGCCCTCACATCTCAAATTATATTAAGAAACAATAGTAACAGCGATTATGTTCCAGAGTAAGAAAATAAAGAAAAGGATAAATAGCAAACAGGACAGAAGTCCAAAGTGTGTTTCTGTATGAACAGAAATAAAGTCAAGTCCTAGTTTTCTTATTAATAGTTAGTAAAAATATTCCAGGATAAGTGATATTCCACAGCTGTTTCTTAACAGTGCTCAAAGTACTTAGAACAGACCCAGACATATGACTGTACAGTGGTCATAAGGCTAGGCATACTTTAGTAGTGAGTTTCCAAGTGAATTGTTCCAGTTATGATCATCTTTTCATACTCATAAGATACTTCAGATAATGTTATGAAGCTGAACTTTAGAAGACCTAATAATACTGAAACTCTGCTATCTTATGCTTAAAGGTACAGCATTTTTATGTGTTTTTGAAAACAAACTGCTCTGATTAGGTTCTGTGTAGATTTGTTCATGGGAGAAGACAACTTCCATGCAGAGAAATATGCAGCCCTGTGTGGAGCTTGATAGGGCACATGCTGGGAGCCAGTGGGACGTTCTGTGGCACTGAGGGACAGCCTCAAGCAAAGAGCATCTCCTGCAGCTTTCTTGCTGCATATTTCAGGGACTAAATTTGCACTAAAAATAGCACAACTGGGATCTAAAACTGTCATTTGGGCGGAGGCTGTAGCACAGCTGTAGCAGGTTGGAAGGGTAGCCTACAGCCATGCTACCATAACCAGAGGGGCAGACACGTGGTGATACGGGAAAGCCCACACTGGCACAACAGGCAAATGTCAGTAACTGCTTTAAAGGGCAGCAGATAAACAAATGTTTTGCTGAATGTGAGATACAAGTCTGCTTTTCTTTCAGGAGAGGCAGTGATGTCTGATGGGTTTAGGTTCTGAAGGCTCTGCTTGCTGCTAGAATCTGGGGCAGAAGTCAAAAGCATCTTTACATGCAGTCCCCTGAACTGAGAGTTTGTCTGTCCTCAAGTTGAAGTGTTAGATTTACACCTGAAACCAATATTTAATCCTGCTTTTCAATATATTATAAAAGGAAACAAAAGGTTTCAGATGGACTTTTGACAAGGGGAACTCCCTTCAAGTGGCACCAATATCAGAAATTAGTTTTTCCTTTTTGCAGAGCTGCTGTTGTCATTGGATAAGCAGTTGTGAGCATTTTCCCAGACATGATGCCTTATTAGAATATGCTGAGCTGGAAGGGACCCATCAGGATCATGGAGTCCAGCTGGCCCTGCCCAGGACAGTGCAGGACAGCCCCAAGGGTCTCACCCTGTGCCTGAGAGCACTGTCCAAATGCTTTTTGGACTCTGTCAGTCTTGGTGCTGTGACCCCTTCCCTGGGGAGCCTGTTTAGTGCCCAAACACCCTCTGTGTGAAGAACACAACAAGAACCTCCCCTGACACAACTTTGGGCCATTCTCTTGAGTCCTGTCACTGTCACCACAGAGCAGAGATCAGTGCCTGTTCCTGCTCTTCCCGTGATAAGAAAGTTGCAACTGCAGTGAGGTCCCCCCTCAGTGTCCTCCAGGTCAAACAAGCCAAGTATTCTCAGTAGTTCCTCATGTGCCTTTTGCTAAAGGCCCTTCACCATCCTCATTGCCCTCCTTTGGACTGTCTCCCACAGCTCCATGTCTTCTTCATGTTGTGATGCCCAAAACTGCACACAGGACTCAAGGTGAGGCTTCCCCAGTGCAGAGCATTCTCAGTACTAATCCTGCAGAGAGACTGCAGAGTATTCTCAGTACTAATCCTCATGCTTTTCTCCCAATGAGTTTGCATGTAAATCCCTCTGAAGAGGGATTTCCAACCACTGTCTGTGACTAAGCAAAGTACAGTTTACAGGGAAATATCTCTTTCATTATGGAAACTGATATAGTTGAGAAAAATTATCTGGACAAGCCTGCCAGTAAGTTCTTTTTCAGGTGATGAAAGGTTGGAGGATTCAGGGAGACCTGAAAGGAGAACTAGCCTAGCAAACAGCTTTGGAGAGGGTTTAGTCAGGCAGGAAAACCCTGGAGATGAAAAGGAGCTTCTGTTTGTTCTTCCTGTCCACACAATGAGCTCCTAAACTTCCCCAATCTCTCTAGAATGCAGATGCTGCTTTGTGAGCTTTCTACTTTAACTATAGCCCAGTGATAATTTCTGATGGTAGTTGCTCAGCTTGCTAAGGTTTGACCTTTTCTTGCAGACAAAAGCAGTAACCAATGTAATTTTAAAATCCTATGGTCATTTACTTTAATGATACAACATACATCAGAAAATAACATCCTAACTAACCAAATATCTAGAGAATGCAATTATTTAGGGCAACTAAAATTATATCTTGAAGGCAGTCCAGTGTAAGTATTCTTTATTTTTTAAAAAATTGTCTTGGTGGACTTTGTTCTGAAATGTGTAATTGATTTAACCATGTCCTATCACTTGTTATTAAAGGCAAAATCATTAGCCCAGGGACAATAACCTTTTTACAAAACTGTGCATAGTGGGTGGAAATTTATTGCTCAATAATAACGAGACATAAGAAGCAACTATTTTATAATGTTACCTTTAAAAGCCCCTTACTCAATATTTGTTGACACTGTATTATATCCCAAAAATGTATTGCATATATTTGTAATAAAAGCAAAGTTTAAAGAAGATAGTGAATCACTGGTGTCCATGTTAAGAAGTAGCTTTGGCATCATCAGAAAAAGTAGTAGTCATACCAGTATCCCCTTTTATACAGATGTGTGGGGTAGAATTAATTTCACTCTGATGGCTCAGCTGGAATGCAGTAGTGGCACCCCTTTGGATGCAGGGAATGAAGAGAAGCACAGAGCCCAGTGAGAGAATCCAGCTCTGACTAAGAGCTCCCCCACCTGGGGCACCTCCTCCCACTGTGCCATCGTGGGCAAAGGCACTTGCTTCCCCACACAAGTCTTGCCTAGCAATTCACATCCTCCTCTGCTGGGGGCCATTCACATGCCTTTTCTTCCCAGAAAGTTCCTACAGGTCTCAACACAGATCATGCTACTTATTCCTGGTTGTGATATGATACATAAAGGAAGAGGCCCCAGGTAAAACCTGACTCTGTCATGCAAAAATAGCAAATGTGCTTGCCTTCTCTAGACTGAGAATCTCACAGCCTAACTAGCAGTGTAGCACACATTTACATCTCCCCAGAGAAATTCCTTTGCTCCTTGTGTCAGAGGCTATTTCACTGCAGCTGTGAAGGATTACAGGCTCAGCTGATAAAGAAACTCTCCCACAAGTCCAAACTACTTGAAGAGCTCATTGTCCTTGCTGCAGAGCAGGACTAGTGGCAAACCTCAAGAAGAGTGCAGAAGCTGCTCACAGCTCCTCTTGAATGTTTCCCAGGAGTTGTACAAAAGTGCAGGTTTTACTGCCGTGCAGGTGTAGATATAATTCAGATTGGAAGATTTCTCTCCAGAGATACCCTGGTTCCAGCATAGATTATTTATCTGCATGTTGACTAATCTTGCTGCTGTTGTCTCAGTGAAAGCCCAGCAAAACCTAGAAGAAAGATGATGCTTTCTCATTTCTGTTTCTGGTGGACAATACCAAATTACCCTGTCCAGTATTTTGTTCTGCTATTTGTTTGGTTGGTTTTTGGATTCTGTAGCTGAATTGTGCAGATTAACCCTGAAAAATGCATGTGATTTCTCTGAGATCCATGAAGAGGGTGTCTGGCTTGGTTGAGATGTTTTGCTTACCCCACATCTTCCCCTTAGAGAAAGCAGCAGAAGCTAATGAAGAGATGTGTGGGTTTGGATCTCTTTGTGTGACTCATGTATAATGGGAAGAAAAAGGGGAAAGAACAAGCCTGTGGAAGCTGCCAAGGTTGCTAAATTGTGCAGTGGCCAAGGCAACGTGAGGCTGCTGAGCTGCAGAGCTGGTGCATGCACCCTACCCAAATCTGTGCTGGGTGGAGGTAACAGGCATGTTGTCCTATTCTTCCTGCATCCCAGCTATGACAGTGGGTAAATCACTTAGCCATGAGTTTGCCAACCTATATTTTATAATTTCTTTGGGTCTGGCAATGTTTCTGGCCCTACCTTTATGCAGTGCCTCTCTTTGTATGGGGCTCTCTCCTTTTAGCTGTCCCTGGATATATAATATTTTTAATACCTATTAAGGTATTAGAACCTATTAAGAACAGAAATGGGGGTGGGGTAAGGGTTTTTACACATAATAGGAAAAAAAACCAGCAGACAGTAAATACTCAAAGTAAAGCAGAAAACTGCCTATCATTCTTTCTGTGTACTTTATTTTAGACTAGGAATTGTAATTTATAATAAAGCACTAAATTTTTATGAATTCTGGTGGTTTTGTTTCACTACCTATTTAAACTTTTGAAATGGGTTTAGTAAAAAGAGAAACAGGGAAGACAATAATCTGTACAAGTGTTAGAAATAGGAGCACAGGGGAGCAGTTTGAAGCTCTACTTCCAGCTGTGCAAAAATGTGGTCTCTGCTACCACTTTAAATGTATTGTGGCTGCCGGGCTCAATTCCCAGACTGCACCTGGATGCCAGTCCTCAAACCTGTTTTTTTAAACAATTTTAGTTTAACTCTCTGTTTCCTCTGCTCTTTTCACCTTTCTACCACCATAAGTAAGCCTTGCTGCTTCCTGTTGTGATCCCCTCCCACCCATCTAAGATCTTCTTTCCTTCTGCCCAAAACTGTTTTGTCAGTGCTTTCAAGTCTTGCAAATTTCTTTGGAAAATCCCTTTCCTAATTTTGTCAAACACTTGTCTCAGCAACAGCTCTCATCCCTTGTGTCTCCTCCACTCTTATCTCATAATCAACATTACTCACTGGTTTGTGCCAAATATGGATTTGAGCTCTTGGCAGGATCCTTCTTACATGTTTGTTTGAGGAGTGTAGTATTTACTTGACAGCTTGAAAAATAAAGCAGGTGAACCATATTGATCTGTTAAGGCATGGTTTTTAGAGAACAGAGGGTTGAAATGTCTCCAAAGTTCTGTGGATTTTACAGGCCACTCTCAACCATAAATCTCTTACAAATCTCACAAGGATCTCACTCTGTGTTTGGGGCAGGGCTGAGGGAATAGCCCACAGGATACCTGCAGTTAGGAGAGGAGAACTATGGCTCTGGGTGAGAGGAGGCAGCCTGTCCCATTTTAGGGAATTCATTTCAAAAGAAGAAATTCTTGGAAACTGCTTTTTGGACAGCCAAGGGCATGGGATTTCCTCAGGGTGGTGACCCAGCAAGGCAGGGTGCCTCCAGCAACAGGTCTCATTGCTGGAAGTCATCCCCAAGTATAATCAAAAAGTTTTAGCAAATCTGGAGTAGAATCTATGCTGCTGACAGATCTACTCTGGCAGAAAAAAAAGCACTGGCCTTGTAGAAGAAGTCTTGTTTTTACCACGAGTATGAAGATGGACCTTGGCTGAACACAGGAGCAAAGGAAAGGATGATATGCTGGATGGCAGCAGGAGATGTACACATGCTGATAAAGTAGCTAAAAAATGTTTTAAACCTTGGCAGCAAAGAGGTGAAGAGTTTAATTAACAAACCCAAACCTATTCCCTTGAGGCAATGGTGAATTTGCTATTAAAAAGGGAAAAGCTCTCCAGCTTCTGTTGCACTTTTTTGCCATACCAGAGGATGCTTTGCTACTTCAATTCCCTGTTTTGGCTAAAAGGCCCAAAACCTCAGTGTATGTTCAAGGAAGCTGAAAGAATAAAAGATCAGTTACAGCATCAACATTTTGGTCCAAAACCCAATCTTTACCCTGTTTCTCTGCAACATCTGTGTGTCAAGAGCAGAGATATTCACTCATCTCTGCTAACCTTGCTCAAACATTTCAGATTTTATTAAGTTCTGGGTTTTAATTTCTGCCAATTTTTGGATAAGCTCTGATAAATCCAAACTTATTTCAAATTTCAAAGATGATTTAAACTTTGAAAGTACTTTAAAATAGACTGCAATAAATAATTCCATTGCCTCTACTGATGCCCCAAACCCCCAGGGTCTGTGCAATAACCACTCCCTTATTCAATCTGCTTCATCCTTCAAGGAAGCAGATTATTAAATAATCTTAATATAGGGAATTTTGTTTCCCCACAGGTTGGAGTTCTCAATACCCAGACCCTAGACAGTGACAAATTGAACATTCATTCAAAAGCAGAGCAATGGAATGACCAAGGGAAATCATCAGTTCCTGTGGCAGGTCTGCTGCTCTCTGCACTCAGCAAAGCAGACAGGGGGTCAGATCTGAAGGCATCATTCTCTGAGACAGACTGAAATGTGCAGGGAAGCTGAAGACATTGAAGCACTGTGAACTCGTCCCTTGGACATCACACTGTAAAGGGAAAATAATTGAATTCATCGGAGGCTTGGCTGATGTTGACATTTTCAGGAAGAGGAGTCAACTTACAAGTGTCTGCAACCTTCAGTCCTTGCTGACACAAAGTAATAGTTTGTCCCTTGCAGTATTTTAGTCACTTAACATTCCAGATACACTGTTTGAAGTACCTTGGGATCAAAACCACTCCCTAGACAAGCACAGGCTCCTAACATAGACAGACACTATTTACTAGTGATGCCCTTTCTTCCAGTCTCACTTTAAAGTGAGATGTCTGTTGGTAAAAATCCAGCAGACAGACAGCTTTATAGACTGCAGCTCTTACCCACATGACAAGAATCCTCCCAGCCATCCTCCTCACCATCCAAACAAGGGCTTACCAGGAAGGAGCTGCCTCACAGGAGAAAAGTTCAGTCCTTGCAATTTATAATTTTTTTAAAGGTGTTAATTAGAATTCTAAAGTAAGCAGCAAGTTCCTTGAGACTGGAATTGGAGCACAAAAATGCTGAAGAGAGCACCAGTGTAGTATTTAAGTATTTATCTCACTTGAAAGATCTTCACCATAGAGATGAGTTTCTTGTCCAGAAGCCTCACATAGTGTATGGACTAAGCAGAACTCTCTAGAAGGATTTGTGCCAGGCAAATTGAGTCTCATATGCCTTGTTTACATGCAGATACCAACATTGCAAGAACCTGAATTTTAACTGATAAATCCCATTCCATATGATATTTAGCTAGACACAATTTTTTTTTAGTTTTGCTGGTTTACATCAAATTCAAAGTTATGATTACAAAGGAAGAAAAAACTAGTATGCTGCAATTAAACTGCTTTTGAGAGATGTTGTTAGTCCACTTGAAGTATTAAGTCCACTTGAAGTATTAAGCCACTTTAAAATGAATAATAATAAAAAGCAAAAAGGAATATATTTTGCAAATAGAGTGCCTAGTGTTCAGAATCTTAAACTGGTATTAATATTACTTATTATTCTAATTTTACCTGCAGAGAACAAGTGATGTTCATGTGACTTCATAGACAAATAAGGGTGACAGGCCTTGACTTCAGCCCTTAAAATATCAATGAGACTAAACATAGAAAGTGATGACAACAAATGAAGGATAAAGTGGGCATGAAAGAAATGGGTCACAACAGTGTAACGACTCAAGAGGAGCACTTTGACTTTTCTTCCCATCACTGTATTCACACATATAAAGTAGCTGGAGGAGCTAAAGCAGAAGCAAAGAGGTGTAGCCACCCCAAAGACCTTGTCCAGGAAGAAAGAATGTCGGAGTTGTGACCATCAGTTTCAGGAGTTCACCAGTCTCACTTCAAGCCACTGTACCAAATTACTTTCTGAAGAGCTCACAAGAGTGGAACAAGTAAAACTCTGAAGGCACATTAAAGTAAACAGTTCACTGTTCCTCTTCTTATTGGAAGAGGTTAAAGTAACTTAAACAGAATTTCAATCAATCATTCCCACCCTGATGGACAAATTTCAGTCCAGTGTAATTGGAAATGGCAGTTGGAAAATCTTGATAAAAGGGATTTAGATGAGAATGCTAACACAGAGCAGTAAAAACTGGAATTTCTAATGCAAGACTGTTTTTCCTTTTAGCCCCACAGTAATTTTCTAAGTCAACTATTGAATTTCTCGTAATATTCTGAGGGATGCTGTGAAACCTGCTATTCAGCTGCTCTAAAGGAATCCTTTATGCCTGAAACAAGGAGACACATTCAGTTCATGAACCTGAACCAAGTTTCTTTTTTTTTTTTGCTTCCAAGATTTTTTGGACAATAATTTCCACATATAATTTCAAATTACAGATCCATTTCACCTCAGGTGTACAACTATGGTTTCAGGATGTTCTGGGAGAAGATGATTGATGAACTCATGCTGAATTAAGCAGGACCATCTAAACCCTCCCCAGTTAATTAAGAGGTCTTCTGGGATGATTTGTTGATGAGTCCCCTCACACAGCATGACAATACTCTCCTCAAGTCTTTAGGATCACCAGCATTTGTGACCCTTCTCTACTGATACGCCTTGAAATTATCTAAGATCTTTGTGAAGGAATCATACATATGACCTTCAGTGAGGGCTGGTGACACAGGGTTACAGATTCAGCTTCAATCAAAGCATGCACAGCAGCCTGTGGGATAAGCCAGAGTATTTTTCTACAGCTTTATCAGCCAGACAGCCACAGGCAGCAGCAAAGAGGGCAGTAGCTGTGTGTGAACTGACCATGTGCTGATCAGCAGCAGCTGAACATGAGCCAGGGTGTGCCCAGGTGGCCAAGCAGGCCAATGGCATCCTGGCCTGTATCAGCAATAGTGTGGCCTGCAGGGCAGGGCAGGGATTGTCCCCCTGTACTCAGCACTGGTGGGGCTGCACCTGAAATCCTGCATCCAGTTCTGGGCCCCTCACTGCAGGAAGGACTTTGAGGTGCTGGAGTGTGTCCAGACAAGAGCAATGGAGATGGTGCAGGGTCTGGAGCACCAGCCCTGTGAGGAGCAGCTGAGGGAGCTGGGGGTGTTTATGCTGGAGAAAAGGAGGCCCAGGGGAGCCCTTATCACTCTCTACAACAGCCTGGCTGTAGCCAGGTGGGATCAGTCTTTTCTCTCAGGCAGCCTGGAGCAGGACAAGAGGTCATGGCCTCAAGCTGCACCAGGGAAGGTTTAGTTTGGAAACCAGGAAGAATTTATTAATGGAAAGAGCTATTAAGCATTGCAGTGAACTTCCCAGGGAGGTGGTAGAGTCGCCATCCCTGGAGATGTCAAAGAAATATCTGGATGTTGCACTCAGTGCCATGATCTCTTTGGCATGGTGTTGTTTGGTCACAGGCTGAACTCAAGGATCTTTGAGGTCTTTTCTGACCTAAATGATCTTGTGATTCTGTGATATGTGCAAACTGGAGATATGATGTCGTGAGGAGGTAGGTGGCAGGAGAGATGGAATTGATATGATCAAAGTATAAAGCATGTGTATATATTATGTTTCCATATACAACATGGAAAACTGAAAAAAACCTGATTTTTTCTATGAAGTAGCAGAAACAACATCTACATTTCTAAGAAGAGAGAGAAAAACAACAATATATTGCTCTATAGAATGAAACTCTACAGCATAAAATAGAAAGATGGTACAGTAATGAATTCTATTTCTTTATATTGTACATATTAAAATAAAAACTAATCAGTGAAATTTGAAACCAAAGCAGCCCACATTGCACTGTATTTCTTGTTGCTAGGCATCATTTCTTCATACTGTGATGCAAGGTGTTTTGCTTCTGTGTCACAAAAGGTGTTAAGATTCTCCCACCTTGTAAACATTTAATCAGGCAGTAGAACAGACAAGCAAGTGCTGAAAAGAAGACTGACTGAATTCATCCTCCTTTTAAATTCCAGAAGAATACTGTAATCCAACCCTGTGAAATGGACCGTTCCCTGTGATCCTGTTCATGCCTTTATGCTACTGTCTTTTTTCTCAAGCTAGCAGGCTGGCTCCTATCCACTTAACCCTGTTTTCAGCACAGTAGTTTGGATTTCACTGTAGTTGGTTTTTGTGGTTTAATCCCAGCCAACAACAGCTGCTCACTCAATCCCCCTTGGTGGGAAGAGGAGCAAATGGGAAGGGTGAAAGTGGAAAACTCATGGGTTGAGATAAAGACAATTTAATAGTAAAACTAAAGCCATGAACGCAAGCAAAACAAATCAAGGAATTCATTACCAATCATTTAGTTCCAACCTGAATGTGCCAAGAAAAGAAGAACTTTTTCTCTGAAAGGTATTCCCAAATTATTCTTTCAAACTGCTTACAAAACTGAAGGTGACTCACTCTAGGTTCCAACTACCTGTTTCTTCTGCCTTCTCTTTCTCCTCAGTAGATCTTTCAGCATCTAATCTATTACCTTATATAATAACACTATAATCCTCTTATTTTGAGTGTCTCTTGGATAAACAAAATTCATCAAGCTCAATATCACAAAAGGCTTTTCCAGTAGTCACAAAATAATTTTTGTATGATCTCCAGCATGTCAACAGACTTTAGGAAATGTAGACATTACAAATAGAATTCAAAGAATCTAAATTTAGTTGTCTAAAACAAAAGTGTCTTGTCTAACATAATAGTTCTGGGTCTCTATCCAGTCAACAAAGTGAAACAGACAGTTCCAGGAGACAATTATTCCCACCTCTCTCAGGCATCTGGGAAGGCTGGATGCCCTCTGAAGGTGTCTCATTGAATGCACAGGATGTCTGAACAGCTAGTTTCCATTATGTTCCTTTATGTTAAATCACGAGTGCTAGTTGAGATGTGTAGCAACACAGAACTGTACAAATTCTCAGATCAAGCAAAGAAGATATTCCTGCCCACTCATTCTACTACTTATACACCTATCAACAGGAGTAGATTTTTCCACTTGGAATTTGTATTCAATTTGTTCTTTGCTACAAGCACAAAATCCATTTTTAGAGTCAAGTTTACAGCATACGTTCACACATTCTGTAAATAAGCCTATGTACTCCCAGCTTCTGGAAGTGGGTGTCTGTTTTTGAATTCAGTTGCTACAAAACTTCAAGCTGTGTGAAGATCAGTTTCTCAAACAGCTCCACCAAGACTCCCTTACCACTGCGTCCTCCTTATTGTCATACATGTTTGTCATCTCCTCATGCTGAAATGCAATACACATGAGGATACAGGGTGCTGCCAGTAACATTCACACTGATGTCCCTGCTTTGGAAAGATCACAAAATAAAACAGTTCGTCTGTTCATCATTAATTGAAAATAGTGTAATATCCCACACGGCTTCAGTTCTGAGAAGTTCAGAAAGAAGGAAAGAAACGACCTCACCAGTGAGTTTGAAGCTTGTGTTTCACACATTTAGGTCTTTGAAAGGGATCATTATTCCAAATCTGTAAGAGAGGATTTAAATGAGAAGAGGATGCAGTAGTCTCAGATCAGTTGGAACGATGACCATGGTAGGATGGCTTTTCTTAATCCAAAGTTTCACACAGCAAGATCACAGTTGTTACGGTCTTGCCCAGACAAAACATCTGCTGAGATAACTCCAGCTTCTTTCACATAATCCCAGCAGTTTAAGCAGAAAATACTAGAAGCTGCTGCTGTTGAAAATTTGCTCTGTACAAATAAAGCGGCTTGCAGAAATGTGGTTCCTTTTAAATAATGCAGAGGACTAATATTAATCTGACTGCAGCTCCTTACAGATAAGCCTGGAAAAGCTCCTACATTACCACACCAAACTGAAGCTCATTTTGATATGGAAAAAATGTAACAAAAGTGTGCAGAAATGCCACTTCTTAAGTCAGCATTCTCAGATATCTGTGTTGAACATCACGCTCAACGGTGACATTGTCAAAGCCCAAAAGAACACTACTGAAGCACTTCACATGGTTTTTTAAAAGCAGTCTCCTCCTCACTGAAAGGATTAATATTATTTAGATTAACCATCTCTACCAGAGCAAGAAAAAGAGTGCTATGTATTTTATTTTTATTTACTAGACAGAGGACAGTTTTGTAATATAACTTCTTGATGGCAGCTATTTTTCACACATTACCGAATCACCTTTAAGAAAACAGCTTGTCTTTCAAAATCAAATTTGCCACTGGGGGAATGTTTTGCTGTTGATTAGAAATCTATTTCTGGAGAATAGAACTGAAACTGAATGTAAGTGAAAAACTTCAGTTCCTCTGTCCAGAAATACTGTTGTTTACATAAACTGCCAAATTGAGAACATGAATGCCTAGATGTCTGAGCTTAAAGGTTTAATCCATATTGGGTTCAGTTTTACTGTTGTACTCAGGAGCAGAACTGACATTGAACTTCATGAAAATGTCTAATGTGACAGGCACAAAGTGACTCTGGAAGTATGGACATTATTTCAGGCCCTAGTACCACGAGTCTCTGCTCCCTCCAGACTCTGCCATGGCAGAGATGGCTGAAAGGATGTGTGCAGCCCCCACCCGTTCCCCTGCAATTTCTACATTTTTAATTACGCAGCAGATCAATCTGGTTTGGAATAAACTGGTGGATTTTGGTTTAAAGTGAATTTGGCTGAAAAGGAGCAATCTTTTTCTGTAGAAATTATAGAATTTCTTACAGGTTCTAAGTGGCTCTGTGTGTCCTGGGAAAAGTATAATGGACAAATTAATTAATCACAGGTTTTGTTGTGGTATGTAAGTAAAATTTCCTCTAATTGCCAAATCTTTGAGTGCCATAAGTGGAAACAACCCTACTGGCTACCATTTAATCTACCCTGTGATTCTGCATCCCTGTCTGTGCATGGCAGTAGTTGTTCTACTTAGATGTTGGTCTTCATGACCAGGTCAGAGCTAACAAATAATATGGGCAAAGGGCTCTTTAAAAGTGCTCTTTTGTCCCAAAGCAGGGTGACTTTACCCAGTGTGCTGGGTTGGCCCTGGATGGGCACCAGATGCTCACCAGGTGCTCTATCACTTCTCTCCTGAGGTGGACAGGAGACAGAAAACATAACAAAAGATTCACGGTCATGGTATGGGCAGGGAGAGATCACTCACCAGTTCCTACCATGGGCAACACAGACTTGGGGAAATTAATTTAATTTATTGTAAGTCAAATCAGAGTGGGGTAATGAGAAATAAAACCAAATCTTAAAAAACATCTCTCATTCCCTGGCTCCCCCTCTTCTTCCCAGGCTCAGCTTTGTTCCTGATTTCTCTGCCTCCTCTTTTCCAGTGGTGCAGGGGGACAGGGAATGGGGGCTCTGGTAGTTTATCACTCCTCAGGGGGAAGACTCCTCACATTTCTTCCCCTGCTCCAACATGGGGTCTCTTCCTTGGGAGACAATCCTCCATGAATTTTCCAGTGAGGGTGCTCCCTACAGGCTGCAGTCCTTCATGAATTGCTTCAGCATGGGTCCCCATGGGGTCAAGTCCTGCAGCAAACCTGCTCCAGCATGGGCTCTTCCTTCTGTGGGGCCACAGATCCTGCCAGGAGCCTCTTCCTGGAAAGGCCTTCCCAAGGATCACAGCCTCTTTTGTGTGTCCACCTGCTCCAGTGTGGGTCTCCTCCTCCTCCTCCTCCTCCTCCTCCTCCTCCTCCTCTTCTTCTTTCACTGACCTAGGGGTCTGCAGGGTTATTGCCCTCACGTATTCTCACTCCTATCTCTGGCTGGAAATCTGCAGGAGTTTTTTGACCTTTATCAAATATCTTATTTAGGAGGTGCTACCACAGCCACTGATGGGCTTGTCCTTGGCCAGCAGTGGGTCCATCTCAGAGCTGGCTGTTGGCTCTCTTGGACAGGGGGAAAGTTTCTAGCATCTTCTCACAGCAGCCCCCCCTGCAGCAGTCCCACTAGCAAAACCTTCCTGTGCAAACCACATACATCCAGAGTGCCCACTGGGAACCTTATCTGGGAATGAACTTGAATGAGCTGGAGCTGTTCCATGAAGACTGCTTAATAACAAACCAGAGAGATGGCCCTCCAGAGGGTGCTCAGCTCCCTTGTGTCTGGCTGTGGCTGGCACTCCAGGTGTAGCCTGGAGGACCTGAAACCAAAATTTCTCCCTGCTGAGCAAAGCTGGATGAAAGAACAAGTACATAACCTGTAGCATGGCTTGCCACCTGCTCCCTTAGAAAATTTGGGTTCTAATTTTACTTCCATTAGAATCTGCTCAGACTTACAGAGGACATGTTTTTCATTAAGCCATTTATTAATGCTATTGATTTTGAAGCCCTTAGTTGTTTGAAAGTACTGTCCTAGTTGGTTCACAAATAACAGAGACATACAGTGTGAGCATTAACTTTTATTTTGAACCCTTATATTACATACAGAGACCTTCAGATTATATGGGTGTGTACCTATGGGGATTCTGAATAGTGTTATCAGACAATATTCTATCCCTCATGTTCTGTACTCTAGCTGTGGAGCACAGTAATTGCATTTAATATTGATAACATGGTATTAAAAAGACTGGTTTTACTGGCTTCAGCATGTGTTTCTTAAAAATTAAATTATGTTTTCATTTTAAAGAGACAAAAAATAAATAGCAGTGTGTCCTGGTTTTAGCTAAGGTAGAGTTAATTTTCTTCAGAGTAGCTGGAATGGGACTGTTTTGGATTTGTACTGGAAATATTCTAATAACAGAGATGTTTTAGTCATTGCTGAGCAGTGCTTGGACAGAGTCAAGGCCTTTTCTGCTCCCCATGCACCCCACCAGAGAGGAGGCAGGGGTGCACAAGGACTCAGGAGGGGACACAGCCAGGACAGGTGATGCCAGCTCTCACAGAGACATCCCATCCCATATGGCATCATGCCCAGCATGTAAAGCTGGAGGAAGAAGAAGGAAGGGAAGGGACCTTTGGAGTGATGGCATTGTTTTTGCAAGTTACCATTACCCATGATGGGGCCCTGCTCTCCTGGGGATGCTGAACACCTGCCTACCCACAGGAACTGAGGGATGAATTATTTGGTTTGCTTTGCCTGGATGTGAGGCTTTTGCTTTACCTGTTAAACTGGCTCTATCTCAACTCACAAGTTTTCTCACTTTTAGCCTTCCAATTCTCTTCCCCATCCCACTGGGGAAAAGTGAGTGAGTGAGTGGATGTGGGGCTTTGTTGCCAGCTGGAGTTAAACCACCACACAGTGGCAAAGAAAATATCCCTAGGGAAACATGTGCATGAAGTTCCAGATGGAATTGAGAAAGGCAAAATGCAGCTGTCACAGTCTCACACAAAGGGGCTTGATACAGTGATATATTTCTCATCTCGGTAGCTATTGCCAGACTTCACTTTGTTCCTCTACACAATTTGTTTCTCCAAGAAAGCCCAGGCATGCAGCAGAGCAGCTATTGTGCCAACACAGAACAGAAAGATAGTGTTCATCCCAAGAGGTGGAAGATGAGATCTAAAATATATGCATCTATTTGTTTAGGCAGAATATAAAGAGACAAAACACAAATGCCTGTTTTTCCTTGAAACACTTCCTTAGGGACCCAAAGCTGGCTGAGGCACACCTCTGACCTGTATTACATGCTTTTACAAACAGATTGATAAATATCAGCCAGAGACACTTCAGCTCTTCTTGCTAGAGCTCCACACCAAGACCTTGTTTTTCATGCTTTCAACAGCTAACACATGCCCTTCCTGCCCCCAGATTGTCTTTACTCAGTAAATTACTTTCATTATGAAAAGCTAAGCATGGTATTTTTTTCATGTTAAATCTATGCAATCACTTGTCAGGTGGGTCAACAACAAAAGAAGGTTATGCATGTACAATTATTGGTTTTTGAAGGTGAGCCATGCCCTTGATTTTCTTCTGAATGTAGATTTTACTTCAAATATTTTGCTCAGGTTCCTTTGTGCTTTTTTCTACTGCCTGCTGTAAGAGTTAAAAACTCAAATTTTCTTTGATTTAAGCTGTAAACAGACAGGTTAGAATAAAGGAAAGCATTGGGAGACACCAAATGAGCCAGCTTTCTGTCACTCTTTTCAGGCTGATTACAAGTCTCACACTGTGCTATGCGCCCTTGGAGTATTTTACAAAAGATTTAAAATCCATTGAAAAGGTAAATGAAATTCATCCTGAAAAAAAGAAAAAAAAAAAAAAAAAAGGAACATTTTTTTTGACAGTCTTTGTTCTACCCAGATAAGATACTGCTTTGGTATCATTTACTGCCTCCATGCACAGTGAAGCATGCTCAGTGGCTTTAATACAGGATCACTGAATTGGGAGATATCCTAGCCTGCACCAGGCTCCAGGCTTTCCCATGCTGGAGTCACACTCCCCTCCAAATAGTTGATGCTGCTTAGTGATTAAAAAAAAAAAAAAAGCCATTTTTCAGCCTTCTCACAAAGCTTGTATATTATTGTATGAAAAGTCTCATTAAAAATGAGGACTCTAACCATCTTTCATTTGCCAGAGTTTAAGACTAAAAAATAACGGGAGTGCTACAAAATGTGTTAATACAATTTTAATCTCTGGTTTCTTTTAATCTTCCGCATATCTGAGGTAGAATTGCTTCTCCTGAAGAATAAAGCATTCAAGTACATATTTTGTGTTTTCCCTGCTGTGTTAATGAAACTGGGCAGGTTCTAAGGAAATTGAATTAGTCTCATCTTTAAATATTCACTAATTTAAACAGGAGGACTGGAAAATTGGTCACTAGCTATTCAGTAAATAGCACTCTCAAATTGGCTGTCCCTATAATTGCTATGATTTTTTTTTAATAACATTGATTTCTTTGTGCAGTGAAATAACATATTGATACAAGCACATTCTGCACCATTAGCATGATTATTGTTCAGCTGTTTTCTGTAGGGCTCTTGCATAAAAAAGGATAGATTGAAATGACCTTGTACATATTTTGAAACGATATTAAATAATATTTCTCTATCAAACTAGTAGCAAACCTCAGGGAGCCGACAGCCATAAACAGTATAAAGTTTAAAACACAAACGATGTAAGCACTGTGGGAAAACATACACTAAATCCTATTCTGATGAAACAAGCTCCTGAATGTCTGATTTTTGACTTTGCACCTTATGCTGTTATTTAGTTGCTTTTAAAAATGTGACTTATATTGGGTGTACCTATATCACAGACCAGACATATTTCTGTCCCAGAGTTCCTGGGCAGAAGTTTATAAACATGCCCACAGAGTGTGCAGTGGCCAGGGTATACCCAGGCTGCATTTGCAGTCTGAGGTCTCTCCCCTGTGCTGAGCTTACTGAGGAAGCACTGACCATCTGTCCATAAAATGAGCTGTATTCTTTGGCCCCTCACCTTTCAAGCACCAAAGAGCTGAGCTGTGTATGTGTAAGGTACACCTATGAGAAATTTGGGGAGGATTGCAGAGGTGCCTGTCCAATTTTTTACTTAGCAGGCTCTTTGTTGGTCCCTGGCTGCTTTCATACAATGATAAATGATACTGTCCAGTATGTTAAAGGGAAATTTCAGAAGACAAATGGGAAAGACAAATGTAAGTTACAAAAATAATCCTATTTCCTAACCTTTACAGGAACACACTACTAGTGAAAAGAAAGGAAACAGGAATGTATACATTCCATTATTATATTTTCTATATATTGTACATATTATTGTCAGCTGCATCTACCCATAACAGCTTCTTCAAGTTCCTTAACAGCAACTTTGAACGAGTTGGGAATGGAGGAGTGCAGTTGAAGCTGAGAAGAAGGTGGGCATTTTTGGGTGGTTTAGGTTTTGTCTCTGCTTATCATCATCCAACTGTATTATGGCTGGCAATATCTTAAATGACTCTTCCCCATGGTCGGTATGTTTTGCCCATGATGGTAAATGGTGAGCAATTTTCCTGTCCTTATCTCAGCCCATGAGCATTATTTTCCCTCCTATCTTGTTGAGGACTGGGGAGTGAGAGAGTGTCTGGTTTGGTATCTAGCAGCTGGCCAAGGTCAACTCATCAGATAGGGGTGTGGAGAAAATACAGGATCTTCACTCAGCTAGATATTTACTACAGGGGATAAAAACATATCCTAACAACTCCACCTCTTTTTAACTAACTCTCCTAATCCCTTCCCTCACTTCCCCTACATGTTTGTTTATGTTTATGGAGGCAGTGGTTCCATGAATATTCATTTCCTTCTTGTGCTGAGGGTTCTGTTGATGAAGACATGTAGCCTGGTAATGCTTTGAGATGCCACCATCTGCCTCAGCTAAAGAATACTGCTGCAAAGGAATGTGCAACCTCAAGGTAAAACAAAGCTTCCCTGGTATCTGTGAAAACAGGCAAACCAAGGGGACAATTCATTTCCACAAGCAAAAGGCAATTATGCAGGTCTGGAACTCAGGTAAATGTAGCAGGTTATGGCATTTTGTTCAGTGGGTGAAAACGCTTAATAAAAACTCCTTCCTTCTGCTAGGGGCTTTCCATGTGCTAGGCTGCCCACATGGCAATAGATAAAAGGCCAATGCTTTAGGAGTCAGTGAAGATTTAGAATGTTGCATTTTTGCAATATCTAGCACAAATATAGATTAGGTGATTTCTTTCTTCTTTGGAACCCTCCAAGTATAGTTTGAAGTATTTGCAGACTCCTACAATGGTTTTTCATTCAATTTGTCTTCTTTCGGTTAACAGTGTGAGTCTGGTTAATATTTCTTTGCAAGTTATATTTTTAGCCATCTCAGCACTCTTGTTGCTCCACATCATCCTCAAAGCTGAGTACAAAACCTTGGCTTGAGATCTCTAGGCTATCCTTTCAGCATTATTCAGTGTTATTAAGGTTCAGTTACTGTAGCTCTACAAATCTGTTCATACGACCTATCACTAAATTACCTGTGCTCACACTTTCCTTCATGCTTCTATGAAGGTAGATCTGCTTATTTTTGCTTGTCCTCATATCATAGTTTCATGGAATAATTCCATTTAGAAGGGACCTTGGGGCTGTTCAGCCTCTGCAAAGAGCCTGTCCATCTCTTGCTCACTCGTCCTGACAGTGTGCAGCTGCTCACCTCCTCTGCAACTCCTGTGGCTGCCAAAGCTCCCGCTGCATGTCCTGCCACAAGGACACCATCACTGTCCCCAGCCTGAGCCCCAGGGCAGCAGCCAGGCACTGCCTGGTGCTGTGCCTGAGGCTTGGCATCCTTGGTTCTGTGGCTTCCTCCCACACAACTCCACCTGGAATGAGGTCTCCAGTTGCTGAGGGCCAGGCTGCCTCCCAGGTAGGAAATCACGTCCTATGGTGCCTCACCACTGTCTTGGGATTATGTACATAAAACCTTTTTGGTTTTGGCTATATATACACAGAATTAATATGTTTTGGTTCTTCCAGTGGTCCAAAGAAGGCTTTTTCTACTTCTTCCTGCTCAGGTGTTCTGTAGCAGGCACCCATCACAATGTCATCCATGATGATCTAACACTGACCCATAAGCTTTTCACCCAGCTCATTGCCCTCCCCGAGGCAGAGACACCAGCACCCTCCTCGCTCTCTCATTTAAGGCAACTCCCAGTTATTCTGATTTCCCAGAAAATGAATGAGGTCTTGCCCCACCATGCTGTCATGTACACTGACCTTATTTGTGTGCATAGCATTAGGAGGGCCCCATTTCTTCTCCTTTCTGCCTTATGTTGGATCTAAGATCTCTCATCTGTATCACCCCACACCCCTTCCTTGCCAATCACTTCCTCACTTTATTGTAAGTCATCATCACCTCTCTCCTCCATCATTTCTAGTGTAAAACTTCTCTTCCCTGGGTTGGCCAGCACACTGGCAAAGACATTTTTCCCCCATTTGGTCAGAGGAATCAAATCTCTTCCCAGAAGCTCTTGATCACCAGAAAGGCTTCCAAGATGTTGAAGACAAATCTTTGTTGTTGCCAGCAGCTGTGCAGTCCCTTGTGGACATACAAGATTCCTCCACTCTGCCTCAAGGCCCTCCCCTCAGTGATGGCACCAAGAATGTGCTGCTCTGGCCCCTGTGCCCCTGGCTACACCCTTGGATCCTGTAGTCATGCTTGATCTGCTCCATGCCTCCCCTGACCTCACTGCTGCCCCCATGGAGGAGCTGCAGCAGGAGAAAGCCCCAAAGCTGACAAGACCCGGGAGCCTCTCCACAACACCCTAGATCCAAAACTCCCCAGCAAACCTCCTCTAATTAACTTGCAGCAGGGCTGGCCCCATCTTTACCCCAGAGCAGAGAAAGGGCCAGGCCCCATACGAAAGGAGAAGAGTTGGGTTTTTTTTGTGAACCTTTTCTTTCATTTTTCATGACCTTTTTTGAATAAAAAGTTATGTTTTTTTTTTTTTTCCCCAGTGCCATTTTGTTTTGAATGGTTGGCAATCTTTGTTGGTACTTGCCTAAAGGAAAAGGATACCCTGATGGGGAGGGGAAGTGTTTCAACAATAAGCTCATGTGCCATCATGTCCAATGCTTTTCATCTTGTACAAATGTAGGTGAAAAACTGCTGCCTTTGAGACCTGACTGAAATCAGAAAGGAAAACCAAAAACTGTGAAGACTGTAACCTCTTTCCATGATAGAATTGGAAGAACAGATGAAGAATAAATACATAACATAGTTCAAAGTTTTGAAAAGAGGTAAACAAGCTGGAAAAGTGTGGAGGAGATAGTTCTGGAATTACTGCATTTAAGTACAGGCTCTGTACTTAAAGTACTGGGGATGTGTTGGTACACCACTGATCTCAGAAGGACTGTTTAGTGAAATGAAATAGAGCCAGCCAAGGGCTTGGCTTAGCCTCTGTACTTTTCAAAACACCAGGAGGTATCTCAAGCAAACAAAAATTCAATCAGTGGCTTTCCTACAGCCCGGAAAAGAGTTTTTAAAACTTGAAATGAAGAAAGCCCTGGACTGGCTGCTGTTCTGTGAAGTAGTTGTGATAGTATTGCCTGATTTAGACATAAACAATCGAAGAGATAACCTTATTTTTACATTGAAAAAATGATATCAGATGTGGCTAATTGGAGACTAGAGGCAGGGAAGTGCTTAGAGGCACAGTAATTGTTCTTGTCTGATCAGAAGGATCAAAAAATAATCCCTTAGAGAGATAAATTTAAAAATAAGATTCTTGTGGCATATTGATCATAAGACTGATTTTTCCTGGACATGCCTGGACAATATGCTGAATGTGTTTAAACACAATCTTGTTACCAACGATCTGAAGGATTTGTTCTCTTAACTACACATCTTGTTCTATGTAATGGGCACATTTCCATTTGTCTGCTCAACAGCAGCACTTGAAAAGAAAAGATACTATTCTTCTGTTCTTTCAGGAATAGTGGACTTGCTATCTGCCTGTGAATATCTGTGTTTATAGGAATTTCAGTGTTATGGATCTAAGTGAATGATGGCTAATTATTCAATTATTTTGAATTGAATAATTTTGCTTCAAGATCACATTGACCCTCTGTTTAATGGCTGAGGACACATAAAGACCACTCATTCAGACAGGGAGTCTCCTGTGAATCAAGCCCAGACTACAGAGGGGAAGGAGTGGGAGACCTTTGGGAGGCCCAGCACAGCTGGCTGGGCTAGCACAGCCTGCCCTCTTCATCCTCTGAAACCTGTCACGAGTCAGGACTTGTCCCTGGGAATGTCTGAGCTGCTGCTGGAAGCTGGGGCTCTGGGTGACCTCATCTGATCAGGAAGAAGAGAAGATGCTGCTGTCCACTCTATCTTTCCCTCTGTCTGCACATGCCAACATTTCTGGAACACTTTTTCCCTCCTGCCACAAAACACAATACAAAGTGAATAAACTTAGAGTTTTGTGATGGAGCATTGTTCAAAATACTCTTGGGAAATTCATCAGAAAGGAACTTCTCTAGTATTATACAGCCTCATTCAGGAAAAGCCTCTGGGAGGGACAGATGCTGGTGTACACACACAAGGCATTCAGAGCAGGAGGTGTCCTGTGCCCAGGAAGAGCAGCTGGGATTCTCTTCTTTAATGTGTGCCTTGAGATTTGCTATTTTTTCAGCTACAATGAGATTTCACCAGAGGGACATAAAAACTGGTAAAATGGATGAAGTCAATGTCAGGCTGAAAAATTCCCAGTCCTTCCTCTTGAAGTGCAAGAGTGATATCACTCAGTAGGGGAAAAGATTTGAAACCGCTTTGTATCTACGAGCACTCCTGCTCTGTGAGGCCTCTTCTATCACCTTGAGAAAGGGATGCTGAATACACACCCACACAAAGCACCCATTTCAACAGAGCATTTCTCTCCCACAATGGTTTTCAAATCTTCTATTGTGCAGGCAGTTGCTTTGAGTGGCTGAACCCGGCTGAACCTTGCTCCGGATCCGGTCTTCCCCATTTGCCTTCTCAGCTGCACAGATGCTTTTCAGAGACAAACCCTGATCCAGGAGAGTGGAACAGGGCACTCCAGAGTGGGACCATCCCAGGCACAGGCTGGTTTTGCTCTGGGCCTGTTTGGAGAAGAGTGAAGGTTTCATATAGGCTGAGCCTTCTGGCCCTCTTGCTGTTCCTCTAGCTGAACTCTCCCTTTTTAATGGATGCACAGCCAGCTCACCCCATGCTGAGAGAGCTGACAGAAACAGCTGAGTTTCCTTCTTTGCTTCTTGATTTAACTCCACCATGGTGCCTGAGTTAGAAACACAAACTTTTCCTCTTAACATGCTAGTTACTGAGCAGTCTCAATGATGAAGATATTTCTGTCCCCGTTGCAGGCTTTTCTAGAGGGTATCTTGTTAATGATACCTGGCCAGTGCCAGATCTTTTCATTCCTCTCTACTGTTGCTTTTATTACCCATTTCTGCTAAGGACAGCAAAGCCAGTGCCACTCTCTGTCCTTCTGCTTTTGAGGCATTGCAGTCAGCCCAAGCAGAACATAAGATGTATTTTGTCTGCTTGGTACTCCATCTTCTCTGGCATTCATGTGTCACTGCACTACTCCTCAGCCTAACAGGGTTTGTAAATTGTACTACACATATTAGTGAATCCCAGAAAAAGGGGGGAAGGGAAGGGAAGGGAAGGGAAGGGAAGGGAAGGGAAGGGAAGGGAAGGGAAGGGAAGGGAAGGGAAGGGAAGGGAAGGGAAGGGAAGGGAAGGGAAGGGAAGGGAAGGGAAGGGAAGGGAAGGGAAGGGAAGGGAAGGGAAGGGAAGGGAAGGAGGAAGGAGGAAGGGAGGGAAGGGAGGAAGGGAAGGAAGGGAGGAAGGGAGGAAGGGAGGAAGGGAAGGAAGGAAGGAAGAGGAAGGAAAGGGAAGGAAGGAAGGAAGGAAGGGAAGGAAGGAAGGAGAAGGAAGGAAGGAAGGAAGGAAGGAAGGAAGAAGGAAGGAAGGAAGGAAGGAAGGAAGGAAGGGAAGGAAGGAAGGAAGGAAGGAAGGAAGGAAGGAAGGAAGGAAGGAAGGAAGGAAGGAAGGAAGGAAGAAGGAAGGAAGGAAGGAAGGAAGGAAGGAAGGAAGGAGGGGAAGGAAGGAGGAAGGGAAGGAAGGAGGGGAAGGAAGGGGAAGGAAGGGGGGAAGGGAAGGAAGGAAGGAAGGAAGGAAGGAAGGAAGGAAGGAAGGAAGGAAGGAAGGAAGGAAGGAAGGAAGGAAGGAAGGAAGGAAGGAAGGGAAGGGGGAAGGAAGGAAGAAGGCGGAAGGAAGGAAGGAAGGAAGGGGAAGGAAGGAAGTGCGGAAGGAAGGAAGTGGCGGAAGGAAGGAAGTGGCGAAGGAAGGAAGGAAGTGGGAAGGAAGGAAGGAAGGAAGGAAGGGCAAGGAGAGGAAGGGAAGGAAGTGGCGGAAGGAAGGGATGGCGGAAGGAAGGGCGGAAGGAAGTGGCGGAAGGAAGTGGCGGAAGGAATGGCGGAAGGAAGTGGCGGAAGGAAGGGCGGAAGAAGGCAGGAAGGAAGGAAGGAAGGAAGGAAGGAAGGAAGGAAGGAAGGAAGGAAGGAAGGAAGGAAGGAAGGAAGGAAGGAAGGAAGGAAGGAAGGAAGGAAGGAAGGAAGGAAGGAAGAAGGGAAGGGAAGGAAGGAAGGAAGGAAGGAAGGAAGGAAGGAAGGCGGAAGGAAGGGAAGGAAGGAAGAAGGAAGGAAGGAAGGAGGAAGGAAGGAAGGAAGGGCGGAAGGAAGGGCGGAAGGAAGGAAGGAAGGAAGGAAGGAAGGGCGGAAGAGGAAGGAAGGAAGGGAGGAAGGAAAGGAGGAAGGAAGGGGCGGAAGGAAGGAAGGGCGGAAGGAAGGGGCGGAAGGAAGTGGCGGAAGGAAGTGGCGGAAGGAAGGGGAAGGTGGCGGAAGGAAGTGGCGGAAGGAAGGCGGGAAGGTGGCGGAAGGAAGGAAGGAAGGGAAGGAAGAGGAAGGAAGGAAGTGAGGAAGGAAGGAAGGAAAGGGAAAGGAAGGAAGGAAGGAAGGAAGGAAGGAAGGAAGGAAGGAAGGAAGAGAAGGAAGGAAGGAAGGAAGGAAGGAAGGAAGGAAGGCGAAGGAAGGAAGGAAGGAAGGGCGGAAGGAAGGAAGGGGCGGAAGGAAGGGAAGGAAGGGGAGGAAGGAGGGCGGAAGGAAGGGGCGAGAAGGAAGGAAGGGGCGGAAGGAAGGGGGGAAGGAAGGAAGGAAGGGGCGGAAGGAAGGAAGGGGCGGAAGGGCGAAGCGAAGGGGCGGAAGGGGCGGAAGGGAAGGAAGGAAGGAAGTGGCGAAGGAAGAGGGAAGGAAGTGGCGGAAGGAAGTGGCGGAAGGAAGTGGCGGAAGGAAGTGGCGGAAGGAAGTGGCGGAAGGAAGGGGAAGGAAGGAGGAAGGAAGGAAGGAAGGAAGGAAGAGGAAGGAAGGAAGGAAGGAAGGAAGGAAGAGGAAGGAAGGAAGGAGGAAGGAGGGGAAGGAAGGAAGGAAGGAGGAAGGAAGAAGGAAGGAAGGAAGGAAGGAAGGAAGGAAGGAGGAAGGAAGGAAGGAAGGGCGGAAGGAAGGAAGGGGAGAAAGGCGAAGGAAGGGAAGGAAGGGCGAAGGAAGGGCGAAGGAAGTGCGAAGGAAGTGGCGAAGGAAGGGGAAGGAAGGGGAAGGAAGGAGGAAGGAAGGGGGGAAGGGGAAGGGAAGGGAAGGGGGGAGGGGAGGAAGAAGGAAGGAGGAGGAAGGAAGGAAGGAAGGAAGGAAGAGGGGAAGGAAGGAGGAAGGAAGGAAGGAAGGAAGGAAGGAAGGAAGGAAGGAAGGAAGGAAGGAAGGAAGGAAGGAAGGAAGGAAGGAAGGAAGGAAGGAAGAAAGGAAGTTTTAAGCTATACTAATGCCCCTCTAGAAGCAAAAACATTTAAAAGTAAAAGCAAGACTGGTTGAACTTTCATATAAGTGCCAGATTGTGGTATCAGAAGAAGAATAATTTATCCTTTGGCTGACCTGAAGAAAGGAAAAAAAAACATGTTATCCTATTTCACAGATGAAGAACAGAAACATAAAAGCCCAAACTCTTCCTGTCCCAGTTAGAGCTTCCAAGAGGGACAGCTGTGCTAGGAGCAGCAGTGCTTCCTTTGGCATTCATGGAGAAAACAGGCACCTCAGAGAACAGTTTCCTACAGCAGCAATCATGCTACTTACACAAATATGCTTAACACTGACAACCCACAGTTTTCACAATCACACATAGGAATCCCAAAACCACAAACTGTCTCAAATCCAAAGACATAAAAAAAAATGCACTCAGGGGTTCTTACATTTTCTTCCATTTCTCTGTTAGGTGGAGGTGGGTCACAGATTTTCTTAAACATAAGACTCAAAAAGATTTTTTCAACTGTAAGATTCTGGAGTAATCTGAAATTTACTGATGTTAATGTTTTCAGGAAAAAATGATGCTCCTCTCACAAGCTTCACACAGGACTAAAGACGGAGAGCTGGCAACTTTACATCTCCCCTCTCCAAAAGATAGATTAGAAATGCCAATTTTCCAGCAGGGCTTCCCTTGCCTGACTGACAGTGTTTCTGTTGTTGTTTCATGCAGCCAGCCTGACCAATGGAGTGGCACTGCCTGGCTGGCCAGCTGGTGTCAGATGCTCCCCCTGCCATGAGCTCCTGCCAAGGCTCCACACACAATCCCCTCTTTTGAAAAGCCAGCTCATTTCCATTTGCAGCCAGCTCTATTCACATTCCTCTCAGAGTTAGTGACAATAAATATTATAAAATCACACAGATCCAGATGGTGTGGGTTGGAGTTGCCAGCTGTTCTACCACTTGTGAATTGCCGCTCTTGTCCTGCAGCTTGGCTTCCAGAGAAAGCATCTCATCAGTTTCCTATGGTCTCATTGCATTTCTTTACAAGCCATCCCCATCCTGAGATATTTTCAACTTTCACTGTAGATATATATAAAGGAGAGAGAGGCAAAGCAAATTGGAGACAGAAAAATCAAAGAATCCTTTACCTCAGAAATTGAGGATTATTTTTCAAATAATGACCTTAACCTCCCAACAGCTTCCCAGTTTTCAGCCATGAAAAGAGACCACTTCAAGGGTTCAGCACATTTTCACTAATTCTCTCTCACAGGAGACTTACATCTGAAAGAGAAGCAAAGGTTCTCTTATCTTGCCCATAGTTATCCTTGCAAAATGACCACAGAAATTGAAATGCTGACATGGCCAGTGTGAACAGCACTGTGTAAATCCTAAACATTGTGACAGCAACCTTGTTTTTCTGCTCTGAGTTTTCCCAGGAGTTTTGACTCTTTGAGCCTGGGGTGGTATCTGCAGGCCTGATGCAGTCTGCAGCTGAGTGGAGCCAGCATCCAAATGATTCCCAGGGCTGGGGGAAAGGCTGGAACACAGCAATGGTTAACGGGACTGGCACTAACATAGATGGGAACATACTCGCCTGTCACTGCTTTCTTCCTTATATTGAGACTTTTTGTTGAGAAGGAATGCAGGCAAGAGTGAGCAGAAGGCAAGTGAGGTGGGGTCAAGGCCAAAGTCAAGCAGCAAGGACAAGAAAAACTCAAATTTTCCCAGTGAGAATAGGGAAAGAGAAAGCCTGAGGCCAGAAATGTGAGTAAATCCACTAGCCATGGGCCATGGTGTAAGTCAGCAGGCTCCTGGGCTGTGGTGCCCAGTGATGCAGATGCTCACAGCCACTTCTCAGGCTGGTGCCATGGTCTGGGGCTGTGATGGTGGGACAAGGGTGTTTGAGGAGGAAAAAATGTTCTCAGGGGCTCTCCAGGCTGGTGTCTGAGGCATCAGAGTGTTTTACAAGCAGTCTATCTCATTACATTTGCAGCAAACACAATTCAATTGCTTTGTTTAATTTCCTCTTTCCCTTGCCTAGTCTCTCCAAATAACAAAAAAGAAAACCAATAATGAAGAGGCAGGTCCAGAGCAGCCATGAGCCAAGCCATCCTGTTAGGCTCAGTGAGGAGCATGGTTGGGCACAAGTCAAGCCCAGGAATCTGTGCCTGAGCTTGGTCCCAGCTCCAGTGGAGGTGCCCACCAAGGGGTCTCATGGTTTTCTCACTCAGCTCTTTTTGCAGATGTGTGATCCCACATTACAGTGCAAGGGGTCAGGGCTGAATTGAACAAAGACAACCAAACCCCTCCTGGAATACTGCAGAGACTGTTGGTGCACTCAGGACCAAGATAATGAAGAATCATAAGGATGCTTGATCCATTAGGGTTCACAAGTTTCCACCCTTGCAGAAATCCTACTCAAGGTAGGCTCAGGCTTTTGAATAAAGCCTTTAAGTTCAAGTTACAGGAAGGTAAAATTGTATTTGTAGATCCATAAATGCATCAGATATTGAATGCAGCATAAGCCTCTTGAAATACTCATTATTTCTGCTTATCTCCATGCCAATGACAGCCAATCAGTTCTGGATGAGGAAGAGAGTAGGAGAAAAGGGGAGTGCCCACCTCTAGTCTATACACACCCCATCTCACAATTGCATGAAAGCTCCTCTTCTCATTCTCAACATGTTACTTAAAAAATATCCTTGGGTCAGAAACTCTCCAATTCAATCCACTCCTTTCTGTGTCTGCTCTCTCAGCATCCCTCTGTGCAGAACCTTGAAATTTTTTATTAATTCCCAGCTGCCTCCTGATGCTGGAATTTTACCATCAGAGACTGCCCACAAGTGGGATATCAGGGATGCTGGAAACATTTCACTTAGTTGATAAGACAATTTAGGGTTAGGCAACCACCAAACTGGATTTATCTGGTCACAAACTTCACATCTGATATGACATTTTTAAAATTCTATATTTTAATTTTATACCAAAGGATTCAGTTAGCAAAATCCTATTTTTATCTTTGCTCTCAGTCTGCTTATACCAAAACACTGGGATTTGTATAATTTCCCAAATTATTTCTGAAAAAAGTGTATGATGCTCTCTGGGATTTACTCAGGTGCCAATGGGAGAGTCGTCTTTGGCACAGCTTTTTTCCTACATCTAATTTCAACAAACATGTCCCAGGGGAGACAGATTCTCTCCAGTAAAGATCCTTAAACTACAGTGTGACTTTTACCATATAAATTTATCATTCTTCTGAGTTTATATTGAAAGCTCTTTGCAAAGTTTTTTCCAAACTCTGCCTTGAATTTACCTGGTAGGAGCCCTATTATCTCAGTAGCAGTGCAGCAAATGAGTCAGCAGAGAATGTGCCACTGGGTATGCTCCTCAATCATCCACATCTGCCTGTTTGGGGACACATCAGAAACAGGCAGCCGCGTTCCCAGCCGAGCCCCAGGGAGGCTCTTACGCTAAGAGGGTGTGACTCAGCAACATTTCTTAATTATCTGATGGTTGCAGGAGACTTCAAGATTGAAATGTTGTCAGCAGCATTTTATCCAAAGTGGTGAAAAGCTTCTAAAAAAGCACTTTTGGGACACATTCTCACCAGCTTTATGGCACTGGGCCTCTATTACCATAAACAAACTCTGATACCTGAGTGTGGCCTTCTGGGAAATTTCATATAAAGCCACAGGAAGGCTCATTTGTGCAACCTCCTACACCTCAGTCCTTAGAAGCAGTGGTACTCCCAGTGTAGGCTGGGCCTGGGGTTTCTGTTTCCCAAGGGATTGTGGCCTTCTCTTGCTGCTCCTCAGTGTTGGCAAGGCAAGGGTCACGGGTTTGTCACCATCTCTGGGTGAACAGAGCTTGGCACCAGGTGTCTGCATGGTCTGAAGGTGGGCTAACAGCCAGGGCCTTGGAAATAGGGACAGTGATTGAGTACAGCGGCCCCAAAACATGCAACAATGCACAGATGGGCTGCTACCTATTGTTTAGACAGGGCAGTGTGGAAAGCTGGGAGAAGCTGCTTCTGCCTTGGAAAATGGAGCAGGAGCTGAGCAGGGAATGAGCAGTAAGCAACAGGCACCTGCTGCAGCCTGGAATATAGAGTCCCCTCCAGGAGCAGGCAGGGTGTAGCCCTGGGAGGAGGTCAAGTGCTGGGAGTTGCCTCAAAATTCAACCTTATAAAAGCGCCAGATTTGGGGAGGATGAGAAAAAAACAGATGCTCACTGTAGATACAGCTTTCCTCATTGAAGAGCTGGGTGTGATCACCTACACAGCAGTGCCTGGGTCCAGGCAGGACATGGCCACCAGTGCCATTGACACTGGTCACCTCCATGGTGCTGGGCACTCACAGATCCGGCAGGATCACTGAGAAATGCAGAAATGCCAGCTTTGGGCACTTTAGGTGTGCTGGTCACTGAGGAGTAAGAAGCAACCACCGGGGGAGGGAGGATTGTTGTCAATGTGTGCCAGCATAACAAAGGGATTATTTTGACATTTTAAACTGTAAAAAAAAAAAAAGGCTCCATTATCACAGTGTTCTTACCATAAAAGAGAAAAGGAGAAAAATAGAAACAGACTTATTTTAAGTAAAGAGTTAAAATAGAGGGGTCCATAATAATCTTTTCAAATCTGACTGAAGAACTAGACTGCTTCTGAGTTCCCTCTTAATGCAGAAAAATCCTTCACAGACTTCCTAAGAGCACCTGTTATTAAGTATCAGCATTAGGTGCCTTGTACTTTTGAACAATGCTACCAAATTTCTGCATTTTCAGTTAACTAAGTACTACAGATCTGCCTACAACCAACTGAGGGATCGAAAGACCGAAGATCCAAGTCCTAGTTCTCAGAAGTAATTCAAGGCTCTAATTTTTCAGCTGCCATTTTGGATGCTGAGAATTCAAGGCTTCCTTGTGTAAGCTTTCAGAGGAAATTGGAGAAATGAAAATGCGAGGTTTCTTTTTTTTTTCTTCCTATTCTGAAATTTGAAACAGCTGTCACAAAATGTTTATAACCATACATAGTGCTCAATAAATGTCTAAACCTGGAAGGAAATAAGCATGAATTATGTCTGATTTATACATTAAATAAAAATAGAAAGAGCCAGTTGAATTGTAAATTTTACACATTCAGTAAAACTAGAAATTACAATGTCTATAGAATATTTCCTGCAAAAATGTCTAATGCATTGTATATACAATATAAAAAACATTTTAAAAGCATTCTGCGAGTTTATCAGACAAGGTAAATACTTGGGCCTAATTAAACCTTCTTAAATTGGCTTTTCATAGTGAAAAACAGTTTTATTTTTAACCTCACCCCATAAAGTGCAGTCCAAGATTAAACATAAGGAAAGGTCTGAGCTGCCATTAATTGCTGCAAGGTATTGCTCTTGAATAGGTCAATAAACTCACAGGGCACATAAAAGCCTTCAGGAATCAGACCCCAGGGGTGAGGCAGGACAATCCCCAGCCCTGACCAGAGAAGGTCAGGACCCCTCTGAGAAGGTGAAATCTTCAGCTCATCTCCTTTTGGGCAATGAAGCCTGTTGGATTACGGCACCTTTGGAGAGGTGGGAGCAGGGCCATGACTGGCCCCAGACTCTGCCCATGCCAGCAGGAGGGACAGCCCTGCAGGTGCAGACAAAGCAGGGCACACCAGTGTTCTAAACATCCAACCCACCTGCCCCACTGAAGAGAGACACATTTTAAAGAACAGGTTTCACAGAGCTGAAGCTCCAGTTCCCTTTTAGGTACAGATGATTCAATAAAGTCATGCTGAAGTTTTGCCTGCAATGTAAGGCAGCTCTGAAGATATGTGAATGTAACATCCAAAAAGCAATGCCATTACATGTCTTTATTTAGTTGCAAAACATTTTGGTAGCTACTTTTACTGCTTCTTTGGAGGATTATTTTTAAACTGCAGATACTCTCCTCTGGGCTTATCTCGGCTGTTTGAGGGGCCTGGGAGGCCCGGAGGTGGCCTTGGGGCACCCGCGTGTCAAAGGACGAGAAGAGGCTTCAGTTCTTCTTTCTGGTTTTATGTTTATTAATTGTTTATCTAAAAGATGTTCTTTCAGCTCAACAGAGATCCGCACAGCAGTCAGCCATGGGCACACTCCGTCTCCCTCCGGGGCAGGCACCTATCTTTATACCCTTTGCTACGTATACAATATTTATCATTTTTCCCCAATACCATCTATTGTTATAACTCGGTGTACTCTTAGTAATAACCAATAGAAAGGTGCCACCGTGGCCAAAGAAGATGGAGGAGAGGAGGAAGAAGGAGGAGGACAGGACACACCCCAATTCCTCCATCTTACTCCTCTAAACCCCCCTGTACATAAATCTTAAACCTTGTGTCTCACCCTCTAATTAACTAATCTTTCCACCCTTCACCCCGGTGAGGCCCTGTGAAGCCCTCATCCTTGTCGTCTCCTGTGTAGGGTTAAAGTCCAGCTACCAGACACTTCTGGCAACATTCCAGGACTCCCGAGACCCCCAAGCTGGTCTCGGAGGCTCAGCATCTCAGGACTGAGATTTTGAGATCCGACATCTCCCCCTTCTGTTTGCCCCAAGAAAACCTCTTTTACAATCCAATTCATGGCATCTGGGACGACATGGATGAGGACTAGAAGAATTATTACAACATAAAATCCTAAACCATTAAAACATAAAATCCTACCCTTAAGATTCTTCTCCAAATGGGAGAAATGTCAAAGAAATCTACCCTTAAAATTCCTCTCCAAATGGGAGAAATGTCAAAAAAATCTACCAGCTGATCAATATATGATCCTTTGTCAGTTTTCCCTATAATAGGTAAATTTACCCCATTGCTCATTGCAAATCAAGACTTTAAGGAGAAAACTTCCCAGTCTTTCGTTCTTATACAGAAATATTCAAGACCCCAAAGAGAAAAAACCCCCCCAGAGTCTTTCGTTTCTCTTGTTTCTCTTCTGAGTTGTCCTTTGCAGTCTGAGTCCCGACTTTTGTCTGAGTATTCGTTTCTTCTTATATCTTGTTGAGGAAAATCGTTGCATAGTTGCAGACTTGTTACGAAATGATGCTGTAGCTCTGCTGAACCGATCTGGCATGTCGTGCACTCGGGGGTTACCTGGTTTTTGATTCAACTGACAATAGGGTTAGAAAACACACGAGCCTCCCCAGGAGGGGAGAGGCTTAGGACCCCGAGGGTTTTTACCAAAGGCACCAAGTCTGGAGAGGGCCCCTCCTCGCCTGAGACGTCACCGGGGGTCTGGCCCGCCCCCGCCCGCGCTCGGCGCATGCGTGCTTTCCGAGCTGCTCTGTGTCTCTCCCGAGGTAATTTTTTTTTTCTCTCCCTTTTTCTTCCGCCTTTGAATTTTCCCCCCTCGGTCTGCCCCTGACTGTCTCCTCCTCCTCCGACGCTGTGTGTGTGTGTGGCCTTTCGTCAGCGTGTGCGGCCGTCCCGCCGGCACCCGCGCCCGCCGCGACTCGCTCCGATCTGCGTCCCGCGTTTTTTGCGTCACAACCGCGCGCATTTCTGCTACCTTGCCGGCCCCCGGGGCCGCTGCACCCCCCGGCTCTGAGCTTAGCAAAGCCGTATCTGAACACGCGTCTTTTGTTTTTTCTTCAGCCGCGCTCCCGCCTGCTCCGCCGCCGCGTGGCTTTTCCGCTCCGTTGCTGCTGCATCGCGAGAAAGCGCGCCCCCCGGTCCCCTCTCTCCCCCCAGCTCCCTTCCCCCTTCTGTTTCCGACTCCCCCATGCTCTCCGGGGTTTTTGGACGCTTTTTGGGAGTTTCCCAGGGTTTTTGGGTTTTGGGACCGGGTGTTTTAATAATATTTCTTGCTCTTTTTTCTCCAAGAGCATTTCCCCCTGGCTTCTTAAGGCCAGAGCTAATCTTTTCTTTCCCGGGGCTTTGCCCCCCCCTCTCTTTCAGAGAGTCCCCCCCCGGACGTCTGGTGCGTCTCGGGGGTCTACCTTCCTGGCCTTTTAAGGCCAGAGCTAATTTTTTCCGGAGTCTTGCATTGCTCCCCCCTCTTTTGAGGGCCCCCCCCCGGACGTCTGGTGCGTCTCGGGGGTCTTCCTGGCCTTTTAAGGCCAGAGCTAATTAATTTTTGTATGTTTGTGTCACACCTTATAAGGTGGACAAAATTTCCCGTTGTTCCTGGGAAGGTGTGCCTCCCATGTTCTTATTTTCAGGCTTTCTTACCAAATCTGTCGCCAGAGCAGTCTGGACGTCTCGATCTGTCCAGCAGATCACGAGAGGTGGACCCAGGGCGCCTTCTGGTTCCAGTCCGGGCTGTTCTGCTACGAATTCTCTTCGGCAGAAACTGAGAGATGGAATTCTCAGTGACTGCTGGTTTTTTTTTTTTTGCAATCTCTGCTGGCTTTTTTTCTCTTCTTCTCTCTTTTTTTCTTCAGGGCTTTGAAGGTGGTGGTGGCCCCCCCGAAAGGTTGTGGTGGTCAAAGCTCACCCAGTGGAAGCCAAATGTCCGGATTATCTCACCCCGAAAGGTTGTGGTGGTTCGTGGTCCGTCCAGGGACGCCAAGTCTGGGTTTATCTCGGCTGTTTGAGGGGCCTGGGAGGCCCGGAGGAGGCCCTGGGTGACCTTGGGACAGCCCGGGTATCGAAAGACGAGAAGAGGCTTCAGTTCTTCTTTCTGGTTTTATGTTTATTAATTGTTTATCTAAAAGATGTTCTTTCAGCCAGACAGAGATCTGCACAGCAGTCAGCCATGGGCACACTGCGTCTCCCTCCGGGGCAGGCACCTATCTTTATACCCTTTGCTACGTATACAATATTTATCATTTTTCCCCAATACCATCTATTGTTATAACTCGGTGTACTCTTAGTAATAACCAATAGAAAGGTGCCACCGTGGCCAAAGAAGATGGAGGAGAGGAGGAAGAAGGAGGAGGACAGGACACACCCCAATTCCTCCATCTTACTCCTCTAAACCCCCCTGTACATAAATCTTAAACCTTGTGTCTCACCCTCTAATTAACTAATCTTTCCACCCTTCACCCCGGTGAGGCCCTGTGAAGCCCTCATCCTTGTCGTCTCCTGTGTAGGGTTAAAGTCCAGCTACCAGACACTTCTGGCAACATTCCAGGACTCCCGAGACCCCCAAGCTGGTCTCGGAGGCTCAGCATCTCAGGACTGAGATTTTGAGATCCGACACTCTCCAGTCACACTTACTGATTTAACTTTGCAGGGATAATACTTGGCCTGATTAACCCCAGAGAATGAAGATATTTAATATTTTTTCTTCCAGTTTATTACCCATCCCTGGGAAACAAAGCAAAATAAATCAATTAAAATGTAATTTTAAGAAGAGTATTCCCAGGTTTGGTTAACTAAATCACATTTTTGCAATTAATGTGGCCTTTATAGATGTTTTAGACCTTTCTCAAGATCATCAAAATAAAACATTCTCATCCCAGTTTTACGACACAGCTCTGTTAGAAAATTATTTCAGTGGAACAATTTCAAAACAAAACTTTGTGGTTTAGCTCCCTAAACCACAGAGGTAGTTGCCATTTATTCTGTCTGTCTCCACCACCACTCTGTGCATAACAAAAGTGCTTCCCAGCTCACCTTGCACAGACACAAGCGCTGCCACTTTGGTCCCTCCTTGTGTGCTCTCCCTCCAGTGCAGAACTGAGCTCTGTGCGACAGCACCACCCCAGCAGCTGGAAATTCCCTAGATTTTACCCGCCAGAATAAAGCAAAGGAGGTGAGTGGGTGCCCTGAGGGACGGAGTGGGAGGCACAGAGCAGGCAGCTCCCCTCCCGAGCCGGCAGGCTGTGTGCCCCATGCGGTGCCTGCCCCAGGGCTGGGGGAGGCAGGGGCAAGGCACTGGGGCTCATCAGCCCCTGCTGCACCTCCTCCAGAACTGCTCAGGCTCTATTTAACTAAGGGCCAGCTAAATTTGGGAAATCAGTTGAGGCTTACTCTTGGAATGAGCACCAACAAAACTTCACAAGTGGCTCTGGCAGACAGAGCTCTGGCTCTCTCTGTGCCCACACAAGGGCAGAATTTTTCCTGCAGACATGCTCAAAGTCTGGAGTTGCAGGGGCTTCAGTCAGCAACATCAGTAAGTGTTTCCATAGAGGCCCTGGCCCTTTTTGGTGCAGCTCATGCTCCCAGGGCAGAGGAGGGTGGCTGCCTGACAGCCAGTCTTTGCCAAGGGGCAGATGAGCCACAGCAGCTGCCTCAGGGAGCTGTACCTGAGCTTTCTGGGGAGACCAACACAGTGGCAACCAATGATATTGGCTATGAGCTCAGTGCCAACCCTGGGTGACCTGACAACACAGAAGTAGGTTTATAGAGCCATCTAAACACCCAGCTTGATTTGAGACACAGACCACGTGGGAAGTCCTCCTTCAGTATGAGGAAAACCCGTTTCTCCTCTTTAAGAAGAAACATGTGAGATTAGGAAACCCTATCCAAATTTGCTGGGCTCTTTATGGAGCTTTATACATCTACAGTCACACCATGTGACTAACAGCTTACTGCAAAACCAGAGCTGAAGCCATCCAACCCTGCAGCTTCAGCACAGGATAAATAAAACCAGCAGGTTCAATGTTTCCCTGCTACATTCAAGCAGCAGTAGCCTGGTTTTGACACTGCTCCAGACAGTTTATGCCTGCATGATCAGAGTGGATATTTTACTCTTCAATGTGAACAGTGTTTTGATAGTATATATTTTTCTTAATTAAAAAAACTAACCATTTTAGAAAAGCTGACTCTGGGCCTTCCCTCATTCCTCTACTATCCATGGTCATTTTGCCACAGACAACAAAAAAAGGAGAGCCAGAGCCTTTAATTCCCTGCTTTTAAGTGTTAATATATTTACAGAAGACTTTACGAACAAGTGCCAAACAGCAATTGCACATTATTAGAGCTACACAATATTTGTACATGTTGCTAAAATAATGCTGCTAAATGAAGAAGCTTTATTAATTCAGAGTTTTTGGCTGCTGTTATTAAAAATATATTTACCTGAAAGGAAATCTAGGTATTTAATTTTACAAATGATTTAAAATATAGCAGTAAGCAACATAAACTATTGCTTTTTATGTTTATACAATTTTTTGGCATAACTCTGCCATACAGATACAGAATTATAAAATATCTCTTTATAGTGCATTACAAATCCAGAAACTGGTTACCACTCCTACCACATACACATGGTATTGGTACTACCAAACATGCATGGCATTCTGTAATTAAACACTGCAAAGGAATACAGAGAAGAGAGCAGGACCATTCATAAAAATTGACATAGAGCTGTTTCATTTTGCAAGTAAAAATTGTTGGGCTTTGGGGTTTTTCTTTTTACTGCACTTTTGTCTTAGAATACATTTCAACAATGAAGTCTATGATATTTTCAAATTTTATCAGTGCAAAACTACACTTAATCATCTTGCCAAAATCAAACTGCATAAAGGGCAAACAACTGTAGAATATCTTAAAACACAGAAAAAAAAGAAGCAACAAATGATTAGCAAACATGCTTCAGTGGACCCAAAAATATAAGTGCCATAACCTTTTTCACTGCAAAACAATAATTTTCACATGGTTAGCCACAGTAGTAAGTACATTCAGCATATCTCACAATAAACTTTAGTTGATGAATACACCACTGAACTTGTAAGCGTGGTAGAATTAGAGAGCCACATTTCCAAGAAGAAATGAGGTCTCTATTGAATTGATCTCTATAGCTTTTGAACTACATTTTAGTAGTCCATTACATACAGCATGTAATAAACCTATTCTTTAAATTCTTGCTTTCACCAAAGGTCTTAACTAAGTGTACTTAAGAACAAGGGCTGAAAAGGGAACACAGCTTTCAAGAAAAGAAACAGTTCATAGCCAACACTGAGCACAAAGATATTACAGAGACACAATGCGCACTCCCCTTGGAGAACTGCATCTAAATATCCGTAAATAGTGAAACTGTGGTGTTGACCATAATGTGAGTTGAGGGGAGTTGTATATGCCTAGGCCTTTTTTGACCCATTTTCAGGCTCTGACAGCCATAAAAAATACCTTTTGAACAGTTACTCCAATTACAATTGGAACTGTGAACACGTATCAAAACAAATTACCAAAATGTGGAATGATGTCCATCTTCCACATGATCACAATGCCAGATTCATTGATGCTGGTTGCTCCAAATCCAGAGGTAGCTCACTTCTATGTGGGCTAGGAATAGGTTTTCCATCTGACTGATTTTGCTTTTACACAGGTAAGAAAAAAATAAATCAACCCTGTTCTGCAGTTGGAATCTGACTTTTAACATTAAATTTACACTTTTAGCACTAGTCTACAAAAGGATTTATGTGCAAATATGTATTCAGAAGGAATTAGTAAGTTAGCATTGTCATCAACTTAAGACTAGCTTCTGCCTAAGCAGACATCTTCTGCCTAAAAACAGAAGAAACATGGGACATTTCCTGCCTAAACAGGTATTTTGTCATTAGAATCTCCCATGGCATTTAAAAACTGATTTGAAGTGGATTACTCTTCATCTTACAGTCCTTTTAGTACTGAGTTCAAATGCAGTAGAAATTCTTTAACAAACAGATCTGAGACAAATAAAAGACCACCTTCTCCATACAAAACATTATTAAAACATGGAAAACACAGCCAAGGGATTGAAGAGACAGAAAGAAACCACGAGTTCAAAACCAAAAAATTCCTGCAGAAAAATGGGATCATTGTATAATTTCCTTGTTTCACAGCATCTTTTAGTGGCCAGCACTGGAGGCAGGACACAAGGCCAGAAACATCTTTGGTTCTGATCCCCACTGGCAATTTTGAGGACAACATACATAATCAGCATGATATCGTCACACTTTTATTAATGGCAAAACTTGCTTCACATACTTGCATCTTATTCATAATTACAGCTTTTGTCAAGGAAATTCAATATTATATGTTTCCTGCAAAAGTGTGGTGTAAAAAATTACATTTTCATCTAAACATATATAACTATAAATTGTGATCAGTACCATCACAACAGTCAGAAGAAGAAGGGAGTAAAATAACCTCTCAATTAAACAGATAGACATAAATTTTATTTTAAAACAAACAGGAGCTGTTTTCTATTTAAATTCAGTAAATGTCACTTGTCTTACCTCATTGGATCATCCATCAATATTGTACAAAGCTTTTAAGGTCTGTAAACCTTCTTTAAATATAGTACAGATATATGCAACTGCAGATTATTAGAATTATCCTGGAACAGTTCAGAGAGGCTTACACTAGGTTACATGAAATATTAACAATGGTTATACAAATACCTAATACATTAGAGTGCTGCAATTTTAGAGCAGGAAACTGAGGAGCTGACCCAAGCCAGGGAACAGCTCTCAAAGGATTATTGCACTTATTTTTAGCATCCTTCAAGATTTTATTTGAGCAACGTGAACACAAAGACCTCAGACCTGCTCCTAGACACATGGACACATGTAACTACTGCTCTGCACTGAATGGTCTGTGCTGCACACCTCATGCACCCAAGCCTTCGGTCTCTACACCAACACAGTATCAGGTACTGAGGCACACTTGTGTCTGGCACAGTAGGGCACAGAGCTGTAACTAACCTTAAAGTGCTGCATTTTTGCATGATTTGTATGATTGCCTTGTGTGCACTCATCTGTGTACTCAGTAACATTGTTCCAAGTTGCACATTCATATCCCCTTGCCATAAGATCCTTAAAATCAAATTCCCAGCTATGTGCACGTACACACTACTCCCACTTAACAGTACCAGAGGCTACTCAGATGTACTTCCTTGGGAAGAACCTTCATATGGAAGGTTCTGTTCCATTAACATATAAACAGCTCAGATTCTAGTAAAACACTGGGCCAAAATACACTACTGTAATAAGTACACGGAAATCCCTGAATACTTAAGCATACAGCAAGACAAAAAGAAATTTAACAGTAAGCAAATGACTTGACTTTCTTTGCATACCCTCAGTTACTGAAGTAATGGTTAACCACCTATGCACTGCCATCTATGAGAATACAATCATTTCAACACACATATACTGTATATATACTGTAAACCTGAAAACCAATACTTAGAAACTTCAAGCACGGGGTGCTTCTGGTTGCTAAGGCCATGATTCTGTAACAAAAATGCATACAGTGCACCCACTTGATCCTCACAAATCTCAATGGGATGCTATGCTGTATGATTGCCCTGCAATAAATCCTTCTTTTAAGAACTTGCAAAATCGGAAGAAACAATTCCTCTATTAAAAGAATGAGAAACTGTCACATTTTACATAGAGCAGAATTTGTTAGTTAAAGCTGAAGTGTCCCATGGGAGTAATTGTGTTGATAAAGCTGTAAAACAAGGATTAGAGAGCGCAGGAGCCCACCTGACACAAAACCCTTCACTTACATAGTCCCCATAGGTCTTTGTAAGCAACTGATGTGCCACTATTCCTCTATGAAAACTGAGAGAAATATATTGAGTTGCAGATTAAAAAAAACCCCAAAAATTGCAGAGTTAATACAGGTGTAAGTACCAAAGTTCTTGACAATATTTTCAGATACCTTGGCCCCTTAATGCAGACAGCTCTGTCAGATTAAAAGTATTTCAAATACTTAATTATGAACATTGAGCCAGTAAGCATGTTGAAGTGAGAGGTGTGTCATGATAATGGAATACTGCAGAGTAATCTTCTGGATGCACATCCCAAGAACTTTGTTTAAAATCAGGGCAAGATTTCTCCTTTTTTAATTCAATAGACAAACGATCTCCTGAGGTCATTGATGTTCAGTCAAATTACACTGTAAATATAATAACATTTCTGTCATCCCTTATTTCATATCCATACTCCGCATTTTCTGTAAAGTGTTTAACATTAACACTACAGTTCATAAACTGAAGGCTCTGTATAGCTTCTTATGCTATAGTTATGCTCCTTATATACAAGGTACCAATTTTCCCTGTGATACTCAAAAAATAACTATGTAAGAACAACTCTATGAAGTTTGCACAGTTAGGCACTCAAGACTGAAGTCATAGGCAGAAAATGAAGTGTCCTCCCTTTGCACACATGGAGGGGCAGAGTCCTTAACTACACAGACCAGTTCTATCACAGCACCTCCTTCCCCTTCTGCTCTGAAGGTCAGAGGCAAACACGAACAAGGGGATCCCAGTTCATGTCCAGGGAATTGTGAAAGGCTTCTCAGGATCTTTCTGGCCTTAAAAAGGTGGTGGCTGGAATTCTTTGGGCATTTCTGCTCAGACAGACTTAATGCTAACTTGAATGATCTGGATTACCCTAAAAAAACAGTTCATGTATATAAGTTCCTTTCCTCACAAGTCAGCACAGAAGGAGAAATACATCTTCCTTCTTCTCTGCTTCTTTAGGATGGAAAGAGTCTAATTTTTTTCCATAAGTACCAAGACCCCTAACTGCCTCTATCTGATCCCAAGAACTAGCGCTACTGGAGAAAAAAATGGATGATGGATTGCCATGATGGGAATTAGCAAAACAGAACACAAGACATTTTGTCTATGCTCCTAAACCCCTGAAAACTTCATAATTTAGAGTTATAAGACTTGAAAAAAAGTCCTGTAGCATTTTGACTCTCAAACTGAGGTCAGCCTCTTGCCTCGTAACATTTAATCAGCAATACATTAAAGGCAGTGGATAATATGTACACTTTTAAACAGAAAATACATACAGAAGTTTTAGAGAATTTTAGAACTGTAGGAAGTGTGACTTGCACCTGCATTATTTTTAAATTCATATTCTGCACAACTAACTTGCTGGGTACTACCATTTGACTTGAGCAGCAGAAAATCAGAAGCAGCTACTCATGGAGAGCAGACAGTTCTTTGGTAGAAGCTGGGAAAGATCTTAACAGTGAAAATCTAACTTGATGGGCTCCAGCCCCAGCCAACAGACTGACCTGCCTTAAGTTTACATTGCTTACCAAAGTAACATAAAACTGTGAGAGACTTCTGATAGAGAGCAAAGAAAGGGAACAGACAGCTGGAAAGAAGTATCAGGACTGCCTTTGTCTCTGAGACCAGCAACAGGTGACTGCACTGTGCAGATTCTACTCAAAACTGGCCAGGAAACATTGAAGTTCAAGTGAGACCCAACTTGCCATGCCTGGTGACCTTTTCTCTGATGGCTTTGCTGATAAGGCAGTGCTCTGTGATAAAGACACTGCTCTTCAGCTCTTCAGAGGCTTTCCAGGTGCTGAACCCAGCTGGGGGAGTCATCTTGTTACAGCTGAGTAACAGAGAGCTTTCAAACTGAGACCAAATTTGAGAGATCAAAGAGATCCCTCCTCCCAGATTAGTTGTAACAAATGAGTCAAGAGAAGGGAGAATTTAACAGGGACTAAAAGAAGTCTAAAGTGCAGCTTCCCTTGTATCCAAAAACTCTGGATACAGTTTCTCTTAAGTTAAAACTTTTATTCAATATACACTGATTCCCAGCTGTACAGGACATGGTATATGCTATCAATTGTTAAGTGCCTCCAACAAAGATGCTAATCTAAGCTAAAAGATACTGTGCAAATACTGCTATTAATCACGACCATGGTTCCTAAAAAAGTAACCACTAGGGTAAAACACTGTGGTTTTGAAATAATTTCTAGTAATTTCCTAAATGGAAAACAAAACTTAAAGCAAGCTCAAAGGAAACTTAAAATTTTGATGTTCCAAGGCTTTTTAGTTGTTACACTTTATTTTTTTTTCAATACTGGATGAATTTTAAAAAGTAGATAAGCTTTTCTGTGCAATCTGTCTGGAAAAGATAATGAATTTCTTAGCTTTCAATATGCACAATTGTTTTAAAGAGACACACCTGGCTGACTGCTGATAAACTGAGACTGAAAAAACCAAAATTCATTAACCTACCAGAAGCCTAATCTGATGCATTTACAACATGTAGAGTCTTGTAAACTAACACTAGATGGAAATTTCAACCAAAATTAACAAGCAATGAATAATTTTGCTTCATTTAAAGTGAAACAAGGATTTTTAAAATCTCAGACTCATGGTTTGAGCTCATCCTTAGTTTTTGTGGTGGTCCCCCCTGAAAGTATATCCTTATCAAGGTTATCTTGTAGATCTGTTGATGGGTCATTTGAAGAATTCTCAGTGTTAAATAAATCTTCCTCTATAACATCTGGGTGATTTCCACAGTCATTGTTCATATTTTCATCATCTTTTTTGGAATAAGAAGCATCCTCCTTTCTGTCTGAATTATCATTAATTTCTTCTGATTTTGAAAGTTGACTGGTATCAGTGTCACTGTTCTTTTCACTGTTGTTCTGCCTAACAGCATCACAGTTCACTTCTTGTTCATCTTGATCATTTTCTTCCCCATTTTTTGTGAATTCTACCTTTCTTTCTTCAGTTATTTTACCAGCTGAGCTTCCACTTGCTGATGTATTCTTAGGCTCTTTTGGTTTCTTATGCTTAGAAATATGACTATTGGGAATGGAAACTGGAGATGCTGGCTTTTTACTTGCTTTGCTTCCCTCTGACTTCTGTCTTCTTGGAGGTCCCCAGATAAAATGCTCTGAGGGTGTATAATGTTGCTGGGCAAATCTCAGCAGTTTCCTCCTTTCTCTTCTGTCTCTAATAGTATACACAAAATATTCTAGAGCACTTTGCTTAATGTTGGGAATGGTATCTTCCACAAGAGCTTCATGCAGAATAAATTTTACCAGGGGAGATTTGAAACTCTCATATCCAAGTTCACCAAGGCTTTTCAGAATTCGAGTGATTCTCAAGTAGTTATGTTGAGACCTTTGAAAGAAATGGGTAAAAAAATTCTATTGAATCAGGAAAAAAAAAAAAAACCACTTTACAAATACAGAACTGGAACTGCAATTCCTCGGTCCTTTTTATCACTTCAGATATGTACTTCAGACTTCCTATATTTTCTCAAAACTGCTGAAGCTTACTAGCACCTCCTCTGCTAGGATGTTGTGAGTGAAAATTAGTGTTTGTAAAAACACTGGGGGAGAGAACTGAGAGCAAATAAAATCAAACGTACTGATTTTGATTCCTTCTGCTGTATGAGAAGGGCAACAAAGCTGGTGAAGGGTCTGGAAGCTGTAAGTCCTATGAGGAGCAACTAAAGGTAGTGGGGTTCTTTATTTTGGAGCAACAAAAGCTCAGGGGAGACCTTATTGCTCTCTACAACTGCCTGAAAGGAGGCTGTGGCAAGGGCGGGGGTTGGCTTCTTGTCCAAGGCAACAACTGACAGGACAAGGGGAAATATCCTCAGGCTGCACCAAGCTGAGGTTCAGGTTGGGCAGGAGGAAAATTTCTTCCCTGAAAGAGTGGTTAAGCATTGGAACAGGCTGCCCAGGGAAGTGGCGGAAACATCATCCCCGGAAGTGTTCAAAAGATGAGCAGATGTGGCACTTACGGCTATGGTTTATTTGATATGGTGGTGTTTGGTCAAAGATTGGACTCAATGACCCCAGAGGTTTTTTAACGATTCCATGCTGTTCTCCTTCTGGAGAGAAAACCCAGTCACTTTGTAAACAAAAGGGTTTGTAGTGTATTCATGGAATACAGCTATGGAACAGGGCTCACTGCACCTCACTCAGGGTACTTAAAAGCTGGGTCTCCAACCCAGACTAGCACCTGCACTACTGATACAGTCAGTACTGGGGGAAAAGCAGGCACCTCTGGAGAGTAAGTCCCACTGTTGTAGGAAATATCAAAGAGAAAAGGAGCTAATTGTCTTCTGCAAGTGCTTGTGAAAAGGCCTTTCCCTTGTGAAGCACACCTTAGTATGCAGTAGAACTTTTATGTTTAAATTTTAGATGGATAAAATTAAGCACAGAGTCCCAAATCCTGACTTAAAACTGAAGCTTCTCACTGGAAAGAACAGGAGTGAAAGCATGCAGTAGCATCTGGGCTTCCTGAAAACCTGTTTTATCTGTGGCCTGAGTCTGAGCTCACATCCATAATGGTTCATACAATGTTAATGTAAAATTATTAACAAATTATTCCCACTATTCACCTGGAATCCATCAGAACTGTACCTACAAGTTTTTATCATGACAGGAGAACAAAATGCTGCAAGAAAACATCCTGCAGCTCTAAGCTCAGAGATATTAGGAAGTGAGCAGAAGATCTGAAAAGAGGTTTTGGTACAATTAATCTGTATGAGACAAAATTCAGTACAAACTTAGGATCCACACAATACCAATGCAAAGCAACTGATATAATTTACTGAACATTGGGCCAAGGCTTGACATAACATGTTTAAACCTTTCCAGATCAGCATTTCAATTAAAAAATTTAAATACAAAGTATTTCATGTTTTGAGGAGGGAGGGAAATCTTTTTACTTAACTTTCATACAGGTGTGGAGAATTTAATCTTTCTCAAAAGGAAATGTAAATACAAAGACAAGTCACTTTTTTTTTTCCTAAGTGAGAAGCAGTACTTTGGGATTGGGTGAAAACAAATTCAGTACCATGACAAATTAGTTTGAAGCTGGGATCTTCTTCAGCACCATCTAAAATTGTATTTTCAAGGAATTCAATGATGTCAGTCCAACTGGCAATGAGTGAGAAGAACAATCAAAAAAAAAGGGAAAAGAAGAACATACAGAAAGAAGCACAAACCAGGCATCAACTATTTATTTTTCCCTTTTTTTTTTTTCCTGGCAGTCTTTGGAAAAAATATCTTTGCTTTCTCTAGAAAAGAAAAGGATAAAGAGATTCTATAGCAATTCTAGCAAGTGAAGTGAATGTCATTACTTACTCATTCAAATGCTGAAATCTTTCTTGCCAGTTAGCAGCTCGTGCTACATTTCCAGTTTTATCAATTAGTTTTATTCCAAAAAACTCCAACATCATTTTGTAAGCCAAAAGGAATCTTCTAATTGCTTCTTTTGTTTTCTTGAATTCCTAATGGACAAAGAATATGTAAAAATATGTCCGAAATTCTTAATGGCACAAAAGCAAGTACTTCTGCATCGTATAAGACAACTCTACATTACAAAAAGCAGTTATGTATTAAAATTACAGTGATGGTTTGTATGGAGCTCAATATTTGAATTACCTCAATTTCATATGTAGTTAATTCTTTAGCATAGAAGTTCAGACCTTGTTCCCTTAGTGGAAAAAGCCTGTTAAAAGAAGAAGTGCATTATGGCTCAGTATAAGAATGCTTAATCAAATTAATGCTTTGAAACAGAAATAGGTAATAAGCAACCAACCACTGTATGTAAGTGTGGTTATGTTCCAGTTTTTCATAGTCTCCTTTCCATTTATTTAGGACTTCTTCAATATAAACCCCTGCATAAAAATAATTTGAAAAACTGTTAGGTAGCCATCAAAACCAGCATGTTAAAATAATGACAGAACACATACTTTGTCTTTCATATACTATGTGAAATAAGGTCTATTGCAGCCATAAATTAATTTTAATTCAAAACTAATTTAGTTACTAAAACCTAATTAAAAAATAAGGTACTTATAAAATGTCAATATAAAAAAAACAAATTGACTTATACTGGGTTAACAAAAAGTGAAGGAATGTGACAGCAACCTATGTTAAATATATACAACAATTCTCATGTCATAGATCCCTTTATCACACTGACTGGGAATTAACAAACTGCTCCCATAAGACACTGCACTGTGAATCACCTGTCATTGACTTTACAAGATAAAACTCTGCAGCTATCCATCTATCTATGTATTTATCTATGTATCGATCTATCTATCTAATCTTCATAGAAGAAAGCCTCAACTCTTTAGGAAATCTCCCATACCAGGGATATCTAATACCTTGGAAGCTGCAAATACCATTATGATTGGGAAATCTTTCTCAGTTAATAGTGACCAAGCACAACACTGAGACTGCTCATGGAATTCAGTCACGGGCCAGGGCACTTTTCCAGGTTCTACACAGATATACAAAATACATAAAAGGATGGTCCTTGTTCCCAGAGCTGTACAATATCTTTCCATGAATGAGCACTGTGTTTGTCTGTTTCTACTCTGAAACCAACAACAGTTTCAGTACTGCTGCACAGTACCTCCCAAAACCAAATAGCACAGGAGCAACCTAAAAATCCCAAAGCCCCATGTAGATAGTCTCCTACTATACATTTAAGATGCCTCTTCACCCAGTGAAATTTTCCATTTGGGTCTAAATGGCAAAGGAGGACACATTTAATACTTTTATCTAAGAAGTGAAAAAAGCAGCTAGTCTAAGGGGCTGGTAAGTACATGGGGTTTTTAGTGTAGGAAAAGCTGGAAAAGGACCTTGGAAAGAGGACCTTCACTATCACTGCATCATATCCAACCTATACTTCAAGTATTGGAAAACTTGCTGCTCATACCCAGGGCAGAGAGACAAACAGGCCAGCTCTGATCCAGAACCACAAACTAAATCTGTAGGTCATGGGACTAAACTTCACATCTAGTATTGCACTAGAAATGTTTTGGGATTTTTTAAACAACATTCTCCATTATTTCAGTCCTTAACCTGGTAGCTAAGACTCCCTCCAAACACTCTCACAGATCCACAGACTTGGATCAAGGTGGTGGTTACTCTTTTCCATTCTGAATGGAAACAAACTTCTGCATAGCCAGAGTTCACAGCCAACAACATGTCAGCCTCCATGGCTTATCAGCTATCTTCGACATTACTAACTGTGGCTTTCTCCTACAATACTAAGAGAAATCTTACTCTTTACAAATTTTGGGAGGGAAGCCCTCCTACAGCTTTCATGACTATCTCTTTTCATAGCTAATCCTCTTGAACTGCTCCTTCATTTTGGACCTTTAAAGGAGCAAAACCATAACCATTTCTGTCTTCTGGTTTCAGAGCCATATGGTCCCCAGGTTCACACAGACCTCACTGTCCTTAGCTTTCTTTCTATATCTGTTCTCTGTGTAATGTCTCCCAAATCTGCTTCTTCTTTACTGGCAATTCTCAGACCCACCTGTTCTTCCAGTCAAGCTAAAACTGACTAAAAGCATCTGTCTATGGGTATCTAGATAAAGCACAAGTCAGCTAAAGCGAAAGTCTTATCTTTCTTTCACAACCTGAGTTATCTTCTCACTTGCTAAGGGTATTACTGCTATCTTGTCTATAAACAGTTCTCATCTTCAACTTTTCAGTGTGTACATTTTCACAACCTTCTGTGTAACATTCCTTTTCAACCAGCTTCCTATCTGAACTCTCACACTTTGCATCTCAACTTTTTTTTCCTGACCTTGAAAAGTGCTTTCTTGTCATGCTTACACCTACCCTGAATGCTGCTGAATGCAGCTACCCTGAATGCTGGGAAGATCATCTTTCTAGACTGTTACTTTTTTTACTGACCTGGTATTTTTCCTTTGCATTCTTCCATTGTGAAACCTTGCTCTGTAACATCAAACAAAAACTATACACCTTCCCTTCCAAAGCCTTTGTGACCTGTCCCTCACTACCTTATCAGAATCCATTTGTTGCTATGAGACTGATCCTGCTTCCAACAAGATCCTGCCTCAGAGGCAGCCTACACATCTCACTCCTTCTGCACTCCAATGTGCACTTCACTATTTCCTACCAAATCACTCTCATGCTGAGAGGATCCTTTGGCAAATACCTTCAAAGTAACCTTGTCACTGTTCTTTTAAAATTCAGAAAATCTTATTTTTGGCTTCAGTTTGTCTTTTTTGCTAATGGCTAAGTTCTCATGTGCTGAGACTCCTGTCTATCACCCTAACCAAGACTGCTTTATTGCCTCCTCCTGCTTCCCCACCTGTCTGCTATCCTGTTGTCTCTCATATGTCAACTGCAAATTCTCTAGAGTAGGGCTTGTCATCTTTCAACTTCTCCTGTGTTTGTGCAGAATGCTGCATATGAGGTTCTTGCTCCACTACTAGAACCAATAGGGACACTGAGAAATGGCTTTATTATTGGTATTACAATAATCTCACAAAAGATTAAAGCACATTTTTTCCCCTTACACAATTCCAGGGTTATCCCCATAGATCACTGCCACTCCTATTTAAACAGCAAGTTGGTGCAATATAGTGGAAGAGCTTTATCTTTGTTTACTAAAAGGTACTGCCACAAACAGTGGTACTAACAACGCCTTGTGCTACTTCATGCTGATAATGTCTAAGAAAAGCACCACCTTCCTAGAGTGAAAGCTAACTAACTCTGTTCTAAGCACAAACTGCTCTCGTGTTATCAATGTGCTGGAGTGATGTGTTGGTATCAATCACTCCAACATGGGAGGTTCAAGTTCTACAATATATTACTATACACCTTTAATTTATCTCAATTATCACTACTGTTTCAATTTGCTACTGTCATTAGTAACCATTCTTTTGGTATGACTGTTATTGTGGCAGATTACTCACCATCAGGTTTAAATGGGATTTTGTTTTTGTAAAACCGGAGATTGCACAAGTCATTTTGATACCGAAGATCTTTAAAGTTCTGCTAAAAGAAAGGAAACAGGACATGATCAGCCTACAAAAACCTACCAAGACTATCCAGAAAGTGATATTGGGCTCTTTGAATAATTTAAGAACAAAAAATTTCAGAGTTTTGGGAACCACAGAGTTCTAGTCATGCACTTAAAGACTCAGTTTAAGGATCTAAAAATTCTTTCTGGCTGGTACCTTCTCCTACTGAGGCAGCAGCAAGCATAGCAGCACCCTCCCCCTTCAGTCTTAAGGAACTTGAGAGACAAATAATCAGTCAGGCAAATTCTGTGATCTATCCTCTTTGATATCCAAGGCATCAGCCTTTTCCTGGGCTCCAACCACACTTCCCAGGCTTACACATATCATGTGCTTGCCTGTTTGCCTGGGATGAAAAGACATTATTTCTCTCCCACACGCATATGTTGTGTCTCAGCTTTTTGGTTTGTGTATCAGCTTTTTGGTTCTCATTTCTTGTACTTGTTGTTCAACACAAAGGTTTTAGAATGTTTTTTTACTGAAAAGACAATTTTAAACCATAAAATGTTCTTACTGGATACTGGTGTCGGTACTTGTATAAATCTCTTGCTGCATAGAAGCTTCTCTTTGGCTTGGCTGTCAGCTCAGCTCCATCACCACTCTGAAACAGTTAGAAAGCAGATAATCATCATGCACAAACCCCCTAAATAGCATACTTGTATAACATTCAAATAATTACTTTTCATTATGGATTTCAGCAATGTAAACAAACATAAGTGCATGTATTTGTCTGCTGTTTCGTCAAACACTGAAAATTTCCCTGCTCAATACTTACAAAACACACTTTAAACCTAAGTTAAAATAATTAGTCTAAAATACAAAAGCAAGACTATGAATTGTCCTTCCAAAGAGGCTGCATTTGAGCTAAATCAAGTCTGATTGTCATTTCAAAATGCAAGACTTCAAAGTAATCTGGCAAGTGCTAATACAAGATGAAATAAGTAACTGATCTTGAAAATGCAGAGACACCACCAAATTTGAGGAGGAAATCATAGTATTTTAAAAAAAAAACCAACCCCAAACAAAAAAAAGTCACATACATAAACTTAATTATTGCTACTATTGCACCCTGTGGAAAATAGTTACTAAAAATATTTCATACTACTCCTTGCAATACACGTAATAGATTAAAGTCAAGTTTAAAAGAGGAAGTTCTCTGGGACTGCACTGGGCATTTGCCATTCTTACTGCCCATCCTACAGCTTATCAACTGTACACTAATGTCAAACAAGCAACTATGTTCCTTCCTCCTTTCACAAAACCAGCTTTGACCATACCTGCAGGCAAAACACACTCGCTTGAACAAGACACACCCCTTGACACTTGGTTATCTGGCACTAGTATCACCATGTAACAAGCAGAAACGGGAAAGGCACTCAGGCTTACTTAATTTTGTTTGATCTCTCAACCAAAACACGATATATCTAGCAACCTAAAAAAAGACCCAGCTACTCCACCCTACATAAAATTATTGTCAAAAGAACATCTTATTTCTTTAAGCTCGGCATTTACCAAGCTTCCTGAAGAAGAGAAACTCGCTCTGAAAATTCGTCACACCCACCGAGGAGTCACAATTCCATTGCCACATAGGATGGAATATTCAGATTTTTATCCTGTTTAATGAAGAGGCCACATTAATTTAAAACACAGCCTTCCCTGGAAACAGCAGCAGCGCGAATGCCAACGACACCAAGGCCTCGATTTTCTCCCAATAATGACAGGGGAGGGGTGGGCAGAGATAAAACCGGGCTCGTCCTTAGCGGAGATGCAGTGCTGGGTTATCCCCAGCCGCTCCGGGCGCTGGCAGGTGCCGCCGGCAGCAGCGCGGGCCCGCGAGTGCCGCAGAGCAGCGGGAGCGGGGCCGCCCGGACCGCGGCTCGGCACGGCTCGGCTCGGTTCGGTTCGGTCCGCCCGTTCCCGCCCGCCGGGCCCGCGGGCAGGACAGGGCAGGGCGAGGCGGGGCCGCGTCCGGCGCTGCCGGTACCTGCTCGGGGCTGGCAGCGTCCGCCTCTGCCCGCTCCGCGTCCTCCTGCGCCGGCGGGGCCGGCGGCGGCTCCCCGGGCCGGCAGTCGGCGGCGGGCGGCTCGGGCGGCTCTTCCCCGCCTCCCGCGGCGGCGCACACCCCCTCCTGCCGCCGCGGCTCCGCCGCCTCGGGCTCCGAGTCGGTCTCCCAGGTGGAGTCGCAGTCCTCCACCGTGGTGGGCTCCTTGAAGCTGACCCCGCTCAGCAGGCTGCCCATCGGCCCGGAGGCCGCGGAGGCCGAGGGCTGCGAGCGGCCGCCGGCTGCCTACGGCTGCGGCATGGCGGGGCGGGGCGGCGGCGGCCGGGGCTGCTCCCCGCCCGGCCCCAGCCCACGGACACGCGCGGGGCGGAGCTGGAGGCGCCGGGATTTCCACAAGAAACGCGCCCAGCCCTGGCGGCGGGCACCGGGCAGCGCCCGACCGCCGGCACCGCGGGTCGGGCGGGGCGGCTCAGGGCCCGCCCGGCACCGGGCAGGCCGTGCCAGAGGGAGAGGGAGTGAGAGTGGGAGTTCACCCTCCGAGCAGGTGCGCGGGCAATTCACGGCCCGGAGGCGACCGCGCTGTCCCCTGAAGGCTTCTGAGACAAGCAAGCAGGTGCGGGTGCTCATGGAGAAGAGCAGGGATGGCGGCTGCCCCAGAGCAGCGGTGTGGGGAGGAGAGGCTTTGAGTGACACCTGCGGTGAGCAAGCTCCGGCTGTCCACTAGAGATGGGAACAGTTGACCCCTAAGAGTGTACAGGGACTAGAGAAAACAGGAATGGAGGAGGTAATACTGTGGTAACCAGCCAGTTTTGGCTGCTTCTAAAATTCTTGCAAGTTTGGGGATGAAACTGACATGGTGTTCAAGGACCAGTTTGAAGGGGCAGTGACAGTGTATTTTGTATTTGGCCAGTACATGTCTTTTGGACAGAAACACTGCCAGGAGTGAAGACCTGATGAGTTGACAGCTTAGCACAGTGTTCTGGTGCCTACTCTCACGCTCATGTCTAAAAACATGTCCTAATTTCTAACCAGGGTTGGTAGGCTTCCACTCAGGGATTTCTGCCTTCTCCTTAAAGGCAATTCTGGGATGTCTGGTGACCACTCCTAAAGATGTGGAATATCATCAAGTCATCTCACTCCTCTTCTTGGTAAACCAAACAGGTGGAGTTTTTCCAGCCATAAATTCCCTTTCACATTCCCTCATTCCAAGTTGTACCTTTTTTGGCTGCTGTGTGTTTAATGTTTTAGCATCTGTTTCAAGTGCAGGTACTAACATTTTAACTGGGTGTCTGGATCATCAGTATAGAGGTGATTTCATCTATATATTCTTGTTTCTCTGTCCACTTTCTATAAACTGAAGGATCATTTTACACCAAGTTGCTACAGTGTCATGCTTAGATGCACTCGTGTCACTCTGTACATAACCCTCCTTCAGGTTCATTTGAAGCATGTTAGCTGCACCCACTGACACCAAACACAAGAAATTTCTGAGATTGCCCTGGTTTGTCAGACCTTGTTTCAGACAAGTGTATTTGCAGCAGCAGCTCACCTAGATACTGTCACAGGCTGACCTGTGAGCCTGCCATACAGCTCAGTCTGTCCCTGCTGTCCATGCCCCTGCTGCCTCCCATCATCACCCACCTTTGCCAAGACATTTCTCCTCCTCCTGTGCTCCTCATGAAGATCAATGAAGCCCACTCTGCCTTTCCAATACCCCTTAGTCACCGTCATGCCAGCTGCTCCCCTCCTCAGGACCCAGCTATTCCCACTGCCAAGATCAAAGCTAGTGGCCCAAGCCAAGACTTCCCCTCCACCCCCAGCCCTGCAGGTTTTCAAGGTCTACTGGAATTTTTTTGATATGTGATATTAAGGAATGCATGTAGCATACAGGAAAGTTCAGTCTCATTTTTGCCAGGAGACATCATTTTAATAAAGAATGAAAAATCCCCATCAAGCAGGAAGAAGAAAGGTTATAAGAGGGCAAACAGTAAGACTAGATGCCAGGGCTGCAGTTGAGGGAACAGAGTATTTTATAACACTCATACTTATGTATCACATTTTTGGAGAGTTCCCTCTTCTTTGACCTCATTTGGGGGAATGAGGTCCTTCTTTCCTGCTTCCACAGTATCTCCTCCCATGTTGTTGGCAGTTTGAAGGAACTGACTTAAGAAATTCTGATGTCGGGAACACATTTTTCTTGACTACCTGCAGACCAGGTACTTCCATTGGCCAACATCTAAAGGCTCTGTATAGACCAGTCCTGCTTCCTCTCCCCTGCTACAGCTTTTGTCAAGGTTCCCTCACTGGAATTGTGTTTATACTATGGACAGTGGAGCTTCAAAAGCATGCCTTGCATGAGCATCAAAAATCAGGGGAAGGTTTTGATGACATTTCATTTTGCATGGCAGTTAATCCCACAAACACACACACAAAAAAAAGATCATTCTGCAAGAAAGCTCAATTTCTTGTGCAAATAACTGCACTTTATTATAGAAAGCTCAGTTTTACCTGAAGAGCAAGGCTGTCAGCCAAGTCTCAAAGCTGTCAACCAAATCTCATAACAGAATTTTAGGTGGATTTTTAAAAGATCTGGATCTCAGAGCACTGATAAGAACTGGGAGTCAAATGAGCTGGTGGGAGAACTCACCAAGCCACTCCCCATGATTTAGCATCAGTCCTGGTTAACCAAGGAGGTCCCAGATGACTGGAGGTTAATCAGTATGATGCCCACCTACAAGATGGGTGTCTTGGGGTGATTTTACAATGAGTAGTCTATTCCCTTACCATCTGCTGTATGCCCAGAAATGGTTGTTGTAGCTTTAAGGTATGTTGGCAGGAGGGAGGAGCCTTGAGACTCTTCCATTGGCTTTTTCAAAGCTTCATTCCCGAGGCATCCCTGGTGCCATGCAGACTGTGTCCTTTTTTTTTTGCTTAGCTAGCTTGGTTTTTGTTAGCTTAGGCAAGAAGGGTTATTCTACTCTCCCTGGCCTTGGAGAGGCTGCTGCAGCAATCCTTGGGTGGCTTTTTTTCCAAAGTGAACTGGTTTGGTTTTGGTGTGAGACCCCAGAGAATGACCAGCAGGAGAAGAATTGGCTGGGGACTGCTCCACCTTGGCCTCAGAGCCAGTGAGAAAAAGGAGACCAAATCCACCTCCTTCACCTTCTGTGAAGTGAGAGCCAACACCAGAGACTCATCAGATTCCCATCTGTTTTGCTGGAGCCGCTGTGTGAACCTTCTATTTTGCCTTTTCCTTTTTTTCCTTGAGACAGGAGGAGCCAGTTTTTTCTCCTCACCAGGTTGCCAGCCATTGTGGTTTTATTTTTTTTTTTCCCCCTGGCATTTTGAGTTTTTTGTTCTGGTGGTGGTGGTGGATTTTCCCTTTGCCAGGTGTATGTATTTTTCCTTTGAACAATGTGTTCTTTCAGGTTTGCAGCTTATTGCTGGTTCTGGTTGTGAACTAGAGGCAGTTGGGATTCATGAAGAGGCTCTAGCACCCTAAATAGCTTTGTTGGGTGGTATTTCAGAGCTTGAACAGATTCCCCCAAGACACATCTTATTTAGAAAAAAATAAATTCCATTACCTCACAGTCAGAACTGGTAGTCATTTTTGGTAGTGAAGGTAGTGAATTTATGGCACTTGAGTTCACTTAAGTATTCCTGTACAATGGAAGATGAATAAGTGCTAAAGACCTGTTTCAATCAAGTAGTTTGACTGTCACATAACACAGGTGAAAAACAACAGAAGACCTCGGGGACTGCAAATCACTGTACATCAAATACAGACTTTCATAATGCTTACAGAAATAAGCACTTCTGATTATATATATTTATATACATCTTAAACAGCACAGGTTATTCTAAGCTGTGGGTTTTTTTTCTTTGATGAGGACATGGTTTTATGAGGACTTCAAAGTGGAAACCACATTGCTTTCTCAAAGCTAATGCTGCGTATGATAACTGTTAAAAAATTATTAAAAATGCAGTAATTGTAATACTTTATCATTATCTTGGGAGGATGCTTGGAACAGGATACCAGAGAGGTCAATTAACAACTGTGGAGAGACCTAGCAACCTAATATTAAGGTGATATAAAGCTGGGAGGGATTATGCTTCCGTAGAGGATATAGTAGACTACAAAACTGCTTTGATAAATGACAGAGGAGGGTAAAATAAATAACATTGGTAAAATGAAATTTAGTTGAGCTAATGTAAAATGATTCACAGTGGATATTTAAACATACAAAGGTAGATTTAAGAAATGCAGAAAGGCACTGATGTGACAGAAATGTCTGAGAACTACAGTAATGTTTGCATACATTTAGACAAGGGTCCAAATGTATTTGGACACCAACACTGGCAAAGTGTTCAAAGTCATACAGGCATGACAATTTTTTGTATGAAGTGGCTGTAGCTAACTGGTATTTTAATGGAGTTTGTTATCTCATTTGCTTATTTTTTGACCATGGTGAATGGTAATTCTCTTCTTTAGTCCAGTAATGCCCCAGACTGCTAAATGCCAAGCATGATGTAGTAGCTATAGAAGGTGAATCTAATTTATAAAGTTCTCCACAATTTCCCTCTAGTGAGTGTCATTGGAAATGATTAACTAACTGTAAACTCAGAAGTCAGGTTGCATATTTCCCTAAATTTGTTTCTATTGGAATCTGAAATTAATTTACAGTGAAGAAAAGACTTCACATAAATCATGCCAGACGTGACAGATCAGTGTATTAAGCTCAGTAAAGCCAGTGGAAGTTCTCTCATTTTTGCTGGTTATGACTACGAAATTGGAGACCTTAACTGAAGCCCTGTTTATTGGAGTGTCTTGCACTACAAGTCTGTAAAAGTCACTTCAGAACAAATTAATAGAAGAGTGTTTTACTTTAAGATGATCTGTCTAGGTGTCAGAGAGGCAGTCTCAGTGTAGCCCTTAAGCCTCTAAGATTCTTCTTGTTGTCTTTCAGATGGAGTTTGAGCAGCCACTTTCTTGAGAGGAAACTGATCCAGTCCTGGCATGCAGCATGGTCTAAATGAATTGCTGTGCAGAAACCCTTGATTTATAGCTGGAATCCTACATCACCCTTGTGATGGACTGGAACCAGGTACCCAGGTTGGCACTACCAGCTCTTCTGTAGTGGGCTTGCCTGTGGTGCATCAGCAGGGTCAGCTGCCTGACATCAGTGATAAGAAAGGACATTCACTTGCCAGAAGTTCACTGAGGATTAGGTGATGCCATTAAGTTTTGCTGAAGGGCTCCTGGAATGCACCATGCAAGCTAGTAATTTTGGCAGTGGAACCCAGTGAGAAATTCTTCTCCCTGAAAGACAAACTGAGAGTGTGATGCAGAGGCCCAAATGCAGGTGTCCAAGTGCCTTTGGAGATCCCTTGGTGTATCCATCTTCTGCTGCAGAAGGGCACTGGTGCTCCATAGGCTCAGGAGGTCCCGTGGTGTAACTGCCAGCCCCATGAAGACATTTTGGCTCCTCTAGGTTGTCTCCAATGATGCACCTACTATGTGCATGTGCATGCTTACCATATATAGTCATAGGCCAGCTACATCTGTGTGTGACTGGTTGGTTGGCTGGATCCCTTTGAAAGCTGCTGGTCTGTATTGACCAGAGCTGCATTTATCTATTGGACTATAACACTCCTTGTTATCTTCTGGCATACCTCTCTGTGTAAACACATAAATTTAGGTGTTTCCTTATGAACTTGATCCTGCCCCTAATGTGCCTGAGCATCCACATGTCTGTTGGTGTGCTACAGCACTCCCTCTGATGTGTAAGTGGACATTTCTGACCTGACAGCACACAGTATCTCGTCTTGAAGTTCCAGAATTGCTACATAAGGCACCTGTGCCAGATGGAGGACATGACAGTGTACTCAGAGTAGGCACAACGGCCCCAGAGCTGTGTGGTTTTCTCCTCTGGGTCATTAAACAGAGACAGAGACTGACATTCTTCTGGAGCCTGAGAAGGCTTCTCATTTGGGGAATTTATGTCCTGAGGTGTCTAACCTGTAGATGCTGAGCCTGAGCTAATCACAGAATGCTCCTTGTGTACTCTAATAGGGAAAAATAGGAACCTCCAGAGGATAATCCCTGTCATCCTGAAACAGGCATTTTAAATATGTAGGCTAAATCACAATATTTTTTGTTTCTACTGATTATAAAGGAAGCCAAGATCTAGCCAAACTCAGGTTTAGACATCAGACTTTCAAGCTGTAAATATTGCATGACATGATCCAGTCCCACATGTTTGAGGTTTTCTGAAAATACTGAATTTTGAGTACCCAGCTCCCATAGGAAAAGACAGAGTATCCAACTGAGCTGGTGATGAGCATCCCTTTCCCTGGCATGAAGAGTATCTGTAATCAGGTCATATCAAGTAATACACTTCCAGTCAGAGACTGAGAGGACTCTTGTTTCAGAGTGTCTGTTGCTAGGTACGCAGAACTCAAGAGTGCAAATCTCTTTAGAAAGAGACAGAGCTTTAACCTTCCTGTCACATCCTATTGAATTTCTTATGCATAAGATCAAAACGATAAGGAGATGAACAAGAAAACTGCCTCCTCCTTGGTCTCTGAATGAACAGCCAGCCTTTGGCTCTCTGATGAACAGACAAGTATGAAAGGCTCTAAGGAGATCAGAGCATCACACTACCCTGGTATGTCATTTGCTGTGCTTTATTTCCTCACCTAAACACAGCAGAAGTTGTGCAGAGCCCCTTCTCCATCCATAATGAATAGTAAATAACGAATCCCATTCTGCTCTGCTTGGGTTAAAGGGCCTCACTTTAAGGTGACATAAAGTCCGAGCATCCCCTGGGAGTGCAGCCAGGCAGTACCAACACAGGCCATCACCAGTTTGACCCACCTCTGTCAGCTGAAAGTGGAGCATGCACAAGCAGTAACACTTCAGTTGGACTGGACTAGGAGCTCATGCTGTCCCTGGTAGAAATATTGCCAATAAACCCCTGTTTCAAGACCACAGACTCTGCTTGTTCGTTCTTAGCTGAGTTTTTATATGACTGTGTGAATTTATGTAGTTGTGGTGGTGCAGCATAGCTATTTCAAAGATCTAACTGACGTCAAGATTGATGTGATTCATGGGAGTCATAGGATCCCTGCCACTGAAAAAATGTCCAGATTAAATGACATGCATTTGTGCAGTTCTGTAGTTTACTTCTCAGCAGATGATTGTGGATTTCATACATTTCATCAAGGATAATTTGAAAGTACCCAAAGTCATTGATCTTCAACAAACTCCTCAGCAGTTAGTTCCAGCCAGAGGCTGGCACAAGACCAAATTACACAAGTGGGACAACTGCAGGCCCTGACTCTGCCACCACCTGCTTTTCATCCTTTTTCATATCAGGCTTTTTATATCATCTGTAGAAAATCTATATAAATATATAAACTAGGGAAGACTATTTTTTATTAGATCACTGACGCTCCACTGATGCTATGTTTTTAGCTTGTGATTAAGGCAAAGAGACATAGACTGAGACACAAAAGCAAGCAAACAGACACTACCAGAAACTGAAACCACTAACAATGCTGGCTTTCATGTGATTTTTATAACCATTGGGGTTAGTTCACTTAGTTAGACTATTCTGCACAGCTTTAAAGCACAGGTCCACATCAGTCCTGCCTGTTAGTCTTTGATGGCACCTTAAAGCAAGCCTTCCCCATGCCTTCCTGCCAATCTCTCTGTGACTTCAGGGTGGCCAGGCTGGAGGGAGATGACAGCAGAGTTGAGGAATTCAACTGCTTTGGAGTGATGAAGAGCAAGACATTGCTCACAGTCTGTGATGTGAGATGGGACTGAAGCATGTTATACTTTACACAATGTGATCCTCCTAGGAAACCCTGTCAGCAGTTTATATGAATGTGCACAGAATATGCACACATATTCTGGAATGAAAGGAGTGATTTTTCCCCCCTACCTATCTTGTTGCCCCTTTAATATTCCCTATGTCAGATTTCCTTAGATCACCACAGTAGCATCATAATGCTATTGTGTTCCTCTATTCTGAAGAAAACATGATAGCAGAGCCTGTAAAGGCCTTTCCCTGTTTATCTCTGTGGTGCCATCAGGACATTAAGGGTACTTGCCATCCCAACAAAGCATGCAAGGTGGTAAGTTTAAAGAGATTAAATTCTGCTTCTAGTGACACAGGAGAACTAAGAATAGATAATGATGATATTTTCCTGATATGACAAATCTGAGTTATGTGTCAACAAATAACATAACAAATGTCCACTTTAGGAATCTGATGCAGTGAAGAAAATTATCAGAGTGCAGTGAGCACATGCACTCTTGCAGAATTAGCCTGTTTCATTCTGTAACATGTGCTGTTGCAGCGGGAAGCCACCTGGCAGCTGGAGTACAAGCAGCCTTTGACAGGCTCAGGAAAGCCATTGCCAGGCTTCCACACTGCTGTTTGACCAGGCTGAAAGAACCACCCAAACAGGCTCACTTCTGGCCTGAATGAAGAGATGAGTAAATAAGCACAACAACTTCCTTTTGCATGTGGCAAAGTGGGTCAGCAAAATATTGCTGGTAATGCACTAAAATACAGTGAATGCTTTGTACTTCTTGATTTACTGCTCTTTGTGAACTCTGTATGCTTCCTTATATCATAATTAGGGGGTTGCTTGCAGCTGTGTTTGGGATGAGTCAATTTTGTAAAAGAAAAAACCCACCTAGGTGAGCTGGCAATTTGGGGAGGAACAAAGGAGTATAAATTACATGTTGATCAATAGCATTGTTAAAAAATACTAAAAGCAAAACTAAAAAAGCCAATATTCTCACCATAATTACAGATGAAATCAGAACAGTGGATAAAACTGTTAAGATACTTTGTCAGATATTACATTTGTTACATTAGAGGTCATTACAAAGCAAAACACAAACCAGGACATGGGCAAAAGAGCACAGCCAAATTCAGACTCAGCAGGCAGAGCTGAGGACAGGCAAAAAAAAAGAAAAGGACTGATCCAGGCTAGGGACTGGAAGCAAGGAACAGCTTCCTTGCAGGGTAATAGCAGCTTGGTCAGGGGGCAGAAGGATGCTTACCAAGAGGCTAAGAATGACTAAACAATTTATATTTGTGTCACTATTGTCATAACAACAACAACAAAAAATTCCCACACTACAACAAATGTATGGCTAACAAGAAAAGGGGCAATTTTTATCCTTGGTGTTGACATCAAAAAGGACAAACCCTCATTATTATTGCTTAACACCATTAAAGCAATGGCATTTGCTGGCTTGTGATGTTTGTGATGGTATTTCCTTGTGGCAGCAAGCTACAAGTTAAGAACAGGAGGTACTGTTAACATTGTATGGAACACAGGAGAGAGAAATACATGATGTATGTTTGTGTTCATTAAATGAATTCTTCAAAGGAAACAGGATAAAAAATAAAGATTGCCAGCCTTGCATGAGTAACAATATTGAGTCCTGTGGATGGGTTTTTTGGTTCAAACTCTGACACAAGCAATTCACTCTCCTGCAGATGCTTGCTATTTCTCAAATGCAATGATCATCTCCTGGTTCTGCTTCAGATGAAAACAATGATTCATTTCTGTATTATATTTCTATGAAATCTGTCACCCTCCAACACCACTCATAGCTATCCTTAAGCAGGGAATTACTTGACAGGTCTGAGTGTGTGCCAGAGTGAAAAAATAAAGCACCTACACTAATGTAAACATCATGTTAGGCCTAAAAAGACAGAATAGGAACAGCCCTTTCCAGCACCATGTGTTTGAGCAGACACAGCGGTGGGATGTGTATCTAACTGTTTTGCTGTGTTCTTTCATTTACATTACAAAGGGATGTTTTTGGCAGAAAGTCAGAGTAAGCAGCATTCATTCTTCCTTTAAGGGCCTTGATAATTCAGTATGGTAATATGCTGCAGGCTGTCAATGCTGTCAACCATCCACTAAGAGATAAATTAAACTTTGTTCCAGCATCAGTATTTCTGTATGCAGTCCTGAGATTAAATGAGATTGGAGATCTGACCATAGGGGTGAGAACTAGTGACATTTCATATGCTTGTGAAACAATTTTGGATGAGGTAAAAACCACCAGGAACTGAATAAAACATGTGAAAGTAGTCATCATTAGCTCAGGGGGTATGAAAATCACAGAAAATGAGAGAAGTGATTCAAGCTGACAAAAAAAACCCAAAACAACACAACAAAACTCACCAAAAACAACAACAAAAAGAACCAAACACAAATCAACCCAAAGATATACCAAAGTATATCTTTGAAATCTGACTCAAATACAGAAAGGAGAAGAGGGTTTCTCATGCAGCTTTGGGCGTGTCTAAATGGTTGCTCAGAGTAACTTTACAGTCAGGGGCAAAAAAGTGAAACTTTTAGGTTCCAAAGCATTGAATCCTTAAGTGGCCATTTAAACTAGGTCTGATTAAGCACCTCTTTCTTTGTCTACTTTATAAAGAGAGCACAACTGACTTACCTGCATTAGACACAAACACTGAAGATATATCTAAAATCACCCAAAAAGTGACTAATCTTCAGCACACCTGGAAACATTTCAATTTACATGAGCTTATTCAGCTTGGCCATCTGATGATGACTGACAAACTGACTGCTTTAAAAGACTCTTGAAAAATTTGGTCCTGCCAGGAGGGAAGGTCCACACTGCAGCGGTGTCACATGGAAATCACAGCATAACTCTCAGCACCCAACTTTTCTGCAATGAAGTAGCTGCTGAGTCTCCACACATTTGCTCTCTGGGGAATGAAGAAAGGAGGAGACTGCCACAGAAAGAAATTCAGAACTGTAACCTGACATCAGTGCTTTGAGCCTGCATCTATATTAGTGTTTTAGCCTGGATCAGAAGAGGTAAGAGCTTTTGAAGATAAGTTCCCAATTTGTCCCCCCTTCTAGGCTTTGGTTCATATTACTCATTCACACAGTCTAACAGAACATAAACTTTATTTGGTTTAGATTAAATAAACTGGAAGATGGAGATCAGGAGTGTACCCAATACACTCCAAATGCAATGGGCATTCTGCCCATGGGACCAGATTAGGACTACTCTGAAGAAAAAAAATTCACTAAGTTTAGTAGTGTGGGTGTCAGATTCTCAGCACTGGATGTTTTGTTCTTTAGGTCTGTCACTGGCTTGCACTACTTGCTAATGTATCCCAAAGTGAAGAGGATCCTGGAAGAGTCCATTGCTCCATTAACCACTAGAGGAATTTAGAAATATGAGACAGATTTACTGTACTTGAAAGTGAATGAAACAAATAACCACCAAATGGACACGAACAGTGGGCTAGTCTTCCAAAATTCAGTATTTTAGCAAAGGAAAAATCCATTAAACAAAGGCAGAAACAAGTCTGGCACAAGGAATAAATAGTAAAATAACTGAGGATATAAAATACCTCTTGATTACCTCTATCTATCAGATATGTCCAGGAAATTCAAAATAAAAATTGGGCTTTTGTTTACAGCAGTAGCTTCATGACTTCATCCAAGCATAAACTGTCCTAAACTAACCACAATTTTATTACCTACCAGTTAACTTTTAATGGCTGCAAAAGAACAAGGCAAACTGCAAAACAAAGCACCAAGACCATTTCCAGTGCTACTGACCTAGCTGCCTTATCCACAGCCTGCAGGTTGCATCTGCTCCAAATGGAGCCTTATCCATAAGCTCCAGCCTCTTCAGGGTTGTACCTACCATGGCACAGACTCATCCATGGTCACTGTCCTTTGGAAGAAACCTTCTCCAACACAGCCTTAGCCATGGCTGCAGCCCCTCCAGGGGAGTAGCTGCTCTATTGTGGGCTTGTCCATGGGCACATTTCAGGTTTCCAGCATGACCTCTTACACTGCTACTGATGTTCAAGGTGTAGCTGCTGTGGCCACCCAGGGATTGGCAGCCCCGGGGCAGACCTGTGTCACATCCCCAAACATCTGGCTGCTGAGGAAACAAAATCAGCTTCACAGCCCACATCTGGGTCAGTAGGGACATTCGAGGAACTGAGTGGTCATTGCAATGAAGCTGGAAATATCTACCATGTAGAAGGTGCTTCACTCTCCCCAAAAAGCAGCTGAGGAGAACAAGAACTGCTGCTGGTTCATAGCAGGGTTCTCCAGAGACTGGGAGGCAGTGATGCAAGGGCAAACAACAGGCTTGGCCTCAGGATAATGCTTTTATTGTAGGTTTCCCAGGCAAGGTAAAACAAAATGAAAAAACAACACAGAAAGCAGCAAAAGCAGAAAGGAGGTATTGACTTGCCCTGGAATTCAATGTACAGCAAGAAAGGGAGAAAATAATGGAGCAGGTAAGGGAGCAAATATGCCATCATCAGAGCTAGGAAGAGCAAGTACTAGCCTGCCAAGTAACATATAATATCTGTAACAGCTGTACGCTCAGTCTAGCACACTCTGATCAAATCTGTCATTTTAAACTCCTGAAGCTCCAAATCGGGTGCCAAAAAAGACTGTGGTGGGCTGACCCTGGCCAACAGCCAAGCACCCACATAGCTGCTTGCTCACTCCACCACTGCAGAAGGGCAGAGGGAGAAAACAGGAAGAACAAAACTGAGATAACTCATGGGCTGAGATACAGATTGTTTAAAAGGTAAAGGAAAAAAACCTCACATCGACCAAAGGAAGTTAGTCTGTCACAACCTGCCATCAGAGACTGATGCCCATCCAGTCTCTGAACGCTGGCCACCTAGGAAGACACCCCCTGCCCTTTCTTCTTTCTCTACCCACTTTTTGTTACTAAGCAAGTGCTATATGGTGTGGAACATCCCTCTGGCCAATTTGTGTCAGCTGTCCTGGCTGTGTCCCCCACCTCCTCACTGGTGGACAGAGTGGGAAAAAGAAAATCTTCAGGCTGGGCAAGCACTGCTAATCAATGACCCACTGAAGTGTCTCCAACACAGCCTCAGCCAAAATCTGAAACAAGGTGCCATGAGAAGTGCTGAGAATTAACTCCATCCCAGCTACTGCTTTATGTGACATCTGGGAGTGCCTTCATTGCTTCACCACCTTTAAGGTCTTTCTCATGCAATCTATTAGGGGAAGTTACAAAACCCTGTATCCTTCCTGTTAACAAACAGACACTTTTATTCTCAGGAGGACAAAATTCATTTTTAGCATTTTTGTTTAGGCACTGAAACAGGCTGGCTAAGGAGGTGGCTGAGTCAACACCCCTGGAGGTGCAGTTGTGGCATTGAGGGAAACAGTTGAGTGGTGGACTTGGCAGGGATGGATTAATGGTTGGATTTGATAATCTTAGAGGCCTTTTCCAACTGAAATCATTCTAAGAATTCTGATTTTTAAAAATTGATTTGGCGTGTTTCCATAGTTACATTGGTGTGGGGTTCTTTTTAAAGATAAGTAAACTCTTTCAATCCTTCACAGTTTAATCTAACTATGTGTTAAAATGGAGTTTTCCTGAGTAGGCTAATCTGACTCAAATTCTAGCAAAGCTGCTACTAAAGGATCAAAATATATTTTACTTAAAAAAACCCCAAAACCCAGCAAAATAGGCAAACCCAACCAAAAAAAAAAAAAAAAAAAAAAAAAAATCCCAAAAAACAACACAGCCTTTCTGAAGCATATTGGAAAACCATTAGTGGTTTGCTCTGTAAAGCAGGTGTATTAAGGAAAAAATTGTAGAACAACTCCAACTTTATAAAATTGAAACTTCGTTGCACTGATTTTGTGACCTACCATAAAAACACTAGAAAGGCTACATGCAACATTCTACATGGAACCACAAAAATTTGATTTTTTGCATACTCTGTACAAGACTAAAGGAACACAATGCAATACATTTCTTAATAACTGATGTCCTTTAAAACCTAAAATTTAAAATAAAATTTTGGGATTTTTGTTCTAATTTTGTTCTCAAATATAATCAGACATTAATATTCTTCTATTTTCTCTGTATAGTAATAGAGACAGTTCTAGTCCTCTGTGGTAATATGTTATAATAAGGCTACACACACTAAGGTAATACTGCTTCTTCATTCTCTAACCCTTCCTATTCATTTGAAAAGACAGTAAACATTACAATAACCAAGATTTTTTTAACTGAAAGCATTTATTCTACCCAAGGGTGGAAACAGATAAAAAATTAAGTGATGCAACAATTTAGAAAAATCATACAGGTTCAGCTGTGAAGAAAAATTACATCCTTCCTTATGTCTACTTTTCATAACAGCAGCATCACTCCCATTCTCCTTGTAAATGAACCAGTCATTGCTTGCATTAAACTAGCATCCAGAGGTTTCAATCAAGGACTTATTGTTCCATGTGCCTGTACAAAGCCATGGCAAGCTGCTTCCCTTACCTTGAGTGATACACTCAGAATCTCAGCTCATGTAGGCACTGCTGCCAGTCACACAGCATATGGCAGTACCACAGCACTGCTCACCTCCAAAACTGCTCAGAACTAAGACAAAATGCAACCAAGTGATGTGAAAATTGAACATAAAGAGCATGGGAGGGTAGATGAGATGGGTAATGTGGAGAAAGACTTGTGCCTTCACTTTGGTGGGCTGCAAGCAGATGGTGCAGGACTCAGGGGTGGATCACTTGGATTCTGAGGGCACAGAGTCCGGCAGCAGAGCTGAGCCCTGCTTCTCCAGATGCAGGTGGGTTTGCCTGCTGCTGAGCAGACACCAGCCTGCACCCAGGCTGACACCAGCACAGGCCACAGGAATGCCCACAGCACTGCTCCTGCTGTACCTATTTCCTGCAGAGCTGAGTCACTGGGTGCAAAGTGCCAAGACAGTGTTGTTTGATGTGGCACACCCGACAAGGCATTCCAAACAAGCATACTGCACTGACAAGGTGTTCAGGTAAATGGTAACCTAAAGAATTTAACTGAGAATGTGCTGTGCAGGATCTCTGCCCACTCGCCTGCGAGTGAAAAGAATCAGCCTCCCCAACATGTGAGTTGTTGTCCCGTCAGTATGCTTCATCTCCACACGCCACAGCGCACTTCACAGACTGTTTTCCCAAATAAGGCACACCGTTTCCCTGAAGATTTTCAGAACTTTTCATTGCCCCTTCTAATAAAAGCAACTAGCAAATACGGTATCACGAATAAAAGTATTCATACATATTCAATTTGCACAAAACACTTTTTTTCTTTATCAGAAGAGTTTCCTAGTTCGTGGAATTTGTCCTCGAAACTAATTTCTGTTTGACTTTCTGCTAGTTGCTTATCCCGGAAACCGGCGCTATTCCTGCTGCATTATCTCCACTGCCTATTTTCCTTCTAGTGCAGATTACCTATTCTGGGAGGAATACTTTATTGTGTCTGTTCAGGACATAAGGTAAAGTGCTACAAGAATAATTAGTACCACGACCTTAAGTTTTTTCCCTAGGCGCTTGTTAAACCATGTACATTTGACAAAGGGCTTGTACGTTTTTTAACATTGTGCCTCCAAATTAAAACGAACTCAGGATATAATCTAAGCATTATCTCAACTCAAATATACAAACAGAATATGGTTATCTTTAGACAGACAGTTGCAGGTGTCCGAACCAAAAGTAAAGGGTCACGAGTGATTAGACCAGGCATTTTGTCTGTTGTAGCTCAGGTGTGGAAGCAGCTTGAAGCATGTTGAAGAATATTCAAGGTTTTCTTTTGTAATTCTCGAATTTCTGCAAAGAATTCTCACTAGGTCTTGTGCTTGTATAGTGAATCAGTGTATGGTTCACCCGCAACAGGGACAGGTGGCAAGCTGAACCATTTGTGTAATTGCTTTGTAAATCAGCTAGTTTTACTTCCAAATAAACATAAAGCACCACCACGCCATAATTTCTTTAACTCTATCATTTACATAATATAGATTATAGAGGATAGAAGGGTACTAAGAGAACAAAAAAAGTCAGCTTTAATTATACACTATGAAATAGAAGTATCTTCAATCTACATACTTTTCAGTACTAGGTCAGCACAAGTTTCCTGGTCACTCTGCTGAATGAATGCTTCAAGTGACTACATTTCTCTGTGATTCTAACACATCAGGCATTAGAATAATTCTTCAAAAGAATCTCATGTTTGTAGCCTTAATGCAACATTCTAAAGTTTCCTATTTTAGGGTAATTTGTGCATAAATCTACTGCATGTGAAGGATAGGAATGTGTTGTTCTCCTAATACATGGGTTAATCTTAGAGCAATAGCGAATGGATTAAAATAAAATGGCTTCACTATATGGAAACTCAAAAGGGCAGAGGAATTAGAGATAGGTTTATGGCTGCAAGCCTATCCATACAGTGATCCAGGCAGGGATCAGACCTTGCCAAATCATTCATTATCCCATTGCAATGACTTAAAACTTACCTAGCCACCCTGGGGCTCTCCTATAGCAGGACAGGCCTGCTTCACCCTTCCCCTGCTGTCCCACAGCACTCCGAACAGCAACAGACAAAGTAGCCCTGGACACTGAGTTCCTGGCTCCTTACTATCAATTGTGGTCTTGGTCCCGGCCTGTTCATACTTCTTTACTTTGGCAGTACTTTTGAAATCTGTCACTGGCTAGTTCCTAATGCCAGTAGAGATTACTATAAAGGCTGCTTCAATTTTGTTAGGGTACCTGCTGCAGCAGCCAGTTTATTCATCAGTATTTCTGAATCAATTCTATTTAAAACTCCTAATCTTGTCCCTAATATGCCAGTTAGATGTTTGTTATGGGGAACAGGAACTGCTTTCTGTCCATGATCATCCCTCCCTGCCAGAGGGATGTGCTGGGCTCCTACTACAAATTCAGACACACTTCACAAGTGTATCTGACAGAGGTTTAAGGAAAATCACCTTATAAGGCCCCGCTGTGGTAAAAAGTGCAGTGTCCACTTTGAATTCAAATGAAAATCTGACAGTAACTTGAGCTCAAAGGCAGGTCACTTCTACAGGCTGTGTCAGGGTGAAATTACACCAACAGTCTGATTCACTTAGGTCATCACAGACTTCCTGGTGCTCATATACACCAGGGGAGGTTCAGACACTAATTACATCTGGTCTCTCATAAGCCATCTATTGATGACTAAGCACTTTACTTTGATTTCTTCTCTTCAGATTCCTTGAAGTGTTTACAGCTCCTGTTCTTGCTATTTTTACTGCTCACATACTTGATTCTCGTGGATTACTACAGTAGATATGTTTAATATAAACCTTCTTTATCTCAAAAGGTTTTCCTATGGATCCAGTATACTGATTAAATGCCAGGGACCAAGGCCATTCAGCATTGCTTTGGGTAGAGGTACTCTCTAGTTCTAAAACTTCAGTTATAATTCCATACAAAACAATTCTGTACACTAAAGTATGAGCTACTCCCGACCGCAATATACTCATAGTTTTAGTCTCAGTTCATTGTCTCTTGGTGTCACTCCTGAAGGGGCTTCTGGGCCTTCTTCACCCGAGAGTGATGGATCTAGCATTCTGCTCTTTGATTTTGATTGCAGTGAAGGTGGTGAGAGGTACTTGCAGTGGTCTCTCCCACTGTGGTTCCGAAGTCTTCTCTGTAAGAGACTTAACATATACATCAACCCCAGGCTATCTAACTCCCTGCTCCGAGTTCTAGCCACAAGTTTCTCAATTACTCTGAGCTGTTTGCTTAATGCCACCATGTAAGTGGACATTCTGGACATTCCCCTTGTATTCTATTGTCTTCTATAAGGCATTCCAAAAGGATTCAGCATTCCTTTAGCTCAAAAGGTTTAGTTTGAATTTGCAATAGTGCTAGTGGAAGAGCTTCTTGCCCCAGTCTTACGATTTGCTGCTTAATCAAATGATTCATTCTCTCCCCCTGGCCGCTCGATTGGGGGCAGTATGGGGTGTGAAGTTCTTAATCTATGCCAGATGGCTACTAATCTGTTGCACTATTTTGGAAATGAAAGGTGATTCTTTATCTGAGGATATTGTGGCTGGAACTCTGAAGCGTGGTATTATCTCTTGTAAAAATGATCTGGTCACCTCTTGAGCTTTGACAGTTCTGGTGGGGAATGTTTCTGGCCACCCTGAAAATGTATCTATTAATACCAGTAAATACTGATACCCCCCTTTCCTTGGGAGTTCTGAAAAGTTGATTTGCCACTGCTGTACAGGCCCATGGCCTCTCCCAGTCTGACTAAGTTTTGGCCCGGGGGGATATTTTGAGGTTAGTCTGGAGGCAAGGATCACATTATCAGCTCACCTGAGTGATAGTGGCATATAGATTCCTGACAATGATACAACAGTCCTTTCAATCAGATGTGTGTTCTAGAAAGCCTGTGGGAATTACTACTTCAAAGTCAACACTTCATTCCAGTGCACTCTGTATCACTCGCAGCCTCGGTCATTTTGAGAAAGGAGCCACACTCTATAAAAGGCTTTAAGTAATTAGGCCTTAGTGTGTTTTCTAGTGCCCTTCTTTCACTAGTAACCACGAAAATGGGAGGGGATTACTAGCTCTCTTTCAATGGTAGCCCACCCCTTGCAGTTGTACGTCTCTTTTGATTAGTATTATTGTATTATGGCTTACCTTCGAGGAAAATCTGTACCTCACCGTTTGCTGCTTTCTTTGCCTCTCCATCCGCCAGCTCATTTCTTTCCTCCATTTTAAGCTCACTGTCTGGTGTGCCTTAATATGCTTTTTCAGGTAGCCGAACTGCTTCCAGCAGCTGGATTGTCTCTTCTTTTCCTGTGAGGTCAGCAGTCCCTCTCCTTCCAGATGGCTCCCTGTGCATGCACAACTCTGAATGCCTTTTGCTGTTTCTAAGGCATGGGTCCATGCATTTATCTCAGCATCCTGTGCAGAGGTACTGTTGGTAAGGGTCCACACTCTATTACTTCTCTGCAGGTAGTCACTGTGAACTTTGCAATGTCGCTTTCTTGTCAGTGAACCAGGTCTCTGCATCGTCCGGAGGAGTGTCCTTTAAGTCTGGGCGGCTGGAAATAGGTAGCTTCAGTGGTCTCTAGGCAATCATGGTGTACTGCTTCTCCTTGATTCCACTGAGAAAGAAGCTGGGTTGACAATATTAGTCACACTATCTCTCCATCATCTTGCCTACCATGATGGCCTGGTATTTCAGAAACCTCTCTGGTGAAAAGCCAGTGGCCACCCTTTACTTCAGTACTGCAGACACTGTGTGGGACACTAGCACAGTCATTTTTGTCCCAGGATAAACTTGTGTGCCTCTTGAATGTTCAGCACAACTGCTGCTACAGCTCTGAGGCAACCTGGCTATCCTTTGGCTGTTGCATCTAGTTGCTTAGAGAGGTAAGCAACTGCCCTCCGGTATGGACCCAGTCCTGAGCCAATATTCCCAGAGCAATTCCTTGCATGGAAAATAGACTTACATCTGGAAGTTTCAAGCTGGAGCCGACTGAGGGGACTCTCTAGCTGGCGAAAGGCCCGTGTGGTGTCTCTTGTCACTGGAGATCTCAGTTCCCATTGGCAATAAGAGCATAGAGGGGTCTGGAGAACGTCCACAATTATGAACCCACAGCTGGCACTACACTGCCATGCCTAGAAGGTTTGGAGTTCTTTCGTTGTCTGGGGTTCAGGGTTTGGCATAGGGCTTCCCTGCCTTAAAGTCTGCTGCTCAGCACCACTTCTTACTCCAGGTAGATTACCTTCTGTTTCACTACCTGTGCCTTTTTCTTTGAGACTCTGCGTCCTTGGAGTCCTAGGAAATTCAAAGGCTTACCGTCCAGGCTTCTTTGCTTCCCTCGTCGAGTGGCTACTAGAAGACCATCTATGTACTGCAACAGCCTCCTTTCCTCTTGTGGAGCTTCCTGGGACTCTGGGTCCTTGCAAGCTGTTCTCCAATCGGAGTGGAGAATTTTGAAGCCTTCAGGCACATGGACTGTGTGAGCTTGTGTTGAATGCAAAAATGTTCTGGCTGGCTTCATGGATAGGGAGGCAAAGAAGGCATCTCTTAGACCTAAAACAGTGAACCAGGTTAGCTCAGGTGTTAAAAAGTTAGTAAGGCTATGGATTTGCTACCACAGGGTACAAATTCTGTGTTATCTTATTGACAGCCCTTAATCCAGTACTACCAGTTATTGGACTGATTCCTTCCTTACCTTCCTTTTGAGGGTACTACTCAGTTCTCACTGGTTGTGTTCTTTCATTAAGCTTGATGGGGGAGCATCCCATGGGGGAGCATCTTTCACTCTCCCTGGTGCGCAGAGGCCCATACCTTGAAAACACTTATTTACTTATTCTAATATCTCCTTACTAATGTCTTTCTTAATTTCAGTGTCTGTTAATATTAAGCCTAACATCTTTATATTATTTGCCTCCAGAGTAACTTTCTCATTTGAGAATGTTTAGCAAATGGAGCGAATTGTACAAAAGCTTTTAGGTACACATAGTACACATGTTACTTTAAAGGTTTGCAAAAGTATGCCTTTTCAGACTGGCCAGTTGTTCATTTCCCACACTACAACATAAACATTCTCCACAGGTACTAAAGCTTTATTTAAAACTGAACACATGACCCTTGTGCTGACAAAAATTCTTCCCTTTTGGGAAGGTTACTTTTACCCCTCCTCCCTTACCTTGGGAGGAAGCCTTTACAAATCATATGTACTCATTTTGCGAACTGTGATTGCTTCGCATTTCAGCGTGATAATCTTTGCCTGATTTCATACGTTGCTATCTTATGCTGCATGCTGAACAACATGTTTGATTTGCTTTCTCTTTGCCTTGTTTTCCTTTTCAGGGGCCAAGACCAGAGAGCAGTCTGATCTCACAGTCTCTTTGTCATTCTGGGTGATTTCTTAAAACAAAAGACATTTCAGCATACAAAAACTGTCCCATTTATCTTCCTGTTATAAAACAGTACTAACAGCAATGAAGCACTATAAATCTTTTTATTTCTGAGCTGCTCTTACTGGCAACCTCTTCCCAATGAGCCCCTCCCAAAAGGGGCTAATTTAGGAACCTGTTTGCTCTGGTCAGTTCTTATTATTTATTTCTCCTTGCCTTATCCTGCTTCTATTCAAACTTTTTTACAGACTTTCACAGTAGTTTCTCAGTTTTCCTCCTATACACACAGCTCCAGGTGGCAGGTATCAGATGTGATTCTACACACAAGCTCTAAGACCTTAGGTTCTGAATCCGCTTGACCAGAAACTTTTAATTTACACTCGGGGCGTGTACCCTGACACTTATTGGAACAGCAAAACAGCAATACCAGTGTTTCTCATAAACACCGCACTGCAATAATACCTGCACATCCAGCTTTTGCCCACAGGCATTCCCGTGTTCCCTGGGGAGACAGGGCAGCCAGAGCTGTCCTGTGCCCAGGGCGCAGCCACTGTCACCTCACACAGCCTGCTAGCCTCTTGATGTACCAAAGGCTCCCCGAAATTGCTCACAAAGGGAGGCTATTCTGTTTGTTACAGAGAACTTTAAATCCCTACAGCAGATTGTTTCCAGTAAAGACTTACTGCAGTACCAACTGAAGTCTCATAAATCTCATAAGTCTCATTAACTAATTCATCTCATTCACCTCTTCTATATAAACTCTGTTTTACAAAATATCAGTCTTTTCTAGTTCTCTTCTTGCCACAATCTAATTAAGCACTGTGTCTACTTACACTTGTTTTGCTGCTTTGCAAAGGGCTGTGCTAGTCACAGCCAAAACTCTGATATACCTGCAGACACAGACACACGCACTCACTCCCCCCCCTCCCCCTTATCTCAAATTCACTAGAGCCATGGCTTGAATTACTATGAGGGGGAGAATTCTTGGAATTCCTTTAACTCGCTTTATCGAAGTTAAACATAAATCACCGTACTATAGTTCTCCTATGTAAAATGCTACTCTTGTTGCAACAAAATCTTAAAATCTCCACAAACACCACTATACAATCTGAGAATCAAATTACCACAATGCAGCGGAAAAAAATCACCACACAAAATCACTGGGAAAGGGCTTATTTCTCAAAGTGCTCACTTTTCTCAACACAACACAGCACACCATAATTCGGCATTTACTCAAATCAATTTTCCTGGACACAATCAAAATAACAGCACACAGTCTAGAGATCAAGTCCAAACATCCAAGGCAAAGGAACTCTCTGAGCTCATACTCACGGTTAAAATGTACCAAATCTACACAAATCACTACATTCAAACACGATAAATACCATCACTGACATTCCTCCACTCACTTCTCCGCGGGCACTTCTCTCCCTGCCCCCGCAGCCTGCTGCAGCCGGCGCCTCTGGCCTCACTCGGCTGCTTCAAACACGGGAGTACTGACCCATCCCCGCACTGTAGGGCACTGTAGATTTACTCTCTTTTATACACCGTACACATATCACCTGCACGATCACAAACACAGTGCACTGGCCACACAATTAACCATACAGCAACACAGTGTCCGGACACCACTCACACACGCACAAACAGAAGAAACATACGCGAATTCAGCTCTGCCCTATCAGAATCTGAATTCTAATACACGCATACACGGGTTCACCCGGCTTACTCCCGGAGCCGCTGGCAGTCCTGCTCTATCAGGACGACGAGGCGACGAACCCGTCTCTAATACAGCCGCTCTATCAGCTGCAGCTAGCTTACCCCGGAGCCGCTGGCAGTCCTGCTCTATCAGGACGATGGAACGAACCCCGTCTCTAATACAGCCGCTCTATCGGCTGATCCCAGACGTCTCTGGGTCGTTAATTCCCTTGTTCTTTCCTTGTTCTTCCCCCCCTGGGGCCCCATACATACCGTATTCTCTTCCGCAGGCCAGCGGGTCGTTGTCTGTCCTCGCAGGTGGCAAGTTGAGACAAGCGGAGCCCCACCAGGAAAAAATCCTGGGGCGCGCCTTGGAGGTCCGTCTATCCCCCCTGCCCCCGCAGGGACAGAGAACTCCTGGCTGGCTCGCCAAAATGTTTTGCGGAGAAAAGAAGAAACCTCACAACTTGTAAAAGTTGTAAAGCCCGGTATGCTTTATTACGACGCGCGCCGGACGCAAGACTCCCCAAAAGGGCATGCGTACCCCTGAAGATTTCAGACCTCTTTTTATCCCCCTTCTAAATGCATATGCATACAGTTTCACAATAAGTTCATACATATTCATCTTGCATGACACTTAGCACTAATTCTTCTTTATCGGAGGAATTCCTAGGTCGGGGGCAGATTGACCTCGTGGTTTTTCTGTTTTTCTTTCTCTGTCTCCTCGCTGTCTCTGGAACGCGGCCTCTCCTTCAGCTTTAGCTCCACAGACCCTTTACCTCTCCTAGACACTTTACCTAGTTCAGGATGGATATTCTGTCTCATTACTCAGCCCAGCCAGTGAAAATCAGCTTTCTTCCACTCCCATGTTGAGTTCTTTGTCCCTAGTGCATGTATATAGGCTGAGCATCCCTCCAACACTAAGCCATTTTTTTCAGCTGCTACTCTTACACCAGTACCTGATTTTACCCAAATGAAGGTTCTACACCATGTTTGCAGGCTCTGATCAGACATCTTCAGTGTTAGCAGGGAAGAGGGCTGTGATTCAGTTGCCTGAGCTCAGGTGTCTGGTGACATTCACACAAGAACCACACTGCAAATAGGTATCACTAAAAGAATAAAGGAAGTCTAACCTTCCTTACATATTACAAATGTCACAAAACAGTCCTTTTTTTTCCCCTTTATGACAGCACAATGCAGTGTTCACATAGTATCGCTGTATTAAAATGTTCCAAAGTCAGAAAACCTCAAAAATTCCACTGAAGTTAGACAGTTGCTAAGCTAAGGTTGGCATTATCCTGACCCAGGCTGACTGTATTCCCTGATGCATCTATACCCAGCTGCTATTTTCCTTCTGTTGTGCCAAGATTATCCATCATTTGGGGCAAGGGAATACCTTTTATTTGGTGTCTGTTCAGGACTAAGGAATAGGTGCTACAAGAATACAAATCATCAGTACCACAGTGCCTGTGATGATTTATTCTCCCCCCTGGCTTGCCTTGTCTGCAGGAGACCTGAAATCCTTGCATGCTTTTTATGAAGGGGCTTGTACTTTTTTAACACTTGTGCCTCCAATAGCTGGTGAAAACAACTCAGGATAATCAATCTATTAGGATTTATGGCTAAACATCAACATACTCAGCAGAAGCAGAACTACTGGTTATTTTCTTTAGAGCAGGGACAGGTGGTGTCAGGTGCTCCTGTTAACCAAAACCAGTAAAGGGGTGACAGGTATGTGATTCAGCAAACCAGGGGCAGGTTTTGCTCATGGCTTGAGCAGGTGTGCCAGGAAGCAGGCTGAAGCAGTAGAAGAAACTGGACTTCCACTGCAGAAGCTTTCTGCTGGTATTTGTAATTACATCAGTAATTCTGCAAGAAGGAATCTCTCACAAGTCTGTTCTTGCTAAGGAAAGTGCAGTAGCTATGGTTACCCAGCAAACAGGGACAGGAGGCAAAGCTGAACCACTGCTCTGGGCACTCTGCACCATTTTTAACATCAAAAGCCTAGTTTTAGCTTTCCAAATAGAACTATAAGAGCAGCCACCCACATTCCCCATTACAGTGTGTTTGCATATATAACTGTGGCTATGCATGTGTGGGTATATATATAGATCTATAGTAGGATGACAGGATGACAAAGAGAACAAAAAAGGAGTCAGCTTTTAGATCATCATACAACTATGAAATTAGAAACGTACTCATAGATAACAATCTCACATACTTGGTTAGTCAGCCTAGGGTCAGCACCACAGGACTTTCCCTGGCAAACTTCTGCCTGCTACAGGGAAGTAGCCTTCAAGTGTCTTCATTTGCCTCTGATGATTCTGAGGATCACTCAAGACCTATAGAAAATTCTGTGGAAAAGAACTATGTCTACACTGTAGCCTTAATGCAACCATTCTAGGAAAGTTTCCTTATTTAGGGTAATGTGCATAAATACTACTGCAGTGTAGAAGCAGCAATGTGGAACTTAGCATATGCCATGGCCTGCCCTAAGAAACTGGGTAAATACTTAAGCAACTAGTCCACATTGAATTTCATTTAAAATGGCTTCACATAGTCATGGAGCTCATAAATGGGTGCTAGAGAGAGGGTGGGGATAGTTTAGTGGCTGCCGCCCTGCTCATACAGTGGATTCCCCAGGCGGGGACTCAGACCTGGCCAGCTACCTTCATATCTCCAATGGAAATGACTTAAAGCCTTACCTAGCCACCTGCTGGGAGTCTTCTCCTAAGGGGCAGGAGCAGGGCCTGCTTCACCCCCTTCCCCCCTGCTGTCCCACAGGCACTCCCCGACACAGCAACAGACAAAGAGCCCTGGACACCTGAGTTCCTGGGCTGTCCTTCTGTCTGGCTGTGCCTTAGTGCACACCTGCAGTCTAATCATGGTTTCATTAGCAGACCACGTACGTGAACACTCCGTGGCTGCAGTGCAAATTAGCCACCCAGGTTTGCTCTTCAGCCATGAGGAATAATCATGAGGAACCATCATCTCACTTGGTTCAGGCATCTCCTCATCAAAAAACCCTTTTATATTACCAAGCTAGTTGTCTAGACTTCTCCTAGACTAGCTAAGTGTTTGATCGGTAAAGTTTGGTGAAATTAATCCCATCCCTTACTACATGCAATCTCCTGATGGTGGAACCAGCTGCTACTAGTTCATCTCTATGAGCCTCTTCAAAGTGACAACAGGACAGCTGTGGTTGTTTGGTAACAGATAGAGCAAGGCCCTCTGCTCTGACACCAACTTCTAGACGAAACAGTGTCACAGAATTCACAGAATTCACAGAATCACTGGGTTGGAAGAGACCTTCAAGATCATGGAGTCCAACCCATGCCCAAACATCTCAACTAAACCATGGCACTAGGTGCCACATCCAGTCTTTTCTTAAACACATCCAGGGATGGTGACTCCACCACCTCCCTGGGCAGACCATTCCAGAACTTTATACCCTTTCTGTAAAAAACTTCTTCTTAATATCCAACCTATATTTCCCTTGGCACAGCTTAAGACTATGTCTTCTTGTTCTGTCAGTGCTGCCTGCAGAAAGAGACCAACCCCCTCCTGACTACAGCCACCTTTCAGGGAGCTGCAGAGAGTAATAAAGTCACCTCTGAGTCTCCTTTTCTCCAGACTAAACACCCCCAGCTCCCTCAGTCATTCCTCACAGGGCTTGTGTTCCAAGACCCTCACCAGCCTAGCTGCCCTCCTCTGGATGCGCTCAAAGATGATGTCCCAGCTTGAGCAAATCTAATACTTCTGAGACACTCTGGAGTCCAGACAGGACTTTTAGATGAGATGAGACTCCTGTGAGACCAGTGTCTTTCTGGAACAGTAACTAGGAACCAGGAGGACAGCACAAGGGAATCTTGGCTAGCACTGCACACCTAATCATGTCTGCCTGAGAGCTGGGGGTGTGAACTACCTGTGAAGTCAAGGCAGACACAGTCAACAGACCCTGGAGACTGATCCACAACAGACACCATTGTAACCAGAACATCCACACAAGGCTGGTAGGCAGGACACAGGCTTTAACAGAATCTTCTGGAGCAGCAGCTGGAGGCTAGGTAAGATTTGTAGTAAAAAACTGTGTGTGAGGATCTGAACTGAACCCAGCCAGATATTCTTGTTCCTTCTGCAGGCTAGTACTGGAAAGTCATAGTAATTTAGAAGAAATTAAATCAGAATCTGTATCAACTTTCATCCATCCATCCATCCATCCATCCATCCATCCATCCATCCATCCATCCATCCATCCATCCATCTCCAAGTAAGAATAAGATTTAATCTTCTAATTTTTTCTTCTATAAGGTCTTTCTAGACCTTAGAGGCAGTCTTAAGTGTAGTTATATCTACACAGGCTGATCAGTGAGACACAGGAGTCATGAGATACCAGTGCCCTTTTGAACCAGAATCAAAAAGCCAACCAGGGGCTGTATTTGCTTGCACTGGACAAGCAAGACACATCTTTGTCATGGGTAGGATGAACACAGTTTCATTACTTAAAGAGATGAGGCTTAAATCAATTCCATTTGAAAATTTAGATAAAACAATATACATTTAGTTTTAGGGCAGGAAGTTTTCCCAGAAGAATTAGTTTCCAGCTTCTTTCAGCATGATCACAGGCTGAACTTAGTTATAATACAAACAAAATTATGGGAATTTAAACCCTGTTTCTTTCCACCTATGAAAAGAATAAGACTCCCTATATCCATACCAGTACAGAGACCTCCTGCACTCATATAGAAAGGAAACTTTTTCTATGCTATGAGTAGTTTTAAATCACACTGAAGATTTAAGAGAAGAAATCAGAGTAAAAAACAACACTACAGACACTGATAAGGAGTTTTATCTCAACCAACAGAGCCCAAGCAAAATGAATCACAGAAACTCTCTCATCCTGAGAAATTTATGCATTTTATAATTCCCAAAGGAAACAATCACATCAGATAAAAATCTTTAGACCAAAATTAAAAAGAATAAAACTGACAGAACTGCCTGAAATACCTATTTTAGCAGAGAGTTATTAGAAAGTCAGCATAAATTGCCTCTTAATAATACTCATCATGCATCTATTGTCAGTAAATCCAAGTAACCCTGGTTTTATATACCACTGTAGACTTTATTTTATTGCTTACTTGCTTAGTAAATTTAAACTAGGTATATTGGCAATGTGTTTAAACTGTCAACTGAAAAGGTAAACTCCCATCACTCATTATGAGCTTGCTTTAAAATATCCAATGCTTGGGGCTAAAGGCATGAGTTTGCAAAGCTCAAATTATTGGTTAGAACATTCAAAAGATCCATCTTCAGAATATTTCTTAGTCATGTTGCAGGCATCTCAGTAACTCTGCCTCAAAATACACTTAGACATTTTAACCAGAGATACTCAAGATCTTAGTGAGGAAGCACTGATAAACCTTTAATCCTCATCACTTCCACTTTTAATTTCAACAGAGTATCTACAAATCTGAGCTGAACAGAAGATCTATATACACCACCAGGTCATGACTTAGCAATATTGTACGAAAAAGTTATAGTGAACAAATCAAATAGGCAGCAATGTATTATTGACCTAATTTCTATCAAATTCCAGTTGTTACATTTTTGTTAATTTCTATATAACCTTTTCAGGAGAGAATATCCACTGAAAAACTGCAGGATACCATTTCATGGAGTGACAGAATATCCTGAGTTGGAAGATGCTCCACAAGGATCATCAAGTCACAAGGATCACCCTGTGCCTGAGAGCATTTCCAAACACTCAAACTCTGTCAGGCTTGGTGCTGTGATCACTTCCCTGGGGAGCCTGTTCCAGTGCCCAGCCACCCTCTGGGAGAAGAATCTTTTCCTGATATCCAGCCTGAACCTTCCCTGACACAGCTTCAGGCCATTCCCTCAGGTCCTGTCACTGTCACCACAGAGCAGAGATCAGGGCCTGCCCTTTCTTGTCCCCTCACAAGGAAGCTGTAACTGCAGTGAGGTCTCCCCTCAGTCTCCTCCAGGCTGAACAGACCCAGTGCCCTCAGCCGCTCCTCACACAGCTTCCCCTCAAGGCCCTTCCCCATCTTTGTTGCCCTCCTTGGACACTCTCTAATAGTTTAATGTCTTTCTTACATTGTGGCACCCAGAACTGCCCCCAGCACTGGAGGTGAGGCTGCCCCAGTGCAGAGCAGAGCAGGACAATCCCCTCCCTTGCCCAGCTGGTGATGCTGTGCCTGATGCCCCCAGGACAGGGTTGGCTCTCCTGGCTGCCAGGGCACTGCTGGCTCATGTTCAACTTGCCATTGACCAGGACTCCCAGGTCCCTTTCCCCGGTCTCCAGCAGCTTGTTCCCCAGCACAAAGGCACATCCAGGACTGCCCCAGCCCAAGAGCAGATGATGAAACTTCACATGGTTGTTGATGGCCCATTACTCTAATTTGTCAAGGTCTCCCTACAGGGCCTCTCTGCCTCCAAGTCAACAGTTCCTCCCAATTCTGTATTGTCAGCAAACTTGCTTAGTATTCCTTCAAGTCCTGCATCTGTTTGGTATACAAATTGTATGTAAGAGGCTTTGCAAATATATTTAGTATGTTAAACTTTTCAGCTACTAGCAATTCAAACAAACGCTTTAGAAGTTAAGAATCTTTGAATCCTATAATCCTCTGGATCCTTCAGTTCCCTCAGGAATAGATGGATAAGCCTGAACTTCTTCCCAGCCCCATTCTTGCTAAAGAATGAAGAATGAATAGCATTAATGTTGCCAGAGCAGGATGTGAGAAAACATGCAATACCTTCCATTAGGCATTATGAAATCCAATGTCAATGTCACAAAAATTTCCAAGCGATTTCACAGTGTTTTAACAAGCAAAAGAGAAATTAATTCAGTGTTTAAAAATGAAACACTCAAGTAGTCATTGTAATTAGTATAAAAATAGGATAGAGAATTCATGTAAAGTCTGACAATAGGCTTTTATATGCCAGTAATGCACTGTAAATTACTTTAAAAAGACAGTTGTTATTATTTCAAATGTTCAAAAATTTCTGACAAGGGACTAATTAATAACATTTTATTGGTCTTGGTAAAATGGACACTATTGTCTTCTAAAGCCTAATTTTGAAATTATTGTGAAATCTCGGATGCATTATGTTGTCTGATTTAAACTATATTTAACACTGCTTTGTTATTTAAAAATACAACTTGAAATTAAGATAACAAGAACTAAGTTTATTTGGCCTAAAGGGAAAATAATTAAATAAAAGAGCTAAATAACTACATAAATATTCACAGGGAAAAAAAAGATTGAAAGGAAGAGAAATATTTTCACTGGGATTAGTTGCACTAGTGTCAAGGGCTGAAGCAAAACAAAAGTTATATATTAGGACAAACTATTTTTGAAGACAATAAGGTTGGCTGGACAGAAAGCAAACTGACTGCTTTTCAAGTGAATCAGCTTGATCCCCATCCTTTCCTCTCTCCTAGGCAGTTAGAGAGGTTTCTCAAAGAGAAACAGTTGGTGGCCCTTATCTTGTCATGAGTCACCAAAGCTATTTGAATTGTCGATTACAAATAAAAAATTCTCAAGAGCTTCTCTGCTCTAGTTTCACCCACTTCATGGACACCATTAATCCATGGAGAGAGGACATGCTAGCTTCTAGATAACCAGCAGAAAGGTGTGCAGTCAGATGAGGGATGTAATGGAAACACTGTGTGGTGCCTACAAACGTTCTTGGCCAGTGCCAGCTCTGAACCTACATGCCAGAAGTCAGGAGGCATCCTGCACATCAGAGCCATTAAGGTACTGCTGTAGAGGAGGTTTTGAGAAAACAAATCATCACTAGACATGACTATCAACTCAGTCCCTAAGTGGTGGGCAGATACATACAGGGTGGCACAATATTGGCGGGCAGATACCTACAGGATGGCACAATATTGGAATTATTCTTCAGCTTATATAGGAACACCCACAGTTAGTCCTCAGGGCATTTGTTTTCATTTTCTGAGACTGTGCCTGCATTATGGCTACAAATTAATAATTGGGTCATTCTCTCATAAACACAACACAGTAAAATCTATTGTATTCATTTATTTGTTTTGACTGAATACCATATTAGTAGAAGGTCCATGGAGAAAACAGAAAATACTGCATATTTAATGACTTCATTTTTTCCTCTCATTTCTGAGAGTCTCCTGATTTCAGGAGAAAAGGGAAAGGGAAAGGAAAAGGGAAAGGAAAAGGGAAAAGGAAAAAGGACTCCATGAAAACATTTCTTCTATCCTGCATCCTTTGTTATTGTTTTGTTATAATTTATGCCAGCTTTTCCACAGACAGGGTCTCCTTTAAATTTGGCTTCAGCTGTGGTCAGATGACTGCAACAGACTGTGCTGTTCCTGTTGATGGTGGGGCTTTTTTTTTGGTGGGCTTTCTTTGTTTTCTTTCATTTTTGAGTTCGTAATTTTGTTTCTTATTTTTAAAGTTCTTAGAGTGACACACTCCTGGCTGGATATTATCACCTGGGACCAGTGGCCTGGTTGCAAACTTCTGAGCACACCTAATCCTTGCATTCCCTTCATTGCCTTGCACAGGTATCCAGATCTATCACAAATACTCTCAAAGGCTGCTTGAAAGAAATGAGTGTCTCACAGAATCTGCTGTGCTGCCTGAAGGATTGGCAGCAGCTACCCCAGCAGCAGACTGGAGGTAACAACCAACAGGTAGAAAGGCAGATCTCAGCATCACAGCCATTTCCACACTGATTTGGAGCACCAGAGTCCCCATGTCCAAAGCGGTTTGTTTTACCAGAAATCAGACTTGGACACTCATGCAATTAATTAGTCAAGCTCCTGTGAATGGACAGATATCAAATCCTCAGTGAGTGTCTGTGGATTTTTATGCTTCTCTTCTCCCACTTCCTTAACTACTTTAAACATGATGTTTTGCTTAGGTTTCTTTGGTTTGTTTCTTATACAACTTGTGTTTATCATAAGCAGAGATGAGGACTGTGCAGCAAGTTGTTGCCTATTCACAGGAGAGAAATGCAGGGCTCATTCACTAAAAAGTGAAATTAAAACTCAATTCTGTTCCTTCACCAAAGTTCTGAACTAAATGTTCTGAACTGTAGCTTTTGACAAAACAGGAATTAAAACACCTTTCTTAATGGAAACAACCAAAACAGTTAAATGGTGGTTGAGCTAGAGCAATAAACATACATTAAAGCAGTAAATAAATTTTTATTCAAAATTCACCCTAATTCTCCTTTCTACTCTACACTGGCAAGATTTAACTGCACACCAAACACACTGTGTGTTTTATGTATTCTCTCAAGACTTTGGAGGCCAAAAATCTAAACATCACTAAGCTTCCTTTACAATGAATATGCTTTTGGTGAGTATGCTTGAACACGCTTTTTAGAACTACAAGCAATTCACTACTTTCCCTGAACTTTGGGTCAGGCCAAGACTGCCTTGGCCAAGATGTAACCCCAAATGACCTGGCTCTCAACACAATCTTGCAGCAAGGACCCACAACAAGGATTGGCATCTAAACCCACACAGACTTCTGTGGCACGTGACATGACTGCTCCCACAGGGAGATGCTACTTCCAAGTTGTGCTATCAAGAAATATTCCCTGCCTTTGGCATAATTGTTCAGTAATATGCATTTTGTGTATGGAATAAAACAGAAATGCTGATGGGCCAGCTTTTATGGTTGCTGACACAAACTTTTTGAGCATAGCTGTATAAGATCTGCTGACACAAACCTTCTCCTTGAGAACAGCTGCGATTGCCTGCTGCTTTGGGGAGGGGATGGGGAGTTCTTTTCTCCCTTTTTCTGCCTCCTGTGGTGAGCTCCAAAATGCTAGCTGTGCTCATAGGGATGGAGTATCTTCCAATAGCTGGTTATGATATAGATGCAAACACATAAAAGACAAAGTCAGTTCTCCTCCTGCCTTCCTCCTCCATTTGTCTTTCAGACTATTTAATAACCCCACGCTCAGCAGTATTTGAATAAGATGGACAGTTATCAAAAATGCTCCAGTTAAAGCTGAATACAGCATTATGCCTATTCCTCTAAACTGATAAGCACTTGGGATAGGCAAAATTCCCACAAAGAATCAGATGCAAGGCAAGTTACTTGAAGGTTAGTGAGCATATTCACAGAGGACAAGTGCAGCTTGAGAGAGGAAAAGGCAGCAGCATCCCAGGCACAGCTAGTGTTTAAGTGTTTTAAAAGATACTCAAGGAGCCTCCCATCTCTCTGGTTCAGCACAAATAATTAAGAGCTTATGTCTCCCCTCATCAACAACAATGTGCTTAAGAATATGCTTAAAAGTATTTTGCTGATTTAAGGCCTCAGTGGATTATTTGGAAGAATCTCAGTGCTGACAACTCCCCCTTGAATGTAAAAGTGCATTTGGGTCTTGCAGGAGCTGATGTTCATTGCTAAGTCTTTCATAGCAGTTGCTACCACAGAAGCCTCATTTCTTAATTTAGATATCCTACAGCAATTACTGCCAAGCTGTGTCTGGGTTGATAAAGCAAGCATTTTGCAATTCCAGATTTTCTTGACTTGCGAGTGCTCATTTTATTGGTCCTAGAGTTGCCTTGACATAGCACAAGGTCAATCTTCTGATTTCTAACCACCATCTTACTTTCTTGTGCTTGAAGCTCACAGCTGAAGCAGAGCTGGTTACTCTCTCTGTAAGTCCCTACTCAGATGTCAAGGCCTAAAGTGCAGCACTCACTAGAAAGTTTGATCCTGGGCAAAAGCCTGAAGCTTCTTGTTAAAGAAATTAAATTTTAAAAACCCCAAAAAAACCACCATTCACCCCCAAAAACCCAACTAAACAGACAAAAATCTCACCATGATGATGAGTTACAATTAAAAAAAAAAAAAAATAAACCAGTACTTGTGTTGTAAGACACACTAAGACCAGGGCGCCAAGCCTGAGACAAATGTGCTTTCCCAAGGGCTGCCACCAAAGTTGTGTGCCAGCAGACATGAGGCACACACACAGAGCTGCATTTCTGCATTACCCCCTCTGCCCCCATTCAAACAACAAAGATGATCAGACTTGAAATAGCATAGTCTGTGTCCAGTGAAACCCTCTGTGCTGCAGGCAGAAATCCACACAACCACACTGCTCAACTCGGTTACAGACAGAAAACCTAAGCAGAGGGATGAAGTATTGACAGACAAGTCAGCACATTATGCCTTCTTCTAACATAAACTAACAATCCTGACCTTTTCTTGTAAGAAATATAAAAAGTGAAGGCATCCACACACCCCCAGAACTCTGTCTTTATTGCCCAATTAATTTTTTCTATCAAAATTTCTATATACATCTTGAATTTCAGCAAGGTGAAAATAGGAAAGAAACTGTCACTGAAAGCTCCAGATGTAAGAGTTGGCCTCTACTTTTCCTCAAATAAAACATTTCTCTTTCCTGCACTAAAGGAATTATTTGGAGTCTCATACCATTCTCTGAAAGCCATCTCAGATAATATAAAGCTATCATCTCATCCTTTATTGTCTTTCCTCAAAGAATTCTTCCTGAGTGTAGTGGGACACAGAAGGTACTTCTTGTGGGGTGACAAAAACAAATTGAAAAAAGCTAGCAAGATGTATGGTGTGACCATTGCTAGCCTCTCTTGGCTGTGCAGCTTGCAGCTGGAGTTTCATCTGAAAACAATCAAGTTTTGTGCTTTCACCAGGCTGGAAGGTCTCACCCCTCCCTACCTCCAGAAACAGGGAGAATACTGGCAAAAAGAAGCTCCTGAAACCTATGGATTAAATAACAGCAACACTGAGTGACACAGATGCTGGCACATTAAGGAGAATTTCACAAAAGCAAGTCTTGTCCTTTTTGCAAGCTGTTGTAAGCATCTCTGCCTCAAAACTCTCCAAAAATAGGCCAAAACTGCTATAATTCACAGACAAGCTAGCTGAGAAAAAAAAAAAAAATCAGACTGCCTTAACTATCTATTGCCTAAATCCTAAATGAGCAAGAAGTACAGCATTCACCTTGAAGCAAATAACTTTTCTTGTCCTGAAACAGAAAACAGGAGTTATTAAGCTAGGCCATGTCCCCACTCATTAAAATTTGACCTTTATTACTAGATCATTACTTCCAATTATTGCCATTTCTCCTTGAGGCAGTGTAAGACAGTTGCCTCATGTATCTGAGCCAAAGTGAGTCCCTGGGCAGAAGGAGGTTGTGTGGTAGCTGGACAATGGCAGAGGAGGCAATGGCTGTACCTGACTGTGCCTTGAGACAACAGGTCCCATAGATGACTGAGGAAACAATTTCATTTCTTTCAATTCCAAGGAAAAAGATGATTTTCAGCTGAATGGAGAACAATGCTGAGGGAGAGTAGCAAATTTGCATCCTACCAAACCAGTAGCAGCACTGAAGACTGGTTTTATTATTATGACATTCCAGAGACAGCAAAGGCAGGCTCTGCCTCTGTCAGTCCTGCAGCCTCCAGTGACAAAAAAAAAAATAAAATCCCTAAACATAGATCCATGTTATTAATTTTATTTTCTGCTCTGTTCTCACAGCCCTGCCTCTGGTCCCTTCACATGAGCAGAGACATGGACAGCTCCTGTCCTATACCACAGCACTGGATGAACCTTACAGAGCTACCTCCAAAATACTGCTCTGGAGGAGGACAAAGTTTAAAGGCACACTATCAGAAGGGTATAGCCCCATCTGCTGAATGCTGATCTCCACAGGTCTGTCAGCATCAGCAAGGATCACTTTGTGCCTTCTGGCCTTTTGAAAAATGCCTCTCTACTTTGTGCACGACCAGCCCTTGATTGATTCTTTCCTCAGCCTTCCTTTCCCACACAAAAATTGTATCCCAAATGTAACTGGATCCTTCTACAATTAAAGAAATGAGAAATTAGAACTACTTAATTTGAAATATATACTCTGAAGCAGGCTGAATGTCATGGACTTCATTGTGTACAAGAACTATATTTGATTTCAAGACTTGTTTTCATTTTTGAATCAAGTAGGACACATGTGCATTTCAGTCTCTCACATCCCACTTGAGTCCCAGCGCCTGTGCTGCAGGTCTGCCCTCTCTGTTCACACACAAACCAGTCTGGATCTAAACACATTTCTCAAAAATTCTTTCAAAGTAGAAAATATTTCCACAAAAAGATTTTGTTTTCAACAAACTGTCAAGAACTTGTCTCTGCCTAAAGTCTGTTAGTATTAAAGCAGAGTGCATTTCAAATACAGTGGATGATACAAATATGAAACTGCATTTCAAAGGCCCTCTTTTACTCACAGAGACATCCTGGAGAGTTGTTCAGAATAAGCCCATGTACAGGCAAGTCCTCAGAGCCAGACCACAAAAAAGCCAATGTTCCTGCTTGAAAAAGTGAAGCCTTCTCCCCGGCTCACCTTTTGAGGTCTCAGTTCAAATCCTCTTTAGAAGAGCAGACAACTAAAAAACCCTAGATTGCTAAGCCATGTGAACTATCCCTACAGCCATATGCAGTTCTGGTTAATCTGAAGAGAAATCAATCTGGACAGTCCTGTGAAGTTTCTTTTAAGTTTAGCAGGGGTATCAGAGGGGAAGGCTGTGAGGAAGCAGAGCCCAGTCCACTGCTGCTGCCTGGCTGGGTCCTGCTCTGCACAAGCCTCACAGCACTCAGTCTGTGAATCACTCCCACATACTGCAGAACTAATAGCTGGCTTAGTACCCACCCACAAAATCCTGCAAAGGCCTCTCCAAAAATCTCTGCAAAGCACAGAAATCTTCACTCAAATGGACAGAAGCAAAATCCTTACTCTTCCTCCTTCCCTAGGCACAAATACAGACGAGAGGGAGAGAGAGGGGAGAGAGAGAGAGGAAGGGAGTAAAATGAGCCTAATGCTGCTTTAAATGATTCCAGCAATATCAAACAGAACAAAAGGACAGTATGATCTACTAAAAGAGGAAAAAACATAAAACAAAACATCCAAACACAAAACCAAAACATAAAAAACCCACCCAACACAAACCCAGAAGTACTTCCCACAGCAATCAAGAAATCATTGTGAACTTTTGTGCACCTAAAATCCTCATATATTTTTCAGATTGCTCAAACTGGGTTTTGATGATACATCATCTACCTTTCCTGTCATTTCAGACTGAAGCGTGAAATAGAAATGGCATTTTTGTTAAAATATTCAATATAAGTCTTGTTTTTAAGTTGGATACTGCAATCAGAAATGGAAATATATTATATTCCTTTAAAGGCAATTACCTTGCTTACTGTAAACAGTGCATTTGGCATACTACATTAGAACATGCAGAAATACGCAAACCAAATCCATGTATTTTCAAGTATGAAGCAACATATTTCATCTCCCACCTCTGCATTTGCACAAATTTGTTCTACTGTATGTATAAAAACCTTACACTTGCCCTGAAAGATTTTAAATCAACTCAGTTCAAGTCTGTGCCAGACCTCTTTCTGCCAAGAACCTGGAGTTTCCTTTCTGGCTGCAAATAATTATTCTGTTCCTGTAGAGAAAGATGTAAAACCATGCTGTTCTCCATTTATATTTATCTTTAGAAATTTCATGGGGACCTTAGGGGAACTTTCCATTCAGTTTATCTCTGGAGCTTCCTGAACTGACAGTTCAGACATCAATTTGTCTTTAATACTCCTAATTTCTGATCTTTTTTCTCCCTCTCTTGGAAAAGCTCAGCAATTCATAGAAAAATCTTACCAGCTATTTTCAATCCAACTACTTTTGTTTTCTGAGTTTCAGTCCTGCTCCTCTCCTATTCTAAACCATGTGACATGGCAAGTTTATATAGCTGCAACCAAATCTCCACACTAAAGGACAGCAAAGTCTCCTGAAGAGCATTTGGCCTAACACACTCCCCCACCTCTGCAGGAGAGGAAAAACATTTAAATATAGGTGAAAAGGCACTGTTGGAATAAGATTTGCCACTGAAAGGATCAGAAAATAGATCTGTATTAGCAGTGGAGCTTGTCTCAAGGTACAGAGCCACCATGCTCCCCTCTGGCTACCTGCTAAGACTTTTTAGAGCATGCAAACTTCAGCAAGGCTAATCACAAAGGGCAGTGATAGTTCTCACTCCCAACAGGGAAGGCGGGTAATAGATCCCCTCTGGAGAGCCCCTTCCTGGGATCCAAAGGGCCAGGGTCCCCAGGAATCAACATGACAGGCTTCTAGCCATGGACATGAGTAGCTGTGGGACTTCTCATGAATGCCAGGACTTCAGCAAAGAACAGACAAGTTTGGTCACTCCTGCTTTTGCAAGTCTCCACAATGGGACACACACCTGCTCTGAGTGCCAAAGGAGACCACCAGGTTTGTCACTTCTAATTTGAAAGCTTTATGTTACACACAATTACCCCAAGGCAGTAAAACATGATCTATTTCAATTTAGATTTGATCTGCTCTTTCATGCAGGCACTAAGCATATTGTAGCTTTTAATCAATTAGAGTCCAAGGATCATTGAATTATTTAGGTTAGAAAGGCCTTTAATGTCATCAAGTCCAACCATAAACCTAACACTGCCAATTCCACTACTAAACCATGTCTCCAAGTGCCACATCTACACATCATTTAAATATTTCACATTAAATTGAGGACAGTCAAGCAGCAAGATCTTAATTAGCAGCTCCATTAATATATGCTGTGAGTATGGTCACATACAAGAAAAAAAATTACCACTGTGCATATTTCATCTGTACTTTGTGAACTAAGCATAAAATCTGGTGGCATCCCAACGTCCTTCAACAACTTTGCAAGTCAGGCAAGTTGCACAAAGTTCAACTATTTACAAAGCTCTTAGCTATACAGAGCCATCTATTTCTAGCCAAGCTACAGAACACAAATGTCACAGATCCTGAAATTATTTCATTTGTCAACATCAACCTATTCTTTGCCCATCGGAGCTGAGTTATTTTAGCAGCACTTTTTCAGAACACCTGAGCCAGCAGATGCTCTAGGCTATTCAGAAACAACTAGAGAAATGCAGCCTTCAAATGTCAGAAAGCCCAGAAATCCTTGGTTGGTGACAAGACCCAATGTATTTCTCATAAACTGAATAATGAAACAAGGTCATAGCTAAAAATATACCCAGGGTCTCAAAGCAGGGTGGGGATGGCTTGGAGCCAATTTCCATGGTGTCAGAACTGGGCAGATCTCACTCCCTCAGCTGGCCAGGTACACCTGTACAAACTGTGGCTGCCCTACAAGCACACACTAAACCACTGGAAGTTCTGTATGCCCTCTTCTCACCCCTAGGAGGACACAGCATCACCACAAAAGCACAAGGAGGAGCTCTCAGCAGCCTCTACAATAACTCTGCATCAGGTCTGTAACATCCTTCCTGCTCCCCCAGCAAAACAAGCAGGTAATGCAATCTAAATCACAGGAAAAGCTGGAACACAATGAGACAAACCAGCTTGTGATGGCATCATTTCAGAAAGCATGCTCTACTGCAATTGATGAACAACATGTGGTTCTGCCTGCACAGAGGAAGGGTCATCTTCTTCATGGAGAAAGCAGAGAGTTTATCCAAAACCAAGATTAAAGCCCAGCTCTCTGCAGTATTATTTTAACACTTTAATAACAGCACTAAGGCAGCAAACAAAAATCCCTTACTAACTTAAGCAGGAACAAAACTGGATCGTCTTGTAAAGTAGTCAGCATTGCAAACATAAGACTTATGCAACACAGCCTCATTCTTTTCTCCTTTTTGAAGAGTTACATCAAGTATAATTTAGCAATCATATTACACTATTTAATAAGCAAGACCTCAGTTTTTTAGTTACAGCATGCACTGCTCAGCTGAAGTTTGCTTATTCTATAAAGTGTTTGCTAGAAAAGCATATTTTCATTTAATTCATGCTAACATCCTTAAAACCAAAGGTCAAAAACAAGGAAACAACAGCTTAACTGTAGTTAAGTAGGTCTTGGATGGAACCCAGAGTTGACAAGAACCAAAATCTTCACAAAACTAACAGAAACTTCACAAAACTAACAGAAATGCATTCTATTTAATTGAACACTATTTTTATGAGAATCAGTTTACATAGAAAGATTTTTTAAAAACTGAACCTGATTTTGAATAAAACCTGAATCAAACAAAGTGTTTGATCAGATCTTCAGCTAATGTATTTTTAAGCTGTAAAAACATTTGTTTGCATATGAATGAATATTTGTACTGCAGATGTTCCACACCTGTTTGCATTTTGCAGACGGACAGTTACTTTTATATGGTTTTATCTCAATCACAGCACCGAGAAAACTCAGATCTAGAACTCCATCTCTCATTTCAGGGCAATTATGATTGAAGTCCACATCATGTGGTTTTCTTCTTCATTCAAAGCAAACACTTTTTTCTTTTTCAATTTTGTTATAGGTCTTCAAAGTAGAATAGCTTGTCATAGACTTTTAAATTCTCCTGTACTGACTTAGAATCAGTGACAGCAAGATTTACTGCATAAAACAGAACTTGACTTCTATATAAGCATTAAGGGAAATTATAACTTTATTTTACTGCATCATCAAGGAAGTGTTTACACTTAAAATCAACATTATATTACTTTTCCCCCTTTTGGATGACAAGTCAATTACCTCTTGTCCCCTTTCACCTCTCATTTCCCTCACCAGCAGTTCTTTGAAACTTTTAATATAATATTTTTCTAATGTTTCACTTGTGAATCTCAAGTTCAGGTTGCAATCTCAGCACAAGCAGCAGCTCTGCCTGAGCACTCCCATACATTTTTTCTTCCTTCCCACGGTCACTGCCTGTATTACCAAATGTAATGGATGTTTGACAGCTACCTTGAAGGACTACATAATCAATATGTAGCTTAAAAATCCGAACAAACCAAAACCACAGTTTAGAAATAAAGAAACATGATAACAAGAACTGTCCTTTTCTTCATAACAAAAAACAATTACAGAAACACAATCAATGGAGGATGTTGACCATAACAGGCAGGAATAATATTGTCCAGGGTGGTGCCAAGAATCACTTGGAACAAGCCATTTTTGCTTCTTGGCAGAACCACCCTTGAAGAAAAAAGGCCATGCCTACAATCAGCAACTTCCAGAGATGACTTGCGGCGGTAGCTATCCAGATTACCTCTCCATGGACCCAATCCAAAACTCATTACTGGCAACAGGCTTTTGAAACGGCCCTGTTACATTTTTTTTCCACAATGGAAAAACACTGTGTTTAATTGATAGACTGGAAAGAATCTTCAACACTTTGAAGTCTGGGATTAACAAGAGAAAAGGATATAATGTTTGCCTTTGGCTTGGCAAGCAATACCTTGGGAAAAAAACCTCTGTGATGTAAAAATGATGCAATTTATATAGTGCTCACTATGGTGAAGGTACATCAGAACATATTTACAATTAAAGGTCTGGAGATAGCAAAATTGCCAGTTGCTACATTTTAGCTACACAATTTAGTAAGATTTTACCAACAAATCTTTCAAGGAGAAGCAAAAATGGAGTTCAAAATATGAAACATTTTAATTAAAACAATTTAATCTGAATTTATTTTAGCAGCATGCTTACAATTGTGTACAGACAGCATCAGCAGAATAATGTAATATAAAATAGAATATTCAAAATCCTGTAATTTCACTATTTTATTGTTTTAGGACTACATAATCTATTCAAAACGAACGCTGTGATTTTCTTCAGGAAAGTGGCCATATTTGAAGGAACTAGGACTTTCAGTGGTAGAGTAAGCAGCTGATCCACATAAAAGCTGTTTTGCTTACTTAGTTTTCAGTGGGGTCAAGTCACCGAATTAGTTTGCAGTTTAAACATATCATGTCATTACAGAGCCAGAAAAAATGTATGACAAAGCTGGGAGTACTGGAGTCTTATACTGGAGTTTCATTTAAACTGGAGTTTCATTATTCAATGTACAAGTAAGTAATATTAAATATAGAGAAGTATTTTCAATTGACACAAAATAATGACTCCAAACCCAAAACATGTCTAAATAAAAATAATATACAAACCCACATCTCAGAAATTAAGGAATTTATCTCCTTCAGGAGGCTGTCTTTCCTGGACAGCATAATCTAGAATCAGTATTGCCATGCAGTGGAGGAAGTAACCGTGCTCCATCACCCCCAGAAATCTCTCTCTACCAAGGGAAGCATGTGCATTAGGAAATGCTACCCCCTATCGTCTGACCAGTGTGAACAGCTACATCTCCTTAAAACAATAATTTTCTGGGGTTAACTCTGCTTTTCTTGGAAATTACTACATTAATCATAAGCCTTCTTTTTACTCATCAACTTAGTCCTTCACTACAGCACTTTGACCCTGGCTTTCCCTCTTACTGGTTCCTCCAATAGGAAAGCAAGCCAGAGCCTGAAAAACAATTATTACTTCAAATAACTGACTTTTTAAAGTTCTGCATAAAAGTTTAAATTCTTTTTTGTCCACTAGTAAGTACTACTTCAAATCCTTATACATTCTTTTACCTGTTGTCTTCCCACTCCCATCCATTTCCAAACCCTGAAAACTATTTCAAAGATTTTATATTTAAATGTCTTTCCTAAAAAGCTGAAGCAGAAGGATCTGAACACATAAAAATGCTATTTAAAAAGAAACTAGACAGTGATCTTTGAGCACACAAAAGGTGTCCCTTCCCCATAAACAAGGAAAAAGAAAAGAGGGAAAGAATATTCTTTCTGCCAGAGTCCCTGCTTAAGAAAAGCTCCAAAACTCACTTTAGGAGTTTAGGATCATGCCAGCAGGATATTAGATTTAAAAGGAAAATTACTTTTTCAGCTTATTCTACATTTAAACTGGTAAGTTAGACTTGGCTTACAGCATATAGAATGAAAGAAACACAAAGGAAGAAGAGAAAGATTGTCAGGACAAAGCACAAAGTATAATACAGTCTGAGGAGCAAGTGGTAGGGAACATCAAGTGGAAAACATGAGGTATAAGATCTTTGTATTCTAATTTAATTTAGAGCTGGAGTTCATGTTAATACCTCTGATTTTCTTCGAAAAGAAACTGAAATTTTAATTCCCCTACAATCTTTTTGCCTTCTAACCTCTGTTTCTAGCTCTTTTGGGTAGAAAACAAGAATTGAGTAGATCTTAGAAAAAAGCCCCAACCATTTAAGGGTGATTTTGATTAAATACAATACTGATGTGTCAGTTTGAGAATGTCCACACTGCAACTTTTATGTATCACTACCTTCAAACAAACAGTGTGACAGGTCTTTTTTAATCACTGCTTAAGGATGGAAGTACTGCAGTGTATTATTGCACTATTTAAGCTTCCCTCAAGCCAGCAGTACAGCTGAAGAATATGACAATGCCTTTCTGACCTTGGTCTGAATACAAGACATTGATGATGTGATGTAATGACAGAATTTGTTTACTGACACCATAATGTAAAGTATGAAATACAGGCTGTCAGAAATACAATCAACAGAATATTCCATCCTTGCCCTCCAGATGATTTCCAAGGCAGGGAGAGTAAACAGCCTTCTCCCAGCTTTCTTAGTTTCCACAGCTGAGAGTGTAGGATGTTTACAGTACCTGTCACTCAGAGCTCCCCAGAACAGACCAAATGTCAGCAGACCTAGCACTGACTTCATCACTGACTGCTGGAAACACACAGATGTCAGGAAATGGGAGGAAAAAATCCATACCCATGACCATATGAATCCAAATCATTTTTAAGTCCTTTGTGAACAAGTTGGAGGGTCTAATAAAGAAGTTCAAAGCTTCAGCATCTCCAGAGGACAGCCAGTATTATTTCCACCATGGTACTGCAAGGCTTACTGCCAGTTCATTCCAAAGTACTCTTGCATGTCCTGAAGTTGAGCCTGCAGAAAACAGAGAATACACCATTTTAATGAGTGCACACTGCAGAAAAATGGTCTTTGCATTCTACAAGTAAGAGCTGTCATGTAATTTCCAAAGGACTGGAAGCTTTTAACATGATTTAAAACTGATATTTAGAGTGCTGGCTCACAGAATGCCTACACTATCTAGCTTATTTTTAATTAACAGAGGAATGACAGTTCAGAAACAGTTTTGAATACTGTGAGGAAAAGAATACTTTTAAAGATACAGCTTGGTAAATTGAAGAGTTTGATTAAATAACAACATGTGGCTGATAACAGCAGTCTAGGTACGTTTGAGATTATACTTTCCACTCAGAAACATTTTAAGTATTCAGTTTCCTTGAAGGCATAAGCTCTAAGAGGTAAAAAAGCCCAAACAAAATAAAGTTAAAAAAAAAAAAGATAATCCAATCAGAAAAAAGAAAAAAATTTCTCACATAGAACAAAAGTCAAAATCCTCAGACGAGAAAAAGATGCCACTTAAACAGGTTTAAGTGCAATGTAAGTAAAACTTTGGGACAAGATTATTAATAGTCTGCTTTAAAAAACAATGCACGTGCAAAAAAAAAAATATTCAAGTGACCAGGGACCTGAATTGTGTTACAGAAACACAGCAATGTACTTCAAAAAAAGTTCATCTGCTATTGAAAAGGTAGAGGAGCTTTAGCTGAGTGCACAACCCATAGATACCAGTACTGGTATTGGTACCCAATACCAGTACAGTTCTCATCATCACATGAACACCATTTATAGCACAGTACATTGGCCAGCTTTCTGAGGAAACAGCTGCTCTGTGGGCATGAAGTAAGCTTCATTTGGACCAAAGTAACTATACATTTTTCTCCTCTACCATTATCTACATAGCATTCCAGTGATTCTAAGAATCAGGATAGATATCCAAAAGCCAGTGCCCGGAGGGAATAGATTTGGTCAGGAAACAGAGCAGCAGCAGGAGGGGAAAGAAGGGGACTATGCAATTGTTCATTGCTTGACCATTCATAAGGAGGTCTGGAGATGTGCAGGAGGCTCAAAAGTTGCAATAGATCTGAAGGCACACATTGTCTTTACTTTCTAGTCTGCTACAAAAGAATACAGACTGCAAGGACAGAGGTGGCACAAATTTTAAGAACTAAAAGTTTTCTTTCTTGAGCTGTCTGTCCTCAATAAATAATTTGGTCAGCAGTTAAACAACCTATGCTAGTTGTCCACTAGTAAGATGCATTTTTTCCTAACTTCACCGCTTTTACATGTCAGTGGGGTCTGTGGGCTGGATCTCTCCCTAGGGCATAGAGTAGAAGAGGAAAATCCCTGTCTTCAGTCAAGCAGCCACACCAATCAGATTGCCAGGCAGCCCTGCTAGATAGAAACAGCTTGGCATTGGCTCAATGATGAATCCAGCAGGAGAAACAAAAGAAGTGCAGAAATAAAATCATGGAGCTGTTCTCTCAGAGCAAGGAAAATGGGAACATCTCAGAATAATCAAGGTGTAAACATCTCAGTAGGTAATCTAATCCCAGGTCTTCCTGGAGGCAGAGCCAGTTTTGAAATCCCACATGAACTACTGCAAGAAACCTTATATTTCTCATTCAAGATTTGCAGATCAAGTATGATTTGCAGAAGGCACTTCAGCTCTTTACAAGAGAAAGCTGAAAAATAATATTGTGGTAGTCTCTGATGGAATTTACCACAGTATGCTCAATCTTTAGTTGACAGGTATCTGATATTTCTTTGCTAACAGATCCTATTTTGATCCTGTAAGAGCTATGATGACTATTTTTTATATTTAAAACATCAATCATGATATCATCTTGACATGCATCTTTTATTACCATTGGTTAGAATTGCTATTTACAATTACTTTTTCAGTACAATTCAAATTTCAGGGCTTAAAATCAGACAGCTGACTTAGAAAATATTAACTTACTTTACATTCTAACATTAGAACAGTTCTTCCAAGTTTAATACATGGAACAAAAAAATGACCCTTTTTCTAATAATCTAGTATGTCCCCAATACAAAAACCCCACACAACTATGTAAATTCAGAAAGCACTGATATTTTATTTGCTAAAAAGTAAGTAGAAGGAAAAAAAACACCCAAACTGTCTATAGCAGGAAAAAATTCTGCTTTCAAAACAAGCTTATGAACTACTGGAGCTGTGGGCCTCATAGCTAAGCTGTAATAGGCAACATACTGTCAGCACACAGAGAAGAAAACTTGTCAAGGCAAACAATGCAGTGACAAGGAAATACTCAAAACATGTGAAGCAAAAAGAATCTGGAGTTTCAGAACAAGAAAAAATCAAAATAAAACCTAAGTAACATATTATGGTCTCACAGAATCCTAAACACTTTTGAGACTTGTTATATATTCTTCAGCTTTAGCATTTAAATGAATGAGACAAGTGACTTAGGAGTTTAAGTCAGTTTTGCCTATATATGTCAGATGTGCCTCTGAAAGGTGCACCAGGTAACTTCAAACAATTCAAGGAAATCTTCTGGCAAGAACTTTATTTATGCTCAACACAGAAATTCCTACTCTAAAGGGCCTACAGTAAAAACAAATGACAGAAGAACATGACAACAATTGAATGATGACTTTAAATACAGGTCCTCTGTATTTCTACTGCTTCTCTTTTGACTGTCTTTGACTTCCACATTGTTCCAGGTGGCTCCCTTTTTACTGGTATTTTTGTAGTCAAAGATGCATCTAAGGTGATGTACCTGAGGAGGATAAGAAGCTACACAGATCATGCCCCTTGCCAAGAGAGATGCCTACCACAGCTCCTCGTCTGTGTCTAGGTGCCCAGACACAGCAACCTGCCTGCCCCAGCTTCCACTGCAAAGCATGCAGGTGAAAAAGAAATACAGCTGGTGATTGGCCAGCAAGCCTAGCACAAAGCCAGGCTAAAATCCTTCCCCTGAAGGGTCTAAGGGAAGGCACTACTTGCACCAATAGCCACACAAGCAGTCATGGTCTCAGCAAAGCTATCACAAAAGTAAGGATTAAGTACTGAAAAAAGTTTTCTCCTTCAGATCTCCAAGAGGCAAGGTGTTAGTGACATAGTCATTTACCTGATGCTAAAACCTGCTTTCTCCCTCCCTTGTCTTCACTCTCCTACACTTGAGGGATGTGACTGTAAAATGTAGTAGAGTTATGTCAGAAGCAGCTGCTAAAAAAAAATGCAGTGCAAAAACAAACTAACAACCCAAAACTAAAGCACTGCCCTGCCATCACCTGGAAAGAAGAGACTGTGAGTTGCCCAGTAAATGCTACACCATAAAGAAAATGTAGTCATTAATTTGCTTTTATTTTACAACTAAGCACAAAAGGGAAAGATTGAAAAGAAAACATATTCTCCTTCCTTTGTAGCAAGTTAAACATTTAATTTCTGGTAATGTCAATAAGTTGGGTGCCAACATGCGTCCAAAAAATTACTCACTGCTCACCTTAGAGAATACTTGTTATAGCCAGAACCACTCAATTATATCACCCAACAGCAGGGGACCATAAAATAAAGAAAAATTACCCTGTCTGCAAACAGAAAGAAAATTATATATAGTGTAAGATTTAACTCCCTTCCAGGCTTGTAAGATGAGCTGACTTTATGCTACCTTCTGTGTACTCATGGCCCTCTAGAAAAGCTAATCATTCTCTGCATCAAGCACACCATGAAAATGGGGGCAAACATCACTGAACACTATAACCATTTTGCCATTAGCAAAACTAATGATGCACTATTTATATAGGAAGGCTTCTTACATCGCCTTTCACAAAAATTCAAAACTGTCTCAAAACCTTCCTCAAAATCCATAATGCACACAGGGAAGGCTAACCTGCCTACATAAAGGCTTACCTGACCCACCTGCAGTGACCCACTTGAGGGGCAAAATACTTGTGCTGAATCCCCCTTCTGAATACAGACAACTTAAAGGGAGCAGGCTCAGGGAAGACTGCAAGCTGTTTAAAACTCTTCCTTCTTTGCCTGGTGGAATCCTGGAGACTTTGTGGTCTTCACATTTGGAGATATTCCCAACTTATCTCCTTCACTGATCAGTGCCCCTCAAGAAGCAGTGAGTATGTAGTGTAATAGCTCTGTCAGTTTGAAGTAAGAACTGAGATTTGGACTTGGAAAGGAGCAGTCAGTGTCAGGCATCCTTAGAGCTTAGCTAGAGTCTGGTGGAACCCGTTCCTAAGCCTCCATCTCTGTGTGGTAACCATGAAAACTACAAACCTCTCACTACTGCTCTTCTCCTACATGAAGAACAATTTCTCTCAAAATTGCCAAGAGTTCTTTCTCACCTGCCCATTCCTGGAAAGCCACACAGTTTCAGTGAATACCTTTTGATCCTGGTAACAATGATTTGCTATCAACTTTCTCCAAAAAAAAAAACCCCTGGCATGTTTCTAAGATTACTTCAAGTCCATGCCAGTGAATTCTGTTTTTTCTTATCTTAAACATTTTGTGTTCCACTTCAGAAACATGTATTTATATATACATGGGTAAAGAGGAGCCCTGGAGTCCCTGTCTGATGAAGAAGACCTAAAAATGGAGGCAGATCTCAAGGTTCTCCTTCATCTCTCCTTTCAGCTTTAAAGAAAGAAAACTATCTCATTCATTTTCTTCATGACCCCTGCAACTATTTGAAGGGAAAGGAAGAAAACAAAATAATGTTTCCTTTTCCATATAACTGCTATAAGACTCACAAAAAAAATCTGAAAACAAAGTCAATACATTTTTAAACTAAGTGAAAGATTAGTTTCAACAATTTTAAACTTTTTGCCTCTGAGAGTCAGAAGCAAGACAGCAGGAAAAGAACAGCCACCACACACAAGCTACAAAATAAGGTGGAACAGCCCAAAATACATAAGCAGGCATATTCTAGACAGGGAATTAATTGGCCCACCTTTGAATGAAAAATATTTCAAATACTTTATAAATATATAAACTGCCACCAGATGTCAGTACAGCCTAGAGAATTGCTAGTACAACCCCCTACTCCAGCCTGACAAGGATATTTCTTTAACTCCCCCCTGCTGTCCTGATAAACATATCCAGCCCTGCTGCAAATCCTGAATGGAAAAAAAAATCACACACAATAGATCTTATTTGCACATTATCAACATGAACAAAAACCCAATAAAGGTGTAAGAGTGGGCCTAAACATTGTATGCCTCAGGACAAGAAGAACCATCTTGATACCAAATAATCTATAATTAAGGTTCAATCCCCTCCTCTCTCATGCTCATCAGATTCTCTAGCAACGAGTCGTGGCCCCACACATTCACATTGCCTCTGCTCCTAAATAGTCTCCTTAGATTATGCTGCAAAGTGACAGGGAATATTTAGCAATGAGGTTGCTAAGCTAAATAAAGCTTTTCTGCAAAACAAGCATTACCATGTCTGTCCTTGTGCTACAGCACAAGCTCTCCCCACATTCTACCCATCTCTGATTTTTACAAGAGCTGCAAAGGAAAGAGTTTCCAGAGCATCCTCGGCTGAGGTGATTTTGCTTTGAAATTTCTAAGAGCAGACTGTATCTAACTTCTTCGTGCAAATAAATATATAAATCTGTGATTTCTTTATGGTAGAAATTAGTTTCAGCAAGACATGTGGCATATAAACCTTTTTTCTGCTCCACGTCCAAATTCAGTTACAAACTTCACTACTAAAGCTATTAACTAGAGAGGTTTCACAGGCTATTTGAAGAGCAGGCCTTACTTCAGACCATTAGTGCACAGGTTAAAAACAATCAAAAAAGGAAAGAAACCACTCTCCCACGCCAAACACAATTTATGTTATTTAATCTCAGCAAGAATTTTCAGCTTTGCGAGTTTATAGATTGAGCTTCTTGTCCTACCACAATCAACAAGTCTTACTTTGAAGCAAAAATCTGTATTAAGAGAACACCAGAAACTGTAGAAATCAAGAAGAGAATTGTTAAGTGACTAAGAAACCTAAGTTAAAATTTTTGTTTGGCACCGACTTACTCAACGTTAGTGACCTTGTGATTTCCATTTTGTGAGAAATAGCGTTCAGGTAAGCAAAGCAACATACATTGACCTGTGGAAATTTACATCTGGAAAACTTGCTTGCATAAGAGTAATACAGCAAATGTTTATAATTTTAATACTGGCTTATTGCACGGTCTTACAAAATCTCTGATTTTCTTACTAAATGCAATCAACCCGGTGCATGTATCTTAAGTCCAATGCAAAAAACTTTTAAAATTGTATCATTAAAAGAAATTTGGTGAGTTAAAAACCATGAACAAAAAATTAACTTTTTTAGGCCAGTGGTTTGGAAAAGAACTTACTGAAATATTTTTGTTCCCTAATAGGGCCATTTCAGCACAGCTCTGAGGTTTGAGCTTCAGTTTTAACCATACTGCACTCTTGGATTTCCTTTGTACAATTTCGTATATCAGGCTGAATAAAATTGAGAGAGCAATAGAAATACAGATAAAGCCTTTTTCTGAGCATTTATTTTTGGGATATTAATATAAAAATAGAAATAAAAAGCAGAGAGGCAGCACCCTGAAAGCCATGTACTTTTGAAGGGGAGATGGAGTACAAACTGCCTGTAAGTCTGTAAGTTGAGCAGCAGCAAATGCCAAAAAAAGAATGTGAAGTAAATCTCTTCACAGGAAACCCTCAAACCACTTAAAGTAGAGCACCTCTTAATTTCATACCTAAACTAAGCCTTGGAACCTCCCTTCAATTCAGGTGAGCTTTGTAGTCTGAGAAGTTTCTCCTGGAGGAGCCTAATCGCTGACTCAAGAGGAAAGGCAAGCTTAGTTGCAGACCTGACTAAGTGCTTAATTAAACAGAAAAACTATAAGCATGTTTCACCTTGCTTTTGAGTTTTATTAGGACACCTTTCACAATTCCTATTTTGTTCCATACAACTGCACGTCTTTGTCAGGTTAAAACAAGAGGTAATTTATGCGTACTCTCTAAATTGGAATTCTTAATTCCTGAGTCTTGGCTCTAATAGTAACAAGGACCCTTGAGGCTCATAATTTCTGTTAACTTCCCTCCCTCAAATTCCCTACACGTAAACACTTGTTTCTACAACAGCTCTTCTGCAGGTCATTTCCCCCTCACTTTTTGCACATTCAAAACATGCAAAAAGCAAACTCAAGTGTCTCAGTTTTACACGTGCCACTTGCTCAGACCGAGTGTGCTATGTCCAGATGATAAGCACTATTCCAGTTACTCTCTATTCAGGAAATCTCAAGAACATTACCAGCATTGAGAGTACATGACTCAACTGCCAGCTTGCACACTATGCCAGAAAAATAGAATAGCTGGCTCCTTTCACCTAAGAAACATAACTCCTTCAAAATCAAAGTTATAAGAACACAAAGAACTTCAGATTCTGCAGAAGCAGAACTGCTAAGATGCACTTAAAAAGTTACTGAAAGTTCAGATCAGCAGCAAAACTTGAGTGGAAAGAATCTTACAGTCAGTTACTACTTAGCACAACCTAATTTTCTAAAATCTTTCAAAGCGCACCCTTGAGTATTCAAAGGGGGTTTTGGATTTTTCTCTACATTACCTAAATTATGTGCAGCTATCTTCCAGCATTTCCTCTACACCCACCAAGCAGTTAGGTCTACTGCTGAATGCACTATGGCAAATGGCATTCAAGCTGTGAGGCTTTGAGAGAGGCTGGCATTTCAATAGTTACAGGGCCCTGCAGATGGAGAATGGTGGATATTGTTTTCCTCAATGAAAAAAGTTCTAGTTAAAGATGCTTTAAAAAAAGTGGAAATTACCAGCCTGAAATGCTGTCATTTCTACATGGACAAGTAGGAATAATATTTGAGACTATGCTTGAAATACTCACACATTTAATTTTTCTTGCCAATGCAGGCTTAAGAGTTCTATTACATTCACAAGTAAGAATTAAGCAATGCAGGAAGCATTTCCTATTGCTAGTGTCTTATGGCTGCTATAACCATGTTAAAATATTAATGTTGGTTCATTTGTTTTTGAAGACATCCCCTTTTCAATGACTTACAAATAAGTTTAAAGGCAAAGTATGACTTACTATAGAATTTTCATCCTTTAATTATTTTGCCTCTCTTAGATTACTCAGTTCTTCTTTAAATACCCAGATCTCCATTTCTTCTCTAAGCACAATAGTTGCCTTAAGTTTCACTTTCCTATTTCCATCCCAGATCTTCTTCAGGTTAACTTAACAAACAGTGCTCTTGCCAAAGTCTAAAGATATTTGCACTACTCCATCCCTGTGTGTTTTGAGTTACCAATCTTTTCTGTGAGAGTCTAGAATTGGGTCTTCTATTCTGCTACCCTCCTTCTTCCTTCCTTATCAGAAGATACTCTATTTTTAGAGTGGGGATACTTAAAAGGTCTTCTGCACATTCAGTCTGGGTGGTTTACTTTGCAATTAAAAAAAATCCCATCCCCTTTGTGAACATGGTCCAGACTCTGCATCCAATGGCACACATGAAATCTTTCTTCATCTCCTTAACACTGCAAGAAAAATATTCCTGCTAACTCTAACGAGTAATTAATACTTCCAACTCCACAGACCTAGCCAAACACCCAGGCTTACAAATTATTTATGCATAAAATATAAGTTTAAGTCCTTTCAACTGATCCTTACATTTCCAGCCCATCCAGGCAACTCTTTGTCTTCCACATTCTCTTTAACATGGTACTCTCCAGTGAAGTAAAGGCAAAAACCTTGCTGTGACGGGAACAGATTTAGAAAATTACTGCCAGAAAAAAGACTCTAAGAATCCTTATATCCTCTTAGGGGCACCTGTCCCTTCTCAGCTGAATCAAATAGCAGCTATTGTCATGGTCTAGGCCTGTCAAGATCTGCAACCTTCCTTGCCCTTAGTAAGCCTTCTTCTCTACCTCCAGTATCACACGAGGACAGACTCAGCACTCCACATTACAGCTTCTTTGACAGCTCATTCATGCTTTCTTCTTCACTGTGTCTTACGAGAAATGAAATCTCCGCCCTCAGAGCCTCCCTCAGAGCCCTCCTCTTCACACTGTCTACATGCAGCAGTCCCACCAGCGCTGCCTCGCCGCATGATCCACCCATGCAGGGCAGCTTCATGTGCACACTGTGATCCAGAACTGTGCCAGGGACCTCACAGAAATCATGGTGCTCAGCCCCACCACATGCTGCAGTCACACTGAACACCTGACTGACAACTTATGAAGTCATTACCCATTTTTGGCTAAGGCTGACTAATTAGCAACATCAAAGAAAAATTTGAGAGAAAAGAACAGGCATTACTTGAAGCAGCTATGCTGAAACTAAACAATTGTTTTTTTAGCAATAAAATCACTACTTGAACCTGAAGACAGTAAAAAAAGCCTCACCTGAACATACCTTCTTTTCTCCTAAATAGTAAACTCAAAACTTCTTTTGTAATATTTCAGTAAGGCTCATCACTATGGTATGTGAGCAACCCAAAGAAGATCAAGTTGCTCATCTGTATTAAACAATAGTTGCTGCAGGTTGAAAACAAGCAGGGCTTCAGTTGTACAGAAACTCAGCTGAGGTTTCTGTTTGGCAAAGATGATGTATTTGAAACAAGGCATGGACCCAGATTCCATTTGATATGGTTCTTCCTGATGCATAGATTTCAGGTAAATTCAATAGCTCCTCTCCTTCCCCTCCATGGAACAAAAAACTTTTCCCTCTGTCTGCTAACAGGATTAAGTGTCGCATTTAAATTTCATCAAACTCCACTTTGTTCTCTAACCCCTCCTCTGAATTAGCAGACTGCTGCTGAAGCAGGCACAGCTTCTCCTCCTCGTTAACATCACGGACACGCTGTGGCAGGGATCCAAGCTCTGCTTCCCTGCAGAGGATATAGCTTCTGTGGAAGTGAACAATCTCCAGCAAAAGCTTAACACATCGTCCCATTTCCTCTGCTGGAAGGGAGTCTCCCAGCTCTGAACAAACAGAGTCCTGGAGCCAGCCCACAGACAGTGTTTACAGAAACAGCAACGTCACCAATAGGACAGATTTGGATCCAGCAGGATTTTTTTTCCATGAAAAAGTAGTAAATTAGGCATTAGTCAAATGCTGATACTTTTTTTTTTTAGCTATTTCATATGGAGGCTTCCTGAAAAACCACATCTTTTTTACTGTGGTTAAAGGAAATCTTATGCTGAACAAAGGAACTGAGAGGTACCAATTTAGCAGCAGTTCTATATTTCCATCCCCACCTGTCCTCTTGCTACCTAACTTCCATATGTGCACATGAGGGGCCTACGTCATGCCAGTAGAAAATAAAGGTACACTTTTTTTCTTGTGGGATTTGCATTTTCTAAATGCACTGAAAACTTTAGACTACACAGACTTTGTGAAAATACAAAAGCAGACTACCTAAACTATTTACAAAAGTTCTGGACCATCTGTAATTCTTCCTACATGGACTTTGACAATCTTATTTAATTAGTATCAACCTTTCACCACTTAGCATGCTGCTAAGTATTAGTCTATTTTTATTTTATTTATTTTAAGGAAGTGGAACAATACAGTGATCATCAAAAATAGTACATCAAATAGTACATGCTGTACCCTGTACTTAAACAAATAAATACAGAAAACTATAATCCAAGGGTAGGATATATAAATATAAACTTTCATTTTCACAGAGTTCATGAGAATTACAACCTTTGGAAAACCCAATCCATCTGGTAATTGAAGTGGTTTCAATCTCACAGTTACTAACACAGGAATGGAGCAAAAAGCTGCTCTCAGCATGCATTTTGCCAACGAATCAAACTTGTCACATCATATGGTCAGTGTATAAGACAAGGCAAATAGGCACAAGAGAAAAAGGCACCACATTTTTTCTTGTTCCTACCTCACTTCCAGTCCTACAACCTGCCTGGTGACTATGAGAGACACAGCTGATATGAAGCAAGAAGCAAAGAAGTCAGTTAGAAAAAATGTGAAAATCCAGGCTCCAGCCAAGAAGCAAGAAACTCGAGGGTCAGCTGCATAAGACAAGGGCAGAGACAGGCTCCAGCACACGAATTTTTTAAGCAAATGGCTTGGCAACAGAAATAATATCTTAAAAAGTTTCTGTGCCCAATGCCTCCCACATTGAAGCTGCAAAATCTCATCCTGTTCCCCTCTTCAGGGCTGTGAATCGTGCTAACATGGAATGGTGCTACTCACATCCAAATCTTCTCTCTGTACAAAAATGAGCAGGCTACTTCTAAAAAACCTAATTTGCAAGAAATCTCATCTAGACCCAACCAAACAGTGGATAGAGGCTTCATTTTCTTTCACAAGTCTTAAACCACCAGGAAATCTAAACTGCTGCACAGGAAACAGTAAGGTAAAATACAATTTAAATAAATAAAGCAACTGCATACAGTTCTGCCTGTGCCCTTTCTGGCAAAAGATGAGGGCAGGCAGCTAGTATTTCAGACCGACCCCATAATACTTCCTGACCAAGCTAAGTGAAAGCCTGCCAAGTATTAAAGGGAGAAGAAAGGGATGCAAGCAGCTCGGGTACTTCCTTCCTAGAGATATTTTTTACCAGCGCTGCAATTCTATGGGTCTTACTGAGGGAACTGATGTGTTAGGCAGAGTTCAGCAACATCCTGATTCTATCTTCTGTTCTGAGCACAAACCCAGAGAGGGCTGATGGCAAGTGGCACACAGGCTGTTTTTCTACGTAAAATAGTGAGAAGACCTCGTGATGTTGATTAAAAAACCATGATGACTACTTTCCCTCCCAGCCTGACTTATGTTTCTAGCTAGACATACTCTACTTTCTCTTCAAGGCTGCAGCAACTGACCTTTGCCTGCCCACAGCCCCAGTGGGCTGCACAAACTGCACTGAGGTTACCATGGGATGGTATCAGAAATGATTCTGTCATCACCATTAGACACTTCAGCAGACACCAAAACCCAAATTTTAGAATCATAGTAATATATACACCCTCTTCATAACAAAAAGTCTGTCCCGATGCTGCTCATGCCAGTGCAAGGAAACTTTGTTCCCTAGAGCTCTGTGAAGTGACACCTCCTGCCAATGCAAGAGCGGTGCCAAGACACGCTAAAACGGGAACCAAAGAGGAAATTGAAAGTTAAGTCAGGTTCAGATTTTAATTTTTTTAAGCAAAAAAGTCCTTCATTCTGAAGTGGTAAATGTGAAAGTGAAGATTAAATGATGTTCAATTTTATGTCACATGTCTTCAAATTCTTTGGAAAAGTAGAAAGTTGACACATCTTCTGCATTAGAATTTATTGTAACAGTCATTTCTGTGAGAAGATCTGAAACCACACACCTCATTTTCTAAAATGCAAATATTTTGCTCCTTGTTTAAAGTGTCTGGAGGCTTAAAATAACAGCAGATATAAACCACAGTTAAAACCTGTAATATATACTAGCCTCAAAGCATAATTGCATTCAAGATACATTAGTTACATTTCAACTCAAAGAAAGGTTTGAAATTATGTCCCAACATCTGATATTTCTCTGCTAGGCGGAGAAAACTGGTTCCACAAATCCATTCCAGCAAATTAAAGACTATTAGCAACATAAGCCAAAATGCAATCAAATCAAAGTGATGATTTAATGCATATAATGAAAACTAGAGTATATATCTTCAGATTTTCTTTTCAGTAGAAAACTGATACTCTGCAAGATATTCCATAAGAGTTCAAGAAATTCAGTGCAAACTATTTCTCAATACATGATGGCTGTCACAACTGATTTTAGTTCATGATGCAATTTTAGCACATCCTGTTTCTACTCATATACTTCACACAACAGGTCTGCTGCAACCACAGAAACATCTTCAAAAAATTAAAAACTACTTCTAAAGGAAAAGTTCTTTATCTGTATGTGTTCTACTAGGAACTGCTGAATCTCTAGGAAGAAAGATACCTCACCAGAATTCAAAACAGTCAGCAGACATTCTACAGATGCAATTAGGAGCATTTTCTTGTTCTATAGCTTTCATGGAGGAGAATGCATATGACACTACCTTTAAGTCAATACCCCCAGCAAGTGCAGTCTGCCCTGAGTCCAGAAAACCTCTCTGCAAGAGAAGCACTGACAATGGTATGACCAAGTCTAATCACCTGTGTCCCATGGCGTCACAGTAAGGGCCACAAGTCTGAAGGACTTAAGGCACCAATACCCTTTCTGGAAATAGTTTAAATCTGTTTCAGCTATGAGTCAATGAGTACACTTACAAAGTCAAGAGGAGCTGCAGACAATAAGCACTTGTGAACACAAGGCAAACTGTGTGCATCTCAAGGAGAGTACCCAAGCAAAGATATCTAAGCTTCAGCCCGCCGTGCTACCACCTTCACAAACATCAAAGACTCAGTTGGTGGTTTTCCCCACATATATAACCACAGAAAAGTGGGAGACAGGCTTAGACCTGAGTCCAGCCAACATTAGTGCAAGAAAGATGTTTTTCATACCTTTATTAGATGCTTGCAGCTTTTTGCCTGTGTCTTAAGAGAAGCACTTATACCTTCTTCCCCTCAATGTATGTCCACTAGGCAGTGTAAGTGCTGAACCAGTCTTACATCAGTGATACTGACAGAATATTTGAAACGTTCCAAAAAAATACTGCTCTCATAAGTAGCAACTCCAAAATGCCTGAGCAAAAATGTGTCAAGTTCTGAATCTTAATTATTCAAACTCCGTCCTGAAACACTCACGTTCTCCTTTTCCTAAAGCTACCACTTTAATTCCATTTTACTAATGCGAAAAACCTGCAGATTTTCCTCATGAGGAGAATGCTCAGATTAGGAAACTTGCATGTTTTTTTCACTATGGGTTTGCATCTCCTTTACAATCGGATTTTCAGCTCAGCACACTGACATGGAAGGAAATGTAACAGAAAGAAAAAGATCTTTTAACAAAGCTGCTATCTGCAGTCAGTTCCTCCCAGGAATGAAACACCCAACCTTCCAGGACAGCACCAGATATATTTGTATAAAATATCTTTGTGATAGAAATGAACAAAAGAACAACAAGGCTTCTTTACAGATTTCCTCATACAAGACATGAAATCCTTCTGTATAGATAGTTGCTATGGTGCAGACTTAAGGGAAAAAAGAGGGGAGATCAGACTTCTTGTTTACAGGTTTCCAATATGCTCCACTTGATCCATCTTGAAATTGAAACCCCTTAGCTTCCTGTCTTAAGGCTGTCAGACAGCAGAGAACAAACACAGTGTTAGCAACTTCACAAAGCCCCCACATGTTCTGCACAGAGCTACAGAAAAACATCCACGTGGATTAGGCAACAGACAGGAGAGACAATATAGTTCCAAAGAGAACAGAAGCCACACTAAATCCTGAAAGACTTATTCAAGGGAAAAGAGACTTACTCTAGGAATGAAATGCCAGATTATCTCTGAACATTGTCAACACTTCACCACAATGTAACACTGCATGGATCTATTTAAAAATACACCATTTTGACATTCTCAGGCAAAATCCTGATTCTTCTAAGAACTTCTTACACAGGTTTTATCCCAACAGGTATGCCTGTCTATTTACAGATTCAAGAAGAATAAGACAAAGACACTTAGGGAAGGATTAAACTTGCAGTAACACACCTAAACCATGCAGTCCTCTACAGTCAAAATGCCTACAGAGAGATTCAGCTTACTCTACAGCAGACATTTGGGGTCTAATTCAGGTACCTAGACGCAGGTAAGTGCTGTCAGTTCAAATGTCCCATCAGTTTCACCTCTGTTCCAGCTGCCTCCCCTGTAAACCTTGATTCCATGAGCATTATGCAATTTTTACCAATGCTTCAGAGATCCTAGCTAGCACCTAGTTCAGGCATGTGACCAGAGGGCTACTGTCCAGGCCCCAATGACCCTACCAAGGACATCTTCACCAGCTACAAACACAGACAGCATAGAAACTTGGGGCAAAAGTAGAAAATTTAAACATCCTTCATCAGTCAGATGCAACAGAATGCATCCTTTACTCTTTTGATAATTGATAAGAATATAGCTATCACTTGTTGACGACTCTGGCTGCTCTTTACTGTGGTTGGGGGGGCTATGCAAGCGACTTAGCCTTTGCAGTTACTTCTTTAGGGTCCCGTGTTTTAAAGGAGCTACCAAATGTAATTTCTTCTCTAGATCCCTTAGTCACTTACCAGACGATTAGACCATAACCTTTTGCCAAAACCTTCTATTTAATTTGTCTACATGAACTGCCTTAACCAACTTTTTTTCAGTATGGTGTAAAAAACCCACTCATACAGAATAGGTCAGTTCTCCCATTCAGTCAGGAACCAGTCTGGTTCAGTCACATATTGTGCTTCCACTAAACATCCAGGGTGAGGTAGAAGCAACTACCTGATCCAGAATAATTTCAAGGTTTAGGAAATAAATGATGCAGTGTTTCTTAAAAAAGTACAAAAATCCCTTCATGGACAGAGATGCCTCTAAAGACCTCCAGAGGGAGACCCTGTCTAATTTTTAGCATTTAAATTGCTTTGAACATCCATCTTAGGCATCACCAATGACACCACCAGCATCTTGCTACAGCCTGAATATTCAGCTTAGTCGGATCAGGAATTCAAAACTCAATAATAAATAGAAAAGGAAACAAGGCCACGACAACTTTTGAATTCTATGGCAGTTTTCTCTCTCTCTTTAGACTGCCATTTATTTATCCCCTGCCCCCAGTAGTTCTGTTTGCCTTAATCTATTTCTTTTCCTTTATCTGCTTACTGTTTGCACAAAGTGTAAAAATATTAGTTTCCATTTTGTCACATATGCCTGGAAAATTTAACTAATGCCCCAAACCATTTACTCCCCACTGTTAGCAAACAGCCTAAACTGAAACAGTAGCATCTAATCTGTATTTGTGCTACCACAAGCACCACTAGAAATTTGAAGAAAAAAATAATACACTGGAGGGTTCTGACCTAGACTTCTTTCCATTCTTTTTTGTTCTTCTATCTTCTGGGATTTGTTTCACAGGAAGATGTTAACCTGCTGGCTGTCAACCCAGAAGCCCTCCTGACTGTGCTCTGCTGACAGGAATCAGACCTTCACTAAGGCCAGATTGGGACAGAACAACTACTAAGTTTGACACAGTGGAGAAAGCATTGCCCCTTCATATTTACAGGCACACGTTCCCATTTATTTCACAAGCATCAGAATTATTCTGCTAATGTAGCTATATTCCATTTCTCACATCTTAGAGATAAGGGATGCTGTGCAAGAAAGGCATCCAAGTGCTTCTATAGCTATATTCCTTACACACAAGCCACCCAATAGTAAGAATATTTAGGAGAGTCACATAGTTCCCATGGAGAGAGCTGACATCTTGTAAGATTCTATTCCAAATCCACTGAAAACAGAAGAACTTTTGCCAAGTCAATTTTGGCAAGTGTTCCTAGCATTATCCTGTCTTGCCAAACAGCATTTAGATTTTGCTGGACTTATTTACTTGTTCAGTATTCTCAGAGAAGTGGAACTATTTGTTGCTGGAGAGAATTTGGCTTACTTTGAAGACCTGGAACAACATTTAAAAGATGAATCAGAGACTGACTAACTTAGGAATTTGATCTGTTAACCTCAGCTCATAGCAATAGAGCATGCTCAGTGTTAGAAGTAATCCATAGCGCAGCTACTTTAGGTCTGAGACCAGCCAACTCTCTGAACTCTAAAATGCCACTTTTAACATGCTGGTTTTATATAGCCAAGTTCTATTCCTCTCAAAAATACCATCCAACACAAGCTGTAAGATGATGCTGACAATTCTCTTTAGAGGTCAAAAGAGCACAACCATGTTTTATGGAAAAAAACCCCAACCCATTAGCATTCTTTGCTGACTGCATGGAGATGAATCCTCTGAAGGCTTGATTTTCAGGAGACATCAAGCATCCAGTCTCTCTCTCAGACACAAAGGTACATCTCCTTAGGACACCCTAACTTAAAGGCTGATCCCTCTCACACTGTCGTCCACACACTCACTCCCCACAGAGCTGGTCAGTGCTCTGCTTCCACCCTGTCAGTGAGGCATGCAGGAATGCTTTTGATCAGATGCATCAGAGCTACACTGGTGACATATTTTGCCTGACAGTCATGCTCTACTGCTCAACACAGAAAATTGACTGAAAATATTTAAGTATTTTAAAAATGTTATCTGCAGCACTTGTTTTCAAGCTTTTGGTACTGTTTCTCCCATGCTTGTCCATTCCACATTTTCAGCTTTACTAGCTTATTTTTTCTCTTTTTTTTTTTTCCTTTGCTAAGCCAGATATTCATTCTTCATGCCTCCTGCTATTCCCCCATCTCCTGACACTGCCCACTGCATTGCAATAGACGGCAACCTTGCCTTCCCTTTTCCAAACCAGAGGCTATGTACTAGGTTATAGCCACGGTTCACCTATCCTCTAAGCACACACTGCCTTGAAAAAAGGACAAAATACCACTCAGTCTTATATAGTGTCACTTTTCTAACTCCTCACTGTTATAATTCAGCCTGGAGGATATGTAAACATTCCCTACACTTCTGGTTTCTAAACGTGTACATGGATGTATTTTGGCGGCATTCAAGGTGACAGGTACCACCTTGCTTCCTAAGGGATACAAGCAACCTACCATATGACCCATTCTCATTTTCATTGTACCTTCCCAATACTTAATTCACTTGCAAGCTAACAGGCACACCTGAGGATTTCTCTAGAGAAAAAAAAAGAAAAAACAAAAAGAGAAAAAAAGAATCAAAGCCTACCACTCTTCATCCCAGGGAAAGATACCACTCAGTGACTATTCTTCATCAATAGTTTTAAATCTCTTGACCAGATACATCACATCTAGACTTTTTACAATTTCAATTTTTTCTATCAGGATGCTTGGGCTGCCAAATCCAGTATCATGGAATATATCATAAAGGCTGGTGTTTGTATGAGGCTATCAATCTGCCTGATTTAACATGAAATAAAATCAATTGGCAATGTAACAAGTGAGTTCTATTTCCTCGTAGGATCTACTCAACTTACCTACTTTGGTCCAAGTCCTACTTCAGTATTTCTGTCAAAAACCTTGTCAGGCTGTCTATATGTCTATGTTGACCATATCAACCAAGTCCATAAGCAGTTGTAAACTCTACTGACCCAGTTAAGTCCTGGTATTAATAATTTTATTTAGTTTCCATCTGTAATTTTGAGTACACTAATTTTAGATTACCAATCCACACAGTTTTTTATATTACCGCTCTCCAATTCCTTGATACAAGTTACTGGCATCTTCTAAACTATGTCCTATTTTAATAGCTGTTGTTAAACATTCTCGTGGATTGCTAAAGCTGAAAGAATGCCATCTACATTTGTATCTGACTACGCCCCAGCTTTTTAATCACAAGCCTGACAAGTCTATAGAGTATTGTCTTTAGGCACTACTATATAATTTTGACTTCTACCTGATCCTGAGCACCAACTTTAAAATCCTTTTGTGTCTAATAAAAGTCTTTCTTTCTTTTTCTGACTGTCCAGCTGTCCTGCCTCCATCCATGACATTTTCTTACTAATTTTATACATTGCTTCATTATCTGCTAATTTATATTCATGGAATAAAAGCTGACAGACATCTATTTAGGGATTTCTTGTGGCAGGAGGAAGGGAAAGAATATTTTAAAGCACCGTTTCCACCTCTATTCTCAGACATTTTATCTTTGCTATATCCCTTGATTATGGATTTTTCCACGACTAGTAAGATTTTTGTAAGCCATTCAAAAGTGCTACACTTTTTCAGTTCATATTTCATCTTTCCCCTTGTGTTGTTCAAAAGCTTTCTACCTTTTGAATTTCTTCCTTTGAGGAAAAAATATTGAATTCATCTGACTACAAACGGACTTCTCTGAGCACAGATGGGTACACCTGAGGTCGCTATCCCAGACTGACTTTGAAGCTAAGGGAGAGAAACAAGCAGAGCAATTGGGGACAAGTTATCCCATTCCTAAATGTGTATCTAAAATAAAACATGTAAAATTGCCATGTGAAAGGGTCTCTCCTTATTCATTAATCTAAGCCTAGAACAGTGCAGCTCAGATATATTTAACTGCAGCACAGCTGTAATAAGTTCAACAATATGAATGCATATCACAGGTATTTCCTACCAATTTGCATTAAGAATTAGAATCCCACAGAGTATTCAAAGGCAATGACAACCACTCTAACGCACTATGGGACAGAGAAACTGCATTTCCAGTGGACTTCCACCTTAAGACACGACCATACTTATTTTTAGAATGTTAATAATTCCGATCAGTTTCTTTGTGAAGAAGCTTATATATTCATAAAATAAGCATTTCTGAGGCATTTCACTGATTCACAGATACCTGAATAATCGACCTATCAACGGCTGCTACCTTTGCTAAGAACTGAACACCTGCAGGGTCACAGCCCTGGGCCTCATCTAATAAGCTCTGCAGAATATATACAGCCATTTCAAGTAAGTCTGACCTGTGTCTTTCAAGTATTTCTGAAGATGCTTCTGCACATTCAGGTTTCTCTAAGAAGAGCTGCAGAAGGTTTAGCAGCTAGGACACTGCTAACTCTGCAGAGCCATGCTTCTTTATATGCTTTTCCCTCTGCTCCTAGTTGGGTCCTGCCCTTGCCCTGTAAATCTAGGATCTAAGCCAGTTTCTTTGCTTTCACTGCATTACACAGAAGCTCCAATTACTGGCTGGAATATCTTAAGGAACACCACTACTCAAACAAAAGAGCAAAACCCCTCATAGCAGGTATGATTTCAAGGAGATAGCAAGTAAATGTGTCTCACACAGGCTTTCTGCCATTTCATTGCTGATTAGTTTAAGTTGTCAAAAACCCTTCTGTACGTTTTGAAAACCTTTCAGGATGTTGATGAGGAACATTGATAGTTAGAGGATTAATCACTGTATGAATCCCAGAATCACATCAGATATCTAGAAAGGCTTTAAGGTTACATGGCTTTTAACAATCAAAATAGAGGAACTTCAAAGCTCATTCTAGCCTCCATAAATGAAATTGCTGACACACTAACAAGATCCTTGCTCTAAAGGAACAGCAGCATTTGTACGTAATGTAAGTAAGTATTCAGCTGCTTTATTTTTTAAGCCCCTGATTTCTGAGCAAGAGCTTCAGATAAGTACATATTCCATTGAATAATGTCATCAACTACAGGCAGAATGCTAGCAACTAATTGCATTAAGAAATTCTAGAACACAAGGCTGGTTTACTCTGCACAGCATGCACGTCTAGGCAATGGGTAGTAAAAACCCAGGCCATCTGCACAGCTTCCTTTGCCTCTTTCTTCTCCTCCTTCCATGAGGAGTGTGTGTGTATGTGTGTGTATACACATATGTACACACACACACAAATAAAGGCACAGTATATCAGCCTTGTATAGTAAAACTTCTTAATACAGCTAGTTTCAAGCATACATATAAAAAAAATATATATAAAGGAACATTAAGGATACACAAAGTTGTTATGCAGAATGGTGAAAATCTTTCTGGAGGAAGTAAAATGTTTTCAACTGCTGTGCAGAACAAAGCAGCTTCCCCAGAAAGAAGCACACATCAGAAATGCAGCTATCAACTTTGCAAAGTCAACACTGCAATATGAAAATATGAATCCTATTCTCTAAATATACAGAAAGTGAGGAGGGCAAGAGGAAAAAGAGTGCTATACACAGTACTGTAAGAACATCTGTTAACAGCCTATGGCCTTCAGCAGAGTGCACAAACACTTCCCAAATCTTTTACTACCACAAAGTGGTTAAAAAGGTTGTTGACTGATTAACCTTTTATTTCTGAGACCAAGGAAAAAGGTTTGAAAAGGACTGAAAAATTTCAGGTCCATAATGGAGAATAATAGCATTACAGAATGGGGGAGTTATTTCATGTGCAGGCTGTGATGAAGACAAAAGCAAGCAGTTTAAGTTGCATCTAATGAATAAAGGTCAGTCAAGGAAAGGCAAAGAGATGAGTGATATGGTGAAAGCAAAGAGACAAGAGATCTCTGCACAGCAACCTGGAGAGCTAAAAGCAGCTGTCCTTACACCGAAGAGTTACAAAAGAAGTGCAATGAAGACAGAACGGCTCAGAGCTCCTCCAGGTCGATGCTCAAAGATCTACTACTGACTGAAATACACCTGGATGCCCAAAGGAGATTACAAAAAACTCTGAGCAATCTCCCTCTCTTCCACTGCTAGTCTTGCCTTGCTACAGGAAGAAGTTCTTGAATTAAATTTCTACGCTCTGCACTATGAAAGGAGGTATGTATTTAATCAAACGATGTACAAGGAAGGGAGAAAGAAAAAATACTTCAGCAACACAAGACAAAGTTACAGAAAGTATTTCCAATTTATTCACAAGAAAAATCCAAGTACCAATAACAGGAAGCCTGAATTGGAGGAAAATGCTGGCTATCCATGTTAAATTAAGAGATGTATTGTTAAATAAAAGCAGCTATGTTGACATCCACAGCTAAAAAGATGCCTCAAGCTATCATCTGGAAAAACACTATGTCACTGCATGGCACGTGGCTTCCTTCCCATATCCTTTGTTCAGTTATTTGTTTCATAATAACTATTTGAAGCTTTAGGAAAAAACCAAAAGAGCCTGTATATGACAATAGGAAAAAAAACTGTTCATGCATCTTGATCTGTAAATTACTGCTTAAAGGGAAAAAAGTTATATGCCAAAGTCAACTCAATTCACTTCAACTCAATCAAATCCTCCTAAATCAGATTTTTTCAGTGATACAGGATTAGTTAATCTTTATTCTGTTTCTAAACAACACAAGCACATTGTTTAATGCCTATTTCACACATAATCAACAAAGAGAACTTCTCAAGAAACAGGTTGATTAAACACTCACTTTTCAAGCAAAGAGTTAAAGCCCATATCTGAACAATATAGAGCTTTGAGTGCAGCTTGAGTAGGAACCACAGCTCAGTACTGAAAGCTTCCCATTCATATCACACCTGTATTTTCTTCATAACAAGTGCATATGTAGGCAGATGGGTTGCGCTGTTTCCAACAGTTGCCCTGTCATTTTAAAGATTTCCATAAACAGCATGCAGATGTAAATAACGCTGGTTGACTTTCCTATTTTACTTCCCTCCTTCCTGGTTGGCAGACACTACTTCTGCAGAGTCAAAAGCAAGACCCCTCAGACAAGACTTGCTCTTCTCTTTCAAACAGGGCTGGGGAGTGAAGAAACTTTTTAAGAATACCTTGTTAATTCCATAGATGTGTGAAGAGGGCTTGACTTGACCCATCCAAATCTGAAAGCCAGGGCCTGAAAAAAACACCCTGCCTCCTCAGTGACACAGTGACCTCAACAAATACCAGGTAAGACAACATACACCAATATTTAAGGTAAGGCAAAACTAGCAGCCAGCTGCTATTTCAGACAGAAAATAAGAGTCACTGTTCTAACACTCTTGTATTGGGTTTGCATGGCCAGGTTTTGGTAGCAGAGGAGACTGAAAGAGTGGCTTCTGTGAGAAGCTGCCAGACACCTTCCCCATGTCTGGCAGAGCCAATGACAGCCAGACCGGCGGCTGGCCAAGACCAAGCCAGTCTAAGATGGCAGTAGTGTCCCATGATAACATATTTCAGAAGGAAAAGAAATGATAGTGAAAAAATAATTTGGCTCAAAGAAGAGAGGAGTGAGAATATGTGAGAGGAACACGATGCAAACACCAAGGTCAGTGGAGAAGGAGAGGGAGGAGGTGCTCCAGGCACTGGAGCAGAGATTCCCCTGCACTCTGTGGGGATGCAGAGATTCACTGGCAGCCCATGGAGGAGACTCACACCTGAGCAGGTGGAAGCCCAAAAGATGGTGTGACCCTGCTGGAAGTCTGTGCTGGAGCTGGCTCCTGGTAAGGACCCACAGACCCATGGAGAGAGGAGTCCATGCTGGAGCAGGTTTCCTGGTAGAACTTGTGACCCCCCAGTGGGGGATCCACACTGGACCAGGCTGTGCCTGAAGGACTGCGCCCTGTGGAAGAGTGACCCAGGCTGGAGCAGAACTTAAGTCCATGGGAAGGATTCATACTGGAGAGGTTCCTGGAGAACTGTCTACCATGGGAGGAATCCCACGCTTGAGCAGGGGAAAGACTCTCCCTGAGCACCATCAGGAACAACCTGTGATGAACTGATCATAGCCACCATTCTCCATCTCCCTTTGCCAATGTGGGGGAGGAGGTTGACTCTGGGAAGGATGGAGGAGTGGGGAAAAGGTGCCTTTAAGCTTTGTTTTTCGTCTCATTACTCTGCTCTAATTCTGAATGGTAATAAATTCAATTAATATCCCCAAGTCAACTTTGTTTTGTCCGTGACACTATTTGGTGAGTGATCTCTTTCTAGCCTTATTTCAACTCATGAACCTTTTGTTTTGTTTTTTTTCCCTGTCCAGTGGTGGCAGGCAGTGATAGAGTGGCTTTCATGGGCGCCTGGCATGCAGACAGGGTCAAACCACCATAAATTCCTCTGAAGTTTAGCCCTAGCAGTTTTTAAGAGGGAGTCGGCAGAAGAGCAGGTTACATGTCTGAAGCTGCTTTTTATGAAGAAAACTCATGTGCATGTGGTGTGATTAGAGAGGCTGAAGAAAACAGTCCAACATACTACTACATTTTCCAAGAGGAAACGCACTGAACTTTGAGACGGTACGTAATTCAGGAAGAAGAGTAATAGAATGGGTATTGAAAGAATTTCCTGCCAAAGCACAAATATTATCAATATGTAAATCTTCACAGGAGGCACTTAATGCTTTTGATATTAAATACTCTGCCTATGCAAGTCTCTTCCTATTGCTCAATCCTCTTCAAAACTATTGTGAAGCTTTCCAGATGAAGCGATTATGTCAAGAATCCTCTGCCTAGATGGCACTTCTCATGTGCATCCAAGTCTCATAAATTTCATTACAAGTTCACTTAGAAACTTCTCATGGTTTTCAATAAAGCCAGTTTTAAGCTCAGAAAGACTCCTCTAAGCACTTGTTATTTGTTAAACCACAACTCTGTTCATTAGTGTTCTACTCTGTCAGCAGCAACACCCACCTCCATCATTCACAAACGTAACTTGACTGTTGCCTGTAATTCCCATGTTTCTTCCACCATAAATTCCAAAAATTCAGCTACTTCTACAACCCATGTAAGCCATACCCTGAGCAACTAACTTGGCCCTGAATTAAATTTGCAATTATTTTAAGTTAAATGCTGTATTTGTTGAATTTTCTTTTTCTGAGTTCACTACAAGCTTTTCAGTGTCACTTAGATCTGCCCTCCTCCCCTCATCTTCCCATGTGACCTCTGCCCACATCATCTAAATTCCACTTTGATGCCACTGATCTTGAATCAGACTGTAAATTCTTTTTGGGAGACCTCATACCTTACTATGAAGAAGAAATGTGCAAGATGATGTCCCAGTGCTAATCCTAAGAGGACCTTCAAGCAATCCTGAAATTAATTTGTATACTGGTCCTGTTCAATATAATTTGAACCTGACCAGTGTACAAATCTTCACTGAATGCTATTTGCCAAACAGATCAGTGAAGTTTCTCAAATATAAAATATGGGGATTTTGACATTGCAGATACTATAGGTTTTACCCACCTATATGACAATAATGTTTTGTAAGAACTATAACCAGGACAGTAACTCCCTTACAAAAAAAAGTCACAAAGTCCAGGAAGTCTTATGGTATCTGTCTCTTATGTGAAATGTAAAGGGACAGAGTAATGTTTAGATTATCTCCTCTCATACTTTTATACAAAGCTGCAGACAAACATATTTGAGAAAAAAGGATACTGATAATAAGAAAAAAACAATTAACAACACAACTCACTTTACCAAGACCATCGATATTTAATGCATGTACCAAGCAGATGCATATCTTCTATAGGTTCTCTCAAGAAGGAATTCACTAGTGCTTTTATTATCAACTTTAATCACTTATGTGCTACAACCTCACTGCTCTTTTTCTGGCATGATAGGAATCACCCTTAAGTAGTGTACCAATCACATAAATCGTTCTCTATCTCTTAGAGCCGTTATTTTAGCAACAGGGTTCACCCACACATATAATTAATTGGCAGGACTGGAATCTTGAAATTGCCTCAACTGACTTCTAGAAAACTATGAAAAGTATGAATCAACTTTTAGCACTTCCTCTTTTTTTTTTTTTTCTTGCAAGGGAGGGTGAAGGGGAAGATCATGGAACCTCAGACAGCTGAGATGCTATGATACATCAGAAGTAAACCCAGACACATGAAATTTCCCTGACCTCCCTATAATTTTTCAGAGTTAGGCCTCTTCCAGGAAAATTGAATTTATAATACTTCCCCTATCCCCCCTCCCCCCCCCAATGTTTTGTTTACTGGTGAATTTCTAGTTTCCAGAAGTCCTTTAAGTGATTATTTCCTACACAGCTTAGCATTTCAAATTCTAAATGAACCATCAGAGAGATGATAAAGATGTGAAATAATCTTGCGAAAACTTTCTAACGGAGTGTAAAATCAAAGCCAAGCAATCTGTACAAACAAGCAACTCTGAAAACTTAGAACTGAGTCTGCAGTTAAAAATAAAACCTGATTCCATTTTTGATTCTTCCTAACAGAGACTGGATGATTTATAGATATTAAGACACAGACATCAGAAGAAAGATTAAGCAGTATGTAGAAAAGCCTGGCCTAATTCGTATGCTTGTGATAGATGAAATAAGAGTTTTAAACAGACAGCTATGTTTTAGGTGTCAAACATTTCTTGACGTCTGTGGCAGTTGGCAGCTGCAAACATCCGACTGAAAGCCCCATCTGCTGCTTCACAGCTTCCAGTCGAGGATGTTTACAGTCGCTCACTGTCAACAGCAATACACATTCCTTGGCTGTTTATTTTATATTATTAACATGCAGAAGCCTCCAAGCAGGTTAGTAAAGATCTACTACAACTTCTGTTGCTGTGTTGCTGCCCACAGATGTACACTGGACTATGTTTATAGTATTTACTAATGAAATCAAGTATAACTTCCAGAGGAACATTTGCAAACAGCCAGGCATATTTTCTATTCAAGCATTATACGTCTAATATTATGCTGCCTGTTTTATACCCAGTAAGAATTAAAGACGTACAAAAAGAGCAACTTGATTCCACTGTTGTGTTTGTTTTTGTTCTCCAAGAGACTTGACCAATCCGGTCACATTCATATAAAAACCGCACTACTCTACAACAAAGTTCACTTATCAGCACAGAAACTAAAGATAGTAACTGGCACAAAAATAGAACCAAACCCTTTCTAAGGGTATTATTTCGCTAAAGTGTCTGGGATGGCTTCCTTCCCCTCAGAAAAGTGGGTGCAAGGAAATTATATAATATTACAAGTTAGCTTATACAATATTTGCTTCTAAATAAAACCATGGAAAAAAAACCAAAACTCATCCAGCCCACAGGGACAGTGGGGAAGAAGGAAGAAGTTGTATAGCAAGCTCTGCTAAGGCTTCAATAAAGTTAAAGATTCCTACAAATTGTCTGAGCTAACCAGTTGCTGCTACACTTCACATGAAGTTGGCAGAATGGTATTTCTCACCAAATGAAAAAGCCAAAAAGATTTGGCATAACAGCGTCTCAGTTGTACAGTTCTGCTGTTTGTTTTTTTTCTATCTCCCACTTCCTTATTAAGTTAATGATGGGGAAAATTAAAGATTAATCACTCAACTATTTTTCTGAAGTCATATGAAACCACAGCAGGCAAGCAGAGCGATTATATCACTCTAATTAGAAGGTGTTTTTCCTTGAAACTTTTTTACCCCCAAATGAAATTACCACACTGTAAACTGAGTAAGTTATGAAAAGATTGCAGTTGGAACGCAGAAGCCTGTGGCGTATTTACTCAAACTGATAAGTGTGAAGGATCTCTATAAATCACTTTCAAAACTCAGGGTTATATTTTCTATACTAAGGTTAAGAAAATTACTCTTTCAGGCAGCAGGTGAAAACAAGCAGAATTATGCTAGGGCCTTTCCCTTTATTCAATATAAACTTTGAGCTACTAAAGCTTCCTAGGCAATCACATTTTCTCAATGAGTCAAGTCACTAAGGAAACAAAGCAAACTTTATCAGTGCTGCACAACTCTACATTCCAGGAATTCCTAGCACTTGGCATCTCTATACCACATCAGAGCCACAGGATCACTCACCCTCTCCTTAGAAGACAGCAATCATAACAAGCTATGAAACTCTCAGTAAGGTCCCCAACCTTACACAAAGTTGGCAATATCAGGAGGTAATGGCCTTTCCCTATGTGAGATCTACTGAAGAACAGGAGAAAATATATTTACTATAACAATATGATGGAAAGAAAGGAAAAGAGTTCCTCTCTTAACCAGTCCCATCTTACTTAGCAAAAGCCAGCTAAGGAATACAATTAAATCACCTCGTAAAACAATATGCATTGATAGTAACAAAAACTAAAACAAAACAAAATTTAAAAAAGAAAAAACCAAAACAAAAAAAACCTCAAATGCAAAATACTGATTGCAGAATAGAATTATTTCAGCCTAATTACTTCTACTTATCACACTAAAATTATAATTTCATTTGTAAATATACTGGCCTAATATCCACACCTTAAAGGGGGAAAACGTAGGAAGGCTATAAAATGGAATTAATTAGATTAAGTAAATTATATCAGCAACCATATGCAATCTTACTCCATATATGGCAACCTTTCCATTTTAAAAACACAAACAGATTACACCTGTATCAAAGTCAAAAGGAGGGCAACCTAAAACTGTGAGGCACACAGTATGGACTGTTATGCAGGAGAAGGCAAAGAGTTGTCTTTACCACTCTGATATTTAATTTGTAAAGTATTCTTACAGAGGTGTTTAGTAAGAAAGTGCTCAAGATTCAAACAGCAATTAACAGGACTTGATACACGCTGATCTTGATAAGGTGAAACATATCTGAACAGGTAAAATACAGGCAAGACAAAAGGAACAACATTTGAATATTTCAATATCTTCATGAATTTCTAGCTCATGTCCCAGAAGGAGAAAGGGGCAAACTGGTAGCACTTAAGCACTGTTCTCTAAATAGAAAAGCTTTCCACTGCTTTTCCCTCATTCCCCTGAAATTTCTAAGTCAGATGAATGGATTTTTGGTGACAAAGAAATAACTACAAAAACAAACAAACAAACAAAGCAACTAAACCATAACTTGCCAAGTGCTCCTAGAATTCAAAAACAGAGCCTGTACCTTTTCTGTTACCTTCCATATAGACAAGGTGATAGGGTAACTCAGGCAGGTAAATTAGTTTTTAATCATATCAGATTAACAGTGGAATATCAACAGATGAAAATGCAAATTAAAAGCTACATAGAATCTGCAAAAGTTTCACTCATGGCAATTATTTCCTAAGTTGCTTTATAGTTTCAATTTTCAAATTTGCTTGTCAAAAACTTTAAGATCATCATTAAATATGGGAAAATATTATTCCTCCTCTTCCTGTCACTGACAGCACAGGAAGATTAAGCACACATTACTTATATGAACTCAAGTTCACAGCTGTTATGATACAGCATGAGTATCTCCAACTGTTGCAGATGAATCCAATTCTCTCAACTGCATCTGAGCTCTAAAATGCCTGAAGCAGCAGGCTCCCCCTGCACTAAGAAGGCAGTTGCAGACAAGCAGTTGAAATTAAGCACCAAATGAGACACAAACAGCCAAACATTTGGGAATGAGATGTCAAAGCTCTTGGTAAAATCATGAGCATGTAGTGCCTAGTTTTCTTAAGCCTCTTCTCAAAATTCTCTCCTCAATGTCTAATCTTTAAAGACTTTAATCAGCTTCTAATCCACCCAAGTGAATGAATACTACAGTGTACCTCATTAGGAATATATCTGGCAAAAAAAGCCCAAGAACTTACTTCTTGGATATCAGCTGATCCTACTTCAGTCCCCTTCATAAGAGGTACCCACACATCCGGGAAGAATTACATTCTTCGTCCGCCAAAGTCTGCTCCTCAGATTTCCAGGAATCTGTATCACATACATGAACAGAAGTTATTGTAATTCCAGAAGTTCAGCAGTTCAGATTGCATAGCTCTTATTATTAGGACTGTCTGCAAGAAGTCAAATAGCTTCTAACAATCATTAGTACAACTGTGTCCTTTTCTGGTACCGTCATTTAAAACCTGGAATGTGTTTAAAGTGACACATTACTGCTGAATGCAGCTGTCTCTCAATTCATGTAGATAAAGGTTACCTGCTAAGGCAGTATAAGTATTCAGAAACAACACTGAAGAATTTAAATTTCCCACCAGAGGTAGGTATAATGACTTCTCATTTATTATATTAAGAAATGTACAGATTACACAACCAAAACCAACCACATAATCTCAGACTTAACAAGATTTCAGAAAAGCACAATCCCTACAGCCTTTAAGATGGAGAAGAATATATTCACTCAATCATTCTAGAGGAAGAAGGACATAGAGAACTCCCTGAAGATGGATGAGCAAACAGATACACAAGACAGAACCACAATATTAGGCAAAACCCAAAGAAACAGAGATTGAGAAGAGCATAGAAAAAACAAAATAAAGAAAACCAAAGTATACAAACCTAAAGCAGAGGGAGAATACACACATGACAGTTCTGAAATCTAAGTTAGGAGCACACAACAAAAGCAAAAGAAGTGCAGGACATATTCACTGAAATGTATATATGCAAAACATATTATTTATCCATTTGCATTCCTGACACCTGTACTTGAACCTATTCTGGATGTGCCACATGAAACAAGGTGCCTGTGATAAACACATCTCCCCCAACCAGCTGCAGCAACAAGAGAAGGCTAAAGAGGAGTATGAGCACTATTTATGCTCTGCTATAGCATCAGTGAACAATACAGTGTTGTTTACTCTTCTCCATTTCAGTGTCATGAGGGAATCACTGTGAAGCCTGCAAACTTTAAGTACTGGCCACAAAAGGAAGATGCAACACGTTTGACTGTTCTTTGGCATCAGCTGGCATTAGTGGGCTACACCCAGGTGGTTCAAAGCATTTCTCCCTCCTTGCTGGCAGAGCCAAGTGCCGTGCCAGCTGCTGTTCCACGAGCATGCAGCATCCGGCCTGAAACTGCGCCTAACTACGCACTGCTGGGTCACCTCCCAGGGCAGAGCCACCAAGTTTGTGGCTTCCCATGTCAGATAAATACAAAGACCACGTACTGGGTTAGCAAAAGAATAAAGAGCATATATTAGACCAGAAAACAGTCTCCAATGGTAGTAACTTCTTATAGCTTTATGGGAGAAGCATTGTCCAAGGGAGTAGAACGTAACAGATCCCAAGCTTAGCAGAGAACGTTTACTTAGCTTTAACAGTGTGAACAAAATACCTGCAGCATTTACAACTCATTCAGCTGCACTGTTCATTTCAGAGGCAAAACACAGCTGGAGTGATAAGCCTCTGGCACAGGGGACACATTACAGTTAGAGCACATACCTGAGATCCCTGCACACAGCAGCAGACATATGTTGGGCTGACAAGAACTATGTTCAAACACAAAATTCTGCCCCAACACCTTCCAAGAACTTCTAGAACACTTTCATCCTGTATTTTGCAAACTGTTTCCTAACTCACATTTCTTATTTCCTTTATTTGGGACATGTAGTTTGTGCTGAAGTCACACCCCTATTTTTCTCAAGAGTACAGCAGGGGCTTTAACTCCAATCCAGCCCAGTGACTCACATCTCATAAGTTTACCCTCATATTTCCAACTTCAGGGTCAGTTTGATAATGCAGGAATCATTTCTGCTTGCCTATAGGTGGGACACTGCACCCATCCCAGACACCCTGCAAACACAGGGAAGGCCATTTTTTACTTCTCATCCCTTCTTTCCTCATTTAGAACTCAAACACAAAACTGGGACATAAAGACTCTCAAAATAATTAGAACAATCATAATGTTAAAATGTTTATCCTTCATCTCCCTAGATCTCCTAGATTAAAACAAATACAGACTCTGACCACAACACTATTGCAATTTAATGCGCTCCACAGTGAACTGTCCAAGCCCCAGATGTTGCAGAAGAGTCTGCAAGGCTTCAGCTTACACATCCTTACCCACAAGTTGTGCAATGCATTGATTACTCTTGTCCCAAAGGTACTTGAACATTACCAGAAATTAGTTCTAGATGAAAGAGAGCTACTGGATACTACATGAAGCAAAACATGCACTAAGTGTGCAGAAAGCAACTTTATTAAGAACACCATGAAAAATATAACAGCAACATTTAAAGAACAAAACTAGAGTTCATGTGCAGCAAATGCACTAAACTTTGCACACATACCAACTGGGGCAATACACCTACTCAAGTTCCATTCTTCATTTACTTCCAACAGCCTCCCCTTTTCTTGGGTGTGACCAGGCTTACGAAACGAGGGAACAGAATGAGGCTGAACATCTGTAGTTAAACACTTGCTTGTTCCCACAGTTTGATATTAAACATTCTGACCTATCAGATAAAATGCTGACATCATACTGACAGGACCATGAACCTGAATCTTGTTAATCTTTCTCCTCATCACCGTGAAAAGGTCTTTCCTCACAACTTTTCAGAAGCAGAAGTTACAAGAGACTAATAAGCACATGACAAAAAAAAAAATGCCCACCAAGTTAAAAGAGAGGCACAATTCAGTCCTACAAAGCAAGGAGAAAGCATTAGACTGACCAGTGAAGCAAGAGAAGAGAGGGCTTATCAGCATAAATGCCCTAGCTAAGACACTGGAGAAGCTCCAAAGTGCTCAAAAAACTACTACACAGCAATCAACGCTGACGTGCCAAAGAATGCACACACTACGAAGTTCTGCAAGAGGAGAAGGCAATGACCCTTTCTGGAACAGCTGAAATAGAGCTGCATGTGAGAAATGACTGGTGGGAGGAGGGCACAAAGTGAGAAGAAACCCCTACTGATTAACTTCAGGCATTGGGAACTCAGAATAATCCTTCTTCCTCACCTTCACCCCAAAGTTTCCAGTATAAGTCACAAAGAGTTACTCTCAGTGCTGCCCCCACACAGCTTTCCATAGATGCAAACAGCTTGTACTGGCTGCATTTTACCCCCGACAGCAGACATAACTGCCCAGAGATTACAGAAAAGGAAGAGAAAAAGAAACAGGACATATATGAAACCTTTTTCTATTAAAAAAATCCCCACTTTTCTGATGGTCAATAGTGAGGAAAATCCCTGGTAGATAAATATAGATTTAGTAGTCAGCTAAAAATTAGAGCTATGAGTACATCTCTTGACAGCTCTAAGAACAGCTCTCAGTTGCTTAGACTCAGAGAAAGTTTATAATCAACTTGCTGCAAAAGCTTTAATTTAGAACATGTGTCACTAAGGAAAAACACTGAAGCAAGACCTGACTTTATTTTTCAAATGTCTTAACAACTAATCCCCTGGGGATTATGTCAGGCATGTCACATTAGGATGGCTTGGGCTCACCTTGACCAGTGAGTATGTTATAATGCAACTGAACCTGTCTATGTATGCACTCTAAAACATGCTTCTAAAATTGCAAATGGTTACAGAGGAAAAGCATCTGTGGATCTAACACTGATCAAGAACATATTATCATGTGTTTTATTCAACATGAAGTGTCATAGACAGAAGCAGTCTTACAGAATAATATAAAACTAATTTTCTACATACCTCAATATAAAAGAGAAGGGGAAACTTTCCTGCACAAAAATCAATTTGCTGTGGTAGGTTGCTATTGTAAAAGATATATTTACACAGTACAAGTTTTTGGTGCAAAGGATTACATATGCAAATGGTTGAGTTAATAAACTGGAGTTGGGAATGAGCTTTTCCTGTTCCTGTTAATTTATGGCCCAGTGCTACATTCCTTTCACGCAATGCCATAATCTTCAGAGAATGACTTCACATTATCCTCCTCAGAGTAATCTAGGAATGCAGATAGAAAGAACATCAACCACCACCTTCATAGCTCTCTCCCTCTTAACTCTCAAGGGTTTAGGTGCCTGATAAAGTTTTAGATATTATTAAAATTTAAACATCCGTTCTTGGCTGCTGCTACCCTCCGAGCACACAGCTTCCTGCCAGTGGGTACTTGTACCAACGCTGAAGCCTTCACAACACTGATTGAACTAATACTGCACGTCCAAACCACCACGTGGCTCTCAAATCCCCTGCTCACCCTGCTGCTCCTCAACTGCTGAAGTGCAAGAATGTGAAACTTCCAGATCTGTCCTTTATCCCAACAATAAAATAAGGAGTTTGGGAAGAACTAGTTGCACCAGAAGCCTTTCTGTACAATACAAACACTAGGACAAGAATTCAGGTTTAAATCCCCCTTTAGGCCTGTCTCAGCCACAACTCAAAACCTGGCTTTCACTCCCCCACTTGAATGCCTGTGCCCGTGTGGTGATGCCATCCATGCTGTGACCACTGCTCTCAACAGGAGAAGCTCAGTCCAGAAGCTTCTGCCACCCAGAAGAGCCACCACATTCAAATCACTCCCACAAATCAGTAAGATGACCCCTTTAGAAAAGGGGACCCTGCTCCAGCATCATTCCAGGGCAGTGTTTGCAACTGCAAATAACAAATGGATTGACACTTTCACCTAGCTAGACCCTTAAGACTTAAGCCTCTATAAAAGCTAAGCTGAAGAGCAGATCTCTCTCTACATGTCCTGCTGGTCCCTGAGGTGACAGAGGACACCTTGCATGGCCTTTTCCTGCAAGTCCCACAGACACAGTGGGTGCCAACTCTGGGCTATGGGCATCAGGGCAGCTGCAGGTCAGGCATCTGCACACTTCAGCCCTTAAGCTACCCTGGATATTTTTCTCCTCCTTTTGTCAACTGTACAGAAAGTACAGACATTCCCTTGGCACATTTATCTTCACTCAGCTTTCCAAAGAATCAGTAAAATGAATCACGTGTGGTACTTGTATGTATTCTACTAAAATAAACAAAACCCAACCACAGGATCACTTTTTAGTATTCAAAGCGCTTGTGTGCTAGTGGACACAGCCCTGACAAAAATACTTGCTCAGATGACAACCTCTCCCTCTGTGGGCTTTAACAGCTCCTACCAACCCAAGGTCAGGGCAGCTATGTGGCTCTAAATGCACCTTGAACATCACATCTGTGTTCACAGTTCAGGGAAGGGGATTCTAGTACAAAAGCAGCATTGACAAAATAGCTTAGGAAACTACAAGAGCCATGCCAGGTCTCTAACTTTGTAAGTAGATTTATGACTAAGAGCTATTAATTAGTTTTCAATAGTAACAGCAAAGAGCTAATGATGTATTAGGAATCACTGACACTGCATTTAACATTTAGTATTTCCCTCACTTCTCACAAGGCAATGGACAGACTTACAAATTCATTATATAACACAAGAGGTGTCAACACACAAGAACTATTAGCCTCATTGGGAAATCTATCCAGAAATTCAACCCAGTGAAAATTAATATTTACCCACATCTTTTGACAGTGACCTCATAAGTAATGCTTCCATGCCCTGTATCTGTATGAGTCTGAGATACAACAAAGCTATGGACAACAGCCATAAAAAGGTAGCATGCATATTAACATGGGTATATTAGGTTTGACTTCCAGATCCAAGTTTTTGAGGGGGAGAGGGAAGTTATCTTCTGCAATCAACCTTTTTAAACTCAGCCTTCTCCATTCAAACAGCTGGCTTATAGAAGAGCTTAAAACACAAAAAGCAAAGTGACCTATTGTGTTTTGACTCAAAGCAGATACAGATGAAGTAACCTTCAAGGTTACCTTGCCCTATGTGCGGCCTCAGGAAGGAAAAAACCACAGTTTCAGCAAAGGAATTTCTTGCCTGGCTGGAGGCCACACCCGCCACAACAACTGATGGCAGGAAAGCATTTGGATTCACAACTTTACCCGCAGCACCCAGCCGGAGGCAAAGCAAAACTTTCTCATTTTCAGAGAAGAAAAGAAACTCTTGCTCAATAAGTAGCAATTATGCTGCAGAATTTATATGCTGAGCACGGCTGAATGTACGAGCACCAGATCAGTCAACCATAGCTTTAGTGCTTTGAGTATGATTAACAGAATGAACTTTCAAAGGTCAATTAAATGTCAACACATTTTAAAGAGATATTCTTCTTAAGCTGGGGCAATGTGTAACAGTACCTTCCAGAGCTTCTGTGCACTTTCACCTTAAAATTTTACCCATCTTATACTTACATGTGGAGATATGATAACTAATTAACCTTTGATAGAAAATAATGGCTATTTATGCTCCTGGCATTTCTATCACTAAACTGTCTTCATTACTTGTGTCTAAGTAAGTACACAGAGGCACTTGCCTCAAAACTTCATGTCAATTGTTCAGGGTGTGAGCAAAGTCAGAAAGAGCAAGAACAGTTTGAAAGTCTAATAACTTACTAAATGAAAATGAGAAGAGGCTTTTGATATGCAATTGAGCTGCCTCGATGTGAATCTGGGGGAGGATGGGGGGGACGGGACCGTAACTGAATTAATTATGAAGGCATTAATCATGACTTTAGGCAGCCCAGTGATTTATCTCTTTATCTCTACACATTTCTGAAAATTCAAACTTCAGCTGACTAGCTCAAGACATCTTAAAACACACGCCGAAAAGCTGAACGCTTAGTACGATTCTTTTAAATTACCCCTCAAACCGGATGCTCAAATCATTAGTTAGTTTAAAAGTTTTTTTTAAAAAAGAAAAAAACAACAAAGTCTCCATCTAAGTACAAACTAAAAGAATCAAAATCCCGACCAAGGCCTCTCAACAGTACCATAATCATTCTGACATGAGCAATATTTATTCAAGACCAGAGCTAAAGAATAATTTGAGAGTTGAGAAAAACCAGCAGAGAGCCGCACTCTGTGCAGACGCCAGGAGAAAAATGGGCTGGAGAGTTTTCTTTTCACCAGGGCAGCGGTCCCGGCACCTCTCCACAGGTAGGGCTGTAACTCCACGCAATTTCGGATGAGTTTGTTCGGAGGTTCCCGCTCCGGCCCCGACAGTCCCGCCAGGTTTTGGGCCAGGTGCCGCGGGGTAGCGCACGGCGACAGCTCTCCCCCGACAGGGAGACAACCAGGGCGGACAGCCCTCCAAGTTCCTAAAAAGTTTCCAGAGGCGGGGGCTGCCTGAGCCCCACGGGCTCCGCGGGGCCCGCCGGGCACGGCCGCCCGTCCCGCCGCACCTGCGGCCCCGGCCGGAGCGCCGGCAGCTGCGGGCGGAGCGGGAGCGCGGCCCGGCCCGCAGGTGTCCCGGGACCCCCGGCCGCTCCTTACCTGGACGGATCCCGCCCAACTTTCCCACTCTGGGCGAAACTTGCGGCAGACAGCGGACCCGCTCCCGACGGCCACCTCCAATCCAGTCCAGTTCAGCCCGTCCCATCCCGTTCCGCCCCAGCCCCCCGCCAGCCCGGCCACAAGGGCGGGGAAAGGGGGCGGAGGGAAGCGAACCCGCCCCGCGGCGGGCATTGTACGCCCCCGGAGCGCCCTTCCCAGCGGTTAAGGCGGCGTAAGCTCCTCCTCCCCTCGCCATGTTCTTTGTTTCTCCGGCTTTTCCCGGCCGTTCCCGGTGACGCCGCGGCCGCCCCGGCGGGGCCGGCGGAGCGGAGCGGGGCCGCCCCGGCCGCAGGTGACCGAGCGGCCGCCCCCGCCCCAGCGCCGCCCCCCCGCCGGAGGGGATCCCGGCCCGCTCCGCCAATCGGCTCGGGGCAGGGGGCGCCTCGGCCAATGGGGCGCCGGGGAGCGCGGAGAGTCCCGCGCGGAGCCAATGGGGCGGCGCAGCGGTCGGGCCCGCCTCCCCCGCGCGGCGCGGGGCGGCCGGCGGGGGCAGCGCGCGGGGCTCGGACTGGGCTGCGCGGCCGTGAGGGCCCCGGCGGCTCGGCTCGGTACCGCTCGGCTCGGCTCGGCACGGCTCGGTACCGCACGGCACGGCTCGGTACCGCACGGCACGGCTCGGCACCGCACGGCACGGCTCGGCTCGGCTCGGCACGGCTCGGCTCGGCTCGGTACCGCTCGGCACGGCACGGCTCGGCTCGGCACAGCTCGGTACCGCACGGCACGGCCCGGCACGGCTCGGTACGCCACGGCGGGGCACGGCACGGCTCGGCACGGCCTGTCCTGTCCTGTCCCGCCTCGCCTGCCTGCCCGCAGGCTGGTTCGGAGCGGCGGCAGGGGTGGAAGGGAAAAAGGACTTGGGAAGAAGCTGAGTGACGTCCCCAGCTGGGGGTCCGGAAAGAGGAGATGGTGGATACCAAAAGCCTCCCTTGAGTTGTCCTTACGTCAGCTTTGGATTGTAGGGAACACCAAGTCCTTTATATACTCAAGAAGGGAGCAGAAGAATTCGTAATGATAACTCAGAGGTGAAAACCGCCACCTTGGGCTCTCAGTGTCTCACCAAGGTTGTCGCGGAATTACCGCGGTTTGAGATCACCCAGTCCGGCCGTCCCCATCTGGTACTGCCGCTGTAACCCTAAACCACACACCCTAACCATGAACCACAGCACCCTATCCCTAAATCATGCACCCTAACCCTAAACCACACACCCTAGCCCTAAACCACAGCACCCAGCGGCACAACCAGGCGCTTCTTGAGCACCTCAAGGGATGGAGACTCCATTCCCTGAGCAGCTATTCCAGTGCCTGACAACCCTAACAGTGAAAAATCTTTTTCTATTATCTAATCTGAATCTCCCCTGTCTCACCTTACAGCCACTTCCTCCAGTCTTCTCACTATGTTAGACTCATTTGGTGACCCACAAGTATGCACCTCTCGGTCCTAACCTCTAAGTCACAATTATGCACCTCAAAACTGGATATGTGTATTGTTTATTTTAAAAATACATATTCTTGTTGCTTGGTGCTTGAACGTCTGTCATTATTCCAGTCCTTAAGTTCAGGGAAACCCTTTTTCAGGCTATTCTGATCTTTGTCCTGGCTGTTCTTCCCAGCCACACCATCAAGAAATGTCACTGGTATAGTCCATAATTTAGGGCACGGATGGACTTTTTACACTTTAGATAGGTGTGATGCCTGCTCCTTCTGGAGCTTATTTCTGTGAGATAGCATTTCCTCTGTGGCATCTCTTATTTAACCATTTAACTATTTAACTTCTTACCCATGCTGCAGCATGTCACCAACCTCTGTGACAGCGTTCTTTGAAATCATGTACCAATTGCTGACTGAGGTCTGGCCATGCTGAATCTCCTGCCTTCTCCTTATTCAGGAACCTTCCTCTGCTCACAGAGGGTTCTGGCTTTGCTTCACAAAACATTCCTGTGGTAAAGTCCTGTTGCATTTTATCCCACTTTCCACTTGCACCTATTTAATTGTATTCTCCTTACTTATTTGCTCTCAATCCTTGGTGACTAATGGCAGCAGACAAGGAGTCTGCTGCAGTTGTTGGTGCTGATCATGAGTGCTGGCAGTAAAAGCTCACTGGTGGGTACCCCATGTGGGCTTCTCCCTCTTGCCCTTTGATTGCCATGTAGGAGTCCCACGCCATAGCTATGACAGTAATAGGGGCTAATTCCTGCTTGTATGCCAGACACTGTGTCTTGTGGCCATTGAAGACTCATCAATATCATGATTAACAAAAATAGATTTGTGTAATTTGGATTTTTCTCCTGTACATGGCATGTAGGTCCTGCTTTCTCAGCCTTCAGTCTCGAGAGATGAACATCAGTGTGCAAGCTCCCCTTCTGTGCATCTCAAAACAGAGCCCGGGCTTAGATTTTGTTTTTTGGGTTTTTTTGCTGCATTTCTGTTTCTCAATTAAGATCTGACCTATTGGTCTGATTTGGTATTTTTCTGGTGTCTGTAGATTTTAGCACAGAGGTTCAGGTGTTGTTATTGTTTACAAGGCTTGCATTTCCATCAGAGCCAGGGACAGAGCCTTGCCGTGCCATTCTGTTACATATATCTCATCAGGGGTAAACCTGCCCCCAACAACCCACAGCTCAAGTTGGACAAGGTGTAAGGGATGCTGAAGGACCAATGACATCTAGTATTTTTACTGGAATAGTTACCTCAGGATTAAACCAAATCTCAGCAGTGGAACAGGGCAAATACTTTGGAATCACTCATATCCACAGCACACAAATCCTTCCTGCAAAAGCCCAGCTTCACAAAATGTGGGTGAAGTAAGACACTGGTCACAGCAGAGACATAGTGATTTGCATTGCCTTTATGATCTACCTCTGACTGACCCAGGGCAATCAGCCATGTTCTTCATAAACAGTTTCAAATGTGAGAAAAGTTCTCCTAAGCCACTTTTACAGGGCAAGAGGGTTATATAAGTGTCATATCTCACTACTGCCTTGGACTAAGGGCAGGCATGGGCACTGCTGCTTGGCTGACATCTGGTGACCCCATCAGAGGTGAACTCTGACCAGCCTTTAACACCCAGATGGATCAATTAGAAGGCTAGGCTAGTCTTGCTGGGCTAACAGCCCTGAACATCACTGGTTTACACTTAAAGTAGGTTGGTAAACAAAATTCAGCCGTACATTTAAGATGTGCAGGCCCATATTTATTACCTTTTTCACTCACAGCTTATTGCAGTATCTGTGAGTGAAAGCTATTAGACCACCAAATGAAATGTTCTTTGAGATAAAAAAAAATTGTGTCTACTTTGTAAGGGCTTGTCTCTCACAAACATGGTAAGTCAATGGTGCTTTTGTAGTGATTAATGGAGAAGCCAATCAGAGTTCTTGGGGTGGAGGGGGTTGGGGTTTTTTAATTACCAAGATAACCACCTCATCAAATCCATTGCTCAAAGACAAAACAACTGTGTTTTACTAACTTTCATTGCTGTAGTGAGATGAAAAAGTGGTGACATGTTCTCCCCAGAGGTCATTGTAGATACAAATAAGGTTGAGGATCTGATATATACACACACAGACTGGTGGACAAAGCCCAGGGTTTATTGTACTGTAAGAGAAACTGAACAGAAGGGAAGGAGGAGATTAAACAAGGCATTTGGAAAGAAGAGGTACCTACCCTAACATGGCATCTGATTTGTAATGGAGCTGCTGAATAGGAGGCTGGAAGGAAGAAAAAGCACATTTAATTTTATTTTTTAATGAAGGACAAACACACTGCAACATTAGGGGCAAAACCAGTAATATCTTCTTGCCTCCTCTGATCCAAACACAAAAAATGTGCCTCACATACCTTTTGAGCCAGTATTCATGGTCTCACATATTATTTCCACCAGAAAACCAAGTCAAGGGTAGAGCTGGGAGCAGTAGTGACAAAGTTCTGCATCCTTAAGGAAGACCATACCTTTTCCAATATTTGTTCAGTACTTCTACAGTCTGTTTTCTATCAGAAGGACTGACTCCTCATGTCTCCCTCAGTCAACATACTCCACCCTTCCCTTGGAGCTCTGACTTGTCTCTACCTCTTATCTGGCTTTTCCCAGTCACAAACAAACACATTCTGACTGATGTTCTGTTTCTGTGTAGCATGGCCTATGTAATCTGAGGTTTTGAGTGAAATTAGTATTACACCATTTTTCTTACTCTAAAAATATTTGTACTAAAAAAGTGATGAAGCTAGGCACTCCTCCAAGAAACACATTTCAGCAGTACAAAATGATTTTCTGCATAGTCCAACTTTCAGAAGAGCTCTTGGTTTTATAATGTCTAGCACAAGAGGATCTGATGTGGGTTGGCTCATAGATACAACCATAATGAATCTGCCTAATGAATAATACTAAGACTGGGCAGTTCTGCCACTTCATTTCTGACTGCAACAATAAGTCAAAAAAAATACTGTTCCAAAATTCATTTTCTTCTTCATTGTAAGAAGGTTTTTCATCTGCCGGAGATGTAATGTGAATATATAACATTTGGATCTGAGAGGTTACATCTTTGCCCTCCACTATTGTCTTCAGTGCTGGAACACAGCAATGGATTTCTTTGAAAGCACAGCAGACAGCTTTTTAAAGTGGCCTCTGTGGCAAAGAGGACAGCGGCAGATGTCCAATTCAGTACTTCTGTCATGCACTTGGTGAGATACAATTAGGGAGAGGCATGTAGTCTTTAACCTTCAAAACACATGATCACAGTAACTGCAATATTGTCTTGCATCTGGATTTCAAAGTAAAATTAACACAGATTAGAAAGTACTTAAAAAATAATATTTTACAATTTAAACAAAGGTGATCTTTAGACTTCAGATCTCAGCTATAAAAGATATTAATCTGGACTGATAGGGTTCAATTTAGTGTCTCACAAAGATGCACGTGATATATATCCCTCCTATTACCAGTTACTTTCTTCTCTCTCCATAGTTATTAATACCACAGTTTACCTCAATCCAGCATAGTAGAAGAAGTATATGCTAACAAAAAATACCCGAGATCCCTAAGAAAATGACTAGATGTGATGTATTGACCATGACAGCATTTGCTTGTCATTTCTGGTGAACTTCATGGGACAATGCAAGAGTTAATTCCAGATAAATGCTGTGGTTGAAAGCATAAAAATAAAATAAATAAAATAAAATAAAATAAAATAAAATAAAATAAAATAAAATAAAATAAAATAAAATAAAATAAAATAAACTGGAGCCAATTTTCAAAAGATGTGGAAGCTCTATCTGTTTTCAAGCCTTGTTACCAAACCATTTGCAACTTATAGTTGAAACAACAAAACCCTAAAGAATAATGAGCAAATTGAAGTAGAGATATGTGCCACAGAGCTTCCATGCATGTGTTTGCTTCACAGTAGGTGGTGTCCCAGCTCTTCTTTTACCCTAACCTAGTAGCTTTGGAAGAGTGCAGGGATTTTTCCAGTAGCTGTTTTGAATTGTGTTCTGCTTCTATCTGATAGCATCACTCGCTGAAACCTTAGCCATGAAGTCAAAGTGAAGCCAGGCATGAGAAAAATCTTTAGTACTGAAGGCCAACAATACGGGCAACGTGACTTTGAATCTTTGTTTAAAGAACGAAGGGCCTGGTTTCGCCCTTCTGGTATCAAAGGAATTTTCTCCTTAAGCTGTCTTGCTAAAGACAACAGGACTATTTAGTTAGTTATCTGATATTAGCAAAAAGCAAAAAAATAAAAAGTCTAGTAGTTAGAGGCAAACAATTACAATTATAAATATTTCTAGCAAATGTCTTTGGAGACAAAAAAGCAGTTCTCCTGGTACGAGATATTACATAATTGTTTAAATTTAAAGCAATTTATATTTGTAATACTGTAAGAGAACAGTAAATGTCCATAGGTCTTTGCATCTTCCACCAGGAATAGACCAGAAATTATGAAATGTATAATTTCCTAACAAATTAAAATTTGGAGGAGGGGTAAATACCTCTAGAAACAAGAGAGGGGAGAACATGAAAAACTGTATTGGAGGAGTTATGTGTTACTCATTTTTGGACAATTCTGTGGTGGTAGATGTGTGTAACATGAACAGACACACTGTGCATGAGCTTGTCAGGATCAGGGCCCTGTGTACATTGGGGAGATGCCATCAAACAGCATTAACTAACAATTTTGTTTTGTAAGACAAGCTGCTACTATCATATGAGTTTTGCAAGGCTCCTCTTCTCTAGCAGAACGTGTGGGACAAGAAAGCAAAGTAATTAGCCCATATTCTTTGCTTTTTTCTGAGATAATTTTTCTCATTGGCTAGAAGTCTTTTTTTTCCCTCAAAAGATACTTTCAAGCTTCAGGCTTTCTGTGCTGTTCACTAAACCATTTGTACAGTCACGACAGTATAAGGAGCAAACAAGTAGTGCCAAATATTTTATCACATTGTTACTTTGGTAATATTAAATCATCAAACATGTCATTCATGATTCATTCATGGTAAATTACAAAGAAAAGTAAGCATCAGCATTTTTATTAAAAGTGTAGCTGGTGGAGTGTAGTTAAAGATTGTGTCATGCAGGGACAAAGAATTAAAGAGCATAATTGTGATTCTTACATTAAAATGAGTGTTTGATTGGGTGGCTTTCTTCTAATATAGCTTTTAAGTTTCTTTAAAAATTGGAGAAGGAAACCCCAAAAGCATCATGGCATTGGCACACTAGGGCTGAAATGTTAAGGCTACCCACAGAAATCACACTTGCTTGAAGCAGCATTTGTTTGGTTTTAGCAGTATTTTATTCTTTGTAGGAGGAACAGCATAAGAACAGTAATGGCAGCCACAGAGGACTCAGGGAACTTGGCTATCGCTCCAGAACCTGCCACACGGTTTTCATGTGACAGCTCTTCCATCTGCTCCTCTCAAGGGTGATCCATTGATCAACAGTGCTTCCCTAATCACCTGCCCCTGCCAACTGCCCCAAATCTACCTCATTCCTTCAATTTATTCTCATTTTGCAAAGCTCTTGGAGATCTGCTGATGCAAAACAATGCTGGACAGGCAGGTGCTTTTCCCAAACACTGCCTGTGAAACAGATTGGAACAAAGGAAGAATGAACCAGAAATAGGGACAAGTCTGCCTGATCAAGTGACGAGCTCTGGGAACAAGTGAAACCACAGATAGGAGATCATATCCTCCCATTACACCTGTGGAGCAGGTAACAAACTAGTTTTTCAGGTCTTGGTAGTTGCAATGGTAGAGATGCTGAATTTCTCTGTGTCCTTCAGCTGTCTGCAACAGCAAATAGATTTTGTGAGTGATTGCATGTGTCCAAGCTAATCAGGACATTTGTGGAGCACACTGTTGCTTTCCTGCAGAGATGCTTTTTAATTTAGTCCTGGTACCTGATGGCTCTCAAACACTAAAGGGCTAGAGATCCATCATGAAGAGGCAGGTTGTGTGTCTGTGCTGAAAGGGTACAACTGGTGTTAGGTGAAAGAGGCCTTTCACATGGGCTGTGTGTCTGTCCAGACCTGCTCATCCCACCCTCATCCCTGCATCCTGCCCTCACCTCCACATCCCACCCTGCTTCTGCACTCTGCGCTCATCTCTGCATCCCACCCTTATCTCTGCATCCTGCCCTCATTCTCAGCCACTCAACTTTTCACTTTGCTGGGTATTTCACCGGGAACAGCTCCAGAATGATGTGCTTGATTCTCGTTATTGCCATAATCGTTTCATTGCAAGTTTCAAAAGTGCACTAAACTGACAGCTCTGTTGTGCCGGAATAGCTGGAAAATTGCTGTATTAAGGCATATAGCACTGCCTTAGCTTGCACTTCCATCTCCCAGAAGCCACTTTTGTTAAAACACACAACTCAAAAACTGAAGTCTAGTAACATCATAGTACATATAATTTGAATAAAATCTGCATTTTTTTCCATCAGCTGAATGATTTAATACATTGTTTTTATTCAGCAAGGTTGCAAATGAGCTGCTGTAGCAGTAACTTAATTATGGCAAGCTCTGACCACCAGATAGTGCTTTTTATAACAGGTCATTGCTGTCTTCAATGTTTGAGACAAATACTGGATTCATTGGGAGATCTTTCACCAGAAGGATAATATACTGAAAAGCAGCTCTGTCAAAGTGACTTTGCTGCTAAACATTTTGTAGCAGTCACAGAATCTGAAATCTGTTTTATTAATTAAATCCTATCAGCACATGCTCTAAAGAAACCAGCATGGCTGAACTCTGCCCTTCTTAAGTGAGATTAAAGGACATGACAAAAGTTTCTAATAGTATACCTCAGTCCACATTTCCTGTGAAGAATATAACTTGTTATTTTTCAAAATATGTTGAATATATTTTCTTTATATCTTGGTTTATTATGACCCATGGGAGTAATCTAAAACTGAAGCATTCAAAAACTAAGTGAAAAAGAAAAACTGGATTACACAGGAGGAGCTGGCAGATCCTGATTGTATTATTCTCCTTCAAAGAAACAGAAAGGTGTTTGGCCAGATTTTCTCCAAAAGGGACAAAACTTTGTAAGAATCTTTGCTTAAACTATCATTAAGTCATTTTTCAACTAAATTTATCGAGCTAAATGACACATTGAAAGAAATAGAGCATGTCTTACCATGAACAAAGGAAGAAAGAAAACCCTATTAATTGATGTAGCTGAGAGTATCATCGTATGACATTTCTATGGGATTGCTGTAAATAGTGCCTGGTCCCACAGCATGAGACAAACATTTTGCAGTCTGCTCTGTGTTGGGTAATTACAATGCGCTGAGCCTGTATGTTCAAATTTGTCCTTGATAGGAAAACAATTCCCTGAGCCCCAGCAGGTTACTCTGTAACCAGACATAGGCAGCTTGGTGCCAGTCTCCCCCAGGCCCCAGGCACAGTTCTCCTGTCTTTCACTTTTTTTTTTTGCTGCTGTTCTGTTTTTGCACCAGTCTGTGCTCCTTCCTGTAATCCGGGGTGGTTAATGTGCAGCACTGCTTCCCCACTGGCAGACTTCTAGCCTTTGAATTTCATTTGAATTCTTCATGTGCTGGCAGCAAGACACGTGGATAGTGATGGGCTGGTGCTGTCTGAGGGAGGTGAAGTGTTGGCCAAAGCTGGTTTTCCCCCTTTGCTGATCTGCACCTCTGTAAACCCCCAGCCTGGCCAGAGACACATCCTCCAGTGTGAAGCAGGCTGGAGGGACCTCTGCTCTGCCATGACCCTGCTGGGAGGGGAGCACCCTTCCTGTGTGCTGTGTTTCCCCAGGGCTCCCAGGAACCACCACAACCCCACCGTGCCCACCTTCACCCCAGAATCTCACCGTGCCTTTCCAGTTTCACAGAGACAGCCACAGTCCTTAACCCCTGGCCAAGGTGACAGCAGTTTGGAAAGCATGGCATGCAGAGCACCAACATGGAGACAGTTGAGTAAGTCCAGAATTGCTCATTTTGGCAGTGACATGTAACAAAATCAGCAGTTTGGTAGTGCAGTAGTTTACTGGGTGTTGCTGTGGCACCAGGGTATTGCCTAGATCGACTTTCACCCACCTATGTAGTTAGTTACTATTGGAGGGGGACTTGTAGGCCACCCTGTGCCACCTTTCCTCTGCTAGAGAGGATTTCTGGGCTTCTCTTACACCTTTTTCTGATCCTTTTCTGCCACACAAGAAAAAAATGAGGAAAAGGAGGATTTTCCTGAGTACTCCTTATGTCAAGGCAGTGTCTGGGAGCAGTCAGTTGTCTTTGGTTTCACCACTGCTGCTGTTCCCAGTCTGTACTGACTTCACATCCTGAGTAATGTGGTACTTTGGGCTCATGGCATCACTTGCTGAGCCTCCTGATGGCAGAAAGCCCACCTCCCTGTTGCACCACCTCCGTGGTGCCACTGGAGCCATGACCCAGCTGCTGCTCGCTTGTTCCCCATGGGAAGCACAGGCCTGGCTTTCCTGCTCTTTGTTCCCTGTGTGGAACAGGTGTCCTATACCCAGAAAGGCTCATTGCAGTTGTTCACCACAGTTGTGTTTGTTTTGCTTCAGCTGCCCCTGGTTCTGATCATGTCTGACTTTGGCTATGAGGGTGTTATCAAAAATTGGTTTGAATGTCACCCCCTTGGGCACTGAATCAGGGACAGAGGCTGCTGCCATGTACAGAGAACAGTCCATTTGCATCCTTCCTCAAGCACCCTCATGACAGAACACCTTCAGAAACCACAGGGATATTGCAGAGCAGTTGAATAGCTCCTGGCATGAAACATGGACATGCTTGGTGTGACATTTTGCCAAGAGTGGATTGGCATTTCATAGAACGACTCACTGCAGGTACTTACACACTCTGTTGGGCATGAATGCTTGGCCAGACAATACATTTTGCCTTGGAGGAGCCGGCACAAAGCACCGATGCGCCAGCACCTGTGGGAGCAGATGGCTTGCCTGTTTTCCACCAGACATTAAGGCTCCAAATCCACAGCACATCTCTTTCTCAGATTCACAGAAAGCTGCAGAGGAACTGTCTCCTGTCAAATTTCTCCTCTTGCCTGATGGGACCAGCTCCAAACTCAGCTACTCACATTGCATTGTTCATTTTTGAAAACTTATGCTCTAGAATTTAAAATCAAAGGCTGAAAGTGGTGGAGAAAACCCAAGGAAACCATAGCATGTGTGACTAAAAGTGAGGTGAGAATCAGTGGTCCTTGAGGCCTAAATCCTTTTCTGTGAATCATCAGGGACGTGAATACAGACCCCATTAGTGGGCAGCAAGGTAACAGGGTGTGCATGGGTGGTCCAGCAATACTGAATCTGAGAACTCTAATAGCAGAACCTTCCTTGACTTTCTGAAATCCAAGACAGTCTGTCACACATGATAACACAGAAAGTGTGCTGAGTGACCATTTCCAGCTCCAAAAGGAATTTTCTCTGACCTTCTGACAGCAACCTGCCATGTCACCTCTCCAGCTCAAAAAAATGAGAGAGAAGTTCCCTAACTCAGTAGACAGCTCAGGTTTAAATTTAGTAGCTACTTTTAGAAAATACCTCAGGATTCTTGGACAGGCAGCTTTGTGCAAGCACTCTGGCTATCACTGCTGTCTCCTCAGGGATGAGAAAAGGCTATACTAAATACGATAAGAATAGCAACAGAGGACTGATACTGCTCTTGTGTGCAGGATGGGTGAAATGAATGTCATCTTCCTCTTATTTGCTTTTATAAATAATATCCCTTTCTCTTTTTTTTTCCTTAGGAGTGTTGATTTTCACCTTAAATAAAACGGGCAAGATGTCATCAGAGAAGTCCAGCTATTAAAATGAGCTGGTAAGAAGTTCCATGCTCTTATTTCCTGACAACCAAAAGGATTTTGGATTTTATGCATAATAAAATTCTGGTCCACAATAGCAAGAAGATTACTTATATTCTATATGTTTGTTTATGTGGCATTAGGTAATTATGCTTTCAAGAAGCACTTTCCTGTACAAAATCACACAGAATTCCTAGAGAAGAACTTCTAAAGAGAAATATGATTTTACCTTCATAAATAGGTAAGATAAATTTGCCATTTAGCGGATCCTTGCCGAGCCATGCAGGAACACTGTGGGTGTTTGGAATTCACTCCTATTGTCCCTAGGCTGAATTGCTTTGAAAAAGGTCACATGAGGAGGAAAGGAAGTTTTGACTTTCACATGCCTGTTTATTGCTAAGGAAACCACTTCCTTGGTATTCACATATTCAGCATGTCTCCAGTTTTGGTGCTCTGACAAATGACATTGTGCTGCTGCATCAAGTAACAAAGAAGGGTGGAGAAGACTATTAGACAACTTGATGTGTTTGAAACACCAGTACAGCTTTTGTAGGACTGTCAAACTTCAAGTAGGCTTTGTGAGAGTAAGCAGGGTCTTTTGTGAGCTGCAGATGGGATACCTGGAGTTTGGAAATGGAAAAAAAGGATCTGGCCTACACTTCAGCAAGCTCAGGTGTAGTTTGGAAGTTTTCCTGGTCTGTAGCAACAGCAATATTCTTACACCTCTGTGGATACCCAGAGAAAAAATTTCTAATACCAGTACACCTGTGTTATTCTCTCTGTAGGATGTATTTCAGCTTTCAAGTACATAATTGCCTTTTCTTTGGCATTTGTATATCAGGAACTGAGTATCCGTGGTATGTGGTGATTTCAAAAGTACTTAGATTTGAACTTTGGGTATGTAGAACTTTTCCCATTTTTCTGTTTTCTTATGCAAGAAATTAGAAAGAGTGACAAGTGTCTCCTGGTCAGGACTGAAAATCTCTACAAATATGGGGATTTTTGTCAAGAGGACTGAAGCAACATGTTTTTGAATTTTTTTTTTGTATAAATCTCAATCTGACATGAGGAAAATTTATCATAATTAGGCTTATTTCTACTCTGAGAAAAAAAGTCTGGAATGCCTCAGGATACAAGTGGGCTTTACTGTAAATATACGATAGCTACTGACATTACTGGGAACAAGTGTGAGGCATGCACAAATCACAGGAACTGAACAGCTAAAGCCCTGCTCAATTTACTGAGAGGCTACTGAGCTTCTGATATGTCAAGATCTATTTGTCTAAATGTTATCTGTAAAGACAACATAATGTAGTGAACTGAGCCTGGGACTCAGGAAGCCAGAAATCAATACTCTAATCTTGGCCCTACCTCAGATGCATTTGGTAGCTCCAGAGTAGTTGCTTAATCTCCCTGCATGCTCGCCAGAGATAAAACAGTTCAAATATAATAAACTCCACTGAATTGCTGTGCTGATCAGTTCACAGCTTCTGTATACTTCTTTGAATTGTTATATAAATCTTACCATTACATGCAGGACTTCTGGAGGTTTGTCTCCAGGAAAATACCAAGTATCTTTGGATTTGAAAATTCAGGTCTGCTTTCTAGCAGATGTCCTTGCCCCATAGAAGCTTGAAGCCTGGCCTGGTGGCAGCCCAGAAGGTACAATGGCATCTGGCATGATACCATCTCTCCCCCCCTGCTTTTTCAGATGTTTTCTCCCAGAGAGCATCCTCATTTTCAGTATGACCATACCAGAATAGACCATACCTTGACAGAAGTTATTTGCTTAATGCAGAAATAACAGAGAGAAGGACCTATGGCCTGTTTATTTAGGCATTAAGACTAGAAAATAGTTGTGATTTCCCCTGGGTTAAAATACTTGAAAACCTGCTACTCATTTGCCCCAGTATAGTAATTTCTGAGTGATCATCTTACTGGAGGCTTAGCTGAGCTATACTTGTGTCTGAGGATCTCAGAATGGTTAGCTGAGGTTAAATAAAAGATAACAATACCTTCTTCAGCTTTTAAGAAATAAAACCAACGAAACAAGTAAAGAAATTAACTAACCAATGACACAAATTACCTTCTGTAATGTAGGAATAAAGAGATGTACTGGCTGTATCTCTCTTCCATGCAAGAAATTAGTTCCACCTACAGAGGACAAGAGCACCCGTATTCTAGCAAATGGTGCACTTTTACAGCCAAAATGAACAGGTTTATGAATTGTACTTGAAACTACAAGTTTTTTAGATTTTGACATTTCTAAGGAAAAGCAAGTGCTAAAACAATCAGGTCTACATTTACTGGCATATATATTTGTTTTACAGCCATTACTACTTGCAGAAGGGGGCTGAGCACCTCCAACACCCTAGGTTCTGTCTCCTGTCATAGTCAGCCCTCATGATGCTGTTCAAACACGCAGGCTTTGGCTGGTAGGTGGTAGTTACACCCAAACCTCGGCAAGGTTTTGTCCAGCAAAAGCTGGGAATATTTGCAGTGTTCAGCGGTGAGGCAGCGGGGAAGGCAGCGCATGGGGGCGATGCGCTCAGGCAGCCGGGTTGCTAAGCACACAGCCTGCTATGCCGCTAAGCAGGCAGCACCCGGCAGAGCCATTAAGTCTGCAAGAGGCTGAGTATTTAATAAGCTGCATGCTACTGTGCATTTACATAGCTTAAGTTGTAGTAAAGCCCTAGCAGGAAAGGGTCAAAAGTGCAGGGCTGGAGGGCTAAAGCCCACGCAGACCGCATCGTAACCTATCCTGTCCTCAGCGGAAAAGAACTTAGGGAGGAACCACACGAAAACAGCCTCATTCCAAGCAAGGAGAACTTTAAAGGCCAAAAGGCAAGAATTTAAAAAATGTAAATTTAAAAAATAATTGAAGTTATAGCACATGTGACCAGGTCTGGCAAAACTCAATTATACAGAGGTTGCAGGGTATCTGCGTGCCCCCAGTAAACCAAGTGTAAGGAGTGCGGTGGACAGGAAAATGAGATTCCCGTCCTTTGTGGTTTACACATCTAAAACAAAATGACTCTTTGCTCACCCTGTGCGCTCTTAAGACTCTTTCATGTGAATCATTTGACACTTATTTATTTCTCAATATGCATATTTAACTATTTCCCTGGGCACCATCTTTACCCTGAAACTTCTATAGACCAGAGTCCTGTTCCAGGCAGTGACTCCCTACAGCAGGTTCTGTGTCCTCTCTCTTCTCTCCCTCATTAGCAAAGGCTGTTTCAATACAGAGCTACTGACTTTGGACAGGAGAGCCCATGTCTGATTTCACTTCCTTTAGCATAATCACAGACTTCAGTGACCGTGCTTTTTGCTTTTCATTTACACTGACGTAACTGAGATTGAAATCTGTCCCACAGCAAATATTTATCAGAGCATATCAAAGGAAAAGCAGACCAGAAGAGAAACAAGCACAACAGTGAGTGCCATTAAACTTTGCCAAGTTAGATTTCAAAGTCAGTGAAAACCACCCCAGAGACAAAGAACTAAAATGTAGGACAAAGTAGAGCACTGAAAAAAAATAAGTTACAAAATGCTGGTGTCCTACAGAGCAAGTTTTGATTACTTGCAACTTGCAAAAATTATGAAGCAAAACCTACACAGAACTAACAATATGTGCACGAAGTCAGTGGTCACCACCCTGGTGCTTTTGTTAACATCTTTGCTTTAATATGTAGACCCATCGCAGCTATCTGTGCATGTCAGAGACCCTTTCTACAGAGTACTAAGAAAGCAACAGGACAACATCCACAACTGGCTTTCTAAATGATATAAAATAACAGGATGCCCCACTTTAATTAGATAATTAAAACTGTTTCTGCTTTGCTAGATGCCAAGGACACCCAGTTTCTTGGCAACAAACCTCTAATTTTCTTTCTTTGATATCCAGGTCACAGCCATTTGGATTAGAGGCTCATTTCCAGCAGCAGTGCACAGCAGGGGCACACAGCTTCCTGTCCTGCTGTTGGTATCCCCCCTAAGTTCAACATCTTGCAACTACATTTATAAAAGCTGCTAAATGTTACAGCCCTTAAAAAGGGTGGTTTCTCAATGTTCACAAAGGTCAGACAACATGTAAGCATATTAAAATATTAGGGAGTCCCGTGCAACACCAGCAACCTCTTACATCATGTGCAACAAAGTCTCACTCTGTTCTAGCTAAAGAACATAACCGAAAGGGCTAAAGCAAGAGAGAGAGAGGAAAACTTCCATCCCCAGCTCTCAAGCTTCTTTGAAAATAGGTCTACCACATCCCTGAGCATTTGCTGCCATTCCCCCTTATGAGGGAGAGGAACACTATCCTATAAGAGGTCTACCTGCTATCTAGATCAGGTGAGGAAATCACATACCTCTACTGAGTGTCGGTCAGCTACCTGGAAGAGAAGCATATAGCCCTGAATGCCTAGACTGGTGCTTTGCCTGAGCTGACATCCTTTGAACTGTGGAGCAAACTACAGCCTGAAGATTATCAAATGCCATCAATCCATATGTAAGGCACAGGTAGTCATTCCCAGTCCCACATGAACTGGAAAGGTATAACTGATAGCTGAATATTTTTAGCTTTTTCATATATTCATAGCTTTTTACATTTTTATTTATTGCTATATGGTTTCTAGTACTTTTCTTGCTGTTTCTCACATTTTAGAATAGTAACCTAGCTCTTTCTAACACATTCTTGAAATTCTGTTTAGTCTTATTCTTAGGAAGAAATTTCTAACAAGAATATCTGGTTCTCCACCAGAAATTAAGAGACATAACAAATACCCCTGTACCAACTCCAAGGGGCTGATTAAGGGTCAGTTACTGGGGCAACTGATCTCCTACTGGATGTACCTGCTAGATATACTCATTAATTAACCTTATAACAAATTGTAGCAATCCTTTATCACACATGCAGGTAGCCATTTCTGTGCACCTGAAAGCTTTCATTCAAGATCTGCTTTTTATCAGTTGCAAGTTTTTGTCTTTTGCTTTTAGGCAACATAACAGCCATGCATATTTTTGAAAGTCAGAGTTTTGATAGGAAACATAGAGCATGGCACCAAGGGGAAGGTTAGGCAGAAGAAATCATAGAGAGCAGATGGCAGCCACAGTGCTCAACGCACTGTTGGAAGGTGCCCAGCGACTCTAGTTATGAATGACAGAAGAACCTATAGAGGATAATGACTTTGTCAAGTGCCAGCAATTTATTACATGGTATTCCTGAGAACAGCTGAGGTGAATTAGTAGCCATTTACTATTCCTTCTGACATCCCTGAGATCCTGTGTGTAGTGCCGCTGAGGTTGCTGGTGCCTTTTGGGTCGACGTGAACTTGTTCAAAGCTAACCCAAAGCCAACTGGCAGGGTTAGCAGAGCACCAAATCCTTGCCAATCAACGACCCAGCAGGTGTATCAGCTTATGCTTGCTGCTACACTAACCATCACTTGGGTTTTGGTCAGCTTGGAGCCTGACCAGAACAAAAACTGTTAACACACAAACAGCTTTACAAAGAAGGTACACCAGGTGTTACAGCAGTACTGGAGGGTAAACACACCTCCCTGCACGCACTTTAAGCAAAGGAAAGGTTATAAGGATTGTGCCTTCCATGCACTCTTTCATCTGACAAAGCCAGTATACATGACAAGATATTTGTATTCTTGTGTGCAGCCTACCTCCATGCCTATATGCATCACCATTTAGCTCTACAAAACATACTTCGGGTTGGATTATTTTTAATTAAAAAACCCCATTGAGCAATTTCATGAAAATAATGCTGCAAAGTGAATTTTGACTGAACTCATAGAGGTTATTCTTCTGTTTTATCTTCCAGTAGGGACAGATGAGATAAACAAAGCAGATTACTGATGACAAATACTTTGGATGTAATTTGGAAAGGAAGCTACCTTTTTTACCCCCAGAGAATAGCATGGCCCTGTAGGATTGGTATCTCATTTTTACTCAATAGGAGGCTACTTTTTTCTACCAATGAGCACATCAGAATTACTGTTACTGTTTTATGAACTTCTGATGATCAGGCAGCAGCCATTTTCAGCATGATCTTCTGTTGTACTTGATAAAAAGTGCATAAGTACTCCAGGGTCATGGTTTGCATCTGCTTCTCTTGAACCACTGCTGTCTGCATCCAATCACCTGCAACAGCCAAGAAACCAAAAAGCACAGAGCAAGCATAGACAGTCTTGGCAACCCTACTATTCTGTATGTGCCAACTCAGTAATACAGCTTATTGTAGTTGGGACCCAGGAAGGAGTGGTTTCAAACCACAATTTAAGATTTTTGTTACTGTTACTTGGGCTATCTTGTGAAGGGAACATTCCACAGAATGATGGCGTGTAAGAGAAAATCTAGTCACCAGCTGAAATGCATAAAATTATTACAGTTCTTAACACAAAAAAACCATGGTTGAGAGTCAGAAAATAAAGGAAGTTTTCTTTTAAAAATACAAAATCTTAATGAAGAAAATGTAGTAGAAGTAACAGAGTCAATTTTTTAAAAAAAGAAAATCTCTGCAGACGTTTCCAACTTCACACAAGAAGCTTGTTAACAGGCAGTTTTATTTATTTTAGTACAACTTGCTTTGATCACTTTCAGATAATTATTTTTCCAGTTAATCAGCATCTCTGTCTCATATTTTGACCTAAAAGATGCCTATCACCTTTACATTTGAGTAGAAAAGATTGCTGTTATTTTTATTAAAAGCACGACCTTCTGTATTACTACCCCAGATACTAAATCCATAGCATCTTTCCTGTTAACTATCCACATACAGTTTGAAACATTCTAGCCTACTTGGTTGTGATGTCCATGAATGGAATTAGAGCTCCTTAGCATCACCTTTCTCTTCTCTGGAGAAAGCTACTTTCTTTACTTCATTATATCCTGTGACAAGTTACCTCAAGCCTGTGGGAACAATTTTAATCTCAGCTCTTCACTGCTCTTTGGTGGTATTTCATTGACCATTAGGAAGCTGGTACCATGACATGGCTGCTCAAAAGACTCTGGATTTTCAAAATTCAGCTTTTAATTAATAGGTATTTTTCTCTCAAATTATCCTGGTAGGAGTCTCTGAGAATGGATGTGGAAAGGAGTTTCTCTAATACTGAAACTCAGGCTCCCTTTAATGTAAGATTAAAGCATGCTAACCAAGGAACCTACAGACCATTCTCTTTCTTATCTAAAAAAGGAGTATCTGATTTCACAAAGGTATTAAAAGACTACACATATATACATGTCCACCAAAGAACAATGTCCAGATTTTGTTTTGACTGTAAATGTGGTAATGCCTGTGAACCAAAAGATCTTTCAGAAAGACAAAATCAACTGTCATTGTCCTCCAGCAAAAACTGGAGATCTTCATTTCTTCACTCTTAGAATCCCTCCCTTTCAGATGCAAGAGCTTCATCAACAGACTTTATATGCTTCTCCCCAGCATAAATGCCATAATGCAGGTTGTCATCCTTTACAGTAGCCCAGGACATTTGCTTGGTGGAGAACCTTGCTGCCCACTCTCCTGCCTTGTTGACAACAATGACACCCCCCAAACCCCCAACTCGTGTCTTCATGTAGTCTAATGCAGTGTCCGCTGCAACCTCTGGTGACATTCCTGAAAAGAAAAACAAAATCACTTCATAGGACCTGCCCTGACAGTTTTAAAATTTTCTTAAAATTTCACCCCTCCCCATGGATCCAGTCAAATCTAACTTCTCTTTCAACTAAATTGGCAAGAAATTTCCATTCTAACAAAGGAAGCATTTTTGGAAAGGCTCTGGACAGCTGTGAAGAGCTGCTATGGTGTGGTATTGCCCCAAGTATTTATTTACATAGCTTCTGATTTTGATTCAGTTCAGAATTAGTTTGTTTCAGAATTTATTCATTTGTTTAATAAAAACTAACTCCCAAACTTTATGTTCAAGACGCACCACTTCTTATGCCATCATTTGACTAGAAAAAAAAGTCAATCTGCAAGGTTTTCATCAAAGGTTATGACAAGTTAGATCTAAAGCATTTACAATTTGAAAAAACACACATCAAAACAGTCGAAAATTTCAGTCATCATCTCTGTTCTAGTTCCACTGGCTGCAACAGAGCTCAAGGCACGTACTACACATTGTCATAATTTATCAAAAGCAGACATCAGCATGACTCTTCCTGAAACTTCTGAAACCACCAGGCAAAATGAGGTCTGACATCAGACACAGGACCAGCAATGCAACTTTAGCTTTTCTCTACTTGATTTGTATTAACAGGAGTATTTTCTAAATAAATGAAATTTAATAGGTACATCATACACACAGGCCTGTAATAGCTGCAAAATATTTGTTCACTACAAGTTTAAATATGCATTCAGGAATGCAGTTGGCTTGGCCTAATTACCCTAAGATATAGACCCTCAGTAATGTTACACAGCCTAGGTTATAGAACAAAACCTGACCTCTATGCCTTCCCTGCAAATTTTGAGTTAAAACCAAATAAAACCAGCAGAGTCAGAATTATTCACAGCACTGGTGACTGACAGGATAAAGCTCCTTACTCTGACGCACGGGTGACACTGTGACTATTCAAGTCAGTGGCACTGTCTTCAAAGGGTCAGTATTTCACTGTTTGATTTTTCACCAAGACAACAGCTGCCACCATAAGATTGAAATTCCAACAGCTGTTAAGACTGCCAAAGCAATTCACTCCTGAAATACAGAAGTAAATTTTGCAGCATTTGTCCAAAAGAGAATATTTAGTATGCGAATTACCAATTAGCTGAACAGAATTTTGAGGGCTCTGCAGTTGTTCTTACACATGCAACTTCAGCTCACTATTCAAAGACTCAAAAAGCCACACCAACTTAAGGGTTTGTTTTCAGTGCCTTCATGGAAATATGTTGGGAGGAGGGGCTGGGGGGAATCTAATTGCTGACGTGTTTGCCTGGCAGCTGAGTTATACTTCTGGGCAGGATGAATGAAGGTAAAGCAAGCATGGACAGGGTGAACAAGTGCAAACAAACTAGACATGAATAGATGTGGATAATTTTCTTTTTTTCCAATAAACTTTTTAATTTGAGCCTCATTTGCCTTTCAAATTGATTAATCACAAGCCAGATAACTGCTATCAATGCATAAGTCTTGCAATGCAGTTAACTTTAAGCCAGAGAAGAAACTGGTTTATACAGTTTAGACAAGAGCTTAGAAAGCTGTTTACAAATTGAATACTTAGAAACTTAATTTAGAGAGTAAAGGGAGAGCATAACGTGTTAAGAGCTTTGGGAAATAATCTGTAGGTTGTATTTTATGCTGAAACTGTCATGTCAGCTATGAGATTTAGAGGAATGCACCCATTATATGCAAACAGCCCTATAAAGCACAACAAAAATATTCACAGCTGTTACTTGTCTCTCTTCTTACTGCTTCTCCAATGAAAATGTAAATTTTGTGTTTTCCAACTATTTCCACTTTGGTTGATCTCAAAGCAAGTTACACTGTACTGCTCCAAAACTATTTTATTTCTAAAAATAATGGTGATATCTATATTAATGATTCTTTAACTGCATGCAACACAAGTGTGTTGTCTGGCTATGTTTACGGGCTGTAACATAATCAAGGGTTTAGATGACAGACTAAGTCATGAAGGTAAAGCTACAAAGGGTCATCCCACAGTCAGATTGTATTACAGTCACATAAGACATACTGTGTCAGCTGTTTACCACATACCCACCAGTATGTTTAGTACATTTTCCAAAACAAAATGTAAATTGAAATCATGGTTAAAAAGTCCTAAAATAATTTCTGTTGCTGTAATCAGAGTTGTTACAATAATGACCTTTACAGTTTATTAGAAAGGCAATACACTGTACTTTCTATTTTAGCTCTAGTTATCTGTTTCTAGCCCTCCCTAACTGCTCCCTTAAATGTATCTTTTACTTGTTTTCTTTTTCTTGTTCACAGAATTTTAGTTTATAATTGGGGAAAAATTATTAAAGAGAATTTCTGTTAAAGTATACAGTAATGTCTTTCAATGTACACTGATCTAAAGCATGATTCAGCATCAGGCAGCAGAGATAATTCTGTTTACTTCAGCTATTTTAGCCTTATTAATAATTTAATACTTTGTTTTGTTTCTAAAGTTTTTGTTTTAACCCATCCACACACCCCTTAGAGCAACTCTCCTGACAGCTGTTTTAGGATGATAGTACATACACTGAAATCTGTGATTAGGCAATGCTTCCTATCCTCCTTACTTCAGATTACAGAAAGTTTGGAATATACCTTGCTCCATGTGATAGAGAATCAGCCGGGCTAAGACCACTTTCATAATGCTCTCCCCATGTCCTGTGGTTGAAGTGGCACCAGAATGGTTGTCAGCATAACCTCCACTTCCTTTTCAAAGGGAAAAAAAAAAGAAGGCAATATTCTGTAATATGAATTAAAAGCCCTGCATTGTTTAAAATAGGTACCAAACATTTCTTTCTTTAGGTCCATTAGCTCCATGTGTTTCTGAAAGCAAAGTGTCAGAAAAGCTTCCTTCTTATTTCTGCCACAATATGAAAAGTAAAATACATTAAAGAGATGAACAACAGTTGGAGCAAGTCAGTTGCCAAGCTGAGAGAGAAGACTAGTGATCTGTTTGTGTACAAGAGGCAGAAGCAGGCCAACACTCCACAGGAATGGGCAAAAATATTTTCCAGAACAGCAAGGGGGGGTATACTGAAGATCAGCAAGATAGGGACAGGATGCATAATGCCAGGTCACATCAATTGAGAAGATATGAAGGAAGATCTAGTGAGGACATTTGTGAGCTGACCAGTTTGAGAGGAACTTACCCTCCACAGCATGTAAGAGATTTGAAGAGCATGGGCTCTAGTAAAATTTCAAAGCACCCCTGAAGAATCTTCAAAGTCGTGACCACAAGCAGAGTGTTTCTTCTGTTGAACTCCTCTTCCCTCCCTTTTTTTTTCTCCCATCCTTGTTTTGCTGGCCCATTCCACACCCTGTTCTCTACCAAGCTTCTGCTTGCTCAATACCCATATTTCTAGCACATCTCCTAGGAAAAATATTTCCCAGGAGCTAGGAAGAAACATACCACAGCTTTATAAACAAGGTACTGGGGGAGGGGAAAGAGGCCTTAGAAGAGCAGTGAAAGCTTCTTCCCTTCTGTGCTTTCTTGATCAGACCCTTTTAATGGACTCTGAGTAACATGTGGAAAAACACTGCCATATTAAGTCAATGCCGCCTTACCAAAGCCTCTGATGTTTAAAAGCACAGCTGACATTTCTGTATCAAATTCTGAAGATGCCTAGCAAGATCAAAAGTTGCAATATGCTCACAAGTGCCCAGTTTCACTTCTTCTTCACAAACCCATGTCCCCAACTATAACAACCCTGAACATAATCTACACAGGAGGAGGGTATTTGCAGTCAGAAGGCTGCAGCCAGACACAAAACTGAAAACCATAGTCAAAATTCAGAGGATACCAAAATGTCAGTAACTTTGTATGCAAAAGAAAGACAGCTTTATAATAATCATATACTGCCAACAGCAATGCTATTTGAGTTTGGAACATGTTTTACTAAAAATAATTGTTTTCCAAATCCCTGCTGTATGGTAGAACCCTGAAGCAATCAACTGGCAAGTCTGCAGAAAGGATTTCAAGTGTCTCTTTATACTTGGATAAGAAATCTCTTAAAATATTTCCTTTATTCCACACCACATCTATTAGGTTCTGAAACAGTCTTATGAGGGCTCTCTTAAGAACAGGAATTTACTCAAATTTGTGAGTCACTTTGTAATTCTTGCTCACTGATACAACAAGTAGTAATTGCAATTACACCTACTCCCTTAAGCATTGAGGAAACAGCGTGGTAATATGGAACAGGCTACAGTTTTTGACTTAGTGGAAAGCAGAGCCATAAAAAAGGAGAGCTTGATCAGAATTAACAGAAAGGAAACACAGGTGTTAGCATTGAAGAAACAACAGAAAAAACAAACTCCCATCCCCATTTTCCAATTCTTTCTTGCATATCTCCAAGCTGTAAGGAGCTTTAGCTTTGATAGATGTGAATGTTAGACCTTCATTTCAGATGGACTAGTATTTATGCTTTGTTTCATTAATGAAAAGGAGAATTACAATACTTTTTTTTCTTTCTTTAAATGAGATGCCCCCAAAAAGTGAAAGGCAAGATCCTACACCCCATACCTATGCATGCTGTGTCACCAACACGGCCAATCATTTTATTAGAGAGTCCTCCTGTGGATGTTGCACAAGCTACATTGCCTTCACTGTCTATAGCAACAGCACCGACTGTTCCAAGGTCTCTGCCAAGAAAAACAGTTCATAAAATGAGACAGAATTAAAGCATACCTGCCAAAGCACGCTGCCTTTATTTCCCAGGTACCTTTAAAGAAGATTTCTACAACAGAATTACTACTCATCATGAAGCTATTTTTGCCATGCTTTTCATTACAAAAATAACAAGAAACATGCAATAATTCTCATGAGCTTTGTATTTAATAGAGTAGAAAACTCTTTTTTTTTTTTAATCTTCCCCCCATGACTTGTTTACTTTCATAGCATGGAAACTTGGGGAGGAAAAAAACCCGCAAAACAAAAGCACACAAGGCAGAAATACTTCTAGTCATTATAGTTCTGGAGTACTTTTTTGGCTGACACACAAACTGACACACAACTTTCCCCTAAATGGCAACTCGAAGATGCAACAATTGGCTCCACTGTTTCAACAGGAGGTTAACCGGAATTATTAATGACAATGCGCGTAAATGAGTGAATACAGAAAAGGACAGTAATGTTATGCATGCACTGAATCATTTCCTTCCTGTTCCTCCTCTTTCCTTTTCCTTACTCCCTTTAATGTTTGAATGCTATAAAAAAAAAGAAAAAGCTTATTTATTTTCCTTTCAACTAGTATTGCTCACAATGCATCATTAAGACATACTTTAGTCTTTGTACTCTGCAGCTACATAATCTTGAGGTTTAAATCACTTGGCCAGTAGACTCTGCTGAAACTGCACATTGGTTTAAAAATCTTCAGGCACTGAAGAAAACAGAAGTCTCAACTATATCTTTATTTCTTCAACACAGAAAAGACATATACAATAGCCTGCTAAAAATAGACACATGTAGTTGTGTATGGAAAAAAAAAAGTCTGTCGTGACTTATTGTAACAGTTGAGAAGTGAGACATGTCTGAGAAGCAACAGTTTAAATACCCATGTATTCCAGTCCTAGCAATTCTCGTAGGAACATAAACCAGTATGTGACTAGGAGAAGTACACCAAACCCCAAAAATTATCTAAATTCCTCCACACAGGAAAATAATTTGTAACAATCCTTCAAGGAACTACCCAACAAGCAACTGGAAAAGGAATACCTTTCGAATTTGCCTGGGCACTGGTGAGGGTTTCTCTACAGCTGTGCAAAACCTGAGCTAATTAAGTCAGACAAAGTCTTTGTGTACTTTGAAACCCACAGCCAGTTTCTCAGAGACCCAACTTCCTGTTCCCTCCTGCTTATGTAAAATATCATACTGTCAGTCCCTACACTTCATTCACAGCAATTCCAAGTTGACTGATGAATCACAGGCCTTATAGGCTGCTCTGACATTTATGTAGAGACGGACCTCATCTCAAACTGATATGATGGTGCAGATGGGCTTCCCACCCATCCATCTGTTAGAAGTGAATTGCTGAAAAGAACATTAGTAAATTCAGTACTCCCTTGCACATTCATGTAGCACCCTTCAACCAACTAAAGTTAGATCCTCCTGAGAAACTAAGAAAGATGTATCCAGAGGTATATTTTCTTAGATAAGTATTTACCTTAAGCAACTGTGAAAATAAAAGCACACAGGTGACACAAGCAGTAATTACCTGTTTTGGCATGAGAGCACAACTGGCAATAAATAACAAAGTGAATGTGTCAAACACACCTCATCTGCAGGTGAGCAAATAGACAACTACGCTTGATTTCTTACAGTCCCTTTTTTAATGCTGTAGTTTAACCTTTCCTTTGATTATCTTCAGAACAAAGAAGATACCAATAAATTTTTTGCACAGCTAGTTGACTCCAAAACATTAACAAAGAAAAAACTGCTATCAAATTATAACCATCTCTCTATTTTTAGTCATTAACAGTAGCAAGAACCTCAGCAAATACCTGTGGTGTACCAGAAACTAGGGACTTTTTTCAATCAGGAATTATTCCTATATACTGCATAAACTGTGATACAGAATGTAGTATTTGGATTTGTTAATTTCCTTTTGTCTAAATCTTTCATGATCCAATACCCATGAAGTGACATGTATTTACACTATCCCTGTTTAATTAACGAGTTACCTGCTATTTCGTCTCTCAGCCCTGCATCAGAGTGGGGTTTTCTGTTTATTGTTTTGAGGGTCCTTGTTAGTTAATACCTCCTCAAGTGACTCTAGCAGTGTGATTCACAGTGGGGCTAGGAGCCCATTTACTACCTTACAGTCAGACTCAACACCCTTTCTGTGGGATTCTCAGGCAAACTCCAGTAATTCTTAACAAGGGTATTGCTCGAGTCTTTGCAGTGTGCAGATAAAGCAAATCACACCTTCTTCTCGGCAAAAGGTGTGCAAGATGGAATGTTCCACACACCGTGGAATCCTAAGCTTTCAGCACAAATCAATGCAAGCTTCTAACCACCAGAGGAGAAAGGTATCTCTTACGGAGACACCAGACTTTACCTGCAAAGCCTACGAAACCACAGGGTTTCCAACACTGTGAGGATCAAGGGACTGGAAGTAAAATATACACCAACCTTCAAATTCCCAGTATGATCTGGTATTATGTTGCCTCTGACTAATACTACTTCACCTTCTGTCTGTTCGCCTCAGGCAAGTTTCTGCATAATCACTGTGGACATAACAGGGAAAAAGAACATTCCACGTGTGATACAGAATGAAATGGGTTTGCATTAAAAAAGACCTGTTTTCAACTTTGCGAATTTGTGCTGATGTTTTGGTTTTCAGAAAAAGAACAGCATGGCCAAGACAAGAAAAAGTCTTCAGCCTTTCAGAAATACATAAGCTTTTTACTATCAGATATCCCAGAAGAAGTCCATGCTGGAACTGAAGATGCCTAACACTGTTTTCAGGGAAAAAAAAAAACCAAAACAAAAACCAAAAACCAAACAAACAAACAAAAACCCAAACAAAAACAACGATAAAAATGAAGCAGTTATGAGGAACGAATGAAGACTTAAATGCCATGCTATTCTAACTGCTATGTTCAAGAGAACAAGAGACAGTGGTGGTTACACCATCCTCAAAATTCTTCACAATCAATGACAATAGCACACAGTCCTTGGACAAACCATGGATCAAAAGAAAACTTCTGTTGGATACAAAACAAACTATGACCAAGACCTTATGGTCAAGGAAAAACATCATTTTGTTTACAAGACCATATTCATGCTTGTCTTATTACTTTGTTCTCCCTTCCAGCAATTTACTGAAAGTAACATACAGGTTGTAATTTATAATTTTATGGATTTTAATTAACATGCTCACAGAAGAAATTTCCTCCTTCAAATCTACAGATTCAGCTCTGCTCCTGCCATTACTCCTGTTTCACAAAACAGATGAACAGCACATAATACAGCATTTATGTAATGTAATATAGTGTTTTCCTGTACCACAACCATGGATGTACAAATGGAAGCTCAAAACAATTAAGTGACTATGCCTACCTCAGAGGCATAGAAATCATTCTTGACACCTGATGTTTTTCATTCCTTTACTGTCCCCTCACCTTCCCCTCTACTTTATGAGACTGGCTTGTTTTCCAAATGACGTTCACTTTGCTGTTGGGCATCCAGCAGCATCTCTCTTCCCACCCACCACTAAACTTGGTCATTTTTTTTTATTCCTTTTTATAACCAACAGCCACAATTACCACTCAGAAGGAATTGCTGGTCAAACTCTGATGTTGTTTAACTATGTAATACAATTTAAAAACAAACCTGATCATCTACTTAATACTTAGCCACATCGCTAAGTGCACTGATTTTTTAAAACCAGTTCCTCCACAGAAAAAGCTACACAAAACAATATCTGCTGCTTGTTAAAGCTGCTCTAGGCACTTCCGTAAATGATGATTTTAAGAGCAGTAACAAGTTCTAACTTTGCTCTCCAATAAAGCCACAAAACCTACACTATTGTCCAAGTGACCAATAATCTTCTTAAGCAGCAACAAGTTTCATCAAGTTTGTTCCAGTCATTTAAGTTTAAGCAAATTCATTGAAAGCTTGATTTTCTACTGCTTTCAAGAAAGACACACTGTAAAGACTGTATCAAGCCACATAACATTTGGAATACAGGCCTTTGAGGTTTGTGTTTATTTGTTTGGGGTTTTGTTTTTCTTGGTTGCTTTGTTCATTCGGGGGTTTTTGGTTTCTTTTGAGTTTTTTTGTAACCAGATAGCCCAAAGTAAATTACCCAAATTTGAAAATAAAATATATTTAACCTACTTCTGAAACTCTTCGGGGTTGGAATCCGGCTCAAGGTTCTTCTTCCATCTCTCCCGGGATCTCTCAGTTATGAGTTTCTCCCCTGGAATTTCAGGAATACCCATGGCCTGAGCAAACAGGTGTGCACCATGGTCAGTCAGCAGCATGTGCTTTGTCTGCAGAAAGACAAGAGATTCATTGACAATTCTTATTTTTGTCTTGTACTTAGCAGCTCTGTATAACAGCTATCTTTAGAAGTATCCACAAAATGAAAATTACAAATTTTATTTTAAAAATTTCTAAACTTCTGTCCATATCCCCTTCCACTATAGCTGAAGAAGCTTTCAGTTCTCCAGACCACAAAGTTTAACCATCAACAGAAAAGAATTGGACTTATCTATTTAACATGTACTATAATGGGAGAGGGAAAATTGGTAAATTTGTTCTTTAGCTAACTGTTTTGTAACGTTTCAAATGAATCACCAAATTACTACATAGCTAACTGTTTTGTCCAGTTAACTAAGAGATTTAGAAGGCTTTTATTCAAAAGAATGCTAAATAAATTCCTGTTTAAAGGCATTACACCTAGTAAAATAACTTACAAATGTAAATAGCATACGACTAAAATGTTCCTTCAACTTCATTTTAAACATTTCCTTCAACAGGCTGCTATTCTTATTAACTCAGTGGATCAAATTTAAGAACAGAAAACTTTCTAATGGGTTTGACCAAGAAATGTTTACTCTTCTAACAATACCTGAAAGTTCTATTTTGATTTCTATATTTACAAAGCACTCCAAACCAGAGTTTAATTCAACAACCTTAGTTAATTCCATGCTTTAAAGTCTGTAGAGCTCAGTTAGTTCATATTTTAGAGAAGTTTGCCAGATAAATTTGTTTAATTAATCCTTATACTTTAGTAGTAGCTCTGAGCACTGAAATCTGATTTTTTTTTTGTTTTAATGTGACAAAAAGTAAGCAGTTTCTTGCACAATTACATAGCTGTCAATTGCTCATCAGAACCTGGGAAGGTTTTAGAGCACAGAACAATTTCAGAGCAGAGAACCTAACCTACAGCCAGCCTTTCTGTCCCTGCAGCAGCAGAGCTCAGCAGAGCAGCTGAGGTGCAGAGCCATGATGCTGGAGGCAGCGGCCCTGCAGAGCCTTGCCACGCACCCACATGGCACAGCCAGCCCTCAGCCAGAAGTAAGGACAGCAGAGGCTGGGTATTTCTGTACCATGCTACATTCTGGAGGGCATTTACAGTCTCAAAGCCTCGGGGTAAGATGTTGCAGGCCATCACCTGCTGTTGATTTCCAAAGCAATGACAAGTAATCACTACCATGACCAACACATAGCATTGCATTGTTTTAAGGGATTCCAGAGAAACCTCTTCCCAAGTCAGAGACACTGATCTCTGCTTAAGCCTATTACAGCCTCTGCATTAAGCCCTTTGGACAGGGACAGAGGACAACACTTTAGAAACATTTCTGATGTTGCAGCCCCAACATCAAACATTTTTGAAAATCGACATGCCTTTTAATTAATCTTTAATTCAGGAGAGCATTGCTTTAGGGAATACTAAAGGTGACAAGAAGTCCCCTGTCTATGTGAAAGCAGACATGGGGCTTGCATGCTGAGTGCTGTCACCATATTACCAGACCATGTAAGACCAACCTATTTCTGACAAAACTAATGAGCAGTGTTCTTCGACTTGAAAGCCAACTTCTTTGTGCAATACTGCCCCCCTCTGCCACTACCACTAACCCACGAGAAGCACACAATATGACATTCAAAATAGGTTTGGTTTTTATTTGTGGGTGTGGGTTGGGTTTTTTTTGTTGTTTGGTGGGTTTTTGTAGGAAACTTGAAATTTGCTTTAGCCTTGAGCTGTACCAGAAGGCTGTGTCCTCCATCCCTTGCCTTCTTCAGCAACTAAGACTATAGCATCCTTTAAATAAGTCTTAAAAATATGAAGTTTTATTATAAAAAATGGAAGTTATTTCTAATAACTTTTTCATAGGATTCCATCCCTCTCATATGCAAATTTGCATAATATATGCACCTTCCTAGGGTACACAAGCAAGAAATACTTGCATATTGATAAATAAACTTCTACGATAGGACTTTGGGTTTCCTTTTTTCCTTCTTTTTCAGTCCTCACTGAAAAGAAAATGTCTTAAGGTGATTTTTATCACTCTCTTCAACAGATGTTGTCAATCAAAAGAACTAGTAGAACACTGTCAAACAATGCAAAAGCACATTTTTCTGTCTCATTCTTCTAGTTTCATTAATATGTTTGCTTATGTAAATGTCTTCTATAAAAAGTATGCACTTTATATAAAGTAATCTAAAAGGACAAGAAAAGGGTTCAAGAAATCTTACAAATAAGCAACAAAAGCTGAAACTTTTAGCTAATTTCACTGGAAATGGGGAAAATACCCCAAATTTCTGCTGGGCCTTAAGTTCAGACCATCAAAGTTTTCATTTAACAATTCTGGAAGCACAGAAAAAAACCTGGCCCTTTGCCTCAAGAAGTCTGTGTTCTAAGCTAAATTGTCCTTTGCCTAATGTAAAGTCCTGCACAATAAGAATAGGGGAAAACGTACACAGCTTAATACACCAATGAATTAGTGCTCTAATTTTCATGAGAAGCCCACCTAATGAAGTTTTGGAGCTGAGAAGGATTACATGCCCCACATTACAAAGAAAATCAATGTATCATTCTATTTATGTTCAATACAAACAGGAATAATCTAACAGAAATTTAAGTGCTTTTTCAAGAATGTGTTACATTAGTAAATGCACTAAATGTCTTCCACCTCTAGAAGCTCCTGTGACCAACAGTACAGTAAATAATGAATGGCAATTATTCTGCTGCTCTCCTTTTTTCTACTTCATGAATTTGGACAAGTTTGAGCCCAGTGGGAAAGTGACAGCCAAAAAGGACAATGTTGCAACAACAACCTAGAGGAGCTACTCTGGCCACCAGATGGAGCCCACACTGTTCCAGAATAGGATGGAAATACAATTACAAGCAGACGTGCAGGATGGTTTTGGTTGGTTTGTTTGTTTTCGGGAGCCGCATGTTTCAAAATTCTTTATGGTACTGAGGCACTCAAAAACCACTGGGAATTATGCACACAGACTTAAGATCCCAGGAAAACTACCCTTATTACCCCCAAGTCTCACAGTTAAAAATGCTTTTTAATCAAGCATAGTACAACAAAACACACTATGAAATGTACTGTGAAATACCCTGGGTTGGTGTCCCAAAATTGCTGTCCAAGATGAACAGAGGGCCAAAAACGAGCAGAAGAGCAACATCAGTTGGTATTCCCATGTATGGGAGATGGAGAAGCAGAGAAACTCATCTCAGGATACATCAAGCAATTTAGGCCAACATTTACATTTGGAATTTATCATCATGCACAGAGATTTTTTTGCATCTTGGCAAAGATAACACCTGTACCACAAAATGTCATGGTGTCAGGGCTGCACCATTATATTGGTCCTGTACAGTGGAATTGTATGATTTCATTTCAAATTTAGCCTCAACACTTTTGAACACCAGAAGCACAATGCAATGACAAGAAAGACTTTGTAATAGACAAGACAGAGGAGAGGGCTTTCTCTTTGTTGGTTTGGGGTTTTCTGTTTTATTTTTAAAACACACATTGCAAAGTTATATTCTCAAAATTCAACAGTGTCACTTTGACCTTTTTCTTGTTGACTAAAATAGGATTTTTTTCATAGACAAGACAACAAAGAAATAAATCAGTGATTCTGGAATAAGAAGTAAACAAGAGGCATTAAAATAAGTTCTCTACAGAAGAAAATAAAATAAAATGAAACATTCACCTTAACATGCTAGAGACATCTCTCCCCCAATCCTTCATCTATATTCACGAATTTTGTCTTGTGAAGCTGCCTACCACCTATACTCATTTACTGATCTAGTTAATAACAAAAACATTCTGTATGAAGGAAAAAACCTTATTCATCACAAGTTTTAACATTGCTTTCTAGTAGACATACATTTCACTGAAGTATTTATATTGAATATGCTAGTGAATGTTCTGATCTTAAAAGCAGAACTATCTTTCAATTAAGGACACAAAAAAAACCTTTCTGCTTTGGAGGCCATTGAGGACAAGACAAATGTCAATCACCTTTACAGATCACCAAAACAGGTTTTGTTCCCTCAAAAGCAACTTTGAAAGGTTAAAGAAACATAAGTCTTCTTTATTAATAAGTGTTTTTATAAATATGAACCTTTCCAACAATGGGACAGTTGCACTAGGTAGAATGAAAATATAAACTCCAAAGACAGAACAAACATTTTGATCACTGTCACAACCTTGTAATAGTAAAACAGGCACAGATATCACACAGATCAGTTGCACCATATCTGAAAAATAAGAGAAGTCTGCTGTAGCAAATATTAGATGGACTTCCTAGTGGAGTAAGGTGGGATTGATCTTATACAGAAGGTCAAGTAATATTTTACTGCCATAATAAATTTGATTATCTTGGAAAAAACCTGTCAGCACCACATAGAGCTAATTTATCTTCTACTGGTGGAAGATTACAACTGGACTGGTGTTACCACCTGATCAGGTCACAGTGGAGAAGGCTACCCAGAACAACAAAGGAGTGCATTACATAGCCAAATATGTAACTGGGTCATTTATTTCAGTTCCATGAACATTCATTTCCATGAGCTCAGTTCCAAAGTGAACAGTGTATTACCTAACTTTAATCTTGCAAGATCAAGCACAACACTCAGTGACAACATAAAAGCTCTTCAAAAAACAAGTGAAAAACAACCAAAAAAACCCTTGAATACCAGCAGTGGAACTACAGGAGACCAAAATGTATAGGTCAAGTTATGTTTCCTTAGAATGCTATTGTTTATAAATATTTCTCAAAACCCCTTAAGGTAAGTGCTTCATGGTCATGACCACAGTGTTTCCAAACACTCCAATCCATTTTTCCCTTCCTTGCTGCTTTAAAGCACTACACAAACACCATCACTGAGGTGTATCAATATACTGGCTGAAGTTCTTTCAAAGGAAAAGAAAATGCTTCATACCAAGTAGATAATCAGCATACCTTTTCCATAACAAGTCGAGCAAGTTTTATTGGGTTTGCTATGCACTTAACTGCAGACACTGCTCCAGAGTCTAAATTTTTTCCATCCATGATAATGGCATCCATTTCTACTTCACCTTTTTCATTTAGAACAGATCCACAACCTAAAGACAAATAAAAAAAAAAGTAGGGGGCAAAAGAAAAAGAAGCAAGTCATTAAGAGCTAACCACCCAGGTGATTCAGTTATAAGCTCTCAGCAAGCAGCCTTTCTCTTTCCTACTTTGCTGACTTACCAAAAGTATCTCCCAAATACAAAAAATCCAGCAGAAACACTGCTGAGTACAACCACAAAATCCAGCCACTAACAGAAGTCTCACAGAGTACAACAACTATTTTAAAACTGAGTTTTACTTTTTCATAAGATTAAAAACACACATTTCCAATCCCATCCAAATTATATACTTGGTATTAAAGTTAGATGAGCAAACCATCGTGAATAGAATTCTTTATTCCCCAGATCCTTTTTAAGTGCACTATTTTGCCTTTGCAGCTCTTCCAAAGGAGGATACAACACCACCCAAAGAAATAGTATAGTGTTTGATCCTATCAACAGATGAACATCACAAGAAACTGCCAAAATTAATAGAGCAGAGTAAGTGTCCCCTCAGTACTGTAGCAAAAGCTTGAAATCACAAGTTCTTCCATTACCAAATAAAAACAGTATATAAAGTAATTTTATAAAATAAAAGTTAAGTAATAAAACATCAGGTAGTTATCTTCTTCTAAAATTATCAGTGCTATCACTAACCCAATTGAAAATTAATGACATACAAAATGAGACAATGCAAATAGGGTGGTTTTTTAAATAATGCCAATAATTGCACCACAGAGGAATAAAAGGTTGTAAGTCATCAAGAGCACAAGCCTTGCTAATACAGATGGTGAAGACTAAACCTGAAAAGTAAAAAAACAAACCAAAACATGGCAGATGTACACAGTACCTCAGGTTAAAAGACCTGTGCACTATACATAACTAATGCAGTAGGGCTTTTCTACCTTCTGTTACACCAACATTAAAGCAGTCAGAAACCACTGTTAATAACTGACATAAAACTTTTATACCAAAGTACTTCAGACCAGAATATATGAAATTAAATCCCCTGTGACAAAAGGCAGCTAAATCCTGTAATCCTCCTCTTGTAATCTCAAAAGTGCCCCTGCCACATACAGACACACCCCCAAAAGTTATTTTTTACCTGTCTCCAGCTAATTCAATTATTCCACATTTAAGTCCTGCATCATTCACAATATGTTAACTTCTAGACTGATCTGTAAAGAGCTTACAGGTTAATTGCCTTGTGCCACCCACGTGAACATCACTCTTCCAGCTTTTCCTTATGCTGGTAAGGAATTGTTTTCTCAGATAAACCCTGCCATGCTCTTTTAACATCCTTTGACAGGGTAGGCTTTCTAACCCATGATCACAAAATTCACCCTAGAACCAGGGTACCCCTTTCCCAACCATCAGTGACCAGAACCATGCTCCAGGGGAAACTCAACAAGGCCCCTTCATCAACACATTAAGAGTGCCCCATGTCTACTGGACATATCTCATAGGATACATGTTATGATTTTCTAAAATTTGCTGAGCAGAAAACAATTGCAGGCAGTTTCTGTAATCAAAGGCAGCTTTCTAAACAAGTCTCCTTTTAAAGGTGGCAAAGAGAGACTGGTGGGTGCCTTCTAAGAACAATTCACCCCACTTGCCATAGACTCACAGAAAGGCCTGGGCAGGAAACAACCTTGAAGATCACCTGGTTCCAATCCCTTTCCACAGGCAGGGATGCCACCCAGTACATCAGGTTGCTCAGGGCCTGATCCAACCTGGCCTTGAATGCTTGCAGGGATGGAGCATCCACAACTCCTCCAGCTTTGAGAGCTGTACAGCCAGCTTTTCTCATTCCACTAGTCACCATGAAAGTCTGTGCACCAGGGCAAAGCTAATTACTGAACCTCAAGTGATCTCAGGTAGCATGAAACCTTCCTTCTGTGGTTACAGGCTGCCTTTGCACCTGCCTTCCACAGCAATGGGTAAGGACTACCAGCCTCTGAGGCCATGGCATCCATGGGCAGCACTGCTGAAAAAATAAAAGTTTTTGGCTTCTTATTAAGCAAAGGGTTGGGAAACAGAAAGAGACAGAAAACAGAAAATCTAGGAGGAAACAAACAATCAACATGTCTGAGATCAGCCCAATCACAGCTGGGATACTGAGAGGAGTACTCCAACTCCCTCTAATTCTGGATAGACAGATCTGTCCTCTGTCCTGGAAAGGCTGCATAGGAAAGAGTGTGCAAGGATCAATAGATCATGGAGTACTCATGCCAAGCTGGCTCATACTGCAAGCCAAAGAGATCACACAGAAATATAACCACACCACAAGTAGAACTTGCTTACTTATTAGGTGCACAAGTCACTAAAATGGTAATTTTATACACCAGTATAGCTTCTGAGCCCTTGCACCAAGCCTACATCAAGATAACCCTACACACCATGGCTACATCCTATCATGCAAAGAAAGGGCACAACTTGATTGTTCTGCCCATTCTTCCCCATCTTCATTGTTGTGTCTCAGAAATGTCTGTTTGCCTAGAAAATATTACAGCAAAACTGATTTTATCCTTTTATCAAGATAAATACTACACACTGAGTTTTAAACAGCTACTCCAATCAGGGTCCTTTTCACATAGCTTTCAGCTCATTTTTGCCAGATTCTGAGAGGAGCTGTACCTAATGAGCATTGACACAATTAGGTATCTCTGTAACAGACTACATGCCACTACCTGAACAATGGGCGAAGGCTCAAGTCCCGTTAAGTAAAAGCTAAATGACAGCATGCCACCTTGATGCCAACTATTTAAAAGCACACACTGTACCTTCAAGTCCTCTTCATAATTTCAGCATGAGTGCTCTAAAAATCAAAATGTTCAACCAAAGTCAATAACAAAACAATGAAAGTTTCATATTAAATAAAAACTGCTCTTGACTGCAAGGTGAGATGGAACAAATGAACCTCTGCAAACTAACTGAGCACATAACTAATAGCTGTGTTACCTAAGATACTGAGCACCTACATTTCATTCCATGTTCTTTTCTGACATATCACGGCGGGAGTGGGGAAATATTTTTGCTGAAATTCATAAAAATAATAAACTTGAGGTCCTAAGAAGAGGAGAACATATTTGATTACTACCACTAACATTAATTCACATTACTGATTAAGAAATTCAGTTACAAACCCTTACTATAGGAAGGTATAGATTTACCACTCTTACACCATTATTGCATTGCTTCTCTAGTATTATTTACAAAGTAACTAATTGCAAGCATTAATGAATAGAAAACCACCTAAAATCCCCAACACCAGTATTTCTGTGGCAATAGGTAAAGATCAAGCACTCAGGATTAAACAAAGCTGCAAGGTATATCCAAGAGCCTTAAAGAGACACATTAACTTAACACATATTCTGTAAGAGTCCATGTCTTAAAACTGGATATACAGAGAACAGTAACAGAAGATTTACAGAAATGTAAAACAGCCCCACACAAATTAAATGGCAGATACATAACACTGAAGGAATGGCAACAGCATAACTCATCTTCCTAAGTGTACTAAGAGAAACTACATTACATACCATGCTGAGAAACCACCTATTTTGTGACACTAGTATTTACTCCACTGCAATGTACATAAATCAATAATAATGCAACAGTAATAATACAAGCTAGGATTTTCAGAAGCATCAGGGCAAAACACTTGAAATATAATATGATTCTAAGTCCACTTAATCCTTAGAAAAATTACCTGCATTAAAATGAGGATCATCTTCCATTGACCGTACTGCCTCCTCAACTGCATCTACGGCAGTGCCTCCCTGCTTCAGGAGGGCGTAACCTCGCAGCGCAGCTCTGACAACCCCAGCCCGGCACCCCTCCTCTCGCTCTCTGAAGATCCGGCCAGCTCCACCGTGCACCACGATGACCGGCTTCATCCTGCCAGGCTCCTCCTCTGGCTTTCAGCTGCGCACACAGGTCAGTAGATGGGAAGAACTCTTTCGCTTGTGGTTCCTTCTACAAGGAGAGCGGCGGCGGCAGATTAGGTAACACATATGGGTAGTTTGCTACAATTTTACCTTCTGGGAAGCCAAGTACTCACATGGAGGAGCTCCTGAGGCCCCACGAAGCTTGGTGCAACTCTTGAGGCCAACCCTGCTCTGAGGAAGGGTCTGGGTCAAGTGGCACAGCAAGGGCCCCTTTCAGGCTAAGTTACTCTACAATCGGGTTGTTTAGTATGAATTCTGTCTGGTAATAATAAATTACATGGGGATAAGCATTTGAGTAACCCTTGAACCTGCCAACTGCTCTTTGTTTTAGATGGGTAGCCTGTTGTCAGAGTAGAGTAATATCACCAGCAATAAAGAAAGGCAACTGACCTGACCCGAGTTAAAGGCTTACCCAGCTCAACCACCTGGATCCCAGACCTCTGACCTCTTGCTATACTTTGAACTTCGAGCAGGAAAACATGGTTTTCATTCACACCTGGCAGCCAGCACCGTCTTGTTACTGCTCATGGCCTCCTGCGAGCAAAAGCCATTGTTGATAGCTGCTATACATCTTTGGTGATGCAAATAACCGGTTTTGCTTCCAGAAAAAGGCAAAGAAGCAGCAGCTAACTCATCTCTCACTGAAATCTGGGGCACCTCCCAGAGAAATCTCCCCTCGTGAAAAGTTTCTCGGGGACGGCTATTTTTGGAGGCAGCATTTCATCATACAAGCAAACCCCTCCGACAGAGCCTCCCGCATTCCTCCGGTCCCTCGCACTCCTGCTGCCCCAGGTGAGGCCGGCCGAGACGGCAGCAGGCGGGGAGCAGAGAAATCCCAGCCGGGGCCGCTGTGGGGCACATCTTCCCGTAAGCGAGGCCGTTCAGGTTTTTATTTCAGCCAGCAGCTACGCTCTTCCCTTACCCAGCACAGGGTACCCTCGGCCGTAGACCCAGCCCTGCCGCGCTCACGGCAGGCCCGCGCCGCTCTCCCGCCCGCCCCGGCGTTCCCGCGGAGTGCAGGGTCCGACCGCACCTGGAGCGCCCCGTCCTTGCAGGGAGTCGCGTCCGCCCTGGGCGCGCTCCCGTGCGGGTGCCCGCGGCGGTGCGGGACGGGCGCAGGCCCAGGGACCTTTCGCCGCAGCCGCCCTTAACAGACATGGCGCCCCCGGCCTGCCCGCACCGAACATGGCGGCTGCTGCCGTCGCACCCCGCGGTCTCCGCCCCGCACCGGCAGGGGCCGGGCCGCTGCCGCTGGCCCTGCGGTGGGTCCGGCCCGGCCCGCCCCTGGGCTGTCGACGGCGGGTGGCGGCGCGCCGCGCTCATCCCGGCGTGGTTCGCCCTCAGCCGGCAGTGCCGCAGCCGCGCTGTCACACCAGCTCCCCGCCTGCCACCGCTTGATTTCCCCTCGAGTTGAATTAGAAAAATGGCACCTCTCCCCAAAACCGATCCTCAGCAGCACTTCCCGCGTGCCCGCCCTTCCCTCTGGCCGGGCCGGGTTATTCCCATTCCCAAAGCTCGGGCTGTCTGTGGGGTTCTGTAGGCTAAAAGGAGCTGTAGGCCGAGGGAGCTCCGGTCCTTGGGATCATCACGCACATCCCGGGCAGGTTGGCACAGACCACATTTTACATACATATATATGTATCGGTGAAGATAAGCTATAAGTGGCCACCCTGTTCCCAAACTGATGACAAAGACAAGAACTGAGCTTGATGTTTTGTTTTATTTCTAATTATACGCTGCTGGTGGAACAAACAGTAGTTAACTAAAAGTAGAGCTGCTAAAGCTTCTTTCTGAAAAGAAAAAAATAAGAGTCTGTGAAAAATGCGTATTTTATGATGGGCTTTTCACAAATATTAAAATGAATATTTTATGTGTTGTGTTAGAAAGTAATGCTGTATTAATTCTCTTAAGTAGTGTGTTAAATATAGTTTTAAGTTATAAAAATGTTAAAATGGAGACTATGCTTTGTAGGATACTTTTTTTAAAGAAAGGACTTGCAACGAGATAGCAGCCACAGGACACCTAAACCGTTCAGAGAAAGAGAATTTACTGCCCTCTTATCAGAAGAAATTAACTTCTTCCCGCCTTGAAGGCGCTGTTAGGATTCAGAGGAAGAAGCTGACGATGACCAGACGGAATCCTGTGTTTGAATGGAATTTATACATCATGTATGTAGTGTATGAATATGCAACAGGCTATTGATTTTAAGGGTTAATCCTTTGTTAACGAGCGTCCTTTTTCAGGCTTGTGCTGCCCAGAAAAAGGTACCCGGACGTCCATAACTCTTTGTCTCATATTGTCTCATATTGTCCTAATTCAAATTGTCCAAATTATTATTTCTCTAATTGTATTACTATTTTTATAACCATTTTCTATCTATTAAACTTTTAAAATTTTAAAAACAAGTGATTGGCATTTTTCACAAGTCTATTAAAAAAAAAAACATAATTCTGAACTCCCTTACCTGTGTAACTAGAAGTGTAAACAAAGATTTCTCAACATTTGTACCAACTGCATGGCCTGCGTTGGCCTTCTCCCCTGGCCATTCCTTGCTCCTGCCTCTGCTCGCGTGTCTCTGCGCGGTGCCGTAGCGCAGGCTGCAGGGACACAGGGACACAGGGACAAGGGGGACACAGGGACACGGGGACACAGGGACACAGGGACTGCAGCCTGCCGTGCCCGCTCCGGGCGCCAAGGGGACGTGGCTGTGCAAAAAGGGCGAGGGTTTATGGCAGTACGGAGTCACTCAATTTAAGATCTGTTTTGATTCCTGAAGGTTTGTTGGAAACTAATTAGTGTGGTTTAATTAAAAGGAAATACTCCTGATGGTTTTTCTTTGTCATTAGTAGGCTTAGACAGGCATTAAAATTTCTTACATTAATTATTTGAGAGTGCTGCCTGTTGTTGTAGAATATTTCTCTTGTTTTCGGGTAGTGTCAAGACAGGAAACAAATACTATTTAGATTAAACAGTTTAGAAGAATCATCTTGGTTGTTTGCATGGACAGCTGAACACAAAATTTATATAGTAACTCTAAGTTGAAATTTTAACATTAGTCTAACATTATGATTCATCAAAAGAAAGATGTTACTGGATAGAACTGGAATAATCTGTTTCTACATCAGCTTTTTACCTTAAGCCCTCTTCGGCCACTACCTTTGTCATTGTGGTCAAATCATTTATGTGCTTTTTAAAATGCTGTAAAGCTTTTTAGAGCAGACTGGAGAGCATCGGTATTTAGCTTTATGATTATGATTTCGGTTTTTTTTAAATTAGGACATTGAATTGCACATGAGGAACCTGTCCTAAAGCTATGTAAACTGGTAGAATAAGTTTTAAATAATTGCTCTAGAAACCTATTGATTTTGCTCTCACTAATTTTCATAAGAGACCTTTGTGTAATATAATTGCCCGAGAAATAAATTTTAAAATGTACAGAATAAATTAGGAGGGTTGCATGTGGAGTCTTGTGGAGATTAACTTTCCTGGTTGTAAGCTGAATGTGCCTTATTTGAAAGAGGTGGGAACACGGTTGTCATAGGTAAGTAAGGGAAGAGGGCTGAAGCAGGGAAGGAAGAGATCTGGGCATGTGTGGATAGGGAACATGTGTCTGAAAATACTCTGATGTCATAGGGTCAACTCTGCATTTCCAGTGACTAAAATACAACTGTACTTGTGCCTTCCATTTTCCTGCAGAATCCATAAATTAAGGACATGCCCTCCTTCTAGAGAAAGAATTCCCCTAGAATCTCATTGAAATGTTAATTTTAGGAACCAGCAAAGCGAGTGAAATACATTGTAAAAGTAACTGGTTTAATGCATATTTATAATAAAACTATTTTTAAAATAAATGTTTGTGTAGCAACTTGTGTGTTTATCCATAAACTATTTAAAAATCTTCAAAATCTGGTGTAGCACAGAAAGCAGCGCTCTATATTTTATTAATTGGATTGGAGGAGCATGCAGAGTTGATCAAGGCTAAGGCTGCTTGAGCAAGTGTCAAGCATGCAGAAACAGAATGTTGTTCACAAAGTCTGCAAACTTGGATCCTTTTATATTAGACAGAACTGTCATATGGAGATCACTGCAGCATTAGGATGCTCAGGTCACACTGGAAAAACTCATGCATGTTGAATAACTTTGTTCATATGCACAATTTAAGTCTGTAAACCATTTCTTACCATATTCTTACTGTGAAGAGTGTGCCACCATTTAGGGGAGCTGGAAAAAACAGTTCCTCTGAGAGTTTAATTTTTTAATGCAGTTAAAAGGTATGTTCAGGTAAGATCAGCAGTGAAATGTGCAGTAGTAGGGACAGTAAATGGTAGATGAGGTATTCACTAAAACACAGTTGTGATCAGTTCTAATTGATTAATGAGCTCTATGTTGAACAGTTCATCTGGAAATATTTTCTTGGGAAGAGGCACTAGACTTACCAGTGTCCATGATGTTTCCTCCCCTGCTGCACAGAAGTGAGATTAAATTGATGATGGGTTTATTTTCCCACTTTGTGGAGATTTTAGCCATAGAACCTAGATGTCTTCCCCATGGCAGATTGTCCCAAACAAGAAGTTAACAGTGCCTTACTGCTCCTAGTATTTAAGCATTTTGCACACAGAGGGATGGTTGTAACAGGCCACTCTCAGAAACCTGTGTGAGGGGAAGAGTGACATAGGTTGTGGTACTGGTCATGGGAAATCCCTGTTCACATCCTAGTTTTGAACTGTGCATGTTGTGTGTTCGACCAGTTTTCAAAGCTTAAGTTTAAAAATGGTCCTGGTGGTTCCTGTTTCTCTGTCCTGTGTATTTACTGCGATTTTATCACATTTATCAGCTGTGTGCTCTGCTGAAAGTGCATTTGAGGTGAGTATCCTGAGTAGAAGACAACCAGACTGACACATGGATGACTGGCAGAGACTAAAATTAGAACCTTTTGTTTTCCTATTCTTCCTGTTGTTGCAAGAACCCTGACACCATGTTGCATTTTTGTCACTGCACGGCTGAAAAAATATTTTTCTCTGTCACCTCTATGCTTTTGAAGTCCCTCCCATAAGCCTGTGAAGTCTATAAATCTCAGTCTGCTCCATTCTAATCACTTTAACTTCAAAGAAGCCAGATCAAGTTCAATTTTTTGAGATTATTTACAATTTTCTGTTTATCCCAAGCTTTACATCCCCTTTGTAAAACTCTTTCAGACATTCTTGTTTTGGCTGATCTGCATAAAACACAAGAGCATGTTGGAAAACTTGTCTGTGTGTCTGTCAGAGGCTTACAACTTCCCACCAAGTGCAGGGGGCTTCTGGATCAATCCATTCAGAGAAAATGGCACCCTCAGGCTGGCAAGGGTTACAATTGCTTCGGTTCAATCCTGTGCCCCTTGCAAACTCCATAGCTACCACAACAACTGCAACATTTTAAACCCCAGAATTTAGGAAGTATTTCTCTTATGTAATTCAGATTTGTTTTGTTTTATAATTTGATTACTCTAGGAAAAAGTGTAGTTTTCTTAGTTCTTGCTGATGTACAATTAACATGCTATACTTAAAACAAGATTTCAGTTTAGCCCATATTTTAGGCAAAACCATAATTACTTTTTAAGGTGCATTAGAAGATATTTGCTTAAATATAGCTTAATATAAGGACTCAAGCTTCCAAACACTCCAAGAATTTCCAGGAAAATTTGTAATACACCTTAGCACTAACAAAGTAATAATTCTAAGCATTTTGTCACATGTAAAGGCTTACTAAGGGTAATAGAGGTATCCACAGTAAAGATTTTAGGTGGGTTTTGAGTTTTCAATATACAAAACACTTTTGGGAGAAAAGATAGCACAAAACAGTTTAAAATAATTCATAAGGGATTTCCCTGTCACAATGGGGGAACAGAATGAAAATTAATCAAATGACAAATGAACATCTGTTCAAGTTTGTCCTTTCTTTGTGACTTCTTGTCACTCAAATGTATGGACCTTTAGCGAGCCTATTTGCAGGATGCAAGAAATAATCACAGAATGCAGGAAATAAAAGAACATCACCATGGCAGGTGCATACCAAGTGTATGTACAGTACCTGAGATGCTCTTTGTACTTGAGAGACGAAATAGGAAGAAATGAAACTGTCTTGGGAGACACAGACATGGAATTAAAGAAATTACTTTTGAGTAACTTTTTAAACACTTAACCAAGTTGCCAGGCATTGGAGAGAATCACAGAGGTCCTGTGTCAGATAAAATATTCCCTCTTGTGATTTGCAGTGGGGTTCAAATCATAAAAACCTAGTAAGTGATGCTCCAGGGAGTCACTATCATTACCTGCAGGTGACCCTGTGGAGGTATTTACTTCTGCAGAGAGGTGGGCAGGGAAGAATTAAGCTTTGGAAGTTTGCTGCCTGTGCTGATATTGCAGGTATGCTTATATATAGCAGTTACCCAATTATCAGGAGGATTATGATTACCATGTGTGGCCATTAGATGGAAAAATAAAGGCATGATAGTTTTGCTTAGTTCAAATGTTTAGTGTATTATCAGAATTATGTTTGTTTTTAGTGAAATAAAAAGCTGAGATGTGTCAGTAGAAGAATGATGGAATTTTAAGTGATAAAATTAGTTTAATGCAAGTGGTTTATGTATTCAATAAAAGTATCTGCTACTTCAGTAATTAACATTAAGAAAGATTTAGAAAAAATATGTGCCATGTACATAAAACTAGATTCAAAGGCATGTTTAGAAAGATTACTCTCCAGAGTTCTTTCTCAATTTATTTCTTAAGAAAATTTCAGGTTTTTTCATACATCATATCTGCTGTCAGACTGGTTTTGAAGAAACATTGTGTTTTGTTTTTTTAATGAGGAATTGCATTTCTTTCCCTTCCACCTATGTATAAACTCATATGGTATGTGTAATACTTTAGTAAAAATGAAAAAAAATGCAGTTGGAAAAGCTTACAGTTAACACATCACTGTAGTTGTAGTTTTTGATGTGAAAATAATACAAGGGAAATGCCAGGGATGAAGGGGTTTTATTTTGAATACTTCACCTTCTATTTTATTTCTAATTCTGAATTACCACCTCAATTCTTATGGTATGTAACTAAATTCTAATTGAAGTAATAAAACCTATGTTGTTGCACATACACCTAAAAGCCATATTTCAGGATGAATTTTCAAGATGTTTATCAAATTATTTATAAAATGCAAAAATAGTGCCAATAGTAGACCATGAATAGTGTGCTAACAGAAAATTCTCCAATATAAATCAGAGAAGTTAATCATAAGGCTGGTGGCAGGGAAAACTAATCAAGCAGGGAAAAGCAAAAAGGTGTATTTTAAAATGAGAATACTAAATGAGATAGCCAATTGGTGTCTGCCAGGCACAGACATAGGTCTGTTATAGTGAGAATTGATGTCATGTCTCTGTAAATGCAATGTAACAGTTGATAAAATTTGTGTGAGATCCTCAGATAAGCCATGCAAAGGTACCAGAAACAAAAAGCACTTTTAAATTGATTGTGATGTGAGTGGGGAACCAGTGGAGTTGGATGAAAGGGAGAGCATTGCTTTGTCTTTCTCCTCAGTCATGGGGATGAAAGCAGTGATGGTTGCCCCCAGCTGCAGTACAGAAAGCGATTATCCCATGAGAGCTTGGAGAATTCAAGACCAGATATACAGATTTACATCGTGTCACTTGTGATTAGGGGTGGGGAATATTGTTTATTTTGGTACCATGATCTGGGAAGCTTCCTAAAGCTGCTGAGAGTAGCAAACTTTCTTTGCCTTCAGGTAAGCAAAAATGCAGCTTACATATGCATACTGGACTGCTACATGGCTGCAAAACTAGTTACCTTCCTGAAGATTTGATCATGTTGCTGGTGCCAGCATATTCCTAAACAAACTCATATGAAAAGAAAACTCGGGATAGGTATTATTCTAAGGTTGCAAAAAGAGGTAATTTGTCATCTGATCTTTGAGTAAGGATAAATGAATGGATATGGATTCACAGTGTATTTTATTCAAGAGACTAAAATTATTGCAGTACTAGCAAAACACAAGCATATGAACAAATGTAATTAAGACTTGTTTAGGATGAGTATTGAGTGTAGAAAAGATCAAGAGAGTAGGATTCAAAATATTGGTACCATTCTACTGTTTTCAGCACTGAAGTGTATGTTAAGAAATGAGACAAATACAAGCATGATACCTTGTATTAAAGCGGCCAGATTTAGGTGGAGTTGTAAACTGCAAATCAAGTATTTTATGAACCGCTAATTCTCCTTTGCTCTACTTCATGCACTTATGAATAGCCTCTGATGTTGTCTGCTAAGTCCTTATTTTAATATTCTTTCATAATATAGTCTCAATTTAGAAGGTTATTAAGGGAATTTTGAAATAAATCATCATGCATATTGTTACATTCAGTAGCCACCTTCAGTTGGGTATAAATTAGCACAATGTGAAACACATCTGCTAAGGGCATTCACACATTGAAGTTATATTGAGGGTTTTGCTGGGCTATGCAGGAAAGATTTATTTCTTCATTCAAATGTTTGCACATTAATAAAACTTACTTGTCATGTATGTTCAGAAAAATGGACGCCAGGTTTTCAAGGGCCAAGTTTCAATCCAAATCTAAAAACTTAGTTTTGAGTGTCATATCTGTCCAGAGAACTGGAACAGGCTTTGTGAAAAAAGTGCTGAGATAAGGCAAAAAACCCCCCTGGTTTTGAATATCAGATGGTTTCTAGTATTAAAGGAAAGGAGAGGAGACTCTCAGGAATTGTGATCTTCTACAGCTGTTGGATATTTCATAGAGGGGAGCTGAACTCTGACCAGTATTTGGGAAGGAGGTTTGTGTCATGGACCTAAGGTAGCACAACCATGAGCCTTGACAGTGCTTGGCACCCTCAGTATTGGTGATGGAGCTTGTGTTCCTTCTCAGGATGTCAAGGTTAAAATGTGATCTGTGTTACTGTAACTATACTTTGTGTTTGGTATGCCAAGTTGACTCCTGCTATAATCAGGAAGACACTGCCAATTCCAAGGCAGCTGCCATTGCTGCCCTTTCCTTTCCTCCACTTTTTTAATCTTTGTGTCTCCTCCCTTCCTCCTCCAAATTTCCTTTTTTTGTACAGTGGGCTTAGTGAAAAAACTGCCAATGCAGAATTGGTATTTCAAGTTGATGGAAAATTCAAGAACATGAGATAGTACTAGATTCATCATATTTAGTGAGCTATTTCTGCTGAAGAATTTTGAAGAAAACGTAGTTAACATCTGAAAATCAGTATCCCTAAAATTTTGAAGATATGTGGTTAGATCTATTATCTTTCTGCTGCTTTTATTCCTTTTCTAGCTTTTGCATTTCAAAAGAAATAATTTCAATGCCATTTATTCTTAAGTCATTGGAAGTCACATTTTCTCCCCACTTTTTTTAAAAAAAGAAGTTTTTATGATTACAATATTGTGGATGAATGCTGTCTATAACCAGTAGAAATGCTTCGAAGCTGATTGAAAGGAGGACACTAGGCTTTCTGAAATGCTGTCTGATCATATATGAGATATGGAAGTATCCAACTTGTTTTAACAATAGAAACTCCTTTTTTTTTCCCTATGTAAAAATAGATCACAGTGCAGTGACCCTTGAGGGAGAGAAAGAATGAAAAAACTGCGTGTTTCTCTCAAAATTCTGACTACATTGTTACAGTCTGTGTCAAAGGATGACAAATCCGAATTGCTCTGCTTCCTGTGTTCTTTGAATTAGAGCCTGGTGTGTGTTACACTATTTTGACCTCTTCAAAATTTTGTAATTTAATTAGCAGATTTCTTTTTCCTTCTCTGTCCCATTTTGAGGTGTGGGGCAAAAAAAAGAAGAACATATATATATATATATATATCTCAGTGTTGCAATACATCATTCTTTTCTGAATCAATTGCATATTTTGAATGGTATTTATATGAAAGCACTCTTGTATTAATTTAAATCAGGATGATATAAAAACAACATGTGGTATTAACCAACACAGGTTAAAGACTATCTGAACTGGCTGGAAAAAATTTACTGCCCAGTCACTAATCTATAGGCTTGATGCTTGCTAAGGTATTTGCCTAGCTGCACCTGCCTTATCATCATATTCAACTGTGAATTAGTTAGCACAAAAAGTTGGCAGAGGAATAGGGAATTTTTCACCTCAAGGTCAGTAACAAAGCAGGCTAGTACTGATTTAATGCTGTTATGGTCCGGTAGTTCGGCATGAACGGGACTCTATGTTGCCATCAGTTGACACATGTCTACATTCAAAAAGCCACTTTCCCAGCTTAGATCCTTTTTGCAAGAACATCAAGTAGCAGGCACCTGCCTTAGCTGGCACAAAGTTAAGTGTCCTGGCTAAGCTAGTTGTCTAGGCCTCCTCTCTAACTGTGGAGAGGGATTTTCAGAGTGATTCATACAGTTCTAAAAGATGTGTCTAAAATAGATGAGATGAGTCATCCTGTGGAAGTACCTGCCACTCTACTGACGACAGAGGGAGACCTAGATGACTAACTTACTGTAGATAGCTAAATTTTGGGCTGGTAGTTAGTAGGTGAGAAAGCTCAGTACCAATGTCTTTTTCTTTTAATGACAAGAGGCTCAAGTATGCAGTCATTACTAAGTCTGTATGACCACTGATCATGCAGTATATGCTGAAAAAGAGATGGACCTGCACTGCTGTAATCCTGTATCTTTAATAAATACGTTGATTTTATTTCTTGCTAAATTAATCTATATCAAGATGAGGAAGAGAACACAATTTTTATCCTAAAAAATCCCACTGGAAAGGGATAAGTGTTATTTACCGTACATGGATCTATGAAGCAATGAGCATGATATTTATTCTGCATCAGTTTCCATTATTGAAATTGCTTTGTATTGAAATAGCTTTTTACATCCAGTACCGGTGGTATTGGATGTAAAATCCATTAGGTGGGGTGTAACAGATTGTTAGCATGGATTTACTTAAATACAGCATGAAGATCTGCAGTGTGCAGGGCATTAACTTCATTGCTGGCTGCTTCAGATGCATCGTTTTTTGGAGAAGTTACAAAAATTAGGCTTTAAACTCACTAATATTTAATTAAAACCCATCTCTTGCCCGATTTGAAAATTTTGAGGTCTTAGGGAATATTAAGGAATTATTCACCACATCTGATTTTAGATATCAAATTAGGTTTCTAAATAAGGAGTCTAGGCACTGTTTGTAATCAGCAGAGTAGAGTTGACACCTCCAGGGAGCAATTTAGAGCAGCTAAGGTAAGCAGGAAGTTAGTGCTCTGGTTGTCCTCCGGAGGACTTCTGCTGCTGCCTAACTTGAATCCTCTGAAATAATCCTAGGACTGGAGGAAGCCTAGTCTGGTTCTGGTTTTGTAGGCTGTTAAAGTGGGCAAGATGAATATTCCCTTTGTTGTTTCCTACCATAATTCTTAGGTTAGTAATACCTTGTCAACTCAGAGTGCAGTATTTTTCTGAATATATTGAGAATATATTTCTGAATGTCAGGCATGCATTAGAAGTGCCTGCTGCATGGTTAATGTACATAGTAGGCTCAGCAATGTTAATGTAGTAGCGTACAATGTAGGGGTATGTGTGTAGTCTGTGTAGCATGCTGATTTCTAAATTATTTTTTTGTGACTTGGTTAACTGAGCACCGCCCTGGCTGTCCAGGATAATCAGCAAAATCTATTCGGTTTTCTCAGAAAATTTGCTTTCATTTTGGGTCCTCTCCAGTTGAATCATAAACAGTTCTAACCTTGACTGTGTCTGCAAGGCCCTGAGTAGCAAACTGCTGCTGGCACAGGCACCGTAAGGCTTCCCTCACCTGCCCTTGCATTCAGAGAGTCAGAACACAGTGCTTCGGATCAAACAGCACAGTTAATTGTTCCATTTTTTTGTTGGTCAACAGATGTTTTACCTAAAGCAGCACACTCCTACTGTAGCTTTGTAAGTATAATAACTGGTTATATATTGCTTTATGCAGATTCTACAGGGCTTCAAAATTCAGGGTGTTAACTGATTTGCTACAGTTTGAAAAATCATCTACAGAGTTTGGGAACATATTGTCATGGTAAGTTGAGATCTGTGGATTTTGCTATCATTTAATACGGAAGCCCAAGTTTATGCATAAAGCACAAAATCAGTGAAGGGTGAAGAGAAGTCATGAACACAAATTAGCCTTGATAATTCTTCATTTCTCACCTGGAGATAAAGCACAATGTGGGATATTATGTTAGCACCTGGAGGAGGAGGAGTTTCCAGTCTTTCAGGAAAAAATGCAGGCATGTTACAGAAGACAAGCAACAACTGTAAGTGCTGTACCCCGGGGAACTGTCACCCAATGAAGGAGTTCAGGTGACAAAATCCCTTTAATATGGTAGCCATCAGAAACAGTGAATGTTTCATCTAAGATAATAAACCTTGAATCTGGTGTATAAGTTAAAATTCTGTTCTTGGGTAATTCTTCTTAAAAAAGACAAAGGAAGGTAAAACTGCAAAGGACACAAGGGTGTATCCAGGGGAACAAGAACATCATTTATAGTCGCCAGAGTTGTTTGATGAGGCTCACTTGCTAGATACCTGATAACAAGGAAAGCCAATCTGTCACTGTATGGTTCCATAAAGAAGATTTGTCTATAATAGGGAGCATTAAACAGGGTAATGGAAATTACTTGAGCAGCCACTGAATTAATTTTCATTTTAAACATACTCTAAAGATAACTGGCTGGACAGCATTGCAAGTTCTATATCTGAGTGCATCCATTAAAAAAAGACTGTGAGAAGTTTGCTGGTTTTGAATATAAACTTGGCTGTGCTGTCAGCTAACATCTCCTCTACCTGGAGCAAAACTTTAAGTGATGCATAATATAGATAGACTCTGTTGTGGACTCCTGAAATCATTACCTCATACAAACTGCTTTTATTTAATAGAGCAATGTAATTGTTTCTCTAGAGGGTGATGAGAGTGATTCATTATATTTGATCTTTTTCATACCAGAATACTGCTGTTGCTAGCTCAGAAGACTTTTTGGCAAATCAAAAGGAGACTGCTAGTTTGGAGCATTTCTCTGTCAGTTTGAAATCCCCAAGCTGTAGCTTCAAGCTCAGCAGTAAGTGCTTTGCAGTAGTACCAAGAGAGCTGAAATAATCAACAATAGAAACCTTTTATCTCATGTCTGAAATCCATAGATAGAAAGAGAATATATATACATAAATATTTCTCTTTAATATTTCACATCATGCTTCCATTTAAAAAGTTTAAAGTTCTTTCACCAAGAGTGGACATAAGCTAAGCCAAGCCACAGGATTAATCATAAATAATTTACATGAACTCCCTCTACTAAGATATCCTGCAATTTCATAAAGAATGAACACATGTTCTGAGAATACAGAAGGGCTGCTATAATTGGCTCACTTTAACACGCCTGGGAACAACACATGAAGCTGCTGCTGCAGTTTTTCTGACATAGCTGCTCATGTTGCTCACTGTCCACAACAATTAAATATTCATTTTTCTCTGATTCTTTTTTTTTTTTTTCTTAGAACTGCATCCAGACTAGGGGAAAAAAATTCTGCTAAAAATTCTGAACAATGTTGACTTGTGAAAGCTGTAGAACAACTATTGCTTCAATAAACAGGATTAGTTTTGGATTACTTTTTCTACAAAGACTCTGGAGCACTGCCTTACTCCTCCTTGCTGTGAAACGTCAACCCCTTCAGATCTCCATGGTTATCTCATAGAACGAAAAGTAAAATCATTCTGGGATGATTATATAAAAAACTTGTAAAGGGTAAGTCCAAGCTAAAAAACTGGGGACTAAACAGCACATTTTCAGATGGCTGAGTTTGTGTGTATGGTTGGAGAGATGAATAGAAGCCTTAAACTGTGCAGCATGGAATGGGCCTTGGTTTGGGGAAGATACAGAAAAGGCCTTACTGATTTATTGGTGTGTCTTTTCAACATATACCTGCCAATTTGATTAAAGCAACAAGAAGTTAGCTGGGTTGTATTTGGAAACAGTGGCTTAAATATTAAACTTAAAATTTACTAAAATACAAAATATTCAACATTCCTAAACACCTGTACAAAAGAGATTTAAGAGCATAGTTAAGGCTAGGCTTGCATATGGATGTGCATACCATTAAAACTGGAGAAGTGTGGATTTCTGCCATGTTCTGTAAATGTAAGATACATAAATTGCAATTGCTTAGGGATACCGTTCCTTACATGAATCGTTTCTCCAGTCTTTACTTTATGAATAAATGTCCTTGGTCTGACTACTCTTGTCTCACACTGATCTCAAACAGCAGAAAATATCCTGTATGCAATGCAGGTATATATAGTATCCATGAGATATGTTTCTCAATATTGATTACAGTTATTTTGTGTTTGCAGAAAATTTAAAGCTGGCAGGACTGAAATACACCCAAGAGAGGTTTAATACTGATGTGGAAAAATAGTCAGAGAAAATTAGGATGCAGTTCAGGGACAATTTCAAAGTACTACTCTGTTTAGATGGTATTTCTTATCTAAAACGTAGAATGAGGAATGGACAGTAGTACTTAGGTTGAGCATGAGTCAACAGTGTTGTGTTACTATAAAAAAGCAACTGTGCTGGGGAGACATGACAAATATCAAATATTTAAAAGACCTGAAAGTAGAAAGAGAATAAGCTGTGCTGTGGGCTAATGGGAGTAGGAAAATATAAAATGGGCTTAAATCATAGGAAAATTTCAGGCTAAATATTATTGTTACATTATTTTTGCCAGGCATATTGAAAGCACTGGGGCTGCTTGTTTATGACGTGGTCAGACAAATATCTGTCAAAGATAATACACACTGTGTTGGTACCAGATATATCATTTGGCTCCTACCAGCTCTGGACTCTATTATTCAATATGGTAATAAAACTTCACCAGAATTTTCATGCAAATATGCAAAAAGATACAATTCAAAGAGAGTATGAAGCCTTTGACACTAAGCACTGCATGAGATATGCAGTTTCTCTCCAACATAATACCTACTTCTGGTTTTGGTGAAGGAAATAGTCAAGCTTCTCATTTAGCTTTGATTTTATATTGTCATCTCAGTATCACTCCTTCTTCACAATATCTCATCCCACTCACAGATTCCTGCATCACAATAATACCTTTTTCACGTCCTCCTCAGTAGGTTGGGACAACACAGAAAAGGCACAGCACCATGGACAGCAAATTCAATTTAAGTTGGCAATATGATGCTGCTGTTAAAAAGCCAAAGCTTGTTCTGTGATAAATTAAATAAATATAATATGTAAAGCACTGGAGGTATGTGATCTGTGTGGCATCAGCTGGGTTACCAGAGGGTAAAAACCACATCATTAAAGAGAATACAGAGGGCAACAACACATACAAACATGGTAGATGATATAGCCTGTAAGAGAGAGCAGAATGCAGTATGGAAATGGGGAGTGGAGAGCACTGCCTCCCATCGATGGGCCTGACTCATGCTTTTACCTTTATGTGTGTTTGGTGAATAATATTTAGTGTTTAATGTATATCTATATATCTATGGATATAAATAATCTCTTCATGAAAACTAATTACCTCTTCCAGTCTGTAGAAAGCTGTTACAAAGGCAGGAGCTGCCACTTGAGCAAGAGGACAGCAATTTCATTTTATCAAAACCTATTTTCAAGAAGAGCTTTTGTCCAAAGCAAGACAAGCTCTATTATATTACTGTTTCTTTAACATTCCTGTTGGAAAATATTTGAAGTAGGTTACCCAAATATCTTTCAGGGCTGATCTTGATGTGCTAAATTCTGTTTCTCAACAGATCCCCTTTTTGTGACAACTTCAAACCTAACCTATCTGTGATTTCTATTATTTAATAGAGTTTGGTTTTGGTATTTGTAATCAACTCTTTTTTCCTCCCTGTCTTCATTCACTGTGTCCAGAATCTCAAAGGCAGTGAAAAAGAAGCATCCAGAAGGTCAGTGCTACTGCTGCTCTGTTACTTGATTGCTATCAGAAAAGCATAGCAGATAGGTTTTGTAAAAAAGCTTTCTTGGCAGAGCACCCTATGCTGGTATGACCGGGTCTGGCTGGACACACGCAGTGTTTTCTTCACGAGGGCCTTGTGCAGGGGGGTTGCTCCTGCTCTGCACATACCAGCAGGTTTCATAAGGCACTCGCATTCTTTCATTCATGGCCTCAACATGCTTAAGGTTAGACTGTAATGTGAGAATAGGCATCAAAGATGTGCTTTTACATTAGCTTCCTAATCCAAAATACTTTTACCAATCCACAGTCTAGATGAAAAAAACCTGAGAGACAATGTGAAATGAGACTGTTTGGGGAATATTAAATGTGTTTTATTTTATATTATGATATCTTCAATATGCTGCATTTTGCTGGGTATCATACGAGCACAAAATTCTAAATTTCCACCTCAAAGTGCTTGAGTTTGTCTGACTCCAGCCTCTACTTATTTGATGATAATGCCATTTGCTACAAGAAGAGAAATGTCTATTTTGTGATATGCACCTCCATAAATACAGAGGGGTTGCAGTGTAGAAGGTGTCTCCAAGCAAAAAGGCACAAACTTGATCTCATATGATGTCTTTCAGATACCTCACACCAATAACACCACCTTAAACCACTGGGTAAAGATCTTTCCAGGCTTAAATGACCCTGAGTTTTACACAGCAATTCAGTGCAAGCAAAAGAGTTTTGAGAGCATAAAACACCAGAAAATCACTGCAGAACAGGTATTTTAGATAATTAAAATTATACAGTTTGGGGGGCAGGTTTGGGGGCTTGCTTTTTGTTTGGGGTTTTTAAAATTATAGATAAATTATATTTCTTATTTCTTTTTCTTTAGGATTATTTTGCCAGCATTTATGTTCTATAAAGAGGGCTGAAATTGAATTTACAGCTTTTGTTAAGAAATTACTGACTTAACGAACTGATGCAGCTTAAGTGACACCAGTCTATTTTAAGCAGCAGAGATTATTTCTGTTTGCACACCAGTATCCCAAGTAACTCTTTTGTGAAAGGAATATGTATTTGAATTAAAGGCTGAAGTATGAGCAGTTGGTAATGTCTGCAAAACAATACTGGAAACCTGTCATTAGTTTTTTAAATTGGAGGAATTTGGTTGCCTTTTTCAATTTCCTGTGAGACAAAATATACTTTCCCCGTTATGTGTAGGTGACAGCAGAGTCATGTTAGTCATCAGTTTCCTCGATAGAAGTTCTTACCTCCTTTTTATGCAATTCTTCTAAAATATAATTTCTCTTCAATTGAACAGTAAATTCCTTGAAATAAATGCACTTTGATAGAACATATTTCTTCTATCATTCAGAACCTTTGAATCTAGTGCCCCATTTCAACCAAATTTGAGAAGAGGCAAAACTTTGAGGTAATTTTCTACAAGTTTGATGAATTAAAATGTTCAAAGTGGAGAGGTGCCTTGAGCAATATTGAAGGAAGGAATGTATAAAACATTCTTTGTTGAAAAGCTATCAAAAAAGACATATTGCTGTTCAAACCTGAGAGGTATATCTATAGCATACTAGATTTAATTTTAAATTTCTTGGTATGGGTATTTATTTCAGTGGAATTATTAAAATATTTGCAAGTCAAAACTCCAAATGATATGTGAGTGAGAACACTGAAAAATAATATGAAACTGTGGAAAAGTCTCTAGCAAAGATTGGGATGCAAATTTTAAGTTCTCTAATAATTTATGTATTATATTGAACTAGTGTACTATTACTAAAAGGACAGTGGAAATAAAGAGGGATAATGTCATCAGTGGCTAGCAGGGGTGAAAATTTAATGGAAATGAGAAGTGCTGAGTCATAGTTAAAATTTGCATTGGTGGAATAATGGTTTCTGTAATGCTCTCAAATTTTAAATGAATCTGGTGAGTGTTGAAAAAGATATTGCAATATTGCCCTTAATTAATTAAATGGATAAGAAAAAGCTGCCAAATTTTTTAAATGTTTACCTGCCGAGGAATTTTAAATGCCAGATTTTAGGAGTTCCTTATACATGGTCTGGAGTCATAAAATTCAGTGTTAGTATTTTTGGTTAGTTCTTGGTTTATGAGGATGAGAGTATTGATCCAAGATGGAAGTCCTTGTGACAGAGACAGCCAAATTCAGTGAGAGCTGTTGCAGGGACCTGCAAATTACCTGATGTCTATGAGGGAACAATACCGAGCAGCTGAAGAGTTCTGTAGCATTGGTGGCACATCAGGCATGGTGCAGTGTGTTTTGCTCTGGGCAAGTCAGTGTCCTGAAGGTGTCAACAAGCCAGAGTAACAACAAAAATGCAATAAAAAACATTGTAGAAGTGGAAGAGAGAAAGAGTCTGACTAAACTTGTATCAGCTGGCTGTGTGGGAGCCAAAACTCTGCAAAGGCACAATAACAATTTATATATACTTGAAAAGTGTTCAGGAAAAGATGGGAATTACACACTTCAATGAACAGAGTATAGAATTGAGGATGAAATTAAGAAAAGTTGTATTGATCCGTTCTAGAACTCGGCTTCTGTGATGCTAAATTTCCTCCTTGCGGCAATGCCCTCAAGGGAAGAGGAGGAAGACTTCTATTATGGAAAAACACCAGTAAATGGCTGGGGAAAAAAACAGTAAAAAACTGGGAAAACACCAGTTAATGAAGAATCCTGAACAAATACATGTGGTGGGCTAGGCTGATGGTTGGACTTCATGAGCTTAAAGCTATTGTCCAACCCTTACAATTCTACATTTCTATGATTCTGGGACATAACTTACGACAAATTCCTAGTTCAACAACAATATAACCCTGAAGGAGCTAATGTGACTGTATTGCTTGACATACTGTGTAGCAGAGAGGATATTCTTGAAAGAATCTATCCAATCAATTCCTGATTAGATTAGATTTCCTTCTTGTGCGTTACATATGGTTGCACCTTTGGTGTTCAGGTCATGATGCAGTTGTTTTGGTTTTTTTTCACCTGGAATATTCTTCACCTGGAATATTCTAGAATATTCAGTGAACCAAAGCTAGAAGACAGACAGTTTGAGAGCATGTTGTGAGTCTTGTACTTGTGAGGGAGGAAAGGGAGGGGGAACATAGAAGTTGGAAAATTATCTATTCAATCTGCCTTTTCTTTCTACTTGTTTACTCTCTACATATGGTTTGTTTTGCTGCTGAACATATATAAGAAAAATCTTAATGTATTTGTGTCATAGGGCCAGTGGAAGATGTGTATTCTCTCACTGCTGGAGAGAAGATGTTTAAAGGAATTTTATGCATCTTGAATACATTTTCAGAAAAAAAATGAGAGTTTAGCAAAGATATTTCTGTGTAGTCAAAGAAGGAATTTAATGAAAATTCTCTGGTGACAAGTTCTTACCAAGCAATAATAGCTAGCAATGGATGGACCTTTTTTAAAACCTTTTAAGTTGTTTGTGAACTGTCTAATTTATGGATTTATAATATTTTTATATTATTTTATTTTATATTTTATAATTATTTTATAATATTTATAATATTTTAACCATTTTTGCCTCGTGCCAGTTTACTGGTGGTGCACCCGTGGCCCGTTTCAAACTAGACTTCCTCATGGAATACAGGCAGGAGGACGCAGGGCCCTGCAGGAACACTCACATGAAGAGGTCAGTGCTGAGGCCTGACCAAGAGGCTCTCTGAAGTTCAGGAGAAATTTTCAAAAAAAAAGTTTCAGGATTGAGCACAGAGATGATAAATTATTTTAGGTAAAGGCTCCAAACATCATGTATTTGTGCAGCATCCAGCATGATATTCCCTTATGTCTGAAAGCCTTGACTATGTGACAATTCCAGGTAGCATTATTTTATTTATAAAATATATGATTTTCCTCTTCTAGCCATGAACATATTTTATCTTCCCTTATCCTAGTTAAAGTTTGTTTTCCTTTTTATGAATTTTTATCTTCCTATCTCTCATATATTAATTTGGAAAAGAAAAATATAATTTTACAGAGTTAAATAAACAATAGGCCCTGGTTTTTAACCAACAAAGTCAAAATACTCAGTATTCCAGGGTTGAACCCAACAATTCATCCTCTGTGGCTCCCAGGACTTACACCAGCTCTAAAATAAATGAGCACAGTCCCAAATACCGAGGCTGACTTGTTATCTCTATATGTACTTTTCAGATAACAGACATTAAATAATTCACTATACAAAGTCTTATTTCAATTAAAATGGTAAAACTGATAAAGAAGTTTTCTTTACTTTTGGGAACATATCTCTGGCTTGTAATTGCATTAATTACAAATACACACAGTTGAAAAGTTATTCAAATGCAAATTTTCTTAATGAGAAGAAAGCAACTGGGAGTATAATTTTTAGTTGTTGCAGTTAATGAAAGTATTTGATTTTGTTTTAATTGCATTTTTAATAAAATAAAGTGCTCTCACAGTGATGAGGTTTTACTAATACAGCATCATCTAAGCAGTGCTAGAGCTCCCAAAGGCTGCTGATGGTGGATAGATCAGCTGGCACTGGGCTCTTGCTGGAGATAAGTGAAGCAAACAACCCTGGCTCCTGGGCAGTGCTGATCTCTGGCTAACAGCAGTGTGCTGAAGAATGTCACCAGAATGAGCCTAAAGGTTCTCTGATATTTTATCTAACACTGGTAAGGAATTGCAGGAACTTCTTTTTAAAAGGATTAATGATAAAACCTCCTTCCCCAAACATCCTCCCCTCAATATACTCTAAATTATTATTAAAAAACACCAAGGATATAGATATTATTGGGTTACCTTTCAGTCATGCACGTGAGATGGTACCTATGAGGAAGAGCAACCATGTGGGGAAACTGGAGGCAACAGCCTGGTGGCTCAGTGGCTGCCCCTCTTCACACTTCAGATGGCAAATCCCATCTCTGGGTGAGCCTCCTGGTACCCATGAGTAGCTGTATCCAAAACTCAGTGGTTACCCTTCCTCAGCTGTGATTTCAGAATGCCATGTGTTCAGACTGGTTTTGCAATGTAAATCAAGAATGAATTCCAGAAAAGCTTGGTCTAGTCATAAACAACTTAGGAACAGCAAAAAGACAAAACGCATTTAAAAAATAGGAATAGTTTCATTTAACTCTAATTATAATTAATATACTTGAAGGTATGATAAAAGATTCCCAGAATAAATCAGAGCTGTTTGCCTCATATAATGAAGAAATCTAGCTATTTTTAGCATTCTAGCAGAATATAACTTGGTATAGAGATAGTGTGCTAATTTTATGGGGTTTTTTTCCAAAGAAGCAAGTATTTCAGAGGTACATACATGGCAAATTAATTTTTCATAGATATTATGCATAAATGAAATTTAGAGAAAATATGCTTATGTTAAATTGAATAGATTCACCATAGCATCCTGATAAGAGTTCACCTTCTGTTAATTTTCCTCTGAGATGAAAACATTACCAGGCAACAAAACCAGATGTTTAAGCACATCTTCATAGGGTAGAAAAGAGGGTTTTAAGTTTAGAACTTCTGCCAGATTTTGACCCTGAGCAAGTATCATTGTTTCGGGTCAGGACCAGGTAATAAATGACATAGACTCCCAAGGCATTCACAGAAGGCTGATTAACTTTATTAAGAAACCCATTGCTTTTTATATGCTACAGGTTTGCTACAGGTGGACCTGATTGGTCCTTTAATTAAATCACCATCAGATTGGCTAATTAAGATCCACCCTTTTGGTAAACATATGTCCATAACACATTCCATGTGTTCATGGCATTAGGTGCAGCAAGTTAAGATAAGAATTGTTTGTAATTCTTTTCTCTGATCCTCTCACAGCCTCTCCCAGAATGATGCCTGGGAAAGTTGTCTGCTTCTCTCTGTGACCAGAGAGCTGCTACCACAAGCAAGAACTTAGGGAAGCCCATGGAGATCTCTCAGATAGACTTAACAGAATCCAATATATTTTAAGGCAACTGACATGACAGTCTCTGTGTTTTACAAAGGAAATGTAAGGGGTACAGGAGTGAAGTAAAGGGTGAGGCAAGAGCAGGAACCAAAAGACATCATTGTGGTAAAGTGAAGTTCAGGTCAGAGAGGAAGGAAAGAGCAGCAAGAGGGTGAAGGGACAGTAGTCTTGTCTTCCCCAGTTACCCATTTTCTTCCCTTGTGTGTATTGAGGGATATCTCCTAGTCAATGGGATATCTCCATTTCACCTTTCTCCCATAGAAGCTCCTGGTGAGGGGCTATCCCAGACCTCCTTCACCCAGCGTGGGGGACCTGGCCAGAGATGGTTTTGTTCCAGGTTGTTTCTGCTCCAGGAGTAGCTGCACTCATTTAACAGTGTTTGGATGAATGACCTGGAGAAGCTTTTCATGTGCAAAGGATTGCTGGTATAAGTGCTCTGAAATATGTATGTTTATTCAGTTTTGATTGTATTGTGGACATGAAGGTTTTGAGATGTTTTTTGGAATTTGTCCTGGGGTTCTCCAAAGGAAGCCTTTGGAGAAAGCAAGAGCAAGCTTTTATAACAACTATGAGATTCTATAAATGTTTTGTGCTTCTCAAGTACTGTTGCTGTAATGGGAGGAAAAAAAAGGAACAGGCTCTGAATGACCAGTATGGGTAGAATATTATATTCTGAAATGGGGAAGTAGATGATGACAGGGGCAGAATCAGCCTGCTTTTAAGTCAGCTTACTATTGCTGTAACTGTCCTGTCATGAAAGGTCATTGACATCATCAGCTATAAAGCCAAGTTATTTTCTCTTTTCTGATACAGTATTTCAGACAAGCATTAACCAATCTCCATTGTCTATAACAAACAGAAATTTAGGGATGGGAACTGGGCATTTCTGCCACCCCTGGAGGTAGTGGAGAGAAAAGTGATGTGGGATCCCTCCAGCTGCCCACTGGTCTTGGGGGACACTTGTGTCTGTGCCCTGGGAGTTGACCTTTTCCTTCTCTCTGCAGTATTGACAGTGGTGTTTCCTCCTCCAGTAAGTGCCAGGGAAAAACACTGTCTGATTTTGCATACCTGAACTGCATCACTACAGCCACATCTTAACTGGTTGTCTGCAGCTACTTGAAAGTCCACTGGCATGTACAAAAGTGAATGTAAATGCATCATCTTCAAAATAATTCACTGCTGCAAAACTCTGCTAAGGCAGTAAAGGCATCCCAGGCATATCTTCTGCCCTTTCAAACTGAGAAAGTCAACAAATACTAGACTTCTAGAAAACCACAAAATGAAGAGTTATTTTCAGTTCTCAAAGAACCTTAATTCTTAATTTATTTGAAAAATGACCCAATAAATATATAACTTCTCTCTTTCTGTCTCCAAAACTCTAAGGAAAGAGAAGCTGCTTATGTTTTCTCTGTGGTCATCTTTGCCCTAGTCCAAAAAAGTACAATTCACCTGCTAAATTTTTCACCTGTCACCTTTGTCTGGATGCACATGTAACACTATTTGTTTTTCTTTTTTCAACTAGCCTCTACACAAACTATATTATTCTCCAGCTTCAGTATTGAAAAGCTTGACAAAATACCTGTAACCAAACTCTATCCACCTTTCTCCATGAAACTTCTAAAATGTACAGAAAAACTAAGATTGGAAATGACCAGCCCATAACCCTCCATATTCACTACTAAATCCTGTCCTCAAGCGCCACATTTGCACACTTTTGAACACTTCTAGGGATGCTGATTCCACTTCCCTGTGTAGCTTATTCCAATGTATGACCACCTTCCCAGTGAAAAAAATTTCACAAATATCCCATCTAAACCTTCCCTGGTGGAACTTGAGGCCATTTCCTCTCATCCTGTCAGCAGTTGCTTGGGACAAGGGGCTGACCCCTCCTTGCTGCAATCTCCTTTCAGGTAGCTGTGAGAGTGGTAAGACTGCTCCTGAGATTCCTTTGCTCTGGGCAAAATAACCCCAAATGTCATTTATTATATATCTTAAGGCAGTAGCACATCACTTTTTTCTCTGATCACATGTCAAGGTCTGATAGAGCTCCTGTTATTGCACAGAGCATCCCCTCTTGGACCCACAGCTCACCCACGCTGCTCTTGCCACATGCTGCAATTACTTTCATTGGGAGCAGGACACTGGGATTTTTTCCAGCCTTCCCAGGGCTGCTGTCCCCAAGGGAAGAAGAAGGAGAACAGAATTCAGTGTATCTGTATTTATTAAGCTTTCTCACAAATTTGGGATTGCTGAATTTGAAATTATACAAAGGAGTTGTCAGGTATCCAGAGTTATTCTCAGTAAATTCTTGCACTGGGATGGCAGGGATTCCACCACCTCCCCAGCTAATCTCTTTCAAGGTGTATAATTAGAAGACAAACTGTTGATAAACATTCCCTTAAGCATCATTTAAAAAATCATGCTTACTGAAAAGTAATTGTATACTATCCTCATCTTTTCAATAGAAAGTAGTCGTCTTGCCTAAGGGTGAATATCTGAACGTTGGTTGTCGATGTCTAGACTCATCAACCTAGATTCCCTTTATAGCCAGCTGAAAGAAACAGGCACCTCCAGGGCATGATTCATCTGTCTATCTTAACAGAAATGGTAAGTGGAGAAGGATTTCTTTCTGAAATATATGCTTCAGAAATGATTGGAGTTGTTCAGGAAATGGTTTTCATATTCTGTGGGAAATGGATTTAAAGAACTGGTTTTCTTCAATACTAGAATGAAGAAAAATGCTTTCAAGAAATTTTCAAGAAAATTGCCTATTTAAAAATTCCTTCTTAGTAAAATGAAAGGCTTATTTTCTTATGTTTTCTTCCTTTATGTTTTATAATTCACAATGGAAAAATTACCTTTGGAAATTAAGAGATGTTTTAATGAGAAAAATTGAAACTTGAGATCAAAGTGGAATATTTTTTTCTCATTGGTATCCTTCAACTTGAATTGCCTTTTCTTTATGAAAGGTCACCAAAATTGGTCCATTCCTACGATAAGTTTTGATTTCCATGGAATTGCATTTTATAAAAAAATGAGACAACACGATTTTTTCAACAAGCTTTACAAGTTTTGTGTGAGTATGTTTGTACAAATAACTGGTTTTAATCTTGATACCCTCTTAAAAATTCTGCTTTCAATTAACAAAGTTATTTAAACTTTCCATGGCCATACAAGTAGCTCTCACTTAAGAAAAGGCTGTGGCATAGTTTTGAGAAATGTCTTATAAAGGCAAGCTTCCAGTAGAACTAAAATAATTAGGCATATAAGATTGTTTTGGGCTGATTTGGTGTCACCATTTTCTTGAAGGGCTTGACCAATAGATGGAAGTATAATACAGTCCCTACTTTCATGTGACCAAATGCAAAAAAAGAAAACAAGCAGAATGATATTGTAATAAGAAGAATTTGGTTTGCTCTCCCATAAAAAAATGAGTCAGGGGTTTGCGTTTTGTATAATAAATGATGGATGTCTATCAAGCTATCTGAGACTGCAAAGTTAATACATCGAGCTACAGTATGACAATAATGAGCTGTGACAGTCTAACTGAGTAAGGGAAAGTTTCACAGAACTGGGTGTCTGGAAGGAAGACATCAAAGTTGACAAATGACTTCTAGCTAACTTGCTTCCTTCTGCAAGGCATGTTCCAGTGTTGCTGAGAGACAGATGTTAAATGGAGCCAGACAGAACTGAACACAGTTCCGTAAATATCTTGCTGATAGCATGATTTACACACCATAAAGAAGGAATGAACATTTTTAGGAAAATCTGAATGAAATCTTAGTCTTCAATCAGACAGTATGGGGATTCTCTCGCCTAATAATAAATTTTCTATTATGCAGTATTTACACTCTAAAGTAGCCAACACACTTCATGGTCCATGAAGAGAAGTACATGTTCCTAGGGCACATTTTAGATACGAGGTTTAGGATAAACACACCTAAAAAGCATGCATTTGTCTTGCCAGATTTAAAAGGAAGTCTGGGGTAACTAGTTTACATGCCAGTGGTTACAAAGGACCCATCACAGATCTTTAAAAAGTCTCAGAATCAGATTAACTAAACCACTACCTACAGAATGTTCTGTATTTAATTTTCCATTTTTACTTTATTGATTTTTTTATCAGTCAATTGGATTGAATTCACTGCCAGATGTTTTCTATTAACTAATTATCTAATTGTTTGAGAGAGTAATGAAAACTGAAATATATATGTGATTTGACCACTATGCATTTAGACTGGCCAGAAGAGGAAAAAATCTAATCAGCTTCTATGCTATATTAACTTTTTGCCAGGATAAAAACAAATTGTTAACAAGAACATACTAATTAAATAAAAAAGGTTTTGGCTTATAGTTCCTAGTTCCTACTGTGTTATTCTTCCCCTATGACATCTCCATTTCTCCTTTGGAATAACAGTTCAAACATGAACCTGCTCCCAAGCGTTTAAAAGATGGGCAACATGGCAGAACTGCAGTGGCACAACTGTTTTAGAAACAGCAGTTACTGAAGAAGTAACTCAAACACACAGAAACTGCTGAATCAACACCAAAAAATGCTGAATGGCTGATATGGAACAGAAATTAATCTGATGGAGAAAAAAATGGTATTGGAAAGAGCTGTATAAACAGGATTATATTTCTCAAGACCTGTGACTAGAAGGTTTAAATGACTGGAACATATGGTAGCATGGCAGTGAGAAGCAAGTTTCTTAACTGAGGAGGAAGTGCTTAGACTAGAACACAGAAACAGGCCTGGTATGACAGACCAAAGATCACCCTGGCTACCTTTCATGGATCCAACAGCAGCCATAAGAAAATAGAGAACGTAAGAGCCAAGCTGATATTTACACCTGACAATCTACCAGTCTCTATCTATCCTCATCTTGGGAACTTCCTGTGCTTCTTATGATTTCTACTTATTGTAACCTTCAGGGGATTTATTTTCAATTAACTTATAGTGGCCCTTTGAGTTAATGGAATCATCCAGACCCCACAGGCAAAAGAATCCCAATCTGGAGCTATCTTGCACCTAAACAATTCTTCTGTGTTTTGTTTTGAACCAGGTTCCTATTGTCTTCATTTAAAGTTCTATTCTTTTCTTGGAAAACGTTTTGAACAGACCATTAGAGATGAAATGAATGTCTGTAGATACGTGTGACTGCCTAATGAGATAAAATTGCCTTTTGAACAGTATTCACTGAAACCTCAAATTTTTAACCTGTTTGGACAGCAAATTTTAAATATTTTGACATTTCCATGGTTTGAATATCATTGTTGGTCTGTTTTGAAAGTATCTCATTATTTAGTGTTTCAGAAGGAAGACACAGTTCTTAGCACACCTGACTCCAGCCTAGATAAATCCTAAACATCTCTGACATACAAGAGTTTTCTCAATCACTTCTAGGTTAATTTACCTTTCTTTTCCTCTTCCTGTTTTTCTTTCTTTTTTAATGTGAGTCTGGTTTAGATAAAATAACTTTTCTAGGTTGCATGGTTAGGCCACATTAGTTGGGTTTTTGGGTTTTAAACAATGCATTAATCAATTGACATTTCAGAATGGTCAGAAACTTCAGATGCCATCCGTAATGTTTTCCATTAGTGAATTGAATAGTGCAAAGAGAAACCAAAGTTGCATTTTCCCTTTATATGTGATTTATCTAAAAGATAACATAGTTAGTTTTTAACAGCGGTCCAAGAACATCTGAACATTTCTTTCTATGCAAGATGGTAATATAAACCTAGTAATCCAGAAAGTCAAGTTGTTTGAATTCATCCAACTGGAAAATTAAATGGAAATTGTGAAAATAAAGTAATATTTGTTTACAATAAATAGTTTTCCTACTTATTCTTTCTTCCTTCTGTATTTGAGGATAAGTCAAAAGCATTAGGTAAAGCTGTCTTTATAACAGAGTTATCCAAAGATAACTTGACAACAGACCTCCTCTGTTTAGCATAACTGAAACAAGCAAATGTGCATCTTTGCTTTTGTTGGGCTCGAAATATCCTTCACCAAAGCAAGAGTTCCAATTTTGTTTCCATGACAATATGCATGACTTATAAAAGCTGTGGATCTTTTTGCTGAAGAGATGTGACTAAACCAGCAACATTTCATTTGCCTTTAGGTCTGCTTTTTTCTTCTCAGACATGAAAAGACTTTGTTCAAAACATTTATTTATAAGAAGTTCTGCAGTCTAAGCTTCCATATTTTTGTTCTCTTTCACCTAATTTTCAGCATTCTTTATGTAGGAATGTCCTTTTCTATTTTTATAGTATTTAATCTAATTCTCCTCTGTTTTCTTAATCTTAACAATACATAGTTTCCCTGTCTTTAGTCAGACCAATTTTCTTCAATTTCAACTATTCTAGTGCTTCATTACTGAACTACCTTTTACATTGAAGATTCCTCTCTCTTCTTGTCTGACTTACATAAACATAATAGTGGCTATTTCTTAAAACAGTCTTCTCATACTTGTCTCTACTTTCTGTATTATCATTCTCTTATTAGCCCATTTTTGATCAGTTAACAAACTTCTTCCTTAAAACAGGATTTGTTTTCAAGCCTTTTTTTTTTTCATACATAATGTTATTACTTTCACCCCATCTGGTTTCTTGAGTAGTAATTGTTGCAAATATTTTATTTTGAAAAATATTTCTTCTCCTATAACCTAATATCAAATTTTTATATAAATAGATTTTTGGTCACATGAAGACGGGACTCACCAAAATTATAATTACTTTACAAATTATCATAAGACCTTTTTTTTTTTCTTCTTTTTAGTTTTCTTTTATCTTCTTGTTCCATACTTTTTATTCTTCCCTTATTGTATCAATAAAATATTCTTATTGTTTCAGCAAAATCTATTACCAAAATCTGTAAAATTAAAATTTGCTACAATTTCATATTTGTAAAGATGACTAGAAGGGGAACACATTATTGCAGTTCTACATGTACATAATTAGTCCATCAAAGTTACTTCTTCAAAATGATGCCTTCAAGATCCCACCAAAATTCAAAAAAACTTGATAACTGAACAGAAATAATTGTTCTATAAAGTCTAGAAATTTTCACATTTCAGTGAGAAAACCATCGGATGGCTATTTAGAAGAATTCTCAAGGGAAAGGGATCTTTTTTATTTTATATTTCAATGTTCCTACTGTTTCACAGAATCACAGAATTTGGTCATCCAAGGAATTTTCATCAGACTCTGAAGCTTTTTCTGTTACTAGTGACTTGTTAATCCATGATTCTGACCCAGGAAGGTGTTTTTAACTATGCATATTTTGCAGTTGAATCAATATTCTCCAAAGCTGAGAGGGGAATATTTATATCTTAGCTTTTTAAAATGTAAGGCCATCACCCGTTTTAAACTGAAGATTATAAAATAGTCTAAATTTTATGTCATTTGGTGTATAATATTTATTTCTGCTCATCTAATTCATCCTTGCCTTCTTAAAAAATTAATTAAAATTCATTTTTCATGGCATAAATTAGGTACATATACTTAGGTATTTCTGTATTATTTATGCTTTGATTTTTGTATTGCAGCCTCCTCATGTACTGGAAAGGATGGAATAAGCATAAAATGGATTGGATCTGGTTCAAGTAGAAATGTCAGCTGTGATATAATTGGTGTATCTTGAAGCAGCAAATAACTAGAGCGACTGTGGGGACCAACAACTGGACCTTTGCCTTTTTGAATGATTGACAGACAAGAAAATATTTCACCTAGATGTCCCACTATCCTTTTCATTACCTTGTGAACACTGAACATCACAGATCTCCTTCTGCAGACATGCTGATTTGTAGCGATAGATCCTGTACTGTGAAAACACAGCCTTCCTTTCCAGCTGCCTTTGCAGTGCCTGGCAAAAATGCCATCAATGTCTATGTATGGGCATATGTCATGCCAGGGATTTCACTTCAAAGCATGTCAGTAAAATAAGGGAAATTTAATTTCTAGTTTGTGCCGTGTGCTGCAAATAAGTACTAATTTCTAGGGTCTTCTGGTGCATGTAATGGCTGTGGAGTCGGATTGCTTTAGAAGTCAGCATTTTGTTCTGCCAAAATGTACAAGCATTTGGGCACCTCGGCATTGGAGTTTCTTTGAACAGCGGATCATCTTTGGTGGTTGTTTAAATCACTTTTCTATACTCAAGAAAATCAGTTTTATCTGGTTGGCATTATCATCGGCTGTTATTTGCACTTAGTACACACAGTGCAATCTCAAAAACCCCTGAGGAGGGCACCAGCAGCAATGACTTGGAACACGAAGTGTGTGCAATTGGTTGCATTTCTAACTCCTGATCAGGCCAGAGTGTACTGGACATCGTCTGGAACAGTACCCTTTAGTACATGTGGTTATTGTGTATATCCTAAAAAAAAGAATATACATCCTTCTTGCCTACATCATTGCAAAAATCTCCACCAACCATGCTTTCTTTGATCTGCAAATATTAATGCAAGTTTAGAATAGTTTTGATGAGTTTTCATGCAGGGTGCTTAATGCTGTCCTGTTCATCTGTGTGCAAAAAGAGAAGGCGGAATGCATTTTTGAAATGGTGAACAGGACAATTAGGGTGATGGAGAGCCTGTGGGAGATTGGCTCTCAGTGCACTAAATCGAGAGCTAGAAGGAGAAATGATCACTGCCTATAAATATAAAGATCAGTGTAGGAGTAGAGCTGTTTAAACTAAGGGGCAGCAGTACAGCATAGATGAAGAGAATTTGGCATGAATTAATTCCAGGCTTGAAATTCAAAGAAGGATTTTAGTACTCAAAGCATTGAGGTTCTGGAAGAATCTTCTAACAGTAACAAAGTGAAAATGCGTTAGCTTGGTGCTTGATTGAGTTATGAAAGAGATTGTGTTATATGATTGCTTCAGGCAGATGCAGCTGGATTTTTTTTGCCAGAAAGTTGTTCTCAGTTTTAGTTCCTATTCTTCTGGTATGTTTTTTGGCCATCTCCATGTTTTTTGGCCATCTCCAGATTCAAAGTGTGAGAAAGCAATACCCATAACAGCTGTGTGACTGCAACATGAACAAAATCATTGAGAGTAAGGAATTTTTACAAGAATCTTGTTCTTCTCTGAGGAGGATAATCTAGTCCATGGCCTGTTAGACAGCAATAATAGACTTATTGCAGACATACATATAATTTGCTATCTTGGCCAGTACATAAAGGTACACTTTTAACCAAAAAAGTTGAAAATTCAAGTTGGTGTTTTCAAACTCTAAATCCATGTTGTATAATATGCAACATCTCATTTTGGAAAGAGGTTGCTGCTTTGCTGTAGATGTTCACTGAACTTATGTTAGGTCAATAAAGGACAATCTCCCTCAAACCTGCTGAAGGAGTTCCTGCAAGTGCAAGAGATTTCAGCCAGCAGCGTTGAAGTATTCCAGTATGAAGAAAGATGGGTCTCATCTCATCTAACTTTAGATGTCCACAATACAGCCACTTACTGCTAAGCTAATCACTCTGAGTTTCCTCTTCATCAGTAGAGAGGAAATAAGTATTTATTATATATAAGAGGGGGGAAAAAAGCATCAAGGCACAGTACTCCTTCTAATTCTGTGGCCTTTATTTTCAAATGGCAGTATTCCAAGCATAGTAAATTGGAAAGCATGTTAACTGAGTGGTTTAGAATTCCTTTTTAGTGAGATTATTTTTCAACCTGCTTGAAGCAATGGAGTAGACAGCAAGAGATAAAAGAACTAGTAATGTTATTGCCACTAAGAAACAAATAAGACAATTAAAATACCCATACCCATGCAGAGTTGCTGTGCTTTACATGGACAGCATTTTGAAAGTTTAGCTTCTCTAAAGATATTTACGCACAAACTTTCTTGTAATGCTCTAAGAATTTAGAATTGGAAATTGTAGATGCCAAGTTATCAAGGGTGACTTCAATCTGTAAAGGAAAAAGCAATATCATCTGAAAATAGCTACCAGTGAGAGCCAAATAAACAACTTTTTTTTTTTCCTTTAAGTTTGAGGTTGAAGGTGTAAGGAGCTACAATCACTCAGGTTATTTTCGCATGAGATGCCAGTGGAATGGGGTATGGTTTTTAGTTCAGTTAGTTAATATTACAGGTCTTATCCCCATGCTCTGCAGGTCAAAAAGGGTCCTGGTCTACAGCAGAACATTTGTGTATCTTGTTTCTACAAGATTTCTTACCTTCTGTATTTTGGCAATCTCAGATGGATTTTTATAATTCAGTTTTTCAAGAAGAAATGAGAAAGACTGTGGGGTTTAAACTGGGTGGAGAAGGAAGACAGTTTGCAGAGAGAGAGAATATTTTGATAGCAGCATGATTGGGCAAAAATGTCTTAAATCTTTGAGATGTGGCCTGAAGGACTTGCCTGGGAAGGGCAAAAAGGCAAAGTCTACTGATGAACAGAGATAAAGAACCACCAGCATTTTAATGAGAAAAAGAGTTCTTTGCCTGCCATTTTCTATTCTGGCTAACCAGACAATATACCTGCCAGAAGCAGTGCGAATATTTATGATTCTTTTGGACAGTGAGCATACATGTTACTATCCAGATCCTGTTCCTTTTGAAATCTGTAAAAAATACTTGGTAACTTTAGAGGGCCCAAGAACTCAGAAACCCACCAAATGGAGAGATTCTTGACTGGGATATGGGTTCCTGAGGGAAGAGTTTAACATCCTTATGGATCTTCTATCAGGATTTCTCCAGTGATATGATAGATGTGGTTGATATATTGGTGGGTATTGATTGACTGAGGAAAGAGAAGGATGAGAAGGTGAATTCTAGGGAATTTGGTGACAGTAGTTAGTATGTCATACAGGCAAGACTATTAGTACCAGCCTTTGCTTTATGTGCAGGCTACAAGCACATGAGGAAGGGGAGCCACACAACAATGCAGTCCCTGTTAACATGCAATGAATTTTGTGAGGGACTTTTAGTCCTCGAAAAGGGCCAGATAAATTTTAAGGATTAAAAGAATTACTATAAATTGTAAGGATGATAAAAATTACTCTAGGGAGGTAATTGGCAGTGAAACTCACCTGGAAAGAGACAATAAAAGCATCTCCTTAAAATTCAAGTCTCCCCTGACTTTGAAATAGTTTTCACAAAGTGAAATACTTAGTATAGATTTGAATACTGAGATAACTTTAAAAATACATCTTTTACCCATTTATATGGCTAGTTAGGAGGAGTCTTGCCATGTGTCTTCCTTTACCATGAAAATTGATGCTAAGCTACCCGTCAACCTTCAAGAATATGTGTTGGGCTCAGTTTTCTTATAAACAAAGCAATTGCATTATTCAGAGAGGTATTGCATTGAATGTATTTATTACTGGAAAAGAAGTTGGTACGGCAATGGCTGGGTAAGCCAGGCTGCAGTAGGTGTTTCTACACAGTGTTATCCATCCAGCTCAATCGAAACTGCAAAGGCTAGTAGACAGAGGGGTGTGGTCAGGAACATCTTAAATCAAGCTGGGCTCCATTTCCTCATTTAAACATTTAAACAGATGAATAACCTATATTTAAAAACACTAAAGTTAATGAATAAGCAATAAAACACTTGACCTATAGCAACTGTGAGCTCCTATCCTCTATATTTAAGATGAGCTCTGTCTCATTCAGCTTTGTCAGGGGAGGATGCTTTCTGAAGTAGCCAGCTTTGCTCAACAGGCATGGAGTGCTGTCTGGATAATAACCCCTTAGAGCATCATCCTTACTTCTTCTGTTCTGCTAGTTTGGGATATGCATTTTGTAAAAAAAAAAAAAAAAATAAATCCTCTAACACTGAAAAATTGAAGTAATTTTTTGTTGCAGCAAAATAATATAAGAACTATTGTTTGCCTTCTCTCTCTACTGAGGCTTCCTGACTGGGACAGGTTTCATCCTAAACATGTGTGCTGGGCCTCTTTCCAACATGGCCAGTGCCCAAGGGAGGAGGAAAACACACATTCAGATGTGAAATACTTGTTTCTACAATTTTTCCTTGTCTTCCTTCCATATTTTTCTCTTTTAAGTGCCATCACCTTGAAACAATAGGCCCATCAGCTGTACAGTAATTTTGGGCAGAATCACAAAAACGCTGATACAGAATGCAATCAGCAAGGAAGCCAATTGGGGTGTTTAATTAATGGCAATGAACATGGTTCTGTTGAGTGTGTCTTATCAAGCAGATCTGATATTGCTTATGTTTGGATTAAAGGCATGGTTAATACAAGTTATTGGGGTAATATCTTTAAATTTATGACATTCTGATAAAAATTAAGAGTATATGAAATCAATACAACTGACTTCAAACAAATTAAAAACTAGCCAAGTAATATATTGAAAAATGTAATTATATATGTAAATTGCAAATCATCTGTTTGGTATTTTTAGCAGGCCCTGCAGAGATCTCTTTATCGAATTTTGTGCAATGTCTTCATGAAAAGTGAGAAAAAACACAGTATCAGTCAATGAGGTGGAGACTACATGACTGAGAGGTTGAAGGGGTCAAAAAAACTGAAAACATCCCACCAATGGGAAACAAATAGATAGACCATTTCCAGTTGAGAATCATATTGATTACAGTGACCATGAGATCATTGAGTTTAAAAATATGGGGGAAATTAAGAAGACAAATATTAGAATCATAACCCTGGACATTTGGAGAACAGATTTTGCTTATTCTGTAATCTTCTTGGCAGTATCCAGTGGGGAGCAGAGGACACCAGGGCACAGGAGAGCTTGTTGAATTTCCCCAGATAATAAAATCCCTCTATTCATATGTGCAGGAAGGTGAGCAAGTGTAGCAGAAGGTCACCATGGATTAACAGGAAACTCCTGAATGAGCTCAAACACCAAAAAGAAGTACGTGAAATGAGGAAGAAGGAATGGAATTTTCAAGAGGAATGTAAAGATGGTTGCTAAAGAATACAAGGGTGAAGCTGAGAAAACAAAAGCTTACCTGAAGCTGGGACCAGTAGTGAATGTGAAGGACAAAACAAAGGACTTCCCTAAGTACAAAAATGCAGCAAACTGAAGGCAGAGGAAAATTACTTATGTGGATTTTAGGTACAATAATCCCAGCACTAGCAATTTTTAGATGGATCTGGTGATATTTTGGTGGAACTGGCCCATCTCTATTATAAATGTTATAGTGAGTATAATGATACAGTAAGCTATATCCTAAGTACTGAAATGTTTCTTTATGTCTTTGAAAGAATAAAGTGATCAATAGGAAGTACACAGTTCTGGTAGCAGTTCACAGGGTACCCAAATGCAAGGAAGAAATCTGCCTACTGATACGTACTTTACAATACTTTGAAGATACAAACTGATCCATCTGCCTACCACTGCCAAGCACATGGTCAAACTAAATTTTTCAGGCATCTTGTTCCTCTTATTACTGAAAAAGCCAACAAACTACCACAAGCCAGTAAGTCATTCCACTAAGGATAGCAGAAAAACTACAGTCATCCTCCACCCTCCAAATTTTGTAGATAGACAAATACAAAGCAGTGAAACGAATACCAGACTTTAATAATAGCCTGGATTATATAGAAGTCATAAGAGTTACTAAAACTCTATAGACTTTGGCACTAATCTTTTCAAGTAAATTTTAAAAATTATTTTTACAAATTAATAATCAAGAAACAATGAACCTTCCAAGTTAGTAAGTTTGGCACAAAAATATTGAAATGAAGTAGCTGCCTCCAAGAGGTGACTGGTGGAGTTTCAGTAAAAAAGGTACGAAAGCCCAAGAAAACAAAGAGTTCATTTGTCAGGGGTCATGGACTGCCTAGCTATTACTGCATTTCTCTGTAGACAATTTAAAATAAAAAGGAGGATTTGTAGTGCTATAATTCATGTTATCTTCATTTTCCACCTTACTTATTTCAGAGCTGACAGGAATTCATAGGAGTCATGCAGTATTCTGCTCAGCTGGAAGTTAGGCAAAGAAATACAGATTTAAGCATGTAGTATTAGAAATCCTTCTTAGAAATTTGAACTAAACTTTTCCTTTATGAGATCTAAGGGACAATAATTACTATGGAAAGGTCAAAATCAGCTAACAGCTAAAATTAGAAAATGAGAAGTGAAACACCTACATTACAGTTCCTTTTGAAAATGCATGTGAGGAAGTCTTTAAAGGCTAGTGCTAGTACTTTGTAACCCAATACTTGCTGTTGCAGTTGTGTTCACTGCAAGAAATTTCTTTAATTTTCACTTAAAAAGAAACATTCTCTCCCCTAGTAATTATCATTACTTCTCCATAAATTTCTGTTTTTAGGAACACTCCAGGCAGGTTTGAACTTTAGCTTTCAGAAGCAGACAAAATTCTACTGGATGACAAAGTTCAGCTAAAAACTTGGCTAAACATCTAAAATTAGGGAATGAGAAGTAAAAAGCCAGGTTCTAGGGAAGAAACCTTTTGTATTTAGGTGTAAATCAGCGTCAGAAATGACTTTCCATTTCAGTCAGAACTCTGCTCCTTCCGGAACAGCAACAGAGAAGAGCATTCTCTTCCTTCTAGCTCTGAGAGTAAAGAGAAGTTTCTCTTCTGCCAAGAGAAAATATCCCGTGAGTTAAGAAGTAAATATATGAGTAACAGACCAAAGCTGTTTGAGTGAGATAGAAAAACCAGAAGATTCCAAGAAGCAACACGATGGAGAAGGATGGAAGCAGTAAAGCAAGATAAATAATAGACAAGTTGGAACAAAGCATTAGGAAAAACCTCAAAAGCTGCACAACAACCTATCATGGACAAAGAGGTATGACTACTGAGAATGATAAAAGAGCATCAAGAACACTTTATATTGCAGTAGAGACATTTTTGTACGAAATTCTACTTTCTAATAGTTGATAAAATTCCATGGGAAATTGTGAAGCAAATCTGAATGAACAGGAAAATGCATAGGGTATATGACTTTAGATTGGACCTCCATGCCTGATATGCTCATGGGACAGCTGGTAGAACATCATTTGTGGTAGTGCTTGTGGTTTTGAGTAATGCTTGCTTTTTAATAAAGCTTGACTTGATTATGCAAATTAATAGAAAAGTGTCAGAGGAATCTATTTTCCAGTCCCAGACTTGAAAATTTTCTAAAATGCTCGACAGAAATTTTTGAACTTTGTGAAATTTTTAGTTTTGGAACATTACATCAGAAATTTTTGAACTTTTTGGAATTTTTAGTTTTCCTTTTTTACTTTTTCATCAGCTGAAGTCCATGCTTTTCAGATGATTGAAAATAATAACCTCTATGCAGCTATTTTGTCTATTCCGCTACCCACGGTGCCTTCCATTGTGCATATAGCAAGATACCTGCTGACCTGACAAGGGTTTGTTAAGGTCAAGTGCTCTTTTCAGAAATCTCTTCTTGACTATCTTCACTCCTGCTGTTTGTATTTCTTTCCATTTTCTTCCAGCATGATAATAATGCAATATTAAGAGGAACAATGCAGGTGAAAAACAGAGTAGATATAAATCTGCTATCTTAATTTTAGATGTAGATGGAGATTCAGACACACCAAAAAAACCTCTTGAGGGTGTAATTAGCCTTTTTACACAGAGCAAGTCAAGAACTGCAAAGTTTTATTTGATTAGCTTCTAGCTGCCAGTTTTCACCTTTCATTATCATTTTGTGCTGTCAGTTTGAGGCTGTTGCAGAAGCTGCTTCATGTCAACATCAACTGGAGGTGAAACCCCACATGAACCACCATGTAAGGCCCATATTGAAATTGGAGATCTTGCATTTCTGCAGAACAGCAAAGTGACAGGAAAGAAAAAATGTGGACTTCTGTAATGAAAGGTGAACCTCTTGCTGGAGGAGGAGGCACAGTCAATTTCTTAAGAATATGCTCTCTGAAGACCTACAATAGCTGAAAAGCCCCACCAGTATAAGAAAGCAGACTTGGTTATCACAAGATTGAACTTTTTGACTGAAATGAAGTAAATCCAAAGCCTGACAAGTTTTAAAGCAACAAAACTTTGATAAGTGTCAAAACAATAAGAAGTATAGACTTTTTTTTTTCAGAATCCAGTTATTTTCTCTATCAGGTACCTAATTTAAGCGCAGCCTCATTAAAAATGTAGGTACTTTGAGTGAAAGAGAAGGTGATCTCTACTTAGCTGCCTATATTACTGAAACAGTGGAAACAGTGGAGATTTGAACATCTCAGCTAAGAATTCTAGTCATCAACTAAAATTACAGTAAGAAAAGTTACTAAAATCATAAAGGTAGTAATTTATAATGTTTTGCCAAAGTATTCACTTTCTGTAAAAACAATGGACTTTCTTTGAACAAAACCCTTTGTCTCTTGCACAGAGGTATGTTTCCACAACAGCCATGCTAATCATCAAAATTTTCCTTCTATGCCACTGTCTTTACCTATTGACAATTTATCTGTTTGTCCATTAAAACCATGACAGGGAAATCAGAGGTTTGGAAGATTCATTTAAAAATCAGGTGGGTTTTTGGAACTTTTTGGAGAATGAAAGTGGAGCTGAGGGAGGAGAGGGAGGAGACTTCTCCCTCTCCTCCCTCACCTCCATTTTCAATTATGAAATGTAACTTCATAATTTTCAAGGATGCTACCAGTGCATTTTTTCACTTGAACATTTCCAGAACCTGGGCTAAGTTTGTTTTCTCACAGACTATTCATATCCTGTCTCCTACAGGGAACACTGAGAAACACTGAACCCTGAATATTTTTGAAAATCTGCTCCAGAGCTTTAGAACTTCTTGTGTTAATGAAGGTACTTGATGTTCTGACTTTTTTTCCTCAACCTGTTCACTCCCCAACAATATTTTCACTGAAACATTGCTATGATGAAAAAAGCAAAAATACCCAGTTGAACCCCGTAAAGTACTCTGTAGGAATGTCTGGCTCATGAGTGTCTAGGCACAGATGACTTGAATCATGCTTAATCATTGTATTTTGAATGAAAAAGTGACAGAAGTTGCTTCTAAATAAAAACATTTGATCCTAGTAAGATTTAGAGCTTGTGGCTGGTTTGGGTGCAAGAGACTCGCACAGAGATATGTGTGAGTTAATAGCAGCAGTGATGGAAGTCTGGTGATAATGCCCCATGAGGACTTGTCATGATTTGGCTTCTGCATCCTCCATGTATTACCCAATTTCAGTGCAATCTCAATCTTACAACAGAACCTACAGCTCTCTATAGATACCACTTAATATACTTTCTGTAGAACAATACTTGACAATGATGTACTCTTGTGTTGTAATGACATATTAGTTTGGTCTGTTTATGACACAAATTCTACTCATGAATATTTAAATGGTAGTTAATTATTCTTTAATTCCCACACTGCGGACTAAAAAACATTGGTAAAATCATATAATCGATCAGAAGCAGAATTTTGGATGCATTACAGCTAATACTTCCCTTTTTCTTTTCTTGTGTTAGACACAAGAAACATTGAGGCTTTTTAGTTTGCTTGATATGATTTAATTTTATATGTGAAGAAAATAATAGCTGGATATTGATAAGTTACTCTCACTAGTCTGCTTGTTTGGAAGGAAGTTGATTGACTTGTTAGTAGACAATTGTCCATGAATATAATGAAGAATATATGGATGTCATTATAAATATGGGTCTGACATTTATGTTGGTGTAAGTCTGGATATATGCTTCTGAAATTAATGGAGCTGCACGGATATCAATCCCAGACAAATTAGGTCAAAGGAATTTCAAAAGGTAAACAGCACTGCACCAAGCCAGTGTCTGATACATGAAAAGAGTCTAAAACAAAGTGGAATTATGGATCTGGCATCTACAATTGTGCCAGTGCCAGCTTAACCGAGCTAGAGCAAGTAATAACTGTGAAGATACATTAGCATGGTTTTCCACACACTCTAGAAACTACAACACAAACTCCTTCCAGTTCTTGAGTGCACTCGTGAAAGTTTGCAGTGCTACATGTTCCTTGCAACAGTTAGACTGATCTTACAGAGACTTGATGCCACATTCTGTTATGAAGAATATTTGTGTTTTTAAGAATACCGTACTTCTTAAAGGGTCTTCTACCTTACCTTACCAGTGGTGAAAGAGACCTAATTTCCAAATCCTTTGAGTCTTTATAAATTTTTACATGTTTGAAAATCAATGAAGTAGTATCCTACATTTTCTTTGCACATCTGCAAGTAATTATCCAATGTACAATGCAGGTGAAATTCAATCAAAGAGGACAAGAAATAAATTTTATCCTCATTATATTTTTAACTTTGGGTGCTTTAAATCTGGAATGAGTCCATAAGACCTTGTGGAACCAAGGCAAATGAAAATAATGGATTTGTTTTGGTCGCAGATGCAGTGAACCAAATACTCCTTTCCCATGTCCTTAGGGGACATCTCCTGTCATATCAAAAAAAGACTGCTGAGCCGCTACCCAACACCTTGACCTCTTCCCAAGCTGGTTTCTTTAGCTTAGATATGACATTATGTGCAGGGTATTGATGGGAACATTTTGCTAGTAGGGGACCTGCAAGGATGGCCTCTCTTGGAGGAGGTCAGAGACTGCCCTGTGCCAGACATTGACAGTTCAAGCCAGCTCAGCTATGGATCCACTGCATGCCAAAGCTAAAGTAAATCAGAGGAATTTGGGGTGCCTCTGTGAGGACACATTTAAGAAAAGGCAGAAAACACAAAGGGTAATGGAACAAGTGAAAAAGAGGCGGAACAACAAGATCATAGGAGTAAGACATGTTCCATGGTGGAGCTGATCACATCTGTGCAGGAACTGTATGGGGGACTTGCACTGGAGCAGGTTCTTCCCTGAAGAGAATATGGCCCCTGGGGGAGTCCACACTGGAGCAGAAGAAACTAAGAAGGAGGGGGCAGTGGAGTAAAAAAAGGACCAAAGCAGCACAAAGAAGCAGCTACACTGGCTCCAGGAGCCTGCTTCATCTGTTGCCTTGCTGTTGGAAATGAGTGTAAGCTGCAGTCAAAGGAAGGGGAGTGGAGACTGGGAAGCAGGGAGGAGAGATGTCTGCAGTGAAGTTGAACCTGCAAGTGGGAGAGAAAGCTGTCTTTCCTAAGTGTTTAGGTGTTTGATGTTTTTGTTCCCCAAAACCCAAACCAGCAATTAAATGTTTTAAATGTGATTCACCAGGTTGAGTCTACTATGACAATTTCAGTTATTGGTGAATGATCTTTGTTTTGATTACGTAAGTTTTCTCATTCTTGTCTTTCCTATTTTCTTTCCATTCCCACTGTGAGAAGGGAAAGAGTGAGCAAACTGTGGGTGCTTGGCAGCTGGCCAGAGCCATCCCACACCAGACTTGGCACAACATCCTGCCAGTGGTGGCTACCAGCAGGACAAGGTTTTCACTCGCCCCTTGTTGGCAGTTTTACATGCACCGACGAATCTTTGAGGACTTCAGAAACCGACTCTTTCACTTTTACCATGATTATTATGGATTTTAGGTATGGAAGAAGACCAAACTAACCCACCGAAGGTTATAAATGAAAGGGTTTTGTTCCGGAAAGCGTCAGGCCTGCAGGAGGAGAGGGTTGATCACCAGGAGCCGAGCGGGCGCTGGCCGTGGTGCTGAACGGGACCCTGCCGCGCCTGTCGGAAGTCACACCCTCCATGGAAGTAATAGTTCAAACAACGAAGACTTTACCTGTAACTTTTAAAAAGTATCTTAGACTTAAACAACTGGTGCAAGAATCATCTATGAATAAATGAATTTTTCCTCTACTTACACTCAACAATCTATATTAATGCCGTTACACCATGGATATTGGCACCTGCCCACTCAGCTCAAGGTGATGTAAATATAAACATTTACACTTAATATTTGCAGATTTTCCATATTAACTGACATTTTTTCATTTGAAAATACCATTTTTTTTGAAAGAAATGGGATTAACACAATAATTTAGTTTATCTATGGAACAACCAAATGGAGCTGGGAGAAAACAAATTAATCTATGTATCATGGATTCATGGTGTTTAGCATCAAAAAGGTGCTAGATTATTCAGCCTGACACTTTGCCTTTCATAAATCCTCACATTTTACCCACTTACCCCTGCCTTGAACTCAGATATTGGTGTGGTTAAAATTGCCTTCAGAAAGGAAGATAGGACTGAATTTTAAAAAAAGGGAATCTTTTTTCCCCCTTCCCCCAGTATTATTACTTTCTCTACTAGGGAAGAGAACTTTGTATTTTTTTTTTTTTTTATAAAGAAAACATATCCAAGTCACTTCATAATAACCTCCTTGCTAAAAATAAGCACCTAGCTCTTGAAGTCTTTAATGATATATTTGCAGTTCCATTCTGCTCTTTCCTCTAATTTTTTAGCACCAGTTTTAAGACACATGTAGCACACCTGGAGGTGACACAGCAGCGTCACCAATTCTGCATGCAGAGTAAAAAACATTTCCCTGTTTCTATTCACTACTTCTACCACCTCTTTGTGCCACAGGATCACAATGAGAACTCAGATTCTTGTCCACTGTGACTCCACAATTTATTTTAAACTCACTATTTTTCAGCTGAGAATTCAGTATTCTGCAGGGATAGCTGTATCTTGCTGTATTAAATTACAGTTTGTTTGAATAGACAGGTCTACCAGCTGACCCAAATCATACTGACTTATCTACATTCACTGTTAGTTACCATTCTGCCAACCAACCCTCATGTCATCTGCAGCTTTTATTAATGCTGATCTTATATTTACTTTTAGGTCACTGAGGAGAATGTTGAATACTGTGAAATTTAGTCATAAGGAAATCCATCAGAGACACACTACCCTGGGATAATTTCGTATTGACAGACAATTTTTCAGACTATAATTTCTGAGTCCCTTTATTATGAACTTTGCAGGTATTGTGTGGTCCTAATTGTTTAACAGAATGGCATGAGGTGTTAAGTCATACTCCTTACTAAAGCCAGCATTAAATCATCTCAGTTCCTTAAGCAAAGGAATTCTTATGTCAAAGAAGTAAAATGACCTACTTTTGTGTTAACTCAGAATTTTATCTTCCTTCCTTTTAATTACCACTAAAGATAGTTTATGAAAGGTTTCATTGCAAATATTGTTTTATTCTGCACTGCTCTCATGCTAAGTTGGCATTGTAAAACCACGCTTATTTTCATTATATATTCCCATGCTTTAACATTTCCTTTAAGCAAATATTCTACAATATTCTTTTTACTGTGATGAGCTATCTTCTGCACTGCAATATTCAGAGCAGCCAAAGCTGACTCACGAAAGATTCATTATTTGTTGTTCCATAACTGCTGCTATTTACACACATTTCCTATGGGATGTTTCCACTCTTCAGACCACAGAGAACTCAGAGACTGAGTGCAAACTGGGTACTAAAAGATTAGAGGTCAAATAAGGACTGTAGTGATACAACCATGAAGAAAGTCACATCTAGAGGTCTATACTGGTAGGGAGTAAAGTAGGGAAAGTAGGTAGGGAAAAAGATTTAGGCAAGAAAATTAATAATGTTTAGACTGCAGTATTAGGATATAAACTTTTCTTCATTGCTCCTGAATGTCAAGGAATTGCTTGGTTTTGTCTGGTAGAAATGAAGCTTGGTGTTTCAGGCCAAAATTATACACACTGTAGCATTTTAAAACTGAGCATGAATATTTACAGTTTAAAGGTTCTAATTTAGACGTGAAACAGTAAATCAAGGACATTTTGAGAAAAAGCAGCCAGTCAATCTTGAATAAGCCCCTGAACAACCAGAGACTTTTTTTCAGCACATATGGTTGTCTAACAGGGTGCCTCAGAACAGTGGGTGATATTATGTGCCATATGTGCAGCTATACCAAAGAATTACTTGGTTTCTGGTAACACTAAACCCAAAGACTAAACTATAAAACTACCTAGGTCTTCTTAATCAACATCAGCATCTCATTATTCTGTCTATATTTAATTGCATTCTTAGTGGGCTGCATTTTTAGCTGTCAGCAGAAAATATAAGGAGGAATGGTTTACATAAATAAGACAAGACTTTCTAAGTTTTTAAGAATTATTATCTTGCTATTCATTTGATTATTGGAAATAGTTTACTGGAAAAACGTCAAAGAAGAGTGACTAACAAAGCAATCAATGTGCAGGTTCTGATATCTGGTCTCATAAATTTAATAGAAAGGCATAGAATTTATCTTCAATTCCCATAAAGGTGTGATAATATGGTAAGGAATATTTTCCTTACCAAAACTTATTTGATATAATATATTTAGAAATTCACACATTCAGAGAGCTCCAAGTTCCATCAGGTCTCTAAACCACCTTTGCAATAATGAACTTTGAATCACAGAATCATAGAATCATTGAAGTTGGAAAAGACCTCTAAAATCATTGAGTCCAACCACTAACCCAGACCCAATTTTCATCACTAAACCATACCCCCAAGTGCCACATCCACACACCTTTCTAACACTTCCAGAGGCAGTGATTCCACCACTTAAGCCTGTTTCAAAGCCTGACCACCCTTTCAGTGAAGAAATCTTTCCTAATATCCAATCTAAGCCTCTCCAGGTGCAACTTGAGGCCATTTCATCTTGTCTCACTTGTAACCTGAGAGAAGAGACCAACCCCCACCTGTATACAGCCTCCTTTTAGGTAGCTGTAGGGAGTGATAAGGTCTCTTGTGAGCCTCCTTTCCTCCAGGCTGAACACCCCCAGCTCCCTCAGCTACAACTCAGAGGACTTGTGCTCCAGACTCTTTCCCAGTTTCTTTGCCCTTCTCTGGACCCACTCGGTGTCCTTCTTGTAGTGAAAGCCCTCGACACAGCACTTGAAGTGAGGCCTCACCAGTGCTGGGTACAAAGGGACAACCACTGCCTGGTCCTGCTGGCCACACTATCGCTAATACAGGCCAAGATGCCATTGGCTTTCTTGGCCACCTGGGCACAGCTGGCTCATGTTCAGCTGCTGTCAACCAGCACCCCCAGATCCTTTATCCTGGATTGCTTTTCAGCCATTCTACCTCCAGCCTGCAGCACAGCCTGGGGCTGTTGTGAACCAAGGGCAGGACTTGGCACTTGGCCTTGTTGAACCTCACAGTGTTGGCCTCTGCTCATGGATCCAGCCTGTCCAGATCCCTCTGCAGAGCCTTCCTGATCTCCAGCAGATGAATGCTCTCACCCAACTTGGTGTCATCTCCCAACTGACTAAGGGCGCACTTGATCACGTCATCTAGATCACTGATAAAGACATTGAAAAGAACTGTCCCCAATACTGAGCTCTGGGGAACTCCATTTGTGACTGGATGCCAAGAGGGCATAACTATTCATCATCACTCCATGGTCCACCCATAACTTCATTGCATATGATGCAATATACATTTAAAACTTGGCCTAAAATTTTGGGAATTCATTTGGTTTGTGTAATTATTTAAAAATAACTTGTGGAATCTGATTTCCAAAAAGCAAGTATTCAATCACTGTAAAATTGAAAAATGTTTGTGGCATCTTAATTGGAATATTTTATGATGAAACATCTGCATCACCAATCACTTTACATGTGACTATGTCTTTAAAGGCTAGTGCTAGTACTTTGCAACCCAATACTTGCTGTTGCAGTTGCATTCACTGCAAGAAATTTCTTTCATTTTCACTTATAAACGAGTGTTCTCTCCCCTAGTAATTTTCATTACTTCTCCATAAATTTCTGTTTTTAGGAGCTCTCCAGGCAGGTTTGAACTTCAGCTTTCAGAAGCAGACAAAATTCTACTGGATGACAAAGTTCAGCTAAAGATTTGGCTCCCCTGCCAAATCAGAAATCAATGAGATTTCCTGGACTGAGTGCAAGTTTTAAAGTGAACACATTAATGCAAGCATGCCATCATATCTGCACTCTGCATCCATCTGCTGCTTTAAAAAATAAAATATTCTATCCACAAATGTACTTTACAGACAAAGCTCTAAGAACAAGTGGGATGTCATATAAAAGATTTAAAAATGTAACAAAAGGCTCTGGATGTCAGAGGACAGTATAGGGTGGGTCTTTGTCACTGTTGGTGTGCCCTTTGCTGTCAATCAGCTCTGCTAGTAAAATGAAGAGGTCACAGCCTCACCCCTTTCAGCCAGCACATCAGAAGACCAAAGGAAGAACAGTTCACAGGAAACGGTCTCACATGAAGAGAAAAATGCTACATTGTCCGTGACTCTTACTCTCTGACAGATCCTATCAGTTTCGCTTTTCTTGCTTCTAATTTCCAGCAGCTGCTTGTGTTTGGTTATTCAAATGTACTTATTCAACTCCAGCACCAATTGCAATCACAAGCAAGATAACTTACATCTCTTGCTTTTCTAGAAGCCTCATTGCTATGTTCAGGCATTATCACAGAGGTGTCCAACACCATGCTTAGACAATTTTGTTGTGAGGTAAGATCTCCCTTAGGAGGCACCAGCATTTATCGGTTTCTTCTATTGTTTTTCCCAATGCACATTACCTTTCAGGAAGTACTTTTGGTCTGGGAGGTCAAAAGGTTTGTTTTGTTGCTTACATTGTTGGAAGGATTTTTATAACTATAGCAATTAATTAAATTAACTAAATTAACAATTAATTTAAATTGTGAATAATTACAAAAGTGTAGTAAGGAAGCTCTTGTAACATTGTAAAAACAAAGTTGTGCATACATTTAATTAAAAATCTTGTCACTTCCAGAAAAGAACCTGTGGGGGGATAGTATGTAAGAAAATAAAGATAGTGCAGAAGGTAATCTCACCCCTGAGGAGTTGCAGCTGTACTAATCACCAAAGATTAGGAACAGGTCTGCCCTTAACAGGCCACAGCTCTGTCCAATAAGAAGACGAGTGCTACAAATGAGTGGGTTAGCTGGGTGAGGAGAGAGTTGGAATTTGTTGGCTGTACTGTGAAGGAGTCAGTGCTGTGAGGAGATGTCCATGAGAAATCACCGAAAAGATATGGAACTTTGCAATAAGAGGGCAACAAGAAAAAATAGCAATTCTTAAGATCCCTCTTGATAGACATTAGGAATAGGAAATACAGTATATGTCCTGAGTGCACCAATTAGCTTTGATTGCCCAGAGAACATCTGGCAGCTCCCCCTCTAAACCCTCAGCCTCTGGCCCTCTAGCTCCATTTAAGCTCAGGCTCAGGCCCAAGGCTTTGCCTGAACTACAGTGTAGGTAGGTCTGTATCCAGCTCTATTCCTTGATGATCCAGGCTTGCTGGATCCAAGTAATGGGTATCAGCTGGACTTCTTGAAGTGACCTCAAGCCTAACATGTCACTTTGAATATGTCTGAATACTGGACTGTTTGAAACTGTTGCTGTCACCAGCCTTGCTGTTAGTCTTGCTTGGCTGGTGGGGGACTGTGCTCTTGTCTGTGGTCATTGTTTCTACTTACCTGCACTGTGGTCAGCTCCTCATCTTCTCTCACAGTGACTCCCTTCTTGTTGCTCCTTGACATAGCATATAGTTTACTATCTAAACCAGAGGCATAGGAATCACGATTTTTAGTCCATTCACAATTCCGTCATTAGATCTCAATTTTCAAAGCAATCAATCTGAGCTTTTTAGTCTTTGACTACATAAGCAAATGTTACAGTTAGCTATTGATGCCTTCAATTTCTGAGCTTTTCAAGGGAGGATGCAGTTTAAGAGGCTTTAACCCATTTGCTTTCTGGATTAGAGACCTAAACCACCAAAATGTCTTAATCCAACCTTTAACTGGTAGAGGCTTAATTCTTCAGTGAGCAGCATACTCTCAAAATGACTCAGCATTCACACTGGAAAAAAAAAAAAAGATACTGGTAGTTTTCTGTCACATCTTATCCAGCTTAAGCCGATTTTCTCCCACCTGAAATGCCAAAGCAAGATACTGTACAAAGCATGTTGTGTTCCTTTTACAGGTCCCCTTGCATGAACATTTGATGCATTGTCTAGATTAAAGAGCAGGCCCAGTATCTGTATCTCTAGGTGCTGAAGGCTAGAGTAACACTGGGTAGAGAAGGCACCTGAGTCTTACTTTTACTCTTACTTCTTGACTTCACAGTGTATGAAACTAGGAAACATGAAAGGTCTTTCTGAACCAGGACATATTGTCCAGCAGAGAAAGAAACAGTTGCATTTCAAGACTGGAAAAAAGCCTCTTGGTCCTCGTCAGATCAGATTGCCTGATCTGCCACTCTTGCACTCTTGCAAGAGTGCACTTGCACTCTTAGGTGCTGTAATATGGAAAGACAAGAAGTCATAAGGGTTTCTTTACCTATACCTGCTTCATACAAGTAGCTTGAAGAGGGGAGAGGTTCTGTATTGGATCAGGCCAGCTGGAGAAGTTTAGCTCCGTTTGCACTTTAAAAAAAACACTTTTAGCCTTCAAGCCAACACTGGATTATTTAAGTTCGTTGTAGGAACTGACTGGCTTGTGTGGTATTTTCAGGGTCCCCTGTAGAGGAGAGGAAATGATGAAACTGACTCCATGTTCTTAGAAGGCTAATTTATTATTTTATGATCTATATTATCTTAAAAAATACTATACTAAACTATACTAAAGAATAGAGAAAGGATACAGACAGAAGGCTAAAAGATAATAATGAAAACTCGTGACTCCTTCTAGAGTCCTTACACAGCTGGACAATTATTGGCCATTAAGTTAAAATAATTCACATGAAACCAATCAAACAACCACCTGTTGGTAAACAATGTCCAAACCACATTCCAGAGCAGCAAAACACAGGAGAAGCAAATCAGAAAATTATTGTCTTCATTTTTCTCTGAGACTTCTCACCTTCCCAGGAGAAGAATCCTGGGCAAAGAGATTTTTCAGAAAATATGAGGGTGACAGGGTTGTGTGTATTGAAAAGGAATTGTTTGGCAGAGGTGTTTGCTGGTGTAGAAGAAAACCTTGCTGCAAGTAGAGACAACTGACCTCCAATGTCTATACCAATTGTGAGGTGCTCTAACTTATCAATACAGGCACAGTTTATGACGCTGGTCTGATACACTTCAGACTTAGTTATACTGTTTGGATGTTCTGGCTTAGTGGGTCAGAATGACCAAAAAACATGTCGAGCAAAATAAACCTGCTCTTCCAGGAACCATTTTACAATGCCAATTTTACAGGTGTCAATCTTAACCTTGTGTTGGGATAATCAGTGTGAAATTCCATCTTCTGTCTTTCACAAGCAGTGGAAAGATTACAATATACCAGTTAAGGCAGAATTCAGATTTATAAATCTATCTACTGTCAATTGCATGTCACAGAATATTCTGCCTGGGGTCCCATATGCCCTTCAGTCTTGTCTGTCAAGCTGATGCAAGAGTCTGCAGCACCTACAGGTTTCCACTACAGGAAACCTGCAGCACCTACAGGTTTCCAAAGGATGCTTCTCTTTATGTACCTAATCATTTTAATTGGATCAGTGCTGTTGATTATATAAAATAATTCTTATTATGTAAATGAGACTGTTTACAGCTCTCAGATCTATGTTCTTAGATCTCTGCAAGCAGCTCCAAGGACTACCTGATTTAAGTCTTGTTTATCAACAGCCTATTTTAGGGCATCAATATATGCTTCATACAAATGATTCATTAGTTGGAAATTGATGAACCTTAAAACACAAGACCAGCTAAGCAGTTCTAGATATTTTTTTGGTCACAAGTATTGTAATTAAATGGATTAGGCTTTATCACTAATGGCATGTTTATGTATAAATACCACTGAACAATTTGAACAATAATGGCTATCTTTAAACTTCCATTTAATATTGAAGCATGAATGACAGTACATTTGCCAGCTTAAGACAATGTCAGGCACAACAAAACCTTGACAATCTGTGCAAGTTTAAATTGGTACAAAATCCGGCCTACAATCTCCCCTGAGAGCAGTCTGTTTTAGTGCAGGGGTTTAGCCTTCTCATGTCATTAGGTCTTCCTAGGGTTTTTTGTTCTGTTTTACTCCCAAATAAGATTATTAGAGGCATTATTAGAGGCTGCTTAATGGTTTTTTGAAGATCCATAGTAGCAAGTTACAGAGCTGTTTTTCATATAATGGAAGCTGAGCTGCAGCAATTCTACAGCAACTGTACATGTTTGAAGATCTGGATTCATAGGCTCACGGGAGCTTAATTTCACTGAAATCACTAACTAAGCTCATTGGGGCCCAGAACAGCAATTTTAGAAGTATTTCCATTTAGTCTGACTATTCTTCCATGCAAATTAAAACACTAAAGATGTGTTGTCCCACATTTGTCAAAGGTTAAAACAGTGCATATTGGCACCTGACAAGGATAAAGGGTTGAATCATGGCAACTTCACTATGAGATACAGACCTATCAACTCCAGGCCTCTGAAATGGGTTGGGATACTGCAGTGATAAGTTTCTTTATTTGCAACCATTAGGATCAGGCTCTTATTGACATAGACAAGACATGATTACAGCATGACAACTAGAAAGACATTGGTATTTTGCAAGATATTTGCTGATGTATTAGAAAAAACAATTAAAATATAACTAACTATATTAAAATCAGACTTTATTCCACATTTTTTTCATTGTTGGTGTTCACCCTTGCTAATGCATGCTGTTCATTAACTTCCACTGGGTCCACTCCTATTGAGTAAGTTCAACTGAGTTTATTTGCTTGCATTCAAAACTGGTTTTGCAATTGCATGCTTCACTTTTCTAAATACTCTCAGGTTTTTAAGTACTGCTTAGGAGATATCAAGTCAAACAATTCCTGCACCTACCTTGTCATATTGCTTTGTCCAGTAGGAACGTTGTCATTGTCACAGAAATCACTATAAATGGGGCAGAATGTTTCACACTGCAATTCCAAAGAAAGTCTCCTTTGATACTGGTACTAAAAAACCCCAGATCCTTGATCCCCAGCCTGACCAGCTTTTGCTTCCCAACCTCTGTTTCCATGGCATTCTCAGCTGGTAGAAGGCAGAGAGCTAGTACAGTAAAAAAGAGGCAGACCAGCTTGTGCAGTACTTTCCTAGCAACACCTACGGCCTGCAGGATACTGTTGTGTTAACTTGAACAAGAATAGAAACAGAATCTCTTTCTACCTTTTTTCTTTTTCTCTTTCAAGTGTATAAATGGAGGAGAGAGATTGAATGGGCCCTAGCAATTGCTGACCTTTGCATTTATAGTGCTGCAGCAGAGCAGTAACCTGCAGCTGCAAGACAGGCTCCTGGTCTAATAAGCTGCATTTGTAATAATAAGGAGAAATAAATATCTAATCAGAATGCCAGTCTTTCCTAGTTTTGAGTGAAATTCATAACCATCTAATTTTTGCTTTTGTATTACCCTAAGGTGTGATTCCAACATTTAGGTTTTTTTTAAAGGATTCCTTTGTTTATATACATAAAAAATTATTTATGCACTATTTTTGTAGGTAACAGTTATAAAAATTTGTCATAATAGTAATACTTGTAATATTATACTTAAAGGATACTTAATTCAGTGGGGCTACTTCAGTTGTAAATCAGCACACCTAAAGACTTTGAAATGGACTGTGCAGATAAATCATTACATCTCCATGAGGTCCTATTAGAATTGTCTTAGTTCTACCAACACAGACTGTATAGGGGATCAGATCTATTACAGATCAGACTGTAATAGAGGATGTAAAATCAAAGATCTCACTTGTCAAAAGCAAAGTGTGCTCAAATTCCATCATGATATTAGAATACTGAAGCTATATTCAAAGAAGTGTGAAATGAGAAAGTGAACAGGTACAGTTGTGGGCTGTTTCATTAGCCCATGACTTTCCTGCACCTTTCTCTCAAGTGACTCAAAAGAATTGTGTCGCCATTTCTCTCCTGATTAGCTTTAAAAAGAAAATTTATGTGTTTTAGGAAGTTAAGGGGAGGGAAATTGAGAAATCTCTTTTAATTCTAATAGTTCGGTTGTTTGGAAGTCTGAAATTGCCAGGATGGGGACACTGCAGAAGAGAATACTGAGAAGATGTGTATACAGATGTAATACTGCAGATGTGGTTAGAGCTGTGCAAAAAGCATGAGAATGCCCTCTGTGTACAAACCAGAAAAAATGGGCTAAAATTGCAGCAGACTTAGATTTGACATTAGGTGTAGCTTTCGAGAGTAAAGAGAGCCAGTCTCTGGAATAGTTTAGCTGTCCTGAGGAACTGGATTGGCAAATGTCTACCATCAATGATGACTATAAACGAATAATTGATCCTACTTTGGGCAGTAGGATGGACTTCCTGAAGCCTCTTCTCACTTGCTTTTTTTGTGATTCTATATACTTAAGATACCAAAGGGACTGATATTTGCCACACTGAATACTTAGTCAAACCACTTAAAATTGGCAAAACAGAAAGCCTATAACCAATGGTGATTCATTAATTACTCTTTACTAGAGTGAAGGCTGATTATTCAACCAGTTAAAATATCCAGACAGATGGATTTCCTCATCTTTGGTAACTGCAATCTCTTTACTCAGAGTTCAGAAAGCAAGTATGTTTAAGAACATTCAATAAACAGATTCAGAGATAGGTTCTCAAAGATGCCCTATTTATTACAAACATTTGGAAGGAAGGAGTCTTTCCATTAGGTCCTTCAATCCATAGGCTCTGTGAATGCCATCTCATAGAATAAGGCTAAAAGAAAGCTCTGAGACTTAGTAGCTCTTGGCTACAAAAGCAGCTGGGAGCCAAAGGTGTGCTGCCTTGTTACCTTGTCTTACATGAAACTTTAACCTACAGGAACATTTCCTGGAAAACAAAGTAATGTAAATTGATTCTTTTAGTGTTTTGGGGCATATCAATAACATTTCATTTCACTTGGGAACTTCTAAAAAATGCTAGGCTATGTCTTTCAAATTGCAAGGCTAGGAAGCAAGGCTAGGCTTTATTTTTTTTTCTCATTTCAATCAATTTGCCAATTGCCACTTTCTATTACATTAAAAAACAAAACACAAAAAAACCTCCAAACCACAAACAAAACCTAAACATCACCTGTGGTTTCTAATCCCTCCTGCCCTTCACACCAAGGGAAAATGCTGTAAATAGCCACAAAGCCACCTCATTAATTCCTTTAAAGTGTCTCCTTACACTCTCCTTTGCACACTAGCAGCAGTCCTTGGCTGAGACTTATCACCTCTCATGCTGGCAGATATAGTTTCTCAATATGCTTCCCCCTCCTGGTACACTCTGGCTGCATGCTTAAGTGTCCCACTTCAGAGAAGGAATTAACTTCTGAATGGCTCATGGGAGGTGAGGCACGAGCCTTGATTCAGTGGCAATACTCAAGGCTGTAAGTCAGTCTTAAGCTTCAGGTAAAGTTGACTTCTGAGGTCTGAAGAGATGGAGTCTTTGTGAGACAAGATGAAGTAAGAGTCTAAACAAAATAATGGGATCTCTGACCCTAATGGGATGCATGCCAGGGGTATTTCACTTCAAAGAGTTTCAAAGAAGAGTCAGAATGAAGCATGTTTCTGACCTCTGAGGAAAAAGCACTAGGAAATCTAGATGGACATCTTTATCAACAATAATAGTACTCATCCGGTCTTTGGTTGTAGTTCAGCTGTTGCAGGGCAGAGACTGCCATTAATGCTGAATTCTACAGGGTCTGTGCCACTATTAGTAACAAATCAGACCTATCTAGGCCCACCAGCTGCAAGCCAGTGCATTAGCTAGAGTCTGAGTGCCCAAAAAGCACTTGCTACCATGACTGCCTGGCAGCATGCTTTATCTCAGGGTGGCATGAAGGGGCTCTATCCCTGCAATTCCTGCACCATGTCTGAGGAAACTGTCCATGCTGCCAGATATCCACTAAGCTACTGATCTGCAAATTGCCACTTGCTGTTTCTAGGGTAAGAACTCTCACAGAACTTCAGGTGTGCTTCCAGGATCTGGCCATAATTACACTGCAGGAAGTCAGTCAACTTAGCAGGATGGTCTGAGGACATGAGGCAGTGCAAGAAACATGTGAACTAAATCATGGCTATGCCTGAAGACATTCAGCTGGTGTGCTGCCTCTCTGGGGATACTCTCTTTAGCAGCTGCACCTCTGTAGGAGCTACAGAGGTTGACTCTACAGAAACAGCTAAGCAGAGAACTCCTCTTGCTAGGGTGCACTACTATAAAATGAAAATAATGCTTCAAAGAAACTCTTATCGTTAGGTAGAGTTGTAGCAGATGCAGTGCCTGCCCTTCTTTGAAAGGCAAATACATTTTATTTATGTGAATTATGACCTAAACCAGTATACTGTATTTAAGACTGTAAGTTACAATGTACCATGTCCATACGTTACATCTCTTCTACAGGTTTGCTTCAGTGCAGCTACATAAATTATGATGGTGGGTAGTTATTAATACTGAGACACATTTAGTACAATCTCTGATTTCCTTGGGCCTCTCTTCATTATCACCAATACTCTTCTGGTTTGTGATGCTTCTGAGTCTGAGGAAAATTCTCTGAGGACAGCTGATCCTGTCAGCTCTCACAACACAAATGGATTTACCTTTCTTTTGACAACTATCTGTGGCTCTCAGAAAGAAGTTATTTTATTTTGAAGTCTAATAGATTTGACTTCTGGTTTCATGTTTTTTCCTTTGTGGCACAGCCACTAGATTGAAAACAATGGGGGTTTTTAAATAAAAGTGGAAAATGTATAGATTCCCTAACATAAAGTAAGAAGGCCAAGCAACAATCCTTTCCAAGGAACTGAAATTTGTTTTTGCTGTCTCCTTGCTGACCAAGGCTTTCCTTTAATACAAGTCCCTCATCAGCTTACCTATGTTCTATAGTACCATCAGTTAAGACAAAGATCTATATGTGTCTTTATACTCTGCATTGTAGAGTACGAGGAGCTATTTAGTCTGACATCCATTTTGTTAGTTTCTACCAGCAGCAGCTGGCAGTTTTCTCTGGGGTTTTCTTCAGAGCATCTGGCTTGGGTCAGGTCACTATAAAAAATTTATCAAACATCCTTTACAGGACTGGCTCGAGCTTTTTTAAATAAGGAAATCTCATCTATCTCCAGTCTTACAAAGGTTTTATTTTTTTTTCATCCTGTCAACACAGAAGATATATTAAGCATTTGGTTTAATGAGATATTGAACATCTCTTTGTTCTGAGTGTATATTGGAGCAGGTTGTGCTTAGAAAACACATCACTTGGGTTTATTTTATTCTGCAGTTGGAGCAGAAGTTGTTATGTTGTGATAAAATATGTATTTCTTTGTTTTGGAAAGCAATAAAATGGACTAGACTCTAGGCTACCTGTCAGCTGATATTGTAATGGAGCAAGACAGGCTGGGCAACTGTGTAGCCCAGAAGAAATGTGGGGCTAATTATGAGGATGATGATTTAAGGAAAAAAAAAAAGCCAAGTAGGAGAAACATAAGAACTGCCATTCAAAACAAATGTCTGATCATAAGTTCACATTTAGGGAAGAATAAGAACCATGTAAGTATATATGGTTTTTACCTTTAATAGTCTTCCAGCTTCTTACAGTTTTAATCTTAGATTTCCCAGGTCTTTTATAGTTTGTTTATTTAGCAACATTTTATGAATCATTCTTCCAAGTGCTTCTTGCCCTGATATTACATAAATGTCTTCCATTACTATGTGTTCTTCAAGGACTTCCACAGGACCCAAGGTGTGAGGAACTACCATCCCAAACTTCATTTGATGACTCCTAATGTCCCTGGAAGGGACAGTGGGTAGTTGATCTCTATCCACTGCAGTCATGCTTTTGTAGACCTCTGTCACATCCCCACAAATCATCCTTTTTTTTTTTCCAGAATCCCAGCCCATCAAATCATTCATTGTATAGAAGCCATTCTTTACTATTTGATTGACAAAAATGTCCTTCTCTGGATCTTTTTTAAAGTGTCCTTTCTTGAATGAGGAGACCAAAACTGCAGATAGTATTCAAAGTACAAGAAGCATGCATTAATCCAGTGTCTTCTGTCTTGTTCTTTACTCCTTTCCTAACAGTTTGTAGCATTTGATTTATTTTTTTTGATTGCTGCTGAGCACTGAGATAGTGCTTTCTTGGAACTATTTATCCTAACCTTGAAGACTCTCTCACTTCTGAGTGGTAATGGTCAGGTCAAAGTCCACAATTTGATATATGAAGCCAAGATTGTTTTTCACTACAGCATTTCACAAGATGTTTTATTGCTCTGTCATGAAACCATTTTACTCCTCTGTCATGAAGCTTCATAAGATATTTCAGCAGTTGTATGCTCAGCTCTAGTTCACATTAGATTGATAACTGTATTATCAGGAAACTTTGGAATATCACTGCTCATCCCCCTTTCCAGGTCATTCAGGCTTTGCTAAAGCATGTGGATCCCAGCACAAAATTCTGTCAAACTCTCTTCTTTTACTGAGAATTTTGACTATTAGTTCCTATTGTAATTTGCTTATAGCTGTGTTGTTCAGCTTGAAGAGAAGACTAAAGAGAAATGTCCTTGCTTTGTTTGGCTTTTTAAGGTAAGATTATAGAGAACACAGAGGTGAACTCCTAGGTTCACATGGAAAGGAGAAGAGGTGACAGACAAGAGTTCCTTCAAGAGAAATTCTGATTAGACAAAAGAAAAACTTTTATTCACAGTGCACCAAGACACTCAAAGAGCTTGTGGGATTTCTGGCCTTCAGAATACCCAATGTTTGACTGTTCATGACCCCAAGACACCCTCTTGGAGCTCTTAGCAGGCATTACTTTGAGCAGGATTTTGGACAATATGTTCTCCAGAAATCCATTTAAACCTAAATTATTACAGGTTCCTATGCCTTTAAGAAAGAATTTTCCATCTTCTACTTATTGTTCAGAGTCAGGGTTAGGGTTAGGATTCAGGATATTGTCAAGGTTTTTTGGAAATCCCAGTAAACTATATCAACAGGATCACCCAGAACCTCATACTTACTAGTCATGTCAGAGAACTCCAGGAGGATTACAAGGCAGAGCCATGTTTTCTCTTTTGAAGAGAATAATAATGATAGTCATCATCACGTGTGGATGGAATGAATACACAGTGCCATTAGTAATTAATCTATTTTTTTCTTTAAGTTTTTAGAAGTATAGCACCCAGCCCTGGTATTTGCTACTTTTCACTGTATTTCTTTGAATCATAATCCCTTCCAAAGTTGCTTCAATTTTCAGACAAATGGTTCACTGAGTTCCCCTTTAAAAATGAGGCCTGCATTGTAATCTCCTGTTGTTTCTATAACAAATCTGAATACTAATAATCTATTTAGCTTCCCTCCATGGTCTTACACTTCTGACTGCTTCTTTTCTTCTCCAGTTAAAGAAATGCTACCAAATGTTTGCCAGACATTTTTCTCGTGATGTCCTAAGACAAGAATGTAGTATTAATTCTAGCTCTTTCAGGAAAGTAGTCTGATTCTTTTTTGATCTGCTTGATTATATTTTCACATTTCATCTACCCAAATTTAGTTTCCTTTTTGACTTTTTAAATAAAACGTCAGATTTTTTAATTATGCTTTCTGAATTCCGAGAATATGGCTCAGCCATGTCATCTTCCCTCTGCCAGTTACCAAGTCTCTTCTAATATACAGTAAGCAATGGTACTGTGCTTCCCCTCTGATGTTCTCCAGCCTCCAAATCACCTGTAGCTTAATTCTTTACTGCCTAATGGATGTCACAATTGTGGTGAAGATTTTATCTTTTACTTTTTTCCATGGATGCTGGATCTGGGTTACAATTATCTTTCCTGGACAGATTGTTTCAGTGCCTGACCAGCCTTTCAATGAAGAAATTATTCCTAATGTCCCATCTAAATCTCCCATTGCATAACTTGAGGCCCTTTCATCTCATCCTGGCCCCTGCTATTGGGAGAAGAGGCCAACCCCCACCTGGCTGCTCCTTTCATGCAGTTGTAGAGAGGGATAAGGTTTCTTCCCTGAGCCTCCTTTTCTCCAGACTAAACAGCCCCAACTCCCTCAGCTGCTCTTCATAGGACTTGTGGTCCAGACCCTTTCCCAGCTCCACTGCCCTTCTCTGGACACGCTCCAGCCACTCAGTGTCCTTCCTGAACTGGGGGGCCCAGAACTGGTCACAGGATTTGAGGTGTTGCCTCACCAGTGCTCAGTACAGGGGGACAATCCCTGCCCTGGCCCTGCTGGCCACACTGTGGCTGATACAGGCCAGGATGCCATTGGCCTGCTTGGCCACCTGGGCATCCACTGGCTCATGTTCAGATGGCTTCTTACAACTTAATTCAGCCTGTCTGTGCTCTTGGTTGGAAAGCTGATAGTGTTGACCCCATTGCATAGCCTTCCTCTTTGGGTCTGGCGCTTCAATCCAGCTTCGGTGCTACCTTTTAAGGTGGTCAGTTTGTAAATTGAATCTGATTCTAAGCTCTAACTAAATACAGAATTCTACTGTAGCAATTACATGGTACACTTTTTTCATCCCACTATATTTTGTACACTAGGATCACAGCATGCCACTGGCTGTATTTGTTCTATCAGGAAAAAATAAGGAACTAAATCAGTTATAAATTGGTAACTGTTCAGTCATATCATTAGTAATTTTGGTACAATTCCTTTGCTTTCAGACTGCAGCAGAGCATATGCTGTTGTGTTTTGACCCTGGAGCCTGCTACTCTCACTCTACTATTACCAACATTGAGTTCCATCTACTGTTTCTCTACTACTCTGTTGAGACCTGAATGCTTTCACCTTCATTGCAAAATCATTAATTCTACTCCATTCTCCTCATCCTGATAATCTTCTGGGCACTTTGATTTCATTTTTAGCCCAAAGGGTAACAATATTGACTGTAACTGAAGATATTCTGCTACTTGCAAAAATCTCCTCTCTAATTATGCCTTCACCACAAAAAGTGTTTCAACATATATAATTCTTGTTCTACATTAAACATAAAACTACACTTACATAGACATTCCTTTCTGTGTTGAATCACAAGTATTGATGAGACATCACAGACCTCTTCTTTAGAAGTTCAGTACATAATTTCATACACCACGAAAAGAAGAAAAAACCCAGCTTTAGTTTCATCTTTGCTTTCAGTATTTCAGCTTTTAAAAGTGACTTGCAAAGTAATTGGTGAGTATAAATCTTTGGCAGCAAAATGACTGTTGGAAACCAATGGGAAGTAATTTTCAGAACATAATCTCCAGGCATCAGTGAATTACTTACTTCAAACTTCTTCCTATGTTTTTCATTTATGAAGCATGCAACTTCCCAAAAACTGATATATTGTATTGTTTGAATGTTGAAAAAAGGTTTTTCAGGGCAAGGCTTTTCATGGGCACACACTGATTTAGGTGTAATTTCCTTCCTCTTCACAGTTTGGTACTTCCTCATGCATTAAAAAGCATGTGTGTATCGAAATATTCAGCATAAATAGAGAGGATAATATAAGTAGCTAAAAGATATTTAACACATAAATAAGAAGCAGTTTTTTGGTAACAAAAATGAAATTTTCGAACAAGAAAAAAAACCAGCTGGTTTACAGATCAGTATTGAAACAAATACTTTAAATCACCTTTTTAGGATCACATGTTTTACCCTGTATGGTGGTGGACTACAAGTCTTTGTTGTGACTCAGGTTACAGCAACTGAAGAAATGCTAAGGGAAGTAACTGCACAGCTTAGCCCTTGATTGTAAGAGCACCCTAGGATGTGGAGTGCAAATGAATAGTGAGGACACAGGAACTGGATATAACCTTTTGTAGTTTTCTTATTTCCAGTGAATCATTTGATGACTTTAATAATGGCACTTACTCAATCCCTGCCTCAGTTTCCCAGCTATAAAGATGTTACAAGTAGATGAGAATGGGGTTATCTCTGATGTGATTATTTTCTTTTCCCAGGACATTGAATTGGAACAGGAAAAAACATATTTGCAAAACAAACATTCACCAAAAAGTTGCTTTGGAATCATCACAACTTCGACTTTCGTGCTTTGTCTGTAATACAGCTGTGCCTCTTAAATGGAAGTGTTTGACTTCTTAAATACGTGTGTCACATCTCTTTCATCAGTGGTTGTTCTTTCAAGAATTTAGTATAGTATAACATTTTAAAAAAAATCAAAATTAAGAAGTTCTGCACCACAGGAACAAAACATTTTTTCTCGAGTTGAACAATGTGGTTGATCCTGACACATTTCTGAAAAATGCTTTAATTTTGATGAAATTACATTTTGTTTGAAGTCATTAACTTGGTATGCATATTGGTTTTATGATATCTGGTTGTACTTGTCTCCCATCTGACATCTTCTTTCACAGGTAATAATTATTTTTCTGTCTGTCTTTCCTTCTCTTTTTCAAAATGCTTTACTACTCTTACAAATATCTTCTTTATTCCACATATTTCAAATATTTTTTTCTCTTCATGTTATCTCGCTGATTAAAATAATGAAGTTAAGTTCAAAGCAACTGTTTCCAGGCTCTGCTTAGAGTGAATTTTGCTGTATGCTGTATGTGTGCAATTTTTTGAATGTAAAAGGGCTTGTGTGCCTTACAGTTTGTTCATCTCTTCTGATTATATCCATTTGATTAATTAAAGATACTTTCTCCTAAAAACTTTGCCCCCTTTCTTTCTAAGGTAAACTGTTCCATCAGGATATTTGTGCCCATTTTAGTACTAACACTGACTTTTAAACAATCTTGCAATTTATGAATAGAGATGGATGAGATTATGATAAGGCTGCAGTTGTACAACTGAACGTGCCCTAGCCCATCCTGCGCTGTATGAACAGCTTTGGGAAATGACACCATTCTCTGCTCACTGCAATCCTCTTACCTGCTGCTTCTTTACAGCCTGTCTAGGGAACCAGATGTTTACTGCCAATTACGCTTGATGAAACTGCTGGAGTTTCTTGTATTCTCTCAAAGATGGTATTTCTGAATTGCTGGCAGCTTTTGGAGGGCTTGTGCCTACATGTACAGCAAAAGACCTCAGTGTACTTTAGCACTTTATTTATTTAGTGATTTAGGTCATATAGATTTTACCCTTACTGCACTATCTACTGCAGTCATAGCATAAAACATTTAAGATTTTATTGAAGATTATCTTTTGGAGAAAAATAATGTTAAGATACTTATATTGGAAGTAAATTTATTATTATTTACATGTTTGCCAAAACCACAGAAGCAACAATAAAATTCTTATTCCAAAAAGACATAGACTGCAACTACAGAAAATGTTGTATTTCAGTGCTTGAACTGAAAATTTTCCAACTTTCCCAAATTCCAGACTGCTGACAAAGTACTGAGCTTCTGTCTGTTGTCTCTGAGCTCTAACACTTCTCAGCCTTTCTGTAATATATAAAATGATATTACAAATGTAGGGTCTTTCTATGCAATGGTCATATGCAGAATTCCCCTGAACTAAATGGGGTTGGATCTGTCTATGCTATCAGCTTTACACAATAGGTTCAGAAGAGAAACAAAAAGCAGATGACGATTTTTTAGGATGGAGGGTGGTGTCAGTTACATCACTTTTCAGCTTTCTTTCAGTTAAAGGGGATAAAGTGGAAACTGATCTTTGTATCTTGGAAAATGATGTTGAACTTAAAGCCTTGTTAGTATTTCTGAGTTAAAAAATCATTACTTAACAAACACATTTGGAAAGTAGTCTGACTAAAATAAAAATCAGCTCCTAATGGATTCAAATCAGATAGGAGTTTGCAAACGCACTAAAAGGGTCTGATTTGGAGCTGCACATACAGAAGCATCATGTTGGGGAGGAGGAAGGTGACAATTCCTGTTTATGCATTTTTGGCAAGCTGCACCTGAAGGATAGGATGATTTTCTGGAAACTGTCATGCCAGAAATACACAGCTAAAGAGGGGAGAACTGAGAAGAGCAAAGGGAATAATTAGAGACCTGTGGGTGTGCACAGGGTCTCTGGTTTATTCTCTTAAGGAAACCAAGCCATGAAATTGCCCTGCTTTTCTGTCAGTATGCCACAATAACATTTGAATCTCTTGACCAATTTGAAAAAAGCCTGACAAAAAAGGAGAAGCTTAGAAACACTGAGCTCCTGTGAATTTTACAAAAATCAGCAGCCAGATAGAGGAGACTCAGATTTGTGTGCCCAGTAAAGAACAGGTGGATGTGTGAACTCAGCTGCATTATTTGACACAAGAGAATCCAAAGCTGTCATCAAAAAGCAGGCTCCATAAGGTTTGCTGTCAATGGAACTGCTTGTTTGTAATTTAGAGGCAGGGGCATTTTTTGCTTGTTTGTTTGGGTTTTTGTTTGTTTGTTTTAAATAAAATATACTTAAAAGAAGCCCAAGACGTCTGCCTGAAATGATTTTTAAAATGTTCATTGCTGCAGAATGTTGGCACTCATTATAAAATTATTTGTAATACCAGATCTTGTTGAGAACAAGCCCTGAAATTCCTACCTGAAATGAAATCCCTTTGGGCCAGTGTTGTCTCTCTGCCGTGGAAAGGATATTTCCATTTCTCCTCATGCTAAAGCTAGCTCTGACCCTTTTCTCTTTTTTAAAGTACTATGGTGCCACCAAACTTAAAGAAATGAAAAGTCATGAGTCAGATGCCCAAAAAATGCCTACTCCTGAAAATTATGATATGTTGATAAAATATATTTTCCTTTTTTTTTGGTCAGTCTTTGAAATTTTTAAAATCCTTCAACTTCTTGAGAGAGAGAAGTCAGTGTTCTACTTTCATTAACATATTGTTAGAAATTACTTTTAGCCCTTGGTGCTACAGAATATTTCATCTTTCATGGCTGTCCCTTAAATGGCAAACCCACTGAGACTGAAAACTCCTCCACAGCTTTTACGTCCCCAGTCTTCCATCAGTCTGAGAAAGAGCACTACTCTTCTAGTCAAGGAACCTACAGGAAAAACCCTCTGAATGGTTTGTTCTTTAGTTTACCTCATGCAAGAAAACAATCATGATTGCTTACAGGTAGTGAAAAGGGAGTATTGATGGAACTGAGAAATTTAGAATGTGGCATTTGGTCAATATCAAAAGAAGATACGGGGGAGAAGGAAGGTTCCTAAGATTGAGGGGAAGTCTAGAATCATAAAGAAATATGCATTTGTCATGCAAAGGGCATATGTTATGATGCCCTATGCATCATAACATATGATGCAACAAGTTGTTTGGCAATGTTGTGAACATTTGTTGTTATGAACAAGTGAACATTTGTTGTTATGAACTGAGAAGAAAAGGTCATGGATTCCATTATAATGATTGGCTGTTGAAGTTTAAGAAAGTAATTTACCTGATATATTACAATAGCTATATACAATAGCTATATTCCATTTCTAGATTTCACAGCAGTCTGCTCTAGACAGGACTGCAGAGGAATTGATCTAATAGGGACAAGACTTTGGATGTTACTAGAAAAGGGTAACTCCTACTAACCAGGCAATGAAATTCTCTTGAAGGCTCTCATGTATCATTCCAACTTTGGAATATAATACATTGAACTACACTGGACTTTCCACACACTGTTGATTGGACAACAGTGTAAGACATTTCATCATAACAAAAGAAATGTGTACATTTCAAAACGACCACTTATAGTTGGAAATACTGTTAATAAGAGCTCAGTCTCTTCATGCAGACCAGTCAAAAAATGAGATGACTTTTATGGTTCCTTCTTTATTTCTCTCTAATTAATTCTACTGCTTTTGTGCCAAAATAATACAGAATAATTTGCTCTGTCTAGGACTTTTTAGACATAAGGAAAAACATTGCCAGAAGCCTAACAGAGGTGAACCTTCCCATCTGCTCAACACTGTTAAAGCCACATCTGGAGTGACAATTCTAGTTTATTGCACCCTGACACAAGAAAGACATGGACATAGAACAGCTAGTCAAGTGAAGGGCAAGGAAGATAGTTTAGGAATTGGAGCATGTCATATAAGGAAAGGCTGAGAGATGGAACTAGTTAGCCTAGAGAACAGAAGGCTGAAAGGCATCTTATAGGAGTGAGGAAATATCTAATGGGAGGGTGTAAGCAAGACTCAGTCAGGCTCTTTTCAGCAGTGCCCAGTGATAGAGCAAGTGGCTATGGGCAGAAACTGAAATACAGGGGGTCTTGTCTGAACACAAGAAAACTCTTTTTTACTATGCAGGTGAGTAAGCACTGGCACAGATAGCCCAGAGAGGCTGTGGAGTCCCCATCCTTGGAGAGACTCAAAGCCATCTGGATGCAGTCCTTAGCAACCTGCTCTAGCTGACCCTGCTTGACCAGGCTGACTGGACCAGATGTCCTCCAGTGGTGCCTTCCAATCTAAATGTTTCTGTGATTATGTGCTTTTCAGCAAAACAGTTTTTATCACAATATTGGCTTGGTGCAAGTCTACACTCTAACTCCCATAACTTTTGAAACCTATATTCTGCAAGAGTTTTCAGCTTTCCTTTTTATAATTTATAAGAAACTATATGTAAGAACCTATACTGTTTGTATTCACTTTGTATTTTCCACAGAGCAATAAGATTTCACATGCTTGACCCAGTATAAAGCAATTAACACAAATACAGAACAGTTATAAATAACAATGTCAGTAATTAATAAGCAGAAAGTTGAGCAGGATAACCTCATGTAATGTTTTCTTCATAAAATTATCTTGGAGACACTTGCATCTTACGGTCTTAGAACTCTTATATTTTGGTTAATTTGTGCTTAAAGCTGTGATTCTTGAACACTAAGGCCATTGCTCTAGTGAATGCAGTTACTTGAGCTACATCCTTTACTTGGCATATGTGGGGCTCCCCAAATTATCTGAAGGATTGAGTATGGACTACCTATGTACACCTCTAACAACATGATCATTATGCCTAGTAGTACCATTCCAGCCATGTTTTAGTTATTTCTGATACTAAACATATGGTGGGACTTCACCTTCTCCTCATCATCTAATTTTTTCCAGTCTTGCTTCCTTTAGTGGAAGCTTCCTTTTCTTCCTTGAAGTGGCTGCTTGTTGTTAATGAATGGATAAATTCTTCAGCACCAGCCTGTTACATGAAGGCTATCTTCCCTGCTGGTCACAGATGGTGGGAAGTGATTTTATTGATTTGTTAGTACTTAGCTAGAAGGATTACATCTAGCAGTAATAATGTGGCCAGGCCCTGGGACAAATCACCACACAAGTTAGTAGAGGGTTTGTGTCTTAAACTGAAGTGTGACATTATTATATCTACCAGCCTTTCATAGTGCTTTGCTTATTAACACCACTGTAATCTCTTCTGAGCCATCTGTCGGTCATTCAAGTTTCTGTTTCCTTCATGTGCTGGAAAAGTTGGGAGACTTCAGTTTCTGAACTGAACTTGGACATTGTTCTGCTAAAGTTCTGGTGGTAACCACAGTGCTTATTAAGTTTTTTCTTTATAATTTGTGTTATCAAAATTGTGTCCTGCAGAAAATCTCTTGGGGGGACACAGGCAGATGGTCACAGTAATTCCTCTCAAATTCAAAGGGTCATGAAGGTTCATGGCTTTCAGAATTTGTGTGAGAGGTATTACTGTGGCTGGGAGAAATCTGGTCTCCCTGCCTATTCCAAACCTGACAAATTTGGCAGAAAGAAGCATTGAACACTGCCAGCATAGATATTTTTTTTCTTTTTGGTTTGTGCTCATCAGATGATCTCTCTAGAAACCAGAGCTGTTTCCATGCTGTGACCTCAGCTGAAGCACAACTGAGAGGTCTTAAGTATCAGCATCTGTTAGCAGTAGCTCACATTTTACCTGAAAGTGCAGTGTTCTATTTTAACTTTGCATTTCTAAGTAGCCTGAATAATTTCATTCACTGACAGGCACATGTGTGACCAGAGGACACTTCAGAGCTAGAGGCATGAGCATTTGGTCAGTGGATTACATGGGCTGATCTCCTGTAGAGAAAAGCTGTTGCATTCATTACCAGCTCCTCAAAATGAAGTTACTCAGAGCTAGTAGACCAGAAACTGGCAGGGAAGTGATCTCTGTCTGGACATGACATTTTGTTTCACTATGCACTAACCCCTCGGTTGAGCAGTCGGCAGTGTGACATGTTTCGTTGCCAGTTTTGGTGGGTCACAGTAGTTAAAAAATGGGTCTGATCCATAAGAGCACTTGTCACCCGCATGGGATGAGTGTGTAGACCATGGCACGGGTGGCACTAACGGGATTTAAAAAGCGTATGAACAAAGTGCTGAAGCGTGCAACTCTGAGGAAGGGAGGGTCGAGCGGTGACAGCGCTGGCTTAAGGCAAGAGGGCTGCAGCTGGGGCCAGCACGGCTCACGCCCGAGGGAGCGCCGGCAGCCCTGGGAGCCCGAGGCTTCCCGGCGCCCCAGCCAGCCCCGCAGCAAACCCGCACCCGCCTCCCACGGGTGGCCCTGCCTCGGGTGAGCCTGCAGCCCTGGCGGGAACCCGGGCGAGCACCTGCGGTGAGGAAACTTGGAGGAGGACGTGAAGAGGGCGGCGGTGCCGGGGCCAGCGCTGTGGCCGTGTGGCCGCCGGGCCGGCCAGGGGGGCGACGGGCAGAGATAGGCGCGGCCGGCCCGGGTGCCCGGCGCGGGCAGGGGCAGAGGCAGCGGCGCCGCGCCTCGGACTCCGCCTCACCGGCACCGAGCTCCCCTCCCTCCCTCGCTCGCTCTCTCGCTCCCTCCTCCAGCGCCAGGCTCGCAGCGGCGGAGCATCGCGGCGGCGGCGGCAGCACCCGCCCTTCCCGGCCGGCCGGCGGCGCGCACCGCCCCCCCCGCTCCCGCACGCAGCCCGCCGGCGGCGATCCGGAGCCCTCCGCGCCACCGCACCCCCGCCCCGCACGCCCACCGCCGGGAGGATGGGCTGCGGGCGGCGGCGCGGCAGCCCCTGAGCTCCCCGAAGCCGCGGAAACAAAGGGAGCGAGCAGCGGCAGCACCGGGCCGGGGTGGATGCAAGCAACCATGAAAGGCTGGGTCTCCGCCTCCTCCGCTGCTGCCAGAGAGCTGCCGGCTGCCGCTGCTCGGAGGACTACCCTGTGAAGGGGGCGGAGGAGAGGCTGGCTGGGTTCGCCGTGCAAAGGTAGAAGGTGTAAGGGAGAGGCGGCAAGAAAATGTCTTCTTCGGTGGGGCCCCGCGGCCCTCGCCCGCCCACGGTGCCCCCCCCGATGCAGGAGCTGCCCGACCTGAGCCACCTGACAGAGGAGGAGAGGAACATCATCATGGCAGTGATGGACCGGCAGAAAGAGGAGGAAGAAAAAGAAGAGGCCATGCTCAAGTAAGCAGACGCTAGTCATTCATTCATTCAGGCACTCATTCATGCACCGATCGCCGGCGGGCGGAGCGGGCGCTGCACAGCGGGAGCCGGCCGGTGCCCGGAGCCGGCCGGCTTCGCCCGGCTCGGCGGGGCCGGCGCCGCGGAACCCCGGGTCCCGCTCCGCTCCCGGCCCGTAACTTCCTCCTCCCCCACCCCGGGCAGCTCCTCCCGAGGCAGCACCGCCGGGGAGCCCCGGCACGGCGGGACGGAGCGGGACGGCGGCCCTCCCGCCCCGAGGGAGCCGGCGGCACAGGGCGGGCGGAAACCCCGACACGGGGGTGAGGGGCGAGGTGGGATTCCTTTGGGGTCCCCAAAACCCCGCCTCTGCCAGGAGGGGCCGCTGGGTGGGGTTTCCCTCCGTGCGGGAGCCTCCGCGGCGGCCGTGCTGCCCCCGCCTGGCTCGGCCCCCGCTGCCGCCCGCCGCGGGGCCGGGGCGGCTGCCCCCGCCCGGCACACCCCCGGCCCCCGCTCCGCCCGCCCGTGCCGCCGGCCCCGGCCCGCCCGCTGCCGGCTCCAGGGCGGGCAGCACCGCACTGTGGGGCACCAGGGCGTCCGTAATTAGGAAATAGACGGAATTAGTCGCACTGCTCATTCCAGCGGGCGGCCGTGCGTGCGTGGTGGCGGGACGGCGGGGGAGTGGGTTTATCCCGCTGCCGGCAGCACGGGGAGGGGTGCGGGGAACGCGGGGTGTGGGTAGGTGCCATGTTTGGAAACCAGATCCTCACAGCCTCTTTTGAACCTTTTCCCTCACCCCCTCGTCCCTGCCAAGCATCGCATGTGATCACATTTTTTAGCCTCCTCCGTCAGTCGGAGGCTTCAAACGTAACGTTGCTGAATCGCCTACTGCGAGTGATGAGAATAAACAGATTGGAGTCGTGGCCTGTGGAGGAGAATCACGGTTCCTCCTCTTCTGACAGCCCGTCAGGCCTGCTCGCTCCGGGCGGGAGGTGGTGGGAGAGGTGACTGGAGCCTCTGACGCCACGCAGACCCTCCGTGCCACAGGCGGTGTATCCTTACCTCACTGCCGCCTGCTTGCGTGCACCTGGGCTCGGAAGGGATGCGCCGAAGGGGTGACGTGATCTGGGTGTTTCTTCGGGCTGCAGGAAATACCCACCTGAGCCATGCGGGTGCCAGCGCGTCCCCGCGGCTGGGGACCCAACCCCCGCAGGCTCCCGACTTCGGCTGTGCGTGGTGAAGCTGGGACAGCGTTTTTAGTACAGTGTCGCCCCTGTCCCTTCCGTTCTTGACTCTGAATTTGTACAGGGGCTGCTAGAGATCCGCGCAGTGTGCGTACTGAGGCCCAGCTGCCCGTGCTGTACTGGCTGGGAGCTGTCCGGGACGGTGGTGCTTGGATCTCGGTTCAAGACGAAGAGTTCAGTTTGCTGTTGCAGTTCATTGTGTTTGGGGTGTGGCAACCCTTGGAGGTGGGGTGATTGGAATGAGAAATGTTCTGTGGGAATGCATTGTGTTAGTCACTCTGGGGAAACGTGAGTGAAGGATCCCTCCTCAGTTTCTATTCATCAGAAAAAAATTAAATAAAGAAGTAGCTCAAAGGGTCTAAACTATATATAACCTTCTGTTCCTCGTCCTTCAGCACAGCTACTTCTCTACAAATATTTAGCTTTTATTCTGTGAAGAAGATTACTGGTTCTGTAATGATGTTGTAGAGGAATACTATAAATCTTACAGTGGCTTTCCATTTCTCAGCCCTATTCTTAACATTGGGTAGAGAATAATTTTTCCTCCTTTTTTCACTTTCCCCCATTTTTTCTTTTTGTTTTTTTTTTTTCTTTTGCATTGATGTTTCTGAATTCTGGACTATGAGCTTATGGGAATCTTCAGCAGTTTCACTAAATGAACTTAGGACACTTAAAATTTAATTTTTAGAAGAGGGAAAAAATGGTGCTTTGTGAATTCGACTAGAAATTACTTTATATTATTTTCAAAGGTTTGTAATACCCAAATTTCAGAGTTTATTTCCTTACAAAAGTTCTTTCAAAAAATGAAAATAACAATGTATAATCTCCATTGGCCTGAGAAATTGTGATTTTAAATAGATTTCTGTCTTTATTTAAAGAGCCAGAAATTAAGGGAAAATACATTGGAAAACTTATAAACCTGTATACTCGCTTTAGCTATATTGTTAGTTTGTAAAAATCAAGTCACAGCATATATTTTTTAATGGGTTATGATTCAACTCTTAGAGAGAGCCACTAGATTTTCTGAGGTGATTTGGTTTTTTGGTATGCTGAGCACTTACTTTTTTTTTTGGGATAAGAGTTTTACACACCTTTCCATGGAGTAACTATTTTTAAGACTGGAATTTTGACAAGAATTTACTTCCATAATTTTATGATGAGTTATTACAAATATATAGTGGTGCTATCAGATGACACAGCTATATTATAAAAGTCAGATACCACCACCACCCCTTCCTATTACCTTTGTTAAAAAATCTTCTGATTATCCAAATGTCTCAACAAAACTGCCACCAGTTTTCATTAAAACCACCTGGTGGAGAAATGTTTCCATCTGTAACACCCACATGCAAATCTGTAATTTTCCCTGAAAGTGAAGCTGAGAATCAGTGCTGCAAACTAGGCTACCTTCAATCCTGGGCTGATCAGAGGCCGGATATGTGCTGTCTCATGAATCATAAGGGCTAAAAAGGGTGCAGCATTTCTCTCCTGTTCTGAGTGTCCTGATAGCTATGAAAGTTTCTAAAACAGTACATGTAATTTTCCTTTCCAGCACTCCCAATAGCAGAAAACAATAGGAAGAAGTATTGGTTAAATGACTATATTCTTAACACAGTGGTGGTAAAATTGTGGATCCAGGGGAATTTGAAGTGCTTGTGTGAGTGGACTATATGGATTTCAGGAGAAGTGGAAGCAGCTAGAGTGATCGGTAAAGAGGCTGTGTCCCTCTCCTTTGGGCGTGTACCTCTCTGTCTTCCTGATCCCTGTTTCTGACTGAGCTGACAGCCTCCTTGAAGCCCTCTCTGCCAGTTCATGCTGACATCAGCGCGTACTGCAGCGTGCGAGCAGGGCGCCCTACAGGGGCTGTGGGCACTGAGCTGCTTTCACTGCCTGCCCTGGAGCATTACAAACACATCCTTCCCTCTGAGACACCTGCTCGCTCCTTTCCAGGAACTTGCCCTGTCAGTTTGTTGGTCTGCTGAGTTTCCTTCAGCTGTGTGGGGCTAGCAGAGGTTGTCACCCCCTAGGATAAAGATGTACATCTTATCCTGGCCACAGTGACTTGCTTTTTCTAGGCACACCTGGTCAGCGGCAGGGACCTTGTCTTCCCCGCACACTTCTGACATCAGATTTCACACTGCTGTGGGTGGTGTTTGTGGAAGAGGAACTCTTTGCTCTCCTATGACTTGTTGAATACCATGGAGTAATGTGTTGAGGAGTTTGGGCTTTTGCGAAAGTTCCTTCTTTGGCATGTTTTACGAACAGGTGTTCCTTGGCTTGAGGAGCACTTTGCCATTAACTGATTGCCTTGAAATTGCCTTCACGTTCAAAGACAAGTTCTGCATTCCTTCTGTAACAGGGACAGTGTCACCAGATATTCCTGGGACCATATCCATGCCTTCATTCAATGAACTGTGATCCCAGTCTGTTGCATGGCACTGAAGACTCAAATCCACATAAACACTTTGATGCTTGCCAGGCACCAAGTAGAAACTGAAACCTCTTCAGTGCAGTCTCACAGTCTGGGAGTAGGAATCAGGTCTTCTATCTCATCTTGGAGCTTCAGAGCTTTGTGTTTTGTTCCTCTGTGGCTGGGAGAGCATCACTTCCCTATTTGCCACACCTTTGAAAACTGCATGGAGAGCAGTCCATTGGGTAGATGGGGCTTTACCATGGGATGCTCAACTCTCATCCACTCTTGTTTCCCTGTTTCACACTGACTTTGCCAGATTTTGTGCATATCTCTGAAGACTATAGTCTTTATTATCTCTTTTAATAGTATTTGGTCTTGACACCCAAGCTTTTGCTGTTCTTGTATGAATAAATGTTTGCATAGAACAGTAGTAAAATGCCTCCTCTGCAGACTAATTCACATGGGAGGCATTTTTTCCTGTTTTACTTGGTAGATACTCCTGTAGCTGGAAGGGAGGAGTTTCATGTTGAGTGGTTGATATCTAGCCTGAAGTCCAGATATTGCCCAACAGGTGACTGATGTGACTAAAAAATTATGAAGAAGCATGAAAGGGTAACTTTTCAATGAGATTGAAGAGTGAAACAATCCATCATTTGCAAAAGTGTGTGTGTGTGTAAAATTGAAAGAAAAAAATAGTTTAAAGATTCAGAGTGTACATTTAAACAGCTAGGTAGCCTGAGACAACTATTTTGCTTGTGGGTATAAAGTGCCTTGAACTGAAAAAATCACAGTTATGTACAGCAAACTGCAATCACAGAGAAATCACAGAATTATATATATGTGTGTACTTATGATGAAGTTTGCTTATATGTAGTTGTGTGCCTTATCTCATTGGGTTAGGCAAGTACTAAGTGGAAACTATGGCAGCTGAGAACACAACTAGTTGGGTTCCAGTTCTGTTCAAATTTTGGCCAGTAATTAGGAAGTGGTTCCTAGTTACCGTGGCATTCATCTGCTGGAGCAAACTTAAGAGGCGATAAAAGCTCTTACTGAGCTTCTGATGGGACATAAGAAGGCTGTGGGATTGTTGGCTGAGGCAGTAGTAGGAAAATTAACTACGACACAGGAGTTTAGTAGTTTTGTAGTTTTGTAACTCCAATTGAGTAGCTTCAGTAGAGGGGTAGCATGTACTTGAAATCTTCCCATTTTAAAAGTTATCTCAGGATTTTTCATGGCAGTTAATAATTAGGGGAAAATTGATGCTAACACCCTATTTTGACCACCTAGTATAGTATACAAGCATAATTTTAATAAAAGTCAGCTCTCTAGATTCAACAGGGATATTGCAGCTGCTCATCTTTCAGGGCTGCCAAATCCTGGTCACTTGCAGTTGATGAGAATATCTGTTTCAGGGTTTGCAAAGTAACTTCTCCATAATTCCCTTGGGGCACCTGGAAGCTTCCAGCCTTCACTAGTGTGTAACTGAAGATTAACTGAAGACCAGGAGGCTTGTGCTCTCAACCAGTTTCTGGAGATGGTGTCTTTCCTTCTCCCTTTCTAGCTCTTGGACCACACCTAACATGGTCAGAAAACACTGAATACTTCTCAAAGGGACTGCTATCCTCATTTTGTATAGTACCTATGGGCAGCAGGAGGAAGTATGATTCCAAGACCTTCTTAGCCTGGATGCTGTAAGTCCCTGGTAATAATTGCCCTTCCATAAACAGCAGGGAAGGAATAAGTAGGATCATTCCTCCTTTCTGTTGAAACTGGGCCACTTTCCAGAAATAAAAGTGAGAGTGAAGGGGCCATCTTGAGGAAGTCTGGCTTTATCTTATCTTTAGATTGAAAGGTCGAAAGCCTATCTTTAATCCCACTGAGAAACAATGGAGGAATTGAGAGTTCTGAGAACTGGTTGTGCATTTGGCACCAAGGAATTAAAGGATGAAATAGATAAACAATACCAAGACTCTCTCCTCTGATTCAGCCTAGCTCTTATTTATTCTTTCCATGGCTGCATGGATCTCACTTTCTCTGCAGTGGAGCAGGAGGAATGGAGGCTTCTGCTTGAGAGCCTTTATTTCTTCCTTTGTACTTTAAGCAGTTTGAAGCTGCCATGTTTCAGACCCTATGGTCTTGTAGGGAGCAGAGTGCAGATTGCTTACTGTGTGCATGGGTATTTTAAGCTCCTGAAATCTCCTAGAAAGACTGTTCAAATATTGCCTTGCACCTCTTCCTGGCAGTGCCAACTCTGATCCTGACACTCGAGTGTACAAATCCACCATGAAATGATTTTACTTCTGGAGATTGTCTGGTACAGCCCCCTACTGAGTGCAGAGCCACCTGCAGCAGGTAGCCCAGGACCAAGTGCAGGTGGCTTTGGAGTGTCTCCAAGGATGGAGACTCCACAAACTCTCTGGACAGTCTTTTCCAGTGTTCAGCTACCTTCACAGTAATAATTCAGATGGAACTTCCCAGGTTTCAGTTTGTGTCCATTGCTTCTTGACCAGTCACTGGGCAAGTCTGGGAAGAGTTTGGCTCTGTCTGCTTTAGTCCTCCCCACTAGGAATTTACACATGTAAAAATCCTTCTGGGTCGTCATTCCTTAGGCTGGACAGCTCCACTCTCTCAGCCTTTCCTCATGTGATGTGCTCCTGTCCCTTGTCTGTATTTCGGGCTCCTTGCTGCACTGGCTCCAGCATGTCTTTCTTATATTGAGGAGCCCAGAAGTAGATTTATCCTCCAGATGTGGCAGAAAGCAAAGATCATCATTTTCAATCTGCTGGTGATGCTTTTCCAGGGCAGCCCAGGATGGCATTGGCCTTCTTTGCTGGAAGTGTGTGTTGCTGGCTCACGTTCAGCTTGGTGTTGGACCAGGAATTCTCACTTGCTTCTCTGCAGAGCTTCTTTCCAGCTGGTTGGCCCCCTGGGATTTTTCTCCTTGTGCAAGACTTTTGCTGGATGTTTTCAGGCTTACAAGAGAGACCAGTATCTAAACATGTTCTCAAATCATTCAGAGAAAGGATTGCCTTGGTCACTGCTCCTTACCCTTTCCTCTTTACGGCCCAAGGCCTTTGCTCAGAGAGGACAAGAGAGAATTTGAACAGTGCAGAAACTGTTGTGGCCTTCTGGCCAATGGAAGCATCAGAAGGAATTTAACAACATTTGAAGCTTCAGGTTTTCATCAGTCTGAGAGGGCAGGTATGGCCATAAATGTGTTTTGATAAAGAAGACAACTTGTGGTGACCTCAGAATTGCAAGGAGTGTTTTCATGACTTTGAGGGTATTTCAGAGAATTCATAGTGAATTTTTCACTTGAGGGTAGACTGATTTTTCTAGGGAGACTGAGGATTCAAAACATATTCAGAATTGAACACAGTCACTAGCAAGGCAATTATGAGGCAGTCATTGACTGATCTGCTGGGCAGCCATCTCACTGCTGAGGAGGAGCAGGAGACTGTCAGCAGACAATAGCAGATTGATAGGCATTTCTTAAAAGCTACAGAAGAATGGGAGGTGATAGGGGATGACAGACAGCAATAAACATTCCTACCATCTTTTAGACACAGGCTTCAGATGGGCAAATGTTGAGCTGTCGGAATGTCTGAGGTGCAAACTGTTGTCCAGAGCTCTTTTCTGGCCCCAGTTGAAGTGGTGTTATTGGAATGCACAGGGCGTTATTGCTGCGCATGCGTCTTCCCACATGATTCTCCACTTGATGCAAGATTCTGCCGGAGCTTCATTGCCAGCTTTGTCTGACATTGCAGAAATACTTTCTAACTAGGAAGTCTGTCATTCTTCAAATTCAGGGCATTATCTGTGCCCTGCAGAAGGGTGAAGACAAAGACTGTGTGAAAAAACATGATCTCTGGGCAGGAACTTCTCAAAGTACAGAGTTGTTATAAACCTTATCTTAAAAGGAATTATGTAGAAGAGGCTTCTTCTTAGAGGGGGAGGGTACTATCCTGATGTTTATTTTTCTGGAAGATGGCAGAGGGAGAACAGCATTAAGAGAGATTGGAAATTCTCAGTCTTGTCAATACCCTTTTATTTCTGAAGACTCATACAAAGAATCTTTTGCATCCTTGGGTAGGAAAGTATCTCACAAAGATGTAGTGTGCTTCCTTCATCAAGCAGTTACTAAGCATTTTAAGACTTGAGATTAATGCCTTAAGAAAAGGCTATTTAAAAATACTGCTGCCCTTGTATTCAAGCTTGTTGAAATGCAGGCATTATTGAAGGTGGAAAATGACAAAACTGAAATTCTGTTTTGGGTTGCCAATAGTTAGAGCCAGTTATAATTTCTAGCTCATTTTACCTTCTCCTTCGCTCTACCCACTGGTGGCTGCTGCATTTGTCTACTCCCTTGGGCCTATCAGTTTTAATTAATAGATGTTAGCATGCAATTATGTTTTAGGGGAAAAAGCTTGTGTGCCTATAGTCTGAATTCACTTCCCAGCAATGATAAAACATGTAAAAAAATCTTATGTCATCAGTTACAAACACAGAGTGAGTAGTTTCATTCTGCTTTTTGAAAATACTTGCATAAATATACAATTACTAAAATTATTTACACCTCATCAGATTTACACCTCTGTCTGATTTGCCTCAGTCAAATCCAGGTGGTAGATCTATAAGGACACAGATACCTCATCAGATGTCTACATCTGTCAAGAATTATTGTTGTTTTATCCCTTATTTTATACTTCATAGATATGGTAAAATATTATGCAATGTTTCTAGTGTAGCTTAGTTTGGGAATCTAGACAGTAAATTTTAATCAGACTTACTTTTGATATTCACAACAAGCAGCAGAAAATAATACAACTATGAGTCTGATTTAATGGTTTCTTCGATAAGACAATTGATAGGATAGCGTTTTAGTTCTTTGTACTTAGAACTGAAGTAATCATCTTCAAAATTTGATTGCATGTCAGATACTTATGTCCAGAGACTTTTAAGCAAGAAAGCCATATTCCAAATATATTTTCTGGCACTGTTACAGAGGCAAGAAGAGCTAGTTCCAATTTTCAGAATAATTGCACACAAAACCGTTCATACAGTTGCCACTTCAGAGGCATGAAGAGACACAGCATGATGAGTGGCTGTTTCCAGACAGTTCTGGATTGAATTAGAACACCTATTTACGTACAAATTTCAGAGTTTCTTCATATTATGTGTGTCTCATTTTCAAAGTCAGGACTTTGTACACTTTGCCTATGGTAAGCACTGTTCATACTATTGAAGTAAGAGAATGTACCTGTCTGTATATGGAGTTTTTTCAGATATTTGTAATAAAAACATAGTGTTAGAAATCTCCTAATGTTTTCATCTGGCTTTCCTATTTTAAGGCCTCCTGGAGTCACTGAAGATCAGTATATGCCCTGAGAGTTGCTTTTTGATCAGGGATGAGCCCAGCAGATAGAGCTACACTTCTTAGTGATGACTGTGGTGGATTTAGCAAATTAACTGTTTCAAATATTGAGGATCTAAGGGTAACCAAAAAATAATTTTCTGTGTATTTTGGGCTTTAGATAAACACTAACTTCTAGTGAATTTCTAGAATGGGTGTTTAAATGCCTTGTTTCAGATTGCAGTTATTTGAAGATCCTTAATTGAGAGTTACTTTTTGAACTTCATTATGTGAAATTTACTGGGACATTGGTCATGAAGGGAGCACAGCCCAACAACATTATTTTAGTGTAAGTACTATTATATTGCAGGGAAAAAGGGTACTACTTTTAGCAAGAAGCAGAGCACTCTGTTTGTTGTGAAAATTGCTAATGGAAGTCTTCACACGCTTGAACGCCCTAAGTGTGAAGTGTCTTCTCAAGTGTTTCTCTAGGTTACCAATACTGCATACTCTGAATTGATCAAAGTATTTATGTATCCAAAACTCTGTCTACATCTTATTCTAGCAGGTCCAATAAAAGAGCATACATTTTTTTGAACTTTGGACTGTGAGCCTAGCGAGCACTAAGAATCTTCATGAGCCACTGCTCATGAAGATTTTGTCTGCATTTTTGTAAAATATTTATTAATTTTAAAGTCTTTGAATATACTGTGAAGGGTTCAAAATCATATCCATAAACTAGGATGATGTAATCCTTCTGTTGATACATCATTCTCTGTTCTCTTTCCAGATACTTAGAAAATCTGTGGTCCTACACTATACAAACTATCCAAAGTTTTCACCATGAGCTGCTTACATCTGTGGTTATTAATCATGTTAAAGATTAAATATTTACTAATGGGATTTTGCAAGAAATTACAATGAAGCAGTTTATGTAATAAAAGGCCAATCTGGGAGCTGAGTGATTGAATATGTTTACTTGTGTTTTGTGCCATGACTTTTTAGTGTAACTACTTTCTTTTAGTGATTCCATTGGTCTTGGAAAAAGCATCAAGACCTATGCAAAACCACATGTAATAACTGTCTGAGCTCTCTCATCAGTTTCTTTGCACAATTTCTTTAGCACTTGCAAATTCTAAGAAAGCAGAGTATTTTTTAATTTATATTCATTATTCTCTACATTTTTAATTAGCCTTGTATATGAAGTTATATTCAAAGTAAAGTCATTGCACTTTTGCTTATTTGTAGTCTTAACTTTAGAATCATTTTGACATTTGACATCAAGAGAATAAATTTTGTACTGATTAAATGATACTGCACAGATGTATATGAAAAATGTGAAAGCTTGAGCAGTAAAATAATGTGAAAAAGCTATAAGTATTTTAGTTACTTTTAGTGATAAGTCTCCTTGGTACTGTTATTTATGGCAGAAAGTTTGGCATTGCATGACAAACTTCAGCTGTACAGTTTAGTGTTCTGCTGGTCATGTGTTTTTCACTATAGACATGGAACAGGAAGGCAGCTGTTTGATGGAACACATGGAGCATGAGCTGAGGCAGTTTGGAAAAAAGGACAGAATTTATGAGGGCTCTAGATCATCCTAGGTTAACTCTATTGATTTTGGCCCAGGATGCTACCTGCAAAGTGTCAGGGTAATGGGTTTGCATTTTATGGATGAGAATTAAAAGAGGTTTTATATGTGTATATGTGCTTGTGCCTAAGAATATGGAACTAGGCTGTACAGAAATATGTACAAGTTGCTTTATGGACTTTAATTGCAACATTATGTTGCTTATTGTTGCTGTATACATGCAGAGTACGTTGGTGAAAGTTGTTAAAGAGCTGAAAATTGGCCAATTTTGCTTGCAGTCATATCTTAAGGACAAGTGACTCTGTTGCTGCCATGGACCAGCAAAACATATTTCTGTGGCTCTGTGTCTCTGCTGAGTTTGATTAACTGTGGTGATTCTCTGCCTAGAACAAGTCTCACTGGAAGCACATCAGTTAACTGAAGTAAAATCAGAGTTCTTCAGTCTGTTGAAATGGGATACCCCTGTGTAAATCTTGTGTTTTGCAGACAGAAGCACATTTTACTCAAAAGCTTCCAGTAATTGTTCAGTTACACTCCAAGCCTTACATAGAAAGTAAACCTAAGAAAAGTGAAACCAAGTACATAGAAAGTAAACATAAGAAAAGTGAAACCAAGGCATGGCTACATACTTTTCTGAAAAAAAAAAAAAATAAAAACAAGACCAAACAAACAAAAACCCCAAACAAACAAAAAACCGCCCCACTTTATTTACCACTGTTTGGAAGTATCTGTATTTTTAAATTATTTTGTGTTCTGCATACCCCTAACTTCCTGCAGTCTGATAGTGTATATTGTTTTCCTTTTGTTTCTCCAAGAAGCTGTTTTTCAATATTCTCACAGAAAGGAACTGTATTTACTCAAAGGTGGAAATTGCAGAATTATATAAATTGATTCTGCTAGTGTATATGTAAAAAGTGTGTAAATTCCTTATGAGATTAAATGCACAGTACATTTTTCTTGTATTTCAGAGCAAAATTAGATATTGATTTTTTGATGAGAAATCTATTCTAAGAATATAGAACCTCACTAATATATTATGATTCTTGTATTTTGTGTTTTTAAATGATATTATATTGATTGTTGTTTTTAAATTTAAAAGCTCTCACTTTTTCAAGCGAAATATTTTCATAATTTATCTTGCAAAGGGTTTTTATATCTTTCTTCATTAGCTTAAAACAAAACATCACCCCTTAAAAAGGTATTTTTTCAACAATTATCCACTCACTATAAAAAACCTATCAAGTTCTTCGGAGTTGACTGATCAGTTCAGGGATTCAGCAGGAATTTACAGGTTTGTTCACTTGTAACCTCCCTTTTTCTGGTGGGCCTGTTTCAAGTTCTAAGCTTGTCCCTGTCTGACCAGGTTTAAGCAGTTCATGTAGAAAAGGAGCTGGGGAGTTCTGGTTACATGGATGGTGAGACAATGCTCTTTCATTCAGCCAAGGTGATCTGATTCTTTCTTTCTTGGAGTTTGCTCTGTATGGGATCAAAGAGAAAAACCTGAGATTTTGGTGATGTAAAGTAAAATTCATGACATGAAAAATATGAGGGAAGAGCCTTGAGGAGAACAGCAGCAACAGGAATGCTCCTTGTTATAAAGGGGATTTGCCCTCTTAGTTTTTTACAGGGCTTGTAGTTTGGGAGTGCTTTCAGCTCTATATTTGAAAAATTTACGTTTGTGTGTTTTTTTCTGCCTGCATATAAGTGTTTGCCATATTTCTCTGAAATCAAGACCTGGACAGAGTGATTCATGGTTTTTGTCTCATTCTGTTTAGATTACTGCAATGCATTGTACTGGGATTAGCCTTGAAACTTCCTGTTGATCTCATATTGTACCTTTTTACTTTTCTCTTTGCTTCCTATTACTTTTCATCTTAATACAAAGCTTTCCTTCCTGTGTACTGACAGACTAAGATCACAGAAGAAAGCCTTATTTAAAGTAGAAAAGGCAGGTAACTTTCACATACAGCTCTAGTGAAGAAGACCTAAATTTGAAAGCTTTCTATGAAAGCCAAAGTTTGATGAACTTTCTGTGAGGGCAGCTCACTAGTTATGTGGAAGTTGCAGGGGTGGAAAGGAAGTAATCCTCCTGGCAATTTACTTAATGGTGTGAAATACCAGGTGTTAAAATTCGAAGACAGGCACTTGCATGTCTGGAATTCATAAATAAACCAAGAAAATCAATAAGTGACTTTGGCAACTGCCACCCTTTTGACTCCTTTGTCAGAGGCCAAGAACTGAATGAACAAGAAAATTAAAAGTGTTTTCCCTGAAGGAAAAGGAAAAGTACATTTTCCTCCAGGCTAAAGTTGAGGCAACAGAGAGTACAGGAAAGCTTTTATTGCTGTGTGTTCTGCTGGGTTCATTGTGGCTGGATGCTGGGTGGCTACCAAAGCTGCTCTGTTTCTCCCTTCCTCAACTGGGCAGGGGAGAGAAAATACAATGAAAGGCTCATGGGCCCAGATAAAGGCAAGGGGAGATCACTGAGCAGTTACTGTCATATGCAAAACAGACTCAGCTTGGGGAAATAAATTTAACTTACTGCCAGTCAGAATCAGAGTAGGATAATGATAAATAAAACCAAATCTTAAAACACCTTCCCCCACTCTTCCCTTCTTACTGGGCTCAACTTCACTCCTGATTTTCTCTGTCTTCTCCCTCAGAGCAGCATAGGGAAGGGAAATGGGGGCTGCAGTCAGTTTATCACATATTGTCTCTGCCATTCCTCCTTTTTCAGGGGAGAACTCCTCACAGTCTTCCCCTGCTCTAGTGTGGAACAGATCATCTTGAGTGCATGTAGGACAACCAGGGGATCAGGCCCCGCCAGCCTGGGATTAGGAAAGGCAGGTCCTGCATGACCAACCTGCTCTCCTTTAATGACCAGGTGACCTGCCTAGTGGATGAAGGAAAGACTGTGGATGTAGTCTACATGGACTTCAGTAAAGCCATTGACACTGACTTCCTCTGGAGAAAATGGCAGAGGACATTAGCTAATGTCTGTCTAAGCCAATGGCTTAGACAGGTGACGTTTTATCTGGGTTAAAACTGGCAGGATGGCCGGGCTCAGAGAGTTGTGGTGAATGGAGTCATATCCAGCTGATGGCTGGTCACTAGCGGTGTTCTCCAGGACTCGGTATTGGGGCCAGTCCTCTTTAATGTCTTTATCTGGATGAGGAGATGGAGTGCATGCACCCTCAGTAAGTTTACAGCCAATGCCAAGGTGGGTGGGTGTGCTGATCTGCTGGAGGGCAGGAAGGATCTGGACTGGCTGGATCCATGGGCCAGAGCCTACTGTAGGAGGCTCAACATGAGGCCAGGAGCTGGGTCCTGCTTTTGGGTCACAACAACCCCAGGCTGTGCTACAGGCTGGGGCAGAGTGGCTGGAAAGCAACCCAGGGAAAAGGACCTGGAGCTGCTGCGTGACAGTGGCTGAGCATGAGCCAGCTGTGCCCAGGTGGCCAAGCAGGCCAATGGCATCCTGACCTGTATCAGCCACAGTGTGGCCAGCAGGGCCAGGGCAGGGATTGTACCCCTGTGCTTGGCACTGGTGAGGCCACACTTTGAGTCCTGTGTTCAGTTCTGGGCCACTCACTACAAGAGGCACATTGAGGGGCTGGAGCAAGTCCAGAGAAGGGCAAGAGAGCTGGTGAAGGATCTGGAGCACAAGTCCTATGAGGAGCAGCTGAAGGGCCTGGAGTGTTCAGCCTGGAGGAAAGGAGGCTGAAGGGTGATCTTATCCCTCTTTAAAACTGCCTGAAAGGAGTTTGCAGCCAGGTGGGGGTCGGGCTCTTCTCCTGGGCATCAGTGACAGGAGAAGAGGAGATGGTATCAAGCTGTACCACGGGAGGTTCAGGCTGGACATCAGGAAGATTTTCTTCTTGGAAAGGGTGGTTAAGCATTGGAGTGAGCTGCCCAGGGAAGTGGTTGAGTTGTTGTCCCTGAAAGTGTACAAGAAAGGACTGGGTGTGGCACTTAGTGGTAGGGTTTAATTGACAGAGTGATATTTGGTGTAAGGTTGGACTCAGTGATCTTGGAGGTCTTTTTCCAACCTTAATGTGTTTATGATTCCATGATTATCCCAGCAGCACTAACACTGACATTGATGGGCTTGGCCTTGGCGAGTGATGGGTCCATCTTGGAAGGCAGCTGGCATTGGCTCTGTTGGACATGGGGAAGACTTCAAGAAACTTCTCACAGGAGTCACTCTGTAGATCCTCAGCTACCAAAACCTTGCCACACAAACCCAATGCAGCTCCATAATTTTTAAAAATCTAGCAGTCTGCAAGTTTTTTATACTATGAAGTTAAGTCTTTCTTGTTTGGTAGCAAAATATCCTTAGGAGAGCTGCATGTCATGGCTGTCAGCATCCTATTTTTATTAGTTCCCAAAATATGTTTTGTTTTATATTGTAAGCCTGAAAAGTACGGCTAGAGTTTGTTCTCTAGAAGAGAGTTCAAATCATGCCCTATAGTATTATGGCTCTTCCCAGCTGAATTCATAACAGTTTATAAAGTTATAATATGTGATTCTTTATCTCATACTGTATTTTTCATTTAGGCTTTCAACTTTACTTACCTTCCAGATGTTTAAATCACAGTGGTTACATGGATATTTATTACATCTATTTCTGACTTATTACATACAGTGTATCTAGGACATCAGAGTTCAATCTGTAATATTTTAGGAATGTGTGCAGTTTTTCTTTTTCCTCATTCCAGGCATTATAATCATATTCTTAATAAAATAAAATCTTAGCCAAATCAAGCTGAGTTAAGGAGCCATTCTTAACATAATAAATTGCATTTCTGTTTAAGGTGAATTCCTGGAAAATTGTAAGGAAAATGCAGCGTTGTTTGGTGCAGATGTCATGCTCAGTTCATAAAAAGTTGCTGAGAGGATAAACTGCGGTCAGTGTTCAGAGATACAAAGCACTGTGCAGTTGTGGCAGAGGGTATGTCTGCACCACACTGGGGGTGTGGTGACAGCACTGAAACTGTGCTGTTGTTTCCCAGGAGAGGATTTGGTTGTCCAAACACAGCTGGTATTTGAGATGTCCAATGGTACCACTCCTTGACTTTAGGACTGAGGACTGGGTGGGAAGCTGGTTGCTATTGTAAACCAGGTTTTGTAGCTGTGGGCAGCAGGGAGTGGAAGGAGCCTGGAAGCCAGTGTTGGATTCTGGATCTGACCAACAGAGAGCTCCCTTGAGCCCATCCTGGGTAGTTCCTCAAGTGGACGTGGTTCCCAGACCCTTCGTGTTTCATTGCTGGACACAAACAGCAGTGGCAAAGGTTTCAGTCAATGATTCTGACTGGGTTTTCAGACCTGTGCAGCAGTGTGCCACTTTCTTCAGATCCCTCCTGCATAATTTTTGAGATCACTATCTTTCCTTTGGGAATCTTTCATTTCTCAAATAGTATTATGGCTGTTGAGGCTAGAGCACATTTCCTTCCACGAGAAGCAGTATCTTTTGACTGTAAATTATCATAAACTGCCATCAGTGAAACTGAGATTCTTTGATAACATCTTTATTTTATTTTATTGCATTCAATGTAAGCTTTACGTTAGCTAAAGTGTTTTAAATGCCCTCAGAAGGTAACCACCAGATTAATGAGAAAAGTCTGCAAAATAGTCAGCATTTTGCCTTGTGCTGGCAAGGCTATTCACTAGAAAAGCTGTGGTTGCTTAGTTGCTATGGGAGAAAAGAAATGAAGAGAGGATGAGAGTGCAGACATGGCATTGTGAGGGACAGCAGGAAAGGGGAAAGGACACAAGTAAGGGGGAAACTATAAGAAAGTACCCGTCCCTAAAGGCACAAGGAGTTGGACTCAGAGGCCATTACAGGCAGTGCTGTGGGGATCAGAAGAGGAGGAATATATGACAGGAGCAAGATGTTAGGAGAAGCCTGGAATTAGCTGGGATGGGAGTCTGGAAGTAGGCTGTGAGTGCTGCAGCTGACTATATGTCTAGTACAGAAGAAGCGTAAAATAGCACTTCTTCACACTGAGAACTGGGTAATGAAAAGTGATGGATCCTCTGGTAGCAGACCTGGGACTTGCTTATTTATGTGCCTGTTTCCCTTTGGGCTTGAACTGGAGATGGTTAAGCGCACAAATCAGAAGGAGGTGAACATTTATTTTCAGTGTGATAATAAATACATTAGAAGGCAAGAAGAAAACACAAAGGTTTAGAAATCCTCAGAGTGTAAGCCAGCCTCAAGACTGTGAAGAGAAGGGTCTGAGTCATTAGGTTCAGACACTTGAGGCTTGGCAGAGCTGCTTTCCCAGATCTCAGCAGGCTCAGGTGGTACAGCAAGAGCATCCGGAAACACAGGGTAGTTTGACTGAAGAAGGAAGTGCACAACTCAGTTCATTTGAATTCAACATTCCCAGAAAATAATAATTTCATAATATTACCTGAGAGCCCCATACCTTCTCACTAAAAGATCCACGTAAGAGATCTAGTCTGATTTAAAAAAAAAAAAAAGGTTGGATAGGTCTCCTTGTTTGTAGCAGAGGACTTGGAAACAAAAGCTCAACCACATCTTAGAGTTCCTAACCTGATGGTAGTAATCCACATTATTATTTTTCAAAGCAATTTGATATGTTAATTCAGTCTCAGAATTTTGGATCTTTTTTGAAGCTCTAGAATTGGCTTTGAGTACTTGGAATTTGCTTTAATCTTTTTACTAATAAGAAGAATTCCCCCTCTGTTTAGGAAAGGTCCCTGTTTCCACAGGAGCTGTATGATGGAGTTCATAGAAATGCCCTGAACCAGGAGATTACCTTCCTAACAGAGTAAGCAGAGAGGAGTGAGATGAGATTTAAAGAATCTCTTCCGTTTTGTTAGTCTCAGGGTTTATAGGCAGGGTGCCATGTCCCCTGCGTCTGTCCAGCCTTGTCATCTCCAGCCTGACATATTGGAGGTTATGTGCATGTACATATTAATCTGTGCAGGCTCAGTGCCTGAGGGAACGGTGTGTGTTTGTGTGTTTTTGTCTTTAATTAAAGGTGGCATCTCTGCTTATTTGGGTAGGTGAAGAATGGAGCTAAAAAGAACTGATTAAATGGAAAGAAAAAGGAGTAAAGGATGTTGACATTTGAGGCAAGCACATCTAAAGCCTCAGCAGGTGAGGAGAAGGGTGAATAATGGGGGCTAAAGAGTTCACTGTACAGTAGAAACCTTAATCAGAATGTGTAAAGGTCCCTGCTTTGCTAAATCAGCAGCTGCTCTTGGCTGGGAAAACCCCTTGGCACTTTTCTGTGGTTCTTCCCCAGTACCACACTTTGGTGTGTGGGGATAACTCTCATCCCCAGGCAGCGTGTGGAGGTCTTGCTGGTGTGTGTGTGGCTGTGCATATGCCTATCATATATTGGAGTTAGCATTAGAAAACTTGGCTCCAGCTTTTAACATAAATCACACAGGTGCATAAGCTCATAGGCTGCATAGTGTCATTTGGGATGAGGAAGCATGCTTTAAGGCAGTCTTCTTTTACTCCTGCTTTGGTATCATGGGCCTGGTTGGCCACTTCTAGCACTGATCCCACCCCCTGGAACATCTGGCTGTTCCTCTCTGGATTCTCCCCTGTGGTACAATGGAAAAGGAGTGGAGAGAGCATGTTAGCCTAGCATGTAGAGGTAACATAGAAGTCTCTGCCTTGATCCTGCACTGTGTGATCCATCCTCTGAAACAGATGGAAAGGGGGGAGGAGCATTTCCAGCTCTTTATTGCCTTTTCCCCTCCAGTGTAGAAACTCCCATTTGGCTACACTGTGAATCTTATTTTCACAATTGAAGATTGCCACACAATACTGTGATTAACGCATAACTAAGCCTTGACTCTCCTGGGCTGGTCTAGCTCTTTCTTTTTTAGATGTTAGAGAAAGTAATGAGTTTTCCAAAGTGATGAGAAAGAGATAAGCAGTAGTGTTATCTTGTATCTTGGCAGCCAGAAGATGGATATGAAGAAGCAAGGAAGTTTATCAGTGCTATATTTGGGAGGGGTGACAGCAGGACACAGTCTTGGACTAAACTTCAGTTTTGGTTGTTTTGAATGACCTTAAGGATTATAGGATGTGGACTTCAATATGAAACAGGTGTCTGCCTCAGTGTGCTTTATAAGGCATGCACAATGAAATCTCAAACTGAAATAGATGCAATCATGTCTTCACGGCTAAACAAGCAAATGCTACTGTTCACAGAGTGCTGCTGAGCACAAGTGTGCACTTGTAGAAGCAGCAGCTCACCCCCAGAAAATCCCCCCTGCTCCTGAATGTGGGATATTCATTAGACAAAGGACAGGACAGGACAGGACAGGACAGGACAGGACAGGACAGGACAGGACAGGACAGGAAAGGAAAGGAAAGGAAAGGAAAGGAAAGGAAAGGAAAGGAAAGGAAAGGAAAGGAAAGGAAAGGAAAGGAAAGGAAAGGAAAGGAAAGGAAAGGAAAGGAAAGGAAAGGAAAGGAAAGGAAAGGAAAGGAAAGGAAAGGAAAGGAAAGGAAAGGAAAGGAAAGGAAAGGAAAGGAAAGGAAAGGAAAGGAAAAAAATAAGAAGATGAGGGAGAGGCAGGGAGACACAAGTAAAGTTGAAAAAGAAGGTTGAGGAACCTGGGATACCTTGGGGCTGTACTAAGAAAAGGAGGAAAGAGATGGGGATTTCAAATCTGCAGTATGTTGTAGCTTGGGAATGACAGTTTTGTATTTCTTTCCTAAATTACAGAATAAACACTTTTGTAGAAAAAAAACCTTGACATCAGCTACTACCTGGTTCATCAGTGATATCTTGCTCCTGTACCAACATGTCTCTATTAATTTTGAATTTGTAATTTCAAGAAGTCAGAATATGGTAGTGATGCTAAGATCACTCACATATCTTGGAATCAGAGAATCATAGAAACATAAAATGGGTTGGAATGCTCTTTAAAGACCATCAAGTTCCAAGTCCTCTGCCATGGGCAGGAAGACCTTCCACAGGACCAGGCAGCTCAAAGGCCCCATTCAACCTGGCTGTGAATACTTCCAGGGATGGATCATTCAAAACTTCTCTGGGCAACCTGTTCTAGTCCCTCGCTACTCTCAAAGCAAAGAATTTCTTACTATTATCTCATCTAAACCTGCCCTCTTTCAGTTTAAAGCCATTCCCCCTTGTCCTGTCACTAAATGCTCTTGTAAGTCCATCTCCAGCTTTCTTGTAGGCTCCCTTAGGCAGTGAGTGGAAGGCTGCAGTTAAATCACCCTGCTCTTTTCCAGGCTGAACAGTCCCCATCCTTCCAGCCTTTCCACATAGGAGAGGTGCTCCATACCCCTAATTTACTTGGTGGCTCTCCTCAAGACCTGCTCCAACAGGTCCTTCCTGTGCTGGGCACCCCAGAGCTGGAGGCAGCAGTGCAGGTGGGGTCTCAGCAGAGCAGAGGAGAGGGGCAGGATCCCCTCCCTGGCCCTGCTGGCCTCGCTGCTTTGGATGCAGCCCAGGACACAACTGGCTTTCTGGGTCAGGTCTAGCCTCTCCTCCAGCAGCACTCTCAAGTCCTTCTCAGCAGATCTGCCCTAGGTCTGTTCCTTCCTCAGACTGGATTGGTACCAGGGATTGCCCTGGCCCAGGTGCAGCACCTTGCACTTGGTCTTGTTGAATCCCATGAGATTCCTGCAGGACCAATTCTCGAGCTTGTCCAGGTCCCTCTGGATGCCATCCTGTCCTTCAGGTGTGTCAGCCAACCATTCAGCTTGGTGTCATCTGCAGATGTGCTGAGGGTGCACTCGATCCCTTTGTTTCTGTCATTAATGAAGACATTAGGTAACACTGGTCCCAGTACAGACACCTGATAGACAGGACTTGTCACTGATGTCCATCAGGATGGTCATCCATCGTGAGAGCTGGGTAATTAATGATAATAATCTTTCAAAACCAATTTTTTCTATAATTTAATTTATGGGAGACACCTGAAAGGTAGTAATCCTTGATATTGAGTTGTCTATCACAACTGATAGGCAACAATCGGATTGCATGCTGGGATCCAGCACTTCTGGAGGGGTCACTTTCAGACAATTTAATGGTTTGTTTCCCATGTCTTCAGTGCTTTTGGCTGAACTTAGATGGTAGGGTTTAGCCAGAAGTGCTAACAGTGATGGGCTTTTGCTAATTCAGCTGCTTGTTTGCCAGAAATTATAATCAGTGTCTGATTTTTTTGCAGAGGTGCACTGTGCTGCTGTGATGCTGGGTATAACTGTAGCTGTAAGACTTCTAGTAATCCTATAACAAGTGGCAGGAGCAATTATCAGTCATTGTCATCCAGAAAATTTGTCATTATTCTGGTAGTGCTACTCTGAGATTCATACTTCTTGATTTCACTTTAAGAAAGAATCAGTCTGGATGTTAAGTTATTGGACAGAGACTTGAGATACAATTAACTTTTGTGTGCTGCCACTCTGGGGAAGCTGGAGTCTGCCTGTACCTCAGGTCTGCTTTTGTTACATTGAGATAATGCTTTTCTCTTCCTTTCAGTTGTCTGTCTTCTTTCTTCAGATTGTTTCTTGTCTCAATGTCACTCCTTTTCTGTGTGTTTGGATAATCTCTAGTCGTCGGTCCCAAGAATCCATGGTCTCAGTGGAAGTTTCAGAGGTCTCTGCTGCAAGACAAAGCAATAACAATAAAAAAATCCAGATAACCAGCTTTGTTGGTGTCTGCAGCTGGATCTGACTTCACCCTCTGTACCAGAATACAGACTGTCTGGGATTCTGTCTGGCCTGCGACTTCCTGGATAGTGAAGCCTTATGCTTTGCTCAGGGTGATAATTTCTTAAGAATCAGATATGAATACAAATAATTGTGGCAAATAAAGATATTAATCTCTTGTATATGATACATAGTACTAGGGATTGCTATTTTGCAATGGTAGTTTAACAGCAAGTTCAACACTTCGAGCTCATGGGAAAGGTTCAAGTTTGCTGCTTTTAAACTCAGAGGTTTGATGTAGTTAACTCAGTTACCTAATTCAGTTAGGTAACACATCTTCCACCTAGACAAAATTTTGTCATTTACCAAAATGTTTTGCTGAGAACATCCTTGAATCTCTCCACTTGCATTTTCTGTCCAAAGTCAGCCATGCAGCTCAGTGACGTACCCAAAGAGGCAAAGATCCCATGGTGTGGATTTAATACATGGGTTCCCTGCATATTGTGAAGTTATTTGAGACTGCATGCACGTTTAAAACTTCTAGTGACCAACATTTCATGTTGAAATGTCATGCTTTGGTGTTTGATGACAGGAAATATTGTTCCCTTCATGAGCTGGCAGCATGTTTAAGAAAACTCTATTTGCATTAAAATGCCCGCCACAAGAAGAATCACAGGATTATTGGGATTGGAGGCCTTTGAGATTATTGAGTCCAGCTTAATGCAACACTGCCAAGTCCATCACTAAACCATGTCCCTAAGTCCCACATCTATCACGCATCTGTTCAATATCTCTTGAGATGGTGACTTCACCACTTCCCTGAGAAGTCTGGCCCAATGCTTGACAACTCTTTCCATAAAGAAGTCATTCCTAATATCCAATGTAAACCTTCCCCAACACATCCTGAGACCACTTCCTCTTCTCCTATTGCTTGTTACCCAGAAGGAGAGGCTGACCCCCATCTGGCTGCAGCCTCCTGTCAGGCAGTTGTAGGGAGCCATAAGGGTCTCCCTGGGCCTCCTTTTCTCCAGCATAAACACCCCCCGCTCCCTCAGCTGCTCCTCACAGGACTGGTGCTCCAGACCCTTCACCAGCTCCATTGCCCTTCTCTGGACATTCTCCAGTACCTCAGTGTTCTTCCTGCACTGAGGGGCCCAAAACTGGGCACAGGAGTCAAGGTGTGGCCTCACCAGGGCTGAGTGAGGGGACAATCAGTGCTGATCCTTGTACTGCTCTTTGGCCATCTTTGAATTGTTTAAACAATGCAGATTTGCACTATTTATTCCTCTAAAGCTAAGTTCCGATTTCTTACATGATTGTGCAGACTTGGTCCTACGTGCCATGATACTTTATTTTCCTTTAGTTCATATTTTTAATGTCACTCCAGCCCTTACTGTAAGAAGTGGCGATATCTGCTGATTTTTTGAATGGAAATCCCTACTGCACTGGTGGAGTGGTCATGAGTTTGCATTTTGGGGCTCTGCCTTCAGAAAAATGTCATCCAAAAAGCAGTTTTCTATGCTTGTCAAGGTGGTCTTGTAGTTCTTCTGATAATGGAGTCCTTTGTTCAGTTTCTCTATAAGCACAAGTTTTTATTTTTTTTTAAATATAATTTAATTTTTAAATCATCCAAAAAATATTAAAGAGAGTTATTGCAAACCTTTTTTGCAGACTTTTATATATAAAAATTTAATCAATATACAGAAAAGAGGTGATTTTGAAACTTTTTTTAGCCACACAGGATCTGCAGATAACATTAAGAATTAATGCTTTTCCAACTTAAACAAGAGAGACTTAAAAAATACTGTTGACATCTTGTTAATTTTCTCTATTGTTTTAATTCACTGAAAGCTTGAAACCAAGGCCACACTTCTTCATGAGACATTTAATAGGAATTTTTTTTTTTTTTGCTTAAAAAGGAAAATTAAAATAGCTCCTCAAAGGGCTCTTCTGGTTTTTTTAACATTCTTTTCCTGTGGGCCTTGCTTCTCAATGTAAAGCTGTATTAAAATGTAGAATTCAAATTTTATTAGAATGAATAGTTTCTCTACTTTTTAGGCCTTATTTGGCTCTTAATCAAACCTTGGTTTAGTATATAATAAAATGCATACTCCCAAATACAATTTTATTTCCAAGTATAGCTGTTTCAGTCTTCTATGCCCTGAAGTACAGGAAGCCACTGAAAAATTAGTGGCTGTTTTAGAAGCCATAGGCCCTAATGAGTGGTGTATGCTTTCAGCAGTTTAAGCTGTGGTTCAGAAGTTTAAGCAGTGGTGCCTGCAAAAATTCTTTTCTCATAGCCAGTGATAGTCTTTGTATATGAGATACATGTTCTGTACATATAAAGGAATTTTCTTCATTTTTCTGTTTAACCTCAGCAGGGAGGTCATGCTGCGGATTAACAAATGTACACTGAGTTGCATACACCTAAGAGAATATATATATATTTTAATACTGATGGTATTTTGATGATAGTAGGAACTTGTGACTAAGTGTCTCATTTTAAAGGTTAAAAACCTTGAGTTCCTCAGAGCTCCTGTAAGGAGCCATGGAACTGTGTCAGCTTTTTGAAGGGATTACTTAGCAATGTCCAGAGAATTTAATGTCCGGAAGAACAGAAAAATGCATGAAAAAGTAATAGAAGTATAAGGGAAAATATTTAATCTGTGAAAAAGATATCTGGCAATGGACTTCTGAATGACCCAGTGAGTTCACGTTGCCTTTAGTCCTTCTTTTAGGCCTGCATTGTCAATTTATGCCACTCACACTTTCCGTTTCCTGCTTGTTTTATTCTGCAGTGAAAATGAAGAACTGGGAATATGTTGCTGGCTTAGTAAGTGCAGAGATTTCATTAGAAATATAATATATTAAACATTAAATAGTCCTAGAAGTTGATTTTTTTTTTTTACTGTACAGTATGGTGATAGAGCAGAATCTTAGAAGTATAATAATTGATCTCTTTGTTTTGAGTGGCCTATGGGGGTGTGTGTCTAAGTGTGTTTAGAGGTCCAAGTTTGTCTTTTAAAATGCATTTTGTAGCAGCTAGCACATGGGCTTTCCTGCAGGGAGTAAGATAGCATAGGTGGGTGTTTTCGTGTATTGGAAATTTGTACGAGGAGCAGGAAAATTGGATTTTGCAATCACTTGTTCCATTACTGTTTGCATACATTTTTACAACTGTAAGAAGCAGAGATAAGAGTGGATGCTGTGGTAGTGAGGGAATGAAGAATGTTATGGAAATGGGAAGAGTTTGAGCCTTTTACTAGCTGCTGTCCAGATTTTTTTTTCATGCATTGCTCTATTTTAAGATGATGATTTATTTAAAAATACAACATGTTAAGAAGTGCTAGATGGAGTCTTCTGAAAGCCCTTCAGAATTTGCTAAATATTTTAGTGTGCTGTTTGTTCAGCAATTCCCCCATATTTTTAATTCGCCACCAAATTTTCCTTTAGGCTGGAATGGAAAATATGCATAGGAGTGTTTGTTTTCTACAAGCCCAGAAGGAGCAGTGAGAAACATACTTGCTACTGCTGGTTTCAAGTGAACATGTTTGAGGTGGAGGCTTGGTTCATTAATGTATCTTGGTAACCTGTGGCTGAGGGAACAGAGGGATGGGGAAACCTCTATCTAAGTATTGTTTAAATGTCTTCTAAAGCATTTTTTCTTAATGTATATGTGTATATATAATATATCATATATAAAACATGCATATATATGATTCTATAGCTAGCATCCTTGTATTAGCAGTGGTTTCTGGCACAGATATAAGCCATGGTGCATTTCTGCTTGCCATCTGTCATCCTAACCTCATCTTTCATCACATGTTGTTTCTGCACTCTTGTTCTTTCCAATTTACTTCTCTTCACATCCAGCTTAATATCCTCTCTTCTCTATAGACTCAGCCCTCTTGTCCTGAAAATTCCCGCTTTTTTTTGTGTAGTCCCAGCTCCTCAAAGAACAATCCAGTAGAGAATGAGAAAGCTGTTGTTCTTGAGACTCCCATCCTTCCTTCAATCACTCCACACCTTTGGCTAAGGCAAGCAGCTGTGTGTAACACCATGCACATTTTAAACAGCAAGATCATTCTGCTGTAACTGTAAATGGAGCAGCTGTGTCTTTGTATTCCCAAAAATAGCCCCCTTCCAAACATGCTAAAAAGTATTTTGTTTCTAGTGAAACAAATAAGGATTTTGTAGGTCAATATTTAATGAAGATGAAAGAACCAAACCACCTAGAAATAGCTTATCTCAGGATAGATCCAGTCTTTATGGCCAAGCTGGGATCAGAACAGGACCCAAAATGTGTTTTTTTCCTGAGGAACCTATTAGAGTAGCCTGGTAGTACCATGTGGCTGGTAACAGACTCATGAACTTTTCACTGCTGGTGTATTGACAGGTAAAGCTCAATGGCTCCAGATACTCTCAATCACTTTATAATCCTTGTTATAAAATACGGGTTGGATATAGCTGTGTACTCCCCTTTTCTAGGGTGGTCTGAGCTTCTTAAGATCTGCTCTTATAACTTTGAAGGAGGTCTGTCAGGTTTTTTTTTATTCCAGAATTTTGCACAAATTGAATGCAGTACACCTATTAATAATGTATTTGTAAATAATTTAGTGGAATTAGTCTCAATAATATCTGATAGAAGAAAATTGAGAAAGGAAGTCGATGCAGAGTGCCCTGTACACAGCTCTAGAAATATTCATGTATTTATGTAGGCCTTACATGCAGTGGTCATTTAGACATGACCTGGGAATGAGAGATGTCTTTGAAATCTCCAGGTGCACAGTTCTAGGTGGCAGCAGAAGTGACTGCATTCACTTCCCAGACAAACCTACAAAAGAATATTAATAGGATAAAGAGTGTTATATCTATCAAAATGCTAATTGCACTGAAGAGACTTAATGTTCTGCTACTGTGACCCCCTATGCTATTGCTCTAGCAGCCAGGATACCTGTTGGAGTTTAATTTGTTTTTAGACAAATATATGCATAGGTGCAAATAAGCTAGTTGAAAGTTACAGAGAAAACCAAATTTATTTTGAAGAGTGTATTTTTTATCTTCCTAACAAACCCCTTCCTTTTTACTTTTTCTTTTAAGTGATGACGATCTTTTGTTAGGGTGGAATGAGACCCTTGGTGACAATTGTCAGAGGAGGATGTACTGCCTCTCCAAAGCTAATAAGTCAGTATAGCAGTGGGGAATGCTTATTTACAATGAGCTGCAAGAAATAGGGAGTAACTACTGCAAAGGTACTACATGAAGAAAGGATTTGATGAGGCAAATTTAGAGAGGGAAATGATCTCTGGTGGTGCATTTGATGAGTGCCTTGCTTACAAGATAGCAGCACGGATGTCTCTGTGTTCCCTGTGTACAAGGAAGCCACTGCAATAATTTAGGCAAGGAAATTTTATGTAGAATCATCTGTTTAATATTTGGTTCACCAGGACCTACCTACTTGTCTTTGCATATGAAGGAAGCTGTTTTCCTCTGAAGTCAAGATGTTGAAAACAATTCTTTCAGCTGTCTCTGCAATACCTGCATGCTCTGGTCTACGTTTAATGATGTATTGCCCCATCCATAACTGCTTAGAAACAAATTTCTTAGTCACTGTTTATTCAACCAACCATTCAACCCCATGCAGTGCTACAGGCTGGGGCAGAGTGGCTGGAAAGCAACCCAGGGAAAAGGACCTTGAGGTGTTGGTTGACAGTGGCTGAGCATGAGCCAGCTGTGCCCAGGTGGCCAAGCAGGCCAGTGGCATCCTGGCCTGTATCAGCCACAGTGTGGCCAGCAGGGCCAGGGCAGGGATTGTACCCCTGTCTGGGCACTGGTGAGGCCATGCCTTGAGAGCTGTGTTCAGTTCTGGGCCTCTCAGCTCAGGGAGGACTTTGAGGGGCTGGAATGAGTCCAGAGAAGGGCAACAGAGCTGGTGAAGGATCTGGAGCACAAGTCCTATGAGGAGGAGCTGAGGGAGCTTGGGGTGTTAATGCTGGATAAGGAGGCTCAAAGATGATCTTATCCCTCTCTGTAAGTGCCTGAAAGAAGGCTGCAGCCAGGTGGAGGTTGGCCTCTTCTTCTGGGTAACAAGCAATAGGAGAAGGGAAAGTGGCCTCAAGATGTGGTGGGAGAGGTTTAGGTTGGATATTAGGAACTATTTCTGCACTGAAAGGGTGGTAAAACTCTGGAACAGGCTGCCTGGGGAGGTGAAGTGGTTGAATCACCATCATTCCTAGAGGTACTGAAAAGATGTGTGGTAGATGTGGGACATGGTTTAGTGGTGGACCTGGCAAGTGCTAAGTATGCTGGTTTTGGCTGGAATAGGTTAATGGTTGGCCTTGAGAATCTTAAAGGTCTTTTTCAATCTAACATGACTCTATGATTCTAAGAGAAGTGTTTCAAAGCTGTTTACTAAAATGTTCCAAAGAAATCCACTCAAACATAGCGAATGGTCAATTGTATTATTTTAACTTAGGAATTACTATATAGGAATTCACAAATGGATAACAATATGTACAATTAAATGGCAGTTATTTTCAAATTAATATGCTTTTGATTTTTATCTTAAAATATTAGTGTGCTGCAGCTAAATATTTTATGATTTAGGAATAGATTGCAGACAGAGCAGAAGGGTTGATCTTTTCTTTTCATTGTACTTATTAATTTACATTATATGGAGACCCTGGAGTCTTCCACTTCATTGAAAATTGGTAGAGACTGGAATCACTCAAAATATCCTGGAATATGGTGTTGTGGAAGGAAAGAAAAACAGCATATTAATAAGAGGTGATATTTGTTTAGGCTTTTTAAAAAGGATATTCTGTTGAATTTCATTTATTAACTGTGTTTTCAGTCTCTGAAAAATCTAACCCTGAATAAACAATGGAAGTTTACCTTGTGATATATCATGACAAATATGAAAAGTGTTGTGTGTTAAGTGTGATACTCTCTGTAGAGACTCATGGTGATATCCTTTGCCCACTGAAGTCATAGGCACTCTCCTTATCACTTCCAGTACAGTTGTGGTGTTTCTGAAAGAGAAATTAAATGCTGAATGTACTGAATTCCTCTGCTGATACTGCTGTGGTAATATGGTATCTACTGGCAAGGTGGTATCTACCTTGTAGATACCTACAGATCTACCTCTGTAGCTTTGATGCAGCTGAATTGCAGGAGTCTGCTGTTTTTTGCAAACACATAGGGGTGCCCGTCCTTCCCTTGCCTTGGTTTTTGCAGGGAGTCAGTGCCAGTTCTCACTCAGCAGGCCAGACACTTGTGAAATCAGATTTGTGTTGGTACCTGAAAGAAAACGGAACCCTTCTGAATGTTTGCCCTACTGTGTCACGTAGGGCATGTAGACTAAAAAGAATGAGACACATCCTCTAGTCAGTGCTGCTGTGAGTGTGCTGATTGCTGTTCTTTGGGATGTAGTCCCAACATGGAAAAAAAGAGAGTTTGGATATACAGTGACAAAAAAATAGTGTATTTTTAAATTGAGCTTAATCAGAAAATTCTCACTCATTTTCCCCTCTGATAAAAACCCCGCAACCAAAGCCAAAGAACAAAACCCCCAAATCATTCTGTGATTGAATCATTCAGGTTCCTAAGTATACATCTTGAGTAGTGAGCCATGGAGTCAGTTTGGCAATTTCAACTACACTGAGTTAGTAAGTTCAGTATTTTTTATATCAGCTGTGGGAGAGAATATATCCAGATACACTGGATCCTGATGGCTAAGGATCGTGCATGAGGAATGTAAATTTGAATCTTAAAATCTGTTTTTGATGCAAAACGTTATCATGTCACTCATCATATCTATAAGGAGGGTCTTGACCACTCCTTACTGGCAGTTTCTGCAGTCTTTCTGTAGTATGTTTAAGTGTCATAAGTTTAAGTGTCATAAACATTAAGTGTTTAGGTCACGTGTATATATATATATATATATATGTATATATTTGTGTGTGCATCCACCCATATATTTGTTGCAAATTAGTTCAGAAATTTCAGTGTATGAAATCAGGTCATTGGATGAGATTCTATGATGTGCAGAAAAGAATTTGCATATAAAAGGGAATAGAAATATTAAAGCTTTATGTCAGCATTGTACCCGTACAGTTCAGGACTTTTTCAGACATTGCAATCAACTCTACAGGTATGACATTGACACTCAGAAATACAGAGATTTGTCCTCAGCTCTCACCATCCTGAATTGTCTTTGTTGTTATTATATCGCAAAGGTTCTATTGCCATTACATTGCAAGGGTTCCATACTGCTAGAGTTTCACACCTCCTTGATGTTTCTTGTAGGCACTGACCCTTCCTTATCCTTACAGCAGCCAAATGACTCCAGTTCCCCTCAACCAACCAATCCCCTCTTTTATAACACTCTTCTCACTGGCTGCAGGTGTGACCTGTTAAAATCAGGCCTGCTCCTAAGCCTTAATAATTGGCTCAGCTGCAACTCTTTAGGGGGTAAGATTACTTTCTGTACTACCTTTATTTATTATGTTCTATCCTCCTACAAGTCTTCAGTGCCACATCTTGAGAATTTCATCTCTTACCAACTCAGTGTTGGAAATACCAGTAGTTAAAAGTGTGCAAAATTCAATCCTCTGCCTACAGTTCCCTGTTTACACTCCTTGGAGGAATGCTTCTCTTTGTGAGACCATGACTTTTACATTCATGAAGCCCTATAATGTGTCACACTGCATTGGACACTACTATTTTGATTCCCTAGTGGCCAAACAATCCTAACAAATGTGCTTAGTCTTTCCTATTTAGTAATTTTCTTAATTTTCAATTTTATCTTCTTACAGTATATTGAGAAAAGGAAGGGACAAACTTGTTTGCAGGAAATGAGAAGGGATACAGTAATCCAGAGATGTGTGTTTGTGGATGAGTGGAGCATGATGAGTGGGTGTGTCTGCCCTTTCCAAAACAGTTGTCTCAAATACTCAAATCTGCAGAAACTGTGCTCTCAAGTGCTTTCCCTGTCAAGTGCCGTAAGACCTATGCAAGCAGAGCTGTGCAGATGTGGTAATGAGAATGCTCTGGCTGTGCATTTGGTCCCTGCATGCCTCCTGGTGCCCCTTCCAGCCGTGCATGAACCTGTGCCTGCAGATCTGCTCTTTTTAAACTTTCAGACTTTTGTTGTGAATATGGCTTTGGACATCTAAAGGCCTCACAGACGCCTTCATTGTGAGGTAGACACAAACCTGTGCAAGCAGTAACCTCTGAGCAAGGCAGGACTCATCTTTAGAAGATTTTGGCTTCTGAATGCTTTGAGATCTTGGATGACAGATGCTAAGGAAGTGTGAAGTATTGCAACCAGGGATCAGATAATGGTTTCTCCTTGTGCAATTTTGTTAATTCATTTAGTTCATGTAAGGTAAATTGCTCCAGGTGCCTTCAAGCAATCTTAATTTAATGCAGGTAAGTAAAAAAGTCAAGTAATGACTTTGACTGACTGAAGAGCTAATAAATTCCAGACACAACTTATCATCATCTAGCTTCAGAATGATGAGCCTGTGAGTAACCTTTTCTGCATTCCTCCTTGCACTACAACTCCCTTGGAATATGAACCCTCAAAGTATAATGACAGTGGTTGTGTTTGCACATCAAAAGGCTGCAGCTCACCTAGTGGTAGAAAAAGGTGTTGCCTTACTTGGTTTTGGTTTTATTTCTAATTTCATGTGGGCAGAAATGAATCAGAGAAGGGTTTCTAATAATTTAGTAGGAAGTAAAAAAAGCATTCAATGTTTTTCATTGTGTTATGGCTTGAGTGACATTGACCCAATAATTGTGTAACTTGGGAAGGATCTATAAGAGTTGAATGACTTGACCTTTCCAAGACCACAGGAATTGCATCTGTTTTATTTTCTTCCCAAATATGATCTTGTTTTATCCAGTAACATATCATATCTACGTAATTCCACATCTTCCCACTCTGCCACATGCATGCATTCACACACACAGTCATATCTTTTATACTTAGGTCTGTCATTTGAGTGTGTTAAAGATTCTTTTAATAAACTCATCTCAGTCATTCAGAGCAACAGTTTTGCTTCAACTGTAGAGTGATCAAATGGCTTAGGTTGGAAGGGACCTAAAGATCACCGCATTCCAAACTCCCTTCCACTAGATTAGGTTGCTTAAAGCCCATCCAGCCTGGCTGTGAACACTTCCAGGGATGTGGCATCCAGAACTTCCCTGGACAACATGTGCCAGTGCCTCACAAACCTCACAGTAAAGAATTTCTTCCCAAAATCTAATCTAAACCTACTCTCAGTTTGAAACCATTCTCTTTTATCCTGTCACTATATACTTGTAAAAAGTCCCTCTCCATCTTTCTTGTAGGCTCCCTTTAGGTACTGAAAGGTGAGGCTGAACAGTCCCATTTCTCTCATAGTCCTTCCACGTAGGAGAGGTGCTCCATTCCTCCAATTTACTTGGTGGCTCTCTTTTAGACCTGCTCCAACAGGTCCTTCCTGTGCTGGGCACCCCAGAGCTGGAGGCAGCAGTGCAGGTGGGGTCTCAGCAGAGCAGAGGAGAGGGGCAGGATCCCCTCCCTGGCCCTGCTGGCCTCGCAGCCCAGGACACAACTGGCTTTCTGGGTCAGGTCTAGCCTCTCCTCCAGCAGCACTCTCAAGTCCTTCTCAGCAGATCTGCCCTAGGTCTGTTCCTTCCTCAGACTGGATTGGTACCAGGGATTGCCCTGGCCCAGGTGCAGCACCTTGCACTTGGTCTTGTTGAATCCCATGAGATTCCTGCAGGACCAATTCTCGAGCTTGTCCAGGTCCCTCTGGATGCCATCCTGTCCTTCAGGTGTGTCAGCCACACCATTCAGCTTGGTGTCATCTGCAGATGTGCTGAGGGTGCACTCGATCCCTTTGTTTCTGTCATTAATGGAGACATTAGGTAACACTGGTCCCAGTACAGACACATGATGGACAGGACTTGTCACCGATGTCCATCGGGATTCAGAGCCATTGACTACAAGCCTCTGGATGTGACCATCCAACCAATTCCTCATCCACCTAACAGTCTCCCCATTGAATCCTTCTGTCTCCAATTTAGAGAGGAGGATGTAGTGGGGCCCCACATCAAAGTCTTTACAGAAGTCCAGATAAACGACATCTGCAGCCCTTCCCTTATCCACCGATGCAGTCACTCCATCATGGAAGGCCACTGGGCTGGTCAGGCAGGACTTGTCCTTGGTGAAGCTCTGGTGGCTGTCCCAAATCCCCTCCCTGAGCTCCATGTGCCTTAGCACAGCTTCTGGGAGAATCTGTTCCACAACGTTTCCAGGCACAGAGGGCAGGCTGACCGGTCAGTAGTTCCCAGGGTCCTTCTTTCAAAAGTGGGTACAGTGTTTTCCTTTCCCAGTCACATGGGACTTCATCTGACTGCCATGACCTTTCAAATATCACAGAGAATGGCTTGGCAACTGCATCAGACAATTCTCTCAGGACTCTGGGATGCCCTAATTGTGTCCCATAGACTTATGTATGCTCAGGTTCCTCAGGTGATCGTGAACCTGATCTTTACTTTCAGTGGGAAGTGCTTTTTTCTCCCACTCCCCATCTTACAGTCCATCCCCTTGAGAGGTTGCCATTGAATACTGAGGCAAAAAAATTGTTGAGCACTTCAGCCTTCTCCTCATCCACTGTTAAGAGTTTTTCAGCATTGTTTATTGGGTGGTTCAACTTCTTTGATTTTCATTTTCTGGTTAACATCCTGTAGAAGGCCTTCCTGTTATTCTTTGCATCCCTTGTCAGCTTCAGTTCCAGCTTCACTGTGGCCTTTCACCCCATCCCCACTCAACTGAATTTCACCTCTATACTCTTGTATATACAGGGTACTTGTTTGTGTTTCCACTGCCTGTGCATTTACTTATTTCCTTTTAGTTTGATCAGCAGTTTGAAACTATCCTGTGGGTTTTTGGTTTGTTGATTTTTTTTTTGTGTTCTTGGCATAGAATAAAAAGAAATTTATCCCAGCAATTCCATCACTGCTTACTGAGAGTTTAAGAGCTGTATTTGTGTAACTCCTAGTATACTCAATGAAAAAAAGATTAAAGATACCTGAAATGCAAGCATGGAAGAGCAAAATACAAAAAGAAATCAAAGTGGCAAACTTGCATAAATTTGGCTGTGTGCATCCAAGTAAAAATTGCAAAACTTCCTATATCATATATTTCATCAGTGATAGATGCTACAGGTGAAAAAAAAAAGAAAAAAATTAGTGGGGAACATTTCTTAATTTAACCAAATTAATTGATTAAATGAGATCATAGGAATACCTTTCAAAAGTTTAAATTTTGCTCTCAAGTTTTAAATTCATCCTGCCTGAGACAAAGTATACATATATATATAAATGTAAAACTCCCATGTTTATATTCCAGGTTACTTATAGTGCTTATACATTAGACATGTTCAGTACAGTCATTGCTACACATAGGCCAGTGTAAATTTGTTGTTTTTACCTGCTAAGCACTTTCTGAGAGTTGTGGTTATCTTTTGCATTTCTAGAGAGAGAGATGAACATGAGCTGAATGTACACTTTAACAAGAGACAGTGGTGTTAGACCTTAAAGGTCTGCAGCTAACTATATTCTTGGCAGCAGGCAAAGCATTTTATGCCATGGAATTTGCAGGCATTTCACAGCAACTGAATTGGATATTTTTATTTGCTGGCATATTGTCTCCTTGCCCCTCTGAGCTCTGTCTGTGGCTCAGGTCATTACAAACAGTGGCAAGATCAAAGCATGTGTGCTGGGTTTGCTGTGTTCCTACGTGCCCTTGCCAGTGCAGCCTACTGGAAGATAGGCTGCAGATATTCAGGAAGATATTCTGATCATGTAGGAATGATGGTGGCAATTTGACAATTTCTGAATATTATTTTTTGACAAATATTATAAGTGTTATAGAAATATTTTCATGCAATATTAACATTATTGTAACACCATTATAGAAGCATAAATTACCAGATGAGTCAGAATTATGGCCCTTTTCCTGCTGTGTGTGGGCAGACCCCTGCATCTGTGCTCACTGCAGGTTTGGGACCTAAATGCATTAGATGCGTACTGGAAGAAAATGAGTCTGCAAAGTATTTTAATAGAAGGAGTACATTGCTCTTAGTAGTGAAAAATTCTCTAAAAATGGAAGTGTTCTTGTGCTTCACTTTAAAAAATACAAGTATATTAATATGGAAATGTCTCTGGAAATTCTTGTAAGATTTATGACAAAACTGAAAAAAAAAGAAGTAAAACAGCTCAAATCAATGTCTTGAAGGAAAAGCAGAGGTGTATTGTCTTATATAGATTTCAGACAAGATTTGTGTACCTGGACTGTAGTGGTGGGCCAGTATTTCTGTAAAGTATATTTATAGGTAATGTACTAACATCTCACACAGTATGGTGATATCATTAGCTTTTCGTGACAGCAGTTTTCCCAAAGTCATGAACTGTAATTTCATTGTCTGCCTCTTCTCAGGGGAACACTGAAAATACTCACTAATAGGGATCTCTCATCTGACAACTTTCCTCAAACAGAAGCTTGCAGATTATTGAGGAAGACATCCTATTGCTTGGGATCCTGAGATATGTCTTTGTTTCTAAGTACTTCAAAGATACCTGTGTGGAGCACTCCTTTATTTTTTTTTCTTCCTCTGTGAAAATAATGTGTTCTGTATCTGTCATCTGGTTTGTCTTTGTATACTGAGAAACAGCAGTAAATATTTCAGAAAAGCAAGTAGTTGTGATTTTATTCAGAAAAGTGGAAATTACAAGAAAAAAGCATCAAAGTCAGAAGTGGCAAAGAGGAGTATTGAAGTGAAGGGAGACGACCCATCCTAATTGATCAGTATTGAACTCCGATTTATTGATCCCACTTACACACTTTTATAGTGGTGTTAATTAAGCTTATACATATTACAAAACCTGAGCTCATCATTGGTCACAGATTACACACCAACCCCTCCTTTTGTTTTCAATACCTGTGGTTTGTTATTGAAACCAAGATTTGTGTTCTCACCCTGATATGAAAGGTTCTCAAAACTTACTTTTACTTTCCCAAAACAGCCAAAGATAGAATGTTCACCTGTTATGAGAAAACTGCCTGAGAACTCTGCTGTTTACAGAAACATGCCTGGGAAGCAGGCTTGGGAACTGCTGCTTACAGCTGCCTCTTACTTTTCCATCAGCTGTATATTTTCATGGCCTTTTTTCCTTCAAGCCATGTCTGAGCAAAATTCTCCAACAGAGGAGGATTTATTTTTTCATAGCTGAGGATGCTCAAGTGGATATTGCTTCAACTTCCAGAGTGAGCATATTCTGCATGGAAGGACTGGAAATTTTTCCTCATTGCTGTAAATAAAAAAATTGATGATTCTCAACTTCTTCTGAAATGCTTCATTCTCTGTCTTTCCTCAGACATCACCTTGTGCTTTTTGTTCCTCTCATCTCTGTGTCTCTACAAGTAAAGGAAATAGTGGCTTCTCTCTTTCTTCCCCCTTTGCTGCCACCTCCAGGGAAGGTTAAAAATACAGCATCGCTGAGAATTCAGCTTTACCAGGACTGAGGGTCATCTTGAGATTACAGTTTTCAAGTTAATATTCAGAGCAGTTACAGGGACCCCTGCTTCTTCTTTTGTTTCTATTAATCAATTTAGGAAAATTTGATTAGCTCTGGTTGTTTGTGAGAATACAGATCAACCCTCTTTCTCTTTTCAGAGTGCCTGAATCTAGACTGTCCTCTGAGATGCTGAAACCTTCTGACATGCAGATTTCCTTCCCTTGAAACAATTTTCATCTAGTCAATTGAATTATAATTTCATCTAACTCCTTCCTTTCCTGAAAATGTGATATTCATTGTGAGCTTTTTCTTGTCTCTATAATAACATTCAACTTGAGTATCAGAAAAAAAAGTAGTTCTTGGAAAATATTTTGATAGTCTTACAAGTCAAGGTATATTGTCAGATCTTCTAGCGACCACATACAGTATAAGAGCAACATGTATAATTAACTTGGCACAGGTGGGGGGAGAATAGGGAAATTGTCTCTGTTACCTCCCTTCCTTGGTTTTGAAATCTCATGCTCTTGTATGATACGCTTGGGAAATTACAGACTGTGAGTGGGATTCATATGGCAAAATGTAGACATCTACATCTGAGTTAGTCACCCAAGGCTCCCTGTGTGGGGAATGGAGAGAAACAGGACAGATGAATCACACCCTTGAAGAACCTGGGTTTTTTTTACCTCTATGCTAAGACAAATGACTCATAGCCTGAAAGTGCCCGTTTGGCTAGTAAAGGAGGTTGGGGTAGCAACTGGAAAGTGAGGGCTCATTCTGCACCCCAAAAACTAGATGAGATGTACATGGCACTTTGTGGCTCTGGTGCATACCTGTGTGCTCACCTATACATGTTTGTCAGATTGTGTGAGTACTCCGTCCTAGGCAAAAAACTCACTAGTTTTCCACATAGAAATTCCTTGAAAAAATAAAGACAACTTAAGTTTTTCATGTGTGAGATCTCAGAAATCAGGAAATGTGTAAATTGCATTAGCATGTTTCTCCTGTATGTAATTTCTTAGTATGCATCAGCAAATAATTGAAAAACTCTAATAAGGAAATTTTCAAAACTTTGTCAGCACATCAGTTTTGTAGCTAATGGTGCCACTGTTTGTTTAGTCACCTTTGGAAGTTGTGTGTCCTCTGCTTTTAGGGAGACGTGTCTGATGCTTTCCAGATGCTGCAGGGAACTGTGAGCTCTTTGTGCTACATCTAAGGTAGTCTCTTTTCTCTGTGTGCAGGCCACATAATATGTCTCCCTCAAATTATCTTTGTCTTCAGTCAGCCTGAGGAGTGTGCTGTTAGTGAATATGTGAAGACCTTGCAATGCTACTTGCAGAAAAGAAATCTGTCTTCCCTTCTTTGCTTTTTGATACATCATCAGCATCAGCACATGGGGTGTGAGCCAAAGTGGGCTCAGAAACAAGTTGTATTCAAAGTGGTGTGGTGCCACTGAAAATCTGTGTGGAGTCCCCTCAGCTGAAAACACTGGTGAGAGATATATGACCCTCCCACAAAGAGGTGAATGGTGTTAAAATATAAATGGCCAATGAAACAAGACAAATAATGATAGCCCAGTAATAGAGTATTTATGGTTTCCTTTTAGCTTCTGCTTTATATTCATGGTTGACTGACACAAATAAAACTGAGCAACTTCTGTTTGATAGAGAGAATAAACATGTTTGGCTTAAATCTGTAGCTAGACTATGTCCAGAAAGATGGCTTTTGGTAGAAATTGAGCTTTTGCACCCCCTAACTCTATGCACCTGGCCTGAGGAGCATGATCCACTATGTAGATTTCAGCACACCAATTTCCTATGTGGTCAACATACATAGATACCCTAAAAGGGATGACACAGCACAAGGGTCACAGCTCCTCCTTCTCTGGTTATCAGAGCTGCAAACTAGGACTTACTCAGATCCAGACCCTGGAGATACATTCTGGGTAGCTGTGTAAATCACAGCTGATTTTCATGCATGAATAAAGCCATGGTGTATGAGAAGCAATGCATCTGCAGTCTTCTCTGTCAAATCTGCAGATCACAGATCCTAATTCCCAGAAAATCTTTCCCTGCCAAGTCACACTAGATTTAGAAGGCACCTTGCTTTGTTGATCCTTTTGAATCTGGACGGTTTTGAAGCCAGACATGCAAGATTTTAATCAATTGTAAGTAAGATGCGGCCTGACTCTAGTCTTGCCGTGACACAGAATGATGGACAATCCCTGGATTCAACACCCTCCTGCTTCCAGACTAAGCCAGCATTGCTTCTACCATCCTCTCTTCACCAAAAAAGAAGAAAGCCCTCAGAAAAGAGCAGTGTCTGTGTTATGGAACCATTATGAAATCTGTGTTTGAAATACCTAATGTATCTTTCTGAATCAAGGAGAGAGTTCAATTAAAGGGGTGCCTCCACTGGCTTTTGTTCTGGCTAGATCAGTTCAACATCATTCTGTAGGTTAAATTATTGAAGCTGTGGAGGTAGCTGAGAACTGGCTACAGCACTGAATTTCTCCCAGCTGCTAGTGTTTTGTCAGCACTGATCAGTGATTTGTGCTCCAGTCATTTGGTCAGAATCATCACCAGTGAGCAGCAGGCTATTTTTGGCTTCTTACCTTACCTCTAAGCCAAAGGCAGGCAGGCAGATCCAGACCAGCAGCCTAAGGTGGGAGCTGCCCTGGACAGCCGAGTGCTGGCTCTCAGAACCGGGTGGCTCAAATCAATGTGTCAGCAGCTGCCTGCAGAGGCAGGGCTGGAGTTCTGCCAGTCCCTGGAAAGATGGTGTGTCTCTTCCAGGTGAGAACCACTGTGCTAAACCTCAGACCATCAGTGTGGATGCTGCCTGCTCCTGTCTGTGCTAGTTTGAGGAAAGACTTTTTATAAGACAGCATTAAATTACTTCCCACTATATAGTAGTTGAATTACTTGCTGGTCTTTAAAATCCTTATCTGAAGAAAAACCATATATATGTGTACATACACATACACAAGTAAATTAAATTTTTGTTCTGAAAGATACTTGTCAAATAGTGATTCCTGCATTTAAAATTCCTACTCTTATATATTGGTGGATCATAATTTGAATTGTAACTACTTCAGAATACTGCTTTTATGTGATAAAAAGGCTTTTAGTTGTGGCTTCCCTTATAATTCAGGTATTATGATGGTAGAAAATAATTCAGATAACTGATAAAAATATCACTTCATGATTTTATATGTGTTTGCACTTCAAAGGACCAGCAATGAAAAGATGATCACACATCTGAATCAGAAGGATAATATTTATATCTAAACTGAGTAACCATGTAATTCTGTTGGTGTTTCCCATACTCCCTCTGTCCTCCTCCACTTGCATGCTATAGCCTGATTCAGATTTTCTGTGCTGTGTTTATTACCTGACCTGAAAAGCTCAATCTAAATATTTGGTCTGTTCAGTGATGTTCCCAGCGTACTTCTGGCTGCTATGTAGTTGTGGAAGAGTAAAATACATGAGGCTGGCCATTCTAATAGCTCTGTAACTTTTATTTTTGATATTCATAGGATGCTTTTAGAAGCTGGTTAAAAATTACATTTTCCAGTATTCAGCTGCAGAGGAGTGCTTGGTATTTTCAGATGTGTTAGGAGTGATGCTTTTTGTACGCATACATATAACTATTCAGATCTCTGCAAAAGGATTCCTCTGACACAAGGAATCCCACATTCCCAGATGCTGGCTAGAAGAGATCATCACATCTGGCCTGATAATTAGATATTATAAATTTCAGGCTGAATTTATTTTCTAGGTCATTTATATGTATTATTTATTGTTCAGCTCTCCTGCTCTGTGTATTTTATCTTCATATAGTTAAAGACTGTATTACGTTCTTGCGAGATTTGTTTGGGTGACCAAATGAGCTCCTTAGGTCTGCTTTGCTTCATTCCCAAGTCATCCTACTTGCATTTTTGCCCAGCAGAATGTTCCAAGTGGTTTCCTGTCTCCCTTCTTCCTACAAATGCAGAAGGAGGTTGGCCAGAGTCATAATATATTCTTGAAATTCAAGAATTGTCAGTGGGTGGCTACCAAGATATGCAACTTACAGACAGATTCATCATCTTAGCTAGGCTGAAATAATCACTGCAGTTGAGGAGGATCTCAGAGTGGTAGGGAAATTCATTCCTCTTATGCTTTTTTTCTGGTCATTCCAGTGGTGCCTTTCATTTCTTTCCATTCTAGTTTTATATTCTGCCCTTATACCTGATATATTTTTTATTACATTTTTCAAGTCCATAAATCCTTGAATTCTTAAGGACTGGTTGAGAGTATATGTTGCTAATTACTAATTCTTACTTGGTTTTTGGTATGTGAACATAACAAAGTGAGGGGAACCTTTCTGTGCCACTTCTACAGAAAACATCACAGGCCACTGTTTCCTGCTTTCTCATTAGTTAATTTCTTGTCTTTATTTAGTACACCTTGCATTAATGAGGGATTAGAAAGCCTTTAGGTGGAACTCAAATATGTATATCATTACAATATATACAACATATGAATTTTTTAGGGTAACAATATATGCAACATTGTCAAAATGCTTTAACAGGAGGTACAATACAGTTTTGTAGGCCATCCTTGACTGCCTATTTCTATGTTAATAAAAAACCTCTACATTTAAAGCTGGGTACATTGCTAGGCTTTCCGTGGGTTTTCTGCAGCATTTCTCAGTACAGATGAGGTTTTGAGAGAACTTTTACAGTGGTAGCATTCTCACACCCCTGTCAGTAATGAGCTATATTTACCATATTCTGGACTGCGTTTGTTGTTTACAGCTGTGCTCTGATGAACGAGCAGACTTGGGCTCTTCGGTTTCTCTCTTTCCTCACTCATTTCCAGGTAATGAACTCACAGTTTGTAATAGATGCTCTTAATCTGTAGCTGCCTGACAATACATTTTGTACTACTGAATGTAATCTTATTGTGCTACTCCAGGTCATTTGACTTCATGTACAGTTCAGTCTTTCCCTTAATTATCGTTGCCTCCCAAATTTGTATCACAAGAAACAATTTTTCATCACAGTTATACTTATTCTGTATTCTGTAAATATTATTGAGATAAATGATAAATACAGGCAATCCTAATCCCAGTTCTGTTAAAGTTGATTAGTCATCCTTCTTTTGGCTGGTAGTACCCCTCTCAAATAAATGTTTCTCTGCCTTTTCTTCAGCTTGGTTGCTGAAGTAACCTTCTTCAGTAGTTCTTTAACCAGTGATTTCTCATTTGACTCTGTATCAAATGCTTTACTGAAATTTACATCAACTATGTCTCCCTTTATTTAGAAGGACCAATGTGTATTTTCATAAATTCTTTCTTTTTAATTTTCTTACACTTACCTCCATCTTTGGTAGTCATTTTCCTCCAAAGTGTATGACTGAGGCCTGGCTAAAGTCACATGTACTGTGTAGGTCGTAATGAAACATTAGATGCCCAGGCTACTGAGAGCTTTAATCATCCTTCTGCAAACAGTTGTAATTTTTCTTCTTCCTCATTATATGACTGTCCCCTGCCAGACCTGCAGTTATACCTGGAATTTCATGTGCCAGCTCTTTTGACTCATGGGCCAATACTGACTCATGCTTTCCTTCTGCTCTCCCATCTGTTGGTGTCCATGCATTGTGGTGTTCCCTGTGTTTGGATAACCTCCTGTCAGGGGCTGTGCTTTTGTGACTGCACACCTACAGCATGCAGCATCCAGAGCATCCACAGCTCTGGCCAAAATGGTATGATCAATAAGATTTGTCAGATTTTGACTTTTTTGGCTTTTGCCTGCTGTTTGGAGAAGCTTTTACTTCACTTAGTATCTCTTCTAAAGCTGGTTGAAGTTTGTCCTGTGTGTTTGCTGTCATCTGTCTTCAGAAAAGGATATATAGAGTTGTGTTCTTTCTCCTTTCAGGAACTCATTATTGCTGAGCTCCACAAACAGAGGAGAGAGATAACCTTTAATATCCAGAACTTTCATGGTCTTTACCTGAGAAAGATTATTCTGGATAAAAGAAAACTCACTTGTTCCAGGGGCAGTAAGAAAAGGTTAAATAAAGTATTTTGAAGAAGTTTTTCTCAATGTTCTCTGAAACACACATGTTCGCTGGATAACAAATGAGACTCAAACGAAATCTGACTGCTTTTGAAAGTGCAGAGTCAGCAAGGTTTGTCCCGTAGCCATACAGAGTCACTACCCAGGAAGTTCCCATAGTCATTTTGCAAACCTGTACTTGAGAATATGCCAGTCTCTGCCAGCTGAGTCTGGTTTTTAGCTCTTTGATGCTGAATTCTGTGCAGCCAATAGCACCTCTCTCAGTATAGAAAATCTGGTAAGTGGGAGTTAGGTGTAAGGACAAAATGTGTGTTTACTTAAAATTAGAAGATACATAGTGTTAAAAAGTTTTGTAATGTGTTAACCTAACTGTACATCTCTTTATCAGCTATGTGTTTGAAAGTCCTGCACCATACTAGTATGTCATTAATCAGTGACATGAAAAACACTATTTTAGAATTTAAAATAAGTTAAAGAGGGACATAAGTCAGTATTATTCATCCTTTTGTCATTTTTAAAGTGTAAATGTAATTTACCTATAATACAATTCAGTAGCATGCTGACACTGTATGTTACTTGGTTTTGCTGTTTACCATTAGGTGTTTGAAATATGATGTTAATGTTTGCTCCCAGTTGAAGCATGCCTCTGTTTGTGGCATTGTAGTTTTAATTTTCATGTGCTTCACTTCAGCACATAGTAGCAGTATCTGTTCAAGGTAATTGGTTTTGATGATTCCTCACAGTCCTTTAGCCCTTTGCAGACCAGAACACCATAGTTGTTCACCAATATTGAAAAAAAATGTACCTATTAAGGATGGTGGCCTTGATTTTAAAAACTGTCATTGAAATAAGATAGTTCTTAGATACAGCATCTTAGAGGATTTTCAAGGTTATCAGTATTTGAAAACCTGTTCCTTTTTTAAAGGAAGGCCTATTTGAGTACCTCAATTTCTCAGTTGCATTAAAAGAAAGTGTCTTAAATAAGACTATACATTTTTTACTTGTAATTCAAAAAGCAATAAAATCAAAATATTTACTAACACTGAAGTAACAATTTTGCTATCATTTTATCGGCTAATTAGTATTCACTTACTGAGTCTGAAGTGTAGCTGGGGAATTCTTAAGTGATTGGGATGCTCCTATTTTATTTACCTTTTGGCATAAAAAATATTCTATTTTTTTTTTCAAAATCAAGTAAGGAGGCAAAAATTGATCTGCCTTTCTGTTTTGCTTTTGTATTTACAAAAGCATACCCTGCCCACTAAGCCACTTAAGCCATGCAAGTAAACCTCAGCTATATGTAGGCTGGCATCTCTGCATTGCCTGCATGCTGGCTCTGGCTGTTGTCAGTAATCCTGAGTTTGGGAGCTCTGGAGCTCTGAAGTGACTTACAGGAGCCAATAATGAGGAATTGGCTCAGTCACACCGAACTGCAGCTGCTTCCCTGTTCACTTTTTGGTCTGCTGCTGTTCATGGTGGTGTCCTGTGTGGAGGATGGTGCTGTATGTGAGACGCAGCACAAACATCTCGTCTATGAGATGTCTGTAGCTGAGGCACACAGGGTCATGGCTAAGTGGTGGATTTGGCAGTGCTGGCTTAATGGTAGGAGTTGATGACCTCTTGGAGGCCTTTTCCAGCCTGGATGATTCTATGATCCCATGAGACCTTCCTTGCTTTGTAAGAAGCAGAAGCAAAGTGCTTCTGGTGAACTGCAGGGTTGTGATGTACTGGGTGTGGGTCCAAAGCTTTGAACAAACTGTCTGAAGAATTCAAAAGTCTGAAGGGCTTTGCATGTCCTACTGGTAACCACTGTTGAAATGGTTGATAAGGCTCAGTTTCTGTGCACTGACTCATTAGAAGCTGATCTGCAATGAAATTAAACTCTTTGTTTTAATTTTCTGTGCAGAGACAGAATGCTTTTGACTTTAAAAAGATGAATAAAACCCCCCTATGGCTACCAGGTTAATTGCAAATAAGTAATGTAAGAATGTGTTAAAGTACAGTAAATTAGTTGTTAAGTGAACTTCCTTGCTTTGCCCCCACTTTATTTCAGCCAAATAAAAAAAAGAAAACAAGACCCTTAAAAAAGTAAACTCAATGACTTTGTTAGCAAAAATAAAAATACATAATTGGATTCACATATCTTTTTCTGGTTGCATATTTGATAAAACTTAGGAAATCATGATTCTTTAGAGACTCTGTCAGATGATAGGCTAATGGCTATGAGTTTAAGCCCACTCAGAAGGGTGGTGTGTCAGCCCTCACAGCAGAAAAAAGGGGAGTGTAGGCTTAGTTTATGTGGCAATTAATAATATTGAATTTAAAATTATTGCTAAATAGTAATTTTAAAGCACTTTGATGTGTTCATTTGCACAATCTGTTTCTACAGAACACTGAGTTATATTAAAAGATTGTGAATGTAATTCATTACCAGCACAGTTAGTAGTGATGGGTTATCTTACAGGTCACTGAACCAAACCATGTAAATTACTTACTTCTAATCAGTCTAGGGAAAAAATGGATACAATTTTCTGTAGATTTTTCTCCACACCTGCAATTGTGTTAAATTGAGAAAAAGAATGATTAAACCTTAAGCATCTGTTACATGACTTTCCTGCTTGCCATGCTGAGGAAACTTCACCTGATTTCAGTGAGACTTTGATCACACATATTGCAGAAAGAGCCTCCCTCAAATTTCATACACTATCTTAGTCTCTCAGCTTTTAACTCTTACCTAGAATAGTTTGTCTGAAACAGAGACCCTTAATTACAAAAGTGCACGCTGCAGAACTGAGTGTAAAATTACTTTAAGAGAGTCATTAGACATTTGGTCAAAAAATGCAAAAAAAAATCCACTAAACTAATCATAGTGTCAAATATCAAAGCTTTTTATTAAAACTGGTCTTCTTTAAGGAAATATTTCAGAGTGATTATTCATGCCTAATTAATTTCACTAATTGGTAGTGATTTTGATAATACTTTCACATAATAATACTTTAAACCTAGATATCCTATTGTTATAGTGAATTCAATGATACAAACATTAAAACCAAAATACAGATAGACTGTTATAATGCAATTTACGTTGGCCATTTTAAAATAAAACAATTGAAAAGTTAAAAGCACATCAGGAGACTGATCAGATTAATGCACTCAGTTTTGATGTACTGTAGTTATTGCAGAAATATTAATGACTTATCTCTAATGAAAGAAAAAAGGTTTTTACCTACTACTGTGTCTGAAATTATTAGGTTTCAGACACAGTGTGACAGTTCTGAAGTAAGCTTTTATGCTATAATATAATTTGTAATTTAAAATTTAGTTTTACTCTGCTATTGCCATGTATTCCACAGGATGTAAAACTGAACATCTTGACTGGTTGAGGTCAAATTATGGTCATCTGAACATGTTTTTTTCAAGTACACAAAATATAACCAAGAAAGAGCTTTGAACTTATAATTTAAATTACTTAAATTTTGACATGGAGACAGTATTGCCCACACTGTCTGCCTGTATTCCAAATGGAGAATTTTATGGCTGCCATTAGCTTTTAGGTTAACTATTCTTTAAAAGTCAGTAATGGCACCTGTAGGTACAGAGTGTAGAGTAGCTTTTACTGGTGAAGAAATATCTATGTAGCAGTTTCCCACTTGGGGAACACTGAAAAACTTACATTCTTTCCTATTTCAAAGGCATTTCTTCACTGAATATTTGCTGAGTGCCCTGAGAACTAGAAAAAGAGTGAAACATCTTCAACACATTTTCATTTCCATTTAAAACCAAATTAAATTTTCACTGTGTTGATAACCATTTTACTTTTGCTTTCCATGCACCTTTACTCATGATTCTTTTAGCAGACTGCATATTTAAAGAAATACCAACAAATGTTTGATGCAGATATTTAATGTGAATTTATCACAGTTGTTTGCATTGCAGCCTTGCCTTACAGATTCATTCAGTGGGGGAGCAGAAGTATATCATGTATTCTAATAATTCACATAACTCAAATTTAAGATAACTAATATTTTGAAAGCTTTGTTTGAAGTGAAAATTATTTGCAGATCTTTCAATATGAATAGCTTTCAATAACAAAAGGTCTTAAAGAGAGTTGATATTTTGGTAAGATTTTGTACTGAGCAAAAATAAAGGGATGCATTCAATTCTGTATAGTTAGTTCTTCAGGTGTGTCAATTATAATATTTGTTTTTCAGCGTTACCAATTACTAGCTCTTAAAACCTATCTTAAGGTTCTTTAGTAGTGATTTGAGTGCTCGGTTAATACTTTTTAAGTATGCGGCCATTTCAAAAGGAATACATCCTTTTATAGGAATATGTCCACATAAATAATAGATCTGCTGTTAAAGCAGAGGCAGTGTTCAGTTACTGCTGCAGCTGTAGGTTGGTATTATATCCAGTTTTAAACCACCCACATTTCCACAGCATCCACCCAGTCATGTGTTAAGTGGCACGATTAACATCTGTCGTGTGTGCTTCACTGTCAGCCTTAGAAAGCTGGGTAGGTAGGATAACAATTTATTTTAGTAGAGCTAATTTGAATTGTATTTCTGTATGCCTGAATTAGAAAAGGCAGACCTGAAGATGTGTCCTTGAAGCACAAGGCAGTGATGGTGTACATACCTAGTGAGACTTAAAGTCCTCTTTTCAGCTGATCTATGAGAAAGCTGGCTCCTGCCAAGCAGGCTTTTCCTTTTGAATTGTCAGGTTCCTTGCAATCTCCAGAAAACTCTGTGGTTCAAAATGGTGGCCAGCAATCAATGGTGGTTGTTATCCACCATTTCTGGACATGGAGTTTTCTGGAGCTCCTGGACCTTTAAAGACCCTGGAGATGAGGTGTGGGTGAGAGAATGACACAGGTGGTGGCTGCGTAGCTGCCTCAGTCGTTCAGTTTCCTGCCGAAGCTTCGACTCTCTACTTAAAAATATCGGATGCTGGCATCTCTAAATTTTAGTTCCAAGTGGTGGGAAATTCACAAGATCGGTTGTTTTTTTCTCAAATGTTGCCATCTTGGCCTGAACTCAAATGACAGCAGCTGTTCTCATGAGATTTCAATTTCAGCCAACTGAAAAAACAGCCTTTTCCTTTTCAGATCTAGCCAGCTAGTGATGGTGGCAGTGACTTCTCTTCACAAATTTAGGAATCCATACATCTCCTCCCACACGCCACATACACATGAAGAATAAAATGGACTCCAGTGTGCTATGTATTTATCATTTCTGCTGAATGGAATTGTCTATTTTGTATGTGCAAAACGTGGCCCAGTCCTCCAGTGTTCAGCATTTACATTTAGTATGCAACATATTCACTAAGGATTTATGTGTAAAGATCTGTAAAACAAAAAACTTTCCTCTAGGGAAGCACTGACTGGGAATGACTTCCACCTTCAGTCACACGCGATGCTATTGAAATACCAACTCCTTCTGATTGATCTCTGCCAGTGTTCACTTGCCCTTCTTCCTCTCCAGCTTTCAGCAGCATATGGAGCATCAACAGACTCGTGGGCAGCTTGGCTTGACCTGAAAAAATCAGAAAGCAGTACTGATTTTAAAAATAGGGTGCGGAAGCTGAAGGCAGCTTGTGCTTCTGTCTCACAGGAACAGGAGTGGCGGAGGTCAAAGAGGACTTGGTGTGTGTGTTGAGAGGATTGGGACCAGGTATGAAGGGGAAAAAATAGACTTGTACTTCTCCTCCCCTCTCTTACACATGGTTGTGTTCCTTGAGTGTGGCATGGGACTATGACTTCTGCAGTCTCTGATGGAAGGTGGGAAAGGTGCTTGCTTCCCATCCCCCCTTCCCACAGTCTCCAGCCTTCTGACTGATGGACTTTCAGGCCCTGGCTGCTCTTCTGGGGTACCTTGTTACCAGGCACCTTTTTCCTCGCCACTATCCAGCACTGGCACCCTATGATCTCTGTGGCTAGCTAGGGAGATGTCCCATATATATGTTTTCAGTGCCCCAAGACAGAAGATTATGGTTTGGAATAATGCAGATTTGGTTCAATTTAGACTGTAGGAAAGGAGGAAAACACTGAGAATTTATCATACTTGTGAATAACCACTTACATGAGAGTTTGGGTTTATGTCAGTCTTTCTCCCATCTGAATTCATAGAACTCCTGAGAGCCATCTTGCTCAGGCTTCTTCTCATGTTGTACAAAGAAAAGTCTAAAACTTTCTGTTTGAGAGCTTATTTAATCCAGGGATGTGGAATTCCCAGCCAGATTGATAGGAGGTTAAATTCGTGATTGTGGGCTGAAAAACTGAGTGACACGTTTGAAACTTGATCTTAGATTTGAGGTATCTAAGGGAGAGTGTCTTTTCTAGGCTGGTGCAATGCTGTTCTTACTTGAACCTTGTGGAGCTGAGAGGAGTTAGCTGATCACTGTTACATGTGTAAAGGTTAAGCTCTGGCATCCATACAGCAGTCCTCTGGCTGTTCAGGCACCATAAAAGAAAATGTGGCCCCAAATATTCTTGATATGTTGTCTATGCCACATCCAAATACAGGCCTATGCTAGTATGTGCTCACTTAGAAACCATCAATGGAATTCAACTTAACAAGTATGAGTGCAGGCCTGTACCTGAAATCTCTGTGCAGGTCTGTAACGTGGAATTCTCCATAGCTGTCATTGGAGAGGAATGGGTCTTTGTTAGGATAGATTAATCTCATCCTAAGGTCCACGTTTTTCTATGCCAACTACAGATGTAACCTAGAGTGAGTAACTCAGCTAGTAATACCATTTTTTTGGTAGGGGTGTGAAGATAGGCAAGGTGAATCTCCCTCCTTGTGGCAGTCAGGCAACAGGGAGCTGCTTGCCAGTAGGTATGTGTCAGAGCTAAATCCTCCTTCTCAGGATCAGGAAATTGGAAGCAGTTCCTGGATGCCCACCCTGTACATCAGAGAGTTACAGCACAGGGGGATATCTTGCTCCAAAATCTGTGTTAATGAACACTTAGAGAAAACATAAAAATAACCTTAAGGGGAGCATTCTCATTTGCAGTCAGGACTGTGGATACAGAGCTGGCAAAGACTGCCTGGAGCTGGATATGATGTTATAAGGAAAAGAAGCATGAACTGCCAAGAGATGCTCAAGGTAACCCATCCCTCAAACGAACAGGTCTGGGCCTAGGAACTTAGAAGATTCTCCAGTATCTTACTGGATGACCTTGAAAATATTTTTTCTTCTTGTTATAGTTCTAGTTCCTAGTAAATGTAGTGTGGGCAAAGCATTGATTTCTTGCAAAAGACTTCGTGTTGGTTTAAGACAATTTACAGGGTGGTGCCTGGGAAACAAGCTACCTCCCCTTTAGTTTTAAGGACTACCCTTTCACAGGTGAGGAGAGACTAATGTGAGAAGATGTAAGTGAAAAATAAAAGTTTAGTAAAAATGGAAACAATAACAGCCATATTAACAGTAAATCACTAGATACAAAGGTGCTGATTCCTATGGATTGCCTGGGGAACGAGGAGAAACAAGATATGGAAAGATGGAATACAATACGCATTTTTTGGGCTACCTGGGACCCCCTTTGTCAAGCCAAATGAGGAGAATCTGTGCAAGTGGTGAAGGGTTTTCTCCTGGTACTGGAAAGGTATGGAGTTCCAAAAAAGTGCTGTAGAACAGCCATTTAATTTTTGTCAATAGGTCTTAATATAAGATAGCATTAGAAATATTATATGAATAGATGCAGTAACTTAAATCAACGATGAGAGAAAAAGTTTACAGGTAGAGTATATCAAATGCAGCTCTGTGATGGAAATTAGATTACTTAAAATAGTAAAAAATGATCCATGTTTTCAATATGCAGAGGTCAGTAAGCAAGCTTTATTGTAAACAGAAAATAGACTCGCTCATCTTTCATAGGAAAAGATGATTTTATAAAAGCAACAGATATCTTCATCAACATAAGAGTAAATAAAACATAACTGCTTTCTAATGAAGATTTTTCTATTAGTGATAAAATAAAATATGTTCTTTAGGAACTGTATCCATGTTCATGCTTGGCTTATCTGACAGAGACTAACCTTTCTTGATTATGTGATTTAATGTGATTTTTGGTTATAGTGACAATGCTAAGATTTCTTCCATTTTCCATATATGAATTCTGCTTAAATCATAGAGCTTGAGCTTTTAATTTAAGCAATTCTTCTACATTTAACGTTTTTTCACTTTTTTTAACCTCTACAAGAACATCATGCTTTCTGTGTTGGTATCTCAAATTCTCCCTGTCTAGGCCATATAGAAATAGTGTTTTACCTTCTCTGTTGCTATTAACACAGTCACAGGGTATAAGAATGACATGTCCAAGTTTTTTACAGGACACCAGGTTGTGTTGCCTTGCCCAGAGATAGAAGGATGTTTACTGTGAGAATCTTTCTAGAGCTTGGGAGTAGAGGATCTGGGTGATTGCAGTAATTCCCAGCATGAACTGATGTACAGCAGCACTGGTGTTTTTTCATTGAGGGATTCCAGGAGCAGTCAGGTGATCCACAATGGTGTCTGGAGGCAGAAATGAATGTAGGCAGTAGATGCTGAAGTAAACTGCTGCAGTGTGGTCTAGAAAAAAGCATGTTGTGTCTGCAGCCCTGGTTGAAGGAAGGGAATTACCTTAGACAGTCTGGAGCAGAATGTGAGAAGCAGGGCTCGTTTGTGTCCAGCTGACATGTGCTGTTATTAAAAATGACAGTGGCAAGGACACCACTCAAGTGCACCACAGTTGCCTTGAATGCAGTTACATTTTTGACTTTTGAAACATTGAATTGTGAATGGTTTTCAACAAACCAGATGGAACATACAGGAAAATAAAGGTTCAAGAAAAAAAGAAATTTTGCCAGCATATGCTTTTCTAAAAGCAATTTTATTGTCACATTGATTTTGAGTTCTTCTTAACAACAATGAAAAGAAACCAATGGGATTTTTAAAATTATTGTAGCACTTTTTTGCTATTCTAAAATAAATTTTTTCAATATAATTATTCAAAGGATTTGTATCCGATTTATATATTAAAATACTTGGAATTGCATTTACATTTTTAAAGACATGTGCTACCTTGTGTGTCCAACCACACAGTTTCAGCCGTTTAGCCTGCATCAGACAAATGCTGATGTGACTCCACACATGCAATGTCTGTTACCCAAGTTTAAATTTTTCCTTTCTACCTAGAAAAATGAAATCCAACACATGTAGCTGAAGTGGTTTAAAACATCAGTAGCTGTTCTCTGCCAGCAGAAGGTCACAGTCAGCTGCTGAGCTGCCTTAGTGGGTTGGGTTTGTTGTCACCTACTTCTGTACAAAGTCAGCTGGGTTAGCTTTTGCCTTTGCTGGGGGTGTGTGTGGTTGTTCAGTCTCTCATGGAAAACAACTGCAGGAACTTGCTCTTAAACTGTTACAGCTGTTTCCAAATCATTGCCAACTCTTTAGGGCTCTGGTACAATACTGTGTGCAGACCAAGGCTTCTAAAAAAATGTCAAAAGTATCACAAGCCATCTTAACAACGGCGGGGAGTGTTTAGAGCTATTTTTGCCCTAATTGTACATTGGGAAGAGAGACAGTTCCTTGCAAGAACAGGACTTCCTAATAATGAATTTATAAGAATAAAACTTGTAAAGTGTATTTGACAGTATTTAGCAGCTGCAGAATTTCGTCATTTGTTCCCTGATTTCATGCTGTCAAATCTGACAACATGAACTAGTGCCAATCTTTGCTTGGAAAGACAATTTCCTTTTTTATAAAAATTCTAATTATTAAAGCTAAATTTAGATTTTATGAAAAGGAAGTTTTTAGTCCTTTATATTTGTCAAATAGCTTTCAAAAACTAAGTTGGTTCTACCTTTGACAATTAGTCAAAACGATATTTACTGAAAACCGTATTTTTTTTCCACTTCTGCTACCAATGGATGAAGTTTGTGTGAATGGCAAGGAAGGTACTTGTATTTTTGATACACATAAAACTTGGTTATCAACTGTGTAGAATTCTGGATGTATTAGCCATTTTCAGGCACACTTAGATGGGCACACTTGGATCTCATTTAGCTAAAGATACTATTGATCACCCACTGCATGTAGAGGAGAGGGTGTTCAACCTGGGAAGTTAACTTGGATGTTGCCATAATTTGGGTTCTAAAGATATACAACTCTTTTGTCTTTAAAATGACAGTGCTTTTAACACCCTTTTAATTGAATTTTCAGGTACTATAGGCAAAGGTTTGAATTAATGCAGATTAGCAGCTGCTACTGTAACCTATGCTCTGGATACAGGCTATCTCAGCTCAGATGCTACTGGCCTTCTGAACTGTTCTGTGCTTCATCCAGATTCCATCACAACCCAGAAAGCACAGACCAGTTATTCCATTGCTTACCTGAAAATAATGCATGTGACAGTTTATGGTTTGGGGGAAGATACACTTTTATTAACTAGCAGCAAGCTAGTCTCCTGACCTCTTTCCCTGGAATCCAGACTTCTGGATGCAGAACTGATGTAAGTGTACAGTTGGGTGGTAATGAGGGATTTGAGCCCTTTTCCCTCCTTCCCCCACATGAACTTAGTGTGGAGACTATAATGAGAGTTACAGTAAGTACATTGCCACCACTCAGGAAACTTTGGTCCTGGTGTTCTGAGGCATCTTGACTATGTTCTCACAAGTATGACCAATAAAGGTGGGACCACTGAAAAAAGTGCTAATGGCACATGAATTTTCTGCACCATCTGATGGAACAGCCATGTTCAGCTTCTGAAACAATATTCCTGAATGAACAGTTTTTACTTACTGTATTGTACTGCTGTAGTTCTAGCCTAGTTCTCTGAGAAATGATGAAGCATATACATTAAGAATGAGAAAATCTCAGCACAGTGCAAAAAATTGTAGAACACATACCTATGAGGCATCCAGCGCACACAGACTCATAGAATAGTTAAGATGGGAAGGAACCTCTGGAGATCATCTAGACCAGCTCCCGTGCTCAAGTAGGGTCAGTTGAAGCAGATTGCTCAGGGCCATGTTCAGTCAGATTTTGAGAATCTCCAAGCATGGAGACTCCACAACCTCTGCAGGAAACCTGTGTTCAATCAACTTCTTGATTAAAAAAAGCAAGGTTTTCTTATGTTCAAAAGGAATTTCCTGTATTTCAGCTTGTGACATTTGGCCCTTGTCAATTCACTGGCCCCCACAGAGAAAAGCCTTGCTCATCATCTTTGTGCCCTCCCATCACATATTACACACATTAATGAGATGCCCTGACCCTCTGTTCTCCAGGATGAACAGTTCCAGCTCTCTCAGCCTCCTCTTGTATGACCTGCACTTGTCTTTGTGATCCTTTGCAGATCCTGCTCCAGTAGGTCCATGTCTCTCTTGTACTGGGAAGCCCTGAACTGGACAGAGTACTCCAGGTGTGGCATCACCAGGGCTGAGTAGAGGGGCAGGATCACATCCCTTGACCTGCTGGCAGTGCCCCCACCTCATGCAGGTCAGGATGGTGTTGACCTTCTTTGTGAAGCTTATATGGTCTAGTATTGTGTGGCAAGTTTCACTAGAGAGAAATAAAATTTTAGAAGGCGTGAACTAGCTTGAATTAAATTTTTAAATGGCAAAATATGGCCTCAGTGACATGAACAATGTGTGCTAGTAAACTGCAGGAGAGAAACTGTCAATCTGGGAATGAGACAGAGGGTTCAGTGATCAATGAAAGCAACCTAAAGAACCACCAGAGTCTATTTCTTGGGAAATCTCTTGGCCTGGGAATAAGCCTTGGGGTGGCATTGGGCAAGGGGCTAGGACATCTAGTAGGCTACCAAGCTACCAAATAAAACACTGCAGCCTGTGGGAGTTCTCTGTATAAGCTCCATTTTTCCGTAATTGTCTTCTCATTAGAGTTGTATTTGGTTACATATCTAAAATACTCCTGCTACTGGCTTTGCATAAAGCCAGTTGTAAGGAATAGTTAGGGGCGAGTCTTTGTGTTTTCCCTCTCCCTTGCTTCCAGTTATTTAGTCATGAGAACATGATGAGGAACTGTTTTGATTTTTTTCCCCCACATGCTGGGTGATTAAGGACCTGAGTGCTGAAGACCCACTTTCCCCTTCCTTGAGCATCATTTTCTCTTCCACCCAATTTGCAATATGTTTTTTAGGCTCTGCTGGAGCTCATGAAACATTCATACCTGTGGTTATATGGTACATTTTGTAGCACTTGTACCCTGGTATTACTGTGTGCCTTTAGCCACATGACATCCTTGTGTCTAACCCGAGGGACATGGATTTTACTGATGGACCACTTAGTGAATAAGGAATGGCTACACTTCAAAGGGTTGTAATCAGTGACTCAGTGTCCAGGTGGAGACCAGTGACAAGTGATGTTCCTCAGGGACTGGTGTGCCTGGCACGGTTTGACACCTTTGTTGGCAATATGGACAGTGGGATTGAGTGCACCCTCAGCAAGTTTGCCAATGACAGCGAGCTGAGCAGTGGGGTCAGCACGCTGGAGGAAAGGGATGTTGTCCAGAGGGATGTGGACAGGCAGGCCTGTGTAAAGCTCATGAAGCTCTACAAGGCTAGATTCAAGGTTCTACAGATGGATCAGTGCAATCCCAAGTACAAGTACAGGCTGGGTGGTGAATGGATTGAAAGCAGCCCTGAAGAGGTCTTAGTGAATGTTGGTGAATGAGAAGCTCAGCATGACCCAGCAATGTGCACTCGCAGTCCAGAAAGCCAAACACATCCTGGGCTGCTTCAAAAGATGCACAGGCAGCAGGGCCAGGGAGTTATTCTCCCCCTCTGCTGCAGTGTGGTGAGACTCCACCTGGAGCACTGCATCCAGCTCTGGAAACCTAACAGAAGAATGACATGGACCTATTGGAGCGAATCCAGAGGAGCGTCACAAAGATGATCAGAGGGCTGGACCACCCCTCCCAAGAAGACAGGCTGAGAGATTTGAGTCGTTCAGGCTGGAGAAGAGAGGGCTCTGGAGAGACCTTATAGCAGCCTTCCAGTACCTGAAGGGGCCCTATGAGAAAGCTGTAGAGGGGCTTTTTTACAGGGGCATGTAGTGATAGGGCAAGGGGGAGTGGCTTTAAAAGGAAAGAGGGTAGGTTTAGATTAGATACTAGGAATAGGTTTGTTATTGAGTGAAGCACTGGCACAAGTTGCCCAGAAAAATTGTGGATACCCCATTCCAGGAAGTATTCAAGGCCAGGTTGGGTGGGGCCTTGAATAACCTGGTCTTAATGGTACATGTCCCTGTCCATGGCAGGGGGATTGGAACTAGTGGTTTTTAATGTCCCTTTGAAACCCGAGACCATTCTGATTGTATGATATCTGATATGCTGTTTACGTAAGTTATAGATCTAAATGTTTTGTCTGAAAATATGCCTGAAAGAGAGTTATTCTCTGCTTCCTTCCTCCCCCAGAATCATAACTGTCCACGATTATATATTGTCAGAAGTTTATGTCTGGCCCTAGTTAATCCTCTTTCATTTCATGGTGGTCCTACTTTTGGACTCAGAGCTTCAATACTGATTCTGTACATGGAGGTCCATTCTGATCTGCCAAAACCAAAGAAATGAGTATCCACAAACAAAAAGACAGAACTGGACAGAATGATTTCACTGCTTCTTTTTCTTCAACAGACTGTAGTCTGATTTGGGTTCTTATTTGAAATAGAATTGAAAAAGTCAAAGGAGGCCTCACAATATTCATAAAATCTCTCAGATAAGGAGTCTTTTTAGCTGGCTTAAAGAAACCCATGCCACATCAAATGTGTTACCCGTGGGCCCCAGTTTCTCTGTGTTGGCCATTGCTGTTAAGAAGCTCTTTCTCATGCAGCATGTGGCCAAAAGTCACTTCAGGCTCCCATTTTCCAGGAGGATCCGAGTGGTTAAAAAGATATTTAATTGTCTGATTGCTCTGGAGGTTTCAGTTTAGAAGAATGCTAAAAAACAACTCACAAGTTCACCTAAATGCTCTGGCTAGCTGGATTAATTTTCAGACTGTTTTGTGATTTTGAAGGAAACATCATATCTGAAGGAGGTTTTTGCAGCCTACCTGCTTGATGGTTGGGACTGCCCAGGGAAACAGTGCCATTGCAGGAGAGTCCCTGTGGAAGAGCCCATGTGTGTTAGCCTCCTGTTAGCAGGCTCAGTGCGGCTGGAGCAGTTGGAGGTGGTGACAATGTCTGCTGGAGGCGTGTGCTAGATGGGAGGTTGTGGCCAAGTTATGGTGTTGAAGGAGGAGAGGAGCAGACTATGTGTATGGTATTGGGGAAGATGGAAAAAGGATTGAGAGTGTCTTCACAGAGACCCTGCAGAGATGAGAACCTGAATGTCCTTACTGTGCAAAACAGGGCAGCCAGAACTGTGGGCAGTTTTTATATAAGTGGAGGAACACTGTGTTGAGGAACACTGGAGGCTTATGACTTCTGTCAGAAGTTGTCCTTACTAGATTGCTGTCTTACCTTGAAAAGGAAGGTCAGGCGATTTCTGTGTTGAATGGATAAATGCAAATGTTGTCACCTTCAAAAAATCCCAGAATTTTTACTGGGAGAACAACAAGCCAGTAAGCCTTACTTCAGCCCCTGGGAAAATCATGGAGTGAGTCCTTTTGTAATATGTTTCTGGAAAAATTGGTGATTGAAACAGTCAGAATGTATTTCTTAAGAGTAAATCATTCTTGACTAACTAAGTTGCTTTGCCATGATGAAATCGCTGTTGTTGTGGATGAGAGACTACTGTGTCATTGACCTTGGCTTTAGCAGAAAGTTCTATAGATTTTCCCATAATATTCTCATGTCCAAACTGGGGCCTGACTGTCTGGATGAACTAGCAACAGTTAGAAACCTGGTGGTTGGATGTTTAGACTCAGAGTGTAGCAGTTAATGGTTCATATTCTTCCTGGATACCAGTGGAGTGCCAAAGGGGTTTCTACCATTTAATGTCTTTTTCAGTGACCTGAAAAAGGCAACAGAATGCATTTTGGTTTAAGTTTGCAGATGATGACATACTGGGAGGGCCAGTAGATAGGAAAAGATTTTCATCTATAGGGAGCCTGATAAATAAGAGTTGTGGGTTGACAGGAACCCTGTGAAATTCAGTAGGGCAGATGCAAACTCCTGCTTAGAAACAATGTACCAATGTGGGATGGAAATGTGGCAGTTCAGCAGAGTACTTTGGTCACCCAGCAGATGGGAAGCTGAATATAAGCCAGCAGTGTACCTTGGTAGCAAAAGCCAACAGCATCCAGCAGCCGGGAAATGAAGGGGAGGTGTTGTCCTCTAGTCAGTGCTCACTAGGTGTCATCTGGAATATTGCATCTTTTGGACTTTTTCCATCTTCCCTGACACAATACATACAGTTTTGGAGCCCACAATACAGGAGAGGTGATTATGAGTTTCAGTGAGTTCAGCAGAGGCCCCCAAAATGGTCAGGGATTGATCTGGAGCTCTTGTCCTGAGAGAGGCTGAGGGACCTGGTCTTGCTCGTCCTGGAGAAGAGATGGCTTTATGGGGAACCTGTTAGTGACCTTCTGTACCTACAAAGAGTTTATTCAGAAGATGGAGCCAGGCTTCCCCAAGCACTGTGTTGGTTGGAGGATGAGATATATTGGGCATAAACTGAAGAGACTTTAAAGAAAAAAAGACTTGGGAAGAAACTTGAGAGACACAGAGTATAAGGAAAAGCTTTCTCATCATAAGGATAGTCAAGCAGTGAGATTGCCCAAAGATTGTGTAGTCTCCATCCTTTGAGGTTTCAAGACTGACTGAGCAACCTGATATGACATCAGAGCTGTGAGCAGTTGGTTAGCCTAGATCATGCCCAGAGAGCCCTTCCAACCTCAAATATCCTGTGATCCTGTGCATAAGAGTATGTATAGATTATGTACAGAATGAGTTCTGTGGAGACTATATATGGAATGTCTTCACAGAGGCCACAAAGGTTCACTTTTGACAAGTAATGTATACTTTTTAAAATAAGGAATATTCAGATTTCCATGAAAGGAAAAATAAAATGTAAAAAAACCTGTATCTGCTCTTCTCTGCATTCCCAGTTCTTTGCAGATCTTATTTTAGCCCAGAACCAGCAAAGTCTGAAATGTTGTCACCATATTCATGCACACATTCCTTGCCTGGATTCATGTTGAATACATTGCTATGAAAGATTTAATAAATGACTTCCATTTACATCATTGATGTGGCGAATAGAGCATGAAAGGTGGAAAAAACAGCTTTCAAAATATCAGTGTAGCTGTTCTATTTGGGGACAACCCTTCAAACACCTGAATTATTGCATGTCTTTTAAAGTGAGGGTGATACTTGTATTCTAGGTAAACACCATGCTGGTGTTTGACAGTTTGCAAATAATTCATACAATAAATGTCCCCTAATGTAGTCTAAATGCATCTCTCAGATATTTCCAACTGGGCAGCATAGATGTAACCAAGAATAATTGAAGAGCTGATTTTGTGCTGTGTTAACAGAACTGTCTTCCTGAATATGTTAGGATGCCTAACATGTTGGCTTTCTCCATGATCATATTGTTTGAATTGGATGTGAAAGAATGGTTAGTACTATTTAGTCATAATCTGCCATAAGAATCTTAAATAGCTTAGGAAAAAAAAAATCATAATTATGTTCCTAAGTCTGATGGTATTTCAGATCTTGCAGTGATAAAGGCTTTTTGGTCTTGTCTCAGAATTACTTTTAGAAAAAGAAGTATGCTCTCAACCTAATCATGTCAGCATCAGAACACCTGCAAAATTAGATCAAAAGAAAAAGTGGAATTACTGAGATTTGCTTGCTATGAATAGCACTGGTGTGAATGCATTAAGCAGTCTTATTTGCTGTACTGAAAATGCAACATTCCCAGAGGAACCAGTACAAAAGAAAACAAATTTGGGGATGTATTGACTGTTTGAGATAGCAGTTTGGATATTTTCTGTGGGGTAGTGAGTGAAACACCTGTGGGGATCATCAGATGTGCCTCAAGCTGGAGGATGATCATGAGAACTGCAAGCTGAGTAATGCTGTTCTTGTGTGGAAAATGTTCGGTTTTGTTGTGACAGAAGCAAAAATCTTACTTGACTACTGAAGTCTTAATGGCTGATCATCTCCCTTGGGTGCCTGGCCTAGAAACAAGCCAGTGCAAAGTGATCAGCTCTCAAAGACTGTGCGCAGCAAACATCAAGGAGGGAACGTGCTTTGTGTACAGGTGGACGCTGGTGTGGTGGGATGGAAAAGGTACCAAGCTTCTATCAGGGTTGGAGACTTTCAAAGTCTGTGTCTGTAACTGGTACCTTGCACATTTCTGATAGCAGTTTTCTGCTAGCTTGTGATAGTGTAATGATGTAAGTAAGCACGGTGATAAAAAAGTGGTGATCATCTCAAAACTGCCTAAAACTGCTAGAGGTGGAAAACAAACTAATTAGGTAAGAATATGCTTATTGAAAGGCCTCCTTAAATGCTATTCCTTTGTAGCCATTTGATCCTCCTTAAGTAGGAAAACTATTAGTCTCTTTCTTCGGCTCTGTATTTTTATTTCTTTTGCAAAAGGGCTTTAAAAAAAACCCCAGACACCAGAAAACCCAAATCACAGCAAAAAAATTGCTGCTAAAGGTTTATTTTAACAGTGCTCCTCAGAACATAACAGAAATGTTAGTTCTGTCCTTCCTTTCATAACATTTCACATGTCCTGTATGTATCAGTATTTGCTGGGAACTGGAGATGAGGAAACAAATCTCATTTTGGGCGCAGCACCTAAGGAGGAACTCACAAAAACCTTTTGATGGATTTTGTGATGACTTCATGTGTTTCAGCTGAAGTTAAGCCCTTGGCATGAAGATAAAGTTGTTGAAATACTTCTGTCGCTACATACATTACTACTTACATTATTTTCTTCATGCTCAGGTGAGCAGAGCATGAGTAGGAGCTTCACCTAGCCCAGTGGAATTAGGGAAAGTATATGGAGAATGGGATTTGCAGCCCGTGTACTGTATTTGGTTATCATCACGTTTACATTAAAATACTTGTTAGTGCATTAAATTACTTAAATTTGCTGCTATTTTAAGGATACTGACAAGATCCCTTCAGGTTCCAAGTCCCTCCCATCCTCCCCCAGCCTTTACCTGTGATTCATGATCATTATTTAGCAATAATTATGCTGAAACATAGTGTAAAAGTTTCCAATGTGTTAAATTACATCTTCATGTCTATTCTTGATAACTGTTAGACTTCAGGACATTGAACACAGAATCTTCTGACAACTTTATATGTTTCTGTTCTAGATCCTTTATATTTGTCCTGATTGAATAATGCCCAGTGAAGGCACTGCAGTACCTGTGCTGCTTTCATATTTCTGAGTATGCTAATTACATCCTGCTCATGTTCATTCCTCTTTGCATGTCCCAAATATGTCCTGATTTCTCTTCTAGATAACAGGAGATACAAAGGTCTGTTATTTGCTGCTGTAGCTAAACTTAGTCAAGCCAAGCAGAAGACAGGCCAAGGGAAGTTCAGACAAAGCAGGCCTGACAAGTGTTTGTCCTGAAGCCTTGAAAACTCAGTGCAAAGCCTGAGTAACAACTTGTTCCTGAAAGTGGCAATATTGGGCTGCAGGGTGGCAAGCACTGAAAGGGCAACTTAAGCAGTAGGCAATAGAGCATACCTTGCATTAATTTTATTTTATTTTATTTTATTTTATTTTATTTTATTTTATTTTATTTTATTTTATTTTATTTTATTTTATTTTATTTTATTTTATTTTATTTTAATTTTCAGTTATTACAGAGCCTTTTCAGAGCATGCAGTGAGTGACATCTCAATTAGCTCTCCTAGCTCTTGACTAGCTCTCCTAGTAGCTATTCTGTAATTAAAATGTTTCTTCTGTGTGGGTTTTTACCCTCTGCTTACAGCCACAAATTTAGATTGATCAGGCTATAATAGCAGCTGTGACATTTAATGGTTTTTTTAGGCCATTCTAATTGTAATAAACCAGCAAAATAGTGCTGATTTTTAAAATGTATCCATTAAATTAAGAAAATTGTTTTATATAAGTAACTACTTTCAGGATAGAAGGTATCTTTTATGTTGAAACCTTACCAAATAGTATTTCAAAACAACGGAAAGATTTTTGTGTTTTGGCTGCAGATAAATCTCAGTTTGCTGGAAGTAGGTGAGGGCTCTTTAATTCCAGTTTTCCTGTTTGTTGCTGAAGCAGTGAAGCATTCAGAAAAAGACAATTTCACTTTGATTAAATGCTTAAAAAGTTATCTGGTTGATAAAAAAAAAAAGAAAAAAAAGGAAGAAAGAAAAAGGATGTTGCATAAGCTTTTAATATTTAATTTCTATACTCTAAGTATCCGGAAGAACATTTAGTTCCTGTTTTGAAAGATGAATGTCGTATATTGGAAAGTGTGCTGAAGGCTCATTTGCAGTCACGACGCTTGTTTGCTTCTCTAGTATGTACGTGCAGGGAAGAGTAGAAAGGGTTGAGTGGGCAGTTGGCAGTCATTCATTGTCAGTGATTGCTAGTCATTCATAAAAAGCTGCAGAGCTGAGAGGTGGAGCCAGCGGCAGCAGCCGCCTTTCAGGCTCTTGCCGAAGACGAGTTTGTGCAATCACAGGCGATTTGAGAAGCTGCTCAAATATGGTATGATGAATGTAATGAGAAGATGTGTGCTAAATGCATCTAATTAAAAGGGGCTGCTTAGAATAAAGAAAAATGTTTCAATTATTTTCTTCTCAAGCCTACAGTGGTTTGTGAACATGAATATCTAATGTTGTTTAGGTAAAGACGATAAATCACTTTCAAGGAGTGCCCTCTAGTTTATGACACCTCTGGAGTATGCCTTTAAAATAAGCAGTTTTAGGAAATTAATGGGTCTTGATCCAGAGATAAAAGGGAAATTTTGAGGTAAGTACGGAGTATATTATTGTACTTCATAATTTTGAGACAAAAATGACAGCAAACGTTTAATTTCAAGAAGAGACTGTGTCAGAAGCAGCAAGCCATCCTTTATGTTCTCACTCTAAAAACTGCTGCATCTATATTTTTCCCGTCGCTGCAATGTCTGCCAATCTCCTAGATGGTCTCGACAAGATTTTATTTTATCTTTTTATCCAAAGTGTGTCAGTTACAGCAGCTTGAAAGACTTCAATTTGAATTTACAAATCTGATTTATTCAAAACTTGATGTGAGTAAAAGCTATTGTATCAGCTGTTCTCTCTCTTCTAGTTTGGCCTATGCATTTCCCAGCTTGTCAGAAAGCTGCAGAGCTGTCACTGCAGGCTGATCTACACCTGGCTGGGACATGGTATTTTAGGCTGGGTTTATGTCCAGGCTGCCATTGCATTTAAATGTAAGGAGCTCACCTGAAAGCAGAAGCACCTTGGTTGTTAAGTTGAGGCTTAGGGTCCTAAACCCAAAACACTTACTCCCTTACAGAACCAAAAATCTTCATTGAGAAATGGAATGGTCACTCTTGAATTTCCTGTATTTGACCTATTTGCAGATGGACTCCTGTGTCCAGTACTGCTCTAAGCATGGTCAGGAATAATATAATGCTGGGCTAGGAGATTTCATTTGAAATTAGGTTCTGGAGCAGTCTCTGTATGATTTAGAAGGCAATGAATGTGTTAGTTCCTTATCAGATGGCAGAATTTAAAAGTGACCCCACTCTCTCATTAATAAATTGCTAATTAAATTGTACACTGTAGGCTCTTTGAAGCTTTTTCAGAAGCTCTGACTAAAATATATATAAGCCAAACATCACTATGGCAGTGTTCCAATGAAAGTGCATGTATGCTTTATCTCCTTTTGAGGAAGCTTCATGTTGTAGTTGAGGCAACTCAAACTACAGCAGTCGCTGTTTTCAGTAGGAGTGAGTGCATATCCCCTGGGGCTCTGGTTTCTCTTTGTTCTCAAGAATTTCTCAGTGCTCTCATTAGTATTAACAAGTGTAATTTATGTACATCAAAGAAAACTACACACTTGAAGAAAGAATATTCTATGTGACCTGCTGAGAGATCAGTGTATGCAAGATCAGGCTGGAGGTGAGACTTCTCCAGGTGTGTTTCTTTTTCTCATAGAGCGGACTGGCAGAGTCTCATGCACCAGTAAATACGCTTTCCTGCAGTAGACTGGTTTCCTCTTCTGAGATGGAGAAGTGGCCAGTTGCTCAAGTTCAGCACCATGCAAGGGGTTTGATGCCTTTCTTATCCATACATACATGTACAATTAACTTGCTGTGTCAAAGTGATTTACAGATGCTTAAAAAATATCTGTTCATAAGATTATGTGGGTGTTAAATGAGTGTGCTTGGTTCCTTGCATTTTGAAAAATGAAGTGCTGTACAAATGCAATTTTTAAAGCCATCTCTTTTTGATTTTAAGACACATTTCAGAATAGAGGAAAGAAATCAAATGTAAGCTTGCATTGCACCTTACTGATATTTCATCTTTTGGAAGTTTCAGGTAATGTATTGTCTGTTCATTTGAAGCCCATTCAGCTGGGTGATATTTGGAGGCTGGCTTGAAGTCCTCGTCTGTTACTGGAGAGCAGCTGATATTAGAGATGAGTGATGTATAGCTGTTTATGTACAGCTCTAAACATGATGTAGGGGAATGTGGTGCCCTGAAAAGACTCTCAAACCCACACAGGCTAGTCCCACTTTAGGAATTGAGCATCCAGCCATTAAAGATACCCTTTTAGATTCCTAATGATCCCTTTTATTGCAACAGTCAGAAAGTAGGAAAGTAGGAGCAGCAGCAGATCCATCACAGTACTTTGTGCTGACCTACTGCTGATGAGTACATGCATTGCAATACACTGGGTTGCTTTTAATTTCTCTCTGCAGTCAGCACTGCAGGTTTTGGTGTTCCAAAGTAGATAACATTTTACAATGTTGAGGATTTTTTAAGAGATTCATCCTTTTAAATAAAAGAGATAAAAGCCAGTCTGTCAGTGAAATGCATCTCACAGCTGTAGTCAGATTGGCAGTTTCTATTTTTAACTTGGCAACTTCCCCATGTAGCATGCTACAGCTTTCTGTGGCATTTCAGATATAGCTAATATCCTCTCAATTTTTTGGGAGGCCCATCTTATTTTTGCATCCCCCAAACAACAGCAGTGGATGCTTCTGGAGAATGAAGGGAAAGGGCTATGCCAAGCTGAGCAGCTCAAGTGCTTTCCTTATGCAGCCTCCTCTACCGTCTTTTATTAGTATTAGACCCAAAATATAGGACTGGATGGAATGTTTACCCAACCCAGTAAAGTATTTTTTGTGCTTATATGTTGTTCTTAGAGTCCAGTGCTAACAACTAACTACAGAAATAGATTTATTAGATCAGAAAAATCAAAGTCCTGTTGATTCCTTGTCTTGGAACAATAAAAAACCCAAAAAACATACAAATGCCTCTGTGACAGAAGTGCCATGGCTGCTGCAAGGCTGAGAAACCTACATGCAGAAACATTTATGTTTTATCTTTGCTGCCAGCACACATTCTAACCAATAACTTGTCTCAGTGCAGATTTTCACAAATTGCTTCTACCTACTACTGTGGTTTTCTGCTTTGCTTTCATGTGAAAATGGGAAAACATGAAAGAGCTGGTAGTACTGGCTAACTGACTTGTACTCAGTTGCCATCCAGACAGCTAAAATAGGATGCCTCAAACTATGTATGAACATCTGCAACATCACTGGCTTCTTCTAGGGTGGTTGGTGATGAAAAAAAAAAGCTGGTTAATTGAAAGGAATAGGAAACTCTGTATCTAGATTCCCTGTGGCTCAGTCTAAAGTAAATATGGACAACAAATGTGATATTCCTCCATGTGCCTTTTTCTCCTGGCTATGCAAGAACCACAAAGGGACTGGCTCTAATGTGGATGAGTAAAGTCACAGGAATCAAATCTCCCTATATATGAACAAACCATTCCGAGATAGACTAGTGAACTTTATTTCATAAGCCAAGTGACTTATCTTTTCCATCTTTCTAGGTAGCTGTGTGTTCTGTCATTTGCTGTAGCCTAAATGCAAGGGCAAAAATCTGGACAGTGTTTAAGAACTTAAAAATTCAGACAGACTCTTTACTGAAGTCTCTCCAAAACATCCCTTTAAGCATGAATACTTTCAAAAATCATTCCCAAAGGACCTGTTTCTGTGTGAAGACAATACATGTTTATGCATGCTTCCCCTTGCAGTTCTGTCTTGTATGGCTGTAATGGAGATTTCCAGGGAAAATGTATTTGGAGGCTTTCAGGAGAACCATAAAGAAACTTTCCACAGTAAGAGCTGTTTTCTTAGCTTATTCTGTTGGAACTGCCATGTAATCTGGTTCAAAATCCTTTACTCCTCTGACCCTATCTTCTTGTGTTACAGTAGAGTAGATAGAGTTTTAAGACAGCTAAAATCTCCTTGTGTGGTTTTGAGAAGGGTAGTGGAGCCTATTGAGGTAAACAAACTAGCTGCTTGTTTTTGAATTGGAGAGTCTTCATCTGATTGATTCTAGAAGTTACTGCAGAATTGTCTCCAGTAGAACTGGAGATGAGGAGGAATTTCTGACGTGGGGGCAAGGCAGCGCCTGAATGTGCTGGCTGAGAGCAGCACAGTTTGTGCCACAGCAGGGTTCCCTGGCCTGCTTCTAGCACCCAGCCCTCTCTGACAGCTGAGCTGATGGGAAAGGCAGCTATTACCCTCCTTGAGATTCAGAAATTACAGCCTGACCTTGTATGCACCCTATAAGCACCTTTTCCATTTTGGGTTTGTATGAACTAGTGGAAGACAGGCCAAATCCTTTTGAAGTTCTTTCTGTTTATATTTACTATTTAATATAATCTGACAAGCATAGAGCTTAGTCTCTCAGTAGTGTGTGGGTTTTGGGAAACCTCTATCTGCTTTTCTGCAAATGTATGGAGCTGGAAAGTGATAGCCTGGCTTTTTTTCATAGTGTGAGTGACATAAACGTAAGCCACAGTCCTGTCACATGATGGAGGGAAAGATGATAATATTGTCTGATCTGAGAGAACTTTGATGAACATCAAGTACAAAAATGTCCATTCTGTTCATGTATTCTAAGCTAATGTTGAAGACTGGCCTTGTTGTAGAAAGTGTTGCAGTCTCAACAGTTCTTTGCTACAGAGAAAAAAATGAATAACCAAAAAAAAAAAAAAAGCTGATATAGATGCAGGAAAAATTGTATTTGTTGCATTGTGAAGAATAATTTTGAATTTCCAGGGGCACACATGAGAAAGTGGAAAGAGGATGCAAAGGATAGGGAGTAGGAAGAATGAAGGCATACACTGTTGTGAATGGAAATATGTGTGGTTTCTAACTCCTTGATATAGGGTTTTTGCTTAGAAAGTATAAATCTACCAATCTGTCAAAATTCTGCAAAAAAATGTTCAATTCCATGTAATGATTAGAAATGACTACTTTTTAATTCTCAAGTGGAAGGAAGGGGAAAGGTGTAATCAGAATAAATGCACCTTTTATATAATTTTTTCTAACAAATTTCTAGAGCAAAGATTTTTAAATTTTGAAGAAAATCATGTTTATTTTAGATTCCTAGTTGTATAAATCTTGTATAAATATGGGGGGGGACCTGAATTGTAATCCTTCTGTCTACTGGGAGTAAGGGTACTTGGCATGAACTTAACATCTAGAAACCACAACTGAGTAAGTGAGTTCTCCAGACAACCTGTAGGTGAAGGCTCTGTGCATCTGTGGATTAAATATTTTTTTGATAAATCATGTACTGTCATCATACTATGATTCAGGGTGTCAGGCCTGATGTGCTAAGGGTTAGACTAAGGTTTAGACTCTTCCAGACCTGAAGAATTTTAAATGTAAACCCTGGGTTAAAATCCTGCATTACCACAAGCTTCCTATGGCAACGTTGTGCTCCATTCGTAGAATTCCCTTTCCTACCAAAGGGCTTAAAAGAAAAATCCATTTCCCCCTGCCAGTTGTAGTCTTCCTGATAAACAGAAACCATCCCTTTCATCGTTTTTTTCCGATAGATTGCTGAGGTGTAATATTAAAAAGTGTCGTTCAGGTTGGGGTTGAGATGGGGAAGGAAGGAATTGGCAGTTTTCTGTGGGACGTTTGTGGGGCTGCTGCCCTTCCTGACTTGGCTGACTGAATTGTGAGACACCTAGGAATCCCAGACAAATAATTACAATGTGTTAGCAATCAGCCAGATGTCCACGTGGAGTGCAGGGATGTTTCACACTCACTGTGGAGTCAGTGGAGTCTGTGCAGAAGAGAGCACACGGGAGCACCATGCGCGTGCAGTGAATCCTCTGACGTGCCTTCCCGCACCTGCTCCGGCCACCTGAGGCACTCAGCGGTCACTCTGCACATCTGTGGGCATGCATGGACTTTTGTAGGCAGAAAGTGAAGCCATTGCTCCTCCACAGGGAGATGAGAAGGGGAAAACTCCTGCTGTAGTTTGCCCAAATAATGTCCAGCTCTCATCACTGAGACCAGAAATATGGAAGTAGTAAAGCATGTGACTTGCTGAATTTATAATCAGTAATGATGCTTCAGTGCGCTGAAAAACTGAAACTGCTGGGTAAAAATCCTGTGTAGCTTTGATTCCATCCCCTGGGGAAAAAAAAAAATTAAAAAATATAATTAATATCATGCATATAAAATTAAAAAAAAAGTGATAAAGAGTAGTTAATGCTTCTTAGCTCTCCATGATTTTGGGTTTAATGACTTAGGTAAAAGTGAAGTGATTGGAGATGTCTCTCCAAATAAAGAAGAGATGTCTCTTCTTTTTGATATCTCTTCAATTTTTTGAAAAATCAATTGCCAATTCATAAAACAAATCCTCTTAGAAGAGGGTCCATATTGTAGCAGCTTTTATTTCTAGTGCCTTGTAAAAAAATGAACCTGAGTATACTGAGATGTGAAACCCAAAGCCAGAATAAATTTAGAGCAGTTGACAGTACCCTAGAGTTCAGATAAAATATGGTACCAGGCAATCTAAGACATTGTCCCTGAACAGCCAGTCACTGACTCAGAATTGAGTAGCTTGTTAGCCCATTTCTAAAACAAGCTTTTTGTTCCAGGCTCTTTCATGGGACATCTGCCATACAGACAGATTTCTGAATGCATCTCATCTAAATGCACCAAAATATGGTATTGTGAACAATGGTGGTTTTCTCTTGCTCTTAAATTATTAAGTTTATCCATGGAGTCTGTGCCAATCACTTCTTGTCCTGTCCTATTTATCACTGTCTTGTGGTGTGTATGGTGAAGGAGGTGCTGAGAGAGATCTGTTTTGTAATTCTTCTACAAAACAAACTTTAACATTTTTTTTCCTTGACTGAAGGTAAATCTTTGGAGTGTGCAAGACTGTGAAAAAACACTCCTCACTTTGTCCTGCATGCCATTTTGATCCAGTTTTTCATTCTAGGTTTTGAAGGTAATCCCATTTCTATATCTTGCTGCTTTCCTATTTTCTTTGACTTTGCATTTTTTCCATTTAGTATTTACTGTATACCTTGATTCAGTACAAAGCATAATTTATGTAGCACAGTGAAAGGAAGAACATTGAATTATTAGTACAAACAACAAAAGAAGAATAAAGTCTCAAAAAGGACAAATAATACTGAATTAATACTACACAGTTAAGGTGGGTAAGAATCAGGCATCATTCTCATTGGAATATCAGCTGCTCTTTTCTGAATAGTCTGGCAGCTGTCACTCAATGCTTCAATCCCCCATGCTTTAGTTTATGCTCTTTTTGCTCATGGCTGTAGTGCTCAAGGTCTGTCCCAAAGGCCTCTTCAGCTTAGGCAGTCCAAACCCCATCAGCTGGTGAGAAATGAGCAGGTGCCCTGTGAGGCCATCCAGGCACATGAAGGGAGGGAGGGCAATACGGGTGGGGCTCTTGTGTTCTGTGGGAGCTGGAGCTGATAAGGCAGCTCTGAGGTGGAGGAGAGCAGAGCGCTGCAAGGGCTGTTGCTCCACCAGAGCAAAACAGACGTGGATGGAAAAGATCATATTCTGCCAAAATAACTGTGAAAATGTCCTCAGCTGCTCCTAGATCTTTCTAGTTTTTTTTTTTTTATCTGTTAATATTGGCTGGTATTTTTTTCTTTTTCAGTCAGGCTAGGGTAGAAGGAGTAGTTTGGATTTCTCTTCTTGCCCATTGTAATATTTATCTGGAGCACAGACTAGGTCATGTTTTGGTGTAGGCCAAGGCCTGAGCAGAACTTAATCTGGCTGCGCCATAAAAAGCAACAAAAGTGTTTCTGTAAAAAAATCAGCAATAAAAGGAGGCCCAAGGATAGTCTCCAGCCTTTATTGGATGCAGGATGATACATAGTGACAAAAGGATGATGAAAAAACAGAGGTTCTTATTGCTTCGATTTTTAATAGCAAGATCAGTTACTCTCTGGATACCCAGACCCCTGAGCTGAAAGGAGGAGGATGGGCAGCACAGTTATACCTCCATAATCCCGGAGAAATTGTTAGTGACCTGCTACACCACTTAGCCTATGGACCCTGGTGGCACACACCTGAGGGTACTGAGGGAGCTGGCAAAGCGCTCACTGGGCCACTTTCTGTCATTTCCCAGCAGTCCTGGAAAAGCAGGGAGTTCACAGCTGGCTGGAAAGATGTGCCATCTATCTACATGAAGGGTTGGAAGGAGGATCTGAGTAACTGCAGGCCTGTCAGTCAGACTTTGGTGCCAGAGAAGGCCGTAGAGCAGACCTTCCTGAGTGCCATGGGGCAGTACATGCAGGACAGCCAGGGGATCAGGGCCAGCCAGCCTTGGTTTAGGAAAGGCAGGTCTTTCTGGGACAAAGAGACATGCTCAGTGGATGTGTCTACCTGTACATAGTAAAGCCTTTAACAGTGTCCCCCACAGGATACTCCTGGAGAAGCTGGCAGCCCATGGATTTGGTGGTGCACTCTTCACTGGCTATAAAACTGGATGGCTGGGCCCAGGGGAGTGGTGGTGAATGGAGTCACAGGCAGTTGTCACTAGGCTCCCCAGGGCTCAGCATTGGGGCCGGTCCTGTTTAGTATCTCTGTCAATGGGTGAGGGAATCGAATGCACCTTCAGTGGGTTTGTGGCCAACACCAAGCTGGGTGGGAGTACTGATCTGATGGAGGGCAGGAAGGCACTGCAGAGGGATCTGGACAGGCTGGGTCAGTGGGCCTGGGGCCAACGGCATGAGATTCAACAAGGCCAAATGCTGTGTCCTGCCCTTGGGTCACAACAACCCCATGCTGTGCTCCATGCTGGGGGTACAGAGTGCTCCGTGGGAAAGGACCTGGGAGTGCTGGTCAACAGTGGCTGGACACGAGCCAGCTGTGCCCAGGTGGCCAAGAAGGCCAATGGCATCCTGGCCTGTAGCAGCAATAGTGTGGCCAGCAGGGCCAGGGCAGGGATTTTACCCCTGTGCCTAACACTGGTAAGGCCATGCCTTGAGACACTGAGGCGCTGTCTAGAGAAGGGCAGCAGAGCTGGTGAAGGGTCTGGAGCACAAGTCCTGTGAGGAGTGGCTGAAGGAGCTGTGGCTGTTTAGCCTGGAGAGGAGGAGGCTCAGGGGAGACTGTACCACTCCCAGTGATCTTAAGGGTCGTTTCCAATCGAAACAATTTGGTGATTCTGTGATGTTGCTGATTTGCAGCATACAAGAAAGCCTGAAGAAAGATCCTATTGCAAACCTACCATGTTTTTGCAGACCCTCTGTAATTGAGAGGGGCCTAGACAGGAGAGAGGAAAGCTGTTTACAAGCTTTCTGGAAAGTTTTGTCTGCTGTTGAGGAGGAAGGACCACAGTTCTGAGGAGGTCCTTCTGTATTTCCCTGCAGGGATTTACTGGTTTGCATCCTTGGTCTGGTGTATGACATCTACAGTGCAATGCAGGGCAGCTGACAAATCACAGATATTTTCTGTATTATTAGCTTGGTAAAGCAATAAAGAAATTAAAAATTTCCATAGAAAGGACCATGCAGGATTGTTTCTTCAGGATGCCCTTAGCTGGGCTTCTCATTTACATCTTGTAAATACATTGAAAAACTCCCTCTTTAAGCAGACTCTTGTGAAGCTCTGTGAGCATTACTTACCATGGAAGTATTTCTGTACATCCTATATTCTCAAAACAGTTTATTTCTTGGCATCATTTTTTTGGTCACATGAGTTTATGGAGAGATAATTTATCTTGATTATTTGCAACAAAAAAATACATCATGCCACCTGCTTCTCCAGGACCTAGTTGTCTGATTAAAAGTTTGTCATGCTGAAAGAGAATCAAATAGTAGCAGTAGTAACATTATGCTCTGGTCTAAAAGAAGAGTTACTGGCTTATAAGCAATTTACTTTTCTCTTGTTTTTTCAGCTTGGATACCTGTGGAATTAGTGACTCTTCTAGACATGATTTCAGAACTGCTTCAGGGGAGAAAACTGCTTTCAGTTGGTCAGATGGTTCTGTCTTAAAACAATGGTGATATGTTACTATGTATTGTTACTGCAGTTTAAATTATTTTGCTTTTTAATACCTCGAAACTTTTCTGCTGATGATGGTGATGATAGCTTGCTTTTAAAATGTGAACAAGTTATCCATCTTCGTGAAGCAGACCTTTAAGATCAGGGGAACAGCAACACTGAATAAGTGCACAGAAAATCCCTCTCTATTAGTAAGAGTAGCTAGGGAGGCATGAATGAGAGATAATATTTCACATGGAATATTCATGCTATTCTGAATATTTTTAAATCTTTCTATGCTAGCACCCAAAACTACATTTCAGGTAGTATTTAAGGTGTAGGAATTCACTGATTTAGAAGATCAATGAATTAAAAGACAAGTTGAAATGAAGTGACAGGCTTGAAACAGTGTGACAACACTCGTTAACACAAAAGGAAAACAAAATACAAAATTTTACCAAAAAATAGTTAACACCAGAAGTTTGGGAAATGTTGTGTAGTATTTCTTCTTCAAATGAAGTTTTGTAGTGTTTGAGCTGTTATTCATAGATGACTTCTAAATCTTTTGATAGCAGTAGCAACCATGTTTTCTTTAAACACATATGTTCAGATGGAACACGTTTGAATTCTGAACTGGAAAGCACTTTAAATTAAGTGTACCTTGAGTCCAGAAGTGGACTTGCTGCTGATCACATCTGTAACTGTGAAGGTTTTAGATTTGATGGATAAGAGATAGCCTTCAGATACCGTAGGGATCTGCATAAAGGACCTGAACAGAAAAGCAGACCATTTTTTTTGGAGTTACCTGAAATTATATGGGATATTCTGTGTTGTTCTTCTGTAATTTTCTTTCTGTGTGCTTACAAGTCACTTATCATCATTGGATTTTGTTTAGATTTCAAAATAGAAATAATGATAGCAATTTGGGGGGGGGGTGTGATTTTTTTATTACTTTTGGGAAAAACAGATTGGTTAGTTCATAAGTATGGGTTAAATACAATAGGTAAGGAGAAAAAAAAAATTGTATGATGTGTAATGCAACTTAAATATTTCCTTAAGGGTTATTTAGAAAGAATTTTGGATTTTCAGTCAAGCAAATCTGTTTGTGAATATCATCTGATATTCAGGGAATTTCTTTTTATCAAAGAAGACAGAAATGCCCACAAGCCAAAGTGTTTCAGAAGTCAGGCAGAAAAAATGACTGGGTTTGGCTATGATGCCTTAGACCACATTTTGGTTTTACGTTGTTGTACCTGGAGTCCTTGATGTTTGAGCAGATATATCTGACAGGACTTGCCATGACCAGGAGTGTACATATTCACAGCAAACCAGCCCAGCCCTCCTTAGAAAGGTCATTTTGGAAAAAGTGATATGGTAACAAAGCTTGAGCTCGGAGGGAGGCTTTGTACTACCACTTCATGTGTGTTGGTCAGGAAGCCTGTTTGAGAAGATTTCTTTCCTTTGTGACTCTTTCCTGTAGGAGGAGGTTTTCCCTTCAGGGAGTGAACAGAGGCAGCTTGGCTTAATGGAGGGTTTTGTAGTACAGAAAAAAATCTCTGCAGTGTGACTTTACTCCTTCTTAGCAGAGGAATGATGACCTCTCTTTCTGAATTTCCAGGGCAGTGAAGGAGATTAGAAGGTGTTCTGTGTGTTTGATACTGTCTGCATCTGATAATGTTTCCTAGGACCACAATATTTTCTTTGTATTATCTGAGAAAATCAGGAGATCTGTCTAGGTAGTAGAAAAGGAGAGAATGCCTCAGTAATTGCTCTGCTGCTTAGTGTCTAGGGGATTTTCTTAGGTTGCCTTTATCACCACCTTTCTGCCATGTCTTGATGTAATTTGATATTTTACATTTATTTTTTTTTTTTACTTGGACCTTGCAATTTCAGAGAGATAATTCAGTGAGTTTGACATGTAGAAGCCAGGAGAAATGCTTTTTAAAAATAAAAAAATCCAGTTAATTTTTTTCTTAGACTGCAAGTACAAAAATGAGCTAGTCATGTAATTGTCATCTGTTGTTTTCAGTGGTCAGAGTTAATGCTATTCTGGGTGCTCTGACTCTGCATTTAGACCCATGTGATTTAATAAGTTATTTTCAAATGTAACCATTCCACTGTTTCTTTCATGCTAGGAACAGTTACAGGGAGACTTGCAATGTCACTGCCATTATAATAAAATAAAAATAATAATGTTTTTTATTATATAATTGAAATGTGCTTCATTGTGAACTGTTTTACCATCACTTTTTTGTAGCAGAATTTACACAGCATGTTATTTTATCCTTATACTGCATTATCTATATTCTAGTTACTCACCCAATTAAGAGAAGTAGGAAAGAGTACTGAGCCAATTAAATGAGCAAATTGACTGTTCTGATGGTCTATTTAACAAGTTCTTTTACATCAAAACCTACAATATTAATCAGATGGAGAATTTCTTTGGATCTGACAGAAATGACAGCCTGTTATACATCTATGCTGGAGACGTACAAGGCTTCATCAAAATACTGTTGCTGTCGACCAACAAAATATTGCAGTCCTCTGTGGACAAAAGAACTAAGAAATTTACAAAAACATCTTTATAAACCACAATTATCTTTTTGGAGTATAAGATAAATGTTATTTTTTAGGTTTAAAATATCTGAGGAAGAGAACAGTTCAAAAGTGTTAAACCACTTTACCACCACCCTGTGGTAAAGAAATAAGTCAGTGTTTAAAAAATAAATCTGTAGAAAATTAGCATTTTTATTGCAAAAAAAGCAATAGACAATGTTTTATCAGCATAAAACACCACAGAAATGGCTTATTGATTAATAGTGTTCTGGGTAAATACGCACACTTCAAAATTTTGCATCTCAGTGTTAAATGCACATGTAACTTTAAAATACAGTTTTAGTTTGCAGTCCTGCCTCCATATTATTAGTATTTAAAACAAAAACTAATTAGTGCCTCCATATTACTAGCATTTAAACAAAAAACTAATTAGTAATTATAATTTAGTTATGTCTGTGTTAATAGGATTCAGTCACAAATATAAGTGATTTATCATCTATTGTGAGTATAAAGCATTGGAAGGACAAATAATCATTTAAACAATTATGTCTATTTTTACTGCATTGATTTGGTAACTTGGTATGCCTTTTATGAGCATCCTGAGTAAACTGTAGGTGGGTGAGAAATTAATTTCCTAAAATTCTTTCTTTTCTCATGGTGGTAATAGAAAGTCAATATTTTAGAGAGGCAAAGTGGATCTGCTATAGGTAAGTATGTATTGTTGTATGGAGGATGTTAAATGTAATTCCAAAGTGGTGGTGTAAATAATGACTACAAATATATTTATTAATCTAAACTCCAGAAAAGTCAGACAGGAAATGTGAATTCAGTGATATGCTGTCACTTTGAATCACATAATAAAGCAGAATTGAAAATGTATCAGTAAAATAAATCAGTGAAGCTAAGTATACCTGGTAATATATAAAGTGTTGTGGAAACAAGATCTGAATTTGTGCTTTAAATTATAAGTAAACCCCAACCTTCATATAGGAAGGGGAAATGTTCTGTAATGAAGTGATCATTTGATAAATTTTGATAGTTAATAAATCAAATTTGGTGCTTTCAAAGTATTTCCAATTGTTGTTCCACATACATGTGCAGTACAAGCAGGAAAGTAATGCTGAAGAGAGAGAGCAGATCTGGAAAAGATGTAAGATGAAGGCACGTTTACTATATAAGGCTTGCAAATGTCAGTAGTTTTGCTTCCCACATCTTTGGAAGTCTTTGCAATATGTCCTTCTGCATTTCAGTGCTGTTATTTAGAAATCTCTTAAAATCATTGTACAGGCAAAAAAAGCTTTAGTTTTGTGTAGCTGAGCTTGCTTTACTGAATTGCAGTATTCACACCGACAACTAAACACACCATAAAACATGGCTGGAGAATTAAACCTGCATCATTCCTGCATCCATTTTAGCAAAGGATGATAATTAAGTTGTTCAGAATGGCTGAAAGGCAAGACTCAAAATGCTGCTTGACTACCTCTGGAGGGTGAATGATTACATTGCATTACAAACTGCGATTTGAAGTGAGAGATTGCTGCTTTCCCTTCATTATGGATTTTTTTGGTTTGAGTTTGGGGGGCTTAGTTCTGGCATGTCTCAGAATTTTCCTTCTTTGGTAATTCTGTATTGATTCTCATCTTCCAGCTACAAGGAACCAGATGAGACTCCTGTCAGCATTTACCTTTGTTACCAAAAGCTAGTAAAGCGATACACTAAGTACCAGCAATCCTTCCCCTTCCCCTTCCCCTTCCCCTTCCCCTTCCCCTTCCCCTTCCCCTTCCCCTTCCCCTTCCCCTTCCCCTTCCCTTTCCCCTTCCCTTTCCCCTTCCCTGCTGATTCCTAGCATAGACTGCAATTTCAAGCATGTGTGAGTGTGCCATTCACATATTTGATTTGTGAAGCTGGTATTCTGGAGTTGTGTGGAAGCAGTCACTCAGTCACTTAGTCACCTTTTTCCTTGAGATAACACTGGAACAACTAGTTGAGATAACTCAATAGGAGTTATCTCAATAGGAGTTGCTAGAATTAACTCTGCTACTACTTTCAAACTTCTGCCCAGATGGGGAAGTGTCCAGGATGTATGGGGCTGGCTGAAGAGAACCAGAGCTCAGAGGGGAAAAAAATCCTCTCTTAACAATTTACAGAGTGAGAAATTACATGATCCAAATTTTTTTCCAATTTTTTTTAGAGAAGGAAGCTACATACTTAGAATCAAACCAAGCTGAGATCTTAACCACCAGATTTTAGTGATACCCTAGAGAGTGGGGTTCTGAAGGCACTCTAAGATATAAGCAAGAAAGAGGATTTTTCTTCATTTTACTTTACAATATTCTGATACAGTAAGCTTTTTATTTTCATGCTTGCTTCTTCACTTGATGATAAACTCTGCTACACAGAACAAAGTAATTTCTGTTGGTTTAGAACTTTGCATAGCCTTAAGCCAAAGCTAGTGCTGATCATACATTGTTAAAAAGTATACCTTTAGAGCTGTTAAATTGCATTTAGATATTTTGTTTGAGATTGTCAGTTTTTGGAATAAATGCTTCAAGATTTTCTGGCTTTTGCCTTTTATAAATTCAAGAATGTTTAAAAAATGTGAGTTTTTAAGCTCAAGGTATGTACTTCACTTGTGCTTATGCACTTCAGAGTGGTATACTGTAATAGGCATATTTCATAGTACTGCACCATATATCTATTCAGAAAAAGTAAGTATTTAAAATTACATAATTAAAATTTAATCTGAAAGCAATATTCCTTTCAAGTTACTGGCATGGTTTTTTGCAAGAAGTGGAGAGTGTTTCAGCAGCTAACTAAGCCAATGATGTGGTGTGTCCTTAGATCATATTGCATGCAACATCAGCTTGGCACTTTGGCTACCAAAGCCATACATGTTTTAAAATATTTGTCCTGTTCTTCAGAAATTTATTCACACAGTTTGTCATTATTGTGCTGCACATACAATCTGATTTTATGTTCTGCTTGCTTTTATATGCTGTGGTCCTCCAGCAAAGCAAGCAGCAATATTGGAGAAGAGAGGAAAAAAATTCCCATTGACAGTATCTGTGCATAGAGCACTCTCCGATTTCCTGAGATGGTACCAGGTTTTTGGATTACACTGATTTCATTGTTCAATTGTCAAGCTATATGCACTGAGTTATTTTTATTCCTGTGGACTGTAACACCCTTATCAATAGAATGGAGATAATTCAGTTTTTTAAAAGCATCTTGCAATCTGCCAACTGAAATAAGAGCCTTCCTTCCTGCCTTCCTTCCTTCCTTCCTTCCTGCCTTCCTGCCTTCCTGCCTTCCTGCCTTCCTGCCTGCCTTCCTTCCTGCCTTCCTTCCTGCCTTCCTGCCTTCCTTCCTGCCTGCCTTCCTGCCTGCCTTCCTTCTTGCCTTCCTCCCTCCCTCCCTCCCTCTCATCCTTCTCAGTATGGTGAATTATCTATTATTGTCTTGTAGTATGTAGTCTATCTGAGTCTTTGTCTTCCCTCTGAGTATCTTGATAAATTTTGAAAGGAATAATTTGAACTCTTTACAGCTGCTGAAATTTTAATAAGATTACTTGTTCTGATAATATACTTATCTTTCCCGTCAGAGTATATGTTTCAGGTAAAGTTGATTGCCTTGATAAGCTATGTGCACCTTGAGAAGTTATTTTAAAATAATTTAGATTTGTTTTGTACTACTGTAAGTCAAATGATTTTTCAAGCCTTAAGCATATTGTGAGGCAACACAATAGCTTTTTTTTTGATGTAGGTAATATTGTACCAAATCTTGGGTTAATTCTGATGTCAGACGATTGTAGTTAGAACTGGAATTTTTGATTGCCTTTTAAAGTTAAAAACATGGAAAAGATGCTGAATGTAAAAACTATTTTCAATGAAGCGATTATGGCAAAATAGAAAAGCATTAAATGGAAAATAAACCACTTTCCCACTTTCCTGCCCATTGAAGTGAAGACTTGCCAGTCTTCCAGTGAGCTGTGGGATGTGCTGCTCTGAGCAGTGTTTCTCTCCCTTATTGGTAACTGCATGGTGGATGGTGCATGTTTTTTTTTGAGGACAGCTGGCTGTCTTAGCTGCCAAAGAATGAAAAAGCTCTCAGAAAAATACAGCAGGTTAGACCAAATGCCTATTGACTTCATGCCATGTGAAGTTCATGAAGTTTCCATCATTGAAGATAATGAAGAACTTGACTGGACATGGTCCCAGGTGACCTGCTGTAGTAGACCATGCTTGAGCAGGGTGGCGTTGGATGAGGGACCTCAAGCAGTCCTTCTGAAGCTCAAGGATTCTGTGATTCTCTAAAATTAAATTCAACAGAATTCACCCAAATCAGGCCATGTCTGTATGTGTTAGTTTTCTGAGGTCTCTGTCTTCTTAAATGAGGAATTCTTCATTAAATTGTACAAATAATTTCCTGGATTTTTATTTTCATTCAGATATATCATCAGGATATTAAATATTTAAAGAGTTATAGTTCTGTGTAAATTTTTCAACATCCTCATCATTGTAATGCTTCACTATCAGATACACAGCATATTTTGTTTCTTGGGAATTTCCATTTGTATATCTTAGAGCCCTGTTAAATAAAAATAATTAAATAATTGTGCTTTGAATTCACTTAATGCATAATCATTTTACTCAGCCAGATTCATATTCAGCCAGAGGTTCATAAACCATTTTACTGTTGACTGAATGTCACAGTCAGTGTCAAAAGTGACAGACACCATAATTAGCCATGGTCTTGACAGCAACTAATACTGTGGGCATGGGAAGCGATCATGTCTGCGTCAGGCTGCTTGCCAGTCTGAAGTCATTAATGGTACTTGTACTCAGAACAGCTACTCTAATAGCCTTTTCTTAAAGTCTGCATTATGGTAAATCCCATTCCTGTAATTCTAGTCCTCCTACCAGACCTCCTGACTGGCAGAACTTGGAACACAGTACAAATATGTGTTGGACTCAAATGTTAGTTTCTTTTTAAGATAAATGCTTCAATAATGCAAATCATTTTTACTTTCATTATTACTGTCATAGATTTTATTATATGAACCAAGCATATTTTAGGGGGACCTTAACTGCCCTTAGGAGCTTTCATTTTTTTGAAATTGCAGCAAATAAAGCACTTACCACTTCTGAAACCACATGTATAGATAGATCTCTGTTTCTGCTTCTAATGTAACATGACAGACAATGCAAGGAAAAGTCAGTGTCTGAAAACTCATAACTCTGCAGGTGGTTTGGAGTGAGACTCTTCTCATATTCATTTTCTTGTGATGTGAACTTTCTTCTTCTTAGTGCTTCTAAAAAGAACTTTTAGTGGGCCTGTATACTAAGAAAAGCATCTGTAATAAGGTCAGTGGGGATCCTTTGTATCTTTGTCTTTCACCATTAACTGTTGAGAGACTACAGGTGACTAGTTCCTTGCTTTTAGAAAACAAAATTATTTTAAAATAACTGAATCACTATTTCTCCCCCAAACTATAGGGCTTTAAGAAACTTCTCTGTATTAGCACTGATAGCTGCTGTATTTATGTAGGTCATTTATTTGTGTCTTTACTTCCCCATCTCAAAGGGAGAAATGGAATGAATGTATCATAGAAGTAGGGAGCCTCCGCCAGGAAACTCTACTCAGAGTTGAGTCTTTGAGTGAAAGTACCCAACTTTCTTCAAGCTGACCAAACTAAGTGATAGCAGAAAACTTCCAGTTAGCTAAATTTATGTTTGCTTAGGCCAGACTCAGATAATCTAAAATAATTGTTTAACTGGGAGAACTCTGGTCTGCCAGGTGAATCTTATTTGAGCCTCTTAAAAAGGAGAAATTGGTCCAGCTTCAGAATTTTCCTGAGCCATGCAAACCATGCAGTTTCCTCTCTTCTCCAGAACAATGTCCTTTCTTCCAGTCCATCAGAGGTTTGCCTTGGAAGTCTCCCTGGCAGCTTTTCTAGTTTAGATTTTTTCAGTGCCCTCCCTTTGATGGTCCATGGCAGGAGCTGCCAGTGCAGAGGAACTCTGAAGAGCAAATCAGTCTCTCTGGGGGCCCCAGGGAAGTAGGTAGAGCAACGAAATGGGGTGGATTTCCTCCTCTTCTTCACTTGCTTCCTTTCTGGGTTAAACACATATAAGGTAGGTACATGATAAACTGAAAACAAACTAAATAATTCTACCATCTGTTACAAGCCATCAAAACAGAAGTAGGATAAAATATGAATTCATAATAGCTTTAAAAATATATTGCAATTTGGAGAGTAAGCAGGTGAATGTTTATGTAACATAGCTTGCCATGGGAAAACTAAGTCATGTATTTTTGACGTGTTAATGGTTTTACAGTTTCTTAAATAGAATTGGAGAAATTTATCCAGATACCATTTCAAATAGTCACTGTCACCATAGAGCTAAGGAAAGCTCTGTAGGTGCCTTTCTTCCTGAACAGATGCACAAATACAACTTCTGTAAATTGCAGCATATAGGTATTGCTACCCTCTTCCATAAATTGGTGGGTTTAATTAATATTTTTGTTTCTGGTTGAGTTGCTTCTCTTTTGGCTGACTTCACTCCCTGTAGGAGCCTTTCTGTCCAGTGGTGCAGAAAACCATGTCTGTGATAAGAAGCTTGATGAATCACGAACAGGAATAATTTATACAGAGAATTGTTCTTGTATTATACAGGATATGCAAATGAAATGGGTCATGGGAGAAGGATTTTTGTAGTGGGACATAGTACAGACTCAGATGCAAGACCTGGAGATTGAACATGATCTACAGTGGTGGGGGATATTGATTTTTTGGTTATGTGTTTACTTATGATAAGCTTGGCTATCTTTTAGAAAGTTTCAAAGAGACTAAGGGTGTTTATGAGCAGTGTGGTAACCAAAGAACTGACTATTCACCAAACTCTTCTACATTCCTTTTTTAAAAAAAATTATTTTACAGGGCAATGATTTTTATTTTTCTCTGAAATTCATGTGTGTGTCTAAAAAGGCATGTTGCTGAACTCTAAATTTCTTTGGATTACTTCTGAAGAAAAGACAAATTTTGGCGAAGAACAACTTCTAGAAGGTTTCCTTAGCTAAAATGTTAGGATAAATAATGTTGATCCTGTGAGAATGACAAAAAACATCTGTTCTTCAAGAGTGAAAGCTGTTCTTCACTATATGGGAGTTTTCTGTGGGCTTTGCCTTTCAAGTGCAAGATGTTTCTGTAATTCAGGCCATGGTTTCACAGTAGGCAAGAATAGGATAAGGAGAATTCTTGATCTGAAGTCATTGCATTAATACAAATTAATGTGGAAATTGGTTTCTTTGTATTATAGCATAATTTCAGAATCAGTAGCTTATGGAATATACTTACTAAATAATTTCTGTCTAGCTGAATAGATTTAATTGTGAACACTGAGAAGGATGTAACACCCTTTGAGGATTTCTTTCTTATCAATAACATTTGTATTTGGAAATATGCATATGTGCAAAAAGATTTAAAGTAATATCCTAAACTGCTAACCTAAAATTAATAGTGTGGATGTGGAAAAAAAATTATTCACAAAGTACATCAGATGGGCTATTTATTGCATTATGAAAATTAAGAACATGTTTTTCATGAATTGAAAACCATTTTGAGAAAGCCAGGTGGTGCTAAAGTTGGGACTGAGTCAGGAGACATATACTTGCAAATGAGGGAAGGGGTGATAACTGACACCATGTGCTGTTGGTAAGAATTGTTGACCCAATCTGCTCTGTGCTCTTCAAGTCATCCATTAGGTCTTCAAACTACAGCACGTGTCTCTTACGGAGCATGAAGTGTTTCTTGCTTGTTAACTGTTTGTTAATAAAGAATTAAGAGTCTAATAGGATAAGCCTAGAATGATGCCCTTTCTCATTATTTCAAGGGAAGGCTATTTTAGTTTACTCAAACTGAAGGAATTTCTTTCTTGTTCTGGTTGGAGGTGGTTTGTCCTCGATAGAGGAGTTTAAAGATGTGCCAAATTTGGCCTCTAGTTCTGTCAGTTCCAGCAGTCACCTGGAAGGATGGACACAAAGTTTGTGCACTCAGGTAAATATGATGGGAGCACAGCCTTTTAGCTTTGCATATCCTCTTTTGTTTTTTGTTGTATATTGTAGCACTTCCTGCTTCAGTCTACAGCATGGTTCAGCCTTTTGAACTATTTTTCAAAGAAAATGCCAGCCTATTAAGCAGTTGCCTTGCAATGTGCAGTATAGAAAACTGAATGTTGGTGTTAATAAATGTTGCCTGTGAGCCTTGGCAGTCCAGTACTGTCAATTTTCTAGTAGACAGGAACCCAATGTAAATGATCCTTGGGTTATTTTCAGTTAACTCATTCAGAAAAGCTAGTGAGTAGTTAACCTTAAGGTATTTTTTGTAAGTCTCTCTCAAGTAGTTACTCTTGCATGTTCAGTGCTGTCCTTTACTACACAAGGTGCAGAGTCCAGTGCTGTTTAACCTCTTCGTTAATGAGCTGAACTGCCAGACAAGATGAACCTATAGCATGTTCACAGATAACGCAGAACTGGAAGGAATAGCTGATGCATGAGATGAGTGTGTTGCAATTCAGAAGGATCTGAACAGGCTTGGGAACTGGGCAGACAGAAAACTTATGAAGTTCAACAAAGGAATATACAGTCTTGCATCTGGAGAGTAGTAACTATAAGCTCTGGTACAGGCTAGGGAATGAACATCTGGAAAGCAGTCTTCCAGAAGAGGACCTGGAGACTTCTTCCTTGGAAACCTCCACTAACTGACCCTGCTTGAGCAGCAAGGTTGGACAAGAAAATCTCAAGATCTCCCTACCAACCAAAATGATTCTGCATAAGAACCAAAACATATTACACGTACTATTGAAGCGATACATTCAAGAGACAGAGAAGTAACAGAAAATGAAAGGGAGACTTTGGAGATTTTATCTTCATAAACAGTTTAAATTTCCCATTTGGTAAAATGGAGGTTTTGAAGATGACTTTCTTTCCCCTCATGCACTCCTGGAATCTTTTGCCTGGGGTCACTTGTATTTTCTCTGTCCATGGGTTGCTTGCCACTACTGGTGCAGCCATTCTTTATCCCAACCTTAGCATCAACATTTCTTTGACAGGTGATTTCTTCTCATCTAATGATATCAGACTTGCTTGGCCTTTGGGTTTTGATGGGAGCTTCTAGATTCTGTTTATTTCGTGTTTTGCATCCTTTCTGATTCTAAACAGCTAAACAAAGTTCTGTAATAAATTGGAAGGGCCAGTTGTGGTTCTCTCCTGACCTTCCAGCTCAAATATTTTTTGCCTTCTGGTCCTGACTTTTTTTCCCCCTTTGTGGTGGGAGACCTGGCAGAACTGAAAGAAGGTGTCTTTGGGGTGATGGAGGGAAGCACAAAGAAAGTGAGACTGGGACATTGTAATTTGAGAGACAGATGGACTTCGGTGAAGCGGAAATGAAGTCAGGAGTATTTGTTAGTGGAATACACAAGAGGGAGACATTTTAGGCTGGTCAGTAGACTTAGGGAAGATGTAGCAAGGAAGAGCTGTGGGATATTTGTATTTGCATAACATTGGTATATGTAATTTTATGTGAATTTTTGTCTCAGACTTTGCAATGGTTTGCTAAGAGTAGGTGTATCCTACAGCCCTACCAATAGTAGGCAGGGAATCTTAAGAAAATCGTGATTAAAAAAAATAACTGTGAAGGCAATTTGAAAAATTAAATAGAAAGTAGAAAAGCATAGCAGCATAAGCAATAGGGAAGAAATAGCACAACTGAAGATCAAAGGGATAACTAATGGAGGAAGAAGATGGAGTAGTTGCGTACAGTGTGGGAAAGAGCTGGGAAAAAGCAGCTGCCATCTCTGTCTGTGAGAGAATCACGTTGAGAACTGCTCATTTCGGAACCAGTTATGTGATTGCAGTTCCTCACTGCACAGACATTTTCTGAAAAGAAATTGCCACTCCCAACATTTTAGAAGGTATTATGGAAGGCTGCTAGGTTTTGAAAAAAGAATTAAAAAATAGTGGCAGAGTTTCCTGATTTATCTCAATTGACAAAGATTAGTCAGCTTTGAATGTGTGATCTAGGTGTGCATATTACCTGAAAAAACAATAGTCATTAACAAGTTCTTTTTTAGTAATTTATTTGCGCTACAGCATTCTCTTCCACCAGGGTGCTGGAACATGCTGATTTTTCCGGAGGAGAGACGAGTGAGGTGATAAAACTGGCCTTTTATATATATAAAAAAAAATAAATCAAGTTTGTAAGCCTCTCATTTAAGTTTCCTGTTTTTGGTACAGTCTCAATAGCAAAGGGCTGGAGTTTAACTCTTTAATATGTAAAGTTACTTGGATAAAGAGTAATGTTGTTTTTCCCAGAGGAACCACATGTAAGTTCAGTGAACTTTTTCTTTAAAAATATTCTTAATAATTGATCTTGCATATGCGGATCAATGTGAAGAACTGTGTATTGATGTTAATTTCAAATGAGATTATTCCTTTTATTTTTCTTGCTTTTAGATGTGACAGATTGCTAAACTCTGTTATGCATGTACTGATGTAATGAATATTTTTCTAGGTTCCATGGAGTTTTCTTAGTGAGCTGAGGTAGATCTTTGTTAATGGGAAAACATTTAAATCCTTGAGGAGAATTTAACCTCTTACAAACAAGTCTGGTATGATGCAGTGCTGCTGTTGGCATCCACTTGTATTTTCCATCACCAGTTTATCTCATCATCATGTATTTTCTCATTGTCAGTTGATGATGATGCACTGTATGATAATTACTAGGGCATTAAATTTTTCTGTGCAGAGTTGAGAAAAGTAAAAAATTGGTGGATAACTTAACTTTTAGCTGGTATTATTATTGAAAATATTTCAATGCCTTCAGAGAGAAGATGCTCAAGAAAAGCAGAACATAGGTGGCATAATATTTATTTCCTCTAGCATTGCTTCTATTTTTGGAAGCAGGTCTCATAGAACTCATTTTACTGAAAAAGAATAGAAATTATTTCCCCACTCCTTACCACTGCTCCTCTGTCATTTTTTTCTTCTCTTCCCATCCTGCCCTTAAATTAGACTTTTAAGAAGTCTTTTAAAAAGCAGCCACTGGGGGACATGTTCATTATATCTGCTCCTCTTCTTGCTTATTGAGCTTTAAGTTGGATGATTAAAGTTGGGGTAGCAGTTGCAAGCAATTGAATTGATGAGCTGGAGGAAAAGCTAGCAGGTGAATTCAGCAGGGTGTTCTTCTTATGATGTAGTTCCTTGATTACCAAGAAAACAGTGCATTATATTTTTTTGCAGATAGTTGATCAAGATAGTAACACGAGCCCCATCTCTAACCCATTTATCTGTAGAAAATCTCAAGTGGGAAATGCATGAAGAGTGGATGCTGCTTTGCTCCTTGGGAATTTGGTTTACAGGCTAGGAAGGTGATGCAGGAGGTGAAGCTGCTAGTTTGATTATGTGTATGGTATTGACTATTCAGTTTTCATAAAATTATCAATTCTATAACACTTTGGAAATAAAACCCAAAAGAAGCTCTTGTCTTCCAGGCTACTTTTTTATCCATCATCCCACATAAATTATTCTGGATCGAATTAATAATGTAGATATTTGGTGTTTGAAAACAGAAGATGTATGCTGTAAATTAAAAAAAAAATATGAAGGTAGTTATGTCAAAATAAGATATTCACACAAGGGAAAATTTTGTTTCTTTTCAGGGGAAAGAGGAGCTGCTGCTGTTTTATAAATAATAAAAGGTTCTGTTTGCCAGAAATAGTCTTACGTAAGTAGGCCTAGCTATTTTGTGTATGGAATCAGACAGATTTTTGGTTTCTAAATTTCACCATTGCTAGTAAAAGTGGCTTCACATCTTTCCAGCATGGTTTGGGTGGTGTAATGCCATCAAACTCTAGGCATTTCTATTTGTGTTTGTGTACACAATGAAATTAAGAAGCAATGGATGTATACAAGTAGCATCAGTGCTGTGATGAAGTGCTCCTAAAATAAAATAAGTATGCACAAGTAGAAGTGTCTGGAGATATAAAATATTCAGAGGGTTGAATTAATGACCGAGAAAGATGGTTTGATGTTTTCAAAGTTTCTTTTTTAAAAAAGAATCAATTACATATTAATATAAAGCTGTTTGATTGGCTGTCGGCAGCGGGTGTTGTTGCTGTGCCTGGGGCTGGGCTGGGGCACAGGATGGCAGCTCCTCAGGTGCGTGGTCACTCAGAGGTGAGAGGAGGGCATGTCCTGCTTGTGCTGCAGCCCAGGGGGCTCTCCTGGCATCGTGGTGCAGGCAGCCCTGAGGTGGCCAGTGCTTGGATTTCTCTGGGCTGACTGCAAGGGGTGTTTTCCTGCTAGCCTAGATCCAGCACAGCCCCCGACTGCCCCTTCACAGTGACCTCTGAAATGCATGGTGTGCATAAAGATGGAACTGTGTGTTGTCATTTAGAAGTAGCTTCTATTAGTAAAAATTTTTAAAAATAGATTTTGGAGGAAGTAAAAATCATTACTCATCAAAAATAAGCTGTAATAGAAGATGTTCTGACATTCATTGCAAAATGCCAACTTTTTGTGAAACCCCATCTCTCCCCAAGTTCATTGTAAAATAAAACCTTAGCCAAAAGAAAGTTTCCATGTGTTTTCTCTCTCTCTCTCTCTGTATATATAGCTAGTTAATGGTCTGTGTAAATAAGGACTGTACTTATTGCCTAAATGATCCATCTTGTTGATACTGCTCTGGAGCCTTATCTGTTGTTATCAGAGCTGAGTTGTGGAGGCTGGATGCTCATTTTGGTGAAACATCAGCTGCCCCTTTTTTAATACATTTTTTCTCCTTCTGGCAGAACCCAGATCACACCTAACAGTTTCAATTAAAAAATCACCAAGTCAGTATTAATGTGAACTTCTCTCATATGAATCTGCAGATGGTTTCCTTTTTCTTTGGTTCCTGTGTTTAAGACCAGTCCCAGAGAATGGTCTAAATATAGGTCTAAGGATCATAGAGTTCGGGATTAGTAAATGTCATTGAAGTGCCTCTGAAGTTCTGATCTCTCTAGGATGTATATGTAAAATTAAAGTGTGAATTTCCTGGATTATATTTTCCAGCTTTTAAAGGGATTGTTTCTTTAGTTTAAATTTTCTCCATGGGAGCTGCCATTTTATTGATGCCATTTAGCAGAGGACCCAGTTTACAGAAGCGTGCTGAGAAGTTTTTTTTAGAGAACACTGGATATCAGAACATTCTAAGTTGTAAAACATCCTGCTGACTTTATTTTCTAATAAAATGTTTAAAGGTTTCTATATTAACCAAAATAGGTATTAAGTCAACACCCTGGGAGGTCAGTCTTCTGTTTTCTTACTAAGACTATGTACATGCTAGCTTACAGAGATTGCTCAAAACATGCAGGATGGTTTTGATCAACCACCATTTCAAATCAGTGTTTTCTGGTAGTGGCTTTTACATGATGTGATAGTGTCACTGAATAATCTGACACAGTATCTTTGGAGTGTGTCTGATATCAACTCCTTTTATTTGGGTAGCACCTGCTAAGCCTAGTGAAGAAACAGAGGATTTAAGGCTTGTCTTATCTCTAACAATATCATGGCATTTTTGTGTTAAGCTTCTTTTTTTACTGCTGCTGTCCCACAGATGGTGCAGGCACTGCCCACATGCTTCTCCAGCCTTTTTCATCATGGGGTTGAGAAAAACTTTAAAATTCTTATTGATCACTAGGCAGATCAAATACATTGAAATCTATGTAGTATTCTGTAGTTGATGTGTGACCCTGCTGACCTTAGGCTAACTTCTGCAGAATGAAGGCATGCAATTATCCTTCAGAACTACGGTCTTGGATCAAGTACATAAAATCCAGGACAGAAACTCTCTCTTCAACGTGTTAGGATAAAATTGTGAAAATGGACATACTGTAAGGACTGCCTACAGTCGGATATTTGGAAGCTTTTCCTAAAAGTGAGGAAGGATACAGTCAAACTTTAGGGTTTTCCAGAAGTACTGGTCTCTTTGTTCATGGTTCAGCCCATTTTCTCTGTGTTCCCTTCCCTTCCTCCTCCCACTCAATTTGTAATAGAATCAGATGTTTTCAGCAGTCACAACTTAAAATCTTCAGGTTTTTTGACAGATACCAGCCTGGAATTTCTTTTTTAGTTGAAGACCTGTATCTGCCAGACATCCAAGGGTACTCCTTTTGTGACTTCTTGAAACAATTGAGGGAAAAAAGTGCTTTCCTTGAAATTCCTGCATACTGTAGTGAAGAGGAAATGTCAGTCTAAAGATGCCCCTTAGTTGTGTCTCAGCAACTGATTATGAGTTAATAAAATCCTAGTTCAGGAAAACTGTTGCAGTGACCCAAAACCCAGCTCTCCTTGGGTAGTGATGGTGCCTTGCACTGAGACAAACAGTGTGAAAAACAGCAGGTGAACTGCCCTCCCTGCCCCACTATTCTCCAGGGTTTCCATCCAGAAGACACCTGCAGGTTTTCTGCTTCTTTATTTCTCTTTCCTGACAAGTCTTAGACAGTGGGATCAGAAGAAGATAAACTCCAATTAGTTGTTTGGGGATGTTGCGAATCTGAATTTAAGCTAAATAAAAGTGATGTGATTATCAAATAATGTATAAATTATACAGTGGTTTGAAACTGCAAAATCAGGTAGTATGATTTAAACTATTGCTGAGTATTTTGACAACAGTGAGTTAGAGAAGAAAAAGGATGCCTTCTTTAATAATCATAATCATGTTACCTGAGATCTATTTTAGTTCATAAATGTGAAAACATGAGTCTCTGCTGAAAAGTAAGTGGAAAACTTGGCACAAAGTATATTATATGTTCTTATATATTATACAGGAATATGTTTCTTGGTTATTAATTGTTAAGATTCAGTCCATAGTTCTGATTCAGGAGGATGATGTGGAAAAAAAATGGGATGAAGAGATATGACAGAAATTTTAGAGGTCATGTCAGGAAATAGACTGTGGAGCAATCTCATTAATACTCTCTTGACCTTTTGGATAAATTTTGATTTCTTAAATTAATTTTATAGGGTGTATAATGCTGTTAGGCTAGTAAATTTTTTTTTTTTTTTTTTTTGTTTGGGAAAGAGAGAACTGTCTTCAAGTACTGGGTTTCTTTGTCTTATTTCTTAGCTGCTAAATGCTTCCTCTCTGGGTACAACCTTTCAAAGATCAGCAAAGAAAATACTAATAAGCCATGAGACAGTTGCTGCCAGTCTAATGTAATTCCCTTTGTAGTGAAGGCAGAACAGAAGCAGAAAAGTGCAGCCAATTCTCCACAGGATGGAGAGAATGCCTATATCCTGGCTTCAGTAAAATGGAAAGAATTATGGAATGGAATTAACTGATTATCTGACAAAAGTACCGTATCTTACTGAAATTCCATTACATGGAAGTACATAGGAACTTGATCACAGTGGAGAGAGAGGGCAATGTGCAAATGTGCAAGTGGCTAAATTAGCCAGAAGATGTATGTATGGATAAAGTGAATTCTGCACACACAGACATGGATTAACCACATCTGAGCCACTGAAAGATGTCATGCTGCTATGCATTCACAGAAAATATCTTTAAAGTCAGCTTATCCAACTTCACAGGGATGGCTTTGGCATTGGAGAAAACTTGTTTGACAACAAATGTAATCCATCATACTGAAAGGGATCTTGTTTAGATGAGAGAGACAATCCTTGTCCTGGTCCAATGGGCTTTTCAAATGCTGTTGGTTGATGAAATGTTAATCTGTATGCTAATTTTATCAATAGGATCTTAAAGCCTCTAGTGGTATGTGAAAATGTCAGTTTCTGGACCCCAGGTCAGATAAAACCTGTGCAAAGTATGGAAGTGATCTGAAATTTTGCTAGATAGAGAACATATTTTAGAAATGATGTAAGGAATTTTTTTGCAGTGGTTCTTACAAATCTTGGGACAGATGCAGCTAAGGTTTTGGGGGAAGTCTGTAAATGTAACAAGATTGCTTTTTATCATCTGGCAATCAGGATTCATCCCTGATGAGCAGTGGGAAAATACAAGTGTTGTGCCTATGTTGTAGAAGAGCAATGCCTACAGGGGTGTTGGTCTCTCCATAGTATTGGGAGATTATGGAACAAATTAGAGCCCATTTCTAGAGCACATGAGAGACAAGAAGGTGTGGAGAATTGCTAGCATGGCTTTGCTAATGACAAGCCATACCTGACCAATATAAGTGCCTTCTACAAATGACTGACTCTGTAAACAATAGAAGTGCATTGGATGTTGTTTCAAATGTACTTCAGCGAGTTCTCCAGAAAAGTCTTCAGTAGTATCCCAATAAACAACTCGAGGACTGGTGAGTGCTGGTTGGATTGCTGCATTCCAAGGCTGGTGGTCAAAAATACAATTGACAGCTCGCTGCTAGTGCTATCCCTGAGGAACTGATGGTGGGAACAATGTTGCTTAATGGGACATGTGTCATTGCTACAGACTTACCTGGCAATCACTGGACTCTTGGCTGAGCTTGGCGACCATCACTGAACCTGTTTTGCTCCCCATGTTTGGGCTCAGGGCTGTCTTGTCTGCCTTGTCACCGAGGCTGCCATGTCTGCCTGCCCGGCTGTCTTGCTCAGTGGCTGGCTCCCCTAACTTTGCAGAGCTGCTCTTGCTGCTCACAGACAGCAGTGCACCTTCAAAAACCATGCTGTTCTCAGCAGGGTGTTGGACTAGATGAGGGCCAGAGCCCTCACAGCCTACATGGTTTTTTTATTCTGTGAAATGTGGCTGTGTTCTAACTTGCCTTTCTTACAGTAGTCACATTGCTTTAAATTCTATGGACTGCTTTGTGAGGCCTTACTTGTATTTAGTTACTTTTTGTTAAAATAGATATAGATTATCAGGCAGCCATTTATTGAGATAAAATTAACAAGGTGAGCTTCATTCTACTTTCATGATGAGGTGTAGACAGAGAGGGCAGTGGGGGCTCTTCCGCAGATTTCAGCGGAGATGTCTAGAGGAGTTCTGAAGGGACCACCTCCCACTCTGCCAGAGCTGCAAGGACAATGGTCTGCAAATTGTGGTGAGCAGGCATCTCTGTCATGATTGCTGCTTTTCTCAATACAGCTTGGTTTCCACAGGACCTGTCTCCTGGTGTGGCAGAGGAGCAAGTGAGGTTTGCCATACTTGTCTTACACCTTGTGATGGGGTGATGTTTGTGTGGCTGCCCCAAGGGATTAGCTGCCAACAGGGGAGACTCAGTGTGTTTCTGTTCAGCTGTCAACTGTGCTTCACAGTGGGAGAGAAGGGTGAGAAGGAGTGTGTGCTGCCTAGCCTGCTTCCAACACCTTGGTCTCCCTTACAGCAGGTCAGAGAAAAGGTGCCTGCAGCCAAGGAGGTGTTTCCCATAGTGCCAAACCCACATTATTTGTGCCTGGCACAGCAGGTCTGTGGTTGCTCCTGGAAGCCAGGAATGGTCAGAGTGAAAGTGTCCGTGACACCTTTGCACCCTGCTAGCTCTGCAGCTGGGGGACTGGGGCAGCACCCTCTGCTCGCTCCTCCTGGAGCTGGTTCCACTGCATTACAGTGGACAGGAAAGCAGGTGTGGCAAGAAAGAACGGTCAGATGCTTATAGCTGGTTTACTGCTGGCACTAGCCATGCCAGGCTGGGTAGAATCATTCTGCATTTTGCTGTTACCTTAATTCTGCTCCTACACAGTGCTAATTATAATTCTGATATGATCTAATTAAAAAAAAAAAACAAACCAAAACCCAATCATTACTCCCTATACTGCCTGACTGATTCTAAAACCATGAAAGATGGGCAGGCTTAGCAATTCTGGAGGATCTCTGCTGCAAACTCTAACACATACTTCGTGAATCCTGGGCGGAGAATATGTAAGAATAAATTGGATTGGTAATTATGAATATTGCAAGTAAAATCTCAATATTAAAAAGTATGCTTTCCAGATCATTTATATAATTAAGTAGATGTGCATATGATGGTCTGTACACAAATAAGCAGCTGTAGGTATTTTGTGGGGGGAAGATGACTGTGCAGCCATGTTTGTATTTGAAGCTTTTCGGAGTAGGGAATCACTTCATTTGTACTATGGTTTGTAATTCCAACTCTGCCACTAAAACCCAGGATTTTAATGGTTTTTAATCTACATTTGAATATTGCATGCTTATTTGTTTTCACTAGAGATTTGCTATTGATTGAATTCTTAAATGGTGTCCCTGCTGGCAGAACTGCTTCCTACTAGTTAGCATCTGTCTGCTGGATCAGGGGCTCTGGGTTCATATCCTTGCTTTCACTGACATAAATAGGATGGCTTAGCACATCTTTCTTTTTTTGTCTCTCTGTCTTTATTTGTAGTTCTCCACCTCCGTAAATCCTTCTGTCTTTTCTCTTTCTCCTTTTTCTCTTCTCACATAGTGGAGCTAACAGAGGAGGATGTGTGGGATGAGGAGTAGAAAAGGGGGAGAGAAAGTGAGAGGGAGAGTGAGGGAGACAAAAGGGAGAATGTGAGAGGTGAGGAGGAGGTGGTAATGAAGGTGGAAATAGAACAAAGAAGGAGGGGGAGCGGGTGAGTGGAAAGGGGAATTAAATAAGGAGGGCACGAGAGGGGGAGAGACTGCTTCTAGATTTTTAGACCAAAGGTATGGCAGCAATTTTTTCCTGCTTACAGGAGGAATAATTAGAACAAATGTTGGTCCTGAACCTCTTCTGTCAGGCAGTTAGTTTTCCAAAGCACTGAATGTATCACTTTGTTTTATTCTAACCTGCATATGAACAAATAGCCTGTAGTATTAAACATGTCTGCTCACTGCTCAATGTGGGGAAGTGGCTGCAGGGATGTTAACTCTCCCAGTTACTGTATGGGGAATTTCTTCGACATAAAGATCCAGCTTTAGCAAAATGAATCTAAAAGAGTGTTTGTGTTCTAGTTACTTAACCATGGATCTGCTCTTACTAACTGAGGTTTAACTTCTGGAGATTCTTGAAATCATTGCCTTATGGAAGCAAGCTTGTGGCCAGCACAGAATAGCTGGAAACGTAACTTCCCTGTTCATCTACTGTTTTACATAGTCCACCTTTCCCTTCACTTTGGATTTTCCACACTGTGCCTTTCTCTGGTATGAAAAAGTGGAAGGAAATCAGTTTCCCTCACCAAGACTCTAGAGATGATGGATGGCTGTTCACAGACTGTTCTTTCTGTTTAAGATCATATCTTTTTGGTCAGGAAGGCTTAGCACTGTTAACTATGAAGGAGTATAGAGATGGCAGGCAGTAACTAGCAGAGTGTCTCTGCCCATCATTACTGAAACATCTTCATGCATTTTCCATTTCTTTGTTCTGTATTGTGTGGCAGCAGGGACATTCAGCTCATAATTTACCGCTGATATTCTGTCCATTAATAGAAACTGTTGATTTCATTTGCTTGTAGTGAGGAGTTACTGAATATGTGCACCAAACAGTTATTCACCAGCAGCCTTCCCTGTGCAACTTTATGGTGCTGAGCAATTACAAATTAAAATGGAAAGTGTGCTTTGGTGCTTTGCTTTTCTGTACTTGCAGTGATGTCTGGGGAAATACTGGAATGGAGAAATTCCATGTTGAGGTAATTCTAGAAATTATATTCACATTAGAAATCCCCAAACTGTACTTTATTTTAAAATGTTTTAATGAGCTACCATATTCAGCGCATTAATCTGTCAAAGAGAAGTGCATAGGAATACATTTCAAACCCCAGAGTCAAATTGAGAGAATGTGTTAGAGATGACATTCTAAGTTTTCATAGTGGAAAGTATGGGTTGGTTGCCCCATACCTTTCTCTGTATTGACTTGCAGGAGGAAGCCACTTTGGACTTTATTGGGGCACAACAGGAGTGAAGGGAAATCTGAAATAGGGGAATAATTTTGATATTCTTAGCAATCATAGAAATGTCTTTATTTTATTCTTCTGTAGTGAGTCAGGCACCCACCAAAGCCTCCCTGTCACTCCCTTCTGCATCTGGACAGCACAGGGAAAATATAACAAAGGGTTTATGGGTTTTCTTTCTTACCAGATGTTGTCATCTTATGTCAAAAGTTCCATACCTTCTCAGTGATTTCTCATGTGCAGCTCCTCACAGCACTGACTCCTCTTTCTGCACAGCATAACCAACAAAGTCCAGCTCTCTCCTCACCCAGCTAACCCACTCTTTTGTAGCACTTGTCTTATTGGACACAGCTGTGGCCAATTAAAGGCAGGCCTGTTCCTAATCTTTTGTGATTAGTACAGCTGCAACTCCTCAGGGGTGAGACTCCCTTCTGCACTATCTTTATTTTCTTACATTCTATCCCTCCACAACCAGAAGAAATCACCAAGTACCATTGTGGGGAAAACAGGCTGTAATTGGAGATATTAATTGAATTTATTACTAACAAAATCACAACAGGATAATGAGAAGTAAAATAAAACCTTAAAACCACCTTTTCCCCACCCCTCCTTTTCATCTCTACCTCCTCCCCTCAGCGGCACCGGGAGACAGGGAATAGGAGTTTTGGTCAGTTCACCACAGGTTGTTCCTGCTGCTGCTCAGCATGTTGTTCCTTCCCCTGCTCCTCTGTGGAGTCTCTTCCATGGGAGATGGTTCTCCACAGACTACTCCAATATGTGCCACTCTTCCACAGGGTGCAGTCCTTCAGGCACAGCCAGCTCATGCTTTCCCCACAGAGTCACAAGTCCTAGCAGGCAGCCTGCTCCAGTGTGGGCTCCTCTCTCCATAGGTGTGTAAGGATCTGCTCCAGCACCGGCCTCCCATGGGGTCACAGCCTTCTCTCAGGCATCCACCTGCTCCCGTGTGGGTCTCCTCCAAGGGCTGCAGGTGGATCTCTGCATCCCTGTGGCCCCCCATGGGCTGCAGGGCACAGCTGCCTCACCAGGGGCTGTGGGGGAGTCCCAGCTTCAGTACCTGGAGCACCTCCTGCCCCTCCTTCTCCACTGAGCTTGGTGTTTGCAGAGATTTCCTCTCACAGGTTCTCACCCTGCTCTTCCCTGTCTGCAATTACAACTGTGTAATAATTTCTTTTTCTTAAGTATGTTATCACAGAGGTGTTACCACTGTTTCTGATTGGCCCAGCCTTAGCCAGCAGCACATCTGTCTTAGATCCAGCTAGAATTGGCTCTGCCAGACATGTAGGAAGCTTCTAGCAGCTTCTCACTAAAGCCACCCCTGTAGCCTCCTTCCCACCCTGCTGCTACCAAAACCTGGCCATGCAAACGCAATACAATTTCTTTGGAAGTTGTAAAAGACATTTGTGAACTACCTCTATTATTTTCCCTCCATGAATAGAAGCACAGTTTTGGGAAAAGAGTCGAATAAAATGCATGTTCTCATTCATTATGTTTTCAAGCAAATGTAGTTTCATCTTCCTTTCTTTTAATGATATTCTTCAACATTCTTTTAATGATATTCTTCAAATCACTTGCCACAGTGGTTTTTTCTGTAGAAATTATAAATTATCAACTACAGGTTCTCTCAGGGTATGGACTGTGTGTGGGTAATGGCATCTTTTTGGTTTCTGACTTTATATTTCTTGGTAGTAACTTGTAACACTGCAATCCTGTGCTGTGTTCAGAATGGAATTTAGTTCAAAAATATGTCATACTAGACAGTATTGAATGCCATCCTGAAAATGCTGAAAAGGTCCTCTCTGAATGTTTACAATGAAGAAAAGCAAGAGAAAGAATAAAAGGTCTGTCTTCAAGCTATAATTTTAGGCAGTAATATTAAGAAGAGATAATTTTTTTAATTGTTAAAAAGCTCTGTGAGAGAAAAAAAAATCCAAGTACTGCTTTTTTTAAATTTGGCTAATTTTAAGTTCTTTAATGAAACATATTAGAGAATGGCAGTTTGGGAAGGGCAGATGATTTGCATGATCCTGTAGGGTCTCATCCTGATGGTTTGGATGACTTTGTATAACTCTGGACTCTCATCTTGTATGAAGACAAGAAATAAAACACTAGTAAAGGAGCAGGACAAAGAGAAAAGATGAATGCATGCATAAGATACATGCAGCAAAGACCAATAAAGTGTTCAGATTCCTTAGTTCAACTTCTACTAAGTAGGTATTACTTCACCAGAATTCTAGGTGCGTGTTCTTGGAGTTCCACTTAGATCCATATAGTTGATATATCCATCTAATTCCTCATATAAAAGACGGAGAAGAGAATTTCAGAAAATGACCTACTTTGGCTGATACCTTCCTCTTTTATTTAACTGTTAAGGAAGGTAGGCATTTTTAGGTTTGTATAGTTGTGTATAGCACAAGAAATTAAATATTTAGTTGAGAGATTCTTAGACAAGTCTAGGCATTGCTAGGCATTTCTTTCTACTAGTCTCCAAGTAGAAAGAAAGAATACTTTATTTTTAAAAATCAGAAGAAAATTAGTGACTTCATAAAAATGACAGAACTGCATTTAAGTGAGTAATGGAGCACATATCCCCCCCATATTTTTGAGTTTTGGTACCTTGCTTACTGCATTTTTCTGGTCCACTCTTCTGCTTTTAAACTCTATCTAGCTGGCCATGTGCAGCCTTTTATCTCATCTTAGATGGGTCTCCTACATGCACTTCTATTTGGGTCAGTCCCTTTTACCTTTAAATCAGTAAAAATTCTTCACTGGAAGTTAAGTTCTAAGGAATAAAACCTCACTCATCAACTCTCTTGTGTCCACCTTTTCACCTCCCACTCCATCCAGTGCAATAGTCAGTTTTGTAGGTACCTCTTGTTCTTCTTGTACCTGCAAGACACAATTTGTATTAGTGTGACTCAGCAGCAAACCAAAAACCTACTATTCTTGCCATCCTCCCCTTGACTATGAGCAGACCTGCCACCTCTTCACCCCCAGCTTTTAATACACTTAGCTGTATGTTTGAGCAGGAAGATGCTAGCTGTGGGCTAGGCTGTGAATTCCTTGATTTAGTTGTGCTGGAGAAATAATTAAGGGTCATGATAAGACTATAGGTTCTCAAGTAACACTCTTGGGTTTGGCTTTGGATCCTTTGTGAACTTGAGGAAACTACTGTAACTTCAGATCCCTAGCATATGCTAACCACAGTGAGAATGCATGGGAGGAAGGTCTTGGAGAACAAAATTCATGTACATTTGTAATTCAGAAGTTGTGAGATCCCTGCTTTTCTTCTCATCTGAATCAGGTATTTGATTAGTTGTGATGTCTTTGCTTACTTTTACTTTTCTGCTATCCCAAGAAGAAACTTCTTTCATCTGCAGATTGAGGATGTACATATAAGTAAAACTTCAAATGAGGGAACAGTAAAGCATTTCAGAGTGGAATGTGTAATTGTCTAGTTTGTTCTAATACAGCCATATCCGATCAGAATGGTTTTACTCATTTATATGATCAAGTGCTTGAACAGTGTTGGGCATACAGATGTTCTATACATACATTGCATGAAATTTCCACATGCAACATCCCAAGAGAAACTATAAGTGCATGGAATTTATGACTTAGAAATAGGAAGAAATATTTTTATTTCATTAATTCAATGCATTAAACATATTAGACTGAAGAATTATTTCAGCATGGGTAAACCACAGTTTGTTATATTTAAGCACTACTATCAGCTTTGAAGGATGGCATGATATGTGATTGTTATTAAAGCACAAGTGAGTGTGTGGATTTGTGCCTTATCAATGTGAATTCAGGTTATTTCAAAATAATAACAAATTTGATAACAGGCACTGCTTAGGCTGGAGTAAATGCTGTTACTGTGGTTCTTAATTTCTGAAGTGTGGATGAGATTTTTTTAAAAGTGCTGATACAGTTTAATTGTCTGAATTAAGCGTTCTACTATCCTCTTCCTTTTCAAAAGAAGATGTCTTGTTTTCTTTGGGTTTTTTATAGATGTTTTTGTTTGTTTGTCTGTTTTTGTTTGGTTTGGTTTTTTTGTTTTTGTTTTTTTTTTTTTTTTCTGAGGAGGGGAGAAAGGAGGAGTTGTGTCTCTATGTGCATGGGAGATGTTTGTTTTTTTTCCCCCAGAATAAGTGACTTTTTGAAAGAGTGTAGCAGGCTTCTGCTTTGTCTTGTTATTTTGACTACCAGACAGTTGTTTCCAGAACTAAAACGAAAGAGCTCAGGCAGGGCCAGGGCAATCAAAAACAGATTTCTGCTTTAGTGTGAGACAATTACACAATAGACTCCACTAGGGGCAGGATTCAGCTGCCTGACTGTGGGAATGTACTGCATCCCTTTGACATGCTATTTGGAACGGCTTTTTTGGGAACATCTATGTTGAAGGGGATTGTGGTTTTAAGGTGCTGAGTTAAGCATCTATTGTTTAGTTTGTTTATACAGTTGCCAGTCTCTTAAAAAACTAAGACACATTTTAAATGAATGTGTCTCTGAAGAATCTAGTACATTATGAAATTTGCTGCACTGGTCAGATCTAGAAACAGAAAATTTCTTACTTATTAATCCTCTTGCCTTCATAATTTCAGGTAATGAATAAGGAAGGAAGTAAAACAAATAGAGTGATATTGGCTTGACATAGTGGAAGCCTGCTAGTGCAGCTAGTGTTTTCTAAATAGAGAAGAAGAAAATTGAATAGCAGAGCAGTATATTTAGAAGATTATGAAGGTGCTAAAAATGAATAAGTGACAAAAGTTGTCTGACACTCTAAATTATTCAATTTTTTTCTAGAGCAGTATTTGTATTGTCATTACTCCCTTTTTGTTTTCAGCATCTACAAAGATTTAATCTGGAAATTTTATATTTTGTCTCTCAAGTCTTGTCATTCTAGGTCTCTCTTCTTGTGTGAATCCATATTTGCTCTCCTTACAAATAAAATGCAAATCATATCTTGCCAGAGCTAAACACTTATCTAAGTAAAATCACAATAAATATTCAAAGGTTAAAGCTGAGATTCACTTAAAGAAAACCACAGAATGTCACATTATTGTTTGGAGGTCTAAAACTTTATATAAAAATGTCGGAATTTCAGTTCATAGAAATATCCTTTTTCTGAATTAGCCTTTTTAGATGTTTTTGTAGCGGTCATTTCAGTTGATAGAAGATGGCAAGAAAAATTGAACAACAGATACTCAGGGTTTCTTTTCTTTATGGCGACATGTTGGATTTGGCAGGAGTTGAATGTGTGTGCGCGAAGATGAAGTCCCAGGGCTGTTGGAGAACGCCTCCAGCAGTGGCACCGTGGCGATCCCAGCCTGGCACAGGGAAGGTTTGCCGGCGGTGCCGATGGTGGCGGCGCAGCGGACGCGGGGCCGCAGCCTCTCCGCTGCTGGAGAGCGCCAGGGGAAGCGGAAGAGCTATTCCTAGCCTGGCAACGATGGCACCACGAGCTACGAGCAAGAGTGTTCCACTTCAATCAAGAATTCAAAAGCCTTTTCATGAACTCAATTAAGAACTTTTCTGACAGCGGGGACATACTAATTGTCTGTTGCAACCTCGAAGAAGGAAATCAAAGGAACTCTGTTGAAATTCAGGATTTGCAAGCAATCAACTTTTCTACCTGCCAACATCTGAAAGCTAAAAATAGAAAGTAGGGTGAAGGAAGGATTGCAGAATTGTTTCTAAGGAATTTCCAAGCTGAAGACTTCGGGATTTAACTAAGGAACATTAGTAAAAGAAAATAAGGAGAGAACACAGTGAAGCGTTTTGCTGCAAGTAATAGATGTATTTTTTTGGTGAAAATAAGATAAGGCTTAATTGTTTAAATTCTACGGTGATTCACATTATCTAGCATTTTTGACATTAGAACAGTGAGACTTCTTTCTTAAGGAGGGACAGTTGATTTTTTTTTCCATGAAAAGAAGCTATTTCTTCTGACTTTGAAAATTTTTCAGTAGTACAAATGATCACAGGAAAAGCATACACCTGACTGGCCGAGAAAATTATGTTGTTTTTTTTTTTTATAAGAAATTATTGCCACTTTTCATTCTGCATTTTGCATTTTTAATTTTCATTAAGTACTTATATAGAAGTCTTCATCTGTAAATCCTGTGCATCATAAAAATGAAAGTTAATTTTTTTTACTTTAAAAAATTTCAAATGTGCATACTGAGAATGGGAAAGATTTTATGTGAAGAAAAGATTTCATGCAATTTTTTGTAGACACTACAAAAAAGAAAATAGGGCAGTAGTTTTGGGTTTTTTTCAGAGATGAAATTACTGATGTAAGACTTTGAAACTTTCATTTGCTTGCGTTCAACAGTATCCTGTCAAGCTTAATATGGAATATCTTCTAGGGAATGTGATATTTTAATTGAGTAACTGATACCTAACTTAGGAATGATGCAGTACCAACAGCCTTTATTTTGTACATAGGGAAAAATGAAAAAGTGTATTTATGTCCTGTGAGGACAAGAAGTCATTTCTGACTTTGATAGTAATGGAACAAAACTTGTGACATCACCTACCTCTGATAAATATTTTTAAATAAATAGGCCTGAATTATTTGTGCACAGAAAGACTGAAGACTTGGCTTCAGAAGTCCCTGGCTGGCTGATGATCTGTTTTCTTTTGTTAAATTTTGGGAATTAGGAATATTCTGTAAATTTATTAGACTCCTGACACAGAGGCAGTATTAAAAAGGGGCACTTGGAAAACCATGGAGGCTGTTGGACCATTAAGCTCGACATTCACACTTGGCATTTGTAATACAGCATTTGGAAAAAGGATAAAGGAAGGACACAATTCTTTGGGCATTATATTTTTAAAGCTTGTTGAAAGGTCACAAAAGGTTCAGTTAAGAGCTACAATAATGTTTCAGATGCTGGAGAAACTACTTTGCAGTGGAGGATTTAGAGATTTCAGTCTCTTTAGTTTATCACACAGGAGATCAAAAGGTGACTTAATTATAAAGTGTAAACACTTTCATACATGCACAGTATTCACCACTAAAAGCTTTTTAATCTAGTGGTGAAAGGCAGCATAAGCACTGAGGGATGGGAGTTGAAGTGACTGTCCTTGGAAGCAGGGCATGCATTTTTAATGGTGACTGAGATCCACCTAGTAGGTGTTGATCTCTCAGTGTTCTCTGAACAAGACTTGCTTCTTATCTTCAAGTTAATGCATTACACTGCTTCAGATCCCATCAATACAGTGTTACACACTTCCTGAACTCCAGGACATAGATAATTTATTGGTTTTAGTTTTGTTTTTCTTATATTTTCAGGTTTTTTTAAATTTTGATTTTTAATTCCCCTAGAAGAGACAGAAGGGGCCATTTTTATTACATTAGCTAGAACTAAAGCTTTTGATGTCACCATGTTGCAAGAATCCTAATGAGCTCATATTGTATATCTTCCAAACTCCAGAACAGGTTTCCTAAGAGCACTAATAGATGTTTTATGGTCTAGTAAAGACAACTCACCTAAACTTAAGTCTTTAATATATTTAGTTGTAGATGATGATAATACTTCCAATATAATGGTTGCAACCACTCCACTATTTCTCAGCCATCAGTCACTCATCCTATCAATCATAACTCCCTGGTAATCAACTAGCTAATGACACAAAGCGTGTGAAGCCATGCTTCCACACTCTTCCAGGTTAAAGTAGTAATCCTTCCAGGCTCTTAACAGTGTAGTGATTTGGCTGAGGAATCCATATCAAATACCAAATAATCCCCCTGGTGACTAGATCTAACAAATTACATAAAATAGGTTACCTAGTAGATTTTTGGTTCAAACTTCTTATCTACAGGTATTATCATTTTAGTTTCTAACACTGCCTTCTTGTAGTCTTCCTCACATATATATTTTGATCTTCTAATGGCCTGTGACATAACTAAATTACAATGGCAGTGGCAGTGAGCACAGGCAGAAAATTTAGTACACACAAAAAATCTCATACATCTCAGTCCTCGTCACAGAAAAATAGATCCTGTCTGTCCTTCAGTGCATCATATCCTAAGTCACCTCTTCCTAAAGTGCTAGAAATGGCATTTCACATGGTGCAATTCTAGTAGGAAGCTTTTTGAACATACACATATTATTGGTCATACCAGGATATAATTTTGATAATCTTGGCAAATATTTAGAGAAAAAAAAGGTGAGAGTTGCTGCTACTCAGAGATACCTACTCCTTGTCTGTTTTCAGGTAGGAAAATTACTTTCTTTCATCAGCCAAGTCAGATTTGTTTGCCCCATCATTAAATATAACAATTTTTTCTGGCAAATTGTACCTAGCTTCCTGCTTTTTGTGAAGCTGGCACATATGAGGCCACATCAGTGACATGGTTGGATGATGTCAGTGTTCTGGGTGCAGCTCACCTCTTTGCTATCCTGGCAACAGACCAAAGTGTGGTGCAATGCACAGATGGCTTGGTAGGTGATTTTCTTTGAAATGTTGAAAAACTCTAAGGATTTTTGCTGTTGGCCAGCTCCAGGAATTTTCTTGAAGCCTCCAGATTTTTGCTTCTACTTCAGAAATGCGCTGTGGCTGTTCAGATTAGAGCTGACAGAAAGAAATTTTTAGTTGTTCCACTTGGGTGGAGGGAGCTGATAAGACATCATCATCCATTTTGAAGGATCTCACTCTGGATACCCATACAGCTTCCACTCTTCATCATTCTGTTCAGCTTTTAGAGAATATGGTACAATGTAGTGGATAAAAATGTCACTTGAGCGCTCTTGACTCACAGCTTTGGATTTTAAATTACATACCCCATGTAAAGGGAGGGAGTGACTTTTAAAATGTGGTGCAGAACAAGATTGCAAAACAGTGGTTGCATTCTGTGACTCTTCCATGTTGTTGTGAAAAATCTGTGAATTTGGCAGAAGGGCAACTCAGTGTCATCAAAATGACAAGAACTCTGCTTAGAGGCTGCTGGCTCAAGCAATAAGAAGGCCTGATGTAAAAGATTGATACTCTTTACATCTAGCTCCATCTGGAAATCCATTTTTAAGTTAAGAAAATACTGAGTTATGACAGGAACTAAATTTTTACAGTGTTTGGCTCTGCAAAGGGTTATCCAAGGGGAATGAAATACCTGTTCCTACTAGAGACTAAGTAGAAGACTGATGGTATGGTCAGATCCAAGTGCTCTGGAACAAATTCTTGGTCACTCAAAAATTTTCAGTGCTTTGTCCATGGACACAGTTACACTGGAGTATCAGATTTGTACTTGGAGCCTTCTGTGGGACTGAACCAAATTTTCTGAAGGTCTGAGCTTATGGCATGTGATGGCTCAGCAGCCTGTGGACCTCTGTGGTGATCTGAAACGATCAGGGAGCCTGAATCTCTGTGACTCTGCACTGTGTAGTGGGCTGTTGTGAGAGCCACTATGGAACAGCAGAAAAATACTAACCAAGGAAAATCTTTGGAGGAATGTCTCTCTGCCAAATTTATGGGTACTTCAGAGTGGCAGGCAGAATCATAAAAGTTTAGTAGACTTTGCGCAGTGTTTCCTGAGGGACACTCACTCCTGTTATTTAAGATATTATTGGTTTAAAATGAGCCTTAGGGGTTTTCTGCTATGACTTAAAGGGTAAATAGGTTGGCAGAAGCTTTTCCTCCCTTAAAATCATGCCTATGATGAGTATGACTCCTCAGGAGAGAGCTGCAGTAGGTCTGCTGGATGTGATGAGTGAGCACGTGGTTAGAGAAACATCCCTCTTGATGTTCTTCTGCTATGTCGTCCAAATGGCATTTATCCAACATGCGTTATTATAGAAATAAAATCCATATTTTGAAATATTAGCAGTACTGAACTGTGTGGAGTAGATTTTTTAATGGGAATGTCTTTTCATAAGTGTTTGGGCATAAATAGTTGGCTTGGGAATCAATCAAAATGTTGATAGATACAGGAAGGAAAAGGGAAGAAAACCAGAAATTGAATGTCATGTTTTTTTGTCAGTCTTGCTGTGGTAATTTAGATCAAAGAAAAAAATAGTTTACACTAATTTTTGACTTACACTTTCTACTTAACGACTTCATCAGGTGAGACAGTTTTGCAGAAAATTCTTTTGATGACACAGGTTTATTTCTTAGCTCGTACAGTCTCAGTGAGCATGAAGAAGCAAGGATGCTCATCACAAAACAGGTTCCATTTTTCTGCTGGGAATAATTTCAAACTCAAGACAATGTTCTTAAAATAGTTATGAGCAGTCATATTCTGGAGAAAAAGTAGGCATTAAAAATATGGAGAAAAATGCCATTGGTTTTCTTTCACAAATAGTATTCTTGAGGACATTGGTTGAGTTGTGTGGGGGACGAGCCCTCATTGCCACTGGTGAGTGCAACCCTGGGACAGATCAGCTGGGAGCTGGCAGTAAATAAAACAGGGATGGGTACGACTGGAGTGCTCGAACCCAAAGTTTAATAAAGTGAAATAACAGGTGTGCTGACAATCAATGTGCCACAAAAACACAAGCTGTACGCTGTAGGGAGCTACTCCAGAAGACCTCAAAAGGAGACAGACACAACCTTACATAATTAACTCAGGGCAGGGAACCAATGAACAAAGACAAACAGAAAAAATACCTAATATGGAATCAATCAGAGGGCAGGGTTCAGAACATAACCTTATAAGGAATAACTTAATTTACATAACTGTTCCCATCATTCTTTTCTTCTCACCCACCTGACTAGATATTATCTATCCTGGCCTCTCAAAGTACTGCTATCTGCAGTGTGGCTGTTTTCCAGCCCATCCTCCTCAGGATGGACCACCACAGACATTTAATTTAAAGAGAGAGTTCATTAAAATAAGAAATTAAAATAAATCATAAAGAGCCTTGACATTTTAAATTTTACCATGTGGTATTCTTAAAGCATAAAATAAACCAGTTAATGTTCTCCTTTTCTAATTTTCTAATTCACTAAGATGCCATATGCTTTTCATTTATGTTTACTTAGGCATCCAGAAGAATGAAGAGAATTAAGTAATGCTGGAGACAAGCTTAATCATTATCTTGTGTTCAAGCATTTTGATGGTATATTTAAAATAGATGTGTAAGCCTTTTTTGTTCCTTGTAATATGGAAATTATAAAGGAAGGTGAACAGGATGATAAATTAGAGATGCTCTCAGCAAGGCTGTTAAATTATTTTTAGGTAGAAGACATACTGTACACAGTGAGCCTCAGCTGAATATAATTAATTTGAAACATTATCACTGTTGCGCTTGCAGTCCTATTGTATTTTTTTTCAGTTCTGCATCTTGCTGGCTCCTATCACACCCCTCACTGTGAGATCTTTTCCTGTTTTGCACGTGTCCTGTTTGTTACCACCATATGGTAGTTAGAATTTCAGTAGCTTTGCTCTGTTTACAGACCACTGTGGATTGTCATATTTTTGCTACTCACCCTGTATTGCCATCTGATACCTATCATCTGTTTAACACATTGGATGCCAAAAATACTGAGATTTCTTTTTTCTTCCATATGCATGTATGAGAAATACTGTTTCAGAATGCTGTTTTGATAAGCATTGATCCTAAGTAATTTCCTGTTAATGCTGAACCAGGACCCATACCTCTCAACTTTCCAAACTTTTTACCAGGTGCCAGCTGACTGATGGGATCTATTCCAGCACTGAGGATTTTTTTTTTTACCACCTTATGTGCATTGTACTGTTTGCAGCAGATGAGAGGGTGTTTAAACATCTTTTCCCACTGTGTGACTGTAGCAAAACCAATATTGTCAGAGTATAGCAGGGTCTATTCTTACTCTGATTGCTAATTGCAATTTAGATAGGGTTGCATTAAGGAACTATTTTTTTTAATTGGTTTGGTTGGGTAAATGGGGCTTCTCTTTCACTTGCTTTCTCATGTATTGCTTCAATAATATGTCTACTGGTTACTAGTTCTGTATTCAGAACAAGAGAGCTAAATACTTGTACCTGTGTGTGTTTTTGCGTAGGTGCAAATCTCTGCCTCCCTTTTAAAAACTTTTCCTTAAGATTTTCATTAGTCTTTCATTAGTCTTTTCCCCTCATTCTGTGATTGTTTAATTGAGCTTTTCTACTGTAGCACCCTGCCTTCCCACCTCCATCCTCTTCTCCCTGCCTTGCTCCTTTCTTAATATTCTGAGTTTAATGGCTGATTGGTTGTGATATGATGACCATCCTTAGAGAAAAAAGTGCCTGCAGTAGCCTATTATGTGATTCAATAAATTAATTCAATAAATTGAAGAGAACACTATTTAATTCTCCTTCACGTCAGTCTGAAAACAGATTAGGTTTTGTCTGTTCACAAAAATTTGATTGTGGTGAAGTTTAGCTTAAATAAATGATATTTGTACTCCATAATAAAATGAAACTGATGTTTTTGAAGAGAAAATAAATCAAATCATTCTTTACTCATATATTTAATGTATTTTAAGAGACATTTGCTGGCAGAGCCACTTCACAAAATAGTATTTTACTGCAGAAATTTCCTATGGAGCTCAGAGGCTCCTACTTAAAGGATCACTCCGTGGCATTAAAGCATTGTTGTGTCACCACAAACTCATAGGTCAGCTCATCCAAGACAAGTTCTGTGGACTATTATACAACATGGAGAAGAGAGTGGAATGATGGATTAAATTCAGTAATATACTGGTAATCAGTAATATTTAAATAAATGAGGAAAATGAAGACATCACTTAGTCAGTTGCTAAGGAAAAAAATTAAGGGCATTTCCAGCAGTCTTTTTAGAAGTTTTTGTTAGAGTAGCTCAGTCTAACATAGTTCAGGGCTTGTTCTTTTAAATAAGAAACTGGGTATGAAAATTATTTGTATCTGCAAATGCAGTAACGTAAAAGGATATGCCGTGTCATGTCATAAATTGTACTGCCATGGCTGGGTGTCTCTGAGATCTTTGTTTTCTGCCATAAACCTACACTAAAACAGTTCTTCTGCTATGCTATATAAAGAAAACACAGAGAATGAAAACATTTCACTGAAATACAAAGGCAAATTAACATTATTAATTGCCTTTAGTATTTTTGTCTGTCTTCTCTTAATGTTAAAGTAAGCCCTGATTTCATAATTTAAGTAAGCCTTGCATAAAAAAAAAACTATTTAAAAAATCAAACTATATATATATATAAAATGGGCGAACAGTTCTTTGTTTCAGAAATAGCTGAGAAGAGACAAATCTTGAGATTGCCTCCCAGTTTAGTAGGGGTTAAATTGTAAGAGTGTTGTAAATTGAAGAGATTCTGGAAGATGCTCTCCTTGTTGGGGTCTTGATGCCTAAAGTGGCTACCTAGAACAGAGGCTGGACAGAGTTAAAGGAATAAATTAGGTGTTTATTGAAAGGCCTTCAAAGGACACACCTTGGGCAGCACAAGAGCCCGGCTGGGGCTCTGCCCAAGACTGACCCAGGATGGACCCAGGATGGATGACCGGTCACAAGTTTTCACACTTTTATAAGTTTTAGTACATTTACGTATTTGGGTCAATTGTCCAATTACAGCTTCAGGTTATGAAGTCTCATCCTCCCAGATTGCTCTCTTCAATTCACTATTGTTTACACTTCTTGAGCCTAAAGCTGCAAAGTTGTCCTTGGTTCTCAGGCTGGAAAAGATTGTTTTGTCGAACTACTCTGTGAAGAGAACTTGGTAACACTTTACATGAAGTTCAGAGTCACACAGTGAGGCAGTACAGAATCTGAAGAATTTGAAAGCTAAAAGTTAAAGCATCAGTCTGATAATGTGGGTCAACAGGAGAAAATTTCTCAGGCCTTTTTTACAATGGATCTTGTGGAGACTTAAGCTGACAAATTTTTGGGAACTGAAATTCAGTTTTAAAGCAATGTTTACGGAAAATCAAATTCAGTTTTAAAACAATCTTTGTAGAAAATAATGTTATTTTGATTTTGCTTTTTTTTTCCTAGTCTTTTTTTCTAGGAGATACATATTTCTGATAGAGTCACAAGTGCAAGAGATGCTCAAGCTCACACTTCTGCTGCAGTCAAATAATTTTCCTCAGTTTCTGATTCTGCTTTTTTTTTTTAATCCATAAACGTTAATGCAACTGTATGGAGTCAGATTTTCTTTCTTTCAGTCACATCTAACCCCACTGAGTTTCCTGGAGTGACTGACCATATGGTTGCATGGGTATTGCTGTCCCTCAGTCATTATGGCTCTTTTTTTCTGCAACAATATTACATGAATAATGGCAAATAAAATAATACAGCCATTTACCTCTGCATTTTTTTTGCATGAGTAATTTCAGGAGTCTTTAAAAAGCTGAGTATGCTTATAGGTCCTGTGTTTATTAGGCAGACAATGTTTGGCCTGAATGTGTGTTTTAATGCTGTAGTAAGAGTGGGACTGTAACATAGTGACATTTCTATAACTTTTTAGGTGTTGCATTTGGTAAAGTCCAGGCTGCTAACAGCTCTGTATCATCTCATGAAACTTTCTGAACTTTCTCACTTGGAATTGATGACAACTTCTCAGAGCAAACCAGCTGCTCTCCTGCTGCACTGTCTGTGTTAGGAGAGCTGAGTGGTGAAGAAATTAAGCACAGGAAAATGCAGCAGAGCTGTGATGATTACATGGGATAACTGATACTGGTGAGGCTGCCAGCAGAGGTAAGAGGTGTGTTAGAATGGCCAGACTGGTTAAGACCAAAGGAAGAGGCACTGACACACTGTGGGGTGTTGTCACCACCCATCTACTGGCTCCAGTCAAACTCTCACTTTGCCAATTGAGTTTGAGCAGAAGGCACTGATTCCTTCAGTACTAAATATATCTCAACATGTAAATGCTTTTTAATAGAAGACATGCACAGTTTCTTTCTGAATTCCTCAGCTATGCCTTTTTTAGTACTATTATGTGTTGTTTGCTTTGTTCTCTGGTTTCTCATTTTTACCTGAGAAAGGGTATAGGTCATTTGGGAGGAACTGTGGGAAGCTGGAATGTAAATTCCTTATTGTAGATATTGCATATTTTTGACTCACAGTTCTTCAGTTGTGTAAGGAAAAAGTCTGCTTGTGGGCTGTAGTTATTTTTAAAAACCACCAACAAATAGAAGTATATGAAAATAAAGTTTTCCAATAATCTGCATTAGTAAATCTTCCAGGAAGATGAAAAATTGCATTTTATACAAGTTATTTAATGAGCTCATTTATATGCTTGCAGAAAACCAGCCCTAAGTAAAATGTTAACTTGAAAATGACTGTTCCTGCTGGTGAAAAGGCACCAGATAAGAGCCCTGGGAATAAACTGCAGCCCACACCACTTTGCTGGTGTGTCTCTTCTCTGATGTGATGAGCAGGGACACTTTCTAGACAAGGTGTGGGACGTCTTTGCAACAGCCTGTACAGGCTTGTGAGGATGCTGCCAGGTAGTATGTGCTTGATAATAGACTATAGAAAGGAATTGGAATTAAGACAATTTATATATAGGGAGGAAGTATCTGCTACATGTGTACAACTTTCCAGTGGTGAAGGCCAAGTCTAAGTTCCTGTGTGAGGTCTGTAAGTGAAACCTTTGTCTTGCCCAAGTCTAAATTTTATCATGATTCTCACAATAAAATTTTTCGTGCTTTTGCTTCTCCTGGACTGGTGTCATGGACCTATAGGAAAATACTAAGGCATTAAAAATGCCTTGCCCCTCATAGACATGGGGAAAACTCTAAGTATATTGTCTGAGGGCTGGAAAGCAGAAAGTAAATAACTAGAATCATAACATGATGAAAAGAAATTTTAAAAATTATCTTCATGTGTTTCTGAATCGTGTTGGGAGGTTGGTATTACCATACTGCCTGTAAGCACTTGTCATGCACTAAAACCCTTGTGAGTGGAGGTTTTCACATGTGTAGAAACAAAGGTGATCTTTGTCACTGGGGCAGCCTGCACTGTAGGTGTTAGGCAAATAATAGACCAGTAAAAACAGACAGGAGAGTCTGTATTGTCTAGCCTGTTAAGTAAAAGTTTTAACATGCTTTTGACATATCTAATTTTTGTCCGGATCTTTGCAGGCATCAAGGTGAAGGAGAGCTTTAAGGAGGATAATGTGATAGCAGTGATGTTCCTATTACTCCCATGCTAGAGGCAACAAAGGGAAGTCCTCAAAGACCAGACTGGATGGGACTTTGAGCAGCCTGGTCCATGAAAGGTGTCCCAGCCCATGGCAGGGGGCTTGCAACTAGGTGATCTTTAAGGTCCCTTCCAACCCAAACCATTCTGTGATTCTTGCTTGAAAGTTTAACTTGAGCAGAAGCATCTCAGTCCTGAATGAGAAATCATAGGCAGGATGGAAATAGGCTGTCAAAGTCTTTGAAGGTGAAGATAAGCCATTTATGTTTTATGCAGTAGAAAAGCAGATTCATCGGAGGAATACAAAGAGAGAGGTAAAATAAATTAAATTATATTTGTTGCAGAACTGTGATTACACTATCAGACTGACAGGCTTGCACTGGCAGAAAAAGGAATTGAGGGATGAGCTGGTGATAGCTGAATGTTTAAGCTGGAAAGATATGAAATCAGCTAAACTTCAATGTGTTTTGTTCTGGTGGTTTTTTTTGAGGGTTTTTTTGGGGCTGGTTGGTTGGTTGGTTTTTTTTGGTTTGGGGAGTTTTTTGGGTGTGTGGTTTTCTGTTTGTTTTTTGTTTGGTTTGGTTTTAATTTGCAAAATTAGCCCCTTATACAACAGTTTAGGTGAAGGTCTAAGTAGGTCTGACTCCAGTGTTTAGCACAGTGGTTATTGGTCTCGAGTGCAAACAGAATGGAGAGGGTGTTAAGTTGTGCTGGAGATAGAAGGAAATTTCTGTTTCAATTTATGAAGTTTGGTGTACAGGTCACCCTTGACCGGAGTCAGTATCTATGCCAAACATTTCAGTTTGGAGAGGAGACAAATGTGAGGTAGAGGCAGACCTGTGAGTACAAGAACGGTGAGATTTGTGTTTGCACCAGTGAAACAGGGAGGAAGAAGAAGAGATCTTGGCATGTGGAGAAGGAAGGGCTGACGCCCAGCTGGATTAAGGTGATTGCTGGGGAGATGAAAAATGTCATGGATGGCAGGGGAACACCAAGTTGAGAGAAAATGGAGTTGGTCCATAGTTGTGTGTTGAGTGAACAGGGGAGAGTGAAGAAAGCTTCAGGCCAGGTAAAACTGAAATTTTGAGGAATATTTATTGTTTTTATTGTAGGATAGAGAACATACTATATGTCTATAATAACTATTTTGATATATTTATTTAAAAATGTGTAGGAGTGAGAGACAGGACCTACAGGAAATGTGATTAGGGCAAGGTCAAATGGGTGTTAAGTAAAGTCACAGAAAAGTGACAAGTTGGACAGTAGGAAACAGAAGCAGTCAGTATGTGCAGGAGAAAATATGGATATGAAAGCCACTAACTCTACCATTTGAATAATGGTAGAGTTTGATAAATGCTTGTATTTCTTTTACAGAAACATGACCCTTTTTTACCTCTAAAGATCAGTTGATTTATCGTATTGCTACCTGTTTCACACCTTACAGAAACTATGTCTTGCTTGCCTTTGGTTTTTAAAGCAGCAGTTCACACTAAATAAAAAATACAATATTAGCATTAATATAGAAATATTAACATCCAAAATCACAGAAGTCCAATATTTTGCAATACAAGTACATCCTGCAGTTATTTCATCTTTACAAAATAACCAAACCAAGTATTGCCCATGCTAAAAAAGCAGCACACCCCCAAACATTTAAAAATATCCTTGTCTTCAAATTAACATTGCTACATCAAGGGAGCTTGAAGAGTTAGATATGTTGTTACTATTCAATCTTAACTTGTCCTACCTGTACAGAGGGTATAGATTTTAAAAATGGATTTTTATGTCATGGGATGAATAATGAAGTAACCAGAAAATATATCAAGAGTTCTCCACTCAACTTTAGCTGTTTTTCTTGTCAACACATGCTAGATTCCCCATAAACCCCTCATTTCTCTTTATTCATACAAAACTATCCACAGCAAGTTGCTGAAATGGCCTGTCTGGACTTTGTTGTTTAAAGTATATTCCCAGAAGCTGGAATGAGTTGAGAGCTTTTCCCAGCTGAGGTGCTGGTGGGGCTGAGGCCGAAGCTCCCTCTGGAAGCACCTCCATGAGATGGTGCTGCAGGGCTGGCACACCAGCAAGGCATCTGCTGCCACTGAGGTAATTCCAGCTCTACAGAGCAGCTGAACAACGTTTTTCAGGTCACAGCTTCAATGTAGATGCTCAAGGATCACCAACAGGTTTTTAGCTCTAGCTGTTGCTTTCGTGGGCATACGCAGTATTGCTGTTTGCATTTTAAATTATTTATTTGTCGTAAAAAAAGAATGCCAAGAACAGAGCTTGCTAAACGCCTGCTTATCTTATGGAAAAACTTGTGTGAGCTCTGTGTGATGATGTGTTTGTGTGGTGTGGGTGAAGAGGACAAAATGCTGCATTTTGCTAAGCTTTTTTTCAGACGTGGTAGCTGCTGGTGGATAGTTACTTAAGGCTGTGTCACTTAGAAGGCGGCACTTTTTCTACTAACATGAACTCATGACAGGGCATAATATTTTTATAACATTACATCAGGTGTTTAATTTTGAGACTGAGCCATTTGAGTTGAACTAGGAGACTGAAAATACGATCTGCATTGCCACCTACTGGATTCGTAAGGAAGTACAAAATATAATTTCATTCCACATTTAAAGTAATTTAAAATGTAACTGCATGAAAGAGACACAAATCTTAATAAATTTTTTATATAATCTGTGCAGACAGAGCATAAATAGGCAAATGCGATATTTTGAAGCTTTCTACTCTTCAGGATATATATACAAATAATTTAGATAGGTATTTAAAACAGCAAAATATAATTTAATATGTGAATTTAAAGCAGCAAAAGAAGCAATAATATAGTCTATTAAAAATTACAGCCTTCAATTGTAATTTAAATAATTAAAACAATAAAATATATATATATATATCTTGGTCCAGGTGCAAAGAATCCAACAACATAAATGATAATTTCTCTGTGTTATGTAACACATTTTGAACAGTCTATGTTATAAATGGCCTCAGTGTTCATTGTTTGTTCTCCTAATTATATCAGTGAGCTGTCTGAAAAGTTTAAATTATGTAAGTTATTTATCACAAGTGTCTTCATTCAAGGCTTACAGTTTTTTGCTAAGTATATGAAGATGTGAGTAAAGCCTTGAAGAATTGCCTATCAGTAATTTTTTTACTAGTTTACACTGTAAAAAGTAAAAGTCTTACCATCAAATTAAAATAATGAATGTTCAAATGAAAATATGGTACATATACAGCACAGCTGAAGCAGGGGTTTTTGTGAAATACCTTTGAAAAAAAAGGGAGGAGGAAGCCATCATGTTTTCTTGGAGAAAATACAGCAGCAACCTAAACATATGTTGAGTTCTATGTACATGGTAAAAGTGAGCGGGTTAAGTCTTTCCCTGTAGGCATGCAAAGTGTGTGTTGGTTTTTGTGCTCGGTGGGTAGTGATGCTGACCCCCTTTGCAGCTGCAGCAAAGTCCCGAGGCTGATGTCCCTCTCCAAGCTGCTCAGTCTCTCCAGTATTTTAGCAACAGTGGAGTGTGGTTTAGTCACAGGAGATGTGATGGGCCCAAAGACTCTCCCATGGTGGGATTTTTTTGATCACTCATGTGTGCCATGCCTGTGGGTGTGAAATAGCAGCGCCCTCCCCAGACGCGTCCACTGGGGTGGATGCCGCTCTTTGTTCAGAGTCTGCACGGGTGAAGTGCTGCAGCAATGTCTCAGAGTAAGCTGATCCTGCACGTGCCCTTCACTCCTGTAGCAGAACCAGATAAATGTTTGGGTGCATGATGAAAAATCATATGGGTGTATGCATATATCCCTCTCACACAGTGGTCTGGTTGTCTTTCTGTTAGAGGGGATTGCATTGGTGTCTGCCTCAAGGCTCTGCCAAGCCATGTATCATACGCTCTTATTAGGTCTTTAGTTTAACCTTTAGGTGCTTGTCTACATTAAGGAATATTTAATAGTTTTAAATTTTCCTTTCTTCTGATGAAAATGTGCTCAATAGCCTGGAAGTTAAAGAACAAGTCAAAACCTACCAACTGTATTTTAGTTCTTGCTTAATACTTAAAACGCTTCTAATATATGGCAAAACTATTGAGGGGGATTTTCTGCCACCATTATAGAAGAGCCAGAGATACAGAAATCCAGCTTTTTCCTCAAAAAGGTCGTTAAAAAAAGAGCCAATTGAACCAGACCTGCTGTGAGCTGGGTAAGATTCTTTCTGCTCTGTGAAATGTGCAGTCGTTTTCTCCAGTTCCGTTCTCACTGTAGATAAAATGCCAGCATTTCCTCAGTAGTGCTGTGTGTGATATGCAAGATAAAAGTTTCAAAGCCTTGATAGTAAAACATGTCTTACATGGATTCAGAAATTAACAAATCTATAAACAAGTGATACTTATTTATAAAGAACTTTAATTTCATCTCATTTAAGTTTTGCCCAGTTTGTAGCATGTTCATCTATCTCTTGGTGCACACAGAAGGACAAAAACATAATTGTATTAATACTCTTCCTAAGCTTTGTTTGAGATAGAAATGTTCAAATGTAGATGGTATAATTGGAAAAGAACAGGAAGAAGGGCAGTGCTTGCTGTTATCTTCCCTTTCCATATTAGTGAACAGCCAGGGCTTTTGTTTTTACTCTAGTGGAGGAGAACTGAATTAAGTTTCCGTGGCTTCATTTTTTAATAGAATATTTGATGTAATAAGAAATTTACCTACACACCTCTCCATTATTTAATTGCATTCTTTAAGCTAGTTATTATAAAAATTCCTGAATGTCTTAAGTTGTTTTTGTGCATTATAAGTAAGAAGCTGTGTAAGATAAGTTAATTCATACGTGTAATCCAGTTATATGGCAAAAAGTATTAAGTTTCTCCAGTATTTTGCCTAATTCTTTGACCTACTTTTCTCATCGTACTAAATACTGCAAAGGTTTTTAAGCAGGTTAGTAAAAAATAAAACAAAACAAACCCTTTGCTGCTCCTGCCAAGCTTTTGATTTACATAAAGCGTTAAGTTTAATGTATCATGTTTGTAGTTGAGGAGAATAGATTATTCAGTTGCTTAGCTTTTGCTGTTGTTGCATTCTCACTAGAATGCACCCATGTGATGTTACTGGTTTTAGTGTGAGAGCTGGTTGAAATACAATTCACAAGCAATAATATTCCTGTCCAACTGAATTATGTGTGTTTTACCACAATTCCTGTGAGTTAAGTTGAATTATCATTTTTTAGGCTTGAATATCATGTTAAAGTAAAAATATCCACATAACCAAAAAAGTGTTTCATACAAATAACACAGATCATTTACATCTTAAAACTCCAGACAAGTTCTCCACACACACACAAGCCCACAGAAACATGGCATTGTGTCACTAAAAATACACTGGTTAAATGGTGTGAGTCAGTGCTAATTAAGGAAGTAGGTAGAGGTAGCTCAGAGCAGAGATAAAGGATATCACCAAGACCTCTATAGACAACACACCTACTGTTTCCATTTATTAAACTCAAGATTGCCTCTTTCTATTCATGATCTGTGTAGTTGCTCATGATTTTTAAACGTTATCCGTGGAGATGTAGATTTGAAGCAACATCTGGAAAAGCCTTACAGTTCTACATAGCATGTGGCAAAGACCAAGTTTTGCCCTTCTGGAATCTCCTCCTTAGGCTGGCTCAGGTCTTTTTGAGCTGTATTTAGGAGGTGAGTGTGTTGTGCAGCAGTATGCTTCTCCAGATGGTGGGCATAGGGTCAGGGTGTTTGTTGTTTGGGGCAGCTGGAGGAGAAGTGCTGCTTCTTTCAACACCAGTCTTCATCCTAGGAACCTGTGCACCTGCTAATGCTTCTGTATACTCCTACAGCTAAGCTGGGATATCTATAATGAGGGATAGCAAACTTTTAAGTATTCACTCATACTTAACAAGAGAAAACACAACAGATTGTTAAGATACAAATTTGAAATAAAAAGATGTTCTCATGTTCTTGTAAGGTCAGTGTCATCGCAGACCATGTTTTGAAATATCTGTTGCATGTGTTAGTAATCTAGATTTTGAAAGCACTGAAACTGGAGATTGATTTACATATTTTGATTACACCTGATGAATAAATTAAGTTGGTTAAAAAGATGCAGATTTGTTCACACAGTTATTTCTTTTATTCAGTACATGGTAGGCAGTTTTGTTCAGTATACGCATTTGGATCAATTTCTGGACAAGTGAAATGATTTGTTTGTAATCTTTGAGGTAAGCCTTCAAGAACAAAGATGTCTATTTTTTTTTTCCTTTAGATTGCCCTATACAGTCTTCTGTGTGCAGTGTGTATTTGATATGAGGTACATGTAGTATTGTGAACAGGCCCAGAATATTAGATGGAGTTGCAAACTGAAGAAATACAGAGTAGTAATCTTTCCTCCTATTCGTGCTATATAAACTTTTTTCTCATCTATGCAGGAGGTTGCATCAACAATTTGAAAGCTATAAAGAGCAAGTAAGAAAGATAGGGGAAGAAGCCCGCCGTTACCAGGGAGAGCACAAGGATGATGCTCCAACATGTGGAATCTGTCATAAAACAAAGTTTGCAGATGGTTGTGGCCATTTGTGCTCTTATTGCCGGACCAAGTTCTGTGCTCGGTGTGGAGGTCGTGTCTCTCTGCGATCAAACAATGTAAGTGTTCTGAATTATGCTCTTAAGGAAAAGCCTCCTGACATTGTCATGCTGCAGATTGTTCACTTTAAGTTTGGCATTTCATGCGTCATTTTACTTAAGTGTTTCGTTCATTGCTTCATTATGATGTGTGTATCATACACGTAAATCAATGTAAAATCATACAAGTAAAACAAATGTATCTAATGATTGCCAAGGTACTTGGGAATCACAGAGTTAATTAAAGCAAAAGAGTAATAGTGTCCAGTTCTATGGAGCGAAAGCTTGTAGAAAATATACTTGTTTTTCATAGAATAAAAAAAGAAACCCTTTTGCTCAGGTACAACTCCACATTAATAAATTCTTATTGAAGCCTTATTTAGTATTGCATTTTTATTTTCATTGAGCCTGTCATAAACATTTATAGATTGCTTTTACATGAAGTCAGTCAATTTTTTGGTTTAAAAAAACCAGAAAACAACCACTTTTCTTGGCAGAGGAAAAGTGTTATGCCAATTTATTTAAAATTTTTTTTAAAGAATAAAACTTCAGATTAGTCTGGATTAAGCATCCTACTTTCAGGTAAGTGAAATGAATGGTTCTCCCTCTGATTTGCATGAGTTAGCTGTAGCAGCTTTCCACAAAACCAAATATTATCCAAGAGTACCCTCTGGTCAGTCAGTCCCTTCCAAGCCTCTGACTACTCTCATACAGGAGCAGTAGGATCTAAATTTGGAATACTGTTATTCAGTGATTATTTTTGGCTGGTCATCAAGAACTATGGTGTGTTGTAAAACTTTATGAATTTTAAAATGTTTTAAAATTTAAAATATTTTATATAAGTTATATTATCTATGTATAATTTTATATAATATATAATTTATATAAAATAATTTTATATATTATTTAAAATAAAATGCTGTAAATTTTACGCATCTCTTTTTATTACGTGAACAGTTTTATTTTCTGACATGAGATGAGGCAACTTTCTTGTGTGGCTTTAAGATGCCAGGCTTTTGTAGGGTAAATTTATAGGTGCTCTTGGTATCAACACAAATTCACCTAAAAGTGAACACAGATTGTATAGCAGATAATCATGTTCACAAAGGAACAAGTTTGTGGCCTTTTCACTTTTTTTAAGATGGACATCAGCTGAATAGGCCTTCTGAAATTTCATGTAAAGCAAAAATGATTCCCCAAAAAGATGCATTTCATGGTTGTTTTAGAGATTTTCCATAGCCTCCGATGTACCTGTGAGTCTCAATTAAATTAAATTCACATGCTGAAGAGAACTATGTAGGTAAACTGAATGAAAATGTGCGTGTATTAATATTAGTAAAAATAGATGCATTTAGTAAAAATAGATGCATTGCATTGTGTCACCTGTAGATGGTGTCATCAGAGCAAGTCTCTGAAAATATAGTTTACTTTGATGTATTACATTATTCTATTAATGAGTGCATGTGATACAGCTTAACTTTATTCAGAAAAAAAAATGGAAATGTATTTTAACCATTTTTCACCCCCTATTTCAAGCCACAGAAATGGAAGAGTGTCATTTCATTTGTAACTTGCATTTTGTTTCTTATATTGTTTATGCTTCTGTGGGTCAGGGCACGAAAACATGTTTTCAACATATACAGTAATGTCATCTTTTTATTTAAAGCTCTTTTTTTCTTAATTTTGTGGTTTTGTCTCTTCGTAGAGAGTTATTGGAATTGCATTTCTTTGAAATCTGTCTAATAATACTTGCCTATTTTATTCTTTATCTCTTCTTTTTTTCTTTTCTCTTTTTATTCTGCTTCCTTGGATGCTTTCCCAAAGGAGGACAAAGTGGTTAGAATCCATGCTTTTTATAATTTATTGTTATAATGTTGTTAGTTAACTGGGATACATATTAATGTGAAAAACTGAACTGAAATTTCATAATCACCCACAGGGGAGGGGGGAAAACAGGAATCCTGACACCCAGGCCCTGCACGTCCCTTAGCTGAACATAGGCCTTGAAGACAGCTCAGCAAGGAAACCCAAGACTCTTGTCAAAGTTATGACAATAAAAGAAATTAAGGACCGAGAATTACTTATAGGCTAAAAAGTAGAGGAGCCAATAAAGTGTAATAAAATTTTATTTCATAAATATACATCTTTAGTTAACGGTTTTGACTTTTTGCATGCAAGGTCCTTCCATCAGCTTCAGGAAATCTAATTTAGTATTTAATTCTAATTTTACACTGTTTTACATGGTTTGCTGTGTTTCACCTCTAGCTGCAGCAGAAACTCAGGGAATTCTTGTAAAATCAGCTTTTTGATTGACGTTTGGAATAATACATATAGGCAAACAAACTGGACGTAAGTATTGTGAGCAAGGTGGAGAGAATCCTTTCTGAATGCGTAGTTATAATTTCAAAAATCTGCAGAACTGTTAGGATCAGGCGCAGGCATATTCCCCAGTGTTGCCTGTGCCTTGTCTCAGATAGGTGAGGGGAGTGCCCTGCTCCTCTCTGCACCCTGTGCATGCATCAGGTGTGGCAGTGCCTGAGCAGAGCAGTGCACGTGCATTCAAAACCTTTTCTGGGGCACTTCTGCAAAAGGTAGTACTCCAGATTTTTAATTGGGGTATTAAGTATGGCAATTGGGTAGCTTTTCTGGTACCTCAGCTGAAACAAGTGTAAATTATTTACAATCCAGTGTATCTTTTGATATGTTCTTTGTTGAGTTATGCTTGCAATATGGTGTTATGTGTTTTGCCCCATTTTAAATACTAGTACTCCTGTAACCTGAAATTTAGTTTTGTTTAAATTCCAAGAGAAAATTATTTCTATCACATTTGAGCATTGCAGTAGGTTTTTAATATGTTAGTATTAGAGCTACTCTGAAGATATATTCTGAAAACATATCTGACTTGTTTGGATTCTCCTAAATTCAATTAAATACATCCTTATAATTTGCACTTTTCTTAGTTTAGGTTTTTCTAAAGGTTTAGGTTAGTTTAGGTGTTGAACTCCAGTCTTCCACATGCCAAGAAAATGCCGTAATAGTAATGTGTGAAAATAAATTCTATATGGTGTGATAAAGCTGAGCTACTTCTCCTTAACAGCTGAAAAATTAACGATACTAACTAGTCCTGAATGTGTGAAAAACTTGGGGATCACTTCTTTAAAGTACCATTACTTTAGCAGTGCCTCTCTCTAAAAGTTAATGTAATATATAGAATAAGTTAATTTCAAAATATTAATACATACCTAAAAATAGCATGCTTTAGAACAATTGGTACAATTAAAATAGAGCAACATGAGAAAAATATTGTTTCTTAATTATTTTCAATGGCTCAACATTCCTGACTAATTACATATGGCAAGTTTCATATCAGTAAAAACTTTTAAAATGTATTTATCCCTTAGTGTCCACATGAATTTTTTACCACAATAAATTATATTGATACCAAACACATGCACCAAGTTTCTTCAAGTTAAGGGTGCATCGTTTGGCAAGGATGCTGAAGTGTGAATTACCAAAGTGTCAGCTCAGGAAAAGTCAAATGTTAACTTTGATTCAGGTGTTTCCTGTAGCGTTGGAGAATTAATGATCCCTCACCTGGGTATTGTTTCCCATTCATTACCCATCTTTTACAAATACAAATTGTGACAGGCACAAAGAAAGTCAATCAGAGGATGATCCAGAAAATAGAGAGCTGCTCATGTGAGAGGAGGCTTGGGGAGATTAAGGGGACAAGACCTAAAGCAATTATAGTTGATAACTGGAAGTATGGAATTGATCTGTGGAAATGCAGAAAATTTAAACATGAGAATAGAGGACAGTGAATACATGAGACCAAATATGTACGACTTGGTCCTAAACACTCCTGGCTTGAAAAAAGGTGTTTACAAGCATTAAAGCCTTGAGAATTTATTTCATGTGGCTTATTGGAAAGAAAAAGAGCTCAATAAAACTTTAAAGGCTAAATTTAATGAGGTTAGGAAAGGATTCATGTGATGTGGTTGCTTGTGGCTGTAGGGCAATGTACAAGGTCCCTAAGAGGTCCTTGCAGCTCTTGATTGTAGCTAAATATTTTAAAAATGTAATGCTTTGAAGCTTTTCTTGACCTTTTCAAGTAAGTGCCAAATATTTCTTAAGGATTTTTTCAAATATATATTGCAGGACTTAATATGTTCTCTCCTAATTTAAAATCATAAAGGACATCCCAAAACACCTTGTAGTGAGAGTTAGTAGGCATCCTAGGCTGATCAAGAAATGACTCCATTACACTTCCAAAATTATTTGGCAATAACTGGCATACTCTAGGGACTAATGAGTTACATGAATTTCAGTTATTGCTCTGAAATGTCAGTGCATACTCAAATATGTTTCTGAAGTTCTTTCATGTTTTTTGAGTATTGGTTAGCCCTTTGTACTTCTGACCTGAGTTTGCTCTCCTTTCATATAGTTGCAGGCAGACCACATTTAGTGGGTTTAATTCAATTTTATGTGAGATAAGGTTTCAGAAGGAAGTCAGGTAGGTTTCTTTTTTCTTTAAGAGAAAGCTGACATTTCTATTTTGGCAGAATATCCTAGGTGGCTTTAGTTCTTTATAGAGGGCCTACACTTCCATTTTGAATCTTTTTAGTTATGTTCTGTACACCAAGATTTTAATTGCCAAAATGGTAGTGGGTTTAAGTTACTTCCCTCTGTTCCATTCACTCTCTCTTGTGATGTGAAATATTTTGATTATATTTTGGTAATATTTTGGAAATATTTTAGGGCAGTGGAAAAGTCAGAAAAATGTCCAACTAGTAGTTGTCCATGGTTTGGTAAGGGGTGGGAAGGGCCCAACCTCAATGGACTGGCTGCCACTGCTTTCTCTGTTCTTCCCTGCCATGGTACCACAACCTTGTAAAGCAGAAAAATGACTGAAAATACAACTTTTTTTCTTTCCTCATTCCTGCGAAGCTTTTTCACAGTATTTGGTTAGGTAATGCAAAAATACGTATTGCCTTTGTGATAACCTGATCCGTGTTTCTTTCTCCTAATAGAAGAGGAGATACAGTATAGGATAAAAAAATGAATGAGCAAATGTAGTTTCTTTGGATCAAAATTCAGATATTTCGTGAGGTGCTGTGGGTGTATTGAACTAAGTGAAATATGTATGACATTGACAGAATTAGGTGGAAGATCCATGTTCCAGATTAAGCTATATAATTATCCATAGCAATCAGTCTACCATTGTAGAGGTTTCATTAGGATTACTATTTTTTATCAACTTTCAAATGAAAAAAATAAGGAGCAAGTGTTAAAAGTAAATGTTGTTACAATTTTCCTGTGCTTTGTAGAATAGACCAGTTTGCTTTCTCTTTTTTCTATTTCCATACGTAAAGGGCAACTGGTGGGAAATCCGGATGTAAAATACATTAGAAATATATGAGAATTTATGTCACTGAACTTAGTAGTATGTGGTTGCAGAAAATAATGCTGGTAATCAGTGCAGAAGAGAGTCCTATTTCTGATCTGGCTGTCACTGAGATTGTTTTCATTTTAGTATAATGTCAGTGATTTATACTTGGAAAGAAAGACATCTTTGAAACAGTTGCTTAATTGTGTGTCAGGCGGCTTTTTCAGGGAGTTTGTAATTTAGTTCCTTTAAATTATACTTAAAATTTGCTTACATAATGGCTTGCTAATTTAAGCCTTACCAACTTGACTACATATGCCATGCAATTCAGCTGTGTACCAAAGCTTTAACAGAGGTTGGTAATATTGTCAGAACAAAATGTCTGGATTGTCAGGATTTTTTTTTACATCTCTTGAACAGAACTCCTAGGTCAAATTGTCCATTAAAAGACTGTATGCTCTGACTAACACAGCTGTAGAACAAAACAGAAAAATCCAACAGAAGGATGTAAATTACATAGCAAATTGCAAATTGATAGCTGATACATTTTCTCTCTGTAGCATTCAACGTAATTTGTTTCCAAAAGATATGGGGTTTGTATGCATCATGAAAGAAGCACTGCTTTTCAGTAATGACTCCCTAGAACTGCTGCTTCTAGCAGGGAAAAAAAAACCAAACAAAGGCCAGCAAGAAATTGAGGAATTCTATTTCAAGTAAGGGGGGAGGGATCATTGTCCTCTGCTTGTGGGAAGTTAATTTGCTTTCAAACAAATACAAGAGTATAAAATTTCTAGGGAAATCCTTAAAATTAGCTTGCTCTTCAAGTTTGCTGAGTATATGTATGTATAAGCATATATTGTACAGATTTTTCGTAAGCGAATGTACATGCATACCATATATGTGCATCCTACTACAATGCCTAATACAGGAAGTACAGGGCAACCCAGTTGTTTGACCTTTGAAATATGTTAATGATTCAAGATATTTAAATCACCTGAGGAGTTATTATTTATGTGCCCATTTCTCTGGACAGAAAGAGATGTTATGCTATAGCAGTCACAGAATCTCTGAAGGACTGAGGTTGGTGAGGTCGTCTGATCCAATGCCTCCATACTAAGGGAACTTGCTCCTTCCAGCTTGGCATATTGATGTGTCTTTTGCCTTGCAGAGTGAACAGTGGAAAACTCAAAGATATTTCATGTCATTTTTGTTACTTGCTTGCTTATTGTAACTATAAACATTATAGGCTTACACAAAATCTCCTTAAGTTCTGTTAGGGAATAATTCTGTGATTTACAGCTTTGGACAAATGAATTTCAGAATTTTACAGAATCCTTTAGAGAGAACACTAACACTATGATGATTTTTTTCAGCATTCAGAGAGAAAGAAACACCAAAGCTGCCAAATCAATGTTGAGCTTTTCATTTCTTTCAATGTAGTATTTTATAATTTTAACACTCATGATCTCATATTCTGTTTGGTCCAATTTAGTTGATGATAGAAAGCCGAGGAGCAGGAGCAGGAGAGCCTTCCAGTGGTTCTCCCAAAAATATTGTGTATCCTGCTGGCTCAGTTGCTACCTGAGGTGTGGGAGGTCAATGTGATAAAAGCTCCATTGTGATAAAAGCTGCTTTTCCAGATGGGATACAGTGCTGTCAGTATTGAAGAGGAACATCTTCCTAACTGACTTGGGTCAGCTTCACTACAAAGACAGAATACAAAATATTGAAATTATTTTTCTTTTTGTGTTTTTGTCCAGAAGTATACTTTGAGTTAGTATTTACATCTTGGCTGAAATTATTTTATTGCACTTTTCTAATAAGTACTGGTTTCAGAAAATGCAACAATATAGAAATATTTTTATTCCCCTCTTGTCAAATATGATTCATCTATGACCTAAATATCTGTAAGTAAGGAGATGAGATTTCAAAGTCTTGTGTAAAGGAAGATAATTTCAGTTAATTAGTTTCAACTGCAGATATATTTTAAAACCACAAGTAAATAAAGCAAGTTATAGCAATTGAAATCTGAGATTTTTTTAATGCGGTGCACCTTAAGAAGAAGGAGGATAATGAAAGAAAATACTAGTGCTGTAACACAAAGTAATGAAAAAGCTATATGTGTTCATACACCTTAATATAATCAATATGATCCTGTAGACTGTAACTTTACAGTAGATTTTGATCCTTATCTATCCAGTGAATAGTGTTGAAAATGAACAAGTATGACCTTATAGATTTAATATGATAATGTATGCATATCTGGTGTAAGGTAAAAGGAAAAAATGAACAGTTTAAACCAGCCACAATTCTGATCATCTCTGACTAGTCAGAATATGTGTACAATTTTATAAAATCAGGAGGAAAAAAATATAAATAAATTAAAAATTGCTAAAATTGTATCTTTATATGCATGAAATAAAATCTTCTTTCTACATCTTGCTGCTTATAGTTATTAATTCTGATTGGTTGGAAATGCATTAATAGTATTTGATCACCTTTTGCTTGCAATTGTGCCATCAATAATGTAGATAGCTGTAATAATAATGATACATAAAATTAAAATCCTAATTTTGAATGGAGCATTTCTTCTTTAATGAAGGCTTTATTTCTAAGAGGAACCTTTTATTCTTATGAAAAAATCATTATTGCTGAATCATTATTAATATTCTCATAAATACTAAGTCTGATAAATATTTAAGGATTGCACAGTAAATATTTCAGGTTTATGTATTTTTTCAGATTTTGGGAATATGATTGATTAGCTACAGGTAGGATGTCTGTTTAGCTTGGTCTGTGTAGATGATAATTTTCAAAGCATAATCACTCCGGAAATCTGTTTTTGAGTCCTCCAGTTGTTCTTTACTTCAATGTGTTTCCAGTAGTGTTACAATCAGTAGAAACCAAACTCAGCCTTAAATCCCTGCCAAACCTGTAGATAGCCAGGTGCAGTTTCAGCTGTGAGGTCGCTCTATTTGGAACTGTTCTTGCATCCAGGATCATGTCCCTTATTTCAAACTATCCTTTCAGTGTATTATGCACATTTAATTGTGTTAATTTTCCACAATGTGCTATTTTTTCAAGTCCTTTAATTCATTATATGGATTGCTTTGAATTTATTGTTACCTCTTGCTAACAAGTCAAATCCAATCTCCCTACTATTACTATTGGACTATTGCCTTTATGGTGTCTTAAAATCCAAAACTACACTGGCATTTTCATTGCCACATCAAATTTGCAGTTATTCATTCTGAATTCAGTTTTCCCTATTGCATTTCAAATTAAACAAAAATTTTTCTTTGCAAGGTATTGTGTATTTACTATATTTCTGTAATCTTCATTTCTGTAGTGGAATAATTTGTTACTTGTTGGCACTGAATGAATCATAGAAGAGATTAGAGATCTCTTTGTACCACATATAATAAATATATTACTTTTTTTTGCTATGGAATACAGAACTAATAAGCAGTTACCCTATCTTAATAAAGAAGATAAAAAAATGTATCTAAATTTTCTCAAATATTTAAATTTTAAGAATGTGATTTACTATAATATTTAGCTGCCTTAGTAGTACTACAAACTATGTTTTTTCAGCTTATAAAGAAATCAATCATCTTGGTGATGAAATTAGTGACTAATCCAGAGACTGTGACTGGTGTAGGTGAATTTGATTTGTACATGCCTAGTTTCTCTGCATGTATTTATTATATCAACATTTTAGGGAATAAGTTCATTTCATTGGGTAGATTTACAGCTCTTTGAAACTGGTGGTCTGCAATGTTAGTGGAGGACAGTGGGGAACCCTGGGGAGTCCATCTGCATGAGAGTGGGGTGAGTCAGGATATAACACACTTTTCCAATGTGCTTCTGTATGGCAGGTCTGACCACTGGAAATGAATTTGTAGTGTGCAGTGCTGAGAAGATAGAAATTAAATAAAAATGCCATTGCTGTTGCCTGTCATAAAATGTGTGTACTTGTGTCGAATCAGACAGTTGATATACTCACCCAGCATTTGTGAGAGGTGGCTTATCAGTGAAAGAGGCGTCTGTCAGACAGGACCCTGAATGTCATAATTTTGAGCTATTTTTTGAATGCTTCAGCTAAATGCATCCAAAACTAACACATCTATTTCTGGATGGAGAGTCCCATAACAATGTGCCATTTATTGGCAAACCAAGAGAGGTGGGTTTGTCTTTTGTCATTTGCAGTTGAAATTTTGGTGCAAAAAAAAATCTGTAAGTGTAGAAAAATATTATCTGAAGCCCTCCTTACTGTGGAGGGCTGAATAGAAGGGATCACTTTACAGAGACAAACCAGGCAGGCAAATATTTCACACCATCTAAACTTTAATCTAGTTCACCCAGAAAAAAGAAGCCTTGATATCTCTTCCAGTTGATACTCCAATGAAAGCTTCGTTTTAGAGACTTTTTTTTTTTTGTTTTTGTCTCTCCCGCAAAGGCATTGAGGGAGAACAGAGTAGCAATCGTGCAGATGTCCAGGGATGTGTTTAGGCTCAGGAGACTTGAAGAAGTGTTTTCTTCTGTGGGATGCCTGAGGGGATATGGTGCACCAGCAGAGCTGACTGCTGATGTGCAAGCAGGGCTCAGTCAGAGCTAGAAGTCCTGTGGCTGCACCTGGTGGGGCTTGTTTTTATCTGAGCAATGCACCTTCAGTTTTTCCAGCAGTGATCTGTTTCCTAGATGTACTTGGGTGTATTTTATTGCTAGAAGACAGTCAATCCAGCATCATGTCCCTTATTTCAAACTGTTCCCAGCTGTGGTAACTGTGAAAAGTCTTGTAAAAGGATCCCATAAAAAGGAAGATGTCTTCTAATCATGCATCATTCTTCCCTAAAAAGCTTGAGCTTTTGGCAACACTAACTGAATCCCCTTGTTCAGCCTCTGAATACACTTGTTCCATGTGATCACACAAAAACCAGCTGTCAGTTTACAGGCATGTGAGAGTGCACTCATTTAATCTCAGGCTGATTTGACAGCCCAGTGTGTGCCCCTTAAGCCCAATGAATTCTTTACTTGATCATTTTATTTTTGGAATTTGTGTCTTTCAGTTTCAATCATTGTAGTCCTCATTCATGTAAGATTCCTCTATGTGATGGGATTTTTAATGTGATATCTGGGGGCTAGGACTAAGTATGAGTCCTAATATTTAAAATGTTCATAGCTATGTACACTGTTGAGGCAAAAATGTTTGGTTTTAGTAGTTATAAAATAACATAGGAATGCTAACTAGAACTAAATTTAGTAAACTGAATTCCTGGGCTATTCTGGCACCACAAAACCAGGGGTATTTTAGCCAGAAAGAGATCTTACTGCAAAGAGAGATTTGGTAAGATTTTTGACCTATTATGCATTATGAGAAATCAACAAGTAGCTGAAAAAATTTCAAGAGAACAAGGAAATTATGAGGGCTAAATGTAGGCTGTGCTGTCTTGCTGTTTCTCTTTTTATCATAAATAGCCTTAATCCTCATCCAGGATTAAAATTCGGTGTATTTTTAGCCATGTAATGTCCTAGATAAAAGGTACTTCTATGTTTTTATATATTTTGCCTTATGGAGCATTTTTTAATTTTACTTAAGGGATGGATAATTTCTGTCTATACATCTTCAGTGCTGCAGTTAGAGAGGATGTAGGATAGTTTGTCATACACATACCTAAGGTAAATGGTTTTATTAAGCATAATTGAAGATAGAAGTGTATATTTCAAGCAAGGAAATCTATAGACAAAGTTTCTGTAATATTTTGTGAGTTTCTTCAAATTCCTTTAATATAAGGACCCATCTTCAAATCAGCCTTCCTACAGAGATAAATTAAATCTCTCTCCAAAATTGTGATTATAAAATGATATAAAGTATCTGTTACCAGTTGTTTAATGACTGGTCAGAGATTAAATGAAAATCTGGACAAAATGTAATCTGAATTTTTGTAAAGACCAGATAAACGCAATAATTTTTTTAATCCAGATTGAGGTTTTTGAAAAGCTGTATGTTATTTAGGCTGAAGTTTAATCATGTACTGTGCAGTTTCAGTATTCCAGCTAAAACACCTGTCAAATAACTTACATGCAACAGGTTTATGGAATCTTTGGAGTTAAATGTTAATTTCTCAATAATCTATTGTATTTGTTATTATCTTGTTCATAAAAAACAGGCTCCCATAGCAAAACACTTTGTAGTAGTGAGTTTTGGGACAGTTGTTTGGGATATTTCATTCTGAAAAGTTGAGTATTACTGAGAAATGCAGATTAATCATAGAGATGAGCAGATGTTGCTAGGGCTCTCTGGAAATAGATGAGCATGGGAATGATGGTTGTATTGTCATGACTGGAAGAAATTTTTGTGTGTTGTTAGGATTTTAATACTGGTAGTGTAACTTTTTCTCTGCAACATATGGTAAGTGGTCAAAGCTCATACCTTTGCTGTGTATGCATCAGCAAAGTTACTTTTTTCTTCCCTGACCAAATATCTTCTACAAACAGAGAGAGGGCAGTTGAAAGTTCATCAGTGAACTGCTCTTAAGGCCTTTGTCAGCCTGGCAGCTTTACCCCTCAGGATTATTTGGATCAGTCCTTTTAGCTGTAAAGAGGCCTGCTTTTCTAGACTATTTCAGGGACTCATTTTACTGCCTTTGTGGATGGGTCAAGAGACTACAGAGACAGCTGAAAGTTTAATGCAGCAGGAAAAGCAACAAAGGAATTAAACTAAGGAAGATTTAATCTGCTTTTTGTTTTTGTTTGGGTTTTTTTGCCCCCTAAGCTTTCAGTGTAGATATAAACATACTCTTGTGGGTGTCCTGTGTTGCAGGTTATATCCCTTCCCTCCATACCCCTGATGTTTTCCTAATCAACCAGTGAGTGTTTAGGAGAGCCTGTTGCTGATGTTAGAGGAGCTTACCTCCTGGTCTTTTGTGTAGACTATTAAAGAGGAGACTGGTGAGGTGTCCAAAGGAGATTAAGTCAATGCATTTTCCTGCCAGACTGAGTAGGAACCAGTTCCAGATGAGTACCCCTCATATTATGAGAACCCAGCTCATTATATGTGAGCTGGGTTTATGCTTTCATAATACTTATGGGGGGAGATCAGTGTGCCCCAGAGTGCTTCAGCATGCTCTGAACTAGACTGAATCAGCTCTGCATCCTTCTCAGCTGTGGCTCCTGTTTAGCCAGAGAGAGCCCCAAGTCACCAAGTGCCCTATAAGGTACTGCAGAGTTTTTCTGTAGCTCCCAGCAGCTGCCCCAGTCAGGCTGGCTCTCAGGTAATACCCACGTTGTACCTTACAGCTCATATTTTGAAAGTGTTAGGGCATTGAAGGTAGGAATGAGGACCAGTGTTGAGGCAGTTGAATCCTACAACAGTTTTTCATCAGTTACAGTAGGAAATTGTACAGCAGCAACAGTCTGTAGACACATCCAGAAACCTATTTTTAGTCTTGTCTCTAATGAAACTCACTCTGAATCTTCTGTGCAAACCTACGTGTTTTCTCCTCTACAGGCAACCTGAAAATTCATGCACCAGCTGGTTCTTTTTTAACCTTTTGTCTCTTATATGAATTGTCCTCCTTAAAAGAGGATATATGGTCTTATGCAGTCTGTGATAGGTGGAAAGTTGTGAATATATTCCACTGTAGAGAGTTCAATTTGGCTTTTTCCCCCTACTTTACAGACAGTCACTGACAAGCAAATGTTGTATATTACCAAAAATTGTACTAAACCACACTTAGATTTTCAGTATTTTATTTAGGATATGCTTATTCATGTTGGTAAATTTTTTTCCATTTTTTGAGTATAATTCATAGGCCTGTGAAGACCAAAATCTTTTTTTTTAACTGTCTGGCCATTCAATGAGAAGTCATAAAATCTTGTTGAAAATTTGCTATGCACACCTTTCAGATAATGAGAATGGTAGAGTTCAGCTCAGTACTCAGCTTCAGAAAGATCAAGTCGGCTAAGGGAATAAAAAGCCTTAATCAAGAATAGAATGTTTTAGCCTTCTTGAGGGTAAGATGGTGATTGGAGAAAAACCAAGTTGGTGTAGTTGTCTTAGGAGAAACTGCTTCTTTTTGTAAAAAGAAGATGACAGGCAGCTAATTGGATACAAAAGGCGGGTGCAGTTAGCCATGCAGCCAAGTCAAGGAGCAAGCCCAATGCTTCAAGCCATACAAGTTTCAGGCAGGTTTGGCAGGCAATCATGCTAACCTAGTGTGTGTTTCTCAGAAACTGTGCTCCTGTTGTAATGCTAGAGAGATATGTACACCTTCAAAAGTTGCTGCAGCAAAAGCTTTATGGAGTCTCAACATCTGTTGCGTGCTGCTAGGTTCAGTTCTCTCCAGACTACGTGCTCGAATTTCCAAGTTATCCATTGAAAAGAGAGTTGAAAGCTTGACAAATGTGGCCCTCTATTAGTAAGGCCCACTGATAAGTAGAAATCAATGCTTTAGTGACTGTAATTGCATAGAAAATAACTTGAGTTTTAAGTCTCTTGATATGGAAGTTCATGACTAAGTTAAATTTGATTAAGAAGACTGTTAAATCTATCTGAGCTGCTGCTGAAATGCATCCAGATTTTTTTCTCTCATTTTAACTCTGAGGATAAACTTAGGATTCCAAGGACTGTAGATGGGCTTTCAGTCATTTGTAAAAAACTGTTAAGCAGTTTGTTTCACAAAAAAAGATTTACACATTTTTTCATTTGTAAGTTTTTTTAGAGAGGCTTCTGTGTTGGATTGACCTTGTCTGGCTGCTAGAGGCTCCAACAGAACAAGGGGAGAAAATAAGATGGAAAAGCTGATGGGCTGACGTAGAAACAGGGAGCTGAGCTGGTTCACCAACTACCACCATGGGTAAAACAGACTCAACTTGGGGATGGTTAATTTAATTTACTGCCAGCTAAAATAGAGTGTGATTGTGAGAAGCAAAGACAAAACCTAAAATACCCATCTGCTCCTCCTTTTTCCAGTCTCTTTACTACTCCACTGCCCACTCCTCTGCCTTGTCCAGTCACGTGGCACAGGGCATCAGGCATGGGCTGGGACCAGCCCATAATAGTTCTCCTCTGTTGCTCCCTCCTCCTCCAGCTGTGGCCCACAGCATCCTCTGTGGGCCACAGTCTTTCAGGACAAATACCTGCTCCCATGTGGTTTCTCCGGGGGCTGCAGCTTCCGTCAGGAAAACCTTCCCCAGCATGGTCTTGTCTGCAGGACGTAGGGTAATCCCTGCTCAGGGGACTGCAGTTCTTCCTCCCCTTGGCATCCCCTCTTCCTTCCCTCACCTTGGGGCTGGCAAGGCCCATTTCTTGTTGTAGCTCTGCATATCATGGCATCAGCTTGCCATGTTCTACTTGATCACTTCCTCTTCTTTGGCCATAAGTACCTGCAGTTACTGCTGTCTTCTGTGAGCTCACTGGGTTTAATCCTTGGATTTGATGCATGAAACAATAGCTTGTTTTCAGGGCAAATGATGCAGATTTTTAAAACATTACTTTGGAAGACTTCCCTGTTTTCTTAATTTTCTGTCCTTTATGCAGTCAGTGGCACATGGGTTGCAATTATCCTTATTCACTTCTTTCATTTCTCATTTTTTTTTCTCAACTTCTGTTAATTTTTCTAATTACAATTAAATTTTGAAACCATATCAATTTGGTAATTTTTGAGGCAGTGTTACAGGCTTTATTTCCATTATAATGTAATTTATAATTAAATATTTAATAGATAATAATGCTGCACTTAGCATTCCACTGTTACATTATACATTGTGTAATGGGTTAGAATCATACAAAAGCAACTTTGTACGCACCATGTGGATGAAAACAAGTTAAAGGATGATCACAGAGCTAACGGTAAACTCACATCAACATAACATGACTGTCTGTTTATTTTAGCTCCAGAAAGATCACATTTGGGGTTTAACTATTCTAACATTTGCTTTTAAAAGCAAATTTGCCACCCTTTCAGAAGTGCTAAATTATGGCTAGAAGAGCTTTCTGATGTACAACACCTTATATTAATTGTAAGTTGGCTCTGTTCTCAAAACTCATCTGACACAAGGTACTCTGTGCCCTTTCAGTTGGTTAAGGCCTTGGGTTTGTTTGGAAGGAATCTGCATTTTTAGTGTTTTCTTAAATGATTATTGTGAAATACAATCTCTATTTTTTGCCATATCTATGTTATAAATGTAGCTACCACAGTGTTTCTTGGCTAAGAAAATCACCTTTTCCTCATTGCTTCTATTTTGGTTTTATTTTTCTGTCCTTTTAAGTATATAGTCTCTCCAGCATATATTTTAACAGTAATTACTATTTCCTAGCAGTTTATCTTGCTGATAAACTCAATCTTTTGAGTTTATTTAAATATATGTCTCAATCTTTTTTCCTTCTTATTTCTGATGGTTTTCTGGATGGCTGACTTTAGCTGCTCAGTAATTTCCTTTTTCAATTTAAATGTCACATATTATTGTATTAAATGAGTGCAAAGAATTTAGATTCCCACACTTTAAACAGCAAGAAAAGAGAACATTGCTCAAGATTAATGTGGTATACAGCGATTCTTAGGCTTCTGTGCAATAAACATTTTGGGAAGTCTAAGTTTAGCAAATACCATAAACATTTCACAGAGAAAAGCTGCTTGTGCTTGCACAGCAAGTGACATGGCATAGTCTCAGCAACCCTTTCAGACAAAATGCTTGGATGTAATTATATAGTAGAGAGGGAGAGAAATAAAAATATGTTGATTTAGAAATTGAAGAGTCACTTGTGCTTTAATTTGAAGGACAGCCATTAAAATCACACAGAGGACTTGGTACTACAGTATGGCTTAGGCAGAGCATGACATTCAGTGCAGATCTTAAACCTTTCAGTTATGTCAAAGTCTGCAAGCAGCAAAGTCTTACAAGGGAAGCAATACTGTCATCACTTGTGCTTAGCATAGAAAAATAGAGGCGTCTTCTAGTGGTAGAATGTTAAACTTCAGAATAGGTTGTTTCTTTAAAATAAGCAGGGAGGAAAAAGTGAAGGATTTGCAAATAAAAGACTGCAGTGCCACATGATTTTACAAAAGCTGCTGGATGTGCTTTGTTTGCATTTAGAGCTTTAGTGTTTCACAACCAATCTGGGGCTATTTTCTGCAGTGCACTGAGCCCTGGTCAGCTCCTTTGTAAGGTGTTTGTCATAGTGCACGTGTGTGTGGGCTTGGTAATGCCTTATGCTAGTTATGCCTGAAGAGACGTAAAGCTCACCTAAAAGCACTTCTCTTAAAAGAAAGACAACCCTGAATCCCCAAATGCCTTCTTTCTTTTCTGAAGAAAAAAAACTAAACCCAAAGGAAAAAACCTTAAACCAAGAAAAGGAAGTAGAGTTTCCTCTGAAGTAAGTTTTATTTGTCCATGTGACATCTCTGTTCCAAATGCACTTCTGCACTGTGACAACAAAACAATCCAATTTTGTTGCTTTTTCAGCCCGCTAGTTTCCTCATAATCTCTGATATTTGTCCTGCTTTCTCCCTAACGTCCATCTCTCATTTTTTTTCCTCAACTTGTTGCCTCTCTCTCTTTTCTTGTCACCCTACTTTGAACCTTTTTATCTCTTCATCCAGTCCTCTTGGACATTTGTTCTTCTTGGCCACCTCATCTCACAAGTCTTCCCTTCTTCCCTGTATTCTTTTGTCTAAAGAACTGAAGTGGTTAAAGGAAAGTTATTAAAGACAACAGGGCCAGAAGAGCCTGACCCCCAGTAAAGCAGTCGTATTTAAGCTGGGATAAACCGCTGGTTTTAGTATAATCACCTAAAACTTACAGAGACAACCAGAATAAAACTAACCTTATAAATATGTAGTCTACTGACCTGATTCCAGTGTAAAGTTAAAATTAATTATAAACTAGAGAGAAATACAGAGGAATCATTAAACTCTGATTCTAGAAAGAATAGATTCTACTGAAATAATATATTCTTGAAAACCTCTCCCTGTGACTGCAGATGAGGCTGGAATTGTCTGATTTTTTTCTATTATGTCTGTTTTGGATTTAAATAACTAAAGTTGATTTGTTTGGCTGAGATCATTCTGCTGGCAGTGTTGCATAATCTGAATTAAAAAAGCTCAAAGATGGAGTCACAAGAACATGCAAGGATCAAATCAAGACTGAGAGGAGCAGTAACTGAGCTTGGAATGTTTATCACACATCTTGGTGAAAATGATCTTTGCAGTTCACAAAATGGGCAGAGTCTTTGAACCCAGCAGAAGGCTGATGTATCTGAAAGTTATTTTTTGATATACAATGTGATCAGAGGTACTCCTGCTTCCTGCAGACTCCATGTTTGTGTTTAGTGCTCAGCTACATCAAATATGGCAAATATTGAGCAAACATCAGTATGCAGGAGAGGTCATCCAAGTCCTGGCAACAGCAGATGGACCTCACCAGCTCTGGAAGCTGTTTCTAAGGCAAAGCTACCTTCTACCAAGCAGGGAATAAGAAAGTTCTTTAAGTTGCTGACATGATTCTCTTCCTTTTATATAAGGGATCTAACTGGCCATTAAATTTAACTCCTGACACACACAGAAACCTGCAACACAGAAACCCCTTACCTGATGAAAAAGATTGCTTGCTTCTGTTGAACAGGCATGTGAGCACAAGTCCAGTTCATGGTCCTTGTATTTGTACTACCATGGAGTAGGAATCCCTCTATTTCAGATAATAAAGAGGCAAAATATCCTTGACTATTGCCTCTTCCCCAAATAGCCTTAAGTTGTCGCTGCACTATATGCCTTTTATTTGTTTAGGAATTACAAAGCCTGATTAGATATCTGAGAATATGCAGGTAAGTGCAGAAGATCAGAATGGTTCTCCTCATCTAGCAAAGTTCTGATCTCAAATTTTAACCTGTTTTTGTAACAGTAGCTTCATCAGATAATTACTGTTTGATTTTTCGAAGTGTTTTGTTCTGCACTGCTTTACATCATCTTACCCTATTGAAACTTCCCTCTTTCCCTGTGTGGCCTGCCAGTAGTATTGCAAATTCAGAGCAGTAAACCTCTGATATTAATACTGGGTATAGTCTGTAAATTTGCTGTCAACAATGTTCTGTTTAGATCAGTTAAAAAATTGCAATATTCTTACACTGGCACAAAATTCCTGGTGCATTTTCCTGCCCCATTTTCCTTTTCCTTATCTTTTGAATCTTCCGTATTCAGACCCACAATTGTTTAACCCTTTCTCAGTCTCCCATGGTGTTTGCTTTCCTGAAAATCTACACTTTTCCTTACCAAAAACATTGTTTTCCCTGGTTGTTTTTTTTTTTTTTAATAAATCTGAAATATCCACTCAAATTTGTTGTAGAACACTGACATTCTCTCTTCCCCTTCCTCAAATCTTCCATCCCAGATTTACTGAGGTTCCTTTGTGCTCGAGCTTGGTAGCACAGATAGCACAGACTTAATCAACTTAGCCTCAGACTCTGCACCTGGAGCGAGAGGTGGGAGAATTAAAAGAAAGGACCATGGACATCTCAGAAGGTAGGATCAACAAAGATGGAATTGTAAAAAACCAAAACAACAAAAAGCCAAAAACACCCCTGTCATCATTTTGGTAGGGAGTAACTGCAAATCAGATGTTGAGCAAACTCACAATATGTTGTGTTTCCTCAGGATACTCTGGTAGCTTTTTTGTCTGAGGAGATCAGGTTGCTGGTCCATGTAAGGTAGAATATTGTACAAATAAAGTGTGTGTTAGTTTTAAACATATAAGAAGTTGCTGTGATGGGAAGAATCTGCTTTCTGTAATTATAAGGATTATAAGCATATAATTAGGCTTTTCATAATTATAAGGATATAAGCATTTACATTCATAACAAAAAGGCTTAAGTATTTCTAATTATGTGAAAAAACTATAAACTTAGGATAGATGATGAAACCTGAATAGCTATAACATGTATAGGGCATAATCCTATTTGGTACTTTGTCAAAACCCTGCTGGATAGTAGAAATTGTGCCAAATACTAAAAGTACCATACAATGCTCAACATTCCCCCTGTAGAAAATGTTCTGTCCAGCTAAATTAATTTACACCATGGTGCCTTTTTTTTCCCCCTGAAACTAAATATTTCACAAATATTAATTTGTGAGTTTTGCTCTTTCACTGAGAATTTATTTTCTTTCACTGAGAGCTTTCTTTTTTTTTCTTAAGAAAAGTTAAAACATGCAGGATCAATCTGGTGGAGGTTTATAATGATTTTGTTTTAGCTTACATTTCCAGGTTTATCTGGATTCTGTTTAGTTCTATTATCTGTATGTGATGTAAAAAAAGTATTCGTAACAGATCAGAAACCAATCACATCTTTGCGCCCAGGCTCAGGAGGACTGTCCCAGGCAGGCAGTGGTGGTGAGCCAGGGCTGTGTGTGGAGCTGCCCAGGCACAGGAGGAACCATATGCTAGGTGCCACTCTCCTCCCACTGTATCACTCACAAATTAGATGCCTAATTTCACAATCTAGTTGCAAGGCTCTGACAGACTTATTCTTGGCTTTGTGTGGACTTGAGAGTGTGGGAGCTCTAAGAAAACTCAGCAGCCAGAACTTCTCAGCGTAGGAGTTGGTGGGGCACAGAGGAAAATTCTGCCTAAGCAGAGTTCACATTCATAAATCGTGATTCTGTGTGAGTGGAAAGATGATCAATCCAAGTGGTCAGAGAATATTTCTGTCAAGCTGCATGGCAGAGATCTCTGCAATGAGATGATCCTGCAATATGTCAAAAGCATGCTTTTTTCTTCTCCCAAACATTTTGTTCTTCCAAAGAGGATTTTGGGCATTTGTTATAACTGACAGATCCACATGTGCTTGCACATGCTCCCTTATGTTCCTTTGGCAGCTTGTTACATCATCCATAAAAATCTTTGTCTTGACATGATTGTCACTGCTGTGTTTTCAGCTCATTCCCATGAGAAGTATTCCTTAACTGCCAGCCATCCTCTGTTGCCTTCTATCCCTATTTACAGCCAGTAATAATCCTCCTCTTCCTCACAGCCCCAGAGTTTTTGCATCATGTCTTCCTAGTGCTCTGTTAGTCTCAGCTCCACTGTCTCTTCCTGTGGATCCAAGCAGTGGCTGTAAGCATTGCTCGTTCCCTGTGTTCATTTTTCTTTCCCCCGAATTGCCTCTGCAGACAGAGGTGCCCAGAACAGATCTCCTGGTGACCCCATGCTCCTGGTGGCAGTCAAGGCCACTATGTTCTGCTCATTAACTCAACAGTGATAGGCATTGTACAGGTTGGGAACCCCAAATACATGTTTTAGATAGATGACCTCTCAAACCTAGGGGGGATGCCATCAGCTGTTCACACAGTTCTTCAACACAGGATAGAGAGACCTAATCTCTGAAATCTCTGGAGATGTGTGTATATATGTATATATATATATATAGACATATACAGACAGACACATATATGCTGTAAATATAAGACAGCTTTGTTCTCACTATATCACACTGGAAGCTTTCCACACTCAGTCACTCCACCAGCTTTTGGTAGAAGTAACCTTAAGCTGAGGAAGTAGCTCTGTTCATACTGTGTTCATACATCATGGTGTATACGCCATGGAGAAAATGGGTCAACATGCTGTGGGCTTTCCAAAGTCCCTCATGTGAGCTCAGAGCCTCTGCACTCAGATCTTCAGGTTATATGTATGGTTTGCTTTAGGGCAGAAACCTGTGTAAGACACTGAGACAAGAGTGAGGCAGGCCTTCTAGCAGTAATGTATGTAACATAGCTAGCTGGAGAACAGTAAGGCTGTTATCAGTGCTTTATTCTTTAGAGTTTCACAGAGTTTTTGATGTTTGAAGGTGCCTCTGGAGATCATCAAGTCCCAATATTTGCCTAGAGCAGGTCCAAGTAGATCAGGTTACCAGGACTGTGTTCTTCTGGGTTTGAATATTTCCAAAGATGTAGAATCCAAAATGCTATTTTTAATATTTTTTGGTGTATGTCTAGGAATAAAAAATCAAAATTTATTTCATGCGTATCAATTCCCCTATGACCTGCACCAGTTGACCCACTTACTTTTCCTTTCCATGAGCTTTTTATAAATAATTATATGTGTATATATATAAAAGATGTATTATATAAAAGAAGAGTATAAAAAGATAAGGAATGGTGCTGTAATGAAAGCTCCCACAGAAATGATGAACATACCCATCCATGGTTAAAGACAGTCTGGTTCTAAGCATTTCTCTATTTTTACTGCAGTTTGTAATTGTAGAAGTGGAGAAACAGAGTTGTCTCTGTTTTATGAAGAGGAACTAAAACTTTTTGTCAGTCCTGACTATAAAGTTGTTTCATGCCATTTACCTTATTTTGTCAGATTTCTGTAATGTAAAAAAAAAATATTTGTGTTCTATGTGTATCTGTAACTATGGGAACCATGAAGTGATTAAGAGGAGTACAGCTTCTGTGGCTCATCAAGGCAGCCAAATGTCCAAATAGATATACAAAACTTTTTAGGGTTTTTTTGAAGAAGGTTAGAAGAATACACAAAAAATATCTTTGTGATAATAATTTCTAGGATAACTTAATGGTCTGTGAAAAATGGAGATTGATGTTACAGAAAATGTGACTAGCAATTCATGGCTACTATGTTATCAGAAGAAACCGAAGGAAATTCAGGCAAGAGAAATAAAGTTCAAAAATAATCTAAGCTATGAGGAAGGAGACCTAGATTTAGAAGATCACAGCTAGTAACTATGACAATGCAGTTTTTGGGGTATTTTTTTAGTACTAACTTCTTTGTGTAGCAGATTTAGAAAAGAACTTGCAGGGGAAGAATATTTAAATTACTGTATGTAAATGTGCTGGTGTGAATTTTTAGACACAACTACTGCCTTCACCACTAGTGATTTTGCTTTCTTCCTTGAGCTCCAAAGATGTTCTCAGAGAATTACATTATAGTACTTCTGGATAGTGTCTGGAACATGGCAGTGTGCTGTTTTAGAATGATATTTCATGTTGTTACTTTATAGTTGCCTAAGTGTCTGAGTTCCAACACTCAGTTTGCTGCAGGATTATTCTAGATCATGTTTAATTTTTGGGAAAATTGTTGGCAGCTTTCTGAAAGATTGGCAGCAGTAGCTTAGAGCTTTTGGCAGAAGGGCATATGAAGAAAGGTGTTTTTCCTTTTCTTTTTTTAATCTTAAAATTAAAATGACTAGTAACATTGTTGCTAACAGCAGTGGCAACAAAACTAGCATGAAATGCCCTTTTGATGTTAGCTACTTGAATCACTGCTCCCCTGCATCTTTTCCCCTTCCTATAGGAAGTTTTTAGCTGTGGATTTAGGAACTGAGGCCAGGAACATGATTAGAATCAGTACATGAACTGTGTGCTCAGTTGCCTAAAAGTAGGCATCTGATGCCATTTTTTTTGCCCTAGGTACAAAAGACACATACATGTGTCTGGCACATGGGACCTAAGTCCTGTGGCAGCAAGCTGGGATATGCTGACTTACTGCTACAGGCACTAGGCTCTCATTAGACACAGGATTGTATTTTATTTCACTGTTTCTACATGAAAGTGAGTGGACTCTCTTTGGCTGGAGACCTAAATACCTGAAATGCCTACAGTAATTTCAGTGTAGACAGAAACAATTTAGGCGTCTTACTCAAATCCTTATTTGTACACATAGAATGTCATTTGAAAATGTAACATCTAAATTAACAGAAAGGCAAGCAGAAAAAGAGTAGGAGGTGCAGTCTCTTGTGCAAGTGGAAAATTCTGGTAAGGCAGACTTCTAAACATCCCTCCTGGAAGTTCTCAGTCAAGCTTGTGAATGGCACCATAGGCTTTAAGGCAACAGGTAGTTCTGTGAGCAGCTTTATTTCCTATGAACATGTCTTGTGGTTGAATTGCCATGTCGGTTCAGTGACGCCAAAAGAGATTGCACTAATGAAATATTTATAAGAATTTTATAAAGCTGCATGTTTTATGTAACTTTTAAGAATATAATGACCTGAAAACTTCCATGCCTGTGCAATTTTTATTGCATTTGTCCAGTGGGGTAGCTCATTATTGTAGGATGCAGGCAGAAAATAGGAAGAAGCCAAATCAGCTGTCTGCAAAATCTTCCTTTTCTTGCCAAACTGGAATACAAATATCTAGCTGAAAACCTAAGTTCTGAAGAAAATCTGCTTCCATAGGAATAGAAGGACAGAATACTAAATTAAAGTGGCTTATTGTCATTGTCCTGAAATGGCTGAGCTCTGTATGTCTGGTGACCATCAGCATGGGCAAAGTGATCCTCTCCCTTATTGGAATGGTGGGCAGCAGATAATTGCATAGTCCTGTCAAACCCTTCAGTCCAGAGGAGAGGCTTTAGGAAAATCAGAACCTAGACTCCTCAGTTGCTTCTTTACTAATACCTTAAACATAATCTGGGACCGTTCCTAAGTTTTAGAGTGTCAGTGTGAGTAAACTGACACAAGGCTATTGGCACCCTCTTGATCTTCTGCCTTTGGCATTTTCTTATCAACTTTTCCTGGGAGGTGGGGAGTTGGAGTGTGCTGTGGTACACCCCCTGGAAGCACCTTGTTTGGAGTCACCTTGCTTTGAAGTAGAGCAGAGATCCTAGCACAGATACTGATTATTTTGTGTCATTTGGCTTCAGTGGTCAAAAATGTTTCTCTGCAAGTCTAGTGTGCCAGTATTGGTGTAATTTCAAGATGTAATTTGATGGAAAATGCTGAGACAGTGCTGTATGCAAAACATACCCTTATCCGCATTTGCTTTTGTTTCTGGTCACATGATTTTACTAGTCATCATTCCCTCTATGAAAAAACTAGATGTGACAGAGCATTAAACCAGTTTAAGAAAATACAGATAAGTTTCTGCAGTGTTTTTAAATACAAGGGGCTCCTGTAAGAACCTGACTGTCAAGGAACAGTATACAAGTGGGTATGTGGCACAGGGAACCTTCCTGTGAGAAAGAAAGGGAGAGAACAAACCCAGATAGGGAGAGAGGAGAGAGTTGGGGAGAAGACCTTCCCTTTTGCTGGGCAGAAGCTATTGGATGCACCCAGCTGTCTGTACATTTTGAAAAATATATTTAATGTAAACTTGGACTCATGAGTGCACATTCTTTAGAAAGGCAGAGTTGTTTATTTATTAAGATTTTGGACTAATGTAAGTATTCAGGCAGATTTTCAGCTTTATTTATTTATATTTTAATGGAGTGAAGTGGTCACAACATTTTAGCTAGGATTTTATTACAGAAATCATTTTGATATTGCAGAAGAGATAAATACAATTCTGTATAATAATTTCATGGTTTGCTGCATATTTTTATGTTGTCTCAGAAACATTAAGTGATACATAATCTAACTTAATTTTGTGAATGAAAATTTTGTAGGAGGTAACTGTTATCATTCCTTCTCTTTGGCTTTCAAGAGATGACTTGTAGGGTGGTGGCAGAGCTCTGCTGAAGTTAATGGTGCCTCAGGCAGTGAAGAGGGTCTGCCTAATTAGATCTGTCTGAAATAACCAGTGTCTTCCAAAAGTGCGTAGGAGGAATGTACATTAAATCAACAACCTGAAAAAATGTTGTGTACACCCTTCAGAAGGGAAATAATTAAGGTAGTGTGAAGGTTCAGTAAGGAGTAGCTTATGTCCTGCTCTGTTAGCACACGTGACCTAATTTGCTGCATAGGAATGAAGCAGGATGCATGGGAGTCATCCTAACTGTGGGATTTCAATTTCTAAACTCAGGAAGCAAAAAAGGAGTGTGCTCCTTATGTATCCTCCTCAGAATCTGGGCTTGGGTGAAGGATTTGGGGAACTTGCTCTGACCTCAGTCTGAGTTTTGCCTGGCATGTGTCACATAAATTCAGTATAACTTTAGTGCTCCCCACAATGTGACTTTAGCCTCCCACTGCATGTTTGGAAGTTTCCAAATTTGACTTTGAAAAAAAGCCTTTTTTCTGCATTCTAAAATGCAGGTTTGAAATATTTAATAATGTAGAATTGTTCTTATTTTTGTAACTGAAAATGCTTTTTCTGTGTGTATAGTGATATATAGATATATATTACTTACTATGGGCTCTTTCAAGTTGGAATTTCATGTTGTGTTAGTACAGGAATTCTGTTCCTCCTCATTGTGGATCACATTCAGCAGTACCTGTAAGAGTAAGTTTGAGGAATATTTTTTCTGTGAATGAAATACTCTGTATTCCACATGAAGGCAAGCATGGGATCCTTCTAGCATGTTTTCACGCAGCCTGTCAAGTTTCCACATGAATCTGTGTGGGAACTGCTGACCCACATGTGCTGAGTCCTGTGTGTGCCACTGGTCTTTTTTGTTATGTAGCAGTAAAGCCCAGAACCCTTTGCTATGCTGTGAAAATGCACCTTTTTCCAGAGCCATGCATATGAACCCTCTGAATGAAGAGCCCCCTTTTACTGGTTCTCTTTAATAGCTTCACGTGTGGAATTGCATTGACATGTGCAAGGATGCAATAAACCAGAAACAAACCCAGAAACAAAAACCAGACTCTGGATGTCTTGAATGGCTTACTGTAGCACTTCATCAGAGCTCACTGTCCAGAGGAGAGTAAACAGAAACTATTTTTGAAGTGACAAGCCAGAGTAAAATTGTCTTATGCTCTTCATTTTACTGATGCATCGTGTGGAGGTCCAGAAGCCACATTAGAGAACTGTAATCCTTCATCAGAGCATTTGTTTGGTTGCCTAACATCTGTGGATTGTTAAGATAAGTTATTACACAGACCTGCTTTAGTTTAGATTAGTTTGGACCACATCCCAGTATATTCAATCAGGATATAATTCCTGCATGCTGCTGAATTGCTTGCTCCACATACTTCTCTAAAAATGTTTTTCAATATACAGTTTTGTCACTGAAACTCCTCTGTCACCTCAATTTTTGATTTTTTTTTCTCTTAAAGAAGAGCTTTTATTATTTTTCCTTTTGGACCGAATAGATCTCAAGGCAACTGTAGCATTTTTTAATTCTGAAGAGATTCCTAAACAGGCTGGTAGTATAGCTTCTATGTGAGTATAATACAGATTTCCTATGTGTGTAATCTGTGTTGATTGGTATGTATTGTGTTCAAGAGGCAGAGTTTAAAAATAGCTGTAAGAAAATGGCTTTGTATTTACTTGTCTACTATTTCTTCTTTCAGTATTCTGTACTTTTCTGAGTCTCTTTGTGAATTAGCAATTCTTATTTGATTGTATCTCATAATATTTTTTGCATAAAATGAATTACAGTATCAAGGGTGATTATACAAATTAACAGTATTTTCTTGAAGTTTAGTACATAATTTATACATATTTAAAATTATTTAATACATTAAGTTGTAAAGGAAGTATATTGGTGGGCTTGCGTATATACGCACATATGAAATTTAATAAGGATAATTTACTTAAGTATTCCTTATCCTTTAAACAAACTAGTTGATTAATTTTTTTATTAACACCATTTTCAACCTTTCTTGGAAACTGATAAAATACAAATAATGACATTTTTTGTTACTAATTTTCGTTTATAGCATTGACATGGATTTTGTACACAGACACATTTTCATGCACACTTTTGCTGTCTAATGAACTAACTGCTGTGGCAGATCCTATAAAAGCATTTCAAAATGTGGCTTTTTTCCTTTTAGCCTTTCTGGGGTTTTTTTTGAATGCCTATAATAATAATAATAACCTGATAGACTAAACGTCTATTCTGTTTAGAACACATAGTCTAATAAACTGAATTTCTGGTTTTTGAGGTGTACTAGATGGAATAAATTAGACATTTTGGAATCGAGGGTTTTTTGGTTTTTTTTGAGGTCTAGAATTTATCTTTGTCAAAGTTGCTGTTTCTATTATCCTATTTAGTGTTATTTGTTTTCATCATAATATATGTTTATGCCCCTGTTGCAATAACTGTAGCTTTCGATTAAGGTTGGATCTTTTTTAATTAAAGGATTAATAGATACTTTATTATCCTTCTTAAACAGAAGAAATATAATAGTCATCTTTTGATAAAGGTGGAATCCTGACAGGGGGTAAACAGTTGGATATCTTCTCTGTGTGGTTTGGTCAAACAGTGCAGGAATGCACTTGGAAGTTCTGATGTAGTTTTCAGACCTACAAAGATAGTCTATTTAAATAAATGCTAATTATTTTAAATATGTGAAATGCCTAAAATTTTCATCGTACCTCGTAAGCCATGCACTACCTCCACAGGCTAGAGAGTAAAAAAGCTCAGTAACAGAACTTTGTCCTGTTAAGTTTCGTCCATTAAGTGTTTTTTTCCTCTTCTTTTTTATTTTAAGCACTGTACAATTTTGTGACTCTTGCATAATTCCTGTGTTTTCGCAAAATAATCCAAGCATATTTTTCCTTCCAACTTTTGTCATTCTTCTTTGCCTCATTGCAATTTTACCCATTCCTATATACTTTCTGTATTAAATTAAGATATTTTCTTTACCATTTTCCTTAATAATAATCAGCTTTGTTTCCTCTCATCTCTGTTTTTATTTCTGACAAAAATCTCTCTCTTCTGTATCCTTCATACATTTTGCCTATTTTTTCTTCTTTCTGAAACTGTTTTTTTTCTTTGTCTAAATTTTATCTTAAATTTTCACATACTTTAGTCTTGATTAACCATTTCTTTTTCTCTGGTGAGTTGCCCCTGTACATAAGACTGTCTCTACAGTATACAGGCTGGAAACATGAAGTCTTGCTTTAATGTGTGTGCTCCTTTATATCTGTGTGTAAGGAATTAAACCCCCCAATTAAAAAAAAAAATCCTAGGCACCACAGTCTAGGCACACAACTTTATTGTGATTTACAGGGGCGCAAGTTTGTTAAGTTATTATTTGCAGCTGTCACTCAAAGAGATAATGATGATGGTTTGCAAGTAGTACAGAATATGGTACTTCTGCATTATTTTGATTGATGTATTTAGTTTTCTGTTAGTAGATTTCTTAAGGTTTTACTTTACACCTCTAAGTAGTTGCAGTAGGTGTAGCTAAAATCACTCACAGTACATAATGAATTTATTTGCAGGATAATGTGGAATTATTCAATGTGAGAAAATTAATTCACAAGAAAATACTGTGTCAATTTTCTGTGAACACAGAAGTTGGGAGTTAGCTGGGCAGGACACTGCCCCCTGAGGTACAAGTCCTGTTTGCAGTCTGCTGGGCTTGTCTGTCCTGACAGCGATCCACACCAGTGGAAAAAACCCAACCCACTCCCCGCTGCATCAACCCCCCAGCAAGCACTGCTCATGTGGTTGGTGTGTGTTCAGAGGAGAGCTAGGGCTGGGCTGAGGGAGGATTGCCACAGGTAGGACTGATGTATATTGACAAGACATTTTGGAGAAGCTCGCATAGCATGTGCCTGTAGGATGCTTGGCTCTAGCCAGTGGAGAAGCATGTTCTGGGTCCTGTCATGAGCACCAGCCTCCCTAGCTCAGAGAGCCAGAGGCCGGCCCTGCTCGGCGCTAGTGAGCATGCATTCCGGGCTCTGGGAGGCAGCTGCACTGACTCTTTTGTTGTCTTCAACTAGGTTATGTGGGTATGCAATTTATGTCGAAAGCAACAAGAAATCCTAACGAAATCCGGAGCGTGGTTTTTTGGGAGCGGGCCGCAGCCGTCGCCCAGCCAGGACGGGACGCTGAGTGACACGGCCACGGGTGCGAGCTCGGACGCACCGAGAGAGAAGAAAGCCAGGCTTCAGGAGCGATCGAGGTCACAGACTCCCCTGAGCACAGCAGCTGCCTCATCACAGGAAATCTCCTCTTCCAGTGTGCAGCCTGACCGTAGGAAAGGAGCAGAAGTGTCGCAGCCGGCTATGGGCCCGGACCAAAAGCAAGCTTCAAGGTCTAGGAGTGAACCTCCAAAAGAGAGGTAATGCTTTCTGTCTAGATAGAGCCTACAATGCCAAATGCTAGTTCAGTTGGGCCTTCTGTATGTTTACTATTGTGCAAAAACAAAGAGTAAATTGATTTACTGACCAGGGAAAGATAAATTGTTTCTACCAAATACATTGTCTATTTTAGTCTATGGAACATAAAATGAGGAAAAAAAATATTTTATGGATATTCCCATATACTTCAATGCCTTTTGATGTATACTTTGAATACAGAATTGTAGGTTACTTTTAAAGTTTAAATTTGACTGGTATTTTAAAATTATTAAGCTAAGAGCTTGAATTTTTAAGCAACATTCTCCTGAAAAATCCATACCTAAGCAATCAGAAAACACCCTGTGGAATTCTTTCGGATAACCTTATGTTTTATATGAGATATCATTGATATTATTTCCAATTTTATTGTTAGAAATAATACAGGTAAAAGACCTCATTTACATGTGTGAAGTTAACATTCATGTACAACAGCAATAGTGCCATCTTGAATGCAGAGCAAGTTTTTTACAAGGATAAAGCAACCAGAAGCAAAGTATTTTAAATGACTTAAATAGGTAATCCCTGAGCTACATTTCATGTGATCAATGGGTTGAGGAGTAGGAAATCAGGAGAGGCTAATGCAATGAAGCAGTTGCTGATCCTTTGGCTGCTGCCTGGCAGATGGCAGAGCAGTTGAAGATGGAGCCTGTGACAGCAAAACAGGAGTTGGCCATAGAAGATTCTCCAGATTCTTGCCAGAATGGTTGATGATTTTTTTCCCCCTAGCTGAAAATGGATGGTGAGCTAGTAAATTACCGTGTGGGTGAGATCTGTCTGGGTTTAACTGTATCAAATTCAGGTTAGTGTTACATATATGCATCGTGTAAGTGATGCCCTTCCATAATTCTGTAGACTTTTGTCCCTCAACACAGGGAAGGCCCCCAGAGCAGCTGTAGCTTTTAGGGCAGGAAAACACTTTAGATTTCTGCTTTGCTGCCCAAAACTGAGATGTTCATATCAGTTATACAGAAGAACTAGTGTTCTTTACTTGTCACTGAGAGTTTCAAATGAATTCCAAGCATTCTGATTAAAGACTATCTGTAGTAAGCTCAGGTCCTGTTAATTGCCAAAAATTATGGAGAAACAGGAGATGAGGGGAAAAAAAAAAGAGAAGGGAATAATGTGGATGATGTCCAACTTTGTTCTTTGTGAGGGTCTTTGAAATGGAACCTAAAGATGTGTCTGTTGTGGAAGGGAAGATTCGGTGCCGCAAAACAAAATCCTAGTGACTTTGTCCCGGAGTGCACTCTTCTCAACTACACTGTGTAGCTGTGTTCCTCCTTCTTCAAAATCAATGGATTCATATGTGAACTGCTGAATGAAAGGGCAGTTGGAATGATGAGAGAAATAAAAATGTCCTCCATAAGGGAATTTTATGATTATTTGGCTTGTTTATTGGCTTGCAGAATATGAAAGAGAAAAAAAAATCATACAGCTTCATTATTTATTGTTTTGTACTCATGTCTGCATGGAGAAATAACTTCTCATCCTCTTTTATTACTGGAGAAAGTAATACCATTAATTTATCTCAAGAAATCAATCTGCATTCCTTTACATGTTTATGAAATGGGCACTTCTTTTTAGAGTTTCAAAGAGAAATCAAACTAGTTTAAATATTATTTCTGGATATATTATCTTTTGCATTTTTTTAAACTATATTACTTCTTTCTGTAATATTATTGTGGTAATACTCCATTTGGTGGTATTAACATCTATGCTGTCAGGGCACTTGAAATGAATTGTGTGGTTAGTCTGTAACTCCCATGACTGCTTCCAGAAAAATGGAGAACATACTCCAGTGCTCTGTCATAGTGTTGCAGTGACTACAAAGACAACTCTAGGTCTTCTTACTTACATGGGTAAATTATCCATGTTAATATTCGTTTTTGATTTTACTCATTAATTGAACCATTCATAATTTATGTTTTTGTGGATTCTGGAAGTTGTTTGCTATTGGAAAATAAAATTAAGATGGAAGGATTAATAGATTAAATTCAAGGTAATGGATATTCAATATTTTCTGTTTTGCCACAGCTTATCCTGATTTTTAAATTTTTTTCCATAACTGTATGCAAGTATTTCTATTTTCCATTCAATTCTTCATATTACTGTACTCCTTTTCATTGTAGGAAGAAGGCAGTATCAGTTTCTGACCAGAATGGCAAAGGTGTAAAGAGTGAGCGTAAGCGTGTGCCAAAATCCTCACTTCAGAAAGAAGGACCAACAGACGACAGGGAGCGTAAAGAGCGGCACGAAGGTAGAAGGCTGGAGAAAGGCAAGTCACAGGATTACCCAGACTTGCCAGAGAAACTTGAGGAAGGCAAAGTGCCTGACGATGAAAAACAAAGGAAGGAAGATGAATATCATACCCGTTACAAGAGTGACCCCAATCTGGCGAGATACCCTGTAAAACCACACCCCGAGGAGCAGCAGATGCGCATGCACGCCAAAGTTTCTAAAGCACGACACGAGAGAAGACACAGTGATGTAGCTTTGCCACACACTGAAATGGAGGAAGCGGAGGTACCTGAGAATAAATTAGGAAAACGCTCACAATTACAGGGAACTCAGGACAGAAAATCTCTTGTGGAAACTCAGAGGTCGTACTCTATAGACAGAACAGGTGATGTAAGAATTTCTGTTTCTAAACAATTAACTAATCATAGCCCACCAACTCCCAGGCATAGTCCAGTTCCTATAGAACACGTAGAATACAAGAACCACGATTCCTTTATAAAACAGAGCCGCCTTGATCCTAGCTCTGCTATTCTCATGCGAAAAGCAAAGCGGGAGAAAATGGAGACCATGCTAAGGAATGATTCCCTTAGCTCTGACCAGTCGGAATCAGTGCGGCCATCCCCTCCAAAGCCTCATAGAGCAAAAAGAGGCGGAAAGAAAAGGCAGATGTCAGTTAGTAGCTCAGAGGAAGAAGGGGCATCAACACCAGAATATACTAGCTGTGAAGATGTGGAGATAGAAAGTGAAAGTGTCAGTGAAAAAGGTAAGGACTTTTCTGTATATTATGCACATGGCCATGATTTGGGGAAAAAAAAAATTCTGTATTTTTCTCTCTCTTTTCCTCTTTTTAATCATACACTTTTTCCCCTTGCCTTTCTTTTTTTTGCCAACTGAGAAGTGTCTTATACCTGATTACATGTGCTTTACAATGTTTCCTTTTGCATTCTTAGATGAGGTGATTACAGGTAGTGTCAGCTGATGAGTTTCCTTTTCATTCTCTTCCCTCTTTCACCTGGAAGTGACAGAATTCAAGGGTTCTAGTCTACTCTCTTGATGATATCTGTACTCCTTTGGTCATTACTTCATTCTTTTGTCTGTACGTAGAACAGACAAAACGAATGGATTGAAATTAAAAGTGAGTTCTGTGACAATCAGAAGAGACCATTATAAGATATGCAAATTATTCCTACATTTAATAAAATACCAAAAATCTGCCAGAGTTCATTGTTACTAAGGACAAGTAGATATGGGGCAAAGGGAGTGTTATGTAGAAAAAAAAAAGAGAATTGACAAAGTTGTTATGTAGATGAATTTTCTCTCGAGCTAAGAAGTATGTTTAAAGTCTGTTATATCAGTTTGTCTTCATCTGTTGATGGTAACACTCAGCAGCAAGGAATAACTTGTAGTACACTATGTGCTTTTAAACAAAGCCTTTCTTCTGGCTGAAGAAGTTAATCAAATTTAGGAATCCTGAACAGATAAAATAAGCATTGTCAGAAAAGACTGTGGCAGAATTTAGCAACAGTGTTACAATCCTGCTTTGTCTTTGGCTGACAGTACAGTGAGCTGGAAGCTTTTTGTGTCTTTGGTTTTTAGCTCCTTAGTTTAACTATCTGTGTTTGTACCTTGAAAGTTTCCTGCTGGTATTCATACTGAAAATTCCAAAGGCTTCTCTGCATTGCCTTTTAGTTCCTGGCACTGTTTCCTGACATGTCTGTGATTCATATATGCTAATCTGTCTGTCTGTCTTTATCTGATGTTGTGGTCTCCTAGCATCACCAAAAGCTCAAGGAATACATAGCAAAGATAGCAGATTTCTCTCCTATCCCATCTGGATTGCTGCTTGTTTTAACTTTCTAAGCATGAGCTTTTCCATTCAAAATGTGGAAACTTGCTTTTCTGCTCATTTTTAAGAGGGAATGGTGATCATACTCTGAAAGTTTATTCCAGATCCCACTCAAACATAAAAAAAATCTCACTTATTTGACTGAATTTTGTCAAATACTGGAATGTATCACACAGAGATTTGTACAGTCTCCATCCTTGGACGTGCTCAAAACCCAAATGGAGAAGGCCCTGAGCAATCTGCTCTGCTGACACAACTTTTGAGCAAGGGTATTTGAACTAGGGACTCACAGAGGTCCCTTCCTGTCTCAACTATTCTGTCTTTCTAAGACAACACATCTCTTACACTTATTTTGTGGCCATGTTTTAAGCTGGCATTTGGATTTGTGTAATTTTCCCTGACTCCATCTGTTGGAAGTAGAAGCCAGTAACACAGCATTTCTTTTCCATCTTTCATTATGTTTATCAGTTTGAGGTTGCTTATGAAGTGGACGGAATTTCCCATAATCAGTGTAGGTTGTTCTTATAAACTGAAAGATTGTTCTGTAAGTGAAGTCCAGGCTGAAAGTTACTGTACTGATATAATTACATTGATATAGTTGGTGTTATAATAGTCTTTCATAAGTAAAATCTTTCAGTAGCTGCTTTCAGGCTCATGACACTGATCTCAGCTTTTGACCAATTTCCCCATGTACTGTTAAAACATCAAGGCTTAGATTTTTTTTTTCTCTTAGTGGTATGAATTCCAGAGAATTTCAAATGTTGTTAAAGGTTTATGTTCTCAGTGACTGAATCAAGCTCTTGGTTACCTCCTAGACACATGTTCAGGGTCCCCCTTTACAGAGTGGAGACCTTGGTTAGTATCATATCAGAGTGCTACCTCAGTGTATTTGGATAAAAATTATGGATAGGAGTATGTCAGGGACCTGTCTGACCACTGACCTCCACATACATGATTTACATTGTTGAGCATTCCTTGGGACTTTTGATCTAATTGCCAACAGAAATATGTGTGTGTGTGTGTAGGTGTGGAGGGGTATTCAATGCATTAATTACAAAGGTATATTTATTAATTTAATAGCTATGCTATTTAGCCATTAATTTTTTTTGCCTGATTTTTGATATGAGTTTTCCTTAACAAGGATTGTAAATAGAAAGCCTTTGAAGATGGGGGTGTATAGCCCATAAAAAAAGAAATAGGAAATATGAATAGAAATGAGAAAGCAGAAACATTTCTTGATTGTAAAGTATCCAATGATTTTTACAGTTACCTATTCACCAGTACTTGAAATACTCTGGAGTATTTCATAAAAATAGATGGAAAGGCAGGAGACTTTATTACCTAAGAAAATATTTTAGAAAATCCCCAGTACTCTAAAAAAAATGCTGCAGTAAAAGGATTTCGTTTTAAAGATGTATATATATGTAAATAATTTTAAAATACTGCTATTATAAACCTGATCATAATCCCATTCTTTGCAATTTAACAGCATTGTTACAAACCAAATTTCACCAGAACTTCTTCAGTTCTTTGCTTGTAACTTGGGAGAAATACTGCACAGGTTCAAAGTTATAGTGCTTTACTTTATAAACCCAGGAGGGTCTGGAATCCGTCCTCTCTTATCTACATGTCAGCTCAGTCAGAAACCTGGTGCCAAAGTAATATAGATGAAACTAGAAGCTTTGAATGGCCCTATAAAAAATCCCCAAGATCTTAAAAGTAATGTTTGCATTTGGTGAATGCCAATATGAAATGATCTGCACCTAAGTAATAAAGATGTACTATTTTCAGTTCTATGTTGAACAAATAAAATAGAAGTTTCTGTGAGAAACAGCTTACAGGGATGTTTAAAGGCAAATGATGCCCCAGAGAAAGACACAATACAGGCAGGATGGATAAGACTGTATTGAAAATCAATAGCCAAAAATGTCATGTAAAGCAGATACTATGCAAGTGTTATTTTTTAACATTTGCATTTCCTAGAAACAGATTAGTATTGCATTACCCTATCTTCTGAGCCCAAAAAGCCTTCAGAAAAGCAACCTAATCTAGCTAGTGCATCCCTTGCTATTTACTTTTATAATTTAATATGTATTTCTTCAAAATTATTCAAAAAATTATGCACAAGCACTAGGAGATTTCTTTCCAAAGAGTAAATGTATTTTGAAATCCACTGGGATTTTACTTCTTTGGTGGAAGATCAAAAGATTTGTGTCAAATTGTTTCCATGTTGGAGTAAATCTAGAGAAAGAGCTCTTTATAGTATCAAAAAAAAAAAAAAAGATGAGTGTCATCTCAAATTCTTATTAAACTATCTACACCCTTTACAGGAAACTACAGAATGCTGACAATAATTTTCATTCCATTATTAATAGAGGCTGTAGAACTCCTTTTTCTGAAATTTCTGATAGTTGAACAACAGGTGGACTGTGTTTCCAGTGAAGTCCTGGCAAGGTGAAAGGAATCCTTGTAGAAGGCATAAATTGCATTCATACTTCTTCAAAGACAAGCTAGAATAACATAAACCAGACCATTAAAAATTAAATCCAGACCTCACTTTAAAAGTAACAGTTTCTGCCTCCTGCCATCCAGTGAAGAATGCAAATTTTATTTGGCATAAGTTCGAGCAAATGTATTTTCTTTGAAGTTGAAAAATAAGAATTTGTGTAAAAATAGTAGATTTGTGTCCAGATGAAGTTGCATAAAAGTTACTATATCCATTGATGGATACAAGAGATAGTTCAGAATTTTTCATGCAACCTTTGAAACTGGAAGATAAGATATTGTTGGAAGTTGGAGCAATGTGGAGGAAGTACTGCTCCAGTACTTTTATGTAAATAAATGAGTTAATGATTTTACATACTTATTGCTCATATTTGCCTACATGTGTATTTTGTTCACCCAATTTAGGCTTGAAATTACAACTAATACTCACAAATTGGTAGTAAAATGTTGCAAAACTAAGTTAAAATCACTCTGTATACTTGCTACTGGATTTATTTGGGAGTGAGGAGAGCATGATAGAATTGGTGCCTTCCTTAAAAAACAAACTCCTGAAATGGCTTTCTGCTTTCTTTCAGAGAAGACATGATTGTTTCATTCATAATGCCTTTCTCACAGTACTGTGAGAAACAGGGTGACCCAATTTAATTTCATTTCATTTTAATGACATTGATTTCTGGTTAGAAAATGTAATGGGCAGGGATCTTGCTGTTTTCTTGGTTTATTCCCAGATGTGGAGGTCAGGAGCAGAAAGGGATGCTGTGGTTTGCTGACAAATATGTCAGTGCTGGCTCAGCTCCAGGAGAAAGGATCTGGCCACTTCCTCCATCCTTTTCTGATATTTGGAGGGTCCCTTTGGGTACTTGTGCTTGGGGGTGCTCCCAGGAGAAGGAGAGATGAATTATATCCTTGCCCCAAGGATTTGTTGCAGGCTCTGTGAGCATTGTTGACACGGAAGGTGGCTTGGGATTAGGAGGAACCACACACGTGCAGTAGGGCCTGTGAAGGAACCAAAAGAAAACATCAGGAAAGGGCTGTAAAGAAGAGGAGGCTGGTTTGAAATTATTTTAGTTAGACTTTTTGACTGAGGTAGTTTCAGTTTGGAGTGTAGGCAAGTCAAATTGTACTGTAACATCTGCTAGCATGTTTTAAAATCTGTTTGTTTGGAGAGTTGGGCATAGAGTTTTAAAACCGGAGCAGAATTTGTTTAAAAGTGCTGCTGAGATTTACCTTAGTGTCAAATAAAATGTCCTCCCTAGGAAGATTGCTGGTTTTTAAACATTAGTTCAAATTTATCTTCTAGTCCTTGTGCAGTAATTTATACCTACATCTGATTCAGATTTTAATGGAAATATAATTTAAAATGACTCTTGTTTCAGAGTTTTGTTCATTGCTAACATTATTCAATGCTATCAGTATTCAGTGCTTTTGAGCAGTGGAAATTATTTACAATGCTTGTGGAGCTGTAAATAAGTCCTTGTTGAATTAGAATTAGGCAGTAAAAAATCTGGTTTGTGTATATGAAATTACTTAAAAAATCTGGTTTGTGTATATGAAATTACCTAAAGTACATGCATATACAAGTGAGATGACCTGAACATGAGCGGGGGTGGGGGGGGAAAGTTAAATAGTTTCCAAGATATCCTGCATTTCAGAGAATATGTAAATATGTAACTATATACATGAGGACGTCATGGAAGATATGTGGCTGAATCTTCTTCTAAAATCATAATACAGCTTTTTCTAGTTTACCTTAAGTAGGTTGTGCTGGAGGAAGTTCAGAAGAAAGAGCAAGTATCACCAAGGTCTATAAAACATGATAAATCAGGAAAGGTGGGATGGATTGTGGTTGAATAGTTTAGGAAAGGAGTGGGAATGAAAAAAAAAAGAAAGCAGAAAGAAGTAGCTAAAGGGAGAGAGGTTGAGTGAGTGCTCCTCTCTTCCCCTGGAAGGCTGAGTTACTGCTAGGAAAGTTGAAGCTTGCTGCCAGAAACCATGTTAACCCTGAGGGTAAATATGCCAAGTTAAGAAAAACTGTAATCAAAATTTCTTACTCAGTTGAAATGGAGGATTCCTGAAAAGAAAAATAATTTTCTTCAGAGCCTGCAGTGAGATTGCTCTATGTTAGCAATAGTGCTTCTGTTCCTGTGGCAGGATCTGAGCTAAGCTGGGAACATCTGGGGCCAAATTCACAGTACCCCTATCTGTACCTTGTTCTTTTTTTGTCAGCCTGTGAGCCATTTCCAGTAAAAAAATCCATAATAATCTGATTTTGGAAAATGAGAAAAGAAATGCACCTTTTGACTTATCAAGATGATGTCACAAACCAGGAAGTCTAGATTTCATTATCTCAGTTGGCAAGACCTTATGTTTCATTGCCATTGATATGGCCTGTCTTCTGGGTTGCTTGATTTTTCACAAGTTCATGATTTTATTAGTTGTTTGTTCTTTGCTGCTTACTTTTCTTCTGCACATCTTTTTCATGAGAAAGCTACAAATTTGTCCTGATAGGAATTTTTCCAGTAGTAAAATTATTATTTTCATTACAGGAGGGCAGATCCTAGAGCATGGTTGGATTGGAGTCTTATGTTCAAAATCACTCAATGTTTGACTCAGGGTACCTTTGCTTTAGGAGCTGTGAGAGTGTTTCAACTTGCAGAGAAACCCAGGGGCTCTATGGGCTTCTCCATGAAAGATCAGTTCTCAAGAACATTCAGCAGTCAGTTTTTTCCTTACGGAAGCCATTGCAGTTAGCAGGCATGAGAATGTGAGCATGAGCTCTGGGTCATGGAGCACTTTTTAAGAGTCAAAAAGAGAGATGAAAAAGCCCTTGAAAAGCTTGCCCTAATTTTGGCTGCTGAGCAGTACTTCTCAAAGTACTGCTATGAAGTTAACTGGACTTAAAACTCAGTAACTTGACATGCTGTTATAGCCAGAGGTTGATCCTTCCCTACACTTCTCCTATTCAATATTTTTTGTATGCCTATATTTTTTGTATACCATAAAAATTATGTGAATTCAGAGTTTAATGTTACTCTTTTGATTTGAGAACTTAGAGAAAAAGATGAACTGTGAAAGATCAACCAAACTGAGTTTGGTAAAGCTGCATAACTGAATGGTCTGTGCAGTGTATTGAAGGATGAGTTGTGGTCTTGGAACTGAAATCCAAACCTTTGCATTTTTCCACTTGTATGGGAAATCTCTCCCACTTTGGGAGCAACATGAAAACATATGAAAGAAAAAAGTAAATTAATTAATGGCTTCTAGAATAATATGTGCACCAATAATGTGTTATTGGTTTTAATTTTGGTTAATTATAGAGTTAACTAGGAACAAACAAGCATCTGATTCTGTTATTTTCTGAAGATGTTCATTCTGTGTCCTTTTCTTAGTGTATTCATTTTCATCATCCTATTGACTTCAAACATAGGGTTATACTGTGAGGTGCTGAGTATTATTGGTTAGTACTTTGTGCTAATATTTTTCTGATACCTTTCCATATAATTTTTAGTGTACAATAACACAATTGCTGTAATACACAGGAACCATTCCAGTTTCTTTCTTTAAGCGTTTCTTTGAGTAGATAGACTGGTCTATATGAGTTTTCTAAAATCAGTATACTGATAAACAGCTCTAGGAGAAACTTTATTGTGTCAGAAAGAAGGTTAATAATTATGAGATGCCTGTATTTCCTTTGAATAAATAAGCATGGCTTCATCCTGTTCCTATCCATTTTGAATGTCCTTCTGAAAACTGTTTTCCCGTATTTGCTCATGTGTTTTTTGTATTCTTCTGATGATTTCTTTGTTCCTTCTTTTTCCTGTACAACATGTGAGCTTCAATATCAGGGACTCCCAATCTACGCTTTGTAATCTCTTAAGCTGATTCTTATCTCTATTTCTCCCGTGATGCCAGGCACAACATGTACTATGTGCTTGGCATCATGGGAGAAATGGAGATAAGAATCAAATATTCCCATCCCACTGGTGATATTTACTGACTAGCAAATGAAAGGGCCATTCTTTGACTTTTTTGGCCCAGTAGTGAATTGTGGCGCATTCTCGAGCTCCTCAAGAGAGGAGTGTGTGGAAGCTGCCTGTTAGGGTTTGTTCTTGGCCTGTGTCCTGCCTAGTAGTAAACAGAGAGTGCTAGCTGGGCCAGGGCACAGCTGTTCCAGGGATTACTCTAAAGGCACACTATGAATGACAACCCACTTGGCACTGGCTAACACAATGGTATAAGTCGTAGTCACTTGTTCCTTATTTAATTGTCTGCTGTTTCATTGCCTTGCATTTAAATTGTAAGTTCAGTGGAGTCCAGATTTTCTTTTTATGATTGTACATTGACTAATTTTACAAGATTTCAGTACGTGACTGAGACTCCAACTTCCCTTGATGATAATAAATTAGAATGCTTATTTAGTGCAAGGACGTATTATTGCCAAGTACCTTTTTGGTCTATTTATCAGCAACCACCAGAATTCAGGTTACTTTGTAGTGTCCTCTGACATGCTTGCAGTCTCTCATAGATAGCTGCTGGTTGCCTCCATGAGCGTAGATGCCTGTTTTCACTACATACTAATTTGCTGCTAATCAGCTAAATTACCCTTTTATTTGCCTGTTTGGTTTTCTTGTCAGGTATTAAAGTATGTATACATGTATGTATATATACATGTATGTATACTATGTATATTTCTGTGCTTATAAATATTGTGAAACTCTTTCTTTCATTTTTTCATGCCATATAGCCTTTTACATCCTTTGGGTTGGTGTGTTTTCAGTTTGTTTTCGGTTATTTTGGTTTTGTGGGCCATTTAAGAATGTGGTTGTGGGGTTTTGTTTGACTTTGTTATTTTGTTTGTTTTACTGATGGAGCCACCTCTAAAAGATACAACAGAGTGATATTTGTGTGCATTGGACCTTTCTGCTCTTTTCATTTTCTACACCCTCACCCTACAGTTTTTAAGATCTTTAAATAATGATTCTGACAACTTATCAAGTTTGTTTTCTGGTCCAAAAAAAAGAAAGACTCTTCTAGGGTTTTAGTTCAAAGGGAGTTCTTTCACCATTCAGCTTGAAGATATCCAAGGAGGGGGCAGAGTTTTGCAGTTCAGTTTTCAGTTTGATAGGTGTTTTTGTCTTTCCTGAGTAAGTTTGCTGTGAGAATAGAAAGTCTGCAAGCACAACATGTGCAAAGTGTAATATGAAACATGATTATTGGTTGGCTAAGATGTGTAGCAGACAGCCAGGACCTCCATGCTGCTGGTCCAACATGCTGTTAGTCAGTTCACCACTCCTTCTGAGATACCCAGCTGCTGTAGATGTTGAGAGTTGTTACTTTTTTAGGTATTCCAGCACTTCAAATCTCTGCATTTGTACATGTCTAATGTCTTGAAAATACCTCTGTCTTCTGCAGGAGTTCCTCAGCACATACCCTTGACTGACTGACTGCTAAAATTGTATATGGAGAGATTTCTAATTGTTAAGCAACGTCAACCTTTTTTTGTAACAGAGTGGATGTCTTGGAAATACTGTGATGCTATGCAGTAAATGCATGCTCACATCAGAATTGTTTTAGACCCTCAATATTAAATATTTTATTACACGTTCTTTTAAGCTATGAGGGAACTTCTAATAAAACATTATATTTAGAATAATTTCTTTATACATTTTCTTCCTCTCTGTAATCATGACATTTTCTATTTTAAAAAAGAAAATATCATCATTCTTTACTTGGTCACCTGTGTCTTTGCTGTACATTATGTGCAAACTGGCCCAAGTCTAACTTGCTCCATTGAGCAGGTTGAGAAATGTGTATTGTATGGTTCATTAGGACCATAATTAGCATGAGATTATTTTGCAATTTTCAGTGTAGTTCTGCAGAGAATTTAAGGATGTATTTAAATTCCATTACACAGAGGTTTTGATTGCATATCAGTCCTAGCTTAATATGTATGATATTAGTTGGGAGAACTATATGTGGTAAAGGAACAAGTAAAATGGTTCTATTCTTAGCATGGCTTGGGTTGGAAGGGACCTTAAAGATCATCTGGGCAGGGATCCACCCCTAGACCAGGTTGCTCAGTATCCCATCCAACCTGCCCTTGAACCTCAAGGGATGGGACATCCACAGCTTCTCTGGGCAGCCTGCTCCAGTGCCTCACCACCCACTGAGTAAAGAATTTCTGTTTAACATCTAATCTACATCTCTTCTCTTCTAGTTGGAAACTATTCCTCCTTGTCCTACCATTATCTGCCTATGTAAAAAGACACTCTCCCTCTATTTTATATTCCTTGACTGTCTCTCAGGCATGTGTAATTCAAGACAAAATGCTTTCAGACATACAGCAACATATACATAATAATTTCTAGAATTTAAAGTTCCAGTATTTGTAACCTAGTCCTCAATTTTGTAATTCTTTCCTCTGTAATATTAGCTTCAATTCTAGTTAGCTGTACTTATTGTGTAGACTTAAGGGCACAGACTTCTTTTTGCCTCTAAAATTCTGTGGGTGCTCTAGATCAGCTTAGAAGTTGTCATTTGCAAGTAGAAGTCACATGCTGAATAAGACGTGAGCTTTATAATTTACTTCTTGTAGTAACAAGTCAGTAGTGTATATGTTTTATGGTTGGCCTGTTATTAATTTTGTTGTTTTAATGAGAACATAGGTACCTTTTCACTGGAAATGTAAACTCAAATGTAACTTGCTATAAATTCAAAAGAACAATTTGTGAAGTGTTGATGGTTTTAATAAAGTTTATTAACTAAATATCATAATTTAGCTAATAAATAGAAATAATCTAATAATATATAAAATTATATCAAAGTTTTATATAATTATGATCTAAAAGTAGGTAAATATTTATACATTTTTATGCCATGCTATTAAAATAATTAGGTTCTAAGAATTTATTTGGCCCTTGCTCAGAGAAAACAAAAACTCCATGGATGGCCCTTTTTAAACTGTAAGGCCACATGTTCTTAAACCATTAAAATTGTGCTTAATGAACCACCAGATGGAGCAGTCAAATCTCACTCTTCTTGTCAGCCTCTGTGCAAGGTAGTTTCTCTCTCTCAGCAGGGAGAGAATTTGGAAATACAGGCAGACTTTACTACTTGAACCAGTAATTTGAAAACCTTTTTTAGATCTTTTCTGTATGTGCATTTTTTTTCCATAGGCAGATTTACATTGTCCTATAGTTTTAGTGTTACAAATGATGTATGGAACATATCCTGCATATGGAAACGATGCTGACACGAATAGCTCTATGGAAGCAGTTACTCATTTCTTGAATTGAGTCCTATCCTCAGGGAAAAAACACAAAACATGACAAGGAAAAGGTACTCTTGTTTGAGGATCACAGGCCAGATTTTCGAAATTTGGGAGGTTCAGAGTTGCATATTTACACACGACTCTCTATGTTTGTGCTTAAGAAATCTTGGTGGAGCTGCATATTCTCTTCCTACTTACCCTTAGTATCTTTAGGGTAAGTTATGCTGCAGTCAAGTGGGTTCAGGAACAAAAAGAAAATATACAGTAATGTATAAGAAGGAATGTTTTCACATTCTTTGTTTTACTGTAGTTTCATAGCATTACTAAGACAAGATTTTTCTGGGAGGTGTACAAGTTTGTGAATATATATATTTATATAAAATAGAATGTATGTGTGCTATTAAAAGTCACTCCAGTGAGTCTGTTCCAGTTTAATACTTCAAGGATCATGATATGTAGTTAACAGGACATTATCCCAGAGGTGGGGAATAGAGCTATGTGTGAATATAAAATCCTGCAGATTTTTTGCTTTATTCTTTGCCTCTGTCATGTCTGTGAAAGTCAGAATGTTCTGCATTAAAGATTGTCAGCAGGTGTCACTGGAGAGGAAATGTCATTGTGAAGCAGCTGGATGCAGTTCTTGGAGTGCCTCAGCCCAGCTCCCAGCTCTGAGGTGGGAACTGCAGCAGGCTCTGGTGTCCTGCCAGCTTTGGGTAGCAGTGACACACAGCTTTGCAGAGCAGGAAGCTCATGCTGGGCAGAGCAGAGCAGTGCTGCCCAGGTGACTCTTTAACCCACGTGCACTTCATACAGTTCTCAGCTGAATCACGAGGTGAGCAAAAACTTCTGCTCTGGCAGTGAATCCTAACCAGTGTCATGAGCTCAGGGATGGTGACAGCCACGTTTCTTTCAGCTCTGCCAGTCCTGGGTCATCCAGCAGTGTCCTGCCAGCTCCTGCCTGTCGTGTTCCAGAGCACTACCACAGCAAATCTGTGTCAGCTTATATCAAAATACATGGCATGCTAGGAATTTTGTATTATGCAGGCCCAAATTTTACTTAAAATATAGTATAAAGGTGACTTGCATTTACAGAAAAAATAGGACCTTACAAAGGAACTCAGAAATACAATCTTAAATAAATGTAGGTTCCCAAAACTTTCTGGTGTTTGCTGTTTCTGCCAATTTTTTTGTAACACACTGAACCTTATCAGTGTACCCAGGTGTAGGTTCAGTTATCTCCCATGGGAGATGTATTTCTGATTTGCCAGCAGGGGAGTTGTCACTCTCTTTAAGCAGACAATGTCTGAGGAAGGGCATACCAGTCCCCTGTGAATGGAACTGAATGTTTGGGAAGAAATCCAGTTGTGCTGCTGCTAGCTCTTTTTCACAGAAAGGTTACTCTGAAATCAGTTATAAAACAAATTGGTTAATCTGTTATTGTTACCAAGTTTTAAAGATCACTGCTAAGAGAGTCTTAGGGAATGACTATTCTTACAAGTCACTGAAACACTTAGGGAGACATTTAATTTTTTCAGTGAGCAGTTGTTTTTTTTTTTTTTCTTAAACAAATGTACCATTTACATTTTGACTTCTCTTCAAATATATCCTTAAACATTCTAATATATCAGCGTAGTTTCTCTAAAAAGAAAAAAAAAAGCTGCAACAACAAATTGATATGAATTTTAGGCATGTTGCCATCATAACAACAGTTATCTGTGCTATTGTGGACCTAATCTTACTTTGCCCTAGAAAATTTTTATAAGGATTAGGAATGAATTTTCTGACAATGCTTAAACAATTTGGTCACTGTTAAACCCTGCATTTAGATGTGTGGTTTTAGCAATTACTTTTTTTGTTTGTCTGGATGGTGTATATAACATTTTAAAGTAATAGAAAATTCTGCTTAATAGAGGTTGCTTTTGGAATGGTCTACATGTCTACATCCATTTAGGTAGTAGGAAAAAGAAAAGGAAAGAATGTGAGTTAAGTTGTCAAAATTATGCTGAAGTACAGAAACAGAATAAAATAGTAACACGCAAATGTCTATTACCCCTGGCTGTATAAACTTTTGATCACAGCCTGTACAGGAATTAGTTCAGGACATGTGTAGTCATTTGATTTTTTACTTTGTAATGGGGGTGGAGAGTTTTTGAAGGGAGAGAAAAAAAGTTGTTTTAAGGATTTTTTGTAAGGTTATGTAGCTGAATTAATTAAACTGTAATGACATTGTCACCTTTGGTAAGTTCTCCTATTTTTGCTGTAGTCTGGCTTTGAATGGAATATGTTTTGCTCGACTTCTCTTTTGGCAGGAAAACTCAAGTTCAGGTGGATGCCTGCAGCCTCTTCCTCCAGGCTGAATGGATTGCAGCAGTTTGGTTCTGTCAATTCAAGCCTGTACTTGAGCATGGCTGTCAAAAGTGGTGCTGGCATAGCAACCCTTCAAAGCAGCTTAAACTGCATCAGGCAGGGAAGAGTCTTGGCATATGGGTCTTCCACATCCACTGTGCTATGGGGTGTGGGGGGAGACAGTAAAACAACAACCAGAAACAGTAGTTTAGCTGGGAAAAAAAATATTTTGATGCCATTGATCACTAAATTGTAAAGTCAGTGCCTGCAGATTTGTCACCATTTAAAAGAAAACATCTGGCTTTGTTTAGCAGTTGGATAGCTGAGCAAATTGCTTGAATTAGGGTTTGTGTAAAATGACCTTTGGCTCTAAAAAATGCTATCCAGCAGATCTTTTATGGATATTTTAAGTTAATATGTTACTTACTGCCCTTGTCATGAACAAAAATACTCCACAATATCTCCATACACACAGAGGGCAATTCATCATCCTCGGATGTCAGAAGAAGTCCAGAAATCTGTAAATATGACAGTGGCTGCACTGTTAGATTTGCACTGATGTTTTCTCTTGACTGTCAGTAGATTCTCCTCAGTCAAGGCCAGTTATCAAAACGATCTATCTTAGGACTTGTTGACTTTTGTGAGTAGCTAAGGAAACTAAGATAAATGCATTGCAAAATTACTGAATCATGAAGGTTGGATAGCAAAGATCTCAGCCGCTGCACCTGTGGGATTGAAGGCCCAGTCCAGGTTTTCTAGGGTGAAGGTTCATTTTGTTTCTTTCCAGTTTCACTGTCACGATCATCTTCCTCAGAGGAGTCAAGAGCAATTGAGTCAGTCCTGGGTAGAGGAGGGGGAGATGAAACATCACTGGCAACGCAGTACTAAACCATTGACAGAGAACTTGGAATGCTGGTTGCAAAAGCCATAAATAGCAGGGTGTTTCCTTGCTGACTCTTTCAGACCTGTGTCCTTGAAGGGGTTCCTATCACTTGATTGTGCAGAAATGCCTTCTGTCTTCCAGTCTGCTGCAGAATGGTGGGTGATCTTCTGTAAAAGTCCCGCAGAGGACCTCCAGAAACAATGTGGTCAAGCCCTTATTCTGGGATGCCAGTGGAGCACACCCCAGCCTGCTCCCAGTGTGTGCTTTTACATGGTGTTATTCAGATGGATGCCAACTTACCTCACTTTCACTTTGAATTGATTAGCTTGGATCATGGTTTGAATCGAAAGCTGTGGAGCAACAATGTCATGACATTGATTTAGCTCAAACTAAATAAAAGACCAAACTTACTGGCTTCAGCATATTGCTCTGTTGATTGGACAGCCTAATTTCTCCTTTGGTGCTTTTTTAAGTTTTTTTTGTTACCTGGCTAGAAATGTAAACAGAATATGCTCATGCCTGAAAGAAGAGGAACTTGGATGAGCTCTAACAAGTTTGATGTGTGTTTAAAGGCAGACATTCTTTTAAGGAGCTATGTGTCTTTTTCACCAGAGGTTCTTGTTTTTTTTCAGTAGTTATAAAAAAATTCACAATTGGTCCTATGTCAATCCATAACCCCTTATTCAGAAGTGTGTGAATTTATGTATTTGTATATTTACATATAGAAGTCTTTCTCTAGTAAATGGTCCAGCAGTTTGTTTGCAAAATTGTAACTATTTTGCCAAAGAATCTGAAAAAGAGACTGAAAAACATTCAGTCTCTTCACTGAGCAATACTTTACTGAAGAGAAGATGTACTTATGCTGCAAGTGTTTTAATAAACTTAGTCTTAGCTAAACACTGCACTTAAGCCTATCAGAAGCAAGTATGTTCTTTTCTAATGAGTTTAATTCTGGATGCAAGGCCCAAATACCACTTCGAGTTTTCTGTGATCTCTGTAGAGCTTTGGTGGTCTGGAGTGCTGCTAGCAGAGCAAAGGAAAGCCTTGTTTCCTCCCCATGCATCTTTGTTCTGGTCCTTTTTTGTGTGTCTGGTAATTTACCACCAATCAAACTCCAGTCTAGTCCATCACTTGAGTCAAGTGGTGAGGTCAGTTTTCCACTTCACAGTTCACCAGTCAATCCACTGCTCCCTGATTTGGCTGGAAGAATATTGTGAGAGACTTGCTTGGAAGCTGTGCTACAGTTAAACAATATTTGCTGCTGTCCCTTTGCCTGCAGACCCAAAGGCATACTGCTCAGGCAAGATTTGCCCTTGCTAAAGCTGTGCAGGTGGTTCCCAGCCACCTTGTTGGCCTTCATGGGCTTGGGGCTGCATTCCAGAAGGATTTGTTCCATAACCATCTCAGTGTGTAGTTTCCCAGGTCCTTTTCTTTCCCTGCTTGTATAGGTGTGGGATGTGGCTTGTCTAGTCCCTGTTCATCTCCCACATTAGCCAGGACCTTTTGAAGCAGATCAGACAGGGCTACAGTGCAAAATGTCACATACAGTACCTAATATTGTATCTAAGTCTCCTGCAGTTGTATTAGAATATCTTCCCCAGGGTAACTTGGCTTTGAGGTATGGAGACTGCAATAGATATTTTTTTTGCTTCTCTGACTTTCTAATTTAAATTCCAAGTTTCAGCATAGAGGTTTCTTTACTTGAATTGGTCTTTTTGTGCTGCAGAATTAAGCTTGGGACCATTCTCTGACTTTCCTCTTTCCAAAATATTGATGTAAAACTTTTGGTTTAGAGGACAGCTGCATTTTCACTGAGGCATAAAGCTGAGCAGTATGTTTAATTCTTGAAATTTGTTCTCTTAAAACATGAATAATGGTAAGAGTTGTGTGAGATTGAACAATCTCATGCTTTTCTAGTGGTCTTAGAAATTTTTATAACTGCAGGAGTATCATACACAGATTAAGATCTAGACCAGCTATTAGCAAGAAGATTATAAAGGGCTAAAATACGGTGGTCAATATATAATTATCAGATGTGTATTGTAATGTGCCTCAGAAGATAGTGACAATAAAATAATTTGCAAGGGTAAAAACCTGCAGAGATTACAAAGGCAGTGCTATCCTGTGCAAAGTTTGAAAGTGTGTTATAACTTAATTATGTATTTTTACTAGGAAAATGGAATTACGTCCAGTTTTACAGTTAGTTTCCTATGCTTTGATACTATTAATGGGTGTAAAAGTAAATATCAGCACTTTATTCTTAAGGTGTCAGATGAGCTTTGGGACAGCGAGAGAGACTTGATGTGCCTGTGGCTGGGAGGAATGAAATCCATCCTTAGGGATGAGCAATGCGTACTGGATTTGGTGGTACTTTTCTTTTCTGCAAAATGCCCTTTCTGACCTCAGAACATTCTTCTGTTGCTCCTCTCTTCCCTTATTTTCAGCAAATTCTTGCAGACACCTCTGCCATCTGAAGGTGTTAGGCTGGGCTATTCAGGCAGGGCTTGGGCAGAACTCATGGCTAGGGACAGCAGTGGGGAAAATGGGCAGAGAGAGCTGCGTGCTGGAGGAGCAGGGAGGAGTTATCACTCAGGGGAGTGGGAGACAGTGAGAGCTTTAACACCACCATGAGGCACAGGCAGCCTTTCCAAACTTGTTTGGGAGAACAGTTCGTTATTCTTTTCACGGACGCGTGTGTGCCATGGGAATGACAGGATCACTTGAAATGAGTCAGAAAAGACGGCCCATACAGTACAGTCTCATTTACCAATTCTGAGGCTGTAGCAAGCAAGAATTTTTCATCTGTTGATTTGTGTTATGAAAATCCCCCCCTGCCTTGTTCAGTACATGCAGGTGGGGAGAGGTGAGTGTTCAGGACCCTGTGTTCTGAAGTGAGGCAGTCCCTCAATGCCTGCCCTGGCAGAAGAGGAGCTCATCCTTCAAGGAGGAATGCAGAAGGGTCACTGGATGGGTGTGGAAGCATCAGGCATTTGGCATACTCGGTCTGTTGTTTCTTTTGCAAGAAATGTTTCTGGCTTTAGGAGAAAGCTGGGTATGTGTTCCTTGGTCAGTCCAGATGATCACTGTCTCTTGAAATACATAAAGACTGGACACACTTCTCCTCCAAACAAACCATCTCCTAACAAGGGCATGCTGTGAATAAAGCAGAGTTAGGCAGGTGAATGTTCCTCCTGCTGATACCATGCTACAGGGGACATTTAAAGTCAGCAGTGGCCAGGGATATTCTGTGGCTTTTGCTGTTGACTGACATGTAGGATTGTGAAAGAGAGTGTTCAGTACCTTGGGTTTGATCCAGAATTACAGGGAAACAACTTGATTAAAAGTTTATTTTCATTATTATTAATGGATCCATATATTGATAAGTCTGAAAGAGCTGTAAGCTCTCATTAGCTTTACTATTTATATTTTATCCCTTCTAAGCTTCTCTTTGTTTGCTTTTCTTTCTCACATTTTAGTTTCTAAACAGAAATTTTTTTTTGTATTTTGGATGTCCTGCATTGTGTTTTGGAAGTCCTGCAGTATGTAGATAGGCTGCAGAAAACCATCTGTTTGTACAGAGGAAGGCTATCTCTGCCACAGAAATAGTTTTATTGTTGTATCATTTGGATATGATTACAGTAGATTTAATACTTTAGTAAATTCTATTAGCTATAATTCTCTAATCATCTGGCTTTTGCAAATGCAAGTTCTGCTTTTCTGTTTTATCTTGAACATGTAATTTGGAATACAAAATGTTATTTCCTGGGGATTTTTATTTGGAGTATATTTTTCTTATATAAAATTATGTTTCCATGCACACATCTGTTACATATGAAAAGAATTAAATTACCCTATTAATTTGTAAAAAGGGGTAAGTTTTTCTCAAGGGTCGTTTGTGTTTTCAGTGTGCTAGAAGTAAATCTGCAGCTTGGGATGTTTTACATAAATTTAAAAAACCACATTTCCTAAACACAATTGCTTCGTCTATGCCGTTGATTAAACTTGTTCAGTGCACCACTGCTGAATATAAATAATAACTGCAGCAGTGGTATTGATTACTTGGGTGCCTGAGCTTACTGTTGGCTCAAAAGCACTAAGAAACTTCTCTCCTGTTCTATCCAGAGAGGAGGAGCTTTTTCCCCCACCTTGTTTCCTGAGGGTTGATTCCGGGCTCCTAAAGCCCCGAACTCTTCCCAAAGGCTGCGAGTCGCTGTCATTGCAGGGAGCTAATGCAGTAATCGATGCTTGCTCTACACTGCAGAGATTTGTTTTGCTGACAAGAGCTCTCGTTAGCCCTGTCTGCTGTCACTGTGTTCCGTGTTTGACACTGCAGAATAATTTGGCTTAGAACCAGGACGCAAGGACCTCATGACTTCTCTTAGATCGTCTCCTTCACACTGAAGTGGATTTTTGCTGGCATTACGCTTTTGCTACAGTTGCAGGCTGGATTCAGCAACCTACTAGATGCCAGCTGTGCTTTAAACATTCTCTTGCTGAAGCTGCTATGTTTGCTGGGTTTCTCCAGTTTCTGCTCCAAACGTTGCATTCAGGGACAGGTAAATAAGGAGCTGAGGTTTTAATTATATTTTTATATTTCATATTTTTAAACAAAGTTATATCCTTTTATGAACAGATTTATTTAACTATGCAGTTTTAGTGGAGTTGTTGTATCCTTGGAATGTTAAAGTCTTAATTGTAGCATATGTTCAGCTTAAAGAGGGAATAAAGAACCATTTTGCTTTTAAGTCTGTGTTTCAGTTATGTTTATGTTTTGAATGCTCATGTGATAAATATAATTTGACAGTAGTGATGCTATATGGAATGAGCTTTTAAACAAAAATCTGTATTTGGAAAGTGCACATCAAAATAGAAATGAGTTTCTGAAAAGTAATTGTAATATTCCTATTGCATTATGAGTTCTGCATTTTGTAGAAGTCAAGGATAAAGAATTTAGAAGTTTACTTCAGGATACAAGTGAAAATTCCTGTGTTTTATTTCTTGATGGCAGAAGACAATTGACAAACCCTCAATCTCCTGAATTATTCTTTTCTTAGGAGCTTTAAAAAGTTCAGAATGGAATGTGATTGGTTTTGTTTTTTTTTTTTGCATATTATTTAGGAGGCAAAATCATCAAACTTATGTACATAGAATAAAAATGTTTTTGTTTACCATAAGATGCAGGTACGGTTATAATAATATATGGGTTATAATTGTACAGTTCTGGTTATTTTGTACATTATTTCTGCTTGATCATATTGATGCATTGCACTTTCTGCTCAGGGAAGGACATCAGTTTTTCCCTTTTGTATTTGAAACAAGGTTCTCAGCTAAATTGCTGAAGGGTCACAGGGGAAGGTGAGACGAAGGATTCACCACTGCAAGTTCCTTGGGGATTATGCAGTGTGTTGAGAATAACAAATACCTTTAAAATCCTATAACTAACTAGTTGATAACACTGTCTATAAAAATTGATTTTGGAAAACAGTTTTTTTCACTAGAAGAATTAATCCTAAAGATGTATGATAGAATAAGTTATAAAAGAGGTTTTATGCTCTTCAAAATACTGCTTCAGATACTCTATTTTTAGATGCATATGTTAGAAATCTATGTAATTTCAACAGAGTTTAGAGGAGAATTAGAGTTTACTGAGGGCAGAATATTGAGGGAGGCATTGGAGAGAGTGTGATTTAATAGCAGTCAAAACAGATGGAACAGAAGCAGCAGCAGGAGTATCAGGAAGACAGAATGCTGAGGTTGGGGGGACAATGGTCAGCCTTCGCTCTCCATGGAGTGTAAAGGATAGCACTGAGAGCACCTTTGGCTAAGGTCAAAGCCTTGCACTCTCTCACACTTAGTAAGTTGTTTATAGGTACATAAAAAAGCTAAATCCCTGTTTCTTCTCCAAGCTGTTCACTGTGTAGATGGCTGTAAACTGCATTCCAGAGGTCTCTTTCACATCTTGGCATAAGTAGGTGAAGAGGGTGAAATAGCATTGGGATTGAGAGATACAGAGCAGTGGTGCCCTGTGTTGCAGTGATTCAAGGCTGTGCTGTGGGCAGTGGACAATCAGCAGCATGTCTCCAGCCTTTGGAATAGCATGGACCTGAGAGATCTAAAAGATGCTTCAAAATCACCCTGAGCCCCACACCCCCTGACTATAGAGTCATAATGGACTATTAAACCAGGCTATCTATAGCTCTCTGTCCATTAAATTTGTATCATCTCTCCCCCATAATGATACTTCAGTATCATTATCCTCAATATTCCTCAATATTCCTCTCTGAAAACTGATCTGTGTGCTGCAAGGACAGAATCTGAGAGAATGAGCTGTCATCAAGGTCAGCTCTTATGTCAGGGTATTGGTTAAGTACAAGGCTGCCCAGAAGACAAACCATGCTGGACAATAACACAAAACAAAGTCCACAAAATGAACAACAAAACCTTCAGTTCCTCACCAGTCTGACCTTTGGAGGTATTTTTGTAGCAAAAGTAGGAATGGCCCGGAGTCTTGCTCTCTGGCCAGCCCTGTAACTCCCAAGAGGCAAGGCTAGTGCTTTCCCAACAGCAGCCAGGCTTGTGTGCCATCCTCCCCTGTTACCATTGAGATCAATTGTATCCACCTCATCCTCTTCTGCACTGCTACTTCTCAACTGGTGGATTTTTCCCTGTTTCTATACCTGTTTATCCTGCTCTGAGTGTGGAGCCATTTCCTTGGCTGCTCTGAGCCTGATCCTCTATTTCCAGATTGTTTTTTTCTTCTTTGTCAGGTTAGCTTGGAAGTCTGGTTCTAGCCTACTATAAAAAGCCATTCCTTTGTCCTTGGGGTCAAGTCTCTTACAAGTCTAATATGTTTCTGTTTTATTACATGGAACAGTAGTGTGAGTGTTGACTATTACTATGTTCCAGACAAACACTACAGACTTGCTTTATGAATACTTCAGGGGGTATTTGTTATCAGTTTTAGCCAAATATTGTTAGAATATATTTAGAATATTATTTTCTAAGTAGGTTTTCAGCCTATGCTAGACACTTTTTCTTGTGTGGCTCTTAACATGGCATGCTCATAAACAAAACTCCTGCTCAAATGAATGTATTTGACATTTGCTGATAGAGCCAAATAGTAGCAGGTTCTTTACATAGTATTCTTGATTGGCAACTACTTGGTAGTAAATACTAAGTAGTAGGGACTAAATAGTTGCAGAATTCTCTCAGTTGTCCTTGCATACATTGTATTTTGTGTTCCTGAATGTCTTGAGTGCTTCCTGGTACTTGATCACTCTAAGGAGCACACTCACAAGGAACTTTCCATTGATTCTTCCAGAAAATGGAATATTTATGATTTAGTTGGTCAGTCTTTCACTGCATTGAATTGGCCTGGTTCTACTTTTAATGTTGATATTATTTTTAGATGCTTCCATGATTGCTGGTCTCCTTTTGTTGTTGTGGTTGCTTTCTAATTTTCTCTAAGTGTGGAGTGTTTTGCTTTGGTTATTTGGCAATAGGATTTCATTGGTTTTGGTTTTGGTTTTTTTTTTTTTAATAGGAAAGTTTTTGGCTTTTTTTCTGCTCAGCTTTGGTTTGTTTTTGAAGATCGTGAGTTTATTCATGGTCACATTCATAACTATTTCCTCTCTACTGGTGGGAAGCAAAGCTCCAAAGATCCTTTGCTCATTGTTTTGCAAGTGTCAGTGATTTCTCAGAGTGCACTCTGAAGATTCTCCCTGCAGTATTCCCCTCTGAACTGGAGAAACAAAACTCCCATTATCTTCTAGTGCAGCATAACTGAGGATACTCATGAATGATAGTTAAAAAACCGAAAACAAACAGAAACAATAACAACAACACCAAAAAAAGAAAAAAAAAACCAACAAAAAACCCCAAATCAACAAAAAACTAAACCAAAAAACCCACACAGTGCTTCTTATGTGTGGGCTGCTGCTTTACAGCCTTACAGCCATTTTGTTTTCTGTTTTCTTCATCTTTGTTAAAATTTCTTGCTATTGGGAGTGTAGAAACAGCCTGGAGTTTGAGCAGAGTTTATTTGCAGCTTTGATTTTAAATGATAATTTGTTAATAAATCAGTTTTAACAAATACTAAAATTAAAAACTTAAGATTTTTAAAACTCTCAGAAGAAAAATACCAAAGGAGACCCAAATGGAAATATTACCTTTTTTTGCAATCAACACTACTCAGTTGGTTTAATCTGTACAGGAGATAGGGAAAAAAACCTAAACCAGCCCAAAGGGGAAAGAAACCAATTATGTTATGCTGAAGAACATAATGTATATTTGAAATGCATTTGAAGAACAGCAGAAAAAATGTTAAGAACTTGTCAGGCCTTCAGTGTACTAGGTAGCTATGTGTACATATGTATCCAAAATTATGAGACCATGTGACTTTCTGAGATGACTTGCTATACATTTTTCAGATTTCATTATACAAAAATAATTAAACAAAACATATTATCAAGAAACAAAAATATTATCAAGAAATCACATCGAGACTGAAAGTGTTAATTATATGAAACAGGAACTCAGTGAAACTGTTGACACAAGTTAGTGTCAATATTGAATTGGAATGAAATAGAAATAATAAATTTATTCAGAGAAGCTCTAAATTTCCAGGAGGACATCTCCTTTCATCTACCTGCAAAATTAGATTTCACTCAAGAGAGGGATCCCAGTCAGCAAAACCAGAGACAACAATTAGACAGCAAAATTTTCCTTAAATCTTTAAATGCCACAATATCAAAATCAAAATGTTTGCCTGTTGATTTTATGTTCCTGATGCTGAACATTTTTCTTGTATCCTCAAGAAAATAGTTTTAATGAACCTTGTAAAATAACTTTCATATTAATAGAAGTTCATGCATCTTTCTTCATGTTTTATATCTCTAAGTCTGTCACATGTTGTCATGGCCCTACAGAATATGCTTTTAAGGACCATCCCTCTGTGAATCATACACATTCTTGGACTCACATGCTTTCAATAAGACTCACATATACTCAGAATAGCAGTTTAGATTGTCTCTGAGATAAAAATAAGAATCTAGCTGGGAAGGGGTTGATGAACTTTTGAAGACTTTGGGTGTTTGAGTGAAGTTACTAAATGTTGGCTCAGGGAATTCATGAAAAGATTCCCTAGACATTCAGGAAACAGAGCAGCTTCCTCATGTCCCCTTGTGTCCATGTTAAAAATTTTGGAAACATTCAAAACTCCTCTAGTAGTTTGTTTACTACTAGATAGGTTGTGGTTTTTGGTTTTCAGCTTCTATTGGCAAGATTAGTAACCCTTGCTTTCAGTAATTTATAAAGCTGAAATAATTCAGGTAGGAAGTCCATTTTGTGAAACACAGAAATGGGCCCAGTTGTGTTTGTGTTGGAAGGTCTTTTGCGAATCTGTCTTTTGAGCAACCTTCATTCATCAATGAACAAGTGCAGTACTTCATTGTAAAAAAGGACGTGTCTAACCTGTACACCTAGTTAAAATCAAATCACAATCTATGACATAAAAATTCTTTGTTAAATAAATATCTGGATAAGAAACTCATTTTAAACAGATCACAGAAAATTTTCCTTTATGCACAGACAAAAAAGAATACATTGAAAAACTTTTTCATAATTAGCAATGGGAAAATCATTTGTTTGCAAAATAAAAAATTATGAATTTGCAAACTCTTGTAAAGGATTAACTATGTCATGGTAACTAGGGGAGAAGTCAAATGGATTTTCCTTTCCACTAGATTTTAGCTTAATTCAAGTGCCCTTAACTATCTATATAATTTTTCATAAGTTCACTACTTCCTTGCCTAATTATTTCTGTATTTTTTGTTTGAAAATATCAATCAGCATCACTTTTTTCACAATGTACTATCACTTTAAAAAAGATTTCTAATCTAAGGGGTTTTTTTCAAAATAAAAAAGTGTTTATTTTGTATTAGAAAGAGTATGAAATTTCCTTATCTTCTAAGTGCAGAAGTAAGGAATAACCATTTATTTTCAGTTTGTATTGAATAAGCCCAGGTTGTCAGTTATCTAAATATGAAAGCCTAGAGCTTGAAAAAGCTGTGTAGATCCTTTTCCAATGTTTTTTTTTTATTACTCTGAAATGTAATTAAGATACAGAAAAGTAATTTTATATCGCATCATTAAATGAAAATACCTGAATAAATACTGAATTGAGGGAGCAATTCAAGAGGCTAGTTCTAGTTTTGAGAGCTATGTGCCACATTTGTATCTGGAAAAGGAGTATTGTATATAAAAATTGTCACTTCTAAAGTGTACTAGTCTTTATTTTAACTTTGGAATCTTACAACGTGTTAACATTCAGTGCTTAGGACATTTGCCAGCAGGGAGCTAAAGTCCAGTGTGATTATATGTTGCAAAAGAAATAAAAAGAAAAAAAGAAAAGAAAAGCCTAAATTTCACAGCCTTGTGGTGCATTCTTCCCACAAAGTGCATGAGCCAACCTGTCCTTAAACTGTGTAGATGGTAAAACACAGATCTTGTCCTGCAAGGATTTAAGTTCTTAACTGTAGACATCTGAAGTGGGTTGGTTTGAGACTAAGAGATAATGAGCATTTTTGTGAAGCTTTCTGTATTTCTATATAAATAGGCAGTAGGTAGCTTTTGAATTCTCTGCTTGCCGCATTAGTGTGGGGGCTGTTTGCCAAGGCAGGGTACTCACATATTCTCTTTATGGGGTTAGTTAGCAGCTTGAATAGAATGATTTTAGCATATATTGTTATACACTGAATTATTTTTCTGATTAAACAATACCATGTTTTTTCCTGCTTAGCAATAGGATGTGCCACATCTGTAACAACAGCTCACCAGAGGGATTGTCCAAGCAGCCTGGGATCAGGTTAGGAAAGCTAAAGCCCTGATAGAATTAAATCTGTCTGGGGACATCAAGGGCAACAAGGAAAGTAGCTGTAGTGTATTAGCAATTAAAGGAAGATTAGAGAATATGTGGGCTCTCTCCAGAAGGAAAGAGAAGGCCTGACTGGAATATGGAGAATGCTGAGGTACGGAATTACTTTTTCCCTCAGTCTTCACTGAGAAGTGCTCCAACCACACTGCCCAGGCTGCCACAGAAAGAGGCAGGAACTGGGAGACTGAGAAAGTGCCCACTGCAGCAGATCAGGTTTGAGACTGTCTGAGGGACATGCAGGTGGAAAAGTCCATGGGGCCTGATGAGATGCATCTGCCACTCCTGAAGAAACTGGTAGATGAAATGGTTAAGCCACTATCCATCATATTTGTGAAGTTGTGGCAGTCTGATGAGGTTCCCACTGCCTGGAAAAGTGGAAACATAACCCTCATTTTAAAAAGAGAAAAACCCCAACGTCTGTAGGGATGTTCCCACCTGTTGGGAACTACAGGTCAACCTGACCTTTGTGCCCAGCAAGATCACAGAGCAGATCATCCTGGAAACTGTGCTAAGGAAACTGGAAAATAAGGAGGTGATTGTTGGCAGCCGACAGGGCTTCACTAAAGCTAAATAGTGTGTGACCAATTTAGTTGCCTTCTGCAATGAGGTTACAGCATAAAGGAAGAGTGACGTCAACTACCTGGACTTGTGCAAGGAGTTTGACAGTCTCATTTATGGCATCATTGCCTCTAAACTGGAGAGAGGTGGATTAGGTCAATGGACCCCAAGTACAGACTGGAGAATAGATTGAGAGCAGCCCTGAGAAGAAGGAATTGGAGGTGTTGGTGAATGAAAAGCTCAGTGTAAGCTGGCAGCTTGTAGCATGGAAAGCCAGATACATCCTGGATTGTCTCAAAAGCATCATGGCCAGCAGGTTGAGGGAGGTGATTCTGTCCCTCTGCTCCACTGTGGTGAGACATCACATGGAGTGCTGCAGCCAGGTATGGGCTCCTGGCATATGCAGGACATGGACCTGCTGGAGTGAGTCCAGAGAAGGCTGTGAAGATTGTCAGAGAATGGAAGCATGTCTCCTGTGAAGACAGGCTGATAGACTTGGGGTTGTTCATCCTGAAGAAGAGGCGGCTCTGGCAAGACCTTCTAGTAGCTCTTTACTACCTAAAGGAGGATTACAACAAACTGCAGAAGGACTTTTTACAAGCAATTGTAGTGATGGGACACAGTAGAATGGCTTCAAAATGAAAAGAGCATATTTAGATAAGGTCTTGACTGTGAATGTGGTGAGATGCTGGAACAGGTTGCCCAGAGAGTTTGTGGATGCCCCTTCCCTGGCAGTGTTCAAAGCCAGGTTGGATGGGGCTAGGAGCAACCTGGTCTAGTGGAAGATGTGGTTGGAATGATCTAAATGATCTTTAAGATCTTTTCCAACCCAAGCCATTCTGTGATTCTATGGAGAGAGATGTAGTCTGTCTATTCACTTTGCAGAGTAATTTTAAATTTAGCCTCTGAAAAATATTTGTCTAAGTTTCTTAGTTATCTGATGGAACTGCTGTATTAATTAGCAGATACTTGCTGCTAATGGTTAATTAGTAGCCTAACATGGTCTGGCTGACCCTTATCATTAGATTCTGCTTTTTGTCTTAAGTAACTCCTGCAAATCCTGCACATAGGGATTTGAATAAATTGCTGAATTACATTCTTTGCTGATTATCAGTGGTCTCTGAATATGGTCTGGATGGATTTGGGAAAACATCTTGGGGTATTTTATCCCAGGTATTCAAGAATCCTTGGAAATCAGCATGCCTGTTCATACACAATAACAGACCCTCTCATATTTTGTGCTTGTTTTGGCTTTGCGAGACGGACAAGGCTGTTTTTTCCAGAACTTCTCATCTTTTCAGGATCTCACTTGAAATCACAGCACCCCAGAATTAGCTTTTGGTATGGAGAGTGCTGCTGAAGACAAAGGACATTTGAGAAAATAGATTTTTGGTGGTATGAGTTAGCTTTCCCTTTATTATGAAAGCCCACATATTGCAGATGTAAAAACAATGAGAATTTATTAAGAGTTTTACTCCCCATCTTGAATTTTGATGGAAGGCTGCAAAAGACTTGTGGAAAAAGCTCAACACATTTGCGTCTTGTAAATTATTATTTCATCTGTGTGCATCCAAGAGTAAAGTAATTGAGCGGCAGTGTGTTAATGGGAAAAGCATTTCCTTGCTCTTAGGATACAACTTTTGAATTATTCCCTTAGGAAATAAGGGTTTACAAATATTTACAAATACCCTGCTTTACTCAGTTGGTCTTAAGGAAATCAAACATTAAAACTACAAATGCATTTTTAGTAATACGTTTTAGAAATACATCAGTAATGTACAAAAATAATGATGTAGTATATGTATATTTTCATGGGGGCTTATTATTTTTAAGTTGTTCATGTTTTAAAAGAATTGTTTAAAAAGTATTTAAAAGCAGTTTAAGCCTATAAAGCTATTATTTGCTACTTATAAAATTAGTTTTTTCCTCTCTTTAGTGTCTTAAGTTTTTCGTGTTTTACTAGTAATTTTTAATGACTTTTACCAATGGAGAGTGTTCTCTGTGTTTAGGGATTTTTGTTTTCAGTTTTGGTGGGGTTTTTTTGGCGAAAACCTGAAATTTTGAAGCTATGCTGTTAGTAAGTTTTTGCATGTTATTTACCTATTCCTGGATCTCTATAATGCTGCTGCAGTGAAGGTAGTTTGTGCAATTAAACAAAGAGTGAGTTCTGGAGTATGGCAGTGCAAGCATGGCTTAAATAGGCATTAGGCAAAGAAGCAGCAATGGCATAGGATGACCAAGGAGAAATTATTTTCAAAGATATAACAGAGCACTGAACTGCAGATGTCTCTAGTATCAGTGTTACTGGCATAAAATATTTTTAATATCCATTTGCGGACTTGTTTCATTTGTGTCTTAACTTTTATGTTCTATTTGATGAGTGTTTATCAATAGATTAACTGACATTTTCCATTGTATAATCTTTTTTATAGTTGTAAATTGCCCCAGACCCGTGCCAGTGGTCTGTATCATACTGAATTTTAATGGAAATCTTAAAATTGAGTGATTCTTGCAGCTTTTAAAGTATTCACCAAATGGTAGACTTACTACTTTCAGTGGCATTCAGTCAAGATGTTTGATTTGATAGCTACCTTTATAGCTTCTGAGTACATCTTTCACGTTCCAGCTCAGTAGAGCTGCATTTGCAGTGCAGATCCTGCTCTCAGCTTTGGAGAGCAGAGGGTGAGAGAATTGGTGCTGTGGTCAGCTTCTGCAGAGAGAAGTGGGGAAAGGGACAGACGCCTAAAGGTTTAGATGTGGGAAGGAGGGTGCGGGAATGTGACTTAGCATCAAAGGATTTGAGGTTAAAGAGGGATTAAGATACAGAACCTTAAGAAAATACTCTAAAGCCAGAAGCAGATGGATAGCAGAAAAAAATGTACAGAGAAGAAAAGGCAGCAAAGGGTAGGTAGATGGTGAGAACAGGAAACTCAGCAGGTTAGACAAGGCAGAAGATGCATGAGAAGATCTTGCTAGAGCAGGGACTTGGAGAAGGATGCTAGGTGCATGAATTAAGTGGTCATGGATCTGCAGTAACCAGGAGAAAGACCAGCAAGGAAACTAAGAGCAAGAAGCTGAATCTAGGAAGGAAGAGAGGAAAATAAATCAGGGAACAATGAGGGTGAGAAGAAATGTGTTTGAGGACTTGGATACATTGATCTGCATCTTGGAGCTGACAGTTATTCCTTCCTGAACATTTCTCTATTGCTAAGCAAATAACTCTAAAACAAGAAGACAAAGTGTGTTGTGTTTGGCATGTGGCAGGTCAGCCCACACAGGAGACTGTTGATTTTGGTGTCACTGTTGAATTTGTTACTGAAACTTGGGGAGCTCTGTACCATAGTTTTGAGCTTACTGACAGCACTGCAGGTGTCAGTGTAGTTTGTAAGTTTGTTGTTCTTGTAATTTTGAAGTTTATAAAGGCACAAAGAAGAATCCTAAAAATAGAACTGAAAGATCTTTAATGTGATTTAATGTGTTTTCCAAACCTGCAGAACTGCAGAGCTAATGAAACCACAAACTGCCTCGTGCAGTTATGCATATGATAGTAATATGCTGTTTAAAAATAAACTTGGGCATATGATCATGCAGATGATAAGCTATTAAAGGTAGTATGAGTTATAGAGAGTGTTGCAACTTGTATTTCATAATTGGCATCTAAGTATTTGTAGAGAAAGATTAAAAAAATCTCTGCATGTAAAGGTATCTTCTTCTCCCTTGCGTGCTTTGTTTGGGCTTCTATTAGATCACTACTCTTACTAGAACACAGGCATCTAACTATAGTGTTACAGAGATCTGTTTTATAAAGTAAGATATTGAATATATGTTGCCAAAAGTGCCCTCCTTGTCCTCATAGGCTGATGGCTTCCAGACCAGTGTAATTCATGGTCTTTTTCTTGAGTTGCACAGCACATAAGTTTGTCCCAAGTGAAAGAGAAGATTGCAGCCTCGTACCTGCTGTATTTGTGTGGCTGTTCCCTCTGGCACTCTATTTCCTGCTCCTGTGCCTCTCCCCCTGTACAGCACCTGTTGTCACAACATTGACCTCTGCAGATTCTAGAGCGTGGTTGGCTGTTCTGTCCTTAACTATAGCTGAGAGCCCATTTTGTGGAGTATTCCCTCTCGTGTCATCATTAGCTGTAGTCCTGTGTGTTTATTATGGAGATGGTTGGGAGGAGGAGGGCTGTGAATGTGATGCTTTGGGGTCCATTCTTAGACTGAGCAAAGGTAAAAATAGACAGTGTGCACAACCAATTCTAAAGTGCAATTCATGAAAAAGCAAAGGTCCAAATAAATGTATTATTTTATATTAATACACTATATTGTTTTCAAATTGATATATTGATTTGAATCATAATAAAAGTTTTGTATTTGCTTCATCAAACAATTGCACTTTAAAATTCATGCATGCAGAAGTAATCATTCATACATCTTTCTCTGTTTGAGAGATTACACATTTCTTTCTATTCATATTCTTCCAGGTGACTTGGATTATTACTGGCTGGATCCTGCCACGTGGCACAGCAGGGAGACGTCCCCTATTAGTTCGGTAAGAAATAGAAAAATAGGGATTCATAAAGAATAAGTTAAAATATTTGCTAATTATTTCAGTTCAGCATAGATATTTGACTGTAGAAAATATTCTACACAAATATTGTGAAAATTTGTTTTAGACTACCAAGGAAATGGAAATCAGAAAGAAAGTTTTATTGAAATGCATATTTGTAAAATTGCCTGAATTTTAACCTGACTTTAATCCCTTTAATAGACTTGGCGCTTAATTTTGCTATGAACCTCAAAAAAATCAGTTGTGAATGTGATGCTGCTCTGGGAAAGATTAGTGATTTTTTTAAAGACTTGGAGTTGGAAAGCATAATTTTGATTTTATTATGTAATGAACCTTCCTTAGGTAGACCTGCATAACATGTGTTATTCTAAAGAACAGAATTTCTGCATGTGCTTTTCAGAGCCATGTAATTTAAAAAGAAATATTTATTTTTATTATCTAAGATGTGTTTAAAATGTTTAATTGTATTGAAGTTTGAACTGAATTATAGTTCTATCTGTAGACTTAATGCAGACATTTTCTTACAAGAGGCATAAATGTTTAATGTAGCCAGAGTCCAACAGATATACTCATAGAAAACTCAGGTGCATTACGTAACACACCTGAAGGATGTTTGTGTCTACTGTGACATGATGATGCAGTAATTTTATTGGTTTTTACATGTGCATCTAAATACTGGAGGATGTTCACACTTTTTAAATTCCAATTCAATTTAATTACTTGTTTTTTAACAGCATCCCGTAACGTGGCAGCCTTCCAAAGAGGGAGATCGCTTAATTGGGCGTGTTATTCTTAACAAGAGAACAACCATGCCTAAAGAATCAGGTGCATTACTGGGGCTAAAAGTAAGTATGACATGATTTATGTGCTAAATGAAAAGAAGTTCCACTGACCTTGGACATACACGTGTAACTTATTAAATCAGAGGACTGTCAAATCATACGGTCTTTTGACAAAAAATGTATTCCTCTTTTCCTAAATTTTGAAAGTTATACAGATAAATTATGAATATAAATACATTTACTTCTTCTATACAATCTTCAGTTGTTGATGACAAAGGGGCTGAACCATTTTGATTAAAAAGAGTATGTTTATTCAGCTTCCTGTCTGTAAGATAAATTACTACACATGACCATGCATTAATGGAGTCCTGCATTTTCTAGCTCTGCTCTTTGCAATTTAGTCAAGTAATTAATTTTATAATCAACCTACATAAATGTAACCTGGATGCAAATGCGTACAAGGTCAGTGTTTAAAAGTCACACAACCATTTGAAAACATAAATTTTGTAGAAAGAATCCAAATATTTACACAAAAATCCTCTTAAATCATAGTAGATGTTATATTAAATTTAATTCCAGTTAATCTAACACCCCAAAATTGAGATATTGGCAACACTGTCCAATTGATTTAAATCATTAATTTACATTTTTAGCAGACCTTTAGGTTCATGTGCCTAAATTGCCAGAAGACTTAAAAAAGAGGATTTTTTCTGAAGCTAGTAGCAGTTCAAGCATTTTTCTCTCTCTGAGTATTTTTAAATCTATGAAGTAAAAATGAGGACTGATAGAATTTAATTTGGGTGTCCTTCCCTCTCCACTGAGAACAACACAAAGAATGCAAGATCTGAAATATTCCCACCTTGAAGTGTGATAGTCTGGCACGGTAATACAAAAGATGAAAACAGCTTTACTAAATGTTTAGTAGTCTATAGCACAAAGCTCATATTTGCTGCCAGCAAACAATTCTGTTTGACTATGTGAGAAAAAAGGTTGGGCCAAGTAGGAAACGCAGATTGTAGAGTTGTAGATTGTAGAGTTTCTCTTTGGTTTTTCTGAGTTTCAGTTGTACATAATATGAACTAAGGCCCTCACTGATAAATTTCACACACTATCATGTGACAATATTGTTGGCAGATGGGCTTCTGGATACTTTTTTGGTATTAAAGCTCCTGCTATTTATTGTGATTACAACATGGGGAACTAATACCTAATAAACCAACATTTTGCTGTGTCATTTTATTATAAAACTCCTCTGGGATATTCCTGATGAAAAAAATACAACCAAACCCCTTAGCTGACTGGAGAAAGGTAGTTAAAAAGATAACTTGTCTTGCAAATCAGCAACAATACATTTTCTTTGTATTTTATTTAAAATCTGTCCTTTTCAGGGCACTTGGTTTTCTTCTGATGTTCATGATCTCTGGATCCTGTAGTCATCTTCAAAAGCAGATCTTTTCAGTTTCAGTTTCTTTTTTGTTCTACAAAAGCCAGAAGCTGCTAGTTTGTCCTGTCATGTTCTTGGATGAGAGCACCTATGTTTTAGCATCATCAACATTCTTGTGAACTAGTTGCCTATATTTAATAGTAGTGTATTTGCTAAGTTTTCAATTGATGTACCAAGTTTGGGATTTCATACACTTGAAATGATGTGCGCTTGCAATTTAAATTTAAGTACATGATGTACAATTATTTGTAAAGTGTGCATTTGCCTGTTTATTTATTAAGAAGTGTTCTTTCTGCAACAAATGTAGGTACTTAGCAAACTGCATAAGATTGATTAGTCAAATACAGTAAAAGGAATAGAAATTTTATTCATCCTGTGTCAGGTTTACATCTTTTTGTCTTTAAGCCTCTCTAAAACCCAAATTGACAATAGGTTTGCCTATGAACATTTCAGGTGAAATTTAAAAAAATGGTGTGAAAACTGATTCGTCTAAATATTTGTGCTTTATGTGACATCTGGTTGGTGGCTTGGGGACTCATAAATTTGTGGTTGACTAGGTTGTTGGAGGAAAAATGACAGAATTAGGACGACTCGGTGCCTTCATTACCAAAGTGAAGAAAGGTAGCTTGGCTGATGTGGTGGGGCATCTCAGAGCAGGTAAATCAATCAGTTGCATATATAAAATATACTGTTTTTTAGTAATGGCCTATTGCATGCATAATCCTTTAATTTATACAAACATTTTTCATGTGTTTTGGTAATTTTTTTAAAATACAGAACAATACTGTAACATTATTATGAAATGCCTTGGTTAGAAATGGTTGCCTACATTTATAATTTGTTATGAATACCAATTTCTTGGATGTATGAGTAAAAAAAAAGATACTCCTGAGGAATGCTGGTAAGAGGACTGAGTGACACTGGTAAATTTTTGTTTGCTAGCTCAGGAGCTGCTTATTACACTCCACAGAAGCAATGCAAACATTTTTGTGTTTAACTGATTGTGACAAACAAAATTCAGATCACTGAAGGATGACACACTGCATACACAGTGGATTTTATTGGTGTTATTTGCAGTGTTAACTGTTACAAACGAAAATGGAAAAGATGCCAAAAAACTGGTCCTAAAATATTTCATTTCTATTAGATGTATCTATTCACTTACATTTAAATGGTTGCGCTAATGGTACTTTTCAAGCTTCTAAATGAAGTGAGAATTATGCACAGCATTTGGTTTTCATAGTCACTTTTTAATGGTTTGTATTTTTACTATACCTCTAAGCAATACTTTCCAAATGTTGTCATAGCAAACCAAAGTACCTATGTAGTGTCTTAAGAACCCAGAAGCTCCAATGCCAGTGTGGATGGCTTCAGGATAATTGTGTGAAGCAGAGAGTAATAAAGAACTAGAAAGGATGATGAATCTCTAACAAGATTCTACTTTTTTGGCATTTTTAGTTATTTCTTTCTTACCAAATCAGCAGTTGTTTATAGATTTTAAATGCAGATTATAATTATAGGAAATAAATTTGTGTCCACTAATCTTAAACCATTTGGGCTGAAATCCTAATTTTCTATTTCTGGTCTAGGTTTTTTGGGCTTTTTTTTTAATGGAAGCTATTTTTAATTTCTAAAACTAGTTTTAGAGGCAAAATTATTTCCCAGAAAAAAATACTGTTTTGCACGTTTCCAGTGAGTGAAAGTCTGTTCATCCTATTGCGTGGGACCAGAGCACACAAAAAAGTTAGAAAAACCACTTTTTTTCCTTATAAAAAGACATCCAAAATTTGGATAGTTGATAAAACTTTGAGTAATTGTACAAAGTTCATAAATTTTAATAATTGCAAATATGAAGTCTTGCATGAGGAACAGAACATCCTTGTCCAAAAGTAAGCATTGGAAGCCAACCAGCTAAAAAGCACCTTGGCAGGAAAAATGTCTGAAGGTTTCAGTTCAGCTCTTTCATGATTTAAAATTATTTTTATGTTACTTGGAAATATAGATTTCATTCTTTGTAAAAGAACATGAAAGTGAGATAAACTTCTCTTTAAATTCAAGGGGATGAAGTTCTAGAATGGAATGGTAAACCCTTGCCTGGAGCTACAAATGAAGAAGTTTACAACATTATTTTAGAATCAAAATCAGAACCTCAAGTTGAAATCATTGTTTCAAGGCCTATTGGGTAAGGCTAAAGACTTACTTCTTTAGCATAGTTATTAGTTCTGTTAATATGAATCTTAAAGGGATTATTTGTGAGTTAATTATTTTTATTGCTTAGTAATGAAATACAATTCTCCTTCTGTTATTGACATTCTGTATAGTCTGTTTTCTTCACTACCATTTATGGTCTTGTGCCTTTGCAGTGACATATAAACATAAATATTGTCTTCTGTGTGGGCAAAGTGCTATAAAGACTTGTCAAGTGGCAAGGGAAGATTGGTGGATTAGTTACACCTGTGCATGCCAAACTTCTGGTTTTCAGGCTTTCAGCCTACTGGATCAGAATAATTCAAAAATGTCTTCATGAGTGGAGGGAAGCATTGCAGGATTCTACTAAGCCAATACTAGTAGGATTTAAAACAGACCTTCTTTAAAAAGCTAAAAAAGGAAACAGAAAACTCCTAATTGAAAATACTGTATTTACCCTTGAACGTTTGTTGTTGCAGTCAAACAAGGAAGCAAAAGATTCAATCAAAAATTAGCATAAATGTGTTATGTTTATAATTTCTATTTTTTTATTATGAACCCAGGTTTGGAGTTTTGTGACAACAATTCTTCTATTCTCAGTTTCCCAAATACACCTTAGAAGGAAAATAATATCTGTTCAAATTGATAAAAACAGGGGGATTGGCCCTGCATTAGTGATAGTAGTTTTAGTGACATCAGGAATGTTTTGAGCTAGGTCTTACAAAATTGAATATGAATAATTTATTGTAAATTCACATTTACCTGCAAAATAGAGTCACATGATTTACAATAAGAAGTGATTGTTTTTGCTATTTTCATCTTAATTATAATTTTTGCTTGTCTCAAATGTGATGCTTTTTTAGTTTTAGAAACAAAAAAATATTCATTTTCTTTCTTACTAAAATATCCTTTTATGTTTTGATTATTGATTCTGTCTGTGCCATGTGAGTTTAGCTATATTTTGCAAATAAATTTTGTCTTTTTCATGGCAATCTCTATTAAAAGTACTTTAAAAATTGACATTAATAGGTAATTCCACCTATCAGTTTGACCTTCTAATGGAAAATGAAAGTCTGATGTAATAATAGTGGCTGTTAAATGCTATAATTACCATCCAGCTGAAGACTCTGGGGAAGTAGAAGCTTTATTTTACTTTTTTTGAAATAAATTAGGAGATATTCTTGAAAGAAAGCTGCAAACTCATTTGTACAGCTTTGCTATTAAAAATAACATGCCTTAAGGAGATTTTTAGGAAGTCTAGTTTTTACATTTAAATCAGCAAAAAAAGAAATATGTTGATACTGGACATGACTTGAATTCCACATCTCAATTGAAGAAAACATGGAAATGGATTTGTACAACTGTAGAACTGATGTAAAAGGAAAAAGCTGGATTAGCATTTTAAACAATGGACTTTAAACATATTTATTCCTGTCAATGTTGCAGATGTGTGCTCTTAAACTTCTAAGATAACTTTGGTAATAAACCAAATATATTCTTTTAGTTTAAAATTTGATAAATCTATTAGTTTAGAGAAATTAAGTACAAGGTGACTGCATTCCAGTGCCACATTCCTAAAGAAAAAGTGAAAAAATATCCTTTTTTTGAAGTTTGTTCAAAATCAAAGAATATTCCTGAATCTGAACAGTGGATTTTGTGTTAGAATAGTGCACCCAGAAATAGTACCAATAAAATGTAAAGTTTTTCTTTGGATGACCCATACATGTTTTTTTCAGAAATAGATCACATTAGAATTTGCTTTTGTTTTGAGATAAATGGAGTCTTGGCATGGAGTTTTTGCATAATAGAATAACATTTTTCTTCTAGAGTTATGTCTCTATAGATTTTTAATGTTTTTTTACTTTTGCTTGAGGGTCAGGTTGTTTTTTGGGGTCTTTATGAGAACAAATAAATATCTCTAGAGCACAGAATTGTAAAATTTAAGGACAGATCCTTTCTATCCTGTAGTAATGAGTCTAAGTCCAGTTGTTTTATGTCAGATTGAGATTTAACTGTCTGTCATCTGAAAATAACCAAAAACTTCAGACATTGTAGAACAGAGAAAATCCTATAGTAGTTATTAAAAGAAAGAGCATGCTGCACAGGATTTTCTTTTTTCCCTTTTTTTCTTGATAATTTTGATCTATGTAAGTTGTCTTGCATAATGGAAAATGATTTGCTTGATTAACAGATTGCTTTGATTTTGTCCCTCGCTCCACTTTGTCTTGTTTTCCAAACTGTGTGATGGTTTCAAATTCATGACAGGGATTTTTATTTCATCCCATCCAACACATCTAGTATGCCAAAGTTTGGTGGGTACTTTTAGGTGCTGACTAAGCAAAATTGAAGTTGCTTGATACAGCATTAAGTAATAATCCATTACAGCAAAAAATTCCTGTGAGGGAATAAGTTCCCGAAAGGCCTGAAAATGGTATTTCATCTACATAATTTAAGTGTTTTCATCTCTCTGTATTAATAATGCAAATAATGTACCAGCACTTTTAATGGTCTTGATTTAAAAATGCCTAGCATATTAGGTCTAAAAAGCCCAAATAGGACACAGTTTGCCTGAAGTGAATAATGGAAGGACTGTAAGTCCACAAATTAGACTGCCCACAAATTAGACTGCCAGTTACAAAACTGTGGTCTAAACAATTTGTTCAGTCTTGTAAATTTGGATTTCTCTGTCTGCCAGCAAATGTAATTTTAAGTAATGGATAATTGTAGGATGTTTATTAGAGAAAAATGTGAAGCACATAACACTATTAGCAGCTAAAGGCATAACAACAATAAACAGTATAACTGCAATTGTACCGTGGAAACTCCATAGAAACTAATTGACACTAATTCTAATGGCTGCAACGCAAGGTGCAGAAGGATAAGAAACCTATAAAAAGTAGAATTAATGGGTTGACTATCTCAATATGAGGAGAAGAATTACCTATGAATATGCATACAATGTGAGAGGTGGTTAACATAGGACAGCACAGAAAATCCTCTGGCAGTATACTTTTCAGAGAAGAAGCGTGGCATGGTAACTAAACTCACCGTCTCTTGTGTGCTCTATGGGATAGTGCAGGTAAAACAAATGTTTTTTCATTTGTCTCTGTTTTCTTTGTCAGATGCTAGCTATCTTTGCTTAGATTTCCACAGATAATGCTGCCAAAACTGTTGTTTCTGTGATTTGATTCAGTTCCTCTGTGCAGGGTTGGTTACTGTGGTCTAGCTCCTGGCAAGGAGGTTGAAGCTCCATCACGATCCAGGCAGTGCTGAACTCCAGAGCTGCTCAATTAGTGCAAACTGCAGATTGATCTACAGGTTCTGATGGCAGGGAATGGTTTTGGGAATAGCAGGATGAGCACTGGGGAGAGGTACTCAGAAACTCTTTAGAAGCTCTCTGGCGTGTAGAATATGATACATCTGTTCCTAGAACAGCCTAAAAGGTGTGGGTTACAACCATGCTTGAACTTGGTTCTTCTTCAGTGAGCAACCACTTGACTATATCCTTCAGAGAAATTATAGCTGTTCCTGTGCAAAATAGTGATTCTCACAAACCATATATCTGCACAGAGTAGTTTCAACCTAAGGTACAGTTTTGTTTAATTTACATAGTCATTGAAGCATGAAAGAATCAGACGTCAGACAGTAATATGTAATATCATGTAAGACCACACAAGGTAGGGATAGAAAGACAAAGTTTGCAGTTGGCACCTCTTTACTGGAGGTGAAGAGCTGCCTACTCTTTTCTCAAGTTTGTATTGCTCCAAAAGGGGAGTAAAATTTTGTTACTGTATTAGATAAGCAATTGTGCAACTTTTCACTTTGTTTTTCTTTGACTGGTCTAGTTTTGAATATTTTAAGTAATGAGCTACTATTTCTTCTAATGAGCTTTTTTTGTAAATCATTTATCAGAATATTTTCTGCAGTGCAAAATTAAAAGCAGGCTAGATAAGACTAGTTTTCTTACATGAAAAGTTTTAGATTATAGTTTCCTTTTAGGATATTCATTCTCTAATTAAAATCCCAACATTTAATCCTCTTTTAAACTGTGTTGATCTGTTTCTCATGTTGATTTATTATTAATTTTTTCTGTATTGGTTGTAATAGTGTGACAGTGCCTTAGCAGAAATATGAATCAGTTATTAAGTTGTTATTAATGTGTAATTAATATTTGAAGTTTATTTTTAGCCTTTTTTTTTCCTCCTGTATTTTTGACAATACAAGAAAAAAAATCCAAACAGAATTAGTTTTAGTGTCTTTAATCACACCAGGACTATAGAACTTGACACTGTGGCTGGCCCTTTCCATGTTGAAGCAGTCCTTGCACATGTGAACATTTGTTTAGACATCCTAAAAGTGATGTTATTGCAAACAGTGCCATACTGCAGATGAGAGTGTTCATATTCTAGCACAAGAAAATATTGCAAACGTAACATTTTATTGAACAGAAAAAATTGTTTGATTATGATAAGTAAATACTTTAGACTGATGAGAGATGCCCTGGAAAGTCTGACCTGAAAAAGAGAAAATGTTAAGAGGAAGAAGAGTGCACAGCAGCCCAGCTGTGCAACAGGCTGTTAATCTGTTCATATGTTTGTAGAGTAGTACTGTGCCATGTCAAGAATGACTAATTCAGCTATAATTCCATGAGTTTGAGAAAACCACGTTATTCTTGACTCATGAAGTCAAGACAAGGAGAAGCACATTCTTGTTCAGTGATGTGGGGTTTAAGCTGATTTGAGACATTAACGCAGAGCTGAAGTAGTCTATTTTAAACCACAGGCACCACAAGTTTAAATTGCAGGACATGAAAAGGGACTTTAAGGCTCAGTGATTTGGAACTGTTGCATTCTTTTTCTGATACCAGTGTCTGGTTTTTTTTCATAAGTGACTATTATAAACCTAGGAGTCTTAGTTTTATTGAGTTCCAAGTCAGAAAGATTTCTGTTTCACTGAGCAGACTGCCTGAATACCTTTAAAATTCTCAGCTATAGACTTAAAATCTTGTAAATGTTCTTCAGAAATGTTATTACAGTTCTACTTTTGGATTAGTCTGTGTGGATGAAAATGCATTCAAATAATTCACTGAAGAGTTTTGTTTCCATTTCCCTGCTCTGCTGCTTTGTTAAGATATGTGCAATACTAGATGATTTTTGCTCTTGTAATGTATTTTCAATGACAGCTGGGAATAGAAAGAGCCAGGAACTATCATCATCCAGGTTTTGGTGGAAGAATAAATTTATTGATGAGAAAACCCTGATAGATGTGTGTAGACTTAATCAGTTTATCTTACTTATATCTGTGTATGTGTTGGATATGTATGTGTTGAAAAATGTCCATACCCAGTTGTAATACAGTTTCATTTTCTTTTATCCTTTGGAGAACTGCATTATTCACTTGTTTGTTTAACATTGCTAATAATCTTTGTTTTCCTTTTTTATTATTGTAAGACATTTTCATCAGTTTCATTCTCTGAACTCCTTGAGACGTTTATATAAAAATTACTAGTGAGTTAATATTTGTCTTTTTGATTTTTGTTCCTCCAAAAATTAGTTGAACAACCATAGCTGTACTTCCTTTTGGCAAAGGAAGTGTGTCTATGTACTGTTTATTTTTCTCTTGCTAAAATTTCTCTTTCTTTATTGTTGCAGTTGTAAAAGCATCTTGTAATCCATCCACAATGTTAACAATGTTATATCTGCTAGTTCCTTATTGTTATATCTGCTAGCTCCTTAACCTGAACGTGGTTTTTGTTAGTGTGATTTTCATGAATGGTAGTAGAAAGGATGTCTTCAAATGTTTCCTCTTTCTTGCCTTGTAACCTGTTAGAAGCAAATCCATGTTATTAGAACACTGTCCCAGCAATGTATTTGTCACAGCCAAAGGTTGTCTCTGTTGTTTCTAATTGCTATGTGTTCACATTTTAGTGATATTCCACGGATTCCCGAGACTTCCCACCCCCCATTAGAGTCTAGTGAGTACACACCTTGTTCTTTTCTTTAAGCAAGATCTTGCACCCAGCAAAACTATTTCAGCTATCAAATTGCTGAAAGATGATCTGTGGAAATTGCATTGGCTCTGAGGTTTTTGCATGACAAAATTCAATGGGTTTTGGCCTTGTGTGTTAAATTTGAAGCAATATGGATTTTATTAAACATACGCAGATTTCAAATGCTAGCAGAATTATATTTTTTCATTCTGTATCTTTTATTGTTACTACCAAAGTAATAATTTACTTCCCCTAACATAAGAGAGAACAGGTATAAGAGTCTGCCAAAGGTACAAATGGTGTCACGATTTCACCTCCTGCACCAAGCAAAGTCCAGAGTTCTTGTTTCTCTTTTTTTTTTAACAAGAAAACCTTGGTTGCATGAATTTTTTGTTCATACTTCAAAAGACTGGTGTTCTTTTTAACTATTCCATTTGAATGTTTTCAGCCAGAGTATTTGAGGGCCAGAGCTCCCAGTCTTTTCCCATCTGAGCCTTTCCTGAGATGCAACTAGAAACCTTCCCTGGGACAGGGAAGGTGCGATCACTTGTCACAAGTTCATATAATTAGTGAGGGCTCTGTTTCACTAGGGGAGAACTGAGGATGTTCAGCAGTTGCTGAAATGTCCTCCATGCCAGATTCATGTCCTTCATGTCTTCCTATTAAAATTTCAGAGGCTACTGAGAGTATAATCCATACAACAGATGTGGTGTATTCATCAAAGACTTAGGATCATAGAATCAGTGTTGTTTGTCTGGGGAGGGAGATGTGTAATTCAGTCAGAGAACAGTATTTTATTTAAAACGCTTGCTATGGTTTATCCAAGATGTATGAGGAACACTCTTACTCTATGGGTTTTTTTAATAAACCAAAAAATGACAGGTTTAATCTGGGATGTAGGGGTAAAAAACCAGTCTTCTTACTCTATTTTCTACATCAATTTTATACAATTCAAAGAAAAAGCAGTTCATAAGTTATGATGGTAATTTCATGTGTTTCTCATGTGGTTTTAGGTTCAAGTTCTTTTGAATCTCAGAAGATGGAAAGGCCTTCTATTTCTGTTATATCTCCGACTAGCCCTGGAGCCCTACGGGATGCACCTCAGGTCCTACCAGGGCAGCTTTCTGTGAGCATATTTTGTTTTTCTTGGGTTTTTAATGGAAATCTGTGAAGTGCTGGTCCTTCAGCCCTGCACATTCCCAAGGCCTGTTGGGAGGCCAAGAGAAATTTTCAGTGTTGGTAAAAATAACATTTTTCAAAAGTTTTTTGATTGCCTCTGGATGCTGTAGCAAGACCTGACTCTAATCATAGCAGACATAAGAAATTGTTGTCTTAATACACCAAAGAGTGCAGGAATTTACATTGAGAAGAGCCCATAAAACTGCCTTGAAACTTGTAATTTTTTAGCTTCTGCACTGAAAATAGTGACTTTGCTGTACATGTCCAGTACTCCACAGATTCAAGAGTAGTATCACTGTTTTCTTTATGGGAGCATTTAAAGGCCTGTATATTTGTTAAGCATTACTCTATTCAGTAATGCATTTTAATTTTGATACATCTTGGAACTTTCTTGTAATACTAATGGAAGTCCTGCTTATCAAATATACTGCCAGTACTTAAACTTTGTTTTCCACATTTTTAGTTTTTTTATATTGATCGTATTAATTCAGGAGTATACAGCAGGCTTAAAAATTTCCTAAAATTATGATTCTCTTAAGAAATTATGTAGCTCTATATTATTGTTTCCGTACACACTATTGAAAAAGTCACAGATCTGAGTAGATACATTTCAGCTATACCTTGAGATTAGATGCAGGCAGAGCTTTCTCTTTAATGTAGCTTTAAAGGTGCAGAGCTAAGACCTGCTAGTTTAGGTGCACTTACAGTTCTAAGATTATGCAATGAGTACAATAAACAATGAAAGTATAATCAGGCCCATAATTTTATTCTGCTGTGATAAGTATAAAAGTCTTGGTATATACCATAATCTTTTCCATCTAACCTAATTAAATATTAAAGGATCTTAAATGAAATATATCTCATTGTCTCTGGGGGAAAAAAACAACAGTTACTTTTACATTGTGGTTATTTTTGATGCAATCTGAAAATTTTGTTTCTTCTCCATTTTCAATAATGTTTTCTGGTAACTTGATTCCTGTAGGTTAAACTCTGGTATGACAAAGTGGGACATCAGTTAATAGTAAATGTTCTACAGGCAACAGATTTGCCACCAAGAGTAGATGGGCGCCCCAGAAATCCCTATGTAAAAATGTATTTTCTTCCAGACAGAAGGTAATAGTATTCCAGTTCATAAAATTATGTTTTAATTTACCATGTATTGAATCAGCTTTTAATGAATGCTTATGAAGAACTCCTTTTTATAATTTTTTATAGCTAGATTATTTATAGCAAAAAAATTACACTTGAATCATACAAGTCAGTATCAATTTAACTTTGTAGTCTTTTTTAAGAATGTGATCCACTGTGCAGAAAATACTTTCTTAATTTAGGCAATATTGCCTAAGAGAAAATGAAAGCAGTTACATCCTGATGAGTACATGGTATTTTCTGATTTATCACTATGAATAATTTATGAAAAATATTTATGTTTCAGTGATAAAAGTAAAAGAAGGACCAAAACAGTAAAGAAAAGTCTAGAGCCAAAATGGAATCAAACTTTTCTCTACTCACATGTACATCGTAGAGATTTTAGAGAACGAATGCTTGAAATCACAGTATGGGATCAGCCAAGAGTACAAGAAGAAGAGAGTGAATTTCTTGGAGAGGTGATGCATGCAATCACATTTCTTCTGAGTTCATTGTTTGGTTTTGAGTACGTTTGCATATGTATTTTGTGTGTGTGTTTCTCTGTGTGCCTTCAAAGTAAAATTGAAACCTGATGATTTTTCTGCTAGATTCTTATAGAGCTGGAGACAGCACTTTTAGATGATGAACCACATTGGTATAAGCTACAGACACATGATGAATCTTCACTACCTCTGCCTCAGCCATCACCATTCATGCCAAGAAGACATGTTCATGGTGGAGAGAGCACTAGCAAAAAATTACAAAGTAGGTCCAAATTCCATTAAGGTCTCTTAAATTTTAAATTAGAAGTGCTGGATATGGTCTAATGGTACTTAAATTCCAAATAAAATAAAAAAGATACTATTTCATAGTCTTTAAAAGTAATGAAAATGTGTGGCAGGAACACAATTTAAATTATGACATTATGACATGTCAGCCTTACAACTGTGATGTGTAACTTTCAAGAGTGTGAAACCTGCTGGAATTGATTTGGCTTTCATTAGCAAAAAAAATTGTTCAAAGTTGTTTTTTTCCCTAAACTTCTTTTTAAATAGAAAAATGAAGTTTATAATTATTGGATAATTTAAAAAAATTTAAAGCATTTTATTTTTTAAAAAGAAGTCCTTAAAGACTTACAAGGCTTAAAAACACTTTTCATCGTAAAGTTAGTCTCAACCTCCAATATGCTCATTAAAGTGTACTTTTGCAGAAAAGAGGAATTTTATTAATGTATTTTGGAGGTACAGTTGTTTTCATGAGTCTGATTTCAGGTTTGTATGAGGCACGTTAAAAGGAGATATTTCAAAGGGGATATTGTAGTTTCTCCGTTCATTTAAACTAAGATTTACTTAGAAATATGAAAGATGTAGGGGATTATTTTTAAATGCATTTCCAAGCTATTTTTCTGATTTTTCTAAAACATGGAAGTCATTCACTCCAGCCAATGCATAGGAAATTGGTGTACATTCAGGAATGAACTATAAATATGTGTTACTGCTGTAATAATTGCTGCATAGATGCCCAAACTCAGGATGTGTATAGAGAGAGAAAATGAAAGGTTAGTTTTTATGAGATATTTGAGCTCTTCTAAAAGCTGGCAGTGCTGTTTCCTCTTCCTCTCTCACCATATGTTGCCTCATCTCCTTTCCTGTTCAGCAAGCTGAATCAGCATATTCACTGAAGTAGCACAAACGTGGTTTTTTTTCCTTTACTTGAGTTTTGCTTTTGGAGGCTTACAGAGATAATCTATCCTAGTAGAGGATTACTGAGGACTTGAGGGGAAGAGAAAGGGAAAGGAGGCTGCAGCAGCTGTAAGATGTTAAATTGGCTCAGCTATCTTCTGAAGCATCAGTTAGTCACTGCAGTTGAGTTCTCCTTCTCTATTGTTTTGACTTAAAATCATCTTTTTGGTTTCATTATTATGTTGAATGAACATATTTTTGCATATTATAACATGACCAGATGTTCAGGTATTTGTTTACCTTACTGTTGTGCAGGATCTCGGCCAATCAGTGATAGTGACATCTCAGATTTTGATGTTGATGATGGTATTGGAGTTGTTCCTCCAGGTGCGTGGATGAACAGCATGGTCCTGCTTTCTTTTTTCTTATTTTTTGCTTGTTTGGATTTTTTTTCTTTATAATATTTTGGAATATTGAGGATACTGATTTTGGAGAGTGCATTGTGGAAAAAACAGTTTTCCTGATTATTCCATAGTACCTGGCCCATACCTGGTAATTTAAAGGCTTCTACTATTCATTCATTTATATTTATTTTGCATATCACTCTTCATATGAGGCCCACTGGTTTGTTGAAATTGGTTAATTTCTTACTGTGTAATGCTCCAAGCATTATTTAAAATGCAAATTAAATGTAAAAGACTCCTACGTTTTAAAACATTTAAGATTTCAGTTTTTATTGAAAGCATTTTTAAAATTATTTTGCTTTTTGCTTGAAACTTAGATTTAATGCAGTCTTCTGTGGACTTTAGTGATAATGCATGGCTATAGATTAAGATGCATGCAGCATGGCTATATTTTTTATAGTTTTCATAAGCTTTCATGAACTATCATTACCCTAAATGTTCATAAATATTTACTTGTAGAGACTGTCATGGTTTGGCTTTTAGTTCAGCATTCCTACTTACTGAAAATCTTGAGGATTATCTTGGATACCACATTCTTCTAGTTCTCATTCACTGTTGCCACAAGTCAGATAAATATGTTTCCCAATCGTTCCAAGCTAACTGAAGAGTCACTATGTCATTGCCAGCACTAAATCAGTTTTTCTGTGGATCTTCCTGATGAAAACCACTGAATTAAATCGTGGTGTGTTTAAAATGTTTAAAATAATCTCACAGTTTATTTATCCACAATATAACTGTGCAAATAAATCACATATCTTATTAATGCTGTACCATCTTGATTTTAGGGGAGACAAATTCTCCTTTCTTTGATGTTGATTGGGTTCTTTTCTTATTTTATATACTTTGCACCTCAGTCCCTAAGAGAGAAACTCATTTATGTATGCCTAATTATTATATTTGATATTTTTAAATCAGCGGAGAGAGTGAGCATTTAAAATAAAATATAAACAAAAGGCTCTAAATATTTTTCCTGGCTTTTTTTTTTTTTTTTTTTTTTTTTTTGCGGTTTCAGGGGTTTTGTTTTTGTAGTTGAAAATGTAGATACTGGTATGTCTTTGTAGACTTATGTTTAAAGTTTCAGTCAATTCTATTAAGAACTGGGGCTTTTTTTTCCTCTGCCAGTCCTTTCATGCATCCAGTTGAAATAAATAATTTTTAACCTGTCAGGAAGCATTCAAAATGGTCCAGTTGCATATATTGGAATGTGTTTGGGCCAGCATTTGAGTAACTGAGTCTTATTGACATTTCTTTGGATTTCATGCTCAGGTGTGCCTTTGAGGAATGCACAGATCCAAACTTTCTCAGCGATCATCGTAGAAAATAGCAGGATTTAATTTTTACAACTGGATTTTCAATGATCTGAGAGTCTCCAAGTTAAAAATTGAAGGGCATAGTGAGGAAGCTCCTTCTGAAGTCCACCCAATCAGAAACATTCTACTAGCTCACTTGACCAAGCACAAGTTTGTCCATTTTGAGTTTAATTGGCACATTTGTTTGGCAGTTCTAAGTGGAGTTCATCTGTTCGTGATTCCTATGGGAAGTGGATATGCACACAAGTGTGTGGGATTTGCTGGATCTGGATATACTTTAAAGGGAGTTAGACTTTAGGCACAGGGACAAAGAAAATTCATCTGCCACAAATCTATGAAAGCCTAGACAATATATGAAAATGTGTTTGGCAAAAAGACCTGAAAAGGTTTCCAGTCCCAATGTCTGTCAAATTGTGTGAGAACCTTAGGCTCAGATTCACAAATGTGGCTGGAGATCAAGTTCATATATATTCATTTCTGCCCTCCTGTCCAACCTTCTTAACTTGCCTCATTGCTAAATTGTTAAGTCTTTGAACTGCTCCCTTCGTTTGCACAGAATGAGTACTGCAGTGTCTTCTCCATGAAATAAACTCCTTTGCTAAAACTAACAATTCTGCAGGGCCTTTACCCCTGCCCTCCTCCTGCCCTTCAGCACCATGGTTCTCACCAGAGTGCAGCCCAGCTCTTGTCTGCTTCAGATTTCTCACACATTCTCTTGCACAGCATGCATGTGGGAAGGAAGAGAAAATATCCGTATTTCCCTTTAATGTAATATAGTGGTGCCCTATTTTGGAATAGCCTTTATTGGCTTCAACCAGATTAGTCTAGTTTTAAGATATCCTTCTCAAGGGAAGTAAGAACATCAAAATTGAGTTTACAACACTTGACACGTAAGAAAAGATTTCCCTTTGAAAACTCGTCCAAGTTATAGGCTGCCAGCTTCTCCAGGAGAATCCTGGGGAAACAGTGTACAGATTTTAATAATTTAAAGTAAACAACATCCACAGTCTTTCTCCCATCCAATAAGAGAATGATCTTGTGATAGAAGGAGATCAGGTTAGTCAGGCAGAATCTTCCTGAAAGTTATTAATTTTCTTTTTATTCCTGAAGTATTTATAGAAAAAAAGGAAGTTATTTAGCCCTTTTTAGTTTATTTATTTATTTATTTATTTAGTTAGTTATTATTTAGTTATTTAGTTATTTATTTTAAGGCTGTCCAGGTTTAGAGCAAATTTGGGAGAGAATTCCCCACAGGGGCTCCTCCAGGGAAGCAGATCCAATCGGCCCCTCCCCCCAACTGGTCCGGGAGAAAATATCTCCGTGGAGAAAAGTGGAAAAAAACCTGTTTATTAAACAATAAAACCGAAACAATATCAAATAATAAAATCCCTTGCCGCTCCAAAAGAGATGACAAACTGAGAAAGTGCCTCCCCGGGTTGCAGCTCACTCAGTCTCTGATCAGTCCCTCAGTGCTGGAATTGTCGCAGGCCAGGCCTGGCCCTGTGGGCCACAGCTGCAGCTGCCGGTGCTCCCCTGGGTGTTCAGGCCAGAGCAGTTTCAAGAGGTCCAAAGAAAAGGGAAAAAAACCAAAAGTCCAGGCAACTTCTTTGCCTATCTAACACTAACTAAAATCAAAAAGAGCTGTGTCCCGCTGTCTGCCCATCTGCAGACAACAGTCCAGGAGGAGGAACGTGGATGAGGAGTGCAGTGTCTGAAAACAAACTGCTGCTTCTTCTCTCCCCCCTTCACTCTCTGGAACATTCTTAGAGGTGCAAAACTTATTATTCAACATAAACAGAATGAGATGATTTGAGATAAAAGCATCATATAGGCAACCCAGGAAAAGGCAAATGTAGTATTAGAATTTAGTAAATAGCAAAGAGAACTATTTTCCTAGAAGTTTCAGCAGCTGCAAAAAATAACTTCTTGTCAGTGGAAGATTGTTACATTAAAAATAGTAGTACTTTAATAAATTCCAAAATATTTTAAGAAAAATATTTTTCCCATGTTATATCACTAATTAGTGAATCTTATCTTTCATCTAATTTGACCATCCTCATTTATTAGTAGTACCTTGCAGTGATATACATCTCCTTTTTTAATCAGCTCTTAGATATGTTCATGAAAGTTTATATCAACAGCTGAAAGCAATTTGAAGCTCAGGTTTAACAGAAATTATTTGGACAGGGTTTTTGTGGTAGGCTGACATCCGTTTACACGAAGAAAATATTCTTTTAAGTCTCTCAACCTCTGCATATATGAGAGACGCTCAAGTCTCTTAAGTAAGTTTGTGATCCTGAGCTGTTCTTACACCAGTCACTCTGTATCTGTATTGTACTGGCCAGCCCAGTACTCCATAAGGGTCAGTGAAAGTTTTAATAAAATCTGAACATGTTTTAAGACCACTCTATTTAACCAAGCCTTCAATAACTTCCTTAATTAAAAACAAAACAAAAAAAGCGCTGACATACAGTTGGCAATATCCCCAGTGGTTATTTTAACAAGCTACATTGTTTATTCTGTGGATAACTCTTCAGTGCAGTTAATTTTTCTGTCACATGTAACCTGTATAACTGTATTTGCCTTCCTCCTGTAGCAGCAGGGTGACATCAATACACTTTTATTTTCCTTGTATATATCTTTGTGTATATCAATACACAATATCTTTTCCTTGTCTGTATTGTCTTTAAGAAAAAATAATATAATTCTGGTATCAAATGTTTGCTAGATCCATTTTCATTGTCCATCCATCCTGCATTCATTTCCTGTCACACCTGACAGTTTCCCATGAGCAGCTGAGAAACTTCTGCATAAATTACCATCAGCTTGGTTGCTGCTATCATGCTGGTCCATGCAAAATTTTTCTCTGCTCACCCTGAAGAGCACAGAGCCTTTGTATTTGAGGATATGAAGAAATGTTACTGTTGCTGTCACTGTCATGGTCACTGAAGGTATGGGTGTGATGTGACCAGTTTGACAATTGTTGAATTAATACTTGGGATAACTATGAATTACTGTCTCTGTTCTGTAAGCTTTGTGTGCACACACTGCATAAATTTCAGGTGTTGTTCCTGAGATAGCTTGGCTGTGCAAAGTATATAACATAAAATCGTCTTTCTATACTAAACTTCTACAGGAGAATCCTATGTGCAGTTTTTTAGGGAGATTAGAAATATATTTTAAATTTAAATCTATATTTAATTTTCTAAACTTAAGTTGTATGTGTTTTAGTAGAATTGCTTAAAGACTGAAAAGATGCTTAGGATTTCTTTGGTTTTAGTGTTTAATGCATGTAAACTGCTCTTCCTACTGATAGAGAGGACAGGACTTTTTCTATCACAATTATTTGGAAAATTAATTATATTTTTGCAAATACAGCTTAGATTTAGTTATCCAGGAAAAGGGAACACATCCACCTTTTGTTATGTATTTTCTTCCTCTCACAAAAGACCTAGACAATTTCTGCAGCAATCCTGGGTCATGAATCTCCATTTAAGTCCTGGGGGTGTCCCCATTGTGCTTCACGATTTGCACCCAATCCTTGTCCTGAGATCAGGGAGATCCTCATGTTTCTTTGTAGTTTTATTAAAGAACTCTGAAACACTTTTTTGGCAGGCAAGGTACTCCAGCAGCACAACATACCAAAACCTGCAGAACATTGAAGTCCTACTTTGTTAGAAGGCTGACAAACCCCAGTAGATAGTTTCATGCATGTTGTCAATTTTTAGAGGCCATTAGGGTGCATTGGTAAACTCTTACACATTTTGGGAAAAAAGTGTGAATGCTGCTTTGATGTTTGTGGTCAGGGTTCAAACCTGCAGCTAGAGGTCATTAAATATCATTGAATGCATGATCAAGCCTCATGCAGACTCTGCATACAGGGCACACTTTTAAAAGAGGGACTGTTTGTAATTTTATAGAGGACCAGAGAAGAACTAGAAGAATTATACAAATTATATAAAATATGAAAAAAACCCCAAAGTTAAAACCCTGTAGTAAGATCCATAAAAAGTGCAATTTATTTAATTTATTAAATTTTTCCAATTGACAATTAGGTGATACTTCATAGTCTTTTCCTGCATGAAAAGAGGATTTCTGATAGAAGCTGGTTTTTTTTTTAGCTGAACAAAATCACACAGTACAGTAACTTTAATTCTAGACAAATTCAGAGAAGAAAAATTATTATTTGGATAACTAAGCAAGAATTTGTAAAGTGATTAAAGGATGATTTAAGGGATGACTTTCTGTATCATTAAGGGATTTTCTGTCAAGGGATTCTTGTAATCTCATTTAAACGTCTAGAAATGAGCAAGTGAAATCTGAGCAGATCTCCTTAGACTCTTTTGGAAAATTAACAGGTATCTTTTGAAAGCTGTTACCTTACTGAGCTTCATTGTCTGTTTTAGGATGGGAGTCAAAATGTATAACAAGGCAAAGAGTGTGCTACATAGAAAAAGTCACAACAATGTTGAAATATTGAAAATGGGCTAATATTCCACTGGGTTTTTTTTAAATCCTATTTAAAAATACTGTGAGAAATTTTTCTGCTTAATCACAATATTTGGAAAAAAATATTCTGCACAGTATGCAACACCACAATATTCAGTACAATATACTCTAAATCCTAGTAGTTTTTTTAAGGTGGCTTTGGCCATGTTCATTAGGGAATATCTCTAACTGAAATAACAGGCAGAAAGATGCTTTATATATGAGCAGCCCTGTGTGAGTCAATGCTGTTGTAGGCATTGACAGTAACATAGATTATCAATCTTTATGGGATGTTGTTTACTTAAAAAAATTATATACCTAGACTATAATAGCAAGCTTGCCATTCAGATAGGATCAATAGTAATGTCTTTGGTTTTCTTTTCTTGGCAGTAAGTAACTACTTTTAACCATTTTTTAGATGAGGTAAACTGGCACTGTTTACATTCCTTTCAAATATTTTTTTATGTACACAAAATACCCAGAATATTCTTCCCCAAGTAAGAAAACTGCTCCACATCCTCCAGTACATCAAGAAGTCTCATTTTTTCAGTCTCTGTACATGTAGACATTTAAAGGTAATGCTAGTGATTTATTCTGCATGATATATCGGGATGTACAACAGCTGAGTGATGATCTGAAAGTTGTGTAAGCGTTTGGATATGTGCTCCTGGAAGTCTATTCATCTGAGTTCTTTCTAAAGCCAGGCTTTTAGTCTCTAATTGCCTTTTGTTACCCTCTTGCCAGTAGGTTATAGGCCTAGTACTAGAGAAGGTAAATCCACAACGCTAACTGTGCCAGAGCAGCAGAGAACAACAACTCATCATCGTTCACGCTCCGTCTCTCCTCACCGTGGTGACGATCAGGGCAGGCCCCGTTCACGTTTACCAAATGTGCCATTACAGAGGTAGGCACCTCCAGTGAAACTCAGTGTGCTTTCATGTTTGTATAATTGTTTGTGTCATTGTTAACTTTTCTCTTGTTCAGGAATTTTTCACAATTATAAAGCTTGTTTTTTCTATCTTAATTTATTAGTGCAGTATTTGAACTTGATATATGCTTTCGTTATTCACTCAAGAGCACTCACGGGGTGAATCATAACTTTGTAAGACTTACCTCTTTTTACTCATATTTTCTCTGTGATTTATCATCTGTGTACCATAACTAATACATAGGTTTGGAAATTTTTTCAGTCAGTGGCAGAATCTTGTATGAATATTATCCTACTTAAGAATATTTGTAGGATAATAGTAGCACGTATAAATTGCATAATTTTTAGTGGCATTCTTACAGAAATCATGGATTAATAATTTATAATTAAAGAATTCCTTCAACCAACTTTTACTGTGATCCATTGTTATTAATGAGAAAACAAGATTATCATACATACTTCTGCTTTTCAGGAGTTTAGATGAAATTCATCAGATGAGAAGATCACGTTCTCCAACTAGACACCATGATGCCTCCAGAACTCCAGTTGATTACAGATCCAGAGAGATGGATAGTCAGTATTTGTCTGATCAAGAAAGGTACATTGTCAGCCTGAACGTGGACAAAAGTTTAGAAATGTTGTCAGTTTGCCTAATTTTCAAGTTTTCATTAGAAATGTGACTAATAGCAATGGGGAAGGGAGAGAATTCATCCTAACTGATAGATCTAGTGCCACTGTTAAATTGTCTATATCCTTTTTTTTTGTAAAACCGTGTACTGGGTTGACAGTAATTGCAGTTATCTAGACGATTCTTGTCTGTCTTGACTAGATATTCTACTGCTTTTTCCCAAATGAAGCCCAGAGATTTTTGCTAGAAAGCCATGCATCTTCATGTATGCTCTAGGCCTTCCTGTAATACCAGAATTTACCAGTTGTGCTGGTAGATTTACCAGCAAAATGCCAGACATTAATTCCTCCTTGCTGGGAGTTGGAGGCATGCTAATTTGGATTCATGTGCTTATAAATTTTAGACACCTATGGGTACAGTCTCCCAGCATCTTATGTAACATTCTGGTGAACTTTGTGCATTACCCAGGCATAGTAAGGATAGGTGCAGTACTAGTTGTAGGGTGCAGAAATTTCCAGTCTTAGATGTGTGACACAAACACATCTCTCCCTGCCATGGAGGGGCTACGCTCAAAGAACGCTTTGCCTCCCCTCGTAGGCACTGTTTTCAGGTGTCTGTATTCTGATAAAATAGAAGAAATTAGAATTTCTTTTTAGTTTTTACCTGTAGAAAAAGCTTAGAAAGGTATTTCAGCTCAGCAGTTGTGAAAAAATAATGATGACAGTCACATAGACTATCAATCTTTATGGAATGTTGTTTACTTAAAAAAAAATCATATAGCTAGACTTCAGTAGGAAACTTACCATTCAGATAGGATCAATTGTCATAGTAATGTCTTGGATTTTTTTTTTTTCTTGGCAGTAAGTAACTGCTTTTAGAACTAAGTGTAAGAGAATCTTTCCCTATAATCCAGTAAATTCCATATGGAACATACATTTTGGAGTGATATGAAAAGACATAAATATTAAACCATAAAAATCTCTGGAAATCTTTGGCCAGATTTTAAGCAACACAAAGACTGAATAACAGATGACTCTTGCAGTTCAGCTAATTCAGTTTTGCATATGATCTTGCCTGTTTTACCTTTGTAGTATGGTAACATAAGTGTGGGAACTATTGTGTAATATGGTACATTTAAAAATTCAAATAGGCAAGAAGTGTGTACAGAATTGAATAAGTTGGATTTTTGCACTGAATTTTCTTTCAGAGGTGAATTAAAATTGTTTTTAAGTATAGTAGTCAGATTTATAGTTAGGCTAATTCAAGTAATGTCCACTTGTTGCAGGTTTTTTCTGGGTTTTTTTTTTTTTGGGGCAGTGATATATTAAAAAGATTTATGAAGATATTTATTGAATTGATTTGTTATTAATCAGATTTGAAGAGAAAAAGGTTTTTAAAAGTAGCTTTTGTCAGTATAAATACAGACAGTTAGCTGTCTAGAAATTTCTCTTTTAGTAAAGCCTCAAACCTGGACATAACTGGTGATATATCCATGGATTATGTTTGGAGAGGAATTGGGTTTACCCTGAGCCTTTCCTGGGGATGAGCAATGGGCTGCTGGATTTGTTCAGAGTCTTCAATTCTTTTCAGTGTTCACAAAACTTTTTTGGAAGTTTAAAGCTCAGACATGAAGGATGTACATTGCTGATTTTTAGGATTTAAAGATGGGTCCATGTACTTGTGTTCTTGAGTAATAATCTTGTCTGCAGTGGTCTCCTTTTCCCCATTTTCCTTTTCATCTTTTCCTCCAGATTTCATCAGTTGTGAAGTCTGTTTTGTTCTGGCTGGTTTTGCCAGCTTTCAGTACAAAAGAATAGCATCATATGAAAGATCCAAACCAGGTTTTGTTAAGAAAGATCCTCTGTCACATCCAAGAATTAAAAAACCCAACTTCATTGAATATTATGGATTAGTATCAAGAGTAGTGTAGATATTGTGTTGTGCATTTACTGAACCCTTCACCTAAACAAGTACATTCACACAGATATCTAATGTAAACTTGGCTTGAAAGCCGAGGAACTACCCAATAATTGCATGCCAGAGATTGCAGCGGCTAATTAGTTTCAAAAATTTTCTCAATTATCTATTAAAGGTTCAAAATCAATATTAAATCATAATATAGGTCTTTGTAAAAATAGGTACTACCACTCTCTTACAGAAGCATCTGTTGCAATAAGTTTCCAGGGGAACTTATTTGTCCACTTCAACAGTGTTATATATATTTATATACATATATACATACATATATATATATATGAATATATATAAACTGTTAGGAAAAGCCTTTTATTAGGAAACCATTGTCCAATTTTCAAAAGCATGGCACTTTTTTTTGTGTTTCTTTTATTCCTAAGTAAAATATCTCAATTATGAGTATAGAAAACATTTATTTGGGAATAGTAATCTCTACTTTAAATGTCTTCCAAAACAGACTTAATTTATCAGAGAACTGCATAGTCTCACAATATTGGTAATCTTCTTGATGAATTCTTTTGCTTTTTTTTAAACTAGAAAATTTCATGGTGAATTTGTTATTTTATATCACTTTTCAGGATGACTTTTTTATCAGTGTTTGCTTTGGGCCAATTACCATAGATAGTCTTTGGCTTACAAAATGTAAATATTAACAAAGTACTCTATGATTTAATGTGGACTTTGCATTTACTTTGCAACTCTAAAGAAAATAGTAACTTTTTTCCTAAAATCCATAGTTTGCAATGTGGAAAGATGCATATAAATTCTGTCTGATCTTATGAACAGAAATTTGGTTTAGAAAGAAAATTTAAAGATCCAGTTCAACTCTAGTTCGTGTTGTTACATCAAGCTGGCAGCTCCAGATGTAATTAAGTCTTACATAACTCTCAAGCCATTATTTCAGTCTGCCATGTTTAGAATTTTAGGTAAATAATGCCTATAGTGTATCAATGAAATGCATCATTTTATAATGACATGAAGTATGAAACACATTGAACAACTGCTACTTTATCTGTCTTGTAATATTTTCTCTCTTTTTTTTTTTGCCATAGTACTTCATGGGATTCCCTGCTTCTTTTAAAATTAGCATGTTTCCATGAAGCTTACCTTTATTTTCATATTTACAATGATAGGAGTTTTGAAGCTTGCTCTTTCTGATTGTGTTGAAGTGCATAAAACTACAGGCTTATTCAAGGGATATTTCATATCATAGTCATATTTACCATAGGCATAAATTTGCATTAATTTTACCATCTTGCTGGCTATAGTATGTGTTTGCTTAATATAATTAAACTAGAATATATAATTAAACAATATAATTAAACTAGAATAGATGACTGATTTTCCTCAATTTGAGAGAATAAGAAACCAAAAGTCTGATGGCTGATTAGTTTTTTCATTTGTTTCTTTAGGATTATCATTACAAAAAGCTTTTAAGAGCTATGAGTCAGAATTTCTGTTTGGCCAAACACGATATTTCAAATGAACATATATTTTTGATTTTCCCTAAAGAGTGAATGGTTATTCTTCCCATAAACCAACCTGCATTAAATCATTATCAAACCTTCACTGCTTTTACCTGTATGATTTTGTAGCTTAGGAAGCCACAAAACCCAACACAAAGCAAACAACAGACATCTTTCTTTTTTTTCCTAAAGCAGTTCTCCATTAATTAGTTCATGAGAAAGGAGGTTATTAGAAAACTGTAGCCATTTTATGTTATTTGTTTCATCATGAAGAGCTGTGAAAAAGTAAATCTGAATTTAAACGAAAAATACCACAGAGGGAGATGCCACACTAAAATGAACTTGTTGAAAATGTAGTTATTACATGCATTTTTTGACTCATATATTTTGAGACATGCAGTCTTATCAGACTATCTATCTGGGTGAATGCTTCTCATTTCTTTTGATGTTTTCATTTGCTTGTCATTGGCATAATCCATGTCATCTAATGCTTCATGACTATATCTGTTTCACTCACCACCCATCCTGTCTGTGCAGTGAGCTTCTTATGCTGCCCAGAGCAAAGCGAGGAAGAAGTGCAGAGTGCCTACACACCATCAGGTAAATACAGGAGTGTGGGAATCTCAAACACGTCTGCTTAGTTCTGCCCACTTTGTGTGCCCAACGTTTTCTCCATGGTGGTATTTAGTCCCAGTACATAAAGAACTTCCAAGGACATTGTGATCCAGATGTCAGTCGTTCTTTTTTGTTTGTTTTAATTTAGATTCAGATGTGTGTATTTGTTTTTGAATCTCAGTAGTAAGGACTAAAGGAGTTGAAGAAACTTTGGTTTTGCAGTTGTGTTTTCTGGTAGATTTTCTGTCTAGTCACAAAAGTCCTGATCTCCCAATGCATGAGCATTGTAATAATTTCAAACATTGGTTTCTTAGTTGGTTTTTTTTCCTTTTGTTTGCATTTTTATGTTTATATAACAGCCACGCACAATTAAACAGTCTTTGCTTGTTGTGACACTTGATCTCATGCTGATTTAGTCACTTGCAGAGGAATAAATCCTGATGTACAAGGGCTTACTGGAGTCCCAGATTTGAGGGGTTTTGTATCACTTGTTTTTGCATCTAAAAATTGTTATATAAATTGGATCCACATGTAAACTTTGTAGTTTGGGCCCATCTTCGGTCTTCTTTAATCTCTTGTTTCAAAGCTAGGATCTCCCTGTCTTACCACTTTCCAGAGTTGTGAAACTAAACAGGACTGAAATATCTTTCTCTAAAAAATCAAAGTCTGCTCCCCCACCTTTTTTACCACCATGTCTTTTAACTGTGTTAAAAATCCATGACATTGTGTAGAACATCTTTCATTTACCATAAATAAAAATGTAAGTTGAAGTTAAAGTAGTGAACCATTTAACTAACTCAATCAGGTGGTTATCCTTTGTCCCTTCAGGATCAGGATGTTGATGAGAGTTTTGTGTCAGTGCTAAATGTTTAAAATCACCAAATGTTAAACTATGTTGTCTAGTGCTATTATTCTTTTATTTGATTTAGGATTTTCTCTTACAAAGTACTGTTTATTTTTCTAAATGTCTTGGCTTGCTTTAATTTTCATTATCAAATTTGAAGCAGTATTGAAGATGCTGTGATAGGGTTTTGTTATAAAGCAGAGTAGTATAAAAATAGTAAATAAATATGTAAGCTTTCAAAAAAATCTGCATCAGTGAAGCTGTTAAATCAAGTTTTTGTTATCAGTAGAAATATTCTCATTCTTGTATTTCCGCTAAAAAGACTTTTTCATCAAGATTTTAATTTTTAAATTTATTAATTTATTTAACTTCTTGTTATTTTATGTCTTTACCCAGCCATTAACTTTCAAATAGTTTTACAAATCTACCAAACCAATCTGGTCACAGCAAAAAGTTCTGCACAATCTGAGAAAGTTGTGTCCTTTTTGCAAGGACAGCAATTAGAGTTAGGTAATAGCTACACTGAATTCAGAGCCTACAGCACTTCCTTGCCTTTTTCTTTATTCCATTTATTACTACAGTGTTTTTGTGATCAAAAAATCACCCTTTAAAAGTAATGGTAGTGGTATACTATAATGATACTTGTAATAATGTATTGAAGATGAATATAAAAGGGATAGATGACAATAAATTAATTCTTCTAAATTTAACTCTGAGGCTTATATACCCCAATTCCAAATAAACTGGCAATATATATTCTTGAAAGAATAATTTTGAAAACAGTTTCAGCAAAAATTTGTTATATGCCATCTTCTTTCCTTTCTTATTTCTAGTGACCTGACATTTATTCATGTTAGAAATGTTATAAGGCTTTATTCTTGTTTTCTAGGCAGTTTGCTGAACAATGGTTTAATTAGTCCTTGAGACAGCTTCAGCTTAAAATGGGAAAGAAATGTTAATGGGTTCGTGTTAAATGAAAGAAATTAGGTAGTCTAAGCTACAGAGTTAATATGTATGGTGAGTTTAATGTAATACCAGTTTGAAATACTAGTCCTAGCTATCCATCCTGTTGCTCTGTATGCAATTATTAACTAATAGAAATGGTGGAAAGCTGTCTACCTATGCTATAGATCATGGGTTGCCATATTCCATGTCTTAGATCACCCCTAGTTTGATTGGTAATATCTGCCCATAAGCCTGCATTGGTGACAGCCATTCCTTTTTTCCTCCTGTGCCATGTTACAGTGACCTCTGAGAGAGAGTTCAACAGAGGTGGCCACTAAACCCATACAAGGAGGGTCAAAGCTCCTCTGTTAAATCCTTTAGGGTTTTACAAACACTGATGTTTCCAGGCAGAGAGTTGTTTCATCTGTCTGTGGCACAGCCAGGTTTCTAATGTTGATCCTGCTGTGCTTTGGCCCAAGGCTTAACAGGAATGAAATGTCCTGTCAGGACAGACTGCTGCAAAATCCTCAAGCCTGCTGGTTCTTCTCCCAGTAGTTCCACAGCTGTGCCTTTGTAGGGTGTGTGGAAAATTGTTAGAAAGTTGTTACTAACCCTTAGCCATTAAATGGCCATAATTCCCATTCAGCAGATGCTCTCTGCCTTTAAATTTCTCTCTTGTTCAGTGGGAGAGCTGGCTGATAAAATAAACATTTCCTTCTCTGAAATCTATGATGATATTAGACAGTTGTCATTTGTCGCCTTAGTGCTGCTGTGCTGGCTGATGTAATACTTCTCCCAAGTTTTTAAATTAGCTTATAATTAATAACATTTAGTTACTGGTGAATTTTGAATCTGATACGCCACTTTCAAAAGACTTCCGCATTCAAAAAATCCAGCTGCTAATACATCTGTAATTAAATTTTTGATGCTCTATATCCCTGTTTTAGTGAGACTTTCATGCTTAGCTACTAGAGAGGTAAAAATTTCTGCAAGTCTAAGTAAGGCATCACAAAGAGAAATAAAGAGTAATTTAATATAAACTTAAAACAGTCTGCACATTTTAATTTAAAGTATCTATAAATGGAATATATATTACTTCCATTTCAAGAAAACATCTGAGCTGTACTAGCATTGGCATAATTTCTTGCACTTTATTAAGAAAAGGGTTAATACAAAGTTTTTCCCCCCAGATAGCTGTCACAGTACTTGAGAAAAACATAGATGAGATATCTATTCCTACAGCTAAACAATATAATAGAATATTATGCATTTATTTTATGTTCTGGTCAGTCTTGGCTTGCCTTTACCTGTCTTTTTATTTCTGGCATTTTTTTTGTGTTGTCCTTTGTTCTTTTCTGACCCACCACATTCCAGAAGTTCTGTTAGGCACTATAAAACATTACCACCCAAGATGCCTTTACTAGAAAATGGTACTCATTGGAACCTATACAGGTAAGAAGTGTTTAGAGTCCCCTTTAAGTAGTTAGCTTCTTTTTAAAAAAATAAGTAGACTTTCCTTGTTAAAGAAAAAAATAACAAAATGTTTCATACATTTTTGTGACTGAGAGATAAGAGATAAAATCCTAAAATAACTTCATCTAGTTATTTAAATCAACACTTATGTTACAAAAAAAACCCTAAAACAAACTATTCTGTATTAGTTGGAGTTGTATTCTCTGTTAAAATTATATGTTGCATGTTTTTTCTCTATTACATTCTTTTGTTTATGTATGAGATTTCTGTTACATGTTAAATTTATTTTCATTTTGTTTAAATAATTTTAATTTACAAAGCTCAACTCTTCCTGCATGTGCTAAGACCAAACCCGTGATTAGACAGGATATTTCACTCCTTCATGATTGCCTTAATTTACGAATATCGAAATTTGGAGATGATCTGCTGGTTAGGTAAGACACTGAGGATTAATCCCCCCACTTGTTTGGTATCTAATATGGATTTTGCAGAATAAATGAGCTTCACTGTAAAGGGATTTCACATGACATATAGTGGATCACATTATTTTATGTTGGCTTAAAACTTATTGCTGTTAATAAGGATATAACTTTATTGTTTGATATTTCTCATTCCACTTTTCTCACAAGTGGATGCTGTTCTGTCTCATTCAGTTTTAAACATTTCAATGATATTTGCAAAAAATTTCTCGCAGCCTTTTGTTTGCTTTTTATTTTCTAAACAACTCTTGACACTATCATCCAGTCAACCCTTTTACGTTTTCCTTAATTAAATCATTGTGATTCTACATTTTCTGTAAAGAAAGCATTATTTTATGAGTTAATATCTAACATTGTATTCCTTTCTTTGTTTTCTTTTTCTTTCTCTTCTACCATTGGATGCAATGCACTGGCACTAGTGAACTGCAGCCCTCCCTTGACAGGGCTAGGAGTGCTAGTACCAACTGCTTGAGACCAGATACTAGTTTGCATTCACCAGAACGAGAAAGGTATAAAATAAAAACTTATGAATTTCTTGTCATCTGTGCTGGTGATCTTTATAAGTTTTGTTTTTCTTCATATGACTATTCCACATTCTTGTACATTTCTTGTCTGCTTTGGTATTTGTAGACATTTTTGCTCCTGTATTCATGTATGTCATGTAAATTGTGTGTTGGAGTTTATGACTGCTTCCAGCTACTTCCTTTGTCTTAGTTCAAGCTGATGTTCATTGTTTACAAAAGTCCTCAGTATGCTGATAATAGCATTGCAGTGTTAAGTATTTTGAAACTATCACTTGGTTGTGATTCTTCATCATCATTTGCTAAAAAGCATTACATCTGTTTCTTGCTTTTTCTGTGGACTGCTAATAAAGCAGTGGCATAAATTAGAAAATACAACAAAACTTTCACATTTCAAACCAGAACTGTATCAATACTGATATATTTCTTACAGAACAGCATAACATCATTGCTTTCTTTAACCTGCTTCATCTGCTTTTGCAAGGTGGATAACTGCATTAAGGTTTTTTTGCTCTGATATAATATTAAGGTTCACATGAGTCTTAAGACATGTTTGCAATTTAAATGAAATATTATTGTGTCATGTACATTGTGCAGGCATGTTATGGATGCTTTCTGTACTTCTACAATTACGATAGCTGATTCAAAATTTTAGGTGAATCACATACAACTGGTGTTAAAAAGGTGATTCCACAAGAGAACTTTTCATCACTACTCATGTTTTTGGCTAGGAATTATACCACTTTAGAGTGAGACTTTAGGCTCAGTAAGTGCATGGAAATAGGACAGAATTACATTTTAGTCTGTCCAGTACGTGTTTAACTAGTATGGAAGTTAATAATGCTTTTTTAGTCAATACACAGTGTGTTGGTAGTAACAGTTGTGTTAGTTTCTTTATTGTGGGGCAGGATGCATGAAAAAGGCACTAAGAAAACACTTTCCTCTTTAAGATAGGGTTTTACCAGAGTTTTTTGTTTAAAATTTCCCTTACCTTTCCCCCCTCTTCCTGCTGCTCCTTGATTGGAACGTTGTTTTTACTAAAGTTATGCTCTTGTTGCAGAGAAGGGACTAATGTTCTGCTGAGGTATCCCTGATGGATCTACAGTAGTTTATTCCTTTTTAAGTCTGAGCTCAAGACATTACAGATAATATGAACATGGTTGTTAAAAAAAATAAATTAAAAAACCAGCTGATATAGAGCCACTCAGAATGAAATACAGATATTTTTCTAGATATTTTTAAAAAATATTGTAGCATCACATTAATTACTGAGTGTGTACATACATACAGCTGCCTTCATCTACAAGCAGTTACCTAATGTAACTGCATATAAATTTGAGCAGTGTGTTCTGCACTTACTTCAAGATGCCACCCATCAAGTTGAATATTCAATGAAACACTGACTGGTAATTATAAACTGTATACTCAAAACTACATCTGTCCTGATGTGAAGTGGTTCTACTATGCCTTTAGAATTCATGTCCACCTCTGTCCACTGGGCACTGTGCAGAATCTGCATCAGTTTGCATAAGCAGAAGGATGTATATAAAGAAAAGTGTTTAGTCTGTATTAGTGGCCTCTCTTGCTACTAAACATGTGATTTTGCCAAATCATCAGTGGGTCTGATCCAGAAAAAACTGCCCATCACTGTGAAAGTTTTTCTTAGCTTTTAGAAGTCCTAAATAGGAGGTTTTGACTTGGTATCCTTCACAGAGCAGAAAAGTTCTTGTTAAGGAAATTGATACTCAATTTTTTCTTGATAATTTCATTGAAAATAATAAGGTATGTGTGGCTTTAGCAGAGGATTTTTTTTTCCTTTCTTGTGACATAGAAGATTTTCTTATGCAACCCAAATTTTGGAGGAGGATGTTATATTTAATATGTAAACCCCACCAAATTAATATTTTTGTTTTGGGGAACATAAATTTTTGATGATTTCATTCTCCTCTGTTGAATTTATAAGGAAACTACCTTATAATCTGCTTACACTTGAACATGAAGTTAGTCCTCAGTTGCATGTGATGATAGAGGAGTCTTTAGTGTGAAGAACACAGAATTAAGTTCAGGGTCTGTAGAAAGCATTTTGGTTCTGTGGTGGACAAGATGAGAACAAAAGATAAAAAATACAGTAAGACAAGTTCACCTTAAGCAGTAGGAAATATCTTTTGAAAGTAATTGTAGTGAAACACTAAACAAAATAAAAATTACAATGTAATAGACAGCATGGAAAAGTTGTTTCATTACTGGAGACTTAGAGGAGATGAGACACTTGTCAGGTCTAGAATTGATCCATCTAAGAGAAGCACTCTAAGGTTTTATGAAGTCCAATCTACAGCCCTTTGTCAGTATATGTGAGAGACTCATGTTGAAGATGTTAGTTGTTTTCATGTTGTTTCTTCTCCCTTCTCCCATGCTGCAATGACAGCATTGCAGGTGTTATTTAAAATTCTAGCATTTTATGCCTCTAAATACAGACTTCTCAATACACCTTTGTGTATTTAACAAAATTAGGAATATACTTACCTATGGAAAATTCTTCTTATTCCTCCTCACCTTTTGACTCAGAGGGCATGAATTAGAATATATTTGAGAAAAAGAGCTAAAATAAATCACATTTTAACAAAATGGTAGTGTTATAACAGATGGACAGTGGAGCCCTCTTTGTCTCTGTCACTGATTTGCTGGAAACAGTTTTGATCCTTGAACTTTATACAATATCATTCATGTAATTTGGAATGGTCAGAGTAGTTACTGGTTTTTAAGACACTGCTTTGCTGGTAAAAGTCATTCTATTGACTTGCTTATACCAGCAGAAAACTACTTTAAGCTCTATATACAAATATGTGATATGAAAGTCTAGTTAGTTTCAGTATAGCAGAACCAAAAAAACAGTGAGGATAGAACTTTTCTCCTCCTATAAGTTCCATCATTTGACCAAGTCCATGAAACTTGATTGGCAAACTGACCTCGCCTTGACACAGGCATGCTAATTTTTTTTTGTTAAATGTACTGATTTTGTACAGAGTTTAATTCTTAATTTACTTCTCTTTTGCACACTACACTCTAGGACATTCAAAAATATTGATCCCCTACTAATACCTCTATGCAGTTGCACCATACCTGCCTTTTTTTTCCTCTTCCCACCATCTACCCTCTATTTATTCCAAGCTGTTTTGTTAATTTGTTTTTTTTTCCAAAATGTTTCTGTGGTTGAAGTTCCTTTGATGATCTGCAAGGCATCTTTAAGTTTATAAAATATTCTCTATTGCCATTGAAAGTGTTTTTCCTGCTACTGCTTCATTGTGCTTTGGGTTTTTTCATTTTTATCCTTTTCACTGCGTCTCAAAATTTCTGCTTCTTTCCTTATAAATTGGCTGCTATTTCTTTAGAATGGAGAAATTTCTTTTCAACACCCAGTCTCTGCTCAGGAAAACACCTAGACGTGAGATTCAAGGGCAGACTCTGAACTGATTTAGGAATGGTTTCTTATCATAATAGCATATTCCTCAGACTGATTTAAGATTGCAGTCAGTGATAGTTAATAATATGTAGTGTGGCTATTATTTACCCTCTAAATTTCTGCTGTTGCAAGCAGTTGTATGTGTGTTAGCAAAGGAACAGTTGCACTGATTTGTACTTCTAGTATTGGCTTTTGGCCTGAGACATCACTTAGTGGAGGTCTGAGCAAATAAAACTGAGGAGCACAGCCCAGGGATTAGGTCATGTACAAGGATCAGCAAACCTGCAAAATACAGCCCCAGAGCTGTGTTAGATTTGTTCTGAGGTGTTTCACTGCAGTGGGAATCAAAACAGGATGTTTACCATCAACTGGCCACTACTAGCTAAGCAAGAGACAAAGATCAGCAGTTACCTGTTACCTAATCAAAAACAGATACCAGGGAGGTTGATCCTATTAAAGCTTGTCCTGAATTCATGTTGATTTTTATATTGCATGCTCTTAACAGTTATGTCAAATACCCCCATTTCCATTTAAAATGATGTGCAGTGAAATACGTGTTTGCATTAGACATACTGTCTTTCTGGTTCTTTCTAAGCGTAGGTAGTTACATATTGGTGTTCTACTGTGGCTCACAGTCATTCAGTGTCCAATGGAAGGACCGTGTTCTGAAAATTCCTACTGAATTACCTAGTTAATTCTTTCAAATGCTCTTTAATATCTGTAGTGGATATCAGCATATTAAGGGCTTTGTCTGAGTGCACTGATGCATTAACATTTTCTTTAACTCTTGCTTTGGAGAAAAAAAGAAGCTAACTACTAACAACCTATTTGCTCTTGAAACATCTGAAAGACCTACCTAACTGTTCAAATAATGCTCATGTCCCTAAAACCTTTGTTATTTGCATGTTCCATAAATCAAACCCTTTTCCTTATTACATGGACTGGAAGAATGCTTCAGAAAGGGAAATATTAGATACTAGTTTATGCAAATATTTTGCTATTTGTCAATAAATCAGTTTGTTTTGGTATTGTAAATAGTTATGCATTCAATTGTTGTATTACAAACAAAAGCATCAGTCTATATTGTAGTATTTATCATTCTGAATTTAATGAGATTTTCAAGAAAAGAAATCTCATAATACACCAGTTTTCATTCTCAATTCAGGTCCTTTTTGTTGACATTAGTTGTGTTACATAATGTCCTTGCATGTACTGCAGGGATAAAGAGAGATGAATAGAAGAGGAAGCTGGCTGCACACGCTTTTAGTATATGTTTTCAAATGATAAAAAATTACTCCAGTACTCGTACACAAATGTGTGTAGCTTAGTTTTAGTTAAATAATTTACCTGTATTCTTTCACTGCATTCCAGAAAAGGGTGACTTTATGCCCTAGAACTTGTATCATAATTAACAGTCCTACATTTTTACTGAGATTACATTTTTCTTTGTAAATAGCTAGGAGAGATGGGATTAGAAAAATACCAAGATAATGATCATCATACAGTCTTTTAAGTCTTTTCTGATTTGGAATTGCAGCTTCCTACACAAATGACAGGCTTTTAGGTAGTCAAGCATTTGAGAATATTTGAAAACTTAATGGTACACCATATAGAAGATTTATATTGGTCCAAATTGTGCATCTTTGGGCATACCTTCTCTTTGTTTCAGATGGGATGTTTTTGCATTAAGCAGCCTTAATTAAAGTATACTTGGGTATTAGAAAGCTGTTAGAAAAAATAATTAAATTACACACTTTCATTACTTTTTTGGGGTATTTTTCCAGTCCCAAATCCCATATATTTAATTAACACAAACTAAATACCGTATTTTTTTCCTGTTTTATTGGACGGGCAAACAGGGGTAGATGGTCCCCCTCCCTAGAGAGGAGACGACCTACTAGTCCCAGGATTCATATCCAGCATGCATCTCCGGAGGATGACAGGTACTAGTCAGCTCCTCCCAGCTGAAACATGCCTTACTGCATCTTGCACTCTCAGAGGAGTACACTGAAATTTAGAAGTGTGCATTTGTGTGGAGACTTGCAACCTCCAGAAGCCCAAAATAAAACAGCAGTTTAGGTATCATCTCTGCGTTTTGTTGAGCTGTTATAAAGCACAGAAGAATGAACATCTTTTCAAGTTTTCTGTTTGTCTGAATAGTCACAAGGCATGAAATATGATGTCTGGTACAACAGAGCATCATCTGTGTTAATGTTCTTTAGTCTGTCTTTACCTGCTTCTGTAAATGGTGCTGGTGTTTCACTGTGGTGCTTTATAATGTGATAAATACTTGTTGTAGAGCATATTCTTGTGTATATGTTTGTTTTCATTGGTTTTGGTTTTCCTTTTTCCAACAAACTGTTCCTAATGGGAAAAAAACCCACAGGCTGATATGTTGGAGGTCTTGTTAACACTGTAGTTGATGTATGTAAAAATTGGCACTGTGTAAATTCTGCCCAAATCAGGATGGCCTCAATGGAGCAGGTTTCCTAATAAGGTAGGTTTTGATTAAGAACATCAGGGCTCTAAGTAAATTTTTATGCTGAATATCATCTATGATTATTAAAAGCACCTTTGTTTTTTACTTCTCACAAGCTTTCTAATCGCATGAGTTTTGGTATCCCATTGCTTTGGCAGCAGTAATTTTTTCTTTGTTATTTTATTTCCAGATAGATATTTCAAGCAGACATTGTAATTTATATTTAAGTGCAATTTCAAAATTTTTCTTTTCAGTATTTTGTAATACAGTAACTGACAGGACACAGATTAATGTAAATGCAGATAATTGTAAGTAATCTTTACATGAATTTATGAAGCTGCATTTAAAATTGTTTTAAGACTGAAATACCAGTGGTGCCAGTCCTGGCCTTCTGCTGAAGTCTACCCACAAAACTAATATTTTTAGTGTGATTTAGCTTGTTTACTTGATACTGGAAATATTCCACTCAGACCAGGTGGGAAGAGTGTAACTATGTGTGGGTAGTATTTTCATTTTTTAATTGGAGTTACACAGCATTATAAATTACAGAATTAAAGTAGTGAAACATCATTTTGAAGCTGTCCTCCCTTAGAGATTTTGCCAACACATCCCTTTGATGGGACAACTACTAAGAGTTTAGAAATGTACTTTATGTCTTTTAGGCATTTTTAAGTAATTTTTGTTCTCATTTTTTGAGTCAATTGAAAGATTGCCTTTGACTTCAGGGTATCAGATTGAAAAAATAAGGGAAATAAGGTTTACCTCTAAATACTTCCATTCTCAATGCCAAATAGTAAGCCTTTTTACATCAGCTGAAATTTTGTGGAGAAAGACTGAAATCATCTAATGCCCACTAGCAAACATTTTACAATGAAGCATCTGTAGGATATGGAATCTGTAATGGCAAGGTTTTTGAGATGGATAAACAGGAGTCTGATTTTCTACATGAAATCAGTGCCTACCTGTGTTTGGAAGTCTTGCATGCAATCTGGTCACCCAAACCCAGTGATGGCAGTCAGGCACTGATGAGCACAGAAGGAATTAAAGCTAACCTCAATGCTGGGGAGTGTTTGCAGCCTGTGAGTTCCAAGATTTTCTCTGATATTAGGAGAAGTCCTGAGAACCTTGAGTTTTTTGCATATCTGTAGAGAGAACATCAGCGAAGCAATCATAGGTGCTTTTCCTTTGTTCTCTACTCTAAGTTTACATTATTTCTAATTTTGACAAATTAATTTTTTTCAACATTGTATTTATTTCTAACGGTTATTAACATAAGTTTTGATAAAATTTTTGGCAAGATTGTTCTTCAGGAATTTGCTCACTTGCTGTATCAGGAAGCGTCTCCTTGATACTTGATGAGAAGTCATGAGTTATGTATTATTTCAGTGTTAAAAATTTGGAAATGTTTGGTATAATTTATTTCTATAAGATATTTTTTGAAGGATAATTTTTCTACTGGATTTAATAGCATAATTCCTTGAAAGTTTTTTTAGTTTTTTTATTAGAAATTAGGAAGTCTAAATGTCTAGTGTCTACAGTGTAGTGTTGACAGATGGGTATCTGGAGATCTGTGAAATTTAAGTGATGATAAAAACAAGGTGAATGAAGGCTGAGTATTTAATGGTAGGTGAATTTTTTTTCAGATTGTTCATTTGGAAAAATCTGCAATTTAACATCAGCATATAACCAAGACTGGATAAAATGAGCCTTTAAAAAAAGTAATTCTTATGTATTTTCATTTAAGAGAAGTGGCTTCTGTCAGTCATGCATGCACATGTAAGAATGCTTGTCCCAGAGTCACCTGAAGCCAGCTGCAGAGCAAGTGCCCTCTGGTACTTGCAGGTACCATGCAGATCCAGCCTTTAAGGAAACTTCAGTAAAAGTCAGGAAGTGTTGTACATGACTTTCCTGGTGGCTTCAAGGCTACATAAAGTAACACTCACTGCAAGCCACTGAGGGCTCCTGTACAAGACAGTAAGAAATAATATAAAAATACTGGACACTGAATTGTATAAGTGTTATGTTTTCATTTCAGAAGTAGTAATTTTTAATTTCTGTGGGCATATTATAAATTTCTGTGTGTAGATTTGTTGACAGTTAAATATACTGAGGCACATAGAATTTTGGAACATGAACTGTAAATAGCTTGTCTGTATATAAAACAATATGTAGTGTTTGCCTAAATATGATATGTATTGTTCAGTGATTTGGTGTGACAGTTGGAAGATTTATGATCTTAGGGAGAAATTTTAGCCATTCCTGACCCTACTGGGTATAGATGCAGATATATTACAAAACTTAGGTTATTAGCAGACCACAAATTTTGCTGAGTTTTCTCATTAAAATTCAAATTTTATATTTGAAAAAAAAATATTCCATTCATGGATCTTGTCATATATTTTATTAAAAACTAATAATAAACCAACAAGATAATATTTTTTCCAGATTGAAAGCTGTGAAGAAATTCTACAGCTTCAGCAGAAATTAAAATTCCATAGAAATTCAAAGATATTCCTATATACTTTTTATTTTAAAAAAATCTGAGTCAGTTATTCTACTTTGCTCTTGAATTACTGAAAATTGTTACTGTAGCAGACTGTGTGGCAATGGAACATGAAGGTATCATCAAAATGCATGAAATTAGGAAATTTACTTGTATTTTTAGGAGAATTTCACAATATAATGACAAAATACGCATCTTCTTAAGCAAAGAAGTTTTTTATATGTTTATATATTCTCAAGAAGGATAATTGCACCATAAATTACATAACAGAACTGCCATTCAGCATGTAGAGCATATAATGGTTTTTAAAAATACTGTGTTGTTGTGGCTTTCATTCTATACACCTTTACATCTTTGACTGTTGATCTTACATCTAAAATTTTATAGTGTTTGGAATAGGAAAATGAGAAATACAGCTTTTTTCAGTAGATAGTGACTTAATGCTTTTTGTTTATATATTTGCCTGCATGTCTCCACCTTCACTGCATGTGACCATCTCTCTGTTTCTGCTCATTCCGTCCAAATTCACATCCATGTTTCCAAATATTGTGAAGAACAAGGACGCTGGAGTCTTGCATTCCAAAACAGGACAGTGTAGACCACCTAAGTGCTAAACCTGGAGCAGCACAGAGGTATCCTTATTTACTCAAATCATAGATGAAAGTAAATGAGGTATTGGTTATAGTATATTCTTCATGTGCTCTACATACTTTCACACATTCTTTTTTATTTTATCCCTGTTTTATGTACTAGTACATATGTGCATGTATCATTCATGGATAATATTTTTTTCTCCTATGCAGTATGTTTAGGAAGTAAGTCAGAGCATGTTGAGCTAATTGGAAATGTATACAGCATCATCTTAGCCAGAGGGAGGAACCAAAAAGAAAACTGATTTTCACTAATTTCTAGTATGTGCTGCTCTCAAGACTGCCCTGAGAGCAGAGAAATAAGTGTCCTCAGCTCATTAGTGCTGTGTATTGCTGTGTTACCTGTCACAGCAAAGCACATCCTGCTCTTGGCTTTTCCATCCCACTGGAACCACTCACTGTGAGATCTTTCTCCATTGTGTGCAATGTCACAATCGAGGCAAGCAACATTAGGAGTAAGAGAAAACTAAGCCCCAGACAGAACCAACTAAACAGAAAATGAAGAGGGTGACATAATTTGAATGGTAATGCTGCTGCATACAGTGGATGTAGCCATAACTTTAAAAACTTTGCTAACTGTAGGTTTTAAATAAAGCTGCAGCATTTAATATGTTTGTTTTCCTCTGTATCCACTTTATATTTGTCCTGGCAAAGGAAAAAAAATAAAAACAATGACAATATACAAAAATAAAATAGATTGAGGACAAAAGGGATTTCTGTTTCTAATCTGACATACTATTTTTTGTGAGAAAATACCTTTTTTAAAATCCCGAAAGCATCAGGTTATGACCTCTGCTCATGCAGAAAGTATTTTGTATTTTGCTGCAGTGTTTTCTTTTTTGTAGAATCTACTGCATCACAATAAAAAGCTCATCAAAGACTGCAGTGGGTAAAAATAACGAAAAACAACTATGATTATGTTCTTTGGGCATAGTTTGGTGTCACAGCTGTTTAGGTCTCCTCCAGTGCAGGCACTGGATTACTCTTTATAACCACAAAGGTTTAAAAGGAAAACAGGCTATTTTAAATGTTATTTTTGTCTGTTTTGCCCACAGTAATTTGTATAGCCTGATACATGACATTGATTGTATCATTGCAAGATCTTGCATGTATTAGTTTGTCAGCATTTCTGGTCTAGGATTGAATAATCATCACTCCCTGGTTTTACCACTCCTGAAACACTGTGTGCACTTTTTTCTCTGAAAAAATAATACATATTGATGATTTTCTGAGGTTTAAAGTAGTAATCCTAATTTGTAAATACTGACATTAGTGTGGATAGTACAGAAAATTTTGGAACAAATGGCATGCAGAGATTTACTTATTATATTTATAGTCCAGGGTAATAATGATGAAACGTGGCTTTACCTTTGTTCTTATATGTGTAGACTCCTATTACTCCTCATTGTTATTATTTAATATCAAAGGGAGTGCTTAGATTGTCTGAGGTAATTAGTGCCTCATTATACAAATGTCAGATGAATTCTGTAAAAGCTTTGTGTAGGAAAGGATTGAAGGAGTGAAATAATTTCTAACTTACTTATATTGACTAGGAAGAAAATAGAATTGGTTTAATCTGTTTCTAAAAACTTTAAAAGGTAACAGAATGAGATTTTTGAAAAAACGAGTTTTTATTAATGTAGTGACAGCCTTTTTTAAATCTGATATCATGCAGTATTTGTTTTACTTTTGAAATTTAGATTTAAAAGCAATTTTTAGATTGATTTAAACCTTCAAATAATATTTTCTGTTTCTTTCTGCAAGGTTGTTTTCCTGCTGTCTACTCTGAACTTGTTTCTCATGCTGTTAAGAGATGCCTTATAGGGCTATGAGGAGTCTTTGTTTCTAGTCGAATGCAGGCTGTGAAGTGCAAAGTAGTTGCAGGCTCAGTCAGGATTGATGTTTTCTTCCCTGTTTTGGTACCTCATGAGCTGCACACCATGAGCTTCAATCAAACCTAATTAATGCAATGGCTCTTAAAACTAGACTTCATCAGCCTGTTTTATGATGATAGTTGTCACTTTCTCATCTGTCAACTGTTTCTTTTATTACCTTTATAATACATGAATAAATAATCTTCATATTTCTGTATTCTTTTTCTTCTTTGTTTATTTCTTTTATGACATGTCATTTCGCAGGCAGTCCAGAAAAGTCGAAAGATATAGCAGCCAAAAACAAGCTAGGAAAGGCCCTGCAGCTGAAACAGAAAGGTAGGACTGTTGATTGATGTGTAAGAATCTCTTATTATCAGTCCAATCCCAGATTTTGGAATATAGCTCTAATACAGCTTTTTTGGAACATCTATGACAGAAAGCTATGTTGCCATCATTTACAGTAGTATATATTTTGTATCTGTATTTTTATCACTTTGTTGCATCCATGTGGAATTTTTCTGGCATTTTCCATCATTGCAGATCAGCTCAATGGCAAAGACTAGAAGTGCTTTTCTGCACTTTAACACTGATTCTTTTTTTAAAAAATCCTTATTTTGCACTAACTTGGAGGATGATCACCACAACTGATAATATAAATAGATAGACAGGTATAACAGATAAATAATTCAAAATGCCTCTGATAAAATCAATTTCACTTTAATATATAAAAATTTTAAGTTACACATTTGAATCTATAATGTCATAAAATTAATATAAAGACTGGAACTTTTAAAATTAATTAATTTTTTATGAATTTATATTGTCATTATATCTTAACTTTGATATTACAGTAGTATGGGGTTACATGTTCAAAATCTAAGGAAAAAGTAGAAAAAGTAGAAAAAATAGAAAAATATAGATATAGAAAAATAGAATAGAAATATATTAATAGAAAGGTACTAATGAAATAGAATAGAATTATATAGAAACAATAACGATATATATGTAGAAAAAATAAAGATATATACTGAATAACGAATACATCTAGTTATGATTTAAACCCTGTAAACTGACTGAAATGAGGGAGGAGATCCTGCCTCTGTCAGAAATTTATTAAATTATTTTGATTCACAGAGGTGGAATGTACAACTGTTTACATTGTGAGAGCTTTAAAACTCCCATGAACAACACAGACATCTTTATTTTCAATGAAAATGCACATTATGTAGCAAAACTTAAGAATTTTTTTTTTAGTTTTGCTGTTTCTGATCCCAGATTATTGTTCCTGATCCAAAAGCGGTGGCTACATTTTCCTTGAGTCAGATGACTGTTGTCACAACAACCCAGGTGCTTTTTCAATTTGAGTCAGAGAGATTACCTAAAGGATGACTGAAATCCTTGCTATGATTGAATCAGAGACTTTTGTGCCATGGAGATTACTAAAACCTTTTTTTCACTGTTTTTTTGGACTTCTGAAAACTAACTGATGTCCAAAGGTTTTGGCTCTCAGTAATTCAGCAATGAACCCAGGGGACGAGAGCACAGGCAAACACAAATTGTACTGCTTCTTTGTACATCTCCTGTTGTAGGCTTCTGTTTCCATAAAATGATTCACTAGCATTAGATGTGAGACAAAAATGTTTCAGTAAGTCTGAATTCTGTAGTTCAGTATTCCATCACAGATGTAATATTGCACTAGTGACAGAAAGTTTTGATAATAGGGCAAGCAATGAATTTTCCTGTCAAATATAGCTTGAGACTATTTTTTCTTCAAATATTCATTTTTCTCTTACAATTGGGCTTTGTTTTTTCATTTGCAAATCCTGTCTACTATTAGTTAAGCAAATTACTGGAATAACCTAACAGCATGCTCTCAGCTTCTCTATAAGGCATTTCAACATGCTATGTAAGATTGAGTTTTCTGTGTAGTGTGATAGCTTAGGAAATGTAAATAAAAGAGAGAAAGCAGCCTCTTGATAGTTTATAAAGCCTAGAAGTTCTTCTAATTCGATGAGATAAGCTTTCTAGATAGGATTCAGTAAACTGTTCTGAAGGAGTAAAAGTGATTACACGAAAATAATTTTCTGTTCTTTTATGAATGGGCAAAAATATGTTTATCCAAATTTGAAATAGTTTTCTTTCAGCCCTAACCCTAGAATTACCAGATTGGACATTACTTGTCATATTTTAGGATACAAACAGCCTTGATCTGTATTTTCTGTATTTGGCATAGGACACTATTCCAGGGGTGAGCTGGAGATTGGTGACCCTCGCTTATTCTTAGTTTTTCTTTATAGTTTCTTAGGTAGGAGCATGCTACTGAGGCATCAGTTTGAAGGGAAAGGAATTTGAGTTTTCCTGTGTACTGGCAGAGCTGGAATCTGTGGGATTCCCCTGTAGGCCACTGACAGCTGAGTTAAAAGGTTTGCTGCTTGCAGTGTCTCCTTCCTGTGTGAGGAACCAGGAGATACACATGTACATGCTCATTGCAGTCTCACTGCTCACCAGGTAGCATTTTTTTTCCCAGATTCCTCTTCTCTTTCTACTTCTTATCTCACTTCTGTCTCATCTTCTCACTAGCTTTTGTCTTCCATACTTCTTCCGTGTTCCCCTTTGTCTCATTCTTCTGATTAGCCATTTGCAGGCAACAGATCAAGGGCAGCAAGTCCTAAATGCCATTGTAGTTATTCTTCAATTGCCTTTTGTCTCTCTTTTTATTAGCACACCAAGAGGCATATTAATCTCATTGTAATACTCCAGCTAATGCAAACCTTAAGCCTGATTTGTCTTCATTTGAGTTAAGCAGATCCTCTGTCTTTTTCATGGAAGGCATGTCTATAAAAAGAGTGTTACTGGAGAAGGAGATAAGTTTCTGAGTTGCAGGTAAGTCCTGTCCTGTTCAGTAATGGTGGGACAGACTTCTAGTGTTTCACTGGGCTCTCAGATAAATTCCTGTATATTTAGCTTCTAAAAGGAAAAAATCAGAACTGAGAGCATGATGACTATGTTAGATTGAAGCATTTATCCATAGTAAAAGGAAACAATAACTTTCTGGCACAGATTAAGGTCCATATTTACCTTATGGATGTTATGATATTTAGACATCTGCTAGATGCTTCAAACCTGGTTAGGTGCAATAGCTTGCATTGATTGCTTTTGTAGTCAGCATGGAGAAACAGAAAATTTCAGAAGTCAGGTCATCTTTGTTATTGTAAGCATCTTTCAGAATCAGGAAATTCAGTATCTGCAAGAATATTATGGTTATCACTAGGGCAAGCCAGGAGTTAGCTGAGGAAGTGTTGGGATTTAAGAGAGGGAATACAAGCTCAAGCAACAGAATCTTGGTGGTTTTTTTGCACTGTGACTCCACAGGGGCTGTTACTGATGAAATTCTTTTGAATCCAAACCTGTTTGTTGTCCTTTGCAGACATCCTTGTGTTATTTCATATATAGGGGCTTTTTTAGGATTGCTTCTTATTGTATGATAGTCATATGAACCAGAAAGTTCCTTGGATACCTTGACTGTGTGTTGTGGGGAAGTTGTGCTGGGTGTTGGAAGGGAAATTTCGTAAGTGTCAGCAGAAATTTAAAAAACCCAAACAAACAAACAAAAAACCCCAACACACTACCCCACAATGAAATGATGACACAAGAATTGAAATTTCTGGTATAATTTCTGATTCAGTAGTACCCTTCACTAAAGGCTGCGCTGTTGGAAAGCCAAACAAGAGTAAAAAGGCACAGTTAGAATATTTTGGCACTCTACAAACTTTGAGTGCTTCAGGTTATCTTGTAGTTATGGATCTAGTAATAATTATGGTCTGTTATACTAACACGATCAATCACTTTGCTGCATAATATTATTTATACTTTCATTAGAGTTTCTTTAGAATTATATTTCTGTTTTGGTCCTTACAGGTACTTAAATAGATTTTCTATTTCAAATTGTAAAGGAAAGTAAGGGAATCACAAGTGTGCTTCCATATTGTCCTTTTTTAGGTCACTAACTGAAATGCAGTTAATATAAGGTATGTTTTAGAAACAGAAATGCTTTTGTGGTAAACCCAGGTATTCACAGTGCTAGTCCTGTGCTAGTCCTCTTGTATGTATTGTTAGCTTGTGTTATGCTGTGTTCACACAGCAAACTCTGATCTTACAGGCTGAGAGAAAGTCAGTTGATCTACCTAGTGAAAGCCAACAGTATTTTGAACTTGCACAAATGTGCTGCTTCAATTTACAAGTGATCTGCTTGCAACTGGATAAACTGCTTATGCACTATAGTGAGGGTGACATTATTGTAACTGGCATGAGCATTTCACAGTAAGCTCTCCTCAGCAATCTGCTGCTTCTCATCTTTGTTTTACTTTCTTAAACATTTTCCCTAGAGTTATTATAGCTGTCCATACTTATTTTAAATGTTAGGGTTACAAAGGTATTTGATGCTTTACACTCTGAAACTGTATCTGTGAATAAGACATCAAGTAGCCAAAATGTTCTGAAATAGTGCTAGCTAGAATTCAGCCAAAGTGATTTAGGATATTTACTTAGATATGAATATTAAAAGTCTTGTGCATGTTTTGCATGCACACACCCTCCCTTATCCCACCCCAATTCAAAAGTTAAAGGTCTTTTTCCTTCTTTGCGTTCCGGGGAAAAAACACACACTGTCCTTTGGAAATAGATGTTTGCTGTCCAGTGGCCTTATGCAATTATTGTAGTAGCATAAAGGGAATATTAAATTTAATAGAACATAAAAGTGGCATTTTATATTGCCCTTGTACCAGTGCAGGAGAATGTATAGAAATTGGGAGTAATAATCATAAGTGGTTCTTAGAAAACTGCCTTCCATTCACTGGTTTTTCAATATTACTTTATCAAAAAAAAAAACCCAAAATGACAAAAAACATAAACCAGAGCAAACCCACAAATAAATAAATAAATTAAACAAACAAAAAACCGAAAGGAAACAATTTTTCTATAGCTGAAAGTAGTTAGAGAAATTAAATGTAAGGCCTTGACTTACATTTGACTAGGTATCTAGGCCTGAGTATGTGCATATGGCATAGACCAGATGCAAACTTTTTCAAACCCATCTTCAGTACCTGCAACTTAATTTGTGTTTAAAAATCAGAATATAAAATGTGTCTTCATTTGCCTTATTTTGCTTTCATTTCAATTTCATTTGCAGAACACATCAGCAAGGAAGTCCCACGCAGTCTCCTCCTGCAGACACCTCCTTCAGCAGTCGTAGGGGAAGACAGCTACCACAAGTTCCAGTAAGAAGTGGCAGTATAGAGCAAGGTATCAAATAATGAGCTTGTGATAGCTCAAACTCTTTGATTTCTTACCTTTCTTTACTTTAAGTCTTCTTGCATAACTATATGTCCAATGCTATAATTCTACCAGTAAAGCAATAGAAGAGAATGAAAGCATCTTTGCAGTTTGGGAAATCCAGTGAAGTTTGACTGATGGGTTATTGCGTGTGGTTCAATTGCCTTACTTTTCTAGCACCCTTTCATGTTTAAATTTTCTGTTTGAGTCATGGTAGTTCCCAACATGTCTACTATGTTTTCAGCAAGAAAAAAAAGCAAAACCAAAGAAAAAAACCAACAAAAAACTGGGGCAAGATTTTTTGACAGTCTTACTCATTTCTTATTTTGTGATTTATATTTATTGTTGTGCATTATTAACATAGATTAATAATAAATGTCACAGATCTAATTTTCTTCTGGAGTTCATAGTTCAGTGAATAAAGAATGAAAACAATTACCATGGGAAATGTGAGAGCACAGATCACCAGTCTTTTCTTGCTTAAGGATAAACTGATCACGCAAAGAGTGCTACTTTTTTCTGAAAAGGACAACGTAGACCCGATGATTGTGGAAGAAGTTTCTTACCTACTAAGATCAAATAAGGATGTACATTGTTGTTTCCTTTTCTGGCAACATACTACACGCAGAGAATGAGCTGTTATGGTAAAATGAAGTGGCAAAATGGAAAAAATGTGTACATTCATGTTTTCTTCTGTGCTTAAAAAAACCTGTTGTCTCATTGACTACAAGCAACAGCTGAGATTGCCACATACTAAAAGGTTTTCTTCTTTGTGGAAATTAAAGAAATGCTTATAATGATGAATTATTGTAATGCATTGCAGAACTGTTGGCAGATCATATTCTGGAACAGATAAAGTTGCTGACCATGACCACCTTATCATGGCAGATTACCAATGAGGTTTTCTTGTAGGATGGCTTGCATTAATATTAAGGCTTTGAGCTGTGATGGCATACAACCCCCTGAACTAGCACATATAAAACGTACTCTTACTTTATAAATGTGTTTATTTTGAATGATTAATATACTGATATAAGTGACTTTTATTAACTTTAAACTTCCTATTCAGTCCTCTCATTTTGTAGTGGCTCTAGTACTGTCTGAATTATAAATTACATACAGAGTTTCTATTTCTGCATATTAGTAAGTTGGGAGCTTTGTAGGGAAATGTAATAAGTAATGAATTTCAACTTTTTTTCAATATTTCTACTTCAATTTCAGAATTTGGTAAAATATATTATGATGAATTAGCTTTTATTTTAATTTTGATTTGGCTTTCCTTTTCATATTCATATATCATCCTTCTACTGGTCTTGGTAACTGGTGTGTGAGAATAAAACACCAGTGTGTGTTTTGTTGAAGACATTGAAATGAATGTAGACCTTTCCATGAAAATGAGTAGAAATGGGATGTGTACAGAAGAGGAAAGAAAAAATGAAAGTTGAGCAGAAGGCCAAAACTACTCTGGGTTTATAAAGTTGTTGATACCATGAACACTTGTAAAGTAATGCAGTTTCAGTGAACTCCTGTTTACACTTGTGCTTACCGTGCTCGCGCCTTTCATGTGAAATGTGCAGGTGAGATGTGCCGTGGTTTGGTGTTGTTACACATCATGCCACCTGTTGCTGGGGCTGGTTCACAGCACTTGGAGTCAGTGCTTAAAGACACACTACCTGGGTTTTGTCTGCTTTTGCTGACTTTGCTTCTGAATGGAAGCTTTTCTTATTTTACCCATGTTTAATGCTCTGTTCCGGCTCAGAATGTGTTTGCAGAGGAGTACTAAGTTGAATAGATTTTATAATATGTGTTTAAAAAATGGTGTCAGTATCTGTTGAAGTACATATACTAGTATATCTAACTTAATACTACTGTTAGAAATTAAATTCACTAAGGCCATAAGACAACAGTACTTGCTCTGATTTTCAGTACCAGATTTTAATATTAGTTTCCACCTCCATAATCCCTGACAAATGAGTACCAGAGTCAAATGTGGCGACCAGAAGTGATCTGACCTTAATGTAGTATTGAACCCAGAACATACTGAGATCTGCAAAAGATTTGTATTAACTGTGCTTGGAATTGGCAGGTGTCCTTATTGGTTTAAACTCACAGTCACCGTAGATACAGATGATGTCAAAACGTAGTGCAATATTCTTGGAAATATTTCAAAATGCATTTTCTTCCTATATTTTGATAATCATCTTGACATCATGCATTTCAAGGAAAACCTGTGTGATATGCCATAAAGTATCATTTTTATAGTAAAGTACTTCTTTGCTTTCCATAAGAATCCTATTGTTTTATGAGGGTCAAATATTCGTCTAAATATATACATCTATGAATCTAAATATATACATATATGCATTTAGGTCTGTTACGCAAGGCATAGTGATGGCTGCAAAAAAATTACATATTTGTATATCAAGAATGGGCTTCTTATTTGCTGTCTTGAACATTCAGAAAACATAGAAGAATCTAGTGAAGTAATTTTATTACTCTTTAGAGTCCTCATTATGGAACAAATGAGATTTAATGAACGAGTGACAGACTGGTAGCAGTTTTCATGTGGAGAAATAGAGTTATATTTTAAGTACTAATCTCTGATCTTTAGCTATCAATTGTAAGTGATCATATCCATGCTAATAAGGCTTGGCTGACATATTTCAGACATTCCATTTCGTTGTCAAGTTTAGAACTAAACAAAAGCTTGTTTCTTTGTCTTTACCGAATGATATTGTCTTAGTTACTACTCTGGTTGGCAGCCTGAGAATCATAAAAATTCAACTTACAAGAAACCAAGGTAGTTTTCCAAGATCCTGAATAATGCACATACTTTCTTAAAGAACAAACCAAGCTCACAGAAGTAATTGTTACAGAGAAGGTCAAAGTAGTTATCCTTATTCCATTATAGAAGCAGAGTTGATCAGGACACTACTGATCAGGAATGGAGAAACAAACTTAAATGTAGAGGAAAAGATCAAGTTTACAGATTAAAACTTTTAAACAGTGTTATAATTCACACTGGAAAAAAAAGTGAAAAAATGACAGTTTTCTTGGTGATTATATTCTGAAGGGGACAGCAGCTTTGTGTAGCTTTAGAGTGGAGGTGAGGCATCGTTATATTATATTTGAGAAAATGCTAACTAAATAATAGCAACTCGAGGGCATGCAGGTTTTAAAAAGTGGATGCAGTTAAGACTGTAGGCTTCTGTAATTTTTAGGCAACATGATTTTTATTTTTATTACAGTCATATTCAAGGACGACATAGTTGTATTTATTTCCTTTGCAACCCTCTCAGCAGTATTTATTGGAACACAAGATTGGGATGCTGTTGTATTGAAATGTCTTGAGTTGTTTGAATATTGAAAATTAGTCCTGTATAGGTGTGTCTGTGTGTGTTTTCAAGACATCACAATCTAATAGTAATTTCCCTAACTTATGCTACTAAAGAAGTGGTTTTTATTGTTCTTGTATTAATGGATGATTTTATAAAAGGACCTAATCCTATGAAGATGTTTTGGCTCAGTGACTAAAGCAGTGAAATTCTAAGCCATGGTAAGGACAATGGTGTATTCTCAATATGTCATTCTGTGCTGGGCTGTAAGAGACTTGCATCACTGTATTTTATTTGCATCATGTTTGAGTGGAACTGTGCAATAGTTAAGAGGAATGAGGATTCTGTGTTGACTTTGCCTTTTAGCTGTTTCTATAACAACTTTGTGGTGTAGTTGCATGGTTTTAAAATTATACTTTCGTACAAAGGGTACATCTGTGGTCTTTACTCAGTCCATCCTCTGTCCCTGCAGCTATCAAACGTCACAGGAATTCTTTCTTGAATATGATTTGAGGGTGGGTTTCTGCACTTTTGCATAATGGTTGATCATTGTATTGATCAAGGAAGTGAATATACCAGCAGATAGTAGGGATTGTATTATCGCTCTAGCAAGTAAATAACAAAGGAGAACAACACTGTTGAAATTGATGAACCAGCAATATAAATGTGCAATGGTTGTGGTATAGCAACAATCTTTCAGGAGTAATTTGTGCAAAACAGGTCTTACTCCCTCTATCTGCCTTCTGTTTGGGTCTTCTTTGGGTTTCTCTTTCATAGCTTTGACAATGTAATTTCCTACTTCAGAAGTCACATAATGAGAGTAAGGTTTGTGATAACGAGAGTCTGTTTCCACATAAAGAGCATCTCTAAACCTGACTGGAGCAGTGGGGTTGTGTGTGTTTCATCTGGCATCTGGCTGTAGCAGTAGGGCTCATGTGGTGACACCGAGCAAAGCAAGTGTGCATCCAGCATTAGGTGTTGCTGTACCTTAGATCATGTTGGAAAAAGCTGTATGCAGCACTTGTATGGAAGGTGAAGTGTATGTGTGTGAGTGTGTGTGTGTGTGTGCTGGTGTTACCTCAGGGAAAACTACATGAAAATTCTGGAATGAATGGAGATTACGTGTATAAAGTTCATGTGTGTGATATTTGTACAATGGTGATGTCACAGAGGAACAAAGTGTTTTGATGTCCAGTATTTTTTCTTTTAACAAACAAGAATCAGAATTTTGTACAGAAAATCAGTATGTTGTCAAATAATACATTGAGTTGCAAGTATATTTTTGTATTTAACCAATGTAAGATCCCAAAAGAAAAAGAAGTGCTAGTGAAAACAGTTCTGCGTTTGTGTACTTGATCATTGAAATGTTGTTGCAGTGAGAGTATGGTTTTGTTAATGGTAAAAGATTAAACCTTTTCAGTCAAAAATTTTTTTAAATCTATCAGTATAATGAGTGGCAGAAGAAAAAAAATAAGTCCCTTCAGTTTTAGATACCAGCCTATCAATGTTGTTTGTTTTGTCTCCATATTTCTGATTTTATTTTTAAATTATTAGGTGGCACTGCATTTTCTGAGGCAGCTTGTGGAATCTTTGCTCATAATGTGGAGTATTTTTCTCAGCACTGTTAACTTTCACAAATGAGCACAAGCCTCGTAATCTTTTATGTTTTCCTTAAAAATGGATTTTTAATAGTCTGGTGGTTATTGAGTATTATAGATTTCAGTTAATACTGAAATAAATTTGTAACACTCATTATTGCAGAAGAGGCTTCAAATAGTGCTGTGTGGTTCAGAAGTAAGAGTGATATTTAAAACAAGGTTTTATGTCATTCATAAATTTGGGTATGATGATACTTCTCTAGTAGAATACTTAAAGATTCCACAATCTGGTTCTCTGTAACATCATTGTTCCTGTTAATTTTAAAGAAAAAGTCATAGACTTTATTATTTTTCATGGTTTATCACTTTAATTTTCTACGTTACTTTTACATCTGCTGGAGTACTGACTACTGTACATGCCATTGTCACATGTAACACATTTCTTTATCTAACTTTAAATTTGCTGATTTCTTTTTCTGTTTCCATCATTCCGTGCATTTAATTCATTGAAGAGCAAGAGAATTTTAACTCTCCCACAAAAGGTAAATATTTATGTAATTTTTTTACAAATGTTTGGCAACTGTTGATACTGGCTTTTGCTTCATTATACTCCATGTCAGTGCATAGGTTTTAGTTAACAGTGTTAACATACAAAAAGGTTGTTTCTCAAATATCTCTATGCTGTCTGATGCCCCTCTTTAGAATCTGACAATGGTTTCTCTCATGATTTTTCATGTTCCCATTGAAATGCAATATACTGGATTTAACAGAAGTAATCATGATATTTTACAGAGTATGGTTCAGAAGGTGCTTGATTGATTTAATGTTCACACAAAGACTTGAGATTTTTCCTGAACTGTTCTTGAGTTCCGCACAGCACATGCTTCTAGTGATGCAGCCATGTTCCTTGGCTGCAGTGAAAAATGTTTCCTAGGTGTGAGCTTAGGAATAGTTAAAGGTCATGATGGTCAGAAACCATTTATTGTATGCAGAGACATTCTGAAGAATGAGCTGTGTTCTATTTGCATGTCAGTCTCATGTCAGAAAGTTACTCCCATTGTGGGGAAGGTTTTAGGGGCAGACAAACAATGCTCACCTATATGAATTTATGCCTGTGCTGATACCAGAGAATCAGTGAGCTCAAACAGCAGCTATCTAAAGCTGTCCCAAAAAGTGGAAACTGTAGTCTGTTATGTCTCTGTCAAAGCCACATTGCAGAAAAATCCTATTTTTTTCCCTGTTAGCTGAAAGTAGAAATTACTTCAAAATGCAAATGAAGCTTGTAAAGAAAAAAAAATTTTAAAAACGCACCCCACCCTTTTAATGTTACAATCAAAATACTGTGCTACATCAATGTTGTTAGCACTGATTAACCTTTTCTAAACTTTATTCCTGAGTCCTGCTCATCTTGGGAAATTCTGGTCTGAATACAGGCTTGGGTGGGTCACAGCCAAACTGTGAGCTGAACTTGAATCAAAGTATTTCCTGCAACTACTTTACTTTCTGAAAGGATGAATGCTTAGGTAAAAATAAAGCAACTTCTCCACTAGGTATGAACTCCAACATCCATGTCAAACATACAGAAGTATGTTTTCCTGATAATGTTAAAAAGAGATGAAAAAAAGATATGTAACTTAGGTGTTAGCAATTATATGTTATTTTTGCAGTGTTTAGAATATACTATGAAATGTCTTAAGGAAGTGCTAACAGTGGTTGATTTTACAAATTATTTCTGTCTCAGTATTTATATTTCTCTCAAACAGGACAGTACAAATCAATCTTACCTGTTTGTTGGTTATGCCTCTGTCAAGATTTGGGCTGCAGTGGATATTTTTTTGTTTAAAGCAATGGACTTTGTGCAGACAAACTAGACTGTCTCTAACAGGTTTGTAAAAGAGCTTGTTTCCACAAGATTTGGATGGATCTGGCTCAATATCTGGGCATGTGTAGAAGGTGGTGGGATATTTACATGCACAGATTCCTCTGGCTCAAGGGAGCTGATGGCAGATGAAACCCAGGGGCTAAAAAGAGCTGGGCAAAAGAAGAGCAGCCAGAAGAGTGAAGTCCCAGCAGATCTGGGGGACCACAAATATCTTAATTTGAGGTGATTTACACTAGTAACTTCTCACTGTAACTTCTTACAAGAGGTAATAAGATTAGATAGTAGGTTAGAGATTAGGATGAGGGAGTTACAGGATGTTTTATGAAATGTGAGGGAGAGTATATACTACAGAAGTGAACAACACTGACCATACGACTCTGCAACAAGCATCTATTCCATCAATTGAAAAGGTTGCAATGAAGTCTTCACCAGATTATGAAAATGCTGAAGGTTTTTTGCGGCCAAAATCAGCGGTTTGTTTTGTAGGTTATTGGGGTTTTTTTCTTCCCTAATTTTAAGAGGTCTGTGTTTGTTTCCTTGTTGTTTCCTTTTACATAGAAGCTTCTCTGTGGATCATCCCTGAAGCTCTTTGAGAAGGAACTGAATGTTGCATCATCCAGTTCAGGTTTCTATATCTTCCTTCTGGAGTGAGTTGTTAATATCAAGATGGCCACCATGCCACTGTGTGTACTGAGAGATCCAAGCTCATCTTCCAGCTTGGAAATCTGAGTATGTGCCTTGGTTGTGCCTTAATTATGACTGGGAGGAGGTCCAGAGAACGATCAGCTCCCATGGAAAGGAAATCCATGCACACAAGCTTGAAGTAGCTACAGCAGGTTCTGGTCAGGCAGAGCAGGGTTCAGAGCCATCTCCTTCACTATCTGCATGTTGCCATTATTTTTTGAAGTTGTTTATTCAAAAAAATCGTAGCAAGTTCTTCATCTTGGCAACAATTTGATTTTTTTTTTGTTTTACTTACCTTATATTTCAGAACATTTATCTGCTCATGATTTTGTGTGCTTTTTAAATTTCCTGGTAGAGTTTGCTGAGAATTTTTAAAGCCATGAAACCTCTTGCAAGGATATTTTGTACGTGCATACTGCAAACTCATCCTGCAGGATCAACAGAAATGAAATAGAGACTCTCTGTATTATTTCTGAAATAGATCATCCTGGTCCAACACCAGTGTGGCCTTTCTGTCCCACACAGCCATCTCTGCACTAGAGGACTCTCCCATCCAAATCTTGTTGCTGCTTTATTTCCTTGTCTTTGTTATGCACATGAGTTCTGCCTAGTTTATTCCTCAGCTGCCACTTCTCAAACCAGATTTTTTTTTTTATTATTTCATATATAATTCCTCAAACCAGATAGTTTTTCCCCCTGATTCCCATCCACAGAACATCTAAGTTGCTCAGACAGATTAATTTCCTAGCTTTTGCTGTGTAGAAAGGCTGTGTACATGCTTCTTGATGGCACTACAGCTGTAGCTGTTTGTCACTGTTCAACGTTTCTGCCTAATGTGAAGATTGAAATTGAAGAATAGGTCGGACCTCTCCTGTCTTCTGGAATAAGTGCAGTCCTCTGTTCCCCTGCCTGAACCTGTTGAGTTTGCCCCAGAAGAATTGATTATAAGTTTATGAGATAAATTTTAACTTCAACTTACTTTTCAGTACTTTGTTATGTAAGAAATCTTTGTGTCATTTTAGACTTTTAGACGTTTTCTCTTCAAGTTTGCATCATAAAGAATGGATGTGTGATATGTTCTGGAGAGAGTTGCAGCTATCTGAAATCTTGATGCCAATTTCTTTGTTATGTAGCTTACTCTGACATTTAATAGTGCATGTAAGACTTGGAGTTTTTCCAAGTCATACTGTTTGCCTGCACCTCCTCATTCTGTCTTGCCCATCTTGAACAGAAATATGAAGTGCCTCAAGAGAAAAGGCTGCCTTTTTTTCAGACTTCATCCTTATAGAAAATGGTATGGCCAGTGCTAAGACATCCATGTGTTTTCAACCATCTAGAATAGCACAGTAATGCTACCAGTTTGAATCACAGACCATGTAATGTCACCGGTCATTCTGGCATTAGGCCCATGCTTACCTTTGAGCAAGAATGTCCTTTTAGAAAGGTATTTTCACTTAATGAGTGCAAGGGATGGAAATTTTTTCCTGGGCTTAATCACTTGACTTTTATCTTTTAAACATATATCTTATTACTTATCTGATTTACCTACCCTTTTTGAAATGTATGAGGGGATTCTTATCAGATGTTATTTATTGACAAAATACACTGTTTTCCAAAATTTTCAGAATGTAGAGTCTCTTTGATGAATGTTGCAATATGAAAGAGATGGATATGCAAAGAGTTAGAGCTCAAGAATTAAAAAAACCTAGAACTAGAAAGGCAACTACAGCATCTTTGCTGTTTCTTGCTAGTTCATTATTGCTGCTCATTTTACAATCCTTATTTAAATGATCCCACATAAGTTTCATATATTATGCTGTTAGCCTAATAGATGAGTGTGTAAGGCATCATGTCATTTGGATCTAGCATGGAGTTTAAACCCCCTATTAAACCTTAAAAGGAGAACTTTAGACCTTAAAATTACTTCTGTTTCCTTTGTACTGGCCACTACTATTAGTTCTGCTTTTGTAGCTCTCAGTGAGTTTCATAGGATAGGTCTATTGTTGATGCTAATGCAAGTTTAATTCCTTATAAAGTCATATTACTTTAATTGTTAGATTCACAATCTGCGGATAACATGCCATATGACTCATCCGTCTAGAAAGATTTTATTAAAGAAAAAAGGAAAACATTATCTGCCCTACTAAATCTAATATATTAGTATAGAATATTGATTATTGTTTTTTTATTTTGTACATAATTGAAAATGTGGCATATATTCTGAACATTTAGGATTCTAGCCAGTTCTACCTTCTCCCTGAGTTAAACATCATTTAGGGGTTGAAACATGCCTATAGCAGTTTTTTGAAGATAGTAATAAAGGTGAGGGCTGCCACCTTTATTAGTTAGTGGCACCAGATGTAACTCTGGAAATCTTAACATAATAGTCATATATTTAAAGGAATGTCACTAGCACATAAAACCTTAGTAAACAGATAAAGTCTTAGAAAAAGTAAGTGGCTATCTCCTTTACGAAAAAACAACTGTTAGTCTGTCCTAATTTTCTTTGAGGGTAGATGGCAGGCTGGAAATAGGATCTGTAGCTATTTTCTTTAGTTTATTCCATGCCTCTTTCAAGTGGTGTCCTACAGAATTGCATATTGTAGGCTGCCCCCATTTTTATTGCTGAGTATGATGCTATACAGTATGGAACGGTCCCTCTGGTCAGTTGGGGTCACCTGTCCCACCTTTGTCTTGTCACAGCCTGCTTGGGGCAGGGGGAAGCCAGGACAGGGCAGGGGGCTGCAGCATGAGGAACAGAGAGGGCCTCGGTGCTATACAGGCCCTGCTCAGCAATTGCTAAATCACCGATGTGTTATCAGCACTTAGTCACAACTAGAAGAACAGGCAGCTGTGAAGAAAACTGCCTCCATCCCAGCCAGACCCAGTACACCTGGGATTACAGGAGTCAGATGGGTTTATGAACAGATTAATGGAATTGAAATATAACATTTTGATTCCATTCATATGTGTGTCTTTTCTCTCCTGCATGGCTTGATTGTTTATGTACATCATTGTTGCTAACCTTCACGTGGTTTATTAGTAATAAGCTTTGGCTATAAAGTTGCACCCTTTATTTAAGCAGTCTGATCAATGAGTTCTTCCAATTACTTTTACACTGATCAATCTCACAACAGAATTATCAGCCCTTGAAGAGATGAGAGTTACAGCTCTTTGAAGTGTGACTTCTGACACCAGAGAATAACACATTGACAGAATTGATATTGATGGTAGTTTTACCACTATTTTGAGACACTTATGGTAAATCTTCATTATTTAATTCTAGAGCCACTATAGAGTTTAAAGGTCTTGGGATTACAGTGCTTTGATCTGTAAATTACTGTGTAATTCTGCCTCTCAAGACCTCCAGGAAAAAGCACTCTGTAAATAGTGATGTCCTTAAAGAAAGTAGATCCATATTTTTCTAAGAGACAGGCTACGTACTTTTTATGTCAAGTTTTTGTTACCTGTGGTAACCAGCCCTGTTCCAGGAAAGCAATGTGATCATATGGTGTTGTTACCTATGGTTGTTACAGTTTTGCTAATGTGCTTTTGCTCCTATGTTAGACCTTTTTCTGCTTCTCATGATTAACATGTAAAGGTTTTCCCAAGCCCCTAGTCAGGCAGATAAAATTTTCCATCACACAACTGAGCTACATTCAACATGTGCTCAGATGTGCATGGTAAATAAAGCTGGAAAGAACACAGTTAGATTTTCTAGAGTAGTTTCATGCAACTGCATGCTTAGAAATAAATTCACAGCTAATTGACACTAAATTGCATTATATTCCATGCACAAAATCAAATTTCTCCATTGGAGAATTAGATTTACTTCACAGTGCAAGAATTAATTGTTCTCACATTCTTTGATATAGTAATATATATAAAGAAAAAACAGAGCATAAATGTATTAAGCTTAAGGATTTAAACATAATAAAAGTCTAGAATTAGAGAATTAAAGTTGAATATTTACTCAGTCTTGACTGAAGTAATAACCTCTGAAGTATCATTAAATTACATAACAGAATATTCTTTCCCAGGTATCATAGGTAATGCAGGGTAACAAACCATATATATTACTTAGTATAACATAGAGTTGACAGGCTAAAGGACCTAAAATTCACACAAAGAAAGGGTTATGTTTAGAGTAACTCTAATCTGTGCACCTTACACATGTAGGGCTAAATTTTTAAAGGGGTCTCATTTTTCCCTCTGATTTCATATCCTCAGTCTATTTCATGCACGTATGATAGGATTAAGATACCAATTTTTTTTACTTCAGTCCCTAATTGATCTATCTTAATCCTTTCATATCTGTCCTTAACATAAGAGGCCATCTTTAAAAATTTCACCTAAAGTGCTCAATTTTGCCTTCAGATACCTCCATGCAACTTCCATTGAAGTAATTGGAGCTGTGCCTGCATATCTGATGGTGGAACTGGACTCATTGCAATTAAGGTACACATTTACTGGCATAATTAGTCATCTGGAATAATTGCTGGGCCCAGTGTGACATTCTGCACATGCAGAATTTGCTAGATTGGACTCTGCATTATGGGAGACTGAAGATAATCATAACTTTATTTCATGCCTTAGATTTGTAATTGCAGTAGAATTTTAATGTAGTTTGTTTTACTTATTTTTCTTATTTTTAAATAAGTGCAGAAGGAATTCACAATGATGCTTTTGTATATTTTCATACCCAACCAGCACACAGACATTCTGACATTTCCCCGAGCATGTTACAACTGGATTGTGCAGGCACAAATGTGATTTGTGCAGTAGCTTATAGTTTAAAATATCTAATCCTGAGTGTAGTGCTTTTTTTTTTTTTTAGGCCTTATATCTTTGTGCTGGCAAAGCACAGACCAAAAAATAAATCTGTAAATAATGCCACAGTGTATAACTAACAGCATAAAAGCCACACATGAGAACTTTAATACCTCTTAATTGAACATACATAGAGTACTTATTTTCCAATAATTTAAAATTATCTGTGTTTTGTGATTGCAAGTTGATTACAGGCAGTTTTAATATAGGTGTCTCTCTCCTGTCACTGATTTGGGGAGGGGCTCTTTGACTTAGAAAAATAGTGGTTTTGTAGAGAGTAATATAAATCCATGGTTGGCATAAAAGCAGAAGCTTTGTGGAGGTTGCCTCAAATAAAACTAAATTCGTGACACATAAAAAAAATCCAATTTAAAAGAAGTTTTTCTGATATGTTATAACCTGTTAAACCACAATGAACATAGTGAATACTCCTGTGATTTAGAATAGTTGCTGATAAATATTTGGATCTAGTTCTAGAACTGCTAAAAAGTGACAGTTTTAATGGTATTGATGTTACCTGTATTGCTTTGAATTTAAAATGTTACAAAGTTTGAGAATAGCAGAATATATAGATCCCTCTGAAATTTGTTTACTACCACAAAGGTTAAGTTACTTGGAGGATGCCTTGGCCCAGAGGCATTTACAGCACTCTCTCTGTTAGTGCAAGGTCGAATGCCTGTGGCAGGCACAGCCAATATGAGTTGCCATAACTTGTTCAAGTTGAAGAAGATGCTCTTTATAGCACCACAGCTCCTTGAGGGTGCAAGATATCTGTTTGTAAAGAAACACTGCCATATGGAAGTTGAAAACACAAGAAGAAATAATTATTTGAAGTAAAGGTGATCATTACAGGACAAAGTAGTGATTTTAAAGGAGATCTTGTTAAAGAAAAACCAAACTACTAGAAAATAACTGTGTTTTTGATATGACTGGTTGAATGGAGAAATTATTCCTCTCAAACAGCCTTAACTATATTAAACTGCTATGTTTCAAGATAGTAGGAGGAGTTAATTACTTAAAAATAAATTTTAATACCTGTTTCATGCATTAATTCTTAGAATGCTACTGTAATATTTTCTACAATTAAACAAACACATGCTTAGATGATCATGGATTTATGTCCCCTGCATCCAGAATATTTAACAGGTGTATAATTCAGCCTGCCACCTAAATTTTTTCACTCTTTTCATATCTGTTGCACCAGCTTGATTATATGTAGAAATTGGGATGTCTGCCCATTTTCAGGTAAAGGCTCTCACAATGGAAGTGGTTGATTTCTTGACATTAGTGTTCCTCTGTTCTGTGCTTACACCCTGCTTGTTCTACGTTTGTACATTTCTTTGTTTTGTTGAAATGGAAATGAGCTAAAATTTTTGCTAAACCATTTGTTTTTTCCAAAACTTTTTCTCTATTTTTAATTGATTTTCATTGTGTGTTTTTGCAGCAAGCTTAGTAGTGGAGGAGCGAACGAGACAGATGAAAATGAAAGTGCACCGTTATAATCAGACATCAGGGTCTGGTTCTAGCCAAGAACATGAGCGTGAGCAATATACCAAGGTAAAGTCAGTAGTCTTGGAATGATACTTTGGCTTGAAAATTAAAGGCATAAACTTGTTTATTTAAAATATTTTATAACCTTCAAGAACGCTGTATTTTAAATCCAGACAGAAATGTCTTCAACTAATAGCTTTTTAGCATCATTTTTCCCCCCACGGAGTTAGTCTTTGACATGAACTAAGATGAACCTAGAAAAACCAATATGCTTAAAAAGTTCAGGAAAGCTTTTCAGAAAGAAAAAGTTCAGGAAAGGAAGATCCTTCAACAGCTGTTAAAAAGAGACTTATCACATCTAGCTTAGGAAGTTATTAGATTTCCAGTCCCTGGAGTTTGGAAAAGTAGACCATGAAAGAGTAGGTTGGCCCTTGTTGCTGTCTGATGTGGAGAGATCTAGGCAGAACTAGGTCCAATCTCAGGCAGATGTTCTCATATTTGTATAATTTTTATGTATCCATATAATGCCAGAGATAAATTGTTTCCTTTCTTGGACTGCCTACTGATTAGTTTGATTTCCTTTTCTACTAAAAGTGTAAAGAGTTTCTATGACAGTGGAATATATTGAAATTACGTTAACAAAGTTTTATAGAGGGATTTTGTTTTCTTGATAAGGCTAAGATGACAGGCCATAACTTTGTAATTTAAACTGTGTAGGGTTCTAAGCAAACTGCTGAAAATGTCTTGCACATCTGCACTGCTGCTTACAATTCGAGCTGTGAGGAGCTGGATGCTCCTGGAGATACAGGTTACAATAATGTATAAGTGAGGTACTCATCTAAAGCAAAATCACAATTTACTTAGGAATGGTTAAATAGGAAATCTGGCAGCTAAATTTTAATACCTAATGGATTTGAAAGATTGCTTTGAGGTCTTGTTGCAGTTAAATATGTGGACAGCTTTAATAATAACTTAAATGAACAGTTCTCAAAAGGAAGAGAAAGAAGAGAAACAAGGCTTTAGGTCCTGAATGGCCAAATTGTGGGCTATCAGTGCTATTAAAAAAACTCAGCAACTGGAGTAGAAATTTCCAATGAGATCCTCTATCAGAAGCAGGAATTTGTTTCATTAAAGCAGCTCAATTGCTACTGGGTTTGCTGCTACCATCCAAAGAGGTTCAGTCAGGGCAAGAGGGTTAGATGCAGTGCATCTCTGTGGTACTTCCCAACCATTTAACAAGGTAGGAAAAAATAGTGAAAATAGGGTTGATAAAATTTTTGTTAGAGAGAGGTAACATGTAATCTGAGGATTTTTGCCAGGATGACTAGAGACCTTTGTTCAGAGTCAAAGGCCAGGTTTCTGAGTTAGATTATATGTTACAGATTGATGGAAATTTTTGTATTTATCATTCTGAAACATAATTTTTGATCTTAACTCTCTAATATTTATGATAAGCATCGTTTTGGCCCTCCAGTATGTTTTTCTTATTTGATCGGTGTAGATCCAATGTATGGTTAAATAGTTGTTAGAAAACATCAACCTGCAATGTTACAAATTTCTCTTATTCTTAGAACCTTGAGGTTTTTAGGATCTTCTTTTGGTTTTAAATGCATGTGGAAATCAAAATAGAAATCATGTTGAGTACTGAATCAAAAGAACACTAAATTATTCTATTCAGAATTTTGCTTCGTTTCACTATGGTGGTAGTCCTCACTTTAAAAATGCTACCAAAGCAAACCTTATGCTACTGTCTTTCTCTATCCTGAGAAAATGGTGAAAGAGTCACGAAAATAACCAAGACAGATGAAGATTTGGACATTTGAAAATGTAGTATTTTGTATCAGCTGTTGTGGTAAAGCTGATGACTGAGACTTCTCAGAACTGAAGACTCTACTCAATTTCTGCTGCCAAAGTTTGTGAAAAGCCTTGAAAAGCTGCAGAAATAAGACTAACTTTAAATAAAGAAATAAAAAATATTAGTGGTATAATAGGCATTCTGGAATAGTGAAAAATAAATATTAGCTGACTATTAAAGAAAAAGCAATTGCAAGTAGAGTTTTTCCCTCTTTAACCAAAATGCTTCTTTCTTTCCTAAATAGCAATGTTTTCCCACTGCTCCAGAAAATAAATATATTTATTAGAGAAATTATACTGTACTGAACATAGAGAAAATAGTCCATTCTGCATTTCAGAGCAATCAACTCACATGGGTTTGATTCTTCCAATATTTCTGCATTTGCAAACATGTTTGTTTTATTGCATACAAAATTCTCTAAACCATTCAAAAATTTTCCTTCAGTATGGGACTGGATCATATTTGGAATGGTTAATTATGCATATACAAAATAATTCCTGAAAGTTAAATAAGTTTCCCCTTGTATTGAAACAACCCTTTTTTAAACAGAGATATTGTAACTGGTCCTTTGCAATTTCCAGTCAATTTCTGATGCATTACAGTTTTGGAATTTTTCCCATTCGGTTTCTTAATTTTCTAGCTACAGTAAGCAAACAATAATTTTCCAAAAGTGCATTATGCAGGTTTCCATTTTGAACATCCATTAGTGAATTTAGAATAGGCAACTCTCTGCCCTGCAACATTTGTATACGTCTTCATGGCTGTTCCACTCTGTTTTGAGACTTCCGCACAGCTCATATCCTTATTTCTCCCAGTGCAGTGGAAAGACTCCCTCATTTATGTGAAACAATTAATTCTAATAAGCTAAAAGAAAAAAAAAAAAAGGAAATTTAAAAAGCCACCAGAACTGTAAGGATGTCAAAAGAGTTTGAATAAGAGCTTTAAACATGCCTTCTTTCCTTTATATTGGTGAGGCTGTAGTGGCTAGTGTGCACCTATTTGTGCTGTTTCAGTGCTTGAGAGAATCAAAACATTTGGTGGCATAATTCTGGATTTGCACAGAGGTGAGGTGAATTACAGTGCAATGCAATTTTAATTCAAAATACAGTAAGTTTTTTATTCCAGATGCCACACATAGAACGCCAACACAATGCTGCAGCTGCTCTGGCTTAACACTGTTTTTGAAGTTCTGTTTATTCAAGAGAGTTACTGATTAGAGCACCGTAGTTTGTCCTTAAAAAGGATGTCACTCTATATTTAGATGCAGTACTGACTTAAGATTGTATGTGATTGAAAAGCATGTAGCATAAAAGTGTAATCATGGCATTTGTTCAGTGGCACTGTAGATTTAGCTCACTAGTTTCTGTCTTGACTCTTTTGTGTTAGCAGGTAATGTCTAAAGCAGGGGCTGGGTAGGATACTTGGCCTGATAGGAGGCTGGTTATGTTAAGTTATGCTGGGTAAGGCATCTAGGGCTGTATATAGAAAATACTTTTGGACATAGATGTGGCATCTTCTTTTGGTCCCCTTCCCCCACCTTGAAGGAAAAAATCTTTAATATATTATTTAATATAATTATATAATAATTAAATAATATATATAAATCTTTAATATAATCTTAAATATAATTATACCTTTAATAGAATATTTAATATGGTGTATTAAGATGGCAGTAACTCCAGTGCTGGCTGGATTTCACAAAATCTAGTGAGTTCCATTCATTTGACCTGTGGGCTTCACTGCAATGAACTTTCAAATGAACTTTCCTCATGGTTTGACTCGCTCATTTTTACTGTTCCCTGTTTGGAAGCTGAGCCGTGTTCATAGGAGTTGGATACAATTGTAGGAAGGGTTTTTAGAATCACTGGTGCTCAGTGGCCCCTGGACCATGGTGTGAGCTGCTGCTCCTAAGACAGCAGTGGTGAGCCCTGAACAGCCTGAGGTGCCAACTGCTGGGCTGGGAATGCCAGCAATCATAAAACTCAAGGGGCTTTGTGCAGGATTCAGTGTTTTCTGACAAAATTCCTCATTAGAATGCCTCAAAAGATAGCTGTGATCTCAAGACTTCTGTAGTCCCTGGAGGAATCTGTGCACCTGGTCTGTATTTCTCTTTCCTCATGTTAATGACCTGATTTTAAACCCATTTTATTTTCTCATTTCATTTCCTCATTTTGAGCACATAATGAGGTATATATTTGTCAAGGTTAGTCACCTGGGGCTTTTTTGCAGTCAAAGGACAGTACACTGAACTCTTGTATTCTTCATGGTTTTGGGAGTTAAATCTAGGAATACAAATACTTTCATATTAGAAATACTTTCTAATATGAAAGATAATCCAATTATAATGAACTGTTAAATGACTTCTATGATGTGCCTTATAATCAGTAAAATTGCTGACATTGTTAGTCATGAAGGAGCTGTAAAATAATTTGTGAAGTACACTCTTTTAGTCTGTGGCTATGCATTTCCCATTGATGTTAACACATGTGCAGTTCATCATAGCCCCTTTTTTCTCATTTTGCTGGTGAGCAAAAAGCAACGGCTCCACAGGTGGTAAAGTGAATGGAAGAACTGCATTCCAGCTGTTTATAGATGTCTGGTTTTGTATTGCAGGCAAGGAAAGCACAGATATTTTTGGCATTTGAAACTAGCTGTTATTAATGTTTAAAAAACCAGACCTACTCTTTAGTAATTGCTATTGAAGTTGCTGCAAACTTCAGTGACTCTCCTAATGTGATGAATAGTGCACCTTGGAAAAGAAATGTTACATAAGCTTTAAGATATAGAGTTGAAAGAGAAGTGGTTGCACTGAAAATATACTTTATTTTGAAGATTCAAAATAATGCAATATTTAAATATAATATCTCAGGGAAACTTATTGCAAATATATGTGCAGTTTCAAAGAGCAGCAGTTTTTTGCTCCACAGTAGAACTTTATCATATTTTTGAGACCAGTTGGAAACCTGCAGACATTACTTCATTGCAGGTATCATATAAGAGGATCTTAGCCCATGTTATTTTTCTTCTGAATTGTACATTCAGCTGTATTGCTGCAGTAAAATATTTTCATTTTAATGAGCATTGCTTTGTGGAATAATACTATTTATTTCTCTCTGTACTTGAAGGGAAAAAAGGTTAACTTCAAAATTGCCTTAATTTTGTTCATCTGTTAGCTGAGGTGACTGATTATCAGATTGTATCAGAGGTAGGTAGAAAATCATTAGGACAACTTGTATGCCTCCTGTAGAAGTCAGTGAATTAATTAGAAGCAGCAGGTATAAGAAGAAAAAGCTAAATCCAGAAGTAGTGGTAGGAAAATGCAAACTCTGTAGCACTCAGCATTAATTTTCAGCATCATTACTTTTTGTGCTAATCTCTATTGCTGTAAAGGGAAAGGCTTTCAGTTTCTTGGGAATCACAGCTGTGACACATAGTGTAAAGGGATAGGAAAAGCTCAGCCATGCCATGAAAATCTCATTTAGGATGTTTTTTGCAGTGTGATTGCAATACAAGGCAAGTAGAAGACATGGATTCAGTTTTTTCTTTATGTCCCATCTCACTATAAAATTCTCTTAACCAGCATATGAAAAACTGTCTTCTAAGCCAGTCTGATATCTAGAAAACAATTCCATTTGTCAGACTGCTGGATTATAGGGAGCAAAACAGAGTGAGGGTATCTATATAGCTGCCACTTACAGGATGATACCTGGGCTGAAGACCCCTGCACCAGTAAATGGTTTCATATTGATACTGAACAGGCAATTGATGAGGCTGAACCTCTAAAAAGCCACTGATACACAAACTGGGACTTCTAACTTCTCTCACAGTATTCTAACCAGTAAGCTGCACAACCATGCTTGATGCTTTCCCTCTTTCCCCTCTCCTCATTTTTCCCAGCCCACCTGGATGCCCCAGGAAAGGTGGAACAAATTCAGTACAGGTGAAACAGGGGGTCTTTTTCATGACAAGCCCAGTCCACCTGTTGAATCATAAGTTGAGTGCTAACAGCCTGATTCAGGTGTGGCTTGGAACCAAGGCCAGCAGCCAAAATCTCCCTCAATATTTCGAAGAAAGGCTTCCAGCAGGAAAGCTTCCAGAAGTTACTGCATCTGGCCTTGGTGGCTCTCTGATGGGGGAGTCTGCCTTCTCCAGCAGACTGTTGTGGTTGCTCAGGGACCACCTAAGTCTTCTACCACTGCAGGTTCACTGTGTAGACTCTCAAACCAAAGGCCACAATGTGAATATGGACTTTTTGGTGAGGAATAGAAATAATTGAACATTATAAGCAGAAGTCAGATTGTCTTCAGCAAATACAAAAAGAGCATGGAGGTGTTTCTGAAACAGTCTTGTTACTATATCTAAGAAACCCCATGAATTTGAGAGAGATTGCTTGGTTATATTTTAAACAAAGAATTTTTGAAATCTCAGCTTCAAATGATTAATTTGTAGATATGATCTCAATATATGGAGTGGGTTAAATCCCTATTTCACTGAAATCAACAGAAATTATATTATTTAATGGGATGATTTTGCAGATTGCAAATCTGTTTAGCCTATTGAAAAGCCAGATCATTCCATGTGTCCAGATGGTTTTCATATTTTTACATGTCTCATTTAGAGTAACTTAAGGGAGTCATTAGGAATTCTTTGGGAATTTTGCATAAAACATCAAGTCTCATTCAGGACTGGGGCAGTTTAACTTAGGCTGGAGAGAATTAACTATAAGTAAAAAGTTTTCAAATTTGTATTCTTGCTTTGGATATTTTTTTAGAGTTTAGAAGGAAAACATGATATGTTATTATGAAATAGGTCTGATAAGAATTAGTATGCTTTATGTTTCCATTTTGGAGTTACCATTTTATCTTGCAGTCTGAAGAATAGCAAAATTGATTAACAGACTCTACAAGCCATTACCAAAAGGTGATCTGAATAAACATATCAGCACAGTCTCACTCCACTGGGCGTTTATATTCAGTAAAGTCACAAGTCACTTGTGAAGAAAACCTTCCAATAAATTCCTGCTGTAGTTGAATTTATTTTTGAGCATCATGGTTCTTGAGTCCTTTCTGTTACCCTTGTTACAGCCTTGTCTCCTGCAGATGATTTTACTCAGGCACTGCAAGGCCCTCACAGGGGATTGCTTAGCGTTTGTGCTAAGCAGTGTTCTAATGCACACCTGAGAAGCACAGTGAGACAGTAAATTTGTATAACCTCCATTTGTCCTGTAGATTTCTATATTTACAATTGCTGCTTAGAATTGCTTTATTTCTTCCCCTTCCATACTCCTGTTGACTTCCTCATTTTATGTTCAACGTTTTCCCAAGAGGTTTCCAAGTGTGCCCAAGCATAGCTGCTGACAGGCACTGGAGCAAGAGAAGATAAACTTGGCTTAAGGAAAGGAGACCTGATATGCTCATCGGTACAAACTCAAGCTTGTGTTTGCCAGGTTTTTTAAATTGTCATGGCATTTGCTGAGTGACTCAGCCAGCAACCCAGTGCCTAGTTGGAGTTTGTATATTCACAGACAGCCATAGATTTGTGGATGATTCATAAATAAACTTTTATCACTTGTAATTTTACAGAGCACAGATCTGGAAAATGAACTCCCTAGAGTGTCATGTCAAAAACTGCCTAGTGCTCCTATGTGTTAATAGTTTTCCCATAATATACCCTGGGAAGTATGCCTCTGGTTTAGTTGCTTTCCAGCCAAGAGTACCTTCCTCTAGTGACAGTGAGTTTTAGTTTTTTCAGCCTGAAAACTATTTGGTCCTCATATCACTGTGAGTGAAGATTTAGGTAAGTAAAGTAAGACATTGCTAGGATTGAAGCTTCCTTTTGTACCTGTCTAATTGATGATATGAGCAATAAGAGCATTAGGTAATGTGTGGTGTCACAGTTGATTTGAAAAGTGAAGTAACTTCTATGTCTGTCCACGTATTCCTCCTGCTGGGTCTTCTGCTAGTTCTTAGGCATGTGCAGATGTAAAAGCAACTAGATCAGGGAATTGCCTGGAAAAAAATACTGTATTTAGTGAGTTAGCCTTCTACCTAACTAGTCCTCTAGTATCACAATACAAAGAGAAATTTTGAGATAGAAGATGTAATTTTTTTCTTTTTTCATAGAGCTTAGGAACTGATATCAGTCACTAATACCTTCATGTAGCATTACATTTCATTCAGGCTCATATGCAGTTCTATTGTAGGTATTCGATAGCATATCTTTTTAATATTTTAAAAATTTAAAACAGAGTCTATATCCAAATGGATGGTATGCATGTGCTTGAGATGTCTATCTGCTGCATAAATATTTCATATAAATATTTCTTTATTGTAGTTCTAGTATGCTGAAGAACCAATAGCCTATTTAATTTCCAATGTGTTATTTTATTCCAAGTATCTTCTTTAGTCCATAAATAACATGTTTCATTTCTGCACTAGACATAAAGGCATTATTTAATGTAGGCATGTCTTTGAATTTCATACAATTTTGTTATATCTAAAAGCAGTTAAAGAGAATTGCCATACTTAGGTCATGTGTTGTCTCGATGAATGTGTTCTGTTTTGATGAGAATCCTCACCCTTTTTTTTCTTGATCTCTAGTATAACATACAAACAGATCAGTACAGAAGTTGTGATAACGTCTCTGCCAAATCATCAGATAGTGATGTCAGTGATGTGTCAGCCATTTCCCGAACCAGCAGTGCCTCTCGCCTCAGCAGCACAAGTTTTATGTCAGAGCAGTCTGAGCGCCCTCGGGGCAGGATCAGGTGAGTTCTCCTTGCAGCTTCAATTGCATCACACTCCCTCTTTCACTGAGTGCCAGAACACAACCAGAAATCCTTGAAACCACAACATAAGAATTTGTGAAAAATGTTATGCACAGATAAACTGTCTTCCCTGACTGGCCTAAGATAACAGTATTTTTTGCAGTTGTGCATCCTAAACAGAAAGCAAACTTGCCATGAGAAGATGATAGATAAATGTATTTATCCCACTTGAACTGAACACAGGCTGTCCTCTCACTGTTGGCTAAGAATCAGTGTAATCAGTGTGCCAGTAAGGTATTACAGCAGAAATATTACTAGATTTTTTAAGTTAAGCAGTTTTTTCATAAAAGCTTGTTTTTTCTTCCTCAAAGTGTTTTTCCCTACCTACTTGCCTTTATTTTGCTGTTTTCATGTATATGATAAATTACTAGATTTGAAACTATTATTCATGTAGTAATTTTGATATTTCTTGTTCAAAAGTATTTTAATTCATTTCCATTGTTAATAATCAAGTACATCTTTCATCCTTGATACTAATCTATTGTGGGGCTAGGGCTTTTTTTCGATGCACACATTGGTTTTTGTTTTCATTTGACTTGATGACAAAACTCTCAGCAACTATAACTGCTCTAGGATTAGCTTGGTAGTCTTTGATTACATTTGCCAGTTCCTGAACTGCCAAAAATTTGACTTTTTGGTGTTCTAAAACACAAGAAGAATTATAAACTGTAAAAAAAAAAAAATTATCCCTACCAGGAAATCTGCCTCATATAAGTCTGGAAGGCATCATTTGCCACTCAGAACACATCTAGACAGACTCAGGGTCTGAGAAGATCAGCTGCAGGAGTTTGGTATGTTTATCCAGAAGGAAGGAATGTTAGGAAAACTCAGCAACTGGCCTCTATGTTTGAGCTAGATACACCTTTTCTTTTCAAGGAATGTTCACAAGGGTGTTTAAAGTCATATTTCATATTGCTGGAGGTATAACCTGACAACTGCAGTAAGCCACAATCCAGCAGAAGGCTGCAGTGGGACTGTGAATGTATTTAAAGCGATTTCAATTCTTGTCCTTACATGCTGCATTTCATCTTGTCCTAGCTTTTCAGTATTTGACTCTTACAAAGGGCTTTTTTCATACCAAAATACCTTATTTCACAGACAGAATTTTTCTCAACTAGGCCCTCTCACAGTGTCTTTGTCAAGTAAAACAAAAATAGGATTTTTTCCCACAGATATGTGTGACAGATTTTATCAGAAATTTTCCTTGAGTTCAGAATATCTGATTGTAAATATCAGGACTGGGAGAACCAGTAACCTTGTGTGAGCCTGGCAAGGGTGAAACCTGGGCTCAAATCCTCAACTTTTCCATTCTTAGGAGTAGCAGAGCACCTTGGGTGCAGGATTGGGTGACCTAATATACAAAGCCAAGTGTCTGCAGTGGGAGTTCCAGCTCAGCTTCACTCTAGACCAGAAAAGTGAGATGTAATTGGAATTTAGATGTCTTCCCTTTCTGATAATGTCCACAGGACCAGTACCTCAGAAATCAAACACTTTATGGCTAGCTTTAATCTTCTCTAAATTCAGGTAGTACTTCCATAGTGAACAAAATGTGTAGCAATTACATACAATGCAGTTCCTTCAGTAGAAATATGACGAAAAAATTGAAAGACTTGGGAAAGGGTTGATTGTTTTAGAAACAATTTTTTTCATCTTGAGATTCATGCTGTGTAACTCCAGCCTTAAAAGCTATGTATCCTCAGTGGAATTCACCTAAAATAGGTTTTTAATAAATAATTTTTTTTAGCTTACCTAAGTCACCATTAAAAGGGAAAAAACACCTATTATCTTGGATGGTTCACCTCATCTTCAGACAGGTGTCAAAGGCAGGGGAATCATCCTTTTCTAGCTTTAATTGTTGAAGAAACCCTAGACTACTTGTTTAGATTGGTTGCTTTAATTTTTGACATTTAAGATTAAAAGGATTCTTTCTCTCAATTACTAAAGTTTCTCTGAGGTCAAGGAATTATAAGTTTTAAGTTCAAGCTTGATTAGTAATTTGAAATTCAAATTTTATTTTTGCCTCCAAAGAACCCAACGTTAACATATATCTAACAGGATGGGATAAGGATAGGATGGTTGAGCAGGAGGGGTAGCATTTTTTGTCTAGCTGTTTTTGTCATTCTGAAACCACGTATCCAGCATCATCTTCATTTGGAAGTGTGTCAGGCCAGTGGCCATGGCAACTGTGTGAGCATAATGTTACATTTAAGGACAAAGTTTGTTGAACTGCCTTTTCTATGCACCTACTTCTCTTCTCCACATGTGTTCTAGAGATGAATCTAGTAAGCATATAGAAACTCAAAGGAGGTAGCTCAGTTCTAGCAATTTCACTAAATTAAGTCTTTCAACAAGTGTCCTTATTTTGAAGAGTAGTCTGGGGCTCAGATTAGTAACCTGAAGTGATTGATGCAAGTTCTAAATACAAGTATATAAAATAGCTTCTTGCTCTCTAATTTGTTTAGTATTTTCAGGTATGTGTTACAACAAATGGCTTTGTGTGGATAAGCTACTCTGTATATGAAATTATTCAAAGCATCTTTCTTGTTACCATTCTGGGAAGTCTGGTTAGCTGCTGTGCTCTCTAGTTGGAAGTGCAGAAAAAAGTACCAGGAAGTTTTGGTGTGTAAACAAAACGCTCTGGGACTTCTGATTTGAATCGAAATCAGATTAATTAATTTGGAGTTGATGTGTATTTAATGAGTGAAGCCAAGTTATCAGTCCTTCTTTATGGAGATTTGCTTTTATTGATCACAGTCTTTATGCATTCACGCTACAGTCACACAGTCCTTTGTGCCTGTGTGTGTTGGAGACGTCACTGTGTGTGGCTCTGAAACATTTCTTGCATCCTAAATGAAGCCGAAGGAAATGTCTCTGTGTTTAATGCAAAAGATTGATAAGTAAGAACCCATGATAATTAATCAGCACCCTGTGGGCTTGATCAGACAAAGAAGGACATTTGCTGACTTAATAAAAAATTATGCTAGTTTCTGTCATTGCACCACCTTTCATTTGTAGCCTGTTTATGCAAAGATACCTGGACTTCTCGGTGCTATTGAGTAGGGAGCTGTCCTGTATGGTAAAGGTGAGGTGGAGGCTCCTGGTTTGGAGGAACAAGCTACTATAAGATGTTTCACTTAAATCCGATTTAATAAAATCTGCTAAATTTATGAAAGACTAAATAATTTTTTTTAAGGTGAATTTGTCTCACTGTGTCTGGACTTTGAACAAATTGCCCTCGCATTAGGAATATTACTGTTATCTCTCATTTTAAATTTGAAAACCACATCTTATTAAGAATTATGGTTTTTATCTTGATCAATGTGTGATATAATATAATTATGTCTGTGCCAAATTTTAATCGGTTTTTACACGCTTTTTAAATTGAAAGCTTAAGTATAATTAAAATATTTTATATGAGCTTATTGAGGAAAGAGGATAATGTAATGAGTTGTAATAGTGGATTTAATCCAGTTCTAATTTATTTCACATGTTATGCCATGCCACTGAATGGCTTGTATCACAAACTCATATATGGTTTTTGGGAATTTTGTTCTCTGTATGTCACTGAAGTTTCTACTGTCAGATTCTATCTGACAAACATTTTCTTCCCTGATTTGCAGAACAGAATATACAAATTTTGTGCAGCTGTTGTTCTTTCAGTACACTGACACTTAACTCCAGTACCCCTGAGCTTTGAAACAGGAGTGAAGGAGTAGAGAAATGATGATTTGGAATCAAGTGAGGAAGTGGTTCGTGGGTTGATAGGCAATGGATGCAGAGAGATGGAGACAGCCAGGACCTCATAAACAACAAACCAGGGCAGAGAGGAGCCACCCAGAGTTTATGCACATGAATAAGGGTGTGATGAGAGAAGAGCATTTAGGGAAAGCTCTCATACCTTTTCTGGGGAATGAGCACAAGCGTGTGGCTCTCCAGATGGCCTGTGCTCTAAAGCATGCGGAAAAAGCCAGAGGAATTGGAGGTTTGTTGTGCCCTGCAGGGCCGTGGTCTCGTCATGATTACAGAGAAGTGGTGGGATAGTTCCTATTACTGGAGTGCTGCAATCCATAGAAGCACAGGGCAGGATAGCAAGGAAGGTTTGCAAGCCTTTTCTGTGAGAGAGCAGAATATGCAGGGAACTCTGCCTAGAAATGGGTGATGAACCAGCTGAGAGTTTATAGGTCAGGGTTAGAGACCCAACCAAAGTCATGATATTGTGGGTGTCTGCTATGGGCTTCTTGATCAGGAAGAATTGGATGAAGCCTTTTTCCAGTTGCAGGTTCTGGTTTTCATGGAGAATGTAAACCATCCTGGTATCTGCTGGTTGAACAATGCAGTAGGGCACAAGAAATCCAGGAGGTTTCTGTAGTGCACTGATGACCAAAGGGAAAGTCTGGAACAAGGACTCAGCAGAGAATGAACTGATCAAGGAACATTCAAATAAACTGGACATGTAAAAACTATTGGCATGAGATGAGGTGTACCCATGAATACTAAATGAGCTGGTTTTGACTGATGGCATTGCAAAGTCAGTCAGTAATCTTTGGAACATGGCATTCAGGGGATGTTCTTGAAGACTGGAAGAAAAATCATCACTACTATCTTCAAGAAGGGAAAGGGATCTTGGAAACTATAGGTCTGTCAGCCGTAGCTCCACATCTGGGTAGGTGATGGAACAAAGAGTCCTAGAAACTATTTCCAAACATATGTGTAGAACAAGGGCGTGATTGTGGATAGTCAGCATGAATTTACAAAGGCATATCAAGCCTGACCAGCCTGATGGCCTTGTTTTATTAGCTGGCTAGCTTGATGGATGAGAGAAGAATATCAGATGTTCTCTATCTTGTCTCTGCTAAGAAGTTCAATGCCCTCTCCTTAAACACCCTCATAGACAAGCTGAGGAGGTACAGCCCAGGTAAGTAAACAGTGAGGCAGATTGGAAACTGGCTGAATGCCAGGCTCAGGGCATTGTGACCTGTGACACAAAGTCCAGCTGGAGCCAAATCATTTGTGCTGTATGCTTGGAGTCAATATTTAGGCAGTACTGTTTAACATCTTCATTTGTGTTTGGAATGATGGGGCAAAATGCACCCTCAGCAGGTTTGCAGACAACAGAAAACTGGTATCAATAGTTGATATAACAGGGGGATGTGACACTATTCATAGGGATCTCGACAATGGAGAAATTTAGGAATCACATTAAGATCAACGAAGGAAATGAAAAATCTTGCACCTGGGGAGCAGTAACCCCATGTGCCATTGCACACTGGGATCACACAGCTACAACACAGCTTTGCAGCTGGAAAGCAACTTTTCAGGGAAATCCCTAGCATGTTTCTGGATGCTAAAATAAACCTGAGCCAACAGTGCCTCCTTGCATTAAAGAAGTCCAACACCATTCTGGGGTGCATTAGGAAGAGTGTTGCCAGCAGGCTGAGGAATGGGATCCTTCCCACTCCCTAGAGCTGAGTGGCTCTGGTGAGACACACCTGCAGTTCCCAGTCCAGTGCTGGCTCCCCAATACAAGAGACATGGAGCTACTGGAGCACATCCAGCAAGGGGCCATGAAGATGTTGGAGTGTTTGTCATACAAGGAGAGGCCAAGAGAGCTGAGTGTCCACCCTGGAGCAGAGATAGCTCAAGGGAAGTCTTATCAATGTGCATAAATGCCTGCAGAGAGGGACTGGAGAAAAAAGGCCAAACTCTTCTCAGTGAGAGGATGAGCACAAACTGAAATAAGGCAAATCACATTGAAACATGAGAAAAACTTTTTTTCTGTGAAAATTTATTAAACACTGGAACAAGTGGTACAGAGATTTTGCACAGTCCAGTATCTGGGGATAGCCAAACCCCGAGCAGATATGGCCCTGTGCAACCTGCTCTTATCAGACCTGCGGTATGAGTTGGACCTTGCAATCTCCAAAAGGGTCCTCCAGCCTCACCTGTCCTGTGACTCTCTTTCAGGTTTTCATTTCATGCTGCTTATTATGCTGTTCTCTTGCACAAAATGCTCAGTGTTTTTAGTTTGGAGCCTGGTAAAGTGGCTGGAGGTTTGCCATCTCACTGAGGACAAACAGCAGACTTGAGCTGCAGATCTCTCAAGATGATTTAGCCAGAGGTCACTCTCTGGATTGGAGATAGATTTTCTCCCACTGGTTTTCCATCCTCCCATGTAGTACATTAGAGCTAGTTTGATACAATTTATAGTGGTGAGGGTCTAGAGAGAGTCTGAGGAGTCTTCTTACCTCTTCTCAGGATTCCCAATAATGCTGCTTGTTACATCATAAATGTATGTGATGTGACTGGTGCAATACAGTTGTTCACTCCTTCCCCCACCCTCTCTAGACCAGGGCTGCAGCCACCCTTCTCAGCACACTGATTCACTGAAATGCAGCATTACTGCACCACAGAGCCAACTGAGCAAAGTTATACTTCATGTTATAATAGTGAGGAAAAACAACACACCAAGGTTTTTCATACATTGATGAGACCGAGGTCTGTGTTGTAATAAAGAAACCCATTAATTTCATGTTAATTACAAAAGTAATTAAAATCTTTATATTGAATTTGTGCTACAGTGACTAAGGGTGTAGTCAAGATACTTTACTCATGAAAAAAATGAAATGTAAAATCTTTTCATTATTGATATAAATATTGCAAACAGAACTAGTGGAGGCAAAAACAGAACACTAAAGCTTTTTCATCAATAAAAGTAAATCACCTGGAAAATGGGAACAAATTCACCAGACTGGCTTTGTGAAGGGTATTTCAGACTGGCTTTGTGGAGGACATTCACTATGCCACACTCATTATCTAAACCTGGGAGAACATCCTGAAAATGTGTGGAGTATAACAGATATTTTATACCCTGCCTAAGTTTGATCCCATATTTCTTAATGAGCCAGTGTAAGGGCAAGTTCACATTATATAAAGAAAGGATTAAGCTATGTGAATTTGCAGTGGAATATGCAGTGCTGGAGCCTTGCATAAGAGGGATCTGTTTGTGTGTACTAGGTAAAATTGGGTATTCCTAGGGTTTATAGCTCTCATTATTGATATTCTGTAAAAAAATAAACGTCATTTTAATTATTCAAGGTGTTATCAGCCCAGATCCTTGTCTGGAAAGGAGACATCATGTACCACAATCAAGGTGGTTCCTCATTCTTGGTTTCTGAGAGCCTTCAGGATGTCATAGTAGAAGACATAGTAGATGATCCTGTGTGCTGTATGTGCTGTGGCACTGCCAAGCAGATTGAAAGAAACCCAAAGCCCTGCATGGCTCATGCATTCCCAGCTGTGTGCCATCAGGTAATCATGATCACACTGCTCTGGCATCTGGGTCTCTTGCTTAGAAGTAGGTGTTGGCAGTGTATTAAGAGATAGATCCTACAAATCTCCACAGCTGCACAGACAGTGGTCTGGCAATATCAGTCTGCATCATGTTGAAAGCTGGCCCTCAAATGGCATTTTCAAAGGGGTGTTTCCTGGGTTTCTGCTTAAATTCTGCCATGTGCTGTAGTTCAAAGCATCACTGTGGAAGGTCTGTTCTGTATTTCTCAGGCCTAAAGCACCACAGAGTCAAATACCTGCAGCAGTAGCAGAAATGATGAATTTTGCTGCGTATATATTCACTTAGGAATCAGATCGACCTTTTCAGTTGTCACATTTCTAAAGAATCTTGAACCAAGTTCTCATTTTCCATTTATCTTCCATATTGTACCTGCTTCAAAGCCTGCGTAGCTAAGGTCTTGCAAATTTCTAGATGGCTGCAGTTGCAGTTTATCAGCTGGGCTATGGGTCACCAGAATCAATGCTTCAATATGATTTGGTTTTAATCAGATGTCAGAGCTCCAGTGCAATGGTGCTTGTTGAAAAATTACTCATTTATTTTCTTAACATGAACTGACATGGCTTTGGGGACATAGTGCTGTTCTCTTGTCTGAAGTTTCCTTTTTTAATGGCCAAAATACTAAGTTCCCAATTTATTTTTTTGATTATGTCTCTGCAAATTTAACTGGACTTAAGAGTATTTATTGACCTGGGTATTTCTTTCTCATGACAAATTGTAGATCCTGCAATTTTAATGTGCAAGATTTTTTTAAGATGATTAGTCCTACCTCTTCTATGTAAATTGGAATTCCTCCTTTCTAAGAAATAGAGATACTAGAACTAGTCTACACTAATTAAATTAATTTTTATATTTACAATGCAATATTTCTTTTGTAGTAAAATGTACAAATAACAGTCTTTGTTGTGGATTGGAAATTTATAAGCCAAAAAAAAAGTGAATTTCACAGGAAAGTGAAAACTCATTAAACTCTTTAATGTCTACGCTCAAGATAGCAATATATTTTTGCAAAACTTAATACACTTTTAATGGTTATTAATAACATGCTGTGCAACACATTGGCGTAATGGCAACATCTTAAATCTAGGTTTAAAAAGAACAATAGTTCATATCCTTATTTAAAAACAGGGAGGGGAGATTTCTGTGTGTGCTTAACAAATTGATACCTTGATTCAGTATCCTCCTAGAGGAGTAAATGATCTTTGTGAACACAGAGAGGTATTTTAAACAAAACTTTAAACTCTTTTGTCTAGTTTTTTATGTACACTAAAAGCTTGAGCTGATGGAAAACTTATCAGTCTTCATGTAACTGTGTTGAGTAGCAATAGTATGACTGCTACTTTGCTTAAAATGCAACAATTAAAATAGAGAAACATGGGTATAATAACAAACAGTGCAGGTCTTGTAAGATAATGCTGTTTTATTACAGTGCAAAATGAAATTTGTCATTACTGCAAATTCCCTAGCAGGGTTAGCAAGGGCTAAGAGCTTCACAGATGTGGACAATTGTGTTGTAGCTGTCATCAAAACTGATAAATGAGGAGGGTTTTTTTAAAAGTTCAGGATGGTAATAATGTTCATTTTTGAAAAAACAAAAAAACAAAAAGGGTTTTTACATTGCAAAAAGTCTGATCAAGATTTTGAGGTGAAGCCATAGGGATAAAGCCTTCTATGAACTTGTTTAGAGAATGAGGCAGGAATTTTAATAATCTTACTTGCCTAATTTATTACTGCTCTGGGAAATCACTCTTTGTCCCATAGTTTTTATTTGATTAGTGACAAATCATTTCAGACATGCCTTTGTTGGTGGCCATATACTGCCTGTTGCATGGCAGTTTATTGTGTCTTGATGCTGTGGATTCAGCATTCCCATCATGAGCGAAGTTTGGAGCAAAACTCACACATGATTCTTTAGGGCTCTGGTTTGTTTAACCCAATGACAGAGTAAGAGATTGCATGGTTGCTGAGTTCACTGTGCAAAATGGGATGATGGCACATGAAGAAGATTTCTCTGCAAAAGCAGAGAGGATAGTGAGTGTTTTGTGGCTACAAATGATAAACTGGCCATCCTTTGAGGGAATGATAATATACTAAATACTTGTGATGGGACATTGAAAAGACTTCTTTTGTTCAGCTTCCACAGGAATTTTTAGGGACTGTTTTGGTTTTGGAAAGAGTGATAAAATGAATTTATTGTTCACTTTCTTATTCTCTTTCTACTTCACTATCACCATGAACTCTTTCCTTCCAGGGATTATTGTCCATTATACTCTTTTTGTACTTCAGTTAGTTGTCTTTGTCTTGAGCCATGCCTGATGGGCAGCAATTGCAGCCTCCCTCCATCCTGGACAGTCTAGCTAATTTCTCCCAAATGCAGAACAGACACGAGGGAGGTACTGACTTTCTACCTCTGACCTGGAGACAAATAGTAATATTCAGGAAAAGTATGATCTATTTAGCAATAGGGCCTGTGAGTGAGTGCAGTGTCACTTTGTAACAAGAAAGTTTCCTGGTATCTAAACCTGGTGTCTGATAGCTTTGAAATCTTTGAACATGAGAGGTATCACTTAAAGAAGTTGTTTTGCCAAATTGACAGGTACTCAGAAGAACTGGCAGCTACTGTGTTTGTGCCAAATAGAAGAATCACCTCATTGGAACCTTTCAGTCAGGCATTAGTCACTTCTCAAAGTGAAGTGAATTGATAATTTTGGGTATGTTGTTGGTTTTGGGGTTTTTTCTTGTAATTTCCTTCAAAAGGGCCAGGAAATCTGCCATGGTATATCATCTGGAATTTAGAATAGATTAAATAAGAAATTTGACCATGGGCAGAAACCAGGCATGGCAAATTTCTACCTAAATTTTTCATGTTTGACAAACAGAGCAGATATAGGTAACAGGCAAGATAATTTTTGCCTAAAATCTCCACAGTGCAAGCATCCACTGCAACACTTGAAGTAAATTGGCAATCCTACTTTGTTTCTGATTATCCAAGTCACTGCAGCTAAAAACTGAGCCCCAAAAAAGTTTAATTAGCTGTGCACTTCCCAGTTTCATTAGAGAGAAACACATTGAGCATGACCTGTGAATAGTTAATATTGCTGCTCAGGTGATCTGTCTTGGGGCAAGGACAGGCACTCTGATGTAACCTGAGTCACAACTTCTGCTTTTTTCAGGGGAAACAGAGGGCAGTAGCCTCCAAATTATTACCATGAAGGCAACATAAATGAAAACATTTTAGATAAGCTCCTTAAAAAATATAAGGTACCTTCTTTACCCCCAAAGAGTGTATTACAGATGGAAACTTCTGGTTCTGAGGTCATTTATATACAACACCAAGGTGAAGCCAGAGTAATTACTGTTCTAATTATTCATTATCTAAAGATAATGATTTTTGAAAATCCATCATTATAAACTGCTTTATGTATCTGTCAGAGAGGGAGGGAGATGGAGTCTTTAATCCCTTCAGAACATCTGTACATGAAAAATGTACTATGGAGCATTGCTTCTGCATTTTTAATTATCTAATTATGTTTCCTCTTTCAAAGAAACTGTCACATCACCAGCAGTCTTTCTTAACAATTTCAAAAAAATGGAAAAATTATTTTAATTTGTTTTGCATTTAATTACTGCAGTTGATAAAGATGAAATGTAATCCATAAACTTTTATTTTAAGTACATTATGCTAATATTTTGAACTGGCAGTACTTGTTATTTTTAGATTATAGAAATGTAGCAAAATAGTTTTAGTCATGGCTCAGACCTCAGAGTACTTATCACTTTCTTTATCTTCATTTCAGTTTAGTATACTTTTAAAATTTTATCTGCACTTTTTTTGTTATTCCTGACCTTACACTATCCCATTCAGCTTCAGCTTTTCAGATTCTCCTCCTGCATTTCTTTTTTTTTTTTTTTTTTTTGCTATTGCTTGTTGCTGTTATCTACTTTTGAAAAGGGGCAGTGAGGAATCTATTTCATATCAATGATGTAGCATTTTTGACATGAAGAGCAGCAACACCACAGGTACTTCAGTACCTCGTGCTTTAGAGCGAAAAAAATACAGCAGGGAAAATAACATTACTCCTGAATGTCATTGAAAGGAAGAGAAACTGGTGAATTGAGCTTTCTTGATGCTGAAAAAAGCTTCCTTCAGTGTGGACATACACATCTTTGTGTTTGTCATACACACACACACACCCAACATCTGTTTTCTTGATACAGATTTACATCCTTTCTGTGTTTGGTAACTGAATATATGCATGGCTATATGCAGTCAAGTTTGAGCTGTTTGTCCTTTGATTCACGTGAGCCTTCCACATCATGTTTAATAGCAATAGTTAACCCTGAGCAGTGGCCCTGGAGGGGCTGCTTTTGTGTTGGTTTCATTTTATGATTCAAGTCATTAGTTGGCTTCAGGCTGGTGGTGCCTTGGGTATGTGCAGGCAGACACAAGGGCTCCCACATACAGAGACAATTGCTCTGCTTGTTTCAGAGAATATAAATTAAGTTGAAATGTTCATGGCAAATAATAAAATTCTGCTTATCTTTTGCTTGGAAAACAGTTAAAATCTGCTTATCTTTCATAATGTTCAGGCTTGCTTTCTGAATTGTTTCTCTTTTTTTCATAGAGAAATGCTAGTTTTCCAAGTTTAAAAAGTAGAAATCTGTCAGAGCTGTGAAGCTGGCCCAGTTCAGTGGTCAGTGTGCTCCTGAGAAAAGCATTGTCACAGACCAGATTCTGACATACTGTGCTCCAATATGGAAATTTCCTGATCTTCCAAAGTAGGATTTTAACCAGTTAAGCTCCCAGAGGAGGCTGCTGTTACAAAATCTTCCCCAGCCCTTGGCTCAGTGAGAGTCTGCACACTGAGCACAGTGGGGCTGGGGATGTTGGGGATTTGTCCTCCCAGAGGGAGCGGCTGTGGCACTGAGTGGCACTTTCATGCAATATAGGAATATTGTCAGCAACAAATATAACTTAGAAATTACTGATCTTCAAATATCTTAATACACCAATAGGACTCTTGACAGCAGAAGCAAGGGGTTTTTTTTTGTGATTTTAATAGCTATTTCATAGGACATATTTCACCCTAGGGCAATCTAATATATGATCAATGTGCATGTTAAATCAATATGTAGTTCCAGTTGGTACAGACTGTACAAAATTATTATTTGATTGAACCAACTTTTATGGTCCAAAAAATTCTTTTTACTAACTAGAGAGAATTACAATATAGGATATATGTTTGCCATTTGGTTTGTAAAACACCATGCTTCAATTAATTTATTAAATGCTAATGAATATTTATAATTTTTTATTTTAAAATTCACAGCAATTTGTCTTGCAGAAAATGTAATATATCATATATAATATAACATATAAATATTTTCTTAGAATGATAGAGAAATTTGTAGATAACTAATTAATCGTTTGTATTTATTGATTATATAATATAATACTAATAACAAGACGCTTATTTTTAGAAATGTAATGTTTCTCATGATAAAAATATCTTCCCTTTGGTCCAGAGCTATGATGTGTTTAGGAGATTATTAGTATTCATGAGCTGCACAGGGGCTGTGGTGAGTGCGTGGTGCTGCAGTCGGCAGGAGGCAGGGGAGGCTCGGTGCCCTGTGCTGCTGGGCCGGGGTTCTGCTGGAAGGTTCAAGTGGCTGCCACTGCCTGAAAAGAGCTTACAGCATCATCTGCACAGCAAGGAACACAGGGCATCCTTTATTCACGGGCATCCTTTATTTACTCATGGCTTGCATTCTTGGGAAAATGGGTGGAGTAAAAATGAGGGCTCATGAAAACAAACACCTAAAATATTTTTTTATACATCATCAGTAATTCTAAGAGAATGAGGGAAATGCTGTTATTTTAGCAATGGCTAATCAGTTCAGATTTTTTCTTTGAAAGGATTTACTTCCAGATATTACATAGGTGAGTTTATGGACAAGTATTTTTCTAGCTTTCTTACCACTGTCTTACTAACTTTCTTTTTCAGGTGGAATGTGCAGGTTTTTTATGTAATTACTGAGAGATACTGAGTATATGTCTGTATACCAATTTTCTCAGATCTAATGATTTATCCAATATGCTTTTATGGATCTTGAATACATATATAGTAGTTATCTGTACATAGAAAGATATATAGTGATGTAATACTGGTACTTGGCTTGATTTCAGTTCTAAATAGTTGAGTGTGCTGTACTTTTTAATGTAAGCAAATATTATCCACAATGCTCTTATAGCATGCTCATCTTACAAAATTTGTTTCAGGGTTAATTTTATGCTATCTTGTAACTCAAACTACTCTTTGATGAAGTTTTTTTGAGTTAAAAGCACATTCTTCATTCCCACAGATGCAACTTTCAGGTAGGGGCAGCTTGCAAAACTGAATGTGTTGCTTTCTTTCATAACTCTGATGGCTGACATGTGAATACAGTCTTGATGTCTTGTGTAGTGCAGGTACAACTTCAGATGGGATTTGTCTCAACTGCATAGGCTTTGGCAGGAAATGCAAGCATTTTTCTCTTGGTGGAGGGAGCAGTGTCTTCCCTGCTGATGCAGGAACCTGGGGTAGTGTCGGACCCCAGTGCTGGGGAGGCTTGCCGGGGTTAGAGAAAGCTTTTCTTTACAAGTTAAACTAAATATATTTTTAGAAAGTTGGAAATCCAATGACTCTTTTTCTATTCTGAATATCTGTAAAGTAATACACAGGCCCATTTATATTGTCTGTAACCATTCTTAATATGCACAACAATTATGTTGTTACAGCTGTAATCAGAAGTACTTAGAAATAACATAAGACATTTGCCAAACTATCAATCAGAAGAACTGCTAAAGATCATAAAATAATTTTAAATAAAAATTTAGTGAATTAATTAACTTATGACTTAATGGACTATACAGATAAATATGTTGTTCTTCATAATCCTGCTACAGAAAACAATATTTATTTATTGTGTTATGATAACTAGGTTTAAATATAATTTAATAATTTACCAGTTTTAGCCACAAGCCTGCAAAAACTTGCATCTGCATTTAAATGAATGCGTTAATAATCCCAGAAGTCTGCAAAACAAAATAAAAATTTAGCTATGTTATTATCAAAACAGCTAAGTGCCAAGGGATGTATTCATGCAAGTCATTTTCTTGTTTGAGCTTCATAAATGAAGCTCTAACAGTAGTCAATAAAGCAGGAGTGTAGCTAGGAGCTTTTCTTTCAAGTGATAATCAGTAATGTAAAGGTAAAACATTGTGTTCTAAGGGTAATCAATTAGATGGTATAAGAATGCTGAATTTTACATGCCCATTCTTTTGAGACTGTTTCAGTAATGAAAAATAATAAACTAGCTCAGGGATTAGATGAACACAAAGAAAACTTAATGTATTTGCTTTGTTATAACAAGAGGAAGTATTGGGCAGCTGTTGATCCTTGGTCCTATCCCATTATGCCCATTTCTAGCAAATTAATAGCTATTTTGTACTAGTACACTGGAACATATTTCCTAGGAAAGCAGGACTTCATATTTGCAAGATAAAAACAAGTATAAAATTAATTTGAATTCTAAATTTCTCTGTTTTTTTCCAATTAAGATAAATATTCTAGTTCCTATTCTAATTCTCTTCTACCTGTTGCAAAGAATCAGAAATGAAACACATGAGTCTTTGAAAAAAGTGATTTTTTCTATTATTCAGAAACTTTCCATGTTCCCTGAATTAGTGAATTCATACATCAAAAATATTTTTTCCTAAAGTTATAATACCATCTTTTTCTTATTTCTCAGCTGATGGACATCACTGGCTCCTAAATACATATTAAATAATGTGAGATTAGAGCATTTCAGGTAAATTGTAAAAAAAAAAAAAAAAAAAAGAAGTGAACACTGGCATAAAAACATTGTTATTTTGGTATTTATTGTATTGATAAACACCTGAAATTCAGTAGAGCAAATTCAATAATATGGTAAATAATTCTTTATTTGCATGGCAGATTTTATAGTCCATTGAACTTTATTGCTGGAAATTACGTAGAAACAGTCACAGAAATACAATTCCCAGTGCTGTTGGAAAGAAATTATCCATGTGGAAAGGAGTTGTCCATGTCTAATCAAAGTTGTCCATGTCTAATCAATGCATTTCAATGCAATTCAGTTAAAGGAACTCAAACAGAACTGCCAGAGTGATTAATTTTTCTGTCAATCAATGAAAATTCTAGTGGGTTATTAGGGATTTTGCCTCAAAATTAGTTTGCTTTTATATTGTAACTATTGCACTTACCTTTAATGAAGTGAGAGACTGAAGACCTAAAAAATACTACATATTGCACGATCTCTTTGAAAAGTATGAAAATTTAGATGATATCTTTATTTCTGTTAGGTCTTTGGTGAACAGCACTGATAAGATGAATGTGTTAAACTACTGCCCCACGTTAATTTTCTTTGGTTGTAAAATTGCTGTTTTATTTGTTTCTGTATTGTGGGGATATAGGCAGGAAAGCTTCACATAACTTTTAAGTGTCTCTCTGTTGTTCTGAAAAACATGGGGAAGTGTTCACGTTATTTGTTCCCTTCAAAGTGGAGGACAAACAATAGCATTGAAAATAGGTACTCCGAGGAGCATCACATTAAACTTTTACTTGTGAACCAAATAAATGGAAACATATCAAGACTTAAAAATAATTTAGTGATTAAAAAAAAATAAGGCTTTTGGAAATGCTGTTACACAGACAAATTAACATGTTTGTTTTTGCTTTGTAACTGTAGTACATTTACTCCTAAAATGCAAGGCAGACGGATGGGGACGTCAGGGAGAATCACAAAGAGCACAAGCGTGAGCGGGGAGATGTACAAGCTGGAGCACATTGACGGGAGCCAGTCGGACACGGCCGTCGGCATGGTGGGAACAGGTGGGAAGAAAAGGCGCTCCAGCTTTAGTGCCAAGGTGGTTGCCATAGTGTCTCGAAGGAGCAGAAGCACATCCCAGCTTAGTCAAACAGGTGAGTGAGGCACACAGTCCTGGAAACAGGACTCTCACCAAACGTGGTTTACCCTAATTTCATCTGTGGCATCTGTGTTACATGTATATGCATCTCGACTGCTCAAGAGAGATTTTCCAGCTGTAAATAAAGTCCTGATGTATTAGTTTTCTTTGATTATTTAACATCTGCAAGAAACAATATACAAATGTCTTTTAGAATATGTGCTGTAGTTACTTTCTGCCGTGATCAGTGGAAACTGTTGTCTCTTAGAAGCCTTGTTTACAGGTAGGCCAGGAAATGCAAAGAAACACATGTCGGTGTAAGCAGTGGATAATGGTTTGGTAAGACCGGCTTTTTATGTGTAGGAAATTTCTTTATGCATAAGAAGAGTTGAGTTGAGTTGAGTGTGAATGTGGGAACTGAAATCTGAGCAAATGAATGGCAGTTATGCAGCTTGAATCAGAGGTTGTACCTGTAGTGGCATAAAATACATTTTTAAAAATTACTTTTGTTTTTTAAGTTGAGAGTTAATCCAGTTTTTTTTTTTTGTAATGCTGGCAAGTTGGGGTCAGTGATTTCAGATAAATTAGCTGACAACGTGATGCTTCATTTGGAGAATAAGTCTTCCAACTCTTTATTGTGACTCCAAAAATCTTAAAAGCTTCATATCAGCATAGCCTCCAGGAACAAAAGCCCATACAGAAAGATAAAAAAGGGAAGAAGAATGTTTTAAAGTCCCTGTCCTGCTCCTGAACTCCAGTGAAGACTTCTGCTTTTGTCTTTGTTGGGAGCAGGACCTGACCCTAAGGGTCCTTTCTTACTAAGAGGGGGAAAACAAAGAGGAAAAGCTTCAGCCTACCATGCAATGCACTCATATTTCAGCTTTCCTCTCACATAGTCAGGGTATCTAAAGTAAGGTAAGTAACAATATTGTTTATTTATGTCATCAAATGTTTCCCCCCTTTCCCCTGGTCATCCTGATCATCTGGTTTTCTTTGATCGCCAGATGAGCAGCAGAATTGATCTATTCACAATTAAAACTTGGTCAGCTACAGCAAGAAGATTGTTATATTTCTCTGCACTACTCATGAATTTTCAGCCAGTATATAATCATGCAGTTGAACCAAATGATAAATGAAACTGATGTATTTGAAGCCCAGAACTGTAATTAATAATATGTTGTTCAAGAATGCCCAGTGACTAAATATGAGACTGGAATATAGATAGTTGCACACAGTAAGATGCTATTTTAGATGTATCAGAATCAATGGTGTACTCTGTAAGTAATAAAAAGTGGTGTTGTCACGTAGAAAGGATTCCTACGTTGATATTTTAATCCACTTAAAATCTAAGCTGTGACATCCAAGCACTTCTCAGTATATTCTATTTAAAGCTCATATTTTTCTAATCTTTGTAGAAAAGTACTATAGCTCTCCAAGTTTTGCTTGGTGTAGATTTCAAAACAATAGGAATTTTGCAAGGAATGGAACTTCTAACGTTTTCCTGAAACTCAAAGAGCAAATCAAATATGAAAAACATGATTATGTATTATTCATGATTGTAAAACAGTTCAGATTCATCTTTACCTTGTTTTGACTCAGGCTAAGAGTATTCTCTATGGCATAATCAGAGCAAATAAAAATGTGTCACTTTTTGTCAGTCACTAATTTTGAGTTTTGTCAAAAATCAGTGAATTAAATTAATGCATTTTTTTAGAACAATATGTACATTAGGCTTGATAGACTTTCCAAATGACATTGTTAGAGGTTAAGTGCTCATGTTCTAAATCAGGGACCCACATCCCTTCCTTCCTATATTATACAAGATGAGAGGAGAAACATAAAAACGTCTATTTCATTTTAATGTGTTGTGCAACTTACTAAGGTCTCCACTATTGAGAATTAAAGAAAATTTCTGTTATGACAATATAATGTATACTGGTTATTTCTTTAAAATTTTTTATGTGAAAACTATTTCTCATAGTTAAGGTCTGAAGTTTTGGAACTGATGTGAAAATTTATGGGCCTCTGAAAGTGGTATCAAGTAGGAACTTTTGGGACAGATTTTCAGGAACTGGAGGTGTGCTGTTGATGTAGTATATGTATTTTAAAGGAAATATAGAAGTAGATGTGTAGCCTCCATAGGTTGTTCAGGTTTTATTTCTATGACTTGCATGATTATAAGTAAGCGAAGCATGACAAAGATAGTTATTTGTTTCTGAAAACTCAAAATAGAAGATCAGAAATAAAAAAGGCAGATTTTTTTGAAAAACATAAGTTCTATATTCTTATGGATTGAGTAGATCTGAAATTTTAGTTTACTGCTGTCTTCAAAGCCAGTAAAGTTTATTACTATCTCACTTTTTTCACTTGAAGAAATGGTCAAAAGGGGCTGCATTTGACTTATTGTAGATAATTCATCCTTTTAACATACTGCATGGGCCTAATGTTATATAAAAACAGAAGTGGTGTGTATGGAGCTGCTGCAGGGTAGCTATTATTGATAAGATTTTATTTTCTATGCAGCTGAACAAGGAGTGTGTGTGTGTGAGCCTGTGCGTGTTTGTGTCTACACATACACCCATGGATTTCTTTGCACATATGGAGCAGATCCTTGCATGTTGAAATTAGAAGGACCAGTAACCATTATTTTACACACCCTGTTCCATGCTGTTGGAAAATATTTATTCAGGATCTGTGCCTTATAGGTGGTCAGTGAAAGAATTGGTTTCTATTTTTATGTAAATCTGCAATGAAATTATGTATTTTTTCTGCACCTTCCTTTTATGTTTAAGATTTCATAATACTTGTAGTAACTGTTCTGTGAAATCCCCACTTACTATGTATTTGTTCATTGTGCCCACAAATTGGATCAGTTCACCAGAAAAGCTTTTAATCTTCTGACAATATTCCTAATGAAAATCCAGCTCTTCTTATGTTATCACAGTAACAAAGAAGAAAAGGAAAAGGGAACAAAAAAGAAGCAAAACTCCCAAGATGACCACAGAAAATTGAAAATAGCTCCAGGCATACATAACCATTTTAGCTGTAATCCAACTTTTCTAGCTTTCTTTGTTTGTCTTATTTTGGTAAATAAATATATACGCATATACAGAATAAATATAAAACTACCAATTTTCTGAATATGGCAAACTAAACTTTAAATCACGGGAAAATTATAGGAAACTATATTAGAATAAGAAATCGTCCTCAGTTTTCTTGATTTTGTATTACAACACTACTCCCTTCTACAATCTTGCCTTGTAGTTTCCATATCAATGAATGACTGAGGCCAGTATTGGTCATACCACATTGTGATTTGGGGTTCTAGGTTTGTTTTGAATGAGGTGAAAACTTCTGTAATAGGAAGGAAAAAATTTATCACAGAATTTGTACCATATATAGAGACATAATAATGCATTTTGAAGTGGATAGAGGCAACAGGAGGGGTATCATCAGTACAATGAGTTCTGGAGAGAAGGAAAGCCTTAATCTCAGATAAAAGGAAGTATTCCCATCCCTGGATCCCTCTCAGTTCTCTTGGTACGTGCAGACATGTGTCTTAGAAAGCAAAAGAATACCTCCCTTTTTCTTTCTACCCCCTGGTCAGCAGATAATGCTTCAGAAAGATCATCTTTCAGAATGATCATCTTTCTTCTTTGTAGAAGCTCACTTTTCTTCTCTTTGAGTGCCAGCAGTGGCTTGCAACTATTTTGACACAGATGAGAGTGGAAGAGATGCAGAGAAGAAGAGCTAAGGAGCTTAGAAGAATGGGCAGCATTTCTATTTTGACATTACACTGATACCAGGTCAATTTTCTAAATGAACATTACCTTGCCATGTTTATGGTGTGAACCACAATGAAATCTTTCTGTGTAAGAACCAAAGTTATTTGCTTTCCATCTTCTGTTGGTGAAGTTCAACATCAACAACCTGAAATGAAGCCCATAGGCATTAATGTTTGAAAGACAGATTACATACCATGAAGCACAGCTGAAATCAAGTGTTGTCACAAGGTGAAAACAGAATGAAGAAAAATTCTCTTCACTTATGTGTGTCTCTGAACTGGATACTTGGAAGGAATTGAAGTATTTTTCTGCTTCCCTCAGGAAGTAACTTGCAACCTGAACAAAAACAGTATCTTAGAACATATTTCCCTATATAAAAACTAGAATTTCCTGCTAAAGTATATTTTTCTGTCATTTTCTGTAATTTGCCCTATAAAGAAGTGGCTTCTGTATTCTTTTGAATTAAGCTCCAAATTCCCAATTTCAGATAAGATTGCATCCTCTAAGTCAGGAAATTGTCACTGAGCAGTAAAGTTCTGATAGTCATGCATCCCACAGTATATCCATGCTGGTTTTGTGAGCTCTCTGCAGCTTAAAGAAAACCTCATCCATTCCTCTGTTGATGGAGACTATGATGGTTCACTGGAGGTACTTAGTGACTGTTAACAAGCACCCCTATGTTGTGCAAAAAAAACCTTGCTTGGGAAACAAGGAAAGCAATGCTTAAATTGAGCCTTCCAGGCTCAGGGTACCTAATTTCAGAGTAGACACTGCCATTAAAGACAAAACAAAACAAACAAACAAAAAAACCCCAAAACCCAACCCAAACAAACAAAACCCAACCCAAAAACCAAAACCAAACAAATAAACCAACAAAACAATCAAAAACCAAAACCACACATTCCCACCCCCACCTCCCCAGTCTGTTACTCTGTTGTTAATTTTCTCAGTCTTTTTTTTGTTTGGAAATGCTGGTAGCACTATTTTTCTGTCCATTCTTGTAGTAATTTTATGGTAAAATGAGGGATTTCCTACCGGTCTAGATGGTATGGACAGAAAAAGCAGATAATAAATAAGAAATAAAATATGCTGGAGGGCAAAGGCCTTTGGCATAAGGATGGTTTGTTTGTTGTCTTTCTTAAGAACACCATTGCTTCTTTGCATAATTCTTTTTTACAAGGGTTGTGGAAACCTTTTCATGCAGTGGTCAGGCTTTTTTTTCCCCGGACATTCAGATTGATTGATTGATTGATTGAATGACAAGGATGCATTTCTAACCATGATTCTTTTACCTCATTCATAATGTGACTATTTTTTTATTGCTGTAGTGAAAGAAATTGTGCTTATTTGATAAGAAATAAGTGCTATACAAAAGTTTACAATTACTTTTTTTAGAATTGCTTTATTTAGAATGCAATAAATCATCTCTTATTATTTGACTGGATAGAAAGCATGGGACTTGGTAAGGAATACTGGATGTCAGGAAGAAACCGGCAAGGAGGGAGGCATCAACTGGATTTATTAAAACAAGCCAGAGAATGTCTGTTAGTTGAATTTAAAGACAAAACCCACAGGCAGATTTTGTTGATATTTTATTGAGAGCTAGTGTTTATGCTGCTAGAATATGATGATGACAGTGATTTAGAAAGTATGTCAGTTCTGGTAATCTAGGGGAAGGACTCTTGGGGATGGTCCTGTGCTGGGCCATGAGTTAGACTCCATGATCCTTGTGGGTCCCTTCCAACTCAGCTTGTTCTGTGAACATTCTGGCATTCAGTGACAGATGAACTTGGGGGTAGCGTAGTTTTTCTGAGTAGCACTCACTGGATTACAAAATGTTCGCAGAATAAGCTGAGTGAAAAAAAGCTGTGACAGTTCAGATTGCAAGTTCATTCCTTTTGGAATGAGTAATTAAAATTTGCAGATGGAAAAAAATGCAGAAGAGTTCTTGAATCTGAAGGACAGCACTATCAGAAACTGCTATAATAACAAATAGGTATAAATTGGTTACAAATAAATTTTATATTTGTATCAAAATTACAATGAAGTTTCTAACAGTCAGAAAAGTATCTTAAACCTCTCAGAGCATTTAGCACAATAGGGAAAGAGCCTTTTTTTCTTGTTGTTTGTTTCTTATCTAGCATAATACACTTTTGCTGTTTTCACAGGATTTCTTTTCTGATAATACTTTTTTGTATTGCCATCTCTTGTTCATCCAAGGGGAATGCTACAAGATATCAGATTTTCTAATGGCAGATTCAGAAAATTAGCTTGGAATTCAGAATTAACATGAGAATTAACATCTTACAGCTTTAGAGTTACCTCACAGGGTTAACCTTCTCTACTGCAATTCACATGTTGTTCTCTGTTTTCTCAGAGGAGCATTTCCAAGTGTCTGCTTGTGCTGGGCATTGATCTTTGCAAGAATGCTTCATATTTACACATGAGCTTCCTTACCTACAGCTGTCTCTGTTTTGTTATCTTAAGTGAGTAGGGTTTCAAAATCTTTTTCTTAACTTTAGAGTCTGTGTACTTGAAAAGTAGATTTCAGCAGCCTAGCAGAAGTGTGGTGGTCTGTCCTGCAGCTCCCTCGTTAGCCTTGCTTGTCTGTTCAGTATTACCTCTGTGACAGTCTTCCCTATCTGGGTTGGTTTTTTGCCAGAGCAGCCCCTGAGAGCTTGCTCTGCATAGCTGTGATGATCTATGAGGATAATGGTTCTGTTGCACAAAAAGAATGTAGGGAGATTGACATGTAGAAGGATTTATGTTTTCAGCCAACCTAAAAAAGTCTTTAGTGAGCAGCAGGGATGGTCATGGTGCCTTAGGGATGGTGACAGGATCTGGGCTCTGCACCTGACACCCAAGAGGAAAGAGCAACCCTGGGCCCAGAAAAATCCTGAGTTGCTCCTATGCCCAAATATTTCTGCAGCAAGGGGTGGGGAAGAAGAGAAGGGTAATGAGCAAACAGATGAAGAATAGTTTAAACAAAAAGAAAAATACCTGATTTTTTTCATAAGAGGAATTCTTTTTTTTCTAGTAATGATACTCAATTCTTTGAAGCTCTGAGTGAATGTAAGCATGCTCTCTTTTATTTACTGTTGCAGTCTTGCTGAGGAATTCACTACCCTTAATAGAAACACAGTTCAGTTCCAGTTACTCATCTTCCAAAAGATTTCCTAATAAGGGCTAGTATTTTCAAAGTCCACTGCTCTGCTGAATTGGTGCTACATGTGGTTCTTTTCCTTGTTCCTGAAATGCAAATTGTGACTTTTTCTCCTGTTATGTGGTTGCCTGACTTGTACTCAAAAGTATTGCTCTGCTTTTGTATTTGCAACTTCTCCCTAGATTTTTAAAAACAGATATAACTGCAGCAATAACTGTTCTTAGGGCTATTTCCAATATGTTAGTAGCATGGGGTTTAGGAAAATTTATAGCTTTCCAAAAGTATAATCTTTATTATGCCTAAACTATGTCATGCATGTCTTGTATAATTTCAAAATATGCCAAATGTATTTAATAAGTGTAGCTTCACTGCTATGTTTACATTGTATTTTCTTATGAAAGGCCTTAGAAAAAGGCCTACTAAAAGTTCTGGCTATATTTAACTGAGCTCTGTTTAAAGAAGATTTTTATTTGCTTTCTTATCTGATTCACACTATGTTCACAAGCTTTACTTTGTGCAAGTATAAACACAGAGTTGAAATGTTACCAAAATTATGACAGAAAAAGGAAATAGAGTGATGCCAAAGGACTACCAAGAGGGAAGAAAATTGTACTACCTTCACATTAAAAATTTCTGTGTAAGTGCCTCTCTTTAAGAGAATATCAGTCTAAAACTTGTATTTTATTACTTTTTGTATGCTTCTTGCCTGATTAGATCCACAGATTGTGTTCTGGAACTTGCAGAGTTTTAGAGTACCTGTAGTCATCCAGAGGAAAAATACTCTTCCTCTGTGGAATTAACTTCTTTCTCATGGAAGAATAAAGCCCTCTGTTTAGAGTCAGATGACTGAGTTTAATTTTGATAGACCTTTTGTTTTTTTTTTACCTTTTAGAAGCAGCCCTTTTCTTATCTAACATCAAATTTGATTCTTTTTTTTTTAAATTTAGATAGCTTGTTCAACACAGTATTTCAGATACAGGCATCATATCTCTAAATCCAGTAGGGCCAAGAAATTATGTAGTTTGATAAATTTTAGAATATAAAACTGACTTTGTTAAAAATCTTGAAGGCTTTTTGAGTTGGGGTTGGTTTTTTGGTTTTTTTGTTGTTGTTTGCATGGTTTTTGGGGGGGAGTTGTGGTTTTTTGTGGGAGTTCTTTTTGTTTCATTTATAGAACATTTAAAAAAATCATACTTTTGATGATAAGATATTGGTAGGCTGAGTTTTAAAAAAATCTTCATTTAGTGAATCCAAAGAAGCATTAGGTTTAGAGACATTATTTTTATCTTATTAGGACTTTTACATGTGAATGGGCAGATAAGCTTTGAGAGTTTTTAAGTAATTTTTTTTTGGCTAGGAATAGAACTATTAGTGACAGAATCCAAATAAAAAGGAATAAACCTAATCTAGGACAAAAAACTGTTGTTTATGAGATGTTTTCAAGGAAAATAATAATGATGATACTGATGATAATAATAATAAAGCTTGCTGCTTTTACTGCAGCTGATTGTGTTAGTGCATTTATTTAAAAAGCTGTATACATATATAAGGTAGCTATATAAGTCTGCAATACAGCTAATGACCCTAAGATACTCCAAATTCTCTATATCATAAGTAATGAAATATACAGAACTCAGTAAAGTTATGGAAAAATCTTCATATAAATTTTTAAAAATTATAAATTTTTTGCAAGTTATTAAGGTAGTTGAAAAATTATTTCTAATCTAAAAGTTTATTATTTGATCTTGAAAGGACAAAATTTAGCTTGAGTATTTCCTGAAATATGAATAAATATGAATGACAGTTTTAAATAAAATGCTGCCAGTGTCAGAGGAGGTATCAGTTCATGAAACATTTCAGTGTTGCTGAATCTTTTTTTTTCTTTAAAAAATTTCTGCTGAAAACTTTCACCCAGCTTTACAGAGCCCTCTTGGTTCATAAACTCTCCAGCAGGAGCTTTGCTAATGGATAGGAAAGAGTCGGAGCACACCTGAGGCACACTCCTAAAAGCATTTTTCCAGTCCTTTTCAGATATCAAGAAGGGAGTTTGGGTTCAGCTGGCTGAGATCCAGGAAACAGCAGCATTGCAGGACATGAGTGGACAGAGATAAACAAGGACAGGCACTGGCCTTGCACCCACAGGCATCAGCCTGGCAGTGTTTCTGCCCCCAGGGCTATTGGCCAGTCCATGCTGACTTTGTTTCCAAGAAGAGAAGGAGCAGCAGTTTAATGTAAACTGTGTGACAAAGGAATTAGATCTCTGATTGTATAACTTTTATTACCCAGAGTACTCTTCGTACTTTAGATGGCATATAAATTAAATTAACATAAGTAATAACCACTTTGGCAAGTCTTAATATAGAACAAAGATAGAAGAGATGAAAACAAGCACCTCATATTACTTGCTAGTCCAAACTTGCTTCCTAACAACCAGTCTGACACACAAAGAGAAGGGAAAAGGGGAATTCAGGCACCCAATTCATTTGTTCTTCTTCAGTACAAAGCCTGGCTCTTCAGTGGCATCTGCTGCACTGCATGCATAAACGTGGCTGATGAGCAGTGGCTTTTGTCCCCTGGAAACGTCTGCTCCCTGTGCTTGGGAATGGCTTTCACCAAAACATACCAGAAGTGATTGCTTTCTCAGCAAATCAGTCAGAGTCTAGTGAGAATTTTACAGGTTCATATTTGAATTGATCCTTTTATTTTTACGCTGTCTTTTCCTTTGAACATGTACCAGTATTTAAAGTACTAAAATTAAATTTTGAGTGATTTTTGACCACTCCATTTTAGCCAGGTTATTGCATGTTAAATTTGCTTCAAATTACCAAGAAAAGACAAAGAATAAAAACAATCCCAGGAAGTCAGAGATGATGGGATCTCTACAACTGGCATGTTGTCAAAGTACAAATATTTTTTTCTATCAACTGTGGCATATTTTTATCATTTTCATTAGGCTTTTGAATGTTCTGCCAGCTTTTCTTTATTTTAATAAGCAGTTTTTAGAAGTGATTTCCATATAACTTCCAGAAGGGGTCCAATAGTGCAAAGTGATGTTTGTTTATATCTGTATTGATTTCTCTGGTGGTGTTAGGTGCTAAGTATGTCTGTTATTTGGTATGGCTTACTCTGAGTACAGCATAAAAATACTGTGCAATGCTGAAACTGAAGTTTTGTTTACTTTTTTACAAACCTCTGTACAGTTACTTAGACCTCAGTATGTGTGGCCTCTGTGTATCCTCAGGTCTGTCTCAGCTTGCTTGAATTTACTGAAATTGGACAATTTGTTTAGATTTTCAGACTGAAGTCCACAAATATTTAACTGCAGTGCCATAGAATTAAGACATTCAAAAGGCTAAAAGATTAAACTGCAGTATTTATTCAATGAACTGTTGTGGTTTTATCTTCAAAATTACCTTGAGAATTGCTTTGAAATTACTTAATATTTATAGACATACTTGGTGCTCTCAGACAGACACTCACATGTAGTTTACTTCTTCTACCCATACAGCCATTTTTCATATTGCAAAAATTCAGTTTCTGGTGTCTAATCACTTCAAAAGGTTCACTTTACCAGGAATCTTAGAAACGAGATGCTTTAATTCTCAGAAGTTCTAGATGTCTGGCCATCCTAAAGAAATTCTCTGTGTGATGGAAGCTTGGCTCTGCTTTGGGTCGAGCCAGGTCAGTGCTAAGCCCAGAGGAGGCAGTTGTCTTTCTGCTTTAATTCTGTGATCTGTGAAACACAGGAGTTTTGTGGTTAGATAAGATAGGGTGGGTGCCCAGAACCGTTCCTGCCTTTGAGGCTTGGGTTAACTGGGTACCTTTGATTTTATGTGGTGCTTGGAAAATATCACTGTGAAACACTACTAAAAGTCTGGGAGGCTGGTGCTGGTCTGGTGTGTTAATAGTGGATTTTGTGTCTTTGGGAAAAGAATCAGTGTCTTGGGAATACATTTATTTGTGATGACTTCTCTGGTTTCAGAACAGAACTTGTCAGATTGACAAGTTGTCATAACACAGGTGCGTGCAAATGGATTTCCTGTTTACAGAGCATGTTAAAATATCCAAAAGCTCTCCCAGGCAGGAATATGAGGGTTGCTATTTTCATTATTTTTGCTTTCACATGGCTCTTGGTGGCTTTATTTATAGTTCTACCGTTTGATTAGATATGATGGCGTAAAGTGTTCTCCCTCAGAGCATAGCCAGACTTAAACACTGAATTATTTAGGGATAGATGTGACCTAGGATTTATGTGTAAAGTAGATAAGTTTGACCCATTACTCTGTCTTTTAAAGTTTTTCTATTAATGATCTTCTGTCTGAACAGCTCTTTTCTAGAGTTCATGGTCAGGGCAGGGTGAGGAGATTTCTTTGACAAGGCTCATCTGCTTTCTTCAGTCTGGACTCCAAACATTAAATGGGAAAGATGTTCAAGGGGCATAGAAAAAAACCTCCAGGTTTTATACTGGTAGGGTTGATTTGCTTTTTGCATAATTAAAGTTGTCCATTGAAGTAGTATTTCTTGCTGGCAAAGAAATAATTCACCAGGAAAACATTTTGAGGGAATCATTTGTTTTTAACTTAGAGGCATACCATGTTAGGGACCAGGTTCTTCTGCCTAGGTAGAGATACTCCACTGCACTGTGAAGGGGTCACTTCAGAAAGGTCTCACACAGGATCCAATCTAGTAACCAAACCCTGTCCCCAGAGTCTCAGTAATGGTCCCTGTGAGGCACAACCACCCCAAGAGCTGGGTTTGGAAGAAGTGAGTTGTATTTGTATTGTGCTTACTTTCCCTTGGATGTTGAAAATCTCACAGCTCTGGGTACATATCACAGCAAGAGAGCTAGCGTGTGTTGGAACATCTCTAGCATGTGTTGGAACAGGCAACTAAATATATATATATGCAGGGATTATAGTCAGAGATCAGGAATTAGCTCATAGGAGTTGAACCTTTGTCATTGACTGGAGAATCCAGGAGAAAAAGTGCTGAGAAGGAGGTGGAGAAAATGTGATGTTTTTGAGTAGCAGTTCACAGTTTTCTTTAACAGCATTTACATAGTTGCAAATACAGTTGGATTTATTCTTGCACAAGAAATATTTTTATGATCCATGTCTGCATATAGGCCTTTACCCCATACTCTGCTTCATTGAGATACCTATGTTTATAGCCAATGTGGGAACAATGTCAAGAAATTTGATGGGATCCCCTTTTAGCCAAGGTGCACACTCTCCCAGTCTGGCTTACAATAGTTTCTGGTCCAAAGTTTGCCCATGGCCAAAATCCCAGGAGAGTGACTTTTCCCAATAATCACCTTTAGATTGTAGCATGCTACCAAAATGCCATTTAAAGTTTTGTGATTTGGGCCAGGGGACACTCTGTAAAGGGCAAAAAGCTCCTCTCCAGTCCAAGTCTTTGTGGTCCAGAGACAAATTTTTCTGTGCAAATGCTGGTGACTGAATATTTGACATATTGTATTGTTTAATTTTAAAAATAAATTTTTAATTTCAAAAATAAAAAACCCAAGGTTGCATCTAGAAAGACTTGAGCACAAGTCTTCCAGCCAGTAATTCCCACTGCTTAGCTCTTCAAGGAATCCCATGAGTCCATCTCTCTCAGATTGTGTTTTTCTGAATAGACCTACATGGTACAGCCGGACTTCAGGAGCTGGAGAGGGACTGTGGAATATAGAACATGAACCCTAGAAAGGCACCATTTTTCAAAGAAATGGGCCAAGAACTACAATCAGAAGGGGTGGGAGTAGTCCAAACAAGTATAGGTGTCCACAACATAGCTGTCAGTTCATCACTTCAGGCTTGCTTTCTAGGCAGCAGAAAAAAATGTTCACTTGCATGCATGGCTTAACCATCCTCAAGTAAATGTCTGAAATAGTAAAAAACTAAGTGCCCCTAAAATGTCTGGTTTTCTGTATATGTTTTAAAAGGAGTCTGACATGACTAGCTCCAGTGCAACATCTATAAACACTTGAAATTCAGTGAGCTGAGTCTTACTTGGCCTGTGCCCAGCCCCGTTTATTTCTGCTCGCAGCCCTTTCCTTGGACCTCCTCAGAAACAAGGGCTTTCAGCTGCCCCAATCCTCCATGTCCTGTAGGTGAATCCTGCAAGGTTTCCTGCTGCCTGTCTTGCATGGAGAAGAGGCACAGGGCAGAGTTGCCTGGATAGAGGAGGTCTTACCTAAAAAATAACCACCTCTGGGCCACATGAAGTAGCTACATGCTTGTTCTTGCCACTCTACATGCAATAAGTAAACTGTGTCAGAGCACCAGGCTTGAACCTGATGGGTGATAACTGGGTGATAGCTAAGTTCAAATTACAAATGCAAGAGTGCCTTTGGCACACTTATTTTCCATAGGTACAACTGTCTTATTATTTCTGATTCTATTTTTATAGATTTTCCTGAAATGCTGTAACGCTCTACCTCATAAGTGGTTTCTCTCATTTGCTCTGCTGATTGCTCAGCACCCATAAGATGTAAAGTCAGCTTTCTAAGATTCTGTGTGAATGCTAGATTCTGTGTGAATGCTAGACTCTGTGTGAATGCTAATCAAGAGGCACAGTTGTGTGTGTGTCTGTTTTGTATTTTTGTATTAATTGTTTGCACAGAAGGAACCATCAATATATTTATGTTAAAGAAATTGAGGTTGTCAGCCTCAGAAGCAGTGCCATGAAAAATCTTTAAGAAGCCCATTGGTTAATTGTTTTAAATGCAATCAAATGTCTGGTGATCTCCTTAAATATCCTACCTCTTTTGATGAGCAAAATGTCATCATTAAAACTACTACTGTGTAATTGCTATGAATCTTTCCAGTCAAAACAAAAACTGAATAGATGGAAATGTGTAGATGGAAGTGACACAGTGAATTGTAAATTTATTGTAACTTGAATCAGTTGTGCTCTCAGCACAACTGTCATGATCCAAGCCTTTCATACATTGTCATCAGTCAAGTAGAATATGTAATAACAGCACCTGTGATACAATATTTATGAAGAAGGTATAAGTACTTTAATAATTTTTTGTGTACCATTAACAAATTATTTTTTTCTAGGATATGGAACTGCCAGTTTTTGCATGCTGGTAATATAATAATGCTCTTAGTCTTGAAAGGGCAGTTGGGGAGCACAGCAAGCTGCAATGTGCTGTCACTCTCCCAGTGCTGCCCTGTGCCGGGTGCTGGTGCACTGAGCAGTAAATATGTTCTCTTAGTCTTACCTGGGGGTTGTGTGCCAATGCTTTTGTCAATACTATGCTTTCTTAGTATTGTTTGAATGCTGCTTTTTGTTTATAGTTGCAAATAGTCTGTTGCTGAAAGAGCAAACAATATTTGGACAGCATGAAATTTAGTTGAGTTAAAAGTGAGGAAGAGAAACAGCAAGGCAAATCAAATGTCCAGCTGGATCAGTCATTGATCCCGTAAAGGAGGCTGAATTATGACAGAGGAGACTGAGAGGGAATCTCATCAATGCATATGAATATCTCAAAGATGGGTGTCAAGCAAGGAGTAACAGCCATAAACTAAAACATAAGGAGGCCCACCTCAGCATGAGGAAGAACTTGTTCACACTGAGGGTGGCAGAGCACTCGCACAGGGTGCCCAGGGAGGTTGTGGAGTCTCCCTCTCTGGAAGCATTCAAAACCCATCTGGAGGTGTTTCTGTGTAACCTGCTCTAGGTGACCCTGCCGTGGCAGGGATTTTGGTCTGGATGATGTCCAGAGGTACCTTCCAACCCCAACCATTCTGTGATTCTGTGATATCAATTTAGGGTGACAGATGTGACATCTCCTGACTTTCTTCTCATGCTTTATTCTTTATCTGTGTTCCTGTGGTGCCTGTGACTACAATATTTTCAGTACCTATGACAGAACCATATGCCATAGAGAAGTAGGATCACCAGTTTTTGTTTAAAGAACTATGTATGAAATGAAGTTGCAAAACTGAGAAGTGAACATTGATGTTTTGCATTGTAACATTCTTTTTCCACTTTAAGAACTTCCCACAGGCATGCCAGTCAACATGTTAGCTGCACAGATAGTTTCTCTTTATGTATAAAAATGGTCTCTTTGTTGGTGGGATATGCTTATTTTTAAGAAATTGTCTTGAGAGTTTGATGCTTAAAAATCCCATTGATTTCAAGGCTTAAGAATTTAGCAGCCCAATAAGACTGTTCTGTAGAATAAATGGATGATCTTTTGCAGATTTTTTTTTTTCTGTTGTTCAAAGTTTTCTATTCTCTTAGAGTTGTAGTAAGAGTATAGCAGTCATTTTGCAATCCTGACTGGAGCAAGAACTGCTATGGCTGCTATTAAATATGTACTGTTGGACTTTGTAGTGCAATTTATTTTATGTGCTATTAATTTATGTTCTGAATTTTATAGTTCATGTCAGACTCTTAAGTAGTAGTGATGGTTCTTTGTTCATTGCATTGTTGGCAGCCATAGACCTTAAATCATTTTACAAAGGAACGGTAAGTGCCATTGTCCCCTTTTATTGAGGAGCAAACTTCAGGACTGCAAGTGATCCACTGAAAATCCCACAGTCTGCAGAAGAGCCAAGACTTCCTAAAAAGCTTACAGCTTGAACTGTGAGATTAAAAGATATTTGTAACTGCTTGACTGTAGCATAGTGGGCATGTATGTGTGTGACCACTTGTGTTCAATCTTTACACAGGGGTATTGCTTTAAGGAAAGGGTCTGTGGGACACTTAATTTCCATACTTTATAACACATCTATATATCACTTACATATTAAACATGTTTAATAATGTTTACAATATAAACCAGAACAGTGTTAGCTTTATTGAAATTGGGATCTGTGGCTGAAAGCGATATAATGTTTGATGCCCAAACATGCTAAAGTAGGACTCAGCTCTGTGCTGCTGGGGTATAATGTGGGCCAGCTTCATTTCTTCATTTCTTATGTTCTGCCAGTAAGAATGTTTCTGTTTGGGGGATTTTAATTAATTGCTCTTCAGAGATTACTTGCTTTTATGGTAAATACCACAGATTACTCCTTGCAGTGTAAAGTTAGCTAAATGAGCAAGTAGTGGTACCTGATTAGTTGATGGGTTTTAGTGATATTATAGAAGCTATGTTGACCACGAGCTGAGTCAGGAGCTGACTGTAAGAAGATTCCTAAAGTCTTTTAAGCTGAGAACTCAGTTGAACTATGAAGAAATGCATAGGATATGTGAACAGCTCATTAATTAAATTAAAACAGATTCATCCATCACTGGGTTGCCTTGCAAACGTGTATGTTTATACTCACATCCTTTTGACTGTTCTTTTAGCTCATGTTTTGTACTTCAGAACATAGCATGGTGACATTTGTTATCCTTGATGGCACAGTGCTGAACTCTGTAACAAGTTGTTTTCATTATAATTGTTAGGATTTTTTACCAAAATAAGAATTATCACTGTCAAAATGATCCTTACAAAATACCTGAAAATACTGTGGTTACCAGCCTTGCTGAATAGGAAGGTGGTATGATAAGAGATCACTTAAGTGTATAAAAGATGTTCTTCTATCCTTTGTAAATCTGAAGAAAAGCAGACCAGAATTTCACCACAATTCTGGGTTGGTGCTTTATTTTTCATTGTGTTGTTGGGATGAATAGAACAGAACATAATATAAATTCGCAGACTGAGAGTTGTATTAAAAACATAGGATTTTTTAATATAAATCATATCCTAGTAGCAAATATTTCAAATTTTCAGGCACCATTGTGCTGGAGCAGGAGTTTATAGGCAAGTTAACTTTGATTTCTAAAGTGTTTTATTTCCCTCACTGTTGAACCAAATAATGTTACATTACAAAGTATAGGAATTTTCTTCAAATATGATGTATTAAGTGTCCTCGTGATGGTGAGGTTCAGTCCTGTGCATGCTTCATGGGGAATAGCCCCATGGAGATCTACGCATGATGAACTTGGACTTGGTGAAAATTCTGCATGTTTTTGTGAATATGTACGACAAAAAAACTTCTTCTGGATGTAGGGGAAAAGAAAATATTTAACAACACCATACACTTCAGATTTGCTCTAAATAACCCATGATTTTATATTTTGTTTGATATAGTCAGTGATTCTCTGTAGCCTAAAGTTCCTTTGAGGATGACAAAAAATATAGAAAAGTTAAGGCCTTTGAAAAACTTTTGGTCTTCAGTGGGTATCTTTCTCTTTCCCAACATGGCATTACACATAGTGCAGTCTTCAGAGAAAACTGCCCCTGGGCAGGGGTTAGAAAAATTGATTTTACTTAAAGATTTCAATGGAAAAAACCATAAATTATTCTAAGAATTTTTCTGACTATATATTGGTAGATCCTAAGAGAAATGCTTTCAATTTTCCACTAGAATATGTTCTTGTTAAAAATTAAATACATTTATTAGAAGCCGAGGAAAAGAGGAGATATCATGAATAAAAATAATATTTTGAAGAGAGTATGCAATCAGGCACATTGTATGAAAGGATTATTAAGTAAAAAAAAGTTCGATTTGAGTCATTTTTCAGTTACATTGGCTCCTGTTACCACTGAAATGCAGATTAAAACTCATTTCAAAAGAAAGTGGAGATTGTGCTCATTACATATCTTCAGTGCTATGTCACTAACAGATAGGGTAAATCTTGTTATTGCAGACTCTTTTTCAAAAATATTATTTTTCTAATATCTGACATACTAGTTTTGATACTTTTCATAGCCTTAAGATGGTGTGTTTAATAACATATAATTATGGTGATTTAAAGACTGGAAAATAGTTATTAAAATATCTATGTATGATATTTAAGTTTATTCAAACTCACTTTTACATTGTTCTTATTCTGGCAGTAGCTATTTCTTTTAATTTATCAAGGAGCTTCCCAAAATTTCTGTTTTATGATATTTGCATGCTCTTGATGTCATCTTTCATTGTGTTTTTATTAGAAGTTAGCTATCAATTAGATAATTGTATTATGTCCTATCAGACCTTACTTAGTCAGGAAGATAGTAATTCCAGCTTTATATAAAAAAGCCAGGCTTTATGCACTTTTTATTATTTGTTGTTTTATCTCAAATCTTCTGTCACATTAGATTTTGTTGTACCCATGGAGTTTTAAAGTCTGACATATTATAGAGAGTATAACAACAAAACAGCATATTTCCTTAAATAGTATTTCCTAATTATAAAGCAAGACTGTGCTCTGATCTTAGACTTTACCTTATGAGATTTTGATTTATTGTGTACATAGGAATCTTTTTTTTTTTCTGTGCATACATTATGTTTAATACTTGTTTTGAGAGCATCTTACCTATGTGGAATTTATGTGTCTTACTTTTCCCTGCTGTTTAATTGGCCATTGCTATTTTGATACCAACCTGTACTTAACAGCAGCTACCCTCTCACACTTAAAACACACCCAAGAAGAACCACTCTCATTAATGACCACAATAATCCTAGGCAGCAAATAGAGGTTTATCTCTCAGTTCCAAGAAAAAACACTATCTGAAATAATTTGTGTAATAGAGATAATAAGAGATTAGTGCATCTGTTCCAAAGAGCCTGACCTTCAAACCATTAGCTCTGCAAGGTTCGAGCACCATGGTGTAATCCTGCTATGAAAGGCAAGTTTGTTTTACTTTTGTATTTTATGATCTTCATCCATGAGCTAATATATATGGAAATCCCTGGAAAGATGTAGTACTACTTGGCTTGAGTAATAGAGTCTAAAGTTACTGGAAAAGGCAGGTTTCTGTTTAACCAATAGTAAGCCTAGAACCATGAAAATAAGGTTTGTTAATTATATTTTGATTTTGTGCTGTGTACTCTGGAGAGCCAACTTTTTCTCTGCTATCCAAAAGTATATTCAGAATTCGAAATCTGGTTCATACTGGCTGATTGATTATTGCAGATTTTCATGTTTGTTATTATGATGTGGATTTGAAAATATCCCTTTGTACAGAGCTGTGCAATTTTCTGCTGTCCTTTCACATTTTCTTTGGTGCCAATGCTGATGTGCAAGTTTGATTTTCCAGTTTATCATTAAATGGTTGTTATTTCTTCAGCTGTGATAGGTTTGTTAGTGCTCTATATCAATACAGCAGGAAAATTTAATGCTCAATCATAGCATCTGCTTTTGAGTAATACACAGGGAAGGAAATGGCCTGTTAAATAGTTCAGAAGTAGTGAAATTAGCTTTGTATTGTATTTTTGTTATCAGCATACATGGAACAACATTTCTGGATATGTTATTTGTTCAAGACAAGTGCCTTTGATTCTTAAACTTACTGGTATTCATGCACAGTTGCATTAAAATATGTCTTTCATATAATGTTCTCTTTTAGTTGGCACAGCAGTTTGGAAGTGTTCACTTCAGAAATATCTAGAAGTTTGGGAGGGAATCAGGTTTTTTTTTCTGTAGAGATAGGCTGTATTAGCACCACTTTTTTTTCCCCCCATCTGATTCTGCCTTGTGTCTGAAAGGGCTTTAAAATTTTGTAAGTGATCACTTTCTGCTTCTATTTATTGGCTGTAATTCAGATACTCTCAAATATTATTTTATTATATATATGGCTAATTCTCCCTTGTACTTATATTTCTCTTAGCTTTTTATCATATTTGTAACAGATTATTTATATGCTAAATCTATTATAAAACAATAAAAAATCTTGCTTTGTAGTAAAAAATTAAGTGTCATTTACTAGGGAAATCACAGATTAACTCTTTCTGTATTGGTGTGCTTTTTACCTCATGTCTGTTGAGTGCTGTCTCATCTGCTTCTCCTTTGAGACAGGCAAGTGCTTCCTTGCTAAGCAAGGTGTGTGACAAGAGAGGAGAGCTGGGGAAATGAGAAATGAGCAGCCATAGGGACTGCAAAAATAACCTGTAATTGTCTTTGATGGCAAAATGCAAGGTGTTACAGAAAATCCTGCTGTCTCACGCTGCTCCCTACCTAGCCCAGAGATCAAAGCAATACTGATGACAGGTTTTCTGTGCTGGTGTCTGTCTGTGGCACAGCTGAACTTTTACATCTTGTCAGTGGTGTTTTCCTCAGAGCATATTTGATAATGAACACACACACCTTAGGATTTCATGGCAGAGTTATGCTGGAGCATTCATTTGGGAGGTTTGGCTGAACGATGTGTCTCTGAAGCAGGTCTTTGTGTGCAGTTGTCCACTTTCAATAATATAAACACAAAGGGAATAATTATATCTTAGAGTTATGCAGTGTTTATCCAGCACAGATCCGCTGCCCAAGGCGTAGATGTTCTTACCCACAGATGGCTGTAACTAATGCAAACCAGACTGAGAGAAGTGCCACAAAAAGCTCTTTGGAAATGGAAGCATTAAGTGACTGTCTTGCTCACTACTTACCTGTCTTAACTACTACTGTGAATAAAAAGCTGTTTCAAAAGATAAATTTTTGCACCGGGACCACTATTAGCTGGATTTGAACTCTAGTTGATCAAAAGAAAGAGCATCTCCTGAGTTTTTAACCTCCTTTCTGGAAGTTATTACCTGGGCTGACCTCAAAGGTGAGAAGTATTGTCTGTATGTCATCACAACCTAGCTGGCTTGGAACTTTAGGTAGTTACATTTTAAAAGCAATTCAAAAGCAAAGTAAGCATGAGCACAGGTACTTTGGCTGAAAAAGAGCATAGTTATAGTTTACTATAGCTGAAACTTCAGTGGGATCACTGATGGTGGTACAAGGGACAGCAGTGCAAACAAGGTTGCAAAAACAACATGCAATATTTTGTCTAAATTTGTAGAAAGTTTAAATAAAAGTTTATTTGAGGTGTGGTACTTTGGAGGCTACCAAGAAAAAATTACTTTGTAGAGAGTTTAATATTTCAGGATTCAGTGGTGGAAGAACAAGCCAAGTCTTTGGTCAGCCTTTGTGTTACACATCCAGAAGAGTAAGTCAAACAATTTTAATCCTGGAAAGGGGATTTGGCCCTACAAATAAGAATATTTGGAATGATTTTTCCTGGGATTAGGAGAAGAAACATAAAGGAGGAAAGGCTGTGACCCAAGGAGCTTTCTGAGAGGCTATAGAGCCATGGAGCTTTCCTCCTGTGTGTTTTTTATTTCAACTTTAAAGCTCTGTGGAGTTCCCCTAAGCAAGAACCTGTGTGAGACGGAACTTCGGTGCTCTTGCCACAAGTGCAGTGCTTTGTGCAAAACTGCTCAAGGTGGCAGGCAGGTCCTGGAACCTTTGCCAGGTACAGGCTGAACACAGGTCTTGGGAGACTGACATGAACACATTAGCAGCTCCCAACATCAGCATTTCATTCCCACCATGGTATTGTATTGAGAAAAATCTTTCCATTTAATCATATTTTGGGGTTTTTTGTTTGTGGGTTTTTTTTTAATTTAACGCACATCATGAGAGAATTGCATACCATACAGCTATGTCTTTTTCAAAAAGGTAATATCATCTTCTAAGCATTATTTCTAAAATTATCAAGAAGATAACTTCAACTATTGCACTAAATAGGAAATCTGTGCCTAAGCAATGAAAATACATGGACATTTCTGCATAGGAGTGACATGAGATATACTGCATCACTACCGGGGAGGATTTTGAGTTTGTCACCTCTACAGTTTTTGCAATCTTAAATGTGTTATGTGTTACTTAAATCTGTTATGTGTTTACTAGCTGAAAGGAACAGTTTAATTTGTGGCATTTTTCTCCTTAATTATTTTATTATGCTTGAAATAACCAGAACTTTACCATAACTTGAAGATCTACAGAACTGTATTGTGCACATTTTAATTTTTTCTTCATTATAATTCTGTTTGAAATAATGCTCTTATTTTGGCTTGACAAATGCTGAGTAATTTCCTTTTTCCTTTCTGGCTGTAATCACCCTGAGAAGGCACATTGGTCCCTAGAATTTCAAATGCCAGTTGATTCTTAACAAATTGCAAAATGAAAGTATAATACATTTTCAGAATAGGGTATGCCAGAAACAGAAAATTTTGACATAGAAACAAATATTGCAAAGTCTGTTTCTATGTCAAAAGGAAGTTTAAAGATGAAAGGAGCAATTAAATAATGAAGTTCTGTTCTCAGAATGCATATGGGCATTTCAGAGGTAGTGAAACTTTTTAACTCTGCTGTGCTCAAGTCCCTCTAAGACAGTAACATCATTTAGACTTTTCTGCTGCATAACTATAACTTAATATTTAATGCTAATTTGATGTTTTCTCAGGTTTGCAGTGTTTCAGGTGGTTTTGTACCAAATTCATGCAAAATGAGTCAAAATCACCGGGACAGAGAAATGTGATTCTGAATTCATCTGACTCCTCATCAAATTTTGACCAGGAGCATTAAAAAAAATGCATGACCATTGACCAAGGTTGCTTAGAATATTTTGTGCTCTGGAAAATGCAGTGCTGACTGAATTTTTTAACCTTTCAGCAATATATTACAAAGTGCTAGCTGGCAGGTAGTTCAGTCCTTTTTTCTCTGCAAGGCCCTGTAATGTAATCACAGTTGTAAAAGGAACTTGTGAGTGAAGCAACTTGATCATTCCTCGCAGTGCTGCCGCGCCAAGTGGTTACAGGATAACGAGGGAGAGGCAACGCCAGGACCCCAAAGATTTATTCTACCCAGAAACCACACAAGTTATTTAAACAAAGGTGAAGCTGCTTTAGGTGCTGGCTGCTTGCTAAGGATTATATCTTAGCCAATGTTTAATTTTGCTTAAACCAAAGGTAAGCTTGTATTTTCTATGTTTTACTGTGGTGAGCCTGTTCATGAGTCTTGCTTTAGCAATGTATGGTAGTCTGGAGTTACAGCTTTGCAATGCTACAGTCACTAAAGAAAAAACGGAGTTGGTGTGGCACCGTGTTGATCTGATACATTAGAAATGATCTCTTAAAGGCAGGTTATTAACATTTTTAAAGGGAAGTGTGATATTCACCTGGGAGTTGCTGGTAGTGGTAAAATAATACTTAGAGTGCTTGAAAGTTGCAGTTGGAGCAAATCAAACTACTGAAAAGGTAAAGCATTTTCAGATAATTTCACTGTTGGTAATTGAGATGAAAAGGAAGGAACTGTTTCTGAAGCTGTAATGTCTCCTGATTAGTATGCTGTGTAATTGTATTAGGTTGATGTATTACTCAGAAACTTTTCAACTGTACAAAAAGGCATGTAACATTTTTTACTGGAGGATACTTTAGCACTAGTGGTTTTGACAGTGTTTCAATTTACAGATTTTTGGAGGTTATTAAAGTAAGTAGACTTTGGGCTTCCATCATGTACAGCACATAGTTCTCGGGAAATTTTTGGAAGATGCATAGTAGCAGTGAATTTCTTTACTATTGATGGCTTATAAATTGTAATATTGGTGGTATCATCCTGTAAAATATTGTCTTTTATTAATTACAATGTCATGTTTTAATAAGAGATACTGAACTCTTTGTAATTGTGAAGACTTTCTTAAAAGGTCTCAAATTTACTAAAATTGTAATGGCTGCCTAAAACCACAAAAGACATCAAGTTATTGAAATATGTATAAATTCCTAATTAAATGAAACATTGATTTGGTTTATCTGAAAAATCTCCTTTTTTTTTTTTTCTGCATTGCAGTTCATTTTCCCCTGCTGTATTAACTGCAAGCTGTGCCCCAGCACCCTTGCCTTGGACAAATGTTATCTCTATACCATATGTCAGTTCTCTGACAGGGCTTGGCTGGTTATAAATAATGTTGTAATATAGGGCTGTGTTTTAAATTAAAAATGTTATTATTGAAGTACTTACAGCTCTCCTGAGCTTCTTTTGCTCTGTCTCACATTCTCCTCCCATCTAACAAAAAAGCCAAGAGTATATGAGAAAGTGAGTGCTTGATATTTTATAAACTGTTTATATAGTAAATAATTTGTTGGAAACATGGGTTTGTTGTTTTAATAATTAAATTTCATTTCAATAGGCTTTAGGAGTTGAAGAACAGGGCATGTGTACCTATTACCAGCTTCACTGACATATTCTGGTTTTGTATAGCTCTTTGCATATGGGTGAAGAAGGTAATTAAGATGCTTTCATTTCTGTATGTTTATAAAGTATGCTTAGCACAATCCCAGAAGTAGAAACTCGTTGCTATAGATCATCTTTGATTGCCTCATTTTGGCTGACAGATAGTGGCTCTTTTCTCATCATTGGAAGTATGTGGACAAAACAATTAATCTTCATAAATTTCAGAAGCTATAACTGATCTTTTTCTGACCAGAAATCCTTGCTTTGCCTTAAGATACATATGTCCTGATTAAACACAGATTTTCTTCCCTGACATGAAAAAAACATAAGTATCAGAATAAACATCTAAAACACATGCTTGTTTCTACTTTTATTCTTTTATTTTTTTTCAGTAAATATGTCTAAAATATCTAAAGGAGATACAATCTGTAAAAACATTTGCTTAAAGTTTTGAGACCACTGTCAGCTAGTAAAAATGGCCTGATTTTCCACTTGGTGCTTTTGTTTTGATGCTTTGCACTGTTCCTGTCATTTGCTCTCAAAGTGCTACTTCTGTTTCATGCAAGCCACTAGGAGCTGTTGGATAAGTTACTTTTAAATCTAAAACTGTTAAGAGTCTGACTCTGCAAGTTTGATTTTCAGTGAAAAATACAGTCAAAAGGTGAGATTCTGTTGTATGTACACTGTCTAAAATGCCATCAAAGATTGATACAACCATTGACATCAATTCAGTGAAGTCTCTTTCTCTCAGGATTGGTGCTTTGCTCCTTTGGTGATTGTTCCTTTGCTCTACATATGTCAGAAAAATATATTGTGTATATTAAGGGACTAATTGCACTATCTTTTATGTATAATCTGAAAGTATTGGGAGTGAAAGGTGTTTGCCAGATGAGTTTGTGACTTTATAAATACAGTTTTGAGATACAGTTTATTCCAAACTTCTGATGAAATTTCTTATCAATGAATTATCCTGGCTGAAAAGGTAAATATTCTTTCGAGAAGGTTTTGTAATTTATATAATTTTTTGTAGATTTGCTTTAATAAATAGAAATGGGAAGAAATATATGATGGTTTATATTTGGATTTTAAAACTCTGGATCTAACAGAATATTAACAGCATTCTCCTTTCTTTTGGAGGAACTATTTGGAAGAAATACTTAAAAGACAATTACTGCAACATTTCACATCTTTTTACAAAGAGCATTATATTCTGGAGAGTATTGCACAATACACAGAATTGAAAGTAAAGGGGAATATTGCATGATATAAAGTCTAGAAACTCGTATTGTTGAAATTTGTATTTAAATGTCAATTTTTTTTACTATTTATCTTCTGTCCATAGTTGCTATGCACTTTCAGTCGTAGTGATCAAAGTACTGCTGAGTTCATCTGAGAGATGTACACATTTAAAAATCAAATGCTCTTTGAACTATGTATTTTTTTTCTTCTGTCTCTGTTTTAGGATCATAAGCCAAGGGGCACTTTTCAATGTTGTTTAAAAGCACTACATGCAAAGTGAGGGGGATGCTGCAGAAATTGTAACCCAGCAGGTCTCCGAGCAGCTGAATTTGAAGTTTTAAAGTCACTAACACATCAGAAAGGTCCAGAAAGAATTATGCCCCTTGGCTTTTCTTTTATAGATCTTTGAGGTTGACCCTTGCTATTCAGTTGACACAATCTCGTTGGTGTCTCACACAGTCAGTGTACACACCAACCATATGGTCACAGTCCTGCCAGGTTTCTCTCAGAGCTGGCTTGGAGCTGTAGTTTTAGGCTTTCTTTGGATGCAAGAGCATACTTGATACTGCAATTGAATTGCCCTTGAGCCCTGCAATGCCACTTCTTATGCTCCCTTTCATTAGTGGATTTAGCAGTGGTGCTAAATCCACTAATGCTTTGTTCTCTGGTGTGTTCTTTTGAACCAGTCGTGAATTCTCACATACCTGGGCGCTGCATGTGTGTGAATTTGCTTCTTCTTTGGGTGCTAACCAAGTAGCTGCCCTCAGGTACAGTTCTGGGCAATGCTCACTTAAGGCACCTCTCCCCATAGGCAGCACACAGCCACTCATGTCAGGATTGTCTTCTGCCCTGCAGTGGTCTCTAATACTGTCCTGTTGACTGAGCTGCCAAGCTCACGTCCTTGCACATTTCTTGTATGTCCCCTAGCCTTGACCCATGGCATGAAATATGTACCTTGGCACCTTGGATGAAAGCTTTGCTCCAGCAGCCCCTCATCATTTCAGACTTCTGAACTGAAACAAGAGCAGAATGTAGTAACTGCCTCCAGGTACCACATGGAGCACAAAAGAAAAGCCAGGCCAATGGTGATGCCATGTGCAGCCATGCCTTGGCTAAGTGTGGCAGGGCTGGAAGGGGGGGTGTCTGGCATTGTCCTCTCTAAACTGGACTTACATTTAGAATGTAAAGCTAGCTTTGAGGTATCTGTAGTAGGCCACCTTAAACCTCTAGATAATATCACTGACCCTCTCACTATAATTCTGTTGTTAATAGCTCTTGGCTCCTAGGCTGCAGAGTGATTAGGATGTACAGAAATTTGGAACACATCAGATGCTTTGATATTTTGTGCAGATATAAGGTAGAGCACAGTTGCTTTTTGCTGTGCTTGGTTACTCAGGTCCTGGCCTTTGTTAACTTACTTTGTTGGGAAAAAGCAAAATCAGGGGCCAGTTTCTTGTCAGAACAAACAGGAATCACTATAGGCTATATTTTTAATAAGTAGATGGAAATAGCACATTGTACACACTCATCTGCATGTTATAGCAGGACTGTTACAACCTGTTGATTAATTGCAAAATGCCTGTTGATTAATTGCAAAATGCTTACAAGCTGTGTATATTTCATAGCTGCAGGTGGCTGCTTTATGATGCTTTGGCATCAATTATTAAATCTGAAAAAATATTCATCACATTTGCTTTTTAGTAGTTTTTCTCCAGCTTCTACTTGTCAAGCCAGCTGTTTACATGTAATTTATGCACATCAGTCTGCATTCCTGCATGAAGAAATCCTTACACAATTGACACAGCCGAGAAGCACAGAGACCATTTGGAGTAAATTTTACATCTAAATGATATTCTGTGTAGAGACATTCTCAGCCTGCGCAATGAATATAGTGTAATTTACACAGTGCATGCAAATAACTGTAATGTATTATGAAATTTGATTGTACATATCAAACTAATAAAGATTTGGAGCAAGCATTCTCCAATAAACACCCTGACAAGAGCAGAAAATCTCAGTATGTAATAGCACAGATATTGAACTTGAATATTTAATGAACTTGTATTATTCATGTGAAGATAGCATTCCAAAGAAATATGCAGAGCTGTTAGATTAAAAGTAATATAAGAGGAAAGTGGAAGTTGTCTAAAAGAAGTCTTATCAATAGCAGGGAAAACACTTGTATTTGTTTGGATCCCTTATTTCATTGTGCAGTCAAGGCAGGCCTGGAATTGTATCCCAGAGTGAGTTCACTTTAACAAGGCACCTTTACAAACAGCAGCAGTTCCCAACTCATCTGCATGTTAAGCACCTCCTCCCTCCCTCCCTCCCTCCCCTCCCAGGACTAGGTTTTGCTGAGAAGTTTAGAGAAGCTGACTAACAAGAGAAGCCATGTCTTGACTTTTTGTGTTAAAATTGAAAATATTATGTATTATATCATGTAAGATATAATAAGATGCATAAGTGACCACGGTTAAAACTTCAAAAACCTGTGCAACAAGTATTTTGATTCTTATCAGTGGGCAAAAGCAATTTTCTCTATGCCATAAAGCTCTTGTTGTGTTTCATCATTCTGTTGGGTTACTGTTTTATTTATGATTGTACTTCAGAATATTGACTGAGGTTATAAAAGCAAATAAATTGGAGGGCTCTCTTTTTCCTGGGAAACAGTGTGTGTATTAATAGCAGTCATAAGGGGAGGCAAAAGGATATGTTTGATTCTTCTACCTGAAAAGTAAAAATGCTGATGAGAAAAAAGAAAGAAGTAGAATCTGGAACTGTAAGACAGAGAGCAGTGACTTGAAAAGTACTTGGGAAAAGACAATCCAGTACTTGCTGCTCAGCTAGACAAGGTTTTGGCCATGCACAAGGATTCCTAATTCAGGGTCTGTGTTTTTCAAATCTGTTTAGCAAAAAAGTGTGTTTAAACAGTAGTACCAATGTTATCCATGACAATGTACCATTACTCTTTGAAAAAAAAAAATCCATCTGCTATTTTCCATCTCTACTGTGGCTCAGAGCTAAAATAGTAATTTTTGTAATTTAGTGAATGGATATTTTTACAGTGATTATTTCTATGACTGTATTTGTTATCTGTCCCGACAACCTGGCTCTCACTGCTAAATTTCAGCACCCGCCATGTTGTCCAGGTGGTCGAGAACAACATATCTTAACCAATTTGTGGTCTTGTAGCTACCTCTAGAGTCTCCTCATTTACTTTTCCTGAGCCCTGAATACTCATAAACAACCCTATTCAGCTGAACACATTTCAGGCTCTACCCTATTGTTTCTTCCAGGTCATGCTGCCTGATCTGGCTGGCTCTGGAAATGCAGGCAGGGGGTAAACCACATAATCTCACATACTTGTGGGAGCAGATGGAAACACACACATTTTCAGACAGGTCCTGGCAAGAGAGAGAGAGTGAGATTGAGAAAACAGTATGGGTGCATACCTACAGAAAATGTGAAAATCCTGCTTTGGAGTACAACTCAGTATGTGGCTTATACTTCCTAGGTGCTGTTTGAGTTATTTTTGAGGCTCATCCTGCCTATCAGTATTGATATGCTGAACACATCCTCAGTTTTTAAAGAGAAAGTTCAGGACCAAATGTAGCATCTGAGTTTCTACAGAGTCACTGAAGCTCCAGCAAATCCCTCCCACAGCCACCTGCCCTGTGCAAGAGCGCAGCCTGGTGTACCTTGCCTAGCCTACTCTACCTCACAGGTTAATGTGTTTTCAGCTGACCAAGGACTGGCAATGTGGATGAGCTGTAGTGGCCCACGGGAAAACCTCAGAGCTGTTGGCCTGAGAAGGGAGGAAAGGATCTGTAAAAGTAGCTGATCTCTTCCACATAGAGGCATTTGGGTGCAGCTTAGCGGCCGTAAATAAACAAACCCCAGTCCAAAAAGCTTAAGAGGGAAACCTCAGTTCCTTTCACTGTGGGCATGTCTCCTCTAAGCCCATTATAGTAATTCTTTCACTTTGGCCATGTTTGCTGTTTCCCTGAGAGCTTCAGAGAGGTTAATCTTACAGCTCTATGTTATGATTTCTCCTTGCCCTGCACCATCTCTGCAGACCCAAAGAGCAAGGGCCAGCTGATCTCCACAGCATGTTTGAACACCCTGGGAATGGGCAGGCTGTGTGGGGGCTACAAAAGTCTTATTGTGATGAATAAGATCTGTCAAGATCTGTCAGTTTCAAACATCAACAATGTGCAATAGGAAGGTGAAAATTTTTTCAGAGCAATTCAGTCTCCACAGCAGGTGAAGATGGAAGAAATATTTGCTTTTCATCTGTTTCCCTGAGCAGACCATGAAAAATATGCACGCAGACTTTCCAGGTGGGAATAAAGGAATGCTGAAATGAAGGGGTAAATGCAGAAGAATGTCGTAGCATGTACTTACGTGAAACTTTGTCAAATCTATTACTTTCTGGGAGAAAGTAATGTTACCCATTGAACTTCGGTACATATTTTGAACTAAATTGAAAAAAAACAGGACAATGAGTTTGAAGACAACAAATTTTATTGCATCACATGGAGGCTTTGGTGGAAGAAATTTAGAGATCATTGAGAACAACTATCATCATCTAGAAGTCTAATTTCTGCTGTGTGACTGCAGAATTCACTCTAGATCAGCCATAATGCATAGAGAACCTGTAAAGGACTGGAAGCTTTTCTTGCTCAAGGGAAACATGAAAACTTCCAGATGAAAATGAAATTGCATTTTAAAGGACATGGGATAGAAGCTTTACCAAATGGACAAAGTCTTTAAACTACTTCAAAATATTTACATTACTTTCTAATCCTACAGTTGCAAGCCTGGAGTCTGACTGCCCAGAGAAGTTGTGGAGTCTCCTCACTGGAGATATTCAAGAACTATTTGGACACAATCCTGTGCAATGGGTTCTAGGAAGCAGGGAGGTTGAAACAGATGCTCCACTGTGGTCCTGTCCAGCTTAACTATTCTGTGGTTTCCCAAACAAATTCCCCAAGAGTTCTTTCTGTTTCAGAACTGCTGAGATCATATGTTCTGTAAAGTCTACTGTTTACTTTAAAGACATTTTCTGGTGAGAAGTAAGATTTTGCCAAGTCAAAATACATTATTATATTTTTGATATTAAATATCATAGTATTTATCATTTTTCTGTGGAATGCATAAAGGATATTTTCCCTTTTTTTTATATCTTCTGTGAGAATTGTATCTTCTTTTGCAGTCACTCAACCTAGCAAGGTGACTAGAGGCATATTACCAAGTTTGTGGTTAGTAGACAGTACCACAACCTGTCTACATTCCAACTGTGTAAAGGCTATTAACAAGACATCTATTAACTGTGTAAAGGCTATTAACAAGACATCTATTTTTTAACAGTTTGCCCTAATAAAGATCTTCAGGTTGCAGCCTTTTAAAGAGAAGTCGTTTCCAGTTTGTAACTGAGGAAGAGAGATTGGTTCTTCTATCAGAATAGTCTTTTTATGTTAATAAATGAGAATGACCAAGTCAAATCACTGTTCTTGGGTGAAAACTGCAAGAGAAGGCTTTGCTGTGAGTTATTCTAACTGTTGCTTCTTTTTCTCTGCTTTCAGAGGCTGGCAGCAAGAAGCTAAAGAGCACGATACAGAGAAGCACAGAAACAGGAATGGCAGCAGAGATGAGAAGTCGTATGGTTCGACAGCCAAGTCGAGAATCCACTGACGGCAGCATAAATAGTTACAGCTCCGAGGGCAAGTAAGTGGCATTAAAAATATCAGTAATGTAGGAGATGTTTCTAATGAAGTAGAAGTTTCTTTCCCATTACTTGGGGTGTCCCAAACTCTAGCTGAAGGGAGTAGCTCTGTGTAAAGATTCTTCCTCTTGAAACATTTGAAAAACTGAACTATTTCAGGTACATAACACAAATTTCATGGAAATTGAAATTGAGACAGAACTTCTTAAGAATTCTTATTTTCCCTGTCACCCAGTGAGGCATTTTGTTCATCAAAAGACAACTAAATTAAGACTGCATTACTCAAAACACAACACAGGGGTGCTTTTTCTTTGAGATATATTTGGATTACCTCATAGTTAAACTTCAGATGTTGTATATGAATCCCTGTGATATGAAACTCCGTTCAGTAGTACTAGATACAAAGAAAGTTTAATTTGGAGTTGTTCCAAGTCTCTTATTAAGAGCTGTAAACCCAGGGCCCAGCTGCCCCATCAGCTGAAGTCAGACAGCTGTGGGGAATGGGGCAGCTGTTTCCATTCACCGCTGAAGTTTGATATGTAGAAAAGGAGAACAAAAGCAGTCCTGACACAAAAATATGCAGGAATATTCCAGCATCCTCACAGTTCTCAGTGGAACTCTTACTGCATGTGTCAAGGTGTAGTGGTTACCAGGGAATTCTTAGAAGATGACTCCCCAAATAAAGGGGAAAATGGGGGTGAGCAAATGCACCTTTATAGACCTGGAAAAAAAATGAGATTTGGACTTCTTTGCTTCACTTTTTTGTATGCTTACTGTGTTACCACAATTGCTATTGCATATTGTATGAGGCACAAAGGGCCAAGGCTGCTGTGGTGGCAGTGGCAAGGATCTGTGTAAAGGTGCCTCCATCATCAGATCTTCTCACCACTCTAATTTTTTTTGCAACACTGGAACAAGTTGCCCAGAGAAATTGTGGATAGGCTTATCATCAGGAGTGTTCACAGCCAGGTTAGATGGGGCTTTGAACTACCTGATCTAGTGAAAGGTGTCCTTGTGCATGGCACACGCATCAAAACTTGATGATTTTTAAGGTGCCTTCAAACCCAAACCATTCTATAGTTCTGTGATAATGCTAAGAATTTTAAGAGCCATGTAAGAAAAATAGGCTCCATCATCACTAATTCAAAACCAAAGCAGATAAAGACTAGATGAAGAATGAGGGACAAGAGTAAAATATCCCAGTGTTTTCCCCATTATGATTCCTTGACTGGCCATTACTTCTACCCTTTCAACACTTCACCATGCCATTCTCCTTCCCTTCTCTTAGGCTGGAGTGTCAATCTGTAGGGCACCAGTTACTCACCTTGGTGACAAAGGGCCAAATAAACTGGACCCTTTAGGGAGGAGCTGGGGGAGCCTGTTTCCCTGGTTGGCAGGGGAGAGGAGAGGTGGGAGCCCAGCACTAAGGCTGAGGACATTTTCAGTAGAACAGTTTAATCCTCTGTTCCACCCTCATTGTGTGTAAATAGATTGGGCAGGGCTGGGGCAGCCAAGGTCTGGATATGGAGGTCACAGCAGACGTCTGCAGGACAGAAAGGTAGAGCCATAAATTGCTGATTTGAGAATCAGCCTCTGAGTAAGGCAGTGACAAAAGCAAGCTTGAGAAGCGAACTGGGTGCTTGCACCCCAGGTACCTTGTCATGTTCTTTTGCTTGACCCTTAACTGGAGTTTAATGGATTAGAATTAATACACATTAAGATTAATGTGTACTTCCAACCTTCATCATCATATGTATAGCCAGAAGTGTGATCTCAAGGGAATATTTGCAATGTTGTTACCCAGCCTCTGGCAAAATGTAACAAATTTTTGGAAAAAAGGCCAATGAAACAAGCAAGAAATATCTCATAGCAGATGCAAAAGTGAAAGGATAGTGCCACTGGGGAGAGAAGCAGATAGTATCTTGGTGTTGAACTGAAAACCTTGAGATTCTTTTTTTCCTCCAACTAAATAAACCATATTTTAAAAAAAATCCAAACTAAATTCCTGTGAGAAAGCTTACCTTTTGGAAAATAAAGACTTTTCTAAATAAAAACACTGTGCCAAGGGAATGGCATGAAGCTGAATCAGGGGAGATTTAGGTTAGATGTTAGAAAATGTTTTTCTGCCCAGAGAGTGGTCACAGCAACAAGCCTGACTGAGTCCAAGAAGTGTTTGGACAATGCTCTCAGGCACTTGGTGAGATTTTTGGGGCTGTCCTGTGCAGGGCCAGGAGTTGGACTTTGATGATCCTTGTGGGTCCCTTCCATGCCAGGCTGTTCTATGATTCTATGATATTTTCTGACCAGCTTCAGCCACCAACAGTCAATAAGTTTAATGCAGGCATAGAAAGAGAGGAATGGACTTTTTGTATGCAGCTGCTGGGTTTGAAAAGAACTGTGAGTTGAATGGCTGAAGCACATAAGCCTGATGTGCAGAATCCAAAGCTTTTAGTACTAGGTGCTTTTGGTTTTAATAGGAAGTTTGTTATTATTTTTGCAGTCTAATAGGGAATCTCATTTGAAGAAGTGGTGGATGGCCTGCTGGGGAATACATTGTCTAGACTTGGTTCACAGTCTGTTATTTATTTCTCATAATTGTTATAAGGAATTCAAAGCTGAGTCTTCCCACCATGGATCACTCTTTCTCTCCCTATTTGTTTTTTTTTTTTTTTCTTTTGTTTTTTTTTGGAGATTGTATATCTATTTTAAAGAAAAAGTGGACACTATGGAATATAAGAAAGCAGCTTGGCAAAGTACACATTATAGCATCATAGAATAGCTTGAGTTGGAAAGGACCTGTAAAGGTAATGTAGTCTAACCCCCTGCCCTGGGGAGGGTCATCTTCAAGATGAGGTTGCTCAAAGCCCTGTCTAACCTGGCCTTGAATGTTTCCATATACATTGTGCTGATGTGTTCAGTTTGTATTGTGACAGAGTGGGGGAGCAACTGCAGATCCAGATTTGTCTGCCAAAATATTTTGGCTAGAGAGTGGCATTAGGTTTAGCTCTAATCACCACTACTGCTACTACCTGCCAGTTTACGGCTTCATTAAACAGCTGCAGCTGTTTAATGTATAATTTAGTGTATACATCTGTTTTCCCTGTTTGTTCTAAGTGATGCGGATGGGGTTTGGATCAATGTAAATCACACACTCACTAATGAAGAACAGGCTATGAAATTTCATGAAGCTTTTTATATTCTCTTATACAAGGTCATTCTTAGTCTTTTTACCTATCAACCTCTTCACTGCTCCTGGAGACCTCCTTAGCAAGACCTATTTTATGGACTACTTCAAGTTGATGTGCAGAATTTCTCTACACTGCTTTGGGGTCCATGGGAAACATAATTCCTGATGCTGCAGAATGATTTTTCATTGTGCATCCTGAGCTGCTTGCCTTGTATCAGTAGTACTTTTGTGGTAAATACTGTAGGATGACAGAAATTAATCCTGTTCTTATGCTTAACCAGCTTCTATTTTGTTTCAGCTTAATATTTCCTGGAGTACGGCTGGGCGCTGACAGTCAGTTCAGTGATTTCCTCGATGGGCTGGGACCTGCACAGTTAGTAGGCCGACAAACACTAGCAACCCCTGCCATGGGTAAGCATGATATGTTCTCCTCTGTTAAATGAATAATAAGACAACTAACTAATGCACACACCGGCAGACTACAGCACCGAAAGGATTTTTACCAAATGTCTTCCTTCATTGTCAACATGAAGGTCCTATCTGCAGTCACTGGTGTTCCTATCATGGCAGCACCCAAAGAGGGGTGAAAAACTGTTTGTACCATTTGAGGTGCTGGCTAATCTTATTTGCAATTTGAAGATAGGGGTTTTACTTCCCACACAAAAGTATTGTGACTTCTCCTGTCGTATCTCGCTGCAAAATCTCAACTGTTCAGAGTTTGTATTTACTAGACACAGATTATATTGGATGTGACAGAGGGTTTCTGGCCAAACCACACTTTTCCAAGTTTATTTCATCTAACTCCAGAAAGTGAAACTTCTGGAAACATTTGCAATGACCAGCAATCAGTCACTGATAAAGCCAGGGATTGTCATGAGAGACACAAAGTCCTTTTCTACAACAGCTGCTGGGGGCTATCTGTGATGTTCTCTATTTTCCAGACCAGTCTGCAATTTCCTTTAGCAGCATTAGCTGTAGCTTGTTTATGAACAGGGTATGAGTTGTAGAAGGAGTAACAGAGTGCAAAACTGTGTAATAACTATCTTTGGACACATTTGGGGTTGGAGTTTTTTAAAATATTTTTGCTTAGATATGAGCAGTTCTTAGACATGCTTTAGGATGCTAATTGAGGAGTCCTTGATCCAATACTAGCGATAATATTTCTCCTAGTAATAAGGCTAGTAATATTATCTGATACTAGTAATAATATTTCTCCTGCTGGAAATTATAAATGGCCAATGCTTCAATACAACTGTCTTGGTAAACCAGCTTTAGGAAGCACTACTGAGACACATCTGAAAAAGGAGAGAGAAACAGAAAAAAAAAAATTCAAAAAACAGTGTTCCCTTCCCAACTGATGAGCAGAAGGAAAACTATATTGAGAATGCTTTGAACACCCTCTAAGGCAAAACTTGCTGTAAAAAATCCAAATGACTGCTACTAAAGCATTCATAAAACATTGAACTTATTAAATTAACATTTTTATTATTATTTTGGAAGAAAATGTATTAGTGAGATTATTTTTCCAATAAATATCTAAATGGCTTTATTGGCATGCATATAAGTGTCTACACTTTCTCTGTTTCTTTTTTTAATCTTGTTTTGTGACTAAAGATTTTTCTGCAGATAACTTGAGTAAAACGTTTATTTTGACTTCTTTAGAACTTTATCTACAATAGGCTCAAGTAGATAGTGCTTTTGGCCCACAAAAAGCACTCCACCATGTTTTAAACAATTTTTAGAAGATCTGCTTCGTGCTATCCTTTCATTAGTTACAATTTGAAGATGTTTGGATTATCGCTCCCCCTTCTGGTTACCTGTTGCATGTTTTATTGTGGATATGAGACAGAGATGTGCTATTAAACAGGCTTGTTGGAACTTTCCTTTGAACTGTTTTTAGTGCAAAACATGGCTGTGTTTACTCAAGCAAAGTTTAATTGATAAAAAAAATTTTATTGCTGTTCTGTCATACCTCACATACCAAGGTATAAACACTGCTTTAATATGCTGTTAGAGAAACGTGAAAATCTCATGCCTAATTAATTTCAAAATGCTGTTTCTCTAAATCCATACTCCAAATTCTATAGTTCAGGATCAGCTATTTCTGCATTTTTTTCGACAATCAGAGCTTACATATCAAATATATACGTTCTCACGTTTCATGGATGTTGGTCATATATTTGCTCAAGTATCATGTAGCTGCTCATGTCATAGTGTGCATTTTTTATTCTAAATGGCCTATTTTAATCTAATTTAGATTTCTACTCAGCTGATTACATGATATATGAAAGTATAGAGATACAATGTTTTGAGCATCAGTACATAGTTTACTGCCCTTGTGTTTTATTGATCTAGATCAGAACAGTGCTTAGTCTCAGAGTAAGCAGTTCCCTTTTTCTGCAGGAAATGTCATTTGTCAAAACTCAGGCAAGGAAACAAGTTTGACTGTTTAGAAATGAAAACAGTTTCTTTTTTTAACATGTTGTGACATTTTACTCACACCAAAAATGTGTGTGGAATATTGATAAAAATTGAAAAATTGTCACCTGTGTGCTTCGTGGAGACTTTTGAAGAAAAAAATACCTCTTTTTAGCTGGTATGAACTGTATACCTGGAGAGGGAAGCATGCTCCCTAAGTAAATATTATTTAGTCCCTGTTTAAGGATGGAGAAGCTAAAGGGATCATCAGGAGACACAACACGCACAGTAATGCAGAAGAATAATATAAAACTAGTCTTTCTCATTCTTATACCTTCTCTCCTGTGCTGTACTCCTTCTCTAAAATGTGGGCTTCTTTCTTCTCCCTCTCAGGTGACATCCAGATTGGAATGGTGGATAAAAAAGGCCAGTTAGAAGTAGAAGTCATTAGAGCCCGTGGCCTCATCCAAAAACCTGGCTCCAAATCTACCCCAGGTATGGAAAAAAACTGTACACAGCAGTGCTTCAAGAAGGGAGCAGCTTGTGCTAGTGTTCCTGTCAGTGTCAATAATTTACATAATATATATTGTAATAATACTGTATCATTTTTTATAAGGACATTTGCTGAAGTTCTAGTTATCTATAGAAACAATTATTGAGGAGATTTAGAATCAATACCCCAACCACTGCTTATTGTAAAACCTGGAACAGTTCTTTTAGATAACATTTAGTGAAGATGGTACTTTGCAATCTCTTTAGGAGCTAGAGATGAAAGTGCAATTCGCGTCTGTGTCATTGAAGTGGCAAAGTCTTAAAGGTTCCTTTTGCTTTGAACTATCTCTGACCCCTGAGCCTTTACAGAGAATCCAAAATAGCTGTCAGTGACAGCTAACTTCTGGAAAAAGAAAATGTTTTTAAAATGACTGACATGACGTGTAATTGTTGTTAGTAAGATCTTAGATCATTACATTCAAAGTTTATCAAAATCAAATTGATTTCTTGTGGGCTGTGTCATCCTTTTTATTAATATAATTGTATTCAGATTATACAATTGTGAGGATAAAATGAAAATAATGTGTGTCATTTTCTTTCTACTCTGCTTCCTTTTAAGGCATTTTTCCTCCATTTCAGATGTGCACTGTAAGTCCAAACATAACATTCTTGATGTTCTGTTTGCAGCTCCGTATGTTAAAGTGTATTTACTGGAAAATGGAGCATGTATAGCTAAGAAGAAGACAAGAATTGCAAGGAAGACGCTTGATCCTCTGTACCAACAGACACTGGTTTTTGAGGAAAGTCCACAGGGTAAAGTCCTTCAGGTGAGTTTCTTCTTAATCCCATTTTAGGCTGTCATTTGGGGAATCACTTGCATGTTCACTTAAATTTAACGAGTATGTGTAAATCCATTCCAAGTCACTAAGCATTTAATTTTATAAATACCATTACAGACATCCTTGTGGCTTGTGGTTTCAGAGTTGCAAAATGTCTTATTGCATTAAACATTTCTCTTTTGTTGACTGTTGTTCCTGCCTTGACATGAGGTTTTCCCATGAAAGGGAAGCAGTCATTCACTCTTGAGAATAACATTGTCCTTACATTAACACATATAACAACAAGAGTGAACATACATAAGCACAGGTTTAAGTATATAACCCTGTATAAGCATGGATTTAAGGGCAATCATGAACCTTAATTTTATGTTCTTCCAGGTAATAGTCTGGGGAGACTATGGCCGAATGGACCATAAATGCTTCATGGGAGTTGCCCAGATCCTTCTGGAGGAACTGGATCTGTCCAGCGTGGTAATAGGCTGGTATAAATTATTTCCACCTTCATCGCTAGTGGATCCAACATTGACTCCCCTGACACGTAGGGCTTCCCAGTCATCTCTGGAAAGTTCAACTGGGCCTCCCTGCATTAGATCATAGTAGCAGGTGCTGTCTATTCAAAACATCACCCAGGATAACAATTGGAACCAGATATTCACATGACAAGAAACACTGTTGGAGAGAGACAATCACTTCCGTTTTTGCTTGTAGTAGTTATCCAAACGTTTGTCTGTCTGTCGAGAGATGGCTTAAATTGACAGAAAAAAGGTATATCACATACAGCTAATCTATTAGCAGCTACCACTGATGCTTATAATGATTAAAAAAAAAAAAAAGAAAGAAAGGAAAAAGAAAAAAAGAGAGGGACATTTAGATTCGACCTAAGTCAAAGATGACCCAAACTGGAAGCTCTCACTCTGTTAACAATGTTGTTTTTTCACATTTTGAGAGAGCCCTCAAGCAGTGTTACCTTCCTGGTGTTTCAGCAGTTTTTCTGTACTTGTCACTTCCACTAGTTTTTTGCCACGTGATTCTGCTAGTTTTGTAGAAGTCCTCACAATGCTAACAGAGACCCTTCCTTTCTTTTTCTAAACCAAACAAAAAAGGGCTGAAGCATATCTCTGTAAGCATCGTTAAAGTGTTCAACAGCCACAGTTACAATTCCAGCGAGTTCAAATAGTTCCTCAGTTCTGGTACTTACAAGTCTTTCACATGGGAACCCAGAACAAATGACCGATCTAAGTTATATTCTTAAAAATAGAAATCATCACAGTGCCACTTTTTCTTTGTAAAAAGCAGATATGTTTGCATTATATATATATAAAATAATTTTTCTGTTTATGATGTTTTGCATGGAAGAATTTTGAAGAATTCTGCAACTACTGCTGGGGACTGGTATAAAGCAGCTTTAGTCTTAATTTTGACATTGAATATGTTACTGGTAATGCAATTTTCCTCCTAGAATTGGAGAGGAAATACTCATGTTTCTGTGTATAAATGTATATTTGACTTCCCAAAATGTTGACCAGGAATGAATTGAGCATATGACACTTTCAGCTGTACCCAGGCTTCTCTGATGTGTGTCGCTTCAGACGCACCTGTCTGCCCTGGATAGAGCATGGTATGAGTTGTTCAATGTTTCACTGGAGATTCCAGTTGAAATATTCTGCACTTACTAATGTTTTTACCAAATTTTAGTTTACATTTCTTTGAGATTGATGCAAGCACAAGGCTTGATTTTTTAACGCAAGATATCTTACTTTTTGGAGAAAAAAAAATCAAATTTCAATTTGCTTTTTATTCATTTGAGTTCTTCTTGGCCTTGAAATCCCTTGTGATATTCTGTAAATGTGCGAAGAACTGCAGATTCCTGCAGGTGCATTGATATGTTTCCCCTCCTTTTACAGGCCATTGAATTTTGTGATCACACAAATAGAGCAGCATGACTTGGAACTGTTCAAAGCTGCATGCACGTTTTGTAAAAAGAGATGAAAAAAGGTTATTTAATAATGTATGTTAGTTCCACATAGGCCAGCTTGTATGTTGCATGTACTTGTACAGTTTGCTCGTAATTACTATACTGAAGTAACCAAGAAATCTAAGCCATCCATTTTTCTTATAGACATTTTGCAGGTTTTAGCCAGGCTAGGTCTGTGGGTCTGGTGCTAAATGTCTATAGATGGACTTTATTTTTTACCCTATGGAAAACGTGATGTAGTACGGACCAAATTCCTTCTAATAACTATTTTGGTGTAGATTCCTACTGTGGGGCTGTAACACATGTAGAAACTGTGTACACACTAGGTTTTAATTCATAGACATACTGCCTGCACCAAGTGAACTATTTATTATTACTCAACACATGGGAATTATTCTGCCCATCTTTCCATAGGGCACAGATTGGTTACTGCTCGACCTGCTGAGCAGGAAGAACTCAAGCATTGGTGCACTACTACTAGATCCTGTTCTGTCTTAGTGGACAAAAACCAACTAGCTATAATTCGATAGTATCTTTCTATTTTGACCACTTGTCTTAACACTCCCCTGTGCTTTTAAATGAACTTCCAACTCATGTTATGTAAACATGTTTAATAAAATTTCCTTTTCATGTCCAGTGTAGTAGTTGTGCTCTCTGTATGTTCTGAGGTTCATCTGTGATTCTGCTTGCTGCAGGACTGTGTGATACGTGTTAAGGAACAGTAAAATAAGTAATTTCTATGGTTCTTTTGATTGCTGTAATAGTGTATGTTGAAATCTGGGGCCAAAAACTGAGGCCTGGTGAAAGTCATGTTTGGTTGGCTTCCTTTTCCCTGAGAAAGCAGCCAAATTGTGCTCTCATTTGTTGAAGCAGGCAAATTGATGTTAAAAAAAATTAGCCAAATTATTAGCTATTGAAATCAAATCAGTTTGTTGGAGAGGAATGATGCTGTGGCTGCATGTAGTAGGGCAGCGGGGTGATACGAGTCAGGCACCAGGGCTCCACTTGGTGCGTGCTGAGCCTTTAAGATACGAGAACAACTACTGACCTTTGGCACTTTTTAAAACCATGAACATGCCCTTCTGTTGGGATGCTGTTGTGAACAATGCTTTATAGAAATTTACCTGAGAGCAGAATTTGGCACTAAAATTTTGCTAGAGAAGCAAAGGTTATGTACTTTTATTTTTAGTTTTCCATGTCCCACAGATATCTGATCACAATTTAATAATAACATGACAGTATTGCCTCACTTTGAACACTTTTGTTTATTACTTTATTTAATTGATTACATGGTTAAGATACTGAAAAAATGACTAATTAAACATGGTAAATCTCTGAACAAAAGGCATGTTATTCTGTGTGGTGGGAGTGATCTGTTTAAATACAGAATTTTTCATTCTGTTGCAAAAAGCCCTCAACTTTATTAATCTCATTACTTTGACCACTGTGTCTACTACTAGGACATCTTTTCCTTTCTGATCCTGAGAAATAAATGAAGTCCAGCATTCTGGACCATTGCTGATCTCCCCCTAGAGGACAGAAAATATGGCAGCAAAAGAACACGCTGAACTACTTCATTTATGGTGTTTCTGATGAAAAGGGATCATAAATGCCAAGATTTCAGGAATAAGGTAGTAGAGCACACTAGGTCAGATAAGTTTTGTGCTGGACTCCTTTCCCAGGGACTGCTGCCTTTTAAAAACTCATTGCTGAGTGTTGGGATTATAATACACAAATAAATCAGCTGAAGTTCCCTCTTGGTTTTCCCTTAAGAAGGCAGTACTCCCTTATATACACGTCATGCAGGGGAAGAGCAAAGATTATTAAACTCATAATCCCTCTCATATAATCACACAGTTCTTTTCTTTGTGATGCGTAAGTTCTAAATTTTATATTCAAATGCAAATTTATGTCCCTCTCTGTGGGTAAAGGAAGAAGCTTTTGGCCTTAACTTTTGTGTTACAGAGGCATCAGAACTGCTGTGAGTGGATAGGAAAAAACAGAGCTTCACAACCTCATGTTTTCATAATTCACGGAGAAATTACATGTACAGTTTGGCTGCCTGTTTTCTCAGAAGTCAGGTTCAACCCAGATATACACAGAAGTCAAGTTCAGAGAGGGCTTTCAGTGGCTATTCTGTGTCCCCCAAGATTTTACTTACAGCCTGTAACTTGTCCTCAATGAAGTTGTCTGTTTGCAGCTCCTGTGGAGTCATTTACTCCACTATATGCAGCCCATTTAAATCAAGGAAAAGGAGTTATGGGATTTTTACTCTTCTTTTGCCTTAAATGAAGGAAGTCACCTGACAGTTTTCCTTTAAAGCCCCAAATGCTCATTCTATCATACCCTGCAAGCATAGCAGAAAGCAATCTGCAAGAAAGTTTACTGTTGTCAAAGGACGAGATTTCTTTCTCAAGCTAGATGATGAGCATTCTGGTTGCTGTAAGTGATTAAAAACTATTCTAACAACTATCAAGAGTAGAGTCTCAATACTTCCAGTCCATTGGCTACTCTCTAGGAGAAGAAGAAAATGCACAGGTCATGTATGAATTTTCTCAGTGTCTGCAAGAATGACCATGTGTGCTGGTGGTTAAATACCATGCTTATGAAAGAGGTTGTGTGTGGCAGGCATGTCACACAGATCAAATGGTCTTCTGAGTTTTGTAATCCAAACTCCCCTCTGGGGTGCAGAGACAGTAGGGGAAACTGCCTTCTAGGTGATGCTAATGAATCAGCTGCTGACCCTGGTCTAATGAAATGCTCCTTAGTTAGGTATTTTCTAGTCATTGGTATGTTTTGAAGCCATAGTTTTGAATTGGGACATAAAACCTTATACATTCTGCCTCGTCACGTCAAAATGTCTTAGAAGGTACTGAGAGAAAGGGCATAAAGTTATCAAAATCTCTATACTGGAGTTTACCAATACAGAAATTCAGATAAGGCAAATATGCAGCTGTATATTTACCTCTGCTAGTATGCGAATGGCATTCTCAAAAACCAAGTCTTTTGGAGGTTTCAACTACTTGTTGCTAGAAGAGTAACACCTAAGAATTTCACAGAAATTTTTAGATTGCCTCTGGAAAAATTGCCTTCAAAAGCTGATGAGCAGGAGCTCATTATTAGGATGCTCGTTGGACAACTCAGAATTATTTATTCTTATTACTTTTAACATGTCTACAGCTTCAGAGCCCTGCCGAAATGCAGTTACAAATCAGTAGTGGCCCACGTGGTAAAGCAGTGGTCTGTAGTGAAAGGCTGTGTGATACCACCCTCTGTGTGGTTTTTCACTGTCTGAAATCATTCATTTCATTCATATCAGTGAGATATACTGTGTGACTTTAACAACCTAGTTATGGGTTTCTGAACTCATCATTTTGTGATGAATTAAATGGGCGTAGGTGAAATTCCCCATTTCAAAGATATTGCATAAATACAGACAGAGCAGAATATAAATATTCAAAAAGCATTTGTGAGGTCCTCGGGGATATAAATGACATAAGAAGATTTCCTCTTCTCCTGGCTCCCAAAACATTTTTACACTGACAAGTATCAGGAAGAAATATCTTCTGTATTGAATCTCGTCACACTATTTCAGCTACAGACAAATAAAAGTTCCTGAGCCAAAGCAAAATGCTGATTTTTTTTTTTAAGTTTGTGCCAACACCTATACAAAGAATTTCTAATAGAGAAGATGTCTCCTGTTCCAGACTCCTACTCTTCAGGAAATACAGCATCACTATCACCTCTGCATTTCCAGCAGCTTGCCATCGTCTGGTCTGACTGGCCTAGGCTGCTTCATTGCAGCAGGTCTCCACAGAACCAAGGTGCCCATGTCCATGCTAGACCAGTGATTATAGAAGGCAGAATAAAAATTCCATTTAGAACAAGCTCATACAGAGGGCAGTAAGACAATCCTAGATATTTTAACAACTCTTGTCATGCAATTTAAACCAAAAATTAAGATTTTCATATTCAGCAAATATTGTAAAATAGCAATTCAATTAAATGTTACAGTATATACCAAAAAGATTTCTTTTAAAGTCTTTTCAAGATTTTTAAAGTCTTTTAAAACTGTATTTGCATATTGCAGAAAGAGTGTCCACACAGAGGGGAAAAATGTAACAATATTACACTAACATGTAAGAATAAAAAAGATCTAATGCTATCTAATTCAGAGAGTGAGAGATAGCTTAGAGGGAAATGTTTTCTAAACATTAGTTACTGGGCAAAGTTAGAAGCCAAAGCCAGCAGCCGCATTACACTAGGGCTACTGTCTCTTAAAGTGGCAGCAAAAGAGAGAGCCCACAAACAGCATCCTCCAGTTTAGAAAGGGGTGCCTTTCTTCCAAAGTGACAGGGTCTGAGATCAAGTCAGCAACCCTTCAACCCTTGAGTGCATAGGAATGGAAAAACAACAACAAAAACAAACAAACAAACAAAATTACAATAAAAAATAAAGGTTTAAAAAACATGCAGAATACTTTCTTAGGATTTTGAAGGCCTGAGAATGGAGCCCTGAACCAGACAGAGAACATCTGGATTTGGAATGAGTCCCCAGGTATCCCTTATAGTACAGGTCAGAAGGACTGGATGTCTGTTAGCAGTCAGTGCTACAGAGGCGGCTTTTCCTAACGGAGCAGTTTTCATGTACAGCCTGCCCATGCTTTTTTCTTTGTGGATGGTCTGACACATGCACTGCCTGTGAAATTTATGTAAAGGTGACGTAAAGGTGGGTATATTTAATCTCAAATTCTATGTTGTGTAAAAGAGTTTTTTGCATCAGCTCTGATAAAGCTTCATATATGATATTAAAGAAGTCAGGTGATGGGTGAACCAGTAAGTCAGAAACAGCAGAGCAGAAGCCTGGGAAGCATAGGGGGGGAGGAAGGAAGGAACAGAAATGGTGCCTCTGTTCACCTGGGAGGACCAAAAAGGGAGACCCAGGGAATAACTTATGGCATAATTGCTTGGCCCCTGTCTTTTTGATTGAAAGTCTCAAAAAGAAGTGGCTACTCTTTGAAGCCTTATAGATGCAGTGCACATCTTCCTGAAGGGTCAAGGGATTTGGCCCAACTTCATTGCGTTGGTATTGGAAACAGTAGGGCTTGTCAAAGTGATATCATGCACGGTTAGTTGACAAGGTGGTGTAGGGTCATAGGTTGGACTTGATGATCTCAAAGGCCTTTTCCAACCTAGTTGATTCTGTGATTCTGTTTTACTTTCTAACAGGTGACTCTCTAGGAGTTAACCAGGATGGGAGAAGTAAGTTAATGGCACAAATCTTTTTAGTCTCAAAAGGCACATAAAGTCTGTAATTGCTGGGAATAGGAAGCACCAACAAGCTTCTCACAGGCACCTTGGGACTGGCTTCTTGACCTCTTTTGCTTCTTTTTATCTGGTAGGAAAAAGGCTCTGAGACTTGTGAGACAGCTGAAGTACAGTATCTGCTCTTCTAAAAAATGTAAGAAATTTTCTCATTCCCTCCTCTTGCCCTTTTTCTGATCATTGTTCTTGCAAAACTGTGAGGCAAAATTTAGTGGAGTTTGGTGCCTGGACTCAGCTTTCAGGTGTTCTGCTCCAGTGCTGCCAGCAGTTCACTTGATCCCCAAGCCTATTGGTGGAACAGACCAGCAATCCTAAACTATTCATATTAAAACAAATAATGCAACCCTCAGGCCTTTTTTATTCATGATGTGCATGAAAAGACAGAGGGAAGAAACACAGCAAATTTTCTTTTTTAATTTCTAATTAAATTCCAGCTGCACCAGACATCACTGCTGTGCTACCTGTATAAAGCTTCAGCTCTACTATACATGCGGGCTTCTTTGTTAGGTGTCTGTTATGCCATTCTTAAATCATGCTTCTGTAAAAACAAACTCCAAAATGTAAAAGGGGAGAGGGAGATGTCACCATGGCAGGGCTTAGACTTCCTCTTTGTTCTTTACATGGGTATCTCCCCCCAGCCTTCCAACACCAGCACTCATCTTAGTCTTGTTCTCTTACAATTTTTTTGTGTGATACCAGCTCAGAGCTGAATCTTGTTAACTCCAAAGAATACGTGTTGGATTCGTCAACATTTACATTTCTTCAGAGAGTGAAAATGAATGGAGGAAGCCAGAGGAGGACTGTTGAATACCTCACCTCTCTGGGGCTGCTCTTCAGTTTGTACATGGCTGCTCTCATGGCTGGTTTAATTCCACTGTTTCCCCCCCTCACATATCTCATGCACACTGTGCATTTTTATGGACTCTCTATTTGCTTTGTCTGCGCTGTAGAACATGGAACTTGGCCACTGATTTCAATGAGGCTGAACCCAAAGCGCTTTTGTGAGAAAGGTAGCTGACACAGACAGTGCACACAGTGTGGCAAGGCTCTTCAGGTGACAACACCCAAAGCAGGAGGCCAGCCAGCCATGCCAGCCATGCAAAGCATAGGGCTTCATCTGCCTTTCAAGGAGGCAACGATCCGTGTGGCAACGGCAGAGGTGGCAGCCTCTGTCTATGACAGCAGGACATCGCCTGGCTCGCGGATGAACCCCTTCATTTCTTATTTTCATCATGCCAACGCCCTGGCAAGTAAGAGCAAAAGCTGACATGTTCTGGAAATCCGCGGCTTCAGAAGCGCCGCCGCAGAGCAGGGCTCTGGGCTGTACCAGCCCAGGTGGCCCTGAGGCGGCTGAAGGGCAGCGGGATGGAAAACCCGCCGTCACGGGCTGCCCAGCCCAGGCCTTGCAAGTACTGTTAGCAATGCAGAGACGTAAATCTGCCTGGGGAAACGCACTCGGGGGACAGCGCTTGGCTGCGAGCAGCGGAAAAGGCCAAAGAGCGGTCAAAGCCGTACGCGGGTGGGCGGCAGCCCGGTGCCGCACGGCGGGCAGCCCGGTGCCCCGCGGCCGGCAGCCCCGTGCCTCACAGCGGGCAGCCCGGTGCCCCGCGGCCGGCAGCCCGGTGCCTCACGGCGGGCAGCCCGGGGCTCCGCGGCCGGCATCCCGGTGCCCCGCGGCCGGCATCCCGGTGCCCCGCGGCCGGCAGCCCCGTGCCTCACAGCGGGCAGCCCGGTGCCCCGCGGCCGGCAGCCCGGTGCCTCACGGCGGGCAGCCCGGTGCCCCGCGGCCGGCAGCCCGGTGCCCCGCGGCCGGCGCGGCCCCGCGGCCGCCACTCCTCCCGCGGCCGCCGGGGGGCGCCGCAGCACCGCGGGCAGCGCCGCGCCGGCCCGGGCCCGGGCCGCCCCTCGCCCCTGCGCGGGCCCCGGCGGGAATGCGGGGAACGGGCGTCAGCCGTCGTCAGGCGCTCTTTTTATGGGAGAGAAAAAGAAAAAAACCAGCTGTATGTTTTTTTCCCAAGTGTCGGATGTTCTCTGGATGTGCAGTGAAACCGGGTGTGTGATCACTGGCTATGCCTGTCTGCTGGTTACGCGTAAGAGCTCTCAAAACAGTCGAAAGTTCTGCAGGAGGTATCATAAAGCATACAAAGAAATAATGGGTATATTTAACAGTCCGCCCTGTTCTCTGATTCAGTAGTGATTATGAACTCACTTAAATCAATGTAGTTCCTCTAAGGAGTGTTTAAAAAACACATTTTTCCCCATTCCTGCATTATTAGCAGTGGCTGCTCTGACAGATTAATGTCAGGCTACCGTGTCGTTCCATGACAAGGCTCATTTTGTTTTCCAAGGGCTGCTTTTATTGTTAGACTGTGCTGTACCCTCACTACACCTTTGTAAATTTCCAATTAAGCTGCAAGTCAGATACATCAGGAGAATTTCTTGTGACCAGCGAAACCTTGTGCTGGAGTATTATTAAACTTCAATGATAACCTCCTTAAGGAGAAGAAAGAAGATATTACTCCTGACAACCAAAATGGTTTGAAAAGTTAGGTACTGCTTATCTAGCTGCTATCTAAGAAAGCTAAGTCAACAAGAGCATAAAAAAAAAGATTTTGCTCAGTCAGAGGGGATAAAAAAGGAGGCTGGATTTGGGGAAGCAAGATCTAGTTTGACCTGAGCCGTAAAAAAGCACACAGCACCATGAAAGACCTAAAGCAGGGAACTGCACGGCACTGTTTTGCATAGCACCATGTAGCTTAGCGTGCTCTTTAAGTTGTCAAATGAATGGATTAAAGTCTACATGCCTTCAGCTCACCAACATCCTCAAACAGTGAAAACTAAATTTTTCTGGGACTTGGGCTCAGGCTGACCTGGCAAGGAGAACCTTACAGTTCAGCTGAAGGCCATCAGACAGTGCAACAGTGAAGGGGCCAAGCCTTAAGGCCAGTGCTAGAGCTTCTCTACACAAATCTCAGTGGGCAACAACACAGCACCCTGGCTTAGGACTCTAATGCAGCTGTTGGGAATCTGAAAAGGGAGCACAACTGAAAGAATGATGCTCAACTTGTTATAATACTGAGAGTGAACAAGGAACAGCATACTTTGCTACCCCTCTGCTTGTTTAGCTTCAGCAACAGTGTTCTGTTAGATGGCAATGACAGAAGTACTTACTTTGTACAAGTCCTTACTTTTTATGCTTTGGAAGATTCCAAGCATAAAAGTCTGCAATTGTAAAACCCACCATTTCTCAAATTAGCTGGTGTTACAGGGTAGCTGCACTCGGTGTCAGTGTCACACTAGGTCGCAGGTCAAAACTTCATACACTTAACCCTGCATTTCCATCTTCTTGGAGCTCCCCTCTCCTGCGTAAGATGAAGGAGGTCAACAGAAAATGTCCTTGGAATTTTTCCCCCAAGCGCCAGGAAAAGAGGCCATGCCAGGAGACATGTCCAATGAATGTATCCTTATGTCCTGGCAATGTTTGGTTGCTAGAAAAGCTTCTCTAGTTAGCAACTGGCAGAGCTTACAGCAGCCTTCAACCTGCTATAACATGCTCTGAAGTGAGGACTGCTGCAGGCAACACTTACTTCTTTTAAACTATGCTCCAGTCTGATGTGCACATGTTGCCCTTCAGCAAGCTATCACAATTGCAGGCAGAGAAGGGAGGGCCCTGCCTGCAAGCTACAGCCTCCAGTTGTGAAGCTCTCTTACTTCCTTGTGAATGGGGCTGGTGAAAGCCTGCCGAGTTGGCTTCACCTGGGTATGCGAGCAAGATTCAGCAGGACTTGTTCACAAAAGTTGACACCAGACCAAGCCCTTCAGATGCACATTCCTAAGCCCACTCCTCCCCTTTAGGGTATTTTATGGGAGCCACTCCCAGGTTTCCCCCTCACCTTAATTACCTTTTTGTAGGGATCAGCTCTGTCTGTGTGTGCATGCTAATGCTAGGAAGGGCTGTCAGTGTAGCTTTGCAGCCCAATCTCTTCTATGATCCTGTGGCTTCAGGCTGCAGCTTTTTTTCCCAGTGCTTAAATGCAACACGTGGATATTAGGCAAGGGCAAGAATTTGCTTTCTCTTGCACACAAAACAAGGAAATGTATTCTGCCTCACCACAGCTGCCGCAACCACAGCTGCACTGCCGAAGCAGATGCGCTTGCTGGCCTCTGCCCCTTCCCTTATTGCTGTTCCTCCTCTCAAGTCTCTAGACACCAGTCCCAGAGTGGGGACTGCAGAGTGTCTCTTGAGGTGGACAGAGGAGCCCTTGGTAAGTGAGCTGCAGCCACATGCAGAGCACTAGAGATGAGAGCTGGCATGATCTCAGGCAAGTATTGAACCAAAGGATGTACAAGGCAATCTGAGGAAACGCCTCCTTGGACGTACACTTAATAGGCTGGAGTTAATGGTCCTTGCCTTGCAGCCCTCGTAAAGTCCCACTGGAAACCGACTATGGTAAGAGGGGCTAGGAGAGCAGAGACACAAATTGTTAGCTCCCAGCATGATTCAGAAGTATCTCTCCACATTACTGGTGTGAGTCAGAGCCTAGAAAGATCTTTGTGATCTGTGAAGATAACTCAAAGAATCCCAACCCTTGAGAAATAATTTCAGACATTAAATTGGTCTTGTCTCCAGATCTGAGCTAATTTTTGGTGGATGCAGAAGTCCCTGGATGAAGGTTAAACAGAGTGGCTGAACTTACCTTGTCATTGGCTTTCTTGTTGTTGGTTGGTTTGGTGTAGTTTTGGGGTTGGGCTTTTTAAATGCTTTTGTGGTGGGTTTTTTTGTATCTTTTTGTGTTTCAAAAGGATTGAAAAGAAGTGGAAACGCTAACGGGTATTTTGGCTTGTTCTGCTGTGTAGAGGGTTTCTGTGCCAGTTACCTAGGAAACTGCTGTAGGATTGAATTTGGATGGATGTGTTGTCAACTGCAAGTGAGTACAGTGGCTTTTCAAGAGATGGGGAAAAGTGTAAAATGCAGAGAAAATATAAATGCCTGTAATGTGATTCCTGGGTAAGACGGTGGTCCTATCTTTTTAACTGGCATTTTGTAGGCACCCTGACAGCCATACAAAGGGATCACAGATGGAGTGCATGGCCATGCCTTGGCACCTGAGCTTGAATGCCCTCGTGTTTGTAAGCTGGGTTAACATTCATCTAAATGTCAAACCACGACTGCAAAAAATTGTACTGAGGTTGTTATTAAGCGTTTTGCCCATTTTATTACAACAGAGTTATGATGATCCAAAGAAATTTTACAGCCTTTCTAGAAATTTGGACTGCAGCACTGCAAAACCATTTGTAAAAAAAATAGAAATAAAAAGTACAATAAAAGACATTTAATTGTTGATATACTTCTAAAGGCTTATGCAATGAACAAAAATGTGACTGCAGAGCTTTTCCTGGAAATCATCAATAATTGGCCTTTTTTAATACAGCAGCAAAAAACTATGGAAAAGCAAAGAAGTGCTTCAGTCTGGGGGAATTCTACTGATGTCTGTCATATCTGCCATGATGGCTAAATCTGGAAGTGGTTACTTACCTCACAGGAGCCACAACTTAGAATGGTCCATGGCTGAAAAAAAAAAATTAGCAAAACAGTGGGGATCACTTAGAATAGAACTCTCACACTTTCTCCTATCCCCCCCCCCCCCCCATTCCAAAACACTCACAGGATTAACATTTGGGCTTATACTGAACACCAATTTCCTTGTATTTCTCCTACAAAGTGCACTTCAAATGGCAAATGCAAACTCCTAGTAGTTTATTCATGTTATGACAGGTGTCACTAGTTGGCAGAGCTACATGTAATCTTCAAAGGTTTGGTTTCTTCCCCCGCCCCCAAGCAGGTGAGCAAGTTTCCAGCCTGGAAAAGACAGGTTGTGCTGCTTGTTTTGGGTCAGGCAAGTGCACCGGGTAAGAAGAAGCATTGCCCTTGCTCTTCTGGCTAAAGCTCTGAGGTGGAGCCTGCTTCAGAGCCACTTTCTAAGGCCAGCTTGTCCCTATTCCTTACTGCTGTGCACCCACCAGTGTGCTTACATCCTCTGCATTTCTCTCTGCAGATGCTTCTCTCCTCCCAGGGGTCTAAAATGATTATGAACTTACCAGTTCTAACTTCTGGTCTGACTCAGGTTGGAAGTGAGTGCTGCCCAGGCTCTACCTTCAGGGCAGGATCGGTCTCTTGGAGCTGAGGGTCAGATGATGGTCCCACCAGACATCTGGTCAGCTTCTATTGCAGTGCCACATGTACATGACTGAGCCAGAGCACCTTGTGGGCATACCTGGGCTCTGCCCCTGCCTGCATTGCTTTCCAGGAGGCCAGGCCGTGCGGGCCCAGCTGCTGCTGTTGCTGTCATAAACAAGCTGTGGTATCTCCCATGTCTTATCAGCTATTTATAAGAATATAGACACCCCTGATCACTATTTCTTCAACAACATCTTTAACAATATTTACATTGGAAATTACTCAAAACCTATAAAACTGCATGCTGATGGACCTGGAGGTGGCTCCAGTTCATTCTGTTGCGTCCAAGCTTTTCCTCTGGCCTCTGTCTTTGAAGATGGGCTGAAGTGATATCCAGAACTGGACTCCCTTCCTCCCTGCTCAAACAGATGTGCACACAAACCTAAGCAGACTCCTCTATTTCAGGCCCATCTGTAACCTGTGTAATGAATAATGTACAATGAATTTGTGGTCTACATGTTTATTAAGTGACTCAGTATTTCCAGTGGAGATTTTGTGCTCATGTTTTACTCACATCTCAAAACCCACTCACTCTTTTATTATCCTCAGCAGCAGTAGGTGATAATAAATTATACAACTGCAGATGACGGTAACTATATCAACAAACAAATTGTATCAATTTTCAGTGTGAGTTTAAAGCTTCGTTTACTGGTTGTGCAAACTCTGAAAAAGGAATTTGGGAACGCTGCTGCTGCTATTAAATGTTCTAACCGGGCTGTAATCCAAACCTTCCATAAGGCGTCTCTAAAGAAGATTTTTGCCTACTGTGTACCACTGCTTTTACATACGAGATTAGGGATTCATGTACGTAAGAGCAGAGAGAGAAATGTAACTAACAGAACAGTGACAGCTCTGTGGAATGGCTGAAAGACAAAAGGCAGCAGTGGTGGATTTCAGAGCTAATCCCCCTCCACTGCATTTGTAGAAACACATTTGTTCTTTCTGAAAAACAAAGGCTTGTAGAAAAGCGTCAATCAATCAACAGTGCAGCTACATTCTGTGTTTTGAAGCAAGCTCACATGCTCTCTAAATTACCCTGGATCCTATTTTAAGCTTAATAAGCTACTCAGTAATTTGTATGGCTGTGGAAAGATGTGAGCTTATGCCACAACAGCCATTTCGAAACAGCCAAAAAATTGTGGCGAGGGATTGAAAAGAACTACTTTTTGGGAAAGTAGTTGTAGCTGTATTTGGAAAGTTACAGTACCCATTCCAAAAGGAACAGAGACTGTTGAGAAACCCATATCTATGTGATAATGGTACACTTCAATCACAGGAAAGAATGCTTGGTCAAATGTAAGAGCGGCTCACCATGGCACATGGTGTATTCTTGTTTCAATTGAAAACTTTCAATTTTCAGCTTTTTATACTTGTAGGCTATGTAGGAAAATAGGCCTGGATCTCTGTCACTTGCCCAAGTGAGGCTTACCACCTAGGTGCTGGATGGAGCATACAAGTGAGACAATAAATATGACTGAGACTTTCAGTGAGAGGAGACCATCCTGCAGGCTCTGAATTTCTCCACATAATGATCCTGATCCCTCTGTGTCTGGGACAGGCTGAAGCGATTCAGAGCTGACTAAGCTGCCGTGTGACTAAGCCTCCTGGACCTCACCAAACTCAATAACTAATACTTTTAACTGAGCTGCTGATCACCGTCCTGACATGCCAGCTGGGTTTTGCATGTTTCCTTGCCCATAAGTATGGTTAGGGCTGTCATGAACCTCTTCTGTCTGCTCCTTTTGCAGTTGTTCCCAGGGGTTGAGATGAAGCCCTCTCACAGTGGAGCTGAGGAGGTTTCAGCTCAGAAAACTCTTGGAAAAGGGCCCTCAGAGAGACTAAACATCATCCCCTCCCTTTAATTGCTATTGGGACCTGGCGAAAGTGCATATTTGCAATTAAGGTTGGCTGTTAAAGTATTCTTGGAGTTTGGCACAATTAACTTTGACTGAGAACTTTAGGCCAGACCTTAAAGCATTTCCTCCTGCAACATGATCAATGTTTGCACAAATAAAACCAATCACAGATATAAGTCAGTTCTTGTTAATCTGATGATTCTCCTCCATGTCCTATACATTACTCTCCATGTTTTTAAAACAGCTGTCACTGCCCACTGCACTGGCAGGGCCCAGTAATTGCTCCTCCAGCCAGCCCTCCTTCCTTAGACGACTTCTGTGTTCTCCTTGCTTTCCAATGTCTTCCAGCTGAGGAACAGGGCTCTTGTTACTGCCTGTCCCCCTCTCCAGCAAGAACAGTCTCAGAGGGGATTGCTTTGGGATTAATTTACATGTCCTTGAATTGGGGGAGGGGCGTTGGGGTACTTACAGCCAAGTCTGGACTAATTTACTTTTTTTCTTTATATCTGATTCTCTTATGGTATGAAACTTTAAAAGTTCACATGTAAGTGAACTACCCTACATGTAAGTAAATTACCTTACATTGTATTAAAAAACATAAAGATGATTGTTTGGAACAGGGTAGTATGTTAACCTTAATTTCATAACAATATCTCCTCTAGGAGCTAAATACACAAACAAGGGGACCTGTTACAATTATGGATGTAATTCTAAATAAGCTTTTTTTTGCCACCTCTGGGTTTTTGGTCATATCTTGCCCTCAGTTTATATGTATGTCCTTTATATCAGACCTTTTTTTTTCCTGACAGACTCCTCATTTGATCTGTCTCTCTAGATTTTGGATGCAAGTGAAGTGCTCAGAGGTATGGAAAGTTGCTCTTCACTATTACAATAATGATTTGTAAATATATGTAACATCCTCAGCCCCCTCTGTAAATAGAGCTGGGCATGTTGCCCTTACCTTCCAAGGCTGCTGTTACTAAAACATCTCACACAAATGTACACTCAGTTTGAACAGAAATGGCCTTCCTCATTTGCTATTGGGTGGAAAAGGAGCAGACTGGTGTTATGTACATAAAACCTGGTGAGACCACACCACCAAAACAAGCTGACAAAACAATTGAGAGAGCATCTTTGGAAGTAGGCCTTTACTAGTACAGGAAAAAGGGTATATTTTGAATCTAGGTTCACTAACCTATTTTCAAAGAGTTGTGAATAGCAGGTTGTTTAGTTTAAACTTGGGTCAGCAGCTCTAGTTCAAAAGTTGTGTACTTGATACTTTAATCTGGGCGAGAATGCTCAGTGCTCTGAGGAGGCAGGGGAGGTTCTGCAGGAGGGAATTGTGGTGATAGGCTGCAGTATGCTCTCATGGGGTCCCAGGGAAGCAAAGCACTGCAAATTCTTCCAGCTGGATCTGTGGCCATGTTGCTCTACCCTCCTGGGGCAGGCTGGGAGCAGAGCTCAAACATCCCTTGGACAGGTAACAGGCAGAGCTTCTGGCTCTGCAAGCCACGCTCCTGTCCTGAGGTCAGCTAGCAAAGAGCTGATGCGTTACACCCACGACCAGCCTAGGTGGCTTAACCACTACAGACTCACTTTACTACAACAGTGAAGGCAGCAAGCTTTGACATATCCATCCCTGTGGTGGCTACTGCTGTGAAACCACACAGGACACAGCCCACCTGAGGTGAGAAGGACAATCTCTGAGGGTTCAGAAATACTCAATGTCACTCTTCCTAGAGAAGTGGTAACACCCCCATTAGGTAATGGGGAGGTGCTTTTGAGAACTTCACCCTAAACTCTCTTGGAGTCCTGTTTTTATTGGAACAGTATTTCCCTCTTGCTTCTTTGTCAACTTTAAACTGTAAATATGGAATTTTAATTGATTCAGATATGGAGCTGAGAAAATAATCTTTCTTTGGAATAAAATTTAGGGTATTCATTTAACTGCATTTATTTAAATAACAGTTGATTTTTAGTCAACTGATTCTATATATCAACCTCCATCTGAATTATTAAGAAATTAGAGATAAAATAATTTATGAATTAATTCTTACTTAATCCCTGTCTGATTGGTCAAGCTCTGAGTAGGCAGGTTGGTAAAATCTCTGGCAAGCTGGCCTGTGATAAATTCACCCCTGTCTGCTCTACAACAAAAGCACTCAGATCCCTCTTAAAATAAAAGGGGTTAAAAAGATAATAGACTTCAAAATCAAGAGAGTGAAGATGTGCTGTCCTGCCGGCAAAGACTGAACGATGGCCATGCCACAGCAAAATGCTTTAATCTTAACATACAAGGTCAAAATCAGAACATTAGCCCTACCACTGTACATCTTTTACTAGGAAAGTTTCCATTTCCTTCTTGACAAGTACAAATGTCTGTAACTGGCACTGTGAGTATGTGCCTTTTTTCAAGCCAACACTGTTTGTAAAATTTCTTTAAAAAAACTAAACCAGGAGTTAACCCCTTATTAACTTGAATTGGTGGAATCTTGATTCAAATAACTTCTTTATCACATTGCTTTCTCCAAATTATTTTTCTTTTCAGCAACTTACATTTAAGTGACATGTTTTCTGACCCATGTGACATATTTTGCATATAGTTTTGCCTAATTGGTAGTTCAGTCTGTAAGCAAATAATATTTCTTTTCTTCCACATTTGTCTTCAGGAAAATCTGGTTTTATAGCTAAGGTTTTTCTGACTTAAGTACTCTGTTTCACTGTAATACGATCACGTTAGTGCCAAGATGTGTCAACTGCCTGAAAATATTGGTGTCTAAAGGGTTTGATTTTCTTTCTTTCCTATAATAAAATACTGTGCAAATGGAGTTAAGGATTTATTTAGAATAACTGTTTTTTTCCTTCATCTTTCTCACTGTTGTTTTTCCCCATTGTGAAGTTTTGTGCCTATTTTGCTTTGCTGTTTTTGTTAAACCTGGGGGCCACAGAAACATTATTCAGTTGTGGATCATCCAGTCAGGAATGTTAGATAAAAATTTCTGTGGATGCCACTTTAAAGCTGATATTCATTTAAAATATTTTTCGAAGTATGTGGTAACAGATTTCAAATTAGTCTGGAATGAAGATAAAAAAATAAAAGTATTTTTGTGGATTTTCTTTTCATTAGGTGGCTAACTTCTAAGAGGATAATTTCATCAAGTGTTTTGATGAAGTAGTTCTTGTTTTCTGAGTAGCAGGACTATATACATCCCAGGATGTGCTAAGAGATGGACTGCCCTGGGAGTGGGGCATGCTGGGTTTTTTGCTGCAAGGCCCAGTATCTTTGGTAATAGATGACAGTAATCTCAGGAAACTACCAAGACAAAAGACTTATGGCTCTGACGTTGCCACTGAATGGAAGGCAATTGTTTAATTTCCAAACTGGCTTATCCTCAAATTTGCCATTTTGTCTTCATAAATTTTGGGAAGATTATGGAGAGCATTTCCAGGGCAACCACTACATCCTGAGGAATTGGAAACAAAATACAAGAAGAAAATAGAACAAATATTCCTTAAAGGAAATTACTGTACTGCATTCAGTGCCTTGTAAATAAGCACATTACAACTACCCTGGTTATCCCTCAGCAGGTAAATGCCCTGGAGTATTAAATGTCAGCTACAGTTAAACCACATAGTCAATGTCCCCTCCAACATCAGTCTGTGCTAACGCTGTTTGGGGGCAGGCAGTAGCAACAGAGCACTGCCCACTCTGCTCCTTCTACTGTACTCCATCAGACAGTGGAGGGAATTTCCTGACATCTGCAAAGGATTCTTCTCTTCCCAAAGTGATAATATATTTCCTTTTGATCTCCTTCCCTCTGGGGCCATACAGCTGGCATTGGGTAGAGATGGGTGAGCGGGGAGGCTCCTGTAATCATGGCTCACTAACATATTCTACAGATGTCATGGCTTGGGTCAAATGTAGCCAGGAGTACCTGACACAAAAGGTGGAGATCTGTGATTTAATCTGCAGTCCTATGTAACTGGTGTAAATTTCACTAAGGACCTGAAAGAGTCATCAAACATGAAGGAAAACTCACGCACACTTTGACCTGGGACAGAAGAATGAACAGTCATCCAGAAAATAATTCAAAAATTCAAACTGCTGCTGTTCTCTGTCCCCTCAGCTGACCCCTGTAGCTTTCTGAGTCAGTAACAGCAATGCAAAAGAGAGGCAAGTAGTACAGTGCTGTCAAGTATTTTAATGAATGGCCTTACTGGGGATGAAGGACTGAGAGATGGCTTCTACCCAGTATTATGACTGGACCCTCCTGATTGTCCTTCCAAATGACAAATGACTGTTTATTGAGAAATCAATTTATAACTCACTTTCAAACTCTGCTACATTTGGGATTATTTGGCTCTATGTTTTGCTCTTCAGGCTCATGCCTATTGGAAAAAAAATCCAGAATTATTTTCCCATACTTGGACAGCTATATGGGCTGATGCTTCCAGACTCTCTCCCCAGAGCAAGTTCTCTGAATTCATACAGCTCAAGTGACCTTTCCAGTTCACAGAAGTGATTAAGATTCCCAGCAGTAGTGCATGCTTTGCAATTGGAAGATTCATCTGTACATGAATACATATTTATACACAGATCTGTACAGATACTATACACCCTCACATACACAGAATATGTATATGTGTATGTATAAAAATACTGCTTGGAATTTCAGCTCTCGTGTTCCTAAGCTCTGTGTCTATATAAGTTATGGAAATTCTGGCAAAACTCAGAAAGTGACAAGCATATTTTACATTCACACAGCTCATCTGTTGAAGCATGATTTTAAGAGGCCCTAGCTATTTAAACACTTACTGTAAAATGAACGAGTAAATGGGTTTCTGGATTAGGATTTTATTCAGGTTGTAAATTTTTAGAGACTGGGACTGTTTGCCTGATTTTGTACACAGGCAATAGATTTTGGTCCCTAGGAGGTGTCTCTGATGGAATAATTATAACCATTCCAAGAACTGAGAAAATGTATTGAAAATTACTGTACTATTTATTTTCCAGTTTAATTTTCTGAAATTTTCCAGACAGCTCTGCAAATAATAAAGCAATAGCAAATAGCTTTTAAAAAATAGTAATTCTCCTTTGATAGCCTTCTTTGACAAATTCTTGAAATAAACCATCCAATGTCTCAGGGCAGAGAAAACTATAGGTTCCGTTATCAGATGCAAGTTTTACTGCCTTTAATAGGCTAAGTGGCAAGAAATATTTCAAGACAAAGCCCCATCCAATCTAGCCAACACAATCTTCCTCAAATTTTTGATAACATTTGATAAAACTCTTGTTTTCTTTTGGGTGAGTGAGTAGCTCTAAGGGGTCTTTCAGCGTTTGCCTCTGGTTGAACACTGTGGGACACTGTTCAGTTCAAAATGGCAAACCTGAAGTTGAATGTCTCTATAGGTCTTGAAACTCTAAGCATAACAGAGAAGGCAGGTCAATGTAGTCAGTGGAGCCTAAAGCTCACCAGCCATGGGAGATGAAATCCAGATGTCTGGGGAGCTGGAGTCACTAGAGGTACCACAGACACCCCACAGCTTCATAAGGCTGGCAGATCTGATGTGGGATGCATGAGAGACCACATGGCATATCCCATTGTGCTTAAATCAACATAACTGAAGCCCAGCTGTATGCCATGAAACCAAGACATGCTCCATTGGTCTGCTGGTTAAGAGCTTTATTCTGTTGCCTGTACCTGTCATTTCAAAGCATTTGAAGAGCCTTAGGGTAGCCCAGATGTTGGTAAGAGGCTGGCAGATGTGATCCTTGCCTTTCTGGAAGAGCATCTGGAACGGCCAGCTCATATTAGGAGGGCATTTCAGTTGCCCATCAGTGACTGTTGAACTGCTCCCTCGATCTCATGGCAGTAGAGGGAGTTGAGACCCCAGTACATCTACAGAAGCCTTCAATTATCCAAGTGGCCTCACAGCCCTTTCTGTACCAGTCTGAAGTTTTCCAGTAATGTTTATGCAGCTACTTCATTCTTCCACTATTTATCCACCCGCTGCCCTGCATTCTCTCTCCTGTGTATATGTACTTTGGCTTGCATATTTTGCCTGGACATTTTTAGCCTTACCCAGCATCTTCTCTGCTGGCTCACGCACTCAGTCCATAAACTTTCCTTGCTGCCAACCAGCTTCCCATCAGAAACTTTCCACATGGCTCCCAGGCAAGGCATGAGGAGCATTCTTCCTCCCATCCCACTTCTCATCCTTGGGGGAGACCAGAAGCTGGAAAGCAGCAAGGGCAGGAGCTGGAGATACCACCACATTCCCAGCCATTCTTTGCTGGGCAAAGGACATCAGAAAAACATCAGCTGTCTTTTGGCAATAATCTCAATGTATAAAACGCAACAGGTTTGGGTGTGTTTCTGGAGAAAACCATAGCTACAGTTTCTTGTAAAATATAAGATATATATTGTACTTAAAGATATCATTAAATAATTCTTGGCCTTTCTTTCCCAGGGAATTAAAAATTATTAAGTTGGTATTACTGGCCAGGTCAAGCTGGGCTAAAAATTATTTAAGGGACTTACAAAATTCTGTCACTTTACATCTACATGTCTATATATTTATTCAAATGTCTGTCACATTGCCATTGAGGCAGCAGTCAGTAAGTCTGAGCTCTGCAGTTGAATTTTGAGCTCTGCAGTTGAATTCCCTGGAGAGATTAATTCTAGCAAAGGAACAGAAGATTAATGGGAAAAAAATAGAAGAGAAGCAGTAAAATGTGGAAAGAAAAGAAAGAAAGAAAGAAAAAAGGAGAAGGAAGAAGGAAGAAAAGGAAAAGGAAGGAAGGAAGAAGGAAGGAAGGAAGGAAGGAAGGAAGGAAGGAAGGAAGGAAGGAAGAGGAAGGAGGAAAAGGAAGGAAGGAAGGAAGGAAGGAAGGAAGGAGGAAGGAAGGAAGGAAGGAAGAAGAAGGAAAGAAAGGAAAGAAGGAGAAGGAAGGAAGGAAGGAAGAAGGAAGAAAGAAAGAAAGAAAAGAAAGAAAGGAAAGAAAAAGAAAGAAAGAAAGAAAAAGAAAGAAAGAAAGAAAGAAAGAAAGAAAGAAAGAAAGAAAGAAAGAAAGAAAGAAAGAAAGAAAGAAAGAAAGAAAGAAAGAAAGAAAGAAAGAAAGAAAGAAAGAAAGAAAGAAAGAAAGAAAGAAAGAAAGAAAGAAAGAAAGAAATAGAAGCAGAGTACTGTTTATAGAGTTTCAGTATCCTCTGTGCTTTCAGACTGAGATGAACACGTCACAGTGTTATAAACCCTGTAGGCTAAACAGCACCTTCCAAGCAGCACAGCTAAAGAAGGATGGTACAGCTGAGAAGGACCCCAGCTCCTGCACAGCCTTCCCAGAGCACCCTGCCAAGTTCTCCTCCAGAATATTCACCTCTCATGAGAACAAAAACATTTTTAATGTTTCATCTGTCTCAGTTTGCTTTTTCATGAATGCCCAGCTGATTTCTTCACCTGTCCAGACCAACAAATCCAGATTCTGTTCTGTATGTTTTATTAGATTTCTGCTGCATTTTTGTTAATGAGCCCTGAATGTTATATTAAGGTGTTTTCTTTTTCCAGAAATAATGTGGTATTGGTTCTACCCTATTGCACTGTCAGCCAGGTCATAGTCTTCTCAGATTCCAATTTAAAATTATCATTCTGGTGTTAAAGGTTTCCCAGGGGCTTGTCAGCTCCGCAGCAGGTTCCAAACAATGGTATCTTTTCTATTGATTTTTACCAAGTGTGCAGATATCAGTATTGAAAAAAAAAATTTAAAAAAAATTAAAAACACAATGAGAACAAATTGTTGGCCCAAGGAATGACATTTACAGCAATCATGATGAATTCACTAGGCTCATGGTATTAATTACCATATGAGACATCTTATTTCTTTTGATTGTCACAGTGCTGTGGCAGCCTCTGAGCAGGAAATAAAACCAAGATTTTTTTTTAAAATGAGAGCCTAATGCATTCAACACAATTAAAGGTATTTAAAAAAAGGAGCATATGTCACCCTAAGTTTCTGAACTTGGGGTGGTTTTGCACAATAGCTTCTTCAAATTTTGGACAGGTAAATAAAGTCACATTAATTTTCTTGTTGCTGTGAAAGATTTATTGCTGGTCTCCATCTCAGCTCATGTGAAGGCACCTCATGTTAGAATAAATCAAAGACACACCTGCAGCAGCATGGAGATGTGCCCTTCCAGACAAACACAGAATCCAAGAGGTGCATGGTCTTCATATCAGGATTTTTATTCTACAGCTGCTTTGTAAGATGGTTAAAGCTTTGGCTAGGGAAAGTTTCCATTTGCAGTATTCTGGCCCTACAACTTCAGTGATTTTTCTTTTCCTGTTTGTTTTACTGAAGTATTCCTATTATCTGTTTTGTTTGTGACCCTCCATTTCATGGTGGCTGCTGCATGCAGATTGGTGACACAGGACCACAATACAGCTCACAAGTCAGGCCCAGATTAGCAGCAATCTGCAGTCAGACTTCAATTAGCTGGAAGGATGATGTTTCTTGACCGTCTGGTGTTTAAATGAACTGAAAATCAAAACCCTGTTTTTCTTGGTTCTCTTCCAAATTGCACACTACAGTTTGCCTCATTAAAGATTAAAACAGATGTCAGTAAAAGGAGATAGATCTGAATCAAATTTGAAATCCAAATGGTCCTGAACTCATCATTTGGGCCTTTCCAAAACATAGGAGGAAGCACTGAACAACTCAGATCCATGGGATGAGAGTAAGAGGGGATGTAGGGGCTTAGGGAGACCCTTCTTTTGCTTGAGTAGCTCTGTAAACTCTGTGGGTGGTGAGTTGCAGCTGAGGTGCCCACTGTAAATCGGCAAAGATGCCCCACAAGGTGTGGGTAGTGCGGGTAGATATGATCCTGCAGAAATACCTTTCTCTCTTTGCCTTTGAAGAGCTGACACAGAGCCACCTGGATCTCAGAGCTCAGGTGGTTTTCTCTCCCTGCAGTAGACTGTAAAACCAACAGAATACTGCAGCTGTCTTTGGCAGTTTAGCGTCTGAATTGAAAAGAAGAGAGAGAAAAGGCCAGGCAGAACACAGAGTTTCAATGAAATCATTGTAACTAATCTAATATGTAGTTGTAACAACATCTAGGTGCCTACTCACTGTGTGGAATATAGATATAATAATGAGGAAAACTGTTGGGGTTTTGTTTCTTGGGAACATCAATCTGCTTCACTGTGACCTTCTCAGTTAACTTAATAAGCCAAGTATCTTTATATGAAAACAGCTCCTTAGTTTCCACACTAGAGAATACACAGCCTTATCAGTTACTATAATTTTGATTATGAAACAATTGTTTTCATAACAAAGCCTCAGTTTTCTGTTGCTTGCAGCTATGAGTAATCTTTTTTTCAGGCTACCACTTCCTCATGCTTTCCAGTTCCTCAGTAATAATAGGTGAGGGTTATATTTAAAAGAAGATCTCTTTGATCATGTTCCAGTGAAAGTTTTTCAAATTTTTTTCATTTATGTATACGCTGTTAATTGCAGAGGTTGGACATGTAGCTTGTAAATACACAGGTCAATGCAGATGCCTTGCTTGACCTAACATTTCTTTTCCAGTGTAGCCTTTTCTTCTGGTCACACCATGTTCTGGAACTGCTTCAAGGGAGCCAGATGCCTCGATCACAATGGCTGCTGGTGAAGTCCAGAGATCCTGTAGGTTTGTGCCCCTTGATGGCTTTCCTTAGGGTGGAAAGGAATACCTTTGGCCATGGGGAGTAAACCTTCTTAAAAATAGTCTTGTACATCTCTGTGAGTATTTATTTCACTTGTATTCTCCAGCTCTCATTTTTCTTCCAAAGTTGCGGATCCAAAAGGTGCATTTCCCCTCAGGTCCCTCCAAATCTTGGTCTCCTGCCTCCCTACTGCGCCTACTCTCTGCAGGGGCTGACTGTTCCCACTACTGCACTCTAACTCCCCAGTGGCACCAGCACCCTTTGGAAAAGCCACCAAGATTATAGGCCTGATTTCACTCTGGAGCTTAGCAGGTGATGCTAAGCTTGTGGGAGAGTAGGAGGCACATCAAGCTGAGAATGCAGCTGACCAGAAAATGTTTGACATTTTGTTTGAGTACAAATGTTCTCTTACTAAGAACATGCTTTGACTAGTAGTTGAGATTTCTCCTCCTTAATATTAATCATGAGGCAAAGAATTTGCACAATTCATTTTCTTAACCACATTTTAAAAAATGCAGTTAGAGCCATCTATGCTTTTATCCTATACCACAGAGGGCTGTGAGGAAGAAATTTCAGGTGTTACTTAGAGGTGTGTGCTGCTGAGTGCTTTCATACAGTACTTTAAAAGGAGGTGTTTTTGAAGTCCCAGCAAAAGACTGAATGTCCTTCCTTCAGATTCTGTGAAAAGATAATTAGATAATATTTTAGATCTCAGGCTATAGCCACCACTGTCTGCACTACCTCCAGGCCATCTAACACGGCAGTTTCCTCTGACAGTAGCTGATATATCTGATAAATCTGGGTTACATTGCCTTTCTGTGGGTGCTGTCACCCTCACCCCACATCAGCCAATGTCTGCACAGGGACAAAATGGGTTTTCCAGCCCCATGAATAAAGGTTGTATATTTGTCTTTTTCTCAAAAATCCAATTTGAACAATCCTAAATTCTGTCATTGTCTACACTGATGCCCACCCCATCCTGAAAATTCAGGCCCTCTGAGAGAGGAGGACAAGAAATTTCATTTCTGAATCATACCATTTTATTAAAACACGTTAACACTAAAAGTTGCTATTCTCACATTTGTATTAAAATGCTATGTAGTACTTGATCCCTCTATATATTTGGCTTTTGTTCCAATGCACAAGCCATCCTTTCCCAAAGAATCAGAAGCAAACTTGAGGTGAGAGGAAGGTAAGGAAGGCAGGTGCAGTACTTTTGCAAACCAGCGAGCCACTTGAAGGAGCTTATTGGTTCTCTAATTGAAAGGACATAGTGCTTGTTCACAGTTAGAAAGTTAAACATAAGGTAAAAAAATAATTAAGGGGACTTTGCATAACAGCAAAGCTCATTGGGGCTCATGGATTTATGGATGTCAAGTGTTCTCTAACCCTATCCTCCTCAATGAAGGCGAGTCTTCCTTCCAACACTCCTTTACTCTGGTCTCCTGGGTCAGATATTCCCAAGGTCTGATCTTGTCAGTGCAGACCAGTTCAAAGAGGGCATTCAATAACTCTGCATCTCTGCATCCTCTGTTGCCAGGGCACCCCCTCCACAAAGTAACAGGCCCAGTTTATTCTTAGTTTTCCTTTTGTTTTTGATGTATTTGAAAAAGCCTTTCTTGTTGTCCTTGACATCTTTGACCAGTTTTAATTCCAGATGGGCCTTGGCCTTCCTTGCCTCATTTCTCCTTACTCTGAAAACCTCTCTCTATTGATTCCAAATGGCCTGACCCTGCTTCCATCTCCTGTGTATTTCCCGCTTACACTTCAGTAATGACAGGAGTTCTTTGTTCATCCTTGCAGGTCTCTTGCTCCCGTTGCTCAATTACTTGCTTATCTGGATGCATCTTTCTTGAGCCTGGAGGAAGGGATGTGTGAATATCAACCATCTCTCTTGGACTCCTCTTTCCTGCATGGGATTCTTCCAAGGAGATCCCTGGAGAGGCTGAAGTGATCTCTCTGAAGTCCATGGTTGTCATCTTGTTGCTTCTCCCTCCTGGCCTGATACTGAGCTCCACAATCTCACTGCCACTGCAGCCAAGGCTGTGCTCAACATTCACATCTCCAACGGGGCCTTCCCTGTTAGTGCAGTAACAGCACACAATTCCTTGGAGTATCCTACACTACCCGTGCAGGACATTGTCACCAATGCTTTCCAGAAACCTCCTGGACTGTTTGTACTTCACTCAGGACTGGTTGCAGGTGGATGGATTGACAAGCTATGTTATTAAAACAAGTAATTGAAATTAATTTTGAGGAGAATATTTAGTAGTCTGTAAGACTTTTGAAACTCTCTACTGCTTGTGAAAGACCCTACATTTCCCTTTTCTGTATGCTTGGGTTGCACTTGTCCAGATTCTCCAATGTGAATCTGCCTCATGGCTCTGGACTGTAGCACCCAGAAAAACAACAACAGAGGCCTCAAATTCTCTTGTGAGGAAAAACTCCATCTGTTATCAGATCTGAAAATCTTAAGCATTTTCAAAATCATGAGTATTAAAACATGTGTAAGTAATCACCTTGGAACACAGATGGTATTTCCTTTTTTTAATTCAGCTATCATTTTCCTCAGCAAAATGAATGTAATTTTAACTCACACTATTTTATTTAATTTTAAGATTACAACATCCATTAGAAAGCACATTATAAAGGATGTTTTGCCAGAAACATCTCCAATATTACAGCAAATAATCCTGTTACTTCCTTCTATGATTTTTAGTGTCTTTCCCCCTCTTGTCTTTAACCAACTTTAAACATTTTCCAGTAAAAGAAGATGAAGTAAGAAGCTCCACAAAATTTGTGCAGCTGGATAAAGAAGACCCTTTTCATATTTTGTGGTTTGATTTTTTAATCTTTTTTCTGAAATTGTTTTCAATTTGGCTCAAGTTCCTTGAAGAGCACGAAAGTATTACTGAAAAAGAAAAAGTATTCTGAATAGAAAATTCAAGAATGAAAAGATCCCCTGAACTGAGAGGGAAGAAAAACTGTAAGAACAGTGGATAATAGATGTCAATTCTGTGATCTTTTTTCTAATTCTAGTTTGACTCACTGAATTATTTTAATCAAGTTAAACAATCCTCTTTCATTCCATGATCCAGGATTTGTGAAGACACTACTCTTTTCCTGCTTTGCAGGGCTTTTGAAAGAGACACCTGAACAGACTGTCACAGGAGTACAAGGCCGCATTAGTAAAAGTATAATAGGAGGCAGCCAGTGTTTTACTCTTAGGGAAAACACTGTTGCATATCATTTGAACTGGGACTGCATTGTGGGCATTTTCACTTTTACATCTGTCCCTGGAAACTGTAGAGGACAGCATATCATCATAGTATCAAAAATGTGATGGAGATCTTACCTCTTCATTCATTTTGACGAAAGGTGTAATAGAAGAAACAACAGTGAAGTTTTCTAATTAAAATATTTCATGTATTCAGCATTTCTTGTTGTAAATACATAAGGACAGAGATTTATTAAGTAAAAATTCATTGCAACTGTATGAATTTAGCATTCTCTGCTTTAGGACCAGAACTGTAAAGGAGGATACAAGCTGCATACTCTGACAATTAATTTTAATTCTTTATCTTTGCCAAACACAAATCTTTAAATCACTGGTAGTCTAAAAAATATGTACTTTAATAATATAAGTCAGCTAAAAGCCTTTATTGGGTTTAAGTTAGAGTTCACCAACTTTCTCACTGAGATGCAGCTTAATAAAAATCAGTCTGGGACATAGCTCCTTGGCTTTGCAGCCACGTACACAGACTGCTTCTCCCAGTCCCCAGCACAGGCCTCCCACTTGCTGGTCAAGCAAATGGAGAAATAATGGTATTCTATTTTTAGCTTCCTTTAACGAGATTTATTGGATAGACAGAAGTTCAAAATCCCACAGCACTGAAGCTGCAGCTCTGCTGGTGCTGTGCTGGGCCCCCTCAAGGCCTATAGATGTCACATTGGAAGCTGCTGAATTGCCCCAGGCAGGAGCTGGTTGGTGTCAGAGTGGTAGCTCCAGCAAGATACTCAAATATTTCTATGACAGATCTGCATTTAGGTGACAGCTAAAAGACTTAGTGAGCTCCTGTATTTTGTTAAGTTCACCACTTGCAGCTGTCTCCTGTACTCAAAAGCTTGTTCCACACCTCCCTTGGTGCTGAGGTTTTGTCATTATATAGTGCTAAATGCAATGAGTCTCTGGAAAAATCTGTGTTAAGGGTCCTGCAGAGCCTGCTGGCTTTTGCCAGCTGAGAGCTCTCAGTTGGGGAGTGACCACATACTCCCCAGGAGGGCTGGAGGCCTGGGGCGGCAGTGCCAGCAGTAAGCTCTCCTAATTAATTGTAGCTATACTGCAATCTGTTAAGGAGCTGTGTGATGGCAACTGAACAATGATAACTGGCACTTGCTGATGCCAGATCAGAAAAAGCTAAATTACATGTTTGGTCGATCTAGTATTGGGGAAAGAAAGGAAAAATACCATATGTTGTTTTTAATCTTTTTAGAGTTGTTTCATGTTCCTCTTAGGAGTACTTTCTTTTGCAGAATTCCTTTGTAATAAATTATTTCCCTTTCATCCTGAATGAACACTATGCAGTACCATATTAGATACTGTTTTCTTTTTTGAAATATTGTTATTTAGCAAGTTTCAGAATTCATAGAAAAAGAAAAGTCAAGGAAATTACATAGTACATGATACCTAGGAGACTTACAGAAAGAACTCAGTCTTTCTTAAAAAAAAAGTTGAAGAAAGAGAGCTGAATTAAAGCCTTGAGAAGAGGTATTCTAAATCTGCCTGGGAAAGGACCATGAAGAAAAGTGTTTGCCTGACAAAAATTTCCTCCAGAAGAGATTCATAGCGGAGATTTTGAAGTGTAGGTGCACAAGAGGAACTGGAATAATTACATGGGCAAAGATACAGATATTGGGGTTCATTGTGAGTTACCTCTAGATACTATTAAAAGGAAAAAATGGCCATTGTGAGCAAATATGGTGGTGAGCGGATAATAATATTTTTATTTTTATTAGATTAGGGGAGCATGGTGGGGATACCACCCCAGGAAGCTGCACAGATGTATCCTTTTTATCTGGATTTAAGAAACAGTCCCTGCTTATTTCTCAGATTAATGCACATGAAAGAGAAAAGACAAGACCAAAACCTTGCAGATATTAAAGTGGAAAAAAAATTGCTGAGCAGCCACCTTTTTTGCAAATAGTGCTCTCTGTAAAAGCAATGAAACAAACAATGTGGGCATACATCACTGCTGTAGAGGTTTCATTCTTAGCAAGGGCAAGTTTATCCATAAATTGTAGTGAGAAGAGTATTGCTGCTTAATCAGAACCACAAAAAGAAAGAAAACACATAAGAAAGAAGATAATAAGTGGTTTGAATATTAACATTTGATTGTTCAGGAAGAAACTCCTGACATGCAGGGCCCCCCTTAGTTCTCCAGATTTCAGGCACAAGAGGGATCCTTTAGTTTCTTTGCTGAGGTTCTTGGGTGAGCAGGGCACTGAGAGTGCTGCATGGCCTCCAAAGCAAAAGGGGTCAGGCCCTCCTGAGTGATGCTGTGGAGTTGTGGAGATTTCCAGCAACCTCCACTGCACCCTCATTTAGCTGCCAGGGCAAGAGGGGACACTGCCTGTGCAACCATCACCTCTGCACCCTCTGTTCTACCAGACCCCTGGTTGGAAAATCTCTGTCAAAACTCTCTTGAAGATCTATTTAGAGTTTTCTTTTCACAAGACAGCACTCACTTTGGATGGAAAATTTATGTTTTTTTCTCTTCCCTGTAAAGACTAAATGGCAAAACATATTGGCCAGATGTGTGGAAAAAATTCATTTGGCACTGTTGCCAATGGTTTGTGGGAGTCAGTCCTTGGCTGCCTCTTGCCTTTGCTGTCCTCACCAAGCTGCCTGATGACGGTGTCTCCTGAAATGCACCGTGGCAACGGGGCTGCTTTGGCATCTCTGCAAAGAGGAGAGAGAGCATGAGGGAAGAACCTGGCTCCAGGAGCAAGCCATGGAGAGCTCCTCTGCAGCAACATGTTTGGGCCATATGAGCAAATGTCAAAGTTTCAGGTCTCCAGATTTTATTTAAACAGATAAAAAGAGTACTTAGGAGAAAAAAAAGACACCTTTCCAAGCAGCTGTGGTTAAAACTGTTTTTTTACCTTTTTTGGGAGGAGAACAGTGAAAGAATCATCTTATCTCCATCAGCTCATAGCAATGCTCTTGCTCAGATGTACTAAAGCTCATTCTCTCCTATCTCCTCTGTTTGTCTTTGCTATAGATTTCCAAATGCAGCAGCCAGGTAGCAGATTTGATTTTTTACATGCTGAGATGAAGACTATTCATTTCCTATTCCCTAGCAACTGCCTATATAAACAACTACCAGGTGACACTAAAACTGGGCTTGAGAACTAAAAGCAAATTGACTTTGTAAATAAATAGGTTTTGGACCTAAAGTGGTTTAAGAGAAGCAAGAGTTAAATCCAAATGGAAATAATTGGCTTTTTCTTTCACAAAATGCACGTACATAGTGGAGGAAAGCACTAAGTCCAGCCATCATTTCCCAGCAGCATTCAACAATTTTCACAATTTTACCTGCAAAATTAATCAAGTTTAGTTATTTCACCAATACAAAAATACTGCATATTTTACTCATATCATTTTGCTTATAGTTTTTCCATATGTGTTTGTGCTCTCAGTTTCCACATTTGCTTCCCAGCTCACCCATCTTGGCCGTGGTGCTGCCGCATCACCCATGCCAACCTCTCAAGCACATCCATACATCTGGCTCTGAGCTCTTTGAGGAAATTGACTTTTCTCCTCCTCATGTCATGCCTGAAAGCCTTTCCTGCCTGCTGATGTGTGGAGATCAAAACCATGGCTTTTTAAGATTCTGTAGTACATAAAGACACATGGAGACTTTATCCTATAAAGTTCCTGCTTCATTATAATTAAGATCATATAATTAGAATAATTAAGGCTGGCAAAAACATCCAAGATCATGAAGTCCAACCTTTAACCAAATACCACAGTGTCAACTAAATTATATCTCAAAGTGCCATGTCTACTTGTTTTTTTGAGTACTTCCAGGGATAGGGATTTCACCATTTCCCTGGGCAGTCTGTTCCGATTTACCACTTATTACCACAAAATCAGCCTTAACAAATAGGCCTATGCTTAATAAAGTGAATATGTATCTCCCAAGCTTTAAAAATTTCTCTCAGCAATTACTAGTATGTCAGTAATCAATAAGATTAGCAATCAATAGTATAGCATCTATCAATAGTGTAGCAGCAATCAGTTAGAGTGACCATCAGTATTTTAGCAGTAGCCAAGTAGGTTACTAAAAATTCTTCATTAGTAAAGCAACTTATCAATATAATAGCAGATATACTTATTGTAGATTACTTATATGAACATATAATGTCAATATTAAGCAAATTAGAAGGGGAAAAAACTAATCAAAGATGGGATGACCAAAAATGGGATGACCAATCATATGAACCCCAGAAGGGGGCCCAAAGGGAACCAACAATGTAACAGAGATGGAAGTCTTACTTCAGAAATGGAAATTTGGACCCCAATGACAGTCCAAGATTTCAAAGAAAGTTCATGTGAAGAATTCAGCCTGTTTAGGGAATGAAAAGTATGTGCAGCAAAAGAAGATGTCAGAGAGAAAACAGCTGCATTTTTGATAAAAAATATAAGTAATTTTTGTATCACAGAGACATGAGTACTTAGGGCACCTGAGCAGCCAATAGATGTTAGCTGGTGGTTTTCATCTGGGGCAGATGATAGATGATAATGTTGTCTGTTCTTTTAGACAATTTTCTTTTTTCAAACTGTTATCATCTTCTTGCTGATAAAATAGCCAATTTCACATATTAATTCATACCTTCTCAGGAGGTCTTCCCATTTTTCCAGATTATTTTTCACCTTTTCAGATAACAAATTACTGTTACAGTTCCTTGTTTTTGCAGTTATTGATGGTATCTCTGGAGATTTCCAGTTTCTAGGTACTCAGGTGTACTTCAAAGATGCCAAATGAGCACTTCTTGATGATGCTTCTGGTTCACAGGTTCAAAGCTGGCAGGCATTTCCTCTGAGACTATTTTTCCAGTAGATATTTTCTTCTGTTAAGTAATTTTCCCCTTTTAATCAGGTGGCCTTTACGGCTGTTCCCATCACCTCACCAGCCTGTGTCATTGTTTTGTGACCACCACGTTAAGGCTGCAAGTTGCTAGGCTTGATTATGAAAGAAAAAATGATTATTCTGGATTTTGGCTTGTCTACAAGTGTGAATGGATGTTATTTCAATTTTGGTTTGATGTAAGCAAAAAAAATTAAGTAGGAGCTAGCTTGGAGTAGAGAAAAATGCTGTGAAGATTTCTGAGAAGGTCTAAATGCTGAATGCTGTGCCTGCACAAGTACAAAAACAGGTGAGCTGAGATTTGTTCTTTGGTTGGGGCTTTTTCTTCCATCAGAATATAAGCTGTGACTTCTTTTGCTTTATATTCTAGCCAAAGAACTGTATAGGAAGAATATTACAGAAAATGTTTCTTGCCTACATTTTCCAATACAATAATCCCTTCTGAAAAAGAAGCTGTTTTTTTTTCTTTAATCTTTTTTTTTCCTTTAATCTGAATTTTTGTGGGTAAAAAAAAAAAAAAAAAAAAAAAAGAAGAACATAAAAGTAGAAGCCCCAGGCTAAGCTGTTTTACATGCGATGAATGAAAAGTTAGGTTCCCAGCTCAGACCTGTTTCAGTTCTCTAAAGGGAAGGAGCTGTATTGCTCTTCATTTTCCTATTGCAGACCTGGGCACAAGCAGATATGGTGCAAATTTTGGAGGTGTATTGATCTCATTTCTACCCAAAAGTGACCAAAAGCTGGGATCTGGAAAGTTAATTTTAAAATAAGTAATTGTCTTTAGAAGTGCCACATTTCATTTTCACTAAGCAGATTTTTAGATGAAAAATGAGCAACCTTTGATGATAAAAAGACGTGAAGGTAGGAAGGCCAAGGCTGTGCAATGGTCTGCTGAATCTCTCTCAGACTGGTGAAACATCTGAGAAAAAATACTGCAGCATAAAAAATAGTAAATCTACTTCTGTTTCTCTTTCAAAAATATTCACAGTGCTTCAATCCTGATGGTTGTCAGCTGGATAGTGCTGCTGAATAATTGAATTTACAAATTTTGGAAAAAAGCAAATTTATTTAGTAGTATTCCTTTTCAGAAATCAAACAAACCAACACTTATAAGAAGCAGCCGGATGTGATGCCAGTCAGGGTCATGGTGACTTGCATCACACTGTTATCAAAAACATGCAGGTAGCATGCAGGCAGCTTACCTTCCTGCAGTTCCATCAGCACAGGAGAGGTTTACTCCTTGTGAACATTTGTACTATTCAATAATTCTCTTAAATGTGAATTAGAGAATTGGGTTATTCTCTTTCTTGCTGTGACTGGGACTCAAATCAAGGGTTCCCTGAATAAATTCCTCCATACCTTTAGGGGTATGTGTTTCAGGTCTTGGTTGGACTGCCAAAGCTTGCTGATTTGCACTAAGGGTCCAACAGTGTCTTTAGGTAGGATCTATGTAAATAACGCCAGTATGAAGGATATTAAATAATAGGAACAACATCTGAGTTTTAGATAAAGGATAGGCAGTGATTGAAAGCAGAGTCCAGCCTGGCTCTCTGAAGGAATTGGCTGTGTATACCAAATGTCATGTTTCTCTTATGTATCAAGCATTGTACTCCTTTGGAGGTACAGAAATGTCAACTTCCAATCTGTAAAAATATAAGGTGCATGAGCCACATCCCATTTCAGTGTTAAAATCATACTAAGGAAAGTGTATCTGATTTGCAGGCATGTGAGGTTCAGAAACAATCTCATGAAATAGGTCTGTCAAAGTATCTATGGCATAAAGAACCAGATTAGGTAAACAGGTTATATAAACCATCAAGATTTTATCAGAGCATTTGCCTTTTTCTATGATGGTATATCAAGCTGGGAACATGGGCCACCAAGGAAATAAAATTCTAAATATATTTACAGAGTGATGATGATGAAAAAGACAGTGCTGTGCTGATAAAGTCTCAGAGGTAAGCAGGAAAAGATGCTTTCTGGTCACACTGTAGAGGAATTCACACAACTGAGACCCAAGACAAGCTTAAATGAAATATTTATCGCAGCACATAGATAAGTTATAAAGTGCATTGTGTACAAAGCATTTACGTACAAAGCATTTCCAAAAAGTCAAGGATGAGTACAAAGCAATTGAACTGAGCATGAATCTCTAAGCAATGCTGGCATTAGTAAGATCCTTCTGTAGCTCTGAAATACAGACTTATATAGGGAAATTAGTTTTGAAATAGCTCCATTATTTTCTGTTTCATTTAATATTGTGTATTTTTCATTAAGTGAATGTGAAGCATGAGTGGGAGAAGCCAATGGCCAGGTAAGCTGTAGAAGGGAGAATCCTGGGACCTTCTGTCCCTCTGATTGCCACCATCCCATTTGGTGCCTGACAGGTCCTGTGGTGGTGGCTAAAGGGCTGCTACAGCCCAGAGCACTCCTGAGACAGAGCTCACCCAGTGTAGCCTCCCCTTGGGGGCTACATGGACGTGTCTGCTGGCTCCACACCAGGCAGAATGCCAGAAGGCTTACAGAGGTGGCTTGGCTCTCCTAAGGAACATGCAGGCAAGGGGACTGTCCTCTTTTCCATGCCTGCATTCGGTGTCACAGTGAGTCCACACTGCCACATCAGTAAGTCTAACAGGCTGGGTCTCTATAGCATCCCTACTACCTTTGCACTTGATGCCAGCGGGCAAAAGGACTGCCAGAGGAAGAATAAATATTTAGGATCCATAGATGCTCCATAGGGAACAGATATAGGGTGCAGTAGGACAGAGAATGAAGCAGAATGTGAAAAAAATTGGGGAAAGTTACAGTTTATTATTAATTTATATTTTGTCAGTGAAGCTACTTTGAGGGTTATGCTGTGCATACCCTTAAAAAAACCATACAGAATATAGCAGTCTTTCTGGACAGTAGCTTGCTCTTTTTCATAGAAAGAAGAGTGGCAGATAAGACAAAAAAAAAGTGAGATTATTTTTCCCCAAGGTTGTTCTGCCCAGAAGATAAAAGCTGTGGATTCTAAGGAGAGAGAAAAAACACTGAAAAAAGAAGTCAGCATTAACCCAAAACCTGAAAGCTGTACTTGCACATTGTACTACAGCAGATGGTTTCTAATCATCAGAGAAAGAGTATATATGAGCCCCCATGCAGCAAAATCAGCTTGTGAGGCTGCTGCTTTCTAAGACAGAAGATTTGGAAAAAAAAACCCAAACAAACAAACAAACAAACAAAAAACCCACTAGCAAAAAAACCTCACAAAAACAAACAAACAAACACACAAACAAACAAAAACAACAAACAAAACCCCAAAAATATTCCACCCCAAAACCTGAAGCAACTGACAATTTGGGAAGAACAGAAATTTAGCAAGTAGTCTTAAAGGATCTTCAGAAGGTGCTGTCATGGGTGATATGCATCAGGCCAGAGATATGCTAATAACATTTGATATAAGTTCACCCTTATTCTTCCTGATGAGAGACAGAAATCAAAAGTGGATCTTTGTTATCCCAGTAGCTGCTGTGCTATGGAGCCTTTCTTCTGCCAAAAAGCCCCATTTTACACGAATTGGAAACACTCGTACCTCTGGCTGGCCAGGGAGCAAATCAGCAAGTCATGACCCAGGGATGCCCAGCCATCAGTCCCTGCTCTGGTCAGCAGTAAATTCTTTAACAAATTGGAAGCAGGTTGACCTGTTGATACTGAAATGAGCTTCCTTTAGATTATTCTACATGCACTCTATTCCAGAGGAGGCAATAAGAGGGATTTGAGATGTGCTTCTTAAGTCCAAACAGAAGTCTTAAGAGATGGTAAGAGTATATTTTTTTTCTATTCTTTGCACAACCTCCATCATTTTGACCAAACACACTCAACTCAGATTTGGAAATTGGACTAAATCTAATTAACGTAAATTTTCATTGAACAAGGTATTTAATAAATATTATGAAGAGATTACATGTAAAGAGGAGAGAATGCTTGATAAAATCATTTAAAGCAGACTTGAAATCCAGAGTATTTGAGTTGTATCTTCATCCAGGTTTGTTCTCTCACCTTCTTGCAGCAGATCCTTCTTTCTGTGGTTGACAGAAGAATGACCAGCTATCTGAACTACATCTGGGGTTCAGATAATCCACTCAGGGTCTCCACAGGCTGTTGGACACTGTACACCAGAATTGTGCTGCTCTGCTCCATTTCCAGGTCTCTGCCTGCCTTGGAAGTCAGGATTTCCCAGCTGAGGTCATTTGATTGCACTCCCATGAGCATTGTTTTCTGAATCTGAAGGAAATAATGGTAAATCCTTGTACAATTGCTGCACAATTAAAATGTTTTATTTTGAGACAGGTATCACCTCTAATGTGTTGCTCCTCTAACAAGCCTACAGAGAAGCACTCAATACTGACATTTTCTCTTCTTTACTAAATTTCTCCTGTATTTCCTGTCTCCAAGAACTAATAAAAGGACATACAGAAATGTGTAATAAAGGGCTAATAAATTAGTTTTTCTGGTGTTTTTAAGGTCTTGTGTGGTAAACATGAACCACAGCTCTCACTTGAGTAATTTACCAGATATTGGGTACAACAAGAATTCCCAGAGCACCGGAATTGGACTGCCCACCATGAGAGTCCACTGAGAAGCACAGCATGGTCCCCCTAAACCACCATGGTTATTGCACAATACATTGTGTTTTCCATATGCCCCTGCGAAAGGAGAGTAGGATGAAAACCTTTGCACTGTAATATTCATTGGATTTTGGTGGTTCATGTAAAGAAAAATTAGATTCTTTGCTATGCTGACCCTTTTGGCAAAACAACACATGACCTGGTTATCTTTTCCGACTGTAGTGGGGAGAAATGGTGATCTGCAATGGAACTGGACATTTAGGGTCTGGGGTAGCACTGTGGCTGTTTCTGCCTGAATTTTGTTTCAGTTTTGCAGGTGTAGGAGAACCAGTGCCTATACTGGCACCTTGCAGAGGACCATTCAGGGTTGCATGGCAAGGCTGAAATGTACCTTTCATCCCTCTGTAAGTGTAATCTAGTGAGAGAAGCCACATTCCATTTCCAGCTCCTGGTGTACCCCAAACAAGGTTGAAATGATGTTGGGGAACTTGGATACAATGATTTTTATTAAAGTACCTGCAATATAAGGCACTTCCACAACTGTTTTAAGAATTCTGAAAGTTTTTTTGTAAAACTGCAGGGTCACATAAAACTTAAGAAGGGAAATGCACCTGTTCTCCTGCTGCCATAGCCATGTGGCTGTGGATCTGTTCTGGACCCTGAGCTGTTTCAGCTGATGGTGGCTGTGGGCTCATGAGCCAGTAGCAGCAGCCCTGCTGCTGTCATCTGTCCCCCATATTACCACTTGATTTCAACTTAAAACAATGCCTTAGAATTACCATAAAAATACACCTTAAAAATATTCCTACAGAAAACCCTTAAAATAATCTTCAAATAATAACACTAAAATGCATTTTACCCTTAAAATATGCCTTCCTTTTTATCATACATTTATTTTACAAAATTTTTAAAGAAATTATGATGCTTTTCTTTTTGCCATTAGGGAAACCTGAAGTTTTTCTTCCTTTCCATAACTAAAATTGTTTTGAAACCTCTCTCACTCCTTATCCAGCTTTCTCTTACTGTTAACACAATGTATGTCTTTACATCTTCACTGCCATTTCAGTCTGAAAAGTGACTGGGAAATTGCTTTTATCTATAATGTGCTTCCTGTAAGAGTTGAGTTGAACTTAATTTTAGTGACAAAAACAAGTTCCTCCTGCTAGAGCTGCCAAGTTAACATGGCTAAGGAAAAAAAAAAGTAGTCTATTTCTTCATTGGTATTTTGAAAAAAACCTATTGTATGTAAAGTATTTCCATTTTGTTCAGACCTATGCAATTCCAGACCCTATTCATGTAAATAAGAAACAACACAGGTCTGGGTTTTCAGTTCTCTACTGGTCTGAATGGTCAAAATTTTGTCATCTTGGTGCTTATGGGCTTACAGAAGAGAATATTTTTCAGATCACAGGTTGAATCTGGAATCAATTTAATGAAAGGAGGAAAGAAAGAGCAAGCTGCTTATAGATATGAAGCTGGGCAGGTTCAGTTCCAAATATTGAAATTTCCAGTGTCATTTTTATAATACTTTTCCATTAAGATGCCAACATTTTTTAATCTTGGAAGTTAAATTCCATAGCTTTACATTAACTTAGGTCAGGCCTTCACTTTTCCAATAGGATGCAGAAAAAGAGCCCTGAAGCCGCCGGTGGCATTACTGAAGGCAGGTGTGCTGCAGCGCAGGGTGGTGCAGTCATGGAGCTCCTGTGTGCGCCAGGTGTCTCCCCTGCTGCCTTGTCAGGTAATGACAAACCTCATTGAAATGAAGGTGCAAAGGGATGGAAGTGAGCATTGTCTTCCTCTTATACAAATGGCTCTCTAAGTGGGTTTTTACAAGCTTTCCTGGTACTGTTATCTTGAACCTTTTTGGCTTTTTTTTAATGTAAGGTACATGTCACATTATCATGCAGTGAATACCATAAATGATTCCATTTAAATTTGCTAAATATAATGTGAAATGTGTTTTTATGTTTTAGTTTTGAAATCCTTTTAACAACTAATAGAAAATATTTTTAGTATTTAATTAATTAATATAATGCTTTCATTTCATAGAGCCATTCACTCCCTATTCAAGTCATTAAGACATGGTTGATGTGTCTGTTGATGCTACTGTTTTCTTGCTTTCATGTCTCTTTGTAGCAAGGGTCCAGTTTTTACACTTAATTTCCCTTCTCAGTTTTTGTCACAAAGAATGATGTTCCACATTGTATTTTAAGTGATGTGATGAAGAATGAATCACAGGAAAAGGCACTCAGAAAGATCTCAGAAGATCACTCACCCCTACTCTGAGGAAGGATCAGTTGCATTTCTGACATGATTCACAGATATTTGCCAAAATATCTGTTTTGAAAGTGTCTCGTAGTGGAGCTCCCAGGGCTCATCTGGTAATGAAACCAGTGCTTCACTATATTTCAGAGTTTCTTATTGGAGTTTTATTCTTATAACCAGTATGAATTCCCTTTCTACAATCAAGCCCACTCATTCTTGCCTTGTCTGCTCTATTGCACAGAGAAAATTGTTCTTCCTCTTTCTGTGAAACATCTTTTTTTCAACATGCTTGAATAGCATCTTGTTCCCTCAGACTCTTTCACTGAACATTTTAAGACTTTCTCAGAAATCACATTTTCTGGTTTTCTGATCATTCTTACCACTTCCCTCTGTAGTCTCTGTCCTTGCTTACTGGCTTTCCTGAAGTGCTCTAAGCTATATTTGTAACAGAGCTGAGCTAGCATGGTATGGTTTTAAGTTGTTTTAGAGAGACAGCAACACAAGAAAGAAACCTAGTTATATATTCTTAAAAAAAAAAAAAAAAAAAAAGGAGTAAGAGAATATATTTGTGGTACAAGCCAAGCTAACAAGGAACCAAACAAATGGTTATGTTTTCCAGTTAATTCAGTATTTTGTGACCCACCCCCCAAAAAAATCCCATCTACAATGCAAATGCAGCAAATAAAATATAAATAATATTTCTAGATTACGAGACAAGTAACATAAACTTGGCTGGAAAAAAAAATCTGCACTAAGTAGTTTTAATGATATGAGGGAAATGAAGTAAGCAATTTCAGAAAAAAAGAAATCCTCTAAGAGCCTGTGCTGCCTTGGAGGGGCAGGAGGCTCTTCTTCAGTGAGAGAGAGAAATTGCATTTCTGTTGTTAAGTATTAATGAAACTGAACTATTTATGGCAAGAGAATTGCCAAAACAGTTAAGCTGCCAAAATGGCAAAAGTTTTCAAGAAAGACCTAGATCATTCCAAGTGGCAACACAATTAGCAGGGGAAAAGTTCAAAGAATGTACTAATTCATAGGCACAAATATATATTTACACACATATGCCTACTTACATACATACATATACAGCCATGAAGATAAACAGGGGGCTAGAGCACCTCTCCTATGAAGACATGCTGAGACAATTGGTGTTTAGAATGGAGAAGAGAAGACTCTGGGGAGACCTTATAGCAGCCCTTCAGTTCCTAGAGGGGGCACACAAGAGAGCTGGAGAGGGACTTTTACAAGGGCATTTATTGATAGGATAAGGGGAAATGGCTTCAAACTTAAAAGGGGTAGGTGTGGATTAGATATTGGGAGGAGATTCTTTGCTGTGGGGTTGGTGAGGACTGGCACAGTTTGTCTGGAGAGATTCTGGGTGCTCCATCCCTGGGCGTGTTCAGGGCTGAGCTATAAAGGATTTTGGGCAACCTGATCTAGTGGGAGGTGCCCCTGCCCACGGCAGGGAGGTTGGTGTTTCATGATCTTTAAGGACACTTCCAAACCAAAGCATTCTATGATTCCTTGATTCCGTGTCATGCCAGCTGTCATTTGTACAGAAGGAAAACAGGAATATATTTAGGTGGGGATTTTTTTAGATACATTTAGGTTAAAAGTGCTTGATTTCATCAAGATGAAATGTGTATCATCAGGGCAAGGGTGGCTCATTTAGCCTGGACAGCACAGGAAATTGCCACTGCTAGGATTTCTTAGTGAGAATTTGTGTGCCAGAAGTCAGTGGGAAGCCAGATTGGGATGCCAGACTTCTTGCTGCTCTTCTTGGCTCCACCCTGGAGACCCTCATGAAATATGTCTTGCCTGTTTTTTCTTATATAAAATAAGCACGTACTTTGAGTCTGTGTTATACCTTGGATTGTGTGGATTTCTCCATTAGGGTATTTCTTGTTCTAAAACTATTTCTTAGAGGAGCTACCATTGGGGTTTTGTGCTCTTCCTACATGAAGATTACATATGCTTTTGCTCTGAAGCTACAGTAAAATTGTACCTTAAGTAATTAATCCCAAACCCTGCCCCCCAAACACTAAAATGTCCTGTGGAGGGACAGTAAAGCCCTCAAAAGTTGCAGTTCAATCTGTGGCTCTGAAGAGATGCCTCCCTTTCCTCACCATTCAGGTTACTGAGGCTCATGAGAGTGTCTTGTGTTTGTTCCCTGTCCTCATTGAGTTGCCTTTCCCTTTGAATTATCCTACGGGACTCCTAAAAGCCTCCTTTGGCCTTTGGTATCTCAGGAGAAATTTAGGCAATTAGCTGCTGTCTCACTATGCTAAATGCTGATGTGAACCAGGTGTCATCCATGAAGAAAACAAAAACAGTGCTAAAAAGAAAAATGCTGAAGCCTGAAACTGATATAAAATGAATGAGAAAAGGCAGGACTGGACAAGGCTGTCCTTACTACCCCATCTGTGTTTTACTCCTCCACATGTTGCTTATGCAACATCTGACATTCCTTGCTGCCAACAACCAACTAACCCGTCATGCATAACTCACTGTCCAGCATCACATCTGTAACTTGTGCCACATGACAGTATGGAAAAATGAGGTGAAGCAAAAGGGAGTGTTACTGCAGCCTCATATCAAAACAATGTATCTTTGGAATCGAGTGCAGCAGAGTAGATGTGTTTCAAAAAGCCACAAAAGATAAGGGAAATTGGTTTTAGGTGTTAATCAAATACATGAAACACCGACTTTGCCATTCTGAATCTCAGGGTAAAATAGAATCAGATTTGAATATTTCCTTCAAAAATCTGTTGCCAGGAAAATGGGATCAAATTCAGTCCAGGACTTTGCTGAGGATGTGGATGCCAGAATTTCTGCTGGCTTAGATAGTTCTAGGGTCTGGCTTCTGGTTAGGATGCAGTAAAGGGAGCTGGTTTGCAGCCCTGGGAAATACAGTTGCCTTCTTTTGTCCCACTCAGAAGTACATTGAATCTTATATGGGGCGAAGAAATACTTCTTAGTTATTTTGGAGACATTTGGGCTGCATTTGTTCATGCTTCATTGGGCAGCTAGATTAGTTTTGGGGTTTTGCCTATGATAGCTGGTCTTTCACCATTAGTGTTTCAGACCAATATATTGGATTTTCATCATTCTGGCCCTCAACCTTTTATGTGTAAAATGAGTTTTCAGATAATGTGTCTCCTCACGTAAATCTGCAAGATACAATGAATGAAGGTAGAGGAAAAGGCAAGCTGGAGCAGGGGACGGGCTGTGAGAGATTAGTGACACAGGGATCCTTGGAGAGAAGGAAGAGAACAAAGAGGAGGGAAAGTGTGGGGCTCGCTGGCTGCAGGATACTTGAAGTACGTTTCTTGAGACTCAGTTTCCTGCAAATCTCAGGTTCTGATTTTTTTATTTAGGCATAACCTCTGAAGAAGTGTTATTTTCAGATAGCAAAAGTTCAGTCCACTTTGAAGACTAGGCACACTGCTGTGATAATGCAAGAGTTAATCAACAGTTGCATAAATCCTCAGCAACTGAAAGGAACAAACAGTCCAATAAATAGGAACTCTCTGTCTGTGCTGAGTCCTGAAATCATTATTTTGGCATAAAAAATGAGAGGGGACAGAAAATGGAATTGCCCATTCTCCAGGGTAAAATCATGCAAATCCTCACACATTACTTCATACAAAAATCTCTCTGATTAAATTCTTTGGCTTGTTCCAAATGCTGTTCATCCAGATAAAAGATGAATTCTTCTAAATTTCATGTCTTTCACATGGACCAGAAATGCCATTGGTACAATCAACATGATTTAACAGCCCTAATGGGCAGTATTGTGATTTTACCTTCTTCTTTTAGTGAAGATGGAGAATAATCACAAAATACTGGTCCATTTATATTTTCTAGGTCACACTGGAGGAGCCCAGTGGAGACCAATGCAAGTTCTGTCTCTCATGGTACTTTTTTCCTTTTCTTTTTTTTTTTTTTTTTAAGAGGCTAGATGAGCATTTCTCCTCTTCTCTGCTGTTAGAGAAAGGGTTTCTGCTTTTTCCAGAAAGGTCTCATGCAGACAAGGTACTCTGAAAAGATGCTCTTTATCAAGCAGGTAGCATTCTGTAATACCCCACATCTCAAACATAAGCAAATTCAGAGGATTTTGTTTATTAACAAGGTGTTGGCAGATTATGGGTGGAGGTAGGAAGTAACTTCTCCAGGGGCTGAAAGTTTCCTTCAGAGGGAGCAGCACAGCCAGGCCTTCGGAAAGCCTTCAGCTCGCGCCCTACTTTTGTTGACTCCTGTATATGGGAAATTCTGACTTTAATGATGAGGAGAGTGTTGCCTGAAACATGACAAAAGTTCATGACTGTAGCAGAGAAGACAAATTGCTTTGAAAATGTGGGTCAATCAATGCATGGCAGAGTTTTCTTTTGTGGGATTCTGAGCTGTGGGGCAGGCAGTCCTTCTGTCTCTGTTTTCATAACAATGAGCACATTGCCCTCACTCAGCCACTCAACTAAAGAGGAAAAGTTTTTGAAGAGTGCCCCTCTACTCTCTGCAGGAAAGCTGAGGTGTGCCTCTGTCAGTTCAGTCCCAGAGCCAGCCTTTGGGATCAGGCTATTCTCTCTTTAAAAAGGTGTATACCCCAATTCCCTCACAACTAAAGTTCCCTGATTAAAAAAAAATTAAATTATAAATTTCATACTGCAGTTGTTCTATGTGGATAAATTAAACTCTTTTTTGCTCACAGATTCTCAAAGTATTCCTAATTCATAAGGCAAAGATTCAGTGGTATTTCTTGGGGGATTATGCCTGCATTGCCTTGCTATTTCAGGTGTGCTGGCATGATGTACTCAAATTTCTCTTATCCCCTTATGACTAATCTATGATGAAGACACTGTTGTATTTGCAAGGAGAGAAGCAGCTCCATAGTGAAGAAAGCCTTGCCAAGTGAGGCAGGAGGGAAAACAATACCTCAACACTTCTTGTCTGTCATTCACCTGCCCTCCCACAATGCAAGCAATTCAATGAATTTGTATCATTCCTGTTAAAACTTTCCATCTTGAAGAGCTAAGTTCTTTCCCCTACTGAGATTTCTGTTTTATGGAAAGTTTGATGTCAAGGTCTAATTCTGTTTCTGCGTCAGGCTCAATCTTGTATCAAAAGCCACTTAAAGCTGCCAGATAACTTCAGATTCAACCACTGAAGATCTCCCTTGGACTCTAATGATGTTTTTCCCCACAGAATACCTCTATCAGCTCTAAAAATTTTGCTGAACAAATAGAGAAAAAAAATACATAAATAAAAGATACATAAAGTCTAGGCTCTATAATGAAGGACATAATAAAAGTCAAGCTAAGAGGTGAGAAAAACAGATGGTTAAAAGCAAGGAAGCAGTGGAGCTTCGACTCAGAAGCTAAGCTGATGTGGAAATATAAGCAGGATTAGCATTAGGCTTAATCATTATTAATGCAATAGTTAGTCTTCATTTTCCATCGCTGTCCGGACTTGTATTTAGTTAAATACTCTTGAGTAATAAAGTAACTCTTGAGTGCTGTTATCCTTGCTTTGTAGGGAGATTAAGCTTTTAAGCCTTTTTTGTACAAAAGCTGCTGCAATGGCTGAGGTTAGAAACCTTCAGCTGACACATCAACTTCTTCACCGTGGAATTATTCCCATTTTGCAGATGTTCTTGGATATCTGCAATCCTTCCTATCAGCAGCTTCTTTCATAGCAGGTGGACAGCTGTTGAGGTAGGTGAAGACACCAGAATGGTAACACAGACTTGAGCATGTACTTTTAGTCTGTGAAAGCCTTGTCCTCTGCTCTCCAGCTGATCCCCAGCCTTGCTTGCAGAGCCCAGCTGCATCTGCCAGCCAGCTTTTTCTCGCCTTTTCTCGCTCCACCTCGTGCATCACGAGAGGACTGAGTCAAACAGGTAAGGAATACAGGCATTGCTTACAGCAATAAAGAATACAGGCATTGCTCACAGCAAACAGATGAACTGAGCACTGCCCACATCATCCACAAGTGGCACACTGTGAAAGAGTCACTATCAAGGCCTCAAAATATATATCCCTTGGCAGCTCTCCTCGACCAGACAGGGCTGCTTAATGGCTTCTCTCAGTGCTTACACTAACACTTTTGGGTGGCAGGAGCAATGTGCCAGCTCAGCAGCTCCTTCTTGTCCCAAATTTTAGGACACCTCTAACCATTATGGAGATGTAGCTGGATATCCCAAACCTATCTTATATTTCCATTTTCGCAGCCCACAGCCAAGCAACATTAAAAACCCTTCACCTTCTAATAGGGGATGAAAATACAAAGTGGGATCCTCCTTATATATATATGTATATAGTGGCTCTTTTGAATACTGCTTGGCAGTCAGAAATGAAATTACTACCTTAGCTTCCACATCAAGGCCATAGTGTAGTTCTTCTCTCACAGTCAGATGCTTGTGTAGCAGCAGTTGCTGACCATGCTGCACATTGCGTGTTCCCCTGGGCTACCTAAGTAAATATATTTTGTGGCCTTAAAACACATTTTATGTCATTTTAGTGCTGCATATGAATGTCAGTCCTTGAATTCAAAGTTGGATTTTAAAGGGAATCAGGTTTTCTTTTGGCACCTGGAAACTATTTTGGGGAAATAATTATTGCCACTCCAAAAGGACTCTGAAGTTTTCCAGATTGGAAGCAGGGTAGTGGTGGAACCTTGGGCTGTGTTGCTATGGGAATTGCTACTGATTTGATGAATTTTCCTTACATAGAAACATTCATATTAGAAAAATCATAAAAGGAGTTTTTATATACATACAATAAGGACATTTGTGTTATGCTTTACCGTCTTGGGTTTTAAAAATGTTATTTTAGATTAAATTATTTCACCTTTCTTACTATCTAGTTCTTTTGTCAACATCTTTACTCTTGCACCCCACAATCTCTCTTTCTGCTGCATCTGATCTTTTGGACTTGCACTCAGATTCATATGCATCTTATCCTATCATCTGTGTGTTCCCTGTCTTTTAAAATTGAAAGTCAGTAGCTGCTAATTGGTTTGTTCAAGTACTCCCTGCTAAAATTTTCAAATACCAGCTTGTATGACCTTCTACCTCTTGGTCCTCGTATTCGGAGGAGCTCTCTCATGTGCACTGAAGCAATGCTGAGTCAGGCTCCTGAGGCAACCCATCTTTATAGGAGGGCCTACAAAACTTCTGTGAACTCTAAATCAGGATCATGGCTCCTCTGCCAGGAGTATTTACTCATAAATGGTTTTCCCTGTATCTGGCTGCTTTCCATCTCTTTCACTTCCAACTATATGTAGAGTCCTTAACACAGTGGGATTTTAGTTCATGGCTAGAGGAGATATGTGTCTGTGTGCTGCACTGCTATGAGCAGCAAATGACACTTGTTATCCAGACATCTTGTAAGCAAACTAAAAATTTCTTAGGCTAAGGTCTGTCTTCTGTGCAGCACTTAAAAGTTGCATCACTTGCTTTTGAAAGATTATCAGAAACCTCAGGTAATTTGTCTTTCAGTAATATTGATGCAGTAGTTTAAATCATCAATATCTCTATTAATTTACTTGAAAAAGTCAGGTTTCTGCTCTGATTACTTTTTTCCTTCACTTTTGGGTCTTTTCTTTCTGCCTCCTGCATCCCATTCATGCTTTCTGAGCACCTCCTCTGTAAAGTTACAGTGGGAGGGAGAGCCCAGAATAGCAGTTACTTGTTTTCCCAGTGTTCCTGCAGTTGTCATTCTGCATTAGAACTTTACTTTGATGAATGCACTGGCTTTTTTTTCTTTGTGGGGGGATGTTTTTTGTTTTTTTTTTAATCCAAGCTGAAGTCATCTGTTGTGTGTATGGGACAGTGTGTATTGGACAGGAACAAAACAGGTAGGAAACAAGGGGTGTAAATCTGGTTCTTTGCTTCTGACCTCAAGAGGAGTGGGGAAGCTCTACTGGGGCATCTCTCCTTCCTAAATGCCCACTAGCCCTCAGCAACCTCACAGTTCAGCAGTGATAATTCACTCTGGCAGCTTCTCTCACTGGCGGACGCAGATCACTGCTCTTGAGGTGGCTGCCAGCATCTGCAGCTGCCAATGGCAGTGGTTCCACAGGCAGCTTGTTAGATTTGGCACATACCTGCAGCATCAACAAAATCACAATTGGTCCCATTGCATTCTCATAGGTATCCTGAACTCAGATTTCTGTTTTTCTGCTGGGATGTGGCAAGCTTTTCTACTTCAAGCAAGGTGTTTCTATCATTGTACTTAATTTTTCTTTATATAACACCACATCCAAAGATCAGCCCAGTCCTTCAAGGTGCTGGTAAGCACACCCAACACAGCTATGTACACCTCTGAGGAAGTGCAAAAGTTCAATTGCTTCCTGAGCAGGGCTCAAGCTCAACACTGGCTGACCAGACTCTCAAAGCCTGTGGTGCTAAAACTTGAAGTGAATAAGGCCTATTTTTGTCTTTGTCTTGCAAATTTGTTCAAGAGCAATGATTTATGGCAGGTCAGCTGGAATGTGAACCCAATTGGCAGTGAAATTGAGGTACAGGTAGCTTTATTGAAGAAAATCAGTTTGCCTTCCTGTCAGTATAGCTAGATTGGCTTAGGTTGTGGACAATAGCCCTAGGTCTTTTTGGCCCAGGAAATGGCTTTGTTTTGGCATTTGCTTCTGTGCTTTCTGTCTGAACAATAAAAAATGGGCTCCTAAGCATTGGGATGATGGCACTACTTTTGAACAAGGGAGGTTAAAAAAGGTTTTATAAATAATCACACTTACTTTCTCTCCTCCCCTGCTGTCACAATTCCTGATCAGCTTTGGCTGGGAGGTAGCAGACCAGCCAGAGGTGAAACAGGGTCACTTTGAGATTCAGCTTCTCATGGCAGGATGCCACATTTCACAAGCTTGGAATTCAGTGCATGGAGGGAAGTCCACACCTTTTTTGGGACATTTGGAGCACAGGGCCATTGCTATGCTAATTTTAGACAAAAAATTTTGCCGCAGCAAAGAGGATTTTCAGCACTCGGTCCTAGAACAGGCACACGTTCTGTTCCCAGACTGTTGGATGGTGACTGTACCTGTGCAGTGTTACCAACGTGCTTGGCATCCATCAATATGGACACAGTGTTGAAGAGAGTGGTACTTTCTGGGTTTTGTGCTTCCTAGGTTGAAAAAAGTGTGAGCTGCTCTCCATGGCTGGGAAATACACAAAATGCAGCCAGTCCACCTGGAGTTTGTATTTGGAGAGCTTTGGAGTGTGCTTTATTTATTTGTGCGTAAATGGCAGAATGCCCGTGTTCCACTGAAAATCTTTGGAAATCACTTATTGTGTGGTCCCTCCAGACACTGGTCAAGGTAGATCCAGTTTAGGGAAATATTGTGTCAACTTCCCATAGCAGATAAGAAACTGCTTTCTGTTATTTGCTTTCTTCAGACATTAAGTTCCCAAGGCAATCTGAGTGAGGAGAGCTTGGTCCTGGTTAGCTCTCCTGGAGCTGCTAAAGCTCCTCTGTGTGTGACAGTGCAGCAGTGTGTGTGTGGGAGGAATGAGAACAGGGGATAGCAGAACAAGCCTTCTGTCCTTGCTTTGATTCAAAGTTAGGAGCTACTTCCCCAAACTAATAATGCACAGCCACCACACAGCACAGATCTCACAGTCCAGACATTTCTCACAGCATTTCCACTGCAGTTTAACGTGTGCAGGTCAGGGAGGCCTGCAGCATTTGCACAGCCTATTCCTCCAGCACCAAGTGTGTCTTTCTGCTGTGAGCTGGACCTTCCCATCTCTGCATCAGGGCAATGCTCTAAGGGGCTGTGGCCGTGCTGCAGCATGGGACCTGTGTGCTGCACCTTTCCTTTATTCCTCTGAGGAAGAATTCTGCCTTTCCCAGAGCTCTTTCCTGGCTGTCCAAACACAGAATGGGTAGGATATCCATTGCCTCGCAAAGGGCAACTGAGCCCTGCACACACACCTTCTTTTCGTGGCTGTTACTGTTGTTATCATGTCCTGTGTTTGTTGATTCCATCCAGATTCATCTTGTTCCTGACACAAAAATGGCTCTGTGGGAAAAAAAAAGGTAAGGACATAACTAGTAAGACTTAACATCAGGTTTTTAGAGGCGTTTTTGGACTAAAGTTGCAAATAAGATAATTATAGAATGCAATTTCTATTTGTATTTAATGATTTTTCTTTTTTTCTGTTTTCTATACCTGCCACCTGCATTCTTCTGACATGTCCTAGCTGCAAAACTGGGGCTCCAGATATTTCCTAGGGCTTCCAGATGGCTCCCTAAGTTCTATATGACTCTACCTACCCCCTTCTGACATTTCTTTCTTGTTAAAAATTTAGTACAAATGGAAATATTCCAGATGGCTTTAGCTGGAGCCAAGTGCCTTCAGTACTTCAGAGCTCCATAGACAGCCCATTAACTAATTGTCCCTTCTCAGTCTGCTCATGTTAAATTCCTTGGATTTCTTTTAGGGCTACAAAAACATTCTTCTGTGATACACAATATCAGTAAGTTATACTTTGTTCAGTGACACCCATATCTCCAGTTTCTTTTAAAAACTACATATAGCACATTTAATAATAGCATGGATAGCAGACCCAGCAAGACATCTGCTTTGCACAAACATGCCTGGCACTTTCTTCCTCTTTGCCTCTGAAATCTCATGGTTCTTGTGTAGCATAGTATACCTTGTGCTTTTATAAGAATTTTAGATAATGCTCATGTAAACCAAGGTATATTTCCAAGATTTCCATCCTGGCTTGTCATAATCATTAATGACGAGAAAAAAAAATATGGAGATTTGAATTTAGAATTATTTACATTGAGGGCTGCTTAAGATTTTTAGAGCTTAATTCTCTTCACTTCTGCTATTAATTGTAGTAATGTTTCCTGTCTCTTTTCATGTGCTTTTCCATAGAATTTTTAAGTGTGAACATAAGGGAATGTCACTCAACAGTCTTCAAAAGTCTAAAATTAACATCTTCCTAGGAAAAAAGAAGTTAATTCCTAACTAAGGGAAGCACCTGAATGCTTCACAAATCCTTTTTTCCAGACTGCTACCTAAGGAGTGCCAGTGGCTTGCCTCATTAGACTTCAGAGCATGACACAGGATATAGGAGATAAAAACATCAGCAAGACAAGTTTTTCTAATGGCATGTTTTTCGTGTTTAAAAAGTTACTTTCTACTCTACAGAAGATTTAATCAGGAGAAAGTACCAAGTTTCATGCAATAGAAAATAGCATTCAACTTGTTTGTTATAGGAATAATACCTCTTTCTAGTCTGTTCTGGGCTGTCCAACAAAACAAGACAGAATTAAGAGCAAACTCTTCTAGTTTTGGACCTGAAAGGGCAGCAATCATGGCTGAAATGTCAGAGAAGACAGAAATCAAGGTCTCCAGCAATATTTCAGGTGAAGTTGACATGTTTAGCCTACACAGAAAGAAAACTGCTTTGCATTATTTGAATGCATGCTATTAGAGGTAAAACATTCACCAGCCGCTTTGTTTAAAGATGCTATTAGCATTTTGATAATTAGATGTATTATTCCACAAAGCTGATCGTGCCACTTTACATTCCTAGAGAAAAATACTGGGATGGACGTGAAAAGTTATACACTGGCTGGCAAAAGAGAATCAGCATGGGATGAAGCCAAAGGTGAGAAAAAAATGAAGCTGATGAAAGAGTCGGGAAAATCATGTCCACTACTTCATGCTGACTTCCAGATTACTATAATCTGTGATTGCTGAGTCTTCCTATCCCCAGTGAACAGATTTCTATATCAGTATACCCTATCCTTACTAGAACTAGTTTTGTAAGTAAGAAGTTAATGAAGCTGGCTGTTACTTTGTTCCCTCTCTGTGAATCTCAAGTGGCAGATCACTGTCTGGTGGATTTCCAGTCCAGGTGGTGACCTTCCTCAGCATCTATACAATTTCACTTGGGAGAGTTTCTGTTTTTAATTTGCTGTTTCTGCAGTTCGTGTCATTATACTGACACAGTAATATACAACCAATACCAAAAACCAGTGTTAAAAATTGTATTAAGCTGGCAAAGTACGCTACTTAAGAGTTAAGAAATGTTGAGAAATTTAGAAGCACAGTTAAGCTGTGTTACAGCTTGCACCACATTACAAATGTATGGCTGTAGTGGAACTTAAGTAGTGAGTTCCAGCATAAGATCTAATTTGCCCAAAAAAATTTCGGTAAAGGCTTGCAAAGCTGTCAGGCACCCAAATTCTCTGACTGACCTCTGGTTTTGGACGGGTAAACCTTTCCTCAAACTTGTTGCCACAGCACCTTTTATCATAGCAGGACTTTTATAATAAAAGTGGGAGAAAGTTTGTTTAATGAATAAAGGGAATCTACAGTATTAATTAAAGTGAGAGCATCTACCAGCACAACTCTGTAAAGCTCTGTGTAAAAGCCTTGCAAGTGAACTAGAAGTCAGACTGAACTGTGCCTCTGGTAATGGGAGCAGAGAGAAAAACAACTCTTGACCTGGTTTTCTCTCCCTCTTGAGTTACCTTAGAGCTGTGCAGCAGCCAGGTAGACTGTGAATGTCTGCAGACCAGATGGGAAAGGAGTACCTGTTTTGAACCAAATGTTCTCAAAGCTTGACAACACTCTTTGCCAGAAATTTTGCTTTTCTTATACAGGAACCAGGTGTGGCTTATGATACAGTGATAAAATCTTTGATTAGACAAAATGTGACGAAAGTTCTGCACATGCTAGAATAGAGCTAAATATCTCTGCCTGTGACACAGCCTAGTTTGCTGCCTAGGAGATAGGGAAAAGAGGAAAGACTGTCACGGAAGGCAACAGATGTTTTTCTTATCTATAAATCCTTTAGATGGCCTCATTACAGCGGTGTCTTAGTATATTGTTCTTCTTCCTGAGGACTCTCAGGATGTAAGGAAGTGATATTTTACCCATTTTTAAGGAAAATTTAGGTGGAGGGTATAAACAACATCTGTGGCATTGTAGAGGGCTGACCCCAGCTGCTCAGTTTCTGTTAATCTAGCTATGGACCTTCCCTCAGTTCTGTTTTTGCTTCTTTCATTTGCAGCTCCATGCATAATTTTAAGCATCTACAGGGAAGTTGTCTTCTTTCATATGTGCAACTAAATGTACCTAAAATACAAGATTCTTCTGTAAAAACAATCAAAGAGCAAAAAAATAGAAAAATCAAGTATATTTCTCTGTTCTCATTGAGGAAATCTAGTTACGTAAATGCAAATTCTTCTTCTCCAGACCTAGTATTATTCAAGCAACAACGATAGATTGTGATTGCTGTACTGAAATGTGCTGTGTTTCTATTCACACCTAACCAAATTTTATAACTCATCTTCCAATTTCTCCACTAAGCACAAACTATTAAATTCTTTATGGACTTTTCTGTGCTTTCATTGCTACAGTGCTCCACCATCAATTAAGAAGATCAGTCCAGATTCCCAGGTTTGAGAGCCTGATCATGAGTAACCTGTGGTTGATATAGGCTTCAACTCCTTCCTCCTACTTCCATGTGATACTTTTGTGGTCTCAAGCCAGCAAGCAAGCAGTATATGAGGAATATGATCCCTGATTGTGAGTGAAATTTTTAGTCTACCTTGTATAGAGGACATTTGACTTACTCAGAAAGATGCAGTCTTGGAACAAGGAATTTAGGAAGAGTGTTGTTGTTTGAATTCCATAATAAAACTCTGAAACCTCTTGGGTTGGTTTCCCTCCAACTTTTCAGTGCCCAAATGTCTTAGGGAGGTTATAACACTAGAGGATGAGGGTTGCTGAGGGTTTTACTCCTGTACATGCCTCAGCTATGATGAAGAGCACATTGTTACCTGGCTTATTCCTGAGCTGGCTTTGAACTGAGAAATCAGTTTGTGGCAGTTTACTAAATTCTCTCAATAATTTTTAATTGGTAGACTCTCCTTGTCAACAGCATGTGTGAGGCGTTACCTCAAAACCATGTACCTGTCTGGAAAATTGAAGCCTGGAATTCCTTGTCAGTCCAAGTGGTAAGAACTTAAATGCTACCATTTTTCAGATCTATTGTATACAGAACAGTGGACTTGGCGTCCCTGGGATACTAGATGTGTTAGGAATGTCTCTGAGGTTATGGATTAACTTTAAATATTTCCAAACTCTGGTGCCATCTGTGCAGTCACCTCCATTGTGAGCTGCTGTGTCTTGCTCCCTTGAGCGTATCAGCAAATAAGGTCAGATGACAGCAAGTCTCCAAATACTTATGTATTCCCCCACTCCCAAAAAACTGACAAAAAGCAGAAGCAGAAAGATAATCAGCCTGAAACCCTGACTGTGTTTTGAGAAAAATGTTTGAGTTCTGTCTTGGCCAGCTCTCATTTAATTAGAGGGAGGATGCTGCTCCTGTTGTCTTTGGATGCCTTTTATAGCTAAGGTTGGGGTGAAGGAAGGTTAAAGCTGCTGTAGTGTAAATAGTGTAACAGGGTTTCATCTTGACTTGGAATCTTAAAAAAAAATATTATTAAATGGCCATCCTTATATGATAAGAATCTGTTCAAACAGCACTATTTGTTGAAACAATTTTTGTCTATTTTTCACTGGGTGTGCTTTATGAAGTTAAAATTTCAGAAATATTTAATATGAAACATATAAACAGCAAGGGATTGAGCTATTGTCTCTGGTATAGTCCCAGGTTTTATTTGTTTATACATTATCATTAGAAAGAATGCAAAAATAAGTTCCATCCTTAGGAAAACATCCAATTATAATTCTAGCCATAAATATTCAAAATATCACTTTATATTAAATATTTAGTGTCTGCAGTGTAGCCACTGGAAGGGTTTCAACACAGTTTTTATAAGTCTCACTTCATGATAAGTTTAAGTGTGTAACTGGTGGTAACTTGGACTGAGACCAAGCTACAACACCCAGAGACACTGAATTTCACATCTAGTACTTTTGGGGCTGGCCATGAGATGCTCCAGTGCACGACCTTCCTTGACAATCAAAGTTTACAGGGCAGCAAATCCTGGATTTCCTTGTTCTGATCCAATTCTGTTTTTTGTCATTTAACTACAAGTCAAAGTTAAGAGAGAGAGTGTGTGTCAAGATGGCAAAGGCTTGATGGCATGTTTCTCTCTTAGCTAAATTAATATTGAACAGCATAAAACTCATTGAATGAGTCAGCCAATGAGTCAGCAAATCAGTTAGTGGTGAAAGTGGAAGCCTATGACTGATAGACATAATTTGAAATGGAAAATCCAAAATCTGTTTTCCTTATGAAACTTCAGACATCTCAGGAAAACAACTTCACATGATTGCCCATGCTAGAAAGAAACCTTCTCTTTTATCACATAAATGTTTGCCTTAGTGAACTGAACAAGGAAATTATATCCACAGAGAGCTTATCAACTACTAGAAGTTTACACATTCTTCATTTCATTGTTTTGTTTTTGGGTTTTTTTATGAGATGAAAATATCTATGACTGAATGAAATAATTACACTGACACCAGCTAACACAATTCATAATGCTTGGCTTCTACTCAGTATGAAATCCCAATAGGAACAGAGAAGAACTATCACCATTTGTCTTTAAAATTTACCATTAGCAATGTTCAGTTAAGTAGTGTCAAATGCATCTTATTAAAGTCTAATTTTATACATTGACAAAACCAGGGTAGAGCTGCTAAGTATTGAAAACAATAACAATTTAAGATCAGCATTTCAGAAGCTATTTTTGAACAGAGGAGCTCCTGTTCTAGGCTGTGTCTTATGCTGTTTGGACTTCTGCAGTTTAAAACTGCAACATAACACACAATGAAAATTTTTTTTGAGGGAAAAACAGAGTTCAGAAGTCCTTGCCTATGTTAGGACAAAATATTCCATAATTAATCATTGTCTAAATTAAAAACCTCATAAATAAAAATAGTTTAGCTAGGGAATGTATCTTTTCAGGTAAGTATCAAGTAGAGAAAATATCTCTATTTCTGTTTTTCTTGTCATGAGAAAAGATCTTTTTTTATACCAAAATTTTGACAAGTGTTTTGTGGTATTTGTCAAAGAAATATACTTCTAAATGAGGATAAATATCACCAAAGATTTAAAGAAAACCAACTCTCTTGAATATCCAGGGAAGCTTGCATTACTGTCCCGCTCTTTTCTGAAGAGATTTTCTTGGATTGTGAGTGTTTTGATTCTTTTGCTGGAACCTCAGGTGTGTGGCATCAGCAATGCCCTGCTTTGTCATCTGTGGTAATGCTCTCTTTCAGATTCTTCATAAGTAGCAGATTCTCACACACATCATTGGTGCAGCTGGAGCTTTCAGGGGGGGAATTGATGCACCTATGGGACTGTTGGAGAAGTTGTACTGGACCACTTGAATAGCATTGAATAAGTTTTAATTTTCACCCTCCTTGGAGAAAGTGGGAGAAGTCTTCCCAGTAGAACTGGTTATGAGATAAAAATGCATCTGGGTTGTGGAGCTGAGGGGTACATTTGCCTAGATCTCTATGACAACTAATTTGGGAGCTGTTCTTATGGTGAGGGTGACTGAATACTGGAGCAGATTGCACAGGGCAGTTGCAGATTCTTCATTCTTGGAAATAACAGCCTGCTGTAGCTGAACAGCTGAACAGCCTGCTGTAGCTGGCCCTGCCCTGACCATGGTGGGCAGCCTGGACGCTCCAAAGAGGTCCTGACCAGTCTCAGCTGCTCTGTGTTCCTGAGCAGTACTAACAGCCCTGGGGAGCAGCTGTTCCTGCACTAGCTCCAAGAACATCCAGTGCTTCCTCCACTCAGCAGGGCAGTAGCTCATCTAAGACCTTGCTGTCTTCTACTCACTGCATAAAAAGAATGTCCCAACAGACATATTAAAATTAAATAGCAGGCTTCAATCCCTGCTAAAGTTTCATGCTTGTTATTTTAAAAGAAATTTAATTCACAGGATTTTTTTTGGTGTTCTCAGGGTATCATTGTCAGGACCTAGTCATGACAGGCAGTGTTCAAACACAAAACCAAAAGGACCGTGTGTCCCTCAAAAAATGCATCTCAGGCATAAAAGAGAGAAATGAAGGCAAAATGCACAGATAACACAGGTAGATATAGTTAGCAGCATTAGGAATATAACCATTATCAAATTTTTGTAGGCATTGTGGAAATTTGGAGAACATTTCCCGAGCATGTGGGAAAGAGAACAATGTGAAGACAGCACAGTAGTTCCTGTCTGATAATGTAAAAAATGAGTGTTAGTGGCCAGGAGATAATCCAGTAATTTAATTTCACAGAAGTGAATAATTGGATGAGTATGAGAAAAAGGTCAGCACAAGAATAAGGCAAATACCAAGGCAATGAAGCAAACAATGTTGGATAGGAAATTAATAGAAAATTGATATGAAATATAGGTTCATGTCAAAGGGAAGGAAGTCCATAATTGTAGAGGGAAATGGCTGAGAAGGCGTGACAATGTCCAGAAGTGAGAGATTGAGACAGCTGTGAAAAGAAAGAAGAGATGCAGAAAATAATTTTCTTTCTAAGTTTAAAAACTGATGTGGTAGTCATACTTCCAGAAGTATCCTTGCAGCATCTGGAAATCACTGTCCCAGCTTGCCAGATCTGAGGGCAGAGTCACATCTCTGTGATCTTTGCAGAGCTCCTGTGTCAGGAAACGTAGAGATGGCTGAGTCAGGAGTTGGTCTCCGCAGGCCTGTGTCATCTGGCTATGGATATTTGTCTTTTCAGGCCAAAATAAAGCAAAAAAAATTACTAGCTAAGTGTCATAGGCTTAACTTATGTCCTCATTCATATTGCTAAACATTGGCTACAAAATATACTACACTCATACCACTCAGCCAGTAGATGGACAAGATATCATGCATGTAGAAAGGATACTTGAGATGAATTTTCTTTAAGAAAAGCACTAGTTTATTCAATTTTAATAGGTGGGCTATTAGGAAAGAACCAAGGAAGTAAACTATACATGTATGTAAAATATGTTCCATGACAAAGGTCATTGTTGGCAATATTTGTAGTAATATTATGTATTAATACTGTGGTGCTACCTAAAATAAAAGAGGTCCTGAGAGATTAGTGCTGATGGTAGGATAAATAAGGTCACTGTCTGAGCTAAATTGTTTGGCTGCCCTTTTCTGTACTTATCACAGAATTTGCTGCCTGTGTCATGCTCCCACTGTACAGCTGAACTCTCTGCATTTGCCTGAGGGCACACAAGGAATGGGGCAACTGGGAGAGGCATGACTCCTCTCTGCTTCCCTCATCCAGGGCTTTGATGCAGAGTCCATACATTGCTTCAGTCACAACAGTGGGTCCCAGAATCCAGCTTTAGAGGCACCTGAAATGTTATCCCATTAATCACAGGGCCATCTCCTCACTGTATTGATTTTTTCCAGTAAGAGATGTGGTACTTGCTGGCTCCTTCACAGGGTGAGCTTTGTTCAGTTTTGTAGCAATTAGATCTCAGCACCGTCCTTGTTTTGCAGGACATTGTGTCATCCAGTGCTCCCCCGGCAGCATGTGTGGCGGCAATGCTGTGGGTTTACGTTTTTACAGCATCTGTGATGAATTTCCATAAAAGTGTAGACATTGGGTGAAGCTGTTTCAGTCCCTTTGGGGGACTTAGGGTCAGCACAGGCACTGGGGACTGCCTGCAGAAGTCTCTGGTCGCTATGGCAACATGAAGTCCCTCACCTCAGAGAGCTAGTTTATGGTGTCCTTACTCATCCATCTTGGAGCACTTGGAAGGGTCAGAGGTGTGCCTCAGGTGTGCGAGGTGCCTGTCCTGACACCCGTGTGCAGGTGCTCACTGCCTGGGGACCTGGCATGTGGCGCCCTGTCCCCAAGGGCCCTTCCTGAGGAGCCCTGGTGCAGGGATGTCAGGCCCACAGCGCCGCTTCAGTGTCCCGGGTGGGGACATGGGGACACCTCCACTGCCCTCCTCTACAAGGGCTCCTGACTGCAGCCCCAGTTTTGGTGGGCAGGGCTGCATGGAGCCCTGGTTTCCACCCACCCTTGGGCTGCAGAGCCCAGGCTTAGCAGAGCCTGCAGCACTGCCCCTTTGCACCCTGGAAACATCACTGCTCTGTTCTTCTGCTGGAATGTTAGCTATTGGTCTCTAGAGGAAACTCACTGCTTTGATTAAAAAAAAAAAAAAAAAAAAGTGTTTAAGACTTTTCTATGCAACTTTTTAAAAATCCCCCAAAACTAAACAAAAGCAAAACTAGCAAGAACTAATTAAAATAGTTGGAAATTGTTAGCCCCAGAATAACACTGGGGAAGATGGATAGGTTTACTGAAACCAGAGTCAGCACCATGCTCTCCAGGCCTGTGAAATCTAATGAGACTTTTTTTTCACCTCCAACGCTTAGAGATAAAGATGAAGAAACAGTGGAATATGCAGACTTCTCTTCATTTAAGCTTAATTAGAACATCTCCCATTCTTGTTTTTATCTGTTTCCTGCTTTGTTATGTTTTCAAGGTCCTCCAAGAATACCTTCATCTCTGCGCAGGCATTAGTGTTCTTTTATGAACAGTCCTGCACACCTTTATAAAATCCTTTAAAGATGTCAATTTAAGAACTCTTTATCTTAAATGACTAAGGTGTTGTAGCTGACAAAGTCTTAGTGAGGCAATGAGAACTGAATATTTTAGATTCTTACTAGGGTCTGGAATGCAATAGATTTCTACCCAACACCATTAATTCTCCATGATAATGCTTTTGATTTTTCTAACACCCTATATGCTAGTAAACTCAGGCCCATGCTCTTACAAAGAGGTACTTGCACAGAAATGAGTTTGAAATTCCAGGTAATAATTTTCTATGGTGTCCTTTGCCTTATCAGTTATGAAACACTTTAAGGGCCATCTCAAGAATGACATCTGAAATCAACTGTAAACTACTTCAGTTGCTAGATTCCTATCTCCACACACACTTTTACTCCCACTGCCCCTCATCCAATTAATTCAATATTTTTACTTGCATGTGGTTTATACTCCTTTGCCTTTACTATATCCCATTTTCTCTTATGGCACAGGGAAAAGAAAAGAGAGAGGTAAGATTTATGAGTTAACCCACAAAGTGAACTCAGAAACAATCCCGTCACTGCTCGAGAGTACAGCAGAGAAGAGTACAGAGCAGGACAGCAAAGTAGAGAAGCAAAGAATGGAACAGAATAACAAACCTCAGGAGGCCCAGAAGGATGTTTTCTCTCCAGTATCTGGTGAACTGCATCCGACAGTGAGGAGAAATTTATGCCAGAGGATTAGAGATGACCAGCTTAATTCAGTCTCCAGTATACTCTCATAGAAAGCTAGGTGTCCAGAAGATATTAAACTCCTACAGTTTTTATAGAAACCTGATCATTGGATTGTGAAGAATGGTCCCCATTGTTGTCTGATTTAAGGTAAGGCTGCTGAGTGACCTCAACACTCACCTCCACCTTTGGCCTCCTGGCTGGCAGTCAAGGCATGTACTTTCAAGCCAGTCCCTTTCCATTCTGCCCCTTGCCCCTTTAGAAATTATGTGACTTGCAAAGAAAACAGAAAATGCACTAGGGAATATGAGAATAAATATAAGAAGGTAGCCCATGTGGGAGAAACTGGAGGTAAAAGGGGATGGAGGTGGGATAAAGGACAGAAACCAGGACAGAGACTAAGAGTTCAATGGGGTTCTATAGAGAAACCAGAACTCTGAGTCAGCTTCTAAACTTCTGCTAATTATTTGTTGAGTATGTTTTTCCAAGTATTTAAAATCAAGGTTCTTTTGTTGGTTGGTTTTGTACAGCTCTGTTCAACAAAATTTATCTTACCCTTTTTAATACCCCAGTCAGGTCTGGAAGAACTGTAAAACAGTAACAGGATGACACACAAAGTAGCCTTTTACTGCCAAGATGGAAATTTCAAAAGAAAATAATGCCTGTACTGAATTCTGCTCTCTTACAGTTATTTTCTTGTATTTAGTACTTATGGCAAAAAATAAACTGCAATTTTATGGGATCTGTGAATTTGGTTGCTGAGCATATCTGAAAGTCCGAGCATATATTTACTACTTTTAGATATTTAAAAGTATTCAGCCCAAGGACTCCATGTTTAGAAATATTGGCCAATATACACATGGTCACATAGGGATGGAAAGAATGTTTTCTATCAAATATTTAATCTCTGAAAAAAAAAAACCAATAATGCCAAAAAGATTTCTATATAATCCAAATTCAGTTTGTTCTTGAAAAGCTGTCTTGAAGGAGAGGATGAGACACGGTTCACACTCATAACTCAGGCTTAAATAACCACTCTGATTGAAAGGTCTTATGTTAATGTACTTACAAAGTCTTTCACTTATAGTACTTTTCAGCTGATGATGTGCTTATAACAAAGCAAACGGGTAAAGAGCATGGAGAAGTTGGTTTGGGGGAGTTTGAATTGTACATTTCCCATGGGTGTCTGTCTGTGATAAAGGCAATGAACCACATTTACAGCTCTCAAACTAAGTCATTCTGTAAGGAGAAAAAGCAGGCAAATGAGAGCTCTATCAATTGGTGCTGACAGCACCAAAAGTTTTGATGGTTTGCCCACTGCCAGAGGAATGGCCTAAACCTTTTCTTCTAGAGTTTGGTGATAGAAAGCTTGCTGCCACAGTCAGCCCCAATCTAAGATATTTTTGGTTGCATGCATCTCTTTCAAGTTTTCTCTATGCATCAGAAAAGTAGTCAGAGAGAACAAATTCATTCAAGAGGAGTAAATACAATTTAGAGAATTTATACTCCTCTTTCCCTCTCTCCGTGGTAAATGGCCTTTATGACCTTATGTTTCAGACCATTAACATTGAAAGATTTTAAACAGTGTAATCACCCAGAAGGTTAACTAAGTCTGCTTCATCCTATGCTTTTTCTAGTCATAATGTTAATTTGTGGGGTTTTTTTTTCTTTCAGGCTTTAGCATGAGTAAGCTGAAATAATCAGATAAAGAACAGATTTTCCATACCTTCCAATTTGTTTTAAGGACTTGATTTCCTTAATTGCAGTTATTAGTTTTTCTGCCAGATGCTGTGGCAAATCCGAATATGCAAAAAAATGACAGTGTAATAGATGTAAAGACCTGCAAGATAATTGTGTCATTGGTGCTGTGAGATGCTCTCTCCCTTTCCCTCTCAAAAGTGTTCAGCAAACCTTTTCCAATCAGTATCTCAGCCCTCACAACAAAACTATTATTCTGATACCTAGGCACAAGTTAAAGGGTTCAACTTTCTTTTTCTCTTTTTTATATTATGTCTTTCACTGATATTAGTTAAATACCTGTCCGTCTTGGAGTGACTCTTCGAAATGCCCAACTTGTGGTGACAGGAAGGAGCAAACAGAACAAAGCCATACCATGTAGTCCCAAGGACAGAAACCTGTTCTTTACTTGTAAAATAAAGGTACAGAAAGGAAACCTCTAAGCCAATTCTACATAACTGAATGTATTAAGAAAATAAGAAGACAAGTAGTGCAGAGAAAGGGCCACAGCTAACCAGGTCACACCAATTGTCCTTCCTTGGAGGTGTGAACTTGCAGAGAAAAAGTGGATCACTGTTGCAAAAATCTCTTCTGAACTATTGAATACAAATTACAATAAAATAGCCGTTGAAATATTTACAAATTACAAAGCTTGGAAGTTAGATTTAAGACCTCAAAAATATTAGTTCAAACAAGATATTTGTGGTTCATTGTCAGGTAATTTTGTCAGTGAGAATGGAAAAAAAATTATTTTTAAAAACGATGAATTAAAAATCTTGCAGCTACAAAACACCCACCTTAATGAATATTATAGACCCTTCTTGAAAGACAGATGTTTTATTTCTAATTAACAAAGAAAAAAAAATTGGAGTTGCTCCTGCTTAAAATCACAATTTAGCTTGTTTTCTAATTGATGCCTGCAGTTAAATCAGAATATGTCCATTCTGTAGCATCTTTATTTCTAAGGGAAAAGATACTTTATTAGTATTAGGCATTCAAATTAACAATTAAATTTATTTATCAGTGTGCCTGGTTACTGTGTACTGTCTGTTAAAAAACCTAGGTAATAAGATCAGAAGAATTTGATAAAGTACTGGTTATTAAACATGCAATGACATAATATAAGACCAAGTGTGACAGTATTTGAAAAATCCAGGGCAAAAGGATTTATGTGAGCAGTTTAATATAAATGTAACCTCAAGATAAATACTAAATGAAATGCACAGATCAAATTTCCTAGGCAGAAAATGTATTCTTTCATTTTGAAATAGCAGGATTCAGTGTATAGCACCTCTACCTTCCCTTCCAACTAATCTATGGCTCTCACCTCACTGGTTTGGTGAGATAAATAGGCACATGTTCTTTTTCAAACAGTTGAGCAGTTTCTGTTTTGAGGGACTATTCTCCCAAGAGGGTTCAGCAGAAACTGAGTTTTGTACTGATCCAGTTCTTCAGGGCTTGCTGCCCTGCCCATTGGAGTCACTGGAGATCTAAGCCCATGTCTTTTCATTTAGTTTTTTTTCCCCTAGGAACTTGAAAAAAGGTTTAGGTAGCCTTTTGGCCCACAGATTCAAACTCATAGTGTAAGAAATGCAAGTGCAACAGCAGTTCCCTCTGGGGAGTAGCTCATCTCCATGATTTTTCCCATTCCTGCCCTGAGATTTTCAGGTGTGGGTTGTTCCCACACAAAAGCTAGCTGAGTGCAAAACCAGGCTAGTGGTAGTCTGTAACTTTGTCTCCCGGAAGATCTGGTGCTGAAGCAGTGCTCACAACCCCTGGAAAAAAGACAAAAAATATTCTTTTATTTTTCTAGTGTGGAAGTAGTAATCTCCTTTTATCTGCAAGCGTACAACAGAGAAAGAGTAGATCTCCTAGCAACCAGAGAGAAACAAATCCACACGCATTGCCCTGACAGGAAGCTGTCTCTGGGCTCCACCAGAAGATGTATGTAGCTGCTGGGTACAAGAGGAGCAGGTTATGTTGAAGAGTACTTCTAATCTGAATTTTTTATTGAATTTTGCTCAGCTGGTTTGTTAGAGACGCACCCACAGTGCCTGTGTTACCCCTGCAGATGGGCAGGAGCTCCTGCTTCACACAGGGTCTTGCTGGGGTCTCATAGAGCTGTGCTCTCAAGCACTGGATTTCACACCCAGCTGCCAAGATCCTGGAAGTGCAGAGCAAAAAATGAAAACACAACCAGGCTTTCTATTCACAGGATATTTGTTTATTTAGCTAGTTTGTTATTCCTACAATTATCTGGAATAATTGAGGTGGGGTTTATTTTGGAGAGGGTATGACAGAGGTATGCTTTATAGTAATAAATCCTTATAGCCAAAACTAACCCCTTCAAGGAAAGGATTATTTCTTCTTTCAAGCACTGCTCCTCCACCTTCCACACCTCTGCCAAAAATAATTTTGGAAGCAGTATCCTAAGTGACCATACATGCAGTACAAGCAATTTCAGATCTCAGCTGGCATCAGACCAGAAGGCTGGGAGATGTACAAAGTAGATTTGTAGTCTTGGTGCTTTGTATAGGTTAACACCTTCATGTGGGTTCTGGTGACACTTTGGGTTGATTTCCTCTCCATCTGGCTGATGCAGAGGAGTGGGTGAAGGCTGCTGGTACCAGCAAGGGGAGCAGGGCCAGTTCCTGCCCACAGCCCCATGAGGAGCCAGTAGAGGAGCTGCAGAAGCACCACATTGAGCAGGACATCCTCTGCTCTGGGGCTGCTCAAAGCGCAGGCAGCAGGCACACAGCCAGCATCCATGGAGGTGAGAGGGAAGTCCTCCTGGAAAGCCAAAAGGAACAGGCACAGTATGATTCCAAGAGGAAAGCTTTAGAGTTGGATGAAAGCACTCCAGAAAATGATAATACAATGAGTGCAAGAGAGTTTTGTTTATAAACCCTTTAACTTTGGTTCTATCTTGCCCAGTCACTTCAAGTGCTTCTCTATTTATTAATTTAGTGATGGACATGGCAGCATTACTTGAACTTGATGGTCTTAAATGAGTATTCCAACTTAAATGATTCTATGATTCTGATTATTTATATACTAAGGAGACCCACCTTATTTAGTTTAGAAGCCTTTTGATCTTTCTGGGAAATTACTACTGGGAAAAGTAAATCCATTTGAAAATGTTGACTAGTTCCCATCACATTCCATTATTCCAAAGTTTTAAATAGTTTATCTGGATGTTAACATTAAAACTTTGGATTTTGAACACTTTTCTGTAAGAAATATTTCTATTCCTTTGGTTATGGTTTTGATGTTTCTTTCTATAGGATTCAGAAAGCAAATTTATTCTGATTTATTCTTATTTATTTTTAAGAGACTGGAAATTCTATACAGGCTTGATTTGCCCTAGATTTCTGCGGTCTTTAGTAATTTGAAAAGCTAAAATGTCTTAGGACTACAGAAGAGAAAAGATACTGAAGGTGGAAGGTGAAGATACTGGAGGGGGTTAGCCTGCAAATGGCAGATATCAATCAGGACATCCCAATGATAGTGACTGAAACCAGTTCTAGGGAGAGAAAGAAATGTTCCTGCTATGTCTTTCAGGTACAGGTAACTTTGTGCAACTAAGAAACCTGAAAGTTATGCCTGACTGTTAATTTAAGAAAGATTGACATATTTCCTAATATTTCTTTCTAGGCAACTTGCTTTCTTGACAGTTTCCAAGAGTGAAATTAAACAACATCTCTGTGCACACAGTTACAGCAAATCTAGAGACTTGGTGGTATTCAATCTTAACTGCTGTTGTTGCTGCTACAACATCACTATAAAACTTGTAAGAGCTGGCCCTGGATGGGGGGCCCATCAGCCAGATGCTCTGCAGAAGGAGAGAAAAGAGATGGTCCCTGAGACCAAGCACATCAATACCTAGAGAAAACACTGTAAAGCTTTGAAAGATCTGGAGTGAATAGTTTGTGGCAGAGAGCATCATGCTGTGCCTGTCGCTAACACAACTGCTGCTGTTTTGTTACTCAGCTGTGGGACAGAGCCTAGAAGGGTGAGGATGCCATTTTCTGTATGCTGGGACTGAAAAAAGACCAGTGCTGATCAGTCACTGAGCATCAAACCAAGGTCAGTGTGTAATGAGAAACATAATACAGGCCCTGAAATGAGTGTGTTATTCACTTACCATAAACAGAATAAGAAGCTATCAAAGATAAGGAAATAATTAATTAACTGGTTTAGGCTGAATAAATCTCTCTGCTTCAGCAACAGCATTTCAGTTTTAAAACTCAGCAGTTAAGAGCAGAGAGAAACACCTTTGCTGGGACCAGCTTTTTGAAGTAATACCCAGCTGGATACTAGAGACTTCCCAAGGAGAGGCAGCCTGGTGCTGACCTTTTTTTAATCTCTGTTTCCTACCACTGTCATATTATATTTCTAAATTGGTTTAGTGTTTCCTGTCCTACATTGGAAATCTTGGGAGAGGCTACTGCAGTTAATTAACCTGTCTCTAAATTAGCAGGCTCTTGCAATCTGTTTTTAGGAGCTGAAGCACATCAAGTCCTATCAGCTCAAAGAACTGGGAGACTCCTAAAAGCTTGATTCTTTCTCCTAAGTTTCCACAGTAGAACATTTTTCCCAGCAAGATAAAGCAATATTTTCTCAGATCCTTTAATATTGGTTCCTTTATGAGCATAATAAGAATTTTTTTAAGATATAGGCAAAAGGCTCTGTTGACTCTGGAGAAACAAAACATATGTTCTGCCAGAATTACCAAAAATCAAATTTTAAAATGTATTTAGCTGTCTAAGTGTAGTTATGATTCTTAGGTGGGATCTGCTTTTTCTGGTAAAAAGTCATCTCTTCCAAACTCCTAATCCTCTTCTTACATTTCTGCATTGCTTTTTGCACTGCCAAGTACAATAACCTAATGAATTCCACAGAATTCTTTCTCATCCTAGCAGGAACACAATAAAAATATTTGCAGAGAAGAGGTGAAATACAGTGATGATGATTATCTCAAGCAGATATGGCCAAACTCGCTTCTGGTTTCTGGACAATCAAATATAAAATTATAAGAGGATAATTCAGGTGCACAGTTCTGCCAAGAATTTCATTTAATGGAATGTTACTTAAGAAAAGAAAATTTACAACAGATGCCAGTTAGAGCTAAAGAGAAGGAGATTATGTAGTGAAGAAACCTTAAGCACATAAGTTGGTACCACATAACAACGGCATATTAAAACATTTTTTCAATTTTTTTGTATTAAAGCCATCTGTAATCACAATTTGCTGCCCAGGGGACTTGTGATAAGATTCTGTCAGAGCTGTTGAGAAGTGTGAGAAGCCCAAAGCATTTTGACCCAGGCCCTGAAACAGCTCTTGGGCACCCCCTTCTCTTTAACTTTTATTTGCAGTGGCAGGCAATGTATTGACAAAAGTCCCAATTGTTCCACCAAGCATGGTTTTTGAACCTCAAAACCAAAACAAAGCCAGTACTGGCCTCATGCCCAGAGCACCCACACAAGGCACAAGAGAGGAACTGGGTTAGAAATCAGGATGCAGAGGCCTGCTGAAATAACCCAGCAGTTATGAAGAATGAGGATCAGTGCAAAACTTTTGAATAAAATAGTACTATATCCTGGAGGAGAGGTTCAAACTGGCAGATCCAGCAGGATTTTTGTGATCCCTAGCCCTCATCTCAGTATTTGCATGCTCTTAGCAGAGCTAGGTTCATGCATGTACTGGTCCCAGTTCTTCTCACCTCTTTGTGCTGGGAACGAATGCAGGAGCTCTGGGTGGTGCCAAGCCCCTGTCCTTGTTGAGGACAGACCCACTGTGCAATGCAACAGGAACTTGCCACTCAGCTCACCAAAATTATCTCTAAACCCCTGGCCAAGGTATTTAGGGGATTTAATCCTTGATATAAGCACTCTGCAGATCCAAGTGTACACCACTGTGGGGTCATGGTTCTTGAGACTGGTGAGACAGCTTTATTGGGCAATAGGGGTGTAAAAACTCTGGTATCCGCACTCAGCAACTGCAACAAACGGGGCCAGACATTTACCTGAAGTTCCTTTGGGTTTTCACTGTCTGTCACCTGTTGTGACTCATTCTGCCACCGTGCTCTGTTGAGCTGCTCTATAATTCCATATATATGTGAAATCAGTTCTTACTAGAAATATGCTCTGACAGTTCTAGTAATAGATCTGCTGCTGGCTATAGTATCTTAGTTTGTCATGTGGTCTTCTTTTGCTTACTAGCTTCCTTTTTCCAAGTATATTAAAACATGCTTAAGAGTGCATCACATTAGATTGTCATTGCAAATACCTCCTATAATCATCTCATAATCACAAACTGAGAACATGAAGTAGTCCAGCCAGATTTGAGAGTCTCCTTCCTTGAAGATATTCAAAAGCCACCTGGACATTGTCCTGGGAAACCAGCTATTTGTGGCCCTGCTTGAGCAAGGGATTGGACCAGATGATATCCAGCAGTCTCTTCCAGCCTTGACCAATTTTGATTCTGTCCTAAAATTCAGTTTTCATTCAGGCTTTAAAAATATACATAAAAATAAAATATTAAATGAAATACACGCTCTCTCTCTCTCACACATACACAGGTTATAGCAACAGTGATACAGAAAATTATTGATTTTCAGTATGGAGACTGAGTTGCACTCTACAGCCATATTGATTTCAATTTTTTGTGTCTAGTTCTTGTTTTAGCTCATGAATAAGTAAAATGTTTTCAGCATTAATTTCAGTAAAGAACTGAATAAATTTATTTAAAAAAATCTTTTCCAATGCATTTATTTACATAAGAATCTATTATAGTCTATTACATTATATATAATATATCAGGCTCCTTTTTCTTTTTACCTAATGACCATTGTAAAGCATTCCATAGCGTTTCTCAATAGACTTAAATGTGCCAGTCCAGCCTAGACATTGTACATCAGATATTTTTTCTGGTTTTGTTGTTTATGATTATTCTAGTTTTAAAATGTAAGTTACTGGTTTTGTCAATCTGTTCTTGCAGTGCTAGACATGGAATTTTAGAAGAATAATGTAAACTGGCATAAACTTTTCTTGTTCTAAATACTACCTCCAAACAGAAAAAGAAATGGCACATGTCTTTTTTAACCACAACTTACAATTTTTTAATGGTTTCATTTTCATACTTGTGTATGTACAAATATTGTGTTGTGTGTGTATCATATTGATATATATCAATATGTGTATATATGATGTTTCTAGAAGCATATATGATATAATCATTAAATGACTTCATCATTTCCTGTCAAGAATTTAGAATTAATTTCGCTGTGTGTACTAGGAAAGATAATAATGGATAAGATGAAAGTCTGTGAAATCTAGTGTATGTAGTTTTGTGTTAATGGCATGTATTTATTTTGATATCTTGATCCTAAATAGAGGGACATGAACTTAGGACACATCTTTGATTCTCTTCTTCTTTTCAATCTTCAGTTTTCCGTGCAAATCTTAACAGCAAATGGGATGATATAAGGACATTTGAGGTTTTCAATAGAGAATAAAAAGCAGACTTTGGCCTCTTCAGGGATCTGCTTGAAACAGTCCTATGAGATGAAGAGGAAAAAGAAGTTTAAGAAAGCTGGTTGATATTCCAGGATCACCACCTCCAAGCTTGAGGGCAGTCTATACCAAAGCAGAAAGGCAAACGTGAGGAGACCTTCATGGACAAACAAGAACTTTCTGGCAAAGGGAAGCCTAGGGAAGTGGAAGCATGGAGAGGTAGCCCAGAAGGAATATAGAAACACTGTCTGAAGGTGCAGGGATAGGGGTTAAGAGTGCCAAAGCCCAGCTGGAGTGGAATCTGGTTTGGGATATCCAGACGCAAAAGAAGGGCTTCTTATAAGTACATAGGTGATGAATGGAGAAGTAGGGAAAATGAGTGGGGAATCTATTGGAAGGGGCAATTGTCCTGATGACATGGGACATGGAAAAGAGTAAGATATTGAAAACCCTCTTTACTTTAGTCTTTCCTAGCAGGTCCAGCCTTCAGAAATGCCAGGCTCTGAAAGCCAGGATGAGAAGCTGGGACTCACAACAATGAAGGGTTGGCTCACAAGATCACAGAATCACCAAATGTTTTTTTCTTTAGCTGTGCAAGTAATTTTCCAGATTTCTCAGCCATGCCTGAACTATCTACTACTGCACTGTCAAAGACATACATTTAAATCTGATGATTGTCATGTTGAAATCACATAAAAAAAGATCAGTCCTGCCAGTTCATTTAATTATTCTTTGTGTGTTCTTTTTTATTTTATTTTAAGCAGATACTTTGTTTGTGCTTTTTGGTTTTTGGGTTGTTTTTTTTTTTTTTGGCTTGCACTGGTTTAGTTGTGCTTGTGGAAAGCTTCTATTTGGCCTCTCTACACCTTATATTCATTATTCTAAACTTAGGTGTGCAGAAAACACCACAGGTTATTGTGTTTGAGTAAATCTCTAAGACACTTGCAGTGGAAGTATACATTATCCTTTATCTTACGTGTGAAAAAATAATTGGTTTTATACTAATGATAGAAGGCCTGTCATGTGCCTGCAATAATTTAGATCAAAGCCTTGAGGCTTTAAGTTTCACTGTAGCTTCAGTCTTAATTTATATTTTAGTTTTGGTTTTGGGTCTGTAGAGAGAGCAAATGTCTGCCTGGGCATGGAAACCGAGGCACAGGCTGCTGTAGGGGAACCAGCCCACACTCAGTGTCAGCCTTGAAGTAGAGAAGGGTTATCCCTCCTTCAGTCCACTTAGCCTTGAGCTGGAGTCCATAATCCAATGTCGATATTAAAAAAGGGCAGTATGCATCCTGGTACTCATATATCCCCCCTTTTAGTGAATAATTTTCTTTTTGCAAACCAGAAAACATGCCATTTATTCTTTCTTCTCTTTTGCCGCGTGCTTAGTATTGAGACTTGGCTAAGGATAGTTCTCTTAATATAATGAGTATTTTTGTTTGTTTGCAGGCTGTTTTCCCCATTCCCTGCACACATTCTGCTGTCAAACAGGCAAACATCAATACTGTGTTTTGGTGTCTGAAGTGCAAGATCAGTAGGAGAACAGTATGAGACTTTCCTTTGTTGAATGCAGGCTAGGGAAAGGAGCTGTCTTCAGGCAGTCAAGTGAATGTAAATTGAACAAGTGAGATTTTTTTTAGAAAGAATCATTTATTAACTGGCCAGAGGGTGTCTCTGAAAAGGAGAAGTTTACTATTATTTTCCTACTTTACTGATATTACTGAAAAGAACCAAAAGAAAAGAAAATGTCTAGCATCCTGGAATTTTCAGAATCTGAGTTGCAGCATTTGGTGTCTTTCTGCAACACCAGCTCAGGGCACAAGGAATTACCAGGATTCATTTCTGCACTTGTTCCTCCAGACTTAATCCTACAACCAGTGAAGAGGAGAGCATATAAAAATCACATATCCATCCCTTCTTTTTTGAGAGAATGACAGACAGTTAATAGCTACTTCCTGCAGTGTATTTATTACTTGGTTTGGCCTTCTGATGAAGAAGTGGTAAGAAATTGGGCAGTGATTTAATTTGGTGTCTCAAGTGCTGAATCCAGCCAGAACAAGTGTTCCTGAATGGCAGCTAGACAAGGACTTGCCTATCATTACTATAAAGCCCAGTGGAAGGAAAATAACATCTTAGGTGAACATAGAAAATTCTTTTAACTGGGGAGATCAAAAGAGCTTAATCCTTTAAACAGCAAAATGTCAAAAAATGTACTTCAGAAGTTTGGTTCACTCTCTTCTTCCTGCAAGTGTAGCTTGTGTCAACAGACACCTCCATTTTGCTTTTTTCTCAAAGAGTTATGAAGGAAAGCTCAGGAAAAGGCCTCTACATCCCCCTGATCCGGAGGAACTACAAGCATAATTAATAGTGTCTAACTGATCATAGCCTTTAAAACGAGGAAGAGTAGTGCTTCCTGTCTATGGTGTTGGAGTCTAAGTGTATTACATCAATGAAAACACAGAAATGTTAGTAGTAGGTGGCCTGAGTTCTAGATCTTGCTTAGCCTTTGTGGAGTCAAATCCATCCTTACCACCTTTCAAAATTCAAAGGCTGATTCTTGCGTGCAACGCTTCATCAGCAGCTTAGGCAAAAACAAGTCTATGTGAATCATACCCAAAAAATCAAAAGTTTCTTTAGAAGATGGGATTTTTGATTTTAAGACATTTAGAAACTCCACAAAAGTTTATACCAAGCCTAGTGACTTACAACTTTAATGTCACTGGGCTCTGTGTCAGAAATACTTTTGACCTCTCCGTTTTGTAACAAGAAATCTGCAGACTTGCTGCTGAAAATGTTCTCTAGTGTATGGTGAATTCAGTCAAAATGGTTATGTCTTTCATGTCTTCTTACTATCTGAATTTTTCTTAGTATGTAGTTTGATATTATTATAATTTCCACAGAGGAAATTATGATAATTGTCAGCCTTGAATATTTTTGCATGAGACTAACAGCTTTTGGAGCATTTAACAAACAGTGGGCTTGTAGGATAGAAGTTCTTGATCATAAAAGTGATTATGTCCAGCAGTTTAACTATAAAGATGAAAAGATCTTGGACCCTTTAACTGCCAAATAGTCTCAGGGCTAATACTGAAACCTTGAGATTTCTTTGAGGCTTCCTGCTTTGCCCCAGTCACTTGTGTTTCATTCATAATAAACATTTTCATTTTGGAACCTTTTCTGCCAGAGCCTAAATCTGCAAGTGAGAATAATTTTGCTTTTTACAGGGTACTGTGTTTTAGTGGGGTTGTCTTGGCAGGCAGACTGGAAGGGAAGGCTGCAGGAACTGTGAGTTCTGGCTGTGCTCTAGACCTCAACTGATGCTGAAGTCCTTACCAGAGCATGTAGTTTTTGCAGCAGGAATGTGGGGGGCAGAAGTATCAAGTTCCTTGTTTCTTTAGAGCTGTGCTCCCAGACTGACAGGTGCAATTGGTGTAGGAATGGCCTAGAAACTTTCTTTGTTATTTTAAATTCAGAAGTCTTTGTGCAGAGGAATGTTAACCTCAGACTGAAGAAGATTGCATCACAAGGATGAGATCTCTGTGGTTCTTAGAAAGAACACATGACAACAGAGGAAGAAAATATCTGCCAAGGCTAATAGAAAGGGAAAGAATATACTTATATTCTTCATATATATAAATATATATATATGTATATATATATTTATATATATATAATATACTGATCCTAATATGATTTATCACTTAAAAATACTAGTAGTAAAAATGCTAAAAAAGGTGTACTAAAACATGTCATTAGGGTCTTCTATCCTATGAATGCCCTCTCTAATGATGGTTTCAGTATCCTCAGAGCTAGGAGAGTGCAGAATACCTTCCTTTCTTCCCTCAAATCTATGCAATTGCTATTCTAGTTGGTGAGTATCTAGAAAAGGAAATAGGAAATTTTATGGAAGAAGGAAAATACACAGATACACTCTTTTGTCTTTTCTTTCCTCCATCTTTTCATTCTTTGCTCCTTTACTTCTGTCCTTTCTTTAGAGACAAAGGAGCAAAATCCCTCAGTTGTAAATATACATGATTGGGGAATATTTCAATTTCTTTGGTATGCAAGATGTGCAGATAAAGAAAACCCATTTTCAGGGTGCACTGAAGACACCATACAGTGACTATGACACAGGGGTTACAGGGGCAGTCCCTTGGCCTCTGTCAGCTCCAGGGTCCCTGAAGCAAGAGAGGAGGGCCAACAGCTCATGGCCATGGTAAGAAGAGGCCAATTCAGTTTCCACTGCAGAAGTAAGAAGCTAGATGGATCCATTCCACTAACCTGCCAAAGAGGTAGCGTTCTTATGGCCAGTAAAGCATAGAAAAGCAGAGGAAAAACACCAAAGAAACACTGTGGCTGCCTGTTCACGAGTGAAAATCCTGAGCAAGAAAAGCATTGTAAGTAAAGCAGAAGGTGTCTAGTTGCAAGAATAGTTGGGAGACAGACAAATAACAGGATATGGCTGGCAGAATAAATAGATGAGGAGTCCACAGACATTTCCATGAGTCACCACTGGACCGCACACGGTAACCAAAATGGCACAGAGAAATGATTCAAGGGGTTGCAAGGGAAGTGAATGCAGAAGAAATAAAAAGGAGGATGAAAGCGTTGCAAGGCTGAGGAGACAGGGAAATTGATGAGATGGAATGATGTCATGGAGAGATACCTTTCTTGGCCAGACATGTGGAAAATTGAGGTACATAGATCGTAGTTCTGTTTATGATCTGCTGCCAGCAAATACTTGTTTACAGCACTGAGGTTTAATATGACAGCTGTACCTTAATATGACAGGAAACTTTATTTCACAGTAAGTCTGATTGGTCTGGCAAGAGATCATGTCTGGCAGCTATGGAGGTCTGAAGAGACTTTTTAAATCTAGTACAAATTTGAAAACAACTGAAGTGGAAAAAGGATAACATATCTTTCTTTTTTAAATTTATGGTACTGAAAAAGAAAGATAATTTTTTCTGAGAATCATTGCTAGAAGCTGGTGGAAGCAAACAAAATCAAATGCTCAACTTGGAAATCAAAGTATATTTTAAAATGAAGGATTTGTTTTATCCATAACAGGAGTAAAAAACTAGAATGAACCTGAGTCTACTGTTACCATGTAAGTGCCTGAAATGAAATAAACAGTTTTCTGACTTAATGGCTATCCCCATGGCAATAACAGAGGATCTTGCACATTAAAGACTGAAAGGAATGAATAGATCAGAAAGAAGCACAGTAGATCCTTTCACAGCCTAAGGTACAGCATGTACCATCTTTGAATTGAGATGTGAAAGATACATGCAGAAGGAAAATTCCTGTTATTTCCAGAGTTTATCAGTAATATGAGATAGAAATACATTGGAAGTCAGACAAGGGCAAAAAGAATCCTTGATACCTCTAGAAACACCATTTTTGTTGTGTCTGGATCATTAAAGGTGCATCATTTAATAGTGGTCTAAAACTTCTGTTAGCTCCTCTTTAGTCAGATTTATGATTTTATTATTCTGTGGTTTTCTATTCCATGGCTTCAATGCAGCCCTGGATAGTTACCAGGATAAACTTTAAAACCAACAGGAGTTGTGTCTGTTTATTACAGGATTGAAAAGCACTCTGTAGCTCTGACTCTAAGCTGAATAACTCTTGCAAACTTGCAGCAGAGCTCTACATGAATTAATGTTTGGGTTTTTGTTTGTTTGTTTGTGTTTGTTTCTGTTGTGAAGTAAAACAAGGAGTGAGAAATAAAAATATAATTGAATATATTTGAAACCAGCCAGGTTCTAAGTTCTTTGGCAAGTACAAAAAACTGATGTTCTGACAGAATGTTCCAATTTGGCACAAACAAAAACCATTAAGGTATTTGAAAGAAAAGCCAAAGAAATAAAGCATTAGCTTCATAAAATATGTAGTAAATTCATGCTTTAGCTCCATAGGTTCAGGGATCAGATTTCTCACCCACATTAGGACTGGCTGAATTCTCTCCTCTCCTCCATGCTCAATATCCCTCTAGAGCACCACAATCTCCAGCCTAGGAGGACAGTTCTAGTTTGAGCTTTCTCTCTAATCCCTGTTGATTTTCTTCATTCCATTAGAAATAAAGATAATGTTATATCACAGTGTGAATGAGGGCAAATTGTTTGGTTACTTTACACCAAGAAAATAAGAGAGCAGGTTTCAGTTCCCTCAGGCAGAAAAATGGAATTTAATTTACCAGTATCCTGAGTATTCCTGAAAAGTCCTGACAAGCTTTGAACCCTTCTGTGACTGGCAAACATTATTAAAATCTTTCAATACAACTGTACTTAATTTTTTATTTAAATTCAGGCAGGTTGAAATCCTAGTTTCACCAATTAATATTCACCAGAAAAAAAATAATCTACCCAGCAAGTGTTGAGAGGGAATAAATTCTACCCAGATGACCTTTAATAATCTCTCCAAGTTCAATTTCAATGGGAACACTCAGGTCTTGATATCTCCTTCATCTCCAAAGTCTCTTTCACTATAAAAATAGAAAAGAGGAGAGGATGGCTTTCTTCTTCCCTAAGGAAAGTATCCTCTGGAGTTATTTATTTTTCCTGATCCTTTTAGCCCTTTCACTGTAAGTGAAGCTAGAGAGTGCTACCTTGCCATGGGGCTGAGGGGAGGGTTGTGATACCACGTTTTAAGATCACTGGACTATCCTAAATCTATATGGTTTTATAAAACAAAATGCTGAAGCTGTAATTGACCCAGTCCTAGTTTCCTCCACAGTTAGTGCAGTTTGTTGCACATTCAAATTTAGAGGCAGAGACTGCAAAGAAAGTAATCCATTTTGATAGTGCTATATGACATCTTTTAAAACTTCAGTGGAAAGGGCCATTCTCCAGCAATTCATAGTGGCAGGGATCACTAAGAATATTTATTTCATATTGCCAAGCAGGATCTGCAAAGAGCACTTAGAAATCACAGTGGGCAATTTCTTTCAGATGGCCTTTGGTGGGTGAAGATTTTTCACTGAAAGAAGTTTAAGTAGAGGAGGAATCACAGATAGCTACCTTTGCAATCCTCCTGTGCATAAAGAATAATATGTTTACAAAGTCAAGCAGTCTAATGGAAAAAAAAAGCAAGTTCACAGCGTTAGAGGATAATCCAGGTGGGAAGAAATTCTAGGAGATTGCTAATCCAACCTCTTTGAACCTCTTCTTCAAAGCAGGGTCAGCTAGGAAGTCACACCAGGTTGATCATGGTTTTTTCCAGTTAGGTCCTGAAAATGTGCAATCCCCCAGAAATCTGCTCCATTGCTGGGCCATTCGCATATTGTTAGAGTTTCTATTTCCTATGTTTTGAGGTTTCTATTTCCATGCTTTGAGGTTTCTATTTCCTGTTGCAATTGAGGTTCATTCTCAGCCTGCCTGTCTCTCTCTTCTTGATGACCTTGCCTAGGTCCTAGAAGCCTGTTTGTAGGATCCTCGTAATATTTTTCTTATTTAACTTTAGGAATCTTAATTAAAGTTTCCTTCTCAACTTTATTTTTGTTTCCTCTTGTATGTGCATATGGCATGTGCTATCATAGAGTGTCTAATTACCCAAACAAATGCCTTCTTCAACAAATTAGTTCTTTCTTAGGATTTCATTCTCATTTACTCAAAAGGATGGACGGCATCTTATTTAAAGGGTAGGAACTTATTAAATTTTTATCCTGGGTTGTTCAGCATGGACCCTTATTCTTTGTTTACAGCACACTCTTAAAATTAGCCTCCTAAGAAGGTTTTTCTCATTATCATTAATTCTATGTAAGATTTGTGCAAGAATTGGAATTTGCATTACACAAAATTGCATAGAGTAGTCCTGTATTTTTAATTTCTGATTAGGAAAACAAACAAACAAAAAAAATGTTTCTGCAAAATATTTTCAGATTACAAATTGACCCATTTACATGGAACAGCTCAAACTGAACAAAGCTATACTACTTAGATTACATGATTTGTTTTCATTATTTCATAACTTCAGATACCAAGTGGGCTGGAAGTTTATTATGCTTAGTTTATAAGTAGGAAATTGAAGGACAGAATAAAAAAAATTTAGGACAACTGTGTATTTTGTATTTATACCCTTAGACAACTAAGAACATTGTTAAACAGAGAGTCCTGGGCCCTTGTGCTCTTCTGAATAAAGAGGTGAACATTTGTGAACCTTAAGGAGACTTAGATTTCCTTATGGAGACTTGTGATACTGTAGAAAGAAGGGTCTTGAGTTCTCTCTCTTAATCTTTGAGGATTTTCACAGCATCTTGACTTAATTACATTTCCAGCTGTTTTGGAGAAGAGAGTGCAGCTCATACATCTGCTGGGAAGGAGAGCTGCCAAAAGTTGACACTCTGCTTACAAGTCCAGAACAAAACTAAAAATAAGTGATGGTTTACTGATTTGATTAGTCTGCTCCCAGACACAGTAGGTTTTGAAGGAGAACACACAGAGGGGGCTAATATCTTTGCTCAGAACAGAGATCTATACCCTCTGCAGTGGTGGGGACATGTGGCAGGGCATGGACCACAGATGCCCAGGAAATGCATTCCTGACACATCAGATTTAGCTTTCAAGGGTGAATGTAATTCTGGGGGCTGTAGAGTCACCAGGGGCCTCTCACCAAGGGCCCATTTTAGGTGTGCTCCTTGCTGGCAGCACGTGGGTGCTGTGAAGATGTTCAAAACCCAACTGAACACAATCCCAGGCAATGGGCTGCAGCTGACACTGCTGTAAACAGAATCGATGATCTCCAGAGGTGCCATCCAGCCTCAAATGGTCAGTGATTCTGGGATTTTTTGACTTTAATCTCTAAATTTGACATTTCAATAAACTGTCTACAGATAACAAAATGAGTGGTGCTTGATTTCACAACAGCTTTTTCCTTCTGTCCCCCTTTTAAAATATGCTCAGAAATATCTTATTTGTGGTCTTTAGACTCTTCATGGGCTTTTGGGGGGCTTCTCCATATATTCTGAAGCATAGATTCTGAACACTACCATTACTAAGGACCTCTGTGGAGTTATGCTCATGCTAAAGTAAGGTGTCTACACAGTCCATAGTCCCATCTATGTTCCCAGTAACGGATGGCAGAAAAAGGGTACCATAAGGTCTTGCTACCCTTGAGGCACCTTTGCTGCATCAGCTTCCTGCAATGTGGCAGCTGTCAGTGTTTTTACCTGAGTTTTTATGGTTCTTAATGGTCTTTTTACCCATACACTTTTCAGTCACTTTGAACCAACTTACCTTTCTGGGTTCCATAACATCCTGTAGCAATCATTCCACAGCACGTTTTTGACTGCATGTGTTTGCTTTAAAGTTGCTGCTTACGTTCTTTTGTTTATTCCTGTGTTGTGGCTAGTGAATAATCACTCCCTTTTCATGTCCTCCATGATGCTTACGATTTCATGCACTTTTAAAATATTCACCTAAGGAGTCTCTTTTCTGTGCTAAAGCATGCTAATCTATATTCTTATAAAGTAGCTGTTTCATACTCCTATTCCTCTTTGCCATCTCCTACTGTTTATTGTATTAGATATATCCATGGGCTGGGAAACTGGGCTGTGTGTGATGCTTAAGATATGGACAGGCAGTAGCACAGCATGTTTTATCTTTTTTTTTTAATTATTTTTCCAATTCTAATAATGTGTAATGTTTTATCTACTGAGCAGCCATCCTCCTGGAAAAATTAACGTTTCTTCCATGATCCATTTCCTGAGATGCAAGAATTGATCTAAGTAGAGCCTTTTAGTAGATAGTATATAATTGGAGTTGTTTTTCTCCATGCTTTTACATTCATCTACATTAAAATTTATCTGCAATTTTCAATTTTGCTAGACCTGCAGCTTTCCCGCAGCAATACCTCAGCTTTCTAAGGCAGTGCTTCATCCACTCTTTCTGGCTTTGCTGTGCTTGGGTTCTGCTACCTCATCATGATGTAACTGTGGCCTGCCTGCAGCTGCCTCCTTCAGAGTAAACACCATGCCTTTGGTGTTAAATTAAAATGCTTCATCTGTGTCTTTGTCATATATACCTATCCTGAGTAACCATCTCATCAAAATTTTTGTCACTAACTTATTCCAACTACTTAAGCTAGAGACAATTTGAGTGAGTTAATTATATTTTAAAAGTCAAATTTCATTGCAAACTCATGTCTATTGAAAAGCATGCTAGAGTCAGACCATGAATAATATATTCCACAAAAATAGACATATATGATCATCTGTTCAGGCATGGTTACTGTCTAGTATTGTAGTCTCAGAGAAGGCATAATCACTACAAAAAATAGTTTGTCATAAACAATTATATTTACCTGTACCTCCTTAATGGCTGTGTATTCTTCTATTGTAAGCACTGGGTCTTTCAGACACCTTCCTGTATATGCATTCTTTGTAGTTTTTGTAAGTCAAATAGCCTTAATGAAAGCAACTGTTCTTTTTAGATCAACAATAAAGTTTTGCCCCACTCTCAGGATTTTTATTCCGTAAATCATCCTTATACCCGTCCTTTGAAACATTTCTTTTTTCTATAATAGCTTGGCATTCATTATCTTGGTGCTTTCAAATAAAATCTCAACATTACTGAAAGCCTTGCCTTAAAATAAGGTCTAGGAATACACTGTTCTGATTCTCCAGGACTATTTTTTGTAGGATCTTGTTCCTAACAATTGTGCCAGGAATAATAGTCCTCATTTTCACCTGAAAGCAGAGCACATTTTTAATCAGATTCACAGGACATAACATACCTCTTGACACAGCTTCAGTGCACTGTCAAAATGCTCTGAGTGTGTCTGCAACCGCTAATTCTTTCCCCACTTGGCATTCAATTTGCAAATAATACATTTGTAGCTGAAAAAAAACAAGCTCTATTCTTAGCTGCAGTAGAATGGCTTGCCAGGCCCCTTTTGGCACTGTCAACATGTGGTTTATGGTCAGTGTCAGCTAATGGTGGCCTCCCATAAATGAAAACATGAAACGTTTTTCACTCATGGACTGAGACTATAGCCACTTTCTTTATTTTCATTTATTGGAAGCTTGGTTTCACTTCGTTCCTATGATGATTATTCTATTGGGGTTTTTAAGTTTTAACCACACCATTGTGCAATGCTTTCCTTAGAGGCATCAGTGAATAAACTTGTTTTGCATTTATCATCATAGCAACTCAGGACTGAAATCTCATCAACCCTTTTAATATCTTCTTTTATTTAAGGGCCAGAATGAATGTTTTGTCTCTATCAAGATACCAATCTACTACCGCCTGGTTCACTAAGCACAGAAAAAAAGCCCTTTTATTTACTATTTCTTTAAATATTCCCCTTGTTTCTAGATAAGAGGGTTTAGGTGTAAATACATTGGAGTTGATGTCTAAATGAAGAGTCCTTTTTCTGCACTGAATTGCACCTGCCTGGAGGGTTTTTGATTCTTCTTTTTGCTGTATCGTTCTGAATCAAAGAGCCTACTTCCCTATCCTCTTGCCTCAGACTTAAGAAGTTTTGTGGGATTGCAGGGATTTTTCAAGTGGACTACATAGAAGATAGATGTGAACCTCCTTCTCCTTTGAACAGAATCTTGGAACGTGTTTGACAAAGCAGGTTCCCCTGCCATCTCCAGTGAAGGCATCTGTTGGATGAAACCAAAGGGTTTGGCCCATTTCTCATGTGGCCTTTACTATTAAATGAACATGTTTTCTATACTCTGTAAAATGGAGTGGATACACATCACACAATAAGGGAACTGGGAAGAGATAATGAAAAGATATTTCTGTCATAATCTTCCTTTTGCTTTTTCCCACACACAGGTATACAAAGCTGACACCACAGGAGCAAATAAAAAATCTGCTGCAAAGACATGGTAAAGTGAGCAGGAGAGTAGCCCATGGCAAGAGGAGATGGACAGCAAAGCCAAAAGCTGGCTGGTGAGTGAGCTCAGCAGGAAGTAAAATGGGCCATTCCTGGGCAAGGGCAGTGATGCCTCAAGGCATATGAGGGACACTGACACAGAGCTCTCTGATGCTAACCTGAATATAACCCTGAATTATGGCTCTCTGTTTTCTCCTGCCCATAAGGTTGTTGCTGGGTTTTTTCCTGAGAGCATATGTTAGCTTTTGGCACCACCTTAGCTTCTGCTCCTCTGCCCATATTAAAAGTGCTGTGTCCCATTAACTCTCAGGCTTACTGTCCATTTGTCATCACTGCCCTATGAAGATTTTTTGAGCTATCAGTATGGTGATGTTTGCTGTTCCTCCTCTGTGTATGTACCACAGAAATGTGTCCAAGGTTTTGTATCTTCTTTTCCATATGCTTAACATTGGCAGTGCTGCTTGGCACAGAATACACAGCTTTTTGTGTTATTTCCTTGTGGAATTTCATTTTGAGCTCTTGTATACTTTTCTATCCCAGCTCACTCTCTTTTATGTATCTTGCTGGGCTTAGGTATCCTAAAGAATGTAATTCTGGACAGGTAGGCTCCTTTTCTTGTAGAAATCTAATGGTTTTGTTGAGAGGTTAATTTTGGGACCTCCACAAGACTCCTGAGGTATTCTGTCTTTCATGCAAATTCACCATTTATTATGTGGTTTTGTTAGTGCCATATATCTTCCAAGCCGCAACCTTCAGCTGTCACCCTTTGTTCGACTATTTTTACTTCTTTTTACTTCTTAGTGTGTTGAAACCTGTTTCTCAGAAGTTTCATCATCATATGCAGATAAAGACAAGAAATGGCAGAGGAAAATGTCAAAGTGAAATTATGCAAAATCAATAGCTACACTGTTGTTTCTAAAACACATATGAAATGAACGTGCTACTACACTGCACTGACTGTACATAATTTTAGCTTTCCTGAATTTTTTCAATTACTATTGCTCAGACTTTCCTAAAAATACCACTTTCAGAAATTCGAAATATGACTAATACCAGCCTTCAGACTCTGACATCTATGAAGAAACATGTCTAAAAAAAGGGCTGATTTTTAGTAGAAATTTTTTTAGTCTATGAGCTGTTTAAGCATTGACTGGAACCTGCTGTCTCTTTTTACTGTCCCTTAAAATTATATTTCAATAAACTTCTTTGTCTAGGACTGCAAGATGGAAGGAAAATTAAATTTTGACCTACGAAGTGATGCTGAAAGAATATGTTTCCTGTGTGAGAACATGAAAAGAAAATATTTGTTTCCTGCTTTCTCCTCCAGCACATACCTAAATGACCCACTCTCCCACCTTAGAATCTTAGCAGAGAATATGAATCAGTTTCTACTTCTGAAGGGCAGTCATGTATTTTCCATCACTCAGCTCCACAATTTGCCTGTTCATAAAGCTATGCATGCTGACTTGAAGTATGGAATTGCAGAACATTTGGGTTAGAAGGAACCTTTAAAGGTTATCTAGTCCGACATCCCCTGCCATGGGCAGGGTCACCTTTCAATATATCAGGCTGATCAAGACCACATCCAGTGTAACCTTGAGCATGTCCAATGATCATAGAATCATAGAATGGCTTGGGTTGGAAGGGGACTTTTAAGATCATCTAGTCCCTTCCAAGGACACCTTCCACTAGACCAAGGTGCTCAGAAACCCATCCAGCCTGGCCTTGAGCACCTCCAGGGGTGAGGCATCCACAACTACAAAGTGTGGGCAACATATTCCAGTGCCTCAACACTCTCACAGTAAAAAACTTCTTCCTAATATCTTAATTTAAACCTACTCTCTTGCAATTTGAACTTATTTTCCCTTGTCCTGTCACTAAATGCTCTTGTAAGTAATCTTGCCCCATCTTTCTTGTAGGTTCCCTCCAGGTACTGGAAGGAAATGATGGGACATTCAAAGCTTCTTTGGGCAAGCTATATGTTTCCATTCTTACCCTAAAGACATTAATATTTAATTTTTATTGGTGCTTTTCCTTGACCTCAGTTAAGCAACTCTCCGTATTCAGGTTGGGAGCTTTTCTTCAGAGGAGCGCTGACATGTCAGTCAGTTCTCCACCCACAAGGATCACTTCCATACAGCAAGACCACTTCCGTACAGCAGACCTGCACTGGGACCAAATCCCTCCTCTGGCCTTTGCAGAAAAACAGGCATTGAACAACACCAGGTGCAGAAGGTACTCTAACTCTCCACGGCACCTATTAGTAGAGAAAAACCTTCCTACCCTGAGTTTGACCACTAAATAAGAACTTTGCAACCCGACACCCTTTGCCACAGGGAATTTCACGTTCTGCAAACACCCTCACAGCTTCCTTGGGAGTGATGTTCAGCAATTGCAGCACACTCCAAGGTCTCCCAGGCTGGAGCACTCCCTGGCACGTGTGGGTCTGGGGCTGTCACTGCACAGTGGGGCTGCACTGCAGGGAGTGCCAGCTGGGAGCTCTGGGCTCAGATGGCTCCCAGATACCATGTCCTACACACTGGTGTGGCTGCCTGCACTTGGTTTTCTCTGTTAGATAGTGTTTGATTTTTTCTGCATTTCTCCCTTGGAAATTAACTCTTCCCATTCCATAGATCAGCCAGTCTTCTAAGCCACAGGAATCAGTGGCTGATTGTGAGCTGCCATGGCCTCCTCTCAATGTGTTATTGTTTGAACATCTGCCTGTTTAAAAAACCCCTGCTTGCTCTAATTGCAACTTTGGGCAGTATCTTGGCACAGTGCACTCTTGAGGTTTGATTGACTATTTTGTCTATTTTTGTCTTCTGTAGAATGATTTTGCTCCTTTCTAAGGAGCATGGCATGGTCTTTGGAAACACCTCAAATCCCTGCCACACAAATTAATGCAAAGACCAGAGGGTGAGACATTCTCCCCTTCCAAAATTTCTGAGTGTTCTTTTTGGTTGGATAAGCTCAAGCTCCTTGTATGCAGTGGAGCTGAGCCAACTGACACCACTTGTGAATCTGGCACTTTGCATTTAGACAAAAATACTGTTTCATGCAGAATCTATTTTTTAGCTCTAAGAAAAAAGTCCTGGAACTGCAATCACAAAGAGATTTTACAAATGAGTCTATAATTTAGAGCCTCAAAATCAGTGTTCTAAACTTTATCCTGGATTAAATATGGCATGTTTCTGGAAGCACTCTGACCCAATGTGCTGAACAGTTGATGCTTTCTTCTTAAACCCTCCCCACTAGACCTCTGCCTGGGGTACACTAGGGCTGGGCAGGCCTACATGAGCAGTACTTCACCCATTTTGCTTCCCAAAATATGTGTTAAGATAGCAGATGCAGACCCCTTAGTTGTCATCTTCCTCACTTGTTCAGCACTTCTGTGATTACCCCTGGTATTGGACATGTGTGAGAGAAATATGACTTTCACCAGAGACCATCACACTCAACTCTACAGGGCAGGGTGGAAATATTTATATTTCCTATGGGTCTTGTTCCACTTACCTGGAAGAACGCAATTCTCAGTAATGCAGAGAAACAAAGAGGATGAAATTCGTGTCATTGGTGAATCAGAGCATCCCAACAGATAAGGGGATACAAGGATGCCAAGTGTGATGAATTTTAAATATAAAATAAAATCACAGTAATATTTAGGCTCTCCCTCAGGTAGATAAGCATATTGATCACTAGCCTGTAAAATACTTATTGGATTCAGGCACAAATATGTATTCTCTCTTAGCAACCATAAAAGGTCTTTCATTTTTTAAAATTTAATTTAATTGTGTTTATTTTATTTTATTTTATTTTATTTTTAAAATTTATTTTAATTGTGGTTTATTTCATTATATTTCTATTTCTATTTCTATTTATATTTATATTTTTGTCATTACTGGAGTTGTATACATTGATGAAGAATAGCCTCAAATGATGGCGAGCAAGAAACTAACTGCAACATGATTTTAAAGCAGTGAGATATCTTGCATGAATCTATATTTCAAAACAATGTTTGACATGTATAATTTTCAGTTGGGTAGCTAACCAAGAATTCTTTTCCCCAGAATTTAAATTCATTTTTCTTTGTTTACACTGAAAATATTCTGCATTCCCCAAGAACAGAAAGCTACTCTAACTATAAAGCCTTCAAGTTGCAGCTTTTTCTTTTCTGTCACTTCTAGCAGTAAGAGACACTTATTTATGACTTTAATATAAATTTCTTCCCTAGTGTATTTGTCATTGAGGCCTTGTCAAAATTCTTGGTTTAAGTAATAAAATTTCTTTATTCCCAAAGGCATTATTCTCTATCAGAATTTTGTCTATTTTCACCCTTAAAAATGAAACTGGAGGTTTTCCTGATACTGTGTTGATTTTCTTCATCTTTAGAATTCTCTTCAGTGACCGTGATCCTTCTTGGATTTTATGTATGTGCTTTATTTTGAACTTTGGATGAACCCAAAGAGACTCCAGTTTCTCTGAGAAACTGGAGGGATGGACAAGAAAGGATTTGTACCCCTTTTCATTGCTGAAACTTTGAACTGGAGACAGAGAATGATACCTGCTAATTCAATTTGAGAGAGCAGATGGCTCGGATGACTCAAATGTCCTAGGGCATTTAAACTCCATGGCCCTTGCAATGACACTGAATGTTTATGTTCAGGTAACTGATTCCCACCTCAAGAAGGTGGGTTTAAGACACCTGAAGTAAGGTAGCTAAACATGGGTGTTTATGTGTGAGCTAGGTGCTAAGCTCACCTTATAGCCAGCAGGGCTCCATTCTAACTGGTGAGGCACGCTACCCGAGTCTGCATGTCACTCCATGTTTATTTTTAATTTTCATAAAGAATATGTAATTGTTGTGGTTTGACCCTGGCCAGACACCAGACACTCACAAAAGCTGCTCGCTGACTCTTTTCTGCCACAGCTGGGCTGAGGAGAGAAAAAAAAATCAACAATGGTTCATGAGTAGAGAAAAGGACTGGGAGAAAACCCTTCAAGGGCAAAAGAGGCTCAGCTTAAAGGTACAAAGTGAATTTATTGCTAACAGAGTCAGAGGACGATAATGTGAAGTAAAGTGAGCCCTTAAGACACCTTTTCTTTCCCCAACCCCCTTCCTCCTTCCCACTGAGAGCACAGGGGGACAGCGCATGGGGGTTTGGTCAGTTCATCACTGAAATTTTCTTCTGCTGCTCTGGGAGAGGAGTCCTTCCCTTGTGAGGCCGTGGTGTCTCTCCCACGGGAGGCAGTTCTCAGTAAACTCCTCCAGTGTGGGTCCAACCTCACGAGCAGCAGCCAGACCTCACCTGCTGTAAAAGTGAGTCCCTCCCACGGGCACACAGTCCTCCCAAACCTGCTGTGACCTGGGTCTCTCTTCCACAGGGTGCAGTCCTCCAAGGACAGGCTGCTCCAGCCTGGAACAAGGGCCCTCTCTCTCCACCGGGTCTCCCACAGATCACAGCCTCCTCCAGGCATCCATGTGCCCCAGCATGGGCACTTTCCCTGTGGGCTGCAGGTGGATCTCTGCATCCCCCATGGATCCCCATGGGCTGCAGGGGCCCAGCTGCCTCAGCAAGGTCTCACCATGGCCTGCAGAGGAATCTTGGCTCTGGAGCCTGGAGCACCTCCTGCCCCTCCTTCTGCACTGACCTTGGTGTTGCCATGTTGTTTGCATCACATATTCTCACCTCCTCCTCTTCTCTGACTAGAAAAAAACTACGTGTGCCCACTTTGTTTTGATTTTCTTCTTTAAAATGTTGTCACAGAGGCATTGCCAACCTCTCTAATTGGCCCAGCTTCCATCAGCAGCATGTCCATCTCCTGCTGGACATGTTGGAAGCTTCTAGCAGCTTCTCACAGAAGCCACCTCTGTGGCTCCCCCGCTACCAAAAACCAGGCCGTGCATAACCAACACATCAATTTACCTTGTATGTCACACTGGGGTCAGAAGAAATCACTCCTCAGCCAGAGCTGTGCCAAAGGTAGTGCACAATTGTCCTCTTTTCAAACAAAGTGGATTTTCATGTGCATTTATTTGTTGAGAGTCAGGTGGTCTGTAGAATTAGCCAGAGCCATACAAAAGCCTTGCACCAAGAGCCCACCATGCAAGGTCCCATAGCAGAGTCCCACTTGCAGACTCCATGTCCTTCTTGGTCCTGGCTGTCATGAGTTCCTACACTTCTCGTCATCTCAGCAGCAGCACTTCTGAAAAGCAGAGCTGGAGGTGCACTGGCACTTCAGGAAGGAAGAGGTCGGGCCACATGACAGTGGAATGCCTGGGTGGCAATGCCTCACTGCCACATGTGCTGAGCAGAGCGTGGCAGAGCCCTTGGCCCCATTACAGCACTGCTGAGAGCTGAGGGCAGGGCATGTGCCAGACACAGGAGGTGGAAATGTTGTGGGGCAGGCACAGACTCACCACAAGCATGTTTTGCTCTTCAGGATACTAGGGATACCCAGCTGGGCCTGCCAAGATTTGTATGCTAACATATCCAAACTCAACAATTATTAAAAACTCAAATATCTCTTTTCACTGAAACTTGAATTTTGACGCAATTTCAAAAACTGGAGAGGATCGCATCTGGACATTTTTATTTTGCAGTCTATCTAGAAATGGGGAACAGTTAGGGTCAGAACCATGTTAACTACTTGGAGCCTCTAAAATATGTCCACATCTTAGGTGTTGTAAGCCAACGCCATATCTGACTAGATAGATATCTGATATGGGTTTTAAAGGTATAATTATGACTAAGATGCTGAAGATAATGTCCCAACAACCAACTTTTATTCCCAAAGAACTAACCACTTTATTTTTCCATAAGAAATGCTTTAAGTGAACAGACTAAATAATTTTTAACAGCCTAATTTTTCTCCTAGGGAAATGTTGAAAACCAATTTTAAGCATCACTCCCATCTATCAATATGCAGCACATTACTGGGATGTCAAGTTTGAATAATATCTTCCATTCCTACAAAAGCAGCAATGGGAAGATATTACTCAATAAACATTTATGCAGCAGAACTAATTCTGAAAAGCATTTTTCCTGTGTTTTCTGCATTGTGGACCTTTTCTCTGCAAAGGTGTGAACGATCTCCTAACATTGAATCACAGCTAACAAAACTACCTGTAAAGAATTGGAATTGGATGGCTTTTTTCCTTGATGCACTAAGAGTGTGACTTACTTCATGGAGAGGAAGGGAAGGAGTTGTAGGAAAGGTGTTTCTTCACAACATGGCTAAGGTGAGACAAATGTACATGGGCTGAACAGCAGAAACTACTGGCCTTGACAGAGCTGAAGCCTCTTCCCCGTGGCTGCCCATGATGTCTGGCAACCACCATTCACTGCCACCCCTGCAAATGGTGTTGAAGAACTCAGGAGGTTCTGACAGTGCAACTGTAAGCACAAAGACAATGACTTATCTTGCATCATTCCCAAAGATCACATTGATATGTGACTCTGTCGGAACCTTTGTTGGATTTTTTTCTGTCAGATGGTAGTATTCAAAAGTAGATGAAAGAAGGACAGGATGATGTGGATTTGAAGAGCAAGGCAGGAGAAAGGAGAGTTACTGTCAAAGATGAAAGAGAAATATTAAAATTCTGTTGAAAAACATCTAATGTAAGTTCCTTCCCAAAATTATAAGGAAATAAAAGACTGGTATTAAACTCTTGTTTTAATAAGTAGTTTGGATGGCCCACTCTTATTGTGGGACAAATCAAGTTCATAAGTTACTGATATTTGGGGATGGTTGAAATTCCTTTGTGCTGTGAGGCCAGATTAATGTCAGCTCATGTCTGTATTCTTATTGTAGGTACCAAATTGTCTTTCAGAGCAATTTTCGGAGTTACTGAAAACAGTGTATCTATATACAGGTATCTGTACACCAGTATCTGTATATGGGTTTGAGGAGAAATAGCAAACCTCAATTATAAATAGCATTTATGATTATTTGTTGTACTTGATGATCTGGGTGCAATACAAGTATTATGTGTTTAGTAACAACCCAACACTTAGCTCCTAAAGAGGTTTCAGAAATAACCCTGTTCTTCATCTCAAGAGGGATGATTGCCTACTTCAGGTTTCTGTAGTGGCAGCAAAACTTTCAAACATAGATTTCTGTTTCTAAATGTCAGGGTGAAATGGTCAGACAAGTTCATCTGCAATTTCACTCTGTGAAAAGACCTATAGTATCACCTAGGTCAGGAAAAACACTCTAAATTTAATACATTAGTCAGCCACAGTCCTGGGAAAAGAAATGCACATCAGCTTCTACCAATTCAATCTGTGGAGAGCTTCTTAGGGGAAAACATGCAAGCAATTGTGGCAGCACAGCTTTAGATACCTATTTTAACCAACAGCAGAATATTTTGGTGAAAACACTTAAATACACTTTGAAGACTGTGATCTCATCCTCATGACTTCTAAGAGAACTGTCATAATAATTTTTTTAACAGCACTTTTTTATATTTTAAAAGGCCTCAACCTCTCTTCTTTGAGTTACACTCAATTAATTTTCACTCAAAAATTATTAAAAATACTTAAGTCTTCTTAATTTAGTTATCACTCTGAAGTCTGATAACCACATCAAACACAGAAGAGAGGAAACATCTGAAACCCTTACAGAAAATTAGTAGAGGCTGTATAGTAATAATATCCAGAAGACACTTTAAAGACTCCCAAACAAATTTCCTTAGGTAAATCTTTTCCTTCAGAACAGATATTGCAGGGTTATTTTGAAACCACTTGGATTATGTTATTTTTTTCAATAGAAAAGCTATAAAGACATATTTTGTATAAGCAAAAACATAAGAAATTCTCAGTATTAAGTTATTTCTAAATGCCTTGAAGGTACAGTGGGGAAAGAAAAGGAAAATAAAGCTAAGAAAGGAAAAAAGTAATCTATATCATGCTGTACCCAGTAAATATTGCAAGGTTAGATTCCTCAATCTACTGTAGTCATCTTGCTACAGGCCTCAGTGTGTTGTGGATCCTGCAATGTTTCCCACTTCTGCTGATGCGGGCACCTTTTGGGTAGCTGACATGCTTGCTGCCATGGGAGCTGGAGGGCAACTCTTGCAAACACTAGCTCTGATTCCTTTGCAGATGGAACACATCCCCCTCAAAAAATATATTAATCTAACCCTTATTGTAATTTCCTATTTTAAGTAAAATTGTAGTTCTTCTCATGCTTTGAGAGGCTGACCTGGAACAGAGACTAGACAGAGCTAAGAGAAGAAAGTAGATATTTTCTGAAAGGCCTTAAAAGGATACACCTTGTGCAGCACAAGAGCCTGGCCAGGGCCACACCCAAAATTGACCTAAAATGGTCACAAAATGGATGACCAGTCACAAGGTTTCACACTTTTATAAGTCTGGGTCCATTTGCATATTGGGGTTAATTGTCCAGTTACAGCTTCAGGTTGTGAAGTCCCATCCTTCATGTTTTCTCTCTTCATTCTGCCGTTGTTTATGCATTTTGGGCCTGAAGGTTGTAATGGTTGTCCTTGGTCTCAAGCTGGAAAAGGATTGTTTTGTCTACCTACTCTGTGAAGAGAGCTTACTAACTCAATATGAACTTCAGAGCTACACACCTAGGCAGCACAGAATCTAAAAAATATGGAAGCTAAAACTTAAGGCATCAGTCCTCATCAGAAGCCACAGAATATGACTGAAGTAATCATAAACTTCAAATGTTTTAGCATGAAATATATTCTTATATCTTAGGACCAGAACATTGTACTCTTTTGCCACTCTGGATAAAATCTCACCTCTGGAAACAGATTGCTGTTTTGCTGTTCAGTTCAAGAGGAAGAAGAGTTCCTATACTGAGCACTTCTTTGTTCTAAAAGTATTGAAATAGCCCATGAAGTAAGGGCTTAATCATCATTAACAAAGACAACCTCAGTCTTCAGCCATTAATAACTGAAGCTATACCTTCGCGATATAAAAAATGAAAATTGTTCTTGCATATATAAGCTCCAACAAATAGATGTTCAAAATCCAGAGGAAACAGTAAAATTCATTGAGTGATCAAACAGACTGACATCGGAGTATCCATTAAAATAAAGGGTTTAAATAAAAATTGCAGATTGGAACAATGCATCTCAGATGCTTTCTTGGTCAAAAAAGGAAATACAAATCAAGTACACCATTTTTTTCATAAGAAATGAAAATACAAGAGGCCTGTCCCTGCAGCAAGGACAGGACAATGTCTGAAACAGTCACCCAGGCTCTGGTAGAAGATACACACAGCTGGGGGGTGGCTTATCAATAGAAAAGAAATGAATTAATGAGTTGACTGGGAATGTGAGGATATGAGAGTGTTCTTTTCTGCATGTTTTTCCATTTGGAAGTTTCTGCATCCTGATTTGGAGCCAGCCTGGCATCTGGAACCAATTCAGGAGAAGATGAAAAGCTTAAAGGAAAAGTCAGTTCTCACCTTGCTGCTATTTCTGGAGAAGACAGTGCCTTTGTCTGCTACCAGTTTACTGGCTTGATGTCCACAGAGGCTGTCTGTAGCCCTCAGTACCTGTTCTAAACAAAAGGTTTGCAATGCAGAATAGGGAGCAAAAGGAATTGGTAAAACTAAACCCAGAAATATGGTGTGTTGAAGACCCTGTGCTTTAAGTAAGCAATTCAAAATCCAAATTAAACTCCCCCAAGGAAGAAAACTCACAATTTGCACAGTTTTATTCACTGTCATGAGGTTCCTCTGGTAGTCCCTCAAAGCCATCTGCCATAGAAAAGGGATGGGGGATTACTTGCCATTCCCTTGGCATGTGGGTTTTTCAGGGTCTGACATTTGATTATAGTGTCCATTCTTTATAAATAAAAAGTTTGTACATATTTTTAACAAGAATGCTAATGCACGTGTGAATGTGTTATGTATATAATAATGTGTACATACACTAAATTATAATATCTAATGTATATTTTGCTAATTTATCTTTTTATATATATGAGATGTGAAAAGCCTTGCATAATTCTAAACCAACCTTTGAATCCCTGCTGATTATTTTTCAGTGATTTAAGAAGTTGAGTGATACATCACAAACTGGCATTTTTCTTTTATTTTCATGTTGCCTTTTGTAGATAGATGCTATCCCCAGGCAAGGCACCTGTTAGATGCCACTGTTATCAGAGGGTTCACAGGGACAGACATCAAACTTCTAAGCAGAAGCTGCAGAGGAGTAGGCTTCCCAAGCTCATTACTTCATGGAGGCCACAGAACATCTGCAGGGTGATGGCAGGTCATGCACAGGCAGGCACATTCTCTCTCTGGTGCTCCTCACCCCTTATCCATTTGCACCTCTTCATTAAATCATTGCCATTCTCAGCATAAAGACCTGGGAGGCGCAGGGTGCTTCACAGCACCCCCCTGACAACATCAGTTCTGGAAGGAGCAGGAACAGTCCATGTAGACAGAGGAATTCAGGCAACTTGGTTCTCAGAGATATTTCACTGAGGCCTGATTGAGGATGTGTTGCTAATAAATTTCCTCTCTGGCAATCTTTATCTCTAGTGCTGGTTTGCAGCGCACTGGCAGCAGCCAAAGGACACCATTCCCACCTGGAGATGACAGAGATGCTCTCTCAGATGACACAACACCTTTTCTCCTTTTCTCTTTCTTTCTGCAGAAAGGGAAAACCCAGCTGTCAGCTTCAGCTTGTGATACAAAGCCAGGTCCCAAGCCAAGTCCTTGCCCACCTCCAGCATGATGTGGCTGGCAGTCAGGATCTCAGTGAATGAGTCCTCACCACTGCATTTCCCTGCCCCAGTCAAAGCAGGGAGTATATCCATGTGTTCTGCCACTCCTGGGTCACCACGCTCCTCAGAAACGAGATGCCCTCTTCCTAAATATGGAAATAGGAGAAAATGAGAAGGAAGAAGAAATGAGGAGGAAGAGGAGGATGGGCTTCTGTAAATGCTGTTTTTTCTTCTGGATGTCTACAGTTTCCACAAAGTCACAAGTGGGAGCTCTGCCCACGGCCTCCCATCCTTTGTGGATGGCAGCAGTGCTTTTCTGATGGAGCGTGGAAGGGCGGGTCACCAGTGAGTCACTTGGTCTGTTTGCAGAAAGACATGGATAATATTTAGGAAGTAGAAGGGGCACCACAGTTAATAAACACTTCTTTCACTATTATTCAAATATTTTCAAAGTTTACTAGTTGTTAAGTGCAAAAAAGCCGAGAACTGATACCAGATTTGACATTAGCAGGGATTTGGATGGAAATTACTGACAGAAAGTTACACTGCTTTTTAAGATAAATTCAGTGCCAGACACAAGAAAAATTACCACCATTGCTGCAGAAAAGAAAGATCAATTAAGTATGAAAAAATACTGTAAATTAACATTTATGTGCAGGAAGATTAACTAGGAAGCCTAAGAAACAAATTACTGTTTCCTTCATTTTAACTTGCTATTCCATATATTGTATTTTCATGCAGAGAAATTAAATATAGTTTTTTTTGTATTTAAGCCTAACTTGGAGATGATCTCAGAACATTTTTAAGGGAGTGTTCTTCTATTTGTAAATTAGTCTTATTTGGATATTACACCTATGTGACAGTGTAAGTCATTTTTTATTCAATAGTCATGAAAGATCATTTGTGATGTAGAAGAAATTATGCTGATATTTCTTCTATGCCCATTAGTACTTATTAAAACCCCACTGGAACTGGCAAAAAAAAAGTTTAAATGTCTTTCTGCTTTTTATTATATTTTCCTCACAAGTATTTTGTTCAGTGTAGAACCGCTTTTTCATTTGTTTACCTGTTTAGGATAAACTAGGGTTCAATGCGAAGAACATTTTTACTGTGTGGAGAAATTACATTAATATGATATTAATATCTGTCTGTTCTTATAAACTAGAGTTTCTAGAATTTGAATGTGGAGAGCTGGTGTATTTTATAATTTTGTTTTTCATTGAAAGAAACTTAATATATGTAAAAATGGATGCATAATAAGACTAATCATTAAGATATGTTTTGATGCAATGAAAACTCCCTAATTACGGTATCCTAATCTGCTGTTTACACATTATACTTCTGTAAGTTACATCAGTGAGGTGTCATATATTCAAGGTGTTTCATGGCATGGGAAAACAGACTTATTTTTCAGTTCTTTACTTTCACAATAAGCAAGTTTTCTAGAATTGGGCAAGTGGATCCAATGATCTTCATGTCCTTTATATTTCTAAATCAAATTTGCAAATTGGGTATGATAACAGGGCTAAAAAGATAAAGAAGATTACGTACTTAGTAGAGTATCACAGCACATTTGCCAATTAGTTGTCTTTTTAATTTACTGTATAAGGAGGTGGCTATTGCCAGGGACCTGTTCTTCTCTAATTAGAATCCAGTGTTCATGAAGCACAATTACCTGCTAGAGCAATTGCATTGACATCCTTCATTTAGTAAAATCCCTGGTCTTCAAATATGCAGGCAACTGTCATCAAATTCTGTGGAATAAACTACACATGCTGCTATAAAAAATGCAAAATTCCAGTAAAATCAACTAAAAATTTAAAAAAGCACAGTGAAGTATCTAATCTCAGCAGAAGAAAATTTTCCTTATTAAAAATGTTTCTTTCAAAATTCAAATATTTGTTTGCTATTTGCCAGAGCTGAAGAGTGTCACAAAAAATTATCTTTTGTATGTGGGAAATCAGTGACTGATGAATAACATAAATGACTGTTCAAGAAATAAATTCTGAAGTAGATGCCATTATAGACTCTCTGCCAGTTAACTGAGTGCTGCTGTATATTGTAATTACCTAAGAGTTTCACTTTTTAATTTTATTTTAACAAAAACATACCCTTCTATTCTGATTACAGTTGATAATCAAACCACTAGCAGAACATTTTTTTATTAAAATAGTCCAGTTCTCTTCAAGTGTTTTGTGAAGTCTTGTCTTTTTTACCCATATTTCATTTATGTGAGGAAAAAAACAGGTTGGAAGACTCTGGCAATGTCAGAATACTCATTTTTCTATGGCAATGGCTTTTTACTTTGGTTTTTGTGTTTCATATGGATATATGTGAGATATGTGAAAAATCTAAATTAGAAAGAATTGATCCATCTGAAACAATGTATTTTTCTTTTTGCTCAACACATTAATATTCAAGTTTTCCAGAACAGAGATCAAAATGTGCCTAGAAAATTCTGCAGTTTAGAAAGATTTTCATTCTCCTTATGGTTCTAGCTTTGCCTTAAGTTATGGAGCAGATATGTTACCAGAGTTACAGATGAAATGGCCTCTAATAACTCTCTGATGTCTACCCGGGAAATGTGAACAGACACAAAAGCTTTAAGACAAGCAGCTTTTGAGTGTCAGCTTGAAATTCAGAGACATTTCTCTCTGGTGGCTCCATTTAGCAATTCTTGAAGAGTAGAACTGAAACAAAAGAACTGCACATTGTCTGAGTATTTTCTTCAGATAACCCTTATCCACCCTGCCAAAGAGATGGAGATGCTCTTCTGGAGAAAATTAACCCTTAGAACTCTGAGAAAAGTTCAAGTCTTTCTTTTACCTTTTAAAATTTCCTGCAAACCATGCAGTGGTCATTGGCTTGTGCAAAATGAGTCTTAGCTGTCTCTGAGTGGTTGCCCATGGTTCTCTCCCAAGTTACCCTGGCATCAGCAGAGGAAGGGCAGCAGAAATTGGTGAAATTTGAGGATGTTATTCTAAAAATGGAGGCAAAATAAACAAAGATCTTGGGCTTTGGGAAGGAGCGATTATGTTTTTCAGAGGTGGCACAGTGGATTTGTCAGGGACCAGACTTTCCAAAGAGATCCAGATGCCCTGACCCCTTGGTCACAGTAATAATATGTTATGGTCCACACTGTCACCAAGTCTGATCTTGTTTTTCAGTTGGCTTCAACTGATTGCATGCACCTAGTACTGCCCAGAAAAAGTCTGATGTCAGCCAGAAGGAAGGAAGATGAAAAGCTTCCTACTCAATTGCTGGCATGGCCTGCTACCTTGCCTCTCCTGTATGACAGCAATAAGACAGAGTTGATGGCAGAGCAGCTCTAAGCACAGTTTAAAGTTTCTTACCATCATGATTGCCACAGTGGAGAAGTTCTCTTGATGTCCTCATCCTAAGCCTTTTCAGGGATGCCTCTGTGGAAGCACTTCTGAGTCAGCAGAGGTCAACACAGACCATGGCCAACAATGCGACACAAAGAGGGTATCAATGCTCTGCTTGATGTTGTGGTTTCACCCTCCTAGACCTACATCTACTGCCAGCAATGTGTAGTCTTGAGTGCAACATTAAAAATGAGAAGCAAACTTGCACATTCTCCAGCTGCTAAAACACTGACAGCCCATGGTGTCCCTCTTGCTGTGGCAGCTGTTCCTATTCACTGAGCATTGGCCAGGGGAGGGGATGACATGCCCAGGCAGGATAACTGGCAGGGCTTCTGGAAGTAACAGATGACAGACAATGCTACCAGTAGGACATTTCTTACGGGAAAGGGAGTGGCTCAGGCAACTCTACAAGCCCAAATGAAGCTCCTGATCAGAAAAAAATGGAAGTTGCCAATGTGCTGAGCACGTCAGAAGCTACTGCAGGGTTTACAAAAGCAAACTGTGGCTGTGCAAACCTCTGTGCCCTTCTGTCTTCAGAGATTAATCAGATACACAGGACTTGTTGAAAATCTGTAAGAACTGGGAGGTGGGACAAATCAGGGCTTGTACTGTGTTAGTTTATGTCCCCAGAATAGGAGATCCTCAGGTTGAGCATCAGCCTGCCAGTAGGAAAACTAAAACGATTTAAAATATATTATATAAAGCCAATTATATAAGCAAATTGAGATAATCTCTATGTTTTTTATTAGTTTCTGCTTCTTTTCAAGTATATGGCAAATTTATTTCCCTTTTCTATTTTACCCAATAAACTAGCTAAATAAACAAAGTTCTGACAGTATTTATATATACTAATACATGCACATAAGCTCTTTTACCAATAATTTCAGCAACATATTTACAAAATTAAAAAAAAAAAACCTACACAATAAGTGAAATGCCTACCTTTTTCATTGTGGTTTTTTTTAGGTATGTTTGGCTTTTGCGGGGGAGGTTTTTGGGTTGGTTTGGGTTTTTTAAAAATTTTTAATGGTGGAAATAAATTCTACTTTAGAAGAAGTTTGCGGTACTGTAGTGAAAACTATCAGGTGAACCCATTACAGGTGAACTTGTACAAAACTGGCTGTTTATAGCTGTCCTGCTATATTATAATAATAGCACTCAGGCATTGGAAAGATTTCTCACATGCTGTAACTGTAGTTGTGTTGTTGAATTCTGATACTTGGTAGTTTGATACCCAGTCCTTACTGGAGCAAACGTGGGGAGAGGCTACAAACTATGCCTATATACAACTCATTCCATGTTGATTTTTAATACTGTGCAGTTTTAACAAAGAAATACAAACAAACTACAGTACAGGCAATTACACAGACCACATTTAGAAGTAGATCTCCAGGGAGGAAAAGATGAAGCCCTCCAATGGATTGGCAGGTCTACACTCAGAAAACTCTAAATTCACCTGTCTCTCATAAATGTAACTACAGATTTAATAAAGAATACCAGGACACTGGAAAAATAAACATAGAAAAGAGATATTTTAAGGCAGAGGCACTATATGCTTTATGTTAAACTATCCATACTGTGTGGTTTGTGGTTTGGAACAAAAGCAATTGCTCAGTAATTTCTCCACAACACTAATAATAATAGCCTTGTATGCCAGTAACCTGCCAATGAACTATGGCCAGAAACAAGTCCTCAGGTCCATATTCCCAGCTGGTAAAATGGTCAGAAGTGCTGCACACACAATAGTTCCTACTGACAAGCTGAAAGATAAAATTGCCTTGTTGTCCACAGGAAAATATATTTATTATATAACTTGAAGTGGCCAAAGCAGAAGAAAGTGTTTGAGCATCCGTGGCACAGTAAACTAAGAGGGCCAGCTGACCAAAACCCATGAGCCTGGCACTGGGCCAGAGGCACAATCTACTGCATCCCTTGATAATCCCTTAGAAATGTACTTGGAGATTCTGTCCTACCTCCCCAAACAGTGCATCTGGCAAATCCCCGTGCCTCTTACAGCTCAAGCCAGGCAGCTTAAGCCATTGTGCCATGTGAGTGATAAGAAAAGGGACAAAGAGCAAAGTGGTAGAAGAACCTTGGTATGTTCAAATATCAACAAGGTGCTTGCAATCTTTCAGATATTATATTGAACTAGTCAATAAGTCAAACTCAGGGCTGGTTTTTGTTGAGTTTTTTTTTAAGTGGTGCTCAACAGATACATAATTAAAATTTTTAAGGCATTTTATAATTATCTACAGGGTGATTGAGTCAGATTTTGATTGGTTGTGTTTAATAACAGATGTTTGTTAGTACTGTAGAGCAATACACCAACATAATACAAAATGTTCTGCTAGAAATGCCTATTTTTTATAAGAACATTTAATTGATTTACCTTGTGGTAATAATTTTTTTTACACTCAGTCACATATTAAAATAGATGTATTTCACACAATGACAAATATAAAAAACATCTCACTAACTAACAGCCTCTTGGGTCAGAATTATCCTGGCTGTGAGAACAGTCGTCTCCATCTGTGGCAGATCACTGAAGAGAGAAGCAAACTGTTGTTTCTGAATAGGGAGGAAGAGTATATGTGCGCAATCATGGGCTGTTAAATCACCTCAAGGATGATAGCAGCAAACTGCCAAAAATTGATGGAGATCTCATTTAACATCATCTTAAACAACAATTTGATACTCCAATTTTACAGTTGGGAAAATGAGGGATATAGACCTGCTGTGTAATTTCTCCACATCTGCTCACGGAGGCTGCTGGCAGTGCTGATAAGAAAACACTGAGCTCCTAGCAAACTAATGGATTGTTGTCCTCCTGTCCTTCATGCACAAGGCATCCAAGACAAATCAGCAGCAGTTAAATTAGAAAACAAGAAATCTTTAAAAGAACCCAAAGAAAACAAAAGAAAACAAAAATCTTAATTTTGATGCTTTCTCATAAGATCTTACCTTTTTCTAAACCCTCAATTAATTCTCACTCTTAACTCATTCCATACAAGTACTTTAAAGTTGAGACCCTAACACAATTCTGGCCAAGATCTGAGTTTCTTTTAGGTCCTGTTCCCCACCAGCTTAGAAAAGGGGAGGTGGGCATTTTTGGGTTCTCTCCTGCAAGGCACTACATTGCCTGCAAAACTTCCACATGAGCAATTAACTAGTATACTTAAAATGCAGAAAAAAAAAAAAAAAAAAAAGCTGAAATAAAAAATCTCGAATACTCTACTCCTCAGCATGCTGAATTGCTAGCTCAGAGAAATGCTCTTCTGATAAAAAAAATACAGAAAGCTCACAGCTCCTTTAGAAAAATTATTTAATATTAGCATTAACTTTTCTCTTGTTTATTTTTTAAACCGTCCATCCTAAATTGTCCTTAAAATCCTGCAGAGAAAGTTTTCCTTCAGGCAAATCCCTCTAGTGATCCTGCCACAAATCTGATATCATAGAAAAATGCTTAAGTCAAGCCCCATTCTGCTTGCCTCTAAGAGGGAACAATATGTCTGAAGCTAGTATCAAATCTCAACTTTACTCAGACAAAGCTGTCTGGAACAAAGTGGACAGAAATGTGCTAAATGGCAGCATGGCAAATGTTGAACCCCTCTGGTAACACACCTGCTGGAGATGAGGGAACGTGGTGGGATGCTCATAGCTCCTTTCCAGATATCTCCTGTAGGTATTTTTGCCTTTCTGTCTCCTTGGAAAGAGTTTGTCCCCTCTGAATAACTGAGCAAAGTTAGGGGTAGGAAAAGTAGGGTTTGAGGCTTCTTTTCTACAGAAAAGAAGGACAATTTAGGGATCAATAAATGCCATGAAATTCTCTATTTAAATTAGAAACAAAACAAAACAACCCCTGACAATTGCTATTCAATACCATTATCCCACTTGTAAATAGAGTCATAGAACTTTTCAGAATTTAAATCACAAATAAAACAAATTTACAGGTGTAGTAGTGCAGTAGACTACAACTTGTAGCAATCACAGGAGTGATATGGGAATACTTATTTTATGTATTAAAAAAAATAGATCTGTTATTAAGCATTTTGTCAGAGCTTCGTGACAAGACCCTGAAATAATCACATTAGGAACCACAAAACCCATGATCCTTAGGGAGACAAAGTCTTCCAGACCTTCTCTATTTTTTTAAATATTATTCCCAAAGCAAAAGCATATTCTGATGATTGGAGGAAGTAATATAGGTACCCACAGTTACACAGACAATTGAAATACAAAATCTTGGAGGAATGTATTTCATATGTGCTAGTGGGAAACATTTGTAGGGTAAGGCTGCATTTAAAGTAACAATAAATACAAATGCTTAGTCTTCCTTATATTATTCTGGCAGAAGGAGTGCATGCAAATATTAAATTCATAATTTAGGTTTATTTACCTGCAGTTTCATGATTTTCAAGAAACCTTTAAGCTACAGATTTCATTTTAAGTAATTGCAAACATCTGATCTAGTGCAATGGTTTGACAGCTGGAAAGTGTAACACAGAAAATGTGTGGGAATTTGCATTTCCACAGCCTAACACCAGTCAGACTTCTGCTACTCTGCTGCCTTTGTACCAGCCTCTTTCATCAGATCACGCATTTTAATGAAAAAGCATTGCAGTAATCAGTTTGAGAAGACTTAAAACCAGGGATAGAACCTGACCTTAAAAAATGCAAAAACCTGGAAATATTCTCCAGTGGGAAGCAATTAGAATACACAAAAGTTGGGTGTTACTGAATGTTGCAGGAGGCAAACAGAGCAGTGCAGCCATGGAAACCATCAGCAGGTCCTCTCTGGTGGAATGCACAGAACGTCGGAGGGATTCACACAACTCCCAAAACTGTGCCTTCCTCCTTCCTCTGCTTCCTGCTTACTTCCTCTTCTGCCTTGAAATGAATCATCAGTGAACAGGTGAAGAGGAACTGCCAATCAATATACCTCTGTGGATTCCAGAGATAGGCTCCTGAAGTGCTTGTCAATAAAGAAAATTTGTTCTTTCCCCCATAAAATATGTATGATTTTTCGGTTACCTGAGGCCCCAAATCACAATACTACCATTTTATTTAAAAGATGATGTCCCACTTGAAATAATTTACCAGCCAGCAGATGAGTGCCCAAAATTGCCACAGTTTTCAGTAGAGGATACACAGAAAAGAAGAAGAAATCATATGCAAATGAGATAAATAGATAAAAATAGGTGTTTTCATAATTTTCATAATGAATTTTCATAATTCATAAACAGGTTCTAGCAAATAAATATAACCCACAAAAATCAACACTCCATTACTCTTGCCTCATTCTTTCTTAACTAGAGAACCATTTGTGTTATAAAAACCCCTAAAAGAACAAAAAATAATGAGTGGTATTCATTACTGATGTCATTCCACTCAATCTAGCACAGACACAGAATCTGGATAAGCATCTCAACTACCCTTATTTAGATGAGTACTACTTAAATAAAGTTCATTCAGCAATTGCTCCTGCAAACCCTAATCCTTTTAATAGGCAGTCATTAGTGGTAGTTATTAAGAAAAAAAAAAAATAAGAAAAAGGCAAGGAAAGGCAAGGAAAAAGGGGAGGCAAGGCAAAGACAAGGCAAGGAAAAAAGGAAATAAAAGATAAAAGAGGTTAAACTTAAGACTACTTTAAAACACATAAGATGCCATATAAAATGATATTGCAGAACCATTTGAAATATGTCAAAAAGAAATAGAAAAAACCCCACAGACAGCTTTCATTATGCTTTTATAAACTCAACACATTCATATGATTAATATTTTGGAACTTTAAATAAGGAAGGAACTCCCTGTCTGAAATGTAATTGAATGTAATTGTTTCAGCATATTTTTACATGGACACTTTTTTACATATCCTCTCCCTTCAGGTAGTAGCTGAAGACTAGCAATGTTGGTGAATCATTGTGTAAGCAGCCACAGAAGTGTTTAACCATAGCAGCATTAAATTCACGTTGACCAAATTTAACAAAAACCCCTGCCTTTCCAATGATGTTTTTACCATCATTTACACATAAATCCAGTTACAGACATCATGATGAAAGGACCGAGTGGAGAGGGAGCCATACTTTTGATTTGTTTTGTGGGAGTTTTGGAGTTGTTCGTGGTAAGTTTTTTTGGGGGGGATTGGGTTCTTTCCGTTTGGGTTGGGTTGGGTTTGGTTTTTTTTTTTCTGATTGCATCAATTTTTTCTTTGAAATTCCTTTGAGGAATTACTTCACACGTATTGCGATGCCCCGGCTGCCTGCGGGGCTGAGGGGGGAGCAGGAAGGACGTGCCCCGCTCTGCGCCCGGCGGCCGCTCCGGCACCCGCGGCAGCCGCTCCGCGCCGCGCAGCCCCGCGGGCGGGAGCGAGGGGTCCGCGCAGCCCGCCCGCCGCGGGACGCCACTGCCACCTGCTGAGGGCACCGAGACACTGACGGGCCCGGCCCCCGGCAGCCCCCCGGGGCCCCGAGGCCGCCCCCGGAACAGAGTCCGTCGGATCGGGGCACCACCGGGGCCGGGCGGTGCCGAGGATGCGGAGGATGCCGAGGATGCTGAGGATGCGGAGGATGCTTTCGACCCCGCACTCGGTTACAAGTGTTCACCCAGCAGCGTTAAAGACGGTGTCAAATACAGATAGATTTAGGGCCACTGGTTTTCTTTCCTTTCCCTCCCCACAGCTTCTCAGTTTACCGGCTCCAGCTTTCTGAAGCAGAAGGTTGGGATGTCTTAAGTGAAATTAAAGGTTTAGTGGTTTCTCGGTGGTTATGGGGCATCTTCGCAATGTGTGTTTTACTGTAATATTTATGCCTTTTAAAAAGCACATTGTTTGCTTTCAAAGATGCGCTTTAGGAAGACAATGTGACGCTTCAGTGGGCAGCAAATAATTATGCAAGAGAAGGTAAGGTTACACAGTGGAAATTATTACTACTAACTAATGTGGTGCATGAACCCAAAATGCCTTTAATAAAGCTTCTCAACCAAAAGCAATGGGCAAAAAATATTGTCACATACCATATTAATGGAAGAAAACCTGTTTGTTTTGTAACAGGGAATAAGATCCTAATCAAAATTACTTGGGGTCTAAAGTAACACTGGTCTTCCAAAATTGTCCTCAGTGTTGCAAATGCTCCCCTCTTTTGAAAATAAAGTTGGTAATTCCTTGTCAGTCGAGCAGAAATAAGCAATAAAATGTTTATTACTTTCCGAAGCTCATTTGTTTCAGCAGGAAACTGCCTCCACTGTTACGCTACTCAAGTGTACAGATTCACTCTGGAAATGGAGAGGTATCCTTATCTGTATGGATTTAAATATGGAAAGAGACAGTGAATGGAAAGAACAACTTCAATAAGATATTTTAGGTTACAACTGAATCGTGTGTTTATGGCCCCAGACAGTGTGCTCTGCAAAATGTTCCAAAACACTCATCTCTAAGCTTTCAGCTATTTCTCCATTCTGCTCCAAATGCTCTGTGAAACATTTTAAAGAAGAACAAGTAAAAAAAAAAAGAAAACAAGGTTTTCTATCAGCATCTTACATAAAGAAGATAGAATAATTATGATAACTATGACCGAGTTATAAAGGCAGCTTGTTGGTTTTACTTACCACCCATGTTTATCACTTAGGCCATCATTTCTTTCTGAAATATATGAGTTTTGCTTCCAGTACATGATCTTTACACTATAAAAGCAATTTTAGAACCATAGTTTTATAGTGAACCTTTTAGAAGATAATGGCTTAAATTTCTAGTTTCCCTCTTTATGGCAGTGATAGGATAGCTGCTTCTATAAACCAATCTAGATAATATGTCATATCTCTCTTCAGCAGCTACTGCACACACGATATAGGAAACTCTCCTGCTACTGGTTACTCATTAAAGTTAAGTGGTAGGGATCCACATGACAAGGTTAAGTTTCAACACTTTAAACCCTGCTGAAAGTTGCTAATAATAATGTTTAATTTTCATTCCAAGCATTTATGGTATCATCAACTTGAACTGGTAGTTTTCTTCTTCTCATTAGTTGGAACCAATGAACCTCCCTGCAGAATAAAAATCTTAAGGCAGAATAACAAAGTAGAGGCAGGATTTGACCCCTATTTAAATTAAACAACATAAATGGGTTTAATGGGAATGTCCTATTAACGAGAGGTAAAGTTTGATCAGGATTTTCAAAAAGGGCTAGAGATTTCAACACCCTAGCAGGGAAATGTTAAAAAAAACATGATATTCAAATTGGTAGCACTCAACGCTTTCTTTAAATGGTCCACTATGTAGGGCATTAAAATAACTATTCCCTTATAAAAAAAAAAATTAAATGCTTCCTTTTTATTTATAATAAGGCGGATAATAAGGTTTCCAATAAATCATCACCCACAATATCTTGATACTGAAAAGTCATGCTGCAAAAATTTCAGCCAAGTTCAAAACATCTCACAAGGAAAAGAAGGAGATGAGAAAAGGAATGATGTTTGCTATGGCAGGCAGGGCTGGAGAAAGGAATGGGAAGTCAATGGGCTGCAGGGAGCTGGGACCCAGGGTAGAGACAGGGCAGGCACCTGCCCTGTCTTGTGCTGTTCTTCAGGGTTGTGCTCACATGGGACTGTGCCATGATGCCTCTCCCTGCTCATTCTCCTGTCATCTCTCTGCTCCTCTCTCCTTTTTAGCGAGGCAATTGGAGGAGCTGTTACATGGAAGGCAGATACCACTGCTATCCTTTCAACCCTCTGCCCCCTGCACGTCAGGTTTGTGATTTTGCAGCAGGGGCAGGGTATCAGCAGTGATAGATGCTTACGTGTCCTTAGAGTATTGACCAGGTCAAACTTATCAATGGGTTTTTATTTCACAGGGTAGGTCATAAAGTATTCATTGCCCAAGGTCATCTAGACTCATGGAATATTTTAGATTGGAAAGAACTTCTAGAGGTCATCTACTTCAACCTGCCCAACACAAGTTTATGTCAGGTTCCTCGAGGCCTGCTAAGCTTTGAAAAACTCCAAGGACAGAGATTTCACAACCTATATGGGCACCTGTGCCAGTGTCTGATCACCCTTATGGTAAAATATTGTGGGTTTTTCCTTATACATATATTTGTACATCTTGTTTTTCATGCAAATACTTGCCTAGTAAGTCTGGTCTATAGCATTTATTCATCCTCTCCCAGCCCTACAAGGATATTAAAACCCACTTTTGGCTCCTATGTTTTCTTGCAGACAATGATATATGTGGATACATAAAACAAGATAGCTTTAGATATATCACAACTTTAATTTTGTTCCTCTTTGAAGTGAAATAATTACTTCCAACCTTTCTCAAGTGATAATGTTAGATCATCCCTTTGAGCATTGTGGGGAAAAACCCTGTTCTGAACTATCATCTCATTCCCCATGTTTATGATTCCTGCTTATCTGTTGTAAATTCTCTCACTGTTGTTCCTGTCTTACAGCCTCACTAGATCACCTAGATTCCTCTTAACATTTCCTTTCTTGTTTTTCACCTTTCTCCTGATTAAGGTTTCTGAAGTGCACACTTGAGGATTCGATTTAAGAAGTGCTGAACCATGCCTGTAGAAGCAAAAGAAGGTATTCTTTTCTGAAGTGCTATGGTTCCAACAGCTCCAACTGAGTGTCTTTACTCATCCATCAGGAGCTCTTGAGGGCCCTATCAACCTTAGACACTCTTGACTCCATCTCTTTTTGGTTTACCTCATGACAGGAATGAATCTCAGTGAATTCAACAGGAACACAGTGGTAGAAAGGAGGAGTCCTGTCCTCTGATACACTGATGGAAGCACACACTGCCAGAGCTCTCATCTATTGCTGCTTTCTGTGGTGCCTCTAGCTTATGAGTAAGTTCTTGTTATGTCACCTGAGTGACTCAGAGGGCACATCTTATTCAAATTCTTTGAGGATCATAGGTGCTGTCAAATTATTTGAACCGGCACATCAAAAAGGCCAAATATCTTTACAATTTTATGAAAAGGGGAGTGAATTTTTTTTTTTTATTTCAAAATGCACCTTCAGAATATATTAGGTTAGTGATTAAATGTCATTTAGGAAGAATGTTACTTCAGTTACAATGAATTACAATAATTTGTTTTGAGTCCTACATTTATGCTACAAACAAAACTTCAGATGCAAGAACATTTGTATGCAAACCAACAAATGATGATCTTTAGACAAATCTTATAAAAGATCTTAGACAGATCTTATAAAATCCCTCTTAGAACTTCAGAAACACTTTAGATGACAGTAGACTCTGTGCCTTAGCCCCTAAAACTTTAAGTCCTATTTCAAGAGCAGAAACCAGACTCCTTTGATAGGGCTAGGCCATCTCAATAATACATGAAGTGTATCAGCATCTTCACAGGAGGGTCAGAGAAGCCAGGGCACCAAACATAGAACCTTTTAAACTCTCCAGAAGCACACAGCATCTCCTCTTGTGTCCCATACATGAAATTAGTGATGCTGCCAACCTGTTCCAGTGGTCAGAGCACTCCCTCCAGCCTCAGCATGGCTCTGCTGCCCAGGAGCAGCACCTGGAGATGTTCAGAAGTTCTCAAGTATAAGAACTCTGAGGCAAGAGCACCTGAAGCAGTTGGCTCTCTCCATGCTACTCTGCACAGGTTTTTATTAAAATTATTTGGACCACGGAGAGTAAAGGTGAGCACATCTCCACTATCTACTAGCGAGTATATAGAAACAAACAACATAAATGCCAATTAGGTTCCAGTTGAATCCAGTGAAGACTGAGGTGCTCCTCTATATTTTCAGAAGAGATAAAAATAAGGTGATTCAAAAATATTAATATCCAAAAATTTCAATGCTTCAAAGATTAGGCCACAGTTGGATAGGAATTTTCATAATCAGAGCTGCCATAGTGCAATTGAAAGAGATGTGCAGAGATGGAGAGAGAGGAGATGGCCCGAAGTCCAGATCATCCAAAGGTCACTGTAGTTTAAAGGAAAAGCTCATAATGAGATACATCTCATATATTTTGATATTTTATCTGCCACCAGCTTTTTGCAGGTACATCTCTGATGCCTAAGATGAGATATCACTGTTTTTTAAAGGAATTTTGCTAACTCTAGGGATCAAATGAAGCTTTCACAAAATATTTTCTCCATACCAAAAGAAACCAGAAATAAGTCCAAAAAACAAGATCTTTACTTTCCTGCACTAGAAATCTGGAAAAAAAATCCTCCTGATGAATTTCTCAGTATCTGTATTCTGACCTTGCAGGATTTTTTCAAGTCTGCTGTGGGTTATTATCCTGCCTGCTGGAAGGAACTGCTGACATGCAAGCTTACCAAATTATATTCTTCTGCTTGAAAACAAGCAATTTTGAAGACACTATCCCAAGGATCTATTTTCATATGTAGAAACTGTGTTAGGCTATAAAATCTGCAATAAACATTGACATTTTTGATTGGCATGTTTTTTTCAGAACTTCTAGGTATTTAGGGAGGTATTATTTTGAATAATCCATGTATTCCAAGAAAGCAAACCATCCTATCTGGGAAAAAAACCCAAAAACATTCATATTCTATTCTATTCATATTATATTCCCAGTCTGGGAATGTAAACTGTTCTGCAGTTCTCGGTATACACTCTGGTTTTGTCTTTTTTCTTTTCCTTTTCTTTGTCACATGACTTCTTTTGCTAAAATAAAGAGTGGTAGTGATCTGTGGCAGGGTTTGCATCTTTCAAGACTTATGGCTTTGTTTTGTCACCAGTCTGCTTGTTTGGGAGTCCAGATAGCTGCATCACAGAGGGGGAAAGGGAGGGAAGGAAGGAAGGAGGGAAGGAAGGAAGGAAGGGCGAGGAAGTGGAAGAAGGGTGCGAAGGAAGGAGGAAGGAAGGAAGGAAGGAAGGAAGGAAGGAAGGAAGGAAGGAAGGAAGGAAGGAAGGAAGGAAGGAAGGAAGGAAGGAAGGAAGGAAGGAAGGAAGGAAGGAAGGAAGGAAGGAAGGAAGGAAGGGGGAAGGAAGGAAGGAAGGGGGGAAGGAAGAGGGGGAAGGAAGGGGCGGAAGGAAGGGGGAAGGAAGGAAGGAAGGAAGGAAGGAAGGAAGGAAGGAAGGAAGGAAGGAAGGAAGGAAGGAAGGAAGGAAGGGGCGGAAGGAAGGGGCGAAGGAAGGGCGAAGGAAGGGCGGAAAGGGGCGAAGGGCGAAGGGCGGAAGGAAGGAAGAAGAAGAAGGAAGGAAGGAAGGAAGGAAGGGGAGGAAGGAAGGGGGAAGGAAGGAAGGGGCGGAAGGAAGGGGCGGAAGGAAGTGGCGGAAGGAAGGAAGGGGCGGAAGGAAGGGGGGAAGGAAGGGGCGGAAGGAAGGGGGGAAGGAGGAAGGAAGGAAGGGGGAAGGAAGGAAGGAAGGGGCGGAAGGAAGGAAGGGGCGGAAGGAGGAAGGAAGGGGCGAAGGAAGGAAGGAAGGGGCGAAGGAAGGGGCGGAAGGAAGGGGCGGAAGGAAGGGCGGAAGGAAGGGCGGAAGGAAGGAAGGGGCGGAAGGAAGGGGCGAAGGAAGGGGCGGAAGGAAGGGGCGGAAGGAAGGAAGGAAGGAAGGGCGGAGGAAGGAAGAAGGGGCGGAAGGGGCGGAAGGGGCGGAAGGGGCGGAAGGGGCGGAAGGGGCGGAAGGGGCGGAAGGAAGGAAGGAAGGAAGGAAGGAAGGAAGGAAGGAAGGAAGGAAGGAAGGAAGGAAGGAAGGAAGGACCACAAAATAGTAAACAAACAAACAAACAAGCCATCAAAAAACCCCTGAAGGCAAAAGAGGAAATAAAGTAGATGAACAGTAGAGCTATTTAGGAGAGCAGGTCTTGGGGTCGGATAATGACTTTACAGGGTGTATGCCTTATTAATGGAGAGTAAAGTTTAGCTATTTATTTAAGTAGGAATCAATTGAATAAATTAATTCCCTTATCAGGGATTAATATCTAATGAGTAACAGGAAATACTAGAAGTCAGGGAGCAAAATGAACATTTTTCCAGACAGGCTAGTCAGCACAGAAGTAAGGCCCAGAATTTCTGCCATTGATCAAGACCAGATGAGGAGAGGAGGCCAAATTGTTCCTCTAGCTGGGAAGGAGCAATGAGCAGAAGAAAGGTCCATTACTAGCAGTTTGGGAACTCGGCTTGGTTTTTATAGGTGTAGTTACCAGGCAGAAGTGTTTCTAACATACCTGCAGGCATGGGTACTGTGAGTGAGCCACCCATGTCTTGTCTTCTGATTAATTTAGTCTGTGGTGGTAGTAACACAGAGATGGACTGCTTGGAATGAAAGTCTGGTCACAGGACAGGTCTTTGTGGAGGCAGGTCTTCCTCAAAGTTAGCACCTCATAGCAGTTTAACATGAAAATCAACACATAAATGAGACACAAAACTAAATTTCTTTTGAAGGTACTCCCTTGAGTTCAGAGTTAAGGGACCTCATGAAGAAGGGAAAGTTGAGAAGGCAAGCAAGCAAGCTGTCCTTTCTGCTAGTTCAGTGTATGAATGCCTCATGCTATTGACAGTCTTCCTTCCTTAATTTATGTGAAAAGCTTGCAGGAGAATATCCCAACATCTTGGAATATTAGTGCAATGTATTCCAACACTTCTAATATTAATATCAGAGCCCTGCTACAGCTGCGAGCATGTTCCATGTGCTGACTGGACAGCGTAAAATGTGCATCCTAACATGCTGTTCACCTCATCTGACATTTTGCTTATGGTTTATTATTCAGTAGTAATACTTGATTTGGGTTTTCCTGGAGGTGCATACCATGTATTATAGCTACACAACAAACAGGTCAACATAATAAATGAATTATTCCTAACACCTATGTGCTTTGAAAACTTATTCCTGACTCTTGTAGGCTTGTCACCAAGAATAGCTATGAGTATCCCCTCCTCCATACAATTAGGCAGAAAGCTAAAAATCTTACAAAGAGGTGCAAAACTAGAGCATACATGATACCTTGCACTATTATATAACGTGAAAAAGGTTATTAACAAGGAACTCAAATGAACTCAAAACATGATACCACAGTAAACTGACCTTTGCAAGGTGTTGCTACAGAGGCCCCCAGCTTGCACTTAGTCTGCTTTTCTGCTTCAAGCAGCCACAGTGTGGACGTGATTTCTACTGTTCCCTCTTTTGCTGCTTTTGAGCATCTCACACTGCTTCATAAATTTATGTTAACAATCCCTCTCTCTGTGAAAAAATTGCTACCACCCCCTGTGACAGATATGTAATTCAGGCACAAAGACAGAGAGATTCTTCAAATCCATATAAATATTAAAAGCTGCATCTAGGTGCTCAGCTGGTGTTCATCAGCTCAGTAAGCATCTGCCAGTGACTTGAGGCAACTACACACTCAGGTGCTTTGGATTTGATGTGGATAGGCTACAGATCCTATCTGTCCTGGCAACATGGAGTAAAGCAGTGAACTGAACTCTGGTCAGTGTCCTCCAATAAGGCTGGTCTTCCTTTCCCTCTTTGTTTTTACCCTGTAACAAAGTTCTTCTTCTATTAGTATCTACCCTGTGCCGTAATTAAACTAAGTGTATTTCAGTATTCCTGTTACCTATTTGCAAACTTAGTCATTGTGAAGGCTTGCTTAAAATTCTAGTGTAGCTAGCTCCAAAGCTGCTCTAGTAGATGTCTTAGAAAAGAAGTGTACGTGCTCCAGAAAAAAAAAAGTTATAAATAAGAGACTGCCACTGCTGTTTAAATTGCTTCCTCTCTTTAATTAAAATAAAACCAGAAACACTGATGTAAGACAATATATCAAAAGTTACTCACTGGAAAGAAAACCCCGAAAATACCAAACATATGTGACATTTGGTTCCTGATCAAAAATGATTATATGTATCAGCTGATCCTTCCAAAAGTTGGGCTATGTAACATTTGATGGACACATTTGGAAAATGCAATGCAATCTTGAAACCTGTATTTTAAAATCCAGAATAATATGTTGTTGATATTTGCCATAAAGCTCAGTAATAGTGACTCTAAAGCTGCACTTTAGCATGCCATTTTCCTTGTCCCTCTGCAGGTGTGACATACTGTACCTGCAGCCTTGAGAAGCCAAGATTCCTTGGGATGTTCTTGCCTTGGAGATTTCGTCAAGTAGATCCTCTTACTGACATCTGAACCCAGGATGACCTTGGACCATGCGGACATGCTAGAATTTCACACGACTCATCTCTGTAGGTATTATATAGTCTGAAGCCAAAATATCAGGGGAATTTGTTGTCCTATAAATACAGACCTGTATTTTGCAATAAATACTTAGATGAGGACTAGCTTTGTTACATAGCACAGCCCCTGTGCCTGCCAGAGGGCTGGCAGCTGCCTGGTCTCCATATTCAAATAGCAGATCATGCCCTGGTTATCTGACATATGAACAAGTAGGGATTTGATTAATTACCATAAATGTCTTCTCATAATACATACTTTTAAAAGGATTTATTTAATAACAGATAACAGATGGGAAAATACACTTGTTCCCACACTGTAAAAAATAAAATCATTCATCAATAAGTGTATTACTTTTGTTAGCTTCTAGTTCTTCTGGAATCTATGGCTACATTTCAATACTGGCTCAAGTTGTGCTCACAGACTGTTCTCCTTATGATTATTTAAATTAATTGATGATTTTAAACACCACTAGAGGGCACAGAATTATAACAATATTTCTTAATGGATCACAAAAAGTACATCAGGAACTGGAGTTCAGTGATGTTCAGTTTATTGGCCTAATCCTCAGTTCAAAGCCTCATTCCTATCAACAGTGATGCACGTGTGCTGCTGTGAGCTGTGCCATTGCCCACACCAGCAATTGAACAAAGCTCAAGGGTTAGTGCCCCTGGCACAGAGGCCTGGCACAGTGGGTTGGAATGACTATGTGCTCTCACTTGAAGTTTGGCTTTCCAGAATTTCAGTATCAGCTCTCAAATCAAAGTGACTAAGGCCACTAGAGTGTAAATCTAAGCATGATTCTGGAGGAGTGGCTGATGGTAAAGGCATGCTGTACATCTTCAGCTGTAAATGAGTACGTAGGGATGAGAAAAAAGAAGAGTATAAACACTTGCGTATATCAAACCAAGGAAATGCAAACAAGTAGTAAATGAAGGATTAACTAACACAATTTACAATTCAAAGAAAGAAGAGTAGATATGTGCCACTGGAAAGCTTAAATATTAATGGGATTTCTGTGGATAGTTGTATCAACTACTTAACATCTGTTTTGACATGTGTGCTGTTTCTGCCATCCCTTATCACGAGTCTGAGCGGCCACTGTGGTTCACATGTTAAAAAGTTCCTGTCTGAACTGGCCTGCAGTGGAGGAGAAAGTGTAGGGAAGACAGGAGGAAGTTTAAACTCATCATTCAAAGACATCTGATTGAATGGCATTGCACACACTGTAGCAACGAATTACTACTGGTGATGTGTCCATGTTGCATTTAGTAGGGGCACAAGTTAATGTTCACTGCCAGAATGTGAAATGAGTCTTACAGTTTCTTCTTTTCTGAGAGTTGAAGATCATGCGTTAATCAAAGCTCGAGAGCTGGCCTCTAACTAGCCAGCACAAAGGAAAAAAAGCCCGAAAATTAATTTCTGAGTGTTTCTATTGAATTTCGCTTAACGTTAGCATACACCTTACTGTTTTTCATTAACACTTCAGGAATTAGCGTCACATTTTCACATCGTGGCGCTCAGGCTGCAAAACCAGTGACATGCAGCTATTTCTCGTGAAGTGGGTGCCGAAGTGCCGGGGGGCGGCTCGTCCTGTGCCCGGGGCAGCGCGGGGCTCCCAGGCATCTCCGGGGCACGGCGGGCGCTGCCGAGCTGCGGCCCCAGGGGCGGCACGGGCGGCGATTGCCCGCAGCAGGCGGCCGCGGGGCGCGGGGGGAGTGCAGGGGATGGCCGGGGGTCGCCCGCCGAGCACGGGCGATAACCCACGGGCAAAGCGGGCGCGGTGCGGCGGCCGGGCGGGCAGAGCGGTGCGGCCGCGCCTGCGGGTGCCGGGGTGGGTGGTGTTTTTTTCCGCAAGCTCACCTTGATGCGGCGGGGCGTAAAAGGGCCGCGCTCGGCAGGGGGAGCATCGCTGTCTCGGCGCAGCGCGGGCACCGAGCGGCGGCACCGCTGCGCTCCGGCTGCACCGCGCCGGGGCCGGAGCTGACGGGGGCCGTGAGGGAGCTCGCGGGAAGGGCAGGCCCGCCGCTGCCCCAGGGATCGGCTGTCTCGCCGCCGCACGAGGCCGGGACACGGCGGAAGCGCCGGAGCGGCGTGCCGGGCCGCGCCGCCCCCTCGGGGGGACACCCGGCGGCTCATCTGCGCTGCCCCGCCCGGGCCGGCCGCGCTCCCTGCCCGCAGAGGGGTCCCGCCGCCGGCCGATCCTCCCCCGCGCCGCCGCCGGGACTTACGGCACTTTTGTGACTTTCTCGGACTTACATGGACATTTCCCGGGAGCGCGCTTAGAACGCGGGCGCCGCGTCCCGCCAGCCGCTCTCCGCCCGCCTCACCGCGGGCACCGCCGCTGCCGCTCGCGCCCCGGGACGCGAAGGCTCCGGGCGGCGCGGCCCCCGCCTGCCCCCACCGGCCCGCCCGCCTCGCCGACTTTCTCCGCCGCTCGGAGCGAGAGCAACAGCTTGCCCGGCCCGGCCGAGCCGAACGACGCGGGAGGCAGCGAGGGAGCGGGCGGCGGCGGGCACCGCCGAGCCGCGGCCTCTCCGCCGGAGCCGCGAGGAGCTGCCCTCCCTCCCTCCTCCCCGTCCCGGGCCGCGGAGCCACGCCGGGCGGCGCTGCGGGGACCGGCGGCGGGGCCCCGCCGCCCGGGAGGAGAGCGCGCCCGGGGGGGCGCCCGCTCCCTCGCCGGGGCCCCCGCGAAGCTGCCGCAGGCCGGCCCGCCGCGCCGGGCGCCCAAAGTGGCCCGCGCCCCCGCGCCCCGCGGGCGCCGCCCGGAGACCCTCGGCCCCCGCTGCCTCCTGCGGGCTGCTGCCGCGGGGTGCCTGGCCGCCGCCGCCCGCGCCCTGCTCCGCCGCGGCCCCGGCGCCCGCTCCGGCGCCCGGGGTGATGCCATGCCCCGCAACCACGGCGGCGGGGAGGAGGGCGGCTCCGCGGGGCTCTGGGTGAAGAGTGGCGCGGCAGCTGGCATGAAGGATGTGGAGTCGGGCCGGGGCAGGGCGCTGACGAGCTCAGCGGCCCGCGGCGACGGCCTGCTGCTCCTGGGCACCGGCGGCGCGGCCGCCCCCGCCGGGCTGCGGGAGGGCCGCCGCGGGAAGCACGGCGCCCGCATGAGCCTGCTGGGGAAGCCGCTGTCGTACAGCAGCGGACCGAGCTGCCGCAGGAACGCCAAGTACCGCCGCCTGCAGAACTACCTGTACAACGTGCTGGAGCGGCCCCGCGGATGGGCCTTCGTCTACCACGCCTTCGTGTGAGTACCGACCCGCTCCCCTCTCCTCCCGTCCCGTCGCGTCCTGTCCTGTCCCGACCCCTCCCGTTCGTCCCACGGGCTGCCTCCCACACCTGTCCTGGGCAGCGCCCCGCCGCACGGCGCGGCTGGTACCTCCCCGCCTGCCCCTCCGGTCCCCGGGCATCACTCCTGCCGGGACACGGGGAGGACGAGTACCCGAGTACCCTACGAGTCGCGCCGAAAGTGCCCGGGAGGAGTCACCGGAGGCGCGGGAGCCGCTGCCACCTGCGGCGCGGCTCTCCGCAGGCGGCGGGAAATCCCGCGCAGCCCTGGGTGGGAGGTGATGGGGGGAAAGCTCGGTTCAGCCGGCAAAGAACCGGCGGGGAGCACGGCGGGGAGCACATGCTCGCTGGTCTCCCGGGCGCCCGAGGCAGCCGGTGTGCGCGGGGGGAGACTGCGCGGCGCTCCCGCTGATGCCGCACGCCGGCCTCGAGATTAGACGGAGCGAGGGGTGCCGGCGGCTGCCGGGTGCTCCCCGGGGCGCAGTGGGCACGCCAGCGGTACCCGCGGCGCCTGTCCTGCCGAGCGGACACCGAGCGCTGCGCGGTTTGAAAAGTTGCCGCCGCGGAGCCGCAGCGCTCGGTTCTGCCTCCGGAGTGTTCTCCGGGCGCCCTGGTCCCCGCCCCGCAGGGAGTGCGGGTGACGGCGCCTTCCCACGCGGGGGCTCGCCGCGGGATGCTGCGTCTCAGGTGCGGCCACCTGCCGCTGGCAGCGTGCGGCGAGCGGCCGCCGGTGCTTGCGGCTGCTGAGCTTTGGTCTCAGCAAGTGACGGTTCCTGCCGCACTCATCCTGAAAAAGCGCGGGACGGAAATCTGTGTTCCGTCCCATCGCTCAGCGGAGAGCGGTGCTGTCACCGCGCTGCGAGACTTGTGCTGCTTTAACTTCAAGAGGCTTGCCCGGGACACCTGTGCGAGGGGACCCGTGGCTGTCGCTGTTTGCTTGCAGTGTCCTTGGGGTCAGCCATGCTCCTCAGTTCATTAGCAATCCTCTGTTTTTATGGGTTTTGGTAGTATTCGGGGGAAAGGCCCTACTCAAAATCCTTTTGGATGGCTGAGCAAAACAAGCGGCAAAGTCTGTCAAGGACCTGTAACAGTGGATCATATTTATGGGTGAAAACGTGATCAATTACAGAGGAAGGAAGTTAAGCATTTCTGTATTGGGGATATAATACAATTTATTGTTATGTCTGACTATAGGAAATACATCATAAACGAATCAGAATATTTAACTGATAAGCTGTAAGTAACTGTATTTGTTCCAGGATAGTCATGGAAATCAAGCTAGCGGCTGCAGCATCTTGGCTAAAAAAAGCAACTGTTCCCTAAAAGCTGTTTGAAAGGAACGCCAATAAATAAATAAATAGTGCTCCTCTCCCAGCAGTAGGGGAACCCTCAAATCTTACTTTAATAGCAACTGTTGTAAGTAAAATGTGCCAAAAACATGGCAGTCTGATTAATAAGATAATTTGTGGAAAGATTCATTTAGTAGATGACAAATACTATAGACAGCAAGTAGTAGAAATGTGCTTAATGTCATATATTATTCAGTAAAAGGATTTTTGTCCACTTAAAAGATCTTCCCATTATTTCTGTTTTACTCTGAAAATCAATTCTTACACCCAAAGTGGTCTTCTTGGAGGGCATTTATTTGGTACATTTTGCTGTCTGGGTCCTTACAGGTGTTTTCCTGTGGCCTAGATGGATGTAAATTAGTATTGCAGCAACCACCAAAATATGTACTAGGAATCATTTTATGTCAGTGCCTGAAGTTGCCAGCCAAAATATGCAAATGATAGTTTTGGACCTTTGTGTTTGAGTTCGTGATAGAAATCTTTAAAACCAGAAAAGTTCGAGTTGGAAATACAGCTGAGAAGTTTAAACCTTAAAAAAAATTAAAAAAAAAAAAGGTGGTAAATTTCCAACCGGAGTGTAGTCATGACACAGCAGCGCTGTAAACAAGGAAGATTGCCAGCTGCGTTTAGATAATTGCCTGCATAGAAAGAGTGCCAGTTTTAATTTTTAATTGCAAATGGCAGTTTTGGCAAATGTAATGCCAGCATTACATCTTTTATCTGAACAGATCTGTGTGAAAGAGCTTGAAACATTACTGTAGTATAAGACACCTAGTAATATTATTACCTTAAAGTATCTGTCACTGATACAGTGTTTAAGGTGCATTTGAAGTTCCATTGGATTTCAGTTTGACAGCCATCCTTATTGCCAGTGATGCCACAGTCTACAAATTATTTTAATGTGTTTGTATAATTCTGATTTAATCACAGTCAGATAATAGGATAATATTTATGGTGTTCCAGGCTCATTTTTTTCCAGCCACTTGATTGAATATAGTTGCATCTTGGAAAACAGACTTTTTTACAGAATTAAAAACCAAACCAAAACAAAAAAGCCACAGCTATTTGAAAAAAGCAGTCTTGAGATGAGTAGCTTAGGGTTGCAAAGACATTACAAAGTACACGGAGGAGATGTCTGTTTCTACCAGTGCTAAGCTATTCTTGACTGCAGAGCAGCCCGTTATAGCTCTGTACTATTTCTGTTACAGGAATGGGCTATCTGGGGTGAGACCTTTTCAGTAGATCACTGGTCTCCTGAAACCTCACTCTGATATGCAGGTTGAAGTCATGCAAGGGTGGTTACAGAGTTTTGGTTCTAAAGGCTTTGATCTAGCAGTTTAGATTGGCATGTTTATTTTTTAAATAAGAATTGAAGATTTGTTACAAATAAGAAATCATTCATGAAGTGATGTCGATGATATTTTAATGTATCACTCCCATAGGGGAAAACACTTCAGAGCTGAGAACTATGCCCAGTTAGCTCTTCTTTTTTGTTCTTGCCCTTTCAAATAAGATAAAAATAGGCCAGCCACCTAAGGAATGAGTGTTGTGACCTACATTCAGAAGTCAATTGGTTAGTTTATTTGTAAATACAAACCTGCCAGATTCTAAAAAAGACAGCTGTTTTGCAAACTTCTGCAGTTAGGGGAAGAAGTTACTCTTGAGCAAAGGCCTTTGATTTCAGTAAAGTTGTGCTGGAGAGCAGAGCCATAAATGACATGTTTCTTGAATCCTTTTTTGTGCACCTCAGTAGTTCTTTACATTGAAACTCCTATTAAAATTTAAGATCTTTCCTGCAAGTTTTTGAAAACCTTCATTTGAGATACCGCTTTCTGCCACACCAAATCACCTACACATGGAGCCATGTGCATATTTAACACGTGTGCTTACATTAAAAGGCTGTGATATTGTAACTTTTCAAAAGCATTGTCTTGGAGTGTCACAGCATTTCTTTTTGTTATTGCTGTTGCAGTTTATTATGGCTTGTTTGGTGTGATAAAAATGTGCAGCCATTGCCTTAGAATGATCAAAGGGGAATTCCAGATTTGTTGCAAATTTCACTCTGGATTTCATCTTCAGTTATCATAAGGTCTTTGTATTATTTTTGTTCTTAATTGACGTTCTGAAAATGAGATGGCATGAGATGTTCAGAAACAAAATACTGCTCTTTGATACTGTTTATACTGGTAGGATATAATTAGTTGCATAAGTTTCCTAATTTAACATGTTGGATTTATTTCAGGAATAATAAAGTTTCTGTTTCTTACTGACTTCTTTATAATGTATTCCATGCAGAAGTCTTTGACGTTTGTTGTGGGGATGTCCTTCGCTTTACAAAGCGACCAACTTTTGCTCTGGAAGCTTCTGAATTCCAAATCACACATCTGGATGTGTGCACAAGGGTGGGAGCACGTTGCATGGCCTGTATTGATAGGTTTTCATGGACATCCCCCACTGGCCACTGCAGAAGAAAAGATGCAGCATTAGCTGAATTGCAAGAGCCTGTACAGTATTATTCTTGTCTTTTGCGTTATTGATGGAAAATGACTGAAAAATTATTTCTGAAAAAAATGTAATGATGCCATCAAAGATTTAACTAGCTATTTTAGCCTTCCAGATCTGCTGGAAAGGATACAGCTCAGTAATGATCAGGAATGGCTCTTGACCAGCAGGTCTTTGCATGTGAGCTAGCAGAGCTGCATCACACAGTGCCCTTGGTATAATAATGGAGGCTCCTTATTCTGATTAGAAAACCAGTCATGTGCAACACCCAAAGGACTTGCTTGTTCTCATGCTATTGAAAGTAGGAGAAATTATTTTATCTCTTTCTTTTTTCCATCTTCTGGCAGCTAATGAACTAATTCCAGGTGCTTTATGGGTAACTGTACAGCTTTCATCTTTTCAGGCACCATTTCAGAGTCAGGATCTGTTGCTGTTAGGGTAACAATATCTTTCTATATGTTTGTAAAAACAAATAAAAACATGATATTTACAATTAACAAACAACAGTGTTGACAACATAAAGATGTAGCAAATCAAGTCTTATTAGGTACTGAGGAGATACAAATTTAAAACTCTTTAACTGCAGCACACAAACCTTAGTAGCACTTTCTTTCAGGTGCAATGAATTAGAGTGGATATTTAGATGTCCTTCAGCAGTGATTTGCTGCATTTGAAGCAGTCTGTGATTCTATACATGTGCATATTTCTCACCTACACATTGTTTTGAAGGAACCTTAGGAAGTTACCCAGTCCAGCTGGGAGATACACTCTTCCCAGTCGTGTGAGGTGGCTTTGTCTAGACAGGTCCTAAATTTCCCTGGATGAAAATCCCACCACCTTGCTGAATAACCTGCAGGTCTGCAACCTGCCTGTTGAAAAAAGAGGGGGTTTGACATGGGAAGAGAAGAATGGAAGAGCCACCCTGAACCTCCCAAGTGGCAATTTATGGTCATTGCCCCTTTATATATGTTCTGTCACTGCTGAGAAGATCTTGGCTTCTTTATCATTTTGATTTACCTTCAAGTAGATGTAGGCTGCTACAGGGTCACCTGTTAGATCACCCTTCTGTCAGACCAAACATGCTCAGCTCCATCAACTGCTCCAAGACAAAAGCCCAAGGCTCCTGAGTATCGTGGTTGCTCTCCAGCATCTCCTCTGTCTTTTTCGCATCCCTATTTGTCTGGGAAGGATCACTGGCTGCCCTAGTGTGCAAGGCCATGCTGAGTAGAGAAGAAAACTTTTTCAGTCTGCCAGTCCCGGTGGCAGACTGTGTAGTTGCTTGCCTTATTTCTGGCAAAAGCATGCTGTTGCCTTGCTCAACCTGCTGTTTCCACAGAAATGCCCTTTTTGCTGGGCCTGCCCCCCGAACAGTGGGTTCCCAGCCTGAATGGATACATGGGATTGTTCTGCACCAGGTGCGGATGTCTGCTTTTTCCTTAGCTGTGCTCATAGATGCTTATGGTCATGTCTAGTATTTTTTTGTTCTGTCTCAGTTGTTGTGTACTGACCAGAGCAGTGGAGATGGCACAGTCTTTAAAAACTTTGCCCTCTTTGTCCTTTTCTTTGTGATTAGTAGAGAAGACTGAATTTTCAGCCATGCTTCATTCCTCCTCTTTCCTGGTGCTGTTTATGGACAGCAGACCTCTCCTGGAACCCTGTCATGGGCACTAAATAACATCTAGCTTCTATATTTTGCTTAGTTTTTTTTTTTTTTTTGTTGGTTTGTTGTTTGGTTTTTTGTTGTTGTTCTTTTTGGGGGGGTAGTGAGTTGTTTATTTTTGTTATGGTGTTGTTGTTTTTTTGTTGATGTTGTTTTGTTGTTGTTGTTGTTGAGTTATTTTCCACCTCAGGATTTTCAGTAGATAAGTATCAGGAATGTTTATGCTACCTTAGTAAAATCACGTTTATTTTTTGAGGATTGATCTACTAAATTTTCTCATTTGTACTAACTTTACTTTCTGACTCAAGAATGGTTATCCAGGGGAAGCGCCTAATTTTCTATAAAAATCAAAATAGATCCACAGCTTTCCCCAAAGAAGACTGCAAAAGGCTTGCTTTGAGAAAAAGTCACCAAGAACTGGATGAGGGAAAGTTCATGCACGTGGACTTTCTTCTATTTGTCATAAGGTTTATTTCTTAAATAAGATTAGGAATTGTGTTTCAGAATGTGGATAGTAGGTTTGTATTGGAGTTTCAAATTAATCTACAACCTTTGCAAGCAGAATCTTCCTCCTCTTAAAGCAAGATATGAGTTAGGAGGTTTTTTTATAATTATCTTTTTGCTGTAATTTTTTCTCACTTCACAACACCCATGCAATGAGCATTAAATGTGGGGATGAGACTCCTATCTCAGATCTATTTTTCTTGGTGTGCCAGTCTTTGGAGAGGCATTTCTTGTCTTTTTTATTGAGTGTCTTGTAGGATGTGGGGACTCTTGGGTAGCTTTCCATGGTCTCATGTGATGAAAGAACCTGCCCAAAATTACAGATTTATTCTAAGGGATGGTATATGAATTTCTAGTATGGCATTAAATATGTGTTCTCAAAGGAGAAGTGGTTTTAGTGAATTAAAGGAAGAATTTATAAAGATTTTAATTGCCTGTGAGAAAGTATTTATGTGACAGATTTTCAGAGTAGGCCCTGAAGAGTATCTTAATGATCTAGACACCTTTCTTCACTGGGCACTTTTTAAAGTTTCTCTGTTGTTCAACTTTTCCAAACTTATTCAAAAATAGGTCATGATATCTATTCAGACTTGATCTCTTTGCATGCTCCAAGTTTGACTATATTTTTAATAGCTATTCACCCTGTTTTACTGTTGATTGTAACTTAAATAAGTTTCCTGAATTGGATGAAAGTACAATTGAACTAATATTTCACAATAATTTCAAATAATTGTAGCATCAAATGGAATACCAATGATTATTCAATTAATAATAGTGATTTCCCTATTCATGAGAATAAGCATAATTAATATATTCAAGAAAGCTCATAAAAATGCAGTTAAATTTTTCATAATTGTTTCAATGGAAAGGAAAAGCATGTGGTTTGTCACTTTATTAAATCTTCTTTTTATGGAGACGATCTATAGAAGGAAAACCTTTTATTCCTAGACAATGTAAACTGCTGACAGTGCAAATAAATCTCACTATAGTAAGGTAGTTATTTCTTATTAATTCAAAGGTAAAACTTAGTTGCCAAGTGTTTAGCATTCTTATACAGCTCATATTTTCATTAATATAAATGATTAATATTAATGAAATTTGCAACTGATTTTAACTGAAGCAAAATAGAGTCTTCTGCTCTCAGGTAGAAAAGATGGAGGAGAAAGCATGAATAATACTATCTATCAAAAAATCTTTAACATGTATACATAGTAGACATAATTTACTATGTTGTTCCTACTGAGGCAGATGTTTTTATTTCACAGTAAATGTTGCTTTTTCTCATTAACATTAGCACCCATACCATTTCTCAAACCATTAACACAATACAGCATGCATTCTTGGTTTTTAAGGTAATGCTAGTGCATTTAGACTCATTTGTAAACATGTGTTGTATAAAATATACTGAGTTTGGGGGAACTTGCATTTCTTTTTTCTCCTTGTTTTCTCTGCAAGATTTTTTATTTCTTTTTGTAAATTGGTTGTACAGATTGCCTGTAAGAGAGCAGATGTAGATTACCCAAGGGATTGCCACCACAGGTCAGCTAAGGTAGAAAATTCTTGAACTGTTCAGTTTATCAATTGCAAAATTATTTTAAGGAGTTGTCCTTTGATGTGCAACCCCCTCTTCCTCTAAAGATATTAATTAAAAGTTCAAAGGCTGTCTTAAAGGTCAGCTGCACCTAATCAAGAAATATTTTCAATTTTCTGTTGAGCATTAGATTTATCTTGTGATAGCTATCTGAGTTGCAGTGTAATTGCGTTACAGGAAGCTCAGCAAAACGTTCATCATTTGGGGCACTGAAGTGTAGTCTCAGACAGTGTCTTCTGCTTGAAAGACTCTGTGATTATTTCTTAATATGTATGGTCTGGTCCAGTGATGCAGAGGTGGACACAGTCCTCCAGCCAGGCATATCTGAAATTTTTATGTTGGGACTTCATCCAAGAAAATCTTCAAACATAAATATGTGTGTTTTCCTTAACAGAGATGGACATAAATATGTCTCTAAGCATTTTCTTGAAGAGTGAATAATTTTCAAAAGCATGAAGTACCTGCAGCTTCCTTTCATTATTCTATTGTGCATTCAATGGGTAATTCACTTTTTTCTCCCCACTTGTACAGAATGAAGTTTAAAAAATGAATCATGCTCTTAAACTGATTAGAAATAATGAAGAAAGGAAGTTCAGTACCTGCCCACGTCTTGATTTAAGCAATATATTCCTGTTTGTCTTGGCTTCTTTCTTGCTTTGAGACTCCATAGTTTGACCAAGCAAACATATTAATGCCTTTTGAGATTTCTGTAGAGTTTTAATTCTTTTATTGCAGTCACACCTGATACCATATGGAAGGAACAGGCTGGTGCCAGGAGTCAAATATGATCAAACCAAGAGAATAACTTTATGCTTTGAGAAAAAAAAAAAGCTACTGAACACATTCAGATACTTCCTCTTTTTCTTGTGTTGTAGATTAGAATCTTGTGTCATAGATTAGAGCACTTGCACACACTCTTGAGATTATTCAGTCACAAACAGCATCTAACTTCTCCTAGGGCATTGAATTTAATTGCTTTATGTGGCCTAAGCTCATCCATAACCATGGTATCTAGAAGTAAATGCACAAATCTTTCCCTTTGAAGCTCTCGTGATAGGAGTGCACTTAAAAGTTACTGCTGGGCCTTTCTGAATATGGGTGAGAGTCCTGACCTACTTGAGAGTACCTTTTGTGGGAAAATTAAGATGAAATAGTGCTTTGGATGCATTTCTATAGGTGGTGCAGATGGAAGGCCACTGATCCTTGGCAATGAGTTTGAAAATGCAGGCCACTCTCTCTGTGAGAAGAGTCTCTGTAAGTGCATGTTTTTAACAGTGAAACTGCCCTGTCACAGGAGAGATGACAGGTGATGGCTCAGTTGAAGCTGGCTTGATGAGGCTGGTGTGAGAGCCACACTACTGCCAGGCTGGTAAGCAGGTCATGTCCTCTTCCCTTCTGCTAGCCCAGCACTGGAGAAAATGAAATTTCCATGTTTCCAGAAAAATCACACAGTGAATTAATCAGCTTGAAAAACTCTTTAACATCCAAGAAAGTTAAGCTGACTGATGCCAGAAGTCTCTGAATTCATTAGGAGGAAAGAAGTCTCTTTTTCTGTTTGCATCTCTTTGCAGTTGATATCTATCTGTAGAGTCAGATTTATTCACATGTACCAGAAGAATCATTGCCACAGGAAGGAGCACAGTCTTGCTCTTTACAGCTCTGTGCAGAAGGATCTGTGTAGATGGCAGGAAATGTAAACCCGTGTGTGAACAAGCTGTGTGCAAAAGGGAGGGAAGAAGGAAGAGCCTGTGCTGACAGTGGGAGGGTTTTTCTTAGACCTTTCCTCCTTAATGTAGTTCTGAGAATTTAGAAGCATCAAATCACAGAATCATGGGATGTTGGGATGTTGGGAAAGGTCTTTGAGATTATGGAGTCCAACCATAAATCTAACACTGCTAAATCCCCCACTAAACCACATCTCTGAGTTCCCTATCTACCCCAGGTCTTTTAAATGCCTCTAGGGATGGGAAGTGAATAACTTCCCTGAGCAGCCTGTTCCAATGCTTGACAATCCTTTCTGTGAAGAAATTTTTCCTAACATCCAATCTAAACCTCCCCTGGCACATCTTGAGGCCACTTCCTCTTGCCCTATTGCTTGTTACTTGAAGAAGAGACCAACCCCCACCTCGCTTCAATGTGCCTTGGGCCACACTTACTACAAATGTTAATATAATGTTTCTTCTTCAGGGAGGCTCCACTACACTTCAGGTGCAGCTATGGCTAGTTACAGTAAGTGTGCATGCCCTCAAGTGACTTATTCAGCTTCTAGATGATGAATCTGTGCATGTTTCTCTCTTTAAAATGTCCCAACCACATCTGCAGACTGAAGATGAAGCAGAATTCAGAATAAAAGACAAACAGCTTTGCTAATGTCTGGGGGCGTTGTAAATTTTTATATAATACAATTTGCTCAAGCAGACGTATTTTTTTCCCCTTAAGCTTGGAAAATAGAGATTTCATTCAATGGTTGGAGATACAGTCTGAAAGGGAGTTATCCTTCCTGAAAGGTCACACTGACTGCTGACTAAACTTGTGATTTGTCTTTGCAAATAATTTGTTTGCTGGGTGGGGTATTGGAGTTGAGAGGTTATTGTTGGCTACGATGAGACAGATGATGATCCTGAATTACAAATACTCTTGGAAGGAATTTTGACTTTCATCCTGAAAATTCTTGTAGATATACATTTTAGTGGTGTTATTAATAGATTTAGGTATTTACTAGAGTAATTACTAGAAACCATCAAACTGAACAGTGATAAATGCTCTATCTTTCCTTCACTAATGATGGCAAAAAGTCATCTGAATTACAGAGATTTTATAAAGCTTCTTTAGTTTTACTTGAGAAATTCTTCCTTGGAGAGAGGTAGGACTAATCTGAAATCTTCAATGCTCCCATGTCATATGTGGGCACTCTGCATGAGAATTTTCTGTTTTGAGTTATTACACAGGGAGAGTTATGGTGAGAGCATTTGTGGCACTGCAGAGACAGAAGAAGTTATCTTTGTGTGTGGGAACACAATCATTGAGGAAAGGGAGAATTCATGAAGGTCTACTTGACTGTAACCCTATTTGATTGATACTATGTATTACTTTCAGGTTAGAAATGGGCTTGTCTTCTATTAATAATATGCTTTATATTTCTCCCCCTCCCCTTTTGCCTGTTTTTTGTAGAGAGAAAGCTGAAGCAATAGTATGAGTCAACTTACTGGATTTATATGTAAATAAAACATGGTATTGACCTACATTTTTCTTCCATTGAGGTCTTGACCCTGAATGCAGATCTGAGGAAATATCACAACATGAAAGTTTTGTTCAGTACCTCATTGTGTTCCTGATTGTTTTTCCTTTCGTAAATATTCATGTAAATCTTGCTGAAGCTGAGCCTCAGCTGGTTTATTCCCGTTTGGGTCCACTCTTTGCTGGAGCTGAGGTCACTTTTTAGCTGCTCTTACAGGTCATTTCATGGGAAGGGCTGCAGCTGGACAGCAGGATGCAGTCCAGTGTCTGACCTCCAGCATGGCTACATCTACATTTGGAGGAAAACCTGGGTAGATGCATCTGAAATACCCTCTGGAATTCAGAAACTCGGTGAGAAATGCAGTCCTCAGGGACTTATTCTGCAGAAAGGGATTCAGTCAGTCTTACTCTTGTCCAGGGAATTTTTCCTTGAAACCATAACTGAGCTGATAATACACATGAAGTATAAAAGACATCTAAAAGTATATTAGATTAATGTTAGATTAAATGTTGTTATTGCTGATGTTCATGAATGGGAAAGCTGGAGCTGAAGTAACTGTACCAAACTGAACACAATACCATGCCAGTAAGTTTCAGCAGGAAAGTATTTACTTGGAAAAATCCTTTGTATGATTTTGCTCTCCAGGATTTTTCATATATCCATATTTGTAAATTATCTCACCACAGTGAAAGGTCATAGCATTTTCTTTTTTGCTTGCCTTTATAAAAAACATTTGGTGTTAAATAATATAGTGGATAGTGACTGAAAACTCAGATATGTTAAGATAAAACAGTGACATTTCAAACATGAAATTTTATCTCTACCTGGAAGATAAAATTTACTAGCAGAGCACTAATCTATATAAGAAATATGATTTTACGAAATTTTGATTGTGTTTTTCAAGCTTATTAATTCATGACAAAATTGTATTCTTCTCTATAAAGTAAGACTTAAATGAAAATGATCCTGGCTGAAAGTGTGAACAGTTGTAAAGATCTGGAAACAATTGCAGACTGATCAAGAGATCTGACGTGTATTTTGGTTTTGGAAATGGGATCAGTAATGAGAGAGGCCCATTCATCTCCCAGTCTATATTTAGCATCCTGCAGTGCCCCAGTGACTGCCTTCATCCCAGCAGCGTGTATCACAGTCATGGCTTCTGACCCCACAGGCTATCTGCTGTAGGCAGCATTTTGAGAAGGCTCAGTGGTAAAGTTCTGTCTTTTGGCCTTGTCTTTAAACGTGAGGCATACTGTAATGGATATGTGACCTTGGCAGGTTGTGCTGTTCCAAGTATGGATCTGTGGATTAATTTCCAGCTGAGGGCTGCCTTCCCTACCTCTAGAGGGTGTGCAGGTGGTGGCAACAAATCACTACACATACAGTTCATACTGTTTTCTGGCAGGAGAATAGAATTGCTGCCTTGCAGTCTAGCCCTGGGAATTGCTGGTTAGATGTTCCAAAAAATCATTAGTACGTTAATTTGATTAAAAACAGTATTTAATGGAGAACAATGGAAAATTGTTAGGACACCTTGTGAAAATGATGGCACATAAGAGGTACAGTTCTGGAGAATGTCATTTACTGATCTACAAATCTTTTTCATGTAACAAATGGAGAATGTACAAGTTCATGATTAAATAAACCGAGCATTTAAATAATCCTGCATTTTTCTAAATCACTGCAGACAACAGTTGTCACTGTCTTTTATGCAGGATGATAACCCAGTCATCATTGTTGAGATGGACCTTTATAATTCCTAACATAATCTCTGTTGAACTAATATCTCAAAGGTATGACCTGTCTGTCACCACAGCTCAAATTGTTAAAACTCTTAATATTTCAGTTCTTCACTTCTTCTGTCTGGACTCAGCAGTGTGCTCTGCGTGCTCATCCCTGTGGCTGTACAACCCTTGCTCCTCAGCAGCTCCTCTTACTGCTCCCTCCTTGCCTGAGGAGAAAGTTACTTCTCTTCACTTTCAATAGCTGTAAAAAGTATCTGGCTAGTAAATTTTTAAAATGCATTTATAAGTGAATGACAAAACCAGAAAGTCAGCTCTGCATGTTTCATTAAGTGGAAGGAAACAACAAATGGAACTGTTCCTTTTTGCTGGGTCTGACACCCTCAGCAGCATGTGATACAGTGCTTTCCATGTGCCAATAAACTACTTGACAGTAGACTGGCATGAGTGCACTTCTGACTTACTGCAACTAAGCCCAACCTCAGTAAAACTGTAACTAAGTCTATGATGTGTTATTTTCTCTTCACTTTCTGAAAGTGACACTTATTTTGGCAGATGCTGAACTGCTGCATGAGCTAGGAATTTAATTGTTTAACAATTTTATGAAGATTAATTATCACATGGTTGATGAGAGTCTCATTCCTGTATTATTTGTCTTTGTCTGAAGGTACTGAGTTAGAGAAATGGATGACTGGTGGAAGAACAAGCAGAATGACAACACAGCTTCTCAGCATGTAGCAGGGAAACTAGGATGCAGATGAATTAATAGTGCTAAAGATACACCTAACTTTACAATTCTCTGTGAGGCTGGGAGCTAAAACAACTGCCAGAGTAAGTTGCTGGTAGACACCAGTAAGAATGTGGGGAAAACAGTCAATGAGATAATATGGAAGAAAATATTGAAATTAGTCTTGTGGCTTCTTTGAAACAAGTTGCTGTCAAAATCCTAAGGCTTGACAATCTTTGAGAAAGGTACACATGAACTGGACTAGTTTGTTCATTTTCAGGTTTGTTTTTAGGAAGCTGCTTCTCCCAAAACACACTTCTACATCTGTATACTTTTGCAGTCTCTAGTGTGGAATGAGGGTGGACTTAATGCTCTTGAGATAGTTTAATTAATTTCAAGTGATCATACTGCTGTGATATTATAACTGTGTCTTCTGGGACATTCTACCAAACATCTAAAACTGTGTATAAATTATGTACAAATTCTTCAAAAACAGGAGTGAAAAGGAGTATTTTTGCTCATGACCTTGGATGAAACAGCAATCCAGATCTTTGCAATTAAGTGTCTTAAATAGTTTTTCTCTCTTACAAACTAACCTCTGGATGACACATATTTAAAATGGATATATATATGTCAAGGCAGGTAGGTGTCTAGGTAGGCTGAGTCCTCTAGGCTTGCTGTTTCAGTTCTGTATTGAATCATTCAATACATGTTTATTAAAACAAACCTTTGTCATCCCCAAAGACATAGCAAGTAAGACTGCCAGCTCTTGTATCCTGAGGGGAAAAAAGAAAACTGAAATCACAAAAAAACCCCCAAAACAACCTAACAAAACCCAGTGGATTTTTTTCCTTTTCATATGGAGAGTCATATCAAGCTTTTGAGTCTGAAGTGGAAAAAAATAGTATTTTTCTTTTTTGAGTATATAGGTGTTTTCTAATATACTACTCAAAATTTAGACATAAGACTTCCATTTGAGTGGCTGTTTAGCTACTCTGCCAGTCAATTTTTTTTCTTCTTTGCTTGTGCCCAGTTGATTTCCTAAGGGACTAATGATCTTTTCTTACCTCTGTGCTCTCTGATTAACTCAGGTTGTCCCTCAGAGGACGAAGGAACTGGAACCTAAAGCCTTAGTAATGGTCACATTTGTAACAGGACCCAGTGGATGTTGCACAGCTTTTAGCACCATGGTTTATTTCCTTTGAAATTTCAGCACCATCCTGGCACTTACCTCACACTCTTTTGGCTTTGAGAAAACTCTCTGATGCATTCAAGCATGTAGTTATTTATAAATATATATGTGTATATATAAAAGCGCTGACGTAGAGTGCTGTCTGCATTAATGAAAGCAGAGAACATGATTTATATTTTGTTGAGTCAAGCTTCTCTAGTACTTTTGGATAAAGAAGACTTTAGCAGGTACCAATGGCAGGCCAAATCCTAAAGCTGTTTACTAGCCGTTAATTCCAGGCTCAATCCAGAACCTCTTACTCAAGCAAAATGCCTGTAAAGTAATAGGATGCTTTATCTTCTTATTCTTGAATTTTGTAAGAGTGCTGTGTAATTTTTTTTAAATTGTGCAGGTTTCTATCAACCCGATGCCATCTCGTTTTGTGCAGCCTCAGGAGTGACTGCTTGTGCAGTGGTGTATTGCATGGTAAATCACTGCAGCTGCAGTGTGTCACAGCATGCTGCAGACAGTGTTTTTACATTTTTACTTTAATCATTTGCAATGAGTAACAGAGACAGTAAGTGGCAAAATACTTTGTTTTGAAAAGTGAAAGCAGTATTGAAATGCTGCTGCAAAAGTAACCGTAGAGTTTGGGAAATGATATAGTACAAAATAACCTATTTTGTTGCATACAATTTTATTAATTCTAAAAATGATTGTGCTTTTGCAGGCATGGAGATCTGAATTTCTTTCTAATGTAAAATGAATAGGAAATACTTCAGTTGTTCTAATAGCTCTTAAATGTATTTTAGTTTGATAGCTGATTGTATATTATGTTTGCAGCCTTTGTGCAAAGCAGGGTTTAATAGCAGAGTTTGCTCCATAATGAACATAGATGAAGGCTGTTCTTTATAGTATCAATCTAAAAACCCACATGTATTAATATAATGCTGTTGATGTTAAGTTGTCCTGTTGCTTGGAATTTATTGCCACATAGCTTGGCACGTAGCTGTCAACTACGAGAACTCCTTGCAACTCCAACTTTAAAGACTTATCACTTTCCATTTAGAAAATGACCTTACAAGTTAGTCAAATGACTGGACTGCTATGGAACAGCAGCTGTTGGTGGAAAGTTCTCAAAATTGGCATGGATCACTTACTGGTCTCTCCTTTAATTGCTGATATTGTTGCCTGTGAATTCAGTGGTTATCAATAACTGTAATAGCTTTAAAGTTCTCAGACCATTCTCTAATGGTTAGCATTGAGTTTTAGCTTTTAAATTGAAAATATCTGAGGATTAATCTATTTGTTTGTTTTGTGCATTTTCTAGCAACTTTGTGTAAATTACTGATTATAAATAACACCCTGGAGGCATGAAAATAAATACTGTAACATTCTCACAATGAAATATATTTTCTTTTGAAATCTCTGGGACCATATTTGGTCCAGTTGATTTACATAACTTGCTTGGATAGTATTGTGAAAGAGTGAAATGAAACAGCTCAGCTGCACCTGCTGTCTTTGAGATGTTTCTGAGTGCAGTCCCAGACAAGCATGGAGTTTTTGTGGTCATTTCTTTGGCCCATTGCCCACCTGCTCTGGACCACTGCAAAATGCAGTGCCTGATCTCATAATTTTCCTGTAAGGTTAAATGACAAATTCTCAGCTTGATCTGCTACTTGAATCTGGGTTTGTACCAGTTCTATGTTTGTCACTAAAGAAATTAAATCTGTCTGGAAGATACATAGAGGTACATACATACAAAGAGGTATGATCATCAAAAAGAAAACCCTTGCATTCATCAAGTTTTAAAAAGGTAATTAAAGGTATCACTGCTTTAGAGCACTTACCCTCATTTGATGTTTAGTGCTGTTCTGTAATATTCAGTGTGGAGTAGTTGGTCGTGTGACTCAAGTTGTGTAAAGTCACAGCTGTGAAGATACTCTCAGCAGTATAAATATACTTTGAACCTGTTTCCTGTTGTGGAGTTCTTTCTTGCAGTGTGGTGTATGCTAATATGTTACAACTTGCAACTTGCAGTGTTTTATTGCTTAATTTAAGCATAGTTTGCATTTCTTATGGTTTGATTGGTTGGCAAGGCATGCAGAAATTCTGAGTCAGATGCACCTATTTCTGGATGCCCAATATAATTAGGTGCAGCCCTGAAGCAACATGTTTTGTGCAACTTTCCAGGCACACAAAATGCAGAAATACAAGGGAGAGTTTAAAAATTGTTTGGAAAAAAAATTAGTGCCATTTAACTTTGAATTATGATTGTATTTGTTCTGATGAGCTTCATAATAATGAGATTCTGCTGCTTTTTTTTCTTCCTGTTTTCTTTTTGAATTCTTTTTTTTTTTTTTTTTTTTTAGTAATTATGACTTTGATACATATGAAATATTCCAGATGGACATTCCTGGAAATGTCAGTGTCCTGTAAAACCTTGGAGCACTTATGTAGAACCAGCATGGTCATTCAATTCCACAAATTTCCATTTTCTGTAACCTAGTCCTGGGACGTTGCTGTTGAAAGTGAGTTTTGTTTCTGTAGTTAATGTAGTCTGGTTTGCATGACCAGCCTGCTAAAAATTGTGTTAATTACTGGTACTGCAGTTGGGTGCACGGTGCTGATTGAAAACAGGACTGAAACCAGCAGCTTCTACCAGGCATTATTCACTGCTGCTAATTTTTGGCTCCTAAAGTTGGGTTTGAATTTGTCACTAGGAAAGCGGCTTGACTGTAATTGTCTTACTAAAACAGAAAAGTATCCAGAAAAGGTTTCTGTACTTTTGAAGACTAAGGTTCTAATGAAGAAATAATTTTGAACTGGATCAAATTAAGTGCTTAATTGCTTGTGTGTAAATAACAGAGTAAAATCCATAGGGGTAGTAATTTAGGGAGAAATTAATTGCCACAGTGTATAGTATTGGTTTCTTTGAAATACAAGAAATCTGTCAATTCCCAGAGAACAAAATCACATTCATTCACTTGTTGACATTATTGCCTCCTAAGAGGAGTGCATAGAATTTAAAGATCTAAGGGAAAAAATCTATTTATTATGCACTTTTAAAAAGAAACCCAGAATCTAATTTTCCTCTTCTTTAGATTTGTTTTTTGAGGTCTTCCCCAGTTATATTGGCTTTGCTTGAGAGGTGATGTCCCACATCAGCTACCCTTGGCTGAGTGCAGGCATGGTTTTTTCTGGGTGGTGCCAGCAAATGTCTGTCAAGGTGTGGCTGTGTGAAACCAGGCTTCTTTTTGGTGCTTGTAAGCTGCTGGTGTTATGGTAATCACTTCAAATCTGGGTAGGCAGTTGAGTCTGTACTGATGTCAATGCTAGGTTTGGGTCACTATGTGTCACAGTTGCAGTTAGTTAGGCCTTTTCCCTGTTACTCATCTTAATTTATTTAATTTTTTTTTAATACAGAATCTTTTGAGTCTTGTTTGTTTCCCCTACTAAAAATCTTTTGCATGTGATTTCTTTTTTCTGTAAAAACTTAACCTTAAAATTAAAAAGACTCCATTTAATATATGCATATTACAAAATTGTGTTAAGTACTTGACTAGATGATTCACTTTATTTTATTTAAAATACATTTCATAATCCAGTTAGGTAGATAATAACAGTAAATGCATTCCCTAAAATTCAGGAAAAAAACATAGACAATATCTTAAGTTTCTAATAGAAGAAAAATGAAGTGACATTGGAGACTCAGAGAGTAGAAAAATAAAGCCAAAACTGAAATTTGTGGAAATTGCTGGGGCATTTTTTTATTTATTTTTAAAAATTAAAGAGATAATTTTTATAAAAATATCATTGTAAAATCCCTGCATTGAAGTTTTGAAAACTAACATTGATGTGAATGAACATTTATCCCTTGCTCTGTGGCTTTCAAAACTTTAATATTTCTCCCATGCTTTGTTTTCCCTACCTTTCTGTAATGTTTTCCTTTTGACCCAGCAGCCATAGACTGTATAGGTGCACCAGCTAAATGTGAGCATGTTTAGCTGTTATTTCATGTGTATGCTGGGTTATTCCTCATGCTGAATGCATACAGAAGCATCATCAAGTGATTGAGTTCCAACAAATTGCAGACCCACCTTTAGGTGGACTCTTCTGTACATAAGCATTTGTGTATATGTGTATAAACAGGTTGTTAATATAGCAGCTCCTGATCTTGAGGTGAAATAATGTGGCTTTCCTGTTTCCACATCACTGAGGTCTGACTTGCACTAGAATTGACTGGCTGCATTTATCCTGTCTTGTACTTGGCATCTGGTACTCTTCTGGGCATCATTGATAGTCCTTACACATATTCCTTGGAGGCTTTGTCCAAACTATCCAAACGAATGAGAAAACCGTGTTACAGCCCATCAGAATGGTGGCTTTTATAGCACTAAACTTAAACCACATGTTTAACCTATTGTTAAGTATCACTTGAACCAGTTCTGTGGTCACTTCATCCATCTGGTGTCCTTTTCCCCAAAAAAAAAGTGGTTCTGGGAGCAAACTGTTCCTGAAGACAAAGAGCAAACCAGAGCTGGAGGCTTGAGCAGCTGAAGTGTCCAGGAGTGTGGTGCCCAAGACCTCTCCCTGGCCACCTTGCAGTGTGGGCATACCCAAAACCCCACAGACCACGGTGTAGAAAGGGTGATTGGCAGTCAGAGCTGGCAGAGAACATTCTTTGTCTTGTGAAAATGTGAGATTTAAAAAATTCCATCCCAAATTGCAGCAAAGACTTGGTGTTCCCTCTTTTCTAAATCAAATGTAAAAATATCTCTTAGACAAATGCTGAGCTTCAGTTTAGCCCCAACATTTTTTTTTAAGTATACTGAGTTTAACTTCATTAAGAAGACTTTCTCACCTGAAATCAAAGGCTTTTCAGACTTCTTAATATTCCTGTGAAGCATAAATAAAATCAATCATTTCCTTTGATGAAAGTTCTGAATTGGTATGCTTTTTCAGGAGAAATATTTGCTAAAAATTCCCAACCAGCCATTCTCTCTCTTCCACTCTCCCCCTTTTCTCTGCAGATGCCCAAAATGTGGAAAAGTGGAAAAGAGGTGATTTGCTAGAGATTTCATGAGGAATTTACAGGAGGAGGATTTGCATTTTTCATGAGGAATTTACAGAGGGGAGGCTGATACTCTTGAGATGAGCTTCTTGCCTCTGCTTGGTGCTGTAAGCAGCACAATTCAGTATTAGGAGTACACAGTAGATGTGCAAAGGGAGCTGAAGGGTGGAGAGACAGCATGTAAGTACTGGTTAAAAGTATTAGAAGCTGTTAATAGAGTTTGGCAAGCTGACCTCCAGTTTTAACTTTTAACCACTCACTTCTACCCCTCCAGAAAAGACAAATCTTTGCAAAATTTGGTGACTCTTTCTGGGCTGGCTTCTGAAACTTGGTGAGCAAGGGTGCTCTGTCTTAAAACCGCTGAAGTTGTATGAAGTTGTAAATATGTTTTTCACCCTTCTTTACTCAGACTCTGTGTCTTTGATAACACTTTCAGTTTGAATCTTGGTGTTTTCCAGTGCTTCTGCTGTAAGGGAGCTGAGGACCATGCAGCAGTGCCTCGTTGCAGAGCTAATAACCACAGCCTGCTGGCTGCAGCAGCAGCTGGGCTTGCACAGCACACACACTGAAGAGACTCACTTCAGCCTTTGCAGCTGTAGAGGGCCCAGGTCTCATCCCTCAGGTCTGCAGACATGGCTCTGAACTGGGGAATGGTTAATACCCTAAAACCTTTAATGAACCAGCTGCAGTGTCATTGTTTTAGCTGTTCCAGGCTTCTCCTTTTGCCCCACTAGAGATGCAGGCACCTCAGAAGAATCCAGCTTAAAGGAGATGCTTGTCCTTCAGAATGGGACAACAGAGATAGAATCCATAGTTAGAAAGTCCATATAGAATCACAGCACCCTAGAACAGTTTGGATTGAAGGGGCCTTAAAGATCATTTAGTCCAAGGCCCCTGCAATGAGCAGGGACATCTGCACCTAGATCAGGTTGCTCAGAGAAGCTGGCCTTGAATGTGTCCAGGGATGGGACATGTACCACCTCTTTCTGCAAACCTTATATTTTTTGCTTCCTTTTACCTCAAGTCTTGTATATATAAGTAATATTTTGAAGTGTATTTTATGCCTCAAATAAAAGAAAGAAAGAATTTTTTAAAAAAGATTAAACAAATTAAAGAAAGGTGAGTCTTCATGTGTATTTCTTCATCTTTACTTATGATTTTTCTACCTTGATTTGGTTTTTTTAAGACCTATAAGCAAAGTGAGTAGTTCAAGTATCAAATGCAGCATTCGTGGACTTTATATGAATGTATAAAATGTTTAGACTGATAAATAATGTGTGTAGTAGTACTTTTGTGTTTGGTAGTAAGATGTAATGTTTTAACCTTTTTCTTTATCTGTGCCTGAAATATTTTTAGATAAAGAAACCCTGTTATTATGCTGCTAATCAGAGGATAATTCAAAGCAAAGTTTCTGCAAGTTCAAAATATTCTTCAGGTTGTTTAACATTTCACAACTCCTGTTTTAGAGAATGCAAGTGAAGCAAGCCAGTAACTGAAGACCAGTTGATGTTACACACTGGTGTTTCTTTTAAATTTGGCTTGAGGCATAGAATAACAGCTTGAGAAGCCAGTACAACAACCATTAGCTTTTATGATTTATTTAAAGTAGTCACAGTTTTAACCACGAAGGAGCTTGTTAAAGGTATGCTCTTGATATTAAAAAATATTCATAGTAAAAAATATGCCCTTAAATGTGATGATGTTTTCCTGTCTGGTGCTGCTTCAAAGACTGATGATTTCTTAGATCAGGAAAATAACCTAAAAACTGTAGCATTTTTTTAATGTTATGCTATGAAATACCAACCAAGTGCCATTCAGCATTGAGTTCTGGGAAAATAGTGTGTTTGGCTGTTTCTGTTTTTCCTAACCTTACTGGTCTCAGTTAATAGTTGTTTCTAGAGGGAAACCACGAGGAAGTGCAACAGGAGCCTGTTGATCATCCTGCAGTTCTAGTTGCAAGGCACACAGATGGGTGATGACTCTGTATCACTGTTTACCACTCCTGCTCACCAATCTGTCCTGCTGTCTGTCTGTCTCCTCGGGTCCCTGTGCTTTCAGTTGGTGTTTGCCATTTCTATTTCCTCAGTGGACCTCTCTGGAGGCAAGCTGAAGTGAAGCTCACTAAGCAAAAACATCCATGAATTTGATAGCTGGAGCTTGGACATTCTACCACATTCCCATGGACTTCTTCAAAATTACATCATTTAGAAAAGATTCTGCACTAACTATTTCTCTTAATTAAATTAAGAATTGAAAAACATATGGATTTTTTTTTAATTTCTGTGGGAATTTTTATGTCTACTCCAGGTCTTGAATATCTTGTAGTTTAAATAATCATCTAAATGTTTTGTTTGAAATAAAAATATGCAACATGCTGGAAACCAATTGACCCAGACCATTTCCATAGTTTCTATGTTTGGTCTGTGAGGAATGTTTGCTGTGGAGTTGCTGGGATCTCCTTGATAACCTACTACCGAAAATTTTGGAGTAAGAAAAATACAGATAACTCATACCCTGCAATATGACTCTTCCCTTTTTCCTCCTGGAACTTCATGATGATCCAAATTCTCTACATATGTTGAGGAATTGAGGAACAATGGCAGTGAACAGCTCAGGGTATCACATTTTTAAAAGATGAGGTTAGTAGCTAGTCCTAGATATCAGCATTTATTGTTCTGGGCTAGCCTGTGGACTGCACAGGTTAATTCATGTAACAATCAAAGCACAAATAATATATTGAACTTCTGTGGAAGAGACTTGTAAAGACCACTGAAGTTTCTGAAAGTGCCAGGCAAATGCAGACCATTTTGCAAGCCCTCTTGCTGAGCTTGGCTGGACATAGGTGTGGTGGGGAACCTGCTCTTTGGCAAACAGATATTTCTGCTGTGACCTCTATGTCAAGTGAAAAGGAGTTTTTTGCCTAATTTCTGCAAAGGTATTTGGCAGCCATAACTTTACTTCATGTTTATTGACTGATTCCAAGACAATATATCTTGCTCTTTTCTCCAAGTCTGATTCTTCGTCAGTTAAAGTTGGCAGTTGAAAAATGGAAAAGATGCTGGATGAGTAGAGAATTGCAGAACCACAGAATATGCTGAGGTGGAAGGGACCCCAAGGATCACCAAAGTCAAATTCCTGGCCCTGTACAGGATACCCTCAAGAGTCACACCCTGTGCCTTAGAGCACTGTCCAAATGCTTCTTGAACTGTCAAGCTGGTGCTGTGGTCACTTCCCTGGGGAGCCTGTTCAGTGCCCAGCCACCCTCTGGAGGAAGAAAATTTTCCTGATATCCAGCCTAAACCTCCCCTGACACAGCTTCAGGCCATTCCCTTGGGTCCTGTCACTGTCACCACAGAGCAGAGATCAGGGCCTGCCCCTCCTCTTCCCCTCACAAGGAAGCTGTAACTGCAGTGAGGTCTCCCCTCAGTCTCCTCCAGGCTGAACAGACCCAGTGCCCTCAGCTGTTTCTCACACAGCTTCCCCTCAGTGTGATTTTAATGAACAGGTAGCCCTTAAGCAGCAAAATTAATGGAACATGGCATTATGTTAGTTTTCTGTTTTGGTGCCTTAAGATGATCAGAGCTCAGTGTGATGCTTTTTCTTCTGCTGTGGTATCATAATGCAGGTTCCTCTTCCATGGATTTCTGATGCACAGCAGGAGCTGTGTCACATGGGGCACCTTTCTTTGGCACAAAATTTGCACATAATTTCTTTCGTCTGCCAGGTCATTTATTTTCATTAAATATGTAAGAAGGCAAAATTTTTAGTCAATTCTCCTCTCTCTCAAGTCAGTATAGAATCAGCTACTGAGCTGAAAAGCCAAATTGCTTTGGAGAGAACCTGGAGTAGATGAGTGGGCACACAAACCACCTGGCTGCAGAAGTGTTGTTTCCAGAAGAATCTGACTCCATTCTGACTGCTATCTCATCTGTTACTTGAAGAGGAGTAAACTAACCATATTTCCAGAAGCAAACAGTGTCAGTTTGAGAATATATGATGTGATTTTTTAAAATACACTAAGGGTTGATCGAGGGACAGGTGATTTCAATGAATGGCAGTAGTAACACAGATTTTCTTGTGCCATAAACATGCACTGTGCTCCTCCAAAAAAGGAGTCCTCAAAAGTTAACCTAAACAAAATGCATATCATAACATGGTAAAGTTGGTCTAACACAGGTTTCACCCAGTCTTTCAGCCATGAACAAGAATAGCATTTCCTTTGAATGAGAGTTCTCCCAGGAAGGTGAGTATTTAGTACCCCCGCACCTGTTGTTTAATCCTTAGGGACTAAAAAGATTATTATATTAAGATCAAAATCAGAACCTCTTTCTTTTGCTAGCCCAGAGGGATGTTGATGTTAAGCAATTATAGTGCTTTCTAAGGAGTAGAACTTTGGAACTGTTATCTAAGGAAAACTCTAAATGTGCTGGGTGGCCACGGGGTTGCAAGGCCTGAACAAGCAGAGAGGGGCTGCCAGGGAAGCAGAGTGCAGGACACCACCTGGGTAAGGCCAGGGGTATGGGGTGGGTGGAGGAGCTGTACAGGAAGGGAGCTTTGCACCTTGGGAAGCATCCAGAAATGTCCTAACTCCTTAGGGAGCTGATGCAACCATGCTCTGAGAAATATATTAAATTAGACTTAAAAAATACTTGAGGCTGTGTGGAAAAAACCCTCACTAAATATATTCACTGTTTTGTGTAATATAAGAATGCTTGCAGGTTTTTCTTTTCTGCACATTTGTCTTTCCAGCAAAAGACAAAGTATCTTATTTTCTTGCCTTAAAAAATTGGGCTTTTTTAGTCTTAGAGATTTTCTCTTGGATAACTGTTCTGTAGAAAACAGTTTAGTTGGTAGTGTTTGAACTCTGCTAAATAAATTTGGTATGGTAGTAAATTATCTCAGCTTCAAATTGAAACACTAGCATTTTTTATGTCGAGTGTTTTAGGGTAACTTTGCTATCTGCACTACACAGGAAAGTCAATATACTGCTTCAGGAGAATAACATATAATCATATCTCTCAGTAAAACTTTCTTCAGGGCTGTACATGTTAATTAATACAGTCTCATTACATAGTCTTAATTACATCTACAGGTGTGAATGCTGGAAATTGGTGACTGAGTAAGGCACTTTCAGGTTCCTTGTTTGAATGTCACCAATGGCTAAAGTTTATCTGTGTGAAATGAATTAGATACTGATTCTGGGTGTGTATCCATCCCAAAAAACCACCCAAAACACCAAGATGAACATTTCGTATGTCACTATTTGGCAGGATGGCTAAAGGTTCTAGGCAGATATGTTAAAAAATAAGTTATATGAAAGCTGAAATGCCCTTTTTTTCCAAGAAAAGGTCACTGAAAGGCTTGGATGGAAAATAGACTCTTGGAAAGAGGATGCTTGAACTGGTTTTGGTTGTTTTTTGTGTTTGGGGTTTTTTTTCCCCTGCTAAAGAAGGAACATAATTGCATGTCTAAAATAAAGAAGAAAAACAAACAACCAAGAACAAATGCCTAGAATTCCTTTTTATTCTGCATATTTTTGTCAATTTCATAATGAAATATTGTCATTTTAAACAAGCTAGTTGATAGCATTTTAAATATAGTAAAGATAATCAATTGACAGAGCATCCAATTTTAATCAAATTTTTTCTCTTAGATACTGATGATCTTTGAAGGACAAGAACAGTTTCTGAAAGACTTAAGTAACTGCTGTATCTTTTATAAGCAGTAAATGTGCAAAAAGTTAAAGCCTGTATCCCTTTTAGGTTTCTTAGATTTGTAGAGTTGTAAACATTCTAGCAAAATTTCAGATGCCAACAGAAATCTATTAAAAATATTATTATAAAGTTCTTTATAAAAACTTTTTTCCTATTTATGTTTTTGTTGGCTCTCTGTAGGATATGGGTTCATAACCCAGTCATAATCAGTTCCACTCTGAAATTAGAAATGGGAATGAAGCCACTTTTCCACAAGTTAGAGAGTAAGAGCTGTTTTGGTGCCAGCAAAAACGCAACTAATAATGATTCTTCCTAAAGATATGAAGTACAAGAGGCAAAGTATAAAAACGGTTATCTGGATGAAATTTGATAAGTCATTAAAAGGTATATTGTGAATGAATGAAGCTCATTTCCATCTACATCTGTAAAGCAAAAAAACCTTGGAATTTTGCTGATTTGCTTTATAGTATTTAAAATCCTGGAAACATATGCCAATATAATTTACATTGCAGTTAACAATTTATGTGCTTCTGTCTCTAGAAATTTTTAGGGTTTGTTTGTTTTTCATAATGTGGACTTCTAAAAGCAATTTAAGATGAAAACAGATATAAAGAATTGTGGAGCAGCTGTCAATTATTTCTTAGAATTCATGGGAATTTTTTTCCTCCTGGAATAAATAAATGGGATTGAAGGAAGCTGGAAAACCAGACAGAGATGAGAATTTGGCTGTCCTAACATGCCAAAATGTGATCTTATGGCTAATTTTGTTAGAATAAGTTTTATTTGTAAGTTCAGTTTCCCTGTCAAGGAAATGTGGACAGAAATGCTCCAGTCTGGTTGTGTTGTAGTGAGGGAAGTGGTGACAAATTTGAACCAAGGTATTCTGTTTTAACTGCAATATGTGCTGACAGTGAAAGGCAGGGGGTGATGACTGTATGAATTTCTGTGCATTGCTGAGGCAGGCTGGGTGCAGGACCTTTCTTGTAGATTTTGTGTTGGGTGAACTTGTCTCACCAACATGCAGATTACTGAGGAAGGAGTTTGGTGCTTTTCTCTGTTCCCTTGGAACCGCTGTAGCAGTAAGACACCTTTGAAGTAATCAAGGGCCAAAGATGTTTGTTACCATAAAAGATGTGGGAAGTCATTCCCATTTGTCTACAGCTCACGTTCATGGGTGTCTCAACAAGGCAGAGTGCTGAGGGACCTGAATCCCAAGTTCTAGTGTGAGGACCAAAAATGAACTTCCTCAAGGTGAAACTCTTTCAATTATTACTCATTTGTAAAAGGATAATTGTTGTGGAACATTAGAGAAGTGATGTCCAGATTTTAATCTACAAGAATAAAATGACATAGATGAAAACATTTGCCATCAAGCATCTCAAGCTAAATCAGTCATTAGGACTGTGTATATTTGAATTCAATTTTTAACTGAATTCTGTATGCTGAAGTATTTGCAATCCTTACCTGAAAAGTGTATACCAGAACCACTGTTTAGATAATCTAGTTTATTACATGTTCACCGTGGGGATTATGGAGATTTTTATTTTAAAATTGTAAATAGAAGAAAATTGACAGACTGTTGCATAGTGCTTGGGTATAATTTATGTATCTTTGGGGCATGGGTTTCAGAAGCAAAAAGATCCATTAAAAAAATCCAGATAATAATAATTACATATATATATATATATATATATATATAAACAAAATGTAATGTTAGGCAATGTTAGAGAAAAAATTATGCTTTGTGACTTGATATATTTTGCAATAATCAAGGTATGTTCATGTTGACTACATTACAGACTTTCAGTTTTATTTTTCTTGGCTATTCTGTTCCTTTGGCAAACTTGATCAAAGAATTTATTTCAGAATAATCAGCAGAACCCCAGGAGTTGAGGGGGTACTGTGAGTCTCTATTTGGTAATGGCTAAACTGTTTAAAAGTTTGAACTGACACTGCAGAATTGGCTCAAAGCTCCAAGCATGCCTAATATGGAAAAGCAGTAAGGTAAAGAAGGTCAGTTTAATTAAAAACATGATGTTTGTTCCAATTACAGCAGTTGAAAATCAAGTATAAGAACAGTGGGTATCTGAGAGAGCAGATGTGTGCTATTGGTAGATGTACTGGCTTCAAAAAAATCTGTGAATTGACAGCTAGCAAATAGCTGTGCTGAGGCAGAGTGTTGTGTGGTGTGCATTGGCTTGGTTTTATTTCACTGCTTTGTCAACAGGAAGTCCTGATCTGTGCTGGCTGGTGCAGCACAATGCACCTCACCTTTCTTGCTAGCTGGTGGCATCTCTTCCTGCTACTTAAGTGGCTACTTTTCCTGAAGACACTAAAGTCAATTCACCTCCATAACATTTCAGACATTTTTTTAGCATGGTCTACAATTTTTCATAATGTAAATCTTTATATTTTCTAAGCATGTTTTTGCTTTTGAAGCATATGGTGTACGTCTTGTACCAAACCCACTGTAGCACTTTCATGTTGAGAAAGTACTAGGTTGAATTTTAAGTTATTTCAACAGGGAACACAATGACTATATGAATTTTTTCCAACACTTATTTCCAACCTTATTTTTTAATACTCAACACATTTTTTCTGTAGGCAACCATACCTCAATCCCTTCCCTTCTCCCCCAGTTACTGCTGTTTCTGCCTCACTGTTTTGGGTTTTTTTTCTTTCTTACATTAACCAAGGACATCTCTTTCTCCTCCTAATGACTGTCATTCTTTTCTGTCTGCCCTATTTGCAGGGTACCTTAGCATCAGGAAGCAGTGCTTGGATTTTTTGCATGCCATTTAGTGCCATCTATGGCAGTGATGCTGAATTTATAAGCTTTACGTAGCTTATGATATGAGAAGATACCTGCTGTATGGGTTTTATGGGTATCAGTTGAATCCCAGACATCTGCTGGAGGAATATCTAAATACTACAGAAACGATTGGAGGTGGTCATTTGACATAGGTAGACATGGAGGTAGTTATCCTGGGATCAGAGAACTCCACACAAATATCATCATTTTGATGACTGACAGCAAGTGTTTCCTTCAAGCACTTTGAAAGAGCCCTTGCTAGGGAAAAGCTGATTTGAGCCCCAGTCTGAGGTCTGGATCAGATGATCCTCATTGCACAAAGTGGGCTTCGAGCCTTGCATTAAAATGGGTATCTACTATGAGGTGCAATAGGATTTACAGTTCCTTCATGCTCTTTGGAGAGACAGCAGCATAACTGCTGCCTTGATGATGAGCAGACAAAGTGTGCAGAATGCGTTGCTGGAGAACGGCGTAAAGGTCAGGCAAACTGCGCCTGTGCCTCGCCAAGCAAACAAGGGACGGTTACTGTCAGAGGCTGTGCTGGCTGATTGTCCCCCCTCACTCCTTGGCTGTGTGTTGGGTGAGCCCTCTCTGCAGCTCCTGGAGTGCAGTGGTGTTTATCAACAACTGGAAGCAGTGATTGTTGATGTAAGTTGGATGTTAGTGGTACAGTGAGTGCGTCTGCCTGTCCTGTATCTCTGGAAGCACATTTGTTCAGCAGTGGTGAGCTCTGTCTCAAAAAATAAAACAAGAGCTTTGAAGTATCTCCTGCTAATTTGTTTACTATCTGGTAAATTTCAGCTTGATACTGTATTCTGAACCATAGAATGGCACAGATTGGCAACGGATTTAAAAACAGACTTTCTTGTGTTTTGTGTTCCTTTGATATTACCGAAACAATTACTTTTTAATATAAGAAAGCCGTAATTGATTAAATATGACATGCTAAATTGTTGCAAAATATTTGGAGCCACAGGTGTCATCCAGGCAGAGAGTACTCATTGGCCACAGTGTCCCAGCTGTGCCAGGTATGCCTGTCCTAAGCTTCATCTTCCTGCTCCTTGAAACTCTTGCCTGTAGCCTTTGGTCTTGCATGGCCCACTCGTTATCCCTTGTCAGCAAGCTGTCAAGGTGACACCCAGTGGCTGGCTTTCAACTCCAGTTTAGTTCTCCTCTCTCAGACAAGGTATTTATTTCCCTTTTGTCCTAGCAGATCCCACCACACAAATCTCACCAGGAAAAAGGAGTCAAGGCCGTGCTAAATAAAACCAGAAATTTCCAGTATTTGCATTGTAGTTAGGAGTGGCATCCAGCAAATTGACGTGTTTGCATCACCTAAGTTAGATTTGAGTCATTGGCTTTCACCTTTTGGAAAAACATGTAGTTCCATACAAAGGCTGTACATAATAAAAGTAAACAAATGACAGACACACATTTCATGTTCTGGAAAGAAATAGCAAGGCTGAATTATATAAATCTTTATCATGTCATTTGCCCCATGCGAAAAGAGTTTCTGTACCTATAGATAATCTTCAAAATGTTGTTGGGATGAGTGGTGGATGAATATTTGAAGTTTGTGGTGCTGTGTGAAGTTTTCCTTCTTCATTGTTAGTGACTTTTTAACATGTTTGTTGTTAATTTTAAAAATTAGGTGTTCAGCATAATCACTTTGTTGTTTCTTTTCTTTCCCTTTGGATTGGAGCTGTACCATTAAATTGTATACTTCTTTATCTTAACAAGCCATGTTGGAAAGATTTTTCCATTAAAGACTGAGCCAAGAGTAGTATCATGACAAGTTGTATCATAACAATGTGTGAGGAGTACAGAAATACCATTGCTATCTGATAATTAGGAGTTTTAAACACCAGTATGTTATGGTTTTGAGTATGGACGAAGCTAGACATTTTCAAATTGAGAAGTCGGATACCTTACTAAGAGCTGTAGAGGTGATCTCTGCTCAAAAGCTGTATATACTTTACAGAACTAATAAAATGAAAGGACTATTACCTACATGTTGTGGAGATAAGCTTTAAGTAACTGTAGCAGGTCTCTGTATTCTGCTCTGTCAATTTACCTTGCTGCTTAGAGGGGGTGGTTTCCTGTCTGGTATGTTGTACAGCATGGAAACAAAAATGGGATAAATCTCTCATCTAGGAATCCAGACAGTCTAATTTTCTTTTGTTTCTCATGTTTATGTCATCACTTAAGTCTTACTCTGTGTTTGTGGGTGGGGTGTGCAGGCACACGCGTCAGCTGCTCTTTCTGTGTTTTTGTGGTGGATTTGGAGCATTTGTCATAGTGCAGCCTTTGTTAAGGCTTTCTTTAATTGTATCTAAACCCACACAAAACTGTGTGCTCTGGTTTACAAGCTATGATTTAGGAAATATTAACTCCTTTTAAATGGTGAGATCTTTTGAAAGGTTAGGAGAAAGAGGAAAGGATGTAAAGTCCTAGTTCATATTACCAGCTTGCCATGCTGAAGGAGTCCTCTTACGAGACTGGAGACTGGATGAGAAGAGAAACTAGAATGAATTCTCACCACAGATGGTCATAGGAGTATTCTAGTTTAGCAGAAAATTTCAGAATTTGAAGGAAAAATTCTGAAGAACAGAAATGTCTCTGAACTTACAGAAATATACCAAATAATTTTGCATGCTAAAGCAAATTTTAATTGAGGTTTCTTCTGTGTTTTGTGCAAGATTCATTTGTTAAGCTAATAGACTATGTTTTATCTAAAAATAGATTTTTAAATAGCATTTACACCTTTGTTATAGTTCTGATTCTCCTGTGCTTTACCTTTTATTTCTGCTAAAACAAAGTGTACAGTGACTTTTTTCCTGCGTTATTAGAAAAAGAAGGTATTTCATGTTATGAAATCTGAGAACATTTGATTAGTAAAATATTTTACAGCTTCTAAATGAGCAATGAAATATAACATTTGCAACTGTGCAAATAATAGGTAGTGGATAATGTTTTACAAGATCTGTCTTGCAATTCACTTCCTCTAAACAGAATTTTCTTGTTTTGTTTCTGCTTGCTGACATACATCAAGTTTGGTTGAAACAGTCTTATAGACAGATCTCTTCTTTCTGACCAGGGGGATTTCATAGTCCATGTGATGTGTAGATACGCATTTTTGCATTGCTTGAATGCACTCTGAACACTGTGGCAGCCTCAGAACAGATGTGAATTTCCCCTGTAAGCAGCACCCCCTGAGTCACCACAGCAGTAATTCAGTCTCGGTGTCAATAGCAAGTTGTCCCCTCAACTCCAGTAAGACATGAACTTGCAGTTCCTGTCCCACGTACCAAGGGTGCTAGGTCCATCCTGTGACCATTGGCTCCCTCTCTCCTCTCTTGCAGCTTCCAGTGCCATATTCCCTCTCCTGTGGTCAAACCCCTTTCTTGCTCCTGTGTCCGGTGGTCCCCACTTTCACCTGGTGAGCCTGGGGAACTCGCCAAACTCACTGTTCTTCATGGTCACCCACAGGAGAGCTCCTGAAACAACTGAGGAGATGGCTGGAGTGTGTATTTGGGTTCCTTTGGTCTTTTCGGGAAGTCGCTCTTCTGCACTTGTTTTATGTACGTCGATTTAGGACCTAATGAAACTCTGCATTCCTTTACTGCTCTTTTCTCTTTTTGTTATTTAAAAGTAAACCAGAACTAAGTGCTGAGAAATTTAAGTTCTCAGTTAGCTCTACAGCTGCAGAGTCAGCACCACCTTTGGTTGCAAGTAAAACTTCCAAGGGCTGTAGAAACAGGACTCACAGCAGGTTCACTGTACTAAATCTCCCTAAATGACAGACCCCGAGGGGTAGGTAGCCTGAAAATATGTAGAGACCTCTGGCACTTTGAGGATGACATTTCAAAAAGAGAAAAAAATTCAAACATGATACTGAGGACAAGAAGATGTGGCACTTTTCTTGCATTTTCATTTGGGATTGATGAGTTGAAGTCAGCACCTTACTGCCTGCAACTTGGAGAGTGATTTAACCACCTGTATTCTCATGTTTTAATTGATTGCATCTGCAGCGTGGGAGAACCAGTGAGAATTCAGGATGTTTTTAAATATTTTTATTTGCAAAGCAAATGATGGGCATCATATGGAGAAGGTTTTAGTTCAGTATGAATCCACACCTGGTTCCAAAAATTGCTCTTAATACTAATAACAGGGACTGAAATGCTATTTAGGTATGGTGTAATTATCAGAGTTGGAATATGTTTGATGATGTAGGAAAAAAAGCATGAATGAAGCTTCATGTTAAGTTGTTTTAGTTTAGTAAATGAGCTACTTCATGGTTTTTTCATTGTGCTTTCACCTGTATTAAATACGTCCTTAGAAAAGACTTTTTAATGTTAATGACTCATAATATAACATAACATAACTCATGTTAATGACAATACCTTGTCATTCCCAGTTCAAATTACAAGATTTTTTAAATTAGAGGAAAGTGTGAGAGTAAGGATGCCTCTGTGAGCAGACTCACAGGACTGAGCTTTAATCATTTGCAGTCTGTAGTTTTGAGTTTTTCAGCTTACTCAAGTTTGCTTGAAGAACTGTGTTTTCTTTGTCTTTGTTTTCTTTATGGATAAATATATTTACTTTGCTTCAAATTTCTAAGACTTTATGGGAATTATTTTTAGGAAGAAGATTAATAATTGATAATTCAGTAAACAGTCTGGAGTAGTATAAGTAGTATAAGTGTAGTTATATTGAAAATGAAATAAATGCTATAGCTAAAGGAAGCATAAATCTTTGATATGCTCTCAGAGAACATCTACAACTGGAATACCACTTGGGAAACTGTGCTGAGAGCTGGGTAATGAAGCTTTGAAGAGCGGATTGAAAGCTTGGGCTTTCTGTGTGGTGAACGGTAAAAACTTGGGCTAAGCTTAGTGGGCGGAGATTTTTATTTTTTGGAGGGAAATGCTTCTCATAAATATGATATGGCAAACCTACGAGAAAAATGCTCACATTATATTTTATGCACTTTCCTTTAGAGTTGTTGATTTGCATTCTCTCATTTTAGAAAAAATATTTTGAGTAGGGGGAGACAATTTTTTTCAGGACTGGAGATGCCTGTGAATTGTGATAATGTGTGAACAGTCCTGAGCATTTCACTGTTTCTGTATTCAGAAATGATGAACAATGTGTGTTGTTTTACATATGGCTTGGTTATAAGCAGCATAAACTTAAGGACAGTGAATGTTCTTTCTCTTTTCTAGTTATAGCTTGAGCCATTGCCATTCCCTGATCTCAGATTTGCCTGATGTTCCTCATCCATGTCTCAATAATGAGTTTTCAGTCATATTTTTAGTTGCAGGCCATACTGGCTGAGATTTTTTTTTTAGCTATGTGTTTCCTTTCACCTGAATCATTTAGAAAAACATAACTTAAAACATTCTGTCATACTTAGAGAAAAACAACCAACCAAACAAAAAAAATGAAAGAAGAAACACAGATGATTTTGTTTACATTTAGCTCCCAGAAATAAAGTAAGGAACTGGGAAAGAAACTGTCAAGAGTTGCTTTAGACCAGAGGTTTGCAGTTGTAGATGGGTCTGGCCTTTGGGAAGGGATCCAAAAATGGGCAAGCAAGGTGTCTCTTCACTCACCCCTTCTGTGAAGATTGTCCTGCCTTCCCATAGCCTAGAGCTCCTACACAGGTTGCCTTTAGGTATTTGCTTCTCAGCAAGGACATAGCTGGGAGATGTTGTTCACACCTGGAGTTCCCCCCCTAAAATTAATTACTAAAGGTAATTTTAATTTGGTCCATCATGTGATAACCAGTGACAAAGGGATCTGTGACCTGACCACAGATCTTCATGTCTGAGTATGGTAAAGGGGATGCCAATGACATTAGCACATGTCTACTTTGGCTCGGTTTCTTAATTAATTAACAGTGTGGTGATGTTACGAGGTTGGCTTGATTTCTTTCCCTTTCCCTTCCATGCACTTCCTGTGCCACGACAGCTTTTTCCTTCACGTTTCTTAGGGTGATATGTTGCATTTCCTTCAGATCTCAAGTCTGCGTCAGGGTCCAGGCTGATTTATTTAACTGGATTCTGAGTCCCTGCCTTTCCTCCCCCGGGCATGTGTGACGCATGACACTGTCCCTCTAGAAACCAATTAACAAAATAAATTCAATAACTGAGTGACTTGAATAATTTAAAAACAATGAGCATACATTGTGCCTACGTAGTCCCCACCTAAATTAGCCTGTGCCCTCATTAAGATAAAGTTGCTTTGTTCTTCATTTACAGGAATTAGACTGAGTAAGGGTTTTCCCCCCTAGCAAAAGCTGGATGCTCCCAGGGCTCATGGCTGTTTCTGTCCAGTCTGACTGACCCTGCTTCAGCTGATTGACTTCTGATTGTCACCGTGGCAGGGTAGTGGCAATCAGAAGCAAGCAGAAGGCTGCTTCTGGCCAGACATGACTTGACCAGAGGCTAAGAATTAAACATTTCAGTGCTGGCAGAAGGGGCCTTGCTGCCTTTTTTGCTGGGAGAGGGACCTGTGTCTCTGTGGGGAAATAGGGGTTTGGTGACCGATCCAGAGGAAGGTATCTGCACGTGCTAAAGAGAATCCACTAGTTCATGTCATGAAAGCTTATGGAGTTCTGGCCAAGGCACACGTTAAGTTTTATTACTAATACTATTGCATTTTACCTAAGGTGATTCTCTGGGTCTGCTTGATTACAGCAGGTATGAGGAAAGCCATTTGCTTCTGGACAAGGGGATGCAGATTTTGTCCCTTCAATCTTGCTTGTTTGCATGTATAAATTAAACATAGGTAGGGGTATTGGGATTCATATTGCAACACACCACAACATAGGGGGAATTGCTTTTGTCCTCATCCTTACCTTGCTGAGAGAGCAGGAAGCCTGCTTATTTCCTTTAATATGTCCCCGCTTTTATCCTTTCCCTCATTTTGCCATTTATCCTGCCAAGACTGCAGAGCTGGGAGCAATTTGGGTCACTGCAACTGTATTTGCAAAGTATCAGGTAGTTAATGGATAATAATTAATTTGAATTACCTCCTTTCCATCTATCTGCTGACTTGAATCTCGTTTTCCCTTACCTTTTACCTCAGTCCTTTTAGTTTTCTTCTTTCCCTTTCTTTGATCTTCAGAAGGGTACTTTCTAAATGCACATTTAAACAGACTTGTTGTGGATATATGAGTGAACTTGAACATTGTCAAGAGAAAGCAGCTGGGTTGAACTGGTACCCAGAGATACACTCAGGGAGCTTTCCTCCTCCAAAGGCACCAGGTAAGGTTTAGGTAAGGTTTCTCTCACTTGTTGCTGCTGCTCACACAGAAACATAACTCCTGTCTAACAGGTGGTAACATCATTGCCTACCTTTCTGGCTAGTTTTATACAAGAATAGTTCCCTAAAACATTTGATTCCCTATGAAGACATGCACACCATGAATTTTAATCCTGCCATTTAAATGAAGATCCTGTGTTAAAATTAGCCAAGAACATGTTGAGCAAAGCCACCCAAAGCAATGCAGTGCTTGAAGTCAGCTCACATTTTCAGTAGCATACTTGAACTGCCAGAACATTAGCATGCTTGTAAAATTTGAGGTTAACTGTGTTTGAAAAAAATTGTATTGCTTTGCATCAGTTGCTGAGCTGGAGTACACAAACATTATTTTAAATAAACAGTTTGCCCGCTGCTGAGAATTTTATGAAAATCTTTTACCAACTCCTGTGTTTACACATGTAAATTCTAGTTCTTTCACAAGCACACATGAAATATGACCTGGGCATTTCATCCTTCGTTGCAGATCTTCAAACTCTTAAATTTGTTTGTAGCGTAGACGTTTCCAGAAACAAAACATCTTTTTAAAACAATACAAATCAAGATTTCAGTGTGAAAGATTGCTGTTTCTCAGTTTTTACCACCAAAGTGCATAATCTAAAAATAAAATTGCTGGCAAGTGTTAACTGCAATAGTGTGAGGAAATGTCTCCAGAATAAATAAATAAACCAGCCTTTAGCTAAAGCATTGGAGTAAAATGAACATATAATTCATCTGTGAAGCCACATATTTGGAAGGTGGTATGCTATGGCTGGTTTGTGCAATTTATCAAGACAAAACACTCTGCTATATCTTGCTTGGAATTGCTCTGGAAACCCTTATGATACCACATTTTCCACTGTGCAGAGGCCATTAAAACTAAATTACTTGGAAAAACAGTAGCCACTAAATTATGGATGTATTGGAACCTTAGCATCCAGTAGGAAAGACTTAACTTTGTAAGCAAATGAATAATTTTTAAAACAAAAATGAAAATTACCTGTAAGATACTTTCTATACTAGGATGCCTCAGAGTAACCATGACAACAGCCTGGGCTTGAAGTTTATTTGCTGTATCTTAGCAAGCACATTTTTTTCTTAACTGAAAAAAGAGGCATCAGGGTCTACTGCACAAGAACTAGGAAAAATAGCTATGCACTTGTAAACTTACAAGTGAGAATGGAGATATGTCACTCTAGGTATATTCCTATGGTTAAGAAACAAATTTTGAGTATTTTATCTTTCCCCATCAGTGTCAGATCTCCTTCTTACTCATGGTGCTTTTTCCCACTGACAAAATAAAAAATGTGTGTCTTCCTGATAACATTAGATGGTCTATTAGATTTTTTTAGAACTGGGATTTTTTTCCACTCCTGAAATATTTTGACCAACAAATTAGATCTAAACTACATATGTAAAAAGGTTGGTGTTTAAGAAAAAAAAAATGTTTATAATTGCAAGGAGAAATTTGAAATCAAAACAAAGACAACTGTCTTCTCTATGACAAATGCATATATTTTGCTGCAAATATCTGAATTTTAAAAATAAATTTTGTATAAAAGTAAACATAGGTATATCACCTGTACTAGTGAAAGCAATCTACCTGTAAGGAGAAATATTTTTCTTTTTCCTCATAACAAAGTAACAAAACAGCAAGAGCAAAAGTGCATGTTGACCCACTGGCCATCTGCCTTACAAAAGCCAGTGTTGGGACATGTATTGAACTAAAAGGTGATTTGGTGGCCTGAAAGGACCAAATGAAATGAGTTGGTTTCTCAACCTGTTGAGATGCAATGCAAGACCTGCAGCAGACTTAATGTGTTTTTTGTGTGGCAGTATAGGGCCATAAAGCATAAGAACCAGTAAATTCAGTCCCATAAAACAATTGTTTTGTGGCCCTACAGCGTGAGAAACCTTTGGCCATTTTGGCATACTCTGCGTAATAAATCTTCGACTCTGCTTGGCAAATTATCAAAAACAATGTCCTACAAGTTGAGAAATTCGCCAGATTATTCCTTCACTATGATGTGAAGTTTTTCCATTACTAATGAATTAAGTATTAAAATCAAAACAACTCTGAGTTCACTGTCCAATCTGGAGTACACATTTCTCTGCAAGCAAGCAGCAAGAATAGGTCTTTTTTTTTCTTTTTTCTTCCTCTCTTCCCCGTCCTTTGAATAAAGGAGGGGGGAAAAAAAACCCACACACAACAGCCAGTGCAGTAATAAAGACTGTTTGTTGATGATAATCTTTTATTTTGAGGACCTGCTACCACATAGACATAGAAAAATTCTAGTTAGAGGACGTGCTCTGGCTACATACAACATAGTCACATACCAAAAGTGATGAGTTTTATACCTCTAAATTAATATTTCAACTTTGGCTTTTCAAAGCAGTATCTCTGCTTAGAATGGTATAACTGTAGATTTTTTCCCATATTTTCAGCAAGAACCTTGTTTTTAAAGATTATAAACCTTGTATATAAAGATTATAATTATCACTGGTTAAACGTTGATTTTTCTTTTAATTTTTTTTTAAATCTCTGAAGTAACCATTTGGATTTATTAGTTGGCTTTTACATTATTTTCAGGTTTTACCTATAACGTTGCCCTTGTGTATGTATATATAATAAACACACTGTCTGTGATGCTTCCAAAAGTTCAAAGTTTAGTAAGTCTTTTTTGGGCTCCCTAACCAGAGGAAATTATATATATATATATAAATATTGGCTTGTAATGACTATTCTTGGTAATTTTTACTCATGTAGTGTGGTTAACTTTAGATTCAGAAAGTTATAAGGAGAAGTGGTTGTGTCTTTGCTTAGTCACACTTCTATCCTTTTATTTTCCTTGAGTGGACTTCAAGCTGCAAATTTACAAAGCATTTTGAGGGAGGATCTCAATCTGTTCTGCATACCTTAACATTTCATAGATGTGATTATGTTTCATGGGAACTGTCATGTCCTTTTTCTCAAGGAGATCTGTTAATGTGTTTATCAGTAATTTTTTAAGCATTTTGTGGAATATGCAGCCACTCCAGATGATTTTTAGTAGGGACTTGTGTGATAGAGCAGCAGATAATGATTTTAAACTACAAGATTGTAGATTCACACTAGATATAAGGAATAATTATTTTGTGCTGCAAGTGGTGAAACACTGGAGCAGATTGCACAGAGCAATGGCAGGTGCCCCATCCTTGGAGAGATTCAAGGTCAGGTTGGAGGGGCACTGAGCAAACAGATCTAATTGCAGGGACCTTTAAAGGTCCCTTCCAAGCAAACTGTTCTATGATTCTGTGCCACTATTGCCTCTGTTGGCAGCTGGGGAATTCACTCTGGCAAAGCTCAGGGTTAGCATCAGTATCCTCCCTGAGTGGTCTCAGGGACAGAGCTATTACACAGGTGAGACACTATTCCCATCTTTCCTCATTTTAAAAATCAAGCACTTTATTATCCCAGGTATTTTTACTTTCTAAGTAGTCACAAACAGAAAGTTTTGGAGCTTTTATCTTGTTCATCTTGGAAATAACTCTCTTTGACTAAAGAGCCAGAAATACTTTTTCCATTTGACCCTACACGAGACAGTCACTGACTGAAGTCAGAGGGTGAAACTGTTGCTGTGTGTGAAATATGCCTCACCAATCCCAGTTCATTTAAAATTGTGAAGTATTTGCTTTTGCATCCTTTATTCTAGGCCACTTTCATAGTGAGCATCCTGGTTTTGTGGCCTGATTGCTTGAGACATATAATTTCAATTAACTGCCACAGCCCAGAACAAAATGTATTATATGTGCCTTTTTAATGTTTGCAATGACAAAAGCACTTTGCTTTGCTTCTGGAAGGTATCCCGAAAACTGGGAATTAATGAATGGATCAAATCCTGTCAAGAGGTCCAATTTTGTCCGAACAAATTGCCATTAATAATCATTAATGTTGTACTAATATAATGCTAACACTAATTGGGTCCTGCTGTGCTATGTGATATGTGGCTGTAATAATAGAAAATATGATAGTATTTCAGTTCTCCCCATTTCCCAGCAAGACAGAGTGCTATGTTTATTTGAAATCAATCTTACTGAACATGAGGTCTCTGCTAACCCAGGCAGTTTCTTTGTGCGTACACAGCAGACTCACATAACCAGTATTTTATCATCACTGTGAGATGTGAGGTAAGCCTGACTGTCACAGTTAAATACTTTGAAATGTTTACAAGAGCTTTTGCTCTGAAGTGTAGCCCAGAAGGGTGGGGATTTGTTGCCCTTTCTGCAGGTGCTGGCGGGGTTACCGCTGCCAGCATTTGGCTGCTGTGGGGTTATTTGCCATTTGATCCATCTGTTCTCTGTGGCTTCCTGCCTCTGAGAGGCATTAAATAATCAGCATAACCCCCAAATCCTTGCTTCTTAGCATAATGTGTTGTGGGAGGGTTTGTCCTGTATCCATATGGTATTCCTGGTTATGTCTAATTAGACAGATTAGCTAAATGTAATTGTTATAACTGTATTAGAACAGACTTCTTACAGATTTATAAAACCAGTTGAGAATTGAGCAAGCAGTTCAGTTCCACTTAGCTGGATTTTTCTCGCCCTGGTAAGGACTATATGTCCTTCTAGGTTACATATTTGGGGAGAGTGATTATTACATCCATATCTGTCAGCAGTGGTGCAGTGCTTTGATAAAAGGCTATTCTGTTCACAATCAAATGACTAAGTAGTTATTTTTGGCTTTGTTTATGGAAAAAAAGACATTTTGTGAGATTACAGTTAGAGTCTGTGGAGCAAAAAAGATTAATATTTTCTTACCATTGTTGCTTAGAGAGAAGCAGACAGAAGGAGGACTTCTGAGATCCTCAGTCAGTATGGGGAGCTGGTGCTCTGGTTTGAGGATGTGAGTGTCCATATTCAAATCCTCACCATGCTTGTGCGTGGTTAAAAATTAACTCCTTTTACATCCTGGTCCATGTGAGGATGAAGCATCATGTTGGAAACTGAGTGCTTCAACCATCTTTATTGTTTGACAGCAGTAAAGGACTGTCCCTCCGTTATTAATTTCCAACTGAATTGAGATTGTGTCAGGAATGAAGACTCCGTGTTCCAGACAGAAAATTCAGTGGGATAACAGTTCTGATACATTATAATTTCATTTTTTTTTAAGTTAGTCTTTGGCTGCAGAAGTGAGTTGTTTTTGTGCAGAAATGCTCTTAGAAAAAAATTATGTGGGATAAAATACAACATCAAACAGAAAGCTGGACTTAATGGTGTACAAGAGGAATATACTTTGCCCAAATTGCATTTCAGGAATAGCTGATGGGGTCAGAATCATACACGCAAAAGGGGCTAATCCTCATTTTCTAGTGGCCTCTTAACCTAATACCTGGAAATACCCACTACATTAATACCCAATACATTAATGGAAATACCTAGTAACAAAAAGACAATTTGTGTCAAGGGAGTGTCTTCAGCTTTTCCCTTTTCTCAGTAAACTTAAATTTATTCTGAAGCTGGAGTTTTTTAGCATTTTAAAAAATTCGTAAAAAAAAAGAGGCTTGTATTTTCATGGCAAATCAAGTTCAATTTATAATCTGGTTAGTACATTTTTCTCTATACATAGTGAAGTTTCTTGTGCATAGACTTGGAAGAATGTTGTGCTTATTTTCATAACCTTTTTTGACATCACCCTGGTTCTATGAGGAATCATTCTTTTTTTTTTTTCTGTGGTTGATACTGAATGTGTATTTGGCTCTGACTGAAATAAAAAACGGTCAGAAACGAGGGAGGTCTTTTACCAGAAAACAACTCTGTTTCTGGGGACAAAAGGTGATGAAATGCTAAGTGAGACAAATTTAGAATGACCAGGTCTTGTGTGGCTCAGGACCAAGTTCAGAATCTGCTGTCTCACACAGAGCTTGGCTGTTGTGACCCCGTTTGCCTACTTTTGTTTTAGGGCTGTTTTGAAAAGTAGGTGATTCCTGACACCCGTGACTACAGAGAAACTATTGTACGCCTTCTTTTCATGTTGAAAAGAAAATGCTGTGTTGATCAGGACAGTGCTGGAAAGCTAGGAAGGAGCAGTACTCATATCACACCCCCATCTTTTGCAGGAGGTGAATATGATATGTCTGTGTGTGTTCTGGTGTATAACAATTTGAGTCAGTTTGGTCTACTTTATTCAAGTAAGGTTGGTTTTGGGTTTTTTTCTTCAAAGCTGTACTTCCCATATAAAATTGTGAGATATCAGTCAATATTTACTATTATACACTATTTATATTTTATTTTAAAAATTTCTAAGTACTACAAATTGTAGAGCCAGAATGTTTGACATACTACCAAATGTGAATTTCTGGCTTAACCTCTCTGCAGTAGTCTCTAGTATGTTCTGAGGGTAAAGAAATAGTGGTTTTGGCTTGCTCAGTTCAAGAGCTACAGAGATTCATGTGGAATTGAAATGCAGCTGCATTCTGTCCAGTGTAACATATATAAACAAGTCTCTCAATCTTAAATTCCTTAAATATGTGAGCATCAGGACTTTTAGCTCATTTAGCTGAAAATATGACTCCTTGTAAATGTGTAAATAGTTTTCCTAATCTGGGGATAATTGTGGGGAGGGAGGAGACTCTTTGTGTATGAATGCAGAAGTCTGACAGATGTACTATTTTTAGAACATTATCTTCTACATTTGGTGATTCCAGTTTTCATCTGAATGAAGTTTGACACAATTTAGCTTCAGTGTTTTATAAATTAAAATTCAAAGTGCCAGCAAATGAATACATTTTCTGATATAAAACTCTGCAGATATATTGTCATTTATATATAGTATCTGTCTGTGTGTAAACATGTATAATCTGTGTAGCCTTCTGGTTAGCAAGAAGTACTGCCAAAAAGTTGTGGCTAATTGGAAACCAATATATTTTATTAGGTAACAATTAAGACAATAGATCTTTCATTAAGAAACAAAATGAAAGAGCAAATTTTGAAGAAAGTATTTTAATAAATTTAAATAAAATTTCTTAGTCATTCAAAATAATACTTTCAGTTATTAAATTCAGTTATTAAATTGATCCACAAGTCTTTTATAACCTTTAAAACTTTCTTTATAACATGTAACGAGAACATTTGGATTAAAAATAAGAGCATTTATTGGGATACTGGAACTCTTCCATAACTGGCTTTCCTGAAAAGTAATTGTTTCAAAAGCATCACAAACAATATCCATTCTGCTTTTGGATTAGCTCAGATCTTTCTAGAATTTTTATCATTGACTGACATGAGACTCTTTTGATAAAAGGGGGTACAACAAGAAGACAGAAGTGTTTTCTTCACTTCCTGTGCAGCTTGGCTCAGACCTCTGGGAAGAGAGAAAGAACAAAATATTTCCTCTTTTTTACACAGGTTGATTTGTGCCCATGGGAATGAGTTAGTATCATGAGAAAGGGAGACTGCACTGAATCCAGTCTAGGCTATTTTCCAATGAACTGCTTTCTTACCAGGGGTAACACTGACAGAGGGCTGAGTTTAAAGGAAGAAGCTGCTCAGTAGTCTAAAACAAAATTTTCAAAGAAACAGGTCAAAACAGGAAATGTTTGTATAGAAAAGAACATCTCCCCAGTGGAAACTCAGTATGCCTTCAATCCATCAGTTCACACTGGCAAAAGTTTGCCTTAGGGTTCATATTAATAAGAATCCAGAACTTGTATGCATAAACATGTCTTCTGTGCATCTCTGGTGTGTTTCTAAGGTATTTTATAATCAGTTTCTTTCTCTTCCTAGACACAAACATAGTAAATCCATTTCCATCCACCCAGATTTTAATAATACTGCACCAGAATGCAGTATTACTGCCAGAAATGTAGTGTAAAGAAATTGGCCCACTTGCACCACTGCTTTTACAGTCTGCACCTGTAGAAGACATTCTGGCCTAGCTACCCTGGAATTTTCTGTAAGTGTTAGTTTGGGGTATTGTTGGGGGCTTGCAATCAAATTTACAGATATATGTTTATTTATTATATATATTTGTCTGTCACATAGACAAATCAATTGTTCCAATCAAGAACAAGATAAATAGGTATTCACTAAAATCAGTTGGAAGGTCAATCAGAAGCATGAATTTTCTTCTGATTAGGAAAAATACCTTAGGAGAATAGTATTTTAGAAGCAGACTCAGTAGAAAATAGAAATTTACAATATTAAGTAAAAAAAACCACTGATCATTCTTTTCATGAAATAACCTTATGGAATCAGCCTAGGGTCTTAGCTACTCTAATTCATAATCTTCCAGGACAAGCCAGTCATGGATTCTTAGAGGAAGAAAGTGGGAGCCAACATCCTTCTGGATTTCTGCCCTGGTAACCAACCACCTTGACTTATGATAAGGAACGGGTCAGGGCTTTCTAAACTGGAAGCTGAATCCTTTCTGCTGTGCTTAGTAGAACCAAAGCATTTTTTACTGTATAGTTTCCCTCTACATCCCTAATTTCTGAGCCAGGAGAATTATTAAATGTTTTTTTTTTCACTTCATGATTGTGTAGATATCCCTTCATTAGTATTTTTCCCCACCCTAAAGATCCATTGCTGTTATCATACAGTATTGTATCATCTTTTCTTGTTCTTTTTCTACACAAGAAGAAATATCTATCTCCATATCTGAATTTTTAAAAGTGGGTGTTGATTAGATTTCACAAGGGAAAAGTGCACCAGGCTACAAGAGTGAGTATTTATTGCTAATCACAAGTGGGTAGAAATATAGCTCACTAATTTTATCCTAATGCACTTCAGAGAGAAGAAATCCAAGCAGTTAAAATAAAAGCATCACATGGCTTCCATTATTTGCTTGTGGAAGCAGTAATACACAGTAGATGGTATTGCAAACATGAGCTGGTCCTTTTTTTCCATTGAAATCAGTGTCACTTGATTAATTTCAGTAGAAGAAGGTTATGCCAAAATGGTAAATATTGTGTGTGCGTTATTGCAAGACTTGTGAAACAAATAACTGCATGTTCTGATTCTATTTTTATAAATGTAAATTAAGATAAAAAATAGCAGTTAATATTTCTGCTGAGCGATGCTGACCTACGCATGCTTGATCAGCAATTGCAGTGCTGCTTGCTGACTAAAGCTATTTCCTCGAAAGAAAGCAATTTTTAAATTATGTTCTATTTTTCCAGGTACTATTGATAACTATTAATAAGGTCTTGTCTTTCAAACTAACTTCTCTCAATAAAAAACCCCAATGCCAAGTCAAAATTATCAGTCTGGCAGTTATATTCAACTGTTTGCCATGATTATCTGAAGTATCCAGAATGAGAATGAATGTAAATGGCATTTCTGGACTTGTAGCTTGTTTTGAAATTCCCGTACCCCATATATATACAGTCAGGAATGTATTTATATCATCCTTGTAAGCCAGTTAAAAGAATAATGTCCATTTGGGCTTGGAGTTTATATTTCAAGACGATTTCAGAAGAGATACCAGGCTTGCTGTTTCCTGAGGTGAGCCCATGCTGGCTCTGGCTTTGGAGTGGGCATTATATTCCCTGGCATTAGAGACTGCTGTGCTATGGATATCTCATGGAAGGCAGTCATCCTGTGCTCCCTTAAATAGCCAGTGGGGAGAAACAGGTTTTTGGTGCAGTTCACCTGGCCTGACTTAGATCTTTAGTTTCTATTGACATGAACTGTCTGAAAGTATCAGGTTTTCTGCACGGTTTTTACAGGACAGGTGACAAGGTAGAGCAGGTCTCTCTCTTGTCAGGTGAGTCCTGTGCTCTGTGCTGCTGACATGTGGAGCTCATTCTACCACTGCACTGCCTTGCTATCAGCTCATTCTGCCTTATACAAAACACAATTGTAGCAAATCCATTGTCATCAGAGGAGTGTGCGGGTTTATTTCTTCATTCTCAGGGATTCTGCTTCAGGTGATCCAAATGAGCAAAGGTCTCATTCCCAGCCTTGGCAGAAGAGACTCAAAATGTGTTACACTTTTGTGTATTTATGGAGACTCACCGTGTTGTTGCTGCAGAAAGCACCACTGCTCTGCAAGTCACCAGGCAGAGTCTCACATAACTCTTACATCAGTTTTTTTACCTTTTTCCTTTGCCATAGGACCCATTTTTAGTTCAATGTTTGTATTGCTTGGCCACAGGATTACTTTGTCTAAACTCAGCAAATATAGCACACGTATATTGCACTGCCAAATACAGGGCAAGGGTGAGACACACCATTTGTGCATGTATGTACACAGATGTGTGTCAGACACAGTAGACTTTGAATTTATGTCATCGTTTCTAGTGTTTGCAATTAGACTGTGTGGTTTCTTCATATTTAAATTTGGTCAGGATTGTATCATCTACATTCCTGCGGCTTCTCCCAAGCTTCTTGAAATGCAACACTGTTGCATCTATTTTGTAAGTGAGCAAGCCACTTTTTAGGGATTTTTCCCCCCCAGTCATGTGACATAGTAAATAAAAAGAAATTATTATCTCTCTCAGATGTATGAACTCTGCAAATGAAAGGAGTCCATTTGTTGAACACTTTTCAGGCTTAAGAGCTGCCTTTTTGCATTTGCTTTCCAGTTGACCCTTTAGTCCTATTTTGAGTTACCAGATGAAAACAAGGTTTCTCTTCAAAGGTTTGTTGCCGAGGTAACTGGCACTGACACCAAAAGATGAATACTTTAACTACTTAGGATAATGCCTACTTTGCGAGCTAAATAAAGAGCTAAATTTCAGAGAAGGATGTTGGATAAATGTGAATTATCAGGGGAGAAAAGTGAAGATTGTTAGAGTAGCGGAATTCAGACAGGATTATTGCCTTTTGCACCAGTAATGGTGCAAATCATTATGCTACTAATCATGTGCTGCCTCTTGGCTCTCTCAGTCCTGCTGATCCATTGAATTGTGCTGATATTTTAACCTCTGCCTTGATAATATATAGGGCTGGGCAAGTGAGAGGCAGGAAGCTGCAATTTTACAGAGGACTGATAGCTACTGTGTTTGCAAGAAGTTTAGTATTTTGAGTTTGAGGTTGGGAGGTTTATGTGCTGCTGGGGGAGTTACTGCTGGAATCCAAAATTTCTCAGGAAAACTCATGCACAGTTTGTATAAATGAAGGAGACAAACCTCTCTGTGTCTAATACTGTATAATGGAAGGAATTTTTTATTTTGATATTTGATTCAAATGCAGAAGCAATCTTAGTTCCCGTCCTCCCAAAATGCTGATCATGCTTTTGAGAGGTATGGCTAAAGGAAGCTTTAAAAATTGTTCAGTGACAATACTGAACAATAACATTAGAATTTGATGCCTACTGATGCTGCTGTATATCAGAAAATTATGAAAACAAATAATTTAATATCAAAAGTTGTAAGTTTTTGGTTTCTTACAGCCAGTGCACTATTACTTTTACCAAAGAAAACAAATATAGATTTTGGTTAGCCACTAAGATGGCTCAGACTGCATTTGTGCTGGAGCTTACATTTACATTGGAGATCTCTTTGCTGCTCTCTGCAAAGGCTGTCAACACCTGTCACAGTTCTGTAAGGAAAAAGATTTCTGCATGTTGGCAGCAAGAGAGGCAGCAAACTGCTGCTTTCAGTTTCCATGAGCTTTTGTTGTTATAAACCCTTTCCACTCTGGAGCTAATAAAGAAGAGTAACACCACACACTGTAGAAGCATTACCCAGAGGTGACTCTGCCCATGGTAAATCAGTGAAATGCTGTGCCTGAGTCCCCTCACCAGAAGTCAAAAAAAGGAGCAGGAAGAAGTGTTTTCAAAAACGCTGTTACTAGTTTTTGTAGGCCTTGTAGCATTCTGCTTTGTTTTGAGTACTTATTTAGATTGTGAAGTAAGGATCCAGCCTTCAGCACGTTCACTACTGTTGTTCTGTTTTTAGCAACTGTGAGATTTTATTAAATGTATTTGTTGTATTTTAGATAAGAAAAAGAAATTTGAATGACTAAAAAAATATACTAGGAATTAACTTAAGGATATACTTGATGCTGTTAAATATCCAGTGCTCCAGCGGGTTTCTGTGGTTACTCTGAAGTCGCCAGCCATACTTCTCATGGACAGCAGAATACATTGTTTTCCTCTGTGAACTTCACTTGAAATTTGTGCTCATCAGAACAGAGCTAAAATTCTCCACCTACAAAACCATCTGATAGATTGGAAATGTCTACCTTTAAGAAACTCAAAGCACACACACATTCTATGCCGTGAACCACACAGAATAGTAGAAGATGCTCCTGGCTTGTTTCCTGTGAAAACCATCTCGGAATCAGAGCCCCCACTGTGGAAGTTAATGCCAGAAGAGACCAGGCAAAGCCTGTGACTATTTCTTGTTTCCAACTGCTACATGATTTTGCTCAGCAGGCTTTCCAGGGAAGTTCCAGGATTTACAGCTAAATGGATATACTTACAGTTGAAAAATACACTAAACAGATGTAAGTAAGAATTTGTAATTCACACAGGACTTTACACTTTATTCTTCCAAGTAATGATACTATTTGGGATGATGAAATAAAATTTAGAAAATGAGTGATAACTCTAGAAAGTCAACTTTCTGGACTTTACAGGACTGCTGTGAAATTGTAGCAATCATCCAGAATCCTCTACCAGTTTTTGCAGTACAGACAAAGCTTTAGGCATTGCTGTTTAAAATCTTTATACATGTGCACATTGAAAAGTTTACTTCATTTGTATCTTAGTTAAAACCAATTGTCATTATAGAATGCTTTCAATATGAAAGGGTGTTTTCAAGTTTCACGTGTCAAAAAAGGTTAAACTTTTTTCTGAAATTTTCATTTTGATCTTCTCTTTGCAAATTAGGATCCACAGATAATTTCCTTCACTGTAAAGTTACGTGAAATGTCTGTGGATTTCATGGAGGGACGTTGATTTCTTTTTCTTACAGTTGTCAGCATGTTTATAATAACCTGAAATACTGAAATATACCTGAAATATAGTTCAATGTACTATCAATGTCTAGTGAAAACAATTCCAAACAGCTAGCTATTTTCTTGATATTATCAATGCAATTTGCCTCCATAGGCTTTCTTATCCACTGTATATTTTAAAAACCCCATAGTTATTTGTAATTCTAATTTTGAATTCTTCTCACTTATTTTTTTTTACTTCAATGAACACTATCTTTTATTTCAGCCATACAGCTCCTTAAGCTTTGCTAACAGCATTTTGGAAAGGAAGATTCCTAAAATAGTAAACAAAAAAACCTATATGCATGAACCATGAGCTGTGAAACTATTTTATTTCTATGTTTTACACTGTTTTACTACAGAGATTTTAAGGTCCTGAAGTAACAATCAAGATTATCTATAACTGTACAATTAGTGATGACTATGCATGATGAATACCTGAGTGAAGGCATCTTCTGGGTGAACTTGCTGAAGCTTGCACAAGGATCTTCTGTGGTTAGAAATAGACATATAACTTGAAGCTTCAGTTTGTTCATGGCTGGTTTAGATGCATTTGCTTTTGTGCCACCCATGTCTCTCATCTCTCCTCCCTCACTGCCCCCATGTGTCCACACGTTTGGATTAAACCCTCCTTGGCTTGCTTTTTGCTGTGCCAAAACAGCCATTTGCTCTTACCCTTCTTATAGATCAGGTTCTTGGGGTTTTTTTGAAAACAGTTGACTGCATTTACTCTTTTGTATGCTAGATAAACCTCTCACCTATGCCTCTTGCAGTTTACTTCTCTGTCTCAATGGGGGATGCTATTCCATCTCTAAGGACATACACAAGGCCGTATTGGTCAGACCAAAGGTGCATTACCTGAGATTGCCAGAGTGCACAGGGACAGAAAGGTGATGTCCTGCTATGCTCCATTGAATTGTGGCAGTGCTCAGCAGGGAGCTGCATTGACAAATGCTCTAATTTTACTTCAAAGCTTTTTGTATGTTCACATTCGATTCTCTTCCAGCATTCAGTTCTTCAGCTTGATGGTTTTTTTTTGTCAGCACTTACCTCTTTGAAAGTGCTGGACATGGTTAGTTGCTTTCAATGAATGTTTCTTCTAGATTAGTCTGTAAGAGCTTGGGAGTCGAATAGTAGAAATTTCAATTTATTACAGTGTAAAAGTATATGCTTCTGATTAGTTAAATATTCATGCAAGAAAGTTGAACTCAGGGATTCAGTCCAGTGGATGTTAGTGGTAAATTTTGTAGCCAGATGCTGATTTGTATTTCTGTAAGTCCAAAAGAATTTCATATGCATTAAGTAAAGTTCAGTGTGGGTTTACACTGATATTAGTGACAAAAGTGGGTGTTAAAGGACATGTGTTAAGTCATCATCAGTGTGCTGGTAGAGCACGAGCAAAATAAATTATTTTAAGACTATCACTCTTAATGCAGCCTTTGAAACGAGATTATTTTTTAATCTATTTTATGTGATCAATAAGGTGGACTCACTTCACCAGTCAGCAGTAGGGTATCTGCATTTAAAACATTACCTTAGTGTCAGCAAGACTCAGCAACTAAAGGTTGTGTGGAAACCTATGGAAAGGAAAATAGGCAGCTTGAGAGGCAAGAATGTCATAACTCTCATCTTTGATATTCATTTTAAGACAGGATAAAATGCTCCTTTCAAGCACCTAACTGTTTCACTTAGGTATGAGACAAACCAATTTGATGTCCTATTTCCTGATATATGCATCTGTGCATGTAGCAGGAGATGGGTAGTGGACTTGGACTGATGCAAGGCCAAAAAGAGACCTTTTTGGTAAAGACCTGGTGAAGCTTCCTTGAAGTAGAAAATCTGTTGTGATTTTTATAAAATACAGTTTCATGTAAGGTGATTATGGCAGCTTCCTTTAAGGAATTGTTGAGGAGCTTTTATACTGGAGTGTAAGTGAGTGCAGTAAATTGATTCCAATTAACTGTCCTAGAGATGCTAAAATAATCAGTGATTCATATTTATTTATGCAGGCATCTTAGACAGTTGGAAACAGCACAGGACAGCCACATCAACTTTTCCTTCTCTTACAATTTAGTCATGCTTTCTATTGGATGTTACATGAAGATTTTTTTACATGTACTGAAGATTACTTTTTGAATCTAAATATTTAAGACAGGGCAGCTAATGTGTATGGGCTGTACAAACCAGAAAAAGATGATTTCACAACAGTGAATATTGAAAATTTGTAATTGAAAATGCATAAAAGCACTTTGCCATATTTTTTTCAGTTTTGATAATGTAATTTTTAAAAATTGTTTAGAATTAAAAGTTCGGCAATGGAATGCTTTTTTTCTGTTTATTAATTGAAATTTTTCCATATTCACAGTCAGAAAACACTTCTAGAAGTTAGTGGAGGAGTTTTAGGGAGTTTTTCCATATTGCTTGGACTTTATTACTTGGAGTCCTTGTATCCAAACACTAGTATGGCATAATTTTCATAGAAATAAAAGTTCAATAAAATTATTTGGTAGGTAAACAGCATTATCTTTCAGAAAGTCGTGTAATAGTATACATGAATATATTTGCAAATTACAACACAAACAGTTTACTATGTATTAATATGGGAGACAATTCTCTGGAACTGTGTTATTGCCCATATTTCTGTTTCCTCATAATTTTGTGACTTATTAGATTTTCACTTTCCATTTCAGAAAATTACATTTTGCAAAAATCTGAAATGCTTTTTAAACAGCATTAAGAAGCCTTATTTAGATGAAAAGTTGCTGCTACTTTCATAATAATTCTATGAATATGGTAATTCTCTGTGTGTGCTAATAGTCCTATTTGGGAATCAGTAATCTTTCCCAGTTTGTGCTGTACATACAGCAGAGCAAAAATATAATACAAAGTTATCATATGAAGGTTTTAACTCTAGGTGTTTGTAATTGTAATGGAGATAAGACTCTGAATCTGATCTCTTTTTTATTTGGTTTTGATATAATAGAACAGCAAGAGCATTTTAGATGCTTAGAAAGAATACCAATCTAAATTTTTTTGCAATTATCCAACAATTCCTGAAAAACAATTGAGCACAAGAATCTGTTACACTTTATTTGTGGCAGTCATGATTCAGCATGCCAAAAGTAGACCCATGAAAGTATTTCCTTGATTCTGTATTCTTTGGCAGAAGCATAATGAGTAATAAAATACAATCTCTTTAGACAAACATATGCTATCTTTTTTTGTATAATAGTAATGAGACAACTACTTGGTATTTTTCATTGTCACATCCAGTTGCTAACTGTTAAAACACCAGGCTGTTGCTGCATATTACTGCTAGGATTTGGAGCATGTGTGTGTGTGGCCTCATGTCTAACATTGCAGCTTGCCACCTTTTGTCATTACCACTACAAATAATTAGCTGTATCATTTCCCTAATTTCTTTAATGTATGAATTAAAATTTATTCCAGTGTTGATAAAAATGTACCTATTTTTCTTTACAATGAGCAAATTTCTTGGTCGCATTTCTATGAGTATTTGTAAATAAATATTTCGTCATGGACTGTAGTGTAATAGGTACTGACATATAAGCAGTAGGTAATTTCTTTTTGTCTGACATGGAAGTTGAAAATAATTCTCATCTTGTCAGCTGTGAACCCAAAAAAATATTCTAATAGGTCTACATAGTGTTTGGAGGGCGAAATGAGAAGAGTACCTGGAACACATCAGATCAACTGTAAAGCCATTATTAGCTTCATGTGAAGTTGCTTTTTTTGTATATTTTTTTCTGTGGACCTTTTGAGTTATTGTAGTGATGAAAGGAACCTTTGATAGCTGCTTCTCCAGGTCCTCTATTACTGCATCATTGTGTTTGCTGTCAGAAGGCTTAGACATTTGACACAATAATTTAAAGATATGTCTCCATTTAATCATCCAAGTAGTTTTAATTTATTGATTTTAGTCTTTAACGTTAGCAACACCCTTTCTCAATTTGTAGTTCTCCTCCAACATTGTTTCAAAGAAGTGCAAGTTCTGTAGAAAGTTCCAGTCTGAGTAATTTAAATGATGATGGCAACTAGCTTTATCTAGTGCCACAGTGCTGTGTAGGACAAGGGAGGTGTCACACTGCAGCTGTGGTTGAGTGTTTGGTGCATCGGTTCCCTAAACCTCCCATATTTTAAAACAGGAAGATAATTTATTTTTATTTCTTATCTGGCAGGGTTAATTTTTTTTTATAATTAAAATATGCTTAGAGTATTCCACAGAGCATCCTAAGTAGCATACTTACTGTCCAAATCTGTCAGAAGAGTTATTTCTTCAGATCTTTTGGAGTCCTGTCTTTTAAATGCTTCTCAGCTCCTACTCTTCCAAAGCATGCCAATGGAACATTCTTAATTCTTCAAAGGACATGAGTCAGTGGGCACAAACTGAAGCACACATTTCGTTATTCATCCAAGCATCTAAAATTACTTTTAGTGTTGATTTTAACAACTTATGTGATAGGGATCTTTCAGCATTTAAATTTTGGCAGGAAATGTGCCTTTTTTTCTGAGCCTTGTTGCAAGTGTTGTAATTCCTGTCTCCCTGTTCAGAGTTTTTCTTCTTACACTAATCTCTTAAAGGCATAGTCTCTAGTACAGAGGGTTGACCCATTATGAAGATGGCCTCGGGAAAACACAAACCAGGAATTTTGTGCTCTGAAAACTAGGTATTGAAAGGATGTTTGGGAAATTGAGCTATTAGATAGAGTTAACCATGATGTCCAACTTGCTCTCAGTAGGCTGGGTGGACAGCTGTACAGATAGCGTATATTTTGCCAGATGTAAATGTGAAATATAAAAACTACACGGGAAATGAAAAAAGGTTTAGAAAAGATTGCAAAAACCATTTCCATTGAACATGCATGCATCAGAAATAGACCACAGCTGAAAGGGCTAGTCAATAAACCAGAAAAAATGTTCAGCTGAGTGCTGGGGCAACTTGCTGGGTCCAGGCCCCTGGGTCAGGGAATAGGGCTGGCAGGGTAGAGCTGTGGAATGACTCAAGAGACACTCAAGTGCCACCAGGTTTTACCAACTATATAGCCCTGTACTTCTGGTAACTTCTGGGCCTGTAGTGACAGCAGAAAATGCATCTATCTTACCTGCTGATTTGATAAAATTGAACTGAAAATTACCATGGTAACTCTATTGTGTGAATCAGCCAATCTGTGAGAGCATCACTGCATTTTTCTGGATTCTTTGTGCTACAAATATTTTGTAGGAAACCTGGGTTACTTGTTATTACTGTTCTAGGATTTGCTCTCTGCAGAAGTTCTAGTGCAGGGCTGGAAAAAAGGCTATGCAGCTGAAGTATTGTGCTGCTCCACAGCAAATTAAATTCCCTCTGGCAAATAATCTTCTCTTCCCTAGTAGCTGTGTAAGTATTACCATTAAGACGTTTTCCTAATCCTCATATTTTGGTGATTAGAGTACTGTGCAATTCTCCATGTGTTATTTTTTGTTCCTGACTAAAACTTTGGTAGTGTAACAAGATTATCTGTGAGAAAGAGCAGTATTGCATAGCTTGCAGCTACTTTGTCCTGCCATTGAGTCCCCACAAATTAATTAGGTTTTACTCTCTTGAATGCTCTGGAAAACCAAGTCATCTACAAATGCTTTAGGAAATGATAATGATGAACTCTTGGGTGGTTCAGTTAATTAGCAAAATCCCTTGAGTACAGAACATTAATAATGATTTTGGAGCTGCAGATCTGATATATGTATGTATGCTTGTATGCAGAGATACCCATGGTAACTGGCCATGTTAGCTCAAAAAGAGAAGCAGAATAAACATATTAGTCCAACCTTTATAGGGTTTGTAAAATATTGCACCTCTTACCACTCCATCACCCCACTCTAAAACAAAAAAACTATCCCAAAGAGCAAGAAATCAGTTGAATGTGTAGGTATCTGTAGTAAAAAATATAAAGGAAGTGAGAAATACTAACTCTCCCATTATCTATTTCAAAAGTAAAATTAAAGTTGTTTGCAATTAGTGTTTTCCTCATATTTACATATTAATGATATAATATATTCTGGATATGTGATAAATAGCTCTCGTGGTGAAAATAATTTTCTTGGCAGAGACCCACTGTGAAATGACTGGTGTAGTTGTCTTATTGAGAGTTTTACTGAAGTTCAAAAATTACTTCTAAACTAATAACTACAATATTTCCAAGCTATTACCTGCCACAGTAAATTGCAAAATTCCAGAGTTAGAGAAAATGTGGTATCGAAGTATCTGTTTCACATTCATTTACCATCCCTTTCCTATTTGTTCTACCATGTTGGATTTAATATAGATTAAGAACATGTCTTGTTTGCAATGATTTGCAATAGGAATGTCAGCTGTTATGGTCTGCAAGTTTCCTGCCTGCATGGTGGTGGGAGACACTGAGCAGTCGGGGGTGGCACCACACCCCCCTTGGGCACCATGACTCTTCTGCTCCACCGAAAACTTTGTATTTAGGAAACCAGACCAGAATGTTTGGTGTTTCTCATACACATATCGCACCTGCCCAGAAGGATCAGCAGCTCCCATGGTGCATGGCAGTGCTCCAGTGTTGGTGACATGGTGTCTGTGGGAGCAGTGGCTTTCCCATGGTGATGTCCCAAGGGGTTCTTGCAGGGCTGAAGTAACTTTGCAGAATCCAGCGTTGTTACAGTTCTGTTTCTTTGATCTTTCCCACAGTTTCCTAAATATCCAGCAATGTAAATGTATATATTGATATCACTGTTAGTAATAAAACTATTAAAGTTGACAAAGTACTGCTGCAACAGGGGATGCTGAGATGAGCATGTGAAAGGCAATAATATTCTGCAGTGTGCACTAGCCAGCACTCAGATGCTGGCTAGTGCTGATTGTCTTAAACAGGATAGAAAACTGACACCAAACAGCATATGCAAGAATAACTACTCAAGAAAAAAATAATTTCTGCCATTTACTATCCTTAGGCATCTTCTAATTCTTCAAATTGTATGAGATCGAACAGTTGATGCATATCTCCTCTCCAAATTCCAACTTTTTTTCAAGGCCTGTAGGTCCTTTGGACTCTTGAAAGCATTTCTGTTGTTTCCTAAAATATAAGTTCAAAATCAGCTCTCAGTAGTGGTTATTGCTGGGACCTGATAATTACTAGTCAGGAACTTTGTAAAGTACAGAAGAAAAGGAAAACTTGTCTCTGCTGAGCTGTTTGTAGGAGCAGAGAAGAAGAAGCTTTAAAAATTCAAATTACTAGATAAAAATATTACTGGGAAAAAAAAAATCCTAAAGACAGCTGCATTCAATTTCAGGCATTCTTTCGGATCCTTGCTGTAGATATGATGCTAAGTGTAGTCTGCTAATTAGTTCATACCCAATGATTATTGCATGGCCTTCCAGCATCCCATGTATGCTTTATCCTAGGTAACAATACTTGATGAAAGACACTGGTCCATTAACAATCAGACCTTTCCAGGAAAATACATGCTGTGAATGGTGTTCTGGAATTCCTTTATGTGAAGTAGCTGTACTTCCCATTGTTATAAATGCTCAGATGTATAAGAATTTCTCTTACCAGAACTGACCACTTTTGTTTTAATGCACAGTATGTTAAATAAAATTAAATTACATACTATGAAGTGAAACCGTTCCCTAGGGTAGCATTCTTCCAACATGAACATAGTGCTAGAATATGTATTTATAATGACAGAGAAATTGCAGGCTGTCACATAGTCATTTAGCAAGGCTAGAGTATTCTGAGTTCCTGCTGCCATTCCTACTGCTTTAACAAAAATACATATAACTGAAAAGAAACTTTTTTTTAATATAGTTTGATAAAGAGAAGAAGGTGCTTCAAAATCTAAGCATATGAACTGTAGAAACTGAAAATAGGGTAATGTGAAATACAGTTTGGGATAGCAAAGCAATTTAAAATGATGTAAAAATGCTATCAATAAAATACATAAGGGGAAATTCTGAAGTCTATCCCTTCCCTGGGAAATAAAGCTGAAGCTAAATTTCATGTTATGGTAGCAGTTTAGTGGCAGGGCAAGGCAGATTTATATGAGAGTCTAATGCTGAACTTGGTAAGGCATTTGTACGCACCAAGGAGAGTGAGGAGAGACCATGGATGGCTCCAGTCTGCCCAAAATGCAACTGCAGCCTTCAGAGGGAGAAGCAGCATGGTCTTCTCCACCCTGAGAAGATTGGTTGCCATCACAGAGATCTTGTAGGGAAGGAGTTGTGAAAGAAGCCATGGAGTTTCTAGACATGATAAGTAATAGTTTTCATTTTCCAGTGTTATTCTGTATAAACTGCCAGCTGGCTGCACCTGCTCCATTCACTGCATGTCATTATTAATGCACTGGGCTATCACAGCATTCAGTACTAATGTTGTAGTGTGTAAGACTGAAATTTGTGGAGGAAACATTGAGACTACATGACACTGAGTCTGTATAATGCATTTTTCTACGGAAACGGAATTCTTACACTTTCAAGCTACTTGTAGGCAGTTCTGTGAAGGTGTAGCCTGTGTGGGCAGCCCTGTGGTTGACCACAATGAGGTGAAGAGCAAGAAGAGCAATGGCACATATCAGGGAAGAAAGCTGTGTAGGAAAGGGCTGGGGACTGTGTTACTCCTGATATGCTGTGATGGGAAAAATGTGGGTTTTTTTCCTTTTCAGGATATGTGATCTCCCATCACTGTGAAAAGTCTCTAGACTCGATCATTTTCATGACAGTGAAATTTAAATGTTCAAGGATATTAGGGATTGTTTCTGAAGTAATTCGAGTATTGATAGAAGTTCTCTTGGTAAATGTTTAATGTGTTTGAAATTAAGTTAGTATTTCTCCTCATAGAACTTTCAATTTATGGACAAAATTTTAAAACAGAGGGAGAAGTTATTACTGTGGGGGACTGTGCATGAGTTTGTGTAGAGGAACAGTCCACGAAGGGATGATTAGACACCAGTGGGATCCTCAACAGGGTCATCATACCTTTTCGGGGGCTGTTAATGAGGTGACCATGGGGCATAGTAAAAATCTCAAATAATGTGAAGAGACATGGAAAATGCCTGTCTTTTGGACAAAATTTCTGCAAATATTCCTAGGGGGATGAACATGTGTTCTCTTCTTAATTTGCTTTCAATCTCTACAAAATTATTTTAAATGACGTATCATATGAAAGGAATTAGCAATGGAAAAATATATTTCTTAAGAAATTCATTAGAATGACTTTTTTAGATAATTTTAGATTCATTTCAGAATTGATAGATGGAGCTCTTGCTGTTTTTCTACAGACTTTGTTCTTTATCCTATTGAGTAATTGAAATTCAGAACTCACACATATTTGATTCTTTGATATATATTTTCATTAAAAGCTTGCCAGTAGTGTGAGCTATGTATGTTTTTGAGATATTCATTAAATGAGATTTGTAACAGTTTACATGGTATTCTGACAGTTTACCAAACCTATCAGTCAAAAGCAGATGGCCTGCGTTGGTAGGATTTTTTTGGTTAAAATGAATGTATTTTCAACATATGTATTTCATTTATAATATATTTTCTAGCAAGATTTTGTTCTTAAAAAAAAGTTAATCAGTCTGCAATACCCTCCTACACTTTAGCTTGATGCTTGAACCTAAGATATTATCTGTCTACAGTTCATTTCAGTAATATATGTGATTATACAGCAAATTAAATTATGTCATATATCAGACCTAGGACACTGAAAATGCAGATGTGTTCATCACTTCTTTATACCTACTTATCTAGCTACCCTTTCATGAACATATTGTGCTCTTAGGCATCTGGGTCTCCCTGGTTTCAATTCCTTGCTGTTTTGTTTGTTATTTAATATGGATGTGCTGGCCATCTCATCTGGAGGAGAGGACATTACCAGGTGTCAGTCTGGATCGTGGCGCTGTCCAGCCAAGACAGGAAGGAGGGGAGGAAGCGTGTGGAGGGATGAGGGGGCTGAATCAGCCGTGGCTTCAGCAGTGCTCACCTGGTGGTCACCAGAGTGTTTCCCGTGAGGGGCTGCATTTGGGAGCGTTCTCGGTGTGTTGCCCGCATCCCGATTTTCACAGCTGCAAAAGCAGTAAAGCAAAGTGCAGGACCATGGCCAGGGCACAGACCTGTGAGGATGCCAGCAGCTCTGATTTCAAATGGATCTCAGCCTTGAATGCAAGATGGGAAAGCAGGAGACCCCAGAGCTATTGCACAACCTGAGGCATGACCAAGGGAAGGATACCAGGGCAGAGGCACAGCCTCGGTGCAGACGAGGGTAGAGTCAACAAGACCAGCATCCTGGGGCATTTCAAAATAATGACAGCTGCTCCTATCCCTATCTGCAAGGGCAATGTTGGCACAGAGTTCCCAAATTTATTTATATATTATATGTATTTATTCTAACTGAGGCAACATCAGTTATATAGCTACAGTTTCTAACAGTTCAACGGTTTACTTATTTTCACTAAAACTTTATTGCAAGCTTTTTTATTAGCACTAGAAATAATATATATAACTCAGCTTAGGTTTTAAACAATCTCTGCTTAGTTTTTGACCAGGAATAGTTGTCTTGTTGTCTTGTTTTACGTTCCACATCCCTATCCTAATAATAGGAACAATAGGGATGACTTACTAGAACCAAAACTTACTATGTGCTAGTAACATAGAAATTTAGCAGATTAAATAGTAGAAACTATGCTGAGGGAATATTTTAAATAAAGACTTACATGCATAAATATGTAGTGAAAAACTGCACTTTTTCTGATGTGTGTTGTTGCTTTTATTAGCATATTTTCTTGCATATTTAAATATGCCCAATAGACCAGTTGATTTAAACTGAAAACAGTTTAGAGAAGTTTATCTATGTATTTTTATAATCTGAACTATTAAAAGTATACATGTATTGTACATGTACTTTTTTTCCAGTAGCCAGATAATGCAATGTTTTTCCACTTAATGTTAATTAGAAAGAGAAGTGAGTAAGAAGGAAAGATTTATCTGAGTTTATAATGGCTTAGGTTTTCATGAAGGAAATGTTAGCCAGACAAATCTGCACCTTTGCACTGACATTTAAATTCAAATTTTGGGGAAAAAATCAAAACAAAAAGTTTTGAAAAGACAGAATTGAAGAATTCTTGGATTTTAAATTTGCTTTTTTTAATTAATGCAGGTACCTACTTTTGAAGATCAATGTAATAAATTGCCTAATGGAGCTTGGAGCTTAAATTGCCTAATGGAGTTCCTTTTAGTTTCTTTCAGTATAAATACAGAAGGAGAGTTGAGTGGAAACTCAAAATCTTTAATAAATATTTTAACTTCTGTAGGTTTTTTTCCATGAACCATCCTGAGCCATTAGATTTTTTTGCAGCAGAAAGGTTTGTTCTAAAAATAATTCTATTCTCATTCATCTAAAAAGACATTAATTATTCCGCTGAATTGTTTAAATTATTCTCTCAAATTTTCTGTCTCATGGTCTGTTTTCTTAAACTGGAATACTGATTTGTATGAATGTTTTTAGTGAGTGCGAAAAAATGATTATGATTTTTTTCCTAAAAGCATCTCCCCAAGAAGAAAAATCAAGAGTATCTTGTAAAACCTACAAATTCTACACTGCTGTTACAAGCTTTGTCCTAAAATCCTTTGAGTTTTGGAGTAAAGCTAATCACACATAGACAACCACATTAATTTAGCAACTCCAACATTAACAGTTTTGATGGTATATTTAGATAGCTTGATTTCAAACAATAAAATTAGTACTACTCAACAAAAAATACATTATCCTAAATTTAAAAGCAATAATTTTTCATTGAAGAAATTATTATATAGTGTTACTACTGTGAACATTCAGAATTCAGACAGAAAATAGATAAATTATTAATTAAGTTTCTTCAGAAAAAAATACATCAGATTCAAGGAGATGTATTAAAAATGTAAATTAGAGTAGAATAGATATGTAACACATAGTCAGGTCTTTTTCCAATGGTAAGCAATTTAAAAGTTATTACTATTTTAATGACAATTATATATAATAATAGGAATTTGTGCTCATTTCTGCTGCTCCCTGTTCTATGAAAAGTCATTGCTTTTAAACCAATAAGACTAGAGAAATCCACTATTAGGTACAGTTTTTCTTACCTTCCACCTTACTTAATATTGCAACTGAAACAGATGTCTTGCAACCATCTGTGGGTTTCTCGTACCTGAATATGATCACCTTTTCAATTTTACAGCAGTTTTCACCCAGCTTGGGTACCAGCTTCCTTGAGGTTAATATCCCCCTCCCTTGCTGGCCTCTGGTAGGACACTCGTGCTCCCCATTAGTTCTCATGATAATAGTGTTTACCTGATGTTCTTCTCTCCTGTCTTCCCTTTCCTTTCCTTTGCAAAAGGAAGAGTGATGATTCTTCTCCAGCTGAGCATCTTAACTGGGTGAGCGAGTCAGGGTCAGAGTCTTTTCTTTGATTGCAGGGTGTGACAGCCAGAGGTGACTCTCCTGGCTGAGCAAAGATCGCCCATCCCAACACCTCCAGCTGGCCTGAGAGAGTGGCAGCTTTGCCAGGACCCGAGGAGTTGCAGGGTCTGCAGCAGAAATACCCCAGTGAGCACAGCATCAGTGAAGTTACATCGCTGTAAATCCAGTAAAAGAAATAGGAGGGCCAGGCCTGAGCTGTGTAAAACCATCTTGGTTTTCCAGGAGGCTATCCAGGAGTGCTGCCCCAGAGACTGGAGACACCTCTTCGCTCTCACTCGGCTGCATCGCAGTGATGCTACTGGCACGCGTGCTTTGGCTGGGCTCCCAACACTCATTTTTTTCCCTTGGTGTCTCCTTGTTTCCTCCTTCCTTGCAAAACCCCGAGCGTGCTGCTTATAGTCACTGTGCTGATAAAAAGCAGGACCTTGGAAAGCAGCAGATCAGCAGCTGCTTTGAGGCATTCCAGCTAAACTTAACCCTCAGATGCACACTTCCACTTCTGCTCCTTCAAAATCTGCTTTGTCTTAGGACATTCTCTGGGTCGTGGTGAATGTGTGTTTCAGGCAAAGGTGCTTAAAAGAAAACAGTGCATGTCAGATAAGAATATCCATTTCCAAAAAATTCAATGATTTAAGCTCAGCATTGAAGTGGTTTTCCAGAGCCAAAAATAATTGGAATTAGAAAAGTAAGTTGCATTTCAACTAGTGCAATTTAAGGAAATTTTTAAAAGAGATGTAAAAAACAAGCCATCAGATAACCTGTGTTTAAGAAAGCAACTGATGCAAACACTTCCCTAAGATCTTGCCACAGCTAATACTGCAATGTGTAAATTTAGACTTTCTTTCAGTACTGAAAATAAGTCTGCTTTGAAATGCTACTAGCTTTTGCTAATTCCCTGTGCTAATAATATAATTGCATATGATTAAAAATAAATACTTTAACAGAACATATGAAAGTTTTAGAAATGCAATACATCTAATTTCAGAGTTCCATTAAAAGCCTGCAAACAGACTATAAGCAACTGCTTTTACTTTAGTTTGAATCTCCTGGCTGTTGTTCATTTTCTGGTCACTAATGTGGAGTTGTGTTTTCTGTGTCTAAATGCAAAATCTTTTTTTCTGTCCAACAGAACTCTTCTCAGTCATCTAAATTAAGCAGCAGAGAAGTCCTGGTTCATGTCCATTTGTCCAGCTGTAATAGTGCACAAGAGAAAGTAGCTGAATTTATCAGATTTATCCTGTGAATGGCACTGAGCTACAGCATTTGCACCCCACATCTCTTTACAGATCCTGTGCTGTGCTGGAAACATTTCAGCCAAGTACCTGTTAGATTTCATGCTTCACGTGTATGCATAACTCACAGCACAGGGAGAAAGGCTCATCATGGCTCTGAAGGTGTCCCCAGGCTGCATGGGGACCTGAGGAGCTCCCTGCTCCGACCCTGGCAGTCCTGGGACTCTGCTGAAAGGTTCCCAGCTTTCTCCTGTGGACTGAGGTTGCTGCAACCCCTTGGTGTGACTCTCCTGTTCCCACCCTGCCTTTTTGTATTGATGGCCTGTGGCCTTCTGAGGGCTTCTGTGGGGATCCTTGGGACACAACTTCATCTCCTTTTTTATATATATTACAATGTTCTGTTAGAGGTGTGATGCCCAGTGACCCCAGAGAGCAGCAGCAGTGCTTTGGGGAGCACATGATAGGAGAGAAGAAGCCCTGGCAGGATCACAGGAGTGCTCTGTCTTTGCTTCTGGCTCTCCAGAGGCACGGGCAGAACAGATACCTGGGGGAGGCTTTGGCCACCCAAAGACATCCCTTTCTTTTTAAGATTAATAAAGAACAAAGGTAATTGTAAATAGATAGGTGTACTGGGCTTAATTCTTTAACCTCATACATGCCTCACATAAATGAATTTTGACTTGCAGTAATGTATTTTACAGGGAATACTTGCTGTTCTTACTGCTTCTACAATGTATAAATGGTCTTAGGAGGGTTGGTAATTACATTGGTCTGCCTTTTGAGAGGATATATTCAGCACACAAAATTGTATCTTCTTGAGGCAACTGTTAATTTCTGCTTTTGGAGTGTTTTATTGTCCACTGAATAATTAATCTTTGTGCTTAAAGGCTGGTATCATTCTTTTTGGTCTGCTCTCTTCCTAGCTTTAAATGAGTTTAAATCATCAGTTGCTGCATTAAAGCAATGAATATATTTCTTTGTGCTGCAAGATATTTTACAACGTTTTCCCAAATTCGAGTATTTTGAATGGCAGTTCTACAATTTCAAATACCTCCCAGTTAATAAGCAAAATAAATAAATATGCAATAAAGAAGTAAACAGACCATGAATCTGAATCATATCTTGTTTTTCAAGCTAAATTTTTGAAGGAAATTAGTTTACAAACTACATTTTGATGTCTGGAGTCCATCAGTCTCTAGGAGAGAGAGTTGTAATTACATTCTGTCTCAATTTATGCTGTGTGTCTGCACTCCTTTTTAGAATTTTTCTTTTTAATTCTATTATATTGAACTTAATTTTACATGACAAGTAGCAGAATCATGCAGATAAGTAACAGAAGAAATCCAATTGTTCTGTAAAGACTCCCAGATTTTTCTGTAAGGAAGTTCTTCCAAAATTTTGTCAGCACTATTTCAGATTTCTTTTCTATGCTTTTTTGAAATTTGAAATATTGAACTTTCTTTTTTTAATGATGAAAAATTTAATTATAGCTCCATAATAATCTAAAGTTAATTTTTTCCTGATTTGAAATCATGAGTGCCTTAATTGCATTGATAAAATTATATTTTGTAATTTTCAAAATCTGGATAATCGCAAAAGTGAAATGCTTTACAGTATCCGTGTTTTCTGTTTGACATTAAGAACAGGTAAAGAAAACATTCAGTGGATGAATTCCATCCTCAGTTGCTGTGAAACAATTAGCCAAGCTGTTTATTCCTGATAGAGATTGTTTATTCGTAAAATTCAGAGTTATTTAGAGCAAACTCAGGCTAGAGATCCAGGCTTTTATACCCTAACAATGCTTTTTCTGACATTGCGTGCAGTGGAACTAGAATTCTTAATTTAGCATTACATTGATATTTTATTTTTCAGTCAAATTTTGCAAAATAAAAATTGCGGGAGTTCTTTTCTTGGTTTTTTTTTTTTTCAGATGCAATTGATCTTATCTGAAAGTGGCTCCATCTGCACTGTAGTAGCCAATTTTCTGGTATTCATGCTGAGCTTTTCATCTCATGATAACTTTCCAAGAACTCTGATATTTAGGTAGTGTTTTGAGAGATAAGATGCATTTCATATCTAGATTGTTTTGTTAGATTTTTAAAAATCATTTTCTTATGATAAAAGGCAAGGAGGATAAGCTCTGCAATGGCATAGCTGCTTAACTAGATGAGTTTTAATGTACAGTAATATCCCCTTTAATGAATAGCATTTAGTACAATTAAATTGTGTTAAAGTATGCTTTTCTGCTGTTCTTTATTAATGCCCAGTGGACTCATGATGCCATGCTTGTCCATAGCCAGTATTTATTGGCAATCTGCTTTTCTTCCATTGTTACAGAGGGTAAAACAGGGGTAAGGCTTTTAAACTGAAAGTTGTTAAATTTAGATTAGATATGAGAAAGAAATTATTTACTGTGAGGGTGGTGAGGCACTGGAATGACCTGCCCAGAGAAGCTGTGGGTGTCTCATCTCCAAAGAAGTTCAAGGCTGGATTGGATGGCATTCTGAGCAACCTGGTCAAGTGGAAGGTGTTCCTGCCCACGGCAAAAGGGATTGGAACAAGACAGCCTGGACAGTTCCTTCCAGCCCAAACCATTCTGTGATTCTGTGACTGATATGTAAAAGGAAGCAGACACTCGACACTGCAATTTCAGATTGCGTTTGCATTAGTAAATGCTAGTGTAAACTATGGAGAGCTGGGCAGCCACTCAGCGCTTGAATCCGTGTCCTTGGTTACTGAGCACGGGATTAACTGTGCTGGGCCAGTCGTTAGTGGTGTCCCAAGCGGATCAGGGACATCCCAAGGCATTCCCCTCCTTATTCTCTGCTGCTTGGCTCCACACGCAGAGAACAAACCCAGGTCTGTTCTGTTCTTTAGCACAGACTGTATCCCACTAAGTACTCCTCAGACAATATCCACAAGCTCCAGCATTGTAGACACAGCCCACAAAGTTGAAGTATTTTTTTCATTTTGATACCTCTTATCCCCTCCTAAAAGATTGCTCTTTTAAGTCATCTATAGGTCAGTGCTCCCAAGGGTGTTGGTAACACACAGGAACACTGGTGGACACTTGGAAAAAGGGATTAATGCACAGCATCTCCTTCATCTCACAAAAAAATTAAGGCATACAAGAATAACTTGCAGCTGGTCTGTCTGCAGGGAAAGGGGACTTTGTTAATATCAGCTCATGCTATTTCTGACACCATCAAAGAAATGGCACAAAATGTGAGTTTAATTATAGTGAACCTGTCAGTACTGTAAGAGAACTGCAGTTCTTTGAGAAGAGGAGATGCAGTGAGAAAGTAAATAGAAAGTGCAGATAGTATTCCACTTTTAATAAGTGCCAATCACAGATATTGCCATCTTTTTGTTAGTAACCAATAATGTATGTAGCCAAAATAACAATATGTCTTTTATTCATTGCTAATTACAAGATAAGAACTAAGACCTGAACTTTATATTTAGCATGAGAGAATTTGGAAAGAAAAGATCTGGTGTTCAGTAAAATTGAAAGAAATATTATCCTTTCTCTGCACAAAGGTTTTCTTAAAAACAAATTGCAAACTGAAGACTTTAAGTTGCTAATATGTCATCCAAGATGTATCAGACTTGAAGTAGGATGAATAGTTTTAATTATGTGTAAATAGATTCATTAAGAGGAATGCAAAGGTCCAGCAATTATTCATTCTCTGAAATTAGATTAAGAGTATTGTGTTTAGAGTCTTGTATCTTAATGGGCCACTTTAATTTCTGTTTATAGCTATTATTCTATTTCAAATGCACATTAATCTCCTTCTTAGTGAAATGTATCCATTTATCTAACAAAAGGAAATGTTATATGTTCCTAGCTATTCATGCAATTATTTGAAGACAGCAGTGATTTAAATTTCAGGTTGGCAGTAAATAAAGTTTTTATTTTGTACTTGTCATTGTTTCCTTGAGTATCTCTAGACAGTGTTGAGTGTGATAAATTCTCTTCTGTTGGAGGGAGAAGTTACTTTATAAAACAGGGGAATGTTAAAGGCTTTTATTTACACCTTTTCAGTGTCATGTGTTCAAACATAATACCTTGATGTTTGCTTTCCTGTGTGAACTTACTTAGATGAGCTTCTGATGATGAGATGATTTACACACATTTCCAAGACTCCTCTTCTGTGTGATGCTAATACCTATTCTTATGCACAAGATCATTTTCATGCACATACAAGTAATACCTATAGCTGCAAGTTTAGAAACAAGCCAGACTGCTCTCACTTTGGAGTACTGCACTTGAGAAAATAGACATTGACATGTGGTAGTAGAGGTGTGAAGACTTTCTCTTAAGTACCATCACTCTTGATTATGTAGGTGTAAATATGATGTAAAACCAAACCTGTTACGTGCAGGTTTGTTAATCTAGGATAACATTGCAGTCTCACTGGCAAGTTAGTTTCAATTATAGTTCTTAGCATGTTCCCATGCAGTTGCCTTGTATGTTGTGTTTCTTAGGGGTCCTTGAATATCATGGTTACTAAAAGACAGAAAACACAACATGGTAACAGAAACAGCCTCTGTAGAAGGGAAATTGTTTTAAGACCTCTCATGCTATTTTTTTGCATTAGTCAGCAATGTGTGTCTGGTTTTCTTGAACACAGACTATGTCATCATCTTTGTGCCAATGACTGACAGATCTGCTCTGGACCTACTTTCTCCTATCTAGCGCTTATTTGCTGTCATTTCTTCTCACTGAGTTGTCTCTAACTGAAATGTGAGTTGAATTTTTTTTTTTTCCATTCAGATGTTTTCTGAATGTCTCCTGTCCTGCCATATATGGAGAACATTGTCAGCATAAACCAGCATGTTGGCTAATGGCCCAAGTGGCATCTTTGATCCAGTCTTTGCCATAGCAACACATTGTCAGACCATGACAAGACTTACAGGTCATCTCTATACATGCTCTCCAAGAGAGCTCTTTCTTCCTTTCATCCTCAGACATAAATCACTTATTTGCACCATCATCGTATCGCATTATGATTATTGCAAGATCACTTTCTCCTGGTTTGACAGGTTCAGTTCTGCCCTTACAACATCCATGTGAATTAAGGATGATACAATGATCTGTCCAGCCAGTCTGTTTGGCATTCTCACACTATGTCCATGAATCATTACACTGGCTCCTGTGTTTCTGTTGCATTAAATTTAAATGCTTCACTTTTAAAGTTTTTTTTTTTTTTTTTTAACAGTCTGAACATAATTCATCAAGCTTGTGGCTCAGATGCAGTAGATGAGTTCCTTGGATAACATATTCTAATACATATTGTATGAAAAATATATACTTGTCCCATCAGTTCAGAGCTTTGACTTAAAAGTCACAAGTTACTCTTTGCATCAAAGCCTCACTGATAACAAACTAAATGAAAAACATTGAAGGAAACAACAGTTAATTTCAAGGACAAAAAAACAATTCAAACCCACCAAAAAAAAAAAAAAAAGTTTGGTAAAATGGGTCTGAAAATGTAGTATCACACAAATGTTTCCTGAAAGAAACTTCTGGAGGTGCTCCAGTCCCAGATCCCACTCAAAGCAGAGGTATGTTCAGCACTGGAGTACGGCAGTGATGAATTCATCTATCCAGAGCATGGAAATATTCAGGGGGAAGGTTCCACCACCTTTCTGTGCTCCTTTCTCTAGAGCCTAGATGTAGTGTTGAGATCTGTTTTGCATAATATTTGCATATGTGCTACTGCTGTCGACATAGCTCAGTACATGTGTAGCAAGGTAATGCCCAACAGTAATTCCTTTTAATCTCCTAACAGCTGTGTGGCAATGGTTTGGGCCCTCCTGGGGTGAAGGGCAGTTCATGTGTTTTCACTGTGGTAAGCCTTGGTAGGCATATTGAAAATTTCAGAGTAGTCTTGTCCCTCCCACTTTGCCTTACTAAAATTCAGCAATTTGAAGTTCATACCAGTAAGGGAACAGGAAAATAGTGATACACCTGAGCTCTGATCATATAAATACAAAGACATTGATATTAATGTAGTGAAACCACATTTTTATAAATTCTTTCTATTTATTTGCTAGCTGTCAAATCAGTGCAGAGCTAAAACATAATTTTATATATTTCTGTGGCAGAGGATGTGTCAAAAACAATTTACAAACTATTTACTCTGTTCAGCAGAGTAAATTAAAGGAAGGGCAAGAAGAGCAGATCATTGGGTGTCTGTGTTTCTCCTGCAAGTGGATCAGCAAGAAGTTTAAAAGAACCCCCAAAATTAATCTAAAGTACAAGGGGATTAGAAATAAAGCAGAACAAGTAGAACTTGCATTTCATGTGCTTAATTATATTACCCTTTTTCATATCTGTGGATACAATGAATAACTTATTTTCTCACAATCATTCAAATTAGTTTGCATTTTTGCAACTAATTGTTAATTGCTTGGCTCTATTCAAAGCATTTTGGGAAAACATGTGTACTGATCTATTCTGTGTGATGACCAGATGGAAGAGGTGTGATGCTGAAAATTTAAATTAAATGTGGCAACAAACAAGCCTTTCTGCCATTCATATTTCACTCACACACATAAAAGCTGATTTAGATGCTTCTCAGCCAATCATTGGCACAAAATATTTACATGTTGGTAGTGAACATCAAAACAAACTCAACTGAAGGTAATACTCCCAAAAATCTTACTGCTACTTTCTAGTATGTACCATTTTATTTTTGTTCTTTGAATGTAAGTCACCTCTAGGGATCATAGCTAGATCTAAATTACTGTTTTGGCTTTAAAATTACTTCCAATTATGTGGGCTGGAACACCTCCCTAAAAGTCTCCAAACAGTGTTGTAATCACTACTTTATATTTTAATGTAATTTGAACTTGCTTGGATTTTAAAATGGGATTTCTTAAGGGCAATTCTAATCACCCTTAGTCACAACACATAAGATGTTTCTGTGCATATGAAGAAATCTGCTTGCTATGAACATCCTTCTGTTGGCATTTCCACATATTTGTGAGCTGAAGCACTAGAAAATTTATTTTTCTACTTTTGCTTTGCATATTCTGACAGTCAATTTGACAGGTCATCACATCATACTTTTTTAGGAGGGGAAGGTTGCTGGTTGCTTTTTTAATTGATAATTTTCCTGCTTTGTGATAGTCTTGAATTTTTTTTACCATTTCCTCCTGTTTTGTGGTAGTATGCCTTCTTTCTTGTACACCCCATTTTTTCATTTCATTCTGGAGTCTTTCAAGCTTACTGAAGTTATTTCTACAAACTGTTGGCTGGTTTTAGGCATAAACAGGAATTTCCTCTGTTTTGATTTGTGCTTTACAAAGCAAAGTAATGAGATTAGTAATGTGGCAGGACTATCAAAAAATACTTCCTACTTATATATTAATTTGGAAACTTGCATGAAATTTGACATTTTTAATAAAATCATTCACAGTAGGTGTTGCCAAAGAGAAAAAATATCTCATATTGTTTATCGTAACACTTTTTTTGACTGATTCTTTTTTTCAAGTGCATCTAATTCTTGTTCACTCGTACCATTTCCAGAAAAAAAGGCCAATGAGTATTGGCTATTCTAAATCTAAAACATCACATTCTGCATAGTGATAAAGCCTGCACTGTGTTGTTTGGAGATCTGCCTGTGTGGTGGATGTTAGTTTTCAGGGTAGGAACGCTGTTGAAGAAACATGGAGAGTAATGTAGGCTCACGTGTGGAGGAGAGCTCATGTTATTTCTTGAATAGATGTTGTTGATGGCTCAGCAAAGGCTGGGGGAGAAGAACAAGACTTCATCTTCACCAAAGGTGAACCAACACTCCTAGAAAGCAGAGGGGAACGGAGACCTGTCCTCACATCTCCCCGAGGTGGCAGAGACCATTCCTGCCAGGCCTTGGGTGATGTGAGGAGCAGAGGAGTCCCTGGGCAGGGATGCTGGAGAGGATCCTGGGCCAGGTTGTGCCTCCCTGTGATGCCTGAGGGGTGGCTCTGCTCTTCATCTGTTGGCCATGCCTATGCCATTAGTGGAAGCAGCCTACAACAGATCCTTGTTAAAACTGAGAAGGGAAGGGGAATCCTGCAGAGATTTGTGTCTTTAAAAACAGGAAGAAGGGGGCAAAGACTTGAGCAGTGTCTGAAAAACATTTGTGTTGAAATCTCTGTTCTGTGTTTTACTTAATTTGTTTATTTGCAAAATAGGAGTTGCATTGTACACGTTGCTGCATCCAGGAAGAGTGATATTGGATTTTAGCATGCCTCCTAAGTAATTCTTGGTCTGTAAGGTTCCACTGAGGTTTCCCACTTGTTATTTAATTGATGGACCTACTGAGGGTGCCAGAAGGTACTTGAGATGGTTATGTCTTGTAACATTTTACCTGTAGGCAAAAAACCCAGCCATTTCTCATCAGACATTTAAAGCTGGATTTGGGTGTTGCTTCGTGGATGAACATCACCCAGAAAATATGGGGTTTGTACAGCTTTTTAAAAAAGAGAAAAAAATCTTGATGCTTTTTTTTTTCTTCTATGAGGAGTCTGTTGGTTCTTTCCTGTTTGTGGCTTTTGAGGTGTAACTAAAGCAGTTACAGTTGGTGAGAGGATGTAAATGCATTTAGCCATACACAGCCCATACATTTCTCCAGCACTGCATCAGAAGCTAAGAATGGAAAATGGAAAATACTATAAAAAAAGACTCCAGTGTGACTTGTCTCTTAGGATAATAGTAGTATTCCTTCATACATCTTCTCCTTTGGTGCAATTTCTTCTTTTTCTGACACAGAACGTTGTACTTATTTCAAACACGTTAGCTCCCCAACTGGTGAAGATTTGGGAGATCAGTTCAGCTGTTCTTCTTGTGATATGTCAAAGAATGTCTGATTTTTCTGGATGTATGTTAACTCCCAGGTTATTGGGTTATACTCCCTCCCTGTCTCATTGTGTGCTACACCTTGTGTGGAATGAACTGTCCCTTTTTATTTGAATATCAGCAGGCAGGAGCCTCTTCTGAAGATGCTGTTTTTCGTGGCTGGAAAGGAAGGCCAAAACCACATCCTAAGTTCTTGGAGGCATGATATCCTTCCAGGTCCATCTGGTTTCAGACAAATCCTAACAATGCCTTTGTTGTTTGTGAGCAATGTGTAACTAGGGGACTTAATTTCTCAGACCCAATAATGGCCACTCAGTTCATATTAATGTGATTTTTCTGGAGGTTTGTTTTCAAGCTTTTGGTTAGTTTATTTTCTCACAAAATTGATGTACTTTGTCAGCAGTCAACAAGGACAATATTTGAGGTTTTACAACATTTCTATTTATTTTTAAATCAGCATAAAATTACTAGACGCATACAGTCTTCCTACTATTTATTTCCTTTGCATTTTATTTTGTTCTCTCCAACTCTCACAACCTTTTGCGAAGTGGACAGATATCTGAGGAAAGCAAATATGGAAGAAAAACCCTTCTATTTTCTCTCACAGCTTTTAATTTAGAATGGTTAATTCAGCACTTTATGGATGATTCTGTTTTAGCTGCCAATGAAGAATTAGCAAGTAATTATGGCAAAGATTTGCCTTGTTTCAGAGGCTGAAAAAGATAACCATAGCTCTCAGAGAAGATGAAGGCAGTGCTACAATAAAACTTCTTCCTTCAGAAGTTGCCCAATTTAACTGCTTTACTGTTGGAGTAAAAAGGTGAATAAAAGGTACCTTGAAGGAAGCAGGAAGTGGAAGCAACTGTCATTGTAGTAAATTGGTATCATCCTTATATGTTTAGAAGCTCTAGGCTTGGGTGTGTGTGAAAGATAACCATTGTACATATACAAAGATGCAGAACAAGAATTTAGATGCCAGACATTATTTTTGAATACTTGGTTTCTTGTAATCCAGACCCTCAGAAAATGCTTCCCTTTACGAGAAAATCAAATGAGCTGTCAGGATTGTCTATGTATGCCACATATGTTTACTTCTAGTTGGGAATGTAAATCTGCTTCTTTAGAATGGTTTATAAACATTTTGGGAGAGAGGATTGTAAGGTCTCCTGAAAAAACAATTCTGTGTGCAAGAAAATCCAAAGCAAACACATTTACTGTGCAATCAAGCTAATCAGCCATGAAATCCTGCCTATTATGGGAACTTGCATATACCATAGAATAGCATTTAACGTCTGTGCAGTCACTCTTTGACTTCTCAAACTTGTTATGTCTGTGTACGGACATAAAAGATCAGGAAGAAATCAGCCCTGGCAAACCTGAGGCCAGCTCTAATTCTGTACATCTGCAATAACTCCTTTTCCTAGCTGCACATACAATTACTCAGTCTAATCCCCAGCACCTCACTTCGTGTTAAAAGTCAGCTTTGCAACTAGAAAACTGTAAAAAATTCAGAAAAATAGAAATGATTAGTCTAAACCATAGGTTACTAATCCTGTCCATCCCTGCTAGAATTATATCTGCAAGCAACATGGGGATTTTAACTGTAAATCGCTCAAGTGGTTTTACTTCATTTAGATGTAGATCTAAAAAGTCCTGCTAGCTTAAATAATTTTATATCTTCAAGAAATTGATTTAATTTTCTACAGAAAAGACTAATGCTGTTGTTATTCTCAATTTCTTTAATGTAGACTAAGCTTTTTTTTGTTTCTGGTTTCCAAATTTTCCTATTTTTCATGCCATTTACCACTGCTACTTAGTTTCTGACTCCCTAGTTTCTCCAAAATAGTCAATATTGTTACTGAAATGTCATTAATGTTTTAACTTCCTTACTCCACCCTTGAAGAAATTGAAGCAAAAAGCATTCTAGCAAGCTTGAACATTATTATTTCAGCTGCTCACCCATTATATTTTAGGTAGCTTAATAGTTCTAGTAGGCATTCTTCATGTTTTCTGTATTCTGTACAATTTTCATTAGGATTGCTTTTTCTTTATAAGCAGCTCCTCCCCATAGCGTCATTAAAAATTACTGCCTAGACATAACATGTTTTCCTGAGATGTATCTGTGCTGTTAATATTTGGATACAGTAAAATAGCCAGGGGTGGACCTTCCACGTTCTAGTACATCTTGTACCCAGACTTGCCCCACATAATCCCTGTAAGAAGGACTATGTTCCTCAAAGAGAAAGAGATAGAATGTTCCAGGTCACTTCAACCTGGTAAATTGTCTCCAATGAGCTGATTTCTAGTGTGCAGAGAAGCACTTGAGGGTGAGAGGTAAGAAGCTGTAACAGAAGAAGTCACACACAAATATGGTGTCTATAAACTTGTCAGCTTGACTGCTAATCGCTGGTCAGGTAAAGACCAACAATTGATTACCAGTACAAAGACTCTGACAAACACGCAGTAGAACCGCAGTCAACTACAAAGGGCATCCAAATCCAGAAGGATAAATCTCTTCAGAAAAAGCAACAAAAGGAATCCCAAACTCCTGGGGGTCAAACAAAATCATTACTTTTCCAATTACACCGTAATATATCACAGCCCTTTCAGTCCTCTCTTTTCGATTCACATTGTGTGTTTGTGATAACCCATATGATTGAGAGTTTCCAATGTGCTATTAGCATTATTGATGTCAGCCACTGCTACTTATAGCATTATATATGTTAGCCACTTAGCCACTTACAGCATTGTACATATTAACCACTGCTACCTCTTCATGCTTTGGCTTCAGACTTTGGTCTCATGACACCTTTATTAGATTAAATAATGTTTAGAGATTGTCGAAGTTGTGTTTGAAGTTACCAGAATAATGCATATTCTACTACCTCTTTGCTTGTACAAAACTTGTACAAGTGCAAAGTTTTTTGAGGTGTTTTTTCTTTGTTCTATCTACATAGCCCTCTTCTCTGCTTTTATGCAATGGAAGATTTTTATGAACTGTTCATTTACAGACATTCAGAAGTTTTATAATGTCTGTGTATGAGAATGTTTTCTATCTGACACTGAGTTCTTCTACTGTATATTAAAAATTCCTTCAGGGAGGAACCAAACTAAATGGTTGTTTGTGTTGCTTGCTTGGATTTGAGACGCAAAGTTAGGAAACTGCAATAGAAATAAATGAGGATACACTAAAATAAATCTCACATCTGAGATTTGTCAAGTAATCCCGGCTTCTTAATAGAGGAAATAGGTTGATACATCTGAAGGTTTCCATGCAAAAGCCCTCATTAGTATTACAAAGAAACCAAATATATTTTAAATTTTACATCAGGGTTTTACAATTCTTTTTTTTTTTAATTTGGTCACTATCACTAAGGATTCCTTCACCCCACAATGACTTTTAGGTATCACTGGAGGAGAAGAAAAGAGTACTTGGGTACTTATTTTGTATTCCTGCTAATTATATTCTTATCTACTAATATATTCCCAAATAGAACAGCAAAATCCACTGCAGTAGCATTTGTTATTCCATAGTGTTTACTTCTCTGTCTTTTTTATGCAGAGTCTCAAGGCGGTTGTATCCATTCCAGCAGATTATATTTTGCCCTACATCAGGAAACATCTGATATAAACTGATGTTTAGGTACCATATTGCTCAGATGGAATATCTGAGAAATACTCCAAAGTGCATATTTTAAATTCTTGTCCATTCTTTACATAATCAAATCTGACAGTCATATGCCTGGGAAATATTCTTTCAGATGAGTGACAAGGCAAGATTGTGAATGAAATACTGGCCCATTCTGAATAAATACATTTTATGGGAACATTTTGTTAGATAGGGACATGTGAAAGAACTACTTATACACAAAGGAGTATACTATATACTCCTTTATGGAGCCTGAGGAAAATTTGCTTCTTTGTTTAGTCATAGTAATTGACTTGTTGAATAATAATTTATTATTCTATGTTTTAAAATGAACATGATTGTCACTGTTATTTGATGGGTCATATAAAAGTATTATTGATGTCATATTTGTTGTACTTTGTTTCCTATATTCTGATTTTCTGCAATTAAAAAGGAGGTGAATTTCGTAGCACTTCCAGGTTTTTCTTTCCCTACATGTGTTGATGGGAATCTTGTAGTTAGTCTGTTACTGCTGAGATAGGCCACTGTATTAGCTTTGAACATTTGGGCTTGGTGAAGCATTTTATTTTTTATATATATGAAAAGAAAAACTAGCAAACCAGTTAAAATCTCAAAGGAGTACTCACAGTTTGACAAGGAAAGATTGAAGAGAGCAGGAAATACAACATCTAATTAAATAGTGGTCATGCTATTTTGGGGCTTCAGCAAATTGAATATGAGATGTATGGCTTAAAGGTTGGAGCTTATCCTTGAGGTGTTCTGTCAGAAATCACTCTTTGTGCTATTGATGAAACCAGACCTCATTGGAAATAAGATTAATTTTGATTGACACTGTGTATAATCCACTTTCTATCCTGAATTCATAGATTTATGCATTTGGTAATGTGCTTTAGTGTTATCAGCTTTTAAGTAGTTTTGCTATACCTAAACCTATATGTTTTACTAGTTGTTACAACACCAAGAATTACTTGATGTTAAAGCCTTACTTAGTCTATTTATCTAATTACAAAATCATTAAAAAAATTAAATCCTGAAGATATCAGAATCAAATTTGAAAAAACATCCTTTACAAACCTCCTGTACCAAATAGTTACAGTTTTTTAAACATTTGAACTCATTTGAGAAAAAAAAGCAAAATGCTAAAAAGGGAGAGGAAAAGAGGGACCACTGCCTTTTGCAGGGTCTGTGAAAAGCCTAGATCCAGTTTGAATTATGTAGAATATAGAATGCCAATGGCAACTGCTGTTTGAATGCAACATGGCAACGTGCTGAACTGCTCAGAATTGCCTTAATAAAATACAGAATATTCTCAAGTCAATACATATCTGCAAAAAATGTGAGAAAGATCATTGTGCTTGGAGGGTAAAATGAATAATGCCATGTTAGATCCAAGAATGTGTGAGAAAGAAAGTCTTGAAAGGCAGAATGATTTCTTTTCATCTTGCTGGAAGTAATTCCATTAGGATTATAAAACAGTAAGTAAAGTGTTCAGATTCTATTGTATTGCAGGGTTTTGTACATATTCATTATTCTTTATATAAGCATGTACAAAGAGGTGGAACTAAAGCAGACTTTCTTGCATTCTAGTTGCTGTGTTTCACCAGCTGCACACTCATTTAGGAGTATTACCCTGGTAATGATTATTTTAATGAAATCACAGTCTAAATTGGTGGTATCAGGGAGCAATCCAGTAACAGCCAAGTGATTTAGTACCAAATTAGCAGAGGGAAGAAATGAGAAGTATACTTGCATGGTACTTCAGATTTGTATGTTCTGCACAAATAATCAGTCTGAAGTTCAAACAATACATAATCTTTCTCATCTGTTTTCGCTAGTACTTTCTTCAACAGGAGAATACTGAGTCCTAAAACTCAGTATTGTGTTGAGAGTGGGGGAAAATGGAACTTCAGGCTGCCAGCATCAAATTGGCTTGAAAACTAGCTAGACAGAGCAGGCAACCTTTTCAAACCGTTGCAAATAAGCAAGAAGGAGAATATGTAGTACCACTTACAGCTGAAACATTTACACTAGCTCAGTTGCTTTAGAATGTCTCCTCTAAAATAATTAGGCTGAGACTTTGAATTAGTTTAGTCAACATTCACATTTTCCAACATAAAAGTTACTTTAGGTGTTTTCGGCATAAAGTAAGAAGTAAAGAAATAAAATTGTTCACATACTTCATTGTCCATAGGCAATTGTCCACGTGTTTTAATAAATAATCAGCCAGACTGTTTCTGATATATGTTACATGGCAATGATATTCAGCTAGATCTCAACTAATTTTGCATAACTCATAGAGCTAATTTAGGATTATGGAACATTTGCCAATACTCGGTACATAATTTACCAAGACAATTTGGAAGCTCCAGCAGACAATTCAGATCTCAGCAGACCTGAATTTCTTTGGGAGGTTTTGCTTTGATGCTAACAATTGTACAGGAACATGCGGGCAACCATGCCCCCTAACTTGGGCACCCTGGTACCTGAAATTAGTTTAGGTTAATTTATATTGATATGGACTGGAATTTGTTCTCATATTGACAAAGTCAAACTAGACTTATTTAATGTGCCACTGAACACTTGCCACAGAGTTCATAATTTGTGATAACACTATTTTCCTGGTATGTCTTTATCTGACAGATTGATTAAATCTTTGCCTTTTGCAAAACATACTTCAGAGAAGGTGGACTATAATAGACTAGTTTTGATCCAGTTTGAATCTTAGTTTTCCAGTATTGCATGTGTTGGACAACAGACTTAGATGACCAGTCTCTCTTTTTGAACTTGAAGTCAAGAGTGGTAGAAGTGATAGAAGGCTGTTTATCTAGAAGGGTGTTTAATCATATTTCTACTGCTTATTCAACAAGAGATAGCCTTGAATAGAATTATACTGCAACATTTACTTGAAGCTACATCTATATTAATCTAACACCAGGAGAGCTGTCCAACTTTCATTCCTTGACAGGAATGGCAGAAAACTCTCCTAGTCTGTTATGGCATCAATGGGCCAATCAGCACCATGCCAAAGCAGAATTGAGAGCTACTCAGAATTACTGCTCTTGAATATGTATTGATTTTTGCCTTATATGTCCTGCTGCTGGAGTGAACTTAGAAAAGCAATAGGAAACTTTAGTAAGAGATGTTCAATCAATGTATTGTTCTGATAGTTGATCAACAATAACAGAAGGCAGATTCTTCACTTCTTTCGCCTCTCAAATTGATAATGATTTCAGCAGGGTGCGTACACTGCTTTTTGGTTCTGAGTAGTTTAATGCTTGTTTAGCATGGTTGTTTATGTGTAACTGGGGCAGAGGAGTGTGTATTTATTCTGGAGAACACATATTGGAATATTGTTCTATTTTACTGTCTATACAAATGGTGGAAGAAGTATGAATAGCATTTGAATCCATTTTTGCCATCTGCTTGCACTGCTTTATGTGCCTTTTGCATTTCTTTCCCCAAGAGTTTATCTGTAAAGAATAAAGGAACTGATTTGTTATCCTGATGTTAATTCTGTGACCTCTAGAGTTCCATACATCTTCTGTATTTAGGATTTTGAGGAGCTCAGTGCCTGAAGCATGTGTGCCTATGTGTGACTGCTAGAACACTTGAGTCAAAAAAAACCCACCAATATTTAGATAGGGCTAGATATGATAAGGATAATTTTGAACAATTTACAGATGTTACCTTGGAGCCTGGCTGAACTTAGGGTGGATATTTTTTTCTGGATTCATGATCAGGATATTCTGATTACTGCCAACAAAGATCAGGAAGAAAGAAAAATTTTCTGGTGTTTCTTTACTTGAGCTTCATTTATAATTATTATTTTAAAAGTTCTGAGATGAAAAATTGGAAACCTGGACTACAGACTCATCTGTGTGGAGTCTTTAAATATAAATACAGATAAATATATGGATCTTGAGAGTTATTAAGTAATTACAGTATTTTTTGCAAATGGAGGTTCTGCCATTCGGTCAATGTATTATAGAGCTGTTTGAATTTAATCAGTGCAATACAAACATTGAACGTGCCAGATATTTTACTTCTGCCTAACTGATTACCGTTTGAGTGCTTGGCTGTTTGTAGGAAACAAAGAATTCCTCCAACCATAAATTCTTGTGGTTATGAATAATGCCTTTCTTATATTTGGTGATTGATGAGTTCATTTAAAGTTTGAAATAATGAACTTCAGAATATTGAGTAATGAGCTTCTGATAAGGTGCAGGAGCAGTCTGGGGCTAAGTAAAAGCCTTGCTGTGAAAAAGAAACCACCACCTTCTCCCTTACTACAGAATTCTAAGTGTGGTATTCGAGTTGTTAAACTAATTTTAACTATAACTCGGTGCTGAATATTTTAGAGTAGTCCTAAATGTACAAAAGGCTTGAGAAGTGGTTTTAAATGGTGTTTGGATAGGATGGCAGTTTGGATGGTAAAAGCAACACCTGTTGAAAGAGCTTTTATCTTTCAGATTGCTGTCTCTTACTAAGAAGTAAGGGCCCAGGGCCCTCGCTTACTAAGCAAGGGCCTGCAAATCTCAGCAAGCATTGTAATTTTTTTCCTCCCAGGACTGGAAGTGGCTGAATTTCCATTCATTTCACAGTTTCAAAGATGCTAAAGCTGGACAGTGGGTCATGAAAATCTTTTGTTATTCAGGCAATAGACACATGACTTCACATCATTACTAAGTCTCATAATTCTTGATAGAAATAGAACCTTCCGAAGTGCTATCTTGCTTCAATCTTCTGGAGAAAAGAGCTTTCACATAATTTCAAGCTTTCATCCTCTCTTTAGCTTTCAGTCTTGTGATCTTACTATGTCTTTGCCTCTGACTGGTGTCAGAGGTTACAGTTTAATTCTGTAAGAGATGTCTAAACCTGCTTTTGATAGGCTCTGTAGTGTGAACTTACAAGAAGATGAATGATGTAACCTGTGTTTTCCAGTCTTTGAGTTACTACTGAGATGTTAACTTTCTCTGAGGCCATCTATCTTAAATGAACAAAAAAGTAAAAAGTTGTGTTCAGCGTTTCAGCAGAAAACATAAAGATGGAATCAGAAGAACTGCCATCGGTGGCCCCAAACAGTGGATTACTAAACACCCCACCTCAGAAATGAGGTGCATATCCATTTATGATGGTGTATTTGTGTACATCATTTGATGAGCAACACAGGGCAAAACCCAGTTCCTGCAGGATCAGACTGATTGCACTGTAATTTGTTACTAAGTCTGATAGTTAATTCATTAATATGATTGTGGTGGTAGTATGACAACTTTTTTAGCAGTTGCACTGTCGTGAGTTACTTGAGCAGCATATGGCCTAATACATCTAATCCTAATTATATATTTCTATCAATATGGCAACTGCCAACTGACCACATAAATTTATTAGGGTACTATGGAGTGTAGTTTTCCAGGTGTAATTTCAATGAAATTATTCTAAGTAATATTTCCTTATATCCATACTAGATTTACTGAAGCACATATCAGTCATCCACTGAGTTTTGGGGGGAGAGGTTTGTGACCTTAAGAGCCCTTCAAGCCTCCAATTACTTTTGTCAGCTTTTCTCTCCTCTCTGGTTAACCTCCAATTTCCTAGAACTAGCCCAGTTTTTCAGGGTTTGTTAAAAAGAATTACAGCCCAGAGATACTTTTTTCAGGTCACAAATTTTCTTGAATCTTTCAGTTGCTTAATTCAAGCATCTGAGAGGATGGGCCCTCTGCTAAGAGTATGGAAAATGTGTTTTTGAGAGTGGTGTGGTTACCCATTTAAACTCTTTGCCCTGGATATATAAAGACAAAGGCAAGGGAGTGCAAGCTCACTCTGTTATTGCATGTCCAGAGGCCAGAGTGTCTGGGAGGCACCTGCATCACACCCTTTCTTGTAATGCTGTACCATGGACCAACTTAGAATAATATCAATAACTATTGTAAGAAATAATAATATAAGTAATATTAAAGCATTAATATAGCTGACTGTGCTGCTGAAATAGCAAGAAAATACAAAGTTTAGAAAGTCTAAGAATAGTCAGGAGAAGGGGCTAAAAAGGAAGCAAAAACTTTTTGTTAATGAATGGCAGACAGTCTTTCTCGGGTCTTAAAAGAACATCTAACTGTAAAAAACAAACAAAAAAGAAACACCATTTATCCCAAGTCAAAATGAACTTGTAGTCCCATCCTCAGCACTTCAGCTGGCCCTTCAGAGCTGCAGTAGGGCACACAGATTTCTACACAGCTCTAAATAGCAAAGCCACCTTCAGAGCAGCTTTGTTTTCTCTAAGGCCTTTGAAAACTCAAGTACTACACAACAAAGCATTTTATACTGATTAATGCAGAACCAGAAACAGCTAAACTGTCCTTGGCTGCTGAGGCTCATTCTATGCTGACCCTGAGGAAGAGGAATCACTTAATCATAGCAGAGCAACAACAGTGGAGAAGTGTGGCTCACAAGCCACTCAGATCAAGGAGGTAATGAAACTATATATGGTTTAGGGATAGCAAGGTAATGTTTAGAATGTCTGAGACCAAGGCCCTTAAAAAGTTATCTGGAAAATCTCTGTATTTACACAAAGTCTAAATTATGTTGCCAAAACCAAACTGAGAACATAAGAGCTTCAATGGACTCAATTTGCTATCTTCAAGGAATCAGAGGGAAGCTTCATGGTGTATTGGGTTTGCACAGCCTGGTTTTTGGTAGCAGGGGGCCGCAGAGGTGGCTTCTGTGAGAAGCTGCTGGAAGTTCCACCATGTCTGGCAGAGCCAATCCCTGGTGGCTCCAAAGATGGACATGCCACTGGCCAAGGCTGGGCCAATTAGAAATGGTGGTAATGCCTCTTTGATAACAGATTTAAGAAGAAAATCAAATCAAACGTTGTGGCACAGTTTTAGCTCCAGCCAGAGAAAAGCGGGATGAGAACGTGTGAGGGAAACAGTATGGAGACACCAAGGTCAGTGGAGAAGGGGGAGAAGGTACTCCAGGCACCAGAGCCAAGATTCCTCTGCAGCCCATGGTGAGACTGCGGTGAAGCAGCTGTGCCCCTGCAGCCTGTAGGGATCCATGGGAATGCAGAGATCCACCTGCGGCCCATGGAGGAGACCCACACCAGAGCAGCTGGATGCCTGAGAGGAGGCTGTGATCTGTGGGAGACCCACGGACAGACTGGATCAGCCTGTCCTTTGAGGACTGCACCCCATGGAAGAGTGACCCAGCAGTTGGAGGGAGACTGTTGCCCATGGGATGGACCCACATTGCAGCAGTTCATGAGCTGTTGCTCATGAGATGGACCCACACTGGAGAAGCTTATGGAGAGCTGTCTCCCATGGGAGGAACCCCTGGAGCAGCAAGGAAAGGACTCCTCTCCCTGAGCAGTGGGACAAACCTGTGGGTGACCATAACCCCCATTCCCTGTCTCCTTGTGCTGCTGAGGTAGGAGGTAGAGCTGGGAAGGAGGGGTGGAAAGGATTTCTAAGGGCTTATTTTACTTCTCATTATCCCGCCCTGATTTTGTTAGCAATAAATTCACTTCATAATTCTATGCTGAGGCTGGTTTGCCCATAATGCTATTTGATGTGCAATCTCTCCTATGAATCCTTCATTAAATTTTCTCTCCTCTGTCCGGCTGCAGAGGAGTGAGTGAGTGGTTTTTGTGGGTGCTTGGCATCCAGCCAGAGTCAATCCCTGAAATACAGTCATTAACTAAAGTAACTGTGCTAGCAGGTGGAAGTGCCCGAAAATTTCCAGCTTGTTTCACTAACCCTCCACACCTTTCAGGAAAATTGCATTTCCCTAATGCATCAAAATTGCTTCTAAAGTCCTGCATCAAATGGCATCAAATTTTATCCACTGTGTCCATAATGTTGCCAATGATGAACTTACATTAGAGAAACTTTTGGTGAAGCTTGAAGTCATCAAGAATTGGAGAGTGCTTTTACCTTCTATTTTCTTGCTGAGATTCCTCATCCTTTCTAATGACAAAAACTCTTTCTAGTTTGTGTGGATGCAGTTTCTAGGTGTTCCTACCGTGCTGTTATCCACAATATGGAGCTCCACAAGAGTCTCTGTTTCACTGCACCCAATCTGTAAATTTCAGAAAGAGAACACTGTGCTTGACCTCTGCTCCTCTACCAATGATGGGATTCAAAGCCCCATCCAGCCTGGCCTTGAGCACTTCCAGGGATGGGGCATCCACAGCTTCTCTGAGCAACCTGTTCCAGTGCCTCACCATCCTCATACTAAAGAATTTCTTCTCATTGTCTGGTCTAAAACTGGTCTCTTGCAGTTTGCTTCTCCTGCTTTACTTATCCTCCACTTCTTTATCAGATGAAATATTTTAATTCCAAATTTTCAGCCATTTTTGTAGCATTGCCAGCAAGACACTTGTTGTTTTTTGATGTTATGGGGGTTTTATTGTTTGTTTGGGGGGAGCTGGGGTTTTTTTTTGGTTTGTTGGGGTTTTTGTTTGTTTGTTTTTGGGGTTGTTTTTTGGTTTTGTGGTTTGGGTTTGTTTTTTTTTTCTTTTTGGGGGGAGGCGTTTGAGTTTTTTTGTTTGGGGTTTTTTAGTGAAAAGCACTGTTTCAGTCTTCTGGAATTGCCATTTTATTACAGATATCATTAAAACAGAAGATCTGCATGTTACAGTTACTGTATTTTTTGAGTTCTTGTCCAGACTAGAAGATGCATATGCAGTGTGAATATTTTCTAACATTTATCCTAAAATATAAATCTGAATGGAGTTGAATGTAAAGCTCTGTTTTATGAGTGTACTCTAAAGTAACCATTACAGAAACTAATCATATCTTTCCTGTTTTGGACAAGCATTATATACTTATGAACAACTCAGCAGAAACTGGCATTTGTATTACTCTGAGAAAGGAATGTAAACAAATAAATAAATATAAAATCAGGTGATTATATTTGTTAGGAATACCGAGATGTCTTTCTTTGGAAAACAGACTATTTTTTAATTTATCAACTTTACTTTGGCTATCAAAAGGAATAATCCACAATAATAGTGATTGAAAAGCCTATTTACTTTTTTATTTTTAGGCCTTTCAGTCTTCAGAGATGTAGAATTTTGTGTATTAATGACTGTTCTTAGTTCAGTGAAACTGAAGGAAAAATAACTTAAATTTCTAGAACAATCTTTGCATTTTTCATTTAGCTCAAATTTTAGTTCTGGAATAAATTTACAGAAGGTACATTTTGAAATATAATCAACTGGGGGGAAGAAAAAAAAATCCAAGACAAAGCCACATTTGTTTTAAATACACTTTGGATTGAAGAGGTCATTCAGCTGTAACTATTAAATGAAATCTGTGTCTGTGTTTAATTTAGTTTCACTGGCATTTGTCAAGCACTTGATATAGTTGAACAGCATCTAACTTTGTACTTGGGAAACACCAAGTCTACTTGAAATAATTAAAGTCTATTTAAAAATGGGATTTTGTGATACAATTTGATTGGGAGGAATTTATTACAGTATATTCAGCCCCTGTTACCAAATACACTGAAATACTTTTATCAAGTGCTGTTCTTCACTGAGTTCTCACTGTAATCACTGTGTTCAAAAGGAGGAAGAAAGATAGTAAATGTCTCTAAATATAGTCCTGTTTTCTCTATGTGGTATTTTCAAGAGCTTTATTGAATTCTGTACTCTACTGAAGTCTTGAGAGTCCACAGCTCATCACACACAGGTTCTCATAATCCTTCAGCTACTTCTGTGGGCATAGAAGAAGGGTTATTAGTGTTTGATTGTGTACAGCTTCAGTTTCAGAAGATGAGTTATGTTTTATCAGTAAATGAACCAGAAAAAGCACTTTTGCACATGCTATGAGGGGATGTTGCATATGAATGAATAAAGTAGATGGTTGTTCTGCAGCCAGATGAATCAAATATATCCCTCAACAGCTGGTGATGAGACATCAAGATCCATTAAGAACTAATTATTTTGTCTATCACAAACAGTTTTGTTTAATATTAAAATCCCCTGTTTAATGTTGATTAAGTTACTCTTCAATCCACCATCCTTGTCAAGATAAAAATAAAAATCCAATGCAAGAATTAAAATGAGGCACCTTTTGGGGTATTTAAATCTTCGAAAAATAGTCCAGGCTTCTGACCACAACTATATTCTTACTTATTGTCCTTGAAGACTGGATTTGTGTAAATTATTTTTAACTTCTTTGTTGTGGTGATAATGCCTCCAAGGAAACAATTTATGAATTTGTGTTGACTCCTCAAATAGATTTGGCTGAAATACTCTTTGAAATGAGTAGACACCTTAGAAAAGATGAATCATGCTATTTCAGTGCTTCAATACATGTTTCAGATTTTAATTTTGAAAGAATGTTTTGAAACCAAACAAAATTTTAAAGGCTTTTAGAAATTACTAAGTAAGTGACGAATAAAGTGAATAATTTTATTGACTGAAAGTAGGATAAAAAATTGTTAGTGTTTTCCCATTTCATTTCAGTGACTATTGGAATTTCCATTTGGAGTCAACTAGAGCTGCTTTTTCGTCATCTTGCCTTGGTTTGGCTGTCTGTATAAGCCCATTATTTACATACTGCTGAGTTGTTGAGTCTTATCACCAGCTTCTGACATATGGCCATTGGAAGCTTTCTTGTTTATAAACTCTGTCTTGAAAATGGCTTAGAGGCTTTTTTTCCCACTTCTTACACTGAGTGTTTTCAACTTTGATTAGAAATCTCATTTTCAGCCTTAATTTTCATAGGTAGATTTTGATCACACAGTTTGTTAACATGGATTGAATACTGGTTAAATACCTCTTCTGCATGATTACCTCACTCATGTTTAAAGAAAAAAACAAACCTAAAAAGCTTCCAGCTGTTGCTTTGATGAGCCAAGCAAGCCAACCTCTTTCAGTTTCATCTTACATTGAATCCACTTCCACAACTTGTTCATTCAGTTGGAGTTTTTTGCTTCAAATTAATTTCTCTTTCTTGAACAGTGACCAAAGCAGTACATGGTATATAGGACGTGGTTTCCAGACAGTGCTGCTAATAATGCCTTGTCTATATTGAAAATATTTCATCTAATAAAACTCAAGGTCATATTTGACATTTTTTCCACAGCAACCTGACACTGATGGTTTTTAGCCATTGTTGATCCACCCATATGCCTCTTTTTTCTCCTCTTCTATTTAAGTTGTATAGCCTGAGCTTAAAGCTAAAATTATTAATAGGAAGTAGTCTTCTGGAACTTGTAACTAGCTCCTGCTTAGTGGCTGGATATTTCTGAATTCGTACTGCCATATGTCTTCTCTTTGGGAAATTGCTACTTTCAGAACTCTAAAAGAAACCTCTGGATTTACAGCTTTCATCTGTCTAATTCCAGACAGCTTTCATGTATTTCCCATATCCACTATTTTCTTAATGTATGTTCCTCCCAGATCTATTCTGAATACTTGCAAAATACTGAAATCCTTTGCTCGAACTCACAATTGCCCTCCTCCCTTTCCAAAGAGATAAAACTTCAGCATCCTCTTGACATGACTGGTCTTATTAAATATCTATATGCAACCATATATTCAGTTCAGGTGCCACTTCTCTCAGATTTAATAAAGGTTGCGAAAAGGTGCTGCTTCTACCACAAGGGTGTCAAGCTTTTCAATGCCTTCCAGTTCAGATGTCATAGTTTATGGATGTATTTGTAATTTACTACTAGTCATGAAATCTTTTACCCTCTGCTCTTTAAAAAAAAAAAAAAAAGGAAAGCATGTGAAATAAGCTTTTGGCTCATTTTAAATTGTTCAATATTGAGCTTCTTATGTCACTTCTTGTAAATACTCCTTGTCATCCTAGTTTTGTTCAAGTCCAATCAAGTATTTTTTGTAGTGGTGTCACTAGACCCCTCTCATCATGTAAGATACAAATTCCAGAAGTTTTAAATCTTTAGCCTAAACAAATTATACATCCGTACTCTGTGTTCTCACTCCTTTCAAGTCTCTTCTCAGTTCAGAACAGATTTTCTCACTCATCTCTTTCTTATATTTTCAACTTCTGTTAAAAACACTTTAAAGACTTCCAAATTTCACATTTCAGTTGCAGTGTCTTAATGTACTCCTTCACAAGCTATGTGATGTGGAACAAAAATCTTGAGCCCAGTGCCTTAGTGAATATACTGCTACTTTTCCTTGTTATTTTTGACGTCTATGCACAACATAAGCGTATTTGTTCTTTATGATGAACTGTTGAGGATGAGACTGGATACATTTTAGGGTTAATTTGCACAGGAGTGGATGTCACAAGTGAGTGGCATTCCAGGAGTGTGCAGCTTAAAGGCAGTGGTGTTGCTGCTCTCACAGGAAGGAGGAAGAGCAGGAAAGCAGTTTTTCAGCTCCATATCTTACTATCAACATCTGCTGTGAAAGCTCATCCATTCCTCACCAAAGATTTCTGTCCAGAGCCCAGAATTAGATTTCTTTCTCTTTAAGATCATGTAGGTAGTTGAGTAAAGCCAAGTTGCATTCAAACTCTTAATGTAAATACTTTCATTTAAAATTTAAGGCAGTACAGTAAGTGAGTAAAATGAGTAAAATTAAAGACAGTAGAACAGATGCAATATTCATCAGGAGCTCAATTTCTGAATTCTCTGCCACGCTTGCAAAAATAGTGCCTCTCAGAAGTATCCCTAATAAGTGCAGTACCCCCAAAAGTGTTTAACTCTGGGCAGACAACCTCTGCCATGGAAGAGGGTAAACAATCCCTATACCTGTATGTTTGCAGCTGTTGCATACTAATATTTCAGTGTATTCTGTGGACATAGAAAAATCACTCTAGGTTCAGTAATTGGTTTTTGCAGAAGTTTGATTAGTGTACAACAGAAATTGATAAAAATAGTACTTTTAAATTACAGAGGTAATACACCAGCTGTGTTCTCCTTCTGTTTCAAATCTGTTTAGTTTTGGTTACATCTTACAGACCAGTGTAGTGAGGATAGGGAATACCAGTGCAGCGTGTGTTATATTCACACTCCACCAAGGAGAATGTATTCCCTCAGGCTTCCTGAGGGAAGCTTTGATTTGGAAAGTGTGAATCATTGCTGACCTCTTCTGAGCTGCAGAGAGATAGTCAAAAGGTTTTATGAAATGCAAGTGTGAGTACAGGCAGATGAAAATCAGATTTCTTCTTTCTCATTAATGGTTTTCCTGCCTGTAGAGGTAAAGCTTGAGGGTTTAATTTTGTTTAACATGCTTCTTTTAGGAGGGCTGTTCCCCTTAGCATGGAGGATGCTTCTGCTAGGGATCAGGAAAGAAACTGTGAGCTGTGTAGACCTGTAGAAATACTTTCTGATATCTGCCTGCCCATTCTCCCATGCCAAACTATTCTGGTGTATGCCCCTGAGCTAGACCTCCCTCTTGATCTATCTATGCTGAATAGCCTGCTCTCCTTTGGGACAACCCATCTCATCTGCTTTTTTGTAACCCTTCTGTTGGACCTGAAGCATAGTTTCACAGAGCATGTCTATGTTAACCTTTTAGTTCAGTTGTTTTGAAGAGAATGTCCACATTTTCCCCACTGACTATTTGGTTTCTACAATGAACAGTACTGCAGCACCTTAAATGGTTTTCTCTGGAGTGGAACTGAAAAAATGTGTCCCAGGTGTTTTATCTAATGTATTCCAGCCACTAAGACCTGGCATTCAGTCTCCAGAGCCAAGCTTGGCTTGGGCTTAAACTGTCAAATTCCTATGTTGTCCTCAATGCCAGCTGATTTGTTATTGCAGCAGCGTTTGCCTGCTGTGCATGGCAACAAGATGTGGCTTAGCAGGTGTATCAGGTAAAGAAGGTGAGGAAAGGTGCATCAGCGTGTGTCAGAGAGAAACAGTGCCTTTCTTTGTGCATGAGTAATGGCACAGAAAAGTCCTCATTGCACATATATGGGAGTTATAAAATAATAGTTCTGTGAGTGGCATGTTCTGTGGCTGAGCAGTGGAGGGACAAGATAAATTAATGAAATTTTGACTTAAACCATACTCTGTCCTTCACTCATCCTATTTTAATTCACATCTTTGACAGGATTTATTTCATCTTTTTTTAATATCACATCAGATATTTCATTTTTTAATATCATATCAGATTTATTTTTTCCAGAAAGAAGTTGATTTGTTTTCCTAAAGGGATAATAAAATATCTCTGTATTAAGTTAGTTATTAAAAATATGAGTTTAGCCCAAAGCAACTCTGAAGGGTAGTTTAAAATTAAAGTGAAGGAATGTATGTAGCATGCAATAATATGGGGCTCTCTCAAGTCAGATACTGTATTGACACTAATTTTCATTTCTTAGGACAAAGAAAATAGTTTAAGATATGAATACTACATTAGTAAAAAATATCTGCTACAGCTGGGTAATCGTCTCTATTTTGTCAAGTCTTGTACTATTTTTGGAGATTGTATTGATTTAATATCTTTAACTACTATTCTTGCATTGCTAGTTTTTTAATTGGTAGTTGCTTTGCACATAATGACATGATAATAATTATCTTGGTTTGTTGCTGAAAGATTGTTGAGTGGTTATGTACATTCTGTCTGGATTTTTAATTTGGTGGATCCAAAAATTGGAGTGTGGGTCTCATCCTTCATTGTAGGGAACTTGAATAGGAATGGGAGTCAGTGGGAGATGAGCATCCACTGCCTGATACTGTTGATTCATCACCTGGATGAAAGCTAGAAGAAAAAATCTGCTTCAGCTAAGCATTAATAAATAAATACAAATTTCTATTGTGTTCTATTAGTGAGTAATGTGACTTGTGCCATTTTGTAGGCATGTTTGGTTTTGTTTTTTCTATGAGTTCACTGACAATTGGGCTGTCAATACTAGCATGCACACACTCTATTGTAGAACTGTAGGGGACCGCATTAACATAAATGAACAGTATCTTGATTTTGTCATCACACTGCCCCCTGAATAGGCTGCTGGCTTTCTGAATCCACGAGCACAGCCAGATCCTTTAAAGTGTGTACTCTTCTGTGGCGATAAAAAATAAGCTTAATGCTTAACCACACTGAAGAGGTGTCGGCCTTGAAGGAATGAGGTATTATGAATGCTATCACCACAGACAGTTGCAACAAACAGTGTGGGAGTCACAATTATGGGTTCAAGAACCCATTTTTCTCCCACACACACTCATCTCTTGTCATACTCTCTTTCAACAGTTTGAAAATTTCAAATGTTTCTCAGAATATCCCTCTGCTGAGGAGATTAATACAAATATTAGCAGCAACCCCTATCTGTTATCCACGTTTGTTCACAGCCCAATTTAAGGTCTGAATTTATATGCTGACCAACAAATGGGAGTTAAGGCCATGAAGGAGACATTACTTCAAATAATGCAATAGACTGCCTCTGAACCCAGGACATCCTTTTGAATCAAAGTACCTTAATTTATACACTTTTCATTTAGATTGGTTTCATTCAGGCCATTTGGAGAAGGGCTGGAGAGATTGTCTATTTTAACTGAACATGAAATTTGCCCCTTTATGGATTCCCTGTTTCGTTCATGTGTTACTGCCGTCTTCAGGAAGTGGTGCAATTTATGTTATGTACTGTAATTTTTGTTTAGGATTTAAGAGCTTTTGGTATTTCTCCTCTTCTCTTAAAGTGTATGTGTTTTCAGTAGTTCGAATAAGGGATTTTCAGAATTTTTTACATGAGTAATGTTATTTTTCCAAGGCTATGTGGTTTCAGTTTACGTGGCTGAAGTCTTGTGTAATTGTAATTAAAATAGAAATACCTTCTTGTGGCCCAGTCAAATCAAAACAAGACACCTTCCTATGGAAAATTTTGATATCCTTAGTCACAATTAGTAATTGTTGCTGAAATTAGTAATTAAAAGAAAATTTTCCTGCATTCCAGTGCCTCGGGCACCTAACCTCTTTCTAGCAATAACTTTTAGAGGCAATGCAGGCTTGAATTTTCTCATGCCTTAGCTGCAAATGAGCCATTAGCATTCAGCAGCCGATAATTTGGCCCTGTGAGTTGCGGTTTCCTTAAAGAACATGTGCCAATTAAGCAAGATAAACCTCAGAGCTGTCAACAATGCAGTGATGATGTACGAAATGGTTATAGTCATCAGCTCTCCTAGGATATAATAGGTGTTTTGAAGAACATAGTCTGACAAATCTGTACTTTGTGGGATCAAGTGCAAAGGAATAAGTCAGAAATTGAAAGCGGGTGAACCAGAAGTAAATCTTGTTAGCTTTATGAGTCTCATCATAAGCTTCAGTCAGCCTAATGCAGTGAACACAAGCTTTCAATGTGTGCTTAAGATAATGAGAGCCAGTACTTGCTCAGACTTGTGGTCTCATCACTAATCTGTGTCAGTAATGCTCGAGAATCAGAGTACACAAGGCATCACAGTCAAGAGTAGTTGACATCCCTTAGAAACCATACAAAACCAGTGACCATGTCTGTACAGCCAGTTAAATGTTTTGTCCTTTTTAGGTTCTCAGACTGTATCTGTAAGAGGAGATCCCTTCTTTTTTTGTTTGTCTTTCTCACCCCTTTTCTGTCTCTCTCTGTTTTTACTGACATAAGGATCTGGAAGCAAGACAATTTAACAGCTCTTGTAGAGGTAGGAGAATGAAGAGGAGCAGCTGCTAATTTAATTGAAATGGGAATGTGGCCAAAGATCTGAGATAATAATTGCAGCAATTCTTCGGAGAGCTGTCATGCACATCTTTACACCACAGAAAAAACTTCATGGGGCAGTTGAAACCATGCTGAGCTTGAGTTAATGTAACCAGTTGAGGAGGTATGTCTGAAATGTTCCACTTAAAACACCAGCATTATTTTTTTTTTTAAAGAGGAAACTCAAAGATATATCTAGCTTAGTGATTTAAAAAAATATATCGGGCTATGACATGATATTGTAATACATAGTAATCAGAAATTAATGGAGAGTTATCAGGTGATTGTATTATTTAAAGATATAAAAGATCTGTGTTCAGCTTCAGAAGAAAACAGAAGATACAGAAAGATGGAAATTTACTTACAGTTCTGAATCTTGTAGCATTTCAGATAAAGTGAATTTTGCATAACTTCAGGTCTGAGTTGAGCTCCCTTACTGTGTCTGTAACAAAAGTTGCCCATTCATCCAGTAACTCACAGATTTTTTTGATGTTGCAGAAATGTTCTGCCCTCTTTGGCTGCAAACAGTAGGAGAATTGATAAATTGATAAATCTTCATTGTAAGAAACCCTGAAATACTTTTCATCCAGACTGTTCATTTCCTCAGTGAGTGTCACAGCCTGGTAGCAGAAACCACTGCAATACCTGGTGATGCATGGAGGGAGGGACAAAGGGTGGTGAAGGGAAAGCTTTTACCCATCTAATCCAGCCAGAACTCACTTCTTCATGACAGGAGCATTTCAACATATGTTTTTGGAGGAATCAACACAAAGAGATCTCTATGTGCTGAATTTCCATCATTAGACTATGTAACTAATCTTAGGATAGACGAAAACAAATAAAAGCGAATGCCACCCTTTCTGCTAAATCTTTTAATTTTGACAGAAAATTATATTTGTTATTAAAGGTTTTGGAGTTGGTAGCTTGGTTTTGGTTTTGGTTCTAAAGAATGCTAACCTTCTGTGAAAAGCATTGAGTTTCCATTAAAACCTCAAAAAACTTCTGAAACCTTTTTACTTGGGTGCCCTACCATATAATTTCCTGGAATTTGAAGAGCAGTTTATTTGTGGTTTCATTCTCTAATCAATGCATGTTCCTTTTGTCTCCCGTTCTAAGTTTTCAAGAACACAGTCCATAAGAATGTATTGTGTCCTTGGGAAATCTGGCTTAAAAAGGAGAATGGAAATGGAAGGTATAGAAGTGACACTAAATGAGCCCTGGGGGGAAAGTGGTGACCAGGTTCTGATTAACCACAGTTGTGGCACACAGGGTTTAGTTGTGCCCTGGACAGTGAGTTTGCAAAAAATTATTAAAGGACAGAGATCTCCTCCATCATAATACATGGATGACAAATGAATGCTTTAGATCCATGCCCCCAGTGCAATGACTAGAGAAATAGAATAAGATAGCACCAAACTGCTATTCCTGGAAAAAAGAACATGGACAGGACCCCCTTCCTTTGCTGGAATAGTCCCTGTTTGATTAGAGCCCTATTTGAATACTTTCAAGATACTGTCATTGCAATTGAAATAGAAATAAATTTACAACTTTTCATCTGGACTTGTTTGTTGGGCTTGTTTGACCAGTGTGAGAGGCTCCATTATAATCTTTAAATGCTTTCCCTTTTAAGGAAAATCAAGTCCATCTCTCTGTGTCCCAATGGACTGGCTCAAGGAAATGTCCCACATCATTTTTAAGTACTAATAGCAGTATAATTAGAAAATATTTAATCTTTCCACCATGAATGCCTTCATTTACAAAGAGAAATATGGCACCAGTGTGGAAAGACTGGAAAAATAAAAAGAACTGTGTGTTCTTTTTAAGAAAAGAAGCTTAATTTAAATAAAATTAAACCTGATATAAAAAGCCTTAAGGCCTTTAAAAATATTTTCTTTTTAATCCTGAGTATGTTGTATTTTTATAGTAGTTTCAGAAGAAACTGTGTTTCTTGTTGCCACCCTTTGATATCCATTTCATTATCCTTTCTGAATGGAAAGAAAATAGAATATATTACTGTGATCTCTATGGCTGTTGCAGCCTTGCAAAATCAGGATTTCAATACAGCACCAAACTATTCTAATCAAAAGTTAGTATATACTTTCCCATATATAAGGTCCCATTTAAGATTGGTGTCTAGTCTCATTCTTTGGTTATAGAGAACACCAAGAGTAAATCAAGTGTGGAAATACACCTAAATAGAGGCAAAGGTCTATAAACTTTTCTATGGTATCTTTTTAGGGTTCATTTTTAATGCCTAGCCACAGGCATCTGGTGCTGTTTGAGATTGTCCAGGTCTTGTCCAAACCAGCAGCTGTGGCCTCTGGAGAATGCAGGTCACCTACTGACTGTCTGTCTTCTGCCAGCCCTGTGCAGATGTCTCAGTGCATCTCCAGTGGCAACTGGTGTCAGTGTTTGGGCAAGTGAGCTGAGTTGCCATGCATTTGTTCTGATTTTGCTACTGTTCATGTTTTCTTTGCTTTTTATATGCCTAGCAATAAATATGCTTCAGTAATTAAGTTAATGTCACATCTGGTAGGAAAATAGTGTACACACAGATTTAGAGTGCTTCAGGTCTATCAGTAGCTCTACATGTCACATTGTGAAACTGAAACTGCACAAGCAGAGTCACATTGTTGTTTGTTCCTACTGTGTCTGGCCAGCACGCTGACCACAAAGATTTGTTGGCAATCTCCTGGGCCTCAGTTATAGGTTATTGCTGATACGATCAGGTGCAAGTTATTTTTACCTGCATACATTTACCCCTGTTTCAAGAGTGGCACACAAATAAACACACACAGTGTTCATTATGTGACTGAATATGACTTAAGTATATAGTTTTTTAGAAAGTGCAGAAGGAAAAGTGGAGGACAAAGATAGCAGGCTGTTCTGGAGGTGTACGATTGTTGGGGAGAAAGAATTTTCAGACAAAAGTATCTAAAATGGAGACTAATAATCCCTTTGAATCCAATCTCTTAGTTGCAGGAGCTGTCAGTGTAAAGTGGTAGAGTTGGTCCTGACTGCCCAAACTGGGTTTCTGAAGGTCTTTAGGTGTGTCTGGGTCCCTCCCAGTGGTGAGGGTGATCCCTGGGAAACAAGACACTGCCTGTTGCTGGCAGGGACCTTTGTGGTGAGCCCTTGCCTGTTTCTCACTGACACCTAGAGGTTTCCAAAAATACAATTTACTCTTGTCACAGGGAAGAGCATTGTAAGTGTGTTGAGGGTCTTTGATAAAAGAGAAAGCAAGTAGAGTTACACTTGTTTCCTGTCTCTAAAACCACTTTCTGATTATGCAGGTTGCTCTACTGCAACCCAGCAAGCCAGGAAAACTGAAGCAAGGTTTCTTGAAACATATAGAGGGGAAAAAACCGTCATCATTATGGATTTATCTTTGTTTTGTACCTTTCTGGAATTTTGTTGAGGGAAAAACATCACCAGGACTTCTATGCCCGTACCTTGAGGTAGAGAGCCCTGAGTTGTCTTGCAGGGTTTTATTTCCTTCCTGTGCATGTGTGGTTGCCATCTGCAGTAATCAAACTCAATCAGCAGAAGGAGTCAACTGCTTTGCATTAACTATTGTTCTCCTGACTGCAGTATTTTGTAATAGATTTTTAAGATCTGCACTGACTCATACAATGCATATCTAATCAAAAATAAATTAAACTGCATACACTGACTTGATATGACAGAAAAGCCTTTACAACAGCAGAATAGTGACACTGGTTTTTTAAAAAGATTTTTTTTTTACAGTTAAGTGTTTTGTTGGCATACGTTACTGTATGTCCTTAGATTAGACTTTTAATTTTTAATTTGTATTTTTATTCAAGGTGATTTGAGTCCTTAAAATTTTCATGTACTTAAAAATTTCATACACTTAAGGAGAACTGGAGTTCATACATATTCATAGTTTGAAGAATTATGCTAACAACAGTTCTTTGTAATTTTAGGCAGTCTTTATCAATTTTCACCAGCATTTTAAACTGATTATGTAGCACTTATGTTTCTAAAATTTCTGTAAATCTGGTCATCACTACTACAGCTATCTTTGCTCTTTTAACACTTTAATTTGAAGTGTGTGTTGGGCAATATAAAAAATAATAATATATCATATTAAATAAGAATAATCTTTTATAATATTAAAATTGTTTTTAAGAATTGTAGTTTAGCTATAAATTTGACCAGTGAATTAATGTCTACAGAAATGACACCAGTGTAGTAAATAAAGAGTTGTAACTGGCTCATTACTGTAGATATCTGCATAAGCTGCAAAACCTGCTCAAGCAGCCAATTAATTCCCCTTAACATGGCACAGCAACTTCATCTGCTGCGTTACTGATCTTTGAGGTGGCTTCAGTGGCTGTGGTTTCAGACCAAGGTGCTGGGCAAACAGGGTTGCATTATGCATTGAGCATGTGCTTTCTGTATGTGACAGACCCAGAATGTCCCCATCCCACAGAAATATGTCCTACAGCGTTCCAGGAGGCTTCAGCTCTTGACTCATACAGATTCTTTTCCGTTCCAAAGGGGTTGAAGCACATTTTGTTTTTTGAAAAAGAAGTAGCTCTTGAGTCCCTAGTTATGATCACTGTGAGGATTTGCACAAGTATTCAAATACTGCACCCCCCCCAGGTACACTGTTCTCTAATCCCAGAACTTTTGGGGAGACACACCTTACAGTGTGATAATTTTTCTTCTAGATGGCTCTTGCCAAATATAAACAAAAAATATCGAATCCACAGGCAGCCCTGAGGGTGTAACTTTAACCCTCTCAATCTTTCAAAAGATTCTCCTGTCTGTTAATAAGCAATGCTTACACAGAACTTTTTTAAGTGTTCCATGAGCATTAGTCCCACAGCAGCCTCAGAAATTCTGGAACATTATCCCCATTATTTATATTTGAGAAGGTCTGCCTCTGAACTTGTTGAAGCATCATACTAGATTCCCAATCCCACCTGCTCTCTTACAGAAGTCCTGCAGTCTGCTGTGTCCTACCAAAGCTTTCTGCTCAGGATGTGCACATTTGATGCAATCAAAACAGTGAAAGATGGGAGGGCTGCAGATGCTGTTTCCTATATTTCCTGTTGTTTTCTCGTGGGCTTTTTGTCATGGTTGTAAGATAAGACTGTTATCCCTTTCATCATAATAAGAAATTAATCATAATTACATAGTCTGGAGATCATGGAGATTTCCCATCAGTCAATGTTTATGCTAAGTAAGCTGGCTTGTTTTCTGGATTTTTACCTCTTTCAGATTCTTATTTTCCTTTGAAACTACTCAGTAAAAGAAACCTGTCATAATGTCAGGACAATTAAGTGGTACAAAATTAGTCTAGATTGCAATAAAAAAAATAAGTGCTCTTGTTATTAAGTTATATAGGAGTTTTAATGAGAAAGAAAACAACTAATATATGCAACAGCCACCAAAGAAAGCAAATCATTAGCAGATTTTAGTAGCCTCTTTATATTAATAAATCTAAAGCAAATCATTATCTGAAAGAAGTAGAAATATATTATTTTAACTAAATTTCCACAGGAATTTTACTTTTTTTCCTTCTGTGGGTGGTAATCTGTATTAATTATCTTCAGTTCAGCTACTCTAATGGAAGCAGTGGAATTTTTCCATGAAATACCATCTGAAGACTAACAGAAATGACAGTACTCTGTTATTGAATTGCTTATATTGTGGCTGTACTCTGTTACCAAATTGCTTATATTGTGGCATAGTGACTTTAGAAGCAATATAAAGCATGATGCAGTTTTAAAATGCCTGATGTGTTGCAGCACGATTTTCCTAAAGCAAGAAGTAATTCTTGAGATGGAATTGTGTGAGAGTGCATCATGACATAGCATGATTTATCTAGCAAACTATTTCTCAAGATCATAAAAAAACAACCCCCAAAATATTAATAGAAATATTTTACTAACTGACTGGCTTATTCTGTACATGTGGGAAATCCCACTGGATTTTCTGCCAAGTCATCTCTACACCCATTGTGCCAGTGCTTGGTCATCCTGTTGATCCAAACATGAATTCCTTGGGAGCTCCTAGATGTTCAAAACTGATAAAGCATTTGCATGCATTTCAGCATGATTGGGCCAAAATGGGTATTTGACCATGTAGATATGGCTTTGTTTTCCTGTGATTTGGTTCCCAGATGCCACTGCAATGAATTCACAATTCTACACTGGTCAGTAATAGCAATACAAAAATATTTACAATATACTTTAATGTTGCCATGCATACACCATTGAGCAGGAACTACTTAGACCAATTTAGTGAAAAGATTTAATTTATATTGCTATTTTGAAATATTATCTGAATGTTACTATTTTGGAACAGCAGGAACATTATATCACCATTAGTTGAGAGACTTTAATGTAAATTCAGCTAAAATGTGTCTCATCTTTAAAGAATCAGCAGTGCTTTCTTTACTTTTACAAAAATCCAGTTTAAAGAAAAATTTTCATCTTATGCTTCTTTGATTTTTATGCCCTATGTTGTAACAGACTTCAGAATAAACAACAGCACTTACTCCTTGCTTGCTAAAAGCTGATTTAAGGAGATTATTCTGAATTCCCTACACGTGGAAATGAAAAGATTCTTCTTTCCACCTTGAGAGACATTTAATTGCTGAAGTGTGTCTCCTGTGTTTTTGTAAGTGGTGCTTAATGATTATTTATTATTACACTTGCCCACATAAGCATGCATATTTATTGCACTTTTTTAGACCTTATTAGCTCTGTTTAAGCAATTTAAAAAACAGAGAGTAATTTAAAAAACAACAGCAAAAAAAGTCAAACAAACAAAAAAAACAAACAAAAAAGACAAACCAGCCCTACCCAAAACTAAAAAAGAGCCCATTCATGCAGATATAGTTGAGATTTAATCATGAAGATGCTTTTGCACCTCCACCAAGAAATTTAAATTTGTAGTTTTACATGTCTATCAGATATTTTAAACTAATACCCAGAACAGGTAAAATGAAAGTATTTCTTTGAGAAAAGTATCTAGTCTGTGCTGTCACTTTTTAAAATGCACAGTTTCCAGAAAACCAGAATTTTAGAAAAATAATAATCCCTAACTGTGAAGTAAACATGAATGAGGTTCAGATATGCAACATAGAGAATTCTGAGAGTTATCATTCCAGAGCACAAAACTCCCTACTGTATAAAGGTACCCTTTTTGCAATATTACTACTTATTAAATTCTACCCTTAAGTCACAAATTCATCTTCTGCCAGTAAGCTAGAAATAGCAGCACAGTTGCCTGGGAGTGAATAAATTTTATTTGGATGCAGTTTTATTTCTCTAGTACATTTTTAAGCTAACTTTTTATTTTTATAGACGAAGGGAGTGAGGAGAAGACTAAGACTAGAATTCCTCAAAACAAGTGTTTCGTTCAGAAGTGCACTGGCTGTGGGGGCCTTGCATAAAGAAATCATTCACACAGCCCTGGTAAGCTGGAGTTCATTGAAGTGACACTGGGCTGCCCATAGCAGTTCTGGCCCACAGGCAAAACATTCTTCTGGCAAAATGCTATCAAATTCCCACTGACTCTGTTCACTTAAAGAGCAATTCATAAGTGCCTTGCTTTTTTTAAAAAAGGAAAGTAGCTCTATGTTCTTGATACTCTGCGATGCCCAGCCCTGGATAGCAAAATGTATTTCCTCTCACAATAGGAAATCAATGACAAAGAATTTTGTAAAATTCTTTTTTTATAATGAAATATGTTAATGAAAATACTCTGCATGAAGAGATCTCACTGCATTAAAAATAAGCTGTCCTCCATGGATATGGCATCTAAGGGGTAAAAAAGAGCATTGCCACAAAATATATTCTCTTGTTCTACATATTTTATTGTTATTCAGCTGGCTGAGGGCTCTTAAGTGGGAGATGAAGAATTAAATGTTCCCTCTGTTTATCTCTTTTTTTATTTACAGTTGTAATGTATGGAGCCCAGACCCTTATTTTTGTATGAGAACATCTCCAGAACATGAGATAAAACATTCGAGAACATAATTTGAATTAAAAACTGGCAAAAATGGGATTTATTTTAAAACCTATGATATGTAAAGAGCAACAATTCTGTCTCTCATGTTAACATGTGTAAGCAAAGGTTAATCTTATTTCTCTTTAAGTAATCTTTTTAGACAACAAATTCCATTGATTTATGCACAACAGTCCTCGTTGAATAAGAAATTATGACATTCCTTACTTTAATATACCAATGTCAAAGTATAGGGATCTTTATTGTTTTAAATGGGAGAGAAAGTCGGTACAGGTTTGGGTTTGGTCGGGGTTGTTTTGTTTGCAGTAATTTATAGTGGTAATTTATTCTTGGTTTATTCCTGAACAATGTCTACTCTGTGTCATCTGTAACAAGTTCTGCACACTAAATTACTTTTTCAGGTGGTACCAATATTAGGTTACAGCTTAACTCTGGAAACAGTGGAGGTTATTTGAAGTCACTGAAGTGCTGAAGTTTTGCAATTCATTGTAATTCGTTAGAACCTTGTAATTTGTTAGAAAGTTTCATGAGAGATTGTGCTTGGGCCACAAGATAAATAGGATATGAATTAAAAGCTGGTATTTACACTGGTCATTTTCCCACCCTGTCAGTGCAGCATTACATTAAATGTGAATTTCCCATCACATTCTCCTAGTCTGTACGCTGTTGTCTTCTCCACACCTGTTTCACAGATGACTAAATTCTCACCTGTTGTCCTCCAGCTTTTTCCTTATCTTTTCATTGCTGTTGTCCTGGGCCATTTTGTTATCTTTGTTCTTCCTCTGTGCTTCATTAACTCTTCTTCTCCTTAGAGCACCCTCTTCCAAATTCCCAGCATGGCCTCAGCTCCGCTGCTACTTCCTCTGTTCCTTGTCTGCTACCTGTTGATTTAGAAATCTCATGTCAGATATTTTTAGAATTTTGTTTTATAAAAATTAAGTTAATTGTTTAAAAAAGTAAAGAAATGTAAAGCATTCACTCTTAATGATATGCTTGATACCAGCTGGGAGCCCCACTGTATTTGTAAATCTTACTGCTCTCTGCAGCCTGGCACTGATGTGACATGCTGCCCTCCTGGTGCTCATGGGTCCCACTGACACTCTGTGTACAACTCTGGCCATTTCCATAGTCAGGTCTGCTTCCCACCCATGCTCCTTGGCTTGGAGGATGACTTCATGTAGATAGCTGGGTTGGTGTCTGAAACTCCCGTGGGGGTCACTGCCCAGGCATGCTCAGCACCTTTATCCCAGGCCACAAGCTCTCCCTGCTGGCCGCAGGAGCGGGCAGTGCCAGGATCGGGTGTTGTCCAGCTGTCCAGCAGTGGATATCCGGAGTGCCACCGCCCTTAGTGCAGCATGAGCCCTCTCTGAGCAGCAGGATTGCCTCCTGGCAGGGGCAGTGGGAAAGGCTTCAGGTTGCAGGACTGGCAAGCTGTGAACGCTTTTGACTTGGCAGCGTTGCCACCAAGGGCACAGTTGGTCCTGGGGAAGCAGGCACAAATGCCGTGCTGCACTCCTCAGAGTTCACTGGCAATGCTCTTCATAGCTCGTGGGGCCTGAGGTGGGCTGATGATAAAAGCTGTGGTGCCAAATTCTCTTTTCCTACTCCATTTGCTTGCTGTGTCTGTTTGCTCTGTAATTCCTCATTTGATTGACTTTGTTGGATTCAAATTTCATTTGATGCCATCTAATATTGCAAATTTCAAAAGAGGAGAACCAAATACTTTTTTCTGTGGTGTAACTCCTTTGTGGAATGGTCCATGAAGAAGTCAGGCTGGTTGAGTTCTGAGCATTGTGTAATTGCCATTGAAAGTTCCTATACTTACCAGACCTATTAACTCTTAATAAGTTTTCCACCATCCAAGTTCCTGAGAGTCACTGATGGACTTTTATAAATCACAGAAATAGATGATTTTGTTGATACAGTGCAAACTTCAGCTTTTTCAGTAAGTTCTTCCTCATTACTCTAAGAGGCTTACAAATCACTACTACTTTGCAGTGCCCATTTTGTTGTGAGGTACTGATTTTAGTGTGCTTAGCCACACACTGAAATTTTCCATGTGGATATATGGGAAATATAGCAGGTTATATTTATAACAGTTTATTTGCTTACTCATTTCTCCTTGAAACAGAAAAACCCTTATGAGCAATACAAGCAATCTCAAAGAGACATCTGATACTCATCTAAATAGCTGTCTGTTGCTCTTTTACCAACCCATATCTCTGATAACAGGGATTTCATAGGGGGATTCCATGGGAGATATAACTGGAAATTATTCATAAAAGAATATTGAGTGCCACCAGCCTAGGACCAACATCACAGGCTGCCCTTTCCCATTGTCTAAGTGGTATTTCCTCATTATTCATTTCATGAGAAATGGTGTGCTGTCTTACAATGTAGAAAAAATAAGATCAGTAAGTAATGCCAAAGTATTCCATAAAAGTGATGTGATTAATGCTCTTCTCACTGGAACTGCTGATGGAAGTAAAGCCTCACTCAATTTCCCTGTGGAGACACAGTGAACCAATGTCTTCAGCAGTAACTTTTAAGCAGGGAGCTTTCTGCTTATCTCAGCTGTCTTTAATAGTCATTCAGAATGCACATTAATAGTTGGAAAGAGGTTATAATGTGGGTGGATTTTCCCTAAGTCACTGAGGCTTCTTTCACTGAAAACAGGTTGTGGTAAAGCTCTTTCCCTTTCTCCCATCTGAGCTTATTTAAGCTTCTCCAACTTTATTTTTGTTTTATATAACTAATGCCAGATAATGTGACACCTCCTTAATTGAGTGCAAGTAGTTCTGTGTTCCTCATGCCTTTTATTGGTTTTGGCCAACCACCAGCCACAGACAGTTGCTGTATCTATGGCAAGTATCAGCTCAGATAGTTGACAAGACTCACAGCATTTCATTAAGTTGTTATTGCAAGTTAACTTCTTGGTTCCTTTAACTTGAGCATTTTTTTCTGTGAGAAATCATAAAGGAACATTGAACAACTCTTCTTTTTTACTTGTCATTATTTTAAACACCTACCACATGAGAAGGCAGTAAGGCTGAAAACATTTTTTAATGTAGGAAATTTAGCTACAGAAGGCAATATAAGCTCCTGTTCACTAATAAGCCTTGCAGTTTGTGTTGCCTCCTACTGGGGCAGTTGAAGATATGATGAAGATGGTTGGTGACAAAATTGAGCACGGGCACAGGACAGCCTTTCACCCCAGTACTGCATGCTGGGCTCTCACACAGTCTTGGCTCAACCTCCTGCTCGATGGCTTCTGCCTCTGTCTTGCTAGTTGTGATTTCTCCAAACTATTGACTAAACCCATAAGCCTAAATGGCTAGTTCCTCTTGCTCAGCTTTTTATTTGCTTTATTGGGAGTCAAAAATCTAGGTGAAGCTTTTGCATATGGAATTCTGAAAACCAAAGCTGAAATTTTCTTACAATCAAAAATAAGTCATTTCCAATCTGCTATATGCTGAGAAGAAAACAAGCAGACACACGTAGGGTGAAAACACAGTATTTGTCTGGCAAACTTTTGGAAATAAAAGAACCAGTTTTTGCATAGGCTTTCACCATTTTGTAAAAACATGGTTATTTGCAAGTAGGCTTCTGTGTGCTGTAAAGCAGTGTAGAGCGTACGAGCAAGTAGTGATGCCCTTTTTATTTGTACCCCTTCTAGACCTTCCCTTCTCTATAACACAAGGTCTGCCACTGAGTCTTTTAAGGCTCAGTCCTATATATTATAAGCAGCTGGAAAATTTCACACACCCACTGAAGGTTCCAATGAACACAAAATACCTCAGAACAGATGCCAATAAGAGGTATTTTTAGCAGCTCGTGTCACAGTTGCTGTTTTCCTCCTCCATGACAGCTAATGAGCTTTGAATGACTTTGGAGAAATTGTGCATCCTGCAGAAAAAGCCTAAGAATGCCTCTCCCTTCTTTAACATGGGCAGGAAACATTTGCTTGGGGTCCATCTGAAGCTTTATAACAAACCATTACAGACTCTATGGCTCTTATATGGATTGCATTGCAGACCTCTATTTCATACATTAATTTCCGTGCATGACAGTTCATTGTTTGTTTGCTCTCTAATATTGGCTGCTAGAGGTAATATTATTATAAACAGACCTTGACTGAGTAAGCAGTTTTTACTAGTAGTTAATGTAATTTTGTTACATTTTCTTGGCTTTGGACAATGTAAGAAAATCCATTCCATATATTTTTTACTTAAGTTGAAGTTGTTTATAATTACAATAGAAAAAAAATCTAAAAATGTTGCTGACTGAGTAGAAGAAATCATCCTTATGTTGGGTTTTTTTATTCTTTCTCCCTTACCTTGCACTATTATATTGCACAGAATGTAGCATGTTCCATTCCCAGGAGAAAGCCAGACTGATATCTAATGTGTAACCAGCTGGGTGTTCACCCTTCATTATTCATACTGACAAGACATGAAAGGAAGAAATAGAAAAAGAATAAAATCTAAAGTTGTAGGAGTAGTTGTTCCTTTTTGTCTTAAAAAATGCCAGTTCACAAATTCAAGTTACTTAGGAAAAAAGCTGCTGCATACTCTCTCAACTTATTTGCTGTTTTTTATAGTATATGTTTACAGAAATTGACTGACACATTGATATGTGTGGAAATTAACCCACTTTTCTGTAGAAATAGGTTTAGTTTTGTTGTGATTCCTGAAGAGCAGTCACTGAGTGTACAATGACAGAAAGCACTGCATGGACCTTCACTAGTCCAGACTGAAAGTTGTTTTACAGTTTAGCTGAGTGTAGAAGCCTGTTTAAACTCAGAGAACAGTATCTCACAAGATCTCAGAAGATGAGTGGAACTGAGTCAGAGAAGAGCTAAATCTCTGGCTGGGTGATGACACCCTTTATGTAAGGCTGAGAGAACTGGCACTGTTCAGCATGGAGAAGAGAAGGCTTCAGGTGATCTAATTGCAGACTTCCAGTACCTGAAAGGAGCCTGCAAGATGGAGTCTATTTGTATACTAGGGTGTGTAGTGACAGGACTGAAAACTGAAAGACAGTGGGCTTAGGTTGGACATTAGAAAGAAATTTTTTATTATGAGGGTGGTGAGACACTGGAAAAGGTTGCCCAGAGAAGTTGTGGATGCCCCATCTCTGGAAGTGTTCAAGGTCAGGTTGTACGGGGCTCTGAGCAACCTGGTCTAGTGGAAGGAGTCCCTGCCTGCCCATGGGGAGGAGGGGGTTGAAACTAAATGATCTTTAAAGGCCCTTATAACCCAGGCCATTCTATGATTCCATGATTTTATAGCTTTTTAGTAGACCTATGCAGGGGGATCCTGTGGGATCAGAAAGCTGCATCCTGGAGGAGGACTGCCCGCCGTCTGGCAAGGGATTTTGAACACACTGTTTATTCTTTCTTAAATGACTTAGATACAATATGTGTTTCCTGACAAGCATTCTTTACTAGAAGAAATAGGTAAATCTATATCAAACATTCTTTTTCCTCTTCAAGTCTAGTATTCAAATTGTTGCTGAGAAACATGTCAGTAGGATCTTTGGCTCTGAGCTTATGGGCAGGAACCAAGCTGAGCAGCCTGGGGATTCCCTGCTTCAATTACATTTCTGCATACTGTTCATTCTCAGACATTACTTTATCATGACTGCAAAACCTTATTTACTCATATCTAGAAACTTTATTAACTTTATTTCCATGTTGTTAGGTGTTTTTTTGGTTGGGTTTTTTTTTTTTTTGTTTTTTTTTTTTTTCACTCTTTGTCTTGTCTTCTCTTTGCAGTCTTCAGAAATCTGTTTTCTGTTGATTTCAGGGGTCATTAGCTCACCTGCACTGCATTTTGAACTGATTTAGCTGTGAACAGTTTTCTTAAAGTTATCTTTCCTGGGTGCTAGCAAACCAAGAGCCTTGGGTGGCCCTGAAAACCTGTATCAAGCTTCATCTACAGAAGTATTCTCAGCTGGCCAGGGTGGAGGGCATCCATGTGATTCAGTGTTTGAATGCTGTTAGGGCTGTTTCTGCCAAGACTGACTGGATCTCTCACAGATAAATAAATATAAATCCTGTATAATGCTGGCTTTGGCTAAAGATGTGGGGTGGTCAGAGGAGTTGGGGGTCAGGTTGTGGGTCCTTCTAATTGTGTGGTAAGAGAGTGTGGGACATCAGGGACACAGAGCTGAGCTTCTGGCATTTTCAGGTCCATTCGTAGGGTACATTTCTGCACTCACCAGGATGGACTCTCATAGGTGGGGACCTGGTTTCAGGTGTGGCACTCCATTGCTGTCTGACCATGGCAATGAGACAGAGTAGGGATCCATCCTGAATTAGGTGAAGTGTCTAACAACGGTGAAAAGTCTGTGAGGCCAAAGCTGAAGGAAAAACTTGTATGCCGAGACAGCAAGGAGACAGAGAAAGAAAAACAGAAAAGATCATGAGGTCAATTTGCCCTGACCTAGAAATTCCTTTGATAAAGAAGAACTGGTGCTAAGTGTCATGCGGGATGAATATGTATGAACTTATTGTGAAACTGTATGCATATGCATTTGGAAGGGGGATAAAAGGAGGTCTGAAATTTTCAGGGGTACGGATGCCTTTTGAGGAGAATTTTCTCCGTGTGCGTCCGGTGCCGTAAATAAACATACCAAGCTTTACAACTTTTATAAAGTTGTGAGGTTTCTTCTTTTCTCCGCAAAACAGCTCATCATACCTAGGCACATGAACCCTGCTTGAGACACGCTTGTGGGAGAAGTGGAAACTTCTTGTATTGGAAGGAACTTGTTGGAGATGGACACTTTAGTTCCTTAGCTGTCCATGGTAAATGTGTCACTAGAAGCGCCAGGCTCGTCTGCCTGCTCAGGTTTTGAATATGTAGCCAAAACAGAGATTTTACTTTCTTTAGCACTTGAAAGGAATTTAATTTGTTGTTGATTGCTACACCACATTGTCATTTGGCCATTGCTGTGGAACAGCAACATGTGATGTCTTCAGTTATTTTTCTCTTTGTCCAGGACCATGCCATCAATGCCAATATGCTCTTTTTTTGCCCTTTTTTTCTGTCTCTTGCCTGGTATCTTTATTGTTTCTTCATTTTTTAAATCTTCTTTGTTGTTCTGTTGCTTTTAAAAATGTTTTCTGCTCTTTACCACCTGTGACATTCAGTAGTTAGGCTCTTTATTCCATATCATTGATAATTATAAGAGGAGACCTGAATTCTTACAGCAAATTACCAGTGAAATACACCAAACCATAGACAGTCTTGCTAGAGTTTATGAGAAAATTTTAGAAAACTTTTCTTTTAAATATTTCCATATGTTCATTTTCAATGCAACTATCTTCTTGTTCAGTGTCAGGAATATTAGCTATTATGGTTAACCATTATGAATGGCTAACCACTGCATTACTTGCCATACCTTGAGATTTTTAGTAAACCCTGGAAATTACTTTTGTGTCTACATCAGCCTATTCCATTGACCTTCTGTCAAGATCTTGACTTTTTTGCAGTCCTTTAGCTGCCAAATGTTGGCCTATGAAGTGATTAGTTTTCTGATAAATCCACTGTTGGCCTTGGTAATGAAGATAAATTCACTGGATTTCCATCTCTAAAGAGTAGCCTTTGAAGAGGGATACAGATTCTGTTGATTTTGCTTAGATCCAAACTAATTTAATCATTCTGTAGCATTACTATTTATTTTTTTTTTAAAAAAAGGTAAACTTAATAAAGGGAGACATTGATTATAATGAAAAAAGGGAAAAAATACTAAGTACTGTTCCCTTCTTCAAAAGTGATTTCCTTTGAATAGTTATGTCAAATTGTGGATACAGAATGCATTGACTGTTTCTTATCATATGTAGGTAATTCTTCTTTCTAAAGGGTAAATTGTTAATTTTCTGAAACTACTGGCAAATGTGAATGTTTAATGAAAATAATTTTGGCACTGTTGATTTCGTCAATGCACATCCATATGTCAGCTAGTGTGACACAAGATGCCTGCATCTCTCCAGCATCGCATTTTTACCACCATTTTACAAAAGCTGAACCAAACCAGCCTAGGCTTGTTTCCATGACCAAGAGAAGAGAATATAACCCCTTTTTATTTATGTAAGTTTATTTAAGATTTCCCATCTAAAAAAGTTTTTGAAATGCAGAGTATGCATTTAAATATAGCAGGGCTTCAGAATTTTAGCTTTTTTCTCTCTTCAGCAGCAGCTGGTTATCTCCCCTTTATATTCCTGGGCAAATGTGGGGTGAAACTGTTGTATGTAAAGATTTTTAGGTTTTATAAGGTGTTTTTAAAGCCTGCACCAAGGCTACTTCTGCTTCTATGAATTAAACCTAATATTTACCTTCCAGACTAGCAGAAGACTTAAATATTCTCAGGAAGAACATTAAAAATTTTATATTGTTGTAAGTGTAGATGCCTTAGAGCTGTTGTCCTTTAAAAATAAGAAACAGTGGTGGCTGTGTTTGCTTTAGGCATGGAGAAAAATTACTTCCCTGAGTTAGCTCTCAAAGTAATTTTATGAAGTGTAAGGAGATGCAAAAAATGTCAGGATATTAGAATTCTACAGGAAAATAAAAGTACACCCATAAATATTTCAATAGGAATCATGGATTAAAAAATATATAAGAAGATAAAAATCTTTTTTATATTCAGTGGAAATGCAGCAGCATATGTTTGCAAAGAAGACTCCAGTACCTTCTATCTGTTTCCTAGTGTGGTTGTATTTTATGTTCTTTCATTAGGAGCTGAAAACTGTTCTCTGTCATTAGCAACTTGTAAAATAAGTAACAGATGCTTTCACTGTGTGTGGCTGAAAGAGCTTGGGCTGTTCCATTTAGTATCCCTCTAGCCAAAATAGCTGTTTCACCAAGGACTGATTGATCTGGATAGAATCAAGGTAGATTCTGCAGTAAAAACATCTGAATGGTGTTTTTAAGATAGAGAGAAAATATACATTTCTTTATAGTCAGTGCAGTTTGAAGAAACTGTTTGGAGAAGGCATGGGATTTGAAATAGCAAATTATGAGGTGAGGTTGGTCACTTGGCAGCGGGGTTTGGAATAATCTTTTTTTGTCCTTAAAGAAAACAAGAACATTCAAAATGAAAATATGAAATAAAATATTCACAATCCATGTATACTGTATAAATAACTAATTCAATCCAGAAAGAAGGATTTTTAATGCAATAAAGTCTTCCAAAATTCTTCACACAAATTTTCTTTTTGGGATGAAAACTAGTTGGAGAGTTATCTTTTATGTGATTTAACATAAGCAATTTTTTTTTATTATAACCCATTGAACTTAAAACACATAATATCTGTGGCAAGAATTATATGCCTTTTCTCTAAATTCTGGTTCTATTTCTGATTTCATTTCATCGTTTGGAAACTAAACTTTAGTCAAATGAAAAATATCTTAGTATTTAAAAGCCAGATTATTCACGGAATATTTATTGCTTTTTTTCTTTTTTCTTTTTACCTGACAATATGGATTAGTTGGACCACAGCACAGTGTTTGTACTGAATGTAGCAAAAAAAAATATATATTTATATATAAAAAGGCAGTGTGTGCAAACTTCTTTCCAGAGCCTTAGCAATATCAATGGATTAATTGTGACAAGATCCGTGCTAAATAAGCATGGTTCCTTTTTACGGAATTGGTAAATGAGTGCAGAAAAGCAAAATGTCCACTCTTTTAAAAGCAGTCACTGATAGCCCCTGCTTGATTTACAGCAGGTTAGACTTGATTCTGAGAAATGGGGGCAGCCACAATTCCCACTGAAGTGCTGCCAAGCCCAGGACTGATTATTACAGCAATAAATCAAGGTAGGCTGTTTGCAACTGTTGGAACACATCTCAGTGGGATTGTAGCATCCTGTGTAAGTAATAACGGGAGAGGTCCTGACACAACAGAAAGGAGTGTTTGAGGTAAGTTACTGAGCCCCTGGGTGGTGACCTGCCCTGTTTTATGTTTGAATCCATGTGCTAAGGTGTCAGTGTTACCTGGGTCAGAGGATAAAGTTTTCACAGATGCTTTAGTTCTGTTGTTGCAACACTGCCGTATCATTTCAGCCACTCTGCTCTGGTTGTGCAGAGCAGATAAGCACATTTTCTTTAAAGAATTATTAAGAGGAACGCTATCTGCCAGCTTCTTCTGAGCTCTCCCTCTTCTTTATGCTGTGCCTGCCTGTCACAAGCATGGCTGTGATCCAAGAGCTGCTCTCATGTGGCCGATACAGCTTTGAAGTTCACTTGCTGTAAAAAGGCAGAGAAGTGGAATAGTTAGGTGAGCTTCCCTTCCTGTTGTTTTCTGACTCCCAGAGTGGGCACTGAGCAGCAATGCCAGTCAGAACAGCTGGGAGGCAGATTCCTTCTGCTCCTCATAGGGTGGGGAGCTTTGGAAGGTGACTCCTGCTGCCCCTGAACAGGCACATCTGGGAGGATTTGGCCAGACCCTGGAAGGGACAGTCTTTTCCAACAGGCTGATGGAATTGTTTAAATTAGGTATTCAGCACTGCAATGAGAGATAAGGTTTAGAATGAAAGGGTAAAGGCCTACATGTAAACTGCCCAAAACCTTATGTTTTTTGTGGATTGGACTTAATGAGGTAAGTCCAAACCAGCAACAGAGTTGAGCAGCTGACCACATGACTCGTGCTGGCAGGATTTGTCCTATAGTCACTGGGAGGAGAAGTGGTTGGGGAAAAGAAATGGCCAAAAATAGAAATAGACTTCCCCCACTAAGAATATCTGTGTTATCTAGGTAGTGAAGGGCTGAAGGACCCAGGAAGAAAATATTAATTTGAGAAACACTCCGAATAAAATAAGGAGACACTTTCCTATATGTGATATTTCCTCCCTGCTATTGAACTGCTGTGATACATGTGCACATACTTCAGCACTTCAGGTCCTCTACAGTCAGTGGCTAAAATCCAGTCCACTTAAACAATTGAAAACTCTCTAAAAGCAGATGAGATAGAAGTATATAATCTTTCAAATTTTGTAAATGGTCTCTGTTTCTTATCAGTCATATTCCTTCTAATGGGAAGCTAACTAAAATAAATGGAGAAGACAGGGGGGAAAAAAGCTAAATTTCACTGTAATTACAGATTTTATTAGTCAATTTTCCAGACTATAAAAATATTGCCATCTTTAAAGTAAATATTTTAGTATTAACAGTGCTCAAAATCCAATAGATTGTAAACTGATTGAGAATTAACCATGCTATTTTAGATTATCAGGGCCAGAATTGAAAATAAAACTAATAACCTAAACAACATATAAATTTCTTAGGATTTTTTAGCTATTCCTAATGAAACATTAACAGAAGCATATTTCATCTTAAGATATATTTCTTAAAATTGTGCTATTCACATTAGGTGTATCTATGATAGATTTACTTGTTAATGCTATAATATTTTATAGCATGTTTGTAACCAAAGCATAACGCAAGACATCTTACTTTTAAAAACAACAAGTAAGCCGGGTCTACGTCCTTCATGTTTTTTCAATAAACAAGTCAGAAGTCATTCAAATCAGCAATTTCATGTCTGTTCTGGCCTTTCACATGTAGCACTTGTAGCTTCTGAGTCAAAGTCTGAGCCAAAAAAAGACATTTCCATCTGCAGAAACAGTAATTGTTCATTAAATCTCTTTTTCTCATTTGCAGGAGTTGAACGAATAAGCATTATAATTTGGCTGGTATTTCAGGAATTAATAGCAGCATTATTATATTAGATGTGTAAGATTTTTGGCTTGAGTGAGTCATTAGCTTGTTAGAGAGATTGTAAGTGAATTGGTTACATGAATAAATTCTTAAACAGTCAATAGCCATACATGGCATGAATTAAAAACTGGTGAATAATAAGCCTCAAGTTTTAAGTAATTTTCACTGGGCAGTGATTATCAAGGTGATGTAGGATAGTCCATTAGTATTCCCCATTCTTCCCTCTGCACTGTTTAATGAAACAGATACTGCAGGTGGGAATAAAAATGGAAATTTAAAAAAATTATTTGAATGAAGGTTATATGATTTTATCTTTACAGAGATTATTAAAATAATCTCTATAAAGATTATTTTAATGTCTCAAAATTGGGTCATTTGGTAAATCTGTGGAATCTGTAATTTGCTAGCTCCCACTGCAGTTACATATGTCTCTTTCAGCCAGTGTTATTTCCTATCCTGAAAGGATACCTACACTCGTCCTTGGGCAGCAGCACCAGTAAACAGAAGACACATCATAAATACTTGCCATAAATTTTGACTACAAATTAGAATCAGCAGGAGCAAAAAAACTCTTCACAGATTCTGCACTGACTACACTGTCCCAAAATTAATCCCTTTTCTTCTTCTGAAAGTGGGAGAAAAAAGGACAGGATGCGCCCCTTTTCCCTTCAGACTGGGTTTGTACACTTCCTACACGGAATCCCATTACTTCCTGTTGGTGAATGGATGAGCCATTTTAGCCAAAGGCATGTACCCTTCCAGTGATTAGCTGATTTATGGAATTGTCACTTGGTGGTTGCTTTCAAAGATATAGTGTTTTCCTGAATGTCTGTTCAGAGTGCTCTGTCAGGTAGTTTGGCACATATGTGTGTGCTGTCATGGCCAACAGGAGAGGAGATTAATAATGGCAAATCCTGAGGCTCATGGAAGTGTGGAAAAAGGCTAGGGCGTGCATGTGCATGCTCATGTAAGAGATGAGGAGGAGCCAAATAGGCCACAAAATCTGTGGCTACCTTAATTTCTTCTTCCACTGACTTTTCTCAATAAATCAACTAACAGATCCTGAATGTTTTGAAAAACTCGTTTTGCTTTGCTTTTTATCTGGCAAAAGAACGTTTTGTTTAAAAACCTGCATTCAGTTCCCAGTGTCCACAAACTGGATTCTGGCACAGATGTTCTATCTTTACCACCTTACTATACTTTTTACTTATCCCTCTGGGTGCTGATGGTTAATCCATGTTTTTTAAGTTGTCTTCATAGCTACCTTTCTCTTCCTCTCTTAAAGAAAGGAGATATGCATCTGAAATGAAGTCTGACCAAGCAATTTTCTGGAAACTCTGTCACAGTGTAATCTTATCTATATTTGATAGACAGGCAGGAAAATCAAGGGAACTTGTTTTCTGCATTTGCTTCTTACTTTGAAAACTGTAATTAAATATGCTATCATTATCCATATTTTCCATTTCACTGTATTAGAATGTACTATGTATGTCATGTTAAACATCCTAATATAAGTACTTCATTTAACTGGTCTTACTTCTTCCGGAAATGTTTTACTAACAGCTAAACATAATGGTGAGCATTTTCCCTTTGCATCTGTCCTCTGTTTAGGACAGGTCTACTATTTCAAAGGTTTTCAGTGAGTAATGAAATGGGAAACAGAAGGCTGTTGCTCACAGCAATTTTCAAGGAAATTTTTTTTTATGATTTCTTCGTAATTCGGTCTTCTTGAAGTTTATGACTCATAGTATTTCTCTGCTTTTGGGATGATTTTGTAACAGAATATCAGCTTTCTATTCAACAGTTAGTGGCAGACAGCTTCACTTAGGAGACTTTTTTAGACATCAGGGGTGGAGAGAGGGAGAAATTTTTCATGAGTATGTAAGAAATCTTAAAGCACATTATCAAATTATTCTTGGCTTTCAAAACCATTTCTTTTATTTATTTATTTGTCCCCAGCTTTTACTATATTCCTTCAAAGTGGGAAACTCATCTGAATGACTCACACTGTGCAGCCCTGTGAAGGATCCTGTCTGTCTCCAGTGATGACAGAAACAGAGATAGAGAGGTTAGCACTTCTGGGCTGAAGTTTGTTTTTGGAAATCCCATACTTTGACTCTCTGCTAACATCTACATATTTAAATCAGATAACTGTGCACTGAAACAGATGCTTTACCATCTGATGCATCACCCTGCATCTGATTATACATATACCAATGAGAAGAGTTCATATTCTGTCATTTGCCTGATTTGTTGATTAAACATTTTTAGATGTCCTCTTGTTTTAAAATTTATACTGGACCACCATTTACAGCAGAATAAAACTGTCTAGGTAAGGAAGGAAGTGAGTATGTCCTAAATACAAGAGAAAATTTTGAGCAAAACACAACCAAAGACTTAGAAAGGAAATGAAGATGATAGAAATAGGACAGAAAAAGAAAAAGGGAAATCATTTCTGTTGAAACAGAAACTATGAACTGGAATGATGAAAGAAGACATTCAGAAACCACATAAAAAACTGTTGTTACCTAGTGTGAGAAGCTATGTATAAAAAATTAGTTTGTGTTTGTCTTGCAGGAAATCCACATTAAGCCCTAGGAAAAACATGTGACTTCCATTGCTGGTTACTTTTCCCAGTGCTGTTTCAGACTGGAGCTTTGTATCAGAGGCTCCAACATGGAGTGAATCTTGCAGATGAGGATCTGAAGATTTTCTTGCAGGAAAACTTTTACCATGACTGTATGGTTCTCTGATAGCTTTTTTCCTTTGATAAAATAATCGTTCAGTTGTTCTATAGCAGGGTGATGCTTTCATGTTCTAAAGGGTAGGAGGATTCTGAATTCTGACTCACAAACTGTGGTGTCTGGCCACTTGCTTAAAAAACATTTCAGTACCAGAGGATGGAAAAGGGACTTACAGGACACTTATTCTTCAAAGGACTTCAGAAAAGATCCTTGATATCACAGCTGAACCCTTGATATCACAGTTGCAGTTGCCTACAGTTAGTACAAAATAATTAAAAGAAATTGCAATAGAAAGTAAAATGAGTACATTAATTATGTGATGCTGTGGCAAAAGTCAGGGTGACTTTGCAGAGGAGAATTGAGCTCCATAACCCACTGGCACACTCTAAGGGTTTCCATGATCGCTTGGAGGGGAAATATTGATGTGATCTCCTTGGATCATACCAAAGGCTTTGACAGGATCCTTCACCAAAGCCTCCTAAACAAAGTTACCCTGGGATTAAAGGGGGATTCCCGACAGAAGAAAACTAACTAAAGGATAGTAAACAAAGTTTGGGAACATATTTTTAGTTTTTATGGAGTACATGTATTGCCAGTCTAATACATATAATGCATGTGATCAGAACCCGTAGAAGTGGCTTGAAAGGGATGAGTAAAGAAATGTTAAATGCCATGTTATTTAGAAGAACTTTGTCAAGGACTGCAGAGAGATCATATGGTCTGTGTGACCTCATAGAGAAATGAAATTCAGATGTGGAGTGATGCACAGGGGAAAAAGAAGAAATCCCCCTTTTGGACCCTGAGCAATGGGCTATTAGCTAAGAAATACCACAGGGGATGAGATACAGGAGTTACAGCAGACTGCTCATTGATGAGGTGAGCCAAAAGTTCAGCATCAATCAAAACCAGCAAATGCAATGCTTGGAATTTTTAGAAAGAAGAAGAGAACAAAGTATAAAGAAAGCTTTATGCAGCTGGACGTGTGTGTCAGTTTTGTGAATGCTGTGTACAGTTCTGGTTTCTTGTGGCTCCAAAAGGGTGTTCTGAAACTGGAAAGGAATCAGATGGTCAAGTTGTATGATAAAAGCCTTGTGGACAACTTTTATACTAAGGATTGTAGACATGTACTAGATAGAACTCTTTAAACTTAACAAGGCATGAACTTGGGGTGTGGCATAGCAAAGATGACACAGGACACTCAGGACCTTCCACTAAAGCTAGTAGGGGACATGAAATAAAATCAGAGACTATGTGGCTAACCAGAGCAGAGGTGGTGATTCTTCACTCAGAGTGGAGTTGAGCCAGGGAACTTTGTTGTATTTACACAGTTAAGATGGATTGAAAAACTAACTGGACCAATTCACGGAATTAAAAATTTTGTCTGTCAACTGCAAAGATGCTGTGTCTGGCTAAGCCCAAGACAGAACTCTTAGGAAATAACATTATGCAATTTGTTGTTATACAATTGCCTAGGCTCCTTCCTCTGAGCAGTGACAGGTGCTGTGCTTCAACCTCTGGTTTTGTCATCATCTTGGTCTTCCATCTCTTTGGTACTATTTGATGTCTGCTATGCATCTGTATTTAGCCTTTGAACTCAGAAGGCTTAATGAATTTGGCTGGTGTGCATCAACTGGAAGAACAAATATGGTCCTTTTCAGAGTCTACAAAAATAATGTATAACACACAAAATACTGTAAAGTGAGTTAGAAACCCAAATAAGGTACAGACCTTTTCTTCTCTTGGTATCCGAGACACCTTGATCTATTATGCACATTTTATTGGCAATGATTCATTCATATATAGTATTCTATTAAAAAATTGGTAGACCTTTTATCCCATTACATCACCACATATTAAAATCTAAATTTTATAACATACACATGCAGGAACAGGACTTCTGATTCACCAGCATGTACATATAAGTATGGCTGACATAGTATGTGGAAATATGTGTACATTAAATACATGTAGATAATTTAATTTCCAGACCTAAATTTTTCTGTAGTTTTATGTAGTATAGAATTCTAAGCAGTACTGCTAAGAGATTTAAGTAAATTTGATAAGTTCATCTTAGAAAATCAATAAGTAAATATGAAAGTTTATCATGATGATGTTGAATCTGTTGCTTGCAGATTGCAATTGAATGTCAAAGGAAGAATTTATTAACCCAGTGATATTTTCATCTTCTGAAATTATAAGAAAGTAAAAATAAAATTACATAAATAAACTGTTGATAGACAGAATAAGGCCCTAGGAGATTATATAAATATAATTCACTTTTTCCTCTGAGACTGGATCTCCTGATATGATTAGCCTTTTCAGTGTCACACAGAGCAGAAGATTATCATATACCGAATATAGGCAGTGGTCATTGTTAATTGATTAGAACCAGTGAAAGTGAATAATCTGTCTGAGTTTTTAAAAGGTTGCTAGCTAATAAGTCACGAGAAACCCCATGTAAAAAATATCTCAAAACATGAATCATGCAAAATTAAAGTCCTGTTAAAAATCTGTGCATGGAAGGAGTGACTAAATTCACCTTGAAGTAGTATGGACAAGCTTAATGCATTGCTGTCAGTGGTGTTGGCCATGGGATGATCTGAGATTTGTGTACAAGGGTGTGTGTGATATTTTCATCCAGCTGAGATTTTGAAAAGACCAGATGAGTGCTGTGTTAACACAATCCTGTCATCCTTGCTGTAAAGAGGACAGAAGTAAACTGCAGGAACACTGTACTTTGAAAACTTGCACGTCTCTGTTATGTTAAACAGCAGACTCATCCAGAAGATGCGTGGTCTCTACAGCTGTCTCTGTGCTGTCTGGGCAAAGCTTTAACTCCTTATGCGCCCATGGTGAGCACCCACGGGCATCCAGCCTGGCAGGTTGCTCCTCAGGCATATAATGAAATAATACAAGATGAATATGAATTTAGGAGGGTTTAGATTTGAGGTTGTGAGAGTTTTCTTGGTCCTACTAATCCAGCACATTCTATATATCTAGCCATTCTGACACAAAGTATTTCTCCACTTTTGTTTTAAATTATTCCTTAATAGAAGCCTTGTGAACATTGCTGTATTAAGACCATAAGGTAGCCTGAATTAAGTATTACTTCTGTTTTCAGAGCTACAAAAGATACTTGCTTTTATAAGGTGTTTAAATGCCTTTAGTTACTTGGAGAATACCAAAGGTATTCTTAAGTGAAAGACAAGATGAAACTTTATATATAAATTAATAAGTAAAAAATGGAGAACACATACGTGTTCATATATTACATATATAACATACTTTGTATCACTACCAGCCAGGCAAAAGCAAAGGGTTTGCTGCAGTAGCTTTTAACATTTGGGAACAGCTGTGCCTCCCCTGTGCTGTTTAAGTCTGATCCTCTGCCAATCAACAGTTGTGCCAGGATAAGAGAAAATTTGCACATAGTCATAGTTGGCAACTCAAATCTTCTTGCCAGAGAAGCTCACAGCAGCCCCTGTGCATTTTCTTGTGGTTTAAATAAAATGTCACTCTCGGGCTGGCATTCTCTATTATTCTCAACTGCTGCCTGTCAGTAGCCCTGCCAGAGCACATGAAATGTGAGTGCCATTCCCGGCGCTGCTGGATGGCAGCAGTGCAGAGCGTGCAGGACAGACAGTGGCCATGCAGACAGACTGTGCATGGCTGTCCATGTGCTGGGGGCTGGCATGACACGGTGATGAGGACACAGAGCAGAGGGGTGGTGGGACACAGCGATGGCACCGAGCCGGTGGGCAGCGTGACGGGAAGCAGGGCGCTCTCCCAGCACTGCAGCTCCCGTCTCCCTTTGCTCTGTGAAGTCAGGTGGCTGCAGTGCAGCAATCCACTTCTAAACAAGTGCAGATCCCAGTACAAGCCAAGGTACAATTCTGTTTGCCTGTTTTTAGGTTTTTTGCTGTTTTTCTTTCACCTTGTGTCCATGGTGTAAGTCATTGCAGATTCCTCCAACAGCATTTTCTGCACCACATACTCTTTGCTCTGCTGTGCTTTGCATGACTTCTGTGCTTCCCTTCCTGTGCAACATCTGTTGAAGATGATAAAAATTGTCACAGATTCTTACAGGAAACCCAATTCTCTAGTTACATATGTACACACATTTTCACTACCATCTTTGACTTACATGTTTTTCCTCTTTTAGATGAGCTTCACTCTTATAGTTATCATTCTTTTTTGTAGGCAATGATGGCAGGTCACTGAGCTGCTTCAAAACTGTCCCGTATCCATGAGTACAACTTTATGCTAGTGTAAATTATCCACCACATATGAGAACATCTTAGCATTAAAAATGAAAAGGATTAAACTCTGGAGAGCTCTGCTCTAGCATGCAGAAATTGCAGAGGATTATGTGCTAACTATTGGCAAAATTTAATGATGAGGCAATGATTTGTTGCAATTACTGTGAATAGACACTGATATCTTTTCTGTTTGAGAGAGATGTTTTCAGCACATCGTCTAGAAATCCACACAACTCAGTTATGTTCTGTGAGCTTTTTCTGGTGTTGATTTCAAAGTAGATACTTCACAGATTTTTCAGGAGAAATTTTGCTTTTGAACCCAAGGGAAAAAACAAGAAAAGAGATCTGAAAGGAAAAGCATTTCTTTTTCTTTTACTACTAATCTCTCTTAGAGAAAATAGCAGTGTGTGAGAGGATAAAGGGCAGCATTTCCAAAATTATCTAAGCATCATTGCAGCCTTAGTTCCATTTTCAAAGTGATGTAAGCACTTTGGAGCTTAAGGGCTCCAACAGGTTCAGATAATATCCTTATTGTAGTCAAAATTTGATAAAGTACTCTGGGTGCCTAATTCACACTGAAGTCTATGTTCTTTGATGCTCTTATAGGCCCTGCTAGCTACCTCTCTGAATCAATATGAAGTCTCCTGAAAATTGGACACTCAATTTCACAAAAATGCAGTGGGATTCAAGTGCTAATGTCACTTCTTAAAATAGGCTTTAAAATGCTAAGCTGCATAAAACCTGACTTAAAAGCATGAAGACACTGACAGGTGCAGAAATGTGTCCAAAGGAATTTTCCTAAACCCCTGAGGATGTCAAGAGAACATAACAAAAAGGGAAAAGGAAAAGAGTCAATTTGTGTATCAAATATCTCTCAGCTAATAGAAAAAGCAGATAACATGCATTCAGGCAAACACCACTTTACCAAAGCACTAATATTTTTAGTTGCTCTGAAGATTTGACTCCTAAAACTGCATGCATGGCTGGACATGCAGCAGATGTTAGTGGTAGAAGTGTGTATGGAGTAATCAGTTCCATTCAAGTCTCACAAATACACTTCCTAATCTCACACCAAAAGTTCTCTATTATGGTCTCCATAAGAGAGACACAGGATCTAAACTTAGGCTCACCCAGTGGTAGTGAGTGGGTCCTCATCAGCATATCCCATTAGCAGTCAAGAACACACAGCAAACTTGTGGGAGAGCAGGAGAACTGGGGTTATTGCACTTGGGAAGTACAGAGGCTACATCTACCCTAAAAAAGAGTCAGGCTGTGATTCTGGGTGCTGGTGTGAGTTTGTCTTTGCCCTGTGACTGCAGGAATTCCTGCCTCCTGAAATAGCTGAGGGCTGTAGTATCCCTGTGCCCCATTGGGGCAGGGAGGTGCAAGCCAGAGACCTCTGCCAATGCATCTTGGATCTTGCCACCTTGCTTGTAGCACACCTCAGGCCTGTGCTACTGCCATCATCCTAGCCATGCCACCTGGTTTGAAAGCTGCAGAATTTCTCCTTGCCATACCTGGCAAGGGTACAGCAAAGGTATTGTGTTAGTAGATGTGAGAGGAAGCTTCAGCTATGGGGTGCAGCTGTGAGGAAATTACTAGTTTTGCTGCTTACTACTTCTGTTAAGATTTAACCTTTAAACATTTAGACAGGCTATTTTTTTCCAGGATCAAGAAGGTGCCAATCCACAACAATATGAAGTCAGCAAACACTGTCAAAAGTGTTTCTGCTTTGCTTGTCCCTATTTTTAGTCCATTCCTCTTGCTAGCCATGTGATGCTTCACTACTGCATTACTCTGAGTGCTCTTGGAGGCATAAACAAGCAATGTCACCAAGCCTGTTTTCATAGCCAAAGATTTAGCACCTAGCATGTATTTCAGAATTGCCCTGGAAGAAAGGTGCAGTAGTGAGCATGGAGAAACATGGATTCAGAACAACTCATCCTCATGTGATAGCCTTAGAAAATTCTCTGTTTTAGTAAGTTAAGTTCAGAAAGGCACCAGGTCTGGCAATGTTTGTTTTGCCTTCTCTTTGAAAATTCAGTAAAAACCACATAAATATTTGTTAACAGATATAGATCTCTTCTAATAGTTTTTGCATTTGATGTTTTTCTGCTCTTCACAAGCAAGCTAATTTGCTACTTAGATGTAGAAGGAGTCAGTATCATCTATGTGGAAAACAGGGAGTGTAAGAAGGCCTCAGGTTTACAACCAGTGAAAACCTGGTTCAGTGTAATTGTCACCATGTGAAAACCAATAGAGTCATGTTAGTGCCAGTCTTTTTCACGGAAATGCCCAGTGCATGTGCTCTGCATAGATCCCTTTTTCCCACTCTGCCTTAGAGAAAATGCAGGCTGGTTTAGGCAGAGTCTGTGTACAGTTTGGCACACTTGACTCCCACTCAGCACTGCACTAATTTCCAGTCACTGTTTGGTGCTCTGATAAGTGGATCTGAAAGCAGAGGAATTATCTTTCCAGGGAAGAGAAGGGTGACCAAGTGGAGCTTTGGATGAGGTGTGCAGTACCACCACACATTGCCCTCCTCACCTTTGTTTGAACAGCTGAGAAAGGGTTCCTAGGGGTGGATAAGGTGTCTTCATAAACTCAAAGACTTTTGGCACGATCAGCTTTGGTTTAGAGGTGAAGTTAGATTAATAGAAGGAACAAAGTTTCTCTAGTTCCTATATTGGTAAAAGAAAAATTTTGAATTATTTAATTGGGGCAAAAGTTCACTGGCCTGGGAGTATCTTTGTTATTCAAAACTGATTTGAGTTTATAGCATTTGTGGTTGGACACAATTTTGCAGAGTGTATGCTTCTACTTACTCTGTACAGACTACAGAAAACTGACAAATAAAAACCTCATGTTGGGTGTAGTCCAAACTATAATTTAAAGTTTTTTCCAGTGTGAGATTAAACCTGTTTTTTCCTACTGATTAATATGGTGCCAGAATAATTTATGTCAGATTCATATGATGATAAAACTAAAGGGAGCTCCACTGGTAATATGTTACCATCACAGTGTCATTGCTTGATTCAGTGGACTCGTACATCGTTGGCATCCTTTTCTTCACAAGCCTTTATCTGTAACGCTCAGGCTGCATGGAGGGATTCCTTTCTGTCCAGAAATGCACTGCAAAGAATTAGGGACCTGCCAAATCCTCTTCTGTACAGTAACAACAAATTTGAGAAGTAATACCTCTGGGTAGTATTACTAGGTATACAAATGGGGAGGTTGGGCAGGGAGCAACCAGCATGAAACTGGATGGGTTGTCCCAGTAATCTGACCTGTGGAAAAGAAAAGCAGTTATTGATCCCAAATTTTCCAAGTAACTTGGCCATGAACAAGTAAGCTGAACACACCAACCACATGTCTGAGAGCTGAAGAAGGCAGAAGATCAAGGGTTTGTCTTTAATGGCTGATTTCCAGCTTCCAAGTGAACATACCCCTTCTGGTCTTCTCTCTCTCTAATTTTTCCAAGACAAAAAAATGTTTTTGTAAATTCCATAAGAAGCTATGGTTGGCTCTCTTGATGAGATTCAGACAATGAACATTATAATGAAGGATGTTATGGTCCAATCTCCTGTTAATTTGATGACAAAAATTAGATACACAGTACTTCCATTACCCCTTTTTTGTTTCCTAGGAGAGTCTCTCGTGTTTTGTTGGGTTTTTTTTTATAGAGACTCTTTCATAACCTTTTGAGACTCATACTAAACCAATTTAGGTTTCCTGCCCTATACAACCATTTCAGAACTGTAATCCTCATATGTTCAAATATCTTCCTGTAACTTTAAGTAAAATTTTTTTCATGCCCCTTTACAACCAATTTGCTCTCTTGTATTATGTTATTTAAAACTTACAAACTGTTTACATTAACTAAGATGTTATACATATATATTTATTATATTTATTACAGATATACACTTCAGTTCAGCAGGTTACTGATGGGAATTACTCATGAGTCCCCATAGTTCCTTTGATTGACGTGCACTTGCTGCCGTTCAGGATAACAATATCTCCACCTGCCTCTGACATGCCTGTGACTTCCATCAATTGTTTATAAGCATTTATATATTATATATTATATATCATCAGCATACAGCTTACTTGTGAAATAATTTATGTCATTTCACTGTAGCATCCTGTCATATTACAACTTCTGTAAGAAATGCTAAGTTGACAGGGAAGTCTTTTATCTTTTAATCACAATAAATTATTAATTTGTAATGCAGTAAATTCCCTACTGTATTAATAAAACTTCTGTTTGATATTTGAATTCTTGAATATTTGGAGGCTGATGTTAAAATAAAACAAAGATGCTTTTCAGAGCAGAGTACTTTTAGCTCCAATATGAAGGGTTTCAAATACTGGAAAAAAACCCTGCCCAAAATTTTTCCTCTTATGCACAGATTTAGGAAATTAATTAGGACCTTGAAAATAGTTTAAAATTAACTTCTGTTAAATAAATCCTAATATTCTGAATTATGGGCATTTTAATTTTGACATTTATGAGTCTTTTTACTCTGCATGAATTTAAGTTTTTAGATATTTTTTCCGTTACTTCCATCTAAGTATTAAAACAATAAGACATCTAGGCCCAAATCTCTGTTCCCAAAATAATGAGATATGTAATAGAAACATTTTTTATTTTTCACAGCAAAAGGAAATGCATCATCTTATAAAACTACCAGCTTCAGTAGAGTAATAGAAAACTTTGGACAGATTAGTCATTTGGCACTACAAATGAGATAACATAAGATAGCAAACTTAGCAATTTGAGGATTCAAGTAGAAGAAATATCAAATAAAGGACACAACTGTGAAAAGTAAAAATGGAAATAAATAAATATTGATACTAAAATCAAGCAGAAGTATTAAATGCTATTTGAAATACCTGATTAACATAATATATGTCTTTCTTTTCTCACAGGAGCACAGATACCTAGGAGCAATAGTGGGAAGTGGTAATTGTATTTTTAAAATACTATACTTGTTTCAAAGTTATTTGCAGTTTTCTTACCCTTTGGCCACACATTTGCATGTGTATGAAAAATGTTATTTTCCAGAAGACTGAACTCTATGTAGCATTAAAAGATTCCTTCCCTTTGGCCCATCAGTTTGATGATGTGATAAATTCAACTGTAACACAAATGGCAAACATTGTGAACCTTTTTATTTTTTTAAGGGAGATAGAAATTAATAAATCTGTATTTTGTGCCTCAGGCTTTTCTTCTGTTCAGTGTAGTGATCCATTTTGCATTTTTACATTAGTAATTGTTATTATCCAGAATGTAAAATGTGTTAGAATGACAAGCTGTACACACATACAGATGATGCCTACTATTATTACCATGAAATGCTGTACAATGGATATTTCAGTTCCATAGTGTTTCATTGTAATAGATTTGGAAAACACTAGTATAAAGTATAGGCACATTTATCTGGTTACTGTATAGCAAGCTACCTTCTGCAGTGCTTTTGGGAACAGTAAGAAAAATACAATAAGGTGATTTTGGCAGTGAAGAGAAAAATGCTGCATGCCAGCATGGTTTGCCATTAAAGTGGTCCAGAGACCATTTCCATAAGGCAAATTGCACACAGCCAAGCCTGTGCTGGAAGTGAGAGGGCTCTGCTGGTGGGAGTGCAAGCTTTCAGTGCCAGCTGCCCTTAGTGCCAGAGGTTTTCCAGGACTTGCTTCATTTACTACTATAGATGTAAGAGCCAGAGGTGCCTGTCTTGCTGTGGTAGCACCAAGACCTTTAATGAGGTTGTGGAGTAATTTTATGCCCATTGTTCTGAAACAGTAACTGACAGGCCAGTGAAAGGAGGCTCAGTTAATACAAATCTGCTACTTTACTCCCCGGGATTCAGTTATATCATAAAATGGGATTAATGTACCTTATCACCATGCTATAAAATAGATTTATTAATACTTTGGCATCATCATGATAAGCAGCCCAGGCAAGAGAGAGTTGATAATACTGCTGAAGTACAATGAGAGCTATATTTTCTTGTGGCACAGACATGAGCCACATCATGAGAACAGCAGAAAATCCTGAATGGATATTCATTCTCTAACCATTGTCTCTACTGTGGGCTGAAAAGCTGTGGATCTTGTCAGAAATCAAGGATTATGTGATTACATGACTATGCAATTGATGCCAGTAACCTGATGCATAAACACAAGGGGTCCAAATGAAGGTTGGCCAAGGAGTTTTACTGCCAATCTGTCCTAATAGGGGATGTTTGAAACCTCAATTTGATGTGTGCGTGTGCATGTGCACTTGAAAAGAAAGAAGGTTTCCAATTTTAACAAACACAATTCTTTCCGCAGAGGATGAGAGTTTCAGTAATAATCACATGCCAGTTGATGGTAATTAAGAAAAGTCAATGCTGTGGTAGAGCTTGTTACTCGCCTAGTGCCTTCGTTAGAATTGCACAGAGAGTGGGAGTACCAATCTCCCTGTAGGCTCCCAGCTCTGTGAGCATTGGTCTTAATAAGCTGTGCAAATATGTTCCTTGATCATTTATTGTTAACAAATGGCATGAGTGTTGTTCACCAGGTTAAGCACTTTGTTGCTGCACGACATGTGTTCTGTTCTGAAGAGATCCAAGGGGAATGAGCAGCTTTGTCCCCAAACAGGTTTGACAAGGATACTGTGTTTGTAACAGCTGCAAATATACTGTCTTTCTATCAGATGGATTTTTTGAAAGTGCTCTTAGGTGGAAGGAAAAATTATGAGGTAAAATATGGATTTATGAAAGGAATGCATTTTGCAACACAGTGGATCTTTTACAGTCCTATCAGTGGACAAAGAAAGTAGGGAAACTGTAGCTATTACCATACAGTAATGAGATAATTAGATGGAACTATTCTTCCTGGAGTTCCAAATATAGCTTCACTCTAGCTATCATAACGAAAACCAAGCTTCAGCTTAGACGATATCACATTGACATAAACACATCTTTTTGTGTGTTAATGCTATTGTTGCAAATATTTTGCTCTGCTATGTCTCATGTCATTACAAAAATTATTTTTTGCATGGGAGACTTCACCATTTTTCTTGTATTGATTTGGTTCTACTGATCTAGTTCCACATCACTAGATCATTAAACTGACATATCAGTATCTTCTTTAATGTATAATTCAGCAAATACTACAAACATATATGCCTTTTATCAGAATGTAGACGTTCAGAGTCATGCTTTTGTAGTTCTGTCCTTTCACCTGCTTTCATACCTCACAAAATGAGAAAAAAAAAACACTCGAGGTATATAATATAAATTCCAAGAATTTTAACTTTTAGTTCTCATTTTAGAAAAGCATATATCCTTTGTGAAGCAGCAACACTGTAAGGTGACTTCACCTCTCTACAACTTGGAAAAAAAATTATTCTATGTGTGATGTTTTACAGTTACATATATATACAATTATTATCTTCTTTGTGCCTCGAATACCAGAAAACATAGGGAAAAGGTGTCATACAGGGCAATCTGTATGTGCCAATGCCTGTGTTCAGTCTCTATGTGTCAATGCCTGCGTCCAGTTCTGGGCCCCTCACTGCAGGAAGGACTTTGAGGTGCTGGAGTGAGTGCACAGAAGGGCAACAGAGCTGTTGAAGGGTCTGGAGCACGAGTCTTGTGAGGAGCAGCTGAGGGAGCTGGGGGTGTTTATCCTGGAGAAAAGGAGGCTCAGGAGAGACCTTACCCCTCTCTACCTGAAAGGATGTTGTAGCCAGTTGGGGGTTAGCTTCTTTCATGTGACAATTCACAGGTGGTAGTGGCCTCAAGTTGTGCCAGGGAGGGTATAGGTTGGATATTGGGAATATTTTATTGACCAAAAGAGTTTCCAAGCATTGGAACAGGCTGGTCAGGGAAGTGGTTGCATAACCATCCCTGGAAGTATTAAAAAGACAAGTAGATGTAGCACTTGGGAACATAGTTTAGTGCTGGAGTAGGTAGTGCTAGGTAGATGACTGGACTCAATGATATTAAGGGTCTTTTCCAGCCTTAATGGTTCTCTGATTCTGTAATAATTCCTTGGGTGCTGGCTCAGCACTTGCCAGGCACGAGAGTGCTTACTACAGGCTGTGTGTTCTCCTGTGCTCAGATACCCTGGCAGTCAGCAGTGAGAAATCTGTGATTTGAGAAGTCAGTGCTGAGTGCAGTGCTAGGAGCAAATGATAGAGGCACAGGATGGAAAAATATCATTGGAGCAGACTGTCATCAGGTGCATATACTCTCCTCATTAAGGACTGATCTGAAACACACAGAATGCATAGAAAAACTTATGTGTAAATCCCCAAATATCTCGTGTGAATGGTAAAATATATTAGTCTCTAGGCAACCATGCTGAGATGTTCCAATGGAAGGATCTCTCTCACTCCATGGCTCATCCCTTGCACTAACTTGGTTGACAAAAGTAGTGCTTGCAGACCCATAAGACACGATGTGTCTTATCATAGTTCTCAGTGCAGTCAGGCTTCATCATCTGTAAGCAAATACTAAATTATAGCAGCACGGCCTAAACTTTTGGTATTTTTGTGCTGTATTGTCAGCAGGTATGCTAGCTTCAAAATTTGTATCAAGGCAAAGTGAAAGCAGCCAGGAATGTGGCATCTTCACTGGATTCCATCTTCACTGTGTATCATTTTCCAGCTGCAGTAACCCCAGGAAATTGTACCCTAAGAAACACTGCTCAATGAGGAATGCTTATGCAGTTTAAAATAGTTTATTCTTTTACACTTTCTCAGCCATAATGCTTAATGTGAAATAATATGTTTTCTCGTAAAGTTCAGAGAGTAAAACAGACTAGTCACACATTGAAAACTCTGAAAGAAAATACAAAGCTTTGATTTTACCTTCATTTAATGCCACCTGCCTGTGAGATAAAGAACTGATTTTGAATTGTGAGCAAATATTAAAGACAACTTGTTTTAGAATCCAGACTTTTTTAGTGGTCCATAGCCACTGATAACATCCTTCACTTTTTTTCACTGAATCTTAATTTCTATTCTTCAAAAATCTAGATAGACAGCCTTTAACAAGCTGTCCTTTTGTATATACTCATGTATAAGCCTTTGTTGTCCTGGATGTGAATTTTGTCCTGCCTTTTGAATCTCAGTTTAGAACAAAAACCAGCAGTGTTTCCAGCAGTGGTTCATTAAGTAACTTGTACTGTTGCATTAATTGACAGCTTAAAAGAGGAAATTTTATAGAGCATTTAATTTAATATTATCAGAATAGTCTGAGTACAGCTGGTGCTCTGTAAAGAAGATTGTCAGAATTATTATTTGTTACAATTTTTGTTAGAATTTTCATTGTGGTAGTAAGCAAGACTAAAGCTGATTATTACTACAGTAAAAACAGCTTTGCAGTTCATATATACACATACTTCATAGTGTCTAGTGCTTTTATGAACAAACTGAACAGGCAAAAGTAGTTTTGCTAATTTATTTCCTAATATGAAATGGAAAAAAAAATCAAAAGCCAAAAACAAAAATCCAACCTAAAACAAAACAAAGAAGGTCCAGACACTTGAGAATAATTGGAATATTGAGTTTATTTCTGGGCATCCCATCATAGACATTAGTTATCTTTTTAATACTTACACATATTTCTTATGAGAGAACAGCTTAGACAGTGATTTAGAGCAGAACTTTATTTTCATTAAACGGTCACATCTGTGCTTTGGCTGCAAGCGAATATGCAATCACTGAAAAATTATGCAAACAAACATTACTCTTGTGTTTAAATTCCAGTGAGAGTGTTTAGCTGACCTCTGTTCCAATTTGACTCTCTCCCATTTTTATTCTGTAGTCATGTTTTACACCAAAAAAAAAATCCACTTGATTGTAAACTAATGCTTTCCAGTTGTAGTTTTCACATAACTAATGATATTTTTCTTCAAAAATTCAAATTTATCAGCTTGTCATTAATTTCCAGAAAACAGACAGCAATGCTCATAGTATAATCCCTCTTGCATGAGTTTCATTTTGATGCTTGAAAATCCAACCAATGTACAGTGTCACTTGCCAAAAATATTTACAAGATAACCTTGCCACTTAAGGTAGGTCCAAGTGAACTTAATGATTACCATAGCAAGTAAATATATGTATAGTAGCACTGTTGTCACAGTAAAATACGACTACAGTAACATTTGCTATTATACGTAAATAATAATTGGGAGAATCATATAAATTTAATTTTATTGTGCTGTCTGTGGCTTATGTTTTCTACTCTACTTTTAGCAGTAGCAGTGTGAAAATACTGAATTTGGGGGGAAATATCTCATTCTTACGTGAGGAAGACGTAAGATTTGCACAGTTGATTGTATCTGTAACCAATATAATGCTCATTGCATATTTGACTATTACAAAAATAAGCACGGATCCTGTTGGGATAAGCCCACTGATGTCATCACATATGTCACATGTCACATGTGTCATATACAGCCTTTTCCCACTGCAGTTTACTCTGTAGTCCAGCTACAATTAGCTACGTACTAATTAAAAGAAAATGAAATTAACTCTTTTGCTGATGTCTTGTTTTCTGAAGATTGGTGGCAATACAGTGGTGCTTTCTCAAGCACATCAACCTTAACCCGTGTTTCTGACATGAAGCATGGTTGTTGACAGTTTTAATCTCAGGGATGTTGAGGAGCATGTAAATTAAATAACTGTTCTCTCTTCAACTCCACATCTCCTTCCTCATAGCCCAACTGTAGCAAATTTAGTCTAAGCAAATGGCAGAATAGTCACCATAAGCTGAAGCAAAAGTAGTGAAATATATTATTCTGTCCCTCATCAGTTTTAGCGAAGTGTTCAACATTTCATTTTTACACCATGTGATAACCTGAGAACTAAATTCATTTTCTTTTAATCAGATTGGAACACAATCATATTTTACTTTCTCATATAGCATGATATGTTCATTATTTCTACATTTTCACTGCATTTGCCATTAATCTAGAGGAGAAAATGACTTGCAGTTCTGTTCCACCACACCTTGGAAGTTGTTGGGATGGAAAGCTGAGCTTATGAGTGTAAGAGTTCAATTTGAAAACTGGGTAGTTCAATCTCAGAAACCTTTTTTAGTGAAACAGGGGTGGCTAGAGACACAAATCAGGTGGGACATGCTATCAGGAATGGAAATATCTGAAGATATCCTGGGTTCCTACAGTGGAAGTACCAGACTTACCCTGATTATACGCTTTCCCCCATCCTTCCAAAAATAACTGTGTGTGCAGCCATAGAAACAAAACCAAAGATATGGCAAAAGGATGAACATGTAAAACTTCCTGCAGTTTTGATATTACCCACTCATGTAAGCACACAGTTTAATAAATACTGATATAATCGTTAAAACATTAGAACTAAATAATCAGCTACAAATCTGTGCTTAATGATGCCCCAAAAATGCATTTAAGCCTACATTTTTCAATGTTCAAGTATCATGTAGGTATTATTGAGTGATAAAAATTCTGTTGGGGCAAATGTTCAAACCTAAAGATAGCTCAGAGGCTGGGGTGATGGTCTGCTGATGGATTTTTTATGTTGACACAATGATTTAAGAAGCCTCTCCTTTGCAACATTACAAATCTGTTCAGAATAAAGGGAAAAGACAAGCTTTAGAAATGTTTTAGCTCCATGAAGCCTCTGTGGACTTGTTAAATTCTTAAATGCAGCTTGTAAAGCTCCTGCTCCAACGCCCGCTAAAGTTAGTGACAAGTTTTCTACTGGCTTCAGTGGCAGCCCATACTGCAACTGCAGCTGTCAAAACAACTAGAAATCAGTCATAAGATCTGCCAGCACACAAATATACATTAATTTTAGCAGAAATTATACTTCGGGCAGCTCAGAAAAGAAACAAAATTGCCCTCATTGTTTGTGAAGAAATGCATCTCCCACCATGCTGCGCTGCAGAGGAAGTGAGACCTGTCAGGAGTCTGTTTTGAGCATTCAGGCATGTGAATTGGCACTAAAAATGTGAAACTGTGAAACTAAAAATAATAATAACCTTACAGAGCCAGTAGTTTAAACTCTATTTTAGTCTTCAAAACCAAATAAGTGCCCATTACATTTTCAAATGGTCTCATAAGCGGTAACAATTCCAGTTAGAATTGGTCAAGAACACTGAATTACTAAAAATTGCCCACACAATTAGGATAGATCAAATAGTAAGTATGGTTACTTAGGTGTAGCTGTTGCTCATTCCGTGTATTGTTGTAAGAGTGATTAACCTCTTTATTCTGTAATTGGGCTTTTTCTCATCATGTTCTTTGCAAGGCAAGTGCAAAGAACATATTGCTCCAACTTCACAGATATTTCACTGATTTCAGCTAGACTCTAATGCACTTTGTGAAGTGAACCAGAAAAGCAACTGAATTTTGCTTTTCACAGTTAAATCTCTGTACCCATACAATTCATTTTTTTGTTAATGAGGTAAGTTGTAACACACTATAAACTTGAGAGCAGCATAGCTTTTAAAGTAATTTTCCTGGAAAGGCTGCATGGTAATAAAAGAAAATGTGCAAGCATTAAAAATAGAGGAAAAAAGCTCCCTACTCTCGGTTCCTTTCACTCCCAGTGGCTTCCTGAAACCAAATTCCTACTGCCACTGCTTAGGGAGCTGCTTAAAGCTGTGTGTTACTTAAGACACATCTGTAGTGTCAGAGGGTTTTCAAAGCAGATGAAGAAGAGGGCACATGCTTTTGCCAAAAAAAAATCCTTCTGGGATAGTCCTGCCCCCATCTTTATACTCCCAACCCCTCCCTTTCCCAAGTGCAAACAATACTATGCTGCATCTTTTATTCCACTTCCATGTGTGGGACAAAGGGATGCAAACTGTGAGAAGAAACTTTTAAAGCCTGCTTTGTGGCCAAAACCAGTGTATCAGGGCACTACAGTCTTGCAGATGTTTTATATACATATATATATTTAGTGTTCATACCAAGATGCTCACTATCAATCCAGAGAATTCAAAAGCAAGTCCTAAAAAGGGTCAAAAAATAAAAGCTGCAATCTAGGAAATCAGGACCAGTGCACAGTCACTGCTATGCCAAAGCAGAAGGCACAGTTTGAGTAAAGTAATATTTCCAATGAGGTTTCTCAGGTGTTCTAAGGGTTACAAGTTTTTAAACAAATGTGAGCATGACATTCAGCAGCTGAAATTTGGCAGCTACTGCAGAAAACTTAACTGGTTATAACTGGCTTTTAACAGAATATTTTTCTTTATGGGTTTGGGCTTTTAAATTTTGCTGTAGCACTGTGAAGAAACAGAGAATCATAAAATTGTAAAATAGCAATTGGAAGGGACTTTAAAATACTCTAGTTCCACCCCCCCTGCCATGGAGAGGGAGGCCACCCAGTAGATCAGGTTGCTCAGTGAGGTATCATGTTGCAAAGGTCCCATTCCTCAAAAGGTTGGGAAGGTGGGTGGTTGAGCATTCCCAAAATGTAAGAGCAGTTTTCCTTGCTATGCTGTTCATAGCAGTAGGATAGGGAGCTCTGCTTCTGTGACCATCTGTGGGGGCAGAGCTGAGTCTTGCTGCCTGTGGCCAAGTCAGACTAGTGACTTGAGTGGCTTAAGCAAAGGGACAGATCACTTGAGGATCTCCATCAAGTTAGGGGCAACAACAATTGTGGAAGTAAAGAAAGCATTTGAAGTAGGGAAATGTGTGGATAACAAACTAATTAGATGCTTTTTGTGTTTTCCTTCTGATCTAAAATCTCATATTCCACTGTATTTTTTTTATCCAAAGCCTTTGATACAATCTTCCATGGCATTCTCCTGGAGAAGCTGTCAGCCCGTGGCTTGCAGAGGTGCACTCTTTGCTGGGTACAAACTGGCAGGATGGCCAGGCCCAGAGAGCGGTGGTGAATGGAGTCACATCCAGTGGGGTTCCCCAGGGCTCAGAATTGGGCCAGTCCTGTTTAATGTCTTTACTGATGATCTGGATTTACCTTCAGTAAATTTATGGATGAAACCAAGTTGAGTAGGAGTGTTGATCTGCTGGAGAGCAGGAAGGCTCTGCAGAGAGATGAGGTCAGGCCGGATCCATGAGCTCAGGTCATGGATCCTTTGTATGAGGTTCCACAAGGCCAAGAGCTGGGTCCTTGGATCACGAAAATGCCCTGCAGTGCTACAAACTGGGGGCAGAGTGGTTGGAAAGTTGCCCAGTGGAAAAGGACCTGGAGGTGTTGGTTGGCAGCAGCTGAACATGAGCCAGAGTGTGCCCGGGTGGCCAAGGTGAGCAGTGGCATCCTGGCCTGTATCAGCAATGGTGTGGCCAGCAGGGCCAGGGCAGTGATTGTCCCCACTGCTGAGGCCACACCTCTAATTCAGTGTCCAGTTTTGGCCTCTCACTAGAGAAAGGACATTCATTTGTTGGACTCAGTCCAGAAAAGGGCAATGGAGGTGGTGAAGTGTCTGGAGCATGAGTCTTGTGAGGAGCAGCTGAGGGAATTGGGAATGTTTATCCTGGACAAAAGGAGGCTCAGGGGGCACCTTATCATTCTTCACCATTCCTGGAGGCAGTCAAGGTATGCCTGGAAGTGGCACTTAGTGCTGTGGTCTGGATGACAAGGGGGTGATCAGTCAAAGGTTGAACTTGGTGATCTCAGGGGTCTTTTCCTCTGACCTTCTGTGATTCAGTGATTCTATTTCACTCAGCTGTCTAAATCCTACAGCAAAGCTGCCTGGAGTTCTTAATAATAAGGTAACATAGAAATGTTAATCCTTAGCTGAATTTGAAACATTGAAAGCAAATAGTTATTTCTTACTTTTTGCTCTTTTTTTTTTTTTCTTTTCAGGCACATGTTGCTGAAAAGCACTGAACTATTAGTATTATTAGCATGAGTACTTAAATCATGAGCATAAAATAGAAAACTGAATGGAATGTAAAATTCCCATGAGTGCCATTATGGAGAATAAAGTACGCTGTAGATTATCTGCTAAAATGCGTCTTTTAAACCATCATTCCAGGGAGTGTAGTGCACAAATTAGCCATATATCATAAGATAATGGATCTTAATGTGTTTACATTTTAAATAAACCACATTTCTGTATCAAGATTGCTATGAATTTAACCTTGGTGTTACTGGTTAGCCATCAAGAGTTTGAAACAGAGCATATCTGAAAGGGTTTTTTTGGACAGGGCAAGAATCAGGAAACTGGCATTTGTTGTCAAGAAGCAAATGGTCCTGTGCAAGTGGCTGAGCAAGTGAGTGATAGACTGTGCACACTAGGTAGGATCTACAGCAGGAGAAATTTACATTAGGCTGGTTTTTTACTAATTTAATTCTCAAGAACTCATTACCAAAACTCGTAATATTCAATATTTCACAAATCTACCTATTGTGAATGAAGACAAAGTGAATTTTCTCTGCAAGGACCATAGGAGCACTCTAGTAGCACTTAAGCTATTTTAGCCAGCTTCTCTGGAAGAGAAGAAAAGGCCTTTAAATTGAGTCACAGTGTGTCACTTCCTTCAGATGTGCCCATTGTGGAATTTGGTGGGAACTTGGTACTTCTTCCTGCTTCAGAATATCTGCTTCCATGTGTTGTCCTGAAATGGGTAGTTTGCAATCCCTAACCATGGCTATCTGATGACCAAGCCATGGAAGGAGCAAGAAATTCTGAACAGTGAATCTACATGTCATTTGAAACAGGCAATTTAGCTCTAGTCAGATAGTGAATTAATTTAGAGTATTATTTTTTTCCAATGTCCATACTGGCAGCAGTTTTCCTGGAACTCTTAGAGATCCTGTGACAACTACTGTAATCCACAAGCTGCTCTGGATTTTCTCACTGGACAGAAATTGGTACCTGAGAGTAAATGTTATATTGACTTCTGCTTATTTTTTTTCTTGTATTTATTTTGGTAGTGTCTGTCTCTTAGCAGCCACAGTTGCAACCTGAAATCATGCCTTATTTCAAGAGTGCTGGCCTTGCTTTCTCCAGTTGCCTGGTGCAGCACTTTTCCTTGGTGAGCAGACATATACTTATGGCTGTATTAATTGCATGCAGTCACAACATTTTCCTTCAGTTGCAAGCTGTGAACTTTTCTCCCATGAGAGAAAAGGCTTCTATAATGAGAATGTATTTTCAATTTTACCTAAATCAATTTTTTTTCTTGTTCTTTTGTTTTACTTTGAGGTAATGTAAGGCTCTAATGAGACTGACTTGGTCAAAATAGTACATTAGCTGATGCTGAAAACACCCTTTATGACTCTGCTGTATAAGACAAAATAATTATTTGACAATTGACACTGTGTGTGTGTGCGTGTGTGTTCTTAATGTCTATTGAAAACAAAGTTTTAATTTTGGAACAAAGCAAAAAAGTTGTCATGGGGAGAAAATACTTGAAATCATGGGAACACCATTAATTTCTGATAATTCTAAATGAAGGCATATTATTTGTCAATTTACTTTTTAAACTGGTCTGTGTAATGTCCTGTTGTATCTCTTTAATATATATTACCAGTTAACAGCATGATATAGTGTTCTCTGTTAATATCCACTCTTTTTTACCCAATTATAGTGCAATTTATCCAAACCCTGGCATGTACCACTTGGCAAAGCAGCCTGCATTGCAGCTGTTGCTGTTTTCTCCATGTTACAGTCTGTACAAATACTTTTTTTCCCCTGTTATCATGCATTGGCTTTCACAACTTTGAAACAGTAGTGCTGTGAAGTGCATGAGAAATTCAGAGTATAGCTTTGATTTTCATGTAAATTTGTAACTCTGCATTTAGGGGCTAGAATTGAAAAAAGCAGCCAAACCAGCTGAAGAGTCTGTTTGGCCTGTGAAATGTGTGTTGAACAGGATTCTCCAGGTTGGCTTCTATTTTATATAAAAACTGCGTCCACCTGGGGATTTAGCAAGGAGACATAAGCAATACACTGCTGGTAGAAGCTTTAAATTTATTCATCAGTGTAAGCAACATTGTGAAACTCTGTTCTGCATTTAAAGTGGAGCACTGTTTTAGTGAAAGATATTTCAAGAATAGTCCATTTTTCCTTTATTATACTTTTATAAAAATGGTTCAAAGCTATGGTTTTTAAAATAAGCAGGAAATTTTTATTTTGCCTAGAAATTGAATGCCTCTTATAAATAAATACCTTTTGAAAATTAATATACACTTTTTTTTTTTTTTTAACATGGGCATGGATATCTAATTCTAAATTTTAAGATAGTATCTGGAAGCCAGTTGGAAGGAGCTCTTTCCAGTTGTCATGTGAATAAGAAACCAAAAGACAGGATATGAATTTTTGTCTTCAGACCTTTGAGCAGAAGTTCATCCATGAAGAAACTTCCATGCAAGAAAAGGCAGATTCTAAAGCTGTTGCCAAGAGGTAGATCCTAATTCAGGCTGTTCATTTAGAAAAAGAATTTTTAAAATCTAAATTTTCTGAATTGATGAAGGCAAAACTGGTGTTAGTTGTCTGGTAAGATGGTGAAATACAGTATCAGCTGTGTGTGATAGTAACAGCAAAGTAGGTGACATAATTCCCCGCTGAATTGTAGAGCCCAAATCAATTTGTTTAAGAGCATGAAGCATCTTAGGCTGGAGAAACAAGCAATACCGAGGAAAAGGGTAACAAATCAGCCACTCTCTTTGTCTGGCTACATCACTTTTTATGAAGGAGAGCTTACAGAGAAATTTTCTCTTTTTCAAGATAGAATTCTTTATAAAAATTTTAAAACATTTCTAGATTGGTAGACACTTATTTTGTTACTTAACCCTTCAAAAAGAGCTTCTGAAATCTGTTTTATATTTTTTCAGAGAGCTGCTGTCATATTTTATGGGTATAGTTCATTTATAAATCCATTTCTGTCACCCAGACACATTAGACTTCCGGACTGAACTACTGCTCAGCTCTATCCCTTCAGAAGGGGAAAGATGAATATCAATTTTTTCTTACATTGTAGCTGCTGGTTATACTTAAAAAACAATCAAACCAACTAAAAATAAACTTAAATGAAAATACCAAAAATTAAATAAGTATCTAGCTTTAGGTAAACTAATTGAACTTGCATTAGGCCGTTATCCAATTTTTTTATTAAAGAGAAAATATTCTAATAGATGTGGTTTTTACCAAATGAATGTATACTTTCATAAATACTTTGTAAGCAGTATGACACACACAACATGGTAGTGTTCCATGAGTACTTTTACAAAGTTTAAATTATTACGAACCCTTGATGGAACCCCAGGTGCCAAATCCCCTATCAGGGGCAGGGACACCTCCACTAGATCAGGTTGCTCAGTGCCCCATCCAACCTGATGTTGAACACTTCAGGGCTGGGGCATCCACACCTTCCCTGGGCAACCTGTTCCAGCACCTTGCCATCCTCACAGTCAGCAGTTCCTTCCTAATATCTCTTCTAAATCTACCCTCCACCTTATAGGCCCCTGCTAGATGCTGGAAGGTTTCTATAAGGTCTCACTGGACCCTTCTATTACCCAGGCTGAACAACCCCAACCCTCTCAGCCTGTTCCCACTCTCTGATCATCTTTGTGGCTCTCCTCCAGACCCACTCTCACAGGTGCACATCCTTCTTATATGGAGGTTCAATAATCTGGTAGTGCTGCAGGCATGGACACAACTCTAACTCTTCCTTTTTATTCCCCATGCTGCAAGTGTTTTCACACAAGTGTTTAGGCTGGAGCCCTGATAAATCTGATTTATTGGCTGGAGAGGCTGGGATTCCTTTGTGCTGCTCCTCAGGTGCTCCTGATGAGCTGCTATCATCCCTGCCCAGGCTCTGGGCATCTGTGTCTGGCATGGACTGAGGTTACCTTCCTTACCTTCTTTTGGCACATTTAGTTAAAACCCCTCTTCACCACCTTGGCAAGAAGAAATTAAAGTTTAGGTTAGCAGTGACAGGTCTGGTTCAGCAGATGTGCTGCAATACAGAGAGAAATACAAACCTTGGTCCTGACAGGATGAGAATTTCATGGGCAGTGAATCAGAAGAGTGTACGCTGTACCCAAAACAAATTTTCTCTCAGGATTTATTCTGTTAGAAAGTTAAGTGATGGAAAGCTAGGTTGGAAATTTCTTGCATTCTCGTTATTTCTGTAAACTGTAAATAAAACTGCATGATAAGATAGCTGGAAAGATGAAAGAGCTTGGTTGGGGGATAAAGAAATACACAATCCGTGCACCTGAGTTGCCAGGATCGAGGGAAAAACAGAAGTTCTTTCCATAAACTGATAAAAGTCCTGTAATCTTTTACAAGTATTTTCAAACTATGATGGTATCTAACCAACTATTTGTCACTAGACCAAATATTCAGAAAAAATTCATACTTTTCTGACTCTGGCTTATTATCTTTTGTTTGTTTGTAAACGTGACATTACCTAGCTCTGCTGAAGTGACTCTATTTATTTTTTTTTCATCAAGAGACTAGTCTTAACTGTGGTTTCTTTGTTTGTTAAAATCTGTAGGTGTTTAACATCATCATCTAGGGAATGCAAAATCAGGTAAAACTGAAAACCATGTCATTTATTTGTGGAAGTCCTTGTTCTAAAGTGTTGCAGAACACTATTTTTCAGCATCAGGAGAAGCTCTTCACAGATATGATTTTAATATCATGTAAAGGCCTAAAGTTTTATTCTACTTTTATGGATTGAAGTTGTACTACTGTCAATAGTCCGGGCTGATAAGCCAAATTTAAAAGCCTTAATTTAACCTTTGTTACTTAGCTACTTAGCTGGCTTGTTTTGCTAGCCAGTGAAAAACCCCCAAAACCTAAAAATTATTTTGACTGAATTTGTACTTAATTTCACTTCCTCTCGCCCCAAAAGAAGAACTACACATTAACTCGAAGAATCCATCTTTCTCCCACAAGCATTAAATATAAGCAACTTTCATAAGGATATCTGCTCTTTCTTGAGCAGTGGTTTCTGCCTATCTGGGGAGCAGAAATTCTCCTAACAATGATGTGTGTCCTCCTGAGATTTCCCTAGTGCTTCTGACCTCAGGCACTTTAGCAGCCCTGTCACCATGTAATAAGAATCAGGAAAACACTGCTAATTGATTTAATGAAGGATGTTGGTTTACTTCAGATGAGAATCTGCTTCAATAAATCTAGAGCCACTTGAAAAAGCAAAGATATCAGATCACTTATTAGTTTTTTGATCTGAGATATGTACCTTAAGTACTTTTCTCCTTTCCTTTGACATCCTGACTGCATGGTATTACTTTTGTATTCTATGACTCGCTTTCTCTTCAGAAGGTAGATGGGAATGGCTGCTCATCTCTGTGATTTATGTGGTTGGATATGAGTATGGTCATTTTGTCCTCCACAGATGGGTCATGCAGTATCTCAGTGCAAATCCCTTATTTTCATAAGTCCAGGCTGTTCCAGTCAGATCTCCAAAATATTCTCAGTGACTGGGATATGTGGTGGTTATATAGCTGTTGCAGTCATGGCCTTCTCATGCCTAGGCATCCTAGGAATGCAGAAGCCCATGACCCAGGGAGGCCAAGCTGTGGTCTTAGATGAGATCTCATGAAGCATTTATATATTCTTTCCATGCATCTGTTGGATTATAGCTTTCAGTATTCTCCAAGACTATTTGCAACTATCATGTATTATCATGGATAACTTTCCATATGTTTTTTGTGAAGGTGTCTCTGGAGCTGGGACATCACTTGTCACTGCTGAGAGCTGTAGTTGTTGAAGTGGGCAGCAACATTAACCCTGTCTGTGCCTTGTCCCTTGCCATAGGAGATGTGCATTAATATCACATTCCCTATAGTCTGAGCTGAATCCCACAGCACTGGCTGACTGGTACTGACAAATCCTAATTCCTCCTGCCCCACATTCCAAGCTGGCTGCATAGAAGGCAGCTCTGATCCCAAAGCCTTGTGGCTGCCTTGGTGAGGTATTTTGCCTGGGCACGTGGATCTCACCAAGAGGCAGCACATCTTTCTGAAGGCAGACACTACCTGGCTGACCTGGGGTGTGTGAACTGGAGCTACTGAAAGGCTTTTTTAAAACGTCTCTTTTCTCCTGGCTGCTGGTTCTTGTTTTAAGTAAAATGATGCTCTGCATTACATTACTGCATTACTGCACTCACAGTCCATTTGGGCTTTCCTAATGGAAAACCCCTACAAAAGATATTTACCTTTTTTATCTTTTAAGGAGGAAAATGTGCTGCCAGATTTATTCATTTAGCTTTCTGTGACAAAGATAATCAAATTCATAGCTTGCATCCTGAATAAATCCTTTATTTCTAGCTTGTATTGTGATTGATGCAGTAAAATTTTGTCAGTTCAACAAGTTCCATATTTATTTTGACTTTAAATAAATGTGAGCTAATGTAAAGTTAGGCTGAAAAGAGGAGCTGTGTGCTTCGGGATTATGTGATTTGCCATTTGAACAGGCACCTATCTGCCCATTCCTCTCTCACCAGTGGCTCTAAGAGTACTGGGTGGTTCCCGCATTTTTTGATCTCTTGCTCCTTCCAGCTGTGAATTCATGGTCCAGCAGGTATATGTTGTTTGAGATAACAAGAGAATGACTATTCCCTTCCCTTCCTGCTAGCACCTCTTATTGCAACATGTTTTCTTAACTTTTGTGATAAGATTCTCACATTGTGCATCCTTTCCACTTTGATCTTCTCAGACATGTAATTTAAGCTATCACAAAAGAGGAAGGAGTATGTATAATTGGTGAGAAGTATGTGTAAGCCAATGGCTAAGTTAGGACTTTTATAATGTACTTGAACACACTGCTGTGTTGGTATCAGCTGTAAATTATGACTATTTATGATAAACAATTACTATAATAGAAAAGTATATAATGGGAAATTATAACTGTAATATTTCTGTTTACCATAAGGACTTTTGGTTTGCAAATGTTCTTTTAACACAGTTTGGCTTTCAAATCTTTAAAATTAAATTAGGTGTATTCCGGTAATATTTTAGGTTTTCTTTAGAACAAGATGATCTGTCCCCTTTCTGAATATTATTTTATATTTTCATTGCATAATCATTTGCTGAAATACTAATACCACATGGATGAAAGATTTTCAAACTACTGATGGATAGTAATAGGGAACTGTTGGTTTGCTGAGGATAAAGATGGTGTAGGAGTGCAATTCACTGCATGCCTATAATTTGGGTTCCAAATTTGTGTTGGTCCTTAAAATTGGATTCACTTGTTGACTGGAAGTTTTGCTTTTAAAATAATGAAGGAATGTGGGTTTTTCCCAATGAGAACTATTCCTTTATAGTCTTCATCACATGAACTGTTACCATTTTCTTGGGTTGTATTGTCTTTTTTTAATCTACACAAAATCCCTATGCTATTTCTTTATTTCATCTTCATAGAATCAACATATGTTTTTTATAGTCAACACAGCAGTTTTTATGACAAAATAATTCTGTTGGGATTCAGGATTTCAGTTCATTGAACAATTTGCTATCAAAAGATAGTATTCACCCTGAAGGTCAGTACAATGTTCTGTTCCTTGTTAGCTATTTTATCAAAACTGCCCTTCATGTAAATCTAATTGATAGCAAATTTTGAAATATTGATGTTACCCAAAAAGACTGTGTGCATAAAAAGGTCACATTCAACCTCAGATATGTTTGTGATACTCCCCCTGACAACAGTGGGAGTTCTGCCCATAGCACACGGGACAGAGGCTGGCCCTTGATCTTTAAACCATTAATTCTTTAAAATGAAATAAATTAATAAATAAAGGCTATGTTCCAAAGTCTGAGTTTTTTACTGCAAGTTTCACTTAGGCTGAACCTTCACTGTGGGTCAGCATCATTTTATTTGAGGGAGAATTTCACAAAATAGTCACCAGCTGATGCAGTGCTGCTGCTGGGTGCTTGACACTCAGCCTGTCTTCTTCTGGGATAACTTGCGGTAGGAATAAACTTAGAAAATTTACTTAAGTAACTTGAAACAAATTCTAAACTCTTTTTTCAAAATTAGACACTGAATCTAAGATTCACTGAAAGATGTGTGCTGCTAAGTGTCAGTCATCCTTTAGTACAACTTAGAATGCCAAGCAATGGCATTTTAAGTGTTAATCCAACTTCTTATTTTAAACATTTGGGGGAATCTTGTTTACAAACACTATTGAAAGCAGCACTTACTGCTTCTGCCACAGTACTTCCATTATATGTACTTATGGTTTTAGGTGATATTTGGAGTGACTTCATAGGGGAAAGTTAAGATTTTTAGGATGCTTAACACTTTAGAGGATTGTTCATAATATTTTGGTTGGAATATGACTAGCTTTAATTGAGTGTTATTGATCTTTGTGGATTCTGAGGAACTGCCTCTTCCAAACTTGCAGCTTAACATACAGTGAAACATAAGAGGTTAGAAAATCACTAGAAATTAATCAAAACTAGGTAATTGATTTTTCACTTTCCAAGCTTAAGCCAGAATGCTGTATTATAATGCTTTCTGGCCTAAGCCTTTTAAAAATTTTTGGGAGGGGAATTAATAGACTTTAATATGAAGAACAAAGCTGTAGTTTACAGCCACAAACAGATAAGAGTGTGCAGTTTTTACTTTAGGGCATTCGAGTGGGGATTGAGCTAGATGACTTTTCAATGTGCTTTCCAGCCCAAAATATTCTGTGGTTCTAGGAGATGTGTGGGACTGAGGAGCTGAAAGGGGGGTTTACAGTCTAGTCTGAAGAAACTGACTGTATTTATTCTTCTGATAAGATATACAGGAATTAACTCCTGTTGTTAATGTTCTGCATCTCTGTTCCTAAAAGGATGAATTCCACACTCCGCTTGGAGATTTGCCATTGACTTGGGAAGAACCAGAAATTTACCAACTGCTTGAAAGCCCATAGCTATTAATCCTAGGCTTTCTGTCTGAACAGAAAAGCAGCTGCTGTCATTAACTTCAGTGGAACATGCCTTTTGTGAGTAAAGTGCCTTTGAGTAAAACATGGCAGCACTTAATTTTTGTGTACATAAATTAATTTCATAAAACTGTAAATGGCAACTTTATCTTCAAACTTGATTGCTGAAATGCAGGGGAGGAGTTACAACTGAGCAGAGATTTATAAAAAATATTGTTGCAATACCCTCTGCCCCCTCGAACAGGTTTGGTCTAGACAGTCTATATAAAACTGTGAAAGATGGGATTGTACAGGATCAGGAATAAACATAAATTTTTAAAGGAGAGTCAGAGAGCTGACATTGCAGCAAAGATACAAAGGCAGGATCTAATAGCTCAGGGACTTTTATCAAGCTTAGAGGCACAGATCTTCTTGACTGTTCCATCTTTCTTTGCCATCTTCTGTTTTGGTGAATGCTACCAGAGTACATGCGACTCTGTTGTCAGTGTTCATAAAAGAGTTTGAAGAATCTTGAACAAAGTCACTGCATGTATTCCAGTAACACAAACACCTAAACTGTACATGCAGATATATTTGAAAAAGAGGAATAAAAGTCAAGAGCTTGGAAACTTTTCAATCTCTTGAGGCACACAAAAGCATATTTGCATTATTAAATTGATTAAACTCTCTCTGGAGACAAAGTAATAATAAAAAAAAAACCACATTATCTACAAAAATATTATCATTTATCCTTATGTTCCATTAGTTACATTTCTGTTTATAAGAGTTTCCTGTGAAGATTGTTTACTGTGACATAAATTATGTCATAGAACATACACACTTACTCCCTGTTATTTTTCATATGAGGGGACATTAAATACCAGGAAACAAATTATTCCATCTCTCAGTCTCCCTGTTAGATAGCAACAATAATGCCAGGAGTAGTCTTCATTGACATATTCATGCTGAATTCCACCCTTGGGCTACTTTCTGATTTTAGATATGCAGGGCTTCCCCAGAAGTCCAAGCTTATTTCTGTAGTTAGCAGATTTTTTAGAAATCTGAATGGATGGGCAGAAGCAAGTGCAATAAGTTCTGAGTCTGATGGCTAAATTTGCCACTTTACAAAAATCTGTTTTGTAATGATTAATCAACAGTGAAGTACAAGAGCATAGTACCTTTTTATGCCTTCTGGCCTTCTGATTTTTAATTCTAACAGGGTAGGAAAACTGTATGTTTATAGTGGAGGTAAACTTTAGAATTTAATTACTCCTAAAATCAACGCTTGAGTAAGTTCAGCTAAGTAACTGGAAGTGCATCTCTAGGTACAGAATGAGCTGAAATTTCACAGCTTTTTCAGTATTCTTCTCAGTACAATTGTGCATCTAATGGACATTCTTGTTATAGTTCTTTCTCATGAGTTTCTATTCATTGGTGCTTCTGACTCACAAAATTAAATTTCTCTCTCCTTACCAAATACATAGTCTATTTGTGTATAGTAGTACACCAAAGGAAAGAAAACCTTATTCTCAGTTTTAGGCTTTGTAATTGCTGATGAGAAAAGGAAATGGCTTAATGTAGATTCCCAGACTGAAAAATTACTGTGAATAGCCTTTAGAAATGCTGTGTGTATTATCAATCAGTGACTTCCACATCATTTTCATTTTCCTTTTACAGTAAGAAATGTTTACTGCTAACTGCCAACATATGTGCATGACCCACAAACCTGAAGTCAAGCTGGATTCTATCACCAAAAGCCATCACTTCTCATCTTTGAGCCCTTACTTAGTACTGTAAGAGATGACAGAATTTATAACCTTAGAACTTAGATAAAATAAGTATCTTCTTATTAGTGTGTGTGCATCCTGGTAGAGTCCAGTTCCCTTTTCCATGTGCAGCTACTGAAAAAATTGGCAAGGCCAACAGATGCATATGAATACACAGAAGGAATCATCCTGTTATTAAAGAACGTTAAAGATGTCTCACAAGGACTGTTGTAATGAAGGTGCAATTTTTCCTTTCCTTCTCTGAACACACCTGTTATTTTAAAATGGGGCTTATTATCTTCTTTTGTAGGCAGATATTGCAAATCATAGTAATGGTTAGCATCTATTTGTGGAACAGGAACTCATGGAAACAGCAGATTGTGTGACAGGGCTGCGCATCTCCAGGCTGCCAAGAAAACATATCAGAGCAGGATGTGTATGGAGTCACCCACAGCTTCCTTCTGCTCTTGGAGGAGCTGGAGAGACTGTGGCACCACAGACCTTCCAGGAGGGCACAAATTACAGGTTGGAGAATGGGGAAGAAATCACAAGTGGTGTTCAACTATTGCACAGGCCAAATAGCAGTAGGAGCTGCAGTCAGCCAAGGAAACATCACCGGATCTCAGGGCACGTAGATGTTGTCCTTCTCATCTTATTCCTACTTCTCTACATTAAGTCTATTTCCCTATGTCATAGCAAAACTGTAGAACTCTGGAGAGGCAAAACATGGCATTGGAGAGGTGTGGGAACCAGATAAGTGGTAGGGATTTAGTTACAGAAAGAAAAATGATGGTGAATGCCTCACCAAAGATATTTGAAAGAAAAGACAGATGGAAGTGAAATATTTTGGGAGTATCATGCAACAGTTTATTAGAATTAACTTTCTGACTAAATCTTCCACATTAATCTAAGAAACTGTCAGCATTTTATGTCCAACATAGAGATAAGCAAAAAAACCAGACAATGAAGTATTTCTGAAAAGGTGTTCACAGGGAGAAACCCTGTGGTCCAGAAAAGAAACATCTGGAGATGTCCTTTGTTATTCCACAGCAACAAGGAAAGTGATGAAGTGTCCTCTGTAGTGAGACAGAGATAGCACACCATCTGCTAAACCATAGGACACACCCCTTTCAGGACCCAAAGTCTGCCCAGGTAAACTGCAAGGGTGTGAATAATATCCCAGCATGTGAATTATACTTCACCAGCATTATGCATTGCAGATAAATACTGAGCTGAACACTTTTTTCCATAGAAATTTCTTACCATTACAAATTAAATGGTTTCACATTCATGGTAACAAATGTGTTTGTGATTATTTTTTTTGTGTTCAAGACCTTTTTCCAGATTGAAATAATAGGAAAGATGATGTGGAAGCCACCTTGACACCAATCAGAGAGAAATGGTCAGGCTGTGTTCAGAGCTAAGCTGATTTTAACTGAGAAATTATTGTTCAGATTCCCCAGGAGAAAATTTTGTACCTCTTGACTGTAAAATTTCCTACTTTTGCGGTATAAATTTCAATTTAAGATCACTGAGAAAAAGGGTATGCTAGAAAATAGGAGAAAGGGAAGTAGTATCTAAATCTAGAGGAGATTGTGCATGTTCCTGGGCAGGTGCCGAGAGAAATTATGTTCATGTATATAAATATACCCATGGTAGCTTTAATTCATTTGTTTTAAATCCTGATGGGCTGAAGAGTTTTCAGAATAGACTTCACAAGAGCTCACAGGTCATTTGGTACTTGGGCTTATGATTCTGGCCTGGGATTTGGCAGGAGACATTTACTGTAGTGACTGAGACAAGCTGCATTTGCAGACTGTGGATATGGTATCTTAGAGAGGAAAGGAAAAAGCAGCCTGTCTGGAGCTGATGAAGTAAAATTAAGATTTATGGACTGAGTAATTTGGGAAGGTCTCATTTTGTATATATATTATGACTAGCAATGCTGAACTCCTACCCAAGGGCTCCAGAGTATGTATAACTTAGTTCTCACTGTGTGTGCTGTTATTCTGTCTTGATAGATGAAGGCATGGAAACAGAAGAATTGGATATTCCCTAGGGTATTAGGAAACTTGGTAGCAAAACACTGCAGAAAATCTGCAGGTTCTTTATTTTAAAGACAGCTACAAGCTTCACACAGGGGTGTTCATTATATACCTTACTCACTAGGTCCATCTGATTTATATAGTTTATACCTGGGTCTTAACAGATGCATCAGATCAGAGTCATGCCAACATTTCTGTCAGGCTTCCACTTATTTGCTTCATGATTTTTCTCTTCACTCTCATCTCCTGTATCTTTCAACAGTTTTTCAATGAGCACAAAAGGTGGCTGGGATTAACTCAAGACAGAGGAAAGCTTAGGTGGCCAAGGCCATCCAGACTGGTGTGGTGTGAGGTGTTATATGATAAAAGGAAGAGTGAGAAACACTAGAGCTGTGCAAGGGCTGGTTTTTGGAAAGGAAAGGAAATCAATTCCATAATATCAGCTTCGTGCCAGAGATGCTAATCAATGATTTTACGTTTTCTATGATGAAAAGAAATTGCAGTGTAACATAAGTGACTTGTCTTGAAGTGAAATAATACAGAGTACTGTGTTTCAGCAGAAACAGAAGACAATTTTTAAAATTGATTTTAAAGTACAAAAAGAAAAGCAAGAAAATTCTTGTGGGATTTTTATCTTGGTGTAAATATTTCTTAGGCAAAAATGAAATATGTTTGGTTTTGGGGAAAGACATAAACCCATCAGCAGAAACAATAGGCAGAGGAGGATGTTTTGTCCTTGAATCACTTGTGCTTTTCTATGACAAGCTATATTTAAAAACCTTTAATGAGAAAAAAAAATCTGTTTATGGATTCATTTGATACCAAGTGTCAGTGATGAATGGTCAGCTGCTGTCCAAGACCCTGGCTTTCATTATTGAGTTATTTAAACATGTGTATGTGAGTACTAGAGAGAATTGAGATTTTCAAGTTTATTTAGAGGAAAAAATGTCTCAGATTTGGAACATATGGTTTTTAGTTCCCACTTCCACTTCAAAATCAAGGCTATATTGTGTTTACAAAGGATGTCTGATTGGAAACTGCAACAGTATTTTACCTACCTTGGAGGTAAAATATATCTTTAGTTCCAAGGGGGATTGAACAAATAGATCCACCCTTGCTTTAATAAAGTGGTCGATGAAAAGCAGTCGGTGGAAGAAATGTAACTGTACCCAGCTGAGAGGCAAGAGAGGGAGCTTCAGATTTTACTTGTGGCTGTGAACAAATCTCTCAGGGCCTGCTTGTTAGCATGTCTCAAGAACGCAGTGGCACTGGCATTTTTGTGTGCTCTGAATCTCACAAGAGAAATGTAGAAATTTGTGTGAAAGGTATTTGGCTTTTGTATGCAGGAAGGCAGCCCACAGACCCTATAGCCAGACACACTCCCCCAAACTGGAGGTGCTGAATGATGGGTGGCAGCAATAGTCCTATCGAGTGGATCAAAAGCTCGAGCATTACCCTGCTTGCTGATCACTTCATTGATATGAAAAAAAATCTATATTTTAGTGCTCAACTCCATACATCACTCACTACTTCCCAATAACATTTTTCCACCATTTTTTCAACTGTTATTTCTTATCAAACTATACAGTTTTGCTTGCATGTATTGAGATTTATCACTGAATTCTGCTCAAATACAATTAATGAATGATCATAAAGTATATACTTTAAAAAACCGAAAGGTTTTTTTCTTCTATTTCCTTTGTATTGTATTTCTTATTTTCTTTATTATAAGCCATTCTTTGATTTATTATTTTTCAGTTTTAAATATATCATTAGACCATGTATATTATTCTAAATTTGCAATAGTTTATTCATTAGTGTTCAATGTAGGAGTGGACAATTGCGCTTTCAGAAGTAATTGTTTGCCTAGATAGTACTGCTCATAGGATATTTAGGTCACCATCATCAGAAATATTTTTTGTGTGATTGGGTCAAGCTGGAGTTCCTAAGTGAGTTGTACAATTCCCTGTGTTAAACTGTCACAGCTGGAAATTGCCAGTTATTTCTTTTGGAGCTATAACATTCAGTAACAGAAGATTTACCCTCTGGAAACCTAATTGAGCAGTACAGACAGGTAGAACTGCCATTCCCCTCTGGCTCAGCTAAGGGCTGTTTAGCAGAATTTTCTTTTAAACCCATGTCTTTTTTTCTTTCATACCTGGTAGATCAGTAGATACAGGCAAGTTTTCTAGATTTTCTAATAGGTGACTTTTCAAAAATTTACTTTAGTCATGAAGGATGCCAGTGCAGACAGTCTTTTGCTTTTGTTATTAATCAAGACACATGTCCCCCAAGTGAGCCAGAAGGAGAGCATAGTCTCAGGGTATTAATGATTTCTTCAAGATATCCTCTCCTCAGCCTGCTATGGTCTGTCAAGATTACAGTGAGAGGAGTGTATGTCAATACATCCACTCAGCATAATGAATGGTAAGTGAAGACAGAACAAGGATTTATCTGTGGGAGAAAATAAATGTTCTAGAGCAAAACCATAGTGTAAATCAGGTTACCGTTGCACAGTTTAATATGACATAGGAACACAAAACCAATTATGGAAAAATAATTGAGTAATTTGCATAATTAAAAGTCCATCACAGCTAATTTAGCCTGAGTCTAAGAAATAGTCTGAACCCCCTATGTCTCTTACCTCTACTTTTGAAACACCTGCAGTTACCAGCCTTACTGAATGGCTGTTATTTAAATTGATATTCTGTTTTCCTTGAAGTACTAGAAGATTTTTTAAAAATTCTATTATATATCAATCTCTAGTTGTCAAAGTAAGCATTTTAATTCAATGTAGTACAGAGGTATAAGATACCTTATGTTTCTCTGACAAGATCCAACCTGCATAGGAATTTTGAGTTCCTTCAGTTAAATTCAGACTACACAGCACCAAGGTCAAAACCTAGGAGAATGGTGAAGACTTCAATGTTATTAAAAGAAAAGGTGAGAATACAAGAGCTGAATATATTCCTTAAAACAAGCATCTAGCTAAAAGTCAATATTCCAATAGTATAGGCAGTGTGATGGAGAATTTTAGGGCAAGAAAGCTTGTGCGTGTCATGGAAGGCCAAGAGTCACATGATATCCCTGGCTGTAAACATTTCAGTTTCTGGCTTTGAACAGCCATTTAGTGCTGTTTCATTCATGGAAGCCCCTGCATGCTTTTATCTGCCACGTGACTTGCAGACTGTAGTGGGATGACTCCAGGTAGCTTTTGTGGATAGACAGGATCATTCCATGCAAGTGCAGAGAAGTGAGCATTATTAAATCTCGGGGCTTGTATTATCATGATATATATTTAGAAAGTGAGGAGGGAGATGTCTTCAATATTCTGCCCTGAAAGTGGAGATAAGCACTGCAAAAGCTTAAACACATCTAAGGAATGATTAGGTCTATCTTACAGCATAGTCAAAACTGCTGAATCTCTCTCTTCAAAACTGCTGGAAGAAAATCCAATTTATATGGATTGCTACATCTGTTTGTTCATTTAGTAGAGTTGTAAAGCATGGACTGTTGATAAGAGAAGTTAAAGATACACAAGAAAACTATTCTGATGAAGTGAAACTATTCTAGGAATTTTGGTGGGTTTTTTTGTGTTTAAAACATCACTTCTTACTAGTCTCTTCAAAAGTTGTTTTGGCCTATTATGGGATGGAAATTTATTGGCCATGTTGCCAAAAAAGAACAGATGTGTTTAATAAATATATTTTAGGTATTTGGAAGGGGAATATGTATCTATAACAGAAAATCTGACAAAAGATCAAAAATTTGAAACAGTATCTATGGGGGATAAGTACTTTTCCCTTCATAGACCTTTCTGACTTGCTCCATGTCCACAAAGGGAAGACAGATTTCTATCCTTTTGGTGGCAATTCCTCATAATTTTGTAGAATTTGACCTAAGTGCAAAAGAATCTGATGTGCCTCTGCTTGAAAAGTTCAAGCGGAAAGACTCAGCTGTGACTGGAAACTGGTTATCTTGATTCCAGTCCTGGACAAAATATCGACTGCTCATAAGGGTTTTAGTGGAAAGAATAGGGTGCAAAAATAATTTGTCTGATAAACCTCTCATTGAAGTTTTCCATGGAGACTCACAGTCGAGTCAAGATGTTTCTAGTTGTGATAGAAGAGGTAATGTTTATGCTTTTCCAATATCTGGAAGAAAACAAACAGGAAAAAAGCCCCAGTCTGCTGGTAGAATTTTTAGATAACACATACTGATGTGGTAAATAGTGATTAGAACATGCAGCAATTCATGTTCAAAAATGTGCATGTCCTTATAAAAGCATTTACAAATCTAGATAAGAAATTTGAGCTGTAGTTGTAGAAAATTGTATTCTGAGGAACAGAACTCTGAAAAGGCTGTAGAGATCATTGTGGAAAAGTGATGCAATATGAGACAAAATCACTAAATAGTTATACACATATAGTTATATAATACATGTTTTGTGTATCAATTCATGTAACATTATTATCTATGTAAACACATATATGTATGTGTATGGTATAGATAGCATATGTAGGTACATCTATAAATGCATGCAGTACACAGTATCACAGATCATATACATGTATATGATGTACCCTACCATATAATTATATATTTCCATATTAGGAAATGTGTAAACAGAGCAACAGTGAACAGAAGTGATTTCATTTGTGTGAGGTTACTGGGGAAGGTAGCACGGAAGGTAAGCTGATGGCCCAGTGTGGACCATCGTAGGGGAAAAAACCCCAAGTTATTAAAGAATGTTTAATTAATAAGTGCTAAAATAGTGAAATATGTTTTAAATTACACATAAGTATATTCCACAAAGTCTCTTTGCTTCTGTGCATATGAGACCAAACTCAGGGAATAAACACATATGTTGTTCAGTTAGATTGAAGGCATTTTAAAGACAGCTCCCTCTACCGCATTCTCTTTAGAGAAATAAAGACCTGATATGAACAAAACAAACAAAACTATGACACAGGTATAACTGACATGCTTTATAAAAATGGAAGAGCATCCCAGCACCAACCTTCTACTGGACAGGATAATGGTAAAACTGCTTGCCTGTTGATATGCTCTAAAAAAAAAATTCACTGTGATTTATTACTGAGCAGGACGGAATATGAAATGTCTTTAATAAGCTTGGTGAATTACCTACCCTGCTCTTTGTTTAATCGTGTTAGTGGTCATTTGAGCATTTAATTACATTTTCAAAGGTTTTAATGGGAATAGCAATATTAGCTTATTACACTGAAATGAACCTGAAAAATAGAAACCGTTACCTTCCTTGTGCAGCCTCATCTTTCCAATAGGACATTGACTTTAACAATTATATGTCTTCTAATTAACACTACTTTCAATAGGATTGAGTATATATATAAATATGTATGTATATGAGAATCTTAGTGAACATATAACCCCTATTAAGAGATTTTTCATAGGTCCTAAATGTATAAATTAGAAAGAAAAGCAACCTAAACCTAAAGAGAGTGAATATAATGCAATGTCATGCAATAATATTCATTCATCTAGTTGCAAGTTACCAGGGGACAGATTTATCCCTCTCATAACTCCATGAAATTCAGGAATCTGCTGATTTGACATTGATAAACCTGGGCCTAGATTTTCTAAAACTGTACAAACCCTCAAAGATCCTTGATCTCCAAAAAGCAATTAATTTATTTAACCAGCCTCTTGCCTGAGAGATACCCAACAATTTTTAAAAGATTTTAGGTTCTAGTTTTAGTCTTCAAGTCCAAAATGGGAAGTCTCTCAGGCTTCAGAGATATCTTGTGACATCCAAGGAAACAGATGGGTGTTTGTATGCAGTATGCAAGACTAATGGGAACTTGTCCTTGAAATAAAATCCATTCCCCTTAAAAATCAAATAAAGCTTTTGTTTCAACTTAAATAGCTAATGGTTAGGCATCTCTGTTGAAATTTCAATAGAATAGAAACTAAAAATAATTTAATCCAAAATTTCATTCAGACTTGAAACTGACATTTAGGATGTGCAATTTTTTTAGGTTTAGAAACACGACAGAAGTAATCTCTTCTCGTTTGATTTATGTGAATTTATTTGATTACTGGAATTCTTTGCCTCTACTTAGGGGTCAAAAATAATATCAAAATAAGACAAATCTTCTCACCCTCTAAAAAGGTAGACTTTGGCTAACATAGATACCTTGGGATATTTATCCAATAATATTTTTCTGTGAGTGATGGCATTGCCATCGCTGTGCTGTGCAACTCATACTCATCTACATGCTAGATTGGGTTTTGACTGTATTCTGTTTCAATTTACATACCTTAAAATTTGTGTTATCAAGAAAAGCATTGGGAAAGTTTTAGGTCATATACATGGCATTTTTAATTCATCTGCTGTGCATTTTGGTCCAACATACCTAAGAAGCAAACACATAACTCACACTCTCTAACTATGAAAAATGGTTTTGTTGTTAAACTCCATCTACTGGTAGCCAGTAAGTGGAGAAATGTGGGTACTACACCATGGGAAAGTTAGCTTCTGGCCACAAGTAATAAGAGAGCTGAACATCTCTATATATTGTAATATATATTTTAAGAAAGCGATTGATTATTTTTTAATGTAAAATAGAATTTGAAATCAGAAAGCTGTAGTTGCGCAGGAACCACAATTGAAATACTGTAATTTTCACACAGAGACTGATTTCAGGCAGATTAACCCTTTTCACAACCATGCTTCATTCTCTTTGTGTATGTGTATTTGATTACAATTCCGGCATCTTTCAAAATATCTGGGAGAAAATCTTGTGCCATATTTTGTGCCATACTCCCTTAACTGAGTTAACAGTGTCTTATTTTTGTGATAGCTGAACATGACCTTGCTTGGGAGCCTTTGGGTCAGCTGTTGAGGGGCAAACTGGTGTTAAAGGAATTCCTGCAGAGAGTGGAGGAAAGAGGGAAAGAGTTGAAGCTGTAGTAGATGCTTTTGAAAAGCAAACTGTAGTTCTAATGGGGACAAACTTTTCATGAGAGAGAGCACACAATACATGTCATGGGGTGGCTTCACTTTTCATCTTCAGACACATTCATTACTTACATTGCGAGCACAGGGTCACTCACAACACGTTACGTAATGTGTCTGTATAACATTATTGAGAAAATGGGACAGTGCAACATTTCAGGTAGAGGAGAAAGCACAGCATTTCAGTATTTTCCAGTTTTTCTCAGTTGATATTGGAGCTTGACCCCAACAGAAATGGAAAAAGAGGGAAAGCAAAAGTGAGCATTGTCCACAAAAATAACTTTTCATTAAAGTAAATTAATTGATTGTGTAAAGGGTCATGAAAATTAAGTTTTGAATGATTTAGAATGTCAAAGGAAAGGGAAGGACTTTGTGCTGTGCTGCTTATTTCCAGCTGCGTTTTTTGAAAAAATACCCCTTCCTGTTCTCAGTGCTGTGAAAACATAAGGATTTTATAGCTAATGGAAAATAAAACAATTTAAAGGGAATAGCAAACTGGAAAAATGTCAGTCCCTCCAGACCAGTAAACATTCCAATATCTCTTTAAGGAACTTGTTAATACATTTGTGCCAAGTAATACTTTAGCTTTACATATAAATAGTAGTAGAAAAGCAGCTATAATACTTTTAACTCTTCCATAATTTTGCACAATGCAGTCTTTTTTCTTGAAGAAACACTACTGCTTTGCAGAAGGCTGATCCTCCCACTTTGATGATATCTGATTCATTCATACAATATGCTTGAACACAAATATAACACGATGTTCTGTCCTGTTAATGTTCATGTACTTTAATTTTATAGCCTCTGCTTCTACTGCAATCCAGCTGAAGTTTTCAAAGGTCAGTGCCATCCACAACAAGCAAGCAATGTACAGGAGTTCTGTTCTTTGAATCAAGTGCAGCATCAACAGGGGATTGTAGGTGGCTCAAGGGCTCATTTTCATACTTGCCACAAGACAGAGGCAAGCAGTAGGTGTCAGAAGACACTCCTTGCAAGCTTTTGCAAGAAAGCCACAGATTAACTTACTTTTCAAATAGGCTAAGGTTTCAAGTTCTTTCAAAATAAAATGCACAGCCAAAAGTAACAGTGTCTAGGAAATGGAACCAGTCACTGGTGCTATACATTTGAAAGCAACAGAGCCGTATATTAAAATAATGATAAAGCTCTGGCTTATTGCAAGGTTTACTATATTATTTTATTTGTATGTATTTTTGGTTATATAATTTCTGTCTCATTTATCTACAGTCTTAGTTCTTCTGGGTTTTGTTTACTTGTTCTGTAGGGATATGTCATCCATTACTGACCCTATTGTGGTGGCTCAAACATATCTGTGTGTAAAACAGGTGGGATAACAGTAAGAGGACCTGAGCCATTTCAAAGTCAAGGCATGATTTCACTAGTTGTGTTCCCCTGTGTAAAGAATCCCATCTTATGCTGAATACAGACATATCCACTGGCCAGCTGGGTGCTAGGCTCATTTTTAGGAGCTCTCCCAAGCGGCTTCTATGTAACCCATGGCTGCAAGCTGCACACTCCATAGTTTCTGTTGGTGTTAAAAGGGACCCGTTTCTATCTTTTGAATCTAACTAAAACCAATGCAAATGTTTGGACAGGAGCCATTCCCTGCAGGAGTTAAGGTTGATATCCCAAATTGTAGTGTCAGCTTACTTCTGACCAAGAAGCACCCACCCAAGCAGACTTTCCAAGTTACATCAATGAGCATGGATACCTGACTTAAAATTTTTGAAATTTTGTGTGTAGTCCTTCAGGTTTGAGGCTAGGGCCTGTCCAGGGCCCAGCAAAAACATGCTGCCACTGTGGCCCAAGCTAAGCAGTCTGCCCAGAAGCAGGACCAGGGCCTGTGAGGATTATCACATCTTCAGATACTTCCCTCTGGGCAGCTGCTTAGGTTGTCCTTAGGAGAGGTCAGTCCTGCCTGAAAGGGCTCTTCACCCATTAGAGGGTTGTAGAGGAAAACAGCCCTAACCATTAAGTCTGCAATGCAAACCCTACTCTATCTTTGTTGGAGGACCCTTCTTTACTTTCCTTTCTTTTCCAGCTATTTTTGTGATTTCATATCTGTTATCTCTGAGCACCAAACCCTTTGCCTTTCGTGGGGAAATAGGAGCTCAGAATGGGAAAGATCAGAGCAGAGAAGACGTGTGCACACGTCTTTCAGAGATTGTTTTCTTACAAAGATAGCCAGGCTAGAAAGAAACCTTAAAGAGGACAAGAAAACAGAGAAAACCAGACATTTTGGCTTTACAAGTAGAAAGCTATGTTTCAGCAAGAAATTATTGCAAATAAACTGCATTCTGTCAGGGATCAGCTGCACTGATTTGGACTGACTGCACAAGGACATGCCCTCCCTGCAGGGTGCATTCCCCTGGGGCTTCACACCTGGCTGGTTCTGATGGGGACATTGACAACAGATAGCTCTGGTACCAGGGTGATCCAAGGGAAGCTAAAGAGGCTGGGGCCAGAAGCAGGGCGGGAGAGGAGCTGTGTCATGTATGGAGCAGGGAATCCATTCACAGGACCAGCTGCCTACAGGGATGGGGATGGAGCTGGAGGCTGTCCCTGCTGCAACACCCCTGGGCCATGGACTGGTGCCTTCAAGGGGCTCACATGGGATTCTGGACTGTGGGCAGCGTGGAAGGAACCCCAAAAATTTTAGGCAGGCGTATGCCAGGGCTATGAGTATTCTCAGGGCCATCATATCTCTTCTAAGCAAACTTTGTTTTAATTTCAATTGCTTGTATTTGCACATTAAATGAGCAGCGAGTTTTAGACAGAAAAAGACCAGTGTGAATGTATTTGCATTTGTAAATGAGAAGAGGGGTAAAAAGGTGTCAAGCTTCCAAGAGATGCTTGGGATGGGAGTAATAAAGGAAAAGAGTCTGTAGCAAAAAGTGGCAATCATGGCTCAGGGACTCTTGCACAGTCTGTGACTCTGGCTGTAGGAAAGCAATGAGCATGTGAGGAAGAATGGGGCTGCTATATGTGGCACAGCAAGAGGCAGGAAGGCAGATGACACTGTGGGATACAAAATAAACAGCAAAACAGAAGTGCTGAGAAAAGCAGCTACTGCCAGAACAAGGAAACCTAAGTTTCCAGAAGAGGCCTTGGCAGCAGTTGTCCTGTGGCTAAGCACAAGCTGGACAGAGAATCCTTCCACCTCCTTCATCCCACTTGCCTCCAGCTCTGTCTATTCCATCCCTGCTCCTTTCCTCCTTTGCTGTGAGGCTGTTGCCATCACAGTTATTAGCTTTACTTTCTCTTCTCTTTCAAGTTCTGCTTCTGGCATTCTGTATCCTGCATAATTCAATGAAAATGTTTGCAATAAAATCAGCAAAAAGACTGAGTTTCTACTAGTGTTTCATAGTGATGGCTACAGCAAACGCTCTGGAAACACTGTGGAAAGAAATATAAATGCACTAGCAAAAGGCAGTAATTTTACCTGAGTGCTATAACCAGCACAGCTTAGCATTACTGAAAAGCTGAACAATAGACTAGGCTACTGCAGGAAGCTGTGACTACTTATGAGGCTGAAAAATGTCTGAATTGTTACACAAAAGTGTTGAGTAGAAGCATTGTCTAATATTGTGATGAGCACTAGAAGGCAATAGTATTTAATAACTAGCAAATTGTCTGAAAGTATTTATAAAAGCAAAATGAATTGCGAAACCAGAAATGCTTGCCGTTTCAAAGATTATATCTAGAAATACTTTTTCATATGTTGTTGAGTGAAGCAGGAAAATAATACACCTACATTTTTCAGAAGTTCTCATGAATAGTCTTAAATATCTTAAATATGTTTGTCTGCTATTAGAAAGGTAGTTGTTTGTTTTTTAATAGCATTTACCACCAACCTGTCTGAACGGAGATGAGACTTCCTCTGGCAAAAGAAGAGCTCTGCTCTGAGAATAGCCTGCTCCCAAAGTGAAATAAACTCTACTGGCAATAACGATGTTTTTGTTCCTGAAAGTGTTTATGCTAAAGATTTTGCTGGCATTGCTATGTCACAGGAGGATGTTAAGTAAAGGTGTTAAGTGAATGTGAATTAGTTTAAGTGCACAAAAGCCTTGTTTAGATGCTCCTTTTGAGACTTAAAGTAGTGAAGAATTAAGACAGCTTTGTTTGTGAATGAGGACTGTGCCTTGGGGATTAATACATTTTTACTGCTGCATTTTTATTTTGCATGTTTAGTTAATTCAGCTTAACTTTCCTAACCATACTGGTGCATGCAGACCTCAAGGGACAGAGAAACAAGGCACTGTAGAAACCTATTCAGCTACATTGTCTAAGTGATGACAAAATGAAAGATGGGTTAATTGATTGCAGATTTTTATTTTTGGTAAATTGGAAGAAGCCTTGGTTTTGTGTACATAAGCATGTTGAGGAAAGTTAAATCAATTTAAATGAAAGAATGAATTCAGAACATATTAAATCACTTTGCCTGAAAAGTCCCCACTATGACCCTTTCATTGTTAATAGTAGGGCATAGGATGATCTGCCCTTGTAGCTACATGTATCTTGACTTTCTTGGTTGTACCTTTCTACATAAGTTCTAAATATGTGACACAAATATGTCATGCCAGCATCAACAGTAATTTTACTTCTGGTCCCTTGATAAGAGTAGCAAACACCGAAGTCCCTAAATGCCCAAACGTGGTTTTTTTTCTGTTTAATTTTTAAAATTTTGTTCTCCTGAGAGGTTTGGATTATATTCATGGTCAGAATTTTTTTTTCCTTTTTAAACATTATTTCTTGTTCAAGAAACCCTGATACTTTTCCACCTTGCCATTCTGCCCTGGCTATGCTGACAGAATGGGCTAAGGGCCATCAAAATTGCCTCCGATGATTGTGGTTAATGGGCAGAACACGTGCACTGTTTTGTGGCTTAAGGTTTTTTGTATGCCTATTTGTTTGGTATCATCACACTTACTTACCCTAGGCATCCAACCTGGGTGTCTAAACTTCTCTTGGCTCCATTCCTAGACAGAAAAGAGAAAAATAAGCTTTCTCACAGAGCAGTTCAGAGAATCTCTCTGCACTACACAATACCCAGGGTGATTACCTGTGTGAATAGCCTCCTCCCATTATAAAGATTAGCATTCTTCCAAAGAGTAAAGCAGAAAATCATCTTTAAAGCTCATAATCATTTTAACCACTACGTCTGCTAATGACCAATGCCTCATTCTTCACTGACAACAAACAGTGTGGTCTCCAGTTGAGGTTATCATATCATATTTGTTTAGGTAATGTGTGACCTTTGTCCATGTGTCTGGCATCAGCTCTCATCTTACAGGGAGATTTATGCAAATAACTTAAAATAACGATCTTTTAATTATACAACAGCTATCAGTTGTTCACTTAAATTCTTGGTCTTCAAGCTGGAGAAACGTCTGAGACTCCAGCTAATGGGCTGCAGCTGAGCACAAACTGCAGTTTCCTCAGGCTTTCTACAGGAAGCAAGCGACACAGCGTGAGATGAGTGGCTTGATTAGCTGTTTGATGTATTATGTATAAGTGTGCCTCTGAGGATGTGGTCTTGTGGAGCATGGGGACTGCTTTTTGAAAAGAAGCACAATGTATTTGTATTGAACCTGCTTTAGCAGCTTCAAAACCTCCCTGCTAAAGATAGAGCCTGCTGCAAAAGCGTTAGTTCTTTTACACAATCTACAATTCATTGATAAGAGATTTTCACCCATTATATGCTGAAGGCACTGCTTATATGGTAGAGCACTTGAAGAATTTGCAAGGGTTTTACATTTTTTTCAGTAAAGAAATTCAAAAATGCCCATGGTTTACACTGATTTCAAATATCAGAAGGCTATTTCATACCTCAGTGGTTTCCAAGGCAAGTTTCGGTGCTCATGTGTGGCAGATCTCCAGGTACTGCCTGACAGCACCTGGGCAGATTTTGCATTCTGATGTGCCTCCTTTAAAATGGACAGTTTGAATTAAGAATACACATTGGCAGATGAAACATGGTTGGTTTCTCTTCAGGTCTATCAACTTAGATTGAAGAACTACCAGTGCTGCAAAAGTTATTAAAACACTATTATCCAGAAAGAAATTAGCTACAAGATGGGGAATTGACCTGTTTTCTACCTGTTCATATTGCAATTCTTCATATTCATTTAAGATCTGTAAAAATCATCCTGTGGTCCATTTTTGAAACCTGTTAATAGAGGGAACACTAGGTTTACCTGCTTTTTTAAGTGGCGAAGAGATGTGAAAAGTGTCAATAATACATTTTTAGATCATCTAATGGGAAGAAAGCCTTAGAGCAGTGCCTGAGATTACTCTTTAAGAGCTTGCTGAAGACTCCCCTAAAGGATGCTGATCCTTTCCCCAGATACTGCCTGTGGTTCTGCTTGTTGTTTCCACTGCATGCGACAGATGGTGCTTAATGATGTATATGTTCCTTATATGCAGCATACTCAGAAATTAACCTTGTCTAAATTGCTTATGACAGAAAATGTTAAATTATCACTCAGTTATGCCAGAAAATGTTAAAGTATTACTCAGTTATGCATACTTGCTTTCCAGTGCTGCTTTCATTCCTTCTCCTTTAGTTATATTTTGGGCCTCTAAAAATACTGTTTGCGCTTTTGGTGGCTGGTAGCTTAGATTTTCCCATTTCCTTTTTGAGAGTTAGAGGATAATTATAACACATGTTCTTCTGTAGTTAGGAGTGAACAGAAAGTCTGTTAAAACTCTATACAAGATTTACTACGATGCTATTTTTAGATATCTATTCTTAAAAGTTCTTGACTTACGCTATTTAAAGAATTGTAACACTTCTCAGCATTCTACTTCAACTTTTACCATGATTATAAAGCTGATGGAAGACTGGCCCTTGTTCTTCTTTTTCATACCATTATTCCACCATAGCATTACCATCCACAGATTCTCATCACCATTTTGGACACTGATAGGAGCTTTTTGCTCAGTAACAAAAATAAGGTAACTAATGAATAACTGAAAGCCAAATTATGAATACTAAGCAGAAAGCCAGTGTAGTTACTTTGATGTTACACTGAGATCAGAATTTAGGTTCTTTTTGTCTTTCAATCAGAAAATTGACATCATAGCAAGTATGGAGATAAATTAAGTCAGTTTTTCATAGCACTGACGTTAATATTACAAGTTGAAATAAATAATCCACCCCTTCAAAATTAAAAGTGTGGTGCTGTGTTTTTAGAAGCACATGTCCAGCTCTTACTCTGGTTTTTCTATCTTTAGCCTTGGGTCTTAGAGTTGTGCTAGAAACATAGATTATCTATAGCTCAAGAAGACAGAAGCAAACTCACTTTTTTCTCAATTTTAGTGCAAGTTAAAGGCTGGGCATGCAGCAAAGTTTACCTAAAGTTGTTAGAGAAAACAAACAGAAAGGTTACTGAAACCTTCTGCATAAAATGTAGTGGGAACTTGCTGTAACTAGAAGAAAGAGTATGTAAAATGTTTACAGGTGATGAGTACATGTAAAGGGTACAGAAAATTATTATTGTAGGGAAGCTAATAGGGGCATTTAGGGCACAGAAGAGATAAGACTGAAGAAAGAGATGATCCAGAGCAAGATTGACCAAAGCAGTATGAAAATACAATTTAAAGTGGTACTGCTACAAGAATAAGACTAGAGTACCAAAATTGAATCAGAGCAGAGAAGAAGAGTTCACGAAACTCTTTTCTTGGCCAGAACCATGGAAAATGGAAGCACGAAGAATTTATTTTGCTTAAGTGCAGTTTGTGATCTTACGCCAGGATTGCATTGCTGTCTATGACAGAGCTGAGAAAAGTTGACGGTTGTGGTTTATGTGGTGAGATCGACGAGGCAGCACATTTTTCAAGCTGAAAAATGGCACAAACCCTGGACTGGTATCACAGGAAACACAGTGAGAGTAAAACAGCACTGGTAAATGCATTAACCACTATCAGTACTGCACCCATTTCCCCTTTCGCAGACAGAAAATCAGAATGACAAACTTCAAGAAAAGCAGTGTCAGTGGAAACAAAGCTCAGTTATGTTATAATTGAGCAATAGTAGTGGTAATAAATAGTATTGATAATAATAATAAATATCACTAGTAGTAATCATAAAGGCAATATCTTCTTGATGCATGCGTGCACATTCATTGTGTTTTCCTTTGATAAATTGATGACAAAAAAGACAAACATATTTACTGAGCTACCATCTTCCTACTTTATCATTAAATATATACTCTTAAAAAGAAGCCCACGAAAACCAGCAGACCTTTTGGGAGGAAACACTGCACAGACCTTGTTAGGAGTTTTATGAGGGAAGGCTAATTCAATGCAAAATCAAAGGATGGGTATTTGAAGTCAGTTGTTGGCATAGTCTCTGTATATACCAGGCACGGTATTTAACCTTTTTATTTCATTTTTGTTTCCTCTCTTTTAAAAATTTGTGTCTAATATCATCCAGTAATTAATACTCAATAAGATCATGTATATTTGGAAACTGAAAACTCTCATAAATGGTTTGTATTTGTTGAGTAGTGATTGAAGCCAATAAAAACCCAACAGAAATACTATATTTCCAGCACAGCCATTCCCTGTTGTATCTATTTCTGTTACTGCAGATTTTGGCATGGGGGTTTCCTTGTAGCTGCAATGCATGAGGGAACCATAACCTGTTGTATGCTTGAGTCTTTGGTCAAACCAAATATAATGGAAAGAAAGACTGCCATTTTTTACAAGAAATATTGACCTCCATATATTTTCTTTAAAGATTTTTTAACTGTTCAAGCATGGAGATTGGATTGCATCTCTGGCATTTTTGTTGATGGCTCCTATGTTTAAAATTATTGTTTAAGCATGCATTAGCTTAAGAGTCTTCCTTTGATTTTGGCAGTATACAGCCTGTATTTCCCATTTTTGACCACAGTAAGCTATTAAGTTATAGATAAAATACAGGAAAAAAGTACACTACACTAAGCTGAAGTTTACATAGCATTTTGAATAATTTTAGTAAGATTGCATTAGTAGAAGGTTAATGCAACTACCAGCACTGTATTACAGATTTCTAGGAGGTCAGGGAAAACAATACCTTAAAAATGGTTGCTTGGGGCTTTAGAGTTCATATGAACTACTTAGTCCTGCTAATGTTGGTTCAAAGAATAATATCTCAAAAGACTCCTCTTTTCCTAAGAACTTCTCTCTACAGAAGCATATTTCTTTTCTCCTTAACCTTCTCCATGTGCTGGAAGCTCTCAAAGGACCTCTCACTTATTACAACACCCATTTACTAGGCTTCAATAGCCCTGTGGGACAAACTTTTGTTTTCATTTGTCTTCTAGATGGATTCATGCTAGCAGCTGTTCCTGCTTTCAGGCTTAAAATGGTGCTGAAAGTAGATTCAGCAGCCACAGCCCAGTCTGTGCAAATCTCTGGGCAATGCATCCAGCCTTCTGCCCCTCACCTGGATGGGTGGGAGCACACTGCCCCTCCCTCCATCATGCCTTGACAGGTATGGATAGTCCAGTGTCAGGCTTAGCCAGGTTTTTCTCTAAGATATTTTTATTTTGAATTCAGTCTTCCATGTATCATTAACTCCAGCACCTAAGGCCAGCACCGGCAGGGTACCTGAAGTGTCACAAGCACCAGATTGACTGGGGCTCACCCCATGCCATCCCCCTGCTGGCTGTGGCACCATGGCCAGGACTGAGTGCTGCCAGAGAGCCCAACCCTGAGAGGTCCAGAGGCCCCAGATCCAGGTCCTCCACTTCAGCCTCAGCTGAGCCCCTGGGGTCCTTCACTCCTTTCATTCTCATCCTTCAGTGACCTCCCTCCAACCCCTTGGTGCAGAGCAGAACCGATGCCATCTATCCATGGGCTGAGTTTCTCTTGAAGGATCAAGGAGAATCTGTAAGGCCACGTGGGAAATAGCAATGCCAGAATCATGAGAGAAGCTTAATGCAGAGTTAAAAGGGTTTTAGACCTTCTGATAACATTGTACCTGCCTGCTGCTATGAATCTGTGCATCAGAGGGTGGAATCCTAAAGCTCCTATAAATGCCTGCAACCAATGAAGCCCTTTACAAACTTCCACAGCATAAACAGGGCTGGAGAGTAGTGGAGCCAGTTTCTGAGATAGAAGAGAGCTCTTATGGGATTAAAACTTCTGCAAAGTGTTTTCAGCATACTCAGCTCCTGGACTGCCATTGTCACATAGCATTCACTGATACCACAGCACACCTGCAACAAGTTTCAGCCCATCTCTGCATTACAGATATAGTGCACCCATCATGCATGGTAGGGTAAGATAGATGCCAAAGCACACCCATGAAACAGGTCATTTATCAATCTATTCCATGGCCAGAGACACCAGACAGTGAGAGGAGGGGAACTGAATCTCCCTCTTTGACACACGTGTGATGTTTGTGATGGTGAAAGACCTGCTTCATTCTCCTGCATCAGCCTTTGAATGGGTGTGAGTATCAGAGACACTCTGGCTACTTGTTGGGTTTGACATTTGTTTCCTTTGCTGTTGGTTGTGTTCTGCCATCATGGCTCCATGCCTATTCCAAATACAGTGAAAAAATGAGGAAGCATGAACATACACACTGGTGAAGCTTTATAGAATGTTTTTAAGCTGTAAATTTTTGGAGCGTGTTAACTGGGGAATTATTACCAAGTGTTTAGTTCAAGATCTTGATATGAATGATCCAACTACTGTGTTTCTAATAGTGATGGTAATGATGGTGTCACTGAGAGAGTGCAAAAAGCAAGTGACTGTGGGTCTTGGCAGGAGATCAGAAAGGTGACCTTGGTAGCAAAAACATTGCTGAGTCCATGCCAGAGCAAAGGCACAGAACTGAACTGTTCCATGCACCAATAACTGCCCTGATGCATCAGGCACATGTAGAGAGGAATGCCTCTGGACAATATGCACTGGCCAAATCCTGGAAATATTATGAGACCTCCTGCAGAAATCTTAATGCTATCAAGTAAGAGATAAAGTGCTGATCATTGATTTAATTTTAGTTTTCATTTAGGAGGGCCCTTAAGCCCATCCTTGCATCCTCCTGTCACATAATGTGGAGCTAAAATACTATGGTAGAGTTTATGCCTTGTGGAAAACTTCCTCAGAACATTCCTCTTGGAATCAGCATGCACTCTACAGTCCAGCTTGTCTGTTTTCATCCCCTGACATCTTTGTGTCTTTGGGTTTGCTTTTTCCATTCTGTCAGCAAGTTCTGAAGGAAGCAAAGCTTCATCCTCAGCACATGTAGTCATAATTTACCATTCTCAGAATCTTAGATTCTGCCAGTTAAGGGATTTAAGCAAAAGGCACTTAATTTAAAAGGTGAAAGTAATAAACAGCTGAACCAATTTTTGTAGACATGGACCCCATATCAGCAGTTTTGAAGAATGAGGTGAAAAAAGGGGAGATAGATAGGCAACCAAATCTAAAACACCTGACTTGTGCCTGTCTACATTTGCACCAGGTCTTTAATCTCCAAAAAGCAATTTTTTGTTACCTTAGAATTCTTTTTAGCTTTTACAGAAGAAGACTAAATCCTTGTTTATTTTTGAATAATATTTAAGCATAAGGTTCTCCTTTGCTGGAAAATAACTCTGGCTTGTAGATATTGGCTTATATTGAGAAAATTGTCAACTTACAAAGGTCCAAACCATGATAAGGAATGACAGTGGTTGACTAATTTAAAATTGTCATGTTAAAATCAGCTTAGTCATCACCTAATACAGATAACACATTTACACTATGCAATACTGTGATGAGTTTGTTGGAACACTTTCTAAGTGGATCTCAGCTCTGCTACTGATCTTACCTGTGCAGGTAAGATCAATACATACAGAGTCAGGAAGATGGATGTGAGAACTCTTGACAGATAAATTTTCTTCCTTACTTAAACTGGTTTTCAGGATCCTCTTTATGATTTTTGAGAAAATATTTCAGCTAATAAATAAATGCTTTTCTTTCAAGGTGTTTAAAAGTTGCTCCACACCGACTAAAGGAATATAATCCAAACAAGAAATCTAAAAAATTCCTGAGCCCTGGGACTCATTCCACATTAGTGAGAGCTTTATAGCTGCTTCAAAATGCTGTGAACTTCTACTAGTTTTACTGGGGAAATGCTAAATATCTGAAAAAGCAAGCCTTCTTGTAATGTGTCAGAAATCTCTGGCTGGAATCCTGCTGAGATCGTCATGTACTTTTGCTGTGACAAATGAGTTTATGAACATTTCTAAGAAATCTGTTCTTATTCACCTCTTGCATTTACAAAATAATTTGGATTATATTTGTCCTTAGAGATGCTTGAGTTTTTCTCTTTCTAATTTTCTTGCCTTCTTCTAAACCTTTTTTTATACAGTGTAGGATTTCAAGAACACAAACTATCTAATTTTACATGTTTTTGAATGCTGGTTTGTTTGGGGGTTGTTTTTTGGCTTTTTTTTTTTAAGAACTGCAGTTGAGCTCAGCATTTGAATTTTGTTTGGAAAGGACCATGCAAAGGAGAGCAGCAAAGGAAAAAAAGAAAAAGCACATAATTTTATTGAAGAAACTAATGAAGGAACACAGCACAGAACTGAATGGACATCAAGCTCATGTCCTATCCTTCCCCAACTTCAGAAGCAGGCTCTTTCCTCTGGCTTTTCACTGTGAGATTATCAAGACAAATCTAGTCATGCTCACGAATTTACAGCACATGAGGCAAGAGTACTGCAATACAGAGACCTGCATTTCTTCCTCTCTGACTCTACCCTGCCCTTCCTCTTCCAACCTAGTGTTTGCCCTCCTGACCTCAAAAATAGTGCTGCACTCACAATTTTTTCAAAATCTGTTTATTTTTTGGCCTTCATGTTTCAGAGGAAGTACTTATTAAATTGTCTATGAAATGGAGTGGTTGAGAACATTTGATCTCATAATATTTACATGAAGTAGCATTGCAATAATAACACTAGCTGGTGTTAAGAGAAATGGAACCTTTTTAGTCAGGTACAGAAGGAAAAGTTTTATGACAGATGAAGGAAAAATTCTGTAATAGCAATCAAGCAGTCTGGAAACTTCTGTTGCTAACCAAGTGTGATATATTGAGGACAGTAGTTTTTTAAGTTCTGCATCTTAACAAGGGTTCGTTATCTATATTTACATATTTGTGAAAATAAACAAAGGATTAAAATATATGAAGAAGAAACAAAACAGTAATGTTTCAGAGATGTTTTGTTGTCAATGATATAATGCAGTTAACCACTGTAATGAAAACCCCTAGGCAACATAAAAGCCAGTGGTGCCAAACTGCTGTTAAAATTAGACCTGGTAGATCTTGTTTCACACACAACTGACTTGACCTTATGTGTGCTTTTGTGTAACAATGTATATTAACATTTTGGAATTGCTTTGGGGATAATTAACATTAGAGGAGATCTCAAAACCTCAGGTTTAGTGAAAAAACAAATCAGAAAATTGCTTTGTTTTATTTCTAAAATTATCAGCTGCATCAGTATGCCAGTGCTGCAATGGAACAAATTATTATTAACTTCTTCTTAAAAAGTTAGTTTTTAAATGGTATTATATTTCTTTGTCAAAATCCAGGATTTATATTGACAGGAATGGTGACGTTTATATCACAGGAAAACATTTTTTGTAACTGTTGCATTATCATTTTTAGCTGGGCTATGGAGTGAGCAATTCCACATTCTTTCATGCGTGTGCATTGAGTAATCTTGGCTTGGTTTATTTCAGACATGGGCATGTTCATCTTTCCATGACTGTATTTTTCCAAAGGCAGAAACAAAGTATGCATTTTTGTGATATGGAGATGATGAGAGGGTGAGCAGTGCCTTCCAGAAGGTGTTTGCTCCTCCCTGGAGCTGTGCTGCACCTGCCCTGTAGCGCCGCCACGCTGAACCTCATGCAGCACAAAAAACTTCTCTGGATATTTATGTCACCATCAGTGCACAATCATCCAACAGCACAAATTCACACTAAACCAGCGGGACAGCAAAGAATGTTTCACATTGTACAGAGTTTCACAGAGGGTTTCATCCAGGAAGATGTGAAGAGCTCGTTTCAAGCAGATTCTGAGCGTAGCTCGGTCAGTTCCTAATCAAATTACTTGAAAGATGAAATCATTCTTTTTCATCTGTTTTAGGTTATAAACCAAACTATACTGCTTGCAATGCCATAATAGCGCAAATAAAAGCTGGGAAAGGTAACTCTATTGGGTTAATGTTGCTGCAAGCAATGTAAAGTCGGTCCTCACAGTTTCTCAACAAGCCTCCAACATTTGCTGCTGTAGCCACTGTAGTGAAACAGCTTTGCCATGCACTAATTTTTGCATTACACTTGAAGTCTTAGCCTTTGGACGAACATTCTCCTTTCCTGAAATCTGTGCAAAATCTAATATATAAGGATTTTATATATATATTTGTATGTCTTGTTTCCCTGGCATTGGCAGGTTTTATCTGCAAGGAGGAGGAGAGAAATATTTCTGCAATAATTCTAATAATATTTTTTAGAATTATTTATTTTATTTAAAAAGTTGCAAGGCAATCACAGTGCCTTTGATTAGTTTACTGTGGGAAGGAAACAGAGTCCTCTGGGGTTTTTTCCTTTATCCTCTGAGCCTAAATCTGTTTTTTCAGCCTCAGTAGATCTAATTCTATTGCTATATTCACAAAAGTGATACTGATATTGGGCCTAGGGGTAAGTTTATCACAAGGAATTAGGTTTTGTGGTGTTTTTCTCAGTTGTCTGAACATTCTGATTAAACTTTTAACGGTGCACTTCCCTGTATCACCTTAGTGAGAAAAAAATTAGCACAGTACAAGTTGCTTTCACAGTAAAAATATCTATGATCCATCAGAAGCAACTTAGGGAATGCATTTTTTCCTTTCAATGTCATACGTACTTTAGACAGTAAAAATGTCAGAGAGACCTTTCAAATGGTGACATTGTCAGAAGGGTGGGATTCAGCTCAAGTCTAAGATATTTTATTAGCATGCGTGTAATTGCCTGAAGGCACACTAAGCACTGTGTTCTGTTGCCTAAAATGAGAGCATCTCCTGACATTTGGAATGTCCTAAAGATTCTTAAATATCTGTGTGGCCTTGATAGCTCTGACTCATGATCCCTATGAGTCTTTCAGTCCTCCAGTGCAGTAGCTGGAGGCTGAAAATACATAAGGTATGACACTAGCAACAGAATTGCATCTCCGTGGGTAAGCTCACCATGCAGACTTGATCATACATATTCAGTTAGCCAGAAGATCAATTTGGTTCCCCTGAAAGTCCCCTTCAAGGGTGGAAGCTATCTAAAATAAGCAATCTAGCACCATCTGAGAAACCCTGGGATACCCTGTCCTTAAGCTTGGCACTAGCATGTGAGTTGTCCACCCCAATAATGAGCTCTGATCTTGTCTATGTCTAACAATTTGGAATACATTTATAGTATCTGAGGCACCACTGATTTATTTAACATGCATTTATTGCCATTTAAGCATGATATCTGGAGCATGCCCCTATCTTCTGATCTCAGCTGTGTAATTCAAGATCTTGATGGTATATTTATAAATTATCTGTCTGACATGTGTCTTGCTGACATTACACAGAAGATCCCTAAATTGAAATCTAAATAGATAAGAAAAATTTTGCCCCAAGGTATATCTTTCATTGAGTTGTGTTTGATCCACCTGCCAAAAAATCCTTTGATTTAAGAAAATGGCCAGGAGGAATATTTTAAGTCTATATCTAATTTGAGACATCATGCTTAGTAATAATAGCAATAGTCAGACATATATTTGCAGTAAAGATGCCTGCTTATGAATGATTCAAAGTGAATACAGAGACCCTTTAATGCTTTTACATTGGCACAATATTTAAGATAGCAGGTGGAAGAAACTAAGCAGATTTATCAAAGATAAACGTGTCAGCAGATATTAAATACAAAGATATTGTGCCTGGCACTGGAAGGCTCTGTCCTGCACTAGAGTCTGAGGGAGTATTCCAAATGTTCCCTGATTCTCGTACCCTCATCTGTATTGCTGTGGCTGAAAGCTTTGAGACAGAAAGGGAAGGTGGACTTTGGCTAGGACATGCCACAGCTCTTTTGCAAAACAGTTAATTTCCTAATTCCTAACCTAAAATCTAAACATACTTCGTCCTAAAAATACCTGCTCAGGGTACCATAACCAGCTAACCAAGCTGCAGATATCTTTGTTGGAGCTGCCTAAAGGTAGCACCCCATATTTCAAACATGTAAGAGTAAAACACAGTTAATATATGACTTAAAAATAATTGAATTGTGCTACAGTTTAATTGTTGGCAATAAAGAGCAAAATGAAGAGTGAAAGTTACCTGAATAATTGGTGATTCCTATGTTTTTGTACACATAGAACATAATACCTATAGATTAGAGTATTTTCTTTCTGTAGCAAAAATATATTCCTTGGCAAGAGTATTACACTTTCTGGTAAGGAGAATATCTATAAATCGTCAAATTATTATTTTCATCAGTAATGTAATAATGATATATGCGATACCAGAAATTTCTGATATGTGAAATTGCTAAGTTAGCCAGTCAAGAGGATTCCCTCAGTCTTCTGTGAAGGAAATAACTCTGAAACTCACCAAGGAGTCTCCTCCTGTAGAATACATCTTTCCTTTTTTTTCCTGGAAAAATTTTATAATTGGCTGTGCTGAATAAATATGTAAAGAATTTGCTCTAGATTTGGAATTATGGAGAATATATATTTGTAATTATGGAGAAATAGTTTTTAATTGTCATTTAGTTATTTGCATCTTAATATGGGAGAAGATCCTAATTTGTCTAGGGCTGGAATAGATTTCTTCCCTGGAGGACTAAGGCTTTTTGATTGAGTTGAGGGAGCAACAGTTTCTGCTAGAACAGGAGCAGGTAAATGAATAATGTTGAGTTGAACCCAGCCAGATCATGGATTATGTCAGTGACCTTGCATAGTCAAGAAGCTGCTCAGCCTGGGCCACTTCCAGCCTTGGAGACAAGCAAAGCAGCTGCTATCTTTTAAATAAGAGAGCAGGATAATTACTGACATTAAGCAGCCTGTGATTTAAAGGTTTGCAAATCAGATTTTATACATAGGCACCAGAATACCATCTACCTACCCAATTTTAGGTAGGGTCCTTTACAGGCAAGGGGAAGGAAATGAAGTGACTCTCTTTTGAATGCCAAACAAGGAATAAGTTTGTTGTCTTCAAAATTGCTACATATGTTATATGTACATTAAATGTTAGGCAGTAAATGGGGTTGGATGCTGATTACATCATACCATTCAATGATTTTTTAAAAATATGAAAATTGGGCATTAATCCACGCAGAAGATAAAATGAAGAACCCTTCTTGAAGAAAAGTTCATTGTTCCTGTAGACAATCCCAACATGCTTTTTTCTCCCACTTTAGTAGATAAGAGAGTCCCAAATATATGTCTGAAATCTTTATTTTGCTCCATAAAAGCTAGCTTAGAGGGAAAGAGGTGATTTGCATATACATTTGCAGGTTTTGTGTGGGACTGAGATTTTCCTGGGAAGTTGGGTGGGTAACTGAAAGATGCTGTGTCAGCAGCAAGCACTTGTTTGTGGATGCTGGAAGGAGAGCTTTCACTGGAAATGGTATTTGTTAGAGTGTCTATCTGCACTGGTGCTTAGATATTTGCTACACTGCCTGGAAAAGAGGGCAATTAGCTGAGAATAATTTTTCAAGTTTAGTGATTGCCAGATACTACACTTTTTCCTCATCTTTTTAAGGTTGGGGGGTTTGGTGTTTTTTTAGAGACAAGCATAAGTGATGTGTTATAGTAGTTGATCTCCCATCTCCTCACATTCATTGGGTTTTCTAGGTATGTTTTTCCAGACATTTTCTCACACATCACCCCCAGACCTTTGTTCTAAAGCTCATGCTGTCACCTGGATGGGTGGGAGAGAGGATTTTTGACTGGCAGCTCTTCTGTTGACCTGCCTCTGAGATAACAAGTGTGGACCACAAAGTGGGTTCTGATGAAACATCATCTTTTCAAAGAGGCTTAGCTCAAAGGATGGCTTGAATGCTTGGCTCCTCCTGTGCAGTAAAATTGTGTCTGACATCTGTTTAATACAACTACATGGAGCTTAGAAGTGAAGGGCAAGCCTGAGGATTCAAGCTGATGGAAACCTGCTGCCAGTGCAGTGCGTGTGCTCATGTAGTTTATTAATCTTGTCTGTTGTTATTACCTTTTTATCTGGATCCTGTTAACTTAAGATTTGTATGTAACTCATGGAAAAGATATGTTTTTGTTTTCTTTGTTCGCATGAGAAGTCTGTTGGCGTAAGTCTTCAAAGGCATTAAGTCAGTAGCATCATGGAAATTTGGCTATGTTTTGAGCACTTGAGCAGCTATAAAAATTAGACTAGGTTATTTTAACAGGCTATTGTTCCATAATCTATCTCATCTTTCTTTCTATGTTTTTTTCCTTTTTCTTTTTATAACTTTCAAGTCATTTAAAGCTACTTAGCTTTTATTCCAAAGTTCAGTAAACGCTGTTGCTTAGTCTGTAAGATTTTGTAATTTCAACATTATATATCCACTAGATAAGTCAACAGAACATAGAAACACAATCCAAACAGTGGAGACCTTTGTATATGAAAGAACACCACTCTTTAACAGAAAAACTTTCAAAAGATTTTTTTGTTAGAGCAGAATGAAAGACTTAAATATGCTTATGCAACAGAGAACAAAAACAGTAGAAAAAGTTTTATTTGACCCTTGATTTCTTTTGTTGCTTTGATTCAGTTACCCTTGATTGTTTATTTCCTGTTGCATGATCTTTTGCTGTGGACCCTTGGCAAGTGTTCTACTGTCACTTATTCTTTACATTTCCTTCTGACAGGAGTAGGCAGTTACAGCAAAGCTATGACCAGCACTCATTCACACTCCCAGAATGTTCCTCACTGCAGAATCTCACTACATTCATGCTCAGTATCTTTACAATATTTCCCTGCAAGATTTCCATTCTCACCTTGCTATCATTTGGGGGACAAAGTCTTGCCTTTATCTCTTTTTTATCAAAAATATTCTTTGCCTGTGCAGTGTGGAAAATCATTTTATTACCATTTGCAATACTTGAAGACAATTTCTATTGTTTTGGGGTTTACGCCATGCTATGTAAGAAACACCTTAGTACTCATTTACTGAATTCCATTTTATATGTTCTTAACTAAGCCTCTGTTATATTTTGTGTCAATAATCCATATTTTGTGTCATTATTCCCAGTATTATACAACATAAAACACTACCTTTAGTTTCTTTTAGTTTTGTCTTCAAGGCTATCTTAACAAGAGCATGGCCTAAAGATTTCTTGATTTGTCAAAGTTTTCAAAGTGCAAAGTGAAAGTTAGGTTGGGCCCATGGAGGGGCTCTGTGTATATAATGCTGTTCCCTGCACTCCATGTCCAGCTCAGTAGCACCAAGTGTCTCTTCACTGGGAACTCCTCTCAAGTGTGAGTGGGAAATGAAGCCAATGGTCTCTCACCCACACTACTTGGAGAGAAGCCTGCAAGATAGAAAATGAACTGGAGAAAACGGATTTGATGTCCTGAAATAATTTGGAGTTGTAATTGGCTCTTAATCTTACATCTAAGCCTGTGAGACTCCATCCAAGACTGTGCTTCCTATAGGCTGCACGCTGTCCAGACACGCTTAAGGAACTACAACTTGCCACCTAAATATTAGGGTCTAAAGTCTCTTTTCTCTGATTTAATACTGGAAAATGCATTTTTTTAGCAATGGGAAGATATTTTAAGCTTAGCAGTTCATTTCAATCACTCTTCTTAGGGATGATTCTTCTTACCAGTCAGTTGGTTTTAACCATTACCAGCAATGTATCACCACTTTTGTTTCACAATACTGTGTGATACAAGTGAATATTCTTATTAAACTGTAGTCAGACCATATTGTAATTCATGGAACCACATTTGAAATCCTCTAAATGTCTTTCAGGGCAAAAAGAATAAAACTATTCTTGGGCCCATTTCTTGGGCTAAATTTTGAAGGAAGACTGTAGAAGGTGCAAAATTTGAGGATCTTCTAAAACATCTCACTGAATACAAATATCCACATTTGCAGCTAAACACCCTTAGAAAGTGTTCCTTCAGGTCTAAGCATTTTTGCAGCCATCGCAACAGAAAGCTGAATCTTGGTTTCAGACTTGATTTTGCACTGTTTCCATGCACACATTTCTTTGACTTCAAGGTTTGTCTTTCATTGTTGACCCTTGTGTGCAATAATACTTACTTTTTCAAATTTTAGAGGTTTCTAAAAAGAGCTGGGAGCTTTACTAAGAAATTAGTTTCCCTTCATAAACAAATCTGATTAGTGCTGTTCTGTATTTATTACTGCTTGTGATGTTATTCCCAGCACTGTAGCAGGGAGGGAGATGTGTGGCGAGTGCTGGCTGAAAGAGTGTCCTCAGCATCTTTCCTGAGACATTTACTCATTGAATATCAAGGTGTGTGATGTATAATTTATTTCTGTTGGATTCACTTCTATTAACAGATTTCCAAGGACCAACAGTAGTGAGAAATATATTTTCATGAGTCTACTGGTGTCATGTAACCTAATTGACACTTTAAGTATAAGCCCTGGAATTTGCTGATTATGATGCACAGCTTTCCTTGAATTTCCCATTTCATTGGAATTTTCAAGTTTTTTCATAGCATTCATTAAAGATATTCAGTTATTTTTTAGTAACTTTCTTTTCCTAAGGTCCACAAAAAAGTCTGTTTGTGTGATGACAAAGATAAAAATGATACTCTTCTGTAAGAGATCCTTAGAGAAATTTATTTTAAATATTGTCTGATACGTTGCACTCTTACACCTTCAAAATCTCAGGTGAAGTCAACAGGAGCTTTTGTGCACACTCATGAGCTAGTTTTTATGCATTCAACCTGGGAATGAGAGTAGTGTAATTGTGCCAGGCTGGAGCACAAGCATGAATTACACATCCTGTCTGCAAAGCTGGGTGAATAATGGGCCAGCTGGCCTGAGCTAACCTCTGTGCTGCTTTGGCTGCACTTTGTCAGAACTCAAGTTAGCTCATTTAAAGCTGACCCTGGCAGGCTGACACAGCCTGTGGTCTCACTGTGTCCTCACACCTTTAACTGCAGTGAAGACCCATCTTTGCTGTAGCTCACTGCAGCTGATACACGTTTGTTATGGAAAAAGCAGCTGATTCAGGAAATCTTAACCTCATTAATGTTGACAGCAAAACTCTTGCTCATTCTGTTAGGGATGGGATGTCACCCCACAAACATGAAAACTGCTGATTTCTGCATCTCTTAAAAAGTACCCTTTTTGTGTATCAAGGAAAACTTCTCTATATTGCAGTGGCAGTCAGGAAGGGATCTGCTTATGTTAAGCCTTTTCCTTGCTAAGCCAATGGGACTGGAAAATATACATTTCTATGGCCTTGTTGTTGCTAAGGAAAATATCTCAGAATAGTGGGTTTCTGTCTGAGAAACTAAAATCATATTAATTGGGGTATTTTCACAGTTAAATGTTCAAGAACTTGGTACGAGCTCTGCTATGTGTCTCTGTTACTCAGAACAGGCCAATTACTTTAGTCAAAAGTGAACACATCCAGTTGTTGATTAGTTACAGCACGAGGATTGATGGCTTGTTTATCCAAATGTTACAAATTCTCTGGTTTTCAGTTTTCCTTTTGCGGTAGCTGTTGCCTCTGCTATAGAAATGTGGTTACCAAAATGTGGTAACTATATAAATGAGGGAGAGAGCCTGTGGTGGTACGGATGCAAAATATGCAAACAACTTCGGCTAAACATAGCTTTACCATAGTTTTGTTATATAAATGTCAACTTAGAATTAAATGTTATGGAAACATTTCTTTTATCTTTATGGACTCTAGCAGCTGCACAGTTTTCTCAAGTACAGTTTACATTTATGATGTTGTTTAAATCTAACACATACATTCAACATGCACAGAAGAATTTTTTAAAAGCAAGCTGTTTGCATTTGTGCAGTAATTACCCAAGGTCCAGCTTTAGTCTTCCATATGCAAGACAAGTTTCTGCTGACTCTAGGGGGACCAGGAGTCACTGAAGCTGCGAGCAGCAGTTTGATTTTTCCAGAGATTAACGAACTGAAGACTTTTTATATTTGTTTGTTGAGGAACTATGCTATCCTGGGGTACATTAGGAAGAGCATTGCCAGCAGGTCGAGTGAGGCAAACCTGCCCATCTACTCAGCTCTAGTGAGCCAAATCTGGAGTTCTGTGTCCAATTTGGGGTTACTCAGGACACAGAAGATAGGGAGCTCCTGAAGCAGCTCAAGCAGAGGACTATGAAGGGACTGGAGCATCTCTCTTGTGAGGAAAGGCTGAGAGAGTTGAGCCTGCTCAGCCTTGAGAAGAGTTGCCTGAGAGGGCCCTCATCAATGTCTGTCAGTGTCTGAAGGGAGGGTGCCAAGAGGAGGTTTCCAGGCTCTTCTTGGTCATGCCAAGCAACAGGACAAGAGGCAATGGGTAACAACTTATACACAGGTAGTACCACCTGAATATGAAGAAGAATTTCTTTAATGAGTGGGTGACTGACACCAGAACAATTTCCCAGGAAAAATATGGAGTCTCCCTCACTGGAGATATTTAAGAACCTTCTGGACACAATCCTGTGCCAGGTGCTCTGGGATGACTCTGAGCAGGGAGGTGGGACCAGATGACCCCCTGTGGTCCCTTCCAACTTGACCCATTCTGTGATTCTGTGACCCACACTGTATCATTATTTTCATGGGCAGATTTCACAATATATTTGCCAATTTGAGACTTTTTTCCCCTTGGATGTTTTGTAATGCCATTCCAAATGCTGTGTTTTAGGCCCATTTTTCCTCCATATATCTGATATGAGACTTACCTAGGAACTTTATATTTAAAAAAAGCAGTTTTAAAGTTAAGTTCTGTGGCCCCAACCAGCTCCTGTGTATTAGGCAGGTTGTAAACATGTTTTGAAATAGCAGTGTCTCTTTATGTAACAACAATATCCTGTGGTGCACAGCAGAAATGTTAGGTACTATACAGCAGTTAAAAGCATTTGAGTGGCTCAGCCCTGTAGTGTAGCTGTCTGCACAGAACAGATCTGGTCATGGAGCTACAGAAGCTGGCAGATGGAGATTATTCCAGCTATATCACCTCACTGTGAGTCATGGAAAATAGACACCAGCATTCATTAATGCTACAAATCTGCTTGGCCTGACATGGGCTGGGTTCAATGGTCATTGGATTAGAATTTGGAAATCAGAGCTCACTTCTGTTTGTAACTTCCCTAGTTCCTGAAAAATGATTTATTTGGAATCAACAGATAGTAAGGATTTAAAAAGTCAGGATGCAAACAGATTAAATTAACAGGAATGGTGATTGACAGCCACTCAGAATGCCACACAGAGGTGGCAACAGGGCAGGTTCTCAGGAGTAAGTTCAGGTGAACAAATGAAAATATACACCTTCATAGTGCTGTTTCTGAAATTTTGTAAATCATTCACAGTTTATATGCCTGCAAAAAGTTTCCAGAACTGAGATTAACAACGTGATAGCAGCAGAGTTGTTCAGATGCTCAGTCTGAGGTTCAGGAAGCCCCTCAGCCACAGCCTGCTGGTAAAGAACCAGCCTGGCTCCTCCACAGTCTTCCTTTCATATCTGCTCCAGCCACTGCTGCAAGGGCTGGACAGGCTTTGGTCTGTGGTTGTCTAGGCAGTGTAATGGCAAAGAACTTCATAGCAAACTTTATTCCATGAGCAAGCAGACTCATATGGACTTGAATTACCAAGCTGACTTTTCTTTTTTAAAGTCTGGAAAAATCTAATTATTTAGAGAAACTTTCAAGTGCTTCATTTAGCTGTTACCTGATCCACATTGGGTCAGCCACAGACTTCCTGAGGCAGCTGGCAAAAGCAACTGAGTGGGATGGTTTGGAGTTTTTTCTTTTGGGCTGTGAAGAAAAATCAATCAAAGACTTTTAGTTCCCCTCTCCCCTTTCCTCTGAAGCAAAAAGCTGCATTTTGCTTCTTGTTAACTGCTAGAGATCACATCTAGAGTTAAGAAAAGGTCTTCCTGCAGATCAAATTGGCAGGGATTCAGTAGGTATTTTTGCTTTTCTCTGCCAGGCCAGGCCAGGCCAGGCCAAGGCCTGCCTGCATAGCCCTTTTCATATGATGTCTGCAGCTGCAGGGCCTTGTGGATGGGCTGTGCTCTTCCCATGTTCCAAAAACATGGAAAAGTTCAGTCTCAAGAAGTGCTGCAGTCACTTGTACTCTTCAGAAGCCTGGCTAAGTGAACTCCTGGTCACACCCAGTCATAAGCTCCAAGGAACATGTGAATATTCATTTTTTAAAAGAAAATTCTCTCTGATGGTCTACATTTGTGCAAAAGCCTTCCAGCCACCCTGGTTGCACTACAGCACACTGGCTGAAGGCTGGAGTTGCCTTTTCATCTTCAAACAGATCCTGTAGGCCTCTCATTACAAACCCTCATTCTTCCCCTAAACTCAAAAGAGCTGATATGGTGGGCAGTGTAGCATGTGACCTACTGCACACAGTAGAGGAAACACATTGTGGAAAGACATCACATATCTGCTAAAAAGATGACAGATAAATAAATTTCCAAATGAAAGTGCTGCACTGCTGGAAATCTGAACCTCTGCCTGGGCGTTTAATCCCTGCATTGAGCCTCAAAAGAGCTCCACAGGCAAATGAGTACTCCTAAGCAGGGCAGCTCAAAACAGCTGCTCAGGGCTTCTGTGTCTGTAGATACCAACTAATTGCTAGAAAATCCCTCAGTGCTGGTAAAGAAATAATAATTTATATAATAAATATACCATTAACATGCACACTTTTTTACTTCATTGGCACAGGTTTGGTGATATTTCTTGTCTTTTCAGTAAGTTAAAATAAAACTCTCTGACAAGATAAAAGGAATATGAACAATTAAGTCAACTTACAGCAAAGTAAACCCATGTCTGTCATAGTGAAAAACAATGGTTTAGTCTTGTTCTTGCCTGGGCTGCAGCAAAAAATAACCAGCAAAATAATGGGGAAAAAAGTGCTAAGAATAGAAATGCAAGTAATGGAGACTGTGAAGTTATTTTGAATTCAAGGTTCTTGATACTGAGACTACATGACCTTTAAGGTGCCTTTCAACCCCAGTCCTTCTATGATTCTGTGATTCTGTGATTCTGTAATTCTGTGATTCTGTGATTAATGTTAGTTTTACAACTTGGAAAAAACCAAAGTCAGTGAGGTTATTGGCATAAGGAGGAATAGCCATGAGAGAATAGCACCAGGAGGATGAGAATGCAGACTATCCCATCGTCCCAGCTCATGAAGACAACTTGTTCTTAACATTGAGTGATGCAGTCTGGTGAGCTGGTAAAAAAAAATAACAAAATCACTTGATGATTAGACTTTGAGGAGTAATGTGATGCTCAGTGTTTCTTATGTAAGAAATGGAGCTGCATGTTAAGAAAAAAAACTGTAACTGTGCAGGCAGTCAGGTGTTGTACCAGGCTGTCCAGAGAGGTCACAGCCTCCTTCCCTGCAGACACCATTTGACTGGACACGACCTTGAGCAAGCTGATGTAATTGAAGTTGCTTTCTGCAGTTTAGACAAGATAACTGCTGGGGGTCCCTTCAAGCCAACATAGGACTGTGATTTTTATGAACTTCCTTTGTAAAAGAAGCCTCTGTAACTATAGTTTCATTAGAGATTAATATGCTGATTCTAACAGACAGGTTATTGGTTATTACTGTGATGCTCCGGGCATACTAAAAAGCAATTTTTTTCATACAGTTTTATAGGAAGGTTTGACTGAATGATCTTCTGTTGCTTTGGTTGATTGGGTTACTTTTTTATCTGTGAGCTCTCATATGAATGGATGGATACTGTTACATGATTTTTCAGTTAAATCAAGATACCCAGTCCTGTTCAACATTCATTCTATAAAGCTATGTAAATAAATGTTTATAATGGATCACAAAATATATGAAAAGAGCAGAATTTGGTTTTTACACATAAATATATAAAATTGTTTTGGCTCACCCTGAATCCACTCTTCCATTTTCAGGCTTTCTGAGGAATTAGGAGGCAGGCAGACATGCATCTCTGTTGGAAAGAGAAAAACAATGCTCTCACTACAAGGAGGTGCAGTCAGCTGGTGAATCTCAATTAAGAACAATTCCTGGCTATGCTTGAAGTGCTCTGTCTGGGTGCCATACATAGCTTAAATCACTCCTAGCCTAGGAAGGAGAAATTGTCAATTTTACCAAACTTCTCCTGTGCACTTCAGTTAATATTTTAAAGACAATTATAAATTTAGACTCTCAGAAGCTCATAATTTGCAAAAGCTCTTCATTGCCTACCCTGTACTGATTTTTAATGTGAACCTCTACGAGTTGTAGGAGGCAAAATTACCATGTATCTCAGCTTCACATTGTTAATATAAGAGAACAACACTGCTGTGTCTTATGATGGAGTTGTCTGGACTGAGTACACTGGAGAGAGTATTATTATGCTGTGTTAGGAGTCACAGAGAGGGGTTCCTTTGGCTCTCCAAGAGCCTGGAGTCCTTCTTAGCTGAAATATACCAGCCAACTGGACCTCCTTGTACTGACAGAGGTGTTTTTCTCCTTCTAGTAAAGATGCATGTCTGCATGTTCCCCAGTTCTGGGAAGTTACAACCCTGTTTACCAGTATGGTCCATACAACTACTGAAGGCTAATACTTTGTGCATTGAAGCTCCAAGAAACTGACTTCATCTCTGTGGGTAACAAAGGGATCTCCAGGGCTTGCTCTCCAGCCTTGGAAGTATGCAGTGTTCAGCAGTGTGTACTCACAGTCATCTCTGATCAAACTGTGCACATGTAATCATAGGATCATGGAATGGTTTGGGTTGGAACTGACCTTTAAAGATCATTGAGTCCAATGCACCTGCTGCAGGCTGGGACACCTGCAACTAGATCAGATTACTCAGAGCCCCATCCAGCCCGGCCTTAAACACTTAGAGAAGAGCTTACAGGATCATCCTGTGTGAAAGGAAACTGATCTGCTAAAATGAAATTCATATAAGACGATCTCTGCGCCTGCAATATGTCTGATAAATGCAAACTTGTTTCACACAAATTTCTGAGCAGAACAGTTTTGGCAAAAAGTGAAAGCCACTGCAAGATAAAATGTTGGAAAGTAAAAGCACCCTCATGCATTGTTTCAAACAGGCAAGCAGCAGCTTTAATGTGTTTAAGATCAAAGGGCAAGTTTTTCCCCATATGGAAAATAAGTGATCACTGTGTATTTAACATTCTGCATAAGCTCAACAGTTGTTCCAGGACCTTTGCAACTCAGCATTTAATGAAACAACTCATAATTGAAACAGAAGCATTATTGTTGCCAGAGCAGTGCATGGGCACAGCTTTGGCCGTGGAAGGCAGAGGTGTGAGCAGCAGCCTGAGGGATGCCCCAGCAGAGGTGGGCACAGAGGGGCTGCCCTTCCACACTGCAGTGACTGCAGAGCTGCTGCCCCACCTCGCAGGGACTTCAGAATATCTGCTTTGGTGCAGGGAAGAAATTATGTAATACTCTTTCCAGCTGGAGTGATTATGAGATAAAAGACACTGAAAAATAGAGTAAATGAGTCACATCACTGGGCTTTCACTACAGAGACTCCGATAGAATAAAGGCTTATTGTGAAAAGTGTTACCTCTTGCTTTAGGTCTCAAGACCTAAACAGCGCTGCAAGAAGTTTTCTGTTCTCAAAGTAGTGTGTGATACAAAGCAACAAGATGTTTGTTGTACCCTCTCCAGCAAGACCTAGTTCTTGACAAAGTGTGTTTCTGCTCTTTGCTTTTAAACACAAAGAAACTTAGACATGTGAGAAAATAGGTGGATGCCCCACTGCCCCCTCAGTTTTGAAACTTTGTGCTTCTTTCCTGTCAATATTATATGGATGAGCTTAGAGAGGAGATAAGTGTTGCAGTGAGTAAGTTAAACTCATGAAATTTTCATTGTCATTTGAACCTTGTAAGATGGGATTCTTCTTTTGCAATCTCACATGCTTCTGCCATCAGGTTCTGGTCTGTTAGTACTGCTGCCTAACAACAAGAAAGGGCACTTCAGATTCCAGAAAGTGCAGGACTTATTTAGATTAAGGAAGACAAGACTAATGGTGTGGTATAAAACTGAACACCCTTGAGCTAAAGTGCTGTGATTGATTCGTAGAAGTAAGTTTAATACAAACAGTGCATTATGTTAGAAAAATATTCTGTGTTCCATTTATATCCTTGTTTACTACTGGGAGAAAATGATAGGAAATTAACAGGATTTTCTCTGCTCTGGTGATATTTATGAGTCAGCTCATAATTCCCAACACAAGCCATGCTTCCACTGAAGTCAACTGTAAGGTTTCAACAAAAACCAAAACCCAGCTATTAGTTGCTAGGAGTAAATAAAGTTAGAGAAGAAGACCTAGATCTTGTTACATTGAAGAAATTTTTTTAAATGGCAATTCTTGACAACATTATGGCATATTTCTGCCAAATTTAATGAGCCCTGGCATTTGTGGCTGCTTTGATTTCTGTTGTAACTGTGAGGGACACTGGGGCTATAAGGTAGCCTGGACTTGTAAATACTTTTATGCTTACCAGTTTTTTTTTAAATTCCATCATGAATATATGGGTTTTTTTCAGGATAGACTTGCTCTTGCCTTCTCATTCTCCTTTTTAACACTCCACAATGGGGTGCTCAAAAATATTCTTCTGTATTTCAGTGTATTAAATAGGACAAATCATTCCTGTCTTAATCAACTTCCTGAACTGAAGTATCATAAAGTGATCAGATTAATTAGTATCTCTGATTTTTTTATCACTTTGTACCATTCCTCCCACAGCCACCACAGGCTGATATAATGATGTGGTATAATACACCTCAAAGTTCTGATGTTTCTACTTAAAATATTTTTTTTATTTAAAAAGAAATATTTTTAAAGTGTGATTTATTTTCTTATCTGCTATTCTGGTTAACATGTGAGATAACCACATTTAATGACAGCAAATAATTTGGAATCCCCATACAAAGACAAGTATCCCATAGATTCTTCATCTATATCATGAACTTGAGCATTGCTGCCCGAACAGCCATGTTATTTTGCAACCTGGAAAGCTATTATTGGAGAATTTGTGGGTACTTCTTTGTTCACATGTCTGGAAGGATAAAAAATCGTAGAAGTGGCCAGGGGTTGCTAAGATGCCTTTTTGAGAGACGTGGTGAAAAGAAATCCCATTTGCTCGTGTACCACAGTACAGTATCTTTATATGACTGCCTTTGAGTGTCCTTTCCCCTGAAAAACTCCCTGATTGTCAATGTTGTTGACTATATATCAATGAAAAGCAAATGTAAAACCAAAGCAAAATCCAGTATATAATATACTACAGGAGAAAAATAAGAGAAATTAGGAAATTGATTTTTGTTCCAGAGCTCTTCAATAGGATGAAATACTTTAAGTGAAAAAGTACAACTGACTCGAGTGCTTCCCACAGTATCAACCTCTCATAATCAATTTGGGCTAATTGTCTTAATCCAAAGTTTTTAGTAAAATATGTCAATTAGAAACCTGAATTTGAATTATTAAATTTTTAATATATTTTGCCCCTATCTTGACCTTTGATTAAGATGTAAAACAGTACTGAAATCACAGAATCAAAGAATATTCTGAGTTGGGAGGTAACCACAGGGTTCATCAAAGTCCAACTCCTGGCCCTGCACAGGACAGCCCCAAGAATCACACCATGTACCTAAGAGCAGTGTTCAAACGCCTCTAGAACTCTGGCAGCTGGTGCTGTGATATATCCTCAGGATGTCAAATATCCTCACTGTAAATCACAGCTGATTTGCTAAATAGGCTTGTTTGATAGTGTTTTTTCAACACAATATCTTGACATCCAGAAGGACCTATCTGTACTAAAATAGATATCTGTAGTAAAAATGTAGTAAATATCTGTAGTAAAACAGGCAAGTCCAGAGAAAAATTTCATCCAGATCTGTGGTAACTCCCAGGCCAGACCCAGGAACTGCCTAGAAAAGTGGTGTTTTACCCAGGCCAAAATCACTGTAATGGCATTTAATGGTGTAGACCATCAGCAGCCATTGGGAGTGTGGCTCCCTTTCGCATTACTTAGGGGTCCAGCTGAATCACAGGGAGTGGGGTTACCTCCAGAGGACGGGGTAGGCAGGCTGTTTTTCTTCCAGCACAGAGCGTTTCCTTCTTCATTTTAGCTGCCAAAGCCAGTGCTGGCACTGTTGGCCACTGATGGTCGATTAGGCAGTGTAGGTAACCGATGAGCACCAAGCAGACAGGCAGCTCTTGTGGCATGAAAAACAACCAGCAGCCCTACAATCTTTCTGTTCTTTTAAGTTTGCTCTGTTATTTAAAAAAACCCAACCAAAGGTAGTGGCAATATTTTTATCTTAAATCCCGAAGACCCAAAAAGCTGATTTTATAGAGGATTACGCTGGTGATTACAGAACACATTTCTTTCTAGCACATCTATATGTTTCTTATATTAAGAATTATTTTTCTCATTAGCAATACATCTAAGTGCAATATGTTAGCAAACACTTTTACAGAAAAATGTTATTTGAGTACTTCCCTTTGCCCTAAGTTGTGAAAAAGGTTAAAAAAATAAACTGAAATAGAAAAATTATTTTAAAGAAAAGGTTATATAGTGGTCTTCACTTTCCCAGCTTCATACTGTAATTCTTTAAATTTTCTCTATTTCATTATAATAAAGTTTTTCTCTTAATTTTTTATATGTTCTAAAACAATTATAGAAATTCTGCAACCTGTGTGTTAAAGACAACATCATTTCTATTCCTATTTTTAACTAATTTTCTTGTGAAGTATGTGTGGTCAAGCAATGTTGCTATGTAAGCCACCAGACTTGTCACTGGGTGTTGGAGCTATGTAATGTGAAATTAAAAACCTACAGAGTTGTCTAAATACAGGTTTGATTTACTAAATTAAGTATTCACATTTGAAAATGTTGGTCTACAAAAAGATCTATGTTTTGAGAGTGATAAAACGAGCATTTTGTTGTATTCTACAGATTTGAGGCAAATCAGTATAATGCTTCCCAATCATTAAAATAGTTAAAATCTGGAGGAGCATGTGCTTTATTCTTAATTTTCTTTTATCTCCTGTTAAAGCAAATAAAACTAGAAAATATCTAGGTCACAAGTGTCTCTGAGCACTAAGAAAAAGCATCTTTTCTTTTCTTTTCTTTTCTTTTCTTTTCTTTTCTTTTCTTTTCTTTTCTTTTCTTTTCTTTTCTTTTCTTTTCTTTTCTTTTCTGTGAATGTGCTTGCTCAAGGAAGTATGATGCCTCCTATTTTAGAACCCTGGAGAAACTTACCTTGATGTTTTATTTTTTGTGTACGATGGAATGGATTATCAAATGTTCTTTTAATGACACTTTTATTTGTGCCCCATAGGTACCTGAGCATTTGATTAGCTTTGTTTTGATATCATCTCCTGTTATAGTCTCTTCATTGCTTTGTCAATAGAAGCAAATACAATCACTTAGCAGACTCTGCTAAAAATACAATTCCTTAAAGATATGCCAGAAAAGAGCAATTTAGGTTGACAATACCTTTTTTCACACTGCAAATGTAAACTGTTTCATTCTTGATAAACTGTCCTAATTTTTAGAGAAAATAAATCATCCCACATTGGAATGAAAAGTATTTTTAAAACAAAATTTATCCATCGCAGCCTGACAAAACTCACCTTTCTAAATAAGTTTCTTCAGGCGTATAATCAGTTATTTAAAAAGTCAGACATGAAATTCCATTGAAATTTCTATATTTCTGAAAAAGATAGCAATTAACCCAAAGAAAGGATATATTAAAAGACAGGTTTACTGCAATACTTCTTTCTTCTCAAAAATTATTTATCAAGATTCCTATCCAGTTTATTTTTCCATTCTAAGACTGTGAGGTCTTCATACTCTACCTCTCTGTGGCCAGGGTTGTACTTTTTCCGGGTAGAAGGCAGTGCAGTATCAAGCCCTCAACATGCTACACTCTTCCACTTGAAGAAAAGGTTGAAGTGCAAGTCATTTTAAAGGAAGTCTACAGAAGAAATTTATGAGCTTTTTCTATGGAAGAACGCTTATTCTCCATGCAGCTTTTGTCAAACATTCTTAACAAATTGTAATAACCTTTGTCATATCTCATTTTCTTGCATAAACAAGTCACACTGAAACTATAAATGATGGAAAATTTAATCCACATGGCTTGCACTATCAAAACTGTTAAGCTGTATTCTTTTCCACCATGTCAGCAGTGCATTATCTGTTTTATAGGAATGTTGAAAAGATTACTTTTTAAGGGAGATACTGCAGGACCTGTGTAAATGTCCGTCTCACGCCTGCATTAGATGACGTTCTCATTTTCAGTTCTTCCTGAAGCTAGGAAAATGCTTCAGTGTTTCTCTTTCCATGTGCTTTCAGAGAGGGCCTTCCCACCCAGCTCTGATACCTGCTCAGAGGCACCAGGAAGGGCCAGAGGCTGCTCTCAGCTTTGTGCTGCCTTCCTGCCTGGAGCATTCACATCTCCTCTGGGATGGAAGGTGGCGCACCAGCCCTCAGCTGAACAACATGCATTAATTCTTCCTCTGTGGGAACTTGGTGCCTTGATAATTGTGTTAATGTATAAAAGTAACTCCTGGCCCAGGAGATGATGTTTTTTCTTCTGTCTTCCCCTGCAAGTGCATGGGATACTGAATCTTTAAATTCTCTCTTTCACACATCAAGAGGCTCTAGAGTGCTGATAACAGCTAGCCAAGGCACATCTGTCTTTTTGTGAGAATTGTTCACCAAAATTAATAGTCCCCATGAAAGTGTAACAGTGCTGTGAAAGACTGTCTTTCCTTCCTTTTTTAATAAGGTTTTCTCTGGGTGTTTTATCCATTTATCTAAACCCATAATGTATCTATTGGTGCTATCCATCCAGTATAATCTTCAGCACATTTATTTATCTAATGCCTCACACAGATTTTTATGGATTCCAAGATTAAATATCATGTAAAGGCAGCACTTGGGTACTCAACTCAGCAAGATCCTGATCACTGTCAAGAAAGCATGGCCACTGCCCCTGGCAGTGGAAAGAGTTTCTTATGGAGGGGCTCAGATAACTTCTATGAAGACTCAGACCTTGTGAATGCAAACAACTTCCTCTAAATTTGCAAGTAACTGCATTAGTATACCAGGAGGAAAAGTAAGAACTACTTTTTTGATTATAGTTACAGTTAGCAAAAGCTTTCAAACATTTTCTAATTCCATACAAAATCTAGGATACTGGCACTGCCAATGGTGTGCAAGCAGTTTTGGTCATAATTCTGAATGCTCTTACCTGTATGGAGATTAAATCAGACCTCAATTAATACTGGAAAATAACTCTGGTGGTCTAATAGCTTAATTATGCCACTTTAACAGTGATATATTTTTATTATTTACAGGAGAGGCCACAAAAATTTGCAGATGTTTAACTTTAGATTATTTTAATTCTAGCAGTCAGTCATGCAGCAAAATAGCTCTTAAAGATCTTCCCAGGGTGTTTTTTTTCTCCTCATGATACTCCTTGAGTAATGTTTTAACAATTGCTTTAAACTGAACATCCTCTTCCATATGAACAGACCTTAAATCAAACAGTAGTAAAATTCTACTGAAAATTGTATAAATGGAGACTTGGTAGGTCCTAATTAACCAATTAGAAAAGTTTATGAGAGGCAGATTGATTAAAAATCAAAGCTTCTGACTTATATTATCTTTCATAAACTGGCTTTTCTCCAATTAGTATATGCTTTCAGGAGCGGGGGAATAAGATGAAAGGATCTGCAACAAAACTGATTACTGCTGAAACAAAATGGAAGTCGCTGCTTTTCATGAAATACAAGGCTATGGCAGTACTTGAATAATTTTATGGGAAGTTGCTGCCTAAGGCGTATGTTTTACTGTCTGATACTGAATGCATGAGGAAAAACCATCTGGTTTTTTCAGCCTGAACAATTATATGATCCAGATTGAATCACTAGAGGCCAAATATAATTGCTCTGTGTTTTGCTTTTTACTACTCTCTACCTACAGCAGCATGGTCTTGTACAGAATGTATTGTAGCACACAGTTCAAATGATGGCATGGGAAAATACTTTTTCTTCTATTGAGGGTTATCAAATTACTATCCAGGGCTTAATGCAATCATCTACACTTCATCAGACACTGGAGAAATAATTCACAAGAGGAAAGAACAATTCCTGATAAACTTTGACCACTGTGATGTTTGAACCTCAGGGAATTCTATTTGCTGGGCAGATCCTCATTTAACATTCAGCCAGGTGAAAGTTGTTGCTGCAGCCTTCATGCCTTCAGTTCCAGCTGGGAAAAAGGAGAGGTGCTTTCCTTTGCATGGCCTGAGTAAACAGATTGCACTAAAAACATAGCAAGTGAATCTTCACTATTAGTTTAGTTTGAAGGAAAACACTTCTGTAATATATAAACAACAGAAAATACACCGCTTTTGTTTCTAGTGTTGTGTTTTACAGCGCCTAAATGTATGCTTTTCATTTTGCCAGGCTAGTAGGACTGGGTTTCTCCTCTTCATAAAAGTGCTTATAGTTTAATTTTAGACATAATGTGCTGAGGGGCACTAAAAGAAGTGTTCAGTGTTGGAGGGAGGAATGAGGGACAGAGGGGCAATATTTGAATATGTGGGTGGATAAATACAAACATTTTTATTTTATTCTTTAATAGTAATAACAGCAATAATAGTAGTAGTGATGATGATGCTCCATACCTTTTGAGTTTCTGGAAAAACTGAGAGCAAGAGTTATAGAATTTTGGAAAATTCTCTTTCCGGGACTGTTTTTATGTATTGCTGTGAGGATTGTTTCTGCTTTTCATGGATTAACTGCAGAACTATGTCAACCAGGTGCTAATCCACACTGCACCTGGCTTTCCTGAATATTTGCTTTTGTTTTGATTAATACACTGCTTAACTGTACTCATTCCCTCTCCTGACTCACTTTTCCCATCTCTTGTGAATAAACACCTTGCCCACAGTGATATTCTAAATCATAGTCCTGACAGACTGTGGAAAGCAAGTGGTGGGTAAATGGAGGATGGTGTTGGGTAGGATTGGGCTGTGACTTAAAAGGATCAGGTTTATTCCACATGTAAAGACTTTCTGTGTAGCCTTAGGCAAGTGCCTTACCTTTACTGTGCCATGGTCTCCAACTGTGATATGGGAACAAGAAACTTTATTTTTTCCTGCTGTGTCTGTTTTCCATAATTGTGCTATAAGAAATCTCTTCCAAGTGAAAACTGGTATTGTGTGTTTGGATAAGACCCAGTACAACTGGGCTTCCAATTTAGTTGGTATTACAGGAATAAAATCAAACAAGAAATTTTTAATACCTAAACACAAAGGAAGTAAGCAAATGTCATTTTAATTGATTCAGGTCTAAAGAAATTCAGCAAAAGGAAATTACATTCTTTTACTGTAAATTCTTAGTCACTTAATTTTATTTTGCCTCTATGCAAGCCTTAATGAGAAGAAACCGCATTTATCCCTATGTCAGTAGGATGTAATTATAGGGGGATTGCATCTGAAGGCTGTAGCAGCTGAAACTACCAGTAATGTTCTATGAGATTTTGCCATTTTTGTAAAGTGACATGATGGGGAGAAAAATTGCTCACAAGATGGATTTTTGTCACTTATCATAGAATCACATAATCATAGAAAATTAGAATCATAGAAAAATAGAATCACAGAATGGTTTGGAGTTGGAAGAGATGTTAAGATCATCCAGTTTTCCCCCTCTGCCATGGGCAGAGAACCTGCCACTAGACCATGTTCTTAGAGCACCATCCAACCTGACCTTGAACACGCTCAGGAATGGAGCATCCACAAGTTCTCTGGGTAACCTGTTCCAAAGCACCCTCACACTAAATAATTTTTTCCTAATATCTAACCTAAATCTTACATCCTTCAGGTTGAGGACTTGCCCCTTGTCCTACACTACATGCGCTTGTGAGAAGTCCCTCCCCAGCTTTCCTGCAGGCCCCATTTAGGTAATGGAAGGCTGACCTAAGGTAGGCTTCCTGGAGCCTTCATTTCTGAGGAGATTGGAGGGAACCTTGATTATCTCTGCCTGTCTTCACAGGTGAAGGGTCCAACACTTTAGATCAGTTTAGTGGCTCTCCTCTGGCAGATGTCCCAACAGGTCAATGTCTTTCTTGTGCTCAGGGCCCCAGGGTGGGATGCAGCCTCACTCCAGGTGCCGTCTCACAGGAGCAGAGAAGGGGAATCACCTTCCTCATCTTCTGGCCACTCTTGATGCAGCCCAGGATGTGGTTGACTTTCTGGGCTGTGAGCGTGCATTGCCAAGTCATGCTGAACTTTTTGTCCAGAAACACCCCCAAGTCTTTCTCCCCAGGGCTGCTTTTGATCCATTGTCTTCCCAGCCTGTCCTTGTGCCTGGGATTGCATGAGTCTTGTGTGAGTTTTTTATTAAATCGTGAAGCATGTATTGATCTTCACCTTTCTCTAGTCTAGAAGATAAGACTTGCCAATGGTGTATGCCAAATGTGCACTTTACCCTCCTGGATACTGTTTTATTTACAGTCCTTAATAGGCTTTATATGCAAGTGCCTGTCATATTTGATTTTCAAAGTAGAACTTCTCCCCAGCAGTTAAGTAATACTACATTACTATGGGAAGTCTCTATGTTCTGTGGGAAAAAGTAATCATAACTCCTGAAGCTCGTGTGTATCAACTGCAATAATATATTAATGTTATATCCAGTAGTTAGAAACACAGAAGTAAGTAAGTTGAAAAAAGCCTCAGTGAGTCTTCCAGTCCAACCTCCTGCTCAAAGCAGAACTCATTTCAAAGTCAGACCATGGCCTTATCCAGCCACGTTCTGCAATCTTTGGGGTCAGAGGTTTCACAGTGTGGAGCATTGACCCTGGCAGGACACTGGGTGCCCACCAAAGCCTCCCTGTTGTTCCCCTTCCTCAGCTGGATGGAGGAGAGAAAATCTAAGGAAAGGCTCATGGGTCATGATAAGGGCAGAGGGATGTGTGTCTGCATTAATTACAGTATCTGTTCATGTGGGTTAGAACACCAGCTAATGTCAAAGGTCTACAAAGTCAAAGTCCTGCTCTTTGTTGGTTGCCTCAATGTGCAGCATGACTGGTTGTGACCATGGTCACAGGGGTTTTCAGGATGAGAGAGAGGCGAGAATGTTGACTCCATGATCAGAAGGCTTGATTTATTATTATATGATATATATATATATAACATTATGACTATACTAAAAAAGAAATAGAAAAGAAAAGGATTCTTCAGAAGCTGGCTAAGTTAAGAATAGAATAGAAAATAATGATAACAAAGGAGCTCTCTCAGACTCTGTCCGAGAGAGCTCAGTCCTTGATTGGCCATTAATTGTAAACATCCAAGAGGGGCCAATCACAGGTGGACCCGCTGCATTCCACAGCAGCAGATAGCAATTGTTTACATGTGTTGCTGAAACTTCTCAGCTCCAGCAGGAAAAATCCTAAGGGTTTTAATGGAAAGATGTCTGCGACAACTGATAAGTGTTTTAAGAGGGAATTTAGCAAAACATTGGTAGAATTAATTATTACTGGGTGCTGATTAGTCGGTTCATAATACTATGGGTAAAGTGAACTTCATTTGATGGATAGTGAAACCATCCAGTTCACAGATGGTTTCACTAGCACAGTGGTACTGTGGGTGAAGCAGTACAAGGGGAAAGGATAATCCTTACCACCAACAGTATACGTGTCAGGCCAACACCAGTTCTGCCAGCTCATGTCTGCAAACACATGTGCTGTGACTGCTATGGGTTGGACATGGGATTTGCAAGAATTTCTGCGATGATAACATTTGTTTGGATCTTCCTCACAAAAAGATTTAAGTTTTTTTGCCTGTGTGTTTCATCAGTATCATGAAACATACAGGCTCATGCAAACTCAAAATTGCGTTCGTGTTTTCCTGAATGTAACTGCTTGTCCTGTGGTTTGTGTAATTGTTTTAAGCTCTTCAGTGGATTGTATGGTACTGAGTTTGTTCCCAGAAGGGAGCCTGTTCACTGGGGACAGTGATGCCATAGCTCTGCCTCTCACTTCAGGTAGTTTGAGCACTAAGTCTGTTGCTCAGAAGGAGGTTGTTTCTGATGGGCAGACAGGTGCAATATGTAACTTAGCTTTTGGTAAGCTTATGCAGCAGGGGTTTGCGGTCAGCTGTGGGAGAAATGATTTTTCAGACCTGGGAAACAACCCTCCCACTGGAAATCTCTCTTTAAAGATGCTTAAATTATCTGGATTGCATAAAGGTAGAGGACTGTGATACAGAAAGTAGCATCTTTGGATATTGGGTCATTTTACCAAGAAAATCTTTTTTCTCTGAATTCTAGCAGTGCTGCTTAGAAACATATAGATTTAATAGATTTAACAGGTTATCATTCTAATGTCTTTAATGAACTGAGTTAAGTGGTAGCTGTATTCCCCTCTACTAATGAAGACTGTGCAGAGACAGTCTTCTATTAATGTTGGTGAAGTGCAAACAATATAGATACTGGGTCAGGGTACTGTAAAATATTAACAATTATTAATATTCTTTCTTTTTCAGTTTTCTCCTTGTGTTTGGTTGCTTGATTTTGTCCGTGTTTTCTACTATTCCTGAACACACAAAACTTGCCTCTGGTTGTCTCTTCATTTTGGTAAGTGAAAATTCTAAATACAAGATAGTTTTACAGATACTTTAGGATACATTCAAATCCTCTCCCTCACCATGGAGGAAGTAATATAATACAATATCTGAGCATTTAGAAAAAAAATCAGATATTTCTTCAGAATGACAAAAAAAAAGATAAATTAGAGGATTCCACCATCTTTTTATTTAAAAACAGGTCAGATGGTAAGACAGTGCTAATAAAGTATGGTAGTACATCCCGTTCTTTGCTTGAGAACTGCTGTGGTTTATAACAGATAGATTTTCTACCGCGGTTTGGCAGTGACTGAGCATGAAAGACCTTTGATATTGCTGCTGTCATTTATAAAGTCAGTATGTAGTAAGAGGCACTTAAAATAGGAATTAATTTTGGTATCTTAGATACAGATTTGGGCTAGCTATTGGTAGATACTGACATTTTAGTAGCAGTTGCTGCAGTAGGATGTGGTAGTTTCATTATTTCTTCATAATACATGCTTTTGTATTATGTTTATCTCTCCCTTTTCCCTCCTGAGGTAAATGAAAAGGGCTTTAATCCCTAAAAGTGCTTAACATTTTTCATGCATTGTATGGGGGATATGTTATTCATCTGCTTCTTGATGGGTCATTTAGTTCTGCAAGTGGTGGCCTGAGGATAGGCAGTAGTGGAAATTAAAACGTCACCATGTACCCAGAGTTACCATGGTTATTTCAGTTCCATGCATTCAGCAGGCTGTGCCTTGTTAGGTAGCACCTGAGGTGAAGTAACTGTTGACAAATGCCAACATTTTAATTGTCATCACCGTGTATATCCAAAAACTCTGGTCTTCAGAGCAGCTCCCTAATTAACCATGGCATGAGCAGGCTGATAATTATGTTGCGTGCTATGTCTTTACAGCACAATGGGCCACTGCATCAAAATACCTGAACTAAATGTCCAGAGCAGGCTAGGTGCAGGTATGTGGTGTTTTGATCCATTGGATGATTTCTTAGCAGGGCTAATTAGGGAGAGCCATGCTAAATGTTGCATTTTTCTTCCTAGCCATATTAGTGCTTTTTCTTCCTCTGGAGAAAAGATCAGGTGGCATTAAACCAGCTAAAAATGGTCAGATTTAAACTTACACTCCTACCTAAACCCATTATTTACAAATCTGAGCAACACTTGGTAAATGGAATTCTGTTTGAATGTTATGCAGCTAGTTATATTATTGTAACTGGTACACTAATTGCTAAGATTTTTTGTACAGAAAACAGGAAAATCTGATTAGTCTGAAAATACCCTATTTGTAATAGAAGAGGCTTTTGTGGCAAGTAATCCGTTTTCCTGTATACTTATGCAAATTGGTCACAGAAATACCATTTTTCTGACAAAATATGCATTTCCCGTGAGCCACATATTTGTTGATTGTGTTGGTACACTTAGCAGTGCTGATTCCTCAGCTGGCTGGCTCCCTGTACCGTGCCACAGGTCTCGCAGGAGCCACAGTGTGCAGGAGCTCTGTGGATGCCTGGCCTGCTCCCAGCGCTGGGCAGAGGTGTGGTGAGCTCTGATTGCTGGCACACCCGTCCTTGCAGAGGTGTCCATCAGCTGAGCAGTGTCTGCTGGGGGAATCTTCTGTGCTTTTTGCTGCTATGGCTTTAAAGATGAGCTTTGTCCATCCCAACTGTTCTGTCTGTACATCCCACGGCATCCTCTGAACATGGAATAGGCCTTAAGGAGGAAGATGGTGGATGGTTGATCCTTGAAGCATCAATACTAGCCTCATCCAGCATTTCTACAATAAAGCCTACTGTGTTCAGCAAACCTTTGGCAGGAATAAACCTAGTGACAATGAATTTTGCATCTCCTGCTGTGGGTCTCTAATGGAGAAATATATAAGCACAGCAAAGTATGATGTTCCAGAAGCAGGCTAAAGCTGACTGCTTAAGTGCAGTTTGCTGATGCATGGTTTGTTCCTCCTCTACATACTGATCCGCAGCTGATATTAACAATGTTACCAAAACAAACTTTTGCAACCACAAAGCAGGAGGACAATACATTTCTACATTAACTCAGGAGCAGTTGCTTTGGCTGTGCCAATACCTAACTGCAGTCACTAGAGTTTTCACAACCTTTTCCTTGCAGTGATTCACACAGCTCTTCCAAATGTGTCATTTAGTAAGACAGCTGTGTTCCCTATCAGGTCTAGTTTAATACTGTTTGTGGATTGTGCTTGAAATAGAAGATACATGTTTATTTTTTAATGAAGTACCATACAGATATAACAATCCATAAAGCTGCCTGCTGGGTTTCTGTGAACTGTTTGTTGTGCAGATTTATTCCAGATGGTCTTCCCTACAGCCATGTTAATTGGCTAAAAAGCTAATGTAATGTTCCTCCAACTTAATACCTGAGCTGCTGCGTATGCTGGCTTTTGACATATTGCAGCTATTCACAATTGCACAGGGAGATTAAAGAGGGAAGTGTAGATGAGCTGAGCAAACCTTTTCCTCCTTCTCAGAAAGGCCAGAGGAGCTGAGAAGATTATTCTTCTCCAATCAGTCAATTCCATTTATCTGCCGAGCCGTGCCTTGCAAGGGAGCAGAGAACACATCTCCTGATCACTGCATCCCAAATACTCTCTCAGAAACATGCAATTTGTGATAGCTCAAAGCAAATCATTGTTTAGGAAAGCAATAATAGCCGAGGGCTTCTGAGCTTCAGCAGAGGTTAATGGACTCATCTGGGCTGCAGAAATGCCTGAGCTCTGCTACCAGAGCTGAGGCAAACCTGCCCTGCTGTGCTGTGTCAGACCCAGCTTCAATTCTGGCATCCACACAAGAACTGCTGTGTGCCAAGGCTGCTTCTCCTTATCAGGAAACCTGTCAAGGGAAACACCTTTAATATTTGGATTTTATGCTTAACATGAAAGTCATGCAGATAAGTTAAGTGCATGTTACATACAGTAAACATTGGATTGTTGAATCAGTAATTAATTTGGTTAGATTTGTGTTCAGAAATAATAAGAGTAACCAGGAGGAGATCATCAGCTAAAACTCCACAATGAAAATTATGCTTTAGCCTCATCTTTACACACAACTTCTGGTACTTGAGTTGTAGCAGTGACATGTCCCAGACAGGCAGTAGGATAAAAATCTACTTCAGCATCAAAATAAACCACAAGCAGCTTAAGAATCCAACTAACACAGCAAGAAAATAATCTTTGGGGTGTTGCTGATCTACAAGTACATTTGCTAGCACTTTATCAAATAATAAACACAAGGGGAGTAAAACTGAGACTGTGAAGGCAAAATCAAAACTTTTGGGGAAGATAGCCAAGAAGGAATATTATCTGTGGAACTGGAGGTCATTCACTCTCTTGACCAAACTCCCTATATTTTAAGTTCATTTTCAACTAAAGCTGTAAATTATGTGAATTTCTGGTTCACTTCTGTTTGTTTGCTGCAATGCAAGAAAATTAATAAAATAATTTCAGTTGACTCAGGAAGATTTGACTAATTGAGAAGTAAAAAAAAAAGGTCTTGGATCAGTTTAATGCTTCATTTGATCTGGCATAATATATTATTTCTGTATTTTATTATCTTACAACTTTTTGCTTAAAACTCAGATTGAGGTTATAGGGAAAAAAATCATTTTTATTTGAAGTGAGAAAGCATCCTCTTTTTTTTTTGCAATTTTAATTTTTAATTAGAATGGGTAGATTGAAAAACGTAAGTGAATTTCTGCAGGACTGGTTTTATCAAATCTGTTTTGTGGTTTTCTCTGAAAATGGCTGCAGTAGAAAGCTGTACCCAGATTTGTAGAATAAAGGCCTCTGAAAATGTACTCTAGGAACACATTCTTCAGTCAGAAATAGCTCCCAAAGTTATAAAAGCAGACAGCGTGCACAGGACAAAGATGGTATCTCCATGTACTATGGTCACATACATGAACCCAAAATGAGAGTCTACCAAGTGCTTCTAGCAATTAATATCTTTCCAGGATTTTTTTCTCTTAATATTTTTGCATAAAAGAAAGAGGATACCCATTGATTTGAGAACATAGTATACAGCTGCCCCAATTTGACTCTGCTCTAGAAAGTCCAACCACAGGAATGTAATCCTACAAATCCACTGCAGCATTGTAAAGCTGGACAGAGTGGATTTTAAAAAGGGAGATGGATAGTGCTCAATTGAAAAAAAAAATAAAAGAAAAAGCATTTTTTAGTTTAGTTATTGTGCCTCTTGCCATGCTTGGATAAAAGACCACCAGACCTGAAAAAGAACTTAATGATAGCTCTATAGGACCAGCTATCAAGGCATAAAAAGAAAAAATTATCTTGAAAGTTTTCAATTATAGATACATTTCTAACAACAGTAAGGTATAGAACATATTACTGGATTTTTCTTGAGTCTTCTTCTGAGAAAAACAGATTAATTTTACCCCCAGTTAAAAAATCAGTGAGTTTGTTGAAACTCAAAATCAGTATTTCTCAAGAAATACTGATTTCTAGTGTTTTATTTTCCAAATCAAAACTTAGCTTTGAAATTTCAAAATTCCTCATAGAAATCTTTAAAAAATTGTATTAGATATACAACGCTGATGTTATCAAAGACAGAATAAGAGAGGGAACTATAATGTTGATAAGGTCAAAACCTTCATGCTTTCAGTTTTGTTTGGATTCATGTACACTAATATTATAATAACATGAGAAAAAAAATCAATCATGTAATAAAAAACTCCCTGTTATCTTTGAAAATATTCTTACCACACAAAAATGAATATTTTCACATTTTTGCTGTTTAAATTCATGCTCTCCTATTATGTATACAGATTTGACCAGGTCCGAGCTGACTGTTGTTACAAAACTTTGGACAGGAGTTCATCACAACTACTTGTGAATCTTTGTGTGGAAACAGAGCAGACTTTCCACTGTAAATTTAAATGCTGGACCCACTTTGCTGAAATTAAAAGTTATTATGAGGAAGTCTGACAGAAAGCAAAAAGTTAAAATAAAAGATGGCGTTATTATAAACAGTGGCTGTCCTCAAAGCTTAATTCTTCTCTCAGAAGGCAGTGTTGGCACTTCCAGCCAACCAGCAAATCTCTCTAACAAACAAGTACACACTGTAGCTATGGAGAGAGAGATGAAAGTAACCATAAAAATTATTTCCTAACAACAGAACACAGCACTGCACATAAAACTCTCAAGATATCTATATATTGTCAGCAGGAGGTATCTATATATTGTCAACAATGTTCAGGATGCTGAGTACACTTCAACAGGTCAGAGAATAATGTCTCAATCCTAGCATAAGCCTGTTATTGATATGGTTCTGGGATTGATTATATTGTTAGCAATGTTTTGTTCTTTCTTTTCTTTTATTCTTCTGTATTATGCAGAGATTACCTTTGTAAAGAAAAGATTGAAAATCACACATTGAACGGAATCATTTTTCCATTGTAATTAAAACTGCAATATATTAGGTGCTACTGGGAAAGCTTAAATGGGTTTGATGACTAAAGATGATTAAAACTGCATATGGGATCTACAATCAGGGAAAAAATAATCTTATAACTGAATCACTTAAAAAAGATAGGATAACTATGAAGAGTTACCTCAAGTGCTACAGCATTCAGCAGCAAATGCAGTAGAAGGCAAGAGAGTTTTTGTCACTGCCAGAGCAGAACAACTACTCAGCCATGTTTAACAAGAAATCTGCATTTGATGTGCAATGTTAGGATCACTGGAGTTGCCACAGATCAGTGGCTGGTGGATGAAATGCCATCCCCAAAATTATTTTTCATTCCTTTGAATGGGCAGGGCATATATAGAGACATGAGTGGTAATGTGCAATGAAGAAAGATGAATGGAAATAGCAAAAGCGCAAGTAGTGATAAATGTAACAAGTTCATGAACTAGTACAATTTTACTATTAAAATGGCTAACATGTAGTAGGAAAGCCAGTGTTGAATTTCTAAATAGGTACATTACAGTAATTTATGCTCTTGCTATCAGTTCCTATATAAATGGGGAAAATGGGGAGGATTAGATGTCAGTGATGGGGTGGCAGGCTTCAGATTAATAAGGATATAATTCTTTGAGGAGGGGAAAGCATATCTGCTTTTAGGTTGATCAACACATTGTGCTAAAAAACCAAACCAGCTGTCTTGGACTTCCTTTAAGGACAAGTAAGCAACATTCCTTACACAAATGCTTTTCCCATGACATGTCTTTCTTGTTTTATCACTTTAAGTGATAACAAGGTAGCATGGGAAATCACCTCCAAGGAATAAGTTTAATATTTTCTGCAGATGTAGATTTGTGATAGATTATGCTAGATCCTGCAAAATTGAATTTTATTGACTTCGTGCCAGAGTTTCAGATGGAGATCAAGAGCTACCTCCTTAAAACAAGCAAGAAACAGTTTAGATTGCAACAGTAAAAATGTATAGATATCAAACTCTCTATCAGAAATTCAGACCTGACCTTTGTCAGGGAAATATTGATTTGCCAAATGGAAATGCAGAATATGTCCCCAGAGGAAAGCCAAAGTACTTGGTTAAAAATAACATGTAAGGAAAAAAATTCTGCAAACCATTAAATGTCAAAAGGAAAAGAGTGCTGAAGAAGGCAGGACATCAGTGATATGAAAGCTGTTTGGAAATCTGGGGAAAATCCAGCATCTGAGTAACGCAGAAGAGCTGCAAACCACTCCATCTCTTTGCAGAGATGTGACAAAGCATGTGAAGACACAGCTTGCTGCAGTCGAAATGTGAACTTTCCTCAAGTCACAGGAGAAATCTGTTCAGTTTAGGATTCAGTTTAAAAACTGTGAATTTGAGCAAATGTCCAGCACACATCTGGATAAACACACCATGCAATGAGTGAGCAACTGGCTCATGAGTTAGGCACTAAGAGCTGTAGTGAATGGGGTGACATCAGACTGGTGACCTGTCACTGTCACTGGTGGAGTCCCACAGGGCTCCATCACCAGCCCTGTGCTTTTCAGCATCTTCATAAGTGACTTGGAGGCAGGACTGGAAAGGGCTACTGAGCAAGTTTGCAGATGATGCAAAACAGGGAGGAGCTGTGGCTCCCATAGAGGCAGGGAGGCCCTGCAGAGACTCTGTGGAATCAGAGGGCTGGGCAACCACCAGCCACAGGAAGTTCAATGGGAGAAATTGCTGGGTTCTGCACCTGGAACAGGCCAACCCTGAATGTACAGACAGACTGGGGAATGGGATACTGGAAAGCAGTGCCAGGGAAAGGAACTTGGTCAATGGCAAGTTGAACATGAGCCAGCAGTGCCCTGGAGCCAGGAGAGCCAACCCTGTCCTGGGGGCATCAGGCACAGCATCACCAGCTGGGCAAGGGAGGGGATTGTCCTGCTCTGCTGATGTCTGGAGAAGCTACCTGGAACAGAGGCTGGACAGAGTTAAAGGAATAAAGTATTTATTGAAAGGCCTTCAAAAGACACACCTTGGGCAGCACAAGAGCCCGGCTGGGGCTCTGTCCAAAATGTACCCAGGATGGACAACCAGTTACAAGTTTTCACACTTTTATAAGTTTTGGTCCATTTACATATTTGGGTCAATTGTCCAATTACAGCTTCAGGTTATGAAGTCTCATCCTCACAGATTGTTTTTTTCAATTTGCAGTTGTTTACACTTTTTGGCCCTGAAGCAACTGTGTTCTTGTTTCTCAGGCTGGAAAAGGATTGTTTTGTGTAACTAAACTGTGAAGAGAACTGGCTAACACTTTATATGTAAAGTTCAGAGTCACACACTGAGGCAGGACAGATACTGAAAAATATGAAAGCTAAACTCAAGGCATCACTGCTCTGCACTGGGGCAGCCTCACCTCGAGTGCTGGGGACAGTTTTGGGCACTGTAATATAAAAAAGATTTAAACCTGTTAGGGAGTGTCCAAGGAGGGCAACAAACATGGTGAAGGGCCTTGAGGGGAAGCTGTGTGAGGAGCAGCTGAGGGCACTGGGTCTGTTCAGCCTGGAGGAGACTGAGGGGAGACCTCACTGCAGTTACAGCTTCCTTGTGAGGGGACAAGAAAGGGCAGGCCCTGATCTCTGCTCTATAGTGACAGTGACAGGAGCCAAGGGAATGGCCTGAAGCTGTGTCAGGGAAGGTTCAGGCTGGATATCAGGAAAAGTTTCTTCACCCAGAGGGTGGCTGAGGACTGGAACAGGTTCCCCAGGGAAGTGATCACAGCACCAAGCCTGACAGAGTTCGAGTGTTTGAACAAGGCTCTCAGGCACATGGTGTGACTCTTGGGGATGGTGCTGAGCAGGGCCAAGAGCTGAGCTCAGTGGTCCTTGTGGGACCCTTCTGACCCAGCTGGTTCTGTGATTTTGTGATTCTGTGCAATAAGTATTGAAATACAACAAAAACAAACATCAATCAAAAAAAAATCTGTAAGAATTCAAAGTAGACATACCTATAATGAAAATATCCACCTAAAATGAAGGTGATGGTAAATACACAGACACACAGTGGAACTAAGTTCAGTCCTGAGTTATGGATGAATTAGAAACATGAAGTAGCAGATAAATACTGGCCATTTTAGACTTTTAGGCTTTTGTGAAGTACCTAAGGAAAGGGTGTATGTTATGGACAGGACAATAATACCTTTGGTATCACATCTGAAACAGATGGGAATTGGCTAATTGTACCACATGAAGATATGATCACAGGAAATGTATGGCTCACGAAGATATGTATATATATATGTTTTCTTTTTCCAAGAGACAAAATTCCATAAGCCTGGAAAAATGTAATAGGAAAAACTGCAAAACAGTCAGCGAATGGCATGATGTGTGAAACACAAGGCTTGGTATAATGGCTCCCAAAATTCAGTTATTTGACTAAAAAAGGGGCACCAAGTCAGTTTTTCACAGAACTTAAGGAACCGAATAAAGATATTGTGACCAGATACATGTCCAAGTAACAGAAATGTTTAATGAGGTGATATTTTGGAGAAAATAAATGTGTGAACAGGATTTTGGCTGATTGGATTGACTGCCTACCAGGACCAGTTTGTAAAAAGTTGGAAACTGTCAGAAAACACTTCCTTAAAGTTGTCTTCTGAAAATTTTGCTACCAGTAACATTTCAGCATGTATGAACTGAGATGCACTTAGGTCTCCAGTGGCTAAAACATGCACAGATGAACACCTAGGGAAACTCTCCTAATGAGCTTTGACAATTGGGAAATTGCAAGTAACTTCTAAAAGAACAGTGCAGATATCATTCGCAGAATCTCCAACATTTAACAACTCCAAACATGCTAAGGCCAAAGAATAAATGAAATAAATGAAAGAATGTCCTACTCTGCAGTACAGCATGTCAGATGTTATCAGTTAATTGGTGTGCACGTGATGAGCCATAACAATTAGCCTAAACTCCTTGCACCCATACAAAATCAATAGGGATGCCAGGGCATAGAAAGATTCAGAGTTCTAATGCCTGTTCGTCACTTGTTTGGGAAGAGAAAAGATACAAAATTCTTCACAAACATTTCAAAAGGAAAATTTTGGATCTGTGTTGCTACAGAGACATGTGCTTGAACGTCTGCCTCTAATGTGACATCAGAAATGTGACTACAGCAGACAAAAATGTGTGAAGAAATCACAAAGGAAGGGCAAAGGCCTGGGTACAGCTGTACAAAGCTTCTTTGTTTTCAACATGAGGGTAATTTTAAAACCAAAATTAGACCATTTACCACTGATATCTTATATCTAAAGAGAAAGAAAATCTGAACATGCACAGAGAAGGGTAAAAAATTTTTGGAAAGTAGAAAATTATTCTATAATGTGACTTTTATGCTATCATCTCTTTTAAGGAATTCTCTTATATATGCAGATGCACCTGACACATAAACAAATGGTATGGCACAAGGCAGTGAGCACAAATGGCTGGAAAACACTGTCAAAGGTGGTGCAGCATCTGGGAAAGAGCAGGATAGACGTGGAGAAGTCAGTGCTTCCCACTGCCCCTTTTCCAGTTTGAAAGAGGGTATTCAGTGGTCATCAGAGCGTCCCTAGGAGAACCATGTCCACCAGAAGGAGCTTTGGGATCTTTTGCCCACAGGTACAAATTGCAGATTGCCCAAGTGGTGTTGGCAGTGGCCATGGTGGCCAGTGCAGCCCTGCACACTCGCTCCCCTGGCACCAGCAGGTCCTCAGCAGCTGGCCCATGATGGTGATGTGAAGTGAGTCTGCTGCTCTGGGGAGGCTGAGGGTGCTGAGGAAGGCTAGCACAGTTTCAGTGGTAGGAATCATACATTGTGTCTGACATGGTAAATACTTGTCTTTATAAGATGTTATGAAAAGCATAAATAAATGTCATCCATGCAATTCTGCTGCTGGGTTGTACTAGCTGATTCAAAACTGGGTTTTTTTGAAATAAAAATTCACAGCTTTTTTCTCCTGCAAAGGAATAAAGAAGATGCATGACTGATGGGTGCCATGTCAAATATAAACACCAAAAGCTAGAAAGGAGTTGGATAGCAGAAGTCATGTGGATTAAGCATAATACTGGGATTTTAATATTATATCAATAGATTTGTAGCTGTGTATTTGAGTAAAAGGCACAAAAATGATTTCTCAATAATCCTCTTTTTAATGTCAAATCTACATGGAAATTCTTAATCATAATATGGAAAATCAAGTGCTCTAAAAGCATTGCATCCATTATAAAACTGATAAATGGTAAAAAGGTGCATAAATTTCACTTCATGCTTATTGTATATTGCACTGGGAGCTGAAGTGAAGTCTCTGGTTGTGATTTATATGCCACTAATAGGTTCTATTCTGGGTTATGTTTTCAGATTTATGGCTGTCTCTCCCTCTGTTCAACTGCAGTTGGAAAGAATTAAAACATTTTTTTCTTAAGTGTATGTATGCACACCAAGATATACTTGTTAGCTATTTAGACCAAAGATCTCCTCTTTTTAGTGCTGAACCAGGAATAACACAAATGTGTTCAGATTTACCCTGATTTAAAACATGCATGTATTCTTACCTACTTGTTTTAATCTGGAGAATGGCCAGTATAACACAATTTCCTGTAGTCCCACACCAGCTTCTGCATCATAGCTATTTAAAGCCCAGACCTTTGTCAGGTTTCATTGAGACAGACCAGTGCTGTGCTTCCCCTCACACCCAATGGCATATCTTTAAAGTGTGCAGCCCAGCTTTAGAGCTTAGCACCTGGAATCAGTAGAGGGGGATTTTTTGGCTTTAGAGACACATGTTGTTGATAAGCTGAGGTGTTCTGTTCTTGTTTTAATTGAATGATAAAACAGTCTTTGACTATGAGTAATAAAGCATTGCTATTTGGATAGTATCAAGTATTCATGTGTCACCATGAAGATATTTCAGCAGCTGGTGACATACTTAAATCAGTCAGCCATAAATTAAAGTATGAGAACATGTTTCTTCTCCCTCCTTTCAAAATGACTTGAAAACACTGGACTTCCCTGATTTGGAAACACTGGACTTGCCTGTTTATGACATTTTAGGGAAGAGGGGATATATCCCAAGCAGTATCAGATGATATTGTTCCTTGTGCTCTGCTGTTGTGATAGTGTAGTGAGGCTCACTGATTTACTGGATCTGCAGGGTAGCAACACTGCTGAGATGTCCTCAGAAGGGAAACACTTGTGGCCCTACTGAAGCTTATTTCAGAGGGTTCATTTGGTCTGTTCCTGTCCATCTCTCCAAGTTCTGACAATGTCACTTGTAAACACAGCTCTCCTATGAGCACAAGGCAGGCAGCTCCTCACATCAGTCTGCAGCTCTGTTGTGATACTTCATTAGCCTTTAGAATAATTAAAATCACCATTTCCATACAAGAAATATAATTAGAATAAGAGCAAAGACATTGTCTTGTGGGTGGATTTCTTATATCCAAGCCTCAGCTCATTTACACACTGCAAAACAACCTGAAGCATCCTAGATCAGCAGAGGTGCTTAACTTTGGTCATTTTCCTATTGCAAAAATGGCTCCAATTCCCCAGTGTTACAGTCTGCAATGAAGGCACCTGATTCATCATCAGCAAATTATTTTCAGTTTTAATAAGCAGTTATGCTAAGGAGTGAGAAAGCTATTATATAAACTTTTTGTTTGCTGTTAAAATATTATGCTTAGGGAAAACATTAACATTAAAAACTGTCTGAGAAGCATATTAATGTAAACAACTTCAACAAATCAAGTGTCCTAATTGGATAGGAGGGGGAAAAAAGGGGGTGGGGAGGGGGGAAGTGCTGAATTTTGCAAAGTATGCTTGATTTTCTTAATCATCTACCCTGTTGATTAGAGTCCTCCAGGACCTTTTATTAACAGAAACCTTGCTCTGGATGACCTCTTATTTTCTTTTTCTGCCATTTGCGTGAGCCTTATTGTTGCAGTGGTGTAACAACCCAGGCACACACAGATGTAAAAATCTTCAGGAGTACCCTGCTAGCCAAAAGCAACTGAACCTGGTCAGCCCAAGCGTGTCAGCCTTGCTCCTCTTGGATGTGCATGGTTCCCCAGGATAACTGGAGCTGCATGTGCAGAAACATTTCTGAAGGAAAAACTCATCAGTTTGGATGAACTGTGCTTTGAGAAGGAAGAGAAACTTTCCACTGCCTGAACCAGCAATGCATCTGCCACAGTGGTTCCTGGGAGGTGCTAATTGTGAGCTTGGGCAGCCAAAAAAGTGACAGATGGTGGTGACTCTGGTGGAAGGCCAAATGCAGCTGTGATTGGAAAAGGATAGCAAGACAGGGAAAAAGCAAGAAATGACAAAGGCCAATGCACCTCTGCTCCACCTAGGAAGGGAAGGGTTAGATTTCCAGTAAATTTTAACTTGCTCATCAGTTCAAATGCAGCCTTGCTTGGTTTTGAAGAGGGCCAGATTTATAAACAGTGCAAGATTTTCCCATTCTGATGTAAATGTTGTTTCTCATTCTCATAAGTAATTCAAAATTAATGATGTTCCATTATATTATATATAGGACAGAGATACTTGGAATGCATCGTTTCTTCAGTCTACAAAGCACGAAGTCTAATGATTTATTCCATCACATGCCTTTCCAATTATGTTCTGATCGTCTGTTTCAATTGCTAAGGAACAAAACCCAAGTTATTTCAAAGCCTAGATTTATCCTTAAGTTGGCAATAAGCCTTCCAAATGAAATATGAAAAAATAAAAATCCTGATCTTATTCGGGATGCATCCTTCCAATTTTTGTCCAAGGAAAGACCAAAAACCTTGTAACTTTACAGCTGCCATAAGAAAAAAATGTAATTCCCCAGCCTGTATTAACCCTGACAGAGATTTGCCTTAACATTTTGACTGAGTGCCCCGACTACTAAAACATTACTTTTTTACACAGTGGTATGCAATTCTTTATCTCTGTCTGGTTTTGAACTGAACCAATCCAAAATAAAACAAAGCTCTTACGTGTACTACTACTATGAAGAGCTCTGTTTCAATACATTATGTTTTCTGGGAAAATCCTTTTCCTTTAACTTCATTATGTTTTATATTTATTCCCTTCAAAATCATCTTCTTCTTTGAGGAAGTAGGAGTCATTAGGATATAAAGATCAGTTTGAACCATCACTATTTCTGTAAGTGCAAAAATAAGTGTGAAACCCCCTATACATTTTATTCAATGTCTTTCCTTTTTTTAAAGCTTATAGTGTACTTAAAATCTACACAGGGTGGAGGAAAATCATAAATAGCATTTTTAAAAGCAGCAGTTCTTTTAGTATCCCAATGCACAGAGATGTATTTACTGTATCTGAGCTCAATATAACTATAGTTGTTATATTGCTTAAGTAGCAGGAAAAAATTGTTTAAGTAGTAGAAACCTTAGTTAATTTTGAGACAATATAACCATGCATAAATTTCTAATGGTTCTAGAAATGGTAACTTTTTCTCGAGGAATAAACAGAGAAATTTCACTTTGTTTCCTCAAGAAAAATCTTTTACTCTTACTCCACCCACTAAAAAAATTTTGAGAATGTATATTTTTTCTCTTTTTCTCTACCAAAATAGATGTATCTCCATGAAGTTTCTCTTTTCAGTATAGTTTTTCTGTGAGAGAAAAATCTTGATTTCTGTCTCTAACACACAAAGGCACCATGCAGTACACAGACTCTCAGAAACGTGCTTTCAGCACACAATAAATTTTCTCATCTTTGTCTCACTGAGCAAGCATAGCACCTAGTAATGGCTAACAATAGTACAGGTGATAAATACAAAACTGCATAGCACTGGAAGGAACCAGAAAAGGAATCTTTCCAAAAAAATTGCCTCTTTCCAATTCCTACCAGCAGTTTTACAATACTGTTTGAACTGACTTGAAGCTGTGGACTAGTCCTTCCAGGATCACTGAGTACTTTTTGTCCTTGCCAGTTCCCCATCAGAGGCCCTGCCAGGGCTGGAGTACAGGGGGGGACACACTCCTGTGTGTGTGGATCAGCTTTTGGAAGGTGCCTGGGACAATTTCTCCATACTCACAGCGCGCATCGCCCATCTTCACACACCGAATGTTTCCCAGGGGAACAACAAACTTTATTCAAATGAAATGTGATTGAGTTTTTAACAAGAAAAGGATTTTATTGGAAGCAAAGAAATTTTCATGCTTTTCAGACCTCCTTTCCTTCAGTATCTCTTACCCTATCCCAAAGAAGAAACTTCTTTAGGGGAATCAGATGCAGGAATGGCCTGGATGCCTGCCATCAACCCTCATAAATTCAGAGGCACCATCTAACAATGTGTAAACCAGATTTGACAATTCATGATTTAACTGTCGCTATAAAAGTGGTAGTTAAATAACTAAAATGCGTATTCTTCTTTTTTTCCAGTTGGCTTCCTGTCCATTTTTTTCTTGGCCTACACAGAATTTCCTACAAGGAAATGTACCGCAGGGTAGCCAGCTATTAGGAATTATTGTTACTATATGGGGAACTTTTTCAGTTTTGTACATAACCCTTTCTGAAGTTGTGCAATAATGCTGTCCATGAAATTAAGTTGAAGTTTCTTGTAGCGGAATAAAAAGAAAATCTTAAACAATCACACACATTTTTCCATGTTATTTTCTAATAAAAAATGTGGCATTTTCCTCAGCCGTGTTTTAGCAGAGGGATCTTATTCTACTTTTGTGACTTAGGCATTCAATATGGGATTTAAAAAACGAAAAATGAAGACACTGAAGAAGGCTCTAAAAGTGCCTTTCAGTGTAAAGTAGCTACACAAGCTAACATGTTTTGGGAAGGAATGCTATGTTTTCAAATTGTTCCATGACAGCAAAAGCAATTAAGTCCACAATGTTTCAGTGGACTGCCACTAATCATAATCTAGTAAAGAACCATTACATGACACAATGTTAATAATGCCATTTGTTCAGGTGAATTAAAGCCTGAGCTGACACGTTGTCTTGTAGAGTTGTAGGGTCCCACTGTCTAAAAAGATGCAAATGTTTATTGGGGAAAAGTCAATATTGGATCAACCCTACCCTTACAAATATTCCTCTATTTAATTCATTTGTGGTGCTTCCGTACTGGTACCACACTAATCCTCATCCTGCAGGAATAACAAATTAATTGGCTGACAAGGAGCAACTTACTTCTGGACACCGAAATACATTGGGCTGCCAAATGAAACACAACTTCCATCCTTTTCTTCTTGATGGGCTGTTTAAGAAACTCCATCAAGTACTTGTCTCCTTCTTTGAATAGACAGATTTTTATTTTGTCATTTTAAAACACATGAACTTGTGACGGTATTCCAGAAGAGTATCTAAGTGTGTAATTCCATACACTGTATACGTACTATCACTGCATATTATTGACCTGCAGATCTCCTTAGGATATGGAGCTGAATTGTGCTCCAAGCTCTATTACTGCACTATTACCTCACTGTTGTGATGAAAATTTTTTTAGAATAAAAATTGCATAAATACCTGTTGATGCTTTTAAAATAGACAGTCTTAAAGAAGACTCCAATGAGAGAGAAAAGCAGGCCAAACAAGCAAGGCAACATTTCTAAATGCTTTCATTCACACGTTGTCCAGGGAAGGTTATGCCTAGGGTGGGCATTAGTTTATTGCCTTACAAACAATTGCATACCCATTGTATGTAATTACACCTGCATGTACCTTAACCTACTGCTAGGAACAGATTGATTTCCCAACCTCATAATCTCAGTTACTTCACCTGTATATTGTAGCAATGAGAAGGTGTCTCCCAAAACTTTTAGCCTTTAAACTAAGAAGTAATTTTATGAATGTGGATGTGGAATAGCTATGTAAATTACCTCTGCTCTGGTGCTCAACATCCAAAGTCTTTGAGTATTTTGCTCTGATATTTTTGTCTATTATTCAGTGTTTGAAAATATTTAGTAGCCACTTTCAGTGTGAAGTTCTGGGGACTGTGTGCTGCTTGTAGATGTGTAACCACCCTGGGGAGCAGTATCCCAAATTTGGCTTGGGATATTCAGATGCTCAAGGTGGATTGTCAGACACAAACAGTAGTAATAAGTTTCCTGAAGCTTAAGTGTTGGTTATCTGTAACAGGCATTTTTCTTATTTGCCATTTCTAGGAATTTGTCATGATTGTTGTCTTTGGTTTGGAATTTATTATTCGTATCTGGTCTGCTGGGTGCTGCTGTCGGTACCGAGGATGGCAAGGAAGACTGCGCTTTGCGAGGAAACCGTTCTGTGTGATAGGTGAGTGTCCCTGCTCCAGCTCATTTTGAGATAAACATCTCCCCTCTCCTGTTTTATTTCTGAATGAAAACTGTTGGAATTGGAATACAGCAGCTGTTGGTTGCCGTAAACTCTGTTTACAGCAACCAGCTGTAAGTCCAGAATAGCTGTGTGTCAACTCTCATCTGCCCAGGGTTTTCTTTAGATATAAATCATGACATCCCTAAAAACCAGCCAGTCCATGTTTCTTATGTTCTCCAGGAGACATTTTCCTATGAATCTCATACAGCTAGCCTATATATTGGATAAATGAGGAGTTGAGAGCTTATCTAATTGAAAATCAGAGATGTATGCTTTGAATGGACACACTACATATTCTACATACATGTGTAGATACCACACACATATGTGTGCATATCATGTTCTTCTTATTTAACCTCTGTGATCAGACACTGCAAGATGTTTGAAAACCTCCCTAGAGACAACTTATGACAACATGAAGATGTTTTCTTCTGTCTTGCTTTTCTCTGCATGACAATCCACATATCAGCGCTGCAGTGACACTAGCATAGGATACAGTATCTTCTTCATTATTTCTTCTACATCTATTTCAGGACACTATTCCTTTCCTTCTTTGCTCTAGAATTTGTCTGTGACAATGGTGAATAGACTCACAACCAGTCAAAACCCTATTTTGAAAAGGGATCTGTAGGAAAACAGTTTCCCAATAAAGGCAGAAATCAAAGATCAAACTCATCTGATAATTTCTTATTTTTCAAATGGTTTAGAGAAAATGCTTTTTATAGATTATCTGTGAAACTTCAGGATATCGATATGTCAACTTTTCTCTCAACTTCCTTCCTCTCTCCAGCCTTTAACTTCATCTGACTATATCTCAATGCAACTTATGGATCAACTGGGGCAGGAAATGTGTCTTTCCATACATCTCTACAGCAGCTAGTACATGGAGTCATATGCCTACAGCCATGAAACCCACGGGTTTCAGTGTAAGCAGTAGATGAATGCCATCCTGGTCTAAACAGGAGTTACAGTGTTCCTTGGCATGACAGACCAATACACTGGTTAGACCTAAAGTGTCGAGCTAGTTTTTTTTTCTTCCACCTCATTCCCTGGTAAATCCACACTTTGTCCCACTAAGCCACTCCTGCAATGGAGAAAGTTGCATGAGCAGCTAGGAAGACACCCCAGATTGTCACTCCCTCAGGAAGAAACACCCCATCTATTCTGTTTTATGAAACTGTGGGAGAGGGGCAAGTATCGGGATTGGGATTTGGGTTTTTTGGGCAGCAGGGGAGATGGGTAGATACCTTGCCAGGTCACACACTTGCCCCAGGATTTCCATGCCCAGCAGAAGGTGGAAATCACAAAACATGGCTACCTTCCTTGGCCAGACTTACCATTATTCCAAGATTTTATGGTGCACTAGAAATTTTGCAGTAGTCATGTTTTGTCAGGGCACAATCATAAGAAAGCGCCACTGTTAATTTAGTAAAATTAACTTACTGCAGCAATTTAGAACTTACTAAAAACACCTTTGAAGATTTTGAAGTTACTAGAACCATTTGACTTCTCAGAGTGTTTGTCTTGCTACTCTTCCAAATGCCATTGTATAGAAACACCAGCAGTTTGTTTGATTCTGCTTTTGTGTCTCCTCCCTTTCCTGTCTCCACTCAACTAGCAAGTTTTATTCCAGTGATTAGCTTCACTCTGAGGTGTTAATTCTCAGGAAAACTGAGTGCAGGAGTTCTTCCGTGTACAAAATTCTGCATATTTAAAAGACGTAGATGTGGTGCTTAGGGACATAGTTCAGGGGTGAACTTGCCAGTGCTGGGTTTACAGTTTGACTCAGTGATCTTAAAGGTCCTTCCCAACCTAAATAATTCTATGATTCACAGGGAGACTGTATAGATTTCCATGCCTTCCTTAAAACTACTCATACCTACCCTCCTACTGTTGGTGAAATAGTTCAAGCAGGTCTTCTGGCACAGATCACCCTGGGGGTGTGGGTTTGCTTCACTTGAGTATGGTATTTCCTCCTTTCTCTGAAATTCACCTGCTCTTCTTGTTTACTCTATTTTTATGTAAGCAGTCCCTGGCCTTAAAAGCATAATTCTTGGAACTCTATTACTTGGACCTCTATCACTTGCTAGCAGAATTAATTAGTAGACAACGGTCTATTGTTTGTGGATGTTTTCCTCTGTTGGTGCACTGGATGGAAAGGCAACTTTGTTCTGCACCTCCTGGAAACTAAACCAATAGCTTGAATTTCTTGCCATTGACTGTTCTGCATGTTTCTTCTATTCATCGACTTCAGTCCATTTCTGGACTTTAGCATCCCCAGAAGGGAGTTTCTGATGTTCTGATATTCAGCATCTTTCCAGATTTGATCTTTTGAGGAAAAACCAAGTAATCTTGCACCTCTTGCTACATAAAGTAGTTATTTGCCTGACCCCTTGGCTTTGCAGTCACGGCAAAGTGTGAGGCAGCAGCAAAGGTCAGGAGGCTGTGTTAGCCAGAGCACAATCAATAGATCATTATCTCCCTTTACTCATCACTTACTAGACCATATCCAAGATACTGCTCTCCATTTTCCCCCTCCAACACCATACCTGAAAGACCTTAAAAAACTGGAGTGAGTTCAGTGCAGCCATGAGGATGATCAGTGCTGGAGCAGTTGCCCCTTGAGGGGAGGCTGAGGGACCTGCACATGTTCATCCCGGAGGAAAGATGGCTTCAGGGGGAACTCAATGAAATTAGTGCTAAGGCCTCCCTAAGAGAGATTCCATGGCCAGTTTGGGCCTATTACTTTTGATTATTTACTTAGTCATCCATTCAATTATTCTTTCCGTTTATTGTTACAGTGGAACAATAATATTTTAGAAGACTTAGTCTGTTTACTATTAATTAAACTTGCTATAGATCTCCCGCAGATCTTTTCCCTGATTATTTTTTGGTCATTAAACACTAATCACATAGGGCAGTGGCCCAAAGGCTTAGAAATAACAAATTTGAGGATTGCCCCAAAGATAACATTTAGACAGCCTTTATTTTTTCCTTTTATAACCTAATAACCAGAGAAGTTTTATTCAGGGCCGAAGCTCTGTGTTTATGTTAGTGTGCTTACAATGTCACTACTCCGACAAATTAGTTTGTTAAGCATCACTGTGTGCTACCAGGTTAGTAATTACATCCAACAAATTATTTGACAGTTTTGTACCCTTATTTATTTCTGTAAAAATCAAAACAACAGTGTAGTATTAAAACATGCTTTGTATTTTGTTCCATGTTACCTGACCTCCCTCATTTTCTCTGATTGTAATTGAGCTTGTGTACATAACATGAAGGCCACAGCAACGCATCTTTACAGGCATATAAGGTACTTAAATATGTATATACCCCTGCAAATCTTAAATGTCACAGGTACATCACTCTGAAGCTTGGCTCTTAGCACTGCAGAACAGTGTTGCTGTGTTGTACTGCTCAGAAGAGCAGCAATCCAAGAAATCAAATCTGGGGATCAGAGGTGCTCACAAACCAGGAAGAACTTGATGTCTGTGCCTGAGCTCATTGAAGATCCTGAAAATAAAAGAGGACAAGTCTGACTGGGAAGATACAGGGCATCCACTCCCTGTAAAGCCATGTGGGGACACTGAAATAAATGAAGAGTCCATTGTCCTTCCTCTGGCAATGGGGTCCCAGATGGTAGTATGTTACCTGACAAAATTAAACTTCTGGCCACTCTCCTATGTGTATCGGAGGATTTACCATAATCCTCTGATACACATCACAGACTGAGTGAGATCTCAGTCTGTGAGGGCACTTCCACTTGGGGCACTGTAAAAATATTTAGGAATAATAAACAACAAACTCTTGTTTGTTGAAGAGTGAGATCCTGCTGGCCTCACCTGCATGTCTGAAGTCCACTGAGCTCTCAGAGGAACTTCTTTCACTCCACTGACTCTGTAAGAGACTTTGGGGCTCCTATGTGAAAAAGCCCAACAAGAGCAAGTGGATTTTTAACATAGAATCATAGAATATCCTGAATTGGCCCACAGGGATCATCAAAGTCCAGCTCTTGGCCCTACACAGCACCACCTCCAAGAGTCGCACCCTGTGACTGAGAGCTTTGTGCAAACACTTCTTGAACTCTGTCAGGCTGGTGCTGTGACCCCTTCCCTGGGGAGCCTGTTCCAGTGCCCAACCACCCTCTGGGTGAATAAACTTTTCCTGATACCCAACCTAAACCTACCCTGACACAGCTTCAGGCCATTCCCTTGGCTCCTGTCACTGTCACCACAGAGCAGAGATCAGGGCCTGCCCTTTCTTGTCCCCTCACAAGGAAGCTGTAACTGCAGCGAGGTCTCCCCTCAGTCTCCTCCAGGCTGAACAGGCCCAGTGCCCTCAGCTGCTCCTCACACAGCTTCCCCTCAAGGCCCTTCCCCATCTTTGTTGCCCTCCTTGGACACTCTCTAATAGTTTAATGTCTTTCTTACATTGTGGTGCCCAGAGCTGCCCCCAGCCCTGGAGGTGAGGCTGCCCCAGTGCAGAGCAGAGCAGGACAATCCCCTCCCTTGCCCAGCTGGTGATGCTGTGCCTGATGCCCCCAGGACAGGGTTGGCTCTCCTGGCTCCAGGGCACATTGCTAACTACAATGCCTAAACTTTATTTAATTTAAACTTGGGGGTGGAAACTCCTGTGACAGATTTTTTTCACTTTAAATTTGAGCCTGTTTCTAGTAATATTACATTTCTCCAGAGCAGCCACACTTCCTGGTGGTCCAGCTGAGTGAAAGATTTCATGTATTTCAGTTAGTCCATTAGCACTTTCACCACAGCTGCTTCTATTTTACCTCTAGTCAAGCTACAGCATGATGGAAATGTCAAAAGTTCAAATTTTGTTGAGGCTGCAGAATGAGCAAATTCCCAACAGGAAGCCTAAGTCCATTATCTGTAATCAGGCCCTTGAACTTCATGGCTGGCAAACCTTGTTTCAGAGCATTAAGTGATAGCAGCAACTGCTGCTTATTACTGGATCTATTTTTCATTAATTAGAGTGGTAATGAACCATCATGGGGCACTTTTGTCAAACCTTTATAAACAAATCCATATCTAGTGTGTTACAAAATCTTCTGGACACTTAATTTGAATTATTTCAATATATTTGTGTAATAACACATTATGTGTCTGTCACCTTGGTATTTAGACACATCATATAGTTTAAATACAGACAGATGGTAACTCTGCTGCTCATGATAAACAATATAAACAGCCCCTTTCCAGTGTAATTTGAACTCTAAATAACCCAGAGATTTTCTGTAATTAAGTAAATTCTTGACCAAGAAGATATATCTCACATCACATCTCATTATAAATCCCAGAAAAAAAGATTACAGCGAATTTCATGTCTGGAGACCTTCTGCCAGCCAAACTTGTACTCATCTCAGACACACCCTGCCCACTCCACTCCAGAAAATACTCTGATAATAACAGCAGTAGTAGTAGTAGTAGTAGTATTTAGATTTCAAATCAAAATTTGCTCAGATAATTTCAGCAGCCATAATTCAGTGCTATGAACAGAGATGTTCTTTAGGCTAGAATGGTCCCAAATTATGTAGGTTTTTAAAATTAATATTTAGTGGCATTTCTTCATGTTTGACAGTTCTGGCAATGCAGTTTTTAGAAATATGCAGAAAAAGTAATGTCTGTTTAATATAATCTATGGGCCTTATCCTTTCACACTTAATTTTGCTGACTACTACCCTTGCTGCTGAGTAAGGTAACATTTGCTGGGATTAAAGACATCAGGCTCTGATCTCCTCTTTCCAGAAGTTGTATGGTAGCTATTCAAAGGAAACCTAGTTTGGTGCAGTGCAGTTCACACTGAAGTTTCTTTCTGGTAGGAGCTAGAGAATTCAGCAGCCTGGGTTTGTTCATGCTGTGGCTTTTTGATCTTACGCTAGTGTCACTATTGGATATTGGGTTTGTGACATAGAGTAGATGAGCCCCTACCATGAACTGGGCAGCCCAGGACGAGAAGACTAAAGAGACAGAGTTGTGATAGAAAGGCTGTTAAAAGACAAGGACTTTATTAAAAATCATTTATTTTTAATAATAAAAATCCTTCATTAGAAGGCTATAAAAGATATTTTCTTAAGCATGAAATCATTATCCATTTTGAACAAGAGTAATATAACTCAGTACCTGCCCTGAAATGTTTAGAAATTGCTAATTCAGTTCCCTTTTGTTAGGAAAGTGTCCTAAAGGGAAATATCACAGTCAAATTATTTAGAAATAATGAGACTCCTTCCCATACTCACCCAGATTGTGTATATGATTTAAGCAGTCTTTCAAATTGTTATTTGTCTCTCATATTTGGATCTCACAAAATCTCACTGTACTATAATCATAAGGATAATTATAATTATAAGGATAATGATAAGGATAAATGTGATGATGAGGACAAGGATGATAATGATGGTAATAATATTATGATATTAAATGCTATCTATTATAAAATATTATGTAATATAAAAGTGTATCATAGCAATTCCAGTGCGGTTTATGAGCTGTGACTTGGAAATTTATGATAAGGAGGGAAGCAACTGACAGACCAAGCAGCAGTCAACATTTTCTGGTTTAAGTCTTTGTATGTTCAGTTTTGCTCACATTTTTTAGGTACTGGCTTTGAACTTGTTGCTACTAGAGATACCCAGAATATGAAGTTGCTTACACAAATACCTTTATGTTCATAATCTGCCTTTATTTGATTTGATGTTCATATCCTGCCTTACTGTGCTGAATTCCCATCATATCCATGGACAAGATAGTTTCTCAGATACCATAAGTATGTGTAAGTTTGCCATTTCAAAATTAAGTAGTTATGAGTATAAACACTGGTGTGGAAGTTAGAGGTAGACAGGATTGTGCCAAATCCACTTATCCACCTACTTGATTGTATGGAGTCTCAAAAGTAGCAAAATGGTTTATTTTTAAAATTTTATCACTCTTAGCATCTCAAAAAATTACATTTTAATGACATGAATAACATGTCAGAACATAACTGATATGCAACAAAATTCTCAGCTTTCTTGGCTTCTTTCCAGATGCTGTGCTGAAGATCAGCTGCTCTGGTGTGTGCCATTCTTTGTAACTCCCATTTCAGATCATCATCAACTCTTGCCTGTTGCTTCTCTCTGAGAAGAATTGATTTTTTTGTACAAGTTCTATCTTTGCAACAGTGAATTATGCTTTCCAGGCAGAAATCTTGATACTTCAGGAATATTTTTATATTGGTCCAAAACAATCCTATTAGACTAGGTGTTCACTATTTGGGCTTTTGCAGCTGCCCATTGCTTAAATTCATTACAGGAATGCCCTTGGCACTCATGTAGCCTCTCACAGATACCCCTGGCTTGCAGCACTGCTTTGCTTCAAAAGACACTTTCAGTGTGTCTCCTCTGTTACTAATATGCCCATAATTACTCAGGGGTGCTTTGTCAGCATGTTACCATAAATTTGAATGCTCATATTTTGGTGTGAGATATTAGGTAACTGCCAATCTGACTGTTTGAGCCATGATTAACTCTCTCACAAGTGTTAGTCAATCAAATCCTGCTTTTTCTCATGGTGTCCTAGCCTCACCCCTGTCAGCCCAAATGAAAACAGTAGAGGAGGTCTAAGTGGAGTAATTGCATTGGCATTTACTGCAGGAATCTTTCCAGAGTTATTTGAATGCAACTATGGGAAAAATTGAGAAATTATAAAGAGAAAAGGGAAAGGGAAAGGGAAAGGGAAAGGGAAAGGAAAAGGAAAAGGAAAAGGAAAAGGAAAAGGAAAAGGAAAAGGAAAAAATATTTGGAAGAGAGCTACAGTGACCATCGAGTCCAATTACCTGACCATCGCAAGGGTGACCAAAAGTCTTAAGCATGTTATTAAGGACATTGCCCAAAAGCTTCTAAAATGATGACATTCAAGGGGCGCTGACCGCTTCTGACCTCTTGCCATGTTTTACAATCCACTCTGTAAATAAATAGCTCCTAATGTTCAGTCTCTAGTCACCTCTAGGTATTGTATTGTAGGAAACTACCTCATTCTTGAGTACCTGTATTAAGTCCAGTTTCACCAATTCTTTTGCACAGATAACAGCTCTTTTTGAGCTGCAGCATATGAGCAGGCAGCATATGAGCTGCAGCATATGAGAAGGCAGCATGCTGCTATTTCATATTTCCATTTCTTTTCTTCTTTTAGTTCACAATTATGTCTCTTATAGCTGCTGAATGTTGTGATTTTATTGCTGTCTTTGCTGAAGATTAGTTTATTTCTCTTTAGGTCACCCCTGTGTGAGTGAGGTCTCCAGGAAAAGGATTGTTGGTGCAGTTGGCTAATAACAGTAGTTTCATTTTGCTTGACTGTATTGTTGTTTGGAAACACAGACTTTTTCAGTTGCTTTAGAGGTTTTGTTTGTTTCTTCACATGCAGTCCCCTGGCATCTACTCAGCTTTAATTTGTTAACTGTCAATGCTGACAGTTTAAAGCATAAGCTTTGCCCACTGTTACAATCAATATAATCAAATTGACTGTCAGATGTCTTCATCCAGCCTTGCCACTGACTTATTAGAGATCACAAAGCTTGAAGAAATGCAGCTTCCACAGATGTTTCCATTCTTTGACATCCCTTCAGAGAACTGAGCGTTGCCACCAGCGCTGCTGGAATGACTGATGGGCACAGTAGTCCAGTGGGAGTTGCAGGAAATGTCTGGTTTTATGATCGTGCCTCAAATAGTTACATTCCAACTGCTACATTAGGAAGAGACTTGTGTATAAGAGAGAAAATACAGATTTTGATTTCTCCTTTCTGCACCTGCTATGGTAAATACAGGAGTTAGTAAGGATTTGACAATGTAGCAATATTGTTACACTGTGTAACAGAGTTGCAGTGTTTGTATCTCAAGTTTAATAGGCCTGAGTAGAAATACTTGCTGTTTCTATTCAGCCATTTGGGCATGTTCTGCACATTTGGACATGTTCTGCACATTTTAATTTCCTCCCATCCCTAGCACTTAAGCACCAGGTGGCCATAAACTGTTGTTTCCCATTAAAGAAAAATCACAATTTTTATCTTTAAGCCTGTGTTGATAGTTCTCAAAATTGAGCTCTGTCCTTTGGTGATATTTGATATTGCTGTCAATAACAGATCCAAGGAAGGGGACCATCAGATGAGACCCAGATCAGCCTATGGAAGCTCCTAAATGATGCAAAGGAAGCCACTCACTTTGGCCCTTGTGTTGTGCAGCACTGGTGCCCCAATGCACATATGTGACCCCCCTGGGCAGCAGCCACAGCAAAGGCAGAGCTCCTTCAGTGCTGGGGCTCCCCTTTGCCAGCCCAGTCTGTTCATGGCACCCTCCCAGTGGAAACTGTTTCATTTCAGATGAAAATCTCACAAGGCAGAGTGGAGAGGTTGTCACACAGCATGACATAATCTACTGTATTTAAAATCTCATTTTGTGGTTGTCCCTGTTGGGTTTGGAAGAGTGATACCAGATTATGGGGTTTTTCCTTTCTGACAACCACTGAACAGAGCCTCTATTTCTTTCTTCATATCCCCTGCACCAGGAAATTTCAAGTGTGGCTGTGCCTCACACTAGTGTTCTCCAAATTACATAAACCTTCCTGCTGGCACAGTACTGCCTCTCAGGCTGCCCACACACAAAGTGCAGGTGGGATGGCAGCAGAGGGGAAAGAGTGGCTGGAGATGTCTGGCTCTGTATGTAAACTGAATAAACTCTATTTACAGAAACAAAGGAGTCCCAAGAGGCAGTGTCCAATTGTGCAGACATCCAAAATAGCTGGATAGGTTAGAAATGCAAGTTCTCCTTTTAAGCAGCAGGGAGAGGGGTTTGCCTCTGAAGGGAGGCTCAGAAAATTGAATGTAGGAATTCTTTCAGCCAACACTGAGGGACCATGTTGGTGCCTTCAACATCTGTGTTGGATAAGTCAGCTAGAGACTGGATGTCTTCTGTTTCCCCACCACCCTGTGAATTTGAGAGCAGATTTTCAATACTCTCTTCCCTCTCCACCTACAAACAGTCTTTTCCTCTCATCAGAGAAATGTTTTTCTCTCCCTGCTCATTTCATCACCTTCACTTGTCAGTTTCCACCCATCCACTTTCACCTACACACCACGGATTTTTCTGTTCCCACCTTTTTTTGGCCTTTCCACTCCCATGCCACTGTATCACCTTCACTTTATCCACAATCTGGGAATGTGTTAGATGAACATTTCCAGACCCTCTGCCTACCTGCCCCTGCCTAAGGTTTTAGAGTAAGAAGAAGAGGCCATGGAAGTGCACGTTCCTGCCTGTAGATTCCTCCCCTTGTGGCTGCAAGGATCCAGCACGGACACAGCAATGCTTCCCTGCAGGGCTGGGGCATTCAGTCCTGGCTGGTGTCTTTCCACTTGCTGACCAGTGCCAGAGACCCCTAGTGATGGTGTTAATACCTATAGCCCAAAATAGCCAATCACACATGGAGTAATCAGTGCCTGAGTCACACAAGAATTTGGATCCCCTGAAAAATCTAATTCCAGCAATTCAGGGGAAAACATCCAAACTTGTCTTTAATTTTCCTTGCTTATTCCTTTATACCTCAGAGCAATGAACTTTACAAGTCAATTACAATTCAATCTTGTAAATTTTTTTATCAAATTTAAATTGTCTTTTGATCTCACTTTTATAAGAAAGGGTAAATAGGAGGCATCCAACAGACCTTCTTATCTTCCACTAGTTTGCATGCCTCTATTTCATATTTGCCTTCTGACTAACCACTCCTAAATTATTCAGCCCTTTCTCCATGCACAAGTCTTGCCATGCTGTAGCTACTTTGTTTTTTTTCTTGACGATTACTTTGTGGTTTGCTTACAGCCTGATGTGATGAACATCTTTACTCCCCAGGGGCATGTGTCTGGCATCCTGTTGCCTTTCCCTCCAGAAACTTTCAGATGTTTTTCTCTTCACTGCAATAGCCTTTTTCACTAAGGTCTGCTGTCATCCAGCAACATACAGACACAGTAAAGTGGCTAACAAACCTTGTTTTCCAGTGCTTTCAAGGCACAAACCTGTTTCTGCACAGAATAAGTAAAGATTTATGGGAAGAATCTGCACGTGTTACTTGCAGTTTGTTTCTTTAGCTGAACAAAAATCAGGTTGGCGAACACTAGGTCAAAGACACAGCTTTAAATGTTTCTGTCAGCCTGTCTTAAAGCCAAATAAAACTTGCATTTAGTAAATGCTACTGTATTCCTTCTGGCAGGTACATATTAATTATGTTAAAGATCAATTATTGGAAAAGGTTAATTACGTATAAATCCATGAAAGGCTTGCAATTGAACTTAATCTTAGCTTGCAGGAGGCTCTTAGATTTTTAAGATTTATTGAGCCAGCTGTTAATAGCATGAAAATGTCTGCTGAGGACTTATTCAGTCCATAGAAAGATTGTGTACTCAACAGGGCCATGAACAATAATTGCAGACAGTACAAAGGCAGGTGAAATGTTCCCATGAAAGTTGTTATTCTTATCCTGACTAAATAAAATATGGCACCCACAGCTACAGTTTAAAATTCAGTACTTGCTGAGCTGCTGTGGTTCTCGGGCCATAGACAAGTATTTTGGCTGTCCACAGCAGAAGGTAAAATGACATTATTTGGATGTATTTGCCATCATGGTCTAACAATATGCTACTTTTACAAAGGAAGAGGGCACATATACTTTTAATACACTGACACAGTAGTGAACAGCACTGGTTGATCCATTACTGGGCATGGAATCAGGATTTCATTTTAAGTTTTTTTTTAATGACAAAAGAAAAATCTTACTCACCTTCATTAGTCCACAATTTAAAAAGTTAATATTTAGTTTTCACATCTAAAAAATATCCAGTATTACCTTATTAAAAATATTCCTTTTCTTTCTGGTTCAGAAATTGTTTGGAGTACCAAGTTAACTTTTGTTGTATTTGATTAGCTTTCCTAAGAATTGTCTTTGACTTGTTTCCAGTTCTCTCTTTGCCAGAAAAGATATCTTTACACATTGATGAGCTGTTTTTCTAAGTAGACCCACTTCAGTTACATAAAAATATCATTTATTATTCCAGAAAGAGGTTGTCTGTACTTTCAGGAGACTACTTTCATTTCACATTAAAATAGTTTGCTTGCTCAGATTATTCCAATATATTGCAAATAAAAACAATAAAGGCAAAGAAGGGTCCAAGGTGATTCATCTATTTGATTTCTTCACTGGGGTATTGCTTAGCTGAAGATAAGAAAAATCCAAGTTTCTATGCACAGATCAGTTTTAGTGGACCCCTTGAAATAAAAGGCAGTGACTAATGTAGCCATTTTCCACTGTTAGAAAAAAAAAGTCAGTAGAGAAGAAGTATCAACCTCCGGATTTTTTTTAATTCCACTTCAGTGGGTAGGCAATATTACATATTTTTGAAAAACTTCTTTCTCTTGTATGTGCTACTACAATACATTACTATCTTCCTGTTTTTCAACAGCAATAAAAGTCAATTTTCACACTCATCTGTGTTTATCTTTGAATTATCTTGATATGCAATACCAGCTCACTTTCCTACTTCTAAAAATACCATGTTGTTTTGCATCTTGCAAAAAGATTAAAGAAGGAAGCAAAATCACCAACTTGTTTTGCCTGCAATGACAATTAAGATGATTTCCATCCAGATGGTGTTACGTATTTGAAAACACAAAGACCTTTTGGCTGGAGTGACAACAACATCTGCAAAAATCAAACAGCATCATCCATCCCAAGAATTTCCTGAAGATATCCTGCCAATTACTTTTACTAGTAGGTGACGATTAATCGTAACCTGTCTGGCATCTGAGCAGAGATCTGATCCCTGACCAGAAAGAAAAGCTATATTCAGACAGAGCTGAAAGCAAACTTTGCCAGGACCCAAGATCCTGAGCATCATTATTTTTAGAATATGCACAACTCAGATAATCTCATATTGCTTTGGAGGGGGTTTGTTGTTGCTGGTGGTGTTCAGGCTTTTTTTTTTTCTGTAAAACTGAGGCCTTGTAGGTGTAAGTCTGCTCAGCTTCTTGTGGGAGGTACAGAACTCAACTTCCTGCCTCTCCCAAATTACGTTAGAGATCTTCAGGTGATGTAATTCAATGAGTGCTATTAAATTGGTTTTTGGAGGGGGAGTTATAGGCAGAAAATAATTCTTGAGAATATCATTTGAGGGTGAATTCAGGTGATCTCAAAAGTCTGCATGTCTCCAGAATAGTCTCGAAAAAGCCAGTTTTCATATTCTGGCAATCATGCAAATACTGACTTTTACTTTGCTGATAAATAGTTCTGCTTCTTCCTATGAGATAGTTTGCTAAACATGATAACACACATCATCTTTCTAAATATTGTTCATCTCTCTGTTCAGAGATATAATTACAGGTAAAGATATTGAAAATTCTTGGTTTCTGGGATAAATACTTATGCAAGGTCACTGTAAGTTCAGCCCATATCTGACCAAATTTTTCTGTCACAATTATGTGAAATATCCCACTGATTTTATAGTAAGGGAATGTTTACAGAGCAAAGGAACTACCACTGGGTAAAAACAATACATTTGCCTCTTTTCAATATAACTGTTGCAGCATATTCTATTCATGTTTTGTATTCCTTGCCCTCCTGAGCTGGTAGAGGGAAGTAGTTAATCCCTTTTTTCAAGGTAACAGCAGTTTTCCAGCCAGTTTCTGGCTCTTTGACCTTTTCTGCCCTCTGACCATTCTAAGCAAGTGCTCAAGAAATAGTGATCCAATTCTGTCCCTCACTGCATTCTGCTCTATTAGGGTATTCAGAGCCTTAAACTCTATGAATGTCTTTTTCTTTTCTTCTTCTTGTTTTTGTTTTTTGTTTTGCTAGCCCATAGAAGCATGAAGTACACCCATGCCCAATATGTTACTAGGCTGTGCAAAAAGGCGGCTGTTCCGATAGTCAAGTTTGTGCAAACAGACCTGTTCTTTTAGGAATCTGAGTTATTTTCAGGTGTTGATATGTGGCTAAAGTCCACTGTCAGTCATCAGGCTTTATATTAAACTGCTTTAAATTGCCAAGTTTTACCAGTTTAGGATAAACCCCATTGGTTATATATTTTTTATCATATTTCTATAGTGTGATGTGCTCAAATACAGTGGTCTGGAATATGTGTTTTGTTATCTTTGTGCTGTAGTGTCTGGTTAAGCTTCAAAGTACTTTTCCATGTTGATTAGATGATACACGTGGGTTGTGGCCAGCAAGCTCCAGGGATTATTGAAGGCAAATTGAAGATAGTTCTGAGAACAGCAATAAGGACTGGAAGAACTGATATCCAAAGAGATATTAGAAAAACCAAAATACTGGTCATTTCTCCTTATCATCACTACCACGTCTTAGTGACTCAGAATAGAAAGCTGTTAAGTGTTACTATGTATTGATTGCTGCAAATCTCAATTAAATCCTATTTAAACTCCTCAGCAAGTGAGAATAATTTCTCACTGTGCTGCCATAGGCGTGCATGACCTGAGCCATGGCAAGCAGAGGGAGCTGATGTCAAAGCCGTCTCGTGCCCTTAGTGGAGCCCAGTGTGAGCCCAGTGTCTCTGTAGCACCACAGAATCATAGGGCTGGGGTTTTTTCAAAAGTGACTTTGAAGATGAGGATAATGAACTGTCCTGAGAACTATTCAGAAATGACCACTACAAGCTGTGCCTTTTCTCTGGGTCATGGATAATAACTCTAGCTCAAAATTAGACCTTAGAAGGACAGCCTAAGGGTAGCTTAGAGTTGGTGATACAATTGCCCAGTTAATTTCCTTTGTGAGTTAATATAGCTGCAGGCTAGATAAAACAACCTCTTGAGATTTTCTGTTTAATTCTGCAGTTTTGGGGGCAGATATGCCTTACTCCTGTCCTAGTTTGTTGCCTCTCTACTGATCTGTAGCTGGTGCAGACACAGTAATTGACAGCCATTGACATTTCCTACCTATTCTTAATAAGAACGTGTGAACTCTCAGCATTTTCTGTGAATTTATAGCAAATACTATTTTGATGACCTAGTAATGATCAAAAAATTATTAATATTATTCATTTTTCTATTCAGATAAAAGACAAAAAAAATCACAATATTAATTTAACCTGTATTGTCTCAAAGTATCATTTGTATTTAGAGGATAGGATGTTTCAATATGTTAGCATTAAATGCAGGCAGCAGGAAAAGCTTCTATAAACATATTCTTCCTTTGAAGAATATGAAAAAGAGAAAGATGATGCAGGTTTGTGTGTTAGTATGACCATGTGCATGAGCTTTCAGCAGATGAGAGATTGTCATTGATTACTTTTCCCAATAATCATAGACTCACAGAATAGTTTGGGTTGAGAGAAGCAAAACCTAGTTCCAGCCCCCAGCCATGGGCAGGGACACCTTTCAGTGCACCAGGCTGCTCAAAGCTCCATCCAGCCTGGCCTTGAACACATCTGGTAAAGGATTCATTCCCAACCCTCTCTCAGTAAGGCCATTCCTCCTTGTTCCATCATTACATGCCCTTGTTAAACCCATCCTGACATTCTTTCTGTAACTTTAGAGATTCTAGCAGTCACATTATTAATCTCCCAGCTGGCATTAGAAATGCTGATAGTTTAGGAATGCCAACCACACCTCCATCAGTAAGACAAGCAATCCAGAGTTTCTGACCAAACTTGAGCAGCCTAAGGCAGCCCAACACCGACCTTCCTCCGTGAGGTGGGGAACTTGGACTGGCACATCTTGCATGAATTATGTAAGTTTGGGGTAGTCGCATTACTGGCCTTCAGTTATCTGTTTCATGTGTTACTGTTTTAGTGACACTGGACAATGCATAAGCGTAATCTGTTGCACTCATGAGTTTTCATCAGTTAATTTGCACAAAATTTTGTGTTATCTCAGGAGTTTAGTGAGTGGTACTAGGTGAAATGCCTGAAGTGAAAGAACTAGTTGTTTGAAATTTCATTTGAAATTAGGTGTTCAAAATGACCAATGCAAAAGCTGCTGAGATGATTTGAAATCTCAGATTAGAGTTAATGAGGGAGATTGTTATCTGCAAGGATAAAAATCTGAGACATATTTCTAAAGGGTGAATAAAATCATCATCATGGCTGAAGAGAGGCTTAACATTTTGGGAGATCATACATAAGATATTAGCTTAGGAAAAAATAAACAAAGGGGTGAATATACATTAGAAAACTCTGTCTTTTAGTAAGTCATTATAGAAAAGTTGGAATTATACTGCCCATTACTCAGTCTCACATCTGAATCTTTTCTGGTGCTTTACAGAAAGATTCAGAGTGAAAACTGAGAGCCCATTAAATTAAATGAAATATCTCTGTTTAATTCTACCTGTTTTCCTATTTTTGCCTCTAAGAGATAAAGAGGAAAATAGTAATAGAAATCTGGGAAAGCCTTGTTAAAATACAGAAATATCACAGAGACTTTAGCTACATTCAATTCCAATATAAAAGGAAGTTCAGAATAATATTTTTCTCTCTTGGTTTAAAAAGGGTAAATGCCATCTGAAGCATATTGTATAAAAGTATGGCACAGAGAAAAATCGTAATATATTTAACTTTTCCTTTTTTCCAGGGTATGTTTAGGTAGGAAAATCAAGCAGTTTTAACATACTCAAAACTGACTTTCAACAACTGCAAACTTTTCTTAGGACTCTGATTTCATTCCAAGAAAGGTTTATTTTGATTTATCTTACACATGTTCCTAACAAGTTAAACTACACTGAAATAATGTGCCTGCCTGCCTTCCCTACCTCCTAGGGAAACACAGCCAGGAAGGGCAATGGACACATTCTTACCTTCCCTATTTCCAGCTGAGAACTTAGGGATAGAGTCTTGGTGGGAGTTGAGGATGTGAAGAGTGAAGAAGATGAGAGAGCAAAGTGTGAAAAAACCCACCACCGGCCTAGGAGGATTCTCTTCCCTTCAGCTGTTTTTCAAACGGGTTCCTGTGCATTTCCTGCTCCTCTTTTTCCTCCACCTTTCTTCCCTTTAGGGAGAACCTCATCCTTGCCCTCCAGATAGAAGAGCATACACAAGTAGATAACTCCTTTGGACCTTTTAAAAAAGGAAAAGACAACTACGTTACTGTTGTCTTCGTCATCTCTCATGTCCAGAGGGGACCAGAGACCCTCACTGGGGCCGAGAGCTCCCAGCAGGGCAGTGCAGAGGCTGTGCTCTGCTGGCAAGACTGAATTAATTTGAATCTTTTGCAGTGGGAGGCCTTCACAAAACTCTGTGTTATAAAAAAAACTGTCAGAGCTGTCAGAGCTCTGGAATAAGTAAGAATAAGGGCAGGAGCAAGTCACTGAATTTTTTAAAACATTGTCCTATTAGAAGTGGTGGAGGGTGACCAAAACCCCCAGTAAGCATTTTAATAATTTCTGGACCAAATGCATAATTCCCAATATTTTGGGTGACCTTATTCTTTTTAAAGTTCTAAGAATTATTTTTAGGGGGCATACACTGCACTTCTAATGATCTCTAACTTGCTGCTAGCCACTCACCACTAAATAAAAATGGCTGTTCCATTGCTGCCCCTCAGAGTCACTGGGACAAGTCAAGATCACCCTGCCACCGTGTCAGTCACCAGGGACACTGTTTTTTCAGCACAGTCCATATTGCTCAAGACATTCCAGCACCTTCTATGTTAGTCTTGGATCCCAATAAACACAACTAAATATAGAAAGAAGTTTGCTTTAGGTGGGTACATGTGTGCTACGTGTCTGTGCTGGCAGTATGGGCAATCAGGATCTAGGATTTAGTTCAGCAGGGTACACAGTGGTGCCTGTCCCCTGTTACACGATATTCCCTGCTCCCCAGGCACTTCTCCTGAAGAGTATAGCTTTTCCAGGTCCAAGAACATAGCTGCCAGATCTAGGGGATATCTCAGATACCTTAAGGCATCTCAAATGGCACTGGACAAATAAATTTGGGCAGCTGAATTAAGCCTTCCTTGTGCCAACCCTGAAGTGTGAGGCAGCTGAGCAGCCAGCAGAAGCCTTCCTGAGGATTAGCTGCACCTCTGTCAGCTGACGTGGTTACCTTGTGCTCCTTGGGGAGTTTAGACACCTGCTTCACATGTAGACACCTAAATTTAAATATCTTCATGTGGAGTTCAAGTCCAAGTCAATCCAAGTCCATCTATTTTTCTGATCGCCATTAGAATTTGTGATGTCCTTAACCTTTCCTAGTCAGTTTTCCTATTTCTCAATTCTCACACAGACCTCCTGCATCTGGTTGTTTTGAGCTTGAGATTTGTACAGTGCATAGATGCCATGTCCATTTCTGGCTCTTCTTCATCTCTGAACTCGCTGGATTCAGAATCAAATCCAGCATTTTTGGTACCCAATTATGTAGTAGCCACCTACAGTCCACCTATGTAGTAGCCAAAGACATTTTAAAATGTCAGAGCATAAAACAGGCAGAAGGTCAGCCTAGGCCACCATGGGATGTCAAACAGTGACACCAGCCAACAGTGAACAGCCAGGGAGGATTGCACAAGCAGGCCAAACACTCAGTGATATTTCCCTACAAGAGTTTCTCAGCCCCCAACATCTGCTACTTGAAGACATCCTGAGCCAGAAGTGGGCTTTTGGTATTAATTAGCCCGGGATTAAATCTTCTCCCCTAAGACCATCCAGCTGGTTTTAAACCTTCTATCCCCTTGTGTCAAAAGTTCCACAATTTATCAGGACAATCCACAGAAACAGATTATCTGTACCCTTGGCTTTGTATTTAATCACTTTCTGGATCATTCTTGTAGGAGCTATGCTAGGGACAAGATGTGTGTTTCTACCCAACACAAAAGAAGTAAAACTTGTATCAACAAGCACCTGCTTTCAATTATTCACCAACAAACACGGATTTAGATTATCCTTACACAGAAACATACAAACACCACAAAACCCTAAGATTAAAATCAGGTATTTCTTAGAAGGGCTGTTTAGGCTTTTAAAGTTTGCCAGGGAATTAATCATGAGGTGAGGAAGAACAGAGCTTGTTCTGTGCTTTTCTAATCCATGCATAGCAGCATGTCTACCCCAATCCTTGTAAAAGGACATTATGCCTTCTCACAGCATCTGTATGCCATCACTCTGCTGCTTCTCCTCCTCTCCCCTTAAATGCTGTTCTGGCTCTAAGGACAGCTGGCTGATTAGTTCGTGCACACCAAAGTCACTCTCACTGTTTGAATCTGTGACCTGAAGAAATAAATCCTAACACTTGCTGAGCTTCAACTAACTGTCCAGGCTTCCAGCTAAAGGAATGCTTCTGAATATCCAGTGCTGTATTTCCTCCCTTTCAGGAAATGGTACATCAGGGCAGTTGTGTCCAGAAACTACATTCTCAAACACACAGTGTCTGTTTTCATAGGAAATTAGTACTGTGCTCATAAGCCCAATTCTACCAGACTCTCACCTCTGGACCTGCCCTATTTTTTTCTTACTTTAGTTTTCTTTTTTCCTTTGGACAGAGAAGTTTTATGGAAAGATAGATAAAGGGGAAAAGTTCTAATCCATCTACTGATTTGCACAGTTTGCTACATAAGGTTTCAAAGCTCCTACATGAGATTTCTTCAAGACTGCTCCTTTTATCTGTATGCTTTGGAAATTGAAACACTCACTTTTCACCCTGGAGACTCCTGAGGTAGCTTTTGACATCAGCTCTGATATCACATCCCTGTCTCAAACAGGAATCCCTGTGTTTTGGATTCCCACCCACTATTGGAGTGGGAATCTCTTTTGTCCTTATTCAGCTCATGTAGATGTGTGCACTTTTTACTGACACTTGGATATTAATGCTTTCTGTAATGTATTTCTTTCAGACATCATTGTTCTCATCGCTTCAATAGCAGTTGTTTCTGCAAAAACTCAAGGTAACATTTTTGCAACATCAGCACTGAGAAGTCTTCGTTTCCTACAGATCCTTCGTATGGTGCGCATGGACCGAAGAGGAGGCACTTGGAAATTGTTAGGTTCTGTAGTTTATGCACATAGCAAGGTATGTAACCCTAGATACTAATTTTGTCTGGTTGATATCTTCACTTGATGTGATTCAACAAGAGACCAAGGACATAAGCATTCATCAGTTTTGAGCAGAATATCCCAAATTTTCTGAAGTAACATCAGTTGTAATATGAACTGACACAGATACACCAGGCCATGTTTAATGCAAACAGTTTTTAGAGATCTTGAAAATGCTTTCCTTGATGGGCAGCTGTAATTTGTTATATGCTGGGGATGTTGCTGAAGCAAACCATAAGAGTAGATCTTGTCCACTTTCAGACAAAATTTGTATCCAAGGGAAGCACTTGACTCATAACTGCACAGATGCCAAAAAAGCATTTACATAGATATTTTCATTATGTCTTCTTGAAATGTCAATCCATGAAATGGGAATTGATCTCTGTTCTTTTTTATCTAGGAATTAATCACAGCCTGGTACATAGGATTTTTAGTACTCATCTTTTCATCATTCCTGGTTTATTTGGTGGAAAAAGATGCAAATACCGAATTCTCCACATATGCAGATGCTCTCTGGTGGGGCACGGTAAGTACAGAAAAATAACATGGACTCTAACCACTATGCTAAAGTGCTTTGAATTTCACCTACTGAGGATTTTAACTTAGTGTGCTGTTCAGTGAATTGTTTTCACTGACAAAAAATGGTCTGTTCTGCCTCCTTCAGCTATTCATTTGCACATTGACAGATTATTTCAGTCCATCCAGCAGAACAGCTGTTTATGTGTTTCTGCTGCAAACCAGACCACTAAACCTTCAAGACAAGAAAGCATTGTACTTTTTAACCCTTAGCCTTTCAGTAATATAGTTGGTAATATGGCCCCACAAAGAGCTGTTTTGATACAAACCAGAGGGCTCTAAATGGCAGTGCAGGAAGAGGAAAATGTGTCAGGAAAAAAGAGGGGAAAAATCTTACATCAGCTTTGGCAAGAGAGTATCATCAGTGCCCTTTAAAACATGTTGTTTCTTCTTCCTCTGTACCTTGAGGACAAAGACCAAGAATAAGTATGTCAATTCTGGTTCAGCAGTGTTATTTTTTACAGGTTTTGAGATCATGGTTAGCTATCAAATCAATTGTTTTTACTTTGTTGAAATCTGTGGGATCTAAGTACATGCCTGACTGCTTTTCTGAAGGAGGATTATATGAATATTGTTAAAGAAACCAGGCTTTCAATGAACAAAAAAAAAGGCCTAAGTCTGAAGTTTTGATTTCTTTTTTTTTTTTAATGGCAGAATGTGTAGGGGTTTTTTGCTTAAAAATGTCCTATAGTGATCCAGACTTCTCCACTGTGTGAGAGTTACTTAAGCTGCTTAAGAAATCTGCCCCAACAAAGCCTAAGGCAGTTATTGTCAGGCAGTATTAAACTGCTTTTCTTTTCCTTCTGATGCAGTAGAACACACAGAGTGTGCTCTGGCAATGTCTGGGTAGTGAAATGATACCTGGGAGATAATTAATGCTGACAATAACATAGAGAAATCATTAGTTTCCTTGGAATAAGTGTGAAACCTGAGCCAACCTCTGCCACCTTTCCTTATCAGAGGGATACCAAAATGAAGCTTTCTCACCTCAGACCTTTTGCTGACAGGATTCCATCTAGATATAGTAGTATCTGCAGACTCAGAGCATGCACACAGGCACTGCACAAAAGCCCTTTCCAGAATGTCTTAAATTATTGAAAATATTTGTAAGAAGTTTTGTCTGCATTTTGAGCTAAGGTCAAGGTCACTCACTATTATTAGGGGTAGTTAGTGTATTTGAAATTTGTTCATCTAAGGGTTAGTCATTTGTTGCATGTCTTCCCTAGAGACTGTATTTCTATGTTATCACTGCACAAAATTGGGAACTTGGAAAAGTCAGACCTACTAAATATTATGTGTACATTTACAAACATTCAGAAATATATTTTGCTGGAACTTGTTGCTTTAGAGCAATCAAGGCAGATCACTGATAAAGTATTCATTTTATCCTGTAGTACAAACACACATAGAATTCATCTTGGCTAAAGTGATGACACAAGGTTTTGCATTCAGTTGCATCTCTGTAGTTTATTTTGTTTCCCATTTCTTGAAAAGCTGAGTTCTGAGTTTGCCTTAAAGGTTTCTAACCTTCCTGTATTGATAAGGTTGTGAAGCATCTGGCATTGGATGCTGATGTCCTCACTGGTGGGTACCCCAGCTCTGGCAGTCTGAAAACACCCTTGCCCCTTTAGGGTGGCAGTGGGGATGTGCTCCTGCAAGAGACCCTCCTGTGGCTGTGCATGTTCTTGGGAATGCATCTTTTCAGACATTTGATTCCCCAGGAAAAAGCCTCTACCTCTCTGCAAGGAAGGCCCTGTGTGCCTTAGCCCTGCACAGGCAGGGAGAGGGGCTGGGCAGAGGATTGTACCCACCTGCCAGCTGGAATGGGGAAATGTGTGCACAAGGAATGAGAAAGTCCCAGCAAACTCAGAGCTCCACTGGCATCTGACTGAGGCTCGTATTAGATCCAGATCCTTCTCCATGAGCAGCTCTAGCAGCAGGATCAAGGCCTTTATTTTAGAATTTGCTTCTCCACTACCTGCTGGCTGCAATTTTTTAAGGAAAAACCCTGCTAGGAAATAATCATTGTATAAAGTGGTGCTTAAAATATTTTGTACACTATTAAGTGAAAGTGCATGACTCAGAGGTTGCATAAGTAGTGCAACTGAGAAAATCAGGAATCTTGCCTAGATTTCAGCAGGAAAAACAACAAAGTTTATTTTAAAACCTGAAAACAATATAACTTGTATTTTTCTATATATTTTCTTCTTTCCGCAGTTTCCAATTAATACATTCAAGTTTTTAATGCACTTAAGCAAGTGCCCAAACTTACTAGAAATCACTGTTCTCCCTTACCTGATGTCTTTGCCATTTTAATAATAGTAATTTTTTTACAATATGTAAAACAGTATGTGGGAAATGCATAATGTGCTTCTTAGTCATGGTTGTTTTTACTGCCAGAGTAACCCACATGCAGAGATTTGAAAAGGACAGACTGTATGGCATTTTAGGGGAAATCAAGGCTTAGTCTCATTGATTTGTTTATTTGCAAAAGTTGTTCTGACTTAAACCACAGATTATGTATCAAACTCTGGACTGAATTTTGTCATGGCAGAGGTACAAGAAAGAAAAGGCTGCATCAAAGTCAGGTACAAAAAGTTACCCTAAATTTCAATCTTATAGAGACACTGATGCTTCTCCTTACAGGAGCAGCACTAGCATGCTGCAATTAGCCCATTCATTAATTCATATTACTTGAGGACCATACACTGCTATGGTTATTTCACTGATTCCATTTCTGAAGCCCATATTTATATACAGAAATGAAAGGCAGGATATGGCATCCAAATTTACATATGAATGCTCCACTGAATTTGCAATTTGATGCTGTACTGTGCAACCTGCTACTGAATCATCATGTTAATGTTACTACTGTGAATATTCTTGTGGTTGGGGTCTCCACAGTGCTGCCTAACACAGCAGCACACAATGGTGTGTGTTATATGAAGAGCTCAAGTTCAGAATTTGCTTTGGTAGAGAAGATAAATTCATTTAACAGAAGAAAATAATAAAGCCATATGAGAACAAAAGGTCAATTAAAAAACCTATCTACTTCAAAACCAAACCATACATGGTTTTCTGAGATATACTGATGTTAACTAGAACTGTTAACAAACTAAATGTCACTTACAGTGACATTTAGTTTGTACATTAATTAGCTTTAGCTGCAAATGTAATGCAGCTGAAGTTTCTGTCCTTCTTACACATTTGACAGAATTTCTCTTTAAAAGTCTTTATTTTCTAGTAATACCCAATAGTTACAGTTGAATGCAGAATGGCTCTGGCATTCCACAGTGTCCCGTTAGCGAACAAAACATATTACAATGAATTACATTGGCACAATGACTAGCTCAAGTGAGTTAACATTGATGAAATTTTTCCCATTTAGTGTAATGATAGCATGAGCAAACTATATTTTTTTCATTTAAGTGATGTCAGGTAACAATTCAAAAGGTGAGTACTGCTAGGAGAACATAAAATGACATCAGAAAGAAATATTAGGGTAGAGAATGGCCTCCTGAGTCCTATCTCATCTAATTGAAGTGATCTAAGTTATATCATCACATTCGTTATTATATTACCTCATTTGTATTAGCATATTTATTAGCTCCAGCAATGAGATAACAGATGTTCTATCATCTTTGTAAGTTATGAGCCTGGCCAGATGACACTGCCTACTTTGACTAGTCTGTCCAGACCTCTCATTTATAGAAGTAACCAAAATGGAATGGTTTGCATCTGGTGTAAAAGACAGGACTCAGCTAGCCCATTTAGCCATGCAGGAGTAGGATTCAGCTGCTTAGACAAAGGCATACAGTACCATCAGAGATCTGTTGGACAGTCTGCTGCCTCTCTTGTGGGTGGTCCCTGTTCAGATGCCCTAGTACAACTCTGGTGGCACTAATTGTTTTTTTTTTTTCAGACAAGCCCAAGTCGTTCAATTTAGGATACAATAAGTTACCTTTGCACTTGGCCACTTCTCTTACCCACACAATGCTAGCTGTAATTTCTGTCTGCTTCTTGCATAATTATCAGTGATTCTGGAAATTTCTTATGTTGTCGTGTTTTCACATCCAGTAGTTTTCCACACCCTGCTCAGTTAATTTAATCTCAGGATTATGCCAGTCAAGGCCTGGCCAATGGTTCACCAGCAGCACTTACAGTGGCAATGGATTATTCCCAAACTCAACTTTGAAGTTGTCCAGAAAACATTTTCTTAGTTGTGTGGTGAGAGTAATATAAAATGAAGATCAAACCCCTTTGCTCAATGTTGAGTAAGACAGTACAGCATGGTGCTGACACCTATACACCCCTGTAAAGACCATCTTGAGATAAAACAGCTCAAATAAAGCAAGAAGCCACTGATATTCATAATCACAGGCTGATACTGTTAAGTCCTTAGTACCTGGAAGAATTGAGGGAAAGGCTTAATAGGGTCTCATTATTTTCTTTGGAGAAATTTCAGAGATAGACTCTGTGTGACTGCTCCTGGTTTTGGATTGCTCTCAGATGTCAGGTCCCAAAGGTTCAAGTTTATCTCTGACTTCTTTGGAATACAGTTCAGTGGCAATATCATTAATATGCAGATGACGCTTGGTTCTGTTTCCCTCTCATCAACCCAGACAGGAGATATCTCTGTACTTTCCAGCGACTGGCAGAGATAGGGAGCTGGATGGAAGCCAAGAAAGTGGACTCATTCCAGAGCTCCAAACTGCTTTTCAATAACTGGCCTGGAAACAAATTTTGAGGAACTTTTTATTCAGGGATTCATTTGTTCAAGTGTTTCATTCCTCTTGGGCCTCAAACTGTTCTGCAGTTGCCCTCTGATGTGAAGAGCTGTGATTATCTTCTTCCACAAACAGATCAATCCCCTCTGCCAGGCCAAGACCATGGCTGCACCAGCTCATCATTTTTTGACAGAAAAGAGAGAGTTGCATTCTCATGTTCCTTCCTCCTTCTTACTCCATCTCAGTCTCTCGCTGCCTTGAGCAGGCTCTGGAGCCTGTTAGGCACATCTGTGAGCTGACACAACGGACCAAAGCAGCAGAAACAAACCAGGCAGAAATGTGGATAATTTTCTGTCCTTCCTGGGTGGCATTGGCTTGCCTGAGTCCTGAAAAGGCTCAGAAGAGAAGATGGGGCAGGGAAGTGAGGAGGAGTAAGGAAGAGTGAGACCTGATAGCCATTCAAGGTGGTGTGTCTGTGACCAGGCTAGTGTTACAAAACTTGAGACTTGATAACCACTTGAAATTTCAGCTGCAGCCAGAATTCATCTCTCTTTCTTAGTCCCTGTGGCTTTCTCAGGGTAAATTACACCCGCAGCTTGTTCCTAACAATGGGAGCAATTAAAAGCACTGTTTACTATCTACAGAGTCCTAAATAGTTGAAATCTAATTACTTCCAAAAGACTTTCCTTCTTTTGTCCCGTGGTGACCCTGACATTAAATAGAATTGTTTTGGCTGTCTTGCCTAGGAACGAACTTTGAGGAAGCTGGAAGCAAAATAATGTCTCTAGAAGGCAATTTCCTGAAGAATCTGTTGCTGCCAGAATATTTGCTGAGCCTGAACTTGCCCACATTTGGTACACGATGTAAAATAATTCTCCATGCACATGCTCTCCCTAATAGCAGGCCCCGGAGTCTCTGGCACTCGGCCTGCTGTTGTCTATCTTTGTCCTTTAACATCGTGTGCCGCTGCCGGAGCACGCGCCCTGCAGCCTGCCGGCCGGCCCTCAGGAATCCTGGCTCTGCCCAGCCCTCTCCAGCTGCCCACACCGGGCAGCTGCATGAGCCTGAACCCTGTGAACGCACACAGACACAGCTCTTCTGCCAGTACAGCTCCAGACATGGCACTGGTGTGCTTCCTGGGCAACAAGCAGCCTGGAGGGCAATTCCTCGGCTCAGGGAAAGCCCTCAGACTCATCTTTTGCCTTCAAGATGTGTTCAGTGAGCCCCAGCCATGCACCATTATCGCAGTGGCCATGTTGATCATGGCCAGTGGTCAATGAGCCCTCCCAGCTGCAGCAAAGCTTGCCTCCCCTTTCTCTTTGGCCTGTCCACAGGCAGCTCTGAGCTAACGTGGTCCAGCAGCCCGAGGCACCTCTGCCTCTGCTGCTGCAGAGGAACCTTTGCACCTTCATGTCAGGAGTGATGTAGGTGCATCTGAGCCTGTCAGAGGAAGGGGAAAGGACCAGAAACTTTACTTAGAGTCCCTCCCAGCTTTTCTTTAGTGTTTTTGGTGTTTCAGAAGAGAATTCACTTCAAATCGTACTGATGGGTTTACAGAAAATGCAGCTGCTTCTTGCAATTCCTTTGACTTTATATCATCTGCAAGCATCAACTTCTTCCCTCCTATATTTTTCCAGTATTATCTCAATGTAATTTATATTTCTTTAGCTAGACAAATACATATAGTTATATTCTCCTGCAGAAAACAGGTGAAACACCTTCACATCTATGGAAAAAAACCACATTTTTTCTTCCTAACTTATATAATTTCCTACCATTTGCCTCAAATTTGAGATCAATGTAATTTTTCATTAGTTTTAAACTTATTGCTTATTTAGATGTTTTTCTCACATTTCTTATTTATCTCAGTTTTATTTAGTCATAAACAGTATTACATTGTCACAGAAAAGTCAATGTTAGTATATTTATGTTCATTTTTTTAGAAACAGCTATATGTTTCAGATGTCTTGGATTAATAAGTGGAAATGCTGCTTCATGCAATGTAAATAATCTGCAACTAATCTGTCAGTGAGTTCTGGTAAACCATGTTGTTCATTCATTTCTTTTTAGATCACATTGACAACCATTGGCTATGGAGACAAAACTCCTCTTACTTGGCTTGGAAGGTTGCTTTCTGCAGGATTTGCTCTACTTGGCATTTCCTTCTTTGCACTACCTGCTGTAAGTATGCCTATAAAATTATTTAAAAATAATAAAAATTCCTGTAGGTCCTGCCACTGTTATGATACAAAAAGCTCAAGGAAGCTGTCCACATGAAGAACAACTCTTTAAGGCTTTTTGCTCTGCAACACTAGTGAAGTGCGATCCAAAATCTAAAGAAAAGGTTTGCTGTCCTTGGTTTAGTTTTGGGAAGTTTCTCTGGCATGGACAAAACTGGGAAATAACCCTAAATTAGGTTACATACTATTTTGTGAAGTTGAAAATCCTTCCTTTTGTTATGAATTGTGACAAATATTACTGGTTTTCTTTCAAATTTTTCAAAACAAAACAAAAATAAAAGCACATTATATGTTTTTCTAACTTAGATTATAGTGAAAAAATAGATATTTCTAATAGCATGTTTTGTATAGCCATACAATATACCAACAGAGAGTAGTAGAAGGCCTTAAATCAACTAATGGTTAATGTTGTTGAATGCAAAAGATGCAACTATCATTTTCTGTGAATAACTAAATAAACATTGCAGTTTATTTATGTTTTGTCTATCAATGTTCAAGAGACTAATGGAATTGGAAATTATCTAATGACTAAAATATAGTGTAGCTTCAGAAATAAATTCTCAGGTTTTTGAGTGAATCTCCTTTTTTTTAATTAGTTTTGAATAAGCATTAAATGAGGAGTGGTATTTGTAATTTTTGTACTGTTTCCAGTGCAAGGTCTTTTGGTATTTTAATACTCATATGCTTTATCTGTAAATCATTATAAAACATGGATATTATAATACTTCATTTGTTTTCAACCATATAGATAAACCAAGATGAAAAATGTTAATTTGTCAACAGCATTAAATCATCTGGTGCACTGCATTTATTTCTTACTCTAGCTACAATGAGTATTTCAGTATCTTTGACATACTATAATGCATTATAATTATAACCCATTACCTGTTTGTGAATCCTTGACATTTATTGACATCTACTGTAATTAATTCCTTTTGTCACCTAGTCACCACTAACAAGAAAGCTAGTCTTAGCAGCACTACAATGAAAAGATGAATACCCTTACATATTAGAGATGCCACAACTTTTGTTCCTTGTGTCATATCTATGTACAGATACTAGTTTTCCTCATAAATACTTCAGTGCTGAATCTGTCTGTAAAAGAAGAGGTATGGGGGAAATTTTGCACTTCTTATAGTATTTTATCTGGACGAAGAATCAAGTGGAAATATTCTTCCTTATAATGCAGACATGTTCAGCAAAATTATTACATTCCTTGCAAGTCAAGAAGGAAAATATCCTTAGTTTTTGGATCTAATCAGTTAGAATCAAATTTATCTTACTCAAAGGTAAAAGGCTAAAAGAGGAGAAGTTTCATAATTAGCTTTTTCATAACCTCTAAAATGAACAATGGGTATTATTTAATGGGAAAGATCAAGAAGAAATGCATTTTCTAACTTTTCTAAAATCAAAAGTTCTAAGTTCTGCAGATGTGGACTTTGATGTCCATGTATATCACACATACCTGTCAGCTGGTCATTTCCTCATTCCTGACTCAAGTTCCTCTGAATATTCCTGCTTGATTTTATAAATATATATCTATCTCTATGACCTTGGTAGTTTCAGGAACATAGTGTAGCACAAAACCAGGTAATGGGTGCTCATTGGTAGCACCACAGATGTTATGTAAGAAATCTCCTGCTTCACCAGGAAAAGGGGAACTGCTTCTGTGCCTTCTGCTATCATACACTGGTCATAAATGTGTTATCTGAAGCAACTATATGGTGTAACATCTTCACAAAGTCTTCGTAATTGATGATGTATGTTTGTTCAAAGACTACCTACACATTGATAAAATGATATTGCAGGGCATCCTTGGCTCAGGATTTGCATTGAAAGTGCAGGAACAGCATCGTCAGAAACACTTTGAGAAAAGAAGGAATCCAGCTGCAAGTCTAATTCAGGTAAATATGAAATCACCAAAAAGATAATCACAGGTGATTTAAAGTCCATATTAGAACAAGTCTTATTTCCATTTGGAAAGTTTTGTGGAAATAATATTTAACAGATTGGTTAGTTTCATGAAATAACTGTGTTCAGTGACTGCTATGTGTTTTTGTAATTCTATACACAATCACAGATTCATTTAGGTTGGAAAAGACCTTCAAGATCATCAAGGCAAACTATAACAAGACACACAGCATTTCTGTGTGTAGTTTTTGTTCCTCTATCCATGTTAATGAGACAGAGGCAAGGATGCCAAATGCATGCCTGCAGTCAGAAGGCTGTTTGGAAAAAGAGAATTGATCCCTAGATAACCCAACTGACAGCACAGTGCTCTTGCCTATATTAAGCTACTTTTCATCTACTTTAGAGTATTTAGAGGGTTTAGAGTATTTCAGTGAGTGCTGTACTTGGTGAAGATGAAACGTGTCCTGCCCAGAGAATTGCTTTCACTATGAGTCAATTCAAAAGCTAGAAATGTAGGCACAAACAATTTTTAAATGTCTGAAATTGTCTGAAATTGTTCCGATGTGATGGTGCAAATCAACAAAAAGTTGAGGAAAAAGCCAATGCAATGTTTTGCATTGGCTTTTTCCTTAACTTTCAGTTCTAGTTATAACTGAGAAAATACTCCAAAGAATCATTTTGCACCAAACTTTACTCTACTTGATGCACTGAAAAAAAAGGGGGGAAATAATCTCCTAGAGTCCTGGTTTATTTTCCTGGGATGCCAAGTATTCTATGTGTGCCATGTATGCTGGATTTTATTTTTGAAATAGTAAATCCAAATAAAGAAGCTGAGTATGAATATGCTAGAGTTCCATGCTAAGTACTGATAGATGTCAGACTGTCTTTGAAGCATTCTTAAAGTTAATAAATGTTTTCCGTTATTACTGTTCAATTATTATTAAATTCTAAATATTTAAAAGTTAATATTTTTTAGAATAATTGACAGAAAAAATTCCTCTTCTTTTGTGTCTAGTTTAGAATGACTGTCTGGCATATTTTCTAACACATATATTCTGATCTACTTCTTCCAAATTTGGTTGCCAGAGGAAACACATAATAGATTTAGGTTTTGGATATAGCTCTTATTATTATTTTATATAGTTCAACCAAAATATTAGTAATACAGCATGCTAAATAGATTAAGAGTAGCTAGCTGCCTGATTTTGGAGATTGACTCTCAGCAAGTAAAATCAATGTGAAAGGAAGACATTTGTTGTGGGATCCCATGATGAAGGCTGTTCAGCATTTACAGGTTCAACACTTTCAGTGATCCAGAAGTTAATATAAAATTGCTGGTAAAGATATTTTCTGAAGGCACAAGGGCTGGCAGCATAGGAAATATGAGAACATGCACACAGGAATAAAACCAAGGATGATCTGAGTGACTTTTAGTGTGAAAGGATCGCTGCCAAACGTTTTAATACAAAAATACAAAACTTGATCTGGAAACTGAATCCAGATAATTATAAGATGTCTCTATCCCAGCATTAATGAATCAGGAAAGGATTTGATCAAGCATGAGAAATACAGAGGAGAAAGACAGGGAAAGAAGGGTCAAGAGCTTGATACAAGTTCCCAGTATGTTACTACACCTGGTTTTATTAAAGAGCTTAGATACAGAACCAGTAACATAATGAGAAGACTGATCCTACCACTGTGTATGATGATGCTCATACTAATATGCTACATATCAACTCAGCATCTACAGTCTGTAAGTGAGACTGAAATATTGGAGAAAGCAAATAAAACATTGGAAAAATGGGTCACGGACTGGAGAAAATTTTGTGTTCATAAATGCAGGATGCGTCTGAACTGCATATCATTGGGTCCTGTAACAGTGCCCAGGTGTTTTTTTAATTGTCTTTAGCTTATCAGGGCAATGTCTATTTTCTAACCAGTTACACTGTGCTAACTCATCTGTTGCCACAGACAGACACTTTGATAGAGCCTTTACCTCTAGATAGCTGTAGAAAAGTGAAATATTTGGTCTTGATATACCTTTCTCAATTTTTTTAGCTCATAAGAAATATTTAGTGTGAGAATTATTTCAACACAGAAGCTCAGAAAGGAAGTCTTAAAACCTACTGGACCATTTAATGTAGTAGACAGAAACATAACAAGTAACTCTGGCTACAAGCCAAAACCAAAGAGTTTCAAATTAAAAATAATGCAGAAATTTTTGACAATGAGAATGCTCAACCAATGAAGCAATTTTAAAAGTGAGTAACAGGTTCTCCATCTGTTAATGAAGACTGGATATGTTTCTGGGAGATACACAGTAGGAAAACACAGGGTATTAGATTCCATACAAGAATACCTAGATGACATTTAATGGTTGACAATATACAGGAAGCACAGATGCTCAGCTAGTACAAATTAATATAGTTATGCTGACATCAGGGAACATGTCCCAGCTTGTAGAACCAAGGCTCATCTTACTATCTACATGCATTATAAATCTAAACAATGGACACATTTTCAATGCTATGCTTTGGTTACTCACTTTTGCTAAATGTTTAAAAACACAAAATGAATAGTGTCAGTGTTTCAAACCATAGAGAATGCTTCTCTTTACTTTTAAGTTCTTTTTGTCTGGTTTTCGTTATGATTTGCCAAATGTATTATGACATTTTCTTTCGTCAGACTGTAAGTTTGTGTGGGTGTCCCCTATGGACCTGTCATAAATAAATCACTGCAATGCTTTTCTGAGCACCTTTATGTGCTGAATATCTTCTGGTGCTTTCATAGAACCAGTAAGTCTTATCTTACTGCATGAGGTGTACTGGGATTCACAAAAGTTTTGGTAGGTTTGTACTGGTATTTCCTGAATCAGCCTAACCAAGCACATTCTGGTCTGAGCAAAATCCCCTCACTCTGTGGTCAGTGTGGTGGCATTGTCACTTCATGTTCTTGGTTCCTTTGTGCTTTTCTATTGTTTCCCCATACCAGGCTTCCTGGCGGTTTTATTCTACCGACGCCAGCCGAACAAACATGGCAGCCACCTGGCGATATTATGAAAGTATTCTTCCTCCCCTCAGGCATGTATCAGTGCTATGAATGATAAGAGAAAGATACAACTTGTATCGGTTACTAATCTGCTTTTCAATTTTTTGTTTCATCCCCTATTCCCTCTTGCCTTGTTTTTTCTTTTTTTACCGTATATCCTGCACGTAGTGTGTATGGCGCAGTTATGCTGCTGATGAGAAATCAGTTTCCATTGCTACCTGGAAGCCTCATTTGAAGGCCTTGCATACCTGCAGCCCTACAAAGTAGGTACAAATATGGCAGCTGGTGCTGGTTTTGATGTGTGTTCAAGCTTATAGAGAAGTAGTATTTGTCTGTTTCGTCTTGGTTTGTTGTCTTTAATCCTCTCAAGTCCTGTCATTAAAAATTTCAACTAACAAATCAGATCAATATAATGTAGGAGCCTAGGAACAAATACAAATCATTGCTATTTATCTTAGAAATGCACAGGCATTAGAAACATTTTCCCAACAACCCACTCATGCATCACAGTTAATGATTCACCTCATTCCGAATTATCCTCAAGGAGGAAAATATTAAGTTTAATGCAGAGCTTGTCCCTTGGTTCAATGGTATGTTTATGCCTGTGCCTCTGTATAAGGCTGTAGCTGCTGATCTACCTTTCCAAAGAAAGAGTACCTTGTGCTATTTTGCAGTTGAATACACTGGGGAATTTGCTCCTTTTTGTCATAACTTCTGATATATTCAGTATTTCCTTAGGACAAACTATATACGCAGTCATACATACAGACAGTAGAAGATGACTCAAAAGACCTGTTGCCACAGTTTGGCAGACAGGAAATATTTGATATCCTAGTTTGGGTGAGAATTCACAGAGCACTGGCAGCCCAAGACTTTTCAATAATTCAATAAAAGGTTTAGCAGAAGTTGATGATTCAATACGGGGCACAGATCAGGAAGTAAAAAACACTTGATAAAGATCAAAAAGGAGAGCCCTAAGAGCCTTATGGGAAAGCTCTGATAAGCATCTTAACTGTTGTTAATTGCAGACAGTGCAAGAGAATTAGTGGTTTCTCTCAAAGCTGGGTGATGAACATCCACATGACAGTAAAAAGGTAATTGTGTGCCAAAAAGCTCAGCCAAAAAGAAGTTTGGCTGGGTATCCAAAGCTGATCTTTGAATTTCAAAGAGTTGACAAGAACAGAGCCGTAAGTAATCCATTACCATAACTCTAATTCCAAACTGCTCCACACTAAAAGAACCTTTTAGATTAAAAATTACATGAAGTATTGATATTTTACATATACAAACAGACTGAAAGCAACATTAGTATAAATGGACGGATAGAAAATTACATAAATAATGAAGTTGTATCCCACATAAAATATTCTAAAATATGACTGTCCCTCAAAAGTGCATCTACTTCTTATTTTAAATAAGCATATTGCTGTGCTAAAATGGAGCCTTTTTATTTACCAGAAATAACATATCTAATAAGAAACTACAGCTTTCTGTTATATATGTGTCAGCAATGCATTTTGCCTAAGTGCTTTGCCAACTCAGTCTGCAGTGGTATGTACTAAGCATGTTATGCATGTGTTAAAAAATCTGAAAAGTTTCTTTTCCAGAACCATTGTGGTTATGAGTCTTGCTTGAATGTTTTTGTGGTTGCAATGTCATGTGTGTGTTGTGCACCAATTAACATAGCCATTTATGTCTATCATACATATAACATCATCTCTAACTAAGTAATGTGATTACTATCTGCATAACAAGTATGTTTTTCCCTCCCACTCCCTGACCTGAAGAAAAGAACAAGGGGAATCTTCTAGCAGGTTTGTAGTTTCTTTTATTTCTTTTATCTGTGAAATTGCTGTTTCCTAATGGCTTTTAGATGTCTTGGGTTCTGTACAGTAGGTTCAATGAACTGCAACCATTGATGGATAATAATCACAAATTGGATCTTTTTAAACTCATATGCTGCTGAAATTTGCTTCTTTGTCCCAGTTTTTCTATGGAAAAAATAGGCAATTTTTTACACATCTAACATGCTGTAGCTTTGAGAAAAGGTCAGTTTGAACAATGACAGAGCAGCCAGTGGACCAGCCTTCCCAGACCCAGCTCCTGAGCAAGGACATGTCCCCAGCTTCTGCTGTAAAATCAATGCAGGATTTGCAGAGGAAATTACAGACATATAGTTTAATTTGGCAATGTCAAGAAGCCCACCAACCCTCCATTGCAGGGAGAATCCTTTGATGGGTCTGGTTGGATGTCACCTTTGCTCTGCAGGAGCATTCTCAAGGCTTCCTCAGTGCCATGTCTCCACATTTTCTAACTTTTCTGTCATCCCCTCCTAAGGAGCATTTTGGGACATAGGAGGCTGGGGGAAAGCAGCACTGCAGTGTCTCACCTCCTCCTGGCTGCATGGCTTGCACTCCCCATGGCTCAGTTCAAGCAGAGGAGCCAGGCTGGTACCTCTGCTGAAGAAAGCCTCACTGCTGTCAGCCAGGAGCCCAGATGGGCTCCCACCCAGCCTAGATCCCAGCTGAGCTCTGACTGCCTACAGCTGGCAGCAGCAAGCCTTGGCAGGGCCATCCTCACTGGGTAAATAAAGCTCTGGAGAGGCATGTCCTAAGGCAGTGGGAGAAAATGCTGGTCTTTGCTGCACTGATAGCCCAAATCCTTAGGAACAGGAAAGGCTTCAGTGGCTAGAAATGACTCTCTCTCAGAAACTCGTTAGGGATGGGAATCAGCTGGCATTTGGCAGCTGGCACTGTGGTATCAGCAAACTCAGAGAATAGCAGAATTTACCTCCCAGCAGAAAACACTGAAAAGCCAAGGAAAGAAGTGTTGATGACATATCAGCCCCTGAAATACATCCAGCCCCGAGTTCTACTGTGGTTCACAAGTTCTTCTGGGTTATTCAGTCTTCACATCAATTACCCGTGTCCCATTCCACTTCCCAGACTGCTCCTCTGGCACCTGACTCCGACCTTTTCCTCCAAGCACATGTAACTGCTGTTAGTGTCACTGTGACTCAAGGGGACAGGATTTGCTCTGTCAGTTCTGGGACTTTTTGTATACATTACCTCCACAGGCTTGCTAGCAACACATTGATCTCATTAAATTATTACAGTCTGATCTTGCAGTCACCAGCTGTATTTCCTAGTCTTTTTGACAGCAGCATTTAAAATTGACTTTTTTAAAGGTGAGACAGAAGTTGCCAGTAAATGAGTATATCCCTCTAAAACTGGGATTTGTGCAGAGGGGAGAGGTTATTCCCAGTTGTACCAGCAAGCACTAAAAGAGACAAATTTACTTACAATAACTGGAAACTAGATGAAAAAAAAACCCAAACACCCAGCTGTCAAAACCATGCTGTGCTCTCCCTATTGATGATAAAAATTGTGGCTTCAAAATGAGTCAACAATTTAGCCAGCTTTATTCACTTTATTTTCACTGAATGGAAGATGTTTACTCATTCAGAAGCAATTAATATATGCAGTGCTGCAAATTAGGGTATATGTAAAAATGAACTTGTTAATTCTAAGATCATGTTCTACTGTAAGAACCCTACAGACCACTCAGTGCCTTTTAAAAAAGGTGTGTTTTTTCAGTGGCTGTTTATTGCTCTTATGCTGATATATCACACTGTATGTTTGTATCACTGAAAATACAAGTGGTGTATGTGGTCTTTTGTGGCAAAGATGTAAATTCAAACTGCTGCAATGTACTTTGAGATACCTGTCCTTGACTATTTAACTTGTTTCTTACTGCAATGCTAAGTGACTTGCATGGGATGCTATGCGAACAAAGTACAATTCCTCTTGTTTCACTCTTAAATGAAGAAGTGTTTGCACAAGCAGTACATTGGATTGAATTCTGAACATGCTCTTTGCTCTATATTCCCTTCTAAGAACAGTGAAGAAAACCTTGTATTCAGGAAAAGTTAATTATCTTCTTTCCTAGCAAATTGACTTATATTTACAGAAATTAATTCTTGTATTTTGTCATGGATAAACCTGCAGTCTTTCATTAGGTGATGAAATGTCGCTATGCATTTGAGTTGAGACAGTTGTGTTTATGAGGCTGCAGCTTCAGATTGATTTTAATGTGTTGTATTTCCCAAAATTTTATGCACAAGTATTCTAATTAATAATTTATCAAAGTATTGGTAGACAACCTCTCCGGTGTATCCAGGCTATAAATGAGACATTTCTATAAATCAGCTCCAGAGTTGTGCACATTATTTTAAAAGACTAGATCTTAATATCTGCAAATGCACACACTGAAAACAATCAAACATTTATCTCTGTTCAGTTATACAACATGGCTGAAATAGTTCCTGTGCAGGAAACTAGATCAAGACTGATGAATTTTGTCTCATACAGAGAGCCTAATCAGTCTTAAACTGTGTGTAGGACATGCACTGGGTGTCTGCAAAGGATGAATGTCACCCATCTAGTCTTGTAACTCATGAGGCTGAATATGCATTCCCTATTCAGACAATTCTCTCTGGTGCAATAAGAAGCAGTTTTGCCAGTATAAGATCTTCAGGGGAAAACTCAGCCCTGTTCTGAGGGAAACAAGTAAATTATGTTGTGGAATTCTTTCACCTCCTATACCATATCTGTTTCTAAAAGTAGATTTAATGTAAACAACTCTGCATGCACCATATAAAAAAGAAATTGCAAAGATGCATAATCTAGCTTGAGGTGGAAAACCTAACCCCTCACCCAGCACTGGAATGCTTAGTAACAGAGTCCTCTATCTCCCCTCACTCCTAGTAAGCTTTGTAGTAATAAACAGAAGCTCTTCAGGATGTACACCCCTCGGAAACATAGGTATTCAGCATCCTGCCTATTCACATGATGTTTGAGAATGCCAACTAACATCAGGTGCATGATCCATTCACTTCCCCTCCTCAGTGCTTTAAAGTTCCTTACTTCTCCAAATGTTTCCTATTTATTTTAAGTGCCTGTAAGTCCCTTTTTGCTTGTTGCCTGCAATGCCATTAACACAATGGCAGCAACACCAGTTGTTTCAAACTCATCCAGCCAGACAATTGCAGTGGCAGCACATCGCGGTTTGGCAAAGCCCCATTCCCCTTCTCTGCTTGACACTTCAACTTCTGGAATGCATTACCCTGTGGAGATCTAAAACTGGGTTTGAATATTTGGGTAAAGCCATTTCCCCAAGTCCAAGAGGATTTTTATGACCATGGCAGTTGATTTCTCAACCTAATTATTAGTGGAGAATATTAAGCTATAGTATGCTAGGCAATTACAACAGCCAAAATGTGCAATTGTTCTTGAGAAGAATCCCCTTGGACACAGATTCTGGATAATGTGCCGGCATCCTGTACTGGAAGATAGAGGAGTGCATGTGAAATCAAGCATCTACTTGAGCTGAATTCTCTAGAATTTGTGTCTGTTACCAAAAATGGTAATTCCTAGATAGATGAATCTTACGGGAAGAAGCCTATGATTCATATCTCAAGCTGATTGCATTTTTTCTTACTTATTAAAAATAATGTAAAAGACAGTGGAAGTACAAACTGATTACAGCAAATTAGGATCAAAATAGTTTCTCTTCATTTAGAAATTGTTTTGAAAAGGAAAAAATGCACAAACACCCTGAATATTTACTTTTTCTGATTGACAATTCAAATATAATATATTGTGGGCTGAAATTCTTGCTTTACTTATCGAAGGTATGAGATACAACCATAAATTTCTTGAGTTTGTGGTCCTAGAAGGAGACTGGTGGTGAAGTCTTAGAACTTTAGATCTCACAGTATTATCCATTGCATTTGCATTTGTTCAACTTAGCTTAATTTCAGTAAAAGTATTTGTAGGCTCAGTAAGAGCCAACACCTGTATTTATAGGTAGCTAACTACTGAAAATTGGCACGGGCACCTGTTTGCTGTTGTTTGCCATAGGTGATAATTTCTGGCAGTTTTATCTTCTGTCTCAAGACTCAAGTCCTTCCTCCTCACCCTCAGGCCCTCCAGTTATTTCTGATTCATTTCAATTTCTTCCTATTCTTGCTTCCACCAACTGGCTCAGTATGAAAAGCTGAAAAACAAGGTGAAATTATGTCTAGTAGCAAGCAGTAGTGCTGCAGGTCTGAGACTGAGGCAGAGCAGGTTTTAACTTGACCAGAAATTTAGGAAGGTGGCAGGCAAATGGGGGAGTGGGACTGGGAAGGAAAGAGATGCTCGGTTAATAAAGTATAGGGAGATGGTCCATGGAAGACAGAGCAAGCAAAGATTTGCGTGCCCTTCTCCAGAGCAGTCATTTGGACCGGGAGAAAGTGATCGTTCCCTCTGAGTGAAGCTACAGTGACCTCTAGTGTCCCTACACACCCATTCCTTCGTAGATCAAAGGTGGCGAAGGCAGAATTAGAAAACGAAGAAATAAAAATTAGAAAGTCATTTGCTATCCTAGGGAAGTGAGCGCCTTGGGCATGAAATGGGAGGAATAAGTCACAAGATCCTACAACTGACCTTTCAGAAGGCTGAAAAACACAGAAAAGTCATTTGCTTCCTTTTCTATAGCTGCCAGTTGAAATTGATCTCTTCTAAAAGATGCTTCAAGCTCGAGTGTTATCGATAAGGATACATTCCACAACTTTCAGCCTGCAAGAATAGAGGAGTAATAGGTCCAAAGGAATTACCATTGCCAGGGAAGTCTGTCATGGAAGAAAAATGTATGTCAACCAATTGGGCTAAATTATAAGTCATATTAAGTACAAGAAATTATGGACAGACACACATCTAAAGGAATGCAGAGATAACAGGAGACAGCTGTGGATCTCTCAGATCATTGTAATATAGTTTTGATTTAGGAACTTGTGCTATTTTATTTTCCTGTTTCTTTCTTGTGGTTTTTGCCTTTTGGACAAACACATGAAGTTTGTAAATACTTATGGGGATGGGTGAATATCCAATGGTAATTAACCGGTTTACATTGATTCAAGGGATTTCCTTTGGATACCATGTAAAAAGAGAGGAAAAAAGGTGAAAGATAAAAGTATAATAGGCCAGGACCTGAAAGATTTGAAGGATTTTTAGCACACACAAGCCAGTACTGATACAACCAGCATTAAATCAGAATAAAGGGCCCTAAAGGAGTCACTGGCTATTGATTCAAATGCAGAATGTCCAAAGATGCTTGAATGGTGTGTTATCTTCACTCTGCAATTTTAACACCATCTCTACTGCTGTTGCAACAAAGAATCCAGAGCCAGGAGCTAGGCTTTATCATAAGGAAAGGGACTTTTGCTCTGGAGAAAAGCGTGGTCAGGGAATGCTCAAAGTGCTCTGATTCAATTACTCCTTCATGATCTGTTATTTCTCATACACAGAAGAGCCCCAAGACAGTGTGTTCCCAAGCACAAGCTTTCTTCTCTCAACCTTTCTTCTCCACTGTCAGTCACACAATTTATGCCTGTGCTGAGAGGGACCCAGTGACTTCAGTAACATTTCCCACCAGTCTCAAAATAGGAACAGGGATCCAAGAAGCAAAGAACTGCTCTAGCTGGTCTCTTTGGGTATGCATCTCAAGAAGCAGAAGAGAGTTTTCAAACCCTCCCTCCTTCGGGGGCTGTGTGTCTCTTCACAATGCAGTACTCTCTGCATGGACCCTTGGCATGCCAGTACATGGTCATTGCTACAAAGCAGACTTGATTTGAGTTTTTAAGTAAAAACTCTGCAGTTTACATTAATATTTTAATTCTCAGCATTGCACTTTTGAAAAATGTCTGTAGTAGAGATAAAATGCCTACTGTTCCTTTCACCATTGCCTTGCTGCTTTGATTTGGAGAACTAAAGATATTCAGGTTAAGTAGTCATTCTGTACCATTCAGCTTTTATAAATGAAATAATCATGTCTACCAATCATTTAAAGGCAACCACTGCTTTCATTAGTACAAATTAATTGACAGAACGGTACATGTTCTGTTTTGACATTGGTTTTAAGTTTTCATTTTTATTTTGGAGTTGATACGATTATTAAAAAATATTACCTATATAGATAGGTTTTATGGCTATTTTACCCATTTTCCTTTCATTTTTATTTGTGCAGCAGGATGAGAGCTGTCCAGAAACTTTTTAACTCTAATGTTTGGGGAAAAAAAGCATCAATTGACTTCATTTTTCAATAGCAAGTACAATTTGAGCCGTAAGGGGAGTTAAAAAAAGGGGGACACTTGTAGGAATAATATCTATAAGAAGAAGTCAGTTTTGATTCTCTCCTCATTCTGTATAACATGACAATGCAATAATGTGGTTGATAAATATTGTACAGTTTTCATACATATTTTCACTGCTGTGAAATGCAAAAGATTCCTGAGCTGAAATATAATTCACTCTTGAAATGTAATTTGTATTCAAAGCTAAATTCTGGAACACTTTTCTTTCAAATATTAGGTTCTGTGGAATCTTTTGTATTCCTTATGCCACAGCATTGGGTAGCAATTTACAATGGAAATAGATAACATTTTCGTCCCTGTGATGTATTTATTTCAACAATTGCTTATTTGGGCAAGAAAAGAAGGGGATTACATTGAGAAATTATAGTAAAGGTATTATTCTTCCAAGTAATCAAACATGCCATATGGAAATACATTTATAATACATTTATCTAATAATCTTTCTATTGATGTGCTCATTTTTTAGTATTCTTGAAAATTATCACATTACAAGCATCCCAGCATGTGTTTTGCCTGCAACAAACTGCATCCTTTCTGCTCTCAGGAATGTTTGTACTCAGACTGAAATGCTATGCTTTGCTATGCATGGACAAAGATATGTTTATCTCAACATTTCACAGCCACATAGGTTTATAACTTCTTTCCATTTCATATAATTACATGTTAACACTGTATTTTCAGAATGCAGTAGGTTAAACATCTAAGAACCACATAGTCCATATTAGCATTAGTTAATTATCTCAGGATCTGTTCCTGTTCAAAACATCTTATGGGCATGCTGAAATTAAGTGCAAAGACCTTGAGAGTACTAGAAAGTGTCTTAGCTTCAAGAACCCCCATAATTTTCAGGTAGACAGTCACTGGTAAAGGTGTTTTAAAAGTCCCCCTGCAAAGCCTACACCAGGGCAGTAGGACTGCAAGTCCCAGTAACACCATTCCATGAACAGACACTGCATTGCCCTCATCATCTCTCCCCTTGAAAGAACAGGAACACTTGATCAAGGTGACCATTCCCTTGCTCAACCAATTGAATTTAACCTTGCATATAAAACAAGGTTTCCAGACCTTGGTATCAGACTCCTTCTCTGTTTTGTGTCTTCTGCTACAGGAAGGGACAAAGAAAGGCAAAAATGTTAAATAATTAAAAAGCATAGGTAGATAGTCACAGTGACCCCAGGATATTCATCAGATATGTTCGGGCAAAGGTAATTTAAGCACCAGGAAATAGAAAATCTACAAAACCCACATTTAGCTGGCTGGGGGAGAGGATTACAAGCACAGCAGGAGAAAAAAAACCACCTTAAAATTGGTCAACCATAAGACCACAGGGTCACCATTGATACAGCAGACACAGTCATGAGCTTGGCTGGGCTCTGTTACCTGTCCAGTACCACCTGCACACAGTCAGCTCCCAGCTAAATCTTCAGCAATGACTTTAGGGAGCACACAGCATATCATTACATTTCCATTAATCAGCCATCATGCTGTTTCTTGGATATTTTATTAATTTTGGTTTTGTCTTGTCCAAGTAAGTGCTCTAACAAGGAATTCTGGATATGAGTGATCACTAATCATGCATATGAAATGTTTGAAGTGCCACATCCTGCAAAAGCATGAGTATATGTTAACAGTATTCTTTGCCTGCTTAAAAAAACCTCAAACCAGACAATACTACATGGCCTGCAGTAACAATAAAATACAGTTTGGTTTTGTTTATCTGAAGATATGGCCAGAAATGCACTGAACTTGGCTGACTAAGATGGAAACAAACCTTCAAGTTCAAGGAATAGAAAAAACATCATAGAGATTAGTGTATAATAATTGGGTGAAATTGTTTCTATTTTTAATTTCCTTTAGAAGTTTATTCTGTACTGTATGATAGACTGGAAATGCTAATGCTTCTATCAAAAAACATCAAATCAGTTCCATTCACAAATTAAATATATTCAATGAAAATAAAAGTGTTTAAGAAAGAGATTCATACCAGTGAGATTTTTTACACAATTTTTTCAATAATCATACAATAGAAAAAAGAAAACGATTGAAGTAGCTATGAAGTAAAATATATTTCTCTCTCTCACAGTCAAAAGCTGAGTTTCAAGGAGCGGGTCCGGATGGCCAGCCCACGGGGTCAAAGCATAAAAAACAGGCAGTCTTCAGTGGGAGATCGCCGCTCACCAAGTGCTGACATTGCCACCGAGGGCAGCCCAACCAAAGTGCAGAAGAGCTGGAGCTTCAATGACCGAACCCGCTTCAGGCCCTCGCTGCGGCTCAAGAGCTCCCAGCCCAAACCCATGGTTGATGGTAGGAGTTGTTCACCCCTTGTTTGCCCCTGCACGCTGCTCCCAGCTGCTCACACTCCTGCACGCTTGCACAGTGATTGTACACATTTCAGGAAGGCAGAAAGAATTGCTGTTTGGGGCCAGAGACGCAAGCCAGCTGTAGTCTGCTTCAAAGACCCCGATAATGTGATTCTTTTTTTAATAAGAAATCATGTCAGTGGTGCGTAGGGAGCAACTGGTGGAAAAGGGGTCTCTGCGAAAAGTCACAGTGGACTAAAGGCATCCCAGGGAATTGGCTGCACCAGCTCTTATGTCATGGCCACTCTCCTACTACTGAGTTCAGCTGCTGCCCAAACCTGCTGCCTCTTGCTGGTGTCCACACAGCACAGCCAGCATTGTCTGTGCCTGGGCCAGCCAGGAGCACAGCTTGTGCGGAAGTGGCTCCCTCAGGCAGAGGAGTCCCAGTGCCTGCACTGGTGATGGAATCACCTGCCACCAAGGGATACACTACTGGGTGCTTTCAGTTTTACAGGGTTATATCTGCCTTGATAAGGCAGTAGATTTTACAAACAAAACAAGTGTTATTGTTTTATGTATTGCTTTTTATAGGGTATTTTGATGTAGGAAGCACTCCTAAAAATGTCTTGTTGAACCTGCAGCAGGCAGCCCAGCCTTTCCCTCAAGCTGCCTCCTATGCTGCTCTATTCTCTAGCTTAAGTCCAATCTGGCATTAAACTAACCAGTACTTGGGCAAGGATCTTCATCTGATGAAGCCTGCTAAAACAAAGACAGTGACTTCTCTAACCAAGGAGCACCAAACTGGGTGACAGCAGCCCCCTGACAGGCAGGAGCTGAGAGAAGTGAAACTGACCCCTGTGTGGGACGGGTCCAGCACTGAAAGGTGCACTCACATAGCTCTGGGGGTACTGCTGCCCCAGCTGATTTTGTTTTGGCTTTCGCCATTCCCATACTTCCCAATCTATGAATGTTTTGCTCTTTCTTGTGGTACCCTTCATGTAAAAACAAGGGAAACAAACTGGTTGACTGCCACAGAATGCAGTGACCCTGCCTGAATGGGAAAGGTACAGCCTCTTTCTACAGTGACATCATGCATGCTACATACAACAATTGTGGTAAGACTAATTAGACAGAAGTTCAATGTTGATGTTGCTTCCTTTTTAAGAGTACATATTATCACAAACATGTAAGTTGCAAAAACTCATTAAACTGCAATGCCCCATCCCTCAGTGAGGATGTTCTACACAACAGATCTCTCCAGGAAAAGCCTGGGTAAATAAACATTTCCTGGAGGGCAACCAAGACAAACCATTGGTATTTGCTGAGATCATCATTCCAGGCTAGACCTCCCCTACGGATATGTCTCAGATTTTCCGAAATTCTGAATTTGCCTGAGGTACAGTGAGCTGCTGTATCAGGAGACTATCCAGGTTCCTCCACTCCACTATCCACTGCTATCCATTCTTGTCTCCATGCTGGGTTACAGGCCCTGGCTTATGTCCCATGGCAGCTGTATCACAGGGCTGTGTGACTTAGCCTGGGTCTCATGCTGATGTGAAGCTCAGCCAAGGCCACAACGGGAACTGAGAAGTGCTGTATGTGGCACAGTGGTTGAAGCTACCCTGTCTAAATTTAGGCATCCTACATAATCACTTATAAAGCACAAGTATCATCCCCAAACCGCATCAGAAGTAATTTCATAGGTTAAACTCCTGTAATTCACACTGTGCCTGCAAATGACCTAAGGAGAAAGTAATTTTCTGAGCACTCTCTCAGAGTATTTTTGCCCCAGTCTGCACCTCACTGAAGCACCTGTTTCATTTTTCATCAGCCCATTTATCATAGAAGCATTTCCTCAGCATGTCCCCTATTTTGTCCTGTACATATTGCCATCAATAGCAACTATGTGCACGAGCAGATCATGCTACCTCTGACTGTTTCCCTCTCACGGAAAAGGTGGCATAAACAGCACCTTGGGTATGTGTATCTCTTATCTGTAGATAAAAGACAGAAACAACAAGAGAGCACTCATTGCTGTGCATAAGCCCTTGAAGATCTTCCCGCTCCTCAGGGTGAGCACAGCCTGTTTCCTGGTCAGTGATTTCCAGCTACTAGTCCACCCTTATGAACTGGGGCCAACAGATACAACCCATTTCTCATCTCTGGCAGAAGGAACAGCTTCCATTGTCTCCAGCTTTTAGGCAAATGCCAAGTTTCCATTCTGGGACCTCATCCAACTACTTCTAGGACCAGTATGATTACAGAGATGTCCAGTGTGCTCACTTGCTGAGAGACAGCTCCCTTCTGCCTTACCCAAACTTTTGCAGGAGAAGTCAGGCACTACTAATCTTCATTTCCTTTTCTTTCTTTTCTTTCATAGCTTGATACTTTCAGCATTTGACAGCTCAGTGAAAAAGATCTCAAGATGATGTATTTAATTTAGAACATCTTGCATTTTTCACTGGATGAAAAAACCATTATTTGCAGCATATTATTCTTATCTCTTGCTTGCCACGTCCTCCAGTTTCCTCCTTGAGGTATTCCCCAGCCAAATAATTAATAACTTTGGCAGGCCAATCATCAAGCCAAAACTAGAAGCCAAATTTTTCTGGGTGAAATCTTGGGCACAAAACAGTACACTTGAACAGCTGGTCCTTCTGGTGAGTCCTCCATCTCTGTAGGGTGTTTGGTGGGAGAAGAAATTACATTACAATATACCTTTAGGGCAGTGACAACATAGTGCTGGATACCCAGTTCAGTGTCAGAACTTCATATCAGTGGAAAAAAATAGAGTCTTACTATGAACTTCCTCTTCCAAAAGAGAAAAGAAAAAAGACATTTCACTGTATGGGATGTAGAGTTGTAAATGCTCTGCCTAGACAGAGGACTTAATTCTGTGTGAAAATAAAAGAAAAATGCAAATCTATAAGGAGAGGCTTCCAAAAGGAAGGGCAATTGTTACCATATGAGGATGATTTAAGGCAGATCAATGGTCGACACAGAGAGTTTGCAGTGCTGACTGAGTTCTGGTAAGGACATGGCTGAAATCTGGGCCGAAACCATCAGACAGAGACTGCTAGAGAAACTCAACATTAGCAATTAGAAACTGGCTTGCAAAGGGAGGTTTCGAGTCCAGATAGGAGCTCATGGGGGTAGCTAAAAGGCTAACCTGATTGAAAATGTAATAGCTTGCCTCTTAGGCTACCCAGCAACAAACACTCTAGCACTCCCTCACTGCATATTAAATTCATAGAAGGAGAATTTCTTGGCAGCAAGTAAAACACTTAAACCAGCCACTGGTATATCCCAAAAGGATTCTGGCATAGCAGCCTTAGAACAGTATGACCAAAACCATTGCCCAAATGGCTTTATTTACAGTTAGTAACAATCTTCTGAAACTGCCATAAACCATTTATTGCCATTGACAAAGTGGGTCTGACAACAGCAGTAACTATTTCAATTACATGTGTGCATCTGCAAATGGAATCCAAACCTGAGGGAGGTTTGATGGTTAGATAAGTTTTTGGTGGCCTGACTTTTCTAGGTCATTCAACAACAGTACAGGGGAAAGTGAATATCAAGACTTACATAATTGGATTTTAAATACATGTGCAGTCTCTGGTGACATGTGGTACATAACTTCCAGAAATCTTCTTGAAGAGGGGACTCTGCACAAATTAACAAAGATGCCAGAATGCTGGCATCTTTGTTTTCAGCCTAAAAGGGAATTATCAGGCTGAGGTATATAAAAGGGAAATTTTCACCAATCAAGAATGGTAAATAGTAAAGCTTTACAAAGCACGCACTTAAAAAGGATTGTATAGGGTCATGGAAGTGTCTTTTCCAAAGGGATGCCATGGCCCATAGGCAAAGGTGCTGTCTGGCCTTGGAGCCCCTCACAGCCCCCTGTGCACCTGTACACAAAGTGAGCCTGGAGATACCTCTGGCCCCAAGGCCTCCTCATGCAGTATGGCTTTGGTTCTTCCCTATTTTGCCAACAAAAACAGGGAAGCTGCAGCCAAACTCTCTGTGGGGAGTGGTGCCCAGAAGATGAGAATACCCACCATCAGGGTCAGCCCCATAACAGAGTCTGTGCTAGTTATTAAATAGCACAGGGGATCACATGCCTTGCTTAAGGCACTGTGCCCATGTCTCGTTGTATGTTGTGTATCCATCCACAGACACTCAACCACACAAAATCTCTTCTTTACAATGGTGTTCCTGTCCTGTTTTGTTTCCTGCTTGCCTTACTTTCTGAGGAACAGAACATTTTCTGTTTAAATCATGCACCAGTCTTCACCACAGCTGAATTAATGAACCAATATTATGTTGTGGATGCAGTTTTCTGTGAGGGACAAAAATACCCTATTATAATTGTTTTCTACCATCCCATGCTTCTAAGCCCCTGAATGAGTTATTGTGCCTTTACTGTAACCTAGAGACATTGTGTGGCTTTTTGAATAAAACATCAAAAGCATTCAGCACTGGAGATATTGCAAACATATTTCATTTGATTAATTAAAAAGAACTCTCTAAGGAAATATTTGATTTCTTGCACCATCCCCAAACATTATACACTCACATGACCTCTAGCCTTTCATTCCCTACAGAGTACTTGCACAAAATCCTGAGGGTAAAGTATATTACAAGAGCCATGGAAAGAATGCAATTGTGCATTTCAGCCCCCACGTCCTCAGTTACTACCATATAATTTATGTATTGCAAAAATGACAAGTTTTCCTTTCAGTAGCATAAACAGCTTGACCTTGGATAAGGTTCACTTGATGTGGCAGAAGTCCTTAGTTGGGTTGCTTCCACATCTAGTCTTAAATTTGCTGGTTCAAAGTGAAGCTGCATGTTGTCAAAGTTTGAATGAAATTTATTAGCAATATATCAATCTGTGCTAGACAAAAGATTTATTTTCTTGTTATTGCCTTCCATAGAGCAGATAGAGCTCTCATTTATTACCACTGTCACTGTAATTAACTAGGAAGATCTGGCATTCTGATCTAAGCTCTGAGTCATTTTTGTGAAAATAAGTACAGGTCATTGGTTTTGAGGCATTATTTTAGTTTATTCCAGGCCAAATGAGTCCACAATTTAGTCTCTTTCTTTACAATACCTCTTGAAGAACTTGCTGTGCACCATTTCTCACTGGACTCAGTGGTCACAGGTACAGTGATAATGATTATTAAGCTTAGCTCTGTGAGGAGCAGCAGCAGACCATCACACAGAAGTATGATTTGCATGGGTTTCAGAAACCCTTATCTGCAGTGAAGACTATACAAATGAGATAAGAACTAATTTTGAGAGGATGGTCATAAAACTTCCCAGGCACATGTAACCCACTTGCACCAAATCTGAAACATTTGAGGAATAGTTTTATTTTTATGAAACATTACCAAGGAAATCCTTCATGGCTTTTTAAAATGCAGGACTATGCTGCAGATACCTGAATCTAAAACAGCTATAGCTCTCTAACCCTTTGCCCCTGTCTGTGACCTCCCTCAACAACAATACCTGGAAATCTCCCAGGGCAGAGGACCTCTGAGGACCTTATGGAATATCAGACATATATCAAGTGATATGTTCTACAAGGTCTTGAAGGGACACAGTCAATTAAGTGTGACATTTAGCTCATTAGTCTACAGTTCCAGATACTATAATATGTTTCTGCAATTTATTTTACAGTTTTTACTTCTTGGATGTGGTATATATAAAACATGTAGCTAAAAACACACTAAAGCCATAGATTTAGAGTCACCTTCCTTTGTTTTTCTCACATGGCCATCTAAAGTTGCTGGCTGATTTGCTACTATTTATAATAAGATCAGCCTTTCAAGCAGCATAATTATTTTGCATTTAATGAATTGTTTTTAGAAAGTCTCCTGGTCCTCCATATCATCATTCAAAATTAAAAGGATTCCTTTTTAATTAAGCAGTGGGAGCTGTTCCATGAAATATTGCCAGTGCAGAAATTTCTGAGAAGTCAAATAATAACTAAGGGAAGGGAATGCTTGAATTTTAGATGTTTGGAACTTACTTGCATTATATAATTGATATAAATTAGGTTTCTGACCTTAAAAAAATTGCACTTACAGAGAAAGAAAACTATATCATTATATCCAGAATATGTAAAAAAACTTTCCACCAATTCTATCTTCCATTTTAGCCAAACCAGAGGATTTTCAGAAATGCTTTAACGTAGATAATGTTGTTAGGGATATCCTTTAAGATACTGTGTGTCGTACTGCACTGCAGTTCCCAATAACGTCCTCTTCTCCTCCCCATCTGGAATGCTTTGTCTGTTTCAGGAGAAATATAAGGCCTGGGCTATTGATATAGCACTACTGAACTTCCCATCAGTACTGCCACCAGTTTCCTTCCTTTTCTGAAAAATTTCTTTCTAGCATGGAAATGGCAACCATTTCATAAAAGCTCCCTGTAAACAATATTTTTAAATGTTGTAAGTCTTATTCCCGCTTTCTTATTTTTTCCACTTGTACACTGTCATCTGCTACGAGGGATTTTGGTGTCATTTTCTACTTGTTCCGCCTTCTTCCTTCTTTCTTGATTAGAAGAAAGTCTTTCCATTTGTTGGTTCCTTTTTCCAGAGATCAAGGAAATAAATACATAATTCACTCCCTTGGGCCTCCTTTTTCTGGCCTCTGCTCTGGAAAGCATGTAAACATGGGCTGCTGCCTTTCCCACTCAGGGGAAGCTTTGGGCATTCTTATTAAGTATGTGATTAAGTTCCATCACAATTAGCATTGCTTTCTTTAGTTTATTTTTCCTAGGGAACTCGGTGAGCAATCAAAGTAAAACGAAGTAAGTGAACTATGTACTGTGAGAGAGCCAGCTTGTTGATGTTTCAAAGCAAAGGCAAAATGGAAAGAAAATCAGTTGTAGAGGTAGTGAAGGGATTTTGTATTCATTGTTCAACAAACAGGAGGATAATGAGAGCTTGTGAAGAGGCGAGAAGTTTCATGAAACATATTTAAACAAAGGCACTAGGCTAATACACATTTCATTTATAGAAAGGGAAATGGCATGAATCACATGAACATGAACCATCAGGATGTTTGTACACAGAGTAATTTTTGAGGGGAAAAAAGTAACTGAGATTTTGTGAAACATTCTGTGCATTATAGCATCTGTGGAAATACTACAAAATATGTAAAGGATTTTTTTTGAGAATATAAGTTAAATCCCTAACACAGTAAATGCTCATAGTGAAGAAAGGTACTTCAAAGGCGGGTAAAGGTGAATGACATGCACCTACCTAGCAGATACCCTAGGCATTACATAGAGCAGCACAGCAGAGGCTCTATTTGCTCACCAAGGAGGCTGAAAGAATGAATAATGAGTTTTAAGCTGCTGGCATTACTTCTAAAGCAAGAGGGTTCATCTGAGCTCAGTAGTCATGTAGACTTAGGCAGTTTGGAGTCTCATAACAAAGCAGCTGCCTGGACCCCCCTGCTGCAGCAGACTTATGCACTGGCACCTCCCACAGGGACAATCTGTCCCCCAAAAGCTTTGAATTCATGTCCAAGTTCCCTTGCCCAGAAGTTAGATGCACTGAATTACCCACTCATTTTCTTTCTGACCGCTCACACAGAAAATGAGTGTCGAGATGAGTGTGTCACCCTGCACTGCTGCCCTGGACAGCCAGAGAAGCTCTGCACTCCCGTGAGGCTGCTGAGCAAGGTGGAGAACAGGCTGTGGAGCTGCATTATGAATTGCTTGGACTTCAATTCTCAACTCAAACTCTCAATTTTGATAATGATAGTTAAAAACTATGGCTTAAAGTTACTCTGCACCTGTGAAAATTAGGCCACCATCCAATTTTCACCTTGAGTCATACATTTAAATGAAAATCAATCTGACATTTTTTCCAAACCAGTGTGTTTTTAACCAAGTCAACACAATACTGTGCTGTAACATGAGTAAGTGCAAGTCATATGCAGGCTATCAACTTCAGGTGCCTATTGAGATTTTTCCACATTGTATTGGTTTTGCATGGTCTGGTTCTTGGTAGTGGGGGGGCACAGAGGTGGTTTCTGTGAGAAGGTGGGCTGTCAGCCTCAGCAAAATTATTTATATCACCCACATGAAGAACCCTAACTATCTCTTGCGCAGTCAGAGTAAGATCCAAGTGCTTCTGAGGGCTTCCAGAAATGAGTCAAAAGGTCTATGTTGGGATCACCGTACCAGTCACTATGTCAGATGCACTTCCATAGGATTATTCATTGTGTTGGCACACACATTTATTAATGCTGGATTGTTGTTGATAGCATATTGCTGTTCCCAGAAAACAAAAATTCAAAAATCTTTTTTATTCTGTTTAACAGGCAGATAATTACTTGAATGTTACTGATACTGAAAGCAAGGAGCTATCAGAGTGATCAGAGCAATGTCAGTTTTCTCAATGCCAAAGCATCTTATTAAACAACAGAAAACACTTCTAAGAAAGGACACATACTATTTACAGAAATAATAAATCAAGCCTTATTAATAACTTTTGCACAGAGTCATATGAAATGCAGCTACAAACTTGTAAATTTTTTTGTTAGTGACATATAATGCTTTAGAACGGCCTAATTTTTTTGCCCATTCATTTGTGGTGATCATAAATGACTAGAGTTTGCATGAAAAATGCATAAATACTGTGAAAAAAGGGGAAATATCAAGACAATTTTACTGGCTTGTGCATGCCTCTTCTGTTTCTTGGTAATTGCTGCTTTGCTGCGTGATTAAATCAAAGACTGTTTGGGAAGAAAGAGGAAGAAATTAAAAAGCAGCAAAGACCAGACAGTAGCCCAAAGTAAATAATGTCTAAGATTATAAGACAATGGCAGATGCCTCATCAGTTGTGAAATAAACACGTTCTTAGTTTAAGATCAAAACACATACTGAATTCTAAATATGCTGGTGCTAGAAAAAGGTCTGGATTGTCCAGTGGACTGAGAGCCCTGCTTAAAGAGACGTGCAGGGGGTTGTCTTAATGTGTATTAAAAGACACTTGGGGCATTGTTTAGGCCATATTCCTGAGCTGCCCATGGAACAGACTTGAAAGGTGATTAGCTTGTGGTAGAGGTAGCTGGAGAGAAAGAGAGATGGGGGCTAAGCCTAGGAAAGACTGGCGGCAAAGCCAGGCTCATGCAGAGCAGCTGCTGCCCACAGTTCCTTGTGGAGCCCACTTGGAACATGCACAGCCACCCCCAAGGAGAGCAGAGGACACAGACAAAGGGTACAGGGAAGGATGTGGATGTGAGCAGGGCTAGGCATGAGCTGGCACTGGGGGGTCTAGCTGCCCCAGTAATGCCTAGAAAGGAAGGGCTCTCTCTGGGAACAGACAGCAGCTTGGAGAGCATAGCTTAGCCCCATCTGGGAGCTGGCAGAGGTTTGAACAGCTGGAGCTGCTAAAGCAGCCAAACTGACCCCAACTCAGCCCTGACCTCAGTGATGAACTCGAGAGGGACAGAAAGCGTACAAGTACATCTCACCTCGTAACTATGTGGTGCACAACATGAGCTTCCACTGGAAAAATTGGCAAGAATGTGAACTTTGATTTCAGTGGTGTTTTAAGCTGGAATTTTTTTCTCCGAATTGCTACTATGCATTTCCCAAACTTTTTCCCAGGTCTGCTTAGTTTCCTAAAGAAACATTTATGTTTCCCATAGGAATCAAACAAGGCTATAGCTTTTCACAAGCTTTATTGACCTGTGATATTGAGTATCTGCCATAATGAAGAAAATTCATATCAGTGGAATATTAGAAAGAAGAAAGGTGATTTATTAGGAGCAGCATCTCTTATTAAAGATGGCTTAAATTTATCAGAATTTCCCAGCATCTGTCTAAAAATTTTGCAGAGTTTTTTATCCACAAGGGAACATCATGAAACACTGTAATTGCACCACACAGTTCTCCAAACAGTTTAGCAAAGATATACTTTGATAAGGAAGCCCTTTTATTAATGACACTATACTTGGCAAAGGACCCAGGAACCGTATCTGTGAGACAGCCATACAGAAACATGTTTATTTTAAACTTTCAGGTTGGAGTCTCCTGTTTCACTGGGTTTAGACAGCTATAGCGCTTGTGATATGAGCAGTACTTTTCCTAATTTATACTGGCATAACTGAATAGATTCAAACATTAGAGAGTCACTGGAAATACCAATAGCATAAAAAGCTCTAGTTTTAATATGGCACTTAAAAATGAGCTGGGAGATTTCCACACTGGAAGAGGTAACTGGAGAGGCTGATCAGATGTGACACCTGGAAAGTTAGTGTTGTGGAATACTTAGCATGTCCTGAGATGGTGGTTTAGGTAGTGTATATACCTATCAAATTAATTATAAAGTTTATTTTAGCTAGTCACATTTCTGGGCAGGGATCCAAATGTTATTGAGACAGAATGGGTGGAGAGATGCATATTTTATCAATAAGATAAGCCAAGTCAGGAGTGAAGCTAACAAAAGAGTGCAAGAAAAAAAAGACTCCTGGCATCATTGCAGTCATGACTTATAGTAATAGCACTTCAAAGTTTTGTATGGAAATTTCACTTTTACAGTTTAAAACTTAATTTTTAATGGTTGCATTTGATTGTTTCATGTGGACTTAAACATTGGCTATAAGCCATCTTTCTTTATTAAGTTGATCTGTCAAAGATTAATTCACCTGTTATTGAAAGCTACAGATGTTTGTCATAAATGTACCAGTTCAACAAGAGTGATGAAAAAAATATATATGATCCCAAGAGTAATGAGCTAGCCAGATTCATTTTAAAAAAAACCCAACCAAAAAATGTGCATGGCTGAACACTAAATCTGTGAAGAAAACAATGCAGTAATACCAGTTCTGAAGATGCTGTACAAAACTGTTTATGCCAAGATGGCATCCCTATTAGATTTAGAAGGTACCATGACATTTTCAGGCACTTTTGACTGACAAATAATATTTTCCATCTTTAATCTGCAGTCTTCCTGAAGAAGGAATTTGAAAGAATGTCCTGTAATCATTTGTGTCTGACTGTGCTTCAAATCTGCTTATAATTTAAACCCCTGAAATTATTTACTTGAATTGTTTCTGAATGACTAAACCTGTTGTTTGAAATAACAGCATGAATGTAGGCAGCAACCTAGGACTGGGAAGAAATCTCCTCTGTTATTGAGGGTTACTGAATCCCATCATTTTTCTCTGTTTCATGTCACTCATTTTACACTCTGTTCCTCATGATGCACAACACTTACATGATGAAATACACTGACCTTGAGTGAAATTCTTCTGAGCACTTGGATTTTATGCAGTTGAAGAAAGATGATTTGGGAGGAAAAGCACCTACCCCAAAGAATTTTCCTGTAGTTCACGTGCCTTTGAAATATAGATGATGTATGGGCATCCATGACCCTGCCCTTCTTGCTCCATTTGCATTCCAGCACATTTTAAGCTTGTAAACCACTTAATCATGCATCAGTACCTGTTTTATGTATTGAGTACAATGGACACTTCTGAGATTTCTAGCTAATTCCCAGATGGCAACTCTGCAAGGTGGTGTTTAGGAAATGTAAAGGATCCACTTTTTTTTACAGTAACTTGGCTTAAGTCCCTATGAAAAAGGAAGCCTGGAATACCTACATGGCTCTGAGGTTGAAGGTGACAATTATTCATTCTTGGTAAAAAAGTATTTTCTTTATTTTCACCTGTAATAACGTGTTGGGTCATTCCACAGCTTGCTTATTAAATGAAATGGATCTTCTCCTTTGCCTTCAATGCCAGGTTGATCCATGGTGGTAAAACTGTAATAATATAACTTCAGCATCTTCTGATTCTGCCATTACATCTGTTAGTTCACTACTTTCCCATAAAATAGAGAATGTGATGAAAAACCATGGGATATCAGGAATAACATGCTGGTTTTCAGCTATTAATTAGTTTAAAAAATATTAGGGCATTCTTCCTTTCTAATTTTTGCTAATTATTCTGGGACTACTAAGGCATTTTACGACACAAGCATAGACACACACAAGTGCATCATATAGTTCATAAACTGATGGAGGTCTGTCATACATAGCCCCTTTTTTTCCAGAAGCGCTGTGCAGGCTGTTAGAAAACACTAAGGAAGAGATTTTTAAATTTCTCTTATTTAATCTCCTCTTGTCTTTTGCAGCTGACACCAGTCTTGGAACAGATGATGTTTATGATGACAAAGGGTGCCAGTGTGATGTGTCTGTGGAAGATCTCACCCCTGCTCTTAAAACTGTCATCAGAGCTATCAGGTGAGTAGAAAATACTGAATGAATAAACACTTGAATTTCCTTTATTTAGGATACTAATAAACTGCATGTCAATTTATAAAATGATAGCTATTTGAACTAGTTCCATGGCTATATTTATTACATAATTAATGCTGCTAATATATTATGCTTCCTTTCTATTTTAGTTAAATTAAAACATTTTATCAGTTCCATTATCAGCTTTTCAATATCTAAAAATGTTACATGATTTGACACAGAGAAGAGAGAAATGGATGCTGTTTTCCATTATATTTTATGCTATCCAAACTACAATTTGATGTACTTTTACTGAGTATGTGCACCTTGCCTGGAAAAGTTATTTCCTTTAAAAGTGTAGGGTTTTACTGCATTTCTACATTCCTGAGACTGTTATACGACATTTATTGAAAATTTCTTCTGCTCAGAAGAGAATAATTACATTAATTCAATTGTAAAAATCTTGCCTACTACTATCCACTGAACTAAATATAACCCAAATAATTTAAAACAAATAGTCTCCTTTTCCAAGAAAATAGTAAACTGCATTGAAACTTATAAAGTTACCTGCATTGAAAGTTTAAACTCACCCTCTTGAGACTGCCAAAGCTATTTATCTTCCAGAGTATTTTGAAGTATAAATCCTGACAGTCAAAATCCCCACTATGAGGCGTACAGCAACAAGCAAGGACAGCTCAAGCATTCCCAGTCTGCTGGCAGCAAACCTCAGGTTATCGCTGGGGATCACCCCACTGCCTCTGCATCACATCAGGGTCCAGCACCTTCTTGGGGGCAGGAAGGCAGCCAGATAGACAGGCAGCAGCCAAAAGGAATTTCTGCAAAATTCCATGGAAAGACAATGTTTTCCTGTACAGAAACCCCTGCCTGAGTTTTCTCAGCACCATAGGAAGAAAAAACTTGAGCTTTGTATCACATAATTTCATGCAGTGATAACCTATGGGCTACTTGTATTTCCTTCCCCTTTTCCATTGAGTAAAATGAAGAGAGATAGTAAGGCTGTTTGTGAAACTTTTCTACTGGCACAGACAGCTTGAGAGATCATTTGCAGACATCTTTTCCTACCATTTTTCCAACCTGCCTGGAAATGACCTCACAGGACAATTCAGATACCAGGCCTGTGTCCACAGCCACTGCAACTGGCAAGCCAAATGTCACTGCTGAAAACCGTCTCTTGCTCCCAATGTTTCAGCAGGTGACAGAAGTCCTTTTTTCACAGTGGACAGCCACCCACAAGGCAAGCCTATTCACTCAAATGGAAAATGCCCACATCAGGAACAGCCAGCATATTCCATTGGCTTTGGTGTCAAAGATGTTTCTCTGTGATACTGCATTTTGAACAGACTGGATAACTCTTGGCTCCAGGTGCACCTTGCCACTTGTCCTGGCAAAGGATAATCATTCTTCATACTCTCCAAATTCCTTAAGATTGACTTCACATTTTAATACTTATTTCATGGAGCTCATTTTCTAGGGGGGCACTGGATTGTTCAATGCATCATCTGCATTTTTGCTCGGTGCTCTTGGTCATTATCAGCTCAAATGGAAAGTAACCAAATGTGAAGAATATAGTTGGGAAAATTTCTCCAAAGTACCATCCATAGAAATGTTCTAATAAGAGGAGCAAAGGTGCAAGATTTGATTATTTCAGACATGTACTATTTAACTGATGAGAATCAAATTTTTATATTATCTCCAACTTTTACTCTGCATCCCTGGCCTTCTAGAAAAACAACTCATGTCACCACTGAGGCTGAAAGTAAGAATCTCCACTTGCCATCAATTACCCATTAATCTCTCCCATCTCCCTGCAAATTTTAGTGTTTTGCAAGATGACAAGTGACACATGCATCTTGCTTCAGAAACTGACCTTTGTTTGACATCTGTAAGGCAGTAATATGCCATGATCTTGAGACTTCTGTATATGCTATACTTTAATCTCTCAAAATCAAGAGACTGATAATTCAGTTCATCAGGTAGCTGATACACCTCTTTCTGATTATTCAGAGTATCTGTTACCAGACTACACTGGGATCTATGCAAACATCTGAAGAAGGATCTGAGACTCTATATAGTAACTGTAGAATTTCAAGATGATAACATCTGCCTATATGGAAACTTTGTGCCTCATTTTGAAGTGTGTTTTTAGAAACAGCTTTGAATTGCAAAGGCAGTGGGGGAGGGTGAAGGCTGGTTTTCCTTTCATGCTGGTATACAGAGGCAGGCAAAGACAGAAGGCACTTGCATAGTTTTATGATGCACTAGGTAAAGACCCCAAATATAAACACAGACAGTTGAATCCATTCTTGATGCATCAATATGAAAAATTGCTATAAGGGAGTCTAATTTTTTTTTTCCTGCTTAGACCTGGGTATAAATTGTTTTACAAAGACAAAATAGCACTTTTATTTTCAGGGGAAATGAAATTAACAAAATGAATTCATGCCTATGGGTTTACAGAGGTAGGTCCTCTCAGTTTTGGAATCAAAACATTTGGGGTGCAATTTTTTTTCTGTGCAAGGTGCCTAAAATATGCTGCTTACTCTCAGGTTGCACAGCCTTGAAATAGCAAAAGACAAAAACTGGTTTATTTATAATTTTTCATTTTGGTTATTTCAAAGTCTACTGTGTCAGTTTTGACCTTGTTTACTTATATATTTTCCAGGGCTACTTCATTTTTTAAAGCAGCTTTTTAAGTAAACAAACCCCCAAACTTTCATTTTGTTGTAGCCAAAACAAAGGATGGAGAAAACACTCCTTTCCTGAAAAAGTTCTCAACATTTTGGTTCTTTCCAAAAAAGACAGGACTCTCAACTAGTCCTACTGAAGACCCACCAGGCAAACCTGTCTGGTAGCATGTCAACTCCCAGTCTGCTCTCAAAGCCTCCTAAACTGAGTCTTTTATCTCATGTGCTGCCCTCTCCATCTCTTCTTGCTCCACAAGCTCTCTGTCAGCAAGCTCAGCTGAGGGATAGGGAAAGTAAGGGAAAGCTGCTTGATGGAGAGTACTGGGTGAGCAGGGAACAGATGGGCAGTGTGGTGGAACATGGTGTGCACTGCAGCACGCCTTGGGCCCAGTCAGGACCTGTCCTGCTCATCCATGGCCTCCAGCTGGGATCAGAGCAGTGCACAAAGCAGTCCCTGCTAACAATGCACTGAGCCTGTGTGCCAGCAGGGTCTTCAGCACTACTCAACCATCCCCAGACTTGTTGTGAACAAAAAGCCATTAATATCCTGCAGAGTTCCTGGAGACTAACAAAAAACATTGCCTTTTCCAGCTCTGCTAATTCACAATGATGAATGTGTATAAAAGAGACTAAAAGGAAGATTAGAATACCTTGTTTCCCTATATTTTGATATCTCTGATCATTTTCCACAGCAAGAAGCACTCATTTCAATAATACTTTCCACATGGAAATGATGGAATTACTGTACTATTTATGGAATATAAAATGAGATTTGAGAAGCATAAATAAATATGCAATAGAAAATAACTGCAAAGGCAGGAAGATGAAAGTACTGACCTAATAGGTCTTTTCTCTCTTTAACCCTAGTGATTGCAAAGATATGTTTTCATTTGTTGCTAAGAAAAAAAAATAACTCTGGCTAAATGTAATGAAACTTGAGAATTCTAGAGCTGATAAGCTGTATAGTTGAACAGTCATACATATTTAAAAGACAAAGATGGAAAATATAATTTACCATTTATGTTCAGTCTTTACAATGTTCCTGCAATACCTATAAAATGTATTTTTAGTAGCCATTTTGAATTTGTTCAAAGTAGTGTTTCAGAATCCCCTTTTTCTTTTAAATCCAAACACATTGTTTATTTTCTGCCAGATGGTATTCAGAGCCATGCAAGGCTCTTATACATGTGTTTGGCTAGGACAGCGCTGTACTTGGGAGGAAATCATGCTAAGGGATGAGTCAGGTCGAGACATGAAAGAGAAGACAATTTTGACTCACTTGCCTCACATGTAGTAGAACTCAAATACCTTTGTCTGCTGGCCTCTCTGTGTTGGATCCTGATCTCTTCTGCACATTGCATTTTACCAGGAAGAAGGGATATTTGGCAAGGTAAGGGTAGTGAGACAGAGGCACCAGCACAGCTAAATCTCAATGCACCTGCTTTCCTGATGTTGTAGGTGAGCTAACAAGCTGTGGTCACCTCACTGGGCTATGGATAAAACAACCTACCTGTCTTTTAATAGTCAAGGCAGTAACCATGTATGATTCCACCTGAATCTCAGTAGAATGAAGCTCCATTTCTTCCTGACATTATGACAAGACTGACAAGACACAGCTTTGAAAACGATGGCATGAGTTTGACAGGGCTGCACCAAGGATTAGAGATGCTCTAACTTGGTGCCAGCCTCAGGAAAATGCACTAAATGACAAGCAAAATAGTTTTTAATACTGGAAATATTTTTTATTTATAAAATAAAAACAAAAACAAAAACAAATTTTTTTATTTATAAAATAAAAACAAAATAGTTTTTAAAACTGGAACAGGCATCATGAATGCAAATTAAAATGCAGTGAATGCCAGGGAAGATATGCAGCGTGCACATACAGAAAGCACTGTCATTTTAGAGCAAGGCTGGTCCTGCATCCGAGAACAGATAAATGAAATGGGTGCTGCTCTTGGCCACTATGGGTCAATATGACAAAGGTTGGTACTGGACCTGTAACTTTCCACAAATTATCAGGGTACAGAAAGATTAGTGTGACCTGTGGTTTAGCTGTTAATTCTACACAATGCACTTTTATGTATTGGTCTGCTTTAACAGACTATTTTTTTTTTCTGCTCCTCTCTGCATGTATGACTGAAAGAAGCTACTTTTTATGACTAACTCTTACCAGAACACTGTTATGCTTGTGGCTTGGGTGTGTTTACAACCGCGTATCGTCTGTCACATTAGATTTCAGTTATAAAATGCCACCTCGCTCATGGCACAGAGGGATTTAAGCAGGCAGAGGAAGTTTTCCAAAGCCGCGGGGCCTGCACGGCCTCGCCCTCAGCAGCGGCGGCGGCGCCTGTGACGGGCCTTGCTCGCCCCCTGCTGGCGCCGCTAGGAAGGGCAGCCCGGGCCCGCCCTGCCCCGCCCGGCCCGGCCCGGCTCGGCGCTGCTGCTCCGAAACACTGCGGGTGCGGCACTCGGTGCTCATTTCCCCTTTTTGTACGGACGGATTACCTGCGACTACCTGTGTTTTTATCCCACAGGAACTCACAGTCTACGTAGTTGTACATCATCTATCTGGGTGGGTGTCCAAACAGAAGGAATCGTGCAGTGGTTTGGGTAGAAGTGACCGTAACAACCATTCAGTTCCGACCACCCTGCTATGGGCAGTGATACTCCCACTCGGTCGCTCCAAGGATGCTTGGGTCTTGAGATCAGCTTGCCCCAAACCCCATCCAACGTGGCCTTGAGCACTGTAGGGATGGGGCATCCACAACTTTCCTGCGTGATCTGTTCCAGAGCCGTACCACCCTCACAGAACATTAATTTACATAGTGGTTTCAAGATACCGGATGCCAACTGATTTTATAAAACTGACACTAAATAACTGGAGATTCAACCAAATTTAATAATTGCAAAGCAGTTGCAAGGCTCCATCACTGCCAAGGATTCAGCTTTTCTTTTCCTCAGTTAATTTGCAGGCTTTTAAAATGAGTTTTTTTAATAGTGCAATAGTTTTTGTACAGTTCATGTAAAATTTTGTGTGCTTGAACAAAAAGAAGTAAGCAATATGGGTCTGTTGAAACAATTAAGATGGAATCACACAAGCTAATACCTAAACCAGAAATAGCACAGTTACAGCTCACTGTAGTGTAGTACAGACACAGCTGTGATGCTTTCAATTCTGTTTGACTTCTGAACATTATGAACAAACTACCTTGATAAGCAAAAAAAGTGTTATAAAGCTGCAAAGTAGTAATGAGGACTTTTGTGCCAACTGATTAAGAAGCTTCCATGGTTCTTAATAATAATTAGTCTTCTGCCTTTTCCCTTGTAAAATCACCCACTTGTGGTAAATTCAGTTGTCTTCAATTATGCCAATAATTGTCTGGCTCTTCTTTACTAATAGAGTTTCATATTTTTACTTTATTAAATGCATGAAGTAAAACATTGTGACCACTGAAACATAATAAGAGTAACAACAAAACTATTATACTGTCTTATATGTCAGCTGCATGATTCATTCTTCATAACCTCAATAAAAATCTAGATTCAGAAGATTAGGTTGTCACGGTCCTATAAACCAACATCTTGGCATAATTTGACAACTAAACAAAAAAAAAAAGGCAAAAAAAATCTGCATCCCAGATTCATACCAGCTTCACAGGCTTCCAGATTACAAAAGATACCAAAAGCCATTGGTTTGTAGAACCAGCTGGTAATGCAAAAGAGAAAAGCCCATGATCCAAAATATTTGAAAGTGCATGGAGATCAGTCCTGAAGTGTCAAGTTGATGGACTGCTCCTAACAGGCCTTTTCCGCTTTTAATTTCTATAATCAGAATCATAGTTCAAGTTTTAGTCCAGTGACAAACAATCTCATTTTTAACTGAAAGTCACCAGAATGGGAAATACCAACAAGCTAAGTACTGTGAGAAAAGGCTGACATTACCTGTAAGAATATTTATGTACAATACAAAAATCACTAGGGGATCACTGTATACTATCAATACAATGCTACATACCTATTATCATAATATCTGTCCTAACTATATGAAGAATGATTTTTCTAAATTCCACTAAAACATTAATAATCTATTTTTATCAGAGAGTGAGAACCATGTTTTGGGTTTTATTATAATTTGTTGTCTTACAGCTGCTAAATACATATCATAATAAACCCAGAGGGAATATATTATCATGAATATTGGCATTTGGGATAAAATACCAATTTACAGTCTCTGCTTTTTCAATTGCAATAGATAGCAATTATCAGCAGTCTGGCCCTAATGGGAATTCATAAGCACTGCAGCACAGACCAGCATGGCTAATACATCTGATCCCTTGCCTCCTCTCCTAATTCTTATGTAAACCAAGGAAAATTTCATGTTCTACCAGCTGACTGGGAAAATCATCTCACTGTCATTTACTTTCCAAATTTGTCATTTTTACTGTTTAAAATTTGCGATTTTATATCAAGCTTTCTATTCTAAGAGCTACTCAGGGGACATCACATGTTCATGTCACATATCACAGAAACTTGTGCAAGACTCACATAAAAACATGTATGCCATTCATCAATTTTGGACATTTACTGTTACCTGAAAGCTTACTATTCTGTAGTAAAGTTCAAGGAAAAAATTGTGAATGCTAATTAAGCAATAATTTCTATATATTCTAGGGGATAAACATGAAAACTTCTCTTCAGCCTGCAAAATCTGATCCTAAGTTAGCCAAATAAGTTGGAAACAAGTATTTTGGCCTGAATGTTAACTAAAAAATAAAAACTGATGAAAACTTAATGGGGTGCCTTTTTTTTATTTCCCACAAAGAGAAGAGCAAGGAACTTAAAATGAACACCAAAGCAAGAATACTCTTATTTAAGTTTGTGTAATCAATTCATTAAAGAAATCTTTCCTGTAACAAGAACAGAAGTATCTTATGCACAAATGTAGCTGACATGATATCTCACTCAAGTCAGAGAAACTAATCCCAGGTTTATGTCAGGCATATCTTTCATATCAAGCACCTATAGCATACCAAAAGTCGAACCAGTATATACTGATACACTAAACCTGCTCTGCAGTCTTTAAAACAGTGTTACCTGATCTCTCAAACAATTCAAAGACATAGCTATAGTTCATTTGTACTTAAAAAAACAACCATGTTTTTTTAGTTCACCTGCATGAGCTATATTGAAAATACCTTCCATTTAAAAATAAGCTATCAAATTTTGTCAGTGAAATATACCTATGGTTCCACAACTGTTGAAAATTAACCTATAAAATGCTTTTCCCCCACAGAATTATGAAGTTTCATGTTGCAAAGAGAAAGTTTAAGGAAACTCTTCGCCCATATGATGTCAAAGATGTCATTGAACAGTATTCAGCAGGTCATCTAGACATGTTATGCAGGATTAAGAGTCTTCAGTCACGGTAAGGAAAGAATTAGTAACACTCTGCATAAGCGTCTAATGTCATTCACTGCATAAAGTATATTGGCAACATTTAACATTTCTGTGTTACGCAGCTGAGCCAGAAATTGTATTGTGGGCAAAACCAAAAAAAAACACATGTATCCAAATTTATCTCAGAAAATGGAAGTCTGAAGAATAAAAAAGGTAATCCTTTATCTGTAAAGTCCATTTGTAAACAAGGACTTTAGTCAAAAGGCTGAGGAAGACATTGAGAACTGCCTCTTTTCCATCCCAAACTTCCTCTTTTCACATAAAAGAATTTGAGAACTACTGGTAATGTAGTATTTATGTTAGAGATTCCCAGCAACACTAATTAAAAAACCAAACCAAACAACATTACATCATATTTATCATTATCAGAGAAGGTTAGGGATTCCTGCGTCAAACTGACAGGTCTCCCAGGAGTGGATGTTGTTGTTAGGATGGGAGAGCTGGGAGAGGCACTGGTATGTTTGTTTCTCCATAACATCAAGCCATTAAGAGAGGCCCCCTCTTCTTTCCCCCTTTCAGTGAGTCTAGTCTTGGCTTTCCCAGATGATGGCTAAGTTCTGGCTCCTGGTTAGTGCCAACAATAAAGAAAAGCAGTCTAATATGTTAAAAAATCATTCCTTTTTTTTTTCATTTCCCTTAATTAATAAAATTGTTTATCTTCTTCGAGTGCTTTGCTGAAGTACTGTGATTTTTATTTTTAACATATAAATATAGTAAACACTTCCACATTTATGCCAGTTCCAGCAATGGCAACAGCTTTTGATTTCTCTTACAGCGTTGACCAAATTCTTGGGAAAGGACAAATCACAGCAGATAAAAGAAGCAGAGAGAAGAATCCTGCAGAGCATGAGACAACTGATGATGTCAGTATGTTAGGGCGGGTAGTCAAAGTGGAGAAACAGGTAGAGTGATTGTCTGTGTTACTTCATCTTGATTTATTGCTTGCACCTTTTCTGTGTTTTATTGCCAGTTTCAAAAGCTGAACAGATTAATTTATTTTTCTAGTATCTGCTTTGTTTATACATTGAAATAAAAATTATAGGCATCTTGTTACCTTAACCTCTTCTCCCCTTTTCTCAGCTTGCTTATGAAAAATGTACAGGGCCTCTGACATTCTCTTTCAAGGGTCAATAGCGTACATCAAGCTACTTCCATTTTTCTCTTCAGCAGTTACATTTTCCCTTTGCTTGGGTTCCAGATATTTTTAATTAGTATTTGGCACTAATGTTGACCTTTTCCTCTCATATAGGTACAATCCATTGAATCAAAACTGGACTGTCTATTAGATATTTATCAACAAGTTTTGCGAAAAGGATCTGCATCTGCACTCACCTTGGCTTCATTTCAAATGCCAGCTTTCGAGTGTGAGCAGACTTCTGATTATCAGAGTCCATCAGACAGCAAAGATTTGTCTAATTCTGCACAACTTAGTGGATGTGTATCCAGATCAGCTAGTGCCAATCTGCCTCGTGGCCTACAGCTTATACTGACACCAAATGAATTTAGCACTCAGGCTTACTATGCTTTTAGTCCAGCTATGCATAGTCAAGCAACACAAGTGCCAAATGATGGACCTGCAACAGTAAATAATACATCAAACCAAATAAACCAGACAACTAAGCCAGCAACTCCGACAACATTACAAATACCACCCTTCTCATCGATGAAGCATATCAATAGGCCTGAGCCCATTCATATTATTCCTGTAACCACACAGGAAAATATTTCTAATGTCACCGCTTGCCTTGTTGCATCAAAGGATAATGGACAAGTTGCACAGCCTAGTGCGACAAAGGATCTCACATGGAGAAAAAGTCTGGATACAGAAGGGGAACCTTTGCTCTCAGTTAAACCTGTAGCGCAAATGGATTTAGGAAAATCTTTATCTGTACAAAACCTTATACAGTCAACAGAGGAACTGAATATACAGATTGCTGGCAGTGACTCCAGTGGTTCCAGAGGTAGCCAAGATGTATACTCTAAATGGAGGGAGTCAAAATTATTTATAACAGATGAAGAGTTGGAGACAGAGGCAGGGACAGAGACTACTGAAGCCATCTCGCGCCCGTTAGTGGAAACAACTCTCTCTGCTGACTCTCTAAGGACTGGAATATCAAGATCATCTCAAAACATCTGCAAGCCAGGGGATGGTACAGAAGCACTCAATCTGCTCCATGTCAAACTTAAATAACTTCTGGCTTTCTTCATTGGCTGGGTCATTCCTCTAGTCATACATATCATAGCATGAACTGTTTTGAAAGCCTTTTTAATAAGATAAAATCACAAAAATCAGGATGAATCTGCAAAGCAGTTGAATGAGCCCATATTTCCTAGTTGCATGAAAAAGCATGTCTAAGCAATGGCTAACATCCAAATTTTCACCTACAGTACAGCAGCCTTTCATGTAGTACAGTAGGTTTAAACAATGAGTTGCCTACAAAGCTAATGCTGCAGGATGTATCAAAAAACAAAAAACTGAGCATTTAGACCTTGTGCTGTTTCTATGGGGCAGAAGTAAAAAAATCTTAAGGTTTAAAGCACTTTGCTTCTGAACTGATTAAATATATATATATATATAATGTCCTGATTTAGATGATAGTTTATGTTTACAACAAAAAGATTATCTACAGCTGCTAGCAAGGTACCAAGGAAATGAGTAACACGGGGTTAGAAATGGCTGACAGTCGCAAGATAGACACATTAACTCATCAGTATCAGTTATTTTTAGCTCTGAAGAACAGTATGTTAATACCTGTCCAGTGCTGTGGCAGAAGTACCTGACACACCACTGTCACATTGTTCTTTATAAGAAGAACTATTTTGTTACAAAAGGTTTATATTTTAAGGATTGGGTCTGGCCTCAGAAGTGGATAACGTGAGTGACTGCACTGAAAATTCAAGGGAATCTCTCCTTCTTCTAGTCTCATTGAGAAGCTGACTTGTGAATCTGAACCATTTTGGCAGCAGTAGGTGAGGGAAGGAAGCAGGTGCTGCCTTTATTGTAGGAGCAATATTTCCTTCTTGTGAAAATTTTGGCAATTTTCCTTGCAATCCCAACCTGATACTACAACAGCACTTTCATAAGGCTGGACAAGAAGGGAAAATGAGGAACTGAAATACAGAGTAAAACTAAAGAGGACAGAAGGGATAAAAACAACACAATCAATGGGAAAATAAATAAATAATAATGTTGATTTAGATGGGCAGGAAGGGAAATCATCCCAGAAAATAAAACAAGAAAGGTAAACAAGGAAAAAGTTACGTTTGGTTTTTTTCCCACAGATACTGAGTGTTATTTAAAAAAAAAAATGCCACATAGGCAAGGTCTTGTTGCTTTTTTAATAAAAGGGGAAGAGGAGAGAGGGAAAATGGTCCCACTCTTAGCTCAACACTATGTCCCAACTACAGTAATTTCTTGTGAACTTTCCAACACAGAACTCACAGACTCCTTCCTGCTAAAATCCAAGTTTTCAAATTCAAGGCCTAATCAGACTGAGCATTCCTGCCTGATACATCCTCTTTTCTTTTCTCACTCTAGCCTACACTTCACTTCTGCTGAGGTGCAGGAGCAGTGTTAGTGCGTGCCTGCACATCCCCAGCAAGGCTTTGCCACTGGGAGAACCCTTTGCAGACCCTAAACCCTTTCACTCTTCCCAGCTGAATGAGGTTTCTGTGTGCTGCCTCCTGCCAGATTGTCACCCCACCTGCACCACAGGCTTGTAGACAACCCAGCTTGGGCTCAGCTTCCCTCTAGCAGCAGGAATATCGAATGTACGGGTGTGCCAGTGCCAGCTCACTCAGGGCAGTGTTTTCTCAAGGCCCAGACCCGCTGGGAACTCGCTGTGTACATCAAAAACATCACTCCAGTCTTAACTGTGGCTAAATGCTGTAGATTGTATTGTGAAGGAGCTGATCTGTTTACTATGAAACCATTGTAACTTATGCTTCCATTTGCTTTACAGAAGTATTCCTGGATGTTACATGAGAACTTTATTATTATGTGAAAGTACGTGCAAACTGTAGAGTGTATATATTGTGTCATTATACGGGGTCCATGGATGGTACACTGTGTTCCATGGCTTATGCCGGAGCAAACTTCAGTTGTTAAATCCTGAAAGACACCTTGAAGCACAATTTCCTCACTGCTGATTTGCCATATAGTTCACCACATTCAGCCTTTCCTGTTTTCCTTTAAGTGCAATCTGACCATAGCGAAGCCTGATTACAACAGCAGTTTTGTGAGGATAAATACATTTTTTCCCACATCTCAGTTCACTTAACTGTTAACTTATTTGAATGTCTGCAGTTTATCCAGACAGATATGTACGTTTAAAGTATTGAAAATTTAAAAATTATAATAGTTTTTTAGGCTACTTTTTTCCTTTTTCCTGTTTATGGTGCCTTTCTTGCCTTTCATGTGAAGCCTCCTGCTGACCTAAGAAGCATCAATGTGCTGTCAGGTTCAGTTAAGGAGCAAGCGATTGGGCACACGGCAGCTGTGTGTCCACAGTGAAACTCCCTTCCCCTCCTTGACGAGACCGAAAATCCAAGGCATCATGAATTGGACACCACTCTTCCACCTCCATCTGCAGGAGCAGATGTTGCACCCCATTGCAGCCGGAAGGCGCCGATGGGAGAACTGAGCGATGGCCCTGCCTGTCCCGATTCTGCACAGAAACAGGGCCTTGGGGTTTGCTGATAATTTATCTCACAGAAACTTGGTATTTTTGCCTTAAATGAGATGCTTGAGTCCTTCTAACTTTAAGTTAATTTATTTAATACAATTTTGTGCACAAAAGAATGAGTTCTATAAATTATGTATGAAAATATTAATGTCTTTACAAAGTACTGATAAACCCAGAAGATCGTATCTTTTCAAATTAAGGTTTAAAATTCTAATTTTTTTTCTTTTATGCTCACCATTATTATTTTTGTAGATGCAAGTCTTATCATATAGGGTTTTTTAACATTATATTGATAGAAAATAGAAAGAGTAGTGAATATATGAGATTTTAAAGAGGAAGAATTGTTTGTTTGGACTTTTATAAGCTTTACTCATATTTCCTCATGAGAAGTTTCTATGCTCTCTCTTTAAAAGACAGCGTCATGACTGACAGTCATTCAGTGGTTTCACAAAAGAAGGGCCTGTCTGGCTTCTCTTGTCCTGAGCTCCTTATTTAAGTCCAGCTCATGACAACTAATAAGAATTGTTCATGAGTAAGGACAAAGAATTTTATTTTTAATTTTTTTTCTGATTAACAATCCACTTGAGAACTGTTTGAAGAGAGAAGTTGAAATTAAGTAAGAGCTTCAGGACTTAAGCCTTATCTAAATAACTGTTTTCTGGTCAGCATGTTCTTCTACCTGAATGAAGAGAGAGCTGAAAAGAATGGTTTCAATGACTATTATTTGTTCAAAAATTTGTATTTGCTCCTGGCTTATATGATCTATACTTTTTATTTAAAAATTAATATGATGTTTTAGCCTAGGGTTCAAGATTGCAAAGATCATACACTTTTATTTACAGTGCCCACAGTTGTTCCATATGTTTTTGAGACACTCCTACTTAGAGTGACTGCTCTCATTGTAGTATGGTGATGAGTAATTCACCTGTTTTTCTGTGATAAGTCAAATCATGCTGAATTGCTGATGTATAGTAGAACATCTGATGTACAGTAGTATTTCTGGATTGGGACCTGCAATCCTTACTCAAGTAAAAATTCTATGGAATTCATTCATTCTATGAAATTCAAGAATTTTTCTTGAATTGGGAACTCAGATTCAAATCCTGATTTTGTTGGGCATCTGTTTGAAGTGAAAATGGTAATATTCCAGTTATTTCCTGAGGAAACTAATACTTAGCTGACTTTACCCTTGTCACATTGACTATATAAAAAATAACGCACAAAGTACTGATAAAAAAAGGGAAGGAGAGAAGCAACATTTTTTAAAAGCACAGAGAAAATCAGAATATTCAGAAAGTAGGAATAAGCAGGAAAAAAAAAATATAACAGCAAAGGAATGGAGAAAAAAAGGGTTTAAACACCCGAGGCTAAATTCATCCTTGGATGGCTTCACTGACTTCAATGAATTCACTGCCCAACCGGGTGAAGCTCAGCCTCCATTGGGATAATCACACTCAGTTCCATTGACCTTACAGGAACTGAACAACCTGTACCAGAAAGGAACTTGCCTCTCTGGGCCAACTTTTATCCTGACTTATTTGTCATGCAATCCTTTTGGATTCACTGGGTTTGAATGAAATATGGAAAAGAATTTGTCCCAGGTATTTCTGCTTCACATTTTTTTTCAAGTGTGTTAATTGACTTTATTCAAATGGATTACAACATCACACAATGTGCTGTCACTGTCTAAAAAGATTAATTTGTTTTTGAAATAAGATTTGTTCCCTGCAATGTCAGTGGAAGCATGTAATATTTAATATTTTCCTATCCATTCATCTGGATGCAAATGTGGCCATTCACTCAGCTGTGGCCACACAGAACAATTCGACATATCCAATGTCATCTGCTATTGGAAGCATTTTTGACTTCTTTGAAAGACAAAAAAAAAGTTTCGTAGCAGGCTTAGAAAGCACGATGGCTGATTCCACTGACACTGCAACATTAGCCAGTACATTACAATGTTAATTGTAAATTCTTGGCAAAGTTGAATCCATATTGTTGTTAATAAAAATGACTTGAAAAGTACCATGACTACTGAGTTTTTTCCTTATATAAAAGATTGTATGGTGTGACCACATATCAGGTAAGAAAAAACAATTAAGCTTGTTCACCAAAACACTACAAAGGAAGTTTATTAGAATAAAATGTGCAGAAACCAGTCTGACATGTTCAGTTTCTGGTAACTGTTTACAGCAGTTTACTTTCACTTAATGTTGCAGCTGCGCTATGAAAATGAGCTTGGAAGTTATTGCTGCCTTCCCTGTTTGATAAAGGGCAATGGATTCAGTGTTGGCAATCAGGGACCTGTGTGGGGAGCAGGATTTCTCATGGAAGGCACATCTGTCATCTCAGTTTAACGTGAGGCCTAGGTGAAGCCGTGTCTTCTGCATTTGACTGTGAAAGTTGCTGTAGTAGAATGTTACTGCACCAAACCTGAACCACTCATTTGCAACACGCCTCCTTTCACCACTGCGCTCTTCCTACAGGCTGGCTGAAGACAAGCTTCACTATTTGAGTGTAAAATGCTAAATACATAGAGCCTCTTCTTGTGCTGAAGTCACTGCCTTTGTGGAGTTACCCAGATATCTCAATGTGCAGGTGATCCCCAGCCTCTCTGATGAACATCACCTTAAGATACTGAAATTTAAAGCCGCGATTGCCAGAAAGGGAGAAGCAAACGTACGCAATCTCTTCTTGTGTTAAAGCAGGCAGCCTTGCTTCCTGTGTGCACAGAGCTGTTGGGCAAGGCTCAGAAGACAGCAGAAAGTAGTTTTCCCTGTTGGGTTACCCAGCAGATTGCCACAACTAGGCACAAGTGGTGATATGTATCCATAAAGACACATGCATAAATGTTCCGTGTTCAGCTCTGAGCAATAAGAATTCAGGACCCTACCTAACAAGGAAATTTAAACACCCATTTGGCATTTTTTTGTGTAATTGAAGGGGCATGTTAGCTCTTTTTTGTTTTCATTTGGTTTTCTCTATTTTTTTTCACAGTGATGGTAACAAAGCACTGACACAGTTTACCCAGGGAGGTTGTGGAATCTCTGTCCTTGGAGAAAGTCACAGGCCACCTTGGCAACTGGCTCTTGGTGTCCCTGCTTGAGCAGAGGGGCCGGACCAGATGGGCCCCAGAGGCCTTCAAGCTCAACCATTCTGTGATTCTGTTTCCAGTATTGTATCAGCTTTAGTACACTGCGTCATAATGAACATAAAAACTTCATTAAAGCATCATTAAGGCTTCATTTGAGATTAAGCACTATGACTTTGCTTAAAAAAATCAGACTGCAATGTATCAACATGACACCAGCCTGGGCACCTGGCAAAATTACACAGTGCCACTCTCACTCCCTTGCCTCCCCTGAGGCTGCCTGCCTTTCCCTTCCACCCTATAGACTTTGTTGCTTCCCACATGTTCTCAACCCTGTTCTTGCCTCTGCTGCCTCCTCCTCCTCCTCAGCTAAGCCCAACCCAGGGTTCCCCTGTGCTGGCAGAGGAGCGGGGAGGAAATCAGAAAGTATCAGCAATAGTGTGGCCAGCCGGACCAGGGCAATGACCCTCCAGTACTGAGCACTGGTGAGGCCACACCTCAAGTCCTCTCTCCAGTGCTGGGCCCCTCGCTGCAGGAAAGACACTGAAGTGCTGGAGCGAGTCCAGAGAAGGGCAAGGCTGTGAAAGGTGTGGAGCACAAGTCCTGTGAGGAGCAGCTGAGGGAGCTGGCGTTGCTTATCCTGAAGCAAAGGAAGCCCAGGGAGACCCTTCTGGCTCTCTACAACTGCCTGACACGAGGCTGTTGCTAGGTGGGGGTCGGCCTCTTCTCCCAGGCAACCGGTGACAGGGCAACCGGACACAGTCCCAAAGTGCGCCAGGGCCGGTTTAGGTTGCACATTAGGAAGAAGTTCTTTGCAGAAAGAGTGAGTGGGCATTGGAACAGGCTGTCCAGGGAGCGGGGGAGTCAGTGTGCTCGAAGTGCTTAAGGAACCACTGCACGTGGCATGGTGTCAAACACTCAGCGCCAGGTCTGTTTGACAGGGCGCTGCTGGATCACGGGTAGGACGCGATGCTGCCCCAGACCTTTTGCAGCCGAACCTATTCCGTCATCCCCCGAGAACACAGCAGGGTCAGCCACCGAGCCCCGCCCCCCTTGCGGAGCCAGCCAATCACAGCTCAGAGAGCGGCCCGCCCCGGCCAATCAGCGCGCCCCGGGCTTGAGACGCGCCAAGTCCCTCCGCATGGGCGGCCGAGCCGGGTGTGGCCGCCATGTCGGACTGGGACGCGAGCAGCGATGAGGAGCTGGGCGCGCCGGACTGGCCGCGGGCCGTCGCTGCTGCCGGGGCGCTGTGCTGGTCGCCCAGCACCCCTTCGTGGGGCCGCGGCTCCGGGGAGGGCGGCGGGCGATGGGGGAAGGGCACGGGGAATGCCGGAGGGGAAGGGTGGGAGCCGCGAGGCGCTGAAGGCTCCGGCGGCCCGAGGCGGGCGGCGCGGCAGCGGCCGCCCCGAGCTGCGGCCGGCCAGGCTCGGGACTCTGCGGCGCCGCTCTGCTTCCTCCTGGATAGCGCCCTGGTCGGGGCTCTCATAGGTAATGTCGGTGCACCCCTGGGCCGGGTGCTTGACCCCTGGGTAAGCGGGTGGGGAGGAGCCGGTCCCCCCCCGTGCCCTGAGGGAGTGCGTCCCTGCCTTCCGTCGGCCTGGCCGCGGAGGGGCCCTCGCAGTGCGGCTCTCTCCATCCACCTGGGCACGGCGGGCTGCTCTTGCAGTGTCTGTCACTCGCCAGGGAAACTTGTCCACCCTAAAGTGTTTCAGTTGATGTCTGTTTCTCAAGGCCAGCAGTGTGCAAGTGTTCTGAAGCCCCTCTAGTCACATGGAGGAAGGGTGACAGTCTCTGGATCTAGTTTTACTCCTCCATCTCTTCTACTGAAGGGCATTCCCCTACATACAAACCTTGCATTTGTTTAATTGACAGAAGAGTTACCTACAGTCTCCAACGGTTTGATGTCAAAAGTGCTTTTATTTGTAGGTACACGCCCTCATATGAAAGTCTCAGGGTTTGGTCACAAATAAAATACATACCATTAATGTCTAGGTTTGGGCAGTTTGTCCTAAATCTCTGTAATACCTGCTGTGTATCTTTATAACAGGTAGGGGTGGAACTAAAATTAAAGAACTTGAGGATTCTTCAGGTTCCAGGATAAAGGTACCATGTGCTGTATGTTGTCAAGGAATGGGCTTTTTGGGGACATACTTGGTTTTGTTTCTGTGTAAACCATTTGAAGGAAGTTTAAGGGTGTTACAATAGCTGTAATAATGCCACTGTTTTAGAGTTGGTGTAAAGAAAGTGGAATTGAGGGTGCAATTTGGATGTTATGTGAAAATACAAAAAAGTTACTGATTTTTTTCCTTAAGTTTGCATTTATTTCCTTCTCTTTTAGAAGGAAATAAATCTATCTTTTCATAGAACAAGTTAAACTTCAGGGAAAAAAGACCAAAAATTGTTTTCAGTATGTGTTCTTGTATAATGTTTGTCTTTGCAGTATGGAAAAAAAAATTCAGTGATGTTTTTGAACATAGGTTACAAGAGGAACCTATGAATCTGAAGTAAAGATTTTTGGCAGCATTGATGTGCAAAACAAAGCCAAGATGTTGATTGACAATCTTATTACAAGTTCTGGACAAAACTATGTTAGAGGTGGGACAGAGAAAGGTAAGAAATGTGAGGTTGGGGGAAAAAATATTATTGATTGTATTCCATATATTTGGTAGTTTGCTGGAGTCTTTTTATATTGTTAGTATTTTGCCAAGTAAGTTAACTTAAGCCTCTTAAACCTTGTTCTTGGGCAATGGCACCTTCTTAAAACAGAAATACCAAGATATCCTCCTTTTTTTCAACTATGGACAGTTTCCTCCTCCCACCAAACTGCCACGATTCCATGAAAACCAGTTCTTGTGTGTTTTCAACAATTTTATGGATGCAGAATGTTATACCACCTTGGTTCTTGCTTTATCAGTTTGATTCCTCCAAAACAACAGTATTGGCTCTAGTGCAAGTTTTAATCTGGTATCTGTGGAGCATTACAATTCAGTAAACCTTTGTAAAGACAGTCTATATAGTGCTGATCATAGCACGGCCTGCTGATCATGCTGACTTCCTACTACTTTCAAGGGATGTTAGTGTCTCAAGATTTGGTGTTGCACTTCATGCCTGGCTTTACTAGGCTTTCCTGTGGTAGCTGTGTTACATGGATATAGAAATCATTTTTGTATGTTTGGATGCTGCCTATATTATTGGTATGTCTTGTATGTGCTCCCAACAGTTTTTTGCACAGGCAAACACCATCCACAACTGTTGATCTGATGCTCTGATGAGGAGGAAGGGATCCAGGAATTATGTTCCAGTATTAGAATAAGGACTGGAGTAGTTGTGTGTTTCCTTTTTAGAAGTGTCCCAGAAGGTGGATGAGTATGTTTCAAGAGACTAGAAATATTTAAAGCTACCTTTGGATTTGTGACAGTGTTATCCTTATGTTTCCTGCCTTTCCACTAATTTTCCACACAACTGTGTTGCTATTTATATCTTCAGGTTAAACTGCACTTACTTAGGATGTGTTAATCTCATCAAAAGAGAAGTATAGAATATAACTAGACTTAGACTTTATTGTGGTGTTGTTGGATGCTTTAGGCTTTGCTCTTTTAGCTGTTAAAGCTTTGTCTCTGCATATCATCTACTGGTTTCACAAGTTTTTCCAAACCTTGCAGCACAACAAACCTAGTTTATGGCTGGAGAAGCATGTCATTACTTCCTTTAAGTAGCTAAGGATGTTGAAATGTTTCCCTTTTTTTATCAAAACTGCATTTGTATACATTTTAGCAATGTTTCAGGGCAGAGATCTGGGAAATAATTTTCCACTTATATAGATGTTTCATGTATATTTAAAATATATGAGGCGTGCAGTAGAAAACATGTTTGTTTTGAGAGGAGATTTCTCCCCATGTTTGTTCCATCAAACAGCAGCATTTTGTTACTAACTCTGCAGGAAAAACCTTGGACATTATCAAGCCTGAAAATAACCCAAAGAAACCAGTAATTAACTGGGCCTCTCTTCGAGAAAACAGGGCCAAATATGAATCTATGAAGTGGGCAGGTTAGTTTTACAATTTTGATTGTATTATACTTGTCTTTATGTGACAAATCTGTTGGAGTGCTTAAACTTTTCTGATACTTGCTTTGAGATGACTGAATGTTTCAGAGCCCAGCTTAGTGACGTATTTGCAGTGACCTGGCCATGTTAGCATTTCTCAACATGGTCATGGAGGATGCTGATTACTGTGCCAAGACTTAAACCTGCTACTCTTGTGGTATTTTGAATGTCACCCTTTGAAAATGGTGTTGTTTTTTATGTGGCCACCAAAAAATAAAAAAACAAACTAGGAGTTGTTAAATATACTACTGTATGTAGATATTACTTCAGAACTTTAAAAGTGGGGGAGTGGGTTTTTTGCAGATATTGAAGTGTTTGTCTCAGCCCTCATCTTTTTACATGAGCAATGGTTTTCCATCACTTCCAGCTAGTCTTCTGGCTCAAGGCACTTTCTGGGTCCTGGGCTTTCCATCTTAAGCTTTAGCAGACTTACATTGACTCTGTATTATTTCTTGCTGATTTGAGTGGGATTTTTCTGGTTGTTTAAGGCTTGCCTCCAATTGAGAAAAACTTCTACAAAGAATCAGCCAGGACTGCCTCTATGTCACAAGAAGAAGTGGAACTGTGGCGGTAAGATCATTTCTTTAGGGAATCACCTGCTTGGCAAAAATCACTATTAAACTAGAGAGACTAGAAGGTGGGAGATGAAATACTGAGACAGAGACTCTAATTCTGGGGTCTTGTAGCAATTTGATCTTTTCAAGAACTCTGTCTTGGGAATGAAACAACTGGCAGATGAGATTATTAGTTGTCTGGAAAAATAACCTCATGGATTTTCTACTTCTCTAAAAATGTTTGATTTAGTTGAATTTCAGAAAGAAAAATTTCATAATGGTTTGCTGACTTTTTTGGCTGTTTCTTTGCCTTTCACAAGACAGTATGTTCACATTTTCTAGGTCCTTCCAAATAGAATTGTTCACAGGTTGAATACCTTTTGGCTGCAATTTTTCCCCTGCATTTTTTTAGTCAAAACTATCTTCAAACCAAATTCCAACTTTTGTTACTGTTGTCTTCCTTTTTTATCTGTCTTGTTTTTACAAGCACATCCTGGTGAGTACATGCTTCAGTTAACTACATCTGTTTATTTTGATCCAGCAACGTATATCAGTACCTTGCAAGGAAAACACATCATCTGTTTCAAGTGGTTTGGTTCAGGCCCTGGTAATAGTTACAGCCCTCTTTAGTAGTTCTGATGAAGTCAGTGAACATTATTGAAGTGTTAGCTTTTTATTACTTTTCTTTTTGCAAGATGTCTGGTTTTTTTTGCATGCCAGAGAAACTTTACCACAGTGAGCAAAGCATGGAATTGTTTCCAGATGCTTTCACCTTTTCCCTTAAAGTATATGGATGTGTTGTTGTTAGAGCTAGTGAAAATTACAGAACATTGTTCTTGTAGGTTAAAAAATTGTATTGAGGAATAGAACTTGTCTGATAAAGGAATTTTTTTCCTACTTCATCTAATCCATTTGCTTTAAAGAAAAAAAAGACACAACCAAAATAAATAATTCTATAAACATGAGGGAAAATTGAATTGCTCATTCTTTTCCTAGTTTACACCCTACTTGAAGAAAAGGTTTTTACTGAATGGAATCTTCAGAGGAGTACAGGACTGAAATCAGTATGCTTATGCAGATGTCATGGTTTAAAACCAGATGGAAATTAGGCTCTAAGCAACCACTCCCTTCCCTCACTCCCTTTGGTAAGAGAGGGACAAAAAGGCAGAGATTATAGATTGAAATAAGAATTTACTGGAAAACATCAATGAGATAAGAAAAACAGCAAGAGCACTAATAAAAACGTTGTATAAAAGGTGATTGCATGCAAAAATGCTCATGGAAGTCCGTGCCCACGTTTTTTTCCTCAAGCATGAGATAACAAAAAACGATGATGCCAAGCCTGCTGGTCAGACCTTCCACACCACCTCACCTCTCCAATCACCATTTGCTCTCCTGGGAGAAGGCAATGACACTCCATGGTCATTTTGTTCCTTTTTCTTCCACAGGAAACCACACCCCCTTTCTCCGGGAAAGTGAAAATCCCCTTCACCCCCAGTGATGATTTGGGTGATACAGAGTAACAATGTAGCCATGCCCGCATGGCTTCAATCTCCCCTCATCGCCAGTGGGAGAAAATTGTCTTTGCCCTTGGCTGAAACTAGGACAACATATTAATAGCTCTAAATTGGAGGAAGCCTTGGAAAAGCAGTTTTTAATATAGTCTTTTATATGAGTTGTGATTTGGGTTTTGCCTGCTTTTAGGGGCTTGTTGTTCCAGCTTTTTTTTTTTTTTGAGCCTTACTGGTCATGTTCTTTTTCCAAAATTGTTAAGTTGGTATTCTCTAGAGTATCCAGGCAGCTGCCCTGAAAACAGTTGGGGGAGATTTTTGTCAGAATATAGAATTTTGACTGTTGAGTTGAAGCAATTCATCTGAATTCTGGGTTGTCTTTGGGTTTAAAAATTTGTCATACCTACTTAATTTGTAATCAGGTATAATTGTAGCCTGATAGGAGTGCAGTTCATGTTAATAACCATATATAACTTCAAATCAGTTGTTCTTAAGAAAAAATGGTTATTGATACCTTTGGGAGAAGTTTTCCTATAGAAAATCTTTTAAGAAAGGTAGAAGACTAATTCAGTCCCATTCAAGAGCCTGAACTTGTTTTTTCTTGTTCAAGGAGTTTAAAAAAATTAAGATACACAGTCCTTTATGTTAGCTCCAATTTTTCAGATAATGAGACTTTAAAACAATTGCACTACTTTATATAGGAAAGAAAATAATAATATAACTTGTGATGACTTGAAAGAAGATGAAAAGCGCTGCATTCCCAATCCTGTTTGTAAATTTGAAGATGTATTTGAGCATTATCCTGATATTATGGCCAATATAAGAAAAGTTGGTTTTCAGAAGCCTACACCAATTCAGGTAGGTCTTCAATTTTGATGACTCTTTAACTGAACCTTAAGAGAAAAATGAAGACTGCATTTAAGTATTTGTTGTTTTATGTTAGTCCCAGGCTTGGCCAATTATACTGCAAGGAATTGATCTTATTGGGATAGCGCAGACCGGTACTGGGAAGACATTAGCATACTTAATGCCTGGATTCATTCACTTGACTTCACAGCCAATGTAAGGACTGCTCACAGGTTGGATTTGTTTAGCTGTGAATACTTCCCCCTGCACTTACTTCCTCCTGCACCCAACTCCTGAGATGATTTTTCTAGTAATGAAGATAAAAATCATGTATTGAAAAAAAATTATATATAAATCTCATGGAATAAGCACCAAATTTGTCACCATAGACAAATTAGCATTCCATTAGCAGCAGTGTACAGGAGAAGTTTAGAACAATATAAAAATGTTCAGTGTCAAGCATGATGGACTTTGCCCATCCTTGTATACCAACATTCTAAATATGCTTTATTGCAGATCCAAAGATCAGCGTGGGGGGCCTGGAATGTTGGTTCTTGCTCCCACTAGAGAACTGGCACTTCAAGTAGAGGCAGAGTGTTCAAAGTATGCATACAAAGGAATTAAAAGGTAGTCTTGCTTTTCACTGGCTTGTTAAGTAGTATCTTTTTTTCTCCTACCAATACCTACTCCAATAATTGCATTTAAGAGGAGAGAAGATAGTAGTAAATGCAGGGTTTATATTTTCCCAGTTTTCAGAATTTATGTTTTGACTAATCTCATGGTCAAAGTTTATGAAGCTTTTCTGCTTCTTTTCCTTCTGAGTTGACAGCTGAGAAGAATCACGCACAGAATATGCTGAGTTGAAAGGGACAAGGATCATCAAATCTGGCTCTTAACCCTACACAGGACATCCCCAAGAGTCACACCATGTGCCTGAGAGCGTTGTCCAAACACTTGAACTCTTGATCAGGCTTGGTGCTGTGATCACTTCCTTTGGGAGCCTGTTCCAGGGCCCAACCACCCTCTGGGTGAAGAACCTTTTCCTGATATCCAACCTAAAACTCCCCTGACACAGCTTCAGGCCATTCCCTTGGCTCCTGTCACTGTCACCACAGAGCAGAGATCAGGGCCTGCCCTTTCTTGTCCCCTCCCAAGGAAGCTGTAACTGCAGTGAGGTCTCCCCTCAGTCTCCTCCAGGCTGAACAGACCCAGTGCCCTCAGCTGCTCCTCACACAGCTTCCCCTCAAGGTCCTTCCCCATCTTTGTTGCCCTCCTTGGACACTCTCTAATAGTTTAATGTCTTTCTTACATTGTGGTGCCCAGAACTGCCCCCAGCACTGGAGGTGAGGCTGCCCCAGTGCAGAGCAGGGCAGGACAATCCCCTCCCTTGCCCAGCTGGTGCTGCTGTGCCTGATGCCCCCAGGACAGGGTTGGCTCTCCTGGCTGCCAGGGCACTGCTGACTCATGTTCAACTTGCCATTGACCAAGTCCCTTTCCCTGGCACTGCTTTCCAATATCCCATTTCCCAGTCTGTCTGTACATCCAGGGTTGCCCATCCCAGGTGTGGAATTCAGCACTTTCCCTTATTGAACTTCATGTGGTTGGTGGTTGCCCAGCCCTCTGATTTGTCAAGGTCCCTCTGCAGGGCCTCCCTGCCCTGGAGGGAGCCAGCTGCTCCTCCCAGTTTTGTATTGTCTGTGAACTTGCTTGCTACCTCTTCCATTCCTGCCTCCAAGTCATTTATGAAGATGTTATGAGGGCCAAGGATGGGGCCCTTCTAGTGACAGGTCACCAGTTTAATGTCACCCCATTCTTTGTAACCCTTTAGGCCTGACCTGTGAGGCAGTTGCTGACCCATCCCATAGTGTCTTCATCCAGCTGTGTGCTTGACATTTTGTTCAGAAGGAAACTGTGAGAAATAGTATTGAAAGCTTTACTGAAATCTAAACAGGTTACATCAACTGGCTTTACCAATCATCTTGGTGGGTTACATTGTCATCAAAGGAAGTCAGGCTTGACAAGCAGGACTTTGCCCTCACAGAGCTGTGCTGGCTGTGGGCAGTGACTACATTGTCTTACAGGTGTTTGTCAATACCTCCCAGAATAATCTTCATAACTTCATCAGGGACCTTTCTGGATTCCGAAGACCGCTCAAAAATCATTGAGAGAGACTGCAATGACATAAGCCAGCTCTTTGAGAATTTTTGTACAAATCCCATCATGCCCCATAGATCTGTAGAAATCCAGCTGGAGCAGCAGATCCTGCATAATTTGCAGCTCAGCTGGGAGTGGATCATTCTCACATTGTGGTTTTCCAGCTCAGGGCACTGGAATCCCCTTGGTACATCATATGTGTTGAAGACAGTGGCAAAGAACATGTTAAACAGCTCTGCCTTGTCTTTGTCCCTGCTTGTGAGGTGACCATCCTCATCCTCTAATGGACCAATATTGTTTTTACACTTCCTATTGCTACCTTCTCCATAGAACACGCGTGGCTTTCTTTTCTAAGAGATTACTTTGCTGAATAATGTTCAGGTTCTAGCCCACACAAATCTTTTTGTAATGTTTTGTTTGGCCCTGAGTCATGGGGTATATTCCATCTCTTTTTTTGTTGTTGTTGTTAAACTTTATGGTATTTTCATCAGCCCATTTCTCTAGCCTTTGTTGTTCTTCTGGTAAAAGCCTAATTCTCCTGAGTGTATCAGCTCCTTCCGCAGTTGGGTTTCATCCACCAACCTGCTAAGCGTAGATCTTCATTTAAGCAATTAAATAGACATTACTGTACTCTGAAACTTGCTTTTAGGGGTCTCTGTTAACTTTGTGTAGCGCTCTGACTGTAAGAATAAGTCTTACAGTCACCCCAACTGCAAAACATATCACTTTTGATGGTACTGTTAGGAAAATCGTGCATCCTTTCATATGTTCATCTATTTTTTGTGTAAATATTTTCAGAACAACCCAAAACATATGAGCTATTTCCCTTTCATGATTTTTTTCACTGCAGTTTCAGCAGAAAACTATTGCTGAACTGTTGAGGGAATGTCATTCAGTGTTAATTTTATTAATTACTGTAATACTGTCAATCACACTTGTTAATCCCAGGTGACACTTTTAAAGCAACATGGTGACATTTACTTGAAAAGGATTGACTTTAGCTGAAATTCAATACACTATGTCTGTAAAACTTTTATTTTACAGTATTTGCGTCTATGGTGGTGGGGACCGAAAAGGACAGATAGACATGGTTACCAAAGGTGTGGATATTGTTATTGCTACTCCTGGCAGGCTGAATGATCTTCAGATGAACAACTTCATAAATTTGAAGAGCATAACATATTTGGCAAGTAACTGATATGCAATGAGTAATGCACCAGCTGGGAAATGGTTGACTCAGTTTCAATTTAAGATTTAATGGAGTTTTCTTTAAACTTCCAAAGTATTAATTACAATACAGCTTAACACTGAAATTGTGTTGCAGGGATGATTCATACTTATTATAATTGCATTGCAGATGTGAAATATTCCCTAGGAAAAATAGGCTTCTAGCACAGCAAGCATTTTTAAGATACTAAATTGTTTTTTCAGTAATGGCATTCTAAAATTCATTTTGTCAGGATTAGTTACTAATGGATGAAATGCCTTTCTGAAGTTGTCTTTTCCCTTTCTTTTTAAAGGTTACCAGTGTCTCAATTTTTTTTTTAGAACTTGTGTGGTAGCAGAGTCAGACACAGATATTTCAATGTTGGGGGGCTGACTTTGTTTTGATCTCAGTGGGAAAACAGCCTTATAAATGTTATTATAATCCTTACGTCTTCATTTCATTTTTGCCTTTTCCTGTGCTGAACAGGTAAGACCATTGCTGTTTGTAAAATGCTTCTATATATTCAATTTATTTCTAACTTGTCTGCGAATTGTTGCCTAGTTTGACAATTTGGCCATGCTCTCTGTCCACCCCACTATCCTGTGAGAGTTAAAGTCTCTCCATGTTGTAACAAGTTAGCTCCAATTCTAAGTGATAGTTGTGAGCTTACTGGCAAAGCCAGTGGTGGTATAACATCATTATAAATTTGGCCATTTGGGAAAAAAGTTTATTACAGGAGAGTAGCATTCTGTAGAAGATTCACATGTAATTGCTGAGCAGGAGGAAAACAGGGCCTGAAAACCTGCATTCTGAGAACTATAGGAACATAGATCATCTTTCTGCCAAGGTGGAGTATAGTCATACCACAGGCACACACTGGCTCCATGCGTATTGAACCAAAAGCATGTTCCAGTATGTGCAGCATATACTGAAGTATGACATTGCTAAAAAGAATTAACTCTCAAATTGAAAAATATGATGGTGTGAAGCAGGAGGAGAGACAATTTTGTTGCTACACTAGCAGTTAAATGTTTTCAGAAGAACCAATGCAAGAACCATATATTGTGATATGGTTAAGTCTCATGCCTCAGACTTTAAGGGAATTCTGTGCTACCATAGCCTCATGGACATTGAAATTGGACATTGAAAATTCTATCTTTGTGTAATCTTGCTGTATATTTATCCCTGTTTCTTGTGCTTTTCAATATATATGATGCTTTCTATTTCCAGAGCTTCATTGTCAGTTTTCAGCCAACAAATAATTTAATCTTGTGGCCTTGCTTTAGGAAAAAAGAGTGATAATAGATTTCACATTTCCATCTTGGATGAAGAACACTCTTCATTAAAGAGCTTCATTTACAGTTTTCATTTAAAGATGTTACTGAGTCTTAGGAAGGTTCCCAAAGTAAGCGGAGTGTTACTTGCTAATATGATAGAATAATTCCCAAAGGACTTCCAAGGTCAGATTCTGGGATACAATTGTTAAAACCCAACTAAACGTACCACCCCTCAGTAAAGGAAAACAACAACAAAAAACCAAGCTCTGGTAATTATGTCTAATTAGGTACTGGACCCAAGGTGAAGTTGAGGTTAGAATTTCTCTTCTTGCCTGACAGAACCATCAAGTTGATCAAGTCTTGATTCAGATTTTTAGGAAGCCATTTATTCAAGATAGACTGCTGTTTTTCAGAAGTAATGTTGTAGATTCTGTCATAAACAGCCTTTTGATTGTTCAAAATACATGTCATATGAAAATATGCTTTTTTTGCCTGTGTTCAGTGGAAATCAGTATTCATTCATCAGCAGTCTGATGAAGTAATCTTAATTCTTTGGACTTCATGCTGATAAAGGAGAAGGAAGGAAATTGGAATTGTGCATGAATAATTGGGAAACATTTAGAACAAAGTGTAATTAAAAATATATATATAAATCATGAAGGAGGCTGTAAAAGGTAGATTGCAACAGTGCTTTTATTCTTCAATACAAAAAAATGGTGTTAAACTAACCAATAACTGATTTAAAAGAAAGGAAAGAAGAAATGAAATAATTTTCAAAGGAAGAACTGACTTGTAAGAATTTTTTGCCAAGAAATAGAACTGAAATGAGCAATATTGACAAACAAATAAATACATGTATATTTAAAGATAACAAGAAACCTAAGATTATGTGCATTGAAGGGCATTTAGATTGTAAACCAGGATGGGGTTGTGACACATTGGAGAAAATTGGTACTAATAGCTACCTGATATATATTACAGCCTTCTTAATGAAGCAGCTATCAGAAACAAGAAAAGTAAATTTCAGCTACCTGATCCATCAGTTAGGCACAGATGCTTCCTTTTCCCTCTGCAGCAAGTGACCTTAATAGCAAAGAAAACTTCTACTGCTGAAAAAGGCATAGCAGCCAACTCTACGTAAAGTTAGTGATGTTTCAGCCTTGCTGTTCTATTAGAAGTCATTAGTCAATGACACCTCCATGAGCCCCCTAAAAATAAAGAGAAGTAAACCAAGAAATAGAATTCTTGTCTTGTCTCTCAGTTGATAATTTTTGGTTATTTCAGAGATTTACATAAATAATGTACTAAACCCCTTTAATATAATAAAATATCAGAGACTAATGGAACAGCAAAATTGGGACAGTAGAAAGAGATTATCATCAATGCCTTGTATTTCCACCTAAGTGTCTAGAAATTGTCAATATTTAAAAACACAATCCATGTAACTTTACTTTTCAAATAGAGTTTCTATAAATCAAAGAAAATAAATGAGTGTCAGATGTCAGTCTTGTTTCTTTGTATGAAACTGAAAAGATTCACAAGTGTGCTTGTATATTAGAAAGCATTTTAGTTCCAAAGAGATGTTCTCAGACCTCCAGCTCTCTTGTTCAATTCTGGCCTTTTTTACCAGACAAAACAAGCTTGTACTCTGGGACTTGTGCAGTGTCCTAGTGTGTGTCAGAATGTATGCTCTGGCTTTTTCCTACTTTTAATGAGGAACTAGATTGACAAGTGATATTTTGGTCCTGTATGAGATATCTTATGAGGTAGAAATGAGATTTCCCCTTAAAATTGCAAACCATTTATGTGTGTTGAGCAGGTTGCTCCCCTCTGGGTTTGATTGGTTATGGGTTTTTTGGTTTTGTTTTTTTTTAGTTTGTGCTTAGTTTTAGCCATCATCCTAATTATTAGTAAAACAAACAGTTGTTTTTTTGTTTTATTGACTTCAAATGCTCTTAAAGGAACTGTGAATTTTCTTGTTTTGCCTGCAAATATAATAGCGAATGAAAAATTGTCAAGGAAATTGAAGAGGTAAAATACAAGTTCAACAGGTTTTGCAGTAAGTTATGGAGAAGATTCTGCAATTAAAACAGTTACCATTAAAATCTTTTTCTGTGTATTGTCCTGTTGAAACAAACCCTTATCTGAGGAACTAGGCAGAATAAATAACTTTGTTTCTGAACAGGTTTTAGATGAGGCTGACAGAATGCTGGATATGGGATTTGAACCTCAGATAATGAAGATCCTAATAGATGTGCGTCCTGACAGACAAACTGTTATGACAAGGTATCTAAACATGATTGTGCTCAGGACTCAAACATAAGGTTGTTGAACAAGTCAATTTCAAAACAAATGTGTCAGTTATTTAAATTTTTACTTGTTTTCTTTCTAATTTGGTCTAGTCAGTCCTGATGAGTCATTTGACAGATTTTTTTTTTCAGTTTGTACTGTCTTTTCTGCTTTTTTTACATCAAATATAAAGACAGTTGAGTTATCCCAAAAAAAGGAAGGTTTCCTCAGAGTGCTGGAATTTGCCATATCAACTTAAAATGCCAACTTACAGTTCTCCTTCTGGGACCAAATGTATATCCTGACTTTCTGATCAGTATCTGTGCTAGTCTGTACCTGGATTAATTTTGAAATTATGCAGCTTTTGGAAACTTAACAATCAAATATCTCAACAATCATTTTGGTTCCTGTATTTTGCGTTTAAGCTGTTGTTTAAGAAAGCAGACTAGAAGCTTGCTTATTGGGTATTGTTCAACAACTAACCTCAGCTAAGGCTTCACTGGAAAGGTTCCACAATTGTTGCCTGTACTTTTAACCAATAAAATGACCTTTTAAGCTCAAGTGCTGTTTACTATTAATTTAAGATTAGTTAAAGTCAATACTGTTACTGCATGTGTTTCACTGGTGTATAAGAAAGTAAAGAAAAGAAGAATATGATGAAATTAATGAATTGGAGAAGATTTGGCATGCTATTCTCATGTGTGTGTGTTTTCCTGTTCACTTTCTGTTCAGTGCTACTTGGCCTGATGGTGTCCGACGCCTAGCAAAATCCTACTTGAAAAATCCCATGATTGTGTATGTTGGCACTCTTGACTTAGCAGTAAGTTGTCCTGTTCTTGTTTGGTTTTTCCCCTTCCTTTTGTAGAAGAATTTATGTTTAAGCCAGGAGATGTTTTACTTGTAATTAACTGTATGTAAGTAAAAGCATGTATATTTTGTAATCAATCTGAGCTTTCAAGAAACAGCTCCGTGCTATTTATTTTAAAGTTTCCTTAAAAGTTCAGAAAAAATTTAAAAAGTGGAAACCAATATTTTTGCTGTAACAACATCTGGAAGTCTTATGTCTTCAGTAGAAGACATAACAGGTGAACAAGTATCAATCATATTGAATGTTCTACTTCACAATGCCAAATGTTTTTGTGTGATCCCTTGGTTTTGCAACCTTAATTCTGGTTCAGCAAGTTCTTGTTCTTTATTTGGCTTTCCTTCTGAAGATCTTCTTTCTAATGCATACAAATCCTTATCTAAATTCGTGTTTCCTACCTGTATCTTTCTCAAATGGAGTGGGAGCTTTGTACTAAATTCTTGGAGGACACTTGTCTATAGCAGCAAGTATGTGTTAGAGTAAGAACTGTCTTTAAAGTCCAGAAAGTGTGGATGTAGTTGTTTATTTGTCATTGTTGTGCAGCTGTGTGTATTTGGCTTCAATACCAGCAGAATTTACAGGAACAGTAGTTTGCCCAAGATCTTAGGAAAGTTTCCTTTTCAGTTCCATTTTTTTTTTAGTGACAAGGAATGAGGAAACCTAGTATCCAGTACACTTTTCAGCAGAAATAGAGACAAAGTGTGCTTTTTGTCTGTTCTGTTCAGAACTACACTTTTATCAAAGGGCAGTTCTTGTCAAGATTAGAATTTGAAAGACATCAACTGCTCTTGTAGCTCTATTCTCTAGGGCATTAATGTCTTTCTACAGGAGCTTCTCCCAGTTGACAAATCTGGTAGGGGGGAAGGGTTCCTGTGAAGAGACAATCTTTATCTACTTGATTGAATCTTCAACTCTTGCCACAAGGTCATGATACCATGCCACGAGAATGTCTAGGCTTTTTATCTTAGTTATACCTTAGGTATTCTGTGGTAACCTTCAGAGGTAATGGAGTAAATATTTTTATGAACTGTTATTGGAATATTTAGAACTGATCATTTCAAAGAGATTTACAGCATCTTTAAAAGCCTGTAATTTTGAGTAAGATTGCCATTGTTCCAACTTGCTCTGGAGTAACACGAAATATTTGCAAATTAAAGAACTTAAATGTGTTTTTCACTACTAATATATTTCTTTCACCTCACTAATCGCTACCCGTTAAATCTCTGCAAATAAATGGTTTGGCAAATTGCTTAAAGGTAAATTTTATTATTCTCCTAAAGCAATGAGGAAGTAAGAAATATGCATTGTTTGAACTCCAAACTGATACATATTAAAATAGGGGTTTTTATGGTATCATATATTGCTACTTTTATAACATAGCAATATGGTAATTAACAGAAAAAAATATTGTAATCTGTTTCTACTTAACATCCCTTTTTGCTGTTTGACAGGCAGTAAGCACAGTGCAACAAAAAGTTATTGTTATCCCCGAGGAAGAAAAGAGAGCTTTCATGCATAGCTTCATTAAGTCTATGAAGCCAAATGATAAGGTCATCATTTTTGTGGGCAAAAAGCTTACGTATGTAATCACTTCCCAGTATCATCTCTGTTTGGGTTTTTTTTCCTAACAGAAATACTGAATAGTTTCTTAGTTCACATAAGAACTATCAAGTGTAATAGCTCTTCTCAAAAATATTCTGCTATTAGTATTATTTTATTTCTTCCTTTAGACTGACTAGCAGTTTGTATTTTTTTTATATCATTAATGGTGGTGGTAAGTCTCAGTTTCACATAGCTCAAGTGGGATGTTTGGATTCTTGGGGATACATCAATGTGATATACTGTTTACTTTCATACACCTCTGGTGCGTGCAACACCTGATTGGTGTGGGGGTGGTCATTGTATATACTTGAACTTTTTGAGTCAGCAACACAAAAATAATCTAGTATTCCTCTAAAGTATAAATAAAGTTAAACATTTCTATGTGGATTAGACTTTCTTTCCTGTTTTATATTAAGTATCAGCTGACCTAGGTAACATTTTGTCCTTAGGCACACATTTAGCTTTTGCTGTCACATTACTGTCCTTTTGATTTAAATCTATTTGCTGCACTATTTTATTTCTTTTTTTTATTCTGTTTTAAGAGCCATTGCTTTATTTCACCCTAGGGCTGATGACTTGGCAAGTGACTTTGGTATCCAAGGAATTCCAGTACAGTCACTTCATGGCAACAGGGAGCAATGTGATCGAGAACAGGCTTTGGATGACTTCAAGAAAGGTGAGTTTGTACTGAAGTACTGGTTTGTTTAGGCCAGACTTCTAATGTTTTTTCTGTTCAAAACTTGTTCTAAGTGTCATTCTCTCTAGTACTATAGAAGTTAAAATATTAAAGAGCTCTGAATTTTATAGAAAATTTTAAAGAAAGCCTTAGTTGTTTGACAAAAAAAGACCCAGCAAACAAAGAGATTGCTCTTCAACAAAATTTTGAATGGCTGGGAGTTTAATAATTTAAAGTAAGGCTTATTTTACTTTTGACATTTCTGGAAAAATTGGCATTGTATGTCTACAGAAAGGTAAATTTAAATGTCAGATGATGGTGCTTTCAGTGAAACAGTCCTGCTCCAGATGATGCTAGTAGGGTTGTGTGAACACAATTCAGAGTTACTTGAACACATGCTAATAAAAGACTCGTGCTGTGACAAGAGTGTCAGCTGAGAATATAGTTGTTGAAGTTTTTGTTCTTTGGACAGACTCTTTTTATCAACCAGGCATATTTCTTACTTTTCCTGCACTCTGCTGTTCTACTGGTGACATGCAAATAGTAGCAAAATGACATTTTGGGTGCTTACTTACCAGTTTGTTCTTGGCGCTAACTCAGTGTGACATTCAACAAGCATATTTTTACTTTGTGTTAAGAATATTAAGTGCATTATAAGCTAGAAAACCAACATGTTTTCTGTTTGTTCCATAAACTCCTGTTCACTTCCTGTCATACTAACTGTAGGCAAAGTTCGGATATTGGTGGCTACTGACTTGGCATCCCGTGGCCTCGATGTGCACGACATTACTCACGTTTTCAACTTCGATTTCCCTCGCAACATTGAAGAGTATGTTCACAGAGTAGGTCGTACTGGAAGAGCAGGGTAAGTGTTTAGCAGAAAACAGTCATGCGTTATCAGTGTTTTGTTATGTTTTATGCACAACAGAGGTGTTTTTCTTGACAAATTCTAGAGGCTGCAGGTGATGTGGGGTGGGGGAGTCCAGACTTCAGTCTATCAAAGTATGTTCTAGAAACACACTGCTTTATGTCTTTCAATGAATTCACTGTTAAATTGAAGGCAAGCAGGTTTTACGCTTTTCTGTTATTGAATCAAGGGTGTTTGAAAGCTGGTATAAATATGAGGAAGAATTAGAAAAACAATTTGCATTGATATTCTGGAGTGTTACTTCCTTGTTTATCTCTTCATGAGCTGCTGATTTGTTTAGTTTCTAGACCGCACATTGCGAAGAAGCACCTGTAGTTTCTAAATCCGCAGCCGATCACGGTGGTGTAGTTTAGTGGTAGTTCTTTTGGATGCTGCTTTCCCAGGCTAGTACAAGTGTGATTTTTCTCATTTAATCATGATAGGAATGTGTGTCTCTTCATACTTAAATATGTTGCCATTATGCAATGTTTATTATCTAAAATCTAAATTAGTTGTGCATTTGCTCCATTTTAGGTGAATTGCTGTAATGATTTTTATGAAAAACATGTGCAGGGTTAATGCTCAAGCCACTTTTATTGTATCAGCTCAGTAATATTGCCTCTGGTGCAGTTCATTACTGCCTAGGTCAGTAGTAAAAGCCTGGCCAGAGTTGTTTGGAGGATCAGCAGTTGTTTCCTTCCTCGTTTAGGCGCTCTGGGGAGGCAGTAACACTTGTCACAAGCAATGATTGGAGGTTTGCGTCCGAGCTGGCTGACATTCTGGAAAGAGCAAACCAAGTAAGCATACGTTACTGGGTAAGATTTATATTGGTCTGGGTTAGCACCTGAAGCATGTCGTGGAGGTCTAAGACTCTTTAGACCCTTCTTGGTGAGTGTTTGTGGTGTCTCAGGGAAAGAAAATGGGTATTTTAGTCTGTCTTTTCCTAGCTAGGCTTAGCTGTATTTTACTTTACAGATGAGTCCCAGGAAGGAACTGTGAACTTTAACCAAAGCCTTCTATGTCTAAAGAAAAAGTAACTAACATACACATTGAGGTCTGCAGAGAAATAATAGGGTTTATTTTATTTCATAAAATTTTATTCCATTTGTATTTTACTTTTGGATGCATGTAGCAATTTCTTGTTTAACAGTCTAAATATTAACAATACTCGTATCAGAAGAAGCTCAACTATCTTATCTGTTTATTGTATCTGACAGTTGTGACGCCTGCACGTACTTTTCCAAGCTTTATTACTGATGCTTGTAAATAGTATGTGAAATGGAACTGGAATGTGATCTCTTTCTTTAAAGAAGCATATTTTTTCTTGGTACCGTATCTGAGAAAACAGATAATTGTGTTACTGTTTTTTGCTGTAACAAAGAACAACATTTTGCCTGATTTATAGTAAACCCCCAGTTCAAGTCCTCACTTGAGCTGAAGTTTTGTTTGTTTGGGTTACAGTGTTTGTTTGTTTGGGTTTTTGGATGGGAGTTTGAGTACATACTAAATGGATTTTATCTAGAATCTGTGGTTTTTACTATAGACACTTACTCAGACTTTAAACCCTGGGTTAGAACTTCGCCTCAATCTTCTGTTTTATAGCTCTTCTTTGAATGATACTATGTTGCTTTATTGCAAGCCTAGTAAGATGCTTTTGAGAAAAAAAAGGATGTAGAAGAGTAGTCACCTAATAATTCCTTAAAGTTGCAGATTTGAGGGTTTTGGTTGGGGTGGGGTTTTTTTGCTTTGTTTTTATTCAGAAAATGCAAGAGGTGAAATCAGTAATGATACTGTGAAGCTACTTTAGAGGTGCCTTGAGTTTTTTATTCTGAGTTAATAATTACCTTTCAAGTCTTGTCTCCAGCTGCAGGCTGCAAAGTTCCCAAACTGGTTGTGGTTTTTGTAATGTGTGATAGTTCAACTGGGAGCAAGTCTGCGTTCAGAGGAGAAAAGAGGAACTCTGAATCCTTGCTTTCAGAAGTTACTGTTAGTCATAACATTATTCTCAAACTTAGTTATGTCTGATAGAAAGGAAGTATCCCTATAGACAAAGTGTTGGGGTTTTTTCTCATGACAAATGGAAATACCATTGTTTCAGTCTTAAAGCATTATGTAAAAGTAGGAGAGAACTGAAGGCTCAGAATACTTTGATTTCGAAACAAGTTAGTTGCTTTTGTTAGCAAAATGTTCTCTGTGATTTTGAATCTACAGATATATGAAGAAAAACAAGTACAACAAAAAGGTGTCTATTTCATGCTGAAGGAGTCTTTTACATATAAATGCTTATTAACAAGCATGGACAGATTTAATGGGAATTCCATGTTAATTATGGCATCTTTATCCTTTTCTCACTTGAATGAGCCTCACCTAGCTTATATGTTTAGCAGATAGACAGATTTTTCATAAAAATTTCAACAAGCCACTAGATGCTGGATATTACCTCACTGAGATTTTTATGTTTCTGTATCCTCACTTCTTCCTGCTCTTGACTTGTGCTTGCTCAAAAACCACTCTTGCAGGAAATTGTTGTGATTTTAGTTTGGAATAAATTATGCTTCAAGCTCTAGGGGATACTGAGGAAGAAAATCATCCCATGTTTCAACTGAAAAATAACTTTGTCTCATTACTTCTATCTCCATTGATAAGCCTGTTGTGCCTTTCAGCTAGAGATACATTAACTTTATTTTTAAATAATGTTTGAAACTTAGGCAGAATGGACTCTTCCAGAGTTGTCATATTTTGCCAGGATAGTTGCTTACCAGTAAGAGCAATTCAGCATATAAAACATATTCTAGTGAGCTGGCCCTCATGCCAGCTCAAGAAAAAGTTGCTGATAGCAAATAGCAAGCATTGCTCAATTATAAAGTCTGACAAAAGAAATGGAAACTAGAGGAATATGACTTCCTGCTCCACCAGACCTTTTGTCCTGGCTGAGTTCTCCACTTGTTCAAGCATTGCCAAGCCCAAGCACATTTAGGGAGACTTTAAGATATTTACATTTGTTTGTACTCTGCTGCTTGCACTGTATTTATGCCACTGGCAGACACAAATGACACAGACAGAGCAATCACATTAATAGCGCATTCACCCAGTGCCCTTTGCTCTGAGCAGGAAACTGATTCTGGAGGGGTGACTTCCACTGACAGCCACCGCTGATTGCTGAAGTGGGCTGGCTTTGACAGATCAGTGATCCAAGACCTCTTGACAGTACAGTTGCACACTGTGCTTTTTGCAGTAAACATTGCATTAATGTCAGCATGTTTCCCAACCTGGTTTAAGAAGTCTTGTTGGATACTGCCTTTGTTCTGAGCAAAAGAATGGTATCTGGGTTTTTTTTTTCCATCACTGTCACTCAGCTAATAAATCTGTCTGTAATTCTTCACATCTGGCTTCAGTTGTTAAGAATTCTGAGGTGAGAGTGTTTTGATGATACTATTCACCTTTTCCACATAATTACAAACATGCCAAAAATTCCTGTGGATCTTGGTAAGGTGCTCTTACAACGTCCCAATGGTGGGAGATCTGACCATTTTCTCCTGCCCCTCTTTCCTTGTCTTTTTGCTTTGTTCTAAGCATGTGAGAACCATTCCTATGACAACACTTTCTTTAAGTCACAAAGTTTCTCTTCAGAGGTTCTTAAAACTTCCATAAGGAATTTAATACAAATCAACATTCAGTAGATGTATATAGTATGATATCACCTTTAAGTGGCACTGGATGTTTTTACCAGCTGCTACTGATAACTAAAAGATACATTTCTGTTTGAACTATAATGTTGTAATTAGCTGGCTATATGTTGCCATCAGATATGGTGATACAAGCATAGATATATTATTGAAAATCCAGAGACACTATGATGATTATTTTTCAGTGTATTTCAGTGCAATCTTACGTAAAAAGATTTCTCTCTGCATTTTTACAGAAAATAATCTGCAAAGTGATAGGAGCCAGATAAATAATGAAATCAAGTTTGGGAGCTGTTTGCAATAGCATTTTCATAAAGCAGTCTTAACGTTTAGATTTATTTAAAATTCACCTTAGTTTTTTGCCTGCTTTCTTAATAGGTAGTTCCTGATGAGCTTATTGCAATGGCAGAAAGATACAAACAATCACAAATGAGAAAAGAAAATGAAAAGGATATACAAAGACCTTGGAGAAAGCCCTCAAAATAAGTGTAGTCCCTTGAAGCTACTGAAACAGAGAAAGTGATTTTAATTAGTGTTAGCTTCCATGAGCTTGAATTTATTAGTTTCATTTTGTGTTTGGTTGTTTTCTCTACCTGTCCTATTTAAACAAACTTCTCAAAAGCGTCTTAGAAAACTGGAGTATCTTTATATGGGAGTAAATCTGGTTTTGCACTTGGACATTATTTTCACATAATTTTTTCTTGTGTGATGTATGAAACTTCTAAAGCCATTGTCTACTGGTTAAAAACAGATATTGTGGCTTTGTTAGTTGGTTTGGGTTTTTTTTAGTTATATGCAGTATTGCTATATAAGAATGTAAAAGATAATTTTTCCTTTTATATTCAGAGAACCAGATTATTCATTGTAAACAATGTTTGTCAATGTAGTTTCAAAATGCTGTACCTCTGCCTTGATATGTTGCTGGCATGCAGGATTTCTCAGGATAATGAAAACTGCTCTGTTTGCTGTTCCTTATGTTTGCTAAAGCAAGTTTTCTTTGTTCTTATTTTAAAACTTAACATTGGTAGTAATTTTTGTTAAGACTTGTGTCTCAAGATTTTTTGAGAGGTCTGCATTTTCCTATAATGGAGGAGAACATGACAGGAAGTACTTTTTTGTGGCTAACTGGAGAAGAAAACCCACTTTTGGTTTTTGTGGATGTAATATTCTTGCTTAAGGAATGAAACCAGAGTTTACTAGAGCAATGTTAACAAAGTCATGGAAAAAAGAATACATTTGAAGGTCAGATTTTATTTCTTCCAGATAAAATGGATTCACAATTTACATTTGGATGTCAGGTTCTGTCACACAGACTCCCAGTGATAATGGGGCATGTTGTTTTTTTTTACTCTTTGAAATTTATATGGGAAGGAGTCATTCCTGCATTTGATGCTTGCTCTGAACTTGTGTTAATTTATGTGTCATATGAATAAATAAAAACTAATAAACAAAATTCAGTAAAATGAGAATATTTTAGTAAAATTACTCTGTCTACCAATATTCTTTCTTCTTAATTTGCTCATAATTGAGGTAAATCTGAGCATTATTCAATCCAGTAGGTTATTTTGCCTTCAAAAAGTAGGCGAAAAATACGGACTTCCCATGGCTTCTATAAGTGGAAGCAAAATATGTATTTATTTGCAGCACAGCAGTTCTCAAATGCTGTGTACTTCTCACCTGCATGATTTTAGTAATAGGAATTATTGTAATTTTTTTTTCCTAACACACATTTCTTCGATATGAGAAAAATTGATATGAATTTCAATTTCAGGAGTGTCCAGTTCATGCTGCATTTTGGTTTTGGAAACCTTTTATATCAAGAGTCTTCTTCTTTGATACAGGTTGAAAGATGCATTTCTTTCTACATGATTATCATACAAATAAAAGCACATTGGCAGAAAACCATTCGTCTGTTGCAGCATATTAGGTAATGATTGTTTCCCATCCAAAGCCCAATGAAAAGACTGATTTCTAAAGTAATTCTAAGACTCAAAAAGAATAAGTTACTTCAGCAACTTCATATTGCTCAGGTAAAATATTCTCTCTGGTAACTATTGCTGGTGATTGTCTTCTACACAAGATCTTCATATCCACCCAGGTAATCTGGAGAAGTTTGGAGAAGTTTTTCTGGTTAATGTTGAAGTAACTCCAGGGACTTTTTTTTTCTTTTGAAAGTAGGAGTGTATTTTTGATATTCTGCAGTGGATCCTAATTTTAAATAAAATTGTCAGTTTTTCCTTTATGCAGTCTTTGATGCTTTTGTATTTAGAAACACAGAAATTACATATTGCAAATTCTTCTCTATGTTCTTAGTATACCTTGATGATGTTTTGCAGGCGACATCTACATTTAGATAGGCAAGGTAAATATTACTTAAAACATTTCTTTTAAGGGTTATGGCTGAGCAGTGTGACTGAAGTATAGATTTTTCTCTTAGTGGTCTTAGTTTTATTTTGTTTTGGGATTTGTAGTACAGACTACTGAAGGTCATTTATATTGCAGAGTTTTTTGTTTCACATATGTAAAGTCAACATGATTAGATATCTGTTGTGAACAGTGTTCTTAATAATTCTCATGAAATACTGGGAATCCATTGTTCAATTCATAACTTATTTTTCTTGAAAGGAAATGATGTCTTGCCTTATCTTCTTGGCTGAGTAAGTTGTATTGGGGAATAAAAAAGTGAGTCAGCTGAGACTTTTGCAGGCAATCCACAAAAAATCCCAGACATTGCTGAAAGGAATGATCCAAGTTTCCCAAGTACCAGTCTGTGTCATTTGGCCACATGACACAGGAGTGGAGAAAAGCAGTTTTGACATGATAGGAACAGAATTTTTCCAATTCTTTTGGATATTTCCTTTTAAGTTGCTCTAGAAGAAACTTCAGCAGCTTAAGACAACCTTTCCTGTTAAAAAAAATACATATATATTAGGTATCTTCTCCATAGTTCTAAATATGTAGATCAGATATTTAAACACAGTTATGCATTAATTCTCTTGTTGCTTTCTTGATTCAGTACAACACATAATTGGCAAACCAACTTCTTGGTTTACTTGTTAAGGAGGTTTTGTATCTCATGGTGGGTTTTGTTCTTTCTTGTTGAAGAAATCTGGAAAACAGTTCTCATGGAACTGAAAAATCATTTATTCGTCTTGCTTTCATTCAGCAGTGTTCTCACCATCATTTCAGAAATTGCCTTGATATGAAGAGAAATTTTGCTCATAAAGTGGAGTCAGTCACTTTTTAAAGCTTTTTTTTTTAAACAGGACTGAATTTGGGAAAGATTATTGAACAAGGCACATCTTTTTGCATTCTAAAACAAGTCTGGAGTCTAAACCAGCAATGTGATTGTTTCCACCTTTCATTAGGTAAATGCAAGCCAGACATTCAGCAAGAACATGCAGTGTTGTATTGCTGTAGAACAATTATGCCTTAAAGACTCTTGCTTCCCATTATGAGTAATTACTGTTAGATCATATTCTGAAGTGCTAAACTGAAACAGTATTAGTGCTAGCTCAGCTCACACAGGCTTAAAGTAAAATATTCCTGTGAAATACCAACCTACAGCACTTTGGTCCATTGGATTCACAGCATGTCTTTGAGTTGCCATGGTTCTTGATCATATCCTTTTCAATATGTGAGAAGGAGAGTCGCCAGGTGTTCCCTGAAGTCGAGCACAAGACTGTTAAATAGTTACACAGCCCTAAGCATCAGCTTTCGTAGCTAGAAAAAAAACCCAGTTTTGTAATTGACTTAAATACCCACAATTTTTTTGCACCTACTAAAAGAAACCATAATTTAGTGAGTGCAGTTAGTTCCTCCTTAACTCTCCAGCTGCTTCACAAACACAATTGGAATGTAATTAATATAGGACATAATAGTTTGGATGCTTTAAATTCCTAAGAATGTTTGGATTTACTTTAAAATTAGGCTTAGTTCTGAATGTCCCTGGATTTGCTAAACATGATTTAGAGAACTGCATTATTCACAGAAATCTACAGCCTTTTAATTTCTGCTATTGTGTTTTCTTTGTGCACGTAATAGGTTTGTGAGCTTGTCTCATGTAAGATGACTGTTCTAAAGCATTTTTGTTCTTCTGCTCATGCTTCTGAAAATAATTGCTAATATATCTCAATGCCCTGTTTCTAATACCAACAATCACTTTTGTCTTCTTTTCATGAATTACAGTTTGCCTTGCTTGTTTGGCTCAGTTACTCTTTGCAATTAATTTGCACAGGAAGAAATTGCCAAATAAATCAGTACTTCTGTACTGGGCTTTGATAACATGGGCATGCTAATTAAAATGGTACCAGAATGCTTGAAATCTTACACTGAAAGGATCAGTTACCATAATGCACAAGTCACAATGTTTCTGCAAACTAAAGGAGGCTCCATGGGACAGTGGTCTGGAGGAAAAAATGTTGTAGCCATACCAGAGTTCAGTGAGAAACAATGTATCTTGATAGAAAACAGTTTGCTTCCTGCAGAAGTATCTGATTTGTGGATGAGTCTCATGTATGGGGAAGTTCCCTGCATTTTTAGTAACTTTCTTCTAATCTTACAAGAGAGTGCAAGCTGCTGTTAAGCAGAGTACTAGCACAAGGGAAGGCTCATATCCATGTCTGGCTGGACTGGATTTAATATAATGCTCTTAGTAATGGTTAATGTGCAGCCTGGCAGAATGGGCTTGTATTTACATTTCAGTACAGGACAAGCAGTACCACAAATCTGCTGCTCTAAAGAGGGATTTCAGTTGTCTGAGCTGGAAATATCCAGGATGAGGTGTCTCAAAGATGGAATACTGAACATGATCTGGATACCCTTTCTATAGCACTTGTAAGTGATCAAGTTGTAGAAAAGACATTTCATAACTTATTATTGTCCATATTTGAGGTACCTCTTAGAACTTTTTCTCTTTTGTTTTGCTTGGCTACTAAATAAATTGGTGTTAATCTGAAATCCCTCCTCTTTTTTGTTCCCAGCCACTGTTCAATTTTGAGGCCATCCTGTGTGCTGGGGGGCCAGCTCTTCTGAGCCTTCAAAGTCAAGATGATGTCCACTGATATTTCTAATGGAGGTTTTTTGATCTGAAGAGTTATTGCAGGGCTTCCAGCCCTTTTCCTTGCCACAGTGACTTCCATACCTAGTAACAAAGAAAGTGATATTTCATGTTAGATGGACAGATAGCTAGACAGATTAGTAAGATGAAAACTGTTTTTAAGAATGTTACAGTTTTTACTAAAGAGCTCATAAGCAATCAAAAGAAATACCTGGGTTCAGTCAATGGTTCTTTATCCTACAGGATGTTGAAACATTGAGAAGGTCTACTGAAGAGTTCTATGAAACAGGGAACACTACTGTGTTTACTTGATTTACTGTCTAAGAATTAAAAATATAATAATGTTTTTCATTTAATTGCTTCCCTGTTGAAGACACACAGTGAGGAGATCTGGCCACAATATTTCTGAAGGTTTTGGGAAAAAATAACCCTAACTGCGGTTATTTTAATATAATTATATAAATATATATATAGTATATTTAAAATAATTATAAAAATACTGGGATGCAGTTTCTGTACTGATCAATAAAAAATACTAGGTAGTGTATAAAAGAAAGCTCCTTGTTTTGCTACTTCAGCAAATGGGTCTTTGTGTACTCCAGATAGATACAAGATGTATAGGTTATGTAGGAAATAGCAAACATGCATCCCTTAATGTTTATTATTTTCATACAGAAAATATGCATAATGGAGTTAATAATGTAACAAGTTACCTATGTGTTTTTGTGAGCCAGCTTGAGATACTGGGGACAGGAGGGGTTACAGCTCCATTGGCACAAAGAGACTGGCAGGAAAATGCATATTCTTAATACTGGGGCAACACATATGCACAATGTAACTGCGTTTGTACCAATTCCTGATGAAGTTTGTTCTCTCAGTACTCACCTCTAATGTTTTTTACTTCCTGTTTAATAATGTCTCTTAGTGCTTGCATCATTTTAGAGGCTGATAATTTTCCATCTTCCTCTAAGAACTTCAACCAACCTCTTTCTATTGGACCCCTTTTGAATGATGCATAATAATAGGCTCCAGTATCATCAGACTCATCCAGCTGAAGCCTTGTAGAATCATTTGCATTCTGTTTTATAGGGATTACAAGCATGATGTCAAACTCATTTGGCTCAGATATCTGCAAATGTAAGAATAGAACAGACAATGTGCAACTTAGGTTTTAGTCTCCTGAGATTTTTATACCAGTTGTGGTTTCATCTACCTTGGTGTCTGATGTGAAATATGAGCTTATTTCTGTGGTATTGCAAGATTACTGTGCATTGGGGTGGAAAATAGCAATTTGCAGCTCACTTCCCAGCTCTCCAACTTATTAATTTTTAAGATAGTTTTAAGATTCTTAAGCTGTTCTGAATAATTAATGTATAAGTATGCTCAGACATCCTCTTGCACTTTGGATGTGAGGAAAAAAATGCACTGCAAGGTCTGAAGCTAGTTTTAGACAGAAAAAAGGTACTGGTTAATCACAGAAGGTGAAGGGATTGGAATGGACCTTACTAGTCCTGACTCATCCGGCCCTGGGCAGGGATACCTTCCACTAGACCAGGTTGCTCAAGACCTTACCCAACCTGGCCTTCAACACTGCCAGGTTTGGAGCATCCACAATCTCCTCAAGACACTCTGTACCACTGTCCCACCACCTTCACAGTAAAAATATTCTTTCTAATATCTAATCTAAATTTTTCTTCTTTCAACTTGTATCCATAACTCCTGATTTTTGAAAAAACTATGAACTAAAACCTGGCCCAAGGCTTCTTGTGCAGTGCTATACCTGACAGATTGTGTTGCTATGCCGAGCTCACCTGCGTGCTGTGCGAGCGCAATGCTTGCTGCAGCCTGAACCGTTCAGGTAGCGTCTCTGACTCAGTGCACGTAGCACCATTCAGCAGGTTACTGATCATTTTGTAATGCAGAGCTATCCTTAGCGATGCAGTTACATCCACAGAGCCTTACTCGGCGGGAGATGCCAGCTAGGAGCGGCCCTCCGCGGCCGGTCCGCGTTCTCGCCCACCGCCGCCGCCCGGCGGGAGAGCGCTGCCTCCGCCCCGGCACCCACCTTGACGCGCTCGTAGTAGCTGCCGGCGCTCTGCTGCTCCATGGAGCTGAAGCAGCTCTCCCTGTCGCGGATGGCCTGGACCAGGTGCCGGACCACCGTGTTCACCAGTGTCGAAGCCTCGGACACGTCTTCGCGGAGCAGGCTGAGCCGCGACAGCACCTCCCGGAGCCGCAAGGCGTCTGCCGCCGGCGGGGGACGACGGCCGGCGGCAGCGACCGCCCCGTCGGGCACAGCCGCGTGGCTCCCCGGGGCCGCGGGCACTCTGGCGGCCGGTGCCCTGCTCCGCGGGGCGGGGGGCGCCTCTGCGCCGCCCGCCGCCCCGCCCGCTGGCGGTTCCCGGGCACCGGGGGTTCGCCGCGCCGAGCGGCCGCCCCGGGCCGGGGCTCCCTCCGTGCGCGGTGTCCGGAGGGTCGCGATGGCGCTCGAGCCTTCACCCGCGGCGCGGCCCCGCGAGGGGCTTCGGGCTGCGCCCTTCTCCCTGCCCCGGCTCCGCGGAGCTGTGGAACGCGTCCCCCGCCTGGCCCGCGCCCCTCTGCCGCCCGCGGCGTCCATGGCCGCTGCTCCCTCTCCGCACCAGCAACACGGCGAGCGCGGCCTCGCGAGCAACGGGGTTCCCGCCTCTGGCTTCGGGCGAGTTCCTCTTCCAAGAAGCGCACCTCCCCTAGGAAACGAAACCCGCCGAGCGGGGCGGAGGTAAGACGTAGCCCGGCGCGCCAACTTCGGCCCGGGCACAGGATAGCTCCGGCAGCAACAGTCAAGCTGCGGTCTGCCTCCAATCCGACGGGAGCGTTTTCCCGCTCCTGGGCGGCTCCGCCCGCCCGCCCGCGGGGCGAGGACACGTGAGCACCGGCACCGCCCGGCTTTTTCAGCCGTGCGGGGAGCCGGGACGGGCGGCCGCGGGGAGGCGCCCGGGCCGCCGCTCCCGCAGGCCCCGCCTCTCGCTCCGGGCCACAGGAGCCGCGGCGGCGCTCCCGGCCCAGCCGCCATGTTCCTGCGGAGCGGCTGCCGCCGCCTGCCGCTGCTCCCGACGCCTCGACCCGGGCACCGCCGGGCGGGCAGCGAGGTCGGGGCGGCGGCAGCGCCGCGCTACGAGGTGGTGGTGATCGGCGGGGGCCATGCGGGCACGGAGGCCGCGGCGGCGGCCGCTCGCGGCGGGGCCTGCACTCTGCTGCTTACGCACAGGATCGGCACCATCGGTACCGCCGCGGGTGCCCGGGGAGGGCGGGGGAAGCTGCCGCGGGCGCCTCGGGTCTCCCGGCGTGGGGAGCGGCGCTGAGCCGAGGAGGTCGCGGGGTCTGAGGGTGTCCCTGTGTCATTATCCAGGGGAAATGTCCTGCAACCCGTCCTTCGGCGGCATCGGGAAGGGGCACCTCATGCGGGAGGTGGACGCCCTGGACGGGCTGTGCGGCCGTGTGTGCGACCGCTCCGGCGTTCACTACAAGGTGCTGAACCGCTGCAAGGGCCCGGCCGTGTGGGGCCTCCGCGCGCAGATCGACCGCGGCCTCTACAAGGAGAACATGCAGGTGAGGGGCCGGCTGCCGGGTGTTGGGAGGCGGGATGCGCCACTGAGGATTACGAAGAAAGAGGCTATGTTTTGTTTTTCATTATTTACCGATCAAACCTAGGTACTTCTCTGTTTGGTACTTGGATGCAGTGTAAGTTGTTGGAGCTCAGCACAGTTTGAAAAATTCTCTAGTGTTTTAGATACAGGTGAGACTTCATGATCAATTAGTTTATTTGAGTGAAAACTTCTACCTGATAAATCAGGATAGTACTGTAACTGAGTGTCTACCAAATGACCTGGTAAGAATGGAAGTGGGTAATAGATGTTTCAGAAACCAGCAGGGTTTGGGATTGCCTATATGTCTCATAACTTCCTAGATTTTTGCAGTAACTCCTTTCATGACAGAAAGAAATCCTTAACACACCACTGTTGACAGTTCGTGAGGCATCTGTGGAGGATCTTCTCTTGACTGAGCCAGAACCAGGCCGTCCCGGGAAGTGTCAAGTCACAGGAGTTGTTCTGGGTATGTGCTGGTAACTCACTAAGTGCCTTCAGTTACTCCACACTAGGAACTAGCCTTTGGGGTAAATATTTCTGATTTACTGATGAGAAAGATGAATTTGTCCTATTCTGATTCATTAGAGAGAAAGATTAATTAGCCAACAGAGCTGGTTTAGGTAAAGTGAAATAAACCAGGTTAATATGTGTAATAGAAAGTAATACAATGTCAAAAATACCTGGATTAGTAGTGTACTGGGACATGAACTAAGTTAATTTTCTTCAGGCTAGTGGTACTGAATTCTGTACTGTGTTTTGAGGTTTATTTGGTAAATGGTGTATGCTGCCCTCAGTGTTGCAGGACCGTGGGGTCCTCTTAGTAACAGGCTTGTACTTCATTACCCCTTGCTGTTACAATAAACAAGCTTTCCAAAATAAACGCCTGGATATGGGTTTTTCTCAGGAGTGGTTTTATTTTTTAGGAATAACTTGCTTAGTTAATAAATAAATATACAGAAATAATTACATGCTGCTTATTGTAGTTATTGCTATTGATGCCTTTATTATGGAGAAGCTGGTATTATTTTATAATAAAGACAGATAAACCCCCAGTGGGCACTGGTAGTCTCCAGTTCTCCCTTTAGACAGAAGCACCAGAATTCCAGGGTTTTGTTGCTACTAAACTGTGTACATCTCTGAAAACGTGCTGTTCCAGGGGATGGGAGCACAGTCCGTGCCGGGAGCGTTATCCTGACCACCGGTACGTTTCTGAGGGGTGTGATCCACATCGGCCTGGAGACACACCCGGCGGGGCGGCTGGGGGACCAGCCAGCCATCGGGCTGGCCCGCACTCTGGAGAGGCTGGGCTTTGCTGTGGGCAGGCTGAAGACTGGGACGCCGCCCCGGCTGGCCAAGGATACGATTGACTTCGCTGGTCTGCAGGAACGTGCGGCTGACAACCCTCCAGTGCCCTTCAGCTTCCTCAGCGAGGCCGTGTGGATCAAGGTGGGGTAGCACATCCCACCCATCAGGTGCACGTGGAGCCGGGTGGGAGGTGGTTCTGGGAGTGCCGTGCTCATCATCAGCCAGGGAGTCAGGGCTGGGAAAGGCAGCTGGGGTGTATTTGTACTGGAGGTGTTACGTTTCTGAGCATAACTTCCGTACTCTCAATGCGAGACGGAAGTTACTTGAGTTCTTTTGAAAGCAAATACCTTCTCACTCTCATTTCTCCACTTGAGAACTGAACTTTCTTTACCTGTGGAGTCAAGAGTTTTGTGAAATGTGATACTGCTGCTAGTATTCTTCATGTGCTGGTTTTACAAAATATTCCAGTATTATGCCTGTATTGTGGAGATTTACAGTGCCTGGCTTCTTATCTTAGCTCTGGAATAAGGTTAAAAATGTTGAAATTAGAGATAATTTGTAGTATTGACCAAGAAAGGATGGATTTATCCTCAGAGCTGAGAGGTGTCCGGTTAACAGTAACTTAAAAGCAGAAGAGGTTCAATTTTCTGAAGAAAATCTTGGAACATTGGCTGTTTTTGTATAATGTAATTAAACAGCACAGAGTTAAGTATCAGGAGTTAATTTGCCCTGGAAGTTATAGGAATTGCTATAACCTTTTACAATCAGGATGGGGCAAAAGTAGTATCAGGTGAAGGCCTTGGTATATGTAGGAGAGGTTTTCATACAAAGTGTTTTAAGTTTAACAGCAAAAAGTTGTTAGACAAACATCCCTAATAACAACTTTGAGTCAAAATTGAGAGCATATCAGGAATTTATTCTCCGTAAACATGTTGAGAGAAGCAACAATTTTCAGACATTTATATATGCTATAACATGCAGGATTTTTTATAGATGCTTCCAGAAGTCTGGCCAATTTATTGCATCATGGTGTAGGTGTTCTGTTTCTTTTATTACTACTAGAGCATCTCATCTGTCTTTGTTTAATGGATAACCCAGGTTTTATCCAGCTAATCAGTACTTTATTAAATTTGCTGTCCTGGTTAGACAATTACTATTGATTAAGTTTCTGGAGTGTACAGGCCTATGAAGTGGTTCACTTACCACACCTGCAATATATTAACTTTTTCAAGACACCTTTCTTGTCTTTTGTATCTAATTCATCTCAAGTTATATGACAACCATTGAACAATTCTTTATTGAATTTTGGTTTTCAACTGTTGATTAAGTTTTCTGTGGGTTATGGGTCCATGGAGTTCCTTTCTGCAGGTGCAGCAAGATGATTTCTCAGGGTTTTGTACTGACACTCAGCCAACACAGATCTAAATCAAAATCACATAAAATCACAAGACTTTTGTTCTAACTAATATATAACCCAGTGGCAGTTTTAAAGAGTTATGGTGCTACATTGTCACAGTTTTGAATGTGAGTCTGTTGACTCTTTTTCAGAAATATCAGTGAAATACTTTACTTCACATGGTGAGGTTTTTTCCAAACTTTGAATTTTTCATGTTAATTGCAGAGTTTTGTGGTTTTTTCCTCTTTGAGAGAATTTTTTTTCTTCACTAGTTTTTTTCTTCACCCATTAATTGGCTGTTAGCTGTAGGATTAGCACTTATTCTTCTAACTCCAGAGGTTTTTTTCCCTGTGCTCAGTTTGAATGCTCTGATGTAACATGTTGATTTAATGGGAATATCCATCCTGTAATTAGGAATATGGCATATAGGCTAGAACTTAAATTCCAGATTCCCAGATTCCATCCCATTCTTGGTCTGGTCTTGGGCATGTTGCTCAGGCTCTCAGATCACTCGTGTTCAGTGTGTACAGTGGGTATGACAGCCCTGCTGACCCCTCCCGGAAGAGAGAGCCAGCCATCATGGGAAAGGTCTTGGAGATACCAGAGTTATTGAGTGAGGATACGGTGTCATGACCAGGTTAACTTAGGCCGAGCTTTGGCGTGTTCCAGCCGGAAGATCAGCTGTCCTGTTACCTGACTCGCACGAACCTGAAGGCCCAGCAAATTATCCGCGATAACCTCCACCTGAACAACCACGTCAGGGAGACAACCAGGGGCCCACGGTGAGTGTGTGGCATCATGCAAGGCTGTCAAGGGGACAGGCTGGAAGTCTCTTTGGAGCTGTGGGTCTCTCCTGCTTCACTTCTGGAAAGTAACTTTTTCTCCATGTCAGGTGCTGCTCATGGCTGTTTACTGTTACAGGTACTGTCCCTCTCTTGAATCAAAGGTTCTGCGCTTCCCAGACCGAGAACATCAGGTGTGGCTGGAGCCAGAAGGCTTGGATTCCAATGTCATTTACCCCCAGGGCATGTCCATGACACTGCCACCTGAGCTACAGGAGCAGGTGATCAAATCCGTCCCAGGCTTGGAAAAAGCCAAGATATTACAGCCAGGTGAGGGCTGAATAGTTTTGAATCTATTAGTCATATTTATTTACTAGTTAATGAAAAGCAGGTTTTGTTTAGAGCATAGCAAAACAAAGGAAACGTGAAGCAAAACTAATTCCTGAATGCAGTGATTTTTAGTCTGCTTGTTCAGAAATCATAAATAGAATTGATTAGCCGTTCTGCTCCACTGGTTGCCTTGACAGTCCCTCCTGTAACATCTGTGTTGTTGTGTGTCACAGGCTATGGGGTGCAGTATGACTTTTTAGACCCCCGACAACTGACCACCTCTCTCGAGTCACGTCTTGTTCAGCGCCTCTTCTTTGCAGGCCAGATAAATGGCACAACAGGCTATGAAGAAGCTGCAGCTCAGGTGGGCAAATCTGACTGTTGAATATTCAGCACTCAGAAAGGGATATTACCTTGGCCTTTGTGATAGTCTTGCTAGGCCCATTTTGTGTTCATGAGATGTTCTTACTTTTGTTGCTCACCCTGATTCCAGACTTGCCTAAGATATTTTCACTTGTATCTGTACAAGTATCTGCAGTTGCTATCCCTAAGGTTGCAGTAACAATAGTAATTGAAAGTCCTGTCAAGTGTTTCAGCATGGAGACTGTGCAGTGGGTATAGTTGAAAATGTGGGAATTGTCTCCAGACACACCAGCAGGGGCCAAGAAGCCCTTCAGACACTCAGAATGTCACGAGCAGGAAACAGCCTGAATTCCTGGCACAGACTGTTGCGTTTTCCTGGGCGCGGTTTGACGTGTGAGCCTTCGGGGCAGATGTGCCCGGTTTTTGCTAAGAAGAGAGTGATGGAGTTTGGTTTGTTTTGCTGTGCAGGGTGTGATTGCTGGGATCAACGCGTGCCTGCGGGTGCAGGGCAGGCCCCCGTTCACCGTCAGCCGCACCGAGGGCTACGTGGGGGTGCTGATCGATGACCTCACAGCGCTGGGCACCAGCGAGCCGTACCGCATGTTCACCAGCCGCGTGGAGTTCCGCATGGCCCTGCGGCCCGACAACGCCGACGCCAGGCTCACTCACAGAGGTATTCTGCTCTGCCAGCCCCTGCACTGACCGGCCCTGCCTGCCTGTGGACCTGTGTCTCATGGATACCTGTCTCTGCAGGCTTTGAAGAAGCTGGGTGTGTGTCACAGCAGCGATATGAGCAAGCGGTTAAGATGAGAGCTGCATTAGAGGATGGCATCGCAACACTAAAATCGCTTCAGTTGAGCATATCCAAATGGTCCCAGTTACTACCAGGAGTTCCCATAAGTAGCAATCGCAGGTCACCTGTCAGGTAAGTGTTACACGTGGAGCTTTCTGGTTATGCTTGCTTTAGCACATCTGGCTAGCGGTTTCACAGCATTTGTCCATCCTTCCTGAAGCTGTCAGTACTCCAAGATTGCTGTTCTGGCTTAAGCTAAAAACTTTGTACGTTTGAACAGCCACAAGTCTGCCTTACAGGTGTGACTCCTTTTTACCATAAATGTTTACTCTTGTTCTTCACAGTGCCTTTGATGTCCTTCAGTATCAAGATGTCAACATGGAGATTCTGGCAAAGGCTATCCCAGAACCCCTGGGCAAGCTTGCTCAATGGAGGGAGCTGGCAGAGAGATTGAAAATAGAAGGTAAGGTACAAGGATTAGGCTCTCTCATGGTGATCTGTATACGTTTGTTCAGTAAGGGGACAGCAGTTGTCCTAGTGTGTTTCATGTTGCTGGTTAGAGAAATAAAACACTGATCATGATCAGAGTGTGAACTTTTTACCATAAGCCACAGCCCTTTTTTGCACTGATGCACTGATGTTTCACTCTATGAGTAGGATCACTCTTTGGGTTTTTTTCCTCCTTACTGCCCCATCAAATAGGCCATCCTTCGTTATGATGAGAAGATAAAAACAACCCATGTATCTAAATTCCTGTAACAAATTGAAGAGTAGTAGTTCTTCCAAAGCAGTGATGTGAATTAGGCTCTACAGTCTATAAGGCTGGAAATTTCCTTAGGAGCTTTTGACCACCTCAGTGAAATTTCTCATTGTGTTTTGTGCAAGTGACTTGTTTCACATGAATATCTATCTGTATCTGCCTTTCTTGTTCCCCTGACCACCACAGCTGCTTACGAGTGGTGTGTGGTCAGTCAGCAGCAGGAAATGGAAGAGGTGCGTCGTGATGAGGCGCTCCAGCTGCCAGAGGACCTGGATTACTTTGCCATTGATGCCTCACTCTCGGCAGAGGTGCGGGAGAAGCTGGACGCAAACCGCCCCCAGACGGTGAGAAACTCAGCCACAGCGGGGCTGAGCAGCACTGAAATCCCTTCTGTCTTCTCAAGGGGCAGGGGGTGAATCAGGGAAAGGAGCGCCCACAGGTCTGATCTCATTCTCACCAGCTCCATGCAGTGTGTAGGGTTGGTGGTAGTTAACGTGTTCCTGTCTCCATGTGCAGATTGGCGCGGTCAGCCGTATCCCTGGAATCACACCAGCTGCTGTTGTTAACCTGCTGAGGTTTGTGAAAACCAATCACCGCAAGACAGAGAAGCTAAAAGCTGTGCCTCAGTCTGGAGAGTACTTCTCAGGGAAAGTATACTCAGGCAAAGCAACTTCACAGAGATAGATTTCAGCAGAGTTTTCTGAAGAGGAGGCAAAGTTTGTCAAAGCACCTTTGTAGAGAATGCCACTGATCCTGCCAGACTTGGTGGCGAGATCCCCTCCTGAGCCTCTTCCCAGATAACACCCGTGCTGGCTGGATCCAAAGCAGTTTTGGTTGGGTTCTGTGGCAGTGTCATTGCATAGAACAAAGATGATGAATGCACAAAGTAAATGCTCAGAAACCTGAATACAGCCTGTGATTTTGCTGATGCAAACAGACAGCAGAACTGCTTTTGAAATTCCACACATCTGAAAGACTTTGGATAGTCAAAATCTGTATCTTGTAAAGGAAAGTGTTTAGTTCTTCTGAAATGAATAAGAAATGTTACCATGCAAAGCTCATGGCAGCACAAGAGGATTGGAGCTGAAAAGTGTGTTCCATTGAGTTCAGGGCTCGTGTTCATAGCTGTGCAGCGACTATGCACAGGCTGGTGTCTCAGTGTGGTGTCAGCTAGTAGGAGACCCTTGGCTATGGAAACGTGTGCCACACAAATATTTAAATCTATGCAGGAGAATGAATGCAAACACCACATCCTGTAGATGTTTTTCTCTTTTAAAATAAATAAAGCTTATCTTGAAACTTGCTGAAGAACTCGATTATCATTTAGCTTTCAGCAGGGCCTCGCCAGTTCATGGATCACAGTTCCCACACGTAAGGTGGGCTGAGATTCACTACAGAGCTGGGGGAGGCAGCTGGACCAGGCTGGGTGCTGAGGAGGGTGGGGGACCTGTGGGAACCTGCCCCATGGACCTCAGCCTGGGCACTGTCAGGCTCTGTCCTATGCTGTGGGCTGGGGGAGTGGGATTCTCATCAGCCCTGATCCTGCAACTGACAGGAGCAGAACATGGATTTGAGCAAGATCGAGTCAATTGGATCAACTGGGCAGTTGATTACTCACCAGTGAGACACATGGAGTCCAAGCTGTTCTGTGCATCTACCAAATCCTTGCTTGACTCAAGCAGCAGTTTCTGGTGCTGGTTTCATTTCTGAATGTCCTCTGGCTTCAGAATACATTTTGATACAGTAAAATCAGAGCACCTTATAGGTTGGAAAAGATCCTTAATGTCATTAAGTCCAACCATGACCCAAATACATATGTCTGTCATTTTGAAAATATGATTCTGGAAATTTCTCTGGCATATTTGCTCTGGTTGAGGGTTGCTTTCCTGCCCAGAGGAGTCAGAGTAAATCCCTTCTGTTGACGGAGACTGTCATGCAGCAGGAGGATGAGCAGAGTTTGCAGTTTGTTTGGAGCGTTATCCAACCTGCCTAAAAGCACTTCCCTGTCACTGTCCCCTGGCTTGTGTGGAAGAGCTTTAGGCACGTGATCTGTAGGTCAGTTCATGTCAGAATGGCTCAGAAAGGTGAACATCTATCTGCTCCTTTATATCTGTGGCCTGTTTTCCTTCCATCACTGTTGGCTCTAAGATTTGCTTCAACCTTGCAAGCCTTAAGTTCAGCATAAGAAAGGCAGCTATGCTTTCTGTGGTGTAACTCAGGCTCCAGGGATGGTGCTCATGGAATTCCAGCTATGTGAATCCAAAGAAACCCTAAATATTCACTCTTAATCTGATCATGCAGTTTCAAAACTGTTTCCTAGTTCTTGTCAGCAGTCATTTGACAGGACTCTAGCTTTCAATAATGTGTGTATTTAAAGGCAAGTACCTTGTGCCTTGCTACAAAAGGAAACACTTTCCTCTGCTTTGCTAAATTTTTCTGTGCTTCTGGTCTCACACATGCAGCATAAATGAAAGGGTGATTCCACTGGGCTGGGCTGCACCAGTGTTAAAGAAGAGCAGGAGGGGAATTTTCTTCCTTTAACAATTTCATAGAGCACAGCTGTGATCTAAGGAGAGGGGAGGAGTTAAGTTCAGGGGGAACTGAAGTCATGAGTGAGTTGCTTCCCAGCAGATCCTCTGTAACAACTGCTCTTTCTGTTCCAGTGTGAAGTGGGTCCTTGGCCTCTGGTGAGTTCCCTTGTTAAGACAGGGTCTCCTCTGTTCACCTATGTAGGTTAATGATGTCCATATTTGCTGAAATGGAAAACCTGGCTTGTGCACAAGTTTGAGGACTGGCTGTCCCTCAGGTATTGGTTTCATGTGTACAGAGCTTGCCACAATATTTTGTGCTTGTTCAACAGTTCTTGTGTGAGAAGACTTTTAACGTGACAAGAAATTGCTGAAGGTAATTATATTCATTTTGGTAAGAAAACCAAGCACAGAAAGGCTAAATAATCTGCTTAAGTAGCATGGACAGATAGGAGGGACGCCTTGTGCCATCTGGTTTCTAACCTCTGGGGATTTGTTACAAGGCCCAAGGTTTGGTTTTTAGGTGTCACAAAGTGAGCTTAGACCTTCGCAGGTCCTGTGGCCTTGCTAAGACCAACAGGATGGGAAGGGCAGAACTGGAGGAGTCTGCTCTTAACATGCTTGCTCTTCCTTGCCTGAGCAGTAGTGAATGGCACTTTGTTGTCCTGTAATCCTTGCTGTCACCAGGCCAGCCGGGAGGGAGGATGTGAGGTGAGGTTGACCTAACTTGTTGCACATAGCAGCTGTCCTTGTGCTCCCTGCTTCAGTGTGTGTGTGTGTCTCTCCTTCCCTCCTGCAGAACCCAGGCCTGGTGATCAGCACTACCACTCTATCTTACCCCAGATTTTTAAGACAACTTATTTTCCTTCCCTACTCTAGTTTTCATTTCATATGGTACTTGAACTGAGCAGTTTCTTCATCTTGTCTTTATTTCTGCCTGGAACATGAAAGCAAGAGAAAAATATAAAGATATTTTATGCTATGAGACACTAAAACCTGCAACCTTTAACTAACAGTCTTTGCATGCAGTGGTTTTAGATGGTTTAGGGGTTACCAACTTTGATGACCATACCTGCCAGGTTGTGTTCCTCATGCAGTGACAGGTATCTCAGGATGTCATTTAGTGGATGCAGGGAGGAATCTACTGTCCCCTTGGAGATGCTGTTTCCACCGAGGAGGTGCTCTCAGTTCTTCCCCCCAAACCATGGCTAACGCTGCTCAGAGTCCTTCCAGGGTGTTCTTTCCATGGCACTACTGAGAAATAAAACTGTCTTGATTTCATGGCACTACTGAGAAATAAAACTGTCATTCCCCTGCTTTGATTAAAATTAGTTGTGGAGATGGGAGACTTGCTCGGCAATTGCTATTGGAACATAAAAGGCAGAGAAAAAGGATTGATTCTTGACCTATCATTTTACTGTCAGTGATGTTTTGGGGAAACAAACTGTGCTTTTGTTTTCTTTCTAAATTGCTGTGCAGGTTTTACCCTTCTTCAAGTGTAGCTCTGAGGGAGGAGAGTGATGTGGATGCCCACCAGAGGATCTCTGACTCCATACTCACCATTGTGTGGTGGCCTTGCCTCTGTGCCAAGGAATGCAGTATTGGCAAACATTCTGTCCTGAAAGCTGGAGGCTGCACCCTCTTCACCTCTTTGCAGACATAAGACTGGATGTTTTGATGGGCTCTGATGTCTCTTTGGCGTGCTCAGCTCTGAGCAGGCACATCCACAGCCTCAGTTTCCCTATCTGTGTCCCTGCAGAGTGGGTGCCTCCCTGCAGGAGTGGCTGGCAGAGCCACCCGGGTGGGCTGCAAGGGAGCACGGCTCAGCAAGAGCCCGGGACGCAGTGCAGACACAGGAGGAGTGAGGGGTGAAGGTGTTCCTGCCTGGCATCAGCTGCAGCTCCCAGCACAAGCCCCAGGAGGGGCATTCTCAGGCACAGCTGGAGACTGATAAGCACAGGCTGCTCTTGTTCCAAGTGTCTTAGTGCTGGATGTGGTTAACTGAAGAGCAGGCACGGAGCCAGGTGGGAAATGAGCTCACTCGGCCTTACAGGGCAGCAAGAAGAGAGGGGAGGTGACAACAGCCTCGTGACCACTTTCTTCCCTCCCAGTGTTCTGTGGTTTAGCTTGAAAATTGCCGTGCATGACCAGGTGGTGGCCTGTGTCACACATGTACAGGATTTTGGAGTCACAAGTGGAACGGCTTGTGCCTGGTAATGCTGAGCTGGCACTTCAGAGAGGTTTTGTCCTCGTCCCACTGCATCTCGGGAGACTTTGGCCAGGTGGGCAGGTGACAGTGGTGGCCTGGTGACATTGACACTGGCCTGGAGCTGGCTGGGAGACAGTGGTGGCTTGGTGACAATGCCCCAGAGCTGGCTGGGGGGACAGTGGTGGCTTGGTGGCAATGCCCCAGAGCTGGCTGGGGGACAGTGGTGGCTTGGTGACGCTGCCCCAGAGCTGGCTGGGGGACAGTGGTGGGTGTCAGGCAGGAGCTGGAAGCAGCTGCCCTGAGCAGAGTGGTCACGTCACCGGCAGTGACCTCAGCTCTCCTCGGCTGTGCCACGTGTGTAGCAGCCCGGGGAATGCGTGCCCAGGAATGAGTTGCAGGAATTTCCCTCACAAGGAAGTGACTGCAGTAGAGCAGAGCCCCTGTTCAGGGTGGTTTTTCTTCTCCCACTCCCAGGCCACATATATACACGCCCTCCTTTTCCAAAGAATTAGGGTATTGTAATCTTTGGCAGCAGGCTATGTGACATTAGTTACTGTTACTAGTAATGTCAGTCATAAAAACTTATAATTACATTTAAATTCATCTGTTCCTTCCTTTATTCCCTCTGGAAAAGGCTATTATTAAAGGACTTGTTAAACATAGAGACAAGTCAACACCAACAATCCTGTGTCTCCTTGTCCAAAATACTCATGTCCTATCAGCAGAACCACACCCTAGTTTATAAACGAAATATTTATTAAATATTAATTAAATATTTAATTATAAGAACTATACAAAACAAATAATATAAAAATTATAATATGTATAAATAATAACTTATCAATAACTAAATATTAATTCATTTGGGGGCATCTAACTTTTTTTACTGAGGAATTAGCTTAGAATCCAGCTTCAAAATAGGAATTGCAGATTTCAAGGAGTCTGGTGGTGGCAATTATAAAAAAAAATTAGATACCTTATTAAGTTATGTAGATGTATGCATATGTTATATATAACATATATATAGGTGTGTATATATATATAACATATATATAGGTGTGCATGTGTGTGTATGCATATATATACATATATGGAACAAAAAAATGGGCATTTTGCTTAAGAAGTGCTCAGGTGGCTGCAGATAAGAGCAACCTGAAGCTTCCTTTTAATTTCAGCCTTACCTGCAATCAAGCCCCTCCAGGAGGGGACATTTGTGTTGCCTTTCCATCTCTGTGCAGGTTTGGAGCCAACAGCTTTGCCAGCTGTGCTGATCTCTGCAGAACAGGCACCTGGGCTGGGGAAACACTGTGGCTCTTCCCCTTGTATTAAATAATCCAGATTTTACTGGCCTGAAAGGGAAAATGTCTGTAACTGCTGCTGGCAGGGCAGGCAGGGCCCTGAGTTAGGGGTGAGCTGGCTCTGCTCATTTCCAGTGACTATGTAATGCAAAAAAATTAGCATATTAACCCAAGGACTAGTGTTTATGCTGAGCCTGAGGTAGCAGATGCCCTTGCAGGAGGATGCCCAGGGCTCTGGATTGCTTTGCTAAGAAGAGTCAGAAGAAAGACTTAGCGAGTACCTCAGCAAACCTACACAGGGCAAAGCTATTGCTACTGCATCCTTAAAATCACATACTTGGCCCATGGGGATATTCACCAATGAAAGCTTAGCTATCTTCCTACTTGTTTTGCTTTTTTAAAGGAATAAATAGGCAAAACCTGCACAGATTGTAGCTCCTTGGCTGACAGCCCATGTGCACCCCATCACTGCCCCACCATGTCCCCACCCAGAGGCCAGAGATCCCTCATAAGAGCATCCCACTCTGATTTCCACCTTCCCTCAATACCTCACTCAGCATCTTCCAAGGAAAATATGGGTTCAGCTGCGACCTTACCAGCACAGAGAAGCTGGCAGATTTGAATTATGTTGTGTAAATATTTGAAATATTAAAGGATTTAAGAATTACTGATAGGTAGCCAGGGAAAGTAACCTGATTTTTAAAAAAGCAGGCAACAATGTAATTGACTTGTAATGCAGAAATAATCTGAAGGGACTAAAGAGGACCCAAAAAGGGCTAAAAATCCAAGGCTTCTGTACCTTGGAAGCCAATACAGTTTTGATATCAAGATTTTTCTTCAGCTCTTTTGTACCCCAGGTGCCCTTTTATTTTTCCTGAGGTGGTTTCTGGCCTCTCTTTGGTAAGCAGGAGCAGTATTGCAAGAGAAAGATAATTTTGCCCAGTATTATCTTCCATGGTCACAGTTTATTCCTCTGTTTAGCTTATGGTTTGGATATTATATAAGATTTGCAGTTTCAGAAAACTAAATTCCCAGACAGGAAGTACTGCTTGGTGCAATCAGATGACATGAAAAATTTGAGTTATTGAAACTAAGAAATTCAAAGGTGTTAATACTGTCAGGAATTTACAATTTGCAGTGAAAAGTGTGAGTAAATTTTTGTAGGAAAGGAGCCCTGGGTGAAACAAATGCTTTGAGCAGGACTCAGAGGTGCTCAGGGTACCCCAGGGTGCTGCTGGTGAAGCAGCTCATCAGCTCTGCCACTGCACCCTCCAGCCCCAGCCTCCCTCTGGGCACTACATAAACATAGAACTAATAGAAATTAAAAACAGGTGGGTTGTGTTCATCAGACTGAACTTACATGGTTCTTAAACAGATAATCATTTAGCACCAGTGAGGAATGGAATACCCCTGTACAGTAAAGTTAGTCTTTACATGGTTTATCTTGACCGAATCTAAAATTTAAAGTATGCATTTACAGAAAATATTTTCCAAAATTTGTCAATACATTTCAAAATATACTGAGACAGCTAAATTCAGAATGTGAATGAGTCTTTCATTTGCAATTTCAGTAAAGTAAGTTTTTCCAGTTATTAGCCTTGTACAAACTGATCTGGGATATAATTAAAACGTTTCTGGACAGTGGTCTGAACACAGCCCATTTTATTCCAGCCTGGACTATCCACCTAGGCAGCCAATACTGAGCAAGAAGTTACTTAGTGGTATCAGCTGTGACTGCACTGCTCCATTTTCCTACAAAGACCAACCAGCCTTTGTCCTCTCTGTCCCCCATTACCTCGCCACACACATTTCTGTGTATTTAAAGTTCTCTGGACTACCAAAACGTTCACCAACAACTAGAAAGGAAACATTCACAAAGGCAAGACTCTAGCCAGTTTTCTGCCTTCAGAGCTGGCTCTGTCACCATGGCAGCATGGTGTCACACTTCTGTATGAACACCACCAGCACTGCAGGACAGTGAGGAAAGAGTTAAGGACAGCTGTAAAAGTTGCTTAAAGAAATAAGCAGTCAGAAGACAAATACAGTTCTCAACTAAGAACATTTATTAAAAGTTAGATCGAAGTAGTTTTATTCCCAAATTTTGTTTACAAAAGTCTAACAATTTCCCCAGGTAGTCAGATTAAGAAAAGAACTGAGATGGCATTAACATTAGTGCATAGAAAGCAAATCTAGTTTATAAAAGTTAAAAGTAAAAAAGAAAGAAAACCAAATTAGTAAAATGTAGGTTTAAAGTACATGAAAGCAATTGCTAGTATTGCAGGCAGAGCATTCCCAAGTGTTTTGCTGCTCACATGAAGTTGTAAGATGCAATAGTGTTATTTAGGGTCTTTTCCTAACCAGTCCCTCTGCCATAACCTATGCAGCGGACTCTTGTCCTGCTCTCAAGCCGGGCCATTTTAACGTGACCCAGCCTCCCAGCAGCTCTGGCAGCTGATCTGATCTATGCACAGCTGACCCAAGGGCCTCTTGCAATAGAGCACTGAGCACGGCACTGCTGGGTCACACCTTGTTTTCCCTAAAGATTTGAATGAGCTGCTCACTGTAAGGCCATTTCCAAACTAGCATGGAGCAAGCACACACAGCTGCAGACAGCCCCGTGCAATGTGCACAGAGGCACTGCAGACTGGGGCTGCGTATCCAGCCCCGGGCCGGCCAAACCAAACATCCTGCGCCTAACAAAGGAATGTGAAGGAAATCTGAGGAACGCAGAGCCGCGCTGAAGGCAGCCTGGGCCAAAGCTGCTTTGCTTCTCATCCAGATCAGAACTCTGCTGAACCAGTCTGACCAAAGCCTCTTGGAAAATATTTAGTGGTTTAACTGAAAAGCATGCTAAGATTTGGCAAGACACTTCAAGCTTTATTATGGCAACAGTAGGTCTGCCTCCATTTTGAAGTTATGCACTTCCTGTTGCCCTGGTGACACCAACAAACCTCCAGAAGCAAATTTAGGCAGCAGAGATTTAATTACAGAGCCTGCAATGCTCTCTAGTCCCTTGCTTCCATTGTACCTTCGAAATCAGTGTGTAATGCTCCAAGGTTCCACTGCAGTTAAGACACAGAAGGTGAGCAGAAAAGAAGATCCAGACAGAGAGCATGAAAACAAGCACCAGCAGTTCAGACCTATCCAAGCAGTACAGATATGAGTTCCTGCAGAGCAAGCACACAGCTGGAGAAGGAAAGGAAAACAGAACACAGATAATACAGCCATTTCAGGCAGAACAAACATACTGGTGTCATGGAACGACTCCCTTACAGATACCAACTCCTTTTGACCTATCCTGGGGACGCTGTGGGGAAATCATGTGAAAGGTTAGTAAAACAGCTGCACCATTATGCAAGTCAGCTCTGATTATCCATTAACTGCTTGCCCCCATTTACCAATTTGAAGCAAGGCTTCTATGCCAGAATTCCTAATAATTACAGCTGGTATTCTTATAACCCAGAACATTTAACTTGGGGTTGGCTACTGATTATTAATAAGAGGTTGGACTAGATACTAAAGTCCCTTTTAACTGTCTGATCCCAATTTTCACCCTGTTGTTAAAAGGATAGCAGGCACACCTTGTCCCACTGTGCCATTTGGTGCAGGCTACAATGGTGAGTCACTCAGATTGCACCAAAGTGTAACTCTAGACAGAAGTTTCATATTTAGCTATTAAACATCTTACTATATATTAGAAAACATCTATGTAAAAGTGTTTAATTTTATAAGATGTACACAACATGTTTCTCAGGAAAAAAAATCTGGTTCTGCTTTGACTAGAAAAATCAGTGTACAAAATGTTGGAAACCCAACATAGGATTCCTTCTTTGTAATGTTTTTTTAAGGTTAAATGTGTTCACTTGTTTTTTCTTCATGTACTTTTCTTGGTTTACTCAATGCTTCACAGAATGCACGAAAACACCGTTAATTGTTACCCGGTATTCGTGCAATCTAATCTAAAACCAGTTTTTGAAAAAAGCACCAGGAAAGTTAAGGCTTAGATCAGTTTAAAAGTAAACCTGTAGATTAACTTTGTTCTACTTTTCAGAAACAAGTAATTTAGAGTATTTGCTTTGCAACTTCTGAACATATTTAATTAATAACTATCCTTTCTTATCCCACCATGACTAGATATAGCTTTTACCATAAACTTAACATTAACCCAAAGAACACAGAGACATAGCATTGAACTTCTGTTTTAATGGTCTCAAAATTCTGTGACAGATTTTTGGTCAAGTTTCCATTTTAAAAAATTTATCGATTTTAAAGACTAATAACTTAAACTGCCACGAAACAAATGGTCCACAAACATTCCTTTCCTTCTGAAGCTTTTACGATGCATTGTAATCATTAACCAGTCTTTCGCTATTAAACTTAAATGGCCAATTGAGACAAACAGTTCTGAGACCGTTCTTCCACCACTGGTTAAGACTGAGGTGGCAGCTGGTGTACAGAATTTTCATTTAGCCTTCTGGGCCTTCTGGGCAGACTTTGTGACCTTGCCAGCTCCTCCAGCCTTCTTGTCAACTGCCTTGATGACACCAACAGCGACCGTCTGCCTCATGTCACGCACGGCAAAACGACCTGAAAGCAAAAACACGATTCATGACTTTTGTCTGTGCTGCTGACTCCCAGCCCAATCTGCTGCACAGTGGCAACACACACGCTGGTACAAATGGGCCAGCGCTGCTCTGGAACCAGAGAGGGACAGAGGCATGACCCTTCTCTGCAGTTTCTCTCCCTGTACCAGTAAGATCCTGGTTCCACTTCACAGTTTCAATTCCCAGCTTTCATCAGTGAACAGAACACACTGCATCCCGATACTAGAAATCAAGGAGTGTCTTTTCCAGAGACCAATATTAATGAGAGATGCCTTACCGAGAGGAGGATAATCAGAGAAGCTCTCAACACACATGGGTTTGCCAGGGATCATATCAACGATGGCAGCATCTCCAGATTTCAGGAATTTGGGGCCATCCTCCAGCTTCTTGCCAGAACGACGATCAATCTTCTCCTTAAGCTCAGCAAATTTGCAGGCAATGTGAGCAGTATGGCAATCCAGCACAGGGGCATAGCCAGCACTGATTTGGCCAGGGTGGTTCAGGATAATGACCTAAGAAACAAGAAAGCCAAGTTAGAAAGGGAGTAATTTGAACACTGGAATGTTCTCACAAAGCCAAGGAATTAACGAGATTTTCTTCAATCAAATAGAACTCAAAATACAACTCTCTATGTTGCTTTACAGCTTAGCCTACCAAGACTCCTACTTTGGAATACAGAGCTACATTTCCAACATCCCTGAAGAGCTGCGTAACATACCTGTGCAGTGAAGCCAGCAGCTTCCATGGGAGGGTCATTCTTGCTGTCACCAGCAACATTCCCACGGCGAACATCCTTCACAGACACGTTCTTAACGTTGAAGCCAACGTTGTCACCAGGCAGAGCTTCACTCAGGGCTTCGTGGTGCATCTCCACAGATTTCACTTCAGTTGTTACATTGACTGGGGCAAATGTAACCACCATGCCTGGCTTCAGAACACCTGTTTCCACACGACCAACTGGTACAGTACCAATGCCTGCAAGAAGCAACAACAATATTATTCATTATTCAGCTTAGTGAACATATGCCCTTACGGGGGAAAAACCCATTTAAGACAAGAATTTAAATTTCTGACTTGGAAAAGCAGCTCTTGGGCAAATGCTTGCATTTCTGGCCCATAGATCAGCTGTTGCTGGCACACAAGCAGCATTCCAGAGAACACATACCGCCGATTTTGTAGACATCCTGAAGAGGCAGACGCAGGGGTTTGTCAGTTGGACGAGTTGGAGGCAGGATGCAGTCCAGGGCTTCAAGGAGGGTGGTTCCGCTGGCACTGCCATCCTTACGGGTGATCTTCCATCCCTTGAACCAGGGCATCTGAAATGAAAACAAGCTCAGGTTAATCCCACTGCCAAATTTAATGGTGCAAGGCTGAAAAAGCACAAGTGGTATCTCTTAGCATTATCTCAATTAACCGTTACAGAGTAAAAATTTTTAGAAGTGCTAAGATTTGTCTTGGACTTTGCACTTCCCAAACGTAACTATTAAAAAACACGTGCATTTTATCATTGCAGAATTAGTCTTAACAGTCTCCCCAGTTCCATGCCTTAACAGAAATAAATGCCAAACCTACGTTAGAGCTAGGCTCCAGCATGTTGTCACCATTCCAACCAGAAATTGGCACGAAAGCCACAGTGTCTGGGTTGTAGCCAATCTTCTTGATGTAAGTGCTGACTTCCTTGACAATCTCTTCATATCTCTTCTGGCTGTAGGGTGGCTCAGTGGAATCCATCTTGTTGACACCAACAATCAGCTGTTTGACACCCAGGGTGTAGGCCAGAAGGGCATGCTCACGGGTCTGCCCGTTCTTGGAAATACCAGCCTCAAACTCACCAACACCAGCAGCAACGATCAGGACAGCACAATCAGCCTTTGAAAAGAAAAAAACAAACCCTCACTATAATCCTTGTGTGTATGTCAAAGTACTACAGGAACCTCTCATAGCAACCAAGGATAAACCTTCCTGAACCCCCAAACCCTACTTTCTTTACATACCTGAGAAGTTCCAGTAATCATGTTTTTAATGAAGTCTCTGTGTCCAGGAGCATCAATGATGGTGACATAGTATTTGCTTGTTTCAAATTTCCACAGGGAAATATCAATGGTGATACCACGCTCACGTTCAGCCTTCAGCTTGTCCAAGACCCAGGCATACTTGAAGGAACCTTTGCCCATCTACGGTTACAAAAAGAACAGTGCTTGATTCCCATTAAAAGAAAAAAGAGTTCTATATCTGCAATTAATTCAGAAAGATCACACAATCTAATAATAGTAACTGGCTAAACATTGAAAAACGTGGCTGCTCATAAACCAAGCAACTAGATATGCTTGGCACTACTGGTGAGAGATACCAACTGCTGAACCTTATTGAACCTGCTGACAGCTCAGACTCCCTGACAGCTTGTTAATTTCACTAATGCATCTTTATGATAGAGCTCTTGAGCCTGAGTCCAACTATCAAGTATCCTCTGCAATTTGAAGTCCACTTAGTACTTCAATCCTTGCAATAATCAACACTTTAACTGCCACTTTGCTCAGCATTTGCCAAATTTTATTTTATAATGTTCTTATGACCTGTACTGTTATTACACAGAAAAAAACAGTATCAGTAAAACTCAATTTTTCAAAGTAGACTTTAACAGACCAACTTCTTTCTATGTAGTTTGAATCCAGTAATTTAACTTGATTCCAGATGTTACTATTAGTATGCAACTTTAGATTACCTTCTCTTTACTTATTTTACATTTCACAATCTGAGTTTCTGCAACTAACACAATGGCAGACTGAACACTTGTTCTACCTCAGGGACAACTGCACCGCAGCTGCCGCCCTGTGGCCACGCAACACTGAGCCACTTGTTCAGCTCCTGGGGCAACCAAGCCGCCTCCCCGTGGCCACTGAACGCTCTGCAGGCTCGCTTTTCAATTAAGGGTCTATTCATTCCCGCAGCCCGGAATTTTGCAGGCTGCTAGGGGCCCACGCACCTCAGCTGCTTCCTTCTCGAACTTCTCGATGGTTCTCTTGTCGATGCCTCCACATTTGTAGATGAGATGACCGGTGGTGGTGGACTTGCCAGAATCGACGTGGCCGATGACAACGATGTTGATATGGGTCTTCTCCTTTCCCATTTTGGTTGTTAGTTGAGTTCTTTCTTTCGGCAAAAGAGAATCGACACCTGTAAGTTCCCCAGAAAAAAGCTGGTTACGCCTCGGGCCGGGCCTAGGGGCAGCGATGGCGGCGCCACATGTGAGGCGGCCAGGCCGGGATGGCGGCCCCGCCCCGCCGGGGGAGGGGAGGAGCGAGGCGGGCGGGCCGGGGGCCCCTCGGAGCGCCCCTCGCGTCGCCCCCTCCCCGGGCTCGAGTTACCCCGGCGGCGGTGGCCGGGGCGCGGGGCGGCGGCGAGCGGGCCCGGCGGGCAGCGCGGAGGGCGGGGCCGCCCCGCTCCTTTGTGTGACTCACCCCGCCCGGGCCGCCGCGTCCTCCATTTTGTGGCGCTGGCGGCGGGCAGGCAAGGCGAGCGGCCATCTTTTCACTCGTGCCCCGGCCGCCCTCGCCCCGACGGCATCCGCCGACGGTCCCCGCACGGCCCCGCGCCGCTGCCCGCGGGGGATAAGGGGAGGCTGCCGGGCGCCTTCTGCTCCACGTCCATCCGAACACGCCGCTCCCCCCACCTCAGCCCCGACATCGTGGGTGTGCACATGGTAACGGAGGAGGACGATGCGCCACCATCCCGCCGCCCCGTGCTTCCTGCCCGTCCGTCCGCCTTGGTTCCCGCCGGCAGCCCCTGCCGCTCTCTCCCTCCCCCTCCCCTCGACCCTCACCACAGCCCAGCTGGGCGCTGGCCGGACCTCTGGGGCGAGCGCGGCCCAGCCCGGCCCAACCCTGCGGACGCGCCTCACCTGCTCGGCGACGGCGGCAAACCCGGAGCGAAAAAGACCGACAGCGTGAGCGGCGCCCCTTATATACCCTAGCAGGGGGCGGGGCCTCGGGGACACGTCACCGCTCCCGGCGGCCCCGCGGCCCCGCCCGGGCACGGAGCTCCCCCGCCCCCGCCGGGGCTGTGCGGGACCCCCCCGGCCCGAGCGGGACCGGCCCGGTCCGGCCGCGGGGAGCGGGGCCCGTGGCCTATCCCAGCCCCGCGATGTGCCGAGGGGCTGCGCCGGGAAGGGAGCGGTGCCCCTCCCGCGCTGGGATGGAGAGCGGGCGGGCGGGAGGGGCCGCCTTGTCCGGGAGGAAGCGGGGCGGCAGCGAGCAGCCCCGGCCCCCTGCAGGGCCCAGCCGCTCGGGCCCGGGCAGCGGCAGCGTCAGGCCTGGCGTCATGGCCGGGCCCGACGGAGGCGGCAGCTGACGGAAGTCCCCGGGGAACAGCCCCCGGCGGGTTAATTGTATTTCGCACTAGGGACACAAAGGAACGCAATCAGCGACATTAGAAACGATCAGTGAGTTACCCCGACCGGCGAGTTACAAATGTCGGCTGAACATCACGGAATACGGAACTGCCCCTAGCCCAGTACGCTCCAAGTCTCGCAGAATCAAATGTGGAGGAGGGGAAGAGCAGGAATTTCTGGAAGCTTGTACCGGAATAAGAAGCCGTCGTTTGGCTTAAAAAAAAAACAAACAGAAAAACCCCAAAAACCCCAACCTTTTTCTGCTTTTGTTGTAGCATTAGAGGACAAAAGTTGACTCGTCTTAGAAAACTTAGGCACAGAAAGACAAATCAAGGCGGACGCACGTCCAGCAAAGATGTGTCTGAAGTGCAAATGTATCAGTCACGGAAGCGTTCGGGACATGGGGTCTCTGTAAGAAACCCTGACTGCCAAAAGTGCCCCTATACTGTGTTTGCACATGGGAAAACCCGCAGCCCTGGCAAATTGTTTTTAGAATCATGGCAATGAGGAGTCACAAAACAGCTCACAACATCAGAAATAAAGGTTCTCGTGATTCCGGTGGATTTTTTCTGGTTTAGTCGCCTGTAACTGATATTAAAAAATCCATTAAATAGTCAACATCTCCTATACCCATTCAAGAGAAACTAAGCTGAGAAGCTGAACTATATCTGTTATTTTTAAATTACCTGCAAAGCTATATAGTCCATGTTCTTACTCAGCTACATTATATGCCTGTCAGAAATAGTTACTTTTCCATAGACAGCTGTAAGCCACTTCTTGGTATGCTCTTCAGGTTGCAGTTGTATAGCATGGAAACAGCCTCTTGTTCAAAAACAAACAAAAAAGAACAACATCAGCAAACTCATAATAAAAAAACCTACCTCATGCATCTACAAATGTACCCTTCCACTTGACTTCAGGTTTCTCTGAGATAAACCCAGCATCAAATTCATTAGAGAGCAGTAAACTTAGTATTTCATGGTTTGATACAGAAGTGTTTCCATGAGATATGTTATTTTTCCCACATGAAAGATTACAAAGATGCATTTTGTAAAAAACAAAACCAAAACAAAACCAAAAAACCAGAAAACATTGCTGAGTTTAGAATACACCTTTTACAAAAATAACTAGATGCAGAGTAGAAACCTGAAAAGGGTTTAAATATTAAGCAAACACTTTTTTTTAAGAAAAGAGAAAAATCAAATTCTCTCTCATTCCTTCCTATGTTTTTTAGCAGAGATTTGTGGTAGGGATGGAGGGAAGATAGAGATGGTTCAGCTTTCCTCAAAATAACCTTCAGGGCCAGTTACTAGTGAAGACACTGCATATGAAGTGTCCCAACAATGAAGACATAGGAGAAGGGCAGGAAAAGGAAGGTGGTCTGCTTTCTGGAAATGGAAATGCATTATTGTGAAGGGGCTCGGGTTGAAGACCAAAGTGTAATATTTAGCAAGAAAGCTAGGAAGCACTTCTTTAGGGTCTTCTATAAAGCAAAGACTGTAAACACAGTTGAAAAGCTTTATTCTTCAAGATGGTTTGAAGTTACCTACTAAAATGTGTATTTCACTGGGGAGGGGACGGTATTTTTAATGGACTGATCTGTCAAAGAATCCATTTTCATAAAAAGGTAGTTTTAACACTTCCCAACTGCAGTCAATTATTTGTGCCTGAACAGGAAGAGGAGGAAGGAAATATGTTACTAATATCTTATATAGTCCATACTAAACTGCATATTTCTAATTTTTAAAAGATACTTTTCTTAGAAGACTATTTCATAAATAAAGGCTCTTAGAAACAGGTATTTCTTAAGGAAGTAATTTCTTTCAGGTATTTCTTTTTTAATGAAGTATCAACGTAGCTGAAAGCTATGAAAGCTGAATTTGTGGTACAGATTTTTAAACTTGGTCCTAGTTTAAGTCAACAGCAGTTGTTTTCCCCCTCCACTTCTTTAAATGAGTTTTGAAAATAATTCTATTATTTCCTCTTGAGTTTGACCAATATATGTTTTTATTCTCTCAACAATTAGTGTATCTTTTCTTGCCCACTCTATTCGAAGAACATTCCTACTATCAATCTCAAAAATATTTATAGAGCTGGGGAGTTTATGATATATGAGTAGCCTCAGATAACACAGTGGAAATGCATGCTGAAGAGTCCTCTCAGCTAACACAAACAGGCCTACACTGGACTAAATCCTGTTTGCAACCAGCCTGTTAAAATTTTAGATTTTATTAATTTGGTAAAACTAATCACTTTAATATGTAATGTTTAGGAAGGCACAGAGATAGATTTTCAGAAGTCAAAGACATTTAGGCATTGAAATGGGGCTTATTCAATCCAGACTGACTTCAGAAATAGGAGGACTTGTGGGCCAAAATTACTCATTCTCCTTTGATCACTGGTGAGCATATGCTGAAGTGAAATATCCTATGTCCACATATGTCTCCAGTGTGAGAGCACACAGAATGCTCTAAAGCATTTGTATTGTAGGAACCTATACAGAAACCACCATTTTAAAAGGGTTTTGAATCTCAGATAAATGACATTAAAATAAAAGTGAACACCTGTAAAGAATTTTAACTTTCTACCGTATACAGGTGGGTATTGTTTTTGGTCAGACTCCTGTGCAAAGATGTAGGCTAGGAGTGCTTATACAACCATTTTAACTGCAATGACCAAGGTCATTCAGGAGTGTGAGCAAACAGGCTTTATAAGTACAAGACTTGAAACACAGATCTGATAACTGGAGTATATCAAGCTCACTATATATTAAAGAGGCACTAAGATTTCTTGAGGGCACTTTCAGAAAGTGGAAAAGCAGCCCAAAGTTACCAATAGTAATTGGTGATCAGCAAAACTGGATTCTGGTCATACAATTAGCCTCATACTTACTGTGAAAGGCTTTTTAATCACTCTATTACAATTATCATGGTACATACATTTGTTCAAAGTTCAACATAAACTATAGCATGAGCATGCAGCCTTACTTCCATCTGTAAGTGTTCTTTAATGCATTGGTTCTTAATAGCAATAAAAAGCACCTACATCTGTTACAAAACCCTTTTTCATACATGATCTTAATACTTACTACCAGTTTTTACAATCATCTGTTTATGAAATAAAAGAACAATAGAATAATGGTGTTATTCATATATGAAGAGAATAGAAAAGCTGCCTAAAAAAAGGTTTAACTGAGCTGGGTGAGGTGATCTAAACTAATTGAAAAACACTACTTTTGAAAGTTACTTGCTAAGTAAAATTGCTTGGTAAAAGAAAGAGACAACAGTAAATACACTTTAAGTCAGTATCTTAGTAGACAGTACAAATAAAACTCCTCCATTCTTGGAAGTTTAAGACTTGGACTAAATAAAGTCTCCTTGTCTGATGTGGTAGCTGACCTTGCTTATAGGTGCACAAAAGAAGGTCTTACAGTAGGAGATATAAGACAGTGGACTTCAAAACTGTTGAGAGTATCACTGGGATGAACAAGCAGTAACAATTTCAGAGTTTTCTGAATAGCTTAACAAGAGCCTCTTGAAAAGTCATTGTTGCCCTTGAAAGAAGTTTCCTCTGGGAAGCACTGCCGTTGTACTTACAGCATTTATAATAGGTGATGGAGTACTGGCTTAGAGGATAGCCTGCTTTAAAAAAAATAATAAAAAAATCCTTTGGACAGTCTTTTCAAACCACATTTATCCACAGCATGAGAAAGCTCATTTATATTGAAGGTTTAATACTGGCTGAACTGTGATACTGAAGGTTTAGGATCAGGCACAGTGGTCAGACCATACTGGGATGTGACCAGAACTAAGAGTTGTGTTTAAATCTCATGTGCTGTTCTGTGGAGGTCTGCATTTGTGAGCTAGAAAATGAAAGTATTTGATGTAGAGCAGAAGTGTCCTAAGCAGGAAAAAAACAACTGCACAGGTGAATGCTTTGGTAAGAGTGTTCTGGAACTAAACAATAAATGGGCAAATACATGAAGGCAGTAGCTTAGACAAAAAGTGACCCTTCACTTGCAGACATCTGACAAAACTTCATATACCTCATTAATGCTAGGCTAATTTACACCAGCTGATGACCTGGCTCCAGGCAAAACCCAGAATTACTAGACACTAATGCAGAATAAAGGTGAAGGGCTGATGAAGTAAGCACCATTATGGAGGAGCAACATAATTTGGTTAAAGTGTTCTGTGGTTTTGCATTAGTATTTTCCAACAGCAGCAAATAGGCTATTTTTTACTATATCTCACCACCTTTTGGACACCCTAAATGAATGGTAAGCCCTTCTAGGAGTTCACTTCAAAGAATGCCCTAAATGGGAGCATTTTACGTACATACATACATACATACATACATATGTAAATAGTGCATTCTGTGTGAAGAAAATGTCAGTTACTGAACCAAAATCCACTAGGTGAGGACGTTGTGACTTTTGTTCTGAATTTATCATGAACCTCCAAAATTCCATTTTAAAACTCTGGTCTCTTCTGCTAAAAATCATTTTGCCACAAGCAACATATTCATCCTCTTGTGCTGTTAAGTCTGTGACAAAACCTTTAAGTGGGACCTCAAATCTTCACCCACACATCTTAGAATGCTCCTCTGAGCCCTCACTGCAACTCAGCTATGCTTGAATGACTTGGCTTAATGTCCACTCATCAGGTTAATTTTGCTGTCCCTCTCACTACAATAGGTTTGGAGCTGGATTGTGTACTTTACAAAAAAGCCCTGTGAATTCCCATTGTCCTTTTGCAGATCCTGTGCATTCTCCCCTTTCTGTCTCTCCTCCTGAGCCAAGTAAAGGTAGGTTGTCAAGGAAGGAGACATTCTATTTGTTCCTATAAGCTCCCCTAGAAGAGGTTTATTTGAATAAAAAACCCCTGAGGTGCAGCTTAGAGCTGCAAGGGAGAGAACAAAATAAAGGTGACTTTGGTGCAGACCAGAAAATTATGCTCCAGATTGGAGCCAGTGGATGGATGGGTCAAAGGAGGAAGAAGGCTGTACCTGAGACTGGGCTGGGCTGGTAAGGATGGCACAGATATATCCAGCTGCTCACTGTTCACTCTGCCATCTTGACACTGCTCTGGTTTTGACTCTTGGCCTCACTCTGGCCATAGGCTCACCTTCCACTGCAATTACATGTACATCATTCTTACTCTGTGGTAACCACAGTAACCAGACGTGGTGCAAGTCAAGGCACTCAGAAGCCTTGCTCAGATTTAGGGAATATAGCATATGGCTGACATTCATTCTGTGAACTTAGACTTGAGACTATTGAACTTTGGAAAAATTTCAGACAAGAACTATGGGAATAAATCTAGATCTAGAAAAGTACTTACCGTTGACCTGCTGTGTCTATACTGAGTTTATCAAAAGACAGTTTGGCTTAGTTTCCAGAATTCTGCAAGACAAAATTCTGTAAAGGAAGGATCAAAAGCCTGGGTGTGGACACAAGAAAGTTCAAGGCTGTTGATTGTCAAATTAAGGTAGAAATAGAAACCACTTATTTGTAATTGCCCATGAGCAGTGGTAGCAGCTTGGCTAAAGCAGGAAGCCAACATATGAAGAAATGCTCAATATTTAATTATGTTAGTTAAAAACCCCCAAACACAATATAGGACCAAGAACCTGATTTGGGGGGAGGGAGAGGCAACAGGAGGGGCCATTTACCTAAAATGATATCTATATTTTTAGATAGCCTTAATACAATTTGTCTAAAGTGCTTGGCTAGCTATCTCAGAACCATTACTGTGGTTGTGGAAAGCTATGGAATGTGATGGTTCTAGAACACTAAATAATCAGGAAAAAAAATCAGGAAATTAATAAATAAAGAATAAAAAGAGAGAAAAACCACAGACATGAGCTGGGCAGTTATGGAACAGTTGGTCTAATTTCAATTCCTGGAAAAATATATTGGAACAAATGAACTATTTTTAGAAGATACTAGGTTGATAAGTAACAACCCCAGACTTGTTAGGAGCTGACTGCATCAAACTGATCTTGTTTACTGTGGCAGGTTTAACAGGCTCATGGATGAGAAAATATGGATATAATTTAACTTAAGGGAAGATTTGATGTTTTTATGGGCAACTTGCATAAGTAAGCTCAGCAAACTTTGGACAAAATAATGCATGTGCAGGAGACCAGCTGAAGATGACATGCTCAAAGTGATTGTTATTATAACTACGAAACTGACTGGTGTCAAATCAGTTTCTGTGGGCACATACATTAATCCACCATAGAAATATACAGTTATAAATACATAAAAGTATAATTTTAAACTGCACACTTTGGGGGAAAAAGGACAGGGAACACCTCTGACCAATTCAGAACTCAAGAACCAAAGTCAGGCACATTACTCAGATTAATGTGGGCAAGTAAAGAATAAAGGGCTAAAATAATTAGGAAACAAATTAAGGTTAATATTTGTCCTGTGTAAGGAACAGTTCACTGCAAAAACACAGGAGAAGCAGCAGTTACCCAGCAGTCCTCTATAAAAGGACCTGGGGTTAGAGTGGATCACTAATTGAACATGAGTCAACACTGCCATACTCTTGTGAAAAAAGCAAACATACTGAGGTGTATAAACAGAAGTGCTGTAAGATATGTAAAATAAACCTTTCACTTTACTTAGTACTCATTAAAGCCTCTGCTAGGATACTTTGTCCATCTTGGAAATGATGCTTCAAGATCATATCTAGAGGTAGAAACATTGCAACAGATTCTGTGGGCAGCTGGTGGAACCTCCATAATTTCCCAATTCCTCAAAAGCACCTAAATACCTAGCAAGAATTGTTCAAGTATCAATAATACTTCCTGATCTACACATAACCAAAAGCCTCTTCAAGCCTTAATTTCCATAGGTTGATATTACTTAGAAGATCTGTGTAATCAAAAATGAATGTCTTATACCATAATTCTTGGTATAATAGCTTGGTAAGGAAGACTCTCCATGACTTCAATGTACTTGTATCAGCTAAAGGTCAGTGTCCTTAGTTACAAGAGTCAATCTGAATGGAAATTCACAAATATTCCAACCAATAATCACGCATCTTGCTGTAAAAATTGTATCTTTCCCACTAGAAGATATAGTACATTTTACTGAAAACCAAAAAGCTGGCATAATATAACTAAGAGAGGTGTGGAAGGAAATTGAATAATCAATCCTAAACTCTAACCAATAAAGAGTGAGGCTAAAAATGAAAGATGGGAAGAGTAATTTTATATCACAGACTCATCCTGCCGTTGCATATGGCAGGTTATATTAGAGCTGTTGGGAACTGAGTACATTCCTGGCTGTGGATGTTATAAAGCATTCATTCTGTACTAATTTCTTATCAAAATGAAATGCTGAAAAACATGTTTAGTTTCTGCAGCAGTTTCCAAACAACAGGCAGAAGAATGCTGGAACCCAGTGCACATGCCTTTCCCACGGGCAGCGATACCCTGGCAGGACCTATCAGCCCCGCCGCCGTACGGGGGAGGTCACTCCCCACAGTCCCTGCGACAAACAGCAGCTGCGGCGCTGCAAGGCACTCGTCAGGGCAATGGCATCTCAGAGGTTAAACGCTGGTACCACACGTTGTATAAAAGTAGACTTCGGCCCCTTTGAACCCGGAGCAGGTGTTGAGTCAGCTCTTTGCACCGAGGCCAAATCTCACAAGGCCAGGGAGCCAGCGCTGACAGGACATCCCGTCCGTCCGGCTCCCATGCCAGAGGATAGCGAGGGCGGACAAAGGGAATACGAACTGTAAAAGCCCGTGGCTATCCCACAGCCCAGAATAAAAGTAACTAAAAAATACAGTACGGGCTAGAAGAATATTGCAAACTGGTTCATGCCAGCGAGTCATGTGTTACTGTCCTCTGCTGCCTGAAGCAGGACCACTCCCACTCAGCAGGAGCCAGCCTGTGCTGCCGAAGCTGTGAATAGCACTCAGGGATCCCCTTTGTGCAGAGCAGGAAGAGCCAGGAGGTCTATCTCAGTTACCGGGCAGTCTCCATGGCACACTCTGTGCAATTCCTAAGGCGACCTGAAGTGAAAAGCACACTCTGTTTTAAATTTGGTATGCTGTTTCTGATTTAGCACAGAGGATATTAAATCACTGCCCAGCTGTTTTATGTACATATATTCTTATTCACCATAGAAAACCTAATTTTGTGTACACACTATCTACAGGTAGGACTACAGTAATAAAACATACAGAGGCACACACAAGTAGTGGCTCCCCCACCTCCCTCGATCTGAATGGGGCCCCCAACCATCTGAGGTAGGGTGCATGTGACTGAAGTGGCAGTTGTAAAGAAATGCTGCTTTTTAGAAAGTAAATCTTAGCTCCTTGTCTAAATTTAGCTCTGTGGAGTCATCAGAGAGAAAGTGAGGTATCACTATTTATGGGAAATAGTTTATACTTGCTCTGCAAGCTAATGCAGTCCAATTCACCTCCCAAAGCTGTGCAGTGAGTCATGAGCCCAGCAGCATTCACACACCCATTATGCAACAGGGAGGCAGAAACTCTGGCTCACTCGCTTTTCCCTTTTCTTCTGGGATATTCTTGAGAAACAGCTCAGAAACAGTTCAGAATAATGACATTCCTATGAATCAGATAGTGACTGGTGTGGATAAAACAAACTACACCATAGAGGATATGAAAAAAAAAAAAGTCTACTTCAAACTAAGCATTTCATTTCTTCTCTTTAGCATGTATCCAAGCTCAGGAATTTGAAAGGTACTCCATGTCAAAGCTAAATCTATGCAGCTGGGAATAGCTGCCAGAAAAATTATTTTTCTCCTCTATCAATCCAAAGATTTATTGCATTGGATCTAGCACATTGTATAGCTGAAAGGAGAGTGGGAGCAGTGAAGTTATTCACAGGAAAACTTTTGGGTTTTTTTTGTTTCCTATTCAATCATCCAATTGACCAAATTAATTTTATGGCCACGTGATTCACTGATTCAACCCACAGGAAGTAGGACAAACCATTTAGGTGTCAAGGCTCAGTTACATCAGTTTAGCTACAAAGTGAAATTGCACTCTCATTTATTCTCTCAACTAAGCCATTATAACCACCGAGGCAGATCTAGGCTGTGTCACATACTACACGCATTTCTCAGAAGCCCAGACCTGCAGTTCATGCTTAAACCTTGTGAAAATACCTCTTACATATCTCTTTCAAAAAGATTTGAGTATTTTTCCATGGCAATTTTTGTTTTTCCACTACTAATTCTGAAGTATTCATTATTCAGCAGAGAAGTCAGTGGTAATACACACAAACCAATTGTAATTTACAACTTCAAACGTTTCCAACAACACTGAATTATTTCTCATTGTGTGCATGACTAGCTAACATCAGAATATCTTAGTCATCTTAATGTGACCTTAATCTTGTTGTCTCTATTGTCTCTGAATTCTGAGTTCTGAACCATGAAATGTGTGAGCTTTTATTTTTGGATTTTGCTTGGATTTTTCTCCTTTTCTTCTTATAACATGCTAACAGGGGCTTGTACCCTCTCAAAGCATACAAGCAACAACAGACAACACCCAGTTACACTCATTGATCTGTTAAGGGCAATATGCAACAATTACATTGCTTCGTGTATTATTTACCTTCTATTCAATTCTTTCAATATGTTAAAAAAATAGACAAAAGTTAGCAACCACCATTGTGTATTTATGCTGCATTTTGATATTAAGGAATCATCCCTGTCCAGCCCTGCAGGAGCCACCGTGGCAGTCACACTCACCCACCTGAGCTGGCACTAAGACCCTTTGCAGCTACACCCCACACTCACAGTCACACCAGGCTTCCTCACCTGATTACCCCAGGTCTCCCATAGCAGAGTCTCAGATATCCAGCTCCTTAAAATAATTAAATCGTGGTGCAATAACTACATATCAAAATAACAGCTCAAGCTGGTGCCTCCGAGGAAGGACCCTGAGCAAAGCAATCCCTGGACTTTTGTACCCTCACAGTCCAAGCAGGAGAAAGCCTGGGGGTTGTCAGCTCCTGCCCTATCTGTCAGTGTCCCGTCCCCTGGCCCGGCCACAGGTCCCCAGCCCTTGGTTGTGCAAAGGGTCGGCAGCTCCCGGGCTCTTGCCTCGGGCTCTCCCCACCTGCGGCTCCCTCTGCAGCTGCTCACGGAGAGACCCGCACTGAACGGGCTCCTCAGCACTGGCTAAGCTAATGTACACATCCTTTAAGCAGGAGTTGTCAATATGCGGTCATCTATATTTCTTAGCCAGCTTTTAAAAAAATGTATCAACCAAGTATACTTGACATTTCAATTTTACAAATTCCCTTCTTCCATATTTTCTCTCTTCCTGACAATTATCAAAATTATATTAGTCCAGTGACTGCCTAAACCACAGCCTAAGGTGGGGGTGGTGAGAAATTACTGCAAAAGAGTTAGAACAGAGATTTTCTTGGGTTATAACACCAGCTGCCTCAGGGCTTCCTTAACATTATGAAAACAAACTATGACAATAATCTGTGCCATGGCTTTGACATTATGATTTCAGCCAAACCAGCAGTTTCCAAACTGTTGCCAATGCATCTTCAGTGTGTCCCAGAATGGCAGCAGTGAAGTGTCTCACGTGCCTTCTCTCTGATGAGGGTTAAAGAAAAGGAACGCAGACCATGCCTGGAACACAGGCAACACCTATATCACATGTACCAGAGGGTACACTCTCCTATGATATAGGGACATATCAAGTTACCCATTTGGGAACACGACCAGAGTACTCATTTTAAATACAGAAAGTGCACACTAATTCAAAATGAAAGAGAAACCACAACCTGTGCAAAAAACCCAATTCTGGTTTTTGCTGTGCAGATTACCAGAGATACCCGGCACAACACACAGTATAGTACCCTTGTCTTACATTGGTGTAAGTATAGGATGGTTTGAGGTGACTCTAAACAGCTACTCTTCACAGAACAAAAATTACTCCTGCTGCCATGCAGGCAGCAGTGAAACAGGTTTTCAATGGTTATTAAGGTAAGCCATAGTATTAAGCATGATTTATAATCCTGTCGTTCTTACGACATGTTAGGAAAGTCTCAGTACAGAAATATCCACAAGGTTTAAAAAAATGATCTGTCATCACCATACTTCAGAGTGTTGGTATACAGTTCTCAGTTACCTTCTAATAGGCACGTCAAAGGTTTCAAAATAGACACAAATTTCCCAGTGGATGAATTATAAAGCAGGTCTCATATTACTGCAGCTGGTGCTACAAGTAATACATGTATCAGTATAATCACATTTTTTCTGGTTAATTTGAGACATATATAGTTTCTACTGTAATGATACATTTGTTGCAAATATAAGCAGCAGAGTTAAAAAAAAAAAAAGCACACAACAAAGTCACTATCCTGAGCTCTCATCAATCAGACAAGAGAAAGCAAGAAAAGCAAGAGCAGGGAGCACAGCCCTGCCTAGCAGGAAGTAATTGTTTGCAGTGAAAGTGAGGTGAAATGCAGATATAAACGTAAAACCACAAGTGCAGTGATTATAAGGTTTTCACCTCCATAGCTCAGTGGAATAAAAAGACAAAAAAATTCAAAATAAATTCATTATTTGGCTCTAGAAGTGATAAACTTAACAAAACTCCAGTGCAGGCAACTTACCTGCACTGGAAATTGCTATGAGTAACACCACTTGCAGTACACAATACATAAACTTCTGTCTTTCAATTTCTTCCTCCTTATTAATCAAGACAGTTTAATCCAGTGTACTTATACATGCCTTTTCTCCTATTTTATACATTGCTGAATGTTGTTTTAAACCTGCATAGCTGCAATGTGTAGGTGTTAACTATGTAAGCAGTTATAAGGAAGAATGAGACGATTCACATTCTATACAAAAAAAGGTTGGATACTATTTTCCTTTTCTGAAATACAAAGCAGAATTACACTTATTTGAATAGAATTCTAGTTGCTAGTTTGTCATTATTGTCATTATTGAATAAAATATGAGGCTGATCTTATCCAGGCAACGCAGACTGCACTGACCAGAGGCTTTTGCTGTAGGAAGTGTAACCTGTGGATGGAATACCTTTCCAGTGATGCTGCTTATTACTGTGCCAGAGCCTGCTATTTTTCAGACCCCCAGTCTGTGCCTGCATAACAATTAGTGAGGTTTAGCTTTTGGCTCCTCCCCTGTGTTACCTATTTCTAGATGTGCGAACATTCCACGATGGAACCAACTGTATATTTAGAGAAATTTGAGAAATCTGTTCACCTTTGCATCTCAGCTGTCCAGGGCTCAAAGCACAAAAATGTCCTAAGCAGTCACAAGGCAATAGCTGACTTTTCAGAGGCTTAGGGGCTGCATTCACAAGGTACAGAGGTTTTGAAGAGCAGCAAGGTGCTCACAGTACTGGCTCCCCCTCCACAACTGCCTCCCCCCTCATCTCTTCCAAGTAGTTCTCTGTTACACTATCCCATCTCATGAACAAAGGCACTATAACCAAGAAGTGTTTGAAGTCACTCATGGAAAACACTGGGTGTAAAGACTAGTTATTTATATTCCATTATTATATCCATTAATATATTAGTAGCCAATATATTTTTGACTATTATCTATTTAAGGTAATTTTTCTCTCTGAAGGAGTCAGGTAGGTCTACTCAAACTCATACAGCTACCACTGGGCCTCTTCCCTTTTGAAGATCGTAATAAGGGTTAGGGTTCAATGTGAAGCCATTTTCATTTAAAGCAAAAGCTCCAGGACACAATTACAGCTGGAGACAGCGACTTCAAACAAACTGTGTGTGAGAATGGAGGGGCCTCAGAGGATTCTTTGGGGCATGACTGAAGCCCATTTGAGAAGTCTTGGTACTTTCTTTACAAATAGTTAGTTCTCAGATCAAAATCACATGCAGCAAAAGGCACTATGCAAAGAGTCAAAATATTTTATTGACTATGCTAACTGGCTTGCTGATCTTGAGATTTTTCAGGGATACTTTTTTTAGGAGAAATTATTTTGATCCCATTACTTCAAGTTCTTTTAGTGGTTTATCTGTATCATCCTCTGTGCCTTCTTATCCACGTGAGCTGGCCCTGGGCTGGCTGGCAGGAGAAGCCGTGCAGGGGCAGGGGCCTGCCATGGCTCCCCATTGTTGCAGACGCATGCACCAGCTCAGCACTGCCCCGCTCTGCACTCTAAATCCCTGCTTTTGTGTTCCCTCCCGGCCAGAGATAGCTGCTCTCAGCAGCCTCCTTGCCTGGAGCACTGAGACAAAGAAATGTACAACTGCATGGTTATGCTTCATGACTCAGCTGAAAAGACACAAGTCAAACAGCAACCTCCTCAGAACAACCAGAGCTGCATATTAACCATCCATCTGTGCATGCTGCTGCGACTTTGCGTCATATTTTGTGATTCAGAAGAATTAAAACACACACAGAGGAAGAGGAAACCCGTAGAGAGGTTTATTTTTACCTCCTGTAGGAAGACATCTGCCTTTGTAAATGTGTTTGTACAGGCTGCACATGCTCTGAACAGCGAAACTTTCATCTGGGCTTCAAAGTGGCACACTTACTATTTAACTTTCATTGAGCAGAAGCAGACAGATGGATTTAGTTTGGAATTTTGTTTTGGTCTGTAGCTTTTTTTTTTAATTTAACTATTAGATCCTCAGTTAGAAGTAAAGCCAGCTGCTTATAATTGAATTCCAGCAATTCAAACTGGTTGCTTGTATTTGGACCACTTGTTTAATACAGTTGGTATTTCAACAGTCAAGAGCAACCTTTGAAGTTAGCACCCTGTTAAGAGGAGAGCTGGGGGAGGAATCAGTTTCTGCGGCTTGTGATTGTGTATGTTCTTAGAACTGATGAGGAAGATGGCTCTGGATTGATTTTCACAGGCTGCTTCAAGCAAGAAGGGATAATTTGAATCCCAAGAATGTTGCAATGCATGCAAAGTTACAGATATCTATGACATCTAAGCTTGAGTGAACACACTTCACACACACTTGGGGGTAGTGAAAACCTCAGTTGCTGCCGAGGTCTAGAAACAGTTCTGCCCACAGATGCCCATTTGTAACATTAAAGGTGCCAGCTGCAGCTACACAGGTCTTTGATAAACAGCTCCCTCATACTCCTGTTTTCTTTCTAAATCTTTCACAGTTCCACAAACATTGTGCAGTCCTTATTCTCAGGGCTTGAGGATCAGAGGACTGACAAGGTCGGCTGTTCACAAGTGTCAGCCACCCCTCTTCTTTCAAAACAGGGAGGAAGTGTTGATTATTTGATTCCACATCCTCCCCCATTTGTGATAGAAAAGGGAACAAGGCTGATTTCCACCTTCTACCTGGAGGAATTTAAGCCTGTGTCTCCCATGAGAGGGAGAGGTTATGCCTGAGACAGAGAACTGTGGGTTCTGTTGCTGGCAACATGCACTTTACCAGTTTATGTATGATAGCATAGCTTTGCCACTTGCAAATCTGGTTTTAGGTCATACTACAGCAAAATAACTTAGCAGATGCTTCGCTCTCAACAGCTGCTTTAAGTACACTGGCATCAAGATGACTCTGCAGAGAGATGTTAAATTATCACCACCATCCCCGTGTGAATATCCTTGCACAATGTGATCCTTCTCTACTGCTATGTATCTTGTATTCAACAGTTTACTTTCAAAATCATGCAGAGGTGCTCAGCAATTCTACCAACTATGTATTAACAAGTCAAATATCTTGATTTCCATTCTCTCCACAAAAGAGCTTTTTTAAGCTTAAGCAGAAGCTATTTTCACAGCAGAAAATATCAAGGTAAGTAACTACATCGGAAGCAAATTCCAAAATATGCTCACCTCTAAATACAAAATAAAAAAGACAGACTGCACTAACTAAACAGCATTCCAGACAAGAAATTAGCCTTTCCATAGCCATTCCAACTTAATTTATAGTTCAACTCAACAGCTGAACCAGTTATCTAATTATGGATCTTTTTAAATGTCCTTCAAGCAGGACTCTTGCTTAATCTCCCTCAAATGAATATATGAAAAAATTATTTTCTTTCCCCCCCATTAGCAGAGATTGTTTAAACTTGTAAATACAGAAGGCATTCTTGTTCTGCATGAAGCCCAGATGGTCAGGGAAAAAGGAGTGGGAGAAAAATAGTTGGGGTTTTTTCTTTCACATTTCCCTCTATCCCCCAATCAAAACCAAACAAACTTGCTGTCTGCTTATCTATTGACTCTTCTCATCTAGTAAGATGATTTCGAAATAGAAGATTAGTCATTTACTGCTAGAATACTTCAGATGAAGAGGTAGAAATATCAACAGAACCATGTTTTCCATCAGAAAACGTGACAATACGTCTGACTGAGCTAACTTATTTAGTAAAGTACAATGGAATTTAATTTAGCAAAAGACCAGAAGAAATCATATATTCATCTCCTACTCTGAAGCAGCCATATGGAAGCTACTGTATACTACAAAAAAAAGATTTTAAGAAATTTCTTTAATGAAATTTCCTTCCAAGAACACATTATCAAAGGCTATTACCACTTTTCACTCAACTCTACTCTATAGCAAATACATCCTTTGAAGAAAGGGGAAGGCAAACAATTTTGGCATAATAAGCCACACTTTCTTTCCATTGTTATGCCTTGGGTAACTCCAAGACACCTTCACTTGCAGTATGTTGCACCCTGGTACAGGATATATTGCAGTAAGAGCAAAGTTTCCCTTGTTCTGAAGTTAATCTGTGTTCATTTGAAAATGTACATCAATTCATGAACCTTCTTTAATTACTCAGCTAGCTGAGCTCTCATGTTTTGTGTCTGATCCAGGCCTGAACTCTACCAACATGCAATCTTAGTAAGTGTACTGTGGAGAAATGAAAGTCAATTCCAAAGTTTGGAGCGTACACAGGATATGGAAAAGCAACACATGCAACTCTTTTAGAACATCACTTATTAACTGATAAGGCCAAACAGTTAAAATTTCACATGGAAGTAACTTTCCTCAAAGAAATGCAATTTTCACTATATTGAGTTATGACTCCTTTGAGAACTACATTGGCCAGATGTGTATTGGAGCGTCTGAGCAATTACCAAGTGTTATGTTAAGTCAGATCAATGGTGTTACACACAATAAAACCCTGGTTTCTGTGTCAGGGATGTGAATCACACAGATGCAGCTTTAGTTTAAAATGTATGACCAACCACCATTATGGCAGCTTTATGAAGGAGGAGAAGTAGAAATGTTGCAGTGGGATTTAATTGGGTCTCCAGTGTCTCACTCAAGAGAGTGTTATTTTATCCTCTGGCATGCCTTTGTGCGCCCCACCTCTGCCATTTGCTACACAATGCAATTTAAATAACTGCTGGTGTCTTCTTACATTTCTTTTTCTAGCTGTTTGAAACACACAAAATATTAATAACTAACACCTTAACATAAAAAAGGTCCTGGGAGCTACCGGCAACTCTGCTGGGTGAAGGGCAAGAAATTCAAATAAAGAGAACTCCTTGTTTTACTCTAGCATTTAACATGGCAAGAATTACTTCTGCAACAGACTATATACATCTGATAAATAGTAAATAAAGAAACCCTTTCTTAAGCTATATTTGAGCACTACAAACATATGGTCAATTAGATACAGAATTGTAGAAATATGAATAGCTCTATTATGAGTGAAGCATGAAGAAAGCAAATCAGCAAAGCTTTAAGTTGGCTCTATCATTTTCTGATTAGTTAAATAAATGCATTTTAGAAAAACAGGCTTATTATATTTATTTATATAAAAGAGGCCAAATAGGAGACCACATGAGGTCCTCTTCATAACTTTAGGATTTTCTACTTTGCTGTTGGTGAATATGCTAGTGCTAGTGTGGTGATTTCCTCCCCATGGGCACAGAAACAGCAAAATGTGTTAATACCAAATCATTCATGTCACATTATATCCTTTCCTTAGCTTCAAGGCAGACAAAATTTCCTCAGGATAACAATTCAGGCCAGTATAATGGAGATATAAATAATTTGGGCTTGTATTAATGGAGACAGCATTTTTACTGACAGGTCTCAGAAAAGGATTTGGCCAACCTACAATTGTTTGAGTGATAATTGCTTTGATCAATTTTATGTGATTTAATTGATCTTAAATAATATAAATTAAGAGTAGACATTCAGCTTTTTGAGATTCAGGTGCACAGGAGAAATGGGAGACCCTCTCAAAACGCTACTTACTGCAAGAGTTAACAAAACACAGTAGCAGTGTTTTAGTTGTGATGGTTGAGCTCAAAATATGAAGGAGGAAGCCTAAAATTTAAAAACATGTCTTTTTTCTCTGAAGCTCTAAGTAATCTAAGAGAAGATACCACCTTTCCACACAAATTGTGTCTCACATATCTGTGGGATGTACAGGCTTCCTCATCCATGGTTTTCCTTCCTGAAAAATGCTAAAAATATTGGAAAACCCATTAAAGTCAAAGCTAGTTCATTTGTCATGGAACCAAACATTCCCCCACAGCAAAAGAGGAGAAACTGGCAAATAAGTGAATAAATGATTGAGAGGAGAAGCCAGACAAAAGATACATCACAGGAACAACTCAATTTCTGGGAAATCAACCAAGATGACCCTTTCACAGAGCAAATGCAGTTGTTACCAGTTACAGAGGAACATGTAGATGGGGAAGCACCAAGCACTATGTATTATGGTGACTTATATGAACCTTCACTAGGTTAGCATTTAAAAGACCTACCTAAGTTAACTTGTATTTTTGGATGTCAAATACTTTGGACTTCTGTAAGGTACCTGACTGATGCTTTGTACCCTCAGAACAAAGAAGTAGTGAACTGAAAACCACACCCATTACTTTATGGCATTTCATCTTTTGCAAAGCAGGAGGAAGGCACTTTGTCAGGCTGCAAGAGACCATGATTCAGATCTCAGGCAATACCCATGTCACACGCTGTAGGATGTTCTAAGAAGGTAATCCATCTCTGTTTCTAATGTTGACAGAAATTGGCACTAAATGTTAAAAAAAAAGAAATTTAAGCAGAACTGTGTCAGAAGCAGACACTGAAGAGAAAGCACTTAAAAATACCTGACAACACTAAGACAATGCTCCCAAAGCAGTGGTTCAACTCCTGCTCTGAAATGGGTGAAATCTGTTTTTGAACTGACTTCCCTTATTCCAGGCGGACATCCTAGAGGGTTCTTCATGGAACAGAGAGCACAACTTACTCTGGTACTTCTTACCTGTTAAGGAAATGCAGCAAGAAATAACAGTCATGGGATTGTTTCAGGAGAAGAGTCACCCCAAAAATCAGGTCAATTTCTGTGAAGATCCTGTGTCACACCCTTGTTATCCCTGAAAAAACAGAATATGAGAAACGTCTTTGAACAGATGAAACTGGCTGAGAGAACCATGCAAACAGTAGTGTGGCAATGCAATAAAATATAATGATTAGCATAAAATATTTTGACAGCTTTTTCTAATAGATTTTCATTTTTTGCAAGCATGACACAGAAAGGTAACTCTTAAGGGGCTTTTTCGGGATATTCCTGCTTGTCATGTGTTAAAAGCCTCACTGAATCAGGAATCCCACCATATATTCTGATACTTTCAAAAATGAAATCAGAAATAGCTGTATATTAACTTCAGTGCAGCCTGCTGTCCACAAATAACATAAAGATTTACAGCATTTTTTTAGTCCTACTTTCCAAGCTGCCTTAGAAGTTACAGAATATGCAAAATTGGTGCATTAGATGAAGGGAAAAGAAAATCTAGTCTGCTGGTCCAAAATTTTCTGGACTGCTCAGGTGCTCATATTCCTAAAATTCAGTTTTAACTAAATCCAGTTCAGACTCATGTAACTGATACAGGGAATGTCTACATACACTTCTACTGCATCTACACCATTAAGTATGTTTTTTTTAAATTTTAATATTCAGCTGAACATTTTTCAAGGAAAAAGACTAAAAGCACACGAAGCTGAAGTTTCCAACTTCAGAAGAGGTGGAATTGCAACCCTGTCCAATCTTTTATTTTTTAACCCCCCCCCTTTTTAACCAAAGATAAGGAAAGAGTACAAATTTCTATTTACATAAAGTGCAATTATTACCTTTAATACAGTGTCAGGTGGAAGATAATACTTACCTGAAAAGCCAGACAAAAATCTTCTGAGGAAGGTAATTTTCCAAGAAAATATTAACTATTCCTTAATCCAGTCAACAACCTTGTTGTTCAGCATACTTTCAAAATGCTGTTTTAACTTCATGGAGACAGAAATTTTCAACAACAGATGCACATGTAAATATTCAATCCATTTATTGTAGAAACACCGAAGACACAATATAGTTTTAACATACTCCTACTGAATAAGTACTAATTTAATCTGAACAAAACACTGTTTATTGTGGAAATGCTGCAGACACAAACAGAGATTTAAACACAGTTTAAATCCACCATCAGAGAACATGACACTTCAAGGAAGGCCAAAACAAAATGGCTCTTAAAGCTAAAAAGTAGAGGCAGATGCCATTTCCTAGAAATGAAGGAAGGTAGGCTCCACTGGAGCAGCTTTAGTACTGGGCTTTTCTTTTGGATTGGTGGTAAATGAAAAACCCAGAGCCCAGTGATTTTTCCTTTTTATCTAATTGCTCCAATCCAGGAATCTTTGGCACAGGAATTTTCCTTTGCTTTGTGGCTCTATCATTATTCAGCCATTTGTTCTCAACAAGGCCACTGTTTTTATAACTTTTAATCCTACTCTGTGGCATTTAAGTGTGTGTTGTGCAAAGAATGTTCTTGAGTGTCAAATTCCATATTGATAGAAGAGTAACAGCACCAAGTTGTTGCACTAGTTCTTTTATACTCTAGTTTCATCTGGCTAACGAACAAGGCTGTTAGAGAACTGATTTATTTGCTACTCATTATTTGCTACACTGGTCTTATTTTATTTCATTTACACCAACAAGCTGACAAACATATCTACATGTAAGAGGAAAGAATTCCACTGCATTGATTTAAAGGGACAAAAAATTAATTGCCAAACTGAAAGTTATTTTAAGGTAATCATGCAGATATTCTATTTCTAGTTCACTCTTGTACACTGCCTAGATTTAAACCACTGAGCTGTATTGCTTCTTTTTTGCAGGGAGAAATAAAAATAAGGTCCATTTGAAAAACTTGCACCACAGAGGACATGTGGTTTATTCTCAGTTCCAATGCTAGATTTACTTCTTTGTTGCTGTGTATTAGTTGTGAAACTGTATTCATGAAACAGGGAATGTTTATATATTCAAAACTTGTGCATAAAATAGAAGTTAGCCATTGTTAAAACAATGACAAAATAAAAGCACTATAAAAGATTGTATGAAACTAGAGCTCTTCTACAATTTTTTAAACAGCAAAAAACTATCAGTTTCATAATGGAAATCAAAACACATTCTTGGGTACAGTTCTTTGCATGTCATTCCTCCTTACAGTGCTACAAAATCACTTTACTTTCTCCTCTCATTTTAGTATCAGCAAACATCTGCCTACACACTAATTCAGAAAATATTAATTAAAAACTGGAAAGTATTAGAGCCTAGCACACGGATTTAAAATGTCTCTGATCATATATTTGATATCAAGTCCTAGCATGAAATTTCTATAGTTAATCCAAGTAGTTTCTTGTGAGGAAATAGCAGATATAGTCTGCCAGATTATTTTCAGTACAAAAGATACACAGATAAAATCATTTAACTGAATAGCTCTGAAGACTCCTAGGCATCAGCAGGGAAGGCACTTTTCTGGTCACACAGTTCTAAGCACAACGGGACTCAGCACAGCTTTGGTATTTCAACATCTCCTTCAGTTTCTATGCAAGTGATATCCACTGACTGCCCAGTCCTGAACTTCTCCACTTGCAAATAATGCAAAGAAAATTGCTCCAAATAGATTAATAGAAGCAGCAATATAGAAAACCATTTGCCATTCTTCCACAGTATTCTGTCAAACAGGGGAAAGAAAAAAAAAAAGATGCAGTCAATTTGCGGCTTCACACTCAAGAAAAAGTAATTTTAAAATCGGTGCTACATGCCTTGACTATTCAAATGTAAATGCCATTCAGCATGATTTCACAGCAACATAAAAGCATTATAAACCTAAAGGATGAAATCATTAGTAAAGTCAATTTCAGTTTTATAATATAGCTTACACCGACAGTCTTATCAGAACTGCATTACCCTACCTGGATCAGTTTATCACCCAAGAAGCAGAACCATTGACACAAAGGCAGACAATGTTACTGTAAGGGAAACACTACTTTGGCTTCCAGATCAGGTGATCCGAGAGCTGAAGTGCCCTGCACTGTGCAGTATTCCTAATGACCACTATATGAACAGTCCAGATTCATGTGCCTTTTGGTCCAAACAAGGTAGCTACCCCTACTCAGATTTCAAGAGTAACCCTCTAAACTCTGGTATTTAAGAAAGGCCTTAATAAATGTGTAGTAAAGAACTGTGGTTTATTTGCCTTTTGGGTTTTTTTTCTTTTCAAATAAAGAAAAAACATCTATAGACGCCTTAAAGGTTTGGGTTTGTTTTAAGTTCCAGATGATGCTGTAACAAACCTGCAAATAATCTTACTACAAAAACAGAATACCTGAAGAGTGCATTAGTATGGAGGGGAGAGAACTAAACTGAACAAAAATACCCTAAAACAACCCACTTGTTAAGGTATCTGGAAGAACTGATTTTCTTGGAATGTATTAATGAATATTTTCTGATTGTTTTTGGTTAGAGCATGATGATAATAACTCCAAGGTGAATAGTTTGATCCTCATATGGGCCATTCACTTAAGAGCTGGACTCAAATATCCTTGTGGGTCCCTTCCAATTCAGAATATCTTGTGATCTGTGATTTTAAAGAAAATCTTTAGAATGACCTCCAACTCTAAAAACTTCAAGTGTATCACTAAGCTTATCTCCCAAGTGTATCACTTATCTCTTCAAGTGTATCTCTAAGCCCATCTCCCTTTCTTGAAAAAGACAATGTTCACTGATTGTTCATCTTCACATTTTCATTGAAAAATTAGTAATAAAAAACTCTTCAAAAGCCCCAGTGCTTCCCTTTTTCTATCCAAATCACCACACCACCTTGTTAGTCAAATCTAACACTACAATCTAGTTTCTCACTTGACTGAGAAGTGCTGACATTAGAACTCAACACCTCACGTGAGAACCTAATTAAAAAAAAACAAGGAAGAACTTGTTCTAGTTTAATAAAGCAATACCACAAATGTCTCATCTAGTTGGCATTTTATCAGAGTTCTACTGTGATAAAAATATATTCATTCAATTCCTAGAGAATATAAGGAGTGAGTCAGTAAAATTTTCAAGTCTTATAAAGGTCTTTGATTTTACCCTTATTTTCCTGACCAAAATCATGAAAATAAGAGTTAGGAATTAAGTAATTCACAACAATGCAACAATGTGACTTACAGGTGTAACCCATGTTTCATTTAAGGACTGCAGACTTGAGAAGAGGGAATTTCTATGCAACTGAGATAAAAATATAACAACTGAAAAAAATAATAAACAGACTCACATTATGAGTGAGGCTTTTGGCAATAACTGGCCCCACCATTCCTGGGATAGTAGCAAAAGAATTTGTGATCCCAAGGAGAATTCCAGCATACCTGCAAGAGAAGTTGTTAACACTGCTTATTAACTTGTAAGGCTTATCAATCATGGAAAAAATTTTGTCTAACTTGCATGTAGGGCTTGTCTTGAACACACAAGAGAAATTAAAACACAAATATTCCACTGTGACATGCTTTTCTTCTTATAACAACTGACAGCTTTGCACATACATTTTAAGGGACATAGTTTAGTGGTGAAATTGGCAGTTAGGTTAATGGTTGGGTGTGATGATCTTAAAGATCCTTTTCTACTTCAATGATTCTGCATGTCTTTATTTTCCAGAGGCTAGGTATGGAATTTAACTTAAATTGCCTATGGCTTTGCTCAAGATCCATAATCCAAACTCGCATCCCCTTTGCTAAGCCACAACCAAACTGACTGGAATGGGTCCACTGGAGCAGTTAAAGACATATTGGATGTCTTGAAGCAGAAAGACAAGAAGTATGACAAAGTGCTGCTTGCCAACAGTAAGAGTTGGTTCAGGTTTCACTGCTAAAAATTTGTTTGCCAAGACGGCAGTATCAGCAGTGTGCCTGGATATCCCCATTACATTACAAAGTGTTTATTCCAAAGATAGGAGTTCAGAGTGCTGTGGCAATCCTTCCCTTCAGCTTTCTGTGGGTCAAGGCCAATGGGAAATGGGCCTGACCAAACCAGTTCTGCTGGTTGCCCTTCCTGCAGCTCCATTCTGAGGGCTCCTGCTCATGAACGTGCTGCTCTCTCACACACAAATGTACGTGTATGCACCAGCAGCCATAAAAACTTGCTGGGAAAAGCTGGTAACTTGCTTAATATCTGAGTCTCAGCACCTCACCTCCAAGCAATTCAAGATCTCTCTCACAGGCATGTTGCAATACTGCAAGTTTGAAACTGTAACACAAGTGCAGACTTGTGAGAGAGACTGAAGAGAAGTAAGAGCCAGATGTTCCACAGAAGTTTGACCTTCTAACCACCAGGGCACAGATCCCTATGTTTTGGACTTTCAAGGTGAATTTGTTGGGTGAAGAATCTTACAAAATACTAATAGTTGCAGTTTACTGTAAGAGAAAGGAATCATATCCCACTGATCCTTTTCGGCTGTTCAGAGTAAAATTATGCCTTCACCAATATCAACATAACAGAAACATATTTCATCTCTAAAGAGAAATTCATAGCTTTGGAATTTTCTTTACCAAAACAGGAGAATTTAACCATGCAGCATTGTTACAAAAGATTGCAATATTCATTCCAGTGATATTAGAAAAACATGTGCTTTTTTTCCTGAGAAAGGGAAACAACAATCTAGCCTACTAGTTGATTTTTTTCTTGAAACTCTGCACTACATATCAGTTTAAAGCATGGCAATGCTTTAGTTAAAACTTCTTTATTTCTTATAAACCTAGCATGCAGTCTTCCTATCTTGGAAAGTGGTTTAGAATGATTAGGCCTTTATGAAGCTGAATGTCAAAGTGTAAAAGTTTCCCTTAGGAAAATAAGCATATAAAGCAAAACCCTGTTTAGAGCCTTTAAGTAGAACCAAATGTACTTTAAATGTCTTCAACATGTTTAAGCACTACAACACTGCTAACAGACACTTTTAAAACTAAACATAGTTTAATAGTTTCTCTGGTCAACAAAGATCTTTGCCAACCAATAGCTGGCTAAATGCCTCTGTTTATGCCCAGTGTTTCTGACATAGGTTGCATTCTTGATAGTGCTTGCTGTTTGATGCAGATAACTGGGATGGCACTCCCTTAGCACAGTGGAAACTCCCACATGAAAAGGGAAAGCACTAAGTGACATGTCTGTAGATCAGAACCAATAGAAGGCTGTTGGTCAGGTTCTTATGGCATACTGGGGATAACCAAATACAAATTAACTCGCAGAGCAGTCAAGTAGTAAAATCAAGAGTAAAATAAACAGCTATGTGAAGTGTTTAGTGTACAACAGAGCCACATGAATATTACAAGGGACCATGGTAACACCAATATTAAAATTTTTAAAAATAAAAAGGTATTAATGTAGATTTAAAGCTAAAATAGAATATATACTCCCCAAAAGAACAATCTTGTGTCCCTTCTGTCCCCAACATCATAATAAATACATCATAGCAACCAAAACCACATAGCAAATATTGTTATTAATTAAGCATCAGTATTTTCATTCACTTTTTTTCCTGTGAATATAATAATTATTTCTTTGATATAATGGAAGTTTTAGTAGCAAAAAGGGATCATTTGCTATTCTTGGCAGCATACTTTTAACCAGTCTAAATGGGCATTTGTGCATTTTGAAACTGCTTTGAATAATTTCTGGTTTTTCTAACGTCTTCCAGTTAAGTATGAAAAATAAATATTGAGCTCTGAGTAAACTCTTTACCAAGGTTTCCTTGGCAGACCCTGTTTTAAGATTTCTACAATTATGTCAAGCATTTCTTTGAAATTGTGCATATCTGCCTTGATAATTTTATCCAACAAAGTTCAGACAAGTTGCAAAAAATTAAGTGTGAGGGAAGAGGAAAGACAGTCTTCTTTTTCTTCTCATCTCAGATGTTTTTTGCATTTCTGTATCTGAAGAAATTTTTTAATATGATCTTTGTTACGAGGACATGCTTTTTTCCTTCTCTGTCCCCATTTGAACAGATTTACCCTGAAGTAAAGCATGCATGTGCTGAATAGAAAATCACTGATTTCCATCAATCAGCACCCACCCTGATCTCATCACCACCAAGGAAAGTCTTCCCACATATGCAGCCACTTGCCTCTAGAGGCAATGCTGGGCCCAAGTCTGTGAACCATCAGCAAGACATTTACCCTCTTGCAATCAGTGTGCTCCCTTCTGCCTGTCTGAGAGGGAAGAAGAGCTAGAGGAACTTGTCTGGTGCAAATGCAAAAAGCAGGATTTATCAAGGGCAGGAAGAATAGAGTGGGATCTGGATCAGCAGCAGTTCATGTGAGATAACTAACTATGCCCGCTGACAGGCATCAGCATGGTGTAACATCATTTTCTTCTTGTGGCTTTTTTCCAACACCTAAAATACTCTGAATACTGTTATAAGCAAATTGACTCTTGAAATACACATATTTGAAATGCAAAATGAAGTATCTAAAATTAGAAGACACACACAACATCCTAGTTTGGGAAACCTCAACCATTGCCTACATACAGAAGTTCCTTGTATGTGTAAATCACACTGCAGTTGCATGATTCCCTTCTTCCTGTCACAGCTCTGTTGTATTCCATGGACAGGTTAAATTGTACTCACGTAACAACCACCATTTAATACATATTTCGGAAATTAACTCTTGTAGTTCTGCAAAACTAAGCTTGAAACAGAAGTTGTGTAATGGTCCCATAACACCCCAGAAGAACTGCTTTACGTATATTTTCTAAGTTTGTAGTTATTTAAAATATGACTTAAAACAAAGTGCACCACAGAAACTGTTTTTCTTACTTCCATATTCAATTCAGCATTACAAGCTGTTTATAGCTGGCCACTGATGCCTCCCCTCTTGCTTACTACCTAACCTCACCTGCCAAGATTAACTGGATTTCCATTATTTCATATCCATTTGTTAAGTCAAAAATTGTCCATGATTGTGGATATGATCACCATAATTTCAATTGCCAAAGCCTGAATACCATCTTCAACTGGGATGCAAGGTCTCCCATAAGTTGTCTAGATGATCAGAATTTTTTTCTAGATGCTACTTCTACAAAATATTTTTTCCTCTACACTTACACTTAAAGCCTTTTCATTTTACACATTAATACTGAAACACACTCTTCCTTGGACATAAAGTCATTTGACCCTGTTCACATCTAAATGCTACCATAAATTGGTAAATGAAGGACAAAGCAAAGTGCTTTACTTCTACCAGTGCACTTTTAAAAGAATATACATACATACAGACTCCTTGGGAAACTGACAGATCTGCCCAATTATGAATTTGTAACACATTGGAGAAACTACAGCCTGAAGTCTCAACTTTCCATTCTTGAAAATTATTGCATTTAAGAGCAATTGTACATACCTGATTTGTTACCTACTGACAAATCAGGTCAACTACTTGTAACAAGATTTAGATTCCAGTGTACAGAATGTTTTGCAAATGCACCATAGTGCTTAAATGTGGTAATGTTCATACCAGAGGTTGATAGCTATGATGGAAAAGTTGAAAATAGTGAAACACTTAGCTGTATTGTACAGTTCAAAAAGCACTGTCCTATTATAAACATGAATCAAAAGTCTATCAAGTCTATAATTAAAATCTGTAACTACAGAAATTATATAATTTATTACTGCAGGATCAAACCTGAAATGATTTCAAACTATTGTTTGTGTCATATCCTCTGCCATATAGCACTTTTTGGAAATACAGTGTTTAATATTGTAAACCCAAGTAACTGTCAGTGTTTACACTCCAGGCCTGTACACCACATGCTCCACAGCTACATTTCCAAGGCACCCCAGAAACACAAAAAGAAAAAAAGGAGGTCATAAACTTTTCACATGCACTAACAACACTTTCAGCAATACTTACGAAGGTGCTATATCCAGATGGTTGATGCTGTAGCCTGATGTACAAAATCCTCCTAGTGTTGTCGATATGGTCACGAATGCCACAGCCAGGGCGTAGTTGCAGCCTATGAATCCGGCTGCTACTAGGAACAGCGCCGGTCCAATCATTCCTTCAAGACAGAAGCCTGAGACTCAATGGACGCCTGGAGGCTCCCAGCGCTTTCCATCCACCCTCGGCCGCCCCCTGGCGCACGGAGCCGGCAGCGCAGGGCCCACGCAGCGCGGCGGGACAGAGCCGGGCTGGGCTGGACGGGACCGAAAGATCTCCCAGCTCCAACCCCTGCCACTGGCAGGGCCACCTTCCACTACATCAGGTTGGTCAAAGCCCCGTCCAACCTGGCCTCAAGCACTTCCAGCTCTGACCAACCTGTTCCAGTGCCTCACCACCCTCTCAGTAAATAATCTTTCCTATTATCTAATTCAAATCTACTCCCTTTCAGTCTGAAGCCATTCCCCCTTGTGCTATCACTACATGTCCTTGTTAAAAGGAAGAGCAGACGGGTTGCAAAACTTGTCTCAGGAAACAGCAACTCGATCAGAAATATCCCACTCTAGTGGCAAGGAACAAACTAGATTAAAAAACTAACAAAAATCAACAGGTTCTGAAAATTACCTCACAAGTTAATTTTACTTATTGCTATAAATAAATTGAAGCTGCACTGACACTGTGAACCCTGAGTGACTCCAAGATAGCTGTAGAGATGCTGCATGAAGCACTGGAAACAGTTTATCAGCCATCATGAGCTCATGCACACTGCTTCCTATCTTGGTAGCTGTCTCTCAGTACCAGAGCCCATTTCCATGACCCCAGCATGACCTCTGTGAACAGCTCCAAGTACACACTTTTGTTGATGAAGCCAACCTAAGTCTTGCTTTTCCTAAAACAACAACATTTTTTCTCATGAGTTATGCATACATGGGTGTGAGGTGTGCAGTCCTGCAGTAAATTGAATCACCAAAATAGCATAGGCTTAAAGACAAACAAAATGCCTGAGAATTTATTACAACAGCTGCTTTAAAGAAAGCAATTGAATCAGCTGAATTCAGCAGGCAGCAAGGATCACCATACAACAACTGGGCTACAATTTTTGTGGATCCTGTGCCTAATCTTTTTTTTTCCTTCAATTTCTTTCTCCTGTCCCCTCTTTATTCAGCAATCAACTTCTCTTTCTTAAATACAGCCTTTTACCAGCCTGATCTGGCTGATCTGTTGGTGATTTCAGATCATCTCTCCTCCCAGTTAGTCAAGACCATTTTGGATTATTTGGTCTTTCTACTGTGGTAGCTGCTGTAAATTTTGCAAGTTACTTTAGTCTTAGATAAACAAAACACTGAACAACAGAATAGGCTCATGCAGAACAATAATCCTGTCAGTTTGATAAACCTTTTCTGATAACAATGTTTCATTCACCCTTTTATGGTGACTTTACATGACCATTTATTTGATTGGTTTGCTTGTAGTCCAATTATCTTGACCTAAAAAAAAGCTTTTGACAATCTCTTATTGTTCTCTTATCCAGCAGGCCTACTTCTCATGGAAAAAGACAGGATTTACTCCTGACACATTAATGTAAAAATAAAGTTGTTCCTCTCAAGCCATGCACAATGCTGACTCATTTCACAGCAGAATGTCAGACTACTCCCCTAAGCCCTTAAATTTTCCCAAATTGATATTATTTTCTAAGATTATATGTTCCAAGAGATAATTCTTGCACCTACCTATTAGGGTAAAACATTTGCGAACACAAACAGTGGAGAAGTTCTGTTTTTCCCGTAAATAATCAGCAATTTGACCAGACAGAATTATACATAACCAGCATCCAAAATAAGGCAGGGCAGACAAAAATCCATTCTGTTAAGGAGGTAAAAGAAGACAGTTAAAACACTAAAATGACAAACCAATCCTAACTTAATCCATAACTACCAATGCAGTCAGATCAAAAACTCAAAGGTTTCGATCAGCAACTAGCTTCAGGAAGAAGAAAATCATAACTGAAGGTATCCTGTGGACATTAACCTGATTGTGGAAGTTGCCAGGATACCAATATCAAGCGAGTTACTAAAATAACTGGAAGCTGTAAATATTATTCAGAATTTTGAAAACTACACAGAATCTCTGGGTTTTGTATTACTGTTATATTATATTATTCCTAATCCATCTGCTGAAACATCTGGTGCTACCTGCAAACAGAAACAAAATCTAGAACTAGAATTTTTCATCACATCTAGACTGGACATCCCACAATCTCAAAGCTGAATTATTCAGGATCTGACATCACTTACACTGAAGTCACCAGTTAGTTTCCATTACTTTAAACACCTCTGCCTGATTCTATATGATTTTCTGATGAATGGGAACAAAAGGTGCTACTAAACTGCCCACATTTACAGCCTTTCCAAAAAATTATGGATAGTTACTGATAACAGAGCTATAATTTGACCTCATCTGTGATTCAAAAGGGGTATTTGAGTAGAAATAGTATGACCTTCATACACTAGTATGAAATGTATATTTGCCAAGAAGTGAAAGATTCCCTAGAAGTTTTAATTTTAAATGAAACAAGAAATTCATCCCCACCTGGAGTCCATTCTACCAGTACTTAAGCATGCTGCCTGTTGCATTTCAGTACTCAGTTTTCAAAAACAGTAAGTAAAATTTTGAAAAACAGAGACAGTCTCAGTAATAAAAAACTTTTTCGAAGCACTGTTCAATGACACAGCATTATTTAAACTAATTTCTGTATTTTAGAAAGGAAACTGAACAGCAACAAGTGTATAATATTTTAAACCATAATGCAATTTCCATCTAAATGTGTGGCAACACTTAGTCCAACACTATTACTCAAGTTTTGGTTTTTTTTGATGTTCATGACAGTCAGTACTCTAAGCTACTCCAAAAAGAAAAAAACATGACCCAAAGTCAAAGGAAATCACTTCACAGCAGAATCTGCTACCATTTAATGTAATGGTGTTTTACAAAATACACGCAACCGAGAGCTGTGGTAGCAAATGACTTTCACAAATATTGATGCCTCTTCAGGGAATACCTGAAGGACTAACGAGGAGCCCAACAAGCAACATCAGTTAGTTTTTTCCAGCTATTTTGCAGCTTGCCCTAATGCAACCTTCTGTTCTAATGCTAAAGTTCCCCATCTTCTCCTCCCAAGATTGCTGGTATCACCTCTTTCTTGCATGGCATTCATCTTCAGATGGCTCTAAACTAGTTTGGTTTGTGAAACCAGGAAAAGACTATGTTAAACTTCTTGCAATTTCTGAGCACCTTTTTATCTTAGCTATACCAGTTTCTCCAGGTAAGCTATGCCATCACCAAAACTGTTTCATTAAAGGCAGACCAGTACAGTCAAGTAAATGCTGTAAATAAGAATATTCCACCTTCCCAACCCCCTTATTTTTCCTTGGTAAATAATTTAATTTTATAAAATCTCCTTATAAAGCACTACATCTGGATCTTAAGGCTATGGTTTTGTTTCATCCAGTTACCTTAGTAAGAAAAGGGATTTTACCTCTACTGCTCATTGAGGAAAGAAATGGACAATCTGGAAAGTGATCCTATCAGAATGAAGCTTCTCTCTGGTCCCTTTCTCCCCCAAACCCCATCCTTAAAATAGTTTCAAAAATGTCACTTGTCCAATGGTTTTCTTAGTTTTATTTTTAACTGGAAATGTTCTCCTTTATGAATTAGCAAAGAAGTAGATACTATTGCAGAAGTCATAAAACTTGGTGTAAAATCTGAAATAGTCATAGAAGCCATATAACAAAGAAACTATTTTTATAGTTCCTGTTTTAAAGCAGGGCAGGTAAAGATGGGTACCATGCATCTTCAAACAGAAAATTTAACATGAAAGCTAGCACTAAAGGAAATAAGTCAAATAAGTCCATAAAGTAGAAATTAAAAGGCAGGCAACATTTTTGATGCATCTGCTTAACTGCGTGGGGTTATAATTTCCCAGCTATACATTTACATTCCAAGGTTCTTAAACAGCTTCCTCTATTCTAAACAGCAGGTGATTTAGTTGCTTTAATTCAGAAGAAAATTACTACATTTGTATACATCTCACCTCCTGTGCATCAAATCGCAGGATTTCCTTCATGTACGTGGGCAAGAGTGTTAGAAGTGTATAGAAAGTCCAGTTGTAAGAGAAGTGTGCCACAACAATGGCCCAGAGTGGAAGGGATCCCAGCATAGGTCTCCAGGGAACAGACTTCTGTGTAGAAAGCTGGCAAGCAGGAGACAAAGAGAAAAGAAGGAAATCAGAATGGTGATATGAACATTTATTAAATACAGTGGTTTTGATGCTAACCAAATCTATGCTCATGATCTATTCTGAAAGGCACAAAACAGTCTCAGTCGAGAGATGCAAGTCATCAGCAATGAATGAATTACTTGTCTTCAGTTCTCAATGAAGGTTTACTAAGGTATGTTACTGCTCTGATGTCTACTATTCCAAAGTAAACCAATTACTACATTTTGTAATTCAAAAAGTGTGCCTTTCCTTGTTGAAATTTGATGCCTTCTGCTTTTATTATAAACAATTAAATATTTAGTCACCCCTCGGGTGTTGATTTAGCTGAACCCTTCCTGCTCAATCCTAGATATTAATTTTGGTCTCTCAGCCAGCTTCACTGTTTGTAGATACATATCCCCCCAGGCATAGGAATGAATCTTATGCAGACTTCAGGAACTGGCTCATAAACATTTTCTCTGTGAATAGTCATCTATTTCTTAGTTAAGATGACAGGCTGAGAAAGAGAAATGCTGTAAAATATGGTATTGCAAATGTTAAAGACATTATACAGGTCTGGATCTAGTATAAAATTACAGATTTGAGCATTTTTTTAATACAAAGTTTTTTAAATAAAGCACCTCAACAACATCTGTAACAAAAAGCATAATTATAAATGCTTTGTTTGATTACTGATTGTTTTTCAGTTTACAAATGAACTATTTAAAAAAAAAATTGTTTGAAAAGTCCTGTCTCCATCTCAGGTTAAGAATGCTATTCTAAACATAAACATGTTTACATAAACATATAACAAAACATGTAACAAAAAATAAACAAAGCTTGACATTAATGACCATGTTTGTGGTTTATGTTCAGACTGAAGTAGGTTGGTCTCTACTAAAGTGCTGTACCTGATCTTTTAGAGAAGACAGTATATATTCTCTTTCAGCATGTGAAATGCTCCTGTGAGTTTCTGGGGTATCACTAACCAACAACATCCAGAAGAACCACCACAATACGCCAAGGGCACCTATTGTTGTGAAAAGATGGGTGAAGAGACAGAAATTTTAAAAAAGCTTAAAAATTTTATTAAGTAATACTCTCAGATTATATAGTCAGAAGTATTTTCTCAATACTCCAATATAATTTTAATGAACATTATTTTTCTATCTACTTACAAACGCCAGTTCCCCAAAGTGGCTTAACAATGCCCATTTAGATACAGTAAAGAATGAAGATGACTAAGCAGAATTTTTTCTTTTTATTTTTTCCTCTTTTGTTTCCTCTGCTTGAAGTTCTTCATGCAGCAAGAAAGCTGTGTGCTCATACATAATTGTATTTTTATCAGTCACATGGAAAAGCCACAAAGGGTATGGCTCACCCTCAGGAAATAAAAAGTTCACGTTAAGTTTAATCACAAGAAATACTCCATGCACATATACAAAATATCATTACATAATATACCAGCTTATTACATAAAATTTTATTAAGCTTTTATTACATAAAATATCAGCCTAATTCTGCAAGCCAAGCCCAGAATTTTCATTTGAAAAAAGTTAACTTTTCAATAATTGGTCCAAAATAACTGGACTTTTATGTAATTGTAACATTTTAACTTATTTCATTTTGTTCAGTTCTACATTTTAACTTGCTTAATTTTGTTCAGTTCTTTGGTTTGAATCTTTGTGACTTGTAAAAAGTTGGAGATTTTTTGTGAGGAAAATGTTAACTCTTGTCTTATATTCTGATTCTGCCTTTCCCATGCAGAATATGAAATGTCTCACACACATAAACAGACCTGTAAAAGGCATTAGGTGAGACATGCTGTTAAAAATAATTTTCTGTTTCAGCTTCTTCCAGAATATATGACATAGTACATATGCTATGCATTCCTTCAGAGTCCCTGTGACTGCTAGGGATTTTCCAGTTTACATTTTAAGCAGCAGTAACTTTTCACACGTTTGTTCATTCAAAGTTGAGATTTATTCCTGGGATTAAAGTTATTAACTCAATTTCACACTTCAGATAAGAAATTTCAGCCTGTTGTTTTCAAGTGGTGGGAGAGTTAAGAGCATTTGACTTGCACCAGTTTTTGTCCAACTCAGAGACAGCTTTGCTCACTGGAAAAAGGCTTATTTAGCCATTCATTGGAATCTACTTAGCCTTAAATATCTCTAATTGCCCAGAAGAAATAAAACAGCAACCCAACATGTCAAACACTCTTTTATATTGTATGCTTTTCAAAAAGAATATGGATTGTACTTTTAATAATTAAGAAAAATCAAAACAACACCAAAAAATCAAAGAAAAATCAAAACTCACCAAATATGTAGAACACATAAACCCAGTTCATATAGTAACAAATTAAACCAGATAGTGGCAGAGACACAACAGTTCCCAGCTGTGCACCTACCAGAAGAAAGCAAAACAAAGTGGAAAAATAATCAGATCTCCTATGGACCCCTTAAGTATAAGTGCCGTTTCAGAGTTATTTTATTTTTCTGTAATAAATCATGAATAAAAATTGTCACTACCACTAGAGGGTTGTGCATTGCTTTAAACAAACACAGGCACAATGAGCTGCCTTGGCAGCTCCAAGCAAATAGAGCCATAAAGCCCTAAGAAGCCAAAATTAGAAGCAATGAGCAATAAAATAAATTGATAAGCATTCCTAGCACATTTGTCCCAAAAACGTGATGGCTCTAACACATCTAAACCAATGCAAATTAGTCAAAACAAGAGAGAGCTGAGCACAGTATGATTAAGGCCTTGGGAATATAATGAGCCAATACAGTCTGTTTGCTTATTTTGTATCTCCTTCTAGCACCACAAAACCCGGAATTCTAGAAACATGAAGCAGAAGTCAGGCATATATAACCAGTAAGTTCAAATTCCATGTTTCCTGAATGGGACAGGGTCTAGGATCAAGGGAGAAGGGAAAGATAAGCAGCTCAGAATAAAGCCAAAAGGCAGAAAGAACTATTCCTGTGCTTATAATTCAACATATATTTTGCAAAGAATAAGGATGGCAGGTATTTCCCTTTCAAAATCTAAACCAGAAACCTGTATTATTTACATACTTGACAGCCTACTGGTGATAAACAGCAGGTTTTGTCTCTTAATGTTAGCTGCAAAATTACTTCTCCGAACTTAATCTCAACTCAGAAAATATTATGTTGATATTTCGGCTACCTAGACTCCATCTTCATGGAAACAATTTTTATTTGAGGCAGAAAGCTCCAACAATGAATAAAACCACATACATCATGCAAAATATAAATCAAAATAACAACTACATATAACCTCAACCACATGTTCTCAGAAAATCAACAGGATCGTGATTAAATTAACTACAGACCACATGACTGCCAACGTGGAAGGAAAGGAAGGAAAACAGCCTGCCAAGATTACACAAGATATCTTATCCACCCGTGACTGCTAACAATGGGCTGTTGAAGGCCACAATCTCTTCTCACTAGTACACTAGCATATATTTTCACACAATACAAAAGGACAGTTTAAAAGTTCCCAGTTGTAAATGCAGTAGAAGGCAATTCCAACTCTGTTTGCTCTGCTTAACTTGTGTGCTTGTCCCACATGAAGACTTCTTTTGAAGTATATTTAATTAAATACCAAGGCAGAAAACAGATTTTCAAAAAACAGAAAGAAAAAAGTTTTTTGATGCATTTGATGAGTTGAAGTAGGTCTTTGAAGGGTCACTTCAATGAGTGATGAGACACTTGGTTCAGAGCAAAGTGAGGAATTGTGAGGAAAAAGGATTAAGGCTACATCCCTCTGGGAAAAATGAGTCACTCTTAGCTCCTTAAGAAACTGTAGCTGAAATTTGCATTGTATAGACCTGTCTTCTTGATAAAAAACCTAATTATTACTAATAAGAGTGAGCAAAGCAAACCATTACTTCAGTAACCAAATACAAAATTTGTCATCCTCAAAGAAATAATATCAATTTTGACTAGCAAATTTAGAAACCTATATTTTTCACCTGCCCCTCAAATACTGCACTGAGCAACGTGACTGACCAATAAATCCCCAAAAAGAAGGCTCAGTGGAGGCAGGCAAGAACAACATGTCCATGTCCTGGGGAATGACACTGGGTGTGACCAACCACGACTTTATCTCAACACAAAGGGCACCAGAGGGTGGCTCTGGCTTAGATAAACAGTTGTGTCAGTCCAGTGGATCAGCTGATGGTGTAAATCTTTCTCCTCATTCATTAAAAGTGAGACTGTCTCACTGACTTAGCCAGACCAACATGAGGGGAGTGAATACATGGGTTAGTCTAACACAAAGTACAAAAGTTAAACAACAGAATTTTTGAGAGAACAGACTTGACCTGCAGTCAACCCAAATTGAAGTGTACTGCAATTGCTATATTTTGCTAAGTGTCAACTTACATTTGCTAAGTGCTAACTTATACTTGTGCTGTGCTTTCAGTACATTCTGTATCATTCTGCTAAATCAAAAATCCTGTGTAGCACCAAGTATCTTCAAAGAAGTTAATCTGATATCAAACATAACCCCTTCCAGACACAGAATATCTAGGATAATATGGTCAAAGAGTACTGACAAGGAGCTCTTGCAGCAATACATGGGACCTTGGATGTTTTCCTCCCAAAGTTCTTCCAAGAACACTTAAAAAACCCTCCAAAAACCAACCAAACAGCTATCTTCTGTGACTGCCCAGCTTTTTTGTTCCTAATGCTAAATATTTTTTATTTTCAGTATCTTCTATTAATCAGCTTCACAGTAATTATTTTCACCACTTTATACCAAAGTTAGACTCAAGTTTATATTTATTTGCAGATCAATACCTTTTGTCAGGTTATAAAAACCATGAATAAATTAAGAAAACTAATGGAAAGCAAGATTTACTTAATTGTTACATTTTCTGGATTAAATACTGATTAAAATTTACAATATAAATCCCTTTGATTTAAGTCAATCCTCCCTGTTTCTGCAGTAAAAATGTATAATCCCATTATCAGCGTGGGAATTTCTCACCTGCATATGAAATACTAAGGAGCTTGCTGCGTTCCAGCGGAGGAGCCCAAGACGACCACATTGAATGCATAGCTGGAAAGGTAACACCCTAGAAAACATCATTTCATTCTGCTGAAATGCAAGGATTTTAGAACTCACTTCAACTTTACATGTTTCAAAGCAGTAGTACAATCTATGAGTTTGTTGTCTACCAAGAAACCACTTATAAAAATTGTGCAAGGCATGAGAATACAGAGGCAGAATTATTTTCTCCTGCTTTTGAGTCTGTATGTACTGGAAAAGCAGCAACAACACAAACATCACTGTTTTGAGGCCCTGGTTTCCAAAAAATGAGAATGGTTTTGTCTCAGGTATCCTTACATTTCTTATTTGAAAAGCTTAGACTAAAATATAGTAAAAATGCTTTAATTATCTAAAAATCATAAAACTAAGCCACTCAAATGAAACAATCCTATACTATTCCAGCATAACAAACCCCACTGAGTCTAATCACTACAATTTTAAACAAATTATTCAGATACATTTTGAAATTACATAGAAGAAACAGGATTACCTCTCCCAGTCCTTCCAAGGCTCTGACAGCTATGAGGTAGCCAACTCCCAAATTTGCAGCTAAGGGAGTAAGCAAGGTGAATATGGAGGTACCAAAGATGCCAAACCCCAGCAACAGTTTGCCTCCAATTCTGCTGGCAAGATATCCTCCTGGAATCTGAGTAATGATATAGCCATAGAAAAAAGAACCAAGGATCCATCCCTGAGTCTCAGCATCCCAAGAATACTTTTCTCCCTAAGAAGAGAAAAAACCCCAACAAAATGCAGTAAGTTTAAGATGGCAGTTTCTCTGACCGCATTTTTTATTACATTGATCCACTGTTTATTCCATTATAGATAAATTTCAAATTTTTTGTGACGTGCTCCCTAGGGTCTCCTTCCTCTACACCCACCTGTACTGCAATCAAAGCTGAGTAAAAAGCTAGTTCAGGTAGTTCACAATCTGTTTGGACATATCTAACCCATGTATGAAAATCATTACTACATGAAATAAAAGTGTTCTGTCAGTTACCCCTTTCTGAATCCTAAGCAGCTTGGGTTAGGGACAGGTACTGACTATGTAAGTCTGCCTGAGTACGAATCCCACTTCTGAATCACAGAGTGGACATTCTGTCATGCTCTATGAAAAGGCTCTACCTGCAGAAAATTTATGGACCAAAAAAAAAACTAATAAGAAAATGCAGGTGCTTAAATTTAATGTAAAGAAAGAGAGCAGTCAAGGACAGGGCTCACAAGGGTGGGTAGAATAATGGGAGAAGCACAACAGAGGGAAGATGAGTTTAGTGGTCAATGCAATAAAAGTGAAGATGATTGAGATAGGAATCTGCAGCTGTAAAGGACGCCAGCAAGAAGACAGGAACCGTTGCCCAATAAAGTGATTCTGAAATTTGGGATCACTTCCAAAAGATCAATTTTTCTGCATCTAAACAAGCAGCATACATTTCACAGAAATGATGAGACAGAATCTTCCCATAAAGTTCACCACTATAATTTGTGATAAATAATAAATGAAAGCAAACAAAATGAAAGCAGGAAGATGGCAAGAGTGCTCACAACTACTTCAACTACAAGATAAGATCTGTGCAAGTCCAAATTCACAAAGCTGAGGTTTTTTTTAGAAATCTTTTTTTTCCGTATCTGTCAGCTCAGTTAAGAAGCATGATTTTAAGGATTACTGGAATTCAGAGGTAAAGGATATAAAGACAAAATGCATTATCTGGGAAAGAGATTGAAGAAGTGAAGAGAGAAATGGTACATGTTAATTTGTAATGAAATTTCATGCCATTGTGGCTGTACAAAGAGCAGGCAAATTGGACAGTGATGGGAGCTCTGACGCAGATATAACAGTAATCAATTGGTAAGTGGCATACAAAACAGTGAGTCATGGCAGACCTACGTGATCAGATTAGCCAGTTTCTAAGGAATAGCACAGAAAAGAGGTATGTAAAAACCTGTCCCTGAGCACAGCACTTCTCAATTAGCTAGTCATTTAAGGCTAATATTTCCCAGAATAGCTTTAAAAGGACCACTGGAAAGGCTATCCAATAAAAACCAGCCTGCTCTTTCTATGGTTCTATCTATCCCTGAGTTCTAAAGGCACTTTGACATGCCATGCTACAGGACAGTATGTGTGAGACCTCACCGTGGTGTTGCGAGGAACATTTATGGTGGAGGAATGCTCCGGGCACACATTGGAAGTCACATTCTTGGCTGAGCTTGTGTTAGGTTGTACCATATCCACCAGAGCGACGCTGAGGTTCACACGCAGCGCATACACCAGGAAGAACCCAAAGCAGGCCAGGAGGGCGAGATTGTAGCGAGCTGAGCAGCACGCAGGGACTGAAACGAGAGCAAGTGAAAAACGTTTAACAGATCTAACAGAATAAGAACAACTCAGCAGTTTCTACTAAGGTTCTCAGAAATCTTTGGGTAAGATAAAGAATTAGCAAGAAGAGAAGATAATTTTTTTTCTTTAAGGGGTAGAGTCTGAGGCTGGTTGAAAAAAATTTAAAACCCCACTTTCATACTGATGTGCAAAGCAAATGTAATCCTCATTTAGACAACAGGCAGCTACCCACACTAGAGTGAGGACTGCAGAGGATGCATAGTGTGTGGTTTGTGGAAATGGATTTAGAAACATAGTTTCATAAGTCCTCTCCAAAATACTGTAATATTTTTTCAAGACAGAATTTCACACTTAAAAAAACCCCAAAACAATTAGTGGAAAGCCTGTAACATACACAAAAATGGCTCAAGAAACACAAATACTTCTAAAATTGTGCTGAAGAACAGTCATTGCTTCAGACTGTTTTCTAGGACAAATTTTCCTTCCATAAGTTTGCTTATAAGGGAATATGCATTTGCTGACAGCTGACAAAACTACAGAAAGGGGGATGGCAAACACTGTGGTGGCACTGTGAAACAGTAACAGGTTCCCAGTTGCCCAGTACACCCTCTTGGCTGTCACAAGACAACAAAGGAAATGAGTCCTAAGATTTGTACCGTGACATTAAAGTCAGCTCTGTCAGTTGTTTATACACAGATAGCAGACTATGCCCTGTAACACAGTTATTGATTTCCTACAGCAGTACACAGCAGCATTAGGCAGAGAGCATTCATCAGTGCCAGGAGATCCAGACCAGAGCTGAGCTTAAGAGTTTGAATATTTGCAGCTACTCTTTATCAACTGGGAATGCCTGAAACTACTGAGCAGGAATGTCAAATCAAGGAGGAACTACTTGAACAATCTGCTGAATTTGCAAATTGAGCGTAGAGTTTCCCCTCCTGTGAGGGAGCTACATTACTAATGGTAGGATTTATAACCTGGATGTCTGAAACTGGGAAGATTAGCAGATATTACATCAGCTCACACCAGTCTACAGTGAACTCATCTTTCAATAGTCGGAGTTCAAATGATGAATAGAACAAGTACATCTATCAACAGGACTGACCAGAACCTTATCTGCTACTGCAGAATGTCGCTTGAGTGGATTTTCTGATCTGCAGTAAGAAACAAAGGACATGCCCTGTGGACAAAGATACTTTCCCCTTCCCAGTAACTTGCCTGAAACAAGGAATGAGCCTATGTGATTTTACATTTCAGGGGGAACACCAACAGAACCTTCCTGCAAGATTGTTTTTCATTAAATTAAGAGAACTTTCCCATTTTTGAAGTCTCTAATCCTGACAAAGTTTATGTGAAGTTCATTATGGCTGCACAAGTTGTTAAAATGACACAGAGATGCTGTACTTGCTGTGTTCATTTAATAAATAAATAATAAACAAAGCTATTGTACAAATATGCAAAACCCCTTCCAGACCTGTGGTAATTGCAAATTTGGCCTCAGAAGCATTTAAAAAAGTCATCCTGGATTTCTAAATGACATGAGGGAGAGCAGCCAAGATTTTATTGCTTACATTAAAAACAACAGGCACCAAGAACAGGAAGTACTACACAAAAACTAGTCAAGCAGCTTTGTCGTTCTTTGTTGTTGTTTAAAAAGCAATTTGCCTTAAGTAGAAAATGTAAAGTCATATAATTTATAAAAATGAATATAATTACAGGTAAAGCTACTTAACTGTTCTACTTCTTGTAGTTGCTGGGGTTAGATAATAATAACAGAAAGCTGAATAAGACACTGTTGATGTAACTCTTCCTTGGAAATGTAGATTAACTGGAACATCCATTACTCTTCCTCTATAAGGCCCTTACTGCTATATAACTTGCATGGAGAGCAAGCTCCACAAAACAGATGTGCAAGAACTTAAGGTCACTAGTGTCAGATTTTTTTTCCTCAACTGTAAACATTTTATTAAAAACGTTTACCTAACAAACATGTAGAATTGAAGTCTGGAGCAAATAGCTACTAAATTATTGGTTCCCTGTCATTCCATCACGTGCATTTGAAATACGTTAAGAATATTAGATCAGGTTAACAAAACAGAAGATTCAAGAAGATTACAGGTGTGTTTCAGGAGAGTGCTATAATCAGAGCCACAGACATTCACTCCCCTAAAGTTTAAAGCAGCTAACCAAAGCTTAAAGCATTGGGTTCAAGGTCTTACCTTGACTAGCAGTCTTTGGTCCTACGTCTATAGCAAACTCTGATTTCAGGGGCATGTTTTAAAGCAATGTAGCTGTAATTTAACAACATTCTTAAACTGCAGTTAAAAAAGGTCTGTGCTGCAAGTTGCACGGCAGTTTAAAGGAAGTTGCTCATCTGCAGTAGTTTTCCTTGTGGGTGAGGTGAGCCACTGTGCAAACTTAAGAACTTACTGCTTTAGGAAGAGCTCAAATTCTCTCCTTCTGGCACTTTTAAAGTCATTTTGTTAGCAGCACCCCTTGATGCAGTTGCACATCTGCTAAGTAGGTTAGATCATTTTTGCATGGCATGCTAAAGAAACAAAAAATCTTATTCTACTCTTTATAGGTTGTACATTCTGGGAAGCAAAACAGCACAGACAAATATGAACATGCGGGCTCTGTTAAGCTCTGACCATATATCGAGCCTCGTCTCCTACCTTCGTGCATCCTTTCACCTTCCTTCCTCTCCATACTTGCAACAAGCAATTAGTCTTAACTCAAATTCTACCTTCATAAGAAATTTTGACACAATCTCGGTAGCTTTTAATATTTGCACCGGTATTTGGGCTGGGATGTCTTTACTGTAACGACACCGAGCAGAGGACTGGTGTCTGACAGGGCTGCGCTCCTGGCCCCTCCACCGACAGAGCCGCGACCGCTGTCGGGACTCGGGGCCGTGCCTGATCAGCACCCCCGGGCACCGCGGCGGCCCCGGCACCGAGCGCCGCTAACGGCGCGGGCGGGCGGCGCAGCCCCCGGGCCCGTCACCGCTGTCCCCCCCGTCCCCCCGTAACCGCTGTCCCCCCGTCAGCCCGGCAGTGTCACGGCGGCACCGACCCCGGGCCCCACAGCGGCGCTCGCGGCCCGCGCCTCCATGGCAACGCGACGCCGCCACCCGGGGGCAGCTGCCGCCCGTCTCACCCGTGTCGGGCTGGGGCTCCTTCAGCAGTGGGGTGCGATCCTCTCCCTCCTCGGGCTCCATCGCGCTGCTGTCACCCGGACCGCGCAGCGCGCTCAGGGCCAGACCGCCCGGCGCCACTGCTACGGCCAGGAGCGTGGCCCGGCCTGGCTCGACTTAGCTCAGCTCAGCTCGGCTCGGCTCTGCCCAGCTCTGCTCGGCTTCAGTTTCCCCCGCCGTCGCTCCCCGCGCTCTCGGCTCTGCCCCGCCGGGGCCGGGCAGCGGCGGCCGCAGCCCCGGCGATCATGTGACGGGCAGGGGCGGGCGGAAACGCCTTCAGCGCCACGCTGCTGCCGGGCCGCCCTCGGCCGCCATCTTTAGTGAGGGCGGCCGCTCCCTCGCTCCTCCCCCCTTCCCTCCGGCTGACGGAGCCGCAGGAGCGCGTCCGCAGGCGGGCGGCGGGTGTCGCTGTGCGCGGTGTCCCGAATGCTGAGGGAAAAGTTCCTTGTAGTTAGGACTAATCTGATCAGGCTGATTTCAGCACAAGCGGCTGCTCCTCAGTAAAGGCGAGCGGCCTGTTGGTGCGGGTCCCCTGCGGCAGCCACGGACGGAGAAGGAAAGGCTCGAGCTGCGGGCGCTGGGTCTCTCTGTAACCACCGAAATACCATTTAACAATAAATTGCAATATCTGCAATGCATTGTCCTTTTGCTCTGTGTGTGCGTGCAGCGCACAACTGCTGGAGTGAGGTTTTAAAATCAGAATGTGAAGGGGTTGGAATGGACCTTACAGATTGTGAAAAATGCATATTATATGGCTTTACGCAGATATTTACTATATGTATTATGTTGTATTGATTAGTAGTGCTTTATTAACATTTTAATAGTATGGTAAGTGTAGTTTTGTAGTTAAAAGGTAACTTTGGTAGTTAAAATAGGAACTATGTACGTGAGATATTTTTTAAAGAAAGGAATGAGGTAATCGCACCAGATAGCAGCCACAGGACATCTAAATCTTTCAGAGAAAGAGAATTTATTGCTCTCTTATCAGAAAAAACCTTCTTCCCGCCTTGCTCAGCCATGTAGACGCCGTTAGGATTAAGAGGAAGAAGCTGATACTGACCAGACCAAATCCTTTGTTTGAATGGAATTTATGCATCATGTATGAGATGTATGAATATGCTACAGGTTATTGCTTTCAAGGGTTAATCCTTTGTTAACAGGCGTCCTTTTTTGGGCTTATTTTGTTCAGACGGTCCATAACTCTTTATTCTTATTGTCTTGTTTTGTCCTAATCTCAGCTGTTCAAATTTTTATTACTCTAATTCTATTGCTATTTTTATAACCATTTTATTACTATTAAACTTTTAAAATTTCAAAAACAAGTGATTGGCATTTTTCACACAGATTATCTTGTCCCAGCCTCCCCTGCCATGTGCAGGGACACCTCCCACTAGACCAGGGTTCGCCATCCTGGCTTTGAGCACTGCCAAGGTTGGGACATCCACAACCCTACCATGGGAACCTGTTCCAGTGTCTCACTACCCTCACAGTAAAGAATTTCTTCCTACCATATAACCTAAATTTCTCCTCTCAATTTACACCCATTGCTCCTTGTCCTGTTAGTACAGCTCCTGACAGAGTCTCTTTCTGGCTTCTGTGCAGGCCTCCTTCAGATACTGGAAGGTTGCTGTGAGGCCTCCACACAACCTTCTCCAGGTGAACAGTCCCAACCTTCTCAGCCTGTTTTCACAGGAAAGGTGCTCCAGTCCCATGATGGAATATGTATGAAAATATAGATTTATAATCAATATAGATTAATAAGCATTGTGGGGTATGTAGTAGAGCTTCTCCTGTTGGAATCATTGTTTTTCAAGCTCAGTCAAAGCTAGCAGCAGAGTGGAGGTCTTTAAATGTTACAGGCTCTTTCCTACATGAGAGCCACCTCCACCCGCCTTGTCCACTCATCAGCCTCAGCTGAGTCATTTTGGTGATGCTGCTGGTCATCCACTGGAAGCTTTGACTTTGCTTAGATGCCCGTGCCATCCTACTAGTGTGTAACTGCCTGGAAAATTCTGCATACTGGAAAATAGAGGAATGTAAAAGATTCCTGGCAGCATATTCAGCTATATTGTTTCACACAAGGTAGCTAGATGAGTTTGCAAGTATCAATAGAACAGCTGTGGCTGTGTGCCTATCATACAGTATTGCACCTATGTGAAAACATGAAGCAAGTCAGTGCTTCTGTTCTGGTTCTGAAATTTAGCCTGAGGATCTTCTGTGAGTCTGACTTACCTGGAAGCCATTCTTACAGCCAAAATTAAGGGAAGAAAACAGAAAAAACAAAACAAGTATCAAACACATTTTGCATCATTTTATTAGAAGTGGTGATTTGGTTTGTAATACTCAGACTTTAGCTTTGCATTTCACACATGCTGTACTCTTTTTGGCATTTCTGCACCTACCACCAGAGAGTAGCACCCAGCCCGTGAGGAAGGGAGGTGTAGGGGTGTATGGCCAGGACTGTGTGCAGCATACACAGGGTTATGAGTGTGATCAATTCCATCCACAGGCTGAACCCCAAGCTCTCATCACAGACTCCTCTCATCATAACACAAGGAGGATGAGGGGCTGCAGGGCCTGGAATAATAGACAAGGCTTTTTCTAGAAGTCCCCTTTTTTTTCACCTCTTATTTCTTCTCCCTAACGCAAGTTGTATTTTGAATCTATCTACACTACCAGTACACAATAGTGCCAAAAGCCCTTGCATTAACAAGGAACATGGATTCATCTGCCTTGCTACCTCCTTCTGGGATCTTGCAGACCCTCACCATGGAGTGAATCTTAGTGACACACTGCACCAAAAGCAGCTTGATTGTGAGGCTTCAGCCCCATAGGCAAAAGGTGACACACCCATGAATACAGATTCAGGAGTGTGTGAGGAGCACTTACCTTTGTCACAGCAGGTAAGAATGTCATTCCTGACATCCTGGAGGTTGACTTTGTGTGTAGTTGTGTGGAAACAGGCATGGTTTGCCTCTGTCCAACCTATCAGGCGTTGCTGGTTGTTGGTCTGCTCTGCCAGTGTGTCATACTTGTGATACATCCTCCTGATGTGGAAGAATTGAAGTATTTTCAGACTGCATTTATTTTTATTTCTAAAAAGGATAATTGTTTGTATTCAAACACTTTTGCCCTGGTTACTTCCATTGCTGGATGCAGCTGTGCTCTGTGCTAGGCTGGGGAGGTGGTGAACAGCACTGCTCAGCACACTGCTTCCCTTGTCACCCAACTCCACAGCATAAAAGAGGAAAACAGCACAGCTTTCCACTTCCTTCCCTAAATCCCACCCTGACATTTCAAATCGCCAGTCTAAAAAGACATGCTCCAGCATGTCTTGTGTAGAGCAGTAGATGGCTCTCTTTCATCTGAAGTCCTGTTGGGAAAAGAAACACTGGGTCTTAAGAGAAAATCCAGCCTTGTTCCCTCAATGCCATGGCTTCTTTTGGGCAAGCTCTCATATCCATTCAACAGTGCAGACAGGATACAGCTGTGATGATGGAGGAATGCATTTTAAACTGATTGCCTCTGCTCAATGGCTTAGAAGATGAAGAAGGTGGCCAGGGAAACTAGATCAGTGATGCCAACTTAAATTGTGGTATTTCCTCATGGAGCAAGATAATACCTCTTCTGTCAACCTATTAAGTTTTCTAGGATAGAATAAAAAAGTTGTTTCTGGGTTCCTACATATTTTTCAGTCTTTTCAAAACTACTGTTACAAGATACCTTTATTTATTTTTCCCTTTTTAAGGAATCTGACTTTTGAAATGTTGTCTTTTCAAGATAAACAGAAGAAAGGAGCAGAGAAATACAGATCAAATTCACAATATAATAATCATCTGCTTAATCTCAAATAACTGAAAGTAACATAAACAGAGTTCAGTGAGTGAAAATTTGTCTCAGTCTCCTTAGACACAGTACAGTATATAGAGCATTTTAATGTTGTAAAGGCCTAACAAGGATATTAGATTTTAGAATGATAATTTACAAAATGGAAGAATGTAAAGTTAAGGTATAAGATTGTTTGGACAAGAAAAAATATGCACATGCATCCAAGCAAAACATTTCTCAGGTTTCCCATAAGAGAGCAAGTTGCAGTCAATCAAAAAAGAAAATAATTAGGATGCCTTAAGCTGGGTAGTTCTGTGACTGTAAAGCTGAATACAAAGTCATTACTTAATCATGCATAAGATGATGCTGACCAAATCAGAAATGGCTTATGTGGCTCTGGCAGTACAATGTGTTTTCATCTGTCTGGAAATATTCCGTCTGCTGCAAATGCCTCAGGGCTCTCTGTCACCATGGATATTCTTGCCTGGGGGTTTATGTTGGGAGAGGAGAACCATTCTGCCTGCTTTTCTTATTGTTTGTTAGCAGAAGCATTCCATGCTGTTCAATTTTTGGCATTGGCCATGGCAGCAGAAAGCCTGGGACTTTCCTCAATTAGCAGCATTGCTTTCAAAGGGAAGAAAGGAAGGCGTGTATCGTGTCCTCTACAAAGTACTCCTCTGGAGCACTATGGCAGTGCTCAGCTAGAGTTAGAAAAGTAGCTTGGGCCTTGTATTGCCTACATTTTAGTGTTATGTTAGCCAGTGGAAGTATAGATTGGAAGTACAGGCAACCTTAATGTCTAGACTCCCTCATTTATAGGTATTCTTTCTAAATGATATGGGAGTGGCAATGATGCTGGACATTTCCTATTAAACAAGTGGCCTCTGTTCAGAACACTCATCTGTGCATGGAAACGTGGTCTCATATTTCTCCTCTGTCAGTGGCATTTAGTAACTGCAGTGAAAGCTGAACCTCAGACAACACATGGCACTGGGGCTTTGTGGAATCTTTGTTTTTAACTCTAGTTGTTTCCTTATGTATAGAAGCCTTGAATAACCTTAGGGAAAACAGTAGATTCCCCTCAAGCTTTGTAGATTGGTTCTGTATTTTCTGGGTTAATGGCTTTAAAAACTTCACTGTGGACTACAAAGGGATGCTGGAGTGTTCACTATGAAGAGCAGTTATTTTGTCTGTGGACTCATAAAACCAGAGGAATAGGTATGGTCTGTCAGACCAGTGTTCCCTTCCCCACAGTACCCTGTCTCACACAGCAGTCAATAGCAAATGCTGAGAGAAGGGCTTGTAGGGACCAAACACAGGGGATACCTCCTCTGAATAGTTTCTGAATGTTTGAATACACTGACTGGTGACTCAGGCTATTCCTGAGCAGGATATGGTACCTCTATTCTGAATAGTCCCTGACATCTGTCAGACAAGAATTTATACCATCTGAATCCATGTAAAATTCAGTATTCAGGCTCCCTGTGGCAATGAGTTTCACATCTGAATTATATACCATGGATGTGTTGTACATTTATGGTCTTTCTGAGATTAATGTTTTTTTTTTTTTTTCTGAAACCCCAGTGCACTTAACCTCTCCCTGTGCACACACCTACCCATAGAAACATCAGCTTTTAAGGCATTTTACTAGTGGAGAGTCATGTTGGAATTGTTCTTTCAGCTGGGTGTCTCAGTCTTGCAACACCATGACTTTATACCTGCCTGTTGCCAAGTTAAAATGATTCTTTAAAGAGTTTCCACCCCATGAGCACTGCACTATAATACTGCAATGTTGAAGGTGTTCAGATACATGGCAAAACAAAATTAATCTGAATTATCCTGTCATAAAAGATGGAATTATGAAGATAAAATATGCTGGTATCTCACAGGTTGTCTCAATAATGTTGTCCTGTTCCTGATGGGAAGTTGATTGGTAGCTGGATTTGTCAAAGCCTGGAACTGCCAAAGAACATGCTGCAGCTCTCACTAAAGTGGTTTCTTTTTTGAATGCAAGCTTGGTAGTGAAAGTTAATGGTAAAACTTAAAAAGAAAATTCTATTGGCAAAGCCTAAGTTAGTCTTAGAAGTGGTGATATGTGAAATTATGCACAATAAGTGAGAGGTTCTGAAAATTATATTTCTCTAGTCAGTAACTAAGCAAATAATTTTTTCAGAGATCTCAGAAATCTGGATGGAACCCATCATGCAGGACAGGGCAATGTGCTTTTTATGCTCAAGGAGCCTGATATGCCAATGAAGGTAAGAACATGTGAATTAAGTACTTAATCATTGTCAGTCTCTTGCATTCCCTAGGCATTCTCCTAGTCAATCTAGGAGGCTTCAAAATATGTGTGATATCCCTTAGACTGGTTTGGGAAATAGAGGATGACTCTACTCATTTTTACCAGCAGGTGTCTAAGGAAGATGTAGGTCAGAATATTCTCAGATGTTTGGTATCTAGGTGTGTCCAGCAAAAAGAAACAAAGCTGCCTGACACAATAAAGACACTTCTCCTTTGACAAGGTTTTGAAAAAGTGTTGAATTTCTAAAGAGTAAATGTGGTATCTTTTTATTAAAGCATTTTTTTACAACTTTGACCAAAATTTGCCACTCTAATCTTGAAAATTAAGCCTGAATTCATGGTAATTATGACATTTTCACAACAGAATTGACCTGCTTTTTATTCTGCAAATGTTGGCAGCTATCCCTAGCTATTACATCTGGAGAATGTACATAAAAGCTTTATATAAAAATGCAATAGGAGTACTATAAAACAAATGAGAAATAAAGAGGAAAAGGAGGAGAAAGAAACAAAGAGAGGGAGAGGGAAGGAGAAAAGAAGGTGGGCCCCATTTAGATAACTTTTAAAATGCTGAACCTATTTGTACAGCAGTGCTCATGCTGTCTCAGCTGGGTTATTTGCAGCTGAGAAGGCTTTTTGTAGCTCTGATGTGCTGCATGGTGGCAGGGCACAGAAGCTGCTGCAATTCTCTTTGGCTGTGGAAGCCAGCCATCCCTCAGAGATACCAGCATCAGGGAGCCTCTGGTACCTCACTGCAAACCCTTCCTTATCCTCCTGTGAAGTGGTGGGGCCTTTGAAAAGCCCTTGTCTTTTCCCTCCTGCAAACGGGCTCCACGTCCATGCCTGCCTCAGGATATCTCTCTGAGATGTTTCTCTGGGTTACTTTTAAGTTGTTAATCCCAGGAAGATTTTGGTGTATGACTTAACAACTGTCACTCTCTACACTTCAGGATTTGGAAAATGGTACATATTTTAAAATTCAGCCTATAAAATTCTCAGATAATAGGCCAATGCACCTGTTACAAACTCTCAGTTTTTTTCATGAGGCTTGCTTTTTATCTTATCCTACACTTCAGATAGCTGTAGGAAAAATGTTCTTTCTGACTAGCATGGAAAAGTCTTCTGCAGTCTTACATGATTTTTTAATGTTCCTTAAATACACTTACACGAATTCTTCATTCTGTTTACTGGGAAGCATATCTCTTAAGATATGCTAGAACTTCTTAAGATCTATAAAATATATCTATACTTTCTTTGTGGTCCATGACAGGGAATAAACCCTGACTGGACTCAATTGGTGTCAACATATCCATGTTTCTCAGAATCACTTTTCACACAATCACAGAATCACTGGGTTGGAAGAGACCTTCAAGATCATAGAGTCCAACCCATGCCCAAACATCTCAACTGAACCATGGCACTGGGTGCCACATCCAGTCTTTTCTTAAACACATCCAGGGATGGTGACTCCACCACCTCCCCAGGCAGACCATTGCAGTACTCTATCACTTCTTCTGTAAAAAACTTCTTCCTACTATCCAACCTATATTTCCCTTGGTGCAGCTTGAGACTGTGGACTCTCCTTCTGTCAGTTGCTGCCTGGAGAAAGAGACCAACCCCCACCTGACTACAGCCACCTTTCAGGGAGTTGTGGAGAGCCATGAGGTCACCAGTTTGGAACAGCCTGGCCATGTGCAAGATCAGCTGGATCGAATCCTGGCCTGGTGCCTATCACGTAATATTTTGTACCTGTGTGGGCATATTATTGTACTGCCATACTTCACTGAGAGAGGGCTCTGCTTCCTTTGCACCAAGTCACATTCTGTGTTTTGTACTAAGCAGAAAAACTGTGTGTCCTGTTGTTGAAAGTTCTGTTTACTGGAGAAGGGGAAACAAGACAACAGTAATTCCTGCAGTCAGTAAAATAGCAACCTGGTTGTGGTTTACATAAAGTCAATTAAGATGAAAATGCATAAGCATTGCAACTAAGCATAAAATTGGAAAAATTTAACAGCCATCTCAGACATAACAAAAAATGTAATTACCAACTCCTGAGCTCTGTGTCATCCAACCATCAGCTTATGCATCTCAATATTTGGAGATTTTCAAGACCTTTTTGGATCAAGCCCCAGGAAACCTTTTCTAACCTCATTACTCATCTTGCTTTGAACAGCAGACTGTGTCAGACAACCTCCTGAGTCCTCTGCTCTGAATTTTCCCATGGTCCTGTGATTCTGTGACCCCTCTCAGGACTAAAAACATCATGTGCACTAGGTGTTTTAAATATAGTTCATGTGGTTTTTAATATCCAAAGTAGCCAGCTGCTAAGAAAGAAGTGAAGAGAAGAAGGGAAGGGAAGGGAAGGAAGGAAGGAAGGAAGGAAGAAGGAAGGAAGGAAGGAAGGAAGGAAGGAAGGAAGGAAAAGGAAGGAAGGGAAGGAAGGGAAGGAAGAAGGAAGGAAAGGAAGGGAAGGAAAAGAAAAGAAAGAAAGGAAAGGAAAGAAAGAAAAGAGGAAGGAAAAGAAAGAAAGGAAAGGAAAGAAAAGGAAAGGAAAAAGGGAAAAGAGAAAAGGCCTCCTAGACCTGCTGTTAGTGGTACCAAAATCACAGGGTAAGTCTTTAGCATAAGAACATGGCCAGGAGACCTTAGAAGGATGTACAATATAGGGCACATTTCAGACATATGAGAGCAATGGCCAAACATTTGGTTGTTACAGCAAGGTTTGGAAAGATGTAGCTCTTGGGTCCACACCCTCTTCATTTAAATAAACATGACTGCTGCTGTGGGTGGTTGGCAGTGGAACAAACAGTTGCTTTTTGGACAGTGTGAATGAATACCCTATAGTGGCATTACTCAAGGGCTAAGTTTATTTAGACTGTGGCGTATTTGGTGACTTGAAACATGAAACCTTTACTCAGTTCCTTCTTAATTGCTGAGATCGGACTCCTCACCCTCCCTTCTTTCTTGTAGGCAGTATGTGGTAAGAGTTATTCCTCAGGGAGAGATAACTGGTGTTTACCTGTGTCAAAACTCAACACAGAGTTTTGTGCACGTTTTATAAATAGTTAAAGTGTATTTTAAAAATAATTTTTCAGCACTCTGTCTGTAGAAGCCATTTTAGCTACTACAGGGACTGATCCTGTAAGGGGCAATTTATGTAATATGAGGTTGACGAGGCTGACTCTCATGTTATGTGATTGTCAAATAGACGTCATCTAAAATAGAATGGAGTTTCTAAGAAATTTTACCTATATAATTAAAATCTACATACCTCTAACTATTTTTTCTTTATACCACAGTGGAGTGAGTTGGAAAGGGAAAGATTTCTTTTTTTTCTTTTTTAAATTATTTTTATATATATAGAAAAAAAAGACAAACTAAACTTAAAAGTCACAGTTTTAACTTTTTAACTTTTGACCAATTTCCAAGCATAAAGTCTGGGTTTTATTTTTGGAATTAAAATAATTTGTCCTGCAAGAGATCACATCCTACAATTTCTCATTTTAACAGCTGCTTCTAATCCTGTCTTCTTTTCTTTTTTCAGTGTTGACCTTTTCTGGATGTGACAAGATGGAGGAAACCAGGACTGAAATAGTATACACCATTAAGAAGTGTTTTTCTTTCCCTCTTGACAATTCTATTTAATTCCTTTGGGAGCAGATCCCTTCTCTGTCTTCCTAGGACATATTCATCTCTAAAGGATTTTTGGTCCCTTGACTCAAGAGCAACTTTACAGATTTTTGCCAAGCTGCCTGGAGTTTGCCTAGTCTGATCTCTATGTTATGGAATACAGAATTTCAGCAAGCTGACCCTCCATTTACCATCATTGCTTGGTTTAGCCTTTTGAAAAGGCATTCAGGTTTAGTGGGAAGATATAAAAAGAAACAGAAACCACAGTTTTTCCTTAGTAGTGTGTTCAGGACAATTACCTCTGTTAACAGTATGTGCCTCATCTCCAACTTGCATTTGACTGACTTCAATTGCCTGACCAGTTGTTCTTGTTACATTTTCTACCATAGATCAGCACCTGGTATGTTTTTTCTATGAAAGAAATTTGTGTTATGAAGGCTCCTCTCAGCCTTCTCTGACTGATAAATTAAAATAGGCATCTTTTAGTCTGTTGTTTTAGGGCCTTGTCTCCACACCTTGATTTACTTTTGTGTAAAATGTGGGAAATGAGTTTTGTCTACACTATGAATTGCTCTCAGGTGAGTCTGCTTTTGAAAGGAAGCTGCCTCTGCCTACAGGGATACACTGGTCTATAAAACAGACTGCTGTACTAACATTCCCTTTTTTATGGGTACATGAATGAAATAAAAGCTATTACAGAAACACACATTCATTAAAAAATCTGCCAGTTTTTATGTCTTTAATTTAAAGTGAAGTTACAGTGTATGAATGCGCATACTCCAGGGTGCTGTGATATACTAGTTTATGACATTATGGAAACACTGGGTTTAGAAGTTCCTTTTTAAAAACCTGTAATTGAAATTTACAGTTTAATTATAGGCTATAGTTTAAGATAATTAAATCTTCAGGGAATTCTTACATTCTTTAAAATCAAATAGTGTTAATTCACACTAACTTATTTCATAAGAATAAGGTTTTTCTTGGCTGTACTGACCTTTGAAAACCCTCAGAGCAAAGGGAATAAGGACACTAAGGTAAAATGATTAATGAAGCTTGTTAATGGAATTTCATCCCATACAATTATAAAAAATATTGCCCTAGGAAAACAGGTTTTTGAGGACAACCTGTCATCATTTATGTATGTTTTTAACTTCTCTCACTTTCACAGAAAGGGCATGTTTGCACATGTTTTAACATGCCCCTACTGTATGGTTGAACATTTTACAATCAGAGAATAATTCTAAAATAAAATAATGGCATTACATGAGGTTGCTTCCTAAAGTTCTGCATGTACACATTGGATAGGATGCAGTATATCACCCTAAGTTAAGGGGCTCAACATAGCAAATAACAAAGAAGAAGCTTTTCTCCTTTTTGGACATAGTTTGTTTGTTCTTATGCCAGTCTGAACAAAATCTGATGTCTTCAAACAGTGCCTGATCCAAAGCTTGTAAAAATTAATGTCTTTCTTTAGGTTTGATTCTACTGAATACTCAGTGAGGACTCTTAAGATATAGTCATCTTACATGCTCTGTAGACAACAAGATATTTCAACTACTTGCTTAGAAATGTATTAGAAATTGGTGCTTTAAGAATGAGGATTAGCCTGATTCATTTAGAAAGCTACTTTTGAGTGTCTGTTCATTCAAATGCTGGTATTTCAATGAGTCATAAAAATCTGTTCTGAGAAGTGCCTGCTTCATTCCACTGTCCATCCAGTGAAAGTAAATAACCAGTTATAGACAATTGCACAGTCCACGTTTGATCACATGAATCCTACCCACTCTGGGTGCAGAAACAGTTCAAGCTGGAAGAGAATTTGTAAATAACATTTTTCATCAAGGGAAATGTCTTCAGCTAATAAGAAAAAATAGTCTTAATTGTAGTTCAGACCAGATTTTCATAAAGCTCCACCCTGATAGCTCAGGGCAAATTTCAGTGCATGGCACACCCATTGACAGTGCAGTGTAAAACGTTATGACACATTCCATCATCAGAAACAGCATCAGAAGTGTTCTGGGAGAGCTTTATAGCCTCTGCTCCTTGTCAGTAATTTCCAGCAAACACAAATTCTTCAGCCTGACATTCAAGCAAGGAATGTTCCTTCCTACTACCACAAATGATCTTCCACCCACTTATTTTTAGTATTCACTTTAATTCTTGTCCCCTCAGTATGAATGATAAAACAGACTGTTGGTTCCTTCCTAGTTCTATGAACTGCTGAATCACAGTTTCTGCTGGGACCTCATCCAAAGCCTATTGAGATTGATTAAAAGATTTATCCATCCCCTAAATGAGCTCTGCTGCAGGCCTTGAGTTCAGTGATGCATAAGGCAACTGGCTAAACTTTTGAAGAGAGAATATTATGCTGGAAGAGGCTGAAGTGGTCTTCTGATTCAAATATCCACATAACTTTCCACATAATCTGAAATTCTTCAGATTTCCCCGAATTTGCCTCATTTCATGGAAACATATTGTTTGTACCATAGTCTGGAATGCCTGATGAATCCAGTTGAATATCAGATCATCCAAGTTCACTAATGCTAAAAGCAGATACAGGGCATTGACCATTCTAGTACTCACTGCTGTAATTTTTGAGGAGATTTCCCCCAATATTTTAAGTATTGTAGTGCTTAGGTGTTTACATTTACCACAACAGCAGTTTTTACATGTGACATTAGAGAAAAGCAGACTTGCTGTGCATGTGTTTCCAGCCAATCTTCATACAATTACTAGAGCTTGCTAAGAGCTGAGGTCCTTCTAATTGATCAAGGCAGAAGTTGCTTGCTGGACTCATTAAGAAACCATTCTGGTTTCTTTTGTATTAACTTAAACACATTTTTATTTTGAATATAGTTAGGATGCAACTCAGAGGTGTGATTTCTGCTGGTATTGGTACTTATAGTTGGGCTAGACTTAAACTAAGTTATATAGAAACAGGTAACAGAATATTTGTTAGCACAGCCAGTGCTGTAAATGACTTTTGCAGGCTTTACTGGCTCTGCCTGTCAGAGACCATGAAGGATTAGCAAAATAAGGTTCCTGGGTAGCAGCAAAGGTGTAAAAGTGGCATTTTCATAATGATGACATTTCACAGATGGGTGTACAACTTGGGTCTGGTAATGCTTCTTTAACTCCAAAGTGTGAACTTTGAACAGAGAGGGAACTGGCTTCTCTGGCTGGGATGCTGAACACAAGAGCCGCCTTTTTTACCTCCCAAATTGTGTCTCCACTGTATCCAGTTGACCAGCTTGGAGCAGTTGATTATTGTTAAATCCTTTCATGCTAGGTTATACTCCTTCAGATTTATTCCTAATATGCAGAAGTGAAGTCCAAAACCAAATTTCCCTTGCATGGTGATCTTTGTGCACAAATTAGTCTTTCTGGTGTTGTCAGAACCAGGCATTTAAAACATACTTAGGCCTGAGACGCTGATAAATGGTTGTTTCTATAGCCTTAAGTGTGAAGACCAAGTAGTCTTTTGTTGAGTTAAAACACAGATGTCTTAGCAGTTAATTAGTACTAATGTGATCTGCTCCTTCTGCTTGTTCTGAACGCACAGGAATTTTTTAGCTGAGAATGTTGTGCATTCTATAACAGAAGCAGTTTTTTATAACTAAGTGCCCCTAAGTTTAAATTTGACAAGTTTACCACAAACTGAAGCTCTGCTTGTTTTTGTTTGAGTTGCCAATCTGACCTAAATCAAACAGAGACATGTAACTGCATAACAAAACCCTAGTATAGACAACTGTCAGGGCAAATGAGCAGATCAACAGAGTGCTGGGGAATGTAACAGTAATACAACTAGTAGGGTTGTGTGATCACTTATGCTTACCCAAAATCCAAGTCAAGCCCAGAAGGACAAATTGCTTAGCACTTAGTGAGCATGAATGGGATACCAGTTTAGCTCAATTCTCTCTAACTGGGCTAATTTTCCAATTACTCATAAACCATTTTTATTCTTTGTGTTCAGAGAAATGTGCAGAGCAGGCTTGAGATACGTTGAGTTACAGGCAGTCACTGGCTATAGGGCTGAAAGTTGTCTCCATTTCTTATCTGCTCATGCTCCATAGTTTCTTATCTTACTATACTGATACCCCCTTCTGGGGCTGTGGGGCTGTGCTGCAAACAGGGCCATTAAAATGAGCTGCAATAGTTGTATAACTCTCTCCAGAAAGCACTGTATAACATGGGCTGCAGAATAGGGTTTGGAGGGCTGTGGATTGCAGAGCTGGGAGGTGCTGAATGGAGGATGGGAGAGGGAGACATCACACAGTAAAACTGCTCCCTGTTCAGGTGCAGTAGTTAATGTTTGGGCACCAAAGAAGGACCATTTGATAAAAAAATGTAGGATTTGAAGCGGTGTTATGGGGAAACCAGAGGTATATTGCAATGAAAATTAGCAGCTGCAGAGCACTTTTGAAAATCAAGACCTTGTTTAGATGCTGGTAAGACATGACTCTTGAAATTATGTCTGAATGAGCATATTTTAATTCCTAAACATAAATATGTTTAAGTTTTCTGCTAACTGGGAATTTACTGAATCCTTACATACCACACTTGATTTCCAAATGTTTAACCATGAAAATCTCCTACATGTTACCTACAGTGTAGTATATCCTGTTTGGAAATGAAATGATGAAAACATCTCTGAGTGCATGGATACATCTGTAAGAAATGGAGCTTGTATGTTGTTATAGAACGGAATATAACCATTTCTGTTCCTCCGTTTCTTATCTGTTCTAAATCTATTCAGGACAATCCCTAATATAACAATCCATTTATTCTCTTTCTGCTGTAGAATTCCTTTATTGGCATTTTTGAAGAAGAAGAGATTAAATGCATATACCAAAGTACCTTAAACTAGCAAGCCCCTAGGAGCACAAGGGGAAGATGGGAGTCTACAATATTGTTGCACAACTGGGCAGAACCTGTGACATTTGCAAGCATTTTCACTAATGAACTTTTGGGCTACATTCACGCTAATGAATTAAACAGTGCCAGCAAATGTTCTTGGGACTGCAAATTGTTTGTCTCTACCCTCAAGCTGACCTTGGCATGGTTTTGCCCTGGCTGTGGTGTTTTCTTGAACAATTTCTGGTGCTGTTTGGGGGTTAGCATGGACCATACCTGATAGGGAGTTGGGATGTGACCACCTTGTTTTGGAGACCGAGAGAGCTGATTAGTGTTGATAGGTATGGTGGAGTGCCAGTTTGGCTCAGTGCCATGGAATGCAGACATGTGTACCACGTGTAGCTTTGCCACCTGAGGCTGGGGTTCTTAGGATGCAGTGCTACTTGTAAGCACTTTTTCCCAATCTCCAAGAAAAGGAGTGGCAGTGACTGTTCATCTTCCCTGGCTGTTTCTCACCTGTAATAAGGAGTTGCTAAAACCAACAGCAAACATCTCCTGAGCTTTGCCTCATTATGCACCTTTTGCAGGTGAAGAGCTGCCAAGACTGACTTTGCAAGCATGAGTTGGTTGTTTCACTATCACCCCTTTCCTAGTCTACAGAGGTGACACCCTCTCTTCTGTCACCACAAAGACTGGTGCTCCAAAAGGAATCAGCTGAATATGAAAACCTAGAAAAGCAAATGTAAAAGATGTGAGAAAACTGCATGACTGCCTGGCTTACAATTAAAGCACAGTGTTTATGCATATTACTGTTCATATCTGATTTTCATAAGAACATAGTGTGATGCTTCTGTTTAGGACTATAGCTGACTGCATTTGTCTGTGTACCACAATGCAAAGGATGCCACTCCAGCAGTTCTGAAGAGGCACACATCAAGAATTGGGTATAATTTCTAAATCTATTAGACTTGTCCTACAACGAAAGAATTTGCACAAATCAAACATTAGATGTTAGTCTACACAGTTAAAATTAACCTGCTAAAGGAACAGAAAAGATTCTGTTACCCAAGCTGCTTCAGTGCACTTTTTGAACTCTGAAGGTTGGTTAAGATTTATAAGTAGGTATGACCTTATTTTGCAGATACGGGGCACAGAGGACAGTCCAGCCTGCATTACCAATCGGTTCACATTTAAGCAGCTGCGAGGCTCTATGAATTTTTGCCAGCATCCTTCTCCCTGTTCAGACCCAGAACCGCTCCCGAACAGCCTCCGATCCCGACCCCCAGGCCAGGGCGCCTCTGCGGGCTCTCCGGGTCTCTCCGAGCCGATAACCGAGCAGCTCTCCACAACAGGCTGCTGCTCTGCTCGGAGCTGCAGGCTGAAAACATTGCTCTCGATCCTGCTTTTGTATGGTGCTGGGTTCTGAGAACCCCACTCGTTTCCCAGCTGCATCTGCCGCAGGATGCGGGAGCGATGGCAGAAGGGGTGACACACCCCTGTATCCCTGTGTAGACCGATGTGTGCCGCCGCCGGGCCGCCCACCCGGGCCGGCCCCGGGAACGCCCCGCGGCTCCTGCCGCCTGCGGAGCGTGCCTGGCGCTGGGGCAGCGGCCGCCTCTCCCTTCCCTTCCCCTCCCCGCCCGCCCCGGCGCCTCCCGCCCGGCCACAGCCACAGCCACAGCCACAGCCACAGCCCCGGGCCCGGCCCTGCGCGCAGCGGCGGACGCACCGGGCAGCGCGCACACAGAGCCATGGCACGGACCCGCGGCGATGTCCTCCTCTTCCTCCTCCTCCTCCTCTTCCTCTGCAGCTCCGCGGCGGCCGGGTACGTGGGGCTGGGGCACGGGGCACCTCTTCTTCCTCCCCTGCCGCCCGGCGCTGTGGCTGCGCGGGCAGCGCTGCCCGGCGCTCCCGCCTGGCAGCCGGTCCCGGGAGCTGCCGCCGGGGGTGAGCATCACCTCCAGCCTCCGCAGCGCAGAGCGGCAGAACAGCTTGGCTGCGTGTGTCCTATGGCTTTGTGTGTACGCGGTTACCTTTTATGAGAGTGTGTTTCACTCCCTGCCCTTTCTCCCTCTGCCCGTTTGGGCTTTCCAGACCTACGTTCCTTGTGGCTGCTCCCTGGAACATCCGGCCTGGAGCAAACTTGACTGTTGGGGTAGCTCTGCTGCCGGATAGCCCGGCACAGGTCACCGTAAAGGGAGAAGTGGTAAGAGATAACGAGACCATCCTGAGCAGGGAAGCGGTCTTTGAGAAAGGTAAGAAAAGTAATGGACTTGGTTTGGAAGTATTTCTGTCTGCTTTCTCACAGGAATATTTCGTTCCTCCCAAAATATCATAGCTTCTAAGTGGTACTAAAATAGGAAATTTGTTTTACCAAGTAGGAGCCGCTATGGGAAAGTAGTCTTGTACACTGCTGGCTCTGTTTGGAGTTGGGCAACTGAGCTGGATATGAGTGATTGCATGGGTGTGCTAACTGTCTGTAAACTCTGAAAATAATCAAAAAGCAAAGTGTGATGGATGTGGGATTTGTGAGGAACCAGGAAGTACTCTGGTCCATGTAGTGGAAAAGTTGCTTACTGGGAGCTTGCTGAGGTGAAAAGTGGAAGCGGTGGGAGAACGGAAGGGGTGGAACAAACAAGGTAATGCAACAACTGAAGCTTCTTCTTCATGTCCTAAGAAAGTAATGACCTGAGGACCATAGGAAAGTGAAGATGACTGTGTCAGGCACTAGGAAGCTCTGTGCATTTGAAGAAACAAGAATTTTTGAGGATCAGGAACTGAATTGTGGAGAGTTTAGGGATGGAAGATAAGTAAATGTGAGAAGAGACTGATTTAATTTATGCCACCAGGCAGGGGTAGTGGATGGTAGGAGTTCTGAAAAGCTGAGATATCCTGGCCAATGTTCCTTTTTAGAAAGGTCACTTGGCACAGAAGCGTAGAGATATCCTATCTGAGATTTGTCCTCATGAGAAAGAAAATATTTTTTATGGATAGTCCAGCTTTCACACTGCTTTTACTATGAGGTGATATAAACGACATCTAAACACTAGCTTTTTATTTGTTAAAAGTGGAGAGTATGAGGGCAGTGTGAGGTACTGAAAAATCTACCTGCTATAATGCTCTTTCTCTACTGTTTGTGTAATTGTTCTCTTAATGTCTTACAGTTAATGTAGATGCCTTAATTGGGAGCATCACACTTTCATTTCAAAGCCTTCACAGCCTGTGGAGAACATTGAGGCTTTGAGTGTGATGGAGTCCATTTGAACAGATCAGAAAATTTTGAAATAGAACCAAAACAAACCTAAACCAGCCAGCTTTTCTTGTTTTTTTTTGAAATTCAAAATTTTTAAAAAGAAAATAAATTGTCTTCTTTTCTTCTCTTCTTCTCTAACTATACTGGCTTTTATTTCCTGCTTCTGTTCTGCTTTAACATAGTGAGCCTTCAGTGAGCCTTGCGTGAGTTTCAGCCTGTTTTTGTCCTTCTCAATATTAAAAGCCAAGCAAGCAACTGGTAATTCCAAGCTGGTAAAAATATGTGGCTGTCTCTATCTTCTGAGCACACAGAATAATGCTTGACACCAGGAGCTGCTGAAGTCAGAGTGAATGGCAGGTTATTAGGAACAGGTATGGCACTGCATCAGACTGGATACAGTGAGGAAAAAGGACAAATGCTGTAGTGAATTACTAACTTCTAATAGTTTCCAGTCTTTTAAGTATATCTTTAAAATTTCTATGCTTTTTACTTGATAAGTGAAGCAAAGAACAAAAAAAAGGTGCTGAGCATACTGTGTATTTCCTCTTGCAAAATTCTTATTGTTTAGAATGTGGCCATCAATTTTTTTCTAGTCAGGTTATACAATCTGTTAGTAATTTGTTTTCTGTGAACAAATATGTAAGCAAATCTGTTAGGGGCCAGGAGTGAGGGAACTGCCCTGTAAAAGAGGATGTAGTCTTGAAGACTTGTATCCAAAGGTGATACAGGTGTGGATCAGTTCTGACTCAGAGAGAAAGCATGTTGTCAGAGAGAAGCAAATGCAGCTTGTCAGAATAAGAACATAAATCTTTAAAATTTTCATTGAAGAACACAACATAAGTGTTAAGATAAAATATGAAGTGGTATTGTTGTAGCTGATCTTAGTCTGTGACTGAAGGAGGACTGGAGGTTTTATCAAACCAGCTGTTGCAGCTGAAGGAAAAAACCAAGCATATCTCCAGGCACACAAAATCTTCTTTAAATTACATAATTGCTGCATATATTAGTGCTCAGAGAATGTTGGTTTATCTGTCACTGAATACCTACCTTGGTTAGACTGCACATTCAGTGGCACTGTTGCCTAAGCTGGCTCAGTTATGCTCTGTAGTTTTCCTTGCATGGTGACAACAAAAGCAGGGGATTAACTGCTCTGAGAAACTGATCTGACTGGAAAATAAAGTTTTTATTTTGTTTGAATGCTTTTTTAGGCAGACAGGTCCCCTGTTTCAATGTGCAAATGTTTGTGCTGATGGAACCGAGTTGGAAATTAGATGCTGAAGACATAGCACAGGCTGAGGGCACAGTTTTTATTGGAGGTGTTTAATCTGACAGGCCAGGTTCATTCAAGTACCTCAGTATAAATGGTATTACATACCTGTCTGTCAAATGCTTCTGCAATTGCCTTAAATTAAGGATTTAGCGTGGTTCTCTAGGAGGTGCCCAATATGATACATATAATGGTCCAAGTTTCTGAGTTAGCTCCATGAGAGGACCTTTTTGTATTAGAGGCATGGGATTTTTAAATTTCTATAATATAATTCTTGCTTTGAATAAGAAATAGAGTGTTTGCCCTCTGATGGTTGATAAAGCATTTGCTCTTCTAATATTACTGGTAGTGGGATTTTGATAGCTCAGTGATTTTTGGGCAATTGTCTGTTAGAGAAACACTTTAGCAGTGGAGGTTGTTCACATCATTATTGTGTTTTTTATATGAGTAAGGGAAAATAAATATTAATAAGTGGCTGGTGGGTATTTGGAGTGAAGGAGAAAGTGTGCATACACATGGATTTAAAGATATTTTGAGCTTGGCACAATATTCTAGAATCTAAATGTACTGTATAGAAAGGGAGATTATTTAGGACCAATATTTTGGTGCAGAAATTAAGTTAATTGCACTTAATATGGTGGAAAAAAGCCCCCGACTGAATGTTTGCAAGGGGGAGGTTGCTGCTACAGGTAAATTTTGTGTGAGCAAGCACAACCCAAAAAAAATAGAATGCGTCACCAGGAGAGAATAGGTTTCCATTGCCTAGAGCAGATGCCAGGAAAGCACAAAGCACTAGCTAAATCTGTTTTTGTGAGCTGTACCACACACTTTCTGTGAAGATGCAGTATTACAAAGATCCTCATTGGAAATGATTGCAGAAGGTAACAATGGCTTGTGTGCAATCAGAGATGTTGGGTTTTCTGTGTCAACAATAGCAAAAAAACTAAATATGGGAATAACAGAAGAAGCTAAATTCCCTGCATGAATAACTTGATCTTTAGTGATTACAGTGAGGGATGACTCCTGCCATGCATAGTCATCCAGTCATTGATAATAAAGATGTAGTATGAATTGTCAGGAGGTGTTTTCTTACAGCGTTTGCTACCCAGACATTGCTGTGTGTATGAGAGTCCTTATACCTTGATTGCAAGAGATTCTGAAAAATATTTTTTGTGTTGGTGCTAGAATGATTTGTAAAGAATAAGAAGCATGTAAGTTGGAAAAAAGAATTGGTTTTCAGAAAATCTTCTATGTGTAATGAGGTGTCATAATTTGCCCAGCAGCATGAATGTTTTTAATTCTAAAGAGTACGACATAATGTATTTAAGGTGTGGTGAGTGAGAATTATGTGAACTTACTGGAGAATTATGTGAAGTTACTGGAGAATTTGGTTTACAGTAATGTGCATAGTTTGTAAATGACTTGTATGTGTTAATTAATTTATTCTGCTTTTCTGTGTTTCCAGAGAGGATTACACTGACTTGTTAACGGAGGTTACTGAGCTAGAGCATGGTAAATACTCAGCTAGGATTTGTGAAGCATGATAGTTTGTGAGAATGCTTGTCAAGCTCAGACATGTAGTGATCTTCCACAGAGACAATGGAAAATCTCCTTTTACCAGAAGGCATGTTTTACATACTTAATAATATGATTCTGACCACATCAGTATAAGAATGAGTGAGAGACACTAGGATTAGTAAATTGTAAAGTAACACCTAAGTGGGAATGAATGGCCTAAACCCCTCAGTCCCTGTTATTAACCTTGAGTTGCCTCTGTACCTTATGTCAGAATAAAATGACTGAGTTATTGGTGGCTGTGATGTCTGTGATGAATATCTGTGGGGTGAAAGGTTTTGCTGGCAGTTTAGTGGAACATCTCCTTTCTGCCTAATTTTTCGTTGACGCCTAAAAAGCCAAACAGTGAGAGAGCAGGAATTGCCGCAGTGATTTTGCATCCATAATCTCCACATCCAAAAGTACATGTAGCTGTGCCTTATGAAAAAGAAGTTGTTAAATAGTCAGCACATGCACGTAACCTAAGCAAAATCAGAATGAAGGAAAAGTTTTTGGGAAGGAGGTGTTGGGGCTGGACCCAGAGATGACTGATGTAGTAGAGAAGAAGGTGCTCTTTTATGGGCTTTCATATAGCTGGAGTAGATAAAAAAACCAAACAAACCCAAAAACATAAAAGAAAGAAACCCAGCAGGTTTCTGTGTCTGTTGTTGAATCCATCCTGCTAACAAACCCATTAAGTTGTTTGCAGAAAAATGGGAGTAGTGATCCTATGCAGTACTTGAGCTTTATGTTACTGTTTGCATGCTGTTTGAGATTTGAGGGAAGGAGTCCTTCTGTGACTCAAGGCTTATGTGGTTGTACACGAGGTTTTTCTGATCACCATGTTCTTTGTCAAGGGAGGGTGTGTCAGATTGAGCACCCCAGGCTGTTTCACAATATCTTCAAAAGAGTGGGATAAAACAGAAATGCAGACAGTGAGGCAACTCATACAGATGAGGGAATATTACATGTCCCTGTGTGCAGTTCCCTGTTGCCACTGTGAACTGGAGGGGCTTTGGAGCTTTAAGGAAAGGGAGGGGAGAAGAACAAACTAAAGGTTGTGAATTAGGGAAAAAAAGAATTGATGAAAACAAACAGAAATTAGTAGGTAACATGCTATCAGAAACAAGAAGGGAAGCAAAGGGTGAAAATTTCTGAGGGAGTCATACTGAAAGGATAAGTGCATATTAACAGAACAGAGAGGTAAGAAATGAAGTAACTAAACACGTTCTAAAGTGGCCAAAAAAACAGAAAGAAGGAAAATTGTATGTAGAAACTATAAATGAGATCAGATTACAAAGGAACTTGAAGAAGTAGCATAGGTAATGAAGAACAAAACTGGTAAAGCCAAACCATTAGTAGGAAAGAATGTGAAGGATAGTAAGGCAGGGTTTTTAAATAAGGTATTAGTAGCAAGAAATCTAGCAAAGGATGTGGCTTGCCACCCTGATGAGAAGGGTCGCTACTTTGTTGGCTTGCTACTCTGATGGTTAATGATGTTGAGAGGCAATAAGTGTTTAGTCTTCACTAAGAATGTCAACTGTCATGGAAAAGGCTTAAGAATTAAGATTACAAAAGGGAAGGAACAGTTTAAAGAGTACTTTGGTCAAGTGTTTAGGCTTGATAAAATTGCCTGTTGAATATTTAGGAAATTGATTGAAATAGTTTAAAATCTGCTAGTGAAGTTCTGAGAGCATAAGTGAACAGAGAGGTTCTGGAAGATTGAAAACCTGCAAAGAAAATGTGTTGCACTATGGGTTGGCAAGGGTTGTAAGTGGAGAAGAAGTAGGAATTTGTCATATTTTGATTTTACTAAGGCTTTTGATAGTCTGGCACAGAACTTTGGCAAGCCAGCTGAGGAAGCAGGGACAGCATGAAATTCTTATTTAATATGTTTGTAGCTGGATGAAAAATAGTGTTCATCAAATTACTTGATGAACTAAGTGGTTCACTCTCAAACTGGAAATGAGTTGCCCTGAAACTGCAGTGTTCAGTATGACTGACATAAATGAAAAGGAGAGAATGTTTATTAGATTAGTGAAGGAGTGGTAAGGATGCTGGGAGAAAGGATTAGATTTTGAATGCATTTTGGCAATACCAGAAATGATTAGGGGAAAAACTGGAGTGTGATTCACTAGCACTAGTGCGTAGTTCTGCTTTTGTTGATGAATAAAAGAGCATGTGTTTATTGGATGGGGAAGAAGGTGATGCAGCCCTGCAGGAAAAGGGGCGTGTGTATGGGGTGGGGGCAATGGTTTAAAAGGCAACAGAGGGTGAAGGCTTGTAAATAGTACTGTGGTGCTCAAAAAAGAAGGTGAACATTGTACTCAGAGGTGTACACAGAAGTATTTTCTGTAAGCTATGAGAAAGTATTCTAGTAATCTTCACAGCTTAATTGGGCATCCTGGGGAATGCTGTGCTTGAGTTTTGGCACTCATCGTGGAGCCTGTGAACCAGCTAGAGAAATGCCTGGGAGAGCAGACAGAAGGATCTGAGATCTCTCGGGAGACGAGTTCAAACCTGACAGATGATGATGGGCCTTCACATGAGGTGAAAATAAATTGTGGAACTCCGTGTCCCAGTTGTTGTGAATGGAAAACATGATTGCATGAATTTACAAGACAGAAGTCCATGGAGGATTGGCCCAGTATACAGACACAAAGATTGCTTAGTTTGGGAAGAGTACCCAAGGAAGGGTCACTGTGTACCTGTTTGCTTTCGACACTTTTCTGATGTCTGTCCTTGACAGTTGCTGCAGATGGGATCTTGGACATGTCAATGTCTGACATGTACAGGCTTAGCCATATTTTCTCCTAATGTGATTTTTCTGTGTTTTAACTTGGAATAAAAACTGCAGCTGCTTTTAATTGCCTTGATAGTGGCTTTGTCTGTTTATTTCATGGACATAGGAATGGATAGTAATGGTGGCCAATAGTGCCTTGAAAGCAGCGTGTGGAGATGTGTGTTTGTGTGTTTGTACACAGTCACCAAGGGGATGAAGTGTATTTCACATTTAGTTGTGTAAAAGGCTTAAGTCTGAGATTATTCTGAATTGTCTGTATAGTTTCACAGTCTGGATCTGATGTCAAGAAAGTTTCCTGTGTAGTATTCAAAAATTGCCTTCCTAACAGCTGTAAAGTTATAGTTCATGGCAGTAGAGTTGTTATGGTATGGTAGGCAGTGGTAGTATCATATGCATGACAAGAAGTCCACAGATGGCTCTTAATTTGTCTCGGGAAAAAGTTGAAAAGAGGCTGTACTTGAGTTTATGCAGTGATAGTGCCTGGATAGCTCTCAGAAAGTCTCTGATTAAAAAAAAATTATTTAGTTTTGGAAATATGAGGCTGTTCTGTTTTCCTACCCAGCATGCAGTGTCTTAGAAAACACTCTCTGGTTTATCTAAGTGTTGTGTCCTTGGAACTGGCCGGTCTGTGACTACTCAGCTGAAAGTGGTAATAAAAGTATAATCCATGGAGCTGGTTGTTTGGCTTCAGAAGATTGAGTGAAGAATTACATGTCTGAATTATGCTTTAGGTCTAAAAAGGGCCAGTCAGCAGGAAAACATGCTACTTGCTTGGGGAAAGGATCATGGATGTGGCAGGGCAAGGGAAGAGGTGCCCGGCCATCAGCAGCATCTGTTGGTCTGAGAGGGTGGGAGATGGTGGTGTCCCTCAAGGGTAGATCTGACAGTGCTGACGAGGGAAGAGTGGCTGAATCAGTAGAAGGGACAAGCAGTGGGATACCACGACTCCTTTGCTATGTAAGGTAGAAAGACACAGAGAATGCTGTGGTCAGGAGCAGAGGAGAGGAAGGACAGTGCCTGTTCATACCTTCTGTTTGTACCTTCTGGAAGATCTGCATCTGTTGTGTCCTGGCCAGGAGTGTTTCTGGATGTGCTGTGGTTGGGTTTGTTCCACTCTTCTGATCATGGAGGTTAAGGAAAAACTTTTATATTTAGGTGAAGAAGGGTTTTTGTCTAGTTGTCAGGAAAATATCCCTACACTTCCGATTGCAGACTGAAGCTAGAACTTGCTGGTAACTGCAGAGTTTGGTAAAACATAGCTTTAATCACAAAAACATCTGTGCATTCTGCCTTTATTCTGTCCTCTAGGGCTATGGTGCCCTTTCTCTTGACTAGACCCTTAGGTGATAAAGTTTGGTCCAGTTTAGATTATTCCTCCTGTCCCCTTACATCTTTCTCCATGGGCTGCACTGCTACCTTCTGCTACCTTGCCTCTCTCTCCCCCTTTATAATTTCTGAGTGCTTTTATCCTCCAGGTTTGCAAAAACAACTGAAAAAGATAAGGGGAGGAGGGTAGGAAGCGGCTGTGGAGGGAAGAGTACGTAGTGCTGGCAGACAGGGTTTAGGAGGCATTTTGGAGCAAGTCATACCCCTTTGCTACAGGCCTGGTGGCCTCATTTGGCTTTGGCTGTCAGCCCGAATGCTGACGTCCCCTGGCAGTCCCTGTTGTGTACTTGAGTGCTGTGCTGCCCCTCCTTCTGTCTTCTGTGCCAAACTGAGCCATAACTTAACAGCCATGGCTTAAGCTCTGTATTTTGGGCTATTTTTGTAAATAATCAGTACAAATTTGGGTGGTAGCTTTAGCATGATAGATGAGGAGTATGACATATTTAAAGCAAACTGTGAGCTCAACAGATTTGTAGGTCTTCTTTGAAGAATAAGTTGTTTTCACTTCCTGGACAGCTTAGGCCTTAGTATTACTGCCCTTTTTTTTTTTTTTTTTTTTTTTGTTAATACAAAATTAGTATATATGTATATATTTTGGACAGGAAAAAATAATCTGGAAGGACATTTACTAACAGTAATTTTTATTTATATGTTGAGAGTTTTTGAAATTGTTTCAGCAGTAGAAAATAACTCCATTTGCTACTGCAAAGAAAATGTTTTTCTGTAAACATTTCCTATGTATGGGTATATGAACACAGCTGTGAGAGCAAAGATGTGGCATAATTTCAGTGAATCAATCTGAAGTGATTCCAGTTTTAATTTTCTGTTCTTACACATTACTATGAAGGATTGGAGACATAGGTAGAAAAGTTTGAGTTTGTAGCAATAGTTTGTAGCAATAGCTGCCACATGAGCTAGAATATACAGTCAGTGCTGAATTTATGTAAATCAGAGAGTGGAGTGCTACTTCCCTGATATATTGGCATAAGCTCTCGTTCACTGTGCCAAGCCATGCAGTCATTTTTCTAGAACCTCTGTCCTTTTTTGGGGGTGGAAGCTGAAACATTTATGACTATTCCTAGTGGTGTCAACTCAAGAAGGGGTAGCACAAGTTTCTGGGTCTGGGTCAGACCTGTGCAGTGGAAAAGAGTTTAAGATGCCATTGTTTGTGCTGTTCTCCATAAGTATAAAAAAACCTTGCATGTGTTTACATAGAATTTGTTGTATTTGCTTTATTGATAACAATACTATTACACTGACAAAAAATGGCAGGGTAGAAAAATACTTTCAAATACTGCTGATATGTCACTCCCACACTTCCTTTGATTCCTTTTCTGCTGGACAATCCTAAATGCCAGAGATTCTGAGGAATTTCCACTGTATTTCCATGTATTTTCTCAGTTCAGTAGTTATTGAATGAATACAGTACAAGCCTCAGGAATTTTGTGAAAGAAACGGTTTTGCAAATGACAAGGAGAGAGATTTTTTTTTTTGAAGGCTCATGTGACTTCTGTTGGGATTTTTGGTAGTTTGTATTTTAACTTCAAGATTAATCTTTAACAGTCCACTGAATTTTTCATGTCTCCCCCTAAAACAGTCATGATTCCCAGCTGGAAGTATTCCCTAACTAATCTGTTGTGGTAGCAGGGCCGTGTGCTCTTGCCTGGTTGTTCCCTGCTGTGTCCCACTCCAGTTGTGCTGGTGACTGCTGCTGCAGAGAGCAGATGGAGTGAGTCAGGAGGAAGTGTTGTAAGCAATGTGGTTTGCAAGGCTTGGTGTTGGTGGCTTGGCTGTTCTGGGCTCCTTTCTAAACCTACTTCTTCTGCCTGGTGCTAGCTACCTTGCATTTCATAACTGAAGGGTTTCTTTGCAGAGGTGTGTTGAAGGAGACAGAAAGCTGCTGCCATTTCTGGGGACAGTAGATGCCAGACTTGACTGATCTCGTGGGAGTGTTACATGCTGCACATGGGTAAAAGCTACACAATAGGAGGGCTTGCGGCAGAGCAGGGATATGTAATAGCTGTTGGACCATGGTTAATTCCTTATAAACCTGAAATTGCTGTAGGAGCAAATATAACTTTAATTCATCAAGTGAACAGAAAAATTCGTGAATTTCCGCTATTCAGCATTGACGTAAAGGAAATGTTTTGCTATAGCTCTTGCTTGAGCATGTCCAAAGTCATCCCTAGGCATAGTTGAGCAGAGCTCCAGGGATTTGACTGTAGCTTGGTAGTCTCTGAGAATATGGGAAAATCTTGCATGACAGGAGAATCCACTGCAATGCTAAAGAATTTCCGAACTGCCCAGGCTACTCAATTCCTAGCAAAATAATTACGTAGTGACATAAATTGGAAGATTACCTCATGCCCTGGAGCCTCTTTTATGATTCTCACTGGCTGGGAATTAGACAGTGCTCTGAGCTTTATTACAAGGAGGCTGTGGCTCCCTAGCACTGCCTCAGAAGGTAAATCCTTTCTGAGTTGCACAAATGCAACTGTGATATAAATCTCCCTCCTCCCCAAGTCTTTCCCCATCTGCATTACATTTTTACCTAGCTCAGACCTGATGTTAGATCTCCCAGGCTTGGGAGCAGGAAAAAAACCCTGCCATAAGATTTCTGGTTTTTTGCATGCCTCTTGTTCTCAAAACAGGTGGAGGCAAGCCGGCGCTGCCCTAGTGAGAAAGCTTTGAAGTGCCTGCCCTGTTGAGGTTGCTTTGCAAGCTGGTGGATGCTGCACAGGACTACCACAGCGGTTCCCTTCGTCACTCTGCCCTTGCGGGGTGTGGGTACCAGTGTGTTTGCTCTGGAAGGGTAAAGATGGAAATAGAAAACTCCATGTTGTGGGCTGTGGCACAAATACCAGATTTGTGTCTCCCAGTGTAATGAAGTCACTCCTGTAGCCATTGCTGTAATTAGCTGTGTGGATTAGATTAAAGCTAGCATAGCACAACAACCATGTGCATATCCACTCAGTCATGTGGTAAATGGTTTCTATTCCTTGTTAATAACCAATTATCAGCAGTGACAAAGGTTATTTTTTTTCCTTTGGTGTTATGGGTTGTGGTTGTACAGACCCCAGCTTTAGTACAGCCTTGTTTCAGAGAGGGAAAGGAGTGAGAGAAGGGTTAGGGTTTTAGTGTATAACTGAGAGAAATTTCAGAAGGTAACCGTACCATCTCTGTTGCTATTTACCATGCATCTTGCTCACTTTACAGTGAAATATAATGGCCTAAGAAAAATTCTTCCTACTTAGCAGTAACTGACTCTGTCCTGAGTTAGGAAGACTAAGTTTCCTTTAGCTGACATTATGTCTCTTAGTGCAACTGTTTGGGAATGGGATTGTTTCAGTAGATGTTGGGAATAAATGTATCAGTGCATCTAGAGGTGTTTACATTGCCTATGGATCAGGTACTCTGCAGGACTTCGTAATGCCTCTCCTGTGTGCCAAGCAAGCTTGGCCAAGTGTGAGGGCTCCCTGCCACTGGAATTGGGGCAGTTTGTCCTCTCCACTGGCTGCTGAGAAAAGTATTTTGACAGACGCTGCTGTGTGGAAAACCTCAAAGGCCAGTGGGGTTGCTCAGACTTAATGACTGCATGAGATGCTTCTCAAGTGGAGAGACAGGTGATATGAAAAAAAAAAAAAAGTAGGTTTAACAGCAATCTAAACATGTTGTGGAAAGAACTGTGTTCTTTACGCCCAGTACTGCCCATGCCTGTTAAGGTTTTGAGTACCAGAATGAAGTATTGGAGTGTGCTACCCACAGACTTTATTTGTGGGATGTGAGTCATTTGGTTTAACCTAGTTTATAATTTGGATAGATGGTACACACTGGATAACATTTTTCTTCTAGTGCTCTGGAAGCGGTCAGGACAACCTGCATTCAGTTAATTGAGATTCCTTCTGTTTGCCATTGTCAAAGGCAAGAATTCATTGACTTCTAAAACTAACATTTATTGAAGTTCAGGGGTCAAGTGATTGCTTTATCTTGGAAGCAATCCCTTTAGGTCCAGGATCAAGAAGGACATAAATAAATAAATAGATTTTTTTCCCTTACTCTATGAAACAGTTGACTAAAAGATAGGTATAAACCCGTGGCTTTTTAGGAGATACAAAAAGATCTAACTGAATAGAATCAGCAGAAGCAAATATGAGTCAGCAGTGTGCCTTGGCGGCCAAAAAGGGGAACCATGGACTTGGGGGTGCATCAAGTCCAGCATCACCAGGCAGTCAATAGAGGTGATTATCCCACTGCATTCAGCCTTGGTGCTGCCTCACCTCGAGTACTCTGTGCACTTCTGGGCCCCCCAGTTTTAGGAGGTCCTTCAGTGCATCTGGAGGAGGGCAACAAAACTGGCAACAGGGCTCAAAGGCATGTCCTGTGAGGAGCAGCTAAAGGATTTGGTTCCTCTAGTCTGGCTGAGGGGCACTCCCATTGCTGTCTACAGCTTTCTGAGGAGGCCAGGTGGAGACAGAGGTGGAATCTCTTCTGCCTGGTATCCAGGGGTACGAGGTGTGGAAATGCTTGAGAGCTGCAGCAGGGGAGCTTCAGACTGGACAGTAGGGAGCATTTCTTTACTGGGAGGGTGGTCCACCATTGAAACAGGTTTCCTAGAAATGTGATTGATGTCTGAAACTTTTCAGTGTTTAGGAGGATTTTGGACAATGCTGTTAATAACATGCTTTAACTTTTGGTGAGCCCTGAAGTGGTCAGGTCCCTTCCAACTGGAATGTTCTGTTCTATTCTGTTCTGTCCTGTTCTATAATTCATAATGTAATTAAGATAAGAGCTGTGACATGAATGGCTTCATGATGCAATGATATCCAGGAGTTTAACAGCACATTTATTTGGATTTTAAAAATATTTGAAGCCACATTAGTTGAAATAGTTAAAGCAATAAGTTATATTAACTCAAATAAATTGATATGTTAGTTACTTTTTCCCATGGTGACATAATTCTGTGAGGTTAATTCTGGGTGCTCCTTTCCTTAAGAGTGATAAAACCTCTGTGTGTTTTCAAAAATTTTAGTCTTTATCTGGGCTGCAATGGAAAATAACAACCTGCATAGCACAGAGGGTTGAATGGATCGTAAAAGTGTTTCAGTCTCTGTGGATGTAAAGAAAAATGTTCAAACAGAAAACATGGACAACAGCCCCACCAAACAGAGAAGTAATGTTGCTGTAGGTTGGTGTTCATACATTTGCAGCACTGCAAAATGTATCTCACATCTTCTGTCAGCTGTGGAAGGGGAGCAGCACTGCTGTAATGTTGATGCTTTGGTAAGTGTGTGGTAGTTAGTCTCACAGATTTCTGACGCTGTGATATTTCTTCTTTTTTGTTCAGGTACCTTTGGGACTCTGGTTCTTCCAGCAGTAAGTATTTTTTTCCTTTCCTCCTTCCTCAGAAAATGTTGACTGCCTGTAACTTACCACCTGTTGGTGTTGACAATATATTTTGCATGTGATCCCAGCTGTTTTCACAGTATCAGATGAGTGTATTTCCTGACCATTAAATCAAGGGTTTTTCAGATCAAATTCTCTGCAACTTGTTAGAAGTAATTACAGGACTCAGGAGCTGATATCCAGCATCAACACAAACTATCATAAAACTTGACACAAAAATTTGTGTCTTTTTTTACTGATTGATACCTGTATTTTAGACACACCATGAAGGCTAATTACAGCTGAAAAAATAATGTAAAGCAGCAATTGAGAAATACCAAAATAAAAGATATTTATATATAATCTTTGTAAGGGCTTAGAAATGCATATTCAGTGAAAGTACATTAAAAACCCAAAAATGTATCTTGAATTGTGTGTTGTGTGTGAATCCTGAATTTATGATCCTGGATATTCATCTTGAAAACACAATCTAAAGAGTTATGTATTTTATAAGGAAAAAAGTTTTACCAAAGTCAGCCAAATTTTACCAAAGTCTGCGTATCCCTTAATCTGGGACAAACTGTCTCTGATTAAATAATCTGGAAGTATTTGATGGATGGATAGTCAATGACAATGAGCAGCTCAACATTATGAAGATTACTAGGTTGAAATGCATCTGTATGAACTATACATTAGCAAATGTAGAAAATTATTATAATAAAAAAATCAATAAGTTTCTTAATATAATCTGGCCAGGTCTTAAAATGTTCAAGCACCTTACACTAGGCAGGGTATTTTCCTCCCTCTCTTGCTGCTATCTGAAGAGATGAAAACTGTCTCATTTTAACTGCAATATTTTTTACTCATTTGTGTAGCCACAGTAGACTTAGATTTTGTCCAGAGTGTAATTTGCTAGCAGAAGGTGGGTAATGAGTTTCTGGATTCGGCCTCATCTTTTCCAGAGGAAACAGTGGCTGCTTTGTCTGAGGTACTCGTGATGGTGGTGGTGCAGTCAGAAGTACGTGAGATGGCCTTTTTCTCTCTTGTGTTAGGACTGCCAAAATGGGGATAGTAATACCATTCATTTGGGATGTTTTGACTAAGATAAAATATTTTCACAGCAAGTTCCTACTACTTAGTGTTAAAAGCTGCCTTGCTCATATTTGGGTTGAGAAATAACCCTTTAGAGAAGGAGTTGGTGGGGCTGAGGTAGTCACTATTGCTGTTGCAATTGTGGAAATGTTGTATTAGTGCAGTTTCAGGTAGCATAAATGTGTGAAACAGAAGGTGGATTACATTGGACCTCAGCTGTCCTAATACACTGCCATGGCAATGCAAACCTCATTGTCTCTGACCTTTACATCAAGAAAGGCAGTTGTGTCACCATGTTTTGGAAGGAAAGATATTTTGAAATATAACAGGTATAAAAATCTAGGGAAAAACCCATGCTGTCTATTGTTATTTGTGGTAGGAAAGGGAAACAGGAAAATAGATGAAGTCTCTAAATGGCATTTATAGAAGATTTACATTTTAAAACATGAAATTGAAGACAATACTTCCAGTAAAATAATACCATAAGAGTACAATTCATTGCAACGGTGAAACAAAACAAGGTTATTTTCCCCATTTTGATTTTTAATTATTATAATGTGTCCTGGACTTGTTGTAGCAAATCCTATCTGATTTTTAGGGATTACAGCTTCTTTAAGAAATAGTAATATTCATAAAATGAATGTTTGAGGTAACAATAAGGTAGTATTTGATAGATGCGGTAGCTAAGGCTGTTCCTCTTATTTAAGATATTGCAGAATACTTGGCATGGAATTTGGACGGTGTTGAAATATGTGAATCATATGTTCTTGGCAATGTGTGTACAAAAACCTGCAGCTGGAGAAAATGCAAAATCCTTTTCAGTGTGGGACTTTGCATCTAAAATTTAATTCTATAAATCCAGATTTTAAAGGGGGGATGTCTTCTTCCCATGTCGTCACAGGCCTGCTTATAGGTGAAAGAGGGCTTTTTTTATTTTTCCTCCTTGATTTTTTTTCCTGGCTTGTTTTAAAGACAGAAAGTTAATAGAGAGGGATGGAATTGTAGTTGATTCCTCTTTATAGGTAAACACACAGAGAAGGAAATGTATTCTCTACAGACATTTGCATCTACCTCATTTGTCACCCAGGGACATTTTCCTATGTTTGTGAATCCCTGTTGCCTCAGTGTGTGCTGTTAAAATGAGCTTTGACAGCAGTACAGCCTTTCTTTATAGCACTTGGTAGGATGCTTTTGAAGTGCTGTGCCTGCTGAGTTAACAGCTGTAATTTTCATTACACTGCAAGAGGAGTGCTTCAATTCCATATGTTATGCTGCAAAATGCAAGCCTGTCTTTAGTTGTCTTAACTTCAGAGGTTTTGCTCCAGATTTACAGTTTCAACTCCAAACAGAAGCATGTGACTCTTAAGCTTTTCAGCAGGGCTGCTTGTTGGAATGAGCTGTGTGCTGTGGTAAAGCCCTTCCCCTTCCTCAAAGAGCCATTCTGGCGGGACAGAAGCTGCATCTGGGCTGGGATGTCCCTGGGGTTGCTGTCTGTCTGTGAAGGCTCTGCTCAAGAAAATTTCGGTGTGCTGCAGCATCTCTGCTTTAAGCCTTTCAACCCCTGTGACTGGGATTCCTCCCAGCTGACTTTAGGAAATGAAGTGATGCATCTGAATTATGAGCTCTAGATTTCCTCTGTGCACTGGAAAGACACAGAGAGAGAGAGAAGAAGTCTGTGCGTGATTACTCTGACCTTATGTGGTCTAAATTTCCTTGCCAGTGATATCTGTCTTCTGCCAGCACTGAAGGAGCTTTCAATGTCTATCCAAAAAAAGTTAACCATATAAATTTTATATTCCTTTATTTCCTAATATTTTTGGAAGAATAATTATTTTACTTTCTAAATGAGTCACGGTATGTGCTGTAATTATTAATTATGAAGGTGAAATGAGACAAAATCAGTGAGGTTGCTATTGAAAAGCAGTACCTCACTTTATGAAAAACAAATTCTGTATTTGATTTTTCTACACCACAGGACATAAAGCTAAAGACTGTAAAAAAACAAGTGCAAAGTTCTCTTGCTGTCCTGCTCATCTTGCTTACATGTACTTCCTTTAGATATTTTATTTTTGGAAAATTTCATGGCAAAAAATTATGAAGAAAAATATTAGCCCATTATATCAAACCAAAGAAATTTCTAAATAATAGCCCATTATATCAAACCAAAGAAATTTCTAAATAACTTAAAAAGAGAGTGCAATCTATGTATGTGTAAGACTGTGAATTGCATATGAATGCATAGATATTTATATTCTTGAAAACCTGATTACTACTTAAAATTAGATGGAAATGTGCTGTTGTGCTTCTGGTAAGACATTTTGTGGTAATTGTTGAAATAATACATTAAAATCCCCTTTCTCTTTTTGAAAATTTACATAAGTTGACAAGTTCAGGTATATATTAGTCCTTTATGTCAAATGTTTTTTTAAATAATAGTGTCTTCAGGAATATTTTAGATACCTAACAGAGTGTCACCATTTCTTTTTAAGCTGCCTCTGAACAGTGCTTCTGGGAATTACGAGTTACTGGTGGAGGGCCGTGCTGATGGCCGGCATATCTTCTCTAACCGTACCAGCCTGATGTACATGTCAAAGAGCACCTCTGTGTTCATCCAGACTGATAAATCCATGTATAAGCCAGGACAGGATGTGCTCTTCAGGATTGTCACCGTCTATCCTGATCTCAAACCTTACCAGGTGTCTCTGAATATATATATCCGAGTAAGTATCCGCAGGAACACGGTTAGATGTTAGATTGTGTCACACGTTCTGAATTTGTGACAAATACAGGTGGTATGAATTGCTGCCTAAATCTTGCCAGCAAGGCCTCTCACATTTAACATGCAGCTTGACTTTTCTCCTAGGACCCTCGGAAGAAATTGATTCAGCAGTGGTTGATGGAGGAGGGTGATTTGGGTGTGGTTTCCAAAAAATTTCAGTTGTCAATGAACCCTCCACTAGGAGACTGGTCCATAGAGGTGGAAGTGAACGTGAGTATTAACATTGCCAAATCACAGAGAGATTTATTTCTTCTGCTAGATGTGTATAAAATTGCGTTTATGTTGCTGAAATGAATTATAAACATGGATCATGAGATGAGCAAATCCTTCCCTTGTGTCAAATATTGGGCAAGATGCTATGCAAGCCTCACAAGATTTTCAATAGTACATGTTTTTTTGGGGAAGGATACAAAATCCCACATACATGCTTTATCCTAAGGTCTGTGTTTTGATTCCAGGATAAAAATGGTATTAAAAAAGTGAGAATTTGTAATATTAATATAGAAGAAAGATATCATGGAGTAGAGTTTTTTCCTTGTTAAGTGAAATACTCCTACATTTATTTTGCAAGCAAATACACAGAAATTTGGTGTATCACTCTGTGCAGCCAGTCAGTGTCTAAAGGGTTGAGGAACCAAGACTATTTACAGATCTTTGCCTAGTTTTAGGCGTGTTTCAGCAACTCACAGTGACTGATGAGTTACTGAGGAAAAAATAACTTTGTAAAATAGAAAGGATGACTAGTAATACAGGACGATTGCAAAACAAAACTGGAAGAGTCTGTGTTGCTTGTTGCTATTGGTAGTAGCTCTCTCAGGCCAGTCCTTCAAGCTGTTGCACTCCTCATACACCATGGAACATGTTTCAAAAATAGCTGGAGGTTTAGCTGTTCAAAACTCTGTGTGTCAGGGTTATTCAGCCTGCTTTTTAATACCTATAATTTGGGAACTGCATTTCCTATTTGGCTTGCAGTGGCTCTTCAGAGACATTTAGCAAGTATAAACAGGACTACTTAATGTTACATAATGAGGGAGATGATGGGTAGACAGGAGAAAAACTCACATGATCATGTATTACCCAGGAGTAACATTTACCAGTACCAGTTATATGTTTGATAGATCTCTATAGGCTCAGGCATGTGAGGGTGGTGCTCAAGTGAGCGTCAGGACTGGATTTTTCAAACACTTTGTCATGTGGGTGTGGAGTTATTGCTGTTGTCTGTGATGGGAAAAATGTATGAAGTTGTTCCTGTGCTCCTCCCTGTGCTCTGCCACTCCTTCTCTTCCCCTGCCTGCTGTTCAGTGGCCCCTCAGCCACGCTAAAGCAGCTGTAGAACTGTAGTCAGGCTGAGATCTAAAGAGCAGTGGGGAAGTGACCCAAACTGAAAAGAATCTGTGTGTTTTTCTTGGCCTAGACCAGACCAGATCACTGATCCAGCTGAGAAGCCATCCCCACTCACAGCTATTGTAGGTGCTTCTCAGCACTGGGGCAGGTGTGGCTCAGACATGGAGACAAAGCCCGGTGGCAGTGGTGGGCTCCTTCAGCAGCTCATATGCCAAGCAAAAAAGTGTTTGTGAAATGTGGCTTGGGCTTTCTGCAAAAGCTTGAGAAATGCTGAAATTAGGAGATAACTGATGAAGGGGTTGTGGCAGCTGTTTTTAGGATCTGAATGAGTGCCACTCCCTCCTGAAATAAAACCAAAGAGAAAAAAACATTGTAAAGTTGAAAGAAAAATGCCTTGTAAATTCATCTGGGTTAATGAAACAGCTGTGAGACAAGTGAAGTGAAACCTTAGTAGAGTGTAGTTGATGGTATTCTAAATTTTAGCCATGCTACAGAAGGTTAATGATCTTGGAAAATATATGTCAGAGTGAGAGTGTCTCTCAAGTCATGAGTAACAAGGAGAAAGTAAATAGAGAATGTTTTGTTTCTGTCTGTTTCAACATATAGCTAAAGGGCATCAGGTAGAGGAGGTGAAGAGTGATTTCAAAATGACTGAAACATCATAACTGAACTGCAGAGCACAGCACTGGCAGTTATTGTGAATACTCAAAACTTGGGATTAAAAAGGTCTGGACAAATTCTCAGCACACTCCATTGAGAACTGATAGTGAAAAGGCCTTAGGTGTCAGCTCAAGACACAGTGTCACTCCTGGCTACCCTGGCTGATGCAGTTCCCTAAGTGTTCTCTATTATTTCGTGGTTGTCTTTTTGGAAAATGCATTCTAACAACACAGATTGCTGGAGCACCTGAATACAAAGGTACCAAACTTGTGTTAAAAGGAGATCAGACTAAATGGTTCCTGTTGATATTTAAACTCTTTGAATTGAAAATTAGATAGGGGAGAAAAAGAAGTGTATATTATACTTCAGGGAAAAAAAAAAGTTTTAGACCTTGGTGTCCAGAAAAAAATGGCCATTCTTACAGTGCTTATCCTTTGGGAATAGAACAGTAACCCCAAGTCCCACACAGAAATAATTATGTTTACTTTCAGGCCCTTTTTTGTTTACAACTGCTCCGTTTTAATTTTCCAATTCCACATTGAATATAATGACAAAGCAATGTGCATTATTTCTACAGCAGTGCCAACAAATCTTCGTTGGCTAAGGGCATCATATGCATGATACATTAAGTGACTACTGCAGTATTCACACTATTGGATTAGGTCTGCCTAGTGTGTTGTCTCACAGACTTATTTTTCTGAAAGTATGCCAACCATCAGATTATTGAAACCTGCAAAACACCTTGCAGAATAAAGGAAAAGAACTTTGCTAGTGGGAAACTCTACTTTATTCTCTTGGTTGCAAGGGAGTTTATGCTGTGAAATACAAGATCATATGGGATGGGATTGCGTTTGAACATGGAGTTGTGTTGGTGATATTGTGGAGATTTAGTGGGTGTTCAGTGAAAGCTGCTGAGCGACTGGATCCCTCCTCGTGGATATTCCTAGCTATTAACTGGGTATTCCTTTCTCTTCTGCAGCAGTTCTGCTGTTCAAGGGAGATGTGGGTTTTATTATGTCATATATAAAGTCACATAGATCCGCCAGTCTCTTCCTGATAAGAGAGGCCACTGAGAACTTGGATTTACTGCTAAGGAAAGCTTAGTATATAACAGATATGTCTTCCTCTCCTTAACTGGTACTGCCAGCTCTGGCCCTGCATGGCATCCAGCCAGCTAATGGATCTGTTGAGGCTTTAGGAACATCTTCATATGGCAAACCCAGACTGATCTATGCATGACTTGGGCTTTCCAGTTAAATAGCCAGCCTTTCTTTCTCAGTTTCCCTCTTGTCTTTAAAGAATTGTTAAGTGATTAAATAACGTTTCCCTTCTCTTGATTACAGATCAGTTTCCAAGTGTACCGAGTCTTGATTTTTGGAAGTGCTTCCTCTGAATTCTGTTTTAAATCAGGTTTTGGCTGCTTGCTGCTGTTAAACATCCTGTAGTATTTTTAATAAAAGTTCAGGTGTTAGTACAGCTGTTCCAGGAAAACTCAAGACAGAGTAATTATGGTCTGGTTTCCAAGCCTCTACCTTGTATTTTAGTTGGATATCTTATATTTCCTGTTGCTGAAAGACTTCTAGTTGCTGAGTTTTTGTAGCATGCACCTCTGACCAGAAGTTATTTCTAGTTAAATGGCATTTTGTAATCTAATTTATGGAAGTTGTTATGTATAAATTTATGATCAAATATTGAAGAGTAGTAATGTTTCAGGTGCAACAAGGGCTTTCCAAAATATTTTAAGAGTATTACATTTTTTTAAAGCTTCAGCTATAAAGCAAACTTTCAGAATCAACTGGGAATGATTATATACTATACAGGTTGAATTTTTTAGCTTTTGAGGTTTAATACATGTTGCAGTGTATCCACAGCAAATTCTGTCATGCTTTATGCTAGATTAGTTATGGATTTCACATTTGATGCGTTAAGTTTAATGTTGTATATATAATTGCTTAAAAATGTGTCACACTTCTTCAAAATCAGACTGTACATAAAGCCTTTGGCATTGCCTGAGTATTCAGTAGCTTGAAAATGTGCACTGATATTCAATCAGGATCTGCTTGTGTAAATAGTGGTGACACTGGTGGGACGCGGACTGGTTTTTGGAGACTGTGCTATTGAATTTGAACAGAATTTCATTTTGGGGTTTGTTTCTTGCATGTACAAACAAAGCATGGAAGTGATCATGAAGTGCTTCTGTTAGTTCTGTCTAGACAAAAATCTGTTTTATTGAGCTTCAGAGCCAAGGCGGAAGAGTGCTCCTGACAGGACCTGTGAGACAGTGAGGTAGCCCAGGAATGCAGCTGGTGCCAGTGCTGTGCTTTTCCAGGGCAAAGCCCTGGACCATTCCCAGAGTCCTTCCCCATGCTCTAACAGCAATGCATGTCAATGTCAGAAACAAATAAGAAAATGGACACAGATGAGATTGATTTCAGGGACTTTCAGTTGCCAAAGAAGAAAAAAAATCTGTGGGGAATGGCTCCTGTGACCTCAGTTTCATTGGATCAGACCCAATGAATTAAAACAGGAGAGTTCAGCACAGCAGAGCAGAATCTAGACTGTAGTTAGGGATTCTCGGATGTCAGGATACACAGCATCTAAGGCTTCCCTGCAGAAAGGCTCATCCTCATCATCCCAGAACACCTCTTTGGATCTCTTTTTGGCACAATTTTCTTACTCTGGGCGGTTGGCACAGAATGCAGTAGGTGTTCTGCAGTTTAAGAAATGCTGATTTAGAGCAAAATGTTGTTAGTCTGGAAGGGTGAGTGTAGCTAAGAAGCAGGAGAAGGCATGAAAAACAAAACCTGTACTAGAATGAAGTTGCTCTGGGAAAAATGGAATAGGCGTGGTGTTGTTTTCCTGTCCTAAAGAAAACCTCTAAAAATCTCTCTTGGGTTGTACATATATAATTAACTGACTAACTGCTTGTCTCAAAAGCTACTGTTCCTGGAAACTGGTTTAACAACTTCCACATCAGTATATTTGAACAATATTTGCCAGAGAGACAGCCTTGCCCTAATGAACTAAAATGATTGAGTGGTTGTAGTGCTGTTACTTGTTCTACTTCAGACCAGCTTGGCTAAAAAATGTGTTAGTGGAAAATCTGGCTTGGTATTCATATCATCAAGATGACCAAGTAGGGTCTTTGCCTTTCCCTGAGGTATCAAGCACGACTTGATTTCTGTCACAAAGCTTGTCACTTTAGAGAAGATGCAGCCAGGAGTACTAGCCTTGCTGTAATCTGTTTTCTACTACTTACAGTTATCTTAGTTTTTAATTGTAGTTTTAAAAATTTTATTTTTATTTCTAAGATGATGGGAAACAATATTTCATATTCAAGGAAGATGCTTTTTAACTGTGCTGTCTGGGGTAACATTTTGTTCAGGGTTTGCTTTATGGCAAGGATCACGTACATAGTATTGAAAGTAAAAGCTGTACAGAGAGCAAGAAGTGAGGTGAATTCACTGCAGGACATTTCCCTAAGACGTGTTCCTAAGACTACCTGATAGTAATCTGATTGTGGACTGATTTATGCCTGTCAGTGCTGTAGCATTTTGTCTTGCAAATATTATGATTTGCACAAATGTTGTGAAAGTTGATAATTCTGCATGCATATTTTCAGACATAGGCATATAAAGATGATCGGTGCCTTGATCATCAAATTGGCAGCAATCTAATTTTTACTTTGATGGGAGTATTTTGCTAGGAGATGTGTAAATACAGATACGTAAAGGGCTTGGTCTGAGGTGCTTAACTTGCAAGGTTGTTGATCAGGTAACAAAAGTTTGTAATTGTTTCCATTTTAGGTCCTGGTCCTAGGGTTTTTACCATAGGAGTTCTCAGCTTATCCTCTCTTGCTACAAAGACTCATTCCTATCTTACGCATCTTGATCTCACCTGACAAATGGTTATCCGTTTTCATTTTTCTTTTCCCTCCTGGAGGAAATGAGTAAAAAATTTAGAAAAATAGGAAAATAGAAGAGAACACAAGTAACAGCAAATTATGTAGTTCCTTGATTTCTTTCCTTGATTTTAAGTAACAAATAACTGAAACAAGAAGATACAACACAAGGGTGTCTCTGCTGAAGTAAGTATGGCTGTGGACTGTAACAAAACTGCAGCCACCTTCTGAGTAAGTGTACAATCATAAGATTATACAAGGTTTAGAAATAGTCTCATCCACTAGATAGACTCTGTAGGAGCCTCATGTTTGTAGAAGTTAATAAAAGATGTGCTAGCAAAGATGGTGCTGGTATGTCGGTCATGTTTTATCATGATGACTGTGACTACTTACACTAGGTAGTTTTATGCTAGTTAGCTCAAGTACTCAGTTTTTTAGTACAGAAACCAGGCATATATAGACAGATGTCTGCAGACTGGAAGCTGCACAAGCTGTTCATGATAAATACTTAGAGTCTGCTTCACATGAGCTTCTGTGTCCTTCTGCTCTGTAAACATGTACTACTGGTCTCTAGAGGAGCTGATAGTGATTGAGCCATGATTTAAAATCACACCATGTCAGAAATTGTAGTTTAACTTGAATATGGGTGGGATTTGGCCAAGAAGGTATGTTAAATTTACTAAACTAACCACAATTGTATGTATTTTCTCATATGAATTTTTTTCAATAGGGTCAAGTTCATTATCAAAGATTTAAAGTGATGGAATATGGTAAGTGTTATTTAGTAGTGACCAAAATCAGTAGTGATTCTCCATTAATTTATACTGGCTTCCCTTGTCTGGCATGAACATTTTAAATACTCACAGAAAGTTAAATTTCCAAATCTTTGGCTTCTCTGAGACTGACAATCTTATCAGCTGCCCTGTTTATCTTTGGTAGTTTTAATGATCCCAGATTACCTGGTTGGGAAGCTTGCTGATGAATTCTGTAAAGGCTGAACAAGCTAAATGTTTTATATTTCAGACTTAGAGGCTTCTATGCAGACTGTTTTTATGATGCTTTTTTCTCCTTTCAACAAAAAGTCGTAGTCTGGCAATTGGCTTAAAAATACATCTTACCTTTTATTAGGAAACTTAGGAAGCTAGTAGTGTTTATTAAATTACGTGTTCTACCCTTGTTACTTAGAAATATTCCTTCTGTGAATTTAATGCTTCTTGTAATTTTTTTTAGTTTTACCAAAATTTGATGTCCTAATAACAACACCCTTGTACTACTCTTTGAGAGATGAAGATGTAACTGGTGTTGTCTCTGCAAAGTAAGTAAATCACTGATACTGTTGTCACCTTCACTCTTCAAGAAACTTATTGTGGTTCTTTAAGTGTCAAAGTAAAAATGAGAATGCTAATAAAGCCCCATCTATTCAAAATTAGTTGGCTAGTATCTGTTTCTACTTGCTGGATTTTGTTGTAACAAGATTTAGTAGATTTTCAGACTTCTAGTAAGTTCTTTTGGTCTGGTAAATATAGTTCTAGACTACAGCTATACATTTTCACCTACCTTACTTAAAAATTTCTTAAGTTTCTGCCTTGTAATATGTGTTTTGATTTTTTTTTGTTCTTATGGTTTTTATATTCTTTTACGGTATTCTCCAATTTACCATGTGCAGGTCTGTAGGTACAGTGGCTGTATTTTATTAGACCACTTGGAAAATTAGGCAGACTTCTATGAACATCCTCCTTGTTCCAGTAAATCAGCATTGCAGATTTCAAGCCTAGGTATCTTGTATCAAAATACCAATAGCTACAAATAGGTAAAGAATGAAAAGTTCTTGAGAAATTCAGAAGAGACTTCAGTGTAGACTCCTGTGTAGATAATATTTTATTTTTCAGCTGAGAAAATATCTAGACAAAAAAATTACTATGCATTAATCTCAGAAATTAATTTTATTTTTGAAGATGAGAGCCCTATAGAGCTACCTGATAGATCCATCCAAGAAGACCGAAATAAAGGGTCTTTTGTGGGTTATTTAATGCCTTAAAATACATACCTTCTGAAGAAGCACTCAGTTTACAAATGGAATACAGAAATCATTGTTTAGCAGGCTATTTAAATGTTTGGACTTTGAGGAAACACTTCCTTCTGTAGAGTGCATGCAAGCTGATATTATAAACTATCAATGCCAGCTTGGATGGGGCCCTGAGCAACCTGATCTAGTGGGTGGCATCCCTGTACATGGCAAGGGGGTTGGAAATATATGACCCTTAAGATCCCTTCCATCTCAAACCATTTTATGATTCTCTGACTCTCCTAAGGGGCAATTAAAAAAAGTTTTCCTCATTTTTTTTTTCCCCCGTTCTACTTTGCTTTTGGAATTCATTATATTCTAGCTAATATTTGATTTCTTAGGCTGTTTTGGTATTCCCCAGGACACTTGACCCTTTCATTTGGTATACTCATAAGGTGTTTGAAAGTGTACCTGTTTGCTGCAATAAATTCATACTTGGACACCAGTGAAGCATCTGAGGTTGAATCCTAGCAGTGGCAAAGTTTTACTGATACATTGTAATTATTTGTAGAAAATGACTTGATTCCTGATGACTGTTTTTTTAGAGACACAATGCTTCTTTATACAACCTGTAGATGTCATAAAGCCCACTTTCTTCTCTGGAGTATTATTAGATCAAGTTAAGTACAGGGATGCTGCTCAATGGCAGTATAATTTCAAGGTTAATGGCAGCTTATTACTGTAATTAATAATAAGATCTGCTTAGACTGAGTTTAAATGCCAGACCGTGTTATCAGAGTTGTTCCTGTAACTATGCTGTTTGATTTTTCTTTCTTTCTGCATTTCAGCTTTGATATTACTTAAGTGGCTGCATATTGATTTAAAGTACTTAAAAGTTACCACACCTACATGTATTACTGCTGAGGACTAGAATGATTTTAGGTGTCCTGTCTGTCCTCATGTCATTCCTCCCCTCCTTCACTTCTCTGTCTCAATCTGATAATGTTGTGATTTCTCTTAAGTATAACTTGGAAGCATTTATACAAAATTTTGTTTTATTGCTTAGTGGCTGCAGGTTGCAATTGTCATCCTAAGAAGGGAGTATGTTACAGTTTTCAGATTTGCCATAGCTGGACATTGTTTGCAATGATTTCTTGACACTATGATTACTAAATAAGTAGTAATAATTATGACCAAATGTCTAGAGATATCTCATTTTGGGTTTGCAATATTTGGTAAGCAAAATACTTACACTTCCCACATCTCATTTTAACTCTACTGCATATTAGTTATGATGATGCATCAGTGTTCTGTTCAATAAGAACAGAATTGTTCTTCTAATTGCTTTCAGTGTTCAGCTTAGTATAGTTAACTTTTGTACATCATACAGCCCATAATAATTTTAATAGGCTTGTAGAGCTTGTTTAATGGAAAGAGCAGCACTGTGCTGCTCTGAGTATCTTCTCCAGGTTTTAGGTTTCCAGCTTTGATGTTGCTAAACTGGTGTCAGTATGGCAAACTCCATGTTTTGGAGTAGAAATGTGTTCTGCCCATATCTGAGGCCAGAGAATAAAATTTTAGTAGGATCTTGTGCCTTGAGAGCTCTTCAGGAGCCCAAGTCCTGGAGGGTGGTGTGTTGTTTGACTTTGCCTGATATGTTTCAGGTACACATATGGAAAGCCAGTAAAGGGAACTGTAACAATCACTTGCCTTTCTGTTTCTTACTGGACAAACAAGAGAAATATAACAACAACAATGGAGGTGAGTAATCTCTTAGTAGTTTCTTTAAGTCTCTGTCCTGTTGTTGGTTAAGTGATGCTTGGAATCATTCCCGAGTGCCAAGCTGAAGAGTGTTAAACTCTCTTTAATTTCCAGCATAAAGCTTCTACATTCAGACTGCTTGGTGGGAATGACACTTGGCACCTGTGTGCCATTTACTTGTGCCTGGAGGTTATTTTGGAGTGTACCAACTGACCCAGGTAGAAAGATTTTCCAGGAGCTTCATAGGTGCTGGAGGACCCATGCTCAGGAATGCTCCCTGGCCCTGTGTCTGCCGCTGCACACTGAGCTCAGTGTCACAAGGCTGGAGGAGAACACTCCAGTTGTCTGGGTGGAGCTCCAGCATGGTAGAAACCAAAGCATTTTGCCTACTAATTGCCAGCAATTACATTTGAGCTACTGCACTAATTGTAACCTGAAGCATGAAATTTAAAAAGACACACAGTTTCAATCTGAAGGCTTAAAAGAGGTGATAGATTGGTTGCATTCTCTTTGCAAAATCAGACATTTTACTTTTAAGATGTGGACTGTTAAAAAAGGTTAAATTTTTGCTACATTAAGTGACTGTAATTTTATGTTTGCTCACTTCAGCCACCGTCTGACTTCAGTGCCTTCAGCAGCACTTAGTCTGCAGAAACTCTGAGCTCAGCTGCTGAATAGGGTATACCCCTCTCCTCAGGGAGAAACTCACTCATTCTATTTTGCTGTAAAGCTTAGGTATGACTGTGCTAGCCATGTAGAAAAGAATAATTCTAGAAATTAGGGAAAAAAAAGTAACTTTTTCCCTAAAGCATTGTTGCCTCTAAAAAAGTAGTGAACTCCTACTGGATTTAATAAAAATGGTTGCTGACAGCAAAAAAATAAAGGGTCAGGGTTCATAATTTTCTGGTGTTCACACTCCAAAACTTGGTTGTGGAGAGAGCTACAGGACTTAACTAGAAATAAGCTACAGTAGACAGGAAGGTGTCCTTTTCTGGCTTTTCTGGCTCAGGAGTTATTTTTCCCTGTGTTGCAGATAAATGGATCTGTGAATGTAACCTGTAACAAGCTGATGTTGCAGAACTTGAATGTGGAGCAGTCGTGGCACCACGGTGGCGGCGATTACACGGAGCCGATCGAAATGATCGCGGTGGTGACCGAGTCACTCACAGGTGTGCGAGTGGGAGCTCTTCTGTCAGAAATCCAGCGTGCCTTGCTGCTCTGAGCAACAGCTTGGAGCTCTGGAAAAGTATCATGTGCTGGTCTCAGCTCAAACCATCCACATTCAAATATATTATCTGAATGTTGCTTGCCTAGAAATTTAATAGTTTAACCAGCTGTTAACTCAGTAGAATAGAGTTCTGTGCTAAATGATTTATTAAATAACCAAGAAACACATTCTGATAGGAGCTTGAAGTCAGTGACTGATCATTTTTGATGAGAAGAGCAGGCATAAAGAATCGCTAGCATTAGCCTGAATTTTACAAACTTAACTTTAATCATAAATTTAGCTGACATTGTGTGTTTGTAAGCCACATTAGTAGAAAGAGTTTCCTGGTCCTAGCTTGTCCACAGTCTAGCCTCTTCTAGGTGGACTGATTTGCAAACTGAGGATTTTTTGTGAGTTCTTGTTCCACTGCACCTTCCCCTATAGAAAAAATAATAAATCATGCGTACAAAATGTATGCCTGTCCCAGAAACTAGGTTTCATTACAGACTTTCTGTAGAAACCCCAGCAAGGTGAAGCTGGCTGATTTGGGATTTAATAAGTTTCTTCCTTGTATCATTCTGGCATAGTCTGTGTGAGCGGAGCCCTGTGTGCTGTATCTTATATTGCATTGTGGCAGACAGTACCAGTGTATATGCCAGCTTTGTACTGATGCTGAGCTAGAAGGATGAAGAATGATAGGAGTTCAAATGGTGGAAAATATGATAGAACTATTTCAAAGTCATGGGCAGTAAATTGTATAGCTGCTAAAGTAATATATGTGTTAAATGCATGTTGTCTAAACACATACAATTATTCAACAGGAATCTCCCAAAATTCAAGTACCATCATATTTCCAAAGCAAAGTGACTATTTTATTGAATTTCTGGACTACACTAGAGTTATAAAGCCTTCTCTGAACTTCATAGCAACTGTAAGTTCTTTTGTTTGATGATCATCTGTGGATAAACAAATGTGACTTCTCCTCCATGCTTAGATAGCAAAGATTGCCTTGGATTTTTAAGTGTAATTTACAGATTTATTTTCAAATTCTCTCTTTTTTTCACAATACATATCAGCAAACACTAAAATTGGAGGCATTGCCTCCAATTGCTCTAGAAAAGGGTAAGTGGCAGGGAATGCTGTAATCTTGGCAGAATATATTTGTGTGTAGTTTATCAGCATTCTTGTGGAAGAGAAATTTTCCCTAGCTGTTTTTTTTGACTGTACTTTAAATCAACAGATTAGTTATTAAGTTTCAAACCTCTTTATAGTATAGATTTGAATATCTAACTAAGTAACTATATATATATCTATACATACACACAAATATATACTTTATATAGTGAATTTGTATATTTGAACAGCTTTTACTTAATTCAGTTAAAACTCATCAAGCCACATTGCTTTCAAGCTAAAATGATGTTTCTGCCTTCTGTCCTGTCCTTTTCATGCCAGCTGCAGTCCACTCCTAGAAATATTTTGCGTTCTTCATTCTGTCCCTCATCTGCACTCAGTATTTCCACATTTTGCAGAGGTTGCATATTGTATCACTGCATTTTCCTTGAAAAAGGGAGTGAATTTTACAATTCTTGAGCCTTTACTATATAGAAATGTGACCTAAATAGCAGTGATTTAGGCTGTATATTCTCTTCCAGAGTGGATTGGCTCAAGACGTAGCTTTATGCTAGCCTGATCATTTGGGCTTTTTGTTTTTGTGCTTTTCATTTTCTTTGCCAGCATCTCAGTTTGAATCCACCTGTTTTTTAGTCCTCTTCCAAAGATGAACTAAGTGAGAGAGAGCTGAAGCATCTGGCAATTCTTGCAGCTGGCAGACAGGAAGGTTTCAGTTGTGCTGCCAAAGAAGTGTGAATGAACAGCTGCTGCTGTTACTAAAAAGTGGATATCTTACATAAAGAGCATATACTCTTCAGAGAGAGAACAGGGAAATAGGGGCTGAGGGGGAGTGGTAATGCAGTGACATCTATGGGCTGAAAAAGAAAAAGGAAACATTAGTTCAGTGCTTTTAAATACAAAAGTTGATTTTTATGTCATGTATAATGCAGAATGAGAATGATTTTACTGGATGAAAATCTGCTTGAATGTGGGAATGAAGGTTTTAAGTTGTAGTGCTGATTGATGTATGATGGAGTGAAGATGTTGCACACTGTCAATTTTGGGCCTCGTTTCAGTCTTCAGCTCATTTGATGAATTCATAAAAACATCCAACTCAGCACCATCTCTGCTCATGTGACTCATTTTCCCACATTATGTAAATGTTAGGTTGCCCTTTCTTGTGGTGATGAAGTGCAAGTGATAAAATTAAGTATTCAGACTGTAGGTAGGATATGTATCATTTACTTGAGACACAAACATTTTCAACTAGAAGAGTAATTGGGAGAGCAGAAATGCAAAATGTCTCCTTTCAGTTCCATCTACTTTGCTTTTACTCTTTTTTTATTCCCTGGAGTTATGAATAATTTTTTTCTTGCCTGACTTACCTACTTGCAGTGCTTACTAGGGAACATAAATAAAGCTATTGATGTGTGAGAAACCTGAGGATGCATTTTTTTAATGTGATGTGAGTGCAAATCTATTGTTATATACTATGTGTTGTGCACTTTAGCTTTACCCTGTTTGATGTGTTGGATAAGTGTTTTGTTTCTTTTTGTTTAGCTAAAGGTGTCACGTTCTGATAGCAGCCAGCTGACAGCTGAAGAGAGGCAGAATCTTGTAACAATCACTGCACAAGAGTCAGACCTGCTTTTCCATCACTCTTCACTTTCTCACCTGGAAAATGAGGCAACAGAGGAGAGAAATCTGACAGTCCATGTCCTGAACTACACAGTTCCAGAAAATGGAATAATTGATGTTGAGTTTCCAATCCTGTCTGCTACAAAAACTCTGAGAGTTCAGGTACTGCTTTGTAACATGTTGCTTTGGAGTGTTGGCACACTAAATTGCCTGGGCTGGGATCACTGATGTGCTGTCCTGCTATCTGCAAGAGCTGACCTGTCACCTATTGTTATTTTTATTACTTCATGTTCCAGCTGGAAAGAAAGTGAAAGATCCTCTCAAATGGGATTTAACAATTGCACTATGATATCAAAGGAAAAAACCCCAGATACCCAAAGCATAAAGTGGACTTTTGCTAAGGCTGCCATGCTCTTGTAAGCTGTACCACAAAAATGAACACCACAGATTTTGCTGTTTTGTTAAGAGGGTTTTTTTGCACTGTTTTGCAGGCAGAGTTCCTCAGCAGTAAGACTGACATAGGTGTTTATGATGTGTTCAGCTCCCCCAGTCAGACTTATCTGCAGGTTAAAACAAAGAGCCAGGATATAAAGGTACAGTCTGAGACAAAACTTGCCACAAATAAAGTCTAGTTACTTATGATTTTTCCATACTCATCCATATGAATTGTGTGCTTTTCCTAGGCTGGGAAGCCTTTTGAGCTGAGCGTTGCCAGCAACAAGCCAGTGAGAGAGTATCACTATCTGGTAAGTTACAGGCTTTACAAATGAGGACAGTCCAAGGTGACCTTTACCAGCTTGAGAAATACTCCAGTGAGTGGAATGTGTTTAAACATTTGAGATTTGGCATTTTTTAATTGTGCTTTGTGGAAGAGAAGGCCCACAAACTTCCTTTCCACCAGAGGGTCCTTTCTGAAAGGAAACTCTATTATTCTACCTGGGAGGAATGCCCCTGTAAGGAAGCCTTCTCTCACCTGGGTGTTGGGTTATCTCTGACAGCAGATGTGAGACAAAGCACTACTGTGAGAGCAATAGTGTCTGACTGTGCAGAGCATCTGCAATGGGAGAAGGGACAAGGACATCCCAGGGGCAGCCCAGGCTGTGGCTTTGTCAGCAGGTCCTGCAGGGGCAGGTGGAAGCAGGGGCCTGGTGGATCCTGTGTGCAGATTCAGGAGTGTCAGGCTGAGCCTGTGGGTGCAGTGGGAAAAGAGCTGCCTGCTGAGGAAACAGATGGTTGAGTGGACAGAGGGGCATTTTAACAAAGGAGATTCATAGGAAGCACTTTAAAATAAATGAGTCTTGAGTAGTGGCTTAGTTGCTCAGCTGCTCTACTGTATCTTGAAGGATCAGGAAGATTTATTATATATGCTATTGTAAGTTTCCCATCCTGTCTTTAACACATGCCTGTCATTTTCACAGTCTGCATCTTAGTGCCCATGGTAGCTAGGATTCTTTTTCTTTCACAGACTTTAACAGTAAACTGAATTAGGAAAACCATATAAAATTTGAGCATTCATATGTATTTTCTAAACTAGAAACACTCTCTAGAAGGTTTAAAATAAATCAGGTCCATGCAACCAAAGGCAGGGAACTGCCTTTAATCTCTCTGTCTTCATTGGTAAGTGTATGATCCAGTATGAACAAATTTAGAGAAAAAATTGAAATCCAGGTATTAGGGGTAGCTTCACACTAGCTCTAATCTGATTTGTTCAAATGAATGTCTGCTTTTAACTGGAGCACATGACTAGACCCCAGTTCACACTCTCCATGAGGCAAACCAGGTGTTCTAAGTAGTTCTGGAGGTTTGCTTTTAAAACTTTGTGCTTGATCCAAACTCAAAGGCTGTTACAGATAACCCACGTGAGTCAACCCTATTACTGTTGTATATTTATGCTCTCATGCCATATATGTGCGCTTGGTGTAGTTCTTTACTTGTCCATAGTGATACAGAAATTAAAACATGGGGAAAAATCTATTATTTAAATATTACAACAGATACCATGCCTATTTTCATAGAACTGGTCTACGAGTTAGTGGAAAAAATAATGAATCACAGCTATGTGTCTCTTCTTTAGTAGCCACTTGTAGAACCAATTGCTGATGACATTGAGGATACCAGTAGTTTGAGTGTTTGATTTTTTTCTCTTTCAGGTATTATCTAAGGAACAAATTATGGCTTTTGGCACAAAATCCACAAAAACATTCACTTTAACAGCAGAAAATTCCTGGGCTCCTTTGATATCTATACTTGTGTTCTACATAGATGAGCTTGGAGTGGTAGTAAATGATGCTCTCACTGTCCCCATCCAGCCTGCTTTGGATGACAAGGTAATTGTATTGAACTTGAGTCCGAGACCATGGTTTTTTCTTTCAGATCATAGGATTGTAAATGCAAAAAAATTTCATTGAGGATCTAACCTGATGTTTGTGCAAGCCTTTAGAAAGACTTTTGATGATACCAGTGCAGTTAGGATCCAGTTTTTGTGCATTTGAGAGTCCTTTCTATTGTTGCTGTGTTTTCCACATAAACAAATGCCCAGCATCTCCTGGTGTTTTTAGTGGTTTGGTCAATTACTGAGCCAAGGGTTACTTTGGTCAATACAATGACAAGGTATCATATATGCTATAAGGGTGGAATTCTAAAAGTTTATAAAGACCTTGTTCTAGCCAGGCAGTTGTCACATTGTGACCAGTGTTTGTGTTTCATGTGACTATCCATACTTTAATTCAAAAAAGTTTGAAGAAGTGTGGGGAATTTCAATTTCATCACTGAATTGATTTTTCCAGCTTGCTTACCAGGATGAAATTTGGTCCTATGTGCAAACTAAAGCTTCCCTATAACTTTTTATAGGTGAGACCATCCAAAGGCTGGATGGATTCAAATTCTTTCTCTGCTCTGGAGACTTTAACACTTATAACCAGAAATTGGTAGGGAGCCTGTTTGTCCTGCCACATGAAAAATGTCTCAATTTGCCTCATAAGTTATCCAAGTTACCAAAAGTCCTAGGAAAAAGACTCTCAGAGGTCCCAGTGTCCCAAAGGTTCTAGGAAAAACAAATCCAGAGTCTTAATTATAGCCAAATAATCTAAAAAAACTACTTCCTTGGAGTTGTTAACAGCTGTAAATATCACTGTAGAATTTAAATCAGTGCTGTGTTTCACTTTTTTTCTAGATTAAAATCTCTTGGAGCAGAGATAAGGCCAAGCCATCTGAGAAAGTCTCCCTTAAAATCAGTACAACAGAGCCAGGATCAGTAATTGGAATCTCAGTTGTTGATAAAAGTGCAAAGCTTCTGGGAGAAAGTAGTGACATAACAGAAGAATCTGTAAGTATATGGGAAAAAGAGGTTGTCATTATTGTGTGTATGAAAGATGTATGTTTGTGGAAATGTTGCAGATTATATGTTGAACTAGTAATGTTCTTTGAGCATGGTTTTTAGCCTGTAATTATGCAATTTTTTTTTTTACTTTTGCAAGTCACATGAGTGGCAGAGACTGTAAAGCTTAAGAGGTAATAGGCACAGCATTTCCAGTTCCAATCAATACTTCATTGTTCTTCATTTAATAAATTGTTAAGATTTGGTAGTTTCTTCTTTCAGAATAGACAATGTCAGAAAAAAAACCCCTAATGATTTGTTCTTTGTGCTATTTAAAATTAATAATATAAAATAAAGATTTTTTTTCTTGGGAGGGCAGAATAAATTATTCATATGTTTAAATTACCTTTGCTTGCAGAAGATCAATTGCATTTACAGTTTGAAAGAGCTTACAATATATATCATTCCTAAGGTGCTCAAAGGCCTAAATGCCATAAAATATCAAATGGGCTGTAGGCTTTATTCCAGGCTTATATACAGTCCTGGTCACTCTTCCATTAATCATAAACCCTCTACAACTAACCCCCTTCATCCTGTCACAGATTATTTTCTCTTTGGCATGAGAGCTAAGCAACCCACAACTTGTGGTGCAGCTGTATGAATTAGCAACAGTGAAAGTTCTTAAAATGTGATCTGGCATTCAGTCTGTGGATGATTTTGGTTGTTTTTTTTTTTTCCTTAGATCCTCCATGAGCTCAATTTATACAGCACAGTGCAATATTTCCCCCTGGTCAGAGGTTCTTTTGGTGTATTTCAGGTACTGTTTTTTTTTTCATAATGCTAGGCTGTTGGGTTTTTTTACTGCTTAGTGATTTGAACGTCACTTGCTAGAAAAAAGTGAAATTTCTAACTTTTGCAGCTATAGACGATGTAATGTTTTCATGGCTTGTATGAGTTTCAAGTTGTGAATCTTGTCAATATGTGATACTGTGAATGCCAAGGAATGTATTTTTTCCTCATTCTTTATTTTTTATTTATACCTCCATAAATACAGGTTGCTTTATGCTTGATGTAGTCTTCACTTTGAAAGGTTTTCAGTCATTATGACAATATTCAGATTCATAAAATCTCAGTTTTTTAGGTTTCTGTGTATTATTTGCTTTAGTTTTATGCTTGCTTCATGACTTTATTTATTTAAAAAGAAAGAATAGAAAAAGAAAATAGATAAGCACTGTTGATGTCCTGAATGTCCTGTACTGAGATATATTGTATAAATTTTATCCAGAAATGCAGCCTTTGGGTATCGACTGATGCAGTTCTTGAGGAGGATAAGGAACATTTTCTTTGTAAGTAATACAACAAATGAAGCCAAATCTAATTTACTGAGTGGGGAAGGAGGTCCATGGGATAGGGCTCCTATTATGTCTTTTTACTGTGCTGCATACAGGTTGCATCCAGCCTTGAAAATCATTAGCATTTCAAAGGTTCAAGTCATACAAAATTCATGCAATCAGCATTTCAGAAATTGTCCTTTTTTACTGCAGTGATATTACCCCTAAAAGCCTGAAGATGAGTGGAGTTTTCATTTGCAGCCCCAGTTGATATATATTGCAGTGGTTTGTCATGTGTAGCCAAATTACACCAGTTTCATTCAACTCCACAGAGGCCATATAGAAATTTGTGTGAAACTTTTTTTATTCTTAAAATAAAAATTCTTAGAGTCCCAAAGTAGTCTTATATGTAACAAAGCTATAGATTAGACTCCAAACAACATATTAATTTAACTTTTCTTATCTGTATTTATTTGAGCATTCTAATGTGGATATTTGGAGTAGGACAGCATTTTTTATTTTGCAGATGGTGGAATGATACCTATAGAAGATGGTTTCGGTGATGATATGCCCGTATCTAAAAATGGACCTCCTGATTTCAGCAATCTCTATGTGAGGACACATTTTCCAGAGACTTGGCTTTGGATTGACACTAAAACAAGGTAAAAGTTAGAAGCAAAAGGAAAACAATTTGCACTTGCCTTTTTTTTTTTTTGGTAGGTTTCAGAAGAATTCTGCACCAGTGCTGAAGAACGCTGCTTAGAAATGTAGATTTATATTCTGCTACCACCTAGAGGCCACAAGTGAGATTGGAGATCGAAAAAATGAGGAATTGTACAACTGCACAAGAGAGGATTATGAGGCCTGACTGCAGGCCTAGGAGTTTCAACAGAAGTTAGATAAAAATCCTGAAGACAAAAGGAATAAACTCTTACTTTTACAAATGGGGAGATAATGGATAGGGAGACCTAGCCTTTTTCTCTACAGTGTATAAAAAGATGGTGATTAGCCCAGAAAGGGATCTGAAAGGGAAATCTCTTGCTATCTGTGCCTAATTCAGTGAATAGATCAAACTGTCAAGTGATGATGAAATCTGACCTGCATTGTGAAGAACAAATCTTGTATTATTTATAGCTGAGAAGTTCAGGAAGCAACCATCACCTGGGATTGTTTTAAGCGACCTGTAAAAGTGGATTACATGTAATGTGATCCAGTGTAATTACCTTAAATTCATGTAATTTAAAATAATTTAAATTTTTAAAATAATTTTGATCCCATCACAGTATTTTTAAATGGTTAGAAAAGGAAAAATGGATAATGAGCAGCTTTTCTCTCCAGGAATGGACTTAATTTTTCATGCATTTTAAACATATATGTCCACATAATGATGTCTGTAAATGGATGGTTTTGAAAGTCTGCTCTTCCCTTCTGCCATCAGATCTGGCCCAGAAACCACAATGGATGCCATTGTGCCTGACACCATCACGTCCTGGGTAGCCAGTGCTTTTGTGGTCTCTGAGAGCGGCGGGCTCGGAGTGACGACTGCTCCGCTGGAGGTACCATCTCACCAGAGAGCTCTCCTCTAGTTCTAACAGCAGCATATCCTTGTACTAATGAGGAGGTTGAGAGCCTGTGTGTGTTCGAGCTGTAGAGAAAACATCACTGAAAAGATATGTGATACTGTATCTGCCTTCCCTTCCTGCTCTTCTGAGACTCCACACAGATATTTGGATGCCTGCTTCTGTTGGAGAGGTTTTTTTGTCAGAGTACTTCCAGGATTGTGCCCATTTCAGAATCTTTGTATGTAGGAGAGTGGAATGACTCTTTGGGAGCACTGTTCCATGTTTTCTTGGCTCTGCCCAGAGGGCAGTCTATGAGTTGGTAATGGATGCATTGAGGTGTGCACAGACTGCCTGGGATGTGAGAGGCATTTCTCTGCTGCTCTGCTAACACTTATGGCCAATGCTTGTCCCAGGAGGGAGAGCAGGAGGGGTGATTTAAGGCTAAATTTATCTGTCAAAAGCAGTCCTAGAGTAAACACAGGTACAACCTGCTCTGGGTAAACTTGCAGGGGACTTGGAGTAGATGTCATCCAGAGGTCTCTCCCAACACAACCATTCCATGATAGGCGCCAAGTTTTGGGTGACTTAGCTTGAGGAGCAGAGTGGACACCGAGAGCTGGCATGGGATACCTAGCTCTCAGTGTCCACAAAGGAATTTGTTGCTCTCAAATTCCTGTGTCCTGAGGCTTTTTTCTTGCTTTCAAGTGTTTGAGGAGTTTAGCAATTTAAGCTAAATTCAGCAGCCCTTAGGTTAGATCTCTAACCTGAGGTTCCCAGTGAACAACTGCAGTTGTCCTAGGATCACTCTGTATTCAAGGAAACCACTACTTAGAGAGTTGTTTAGCCTGTTTAAAGTAGGAATTAGTTCTTGAAGTCTCATTTAGCTTGTATTTTACATACACAGGATAATCTGTCCATTCATCATGTAAAGATCCTAGAGAAACTATGTTCCTATCAGAGACAACTCCACTTCCATACCTGAGTTTAGAAAGGTTGAGACTGTGGTAGTGGGCTGTAGATTTCCATTCTGGTTCCTGGACTAGTGTAAGCATAGCCTGAAGGCAGCCAACTTACCCATCCAAGTTCTCATGCCCTCAAATTCTTGGGGAGGGGCAATTTTTGAGATCCAAGTGGAGATCTAGGTCCAGATTTCACAGTTGGCTGCTATACCAGACACAGAGCTTGTGCTTTGAACATCCTGATCTGAACTCCACTACGGAATTTGGAGCCCAATCTGGATTTTGTGGCTAAGGCTCCTTTGAGACTGGAATCTTGATTCTTGTTTCTTTCACTTGGCTTGGCAGCGACGTGACAGAAAGAGGAATAGTTTTCTGATTAAAACTGTAAGGAAATACACACTTGGCCTCTCATCCTCAAATGTGAGAAGGCTCCAAGTAGAACAGATGTTGAGATAATAATTTAGCTATAATCACCCCCATGCACTGTTCAGTACATCACTATTGTTGGGACATTTAGGTTGTTCTTAGAGCTCCATATGGCTGGAACATGTTAATCAGTACCATACAGAGAAGCAAGTAAAAGCAAGCCATGAGAAATGTAATGGGGGAAATAAATGGCATCTGCGTGCTTTATGTCATGTACTGCTTTGCATCATGGTTTTATTTTGACTTCTCCTACACAGAGTGTCAGTAATTTTACTCAGTTGTATTTTTGTGATATACTGGCATATTCCTGAGTGTAAAACTTCAGTTTTAAAGAAAAGTAAAACAAAAAAGACAAAGAAAATAGGTATGTAGGGAAAACCTTTACTATGAACTAACCAAAAAGTCTCCATCAGAACTTCTCTAATGTTTAATGTCTAAAGAAGTTCATGACGCTGAGAGCTTTAGCAAACAACTTTTTTTTTTTTTTTTGAGAAAACATTGGAATATTTGCTAGCTAGAAAAAAAAGCTGAGGGATTTTTGTTTCTGAAACTCTAAACACTTGGAAGATGCTTTTAAATGCAAACTGAATGAAAATACTTTTTAGTTGACATTTTGATAATAAAGGATAGCATGTCTCAGCCATTCTTATAGTACAGTGAAATTTTGATCCCACTCAGCTTGATGAGACCTTACCATTGACTTCTTAGAGGCAAGACTTCTTCCAAAATTCTCTGTTCATAGAGAAAAGAAACTCCTTGCTGGTATACTTCTGCAGTTTATATTTTAATTACTATAGTATGTATTTTTAGAAGTATAACTACAGAACTTTTGCAAAGATTAATCTTACTAAATAAAAAAAACAACATTGTAAACATTGTGTTGTTTAGTTACAAAATTTGGGTGAGGCCGTTATTTAGTTACTAGTGCATCGACATGAAGATAGGTCAACTGACATTGATGCATTACTTGTGTACTCAAAGCAATTCAGTTACTTTAATGAGAGCTCAGGACAGATCACAGCTTCCAAATTTGCCAGATGATACTCTCATAATCCTAATTCAGTTGCCTCTGTTGGGACTGCCCTGTCAGAGCTGTTGGCAGCTCTTATCTGAGTGGTGTCTCTAAAGGTGCTAATGTCCAGAAGCATCTTCTCCTTCTGTTTCAGCCCTGCAGTTATATGTTTTGTCAGCTGTAGAGTACAATTAAACTCTGTCATTGAATTTAAAAGTGATTGGAAGACATGTTGTATAGTAATTTTCTTTCTAGTCTCTGGTTGTAAGTGTTCATGACTGATTTTGTTTTGCAGCTAGAAGTTTTTCAGCCTTTTTTCATTTTCCTGAACCTTCCATATTCTGTCATCAGAGGAGAGCAGTTCATTTTGGAAGTGAACATCTTTAATTATTTGAAAGAAGAAGCTGAGGTAACATAACAATTTCTTTATCTTTGAATGTTACTATATATTGCAGGGTTTTCCTCACTGGTGGAGACCATGTCTTGTTTTGTGAGAACTGGTGTATTTTCTTCAGTGGGCAGACCTATTTCTCTATACACAAAAAGGGTGGCATCTTATGAAAGCACCTTTTCAAAATTAACCCTTTGTGTTGCAAATTTTACTGTATTTTCAGGTTACTGTGATCCTGGATATGAATGATGCTTTTGAAATTATTCTAACATCCAATGAAATAAATGCTACAACAAATCAACAATCTGTATCTGTACCGAGTGAAGATGGGAAAACTGTTCAGTTCCCAATCAAGCCAAAACAACTGGGAGAGATTCCCATCAAAGTGACAGCAATATCATCTGCTGCTTCTGATGCTGTTATCCAGAAAGTTATAGTCAAGGTAAACAGTCTGCTGCTTGCCTTGTTCCTGAAGTAAATTGTTCCCCAAAACAGGCTACATAGTAGAGCAAAAAGGCAAACCAATGTACTTGCCTGCCTCGCTCTGTTTGGGGTTTGGGGTGAGGTGGCTTTAAGTAGGAAACATTTCTTATAAAATAGTTTTTTAAAAGTGCTTTAAAATTCTTTAGAACCCCTTCCAGGAATGAGCTCATAGATCTGTTTTACAACAGATAGTTTATCCAATGCTTCTTGAAAGCAAGGTGAAAGCTGTTTGTGTATCACCGAACCCTTGGTGCTGCAGCTAATTTAACAACCTGTGCAGAGTGGACCTGGTGACTGTTTTGGATAAATGCAATTGATTTTGCTATACATCTGGCTTTCATTCAGATTATTTATTAATTATTATTAATCTATTTTAGATTAAAATTTCTGCATTTTGCTACAGATGGAATTTTAGCCTCCAGACTTTCTGATAAACCAGACACTAAGACAATAAGACTTGCCTAGCTTTGGATATCTAAGTCTGATTCATATTAGGCCCCATTTCAGTGGTGGATATTTGCGTATCTCCTCCTGCAATAAAAGCTTAAGATACAGAACCAAAGAATGGCTGAGGTTGGAAGCGAGTAGCATGACCTTCCTCTTCAGGGCAGGATCAACTACAGAAGGATACTCGGAATCCCTGTCTTTATCTTTATAGGCTGAAGGATTGGAACAGACATATTCTCAGACAGTCCTTTTGGATTTGACTGGGAATAAACGACAAGCAGTGTCAAAAACTTTGGAATTCACTTTTCCTTCTGATGTTGTAAGTGACAGTGAGAGAGTGCAGGTCACTGCTGTTGGTAAGAATTAACTTACTCTGTTTCTATCATTAGGGAAGGCATTAATTTTTATTTAACTGCAATATAAGTAGGTTGTATCATTAAGTCACAGTAATTTACCATCATGCATTAGGCTAGACATAGTAAGGCCTTATGGACTGATTGTTTTATTCCTTTAATTTGTTTAATTTATGACAATATGACATTTGTAAGTTATTTTCAGAATTAGAGAGTTGGATTTTGATCAGGAAGGTCCTGCAAAGTTTTCTAGTATCCTGTTATAATTACTCTGTCTGCAGAATGCTAACTATAACCTGGCTAACTGTTCTTTACTGTGACACCTAGGCTTTGATAACTATAGGTGAGAGAAGAAATAAATGAAGTTTACATTTTGCCGGATTAAATAGATTTTGGTTATGTAGGGTTTTGTTTGTTTGGTTTGGGTTTTTTTCTTTTTCATTTTTAAATAGCAACTCTTTGAAATTATCTGTAATTGGAAAGGTCTGCAAAGAGCTGCATGAGTGGGCATAAAGTGGATTAGTGGATGAAGTATCTTTTTGCCTGCTTAGAGGTGTTTAGTAGAAACATTCCTAATATATCATATTTTCTCTCAGTTTAGATTATACCACCCTTTATATATGAGGTATGCTTTTATTTGCAATAAGCTTTAATTTATTTTGGTTGAATTTTATCTTTCAGGTGATCTACTGGGGCCTTCTATCAATGGTTTGTCATCATTGATTAAGATGCCTTATGGCTGTGGTGAACAGAATATGATCAATTTTGCTCCCAATGTTTATATTTTGCAATACTTGACTAAAACCAGGCAGCTGAGAGACGATATTAAATCAAAAGCGATAACATTTATGAGAAAAGGTTTGTATCCATAAACTAAAGATGTTAGATTTTTAAGAGCTCTTACTAGTAAAAAGATTTCAGTGACTCTGCCTCTGGTGTTTGAAATATTGCTCAGTTTTTGTCATGAGAACGGGAAGAGAAACCCATTTTTTCTTTTTCTTCCTCTTTATTCTGGGTTGATAGAAGTAGACAGCAAGTTATTTTGTTTACAAGGGCAAGTTTTCTCAGAAAAAAATTGTTGGTTTTGTATAATGGCTTTTTTTCATCTGAGAAATGCATTTTAGAGGGTAATTCACACAGATTTCCTAGATGGTTATTACTTCTCGTTTGATAAAACCACATGTGAGCAAACATTTCTGATCTCTGCCTGAGGCACAGCAGCTTACAATGAGTCAGTGAGCAGAGTGAACTGTGTTCATCCCACGTCTTCAGCGACACATCCTGACCTGACATGTCCTTGCAGAGCTCAAGGAGTGGCATTTGATCTCATAGCTGGCTTTTTTGCCCACACAAATTTTAGGCTTGGTCAGAAGTGAACTCTGTGCTAGAAATCAAAAGCTGGAAAATTTTAGTTGGAAATTGTTATATATTTGAATCGGGAGATACTCCAGAACATCACAAAGTTTGGAGACCACAGTTGCACTCTGGCTTTTGGATCAGACAGTGTCTGACTGTGGTGTCCCACACTTGCCATGAGTCAGTGTCATGCTGAGCCTGCTCCTCAGAGAGCAGTGACACCAGCCCCATGTGAGCCTCGCCCCTACTAAGGCATCGCGATGACATTTTCAATTCTTGTTTACTCTCTCTAAGTCTTTTTTGTTTGATTTTTTTAAGTTGTTGACATTTCCCTTGGAAAAGGCACAGCTCAAAATAAATTTTCCTTTCATCAGGATTCCAATTTTCTGTCAAAGTAGTTAAATGTTTTTTTTTTTTTTTAAACCCATCCTACTACATGGTTTAGTTGAAAAGTACAGTGGGGAGGAAGAGATGTGTTATGTAAACAGCTACTCTGAAGTTTGTAAGCAATCTGTCACTCTTTTAAGACTGAGCTTTGGTACCATAGTTTTCTGCAGTTTTCCAATAGTGGGTTAAGTTATTTCAAAGCAAATGAAAATTGCAGGTTTAATGTTACTTACATACAGATTGTTTTGTGTTCCTAACTTTGTTCTGATGCTCTGAAATGAGGTATGTGTTTTTAACACCGTAGGTGCCAGAACATTGTGTGCTGAAATATTTGTAACCTTAACATAGAAAAGAACCACGACCTAAAAATATTCTGTTTTTTTGCTTTATTTTAATAATTGTTTTCTGCTGTTGCACTGATTATTTTCTCAAGTGTTATAAGTTGAAATTGTTGAATAAGTTGAATCTCAAGTGTTTTAAGTTGAAATTAACTAGCTTAAGATGCAATTTTTATAGGCTCAGTTTTTGAAAGGATTGTTATGAAGTTTAATTGAAAACAGACTATTTCACGTGTCATAATTCACCAAGTATTTTAAAAAGTAACCTCAGAATCTGAAGTCAATATAATTAATTTATGGCTAAATACTTGTGAGAAGAAGGAATCATATACCTAGCAGAAACTGCTATATGATCTTTATTTTAGCAGTTTTGTTTACTTAGAACAAGGGCAAAGCCAAAGAATAGTTGCCTTTTAGGCGTATTTCTTAATTGTGCTAATGACAAATCCCATCTTCAAATCACTTTTTCTGAAATGAAAAAAAAACCTGGTTGGTCTAAAAGCTTTGTTGGTAGACCCAAAGAGGTAAGGATTTTGAGCAGAATTTCCAAACTGTGTAGAAGGCGAGATCCTTTGGATCTTTCACATCTTTCTGAAGTCCTTTCCATCCTGATGCATTCCTCTTGGAGCCTTGTGAGCTCTTTTCAGCGAGCCTCTTACATCTCTTGGGTTGCAGCCAGCCCTCTGAGACTAGCAGTGGGCATCTTCATGACAAGATCCCTCTTTTCCTTCCACGAGTTGACGTTGGAGTGTCGTTTCTCGCGTGTGACCGAGTGTGCGCGGGGCCGAGCGCGCGGCTCGCGGGAGCCTCAGGCTCTCCTGTTCCGGCGTTCCCGTGTGAGATACGCTCCTGCTGGAGACGCGTGCGTGACTGCAGCAGGGCTGGCACGGAGACGAAAGCAAGCAGAATGTGGGAAATAGCTGAGTGATCTCTCTCCCTCTGGTTCTGCTCATCTTTCTGATCCCTCCCCAGCTCACGCTCTGAGATGAATTTGTGCCTGTGTGCCCAGCAGCCTCTGTTGAGCAGGCTGAAAGCTGTAGTCTCGTGCTTCTACGCTGCCAGCAGGATGTAGTTATTGCTTATTGCTGTATATTGCCAGTTCTGCAGAGAAACAGAAGACCTTATTTTCAGGCCTTGCAGTCAGATACTTTTGAAGAGGAAGCAGTCTGTATATTTACATGTATTTGTGCTCCCCTTAGAACATTATTTGGAACCTTAAACTTTGACACTGACTTTTGCTTTTCTTGGGGACAAATACCACTCATTCCTCCTTCTTTTTCCTTCCATTTAGTATCATTAACTGAGTTGACAGGTATGTCATTATCTGAAAGATTCACCAGTTTTAGTGATGTAATAAGCCACTGTCATGCTAAATACATAATAAACCCCCTGTATTAAAGAAAAAAATTCGATTGCAAATTCTTCTAAAGAAGACCTAAAAGCTAGATTTCTTGCTACTAGGGTTACATGGGAAGGTACCCATATATACTGATTCACAGCTTTATTTCTCATTCTCTTCTATTACAGACAGACCATGGCTAGAAATTCATCTTATACTGGCACTTAGATTGAGGGATCAGGCCCTTTGTTCCTCAGTAATTAGGGGTATGGTTCACTCACTGTGTATCTACAGTCAAGATGGTGTGTAAGTGGGTGATTAATCCTTTATCAGTGAAAGCAAGGAATATTTTTCAGGGTTGTAGAGTTACAGTTGTAGCTGGATGGACCTCACAGGACATATTTGTGTGAATTATTTCATTTGTGTAGGACTTACTGATGGTTGCCTGAGAGATTTCTTTCTGCCTGTCTGATTCTTTTTTGGGTCTGTATCTATCAGGTCTTCAGTTAATGAGTATACTTTCTTAATTATAAAAGCCAAGGGGAAAGACAGATTGGAGGAAAAGATGTTATGAAATGCTGTAAATAGATGCTATTACTAGTTTGGATTCACAAATGGCAGGCAAAATGCAAGGGAAGAAAGGCTTTAGATACCAGAAACTACAGTGAGTAGCGTGTCATTGGAAGCTCTTCATTTCTGCCATGAATGAACACTGGTTCTGTACAGAAATCATCTATGAGTGACAATGCTGCTGGTGGTTGTGAGCAGCCAGGGAGCCTTTGAGACCCTTTTATTATGGATGCCCTGCAGTCAGGAGATAGCTGCACTTGTTCAGGACATTGAAAAAACCTTAGGGTAACATTTTAAATGGTTCTTCTCAGGATTTCATGATCTTCAGGTCTTTTGAAATTTTTCACTCATTGCAGAGCAACCAATTTTCAACTTGCTTTTTCTGATAGCAAGCCTACTGATTTGTCAAAAGCCACAGGAAGAGAACCTGGTTTTCCAGCAGCATTTGTAGCCTTGCACTTCCAGTTGGAAAACACTTAATTTTTGCTTGTGCTGTAAAGATGGAGCACTTTTGTAGGTACACAAGATCCCCAAAATGATGAAGCAATGAGCTATAGCTGCATCTCTGCTCTGCTCTCGCTGCTGTGCTCCTGGACCCCCTGGGTGTGTGGGAGCACATCTCTGCGCTGGCTGGGCAGCCACAGGGGTTTCTGGTTCTCCTTTTGCAGATGGATCCTTCCTGTTGCTGCCCACTTCCTCACCATTTTCTACATGGTTTTGTGTGTCCCTGCATATTTGGGAGGTTTTTTATGAAACACAAGCTTAAGTATTGCCCTTCTCAGCCTTAGAAAGTGCCTTGGTTCATACCAGCAGTTTCAGTTCCAGTTTGTGCAGGAACCCGCATGAGAGGAAAGTGTTCAATACCTGTCTCTACTTTTCCACTTCAGGCTACCAAAGAGAGCTGCTTTTCCAGAGGGATGATGGCTCTTTTAGTGCCTTTGGAAATGAAGATCCCTCTGGGAGCACATGGTGAGTAGTTCTGCCAGAATCATTGTGGAATTTTAGTTTTTTAGATACTTTCCCTGCATCTGAAAAGTTTTTGTGAAGCTGGTAAAAGTTTCCAGCTGTATTAGCCTTCTGCCTGGTTTTCATTAGGTGTTTAGGCCAACTCTAAGTCTTTCTTGCTGGATTACATATTGTCAAAGGCATTATTAGGGCAAGGCTTTTTAATTTTGGGGAAAAACAAGGAATGATGAATTATTTTAACCAGGGAAATAGTTTAGTCTGAAAGTTTTTTTCTGTTGCTTTCCTCAAAGGAATGAAGAATAACAATTAAATTAAATTAATTATTCTTGCACTTGACTGAAACCATTTAGGGCTGTGTTATCATCACTGCTTCAATCAGATTATCAGTTATCTCCATACTGGAAGCTGAAGCATGACAGACATTTTGTAGGGGGTGAACAGAGTTGCTAGTGACAAAAATTTGTTCTACTTGCATCTGTCACACTTCCTTTTATTGAGACTGTAAACACAGCTGAAAAAGCCTTTTCAGTGCTGAGTTTCATTCCAGGAAGCGTACAGAGCATAGTTGTGGAAGCCAGATAGATAACAGAGAGAGGTTCCAGCACTTTGTTCTGCTAAGCCTTGCTCTCTTTAGATGTACGGACATATTTCAGTAGAGGCTTCTGTCCCTGTTAACTGTGCCACTGAATGAGACTTTCTTCTGGACTCAGTGGGCATCTTTCATTGACATCAGCAGGATTTGCCTTTGACTCAACATTGATGGATTGGAAGATGAAGATTGTTTACCTGTACTGGCAACTCTAGTACTTAAATAATGCAGTGACAAGTTACATGAATGCACATTTGGAAAGAAGGGAGTCGAGGGAAAATGTGGGATTAATAATAAAACAACAATGGTTGTTTCCAGGATATCATTACAGGGATATTGCTGATAATTAACATCAAACTGTTGCTGCTTTACTTTGTAAATTATAACTTCTGTCTAGTGGCAGAAAGCAGGAGAGCAGCGTTTGAATAAAGATATGCTTGTGCTGGCAGACTCAGAGTCTATAATATGTATTTATTTTTGAAACGTAGCTGCAGAAGGGGTGATCTTCAGGAGAAAGGACATATCTTAATTTTTTGTGGATTAAATTTAGCCTACTTGCTTATCTGGGTGAGGAATGCATTTTGCTCTGCTTGGTAGGGGTATGTAGAACACCTTATGTTTTATAGTTATTTTTATATAATCTGAAACAGAGGACGCTGTAATGTAATGCATGGCTAATTTTGACTTATTTGATGAACCTTTTCCCCAAGGTTATCAGCTTTTGTATTGAGATGTTTCCTTCAAGCTCGTCAATTCATAGATATTGATGAAGATGTGCTCATGGATACAGCTAAATGGATTGTCCGTCATCAGAAAATGGATGGAGAGTTCCAGGAGCCTGGGAAGGTGTTACACAGTGATCTTCAAGGAGGCACCAACAATCCAATTACTCTCACAGCTTACATCATGTCATCTCTCCTAGGGTTCCCAGATAAACAGGTATTGGAATTCATAAATATGATTCATAGTTCAGAGACCTGGCAAACACTTGGTAGTTAATAGAAATAGAGGAATATTTGAGCATTAGACAAAATCTAACCTCATTGTGTTAAATATCCCTTACCTATTCAAAGCAATGCAAAGTTGTGTTAAGCCCTTCAGTTTTATATTTGCAAAATCTAAAGGCAGTTTCTGTTGGCAAGAATACTGTCATGACTTGAGTCCAAGAACTTGGAAAGAAATTTCTTGGGGGGACCTAGTCTTAAAGATATTAAGCCATTCCAATTGATTTAATTGAAATTATTCATTTTCATAAATACAGTGCCAGATCAAAAGGCTTGCCTTTGAGATTCATGTGACTCTGAAAGAGATTTTCATTGTTTCTTGGCTGTGGTTTGGGGCCAATAATTTCTCTGGTTCAGTACAAATTTGTCTTTAACATTTTTCTATTCCAAGATATTTTTTATTCACTGTACATTCTTCAATATTATCTTAATTTCCAGCATGCTTATGCCATCAAGACTGCTACAAACTTTCTAGAAGATAAATTAGAAGAAGGCATTTCAGATAATTACACATTGGCACTTGTGACATATGCATTGTCCTGGGCAAAAAGTCCAAGAGCAAAGGAAGCACTGAATATGCTGAACCAGAGAGCAGAACGCCAAGGTACTCCACAAATATCTCACATGGTTGTACAGATAGATTTTTGTCAAATTTAAAGATGTCTATCAGATATCTACAGCTCTGTGCTCAGAATTCAAATCTGTTCAGAGTACGATATGGAGAATAAGCTAAGAAGTCCCAAGACAGCCTTAATAAGAAGTGTCCATAAATGAGTGACAATTCACTCAGTCTAAGTTAGTGTGTTCAGTCTCAGTTAGTGTGTTCCTGATATAGGAGTACTGCGATGCTGTTGAAGGACATGGCTTGTCAGGTTTCCTGTTTTAATCACCTCGTATTATCAGCCTGATTAAAGAGAGATGGATGAAGTTCACTCTTCCAGTGTAGTTTGGAGAGATCAGGAGGGTATTGGGGAGCAATGATTCTTAGAAAGAAGAGGTGAAGTATTGGAATTTCTATAAGGCAATGCAGAGGTCGGTTGCACTTTCTCTGAGGACCTATCATCTCAGTATATTTAACTTCTTTCAAGTTCAGCTGAATTATTTTTCCTAATTCAGGGGAAGAACAGACCATATGGAATATAGCAAATTGAAGTTTTTGGCTCAAAATGGTAACTGTCATCATGAAGAATCCAAAGGAATTTGTGTTGTAGCCTAGCAAGGGAGCCTTTTGAGTGTCCATCTGTCTTTACTGAGTTAGGCCTTTTGGACAGCCACTTCTTGGAAGAGGTCATTTTTTTGGGAAGGCTTTACTCAAGAATGAGTCTGTTGAGCAGCTGTGCTGCCTGAGGTGCCTTCTCTGGTCCTGAGAGAAAGGAGCACTAGAACAACAAGGTGGCCTTTTCAGAAGGGCTTCTTTTTGTGAGCACTTCAGGCTGACAAGGAAAGGATCAATGTAAAGTTCACTGAAATCAATTGAGTGACTATTTAGACTCCAGCTTTTTTTCTAGGTAGATTCAGACATTGCTGAGGAAGTACCTTATGGAACACACACCTAAACATTAACACAATATCATAGATCCCATAGAGCCCATGTGTAAGCATTAATGAAGAGCTTTCCCCTAAGACTTTTCCAGAAATCCAAAGACTTCAGTCTGTGGATCAGGTTATTTTTGGTTCTTTTTGCAGGAGAATTTCGTTTTTGGGTAACGCCTGCTTCTGAAATTTCTGACTCATGGCAGCCACGGTCCATTGACATTGAACTTGCAGCATACGCTCTGCTCTCGCACTTTCATCAAGACAGATTAGCTGAAGGGATCCCTATTATGAAATGGTTAAGTCATCAAAGAAATCACCTTGGGGGATTTTCATCTACTCAGGTAACATCTTGTCTTAAGAAGTTTTGCTATAATTTTTAAACAAGCAGTGTATATTTCAGAATTAAAAAGTACCATTCTTACACAGTAATTACTGAGTTTTGTTTTGCTGTAACAACTTTGGTTATGTACAAGCTTGCATTATTGGTGACTTACTCTTGGACTGCCAGTTTTAGTATTTTTGGTAAGTCTAATAAGAAAGAGAATTAGAGGGAGACCTTCTTTATATAATGTACTAATAACAAATAAAGAAGAAATAGTAGTGCCTGTGGAAAAGTAATTAAACATATTTTCAAAATAAGTATGATGAATATATATGCTTAGTTCCTTTCCAAGGAGAGAAGCCTCTTTTTATTTTTACCATGTGCCAGTCCTCAAATCCCTGAAAGGTTATTAACTTAGCCTTTTACTAAAGGGAGTAGGTTTTAGAAAAACAGCCTAACCTAATCCCTCTTCTGGCAGCTGGTCTTAACTTACTGATGTACTTTGTCCTTATTATTGCATAGATTTTTGATGGGCCGTGAAATTTGGAATATCTTCACTATCTCCAAGAGGCTTCCATGTTATTGAAGCCACGTCTTGTAAGCTATGCTGGCATCCAAAAAATTAGATAGTACTATGGATTGCATTGGTTTAAACTAGCTTTTAAATTAACTTCAAATGCTGGTCACAGTAAAATGTCACATTTCATCATGCTGCTGGTACCAAGGTGTACAGGCTATCCTTCATTATTTTCAGATGTTGGTTGGTATTAATCTGAGAGAAATGTGTTCTGAGTAAAATGCAATTTAAGAACCAGCCTGGTTCCCCTGAGGTATTAGTGCTTTCCTAATGTGTTAATTCTTGCTTATTATTTGGAGAGGTTGATTGAAGCATTAAATTAGTTTTAAAAGCTTTTCTCTATTCTCCAGAAACTTATTTTACTTGGAAGTTTAAAAATCTATCTTTTACCCTTAAGGGTGAAATTAAGAAATTAATTTAATCATTTTGTTCTTCCATAGTCTAAACTGTTTGGACTTCAAAATTGCTCCAATGTCTTGCTAGATGCCTTTTTTAATTTGTAGAAATTACTCCATAATTTATTTATCTTCTGAGTTTGCTTTAAAAAATAACATTTGGAGTGTTTCCTTCTGTGAGTTTATTACATAAGAAACTTAATATATTGTTGAACAATAAGGAGGAAAGCATTAAGTTGCATGTGTGATGCTTTATAAGTTAGGGTGTAGGAATTCACCATCATCTGTATACATGATGCAGCTTACTGTGAATTTGCGGTTCTTTCTGCAAATTCAGCTGATCTTTCTGCTTTTCTGAAATCAGTGAAGCAGGGCATCTCAGACAAGGATGTGGCATGGGAAGGAGAATGGTTTTTTATCAGTTAGAGTGAATAGTAAGCCCCTACTAGCCCCTTAAGGTATGGCACAGTCACCATGTTGTAGTGAATGAATTCCTGTTATGTTAGAATTTTTTTACTAGAAGGGGCCTAATAATAAATAAAGTATCTGTATGCCAAGCCTGAAAGGCCAATTTCTTCACTCTGACTGGTTAAAAATAGGTGCAAAATAAACTGCATGAACAGTAAAAGTCCCTGAGATTAGACACATATATTTGATTACTGTATTTCTTCCCAGAAAATAGTGGATGTTAAAATTCTCATTCCTTAAACTGGGCTGGACCAAACATTCAAACACTGCCTCTTGTGCTCAAAACCTGGAGAGCTAAGCCTACAATCACACACAAAGATAAAAAAAAAAAAAAGAATTTTAGATACATATATGACTGTGTGTAAATATATTCTGCAGTGGTTAAACAATTGCACAAAACCCTTGGATCAAATACAGAGGGTAAACTGGGCTGAAACCCTTTGAAGTTGTTGCTGAGTGTCTGATAAAAATTCATTTCAACCTTTTGTTAAAATTAGTGTTAATGATTTTTCAGACCTGTAGCTTTTGCTTCAATGATCAAGGCACCCTGAAAAATTCCTGTGCAGTACTGAGCACTTAATGCACAGTCAGTAAATAAATCTAGAAAGTAGCAATGTTGTTACTTTCCTCTGTGTCTTTCTCCATGATTGGTGTGTAATTCTGACTGTTGTGTCTTTCAGCTTGTCAGGTGTTGCACGTACCTTGCACAAGAGCAAAACTTCCTTGGCTGGCTCCCACCTCATTTTCCATTCCCACAGGAGCTAACTTCTTGTCTTGTGTTGCTCTCTCTTCTGGGCTGGCATCTTCATGCCAGGGGAATCCAGAGATAGGGAGGGCTGCAGGAAGGTTCCAGCATGATCAACAAATGGGTCAATGCAGGGACTATGAGCTCCCCAAGGCATGGTCTGTGTGCTGTGCTGGCTACTTCAGTTCAATACAAAAGGGTTTGTTTCTCTCAACAGGACACAGTGGTGGCTCTACAAGCCTTGAGTCTGTTTGCAGCTCTCACTGTGGCAAGCAAAACAGAAATGGATATAACAGTGACAGCCCCTTCTTTGGAAACGCCAGAGACATTCTCAATTGATACTCAAAACCGTTTCCTGCTTCAGACTAAGGAGGTACTGTAAAAAGTGAGGAATACTTTTGTACAGTCTGCTGACTGAATGTACTTTGAAAATACTGGTTTGCTCATATTTCTTTCAGATTCCCCCTGCACAACAAATGACGATGACAGTGTCAGCGGAGGGAATGGGATTTGCTGTCTTTCAGGTAGGCAATGCAGGCAATCAGGTAGACATTCTTGCTGAAGATATGCTTTCTGTAAGGAGGGTGTGTTTTGGAAGTTTTATAAAATCTGTTAATAGGAGCAGTCTTCCAAAATGTCTTAAATCAGTAGCAAAGCACTTCACTAACTGAGGAGTGATGTGAATAAAATATGGATATATTCCTGTCGTTTCTGACCAATGGTGTGGCCTTTTAAGTACTGCTGGATGACCGACAGTTTTGGGGCACTTCCATGAGCCAGAGGTGTATCAAAGCAGCCCTGTCCTCTTGCAGAAATGCTATGTTCATTTGCAAGACAAAGGACTGCAGTGGTACACTGGCAGACACAGAGTTCAGAGTAAAACAGGTATGTGGACTAGAAATGCCTCAGAAATGCCTCATTTGAGAACCTGTGGTAAACCATAACAAGGCACAGATCAATACAGAATAAGATTGCATTGCTGGTTATAAGAATTGTTTTCCTTTCATATCCATGTCCATATTCATATTATTTTCCTTGAAGTAGAAAGCAACAAAAAGTAAAAATAAGAGGTTATTACAGCTAGGTTCTCCAGCAATTTTTACAGTGTTCTGAAATAGCATGAAAAACAGAGTCAGACAATTCTGCAAACTACAAAAAGTAATAGACACTTAGCATCAACCAAAAGTGTGGGCATGGCAGAAAGTGGAAGGAGAAATACCATTTCAGAAAACAATATTGGATCTAACGTGATATGGCCAGCAGTGGATCTCACTTCCCTGGTGCCCTCTCCATGGCAATTGGTTGTGACCACACAGGTGAAAGAGCAGACCTTGGAAAAGTTAGCAGAAACACTAGTCTCTGAGCATGAGAAACTGATTTTATTGAAGTATAAACTTATACTTGATGATTATGTCACAAAACAAGAGTTCCTGCTGGGCTACTAGTCATACTTGAGAAAACTGATCCAAAGTCACCTTTAAGTGTCTCCAAGTTTTTATGCCAGGTCAGATTCTATCTCAAGTTCCATCCAATCTGTCCTTCACTTTAGTGTTCTAACGCATCTGGGAAGCAAAAAAAGCCTGATGATAGTTGTAAATGTACTTTGGGATGAAACAACTTTCCAAAGAAGTCTTCACAGCTGCCTATTAGCAGTGAACAGCATCTGGAGATACACCTCATTCATTCACCATCAGTCTGCAAAACCCACAGTGCCATAAATCACAACCCATGATTATTAATTCCCAGAAGTACAAATGAAGTTACAGTAAAGTTCAAAAGTTTCAGAGGATAATTTAGATTCAGACTTGCAGGCCAAGATAGGAATGAAGATCTCAGCAGGACTGTGTTCACACATCTGTGGTTTCAGTGTGCCTGTGTGTGTGTGATTGTGTGGAATGTAACAAAGGGGGCTCCAGAACAGTTAAGACTATTTAACTCTAATCATTGTTGAGAAATACTTCCTGATATTTAGTCAGTTAATTTGTCAGGCGAGCTGATGAAAAACTTTTCAGCAAATTGTTTCTTGCTGGAAAACACTGATTTGTTGAAATTAATACCTTTTGTGAAAACACATTGGTTCCTATTACATTATTTCCAGCAGGAAAATTTCACATTCAAGCTAGCATGTCTGGTGAAGACTGGGCAGAAGTCTTCCACTGAGAATAGCCAGTTGACTGTGGTGGAGCATTCCCTGGGGGTGTATAACACCAGGGTTTAAGTTCCTGGTTTGTTGCATAAACGTGGAAATGTGCTCACAAAGAACTGCTGTTCACGAACCAAGGCTAGATTACCTTGTTCGTTTAGGTCACTGTGCTGTTGCCTGTTTTCCTGAAGCTTTGAGTCAGAGATGCTGTGACTTGATTCAGAATATTACACTTAACACCCTGGAGTAGTTCCTCCAAAACCTTGTGTTTGCTGAGATCAGTTCCTTCCTTCTGCTTCCTTTGGCAAGTCTGGTATTCTAAAAGAAAGAGTACTGAGGACATTGAATGAGATTTCTCTTTTTCCCAGACATAGGCTAGGTCTGGATCAGATTTAATAAATCAGATAGCATATGACATTGCGATCACATTTCTTCAGCTGGGTTTTATTGTCCTGGGCCCGTCAGAGTACAATGGTAAGAATCACTGTTCTGGGATTTGACTTTCTCGCCAAATGTAGCGTGTCAAAACAGTAATTCATTTAAGTATCACACAACACAAGATTAAATCCATTAATGGAAACATCATACTTTTCCAACAGAATGGATTCTTAGGAAAAAATTTTTTTTTGGTGAAATCTCACTCTCTGTGTGCAAGTTGGCAGTGCATTGTCTCCTGACCCTTCAGGATCTCATAAAATGTATTTATTTTGGATATTATGATTGTAAAGGCGGACATTTACTTACAGCTTTTTGGTCCAGGTGTCAATAAAGTTTTCTAGCTTGTCTCTCCATTGTAGGTATATCCCATTGTTGGTATATCCCATGCATGACCTAAGACACTTACTCTGCAAGAGGGAAGTGAAGATGGGTTTAGGGTATTATGAAAGATGCTCTAGAGAAGGGAGTCAAAGAAGCAATCTTCCTTAGGAGGCCTGCTGAAAGTCTTGAAAGAAACATGTTTCTTCTGTGAGCTGGACTTGACACATGACTAAAATAATTGGCATGGCCCGTGCCTTCTTGGAAGGAAGGAGAATGCCACTAAAATCTAGAACCAGCAACAAGGGGAGGGTGGACAGGCTGAAACAAGGGTGGGTATGGCCAAAGTGGATAGGTGAACAAGATCTCCTCAATCTCCTCATGAGGTATGGAGAGGGAATGAGGAAAAAACCTCAGAATTCCCTGTTACTCATTACTGGAAACAATGACTGTTTTTTCCACTCAGTATATTTTTGCTGGACTTAGGCAGAGGACTGAATGTTATTTAGTGTGATGGTGCTGAAATAGGTACATGATGAAATGCGCACACATTTCTCCATTACCATTTGAATGGATGTTGAGTACCCAAACTGGACAGAAAATATTGGAGATGTTTTCATTGAATTCACATGCTCAGTCAAGCTCATTTATGCTGCTAGTTGGAGAAGAAAAGGGATAGGCATTGATTAGAGGATTATAAATGTGCCATATTTGTAAAAGTATAGCGCAATTGATAGTGTCAGCTACTATTTGAAGCATCACTCTCTTGCAGAACACTAGCTTTTAATTTTCTCTCCTTGGGCCTCTCACCAGAACTGGTTGCACTACACACAAGATTGGACCAGTTCTGCCTTTAGCTTTGGCAGTTGCCTTTTAAAACTTAAGAAATGCATTTGCTCATTTTGTTAATTTAATGTGAGTTTCTGTATAATAGCCTTCTGTCCCCAACATGAGTGTGTATACAGAAGAAGGCTTTAATTAAACTCTGTGTTGTGAAAATGTTTTCCTTCATTGTCGTCAGGAAAAGGGAAAAGAAAGTCAGACCATAACAGCAATAGCTTATTCCATGAAAATACTAGCTGATTGACCTGTTCAGTATGTGGTTTCAGAACTTCCTGCCTTGGCAGTAAATTCCCATTCATTAAGATTTTTCTGGCAAAAGTTAAAACAGCTTTGTTTCTATGGTGACAGATTGTTGAGGCACTGCTTTTTGTGTGCCTTCAACTGGCAGGCTTTCTAGATTGGTTTCATCCTTGGTACTGCCTTCTCCTGGGGAGCAGTTGTGCATGATGAATCTTCACAGCTGCACCATGGCTGTCCTGAGTGCCGCTGCAGAATTGGCTCTGCACTCTTACAGCATGCTAAATTCAGCAGTGTTGGGCAGGGCAATGGGAATTATGTGTAGAGATTGAAAGAAGGAGCATAATTTTTGTATCAAAAAGTGAGAGACATAGCAACAAAAGCACAAATCAGAAATTAAAGATGATTCCTTCACTCATCCAGATAAAACACATAGTATGGTGAGGGGGTTCTTCTTTGCTTTTGGTAGAAAAATAAGCAGAAAGTGGCTAAAATAACCCCTTGCAACACCCCAATATGCATTTTGCTTGGCTAAAGAAAAGGGAATGAAAAGTGCTTCTGGAAAATCATAGTCCTTCTACGATGGTTTCAGGTAGCAAATGGAAAATTGTCAGTCCAAATTTGAAGGTATGACAGGGTCTTGTCCAAGTTATAGGTTAGCAAGTCAATTACAGGCTAGCAGGTCTGTGCAGACGTGTGTTTTCTCATGTGAACACTCCTCTGGTGTTACGGTGCTAGCAACTTGGTGTTTAAACCATACTGATTTGCTTTACATGTCCCCTGATGTCTGTACTTGCAATCCACAGCTGAATGTTATGTACAACACAAAGCACACCAATCAGAGGCTCAGATCTGTCCAAAATCAAGAAGCCTTTGACTTGAATGTTGATGTAAAAGATGATAAAGATGATACAAACCACTTGACTTTGAATGTGTGCACAAGGTAGGTAAATCACTTGGAGCATCTCATACACGTCTTTGTATATACCAACTTTAGATTGCTTTAAATAAACTGAGTTATCCATTTGTTTGTATGAATTTACTAATGTCTGGGATATAAATGTTTACCTGAAGAAGATAAAAATTACATTGCACAAATGATAGTAGTGAAACTATGAGTCAATTTATAAATAAATTTTTACTGGCCAGGTGATTTTTTTTACTATTATGCATAAAGATCGAAGTACCCTAAATGTTAGAGGAATGTGGAAGATTTTGTGTGAAATACAAGAAAAAACTCAACAGTTTCTTTGGTGCAAGTGCTTTTGAGCTATAGGTATGTGTGTGGAGAGACTTGAAAATTGGATCAGTATCTCTGCATTCTAACTTCAGTAGCAAGCTGTGACAAGGGCCTATTACTCTGACCTATCATGAAAACAATCCTTTGCTTTTGATACAGAAGTAGATACTTTTTTGTAAAGAGAGAAGTTCTAAAGTGCTGAAAACACCATGAAGTAATCATTCTTTTTTTCATCTCCATAATTAACTCAGAATGATTTTGGCAGGAGTCAAAATCCATATTTACATAGTAATAAATTCACATTGCCTTATTGTGCAACTATCTTTGTGGTCTTTTATTCACCAGTAGCAAGGAACTACAATAGACTACAATACATTATTCTAGATTTGAAAGGGGTGGAAAGTTTTCCACCCAGGCTAATTCTGTTCTTTTTGCTGGATAAGGGAGAGGGGGCAGGAGGATATGGGAGAACATGTGCATCTGGGGTGATGGTTCTTGTTCAGTAATCAGCTACTAAAGACTGAGCTGAGCCTACTCAAGTATCATCTCAGGGACCACAGGACAGGCACCTGGTGTTACCTGGATAGAATTTACATCACATGAGAATAGGTGACTTTGAACTGAGTATTCCTAGATCAGCCAGTCAATCAAGTTATTTCTTTGACTGCTTTGTGCCTCCATTTTGCTTGCTGTGGAAGTGTTCATACACATATTTAAAAGGTATATTTGAAGGTGTTTGTTTTCTGGCAGTTTCTCCAGTATGCATTTGTAATTAGAGATTCCTGCATATTTCATATGAAACCCTATAGGACATTTTATCTCTCTCTATATATATGTATTTATGGTTTTTGTCTTCTGTCTTTTATAATCCACAATAATGTTGTTGAGATGACTGCATTTGTTTTATTTAAGGATTTCATCCGTTTGTGAACACTTCCTCTAGAAACATTGTTTTTTTCTTGTGGCATTATGCATATTAGATATGTAACATCTTGTTACGTTCCTTGTAAATGCAAGATTTGCAAAGTACCACCTGATCCACCATGATTCCTCTTACATGCCTTTCATCCACACCCTCTTTTTGCTATTTCTTTAAACTTTGTACACCGTATGCCTTGAACTATTCTTGCGCTCTGCCTTCCACAAGGGAGCTGTGACTGGAGATGAGCCTCTAGGTGACACCAGCATACAAATAATCAGCTATAGAGAATATTATTTCAGTACAGAGCATTGATTTAATTTGGGAAATAGCCAGCAGGCATAAAGCCAGAGCTCTGTTTTTATATGTTTCTAGTATCCAGTTCAGTGACACAGATGGTGGGCAGAGACGCTAGAATACATGAGAGCTCTTGAAACAGAACAGGCTTGTTATCTTTTAAACTTTTCTCTGAAGCGTCAACAGCATTCTAAAGTCTAGCACAAACTCCTGACATATAAAGGGTTTACATGCTGGGTTTGGGGTAAGTATTTTTTGGGCAACTCTCTAGCTAAGACCTTTCGCTTAAAATACAAAGAAGTGCTCCATCTCTCTGGGGATCTTCTAGGGTGGTGATGCTTTAATTGCAAAGTGTTCAAAAAAGAGAGGGGAATCTAGTGACATTGAAAAGCAGCCTCAAGAGATTACTTGGAACATTTTGATAGTTCCAACATCAGTTCCATCAACTCTTATTGTGAGAAGTGGACTGGTACTTTGAGGAAGTCTGTTTAAATTGCTTAGGCTACAGCTTCAGCTCTGATTGCTGAGCTTCATAGACTAGTCATCTTCCTGTTCTTTTCCCTATAGATTGTATATAATACATGCCTTATCTACATTCCTAAATTAGTTTAAAGTTGCCTACTTAGGATCTTTATAACATGATCTGGCTTTCTAGTAGAGAAACCAATACAAAAAGGCTGTTGAAATCTCAACGCATGGGTGTGTAGAGTTTAGCTGTGGGTATGCATTTAGTTGTGGATATACATAGTTAGGTACTGAAGGCTTCAACTTCACAATTTTTTTTCTTTAATCTGGAGAATATCCACCTTCTCTCAGCAAGCTTGATAGGGGTTGGCTATGGTCTTCTTAACTGGTATTATTTATGACACTCAAGCAGATGATGTCTCATTCAAATTGAATGGTTCTTGGTTAGAGGAGCTAAAACACCCTCTCTGGGAGGGAAATACCCAGGACTACTAGTTTTTTCTAAGTCTTATTGCCTGCATACCTTTTCCAGGCATGGGAAACTGATCACTGATGGTTCAATTTACACTCTCATTTCTGCTTTCTGCCTACATGAGCTTGGTTTTGTTTTCTCTTTGTATCATGTGTGAGAGGGTATCACCCTGACCTCATTTTGCTGAAGAGCTGAAACATAAAGTTCAACTGAAAATATTACCCGTTTTCCTCAGGTCCAAGCTTCAAGTCTGTCCTTCTCTTACTGATCATTCTTGCATGATGATTCTTCTCCCTTTTTTTAAGAGACCATGGAGTTGAAGATATGGTACCACAACTCTCCTCCAAGGCTGCCTCTCTTCCTTTTTTTGAGAGGCAGATCCTCATAAATTCTAGGGATATATCTAATTCACTCCTTGACAGTACCAAGATAGTTTAGTTCCCTGTTGGTGTTTTAGTAGCACCCCAGGCTGGCTAGACGGCTTGGATATTTTATTCTCCTCTTATTGGTAATTATGCAGAAATAATTACATCCAGTTCCAATTCAATTATTTATTTTCAATAGCAGCTACTTTGGCACAGCACATCGTCAAACAGATGGTTTCAGTTGTTTCTAATCTTGTGAGCCAACTGAAGTCAGCAGTTGTGCTGTATTTCTTTCAAAGTTGTATCTGCCTTGAATCAGCCAGGCTTAACAGCATTGCTTTGAAAGCAACTCTTCCCTTTTATTTTTTTTTAACTACCCAGCTCTACAAAGAAATAGTTTAATTACTTTCAATACTGCCAGGCTTTCAAAATGAGGATTGGAGACACTTTTATTTTAGTGGGACAATAATAATTTACCTTCTGTTCTAAGGCCAGGGAAACTCTTCTGCTACCTGCTTTATTTAAAGGAGTAGAAGCTTTTGCAGGTCGTTTAGGTGACACTTGTAGCACAGACCACCATAAATACATTTTGATACATCTGTTATGCACCATAGTGTGCAAGACTTGCTCAATAGAGCAAACTCCAGCATCTGGTTTTTACATTGGAAGAAGATATAATAGTAAGCATTATTTAGGAAAAAAAAAGGGACTCAACTTATTAAATCTTCTTCCAAATGTGGATTAATAACATGGCTATGCATTCTAAAACTGAAACTTTGTGAAATAATTTGGTGATGACTTTGTTAATGGTACCATCAGTCTCTGTAAAGGAAATATGAAAAGGTCTGGGAGACTTCTTTGGTGTACACACATGTATCTTGGCCTCCAAAATGAATAAAAGCAAACCAATGCATCCATAAGAGGAAATACATATATTTCAGTACAGGAATTCCTACAGCAGTTTCTTAATTGCTTCTTTTGAAACGTGTTTAATTGCAATAGTTTCTGCATATTTGTAAGATAAACCTGTACTAATAGATGCCGATTGAAAGTTCCTCATGGTGTCAGTGTAGTCTCTCACATGATTTATGTATTGCAGTTTTCTCAGTTCTAAACCAGCTTTTGCATATGTGTCTAAAATTAGCTGGAAAAATAATTGAGAAATTACTTTTTAGCTCTTTATCGTTAGACATTTTCTTGTCAGTATTTTGTTCCATTTCTTTCCCAAGTATTAAGCATTATTACTGCATTAGTTGGGACTTAAAGATCGAATGTTTTCTTTGGAGAGTGGGCTACTGTATTTCTATTAAAAGTTTCTTTGTTTCTGTGTTTTGAAAAGGTACTTTGGCTCTGGCTCGGCTCCCAGTAGTGGTATGGTCCTCATGGAGGTTGGCTTACTCAGTGGTTTCTCTGTGTCACCAGATTTTGTTCCATTAGACAATACAGTTAAGAAGACAGAAAAGGATAATGGAAAAGTCAACCTATACTTCGACTCTGTAAGTTGGAAATAACAAAGAAATGTGTTTGTGGTGATTTTCATCTTGACTCTGACATTGTTAGGCTTAAATTTGGAATGACATTATGATTGTGTTCTTTGGGGAAAATCAACATCTGCTATTTACATGGAATTAATAGTTCTTCTCGTTTTGAGTGAGTCTGATTGGATAGGTGCAACTCAATTGTATTTGTAAGGACTTTCTAAATTAGACCTCTTAAAAATCACACATAAGAAGGCAGACATTTAATGAAGTCTGTAATTTGACCAAAATGACTGCAAATGAGATAATCATCTTTATGTACATCCTGACTCTTAAGCCTTTAGAAATGGACTAATGGACTACCACTGAGCTAAAAGTCCTTAGCTCCTCCATGAAGCCACCATCCCTAGGGTTCTCAGGATGTTTCTCTTCTGTTTTCCTAGCTAAATGAAACACAGGTTTGTGTGGATATTCCAGCTGTGAGAGACTTCAAGGTGGCAAATATCCAAGATGCTTCAGTGACTGTACTGGATTACTATGAACCTAGTAAGTGCCAGTCATTTCAAATTTAATAATTCAGAAGTTTAAAAAAAAGTTTCTTCTTGTAGGAATAGGAGAAATTTTAGTGAAGAAAAAGCTGCTTTGAACTGTGGTCTTTTTGGACATTTACATGCCCAATTTGCTAACAAGTAATAGTGTTTTCACATATCTACAGTCCTAATGGGTTGATTCCTCAACTGTTGCAAATTGTTTGGCCCAGTATGTTCCCAAAACTATCAAAATGAAGCAGGAGCTTCACTGTGATTCACTTACCAAGTTAATAATACCTCTCCAGTAGCTTTGCCGTCTGTTTCTTACTTAAACTACGAGTCCTTCTTGGGAGAAAATGCCAGTGTTTTGACTTCTGTTGTTACCTAAAAAAGGTGTACATTGAAAAAGGAGTTTTAAAGGGCTTTTTTGTTGGGAATGGGCTTTGGGTTGGTTTGCATGTTTGTTTGTGTTTTTTGGGGGTTTTTTTGTTTGTCTTCTGTTTGTTGTTGTTGTGTATGAGTGTATTATATGTATTATGTAGTATGTGTTGTGTAGAGTGTGTTTTAGAGATGGGCAACAATTTACAAAGGCTTTTTTCAGAATTAAAAGCAAGAACAAAATTACAGGCTACTGGAGAAGATACTAGGTTTTCACTACATGAACCACTTGGTACATTATTAAGGATTTGGGCTTGGTTTGAGATAGGGCGTAAAGAAGTTGTATAGGCAATTTTTTACTGCTTTTTTTTAGCTCAGTACAAAAGACAACCAGATATGATGTGTGCTACTTCAGCTAGATGAAGATCACATTTATTCTATATAGGCTGAAATTATTGTTCATTCATAGAATTTTAAAGTAAAATAGGAAATTAACGGTTATAAGTACACTGTCAATTAATTAGAGCATGTTTAAGGGCTAGAGGTTTAAAAAATTACAGCAAATTTTTATTTGAGAGAAACACTTAAGCCCTAGAATTAGAAGCTGAAATGAGTTTTGAGTTCCTAGGAGAAGAGCTCAGGATCTAATCTTTCATAAGAATGCTATTAGATAGAATAATAAATATGTTTATTGCAAAGTTACAGGTAAATGCTCATGTAAATATTTTTATTATATTAATAAATTTAGTTCATAAATTCTCAGTTAGCAAACTAATATTAAGAACCAAAATTTATATTATGAAATCAGAGCTGTAATTTCTTTAATTTCAAGATAATGATTTGTGGAAATATTATTTACAGGACACCATTCCTATCAATATATAACAAAGATAGATTATTGATCAATAGATATATATATATGCGATGATTGAGTTCTTTTGGGAGACTTCTTTCCAGTCTAATAGAGGAATGTGATTTTATTTTAAATTATTATTTTCCATCACTGTTTTAGTTGGTGACCCAAGCAGCAGGGATATATTTTATGTGATGATGACAGATTCATGTCACATTCAGAGCTAGGAAATGCTCTGGAATTTATTGATAAATGTGATTTTGTCGTGGCAAGTAGTATAATTGACAAATGTGTAAGAGCTGTCTTGGATGTCAGTACAGCAGTATTCTCTTATCTGACATTTTATAACTAGCTGGATGTCACTGTTTGGTAAAGATTTTGGCCCTTAAAATTACATGTTTTTAAATACCCTGAGACTTGTAATAAAATGAATGTAATTTCAGGTAAAAAATGCTACTACTAAATAAAAAAAAAGAAATTGCAAGGTCTCTAGTTGGAAGGACAAAAAAAAAGAAAAAAAAGGCCATTATGAGGAAGAAGCTTTGCAAAAGCTTGTTCTGTTAGCCATTACCATGTATTGATGTTTCTGAAGTGAAATGATTAAATGAATGATTTCTAGTCTGGCCCTGTAGCAATCCTTAAGGGAATGGGAGAGTAAAATACAAGAGCAGGACCTAGGTTAGGTAAGCAGTCCCAGATTCAGGAGGCTGGAGCTCCCATACATGATAGTGAGAGAAAGCATCAGTTAGAAAAGACCTGGCTCTTTAAACATGATAGCCAGCAGCTTGCCAGGTAAAGCATCTGAGTTCCTTTGTCATGTAGGTAGGGACAAAATTCCTTTCAAAATGTTTGTCCAAGGTTTGTGAACAGATTGTGTAACAGTTGAGATTGAGTCTATGAAAGTGTGCCTTTCACCAGGTGTTGGCCTGAATATATTGAGATGTTCTGGGTGAAGAAAAATGAGTAATGGCTGGGCTTAAGTATCTGGGAAGTGTTTTGCAGTGTATGGTGAGCTCTGTGTCAGAGTTGAGTGGAACCTTTAAAAATGATTTCTTTTTGAAGCTGGGTTCTTGGTTAATTTCCAGAAGTTCATTAACTGTTGTTAATTAACCTTTCTGAACAGGAAGAAGAGCAGTGAGAAGCTATAATTCAGAAGTAATGCAAAGTATAACCTCTTGTGACTTCTGTGAAAGTGATTGCCACCTTTGCCACAGAGATGGTTCTGCAGCCTTGCTTCAGCACTCTTCATTGGCCTCCTTGTTCTGTGTACTCTTTGTCCTTCATGTAAACTTGCTGTGCAGTTGGGTGCTGTAAAAGGAAACAGATTATGTTTCACATCTAAGGTTTCCATAAATTATCCAAAGAAAATTTTATGTTCAGATACCAGCCTGTCTTTAGTGATTACCATGACCAAACTCCTGCTGTGTTCAGGGAGAGCTGGGCTGGCCCATATGGTAAATTTCTGGCTGTGCCAGAAAACTTCTAAAAGTGTCTGCTGGAAAAGCTTTCCAAATGTTAGTTTCATACTGAATTTATTTTCTGAAGAAGTACAGAGTTACTGAGAAAGCAGTGTGATAAAAAGTAAGCTTAGCTCCATATTCCCACTTTGTTTTTACCCCAGCTTCCAACTGTGCTTATTTTCAGGGATGTTAGTTTACCATGCTTTTCCAAAGCACTATCTGCTTCTCCATTAGGGTGTTGATAAGCAATGATAGGAGCTTGATATCAGAGCACACTTTGTTCTGTTCTGAAGATGTGACACTCAGCATTAATACTGAATTTCTCTGTGTGCTGTCATGGGGAATAATATGAAAAAAAAAAAAGAAGCTGGCTTCAGAGCAGAGCAGATCCAAGAGCCAAAAAGTACTGCATTTACAAACTGCTGAATGCTCCAGAAATCTGTCAGTCTTCTTTTTTTTTTTTTTTTTTGAATCATTACAGAGCAGGTAGGTGGAATTTTTGTCAATTCATAAGCTAATAATGCTTGAAAATAACGCCTCAGGATGTTCTAATGCATTTTACTCTGAAGAGCTTTTTACTGTAAACATGTCAAAGATAAAGTCTGTTTATCAGACTTCATTTTTACAGGGTTATTCAGAAATAAATGCAATTCTCTTTCCATGTGAGAATGCTGGTGTCAGCTAGCATATATCTATGGCCAGATGAAGGAAGTTTGCTTTGAACCTGTTCTGGTTTTTTTGATGTCTCCTAGAAGTGACTCTGGGGCATCATTTGTGCTTTCAGCGTCACCTTGTCAACAGTTCAGGTGGCATAGCCCAAACAGTTGTTTACTGCTCTCAGTGCCATGTGAGTTGGTGGCCCTGGTGCCATCTGTGCCCCTGTTGCTGGTGGTGGGGGAGGCTTTTAGGAGGCATGGGCTGCATTTGCACTCAGCCCAGCCAAGCAATTCACATGCTTCCTTTACTTTAACCACATCCATGTGTGCTCAAGTGCTCTGCTGAAGTGGAATGAAGGAGAGGGATGGTGAAAAGTAGCAGGCACTTCTACACCCAAACCTGCCCTATGCACATGGGGAGAATTACAGATCTCTGTGAGTGTGGAAATGTGTGAGCTTGGGAGCTTGTTGCTCCTGAGTGTATGAATGCCTTTGTTGTCTGGCAGCCAGTCTGTCCTTCTTGTACACTACCTGTAATATCTAATGCTTATTTCTTTTTGATAAGGCAGCCAAGCTGTTACACTCCTAGTTACTGAAATGAAGTTAATAGCTGTCATGCTGACTAAGAGAGGTGGAAATTTTAATTTTTATTGATTCCCTTTCTTTCATACCTTTTTTAGACGGAGTGTGTTTTTGTGCACATGTAATAATATGGCAGTCACTTTCCTTGAGCAATTTCTAATTTTTATTCCATTTTTTCTACTGCTTAAAATGTATATTTTTGTATTTATGCTCATCTATAATGTTGTTCACAAAGGAAATTTTGCATTTTAGCTTGGGAAGAGGCCTGAACTTCCTTGACTGGGGGTGCCTTCTATTACCAATGTATATGTTTTCACTGCAGAACTAGTTTAGATGGGGTTATTTGTTTTACTTCACCTGTTTTTGGAATTTGCAATGTTTTTCACAAATTTGGGGTTCTGTCCTATTTCTTAGGTAGAGCTTAGTCCTGCTACTTCATGGTCTTTCATGCTTTTCACTTGTCCTTGCTGTGTTTTGGATTTAGCCTTTTGAGTAGTTAATTAGTGCCTGAGCAGAGTGTGTGTGCTGCTCTGACCCACATGAAGTAATATATTTATTGCAGCCAAACACACTGCTTAGTCAGCTGAATGCAGGATCTTACCCCTGTAAGCCATTCACTTGATTACATGGGTCCAAGGCTAAGAGAAATGAAGATACAGAATTAAACACAACTCTACATCTCAAATCCTTTATTTGTTTATGGGAGCCTAAATCTGACTGTGCCAAGTTTGTAAGATCTGGAAAAAATTCTCATCTAAACTGGGATGTGTTTTTTTGTGGGTTTGATTGGTGACCTATGAAAGTTTGGTCTTCTCTTGTCTTTGAGAACAGCAGAGTTGACATGTCATTTGTCTCCTTTTAATATAATTTCAAAAACTTGAAGCTCACATACTTCCAGGTTTTACTATGTGCAGGGCTTCTAATAGGGGCATTGGTACCTGATTAATGATAGGATAAAGGGGCTTATTTTCTAGACAAGATGTACTGGAGATAAATTGCTCTTTTGCAGTAGATAGTAGGAATAAATTAGTTCTGTTTTGCATGCAGTCCAATCTTCCTGAAAATCCTCCAAGAAAAACAGATTTAAACTGCTTAGTTGAGTTTTGGACAGTGCAGCTTTTACTAGTATTCCCTTACATTTGTTTTTCAGACAAACAACACATGTTTTTAAATTACTTTTGGCTGCCTTGCACACTATATTAAGAATCATCAGTCATGATGTACCATGTCAGGGAAATTGTTGGAGTCAGTGAATAAACATCCTCTTTTATTTTATTTATTCTATACAGAAGGCATTTTATTGCAGGCATCCAAATCTGCATCTGTATCAAGCTATTTTAAAGAAACATGTACATTGTATGACTGTAAACAAATGTTTACACTAGGTGGCCTTTAACATTCCTGCATCAGTGCCTTCAGTCACTTTGCAGTAGTGACTTTGAATGAGTTGCAGAGAATAAAATTTGTACTGTGGTGGCAGTGAATGGAATATTATTTGGCATAGTGACTTTTTTCTTTGTTTTCCTCATTGTTGAATGGGAACCTTTACACAAATGTTCAGCATATATATTATCCCCATTGCTCTATGACACCCATTTTGGATGTTAGGGGGGCCGTGCTCCCACTGAAGTTAACAGGAAATCTTGTAGTAAAAAGTCTTTTGGAGCTCTTTAGCAATAAGGTCTACAAGGTTTTAAGGAGTGATGCTAAAAACAGTAATGAACAGGTATTTTGTGATGGCATCTTCATGTTGTGTTGTCTGAGCATTTCTGCTGTTCATTGAAATCTGAGCGTGCGCTGGTATTTCCCGTGCCCTTTTCAGCCACAGGGTGTCAATGGACATGGTCTGTCTAGGGCCCTTAATATGCTATTCAATCAGTAGGAGATATTTATTTAGGATTGAGTCTGTGATGTATTTTAAAGGTGTTCCCCCTGAATTCTGCCTCTGCTGTCATCCATGATCTTAGCTGAGGGTTTCTCTGCAGGTTTTGATATGGGTGTCATCTAGAGATCTTCTGTACTAAATGCTGTAGTACAGAACAGGGAATGAGTGCTGCTTAGCAGGTTTAGAGCACCTCAGAATCTGCAGGCTGGGCAGTTTGGTTCCCAGCATGGCACCACCATAGAATTATGTTGGAAAAGACCTTTAAAATCATTGGGTCCAACCATTAAGTCAGCTTTGCCAAGTCTGCCACTAAATCATGCTTCCAAGTGCTACATCTACACTCTTTCTGAATACCCCCAGGGATAGTGACACCACTTCTTCCATTGGCAGCCTGTTCTGATGCTTAACAGTGAAGAAATTTTTCCCAATATCCAATCTAGACCTCCCCTGGCACAACTTGTATCAAACAGAAGCAGTGTGGGTATTCCCAGTTAGCTTCCATGCCACATGCTCCTGTTCACTTCACAAGCAAGAGTTTGTGGCTTGTGCACATTAGCAGCACAGGATGAAAGGGAGAGGTGGCCAGACAGGTGCAGGAGAAACAGGAGAGGCAGATCCATAGAATCATAGAATGTGAAGGAGTTGGACTGGACTGTAAGATCATCTTGTTCCAGCTCCTCTGCTGTGGGTAGGGACACCTCCCACTAGAGCAGGTTTCTCAAGGCCTTGCCCAGCCTGGCTTTGAGCACTGCAAAGGTTGGGGCATCCACAACCTCCCTGGGCAACCTGTTCCAGTGTCTCACTACCCTCACATTAAAAAACTCCCTAATATCTAGTCTAAGTTTCCCTTCTTTCAGTTGGAGCTCACTACTACTTGTCCTGTTAGTACAGCTCCTCAGAGAGTCCCTTTCTGGCTTCCCTGCAGGCCCCTCCAGACACTGGAAGGTTGCTGTGAGGTCTCCACACAACCTTCTCTTCTCCAGGTGAACAATCCTGACTTTCCCAGCCTGTCTTCACAGGGGAGTCTACCCTGGAGAAGTGCTTCAGTCCTCTTGTCAGCCTCATGGCCTTCCTCTGAACTTGCTCCTACACTTCCATGTCCTTCTTAAATTACAGGCCTCTCTTTTGCCTTGAAAGTCACTGTTGACAGTCAAACCTAAAATACAAAATTTGGTTTTATTCAGTTATCAAAATATTATCCTAGCAATATTTCTCTGAGTGTGTTGTTCAAGTTGGTATGAATATTGACAACATTTGATTTTTGCTGAATCCTGCAGAAAGCAGATGCATATACGTAGCTGTTATAGGCTGCAGTGTTCTGCAGTGTGCAATGTATGTGCATAAACACAAGATCTGCACAGTGCCCCAACCAACAATGCTGTGTAATGTTCTATTTTTAGGAAAGAATATATATTAGAAATCAGCTAGTGCCTAACGGCATAATTTTTCTCTCTGAAACGCTAAGAAAAAGGATTCAATTTTAATTCTAATTACTAACATTATTTCGTTATGACATTTCTTCTTCTACCATTAGTTCTTATGCAGTGAACCAAGTCTATATGATCTGAAGATTTTGAAATTAGGTGCTTAATTTATCTATAAAATGTAACAGCAGTTGTTTCCTTTCCCCCATATCAAAATATTTCACTTTCATATTGTTTCTTGTTAATTTTAATGTATTTCTGTGTGCCAAATGGAAATGCCATTGCTCTATTGCTATTCTATGCAATGAAATAAAGACTGATAGTATGCTGTATGAAATTAATCTAATGATTATTTTTCCTATAGATAGCTTGTTTTCAGATAAGTATGAGCATTAATGCCTTATGTACTGCATTTGAGTCACCAGTACTCCAGTTTAAGGTTTATCTTTGAATTTAAATAATTTGCTGTATTTCTTAGTAGCTACCCAAAATCTTCATCAGCATTGCTAATATCTTATAATATTATAATATGAACTGGGTTTTTTTGTTGTGGTTTTTAGTTTTCTTAGGTTGTATGGGATATTAAATACAAAGAAGAAAATCAAAATATGCTGGTTCAGTGGAAGTATATAAGCAGGTATAATGTTCTGACTGAGATATTTTTTCTTTTTCCATATCAGGCCTTAAAAAATTTGAACTAAAATTCTTGACTGTCTTGAGACATAGGCAGATACCCAATTTATCTAAGTTAGGATCATCATTCAGATTTCCACTTTTGATCAAATCAGAAATCATAGAAAAAGAATGCTTTTATGAGCTGTTTTGAGCAAACAGAGGTGAACTAACATGCCAACTATGCAAACAGCTTTTCTCTTTTCAAGTAATAAAGCAAATGTTAAGGAACTAGACTGTTTCAAGGGACTTTGGAAGATTGTTATTAGTTTATTTTTCTTCAAATAAAGTTTGCAACAGCTAATTTTAAATGCTATTAAAGATGACTTTTAATAATATATGTCTAATGTTTGCTTGTTTAACAATACAGCTACTTGTAGTAGATCAGTTTCTCTGCATTGCTGACCACTACCCATCCTCAGCACTTTTTAGAGGTTTCCTCATCTGTGTTTTAAAGCTCAGAATTTACTAATATAAATAAAATTTTAAAAATTATTATAACAGTGGCATCCCTGGTTAGGCTGTAAACAGTCACCTCAATTTAAAAGTCTACTATTTTGTTCAACATGAAGTTATTGCAAAGTTTGCTGGTGTCTGTAAGAGAGGTAGCATAAATAGTCTTATGTGATGGGGTCAGTTCAGATAAGTCCCTTGTGGTCATGGAGAACATGAGGAACTGTACTGCTGTGTGAAAAGGAGAAAATCATCCGGATACAGAGCTAATTGCTGAAGTGGAAGTAAAGGAGCACCAAGAAATTTTTATGCCAAAATATTTTATACAAACATAATTGAATTGATGTGCAGATTTCTTTTTTCAGGTGACCTGCCATTTTTCATGATTTAGAAGTTTGGTCTCCACGACACTGTCTTTTCCTAATTTTCCTCATAATTCTCTTGCTGTTCCTCCTGCCTGCCCTTGAAAGAGCTTCCTGGCCCATTTCAACTCTGAGGTCAGGATCTGCTCAGCCTCCCTTACTCTTTTGCCCTGACCACCTCTGCTATAAGTTCAGTGTCCATTTCTGTACTGATGTGTCACAGTTCTGCCCTTTCCTTCAGAGCCTTTATGACCCATCCAGACTAAAATCTTCTCTGTTCTCATGGAGAAGTAGCTCCAACTCAGCTCAAACTCAGAATGAGTAAAATAATTTTGACTTGTCTGCAAGTTTTATGAAGCTGAAATAATCTCTAACCAACCTAATAGCTTTCTGTGGTAAGAGAATTGGCTGTATGCATGAGGATGAACAGTGGACAGACTTTATTAAGGCTTTCTCTCATAATTTTTTTCTGTTTCAAAATTGATAGTAGTCCTAAATAAAGTAAATTTGGAATGTGAGATATTCTGATGATAGACCAGTCTCTAGAAAAGTGGTTTTGGAGCAAGCTAAATGTAGAATGGTAAAATGTAGAAGCAGCCAGAGCTTAAGTGTAAATATTTGTGCAGACATACATACCATCCCTTCCTACGCAAGAAGTGTTGGGCAGATGCACATGTAAGTAGTACATGAGTGGTGATTCACCTTTCTCCTGCCCCTGGACACCTTTAGAAGAGCTGTGAGCCCTTGCTGAGGACGTGCTTGTGGTGGTGCTCATGCTCAAGCTGCAGTACCCTGCTCCTTGTGCTGTGCTAGCACACGCACACCTGTCCTGCCCTAGCTGGGTGTTCATGTCCTGAAACCAGCCACGATCCTGGGCACGGCTGCTTAGCTAAGTGAGGATTTTAATATGTCTGAAGCAAAGAATGAGAAATCATATCCCTAATAAAGAGGAAGAAAATGACATAAGAAAGAGCCTCTTGATGTGATTCTCAACAGCTGCCTACCAGGGAGACTGTATGGATTTTCCTGGGATTCTTCTGGCTCACACTGATGGAAAGAGAGGACTGAGCTGATGGATACTTTAGGTAAGTGGATAGACATTTTGTTATATTTTTTTTTTAGACAGGAATGCTCACTTAAAATGCTGGATCAAGTGGCAAAGATAGCAATATAAACACATATGGAAATAATGTACTAAGAAAGCTCTGTGGTTTCATATGCAGAAGAAGATAGAAGCCAACTCTAGCTCAGTGGGCAGCTAATTAAGCCAGAGGTCTCTCTGTACATTGTATTCTAAGTTCAGTGCAAGAGCATGTATCAGCAAGATGCCATGTGATTTTTCCCTTATAGTTCACACTTTGATTTTAGGAATGAACTATGCATCATCCCCATCATGATTATTTAAAGATGGGGTGGCTGGATGTTAGATGAGTGTCAGTATGACAAATATGTCTTGTTTGTGTAGATGATCATTGTCCTTGATCGGTTGTTCACATGTAGTTTAGGTCTCATTTTTTTGTTCCTGATTTTAATTGAATCTTAGAATAATAAAAACACAAATGCTTTTACTGTTCAACAACATGAAGTTTTATTGAGACAGTTGTATGGAGTGATTTTGCCATTGCTACATATTCTGCTTGCTCCACTTAAGGTTGAATGCTACAGCTTTCATGGTTCCTTTCTCAACTCCATCCACCATTTTTCCAATACACAGAGACCAACCACAGTCTAAAAGACTTTTATTACAGGATACAGGAGAAGCAAAAAAAAGGTGAATTCTTTGTGAGGAAGCACAGCGTGTGGTCTCAAAGTGGTACCTCTCACCAAAGGAGTATGAGACTCCACATTATACAGAAAACAAAGCCGGTGTGATCAACACAGCTCTGCCTCAGCTGCTTCTCTGGTTTCATTAGTTTTCCGTTCATCCATAATGACTTTATTCTCCTGCTTTTGCAAGAAATAGAGCTGGGATAATGCTGCACAAGGTCATACACAGGAACACTCTCTAAAGCAATCCTAAACTTCAAGTCCCTCTAGATTAGCACATTTCACCTGGCAACCAGTGGGGCACATCTGGCTTGCAGGATGTTTGAATGTAGCCATTTTCCTTGGAGGTGATGGAAAACAAGTCATGTGAACTGCAGGCAGAGCCGAGCAGCGGCAGGCAGGAGGTGACAAGGAGAGGGGCAGAACAAAGGCGGCTGCCTGGAGCAGGAGCTGCCTGGAGCAGGAACTGCCTGGCAGAGAGCGCTTGTTTGCACAGGCTCACCCAGTGCCCAGGCACGAGAGGGGCTGTGTCCCACCTGGGGAGGCAGCCAGCCTCTGTGCCTGGGCTCTGGCCAAAACATACCTTTGGCAATGGGATGTGAGTCTGCCTGAGACATGAGAAAGCTGTCTGTGTGGAAGGAGGAAAGCAAGAGTGGGAGAAGGAGCAGAACTTTATTGTGGTTGGACTGTTAGTGGTAGATCAATATATAGATCAGTACTCTGTGCTAGGGGCAGCAAAACTGACTCTCCAAGCTGACATCTGGTTTTACAGGTCACAAAATATTCCTATGTGTATTCAAGTTGCATTTTCTTGGCCTGAACACAAACCTCTTGCTCCATGTCCCTTGCAGTGTGGATGGCTCTGTGAGGGATGTTCAGGAACAGAACATGGTGCTGCAAACAACCACTGAGAGTCAACAATGACAGGCTGAGATAAAAAAAAGCAAACAGCAGAGTGTGATATATAAACAAGAGTACACTTGGGAGATATATGGTGCCCTTCTAAGCTATTGGCCATGCTTTGCTGAAGTCTGTGACATGAAACCAGTGCTCTGATTGTGGGGCTCCTGTGGGCAGAGATCAAGAATTTTCTAGGAAGCTCAGCCACCATGGGGAGATTGAATGAATTGGAGTCCCTTGAAACTCCAGGAGGTAGGAGTGTGGTTAAGATATTTCTCTCTCAGCTATGTCTAGCTATTTCAAAATCCCTTGAACATTCAGGAGAGTAATTATTCCACTGTGACCATAAGAGTTAAGATTAGAACCAGGTGAATACATTGCAAAAAGAAAGTTTTAGTTTAAACAGCTGGGAGAACCTTTTTAACAGGAGAAACAAACAGTTGGGCAGGCTGCTGTGGGAGACAGCCTCCTTCTCTCTTCAGAAAGAAGAGCAAGTTAGAAGAGCAACACCTTCTAATAACAACCCAGTTATGTGTGAGACTGTCTAGGTGGTGGAGATGGAATAAGTAATATCTTGATGTCCCTCCCAGAGCTGTTTTCTTTTGAGCTGCTGTCTGCAAACTCTGCTGCTATCACACAGAATTGCCAGTTTTTACAAGAAACCTACTGAAATGCATGAAGTGTAACTTTCTGCTGATGCTAAGGGAAGTGCTGAAAAACTGCCTTGAATTTACTGGAGTTGTAGTGGAGTTACAAGGTGATTATGAAAATCTAGGCCATAATTCTCTTCAAAAGTCATTGCTAATTCTTAAGAGCAAGGTAGGACTGCCTGGACATTTGATTTATAATAGGGTTCACAGTATGTGCAGAATGAAAGTGATTCTTGAAAAGGCTTCATTAGAAAGTAGAAGATCAAGTGTCCTATAAGAAGAGTTATTAGATAGACTGATCTGAATTTTGGTGGCTTTCAGGGGTTGTCTAGAAACAAGTAATTGTGACCCTGCAACCTAACTACAGATTGGAGCCTGCAACAACAGAACAGCTGTTTTCTCAGGCTGTTCCTAAGGTCAGGCCAAATAATATCTTAGGTTTTGTAGGTTTCAACGCCCAGCTCCTCATCATTATAAAAAGATTTAAATGTTGTGTTTGTGACTGGGGTGGTTACAGCTCTGATGTTGGACTACAACTTTCAGATTCAAGGTACAGACTGTACCTGGGGAGTGTTCTCATTAGTGGCTATGATTTTGTGCCAAGATTTGTCCTCCATATCATATTTCTGCTGATATTTCTTACTTCTTCACCATTTTCCTTCCCAAAGATAAAATCAAAATGCTGGAGGTAACAAAACTGGAAAAATTCTGCCGGGTTAAGTGTGTGCTGAAGGCAGGCTTGTTAGGCGGGTCTACACCTAGTGCCTTTGAAATACATCTCTAATGAGGCTGGCGTGGTCCCAGTCATTCCTATTATTATATTTCTTGCTGTACTTAGAGTTCTGCTGCATTTTAAGTGCAGTGACTGCCTGTGCAAGGGCCTTGGGAGTCCAGGCATAGAAGACCCCAAGAGTCAGGGCCCTTCTAGGGTGTCTCAGCCATAGGAGTACTCATGAACTTTCTTAGTGATTATCTCTTCTCTTGCTGTTCCCTGGTACCAAGGTTCGGTGGAAAACAGTGTCTTCTTATTTAAGCCACCAAATATCTGTCACGTATCCAACCAAATATTCCATATATCTATATCTGTATCTATATCTGTATGCACATCTATATCTATATCTATCTATATCTATATCTAATCTATATCTATATCTATATTTATATATCTATATCTATATCTATATCTATATCTATATCTATATCTAATCTACATCTATATCTATATTTATATATCTATCTATATATCTATATCTATATCTATCTATATATCTATATCTATCTATGTATCTATATCTATCTATATCTATATATCTATATCTATATCTCTCCTATATATATGTTGCTATATAATATATAGCAACCAAATATCTTTCACTGGTGTGCTGGGAAGTGCAATGCAATGGGTGGTTGCTCCATGTTGACCAACAAACTGCTGCTCCAGCAAAGACTGTGTTGAGGATTGAACCTTGAAGGGGTCAACCATGCAACAGGCCATGTAGGGCATCAGCCCCAGTAGGCTTTGGATGCTGGATTGGCTGTTGGCAATGACAACTTGACAAACCTGATGATTCAAAACAGAAAAAACCTTGGGAGGCAATAGAGAGGGTGATATGGGTTGTAAAACAAATAAGGAATTTCTTGCTCCCTGGTGAGAATTCTCACTTCCTCCATAAGGGCAGCTTGAGAAGAGAACAAGCAAGGACAGAGAGATGTCCTGACATTGTTAAATTTTAAGCTCTTGAAAAAAATTCTTCAGAACTACTCTGTGTCTTTTCAAATATGCCATTAACATTTGCAGAGGGAAGCCTGTCCTGGTTCTTCAACACACTGCTTGCTAGAACTTCTAGTGACCATTCAGGGGACTCAAGAAAATTACAGAGTATAGCCAGTAGAACACATTTATCAAGGAGAAGTCAAACAAACCCAACTTGCAGGATTATGTGGAGACAGCTATAACTACAGGGAGAGATTTTGCACCTCTGCAACTTAAAAATTTTGCATATCCACATATAAATAGAAGCACAGACGTTTGTGATTTTCTGTTTTACAGCTTGCAGCTACATATATAAATACCTTACATTTGAAATCCTCCCAAAGACGTGAAATGCCCAAAGATGTAGTTCTGATATCCTGGCAGTTCAACTCAATATCTCCAAATGAGTGTTGATGAGGTGTGCACACTCATTTGATATTTTCTGTATTTCTATTCTTCTGGGGTGCTGATCCTATGAAAGATGCCACAATGCTGGATCACAGCAAATACCAGAATTGCTGCCCTTGAGTAATTTTACCTTTACAGTCTGGGAAAACAGTTGATTGCATCAATTTTAAAGGTCAGCTGCTCTGTTATTAATTTTTAAAAAAAATTATTAGTTCTTGGTAAGACAATAATCATTAGCACAAATGGGTGCATGCCTCGCAGCACATAGAGCACAGAGTCAGGCACGGAATTTTCTTTGGAGGCCACCAAGGAGTCTCAGCTGAGACACCTTTTCAAAGTCCTGATGTAATGCTCATCCGCCAGCTGTACATATTTTGATTTTCTAGGCTGCCTTCAAGTACTTATGTTGAATATTTCAGAATCAGAAATACAGATGACTTTCAGTTCTTGGTTTCTGAAAATCCCTGAGTCCCAGGGAACTGTAAGTGATCCGTTCCTTTGAAAATGAGCTCACTGCTCTTCACTGACCTAACTGTGATTATAAGAGCTTACTGGTAAGTTAAGATTGGAAAAAAATTGCCAATAGGCAAAAAATGAAAAAAATCTGCACACACAGTATTTACATAACTTGTGTAATGCCTAGTGGGTGAGCCTGGCAGGGTCTGAAAACCAGGTGACAAAAGATATTTCTAATCCTTTTTCTCCTGATGCCAATAAAGAGCTCGGTGTAATTCTAGTTGCTGTCCTCAGTGCTCAGCATGCTGTATTAGATTTTATCTGGTTTTATTAGAGTAGTCCATTTTTGTGCAAGTCTTTCCATACATGAGTTAAGCAGAGAAAATAAAAGAGGTTGAAATATTAAATGACTACACTCTTAGAGTATATTTTTTTATTTACATTGGAGCAAACAAAGCTTATGTGCCACCATCTTTTATGAAGGAGGTTGATTCTCAGGCAGAAGAGGTTTGCATTTAATTAGTTATTTAAAATTCCATTTTTTTTAGCTTATTTGGAGAATGCTAGCAGTTTGGAGAAAGCACACATTTAGCCACTGTTTGTTTCCACTGGATCCTGCACCTAACCCATCCTATTACAAGACTCCAAAGCCGCAGGAACTTACCAAGTTTCCTTTCAATCTTCCAGAAGATCTGCAAGTATTTCAGTAAGTCTTGTGTAGAATCCTAATACAAAATTATATCCCTTAATTAAATAAAGAACATGCAGTTCAGTACCCAAATTTTTTAAAAAAGGTTTTTCTTATGAATTTAATTATAGAGAATAAGAAAATATCTATATAAGAGAATATCTCTATATAAGAGTATATCTTTAAAAGCTCAGGAAATGGTTTAGTCTCCAATGCCATGAAGAACAAACTCCCCTCGTGAAAAACCTCCTCTTTATGATAGTAACTGATATACTGATTTTCTAAACAGATTTTCTGAAAACAGATTCTACTTCAGATCAACCTTAAGGAAAGCCGTTCAAGCATGATCAGACAGGTCAGGACATGGTGCCTGTGCACCAGTTTGCCACTGACAGCATTGTGAGTGGCAGCTGGGAAGTCCTGCTCAGTGGCCCTGACCCACCTGTGCCAGGTATCATTCAACCATGGGGCCAACATATGGTCCCTACTGCAGACAACTCCCTGTCAACACGTGGAACAGGGAGGACACAGAAGGGTGTGGACAGATGTAGGGACATGAGGAAATAGTGAAACAACTACAGAGCAGCAGGTAGGTCAGTCTTGATTCATAATATGTGTCTGGTAGAGCTGTGAAGGCAAAATTCTGAACCAACTCTTTGCATCTTCTCTTTGAATCTCACTAAAGCTACAAAACATCCACAACTATGAACTAACTTTTACTGTGTCATTAATTGGGGCTTATTCAGGTACTTTAAAGCTATGTCAAGACCATTAGGACTACTTCAGATGGGACCTGTAGTGGTGTCATGATTGATTTTAAGGGTCAGTGGAAGGACTGTGATAGAATTTGAGTTCAGCTATGAAATTTTGAAGTAAATGCAAACTTGAGGATGAGAGATTGCCTCCTTGTTTAAATGTTTTAAAGAAGCCTTTCTTTGTTTTTATTTCTCCCCTATGTAACTAAATAGTTATTCTGGAAATATCATTAAAATGGATGAAAAAGAAATATTATTCATAAAAGAAGTTTCATCATTACATTCTATTTTCTCCATGGAAAATACTAGGGTTTTGATGTAGTTGAATGTCAAAGCCCTGCAGATATAATTGTTGTGTTTTTGAAAGGAAAACATTAATTAAATGAATGTGCCATTCCATGATAGTTGCTGTTCTATCTCTTTTGTGCAGAACATGAGAGTGAAAAAGTCACACAAAAAACCTGAGATATGAAAAAAATTAAAAGCACCCTAAAATTGCTGGCTCTATCTCCTCTTCAACTAATACTGTCTTCATAAATAGAAAGGATGACCACAGTATTCTCGAACTGCCTTGCCATGCAGAAGGTGATTCAGAAATGGAGGAGGTCCAGAAGAATTATGAGGGTAGTAAGGAGACAGCAACAATTCCAAATTTAATGACATTGGAAAATTCGAATCAAACCTGAACTTCATTAAAGTTACCAAGGTTTTTTCTGAAATTTGGAAATATCAGAACAGTGCAATTTCTCCACTGGTTTAGAATTTCACTTTTTGGAGCTGGAGGAAGCAGCTCAATTTTGAGTTAGCTTCAGAGCGCTCCTGCACCTTAGCCATGTATGTTGCTGAACACTGGAATAAAGCCAACAGTTTTATGCCTCCAAGGGACTGACCTCCTTGCAAAGCCTGAGGAAGCAAAGTAATTTAGGACTGGGAAAATCTTTGTCATCCAGCTATCCTGGAAATGTTTGGGTCTGAGTTAAGGGTTACACGCAATGGTGTGTAGCTAAAAAATATAGATGCTTATCTGCTGTACTTCAGAATGCTTTATGAACCATTCTCTATGCAGTGTGTGGTGTGAACCTCTGGAATTAGCAGATAGTATTTTTGATAGTTCACGCTCTGATCATTTTGTACTTTGTCGCAGCTGGGAGCTCTATTAAAAAGTCTTGCAAAAGCTGAGCATTTGTTTGAAAGGGTTGAATTTTGAAACAGGAAAAATAAGGAAGAAGTGAATGTAGATTAGAAGGGACATTTTACCTGCCAAGCTAAGCCACAAGCACAAGAGCCTCTTGAGCTTCCAGTTTTGAGAATTCAAGATGTCTCAGACAGCTGTTTGGGCCTGAGGTTTATCATCACCAGTGCATCGGGGGGAAAAAAAGCAATATTGACCATGCTGACATTCTAGGAGAGAGCTGCAGAAATTTCTCAGAATTTCTTGTTTTTCTCTTTTACTTCCTTTCAGTTTTGATACTGAATGCGAATCTTCAATGTAAGATATTCTTGATTTCTATTTAGAGAGCGTTTTATGATGAGTGCATTAGATATCTTTGCAATATGATAATTCAGCATTTTATGGCAATGATTTCACTCTGTAAAAGTTGTAATTCAAAAAAACTAGGGAAAAGACCATAAAACTTTGCTGGAATTGTAGAAAAATTTCAAAGTCTAACTCAACTAGCAGAAGCTTGGAAATTCCAGTGAGCTGAGTTTCAGATTTGATTCAAATATTCCAGATTCATTGAGTTGTGACGGTTTTCCTTAAATGATCTTCCTGACCTCATTTAATAAAAATATTTTAAGAAAAATAAAACTGAAGACTGATTTAGTCTTTGACATTTCAGAACTTTGGTGAAGGGCAGAGGTGTGGGAGTAGTGTGTGTGTGTGGGGGGTATTTGCACTTCCTTGAATCCTTTTGATGATATTGAAAAAGATACTATTTTTTTTCAAAGTATCACCTCAAAGACTCCAGTTATGGTAATGCATATTTCTCTCATTATGAATTAGAAAATATCTGGTAGCATGCAGACCTAAACACACATGTTAGGTAAAAGATTAAGTCCTACATGGCATGAAATCTTAATCTCTCAATAAATACTTAAATATGCAGCTGTTGTTATCCTCTTATAGACTGATTTTCTATGGAACAGAAATATGAATAGAGGATTAAAGAAACTTTTTACCAAAAATGTTTTTTACATTTCTGAACTCTAAGTAAAGGAACCATGTAGTCAGAAGTCATAGCTTATGGTAAAACAAAAATTCTGTTGGTGCTAAAAACCTAAAATAGATCAAGATTTGCACCAAAGTCATAAAAGACTGTAAGAAGAGGCATTCAAACAAAAAACCAAGCTTTGGATTCTGGTGAAAGGCAATATTGAGTTAGTTGCTTCAGAAGAAAGAGCTACTGAAAAGCAAAACCTTAAGCCCAAAACCTCCCAAGGAGAAGCAGCTGGTTTTGGCTTAGTATGTGTTTATCAGTCCTTAAAATTCCAGTTTCATGGCTCCAAACTCATAAAACAATGAAGAACACCTTTAATATTAGCAGATGAACATGTTGCTACCATAAGGGAGCTCCAGTCAAACTGTTCATGAACTGTACTTTAGAAACAGGTTTAAATTCTTTTTCCATCAACATCACATAACACCATGATCTGACTTCTCCAGAGTGTGAATGAGGTAGTGTTAAATTAAGGTTTCTAACTCTATTTAGTCCCTGCACAACAAAATGTTTCCATCCGTGCTAGTAATCACATGGATCACATTTCAGGACAAATGTTATGGATTTGCTAAAGCAAAGGAACTCCAAACTGGATTTTCTTGCACACAGATTTTCTCACTGATTCCCACAATATGAATATACTTAAAGTGTGCTGAAAATGAGTTTGGCACTCTGCACACTGTCTGGTAAAATAGTCCTTCAGCTGTCTTTAGACTGAAAAACAGACTGACAAAAGTTTAACTATTGAGAAGGCAGATAGCAAAAGAAACTTGAACACATTAGAAAAACTTAGCTGCAAGTGTTATGATGAAAGACTACTAATTTGTTTCAGGAGTCTTTGTGTCCATTGGTTATTGCCATGGCCCATTGCTTAGAATTAATAAACTGAATTTATAGACTAACACTACAGGATTTCTTTCTTTCTTCCTGAATTCATATGAAGTATCATCACTTACTTTGAAAAACAGCATTTTTACCTCACAGCATATTGAAGTACTGAGTCTATTAATTTTTTTCCAATGTTAAAGAATGCCTAGCAATAAAAGTGAGCCAAATATCAGCCTTGGCCGCTCAGTGGGAAGAGTGGTGTGTTCTCCAGATGACAGTGGATCAAATTGTTATTATATACAGAGATTCATCCAGAGATTCTGAGTACCCTTAATTCCCAGGCATGCCAGAGAGGCTTAGGAGTGCTCAGAAATTTGTAACTTGTGAGGCTTCTAGATGAGGTCCTGGCATAGTGGTTATTCAGACTGATGAGCTCTGTTCACAGTCGTCCTTTCAGGGAGGCGTGAGACCTGCCATCTAGTTCATAAACCATTCTTTCCTCCTGGGCAACATCCTGCCACTTACAATCCCTGGAAAATGAAATGTATAGCCTCTCATTAAATTAAAATTTAAAAAAATTGGTATTTTTAATTTGCAAAGTTAGTGATGTTTTCTTCATTGCACTGGTCAGGTTCCAGTGCAGCTTGAGGTGACATGGAGTCACTGCTGGCCTGAGAGTTTTACATAGAACCAGCAGGAAAGACTCTTTTCTCTATAACAGCCCTTAGTTCATTAAGAATTGCTAGAGTCCCTGAAAATTTTTCAGAACTGAAAATTCACAAATTCTGTATTGTGGGCCACAGGATGAGTGACAAAATTTTGGCCTATCTTCTTCATCTCCATGAAAAATTGTAAATAGTTCAGATTAATCAAACCTTAACTGGACAAGAGTGAGTCAGCCTTCTCCAGTGTCATCTGTCCTGGAGGGGTGATCTCTAGTAAACACTTCCCTGTTTTCTACTCCCTTTCATTGTTGACATTTTTCCACCCAAATCTTTACCTACTCAGCTGTTGCTCTCTGCCAGGCTTTTCCATATCTCTCCTCTTCCCTTCCAGTAGCAGGTCAGTCTTGGGGCTGCCCTGAGAACTCATGTGCAGATTTCCTCCTCCTCCTCTCCTTCTGCCTCGATTTTGTTGACTTCACCGTTGGGGTTTCTGCTTCTTTTGAGAGAGTTTATGGCTATCCAGAAATTACCTCTGCTAGGAAATTATTCTTTTCCTTAAAGGAATGTGTTCTTAAAAACAACACTAACCTTTCAGGGTAGACTCAAGGGATGACTAATATTTTGGCATACTCTCAGCAGTTCATATTCTCTTCTCTTTCTCTTTCCTTTCAGTTCCATTGTGTGGATTTTCTAACTCTCTTTAGAGTATAACTGGAAAGCATATCTTTGTTTATTTCTTTCACCACACTGTTTCTTTCTCTCTAGTTCATTTTCCTGCTCTGGGAATACAAAGTACTGTGAACAAATAATGGATAAGTAGTGCTTTAATGACCATTGTCTTTAATTTCTCAAGGTTCTGTCAGATATGCTTTTTGTCTTCCTAATATTTGTCATCTGTGGCGAAGACAATGCAAGCCTTAGGATTTTTCAGTAGACATCGGTAATAATTCTCCACTTTTCTTCTTTCATCTGCAGAAATTGAGCTCAGTCTATCTTCTTCAGAATTAAAGGGTTTGGAAAATATAGACAGTATAAATCTCTGTTCTTTTTCTCTCATCCAGCTGAAATGGTGTGGGCTTTGTTCCCCTTTTTCTTTTTTTTAAAATTTTTTTTTGTGTGTGTGAAGAGGGCCAGAAGATTACTGGGATGTCACCAATCTCCTCTGCTAAGTTGCATAATTGCCAACTTGAAAAGGTTCCTGGATGCTTCTCTTTTCCAGCACACGCTGTTCTACTGTTCACACCACTTATTCTAATACTTGTCAGGCATGCAATGCCCTTTTTTTGGTTTTTTTAAAGCACTAGTCAGCCTAAAGAACTCACAAAATGTGTTTTAGTGTATTTCCAAGGAAGACATATTAAGAATGATTAATTTCTGAAGGACAAAGGGGTGAAAGCCATTGCACCTGCTGACATCCAGAGCAGTTACAGTCTCAGAGGTGACTTCAGGGCAGGGTTTCCAGCTTTGTTGGCCTCCTGTATCTTCTGCTGCCTTTGGTTGGGGTGCAAGGAAGTGGCCTGGTCCATGTCTGCTTGGGGACAGCCATGTGGAGACTTGCACATGAGGCATCCCTGTGACCTCACTGAGGCCAAGAGAATGCTGGTGACACAGGAGGCTTCCAGATCCTTGACCCAAGGCCAGCTGCAGGAGATAATCCCTTCTGGCAGCTGATTGGACTCTTCCAAGAACAGTCTGGGAGCCCACTTTGTTTGCCACCATCTCCTCCATTTAGTTCCCATGCTGGGAATCTCATTTGCATCCACATAGTTTTGCTCATTAGAACCTTTCTTCTAACACCTGGCCTATATAATCTGTCATTTATGAGCTGCAGAAAGCGCAAAGAGGTGATCACCAACAGTGTGTTTTACTGGCTTCTTTTTTTTTTTTAATGTTTCTTCAATGCTTAGTGTTTTTCTAATGTAGAGTTAAAAAATGTTGTTTGTCATGATCCCTTTTTTCCATTTCCATTGAGAGGTGAGTCTCCCTTCAGCATGCCACTTTATCCCATCTCATCAGCTCAATGCTGTTATAGGATGAATGAAGTACAACAGACTTTCCGTGGGACAGCTGCTCTTGGAGGCACAGAAGCACATGTGGCTCAGAGACAGAGACACGCTCCATCGAACTGCACTTTAGAGACAACATGAGCTCCAGAATAGTTTGGGTAGCTTGGAATCATTCAGGGATCCCACATGAGATACCACTGGCTCTTTTTTGCTCTGCTGCTGTAGATTTAAGCAGCACAGGCAGGTGGATAGGAGTCCCAGGGAGCTAAAAAGGAAAGGCACTGTCCATCAGGACTCTTTGACAGTGCCATACCCCTCTGTGGTCCAGGATCAGCGAGGACAGACACTGCAGTGTGTCCCACAGCTAGCAGAGGAGATCAGTAGTGTGCTGTCCAGTTTGCTCTGCACCTGTTGTGAATGCCTTTCTGCTTGGCTCACTTTCCTTTTCCTTGATCTGATGTAATTTTTACTGATGAGGCATTCATGGAAAGATTCCAACAGACCTCTAGTAACTTTTTCCATTGAATAATGCTTTATCCTTTTAAAATTGTTTCAAACGAATATGATAATTAATAGAGATAGGAAAAAAATTAGGAACATAAGGCATTTTTGGAGGATGAGCAAAGACCACCCGGTATATCACATACTTCCCTTACCCACGTATCTTCCCAGCCCAGCTCTAGCCAACTGCTCCACAAACAGCTCTAGTATAACAATCCTAACTGTTTTATTGGTTATGTCTAGATTTGCCACAGACATAATTAAAAAATTTGCAGTACTTGTGACCAAAGAGTCACAGAACATCCCAGAAATGATAGAAATCAGGGCTGCTAGGAAATTTAGCTGATCATTATTTCCATTGTTTCATGACCACTTGACATGCCTGACAGATATTTGTCCAACTTGTTCTTTAAAGTTTTGTGCCTGCCATTGTACTGCTTTGGTCTCCCAGCTAAACCAGTGTTGCACTTCAATAATCACCCCTCGACCTCTGCTGTTGCCTAACAGCAGGAATTCTTGCTCCCAAAAGTTTCCATTCTGTGCCTTCAATGAAATTGGTGTTGGAATATTTGGAACTGGGGGTAGGTTTTACTCTTCCTGGGTAAAAAAAGTTACCCCAGAGTTTCATTGCATAAAACCCACTGACACAAATTAGAGGTTCAATTCCTCACCTATACATTCAGAAGCAGATTGTTTTTGCCAATCACAGTAGCAACAAGGATAGCCTTGAGAACCTGCTTCTCCTTTCTTTCCGTATAAGGCTTTCTATTTATATAGGTGCTCATAAGAGAAAGTGCTCCCAGTGCTGTGGCACCTTTGGCAGACTGTAAGTGTGTTAAAATGATCACTTACCATTTCCTTGAGTGTAGCCCCGAAACAGCAAGATCAGAAGGAAGGAAATGAGTTCACCCTTCTTCCATCTGCAGTTTTATGTCCCTCCATTTCTCACCCTCCTCCTTGCAGGCAAGGAATACAATTCCCACTCAGAGACTAATAATTGCATGTGAATTTGGTGGGGGAGGGGGATATGTTCCAAGACACTGAGCTGTAATAGAGAATTTCCTGTTCTACTTCTGCTCCTTCAGCAGTGGGTCTCAGCAACAGCACATTGCTAAGGCAGATGTGACCGGCTGCTATGGGGGAAAGAGGATGTCTCTTGGGAAATGTCAAGCTTCCCAAGACTGGCTTTATAAATCAGGTCTGGAAGACAGCCCATTGCCAGCACAAGTCTGTGGAGGGCCCACATTTGGTATCTCCACAAAAGGAAATGCCTCATCAGAGGTGAGAGACTGAGCTGCTTAGCTGCAGCCTCTGAGCAAACCAAACCACTGCCCTGTGCAGAGCCATCACCATCTCATCTCCAGAGAACACAGGCTGTTCCTGTGTTCCAAAGTTCATATCCAAACAAAAAAATAAGCACAAGAGCACAATCCTTTAGCCGTCTGGTAAATGGAAAATTCAAACTTTGCCATGGAGGTTGCTAATCTCCTCCTGGCAGCTGGGATGCTGAGCAGACACCCTGACGCAAATCCAAGCAGCAGAAGGCAGGCATACACCTGTCAGGAAGCGAGGAGAAAGCGTGGCTCTTCCCACTGCTCCGCACAAGCAGCCAGTGTCACCTCCCCAGAGCCAAACCCCTCATGTCTCAAAATGCTACGTAATGCAGTTCCAGCCAGTGGAGTCAGTGCTTTTAAATCAGCACAGGACTGACTGTCCCTGGTGCACCGCCCTCGCCACATTCCATGGTCATTCATTTATGGGGTCCGCATGCCTTCCAAGTTATGGATGCTACACAGATCTGAGAATATTGCTGGCAAGGAAACTTTTCATCCCCTCTTTTATGAGCATCCTATCTTCAGCAGGAGGACAGTGAGGTGGGAGAGGAGTATAGGAGACAGCTGGGTTTTATTTTGCCACGTCTACAGAGGGGCAGAGATGAGGAATACAATGAAAGGCAGCAAGCAAGTGAACTGTTGCTCCTGTTTTAAAAAGAAATATTTTAAAACTAAATATTATCTCCTATCTCTGGGGATCTGGGACATGAGTCCTGAAGGAATGGGGGAAATCCTAAAATCTTATTACGAGAAGCAATATGGGAAGAAGCAGAATGCCCTAATCTGAAAGTCCTGATGACATTTGTTGGTTTCCCATTCAGTGCTGGTTTTTTTTTTGAAGCTCCTGCCATCTTACCTCATGATGAGATCAAGTTAGACTCTTAAAACTTTTATCTTGTGAGGCTCAGAGCACTCTAGACCCTCTCTGGACTTGATCCAGCACATATCTGATGAGGAGTGGATAGACTGGAGTGCCTGACAGGCACAATACATGCCATTGATAAGAAAGCAATTCTGGGCTGGTTTCAGTCCATGGCAACAACAAACCCAGCCTGCTTCAAAGTGCTCTGAGGGACATGCCTGCCTTTAAATCATGGCTGGCAGGTGGGAGCTCTGGGCTCTCGTTGTCTTCCTTCAATGCTTGGGGTATTACAGCTCAGGGTGGCAGAAGAGCTCTGACAAGCCCTGAGGCTGGGTCTGAAGGGCCCCTCTGGCTGCTGCTGGCAAGGCAGGCAGGGCTGGTGCTGGCCTTCCCTGCTTTTGGTCAGGGCTCTGCCCTCTAGAACTTCACCTTGTGAGAAGCCTGGCCCAGGCAAGAGCTATGCAGCAAAAAAGACTCATTTGCTTGGCCTGGCTCTTTAATCAAGAATGGCTCATTTTCAGTGAAGAGCTGTGTCCACAGGTAAAAGGCAATATCAGAATGGATTGCCAGAAAGAGGTGTCTGATTTGAGCCCAGCTTGGGTGAGGATGTGTTTATTATCAGTAGTTAAATGCTATGGAGGAAAAAAAAAAGTGAGACATATCCTGTTTATTGACTTTCACTTTAACAAAGTAAATTTGCTTCTCCTGCTTTTTGCTTCCTTCATCTCTCTCTAAATGGGGATTCTATCTGTAGCATTTTATAGTTATGAAGGATGGAGAAACAGTTCAGAGACTGTCATTATGTTCTCTTGTTTTCCCATCCTATTCCCATGGAGATTTAGGGAGGAACTGCTCCAGACACAGCATTTGGCAGCGTTTGGTCTTTATGTTTTTCTGAGCCCAGAAAGATCTGTTTCTGTTTGATCCTGATGAGACTGGTGTTGAGGAATTTGCCACCAGTTAAAAAGGCCACTGAGCTTTTGGGGAGGATGAGACCACAAACATTTGCTGCTGCTCCTGGATGAGAAAGGCCAACTGCATGCACAGTAGCCTTATTTAACCCGCGTGCTGCCCCTCAGACGTCCTGACATCGGAACCTGCCGCGATGGCAAAACAGCGCTGCTTCGAGTCTGCAAAAGTCATCAGGATATTCTGCTGCTGCAGGGACCGGGGCCAAGCAGCAAAGACAATCTGCCTTTAAATGCAATCAAACATGAGTTTCTGCTCTGAAGGCTGGAGGGAAATGCCAGGAGGACAATTTCAGCGCTAGCAGGACGTCTGGCCCTGGGGCCAGGCAGTGTGCCAGCCAGTACTGACCCACCCGGCCACCACCGCCTGCCTCTGTCCAAGAAAATGCTGGGTCATTCTAAGAAGATTTGAAACCAAGAGCTTTGGTCTTCCAATATTTAAAAGATACCCAAACTGTTACTGTGGCTACTATGGGTAAGGGCAAAAAAATCACATAAAATTCTAATTAATATAATGGCTTACCTTAAATTATCAGTATTAATGTCTAAGGGAAAAAATGGCAGTGTTCCATTATTATAAATTTTGTTTGTAATTGAAAATGCATTCAGCATAGATTCAGGGTATTTTCAGGCTGAAGAAAAGAAGGTTGACAAATACTAACAGGCTGGGCACCTGTTAGACCTCTTGTTGGTCTCTATCCAAGCTTGGATCCAACCGCTTTCCACCATCAAGGTGAAATTCCAAGCTGCAGCAGTGCTGGAAATTTGCTCCTCATCCATTTTTCCTCTAGTTCCAGGAATGAAATAACACTATAAAAAATGCATCAAAACAAGCCTGGAAAAATATTTGCTGTTGTGCAGAAACCAGGAGGTAGGAAGATTCATGGACCACGGTAGTTTCTGACCGTATGCCCCAAACTGAATCAAATTTAGCTGGCAATTCTTATTTTTTCTTGCAGACTAATTTTTCTGCAACAGTGGAACTACGACATTGCTCTAATATCTGTGTGCTTCTCTCTAAGACAGGTCTTATCTGTACTCTATCACAAAGGACAGTAATTCTTATATGTGAAGTGATTTATTGTATCAGCTGCTCTTAAACGACACAGACTTGTAGTTGGTCTGCCCAATAAATTATTAGTTGAATAAATCCGAGGTGTGCAAAAAACTCAGTGAAACTTCTCACCAATATTTCACAGTCTCCTGAAACAAAGCTCTTTTGCTCAGACTTCTGAACAGCTGAGTCCATATATTTCATAACCCCAGCATTAAATATATTATTTATTTCAAGCAGAAAGTGAATGGCAGAGAACTGTCAGTCCTACCAGCCTTCCCCGTTTTATACCCAGGCATTCAGGTCTTCTGGTTCATGCCCTGCACTGTCAGAAACTGGGTTGCTGAGACACCACCCCATCTGGGCATCATTGAGGATGTCCTTTCCCTGGTACAGAGAGAGACTTGCTACCTTAGTAGTTATTCAGGGGTGACCATTTGTTCAGGAGTGGTACTCCCCAGTTCAGTGCTCCCACGGTGACTCTCCAAACCACGTGCCTCTCTCGCTCTCCTGCTTTTCCCTCCTTGCTGCAGTGTGCTGGAGAGGGGAATTGGAGGCAAAAAAGATTTGCCTTTTGATCACAAGTTTAGATAAGAGCAGCTTACTGGAAACAGCAATGAGATAAGAAAAATTAACAGCAACAGCAACAATATGAACAATAAAAATGTACAAAGAGGGTGATTCACACGCCCAAATGCTTACTGCAGAGCATGACCCAACTGCAGCCGACAAAATGCTCACTCCTCACCACCCAGCTACAGGAGACCCCTTCTTCTGGAATCAAACTCCCTTCCCCCTGCCTCCAGAAATGTTGTGAGGTGGTATAGAATAACTTTCAAGTCCTAGCCATGCCCCCTCCTGGCTACTGCAAAAAGGTAATCCTGTCCTGGCCAGAACCAGGACATCATTACTAGTCTGTTCTTCTGCCAGGCACAAAGATATCTCACCAGCCCATCAGATCAAGGCAATAGACACATGGCAGCCAGTCATAGCCCCCATTTTAGAGCTGGGGGTGAGGACAAGGAGGACTTTCCTGCTGTCCCACAACAAATATCCTCCCATGGCCAATCACAGACCTCCCAGTCCCTTACCCTGTAGCCCTGCTGACTCTTCTCCTGTTCCCTTGCTTGGTTTCTCTCATGGTTTGACACAGTAAAATGCTCATTGGAGCACAAGAGCCGCCAAACCATTCCCATTTGCAGATGTTAGGGAAGCTGAGCTTTGCCCCCACAGCATGTGTTGGTCTCCTAGCTATTGGTGGCTGTGGGGGTGGTCCAGCGTTGGCACAGCAAGGCTGATGGGGGGTGCAGCCAAACTCCCCATCTTACCTCAGAAAAGGGGTTTGAGAGGGAAAACCCTTTAGTAAGCAATGGGATTAATCACACCTGGGGTGGGAATGGCAGATTGGAAGTGTAGAACAAAGTGAAAAGGTAGATTTGATTACAAGGATTTATAAAGTCATCAGTCAGAGAAACCCAGGGAAAGGCCATGTTGCTTGGAGAGGGAGAGCAACAGAAGTTTTAATTTTCATATGTTTTTCTTGCGCCACAAAGCAGAGATCACACATGGAATGCCATACCCCAGCCCCACCTTGCCACAGACCAGCTGCTGATATGTGACCTTTGCAGTTCTGCATCTCCCTGGGGGATGAATTCTCATCCTCTTCAGAGGCATTTCAGTCCAAACTGAAAGAATATTAACCAATGGCTTTGTGTGTGAGAAAAGGCAAACAATCAGTTGTACAACTGTGACTCCTCTGTGTGCAGAGACATTCATTCTGTTTCCCTGAACTGTAAGAGAAGGGAGGAGGATTTACTTGGTAGAGTGGCAATGGATGCTTCACAGGGACAGAGACTGGAGAGGTAGCTGCTTGGAAAATTTCTGTGTGAAACTGAAAACACTGAACTTTAGTTTAAAAAAAGAGAAAACTTCAGTTTAGCTTTCAGCCAAAAATGGCAAATGATGGAAGAATTGTGGTTTCCTATGAAAAAGTAAGAGAAAAATTTCCAGGAAAGTTTTTGTCTAGTCAAAAATATTCTGTTCCATTATAAAATAATTTTTAAAAAAAGATTAGATCAGACAATTTCTTCCCAGTCCTGGTTAGGCCCAGCATTCCTAAGAGGACAATACCCACTAGATGTCAGTGTATTGCCATGCAATAAAAACAAATGAACCAGAAATGTCATCAAGAGTTTTTTGGGATGAGGATATTTCCACTGTGCTGTCTTCTGTCAAAAATGTTGCCAATAACTCCTTAATTTCTATAAAATTCCTAAGCTTTGTATTTCCAGAGATTTTCAAGGTCATTGCAACACATTCCATGGACTATGCCAGCCAGATATTTTTCCACTACCACATCTAACCCCCAACTGACCTTTGAGTCCCCAGATCTTAAAAACCTTTAAGCAACTTTAGAACAGCACATAAAAGGAGTGTTATCCCCCTGACTTCTCTACCACCCCCACCTGCTCCTTCAGTTCATGGTGTTGCAGATTTTCTAGAGGCAGAGAAACAAGCACTTTATTTAGCTGAGGGGTGGGTACACAGAAAAAAAAAATTAATTCAGCAATATTTTAAATAGCTGAAGTAAATACATCTCACCTTGATACCAACATGTGAAGAAAAACAGAGTGCCTTCTATGAAACACAGATGTTAAAAAAATCCATGATTTTCCTGCTCTCAGCAATTGTTCATTTTGGGATTCAGGTCTTCCAAGCAAAGGCCGAAAAACCCCTTTGAGATAATGACTACAGAAAAGTTTATTCTCCCCACCACTTCTGACAAATGCTATGATACTGCAAACTGCTCTCCTTCACTTTTGTCCCTGAATGGACTTTAGTGGAATTTATGGCAGTTCTATCACAATAAAATGTGGCCAACATTTTCTAAAAGTTGTGATCTGTGTGGTGGGCTGTTTCAGTATATTCTGCTGCTTGTGTCTTCTTCAGTACCTTCAGTATTGTTTGCACCTTCTTGAATATTTATTCTGTTTTAAGAAAAATGCACAGCATTTACCTCTGGCAATAGGAGAAATTGTTTAGGCCTTAGATAAGAATGGAACTTTCTTTCCTAGATGCAAACTTCCATTTTAGGAGAGTTGTTCACATATTTCTGCTGCTGCATTCAAATTTGAATGTTCAGAAGATCAAAACTGCCTTTCACATACACATACAAATATAAAAACAAGTGAAATTCAGATTTGGAGTGTTTTGCATATGACAAGCCAGTTTTTCTGAATAGCACATACAGACACCTGAGCAACATTTTACATACAGAATCAGTTAGGGCTTCTGGGTTGAGGCTGTTTCTTGGTAATCAGTAGGGATTCCTTCATTCTTAGTAGAAACTCTCTTTCTTAAGAAAAGTAAAATTTTTTTCTGAAGATTTTTTTTTGTAGAATTATTTTGCACCCATGAATTCCATGGTTTTACATAGCTCCTATGCTTTTAAACACCAGATTATTGGGAGACAGACAGCCAATTAGGAAAAGAAAAAAATGTATGTATCAGATCTGTATTTGCAAGACCAGACAAAATTGGAAAGAAAAGAAGAGCCCTCTTAGTCATAAAACTTCAAAGCCTCACTTTTCCTTTGCAGAATAGAGAATGCAGGAGTGAAAATTGAGAAACATGCCTCCTCGTGTTAAATACCCTCCTGCTCTGCTTAATGGTAGGCACCAAGCCATGCTTCACAGTAATGCTTGTGGGAGAGACCAAAGGACAGGTTTGGCTGGCCACCAGTCCTAGGATGGTAATGAGAGGAACACATTTAATTAGAAATACTGGAGCCTCATCTTCCACCCAAGAAACTGCTGGGACTGAGCTGCACAAACTAAACTTGTGGCTGGCATAGAAGTGTAAAAAGGTAGTTAATAAGTTAAGTTGCTTGGTGTTTATTGGACCTTAGCGCCAAAAAAATTGTCAGTAATGAGAGCCATACACATGCAATTTTCTCAAAAGGAGCCTGAAGAGATCAGCAGCAAGGGTTTTGGGGAAAGCACCAGCTCTATACGTGTTCTGACTGGCAAGCACTATTTCCAGCCACATTTGGCTTTCATTTACAAGTCATGCTTTGCACATGGGGTCTGTCTCACAGGTGTAGCATGTTCCAGACAGCAGAGATCAAACGAAATTGGATAAATCTGCCTATTGAGACTTAACACATGATGTATACTGGAAGATATGATACAACACCTTTGGTCCTCTGTAGTTATTCATAAGTTGGAACACTGTCCTATTTAAAGAGGTTCACTGTAAAACTGTCTTTTAATTTGTTCTAGCCCAACACCTTCAAATCATCATTTGGGATTTTCCTTGTAACTGAAACAGTTTATGGGAGCTGTGACATCTCAGGTGGGTCTTTGTTTTTCATCAGGTCCAGGTTGATTACACTGTCTGCTGCTGACAATTATTTCTTCCATGTCTTTGGGGACACACAGTAATCAAGCAGTTGAAACAACAAAGGAGTCAACTTGCTCTATTCTTTTGCAATTTCACTGTTTTACAAGCCCTAGCCTAAAGGGTCATCAGAAAGCTTTAATTCTTCTAATGATAGTCCAGGTATCTCTATAAGATGGGAAATAATGCTTTTGGCATCAAAGTTTGTTCAACAAACTGTAACAACAAGAGAAAGAAAAGTCCAAGACTGTTGTTTTTCCATTTTGTTTTGGTTTGATCGCTAATGTGAAAAGAATCTTCTAGTAAATTTATTGGTAGTAACCCTTCTATATGATGAATTCTATCCTTAGGGTTTATTCTGATAACCCTTACCCTGAAAAGAGTAGTTGAAATAATGTGAAGGCTTATATATTCTCACTGTCTTAGAAATGGTGTGGTGTGGGTTTTTTCTCATGCCAAGGCTTAGATCATTGAAAGAATCAGGACGACATAAAGATCCTTCTTTGGAGGACCCAGTGATCCTTCAAATTGTGAATGGAAATAAGAACCATCATCATGTTCTTGTACAGAAACCAAGAAGTGTTTCATCCTGGGGATGTATATTCTCCAGACCAATTTATTTAGAAATTATTCTGTTGTGTAAGAATTCTGACACTAGGAAGCAGAAGAAAGGCAGAGGAGCCTAAGGAAAAGCAAAATGTTGCACATGAATAGGAATGGATCTCCAAAGTGTTAGTACAATGAGAATCAATGTATAGTATTGCCCTTGCACTGAAGAAAGGTGGCTGGCTGGAAGGTGATAATAATTATCAGTCAATCTAGGGAGGCATCTGTAAAGGAGAATATTAGCTATATCTTCTGAAAGAGAAGTGTACTTCTACAGCAGAAGCCATTTAGCACCAGGTTGATTTGCTTCCTTCTTATAACCATTCTGGAAAATTTAGGGCATGGTACATACTGGCAAGCAGTGTGAATGAAGAGACTAGATCAACAGCTGAAATGCTGTTCTACAAAGCCCTAAGAATGATATCTGCTCCACAGGAAGAGTTAAGGAGCAGCTCCAATGCCCTGAAATCTTGTATCTTTACTTGGTGTGATAACTTGGGTGACCAACAGGACTCAGGAGAGCTCTGAAGTGAAAGGCTGCTGTCCACTGGACCCTCTTTTTCAGGCCAGGAAATTCTGAGTCAGAATTCTCCCTAAAGCACACAAAGGTGACTGAGTCCAAAACTGAAGAGGAACGCATAATCTTCACTTTGCAGCGATAGGTTTTCCTGGGGAACTTTTGTTTGGGCTCTCTAGAGGAACCTCTAAGGGTGCCTGGGCCCCACCTCTGAAACGTCGCAATGGATCACTTGGGGACAGCAAATAAAATGGCCAGAACATTTTGGTCTGGTTGGATGTTTTTATGCTCTTGCAGCAAATGGTGCCCATCCCCAGCTGGTCAAATCTAGAGTCTGAATAAACAAAGAAATTCATAAGTGTGGGAGAGCAGCCACAGACAGCAGCAGTTCTTCAGATCAACTCCAGAAAGAAAGTCACCAAAAAGATAGTGAAGAAGATTGCTTAAAACATAGGGCATAGCAGAAGGTGAGAGGTGGACAGAAACACAGGGAGGATATTGCTGGAGCAGCTGCTGAAAGGTGTGTAGTAAAAGATTTGATCAGCTCAAGGAGATAAGTGCCAGGGTTGCACTGCTTGGCTTGTTCCTGGGAACAGAGTGAGAGTCCAGAACACTGGGAAGATGGTGGGATATGATGGCAGAGAACTCTCCAGAGGTGCTGGACAGACTAATACAACAAAGTAGTGCTGCCTGAGGTTGGGGAAATGCCAGGTACCTGCAGGCAGACACTGTGATACTGCAGACTGTGGAAACAGAAAGGAGAGGTGGGAGAGCAGAGTGGAACATTTTATGAAAAGCAGTAATATGCTGCTAAGATGCCAACTACAAAAAACCGAATCAATTTACTGAGAAAAGGATGTAGAAATATCTGGATAGATGTTTAAGAGTAAAACAAGTTGCTCTGCCAGGACAATCTGCCTTTAGACAGCTGGGAAGGAACATGAAAAGGGCTGACTAGCAGCAACCTTCAGCTGAAGTCAGGCTGAGAGAGAAAACTTTCATGTCTGAACATCAAAGATGCCTAAAAGGCCTAAGAAATACTTGGAGAGATTTTTTTCAAGCATTGTTCTTGCCCTAAGCAACGCTTGGCAGACAAAATAGGATTCTTCTTCAAGGTGTGAATTTAAGTTAGTGTTAGGTCTGAGGCACAGCCTGAAATGTGATAGTCAGTGTACATGTTAGTGAGTAATACATATATTAATTATATGTAATAAGAATATATTATAAGTCAATAAGAGTGGTCTGGGGCAAAGAAATAGTTGAGGGATGAGTTTTTTGCTGCTGGACAATGTTTGCAAGGTTATTTTTTGCAAACAATATTCCAGGAATCAACTGTTCTTTCTGAGATTTTTCAGAATGGGAGATTGTGACACAATCTCCAAGAAGGTCACAAAAAGAAATGAATGGATTTTTTTTTCCATATAAAAATAACAAGGGAATGCTAAAATTCATAATTATTGGCAGCCTCAGGGCACATTGCAGCAAGTCAGTGCTGCTGAGACAGTGCAGAGAGGTTTGGACCAGGTCTGCTTGCATTTTGCCGAGTTCACATCATTGCTTATTCATTTCTCACTTTCCAAAATACGAAAGCCAGCATTTTTCATATTTTGATGGCAAAGTCCAGCTTAGTTAATGAAATCAGAAGTGAGAAGGATACCAAGTGATTTCATAGACCATGTCAGTTGTGTTTTTTATGTAGGGGATTTTCTCAGTATGCTGTTTGGAACACGGAAGAAAAATCATAATATTGTTGTATTTTCCCCCAGTTTTAGTATGCATGGTAAGTTATGCTCCTCTGACTGTGCCATCTTTGTCAGGAGAGGTGTGGCAGCTCCTGAAAAGCTCCGTGCCCGACCAGATAGGTAACAGCAGAGCAGCCTTAGGATTCAGACAACCATACAAACTGGTGGAGTTTGACAAATTATTCCATGTTCACTGAGTAATTCCATGGATATGATTTAAGCATAAGGCAAATTTAGGTTACTGTTTTATAGCTCCACCCTCGTTTATTGCAGGCTGAGAAGTCTGCAGCATCCAAACTAAGAGCTATCTTCTGTACTTACTCCACTAGAAGAGTTACAGTCGTAGACAATGGAAATTTTATATCACTTGTGATGGCTGAGGAATGGAAATTAAATATGGGTTCTACTGTTCAAGACTAAATATTGGGTCAAGTTTTGCCATCAGCATGCTTTGACCTTTATTTGCCCACAGAGCTGAATATGTCAATTTTCACCACTCAGCAGTCCTCCCTTCCACTTCCATTTTGTTGTGGCTGCTTTCCTCTCTCACCCCTGTGTATAACCTCTCTTATTCAGGCTTCAGATATGATTGCATGAGGACTGACAGCAGCTGGTAAATAACTGTGATAGAGGGTTATGTGGTACAGACATAACCGCTCCAGAAATTGGAGGATGGCTGCAAGGATGATGTGTTCACAAAGACTATTACCAGAACCAAGAAAAATAAGGCTATGGACTTAGTACAAGGACAGCAGGATTTGAACCCTACAAAATTAAATTTGACCTACCAAAAAAGTCTTTTTGCTTTTGTTGACACCTTTTTATCCGGTCTCTACATTTTCAAAGTGGCATTATACAGTGAATCTTACTATATAAAAAATGAAAAATACATTAGACTTTTATCTGAGACAGTGAGATGCACACCTTGGCAAAACTAAAATGTGTTTTTCTGGCCATTAGAAGTATAAGAAGTTATTTTACAGCTCTCTGTTCTCATTAATTTTTGCATGTGGCTATTCATCAACAAATATATAGTATGAGTAATTTCCATTAAGAACAGTTATATTAAAGTTTTGATCTCTCACAGTACAACTGCAAGATGTTCCAATGTGGTCATAAACTAGTAAGTAGCTAAGTGATTCCCTCAGGTAGCATTAACAGAGAGGAAACTGTACTGCCCACATGCCTAAGACAGTTTTCCACTGATTTTCCATTAAGTGTTCTGTAAGTTTGCTGAAGTTTGGTTGTTGAAAGAAGCCAAAATAATATATGGAAAAGAGGAATTACTTAGAGGTAAGAGAATAATACTCTGAGAGTTTTTTTCAAGTTTGGGAAGTTGCTCTTTAATTTTTTTCCATTTTTCCAGGAACCAAAAACAAACTTTTACCTGCTTCAGTGCTATATGCAGTCTTACAATGTCTTGTAGGATTAGGAAAAAGGTTTTTGTGCCATGCTGAAAAACTCTTCTGGTGTTCTATTTTCTTGTCTCTAGTCTATAAATTGTAAGTATTACTAGAGGAATTAAGTCAGCGTGGGATCAGATTAGAGAAAGGTTACTATTGGTGTAAATAGCAACAATCAAAAAGAGCATGAGAACGAGTGGGAATATCTAAAAATGCCCAAAGGGAAATGTCTGAATATACACTGCAGTCATGTTTAAAATACACTTTTAATCTGTAGTCACTTGGTGATGCTCTTGAGTTGTATTTCAGCTTTGGGACTGATAACTTGCAGAAGGGAATGTGCTACTTAAATGTTCTTCCATTTTCACTCCAATCCCCAAGCTGAATCCTGAGTTTAGTAGGGTCCCATTGAACACTTCTAAGCTCTCTCCTAGGTCTCTCCTGCACAGACTCAGTAAGCAAATCTGAAGTCATTGTGAGTTCTGTGCCAGAAATGATCAGTCCAGATGGTGTGAGGCATCTCATTATTTCCAATCCTCTGAAAGTATCCACTGAAAATTAGTTGTTCAGACTCTCTTCAGTGTTGTTAGAGACTCCAGAGAGTACTTCATCTCAACTCACCCTAAACCAATTCTCTTTTGACCACCCAAGAAGCCTAAATGAGTAGATTCCCTCTTATTTGCAAATCCTTCCTAAGTTTGTTTTCTGGTTGTTTTTGGCCTTGTGAGCTAACCCAGCCCAGTACAGCAAAACTGGGATCTACCTGAGATACAGCAGAGAGCATCTCATGCTATAGAAACCATGAAGCACATGACCAAATGTTTAGAGATTTCTGCAGTACCTCAACTGTAATAGGAACCCAAGGACCTAACCCATATCTTGAAACAATGGTAAAAAAAAGCTGCAGCAGCTCTGCCCTGGAATTTCCAAGACATTCCTTTCATGCCAGCTTCCCATGGATTCTCTGGGAGATGAGTCTTCTGAAACCAGCTGCTGAAGCCCAGGAGTTGGTGGAGTCACCATCCCTGGAGGTGTTTAAGAGGTGTGTGGATCTGGCACGGGATAATGTGGTTTAGTGGTTCAGGGATTACAGTGGCAGTGCCAGGGGGATGATCCAACTGGATGATCTTAAAGATGTCTTTCAACCTTGATGTTCTATGATTCCATGATTCTCTGATCCTGGGACTGTTCTGACACATTGCTGTTCATCTAAGACAGTTAAATGGGAGTTTTAGAGTGATAAAATTATCTAGGAAGTTTTGACTTGTATACAAGGCCAGAGAACCAGTTACATTTTAATTTTCATCATATGTACTTTCTGTAGCATCTATTTTCTCAGATGGGTAATATCTTTAAGATATTGACTACTTGGATTAAAATGTTATTGCAAAGCATAAATACTTACACAGACACTTTATATTCTGTGTTTTAAGAGTGTGTAAAAAGGAAAATACCTGTATGATGCCAGAAAATATGCCTTAAATAAATGGTATTTAAAAGAAATACCTGCAAGTTACACAACAGATGATTTTATATTTAAGGAAACTCAGTTGGAAGTGGGGGTGTTGTATTCTTGTTATATTCCATATTTCTAGCATCCCATACTGTACCAAACTGTTCTTCTCTGCAACTGAATTCTTCACATACCTTCTCAGAGGCTCCACCTGAGCTCTCAGCCTACCCCTATTTATTCCAGTTACCTTCACGAGCCACAGCTGCTGCCCAGCTAAGGACTTCACAGCTGTAGCTCGTTTGGAGTAACTAGGACCCACACATAGATCTTACAGGGACTCTCTCCATAAGGACCCACTTATTTAATACATAGATTTTACAATACATAGATCTTAACAGGGACTCTCTCCATATGAAGGGACTTTAAAACCAGACTCAAATGTGAAGGTCTTTTCGTTGGTAATGCCCTGTCTTTCCAAAGTGTATGCTTGAAAGTTGTAAGTTAAATGTTTTTACTTTGGCCTCGTGATCTGACTAGTCACAAGCTTAGAATTTGTAGATATTGTATCAATACCAATTTTCCTTAAATTCCAAAGTTTTTTCTTGGTTGGCAGCAATTTAAACAACATGCAGCAGACCCTGTCTAAATGGAACATTGCATTTATGTTGCTGTGACATCTCAAGTAAATACTATTTCAAAGTTTTATTATTGGATGTGAGCAGCGAACACACAAACAAGCAAAACCAATTAATGCCAGACATCATTATTTTCAAACTGTAACATCCTGGGGGGTACTTGAACGTGGTCAGCTGTGTGGGAATGTGGTGGAAGTGGGGTGCACTAAACAAGCTGAGAAAGCTGCTGAAGCAGTGAGGCGGTGCTGACGCTCTGTTGCCTGTGGCAGAGGAATTTTGTTCTCACAGACAGCAAAGGTGCTCTCAAGGCAGCTGCTAGCACAGCCAAACACAGCCTCCAGATGATGGCTGAGCCATCACCTACCATGAAGATGTCAGAGAGGTTCACGTGAACTTGGACATCTAAATTTTTATTCCCCCTAGTCTGCAGTGCATTGATGTTGCTGGCAGGTTTGGCAGCGTTTTCTGGTCCCAGAGCCATGATTCCCATAGAATCCCCTCAGCTCAGGCAGAACACAATGTTTTGTCACTGTAACTAAAGGGCAAGCGCACTTTTAACCCTCTCTCTAGGAACAAAAAGCAAAAGCAGAAACCCAACTATAAATGTTCCTAAGATTTCGAAAACAAATTACAGTTTTGCTTTTGGGTCAGAGTCCTTGTCCTGTGTTTTCCATCAATGGAGAGAAATAATTATCTGTTGAATCAGTGAATTCCTCTCCAGCAGATTTCTCAAGCACTATAAAGGAGTCTAATACATTGAACAAGACATCTGTATTGAAAATTTGAAGGAATGCTTATTACTATTTTGTCTCAATCGGTATTTTTCTCTCTATCTCTTTTTCAAGAAAAGAAAACAACCTCTGTATTCATTGGTCTGGTATGTGTAAAACATTCTGTTTATTTCTGAATGACCACAGGAAAAATTCTAAAGTTGTATGTTTACTGGAAATTGTATGAATTATATGAATTATTAGTCATACAAGCCCCTTAGTTTTGTAAAACAAGGAAGAGCATATGTTTCAAATTTGACGTAAAATAAGGTCATCTTACAGAGAGGCAGAAAACCCTGAATTTCACATATTGGAAGAAATAGTAATTCAGAATAGCTCTAAAGTATATTGCCACAGCCTATGCCAGATACTGAAGATAGTTTCTACTTCTTCCGCCACCTATTTTTTTTTAATTCATACAAAACCACTCTTTGCAAGAAGAGGGACTTTATATCAGGATTTGATTGTCAACTGAATGTAAATGATGTTTTTCAATTAACGTTTGAATATCGAGTATTAACCTGAGAGTGAGTGCCCTTAAAATTTAAATGGTTGCTCTGCAATAGTTGCTAATTTTATTTGCAGATTTCTCCATCTCAAATATAGCTTACACTGCAAATGACATAGTGAAACCAACAACTTTAGTAACCTTAGAATATAAGATTATTTGTAGAGCTTACATTGTTTTTAGGCCAAGTGCTATAAACAGTCATGTTTTCACTGCATTCTAAACTATGTCTATGTGATGTCTCAATGTAATTTAAAAAATGTGTCCAGGTAGGGTAGAGTTACTGGAAAGATATATATTGATCACCTTGTTTTTCATTAGAATTGCTGTCTTGCAGGGGAGCAATGGATGGTGGGGAGCAAGGGGCCAAAGACTGTAAAGCTTTGAGGCATGCCAAATGTATTAAGACTGGAACCAAGGCAATGCAATTCTCTACTTGAATCAATAAATTAAACTGCATTCTCCAAGCTGCTATTTAATAATTGCTGATGATGGCTTGGAATATACTGTGCAGTCACTATAATGTGTAATCTAGTGGCAAGCCCGGAGCTAATGGTGCCTCTGCCAGCAGCTGTTGGTGTGGAAAACCAGATATAGTCTGTAGTTACCTATGCTTTACTTTCCAGCTCTTTTGTTCGTATGCTTTGGTGTCTTAGAGCCAGCTGGGTCTCATGGAATAATTAAGCTGCTGGACATTGATGATGGCCTGGGAAAAATGTGTGAGACGCTGCCTGAGAAGGCAGAGATGCTTGAAAGGAATTACAGGGATCAAAGAAGGAGATCTGACCTGAATACTACAGCTTACCTGGCAGACCTTGTCATAATAATATGATAATATTAAAATAACCTTGTCATTTTGCCTCATGGTTCCTCACAAAGGACCATCAGGACACAGTGGCCTGGCTGCAGTGATGTGGACTCAGAGGTCCACTCCAGAGTCCTTAACAACTACTGTATGAATGCCTCTGAACATGAATTTTCCTAATTAGGGAGTCATTTTAACCTTCATTTTCTTTTCTGTAGAACTGCTGCCTAGGTACACTTCTGTGCTGCTGATTATGCTGGCTCAAGTGCATAACAGTGCTCTTACTGAGGTGCATTGTGTGGTTCACACAATGTTCACAGAATGTGCTGTGTTGGAAGGGACCCACAAAGATTGCCAAGTCCAACTCCTGGCCCTAAACAGGACCATCCCCAAGGGTCACACCCTGTGCCTTTTTGAACTCCCTCAGGCTTGGAGCTGTGACCACTGTCCTTGGGAGCCTGTTCCAGTGCCCAACCACCCTCTGGGTGAAAAATCTTTTCCCGATGTCCAACCTAAGCCTCCCCTGACACAGCTTCAGGCCATTCCCTTGGATCCTGTCACTGTCACCACAGAGCAGAGATCAGGGCCTGCCCCTCCCCTTCCCCTCACAAGGAATTTGTAGCAGCAATGAGGTTTCACTTCAGTCCCCTCTTCTCCAGACTGAACAGACCAAGAACCTCAACTGCTCCTCAGGGCCCTTCCCCATCTTTGTTGCCCTTCTTAGGACACTCTCTAATAGTTTAATATCTTTCTCGTATTTTGGTACCCAAAAGTGCACATGGGACTTGAGGTGAGGCTGCCCCAGTGCAGAGCAGAGCAGGACAATCCCCTCCCTTGCCCAGCTGGTGCTGCTGTGCCTGAATGTACCCTAAGGAGGTCAGCCCTTCATTTTTAGAAGAGCAGTCAGAATTCCCTTTCTCCCCATCAGAAACTTTATTTCAACTCTTCCTTACTGCAGCACCACCTGCTGTTTCAGTAGCACTGCTCTCTTCATCATTGAGATCACAACTCATCAGCTGTAAATCAAGAAGTGACTCCTGTGGAATTCCTTGAGATTTCCAGTTTGGCATTGATTTCTGATAAGTAGTCTCTAGGCACAGTTATATGTGATGATTAAGCATGCCAGGGAATGATCTTGGGATGAAGAACCTCCATCATTTGTGTGACTTATGAGCTGTTAGAAGAGTCATGGTTGTAATTTTGGTCCAAACCATCTAGCAATTTCTTGAGTGGTGTCTGAACATGGGTGGGGTTGATATGGACGAGATTGCACAGGCTGAATAAAAGGCACCTTAAAAGTGGTCAATAAATTAGGAAGGGAAGGAAGTCAAGCAGTGTGGGTATAGGATGTTCTGTTCTAGAAAATGGATCTAAGAATAATTTAGTTCACTTGTAGTTTTGTATTGTCTGGACCTCTTTTTTTCATAGTAGTTGCATTTATTTATATTTTGTGTATTATCTATTTATTCCCAAGTTACTTATGAAAATGTACACTCACTCATGGCAAAGCACAGAGAAAGTAATTTTATAATTTGTCAAAACCTGTGCTGAACAGTTTGTTTGAGACAGTGTTGTGCAGACTGTCTTTTTTAGGGAGTGATATGAGTGACTAACTTGGTAATGGAGTTGGCAGAGACAGTGTTGGCTAAGAGCTTGGACCAAGAGCTTTGATGTAATAAAGCTGCACTTTCAAGGCCTTTTCTGCAGTGTTTTGGACAGTCTGGAGATCCAGCGATTACTGCTCCATTATATCAGTCCCCATGGGTATTGCCAGCTGATCCCCACCAAGCTGCTTAAGTGCACTAACTTCTGAGAACTTAGAATTTAACTAATACAATTTTTTTTTTCATTCTGGATTAGATTTATTAATTAGTCTTGCATGGATTTAGAAATTCCATGTACTTCATGTTTATTTCTGGTAGGAATGTTGTTCTTTTGAGTTTTAATGGAAGTGGAAAACCACTTTAATCTCTTTTGAATCAATTTCATCTCAATTGAAACCTTTTGTTTTCACATGGACTGTAGTTAGGAGCATTTTGAATAACACAATTACTGGTAGAATCCTTAAAAAAATTTATCTCTGTCACAGGTCCGCTCTGCCCACTGAGGCATGATGCAGTCATCATCTGTTCTTATGTGTAGAACATACTTAATAATAGTCTAGCATTTCTTAAATTTTTGGCCCTGATATTCTGGAATAACATATTTTTGGATATAATTAGGACCAATACTGTTATTACAAAATAACTATCTCATTTTCTGGCAATGTCCAGCAATTTCTCCTTGACATTTAGTCCCTAAACATCATGGTAATACTGTTGTTTCCACTCTACCAGCAAAGTGTTCAGCAATTCACCAACCTCTGTTATTAACATACAGTAAAAAGTAAATATTTTATCAGAAGATAGCTCAAAGATATTCAAGAGATTGATCAATCTTTCAAGTCTGGCAGTACCATAGCAAATTATTAACAGTTGAAGGGAAAACTTGATCAGTACTAGAGTTTATAAATTCTAAATGAAGGTGGGTGTTAAAGAATATTCAATGCTGACCTGATCATTCCACTGCTGTGAAGAATGTCAAGACTGTCAAGACTCCTGTTGGGAGGGAATATAGCTTTGTTTGTAAAACATAAAATAATTGTAGTATTTTTTAGCCTTTCCCTCCTTTAATTTCTTCCATAAATTGGTGGATACATGGCAAGATATAATAAAAGAATGAATGCAAATCCTTTCATTATCACAAGTTAGAAAATATTTGCACCAAGGTGGCATTTATGGGGGAATCAACAGTTAATAATTATCAAGACAGACTGAATCAGAACAAAGCTGGTCTCCTATCACTGGGGAACACTAAACCCAAATTTAGGTTCATGTTTCTTTCCCACAGAGCTCTGTAAGGTTCCTGGTATAAACCTATTAAAACTTTTTTCTACAATCATTATTATATCAGCCTTAAGTTATAAAGTTATAGGTTCTTAAAGTTGTGTTTGAAAAATAGAGGGATTTAGATAATTCTCTGTGGATTTAATGGTAATTTCAGTACCAGTAAAGGGCACTAAGCTCCATTATTGTACTTTAAAACCTGTTTGGATCAGGCTGCTGTGCGTACGTGTAAGAGTTCAGAATGTGTGCACGTGACAGCCAGGGTACAATAAAGCATGTGTGGGTTAGCTTGAACACTGTTTCCATTCCACAGTTATAATCTAATGGAAGTACATAGAGGTTTAATTTAAAAAGCAGCATTGAACTTTAAACCACTGTAGTGCTAGGACACAAGCTGTGGAGAAAACCACATGGGAAAGTGGTGATTACAATATTGCATTTTTTCTTGTGGGCTCTGTTGGGTTCACATAACGTGCTCTACCAAAGTATGTCTGTTTTCCTTTCCTCAGCAGAACAAAAGTGCTATTGCTGCTTCCTCTGCATTAGCCATGGTGTTTTATTTTGCTCTGTGGACATGCCATCAGTCCTGTCATTTAGTTCTGTTTCAGCACAAGATTTAGGTTCATGGGCACCTCCATCAAGACAAGCAGCACTTCCCTCCATCCCCTGCTGTGCAGCATGCTGGCTGGGAAGGGTGACACAGCAGATCTCAATGGGTTCTTTGTGTGTGATAGCTAAAAACACTTCCCTACACAAGTTATTAATAGATGATAACTGGTAGAGGCTGGACTATGTAATGGCTAAGATTACTTGGTCTCTTGTAAGCAATATCCTATTTCTAAAGGGAAGGCATTGAAGAATTGCTGGTTGTAACCGTGCAGATTGGCACCATTTCAGCAGTTTTGGTCAACTCATAAAGTTAACAGCTTCCAGGGGCAGTGCAGGCAGCGCCTTCTATTTTTCAGCTTTTACCCCAGCCTGCTACAACTATAAAGAAAGGCTGTGAATGATTTTACTTTGAATCACTGAGCAGATGCCAAGTAACGATACACCAGATCTCCCCTGCGCCAAAGATCCCAAGGGTTTGCCTTAATTCTGGCCCCTCGCAGTCTCAGCAATGGCCAAACTGAACTGTCTCTAGTAAAGGGCCATATAAAAGTGGAGGGTCATATAAAATGAGATACTTCACCACCCAGCTTGCTCATTTGACAAACTGAATTAAGGTCTTTTGGGGGTTATCAGAAGTACTTATTGCAGAGGCTCACAGCAGTGAGCTCCAGGGTGAGAGGAGGTCAAATCAGGAATGGCAGAGAAGGGAGCAGAGGAGAGGGAAGTGCTGCCGAGAGCTCGAGCATGAGAAGCTCTCCTCCTGTGAGGCTCTGTCGACAGGGTCACTGATGGCTGCATTGGAAACAACCTGGGTGGCAAAGGAGGGCTCTGACAGCTTGTTTAGAGGTTAGTGACACATGAACCCCTGCCTCAGGGTGGGTAAGTCTGCCAGTGTTTCTCTGGTTATCCAAAAGCATCCCAGCTCCATTACGATACAGCTGGTAATGCCCAGTTCTCCCCTACACGTGGGAATTGGAGGCAGCTCACTTGCCTGGCCCATGAATTGCTTTTTGTGGGGCTCATAGACCCTTGGTACATCAAAAAGTATTTTAAAACCTGTCTGTCTCTATTGCTAAAGAATTTATTGCTCATGGGGGAAAAAAATCAGTGTGGGCTGCCATAAACCCATGCCCTGCAATTTAGAATTCTAAGTTTTGTGATGTAACCATCACATAGATTACACTGTGGTTACCTTCTGTAGCTATTGTTTCTGTCTATGGTATGTTTTGATATGATAAAGTATACACAAAAAAACAGATCTGCATTTTCTAATATTTAAGATTTCTAGTCCATTTCATCTAAAAAGTCATGAATGTGTTAAACAGATAAGCCATAACCTATGCAACTTTCCCATAGATTTTTTTATTTTACAAAATTATCAGGAAGTAATTAGGTCAACAGCATTAGACTTAAAAAATTGGCCTGTAATTGAATGATTTCATCCTATTATATACATGTAAATTCAGAATAGGTTCAAATCCAGGAACTTCATTTTGATAATGTATAAATGTAGAGACTAGAGATAATGTCTTTTTTTTGTGAATGAAAATATTATCATATTAATTTAAAAAAATTCAGATTTTTCATAAGCAAGATTTCTAACTGCAGGATAAGATAATAATTAGAAAAAGATTCATGGTTTTTCTTTCATGATTATAAAAAAAGAAGAAGGGAAAATCAAATGTGCATTTGTACCACCAAGAAAACAAACCTATAGCTTTTAGGCAGAGTTCTAGATTCTCTTTTTTGTAGCTGTGCACATATATATCCTACTGGTGATACAAAAATGGATTAATTTTCACATGCAATCAAAATTTAAAAAAACTCCAACCCAAACCAACAACTTTCTACTCTGCTCTATTTAAGTACCACAAATGCAACACATAGTAAGATACAAAATTACTGTTGAAATAATATTCCCAAGTTCTAAGGAAAGATATATTTTACTTTATGACAAGCAAAAGTCAAAACCTTGGAGAAATCTTTATTGAAAAAAGGTGTTTATTTCTACTGCTGAACAACCAGAAATAAAGTCTCTCTAATGTTTTGGCTGTATAGAAGTCACTTCAGCTGTACTCTGCTTAGGCCCTATCTCCTAGACTTGCTCTGTGGAAAACAGGTGGTTTCCTCTTAAAAATAACATCCCCAAGTTCTTAAGTTGTGGGTGTTTTTTGGTTTTTTTTGTTTTTTTGGTTTTTTTTTTTTGTATTTTTTTTTGGTTTTTTTTTAGACTTTAACACATTTTCTCAGGATTCTTTCCACTTGCTTAAGTGAAATGCCCTAAGATGCACTTCATTCTGCCTTGAAGAAAATGTATTTAGGTATAGTTATTTTTAGTTAGCAGTAGAAGTGGGAAAACCCCCCGCTTTTTGTGTGTTTATAGCAAGGGTTTCCCTGAAATAAGGTTTAACAAGATTCTCTTTGTCACTGTTTCATATTACATTCCCTCTTCCAGACAATAAAAATAAGTTTACATCTTGGAGACTATGGTTGAGTAATCATAAAATGAAATGTATGATGTCAAGAATAAAATAAACAAGCTGGAGGCAATCTGGCAACATGATAAAGTAATAGTTTAATTGTGAGAAATGGCCAAACATATAAAAGGGGAAACCCAAGTATGGGTAAACACAGATCAAAGTCCTAGCAATGGAGGTTTTTTTTAATTCACTAGACTGAGCCTTAGCAATGGAATAAATATTTTTAGATTATTTTTTCCAGAAAACATAATGGAAAAGTATTTACAAATTATTGGCTGATCAAATGTCTGCTGAATTACCATTTCCTAGTTACTCCATATAAATTATAATTTTAATAAATTAAAATAATAAAGAATCAAATGTAAGTGATGTAACTAACTATTTTTTGTTACTTGTTCTTTCAGAAGTCAATAAACTTCACTGAGTCCAGGGAAAATAAAAATAATATTATTTATATATCCTAGCCACTCTTTTGAAAAGTACCTACCCATTTCTAGATAGTTCTTGGGCAAATAGGCTTCCCCTAAAATTTTGTGAATGATAGAACTTTTGCAGAGTTCTAGGGGAGTGAGGGTGCTCTGTGGTCTGGAGGAGCAGTTTGACACCATCCCAGTCTTGTTCTCCCCTATCTTGTATCTGCTGTTGAGTATTTGTTGGCTGGAGACAACTTCTACAGGGGCAGAGAGCCCCGTTCTCAGCGATCCCCTGTGTCCCTCTGCATCCCTTATGTCAGGGTGGACACCCCACTGCTAAGCACTGACTTGCTGACCTCTTCTGACAGGGACATTTTTGCTGTTAGATGGAAACCTGAGGATCAGGAGAAGAAGGGGATTCTCCCATTTTCTCTGAGACTTGAGCACCTGCTGCAGCAGGCAGCAGATCAGAGATGGGCAGTCCTGGGGGGGCTCACAGGATATCCAATGCCCACACTTCAAACCACCAGACAGCGTCACAAGATCTTCCAGCCTTGGATTGCTCAAACCAAGGGTGAGATGTAGGACTAAACTGTTCTACTGGTAGAGCTACAGGCACACCCAAGCTCACATCCCTGCACCCTCCACAAACTCTTGTTTCCCACAGAGAGGGAGTTTGGCTGTGGAGACTGTAAAAGTGCTGTTGAGGACTGTGATAGCTTGCCCTGCCTGAAGGCTTGGAATATCTGGAACCTAGAGCATGATCATGCTTATAAATGTAGCTCATATATGCTGCAGGCTTATAGTGAATGTCTTGATTTATTTTGTGAACCCTTCAGTCAGTATGTTTTCTGTAATTCTTAAAAACTTCATCAGCCCAAAATCACAAGAATAATTACTTCATTAGGGCTTCTGCTGAGACCAAGGATTATGGTAATAACAAATCTGTAATCTATTTTGATTTTTGCCCTTACATTAGATAAATGACTGCTATTACTGCTCTGGTGGTTGTTTACTCAGCAAATGAACTTCGTGCCAATTCACTTTATTGTACTTCATAATTTATTTGCTCAGTGTTGTTTATAGTGTGACTAAGCTGATGAAGGCTCTATGATGTTTGCATTGAGAATGCTGTGAAGAAAGCCAGACTGATTGGTGTATGCCCCGTGTATAGGGAATCTTTCATTGAGGAAAGCCACTAAAAATTTGATACATATACATAAGAAACAGCACTTCTCTGTTGACCTGATGACCTTGTAAACTTGCAATCTCTTTCCTACACTTTTTATTTTCAAAAACAAACCTTTCAATCACAACTTCTATCTCTTATATTTTTGCTGTCACTGTTGGATGAGTTAATTCCCAGTTCCAGGATGACTCCTCCCTTTTCTAATACAAGCCTCCACTTCTCTGTCCCATTATCTTGCTGTCCTCTATACACACAGATCTGGATGATTCAAACCTTCTTGTAAATTCTGTGCAGCAAGAGATGCAGGGCTGAATTCTTCAGGCTCTGATTTTTTGCAAGTCTCCATCTACACACAGTGACTTTTCCAATCTGCCATCACCTGGGAGAAGACCTGGTCTGTACAAGTCCGGAAGGGAGGTTTGCACTCTTAAATCCAGTTACAGCAATGAGTAGCACCAAGTTTTGCTCCACTTATCTGGAAAAAGCAGCTGCTTTCCTCCACCAATAAGTCAATATTGTTTGAAATGGTCAGGCATTCCAGAATAAATATTTAGAGTTGTCATTTTCAAGGTTCGAACAGAATTTCATTCTGCTGTTAATATAGCTGGTTCTTGGATTAATTAGGGCCACAGATGCCTCTGTTAGGCTGGACAATATTTGTCAAATACATAGTTTGAGTCTGGGAGTGTCTGTACTATTTGACTTCCCACTCATTGAACTCTTATTCTGCTGTAATGATAAATACAGAGAAAATTGGAGCTGACCTGGGAACATGATCGGCAAGAGGAAAACATATAAAATACAACAATTACTGGAAAATGTCAAAGAATTTTATGTGGAACCTTTTGGATAAATTTGGTGGCCATTTGAAGAGCTGAGCCAGTATTGAAGCCAGCAGACAGGGGCATGTGTGCATCCAGGATTAAGCATGAATCAAAACACATGAAAAAAAAAAAAGATGACATTTACTTACTGTGGAGCTATATTGTTATGGGCCTCATTATCACGGGCAACCTGGTTAGCTGAATGCCATTCCATGCCTCCTCTGAGGCTCCACTTGGCATTTTTCACAAGAATAAATTCTTTAATAATGTCTATATGTTATTGTTATTTTATTGTTATATTGCTGTACCCAGGCTTTGCCTGTGGTGCAGAAGGTGCTTGAGAGGTGAATAAAAGTATCAAGCAGATGGTGACGTTCCCTGCAATTATCTTCTCTCCAGAAGTCTGAGACTACTTTGCTTGAGGGAAAGTAGTCCCTGGCTAAATGGTCTTACATGAATGTGTGTGATTGCTTTTAGACTTCTGACATTGTGTTGAAATTAATTTAAGAGCTTAAGAGAAGGTTTGTGTGAATACCCCCTCCTGTTCAATCACTACTTGTGATGTGCTGACTTTTTCTGATTGTGCTCTTGCCTCTGTTCAGAGAGGCCAAGTAGTGGGACAGAAAAATAACCAAACAAAAAAGGAGTTTTATATTGATATACATCTCAATAGCCCTGATGGAGGCTAAATAAAAGGCTAGTTACCTCTTTTGGCCAAGTATTAGAACACTCAAACATGAAAGTGTTTGAATCCAGGGCTCAGCTTTTGTGTTTCATGCCCATCTCTAAGAAAAACACAGTCTCCAGGGCACATTTGTGATAGAGGAGCTGAAGCCTCTCTCTTAGTGGTTCCTGTGAACTTCTCTGAGATGTGTTTCATGGTCATCCTCAATTAGCAGCACAGAAAGCATGAGAGCAGCCAGAGCAAACCTGTGCTCAGCATTTGAAATAGCAGACACAGCTGGGGATCATTTCCTTTTCCAAACAAACATCACAACCTGATCTTTAAAATTCCATTTTCTTCAAAAATTCATCCAAAGCAATATATTAGGGAAAAGATCTTAAAAGCACTATGACTAAAAGGGCTCCAGGGAAAAAAGATGAACTGATTAGACATTTTTCTGTGGTTTGATAATTCTACAACACTTATTCTTATATTTTTGGTACATCCAAAAGTAAAGTAGTTGTTACTTTATAAATAACTTGTTAGCCAGAGAAGGAGAGTGACAGACCATGTATTATATAATTTCGGGTTGGTTTGATATGGTTTAAAAGATGTGCTCTATTCTAACTCCTACAGGGTATTCCTGTGTATGTGTATAGCTCTTGAGGCAAGGTCAAGTGACTGGCTCTGTCTGTTTATTAATCTGAATATTCCTCAAACAACCGTTTTTATCCATGTGAAGGAATAAGTTCCAGAAGGATATGATGGGGATTAGCAGGCCAAACCTATCTCAATGTGCCTTGTTTTATACTGAGCCTGGAATGAATCTATGGAAAGACAGGAAGGATGGAGAGCAATTGCTATAAGGTCAATGAGCCTTTGAAGGACAACCATTGATAGAAAATTATTGCTACTTCTATTTTAATTCTTAATGCTCCATTGTCTCTGAGGAATTTGTGAAATGAAGTTATGATATAGTACCTCTGAAATGGAGGTTTTTGTAGCTGACCTCTCAAATCTTTCAGTAGGGATGGTATGCAGTTGACACAGACCAGAGATCTTCCAGCTTTCGCTCAATCTTAGATCACAGAAATTGATATACTTGTAAAAGTGTGCTGCTCTTATGGTGTACTAGGCAAACACTGTGAAAAGGCATTGATTTTCAGTGGATTTGAACTCCAATTACAACATTTCTGAGAATACTTCTTTTAGTTTTATTGTACTCAATAAGATGGATCAGCAACTGGGAATATCTTTGAGCTACCATCTTGTAATCAGCTGCTGCAGTTTTTAGAGTCCACCACAAAATATTTTTGTTCTAAACCTGAGTGAGCCTATGGTATCCTTTTCTCCCAGCCTGTCTGTATAATTTACTGTCTCTATAGAACAGATTCAGTCTTCAGTCTCCTCCAGATGTCTTCTGTCTTCTTGTCTCGCATTCCCCTTAAAATTTACTACATAAATTCACATTTTGTACAGCTTTATTATTTGCATGCAATAATAAGACTTCTACAGCTTCAAAGAAGCAAAAATTCTGCCATGGCACATTCCCCATGAAGAAAATCTCTTCTAGTGAGTGGCATATATTGCTTCTTCTATAAAGTTAAAAATGTGATATATCACAATAAATTCCTATTTAAAGTGATAGCCTTATTCAAGTGTTGTCTTCTGGACAGACTTGCTTTGTGCTCCAGTAACATATATCTGTCATCTACTCCATGAAGCAGCCTCTACATATTGTACACACAAATTTAAAACAAGAGCTTTTTAGGAGCATGAAGACAGTGATAGTGAATGTGGTTTGTATTTGTAGTTGGATACCTCAGCACCTTTTGTAGAAATGATGTATAGAATTGTCCATGGCAGCCAAGGTGGGACAATTCACTCTGTGCAGTCTGTGAAAGGGAACTTTTAAATGGAGTAACCTCATTGATTTTTGCTGGAAAGAGATAGATGCTTACATAGTGCATTACATGTTAAATGTTAACAGCCAGCATGCAGGCTTCAAGGGTAATGCTTCCTTCACATGATGAAATAAAAGTGCCAAACAAGTTGCACTTGTTTTTACCTTTGCAAGCCTTATTTATATAATATTTTTCAGCAGAGAAATGATGTAAGTTCTGAGTTTCCATTCATCATCTTGCATCACAACACTCTTGTTTAAATGGAGATTCAGAATTCAAAATACGGAGCAAAAAATTCTCTTAAAATGGAATAAATTCTGAGCTTTTACTCAAATATTCTAGAATTTTGGCAAATTGTGTCTGCAGATTTGATCTTTATGTCTTCCAATTTCCTATTCTGAATGTTGAAAATATGATTATAAATAATATTGATAATACTAATAAAAGTAGTAATAACATAGAGTGTGGTCTCTGATTAAATAGCTGTGCTCATGCAGAATGGTGACTGCCTGAATGCTTTTCCAGCAGCATGAACCATAGGAAAACCTCAGTTGGAAGGGACTTTAAAGATCCTTGCAGTGCTTTTCCACTGATTTCTCTCATAAGGCTTTGTGTTTCTTATAGAGGTGATGGATCTAGGAATTGTTTGGAGACATGAAAATAAGACGAATTCCATCAGACTTCACAGATTTTTTCACTTGCCTCCAATAGGTGGATGAGACATGAAAGCTTAACATATACATTTGATGTCTGTTCAGACTGGAAAAGATGACTTTCCAAGACCTCTGAGCTTTTGGGCTTGGGAATATGCTCATGAGCAGCGGAAGGTCACAGCTGACACTGAGCAGCTGGGCCTGTTTTGAAAGTTTGTGGTCTGGGAGCAGTAAGATAAACAGCAGCTCATCAGAGTCTTACTAAAAAATAAATAGAGCATGTTATCCCCAACTTTTGAACAATTAGGGAAAAGCATCATAATGGACTTTATTAGTTATAGTTTAAAAAAAAATGTCCAGGAGGCCCTGATTTGTGGGAAATTGGTTTTGGTCTGGAGGAAGAGAACAGTACTGTTCATAGTAGTTGTTATTTGGCCCATGCTCTTGGCAAAAATAGTGATTGGTTTTCACTTAAATCAGCTTCCCTTATGAACAGCTGATATCTCAAGTTCAGTTCATGGACCTGACTGTGTATTCCAGCTAATTATTCCTAAAGATTTTTTATGACTAAGTTTAAACATTTATTCTGCAATTTTCTGCCTTCTGTTTAAAGCCTCATACAAAAATGGCACTGCAGAATTCCAGTTTCTGAGCTGAATATGAAGCTAATGATCCTGAACTGGACTCACATATTTTGCCATGTATTTGGGCCTTCTTGTTTTTTAAAAGAACAAATGATGATAACATCTATTGGTTTTCCTTTTAATGCACTAGAATTAGATGTAATAGAAGTTTTCCAAAGTGCTGTAAGCAGAAGTATATAAAGTTATGCCAAAAAGACTATGAATAATAGATCTGAAGAAAATCCTGGAATTGCATGTGTTCCATTATGAGGTTGCATTAGGCAGAACTCATTTGCCAAATTTGCTATGTTTTGAAGAGTATTTTTTTTGTATGATTTTTGCTCCAAGAAACCAGAAATTGACATGCGATATATATCAGCTGTTGGGTGGGAAATTTGCAATGTTTAACAAAGAAAATAGGTAAAAAAATAGCAGATTTAAAAAAAAATAAGAATACTTTGTTGAATATGAAAGAAATACCTGGAGAAAAGAGCCTTGTTGGTTTCTTCTACACACACTCTGTAAGTGTGTATCTTCAGACTGCCTCCACAAACAGCTCCAAAACATCAAAGAACTTCAGAACTGTGTTAGTGTCTTCAGGGGAGCTATTAGAATTTAACTTTTCCCATATTCCATACATTAAGTGGTTGGCAAAATTAGGATTGAAGAGCTGGATAAAAAAAAATTACATTCACTGCCCCTTCCTAAGCCATCATGTACTGAAACTGAATGGGTTATAAATAAGAGTAAACAGGTATATTTGAGAAATTTTTACAACATGCAAATCAAACAAATCATCAACAAAATGTTATTTGTTAACATGATGATTAAAACATATTAACATTTTCTTTAGTCAGCTATACTTACTGAACCGCAAAATCAAAATGCAACTGATACTTACAATTGAGAGACAGTGGATTTTACATACTCGTGCATTCAAAGTTACCTGACATTGTTTCTTGACTGAAGTGTTTTACAAATTTATTTTCCTATGTATGTGTCACAGAAAAACATATATTTTTTGAATCACAACGGACATATAAAATATGTCTATAAACACTAAGGGACTTTGCCTTGTCTGAACTTTGATGAGAGAGGTGATGCTTTTCCAGAATTCATCTTTACAAACTGCTTCAAGCAGAACACTAAAGTACAAAATATCTACTGTAGTTATTCAAGTTGTCTCTGATTGGTCATGCTAACATTCTAACTGAGCAATAAGAAATACATGGAAAACTCAGACAAACACCAGGGCATTTTCTACACCCTTTGCAGTTTCTCTGTTCACATTGAGTCTCTGGAATGTCTGCCAAAAGGTGACATTCAGGAATGCCCTTCTGGGGTGGTGAAGGCAGAGGGTGCACTGTGCCTTCCAGTGACAGCATGACTGTAGATGTTCTTGAACCAGCTGTGAAACCACCCCCAGGGTACCATAAAGTGCATAGAACAGGGTGTACAGAGGACTTTAAGGAAAACAGGGAGTTCAACCCTAAAACCTCATCACAGAATTTGCTGCTGGTAAAGCAGACTCAATGTCATCTTCAGACCAGGAGTATTTGTATAAGTACTGTAATTTCCATCTCCCCTCTTGTATTTCAAAACTACTAGAGATTATTATATTGAATCCAGATGATTGTGAGATAGAACTGATTTACAACTCTGTTCCCCTGAGTGGAAAAGAATGACGTCAGTTTCAATCAAAATTGTGGTCATTTTTAATTCATCCTTGTAAGTGTCCTTTTGTTTTACTTTCAATATATTAGGCAATATATTTGCTCAATATATTACAAATATGATTGACTAGATATTTTTGATATGAAAGTGCTTCTGGAAAATGTACACTGGTTAGTTTCCATAATATATTTCATATTACTGTTCTCTTAGTAACTCTCAGAAGGGAAACCATCACTTAAGCCATTTGTCCAATCTGGCTATAAATCAGTGGACACTACACTGCAGAAAGTATTCCTTCTTTGGCAGGGACTTCAATGGGATGACCTCATCATTTTTTCCATCTCCAGTATAGAGGTGTCTACGATTTATTACAATCTTAATATAAATTCAAGACTATGGATATATTTTTATGACTTATTTTCACAATGACAAAAAAAGGCCAACATAAGATAGCTTTATAGTGTCAGGATATTAAAATATGTCTATCCAAGTTTATGGTGAAATTTAAGTAGGAAGCATCTGAAAATGACTATTTTCTCATCTTTGTTCTTTTCTACTATATAAAAGCAATTAATTCCATTACAGAGAAGCAATATTTCTCCTGTCAATTCGTGACTTAAAAAGAAAATTTCAGTTTCAGGATTATTTTAAAACAGTAAAATTTGCTAATCTTTCCAAATCAGATGGCATGGAATTGCTTTCCATATTAGGAAAAAGGTTTAAAGTAGGAGCTAGATCTAACAAAGTGTCCAGGCCTGAATAAGACTTCTTGCTTGCTTTGTTTAGAGAAGCAGTCGGCTTACCTCTTACCTAATAGTTCCCTTCTGAGAATTTTAGATTCAGTAAGAAATACTTTTTCATCCTGAAAACTCCCAACATTTACCTTAATGACTATATGCCAACCTTTCAACTAACTGTCTCTGGAAACCAGGGGAAAGAAAAGAGACAAATTTAGTATCCCAAATGACTTTTTTGATATTGCTGGACTAGGTAAACCCCAAAGGACTTTCAGAGATGCTTGTACTAGGCTATAGTAGCTAATACTGAAAGACTACTGAGATAATTGCAGTAAAGCTCAGGAGCATTTGAGGGGCTGAAGATGTGAGGAGAATATCTCTGTTTGAGAAAAGAGGCCAAAAGGGCACTTCTTAGGAGTAAGAATGAAGGCTGGGTAGGACCACAAAATAAAGAGTTATACCAGACAATGGAGCAAAAATATGGAGTCTGGAAACCAACTAGAAACACAAAATGGGCTTTACAACGCTGTCTATATTCTATAGAGCCTGATAAAGATGGGATGGTGAAACTTAACTTTTTCATGCAAAGCCCAGTTGTTTTTCACTGCAAATCTGTGGAAGAAGACATGAACTGTGGCAAACAAGGGATTGCAGTGTCCTCATCTCAACTTTGCTCCCAGTGCACACACAAATCATGTGCAGAATGGGAATCAGGACTCATATGGCCTTCCTGGAATCTGGACCCTTTCAGTGGGTGATAGGTCAGACCAGTGAAATTATCCAGACTACTGTCTACAGGATGTTGGACTGGTTCCTGAGGTCATAACTTCTCCCCTTTCTGACTTAATCACATTTTCTCTTGGTTTTGCCATGTAAAAAGGAAATAGTTTAACTGTTGTTTTGCCTAAAAAGGCTACCTGAAACAGAGGCTGGACAGAGTTAAAGGAATAAAGTAGGTGTTTATTGAAAGGCCTTCAAAGGATGGGCAGCACAAGAGCCCGGCCAGGGCTCTGCCCAAGATGGGCCCAGGATGGACGCAGGATGGACGCAAGGTGGACAACCGGTCACGAGTTTTCACACTTTTATAAATGTTGGTCCATTTACATATTGGGGTCAATTGCACAGTTAGAGCTTCATGTTGTGAAGTCCTGTCCTCCCAGATTGCTCTCTTCAATTTGCAGTTGTTTACACTTTTTGGGCCCAAAGCTGTTATGGTGTCCTTATTTCTCAGGCTGGAGAAGGATTGTTTTGTCTAACTAAACTGTGAAGAGAACTTGCTAACACTTTATATGAAGTTCAGAGTCACACAGTGAGGCAGTACAGAATCTGAAAAACATGAAAGCTACAACTTAAGACATCAATATCCTTTCTCAAGGCTGAGATCTTGGGCACATTCTTGTTTGCACTTGCCAGCAGATGCAACAATCACACAATGGCAGGGATGGCCACTGTGGTGTTTGTGCTTTTATTTTGCAGCTGTGGTCGGCCCTTCTGAGCCTCCTTTAACCATGACCATCAGACGACCCTTCAGGTTTCCTTTAATGGTACTCACTCGGTGATCAAGACACACTCTCCAGCTACACCACAGAAGCCATCCCAGACTTCCAAAACAGTGGTAAATTGCATCAAGTGTACCACACACCTAAAATGCTGTATAATGCATATTTCTTTGCCTTTTGCCTGTGAGGGGGTTCTGTATGTTCACTACATGTAGCACATCAGTGCAGGGAATCTCAAGATGAATATGCAATGTGCCTTGCAGTCATGGTGTCTAGGGATACACCAGTGCCTGTGGCTTCTGCCTTTATTTCCTGGGAGGGAATGTCTGATTTCATTAAATTTGGTGGTGATTCCCTAAGAGCTCCCCAGAGAAGAACAGTTTGAGAGTTGTGCATTGATTAGAGGCCCTTGCCTGTGCAGAGACCCTTTCAGGTATATATGATGAATTGGCACAGTTGCAATGTCAACATGGTTGGCAAAAAAGAGTTTGAGGCTAGGAGGAGACTGTTGGTAGGAGAGGTCTGGGAAGAATGAAGGAATTGAATAGGTGGGATCTTCATCCATAAGCAAAGTGGGGAAATAGGAGACCCAGGATGTCTGGTGATCCAGATGGATAGAAAATATCAGAGAGAAATGGAAACATGAGAGGTGAAAACCTGCCAGAGACAGCAATATAGCTAAAGGAGCTATATGTGAGCAGACATAGAAAGGAGAAGTGAGGGAAGAGGAAGGAAGAAGAGCTGTTGGACATCCAGAACCTCTGTGGGGAAGAGAATTATACAAAGGTGAGAGGAATGTGTAAAATGTGATTCTTAGAAAGGCAATGATGAGAAAAAATAACATCTCTCCCAGATGTTTGTATTTTCAAGTGAAAATATGATTATTTATAATAGATATCATATATTTCTAACTTTCAGATAAATATTTTAAGGGCCAAAAGCATCTGCCAGTGAAGTCAATAACAAAATTGTATGTCCAACCTGTGCGAGGATGCTATTAACACACATATGTACTTATAATATGTATACAACACTGCTAGGGGAAAAATAGTTTTACATTGTTGTCATACAAATAGCCAAAAATAAACAGAATAATTTTAGGTATTTTTCTCATTTTCACCCCTGTACTTTCTATCATCATTCAAATGCCTGCATGTCTTGAAGGCTTCAAAACTGGCTGCCCATTCACAAATGCCTCATTAATTATTTATTATAGACATAAATGTTGGACAAATGTTTTTCTTGGACTATGCAGTTGTTGCTTCCATTACATTATTTCCACACTGTTGGCTGCTCTTCTGTGTCTTTTTGCTGACAATAATTTTTTTCAGGTCACAGTGTTCCATGGCTTAACTTCTCCAGAAGACCAGGTATTATGAAGGTAAATGGATATGATCACCAGCCTGGAAGATGGAAGAGACACTTTCATATTTGCAGGAATGCAGTTGCAGAGAAAAAAGTCACATAGATTCATAGGAGAACAGGAGAGATCAAACACAGCCTGTAGATTTTTGGAATGTATTAGAAAAAACAAGAATCTTAAATTTAATCCCTCCTGTTTACAAGTACGTGATGTTTCAATGCTTATTTTGATAAGAAGTGTCTTGGAAACTTCTGTGTAAGGACACCTATAATATAATACTTGTGGTACCCCAAGACCAACAAATTTAAGTAATGAGCAAATGAAGGAGTGATTGTTAGACTGAACTCACTGCTTAGGTGAGTTCTGACAGATTTTCTTCTTGTTTACAAGAGGAAAGGTGTTGCTTGATTTGGTTATTTTCCAAAACCACCTTTTTGGGTTTTCACATTGAAAGAGGAAGAGCATCAGGTCCACAAACTGGAAGTTCAACTATAGTTCACATCTTACTGGTCCAATTGAAGCAAAATTGTTTTTACAGGTATATCAATGTGCTTCAGTTGTGTAGGATCTCCACTTTTAAGGTAACCGTGGAAATATGAGCCTGTGCTCACACACTGAGCATTGAATCAGTCTTTTGATGCTTTGCTGCTAATGTGAGGTTTCTTTTGCTTGTGTATAATTTCCTGCTAAGACTAGGAGAAGTGTGTGTCTCTGTGAACCCATGGAGTGTGGAAGGTGTTTGGCTGAAGAGTTGGAGACACTCAGAGACAGGTTGCAGCTGCGCTCTCAAATCCTGCCTCATTTTTGTGAGGTTGTGGGGAGAGTGGTTTGCTCTGCCTGATGTATGCAGCAGCTCTCTGAATTTGCCCATTGATCATGATGGAGAATTCTATGGAGTCTCTGGATTTAAAGCTTCCATATCTTCCCTTTCCTCCCCAATTCTCTAGGCTGAAAGTGGCATGCTTTTCCTCAGAGATCAAGTCTGGTTCCTCTCTATGCTGCACTTGGAAAACAGCCGTCAGCAGTGCCAGCTGCAACACTCTAATTAAACCACTGGTGTTTTTTACTGTACTTATTATTCATTACAGAACAGGTGTGTTTTCTTACAATTTGTTCCTAAGAAAAGAATTTTTCAGTAATGTTATCACCTCTTTAAGGGCTGGGCCTTGTTACCATGTCTGTGACTCCCACCTTCACAATGCCCATTGCCAAGAAAATGTTTTTGAAAAACATTCTTTAAGAACACCTAAACTTTCATCCAGTCTATCCTCTTATAAGTGGGATCTCTCAGGAAATCTGTCAAATATACTAAAAATGGCTTATGAAGAGATACCAACAGCTTTCCACACTCTCAAATGACTAGTCACTGAAATAAATAGCACTGGATTTTGAGAAAGCCTCTGTTTTTAATGTTGGAGACATGGATACTAACCTATGTCACTTAAAGAGTATTCTTCCAGAGTATAACAGGAGGGAGAAAATACCGTTCTGATAATTTTGCTTGACCTGCTGAGGGAGAGACATCTACATGAGATAAGTGAAGGTAATTTTCTGATAACTGGCTATGTCTTGTGTTCTGATCTGTTGGACACTCCCCATGAACTCTGGCAGATTTTAACTGAGACTTGTGAACCCCAGAAATGGCATGGACTAACCTGAGGTGAATGTGTTAAAAAAGAGGCTGAATGCAGAATGTAACTCAAATCTCCACTTAGTAATCAACTTGATCAATAATACATTGTGTCCTCTGGAGTAAAAAGATACCCACAACACAGTATCACATAAAAGAAGTTCCAAAAATAAAATTTAAAACTTGAACTGAATGTCAAAATATAGAAATTTACTTTTATATCTTTAGCAGTTATCAAATTACACCTGAAAAGGAATACATTCATTCTTAGCTGTCGATTTGTAGCACTTCTTAAAAACTTCTGGTACTCTGGATTTTTGAATCAATATCTTAATCTTCTGTTCCACTTCAAATGTAACGATCTTTGTGTTGTGATTTGCTTTCAGTAATATATCTTCCTACATTCTCAGTTTAATTTTATGTTAGTGATAATGGGCCATAAAGACTGAGTAACAAGAGTAAAAGAAGGAATTGGCAAAGCAAGGTTTGGGAAGGTAAAACAAAGAGGAAAATTTTCACCTTCAGGAGAGAAAGTAATAGCTTTTTTTCTGAAGTGTATTTATCAAGAAATAATGTAAAAGTTTAAACCTGAGATGGGTGAAAATTACAAATGTTTGCAATCATTGTAGATGGTTGATTTAACAGAATGAAACATCAAAAGGACTGATTTTTTAATTCCTCCTCCATTAAAAGCTCATTATCACTCACAAACATTTCATGCAGAGGGAAAAGTCAGGTCCCATTCTGAGTAAGTTTTGACATTCAAAGGGTATTCAATAGCAAATTTAAATAAGAAGTTTTTAGATTTCATTTTACTTTAAAATTTTCAATTTTATTCAATTCCAGGCTAAAATGAATCTTGAGAAACTTATGAGAAAAGATGTACTTTCACAAGAAATTAAACAAAATATACAGACAAGCCTTTGTTCATGTGAATGCTTTTACCAATGTGGAATGACTGCAAACAAAATGATAAAATACTACAAAAAAATGCTTGTTTGGAGCAAGATCATCTTGTAAATATTGTATAAGAAAGTTGTATAACAATAAAGAAGAAAACTAGCAAAATCAGGCGGTGAAGGGCCTTGAGGGGAAGCCTTATGAGGAGTAGCTGAGGGCACTGGGTCTGTTCAGCCTGGAGGAGACTGAGGGGAGACCTCACTGCAGTTACAGCTTCCTTGGGAGGGGACAAGAAAGGGCAGGCCCTGATCTCTGCTCTGGGGTGACAGTGACAGGACCCAAGGGAATGGCCTGAAGCTGTGTCAGGGAAGGTTTAGGTTGGATATCAGAAAAGTTTCTTCATCCATAGAGTGGTTGGGCACTGGAACAGGCTCCCCAAGGAAGTGACCACAGCACCAGCCTGACAGAGTTCAAGTGTTTGGACAATGCTCTAAGGCACAGGGTGTGACTCTTGGGGTTGTTTTGCGCAGGGTCAGGAGTTTGTCTTTGATGCTCCTTGTGGGTCTCTTCCAACTGAGGATATTCTATCATTTTATAAACCATTTTATTAGGTTCTGTAAACTGTGAGTAGAAAATTCTTCAAGTGGCTAATGCATTGTCTATGTCTTACCTCAGTGGGCATGAATATGCTGGTTTACAGCCCATTTATGCTGTCCCCTTTTGAAAAACAGTATGGGTCTATCCCTGGTTTTAGAAAGAGAGGGTTTAGATTACCATGGTTAAAGGTCTGTTCTTTTCAGGTTGCTCCTTAGATCTTAAGGATCTAAGCTCTAAGTAAGCTTGCTTTAATTCAGTGTTAGTTTTGCTTTGAGGAGGAACTTGGATTTGATTATTTTGTGAGACCTTTCTGAGTTATGCAGGGGAGGAAATTCTACTGTAGGTCCTGAAAGGTTGCAATACTTTTGTCCTGGGGAGACGCAGGTGCAAGATGCACCCCTGTTTTAACAGTCTGATCTTAGCATGGTGGTTCTTATGGGCCTCATTCTTTGGTGCCTAAGCCTTCCTTTTAATATAATGAACTGATATTTGTGGCAAAAAAATTAGCTAAAAACAGCAACATAAAACTTTTCTCTTGAACCCCAGAGCAATCCCAGAATGGAAGGATCATTAATTCAGTATGCACCAACCTCATGGCTAATTATGGCTATCATTCTTATGACTACTTCATGGCAAGGATGATATCACTGAAACTCACTTAGGGTGAATCATTCAGATGAAGTGGGCCAACATTTACCTTTCTTTTTTGCTCATACATTTTATTAAGTGAGTATTTTATCTATCTTATTTATGTCAAGATATGTATGAGCATGATATCTCACCATCACTTACAAATTTTAATTTTCCAGCAAGAGAGGTGGGAACCATCTAAAGAGGACAAACAGAAGAACATGGGTAGATCACACTGCCATGGTTTCATATGATGATCCAATAGGAAATGTTACCTTAATCTCTGCAAATCCAATCAAATAAAGGAACTGACATAGTATAAATGAGAAACAGCTCACAGTCTGTCTAACTAATATCCTGTTTCTGATGATGAATCACATCAGTTGTTTCAAAAGAATATATGGAAAATGGAAAATATACTTCTAGGTGTGGAAGATTATACCAGAAAAGTTTCACACTAACTTCTGTGAGTTACAGATTTGTTCAGCTTTCTAAAGTATTTCTTGGACATTGATAGCCATGGCAACTTTTAATTTTTATGAGTAACTTTTCACATTTTCCTGTCTGAGAACATAAATGTGAAATATTAGTGTGGGAATCCTGAAGCTGAATAGATGACTTTGACTCCCCACAGTCTTGTGGGAAATAACACTGGCATTGCTTTTTAAATTTACACACAATTCCCAGTATACACTTATTTTAAGATGACATATACATCCATCTATTTAAAATACAGCTATTTAAAACTTCACTTTTTTCAGTTTATGCATTTCTCTTCCATATAAATAATCAGGCTCAGCTGAGACCAGGGCACAGGTACATACATGTGTACATGTGCATTCACACCTTTTCCCTGAAGACTAAATTTGGTGATCGTCCCACTGAAACTGAAAGCATCTGCTAAATACTTTCTGCTCAAAGGGAAATGAAATGCGAGTGATTTAACCTTTGCTTTCTCAGTCATTAAGTGATGTTTATTCTGAATAGCATTATAGCATGAAATCATGCTTTTCTTTTGTGTGATTTTTATACTGACATAAGAAATACTACTACAATTAGTCATGAACCTTGAATTGCTTCCTTTATTGCATTGAGCTGTTAAGACAAACACTGGAATAATATAATCTTTGGTGAAGTATTAAAAACCAAAATCAAGGATATAAACTCCTGAGAAATTTGAGAAACCTGTCTTAAAATGCCTTCAGACTAATGATTTACTGCTTTTCAAAGGATATAGGAATGTCTCTAGCTCTGGGCAACAGATTCTGGGAAAGGTAAGACCAACACAATCACACCTGTGATGGATGCCTGTTAATTCCTCACCACAAGTTAGCAGCATTCATCTGCACTGGCATCTGCACTGGCATGCACAGTGCCCTGCTTTGCTCCCCTAAGGGCTTACTGCTCTTCCTCCCTGATGAGCAGTTCTGACAAGAATGGACTGAGATTGCAGGCACCTTGCAAGTGGCATTGAACTGAAAACTCCCTGAGAAGAATCAGGGTCAGCTATAGGCAAAATAGTGGCAGGATTTCATTTCTGAGCTACACTGGAGTCTAAAAGAACTGAAAATCTAGCCCATGGTCCCAACCCCCGTGAACCAGCAGCAAGCACAAGATTGTGAAGCCTCCCCAGTCCCTCTCCTGCCTCACATAAGGGCTGTATGTACTCCTGTCTTTCTAACAATACAGGCTTGCTTGTCTAAACATAAAGTCAAAGCCTGCACCTCAGGAATCTTTGACTTCCTGAGAAATCCTGACTTTTACTGTTTTACCTTTCAGCTGTCAAGCTTCTTATTGTTATATATGTGTTTCAAAAAAATGAACTAAAATGGTCTTTAAGCAATTTAAATTAAATTTTTCTACTCTACTAAGGTCTTTGTCTTAATAAACCCTCTCTTTTTTTCTTCTGTTAAGCTGTCTGTCCAGCAATTCCCAGTTTAATGACATGTGGGAACATGTATAAAATAAGTCTTACATGAAATATAAATCTTTCTTTCAAAGAAGGTCCAGGTTTGGCTTAATGCATTTGCTTAAAAAGTAATTATTTGCTACATTCACTTGTCTAGGAAAATAACAAATGCTGACTTTTTAAAAAATCCCACATGGTGAAGGTGAATAAAATACTAAATAAAAAGGTGTCCTATTAAATTAATATTTGAGATGCTAGAAAGAAATTAAAGATTTGACCCTTTAAGCCAACTGGATAATTTATAGCATATGCTATGGCATTTTGCTGAACTGAGCTGTACAGCTTAACAGTCAGCACCCTGAAATATTTGTCTAAGAAACCTAGCAGTCAGCATAGTTAAAAAAGGGAATCATTCTAGTTTCATTTTACCTTATGCAAAAAAAGATATATTTTGGGTGTCTATAATTGGGTTTTTACCTTAAATTCAGTTTTATGCTTTGTTTGAGCTTTTTACCTACAGTCAGTTGTTAGAAGTGAAGGTGCTGAAAAAAGGGACATTCTGAGCAGCTTCTCTTGAAATATTGTAGTTCACAGCACAGGACAGTGATATGATAGCAAAACTTTTCACTACATGGACTAAATGCATTTTTCTTGATTATTCTGACAGATATCTAGGAGACAGTTCACCTCTGCAGGATGGCAGCAGGGTGGGTCCTCGTGCTGTGCAGCATTCTGAGTAGTTCTCCTGATCTGGTCCCAAATGCCTTGTACACCAATGCCTGTTGCTCCCTGGAGTCAGCATGAATATCCCAGAGACTCCCATCCAAATTCATTGCTCCTTTAGTATTTATTTAGATGAGGGCTTTGGACTTAACCTAATGTAAAGATCATGAATTTTTCCATAGATCAACTTTTTACAATCTCTGGATCAAGGTTTCTTACCAGTGTTGGCAGAATTCCATGCTGTCAAAGTCAATGCTTGACGCACCATTCTCTGTGAGCCATTCATGGTGTTCAGACCTGGTAACTTGCTTGGACCATCAAGCATTACAGAATCACAGAATCCATTAGGTTGGAAAAAACCTCTGAGATCATGGAGCCTGAACCAAACTCTGTCAACTAGACCATGTCACTAAGTTCCATATCCAGTCTTTCCTTAAACGCCTCCAGTATGGTGACTCCACCACCTCCCTGGGCAGCCCATTCCAATGCCCAATCACCCTTTCTGTGTAGAACTTCAGTCTAATGCTCAACCTCAACCTCCCCTAGCACACTTTAAGACTGTGTCCTCTTGTCCTGTCACTGGCTGCCTGGAAGAACAGACCAACCCCACCTGCTTACAGCCTCCTTTTAGGGAGCTGTAGAGAAGGATAAGGTTTCTCTCCTGAGCCTGCTTTTCTCCAGGCTAAACAATCCCAGCTCCCCCAGCTGCTTCTCTTGTGCTCCAGACCCTTCATCAGCTTCTTTGCCCTTCTCTGGACTTGCTCCAGCATCTCAGTGTCCTTCCTGAACTGAAGAACCCAGAACTGGACACAGGACTCAGGTGTGGCCTCACCAGTGCCCAGACAGGGGTACAATCCCTGCCCTGGCCCTGCTGGCCACACCAATGCTGATACAGGTCAGGATGCCACTGGCCTCCTTGGCCACCTGGGCACAGCTGGCTCATGCTCAGCCACTGTCAACCAACACAGCCAGGTCCTTTTTTCAGTGTGCCACTTTCCAACTACTCTGCCCCAGCCTGTAGTGCAGGGAATAGTTGTAGCAAGCTAAAAGCTTAGAGTGTTGGTGGAACTAGACCCCCACAAAGCAGTACATCCCTCCTGTCAAATTCATCTTCATGATGATTGCATTCCCTACTGTAGACCTAAGGGATAAAAAAAAATGGGAACACTTAGGGCGAGTCACTCTGCTTTTACTGCTGAGCTGCTGACCATGGAAATAACATTTAACATGTAAAACCCAAAGAGCCTCTTGCAATCAAGATCATAATCTTTCTGTATCCCTCAGTCTACTTTCATCCGGAGATAAGTAGGTGAAGTCTGCAAATTATGTCACTAAAACTGCAGCTGCTTCTGATACTGATTGAAGGGAAGTCCTTTGGCCATAATTGTTTTTAGAGCAGACCTTTAAACCAAAAAACTGGTTTGTTGATTTGAAGAATGTTCCAATTTTTGAGCATGATTGATTTTGACAGTTCTCGTGTAAAGGAACTGCTATAATGATAAACTGTCAACTGTTATGGTGCTGTGAATTAAATCTGCTGAAGAAATGAAGGTTTACCCTTTCAAAAGGTTATCATCCTGCACAGTCCACAGATTTTATTTCTTTTTTTTCAGGAAAATTACTTTTGTAACTGTCAAAGGTTTAGTATATGGACTAGAAAACTGAGACATTTTCCAAATTAATTGGCCTAAAGCAGAAATAAAATGTCTTTGCCTCTATAGCAGTTCCCTGTCATAATCATATTTCAACACATCTCAAAGCTTGAAAAGTGTTAAAAGGAGATTTTTTTGGTTTTATTTCATGCTTAGCAAAAGTACAACTATTTTAAAGAACAACACATAGAATTATTTTTCTGCCTGAGTGATCTAATTTTTACTGTTTTAAATTTACATAAAGAAATATACACTCAAAACTCTTTTGGCAAGAAAAGAATTTGTGGTACACTATAAAATTATTATTCAAAATTCTTTCCGTATTTTATAAACACAGAAATGAAAAAGATTATTAATACATAAAATCAGCTTATTTATTCTAAGTGGTTCATTTAGGGGTTGCCATATACAAATGGCAGAAAGGGCTAAATTAATGTAATAATTCATCTGAAATTCCTTTATTTCTGAAATCAAGTAGTGTATGCCTTCTCTCTTTGTGTCATGTTTTTTCAGTTGTATAGGTAACTAAGCTTCACTGTGAAGTCCCCAGTTTCTGTCTTCAAATAGTCCTAGTAATAATACCACATTTTAAAAGAGATGAAATTTAAATGTAGATTAAAAAAATCTAAATACATAGAAGATTAAAATCCTTTCTTTTTTCTCTGTTTTTGCTTTTTTCTTTCTATTTTATTTATACGTGTACAGTGAGAGTCCTTCTAAAGAACTATTTCTGGATAAATGAAAGCTACACAGCAACACAAATTGCATCTACACTGGACAAAGTGCTTAGTTTATTCTCTATGCAATTGCAGAAGTGAAAATATAGCCCTGTTAAGCTGCAGTGATTAGACAGAGTAGCTCAGTAAGGTATCCACAAAGTTGCTTCAAACAGATTTTGGCAGGTCTTTTAAAGTTGTTTCTCAAAGCCCTCTTGTGGTCCATTGCAAAATAATGTATGGCTAAAATACAAGGCAATTGCAGTGATTCATGTCTTGGAAAACTGGGCTCACAGGAGGCAGAATCGGCTACTCAGGTAGTATAAATCCCCCTGACTGCACAGATGTCAATAATGATTTATGCTCTACAAGGGTTTGATAATCTCAGCTTGTAAGAAAAGAGTTCCCTAAAGATGTGATCCGAAGACCAATGAAGTCATTGGGAGGTTTTCCATTAATTTCAGTGATTTTGAGATCAGTCTGTAAGCATTTAATGTTAATTTAAAATGTAAAATTGAGGTAACCCTGGAAGCAAGTGCAAACACACATATATATTTAAAAAGACATATCCAAAACATTAAACTTCAAATAAAACTTTGAATGAGAAACAGATTTAGAAACTTTAAGAACTGTAGGCAATGAATTCCACAGATTATCACCACTCTTACAGGCTGTGCTTTGCAATCCCACTATAGCTTTCCTTAGTTTTCATCTCCACTGTGAAGTGAATGTGAAAACACACACCATATAAGCATAGTATGATTACAATGCAGAGAGAAGGGTTTATAACAAAGACTTGGAGCTGGACAATTAATGAGATGAATTTTGGCTGGTGTCTCCAGCTAAACTTATTGTGCTCTGTTCTATTTCCAATTTTTTCCCAGTGTTTTTTCGCTGACCAGTGGAGGCCCAAAGTGCCACATTTCAAAGGAACATTTGTGTTTGAGAGATGTTTGATTGACTTCCTATAGAGCTGTATGCATTAGCACCACAAAATCGAGTGACCACTGTTGATGTTCAGGAGGACAGGCAGAAACACCATTCATTTTAGCAGAAATGCTGTTACATTGTGCTAGAACAGGCTGCTCATGGAACCATAGCTTAAACTAAGACATAAATATAGACACTGACCTCATGAAGAAAAATCCATGTTATTGCATCTTTGAGCATGCAGACCTGATGAACACATGAGCTCTCTTGCCATTAAAATTCAGAAATATATTTCCGCCATATTTGGAGCCTAATTTCACTTTTTTCGCAGTCTAGTGAAAGTTATTTAGAGTAACATTTTTAATTCAACCACCTTGGCTATTAACAAAGTAATTATTTGCATATATAATAAAAATGATTTTAAGACCATTTGGAAAAGTTTTTATTTATATTGCAAAGCATTGCAATATGGGGGAAAAAAAACTTTCTCACACAGCCAATCATATATGAAGAATGAAGTAGTATTTCTATTATCCATTTTATAAAATCATAAAAATAATTCCTTCATTATGATAAAAAGAATGGTTAACCGAAAATCTATGAAAATTCTTCTAGTCTTTGTCCAGCATTAACGGAGAACCTGTATATATAAAATTATGTAATAAATGATTTAAGAAAAAAAAAGACCTGGGTTTTAAAAAGAAAACCTGGTTTTGAGTTATTAGAGATCTAGGGCCAATTTCAAACATCATGAAATAAAATTCAGCTTTGTTGAGGTTAGTGATTTTTAAGGAGGCAGGAACAGTCCATTCTCTCCCAATGTTTTTATTTTCACCATACTAAATAATGATTTCTTGTTTAGAGAAAGACCAATGTTCTTGTGATTATTTTTATTAGATTCATTTATACCTTTAATGATTTCTGCCATTATTTTGAAATAAGGATCTATGGAGCTTGAATAGGAAATAATTACACTTTAAGCTTCTACAAAAAATACTCTTACTGTAATATTACAATATTACAATCTTACAAGTAATATGTTCAGCTATACTGAAGTCAGTATGGTTTTTTGGCAACAATAACTTCTTCTCTAAACAAATTCATCTTTTCAAAGGACCTTTACCCTCCCACTGGAGAGCAGTACTGCTGCTGGCACCCTCACTCCTTTACACATTTATTTGGTGATATTCAGGAAAAGGGTTCTGCTGCTGACCCGAAAAGTGAAGTGGGAAGCCATTCCTGATGTAAGGGGCATGAAAAATGATGGGGGAGATGCAGTAGACATTCCTGTGGCAGGCCAGAGTGGTCTGTCACTTCCCTGAAGATACCTCTAGGTCTTCTCCTTCCACTGATTTCTTAAAGGTTGTCCATAGCCTTTTTTCTTGACTATTTCCCATGTTATTATTGGTTTTTCTCCTTTACCCTTCATCTGTCTTTTAGTGACAACAGAAAAAATTGCCACCCCAGTAAACTTATTGAGATGTGAATCCAGAATCCAGCATGAACCACAGAATCCAGCATGTTACACATGAATCTTTCCATGGAAGTCCCCGGCTTTGGAAGATGTTTTTGACACAAGAACTAGTCTTCTAACCTTTGGTCCTTCTGCTGTAGTTTGAAAATATGCCTTTTTCTTTTCTTGAGCTTCCATGTCTATTGCCTCTGATGATGAATCCTTCAATGGAAGACTCCAGTAAAATTCAGATCTAGCACATAACTGGCGCTTTGTGGTGTCTAATTGAAATAAATCTCTGCATTCATTCTGAGAAAGTAGGTGGAGTGGTACTAAGCAGTAATAGTCCTTTTTTGTTCTCTTCAGAAAATGAAAATCAACAGCTCAGCCATAATTCTGTGACCCTTATTTTGTCAGGCTTTGGTTGGCTCTGAGTTATTGGTAAGATTGCATAGAGCTTTAGGTGAAATAAGTTACATTCCCACTTGGCTTCTGTTTTTGAACTCTTTGTCTTGATTTAATACTCAACATTATCGGAATAAACTACTGAAATGAAGTTAATTTTCTTTTACTTCTTTACCAGGGAATCAGTGGCATTGATTTCAGCTATTAATACTTTTGATACAATTCTTACTGTATATTAAAGGCATTGCTATAAAAATGTGATGGAGAGTCATGTTTAGATAGGAAACATACCACAGGAAAGTCTGTCATGATCAAGTGAATGCATAGATTATATTATCATGGAAATATATTCTGAAATATTTGATTTCTCAGCTTGCAATTATTGAATATGTTTTCAGAATTTTCAGTGCTCTGTGAAAAGGAAATCTGCACATGAGAGTTTTGGTAAAAAATATTCCAAAAGTTGTAAAAATAAAGCTGAATAAGTAATAAATTATTCAAACCCATCTGGGGACCTGAGTTATACTGTCTGTTTCTTGGCTTTAGGTGTCTATTCTTGCTGGAGTGTGTCATAGTTTCTGTTAGAAAGTGCAAAAAACCTGACCAGATGATGTCAGCACAGACAAGGTGGCTCCTGGCAGCAGATATTAAATAATGGCTGGCCTCAAACATGTGAAATGCATTTGGCTATCTGGCAGCAGGCTGTGTGACCTCTCCTTCTGGGTGCTTTAGCCCCAGCCAGCAGAGTCCCTGGCACAGGGGTGGGAGCACAAGCTTGGAAACGTGTCCCTACTTCAGGCAGAGGTGCAGAGGCAGCTCCCCACACACCACTGGCTCCTCTTCCATCTCCTCTGGCAGGAACCCCCACTTGAGGCTTCCTGAGTTGAACATTTTCCTCTGGAAAGAACAAAATGTATTAAATTAGGGGTTCCCAAAGTTTTCTTTCTGGAGGGCTTTGTGATAACTGGGAAGTCCATAATAGAAGCCTACAACTTTCCAATACTTAAAGGCTTCCCTATTCCCCTTCTCTGTTCCAGACCCCATGAGGCTATATATGAAGCCAGATGCTTGGTCCTTTTTTTTTTCCAGGTGCTGGGAAAACTGTGCTGGACTATTGCCCAGTCCTGGCAATGCCCATGGAGGAGACCTTGCTGAAGTTTCTTGGGCTTAGTGTAAAAGCATAAAATGAGTTGAAGCTTGGGACACACACTGAAGCTTCCAGGATCCATCAGGTGAGTCAGTGCCAGCCTCTGACCACTCACTAAAGTTCTGACATGAGGACTACATCTTTCTTTTGGGAAACTCTGCACTAGAGGGCACCTGCCTTTTGCCCTCAGCTGGCATTGTCATGCTATCCCTCATTTGTTAAAAAATGCACATCTGTGCACATGCAAAAAATAAAATGAAGCAAAAACCCATCTGCCAACCAACAGACAAACCCAAGAGCGCTTTGCCAACCAGGCAGCTGGATCTTCTGAATTGTTTTAAGTCCTTTCAGATATAGTCTAAACTTCTCACTGAACACATTTGCTGCTCCTGCAAGGACTGACTCAGCTTCCCCTGCTGCTGACATGGAAATGTATATATCAGCTTCCTCTTCCAAAGAGGAAAAGCAAATATTGATCCATGTTTCAGGTTACTGCATTATCCTGTTTGCCTTTGTCTAGCCTGGAACCAAGCAAAATTGATACATTTAGATATTTGACATCTCTCTTTTAGAATTATTCAAATCTTTCATAATTCTGAAAAAGAACTGGTTGAAATATTTCCTTTTGCTTGCCCTTGTTCAGTGGCACCCAGTGTCCTAGCAGCCTGTGTGCATCTCTGAAGATATCCTGTACTGGTGGTGTTGCCTGATTACCCTGCAACCCTACCTGGCCGTGGTACAGAGGTGAAAGAATCCTTATGACACAGGAAGCGTTTTTCACCTTTTCCTCTTGAATTAATTTTTATTGCAGAAGTGTACAGCTTAAATGAGCTCAGACACTGCTACCAGCCTTCCAACACACATCCAAACACCTCCTGCTGCCCTTCCAGCTTCATTCACTCCAGTGCCTTCTTTCTCCCCTTTCTCAGGTTAGCTCAGGCTGTGAGACAGTGTGTGATGTGCTGCCCAGGATGGATAAGAAGAGAGAAGAAGCAGAGGAAAGCAGCCAGCAAGGAGATAGGAGTCCTCTGGCAGGGCCAGTACGTGGCAGAAGTTTCTCCTAGGCCAGCCAGCAGTCAGGAGATGTAAATAGTCTGACTGGCATCAGCTGGGAAGTTCCTAGTCAAAAGGTGTACACTGCCTCATCCCCGGTGGGCAGCAGAGACTGCCTGATGGGCCAGACCCAGCCTGCAAGCTGGCTGCAGTGCAATCCTGCCTTAAACCTAAGAATATAATTTTCCTTCTAGAATAACAAAAAAATTGCCCTTAATTTACTGAGCTATTTTGGAGTATGAGACGCAGTTGCTAGTTACTTGGATTGGTGTTGCTCCCTCATTTGAATTTTCCAGAGAATGATGTGCATGCCATCAGAAAGGCATGCAGTTCTGGTTCCCCCTTCTCCTCGCCTCATTCACTTCCACAGCAGTTCTTGACATGTGTGGTTTGCTGTTCCTGCTACCTGGCCTGAAATAACAGCCTCTGCCCCACTGACTTCTTTTTCCACCACAAGGATCTTGCTTAAACTTGAGGCTGCCTTCTAGAAAATAGTAGCATTTTCCAGCTAAAACATGTTTTCTTCCTCTGTGAAGAAAGCCTTTATACTTCCTCGGGAGATGGGTTCCAAATAGCACTCCTATGCCACTAGCCCCAGCCCCCTTGCTGATTTAGCATTTTCAGTGGCCCAGTAGTTCTTCATTTGGTCTTAATATTCTTCAATGACCTTGACAGGGCACCATATTCTACCGCCCCCCTCTAGAATGAAGGATTTTGTCCAGTTGTTCAGGTAATATAAAAATCTGTTTTTGAAAAACCCAAACCTCTGGCTACAGCCCTCAATCTCAGCTCACAGCTAGGTACTATGGATAGAGGAAGAACATTCAAGGACTGTGGTGTCTTAGAATTTGTGGGTAAATGGTTTGTGGTGTTATTACTCCACTGGTCTTTCCCACAGTAGACAATCCCATTTAAAATGCCAGGGCTTCTTGTTTTCATATGAAATGAAATCCTCTCTACAAACTCTGATTCTCTGCCCTGTATTTCCATTGGTTTGCACAGATTAGTACTTTGTCTCGCTGTTTCCTTTATGATCATAAGCAATCCTTTCTGTGGTTGATCCAGCTCCTGTGCTGATCCCACATGCTTTTCTAGCCAGCAGACCAGAGCATCTTTGCTGTCTGGTCTGATTATTTTGCTAAGTATTACAGATTTGTGATTCACTATTTTTTTCCAGTAACTTTTTGACCTGCGTTAGCAATGAGGTAGTTTTGTTCTAGGCTAGCCTGTACTGTCACGTCCCACACAGAGATGATTTTGTGGCTGAATGCCTGAGATGATTTTCTAAATCTCTGCAAGCTTTTCCAGTTCTCATTTCTATACATGTATTTTGGTACAAGAAAATAGGGCAAAGGGAAATTCTAGCTTCTCTCCATTTCCTGATTCTCTAGTCTGGTAGGAAGTACTTGATGATCATTCTTCCTAAGATTTGTTTCTAAGATCTCTTCCTAAATCAAGAAATTTGCCTGGATATTCTGATCAAGCTAAGGAAAAGAACTGCCTCCTGGCAAAAGCCACAGACTTTCGGGGCTACCTGTGGATGCACACATGAAACCAGGAAGGCCATTATGATAAAGGATTTAAGACATACCAAATTCAGTATTTTGGTACAATACAGGAGAAGGAGTTAGAGGAACCAGTTTGAAACTTCTCCGAGAGTCAAGCTTGGAGTACAAAAAGAACTTCTTGTATTGCTTGGGGAGTCGATAAAATAATAGTAATGGATGCATTTGGACAGAAACACAGTTGTTAACATGTTCCTATTTTCTGGCAACAGGAGTGTGGGAGCTGAAGTCAATGTAATTTCACTCTATCTATGTTCAGAAAAAGAACACAAAAGAATCTGATTTTTTATTGTTAAGCTGGCAGTACAGAGACTCACAGTTTCTGAGTTCTGGAAAGCCAGACATTCTTCTGAACTGAAGAATATTAAAACAAGACAGCTTGAACTCTGCTCTAGGCCCAGGAGTGTAAATCTGGAATAAGTTCACTGGTTTTGATGAGGATACTTTGGATTTACACCAGCAACAGAGAATAGAACTTGGCTCTGTGTCTTATTCTTCTGGTGGTAGTGAAAAATATGATCCTAATAAAAGACATGCAAGTGATCACAGGAGTATTCTCATACTGGTTCTACGCTTCAGTTTTAGATGCAGGATTTGAGATTGTGGAACAAAATCCAGCTTACACCAGAGTAGCTCTAAGAAATCTACTAAAGACGAATTCTTCTATAAGAAGAGTTGCAGTTTAATGCTTGCATGGATCCTATAGCTTTCCTGTATTCGCCTGTATTGCCTTAAAAGAGGAGGTTAAAAAATTATTGTTTTGGTTTTTTATTTATTTTAGTCTGTGGGTATAACACACAAAATTTGGTTTAGGGAGAAATTATTTGGAAAAAGGCTGAGTGTGTTGCAGGCACTGAAGAAGCCTGAATACTTTGTGTTGTAATGCCTTTACAGAAAAGTCAGCTATGGAGTAGACCATTATAGACACTGGAATTATCATGTTTTGGACTGCAGCATTATTCCTTGTAGCCAGAATTGTTTATTGTGGGTAACTGGTTTGCAGGTGAGAATATTACAAAACCAGTAAAGTTGCCTGATGTTCTATCTTCTCATCTGTGAGAACGTGTATGAAAAGTCTTATAGACATAAAGTTAGAACCAGATCAAACCTTCAAAGATTAGTCTTTTTCTTTTTGATAATATTGCAAATCCTGCTATGACTTTCCAGTTGTTTAGGTACTATATTGCAAAAACTTTCTGAGCCACCCTTCTTGCCATGATAAATCCACAGATACTGTGATTTAAAATGTTACACAGATGGGAAAGTTTCAAACAGGCATCAAAGCCATTAGATTTGTGTTGTTTTTTCTATTGTTTGGTAATATTTGAGAGGGATTGGATGCATCTGTGGCCTGGCTAATTGCAATGAAAATTACAGAGTATTAAAAACAAATGGGAAGATGGAAAAGAAAGTTGTGGTAGGATTTTGAAAGGAGTTTTCAATCTCATGGACATTCATTGCCACTTGAGTGCCTAACTGCCTCAGGCTGTATTGGAAGTCCCATCATGAGAGCTGGAAAAAACAAAACCCCAACTAACCCATGCCTCTAGACTTAAAAACTCAAGAAGCTAGAGTCACAGACTAAATAGGGTATGGTTTGAGGCCATGCTATGCTTCTGCCACTGGCTTTGATTGGACAAGCATGCGCAAATGCTTTGATTTTTTCCTAGTGACAGAAAAAAATCAGTAGAAGTGTCATCAGGCTGCATATTTTGCTCTTTATTCACTTTGATAATCCCTCTCCTTAGCTGGAAACTACTGCCAGCATACTTAAAATGTAATGTCTTAATCACACAATCTCCTAAACTCAATGAGGTGATATTTAAAGTTTACAGGGATGATACAAGAAAATCCAAACACTTTTGGTGCTAAATGTTCTTGAAACACAGTATCTCTGGATTTTCTCCAATTTCTGCATAATGAACAGTTGAAACCAAATGGTGTTCCAGTCCAGTAATACACTTACTGTTTACATAATAGTTGAGGGACATGAAAGGCTTTATGAAATCAATCAAACCACTTTTGACGTTGAAATAACTAAATAATACTTTCAGATAAATTCTAATCTAGTTTACTCCAAAACAACAAATAAATCTTAGGTTTTTTTACTCTTTGGTACTTCTCTTAGCCTTCTTTTTCCAATATTCTCTCAAAAGAAACAGGGATAGATGAATAGACTGACTTCACTGACGTGGGCTTCTTTTGAGACAGACAACTATGCTTGGATGCTGTAAAAAAGGTGGCTAGGCCCACCTCATTGGGCATGATGAACAGGGCTTTTACTGATGTCATTAAAGATGACATATGTAGTTATGTCTGCTTTATACTGAAGAGTATGTTCTGTCACACAGATGGCACATCTGTTTTATATGACATTTCTTGAGAGTTATTTGCATGAAAGTTCATTACTATTCTAGATTCTGTTTATGTTTTGGAGGGTTTTCCCAAATGGGGTTGCTGGTCATACCTAACACTTACAGAACCACCAGCACTGCATAGTTACTGTAAAATACTTACAACGTCCTCAGTGATGGAAGGGTGACATGGGTGAAACAGTAAACATAAATGAATTCAACATGCCTGTCTGGGCTTTTTTGGGTCTTTCTCTTGCTCTGTTCATAGACAAGATCCACAGAGTAGATCCAAGTATTACCTGCATATTGCTATTTTGGTGTTTTGTTCTCAATGGCTTTGGGAGCATGAAACAGCTACCTTTTTCAGTGGTAGCTGTGTTCTGTTCTGTGCTCTTCTATGTTAAGGGAGAAAAAGGAGATGACAAAGATCTTTCCTTGATATTTCTGTAATAATGACAGAGGACTGAAAGGTTTTATCACTGCTATGCTGGCTGGTAACTGTAGGGCTACACATCAGGAAATCTGAGATCCTTCAGAGTCGCAAGCCTAAAAGAGAAAATTGTACTTCAGTTTTTCTCCATAACCCTTACCCAAATATTGATCTATGCTGTCAAACCATAGCTCAGGTAAGTCTATTATTTGCTTGCTTATTGGATATGTGTTTATGTAATGTTTTTCTATCAGTATAGATATTAAACCCCACATTCAGTGGCAGATGATGGGGAAATCAGTAGCACTACTTGCAAAACAAGCCTGAATTCAGTTAAAGTCTAGTGGAAACAGAACATATTCACCAGTAAATATCATCATGATTGATAGCTGATGATTTCCTGTTTAGACAGAGGACCCCATCACTGGAAAAAATGGACATGTATTGTACTGGCATTTAAAATACTACTCCTTAACCTGTAAGTATTGATGGGCCTTCTCCAAAATTTTTCTTTCATTAGAGCTTTGTCTCATGAGCCTGACAGTTTGCATTAAATAGGATACCAGCTTTTACTCCATTTTCTGAAAGCAAAAAATAAGATACATTAAGGGTATGGTAAACACTTTCTTTCCATGTCAGAAGTTACACTGGCACAAAATGTTATTGGCAAGCCGATATCAAGGAAAGTAATAATAATCATACCAAATGAAGAAGACATCTAAGAAAACTAAGTTTAGATATGGTGAATTTGCTTCCTTAGAAGACTGTCCAGCTTGGTACTTTTAATTTTTAAAATTTTGTAACAGTCTTTGTAAGTGTAAGACATTTTGTAAAGTCAATAGCAAAACAAAAGTAATGTCAAGACTGAACAGAAGAAGTAATTAAGCATAATTAATTAGTTTTACTGTTGATTTCCCAAGATAATGGTCTAGAGAGACAGATAAAACCCCTGAAACTGCAGGATGGTCAGGCAATTAATGAACCTTAAAATGTAGATCTGTTGTTATAGAAAAGGGTATGTCACTTCTGAGTTGGTAGAGTATTTATGGCTTCTCAAGCACCAGCTCAGCAGGGGTATTTTTAATGTCTCATCACTGAAAAACATTCTTAATTTGAAATTCCAAGTTTTTTATCTTTCCTATTGCACAGCTGACATATATCAGGGTTTTGAAGTTCATGGTTTGACATCAGATACTTTGAATGTCTTGGGAGTATGGAAATTCTGTGTGATTTACTATTTGCCTTCTTTCAGATGTTTTTCAGGCACAGTTCTGCCATGTGAAGACAGCTGAGGAACTGTCTTGGCTAGGCCAGTAGGAGGCTTTTCTTCCTTCTTTTCTTCTTTACTGGTGCATGTGTAGCTTCTTTGATTAATCCATCTGTTTGTCTTCCAAAGAATCAGGGCACAACAAAGAAAAGAAACAAAACTTGTGACACATGGAACTATGAAGTTGGACTTTTAACCTCATTTATTTGTATTCATTTGCTAAGTCCTTCACAGCAGGAATTGTCTCCCTCCCAAGTTAGTACAAGATGCAACCCTGGAGGGGGCTTTGGGAATGACTGCCATCAATCCTAAAATAGCAAGTGCTGAGTTTGATCCAGAATGATGTGTTTGCAGAGCTTATGCACTGAGTAGTCTCAATTTCCAAACTTATTGTGGTTAACAGACTGAAAGGGAAAATATTTGCATCTTTTCATTACACAACTGGACAAAAATTTCTAAATGGCTTTCAGCAGAAATAGGCAAATTTCACATCTCTCAAGATATGATATAACAAAGCTGAACTATGCTACAGCTTTGAATCTTCAGCTGCAATTCTACATAGACCTGAGAAACCCCCAGTTTCTTGATGGTCTGAACTGGTTTCTGATGCCTAACATACTCTTGAAGATGAAGATGTAGGGTAGATCAGTATAGAAATGCCATAAAAAATGTATCCTAAACTGAATATACTAGCATGTAGAAGTTACTTTATACTACAGGCCAAAGGCTATCGCACGAATATAATTTTTCTGACTCTTTCATACAGCTTAAATTTCTTCTGCTAATTCTTCACTTTCAAAATTCCCAAATGTATTTATTGTACCCAATTGTGTCAAGTCATGACACTTTCAGACAGTGATAACTAGTAAGCAAAGTTACCCAATGTGTTACCAAAGGTTTACCACAGTAGATAAAGCCCTGGTGTGAGATTCTGTCCCTTCCCTGCCAGAAAGCAGCTGAACCCAGCACCATACCTTGCTAACAGCCACTGTGGGGCTTGCAAGGGTGACTGCATGGGACAAAATATTACAAGGGAATGAGACTTGTTGCTGAATGACAAAGATGCCACACTTCAGTCTGTGATGCCACATGGAACCTTCTAGTCTGTGCTTCCCAACTCTGCCTCCTGCTGTGCCTGGTTTTTCCAGCTTGATCCCTTGCCTGTTGTGCTCCCAGTTTCAGTTGTCATTCTGTTGATTTGGCTGCAGTGAGCAGGGTTATGGCTGTCTTATATGAGCCCTGAGAGATAGGTTTGTTGGTGTGAATAATTCTCTCTCTAAGTCCCCTAATTGCTGCTAATATGTGTTTTGCTTTCATAACATCTCTAAGCCAGATTTTCCATGAAGAGGTTACCAATAATGCTGCATGCCCTGAGGATTCATGAGCATGCTCCCCTGCTGTGTCAATTTTTTACTCATTCTTGGTAAACAGCTCTTGTCTGGGACAAGTGTGACCTGAAAGACGACATGTGGAGCACTGATGCTCATCTGGATTTTAGGAAAATGCATGACTAGTTGAAGTCAGTCGTCTATCTGTGGCTGCCGGTGGTATCAGGTTCCTCTCACACACTGTCTCCTCTCTGTGAGCCAAACTGCTTCAGGGCACAGGCCAGATTATAGCAGTGCTGTTTAGTTTCCTATCCAGCATTTAGCTCCCCACATTTTCCTTGTGGATTGCTTCAAACTGCCAGTCCAATCACGTGATTTAATGTGCAGCCAGCTGGCTGGAGTACACTCAGAGCCTGGTTGATATTTGGAAAGAGGAACAATGCCTGATTTCAGCTGAAATAATGGAATATCCGTAAAAACAACAAGATTTTTTAAGAGTCTGCGCAGCTAGTCATTTGTCAGATTGGTTACCAATGATAATCTTTCCATCAGAACAATTAAAGCACTTCTACAAAAGCAAATCAGAAAACAAGATAATGGAAGACTGTCCTCAGTACTTTGCTGATGGTCCAAAACCTGAGCTTTGCCTCTCAGAATTCAGTTTCTCAACAGAAGAAACAAAAGCTGGAGACAAAGGACATCAATATTAACTGGTTGCAGGATAGCATGTATGTATTTCCACAAAGATGTCTCTCAAACTACTAAGTGTGGTTTAGGTCTTCATTCTCTCTCTGCATTTCAGTCTGACATTTCATACATACCCAAGTGACTTGAGAAGTTTGGGCAAGGGCAGTGTTACCCCAGAATGAAAAACAGAAGTAGAAAAAACAGCCAACATGCCAAGGAAAGAAGGATCACTCACTTCTGCTGCCTGATTTCCTCTTGTTTATTTGTGAATTTACATAAGTAAACTTTCATTTCTACTTTGGAGTTTAAGTTTGGTTCATTTGCTTCTGCAGGAGTTTTCAAAAATGCTGATCTTGGCTTTCATTTCACAGAACTGTCTTGTGAGTGTGAAACTTGCAGGGCTTGTTTCTCATTCAGTCATACAAGAAGTTATCCAGGAAGCTGCAACCAAGTCAGATGATATTATGAAAGCATTAAAGAATATTTATAAACTCTGAAGAATGATGATACGACATCTCATGAGCTTAGGTTAGCAATAGAAAAAAGTTCTATTTGATTCAATAAAAAAAAAAAGTTTGATCTACCTCCATAAATAAAACCCCTAACTATAATACTCCTGGTTGTATGTGTTTGACATGTACTGATCCTGGTGTATGGAGAAATAATAACTCAGAGAATTGAAAGTAAACTGAACAATGTGCAAAAAGGCCCTGTGCAATGTGCCAATGAACAGTGACACCTGGCATGAATGTTTGTCTCAGCTGCTGTCCTTTATGAATGTGCTCCTGTGCTGCACCTGAGTCTAGTCCTGCCATGCCTAACAAGCCACACTAAGTGAACAGTGAATATGAGTTGATTTGTAGAAGGAAATCAGGGATACTGAAGCCCTGCTGCTGACTCTATGCACACGTCAGAGATATTTAATTTGGAGTAATTCTAGCTTGTTTTCTTGGGCTCTTGGATCATAGTGATTATAAAACAGAATCAGCCATAGAAGAGTTTGGATTAGAAAGAACATTTGAAAATATCTAGTCCAAACCCTTTGTGTGCTGGACATTAAGAATATTCTTTTCAATTGTTTTTTTCTCAATTCAGCTTGTGTCTTGGTGCCATCTCACAACCAGGCATGGTAGCAGGAGATGACCCAAAGACCCATGCAGTAAACTCATGAGACTACTGAAAATGTTCAGACTCCTGAAGATATCCTGGGACAAAAAAACAAAAACCCACCTAGCCTAGATTATGATAATATTAATTCTATATAATTTTAATTCTTATTTTTCTAGTTAATGAAATACATAAAATTTTAAGGTATGTGTACAATCTCAAATGCAAAACCACTTGGCTCCTCTGCACCTTCATAGTCTGGTTTGCCCTTACGTTTATATACAAGAGCTGGCAGAGAGATTAGGGCTGTACAAAGAAAAGTGGTTTTTGAAAAAACTTCATGGGCTTCATGGGCCTCTGTCCCACTTAGGATACCTCTTGACCTGTTTTATGAACTAAAAATAGCAGGAAAGTGAGATTGCAGACGTCAGGCCTGAGAACTGCTGAGCAGATGCAAGAGAACTGTGCAACAGTCACTAACTTATTTTCTTGTCATAGATATCTTAGGCTTTCCATGCTGCAGAAGCTTGTCCTGCCCTTTAACTAGTATTGAAGGCATCTATATTAATCAGCCTGTTCATAGGGCAGGAAATTCATTAATAAGTTATTTAAGCAAGGAGATTATATCCTGGCCCAACTCTCACTGACCCCAATGCAAGGATTTTACTTCTCACATCTTGAAAAAGACAGTGACAGATCTATTGCTTGCTTCCCTAAATACAAACAGATTAGGCTATTAAATTACCTCATCACCTTTATATTAATGCAGGATTTATTTATTTATAGAGCAGAATAAAAGCATGAGTGCTGTTACACAGATGAGCAACACAGTGGAAAATGAAAGCAGGCTGAATGTCTTTCAGTGAATATATTTACTTTAATTCATGACTCAGGCCTAATTCTTGTCATGATTTTGTTATAATAAATTCTAAATAAAATAAGATTACAGTGATAAAATAACATCTCTTACCAATAATTACCTAGAGCACACATGCAAACAGTTAGACTGTCTACTTTGCCTGTTAAACATCAACTTAGCTAAATTTTTCACTATTATTTCCAAAACTGTCTTTGAAGCTTGATCTGGAACAACTCATCCCCAGAACAATGCCTTAGACTTCCCCGCCCAAAAGAAACAATTAAATTACAAGGCAAATAAACAGTTTATCATTCCCATGATTAATACTCACTTTTGCCTGAAACCTACATTAAGGAGATATTGTCTGTCATAAATTCTTTTTTGATATGCATCTAAGTTGCTTGAAGTAAGAGATTTCTCAATTACAGCAACCCAGAAGTATTAAAAATGATAAGTTTTTAGTCATAAAGTCTCATCCCATTGAAAGCAAATTGGTCCTTGGGAAGGAACAGTATAAATTAATCTTTGTATCTAGAAATAAAAAAAAATCTGAAAAATTTATGACATCAACTATTGCCATTGTTAAAATTATTTTTTCCAATATCTGTACTGGCATAATAAATATGCAGTCAATTTTAAATTTATGGCATTTAGTGGTATGCAAGAGACTAGTGCTAATGAGAAGTGCTTGCTAGTGTCAACTCCATGCTTAGATTTGACAAGACATCTCAAAGGAAGTATGAGGAACAACTAAAATGGAATTTCACATGTAGTAGCCTATTGCATTTGCTTTTTTACTGTCAGTCAAGATAAACAAAGAGGGACAATTTTACATGTCCAGTTGAGGGTAAAATTATTTGCATTTAAAAGGGCCTGCAACTATAGACTTTATAACCTAGGATCAGTGTTGCTACTATAGATGTCTACAATAAGTGAGATAAATCCCACATCAACATGGAAAATAATTAAGGTGCATGTATTGCCATGTTTCACACCTTCAGCTTTCCCATCATTCCTATTTTTCTGTGCTTTATCTTAATATACAACTTCAAGGCTTTCTGACACTAGAAAACTAGGTTATTGAGAGTAAAACTGGCACGAGCAGTCAGTTTCTACAGAAGAATCCTATGGGAAATGTCCTCAATGGCTTTACTGAAGTCCAGGTAGACTTTATGCACAGTCTTTCCCCCATACAGGTCATCTGATCATAGAAGAAGACCAGGTTGGTCATGGAGGACCTGTCTTTCCTGAACCCAGGCTGGCTGGGCCTGATCCCCTGGTTGTCCTGCATCCAGCACATGCTGGATGATGGCACTTGTTATGATCTGCTCCATGAGCTTCCCTACTTGACAAATTTCTAAGTCTAGTATAGCCTTAGCAAAAAAATTTCTTGGTCTATGTTTCTTTTATCAAGTTGTGCTTCTATGGTCATTTGCATAAGAGTGTTGGTCAAGTAACTGATATTCATCTACGGCAGTTAGAAATAGTAAGATGCAGGTGAATTTTGTGACTATCAAGTTTTTTATTAAAAATTTTAATATTATTTAGGCAATCGTGTAAAAATAGCACAATTGTTTTGACAAACTAGTAACTGTAGTATAATATTCAGTTTCTAAAAATGTAGATTTGTGTGTGTGTAAAATTTAAAACATGTTTTGAAATGTGTTTCAAAATAGTTGAAATACAATGTTCTTTCATTGTTCTTTCACTTGTGATTTATTGCCCCGGTGCTGGTCTGTACCCATATCCTTGTCTGTTAGCCATGCTTTCTGCTATGATATTTTTTTTTCATTTTATGAATTTTCTAAGGATTTAACAGTCTTTATGTGTGCCTCAATATCAACATCAGTAAACTGAGAGCAGCATCTTGACTGCCAGTATGTATTTCAGATGTCTATTAATAAATATACTAGCAGGGAAAATAAATTCTTCCTAGGTGAAATAACTGTTGAAAAAACCTATGTATGAAAACCCAACTCACTGTGGAAAGAAAACTGGTTGAAAGGTGGTGCCTTTCACACAACACTCTGTGCTGCAAGTCTCAATACGAGAGATGTGCAGTTTGTGCAGTGTTATGGTCCATGAGTCCATGCCAGTGCCTTGGAACAGCATTTTCTCACATCTGTTCCTTCCTTAAGTGTTTGCCAAAAATGTTGAAAGAAATTGTTTCAAGCCACTTAAATACTTGCATTGTTGTTTGTTTTGGGTTTTTTTTTAAATAAACCTTTTTCACATTAATGGTCTATTTAAACATGACATGGTCTGTCATAGTTTAAACTGCAGTCTAGTTTTCCCATGATTTGTCTTACACAACGGTGATTTTTTTTCTTGGAAGGACAGCTTGCAAAGAACTGGTCTTCATAGATGAAGGTAATTGTTTGTAATAGGAAAATAATGAAGAAAAAGCAAAACAGCTCTCTTTTTTGAAAAAGAGTGAAAAGATCACTCCTTCAAACCTGAACAGAAACTTTAAATTAAAATATTTGTCCCAAGGACAAGAAAAGTAAAAAAAAAAATCCTGATTATAGAAGGATGTGACGTAGTAAACCAATAATGTTAAATTATTTTAGCAATTTTCACTCTTTTCTGACCTACATTGGCGTCTTATTGTTCTAATACCTCCCAGTTTGCAGCTTCTTTGCTACACTTCACTGAAAGATAAAGATCGTCTGCATTCCTGTGCACAGGCTCTCTCTTTCATTGCCTTCTCTGTGTCTAAGTTGACCACCTTAACCCCTGTATTCCATCTTTCTTCCCTGCCATTGCCCAAGACATGCTAAGGACCTTGGACTGCGGCTATTTTCCAGGATGTATATGCATTTTCATTTGCCTTGGGACATTTCTTTATTCATAGTATTAAATTCTGAAATTTAATTGTTGTTCAGCATCCAAAATTTTGATCTAAGCGCCATGAGGATGGGGTTCTTGGAATGTTTAGGTACTTTTATATATGGAAAGTAAGGTTTTAAATTAAAAGATATGAGCCTCAAGGGGCTACCTGTCTGTTTTTAAAGACTGCAGCAACTTATCAGTGCATACAGATGTGTTACACCTCTGGAGGGGTTAAAGAGGAAAGGTTAGAAATTCTGTGTTTTCTCTAACTGTGCAAAAAGCGCTGGCTGAGTACAAGCTTACAAGGTATGCTTCTGAACACAGACACAATAGCAGAGGCAACATCTAGGGATCTGATAACAGGGGTTCTGATATGGGTCTTGCACACCCTACAATTACTTTTTCAATAAAAGCCTCAGTTAAAGATATTGGCTGGGAGTACCCTTAAATCAGAGGAGCATGAAAGATCATTTGTGTGATTGCAATATTACCACTGATTTTCGTAAAGAAAAGAACTTAAGAAGATGAAGAACTTGAAGAACTTAAAAGATATCTATCTTAACAATATTTCTTTTGGAGGTGTGTTTGTTTTTATAACAGTTACATACATCCAAACAGAGAGTGTAATGTGGCTAGCTAGGTTTAAAATAACTGCTGAGACAGGTAACCTAGCTTTTCCATTTTATTGGCAACAAGAATTTGGGCACTTAGAACTGAAATCAGCCTGCTACCTTCAATCTAAAAGTCCTGAGATGTTGACTTAGCTGCTGCTTTAGCCAAGGTATGCCAAGTTTTTTTCTGTTTTTGTTAACATGAACAAACCTTGTGGCTGAAGATCAGAAGGATCAGACCTGACATGGGAAAAGGAAGAAGGAAGAATGGTTGATCCTGAGAGTTCAAATTTGCATTGCTATAGATGCTATAGATGGTGTAACTATGGAAATAACTTACCATTTCCTAGTGGAATTTCAAAATTTCATGATGTCACACAAGAGACAGAGACTTGGAGATTTTTTTCCTTTCCAGTGGTGTTAAGTTAAATAAAAATAAAGAAAATACTGTTTCCAGTAAAATGAAACTGTCATATCACAGTCAAATACTTGCAAATATTACAAAATGGAGGAGATAGCTAAAAATAAAAAATCTGAACAGGCACACATAGGGCTGGACTATTAAGTATGTTTCATGCCAAGATTATAAATACAGTCCCCTGAGCCTTTCTCTAGTGAGTTGAAAAACCCCTAGCTATTTTCAGTGAGGCATTCAAACCACCAGTGAGTAAGTGCAGTTGCTCAAGGGCAGGCTGCAGGGAGCCCTGGGTAGCTTGGCGTGGTGAAAAGTGTCCCTGTCCATGGCAGGGGGTCAGAACTAGATTTCCTTTAAGGTTCCTTCCAACCCAAACCATTGCGGGATTCTATAGTTTGAAGCAAAGGCTCATCTGAGTTACACTTCAGCGCAATAGCTCTGTCACTAATATGGAGCAATCCTGCAAACCTGAAAGTCAGGAAAGTTGTGAGTTTATTGGTTTGACTGTTTAGTGAGAAAAAGTAGAACATGCCTTCACTGTCTGTAATTGGTGAGAGTACTGTGAACATGTCTAAGCATCATTTAGAAAATTAGTAACATCTATGCATGACAGAAGTCTCTAACCACTAGAAAAATATTAAATAATGATTAGTGCCATCAGCTGAGGGATGTTACAGACTGTGGTCTTTGGCTTTCAAATGATTTATATTTGAACTCTACTGCATTAAAGCTTTAGCAGAAATACACTCGTGCCTTATGGGTACTTTCAAAGGTGTCTAAATACAGACTCTGGCAAGTAGAATTACTTTCACCGTGCGGCAGAGATCCATTACTATAAACATCCTATGCAGTCATTTCTTCACTGTCGCCTCTTGCTAACTTCAATACAGGAGTCTTGCTCTTCTGGTTAATTTCCATTGTATACAAACAGACTATGTAAGACATCTCTGTCTCCAACCATGTTAGAGACATTCTCAAAGAAAAGGAGAGGTTGGAAGCAGGTCCAGTAATTCCAGGGCACAACAATGGAAGCATTAGATCATCTCAATTTGCCATTAAAAATATTTTCTTAACTTGCTTTTCCAGCTGGCTTAAATTCTTTGTTTGAGCTCTGTGGAAATCAGATTCATCTTGACCCTGAATGCATTGATGAGTTCCTGGTCCATTTATTATTACAAATGGTTATTTTTTAGAGGAAAAACAGTGGCTAGGAGAAACATTACAGAAATGCTTTCTTAACTCTGGTGCACCTTGGGAAATTCAGGTTTGGGTGAAACTTTAACCTTTTGTTTCCACTGCAAGATGGGAACATTTAAATTCTACCAACTTCTGCTATTTTTACATTTATTTAAAAAGCCCCTCTGTGGGTTATAATAAAATCTGTGTGTCTCCAAATAGAGTTATGTGGATTATGTGTGCTGTTTTTCCTAGTATTTCATCAGGCTCATTATTAATATTGAACATATCAAAGGAGTAGCCAAAATAAAGCAAACTGTAACAGCTGTGGAGATGCACATTTCTGTATACTGGCATGCTGATTCGTGAATTATGTGTTTCAAGTAACCTCATTAAAATGTGTCCTTTGGGAAAAAAAACCCCACATATCTCTTTTTTTCAAAGTCTTTCTCTCCCCTTACATTCCTGAAGTGATGGAAACATGGTGCAAAACATCACAGGCCAAGACATTACAATAGAATCTTGAAAAGCAGAAGAAATGTGCTTGAGACATTTCAAAAATTGAAAATTTCAGCCAGAGTGGTTCCCTCAGTGCATGAGAGCTACTGGCAAGTCTAAATAAACTCAGAGTGCCATGTAAATACTTGATGTACTGGAAAACGGCTTGAGAGCAGAAGCAAGTAGAATAGAATGGGCCTGAAATCCTCCACTACCTAAAGAAGAGTCACAGAAAAGATGTGGTCAGAGTCTCCCCAGAGCTGATCCCCAGAGCAGACATATTAATTTTCTTTAAAAACCAAGGCATCAAAACCAGGATGTGAATCAAAACCACAAGCAAGTTAACTAAGTACAATTATAACTGCACTTTTGGAAACTTCTGAATTTGAATTTTCATGCCAGTGGGCTCTATCATAAAGTGGGTTATTTTAAAAAATTATGTGAAATTTTTCCACACTGCTCACTGGGGCTGGACCTGGAAATCTGTGGAAGAGGACATCTGTGGAAGAGTAAAACTCTTCCTATTAGCTGGACTAACTGGTGACCCAAGCTAGCAGATCTGATCAAAGGCTTCATTGTCTTGAACCCTTTGCTAAGATCTCACATCTCACCATGTGTGAGTAATGTTTCTCACCATCTCCAGTTGGCCCAGAGGCTACACTGCATTCTGGTGGGTGATGCTCTGGCCCCTGTTACCACTGGCACCTTCATCACCTCTTGGCTAGACTATAGCTGTGTGACAAACGTGAGCATGATGCCTACTGCACTTTGGAAACTCCAACTGATAGGGAAGAATGGAACACATCTTCACAGCCACGCTGACCACTTGGGATCCACCAAGCCACAGAGATTACCCACGGTATTTCAGTTCAAGCTCAAATTTCTTTTATATCTCTGTGAACAAATATGTGATTGATCCAGTATTGGATCATTGGGACTGCAAGAAAGATGGAGATGGACTTTTTATGAGAGCATGTAGTGACAGGAAAAGGGGGAATGGCTTTAAACTGAAAGAGGGCAGGCTTAATTTAGCTATTAAAAGCAAATTCTTTACTGTGAGGCCAGTGAGGCACAGGAACAAGTTACTCAGAAAAGTCTTGGCTGTGCTATCCCTGAAAGTGTTCAAAGCCAGATTGAATGGGGCTCTGAGAAACCTGCGTTAGTGGAAATTGTGTCCAGCTGTGGCACAGGGATTGCAATGGGACGGTCTTTAAGTTACCTTCCAACCCAAACCATCCTTTGATTGCAATTTCTGCTCTTTTGATATGGACAGTGCATTGCAAATGGGATAAAGCTCATCTCTCAGAGCTTTCTTGTGTTTCAAACAGACCTAGAGCTCTTGCAGGGTCAATAGAATATCAGTAGCTCTTGTCCCTCAGGAACTTCTTCCTGTTCAGTCTCCTGTTACACTCTGCCTTTTCTAATGTAAATTCATATCTTTCCTAATCCTAAAACTCAAATCCTGCCAGAACACTTCTCCCTCTGGAAAGCATGAGAAAATAGAAGTCATACAAGAGATATGCAGTCCTGTTGCTTACTGCAAAGCAGAAATCAGGGAGCAAGAAAGGGCTGCAGCTAAGAGGACCTATGTGGTAGAGCAGACTGACCACACACAGCTAATAGCAAGTCCAGAGTCAAAGTTGTGACTTTCTTTTGAACAGACGTAGTTAAGAGGTATAATGGCTAAATTTAGTGATGGAAAATATTTTCTGAGCTCTCTGAAAAATTAATTTTGTTTGCTAGCACTACAAACAGTTGATAAAATCATAAAATATTTTATGGTTTTAAGTCATCAGAGTATTTATGCAGACATTTAAGTCCATTCCTGCTTAGTGAAGCATATGAGTATTTTAGAGTTTTATTTCTACTTTTCTATTCATGCTGGCAATATGAGAAGTGGGCCTGGATGTTAACACAAGAAGGAAACAAGTTTCAGAATTTTCCATTGTGGAAGCAGAACATCTGACGAGTTAATGCAAATAGAAATTGGACAAACTAAGAATGCTAGTCCCTCTGAAGTAAGCAATTGGTTCTGAGAGCAGAACTAAAGAAGCTTATAATTTTTAGAACTTGGACTCCTAACAAGGTAGAGGTTTGTATGGATGATACAGAAGTGCAATTCCAAGATCCACTTCAGTAAGAATAATAGTAAAAAAAAAAAAAAAAAATTGCTAGAACTTCCAGTACTCTGTCTCCTGAATAAAGCCTCTCAAAAGAAAACTAAAAAGGATTTCCTAATATTTTGGTGGAATCTCCCTGAACAACTAACTATGACTTGTCCTAGGAAACTCTATAGAGCTCTTTAAAATATTCCTTATTTCAGTGTTCTGTACATAATCCAGTGAAAGCAATTCCTTCTGTGGATCACAGCTGACCTACAGTACCACTTCAGTTTGGGAGCAATGCAATAAAAACAGCTGAAGAATGTGCTGATGAGAAAAGTTATGAGGGAAGCGTCATGAGGTTTATAGCACCTTCTTAGTTTCCTGGTACTTAAAATCAGCTGAGCTAGCAAAGCAGAGATCTGCAGCTGGAAATCAAAACCAGCTTTCAAATGCAAGTGTTACTGATATTACAGAGGAACACATCTGAAGAGAAAAGCAGAATATGCCTCTCCAGCACCAAAAATCTGTTCATCATATTATTTTGCCTATACCTAAGATTTCTGTGTTCCAATTGAAGTATTTGAAGGGATTACAACAGCTATATATTTATATACATATATGTATACCTAAACGCAGTCAGATGTATATGTAGATCTATATGCAGGTATATTTCAGGTTCAGAAGAACTTATTTTTAAAAATTCCATATTGTGTTCAGTGTGACATGGCTGAACTACTTTGATTCCAAGAAATTAAAAGGAATCTTGCAATGAATTTGCGGCTCTCCACTAAAGTTGCATGGACTTCTATAGTCAACATTTGAATAAGGTTTTGCAGCTCACTAAAATGACTCTGATTCCTCTACCCACATGGTTTTTTTCCAAATAACTTCCTAGTCAGTGTGTCAACAAGGTTTTCCAACCATGATTAACAGTGATGAAGAATCAGTTATCTGACAAAGCTATTATATTTTACTGTTTCACGTGGGTCAGAAACACAGAGTTCAGCTGTAAATTTCACTTTCTCACATGTCAGTAGTAAAATCACATTGTCAGTAGAAATAAAGCACCTGAAAAAAGCTTTGAAGATTTCTATCTGTAATTGGCATATCAAATACCAATTATGCAAACACTGTCAATTCAGGAGTTTAACAAGTTGTGCACTATTGAGGGCACACATTTAAATTATACAAGTAATAGGTACAGTAGAAAGGAAGAAAAAGAGAAATAGGGAAATGATCACAGTAATCACAAAGAATTGCTGGGAACTTTCAAAGAACTGCTAGGAACTTTTCCAGTTATACCATGGTATTTTTGAGATATAGTATTGTAACTGTTTTGGTAATGCAAATCATAAGCAAAAGAAAGAAATATTTATTGTGTTCACTTTAGTCACATATGTAGCAGATCATGCAGAGGATCAGGTAATTATGCTTTCCTTCTTCACCTGGGACAGATCTTCTGTGGATCAACAAATAATTGGTGGATGTCAATGGTTATTTGATCAGTTATATTGTACTGTTATATAGGAAGTGTACAATATTCTTCTATGCAAAAAAGTTCTGTGAGAACCTCAAGGATGATTTGCATTGATGAATGAAAATAAATACATAACTGCAGTTGTAAAAGAAGATTTTAAATGCACACTAAGGTAAATGCTGTTTTCATCGGCATAATGTTCTGCAGAGCATTCTTTGCACAGAAGGCTTTCATTATTTTCCTATAAAAGCTATCTGTCACTCAGTAACAAATTAAGATTCCAATATTCACTCTATTTTTTCTTTCTTTACTGTTATTTTTTTTTATAACCTGATACAGAGGAATTTTTGAATCATAAAGAAAGACAAGAGCTATTGCTTCATAGCCTTGAGTATTTAAAATAGCAACGATATTTGGATATGCTTCCACTATACTAAATCGTGGATGACAACATTAGCTCCTTTCTATTGTGAATTCCTTTGTTTGTGTTCCTAAGTATAAATAATGTGAAGTAGTATGACTACAAATAATATAATCATGCATTAGTTCACTGGCAAAAGGAATCATAGGACCGCCTTACTAAGGCTGACATCTCCACTTTTTCCCTTGGACACCCTCCATTTAACAAAGGGCAAATCCTGTATTTATCTTTCTGACAGCCCTCAGCACAAAGCCCAGTGTCTGCAGGAGCTGGCCTTTGGGCTGGAGAGGCCTCTGGAAGTGGGTAGTCTCTGCTTTGAGACGACTTGTTAATGTAATTCTTTTCACACTTTAACAAAACATATCCCTGTGAGATGTTCAAAACACTCTTAAAAGGAGGTGGGAACTTTCTCTAAAACAGTAGAAATCTGTAGATAAAGGACTACACATAAATTTTTTGTAAATTGGCTATTTTGCTAAGTTCTTTTTGGTGACCCTGTCACAATGGCAGATGTGAGGATGTGAGGCAAAAAGATGGAACTTAGAAAAGGCAAACCTTTTTTCACAGGAAATTGCATTACTCCACTGGCCAGCATGAGCTTTCAACACCTCCATGCAATGTTGCAGACATTACTTGATTTAAAGAATGATGGAATTATCTAGGTTGAAAAAGACTTTTAAGACCATTGAGTCCAATCATCACCAAACACACCACTAAGCCATGTCCCTAAGCACCACATCTACATGATATTAGAACACTTTTAAAGAGCTTGTCAGGACTGCCAGTCTCATACACACTATATGGTCAACAGTGCTCCTGCATTAAGGAAAGTATTGCATAATTTCTGTACAGAAAAACACACACAAAGGTTACTGAGCCCCACCCAGCTGTCTTCAGGAAGTGGTCACACAATAAGCAGCGTCCATGTCCAGAGGAACTCCTGGCCTGTCAAAGCTGTTGTGCCATTTCAATCGCCAGCTACAAAGAAGACAAGAAAGAAAGAAAAGACAAAAGCAAGGTGAGTAAGCATGATGGAGCAGAGATAAAATGGAGCAACAAGTGTACTTGGAGTGTGAGAGGGTGCTCATTAGGGGAAAGAAAGAAAAACATAAGACAGAAACCTGCACCAATGATCAAGTGGAAAAGCAACACAAAACGGAAAGAACAGCAGAAAAATACTGTTGGGGAAACAAAGCGCAATGAATTGAGGTACAAAACATTTGAAGGACAACAGCGGCCAAAAAGGCAAATATATATTGTGTGCCCATGACAACAGTCACCACCAAACTTTCTCATGACATGACAGACTTCATACTTTTGAAAACACTTTTTCAAGTAAATTGTTTTGCCATGTTATAAATCCCAACAAATTAAAAAAAAATTTAGGGCCATTAAAGATAAAACTAACAATAGAAGTGAGGCTGTTCTGAAGAACAAGCAGTTTCCCTCTGACAGTAAAGCAAAAAAAGTAATAAAGTTTTTTTAAACATTAATCTCCTAAGAAGTTTTACACTAAAAGCATGAAAATACTGTAGTGTTTAGGGGAAAAAGGAGTTAACAAAATTTTTTCCCCACCCCAGATAATTCCTGTATTAGAAATAGACAATTTGATATTTAAAGAAGAGTGCCAAGGAAAAGCATTGTGCCTAATCCCATATGGAACCTCATACTATATGCATTTTTTAAAAATATCTGATATAGTATGTTGATTAGGGAGATTTAAACACTTTGAGAAACAACATTCTGTTTAAACAATATCCTAATTTATAAATATTAGGAATCTGAGGAGTCCTCTGAGATTTTAACAGGGGAATTAATTTCTCAAGTATAACCTGGTACAGGGATACAGCCCCAGTTTCCATCAAATATTTTTTTTTTTTCTCCACTGCTTATAATTATAGTCATTTCCTGCTGGGCACATAGTGCAGTGTGTGTATAAATGTAGAGTTAGAGGCAGGATGGAAGGAATTAAAACAAAAAATAAAGTACACTTGACGCTTTTCCACCTGAAAGAAGCCTAGTTACTTGCCTAAACTTCAGGACTCATCTCTTTAGTTTTGCTCAACAGTTCTACTGATGTCCATGGAAATTTCAAACATGGAATGAAAACAGAATAGAGCTTATTGTAATTTAAAACAGCTTATAAATTATAAAGCAAATAATAAAGCAGCCATTTGTAAAGTATTTCTAATTGCAGCCATTGCAGATCACACCATTCTTAATTTGCTTTCACAAGCATGAAGGCAGAAGTCACCCAAGTTGATAAACAGAATGCAATGCAAAATAATATAAATTTGTATTTTAAAGGTTTTAAAAGCTGTATATCTCTTCTATCTCTTGGCTGTATATCCCTTCTTCACAAGTGACAGCCAGGAATTGTCAGATGATGCATATTATCTCTGCTAATGATGTCACCAGTGTACTTTTTTATGTGCAATATATTAATCATTTTGTTTATAAGCTGACTGTCCAGGAAAAAAAAGGGTCAAGTTGCCTGACTAAAAACCCAAGAAGATAAAACAAATGGACAGAGCAGATATTAAACAGTTATTTAAAAAGATCTTATCAGTCATTAACCGGTTTCGGTGGTTTTATCTGATTGCTGTGCCAGTTAATATGTCTGGAACTCTTATAGCGTAAAAAAAATGAAAAGGGAGAGTTGAATCATTTATATATGTCTATTTCCAGCCAAAATTAATGAGAAAGGAGGCAGATTTTAACCTGACTTCAAATGCATGTGAACTAACTTATTGGATGTTCTTTTCAATTTTCTTTTTGGTAGGAAGCTGAGAAATGTGGGATGAAAAAAATAGAAAATATTGAACTGCAAATTTGACTAATTTCTTTTGCTTCAGCTGTGTTTTTTTGTTCAGTGGCACATCTTTCAGAAATTTTGTAAACTCTCAATAAATTTTTTTTAAAGACCTGGCAAATATAGCCATGTCTGGTCTTTCAGGTGGGTTGTCCACACTGTCAAATTAAATGGCTTTTGGATATGGAAAATTGTAGCTAATGGTGATCTAGACTGGAATACAGGAGAAGAAGGGACTTTGAGCCAATCTGATGTTGGAGACATCATAAGCAAGATGCAGTGAGTTGGCACTGGAGAGATTTCTAACCTTCATTAGATGATGCAACTCCCGAATAGGCAAAAGTCAGTGAATCTATTTATACTTTTTACTAAGTTTAAACGTTTTCAGTTCACAGTGTACCTGAGTCTGAGCAAAATTGTTGCTGCTGGCTCTGTCTGACAGCTCTATTTTGCATTCACCACATGCTGTAGTGAGATTTAATAGCCCATCACTGCATCTACTCAACATCAAGGCAAAGATGAACTTCATTACTGAGTGAAGAAGGTACATGCAAATCAATCTTTTCCAAGCATTTGTAATAAAACAAATTGCTCAGAGGCATGGGCCCCAAACAAATTAATTAATTTTGTTACAGTGATACCTACAACGGTCCCTGACACCTAGTATTTGTGGTGGGCTTTTACAAAAATTACCTTTCTTCAATGATTATCTCTGACTGGAAAATGTTTTGAGTAACCTGATATATTGTACCAGTCTTTAATAAGGGCTTTTGGCTAGAAATGGACTAGAGGTCCATTTCAATCTCAACACTTTGATTTTGTGATTCTATTACTATGATTTATTGTGATAAATTATAATTACATATGTTGATAATTATTATTAAGGAGGAATATGCAAACATTTAGTGTTCATGGGTGTGTGGATCAGTGTGTGTGCAGGCACAGATTTTTTGCGCATAGACCCCTGAAGAGATACTGGTCCCCTTCACTGGCATTCCTGAAATACAGACAGGGATATTGCCATGAAAGTTTGGGTTATCCAAAGGGCTGATGTGGCTGGCGAGACAGACTTGGGGGTGGGAAAGCAGAGGCTCCCTGTTTTCTGACAATCTGGGAGGAACCTTCCCCTGCAGCTTGCAGGCCGAAGGAGACCAAGGGCCTTGCTGCTGGGACAGGCTCCCCTGTGTGAGGCATGGGCCAGCTCCCCATCTCCGTCAGGCATCATTCCCTCCTTCCTCCTCAATAGGTGATGGGGATGGAAACAATGAGACAATACATAAACACCAGAAGAATTTTTTGTCCAAAGCGAAATAAGAACTGATTTAATCTGTCTCCTGTCTGTGTCTCATTACAATTAAGCTGTATTGAAAATTCAAAATGTTTAGCAATGTCATAGTTTAATTACTATTTAGTGGGAATGAAACTGCATATAAATGCACAATTTTCAGGGAAAGTCAGCTTTTGGATGGTATGCTAAGGGCTGGGTGATTTTCAACATTTATTCTGTGGAAAGAGAAATTCATTATAGAATGGAAAATCGAGCATATTTTGAGAATGTGCAAAGGTATACCACTGAGTAGAAAGATACACTGAAAGCAATAATTACACTGAGCTCAGGTTTCTAGCCACAAGTGTGAACTTTCTCCAAAATACTCCCGTGGCTGCACAATCCCTAAACCTCAGCATTCCTTTTTTGTTTAGTAAATCACTGTGAAGTCTATTGCCTAATGTACCCTTCATGCTTTTCAAACACTTTGTCCTCATAGGAAATAACTACTTCATCCTTCCAACTGATGAGCTAGACTGGATCATTGTTCCAGCTGAGTTCAAAGAATAATTACATCCTGAAAAGGAAAAGCTATAAAACATCAGCCCTTTGAAAAAACAGGAAACTTCTCAGTCATCATGTAAGGATGCTCTGTGTGCAACATGAATAGGTATCAAGAGTTTTGATGTGATGTGTTTTGATAATTTATGGCAGAATTTTGTGTCCCACATACGCGAGCTCCCAAATGTTCACTTCTCACTTTTCCTCAGATGACTTTTGCCTTCAAAGTACCCACTGTTGGAGAAAGAGCTTGTGGCTCAGGTTCATGTGGGGAAACCTGCAGCTGGATTCAAATAAATCATTTTATCAGTTGTCTTCTTCATCTGCCAACTAATAAAGTACCTTTCTGTTTCAATTTTCTTTTAACATCAGAAAGCAAATCTGTCATTTTAAACAGCTTAAGTAAAGGTGAAATATATGTTATCTGTAAGAACTTAAGTCAAAAATGGGCATGTGCACTACATATGCATTCCAAAAAGAGCATATGATTTTAAAATCTAGAAATCCCCTAATCTCAGAATCCTCTGATGGAAGCTTCAAATTAATCTAAGCAAAGAATAAATAATATTTAAGATAATTTGAGAAGTCATCTACTCTGGAATATTTCAGTATTTTCTGTCATTAATTAGAGCAAACACAAGCATTAGATAACCTGTATTTCCAGAATTATTTTGTCATGTTTTTATATTTCTTTCAGTTTTCTGTAGTTCCTAACCACTGGAAAGCTAAGTATTGAAATTTTCCTTTGCAAATATTGTTCACTATATATTAGGTCCATTTATAATAACTGCTCACATTGGGACAGTGATGTAGGTGTGATCATACAATCTACATTCAGATCTCAGCTTTGAGAACCCGGCTCCCAGGACAAAATTCAGTGCTACTGTTGCTCCTTTAGTGGTTTGATCTGTATTTACCGATATTTAAAGTTCAATGATCATAACATTATATCATCTTCTCAGAGGACATTAAACCAAATGCAAATAGAAAGCAAGTCTGTATGATTGGTCAGAAAATATTTTGAATTTTCTTTATGTATTATTCAATAATTGATTTAGGATACTACTTTACTGATGCAGCTTGTATACAAAAAAAAAATGAAAATGAACATGTACAGAAGTTAGTAGAAATATAAGAAGAAAATTGCTTTCAACTCAAGAATTAAATAAGTTAATGACTTTATGTTAAAGTATTTCTGCTACTTCTGAGTTGTGTGAACTCATTCTCTAGGGTAGTTCAGGCCAACAGGTCTTACAATTTTCATTATGTTTCATTATGGAAGCATTTTTCAGACACATTATCCATGATCAGTGGACTACATTAGTCTACTGGTTTACTGGTCTACTTTATTAGTCTACTGGTTTATTAGTCTACTAGTTTAGTGGCCCTTGCTTTAAATGATGTGTTGCACTTGAGTATTTCTGAATAAAAGCCACACACAAGAAACATTCCTGAAGCACTTGCACCAGTGCCTGCAGGATACACCCTCACAACAACCAGCGCCAATGCCCAAAGGGACTCCTGGCTTTCCAGAACTGCTCTGCCTTTTCAGCTCTCAGCTACAAACAAGGACTCAGATTTCTGTCTTGGACAAACAGTGCCATGCAACATTATCTTTATCTGTTGCAGAAGATAGAACCAAATCTACCCAAAAGAAAAATTGAATTGATGCATCCAGAGTCACTCTGTATTTCCAATACAGGGCTTACACGGCTTTTCTCACTTTAATTTTGTTTGCTAAAATATCTGTTACAGGCCTGGGTTTTAAAAAACTAAATTGAAAAGATATTGATAGGAATCACACAATATATATTTACAATGAGCAGAATAAAAGTTTGTTTTATAATAACTATCTGCAAGATGAATATCTTAAAATATTTTCCCTTTTCTGTATAAATGACACTTCTCAGATTTTTCTTAGCGCCCTGAACGTAATTTCCTAGGATCTTAGCCATCTCATAGTAACATAAACACAATTTATCCTGTTCTGCCTCAAACTGGGCACTGTACAGTGCTTTCTTAAATGCTCTAAACTTATCCAACTAAAAAAGTTTGAAACCAAAAGGAAATCCTTTACAGAGACATAGAAATTAAAAGAAAATAACTTATTAGGCCTTGGTCCAAACTATCCTAACAACTATGCAGACTTTCATTGCACCACTGAGCTTTGCATCCAGTTTCTGGGGCTACAAACTGTAGCAAATTGAAGCAAATCTTTACCTCTTGATAGAATTCACTAATGCTTCCTTTAAATGTCTGAAAATTTAAATTATTATTAAAACTACCAGGCACTATAGTTCTTGCTATTTTGCTCAATCAGAATCCCACCATGAGAATTTTGTGTACTGAGTTTTTTATCAGTACTTTGAAATATTAAAATGCTTTCTGGTATTGAATCTTTTAAAAATTAATTATATTGAAGCAAAGTGGAGCAGAAGATAACTGTCAGAAAACTTGATTTTAAAACTGCATGACAAAACAAACCAGGGTATCTATCATAAGCTTGATTTAATACAATTTTTTCTTCAGGTTTTTTCCCCAGTAGTGTAATAAGCTAGAGAGCTATCTGTGCTTTTGAGAATTATGCACATGTGGGTTTCTAAAACAAAAATGGTTGGGGCCTTTCAATTTTGGTGAGACAAGATTCAGATATCGTGAAGCTTGTTAACAGAGATTGCAGAGCCTGGTGTTTCTGTTTTCCATGATTTGTGAGTTGTCCTATTGGACGTGTTGCAAGAGCACCTTCACCTCCTGTGACACTCTGATCAGTTATTTCCTTTGGTTTTAATCAAGGTTATTAAAACAAAGCAAACTTTGTACTACTTGCTTTGGATTATACACCAAGAAATGTACAATTAAATGAGTTCTGGCCTAATATATATAGCACATATCCTATTTCCCCCTCTTTTATATGCTGTCTCAGCTAGGAGAATATGGAACTCTTAAGTTCTCTTGCAAGATGCCATATATATTTTGAAGAATGATGATTTTCTTTTTAATTGAGGGTTTAATATATGAAAACACCACACATATTATTCAAATCACAGCATAAAAATAAATTCAAAGGCAAAATTCAAGGTCAACATACTAGCACTTCAGGAATTCTGTGTTAGTCATAGCAATGACAAGAAGGAAATATTTCACTCATTTTAAGTGAGATGTTGGCTTGCTTGAGAATGATATGGAACACTAAAACTCCCAAAAATATATCCACACAGCTCCTGGACCTGCTGTGTTACAGAAAATATTTTTATTAGCACCCATCACACAAAGTATACCTTATCCTGTCAGGAAATTAAACCAAATTATGTGATAGAGCTTTTTATTTTTATATTGGCACAAGTTCTGCACAAAGTCTGATTCATTTGGAGTGTAGCAACTTGCAAACATATGGCCCTTTCACCAAAGTAGACACAAGGATGTTTTTAGAGCCATAATGTTCTGAAAGCAAGGCAAATATTCTTTGGAATATATATAGCAGAAAATCCAACATTGCTACTTCAAATATTTCTGTCAAGCAAGATGATATTCTTGCCAAAGCAGCACCAATGCTTTCATAAGCACCAACCCAGAATTACCACTGATTTATACAAATGTTGTGTTGTTTACTTGTGTCCTGGTGAGATACCCAGTTCAAGTTGGATGTAAAATCATTCACCATTATGTGGAAAGGAGGACCCTAATTCCACCAGTTCTGCTCTCTTCAAGCTTTGCACAGTCTTCAGGCTGTAAAATTGGCCTGTGCCTTTCTTTGACCCTCTCTGTTAATCCAGCCAGCTCCCTAGTCCTGAAATCCTCATAAAACATTTACTTATGTCCTAAAAATGCTCTGTATGAGAGAAATCTGCAGCAAAGACTCTGCAATCCACTGCCAAAATTCTGTAAGGAGTTAAGAGCTGACTGTGAGGGCTTGTCTGCTTCCAGAGCCAGGAGCAAAATCTTTGTCACAGGAAATAAGAAAATGCATCAACAGCTTAAATTATCTTCCAACAGAAGTGCTTTGCCATGGGGAGGTAATTTATCTTCCAGCAGGAGTGCCTTGCCATGGGGAGATACACTGAATGCCAGACACTGTCACACCAAAATCTGAAGCAATTTCATAGCTGGCCTTTCAATATGCAAAAATGATATATTCAAACTTTTGTTCAAGGACCTCTTAAGGATTTACAGAAAAAGTGGAGCCTGGAGCGCTCCTGATTGCAGCCACAAGTGTCAAGGGCAAAAAGGTAGCATGATGTCCGAGAAACAGCATGTCATGAAGGCTTCTGCTGGGGCTGCCCCCAGCCCTGGCCATGGCACCAGAGCTGCCAGCCGCTGTCCTGCGGTGTCCCAGCAATGCCAGCCTGCAGCTTCCTCTCCATTCCTGTAGGCAGGAGACCTCCTGCATGGACCCCCTCCTCCCACAGCGTGTGCTGCAGCTGCTCTCCATCCCTGCCTCTGGCTCCCACCTTTTGTCCTGTGTGGGCCTGGCCCTTGCTCACTGCTCAGTGGGCCTGGCATGGCTGTACACAGGCATGGCCAAAGGTTAGGCCAAGTCTGCAGACAACAACCTTCTTTCCTTAAAATCACTTTTGCAATGGGTAGATTTCAGGATAATCTTTGCGTTTGTCTATTAAGTGGAAGAAGCTTAGACAACACTTTCCAAAACCATAAGGTTATGTAAAATTATTCAAGGTAACTCTCAGTAAAAATCTCTATGGTTAGCAATAACTTAGACTGCTTATTAGTGCAAGCAAAAAAGATTTCTTTCAGAGGGTGAAGGAGAAATTCAACAAAAGCTGATTGATAGTTGAATTAATCTGCCTGTTATATAGTCTTTTGACTCAGATCAGCAAATTTCATAATCAAACTGACAACTGTGTATTTTAGACTTTTTCTTTGTATAGTAGAAACTGAAGAACTGGAGTACAGAGGGAGGAGTAGTAGTAAATGACAAAAAATTGGCCTAGAATTAAGTGATGAGTGGGTGAAGTTGGCACAAGTTTTATTAATTTTTTTTTGGAAATTCATAGCAGGAAAAAACTGCATAGCAATAAATGCATTGATCATATAAATACAATAGATACTGTAATTATTGTACCACAGAAGGGAAAATAATTCAAGGAGGAGAAGTTGGGGCAACAGAACAATAAATTAACTTAGTGCTACAAATTAAAAACTCAGTTGAAGAAAACTAACCAAGAATGCACCGTGAGGGAGATGAAGGGATTGGAAAAAGAAGATAAACAATTAAGAAATTTGATGCTCATGAAAATGTAGAAAAAGCACTAATAAAGAAAATAAGAAGTTGGTACAAAGATTAGTCATAAAGGCACTAAGACAACAACTTGGTTATTATGTGTGTCACAGATCAGGCTTTGGTTGAAATAGAGAATGTAGGTGTTGATTGACAATCCAGTAAAGTCAATGGACATATTCCTTGTGAGTAGTAAAGACTTTTGGGATAGGAGTTCAGGTATTGGGCTATGCCCAAATGTCAAAGAAAAGTCTTGTTAGGAAAAACGGTTCAAGAACTAAATCAAATGGAAGATAAATAATTGCCCTTCCTAATGACAGATTGTGGAGCCTTGAGCAGTACCTCAATTATTGGATGCTCTAGTGGTAAAACCCTATGTGTAAGGACATGTTCTGGTTAGAGATCAGATTGCATGTTTCCAACCAGAAATGTTTCCATTTAGAAGTGGGAAAAGATGATTACTGCTAAAGTAGAGGCTGTCAGTTTCAAGTGTTGTGTAAAACAAGACTAGTGCAAATATTAATTCATATATTCACATATAATTATATGCATAGAGAAGCAGGTTTCCAGGGGGCAGATTTTTCTTTCAATCCAAATATTTTTTCTCTAAAATAAATGGAAAAGTGTTTCTATGAGTCTCCATTATATGAGATTCTATGAATTCCCATTATATAGAAATTACACGGGTATTTGAAGTTTGCTAAGTTCTGAACTTTTCTACTCTTATTGGCTGATAATAGTATTTTTAATTTAACATTGCTTTTTCCAAAAGGGAATATTATTCCCAAGTCCTCTTTTTTTTCCCTGTCAAAAGGATTTGAGTGGTATAGGTTTGTTAAGAAGAACCTCATGCTATTACATGTATAACTAGTTTATTAGCTATTTTACAGTTCTTGTGGCTTCTTTTAAGGTTCTAGGTTATAATTAAATAGCCCCTAGTAAATATTTGAATGCCAGTAGTTTATTTATATGCCTTTTCAAGTGGTCAGATTTTTATCACAAGTCTCCAAATATTTTGCATGAGAGTCTACTGCTGAGAAAAGTCACTACATGGAAAAACTGAAAGCTTCAACCTCTTATGAATGTTGAAGATATCTTGAGCTCGTCAGCTGACATCTTCTTCCTCAGAAACAAGCTAATAGCTTAAATAATTCCCCAGTTTCTTTTTAAAAAGATTGAGCACACATTTTAACACATCTGACCATATGGTATGATTCTGATTTTCCTTGCTGAATGACCTCAATTCAGCAGATAAAAGTATTAGAAAATTGCCAGTGAATATAATTTATTCACTGATTTTCTGAATTCATCTTCCAAGGAATATAACCAAAGAATAGTGAACCAAAAGTTATCCTGAATCTATGGCTTATTTTTGTAATAATCTAGCTTTATGAAAATTGTACTCATAATTGTACTCTTTTGGAAAGTACAAGCCTAAATTTCTTTTTCTAATAATGGAAAATACTGTCTTTCATTATCAAAATAATATTAGAAATAATCTGGGAAATGTAATATTCTTCTCTTGCATTTTTTTTCCTCTTGATGCTTTTACCCTCAAGACCTTTTTCTAATACCAGTTTTGGGTCTCTAATACCATTTTTGCAAGCTCCATATGATAACTAGTTGTTGGGCACTGACACTTTTCCTTTACTCTGAATACCATGTGCAATGATTAATGTAGAACTTTTCTTAAAGTCTTACAATCTTTTTGTTTCTAAGGGCGAGTAGCTGAAGTAAGAGTTTTATCCTTATATTTGTAACTGTTTGTAAACTTTTTTTCTTGTATGTTTTACCACATTCTCTTCCCAGATAGAATTGCAATGACCATCCTGCTGGGAACTCAGCTAACTCATTGTCTTCTCTACTACAAAATTAACTGGACTTCTTATTCCTTTCTTTTCTTCTTTCCCACTAACTGTGCTTATAATATGAAAGTTACAGCCATTATAGACTTGTGCTGAGGGCAACTCTCTTTTCAGTTTTCTTGCAGTCCAGTAGAACTGCTCCCAGACTCCTGAGAAGTTCAAGGTTTCACAGATATTCTCAGTGCCTTGCATCACAGTAGGCACCAGCATGTTGCTCTTGAGCATTGATATAGCCATTCATCCCTTCAGACTGGTTGCAATGGAAAATTACACTATTTTCATCTTTTATATCTGAAAACGTGAGAAGAAATATATGTTGGAAACTGCTCATGCAAAAAACCTTGAAATGCAAACCCACCAGGGATTCTGAGCAAGAGAAAATCCTAACAATCCAATCAGTAGTGCTTCCTGTTTTAGAGTGTTACTAAAATGTATTTTATTGACTGTGTAGCTTTATTCAGAGCCCTGTCATTTGAGGTGTACTTTAGCAATAAAATTTACAAAGATAATTTGCTAGCACATTCCTTACTTATCACAAGTTCTTCCAAGCAACTGTTAAGCAATTCACCAGAGGACAGAGAAGCAGATGTTCTGAACTCAGAGACCATAAGCATCAGTCCCCATTCTCTAGTTTATAGAATGCTTCTGCTTCATCTTCTGCGTCAGGTCAGCTTATAGAACTTCTGTATCAGTGCACTTGCTTGCTAGATTGTACTTCTGCCAATGAATCTTTATCAGGCAAGTGGTCGTGTCCTGTACAGGTAAGTTTAATTTGCAGCACAAACCAAGATATACAAAGCAGTAGAAGAACATGAAGAACTGCCTGACCACTGAAAGAGGAAAACTTACAGGTCTTTCTGTAAGGGAGATGAATCTTGACAGTAGATCAAAAGAAAGAAATGTGTTTGGGTAGATTTTAGTGGCGTATGAGCATGAAGACTAGCAGTGGGAGATGAATGTGGAAATCTGAAGATGATTACAGAGTAGAGTAGATTATAGATCATGGATCAGACTGGATTATGGGCAAGAAGGTAGGGAGGGAGCTGTAAGAATTGCACATGGCACAATTGATGAGAAATAGACTGATGGGATATAAAGTGATAAAAATGGGTACCCTCGTATGCTCAGCCCAAACCATGCTTCGTCTAAATATGTGGTTGAACTGAGCTGTGCTGGACACTTAGGAAAAGGGTGCAGGGGACATCAGATTTAAGTTGACATCAGGAAGGCAGATTCAGTGCAGAATCTGAGCTCTACTACTGAGGTGAATCCACATCCCTACCATGGCACAGGCTCTGGTGTCTTAGATGAACGCCTCCAGTCCTGCAGACCTTACACTTCCACTGACAATCTAAGTGCCATGACACAGCCTTTCATCATCACATTCAACTCACAGCCTCCTTTTCTGCCTTACATCCTTAACCCACTGCTGTCCCAACTCATTCTGCACATAACCCATTTGTTGGGACAACCTAGCCCACAAATCTTTGTCCCTTTGGTGTATCTCCCTTCCAACTCTCTCCCTCCCATTCCCACCCTACTGATTCTACAGGATGGATAGGCTGGGAGAACCAGTCTTTTAATATCGAGTGCACTCAAAGTTACTGAGTGCATAATTCTTAGAAATGAATAGTGGAATTAGAGCTAGGTTATGGTTGATCTGTCAGCATTCATCAAAAACCATGAAATATTAGCTATACAGAAGACATTGCAACCCTGTGAATCAGATACAATTTTATCCTCAGAGTTTGCATAAATTGTTAATATTTGAAAGCAATGTAAAATAGAGAGGAAGAAACTCTTCCAGAACAAGTTCAGACCAATAATAGAAATATTTTCAGTGCATTTTTTATATGTTGTGAGAAACTTGCTTGTAGATCAACCCTCATTATAAAAAGGAGTTGCCACATTTTGTTACCTTTCCTAGAGAGAGGCATGTAACATCATTAATTCTATGATTTGTTAAACTTCAGATTTAGATTTTGGTTTGCTCAGGCAGTTTCCAGCATTTCAGATTATTGCTTGTGACTCTTCATTTTAACATCACTCTGTGGAGCTTGAGAACTGGATTGCTACACATTGCCTGTGACACTCATTAGCCTCCTCAGAGCACTTGGCCCAGTGCCTGTGCATCCTGTGGCTGTGAATCAAACACAGCTCACTGGACTCAGTGTGAATCTGCTGTCCCCTGCTTCAGAATAGCCATGTTGAAATAAACCACTCACTGATTTTTCTTATCATTTGGAAAGGGAAGACATAGACAGACAAAATAACTTCATCAGTAAACAGGTTGGTATAACTTGGTCATGTTAAAAGGGAAAAAGTAAAATATTTACAACAAATTTTGGTTGCTCGACTGTGGATATCTCGTAGGAAGTAGTGAGGCATGAAGTGTGGCATAAAGGATCCTGAAATGCTACATGAGGATTGTTTTAAATCATGAACATTTAAAAAACCCCCAAAACTGAAACAAGGGCCATATTATTTTCACACCATATGAATGAGTGTATTAGAAAAATAGAGAATTAGATGGCTCAATCACTTTGAATAAGTACTCCTAGCTTCCAGCCAAGGTAATGTATACTATTTTCCTGGATAACTGCCACATGTTCTCACATAATTTTTTAAAAACTGTGATATTTATTTGAATGTCAAGATGGGCTGCACTGTATAATGAGATTTTATAGAATTTTTAGGATTTAACTTCACATAACATGATTAACAATCAAAGTTGAAATGCAAAATTAAGAAAAAAGTTTTAGTGAAAAGAGCACATTCCAGCCTATCAGTAACAAAGGTAATACATGGACAAAGCATAGCAAAAACTAGACATAGACAACCAGGTAAAACGAAATACAGAACTCTTTCCTGCAGATAGTTAATTTACTGGACTATATTCTCTAAGGGTTGCCAAAATACCTATGGAGGCTCCTGGGAAGGACAGGTAATCCTCACTAATCATGTCTGGGGTGGGTAAGGTATTAGGAATCCGAGATGATTGGGATTTCATCCACAGGCTGTATAGGCAGCTGATAATTTCAAGAAACTTCCCATCCCCCCAAAAATGAGGAATAACAAAGCCCACAGCTGCACTGGATGATGATATTTCAGTGGCTTGTCCCAGGAAAAGCCATTGCTGCATTTAGCTCAGTCAGATTTAAGTAGACAATATGGTTCAAGTATTGCATGGAGCTAGTGCAGTCTATTTCAGCACATGGCCATTATTATATAACTAGGGAAAAGCTTTGTATTTTTTAAAGTTATGGTAAAACTGAGATCTAGAACCAAGCATAAAAGCTGTAGCCTGCTTTATTTTTTGTTGCTGTACATGTCTATATTTCACAAAATCAGAAACACTGGTGCTTGTATCAGGGATCAATTAAAACTGAAGGAGAAGATTTCTGAGTTTTCTGAATCTCAGTGTGAGAATTGAGACTGTAATAATAGTTTTGCCCTTTTTAAAAAAAAATATTAGAATTCATCATCTTGCATTTTGTTATCTACACACAGGTCTCCTGGCTTATTCTCTGACACAATATGCTATATTTTCACATGCAACACAGAAGCATATTTATTATTGTAGTATTTAGTGGTGGTAAAATATAATGTATAGTTTGAAAGAGGGACAATATTGAACAAAACACTTTCTTCTGGAAGATACTTGCCAAATTGAAACATTTTATAATGTGAATGTGAAGAGCACTATGCTTACATCAGTTGGAAAAGCACATTCTTATACTGCAATAGTTGACATAATAGCAGACTGTACAAGAAAATGTACAGGCTGGGAGAAAATGTAGTTTAAATTGTTTTAAAAAAGATGCTGGCAGCCTTAGGATGCTGACATTAGAAATGAGAGTGCAAAGGCGTTATGGATATAGATAAAGCTGGCTGTTATGCATACAGAAGGTTGACTTATCCCAGTGTCAGATTCCCTGACATGTTAAATCTGTTCAAGTAGAAGGAAAAGAAAAAAAGAGTAAAGCTCACAGAAATGATGTTTTTGTGTGGAATAAAGAACTCTGTGTACCCTTGCCTGTGTCTGTTATTTCACACTATTAGAAAAAAAAAAGAAAGTTAGTTAACAAATGGAATGTTAAAAGGAGGTTAAGAACACAGTATTTTTCTAGATGAATAAATTGAGACAGCATAATTAAATGACTCATCACAGACTGTGCAAGAAAAGATTTGAATTAATGGAATCTACATCTACATATTTTATTGAATTGAAGTGTGAACAGGTAAAAAGTCAAAGAATGCTTAATTTAATGCAATTAAATTTGTCTCAGTTATCCATCAAGGTGGTTCTCTAATTGTAATTTTCTTCTTTTCAATATTTAAGCTATACTGAAAGATTAAACCAACCTTTTATCAATCAGTATCATTGAGAATAGACATAAGCTGTCTTCACTGAAATTGCATCAGAAATTATTTTGATTTAAAAATTACTTAGCTCTGTATTGCTTCTGACCAGTTGTTATATACTGATAAAAGTTCTTACACCAGCAGACTTCACTTCTTGCTAATTATGGTGCTTGTCTATGTAGCTCTGAGCTCCAGTTCATGAGGGCAGGAGGCAGCCCCCTTGAAAGCTCCCCAAGTTACAAAAATGGTACCTGTAGCTCATGGTAATCTTTGTGAGCCATTTTAAAAATAGATTGTAACTAAAAAATGTAATGACATGATTTTTGCTCTCTGAAGCAGGGAGAGCACATGTGTTCCAACAGGTCAGGTTTATAGTTTGCTTTTCTCAGCATTTTCCCTGGAAATGGGGCCAATTTACATCTTTGAGTTTCAGAAGTGGATAAACTGCCATTTAGTTTCCTCTCTTACCCTAAAATTCTTCTTCCTAGTCTCTAGCCTGAACTATCCATTTTGAATGTTAAGCATGTAGATTCTTGCGTCCATGACTGAAATGAAAATGGTGGCACCTCTGCTTTGGCAGAAACTTTGCAAGGCACTCATTTCATTCTCTGCCTTTTAACCCTGACACTTTGATTTTTCAGTTGTCCTAAATAAGCCATATTTACTGTGACTCTGTGGCTTCCTGCTGCTCTTGTCTGGGTTGTTTTTGCTTGATTGGGGAGCAGTGCTCAGACTTGGTTTCATGACCTCTGTAGAGAACCCCAGGAAAGGCACTGCAGATGTTGGGTGTAAGAGTAATCCTTCTCCTGTCCTGAAGGTTCCATTAATTCTTTTCAGATCCAGACAGTGGCAGTTGTTTTTCTCCAAGACACTTTGGCATTGTGGGTTGTTACACAATTCGCAAGCCGCAATAATCCCTCTTCCCAACCTTGGCCAGGTGGGATGCATGTAGGCTTGTCACCTACTTGCCTTGATACTAGTTTAAAGCCTTTCCCAAAACCCAGTCAGTAATTGTGAAGAACTTTTAGATTTTTTGGTCGAGAAATAGAGCTGTGACAATGTTGAAGGAAACCTTCACTTGGATAGAAGCTCAGACAGAGTTATTAGCAGCTAGGGTGGTGCAAGGCCTTCTCTTGAGCTGTCAAAATTCACTGCTGATTGCAGCCAATGTAAATAAATGGACTGTGCTTTAGATTTTATTAGCTGACCAGTTTAGTGCTCAAATCCCTGTTAGATGCTATTTGAATAATTAAAGAAGAGGCCTAGAATGTTTTGTAAATAGTGTGTTAGTCTCACTGGGATTGTCTGCTTGTCACTCCTTAAGGAAATAAGCATTTTAATGAAAAAAACCATTGAAATTCAGAATGTGTTAAAATCCATACTTGGAAAAAGCCTAATAGTCATTAGAAAAGAACTTCTCTCACTGTTCATTTTCCACCATTACAAAGTAGTGTGGGCTCAGCTGTAAGAGTTGCAGAACATTTAATATAATTTTCAACTAAAGGTTAGATGTTTTTGCCATTAATGAGGTTCTCCTAAGTTCTTTACTTTAAATTGAAATTAGTCTCTTGAAATTAGTATTGAGAGGCCTAGCTTGCTGCTAGGACACCAGGCTGTCACACGTGATTGCTTCAAATAGGATTATTTTTCACTCTATAAAGATTAACTGGGGCTCCTCAGAGCTTTAGTTTCTTGGAGGGAAAAGGAAACAATTCTTCATTGATACTCATAACATCTCTCAGGCTCATGGAAAAATGTGGTATTGGGCAGATCTTAAACAGAAATTGCTGAGCTTAAGAAGTGTGTGGGCTGGAAAAAGAAAGAAGATGGGTGCAGTGTCACTCATTAATTTTTTTCTGTATGAGTGTTCTGCAGCAAGCAGTCCCAGCAGTGCAATAGAGCAACATAAAGGGAAGCTGATTACAAACTAAAACTTCTCTAGTATGTAGTCATATGCAGTTCAGCTTAAACAGCTTTCTACTGAGAAAATCACTGGAGTGGTTTTTGTTTTAACTCCCCAAATTAACTCCCCTGTTGCAGAATGGTTCTTCCTCATCTGTCCTGGGTAGCCATATTCTGCAAAAGACTCCATTGCATTTTTAACCCGTTTTTACTCACTTTGCTTAAAGAAAAATGAGTTTACTTGCAGGAAAGCAAATTCATAAGAAAAAAAATCCAGCTGTGCATGCTGACAGATGCTCTTGTTTCCAAGTAAAACACAGAGTGGTGGGACATTTATTCATTGTAGAACATAACATATAATTGAACTTGTCTGAGGTAATTGAAAGATCTTGCCTGCCATAGGAAGCAATGACTGTAGAAAGCATTTACTTATATATAATTAAAAATAAAATCATATTGCTTTTTCTCAGATGCAGATCCTACAGCAAAAAAAAAAAAAGTTTTCCAGATAGTGATATGAAGATCCAATGTCAGTCATCTTTAACTGCTTTCTTTTATGAGAACCTGAGAACCTGCTCTAGGTTCTTGTTATTTGACAAATTTCTATAATTTTTATTTCTCTGTTGCCAAGAACAAGACAATTTTACAAATCCATGAGAAAGCAATATATATCTCTTTCATGAGCACTCTCTTTTAGAAAAAGTATTCCTTAGTTAAAAGGAGGATGGCGTTTTCAGGAGAAGGAAGTGTTTTGGCTTGTATGTAACTCTTTTTGTTTGAAGCATAATCATTACAGATATATGTGCATGTTTGCCTGCCACACAGGCACAGACCTATTCCTCTGAAATTCAGTGGAAACATGACTTTTGACATCTCTGTTAGCAGGTCTGTTTCTGCCACAGGCAAAGTTCTCAGTGCTGCCAACTAATTGTCCTTACTTCCTTTATTAGATCCTGCAAAATGTTTTTCTGTCATCCTTGAAAACCTAACTGAAAGAGATTGAAATTGTCCTGGCTTGATTATTTTATTAGGAAAAGAAATGAAAAAAAATGAACGTGGGGGAAATTCGAATTAGCTTGTCAAAGAGGCTGAGACTGTGATCCAGAAGAAGAGGGACAGAGATGTGGGGTGAAACTGGGAAACACATTGGTGTCTGGGAAAAGCTTAACTAATTTGAGAAAAGTAAGGACTAACTGAAGAGAGAGATACTGGAAAAACGTAATTCAACAATGACATGGACAGAGACACAGGCTAGAGCCATGTGAACCCTGAGACTGGTTCTAAAAGAAAATGGGCACCAAGAACCATGAGGCAAACAAAATGGAAATGAAAGATCTGAAGAAGTGCTGTAAGAATGGCAGAAAAATCAGGTGTTGTTTGGGATATAAAATGAAGTCAAGGAGACACAGTATAGAAAGAGCGAGAGAGGGAAATGAAAATGGGGGTGGAAAGGAAAGGGATGTAAATGAGGCTAAAACAGAAATAAGGTAAGGTGCTGCAGAGGAGTTAATGGATTCAATGAGGGAAAAGTTGCAAATTATTAGCTGGATTTCTGTCACACCTTTGTGTTCACACATGCTTCTGTTCTTCTAAAGGTGACATTCAGTATTATCTTTTTGATCTGTGATCCATTGATCACAGCAAAGTCCAACTGGAGTGTTTCCATTTTTTTTTCTCAGTTTCTTCCTGCTCCAGGTATATTGCCTCATTTACAGCTGGGCCATTCCATACTATCCAGACATCTATGAAACCCAGCACTGCATTTTATCTTTGTGTTGCTGGGATGAATTTGAAGTCTGATCCCATGACGTCTCAGCACTGACTGTCCATTCCTTGTCCTCCTGGCCACTGTTTTCCAGTTTTCCTGGCAGCTTATTTCTAACATAGCTTTTATTGTTCTGCAGCAGCAGCACAAACAATTGTGTCTGCACATGTGGACCATGTGGAAGGCAGAAATGCCTCAATTAGCACCTCTGTTTATACAGCCTCACCCCAGCAGAAGTCCTGTGGTATGCCAGTGCACAGATACCAGAGCAGATAAAATGATCCTAACTATGCTACAAAACATATTTCCATTGATTTCAGTGGGGGTTAAAAAAATTCTTTTCCCCATGGGAAATGTGGCCTTGCAGATGAAATATTTTGGGTGTATCACTGTGCTCTGCTACCAATAAATAATTTTAAAGGGCATTTTCAAAATGCCTAATCACAATTTACATCAAGAATGACAGTCTTTTAGGGTTGGTACTAATTCTGTTAATACAGGTGGTGAATGAGTTTAATGACTCCACTGAACTTTGATGCCAACAATGCAGGTGCTGATAAAACGCCAAGGGATGGATCTTTTCACATATATCTATGCACACAGTTCCTGAAGAAGAGAAGTTTGTTTATGAAGATGGTGCACAAATGACATGTGTTTTTCCAGACTGAGAAACAGCTGATGACTCTAGTTATTTTAATTTAATCTGAAATGATGAAGGTTGGCATTATTTTCCTTGAACTAATGGGTAACTAATCAATTCTTTCAGCTGGTTACAATTATATTTCACTAAGACACACTACTTTGCTACAAGAAATCTGAACTGAGCTGAACTCTACTGTTTAAAATATGACAACTTGTTATTGAAAGGAAAGATTTGTTTTTATCTTTATATTGCACTATTTATTTGAGTTGATTTTTCAAGTAGACCAAAATAGGATTTGAAATGTAAATCTGGAATCCTATGTACCCTAAGCATATGGTACTAGTTTAACTGCAAAATAGTCTAGACAATTTAACAATGCCAAATAAAAAAAAAAAGAAGAAGAAAGCATTGTGATTATTTTCTTCTGTTTAGCACTTCTAAGGATGCACCTGGAGTGTTTCCATTTTCAGGCTTCCCAGTTAGAAACTGGTAGAAATGGTTAGGAGTCTGTAGTACATAGTGCATGAGGAATTGGACTTGTTTTGACTGATCAGGGAGGCCATGGGGTTTCCATCCATGCACATTTTCAAATCTTGACTGAACACTGTCGTATTCAACATGGTCTATCTGTTAAAACATCCCTGTTTTGAAGAGGGGATTCACCTGGGGATCCCTTCCAAACTTAATTATCTTGTCGTGATATAATGAAAAAATACTGTTAGGCATAGTTACATCAGCCTATCTCCCATTTATTACCTATAAATTTCTTTTATTTGCTTTTAAGTATTCAAAAGAGGTCCCATTGCTGCTTACAGGAATGAGTAAGTTACATATAGTTAACGTACTTGACTGAACAGTAAACATTGCTTCCTGAAGGCTCTTCTTTATTTCCTCAGCTTTGCACACATGGGAGATTTAATGACAAAGTCTCTTATTATTACACCTCACTTCTACACTTTTCTACCTGTATTATCCTACATACTGAATGCAGTAACTTGAGCTTTGATAAAACATATATTTTAAAGCACTTCAGTTTTCACATTATTTTGTAAGAGATAGAAAATCCAACAGTGCTATCTTTCATGCCTTATGATTAGTCATCCTTTCTGATAAGCATATGAATATAATTTTTAATTGGATGGTTTGGCTGGGACTGTACAAATATCAGGGTTTCCCAGGCAGTAGGCTACAGGATGCTTTGGGTGGGAAGGGATGTGAGCTGCCCACATCCAGCCACAGCAAGGACCACCCCATGCAGGGGCTCTGTCATAACCCCAGACTGCAATTACCTGGGAGGGGTGTGCTGAACCATGGCTCAGACACATTTAAGGTAATACATGGAGAGAACATGTTTGGAGACAAGATGCTGATGCTCTTGGGAGGACATGTGGAGCTGATGCTTTGGAGATACATGGAAAGGCAGCCTGTAATGGAGAGATGTGTAACAGCAGGTGTGCTTGCTGGAGAAGGCCTTGGTGTTTGTTAATGTGTTTGTTTGGCTGTTTGCATTTTGTTTTTCCCAATTCACAAATCAGCCATTAGAAGTTAGTGTTAGCTGCCAACTAAAGAATTAAACATTCCCCCAGTTGAGACTCTTTTCCCTATATTTATCTTCTAGCAGTTGACCCTTGCTATTCCCTTCCCTGTGCAACAAAGAATTCTCTAGTATTATATATTTCCTTTCTAGCAAAGTATGCCTAAGTTGCATTCAAACTGACCACAAGTCTTTTAGGTGAATCTAAAAATATATTAAACTCTTGATGTCTCTGTCACTAGGTCAGCCCTTGAAATTATTAACTGGACATTGCCTATAGACTTTTCAGTTTCCAGTGGTAGAAAGGTGGCTACAGCATTGCAGTACCTGTCTGTGCTATTATGGAAGACAAAATAAACTTTCTCCATGCTGTTTCCATGGTTATCTAATCTGCCTTCAATAAATTTCACAGGGATCTCTAACCAAGACCGGATGTTCAGCTCCTCATTCACTACAGTACCTTCATCTTTTACAGTTAAGACTCCTGTCTCTGTCCTCTGTAGTGCCTGAGCATTTATTTTCCTGAAATTTTGCACTTGTCTGCATTTTTTAAAGCATCACAGTTTCCAAAATGTTCTAAAACACTCCATAGAACTGCCTCATTCTCATTTGCAAATGAAACTTCTCCCTTCTTGACTACTCTCCTCCTTAGTCCTTTCTTCCCCTGGTTACCAGTTTCCTTGTGACCAGCAGTTGCCATAAAGAACCAAAGATGACAGTACAAGAGAATGCCAAACATAGTCCCAGGTTTGCAAAAAAAAAAAAAAAAAAAAAGGGAGCACTAAGGGATTACACATTAATCTAATTTGGCCTCATAAACAATGATTAAAGAAATTATAAAGCTATCTCCACAAAAGATAAAGAAATCAGAATGTAAATAGCCAGAAGACAAAAAAAATCTCCAAAACAATTAGCTGGTGTAGGTTTGCCAAGGACAGGTCATATAAAATAACTGTAGTTTTCTTTTGTAACTAAATATAATTTTTTCCTTTGACGGGGTAAGTGACTAAATGGATAATGGGAAGGTACTTTTGCAATGTGACACAATCTGAGCTTAATAATGTCTTCATGCTTTTCTACATGACATTCTCTTAATCTAAGAAAATATGATGCAGTTGTAATGGCCTTTAGATGAGCATAGATTTGGTGGAAAATTTTTTCTCAGAAAGCAGTTATCATTGTCAATCCAAAAAAGATGAAGTCATGTTTACAGAATAATAATATGGATGAGGAAAATAAAATTAAGGGTTTATAATGAAATATAGCATGTCTTTAGAAGTGCCATTGCAAATTTTTATCTTTACTGGGAGAAGAAAAATGGTTAAAAAGGTTCTTCATGGGTTAGGCAAAAGCAATATTTATTCATCAGATTCTATCAAATTCTTTGCTGCGCTTGCCTTTAATCTATGGGAGTACCTGCAAATGAAAGAAAAAAATCTCAAGGTAGGAAACTGCAAACAGAAACAAAATGTATGTGGAAGAATGCATACTTGAAAGTTTTGCTGTTTTGTGTGCATTAAATCCAATCAAGAAGCAGAAAAAAAATCATTATCCTCATAATGATTTTTAACACAGTAAGCTCAGCATTTATTGATTTTTTGGGAATTTTGGCACACCTGTTACATGGAGAGAAGAAAAGAATATTTTTCATTGCTAGAAAAAGAAGAGGGATGTACTTATGCAAAAGTAAACAGAAGCACTCAGTCCTGATGGGAGGAGCAGACATCTGCACTTCATTAGAGAAGAAAACCCTTATAAGAAATGTTTACCTTAGGGAAGAGAACATTCTTTCTAAATAAACATTGCAACAAGATCTGTTCATACCCTGACCCTGGCTGCCAGGGCCACAAGCAGAGGTCCACAAAGAGCCCATTTTGCAGTCACAGTGCTGCTTTCTTGTATTTTCTTACCAGTTGAAGGATCCTGAAGACATGGGTCTCAGGAGAGGATGTGAAATGAAATCTTTTGCTGCCTATAGCTGTATAGTATTTCACAATGTTAAAATTTGCAGCTGACAAGACAAAAATATTCTCCCTTCTCAACCCTCCCACCCCCCAAAGAAAGAACCCCCTAGAAAGCCACCCCAAAATGATGGTAGCAAATTAGACAGTTTTTCATGCAATTACAAGTAGGATGCCTGATCATTAAGAGCAGTTCTTAGAGGAGATAACTTTACATGTATTTAATCTCATTGAATGTGAGGTGTTTAGCATTTAAACATTCCAAAGCAGTTAGGGGTCTAGGGTCATGCTGTGACCACATCACTGAGTGCTGACCATGTCACATTCTTCTCTGAATGGGAGACGTTGGGAATTGATTTGTATTGCACTGGAAGAGACATCTACTGAAAATCCCAGAACTTGAGAGGGATAAGGGATAAAATTATTGAGCAAAGGCTGCCCAAAATGAAAGTGGTGACTCCAAACCCATGTTTACTTTCTTCATATACAGTTTTGATTTACTTAACTCTCCTTTTGATCCTTGCAAACTTGTTTTATTGTTTTGCAGTGGTGTGCTGGCAAAATACAGAATACTTCTATGATATTTCATCTGTTTCCACTTCATGGACAGCCACAATTGTTTGAGTGGCTAAACATTTCCAGTTTGATTAGGAGTTTCTTTCTCGTTTTTCCTCTACTAACTCAGATTTTGGGTTTAGATTTTATTTTTCTTTAAATGTTCAGAGCATGGGAATTGTATTCCTGCAAGTATTAGCTGATGCCAGTTGCATCATAGTTGGATGTTTTCCCCTTCTTTTCAACCCACAGCCAATGCTAAATTTACCAAATTTAGGTTGAGGGATATAGGTATTATCAGAAGTAATTACTTTAAAATAACAATATATATTTAATTGCATACATATATATTTGTCTATATGGTACAGCAACACAAAGGAATACAATAAAGTAGCTGCCTCAACACAGGAATTGATGCTATAGATGTTTATAAATGTTAATGCAGGGAAGATGTTGGGAAAGTGTCTGATTAATTCAGTTTCCTAGGCTCCTTTCCATCATCTTTTCATGTCCACTGCTGGAGAGCAGTCACGAACAAACCAGCTTGGATATTCTTACATTCTTTTTTCTACACTTGCAAGAACTTTTTGAGCTGAGCTATATAACACAAACAGACAAGATAGAAAGACAGACAGACACACACACAGAGATACACACACAATTCTTCACTTCATGCTATCACTGTGGGAGCAACTATGTCTTTAAACATTTTTATTTTGTCCTTATTCTTAATAGAGAAGTTGGGCTACTCTGGAGTAGTGGTTACTCCTTCACATGTCTCTTGTTTCAGCCCTGTTATAAGAATTTCTTGGTTTTCTTCTATCCTTGACTGTATCTCTGGCATTAAAGATTATTAGACTAGATGAGAATGGAGTAGAACAGAACATTCCAGTTGTAAGGTACCCACTGGGATAATCTAGTCCAACTGCCTGAGCAATTCAGGGCTCAGACAAAGTTAAAGCATGTTATTATAGAATCTTAGAATCATAGAATTTTTAAGGTTGGAGTCGGCCTTCAAGATCATCAAATCTCACCCCAATTATGGGCATTTTCCAAATACCTATTAAACACTGACAGGCATAGGGCATTGACTACCACTCAGGAATCTGTTCCAGAGTTTGACCACTCCCCAAGGTAAAGTAATTCTTCCCGATATCAAGTTTGAACCTCTCCTGGTTCAAACTTGAGACATTTGAAACATATTATTATTGGATGCCCGGTAGAAGAGCCCAACATGTTTGTCTTTGCTTCCCCTTCTCAGGAGGTTGTATAGAACAAAGAGGTCATCCCTCAGCCTCTCTTTCTCTGGGGATTCTTCTTCAGATACTAAAATTCCCCCTCTTTGCTTCCTTGTCCCACCTGTGTGCCAGAGTCCCAGACTTAATTTTTTATGCCAACAATGATCACTTGATTTGCAGGTTTCAGTGGATAATCTCTTTAGTGGCAATTATCCTGCTCCTCACTGAGCTGGTACTTGTCCTAAACAGTAGTTTACAAGGTGAAACTTTTGTGTCTGCAATGCAACCCCCTGGTTCCTCATGAACCAGTTATTTCCTTATGAACACCAACATATAAAATTTTTAAATTGCCTGCAGTTCCTTAAATGGCCTATTTCAAAATGATAGCTACATGTTGACAATATAGTTGTGTTCAATCTTTAGATGGGAAAAACTGTAAACTCTTTTCAGCACTTTAACTGTGTCATGTCAGATACAGAGAGATTAATTGTGTCCATGGGCATGCAGAGACTGCAGCAAGAGTTCTCAGGCAAATTCTGCTCACTGCAGTTCTGTCCCTGGAAAAGGTAAAAAAAAACTTGTGAAGAAAAAAAAATCCAGAAACTGCAATTTTAGACCACAGCTAGAGGTCTATAAATGTATATAGCACTCTCTCTATATATATTTATCTACTTATAAATGTATGTAGAGCAATAAACATAGAGCTGAACTACTGGGAGTGGTGCTGAAATGCTTTTATAGTCTCTTTTATACTTTTCCAGCCTGTCCACATTACAGAGTTGCATCAGTGTCTGTGGAATTCCTGTTCTCATGAGGTTTGTGAGGTGAGGTTCTGGGTGCTGTCTATTTTCAGTGAGTGTTAATGAGCTTTCTTTTCCAGTGCATTTTAGAAAGTCACATTTTCTCTTCTGTGTTTTGTTTTCAGGAGCATCAAAGTTCAATATTTTGTGTGAAATTTGTGAAATGTTGTTGAAGAAAAAAACCCAGTATCCTAAAGAAAAAAGATGAAACAAATGTAGAGGTTAAAATTCTAGAACATCTGCCTTTTTTGTAAATGTTGGTAAAAGAGAATGTCAGCTGGGACTTTCCCCTGTGAACCAGCATGGGGCAGTGTTATCCATGCAAACTCAGACCACCTTCACTGGCACAGAAGTCAGCACTAACATCTTTAAGGTTTAGACATAAACATCTGAACAGACTTGGAACCTCTTGTATGTAACTGGATTGGACAAATATAGCTACATAGAAAAGAGAAAAAAAAAGTTGTCTTCAGCCACAGAAGTGAATGCGTTGCTCTGTGTTATACATTTTAGGAAGCAAAGAGTGTGTCATAATAGCCGGGCACAGGCATTCCCAGTTGTAAGGATGATTAGGATGATGATGACAGAGATGATAATTAACACTGTGTACCTGAGGATCAAGAAATAGTAAAAATAGTCATGTTCAAGCTCATGCTAAAAAGGTAATAGAGAGAGATGTGGGCTGATGGAGGCAGTGGGTTTTACCAGGTTAGATTGTATGCATCTTTACAATGAGATCTTTGTGAAAAAATGACAGGATTTTATAAAGGTAGCAAAAGAATGATATAAATGCAACTTTCAGAAGCTGTCCTTTATCTGCAGCTTTATTAAGTGTTTTTGCTTCTAATTTGTGTTAGGGATCTGTTTAAATATGGCTAAATTTTATCCCTGAATTCAGGAAAGTCTGCTTATTTAGGTATTAACAGATGACAGCTAAGGTCTCTTCAGCATTAAGAGATGGCAGCTAAGCCCATTACTGATGTCATATTTGTAAGCAACTCTCCATAAAAACATTTTCTTGAAAAGCAGCCAAATAAATTCTGCTTTAGAGTTCTATGGACATTGAGGCCCCTATTTTACACACAGGCCAGAATACTTATATGACAACCATGATCACAGCAAAAATGCTAGAAAATATTTTCCCTGAGCCTCGTTGTGCCTTCAGGTGTAGTAGCTCTACAGCAGCTCATCTGTAGCATTTGGGTGATCAATCTAATGTAGGGCTTGGGTGGAGTAAGAGTTAGCATTCTGCAGTCACTGCTGATGACCAGAGGGACCAGAGGAAAGAGGGAGCATCCAATGCTGGTGATGAGGGGGAGCTCCTGAACTCTCCTGAAGGCCTGCTGGAGGAGAAAGCTGGAGCAGAGGTGATCCCTGGGAGAAAATGTATAGCCTCACCTGTGAAACCAGTTGAAAAATTGCGCTTCCATATTGCTTTTTCTGAGTTCTGGCTGCAAAGAGCTATTTGGCTTACAAAAAGAACCATTTAGGACTTGTGGCACAAGACAAAAAATAGAGGAACAGAAACCAGTGTTCTGCAGCAGTATTCACTGGGGCTTATGACTTCTTAGTATTTCAGTATTTGCTCTGAAGTTCACTATGTCATTTTCACACTGACATCAACAAACAACGATGCAACTGCATCAACAAACCAGTCATTCTGGGCATCAAAGACATTACCTGCTTTGACCAACGGCCTTGTTTTGGCTCTTCACCACGCTGTCACAGGTCTCCTTTACACCTCTGTCACTTCAGGAGTTACTGAGGGTGCATGTACATGTGCACTGGGGGACTTTGTCGTGGCAGGATGTCCAAAGGTTTGTTACCAATATCTCTGTAATGATGAATAATGGGGCCTGAACTTGTTCCTGTTTAGCAGCTGCAAAAACAGACCTGGATTCTCCTCTTACCCCCTCTCCACCTGTGACAGATTTTCTGCTCTTCCACATTACTTTCCTTCCTTGTGCAGTAAAATCTTTTGAAGAATAGGCAACATATATGCTTTGATGGTACAGACAAATTTTTTAAGCTCAGGTGTAATAGCTCTGAAGTACAAATTTAGAATACATTTAATTATTAACCACTGCAATTGTTTCATTTGAATATGTTTTTTAGGACTTTTTGGATTGTTTGGATTGAATATATTTTTTAGGTATTTTTACTCAATGAAATGTGCCACTTGTGAGGCCATGCTTCTAAAAACAGAAATAGAAATATTCAGGGATATTTAGCTTAGGTAAAAAAGGTTTTCTCATTAGAAATAAATAAATGTTGATATATATGTTACAGAAGGACTACAAATTTTTCAAATCCCCTTCCATCAAATGCATGTCTCTGAATTCTTCTGGTGGCTTTGTGTGTAACTAAAATGTCACAGATGCAGATCTGTCTGACGTGACAGTAGTAGCATCTAGCAGTGCCTGTAGAGTCTTCCCCAGACTAGTAAATCAGACTGGGAATCTTCAAGATTACAAAAATTTTAAAAGAGAGGTTTTAAAAATTTTAAAAGAGAGGTTTTATCTCATTTATAAAATGAGATAGGTTACATTGGATGCAACTGCTGTGTTTTGAGTAAAATCAAAACTGGGAAAGAATTGTCATTCTGTAGTTGCTTGTATTAATATTAAAAATGGTGATAAAATTCTGTATTATTTTCCTAGTTAAATATTGATATCAAAAATCAGTTTAAAATTAGGAGAAAACATGAACATATTTTTTCCTCCCAAAAGAAATCAAGCTAGGTGGTGTTGAGGACACCTTCTTTGATCATTGTTGTCTTTGTTCCTTTTTATGATTGGATTTCACTGCTGCTGACAACCACAGTTAATCTGCTCTGTCTTTTCTTCTTTCCTCCTAACAGCTCTTAAATGGAGACTGTCAGGTATGTCATCACATTTAATTTATCACACATGAAGAAGGTAGTGTTTGCCCAGATGATCTGACAGGGGATTTAGGATGCTGCTAATTTGTGGACTGCTGACAAATTGAGAAGCTGGCAAAGCACTGCTTAGAAAAAAAAAGAAAAAAAAAAGAGAAGCTAAGCCAGTTTTTTCTTCAAATAAACTGTGGATAATATTGCTGGGTCTGTTTTATATTCCTAAAAATTAACAGGAATGAAAAGTCAGGAAAAGATACTTATTAAAATTGATACCAAAACATGTTTAGGAATCATCTCTTGTATACAAAAAATTAATAATACGGTGGCTCTGCGATTCAACCTATGTTTTTAAAAGACATTTACAAATAGAACTGGTAAGTGAAGACTTTTAATAATAGCCAGGTTTCTGTGATATAATATCCCTCAGATGAAATTATGTGACTCTGGGAGCAAGAACACAGTGAGGAAACACAATTAAATTTAAATATTTTGAGAAGAAACTAAGAAATGAGATTTGAGAATAGGAAAAAAAGACTTCAACATTAACAGTACATTTTCTGTAACGTGATACAGAACACAGAAAACCAGACACTTTTTGTCTTGTTCTATCCCAAAATCAAATGGTAATATTAACATAATTTTTTTCACTTACAAAGCTATGAAAAGGCATCTGTAGTTTTTGAAATAATTAGGTTCTTATATACTCAAGACATTTTTTAAAAAAAATTCGTCCGCTTCATGAAACTTTTTTCCCCTCTGGAATCAATGTGCCATGAAAACAACAAATAATTAAATGTCCATATTAAAAGTATTTACAAATGCTTTAAATTTAATTTTTTACAAAAATTGAAGGGAGATAACTTTTAAAAATGACGTTCGTATGTTAAAAGCAAGGGCCCGTCAGAGCAACATACATCAGAGCAAGGAAGGGATATAGAAAAACCCGTTCTGTCCTGACACCCCAGAGGAACCAGCCCCTGGCAAATTCACACTTGTGGTTTGAACACAACAGAGGTTATGGAATGCAAAGTAGCACAGTACTGCCAATTTCCAGCAAAAAGTCCCAACTAATTGGGCCAGACAGTGAAAAAAGGGGGGAAAAAAAAAAGTGAAAGACTTCACATCGTCAGGGAGGATAATTTGTAGCTGAGTCTCTCAGGTTGGATTGCTTGTGCCGTGTCTGTGGTACATATTTTCAGCCCAGCCTGAATTACTTTTGCAGAATTGCCCTGGACAATCCATTTGTTTAAAAGTACGGAGTCTTAAGTGTTCTTTAGAAGAATGAACAGACGGTGCAGTTTGAAGGAATGTTATTTAAAAATGCTTTTGGCTGGGCCTGGTGCCTCAGTCTAGTCACAGCAAGTTGTATTTGATTGTTGCACTGAAATTATGCTAAAATCCCTCTGGTGAAGAGGCATTTGTGTTGCTTAGGGAGAAAGCCTGGGTAGAACTGGACTTAAAATTTCTCCTTTGGTCTTGCCCTTGGAGAAGAATTCTTTGCTACAGCACTTTACCAGACCTTGGAGCTAACCTCAGACTTCACTGACCTTCTATTGCCTTCCACCATCTCCTTGTTCTGCCACCCTGGCAGGAGCTAAGGCTTTTGCCATCCTTCTCCTCAGGCTAAAGGTCTGGGTCTCAAGAAGCATCTCGAGTCACACAGGGTACTGGGAGGGCCCAGTACTGGGGCCACATCAGCCACATGTGCTATCTACTGAGTAGGATAGGAATCAGGAGTGTGCCCAGTGCTTGCTTACATTGATACATTCTGTGATCATTACATGATCATATTCTGTCTGCTCTTTGAAAATGGCAAAATTCTTTGTAATTTTTCATGTAGAGCATACAAGGAGTAACATAACAACAGCAAATTACATAAAGTAAACAGCAAAAAAAAATTTAAAACTATATGCCATTTGTGTAGCTTGACAACTGATGAAAATCATTTTGTATAGCACTTTCTACAATTGCTTTGTCACATGTCAAAATCAGAAAAGGATACATAGTGCTATGCACGAAACTGGTGGCACCACTAGTTCAAAGTGAATTGTATCAGAAATAAATAATCCCTTAGCAAAACAATCAGGACAACTGTTACACAGAAAAAAATAAAGCCAAGTATCTCAAATCAGTTTTTAAAAACTTTTTCAAACCATAGACACTGAATCTACATATGCAAAATTTAAATTTGACTTCTGAACAATTCTTTCCTAGCAAGTAAACTATGTCTTCTTCTGAAGACATAGTTTACTTTTTTTACTTAATTTAAATTTTGAATAGTTTTGGTACTATTAGCTATTAATGCAACAGAAAGGAAAGTTTAAGGGAGGTTATGTAAGAGCCATACATGAGTTAAAAGTTTGCAGCTTTGGAATTTTGCTGATACGGATGGTCTGCTTTAGAACATTCTAAAATAATGCTTTTCATCTTTTAAACATATGAACTGAAGTGTTAAAACGTCTTAGGACACCTAGGTGGACAAAACTTCAGGATGAAACTCCATTTATGGATGATATTTCCATGAGTATTGCTAGAAAAATCCCCAACTTATGAAATAGATCTTCTATAAAATAGGGAAGAAATCATCATGAGAGAGGACAGAAATTAGAGGCAAATTAAAATAAAAAATCTCCCTCCTAATATTATGCTCCCAGCTGCGCTCTTGGAGGCTTAATTTCAGTCCAGCAACTGAAACCAGCTTCTTTAATTGCATCAAGCCCTTCCCAGCCTCCGTGGCTCTCTGGGGCTGGTGTCTCTTGCAGCACTTCTGAAGCCTGGCTGTGCATCATCTCCCTCCTCAGGCTCTGCTTGTGTTTGATGGTTTGTTTCCCCTTGCTCAGCCTCTTCTCCTGCCAGCCCACCCTGCCTGCTGGATGAACATTTCAGCATTTCTTCATGTAATGCTGTTTCCAGTCCAGTCCATTGGGTGGGACAGGCAATCACCTTCCTTTCCACTGTCTTACATGATTAGAAATTGTTTTTCTTCATTACATTGAGCAATCTCAGTTAATTCAGTCTCTTTTTGAACCTTCTAAGTTGCTAGTCATTGATAATTTCTACAGTCTGTTCCCTGGACTTTCTTTCCACAGTCAGTCCAAGTTCTGCTTAAAGCAAAAGTGCTTTAAGCACAAGAAAAGATCTAGAGCTGAAATGTATAAGGCAATGGCAAAGCTGATTTTTAAAATGCCACTTCTTGATTCTTTCTGGGAGATTCTCTAGGCTTTCCTGTAGGTGTAATTTCCTTGTGAAGTGCCTATCTTGACATGCATCACTGTCTCTTCTCTTGGTATAATGAAACAGCTGCATCTTCAAAGCTTCAGACAAGAAACGGAATATAGGATAGATGAAGTGTAACACCCAAGATATACTGAATTGAAATATTCTAATTTTGGCTCCACCATGTTTTTTTACATCAGATTAATGCTTTTACAGCTTCGTCACAAGACTTGCTTCTTAAACTGAAGGTTTAATTGTAAAATTTTATTTTCAGCATAAATAGTTTTTCAAAGTTCACACCTCCCATACTTGAACACATTGGAAAATGATTTCTGTGGTATCCTAGCACTGTGCCCTAAAAATACCTTTCCCAAGTAAAAAACCCTGCCTCTGAGGGGCAGGAAATTTTACTCTCGGTTTAAAGCAGTGCTAATACTTCCCTATATCTTCCAAAGGGTGCTGGACACATTTATATGGGGTGTGAACAGAAGGAGATTACATCTCCTTCTGAAGTCTGTGTGGATAAGTTGTGTGGAGTACTGAAATACACCCAAACTCCAAAATATTTACGAGGCATAATTCTTTTGTAGGGTGTCTCTGTGGAAGCAATTGTGAGGACTACTAGATGCCCACACGGCTCTGGCTTTTGCAGCCCACAGAGAATTGAGTTCTTGGGTGTATATGCCATTGTATGACAGCTAACATACAGCCAGAGCCTTGCCAACCTTATACTTTGAAAATGGTGAGTCATGATCTCAAGGCATGAAAGAGCTTTGTGTGATGGGATCCCCCGTCAAGCCGGTGCCTTTGGCTGGAGCTGCTCCACCCCTAAAATGGAGCAGCTCTCTGAAGCTAAGCCTATGCCAAACGACACTGAACATTTCCAATCCCTAGAGGTGTACTTCAATAAAATCCAAAAATAGTAAGGTGAAACATGGCCATTCTTTCCAGAGAGAAAACTCAAAATTGCTGGTGAAATTGGCTAAAAATGAATGTTGAAAACACTTATTGCTTTTCTCACTTGCATCCTGGCAGTTTGGGATTTTTTTTTTTTTTTGCTTTCCTTTCAGTCCAGCAACCTTTGGTGGTTTCCTGAGTCGCAGAAAACATACACTGACCCTCTGAGATCTCCAGGAAAGCCTTCTGGAGGAGTCCTGTGGTCCTCTTGATTCCTTGGTTGCTCCATGCATGCCGATCCATTGGTCTGCTCTTGCAGTTGGACACATCTGGCTGCAGATGTTCCCTTTTCCATTGAAAGAGAAGGAATCTCCCCTACCTCCTGAGAACTTCTGCTGGTCTGAAGGCAGCAGCCAGGAAGCAGCATGTGGTCATCGTTCTCCCAGACTCTAGCAGAATGTACAGTATGTGGTGACCTGAAAACAAAGTAATTAAACTGCCATACCCATCTGTCATCACTTTTCCAGTGAGATGAGATTTAAGGAAAACTTTTTTTCTGAGCAGTGAAATCAATGATATCTGATTTTCTGAAGATTTATTCCTCTCTTTGCAATCCCACACATTTCAGTAATCCTATTTTTCCTGTTAGAGCCCCAAGGTAAGCACTATTCCTGTTTTGGAGCTGTGTGCCTGTTGATCTGTCTGGCCAGCAAGCACACACTGTTTGTCCAACAGGAAGTTGCAAAAAATTCAATGCATAAATATAGAGATTTGGTTTATTTTCCACATACATCAGGAAGTTTTCTCTAAACCAAGCTGATTTTCATGACACTTATGGGATTATCTGTTGGGAACTTCAACATTTTTTTTTTCACCTACATAAAACTGGCTAATAGTTTCCAAAATTACTAGAAAGGGAGGGGCAGATAGTTGGACAGAAATATACACTGAAAGACAACAAGATGTGATATGCATATTAAACCAATTTCCAGATGGCACTGAGTGAAAATACTGAACAGCTTACGGTATTTTTTATTTATGTCTTCCTTAATAACCCTTTATTTCTCATTTTGCTGCCTCTTAAAAATTTTAATTTATTTTCTTTTAGTGAAAGCTAAGCTTAATCATTGGATTGAAATACTGCACTGCTGTCTATAACTTAAAATAAACAAATGCAATAGTTGTGACAAGATAATATCTGGCAGGACTTTTTCTCTGAAGTTCTGCTCACAAGGAATAAAGGCTATCAAAGCAGGCATGTCTTGTTTTATCCCTACTTTTTTCTCCTTTCCATTTGAACAGACATATTACTATAGTATCCAGAGCTCAGGCAGTTGCAAAAATTTATGTAGTATTTGTAACATGTATTACATTTATTGTTTTTGTAATTCAATTAAAAGACTTTACAACCAAAATTCAGAAATTCCTGGAACTGTATTTTCTGTAATGTTAGCATTCTCACAGAGTGTTTTCACAATGATTAGAGAAATAAAAAATGTGTTAGTTATGTGTTATTGTACTTACTATTCTGCTAAGAGGTTTAGGACTCTTGCAAAATAGGAGCATATAAATTTTCTCCTCTAAATAATAAAAAAGGGGTATATTTTAAAAATAGAAGGTGAATATAATGTTTAGCTGGAAAAAATCTCAACAAATTAGAGGGATTGAATAGGGGAGGGAGGGAGGGAGGGAGGGAGGAAGGAAGGCAGGAAGGAAGGAAGTGGCGAAGAAGAAGTGGCGGGAAAGGGAAATGCGGAGGCGGAAGTGCGGAAGTGGCGGAAGTGGGAAGTGGCAGGAAGGAAAGAGGAAGGAAGTGACGGAAGTGAGGAAGGAAGGAAGTGGCGGAAGGAAGGAATGTGGAAGGAAGGAATGCGAAGGAATGCGGAAGGAAGTGCGAAGTGGGGAAGTGGGAAGAGGAAGGAAGGAAGGAAGGAAGGAAGGAAGGAAGGAAGGAAGACATAAAAAAGGGGGTTTTATATAAAAGGGTTTTTAAAAGCTCCTGAAGAAGTCAGTGTAATAGGTTCCACTACATTCTTGTATTTGTCCTTGTAGAACTTCTGCAAATTTGTTTCTTGACTGTAATATCAATTAGTAGCTTGTTTCTCTACTTAACATTTGCATAGAGATGTGAAGCAAGGCAGAATGCAAATGTTGGATCTAAGGCCAGAGTAAATTCAAATGTCAAGTGTTATTTGAAAACTAAGTGGAAAATGACTGCCTGAAAAAAGTTTAATATGAAATGTTTTCTCTTCCCTTCAGTGCCTGTAATGTGTACATATATGCTTACATTTGTATTATGGGGAACATTATATTATGTTTGCCACTTTTACAAGATGTGGCAAACACAGTATAATACAAAGTCCTATCAGCTGTTCTTCATTATTCTGAATAACCCTGGCAATACAAAGAAATCTATTACAGTTCCCACCAGTGCCAGTGAGGTTTAAGTAAATCTCATTGGAATCAATACATTTTTCCTAAAAAGCTCATGTATTATCTTTTAAGATGCTCATTTAAAGATAATCTTTTTAGAGTTCATCATCTTTTTATAGACAACTTTTTAGTTTAGTTTACTTATTGCAGTTTACTTATTGCAGAGAAGATAAATTGGACACGAAAATATTACATGAACAAGTGATATAGTAAAAGTTCCCTGCTATGTGTTTTGGGTGAAGTAATAAAGTTTGAGCCACCCAAGGTTACCATTTGACAGACATATGTTTTGTGAGTTTGCATGCTGACTGAAAGGCCATTGTGGTTTGGGAATAGAACTCAATTTAGTGCTCCCACTGAAAGGAAACACTGGCTGCTCCTCTCCTCCAGCCACCTCTGATGAGAGAGTAAAAAGGCAGAGATCCTCAGTTAAGAACAATTTACAGGAAATAGCATTGAGATAAGAAAGAGAACAGTAACGACAACAGTATTCATAAAAAAAAGTGTACAAAAAGATGATTTACTTGTGAGAGTGCTCACTGACCGACCAGTCTGGCACCACGTGAGGTCAAGATAAGGACAAAGGTGGCAGACCCTCTGCACATCACTTTTTTCTTACTGACCTGCTCCTTCTTGGAAGTGAGAATCCCTTACTTTGTCCTTACAGTGGTGACATAAGGTGGTATAAAACAGTAACCTAGACATGCCCACACGGCTCCACACACTGTCTCTTCAAGGCTACTGCAAAAAATGGACTCTGTCCTTCCACACTGGGAGGAATAAAACAGACTAAAAAATTGACACTTTTGGGGCATGGGGCACATGAGGGTGCTAACCAAGATCAAACACTAGCATAATTTTAATGGCACTTAATACAGGTCATATATTGATAGCAAGGCTACCAAGAGCTAGCAAAACAAACATCTGTTCTTCTTTGAAATGTGTTCCAGGTTTCCCCCCCATATTTTCAATATTGTCTGTCTTTGAGTTGATTTTGAATGTTGCCTAGTAACATCTTCTTTTAGCATAATAGAAGCATGCATAGTCTTGCTGTATTTCTTTCACGCTAGAGACAAACCACAACATCAAACAGAAAGTCCAAATGCTAGTATAAGCACCAATACAGAAGGGGAAGAACCTATGCTCATAAGAGCTGTTCATCAAGTAGTTAAAGACACTATTAAGTGTTGAAAGTGCTAAAAATATGAGCTAGAATTACAGAAAATTTCGAAATTTTCTTTATGTCATATGGTGCAATCAAGAGTATAAAGCGTCTGCAAGACAAAAGGGCATTTCTGGAGTGAGATGAAAAACCTCCAAAGATATATGAGGAAATAGGATAAACTGGAATGTACAAATCATTTGAACACTTGCTGACTAAAGTAAGAATCAGTGATGAATAGTGTGGAACTAGCTCAGCTACCTAAAAATCTATTAATTTATAATTCTTTCCTGAGACTAGGAATCTGAAGAGCTGGCAAGTGACTAGGGATGGTAGTTTCTGCTTGTATAGCTACTAGTATAAGGTGATAAAGGTACACTTTTTTCTAATACTTTTATTCTGTACACTCTCATCTTGAAACTTTGGAAATCCATTTCAAAGAATAATGAAGAGTGTATTTTATGCTAAATTGCTACAAAATATAACACAGACTGAGAACCCAAACTAATGCTTCTGTAGTCAAGAAAATATAAAATAGTGTATGTTAAAACATAATATTCTTATGCCAAACAAATGAATACCACAACTTTCTTGTGTCAAATCTTGTGATGAAAAAACTATCAAAGAAAGTTAGGTAGACTACATAAACATATTACTTGTTATAGGAAATAATGTATTTATATTACTGCAAACTATACATTGGATGATATGTATTTATATTACTTTATAATATACATTGCCTAGATAAGAAATGAATTTCAGGACATGCAATATGCTTATCAGTATATTAATGTTGTTCAGGCTGAAGATAAAACAGAGGAAGATGCAATATTTGTGTTGCACATTACCCTTCATTATTATGTTTTTGTAATTACGTTATTTGTACATGCTGTTTCTAAGTATATCTCACCTAAGCCTCTAGAATGCTTAGAAAGATGCTTCCTGACATTATTCTCTAAATCCAAAGAATTAAAGTGACAAAGATATCATTTGTATTTTGGAGACATAGAAAATAACTTTGGAAATATAACACCTTTTCCATTTTGGAGTAGGCAATAGTTGAAATAAAAAACCTGAGTAATTTGTTTTGTGTTCAAGTTCTTGCAAAACTGAGATATACTATAAATTGAACCCAAAACTTATAGGTCATAAACTTTCTTCCCTGGTGATATTAGAGGATGGAAAAGCAGAAATTCTCACCAGGTTCTACAAAGTGATAAAGGTGAGATGTGCCTCAGGAGAGGCTGGGCTTACGTGCAGGAGAGGCCTGAGTGGCAGAAACATGATGAGCTCCATGAGGCCAGAAGTCAAGGTGAGAACAGAGCCAGAGCTCCAGTCCTGCAAATCTGACTCATGGTGGTAGAGGAGCGCAGAACTGGAGGCATGACCTCTTCATTCAAACACTGGGATCTGCAGCATCCTCATTCTTCATGGGAAACCAGCACGAGCTTCGCACAGTGCCACTCACAATCCAGGAGGAATTGGGTCTTCGTGGAAGCTCAGAATATCCTGCTTTGGTGTGGTGAGATGTTTCTGTCCCATGAATGCACTGACAGTGATGCAGCAAGGGCTTGGCTTCTCCTGGCCATCGCCATTGCCAGACTGGATACGTGGCTAGCTAAGCCTTTAGTGTGAGCCAATGCAGCTGTTCTTATGTTTACATTGCTAAGTGCAACTCTTTATCCATAGCTAACATGAATTATAAGGGATGCGTGAATATATTAATTAGGGCACATGTAGACAACTCCTCAAGATGTATAAACTGGTCCTGCTCCATCCACTCTGTGAATTTGCACCTGGTTAAGAACTGCTCAGAATACGCAATTCTCTGTTGAAAACAGTGCAACACAGAGGCACAGTTCTATAAAATATGAATATGAATGTTAAATTTTCTGAGGTGTCTAGTTTTATGACTAGTCAGTCTTGAAATATCTGAATGAAGTCAGATTTCATGACAGCAGAGCATGAAACATTTAGGCAAATTTCAAGAAACATAGAATGATTAATAACTAATTAAATTTCCATTACAAACTGTAAGAAAACTCATGTGAGGGGTTTCCAATGAAATATGGATATAGATTAAGTTCAGCTGTAAGAATATTTTGTTATGAACATAAGACTTGGCCCATATTTTCTAAGTTTTGCAAATAGAATTCTAGCAGAGACAACATAAACCAGTCTGCGGCTCAAGTAAGAAAAGAAGTAGAAATTCATCTGAAAATTTTTGTCCTGATTTCAGAAATAAAGTCCTGAGAGATAAGATTGTGTAAAGCAAGAGTAAGGAAACTTTGACTAGAAATTAGTGAAACCTGTCAATTTGTATCCAAATGCTTTCCTGCATGGGACTGACTGAGCTGTGCAGGTGTCAAAACTCGTGCTTAAAATAATACACAACTTGTCTTTTGAGTTGGGGCAGAATTACAATGGGAAGGGAGAACTCAAGAAGTTTAAATATAATTAGTATCTGTCTCATACATGAATTAATGAGTTTTAAAACAAAAAAACCAAAGAGTTTTTTATGAGAATAGCTAATCTTAGGAGAATTCTACACATAAACTTTCAAAACTCTCAAGAAGTATGTAACACTTTGGCGTTTCTAAACATTCAGAGTAACTCTGCCTTCCTGAAATGACTGCTGCGCACCACGTAGTGCACAAACCAGAACTGTTCCAAGAAATGATGGTAGTGTTCTTGGAAGAAAAAGAATTACGAGCAAGTGTAGATGTGTAAGAAGTTATTGGAGGAAAGCCAGTGGAGTGAAGGGTGTGAAGCAAGAGTCTTCTGAAGGTAGTGGACCACTCGAGCTGAAACAAACATCAAGGAAGCCAAAAAATCTAATAATTTCTGGAGGGACTACTCAAAGCTCTGAGACTTGCACGTCTCTTCTTTCAGTTCTTTTTTTAGAACTTTCAAAATCTGATACCCACAAATACTTTTCCTAAACATTGTTAGCGGACCTTGAATTCTTTTAGAGGTAAATATGTTTTATCTGTGTAACATTTGTTTTCTGACAGACAAAATAGCCATTTTATCACTTTAATTTAATTATTTTGATATAAGTAACAGGTTTGGAAAGGACAGATAGAGTCTAGTTTGTCTGGAGGGTGGACACCAATCCAGATGGAGGAAAGGAGCAATAGTTACCAAGTCTGGATGAGCTCTTTTCCTATAGTGTACTTTAACAATTTCAGAAGATTTGATCTCCAATACTCTAAAACCTTGTTCTACGTGATATTTATCTAAATCAGACATGAGCAGAAACAGATGTTGTTGGCTTTTTCTCTCTGCATGGAAGGCATAGAATTTCTGTAGAATAAAAGATATGGAATCCAAGAAGAAACATATTTTCTTGGTCCACACATTTTCTACACTTGATCTGCTAAAATGCAATTTTGTGATTGCCAGATGTGTTCACTTTGAAATAGTAGATATGGAAAAAAATAGCCACGGTGGGAAAACATTTGAAGGTGGCATCAAATACAATCTGATTTATATACTGTTAAATTCCACAAAAAAATAAAATACACAGGTATTTCAATTGCTTTTATGTATAAATAGGCCTTGTTTTAAGGGTATCCATTTAGAAATGTGTAAATAAGTACTCAATTAAAAAAATGTAAAACTTTGCAGATAAAAATAGTAAGAGAATAATCGTCCAGAAATAGGCAAATTGGGAAAAAATGCTTCACAGGTATTTTAGATTCTCTTCAAGATCAATAATAATTTTAAAAGCCTCCTAAAACTTGCTGAGCAGAGAAAAGAAATGCAGTAACATGTTTGTATTTCTATAAGATTAGGTACTTCATGGTTGTGTGGAACTCCCCTTGGTTCTATTTAAATTTATTAGTCAGCTATATGTGAATAGAAACTCTAAAGAATTGGACATATTATGACAAAAAGCTTAACAGTATGAGTGGAAGAGAGTGCTTGCCACTTGGAAGCATACAAGCAAGATATTTGGTGAAAGCAATTCAATATTTGGAACATGGATAGCCAGTGACATGCAACACAGAGATGCCAAAACAAAATGGCAGCAGGAATGGCTGACTTGTAGGGTTAATGTGGCAGCAATGGAATGCTTGTTTTGCTTGCTGACACTGGAATGTGTCAGCAAACAAAATCAGCAACATTCTGGTTTAAGACATAATAAAAATTTTTAAAAATAATGTGTGTCATAGTGCAGGAGATGAAACTTCATATGGCATCTAGGTAATATCTGGTCTGCTCCACAACTCACAGCATCTCAGCACTGGAAACATGTTAAAAAAATGTGGATGCAGCTCTGTAAAAGGCCACAAAAGTAATATTCTATTTGTTAGAAAATTAAAAATAGCTAGATGAAACATAACTTTGTTAAAACACAGACAATTGAGACAGACATGGTAACTGAAAGGTTTTAAAGTTTTTAAATGTTTTCTTCAATTATGTGTGGCTATGAACAATAATGGGAAAGAAAACTTTAGGTCATTTGAAGAAAAACTATTTCAAGAATAAAATGTAATTGGCGTATGAAAACCATATGGGAAGAGACTTGCACACTTGAAACAACAGAACAGTTACTAAATGTAGAAAACAAATCCATAATTACAGATGAACTAAACGGACTTAACAGGAATTTCTTTACTTCTGACTTTATGACACTTGTATTTGTCTCTGAAAAGGACATTTTAACATTTTCTGGAAACTAAAGTGTTTCAGTTGTTCCTTTTGTTTTAACCTAGGGATAGCTACTTAAAAATGTTATAGCTGTTCAGAAAGAAGTCAGCTGTTCTAAGTTTTTCTATTCATGCTTATCTTGATAAGGCCTATGTTATGAGCACAGAGTAGATACTGGAGGAAAAAAATCAGTCTTCATAAAAACTGAGCTTGGCTGATGGCCACAGTAAACATGTGCAGCAAATGTATAAGGATGACCCGAAAGCAAACATGTAAGGATAAAAAAGGGAAATTTTTTTTCAAGGTTTATAGGACAAAAGATTTGTACGTTAGGTCTACAATCTGTAGCACAGACTATATGTCTTTTCCTTCTGGGAACTTTACAGGTCATAGATGTTCATAATTACCCAGAATTATTCTTGAGGTAAATCAGTGACTGCTGGCACTGTGGTCCATGGTAGCACTTCTTTGGACTGGTCTTTCAAAGAACAATCTTCAGTTTGTATCTGACTTGGAATCCGATAAAAGGAATTCTCAAGAAGTGTAAGGAGGAACTGAATAAATGACATTCATACTTTGATATCTATTTTCACTCCTGTACTAAGCTCCCTATGCAGCTCCTTACAGCCCAAGCCTCATTCTTTTGTCATGGCAGAGTGGATGAAATGCACAACAGGGAGTGTGAGTGCAGCTGCAGGCAGGAAGAACAAGATGTGGTACTTGGGAAAGCACCCTGGACCCTTTAGTTTAAGCAGGGCAATACAGTGTGATGTTTGCTTGGAAGGAAAAAGTATGGGCTCTCCTCTGGACATGTTAAATGGCTTGGTTAAGAGGATTGGTGAAGACATGGTTTGGCTGATATTTACACTGTTTGCAAGCTCCAGTGTGGCATCTCTGCCATTTCCATATATAGCTGCAAATGGACTCAATGATCCAGTTCAGGGTGTTTCTGAATTTAAAAGGGCAGAGTTAAAGGCTTTTTTTCCCCTGTGATTTCTTCATGCTCTTCTGCCCAAATTAAAATTTAATTTTTTTTCCAATGAAATCCTGACACGGTAATTTAAAATCTTATATTAAATTAAAAGTTAAATATATACAACCTGATTTGCACATCAGCCTCGGTCTACTTGTATTTGTCATGCAGAAGAATCTGAGAATAATTACTAATATTTTATGGAACAGAATGTTCATATTTTAAAACAATAAATCTATTCACTCTAAAGCCTTAAATAATTTTATGTTGGATTTATACCTTGTTTCAACAGTCTGAAGAGAAATTGTGAGTTCCTACTCCCATGGAAAGAGGTAGAAATATGTTTACATTTTTTTATAGTTCTCAGATTTCTGTCAGAAAACACAGGAAGGATCTGTGACTGTAAATCAGAAAGATTAGGACTCACATTGATTTAGATAGGGGTTGCAAGGTCAGGTGGGATAACATTTTTTGTACTAATGTATTTTATCTTTTGTTGAATACTGAGGAGTTATGAAGCAATTATTTACAGAAAGTATTTTTGGTATGTCTCAGAAGTGCAGTAAATTTCCTCCTAAATTCCCAGGTCAAAACATTTTTCTAATTTCAAAAAAGCAATGACATTTAATATTTGTAGCTCTTGCAGCATAAGTAACAGAAGTTTACCTTTTTCAATTTTTCATTTATAATTGTCTGATTTAGAGCTCACTGGAAATTAGTCTGGCACTAATTGTACTTCCATGACCGCATAAAAGACCTGAGTGCAGTAGAAAGAGAAGCGTTATAATAATTCAGCTGAACTGTTCTTCCAAGGTTCCATGTTTCAAAGTATTGCAAATAAACATTTAGTGACAATATTTATGGTGTATCAGTAAAACAAAATAAAGGTATAATTTCCATACTTTTAACATTGCTTTCTGAGATAAAAATAAACCATGACATGCTGTTACTAGACGACAATTCAAATAAGGCCTCTTAATGCTGGAATCCTTTTCTGTGCTCTTGCAGGAGCCACCATTAGCAATAGTCATTAATCTCTCACCTTTCTGGCCTGTTGAATTCATCAAAGTTGTGCAAAGAAATCCTCCTCTTTTTGATGTAACCTTTTTGGATTGTCCTTTGTCATTTCCTTCTTTTTGATATGAAAAAATCACATCATTAATTTATAAGGCATTTAAACTGGCAGCTTTAAATTATATTATTTCCTGTAGACAAAATCCATCCAAGTTGTAGAAAGTTTCCTGAAATATGTGTGACCAACTTACTGGAAAAAAAACAACCAAAACCATGCCAAGAAACCTTACTAAAATATATTATCATCCCTGAAGTCATTTGGTGTCTTCATTTATCCCAAATAGGAATGACCTGTCACAGAAAGCTTTGGGTACCTGTGATTTGTTGGCCTAATTGAAAAAGCAGCTGAACATCACTTGAAAGGCAGCAAAAGCTGTTTCTGAAGGCTTGTGGGGAGCCAGCATTTCTGAGGAAGTCCAGTTTAAAATCAGATCAAAATGAAATTCAGCACCCATCTATTGAGTTTTGTCCTATGCAATGCCTTGGTTAGTGCTCAGATTAATGAGAATCTGCATGCAATTGGCTGCTATTAATTTTATAGCCAAGTTTGAATGTTACTGTTGTAGAATTGATTTTAGGCTAAATAAATCTGGAAAAGAAGATTAAGAGCCTTAAAAGAATGAAGGTGAAGAAAGGTGCTTTGATGTTTTTATTATATATATAATCTCTGAATTAATCAGTGTCATATTTGTTGTGATACAAAGCCAAAAGAAAGTTATTTTAGGGCATTTCTTTCATTGAGGAACATTGTTACTTCAACAAATAGGAAGTTCTAGTGAGTGTTCTACAAAGGTGGCAGAAACCACTATATAAGTTCCCTTTTACTGTAGTTTAAGATAAGTGGAATGTCTGTAGCATATTTCCCACACTGTCATATCTCAGACAAATTATTTTGATGCTAGATAAATTCTCTTTATGTATAAGATTAATCTCACAATGAAAAATGCCAATTTACTGCTAATAGTTTAAAATTTTCCACAGAAGCTGAGGCTAAAGCTGGCCACAATCGATACTACTTTTATTTCACACTTCTGATCAGGGTCATGTACCCAAATCAGAAAATACTGCTCTGAATCTGGGGCTTGCCTCCAGCCATTATCAGGTTTCTTTCAAAACTGAAACATACTGGTATTAATTGCAATACTTTTCTTCTCAGAGCAGCATTACTCAGGCTATGGATTTAATGGCAATAGAGGTTCTAATGAAAATGGTTGATTAAAAAGGCATTTGATTAATTTTTTTTTGCTTAAAGTTAGCTTTGCCAGCCATAGAGCAGATGTGAAGGCATGCTTAATAAGGGAGCTGCACCTCCCCTCCAGCCCCTGGGCTTGCTTAGGCTGCACCCTTCATGTGACTGCAGTGAGAGACAAAAGGAGAGGCAAATGAGGTCTAGGAGGTGGTTTTAGCCACTCGTTGTGGGATGTGGCAAGAGAGATTTTGAATGCCCTCAATTCCCTACTGATTATAGGGAGAATGCTTGGGGTTAATTACTTCCCCCTCTCTAATCACAAGCAGTTAAGAGCTGGCATAAATTTTCAAAGTATGTGCACATCCATTAAAAACTATTAAATTAAATATCTGAACATCATCTAAATGCAAATCTTTTTCAGAAATTATTTTTGTTCGAATCCATAATGTCAAATATGTTTTTTTAAAGGTTGAGATCCCTCTTCCAAAATAATTGGTACTAACCTTTTAGATGAAAAGAAATTTTACAGAGCAAGGTATTTATGTATTCACTAAATAAGAAACATATGCACAAAAATTTATCTAAATAAAATCATGCTTTTAATATTTTAGTATTTTACTTTATACTCATCTACAGTATTTTACTTCTGAATTTTCTTTGAACTGAGGACTGTGAACTATGCCAAGTTGTGATTTGGCTTTGATATAGAAATTAATGTACAATAGGCATGTATAATCACAAGAGTGAAACTCACAAAGGAAATTTGGTGTTAGAGCTAAAATCAAAATCACTGTCAATACTGAAATTAAGGAATTCTCAGCAGTTTTTAAGGTATACCATTGCTTTGATAATTTTTCAGTAAATCCTCTCCTTACTGATCTTGTGCTACCACTTACTACTTCAACAGTCATTATTCTACTTGGATATATCCAAACATGTCACAAGTTGAATATATTTTGATGAGAGAACATGCAGTTTTTGTTTTGGTGTGCATCAGGTCTTTGTGAAGCAGAGTCCCTTGTTCTAAGTGGACTGGAATAAGACAGTTCATCTGGAGGAAGATCCATATTAAAACTTGTAAACAATCACAGCATCTGTCCTTACTGCCTTACTTCCCTTACTTTACAGGGAAACGGATCTGTCAGCTCCACAATGAGCCACTAGAAGGGCTATGCACTTGTTCCATGATCTTCTCAGATCAGAGAGAATGATCTTCTCAGATCATCCTTGGCTCATTTCCCAGTTTTTTATGGTGTGTCCTAACTGAGTACCGTTGAAGTGCAATTCCTCTCTGGTTTCCTCATGGTTGTTTAAGGCTTGGCTTTCTTACCTTGAGACCTCCAACCCCTTTTCAGAGAGGAAAAAAAAGGACAATGAAAGACAGTTAGATACAAGATAAGTGCCAAAGCCTCCATTAGCCCATATATTATGTGCTGGAAGTTATAACCCGAGTTGAAAGTTCTGCTTGTGTTGTTGAGGAACTTCCTAATGATTGCCAAAGTACTGATTAATCCCCCAGCTCTGTAGTGCAATATGCCTACTCATTCTTTTCATGTCCTTCAGAGATACTCAGTCATAACCTGCTCTAGTAACCAAATATGTGAGGTAGTAAGGACTGTTCTTTGTGCTGCTACAGTTTCTAGGAGTTTACAGCGAAAGAAAGACAGGGCCATATATGCCAGGACCAAGGGGACATGCTCCCTCACACTGCCTGATAAGCGAGCAGGTTTGGGGCCTCCAGTGCAAGTTCCTCACAGGTGGTATGGATGAAAAGGCAAAAAATAGTTCCAGCTGTTTTGAAAACCACAAACCAGCCTTGTGGCTTCCCAGGGGCTCTGCAATTCCTGGTGTTAGTACAGCAAGTCCTCTGGCTGCAACACCAACTATTCTACAGAGCTTTCCAAGAAGTAACCTGTGGTTTTCTGTGGCTGCAGCTTTTGCTGCTGGGCACAACTGTAATGCACAAACTTGTTAGAACAAAATCTGGTTTGGATTGTAGCTGGCCTGTCAGTTTGAGAAGATTTCTCCTTCAGCAGATGTTAATAGTTTTTACCAAACATTACAGAATTAGACATTTACTGAAAGACACATGCTCACTGCATGGTAGCCATGTGCATCTCTTGCTTGACTAGCACTGCCAAAATCTTACACTCTCCTGGTTTGCATATGCCTCAACTTTGGGTCCTGAGCACAACACAGAGTGGGGCTTGCACAGATTTCTGCTAGTACAGTTGACATTGCACAGATTTAAAAGCCTGGATCCTCAAGCCTAAGCAGAAAACTCTAAAAACTGTAAAACTCTTTCCTCAGATCTGTTTACCAATGACAGCTGATTTGCTGTTTTTTCAACTGGGAGATGTCCCCGAATTCAAGAAATTGCACAAAGCACCATGAATCTCTCTCTGGAATTTCAAACTTTATGCTTTTTATTGTAGAATTTTTGAATCCTTTCCAAGTCCTGATGTTGAGAGCAATGTTGCTGTCAGGCATGGCCTGCCAAGAAAACAGCACTAAATGTTTTTTGCATACCATGTATACAATCTTATAGACCACGACCCCAGCCTTAGAAATCAAGCCATAGACAAACAGAAAAGACAGGAAAAAGTTGCATGGGCTTTAAGAAGCTAACATTTACAAAATTTAACCTTATGTAGAAAATTTCTTGTCAGAGAAAAAATAGATACTACCTAAATAAGTGTCTGATTTGAATTATGTAATAGTGATAGTAAAATATGAGATTACACAAACCTCAGGACTTTAAATTTACTCCATCTCTTATTTCTCTAAATTATTTAGCTACACTACAATAAAGGATGAAAATTTTTGAAAATGAAGAAGAAAGCTGCCAGATGAAGAAAACAACAAGGAGGATCACTTCAGCAGATGGCTGCTATTTAGTTAAAAACTTTCCTTCCCTTATACGTAGAAATGAATGTTTCTTTTGCAGAAAACCTATACAGCATTTAGGTCAACTTAAATGATAACAACTGTGTTCTGTACACTTTGTACTCCTTTCATAGAAAAAATGTCAGCACTATTTGTCAGCAATTTGGTGATGGATGAGGCTGAATCCTAAAGTATAAAAATCACAAGCTGGAGATGAAAAGCATCATATAAAACTGATGACCATGTAAATACTTACATGCTAACGCATAGCAGTTTGTAAAGAATTTTGGCAGCTGCTTATTAAAGAAATGGACAGGAGTGTCATTCCTTTGTGCTTTAGGATCCATGCTGTGCTTGAATTAAGAATGTGTGGGGGAAGAAGAGCATTCCAGGGAGGAGCCAATTATGGGGATGAAAGAAATATGTGCTGGGAAGATCCACATGAGAGCAGGGTTGGAGGGAGGGATTAATTGACACTTGGTGGAGTGGAAGTCTTTTTCACATATTTTTGTTTTGTACATCCTCCTACTCTGCTGAACGTGTTCCTGCTTGTACCTGTCTCTGCCTTTTTCCTGAACAGAACAAATGATGTAAGCAAGCTTGCAAAAGATAATGCAACATTAAAGTGGAACCACTAAGTAATGCAGCTGTGGAATTCTGTACACAAATGTTCTTCCAGAGTTTCAGTGCAAAAGTAACTTCCCTGTATTTTAATAAAGGTTTTCTATTTTGAGATAAGTAAATTGATTGAGCTAAGCCACAATTATGTGCAGGGGAATGATCAAACCCTTCAGAGAGAGATTCTACTAAAAATGAATGAATGAATGAATGAATGAATGAATGAATGAATGAATGAATGAATGAAGCCACGCTTCATAAGCTAAGCATCCCGATTTTGAGAAAAACTTACCTGCAAGTATGAAACTGTATTGAAAAAGGGTGGTGGTGGGAGAAATAGGCTCCTTATTCTTTGAAATAAAAGTATTTCACTTCAATTATTGACTCTGATGCATCTGCCTCAGGGTGGGAATTCCTCCCATGGAGAACCAGAACCAAGAACACCCAGATCCAGATGGAAATTTGGGACAGAAAGCAAAGGTAACCTAGACAGTCACAACTGCCTTGGAGGGACAATTTATTGCTCAAACAGTGTGGGCTTAAGACTGAATGCTGAATGAATAGGAAAAACAATACCATTCAGATATGTCTTACCTTACTTTTTAATAAAAACAAATTTCTACTTTATTTGAAAGGATTTTCTTTATTTGAAGAAATAAGTAAATAAAACCCAGGCAAAATATTAAAATATATTGGAGGAAACAAACTTTAACAGTTCCACATGTTTTTAAGATATTACTAAAAGATGCCGAATCTGCTCACAGTGTAAGACTTTTGTGTATTGTGCATTGCTCAATACTTCAGATAATTCAGAGTGGTCAGGCATTTTAATGACAAGCAGGCTTGATTAAATGAGAAAAGGATGCAAATGTCATTGGCAACTACTTATAATATTCCTTTAAACAATCATAACAACACACATATTTTATTTAATTTTGTTTAAAACCAATATCCCATATTGTTCTGAGTGAGCAGACATCTTGAGAAGGGTTCAACATATTTATATTAATATTATATTTAATTTATATAACTATTTGCTTTTTCTTACTGTTGTAAAGGTTCTAGATATACAGCATATTTGAAAACAAAGCAATTTTTGTTATCTAACTTTAGAAAATGATGTTTTATAATTTTACATGTTGTTTCATTTCACAGTAAGGTAAAGTAATTAAAAGGTCACAATATAAATATAGGATTTAATATAGAAAATTTAATATAGAACATTTAGCTCTTCATTTTTACAAATATTTCTCATACTCCATTGACCTTTCTGTTGGATTTCAGTACTTTGCAACTTAACACCTAATTTGTCATTCTGTGATAACACAGCAATGACTGGAAAGAGTTGAGACTTTTCCTGTTTATTATAAGCAAAGAACAAAAAAAGTAAAAGGTATACATAAGCATTTATAAATTGATACATTTAACTAGGACACATTTTTTTAGGTCTATCCCTTCTCTCAATAAAATGTCTTTCTTCATTAAATTCTGCACAGTCTCATCCAAAAGTCCAGAGAGAAATGCGCTCAGAAGAAAACCATTCCAGTATAGGAACAAGTAATTTGGAGCTCCTTGGAGAAAACAAGAGAAAAAGGAGAGATATTTCACATCTTTGCAAATCTCCTAGCACAGTGGTACGTGAGTTTTAGCTGCTGCCCTTGGCACTGCCATGCTGAAAAGTGATGACTGATGAAGACTCTGGTATGGAGAAATGCCTGATTGGACATCTTGCAATGTCCTCATGTCTCACACAGCAGCTCACCAGAACAATTGGACTCAGTCTGGTCTTGGTTAGTCAACACTGTGAACCCACAACCCTTCAGTGCATGCTCTGCCCTAATTAACAAAAGATTTTCAAACAGTTTCTGCCACTACATCCAAAGACTATACTGGCCACACAGTCAGTAGAAATGCTTTTCTCAGCCATTTCCAATCTTATCCTGATAGGAAAGTGGTTTTGTACACTTCTAAAAGCAAATTTTCTGAGAGTGAGGTATTTACAAAGCACCTTACTTTTAGAGATGGAAGTAAGTATAATTATCAGTCTATAACACATTAAATGTGTCTTCAGGGACAAAAATGAAACTTGTAACAATTACAGGGTTGGTCATTTTAAAGATACACTGTAATCTCGAGTGACTTTAATTTGACATAAGCGTCATAAAATATTGGGGTTTTTTAAATCTTGAGTTTACGGTCTTTCTATTCCTAGTTAGGCACTAAAACCATGGCAGTGCAGAGGAATTTTTACTGATACAGTGCTAATTATAGCTTCCTGTGAGAACATCTGCACTTCCCATATGGGGGATCAAATGTGGAAGGAGAGCTGTCTGTTTACAGACATTTATTCACACTGTCCTCTAGCCACGTATCTGGGAGGACTTAATATGTTTATATAATCCTAAAGGCTCAATCCAATAGTTCTTATCCTGACAGCTCCTGCTGTATGAACAAAAGTGTCTATGTCCAGTCAATATGTGCAATAGAAGTGCAAGAAACAAGAGCTGAGGTAGAATGTCTCAGTTATGGTATTTCCTGCCATTATGTTTTAAAATTGGGCTTGCATATTTTCACAATTTCTGTGCCAGTGCACCCCACTGGATAATGGGGGTTATCCCACAGTCAAAAACAACTTTAAAGGCATTGCTATTCTGAACATTTGAAAGATGACTGGTAGTTTCCTTAATATTCTTAAATGATTATGCACCTTGACGGAGAAGCTACTCATCTGAACTGTAAGGAAGTGAGCCTGGCAATATACTGAAGAGAACTCTGCTAAAAAACACTAGAAGCAGATTTGTCTGCATATGAAAAGTAGAGATAAAGGGGCACATGAAGGCAATGTGCCTTTGGTAATCTCTTCACACTGCCCAAAAGACAGAAGAATGTAGCAGGCAAACAAGGTGCAGGAAGACAGAGAGGATACGTAGCTGAGAGGAGGAAGAAGGCTTTTATTGCTACTTACCTTAAGTATGCTTACCTACACTCTGTCCAAAACTCTGCAAACCCTTGGAAAGGTTTCTGCTGACTTTTGGATGCTCTTTTTTAATGAATTTTTTAAGCAATTGGGATCACTTGCTTTCACAGTAAGATGGATGCTAAGCCAGGTCACAGTGTCCCCGTGTACCTTGAATCATCTGGCCGGTGCATGTGGTTTACTCCTTGGGACAGTGAGGAGCTGTAGGATATTCTCTATTGCTGGACAAAGGTTTATAGTGTTTTTCTGTGCTTACTCCTCTTCTTTTTTGACTCCAGAGTATAGCAGAGGGAACAATAATATCTGAGCTGTGTTTTTCACCATTTGATTATTGGAAAAAATGTAAACACTTCTGACATTGTTGCCTGAAACCAGAGTGAAAGGGCGATGTTCAATAATTTGTTGAAGTTTGACTTCAGCTTGGGAGAGCTTTTCTCTGACAGTGGGCATGGACTGTCACACTGCACAGGTGGCTCCAGGAGGCACTCCCTCACTCCTTTAAGGCAAGCAGCTGTGAGCTTTGAAATCCTGTGCCAGTGGACTAAAAATATGCCCATGTTTAAATTATTTCAAATGAGAACTGTAATACAATATTTGTATGAAAATAGCTCTAAAAGTACCAAAAACCCTAGTTTTCAATAATTTCCAGTACCTGGAAGTTAACCAGACTTTCTGTTATGCAAAACCATACTGAGCCATTTGGCTTCCTCTGTCTTCTTAAAGCCCTTGAAGCCCAAGCCCCATAGGTATAATAACTTTGATTTTACTGAACCTATGCTACCTAGCTGTGATGTGCATTAGGAGTTCCTAAAACAATACTTAGAGGAAAGTTATAGACAGTTTGTTAGAAAAAAATTCTTTTTGTCTCGGAACTGCCCATTGTAATTTTATCCTTCCTACAACTGCCTAATGGTGTATTCAAAGATCATGCTTTATTAAATACCATTTGTCATTTTTCCACTTGAGTCTTTAACTTTGTTTATTCCATCTATGACTTCTATAGGATTTTGCTTCAAAGAAAGTGTCTTGTCTGTAGTTAGTCCAATGATAAGGCAGGAGGCAGTAAATGTACAAGTAAAAAAAAATCTTGGAAGTAAAAAAAAAATATTTAAAATGAGGATCTGCTGGAGAGCTCTAATATGACCAGGAAAAGCACTGCTGGAAAAAATTCAGGGAAGGAGAAATAGGGACTGGTGCCAGGTACTGTAAGTGCAAAGACTCGGGATAGATGTGCAGCCAGTGAAGTGTCAGTGCCATTGGTGTGGAAAGCAGCCACTTAAAGCTGTGATGTGGCAGGGGATCAGAGACTGCTGCTGCAGCTCCATGCAGGGAAGAAGCTACATCACACAACAGTTGGACTCTGTCACACAGCCTTGAAGACTTGCCTGGGTTATCAATCAACCCTGCAAAAAATTGCTCTGCTGCTAGATGACTGTACTCTACTCTCTTTAAAATCTGGGGACATTTTTGAGACATAACTCTGCCCTGTCACCTTCTTGCCTCTACCTCACCAAAAAAAAAAAAAAAAAAAAAAAAAAGAAAAAAAGAAAAAAGAAAAAAAGAAAAAAAAAAAGAAAAGAGAAAGCAGGAATGATATGTCCATTTGAGTTTTCCCAAAATATTAATTTTGTTTTGATTGGATCATCAAAGAAGAGATGTTGTTTACATGTATTTTAAAATGTGCATAGTTTTGTGTGGATTAGTGGAGCCCAGATGATGAAAATGTCTATTTGCATAGGCTTCCAAATAGCAGGATGTTTGTCCAGATTTGTTTATGGTAATCATTTCCGCTGACCTGTGGATTTGTATGTTTGAGCTTTTATTTAAAAGTCAAAGGCAGAAGATGACTTTGTTATCTTGCACAGCTGATGGAAACCATGACTTTTGCCTTCATAGGCAAACATCTTCTCCGATGCCTCTCTCATCCTCATTTGGGACTGGATTTCATTCTTCTGTCATTAAATGCCATGGAGAGGGCCAGCAGGGACGGAGAAATGACTATACCTATCATTTTATTGCTTTGTTTATGAAATTATTCAAGACTGATTCAGATTGTTAAGGTTTTAAGGGCTTGAACACACAAGGTCATCGTTGCTTATTTTCCACTGAGGCCTATGGGAGCTTACAGAGGGTGCCAGATTTCAGCTTTTGCCCTAAGCAAGGATGGTGATATGATTTCAAACCTACTCATCAGCATATGAAAAAAGAAGTATGTCAAACATATTCAATACTGAGATTGTGCAGGAATAAACATTTCAGTTTATGAATACGAGTGACCACAACATCCAGAGGTAAATTCAGATATTGCGAAGCAATATGAGGTTTGTGCATCTCTGGAAATAATCAAGAAATCAACTGAAATGCTTTTGTGAAAAAATCTTTTTGAATATAAAGGATTTAGAAAAGACCTTAAGGTTTTTGAAAGCCTGACTGAAAAAGTGACTGACTAGAAGAATTCAACTTATTTAGTTTATCCAGAACAAGGTTGAAAAGTTCAGCAGAAATCTCTTGCAAATTATAATACATGAATCATAAATCTAAGAGAAAAAGGAAAATAGAGTTAAATTAACTCTCACTTACAAAAAAAAGGTTATAGCACTTTTAGAATTTAGCACTCGCTATTTAACTGGTGTTGGTTAAAAGTTGATACTAGATACTGTTCAGACATTATAGATATATAAATATACAAAACAATTAAATAGATTTTTGTAAAGAAGTATACATAAATATGTTGATACATGTCTGTATACCTAAGCATTTAGTCTTTAATTGATAATTCTGCAAACTTGTAGTGTTTATGTGACATTTTCTCTGGAAAAATTATAGGGCTACATTGGCCTTAGCACTCAACATAAGTAGTAGAGGTAAACATATAGGTGAGATACTATTATTATATTAATATTTCTGCTTAGGACAGGTAACAGGCAAAATTAGTGAGTATGAACTAGTATAACATGGGACTGCAGATGCTGTTTTCTTAGAAGGATAGCTGAAAAATTACCACTATCTAAGAAATTTGTTTTAGATATATTTTGCACTATAAAATCAAAATCTATCTGCAGATGATAATGTTTGATCATTGTATACAGTATTTTTCAGCTCAATTTTTGGCAGCCCATATTTACCAAATTTACCCCATATTTATCAAGTTTCAAACTGATGAGGAAGGGGTCATCCAATGCATATGGCAAAACTCTATTTTCCAATGCAATAAAAGTGGAGAGAAAGGAAAATATTAATTTCTGAGCATTTTTCTTATATTTTCACTTCCAAATTATTGCAAGGGGGCTCCATACACTTTTCTTTGTATTTTGACATTTAAGTTCAGAGCTGGTTACATACTTGAACACCAAGAGCCAATAAAAACAACTAAATCTGGGATGCATTAGGACTATAAAGGCACATGTACTAGAAAAGCTGCAGCCATTGTGCATAGCCATGATCAACTGTAGCCTCAGGTTTGGTTGTAAAATATTATGTTTATCATGAAGGGTATTATGCTAGTCACTATAATCCTGATAATTTATCAAATTGATTCAAAATATATTCATGACTTATACTAGAGAGAAGAGAATTTGTAATGTTTTTTTCCTTAAATGGGAAGCAGATGAATTAATATTGCAATACTGATGTAGCTTCTCTGAGATGAAACATTGATTTAACACCTCAGAATATTTATTTATTTTTCCCTATAATTCCAGAAAAATTTTCTTATTCCTTTAATATCTATAATTGAGTATCTATTAAGGAGGAATTTCATTAAAGTGTTACTTTCTTTTACTACAATACTGGCCATGGTTTAATATTTTTTTAAAATATCTTCTTTTCTTATTGCAATATGTAGTATGCATTTGTGTCATTTGTGCATGCAATGAAACTCTTTAAAAGAACATTTCTGATTGTGTTTGTAAACTTGCCAAGTAGTTCAGTCTGGACAGCATTAAAAAACTCAAACAAACAAAACTGAAAACCAAAACAGACTATTTCTAAACAAAAAACCAAAAACCACAACTCCAAAACAAAAAAGCAAAAATCACAACACGTTCCCCCCCAAAAAAGAAAAAACAATCCCAATGATGTAGTTCAGTCTAGTCCTTAACAGAAATTCTGCCTATGCAGCATTAACAACGCAACCCAAAACCTGCAGAAAACTGCTGCTAACTCTGCAGCAAACCATCTCTGAGTCCTGAGACTCGGTGATGTGTCATGGAGAGGACAGAAAATGCAAAAGCAGCTTCACAGAGATTAAATAATTGTATCTGGAATAAAAAAAATCAGGTTACAAACGATGCTGTTAGTGTATTGTGTAACTCTCATTACTGTTCCTCCCAAGTGCCTTCAGAAATCAGTGTGCAATCAACACACCAAGCCTTTTGGTCAATTCCATAGGGAATTCCTGTCTTCTCCCTGACCCTGTAAGAACCTGGATAACTCTAGGGAGGTGTCTTAGACCCTTGCAAATTTTTGTACATCGAAACAATTCTCCTGCTGGCTTGGTTATGCTGGTCTGGGTATTGTACACATTGCGCAATTAGCTGCACAAAGCCATCATAAACAGGTAATTAAAATATGCTGAGCATCTGGGAACCAAGCCAGGGAAAAAAAGAAAGATTCAATCAAGGAATGTTGCATAGCATCATGTTATTTATAAAGGACAGATAATAGCTGGGTATATAATAGCTATTTGCTATAACAAGGAACATGGAGTTTTAGAGTCTACAATCCAAAACCAAATTAACACTGTGCTGGAAACCATAGTTGTGTCTATGCACTGCTAAGGTGTTTAGAAAACTGGACAACTTCCTCAACAGGTATATCAAAAACTTCAGGTACCTTTGCCCACCTGTTATGATGAATGAAATGAAATGGAAGGTCTCTGCTAGGAGCTTATGCTGTCCAGGAGCTGTAGCATCACAATGCTGGAGAACTCCATCCATTTAAGAAACAGGAAGCAATAGATTAATGATGACCAGAGTGTTTGTTCTCCAAGAAGAAACTGGCTAAAACACTACTCATCTGTGTCTTTAATGATTTTCTTGGACAGAATTTTTACAGATATTTGGGAAAAAATGCCTTCCCAACACTTAATCCTCCCAGAAAAAGAAAAAAAACCCTTGCTATTAAATCAACACCCTCTTGAACACTGAACCTCTCCTTGACTGCAGCAGAATTTCATCATTTGGGAGCACTAAGAGAAAGCTTCCCTTAACTTTACACTGTGTGTATTAAAGTCAGTGATGAATTAATTTAATGTCAGATAAATCTTCAAAAGCAAAAGAATTATTTTGTTTTTAATTAGAACTTGCCTTTTTTAGATATTAAAATTTAGATTCTTCAGCTTTCTCTAATTTACCACTATATTTTTGGAAGTGTATTTCTAAGCATTTGCCAGTACATATATAGTCATGTCACTACTCTTCCTGGATTTGACATCTGTTTATATCACAGACTGTATGTTGCAAACTTGTTATACTGGATGAAAAAGATTTTTAACAAATTAACTTATTTCAGCTGTTCTAATGCCTATTTTTCTTCATACAAGAACCCTGAAGTACAACACACATATTTGAACAATACATTGATTTAGTCCTTTTAGTCCGGTTCCAGCTGAATTATCCATAAGAAAAAAAAATTGTTTTGCATTGTCTCAAGGATGTTTTAATAAGTAAGTCTATTGTGATTAGCATTTAATATCAGGAATATATAAAAATATTAGATACATTTTTTTGCCTTGTGAATAGCATATCAGAAAATTTTTTCTACAGAAAGATATTTGGGCATAAGATTCCTATTTCATAACCACAGGGTTACATCTATCAAGCACTTCAAGTATTCTGGCTACTATTCACTCTTAGTTACCCAGGACCCTGGTACCTGCTTGGCATTTCAACTTTCCCTCTTTCTAGACTCCCATTTTCCTTTACAACTGGTCTCAACTGAAACTTCAGTCTTTGTTTATTTCCCAAGACAGAGAAGTACTTCTTTTCTCTGTAACTTCTAGTTTGGGTTGTAGTCTTGACTCACAAAGAAAGAAAATATGAAGTTATAAGTAATAATAACCAATACACATTACTGGGAATGTCCAAGGGAATGAAAACCTTTCAACATTTTTAAATTTCAAGAAAAGAAGATTTTTATGGTTCACTGTTGATTGTGTGCAAAATCACAATGACACAGGCTTTTCCATCTGGGTAATTGAATAGCTTCCTGTACAAAAATTTGTGATGCACTATCAATGTTTAAAGAAAACTTTAGAAATGCATTTATATCTGTATCTATAAGTGCTTTTCAGAAATACCTTTAAATACAACATTGCATAATTACTAGATGTAACAACTGCAACAGACATTTATATTGCTCACTCAAAATTTATTCCCTCAAGTCCAATTGAATTTTGCACCATGAGACTCAGGCCAAAAGAATACTTGGTTCTAAGTTTTACAGGAAAACATAAAACATAATTTTGCATGCCTAAGTCTACTACATAATGAACCATCTAAGTAATTACATATCTAATGGAAAAAACATTTTATATAGATCAGTGGGATATCTATTGAAACACCATTGCTTTTGTAACATTTTTGATTATTGATTTATTTGGGTATTTATGAAATTTCATCTCTCAATTCAATTAGCTCCACATGCCTGTGATCCCATCTGCTTCTTTGTTTGCTGTTTTACACTCTTCTAAGGATCAAGTTACTTGAGAGTGCTCTATGATGATCTCATGATAAAGCTCAGTGATGATCTCATGCTAAAGATGAGTAGTTTTAAAGCAGTATGGAGTACCTGTGGCAGGAATTGCTATGTGGATCATTATACTGAAACAAGAGAGGAATATTGTACTGGAAAACAAAGCTTTCCACATGTGAGCAATGTTCAGAGGGCCAAGCACAAAAAATGTTTTGTGACCAGCTCCTCCTTTTTTTTCATGCACAAGGGATTTGGCTGGCCCCACTGTCAGCACTAGTGTTAACTACTTTAACTGTACTTATTTTCTAAATTCAAATTGTACCTAGAAAAAGATCATTCAAAACCACAGTTGTATTCAGAGACATACAATTGATCCTGAAGTAATAAACTCTTTATAGAGGCATTGGGCGCTGGATCCAGTTCCCATAACTCTGCCTTGTAACTATTGTCAACTATCAAGCAAGTAGTGAGGGAGGAGATCTTGCAGGGCAAAGCTCCTCATGAGTTGTGACTTGTGTTTCTGATCATTCACTCTGAAATGCTGTGTGATATTCCATACTTGCTGGAACTCTACCATTTCCATGACCTTAACAACCCTGCAGACTTAATGAGCCCTGTGTTTCCCTGAGAACAGCCCAAAGAAACAAAAGCCATGAATAAAACCCACAAACTTGATTCTTGACTTTTAAGGAGGAAAAAGAAACCTCAACCAACCCCCACCAAAATCCCCAACCATCAAAAAAGTATAGGGAGATCAAACAACATAGAAAAGTAGGTTTATTCTATATCTATGATACAGAGAGTATAATATGAATAATATATTCATTTACATGTATGTAGCAAACTAAGCCACAGTTTTTGCAAGTCTTGCTACTGACAATCCCTCTACACAAGCATGGCAAGAATTACAGAATTATTGTAGTTTGAGGTGATGTCTGGAGGTCATCTTGTTCACCCTCCCTGCTGAAGCAGGGACACCTAAACCTGATTGCCCTGGACCATGTCTAGGTCAAGGAGGGTGTCCATATTCAGTCTAAGTGCACCATGGACATGTTCCTTAGTGGGAGGTGTCCTGGCCCATGGCAGAGGGGATTGAGACAAGATGATCTTTAAGGTCCTTTCTAATATTTAACATTCTATGATTAATTCCATGATTGTGGCAATGCAGTTGTGTAATACTTACAAAATACTTAGGAACACCATAAACATTAACTTCATGTTATCATTCATCCAAACCTAGGATTAGGGTGATCCAAAACAGATGAATGAGGAAAACAGCTACTGTTTTAAATAGCTCAATTGTACATTTTCTGGGCTGAAGACAAACTAGCTGTAAATCACAGTTGGTCAGTTTAACATGGCCTTCGTGGTCCCATCAGAGTAAAACCAAACTCTGGAATCATTAGAACATAATAACATTTTCCATGGGTGCGGAGTTAACCCAGCCACAGGAATGGAGAAACACACTCTAGGATGCAACTTTAAGTATCATTGCAGATGATTTCCATGTTTATTAGAATGTGAAATAGATGATTAGTTAAAAAGGTGATGATTGCTTCATGTTGAAAAGGACTTAATAAAATAGATATACCCCACATCATTAAGCATTGTATTCTAACATGTACTCTGTGGCTGTTTTGGAATGAACATGGTTGTTTTCATGCAGTTGATACCAGAAAACTAATGAAATTCATTCTACTCTCATTGCTGTTAATTTTGTATTATTCTAGTTATTCCACATTACCAAGAGATGAAGATATTTTCCACACAAAACCCACCTGTCTTTATTTATTAATAGTTCATATGCTTTCCTTAGGACCTAAAATAATAATTTATTAATCAAGTAATTGATTTGCTTTAATACACACCAGTGAAACTCTTTTAAATTTTTTACATCTTTTCTGGTGAAAGCAAAATCAGAATGCTGGTAATATAAATTTATATGAAAACATTGTATTTTCAGTAGTATCCTCCACCACATCCTTATCATGGACCAGTATTTTAACTGGCTTTGGAGAGGCTTAGACTAGATCTCCAGTGATTTTGTAGGGGTATCAAAATTCTGGTTTTATAATAGCTTGACCTTTTTGTTCACTGTTTCATAAAGTTCAGTAATCTATGTGTAGGAAATAGCACATAAATCCCCAAGCCACTGGGAGAGGCAGAAAAAACTAATGGAAGTGTTGCCTGTTTCGGCTATTAACTACTTTTGTAGCTTGATCTTTTAAAAAGTAAAGTAAGAATTGTACAGATTAATCCATAAGAAGGCAGACTTCCCAGTGTGGATACCCTTGAAGCTGTTTTTTCTGCATCTGCTTTTTTCCATGGTAAGTTTATGACCTCAATGCATGTTACGTGACTGTGGCACATGGCAAAGCTTTCTTTCACCTTGTTTTCCCCTCTCCTTTGTTCAGCTGTACTGTCCATTTCCTTCAGAACACTTTCTATCCAGAAAGATCTCAGCCATTGTCATCAACATTGGCCAAGGAAAAGCCAAAAATGAAGAAAAAATAATTTCTTGGTCTCAGTAGTGTTGTAGTAACTCTCATAGTTCTGTGGTTTTTCCCCATAAACCTGCAGATCATAAAGAAAGCTGCTATATTACATAGCCAAAAAATAATCCATTGTAAATATATGTACTCTATCAACCAAATTTGCTTTTATGCTCACACTAGGTATAGCAATGTAAAGAAAAACTGCTGGAAAGCACAATTCTCTTGGAGATTCCCTACTAAATCCTATAGCAACCACTGAAGGCTTTGTATCAGGATGCGTTTATGTCAGGAAATTGACATCACATTTCCCCAGATGTTCTAAGGAATAATATTCTTCGTTTTGCCCCAAAGCTAACCAGAAAAAGGTGTCTAACTGCACTGTCATCATTCATAAATTATATTTAGGAACATGTCCTTTGTTCATAGGAGCTTCTTTTACAACTCTGGAGAAAACTGTAGGTCCAGTAAATTCAATAGGAGCTTGCCACTGACTTTTATTGAGCCAAGATTTCCCCCCCTGCATCCGAGTTTTGCCGGTCAGGAAGGTCCTTTCAGATTTCTCTGGTATTGTAAAAGGGCTAAAAGTGAAGACTGTGTTGTTTACACGCAGTCAGAGTGCTGTCAGGGGGTTCTAACTTGTATGATGATTAGACCCTTAATAAACAGAATATAAAGGGGTTAAATTTTGTGTCTGTATCCTCAGTTGTGACAATTCCTTGCAGGTGTGTATATTTAACCTCATGAAGACTCCCTAACACCAGATGAGGATTCAGAAAAAGTATATGTAGATGGTATTATTTGCATAAGATTTTCTTATTTTTAAAGCAAATTAATAAATGGTAAGATATGAATATTATTATTTATTTTAATTTCGAAAAATTAAACCCCAAACTCTTTAAATATAGTACTGTAAGTCAGGGAGTTGATTCACAGATAAAATGGTTTTGTCAGCTTTGTAAAACCTATAGCAAAATGAGGAAGAGGGGTTTTTTAGGTTAAAGGTCTGAGGATATTTTCTTTGCAATATGTAATTACGAGTTTTTAAGTGATTTAACTCTATGCATGGTTTTGTTTAGTTTGTTTTGGTTTTTATTCCTGGTGGTAGAACAGCGTGATAATGCAGTTAATGCTCCTTAATATGAGTAAATGTCAGCTCATTCTCACATACAATTATATTTACCCATCAAGTGGAGCAAGAAATCTTCTACTTCCCTTTGGTATGCACACTAAGGGAGTTAAACAAATGAATCATATGTCTAGAAGAATAAACTGGAGTAATTTCAATAACATAAACAAACAGTAAGTGCAATAAAATAGGTATGAGTTATGATTTTATGTGTAATAGCTAAACAAAGCTTACATGAGGACAAGTCCTTGGACAAGTCCTTGGACAATTTTGGGTTGCTCTTTTTTAAAAAGTTGGTTTAATAAAGATGAAATAGAAACTGTTGTATGCTTACCAGGTAATGAGAACTTTTTGCAGGATACAAAGTCTAACATTTAAAGAGCATAACTTAACTATAAAGAATTTACTGTATTATGCTGCTTCTTTTTTCCTGGATTTTTTTTAGATCAAGCAGTTCAATCATTGCATTTTATAGAAATGTTGGTGGCATTTTTGCTATAGAAGAAAATTAATTTCAGTTTTACATGAGGAGAGAATAATCTGTGATATTCCACATTTATAAATGAACTAAAGCCACAAATGAAAAAAAAAATCCTATAATATTGAAAGCAGATGTTAAATTGATGTGGATGGATGATAAAGAAAATCTAGGGCTCAATCAGCTCCAGAGTAATTTTTTATGCTGTCGGGAATGCAAAAGGCATGCAAGTGGAAAAAGAAGATTAATTTTAACACATAAATTTTAAAGGAAAAGAAAATAAACATAGGCCATTTAAACAAAATTACAGGCATGTTTTTGACAGATTTAATATACTATTTCTTTTATAGAAGTGGAAATTTTAATTTGAAGAGGTAATAAACGTTTAGGAAAATATTAGGTATAGTTCATACCCTGTATTGGGATAAATTAGGTAGAATTATTTACAGTCTTTATGAATTTCATATGCAATCCTTCAATATTCCAGAAGAGGGCCACTATGAGTGATCTTTTATTATGTCTGTCCTGTCTTAAATAAACTAAAATGTCGACTACTGTAGCTACTTCCTGTTACAGTTTGCACTTGTTATTTAAGTACCTGCATCCTTCTGGAGAGACATAACGTTTACCGGCAACATTTGCATTTCCCATTAATACAGACATTAAGTGTGGGTTTGTGGATGGAAGTTTTCAGGAAGTTTTACCTCAGGTTAGTTCCAGTTCAGTCTAGTGGCAAATATGTCCATCAGTGGTGGGAGCTCATTTTCCTGTTACCAAACTGAGTCTTATGGGACAACAACTTGGTTTTGGAAACTCTGCTGACTGCTATTAGGCTGACTAAAGAAGAAAATTGAATGATGAACTTTTAATGATTGTATTTTTACACATCCCCAGGAATATATGGTCCTGTGTTTTTCATTACATTATTTCCCACTGAGATCAATTCACACCTTAATTTTAGGCCACATTCCATCACCTCAAATGAACAGTTATTTATTCTGGTGAAATGTCAAATTATTACTTTTAAGTGGTATTTTCAAGTTATTATTTTGTACATAAGTCATCATTAACACACAATTCTAGTTATTAAGGGTTTATTCAAGGGTTTTGTTCACTTTTTCTTTTAAGTCTTTTTGTTAATTATATGACATCTCACTGATAAATTTATATAAATGCAGGTTAGGCTAAAAACTACTCCTTAAACTTCCTCTTGAAAAAACTTTACTCATATGCATTCCATGCACCTGTGATATTCCAGTGTGTTTCCCATAAGGACCTGTAGCCACACCTGCCTCTCAACACCCATGCTGAATTTACTAGAATATCACATTGCTGGAAAAGAGCTTAGAATCCATCACCAGGAGCAGGAGTTACCGACACATGAGCAGGGTCTGTGATGTGTCCTTACATAATCACCAGAAACTGTCAGACTGGAAGGATTTCTAGCCAGTGAGAGTTACTGCTCCAGGGTGGACTGCTGTTGTCCTTGGCTGTGAGCATGGATTCCTGTACCACTAATCCTTTTCCTTCATGCCCCTCACTGAGATTTGGCAGGAAGCTTGGCATACACTGCATACTCCTGACATTTTCAGTTATTGTTTTCCAAAATCATCCTGGTGCTAATCCTAACTCTGCCCTCTGCCCAACAAGGAATGGCCACCACTGAGCCCACCTGTCTCTGTATGATACAGGGTGAAACCGCACAGCAGTTAAGGACCATTGCCACTTGCCTCCTAGGTCAGCCAGTTGAGGGAATGTTTTCAGCCAATTTCCCCATTGATTCCCAGGGAAGGTATAAATTAGCTCCCTGCAGTGAGAATGAATAAGTATTCAAACGTATCCTGACACTCAGAAAACATCACAATGTGCTAGGTCAGTAGCTATTGAAAGTATTAAAGTAAACTGCAAATTAACAAACCCATGGTTAAGGGACTTTTCAATAGCTCTTGTCACTCCATCAGAGTCCAGGTTCCTCTGCTGCTGCATAGCTTATTTCATGGTCAGGTCAATTATTTCTTAGCTCTTTTCGTATAAACTTAGTGCTCCAAGTAGTGTTCAGAGCCATCTTACTACAGGAGTAATGGTGTCTCCTACTGATCCTGTAAAATATATTTGTAGTTTAAGGTGTACTTCGAAATATTTTAATATTTTAGCAATCTCTGGCTAGAGGACCATAGAGCAAAACCATTACAAGTCCTAAACTAATTCATAGGTTTAACTCAAATATCCCTATTTCTCCAACGTAAGTCATTATCATTTATTTCCAAAAAATACACCCCATCCTAAACTTGGGCTGGTGTTGACTGTGATCAGGAATTTATGTTTTCTTACTGGAAGAAAGGGTCCTGTCCTGTGCAATCAGAGTTAGGATTAGATTGGAATTAAATATTGGCAATATAAAACCTTGAAGAAACAAGTTAATTCTTTTCTGCCTGCAAGAGTTTGGAAAAGAGCTGTTGTCATTCTTCTTTTTTTTTTTTTTTTTTTTACTGTGTGTATAGTTCCTATTATAATTACTCTTATGTTGAGGATTGCAAATCAAAAAATTAAGTCTAGTTTTTCTCTGAGAATGAGCAGCCTTCAGAGAAAAGACTGAAGAGAAGTCTGGAGTCAATTGTGGTCAACAGCTTATGCTCCCTTCACTGGATGGGTGGTTCCCTTGGCTAGCATTATTTTTGAGGTTAAGGTTATTTGGGGGAATGCAATAACTGAAGAACCCATTTCAACATCTTTTGCCTTGCCCTCAGAAAAAGGAAAAATAGTTGTTTTAGGACAATACTTTGTGCTCTTTTTTTTTCATAATATGTTCCATAACCTTGGTTAAGTTCGGGTCTTACGCTTGGGAATGTACAGATTGAAGAAGTCTACATGTCTCAAGATTTAAGAGGAGTGGTGTTAAGGACTACTGCTGCTTTTTTTCTATCCTGTATGCTGGGGAGCTGCAATCCCTGACCATTGCTAGGTTTAGAGTTAGGGTAGGATTCATGGTTTGAGAGTTGGAAAGAGAAGAGCTCCTTTTATTTCTTGAAGCTGCACACTCTTCAGCACTATGCAAAGGAATTTTAATGCTTGTGTGTTGTGTCTTTTTAAAATAATTTTTGCAGTCTTCTTTTCTTGTTGTTTTTCATTCCTGGGCAAAATAGTTAAGTTAAATTCAGGAAAGGGTACCTTGAGGTGAATATTCATTGTCTGGCTTGTATTTGACTCAGTTTGAGGTCAGAGTATTTTGAAAATTTAAATGCTGAATATCTCATTTTGTTACTAAAGGATTTGGGAAAATTAGGGATCGGAAAGTGATTTGTTTGTTTGGGATCTCAATGTTTTATTCTCTTGTTTTCAGTGAATAACAGCCAGGGTAAAACTAAGTTTAGACTGGATAACCTAAGGACTGAAGTTGCTGCTCAGATGGTGTGGTCCTAATAGCTGGAAGTAATAGGCATGGGCTAGAATGATTAGGGTTAGGGTGGACAGCATAAATCACAAAGAGCCATACTGCTTATTGTTGTAGTGTGTGGTTTAACTTTTTTGTATTGCTCCCCCATTTTAAGTATTGTATCCCCCCTTTCAGTAAAATGGTTCTGCCCTCCCAGGTTTTCCCGCCACAGCTCTCCTTACAGTTTGTTTCCATAGTAACCCCTGCCCTCAGTTAGTGTCAGTCAGTTGTGTTATATAATTTCTCCTCCCCTATCCTTCCTTATAAGTAAACTTTTCCTAAGACCTGGGCCAGTATTCACCCCCACTCCCACTTCGAGAACCTTCTTCTCTCTGGGGGTTGTGGTTGGCTGTGGTCCCGGGGCCCCTCCTTTACTTTGTATTTATTGGATATTATTGTATACCCGTTATGTTAAGTTCCTCCCCATACCTTTCCCCATTGGTCAGCTGTGGATTCCTCCCTTGTCCACCCCCCTGTCTTTAAAACCCTGTTCCTCCCTTCCCTCCTTGTCACTTGCTAGCTGGTTTTCCCCTGGTTGGAGCTCCTGTCTATCTAATAAACCAACCTTCAACCCCAGCGAGTGTCCTGCTCCTTCCTCGTCCCATCTGTGCCGCATATTGCAGCCCGCGATCCAGCTCAGCCCGAGGCCAAGACGCCAAGGGGGGCTGGCCTCCGATGCTGCTGAGGTGTTGGCCACTGAACCACAGCTAGCCGGACTCGCTCAGGTGGCCACATATGCCCGGCCGCAGCTTATGATATAACATAGGACCTTGGGAAATTAGTATATATTATTAGCAAGATATTTTCTTGGTTGTAGTTAGATATGGTTCGATTTAAATTAAGGCATAAAATCTGAATAGTGCTCTGGTGACTCTCCTGTTTCATGACACATGGAAGTCCAGCAGTTTTTTCCTCTTTCTCACCAGCAGAGATTAATTCCCTAAGTTACTAAAAGGTAGTTGTCTGCTACTGGTACTTTTGTATTTGTATGATGTAAATAAAGACACAAAGCAGTTTCCTTTGTATCCTGCACATATGTTAATTCACTGGTGTGATCCTTTTGGGAAGTGAGCTTACCATGTCTATTTGAAGAGAGTTCAGTTCAAAACATACCTATCTCTACAATACAACTTGTTAAAGACAGGTAAATTTGTGCAAGATTTGCCTCCTGCTGTTCTATACATCCCTCAGATTTCCTCCTGAATGCTTCAGCTCTTGAAACACAAGTTCTTATTGTTCTAGAAAAAGCAGTGCTTTCCTCACTATACTGCAGGGCTCATTTTATTTCCTTCTTCCCTTTTTGTGCAGTTTTTATTCCCTCTGGTGCCCATGCACAGGGATAGATACCCAGAGACATGTCTAGCACTGGAGAGTTCATTTAAAAAAATTAATAAATAAATGCTAAAGAAATATCATAGAATCATAAAATGTTAAGGGGCTGGAATGGACCTCAAAGATCATGTAGTCCTACTCTCTCTTGCCATAGGCAGAGACACCTCCCACTAGACGAGGTTGCTCAAGGCTTTATGCAGGCTTTGAACATTGTTAAGGTTGGGATGCCCACAGTTCCTCTGGGCAACCTATTCCAATGTCTCACCATCCTTGCAGTAAAGCATTTGTTCCTAATATCTAACCTAAATTTCCTCTTTCAAGTTTTATCTGTTACTCTCTGTCCTGTCATCACTGCAGTTCCTGACAGAGCCCCTCTCCGTCTTCTCTGCAGGCCCCCTTCAGACTCTGGAAGGTTGCTGTGAGGTCTTCACACAACCTTCTCTTCTCCAGGTGAGCACTCGCAACTTTGTTACTTTGTCTTCAATACATCTTTGTGTTACACGACTTCCTATTCTGTATAATCCTTGTTGACTGTCTGGAGTGTTCTTGACTGGTTCCCTTCATGCAGTGCCCCTTCATCCAGGGCTATGTTTATGAGCAAATCTCTTTCCTTCTGGCTTGCAGTGCAAGTTGCACAGCACCAGTTACAGTCACAGAGTTAAGTCTTGCCACTCCTGTTGCCCCACAGGGTAAGGCAGCAGTCCTGCCCCACATTAACCTCTGAGCTGTACTCACACGTTATTTGCAAGAACAGGGGAGACACTACAGGCAAAGTCCATACCTGCTAAATACAACATAAAATGGAAAATTTCGTGCATGCACCCATGCCTTATCCTTTCTAGCTTATTAGCATAGACACAGCCCAGATGTCCTTTTTCCACCAGAAAAAACCTGGTTTCCTCTTTCCTTTACTCACTGGAAATCTGTCAGCGGAAATAAACAGCATATGTACAAAGTTGTGATAATTGCTTTAAGAAATAGCTAAAATAAAAACAAGAACTTAAAAAAGGAATTTAGAAGGGGAAAGAATCCTTTCAACACAAGAAGATACAGATAGTGGCATAAGTGCTAAGGCTGTCAGCAATTTCAACTCCCAGTCCATGATCCATGAACTGTACTCAAGATGAATCAAAATGACCCATGCAGGCAAAGGAAGGCTTTGGTTTATTTTATTGCAAGTTAAACAAGGTCTCCAAATTAGTAACAAAGGATGCAAATGCTTTTTTGGAATGGTTTCAAGGATTAAAAACAAAGCAAAGCTTGGATCCAGGAGTCTATCCGTGATGAGAGTGATCAGATTACTAATGGCAATCTCTTGCTCTGCTCTCTGATAAAACGCATTGTGAGGAGTTGTTTTGATTTGAAAACAGCAGATGTTTATCAACTGAACTCAAATGCAGACTTTCAAAATGTCAGGAGCCACATGTAGTCCATGGAGAGATTAGTGTAGTATATATGGTGTAACAGGGAAGTTTATTTCACCACTCCATTTCTTTGATCTTGCGAGTGCTTTCACAACCCCTTTTCTCCTTTTGTTTCTTTCAGTCGTGAGGCCGTAAACCCAGATTTATGATGGTATTAGTGTTTTGCCACAGAATGATTGGTATGTCCCAGATTCAGCCTTGTGGGATAAACATGAGCAACTAAGAAAAAAATTGTCTGAAATGGATGTAATCTTTTAAAAAAGAAAAATATTTTAAATAATATTTAAATGGGAAAAAATCAAATCAAGCTAGTGATGTTTGAAAATACAATTTATATTGAATGTCATAATTTTTTAATAAGGCTTATTCTGCAAGATTATTAATTTTTCATTCTGCTATTTCTGAAATATTTTATTGAGAATATAGAAAACTTGAGAAATTTATACATGATGACAGCAATGAAGCCTCACTTATATTAACCATATTGTTATTCATGTATCTTTACGTTCAGTGATCATGTTGTTTGTAGATACCTAAATCTGAGTCCTCAAAAAAAAAAAAAGACTTTTGGAATTATAACGGAATGTTTGAAAATTTCTGTTCCCATGGACAATATGTAACATTTTCAAATTCAGATTCTGTGATGTGGTAAAGTTACAATAGAAAGCCAAATCTCTGGAATAAGGTATAGGAATTATGCTGGATTATAGTATAGGAATAGTATATTTCTTTGAGTGGAGATGACAACATATATATAAAAAATTGATTAGTAAGTTGATCTGAACGAACACTTGAGTGTCTTTCAGAAGTGAGAAATATTGCTAATAAAGTTTCTTGCAGTAAACTTAGCATTACATTTATATTTACACTTAAATCCAAAATATAAATATTTATGTTTAATATTTAATGTCTTATTTTATAAATGTCTTTTTGTTTCCTGCAATGTCTGAAAAATATGTGGATTGCACTCTGATTCAAACAGTATTTGTTTTTAAAGTTTTTTTTTACTTCATTGCAGAAGATAAATTCCAAATCCAATGCTGTAATAATGTTTTTTTCCTTCTCTCAGATATGCTTTACTTTTGGCTCATCTGCCTCCCTTCCAGTATTAATGAAACCAAAGAGAATTATAGATGTTTCATATTCTTTGTCTTGAATTCCTAGCAGTTACACACATATGAAAAGACTGATGATGGCTATGAAGTCAGGAACAAGATTTTTATTTTTCCAAGAGTCATTTGCCACATAGAACACTCAAAAATCTCTGCTCTCCTGTATGAGAATGGTACTAGATCAGGAAATGAAATGTAAGAATTTTTAAAGAGAAAATAAATGGATTCCATACACTCTTTGGACTTGTACAAAGTGAAAATGAATGTAGCCACTTGTCTGAGTATTGATAAATGCACTACTAACAGTCTGCCAGATGGATCTCTGCTCTTGGACACTTCCTTTCCTATAGTCAGACTGGAGTACACACCTGCAGTCTCTCCAAGGAGTTATCACCTGATCTCTCCTATGGAGATGGCTCATACAAGCGACTCCTCAGAATTCATAATTTCCATCCAGTAGGAAATTCTGCAATTAACCAGAAGATCTAATTAAAAAAAAAAAACAAACAAATAAACCTAAACACCTAAATATTTATTTGACACAGCATTAAACTTATATATGAGAACTATACCATTCCAGAAGGGTGGAAGAACAATATTTTTACCAAGAAGTTTTTTCTGTTTTTCAAAAGTGAGATGCTATTTTCCTAGCATTATATTTTTAATAGTCAAGCATCTTACTATGGAAAAACAGCTCCACTGATGAGAAGCAGTTTCTGAGATATATAAATCTCCTAACAGTTTTTGATTGATAATAACATTTTAAATGGCAGCTGAAATAAAATTAATTAAAGGTAATTCCAAAACCACAGTGCAACAACCTTCAGGTGAGGGTGAGTGCTGAATAAACAAGTTGCATCTTCCATTGTGCCACATCATATCCCACCATATGATATCATATCTAAACTTTTAAAGACAGACTTTGATATGTGAGGTGTATATTATACCAGCTAATAGTTACTAGGTTTTAAAGCCCAAATAAATACCTTAGGAAATAAAGAGAATAGAAAATAATCCTAATATTACTGTTCTAAAGGAAAACAATAATAATGTGAGTATCAACTGAAATCATCTGTCTCAACCAAAAAGTATCTAAGCTAGATAAATCTCATCAGTGGTAAGAAAAGTAGAAATCTAAAGAGAAGGATTTGTAAAGGCATTAGAAAATCCAGAAATGCTACTCCAAATTCTGAATTTAGGGTAACTTATATTAACTTAATTTAGGTAACCTTAAAGTAACCTAAAGTTCACTCTCAAAAAAAAAAAAGAGACCCACATGGACATGCACACTAACATTCCTATTCATTCCTAAAATAATTTGCAGATGTAATTGCACAGACAAACAAGAGAATTAAACAGATCATTTAGTTAATTAATAACCCAGAGGATGCTTGTAGAGTACAAAGTTTTATAACTTAATGTAGGCCTCACTACTTATATTGCAGATTTTAGGTCACAATAACATTTCAGTCAACTTCAAATTGTACCTAGATATATGAACTTCTGATAATGTCAACAGGAAGTGATTACAAATAAATGAAGGAGCAGCAATAGGTCTGGACAAACACAGCATGGTTTTTCCTTTACAAAAAGCCCTGTTTTTTGCAAGGACATTGAAATTCTGCGTAAGTAGCTAAACTGAAAAAAGACTGGGTTTCAACATCTGAAGACAATCTGATTTAATCCAGATGGATTTATTTTTTAAAATATCAGACAATGTGAAATATATATGGTCAATTGCACAGAAGAAAGTACACTCAGATGATAGATGAGAAAATTAAAAACAACAATGAAACTTCAGCAAATTATTTAATCTAGCAGATTTCCTATGCTACCCTTTTACTAGAACTCACTTCTGTAACTGAACTTAAAAATGGTATTTCCTATGTAATTTTTTTGTAGACCCAAACACCCACATATACTTCTGTCTATTTAGGACTTCAGGAAATTCTCAGCCAACAGAATGTATTTAACAAATGACTTAACTTAAACGAAGCATCAGAAATGCCCCAAGTTCACAAAAGCCTATTCCATTGAAATGTTCACTTTGGAGCCAGAAATGCTTGAATAGAGCCTAGGCATTTCCTCTTCCATTAACATTTTCCTTTCTGTGGCATTCAGTGTAGAATTTCTAACTACTGTTCCTCATATTTTCTTGGCCTGCCTCTTGTATTTAATTTTCATTTGCTGCTAAATCATTCAGCTTTTTACTACTGCTGTATAAATATGTGTTCAACCTTTCTGCTTGCAGTTGGTGGAAACATATATTACTGAAATGCTATCCTCCCAAACACATCATGTTTTCCCCATATGTGCCCTTGTATCCTGCTAGTTTTAGACCTCTGTAAGGCTAAAATTTTGTTTAATGTTTGGGTTAGGATCTGGGTTTATTTTTAGGTAAAAGAATAATTCAGGCAAACACTGTGGTTGTTTTCGAAACATCTGTTGGTGCCTTCTGTGGATCTTTCTGTCAGACACAGAGCTGTCTCTGCCTGAAGAACATCAGAAGTGCATTCCCAAAAGACTAGTATGTGTTAGCGGTGTTTAAATAACTTGGAGGCTTTCTGTGACAACAAGGGATTATGCTAACGTGTCTCATGGCTAATTCTTGCTTGCCAGCAGAGCAATAGTGTTTGCCCATATGGGAATAATTTTTCCCTGAAGCCTGTCAGCTACCAGTGCTCAAAATGAGCCTTGAATATTGGTGGGAAAGACACACGACCTTCTGTAAAGTGACAATTTGTTTCACATCTCAGACACTTAAAGGACTTGTGTATACACCATAATTTCTTTAAATATGCTATTTCTGGAGAAACAGAGTACCCTCTGCTTGTAAAACTTGGCAGTTTTGCTTTTAGTAGACGAAATTAATGGAGAGTTAACAAGCAAAGGCTCAGTTTTCTATTACAGAACTGGGGAAAATGTTACAGGAAAAAACCAGAAGCAGGCTTGTTAACATGATGTGTTAGAACATACTTGCAACACTTCACCTGTCTCTCACTTAGGGTTTTTCCTAGGTATGACTTAGTCAGCATAGAGAAGGAATCACTCTGTTCTAGGGATAAATTCATCCACACCAACTGCCCTAACCCTGAAAACCTGTCTCTTTCATTTTTCTAATAGTAACCTCATTACTCTTGAGGACACAAAGTTCCAGTGTACCCTGGGAGCTGTGTTTCCCTTTACAGAATGATTTAGGGAAATGAATCATAAAGTAACTTTGATTATTAATTCATATTATGAGAAGGAACAAAAAACTTCCTTTTAGTTTGATTAGTTGACTTCCTACGATATGCAAGAAGCTGTTTGGAATATTTATTTCTCATCTGTTTTACATTCTTGCTTAGGAATTCAATTGAATTAGGGTGTTAGCTGACTCCTCCCTTCCCAAACAATGTGATGTCCACTGTGGAAACTTTTCCACTTGGCTTTGTAAGACCTTGAAAAATGTGCAAAAGGAAAAATATTAATTTGTACAACTACTCAGTTATGCCACAGATTGTGACACATCTTTGTTTTTGCATAGAAATCCTTTAAAATAGAAAAATAATGCAGATGAACTATTTAAAACATTAATTACTTTGTCCAAACTTCACCATCCCCTCTGCCTTTTTATTGGCTCTGTTAATCTCATAATTGCATCCTATTAGCTCTTGAAAGGGATATGCAAAATTTTTACCTTGGCATTAGCATGAGGAGTAGGTACCTGTAAAAACAAGAAAGATTAAGTAATGCTCATAATCTTATGTAATAAGTAGAACCTTTCACTTACTTGCAACTTCAAAGAGTAAAAAACCAAAAATCCAAATAAAGGTAGACTGGAAAGAAAAAAGTTATCTACCTTGGACTTTATGAATGTATTTTAAAACATTTGGCACTGGAGTTTTCTTATTCCATGTCCCTGCCTGTAGAGTAACGTACAAAGAGCTACTAATTCTTCATTAAGTTATGAAATGTACTTCGATATATGGGTGTTTCTTGTAATTTTGCTTGAAAAGGGGCTTGACCATCTGATAAATAGGAAAAAAATGAGCTTGAAAAGAGCTGCTGGTTATTTGTACGTCATGAACCCCTGAAAAACGTAATACTGGATTTGCACAATGCTTTGCGGGAATGGCAAGTTCATGTGTTCATGGCAAGTACCATGGGAAGATGTCCTGGAAGGGGATCATATGGAGGGGTGGTTTATAATGGACCACTGTTTTCTTGCTGTGTTCATTTAAGTGAATATTTTTAAATGAATTTTTTTATGAAGATGAGACAGTATTTTTTGTACATTTTCTCCACTTGTGTCAGAAATCTGTGATCTCTGATTTAATTAGAAGTTCCTAATGGCTGCCCTAGTCAACATCTTTTCTATTGGTCAACACCATTTATTTCCTGCTGCATTGTAACTCCAGGTTTGTACTTTAAAATGAGTAAATTTTTTTACAAACCTGTGGGACAAGAGCTCAAGGTAAGCCCTGTGTTTTTACCTGACAGAGTTCATGCAGTCTGACAGCTCATTAGCAAAAACTGGTGATTGAGTTACAAGTATCATCTGGAACTTCTACTGGGAATGGTAGGTGAAGACTTTGGGAAAAAAGAGTATAAAAGGATGTTTAAGTAGCAGAGGAATATATCTTTTGATTAGTTTGTAGCCTGTAAATGGGAAGAGGAGAGCACACAATAGCTCTATTAGATAGAACAATAGATACTGTTCACCAGCTCTGACTAGAAAGTCCTACTAATGCTGGTTAGTGGAAATCTGTGAAAGATTATTTGTGGGCAGCAGGTTTTATGAAAGGTTATAGACTGTAAATACCAGGCATTAGATCTGTTCAGATAATTTCTTAGCTTAAAGAGAGGTACCCACTGATTATTTTTTTTTTAATTTCATGTAACTAATCCTTCCAAAACTTGGCACGGTCTAAGAGAAAGATGAAAATGTTGAAAACATGACTTATTGCACTTAGGATACCTAGGAATCACAAACACTTCAGTACAAAAAATTTTAGGATAAAGTGGAATGCTTAAAGTTATCCAGATTTCTGTAACAATATTGCCAGATGTGCACCAAAACATCATAGTTCCTTTAAGACACAATTTAATCTATGTTTAGTCCTGTGACATAGAAAAATTGGTGTCTTGGGTTCAATTGAGTCAGGTTTTTTTCTATCACACAGAATTATTTTATTTACCCACATCAGATCATTAACAAGTGGTCTCCAGAAGATCATACCTTAGGTATACAGTAACTAAACGTGAACTGCGTGCCTTTGGTGGCCTTGATTTAGGAGTGGACCATGTTGCTCTCACCCTTCAGGTGAGCAGCAGTGCCAGCCTTTACTCCAGGGCAGTCCCAGCAGTCACACAACTCTGCTCCTTTTTTTCCCTGCCATCCCCAGACAGTTTCTGGCCCTGGTTCACCTCATGGATCCTGACGCCCACCTGTAGGCTGATCGAACCTTGGCTTGTCCTCATCCCCAGAGAACTTCCTGATGTCCAAGGCTGAGCTACCCTGTGGGCTTGGCTGCCCTGCTCCTGGCTGGGGCTTTGGGACAGACCCTTCTGAAGTCCTGGGGGAAGCCCCACCTGCATCCTCCTCACAGGGAGCCCAAGCCTTCTCAATGTGAAAACCAGACACATAACTAATGTTAAATTGCATTTGAATCTTTTCTGCACATTCAGTGGAGATGCTTGCAGGAAATGTTCCTTGTGCCCTTGTTTAGAAGTTTTCCATCTAGAGTAACAAAAATCCAAGTATATTTTAACCAAAATTAACTTTCTAAGAAATAGGATGAATAAAACTGAACCCAAAATATGGTGTTCTCCATGAATTTTATCTAACTTGTTTAAAATTAATGCATTACTATAAACTGCCCTAAAAATATCTATGTCTAATCAAAACTGAAGAGGCATTAACTTCCTTACTTCAAAGAGTCTGACTGTCTCAATGAAAATTAATGAATATCACAGAATCCCAGAATATCCTGAGTTGGAAGGGACCCACAATGATCATCAAAGACCAGCTCTGGGCCCTGCACAAGATTATCCCAGAGTCCCACTACATGCTCAAGAGCATTCCAAATGCTTCTTGAACTCTGTCAGGCTGGTGCTATGACCACTTTCCTGGGGAGCCTGTTCCAGTGGCCAACCACCAGAAACTTTTCCTGATATCCAGCCTAAACCTCCCCTGATACAACTCAGGCCATTCCCTTGGTTCCTGTCACTGTCACCACAGAGCAGAGATCAGTGCCTGCCCCTCCCCTTCCTCTCACAAGGAAGCTGTAACTGCAGTGAGGTCTCCCCTCAGTCTCCTCCAGGCTGAACAGACCCAGTGCTCTCAGCGCTCCTCACACAGCTTCCCCTCAAGGCCCTTCCCCATCTTTGTTGCCCTCCTTGGACACTCTCTAATAGTTTAATGTCTTTCTTACATTGTGGTGCCCAGAACTGCCCCCAGCCCTGGAGGTGAGGCTGCCCCAGTGCAGAGCAGAGCAGAGCAGGACAATCCCCTCCCTTGCCCAGCTGGTGCTGCTGTGCCTGATGCCCCCAGGACAGGGCTGGCCCTCCTGGCTCCAGGGCACTGCTGGCTCATGTTCAACTTGCCATTGACCAAGTCCCTTTCCCTGGCACTGCTTTCCAATATCCCATTCCCCAGTCTGTCTGTACATCCAGGGTTGGCCTGTTCCAGGTGCAGAATCTAGCACTTTCCCTTATTGAACTTCATTAGTGGTTGATGGTTGCCCAGCCCTCTGGTTTGTCAAGGTCCCTCTGCAGGGCCTCCCTGCCCTGGAGGGAGCCAGCTGCTCCTCCCAGTTTTGTATTGTCTGTGAACCTGGTTAGTGTCCCTTGCAGTCCTGCCTCCAGGTACATTTTGAAGCTGTGGAGTAGCACAGGACCAGGATGGAGCCCTGTGGAACCCCCCCAGTGCCAGGTCACCAGTCTGATATTATCCAGTCATTGTGTCCAACACATGATCCGGCTGCTCACCCATCCCATGATGTGTTTATCCAGCTGAATGCTGGACATTTTATCCAGAGGGATACTGTGGAGACAGCATTGAAAGCTTTACTGAAATTTTAAAAATATTACAGCAACTGTCTTCCCTTCATCAACTACGTGGGTTACTTTGTCATAAAAGTAATTGTAAATTTGTTTTAATGCTTCTACGCTCTTCCAGTAAGGAAATGTATTTGTGTTGTTCAGGACAGCTGCATTGGTCTTTCTGGGTTCAGCCCATTACTGACTGGGACCTCCCCAGCTCCTATGATAGTTTTCAAATACATGTCCAATACAGAATTACAGTAGCAGCCATCTCATTTATGCATTTAAGAATTTTATAGAATGTGCGTGGCCATACTGTGCCTTAAGGTATCAGGGCCAGGTAATGGGCTGTGGCAATGTTTGCTGTGGAGGGTTATTTCAGCTCAGGCTGAAATCAGAAGTCTTTTACCCAGTATAGTGCTCAAGGCAGGATCCTATATTAAAGTGGTAGAACAAGAAGACTGGTTTTAACTATTTTTATGTGTGCAGAAAAGAAATTACTAAATATGTATTTTCAGGGTCAGAAGAGTGAAGAAATAGGCTAAAAATATTATGCAGTACTGCTGCTAAAAGCCTGTATTTTTCATAAATGATTTCTTGAAATCTGTTCCCAGAAAATTTATGTGAAACACAGCTAGTGCTTATTTGCATCTACTGTCAAAATCATTATTACATAATTACATTATTACACTACAGAGTCAAAATTATGTCATTACAGAGTAATATTATATCAACATGTAGCATAAACTGTAGAAATAATGTGGTGCCATCTCTCCAGCTTATGTATTTACAGTTCACTTACTTGTTGTGGAGTAGTACTAGATACAAGTTGTATTCCTCAAACTTATTTTTTGGGGGGGTTTTGTTTGTTTTAATAAGGAAGAGTAATAGAAATCTTTAGATAATCCCAAAATTTCTAAATTATGATCAGTACTCAATAATTTTCTTTAATCTTTCATTTTTAAAACATGATTTCCATTCAGGCTACTCTCCTTACAGGCAACATTCTTTGTAGTTTCTGTTATGAGGAGAGGCAAAACCAAAAAATATCAGGTTGGAGCCATTATTTTAAAGCAGGAGACTGATTCCATAAATCATTACTCATAAAAATACAAATAGTTGCTTCAATTTTGCTCCTTTATATCACTAAAGACAACATAAGGGTAAAGGGTTGGCATGTTATGAAAAGATCTAGAAATATATTTGGGACTTAAATAACCTTAGAGAATAATTTGCCTGTAATTATTATCTATCAAAGCCTCTGACCGATAGATGAACGGAAACACACCCAGAATGATTGGTGGCTGTTATAGCATTCCATCCCAAGCAGAAAGTTCACATTTCAGGAATACCTTTTCAGATGAAGAGCTAGACAGAAATAAAAATTCTTTTCTCAACAATTGTTGAGGTCTTAAATCTTGTTTTTCTTCTTAGAACAAAACCAAAACACTTTAAATATTTTCAGAAAGGAAATTGTGGTGAAACATCTGTTTTCTGATCAGAAAAGTCAGCATTTGAGTTCATCATGTCTTTTGCCATTGGAAACAATCCAAGAGTCTATACTGGACACTTGAAATTTCCCACTGCAAATGTTGTCAAAATCAATATTTCTCTAAAAGACATCTTGCTGGCTTTGATGCAGCTGCTCGTTTTGACCAAAACCAAAGAAACAAGCTGTCAGACCCCTGGACTAGTTGGAAAAACCCAGGTGGAAAAGATGGAAGGGGACAGTAACTTTAATATTAGCAGTATAGCTGAACTACTCCCCACAAGAAAGTGTGTAAGGGGGGAGCCAGGGCCATAGACAACAATGACTATCCAGGGTCAAATTCCATAATCACTGCAGATTGCTTCCTACTGCATGCAACACTTCACACTGCTTCTAATACACATACTGACACTTGGTAATTAATGTTTATTGTTGCAATTGGGTCACACAAACAACAGAGACTTTAATAAATTTAAAGTCATTAGCAGAATGGGTCAAGCACCAAGGCAAATAGCTAGAGCTGAGTATGCTCTTTATACTTTGGAATTAATGCGCTATGAAATTTTACTGAAAAAAATGTAAAACTTTAGATTTTATAGAGGACTCAGTGGGGCAACACATTCTTGGATTTTACTGAAGCCTTACATTGTCCTTAGCTTCTCAGACAGTATGTTTCAGTTACCATATTATTCCAAATAACTACTATGAACAGATTCTGTTGAAGACTTATATAACATTTATAGTTCTCAGCAAACCAGTATTCCCAACAGAATTTCTCAGTTTTTCCACATTTAAAATTCCTTTGTGCTTCAATAAATGTTGAGTCAGCTCTACTTTAGGCTAAGCAAGAGATTTTATGAGAAACCATATGCATTAAGCTAACAAAATCTCAGCACTTGATTACAGGTAGAGATCAAGTTTATGATTCAATTTATTCTGATAAATGTTAATGCTTTATATTGTAGCCCTTACTAGTTCCTCATATGAACATATTCTCCCTCCTTCTAAAGTACTGTGAATGATAGCATCTCATTTGAATCAGGAATATCAGAGTTTTTTGCAGTACCAAGCACCATGCTTTTTGTACATGCCATTCTGAATATTGCTAATATTGTGAAATGCTTTTCAGAGGACTTTGTTTCTCAGTGTCCCTGCTGATGTGTGCAGTAAGGCTGAACAGGTTGGGAAGACACGGTGTCTCAGCTGGCCTAGGGAAATGAGATACAGCTGTGCCCAAGTTTTATGAGTTTCTGAGTTATGCAAGCAATTTGTCATGACACACATAACTTCATGGTTTGCTTTTTCTTTGACCCTGCTGACGCTGAAATAAAATTCTCAGGGACCTGGATGGTTTTGGCTGCTGTTGGCAGGAGGAAGAGTGACTCTTGAGATCAAGTGGCATCTATCAGCAGGAGCACATCATAACCAAATGTCAGGCAAAAGACAGGAAGTAATCCATTGGCAAAGGCCTGTTCACAATCATGTACAGAGCCCAGTATTTCCCCAGCACTCTCCTGTTTTGTCCAGGACTTCTTCCTGTGGTGTAAGAGGAGGTAAATCAGAGAGGAGATGAGGATGATGTTAAATCCTAATATGATGGATGTGCTTCTAATGTCCTGCATTACCTAAGTTTCCTGAAGAAACAGCTCTGGGGGTCCTTACACAAGCTGAAGTTTTACAATTAATTCAAATGTGCATGAGACCTGTGACACTAGACTGCTCTGTGTGTCTCTGTCCTCTTAGTGAGTAACTGCTTGTGGCGGCCTGTAGACTACTATGACATTTTCTCTGTGCTTTGTGCATGTACTCTTTTTCTGGCATTGTATGAACGCTCTTCAAACCTCCACGGAGCCTCCTTCTCCTGCAGTCTCTGATAAGCACTCTGCTGGAACAATGCCTTGGCATTATAAAGGGTAAAAGACTCAGACTTGTCCTTTCTGTAGAAAGAGGGAGCGGAAGTTTTGCCTAATGGAGTTCATCAGAGGCAGTGCTGTGTAACAAGAGAAACATATCTGACTTTTCTGCCTCTATTGTATTTTTAAAGTACACAACTTTTTGCACCAAAGCCATTTAAATTCTATAAGGGAATACCCCTCAGCTCACCTTGACCTAAGAGATGCTTGTTACTCTTTTATATTATTTTCCATTCCCCAATTGTTCTTCTATGCAAAACACCAAGAGGATCTTCTGGTTGTTAGGTTGCAGGGGGTGAGAAGGAGGAAAATGAGGCAGAGGCAAGGGGAGACAGGAAGTCACTTGACTTTATGGGATAGGGGTGATTTTGATCCAGCAGCTGGTGGAAACTCAGCTTCTGAGCCAGTCTCTTGCTGCTGAGACAGCTTCACGTGCTTTTTCTTTACTATAGACATGGTTTGCCAAGGACATGTGGCTTTACTTCCAAGACACATTTTCTTTCTTTCAGCTCATGTTAAATGCTACCAATGAAAAGGGAAGCAAATAGAAGGTTTGCATTAACTCTTTAAGGAGAAAATTATATTTACAAAAAACCCCAAATGGATTTTATCTTCTTATCTGTTTGTAATGTCATGTAAAAAACATTCATTAGTTTATTTTTAACACACTTCTAAAGCAACCAAACAGTAGTTTGTTTTTGGAAAGACCCAATTAAAAATTAAGGAAACTTTTAATAAATAAAATTCTTTAATTAATGAGATTAAATGTGATAAAGATGCTGTGCTCCTGACACTCAGCTTTCTTTGTTCAACAGGCTTCTGTTTTTTGGTTCAGTATTGAATTTGTGGGGACTTTATTACCCAGACACGGAGAACATTTAAAAAAAAAAATTTGCAGAAAAGCTCATATTAGCAATGTAATATGAGAGGCTTCAATTCTTTCTCATAAGAAAATACCACAGAAAAGTTAAGGTCACAGATGAAACCACAGGTATGCATTTGTGGTGAGTTCTAGGCAGATATGAGTTGGTTCAGGAGAACAGCAGCCAGGCATCATGTAAGAATACCAGCTCAGCCCAAAGCCTGCCTGACAGCAATGGCCTGACTGGAGCTTCAGAGTGGAGCTTCAGCTTCTACAGTGGCTCCACACAGAAATGTCTTGCCATATGTCAAAGTGACCTTGTAGAACAGCAGGTCAGTGTACTCTGACTGCAGGACACTGGGTTGAACTAACTGAAATTCTGAACCTATAACCCATATTCTGCCATCAGTTGGACACTTGGAAGTTCCTTTCATATCTAAAAGACTGCTCTGCTTCTGCACAATGTGTTTGGAAAAAATTGTGGGCTTCAGTGGACTGTCAAAAGAGAAGTGCCTTTTCTCTTTTTTTACTCTTTAAAATATTCTCCTAATCTCTGCTGAATTCCTATTAAAGTTTCAGCCTAAAATTTTCTCTATTTCAGAGTCACTAAATTTCACTTTTGGAAAACAGCTGTTTCGGAACCTCAGTTGTGCTTTCATTCTCCCAAAAATCTTACTGTTATTCTCCATGTGCCTTAATGCTCTGTTTTTCTTTCAGGCTACAGAAGACGGCTGTCTCTGCAGATATGTAGGACTTCATGCATATGTCTGAGGATAGCTGGGATTCCTACATACCATTATTTTAAAAATAAATACTAGACACTCCTACAGGATTTTCCCTGCAATATTTTGCTTCAGTTGCCCCTCAGCTCTCTTATTTAACACATAGTTTACCAACACATAAAAACTGTTGCTTGGAAACAATTTGTATTCTTGTCTTTGCCCTAATTTTAAATCCCCTTTAGTCATACTATATCACTAGCAAAAATTTGTTCCTCATCCTGTGCTACCATTTTCAGTACAGAACCACTTTCAGAATTATTGCTTTGGGCTTTTGCTGATTTCTACAGTTCTAATTAGGTGGTTTTGTCTTTTCTTACCAACTGATAACAGACGTTGAATACGGCATTTCAACTTGAAAACGGATGTCGGTCTCTTTGTGACACTGTCCTAATTTTACTGCTTAAAAAACGAGCTAGGGAATAGTTTAAGCCTCAGGCAACATGATTATTATCTACACAGTGCTTGACTTTGAAAAGTCTCATTCTCCACTCTTCACGGTTTGTTTCCATGCCAACTGTGTGCACTACTGACTGAAACCTGCATCTCTCTATGAACAGCATATTTTAACCATTCTGCAGTTTCCTCCATTTATCATTGTCCTTTATGCAATACCACTTGGTTTCAACTGGCGTATTTTAAATCCTATCCAAATTACCTTTTCCTCTCTCATTAGCTTGAAAACTGAAATATACCAGCCATAACCCAGTAAGTTGTTCCATGCAGCTGGGCTCATGGAACAACTAAAACCCACCTAAAAACCACCTTGCGTTCGTTGGTATCTTCATCTGCACAGTGAGTTGACCCCTCACAATATAATCTCTAGGGCTGGTGCCCGTGTCTCAGGCAGGAATAGGACAGTCAACAAGGAAATAGAAGAGCATCTTGAACATCAAACTACAAATACTTCTACTGCTATGGTAGGGCAGGACTTTGGCTAACACAGGACCTAGACCCCAACCTTGCCCTCCGAGCTGACCATGGCTGCCACTGCCATGAGCCAGACAGAAGCAAGGGATGAGCCTGCTCCCTCAGGCTTAGCTCCCTGTACCTCGGGGGCAGGACCCAGGCATGCCGGTATCTCTCTCACCACCAGCTCCCTGCTCTGGGAGCAGGCACAGTCTGAGGCTGTTCCCAAAAGGCAGTTTGGGCACTGTCACATGAAGCAGCACGGCAAGAGAGGAGAAGGGTCGACCTTCTTGAGCGTCCCGGCAACCTGGCCAGCACCGCTTGGAGCTCGGGGGGCACTGTCCCACTCGGTGTTTGGGACAGCGCCTAAGGAGAGCACCCTGCGTTATAGCAATGATGCTTCCTTGCAGAAGGACGAGGCTGCCTCTGGCTACCACCAGCAGGAAATAAGGAGAGCGCTCTCCAGTTGGGGCAAGTCCAGGTTTAATTCAGATCCTAAGGAAGCCAACAACCTAAGAGACTGAGAGAGGAGTCACAGCAACTTGTAAAGTGAGAGAGATACAGGGGAGGAGCCCGTCCTCGGGCAAGTAGGAATGCAGGGGGGAGTGGGGTACAGAGGATTGACCAAGGGAAATACCAATAATAACAACTTGGAGGAGGGGGCCCAGCCCCTGAGCCAATCACTCTGTGCCCTAGACAGAAGTTTCTGGAGAAAAAGGTGGTGGCAGAGAGTGACTGGCAGGGCACAGGGGAGGGGTTTAGAAAAAGAGACATCGATCTCCAGGGAAACCGGGGAGGAACTGACAGTAGCAGGGAGGGGAGGGAGAACCAGGGCAGAACCATTACAAAACGGGGGAATGGAACAGTGCAACACAACACAACACAGTGAATGTCTAAAAAGAAGTGAACTGAGTTTGATTGTTATATTCTGAGTCTGGGTAAAGGTCACCGAACCAGGGGTGGCTCAGTGGGGCTGAAGCCTACTGATCTTCTTCTGGAGCTTCCACTTCGTTGGATTGTCCATCTTCCGAGGCCACCACCTGGTTGATGTTCGGAGTGGGAACAAACTTACTTATCAGTCTCTTGATTAACCTCCAAATAATGGAGAAAAAACCCAAAACTATAACTAAAATTAGAAGGACTAAAAGAACAGTCTTTAAAACTGACCCCACCCAACCTGAAAGGCCCTATCCAGAGAAAATGTCCCCCAGCCAGTCTGACGTCTCTATTGTGATGTCATGGATTAGGTCTTGCATTTTCTTGATTGCAGTTCTTGCGTCCTCAGCCTTGGATGATAAATTAAGGCAGCAGAGGCCCTTGAACTCCTCACACTGATGGTTGTGGAGCGGAAGAAGGAGGTCAAGGGCTGCTCTGTTTTGGAGTGTCACCTTCCTTGTTATTTCCTTGTCCGATAGCAGGTCCGATAGAATGGCTGGTGTAAGGTTGGCTTGTTTAGCTACCCAACACTCTAAGTGGGCCAATTCACCTAGAGCTTTAGCTGCGGATACCCAGGGCAAAAACACGGTAATGGCAACTCCTTTTGGCTTCGACCAATGAATAATTTCGGAGTCACACTCAGGCCGAGTGTCTCTAATGTCTCTTTTGAAGCAGGCCAAATTCAGTGTGACGTTCTTCGATCTCCAGTTATTAATTTGGGTCCTGTTGGGGCTAAACAGCGACAGATGACCAGAAGTATAAGGGCCTCCTGCAAGGCGAGAGGGGATGCCTGCCCAAGCTCAGTCTCCGCAAATCAAAAATATACCACAGGGCAGTGATAAGGGTTTTCCACCAAAGGTAGAAACAGTATGAACCAGTGCGACAACTTCTCACCATTGATTTGCAGTATATTCCTTTTTGAATTGCCGCACTGATTCAAACTGTTTATCAGCAGGGTCTGGGGTAAACATAAACTGGAAGCAAATGGAGGCATTGGCGGAGCCGAGCAATTAGAATTTGAGAGGTTCAGAATCCAAAGGAGCCAGCCCTTTGATTCCATTCCTCCAGGCAGCTCTAGGGTCAGCTCCAGGGGAATAGTGGTCTTTCTGGGTATTAAAGGAGCAGGGGAAGTATTAAAGGGGGAAGGTAAATCATTAGGAGGGAGAGGGATCCCCACAAGGCATGACAACATCAGGTCCTCTGCTGATGCGCTGTTGAGGCATATATGGTCCTGGCCGAGGACTTTCATGAGGGTGCGCCAGACGTTGGCCTTGGTCTGAGGGACAATCCAGGGGTCTGAAGGTGGTGTAAAGGACCACAGTGCTGCTGTCAGCAGGATGACCAGGATTGTGGAAGGAGCCATTGGGTTGGGGTCACTAAAACAATAAAAGGACAAAGTTTGGTGAACAGGTTTTAAAGCTTCGATTCTGCCGTTAAAGGAGGCCAAAGTCTAAAGTAAAGGGTTTGCGCCTCCTCCTCCAGCAGGCCTCCTCAACCTGTGCCACGAGTCCAGCCTTTTCTGCTCTCTTGGGAAGGAAGGCCCTGACCCACTTGGATGGTACCCATTTCAGCCCAGAGGGAGTGGACACGCAAGCGTATCCCCTCCCCCATTGACCAGGTCAAATGGCCCCTCCGTTTTCCAGGTCTCTGGATCTTTAACCAGAACCGGAGGTCTGGCCTTCAGGTGCAGCTGCTCGTGGTGCCCAAAGTGCGTACAATGGGGGGGGGGTTTAAAAAATTGATTGTAAAAAGTGCCTTAGACAACTGGACGTGAGCGGACTCCGCCTTCACTGCCGCACACTGTTGTTCGAGAACTCTTTCTAGGCTCTGGTGGGTCCTCTCAACCACAGTGTGGCCTGTTGGGGAATAGGGGATGCCAGTCTTGTGCTCTATTCCCCATTGCTGCAGAAAGCTCCTGAGCTCTCTGGACTTGTATGCTGGGCTGTTAACCTTTTTGACGACCTTGGGGATGCCCAAGACAGCAAAAGCCTATAGATGTGGCCAACTCATGCCCTATGGACAAAGGACGGAGTCTGAAACTACTTAGGCGACATAGTTGTTTTTATCTTCTTTTTTTTTGTTGTATTTTTTTTCCCCTAATCTGCTTTTAAGATCTCAGGTGAAGAAGAAAATGTAAATCAGCTTTCTCTTAATTTTCAGTCCTGTTCCTTTTGCACCAGGCTGTTTGTCTTTTGCTTAGATAAAATGAAACGTGGCTTCCATAGCTGTTGTATACATATACAATTATATGTAAAATTTGTAGATGATTTGCTTTCAATGCCTTTGATTATGCAAATCTGCTGGGTTATTAGAAATTAATGAATTTTGCATCTGGAATATTTATTTACAGCATAATAAACACTGAAGTATAGCTGTGCCATCAGTACTTGGAACAAATGACCCATTAATCAAGAAAGCAACCTGACCTTCTCTATTTGCATGGTACTCCTGTCCTCATAGCTCCTTTATTTTCCATTTACAAGTCCCAGGTGCTGACATTTTTACCTAAAAACTGTAGCCATAATTATGGAGAAAAGTAGATGAACTATAAAAATGCACTTAATCCGAGATAATTCTTTTCAATCACTGTACTTAAGAAGTTGATGGTTGAATGACATTCCTATTCACACACAGTCTTAGTAAATGTCAGCTTAAAATGTAGACAACTATGGAGTGCATTAGTAGTAGATGCTCCATGACTAGAAAAGATACTTGTCATGTCAGATGGTAATCCATAGAAAAAAATGGGCAACAATGTGGGATTCATATGTGATAGCTACTTCCCAAGTGTAGAAATCAGCATATTACTACCTCTGGATCCAGAATACAAGAAACTCGAACAGAAAATGAGAGAGCAGGAGGAAGTGTGGTCTTGCTTCAGGCTTCTGTTTGGACAGGCTTCTGTTTGGACAGGACTTTTGTCTACCTCAGCTCATTTTTTGTAGAACTTTTAGTCCTTTAGGTCAGAAATTTTCATTAGCAAGGAGACAAGGGGAGTTTTTGTGTGGTGATAACCTTGGAAAAAATGGTCATATAAATATTGTTTGGTTCGGAAGACCATCTCTATGGCCTAAGAGAATATAAAAGTTGATTCATATATATGAAAGAAAGAAAGAAAGAAAGAAAGAAAGAAAGAAAGAAAGAAAGAAAGAAAGAAAGAAAGAAAGAAAGAAAGAAAGAAAGAAAGAAAGAAAGAAAGAAAGAAAGAAAGAAAGAAGACAAGGAAAATAAAAATAAAAAATAAACAGAAAAAGACTAGAATTTGCAAAAACATAATGACATAAAGTATGCATCATCCATCCTTTAATCAATGCAATTTCCTTATGGCTATTCTTCCTCTGTACTAAGTAATATCTTATAAGACTATCAAAACCGTTCAATGCATCAGACTACACAATATTTTGTCTGTAAACTCATCTTAGTCTAGATTTCTTCTCTTCCATACAGTAATTTTTTTAAAACTCAAAACTTTACTCAAAGCAGAAATAATCACATCTAAGAGGGGCTATACAAAATATATCTGCACTTTACAGAAATATGGATTCTTTTAAGTTACCTGCTTTGATTACATTGGAGATGAGTTGTAGCAGCAGTCCTTCAAGGCTTCTAAAACTGAAGTGAAATCTGACAAAGACGTGCTTTGAGACAGAGCTGGACAACCAAATCTGTAGCCTGTTCTGAATCAAGAATATCAAAATATCTCTTGATTCTGTGACTGGCAAATCCCTTCCCTTCCCTTCCCTTCCCTTCCCTTCCCTTCCCTTCCCTTCCCTTCCCTTCCCTTCCCTTCCCTTCCCTTCCCTTCCCTTCCCTTCCCTTCCCTTCCCTTCCCTTCCCTTCCCTTCCCTTCCCTTCCCTTCCCTTCCTCCCTTCCCTTCCCTTCCCTTCCCTTCCCTTCCCTTCCCTTCCCTTCCCTTCCCTTCCCTTCCCTTCCCTTCCCTTCCCTCTAAATGTCTCTGCAGGAAAGGAAACTTAAATTTACTGAATGGAAAGAATTGTATTTTCTAGAAGCTAAAAAGTAGCTTGGAACTTTTTACCTTCCATTACTTTGTCAGCCTTCATAACTCTTCCCCACCGTAATTGCAGCTCTGTTTTGCCCTGGAGAGTATATGAAATACAGCCAGCAGCTCAAGGGGGAACGTACTGCTCTTCAGTTTCTTACGAGACTGCCAGTGCTCAATCAAGACTGCCTCAATAACTTGTCCCTAAAGAGAAGAAATGCATCTTCTCGTTCCAGTTTTGTCTTCCCATCTGCAAAACACATTCATTGAATTGTCATTTTTACTCTTATTTAGACAAGGGAGCTCAAGTATAGCACATAATCTTTTTTTCCTAAAAAAATAGGGTAAGGATCCAGAAACAGGAAAAATAGAGATATTTTTTTACTCTTATGTTTTTATGTTGAAAATGCTGCTTTATTCTTTGTACATAATTTGTATGAAATAATTTATGCTTAGAGACACGTATCAAACACTCCTCTGACAGACATTTATACCATACCTCTTCATGAGCACATCTGTATCAGTTGCACAGCGTAAAAGCATTGGTGTTTGTGAAATCAGGTTTGTGTTTCCAGAGAATCAAACTTGGAAAGAAGGAAAAAAGAGGAGGGGTTTTCTAAAGATTTTTTCCTGTTTTAGTGGCTTCATCCAATATAACGAGTCACATTTAAAAATCCCCTTCATTTATAGAAGGATACAACATAAGTTACATAACAGAATGTGTTCTTTTGTTTGGTCCAAAAAATGACACGTCATGAAATAGACATTCATTGGAAGATACAGTTTGAGTCTATGGAGATAACGCATGAATTAAAAAACCACCGAAATTAGACCCTTAAATTGTGCGAAACATATTAAAGAGTGCTGGATAGAGAATCAAACTTTCAGGAAGTATTCCTGTGGCTTTGGAAAAATACAGCTCATCAAAAAACATTAGTAGGTTTACATTTTCTATAGTGGCCAGTGAAAAACAACCACATGTACAGGTACAGAAGAAAGCATCATGTTAGATGTGGAGGATTACCCCAATAAAATATATGACATGCTTTTCTTTGAAGTAGCAATAATAATTCATTCCTGTTCATAAGTATTTCTTATTGTTCCCATTATTTTTGTGTTGCTGCCCCTTTTTTTTTTGCTTGTGATAAACAAATGAAAACCAGAACACATTGAAAAGAACATCCCCTTTTTACATTTACTGATTTTAATAACTTGTACAATGATGGGGAATAGGACAAGAGAAGAGAACACTGATAGTCATTTCATCATGATTCAGACAAATCTTTCAGCACCTTGTTTGTTGTTTTCGCTTATCTTCTCTATTTGCTTGCTAAATATGTGAACAGACACTCAGGAAAAACAGTATTCTTCTCAGAGGAGATGAAAAAAAAAAAAAAGACCTCTTGGCTTTTGTTTGATAGTATTTGAAAAAAAATTTCCCACCTCAAAGACATGTCCAGGTTGTTTAAAGAGTTGCTCCTAAAATACATGAAGTTAATCTAGCAAGTGGGGCCAATTTAGAGCTGAGCAGGAGGGTGGAGACAAGGTTTGCAGGACTGGTAGTGAACACACCTGCTTTTGCCAATGGCTGGGGAAGATATTAACTGAGAGAGCTCCTGTGCTTCTATCTAAGCACAGAAAAAACAATCTAAGACCTTCTGGCATGGTGTTCCTCACACAGGACCTAACCTTTGGGAGTACTTTACTACTTGGTTTGCTATCAACAACTTCCCTCTGGATCATACCAGTCTGACTGCAGTAATTTTATTTTGAGCACATGAAAGCATATAGTCTTGTAGAACAAAAATAAAAGTATTTAAATTGCATTTTTTCTCATAAAGCAAATTTACCATGTATCCTTCATAGAAAATAACTGTAGCAAGTGCTTGGCCTCAACAAGGAAAAGAAAAAATGAATTGGATCTAGTTTCATTATGTTCACTTCTTCTGGAAAGTTCACCTAGTAATAAATAGTATATTTAAAAAAAAAAATCTTTCCAATTTCTGTTATTCTGATCCGGTCCCAGCTGAAGCCTTATTACTTTTCTGTTGAAGGAGGCTCAAAGTTAAAGCATGCTCTTCTGGGGAACAACAGTGTCTCCTCTGTGTGTAGTACAACAAACTGTTCTCCCCCTATTCTGAGTTCCAGGTCAGGTTTACCCTCAAACCAAAGTCTCATGTGTGTTCAAACACCTGTCCTGGATTCTTGCCCTTTGTTGTGACGATTTCAAGAAATTACCTCTGGAAAAAAAAATGATTCCAGTGGAATTTTGATGTTATGGATCAGTACATTTGGCCAGTGGTTCAAAATCATGATCAGTTATCCATCTGCCAGTCAGTGCTGAATGTATTAATGAATCAAGGGTGAGACACTCACGGAAAAATACCTGGTTAAGGTCATCAGCAATGGATTCCAGAACCAGTGGCACATCAAAAAGGGGGAAAAATATTGTATTAACAGCAATGTCAGCTTCCTTCTTCTCAATAATACTTTTAACAAGATAAACTGTCAATAAGTAGATAGCGTTACATCATAAAAATCCTCTAAATTTATGGCTACACTACGAGCAGCCAGGATGAATTGCCAAATACAGTATATTAACTTTTTAACTGCAAATCAGCTTTATGGTTTGCATGTGTTAAAACCATTTCTTTTATACTGCAAGTAACACTTGAAATGTCCCCCTTTGGCAGTAACGAGATATGATTTTCAACCCAGAGAACACTGGGCCCAGAGAACAAGTTCTGAAGTTCATTTTATATTTCACAAAGTCTCAGCTGAAGAGAAGGTTGTGAACGTGTCCAAAAACACTTTTGGACACTTACTTTGTATGCTGCATAGTTAATATGCTTGCTTTCGAATAGTTCAGTAGCTTCAACACAGAAATTGTTTCAGTCTGAAAGCAATAAACCTGATAAGTTTAAAAATGAAGTTGAAAGGAAGGTGTACATCTCCTCTGGACCCCACAGACTGAATATTATTTGTTTACTTCTGTGGAAAGATAAATTTTTGGTCTACTTTATTGAATGGAAAATACATGTAAAAATTATAGGGATATTCAGAAGCTAAATGTTTAAGAATGGGCTTTTGTACAATATTTGTAAGCAATAGTTTCTACTTAATTCAATTTGATATTTTTCAGTTAATTAGAAATATGCTATACAGATTTCCAATCTTAAGGGTGTATGTTTAGAATCTAAGTTTCAATATCTTATTTTCCTAAAGGAAAATTTAAATAAATTGTTGTAATTTACAAAAACAATCCAAAATGAAGATGAATTAGCCTTTAAATTTATCTTTTCCTAATATGTAAACGTAACAGATTTGGACAGAAATGAAGAAGCTATGAACAAAAGAAAAGCTATGTACAAATTATTTGTGGAAGAAAATGTAACAGAATTTAATTGGTCTTTGGAGAAGATGGCTTAGCAGACACATAAAAGACATATTTCAGAGAATTTTGTCTCATTGTTCTTTATTATGAGTTTGGAAAACAAACAAAAAAAACCACCAAGAACTGTATGTGTGCTCCTTCATGCAAATGTAGCCAGAGATGTAAAAATTACAGAAAATAAGAGAGTGAGTAATTTCTAAAAAGAAACATTTTTAAAGTCTTCCATTCTGTATGAATGAGCCTTGAAGACGGCTTTTCTCTGTGGTTCTGCTTTTGCCAGTAATACATCTATGCTTGATAACGTGTGAATTAATATATTTAACTCCTGCTGAAAAAATGTAGAAAGTTTAATAAAAAGTTTCTAGAATATCCTAAGAGAGTAGTGTTCTGGCAGAAATACAGAAAAAAATAGTGAAATGAATTAGACCTTGTACTTGTGGGCTAATTCAGAAGACATAACCTAGGGGTCCTTAAAACAGTATTATTATATTTTCAGGCATCATTGATCATAAGGTAATTACAGATGCTTAAGGGCTGTTTCTGGATTGTTTAATAGTCTTAGTGAACTGTTTGTGATTTTGAACTGTGCCTCCTTCCCCTGCATTTATAGATTTTTTTGAAGTACCTTGAAGTTCTTGAACAAAATTTGCATTTTTTTTTTTCTGTAAAACTCAGTGTGGTTGTCAAGCTCAAGACAGGCTGAAGTCTGGCTTTAAGAGCTTTGACAGGTATTTGATGGGTGTCTGAGGTTCTGCAGTTCTTAAGAAATGAAGAAACATATAAATTCAGAAATACTTGTATGAGCCAGAATACAAGAGAGAATTGATATTTAAGCTATGGACATCAGTACTTCCAGCTTTCACATCTGAACAGGCAGCTGGCTGGGAGACAGATTTAGAGAATATTCAAATAAAGTTCCGGAGCAAGATCTATCTTCTGTTGCATCACAGTCTTGGGGTGTTTATTTAGTAGTTTAATTTGGGATTCAATTCAGTAGATTTTCATTGTTACAGAAACCCCTCTTATAAACATCTGTCTGGCAGAATATGGGGTATCAACTATTGTGACTAAAAGAGTCTTACTCCCTTGTGTCTGTGCAAGTTAAAACACTGTGGAACTGTCTATTAAAACGTGAGTCATCTCCTCATAAATAACTAGTTAGTAAAGCTTGATTTATCCTAGGTAAATTCATATTAATCTTCCAAATCACTGTTTGGAAAATATGTGTTTGAAATTGTCTTCCCAGAGGACTTTGTCCGCAATCTTCCTGGTGTTAGGCTGGGTATCTTGATTTTTACCCTTGTTGCCTTCTTTATGGTTGATAGGATATTTCTGCATTTGCTATCACCTTTCAAAAATTACTTACTGTGGCTTTCTGATGATATATACCGGAACCCACAGGGATACATCTTCCCTAATCCTGTAGACTTCTTCATGTCCAAATGTCTTAAGCATTCCCTAACTGTGACCCTGTGGCTGACACTCCCACAGACTCGGCAGTGCTGCCACAGCTCATCATTTCCAGTGATGTCATGGACATCTGACAGTGCATGGGCCCCAAATTCCTCTACTTATCTTTCATGAGCATGTATTTGAGTGTAAACACTTGAGATATAGGCTCTAGCTATACCACCACCTGAAGTGGAGCGAGAGAGATGGCCCTGTCCTTTGAGTGTTCTCTGTGTTCCCTTCACCCACTTTCCTTTGGCACCATCCTTGATGCACCTAGTTTAGAATCATAGATTAGTTTGGGTTGGGAGGGAGTGTAAAGATCATCTAGGTCCAATTCCCCCGCCATGAACAGGGATATCGTTCACTAGACCAGGTTGCTCAGTGGTCCATCCAACCAGGCCTTTAACACTTACAGGGACAGGGCATCCAGAACCTCTCTGTGCAACTTGCTCCAGTGACTCACAACCCTCTGAGTAGAAAATTTCTTCCTAACATCTAATCTAAACCTGTTCTCTTGCAGCTTAAATCCAATGCCCCTTGTCCTGTCACTATCTGCCCATATAAAAACATCTCTCTTCCTCCTTGTTATAAACTCTCTCAGGCATTGGAAGGCCAAAATGAGAAGGCCTGAAATCTTCTCCATGCTTAACAACTCCAGCTCTCTCAGCCTGTCTAACTGCAGGATGGCTGGCAGATCCAACTCTTGCTTTTCCTCACCGACCATCTACTCCTACCATATTTTTAAGAGGAAAGAGTTTCAATCTAGCATAATTTTAGCTGTAGATCCTCTGTGAGCTTTCTTCACAACAGGCAAACTTCACCCTTTCTTCTTTTGTGTGCAACAGACAAGGACATCTTGAAAATCTCTTTGATTATATTTTGTTTGATTATGTTTGTTTTTATTTTTTCAAAATCTGTGTGAAAAAAAGTACAAATATTCTCTAATTAGAATTTGTTTAGAGTTCCCTATATCTCTAGTTAAGAATCTAGAGATCCAAAATTCTGTCATATCCATAATTGCTGTCTGAAATACAGAAAAAAAAAATGGATTTCAGGATTCATGTATTTTGCAAACAAAGGAGAACCAGAAGAATGAGCCAAACAAGAAAACAGCTAGCAGATGCTAGGCTTGTGCTGTACAACATACAAATATTTTCCTTCTGAGGGCACATCTATTATTTACAAAAGAAAGTTTAGAAAATAAGTAGTGGCAAGCTTCTGGGTTGCTAAGAATTCCTAAAGACTGAGCTAAAGATTTTAGTTTAGTCCACATAGCAACTATTTGGAGGGAGTCTCACTTTTCATGCAGTCATCTTAATTAGGCATTTACTTTACTAAAGGTAAAAAGTCTAATGTAAGAAATATAAAATGTATTCCTACTAAGAATGACCTTAAAAATGATAACATTTTTGTGTCACTAAAATGCTTTTTTAATAGGAATATTTTCATGTATAGCCCCAGGTTTATACAAACTTATTGTGTCAAAGCCTCTCAAGGACTCACAAAAGACCAAATTCCAACCATGCTGACAAAGAAGCTTCCCTGTGCCTATCTGTGCAATTGATAGTAATTATCTGTGGCTTTGTCACTCTACAGTAATTTCTAGAAGAGTAAAAAAGTGCCATACAAGCACCAAATATTCATCTAATTTGTGTCTTTATTGTGTTTTTAACCTACTTGTAAAAGAAAAAAAAAAAAGAATAGTTCATAATCATTCAGAATCATCACAGTAAATGAGAGGTCAGAAGGCCAGATACTGAGCTGCATAACCTAGTATGTTCTGTTCCAGGACTTTTAATCTGTTGACATGCATATATATAGAGCCTTTTGGAGAATTAAGAAATTTGTGTGAATTCAGGAAGAAGAGAGCGTGGCAAAAAAAAAAAAAAAAAAAAAATAGTGGAACAGGTATATGGCATTTGTAGGAAAGGTCTTTGGAAGCTGTTTGGGAAATGCATTTCCACACATGCAGCTGAACACTGGTGAACATACACATCCCATTTACATCCTTGCACAGAGAGCATGGGGGAGAAGGTCAGTGACAAAAGCCTAGAACAAACACTGTTGTGTTTTGGCTGTGGAGGAACAGTTACGAGCATGGAAAAGAGTCTGCTCTGACACCACTGATGTGAAAATGGATCCAGGAACATGTTAGCTGGAGGATTTTCCACAAGTCTGAAACATCTCACAGCTGCAGCATTTGTTTAAATAGACACTTGTTTTTGGAGTGAAATTACTTAGTGAAAATGCTGCGGAAAAAACAAAGAGAAGTAAGTTTATACCAGAGGTTTGTAGCCAGGGTTCTTTACATAGCTGAGCATCCACAAATGTGACAGCAATCAAGTGCACAAGATTTTATTTTGTGTGTTAATTGATGTGATGAAATTGTTTTTAAAATTTGGAGAAGACAGTAGAAAGCAACTAGGGGCAAGGAAAATGGTCCCAGACTCCTGGCAATTAATGAAACAGAGCTGAAATGTAAACAGCATGGTGTAGGTAGAAGAATTTCTTGCTAATCTTTCTGTTATTCTTTAGTAAAACAGCCTTTTTCCCAGGGTAGTGGTCTGAGGTAATGAGTTTGGAAGTGTATTTCCAAGTCTTAAATGCATCAGACTGCAGACACTTGGGCTTGTAGCACAAGGAGGCAATTGACACACTGGTGATGGCCACACTGGGTGGCTGAAACATCGGTGCGTGAGCCATGAAAGAGTGCTGAGTGTCCTGAGATCTACTATCTTCTAAAGATAACTAATGCTTTTTTGGCCTGAATACTAGTATCAGTCTGCTGGCTCATGCAAATAGGAAGAAGGACCAAAGAATGTGCCAGTGAGGTAATCAAAAGGGTCATAAGGAATTGCAAAAACACTGTTTTGGAAGTAGTTGTCTTTTTTGCTATCTCCAGTGTTTCTCCATGTTTTCACCTTTTGTTTTCTTCTTCAGTAGTCCTCGTTCTAGTCCTACTGTTAACACATTTTATTGCATAAAGGTGTCTTATGTGCTCCATGATGACAGAAACTGTGGTAGAAATAAACCCATGTCCTCCATATCCGGTGCTTTCCATCAGAAATTTTCTGTTTTCCCATACCTGTGTGGTGCCAGAGCACTCTGCATGTCCTCTCTCAGATGGCAAGGACTGCAGATAAGCACAGACCTGCCCAACTTCCTTTCCTCTGCCTCCTGCAGCCTGAGACACACGAGGCCTTTTATTCACTGCCATGTTTCTAGGAGCCTGGACAAGCTAAGTCTTAGCACAGATAAACACCACTTAATTTTGGACTAGCTTTGCCAATTAATTTCTTTAATTCTTTCAATTGTTCTTAGACTTTAAAAACTTTGTTTTACAAATCCACCTATGTATATTATTACAATTTTTTATATTATCACAGTTAATTTCCTTGTAACTTCCTGTACCTCTGCAATATTTCTTTTTTTTTTCTTTACTTCTTTACTACCTTTTTCTGAGAGTGACTTGCTATTTACGTGTCTGCCTTAATTTTTTTTCCCAAACTGTTTCTGACTGTCTCCTAATACTATTTTTAGTGTTAGGAAATCTATGCCTGATGTGTCACCTGCTCTATTTCCCTTCCCACCAATCATAATGTTATTGCCAAAGCTTATCAGCAATGATCTAATATGATAATTACCTGTAATTGTGGAAATGCTGTGTATAATATGGATTATGAAATGCTCTAGGGCCTTGGGTTTAGTACCAGTCCCTAGGATGCTATAGTATAAAATTACTGATTCATTTGAAATATATTTATGATTAATTTTGTTCCACTTTTAATAACAATTGTTATATTTAGGACTGCAGTAATTTGAGCAAATTAATTTTCCTTAAGCAAGTTCCATGTTTTTAACTAAGATGAGAGACATAAAAAGGCACTTGGGATCCTCTGTCTGTAAATTCTCAGTGATGTGAAGCCAGTTCATTTTTGCATCATTAAGCAAGAAAGATGAGGTGTTGATTTCCCAGGTCAGCTGCACTACCCTTGTCCCTTTATTACAATATTGTTAAAAAAATCTTCAGTCAGCTGTAAGGAGGGAAGAGACTTGGATCTTTTTCCAAGTGTAAAGGAATCCCAAGCTAGAGGAAAGTCATCCTTATGCCAGTTATCCTTCACTACTATTGCAGAAGGTGTTTTGGGCAAGGCCAAAAAGGAGCTCACTGCATTCCTCCAGCCTGCAGCAAAAGAGAAATGTCTGTGTAATATTCCCAGCAGAACATTTTCTTAACAACCTTTACAAGCAAAAGTAAACAAAGCTGGTGCTGAATCTTCCCTCTCACATTACTTTTTCTCTTGTCAGTATCCAGGAAAGAACCTGATCATTATCCTTGTGTTAAAAAGGCCAAGTTCCGCACAAGTTACAATAGCATTTACAATATATAAATATTACTAATAAAGTTGTGTAAATAAAGACTGAAGATTATTCTAGTTAATCTTCTTTGAGATATTTAATAATTTTCCTGATATTTTTACTTGACAAATTTTATACTTGTTTGATTTTTTCATCAGGGTTTCCTTCAGTATCATTTTGGAAATTAAAAAAAGCACTGATACAAAGCTCCATGAAAAATAAGAAATTCATCTAAGTAAATGTGACCTATGGGAAATCCTAATTCTAGGGAGTCTGCTTCAACAAAATATTTTATGATCTTTTACCTTGCATATGCTGATTCTTCTTCTCAAAAAACAGGAGTGTAACAGCTACTGACAGGAAATTAACTTACCCTGGCTGAAACCAGGACAAATGGTGTTGAAGCATCAAACCTACATTTTTCTCTGCATCTGGCCTCTGACTTACTATAAGTATAGGCTTTGTTATGCTGTAGAATGAAGATCCAAAATTACTACCATTTCATGTTAGAGACTGCAATATAAACTATAAATGTTTAGAAATATATATATGTACATAAAATGAGTGTTTTCCAAATGCTTTCAATTTTACTGGTGTCAGTTGTAAAACCTTCTTCCCTCCCATAGTGCATGGTCAATATTACAGATCAGTCATTTAGGATGGGGACTGTGCAAAAATCATGTACAGACATATCTCTCCTCTAAATCTGAGCACCTTAAACTGTTTATTGGTACAGTTAAATTTATTTTTAATGATTTTAAATGGCTAAACAACCTATTCAATGCTCAAAGGAATCAGAAAAAACTACTCTGAAGCAGTACAGAAACACTGAAAAGAGAAGCTCTTTACACAGCTCTTATTTCTTTGAAATATTACACTAATTTCTTACAAAAAACTGGCAGTAAGATAGAAAGACAGTAATAATAGATTAATTCTATCATGAGGGAAAAGACCTAAAAAAACCCCCCAAAAACCCTAAACAAAAGTTTGGATTCAGGAAAATCCAGTTGCTCAATTTTGCCTTCAGATTATTTTCAGAAGCATTTCCTCTCAAGACTACAAACAATTTTGCGCTTGTATCGTCTATTTTGTGAAACGATGAAATCTCCCTAAATGAACTCAGCTCAGCACCAGCACAGTGTTCTTGGTGTGTTAAGGGCCCAGTTAAGAATTTTTACAGGCAGGGAGGGAGGGAGGGAGGCTCTACCCACCTCTTCTGCTTGGTGTCTCAAGGGCTACACGCAAGTTGATATTTCCTTAGTGCACGCCGGGGAGTTTTTGCTGCTCTTTAAAATACTCTCAGTAGGGCTGCTCTGTTATGAGTTGGCCAAAACAACCAGGGGCTTAAGAAGGAGAGCTTTGCTGGAAAAAACCTTGGAACTTCTTCCATAAACTTTGCTTGCAAATGTATTTTTTTTAAAAACTCTTTTTAGCTAAAATTCTCTTAAAAATAAGGAGTAGAATCTACAGCAACTTAGTCAATACATCTTTTTTCTACAGACAGAAAATTCAAGTGTATTAGGCCTTATGAAAGCAAATATGGTCATCCAAATGCACATCCAGTAATTTTTATATTCTTTACTCCATTGCTACTAATAATTGTGTTCTTACCAAGGCCATCTAGGAAGACAAATTATTATATCAAGTACAGTTTCTACAGAAAAGGGACAGTGAGATGAAGAATTTCTGTTAATACAATTTATGGAGAGATAGGTTTCGCAGGTGCTCCATGTTACACATTTGGATTTCCAAATCTTCACCTAATATTTTTTTCTTTCCATAGTGGCTATGGTAGATTAATCTTTATCCAAATATCCTTAAAAAGAACATTGTGATTCACCTTGCCAAAACTGCATATGAATTTTGAAGCAGAGAAAATGTTCATGTTTGCTGTAAGAATTGGCACCCATTCTGTATCCCTTCAAGAATGGTTCCTGCACTACTAGGCTGAGAAAAGAATGAAGCTTAGTTTTAAAGGAAAATCCATTTATAAAAGATTATATTTATTTATTTTTAATGCTTATTAAGCAGAAGTGGCTCTCTCCTTCTATATTTAAATTAACTTTTTCATTCATACTTGTCTACTAGTGCCAAAAAAATATTATTGATTTTGGCACTCTTTATCCTCTCTCTGTAACTTGTGGAAGAGATTGTGAGCCAAATCCAGGCATGGTACATATGATATAAGTAGCTCCCTGAAATCCAGTGTATTTGCCTGAGTGTAACAAGATGGGCTGTGCATGCAAAGGCTACAGAAGATCAAGAAAAGGTTTCTATTAATTTTATAGCAAGTCCTTCTGGCTTTTGAGGTACTAAATAATCTTGCCCTTTCAGCAGTGTTTAGCTATGTACTGGTTTGCATCTCTCAGAATGGGGCCAGCTTGGTCCCCTGGAAGCAAGGGCTCCCAACCATAGCAATGATGGTGAGTTCAGCCAGAAGGAAGAGTGAGGACTGTGTCTCCTGGTAGCAGGGTATGCACCATCCAGAACTGGCACAAGAGACTGTGGGTTTGCCTCACAATCAAAGGAAATGGGTTTGATGAGAGCCATGGTCTGCCTGAGAGATTTATTTTTATGGCAGACCTTCTGTATATTACTTCCCATTAATACAGTCAAATACAGCATTTCTAATGTATTTTACACAGTAAAGCCACAACAAGGTTGTGCAAATAAGACTAAGAAGCTGTGTAGTAGATAACTGCTACCTATTATTAGTATCTATTATTACTAATATGATTATTATTTCTATTATTTTAATATACTATTATTATATTATCCCCCTAGAAAGTGAGAAAATAGAACTGGCAAATTAGAGTTTCCTTCCTTCCTTCCTTCCTTCCTTCCTTCCTTCCTTCCTTCCTTCCTTCCTTCCTTCCTTCCTTCCTTCCTTCCTTCTCCTTCCTTCCTTCCTTCCTTCCTTCCTTCCTTCCTTCCTCCTTCCTTCCTTCCTTCCTTCCTTCCTTCCTTCCTTCTCTTCCTTCCTTCCTTCCTTCCTTCCTTCCTTCCTTCCTTCCTTCCTTCCTTCCTTCCTTCCTTCCTTCCTTCCTTCCTTCCTTCCTTCCTTCCTTCCTTCCTTCTCTTTCTTTTTTTCTTTGATATGAAATAAAACAGTCAAACCAAGTAATCAAAACTGGCCATAAAGCATTCCTGAAAAAGAACTCTTGGAAATTCAGTCACCTTATAGAAGCTTCCTCTTTACCCTTTCACATTCACTCTTCTGACTTTGACTGAAAATTCATGGTTACATTTTGGATGTTTACTATACTTGACTCACAGTATTGCTGGTATTATGCACGTCACTCGGTTCCACTGTTCCACCAGATATGGATCTGTATTGTTTCCAAACTTCTTGGTCCTTTCCACCTGTGTGAAAAAAAAAAAAAAAGAGACTTTATGTGCTCATGTGTAAGCCCATTATATGGGCCATTATATTGTATGATTTTCTAAGTATGTGCATGTGAAGAATCATGTGAAGAATGATTTCTCCCTCTCAATGTATTTAGTTCTGAAAAAAACAAGTAAGTAAAGGAAGCAACAATTTTTGGGGTAATTGATACTGGCTGGAAATTGTTTTATGCTAGTGAAAGCTGGATAAAGAAGAGTCTATAATTAGGTTCAGGTACTACTTTAATTAATGGGTAAGTACAAACTATTAATAATGGGATCCTTTCAATATTACCTTGAAACAATATTGAATTGTGCAAATATATAGAGATTTTAATTTATTTTGTAAAATCCCAAGATTATAACTTCACTCTTATGCTTTTCTCAATTAGGCTATCTTTCTTAAAATCAGAAACACAGCCTACTCTGAGTACTTCAAGTTCATATTCCTTCAGCCAAGATACATTGTATGAGTAATTGGCTACTTGGGTTAAATGCACCATGTCCATTTCAGATCAGATATTTCTCAACCCCATATTAATTATCAAAATAGTTTGGAAAGCCAGTTACCAGTAATGGTGTATTTGGCAGCTAACAACAATTGCATAATCAGCTTTCATTTTCCATTGTCCAATGTTCTAAATGAAAAAGTATTACATACCATAGGGGATTTTTTCCTTACAACTATTTTCAAATTTATATTTAGTGCCTTAGAGCAAACCTAATAAATAACAATGTTCTCAGGTATTCACTTGAATGCAGTCAGTAGAAACACTTTCATAAACTGCTCCCCAGTGTATCAGAATCCTGATTTTTTACAAGTCACACAAGACTGAGTTGCACTACAGACAGGGATAAATAATTCTATGGAATAAGAGAACTTCTCTGGCAGCTTTGTGCCTAGCCTATTTTTCAGACAAGAAGTATGGGTTGTTTCCCAAGTTTGTTATTTGTTTTCATAAACATAATCCATGTAAACATGGTAGATAGGAATATTCAAGGACTGGGAAATCTAACAGACATTCACACAACAACCATCTGTCAGAGGGACCTACAGATGGAGAAAGGCATGGAATAATTCCTTATATGTGGTTTGAATGCACTCTTTTCATGTATTCTTTGTGAAATTTCTGCTTTACTCTAGTAGTCACCCATACAAACCTTTTATACGTCTGCTTATTCTTTCACTTTCCATGGCACTACAATTTTGTGTCTCATGCTCACCCCTTCAAACAACTCCTTTTTTGGTCACCCTTCTTTGAATTAATTTGGTCACTTTCAGTTAGATTTCTCATTCCATATTTGCACACTGAGATCTCTCTTCTGAGGAAACAACACATTTGTGTTAACCCTGAACCAACTACAAAGACCAAACATATTTTAAAATGATCTATAAGCAAGCCCAAACTTCAACATCTAAGACATAATATAGAGTAGTAATGCTCTTGTAAGTTTAAAAGTTAATATAAAGAAGATTAAATACAATCACACAACCAAATAATGATTTTATTTAATATGGAAATGAAAATGGGAGACAATATTGGATTTGATGATAAGGTATACTATTCTGGAGAAATGTTATGAATGGCTTTTAATTTAACATTGTCAGTCATTACCTTTGGGAATAATTGAAATTGATTATGTACATCTGGCTGTAGACATTATCAATAAGAAAGTGACCATCATAAATGCAGGACGAACTGAATTGTTTTGAGTATAAAAATGTGTGATGTAAGGGTAACAAAAGAAAATTTATGTATGTGCTAAAAAATTAATAATTCTCATCTCACACATAATTTAGATAATTTAACAAATGCAAAGTACAGACCAAGTGGAGGAAATAATTTCACTTTTTTTAACAGGTCAAAATAAAGATGGAGAAGATGTTGCATTTCATAAACACAATTAGAGCAAACACTGAGGAATGGAGAAAGTAAAGGGTTTTTGCGGATTTGTCAATGTAATTAACATAGTCAGTATTTAAGAAATACTGAAATGTTTGGGTTACTTCAAGTTGAAATCAAAATCATGTTAACAATCAAAATTTACATTAAAACAGGTTCACATCACTCTCACTCCAATTTCCTGTTCAATTTCTCTTTGCTCTTTAACACCAGATATCAAAAGTTCATTTTGTTCTTTTGCAAACAGGGAGACATCCAAAAGTCAACTTCCAAACTGGATAACTTTTTAAGGATTGTGAGTATATATATATAAGTAAAGCTAGTAGATCTATTACATGATAAGAGCTTTCTGCACAACCACCAAGGAGCACAGAAATGCCACGGCAGGGACAGGAGCCCAAATATTTCCTTGGTGTGCTGCTCCCAGACTTATAACAGGGGCCAGCAGGCAGAGTTGGAGGAAACACCAAAATCAGAACAAAAGAGGACACCCTGTGTGGAGAGACCCTCCAGGGTTGTTTCAGGATAATCTCAGCCCCAGTGTCCAAGTGGGACATGGCTTAGCTGCCGTGGGTCAGCAGCAGAGCACTTTTGGGACAGAACCGACACTTTGGTGTGGTACACATCACCCTGAGTGGGGGAAGAGCACTCAGGGCAGCACAGGGCTGTGGGATGCTTAGGGGAGGAAAGATGTGCATTAAGGTGATCTGTACATGCAGATGCATTTATTTGTCCTTTCGTGGAGCAACAAATGTAGTTCAAAATAACAAAAAAAAAAAAAAAAAAAGGAAGCTGTAAGTATGAAAGCAAGCCAGACTACTTTGAAAGAAACAGTGATTCAGACACAGATTAGTTTTTGAGAAAAAATGCTTTTAATGTGTGAGGTGAGGTGAAGATGTGTCAAAAAAGCCTGCTCACAGATGTGAGAGATGTCAGCGCTGGGAAAGCGCTGATGATAGGCTGGGAAAACATTCATCTGGTGAAAGTTACCAAGGAAAACAAAAATTCAGTGGAATTAGATCCAAGTTGTTTTAGCAAGAAACAAACTGCTATTCACTACAATGCTTTGCTCTGTATGCTTTATTTTTTGTCCTAAATACTATAGGAAAAAATCATTCCAGATCCTGGAAATAATTATCTTGAAACCAAATTCTTATCTTACATTGACATACATGTCCACTATGTGGAGTGCAAAGTTGAAGTCCATTTTCTTTAAATGGCATAGTACCTCAGCTGAAAAATGAAAAAAAGTAGAATCTTGGCTAGTGGTGCTAAGCAGCAGGTGTTACAGAATTATATTTCCTGCTTTATCCACTCTCTTTTCTTTAGGCGTATCTTGATTTTACTGCATGTGGCAAAGGGTAAGATTTACAATTGATTTAGACTTGTTGGAATAGAATGCATGTGTTGTAAACTTGATGAGACAATATCTTGTCTCATTTATGAAAAGAAAAAAACCCAACAGTTAATAGAGTCATTTTGCCTTGATATATAAGATTTTTATGGAAGTTAGGAAGAAAATATAATAACCTATTTCTCTGTTCTCTGATGGCTGACAAAAGCAAAATGTGATCCTCTGGGAGTGCTGCAACTCAATGTACTGAGGGAAAATCAGGTTAATTTGCATACTGTTATGGAGCACTTAATGAATCTTTATTTCAAAAGATTTTAAATGTTGAATGATTGTTTTCAGAAAAGAAAAAAATGGAAAAACACCCAGATGAGAAACAAAGCACTTAGCTGCTTTCATTTAAGGATCCTTTTGTAAGGAGTTTGGAATCAGTGAAACATACTGAGTTTTACAACTCTTCCTCTCCTTTCCATTTCTATTGATCTCTGTTTTCCCTAACCATTAATGCATGCTGTGATGTTTCTGTAAAATGAAATCAGCTGGAACCTGACGATTATTTTGTTGGGATACCATGAGCTATAAATGAAGGACAAGCACAAAAACAAATCTAAGATCTTTATTGTTTTCAGTATTCATCTGTAGATATAATCTGTTTTTACATAAAACCTTCAACATAATTTAGCTCTTCATTTCTCTTAAATATGAAGTAAGTCTTTGTGGAAGCAGATCTATTTTGCTTCTTGCTATTCTTTATTCCAGAAAAGTCTGTTTTGTTAACTCTTTCCTTCCCCTGCCTTTCCAGTAGATCATGCAGTTTAATGATTCCACAATAGGCCTCTGCCCACCTCTTTGCTGTAGTCTACATTTTCATCTGTTGCTACATTCTTGAAGGCATTAAATATAAATTTTGCTGCTGCTGTTACTCCTCATACAAATGTGACTGTGGTATGTTTAGTTGTGGACATTGAAAAATGTTAGGACACATAACCTTGAAACTATGAGGCTTTTAAAATTAAAGTGATTTTGGATTATGTTAAAAAAAACCCTGAACTTTGGCTACTGAGCCTTTCAGGTGGCACATGAACATAATTTTCAGATGCTCTTTGATATCATAGTCTTAGAAGCACAATGATCTCATTATGGCATAAAGAATCATTTGCAACCACTTCACTCAAGAGTCTTTAGGGATCATAAGGGCCATGAAAGTCAGGATTAAATTGCCAGTGCTTATGATGCTGTAGTTGCCTAATAAACAATATCTAAGCACAGTTATATACATTCTAGTGTACATAAAACTCTTGGCATTTTACATTACAAGAGCAGTGAAAAAAGGAACGGCTTAACTTCAGCAGGCGCTCAGGGCTCCCAGAGTTTTTGGGAGCCATCCAAATGGGGGCAGTATGTGGAAAAATGACAAATTCAGGAGGAGGCATTGCAGCACGCTCCTGTGTTTCAGAAAGTCAGCAGGAATAAATGACTGTAGGGAAGGAGTTGATGAAGCATCACAGGGAGAGGGCAAGCAACTTTCAAAAGGTTACTTAATTGAGAAAATATTGGCATACTTTAACAACAGAATTTTAGAACAAATCCAAACTAAATTATAGAGTGAAATTTTCTGTAGTCAGCCCATCACAAGCTCGATCCCCTTCCTGTGCTATTATATATGTCTCCATGTCATCAACCTCAGATGGCTTCAGAGGGCAATAAACAGAATTCATACTTTAAGGCAACAATCTTTCATGATAACGGATGTACATAAGCATAGATTTTAAAACACAGCCTCTCAAAGAATTTTTATCAAAATTAATTTTTCAAATTTTGCAGGAAATATCTTTCAGGAGGTTAAGTGGAACCTAGATTTTATGTACAAGGTTTTCTTGTACTAAAAGGTGGTGACTGAAAATAGATCTCCAATTGCCTGCCTTTTCCTGAGTGCATAATAGACTTTTGTCTGAGTATTTTCCCCTGTACCTCATTCCTTGTAAGAAATAGCTGAAACCCTAACACTCAAAACTTTTTTTTCATTCTTTATTATTGGACATTTCTTTTTGCTGTTGAGAACAGCTGGAATAATGCCTGAACTTCTATCCCTGTGGAAATCTGTTAGCTAATTTTTTTGCTGACAAAAGTCTCTTTTCTTCCCCGCACATTTTTATGGGACATTTTGTTTCATGTTGACTGCTCTCTGTTTCTTTACCTGTCCTTCAGTTTCTTTTATACTCCATTGTTTTTTTTTTGTGAGGGCAGAAGTCTTTTTCTTATGTTCTCTCTCATCACAAATATTCTGTCTTCCAGTGGTTTTCCTAGGCTTGAAGGATGCAGCATTAAGACAGATGGATTTGGAAAATGTTGAAGCTCACTGGAGGGAGCTGACTGCAGCTCTGGAGTGTTTATACTTTGGATGAGGAGGTGAGCGCTTGGATGGTGAGCACTCCAGCTCCCAGTGCACAGAGGTGCCTTCCTTGCTGTCCTAAGGATGCCTGGCTCCTAGGATGAGCTGTATAAAGTGAGGGTGCCAACTCATGCACGGGAAAGTGAAGTGACATTCAGAATCAGAGCCTTTGAGTAAAGAGTGCGAAAGACTGGCCAGATGGTGGGAGCTCTGAAAGTGCAACAATCTGAAAGATTCTTGCTCCTCTTGCTGCTCACAAAGTCTTTCTATGATATTTCGAGGCATACAACTGAAATGACATATATAGTCATATGATCCAATGAATGGCTGCCCAGTTTCTGCTACTTTACTCTTTCCTACCTTTTCTTCACCTTTTCAGCTAAATATCTCCTTCTACTGCTCTAAGCCACAACCCCATTTTTGGGTTTCTGTGTCTCATGCAAACAAATCTATCAGACATGCGTAATTTAGCGCTTGATTCCTGAATAAAATCTTATATTTGAACCTTGTGTTTTGCATGAAAATATGTCTGTGCTGTGCAAGAATGATTTTTTGTGTATTGCACATTACGTATAGCAACAAGCATTGATATGAGTATGATTTCTTTCATTTTTAATTTTTCTTTTTCTGCAAAAGCAGCAAAACATATGCTTTAGGAGAACAGTAAATCTCTGTAGCAGTCTTGAGCCCTGAATGTATTTATTTTCCCTACAGGGTACAGCAATAGCAACATCCAAGCTACTAGAAATCGGAGCTGTATATAAATGCGTAAAATGGTCATGACACTTTCATAACATAATTTAAACCCTCTGAGGAATGCAAATATGTCCTTTTTTTTTTTTTTTTGCAGATTAAAACAATGGAAGGCTGTGTATATGAGAGTTATTTTAATTTGAGGATAAAAGAAACTCTTTTCTTCATAAAAGAAATGTAAAAGTTATAAGGTAGGATAAAAGTGAGAATAAAAATATAATCTTATTTAAATATTTCCCTTAGAATATATTACTTATTTCTCCAAAATATAACAACAATTTCTGTAAAAAAAAAAAATTACTATTCTACACTAAACTTCTCTTGATGCTCAAGACTTCATTTTTGTACTAGAGTATTCTACGATGAAAGCATAATTTTCGAGTTACTTGGTTCTGGCCACACCTTATGGAAAGGGCCTTCCTGTCATTAACTTTGCAGCATATGCAGCTTTGGTGAAATGGCTTTTGATCCTGGTAGAGATGAATGAATTGATTAAAAAAGACAAACCCAAAGTTTTCCATCACACATTTTCAAATACTACAGCCACAAATTGATTCTTCTGTCAGAGATTTTTATTGAGGAGTCAAAACAAAAAATGTACCAAAAAATGTAGAGAAGAGACACTCATACTCCTATCTTGAGGTTCTACTCTGTATTTTGCAGGCATTTCCCCTTTTTCTTTTAATAGGAGCCAGTGGAAATAGGTCATGGAATTTCATTATAGTGATACTAGAGCAGTTAGAACAAGTTTACAGGGTTTGGGTATTTCTACCTTTTCACAGTGATGCAAATATAGAGGATCTTTGTGTAGATATATGATCATGCTGTTTGCTTATCTGCTCCAAGCAATTACTTTCCCCTGTCTTCAAAACTGGGCAAGTTTCTCTTTCCCTTACTGTCAATTACATAATGAACAGTGATAGAGATATAGTTTGAAATGGTGACTATTGCCCTGGGCCTTTCAATTTTGTGCTGATATTTGACCATCAAAGTATAGTTAGCACAGCTGGTGCAAAGATGAAGCCTCAGCTAATCAGGACACATCACAAAGAAAGATGTTCTCATGAAGTTTCTAACAATCAAGTTAATGAGGGGAAATGCAGAAACTGGTTAACCAGTCAAATATTTCTTGAAACCAAAATTCAAGACCAATGGTAGAAATAATCCAGACTGAAATTTTGGAATTGTGAACCTGATTTTTTAGTTTAATTCATTTTATTTTCCCAGGTCTTCATTTCCTTTTGTTGTTTGTTGCTTTCCCTTCAATTCTTTTTCTTAATTTATTTCTGAAGACATTTATTTTTGTTAATAACAATTTTCTTTTAGTAGAAACCCTTTTCAGATTAATCTGTTACAGTTACCATAAATTACTGTTACTGTTACCATAAATCACCGGATTTCCATCTATAGATTTGAAGACTTCCATGTGCTGTGTTTGGGAGCTCATTTGGTGTTTATTAAACTATATAAGGTATTACAGAGCAAATGTCTGCAAATATAAGGTAGAAGAATAATAGAGGCAGAGGGCATAGACTTTTTTCCCCTCTAGCATGATCTGCACTTTTGCAACTTAAAGGTAATAAAAATTACCAAACAAATTTCACTGAAAGGAGAATCTAAAGGGTGGGCTTTATGGACTGAGCCTGTCACCACTGAACTTCCCCAACTATTTTGCCTCACAGAGAGAGAAGATCTACAGATTGCGTACACCAGACATGAAGAATTAATTCTGCAATCCATTGTATTCACTACCCTTGAGTCAGTGAACTCTTCTGTGTGACTTACAGCAGTAGTAGAATTTTGATCAGTTTTTCCTACTCCAACACTGGAGTGTTACAAAATGAGCCTTAGTTTTTTGTGCTACAGCAGCTCTGTATTAGACTGGTGATTCATACTGAGCACAGCATCCACAACTCCTTCTATACAATTTTTATGAGTTTTATTAGTGCACTGATGAAAGTCTAGACTAATTGTAGCAACAGTAGTGGAGTTGCTTGTATTGTATTGTGCAGCCACATGGGCTGGCGGGCTGCAGCTTGAGCAAAAAGGGCTGTTGCTCCTCTGAGACTTGAAAATTATCTTCCCACAGGTGCTGAGGGAAATGGTGGAAAACAGAAAGTGCAGAAGGCTAAAGTGGGGGAATACACAGGCAGAAACAAGACCAAATTTCACACAGCTTGGCAGTGACATATGGCACCTCCTTTGAAAACACTTCTGTTTGAAGTTGAGGGCGTGATATGATGACATTAATAATCAGGTTGTGAAAACATAAGCAGATGATTTGCAGAGAGCCTGCGTGAGGGTTTGCACTAGGATTTACAGCTTCAGCCTGGTCTGAAGGACAACTTCACACAGAATTCTGACAATAATTTTTTGGAAAAAAAAGAGAAAATATTCCATACTGAACGGGTCAACAGCAGCATGGATGCTGAATGGATTGTGCCTATTCATGCCTGCTTTCTTGGGAGATGAAATACTGCCAGAGGCTTCTGTGTAAGCAATGGCTCAGCAAGCCAGGATAGCAGCAGAAGAGCAGGAGTCCAGCCAGCAGAGTGGATGTTAAAGCACTGTGTTGAATCTGGCTAATTTAAATGACTGTAAAAGGCCATGGCCCAGTGAGGATGATTAGAAGCAAAGATGATTTGCAGGAATACCAGAAAACTCAGATAGAGATGACTGGTGAGATTAGTGAAGGGGATCAACCACCTGCAGCCATTCTGAGCAGGAACAAAACATAGTTTATCAGCCATGTAGTGAGGCTGTTCCTTCCCTGACACCTTAAATGGGGCAGGCTGCTGATGCCCTCCAAAACTTGGCCTCTTCACTTCCTTGGGACAGCCAGTGGGTGATCTGAAAGGGGGAAAGACGGGGTTGAGCAGCTGCTCAGTGATGGAGTTTTCAGTGAGGGACTTGCCTTTAAAGAACTACCAAATATCTTTCTTGAGGTTAGTGGTAATTTGCTACTTGTGAATTGTTACTTTATGTTTTCATTTCTTTTTGCCCTCTGTAGACCAAATGAAACCAAATGATCTCTTAAGTCCATCTGTTGAACTCCCTGCCTCACTGAGCATCTAGATGGTTTAATTTCCTAGGTGTTTGTCTGAAATCTCAAGCCCATGACACCTTTAGCCAGGACTTTTTGAGATATGAAGACTATCAAACATTAATTGAGAAAGACAAACAGCAGAGAAATGGTGATTTTAGATGTGAGATGAAGGCAACTTTGGAGGATCTTGCTTGGGTCATGGTGATCATTAATTCATAGGTGTGAATTTGGGTAGATGTGCGAAGGATTAGGAGATTTAGGCGGTGGACCAGATGTGACTAAATTTAATCTGTTTCCAATGAAATTTTATTTGTTTCCAATGTTTGGTTTCTGGTGACTGATGGCACTTTGTCTTGAATGTCTCTGACTGTTCTTGTTACATTTCAGACAGAAGGGACACATTCTCCCATAGGAGTGCAGGAACAACAAGAATGCAAAACAGTTGTATGACATACAGCACCATGAAATCCATGACAACTCAATACACATTGATGCTCTCAGACATTTTTCTGCTTTATTCCAGAAAGATAGGTTTTCAGCTGGGAGGATGTGGAAAACCATGTATATTGGATTGCTGTGGTCCTAACTTGATCTAAATTTCAATACACACTGGACTGGGTTTGAAGAAGCCTTAGAGAACATTTAGTTCCATCTCCCTGCCATGGAGGTTGCCCATGCCCATGCTTTCCACTAGATAAAGTTTCTTCAAGCCCTGACCTTTAACACTTGCCCCAACCTGACTTGCCCCACTGCCCCTGACCTTGAACACTTCCAGGAATAAGGCTGCCCAGCTTCTCTGGGCAATCTGTTTCAGTGCCTGACCACCTTCACATTTCTTCCCTAATGTCCAATTTAACCCTTTGCTCTGTCAATGTCATTCCCCCTGGAGTGTCTGTCACTCCAGGCACTGGTTACTTAGGTGCTGGAAAGGGCTCCATGGTCTCTGTGGAACCTCCTCTTTTCCAGTCTGTACAACCCCAGCTCTCAGTCTGTCTCCGTAGCAGAACTGCTCCAGCCCTCGGAGCATCTTCATGACATCCTCTGGACTCACTCCATCATGAAAGTTCTTAAGTCATACTCTGGTACTGCTCCATGTTCTCCAAGGTATGACAGACACCCACACTGGTTTGATGGATGTTTCCACGTGGCACAGTGAGGACAGTGTGAGAAGCTTGTCCATACCACACTCTATTCCAACCCTTGTTCTGATCATCTGATGCCTTCTCACTGACACCACATGAAAATTGCTTATAGGAAGTGAAACTTCCAGTAATAAAAAATAAGAGGTTAATGTGTTTTTCTGCTTAGGTCACAAGCAGAAATTGAATCAATGATCTCATCAGAGTCCCAAGTGGACATTTGTCTCCATTAGAAAGAATCTCAGTTTGTCATGTTTTGAAAATATGTGAAGACCACAATTGAGGCTAGAGCAGGAGGCATTTAACAAATGAGATGTTGTTTTGATTAAAATTTGTGATGGAAGAATATTTTGTAAAATGCAGATCTCCCAAAGAAAGAAAGAACTTTTAAAACAAATTAAACTCATTGCTTCTACTTGTCAGGCATAAATATGTTTAATTTAAATACCCTCCTGCTGGGTTAAATTAATGAAGAACTTTTGCTTTAGATCAATTTAACTTTATGGACTTCAGTTAATCTGGGCTAACAGTTCAGTAGCTGTCTGGGTGCGTGTTTATATGAATGCCTCATTCAAAAATTAAAACCTTTGTAGTAAAATAGGCAAAATACATTAACTTTAGTACCATTCTTCACTAGAGACCCAGTCAATCTGAGTCTGTAGGACTGTTGCCAATATTTCCAGTGGATTGAACACTCTCTCAAATGCTCTGAGGGAAGTGGTCAGTCAGTTCTCCGGCTGAAATCCCTGTGCATGAAAGTGACGTGTGGGCTTGGGTGCTGTGGGGGAAAAAGCCTGCCTAGGACATGGCTCCCCACACTGAGCTTTTGCATCTACTCCTTCTCTCCTCTCTCACAGAATACAACAAATATGCTGGACCTGGAGGATAGTCCTGAGATTTTAGTTTTGAATGGTAAAGTAAAACCAAGACAGTTTAATATGAAATTTAGCCTTAAGTGTCTCTTCCATATTGTGCAAAAGCCAAATTCAAACCTTAACACAGTATTTAAAATGCCATGGAATTTGTGGAAGCATGTATATATACACACTCCCTTTCTCACTGTGGGCATAACTTAAACTTCTGCATTTATTTTCCTGTCCTGCTCAAGAGAGAGAGAGTCATGACAGGAATCAAATGGCTGTCAATGCACATGTTATTTTGAAACATATGACTTATGAAGGAGCTATCAGCTATAAGTGCTTCCACTGATCACATAAGAATCAGCAGTACATTGGAAGAGGATTTTCCAAATTATTAATGTTTGAGGTAAATCTCTTTTTTTGCGTCCTTAACACAACACAATACCATAACAATATTCTAAACCAGGAAACTACACTTTCCACATTGCAGAAAATAAGGAAAGAGCAGGCTGATGACATAGTAGCATAGACATAAGAATGGAGACTTTTTTTTTTTAATATTAACAAGTAATCTCAGTTTTTATTACCTGAGGGAAGAGATGGAAATAGGGCTGAGAGAGTTAGCTTTCACATTTTGAATAAAAACATCAGAAGCTAAGGTATAACATGAAAGACAACTTTGAGATAAATATTTCTGAGACTCTAATTAGAGAACAAATTGTTTTCAAAAGAAGACATCTCAAATATTTAACATTCATCCTCACTAAGCTATTGGTAAATTATCACTATTTATTTGCTAGAATATTTACACAGTATTTTTAAGAATATGAAGCTTATTTCTTCTTGGTTTTGAGGTTCAAAAATATGATATTTCATACAGTAGCATTTATCACACTTGTATGACCATATAGAAAAATGTTGCTAAGAGGTAAAAAACAGATTCAATAAGCACTTTTTCTGCAAGCTAAACCCTGAATTGTTGTTATGTTTGCTGATACATTTGTTTGTACAGAAGGATGCTTTTCTTATGGCTGCACACGATGTTCCTTTTCTGTTTCAACAGCAAGCTTGCTGCACTCTCTTTCATAGGGAGCTGAATTCCAGTGTCAGTGAAATAATCAAAATGCAACCACTATCTAGGTCTTCAGCATGCACAGCACCCCTTCTCTAACTTGATTAAGTCTATTTCCACAACATTCAGTGCTTCAAAAGTGCTCTGGGGCCAGAGAAATAGCAACATAGGAGTATATGTCATCATCATCTTGAGGACATATTTCTAAACTAATGTGAGAGAATATAGAGTCAAATTACTTTTTTCATACTGAGTAGAGAAAGAATTTAAGCATGATTTAAAAAAGGCAGAGATTCATGTATGGTTTCAAAAATCAAAAAATCTGCTAACAGTATGAAACCAATTATTAAAAATAGATGAATTGAGAAGGCTGATTGATCTTCTGTGTTTTTATAGCAGCTAACAGACACATGAAACATTTCTTTTAACTTATGTTACAAGCATACAATTTGGTAATCATTATATGCAAGTTTCAGAGGCTGATTATCACATTTCCATAGAAGTTAATGTCTTCTGCAGAAGGCAAACTGTTAAAGTCAATTACTCAATGTCTTTGGAAACTGCATTTTCTTTTGAAGATTTTGGGGCAAAGTTTGGCACTCCCTACCACTAAACTAATCTGAGTTGCAAAGAAATCTTTCCACTGTTGAGCAAATGATGACAGCATAGTGTTACTCTTTAGTCTATACATTCTCGTATTACACTGTAGTCACAAGTCATAGAAACAGATTTGAAAGAGCATTGTATGCCATTTCTGGATTTGAACAGAAATTCTCAAATGAAACTTTACATCTCAGAAAACACAAATTGAGAGAAACCAACTTTTGCTATGCTGCATCTTTTTAGATGGCAAAACCAGCTGCAGCTGCAATACTTGCCTCCAGACAGAACAGCTGGTCAAAAGATCCATCTGAAAAAAGACCCAGCATGGGAGAATGAACGGCTAGGTACAGGTTCTTTGGTCATTTAATACAGTAGAATGATATAATTGTGAAAAGGAAAACCCAAAAAACCCCTTTTCCCCAAAACAGACAAAGCAGACCCTTGTAATGAGCTGTGTACAGCCTTAGGCAGGGCCCCACCCCAGTGTAATCAGGTGATGAATTATGTGACTCCTTCCGTCTTATAAATTCAGTTTCCTTCAGACAGGAAAAGAAAAAAAATACAACAGACACGGATTTTTTTTTTTTTTGTAATTCGTATTTTCTGAACACTTCTGGTGCTTCAATGAATAATCTAGTCACACATTGGGAGATCATGGAGATCAGAAAATCACATTAACTGTTGGCTGGCAATTCACCTCATCTATTGACTGCCTCTGACAGAGTTACTTTTGCCTTTGCTAGTCTTGTCAGGTTGGAAATGTTCCTAAACTTTCCTGATCCCAAAGACCCCATAGCATGCCCATGTTTTTCTACACTTTTAGCTTCCTTTTTCCTGTTGCTGCTGAAGACCATTACTTCTTAAACTGTAAGTAACCAACAAGCATGTTTAGAAAAATTATGTTTATTTCACATCAGTATTCCTGACATAAAAAGCCAAACTGTTCAACTTTCTATGTCAATTAAATCTTTGTTTGAGTTATACATTAGGACTTTCTATTTCTGAAATTTAATCCCTGTGTCTCTTGTGCTGGAATAAAGGCGTTTCTGATTTGCAGCTGATGCACCATCAGCTTTTCTTTTGATCCTTTTGTACAAAACTTTATCCCACTACTTTACTAGTGGGATACTACTTTATCCCACTTTCTAAGCTTCTCTCCTGTTTTTCCTTACCTGGAGGAATTTTTTCCCTATCCCCTCAATCCTAATTGAAAACATTACTCATTGCATTCACAACTGTGCAACGATACTGCTGTCTTTTTTCCAGGGGAGCCCATCCTCCCTCAGTAGCTACAGAATACCATCATGTGATGAAGGAAAGGAAAAGCCTGCTGCTGACATTGCTGGCATGGCCATATTTACCCTCAGGCTTGACTTGTCCCTGTGTGAACCCTGCTTTGTTTCCCTGGGAGGGTTGATGAGAGCAGCACTTGCCACTGCTAGAGCGCTGCAGTCACTTGTGGTGTGCTAGGTTCAGTCTGGGCTGTGCTTTTATGTGTGCATGAGGGAGGATGAGAACCAGGAGCCCAGATGGATCCCCTCTGGCTGTCAGTAACATTTTGGACAGCTGCTGTCAGGGCTGGGAGGCAGATGGGTCTCTCCACTGCCGGCAGGGGGAGGTCACCAACTACTTTTATGGTTTGGCATTCTTGAGAATGAGGGGGCGAATCTCCCAGTATTCCAGGTTTCTGACTTTTCGTTGTCTGCCATTGGCATTCCATCTTCCTGTGCTACCCTACCTGCGTATTTATTTCTGGAAGAATTAAAAAGGAATAGAACTCCTCCTCTGAAGAGTAAAAATAGTAATTTTCTAGGTGGTGTCACAGCAATTTTGCCTACATTTTGCTCATGGGGCTGACTTTTTGGGTAGTGTTCTATCTCAAAATGGAGCCAAAATGGAGACTTAAAAGGTCTGCAGTATCTCCTTGCAAGTAAACGTGATTCCTGTTGGCTTCTGCTTTGGAAAAACATGAATGAAGTGCTTGGTTTTTAACCTGTATTCACAGACCATGTACTACTTGCATGTGTTGCAGAGTGTTCTGCTGAGAAAACACAAATACCCCTAGATTATACATAATCTAAAATGTTATTAACAAAATATTGTCACTGCAAATTTAAATGACAGCAAAATAAAGAAGCATAAATGCTACCTTGTGTAGATTTTAAATTTTTTTCTTACTGATTTTTTCATGTTGAATATAACTTGATGGCATTTTTAGACATTCAAGAAATATTGATTTACTGCAATAGACCTACCCAGGAGATCAAGCTATTTAAATAGCACTGATGATGAAAGGGGGCTATTTATGTGACTATACATGAAAGTATTGCTCCATATTTGCAATACTCTATAATTTGATCATGAGTGTTCACATAATTATGAATTACTCATAAGAATATGATTTTTTTCACACATAATTATAGGTTGCTTGAAATTTTTTCTCAGAAATAATTTTTACAATTTCCTTTTTCTTATTCTTCCCTATTATCTCAAAAACCAGAAGTAGTATATGATTGATTAGTCATACTTCAATAGAAATCAATCACATGCAACTGAATTGATTTTGAGTCAAGGAACCTGAAAGCTGAAATGAGTTTACAACAAGCATTATTTTAAATTAAGCACTCAAAATATGATCACCAGCAGGAAAGGATTTGCTGAAACAAAAAAACACAGCGGATATTTTTTGCCTGATGTAGTCATAACTAATAATATTGTATTTTGTCTTTTGCCATATTGCATTTTTGCTGTTGAGAAGGGATTTGAGATCAGTACTACTACTCACTTTAAATTTTTCTTCTTTAGAATGTTTTTCAGCATTGATATAAGAATGTTTGCAAGATAAACACACAGTAAAAAAATTCCCAAGCAATTTTTGACTATATATTTCAAATCTTAATTGAGCAAAACCAGACAGCTGAAGGGATAAATAATTTTTTTCTTATGGTCCTGAGAATGCTACTTGAGAATGCCTGACACTGGTAAATCTATTTAATTGCTGTGGCAGTATTTTCACACTGGAAGATTATAGTTTATTTATTGAAAGAATATACTTGTCAAAACAGTGCAGAAAGGGTAAAAGGAAATGCAGAAAGAATTTTTTTCATTATATTGAGAGTTCTCTGTTGTCTTGGAGTTCCAGGCTCATATCAAAATTCATGCAGAAGTAAGTGGGAGGTCATCCTTTCCAGCTGTTTGCCTTGTGTGGAAAAAAAGAGTTGCTATGCCATGCAGTGAAGCCTCTCTGGGTCATTTATATAAACCACGTGCTGGGATTACTCAAACACTAAAGGTTGGCACGCAAAATATTAAAGCTCTGGAGGCAATCAGATAGGATTCAGGGACTCTGTTATTACAAAGCCTATACAGCTAATGTTTCTAAATCCATATCTTTGGAGCAAGCTTTTAGGGGAATATTTAACTGCACCTATACAAATAAGTTAGTTCAAGGATATGAGGCCCATACATGTGCTCAAATATAAATATTCTTTAAAAGTGTTTTGCTGTTACTGAATTTTGAGTTATTCAGTTCAAGAATTAAAACTCAAGGTGTCTGGACTGACGGGCTCCCCATGTTAAGCCGCATTCCTGAGACGTGTCCCTGCCACCAGGTTCAACAGGGAAACAAGTCATGCCACAGCCCGGCAGCCCAGCCCTGCACAAAATAAAAAATAAAGGTGGGTCTTGTTCTCTCTGCACTAATCAGAAAGGTCTACTCAGAAAACAGAGACAAATGCACCCACATGGAGGCTGGCTTGGAACTTTCACTCACTTGGCATTATTATTTAAATTGTCTGGGAATGTTTGCAATAAACCATAGATTTGAGTTCCTTCTCAATGTTAAAAATTGTCACAGTCCTGAACTACAATATTTTGTTTCAGAATGACCTCAGTTTCTTATTCAGAGGAAACCAAAAAAACCGACAAGCAGTTATTTCATGTCCTATATGACTGTGACATTCCAGGGCAAATGGTGATATAAGGCAGAGTGATCAATATTTGTCTTCAATCAATTCCACTTCAGTTTCATCTCTTGTGGAGTACTGACAAAAAAAACCCCAGCCAGTACAGCCAATCTCAAATGTTAGTTAAAGTGAGTCACTCATATTGTTTGCATAGCAGGTGAGCTAACTGTTCAATTTATCAGCTTCTTATTATTTCTTTGAAGAAGCAATGAATATAAATAATTTTTGAGGCAATGCAAGGGCATAGTCTCCAGTGTCGATGTCATGTTCTTCAAACAGTTTGCAGGGCTCTTGCTTTGCTTTCTGACAGTGACGAATTCCATGTGTTTCAGATGGACTGCTATTTGTAATGATTATGACATTTGGGAATAAATACCAGGAGCAAATATTTTTTTGGCACTATACAGTTGTGATTTAAGCAAAGATTGTCATGATTTTCTTGCATTCTTGTGGTTTTCATCCTTTGAGTTCAACATGATCTGAGCTTCCCTGCCAAAAAAAACAAAAACAAAAAAAAGAACAAGAACAAGAACAACAACAACAAAAAAAAAACCAACAAAAAAGAAAAGAAAAGAAAATAGAGATGAAGAATGAAAAAAAAAAACAAACAGGTGGGGCAGGACAGGGAAGTGAGCTTAGTTTTGTAAGCCTAAAATATAGTAAATAAATAAGCTTATATATTTTATCATTCTTTAAAAAGGAGCTGTGAGTTGCTGAAATCCTGGAGGAGAGGTCACTATAACTCCTTGTGCTAGTGGGAATGCAGGAATGATGCTGTAGCCAGCCCTGTGGCTCAGAACAGCTGAGCAGAAATTTACTGATGCTGCTGATGACTACAGGCCTCTGTCACACAAGACACAGCCTGTGTGGGCATCTGAGCTGCTACAGATTCAGCATTTTGAGCTAAAGTTGGACCATGGGAGATACTGGATCACTACACAGGGACCCTGATAGCCTGGTCCCAATGAGGCAGATGGTGATGGAATGCTGGGTTTGATGAAGACTCGCAGGAAGGCTCAAGGCAATCCTCAGCTGCAGGATGGCAGCTGAACAGAAAACTTTGAGGGCAGAAGACAGAAAACAGCTGATGTGGATCATGGGATAACAAGGAGGAGCTGTGCTCCCACCTGGTGCAGCAGATGAATGGCAGTGCATTCCTGAGGCTGTCATCCCCCAAAAGAGCAGGTCAGGCTGTTTGGTGATCAAAAGATTTATCTCCTCTGCTGTTCCTTTCCTAGCTTTTCTTAAAAGCCTTGTAAGATTCATGCTTAAAATGTAATACTGCACCAACTCAATCATTACTTGGCTGAGGGGCATCATAGAAAAGAAACAGGCCCTTTCCCATATTTGAAGCTCGTGGCCTTAAGATTCTGCTTTATTATCCATGAGTGCAAAAAAACTTATTGTTCCATACTCCATTTTTTATTGAGTAGAAACAGCTAGACCACTTCTAAATTCTGGTTATTAAATTTGACAGTATTACTGCCCTCCAAAATATCCAGCGCATGACTTGTCCTGTAGAGCAAAAGGTTTGTGTATTTTTAAAGTACCGTATGAAAAACAGAATGAAATTTGTGCTGTGCCCACAACATAGGCCCCATTGTCCCGGACCTGAAAGAAGAAAATAAGATGGAGGGAAGTGGTTAATTTAGGTCACACATTTATTGACTGACCTTGGCTGGGAATTTACAGCAGTAACCTTCACGTTTGGGATCATATTTCTTTACAAAGCTGTTTCTGCTTGATAAATAGCTGCCTTTCCCACATTCCAACAGAGTCTCAAACATCTTTCCTCTCACAGGCACAATGGGACATCCTAGCTTGTTCTAGGGATGTACCCCTCTTGATTTCCCTTCATCTTAATTTTATAAGGAGGTCGAGCCCTTTCTGGGTTGAGCCCTGAAACCCACTGCATGTCAGCAACTGGATAGGTGTCTCTTTTTCCCTCCTGTTTTGTCCCTAGTGTTATGAGGAGACAAAAAACCTCATACTGTGGAGTTATCTCAGTGACCGGGGAAAAAAATATTTTCTGATTTTCCCAGAAAGATGGTCGAAGCAATCTCTGCCATAAGCCTCAAAATCATGTTTCTACATTAAACCAAGGTCTGAGTAGCAACCCAGGATTTCACAGGGTTTCAGGATGGTAAAACCCACTTCAGAATCTTCCCAAAATCCAGCAGAAAGCATAGAATAATGGAATCATAGCATATCCTGAGTTGGAAGGGACCCACAGGGCTCACCTAGTCCAGCTCCTGGCCCTGCACAGATCCATCCACAAGAGTCGCACCTTGTGCCTGAGAGCATTGTCCAAATGCTTCCTGAACTCTGTCAGGCTGGTGCTGTGAGCCCTTCCCTGGGGAGGCTGTTCCAGTGCCCAACCACCCTCTGGGGGAAGAAACTTTTCCTGATATTCAACCTAAACCTCCCCTGACACAGCTTCAGGCCATTCCCTTGGAACCTGTCACTGTCACCACAGAGCAGAGATCAGTGTGATCCCCTCTGCTTCCCCTTGTGAAGGAATCTCAGGTGTCAGGAATCCAATAGCTTAAGCTGGGCTTCATCCCCAGGTCAAAATAAAAAAAAAGTGAGTACATAAAGAAAGATTTTTTTTCTCCATCTGTCTAGAAAATCTGCTAATGTTTAACCTTATGACATTTATATTTATATTTCTGTGATGAAATTCTACTACTGAAATATCTTACTGAAAAGCTGCCTCACTTTGTTGTGATGGGAATTTACATAAGGTGGTTATTGACTGTGAATATATTCTTGTTCAAAATCTCTGTATAGTGGAACATTGTGACAACTGGATTTTTTCTTTGAGAGAAGCAGTCTTTGCTCTTTGCAATCAGACTTTAAGACTATAAATATATGTCCCAAGTAAGGAACCAAAGACTGGTCTCATAAAATTTGAATCAGCATAAATAACTTTAAACCTGTTGTACTTACACCTTTGTTTTTTACTGTAAGTGTGAAGAACTCCGTACATATGTAAGTTAAATATAAGATGAAAAAGGCATTTCTACAATCCCTGTAAAGCTGTTCTTCCAAGATGCAATTAAAATAAAGCAATGATATTTACACTGGAAAGGGAGTGCTCATCTTTTAAAATTCTGTACTGTAATTTCCATAAGCTGGTCAGTGGTGAGGGCTCTCATCTGGAATGCTGATGGGGCCATCCCTGTCAGACGTCTTTCCTAATAAGGAAAATCACACAGTGCTTGGTCAATCAGCTGAATCCAGGGAATGAGCTCCAGCTCAAGCTGCTTTTGCCAAAAGACACTAGCAACCACAGGTTAAAGTTCATGTCTGCCAATAACATGTTGCAAATCCAACCAGAAATGCAATCAGGATGTATTTGTTAGCTCTGACAAAAACTATATTATTATATTTAAATGATGGCTTTATTTAAAAAGCAGTCATTTTTCAGTCATCTGAGAAGGCTGATGTGAAACAACTCAAAAAAGTGAAAAAATACTCACTATTCTTTTCAGAGCTTTTTTTTATTTTAATTTTATTTTATTTCTTAGCTATAGGACTAAGTAGCCTGATTTTAGCTTGTTATCAACAAGAAGGAAATGGCATGACTTCTACGTAATGGTCTGTCCTTGTAAGTCGGCCCCCTTGATTTTCTGGTATTTCTTGACATTATTCCAAAGCACTGTGCCAAATAGTTTTATTGTATGCTTTTTTCAAAATTGTATTGGTAATTTATACTTAAATAAGAATATGAGTGAGTGATAAATTTTATTCTTGAAAAGAATATACCATGTACAAGGTGTGGCATTATGTAGAAATAGATATTCCAAACTTGGATTGTGCACAGTATGTACATTGGTCAATAGAGATAGAGACATGATAGGGAATGGATATAGGGCTCCTGGGCCAGAAGTATTCTGGATCCTTTACAAACGTGGCAGAGACACAAGATGGAGAATAATGTGTGTCCTTAATGCACTCAGTTATTGATACTTGAAATAAAACTCTTAAGACTAGTACTAATATGGTAGTAATTAACACCATACTTAACATTATTGCTATAAAATTAATGCAAGTACATTGAATTTCACACCAGAGTCACTATGCTTATGATGAATAAGCTAAAATAATTCCTTTGGATGCTAGATGGAAAATAAATCTTCTACTATATTAGTGCCACTTGTTGCCCAATCCTAATGAAAGGAGAAGTTCTACTTTGAGGCTCCAAACAATTTGATAGAAAGAAGGTTTAATGAAATCTGTGAATGACAAACCACATGAGAAATGGAATAGTCTGAAGAGACAGGAATTCAAATGATGAATTCTGAAGCAGGACAAAGTAATACCTACACACATGCAGTGCTGAGATTGGGCCACTTAATGTGTCATACTGTGGATATCTTTGGAAGTCTCAAGAATTATGAGTGATTTCATTAATTTAAGCCAGAAATAGCTGCCTGGGTTCTCAGCTGAATAAATCATACATGATAAAATTAAAAATTTTTTGTTGCTTCCATTATAGTTTTCACTGTATAAGATACTGACTGTCTTCCTGAAATTGGTATATTCAACAAAAACTGTGCAGGGATATGAAAACTTCACAAGAACTCAGAAAACATGCGAACATGGAAACCAAACATTTATCATAACTCTTTCTGGGACACACTAATAAGATGTCTATGCAATCTAAAACAGAGCTAAGATTGAAATAACTTGATCCTTTTGATCATCAGCCTGTAGGACCAGTCCTCTAGTGTGGTTCAGCTGCAGTTGAAACGCTGCGCAGCAGCAGGGATGACACAGCAGGGAAAGGAGCCAACACTCAGAACTTCATCAGCTCTCTGTCCAAAACACCATTTTTCTCTCTGCCTCTGTGGGATGCACCCCTGAGAAAGGCCCTGGTGAATGGATCTGTGCATGTGGTTCATGTTGTGAACTTATGTCCAAGTAGTTAAACAGAAACAAATCTTCAAATTTCCATTGAAACAGAATTTCAGCTTTATGTGTCATCTGCACTACTCGCTTTGCTTGACTGTGAAAAAGGTCTTACAGCTTCCTCTCCTGGGGCAGATGTCAAGAGAAGATGACTTGGTCAAAGCTGAAGACAAAGCAGCTGCCTTTCCCACTGAGGCTGAAATGAAGGGGTGGATGCTGCTCCTTGATAACAGGAATCTGAGCTTCAGGCCTTTTCAAATGCATGTAAATGTCTCTCAGCTTTCTGAACAACAATCTAAACAGAGAAATAAGGAAAAACATTAAACAGAGAAATAAGGAAAAACATTAAGTAGCAGAAGAACTGAGCATGCTGTAACTTATGATTTCCTTTGAAATTATGTGGTACATTTGCCAGCTATGTCAATACAGATTCAGTTCATATCGTTAATTTCTTAATCCTGCATCAAGCAGACATGCCAAAACCATCACAAATTTAACATTTGTAGCAGAAGACTGTGATCTTAAAGCTATGTAGAAGGCAAAATGTTAAATACAAGGAGGAAGTAAGTATGAATCTTTAAAAAAATCCATAGAAATTTGGCAAATATATGACAATATCTTTTGCTTATTGTCAGACACTAACAATGTGTCTTTGCCCACTTTCCCATAAATCCTTCATCTGTATTACTTTTATCTGTTATTGGCCTGAGTACATTTTTTTTTTTGACAGTTTCTGAATACAGAGTTGGATATCTTCTTTACCACAATGCCCTTTGTCTGTGTAACTTGTGGTCGCCTGTCACAGCTGGGAACTCAGTTCAGCCTGAGAGGAGCCTTCCAGTCCATATAAACTGGGCTGCCATTGGGCTCCACTGGCCACTGGTGATGGAGAACCAGGAAGACATTTTGTAGTATAAAGTATTAATTAGCCATTCATTATGAAAATACACAGCCATCTGCAGATCAGGGCACAATTTGGGTTTGCCTATGATTAGACAATCACGAGGAAATGTGTTGTATCATTTTCATGGGGCCTTTTCACATTTAAATGAGGGGTAAAATTCAAAGTCAGTGTAGAATACCCAAAATTTTGTAAACTCCAGTCCTATATGGCTCCTTTATCACAGGCCAATTTAATGGAATTATACACTTTTTTCTTCTTCTTTTTTTTTGACAAAAAAGGCAGTTTAACTGTGGTGTACTGCATTTTGGGTCCTTTTGGAACTTCTACTGACACAACTGTACCTCCTGCTGAAGACTTGTCTTTGAGTCTCCACAAGAGAGCAGGGGCAGTGGATACAGCCCACAGCTACTGCTCAGCTTATGCAGCTGGGCTTAGGAAAATCATAACATCTACATTGTTTGACATAAGGGGGTTAATTCTCTCTTTGCCAGGAAGGGGGACCAGAGGGGCTGCATATTACATTCCTCAGGCACAGCTCCTGGGTGCAGGGGGAAGGTCAGGTGAGAAAAAAGGCTGTGGAAGGGCTGGACAGTGGCTGCCACTGCTGCTGAAACTGCTGCATGAGGACACCAGGGAGAAATTAGGGGCAAGCACAAAGGGGAACACATTTCCAAGAAAAGTCATCCCATGAAGATTTCCTTCCCGGCCTCTAAGGAGCAATGAGCTCAAATCACCTAACTCCAGTCAGACAGTTTCTTTGCTTTTTCCCATGTGATGAATATTTGCCCCACCATCTTGAACTGACAAAATTATATTTTGTTTATGCTGCTGAGATGGCTTAAATTGAATGTCAAAAGTTCAATTATTTTTTACCAACAATAGCACAATGTAAATGAAGAGGAATTACTTGACTTTTCATCCAAAATTCTAGATCACAGAATCACAGAATCAATTAGGTTGGAAAAGAACTTTGAAATCATCAAACCCAACATATGACTGAACTACTAGACAGACTACTGTCAACTAGACCATGACACTGAGTGCCACATCCAGTCTTTCCTTAAAAACCTCCAGGATGGTGACTCCACCGTCTCCCAGGGCAGCCCATTCCAAGGCCAAATCACACTTTCTGTGAAGAACTTCTTCCTTATGTCCAACATAAACCTGCCCTGGCACAGTTTAAGACTGTGTCCTCTTGTCCTGTCACTGGCTGCCTGGGAGAAGAGACTGACCCCTACCTGGCTACAGCCTCATTTCAGGGAGTTGCAGTGAGGGGCAAGGCCTCCCCTGAGCCTGCTTTTCTCCAGGCTGAACACCCCGATATCCCTCAGCAGCTCCTCAAAGCTCTTGTACTCCAGACCCTTCACCAGCTCTCTTACCCTTCTCTCGGCACACTCCAGCCTCTCAACATCCTTCCTAAATTGAGGGGCACAGAGCTGGGCACAGCAACCAAGATGCAGTCTCACCAGTGCTGAGTGCAGGCAGGCACATATTCACCGCCCTGGCCCTGCTGGCCTCACTGTTGCTGATACAGGCCAGGGTGCCATTGGCCTTCTTGGCCACCTGGGCTCACAATGGCTCATGTTCAACTGTCTGTCAGTCAACATCCTCATGTCCCTTTCTGCCTGGCTGATTTCCAGCCAGCCTGTCCCCAACCTGTAGCACTGCATGCGGTTGTTGTGATAACATGTCATAAAACTTGAGTGTCTTTGGAAAAATTTTCCAAAACCCTTTTAAAAAAAATGCTTCTTTTGTTATTATGCTTTTTTTTTTTTTTTAAGAAAAGAAATAAGAACTCTTCTTTGGCATGCTTCAAGCTGTTCGATCGTCTTTACAGACCACAGTCCATCTGACACTGTGTTACATAAGCTGCAGACCACAGCGGAAAGAGGCACAAAAAGGGTATAACAATTCTCTTCAATATTTTTCAGCACTTGTTTGCAGTTGTCAGAGCTTTACCTTTTTATTCTTGCTTCCCCGGAAAAACCTTTCAAGAGGTTAGGCATTTGTCAAAAAACAGGAAAGGCAATATATTACCTAGATACTTAGATATATCACAGGCAGTCAGTTCAGATTGTATGCAAATGAAGTAGTTGCAGAGTGAAGTAATAACCTTTTCAAATGACTGATCATGACATAAATTCTTGGAAAAACCCTGTTTTATGAAAAAAGTAAATAAAACTGCAAAACAAGACAACAAGCATGACAAAGTGTCTCCAATCAATCAGAATTCTTTCCTCATAAAAATACTTCCATTAGTGCAAATGGAAGTATAATTTAATATTGAAAACTTCCAGAAGGGTAAAAAGTAAATATAGGACAAACTGTACCAGGAAAATATGACTGGCTGATTTGACAGCATTACAGAAATACTTAGTTTAAGAGAACATTCCATTCAAAGGATCATTACAAAGACGTGATCTGATTCATACTCTGTTTTTGTTTTGTTTTTGTTTCATAACAATTAGGTGAAAAGCGATCACTGGAAAATCCAGCTCATCCTCTCTTGTTTGCAAAGAGATTTTACATTTCACTCAAAAACTTACATGTAAAAACCCTTGCTTTTTCTTTTTTTTGTTGTTGCATGTCTTGTGTTTGACGGATGTGTATTCAGAATTACATTTAGTCTTGAGCTCAAGAACCCCAGGAGGGTTATTCCATGATCCCCCTTGAGAGTCCATCTGAGTGGTTTGTCATTTTCTCTTAAAAATATCTACATACATTTTTTTACTTTGACTTTCACTGATGTCATAATTATATTTTTCTAAAGCATTTAATACTGAAATAATTTTTTAGAGAATCCAGATTGGAGCTCTTGATAAACTCTGATATTTTGATGTTTGTTAGGAAAGACTTCTTTCTGCCTTCTGAGCAATTTTTTCTTTCCAAACAAATTGTCTCCAATCTTGTGCAATGTCTCTTATTTTCACATGATGTTCTGAATCTTGAACTCAGATTATGTTTCATCAGGTCTCACAAGCCATTTGCAAATTGCGAGTTCATGGCAATACCTGTGCTCTGTGCCCTCATTTGCTAAGAATTTGTGAAAAGAGTGAGATGCTATCTGCAAACTGATAATCAGTCTCGTGGCATCCGAGAGGTGAAATCCATGTTGTACTTCATTCTGCTGAGAAATGGAGAGTCAGACATCTTGTAGTTCAAACTTGCCTGCTCTAATGATTGGCCTTTTATAAACCAGCTGCCTTGTTTCTGTCTTTTGGAGCAGTTTCAGTTTCCAAACATGATTTTAAGTAAGCCCTGATGTCAAGACTGGATCTTAGCTCTCCCACATGGCAGAGAAGTGCACCAGCTGAAGTGCACCAGCTGTCAACACCTTGTTATTCCTTTTTTGTAGCAAAAAACAGTCTTGGAGTACAGATGTTTCATCACATGCAATTAAATTATTTCACCTAAGTGAGTTATCCTCTTGCCAGAATGTGGTGTTGGAGTGTACCAGCTGCAAGTGAAAATGCAGTAGCTTAAATGACAGTGAAGATGAGATAGTCTCATAAATTTCACCTCACACCTAAGATATGCAAACAAGGCAGTCCTGAAATGTCCTTGCAGTCAACTAGCACAAGGTAACCTCTCAAACTATTGGAACCGGAGCAGATTTGATCACATATCTATGAACCAGGTTTCAGTCCTCCTAGAGAAAATAAAATTTTATGGAAGTTGAAAAGATTTTAAGGACAGTGAATTTGCTTTCACATAGTCTTACTATATAACTTTTTCTCTACTTAATTACATTTTCCTCAAAGTTCTATTCATGCAAAATGACTGGCAAATATCAGATTTAAAAACAATTAAAAGCCTTGTTTTAAAACTTTTGTACTTGATTTCTTACTTTCTAATGAAGGCATAGCTTGGCCTATGTTGTGGAACTGTCAACTACAGGCACCTGGTTCAAATTTAGATTGAATAAGAGTTAATCAGTAATTGAATAATTCTTTGTAGCAGCAAATATGTTTTGTATTCATCACTTATTGACAGATCTGCCAGGTGCTATACTGAACAATGAGGGACTTGTTCTCTCTAACCATCCTACCCCCAGGTACATGTTGGCTCCAGATACTGCCACACTCTTTCAGAAGGGGGAAAAAGAGTAATTTTGGATTGGGTCATTATTGTGAAAGCCAATCCCATGAGCAGTCCAGTATTCTCAGTAAAAGAGATGTTCTAACTCACATCAGAGTTTCCGTGTGCTCACACATTGCGACAGACGGTGTGAAGGTTTCATTGGTGCTCGGTTTGCTGTGTGCACACCATGTGTTCTGGTGTACTAAAGACATGTTGTTCAGCAAAGTAGAAGCTGGCCTTATTCCATCTGCCCTATTCTGGATCAGGTAGAAACATGTGGCAGGAGGGGAGAAACTTCTACACCTCACTGGGGCTCAGCCCAGTGTTTACACGCAGAGAGAAGTGATGGGCTCAGCAGAGAGGGAGGTGGCAATGTGCGTCAGGGCAGGATGCAGCCCAACAACTGGGCTTTGGAGGTGCTTGGAAAAAATCACCCCGTGGCTCAGGAGAACACTGACATTCAACATGGATACTGACACAGCTCAGGAAGGTGCTGAAAGTCTGGGGTGAAGGGCTAGTCCTGAATGGTGGAGTACATCCCACAGAGGGGAGACTGGTTTTCTAACCTTATTGCTTGCCCAGAGGAGATGAGGTTTCTCTGTTTCAAGTTGATTTTGAGGGTTGTAGGGCTTTAATGTCACCTGGGTGCCTTGGTCATTATGAAAATAAAGTGTGGATGGTCTGCCTTAAAAGCTGTCAGACATGTACATAGTCTGTACTTCATGTAGCCTACAGAATGTTAACATAATTTTTAAAAAATAATTTCTTCAGATAATCCTCACTGACTATAGCCTTAAGTAGGAGGGTACAGCATCAAAGAAATCTTTGAGATTAAGAGATTAAGTTCCCATCATATTTCAACATGCTTAGCTAGTTCAATTAAGTAATATTGCACCTTTTTTCCCCTGTCCCACAGATGAGCACCAAGTAGTGGGTCTGAATGAATAAATCAGGAAATACCCACCGCTTGTGTTACACATATGGTCAGACTAAGTGATGGCAATGGTCCTCTTCCAGCTACTGAGTCTGCTGGAGTTTTGAAGCTCTCCAAGGTGGGAGCTTGCCTGAAACCTCAATTTAAAACAAGGAGAACATTAAAAAGGAAATGGCCTGGAGATATTTTGTTGTTCTTTGGTTTTTTATGTTATTCTGTGGCAAATATTATTTCCAGCATTTTTGAATTAAGATGCAGAATATGAGTTGTAACTCATACATACCAAAAAAGTTTCTTCTGCTGATTCAGTTTTGCTATCTAGGTTGCCAAATCTCTCATTTGATTGACAAACCCCTATGTCTTAATATGTGCCAATATAAAATATTTTGTACACTGAAGATATATTCTGCGCCAATAGAATACGTACCAATATAAAATATTCTGTATACTGAAGAATGCTGAAGCGAAAGCTTTTGTTTTCAGTAAGTTCTGGTTTTTCACTTTATGTCAAATAATCATATTATAATTTGTGAAATATAATAATCCGATTAGTATTTGCAATTGCAGTATTTGCTTCACCTGTGACTTCTGCCAGACTTTTTTTTCACTTCCTTTTATAGCATCAACTCCATTTTTGGCATAAAAAATTGTAAAACTTTTTTGATTTCTTTAGGGGTTTTTTGTTTGTTTATTTCATTTTAACTCCTTCACCCAGGCTGTAACATATTTTTGGCTGGAGATTATCTCGAAATGTTCTTTAAATATTTTCTCTGCATCTTTCATTTTATATTGTAGCAAAATGTGCACTAGAGTTACAATCAGCAGCAACAGTAGCACCATCCATTTTGAGGATGATATCCCCAAGGTTTCCATTCCAAACTAAATTTTGGGCTTTCTCTGCCGTTTAGAAAAGGCTCTTTGAGCATCAAATACACTCTTCTGGAAAATGACCAAGAGAAAACAGTCATTGTTTTCTTTGAAAAACAGATCCAAGTTACTTTTAAAATGCTGATTTTAAAAGGAAACATTCAGCTGCTCTGATCCATTTTTTTCCACATCCTACCTACAAAGCAATTTCCTAGCTACACTTCAAATGAAGCCTGTCTGAAAGATTATGGCAAAGTAAAATGTTTGAGATTAAATAGATATCATTTAAGTGAATGTTAAATACCAAACTAGGAATGGTTGAAAGGCACCACTTTCATAAAGGTCGTGGTTCCAGTAATGAGATTTACAAAACTGCTGAGATTAATAAAATTTGCCAGACCTCCAGCTAGACTTCGGCTTTCCAAACTACCTAAAAAACACCCACATCTTACTGGAGAGCAGCACCTTGGAATAATTCCACTTGTGTCTCTGGGTAGCAGCTTAGACTTCATAAATTGCCCTTGTTTCAGCTGTTTTAGTGCTCCTGCTGAAGACCTTAGCTGATCCAGAGGAACATGCAAATTTGCTAACCTGAACACATGACGTAACAGCACAGAAATGACCCCAAATTTGTCCTCCTACAAGAAACTATCTCTCCAGTTCATGACAGGGCTGACTTGGACACCTGTTTTGTGGCCTTATATCTGAAAGAGTAGCAGAAGCAAAGCATTAGTCTGGCTCTAAAGTACTGCAGCCTCCACTCTGCCCTGGCTCAGGATGCAGGGCTCCCCATCCCGTCTGCTGGCCACACACTGTGGACTCCCATGTTGGTCCATTTCAGTGAATAATTTCTATCTTTTAGCATATAAATAATCACAAAATCATAGAGAGGCCTGGGTTTGAACGGACATTTAGAGACCTTCTAGTCTAACCCCCCTGCAATGGGCAGGGAAATTTTCAACTAGATTAGGATGCTCAGAGCATCCTAATCTAGTCGATTGACAATTGATCCTGTCTAAACTGGCCTTGAATTTTTCCAGGGATTGGATAGCCAGCACCTCTCTAGGCAACCTGTAGTATCTTGTACTTTGCCGCTGAAACTGTAAATGTACCCTATCATGTGATAAGCACGTTGTCACAGTAATCTCTTTTGATATCCATTCTGAATTAACTTTTTTTCCATTAACTATGTGATGCTCCAAAAGCCATTTTATTAGTATAGACGTTCTCCAAATAATTTTAATTCTTCAAAGTGCTTTTTGGCATTAGTAATATGTGAAATTGTAGCCTTGTATGCCTTTTCTTCCTAATTTTGAACACAAAGCCAAGTAATAAATATTCCTATCAAAATACCTAGATGTAATTGCATGCATCACCCCTTGTGCTGCTTTGATCCAATATCTGATCAGTGTGCTAACATTTAAATGATTTGATTACAATTTCTAGAAGTAAGTAATTGAAATGGAAACAACTAAAAATACCTCAAACTTCAACCAAAGACAAAAATTAACATTAACTTCATTGCCTGAAAATTTTATATGTCTGAATATATATTAATCACTACATATGCTCATCACTTTATGGAATAAATAACTTTTATTTTCACCATCATGGTGAAAATTGTCTTTTGGGGGGCAATTATTTCAGGTAGATATAAGCCATACCGAATCATAAATGAACTTTGGAATTTAAATAATGAATCTGAGACTAAAATACTAAAGAATATTCTCTACATTTTCATTCTGCCTTTTATGACATAGAGGGCTCCTGCACCAATTAACATATAAGCCTATCTTGTAATGACTTAAGGCAGAAAGAAAAGACAGTGCAGAAAGATAACACTGATTTTACCAAACAGGAAAGACTTTAAAGGAATTGTTTAAATGGTACTAAGAGTTCTTCTTGATTTCCAAATCTAAAAAAGCAGTTGTAAATCATTAAAGGTTTTCCTAGTAAAAGTCGATTATTAAGTATGTTAGGTTAAGTAAAATATTTCATATTTTTATTCCTCAAGAAAAAATCACTCTGAAAAAAAAAAGGATTAACTTATTCTGCATGATATAAATTAATTAATGCTAGGTACTGTAAGAAAACAACCAATTCAATGCAAGTTATTTTAAATAAAAATGTTCCTTTAAAGTCTCCATTTGAGCAAATTAATATATGTTGATGATAATGGAGTACAATGCTTTAGGAAAATAAGTGATAATGGATGCATGTAGAGAGGCAAAAAAAGCCAAATGTATCTTGAATACCTAAACTAGCTAAGCTACCTACATACACACACACACACGTGCACACACACACACACACACACGGATAATTCATAACGTGCTCGGAATTCGATACTACTATTCAGGAAAAATCTCACAGATTTGTAATTTGTATTTCTAACTCAGTAGCAGCCATGGAAACAGTCTGAGTAGTAGGAGTTAAAGGGGAAGGCAGAGAGTGAAAAAACAAATGGTTTCACTGTTTCACTTGGTCACATTTCACTGTGACCAAGCCCACAGTGCAGCCCCATCTTGACTGCAGGGTATTGTCACCTTCGTGTCTCAGCCACGGTAAAACAGAATTGAAAAAGATTCAGAGGAAGATTCAAGGGTGACGAAGACCTGGAAAGCTGCCATGGAATGACTGATCAATAAACATTATTGATCACAAGGTCTCTTCAGCCATGAAAAGAGATAACAGGGGCAAGAATATGAGAAATCCTTCAAATCTCAGAAGGCATGGAAAGTATGACCAGAAAATAGTTTGTTTTTGGTAATATGGGAATTAAAAGCTATCAAATCAGATTATCATCTGAAAAGGTGCAAAATGGTCAACAGCAAGTATCAAAATTATGGATTTTTTTCCTCAAAACAATTTACATGTCGAAAACTCTCCAAATTTTTATTATTTTCAAATTTTAAAATTTAACAAAAAAAAAATTTCTACAGCTTCTGCTGGATCAAGGACTTAAAATGAGCATTTTGTTAATGAGTTGACTCATGTTCATCTAGTTTGAAACAGCACTTTGTACCCACTCAGTCAAACTTAAGTCAAGAATGCAAACCAACATCTGAATATCAAGAGTTGTCTGTTTAATCCCCTCTCAAAACATCTCTCAATGATTTTTAAGCAGTCTTGAGAATCTGGAGAAGTCCTAGCTGACTGAATGCTGACAAACATTGTACGAATTTTCAAGGAGGATAAAAAGGAGGACACTAAAGGTCTGTCAGTCTTACTTTAGTGCCTGGTAAAGTTAGAGAGAAGATTATTCTGGGAAGTAGTGAAAAACACCTAAAAGACAATGCAGTCACTGGTGACAGAGAGCATGGCTTCATGAGAGGAAAACCCTTCTTGTCAAAACTGATTTATGACAAGATAACCTGCCTAGTAGATCAGAGGAAACCAGTTGATGCAATCTTTTTGGATTTCAGTAAAAATTTCAACTGTGTCTCACAGGATTCTGGATAATATGTCCAGCACACAGCAGGATAAACACATCATGTGATGGGCGAGCAACTGGCTCACAGGTCAGGCACAAAGGGTTACAGTGAATGTGGTGACATCAGATCGGTGACCTGACACTAGTAGGATCATTCCACAGGGCTCCTCAGACCCGTCTTCATAAATCCCCTCTTCAACATCTTCATAAATGACTTGAGGGCAGGACCTAGAAGGCCCTGCAGAGAGACCTCAGCAAATAAGAGGGCTGGGCAGCCACCGTCTAATGAAGTTCAATAGTGCGAAGTGCCCTGGATGTACAGACAGACTGGGGAATGGGATACTGCAAAGCAGTGCCATGGAAACAGACCTTGTTCACGGCAAGTTGGAGACGAGTCAGCAGCGCACTGGAGCCAGGAGAGCCAACCCTGTCCAGGGGGCATCAGGCACAGCATCACCAGCTGGGCAAGGGAGGGGATTGTCCTGCTCTGCTCTGCACTGGGGCAGCCTCACCTGAGTGCTGGGGGCAGCTCTGGGCACCACAATGTAAGAAAGACATTAAACTATCAGAGAGTGTCCAAGGAGGGCAACAAAGATGGGGAAGGGCCTTGAGGGGAAGCCATGTGAGGAACAACTGGAGGCACTTGGTCTGTTCAAGTCTTCCTGGGGAAGAGAGGACTGAGGAGAAACCTCAGTGAAGCTACAACTTCCTTGTGAGGGCAAGGGGAGGGGCAGGCACTGACCTCTGCTCTGTGGTGACAGTGACAGGACCTGGAGAGGGGTGGCCTGAAGCTGTGTTAGGGAAGGTTTAGATTGGATATTAGACAAACATTCTTCCCCCAGAAGGTGGTTGGGCACTGGAACAGGCTCCCCAGGGATGTGGTCACAGCACCAAGCCTGAGAGAATTCAAGAAGAGTTTGAGCAATGCTCTTGGCACGTGGTGTGACACTTGGGGATGGTGCTGTGCAGGGCCAGGAGCTGGACTGGATGGATGATCATTGTGGATCCCTTCCAACTCAGGATATTCTGTGCTTCTATGGTTCTGTGAAGTATTTCACATGACAATAGAAGATGAAATACTCCTGTGTGGGAATTAAATATCTGAAGGCAGACAGATCAATCAGTTGATCAATCTGAATGGTATAGACTGTGAGGAATCAAAAAATCCCCAAATCTATACTAAAAAGCTGTAGCATTGTAGGCCAGTAACTAGTGGTTGTCATTGCTTGTAACATGCACAGATTTTTGTAAATCTCTTAATGACATAGGTATGTAGTATTTGTATCTAATTTAATCTTCAGCTTCATAGAAACTAATTTTAAGCACATTTTTCATTAGTCATGGAAGAACTGTGACTATTTTTCCTATCCTGTCAAAGATGCCCCACCATTTGCAAACAGATGGTATTGCAACAAAATAATAACCAAAATAATAACCAAACTATTTTAGGTACTCATATTTTCAATCTTTATTATTTCTATTATGTTTATCATCATCTATAATCACCCCTTCTTTACAAAGGTATTGAAATAGGAAGTAACTTTTGGCACTTTGACAGATTTTGTAGAAGAAAGTCAGTGTTGTCTTGTCATCCTTTTTAAAACCTATGTACATATGTTGGGTAGAATAAAAATGATCAATTTTGTACAGTTTGTTTCATTTACTACTTATTATTAAGAGAGTAAAATTTGGCACCAGAATGAGGAGCTCTTGCTTCTTTTTGTATGGTGTAATGAGAGAAATAAAACACTGGTGAAAGGGTAAGATGTTTTAATACTTTTGAAACTAAGAACCCTGCACTCATGCCAACATTTCCTGAGCCCAGAAGATGCATACAAGTTTGGATAATGAAACCACTACAAAATAGCTCTGAATGGATTGAATCAGTCTCAAACTCAGCCAAAACAAACTGCCTGGGATTAATGATTTTTACCAAATAATGGTCAAAAGTATTCTTGGGAGACTCCTCAGACAGAGAGGACAAGTGTTAGTATTATGGTCCCATGTTAGCTTAAAAAAAACTTCCTATGCCATATGTCTGTGTGTGTGGAAGAAGGGGCTACAATGGGGGAATCTCTTTGTTTTTCCACTTAAGTATAATACTTTCTCAGAATTGCAGATTTGGAGAGCAGGACTAGAACTTGGCTTGGGAACTTCACGCTTGCTTGAATTTCTCTGGAAACACTTATGCTACGCTTCTGAAAGAAAACCACGTACTTGGCCTACTGATTGACTTGGGCTAAGACTGGAAGCACCAGTGAGGTTGATTTTTGGGCTGCACAGTGGAGCCACTACTCTTGCATTTCCTTGTGATGTTCTAATAATTCAATCTCTCCCAGTATCTGATGCTGCTTAGAAGCCAAATAATGATGGTATTATAGAAGGTGCTCTAGTATGCTGAATTTTTAAAAACATTTTCACTATTTAGGACACTAAAAGAAATTGAGAACTCTTCAGAGACATTCCCTATCTCCTGAAGAGTTATTTTGGGGGAAAAAACCCCAAAGACATCAGTCTCTTTCCTACCAACTGACACTAAATATCAAATTATTTTTAAGAAATACAGCAGTAATATCAATCTGTGATGTTAGAAGCTGAAAAATTATTTTATTTTTTCTGTAAATTGTGTATTAGAATTCTGAAGGGTTCCACATTAAGTTTAAGAAACAATATTTCACACTTGTTTTTTATTCTGGCAGTTCTAAGGTGTTTCAGAGGGTGGTTAAATATTTCCATCACAGTAGCCAGAACATGTCTGATTTGCAAGATTAAACTGCTAGTTGGTTATCTAAGAAGATTATAATGATACTTACAGAAATGATCTCACACAGAATGATTAGTGTGGCCCTACATTATGCATCACTTGTTCCATAAATGTGGTCTTAAAAATGTGCCTTTTATGATAATTTAAACAAGATTTAAAGTTTCTTCATAGGATAATGTTGCCATTTTAGAGAAATTCTTTATGTTGCTTAAGTTTCAGTCTTCATTAGTTGCACTAATTTTAGGAGAAAAAGATTATGAGGATGTATTATAAACTTAAATAATGACTGAAATTCAAATGCTTTGAAGAAAAATGTTGACGTCACACTAGAGGAAACTAATGTAATTTAAATATGTATCTAAGGTACTACTCAGAAAGAAAAGTGACAAAAGAAGGGAAATAAAAAAATGTATGTCATTAAGGGACTATAACTGCTGGACACAGAATGCTTGCACTTTCTGAAAGAGCCAGACACACACTCTCTCACCTGTTACTTTTACAGAAAGATGAGACTGCCTTCCATTTCCACAACAAAATGTTTCTGAAGCTTTGCCTATGCTTTACATCAGTAATGGCATGCTGTTAGTGGTAGTGGTATTCTCTATTCAGAATGTAAAGGGCAATATCTGGATGAGTGGGTTAAGTGTCATTAACTCTTAATGCACACTCTTTATATAGGAGTTTATTATTATATCATTAAAATTTCTAGCTACATGGAAATTTCAGCAATGAAATCTGCACACATCTGCTATGCAAGAGAAAAGAGATAATTCCACAGCATAAAATGACATTTTAGATCCCCATTTAAATAAAGCGACATATGTTGCATACTTATCCCAGTAGCATTAAGGGGAAAATGTTCAGTTTGTTATGTGAGCTGTAAACAAATAATTCTTGAGGAGAAATAATACATACATGTACTTAGTCCAACATCAATTAAACACTGCAGTTATTTAACTTTCCCAGGAGTAATCTGTATGATAATTTGCCTGACTTTACTTCAAAATTTATAACTGTATTGCAGGTGACTGACCATGCTATACAGAACAATCCAATGGAACTATGCAAGCAGTTTGCAATATGTATAGTATGTGTAATAGTATAAGGATTTTGTCATTAAACATTCTACATCATTTAGAAACCACACAGGAATGGTTAATTACAAAACAAATGGAAAGAGAAGAAAAACCCACATTTTTGCTGTGTTGTTTTCAGTGAAAAGGACAAAGCACTTCTCTTCTACAGAGAGATAATAAAAGGCAGATTTTTAGAAAATGAGAATAAAAATCTATGTAGTGATGGAAACTATGTTATACATAACCTGTAAACTATTTCTTCAATGGATAGAACTTCCAAATAAAAATTGGCCAGCTGCTTTCTTTCCATCCATGCACTGATGTCCATCTGTGTACATTGGTTACCTTTTGGTGCACAAACAGCTCACTTGCACGAGCAATCTTTCAACCAGTGCCATTGAAGAGGCATATAAACCCCCCCAGGTTAACATAAAATGCTCTCTATGTCTCAGGCTTAGAACAAATACTTGTTTTCAAACAAACTTACTACCTCTCTTACTACCAGAGGCATGGCTAGAAATCTCATCTTCATACATTGACAGGACATGAATTCACATACTTTTTTCTGCTGCTGGAAAATGCTAACATAGATTCAAGTGTACTCAGAATAGAGGATTTTCTCTAGATTCACTGCCAGTTGAAGTGATTTTTATTTAAAGCTATCAAAACAACATGAATCTTTTTAGATTTAGAGCCTTCAATACTTGCAACCTGTTATTTAGCCTCCATGGCATGTCTAGTTTGATAAATGTGGACTTAACAGCTCCAGACAATGACATCAGCACCATGCCTACCTCTGTTATTCCTGGCTGGGCTTCAGTGGGAAGAACAGTAGTAAGCTTTTATTCTATACACAACTTAGTGAAGATCACTGAAGTTTTAGGCTGTCCAGCCAAAGCAAAGACCTTTTGCTCTGGCCAGTCACACAAATTTAGTCCAGATTTAGCTACTTAGAAAATTATGCAGCTATTTGAAGCACTATATTTGCATAATAATTAAAAACTTAGCTTTGTGAAAATTCAGTTGCAGCATGACATGCTACTCATTAGAGACTCTACACTGGTGCCTAGGCCCCCATTAAAATATTTTTCTCATCACCCAACCACTGGATTTACACTTTCTTTATTTATAAATGTTTGAAAACAATTGTCAACAGCTTCAGAAGTCCCTTCGTGATTCTAATGGAATTAACTTGTTTTATTTTCTCCAGGCCAAATGCATTCTGGCTGAACACTCTCATATAATCTTTCAGTATTATTCTGAATTGCCAGCTGCCTTCCTTTGCCTCCTGTATGCAATTCACCCAGACTAAGGAATAGGGATTTTTGATCTGGATACTGGATTTGATCATTCTGATGCCATCACAGTGAGACTGAATAAACTTCCACAGCTTTCAACACCCAAGTTAGACTTAATGCATGCTTCAAAGAGCACTTTGAGAGTAATTGAGTGTGAATTTATATTCTACAAACAGAGTCCTCTGGAAAGGCCCCATTTCTCTCTAGCTTAGTCTACCCTAATGACGTTTCCTCCCATTGTCTCCTCTTGATCTCTCTCAGGAAGGAAAAGAATCTTTTCTATGTAAGTTTACCAGGAAGCATATCACCCTACATGGCAGCTTCAGAAACTGTATAACTCAAGCTCTGACGTCACCCAAAGCTACTGAAGGATGGTGAAAATATCTAAGATTCACAGACTCTCCACAAACATATCCATGAATCAGAATTAAAACCTGCCGGCCTCCTGACCCCAGTTATTTTACCTTTCCAGCTGCTTTCAGGGACATTGTGGCTCTCTATCCCCTAGTACTGTTAACACTCTGGATAAACAGCTAGACTGAGGCTGTGGGAGCCTCTTGAAGGTTGAAAATACCATCTGACAAAACAGTTAGAAGGGACCAAGAACATAGGAAGTTAAGACCACAGCCTGGCTTGCTCATCTATTGCGGCCAGGCGTATTTGGCCACCTGAGCGGAGTCCGGCTAGCTGTGGTTCAGTGGCCAACACCTCAGCTGCATCGGAGGCCAGCCCCCCTTGGCGTCTTGGCCTTGGGCTGGGCTGGATGGCGGGCTGGAATACGCGGTGTGGACGGGACGAGTAAGGAGCCGGACACTTGCTGGGGGCGAAGGTCAGTTTATTGTATAGCACAGAAGCTCCAATCAGTTGAAGGGTCCCCCACAAATGGCCAGGAGGGAAGGGAGGAACAGGGTTTTAAAGACAGGGGGTGGATAAAGGAGGGATCCACAGCTGACCAATAAGGTGAGGTATTGGGAGGAACTTAACATAACAGGCATACAACAATATCCAATAAATACAAAGTAAAGGAGGGGCCCCGGGACCACAGCCAACCACAACCCCCAGAGAGAAGAAGGTTCTCGAAAGCTAGGAGGAGTGGGAGGTGATTGACTGGGCCCAGGGACGAGAAAAAGTTTACATATAAGGAGGGATAGGGGAGGAGGAATTACATAACATAACTAACTGACAATACCAGGGGCAGGGGTTGCTATGGGAACAAAACTGGCAGGAGAGCTGTGGCGGGAAAACTGGGAAGGGCAGAACCATTTCATATAAAAGGGGTAATACAATACATAAAATGGGGGAGTAATACAAAAAACTCAAACAACACACTACAACAATCCATGTTACAAAAAGAGCATTAATAGAAAGGGAAGAATTTGTCAAAGTTGCTGCAGCGCCTTTGCAAGATGGTAGATTAAACTCCCTTTGATTTGTGAAAGTTTGCTGTTCATAGCAGGCCCTCCAAGTTGTCTGCATGAGATCTTCAGAGGCACCACAGGTTCTCACACTGAGACACAATGCAAAGCCCAGAGCTCACACTCATATCACTCAAATACTGCTCTTTTAGTTTTTTTCAACCTCAAAAAGGCAAATCTTCTGCCAAAAGTGATGGCAAGAACAAAAAGTACTGTTATTATAAGCACTCATGAAAGGGCACAGCGTGTGGTTGCCCACAACATCCCTTGCAGACCTCTGTTTGGACCAGTGCTTTGAAAAGTAGAATTTTTCCATAGTCTGAAGTAAAATTGTTCACTTCAGCTTATGGAATACTAGGAGAGGGTTGACTTTTGCAGCCAGCATTGTAAATAGGCCATAACTAACATTAGTTAAACTCTGCCTTCAGTTCATGTGGCATATTATTTTATTCACCACCAATTCTTGTGGACTGAATTGGGGTCAGAAATAGAAAAGGGAGACAGTGTGGGAAATGCTCTTTTATTCTTAAAAGAAAGAAATCATAGATGAGCTAGTATTTCAGCATACCATTTATTCTCTGCAATCTGTGCCTAGATTTTTTAAAAAGTCATCAGGGCAAGGATGTGCAGGCCAAATCCTGATCTCAGCTGCATGAAAAAATAACTACAAAGGCATCTGCCCATACTGTAGGCCTGATGTTTTACTACCAAATAGCCAACTGCTGAAAACACTACAGATTGCTGATTTACTGTTAAATGAACAAAATTCACATTTGCAAGATATTTCTTCATGCTAATGATATTTGCACCGTCTATTTCCTTACTGTGATTCATCTCCATAATATCTGTATGTTGTAACAACAGAGAACTGGGGTTTGCAACATCTTGGTAATATTGTCCTTGATTTGGGGAATAAGGAGGGAAATAAACTGAATAACATGAAATTTGTATCAGAAGGTGCCTGTGACAGAATTGGGAAATGTGTTTACTGTGTACCAGTCCACTGCATTAATGAACAAACTACCCCTTTAATTCAAAATGCAGTCTAGTGCACAGGCCAGTTATTGATACACCGAAGCTAAAGGAACTTGTTATCACATCAACTTAATGGCACAACAAGCCAGTGTGCTTTGTCAGGGACTAAGCTCCAGTATTCCTCTCTTTAAGGATTTAGAGATTACCATTTACAGCCCTTGTTTTTTTAATTCAATTTTTCCATTTAAGCTCAGTTTCTTTACAGGGCTTGAACCTTAAAACTTGGTGGTTTTGCTGACCTCCCTGCTGCACCAGGGAGCAGCTTGTGAAAGCCAGGAACTAAAGATGTATACCCAATCCTGGGATTTGGAGAAAGCCCCGTCAGCACCGTGATGAATGAGAACAACTGAACTTCTCCTGGAGTGTCCAGGATTCAGAAAACCACTACATTACCTCAGGGTTGGAGGGCAATAGGGAGGAACATTTCATGTTGAATTTTCTGGTTTAGATTATTTAGGCATGGAAAGCACACATAATCTTCTTGATCCGCACATTCCTAAATAATTCACACATTTCTGAATGTACACTATCAGAAGAATGCAGAGATGTTTGCCTCTTCAGAAGTGATTTGGAAATCCTATAGAAAAGGATATTTAGTTAAACATAAATCAAATCTCAGGCTGGCTAAGAAGAAAGTGTCCTAAAATGTACTAGTATGCGTTTTTATTAGGAATTAAGGAACATTCTATTACTATGCATATACAGGCAATTCAAAACATATGCTCTGTACACAGTGTTTTGGGGCAAAGTTTCATCAGTAAAGCAAACTTATTCAACACTTAGTGACTTACTAAAGTGACTGACCAAAGGAAACCCATATGGTTTTTGTGTAGTGTATAAGAAATAACAGAATATGGAAACCTTTTTTTTTTTGCTGGCAAATAAGAATCATTGGTAGGTAAAGTTACAGGATTAAGTTGCTTATGTAAAAAATTTCACCCATGGATAAAACAAGATTTAGAAGTATTCAGTTATTTTCTGAGCACCCATGGATCCACAGAGGATGGAAGGGAGCATGCTTCATAATGCTCATTCATATGATATAAACCCAAAATATTTCTGTCCATAGAAATCAACCTAAAATATCAGACCAACTTTGGTTTTGAATAAGCATATACCTGAATAGGCCATCTGAGAAATACAGATTTTGAGAACTCTGACTAGAAACTGGGACTCATTTTGAGCTGCAGTCTGGTTCATTTACTTGCAATACAGTAGAAAGGGAAGAAAAATGCTCTTTCTAAATAAGTGGGGATTGTTAAAAGGTCCATAAAATTTCTTTTAAATGTTTTTTAAATGCTTAAAGCCAATTTTATAGGATCATTTACAGCTTAAACCAGTTTGTACTTGTGACAGCTTGGCAAAGCAGAGAAGTCCAAAGGTCTGTTAGTCACAGTTAAATTTTTAATGACTGGGCATAGCGTAAAATTGAGTGAAATCCTGGAGACACAGCTTAATAATTCCATTCTTTAGCTTCAGTGGAGGCTGTTTTAGTCCAAACTGCTTGAGTTTAGAGAAATCAGAAATTTTTATGGTATTAATATTGTAACCATTTCCATTGCAGTCATGGGGTGAGAAGTCTAGGTGAAGACTCTGATAGCTGTATCGGGGTCTGTCTGAAAGTTTCATGTAGGAATTTGAGTTTACTTCTTTAGTTTGTTGCTATTTGTCTTAGTCCAGGAGGGATGTTAAGGTAAAAAGACCAAGATATGTGCCTGACCTCCTTACAGACACTGATAGTACAAACCAAAATGATGCTACTTTTCACCTAGCTATCAGTTATGAACAACTCTGTTAGAAATCACTACCATGACTCAATCGTTATCTCATTCACCTTCACAGTAAATAAAGACCTCAAATAAAACACTTTCCTTTCCACTGCCTTTAGATAAGCAATGTTTTGAACTATTTTCTCATCTTCTGAAGCAAGTAAGAGGTGTGGCTCTGATGTCAGTCTGACATGAGGGCCAAATCACACCTGGATGTTTTATCATAGAAAGTTAAACACAATATTGGCAAACATTAGTAAGCCTGAAGCAGCAGCAGTACCTGGGATTGTAGTATAAGATCAATGTGATGTGAAACAGGCACTTACTACTTACATTGTAAGAATGTAAAATTCATTAGGTTTAGATGGAAAGCTGATGGGATGTTTTTTAACATATTTGTATGTTAAGGGCTGGGGAACATCTAAGTTGCTTTTGTTTCTCTACAGTGAAAAGGAACTCAACTTCCCTGTTTGGTGCCTTGGCTCAAAGGCCAAGAAAGCTAGAAATTACTTTGGCCATGTTTTTTAAGAATGACCACCTTTGATTTAGATACTTTACCTCAGGAGAGAGCCCCAGGCTCTGTCTCAAGCGAATAACATGAGATCATGAGTAACCAAGTGAGACTCAAAGGAGGAGAGGCTTCAAATACAAAAACATAACTAACTTTTCCCAACATCTGACTCTGGATGTCTCCTCAATGAACACATGAGAAAACAGAATTGTTCAGCAACATTTTCTAATCCAACCTTCTGTTTTCGAATTTAAATCCTTTTCCATGGGTTGTTGCAACATGACGTTGATGACTATGCTTTGCTGGTGGTCAGTGCAGAAGATCTGGCGGTCCTTCAGCAATTCATAGAACATGATCTATGTTTTATATCCCATTACAAGCTTTTTCTCTCTGCAAGCTATCCACAAATCAATCAAGATGCTTATTAATTTTCTTGCTATGCAAGATTGCTCAAGAGATTGTATTTATAACCATTCTTTGGACTTCAGGGGTTTGGCAGCTGCTACTTTAGGAACTCCTTTGATTATCAACTTTAAGGATTTGATTGGTAGAGCGATTGCTTAAATCTCACAGAGAAGCTTTTATTGCAGCTCAGTGAGAGAAATGGTTTAATGCTTTTGTTGAAGGAAAGATTGATAGGTATTCCTCTCTTGGAGAGAAGGGTGGGCTTGGAATATGCAGGCCAAGGATTTTGGGGATCAATCACAATAAATTACCCCAAATAGTTGACTATATTTATAGCTGTTCTTAATAAAAAAACCAGAAAAAAGCTAAGTGTATTACTCCAATATCAGTGTTGTTGCCAGCATATCTGTTTATGTAGAGGTTGGTATACATATAAGTTTGAGCAGATGGATGTAATTCCCTTTGAAATGTATCTACTGAGGGTGGAATCATCTGTCTTAGCTTAGACATATGAATTTCCTTTATAGACCGTGGAGAAAAATAGGCAGCTCAGTAAAGTGACACTAAGAGACACTTCCTCCTAAGAGGCACTTCTTAAAACAGGTCATATAAATATGTTTTTGTATTTTCATTTTATCTTAGGTTGACTTAAAGGGTTAGATGGTGCTAATGCTTCCTCACACAAACACATAATGGCAAATCAAACAATTGAACATATTAAGTGACCACCTTTGCAACACACTACAAATTCAAACTTCTCCATTCAAGCTGAACTTTTCAATCTGTCTCTTGGCATTTCACAGACCAAGGGAGGAGGAAATTTAGTCGGGGAGCAGGGGTAGCCAGGAAATGTGGCAAATTCTGATAAGTTATGAGGTCATGGGATCCATGTCAGAAGCCCAAGTGCACCTAAGGTGTTTGTTACAGTGAGGCAAAAAGATATTTCTATATTATGCTTTCTACAAAGACATGAGATTTGCAAGTATTTGGAGTCTGGCTTAAGACAAGGATTGTAGGTGCATTAGAAGGACATTGAAGTAAGCTCCTGCAGTAGTACAAACCAAAACAGTAACAGAGGGAGATAAGCAAATATTTCAGATGACCTTTCCAGCACTGTTTTTCTCAGTCTTAGCCTGCAAAACTTACCCGTAAGACAATGTTTTCATGGCTCTAAATGTAAGTGATATAGAAAAGGACCAGCTTGTAAAAGCTTCTTTGTAAGGACACGTTTCAGCACTAATCTTTTATTACATCAGCTAACAATGACAAGATACTGTCTTCAGAGTTTCTGTCTTGTACTCATTTCTGAAATAGAAACAGGAACCTTAGCAACCAAATAGAACCTGGAAGCAATACTAACAATTTAATTTGTTGTTTATCAGGTTATGTCTGTAAGAAAACATTACTAAAAGCTTTCCAGTAAAAGAGATGCAAGTGAAGGAGTGGAGAAGAGAGAAATGTTATTTTCTGGGGAGAAGAGAGATCCATCTTGTTTGCAACTTACAGAGCACAGCAGTGGATGGATCAAAGTTTGTGTGTTTCACAATGCAGTAGCTTTGAGGATTTTTTCCCCCACATTTTATCTGCCCCACATTTTCTTCCCCACACATTTGTGTGCTCAGAGCCCAGAATGATCACCATATCCTGGGATACATAAAATGCAGTGTGGCCAGCAGGTCAAGGGAGGTATTCTGTTCCTCTTGCTCTGGTCTAGTAAGACACTGTCAGGGGTGCTGCACCCAACTTGGATACCTCCAACACAAGAAGGACATGAGCCTGCTGAAACACGTCCACAGGATGGATCATAAAAATGACCTGAGTAATGAAACACCTTTCCCATGAAAATCAGGGGGACAATTGGGACTGTTCAGCCTGGAGAAAAGAAGGCTCTGGGAAGATTTTATCGTGGCCTTTCATCACTTCAAGAGGACTTAAAAGAAAGATGAAGACTGACAGTTTAATAGGAGCTATAGCAACAGGACAAGGGGCAGTGTTTTTAAACTAAAAGAGGGCAAATTTAGACTAGACAGAAGGAAGAAATTTTTAATTATTAGGACATTTATACACTGGAACAGTTTGCCTAGAGAGATGGTAGATGCCTCATCCTTAGAAACATTCAAGGTAAGGTTGGACATGAATCTGGGGAACCTTACATAGTTGGTGTTGGCCCTGCTCATTGGAGGAAGGTTGGACTAGATGGCCTTTAAAGGTTCCTTCCAACACAATCTGTTTTATGAATGTACGGATTTCTGGTTTTCTTTTTTTTTATAAGGTGCTTTCTACTCTCCTTAAGGGCCAAATGTGAGACATCTATGATGGAGTAGTGGAAATCATTCCCTTGCTGATAGCTGAGTTGCTTTTTCTTTTGGCAAATCTGTCTGAAAAAACATTCTGCTGTATTGTGGTTATTTGCTTTCACTTTCCTCACTACTGTGAGGGGGTTTCTTGTACAATAAGGAGACAGTGCAGTTGTGAGATCCAGAGATAGTTTTGTTGGATTTCTTAAGTGCTTAAGCATAAGCTGAACTGTATGTTTTAGCTATCCACCTTTTCCACTACATTATTTTGAATTTTGTAATCAGCTCAGTATGTCAATAAGTCAAAAGGAACAGAATGTGAAATTCAGCAGTAGATCTAAAACCAAAATTGTAAGTAACAACTGAAAGGCTGCAATAGAAATCTTTCCGGCCTAGTATTTTAATATCTTGCTAACGTGGAAAACCTTGCTGTAAAAAAATCCAGCAACACTACATTGTTATGCTAGATTAAAATGTATCTTTCAAAACATTTTCTTAAGGCCCTACATAGATAGCCCATCTTGACATTTAAAGTGTGTAATCTTTTAATATTTTGTATATTTCAAAATGCCTTTACTTTTTAAATTATTCATACCACTAACAGCCAAAGTACAGATTTTTGCAATGGCTTTTCTGAATTGCAATATTGGATGTTCAATCAGAGAAGGATTTTAGGTAAAACGGATCAATTTCATACTTTTTAATTTAATAGCAAATCTGTTACTAAAACATCCCTATGAGAAATGTAAACCTGTCTGCATGCTCTTTTCACAGAGACAATAGTGCAAACATATCCAGATTATGAAGGATTAATGCCAAGGACTGAAAAAAAATTTCAAAAAATTATAAACTGGGCAGCTCTCAAGACAGTGCACAATTTTAACCTAAGCCACAACTGATTAAGGTCACTATATTGCTTACACATTCTAAATGGAAAACACAAATCAGACGGAAAATATTTTTCTTACAGAGGGTTCATTTCAATTTTAAGGAAGACTCAAGTGATTTAAAATTTCCAGTGGATGAGTCGCTGACATTGATAGAACAGCTGATGTAAATGTTAATTTTATGCCAGAGTTCTGAGAACATTTGAGACCTATTATTATGGAGCGTTCTGTACATTTATGGTGATGTCAGATGGCACTCAGAATATAGGTCTACTCTTTTCCTGGCTATTTTTTAAAAAGCATATATTTAAAATAACTTCAGAATTTCCACTGATTTCAGTGGTACAGGATGAGGCAGCTAGGCTAAAAATAATTAATTGCAATTAAAAAAAAGTCTGTAAAGCGAGAAAAGGATCATAGGCAAATGGTGTATAGTAGAAAGATTCCTTTATAGAAATCTGCCTAAAATAGTACAGTGCATACATATGAAAAATAATTAAGAGGTAATTTACTTGTTAATAACAGGGACTGAGCTAGAAGACTGGAAGAGTCCAGAACTGAGCGATGTATGAGTATCCGACCCCTTCTTTAGTACTGAGAAATGCTGCAGCACGGGGATGGGAAGATCGAGAAAATGACTGCCTAATTAATGTTTTCCCAGTTATTAGGTGCTTGATCCCCACAAACGGACTGATGTGGACAAGAAAGGTAAGGTAAATCTTTCACTTGTCAGTGTCCAGGAGCCTCAGGCGCTGGCAGTGCAGCATTGTCTGAGGGCTGAGGGTGACTCCTTCCCACCGCCTCTGTCTGCCAGCTGTTTGCTGTGCTTGCTGGAAGCTATCATTCCCACAGCAGGGTCAGTGGAAGGAATTGCCTCATTTGCTTCAGCCAGATATGGAGTCAACTACTTTATTTTACAGGGCCTTCAGAAGCAAATTCAACTTAGGAAATGAGTTTTTCACTGACGTGGATGGGAACCACTGAAAATGTCATCTCTGGGTTCGTCTGCGAAGGGGCTTGTTTCCAGCAGAAATGTGATTTAAAAAATCTGCTTAAGGTTCAGAGCATGGGCATAACATAAAGGGGCTTTTTCTGCAGTGACATTTGAGGGTGATCTTTCTGGCAGCATCAGTCTCAGCAGGCATGTACTGTGAAAACCAGTGTAAAATGGCAACAAAAATAATCCTAAAAATCAGAGCCTTTTCTTTGTGGCTTTTCCAAATCTTTTCAAATCTTATTTCTTTTGGCTTTTTTCCCCATGAGGAAAGGAAAGGATAAATAATCTTTCAGAATATGTGAATCGAAAAAGGCACATAATGTAATAAAACCACTTCTTCAACTGAATAATACACAATCAGGTATCAAATAGTGCAGTGCTTGCACTAAGTTTATTAATTCCATGATTAATTGTTTATAGGAACATACTAGAATAATTATGAATTGTAACCTGTTATTTAGATTTATTAATCATTGCAATTTCCATGTTATTGTGCTACCAATATTTTTTATAATAAATATGTCTGGCATAATAAATTCCTGATCTTTGAAATGATCATTCAAGAGAAGACTCATGTCTAGAACATTATTATTTGCATAAGGAGTAATACAATTTTTATACCTACAAAGACTAGACAGGAAGAAAAAAAAGCAAATGAGCTGCTAGCAAAAACCAATTGTGTGTATAAACCATAAGAGTGATGGGGCTCACAGTTCCTCACTCCAATATTTCCATGCTTTGACAGGCCATTTTTTTATAGCTTTTTGAGTAGGTTTGCCCAATATTGTTGCAAATGTTTGGTGGTAAAAACATTCCCATTTTTGGGGGATTTTAATTGTTGTTTTTCATTTCTGTTTTTAGAAGTCAAGTAGTTTTTCCTTCTGCTGATCTGTAAAAGAAGAAGCATAACTTATAAATTCCAGACACTTTAAAAAATTATTTATATCTACAGCATGTTGAAAATGTGGACATTTTCTAGGCAGTGTTCACTTTATTTCCAGAAAATCCCAGAATCCAAGCCCCTCAGTGATCAGGATTCTGCTTCTAAAAAATCATAAAAGAGGGTACTTGGAATATGATATATTTAAAAGGGTAGGAGAGGAGTTCAGGTGTGCAGTCTCTAATAGATATTTATATTTTTTCCAGGTGTTCCTTGAGGACTGATGCAAAGCAGTGATCTTAATCCCTGCAGTAATCTGCATGGGATCTAGAGATCTGCACTAACCAGTGCTGTTATTGCATTTGCAAAGTTCATGATAATTTCTTTATAAAACCGGAAGAATTTCTCCTTAAGTGAAAAACTGGAAGCTTGTAAAACTACTGAATTTGCCACGTAATGAAATTATTTCTCCAAACTTTATAAATGTAGCAAAACTATACAATGTAATAGGAAGTACCAAACCCTAATTTTCAGTGCCCTCTTAAGTTTCACTATTTTTAAAAGTTCACATCAGTGGAAAATGTGAGTGACTAAGTGAAATTAGCATCAGAGTATGCCTAATTCATAATTACCTACTTTGTGCACAGCAACAATTTACAAGCCCTCTATTCACTGGCAGTTTGAAAAGAACTTTCAGATGGGACATTTTGTAAATTTCAATAACACTAGAAATGCCTTGGAGGACCAGTTACATATTGTGGTATTTACACAGACATCAAAGATTTAGTTGTTTAGACAAGGAAAACTAAGGCCATCTGACTATTCAGAGTATTTAGGAAGAGTTCTGTTTATTACAACCTAGAATTTTGCCAAGAATAGATGTCCCAGTAACAAAAATTGTAACCCCTTCTGATAATCCAAACTTCTACATTTATTATGTCCAAAAAATTGAAGTCTTAAAATATTTTTTCTTTTTCTTTTTTCTTTTTGTAACATACACTACATTATAGATAGAATAATATTGAAGAAAATCTTCCACTGTCATTTTTGCTGTAGCTTACATGAACAGAAATTCATTCATATCAATGGAGTTCAGAACAAATTCAGGTAGTGTAAAACTTGGAAAATAAATAGACTTTGATTTTTTTCTGGACTGTTTTCATAATGATCTGAGTAATGAATTTTCTAAACTATGTGAATGAGTTGCATTTGAGTTTCAGAAGATGGGCTTGGGTTTGCCAGTAAATAAACTGCTAATAAGTTAATAAGCTGTTAAATCAATGAATTTTTGTCAAAAAAAAAAAAAGGAAAGAAAAAAGTGGAAGAAACCAAAGTAAAAAGTTATTCAGCCAGGTGTTTATTATTAATACACAAATATTGCAATAAAAATAGACATTTCTATTGCAAAATTTTCAGGCAGAAAACCATATCTTGCCTTTATTAGAGGTCACATGCTTTCATCAGTGTAGCTCAGTAAAGCAAAAGATGGGTCATTACTACTTTTATTGGGGCAATCTGACCCTAAATCCTTAAAAACTGAGGGAAATACAATCTAAACAGTGAAATAATCAAACCTTAGTCCTTCACAACCATGTGTTTGTCCTTGTGTTGCATGCTAGGTACCTCTGTGGGCCTGCTTTTCTAAGGAAAGCCTGCTTTCACAACTAATTTGAGCATGTGTGACTTCAGTTGCATTGTCATAAAAATACTAAATAGAAATAAATAGGCTGTATCCCATTGTAGGTTAAGGGAAGGGTGCTATGAATTGCACAATCTGTGATATCCAGGCATTTTGGGCTGTACAGATGCTGAGTGAACGCATTTCTTGATTCTTAGTAACCCGTATATTAACTTGTTCTTTTCTGTGTAACGAAGTAGGCAAGAACCACAATTGTCCACGTGTCACACAATCAGTACAGATTTTCTTCTTCAGCTGGAAGAATGTCACTTAAGGTGATAAGTATATTTATTTTCTCAAAAGTCACATCAAGAAGATACTTAACAATTTGAAATGTAATGTTTCCATTAATGCTTTCCGAATAAATGTTTGCTAATATCAGGGATTAAACATTGAAAAGAATATAGAAGAATTTGGTTCCCTGTGTTCCAGCAGCCTGTACTCCTCCATGAGATTTTCTTATCTTTGGCTGGTACAGTGGGCACTCCCCCTTCATAGATATAAAATTTCCCAGAAAAAGAGTAAGAAAGAGGAAGAAATACAGCCAAAGTGAACTACTTTTATTTAGCTAAGTATATTTGGAAAATATTTTGTGGTATTTTCTTGGCCCTATTAAATCATCCAATACGTTTTATTGACACTGAATGCTATCCATAAAATCAGTATAGCTGTACTTTCAACAGAAATACTCTCAATTACTGCAGCCAAGGCTCAATGGCCATGACCAATTAGCAGGGAATTAGCATACTAATTAGTATATTAACAGGTGCTCTCAGTTGTACAGAACTAGGGGTTCATAAAATAAAAGAATATGAAGATTGATAGATGGTGTACATTGTCCCTTTGTTTTTTTTACTCCCACTGATGTTTGCCCATAGCCACCTGTAGAGTCTGCTGTCGTAGGCTTTTTTTCATGACCTTATTCACCTAGTGTGACTATTCTGTTGTTTTGCTCTTCCCTTTTAAATTCACTTTATCTTCATGCACTTTCCTCTGAACTGTTTTCCTGTATATTTTTCTTGATCACCATACATGAAAACACAAGGACAGTCATATCAAGCTTTTTATATACACTCTACTTAGCAGCAGCACTCCACCTCTTAGGTTTGAAAAATTGGCAAAGATTTGATTTTTTTGCAGAACAATGAACAGAGAAAGGTGTCACTGGGAACTGTATAACCAGGTAGATTCTTGGATGGATGAAGACCATGACAATTTACCAGAAATAAATAGGTTATAGCTCCCTCTTCCATCAGTGATATTTCTGGCAAGTCATTTCACCATTCTGCACTGTGGTTTCTTCACAAATTCAGTGAAATAAAGACAGTCTTTGAAGAACTCTGTGGTCAATGGAGTTGGCAAATTAAATCTTCAGAAAGATTTAATTTCAATTTAATAAAAACAATTTGTGACATAACATTAGCACTACCTTTTCACGTTACTATTCTGAAATGCTCGTACTTGAAATCACAAGGCAAATTCCAAAGCACCAACTCCAAATGAGGAAACAGCTAGTCATGAGGAGTTCCAGAATGCCTCAAGTATTCTTTCTATTCATCAATTTCCCATCTATTGTATAGAGGAATGAAGAAAGCAGATTTCAGAATCATAGAATAATTAAGGTTAGAAAAGACCTCCAAAGTAATGGAGACCAAACACTGTCATGTCAACTAAACTATAGCACTAAGAGCCACATCCAGTAGTTTCTCGAGTATGTCCAGGAGTGGTGACTCCACCACTTCCATGGTCAGTTTATTGCAATGACTGACCACCCTTTAAGTGAAGAAATTCTTCCTGATGTCCAACCTAAACATCCCCTGGTACAGCATAAGGCCATTTCCTCTCATTCTGTTACTTCTTGCCTGAGAGGAGAGGCTGACCCCACCTGGCTACAGCCTCCTTTCAGAGAGCTGTAGAGAGTGATAAGGTGTTCCTGGAGCCTCCTTCTCTCCAGCATAAACACCCCCAGCTCCCTCGGCAGCTCCTTACAGGACTTGTGCTCCAGACCCTTCACCAGCTCTGTTGCCCTTCTCTAGACTCACTCCAGCCCGTCAAAGTCCTTCTTGTAGTGACAGGCCCAGAACTGGACACAGCAGTCAAGGTGAGGCCTCACCAGCGCCGAGTACACAGGGACAATTGCTGCCTGGTCCTGCTGGCCACACCATTGCTGATACAGGCCAGGATGCCATTGGCTTTCCTGGCCACCTGGGCTCACACTGGCTCATGTTCAACCATCTGTCAAACAACACCTCCAGGTCCAGTTCTGCCTGGCTGCTGTCCAGCCACTCTGTCCCCAACCTGTAGCACTGCATGGGTATGCTGTGACCAAAGCACCTGGCCTTGCTGAACCTCACACAAATGGCCTTGGCCCATGGATCCAGCCTGTCCAGATCCCTCTGCAGAGCCTTCCTGCCCTCCAACAGATCAACATTCCCTCCTAACTAAGTGCTGTCTGTGAGCTTATGGAGGGTGCACTTGGTCCCCTCATCCAGATAATCAATAGAGAAATTAAGCAGGACTGATCCCAGTGCTGAGCCCTGGAAAATCCCACTTGTGACCAGCTGCCAGCTGGATGCAGCAGTATTCACCACCATGAATTTTGTACCCATCTGTTCCTAAACTAATCCTAGGAGTTGTAGAATTTCACCCTAAGATAAAGAAATATGGCCTCTTCTAGATTCATAGCTTTTAAGGCAATAAAACCAATGAAAGAATTCTTCCTAGTGTTTTTGTATTAAGACCATAAATTTTGTTTGAACTAAAAGTGCAGCTTGCAGTTACTCTTGTAACTCTGTCCATATTTAAACAGCTCATATAATAAAGAAATCCCTATATCCTGAAATAAATCTCACAATTCAGAGCCCCAGAGGGGCAAGGACGCAGTAAAGAATAAGAAAGTTAAGAAACTTAAGAAACAAATATATGGGTAAGATCTAATTGCAAAAGTATTACAGTAATGAAGCTTTCAAATTCTGTCTTCTGAGATAGGAGCAGAGTTGAATTTATCTGCTAACTGACCTAAAAAGAACTGTGAAATTCTTCATGTCATAAATTTGTAAGGGTCCACACAATTTCATTATCTCACCCACTTCTTGTCAATCTGTGTACCGTCTTTCTGATTTTCCTATTATGCATCTTGGAAACTTTTTAGAACTTAAGATAAACAGAAACCTTGAGGAATTAATATAGGGTCACTGATAAAAAATAGGATGAAATTCCATCTTTCAGCATAATTGGAAACCACTGAAACTGCTCTGAGATTTTAAAGTGTCTCATTATTCTGCTGTGTCATTTTTGTTTGTTTTTCCTCTTCTGAGCTTTGGCCAGGTCCTGAAGCAGAACAAGCTTTTGTGGAACATAGCTTATGTTTATGACATATTTTATAAGGTGTAGTGAAGTGCATTATAATTATATGATTTGTCAAGTGAAAACTTTCAAAGCATGTTATTCTTGCTTGTTATTTCAAGTTCTGCAATTAAGACCATATGTGACCTAATAGCAGGGATTTGAGCATAAATATCCACTTACTGTAGCCTATTTCTAATTAGTTTTGAGACATGCTGAAATGTTAAAGAACATCACAATGCCCTTCAGAGATATAAAACAGGAAGCATTGATTGCAAAGGAAAATATCCAACTTGCAAAAAAAACCCCAACAAAGAACCCCAAACAAACAAAAACCCACCACCCAAACAAACAAACAAACAAAACAACAAAAAACCCCAATTAAAAAAATAACAAGAAGAAGAAAACCATAGAAATTCTACCTCTACCAGGGATAGTTCTCCTTTCAATATATAGACATGGTGAAGAATTTTCCAAAAGGTGAGTCTTACATGTCTATAGGAATGGCATTTAAAAGCTAGAAGAAAAGAATCCTCTAAAGTCAGCGCTGATCAACAGCACATGAACAGTGCCAGAAAATTATTTTTAGGCCCATGAGTTTGCGCAACTGGAGACCTATTAAAAATATCAATACCCTGAGCTCAGATGAATATATGCTCTGAAAGAGAAACCTTGCTCTCCAGTAAGACTTTTCCACTTTGGTATTGGAATGCTCTGTATTAAGTGCATCTCTAGGGCATACATAAAGAGTTTGGGTTTTTTCAGCTGAATTTGGAATAAAAATCTAATTCTTAGATTGGCTTGAACATCTTAGACTGTAGCAATATTATGTTCCCTGAGAATTGTCTTGCATGACTCTGCACATGTATGAACATTTCAATCTTTATTTTGTTTTCTTTCATCCTTTGGAATGAATATGCTTCCTATTGAAAAGAGTAGAAGAAAAGAATAGAAGAAAAGAATTAAAGAAAAACGGAAATGTCACAGTTTTGCAATAAACCCTTGGTAGGTTTTGCTGTTGGAGATGTAAATTAGATGTGAGGTATGATGGTAATTAGATATTAGTTGTGGCTCTCAGAGATCTCTCCTGACCTAATTCTATAGTGGTGCACTAGTTTGTTTGAAGTTAGATTTTCTCAGAGAAATCCTGGGAGTTTCCAGGCAAGTAAATTTTTTTATAATATTCCCCTATCAAAGAGAAAATTAAAATGGCTTCTTCAAGACTGCTATTCTTCAAGGCTTGAATAAAAACCAAACCATAAATATCATATTTATGGATATGCAGCCTAATTCCTAGGGTGTTATGAAAGAAAGATAATCTGACTGTAACATAACAGTATTAATTATAAAAAAAAGACTCACAAATTAGGTAAAATCACAGATGATAATTAGGGACTCTGAGTGCAGGAAAGTCCAGCATGACACTGAATCAGATGGATAAGCTGTGTCAAGGAGCAGAATTCCAGACATTCCTCTGTGCTCAATATTTCTTATCAGGCAGCTCTAGGCACCTTGGACTTGTGGAAAAACGTTTTGAAGTGATCACAAGTATTAATGATGTAGATTATACTATTAGTGTTGCTTCTTCTCTCTCTTGAGATACTATCCAGAATTTTTTAAACTACTATGTAGCATTAGTAGGTCTAAAGATAAAGCGAGAATATTTCCATTAAGCTTTTCTGAAACAGTGCATTCAATCAGGTTTTATCAGAAGGAGACATTTATATTTCTTTTATGTAATACTCTTATATTTCTTTTATGTAATACTTTATAAAGTATAGGTTCTATAAATGCAGTAGGAGCTAGAAAACAAGAAGCAGCACCTTTTCTCAAAATCCCAAGCTTGTTTTAATACAATTCAACAGTTGATTCAGAATACTTCTCCTTGAACTTTTTAAATGACTAAATTTCCAGTATTCATTATGCTGATCCTTTGCATTTTCTGCATCCCTTTTTCTTTTTTTTTTTTTTGCAATTCCTACCTTTCTCAAAACCACATGGAATAGGAGACGAGAAATTATATGCTACTATGACAATTTAGATGACATTCATTCTTAAACCAAACTATAGCAATCATAATGGATATATTCTGTTACTGTTATTCAAATGAATTTTATGTTGTTAACTCAACAATCAAAACCACTTTTGTGTCTTAAGGTTAATAAGAATGAGCATGCAAGAATGCAGCTCATGGGAATCTGTGTAATGTCTTATGATGGCATTTACTTTTTCTTGATTTATCATTTGGTTTCTTGTCATTTGGCCCTGCAAGACTGGCAGCAAATGTGTTGGAATTACACTGCACACAAAACTGGTGGTGAAGTGTGAAGCAACAGTTTTTCATGTAAAAAAAAATCTTGTTAAATTGGAAGATTTCTCACTGAAAAATTTACATTTTTTATCTTGATTTTTCAGTCAACTTTTCTGAGATAAAAGTAATTACACTGCATGACCTGATATACAGAAGAGCTAATGCAGTAAACAACACAGCAAAACAAGCCTTTCTAAAAACTCTTAAGAAGGTTTTTTATTGGGCTATGGATAGTAATAACTTTACTGTGGAAACAGCTGACTTAGCAGTTGCAAAATACATTCACACATTCTTTTGCTTGAAATGAACTAGGTGGCCAGAATGCTTTTTGTATGTTTCTCTTAAGCTTGCCCAATGTCTGGCCTCAGCCCCATAAAACAGGCAAGAACAATAGTGAAAACAGGAATGAAACATGGGGTGATTGAATTAGCAGATGGAGAGTCTCAGAACTTCCTCTATGTAGCTTGAAGTAGGGAAATAAAAAGTTAAATGCAAAATGGAAACAAAAGGGGACTGGAAAAAATTCTGTCCATTTAATGAAGGAATGAAGACTTTCCTTAAAAATATTGCACAAGACTTTTGAGCAGATGAATTGTTTTTGCTCTCTGGAGACTATTCTGAAGTGGAATCTCATGAAAATTTAATTGGATGCATCAATTTATCAAAATGCAAAGGGTTTTTTGTTTTTAATTTCTAAATTTTAAACAAAACTATCATCACAGTTCATAAGGCAATGATCCTCTACTTTAAAAATTTAATGTTAAAATATTGAAGTTCTACTCTGGCTATTATTTGTAATTGTGTAGGCCACTGAAATATTTTGTAATAAAATTATGATGGTTTTATCTGTTCAGTTGAATAAACAGTGCCAGGAAACACTCACAGTTACTGATTGTCTATATAACTAAATTATGAGGAAGGTTCATGGCACATTTTTGGTCCACAATAGCTAGTTCACTTTCTGACAGCTCCTGGTGAGGTTCAGGGACTAGACAGACCAAGGATCATTCCCAACAGGTTGTGTCCAGCTGCATAATTTCTCAGTGGCAGTTTTGGACACAAGGAGGCTAGCTGGCCTCATTGCCAAAAGAACAATCCCAAGCATCTTTAATTTACTGCTATTGACATAGCAATTCTGTCTATCCAATACTTTTTGCCTATGAGTCCAAGATCAGCTGTTACCACAGGGATGATAGAAAGTGGCAGTTTTACAGATCTGCCTTCTTGCCTTCATCCAGGTCTCTCTAAGAAGTGGAGTTTTCTGCCCCTACTCACACCAGTCTTGAGATTTCACAGTTTTCCCACTTCAGGATTGAAGTTTGATTAAAAACAGTTTAAAATTGCTTATTTGTGACTAGCAGTCAGTACAAAGCAATGCTACAACAATTTCCTTGGAGAATACTGCAAGTGCTATTGCACCCATTATGTCCTTTAAATAAAAAGAATTTCTGTTAAAAAATGGAGAAAATGTTCAAATATAATATACTTTTACAAAACAACAGTGCACACATTTGTTGACAATCAGTCAGTTTTGCATGTTCAGACACAAACTGAATGAAAAAAGCCACATCATCTCTTCCGAGCTGCAGTAACAGCAGAGGTGCTGGATGTCTTCTTTTAGCAAGGAGCATTGGGACCCATTGCTGTTTCTGGTTTGCTCTCCTCCTTCCTCAAGTCTGCAGTTTCTTGCTCAAGAAAAACCGCCTTTTTCATAAACCTCAGTCTTCTAAATTCCCTTACCATGAACCTTCTACAAGCAGGGGTAGGTGGACAGCATTCTTTTATCAGTTACCTAGCCAGGACAAAATTACTAGAGCAGTCTTTGTGGGTTGTAATCAAGAGCTTTGTGTCTATAGAAGAATGCTCTGAGATCTTGTCTCCCGCTCCCAGCTAACCATTGAGAAAACACATTTGGGCATATGGATATTTATCACCCAGTATTCCTCTATTTCATTGCCATGAGGATGTCTGATGAGTTCAGTACAAACACCTCTGCAAGCAAAACTTCACAAAAGAAAGAAAAATCCAAACATACTCAAGTAATGCTTCCCTAAAGTATTTTGTAAATGATTCACAAAGCCAAAGATTGGAGAATTTTAAATTATTTTCAGCACTCAGTTGCCCAGAAGAAGAGGTGAAAACTCTATTATTCATAATTTTTAAACTGGCATGAATAAAGTGCCAAGAGGTTACATGTAGAGAACAGTTTAACTTTGAGAGTAGGATGAAGTACATGAGCTTCTTCATTTCAAATTTCTACAATTTTTGGCATAATTATTACCAAAAGTGAGTTTCAGTGGAATAATAAAGTATTATTTTAAAAGATTCATTATTGCTTAGAGACTCCTGGAGTCCTGAACATAGGAGTCTTGAAAATCACATGAAAAATAAAATTTCATGTGGAGCAACAAAGAAAATCAATATATCTTTCAGAAAGTTTAAAGTTGCTTTTGGTGCCCTCAGAGGTATTCATGTTTGCTTAAGAACTGTATTTCTTTCAAATAAGTTTTGAGGGTATAGGATGAGAAGGATGATGGAAGGATGATATCTCAGATTTTTTTTTGCTTGTAATTCATTCTAGACTAAAATAAGATATTTTTTGTGGTTTATGTGCAGGTTTTGTTATGAAAAAACCCCAAAACATGTACCTATTTTTGTGTGTTAATGGAATCTGGGTTGTGGCAGAAATCGTATGATGTAGTAGAAAGAGGTTAATTTACACTTCAAGATAGCAGCTATGCCTAGGAAAAAATATAGACTGAAAATTAAACAGAAATGCTGAAAGATCTGTAGCTATCAACAAGGAATACATTAAAAAAACCCCAGACACCTCACAGAAAATTAGTTCTAGAAGATCTATAATACAGTAATGTAGGATAAACTATGAAATCAGTGAAAGGGAAGTTGCATTATTATGTTAAAAAAAAAGTGGAATAAAGACTATATGGTTAGTCTAGAGGTTTTCAAACAGCACCTTGTGCATATCATAGTTCCAATTTCAGACACTGAGGCTGCTTTCATCTGTAAATATGATAATGAAAGCAAACTCCTGTAGGAAAAAATTATAGTACCATCTGTCACCAGGTCCCCAAAATGTCTTGGCTTGTATAGTGATGATGGTGTTACTCTGAATGTGAAAGATTATTTTAGCTAGGGTTCTTGCTGCTATTTCATTATCATGTATGTGTGTGTGAGCATGCCCAGCTGTTTCCTTGACAGAACACTTGCACAGTAGAAGAAAATGCATGAGCCAGATCAAGGCAACATCACCTTAGCACCTGTCCTTTATATATTTCTGTTTGTACACAAGTGTAGTTGGTCAGTCTGCCTGTCACAAATCAACATAAACTATCAAAGACAGAAGTATCTTTTTTATAAAGTACACCGAATCTAGTGTGAAAGCCTCTCTTGCTCCCAGTCTTCTTATTTCACTTGCAAACTGAAGTTGAATACAATTTGAAGTATCTATTTCTCTTCCTGCACGGGCCCAGTCCAATGCTATGAGGTTTAACAAAAACAATTGCCAGGTCCTGCATGTTGGCCACAACAATGTCCTTGAAACACTACAGGCTGGGGATTGAGCGGCTAAACAACAGGCAGGCAGAAAGGGACCTGGAGGTGTTGGTTGACAGCAGCTGAACATGAGCCAGGGTGTGCCCAGGTGGACAAGAAGGCCAATGGCATCCTGGCCTGTATAAGCAATGGTGTGGCCAGCAATAGTGTGACTGAGGCAGCGATTGTGCCTCTGTACTCAGCACTGGTGAGGCTGCACCTCAAATCATGGGTCCATTCTGGGCCCAGCAATTCAAGAAGGATATGGAGATGCTAGAGATGCTCTGAGTGTGTCCAGAGAGAAAGGCAGCAAGAGGGCTGAAGGATCTGGAGCAAAAGTCCTATGAGGAGCAGCTGAGGGAGCTGAAGGTGTTCACGCTGGAGAAAAGGAGGCTCTGGGGAGACCTTATCCCTCTCTACATCTCCCTGACAGGAGCCTGCAGCCAGGTGGGAGTCGCTCTCTTCTCCCAGACAACCAGCAATAGCATAAGTGGGCACAGTCCTAAGCTGTGCCAGAGAAGGTTTAAATTTGACATAATGAAGAAGTTCTTCACAGAAAGGGTGCTTGAGCATTGGAATGGGCTGCCCAGGGAGGCAGTTGAGCCACTGTCCCTGAAGTATTTAAGAAAAATTGAATGTGGCACTCAGTGCATGGTCTAGTTGACAAGGTGCTGCTAGGTCTTAGGTTGGACTTGATGGTCTCAAAGGTCTTTTCTGACATAGCTGATTCTGTGATTCATATGTACACTTATGACTTGAAAATAGAATGGAAAGTCTAAAACCTTCACTGGGAAAGACAATAACGTCAGACACAGATTTCTGCCTAGCACTGCAAGGTTAGGGGAGGGGGCCAATACTTACACTAACTGCTGAGGTTTTGATAAAACTAATGAAGAACAAATATGTCTGACACAGTAGTGAGTGATGCCAGAAAAACTAGGGTGTTGCTAACAAAAAAAAAGCAGAGGTAGGTAAAGCCAAATAAATAAACAAACACATCAATAAACATACCTAGAGTTGTCAACCCCTGACCTTGTTTCCAAACAATGATCATACCGCTGTTCGTGTTTGTGATGGAACTGGTGACTGCAGACAGAAGGAAGTTCTCAGAGGCAGGGTTTATTTTAAATTCTAAGCTTATGTTTTATTCATACTGTCATGCCCTTCTTAATTCTTTTCTAGATCAGGTCCTTGTCATGAACATGTAATGATACTCTCTGAGCAACCTATTTTCACTTTCTTAGCACAGAAACTGAGATTTGGGGGAAAGAGGGAGAAGAGCCTCCCATAAAAAAGTACCTTAGATGATCAAAAAAATAGGAGGTAGTTAGGGCACATACACCTGAACCCAGGTTTCCCAGATGGGAAGCATTATTGGGAGATTGATGCAGATAGATTACATTGCAAACAAAAGGCCAAAGACTCTGATTATAGTCTGGATTACCCTGAGTCATCTGGCCTGTTTGAGTCCAGAAAAAAGTCCACTGCAAATACCCATAATCTTGGAAGGACTTACACCTAGCAACAACAACTGTTTTTGCACTGAAATTGCCTTTTTTTTATTAGAATCCATAATTTCATTTAAAGGGAAATTGATATTGAAACTGAGTGTTCTTAACACAGGACATACCTACAGCTTCAGACTAAAAATTGATTCAGTGCCCAGAAAAAAATTCTAAAATTATTCATATATGTGATTGCAAGGAGGAGAGAGTAAAATTCTGTTAGTGAGAACCTCCATTCACACACAACTTAGAAGGTGGCCTGGCTTAGTATGTTTGGCTTTACTGCTTGTTTCAACAAATTAATGAAAGGACTGACTTCATTACTGTGGTTCTTTTAATTTGGCCACCTTTGTTGTGCTGAAATTCTGATGCAAAATGCCTAGGAAAGAGTACCAGCTTGTTAAATCTGGCCATGCAGCTGCATGGATCAGACTGCAAACAAAGTAATCATCAGGCTGTGCTGTGGTAAGCCTGTCTACTGCTGTTGAGTCAGGAAGCAAGTCTAGCAGTAAATTCACAGATTCCCTTCTTGCTTCTTGGGCCTTCCATGACTGAAGAACATTTTATTAGAGAGTTTTTGAATAACAAGTCAGAAAGTGATCTAACAAAATATTTAAGTACAGTTTTTGTTTTGGACAGCTGATTGTTGGTCCTTAGGAGTGATACTCACTCATAAAAAGGCAAGTATAAGCTGAAGGTTTTATTCAGGACTCTCTACCCATGCTGTCCATGATGAGTTTTAACTTGACACTTCTCTCTATAAAAGAGGATCCAGGAGTCAGGATGTGGTACGCTGGAGAGGAGACACCCTGAATCCTCCTTTTCATTTTCAAGGCTTCTGTTGGACTCATTAGTGTAATTGCTTTGAGACTCTGTAGTAAATGGCATTTTAGTGGAATTGTTCATGTATTACAGAAGTGTCTTGGTCAACTCAGCAGGAGAGTTGATGCATTATAATCTGCCAGTGTGAAAGGAAAAGCTTTAAATATATTTGCAAATATGCCTTAATTGTGTGTCATATCTTCCATCTTTTCCTTTGCTGGTTAGCTCGCACCTGTTTGTGTTGGCAATCCAATTGTGTAAATCTCATTACATGGACTAAATTACTCCAACACCCTGAAGCTTGAGCTGTTGATAGGCCTAAAGAGAAATATTCTGGCAAGGAAGAGAAAAATGTCTCCTTCTTTTCCATAGCAGAAACACAAAGCACCTGCATTACCCAAGATCTTTTTCCTTCATGCTGCTAATTCTTCCCTGTAAGAGTGGCAAGTGTTTTCTCAGTACAATCAGGGCAGGCTTTTGCAGACCATTTCTCCATTAGAGCATGTTCCAGCCTCTCTGTGGAAGCAGCACGTTCAGTGACAAATGGGCTGGGAGCTAACACTGAGTTCTTACGTTAGTCTGGCTCCTGCACAACTGAACATAAAATGGTCCAAGTTTACATTTTTCCAGGCCCTTTTACACATAAAAATGTACTGCTCATCTATCAGTTTCATCATACAACTGTGGACCCCTTGGGGTGCACCAAAACAAAATTCCTGCTGGAGTGATACTGGGATATTTTCAGCTCCCATGGCAATATACTAGGATCAGAAACCATGTAAGAGCTCGTTGTCTTTTCATTTTGTTCTCTTAGCTTTTACTTAAACATATGTTTGTTTCCCCTGCTTCTTTTATTTTATATGCCTGCTGTTTCTCACAGAGTTATGACAAAGAGCAAGAGAAGGCATTTCTCCCAGGAGCAGAGGACAACCAGCAGTCTGGAGGACAATCGGGGAAATGGAAAAGGAGCCCTTGAGATGACAGCAAGGGCCTCTTAAAATGAAGTAAGATATTTTGGGCATTAAGTGCCCTGTTAGGTTGTTTAAATAGTACACAGCATTTATATCCAGTCTTGGCCTTCACTTTTGCATGTATAGATTGGATCAAGAAACTTGTCTCAAAGTGGAATCCCCTAGAAGTTTGAAAGTACTCAGGCTTGGGTTTTGGAAAAGACGAAATAGAAGATTAAAACCCAGCTTGAATTTCCTGAATACTCAGGGAAGTACTTGGATGCAGCAGTATTTTTTCAGTGCAAATAAAATATAATTGTAGAAGCTCCAGTCCCAGGTACATTTGGGTAGGGACTTCTCAGTAAAAATAAAGAACCCAGTTCCGTTTCAATATTGAAGCTGGAACAAGAGTATTTATTATATTATCATCTTTACAACACATCATATTAATACATTTTTGAAAGTGATGGGAACATGAGAAAGTCGTCCAGGAAGGAATTTTTTGCATCATGGCTAAATGATGTGAGAAGATTTTAGAGATGCCAAGAGGCCCTTCTTTTTTTGTACATATGAATGCTCAGTGGTAGACACATATTCTGCCAAACTAAATGACCTTTAAGTAAACTAAGAAAACAACATTAGCAAGGGAACTAAATTCTTGCAGACACCTGAAATCCATGAAGATACACACAGAAAAGTCTTTATTTTATTTTTTTAAAAACACATTTTTTGGCTAAGAAATGTCCACAAGTATCTGTGTGTGTAAAACATCTGTATAAGCTGAGCAGAAAAGACTATGAATTCTTTATTTATGAAAATGTTTTTTGGATGAACACTTAAATGTGAGAGAGATTTGTAGAAGTTCCTTTCTGCTTGGAAAAGATACCGTAAGGTGGAACCTTCTGAAGAAAGTACCTAGCATCTATATTAAAAAAATAAATTTCCATTTAATAAAGGTGCCTGTTATGGAGCATGTTGTGGATACGAAGGAAAAGAGCAACAGGATCTAAGCAATAAAATGGGGGGGGGCATAATGTAACCTTTGGCCTTTATAAATATGCAATCCATGAGTAAAAACTTCCATATATTTTCATTTGTGACAAGCACTATAGGAAAAAGCATATATATATAAATGATTAATGAAGCAGGGACAAACAGAGAAATAGAGAAAAGCAAGAGCCACAACCTTGAAAAAAAATGTGGATGAAAATATCCAGCATAATCTCAGGTTTTTATCAGTCACACTGACCCCTTCACAAACTTCTAAATTATGTCAACCTTTAAAAATTGATTGCTTCACTTTCTAGGTAAGTCACTGATATGTGAGTTCACTGAGCACAATACCTTTATAATAGCCATCAATTTTCATGGGAAAGAATACTCTATGTGCTCTGGAATGCACTGCATTCATTTTCCTCTAAAAACTCATCTTTTTTCCTAGTGATTGCCATCTGTTTCTAATTTCTGACATTCTGTATTGGTGGCAAAGACTATTTGAGCTTCTGTACACAACATGAGCTAAGATAGTTAATATATATTTTTATATAGTTAGGCCATTTTTCTAAAAGCAATAAATAAAATTTAAGTTTTAAAGTAGATTATAGTGTACTTCTGCTGATGCCAGGTGAAACAAAAGTAGGAACTGGAGATCATTTACAGGTCTTGCTGGGAGCAGCCTGTACATTCTGCTTGCTTGTATGCCAAGATTACAAAAAGTCCTCACAATGTCAACCTTGTTGTAAGAACAAAAGAAGAAAAAATGCCTTTATCAATACACTTCTCAAACATGGGCAACTTTTTAAAAGTGAATAGCATGCATGATTAAAGGGGCCAAGTTATATTTTGCTCCTGCAAGAAAAGATTGGACACTTATTGAGAAAACTCCAAGATTTTGCACTTAAGTCTTTGAATCCGCTCGCACACTTTGGGAATCTCTACTTTAACCTACATCAGATTTTTAAATAATCACACTGTAGCAGTTTTGGGGTAGAGGCTTTTTTTCTTCCCCGGCTTTGATTTAAACTGTTACAAAAATCACAAATTTCTGGGTTATTTAGAAGGACGAAATAGCTTGACCATCAGGTGGGTTCTACACCAGGGTTCTTTGTCCCTCTTAAAGGTTTTGTTTCAATGCCAAATGGCAAAAACTAATGTGCCCTTATAACCCACATGCCATCAACTTAAAAGTAATGACATCTCTACTGACTGACATAATGAGTCAAGCTTTGAGGACAACCCCCCTCCCAAGGAGCTGTTAGCATGTCTGCAGATTCTATAAGAGATTCTAAGAGCTAAAGAAAACTTTTCAAGCATATGAACACTGTTCTTTTGTAGGAGTAGGAGAAAGGATTTCTCTCTGTTCCTCAGTCGAATGAACCAAGAACTTGTGTCACTTTGGGATGTCAGGTGTTCAAAATGCACTGAAATAAATTGAAAGAATCCAATGATGAATTTCCAGGTTGGCTCAGTAGAGCCTGTTTAGTACAACTGTGTCACAACATCTCCATGCTGTTCTTCACACACACGCATGAAAAGAAAATAAAGGAAAAAAGAAAGGACAGAACAATGTCATACCTTCAGCTGAAAACCTTTGACTTGTTCTTACAGGTATATTCATTTTACACAGGCCTAGAATGCCACACCTGCCCTATTTTGATCTGCTGATGGACCTTAATGCACCTCTGCCTCCCATAAAGAAAAGAATTCCAAGGGCCTTATGCAGGATCCTCTCTGGCAGCTCTTCCCAGTGCTCAGGAGCACTAAAATATTGCTCTTTGGATGAGGGCAACAATGAGCAGGATGGATAATATGCATGAGTTAGGAGATAATAGGTGCTTGCCAGCAAACATATTTCACTTATTTGCCCCAGCTTGAAAATGAGAGTATTTTCTTAACCTGATGCCAAGATATCAGCTTATCTTGGGTTTTCTTTGAATTGGGATCTGTATAATATATCTTTGGAGAAATACAATTGTAGATAAAAGAGTTGTTTGTTTTTGCCTTTTAATTACTGACTATGAATACATCAAGAGATTAAATAATGTGGAAAGGGAAGGGATATCTAAGTTAAAGAACAATGTTGGCACAAGAACTATTATGCATAATCCAGCCAGGAATTTGGTCTGGAAACCATAATAATTCAAATAATCAAAGCAATCCTGTTCTGTAATTACTTTCCTGGGGCTGTAGCATGCACTAGAAATCTAACCAATTCTAAGATACATTTATGAGCAGCATTAGATGAAGTGGTTTAGGTAGCAGGGGACTTGAATCAATGACGCAAGAAGAACTTTCCAGTGCTGGATCATATGATCATAAATTAAACTACTGTTGCTCTACCTCTCTCCTTCAAGTAGCTGCATGGAGCAAGGAATTTTTATGTCTCTATGGTCACTTCTTTTTTATTCAATATGTTGTGAGATTGAGTTATCCTGGATAATGGTAATGGAACATGCTGGCCAGACCAGATTAAGGCTGAATCTGGCAGAATCTCCTGTATCCATATTCCAAGCAAATAAATTCTGACAGACCAGAACTGAGCCCTGGAGCTCCTGACTGCTGGTTTTGGGCTCCTGAATATTCCAGGTTGCAGGCTGGAAACTTGATGTGGTCAAAACATTTAATGGTGTGAAACCACTACCCCATTTGATGCACTATCATGTTTGAAAGCACTCCAGAGCTCAATGCGGAGACCTAGGCAGCTCTGCAGGGCTGACCTTCTTACCTTTGGCTTAATGCCTGCCATGCCAGATCCTGGTAACTCAATAAACAACAACTCAGTTGGGCCTGGCTTTCCCTCTTCCAGCTCTGAGTTTCAGAAGCTGTTTTTGGCCTGAAGCAGAGCTGGAACTGACCTGCTGTGTGCAACTATTCAGCTGTAATGGACCCTCTCAAAACGCAGTCCGTTCCAAAAATAGAACACAGACCCCAATGCTGTTCTTCAGGTGCTAGAAGACCCCTGGGTCCCTCACAGATTTTCCTCGTTTCCAGTGAATCATGCAGGGAATAGATAATTTCATGGTCTGCAGGTAATTATACGTTTCCCGCAATTGTGATATATTGATGATGCAGGATACACATATTATGCACCATACTGCACACAATATTTTAAAGCTGATTTTAAAGACATTCAGCTCCTAGGGAACATTTTAAATTTGGTTCTGACCAGTGACAGAGTCTTTCTTTCTCTGCTCCAAGTTATTTTATTTTGATCTTTTCCATTTAGTAACATAGGATGGATGGGTACAAATCCATGGGAGAAGTACAACCACCATGCATAAACATCCGATATTTTTATTTCTTCTCTCTCCTGAGCAAGTGAAAATGAGAGCTTTTAAAGCTTTTTTTTTGCCCTGATTTTATTAGTGATCAATAAATCAGTATTTTCTCTATCTATTTTTGAGCAAGAGCAGAAATATTTTGTCTGATATTTTATAAACCTATTCAGCCAAAAGAAGACACCTGGCACAGAAAATTTCACATATGTAGTTTACATCTATAAAATTTTAAATTCTTGCCTATTAGAATGTGGAGTGTACCAGAAAATCTGACAGTCCTCTCATACCCATTTTTCCCTAGCTGCTCCCTCAGTATTTTCCCAGTTATTATTGCTCAAAACTTCAAGAGAATTTCCTGCTCTTAGTAAACCATTTTAGTGTTTTTAAAGGTATTCTCTATAAAACAGTAAGAAAATTTAATTTTTAAAATATTTTCCTGGAAAGAATATTTCCTTTCTGCAGTCAGTTCTTCTTCATGGATGAAGGTGCCTGGAATCCTTGAGAGCTCTGGCCCTAGGATCAGGAGGGAGATACTGGAAACCCAAGAGTTCCCAGCCCTTTCATATGGCAGAATTGCTTGTGAAACCTGAATCTTGGAAATTCAGAGTTCTTGAACATGATTTGACAAAAGAAATACTTTTACTGGCAGAAATCCTAGCTGGCTCTACTTTTACTGGCAATTCAAGGCACTGGTCTGAACTGTCCAGGAGAGCAGGTGACTGGAGATTATCCCTCTCGTCAAGACACACAAACCTGGTTATTCATGAGATTCAAACTGAAGAGTAAGGCTGTATTTCTCTGTCTGGGAAAGCAGGAGCTTAAAGGTATTTGGCCCGAAATATTAGGCAAAGGTGTAGATGGACACACTCCTTCCTGGGGCTGGTCATCCTTTTCTGAAGAAGTGAATGCTAACTTCAACCAATAGCCTCTCAGTCCTAGGTCACAGGCCTAATTTTCCTCTGAGTCTCAAGGAATTCAGCCTCAGACCTCTCAGCTCCCAGAGAAGTACCTCTAGGGTATACTCAGGAATGCAGAGCAAGGACAGCCTTCAGGGACTGATATGAAAGGAAAACAGTCAGGTGAGAAAGGACTGTCCTGCACGATGAATGGCTGTAACTCCCTGGTGCTACTGTCCAGCATGAGACTCCTGCCACTCCATAATTTGATGCAGTTCTTTCAGCTGGGGCAGGTCAGAAAGCCGTGAGTGTGTCTCCAAGGTTGACTAATGCCTGATACAAACCAATGGTTGGTGCATTATCAAAGAGGTAAATTTTAGAGAATCACAAAATCAATTAGGTTGGAGAAGACTTCTGAGATGATCAAGTACAACCTGTAACACCACCATGTCCATTTGGCCATGGCACTAAATGTCACATCCAGTCTTTCCTTAAAAACCTCCAGGGGCAGTGACTCCACCGTCCCCCTGGGCAGTCCATTCCAATGTCCAATATCCCTATCATCCATCTAATCACTCTGATCACCCAATGTCAAATCTTCCTGATGTCCAAGCTAAACCTCCCCTGTCACAACTCCAGGCCATGTTAACACCTGCCTGGGAGAAGGTATTCCTTCCAGGCAGTTGTAAAGTGGTAAGGTCACCCCTGAGCCTCCTGTTCTCCAGCATAAACATCCCCAACTCCTTCATAAGACTTGTGTTTCAGACCCCCCACCAGCTCCATTGCCCTCCTCTGGACTTGCTTCATGTCCTTCCTGCAGTGAGGGCCCAGAACTGGACACAGGATTTGAGGTGTAGCCTCACCACTGCTGAGTAGGGGGGGACAATCCCTGCCCTGGCCCTGCAGGCCACACCATTGCTGATCCAGGCCAGGATGCCATTGCCTTTCTTGGCCACCTGGGCACACCCTGGCTCATGTCCAGCTGCTGCCAACCAGCACCCCCAGGTCTGTTTCTGCCAGGCACAGTTTTCCAGTCACTCTGCCTCCAGATTCTAATGCTGCAGGAAGTGGCTGTGACAAAAATGCAGTTTTTGTGACAAAAAACCTTTAGCCAAATCAAGTCCCTAAATCAGACTTGAGGGATGCAATAGGAAAAGAGTTGCAAAAGATACCTCCAGTTTTTCATCTGGCTAGGGTTCTCTTTTTGGTAAACAATAGGTTAGTAAAGCTAAAATTCTCTAAGCAAACATGACAGGTTTTTATACATTTCCAAAAGGAGGAACTTTAACATGTGTGTCTAAGTGGCTTCATCTTTGGTAACTCATGAAAAATGATAGGTAGATGGTTAGCAGTTGGTGCCAGAATCAACATTCTTTCTTTTCCTAGAAGCTGAAGATTTAAAGACTTTCCCATCAGAAGGATTTATGCAAGGATTTATGGATCCTGAAAAAGTTGGCTTAACCTGTATTATTCCTCCGTCTTTTGGACATTTTGATTTTAAATAACTGGGGTTTTTATATATAAAAATAGTGAGCACTTCTCCATGAAATCCATGAGACTACAATGTAAGCCTTCTAGTTATCTTTTCCTTTATTTAACAGTTTTGCATGCTTGGTGTATAACTTATCAGTGGAAAATTTGCTAAATTACACAAATTGCATACAGTAGTAATAATACTTTGATCAGTAATGAAACCCAATTGTACTAAATCCTGTTTGTTATCTAGAAATGCTTAGTAACAAGAAATTGTTATTCAAACTAGTTTCCTTTCTCTGGCAGCTGTTTCTCTTTTCCCTCACCTGAACAACAATGACCAGCCCTTGGTCCATTTTGGTATAAATTACATCTGAATTACATCTTAATCTGTTTATTTGTAAAATGATTGCTTTCTTATTTCTTCTGAAACATTTGAAAAAGTAATAAAAATCTTACAAATGACGGCAACAAAAAATTGAGTTCATAAAGGGAGTGATTTCTATGCAAAGATTAGCTATGGTTAGAAGTTTATCACAATTAATATCAGTAATAGAAAGAAAAGAATTGCAGATAGACTAGAAAAAAACCACTTATTTTCATGATTAACTACCCAACTGGGATGTTGAATAGTTGAGGACCCTATTGTAGCTCACCTGATTAAAAAACTGACTGAAATAATTTCCAAGCTACTAACTGGTTTTGCGAGTGCACTAGGGAACAGTGAAGTTTTCAAGAGGCTGCTTTTTAGCAAATATAGAGCCTATGTTCAGAAATCGGAAAAAGAAAGTGTCAGGGGTTTGAAGAGGAATAATCTTAACTTCAGTTCCTGGAAAAGTGCTGGAACAATAATCAGCTAAACTATTTGTAAGCACTTGGAAGATAACAGGGATGTAAGTAACAGCCAACATGGATTTGTTGAGAATAAACCTCTCCCAGCTTTGTTTCTTCTTATGATGCAGTAGTAGGGTTTGTGGGTAAAAGAGAATCAATAGATGCCAGATACCTCTTGACTTTAGTCACAATTTGACAGTTTCTCACATAACATTCTCATAAGCAATGTTAAGAAATTTGGTCTTAGCAAACTATAATAATAATCGATGCAAGACCAATGAATAATGTGATAGGGAGTAAAATTATTTTTATGGATAGCACCAAGTTTGGATGACCCTCAACTGCACTAAAAGGAGTAGCACACAATCCTTACAAAATGGAAATATAGTCAAAAAGCTAGGATGTAAGTGAATAAACATACTCAGACTTACAGAATAGTCTGTGTAAATAATTTGATCAACAGATTGGGTGACAATTTTTCCTTAAAGGCTCAGAAGGTTATAATGCATCACAAAATCTGCATGAAACAATTTCATATAGCTGGGGAAAGAGGAAAACATCATCCTGAGATGTATAAACACAAGTTTCATGTGGAAGGTATGTCTACTCAATATGATAAGACCACAGCTGGAGCCAATGCTATGATTTCAAGGTCTTTATTAAAGGGATGTATAGAGTCTTTGGAAAAAGTACAAAGTGGAAGAATGATCAGAGGTCTAGAAAGTATGATCTATGAAAAAAAATATGCCTAAGGAATTTGGAATGTTTAGACTGGAGAAGGAGTGGCTGGGGGGGGTGATAACATTCTTTAAATATGTAAAAAGTAATAAATAGAACAAACTGTTCTGTCTTTAGCAGCCCGAGATTGTAGGCACTGCAGCTCAGTCCCAAGTAGCAAAACACTATCCATGAGCAGAGTGAGGGCTGGAACAGGCTGTCTGAGGACATTGTGGACTCTCTGACACTGGAAATTAGGAGACCAACATTAGACAATCACCTGCCAAGAAGACTTTGGATATAGTCAGTCTTCTTGTGGAGAAAGATGTGGTGACTGTGAGGTTTCTTTCACTCTCTTTTCCGTGGGCTATGATAAATAGAAGCTAACCATAAAACACTGTATTTTTGCCCTTTAAATTCAGTATGTGGAAAATTTTTCTGAAACAAGAATTTCATAGTATCTTATTGCTAAAGAGACCACATTTCAAGCAAGGAAAATGGAGCAGTTCAAAACATCCAAAATGTCTTCAGTGCCTGCTGGGTTACACTGAGAAATAAGACAAAATGTTCTCAAACTATAGAGTATAGCACATAGTTTGGTTATTTGGATGTGGCTTTCAACAACCACAGACTTAGTGGAAGTTTCTTATAAGCTCCAGGGGATTTAACAGCCATCAGTGATAACTGGACTTTCTTATTGAAAGAGATGGGATCTAACTGGCTAAGCAAAGCCACTAGCTGTCACTTGGGTAGGGGACCTCTAAATTAAGAGTGACGGGGGAAGGAGAGGATGATCAACAATGAAGTGAGGAAGAGGTGGAATTTTAGGCAAGCAGAAGTTATGGTGTGATGTGAAGCAAATCAGGAGGTTTCTGAAGCGCATTGATCATGTGGGTAATCAATATGAGTGTATTGCAAGTACTGTACTTGCAAACAAAGACCTTCTTGAGAATGTGGAAACTGGGGGCAGGTTCTGCTGCAGCAACCATGGAACGTCAGAGTTCAGGGTACTGAGAGGAGGGAATCAGGCAAAAAAAGCAGGGTCACAGTCCTGAACTTCAACAGAAAATCTTTGACCTCCTCAGATACCCACTGGGAAGAATCCTCTTCTTTGAAGAAAAGTGGGGTTCTGGTGAGCTGGTAGATATTCAAGAATTATCTTCTTCAAGCTCAAGAAACTTCCATCCCTGTGTACTGGAATTTAGGCAAAGACAGCAGCTGGACTGCATAGCTGAGGAAGATGATCTTCGCAAAACTCAAACACAAAAAGGGATGTGTGGAAGCAAGAGAAGGAAGATATATGGAGACACTTCAAGTGTGCAAGGAAAGAGTCAGACAAACCAAAATCCACCTGAAATTGTAAATGTAGAGCTTTTTTTAAAAGTACATTTTCTGTTAGACACAATCATTCAGCTCTGAAGAGACATATCTAATCTCAATGATTATGTCATCTAATTTGTGAGAAATGGGAAAAAACCCTCAAAATCTATGAAGTATCTCTTCAGAACAGGATGATACTGAATTTTAACTTCATGAGTATGAGTATAACACTTAGGATATCCTCACAGAAATTAGTTATTCTGAAAACATCTTTCCTTTAATATATGGGTACAATTCTCGCTCCACAACTCGGCTAGTCCATGGCACTCATACTCAGTAGGAAATGCAGTTTATTTTCTTACGACCCATGAAATTTTTCCTCTTTCTCTCTATCCGAATCCAGAACACACTAACCATTTTAGAGATTTCCTGGTATTAAATCAACTTTCAGCAACAGGTAGTAAGCTGGGGTTTTTTAAAGAATATTCTTTAAAAAGGTTCACAAATACAAGAACCTATATTCTGTTCAGAAAAAGTATGGCAGAAGACCAGCTTACAACTACAACAGAAAAGTACAACAGAAGATGAAATTTAGAACCTAAAGGCAGAATAACTGAGGCAGGAGTACTATACTCTTTTAACAGGGGAGTATTACTGACAGCTGAAACAAGTTTTAGTGGTGGGAAGAACTTAACACCATAAACACCTCTACGATAAGACTGAATGACTTTTTAGGACAGGTTGCAGATGCAATGAAGCAATCTGAAGGTGCATAAATTAGGAAATTAGTATGCTGAAGATTTGTATTTTATGCACATTTTCTTTTGGGCTCAATCTCAAAAATTAAAAAGTTTTCCTCATGGTGAAAGGCATGCAACAGTGTTCCAACAAGATCACTCTAAATGCAGTGTGAATACAAGGTCCTCCAGCAAATGTGTGGTACAGACCTAAGACCACTATCTTTTCACAACCAGAAAAATTGTTGGAATAAGGTCCAGGAACCATAACAGAGCACAGTAAACCAAACACTTTTTATTTTTTTCTTTGTGCATTAGAAGCACACAGTAACTAAAATATTATAATGTATTTGGTCCTGGAGCAAAGACCAGCTGGATGCACCATGAGCTGAGCTGTCTGATAACCGTCAGGAACAGAATTCCTAAAAGAGGAGTATAACATTGTTCTGTCTTCCTTTCACAATTAATATGTTTTTGAACTAGAATGTCATGCAAGATCTGTAATTTATTTCTCATGGTGTCTTGTACTGATTTCTGTACATCAGCAGCATTAGATTTTATTATGCCATCAGTAAGTAATTGTTTTACTACATATTGTGTTCAGTCTGCTAAATATGATTCACTGAATCATCACTGACAACTCAGGATTTGCAAACAATGCTTCTTATGAGATCAGAAAGCATTTTCTATGCCATCACAGGAGCATTATTTTAAACTCATGGCTAGTTATGAACAGTTTTAGTGTAAGTCTTCCCAGTCATTTGCAAAGCATATTTTCTGAAGATTTTAAAGTTTAAAATCTCTTGAGAGTATATGAATGTCATATGTTTAAGAGTTTTTGTTTCTGATTTTTAAGTTACTCCTACACAAGCAAAGTCAACAGAGCACTTTTCACCGATCTTTCTCATATGGCATCAACAAATTATTTAAAAAGCCTGCTTGGAGCTGAATTATGCAGAATAGATATTTTTTGCACACTTTGCCATGGTGTTACAACATGTAATTTGTCTTAGTCACCTTCAGTATTCTGAAATGACTCTTTAGATGACATTTACTGAAGACATGTGTGAGTGGAATACGGAAAAGCGTGTAAATTTTCCAGGAATCTCTCTAGCTTTGGTAGTATTGTTTTTGAAGTACTGTTATTTGTGTTAATCCCTACATTGTCATTTACTCAGATGAAGACATTCTTCAGTTAATTTGTACTGTGTTAGTCACAGGGTATGTAACTTTCAGTCTTGCCAGAGCAATATTTTCCTTTTTTATTTTCTTGCCATAGTTTGAGAACTGTTCAATATGTTCCTCCTGTTATTCAGAGCCATAATCCAAGTCTGTCATTTCTCTGTGGAACACTTCTGCTTCATCTGAGATACCAGAAATGAAGGTTTTATTCATAATATCTAAAATTCCTTAGCTCAGTTGGTTAAAGCATGGACCCAATAACACTGAGGTCCAGGGTTAAATCCCTTTACAGGCCATTCACTGAAGAGATGGACTTTATGATGCTTGTAGATCCCTTCCAACTCAGAACACTCTGTGATTCTGTGAATAGATCAGATTTACTAATTAATGATGTGTCAGATTTACTAATTAATGATGTGTAAATATCAAAATGTTAAAAATTTGAAATATATTGTTTCAAAAAGAAGGGTCAGATTCTTCTGAGAAGAAGAGAATGAACTGAGGCACATGAGTAGAACATTCTCCCTAGTGGGTGGAAAACATTTATTAACTGTATGAGTCCCTCATTGATAAACACAATGGCAGGCTTCCTCTGTTTCTTAGAAGGGCTATGAATGGATATAAGGCAAAGCTAGACCAAAAATTCTGTACAACCACAAGTATCTTTTGGCAAGGGCCAAAAGACCAAAAGTCTCACAAGAATGTTTTTGGAGGATATTTAAAATAGGAGAACAGTCAACTAACGCAGAGGACCCAGCAGATATGGTCTCTGAAGAAAATATGAAAGCAATTGATAAGGAAACTGCCTGAGATACAATGCACAAGAACCATATGTGGCAGATACCAGAAAGACTTGTTGTGTAGTCAGGATGGTTGAGAATTAGGCCACTTAACCTTGGTATCAAAATCGTAACTTAAATCTTGACCTGTATTATTCAAAATCTTGTCCTTATGCACAAAGATCTACATCAATATTGTCTTCTTGTAGTCTCTACTGTGTTCGGTATTAAAACCAGATCCTCATCTGCTGAAACTGCTCTAAAATGAATCACCACACCTCATTAAATTACAAATGAGAATCTAGCCAATAACATTAAAGAAAATTTTTCACACACACATGCCAGAGAGTACATAATGTCCCTTTCTTTCCTTTTGTTTTTTTAAAAAACATAAATATTATTAAAACATCTTTTACAGTTTTCCCTCTTTTTTTTAACTAGCAATATTTGTCATTATGTGCCATTAAAATAATGGTTTGACTGGTGACCTTGCCAGAGACTGCCATCATCTTTAATTTTATTGCACTAGAGAACCATGCTTGTCCTCACCAGTACTATTATGCAGATGCAATGGGGACATTTGCTGTATTGATGTGCTGGACTACTCTGCCTCTTTCCCAGGGAAGAGTAGGGAGCTGCTCTGCTCTGGAAGTTCTGGGGAAATGCTGGAGATGTAAAATTTTCTTTTTTTAATGCATTCACATTAAAATGGGGAAGTATTACCAGTCTTACCAGAACAATAGCACTTGCCTTGGACATTTAGCCTGATCTGAAGGATCATTTGACTGAGAGATTTTTTTTGTACAGCATAAGCAAATCTGAGGAGTAGCACTAGACAAAGAATATAGGTTACATCTCCCACAGAGGCAGAAGGAAATATCTAGGGAATGGAAACCTGTAAAATGATTTCAGGAAGTTTTATTTTCATATCCAAACTGTAGAAAAACTTCATTTCAGCCTAGAAAACACAACATGCCATTGTTTAAGCTGTGTTGGATTCCTTTGGGCTATCATAGCCACATATATTTACAAGTAGTAGAGCCAGGAAGTCTCTTTCTATCTTTACCTCCTATAGGGACCTTGCTTTGAAAAAAGTTGTCAGTGAGGCTGAGACATAGACTTTGATGATGGTTTTCTTTCTGCTGTCTTTGAATATGAACTACAGCTGGCTACATGCACACACATGGTACAAGTGGGAAAAAAAACCAAACCAGTTTCACCAGTCTGAAGTACCTATATAACTATCTAGGGAATAAGCAGGTAAGTAACAACTGTGATTGACCATAATTCATTAACCACTGCATAGACTAATGCATGCACAATCTCTGTGGTTGCTTTTCTTTGTCTCCTAGACATAAAAATACAGACAGCCACAAAATCAGTGAAATGCTGAGGAATGTGTCCATTTGCAATCACTGCTGATTGCCTAAGACGAGAAGGATAACCTTGTACATAGTCATGAGGATCAGAGCATAAAGGTAAGCAAAGGAAATGCTTGGCAATTATTTTGAACTAACAATATTTTGGGAAATAGCATGTCTGGATAAGTAAGTTATTTTCATGGAGGAATACACATATAATAATTTTGCTGCTGACCTGCTGGTTAGTTTTCAGGAGGTCCTTTCAGTTCTCTGTGATATATTTGCACCATCTGTACATGGGGATTAAAATGTCTCTCCAGAGTGTTTTAAGATTGATGAGAGCTGTAAAGATGACTTTCACAGTGCTTACGCACAAAAGATACACTTCAGGCAAAGAAAGATGCCTGAAGCCTCCAGGGATTCCATGCTAATCGAGGGTTTATTCCAGGCACAACTTGTTCCATGGGTTAATAAAAAAAATCAGTCTACCGGACAGCTGAATGTATGGACCATGTGCAAATAGGCATCCTTTCTCTCCCCTTATGGTGTCATTGCTTGAGATTTCTTGAATAACAAAGTTATACTATTATAAAATCATATCCCAGCAATTTTTCTCAACAAGACCACAAGCTAGGGCTAAGATGACTAGGATGACTAAGATGACTAAGATTGTAGCACCATCTTAATTTCAAATTATGACATGAAGATCATCATCATCAAAAGACAGAGGCACATATCTTAGCAGGTGAGTAGGTTTTAATATCTGTTACATACCATGAGTTTTCAAAAAATACTAGGCAGAAACTTGATGGGTATCAACTTGAAAACACAATATTTCACAAAGAAATACCTTGATACTGTTTAAAAGCATTCCTTGAGCAGAAAGAAACTTTATTAGGAGTCGCAGAAAAACTATTTCCTAATACCACAGAAATAGCCCAAAAAATATAGTACTTAAATGTGGTGCTGAGGGATAGGCACAGATTTATTCTAAGCACTAAAAGAAATACTCATCCATTAATGTCAGCCAGTGCACTCACAGACTGAATGACTGGACAGGAGAGCAGCTGCTGAGTTTTCCTGTTTATGCACAGCTGCATCCAACCTTTCTGGATAACTGCTCTAATTTATAAAGTGTAGCTCTTTCCTATTAATTTAATGCTAGCTTGTGTTATTTCAGTCAGTTTGCTTTTTCAGTTCTACCAATGTACTAGTGCAGAAGTGACACAATGTACTTAAAATGTCAATAGTAACTAGGTAACTCAGCAGGTTTTGCTTTAGACTAATAAAATTATGAAGTATTTAGGATGTCCCCAGTTAAGTGAATACAGGATATTATTCTAAAGTGGTCATTCATCATCAGAGAAGACTAAAGTCAATGCCCCAGCAAGCCCCATGCTCTTCAAGATTATTATGAGACAAGAATATAAAACAAAAATTTAAACAAATAGGTAAAATTATTGTTGTCAAAATTCTCAAAATGTTTCTCAAACCAAGCATTTCACATACCCTTGATTCATCATCAATTCCAAACAAAATGAATATTTATGACATTTATGTCTTGCCAATTACTGTTCATCCACGAAACTCTGGCCTATTTCTCTGTAATTTCAATAGGGGTGACGTTTCACCCCATACTCTTCATATCTTCTAACTAAATCTAAGGTATATCACAGAGCTATCACTTAAAAAAAAAGGACTTGTCTACTATTCTGCATTTTTAAAATTTTTAAATTTTCCCATGATAAGTAGAATATTTCTGCCCATGTTTGCTGAAGTACACATAAAACTGATTAATAGCAAGAGTGGTTATTTTAAAAAATCTAGCTCTATTTGGAAGATACTACATATTATTTGGCTGAGATTTTTGCAGCAAATAGAGAAGTTTCTGTAATGGAGAAAGACTGTAAAATGTGTGCTTTGTAGATCTGTCACCAAAATTATTTTACTAATCATAAAATTATCAGAAAATAATAGCACATTTAGGCACAATGTTCACAAGTGTACAGTTTCTTGGTCTATCATATAGAACACTCAGGCCTTTAGAAAGCCATGAAAAACTTGAGAGCATTAGAACTAGATGAGGAAAACTCAAACTGAAGGCATTTTCCAGGTATTCCAGGCCATTTGTGGGACACTGCTGTGGAGCAATAAAGATCTTGCTAGAAAGAGGTGATAGATCTAAATGCTCTAATGCATGTGACATACAGAGGCATAAACTTGAGTGTCAGAAGTTTTTAAATTTTGTTAGATGGCACTGAAAAAACAATCTGGTTGAGCACAGCACACCACCAACTCAGCCTGGCTGATTTGTCCCAGAGCTGGTGAATCACTGCTTGTTTACACACAGCAGAACCACAGTTTGAGACTGGACAACACCTTTGGAGACATCTAGTTCAATCTGGGGTCAGCTACAGCCTCTTGCAGAAGGTTATATCCAAGTGGGTTTTAAATAACTCCAATGATGGAGATGCCCCAACCTCTCTGGGAAGGCTGTTCCTATGCTCAGCCAGCTTCACATTAAAAAGAAAAAGCATTTTCTACACTTAAATATAATTTCCTCTATTTCAATTAGCTCCCAGTGCCTTTTGTCCCGCCACTGGAAATCCCTGAGAAGATCCTGACTGCATCATTTTTACTACTCCTCAACATCATGTTCAGAAGACCCACCTGAGCTTTCTCTTCTCTTCTCTAGAGAGCCTGAGCCAGAGCCACAGCCACAGCTCTCTCCTCCTGTCCTTGTATGACACATTACTGCATAGCACTGCCCTGTACTCCATAACATAGCTCTGCCCTGAAGGATATTTTTTTAAATTTAGTCTTACAAGATTCTTAATTTTGCAGCCATATATGCCCTGATTGCTAGGATCCATGTATAAAGGTATTATAAATCCATTTTCTTAAAATATCAGGAGAGTATTATGTGAAGAGGAAATACAGGTTCAGGGCTGTTCTGTCTAACAGACCAATATCAGGATCTGCACTGGAAGTTAGTGATTTCCTGAGAAATGCATGCCTGAAGCTGAGGATGTTTCATCCTGTGCACATCTGTAGACTCCTTAGTCCATATGTAAGCAAGGCTATTTTTTTTCTTAACTGATGCCCTGAAAACTCCTTTTCTCTTCATCTTCTTCTTTCATTCTCTTTATTATGGGTTCTTTCTTCAAGCCATGTCTGGCTGTGTCTTCTGGATAGAGTTCAGAGTCTGGGAAATGAACCAGCTATGCTGGTTGGTTAAATCTTTATTGTTCTCTCTTTTGGTTTCAAGTCCATGTTACAGAGGCCTCAGAATGCATTATAAACATATGTACTGTATGTGAATGAATGAGGCTGGGCAGGCAGTTATCCAACAATGACTGTGCCTGAATGCAATTCTGACCCCAACCACTTCACTGCAATGCTGTAACAGAGCAGTATCCTGTTGGCAAAGAGCCACGACTTTAAAAAAAAAGTGTGGTTTCAACTCTTTGGGGATTTACAGTTCCTACCAGCCTTTAGTCGCTAGATGTCAGGGCTTTCTCTGGCACGACCTATCTTAACTAAAATAATGTATTTCTGTAGTTCAGTATACTGCAGGCATTTCTTATCAGCTCTGGGCACCAAATGAATGCATGGGCTATGCTGATAAACATTATCAGTGGAAAGTAATGATTTTTGGTCAAGTGAAAAAAATGAGAGTCTTCACACAAAAAAATGCATATCTTTCAAGCACAGTGCTTAATTAACTGACTAAAGAAAATAATTGAAAATATTGGTCTCTGCAGCAGTGTGCCTCAGTAATTGTGGTAGGTCCAGTACTTATCTGGAGAGCACAGTGTGCACTCTGAGCCAAACATCCAGAATCTGATGTGTTACACGACCTCCACTCTGCAACACTGAAATCCCTCAGAATTTAGAAAGACAGCAGGTGCCTTGTGGGGAGTGTACTCTGATCAGATGAATAAAGCTAGAAAGAAAGAAAGCAAGGACCATTCTCCAGCCACAAGAGCAATAGCCCAACCTGTCTCCTGTGCCCAAATCCTAACCTTTCCCCTCTCCTGAACCAGGGACTCCACAATCTAAATACCCTAGAATGGAGCCTGGCAGGGCAGATACCCCTGGCTGGCAGTGGTCTGAGAGAGGGATGGTGGCAATGACCAGGCATTGGGCAGGGTGTTACATTGTAGGGCCAGCCATGTTCTGGGATGTGAGCATGTGCCTTTATTTTGCCCAGTTAGCTACACGGAGGGGTCACAACACACCCAGAGTAACAGCCTGGCCAGGACAGTCTGGTGGCTGCTGTCAGGGATGTGTCATGGCGGCCTTGCCAGTTTCAGGCTGCCCTTCAGAGACAGATGTGCCCACTGGTGCTAATTCAACTGGTAAATGCAGGAGGAACTAGACATGCCTCTTAAGTTGTGAATCATGGAACTGGGTGTCCTCCTGGTCTCTGCACCACAGCCTGTGTTTATGCTTCCATCATGGCTCAAGTGTGCACAGCCTGTTCCATGCTGTGGAACACCTCAGGCACTGCGCCCTGCCTCAGTAATCCTGTTTTCTGCTGTGTCTGTTTCACTGAGCAAGTTTGAGTTGTTCTTTGAAAAATATGTATTTCATCTGTTAAGGTCACTGAGCTCTCTGTCTGTATGTCAGCAACCTTTAATCCTATTTTGAAATGTTGATCCTTCTGTCCCTAGATTGCTGCTATAACTTTATTGCAGTTTACTGTTAGATTTATGTTTTAATCAGAGTCACAACCTACATATATATACTTACCATTATAGATGTAATTGTTCAAATTACTAATAAACTTTATAGCAGTAGTATAGTTTTAGTTTCACATCTACCCAGGCTTACAATCCCTTTTGCAAAACACATTATGAAGATCCAATTACTCCAGCATGATTTGTACATTTGTTGAGAAGAGAGCATAACCCCAAATTAATTTCATGCAGGCTGCTAAACAAGTGGCAAAATCCTGCATGAAGCAAATTCCTTGACTGAGGTGTAGAAGCTTCCAAAGGCTCGTGCCAGTCCCAGGAGTCATTTACAATCTAAATATTTGAAGTTTAATATTCTTGTATATTTTTTCACATACACCACATATACACATATTCCTATCTATATGGATACAAGCTGTATACATGCTACACATTATATAAGTTCTTCTTCTATTATTAGTTCTTGCATTAAATAATTTAAAAACTTGCTCTTTTTCTGACATAATAAGATATAAATACAATGGTCAAAGAAGAGATGAATAATAATATAGAGAGAAGTATTGTGGGCTTTAAAAACACAATCCAAAAGCTTTCTAATAGGCAGATATGTTTTTAAAAACCTCTGAAATTTGGGAATGGAAAGGCAGCCATCAGGCCTTATGGGACTGTCATCACTATGCATGGGTTTCCCTTCCCTCTCTAGCACATGTGGTCCTAATTGCTGTGTTGGCGAGACCATGGACCTGGATTCTTCATGAACTGGCTGTAACATTGGCAGACATTTACTCATCCACTGCTAGCAGTTTTTAATGGAAAATCTGTATCCATTCATGCTAGAAAAATGCTTGTCTTAAAACAGAGGAAAACTAAACAGAGAAAACCAGATATCAGTAGCTTTTCTCGCTGCCAAAAGTGGATATTCTACTACTTCATTAGCATTTACTGTATTAAATTTGAGGACAAACCAGTGAATTCAATCAAACATTTAAAAATATTTTGCAGAACTGCACATTTTTTTAACCATATTTCTGAACTTGCCTATGTCCTAAATTGGAAATTATACAGCATGTGATAATAAATTGACAACTTATTTATAGCTGACTCAAACTTATAAGCAAGACTCACTGAAAGTTGCAAAATTGCAGCTGCCATATAGGCTGATTAAAGCACATCTCCTTAGAGAGAAATAAGCACTTCACTTGTGGTTGTTGTACATAACATACAGCTGTTTGACCAGGGGAATAATAATTCTCAGTTAGAGGCCCCACTTTCCTCCAGCTTTTCAGGAGTTTCCCTTCACTTACCAGGAGTCTTCCTGCATTTCACAGCTCCAAACACTCCTTTGGTATTAAAAATTTCTTATCTTGACTCTGCTTAGGAGGATATTTATTCAACCATAAGAAAATGGGAATTTTGAAGTATTCTTCCAGGTCTGTCACTCACTGTAGTGTGAGAGATCACATTCAAATCTCAGATACATTAAGTTGGAGCAGAAGCTCAAGTCTTGTAACAGGAGCAGAAGTTGAGTCTAGAGCTGAAAATAACAGAATAAGAAAGAGTAATTGCACTGGTGCAGGCAACTCTGTATGCATGACAGGAAACATGAGTAGCATGTGTTAAAAAGGGCAGATTGGGTTGAAAAGGATTTACAGCTGGTGCCCTTCAAGAATCAGTCTCCAGGACAATTTATTATTTCAATATTTTTTCCCATTTTCAATACTGAACTTGGGACAGCTAGTAAAAATCTTCCAACAAAATTTGTTGATGAAAAAAGCATCATCAAATACAGATAGATAGATAGATAGATTGATTTATTGATTTTCCATACTGGGAAAAGTTGAGGGATCCTGGAGTCCGTGCAGCAAAGTATTACCAGAAAAAGATGGGGAAATATGCTCTGTGATGAAGAAAATTCAGATTGGAAGGTGTCCAAAGAAGGTCAACAAATCTGGAAAAGGGTCTGGAGCACAAGTTTTATAAGAAGCAGCTGAGAGAACTGGGGTTGTTTAGCCTTAAAAATAGGAAGGTCAGGGGAGACCTTATTGGTCTTCTACAAATATCTGAAAGGAGGGTGTAGCCAGGTGATAGTTGGTCTCTTCTCCTGCATAAAAAGCCACAGGATGAGAGGAAATGGCCTCAAGTTGCCCCAGGTGATGTTTGGATTAGACATTAGGAAGAAAAGTCTTCACTGAAAGGGTGGTGAGGCTTTGGAACAGGCTGCCCAAGGAAGTGGTGGAATCCCCATGCCTGAAAGTCTTCAAAAGGTGTGTGGAAGTGGTGCTTGGGGATATGCGTCCATAGTGGTACTGGGTTGATAGTTGGATTTAGTGATCTTGGAGGTCTCTCCCAAGCGAAATGATTCTAAGATTATTTGTGTGGAGGAGGGCTGCCAGATTTTGCAACTGAGATAAACTTTATTTGCAAAGGGATAGTAAAAGAGATTTGTTGTCTAACCTAGAAAAACCAGAATTTAGAATGGCTCTGATTGTTAGCTCTAGGTAGCCAGGCACACAAATTCCAGTGAAGAAAGAAACCATATAAGTCAAAGGGCATTATTGCCAATAGGTGTAAAATGGCAAATTAATATTTTCAATTAATGGATAAAAAAGCTGTTTGGCCGTCAAAGCAGTGTGGTTCTGAAACTTTTCTCAGTCATATAGTCTCTTGGATAAAATAGCTGCAAAATGCAGCTTGATTGATCTGTAAAATACATCAGAAGACAGAACTTCCAGCTATGTCAAGGTTCAATTCAACGTTCTAAATTCTGCAGCTTTGGGAGCAGAGCGTGAACTTGGAACTTGACTGCCCACTTCTTTTCAACACCCTTTGCCACCACTACTCAATCACAATGTATTTGTTCCCACCACCTCTAAATGTCAAGCTGTTATCTTATCCAATGATGGTCTGTATTTGGTGTTTCCATATCTTGTTCTAACATGTACTCTGGCCTCTTTGTAAGATTAGACCATGCAGTTAAACTGGAAAAAATGTGCATACATAGTGGGTTTAGACATTCAATTCCTTTAAACAATCTGGTCCAAAGCAACTTGTCCAAGATAACATGGGAAGCCTGTCTCAGAGTAGGAAATTAAGTCTAATCCTAATGACCATTTTTCTGGGAGAAATCTCTGGGGACTTGGAAGAATTAAGTTCCAATCCCTTTGCAAGGTCATTCTTACAGCTTAAATGAGAAATGTTGCTTTAGGTCTAAAAATTTTAACAATATAGTGATAAATAGATTTGTTTCCCATTTTAACAAACTGCTGTTTCCCAACAAAATACAATTTATTGAAAGTCTTCCAAACAGATTTTACTCCAGCATACTAACCACTGGGGTGTAGGCTGTTTTGTATTTTAAATTAAATATTTGAAAGGATGTTACTTTTATTCTATTTTAAAATGAAACCAAATGTTCGAACTTTAACATTTTTCTTAAAACAGTGTTCTAATTTTCCATCCAGGAACATTCCAGCTGCCATTTGATTCACTAGGCCATGTTTCTTATGAGTAGATGAAATGAAGTGAATTACAAAATTCTCGGCAAAGCTTGTATCAGTATTTCTACCGCATTTTTATGACCAAGGCTCAGCAGTAGCTTCGAAGTGAAAATGAATTGTTCACTTGAGGTAAATAGATTGAAGTATTTGGTACTGACATTTCTTTCAAAATTCTGTTATTCCTTTTACATATTCACTTTTGCATAATCACTTTCAAATTATAAAATATACATATGTAAAAATGGAAACATAATAAAAGTCTTCAGAACAAATAGAAATACTTTCTTGTGTCTCTTCATTTTGTCTCCTTATAAATTTACCGCTAATCATCAGCTCTTCTTTTGCCAAAGATGAAATGAAAACATATTTAGTAATGAAAGAAGTCCAACAATACTTCAGCAGAAAGTTGCAGCTCTCTTCTTGTACAAATTAAACATCAATGTCTACTAAGTTGCCAGCAGGTAAAACTCCACTTGGACAAAGGAAAACAGGAAAAATATATTCTGCTTTTGTATTAGCAGTTTTTGCATTGAATCCTAGGATACTGAATGCTCATTTTCAGGACTAATTTCTTTAGTTGTGAGGATTTAATATTTAATTTTTAAATGCCAAATCTAGCCTTCCTGTGAAATAAGTAATTCTTGTTGCTCAATGTTTTCTTAGATATTAAACTTCATTAAAGGTTGTGGCTTGTTCTCTTTAAGGTAGTGTACCTATCTTTCAACTGATTCCTTGGAAAATACACACTCACAATAACGCATTCTTGTTGCCTGTAACAACATCTTTTGTGCCTTAACCACAATCACATATCATGTGATATCTCTGTATGGAAGCTGATAGGTAATCTGTCTATATAATAATTAATTTCTGTGGTTTTGAAATATTTAGCTTGGTTAAATTTCTTTTCACTTTTTTCTTTTCATTCTTTTCTTTTCCATCTTAAGGCCCTGGCTTTTCAATAGTGTGCTTTTTTTTTGCATTTTTCATTGTGAATCTTACCCTCTAATATTTGTGCAGTGGCCTTACTGTGACTGGACACTGGCTTCCCACCAGCACCACTCTCACTTCCCTCCTCAGCTGGACAGTGAAGAGAAGATATAACAAAAGGCTCAAGGATAAATATAAGGGCAGGAGAGATTATTGACCAGTTACAGTCAATTCGACAAAATTAGTTCAATTTGCTACCAGTCAAGCAAGAGAAGTTTTAAAAATAAATAAAACCAAATCTTAAAATGAATTCTTCCACCCCACCTTCTTCCCCAGGCTCAACTTCACTTCCCATTTCTCTACCTCCTCCCACCAAGCAGTGCAGGGGAACTGGGACGGGCAGTTGTGATCAGCTTATCATATGTTGTCTCTGTTGCTCCTTTATCCTCATGGAAAGGACTTCTCACACTCTTTCCCTGCTCCAGTGTGTGCTCCTCCAGGGGCTGGATGTAGGTGGGTCTTTGTCCCCCCTTAGTCCTCCATTGCCTGCAGGGGCACAGCTGCCTCACCATGGTCTATACTACGGGCTGCAGGGGAATCTCTGCTCTGGCACCTGAAGCACCTCTTCCTTGTACTTTTTCACTGACCTTGATGTCTGCAGAACGGTTCCTCTTGTTTATTCTCACTCCTCTCTTCTCTGGCTGAAATTCACTCCTGCACAGTAAATTTGAGGAACTACGACTGCCACTCAGCATTCATCAGTGACAGGTCTGTCTTGGAGCTGGCTAACATTAGCTTTATTAGACACAGAGGAAGCTTCTAGTATCTTCTCACAGAAGCCAGCCCTGTAGACCTCTTGCTCCAAAAAGCTTTCTATGCAAACTAATACAATTTGATATATGTTTATACCCTCAGCTTTTCTTTTTAAGCAACTGGCTGGGACGTAGCACAGCAGTGCTGGGTAAGAGGTAGTGTCCCCTCTAGGAAGTGATGTTCTAGTGAAATTATCTATATGACCACCTTCAGTTCAAGAGGTGACTGCTGCCTCCTGCAAGCATTCCTTTCCGTGGGCCTGGTGACAGTGGTGGGTCATAGGTAGGTGTTCTCTCCCTCTGTTTTGGAAGCTTAATGCTTCAACAAAAACAGAAAGAAAGCAGTTCTTGCATTTCAAGTCCAAGGATGAGTTTGGAACTGGAAAGACTGTCACTTTTATGTCTCATTGCACTGAAATTATCAACTCAGAGAATGAAAAGGCTTCCCAGAAAAAAACACCTCTCTTGCATGTTTCCAAGTCTGAATCAGTAGAAAAATACACGTGCACAAGTAACATGGCTGAAAAATGCGAGGAGAAGAGGGGCTTTTCTGGCCCTATTATAGATGGTAGGTGTTTTTCTACATACAGTGATACTGCAAAATTATTCTGGAGTATAGAAGCCAAAAGCAAAGTCCCTTAGCAGCTAAGGTCACTGCCCATCAAATGGAAAAGATAGTGAGGCCTGAATATAATCCACATTTTCCAGTCTTGGCATCATGTTTCTGGAGTTTTCAGTGGTATGCAATGCTCATGTATCATATATTTGATGATGTGGATCCTATATCTGGTGATGTTGATAACCTCATGTTCCAACAGGACAGCCATGGATGGGCAGAGTAAAAGAGTCTTCATGGAAGAATAAAAAAGGTTAAAAAAACTCTTCAAAAATCTTAGTCTTAAAGGCTTTGATAGAAGCTATACAAGCCATCTTTCTCTTCATTTCATTTTATTGAAATCATCATGAGTCAAACTTAGTGAAGAACTTTAAAAAATATGGTGTAGCTGTAGAATGTAAACAGCTATGCGGCAAAAAATGGGCAAAGATTTTGTTTAAAAGAGAATAGTCAACACTTGTCAGCATTAACTGGGAGATACCGCTCATTCCTTCCAAGTTCGCAGCTTGGCCTTGCAAGGTGCTGAATATCTTTGTCAGTGCAGAAGGGTGGTGCTGAGTAAATTATATGCTGAATTGGTAGCACTGCTTAGTATTAAGGCTGCAAACATTTCCTGTTATAAGACCTTGCTGCTTATACTTTTGCCAAACTAACTGTTTAGGTTTAAATTTTCCATGTGCGGCATTTGCCTTTCTGAAGAAAACTTTTGGAAAATTTCAGCCAAAATGTTTCTGCTGTGAAGCAAGAGAAAAACATGCTATTTTTGCAGCTAAGAAAATAGTCTTGTAACCTTTACTTTGGCGGCTCTTGTGCCCTCCTCATATGTTAAGCAGGAAATTGGCATCTGCCAAAAGGGTGGTCTGTGTGTCACTGATGCACTGCTTACTATCCATACCAGAAGCCAGAAGGTTTATAATGTAAATCTTGGAAAAGTCCAATTTGAATTAACTCACTAGCAGTTGGCTAAAATTTGACCACAAAAATGCCAGAAACTTCTGTTCTTATGGAGTGTACTGACATTTCAGGCGGTTTAATTTCTTTATTGATGATCTGCATGAGGGGATCAAGTGCACCCTCCGTAAGTTCCCAGAGGACACCAAGCTGGGTGAGAATGCTGACCTCCTGGAGGGTGGGAAGACTCTGCCGGAGGATCTGGACAGGCTGCATTGATGGGCCAAACGCAATAGATTGAGGTTCAACCAGGCCAAGTGCTGGGTCCTGCCCTTGGATCACAACTCCAGGCTGTGCTACAGGCTGGGGGCAGAGTGGTTGGAAAGCTGCCTGGGTAAAAGGATCTAGGGGTGCTGGTTGACAGCAGCTGAACATGAGCCAGTGTGTGCCCAGGTGGCCCAGAGTGCCAATGGCAGCAATAGTGAGGCCAGCAGGAGCAGGACAGTGATTGTACCCCTGTGCTTGGCACTGGTGAGGCCTTGCACGCTGCGTCCAGTTCCAGGCCTTGGATTCAGGAAGGACTTTGAGGTGCTGGAACAAGTCCTGAGTAGGGTCATGGAGATGGTGAAGGGTCTGGAGCACAAGTCCTGTGAGGAGCAGCTGAGGGATTTGATGGTGTTTATACTGGAGATAGGTTCAAGGGATAGGAGAAGGTTCAAGGGAGACCTTATAAATCTCTACAGCTGCCTGAAAGGAGGTTGCAGCTCGGTGGGGTTCAGCCTTTACTCCCAGGTAACAAGTGACAGGATGAGAGGAAATGCTCTCACATTGCATCAAGAGAGGTTTAGTTTGGACATCAAGATAAATTTCTTCACTGAAACGGTGGTTTACCACAGGAAATGCTGCCCAGGGAAGTGATGGAGCCATCATACCTGGGAATATTTAAGAAATGACTGGATGTTGCACTTAGTGCTAAGATTTAGTTGATATTGCTGTGTTTGATCCAAGGCTGAACTTGATCTTGAAGATCTTTTCTACCTTAATGATTCTATGAGTCTATTCTTCACATTATTATTTTGCAGGCTGGGCTGAGGCCGGATATCAAAAGGGAAAGAAAGTCATGTGTCAAAGAAAATATGCCTTATGCAAAGACACACAGAGCAGGCGGCAGATATAGGGTGCCTCTGAAATGAAAGTGGAATAAGCAAGAGAGGTGGATGCTACTGCAGGGCAGAGACTAGTAGAGGAAGGGAACTGGGACTGATCAAAAATTTGTGACTTGAAAGGAAGGAAGGACATACAGAGTCAAAACAAAATACATATGAACTGTAGATTAAAAGAGGAAAGGCTACATTTCTTGTAACTAAAAATCAATGAGAAAAATCAAAGGATGTTTGTGTTACAAACCAAAAGCCTCTGAAAGTGAAGCCTAGGCAAAAGTCTTATAAACGATTCAGACTTCTGAGGAAATTAGTGTTTCTGATAAGAAAACAGCTTTAGTACCAAGTCTCCTTTAGAGAATGGGATAAGAGGTTCTACAGTGATCTGTCCAGGTCACTGCCACTGCATGTCATGTTTCTATAGAGGTGGGCTACGTATTCAATTATTTCTAATACTGAAATTTGTTGTTTAGAGGTGTAACAAAACTTCTACCACCGATTTAGTTGAATGCAGCTTTTCTTGTCCTGTAATTTCATAGTTTTGCATATTTGTAAACTGCATTTGTTCTGCAATCTTTGAAGATTAAAGAACTGTCAGAGTAGTGAGGGACAAAAAGAAACAGCACTTGTGAATGTTATCTAAATCCTATATGAAATTTATGTTAATAAGTATATCATTAAATATTGTAATAATAATGAACCCTTTTGAAAAGAATTATGAAAAAGTTGGCAATGATAAGAATAGGGATTTTTGCAGTGGTTTCCAAAAAGAAATTTCACTCTCTCCAATAAATGTTCATTTTGACTTATTTAAAACTCAAAGAATATTCCTGGTGAGACATATGATAGATGACTGTATTATATGGATCAATAATGTATCTTAGACTGTTCATGACTGAATATTTATCACAGAGCCACAGAATGGTTTGGAATGGACCTCTGGAGCTCATCTGGTCCAAATATCCTGCTAAATCATAGCCACCTACAGCCAGTTGTTCAAGATGGTATCCAGACAACTTTTGAATATCTCCATGACTTCTCTGGGCAGCCTGTACCAGGGCTCAGACACCCTGACAGAGAAAAAGTGTTTCCAGATGTTCAGAGGGAATCTCCTGTGTTTCAGTTTCTGCCCATTGACTGCAGTCCTGTCACTGGGCACCATTGGAAAGAGCTGGCTCCATCTTTTGTACACCCTTCCATCCCATATTATATTTAGATACATTAATAATAATTCATAGATACATCAATAATACATTCATATATATGGAAGGAAGTGTTCTCATTCATTAATGTATGAATTAAATTATAAATGAAATATATGTATATATATATATAGCATGCCTTATATGTTATCCCCTTCAAATGCTTTGACAATTTAAGCCATTGAAATGAATGAGTTTCAAATGCTATTTCAATATGATAATTCTGGTCACTTTTTTAAAGCAAAAAATAACCAAACCAAAAAACCAAACCTAGTTATAGTTTTTCTTCTTAAAATTATCTAGTGTTTGCTTCTGCAATTTTAATAAATGTATTACATGCTTGCTTTCTGCCTACATTTTTTTAAACAGGCAAGTGAGCAAAGTTTTGAATAGTAGGAAGCTGAAATAAAATGTTACTCCATCCAAAAAAATGGTTTGTGCTACATGTTCGCTTTCTAGAACAACACGAGTTGCCACATAAGAGCTTAAATATGATTTTCCTAAAGTTTATACTGAAGTGTTTTAAATTACACTTGCATATGACCACTCCTATATAGACCCAGAAAACCATTTCTAACTGAAATGAAATAACTTCAACACATTATTTTTCTCATTAAAGGGACTTTAAACAGGTGTCGTCACAAAGCATCCTCAACAAAAAAGAGGCATTGCTCCAGCATCTGCTGCCATTCTCAGATTTGTTTTCTGTGATACCTTAAAATAACATCAGTAAATCATACCTGGCAGCCTAAATTTTCCTATGAACTTTTCTTTTTCTCTTTCCTATTAACCTTTCTTTTCCTGAGAATGTTGTGTCATGCTCTTTAAACATGACCTTGTTTTCCATTTCTTCCAAGAGACAATAAATTCTCTTACTTTCCAGAATCAAACCTTGTATTATTTTTCTGATCTGTAGGACAGTGAGTCACCCCACAAACTTAGCTCTTCTATGGCATTTCCTGGGCCGTGATTGGATTTGCCATTAAATGGATAAAGAAACTCAATCCTAGTACAAGTTGTGAGTTTTTTTCACATGGGAATGGAGACTAAGAACCTTCATCTGATGCATACAATCACCACCAGGATCCTAGAGGAGAGTAGAGCTGATAGTGGACTGAAGCCATTCATACACCATAACACAGGACTGTCTTTGTTGACCAAGCTCTCCCTCTTGAGGGGAAGCATGTATGAGTACAGTCACCAGTCACAGGTCAGTGTGTCTGAACAGCTTCTGGACCAAAGTTGGCTTGGAAGCACCAGTCCAGATTGGTAGAGCTTCGTCTGTCCCTCTCTGTACCTAAGTACAGATGCACCTTAACTCCATCTTCAGTAAAGCTGTATTTTTAATAACTGGAGAAATATTAATATTTTCTTCAGTAAATTTCATATTTTTCTATGCTTCTGAATCAATCAGGCTTACTTGTTGTTTCATTCTCCATCTCAATAGGCACCAGCAACCAGATGTGGAGCACGCATCTTTGAGTCGATAGAAAGAGATGTTTCAGTTGCCAACAAGCAGTCATAACAATAATTGAAGTTCAAACTCTTTTATTGAAGTTTTATGCTAAGAGTAATCCAACACATGTTCTTCATAGTGGCTTTGGAATTTTATTTTTCTTAGGCACTTGAAGTTTCAAATCAAATTTATTTATACTTAATTTACATGTGGCATTTGATGGCAAAGCCATGTAGAGGCTCTTTGAGTTCACTAAAGCTCAAAACAATCCCCACTCTAAGGAAATGAAGGGCAGCATGTTAGCTTAGCTAGAGAAAGGGCTACTCTGGTGACTGGTGTTAGCCAGGATAGCGTAATAATTCATGTACCCTAAACTTATGTGCCCTTTAACTTCTATAAGGTCTGTTTCCAGGTGTGAGCACATTTAGTGTTCAAGGACATTGGTAGATGTGCCAGTAAATCAAATATAGCATCATACATTGGACTGGAGGTTGGATAATCAATAATGGAACATTATCCATCCTCCAATCTTCTAAATGGGAAAAGGGTCATGATGAAAAATTAGCATGTGATCATAGTATCAAAAACTTCATTCATAAGCAAGCATAATTCTGCTTTTTATAACTTCTATGCTTGGTTTTGCAATAATATTCTTTAGAAGTTTGATGTGTGAGCAGTGCACATGTGGGATATGCATATTTACCATGAGTCATCACAAATACATATTTTTTAAACCATTAAATAGTTATGAGAAAATAAGTGTAACTGTGTTATGTTCAATATAGATACCAATGCGTACATGTGGTTTTACATTATTTACAAAGGAGATGCCTTTGATATTACATAAACAAGAAATAGTTCGAATCTGTAATGTCACCTGCATACATTTAATGCAACCTGGGGCTTAGTGAGGCTGTCTGTGGAAACAACCCTATATTAAACCCATCTTTTTACATTCTGGAAAGTATTAAAATCATTTAAACAGAAGAATGGAGTGAAACTGGTCTGTGGCTTATGAGGAACAAATATTGCCAGCTGAAACGCTTGGCAACCCAGCTAAGTTTGGAATACCAATACCAACCACAGGCATGCATTTCATCTTCCACAGGACTCTTTGTTGAAGAGGAAGGATTGAGAAGTTCTTATGAGACTAACTTTTATATAATATTTCTTTTAAAAAAGAAATCAATATCAAACTATGTTGTTGTCACAACCTGAAAAAATTATGATTAATCAGTTTGGGATCATCATGGTCTTCACTACACACTTTGAAGTGCCAGTATCATTAAGTGTTGTGAGAATTTTGTTTAGTCTAAGGGGAAGTGGCTGGCATTAAGATTTTTTTCACTGTTTTCAAGTAGAAAGAATTTAAATTGTAAGAATATCACCATACTGTTAGGTAGACTTTTTTTTTCCACAGAAAAGCTCTTCAGGCATGGGTATTATATTTTCCTATCTATATGAACAAAAGAAAAAAAAAATCACTAATGACAAGAATAATAATTAGTGCACTGACTTCCTTCAGACAAGGAATTAGCTACCCAGAGCTATTGCTTCTTTAGTAGCAATTAAATAATGAGTAAAACTCCCCTTATCCTCTTCTTGCTCTCAAGAGGTGAAGATGGTGAATCTGACTATAACACAAATGGATTGGATACAACATCATTTTCTCAGGTTTAGAATGAAGCTAGTTTAACACACCTGAAAGAAAGCACTCTACTCTTCATATTATTTAATCTAATATGCACTTTTCTCTGAGAAATGGATTAGGGACTGATTGCCTATGCTACTGCCCTGAAAAATTTGGTGTGATATCTGTGATAGGAAAATTGTGTTCAGCAAGAAAGAATAGTCTAGAAGCAGGATCAGACATCAAACATCAACCCAAATGCAGAAAAAAGAGCACATCTGACTGGCATCTGATACCAATCATTGCCTGCACTCTTTTCTCACCCTTCCCCCTTACAATGTGATTCATGCAGTGCTGGCAAATACAGGCTACCTCATTTGATATGTTTTACTTACTGTTGTAATTGCAATGTTTGTTGTTCAAGGAAATACAGTTTGCTTTTTATACTGATTTCTTTAAACAAAGATAATGTTGTTTTCTCCAACTTTCTGACATTTCTAGTAGATGATGGCTAATCATTCTTTCAACTCCACAGAAATGAAAATCATATACATTTTCCTTTACCTTTTGAGCTGTGATTCCTTGCAATCATCCTGCAGTGCCTAGAACAGAAAATGGCAACATTTCCTTAAAAATTGGTCTATTCTGTATAGGCAAATGGCAAATTACTTTTGACTAGAGAGGTTCCTATGGCAGAGTATTGACCACACTTTTCCATTATCCTTTTCTTCCAACAGGAAATGTAGCATGCCAGGGCAGACTTTCAATCTTTTAAATGATGAATGTGGTACTAAATATATAAAATTATAAGGCTCATCTCAGTGGATACGTGTGTATTACTCTTTCTACATTATACTCTAATATTAGAAGTCAGTAAAAACTTCTACATTTTTGAAAGACAACATAAATTTTTTAAGAAAAACGTAACCAATGTATAATTAGAACTGCCAGAACATGCATAAAAACATCATTTTAATGTTTATGTTTTTGGCAAATTGTTCAATGAAAAAGAGATTAAATTTCATTTTAATGAGTATGCTGACAGCAAACTATGTGACTCATCTGTAAGGGTATCTTTGAGAAAATACATAATTTTTTACTTCTTAATACCTTTAAAAGTAGAATAGGTGTTTCTGAAGTGGCACAAAAGTTCAATCTACAAAAAATTTGGAAACTAATTATTTTCTTTATTTTCCTAATTGTGCTGGAAGGGTAAAATATATGAAAAATTTTATGTGTGCTCTGTGCTCTGTACAGGACTGTGCTCTGTGCTCTGCTCCGTACAGGAACCTTGGTCTGATCACATTATGCTTTGAATAGTCTTGGCAGACACAACAGTAGAAAAGTGTTTATATCTGAGCTCTGGTGTGTGATGTTGGAAAATGTCTCATCAGTCTCAAGACATGTTGCACAAGTGGGTGTCAACAGGAGTGAGTACTGGTAAGAATATAAAGCCGTTTCTGTAAGCAAATTCTGCTAAATTAAGAAAATAGAGGTATTTGTGGTAATATCACATTAATCGGACTTCATCTGAGCCTAGAGGTTTGTCTAGCCTAGCGAAATGATCTGGAGGCCTCTCGCCTTCAGTGGCATATGCTTCAGGAACCATAAAGTTGTTTCTCTCCTCTCAGACCAGCCACTAAGTAGTGATGATGGTTCAGGTGATGGCAGAGAAGATCTGGCCTGAGTGTAGAGTACACTTCAAATCCATGTTATGGACCTGCAGGAAATTGTTACAACCATTCTATTACTGTATTTTATAAGTGTCTGGCTGACAACTCACAATCGATATCCCTTGCCCTTGGGGGAGACATCAACTGGTCAGATGTCAGCTGGAAACTCAACGCAGTGAAGATGGAGTCTAGGACTTTGCTAGAGTGCGTGGAAGAAAAATTCCTGACATAACTGGTAAGTCAGCCTGCCAGGAGCAGTGCCCTGCTAGACTCGCTGTTTAGCGAGAAGGGCTGGTAGGACATGCAGTGTTTGGAGGTTGTTGTCTTGGGCATGGTGATACTCAGTATTGGGCCAGTCTTGCTTAATAACTTTATCCATGATCTGGATAAGAGGATCAAGGGCATGCTCAGTAAGTTTGGAGACAACATTAAGATAAGTGGGAGTGTTGATCTGCTGGAGGATTGGAAAGCTCTGCAGGAGGATCTAGACAGGCTGCATCGATGGCCAAGGCCAATAGTGTGAGGTTCAAAAAGGCCAAGAGCTGGATCCTGCCCTTGGCTCACAACAACCCCAGGCTGTGCTACAGGCTGGGGGAAGAGTGCCTGGAAAGCTGCCCAGTGGAAAACAGCCTGGGGGTGCTGGTTGACAGCAGCTGACCATGAGCCAGTGAGTGCCTGGGTGGCCCAGCAAGCCAATGGCATCCTGGCCTGTATCAGCAACAGTGTGGCCAGCAGGAGCAGGGCAGAGATTGTCCCTCTGTACTCAGCACTGATGGGGCTGCACCTGAAATCCTGCATCCAGTTTTGGGCCTCTCACTGCAAGAAAGACATTGAGATACTGGAGTGCAGAGAAGGGCAATGGAGCTGGTGGGGGGTCTGGAGCAAAAGTCGTATGAGGAGCAGCTGAGGGAGCTGGGCTTGTTTATGCTGGAGAAAAGGAGGCTCAAGAGACACCTTTTGCTCTCTACAACTTGTCTGAAAGGAGGCTGTAGCAAGGTGGGAGTCACTCTCTTCTCCCAGGCAGCCAGTGACAAGACAAGGGGAAATGGCCTCAAGTTGCACCAGAGAATGTTCAGGTTGGACATCAGGATAAATTTCTTCACTGAAAGGGTGGTTAAGAATTGGAAGGAACTGCCCAGGAAGTGGTGGAGTGACCATCCTTGGAAGTGTTCAAGGAATAACAGGATGTTTCATGAGGCACTTGGTACTGCAGTTTTACTAATGTGCTGGTGTTCAATGAAAAGTTGGAGTCAAAGATTTTGGAGGTCTTTTCCAACCTTAATGATTCCACGATTCTATGATAATTCAATGTATACATGCTTTTCTGTCTCTAGGATTGTTTCATGTGGTAAATGTAAAACCATCTCTAGAGAAAGATTATAGAAAATATTTTTTTCTCTGGAATTGCTAAATATAGAGAGCAAAACTGAGAGCTGGAAAAGTAGAAAAAACAGAATTGTGTCTTTAGTCCTCTTATGAGCAACTCAAAATCTTAGCTACCTATTTAAGCATGGTTTTCTCTAGTTGTTTTCATATTATTTTTCAAGCATGCTCTTTGGAAAACGAAGCCGTAGAATATTCAGAAATGAAGCTGGTGTTATTCAAATTAAATTAAAAGCATATGCGTGAGTCACACCCTGAGTAGGGAGTTAATTTAACTAGTAACAATATGTTAAAAATATTTTAGTGAATAGTTAGCTCAGTTCCTTCTTTGCATACCCTTATGTTAAATTAAATACTGGCAGCATTTAATCTTTTAATCTTTGTGATTTATGGGGTTGTTGCTGTCCAATATGAAAACCATGTCCTAAAATCTTGAGAATTGTACATTTCCTCAAATTCTCCATCTTTTACTTAGACAAGACTCGGATGATGTCAGTGGAATTGTTCATTAGGATAGGCCTGCGGTCCTCAAGGCTTTGTAAAACCTGGACTTGGTTAGCATGTTGGTGAAACTAATCCTTTCCAAGAAAAAATGGAAGCATAAGTGAAGCAAGTAGAGTTTTACTCTTGGAATTCATACATATATATCTGTTTGTTAAGAAGAAATTTACTAGGTTATTACACATCAGGCTCAATTGCTTTAAAAGTCTGACAATTGCTCTCAGGAATTAACATATGTTTTAATCCAGCACAAACTCATTCTTTAAAAGAAGTTAAAAGGAGAACATATTTCAATTTACAAGCATGTTGTATTATCAATTATTAGCTTTCAGAAACTGAAAATATTGCTGTTTTTGTTAAATAGGGCAATATTTCAGAGTAATTTTTTCATTCTGTAATTCAGCCAGGACATCTTTCTGTTTTGTATCAGAGAAGCACACCTTTATAAACAATAGCGGTCTCAAAGGTTGTTTTCACAAGTTGCCTGATTTAGTTTTAGCATCTTGCCCTGCTTTACTTGCCTACAGATATGAACTTATATCCACTCCTTTGGAGTTGAAGGCTCTTGCTTTCTTTACCTCAGAATGAACAGTTTATTATTTATATAAAATAGAGCTGTTTCTAAGATGTGGTAAAGGTGGCAAAGAGCTGTAATTCAATAATTAAACATAAATTTGGAAAAGAAATAGAACTTCAGATCCCTGCTCCAAAATATACACAACCAGGATCTTAGCCTGCTCCTCACATTTGAAGTCCCTAGTCATTACACTGCTTCTTATTTATGATTTTGGAAAAAAAAATTGACATACTGTAGTGTCTTTAGAACAGAGATGCCAAAATAGTAATAGTATTAAAGTACATGAAAGGAAAGGAGAGTTTGAGTAAGCTGATTTAGTTCATTTCACAGTGGAGACTTTGGAGGAAATCTTATTGATGTCTACAACTGTGTAGAAAGATGGTGCAAAGAGGATGAACCCAGACTCTTCTTATGGGTGCTCAGACAGAATGAGAGGAAAACCTCTGAAGATGGAAATTTTGCACTGAATATAAGGGGGGAAAAAATCTCCATGAGACTCTGGACCAGGCTTCCCAGAGACAATTTTATTCCTTGAAGATATTCAAAACCTAAATGGACAGGGCACTCAGAAGCCTGATCTGGCTGAGCCTGCCCTGACTATGTTGTTAGACAAGATGACGTTCATAGATCTCTTCCAATCTAGGTGGTTTTATGGTTCTCTGGAAAAGAAATTACAATAGAATTGAGAAAAAAATCTGATTGAAAAATGTTTCACTGGAGTATGCCTGCTCCTTCTATTGAGATATTAGAAAAAGAAAGAAGAGAGAAATGTGTTCTATAAATTGAGTAAATCCTTCTTTCTTTAATATTAATTCAGACAAGATTTTTATAAAAAAATAAATAAAATTAATTAATTCTTCCTGGAAACACTATCTTATTTGCTTTTTCAGATGAATGTGAAATTAAGTCATGAAATATACAGCTCTTAACCAAAAGTTCTGAAATAGTTGCACATTAATTTGACATTTCAGATTAGGCTTATACCTTAACATTTAATGTCTATCTTGGTATGTTTACACTCTTGCTATGTCCAAGAACTGTGTCATTCTATGATATATACCACATATGCTCCATGTGTGTAACTTGTTTTTGTTCAGGTTTTAGTGTATTTTTCTCCATATCAGACACAAAAAAGTGAAATATAGATAAAACTAATGAAAATGAAATGCGTAGGCCAAAGCTTTCATCAAGTGTCAGCAATTTATGAAGACCAAGTTGAAAGTGAACATAGGCAGAATTATGAAAAAGTAGCATTTTTATTGGAGCATTTAAAACTATTGAAGCCAACATTCCTTCACTCTGGTGGAAGTGGATTAATTTCCAACTCTTATTTTAGTAACAGATTTTTCATCCAGCAATATTAAAATAACTCCACACCTCACAAATCCTCTGCAGCAGAATTCTTGCCCTCCTCCTCTTTCCTGGCATCAGCAGTGCACTTTTTTCTCTATTGAGATTGCAATCTACTTAGAGAAAAAGAAAAGGAGACTTCATTCACTCCCTGAACTTTCATTTGAGTGATCCCAAATTCTTATTCAAGTGCTGATTTACACAGGTTGGGATGGGGGAAAGAGATACAACACTTTATAGAATTAGATAATGTCTTTGAAATGTGTGCACAGCATAAGAAATTAGCACTATGCTACACAGCAGACCTTCCCCTGTTGCCAGGTAACTGAAGCAGGGGGACATTTATATTCTTACTGAGATCAGAGGTGTGATCATCATATAATGTAGAGCTACCTAGTCTACCTGTAAATCCTGTAAATCCTATAAATCCTATAAATCCAGGCTGCTGATTTAAGGGATTTAAGGGTGATGCAATGCAAAGAGAGGACAGCAGTTTGGTGCATAATTTTTGAAGGCTTCTCAATGCATCTTAGACTAACTGTGCTTAAAGTTAAAGCTATTTTTAAGTGCTGGATGTCTTTAAATCTAAATATGATTTCATTGTTGCAAAAATTCCAAATTTGGTCTGAATTTACTGATTAGTTGTGAATAAATTTGTTTTGTATGTCTACATCCACATAAATGTGTAGGAGAGCAAAATGTTAGATTGGGTACTACTGTATACAGATTTTCTTTTCTCCTTCAACCGATAGATTTCAAATATATCTTTGACATGTCTGACTTTACATTTCGGCATTTCAAAAGAAGGCTTGCTTCATCAGTTTTTTATCTGGTCCTAGCTGAGACTCAGAAATAAGTTCCAATTAGATGCTTAGATCATACAAGTAAGTAGAATAAATTATATTTGTGTTTCATTTTCTTGCTTTTGTCTCTCAAATACACCTGCAGTTTTCTGTGTTAAATGTTATGAATTACTGGCTGCAATTGCATTTTATTTGCCCTGGCTTAAGTTGAACTGAAAAACAGCAAAGCATTCCTCAGACAAAAGTGTGAGGAATATACAAACTTGATGTCTTGGACACTAGAAAAAATATCCATACCTGCCCAGCTCATCATCCATTGGTTTTACACAGTAACAGAGAGTCTGTATGATCTGTGCACATCATGAGCTGGCATTGTAGAGGACAGTGTAGGCAGAAGTGTCCTCTGTGACATTAAAAGTTATCTGGCATGCAGTAAGAGAGCTTGGTGCAAAAGGCAGGAATGCACATTTACAGCTTGAAGGTCAAAGACAAATGTCATGCTTATTTTAGCTCTTAAGGTAATAAAACCTCAAAGTACTTATTTCTTGCTGTTATTTAAAGGAAGCTGGGGATATCTAGATGTAAACATCTGAATTTGATCAGATGAATTTGGCTTGCGTGCTGCGATGATTGCTGTTTAAAGTGGGTGTAAAAACATCACAGAAAAGGAGATCACTTTTTCTCTTAGAATGGCATATAGCTTGGTTGTTAAGGTATTGTCTTGAAATGAGTTCAAAAATGCAGTATCTGGACCTATTTCTCCAAGTATGAGTGAACAGTCTAACCTTGAACTAGTGACTAGAAGGGAGAGGAAGAGAACAGCAGCAGCTTAAGGAATTTTTATTTTGTGAATCCTCCCTTTTTTGTTTTACTTAGAATATATGAACCCTTTCATCTCAGGCCAATATGTTGCATTGTATTAAACTATTTTTACTACATTTTCATTTCAGCAAGGATGAGAAGCAAAAAATATTCGTAGTTTGATCCAAACTTTTTTCGTCTTGGCTATTAAACAGAGAAAGCATTTATTCAAACAACATTAAAGTCCCAATACTTATCTCATACCAGACTAAATCAGGAATCTCTTCAAGTTACTCTCTACAGTTATTTGGCTATGATGGTATAAAATGGTGCTATATGAATGAAATCAGAATCAGGCCTTGATAGCATCCCCATGTAGAAGAAACATGCTGAAACCTCATCTAGTCAGAAGGAAATGAGCAACAAACCTTGTACCAAGAAGGTATTCCAACAGAAGTTGCATGTTCCACACAAGTTCCCATGTGAAAACACTCTTTCCCCCCCACCAAAAAAATAAAAAAGGAAAAAAAATAAAAGGAAAGAAAAAAAAGAAAAAAAGACAAAAGAAAATAGCTTTATTTCAGGCTAAGGATAAATCAGCTGAGCTGATTTTAGTTTTATTTGCAAATTAATTATTTGGGGTTGAAGTATTCTTCAAATAGTGTCACAGACTGGTTTGAGGACAAAAGGACCTTAAAAGTCATCCAGTTCCAACTACTCTGCTGTGGGCAGGGACACCTTCCACTAGAACAGGTTGCTCAAAGCCCCATCCAGCCTGGCCTTGGACACTTCCAGGAATGGGGATCCACAACTTCTCTGGACAGCTTGTTCCTGTGCTTCACCACCCTCTCAGGTAAGAATTTCTTTTTAACATCTAATATATAATCTACCCTCTTTCAGTTTAAAGCCATTGCCCCTTGCCTTGTCACTACATGCCCTTGTAAAAGTCCCTCTTGTCTTGCTTGTAGGCCCCCTTTAGGTACTGAAAGGCTTCTGCAAGGCCTCCTTGGAGCCCTCTCTGCTCCAGGCTGAAAAACCCCAATTCCCTCAGTCTTCACGGGAGAGGTGCTATCTCCCTCTGACCATCTTCATGACCCTTCTCTGGATCTGCTTCAACAGGTCCATGTCTTTCTTGGACATATTCCAAGTGGGTCTCATGAAAGCAGAGTAGAGAGGCAGAATCAGCTCCCTTGACCTGGTAGCCACACTGATTTTGATCTAGCCAGGATATGTTTGGGCTGCAAGGACCTGTTGCTGAGTCATATTGAGCTTCTCCACCAACAGCCCAAACTCCTTTTCTTCAGGATTACTCTTAATACAGTCATTTTCCCGCCTCAATTTGTGCTTGGGATTTCCCCAACCCATGTGCAGGACTTTGCACTTGGACCTCATGAGGTTCACGCAGGCCACCTCTCCGGCCTGTCTTTGCACGGCAACCACTTTATTCCAGGCTGCACCACACAGCTTGGTGCTGTCATTTGAGGGTGACAGACCACTGCAACAAGCTTTGCAGAGAGCTGTGGAATCTCTTTCCCAAGAGACAGTTAAAACCTCCCTGGATGAAGTCCTGCGCAAGATGGTCTTGGTGAACCTGTTTTACAGGGGGCTGGGCTAGGTGAACTGCAGATTTTCTTTCCAACTCCAATCATTCTGTGATTCTGTGGACAAACTTGCTGAGAGTGCTCTCAATCCTACTGTTCATGTCACTAGCAAAGATGCTAAACAGTGCCATTCCCAATACCAGACCCTGATGGATGCCACTCTTCACTCCATTCTCTTTGGACACTGAGCCATTAATCACAAGTCTCAGAGTGTGACCACCCAGCCCATTCCTTATCCACCAAGCCCTCTAGTCAGAAAATCCATGTCTTTCTAGTTTAGACTCAAGGAAGACATGCAGGACAGTGTAATAAATAAAAATAATGTAAAATTAAATAAATAAAAAATATAAAACAATGAAAAACCAAGAATATTACTTGGCTAAATTAATGACCTCTGATGTCACTTCAAAAATATGAGGAGCAGTGACATAGCAAGACAAAGCAATACTCTGTTTTGAAGGTTTGGTCTGACACATGATCCTTTAGGGAAAAGAATAAAAGGATTTAGACAGAAAATAAAGTTGAGATAACACAGATGGGGCATAAATCACAATACATTGTTTCTATTTTGGGCAGTTGATCTCATAGCTACATCTTCCCAATAACAGGGAAAACATGGAAAATTACCAGGGTTGTGTATTCCTCATTGATAAAGGCTTTGAAACAATTTTGGAAGGAGTTGTGGGAACATAGAACTTTAAGAGTCTGAAAACAAGACATGAATGAATGGCTAGCAGCTGAATAGAAACATGAGACAAGCTATATGAATTCAGATTAAAGGTTTGTTTTGCTTATAGCCTTTCCCCACCAGTGGCCCTTTGAATGGGGTTCCTCTCTCCTAAATGTCTCTGTTCAGATCCCACAGCCACCTCTGCCATCTTTTGATCCTGATGATGAACCCTGAGCTTTTTTCTGGAACAGCAGTCAGTCTGCCCTCAGTGCCATTCATTTTGGTGTAGACCTTTCTTATACCACCAGTGACTTGTAACCACAGACTGGCAGTCTGGGTAGCAGAACCAGTCAGCAGCAGGAGCCCCATATAGCTACAGAGATAATGTTTTCTTTATGTTTAAGCTGGCCTCAGACAACCCTTCAGGGGGCAGGAGGGAAAGCTGCTGTCATCGTGCGGAGTCAGACAATGAAGAGGAAATCATTCTCCAGACCCTGAAGTTCCCTGAGGTTTTTTAGCACTTGTGGCACATGGAGTGTTTCACACCATTGGTTCTTTGCCTTTCATGTGGTCTCATGTTATGTAATGCACCTTTCCTGGTTAATAATAATCACTAGAAGACACTTTCTCACAGTTTCTTTTGTTACTGACTCTGAAACAATTCATGTGGGGCAGGGAATATTCCTTCTTGCTTTTTACGATTGATTTGGGACGCTGGTCACTCTAGACTTTCTGATAACAGCCCTAAAGGAAAAAGTTAATGTAGAAAAAACATTCATTTACAAGAAGCGGATTTTACGAAACAAAGCAGAGTAAACAAAAAATAGCAAAAGAAAACAGCACTGAGGTCTTTTTCACAAAAAACTGTAACAGGATGAGGAAAAAGCTATTCAACTGTAATTGAGAATTGGAATTGTATCTTTGCTAAACCTTTCTATCTTCCTTAAGTTTGTAAGAAACAGATTTTTTCTTACACAGTGATGGTGTAAGAACAGTTCAGTGTCCCAGCACTCAACCTCTACACAAGTTTATAATTTGCTAAAGAGCAGTTACCTTATCAAATTATCCACTATCTAACAAATTTTTGTATTTTCACTGAATTATAAAATATATAACAAACTTTTGAAAAGGTTTTGACATTAATACAGCTCTCTTTGTTTAGGAAATAAAGAAACTCAGAAAGGCTTTCAGGCACATCAGTTAAGATTTCTTGAGACACAGAAAGGAAAATCTCAGATAACTTTTACACATTTTAATTTTAATCTATAAAGAAACAGTTAAAAACATTCTTACAAGTTTGGGTTGTTTTCTTTTATTTCACAGAGCTATCAGATGATGCTAGCATACATTCTTGAAGTATGCTCAAATCACACTAATTTACACCAGCTGACAAGATGATCCAGTGTTCTGGAAATCTCATTCAACTTTTTCATGTCCACAGCAGAGATTTTTCCACAAAAATACATTTTCTTGACATTTTCTAGGCCTTCAATATACCTAAAAATAGAAGCAAAATCACACATTCAGACTTTATGATAGTATCTGTTCTGGTAATTTTAAGAAAAATAAGTATATATTAATTGTTTCCTTCATTTGCCAACTGAAGATTTCATGAACAAATTACAATATAAATATAGCTAATTTAGCACCTCATTCTTTCCCTGGTATGAAGATTTATGGATGTCATCAGAGCCAGGATTGTTGTGGTTACATTCTTCTGAAACTGACTTTATACAACAATTTCAATTCTGGAGCTCTCCCATATTAGTTTTAATGCACAGAGTAATCAGTGGAAAAGAAGTTAAAGATGTGTTTTGGCTTTCCTAGCTTGTATGAACCTGGTATTTATAAAGGCCTTTGTTTTTCAGCAAGAGATGCCTTCCCAGCAGTCAATCTAGCCTCATACTTGAAAACAAAAAATCCACAATCCAAATGCATTGGTACTGTCGTCTCCCTTCAACTATTAAATAGGTTGTGTTACTTTAAAATTCTGTTCAATTGATAGAATTGATAAAGGCCAGTGTTTTCTTAATAAACATTATCAGGTTCAGTTTCAGACTGTCAGCAGGTAGCTAAGTAAAAGTTATCTCATTCCTGCAGAAATAGTGTTTGGTAGGGGCAAGTGGCCGGGGCAGCTACATGTTCTTCAGTCACTTCATAGAACAGAGAAGGGGATAAAAAAAGCTTATTTAAGGGCTAAATTTGTCACTTCAGCTCTCAGCAGCTCCTGCATCATTGAGAGTAGTTTCTTATCCAAATTTATGCTTTGCAGGGCCTCAGAATGCTTTTTAAAAGCATATGGGCATTTTGGCGCAGGTATGTCAGTAGCGCAGTAAAATTAGCGTCAGTGGTGCTGGAAAACTGCAAATGAATTGAACTCTCATACAAATGGATGCAGAGTTTCTCATGAAATGAAGCAACCTATCTTCCTTATTCCTAATAAACATAAATAAATTCTCTTTGTATTGTACAATTTCTATTTTGTGGAGCCCCAATGAACAGTGTGGTTTTTATTGAGTCATGAATTGGAAGAGTGCTTTTTTGCTTTAAAATTTCTTTATCCAGAGTCAGTCACAGACTAGTTTCTATTTGAACTTTCTCTAGAGTTTACCAGATGTTCTGTTTGGATTCCATGTTACTATATTTTGTTTACTGAAGTTCACAGATGGACTTTTCACTGAACTAATGAAAACTTAATGAAATCCATATATCTATTTAGCATTTGAGAATACAGTATAATATGATGCTTTCTGTTGCTGTTTGTCATTCATGCTTAAATTGGCAGGACAAATACAAGCCTTAAAGAGACTGCGAGTTTGCAAACAGCCAGAAGGTTTTGCTTCTCTTCTTTCCTGCTATGTGCCCCTTGCTATCTTGTGGCAGCAGATAACTCCACTTTCCATGGTGCCTAGGTTTTGCTTCTGTTTCAGCTAGTAAAATAGGAAAGCAGAGGGTCAGATAAGAGGTGTGTTCAAAAGCATGTGTCAACAGAGTTGGTTAAACTGGAGGGTTCCTGATTTCAGGAACAGAAATCAGTGAGGAAATGAAAAAAAAAAAAGAAAACCAAAAGAACCAAAACCATCCAAAGCCCAACCATTTAAATCTGTTTCTGTTGAATAGCAGTTATGGACAGATAACCCCAAACACTACACTTCCTGCTGTAGGGTGTGTGAGTACCTCACAGGCATAGAGGGTTTTGCAATATGAAGTCTAACCAGAAGCCAGTTCCAAATGCTGTTCCCCAGAGGCTGATAGTGTTCAATGCATGTAAGGATGGAGTACATCCTCTGAAAGTTTGTGGGCAATGCTGTATCATGGGGAGCAGCCAGCATGGAGGAGCTGAAGACAGACATCTGGACAGGCTAAATAAATGGACAGAGAAGAACCTTGCGCAGTTAAAAAGAAATTGATACAAAGTCCTCCCTTTGGGGTAGAATAACCCCAGCTGTGCAGGCTGGGATCTGTGTGGGGAAAAATAGAAGTGTTGTAGATATCCTGAGTTCCCAGCGGTCAGCAAGTCGAGCACTAACCAGCAGTTGAAATTTGCAACAACAAAGGTTAACTAACACTGATTTATGTTTGCAAGAGTGTAGCTAGCAGGTGGGAAAAATAATTTGCTTATTTCCCTCTTGTCAGCTCTTGTGAGCTACTTGTAGAAGTGTCTGGGTATGGACTCCTCAGAGCAAAAAAGACATTGACAAACTGGAGGGTCCAGGGCAAGACAGCCATGTAGATTGTGTGACACACACCGAGGGATTGAAACAGCTGGGTTTGTGCTTCTTTGGAAAAGACCAGGTTAAATCTCAACACTGGACTCATCTGTCCGGGAGATTTACAGAGAAGATAAAACCAGACTCTTCTTGAAAGTACATAGCAAAATAATGTGGGACAACGGCCACAAATTGAAAATTTTTGTTGGCTATTGGTAAATAATTTTTTACAATATAGTCAAGAGTTAAAACACATCACCCATATAGGTTGTAGGACCTCCATCCTTAAAGACAATTGCAATGCAATTGAAGGTGACTGGGCAACCTGGTCCAATTAGGTGGATCCAGCACCAAATCTGGATTTACTCAGAACTCCTTTCTGGATTTTATCACAATGATTCTGTGGTTAAATTTAGGTCTTTTTAACACCTTAATGTGACATTCGCCTTTTAGAAAAAAAATATTCTGAGAAAATAATGATTAAAGTCATTACAAGTAATTTTACTCTTCTCTATCTCCAATAGTACTTTGAATACTCCTTGTGGAGGAAGGCAGTGTTTTGAAAGCGGACTAATGACTATAAGTTTGAACAGAAAGATTCTTTCCTTATGAAAGTATTTGGAATATTCTGGAATAGAATATTCACAAACTATCCAAGTAATGAAAATGGAGGGTCGAGTAATCATACTGAATAGAACGCATCACTTCTTTTCTAAAATACTCACATATCAATTGTATTATGTTTTCAATAATGGTAATAGGGATTTCTGCAGGTAATCTTGGGATTGTGACCCTGTAACATAGAGCTGCAGCTGTTTTCCTTTATAACTGAAGATGGACTCTAGGCAGAAAAAAACAGCTGTGTCACTTTCTCACTTCAGCTTGAAAAAAAAAGAAAATTTTTTCTTCTAGGAAGGTACACTAGAGGAAATTTTACAACAGATCATTTTCCCACAGGAAAATGGGGATTTATGAACACCTGGATTCCCAGCTTCTGGGCCATTCATGAGACACAGTCTTATAGTGCAGGTCCTTGGGAAGCACCCTGGTCCCATGACATCCTCAGGCAGATGCAGGCAGCCAGGGTGCTCCCCAGCAGGCTGTCAGAGAGGGAGGGAGTCTGGAGAGCACAATGGATTTCAGAAACATGGATGTGTTCCTGTAGTGGAAACAGGGAGTTTGACTTTTCATCCTCTTCCCAACACTTTTCAAAACACAAAATCATTTGCAGAAATAAAGTTAAGCTTCCCAGCCAGCTGCATGTCTATGCTGAAGATCCATCCAGTCTTGACTAAGCTTTTCAGTCTGGTCACAGGGAATGTAATAGTGGCTGTGTAACTTAGGAACACTCTCCTAAGACAGAGCTGTCTTCAGATTTTCCAAAGAAATGGGCAATGAGTATCCCAAAGATGGTACAGGTGTCAGAAAATTGCTTTCTCTTATTTTTTGAAAATACTAATGACATCATAATACATTCATCCAGCACTGACTCATGGAAACACAAGACAACCTGAGAAAAATCATGAAAGTAAATGAATATTACAGTTGTGTTACATTCCCTGAAGAAAACACATGTTCTCTGTGTTCTCTTCTCATGAAGTGTGGTTGGGGGAAGTGAGCACATCTGACTCCATCCATATATCTGTGTCTGAACCCATTCTTTAAAATGTTTGCTACTTTACGTTATACCAAGAGTAGCTTTCGGAAATTATTAGGCAGTATAATATATAGTGCAGATGATACTAAATATGATGAACATTTGAATTGTTGCAGTCTGACAAGAAGAATTGCCATAATGAAGAGATAAAGATGTGTAATACATAAATCAAGTTCAAACATCAAAATTTTTAGATCTTGGCCAGGTCTAAAGAGAACATGTGTTATTCATACATCTTTGAATTACAGACATGTGTTTGCACACCTCTGAGAAAACAGATGACATTCCCATATCCAGTTTGAATAATGGTATATATTTTTGTCTTTGAGCAGGGCTTTACTTCAATTTGCCCACAGCATTTTTCCTCTTTCTTTGTATTTGTTTTCCATGTTTGGTATGTAAGTTATTAGGGCCCATGCAGGAAAAGGACTGAGACAGCTACTGGACAAGTGGAGATAAGAGCTTCTTCCCTGAAAAGGTAATTCTCCAAACAGATGAAATACAAAAATCCATCATAAGATAAAGATACGGCTGATCAACAGAACATGTAAGCAGATCAGTTTCAAACACCCGACTTCAATGCTTTAATTAATTTGCTCTGATTTTGTGCTTTACATTGTTAAACAAGTTTCAGCGGAATAACATCCAGAGTGCTTTGTTAGCTGCAAGATGGTGGAAAGGTGTTGGAGGTGAAGGAAGCTGGGACAAAGAAAAGGGCACAAGGGCTGGCATGGTGAGTGGGAAGCCTACAGGGGTAGCAGTGCCTGAAGGTCCCTGCTGAAGGTGTCTGCCTCTTTCGCTATTCCAGTTTATTTCCTGAGAGTTGTCTCATTGGAAGGAGAGGAACTTTATAAGACATAGCTTAGTAGAATTTGTTCTCAAGATCTCCATTTTGGCCAGAGAAGATATTTTTAAGTTCAGGAACTGCTAATGCAGTGACAGTGGATGCTCTGGCTTCCAGGACATGCACCATAAAGAGCAGCCAATTTTATGTGCTCCCCTGCTGCCAGAAACAGGGTGGTTCCTTCATGGGTCACTGGTTTGTCCCTGTCAGGCATTTGTTAGGTTCCTGAGAAGGTGGAAAGGGATAGCATATCCACTCCAGAAACTCCTGCAAATCTGGAAGAATGTTATGTCAAAGTGGCTGATGACTGGTGTTTCATCTATGTCACTTGTGTCACCTGGCACTGAGGATTCAGGAGTACCTGCTGCCTTTCATTAGACCATCACTTCCTCAGTTTTTAAATACTTCCATGAACTGCCCAGTTAGGAAAGAGTAACTGCACCACTCTCTTTGGCACTTCTGACAGCAGGGACAGGTGCTGCCTCATGGGAAGAGGCACTCTGATTTGCTGTACCTCTACATCTCATACTGACATTATTCCTGGAGAAATGCATCACAATGGGTCCCTGGCCTGAACAGGAACATGTCATTCCCTTAATCTCCTGACTGACATTAGTGCCAGCTCTGCCTTTCTCTTAACCATGCAAATTATAAGCTTGAAGGACCAGAAAAAGAAAATCCTCCATTACTGTACTTCTTTTCCTCTCAGAAAAGAAACAATACCTAAGTACTATGGAGCATGCTTACAGACATTGTCTGCCCATCAAAAGCATTTCAGAGAACCCTATAAGCTACACAGAAAGTGTGGCCAGTTCAATGTTATCTCTCCATTTCAACTGCAATTTTTTTTCTGTATGTATAATTTGTTCACAGCAATTACATGAACATGAAAACAGAGACAATCATCATTAGATAAGATTTAAAATGTCATCATTAATCAGCTCCTATTTCTGGCCATTTAAAAGCATTTAGACTGTCTTTTCTCTTTTGATTTATTCTTATTTCCTTCAAAAAATCAGTGGTGATATTTTCCACTTAAAGCAGTGGCAGAGTGGAAGTGCTGCCTGTGGTTGATCTCCTATTCTTGGTCATCATGTTAGCTGGCTCCCAGTTCAGTTGGAGCCAGCTTACTGGCTGGCCTAATGGGATTTCCAGACCTGCATCCTCTCCTTATGGTGACTGTTCCTGATGAAAACATCAGGAGCCCTCAGAGCTCCCAGAAAGCTTGGCAAAGAAGGGGTTGTCCTTCAGAAAAGCTTATCAAAAATGAATTTTAGGGAGGGAGATAAATCTCAACTTCTCTGGTCTTTAAAGTAAAGGAATGACCTTCCTGTCTCCAGTGACCTCTCTGTTTCTCAGCTCAAGCACAAATCAGTGATCTCAGTTTCAGCACTGAAGCTCTCATTTGAGAGTGGCTTGGACAATGCAATCACATAAACCCTAAAACATATTTTCCTGTGCCAGATTTGGACTTTTAAAATATGCACATTGAGAAATTAGGCTGACTATGTGCCAATTCACCATTATACAGAAACACATCCAGAAACTCAAAATTATGAGTCTGTCAGGATTTGTGAAGTTATGAGAAACAGGCAGCAACAAAGGAGGTACTGATTTTCCATATTCCCTTAAAAATCTTTCATGATGAGTTTTGAAAGGAAATATAAATTCTTAAATTAATGTTACTTTTTACCTAAGTAACTAATTTATTCCTGGGATTTAAAGACAGACATCATTTGTCATTAAACGATAATCAAAATAAACTCAAAAATCTGAAGAGTCTATACTTACACTGAACTCAAAGGACACGCCAGATTTCTACCAGCGGCACAAACGCATGACTTAGGTTTTATTGCTTTATCCCTCCTAAAGATTTTATGTTGGTTTAACAGACTTCACTCACCATGCAACCTCAAAAAAGGTGACATATCTTGATGTCTGATGGTTTATTTCAACAACAATGAACTCTTAAATCACAGCTGAATGTGGCCAGGCACAAAGGAAAGGAATCAATCCCTGCAGCCATTTTAGTCAACATTAATAATATTATAACTCATTATTGTCTAGAAACACAAATTATATATTTACAGAAATAGTAAGCTGGGACTCAAACTCACGAATTATCTAGTCAATGAGAGAGTCACAGAAGACCAAGCACATCAAGAACATGTTGCTTTCATTCACATGTAGCAAAACAAACGTAGCCAAAAAAGGTATATTTGTAACCTGCAAGGGTCCTTCATAATTTGCTAAATGTCTATTTCACATTCTTCATGTTTACAGCACTACAAATTAAAGCTGACATTTTTGCAGCAACCTGTGCTGTTTTTTCCTATATGCATGAAATAGTGGCAGAATATCATTAAGGCCCACATTTTCTTTCTAATGGCTGCGCTCAACTGCAGCTTTCCAATAAATTGTTAACTCTGCAGGTCTTCATCTCTCTAATTTTCCAGTGACTAATTCAAAAAAAGAAATCTGCTCTCAGTTGTTCTCATTGTTACTGGTTTAGATTATTAGAACTAAGTTATTCACATCTTTCAAAAAAAGTTTGAGAAAAAGTGATAACACAGTATCCTTTAGTAACATTAAATAAAAAAGGCACTAATGAGAGACATCTTATGTTAAAATTTACTTGCCCTTTTAGAGCTTTTTTGTCTTTTAAGGGTTATTTCCCTTTCTAAAAGCTATAGATACCTGATAACAGCTCCTCAGCTCTATCATATCAAAGTTTGTCAGAAGAATGATTGGCAGAATGACAGGCTCCTAGAAGCAAATAAGGGAATATTTTGCCCATTAACAAATTCACACAAAGGATTTTCCAACTCATAAACTGTGGCCACAGCAAAGTTTTTGGAGCAAGAAGGGAAAAGTGCTTCACAAAATTATTCTAGAAGGTCTTAGAAATTTTATGAGTCTTACAGTCATTCAGAGGGAGCTCATTTTCAGTGGCTGCTTCACCCTATTAGGTATAGGTCTATACATGAATTTGTAAAGAAAGCTGGGGTTTTTTTATCTTCTCAGGGCTCCTTTCACACATCTGCATCTTTTCTGAAATCTTACTCTATAAGACTGAAAATTGTTTTCCAACCAATGTCATACCAACCCTGAAGGTAGCAAAGTATTAATTCCTTTATCTTATATATGGTAGTCTTACATTTGCCCTGTTTTGAGATAAATCACACTTTAGATGTGTTGAACCCAAATATATGTATGTATGTGTACGTGTGGGTGGGTGTGTATGTGGGTGTGGGTGGGTCACAAATTACATTTTTTAACCTCATGTTAGACAGGAAAGGTAAATGTCATTTTGTGTGGTGCTGCTGACAGCATTGCTATAGCAAAAAGAGTTGTCCTTTGTAGAGTATAGATAGTCTTGTTGGTCTGGGCATTTTTATCTGCAGACCCAGTGGGCAGCCAAGTAAGTGAATCAGACCGTAAGTGACATTTCCTTCAATAGACACTTTCCAGAGTGAAAACATCAGGAGTAAGGTGGCTGTGTTTGACACTACCCCAGAGAATGAGACTGGAGGTGATAAACACTGAACTTTCTTCATTTCTCTCTTGTGATTTGGCCAAAAAGGATCTATAATTTGGATTTGTCACTTCTCATTCATTTAATATTAAAAATTTGCCTTTTCTAATGTAACTGGGGCCACATTGCCTCCCTGTGACTTTAAGGGAGATGAAGTTTACACAAGAAAAGCTGATTTACAAAGAAAATAGGGGCACAAGCCTCTATAGTGCAACATAGAACAGTGATGAAATGCAATGCCGTGATGAAATTATTTTTGAGTTTTTCTTTAAAATATGTCAATATGCTTTAAAAGTTACAAACACAAGGGTAGCATCAAATCAAACAGATATAATTTAGTTTTCTAGGTGTAGCTGATTTCAGCTGAGGATCTCCTACTGCCCTCAGAAAAGTTGTCAAGATATACTCCAGCATCTACCACATGAGCTACTTTGATTTTGGCCTTTTACATATATAACAAAAATAAATCTGCTATATTTACAACATCTATTTAAAGAGCATGATGTTCTGTAAAATCTTTTTGGTACAGGGAAGCTGGACCACCTGTGATGGTCCTTGTAACCTGAGAATCAAGGGAAGGATTGAAATGACCTTGCAGTTCTAAGAGCAAGATGTAGGCATCTAGCTCCCCCAAGAATCAATCAAAAGCAGTAAGCACCTCTACATTATTTGGTGAGTATTTGATTAAATATCTACCATTGTTACAACTGAGAGCATGAACACCCCTTCTAAAAGGAATACAAATGTGTAGTGTGACAAAAGCTCATACTGGAAGGATTTTGGAAGATAAACTGAACCAACAGAACATTTCAAGAGATGGTTTCACAGAAGCTCACAGAAGCAGTCACCATTCCATTAAAATACCTGCTTTAGAAAGAACATATTTGTACCCTTGCAATACATTTCCCACGTGCTGCTGTGAATGCCAATCCTTTGAGAAAGGAGCCCGTATCATCGGAATCAAACACTCGGGAAATGCGACGGGGGGAGGTGGAGGCCTCAGCCGATGGCAGCTCGCTTAACCCAACCGCCAGATGAAAAGCAAATGCATTAAGAGCTCTGACGTCAAATGACAGGCATCTTTCCAAGAGAAATTTTGTCAGAACTTCATATAAATCAAAAGACAGATTGCAAAGCTTTTTATTGGCAATTGCACTTGTTCGTGAGGTAAGATAAATTCATAGGCAGAAGAAAGGTAAGCCAAAAGGCGTCTTCATTTTGCAGACCTTGTCTTGCAGCTCTGGAATTTCCTGAACTGACAATTGTTAAGAAAATCCAGAGATGGTGTGTTCACATCCATGATTAGTTGCATACTAAAATAAATTGCAATCAAAAGAAGGGCTTCCTAAGTGGATATTTAGATGGAATTCCAGACAAAAAAAAGCAATGGAGAACGTTTTAGGCAGGATTTTTGCCAGCTTTGCTCTTTTCCAGCCAGGACCTTAAAGCCAGGGAAATTCAGAGTTGTTCTAGACTACTTGTGTCTTTGGATGCATTATCCTGAGTTTTATAGTGGCATATAGTTCAGCCAGGAACGCAAATTGTGGTCTTGGGTTCAAAAACTCTCTGGAGAGTTTTCCAAACTGTTGCTGCTATGACAGTTGGAGAACAGACAAATGTTTCAGCAAGAGTCCAAGGGACAGTCTGTCCTCAAAATCCCTGCTGCCAATGTGACTTCATTTGCCCAAGCCTTGATTTCTTCTCCAAGAGAGATAACAGAACTCAAAGACAGCAGATAAACACTGCAGTCTATACATCAACAATTACCTTTAAGATCACAAAAAATTATTGCTTTTTGAATATCTAGTCAAGCCTGACAGTTTTAAAATACTGAAAAAATATCTTTGCATGGTGCACTGGATAAATATTCTCTCATATTTTTCTATTCAAAATTATATTGGTAAACAAAATCTAGTAAAGAACTAGTAGGCAGACACTGCCAAGGAGTGATTTATCTTTTCCTCACAGAGACATCCACTCAAGGTGCCTATGTCTCTCCTTTGACTGAAAGAAATCTATGGAAAAAACCTGGATTTAGGCAATGAACTTCAGGTCTGAGGTGCGTCTTTCCATTATGCCCAAAGGTGCTGATGGAAAAAGATCATAACATTACCTTCATGCTCAAATGTCTTGCATATATCTGTTTTCATATTTGAGTTATCAGTGCCTGTGTTCCTTCTGTCAGGTTCTGTGAATTAACTTGGGTTTCTTCATCTATTGGAAAAAAAGAGAAAGAATTGCATAATTTTTTGCCCGTTACCTAGTTTTCCCAGGTATTTTGTTTTTGTCCTAAATTGCAACTAAATCCCGAGTATTGAGGCATAAACCCACAGTCTTATCTAAAAAATGAATGTTTATGAAAAAATCCCAAAAGTAGAGAAAAGTGAAGAAAAACTTTATATTATCATTCAGTAAATATTTTATGATCTAAAAAGTATTATTTTTATTATTATATAATCCTTATATTTGTTATTATTTTATGAACAATAAATCTATGTTAGAGTTAACTTCACAAAGAAGTTGCATCAGTTGAGAAAATTATGATTGATTTAATATAATTTAAAATAATAAATGTGCTGAATGTACTGTAAAAATCTCTGGTGTTTTAAAAGACAATATTAAACACAGAAAAAAAGATTTGCAAAGATTTCAGCATATGCATCTTTCTCATGGAAAGGGAGTATGCAAGAGAATACAACATGGGTGTATTCTAATATTGCACTCTTTCAACTGGAAGATTACTATAGTTTAGGTGCATGATACAAAACTGTAATTTAAAAAAAAAAAAGGCATTTTGGTCAACTACTCAAGCACCAAAACCAGGTGTTTTCTACAAAATAATCTATGGTCCATGGTATGCCTCTTGGAGGAGCTCATCTGCAGTGCTTAATGTAGATATGAAAACTTTCTAGGTCTTACCAACCTCTCCAACAACATGAGGAACTGGAATGCCTTAGGTGGGCCAACAGTACAAGATCTGACTCACTCAGTAGTGTAGTTTTTGGACTTGCTTGTTGAGGAATTATTAAGTTCACAGTATCAGCATCTGAACTCTGATCAAGAACCCTTGCTGAGAGGAACAGGCAATATGTATTTTTGGAACTCTTCCCTGGAACATTTACATTCTTCACAGTTTCTTAGACATTTTTACATTAGTTGCAAAATATGTTCACCACATATGTTTGATAGCTTTGTACCTTTTCACTTTAGCACCTGTGAGACTAATCTGGTCTAGGAACATAAAACATGATTTTCTGGTGTAGATTAATTCCACAAGGAAGGGTGAGATATTTCAAGTCAGCCACAAAGCTCCTGTGTGTCAATGCTAGACAAAGGGAGCCACTGGGAAGAAAGCTTTGGCTTGGATGGGTATGCTGGGCAATAGGGGAGACTCAGTGTCCAGGATGTAGGATGCAGGTTGACTAATTTGTCTGTATTTCTGTTTGTTTGGTATTAACTTACACATTTGAATTGTGTTCAGAGGTGTTTGAGTTGATGTGGTACTGCGGACTCCACCTCTTGGCTATTCAAATCCAGAATATGCTGAAATGGAAGACTGTTTCTTTCCAGTCTGCTCAGGGGGATGCAAGCATGCAATGGGCATAAAGAGAAGCCCAGGAGCCAGGGTACACAAAAGGCATAGACTCACTTTTCTTGGGGCTAGATATCAACTTCTAGATCTAAGCAGTTTTCCAGACCTCCAGACATCAAGTATAGCCATGCTGACATACCTATTTCCATTTGAGGCCACAGCCTCTGTAGCCCACTCTCTCTTGGGATTTACAAAAAGTACAGCTAATGTTCCAAGTTCACAGATAGGGAAGTGAGGGAAAAAACTAACCCTGTTCTCAAAATCTTTCAGGTATTAACTTTCCACTCTTATGAACAAGCAAAATTGACAGACTATTGTATCTTAAATACAATGCCGTGTTCTAGTCTGCCTGTCCATTTCTTTTTCCTAGAGCATGTTTTCTCAGCCATGAGAGATTGGTTTCAGCCCTTTTATGGACATTGTCTTTGAATCAGGTTTATGAATGCAAAGAAGCAGCCTGAAACCTCTCAAAACTTAAAGAAGGCTCTGTTCTGAGTAAAACACCTTGATTCTGGGATGCAAATACAGCTTTCTACAGTGATCAGTACCATTCATTTTGGAATTGTTTGTTTAATTAGTTAGATGAGCATAGTTTACCATTTCTTACAAAATTAAATTTTCACATTTTCCACTTCAATGCAATCAACATGCTGCAAACATACAAATGCTTCAGCATCTTTATTATATTTATTTATTGTACATGTTCCATACTGTGTTCTTCTACTATCTGGAATCTATTTTTTTCATAGACAAGGAGTAAAAGCTGCTGGCATGTAAAATTATTAGAAAAAAATATTTCAAACCAAGTGAAGCATGAGAAAAACTAAATAAATTGGCCTTTGTTTCATGATAAAAGGCCAGCTCCTTGAGACGAGTTAATAAAGATAGAAGAGTCAAAGAGGATGTAATAGTCTTATCTTGGATGTACTGATGTTTGTATAACCACCCACGAGAAAATTTCAGTAATAAAGATCCATCACTATATTCAGCATCTGAATGTAAGAAACTGTAGACTGGGCTAGAAACCTCCCAGGGACCTTTCCTGTCTGAATTACTCCACAATCCTTCATCGTAGTAATTAAGTAAATTACAAAGAGTAGCATAAAAGGAAATGTGATCATCTGACAGTTATGCTGGTATGACTCACACCATGAATGCACGCAGTGATAAGTCCCGTTCCCACTGACGTCCGTGGGATTCCTGCTTTTAGGTTGATTTCCAATAGTCTCTTACTCAGCACGAGAATGAGGAAATGCAAAATGTTGACTCCGAAAAAATGTAGAAATGGGAAAATATGTGGCACAGGAGATAAAGTAGTGATAAAATATGTTCAGTCCAAATCATCTTTCTGGTCCTATAAAAACCTTTTTCATTATTACAAAATGTAACATTATTTCCCAAATTAAGGAATATACTTAAAACATTTACCTGAATTACCAACAGCTTTCTCTGTTTTGAATAATGTCTTGTCTTTTTTGAGCTGTATCTCTGTAGAATCAAAGATTCTACCTTTGGAAGAAACATTGAAATCTTGTAAAATTGTGGGTTTATACCAAATATTCTGTCTGTATACTCCTGCTACACATTTTTTCTACAAATGAAATTAAGTAATCCATTTTATTTCTTCCTCCTGTGAATAATTTTAAATTTAGAGGGATTTTAAAGACCTATTCAGCTATAGTACTTCCAGGTTGTTCTTAGGTAGTTATGCTGCAGCGTCTTTGAAGTTATTTTTCCCCTTATTCTTGGTCTGAATATTAAAATCTTATGATCAGCTTTGAAATGTAGATATAAACTTTTGCATACCAATACCCAAAGCCTTCTTTTCCTTATATGGTTCATTGCAGCCTGAACTGGGCTTTAAGAAATCAGATGTTTTTTCTCTCATGGCATTACAGAGTCCATAAGCTCTTCATTCTCTATGCAGGAAGAGCAGGAAGTGGCAACATTGCCAAACATGTCTTTGAAATTACACATCATGTTCTACCACAGAATGTGATCTATTTTGAGAAGAAGTAAGACTTCTATTCCTATTGCATGCCATTAACAGGCAATTGCAGAAGCCATCCTTTGCCAGTGTAGAAATAGGAGTACCAGAATAAAGACAGTCCCACGCTCCTGCTTCTTCAGGCCTGAGTATAAATACGTGTCATCAACAAGTATCTCATGGTATGTCCTAGGAAGTCTGTGCTCTCAGCACCTGTAAGCAGTCAAATACCACTGTATGGAAGGATTGCTTTTCAATAATATATGTGTCATATTATTTATGATGTAGAAATTGGATTTAAATATGCCCTAAGATTTATGAATAGTTGTTAAAGCAAGAATGTTTCTGGGGTGTTTTTATGACTGTAACACTCACTGTTCACATATTAAAGAAGATAACTACAATAAAAAGATACAATGAAGAATTTATTTCTCAAGGTGCAGCAGTTCATTGTGGTTTCCATTTCTACTCCCAGAAATACTTGAGGCTAACAAATGTTCCGTTCCTGGCATTTGTGAAGATAATCTACCTCAGAAAAAGTCAGCATGTTTTTTCATCTTGTCTTGTGCTCTGGCACAAAGAATACACTTTCCTACTGCAAGGATTTCCAGTTTTAAGAATACAAGGAATGCTTGTGGTTCTGACAGAATTATTATGTTTGTAACAGTGCATCTGTCTTAGAGAGATTAACAGCCTGTGAGTTCTATGAAATGGGATTCACTGAGTTTTGCGATCATATACAAAATCTTTTGCCTTTCAAACTCTCTGTTAGAAGAGTATAAATTTTTTTCGCAGAAAGATGTTTCTGATTGCATCAAGATTCCTACAAATATCATAATATCCATTTAGGATAAACTGCATCATCTTCCAGGAGTACTGATGTTGGAAGCTATGTAAGCTCTGCATTTGACAGGCCTGTCATTGTTTGAAAGATGATTTAACTGATCTCACTTCAGAGGAATACTTTAAGTATGAAATTGCACATCTGGACAGAGTCAGAACACCTGGAAGATATTCCCAAAGAGCTGAAATAAATTTGAAGGGTTTTTGATAGACAGTGTGCAAATGAGATCTGAACTATGACTTATCCACGCCACAAAAAATAGAAGTTCACCATAGTTTAGCCATGATGACCAAGACAAACCTTTTCCCTTCTCCGGTTCTTCTTTCTGGAAATATTTTTGTTCCTATTAGAAACTTTTTTGTTTAATTCTTTTCTTTTTACCTGGCACTCTTCTTCGTGTCCAATTGTCCTACTTTCTTAAAGGATGGAAGTAGCAACCATCACTCCCCTACAAAAGCCTCTCAAGCTGTTCCTTACTAGAACATTTATGGCCATCTTTAGCCTACTGGGGTAAACTAATTTAATAAATGGTCTTTGGCTAAGAAACAACAGCAAAGATAAAATAGATCTCTTTTTGCAAAGTGATGCTATAAAAAGACTGAAAAATAAAGCAGCGGTGCCTCAACCAGACTGAAGGTCAGCTTTTCCTTTGCTGCTTGACTTTTCTATCACTGAATACAAACAGCAGTGTTGGATGCCTCAGTATTTTCCACAAAGAACATATGCATTTTTAAGTACATTTGAAAGAAACACTATATTCTGGCTCAAAGAAAGCACAGTACTGCCAGCATTCTTTTTTCCTCTCTGAGGCAAGTCATGTTCCTGGAAGCACAGAAGTGTCAATTTAGCAAAGGTCACCATGACACACATTTTTGATGTCTTCTGTGATATTCTTCCTCATCACCAGTCAAGACACAAGTGTTTGTCATCATAAAAAGCTAAAAGATCAGCCTTACCACAAGATAACAAACTTGAGAAAGACCTTGCCCTGAAAAAGGTTTCTGCTTTTTCACTTTATCTAAAAAATATGAATGTGAAAAACCTATCAAAGTTAAATACATTTCAACCAAATGTTTGTTTTGGGCTTAAATTTAATTTCTCATATTTATTACACCATTATTTACAATTTTAAACATTCCCAGCTAGTAAGGTATTTAATGCTCTCCATCATTCTGTGACTAATTATTCCTTTTCCTGGCAATTTTCCTTTTTTCATTTGTTTCACTTTCCCTGATGTACATATGGCCAACATATTCAAACCAGTCTCCTAAAGTCTGCTAAGCATTCAGTGAAATGAGAATATTTAGGTGATTCTATGTGCTCTTTCAAAATGTCAGCATCTCTTTTCTTTGGATACTGACATGGAAAGGTCACAAGCCAGAGTAAACATTAACCAGAATAAATAAATAAATAAATAAACAAACACTCTGAAGAATCTATAAAGTTGCTTGTATTGGGTCTTCTAATCCATATTTCAACTGCAGCCAGAAGAATTTAGACCTTCATCAGTCCTGAAAACTTTGTTTCAATTACTCTTCAGGGGAACCACAACTGCAGGCATTCCCCAGTTTCCCAGACTCTCCAAGGTGTACTTCTACTCCCTGTGGTAAGAAAATACCCTGATATTTAAACGGTTGCAGTGTGTCTCATACACTGGGCAAATTTGTACATGCAAACAGACTTTTCAGAAATTTTGTATTTATAAAATTGTTATTAAATTCTTCCTCCTCTCCTTCATCTTTCACCCCTTGCAGGTCAAGTTCTCTAGATATTCTTCCCCATTTTTTGTCTATACCACTTCTAGTCAGTGTGCCCTAATGCACACTGAAAAAGACCTGCTTAAAATTAAAATTAACAGCTGAGACCTTACTAATGGTGATAAAACAGAAGTTTATTTCATGTCTATTGAAAGCTATGTTATAAAATATCCTAGAACATTCTTATCTGGCATAGTTCATTCATGTTGAGATTGAGATCTATTCCAGCTGTCAAATTTGCTGAAGAACAGCTACTTAAATAATTGTTCCCCTGTCATATTAATATTTTTTGCCTAAGTTATTGCCTTGCACTTTTCATAGAGAACATCATTCCTAATAAATCTCATTCTGTTATTTTAGACTCCTCATTTTGCCTTTCCTTTTTAAGGGCATATGTGAGACTAAAGCAAGTATGACTTGAGTTATTAATGAAAGAGTGACTTCTGTAACTGGCTGAGAAGACCTCAAGGACTGAAATATTTATTACTTAAAGTTTCAGACATTAATTATATTAAACTTATCCAAAAGTGACAGTGTAATAACTTGCCTTAATTCATGTCTTTTTGCCTATAGTAAAGAGCAGTACCCTCAGACTTAAATATTGCCCTTCTAACCCTTTCTGCTCATAATTCTGTAGTAAAATACTGCTCTGAAATCTCTGAATGGTTACACTTAAGTTCTGTTTCTAATACTAATCTAGGCCAAGCTTTTATTAAGCAGAGTCTCTTATCCTTGGGCCTTGGCATCAGGACCTCTGATTTCCACTAACTGTTTTTTGGCTTCTTAACTGAGAGAATGATAGATGGGGAGAATTGCTAGAAATTGCCAGGAAGACAAAAGTAGGTCTTTTCCCCAAAAAATATTTAATTTTAGATAAATTTCAATTTTTAGATTTTAAAAAAATTGAGGAAGCTCCTTTCCTTGCATAATTTTAATAAAATATTTTGATACTTCACTAGTTCACTCCCAATTTTTCCAAAATTAGCCAATTTTTCTACTATGGGAAATACCCAGATAAAACACTGCCTTATAAAAGAGAAACTTATTTTCAGATGACCTTCTTCTAGATACTTCAAATTAAATTCCCATCGGTTTCTTTGGACTAAACATCTACACCAGTCCGAATGCTACCTCTTTTTGTGGTAGGAAAGGGTTCACCTTTAGGAGCTATCTTGGAGATAAGTGGCTGTCAATTCCCCCAGCTTTCAGAAGAGACCAGAACAATTTTTCATCAGCAAACTATGCGCTGGAGATCAGATAAGAGCTCAAGTTCTCAACTTTCAACCACTGATTTCTCCTTGTTTGCCCTTATCCTTGAGTAATCATGCAGATGCAAAGCTTACAGTGGAATGAGGACAGCTAATGCACCAGAGCTGGAATAAGCATGGAAATTATCCGGGCCAGGTCCAATTTTGGATGACAGCACCATACATCTTGCTAGTATAGGCATTTTTATAGCAACATTATGATGTAGAGCTGCAGTTCATTTCCCCCACTCATCTGAGCATGTCCAACACATTTGAACTATTTAGTTCAAGCTGCTTCTTCAGAAAAGGATGGAGAGAGGACTGTGACCTGGCTGAGTCCCAACATGACCAAGACCATGTAGAAGAAAAGTCTGGATGTTCAATGAATACCTTAGCCTTGTATGATCATGAATTGTAACAAAAATATTTAATTGTGCCTTATTTTAACTCCAAGTCTTTAACTGTACATTAAGTCCATTATATACATGTGTCATGTTTTGGCTGCAGAAGGAAATATAATCCTTCCAGTTAATTGCTGTGATAAAATATTTATTTTGTCCTAATGCTTTTAATGTTTGCAGTTATTTTTAATAAAATTTTTTCCATTTTTACAATATTGGAATATTAATAAGAAACATCTTATGAAAATGCATATGTTTCTGCAGGATAGATTAGGAGCATTATAGTTATATTTTATAAAGACATATTTACACATTCAAAGTCAAAAGGAATATCTTTTAATGAACTAGAATGGTATGTTAGTAGCTTCCTTTTTTGTTTTATTTAACTACAGAAGATGCAAAAATGTCTTGAAAAGATATATGTATTTACTTCGAAATTAGTAACTTCTTCTGGAATAATATGCAGTGTTGTACATAACACCACTTCTAGAAAAGAGTAATATTCAGTGGTTTATTTTTTTCATACTCACATTCCCACTTACTTAATTTATGTCAGCTACAAAATGACACGTTATTCAATATGTAATAATCTAAGGCCTGTGAGTTAGGATATGGATCCCTGTTCCAGTTTTTTACCTAGTTCATAATCTTTATTTAAAGGCTAGATATTGGTGAGATGAGTGTGGTGAAAGGAGAAAAACTGCAATAACTTCTTACTCTAGAATTGGGATGGATCTCAAAATTTTACAGGTTTTCATAAGAACTTACATTGAGCAAGCTTGTATTTCTTTGTTCTGATTTTATTATTTATTATTTGTTCACAAAACAAATATGCCTCCAAGTCAACCTAGAATTAACCTAACATACTTGATATTCCCTTTGCTGTGAAATACTTAAGATTCTTTTGCATACTACAACAAAGACAAAATAAATCAGTCACAGACAGTCTTGCTTCCAGATTGTTACAAGGACCGGCAAAGGGAACTGCAAAACCATATGGCCATAAGGCAGCTCCAGCTAAAGTTGTTCTGTGTGTTTATGTGTAATCCATCACGAATGGGACGCAGTGGCGATAGCAGCAACAGCCCTGTCCTAGCTAGACTGAGCCACACACAAAACCTCACTTCCCGTTTTCCTAGCAGAATCCAGTGTCTCATGTTCTCCAGAATGAAAAAATCAATAAAGGGGTCTCATCTGCAGCTGGTAAGAACATTCTTTGCACCAAATAATGAGCAAGGGCATAGCAGATCCTCTTTCCAAAATAAACATATTTGCCTTTTCCAGAAAATACTTTGTGAGATTTATAATGTGATCATTTTCTTTGTATGAAAGAGCAATATGTTGAACAAATGTGTTCTTATTTCACCAAAAATTAACTGAGATCCTAAAGAAGAAATAGCAGAAACAAACTCGCAATTTTAGGGAAAGGGTAGGGGGAAGAGACTTCCCATTTTTTCCTCTTTTGCTCTGGTGTGAGGCAAAATATCAGCTGGTAAGTGCTGAGCTGACAAAAATATGTGCACAGGTGGGCAAAGAATTTGGGAGTATTCTGAGGAGGTTTTCAGTGTGTCCACATGATGGGGACCATCATTGACTCCATCACTGGAACAAGCTTTTAAAAGTGGAACCATATCAAAGGGAAAATTGCAAGTACAGCTGGTGCTGCCTGTGCCTAGTGAAGAGCCAAGATGAAATTTCATATGGTTTGTTTATCTCCACCGATTAGGGGTTACAAACCTCTATCATTTGGACAGATATTTTCCACCTTGGCACAGATGGTAGAGGCTGTTCCATGTGTGTGTGGTTTTTCAGCTTAAGTCTCCTATCATCTGTTTCAATATAACCTCTTGTTCATGTACACAAAACATTCTACTAGGTGCTGGTTAAATGGGAATTATTCATAATCACACAGAAGGGGGAGCAAAATCAGAGAACAAAATATAAAATTCTGATTTTCAGTCCAAGCACATGTCAATGTTGGACCAGCTACTGGGAGTGTTAATAAACTGGAGTGAGATGAAGTTCCTGTAAACACTATATGTACTTCCTATATGTTTCAAGGCTCGTGAAGGAAAGCTATTAATGAAGGTCTTTCCATTCAGTACAAGATCTTTTGAGAATTCCTCTTTCTATACAGGCAATTTAATATGCTTTTACTCATTAAAAGGTTGGAAATTTCTATTGCTTGCCAGACAAAACTTTTGGAGAAGGTACTGGAAATTAGTTTGGAAGGTATTTTGTGGCCTGGAAATAACTACTGATGTTAATTGCTAGGTATATATATATATTTTTAAAAAGTAAAATAGGAAGAATAGACCTACCTCCAAACTATACAGGATTCACTAATAAAAGAACAGTCATTTGAGGAAGTTATTTACATTTTTCTTTAGCCATCTCGAAGACAGAAGCCCAGATAAGGAGATGGGGCTTAATCTGTGGCCAACATAATGAAATACACCTCTTCCAAGATAACTACTAGAATCAGTTACAGCCCAACTTTGCTGCTGTGATTTGTCCTCTTCAGGCACCATTCTTTTTCTATTGACAATGGAGACAGATACTTTTGGGATTTTAGCAGTTTTTTCCCACCTCTGTTGGACTGCAGCAAAGAGCCGTGTTGTCCTGAGCAGAACATCAGCTGTGTGATGGTCATGAGATATCTTACAGAAATTGCTCCATCAGGCATAAATAAACCACCTCTATCCCTTTGTTTCTTGTCCTCCAGGACTGCATCATTGTCTATACTTAGAGACCCTGCAAAGAAACTAGAGAAGAATCAAACACGTCCCACATTTGGTTTCTTTTCTAAAAATTTGAGTATTTGAAAAACAGATCTTGATTGATAGTGTTTCCAGACATTTTCTCATTCATGTTATTACCACTTCTTTTTGAAATTTAATAGTAGTCCCTGCAGAAATTACAGAAAAAAAAAGTTAAAAACCCAAATGCATGTTAAGTAGGCTGGCAAAGAGCAATTTTGATGGTGGAAGCAAGTAAAGAATGATTTCCAGTTGAGGGGGGGGCAGTATCATCAAGAAGGCCCAACAAGGTCTATTGCCACAGGTAATTGCCACTTAGTGTGGAAAGTGACTGTACCACACAAGGCCTGGCTACTCGGGTCAAGGTCCTGTTAGAGCTTTGCATTTAGAAGTGTAGCTCTAGATTTCATTACAGAGTGGTGAAATTTTCATGCAGTTATCTGTAATACTACTTTAACACAGGCCTGAAAAAAAGATTCTTTAATATGTTAAAAGTATGATCTGAAAGTTGTATCACACTTGTAGGAAAGGACAAAGATATCAGCCTTGTGTACCCCATTTTTGTTAAAAGAATCATAAACTGTGCTGATGGGGCACCTTGCTGCCCAGATTGATCGTGGAATCTTGACTTTAAATTACTGAAGTAAAAAAAAGGAGGTTACATTTTCTAAAGATTATATCTCTCATTTCAAAAAGTTAAACAACTGTATTACAGCTTGAACCCATAGATCCTTCTGCCCCTAGTTATTCTTCCTGACCCATATTCTGACCTGTTTAAGCTTTGGTTTAATATCTCAAAGAATTCCACAAGGACATCCTAAAATAAAGGAGTATTTAAAAGCAATACACATTAAAAGTGAAGCAGATGACCCAGTAATTTACAAAACTATTCTGGTATAGAAGCAACTGGGTTTTTTTGAGTAAAATGTGAGGGAATAAAACAATTGTTAAAAATCCTTTTTCTCCGTAGTTTCTCATGGGAGACAATGTATTTCTCATATTCAGGACAACTAAAACTATAAGCACTAAATATGAATTTAAGGTTATTTTCTACAACTTATTAAATCTGGAGGCTTTAGTATATGAATATGGTGTTTCTGTTAGATTTGTCTATCTCTGAGTTAAAGAAAGGGGAAAAAGAAGGCTGGAACACTGCAAGGCAATCTTTATCTGGAATCAAAACGGGTTACACAGCAGAGAAAAAATGTGTAGACACCAGAGGTCAGTGAAACCCATCTTGTCAGCAGGGACTGCATCGAAGAGTAGGACAAAGGTGCAACTTCAACCAGCATCTGAAATTCATTAGATTTCCAAATGTAAATTCCAACGCACATAGGGAATTTGAGCTCTGAGTCTCTATGATATTCTGTACTTATATCACACCCCCCAAGTCACCTATTATTTTTGAATGCTTTCTTTGCTTTATTTTGGCTTTTTCATCTGAACTAAATATATGTTAAGTAGGAATTAAAAGTATATATTCTAATTAAACTGTAAAGAAACATAACACTGTGTCTTAGCCCAAACCTGCAAACATCATTAAAAGCAGATAATGAAACACAGGATGTACATTTTTCTTCCTTAATATAGGAGGTGATATACAAATTTTGTAGTGTTCCTTTTCACACAGCCATATTTCCTAAGGAATTACACCCCATCTGGTTGAAAGTGACCACAAAACAGATCAAAGCCACAGAGAGATCATGGCTGGAATGTCACTCTGGCCCAGAACAGCAAAGAATAGCTTTTCAGAAGTATTATGAAAATTTCCTAATGCCCTGCTCTTTCTTCCCCAGCTGTCATCCCCCTTTTTACTGGATTTTTCCCCCCTCTATTCTTTCCTTCTCTTTTTACAGGTTTTCTTATGGGAAAAACAAATCAAAGACCTCTTCATTTGAATCTAGCTTTAAAAGCTCCAAAGCACAAGTGAATCCAAGATCAGATACAGTTAATAAACCCCAGATATAAAAGGAATCATCTATGATAGTCCTGATTTAAATTCCTCCATGATTTTCTGCTTAGGAATACAGCTGTCATCTTTCATCTTCTCTTTTTTCTCTAGACTCTTCTGTCACTTATCTTTGATGATACAAATCACTGTAGCTCCAATGAAACCAACTCAATTGCACTAATTTAGAGCAGCTGTGATGTTTTTCTGTCCTCTGCTCTGTACTTTTTTGGCAACACTTTATAGTTTGGGTACTTAGACATTTGCTCTACATTAATTTTGGCAAATTGATTTTTTCATTTGACATTGCTAATAACTTTCTACAGTTTGAAGATATACCTTTCCTCTTCTGCTCTCCTCTGATGAACATTTTATTTTGGAACATCCTGTAATTCTATAATGAAACCTCTTCCTTTGGGAGAAACCAGGCCTCTGTAATAACTATTATGACCTCACTTCCATTTGTCATGCTTGTGTCCACCACTGATCTTTTTTCTGTTTGCCTTTAGTTAGAAGCACTTAATTTATTTTCCAGTTTTGTCAAAAAAAACAATAATGAGTTTCTGAGTTTTTCCTTTCTCTAACTCTGAATATTTTTATGTAGTCCTATGAAATTGAAATATTAGAAGTGTTTACTCAAAACAAATATGTCCATCTCTCTCCATGCTAAAATAGAATTGTTTTCCTCTCTCTTCACCAGAAGGAATGAATTCTTGCTTAATTTGTTAAATTTTCTTTATCATTCTTGGTATCTTGTTATGCTAGAGCCAGGGAGCTGTGGGAACCCCATGAATCTCAGCAAGGCCAAACCAAGGTCCTGCAAGTAGGACAGGACAATCCCAAACACACAAAAAATCTGGGCAGGGAATAGAATCAGGGCTGCCCCGAGGAGAAGGACTTGAGGCACTTGCTGCATGAAAAGCTCAGCATGACCCAGCAATGTGCACAGAAAGCTGAACACATCCTGGGCTGTGTCCAAAGCAGCATGGCCAGCAGGGCAAGGAGGTGATCCCCCCGTCAGCTTCACTCTCATGAGCACCTGGGGTGCTCTGGGACCCCACGGTAAGAAGAAGGACGTGGACCTCTTGGAGCAAGTCCAGTCGAGTCCACAAAGATGGTTAGGGGGCTGGAGTGCCTCTGCTACGAGCACAGGTTGAGAGGCTTGGGGTTGTTGAGATGAGAAGGTTCCAGAGAGACCTCACTGCAGCCTTGCAGTAGGTAAGGGGGCCAAGAAGAGAGCTCTAGAGCGGCTTTTTCAAGGGCATGTAATGATATAACATGAAGTGATGACTTCAAAATAAAAGTGGGTATTTTTAGATTACAGATTAAGAAGAAATTTATTACTGAGAGGGTGGTGACGCAAAGGAACAAGTTGGCCAGAGAGGTTATGGATGCCCCATCCCTGAAAATGTTTAAGGCCAGGTTGGACAGGGATCTGAGCAACCTGGTCTAGTGAGAGGTTTCCTTGCCCATGCTAGAGATGCTGGAATTAGACACTCTTTAAAGGTCCATTCCAATCTAAAGATTTCTGTGATTCTTTTTTCTCAACAGTTCCATGTTTCAGCAGGCACATTACGTTGAATATCTGCTGTTTTTCTCAATGATAATATTCTTACTGTTGTTATGGGCAAAATGAAACACATTCTATATAAGAGGCTATGAATTTATTACAAGTATAACTAATTTTACAGTCAGATAATCAAAATTCTTAACTAATATGAAATTCCTTTTAAAAAAGTAGTCTAAATTTCTGCCCAAAACCATTCCAGAATCTATCCCTTTCTCATGGTATTATATTCAACCTGCCAGTATGCCTCTGGGCCCTAAGCTTGACAATTTCTTGACAGATTCTTTAAAAAAAGAGAAAAAAAGTTTAAAAGGTCTGGTGCTTACGTAAGTTAACAGCATCTCAGTCTTTGCCAGAAGGAGCATGATCTTACTATGAGGGTTTCTTTCTCCTCAGGTGGTGCATGATGTCCATAGCAATCTTTTTTTTTCCTCCTTTCTCTTGTGGTTCACTTCTGTTTATTTTCTTTATTTTCTTTATTTTAAGACAGCCTACTCATATGTTCTTTATTTTTAGTAGATCCCAAATAGATAGTGTTTGTGTTCTCATTATTTCTACCATCTGTACCTCTTTTCCAACTCCAAATTTTGCACCCCTGTCTATAGATGGATAAGTTTGAATTGTGCTACTAGTCTGAGAGATCTGCTACCATCTTGAGACTGTGTACTTCTGCACAGCATTTTATGCTAGTCAGATATAGTTTGTTTCATACAGAATAGCTACTTGTAATTAGTATAAAATGAATCTGAACTACAACAACCTTAGACAATGGTTAATTGACTGCTAGACAGGTGCTGCCACAACTGAAACAAGATAACATCATATCAGCTCAAGAAAAGCCTAGGTAAATTCAGAGACCACTGTTGACAGGCTAGTACAAAAACAGGAGGAAGGACACTGAATTTTGATTTCTAACAAAAAAAGAAAAAAATAATTTTTAAAGAAGAATATTTTATTCAGCAATTTGTCTGAAATTCTAAGTAAAAATTAATACAGTGATAGCACATCCTAATAAAAGGCAGCCATAGATAAAAAATTAAATAAATGCTGCCTCTTTGCATCATCATTGTACAGGAACATCTGCTCAGACTGTGTTTCCCCTGAGGAATAAAGCTACATGCGCAAAAGCCTCTTTGTGATAGAGTGGATTAGAAGATGGAAAAAACCCCCAGTACTTTCCCCTTATAAAACCAGAATTTAGCCCTTCTAAGATGCCAGGAAAATGGCTCATGAAACCAGAAAACCTTGCAAAGGGTATGAAGGACTTGAATAGCTCCAGTGTGTTTGGTATATTGGCACCAAAATCTTGTTTCCACCACAACTTCTGCCACAGATCACCACGCTTCTTAAGAAATATGGGGCACTTGAAGCCACATTAAAGCAGGTTTGAGCTCCAGTGGAGAACTGTAAGTGACAGAGAACAAATGAAGCAACAATAAGTTATTATTATCTTATGTGAAATGGCAGGAAGTATGGATGAAGGGAGCCACTTTCTTCTCTGCTTTAATAACCACAAATCAATTTCCTGGTACTACTCCATGAAGAATCATAATTACACTCTTCAGTAATGATTATTCTGGTCCACAACCAATTGCCACACTCATTCCAAGTGAGATTCTTATTCTTTACTGGCTGCTCTTTCTACATCTCACAACAACGAGGCACGGAGTTCTGGAAGTCCTGCAATATACCAGGACCACCTCTGCAACAAATCTATATATTTCTTTAATGACACAAAGTTACCCAGAAATTGCAAGTAGCCTTAAAATAAAAATGCTGTGCTGAAGGAAATCATCTTCACATTGTCAGAAATCCATTGAGGGAATCAATCTAAGTTTAGCTGCTGAAGCAGTGAATCTCACTAAATCATTCTCACTGTTTCTTTCTCACTCCCTCCAGGGCTATTAGCAGCAAAATGAAGCTCAAATTTCACTGCCACTTTGGCTGCTCTAGCATGCTTGATCTGAAACCTGTATGGAGTCTACAGAAAAACAAAGGCAATCGGAACACTGGGATTAGATTTTATGTTTATATTATTATATAGAAGGAGGTTTGGTTTCAACTTCAAGAAAACAGGTACCTTATTAGGGATGACATTTCCAAAAGTTGGCTGAAATGGGTTTGAGTGTCTGGTATACTAAACCAGCCATTTCCAAGCAGAAACCCACAGAAGACAGGGTGGAAAAATAATTTCTGACTGATATTTCTGTAGTGATACTGCCATTGGACTGCAAAAGTAGTAAGAAAAAGGGGTCAAATACCTCCAGGTTTCATTTGCTACTGCTGTCTAGGAAAAAAGGTAAAAGCTCCAAGGTGGGGAAGCGGAGGGGAAACAGCACCAGATGAAAGGAAGATGATGTTGCCTCACTTATTTTGGGTCAGTTTGTCTGGTCATTTTTAATTTGTTTCAGAGACTCAGTAAGCAGGATATATGCAATTGAAAGTGAAAAGGAATTTTTAATTGATTATCATAACAAAAAAAAATTTAGTAACTTTAACAAGGAGACCCAAAACTTTAACAAGGTGACCCCTAACCAACCACAAGCAGAGACTCTTGTTTTTTCCACTAGTATTGTATCTTTTCAAGTTGGTATTTCTCCTCTAGTCTTTACCTGAGATCTTAGGCTGGCCAAGGGAAAAAGTTGCAGTAGAACTTATAGAGACACCAAGGAGAGATAAAGGTGTAGGAGCAAAATGTATATTGGCCCTCAAATATGTTTTTTCAGGTCTACATGGATTAGGTGCGAATTTGAAATCATGCTCAAAAGCAAATTAAAACCAAGAAAGTATAAATCATGAAGCTAATAATCTGATTCTGCCAAGTCACATTAAGTGCTTCATGTTATGCTGAGAGGTTAAGTAGGTTGCAACCAAGCTGTACACAATAGGATTTATTTTAGTTGAAGCATTTTACAAGTACTACAACCTTATTTTGATGTTTTGAATATTTTCTTGATCAAACATATGAATTATAAGGTTCATTGCAATAACCTCAGGTAAGCATATATACACTTTAAATACTAATGTTTGGTACAGCAGGCAGGAAGTACTCTTGTTAATTTATTTAGAAAATTGTGACTGTCCTGATTGTGACTTGGGTGTTGCCTGTCAGATAGCAAGCCTGGTCATACCTACATGTTGAGAAGAGTTTCACTGATGTGTCTCTTCTTCTCAGACTCAAGTAGATGGATGTTGAGAGATTCATGTTCTCTTTGTTTTCTTTTCTTTATCAAAATTATTTGCAAGAAACACCTTAACATATCTAATTTTATTTGTAAGATCTTCATCCGTACATTTATGCTTCCAGGTTGTTATAGAATGGGGATGCCTTAGATCTGGATAGCTTTAGGTAGCTGTTTGTTTCTTATGAAAAGGAAGAAGTGAGAGGATGCTTTATGTTCTCTGAAACTCTTTCTCAAGAGTCAAAATTAGTGTTAAAATTTTTTATTATCTTTCAGATGAGAAAGAAATTATCCTTTATCATGGATATGCATATTCTACACCATAAAACACCTGGACTTACTGATTGATGGACCATGACATCCTTGAGGCTGTAGCCCTGCTAAGCAGAATTTGTATTTAATTTTATGTAGCCAAATTCCATGAAACCCATGTACCTGCAGGGAAATTCAGTTCCTTTTGCAGAGCCATAAGTAGCTGTTTCTGTGTCTTATTTAGTTGTGCAGTACCTTAAAGCCCTTTGAAATCAATAGCTTCCATTTTAGCATACAGCTGTGCTCACTAGTGTCTGTCTTTCTCTGTCATCTCATTTACCAAAAAAGGAGAGAGTATCACTTCCCTCCAGTTCTTCCCAACAGCATTTTGAAACAGAAAAGTAATAAGTAGTTCACAAGAAAATTTTTCTCATTCCAGTAGGATCATACGTAATTTGCCCGAAAAGGCTGTGGTCATTGCAATGATTTTAATTAAAGAAAGATGCTCTCAAAAATACCTTTGAACAGTGCTTCATTCTTTATTTGCTGAACAAAACAAAGTTGTTTCTAACCAAGTCTCAGACCCAAAGAATTAAGTCCATATTATTTCTGGTTATAAATCATTACTCATAATGATTTTCAGCCAGTAAACTTCCTGATGTTAAGGGGCACAAACACGTACACATTAGTCTGCTCCAGATACCACTGCTCTCTATTAGCTCAAAAGCTTCTGACTACTCAATATACAATTTTATTGCAAAATTTGGGGGGCTTTGTATTGAAAAACTAATCAAGGATCACTAATATTTAATTTTTCTGATTATGTTGAAATTTTGTGCCAGAGTTAGTATCTGTTCTTTTCTCATTAGCTTTCCTCTCTTCCCACATTGCAAAATAAAACTGTGCTTTCTTAATATTCTTTAAAATTACACAGATGTTGATGGCATAGTTACAAAATTTAAGCTTACACTACTTCCCAGGTAAATCCAAGATTTTTTGATCAGTGATAATTCCAAAATATCACAAATTTATAATTATGCCATAACACTTCCAGGATGCTAATGAACCCATTTTAATTTCTACACAGTTTCTAGCTCAATGTTGCACAATAGCTTGCTTTACTCCTTAAATCATTATTTTCCTTGCTTTCAGTCTTGCTTGCTGTGAGCTTTATTAATCTCTCTAGGGCATTACTAGGAAAGTTTTGGTCCTGCTAAGTTGAACAAGTTGCTAAAATGACAACCAATTCTCATATCACCTGCTAAAATCCTACATCCCATCTACTTTGGTTCCTGCTGCTACTGTTTCCTCTCTTGTTGGACAAGACAGGGATTCTTAGCTGAGAAGGCAATGCTGTTTGTTGGGAAGAGGAGATCCCTCCCTGCCAGCTTCTCACCATAGCCCTTACCACTTTTTTCAATTCCACCTCTATCACCCACATTCAGTGATAATTGGTACCAGGTAAGAGTGTGTCTGGCTTTCTATTGCTAATTTGCAAAATAAATAAAAGCACATACAAAACTTGCAGGGATCCTTTTGGACTGTGAGCCGTTTGTATTACTGTACTCATTTCATATAGTAAAATTCAAATAATATTAATTAATTTTAATTCTAAAAAAACACTGTTAATTCTCACTTAGGGAGGACTGTAGACAACTGTTTTGTCACATGAATGGTAGGTAATGGGACTCCTAACCAGAGGCTGTATCCAACGCAGAGAGTACTACCAAGTGAGGGGAACAGTCTGCGGCCTTGAATGCCTTTATTCAAATTTATGTGGCCAATACATTTCGGGATGTTTATTTTTATTGTAAGTATGGTATTACTTGTCTTCTGTACATCCATTGCAGTCCTTAGATAATCAATTTAGAATCATAGGATGGCTTCGTTTGGAAGGGACCTTAAAGATCATCTCATTCCAACTCCCCTGCCATGGGCTGGGACACCTTCCCCTTGATCAGGCTGTTCCAGGTCCCATCCAGCCTGGCCTTAAACACTTTCAGGAATGGGGCATCCACAACTTCTCTGGCCAACCTGTTCCAGTGTCTCACTCCTGGTGGCTGAAATGAGGTATTACAAAGTCTTTTTTCTCCCAGCCCCACGGTCAAAGACAAAGTCGGGATTCTTTGGCTCTGCTTTTCAAGGTTGTTTATTTTCTCTTATCTATGGCATTCTTTCTCTGACCTGTGGAAATCTGTCCAGCAGGTCAGGCTGTGGCACACACTGACTGCCCTTGGGGTGGTGGTAGCTTTTTATACCAAGAACTACATGTACTTTATTTACAATAATTTTCCAATACCTATCACCTGTGTTAGACAGTCTGTCTCTATTCTAAACCAATCCAAAAGTGTCACCATCACAACAGAAAATGGAGGACAAGAAGAAGAAGGACAGGACACACCTAGATTACTCCATCTTGCCTCTTGAGCTCCCATTCCAAATCCCTAAAATTCTACTTTTTCACCCTGTGACAAATTAACTATTATTGTACTCAAACTCTTGTGGCTTGTAAATCTTCACACAAAGTTGGTGATTTTTTCCATGGGCAAAAATCAAAGGCACAAGTGTTTTTGACTCTGTGCCAAGGTCTCTGAGCCGCTTGCCACGGTCTCCAGTCACCCAGGGCAGCCAGAGGAATGTCCTGGGTTCCAACATCTCACCACCCTAACAGCAAAGAACTTCTTCCTAATATATAATTTAAACCTACTCTCCTCCAGTTTGAAGCCATTTCTATCATATGTATAATAAGTGTAAAGGTGCTAAGAATAATTTAAGTAGATTTCATTATATGCTATTATATTCTGTTCCAGTACTATGTAGTCACATTTCATTGCTACAATCATTTCTTCATCTCTGATTCCAAGTATGGTAGCTGAAAATGGCATATTTCTCATATAAATCACTTCTGTTACTCATGAAGTCCTTTGAATCTGTGTATTTAAATAGTTCAAATAGGGAAAACAGTGATGTTTTGACATTTCAGTTTTTTGAATATGCTTTGATAATTACTAGTAGCAGAAAGCTTCCTGTGTTAGGCAATAAAAGAAAGAAGTTTTTCCATAAGCAGAATGTCATGTATTATCAAACTGAGTCCTCTCTGTTTCTAATAGTTTTCCCATGTGTTTATTTAAAGGGCCTTACTGAATCACAGCTTGAATATTTTGATCCCAATTTAGTTTGGGCCTTTTATTAGATTTGGATGAACTGTCAATTTGTATAATTGATATTTATTACTATGCTGATCCAATGGTAGGCATGTGGAAGAGAATATTAAATTTTTTAATTGCTTAGATGCTATTTCCTAGAATATTCATCACAATTTAGATAATAAAGACTAGAGATATTATGATATTTTTTTTAATGAAAACATGGAATAAATCTCTCAGAGGAAAAACATTGACATTTATTTTTATTCTTTGTTTATATTCTGTAATTTAACTCTAATTTAATATTCAGATGTCTTCTTCATACATTAAGAAATAGTTGTATTAAAATCCACGTTCAAGTTACATTTTACACAAATACAGCTTAGGACATAGCATTTAAACTCTGTACCTTTTAGGAAGGGTTTACTTGTTCTCTATGTAAGCAGTGTTATACATAAGGCTCAGGGCTTATGTCTCAGATCCTGATGTTTTATAATGGTGACATTTTTTTAAATGCTATGGGATCTGTGTGTTTTCCAATAAATCCTTAAAAATCTTGAACTCGGGTCAGAAAAGTTTTAAATTTTTTTTTATACAATTGAGTCCCTCTGTATTAAAGTTCCTAGTCATATTTAATCCTTGTTGACCACTGCAGTATGGCTCCAATTCAATAACATATTTGGAAGGATTATCTCCTAGTTTGGAAACAGTGTGGACACATGTTGGAGACTGCTCCCTTGACAGCTTATGTATACATTTTGCACATAGTTTTAGTAGAGCCTAGAATAAAAGTGGAGAATACCTTCAGAAAACACATAAACAATTACACATCTGTGTCAAAGCTTGCAGGGATACTTGAAAAACTGTTGAATCTAAATGATTTTTCAAACTTAATAAAATTAAATTGGAAATGGAAGAGGAATTAAAAGACAAAAAGTTTTACACATATTTAGACAGAACAATGTAGACACTATAATTCTCTGTCCAGCTTAAAGGAATTACATGTCCCAGCTGTATCCTGTCTTGTGAATGGTCTTCAAAGGTCACCACTATTCCTCAGTTTATTTGAAATCTTTTTTGCTGGGGTGTCTTTCTCCTTTATTTTAGATACAAGTATTCAGTTTGTCAAGAAAAACATGAATTAGTATCAGACAGAATATTCATGAGGCTTAATCTCTTTCCCAGCATCTTTAGGCAAAAAGAGAGTAAAGATGAGACAAAAACACAGACAGACAGATTATCCTTTGGAGAATGATTCAAAAAAGAAGTTTAATTTAGATTTGTATTTAAAAATAGCCATTGTGAATAAACCTTCTTTATCCGCCTCTACTACTTCTGAGATAACATTGACAAAATTTAATGTCCCTTTAGATGAACTTTAAAGACTCCTTCCAACCCAAACTATTCGGTGGTTCTATTAAAAAGTTAAAACACTAAAAGAAAGGAGCCAAACACTAGCCCAATAGAGGCATATAAAACTATGTACTTAAATAATATGTAAGCATGGATGTAAGAAAACAAACATGCACAATGAAGCAATTTCTCATAAAATAAGAATTTCATTTTTACTGTGATTCCACCTTTAAACAAATCAGGCCTGATCATTCTTTGTAGGATTCTGAAGCTTCAGTCAGATTGATATACTGTATTAGCCAAAGATACATAATTTTTCTGTAAACCCCACAGACTCATGGAGCTAAATCCCTACCTCACTCTTTGTTCAGTTTACAGCAGTACCTCTGCTTATTGCTATGTGACATCGACTGTTTTAATAGAGGCAAGAATTAATCCAATATGTTTAGAAAAGAATTTAATTTCTCCATTTACATGAAAAACTAAGAAATATTTTTTCAATCGTTAAGGTTTTACAAAGGGATAAATTCATGACAATCAATTAAAAAAATCCTCAAAAGGAAGAACTCTGGATTAGCCAATAGTTTGTAGCTCAATAATCATGATGAGACCTTTTATTATAGTATCCTTAGCTCATGGGAGGATTATATGTCTTCATTTTCCTTTCTTTTAATTTCCCACAAGCATGAAACATGACCAATTTTCCCATTGGCAGTCATGTTACATTGTAAAATTGCTAATTGGTGATTGCGGGATAAAAATAAGTCTTCTATTACTTACCTTTCCTTCTCACTGAATTTCAACTACTTTCTTTTCATACAACTCAAACTTGCACTTCATGAAGTTACCTTTCCATACCAGTAATCTAGTTAGTAGAAGCATAACTGCTTCTCAGATACTGGACAGATACTGCTCATTAGATACTAAAGTTGACTATCCTCCATTCCTTTTGCTGAGTTTTGAGGATTTGTATTTGACCCTTCCCAATGCCTTTAGGATGAGTCCTGTTCAAGCTTGTGAAGTTGCCCATTGTTGTACTAGGACAACTAAGCATCTGCAAGGAAGCACTTTTACTCAGCAATTGGACAAATGGATCCTCCTGAAATATGAAAAATTATTATTGGTAGTGGATTTCTCTTAATTGTCTACTTCAGGTTTCCTGTTTTTTCCTTCTGATACACTCAGCACCCCTCACTACCCTGGGCTGGGACATAACAGTGCAATGGACATTTATTTTAACCTGATCCTCTTGCAGAGAAAATGCAGCCCACATCTCTCATGGCTCAGATCCTGAAGCACTGGGATGAGGTTTCCACAAAGAGGTGTTTCAGGGAGAGAAGTTGGCTTCACAGCGGTGTTTGCTGGAAGCCACAGCAGGCAGTAACCAGCTAGCAGAAGGGAACATAAAATTATAAGTAGGAACTAAGTCTTGCAACAGGGTGATGCTGTCACAGTCAATAGAGCTTTATAGAGTTCTTGTGAAGCACAACAGGCACAAAGAACCAGGGCACAGACAAAAGACCAAAAAACCCACACCAGTGGAGTACTTAAGAGAACAGTTGGCCAAACCCAGCATAGACAGATATGTAATCAGGGAATAATATATTTTAAAAATCTTTATATATTTCCTTTTTTTCATGAAGAATTGATAGCCCATTTTGCAAAAGCTATTTTACACAATGTGTCATAGAGACTGTGCTCAGGTCAGCCTTGTTTCTCTTCCATGCAGTTGTTTGATAATCATCTGCTACAAATGCTTAACAGCATATGGTATTCCCAAAAATGTTATTTCAGCTCCAATAAAGAAAGCCACTTGCTGTTCTTGAAATGCCTTTCCAGACAATGAAACTCCAACTCAGCAGTTCATAAGGCATCAAAGACTGATTATTTGCAAAAAATCACTAGGACCTCTTTATTTCCTTGCCTATAATCGTTGTGAAAGTTGGAATAGTGTTATACAAGTTTGCAAAAAGGCTGCACTGAGAGGATTTTGAGGGCTGTGCATCTTCCCTTGCTAGGAATGTCAATGGATCCCAGGACTACTAATGGGACTTGTCACTCTAAATCTTTCATTCCAGTTCTGATACCTCTGGGACTCTTCAGTATTCAAATACTTTTTTGACTGCAGGTACACTGAGTATCCATTCTAATTTTGTATTTCAAATGTGAGATGTTTGTATTTTTTTCCATGTGCAGGAGATTGCACAGATTCCTGCTGGATTTAGGGAAAGGACTATAACATCTGCTAGTGCTGTGAAAAGGTCCAGCTACCAAAGTGACTACCAAAAGCTGAGCTAAGCTCTACAGTTTCCACAAGTCATCTGTTTCCAGTAAGCTTCTTCATCTTTGTGGCACTTATATTTTCAGGAAAGGCAATCTTCCCACTGGCTTTCTTCAGAAATCTGTTTTTTGACAATGTTAGAGGCAGTTTGAAAGCTTAAACATATTTTTCCTTGTTTGTCTTATATTTAAGTAAACTTGGATTTTAAAACCACAACCCAATTAGATCATTACCCTCCAGTGAGTTGTATTCCCTGGGAAGCAATATGAGTCAGAAATGCAAACTGCTGTTTTGCTTAATGTATCCTATTTTTCAAACAATGTTTCACACTAGAAAATTCCTCCTACTTCACAATCGCAGAAGGGAGGTGTGGGATATTCAGAAGCCACCTAGAGCATGGGTATGTCAAGTTTCCATTAATTTTAATGGAAATTGGCACCCTCTCCCTTCAGGTGTGTTTGAACACTTTGTCTTTACAACATACACTGCAGACAGCTTTTGGGTTATTTTTCTTAAATCACAACAATTTTAGTATTTCTCACTTTACTCATGTCACTTAGAAAGCAAAGGATATATTTGTTTACACTGCAAACATAAAATTGCATGAAGAAGCATATTTGTTGGAATTTATTGTGGAAAATATATGGATGCTTCCTAGACACACTTTCCTTGCTTTGAAAGTGTCTTTAGTCTTAGAGAAGAAGAAGACAGATACATAAAAGCACTCCAGGCTACCACCACTGTCCTCTCATCCAGATGTCTCCACATGGCCTATGAACACTGTATTATTCACAATGCAAGACTCTGAGTTAAAGCAGGATCCACTGCTATCCCAGGTCCCAGATTTGTATCTCATCCTTTCTCTTCTCAATATTGGACTTTTTTCACTGATAAAATATTCTTTGAGCAAGTTTAACTGATTGAAGTTAATATTATTGTACTAAAAGTTTTTGGTTGTGATGAATTAAGTATTTTTAGAGATACAGAAATGTCACAGCAATTCACGTCACTTTGATGAAGTTTCTTAGAGCCTCCTGCATGGCTCATAAATACAGGAGGAAGTACATTAGAGGCAGTAAAACTTGCTCAGCCCACATAGAGACATAGAGATGCCCATGATAAACATGCATTGCAATGGGCTTGCTCCTTCTTTGGTTCTCTTGCAGAGGGGTATGAGTCCTCTGGATGGAAAATGAAGTGTGGAATGGACCTTGTACCAAGTAAAATGAACTCATGCCTGGATTTAAGGGCAGCTGTTCTGGTTTTCCTCTGTTTTAGGTAAGTGTACCATGTCTGTCAGATCTTACAAAGGCTGAAGCAAAAGCTTGGAAAGCTACCAATAAAAATGAAATTAGCTTTTTTAAGGGTGATGCTGCTGGCCTGACCTACTCAACTCACAGCTCTCCTTTGCCTCTTGGTGTGATTCCAATCACGCTGCATATTGCACCTTGATGGACACCAAATGTAGTGTTTCCTGTCACAGCATTCCCATGCTTGGATGAGTATCAGAACTCTGGATTTCATACCATAAATGTCTCTTATTCATTACCAGTGGTTACACAACACATTGTTCTGCTGAGTCAGTGTACATAGGGGAAATATTTTAACATCTCTTTCAATATGATGCATACAAGGTGGGAACACTTTCACCTCACAGATTGAAGAGAGGAAAAGACTCCATCAGCCAGAACCCTGTGCAACAGAATGGCCAGCATTGCACTGCTGGCCATTTGGCTATCAGTCTTCATTCAGTTAAAACCCTTGGCCATACCTAGGACCTTAGAAATAAAGCTGTATGCATTCTTTTGATTCAGTGACATCTTCTATCAAGCATTCAATTACACCATAGCCATGTTCCTTCTTGCTGCCTTAACACGATCTCATACAAGCTCAAGGTGACACTCACATGCTTTGGACATGTAAATGTCTTACACTCTTTCTAACCTTTTTTACCAATGTCACTGGCCAATGTGTTGATTCTGCATTGGCCTCTGCGGCTTTCGTCAAATACCTTTAGGAAGAGACTGCAACAAAGCAGATGATCAATGGCTGGGTGAAGCTGCCTGCACGCTGCTACCAATTTACTGGCTACAATTGCAGCTCAAGTCTAAAGGCTGTTGGGTTGGGCCCAGATTCCAGTTATGAATGGAAATTCAATGGAATGATTCCCCTTGACTTGAAAGTGAATTTTCAATCAAGCCCATTAACCACAAAATAAAATGTTCCTTTTGTACAGGCACAACAAGTACTTACTGTTGCTTGGCTGGTTTGTTTCCTATGTATCATATTTTTATGTTTACTCTTAAGAAGGTTTTCTAATACCTCAGGCATGAAAACATTGCTTCAAAACAATTCTACTACTGAAAATGTATCTTTCCATAGAAAGATTGCATGGTATGGGGTTGTGTTGCTTGTTTTGAGATATATAAGGTATACAACATAAGACTAATGAGTACCTGCGAGAGGCACTGATGTGCAGATCTTCCAGTTGCCATTTTCCTTTGTTCACAGTTATTTTTTCTAAATATACAAGCCTGAATATTGACTATTCTTATCAAACAATGAGAACTAGACCTGAAAAAAATGGAGAGGAAAGCTTGTTTTCCTGTATATGCTGATCCACATCTTTTACCTGCAATTCAGAAGGGAAATAAACTGCTCAGTGTTTGTTTCCTCCTTTTTGCTTGCTCAGATGATGCACTCCTTCCACTTGCATGAAAACGATTTAAATCCTTCAAATAGTCTCACTGTCCCTGACCACTTTGTGCCAAAAAAAGTGTTATTCATTAAGTGTAATTAAGGAGCACTTTAGAAAAAATATCAATGGCTTTGAGATTAAAAGAAGACCAGCTAACTGCAGAGTTAAAAAGAAATTAAAAATAAAAAATCACACTATCTCTAGTCCATGCTCTGGGGTCCTGCAAGATTCACATGGTGTTCTTTACAATGATGATATTGTATTTAATGTCTGTTTATCAGCAAACCTATGAGAAATGCAGTCAGAGATCAGGATACATTTTTAGTAGAAAGTAAAATACTAAATTGAAACTGATTCCTGGTAGGCTGCAAGGGGATGAAGCAGATGGGTTAAAAGTTGTGGACACAGAAATAAACTGATGAGAAAGTACAAATTAAGATCCTTGCAAATAATCTCCTTGATCAAAATGATAACAAACTTGCTTTCAATATGACCTTTCTCTCCTCTCCCCATACTGAAACTTCATTGTTCTTTTTGTTCCCAGAGCATAATTCTCCTGGAGAAGTCTAGACTCAGCAAATGGGAATGTTTCCTGACTGCCAGGCGTGGGTGAGCCCTTGAACAGTGCCCTGGATAGATGCACGTCAGGGAGCAAAGTGGGTGTAGAACATCCACCCTGTACATGCCAGAGCCTGATAGAAACAAATAGGTTCATAGGAAGGGGCCTGTGATGCACATCTACAAATCTGCCAGGTGGAATAAGAAGGAATTGCAGACCACACTGTACTTAGCTCAGAATAAGAGAATAAGATTAACATTAAAATAGGAATCCTTATAATGAGTTACTATATTGTCAAAGGTGAGAAATTATGTTGAGTAGTCAATTGGTTGAGTAATATCATTTTATTGTTTGTTGATGGCTATTTTAGTCTTGTAATGAAAATGCTGAATAAAAGAGCAGCATATTGTGAGAAACTAAAATGCAAAGATGTTGTGACCCAGGAACAGTCACTGAATGAGGGGCAGATCTGGGTGGTCATTGTTGTCATGACCTCACTGAACTTCACAGAGGTATCAGCATTACATGAAGAGTTGCTCAAACCATTAATTGAATGAATGACAAAAAATCTAGTATTTATTGGTAACAAAGTAACCTTATAGAAAAGTGTAAATCCAGTACAATGGTGACTTACTGATAAACTTAATAAAGGTGAGAATTTTAAAGTGTCTGATTTATTTGCATAATGATAACAACCTTTACCCTTTAAGGAAAGTAAGACTTATGAGACAAAATATGCTGAATCAAAATGAACACTTTGAGTAGAAAGGTAATATTGTCTATCTGCAGCATAAGCAGGCTGAAAGTGAATGTGAAATTGAAAAGGTTGCAAATGTCAGAATGACAGAAGACTGATGAAAAAGCATATGCAAAAGTTAGAAATAGGCACAGAAAAATTTTTATTTATTCTCCATTCTACATAAACAGAATGAGAAAAAATATACAATTAAGTGAAGGAGAAATGCATTAAACACCTCATTCCAACTTAATATGCTTTTGCTTGCTTTTACAACTGCCCTAAATACTGTTCCTCAGCCTGTTTTCAATCAGATCTAAGTTATTTTGAATTGGAAATTAAATCTAACAAGATATAGAACTGTTTCTACAAATATTCAGTCTCAGACACAGGCAAATATTGAGTTTATTCTCCAAATAAAAATTTTATTTTTAAACTATGAAGTACCATCAGCTGTGATACTTTTTTTTTATTCTGCTAATTTCTCAGGGTTTCGCTTTCTGGAAGTGCTTCTGACTATTCAATTTTCCTTGTTCAAGACATTTCTCAGAAGACATGTTACTTCAGTGCAATCCCTGGCTTGCACTCTGTCTTCCCTCTCAAAAGCTAACACAGCAGGCCCTTCCATGTCTGGCCAAGGACTAAAAAGAGAAACATTTTTTCTGAAATGAATGCCTTCTTGATTTACTTAAAGGATTTCCACAATTTTTAAATACATTTTTAAATAAAATGTACTACCTACATCAGTATATCCTAAACCTTTTCTTCTCTTACAAATTTGGACACGCTTCATTTAAAATTGCTGTCTTTCACTGGACAGCAAAGTACTTACAGAGGCACTGCAGTTTCCACTTCTAGTGGCATCTTCCTCTCAAAGGTTAGCATATATATCAAACAACATGACTGTTTTTTCCTTATCTCAACATTCTGAACTGTATCAAAAAGTTGCTGCGCTTCACTTCAAAGTTAACCCATCATGACTTACCCAGAGAAGCTGGGGATGTCCTATCCCTGGAAATGGTGAGAGTCAGGTTTGAGATGGGGCTTTGAGCAGCCTGGTCTAGTGGAAGGTGTCCTGCCCTGATAGTGGGATTGGAACTAAATGGTCTTTAAAGACCCTTCCAACTCAAGCCATTCTATGGTTCTACAGTAATTCTATGGCTTCAGGGCACACTCCCTTAAGCACCTTCTGGGCTATGCCTCATGTATAGAGTGTGATGCTTTTAATTTTCGAGATTATTATTAAAAGGCATATGAATATTCTTATTGTTCTGGAAATTATGTTCTGGAATAAGTAGGCATACCTTAGGATGTCCATCCTTATAAACAATTCATGTATTTACAAAGAAAGTTACACTTTAAACTTGCAGTCTCATAATTTTTGCTTCTGCAGGCCTGATCTTTGTATAGATTTAGGCACACATTCAACACCAGCAATTAGGAGCCGAAATGCACTATAATGCACTTCTACACCATTAAAAAAAAATAGTAGAAATATTAAAACATCTTCCCAGGCTTTTTCTGTGTGCTGCATGCTACTTAGAAATAAAGGTATTCAACTTTTGTTGGCTCTGAGGGAAACCAAAAATAACAGCTTCTGGTGCCATTGCAGATTGGTGCCTAGAATTCATGAGTACTTCTGCCAATTTTTAGTATTGAAGTTAGGGATTAAGGGAACCTGAGAAATCCTCTTTACCAAATAGATGCCAAAAAAAAAAAAATCTCTCAGCTGGGTCTCACAGCTGACAAGGGCTTCTCTGTACACACTAGGAAACATTGATCAGCTAGTCACAAATTGATCAGCTCAGTCACAAATTCCATCTGATGAGCTGTGCAGAACTGACTACTAGAAATTTTGAAAAGTTGGATGAAGTCTATGGAGAAATAATTCCTCTTTCCAAATAAGTTTCCCATATCCATCAGTGGCTTGAATCCATTAAAAATCAATCCAAATGCCAAATCGTTGACATCACTTCTCTGCCAAAACCTCTTAAAGTAATTTTGGCTTGATATAGAGTCATATACACTAAGGAAGACTTTGACCTAGAAAATTATTTCCTTAAAGTGAACTGAAAATACAAAAGTTCTTCAAACTGTCCTCATCTTTCTACATCCTTGCCTGATAAGTGCAACAGAAATCCTAAATAAGAGCCAAGGAAAAAAGTTAGGAAACCTGAAATATAAGAGTATTTCTTCAGCAAAAAATATTACCTTGGTATCTCAGTCTAAGATCCAACTTTCAATAAATAAATAGCATACAGAAACACACATGGTGAATATGAATTTGAATTCTTAGCAGAATTTTTATTAGAATCTATTAGTTCTATCCAAACTGTTCAGTTAAACATATTTGCATTTATACAGCAAAGAGTTGCAAGAATTTCAGGAAGCTTGACACATTACAAGAAGTTGTAGAAATTATCTTTTTCTCTGAAAAAAATATAAAAATTCACTGCCCCAGTGTGTTCTACAGCACCTTCAGCTTCCAATATGTGTACAAAAAGTTAACAATATGTTGAAGTTCCCAAAGAATTTATGGGATTTTCTGTACGAGAAGGCATAAGAGAATAAGATGAGAAGTAGCGTGCAGAACTAACTAGTTCCTGATGAGAACTCCAAGAATGTTTTGGAAGTGTACGTGCAGATGGGCTCTAAAAAGGAAATAAATCCCTAAAGATACTCTCAACATACTACAGCTTGACATACCACTATCTGAAGGAATTAATAACAGGAGTTTAAAATTTAGGGTCTCTCAATCACTTGATCAAAAGTCAAAGGGTGCCCAACCAGGCAAGGTACTGAAAAGAATCCAAGTCTAAGCTGGAAGCACATTGTAAGAAATACCAGTGGTCAGAGCATGACATTACATTAACACAGATCCTCCAAATTCTCCAGCTCTCTAAATTAAGTCCAGTATTTCACGGCAATATCAAAATTCTCTTTGTCTCAAGACAATAAAATATTTAAAACATTGCCTTCTGATCTTAACTGGTTTAATTTGTTGATTATGTAACTTAATACATGTAAAATTTATTGTTAATTTTTTCCAGTCTTGAATATTATCATGAGAGTAGTTGCCAACTAAGCCCTAACAGTCAAAGTTGTTTGTGAAACCTACTATGTATTTTTATTTTTTTCTTTCCCATTTGTGTTTTATATACTGCTAAAATTTGAAACTTTAATTAAAGAGATGAACTTTAAAAGATGACAGAAATGTTCCTAGAAAATCCAGAAGAAACCAGTAAGTTCATTTTTAATAAATTCAGTAAGTCAAGCATCAAATATCAAGAGAGAGGTATCTTTTATTGCAGTAGGCCCACAAAGAATTTTTGATCAGTTTAAAAGCAATTGAACAGCTGCTGTCTTCAGCCTTTTATTCTGATTGTAACATGCATTCAGTTTTAATCCAGCACAACATTTCAGGGCAATGCACAAACAAATATGCATCCTTTTTCTAACTGAGGATACCTTTTCATGGTTTTTTTTCCATTGTCATAAGGAGACTCGATGCTGTTTAAAGCATCACATGAATCAAGGTAATAAAAAAGGCTTTATGGTATCTGCCAGCTAGTTATTATTTCATTCCTATCATAACACAGTGTATGCTTACTTTTGTTTCTCTCTCCCTATTGATGAAACTGTAGAAAAATTAAGAATGAACTGTTGCAATACATATAAAAAACTTTTTGAAACTAAAAGCATTCAGACAAATGCATCACAAGTTCAGGAAAAGAAACAGGGATATAATTTTTGTAAAGTCACAATGTTAGCAAAGGAGATTGTCATGTAGATGCAAAATCAATTTGCAAGCCAAAAGAAAAGTTTCAGCACAAAATTATCAAATGTTCCAGTGAGCAGATTCAAGAAGCATGCCTCATGTTCTTGGAACTTAGCTTCCTGGAAATTTCCTCCATTTTTCAGGCATATTGCTGTTCATCCACCTTCACAGAAATCTAAAATTTGCTAAAAAGTAAAGGTTTCTACTAATTCATGTCAACCAGGAAACAGAAACAACTTTCCTGTACTAGACTTGCATATTTTTGGTCCTTAGCACAGTGTATAACATTGCGAATCCTTAGGACCTTTTTGAAATCTGAGATAGACTAATGTTATTCAGTGTGCACAATGATGGAAATAATACTTCTTGCCCACTTGTATGCAAGAATTCTTCCATATTAATGGCAATAGTCCTTTAACCCAGAAGTCTTACCATGCAACAATTTTTCTGTGCCTGGGTTGCCCAACAGATCTGAGGAACTGATTTAGAAAAGGAAGATATCTATAATTAATACTTGCATTTGTAAATATAAGGGAGCCTCTTGCCACTTGTGCCTTTCTTTAGTCAGGTGACATTGACTATAAGAATAGCAAGTGATTTTATGAGCTTCTGGCTACTCCAGGAACTGGGGACACCTTATGAATCTACAGGGGCTCACAAAATATTCTGAGAACTGTTCATTGGCCCAGAGGGGAAACGAATGAGGAAACTCCGTGACACAAGGCTGTGAGGACCTCCTTTCTCTTGGCCTTGTCTGTGCTTTCTCCCCAGGGAAGGGTGTTGATTGTGTCCCTGATTTAGGGCATAAGGGTTTGGCTCTCCAACAAGTGACTGAATATAACTGACATTCTTAAAGATGGAGCTGTACTGAAAAGATGCCAAATAGTCAGAAGTGCATGTCCAAAAAAGTCAGCTTTATTTGCCATTTGCTTTCTCACTCCAAAAAAGTTGCTTTATAGTACGCTCATCTGTGAACTTAAATCTTTCTGCTTCCCAGATTTTGGAAACATCATACTGCTAGGTCACATTTTAGTGAAGTGTCATCTAAAACGGCACATGCAAGCTGTAACCAAAAATAAGGCAAATTTGATTCAAAAGCACCAGAATAACCACACTTTTGCTGAGCACCGGGGTGAATTCAAGTGTTAAGTACTCCCATAGCATCAGAGATACAGCTTTGTTGAGGGTGTGAATGGCCACTGATCATGCCAAACACTGCCTTAAGGCAGCAGGATATCTTTATGATTCATTTAATTACACATACCTTTAAGCTTAGTTTTAAGAAAATCTTTCTTAAACTTACCCTGGATGTAAACATACCTAAACATACCCTAGTACTCTTTCAATGACACTTTTTGAAGGGTCTTTAATTTCAGAAAAGGATCTTTTAAGGTCTCTGTATGCGTTCCAGTGCATTCTTATATAAAAAAAAAATTCATATTTTCAAAGCAAAATTTTAATTCCAAGAAAAAACAAATGTTTCACAAAATATGCTGGAAATATGTCCCCTTTCTAAATTGACCTTACTTTTAGTAATGTCTTCATGAAAGAAGTAACAAATATTCTTGTGTAAATGTCTTTGTTGTCACACAAGAAGGTTTTGCCTGACATATCCCCATAAATTTTCTATTTTTTTGTTAAATTTTACAAAGGTAATTGTTACGCCTAGAATAGGATTACAGAATAAGAAATAGAATAGGTAAGAACCCTATTTTTTTTTTTTCTCTGCTGAGCAATCTACTCCTTATGAGAAGTTTTTCTCATTGGAAAATACTTCTAATGCTGTCCAAGGTCAAGAAGAGACTGCCATTTGCTGGGTGTTTTGTAGGCTGTGTGAAAGGGATCTGCAAGCTCGGTTTAGTTCCCAGTCAACAAACGTCCAACACAGCTGACATTAATCGGCATTCCTGCTGGCAGCCTCTGCAAAGAGGGCAAAGGCTAATGTACATGGAAGCTGACCTATTTTATGACTTTATTAGTAATTCTTCAGAACAGGCTTCTCAGTGTGAGGAAGTGAACACTGCTTCTTGCTGCCGTTGCTAGGGCTGTAGGCTTCCTTTGGATAAATAAACTTGGTTTCCAAAGCTCCCAGTCTGGCATCTTTCATACATGCTAAAACTCACTAATAAAGAAATATTCATGCAAGTTGCACTGTTTGAAACAAAGCATATTAGCACTCATGCTGAGGAGGCTATATCTGTTAAGTTTATTTCCAGACAGCTATTTGTTAATTAACTATTCCTGTTTCTTTTTCCAATAATATTGTCACGCAGACACAGACATCTTCTGCCAGACTTAATTCTCATTCTGTTATTTAGCAGTCTTTAATTTCTAACACTCTTAAACAAGCTGATTTTCCAGGCAACAGCTTGATGAACATCAGGCAACACCTTTGTGGGCCAGCCCATAATAAAGTACTACTTCCTACCTATAAAGCTACCTATGCCCATTCATTTTCTACATTCACATTTCTGTAACAAGTAAAGTTTTCAGTATCAGTGATGAACTATAGAAAAAAACATGCTCCTTCAACAAGCAGTTTGCTAACTGTGCCCAAACAGCATAACATTTAGGGGAATGTACCAGAGAGAGAAGAGATGTTAACTTTTGGGGCTGTTTGCAATCCTGATATTAATATTCAGAATATTAATTTTCAGTCTTATGAACTGAGCTAGCTTAACATGGAAGAAAGAGGATTATGGAAACTGGGGGAAATTAACTACAAAACATGGTGGTGTAATTCCTTCCATGCATAGTTGCACTTCAAACTGTGATTCAAACATTTTTCTCCTTATAATATAAATCTTAAACTGATCACAAGACACGATTTATTTACCAAGCAGATATAAACATGGCAGTTTAGAAATAAAATTAATTTAGTGAATATAAACAACAATAGTTGTTTATTATATTTCTATCTGTTTGATGAGCCTGAAGGATTCACATTTCTTGATCAGGAAGCATAAAAAGCAGTGCAAAAGACAGACATTGTGTAAAAGAATGTTTTATGTTTTTCTAATCCAATTTTCTCACTTTACAAATACTTTTGGAACTTAAAACAATTTGTTTCCATTTCCTTTTACAAATGTTTATACCTAGATTTATAAGCTTTAATTTTATAAGAATCTTTTGCCTTAAATCAGCTTCTGAATTGGACATATCCATTTTCCTTTAGCTCACCAAGGAAAGCAGACAAGTATAAAATGCTCCAAGTTTTTATTAAAAGCATTTTTTTCTGTTTATAGCATAGTTGTACAGCTTTTAACTTTCATGTATGCTTTGGGTCATCAAGACTGTTTTTCATTGCTCTAAATGTACTTGTTTATTTACCCTTCAAATAGTTTGACATTTGACGTGTTGAATTTTCTCTATGGAAAAACATTAAAGGGAAATTACTCACGGTACATTTCTCTTGCATATTTTTTCCTCATAAAGCCGATTTTCATACATAGCAGACTTTTTGGCAAGTTGAGCCCCATTAAGTGCAGCACACAGACCTTTTTAACCATTTTCATACCACATGGCAATATTCAAGGACAGAGTAACTGACCACTGGTCACCTACTCCAATCTGTCATAAGTTTCTCTTTTAGGACTGTTGTATTTGAATGCCACTCAAGCACTTAATTTTGACTTGCAATTAATCACCAGTCAGAACTGGTGATATCAGTCTTATATCATATCAACCATCATATCAAACTAGCTAAAATAAGCTCGATAACCTTTTCCAGATGTAATGAATGAGTGACACATATGCCACAGCTCTTGTGATGTTTCTCCTTGATAAAATCAGAAGTTTTAAAATTATTTTATCAGGTTGCATGAAAGTTGAGCAAACAACCAAAGAAAAAGTGAGACATTCTTTATTGTATGAATAGTTATGAAACAACCAAGCATCACATGTGAACACTCTACACAAAAAATTTTGTGTCTATTATACAATCTTACATGTCAAAATTTGTCATTTTTCCTAAAATGTATCTATTCAGAAAGGTTCACAAATACATCATTCAGAGTAACTGAGAATTTGCATACATGATCTCTGTCTTCCTGTCTCTATGTCTCACATTTTCCTTCAAAGTTTAGAGGTTATGTTGGCCTCCATGACAACGCCAAGTTGCCATAATTATAGACAAATGTTTCACAGAAGACAGTGAGACAATTAGACAGGAAAGGGTTGGCACCAACATTTTCAAAGAAAAAATTCCACGAACCACATCTGTCACTTAGTGTTCATATTGGATTTGATTGAGGGTTTTTTTAATATTTTTCTCAAGCTTTCTGGTTGCTTTAATTTCCCTGGTTGCAGCTTCAGCAGCATGTTTTCACCACATCGATGCTTCTGCTCCAAAAATGGTGTTCAAGGAAGAATAAAGGCTCTAACCTGTCCTCTCAAGGTAGTCTTTTCCAGGGATGATCAGTGCAAAATCTCTTCCCATTGCAGAGGTGCAGAGCAGGACCATCTTCCTTTCTATTGTTTATATACTACTGAAATATTCTTATTGCATTCAAAGCCTGTCATTTTCTTTTGATGGCCAGAATTTTCCAGTATTTTAAGTGAATAGCCACTTCTTAAAAATTTAACTTATACTTGAAGCTACCAGAGATCTTGTCTACACAATAAGTTGCCCAGCCTAATCTGCAGTATTATTTGAAATAGTTTCTTATATCCATGTACTTGCAAGCAAGACTCACATTCCTGCTGCCTATCTTTCCAATTTTTGCATACATCGAATCACTCTCTGGTGATCCTGATTTCTCCCCAGTGCTTGAAGATGACAATTAATATTTATCTATTTAGACATTTCTATTAACTCAAAAAAGCAAGACAGGATGACCTCAAAAGTCTTATTAGTTTCAGACCAGATTATTTTCATTGAACTTACATCAGCTTCTAAAATTAATTTTGGACTCCTTACCAAGGGGTTTGTACCTAATTTAGAAAAACATTATTAAAAAATAATGCACATTGCTGTAGCTTTACAGACCAAAAAAGCCAACCTGAAAATATCTCTTATCACATTTAGAGAAAAAAATAGGGAATAAGGACTAAGTTATTTCTGTCATTCTGTCACAACAAATTGATTACACTCTAGAAATTTGAATACTATAGTAGAAAACCCAGTCTTTTTCTAAGGTGTTGAAAGATGTCCTCACCAAAGCCACAGTACATGATTTGACGAAACGGATATCTGCCTATTTGCAACATTGCTCTCATTTAAAACCAAAGCTGCCCCAATCTTTTTAAAGAACGTTTTTTAATGTTCAGGGTACAGAGGAAATATCCAAGTCTCTCACTGATATTATCAGAGCTGATGAAATGACTGATGGTACTACCACGTGAATTTGACATCTAGACATTCTTTGTGAGTCACCAGCAGTGGAGTTATCCTACCTGCATGGCTCAGTGGACCAGCTAAGCCAAGCTGAATTTTATGAATTTTATGAATTTTATTTAAAAAAAATTCATAAGATTCTTCACCTCCATGACAATTCAGACAGCAATTCAACATCTTGTTACAAATAAGTAGTTACTTAGCATCATAACACTGAAGACTGATGGTGATCCAACCCATTCAAAATCCCAGTGGGAGGCAGAACGTGGCATCATGATCTGAATGCACTTTGGTGAGGGCAAACAAAAAAGTTCTTTTTTCAGATTTAGAGGCAAAACATCCACATGACTTACTGGAAACCCTATGAAATATATAACATAGTGGAATAAGTGGAAATTGGACACATTAATTTCCTGACATTTATAGTAGTAGCTTGCAGATATGCCACTCAAACAGTGTTTCTGTCAGATCTTATAAATTCAGAAGGGTTGGATCTGGCTAGCAACAGAATCAGAAATCTCAAAGGAATATCATGCATACAGCTTGAAGCAATGCTGACAAGTCAGACAATTATTCCTTTTCCTTTGACTCTACAATGACACAAGCTCTCTTCAGTGTGAAATGTGCCATCATGCTGAGTTGATAACATCTGAAGGGTAGAGATTCGAATAAGTAATTTTTGTTTTCTTGGCTCAGTTTCAACTGGATATAACATTTTTCTTCATGTGCTGCTCTCCAAAGAACTGTTAAGTGCTGGACTGTAGTGGTTCTGAAGTGGTTGCAGTGCTGCATCCCAGAGGTGACCTGAACATCTGCAGGCACTCTGCATTTGGAAGATTATGTATATTTTTACAAAACTGAACCAGATAAAACTGCAGTTTTACTGATACAATTTTACATTGAGTCCAGATCTGAAATTTTGCTATGAAATTAGTTACCGACACAGTGTTCCTTCAAAAATTGAATTGCTCAGATTAAATTTTTTCTCCACTGATAGCTTAGCAAAATTTGTTTGGTATACATACTATCTATTTCGTACTATAGCCTATCTATTGGTCACAAAATTCCTTTAAAAATATGGCTGTGCTTTGAAGGACAGGACCTCCTTTTCTATAGGCTAATGTAAATCATAAGGTTTTTGGTGGGCAGGCCATAAACTCAAAACATGACATCATGCTTCACATTTCCATATCAACAAATGTGAACCACATCCTACAGAGCTGTAACAGGACATTTTCTAAAAAATTACCTTTTTTTATTCAATGAGAATGAAACAGAGACATGAGAAAGGCAAGGGCAAGTACACGAAGAGCCAAAACTCATACATAATATCTTTTTGTGCTTCTCAAAAATTGCTATGTTGGAATTGTTGCTTCAGGTCTCAGTGGTGTTTCAGCAGAATGGCTATCTTGCATCCACATCTGGCACAGGTATTTGTCCAGTTGGAACATTATGGAGAGTTGGACACGCACCTCTTTGTGTTTTAACTCCTATAGACAGCTAAATTGCTCACTTACTCCCTCTTCAATGGGAGTAGAGAATGGGGTAGAGAAGATAATAGAAAGGTAAATAAAAACATGAAAAATTGTGGTTTGAGATAAAGACATTTTAATAAAGCAAAAGTAGCACATGAAGGCAAAGCAAAATATGGATTTAATTCACTGCTTCCCACAGGCAGGCAGGTGTTCATCTTCTGGAGAGCAGAGCCCCATCACTTGTGACAGTTACTTGGGAAGACAAATGCCAGAACTCCAAATATTCCCTTTCCTGCTCGCCCTCTTCCTGAGTTTTAATTGTTGAACACGACACCTTATGGTATGGAATATCCCAGTTGTGGCCCTCCCAACTTTGTTCACTCCAGCCCACTCACTGGTGGGATGTGTGAGGGGCAGAGAAGTCCTCAACTCTGTGTAAGACCTGCTCACCAATAATGAAAAACATCTCTATAGTATCAAAATTTTTTTCCTCACACATCTGCAATGTAGCCCAGTACCAGCTATTATGTAGAAAATTATATCAGCCCAAATCAGTTCACACAGTTATGGAAAGATATTGATATGTATAAGTATTCAGGGACAGCCTGGATGATTGAAACCAGTATTTTACAATTAAAAATTTGAAGAGACCAATATAAATATATCAAGAGAAAGCTAGCATCCCAGCTGCAGCCATAAAAGAATTGACATGGAATCACATTTTTTATTACAGTTATTTGTCAGAGAAATCTGTAGCACCCGAACAGTCCTTAGATGGTAAAGCTGGACAAATTCAGCTTAGGGAAGAATTGAAGGCTTGTTTGATGAACATTTTTCCTTTGATACTAATTTATCAGAGTAATATCTTTTTAGCAATTATAAGAACCCTTGTGAAGAAGCTATATCTCTGGAAGCTTTGAACTTCTAGTCCAAAGCAGAGATGGCCTATGGCTTAAGTGATGTTGGAGGTCAAGTTAAATTATCAAAGTGATCCCTTCTAGCATTCAGTAAGTGGCATCTTAGATTCAATCTTTCTACAACTGATGTTTCATAAGTGTCTAATATAAACATTAGGGAGAAAATATGAAAGTGTAAGCTGTATTTATCTGTAACTTTACAGTCCAGAGCCAAAGAACACCTCTGTGACTTCTCTGTGCTTTGTTCATGAGCCAGAGGCAGATGTGAGCACCAGCACAACACATAGTTTTAGGAGTTTATTTATTTATTAGTGTGTCATAATCTAAAAAGGCCTTCATGTAGACACTGTTACCTACCAGGAAATAAACAGTATTTCTACTTATTTTAAAAGGAATTCAAAATAGAAACCACAAGTTACAATGCCAAACCAGATCTTTTTGAGAAAGCCTATTTCCAGCCTATTTTTGCAGACAGATTTGTCTATCATTTCCTTTATGCTGGTAATCCAAGATGGAAAGAAAACAGAAAGGAAATAACATGTTCTAAATGTAATAACAAAAGTCATGTTCCACTTTTCTGATTTGCTTAGTCTGCATGGTAAAACCAAAAGGAATATGAAGCTTCCAAAGACATTACATTCTGAATTGGAGGTTTATACCTAAAAACATGAAACTTTTTATAGCAGAAGTGAAAGCAGTAAAAATGCATAATTAAATCATATTTTAAGTGCCTTTAGATCTTCTACATGCAGGTGTCTACACATGTGTTAGAGGTGTTCCAGGACTCTAGAAATTCCCAAGATTTTGAGTTTACTGACTTTTATCTATCTGCTCCACATCTCTCACAGATTTGCATCTGGCATTGTGGGCATATCAGATATGTGCAGATCACATGGGTTCTACCTGGCAGGCTGGATGGACTGATTGTATTACGGATCCTCTGGATTATCTCACAATATCAGATGGACACAAACAGAGCAGGGCTTTGGGTTTTGTGTAGCTGAACCAGACACCAAAGTTTCTTTTAATCTGATCTTAATCAGCCGATGCTTGAATCCCAACTAATACAAAATTTCTATCTTCTTAGAGCACCTGAACCCCTAAAAAATGGAAGAAATTCCAGAATTCTGTTCTCCCTGCAGAATTTCCAAGTTCAGGACACAACAATTCACAAAGTTTATATTATTTCAATAAAATTCTGACTAGAATCAGATCAAACAGATTTAATTCTTCTTGATTTTCCGTCATCAGGCTCTACTTCAAGGATCCATCATGCACTCTCACAGCACAAGGTGAAGAGCCTCTCCTTTTCACAAGAGTGCTGATATCTTCTGCTTTCATGAAAAAAAAATAAATTGAAACCAAGCTTAAAATGATGGAACACCCTTCAGGGAAAGCAATTACCTTTCTCCATGCAGTTTTCCTCACCACCCTGTAGAAATGTGTCAGTAACAGATAGAGTGTGTGCAAATTCTGCTATTTACTGTCCATCTTTGGTTACAGTCATAAAAGAAATTATAGACAAATCTGTCTGCAAGAGTAGGCTGGAAATAGGGTTTCTCAAGGGATTTCTAACATCTTTGGCTTCCCTTCAGGCTGGAAATACCACAAAAGCAAGCTTTTCATGGTGTTTGTATTTCAGCACATCTGTTTTTATGGCCCGCTGAAATCAGGAAGTTTAGAGCACATACAAATGAAAAATCACCTCAAGTAAGCTAAGCAAAGAGTCAGAGGTCCAATTCAAGTTTTAAGAAATACTAAATTCCATTGTTATTTTAGCTTATGTCCTCACCCACCCCTAACTGTTTAAACATTTGTTTTATACCTCTGATAACCAAGTATGTAAAGGCATAGTACAGAAGAGAAGGTGTCAAAATAATTCTCATATTCTATTTTTCACTAATGTTTGATAGGAAGCCATCAGCTTCTATTTATAGATGGAAGAAGTTATCAGAAATAATGAATGGCACTCCTAAATCAGTGACAGGAGCAACAGCACTGATGGTATTAAAACCCAGATTTTTTTTTTCTAAACAATATCATTGCCCTACTAATCCTTAACTATATTCTTTCTGCTATCAGCCATTATTCAGCTTCTCTTCTGTCATATTCTCTTGCCCCTTTGTTTTCTACTCACATTTTTCAGTAGGAAAAAGTTTCCTGAGGATTGTAATGTAAAAAAAAAATGTACAATGGAGCAAAAGTCCTTTAAGAAAATCTTAACACTCTTATAAGATGCCTGGTGTAAGAAAAAGTTCATTTTACAAATAACTCCAAGTATTGAATAGAGCTTTTCATTGGCACAGATATGTAGAAAATTTAACCATATATATGTGTCTATTGTATTTTAATTGAGATAATTGCTTTGAAAATTCTGCATTTTTTTATTTTCTGTTGCTTGTAGAAATCTCTAAGAAGTATAAGATACAGTAATTTGTATTAATAGATGTAGAAAAGAGACTCAGAAGAGAAAACTTAAAAGAAGAAAAGTTTCTCTGGTAAATTTGTGCCATTGTAACCATACTTAGGTTTTCTTACTAAAGAATTTTGATGCATTTTTCAGCCACATATGGCCACCTTTGGAATAAGATTTTTCAGAGCAGAGGACCCCAAAATCTTTTTATAACTTCTTTTTAGGTCTATTGTCTAGACGTTTTAAGGCATGCTCAAACGTCCTTTAGGACTAAATGAGTTCTTCAACCATGGCCAGCAGGTCAAAAGATATAAGCCAGGTCGACTCTTCTCTTTTCCCTGGATAACAGAGAATGCACAAAATTGCTGATACTATTTTTAAAAAAGTAAGTATTCTAAAATGCCAGCAGTGATTTCTGTCCACTTTTTTCTAGCTATGCCAGATGGTATAAGGAATTTTTTTCTTCCATTTTGAAGAACAATGTCATCTGCAGTCTGTTAGATTTGGTTATGCATAATCACAAAATAATCCAACTTTGTCAGTGAAGGAATATTTAAATATAAACTTCTGTGTTAGCTTAATGGACATTTTTACTACTTATTTTCAGATTAAATTTCTGCATCACTGTCACAGGTATTTTGGCATGGAAATACATTCAAACACCTAAACTTGGATTTTGCCTGCACATCACATAAAATATGGCTGACTGGCACCCATATTCTGTGAAGCCAGAGTATTCACCTATGCTAAAACCATAAATTGGGAAATTTTCTAGCACCAGAACAAAATATGCCTCCTTGGCATGCAGACAAATTCTACCATCTTATCCTGACTTCTTCCACCCAACAGGCATTTTACAAGGCACTGAAATATCAACTTGGTGTATGTGAATCAAAACATGGCTCCTCCATTGCCACGCCAATCTGCAGTTGCTGTACTGTGAGGCTGAAGCTGTACTTTTGCAGGCAGGCTCTAATCCTCTTCAGGCATTGCCAGCTCTCTCTGTCACTGAAGAAATGTGACAGATATTCGAGCTTCTGTGGGACAGCTCTTGGTAGTGTTTATGCAGTACATATGCACTTTATTCTGTTTGTGGGATCAGAAAGCCCAAAGGCCTCAGAAATCTTCAAGGTCAGTGAAGGTGGACAGAGGACAGAAAAAAGCTGGCAGAGGAGAAGGGTGTGTGCTACAGTTGAGTTGGGAGTATTCTCCATTCCTCCCCCTGGAACTCAGGGACAAACTGCTCCTCGTTTTAAGACAGCTGGTGGCAGTATGTGGAGTTACAGTTCAGGAAGCGGCTCATAAATACTGGCTGAGGGATAACATTGTCAAATTGCATAAGTATCTGAGAAGCCACAGACATCTGAATTCATTAACAGTTCATTTTCAAGAGTGAAAAATTTGAGGTTTGTTTTCAATGTTGTTTTGAAAAATGATAAACTTTCTGTTAGGAGAAAGACTTTAAAACACAAATGTTTTAATTTGCAGAGCACTAAATTTTGTACAGCACTAAATATCTAAGCCTTTATTTGTATCTTGCCTTCTTTCTCCAGCTTTCTCTAGCTCCCTTCCTTTCTTTCCATCCTTCTTCTCCCCCATAATTAGAAAGGTAAAGGATAGAAAAACTTAAAAAATGAATGTTCATGGAATGATTCTTTTTCCATTGAAGACACAAGGGTGCCATATTCATGCACTCAGAATTAGCAAAATTTCAGCAAGTGTTTGAAGAGATTAACATAAATGGTCACTTAATGTTGTTTCAATGAAATATTATAGATGAAAATTTAACAGAATTTCTACTGTTTCAGGAGGAAAATGAGTGATAGCTTCCCACAGAAGAAGAGTTGTTGTAGTAGGATAACATAAAAAGTAACAGTATTTAATCTCTCACATTAAAAAAGGGAAATATAATCTGTTTACACAGATGTCATCCTCAGCTCTGTCTCCTTCCTGCTAAAACTCCTGAAGAGGATGGTTGTGAAGCAATACTGAGGTTCCTCACCAGATATGGTCATTTTTCTGATTTGGACTTAGATTTAAGGACAAATTACCTTATTAAAAACATTCACTGTTTTCATCTTGATTAACAGTACAATTTTATTATTCCTGTTTAGAAACACATGCATTTAGAGGTAAACTTGCAGGTACCAAATGAGGTTAAAGTAGCTGTCTTAAGAAAGTCCTGACTATCTTCCCAAATATTTTGGAGTTCAATACTTAGAAATGGTTGATCTGTGTAACCAGAGCAAGCTTTTCTCCTCTCTTTGTTGTAAGTTCAGAAAGACAGGTTGGATATGCCTTCACTGGGTTGTATCCCTACCTCCCCACTGATGGTAGATAATTTATTTTTAGATAGAGAACAAGCTTCATGAAGTTTGGTTTTACATCACAGTTTCTAAGAGAGAATGTGCTTAAATATTAAAATTTTAGGATCGAAGTCAGTGTAGGTGAGAGCACTAAGGGATTATTATACTGGTGTGGGGGAGACACAGTGAAGGAGCTGTGTTTCTTCCCAAGAACTCCCTACATTGTTTTCACCCAAATGCTCAACAATAATATTTTTCTAGTTTTAATGGACATGCAGGAGGTAAGAGGTCATAATTTTAAATAATAATGCTGTTGGATGGATGTTCTTTATGAGATAGTCTCTACGAATTTTCTGAAGGAAATAAAAAAGAAAAGGAGAATTGAAAAAATCAGTTTTCATGTGAATTGCAGTGGGAAGATAAATTGCCTCTAAAAGACCCCAGCTCTGTCCCACCCTTTCTTGGAAAGATGAGGGCAGAGTAGGCCTAAGGAGCAGAAAAGTTGGCAATTTGAATAAACTACTAAACTGTTATAAGTAAGCCTTGCAATTTGCATGTTGTTACATGCCAAGTAGCAAGGCAAGTCTCTGCTCATTAGTCTCTTCTCATGAGAATGAAGCAGTCATAAAGCAATTTTCTTTTCACACATGAAATTCATTGCAAATTTGCAACTTTAATTTACGAGTTCTACAGACCACTTACAAGGTCTGTTCATTCAGTCTCCATCCAAGATGTGGACGTCACCCTGAATTTGCTTTCTTTTCATATTTTGATGCTTCTATTCTTCCTCTTAAGCCAATTTTAAAAATGATACTTTAATGGAAAATGTTAAACTGAAAATGCTAAAATATTTATTTTGATTTTTTTTAAAGCTAGCTGCTGCTTTTCATTTTAAATATTCTCTTCCCTGTCTGTTTCTAAACATTGGAAGGAATAGCCAAAGAGAAATTTGCAAAGGTCAAAATATTAAAGAAAATTAATTGCATTTTTGAGAGTCAGTGATTCATTCCAACTCGGTCAGCAGAACTGTAATGAAAGTCCACTAACACAAAAGAATTAGACTTTTCCTATAGCCTTTCCCAAGTACATGAAGAGGGAAAACATGGATTATTGGGGATATTAATATGCGAAATAAAATACTATTAGTAGCATAATGTAAATGAGAACAGAATATTAAATGGACCAGTTCTCTTTGGTTCACCTCCAATATAAGTGAGATTGCTTCAAGCAGAGTCAGGAAAATGTATAAAACTCACATTAAGACTTGAACAGTTGAATTGTATATTGCCTGAGGGTGAAAGCAGGCAAGAATTGAAAACCTATCCCAAATCTTGAAGTAATGAGATAGAACGGACTCCAACTCTTTGTTACTTTTCCAGCTATAGGTAAGAGTAATGTCTCAGAGGTGAGCAAAAAGCTGAAAGTTGGAGATACAACTTTGTAGGTATTTTTATATACTTAGCACAACTAGTCTTGGCATCCAGTGCCAATTCCACATAGGCATAATACTTCTGTGGAACTTGTAATGACTGTCTGCTCAATGACATTCATCTTGTATATCAGTAACAAAAAGCACAGTTTTGTGTAATGACATATCCATCACCAAGAACCATACTTCTGGGTGAAACCAGGTCATGGCAGTAGATTGGTTTTGCACAGAACTGTGTGCTTTTCTGCTGATTGAGCAATCATCTGAGCCTGGTTTAATACTTCAGGTTTTAGCAAGTATTTTCGTTCCTCCTGAGCTGTCTGTAAAGAGCTTAAGAGGAAATGCCTTGAGCAAGTTCAAACAGCCAAAAATATAACCTCACATCTGCTGGTGATTCAACACAGCAAAGCACAAACAGTCCAGGAGGTTTCTGGAAAGCGTTGGTGACAATGTCCTGCACGGGTACTGTAGGATACTCCAAGGAATTGTGTGCTGTTACTGCACTAACAGGGAAGGCCCCATTGGAGATGTGAATGTCGAGCACAGCCTTGGCTGCAGTGGCAGTGAGATTGTGGAGCTCAGTATCAGGCCAGGAGGGAGAAGCACAAGATGACAACCATGGACTTCAGAGAGATCACTTCAGCCTCTTCAGGGATCTCCTTGGAAGAATCCCATGCAGGAAAGAGGGGTCCAAGAGAGAGGGTTGATATTCACACATCACTTCCTCCAGGCTCAAGAAAGATGCATCCAGATAAGCAAGTAATTGAGCAAAGGGAGCAAGAGACCTGCAAGGATGAACAAAGAACTCCTGTCATTCCCGAAGTGTAAGCGGGAAATACACAGGAGATGGAAGCAGGGTCAGGCCATTTGGAATCAATAGAGAGAGGTTGTCAGAGTAAGGAGAAATGAGGCAAGGAAGGCCAAGGCCCATCTGGAATTAAAACTGGTCAAAGATGTCAAGGACAACAAGAAAGGCTTTTTCAAATACATCAAAAACAAAAGGAAAACTAAGGATAAACTGGGCCTGTTACTTTGTGGAGGGGGTGCCCTGGCAACAGAGGATGCAGAGATGCAGAGTTATTGAATGCCCTCTTTGCACTGGTCTGCACTGACAAGACCAGCCCTTGGGAATATCTGACCCAGGAGACCAGAGTAAAGGAGTGTTAGAAGACTTCCTCTGGGTTAAGCAGAATTAGTTTAGAGGATATTTAGGCAAACTTGAGATCTACGACTCTATGGCCCCTGATGAGAGGCCACTCACATCCATCCTTGAAAAGTCATGGAGATCAGGAGGGGTGCCTGATGGTTGGAAGATGGCAAATGACACCTGGTCTTCAAAAGGACAAGAAGGAAGACCCAGAGAACTACCACCTGGTCGGTCTTACCTTTATTGGCTCCATGAGTTAACTAATCTATCTGGGATGGCATGTTAAAGAATTATGTTACCACTGGTACCCAACCAGCCTTTGATCCCCAAAGCGATGCATCAGGACATGTGCCTCTCTGCTGGAACCTGGCTCATTATAACCTGCTCTGGTGGGTGCCATCCCTGTGCATGGCACTGGGTAGGGGGCTAGAACGAGATGATCCTTAAGATCCATTCCAATCCAAGGCATCCCTCTGACTGTTCCAACTGCAGAAGTCAAAATAAATGTCAATATTTAGCCTGTTGGTTCATTTTCTCAGCAGAAGGCCTACTGCACTGCAATAAATACTTAGGGATGGGGTTTAGTGATAGACTTGGCAGTTGAATTCGATGGTCTTAAGGGTTTTTTCCAACCTAAATGATTCTATAATTCTCTACATCCCCGAGGCCATGGCGCAAAACCATTTTTTTCCCAAGATGATTAGAATGGAGCAATTTGAGATATATAACCTTCTTTCCTCAAAAACAGAATAAAAATGGAAATGCATAGCTCTGATAATTAAGAAATTTATTAGGAAATATAAGTAGCAGGCATATTTTAAATGTAAAATTATAGTCCAATTTGTCAAAAACTGTGGATGCTTGATTGCTGTCAACAGAATTTCAGTGAATTATGTAAGACAAAAATCTCAACCATCATTCACAATAAAAAGAAAAACAACTTAGGCAATCAAAATTTTACATACTATTTCATTTATTTAATTTGTTACTATAGTTGCCTTGTATTCAGAAGATGCCAGCTCAAAAGATGGAAAAAACACCATTTGTCAAAAGTTTAATCAAAATATCAATATATATTTGAAACATTTTTGTTTTTAATTAAGGAATTTGTTGATACTTTGTTTTGTCAGAAATACATATTTTTACAAATTAGGTTTTTTCAGACACCAAAGCTTCTTGAAAATGCCTCAGCTGACTGAACAGTTTATGAAGGTATAAAACCAGTCCTTTTACAACCTTGAGATAAAACTTTTCCATGCTGTGAGTACAGGCAAATTCGAGCTTTCTCCTACTCTTCCTTTTATAAACAGTGACTTTAATTAGATATTCAATACTTTCTGGTTTTCTCTCTCACATAATGAGAAAAGAGAAAGCTTTAGCTGTTTTCTATTACTGGCTTCCATATGGCATGCATGGCAAAGTATTCATGTTTTTTATTTCGTCTCAGGATTGTCCACCATTTTCCAGTTCCCTAAGTCCTATTTACATCACATACAACACAGTTGCATTTTCATTATTTGAATAAAGTCGTTGGTTTTCTTCTGTCCTGAAATGACATACATTATAAACAAATGATCTTACAAGCCCAGCTGCATAACTCTGTCTCATTTTCTATAAATAAATGTGTTTAGGCTTTTATATGCTTTATCTGAAACATTGGTAAGCGTTTTGAATAAATCTCTACAGTTAAGTATGCAAACAGAGATTTTCTTTTCTGATGCCATGCTCATTTATTAATGATAACAAGTAGCTGCCTTTTCATGTAATATGTTCTATTAATTACCAAAAAGTCTAGGTGTTAAAAAAATAATGGCTAATCACAGACAGGCTGCTGCAGAAAAATATACAAAAATTTAAAAAAGGAAGCGAATAAACCTTTCTTTTGTACTGTTCCTTTTCTGCAGACATAACACAAAGCAGACAGATTGCTAATTTAAAATGTAATATAATCCGAACCTGCCTACAATTCTGTAGAGGAACTGTAATCTTCTCAGGAAAATCAATAATTACAAAAAATGTCTGCAGTTATGAAAGCACACAATTTCAAATAGAGAAAAGCTACAGTAGTTATTTATATTGACATTTAACATTATGAATAAAATGGGCTTTTTCTGACTTCTAGATTCCAGATTCCAGCCCAGTGAATCCAACTGGTGCATGGTGGATAAATTAGTCAAAAGAAAAATAACACTTTGTTTTATTCCTTGCTGATATATATTTACACCCTTTTCCCCCTTGCTGTGCTTTCAGTTTTTGTGCTGAAGACGCCCTTTTAACCGTATCAGAGACCTGAGCTCCCCACAAAGCCTTTCCACAGAGGTTCTGGGAGGTCCATGGACTAGGGTGAAACTCATCACGATGAATCTAGGTGAGAAGTTCTGATTCACCTCACTGCCTATTCCCACACACACCCAAATGTGGCACTCATGGGCTCCTCAGCACGTGGAGCTCCTGGAACAGGCCCAGTGGAGAGGGAAAAATGTGATTATGGGACTGGAGCATCTCTCCTTCAAGGAGAGGCTAAAGGAGCTGAGCCTGTTCAGTCTAGAGGAGACGACTGAGAGGGGAACTCATCAATGTCCATCCGTATCTGAAAGGAGGAAGTCACGAGGATGTTTCTGAGCTCTTCTCAGCAGTGACAAGTAATAGAACAAGAGGCAATGGGCAGAAACTGGTGCACAGAAAGCTCCACCTGAACATGAGGAAGAACTTTGCTGTATATGCTACTGAGCACTGAAAGAGACTGCCCAGAGAGGTTTTGGGGTCTCCCTCACTGGATATAGTCAAGAGCTGTCTGGATCCATTCCGGTGCCAGGTGGCCTAGGATCACCCTGAGCAGGGAGACTGGACCAGATTACCCACTGTGTGGGTGATGATGTTCCAGTTGTACCCATTCTGTGATTCTCTGATTATTGGTGCAGAAGAGAATCTTGGGATTCTATGAGGCTTATTATGGCATGTTTATGGGAAAAGATAAAGAAAGGGAAGGATCCAGGTAGTTTGTAGGAGGAACAGACAGGGATGGGAAAGTAAATATGGGGCTTAAGGGGGCTGTCACATGTAAACAGGACCTGGTCAGGACACTTGTCTGACCATATGTTTGAACAGATGGGGCTGATCAGTGCAGGCTACCCTGTTTTATCAAACTCTGTTGGTTTTCCTGGACAGAAGGACTCAGTATCCTGCATGCATGCATGAGATCTGGCAGACAGCTACTGGAGCAGCCATAAGTCTGTGCTGGATACTGGAGAGACCAGAGGACCTGAGAGTTGGCTGCTGCAGGGAAGTAGAGATCCAAGCCAAGGACTGATGAAATGGTGTTTGAGATGAAATGTTTGGCTGAGACCCACCCATGTGCTAGAGTTTGTGTGTGAGAGGCAGGTGGGCCATGAGATGCCAAGGGCCAGAACCTGGGTAAACTGAATCTGAGGCTGGTTATGCTCAAGGCTGCTGCTATGTTTTATTACATGGATTCTGTGCAATAACAAATTTCCTTCTATTTGCCATTGCATTTCTGCAATGTGTGAAAGATGTTCCACCGACACTGTGACCACTGCCATTAACACAAATACTGCTAAAGCTGTGACATGGAAAACTTGCTTTCTCTGTTTTGCTTTATATTCTTATATCTTAATGCCAGTTTCTACTTTTATGAAAAATTCTAAATTTATTAAAATTGTGGCCACATTTCTTTCCTTTTCCTTAATCTGTATTAGAGTTGAATTCAATTTTGCTCTCACAGCATGTATTTCTCAGTTGTACTGTACTTTTCTCCTCTGTACTTATTCTCCCTTCTCCCAGGCACTTTACTTTTCTAATGGCTGCAAATCTGAAGTTGCTACACACCTCCATTTAAAAGCTCTGTAAGGCTGTTCTTTTGCTGCTGCATTCAACCCTCCAAACAACCTAATTCTTGATCACAGCTCTTTGTTTTATCATCTGCCCAGTGCAGCTTTCATCTGCTCTTCAGCTGTCACACACACCCTACCAAACAGTTTTCCTAAAGTCAAACTGCCCATAGTTGGTCATTTTTCCTGTAGCTATTTTGAGTTTAATCATATAGAGAGCTGTGTCCTCAGCTTGCCAGCCCCATCAATGAATGCAGTGTTCTCTTAAAAACTGCACTTAGAGGTAAGCTATTCCTCAGAAGTTTCATCTAAGTGTGTCTTTCTGTGGAGTTATTTTTTCCACATCCTGACATCAAAAGTGTCAAGTAACCTGTCTAGAATTTATTTTCTATGGGTTTCCTCAAACATTTCTTCTTTGGTACTTGACTTTGCAACTGTTTCAGGCTCTGCAAGGAGCAATTTTTTAAAATTTATTCACCAGCCTCATTCTCAGCACTGTTTCCAATATTTAATTCCATAGACTGACCATTTCTGGTGTCAGTCTGAATATCAGACATGCCACAATTGCCTGTCTTGTACTAGACTGATGGCAGGAATGGGGACCCACAGAGGAAAAAGTAAACTAAAGAGAATGCGATTAAGAGCCTTTTAAAGCATGTGTTAATCTCAGAAGTTTAGCTAAGCAAGGAAATAACTCAGATTTAACGCCTTCATTGTTTTTTAAAGGCATAGATCATTACTTACCTCATCCTTCATGACACTATACAAATAGTACCTAATTGACAGTTTGGACACATTTACCAGATAATTATAATCTAAATATTTATTCTCAAGTCATACTCATTTGCCAGTACTGTTGAGAATGTCATTCATTTTGATCTCTTTATGTGATGCAGTTAAAGGAAATTTCCACCTCTTACATCTCAATGTATATGTTCCAATTATATTGTTTCATTTACATGAAATTTAAACTTTGTAAACTGTGCAGACTTTCATGTTCTAGAAAGATACTTGGGAAATTGAATTTTATATGGTTAGAAGTTTTGTGTGATTAACAGTCCATGGCTATCTCCTTTCAAGAATATTCCAGTGAAAATTCAAAAACCAATACATCTGTACACTACAAGATGTTAATATTTTTTGTCTTTTTGATTTCTTGGTTGTTTGAATTTTAATTGCACATGCTGCCATTTAAATCAAAACTACACTGATATCTCTGTGAGGAAAAAGTAGTTTTACATTTATTTTATAAAAAATGTAACTCAGACATTTTTATAAGCCATAACTTATAAACTGCTGTCAGTTCACTACTAAATGAAGTCAAATGTTTCATCTGCTCATTTCTTACCTTGTTCTTTACCTCAGAATTCTCTCAAACAACATTTTTATACATGTGTCAGGTAGATTCTATGAATGGAATCCAATTCTGCACCATGAACTCTGGTCAACTGGTGAAAATTAAAGATTAGATTTCTTTCTTTGCCCCCAGCTGAAATATAAAATTCCCTAATTCATACCAATTCTTTTTGAATAAAATTGCACATTTAATCTTGCCAAAACTCTACTGGAAAGGGGAAAATAAAAAGGGACATGAAAATTTTGGACGTGATAACAAACATGAAGCTGACATTTGCAGACATGAGCAAACATGAGGAGGATTACACTTTTTAGCCAGTTTAGATAAAGATTTTCACTGGAGAAATTACACAAGGAATTTAAAGACCTTTAGTAGGTCTGAGAAGGCATGAATACAATGAAAGAATTGCAAATCACACTTATTAGTTCACTTCAGTTAATTTTATCTCAATAAGGATATTGCTTCCCACCCTTTGGCCCTGTTCAAGCAATGTTTTTTGTTCCACTCTCCAGTTTCCACCTGGCAAATGAATGAATAATTAATGAATAATTATTCCTTTTGTCATTCTGTGACTGTGCTGAATTCAGTCTTCCTTATATTTTACCTTTATTCAGTGTCTCCCCTTGCTGCCCTCACTGCCTCACCCTCCCCTTTCTGTGCTGTGTCTCCTGCTTCTGTTCTAGTGTCATCAACCTGTTATCTCCATGGGTCTTTGCTAGAGACATAAATAGAAGACAAAATTTCTTTTTTTGAGTATGATAGAATATCCAATCATTTTGTCATGGAGTTCAGGTGGAAGAGTATATAAAAAAGAGTTTTAAAGAAAAATTTATAAAGAAAAATCTTCTTTCAAAAAGCTGTGATCCATGTCCTCTAAATTAACATGGTTAATTTAGTGTTAATGGTGTGGTCTGGTGCTTTTTAAGCAACAGTGACTCTGGTTGTAAATAGGAATAGTCAGCCTTTTTACAGATATCAGTTACTGCATTGATAACATCAAATCAGGGTGTTACTTCCAGGATGGCCTTAGAGTAATGCTGAACTGAAAAACAAGTAGGACAGAACACCACAAAACTTTCAAACTTGTGTGGTTTTCATTCACTGATAATATGGTTTATTTAGTAAAGGAGGAGGGGGAACACAAACTGCCATTAATTTTCCTTTTAACAACATTTTTCAAGTTAATTCCAAATATTTGTGGTTTGAAATCAGTAAAAACTAGGAAGTCATGTTACCGTTACATAAACCTTTTTTTCGGTCAAGCCAGTCAAAATTGACTTGAAACTGAAAATTGAACTCTACATTTTCACATAATTTTTAAAACATTTTGAAAGTCTGTGTTAGATTTTTTTTAAAGGAAAACTGAACACTTTCAGTTTTACTGCTTTTCCATCCCATGATGGAAAGGCTAGTCCAGGTCACGAAATGAACAAGCTTTATGATCTAATTTATTCATTTTTCCTTGTGATGACCCTAGAAACCTCCCACGCAATATTCAATGAGAACTGCATGTCTGAATTAACTGGATATTGTTCATCAGATTACTTTGATAAATCACCCTGCACTTTACCTTATCATCAGGAGCTGACAATCACACCTACAAGGAAAAATTAAAACAATAATTTTCAAGTTATTCATCAAAAATACACTATATAGTTGCCAAAACAGTTGTTTAAGTTTGGTTTAATCAGCTCAATTTATCTGTCTAGTTTACATACACCCATAAGTCAAAGACACTTTTTTACTGCCTTAAAGGAAAACTGTACACAACCTAAAGAATACTTTTGATTATATTCAGAAAAGAAATCATCTGCACCACTGAGCAGAGCCTGTAGCAGGTATGGTATATGGTGTTTCAAAAGAGAATTACCAACAGAACCCATTTATGCAATAACATCCAGCTTCTCATACAAGCTAGCCTAAAACAAATGCCTGGATTCTGCTTCTTCCATATGCTTCCCTGGTACACACAACACACATTCATGTCCAAGAATGTGTGAAAAGTGTCACGTCGGATCTCAGTCACAAAAGGCCCTCCACATTTGTGTTGGAACACCTCACTTAACATGGGGTTTCCTTTCTAACACTCATTCTGCCTAGATAATCTTGCTGTTGTATTTCAAGCCTGGTTTATATCAATACCGTAATTAAAATTATTGCTCAAATCTGAGAGTTTAAAGCACTTGTTATATATAACTGTTGATGAACGACTGTGTAAAAACTGAATTCTTCATGTTTTATTTCTGGTAGAGAATCTGAAAACCTATTTCAGTAACAGTCCTAACGCCAATACACACATAATAAAGTCTTTCTGCTTACTGCTAACAGCAGTGGTTTTAGAGAGCAATCTTTCTCTCACTAAATTATGGAATAAAAATATTGTTGGCTTCAGTGATCATGGTGATTCCAGTTCTTAAATAAAAATGTCCTTCTCTGGACTTAAATAGGACAGAGAGAGCGAAAACAGTTTCTGAGTTCCCATCCCCTAGTGTGCTGCTGGGAAGGTAAATTCCCCTGAGAATAGACAAGACCCTGTGGGAACTGGTGAAGAGGAGGTTCAGAAATACAATCACACTTGAAATCAATTAATTCTTAACAATAAATCCTTGGCAAACCACAAACACAAAGTATGAGAAAAAGTTTTTTTTCCCAAAATCCTTCATAAAAGTAAGTGGCAAGTACGTCTTGGTATATAAATAACCGTTTGCATGTTTAGAAATCTTTACGAGCATGTAAAAAGACTTGTAGCCAAGTCAAGGAGCTTACAGAAGAGAACAGTGTACTGAGCAGCTGATGGGTCCAAGGACTTGCCTAAATCCTTGTTTCCTGCCTAAAGTGCAGCCTTCTGTTTGCACTTCTGGTTGCTTGGTGTTCCTGTTCAGTGGATAGACACAGTCATCTTCAAACGGCAGCGTGTCCTGTTGTGAGGCAGAAGCGCTGTCCTGGGGCAGGCTTGTCTCCGCATTCACAGCAGGCAGAGCCTAGGCAGCCAGCTGGGAGTGCCTGCCTTAGCTTCTAGATGGCTCAAGTGTAATGAGATGTATCTCAACCCTATTCACAAGTTTGCCAGACTCCAAAAGCACAAAATCTTGCTGAGTTATTTATTTAAAGTCTAATTTGAACCCTTTACTTTCAATATCTTGTTCCATACCTGACTTTCGAACGGTAAAGATTCACCCTACATGTCAATCAGACAAGAATATGACTTTAAGACCACTGCAGCTGATGTTAATCAGATATTTTATGATTGTATGTTGGATATTTGACTAGTACAGGGAATAAAATATGTGGCATGGCACAAAAGAGAAACTGTAATACTCAGCTTAAAGGTTTGTTGAAAGTTTGAAATTCTTCTCAGGTTCATAAAATTTTTCAAGCAAACATGAACAAGAGATGTCTCAGGTTTAACAAACACTCAGCCAGGACTGTAAGCAGAAACAAAATGCTGCACAAAATGAAAGACAATATGGTATGCACCACTCCTTTTGAATAAGAATTCTATTTAGCTTCAAGTTTGAAGACTTTATTATTGTTAATATCAATGTCTGACAAGAAAGAGAAAAAGAAAACTCCCAAACAAAATTTTCCCATCCCTATCTCCTCTAAGAGGAAAATTCAGAGAAGCAAAAATTAAAATATAAATCTAGAATTATTTGGGCTTTATTTTCACAGAAATGTGTAAGAAAAAAATTCTTTTTATATTATCTCAAAGACAATTAAAAATTTTTTGTCCTACCCATGAAACTAAGTTTGTTTTAAGCTGAAGTAGCAGCTTTAAACTGACAAAAAACCCCATAAAGGTAAGATTTACTTATATCTGTCATAAGAACACTGTAAAGAGGAAAAACTGTTACAATAATTTTGTAGTGATTGCAAATCAAACTAAAGATAAAAGAAAAAAATGTGAATTATTTTTCCTCTTTGCACTTAGTTTCATTTTACCCAGAACACAGCCGACAACAAGCTATCTATCTGTTCTGGCACATTAGAGTGATTTGTGCAGCCATCCATTTGGTCTCTGAGGAAAAGAGGTTAAGTGAATTTTCCATACTTGGATAAATCTATTTGTGATAACCTAGTTGAGAATGGAAGCTGCCAACAGTATTCCTACTCCTCTGAGAAATTACATCCAGTTCCAGATTTCTTATTGAAGAAATAGAAAAATCATTTAGTGTTTTTCTGTATCACTCAGATCCAAACTGTACCACAGACCTGAGTCAACCTCACACCTAGAAAGCATGGAATGAATATTATTGGAGTACAAGATGGACAACTCCGTGCTCTAACCTAATTCTAATCTATTTCAACATCACTCATTGCCATTTACTCAATGCTAAATAATTACACTTTTTATTAACATAGCTACACATGAAAAGTTCATTCAAAAACTTCCAGATGTTAACTGTGTGTTCTGCATAAGGGACAAGGTTTACAGAAGAACAGTGAAGTTCAAAGTTACATGTACTGTTTTCCATATTATTTGTGTTTTCAAAAAGATGTCTCATAGTCTATTTTGTTATGCTTTCTTGCATACAGTCCTAATTTTTATATGTAACACAATTTAGAATCACTCACCAACCCATTTAATGGGGTAATGAGATTTAATATTTCCAAACTTTGTGTTTTATTCTTTACCCAACTTTTTCAGATAAAAACTGTTTTATATCATTTTCACTGCATGCATAATTAGCCTTTTGCCCAATTCTGCATGAAGTTTGCTTATAGGAAGTCTTCTATAAGCAAACTCTGAAGAAGGAATTGGTGGAAACTAAAGATGAGGTACTAATTTTTTGTGTTCACCAAAGAAAGGAATTAGTCATTATATTAACACCAATGCCTTCTTTATGGTGTTTAAAGAATGCAATGTTAGAGAGATTCCCTATCCCACTTGCTGTAGGCAGTTAGGCCACCTAATCCCTTTCCAAGGCTGATGAAGTTGTAGCCTAAGGCCATGATTCTGCTCCTGCTTTCTCAGCTTTTATTCCAACTGCAGCAGGCACAGGAATACAGTGAATGCATAACAAGAGGAATAAAATAAGCACCACTTATTTCAACTGGCCTTAAATAAAGAGCATAATCTGTAGTTCCTAGGGCTTAGGAGATGCCTTTAGTTCTGTAAACTGCAGTCTCATATAAAAATTTACATTAAAATGTGACTTTACATTAAGTTTTTGCTCTGTAAAATGGCTATTTTGCTCTGATTTGCTGCATCCCACTTGCCTTCCAGCACAAACATGGACACCACAAGTAAAAATATTTTTTCCAGTTGCTAGGATGGCAAGGACTACAGGAACTGAAAGCTCAGGCTATTGCAGACATACTGTGACTAGCATGATGAAAAGACTTGTTTTATTTCCTTATTCCAAAAATTTTTACCTCCTGCTTAAGAGTTCAGTTGTGGTCACTGAAGACCGGACCTTAAAGGTTTGAAAAGGTTGTTATGATAAAACCTGCATCAAGACATACATTAATGAAGAACATATAACAGGACAAAGTATCAGTACAAAATAAGTACAAGTGGTCATGTAAAGAATAGGAAGAGTTGTCTGTGACAAAAACCCATTCTGTCCTTTCTAAACAAGCAGCAGCCAGTCTTCCAGCCCTCTCGAATTAGCAAGATCTCATGTAATCCTTCAGGAATGCAAGAAGCTCTCTTCTTTAGCTTACATCCTTCTACAGAGGGAGAATCTCATGGAAACACCAGTAATTTTTACATTCAGATGATTGTTTTTCATTAAAGATAAATAAAAGTTATCTTAAATAAATGTTAAGACCCATCCATTGATATAATAATTTATAGCTGAGGTTAAACCACGAGACAAAATAAAGTTCATTCGAAGATGGAATTCCTGATCTTTTATGGGTTTTGAAAGTTTCTGGCCCAAATATCAGTCTGTGTCTTCTGATATCACCTGGATGAGAGGAAGCATTTGAGGTAACAGACTTTGTCCTGTTTACAGCCCAATGTTGGGGGAATTCAGGCTAGTTTTTTGAGGAATTCAACAATGTACCAATAAAAAAATACATGGCTATAAGCATTTAGGAGGAAAAAAAATAACATTATTATTTCTGTCATACATACTATTTACCACACTTCCTTGTCCAAGCAAAATTTTGTCTCCTCAAAATCACTGTAGACTTCTGACATATCTGTGTAGCTTCTTTTTAATGAATTCTTTTTAATTAATCACTACAGAACTGATTAATATGGAATGATAGTGAAGTGGGGATAATACCTTCACAAGATCTGCTGTACAGATTTTGTTAATAGTGTTTTTACCCCTACATGCTGCTCTCACCAAAAATCTGCTTGTACTGCATTAAAGATCCTGCTGAGAGTGATCAGACAGAGCTATTTCTACAGTTTTGCCTCTGATGTTTCCCATACCTTAGTCCACATGAGATTGTTCTTGTCTTTATGCCAAGTATAGCCCTTCAAGTAAACAAAAAATTGCTGCCATGGACTTAACCTTTGTTTCTTTATGACTTATATTAATCAAATATCTGCAAAGTTATTGTGCTCTTGAATTTCCACAGTGCTTCTCTTTGGGGCAGTTGTGTTCTGATATGAGGCTTTCCATTATCTTGCTGCTTACTCTGAGCAAATTTCTTCATTTTTCTAGCAGGGCTTGCTTGTCTGCTTGTCCTTCTCCTTTTAAATTTTTGCCAGTATTATTTATGTTTATTGGATTTGTACTCAAATGAAATTTTTAAATACCTGAGATTACATCAGATTAGTTCAGATGAAATAGCCAAAAACATTAAAAAGGGGTGGGTAAGCATATCCAGACTCAAAGAAATATGATTTTTATTACACTCTTGCCTTTTCATTGTCTGTCCTATCTCATTCTTATTACATATCCTGTCACATTAAATAAGGACTCTGAGCAGTCACTCCTACTATCTCCAAAACAAATTTGTTCCTTATTTCTGTTTCATTAATCCAGAACAAAGATCCATCAGAATGTATTATGTCAGTAGGCTTTATGTACCAGCTATTACTTTCAAATTCTGTCTTTTCTCAGGATTTTGTGACAGTTGGTTCCAAATGTGACCCTTTGGGAGTTTAGTAGGTTTTTTTATGCAGTAAACATTATAAAGGAACCCACTGAAATTTCCAAATACTTATATGAACAAGTATTAAGCATTGAGTTTTGTCATTCAGAAAAAAAAAACCAAGGTAAACATCTAATACTGTTGTTTTAAAATAAAGCAGGCATTCTGTGGAAGGCTTTCATTTTCCTAATATATTATGGTGATACTTTGTGTGATTCATAATGTAAATGTTTGTGTTTCACATCAGCAACATTGGTGTGAAACATGTACTGCAAAGAAAATACTTAGTTCCTCAAAGTCCTTCACTTGACAGCTTTTGTAAGCAAAACTGTAATTTTTTTGTTATATGTACAACACCAGTGACTATCCCCATATGAAAATGATCTGTGTCATTCTTAACAGAATAAACTTTGAGTTTCATTTTATTTTTTGACCTCCAAAATTATATAAAGCATATATATCTCCAATCTCTTCAGAGGCTAATAAATCTCAGAAATTCCTTCTTACATTTGTTTCTTCCTCTATTTCTTCTGGTTTATTGGTGATCAGTGCTTCTCAGCATGAGATTTGTAACAGGAATTGAAGAAGGAGCACCTCAATTCGCCAACAGCAAATGTTTCTTGTCCTCAGAACCATAAAATTTCAATTGGAAAAATGTGGTGACAAAAACATGTCCTATTCATTCTGACAGCAGTATTTCAAATATTTCACAAGTTGCAAAATAAAAAAAATCTCAGCACTGGATAAAGCATCAGCAAATATGGCATGTGCTCCCAAGAGATGTTCTCTCTTAATTGTGTTGTATCTTAAAAGAAAATACAGAAGTCATATGGGATTGAAAACATTTTCCTGGAAACAGTCATATCAGCAGAGCAGAGCAGTTGTGGAGACATATTATCAGGGGTAGACAGTGGAGCATCACACCACTTTCAACTGCACTTTTCAACAAGACCCATGGACTGATGGGGGATAATTGGTCCACTTCCTATAAAGTCTTTTTTTTCTGCATGGGTCTTTCCTGTTAAGGCTGGTGTTAAGAAACAACATGGTTTTCATAATCAATAAAAATGGGGCAAAAGGGAAGTTTGTATTTTTCTTCCAGATGCAGACAGTACCAGCACAAAAATACCCCAGTGTCAGCTAGATATGTCCACCTAAATAAACACCTTCATGTTCCATGTTAAACCTGACAAGACTGAAGACATTTTGTACTTTGCATAAAAAGCACAAGAAGGGTGCCAAGAAACCTCTATTTCCATCTTAAATCATCAATAGGTTTTTGCCAACACAGAGAATGGCATTGTTTTAAATTGGATACCATAAAAAGCCCACAGATCTATCTCATAAGATCATTTTAGGAGAGATAATTTTCTTCTGTTCTAGCAGAATACAAAATGAAACTTAGAACTTCAATAGCACTGACCATGAAATATATTCTATTTCATAAGTACCTACTCATCTTCAGAAAGGTTCAAGTTTCATTCAGTCTTATGTGAAGGGTAAATTCATCTATCTGTTCTTTCCTAGACTCATTAAAAAGAAGTAAAAACTAATTCATTTTACTGAAGTAAGACAAATTGACTTCAAATAATAGAACAAACTTTTAGGAATGACCTGAGAAAATTACATGGTGATGTGAAAATATTTGTTTAACCTCCTTTGAATCTGTTTTCTGTTAACCTCTAAGCCACACCAGCAGACTGTGCATGGCATTCCCATCAGAAAATCAACATGTTTTCTTTAAGATACAAAGGAATGTGACGCAAATATGCAAATAACAGAAGGCAAAACATGGCTTGGTATATTATTTTAATAACAAGACATTCCAGTGATGAGAAGAAAGAAACAATGACTAATTGATAGTGCTGTTTCCATTTGCTGTGCTTAACAAAGGAGTTGAGATGTGGACAAGAAGCAATAGTCAAAGCACAGAAGAAAATAGGAAATTTCACCAAGTAAATAAGCAAGTGAGGTGGCTCTGAAATTCAGATCTTCTAGAAGGGTTTAGGCACATGCAAGGAGGACATCTGTTCTTTAAAAGTAGCATAGATCCATCAGTTATAATTTTTATTATGCACAGTCAATTGACATTTTTTTCTTCTGGTTTATGTCTTGGAAAGCAGCACTAGTGGGCAAATCAGAATACTTAAAATAGAAGTACTCCAATAACACTGATGACAAACTCAGGAAGGGGAATGAAGTTTGTAGAAAGGGTTCATTAGATCTGTGCGTATTAGAATTTTAATCTTCAGTAACACTGAAGACATAGTTCTGCAATTTCATTTTTTAATAAATGTAAGGCAAAGCCAGCACTTCTTTGATGTAGACACTAAATGCTCAGCTATGCCCCAAAAAGGAATCCTGATGTCTATTTTACAGCACTTCTTGCCTCTCAGACCAACTAATATTTTTTATCATGGTCAGACAACTTCCTCCCAGGTTAAACCTCTTTTCCTGCTCATATTCAGGAAAGCTTTGTTTTATGGAATAGATGAGTGGGTGTCTCTGCAGTCTTAAGTCTAGGTATCTCTCTAAGAGAACTCTAGGAAGCCTGAAGAGTTAGTTCTGATCACAACCAAGACTTACCTTCTACTCTATTATTAAGCTGAATAAAGCACTTCAAATAAGACATATTAGCTCTTCTAAGCCTAAGAACTTCAATAATTTTCCACCAGGTAATGCAGAAACATTCTTCTCTGCTCATATTAAGGCGGAGCAAACACACAGTCAGACTCACACTCACTGACGCACAGTCAGACACACTCACACACACACAAGTGCCATGGTGACAAAGATCCTCGGTTTAACAGAGAGATCAGTGTGCTGCACAGCACTCTCTTTGTCTCCAAATAATGTTTAGGAGGACGTTTAGTGTTCTGAAATGAAAGTAATTGTGCAAATAGTTAAAGACTATTAGTTCACTGGGGGCTTGTTCAATGTTTTACAACTTGGGCTCCCAGCATCTACAGGGAAGTAAGATTTCTTCATTGTATTATCTCTAACAAATTGCATTTTAAATGATGTGCCACAGAATCTATACATCTTTCACACTGAGGTGATAACAAATCAGCACCTCCTGGTGCAAAACCTAGATGTATGGTGTAATGGAGCTTCAGAAAAGGGAGAAGGGATTGGTGAAGCAAGATGCTGGTGAAGTAACTGTGAAAGGGAAGAAACTCAACAATAAGGTGAGTAGGTGAGCAGGAGATGGGAAAGGAAAAAAAGACAAAAGCTCAGCAAATCTGCTGTAGCCACCATAGACAAAAAGTAACTGTTAAATGAAATAAGGTTAAGCTAGTTGAATTATGTGCAACTTACAGTCTGATTCAATAACAAGCATGTTGTGAACTAGTTTATCAAACACAGTTTTAGGAAATGGTTTTAAAATTTAAATCATAAACTCAAATATATTCCAAAATGTCCAGGATTAATGCCAATGAAGCCCTAAAGCAGATAGCCTTCTAGAAGTAATGGGTTAAAACATGGAATGAGAAGCATGTAAAGAAGGGCCTAGCACTAGAACACACGGAGAAAGCACAGCACTAAGAAAACAGAGCAATAAATTAGATAAAAGGTAGAGCATCATGACAGGGGAAGAGGTAGGTATAGGAGAAACTAATAAGCTAAGCAGGTTTAGAGCCAGCAATGTCAAAACGACCCTAAGGGTTTTGCCAAGCCACGGGATCTAAGCCAGGTACACCGGGAATTGACCAAATTAGGAAAAGAGTTCAAAAGTTTAAAGAGGAAGACTCATCGGAAAGACCCCGTCTATGATGAAGGCAACAGGAACGACCACCTGAAAATTCCCCAAAAGAGATGTCTCCACCTACGCTCCGCCCACGCTCCGCCTACACCACACCCCATATGAATATGCATGATTATGTATCTGATCTGATGTAATCCTATACCCAAAATTGTATATAAGGCTTGCTTTTGCTATGTGAACTCAGAAATCCATTTTGTGATTTCTCCGACGCGTCGCTAATAAAAATACCTCCTGCTTAATTGACTTAAGCTGAGTCTGATTAGGCAGTCACTCTGCCTGTTTGGGGCAAAATTTGGCATCATTTTCTGGCGACCCAGATGGGACAACCAGACGGGAGAGCAGACCCTTGAGCGTCCTCCGGAGCTGGGTCCGGGGCCGGGACCCTCGGGCGCCCCTGACAGATTTTTGTCAGAAGAGACTCCCCCCCCGGACCAGCGCTCTTCGGTGGACGAGGGGTTTCCTGCATCTCCTGCTCCAATTAAGAGGTATTTTAATTGTTTATTGCATATTGAATTTGGAACAAAGCGCTTTAATTGGGGAAACGGGGACTAGACGTAGTCGCCCGACGGGAGCCATAGGGACGCCTTGGCATAATCCCATTTGGTATTGGGGTTTGAGTCCCCATTTGGTATTGGATTTGGTATTGGGGTTTGAGTCCCCATTTGGTATTGGGGTTTGAGTCCCCATTTGGTATTGGGGTTTGAATCCCCATTTGGTATTGGAGTTTGAGTCCCCATTTAGTATTAGAGTTTGAATCCCCATTTAGTATTGGAGTTTGAGTCCCCATTTGGTATTAAAGTTTGAATCCCCATTTAGTATTGAGGTTTGAGTCCCCATTTAGTATTAGATTTAGTATTAAGGTTTGAGTCCCCATTTAGTATTGAAGTTCGAGTCCCCGCTTAGTATCGGAGTTTAAATCCCCATTTGGAATCAGAGTATTTGTTAAAAGAGTGAAAAGAAAAAAAAAAAAAAAAAAAAAAAAAGAGGAAAAAAAAAAAAAAAAAAAAAAAAAAAAAAAGGAAAGGAAAAGAGTATTTGTTAAAAGGGTATATGTTTTTCTTTAATGTTGTTGTCTTGTCTGAATTTTTAAAAGCATTGTTGCTTTGTTTGAATTTCTAAACTACGCCTGGGAACGTATCCAGCCAGGTCCGGGACCTTGTCCAATTTTTCCCTTTCCCTGATAAGGTTTTGAGGAGATACATTTGTGCTACACCTTTGTTTAACTGTTATGTTGTTTGCAAGAATCTCGTAAAGGATTCGGTATTTTGTGTTAACTGTAACCTTTTGTGTGTAAGAATTTATTGTGATATCATCTGCAAACTGTACCTTGGTTTACAGCTGTTTTACGGGTGTGTAATAGCCCGAAGTTGACCAGTATCGGTACTATACGGTTTGCCAGCGACATCTCGAGGTAAAGCGGTGTACTCTGATAAACCGGAAAGGTAGGACGTTTTGAATAAATGAGTGTGGGTATGAGTGAGAGTGAATGAGACGCAGCATCGCTGCGAAGCGAGAGGGGAGTCCCGCTCCGCATTTCCTGTTCTTCGCGAGAAGCCAGGTCGGAAAAGGACAAAGCGATTGGAAATTGTGTGTATGAAGTGTTAAAATAAACTGATATATAGTGCCTGCGAGAAAGAGACTAAACCGAAAATACAGACGCAGGGAATAGCCATGGGAGGCCAACAGAGTAAGGACGTAAACATGAAAACCCCCTTAGGATGTATCCTAAAGCATTGGAAGGACTTGGGAGGAATTCCGGGGGGAAACATAAGTAAAAAGGCACTCCTTAAATATTGTACACAGTGGTGGCCATTATACAAGTTAGATGATAATGAGAAATGGCCGCCGGAAGAAACCACTAATTATAACACTATTTTACAACTGATGCTTTTCCTCCGCCGACTCAATAAATGGGATGAGGTAATATACGCAGACATGTTTTTCACCCTAAGGAATAAACCTGAGTGGCAAAAAGAATGTGGAATTAATGTAGCTCCTCAGGACCCCCTAGTATTGGCTTTAGAAAGAGATAAGAAAGGTCCGAAGTCAAAGGACCGTTGCTGTGATGCATGCAGTATTGGACAGCAGTGTCTCAAGTTAACAAGGAGAGATAGTAGAAAGGAGAGCGAAATAAGCTTGTGAGAATACCATCCATTCGCTCCAGGGCGAGAAAGACCCCTTCCCAGACCAAAAGAAGAACAAGGAGATCCTAGCCCATTAAAAGAATTAGAGCAGTAGTAGAAATCTAAGTTTAGATGCAGTCCTCAGAAACTAGACAACAGCTGAGAAGAGGGTAGCCCATCAAAATCGGAGATCAGTGAAGGAAAGGGCAGCCCTCAGGAACTAGGTAGCCCACAGGGGTCGGGGAGCTATGTTGACAGCCCACCCAGACTGGAACTCGAAAGGGAAGAAGGCAGTCCGTCGGGAGTAGAGAGCCGGGGGGAGACACGCAGCCCGCCCGAGCTTAGTCCATACGGGGATAGTAACACATCCAGAAATGGGGGTGACTGTAGAATGAAAACTAGCACACCAAGGACTGGTGTTTGCAGAATGGAAACCAGCACACCAAAGGCTGGGGACAAGAGCGACTCATTGGGGGGCGACGTCCCTGAATTAAAATATAGTAAGGGGAGTGGTAATGTGACATGCGAAAAGGAGACAGAGAACAACTCGCAGAGATTGAGTATAATAATACAGATAGAAGATAAAAGAGATGAGAAAGCAGCAGAGGATAGGGGTAGTAGCCCGGGGCAGGATAAGGGTCGACAGATATTAAGGGGACGACAGACCCAGGACGGGAGTCGGACGGACTGTGTAATAGAGATGAGAGGTGAAAATGAGGAACTGGACATAGAGGCACAGGAAGAAGACCCCGGAGCAAGGACCAGTCACTCGTATTATACCAGATCTGTGGCACGGAAAGAAACAAAGCAAAGAGAGGAAGGAAATCATACGATAGCTCCTCTCCGACAAATTATGCCAATGGTAGGGGAAAAGACTAGAGTAAAGGTGCCGTTCTCGACAAGTGATTTGAACAATTAGAGAGATGAAGCAAAAAATTTTAGGAGAAATCCAGAGAGAGTAGCAAAGAGATTTGAACTAATGGCGAAGAATTTAGATATTGATTGGGAGGATATAGAAGTGATGCTGTCGGAGCTGACAGATACAGAAAGGGAGCTTGTGTTGGAGACAGGGAGACAACATGCTCAAGTGTTACCGGGGAGAATAGAAGATAATTTTCCCAGCAGTAAACCAGAATGGGACCCAGGTAACGCAGATCATTATCAACGGTTAGTGCAGTATAAGAAACTGATAGCGATGAGCTTGCGTAATGCAATCCCTAAGGCTATCAACTGGTCAGTGCTATATAACATCAGGCAGAGAAAAGATGAGACCCCATCGGAGTTCTTGGACAGACTCAGGGCGGCAATGAGACAATACACACCCCTAGACCCGGCAACAGAAGAAGGGAAACAGCACTTGCTAAGGTTAATGATGGGACAGAGTAACCCAGACATCAGGAAGAAGTTACAAAAGCTTGAGCACCCAGCAAACAAAAATCTAGAGATACTGCTGAATGAGGCATGGAAGGTATACAATAATAGAGAAGTTGAGGAGAAGAAAAAAGAAGACAAGAGGATAGCTCGAGTAGTGGCTGTAGCAGTGGCAGCTCAGAGGACAGGTCACTCGGAACCTGGAACTAAGGGAAGAAGTAGAGGCAACCCAATAAGAGGCAGGGGAAGTTCCAACCCCACCCAACTAGAGTAGGGCCAAATCAGTGTGCTTACTGCCTACAGATGAGACACTGGAAGCAAGAATGCCCCCGACTAAGGGAAAGGGTGATGGCCACCACTACTACCACACATCAAGATAGTGAATGAGAGAGACCGGTAGGCCGTACCCTAGCAGACCCACTAGTTAAAATGGAGCTAGGGGAAGGTAAAAGAGAATTGAACTTTTTGATTGACACGGGAGCAACCTTTTCGGTTTTAAATCAGGAATTGGTACCTAAAAGTGATGAATTTGTACAAGTTGTAGGAGCAACGGGCCAACCAGAAAAGGCTTACTTTTTGAAACCTATTAAATATAAAATTGGGAAACAAATGAGAATTCACCAGTTCCTGTATTTACCAAATTCGCCAAAGCCCTTATTGGGAAGAGACCTATTAGAAAACCTGGGAGCCATAATAAAGTTCAACAAGGACAAATTAGAATTTCAAGTAAACGATGAACAACTGATTACAGCCCTAAGCCTAACAATCAGTTGTGTAGAACCCAAACCTGAGAACCACAATTTCGAGCGAATCCTGAGCAAGACTTATCCATTAGTATGGGCTACAGATATACCTAGAAAATCAAAACGAGCGACACCGATTGTTGTCGAACTTAAGGTCGGGACAAGACCGGTGGTGAGAAAACAATACCCTCTGAGGATAGAAGACAGAAAGGGAATTGAGCCCATAATCAAAAAGTTTTTAGAACTGGGGTTATTAGTAGAATGTGAATCAGATTTTAATACACCGATCTTGCCAGTAAAGAAACCTAATGGAACGTATAGGCTCGTTCAGGATCTGAGGGCAGTAAACGAAATAACCAAGACATTGCACCCGGTGGTTGCTAATCCATATACGCTTTTAACTAGGCTAAAGGATAGCCTGGCCTGGTTCACCGTATTAGATTTGAAAGACGCATTCTTCTGCCTTCCCTTAGCCCCCGAGAGTCAAAAGATTTTTGCCTTTGAGTGAAAATCAGTAGATAGGGAGAGAAAGACCCAACTTGCCTAGACACGGTTGCCTCAAGGCTGGTCTAACTCGCCCACGATCTTTAGGAATCAGTTAGCCAAAGAATTAGAACAATGGGAAGGGCCGCCGGGAGATGGCGCTCTCCTGCAGTACGTAGATGACCTCCTAATAGCGACAGAAACGGAGGAAGAATGCATTGAATGGACTATTTCCTTGTTGAATTTCCTGGGTTTAAGTAGATATCGAGTCTCTCAACAGAAAGCACAACTGGTGCAAAAGGAAGTGGTGTACCTGGGATACGAAATCTCCAGAGGACAGCGATCCCTAGGAGCAGCCAGGAAAGAGGCCATCTGCCAGATGCCCAAACCAGAGACGGTGAGAGACCTGCGCGCCTTTCTGGGGATGACAGGTTGGTGCCGGCTATGGATCTACCAGTATGGGATACTCGCTAAACCATTGTATGATTTGCTAAAAGAAACCAAGAATGTCCTAGTTTGGACTCCCGAGGCAGAAGGGGCCTTTAAGAGGCTGAAGCGGGAGCTGATGAGAGCACCAGCCTTAGGTCTCCCAGATGTGTCAAAACCATTCTGGCTATTTTCCCATGAGCGGCAAGGGATGGCCCTAGGAGTACTAGCACAGCAGTTGGGACCATACAAGAGAGCTGTGGCCTACTTCTCCAAGCGATTAGATGAAGTAAGTCAAGGATGGCCAAGCTGTCTGAGGGCAGTGGCCGCAGTGATAATTAACATTGAAGAGGCCAGGAAGTTTACGCTGGGCCAAAAGGTGACTGTGTTAGTATCCCACACTGTGTCAGCTGTGCTGGAACAGAAAGGCAACCATTGGTTGTCGCCTTCCAGATTTTTAAAGTACCAGGCCATCCTGGCTGAATCAGATGATGTAACCATTCAGGTAACTAATATTGTGAACCCAGCTTCATTCTTAGAAGGAAGAGTTCCAGCAGAACCCATCGAACATGACTGCCTGGAAACAATTGAAGCCGTCTACTCCAGTCGCCCAGATCTCAAGGAAGAGCCGTTCGGAGACGCAGACAACTGGTTTTCAGATGGCAGCAGCTTCGTGAGGCAAGGAGTAAGAATGGCTGGCTATGCAGTCACCACTACAGAGAGGGTAATTGAGTCAAACCCCCTGCCTGCAGGGACTTCATCTCAAAAAGCAGAGCTGATAGCCCTGACCCGAGCCCTGGAATTAGCAGAGAACATGCAAATTAATATATGGACAGACTCTAAATATGCCTTTTCTGTCGTACATGCTCATGGAGCCATCTGGAAAGAAAGAGGACTGTTGACTACACAAGGAAAAACAGTCAAACATGCAGAAGAAGTTCTGCGACTGCTGGAGGCGGTCCAACTCCCAACACAGGTGGCCATAATGCATTGCAAGGGGCACTTGAAAGGCAATACTATTCCAGAAATAGGGAACAGGAAGGCAGATACAGAAGCTAAATTGGCAGCCATAAGAAATAGAGAAGCAGAAATAGCGGCCCTAATACCAGGGGAGCTGGATATCAATATCCAGCCAGATTACCAAGAATCAGATCATAGGTAGATTCAAAGAAATAAGGGCAAAATACTAGAAAATGGTTGGGGTCGATTAGAAACAGGACAGTTAGTGATACCAAGAAACGTGATGTGGCAGTTTGTGAAGGCAGAACATGAAAAGGCCCATTGGGGCCTAGATTCGCTTTACCAATATTTGCAGACCAGAATAGCAGGACCAAAATTATTTACTACTATAAAACACGTTACGTCCCAGTGTGAACGGTGTCTGAGGAACAACCCAAACACAGGAACCAAAGTACACCTAGGAGCTATAAACCGAGGTAAATTCCCAGGTGAGATATGGCAAATTGATTTTTCTGAACTCCCAAGAAAAGGGGGGTTTCGGTACCTGTTAGTATTAACTGACACATTTTCTGGGTGGCCTGAAGCATTCCCCTGTAGGACAAATAAAAAAAGAGAGGTAACTAGAGTACTGTTGAATGAAATTATTCCACAGTTTGGAGTACCGAAGAGCATTTCTTCGGATAGAAGTACACATTTCTGTACAAAAGTAGTGAAAGCAATAAGCAAAGCATTACAAATCAATTGGCAATTGCACACGCCCTACCGTCCACAGGCCAGTGGGCAAGTAGAAAAGATGAATCATCTTATCAAACAGCAAATTGCTAAAATATGCCAAGAGACTAATTTGCAGTGGTATCAAGCTTTGCCTATTGCTCTGCTGAGATTAAGAGTCAAGCCAAGATCGAAGGAAAAGTTAAGTCCTTTTGAAATTCTATATGGTAGACCTTATGCTATGCAAGCTGTAAATAGAGATGTCATAGACCAGATTGGCAATCAATACATTTACGATTATGTAATTGCGGTGGAGAAACAGTTTGATAAGAATGCTGCTGTGATGATAGAGCACCAACCTAAGCAACCGGATTGCAAATTGCATCCGTTTAACCCCGGTGATTGGGTGTATGTTAAGAATCTTTTAGGAAAACCCCTACAAGAAAAGTGGGAGGGACCTTTCCAAGTGCTGCTGACTACCTTCACCGCAGTTCGGATCAAGGAACGACCTACGTGGATCCACTATTCACGGGTCAAGAGAGCTCCGGAAAACAAACAAGAGGAGATTAAACCTGCCCTAGATGTACAGACTTCTGAGACTTCTGAGTCAGCTGTCTCCGCAAGATCACGTGAGAATCCAACATAAACTAACATTGACTTTGCCAAAACCTTTATCTCTCATAGCAGAATTTAATGCCGATACAATTACCAGGAGACGTGATCCCATTGTATCCAGATCTAGACTTGCCTCAAGAAACCACCCTACCAGTAGAGTGTAAAGCAGTACACAACCTAACCTTTATAGGGCCTCAGGTGATAAGAAAATCTAACGAACTAAAATTATTGTTAGACCCCACTTATTCCCTGAAAAAGGTGCAAATGAACATTCACACCGATATTACTTATTTGCAAAAAGATTGCCGACCATTTATACAGCAAAGCCTTAAGGGATAGAATGCATAGCTAGCAACAAAGTCTCATCACAGAAAAACAAAAAGAGATCTAAGTAGGTAGATTGGCACCGGATTTAGCATAGTAAACACAATAGATCAAGAGGTATTAGTAAACAAATTAAGTACCGTCACATCGAGCTTAAGAAAGCTTAAAGTGCCTCTCAGTACATCCATGCTTACATTAGCTGAAACACAATCGCTAGTGGTGAAATTACTAACCATGGTAGCAAACCATACTGCAGAAGATTTTGTAAAGCTCACTGACTACACAGGGGAACTCAGCAGAGACGTTGCACTCGCTATCCAATGCTCTCAGACGCAACAATGAGTACAATCAGTAGCGGCAGGAATAATGAGAGAAAGAACGTCAGGTATATTACCTCAAGAAATAAGAGAAACAATATTAAAGGACAATCACACTACACAATTTGAGAGAGACCATCAGGCTTGGTGGCAACTAGTGAACTTCACCTATGAGCCTCAACAAGAACACATTGAAGCTTATGTCCTCACCATTAGTGCGGCAGAAGAAAGAGCTATTTTTCCCATCCTCACTCTAGGGACAACACACCAAGAAGTCGTTGTTAGGCCAATAAACCATAACGTCTGGGCCAGTTATGATTACACCAAAAATAGGTGGCAATCGGTTAGCACAGAAGCGTGCATCCCTAGAGGACAATTAAGCTATGTTTGCGAAAATGCTGTGGTAGAAGCCGAAGATTTATGCTTAGATGCTGAAAATAGTGTATGTACCTTAGAAATGCTTCCACATGATAGAACCCAATCACAAGTTTACTATATAGGAAATGGGTGTGCTTGCGTAAGGACAGCTTGTGACAACGTCACTATAGATAATTGCCTAGAAGAGACTAACAATACTAACTTTTGTGTATGCAACTTTACCAAGATCATAGGTTGTGATTTTCATTACACTGTCCCAATAACTACCCAACAGCTAATTAACGCAAATTTCAACCTATATCAAGAGATACCGAAATTACAAATAGAGATAGACGTCAAAATTCTCAAAGCAATGCTTGCACACCCTGAAGTAAAGAAATTGGTGCAAAAGGTGAATCAAACAACTAGACGAACGGTATGGCAGGTAGAACACAATTCAGAAAAGATAAAGAATGTCCTGACCGAAGTAGAACAAGTAGGCCAGCATCACTGGTGGGACATCTTTACAGGATACTCCCCAACAGCTACACAGGTCTTCCATTACCTGGTGCACCCAATGCTAGTAGTAATTGTAGCTTTGTTATTACTAACTCTTACAAACATTTGTTTGTGGTGGAGATTAAGGGGCATAATGAAGAGGACCCAAATGATTTGGGCAATGGTACGAACCTATCAGCGTCCTGTAGGACCAGAACTTGACGAAAGAATTCGTAAGTTACAAGAAAAAGGGGGGAAATGAAGCCCTAAAGCAGATAGCCTTCCAGAAGTAATGGGTTAAAACATGGAATGAGAAGCATGTAAAGAAGGGCCTAGCACTAGAACACACGGAGAAAGCACAGCACTAAGAAAACAGAGCAATAAATTAGATAAAAGGTAGAGCATCATGACAGGGGAAGAGGTAGGTATAGGAGAAACTAATAAGCTAAGCAGGTTTAGAGCCAGCAATGTCAAAACGACCCTAAGGGTTTTGCCAAGCCACGGGATCTAAGCCAGGTACACCGGGAATTGACCAAATTAGGAAAAGAGTTCAAAAGTTTAAAGAGGAAGACTCATCGGAAAGACCCCGTCTATGATGAAGGCAACAGGAACGACCACCTGAAAATTCCCCAAAAGAGATGTCTCCACCTACGCTCCGCCCACGCTCCGCCTACACCACACCCCATATGAATATGCATGATTATGTATCTGATCTGATGTAATCCTATACCCAAAATTGTATATAAGGCTTGCTTTTGCTATGTGAACTCAGAAATCCATTTTGTGATTTCTCCGACGCGTCGCTAATAAAAATACCTCCTGCTTAATTGACTTAAGCTGAGTCTGATTAGGCAGTCACTCTGCCTGTTTGGGGCAAAATTTGGCATCACCAAGAAGGAGATTATTTTCTACTAGGTGTCTAAAATCCAGACAGGAAGTTAAAATACCTTCCAGAAGACTTCCAGGCTGAAAGGCAAAGTGCCAGCATGAAAATCAGGTCAATATTGGTGCTTCACATAGCTCCTCATCAATCCCACTCCTACTCCTCCCTCTGATGTGCTCATATCTTTCCAGAAAGGAATACAATTTCAAAATCCAGTGTAAAACTGCAAGTAAACAAGTACCTGTTTTTGTACTGAACACTAACTAGATCACATACCATTGGTATGGCATGAGTTGGCTTTAGAGTCCCAGAGTTAAAATACTCCATTCAGATAATCAAGATAAGCACAAACAAGTAGACTAACTCAAGAATGTTGTTAAAAAAGGAGACAATGTTTGTATGCAGTTTGAAAAAAATTACTACTTAGAATTCCAGATAAGATTTCCAGTTAAGTTAGGTAGAAACAGTAGAGATTTTAGTTCCAGAAAACTGCTAGAATATCTCAGGTCTTTCCTGAGGCAACACATGCTTCCACAATGCTATTCCCCATCCTTCTCACTCCCCTACCCTAGCGAGGTCATAGACTTTCTGCCACGCAGAGCAATCAAGGACCAGTCAGCTCCAATTCAGCCCCCTGTTTAAAGGGAAAGTTTGTGTGGAAGGGAAGAAAATCAACAATGAGGTGAGTAGGTGAGCAGTGGGGAAGGAAAAAAAGCGAAGTTTGTGTGGAATGGTGTACTGATGGGGGAATTAAGGTCAATTGGCCAAGATCACTGGTGCTCAGAGGGTAGCAGGCACTCACAGGAGGGGTTTTATCCTCTGACACCTGACTTTATCCTTGTGGGTTACACCTGTGGGACTGGTGACATTTATGCTGGCACAAGTGGAAAGACAGTGAGACTGAGCAGCATCAAAATGGAATTCTGTCTTTTTGCCTGTGATGGAAGTCTGGCAAGGCTGCTGGCTGCAGCAGCAACAACTGCCAGTAGGCAGACTGGAGTGTATAAGCAGTCTTGGAATAGCAACAGCATCTGTCTCCCTTCACACTTGGCTGTCTTCTACCCTTCCTCACCATCCACTAAGCAGGAGGGTCTCAGCCCAAACATGATGGCAGAATTTAAATTTTGCTTCCAGTGCTGAGGAGGTTGGAGCTGCTCTGAGCTGCTCTGCTGGCAGGACAGATTTCTGTGGGACTGCCTGGTGACTACAGGCCAAATGATGCTATCGCTTTTATTGCACTGCCAAACACAAAGTCAAAACTAAGAAAATTCTTTTTTAAGGGGATTTACTGCAATTATAACACCACAATGACTTTGGTTGGGAAATGACATTTAATACTGCAGAAGGGGTTTAAATTCTGTATAACCATGGCAATAATGGAAACAATGAAAGCTTTGAGCAATGTAGTCCAGTGGAAGGTGTTCCTGCCCCTGGCAGGTTGGAACTAGATGATCCTTAAAGTTCTTTCCAACCTAAACCATTCTGATTCCATGAATATTTCCATTCTCTTTGGAACTGAAACTTCCAAACAGTCTCAGAGTTCAGCCACAGTGACCTTGACTTGGATAGGTCATTCCAGGCAGGACTCCTGTAAAGTGTGTGATTTCTAGATGTCTGTTTCAAATTTATTTTTATTTTCTGAGTAGTCTGAAACAGTGTCTTTTCATATTAAAATAGCAGTTAAAGCAGGTTTTGCCTATATTTAGACTTATATTTCTGACAGCTTAATCCCCTGCAGTTCTAGAGGTACTTTGAACTGGCTTACTTTGGAGGGTGGAGAAAAAGTAACCTATCTGAAATCAGGAAATGATCATCAGAAATTTCTACAAGAAGCATACTTATAAAACTCTTTCCTCTTAATTGACAAAAAACCCCAAAAAACAAAAACAAAACAGCACAATCTAAATATCAATTACTTTTTCCTGTAAAAATTGATCCAAATACACAAATTTCAATTGTCTCTTCCTGTAACTTTGTGTCTCATTGTGCAATTATTTGAAGGCAGTTCTTTTTAATTTTATCTTTGCATAAAACCACACATTATTTCATACAGCATGAAAAGCACTCTTCAAAAGATAGGGTTATATTAGCGAATTTGAACATTGCAATTTTTTAAATGCTGAAGCCAATTTTACTCAATCATCCTTAATTTATTCCTGTCATATATGTATGCAGTGTCTTCTGTCTAATCCCCATTACCAACAACTAGTCCAAAGTCTCCTAAAAGCTTTGCAGCAGGACGTTGTGAGCGCATCAAGAAGCCACTGTGAGGATGGAAGCAATGGAAGGAATCCTTTTCCTGGTCTTCTGGAGGTCAGCACATGGACAACATTGCCCTGAAAAAAGTTGTGATTGGGGCAAAAATTTTTTCTGATTCATAGTGTCCCTTTCAGATCTCATGAGACCCTGAACTTTTGTGATGCCCATTATAATCTAAGAGCTGTTTCCTTAAAGAAGGGTAGAAACAACATGGACCCTTTTACAAGGTGAGCACATCTTATATTGTCAATGGCTTTTCTTTGGATTTATGTGTGGCTGTGAATGCAAACTGATTAGTTTAATTAGAAACAATCCTTTGGTCTGTTTGCTGGGACACACACAGTCTTAGACACAGCCTTCAAGTAAGGCTGGAATTAGGAATTATGGTCCTTTACATGGCACATCTCCTTCCTGAATCTGCTTGCCTGCTTGAAGCAAACCTATATCAGCATTCTGAAGGGTTTAAAATAAATATTCAGAGATAATTTTAATTGCCAAAACCTCAAAGGAATAAGATTCGTTAAATCCCAGGATGTTCCAGAATATGTTTCCATCTTCCTAGTGAGCAGAGCAGAAAGAGTGCTTCCAAGAATTAGGCCCCATCCTGTTCCACATATTAATGCAGTGCTCCAGAATTAAACTAATGGTTTTTTTTCAGAAGACATATTGTACCAACCTAAATTTGCTTTTATCCTTAGGCTACAGCTTTTACAGTCTTTGTATAACAACTGTTTCAAACTTAACCAGTTAGTATCCAGCAATTTTCCTTAGTAACCATATGCACATTGTTTATTTTTCCAAATATTTGTCCACAATATTTAAATTGTGTTCAGACTTTCAGTCTGTGTTTTCAGAGCTAGGATATTGGTTTTTTCCTAGATGAACTAAGAAACACCAAGCACACCTTTTTTTCTCCTTCTCTCAATTTCTCTGCTCTTGGCTGGAAATGGAAGCACAGACAAGGTCTTTCTACAAGGCCATGCCTGAAGATTCAGAAGGTGACAGGCCATGCAGCTCAGCTCCTATGGCTTAACAGGTGAAGTATCCTTTTCTTGACTATTTATGGTGAAAGCCATAAAGAAATAGTAAGAAATAAAGAGTTTCTGAACAGGTTGTTTAGTCCCTGAAAATAACTCCAGCATTAGCTGGCATGTAGGCTGTGTTTACTAGGAACTTCTAATGTACACATTTTCTTCACTGGGCTTAGGAAGACCCTGGCATTTTAAATGCTGGCACACAGCTTGCCACAATCACCCACATGCCAGAAACAAATACAAGATCCCTTAACACAAAGAAAAGAAAAAACCCTGAATATTGCAGGTTTTGACCATGTCAGTAACCTCAGCTATTCTTTTCTTTGTGCTAGAGCAGTTTTTTCCATTCTTTCCTTACCTGCTTTTAACACAGACCACAATCCAGATTTTTCCTAAGGACCATCCAGTCTAGCCTTTTTCTATAAAATCTGGCTGTAATTTATTTATTCCTCTCCTAAGTCCTCATTTCCTCCCTTTTCCCACTACTACATTGTGCAAAAGATGATGTAACATGTCTATTCTTAACCTCAGCTATGTCTGTGACACAGTTCTTTTTTCATGCTAGGGGACTAAGCTATGTATGTTAGCTTTTTCCAGACATAAGTCTATTTCCTTTCCTTCTTCTGCCCCTCTGTATTTTCTCAGAAACTAGGAATGTGACCTAAATGTCTTTTTTTTTTCTTGTCTTTACTGAACTGTTGCCACATTAAACTATTTGGTATTATAGGTCTTACAGTAAGCCACAGGAGCTCACTGAGAAATCGCTTTGTTCAGTACAAATGCGGCTGTTTCTCCACGAGGCTTTAACTGCTGAATAGACAAGAGACAGGGGGCAAGAAAAAGGACAGAACATGCAGAAGCCTGACCTCAGTGATGGTGTGCAAAAGACTGTTACCTCCTTTTCTTTGATAAATCAAGACGTGTCTTCATTAGAAGGGAAATTGGTTACAAGAAAAAGGAAGACAAGACAAGATAAGACAAGACAAGGCAAAGATGAGGCAAGGCAAGACATGGAAGATATCTGCAGGTGAAAAGTGTATGTTGGGGATTTTATTCCAAGGAATTTGATGGGATTATACAGATGCTGATTCTGGGAATAGGCACAACAGTCCCTTTCAAGACTAAAAATAACTTCTGAGCTGTAGTTTGCAGTTTCAGACATGTATGTTGCTTATGCTGCTTCCATGCTGATGTAATGGTGGTAATCTTTTGTCAAGGAGGATTTCATCCCTGAGGGATGCAGAGTTCAGCTGAATTTTACATGAGAAACTTTGCATGCTTATAAATTGCAGTCTGCCTTCTAGCAGCAGTGCTGGTGTCCTGTACGGGGTGCTAACACAAGTGTTTTAGGAGATGATAATGGCTCAGAGGGGTTGTGAAGTAGCCATGACAGCACTGTTTGCCAGAAAATCAAGCATGCTGGTCTCACACCCTTACTGAAGTTTCTACAGGTAGTTTCTGTGCACTGCTATAAATCTTCACCAAATTAACCAAACCAAAATCATCAATGGACTTTACAAAAGTGCATTAACAAATTGCTGTTGAAGCATTCATGGCAGACTGTGAATCAGCATTACCTGTTTACTTTCTCCTCCAAGGTTCCTTCCAAATGCCTGAGCACTCCTGGCATGAGGACATCTCAGAGCACCTAAATGAGGGGAAAAGCACAGATTCCCTCCCAAGCCGAGCACAGCCCTCCTTTCTTGGTTACAGACTCCAGGGAAGTGCAGAAGTGCATGCTTCTTAAAAGGATATAAGCAGTCCCATGAAAAACAGTGCTACTTATGGCTAATCAAAGTTTCAGGTTCTTTGATGAACCAAGTGCTAAGCCAAGGATTTGTCAGTGCAAATATCTAAGCTGACGTCCAATGCCACAATGTCTCAGGAAATAAGAAATGACTTCTCAGCAAAGACAGTGATTGAACACATAAAATCAAATTTTAAGTGTAGTCAAGAGAGTGCAAGAAGGCAACCCACAGAAGAAAGTGACATGGTATAGACGAAGTTAAAACAAGCTTTGAAGTCATATATGAACAAAAATATAATTTCATTTTTTCTAAAGCTCTACTTTGATACTCTATTTGAAATATGAAATTCACTGATCTTTTATAAAATTGCTAAAATTTTTACAGTGAAATGTTATTTTTGCTAATTTGTAAATTTATGTGTGCCAAAACCAAACTATCTAATACATGAAATAGAAGTCCTCTGCAACAACAAATAAACAAAAATAAGTAAAAATAATTAATGAAATAAATAAAAGCAACAATGACAATTAAATGAGCAATCTGAAGCCCTTCCAATTATTAATCATACTAACATTTTACCAAATACAAATTTTTAAAGAGTAGGCCCATTTTATAAAGGGACCCAATGCCAAAGCTGATGGCAAAAATGAAACAAATAAAGTTGGAATGGAATAGTGTGCATTTAATCTTTCCAAGAGAAAAATCATCTAATGTACAGTTGGCATTTCCCCAGCCATGAAGTATCTATGCTGTCCTCAGGCCAATAGAGTAATTTTCCCAACAATAAATGCAGTATCTAAGTAAACATGTTCTTACAAACTGAACCTTCAACTTCAGTATTTCATTATCAGAAAAGTTCAAGATGACCATGATTAATATGGAATGGTTTAACTCAGCCAGCACAAGACTGGGGTCTGCTGTTGGGAATACGTGGAGAGAAGATGAGGCAAAAGTTGAATCATCCACAACAGTTCCATGAGGTTTACCCCATAGACAAATACTCCAACATAACATACCTATCTGCTTGCCACAAGCCAGATAATGAAAACATAAACAGTGCATGGAACTAAAGAAGGAATAGGGAATATATTTTTAAATTTATATATGGATCTGAAAATAAAGTTCCTCAAGGTTAAACCGTCTTTTCTGTTGAGATTTCAATGCCTGGACATAGCTTCCTGGAGGACTTTCTCCACAACTTTTTACAGGGTTAAGCTGACTGGTCTACAGTCCCTGATTTCTCCTTCTTTAAGGATGATTCACCTGTGTTGGAAGGTGGGTGCAGTGCTTTCCTTGCTGTTGTTTTGTGGAGATGGAGTCCAGCTTTGTAAGCGCCTCAGCCAGTTCACCATGCTGCACTCCATGTGGTCCCACACTTGTGGACTTACACTTGTTCAGTTTATCCAAGCTGTGCCAGCACTAATCACCTTTACCATGGGTAGTGTTTCTCTCCCCCGTTTCCTGCTGGGCACAGAGATCTGGCAGGTCCAAGATAGCTCCCGTGTCTATCATTTAGTCCTGCAGCTGTGTTGCCTTTCCAGTCCTCAGTGGCAGGGCAAGCTTTGTCAGCATATATAAATAACATGTCTTTCTGTCTAAAGGTCAGAAGATTCTCTCTTCCCTTTGTCTCCTATATATGTTCTCTCTCTCTCCTATTGTGTCTTTAGATTATGGGAACCATTCTGCCAAAAGGCCTAGTTTGTGTTAGATGTGATAGATGCGTATCACCTTCAGTGTCAGTAACTGGAAATCTACTCAAAAAACAGTAAATACCTCACAGTGGGGATGTCTCATGCATTTTTGCTAGACAGTAATTTATTTTAAATGTTATATTCTGACCCAATTAAATTAATATTCAGCTGTTAAAGTAGCATCTTGTATTCATTCTCTAAGTAGTACTTTGCCTATTCATTTTTAGGAAGTTAATTTTCAGTTCTTTTGAGAATAAAATTTGTAGTTCAATATGAAAAGCCAAGGGGGAAAATCTGTAGTTATTTCATGGAGAAATTAAATAAAATGTTTTCTTTTCAATAATCATCAATAATTTTCTGGTGCTGATAACACAGCAGAAAACTATCTGTAACTAGGGATGTCTGTGTTTATGTCAAACTGCCCATTCTGTAAAAGTGAAGACATACTCATACTCATTATGTGAGTCTCAGGATATTTTTGAAATAACATATTTCTGAAAATTGAATTAAAAAAAAATCATTCCCCATTGCACTCCAAATCAAATTTTGTTTCAGTTGGAAGAAATAAAAAAAAGAAAGAAATTAAAAGCAAACAAAAAGAGTTTGCATTTCTACTAACTATATTATGTGTGATTACATACCTGAATGTAAATTTAGTTCATGTTCTTCAAGATCTTCACGTGTGCACTCTTAAAGTGAACTCCTGGCTGTAAAGAGACAAATTTTTACCATAACTTTCTTCATATTTGTTGTGCAATGAGAAGCACTATTAATGCTTACAATGAGTTTAAAGAGTCAGGAGTTAGAAAAAGCAGGTATTTTTGCCTACACCTCCATTGAACCTGCTGAGATGCAGCAGTCCCTCCTTCATATTGGGCATTGTCCTGGAATGAACTAACAGACTTACACAAGTTCCATAATTAAAACAGTTTTGTTGCTTTAGAGTATCTTTACTTACTTACACAGGCAAAGTGAGATTGTAGAAGCGCAACATTTTAGAAGTTATCTCTGGTAAGTTCTTAGAATCATAAATTCAACATCTTACCAGAGTCATCATCCAAATTTGAAAATGACCTGTGTTAACACCTGGACAAGCAACTAGACAGAAATCTGAGGAAAAAAAGGCAATACCTACTACAAGTAAAAACGTGTTTTATGTGAGTGGAGAGACAAAGTTATAGCTTAGTAGGGTGGTATCATTTGCCATAAGAGGACACTGTATGAATGAGGTGTTTGTTTTCTTTGCAGCAAAGATTAGCCAGAAAGATTTTACAGCTATCTAAATAGAGAGGAATAATAATAGCATCGTCCTTATAGGACATGCACACTAAGATATGTACACAAATATTGTGACCTCATAATAGCCTAAGCACAGAAGGGAGACATGGTTCTTTAATGTCCATATAACAGCACTGGGAGTCTGGGCTGTGTCCATGGTGAGTGGCACAGAGATGCTCATGTGTGGGAAGAACTAGAGATCAGGTAATGCTGCAAAGGGGCAAGGTGAATGTTACTGCATGAATATTGCAACTAATCCTGCAATTTGCCTTTAGAAAAATAGAACAATTAAGAGAGGATGAGGGAGAGGAAGAATTAATTCACATAATAAACACTACAGCCACAAAAGGATCCAAATATTGTACTATGAAAATTTATGGACAGAAGTTTTGGTTAACAAAACGAAGGAGAGTACCTTTCTGTTGCAGTCTTAAACTTTCATGCTCAGTGAAAACTGTTCCTTAACCATAGCTGAGATGCAATAGCAGAAAAGCCAGTGTTGTCAAAAGTGACATCAAGACATCTTTGCTGGCCATGTCCAGTAGCCAAGAGCAGGTAGCACGAGATAACTCAATACCCGGGCACTGTTACTCCCAGATGAAGTGCAGCTATGACTTACCTAAGAAATATGGCAGTGTTATTAATTTAGTTAGATTTCAGTTACGAGAACAGAACACAGCACTAACCTATTATCAGCACACCTGAATGCTGATCACCTTTAGCAATTGTGAAGCAACTGTTGATAACTGACAAAGCACATGTGTTTAATGAGGAATGGTTTCAAAAAAGGCAAGAATGGTTCATGCATGTCCCATAGGGTAATTCACAAACCACAATTCAAAGGACAGGAGAAAAGGTTATTCTGGGTAGGAGGCCAGTGTAGTTAAAAGGAGATTTTGAAAGCCTGTTGAAAGAGAATGAAAGATAATATTGAGAGGACTGGAGTACAGCTACATGGTCATCTAGATATCTCTGGCAAAAAAAAAAAAATTAAAAAAGGACAGAGAGAAAAAAACCAAAACAGAGTGCAAAAATGTCTAACAGATATTTGACACTGTATGTGGAAAGAGGCATGAGGTTGTATGTATCCCAGATGCTGCTGCTGCTGTAACAGCAAATTTGCCATACGTAGCAAGAAAAGATGTAAAGGAACATCTGTTGAAATTATACATTTGCAAATCAACAGGCCTAGATAACTGATACCCAAGAGCCCCAAGAAAACCAGCTGGGAGCTTTCAGAGCCCTGTATGGGAAACTGAAGAAATTCCAAGTGATTGGTTAACTCCAGATATAATTCCAAGATTTGAACAGAATAAAATAAATAATTCTGCGAATTGCAAATCAGTTAGCTAAACTTGTAGAAGTGCTAAAATAAAGAAAATTAAATAGATTCATAGGTACATGTAAATAAAGATAAATCCTGGAGTTTAAATAAGCCAACTTTGTCCTAAGACAAAGGTACTGTCAGAAATAAAATTGTGGTTTTTATCAACAGCAATACAAATCTGGTTTCCAAGAGAACTGACATAGTATATTTGGAAGACAGTACATTCCAATGGTTTTCAGTCAGTACTTATTACTTTAGGACATTTTCAGTATTGCATTATACACTAACAGCAGGATAAAAATTAAATTACTTGAAAACTGTCTTGTTGACAGACCTCAACATAGAATTTTAAAAGTTAATATGTAAAAGAGAAAGGATTAATAATATCAAAAGTTCTTGGACCAGTGCTAGCAAGTATTTTTAGCTTATAAAATCTTTCTGGTAAAAATAAAAATTTATAAAAAAACTTCATGACAGTAACTAATGAGAACAAGGTACTGAGATAAAGCATCCAAGATAATTTTCTGAAATTGTTAGAATGCAACCAGATGGGTTCAATAAAACTAACAGAAAGTATTGCCTCTGGAACATACCATGTGAGCTATAGAGTGGGGTGCATTGATTTCAGAGCAGCAAACAATGATGCAAAGTCAGATGTATGGCACCACTGCATGGGAAATGCTCAATTCACTTCCTACCAATAAATCAGGAAGGAGTAGTTTGCTGATTTGCTAATCATTTGTAAATAACCAGGCACCAGTGAACTATATTCACCAGTGAGCTATATTTACCAGTGACCTATATTTCAGTGTTGGTTGTGCAGCACAAGCCTCATGTGGAGGTGTCCCTGTCCCAGCTGTGCCAGATCCCTTGCTGCTGCCAGCCCCCACGGAGGCAGCTCTGTGCCCATACACACCCCAAGGAGGGGTTCCCCCATGCCACCCCCATGTCACCTCCCCTGTGCTGGGAGTCCTTGGCTGGGTGAAGGCTGTCTCTGCCCCACAGGCCACAGGCAGGACTGGGGATGCTGTGGGACAATGCTTGGCTATGCTTCCAGATGTGGAGGAGCATCCCTGCTTCTCCTCCCATTCCAAAGCCTCTGCCAATGCCCCCTTCCAGGTTTCAATGTTCCTGTTTGGTTCATGATGCCTTCATTTCTTTCCAATGTCACTAGAATTCACGGAATACTCCCTCATTGGCTTGCTTTCATTCTGCTCTTTAACATAATCAGTTTAGTGTGTTCCTGTCACTCCGGGTGCCCTGTTCCCTCTCAGCCTGGGTATCCCATCACAGACACTGTTACCTCCCCATACTAGTCATTGCTATCAGGGCATTTTGACACAGATTTTGTCAGAAATTTCAAGAGTAGCACAAAATAGCGTAAAAGAACTGAAAAATGTGGATAAACATTGAAATAGTTGTCCAAAGGTCTTAGCAAATGTACGCTTAGTTGGAATTTTTGAGGGAAAATAAGCACAGTGCTTCAAAATAAATACTTTGTTTTCTGTCTTCATCAGGGAGGGCAGAGTTGGGATAGCTGGCTAGGACAACCTAGCTCTATGATATAGCATTCATGACTTTAGAGCCCAAAATTTATTAATAAATTAAGCTCAGAGAACTAGTAGCAATTGCATAAGATGGCATATAAATGAGGAAAATTTTGATTAAAAATTTATCTCACTATACATCATCAGACATTAATCACAAAGCTGAGGACTGCAGAATCTTGAGAACATTGGATCAATGTCCAACTGTGCATACAGAAGTCTCCCAAGTGCCTGACTGAAGCTTGCTGCACAAAATTTATATTGATCGCTGCTTCTCTTTTTTTTTTGTTGAGAGAACATCTTTCCTTAGCAAACTTTCCCCTCCTTCTGCAGTCCAATTTACCTTTCACTGATCATCTGAAATCTCATATGATATAATTTGTATTGGTCTCATCTTTTTTGTCACTATTAATGAAATATTTGTCTCTTCTAGTTTTTGTTAATTTCTACTCAAACTTTGCCAAAGAGTGCTATTTTTGTCTCAGATTAGCTGGTATTTTATATAGAAGTAAAATTTAAGAAGCCTTGGAGATTTTCTTGATATTAATTTTTGCAAAAATTTCTGCAAAAGCATTAAAAGCCTTAAAATCAGAAAATTTTTAAAAATCTTTATGAAAGAATAGGCTCTATTTCTGATGTCACCAAAAAAAAAAGATATTAGAGGGCCTGGAATCTAAAACAGAAAAAGAAACTGGCTTCATTTAAATAAGGACAGATGGTCATAGTGAGTACTGTTTTGTAAGAAAAGCTTTGCCAAAACAATAGTGATAAAATACTGTTTACACTATGATAGTGGGTGGCTTTTTATTAATTCTTTGAGACCATATCCTCGTTTGAGAAATTACCAACAGACCATTAAAAATTAGAAGACTTGCATCAGTCTCAAAATCATTTGACATGAATAGCAATATTCATTATTAACTCTGTAACATTATTCTGCATTAGAGTAACAAGGCTTGAACTGGGAAACGTCGATAAGAAACCAGAGATCTCATGAGCTGCATGAATATAGTGAATTGCAACAGGGAGGGCAATTGCAGAATGTCAGAACTCAGTACATCTCTCCAGGTGTCCAGAGCTGCCGAGGACCCTGTCGGGGGGCTCGGAGACCCTGGCATGCTGCCCAGAGCACCTGGGGATTTGATTTTGACCCCTGGAACAAGTTGCCAACTTTGTATGAGGAGGTGAGAGTCACAAAGGTCTGAATGGTGTAATAACAAAATGATCACAGGGTAAAAATGTAGATTTTAGGATATTTGGTATGGGGGTTATGGGGACAAGAGGGAGCAACTTGGGCATGTCCAGCCCTTCTCCTTCTTCTTGTTCCCCATTTTCTGCAGTGATGTTGGCACTTTGGGATTGGTTTAGAGTAGAAGTGCACTGTCTAACACAGGTGATAAGTATTGGGAATTAAGTGTAAATATGATTTACGTAGTTTGTAGTATAAAAGGACAGCACCACCTCGGGGGTGGTCAGAGTGCTCGTGGCTGCCCTGTAGCACAGATGTCCACTGGGTAGAAAGAAAATTTTATAGATAAGAATTAATAAACAACCTCAAGACCGAACAGTGAAGAGTGCAGACTCCTTCAGTTGTGTGGGCTGAAGCAGAGACATCCTGCGCATCTTGGGGCAACAATTATCAACAGCAACCCAAGAGCAGCAGATAGTAGACAACAAAGAACGAGATAATTAAACAGCAGAGTAAACAATGTATTTGAAAGCAGAAGGAAAAAAAATCAGCTCTTACAAGTCAACAAGCAATGCTGGAGCAAATATGTATAAATTCCTGACTTTTGGTCTTACACTTTTAGTCAAGTTTGGATAGTTTATACCTTAAAATATTTTTTTAAAATTTTTTTCTGGACAAAAAAAATGGCGCAAGGAGCAATTCTTTATTAGTTAATACTATCTGTGAAATTATATGATCAGTCTACAGGAGCCTAGTGATTTGAAAACTTTTAACCTTAGCAAACAGAGCTTCAGAGCCATCATCAGAATTATCATCTATTGAATTCCATTTACTTTATTCTAAATTTATGTTTAAGATTCACTTTACTATCTTTTGCTCAATCAATCACCACTATGTCATCCCCTTCCTCATTAATTACCCTATAAATTCACCTTTAATTAAAGTTCTTTGATATCTCTTTTCTCATTCTTCTGATGTTCCTTCTTTGTATTCCCCTGTCTTTTTTTAGAAGGATGGCTTCTCACCCAAAGTAAATTTTTGCAGTTCTGGTTTTTTGATATTTTTTAGGATAAAACTGAAAAGTCTTCAGTTTTTAATGCTTTTTACTTTTCCAATTTTAAGAACTCAGTTGTTTGTGCAGTATGCTGTGCTACAAGTATCCCATGCAGAGTTCCCTGAAAAATTTACTGTTCAGAGATGTTGACAGATTTTTAGTTCGTTTCTCTACAATGCACACAAGAGGAAAACCAAGTCTGCTTCTGCTCTGCTGTGGAGTCCCAACACTGGATTCTATTAGCTGACATTAACAATCATGAGTCTAAGAGATACTGGTGGTAGGAGGGCTGCATCCATTCAATCTCCCCAGAAGACCTCAAAGCCACTTAATAACTATTCCAGATGGTTTTCCTCCTCTGCAATGCTCTTTATTTCAATTTAGGTGACAATATAACTACAATTCAAATTCAACAAATTCAGCAGCAACTCTGATCTCCCATACTATGTGATCTGAAGAGACAAGCTGTGGGTGTCTCACATGGAGAGCATGAACAGCCTTGGACTTTGTGTCTCTGAGGTAGTTTAAAAAAATGGCTGAGAATTAAACTCCAAATAAGCTGCTCCTCCTTTCCCCCTGGCTCCCCTTCAGAGAGGCAGACACTATAGATTGAGAAAATAATTTATTGAAAAAAACCAGCAATGAAATCAGAAACAGACAGCAACAGCAACAATATTAATCACAAAAGTATACAAAAGAGAAGGCGCTTTACACAAAAAAAGTTGTTCTCCACCTCAGTTTTGTATGGCCACTAAGACAAACACAAAATTGTGGATGGTCACCCCAGCTTCTCTGTCCTTGAGCCCAAGACATAAAAGAAGAAGGATGAGCACCCAAAAACCTGTAATTGTCTGAGTTGCATGGCCTGCTCTCCAGGCCCTCTGTGCTCGGCACTGGTTGGCAGGATTTGGCTTGGCTCACGTCCACCACTCCAGTCTGGCAGTTTCTTCCCACCACAGTGGTGCAGAACACACACAGCCCACTGGGCTCAACTGTGTTTGCCACAGGAGTTGAGTTATTCCCGAGGAGAGGAAGGGATGGGCAGTGGTGGGAGAGGTCCACAACATTGCTACCAGCAAGGTGCCCAAGAGAGAAATGGAACAAAATGGCACCTCTTCCAGGGTGCATTCACCTTTCCTTCACCCCAAAGCCATGCCACCAGGAATGATTTTAGTGGTATAGAGTAGCAGCCTATAACCACTACCACACGGATAAAGGCTCTGCCCCCTACTTGGCACTTACCAGCAAAACTAGGACAGTCACCTCCCAGGTCACCTCTACCCAAGAGAAGCAGGCAATCAAGCCATTTTTTGAGGAAACAGGCTCAGGTTGCACAAGGGCACATTTAGATTGGATATCAGTAAAAAAAAAATTCTCTAAGGTCTGCCAAGCACTGAAACAGGCTGTCCAGGGAAGTGTCGGAATCACCATCACAGGAAATGTTTAAAAAGTGTGTAGATACAGTGCTTAGGGACATGGTCCAGTGGTGGACCTGGCAATGTTGGGTTAATTGTTGGACTCTATTAGAGGTCTTTTCCAACCTTAATGATTCTAAGATTCTATAAATATACTAAGAAAAGACAAGGATATCTAAACAGCAACATTTCACCTTCCCACCCAGATAGTGGTTGCAATTTTGTGTCAGAGAGAGAGAAGTATTCCAGGCAGGATTACATCATCCTGTGGAAATGAGATGACCAGGAATGGGTCCAAAACATCTGTCTATCCTCAACAGTATCCCCAAGGTCATAAAAGAGTTCAGTAACTGTAGCAGGGCAATAGGCAGGATATGCGTTGTCTGGCACACAGCACATATTGCTGCTTGACTCGCAGGGACACTCAGTCATACTCCAAGTCTCTGTTAAACATCAAAAGAGTTTCTTACACAGCAATAGGTTGGGCTGGCTGAGTAGCTGATACCAGCTTCAGGAACCTAGGTGGCTTCAGTACCACCAATGCAACTTTGTTTCATTGTGAACATCTTTATATCTGTGTACATTTCATTTTCAAGTGCTTAGTTAAAATATTCCTGGCAGATACCTGTTTAAGCAATCTTTAAAAGCCTGTAACAATGTAGACAAGAATTACACAACCTTTTTAGGCAATCTGTCTTGGTATTTCACTATTCTTAGAAAGTTTTTCCAAATGTCTAGCCTAAGTCTCTTTTGCTGTATTGTAAGGCAATTATTTTTAACACAGTAATGGTGTTCCACTGCTAATATATTCCCTTTCCCTCTTCATTGTGCAATAGCTTTTTTAGTATTCAAACTCTGTTATCCCATCCCAGATCAATCTTTCCTTCTGTAAACCAATCAACAGCAATATTCACATCTTTCCTCATCCACTATATTTTCCAGTCTCCACCAATGCTGACTGATCTTCTCTTTAAGACCGATATAAACCTATATTACAGTATAGTCCCTAGGACCAATATAAACCTGTCTGAAAATACAGTCCTTTAACTGGAGACAGTGCTGCAGATAAAGTGGCACTAATGGGCAGAAGAATTTCTTCAGATGCCTTACAAAAGATGTGAATTATTATACAGTCTGGTGGGATTCAGTTTGTCATTCTTCCTATATGCAGTGATGTTGCTGTGTCATGTCCAGCTATGATCCACTACAACCTTGGGATCCTTCTCTGCAGAACCACAAGGCAACCAGTTGTTTCATATCTTGCATTTGTGTAGTGGACATTCCTGGCTAAATATAGAGCTCTTTGCTTATTCTTACTGAATCACATCTTATTTTTCTTGTATCTCCTCTCCGATATGTCAGGGTCCTGGCTAAATACTGATCTTGTCCTCTCTTGCATTTTTCCAGCTTGGTATTGCCTGCAAATGTAATAAGGATATTCTTTCTTCCATAGTTCATGTCATCAATGAAAATGCTAACCTATGCCAGAAATACTGCATAATCTTGGAAACAGGACTAGAAATTCCTTCTTTATTTTAATGGATTGACAGTCAGCTTCTTCTGCCTTCTGTCTAGGATAAATCACCAGAATAAAATAAGCTAAATATTGCATGCATTGACTACATTCTTAGCAGTAAACCATACAAAGTCTCCTAGGCAGGATTTTTGTTTTATGCTTGCCCAGCACTATATCTCAGCACTGAGGGCCCTGAATTAAAACCTTTACCTTTCTTAAACCCATTATCAAAATTTGCATACCAAACTGGCTGGACATCTTTTCCATTCCTGAGATCTGAATGCCTATGTGGCTGTTTTGGATATCTGGACCAGACACTGAGTTTTGTCTGACTGTGTTTCAAGGAAATATTTTAACTGCTTCCTTTTCTAGAGAGGCATACTCTACATGTCTAAACCTCCAGGTAAATAGTGGTGGATTTTTATATATCAGCTTTTTTGCAGCTACGTTAATTTTGCCCCACAAGTTCACAGGTTTCTTCAAATTGTGGCCCAACAGATCAAACTAACTTTCAAAATTAATCAAAGCAGACAAAGCTGCTTTGCATTTGGTCTGCTTTTCTTCTCTAAAATAAAACACCATCTATTCAGATATTACAACCCACTATATAATTACAAAAGTATTTTGCATTTTCTATTTAAAGAATCCAGGGCAAAAGGAATTCCAGAAGGACTTTCAGGAAAGAGTGAATTCCAGTTTTCTAAGAATAGATCTCAGAAAGCCCAGGTAAAAATATTTGACATAGACCGTCTCACCAGATATATAATCTGCTTTCTCTACTGCATAGATTTCCAATCTTTATATTTTTTCCCAGTAATTTGAAGCTAATATATGTGTATGTATAAATGCATAACCAAAGGCTTCTGTCTTTTGTTCAAATAATGTCCATCAAGTTTATTGACACTGTAGGTCTTGTGTGTGCTTCCCTCTGGCATCTAGATCAATATAAGCTTTCCACCTTGAATTAGTTGAAATTTCAAAACATTATTTTTCATTTACTTATTTCACAACAGCCTAAAACTTTCCTCCTCATCTTAGTCCTTCCTCACCACTTCTCCCACTCTGTCAATGAGTCATAATTTGACGCAAGCAGTAAATATCTTTTCTCCCAATATTACCATGAATTTGTTATTTTTCATTTGCTATTCCCAGCCTGTTCAGCTGATAGTAGCAGAGACAATTCCAGTGTTGTGAGATGCTGGCATTCATGTGAAGATTTATGCAGCTCTGAAAAACATTCCCAGATGCAAAATGTATATATAGGGAATGATGATTGGTGAAAAACTCAAAATGAGCCAGCAGCATTAGCTCAGAGTCCAGAAAGACAACCAAATCCTGGGCTGCATCAAAAGGAACATGTCCCAGGATTTGGAGGAGGTGACTGCGCCCCTTTACTCTGCTCTGGTGAGACCCCACCCATTCTGGTTCTGGTACGCCCAACAAAAGAAGGACATGGAACTGTTGAAGCAAGTCCAGAGGAGAGCCATGAAATTGACAAGAAGGCTGGAGCACTTCCCAACAAAGTCAGGCTGGGAAAGTTTTGGCTACATCTGAAGGGGGCTATCCAAGAATCCCAAGAGGGACTCTTGGTCAGGAACTAGAGTGATAGGACAGTGGGTAACAGGTAGACATTGAAAGAGGAAAAGTTTAGGCTAGATATTAGAAAGAAATTCTTAACTGTGAGGGTGGTGAGACATTGGAACAGATTGCCCAGGGAAGTTCTGAATGCTCCAGCCCTGAAAGTGTTGAAGGTCAGTGAATAAGGCCTTGAGAAACCTGGTATGGTGGGAGGCATCCCTGCACATGGAAGGGAAGGTTGGAACTAGATGATCTTTAAGGTCACTTCCAATCCTTAACGTTTTATGATTCTATGATTCTTTATCAAACTACCAGAGGATAGTCCCAAACCATAATCAGCAGCTCAGTCTACAGCAAGAGCATGCTTCATGATGAAACAGAATGTTAAAATTTTCACCTGAAATTTTATGGGCCAGGAGACCAAATGTCCAAGATGTTCATTCTATTGAAAGAAGGGCTTTACCAACATCTGATAAGCAAATAATATAAATGACTAGACATTCAGAACCTTGCTGAGGACCAAATCATTATAAGAATATTGAAGAGACATATAATATTCAGCATATCATAGAAGTGTAACCACTGTTTTTCTCAGCACATGGGTCTGGTGCTGAAAGATTCAGAAAATAAAGGAAATTTTAAAACAACTAATGACTCCTTCCACTGCTCACAACTTAACATGATAAGGAATTCATAATGGGATGAGCCACACAGGAGTGCAAAGAAACCTGGAGATTTATTTTATTGGCCTCGAGCAGCATGAGCAAAAGCAAGGAAATGTCAGACAAGTGAGAATTGTTTCAGAAAAAAGTCTAAAAGTGAGATGGCTGCCAAGCAATTTCCACAAGAGAGAGCAAAAGTGGAATTACTGGAGGGAGTTCATACAGGTGGGATAATCCCACAGGTGATAGCTAGCACACAAAAAGGAAAATCCTTCTCTTGATTCAACTTTACAGAGCAGACGGAGAATTCTGAAACTCAGCCTGCTTTACTTTTACAAGGAAAAAAGGATGGCACATTCTGAAATGATACTTCTGTTACTTTTTGTGCAAATTCTCCAGTTCCTAGCACAAGGTCCAAGATAGCTGTGATAGGCACACAGGCTGGATACCAGAAAAGAGGGGCTGATTTACATAAAGTACTTGGGGAACTCTGCACCTTAAATGGAGTGCACAGTTTGAATTTAAATTCAAGTGAGTGTTAGCTGCCAGAGCCTACATTTCAGACTGAGAAATTCTCCAGTGGCTGAAACACAAGAACCAGGAATTGACAGTCTTAAGCCCCTCTCACAGAATCACAGAATCATTAAGGTTGGAAAAGACCTCCAAGATCATTGAGTCCAGCCTTTGCATTTATTTCTAAGAAAAGGCACAGTTCATCAGAAAATTCTGTAGAACGGCTAGAGGAGACTCTCCATCTCCCTTGCAGAAACTGTGTAGCTCTGCAGAAATAAATAAGAAGCGGGGACACAAAGTGGAAATAAAGGAGTACTCTGTGATGAGAGTACTCTCTAGGAATTCTAAAGTTTTTATGGCATGATCTTTGCATCAGAGTCAGTAAACAAATGTCAGTAAATAAAAAAAACCAGAAGAGTATCACTTTGCAAAGTTTTACTGTACTTAAGACATATACTAAACTCTTTTGCTTTAGTATACAGCAGAGCAGAAGCATTAATTGTCACAGCTGCTCCTCTTTCTTATATCTTTGATTTGTCAACATCCATAAAATTCAAAGGGAAACTCTAGGTTGATTTCTTAGAGATTTTTTGCTTTGGGATAAATTACATTTTGCTGCTAGCAGAAAATATCTGTGCCAAGTGGAACAGGGTTGTGAAATAGCAGGAAGTCAACAGAAAGACAATTAAGCTATTGTGATTTTATGGAAGTGTTCTATATAAATAAAATATGGCCTACCTATAGGCATGTTTTTGTGAAATACATGTTGCATTTTACAATACTATGACTGATTTCAAATAATGTTGACAATATGAAGACAATTTATTCAGGCTTATATAGAGTTTTGTGCTAGCTGCCAACTTCTCTTCTTTTTCTTCTTAAAAAAGAATTTACCTTGAAGTACACTCCCTAGTACTTTCCTTTGGAGACCTACAAAAACAAAAAGACATACTGATTTTTTTAAGACTATTGCAACAGATACCTTTAAACAAGGTACTTTTCCTAGTGAGTTTCCGCCATACTGGTGACTTTGGCTAGCATCTTTTCCAGGCTTAAACACATTTTGACTAACTGCAGTAAGAGATTGCTAAGTAAAAAATTCAGGGTTGACTTTGCAAAGCTCACAGATTAGAGTTGCTATCTAAACAAATTTGATCTATTCCAGGTCAAATGCACTCCATAGATATTAGTTTAAATAGAAAAATCTAAAACCAGCAACAAAAGAAACTAACAAAAGACCAAAACAACAAAAAAAGAAACCCAGATCTGGGGGGTTTATGTTATACCAGTGTATTTCCATCCACTACTTTTACATGAATTCAGGTTTACCCAGGTGCACTAAATTTCACTAATAAAGTTTGATTTTCGTCATATTGGTAATGATACCCAGAACATCATCAGTAATGAGAATATCAGCAGAAATCAATCCCTGATCTAATTGCTTAAGAACTCCACTGTGATTTCTGTCCTGCCTAACTTTTCCCCAGACAACATAACTCCTTGAGGATTCTCCTGAAGATACTTATTTTCAAACTCTGGCTCAGTGCCCATATTCATCTTTGTGGGACTGTATTATGTGTGTTAATGAAGTACAGAGATCTTATATTAATAGCTGGAAGGGAGTGTCTGGAATGTTTGTTATCATGTCAAAGATGCTTTTGGATTAGCTCCACATAAATCCATGGGGCTTTGAAGCCTATTTCCCTGTGGCCTTCGTCCTTTCCCTCAAAATATATTCTATTACTCAAAATGCAGTTTCTTCTTAACTATTAGTATTTTAATTACTTTCTTTCCTAAACCATTTGTTAAAGTGTGTATTAAGCACAGATGCATATATTTCTCATATTTGACAAGATTTTAAGAAACTGGTGATAGCATTGATACTTCTCATGAGTAAATTCTTACTGTAAAGACAAAGATTGTAGGGAATTATTCTACCATAGAAAAGTGGTTTCATTTAGCTCCTGCAAAAAGTAATAGGAACCACGAGAGTTGCAGAAGATTTCATTAGGTTTGAAACAATATATTTGAGATCATGTGAGCTAAAGAAAAGCTCTCAACAGAACTTCATTAAGACATGTAATAAAATCACAAGAGTTGGCAACAATCTTGGTCTATCTCATAAACTCTAAACAAATATGAACAGATTTCAATAGTGTAATTCATTTTCTGTAAGTTAATTTCTCAGTGAATAATTTTGAGAATTAGAATTAGACATGTGCCCCTTGAAATCTAAATAATTTTTGAAACAACTCAAAAATACCTTAAAGGATTTTCCCCTCTGAGGTTTTTCAATTATGCTTTCATGTTCAGCAATACTTTGGATTTTTAATATAGACACCTTATGAAAATATGAAATATTCACTTTATCAATAATAAATGAGAACAGCTCTTCTAAAGAGCAAACTGTGAAGCTGAGTGTAAACAGACTCCTATTTAATATACAGTGGAAAATTTCCTAAAAATAAGGGAAAAAAATTCTGCCTTAAACAGAGCAATTTTAAGTGTAACTCAGAGATGTGGTTAAAAATACAGAACTTTTTAAAAAAGAGAATGTAAATATATAATAAAGAATTAAAATAGAAGAGAATCAGAAGAAATCAGGAACACATTACAGAAGCCACTGGAGAAATTTTCTGAAGCTTGTTATGCTATTGAGGTTTTCCTCACTGGCATCTAGAGGGCATTCATTTTTAGGAACAGGCAATAATCCAAAGACAAGCTATTGTAGCATCATGTAATGTCAAAAGTTGGGAATATTCATTGATTTAGTTTTAGATTGAACAGCAGTTCAATCGTCCTAAGTACAGTGTTATAAAATTAAAAAATGCTTTCACTGGTTTCCATATGCTCACCTGTTTCATATGTCTTTAATAGATTTTTTTCCCATCATGTTGCTTCTACAAAAGCAAGGAGCTACACAACTAGAAATAATCAGAATTTCAAATTTAATGAAAATATGAATTTAAAATATGTAGCCTAATGTCAGCTTCTTATGGGGATAAAAGGCTTATCTTGGGTCAGTAAAGAAAATCAAAGAGTGGAAAACCAAGTAAGATTTAATTTCTTACAATATTTCTCTGATAGATCAGACTAACATGGGATCTGTCCTCAGGCTGAATTTTATCAGACAAATGACTAACAAATTAAAAAAAAAAGAACACGCCCATCCACTGGGGCACCTCTGAAACCTAAAAGAAACATTCACAGCAACTACATAAAGTGACTCTTAACTGCAAAGTTTCAATCAGCGTTAAATGAAACTAATGAAATTTATGGAAGGCTGTCTATTCAGTAGAGCACTTATGTACCTGAGGTATACTTAACACCTATAGTTTCTAGCCTTATCCAGTTATCATGTATTATCACCTTCTGCAATGATTTAAACTCCCTCTCCAACATGAATTTGCAGAACAGAAAATCATTAATGAAATTGTGTCTCTTGTGCTGTCCCATATGTGAGGCATGTTCACAGCACATTTCTCTGAGATCAGCCGAAAAACCCATGAAACATTTTCATCTTTCAGGCAGCATGGAGACCTGATCTTCTTACAAGACTTATAATTTAGATCTGTGATCTATTTTGTGTGAACTGCTGGAAAACTCTCCCTTTCCATACCTCTTGTTGGTGCTGGAGCCATGGACAGGAACCACAGTGGCAATGGATGCTTGACTCAATGTTGTAATGACTCAGGAGCTTTGCTGGAAAGGTGCAGAGTTGCAGTTCCAGTCATTGTTCTCTTCAGCGCTTCTGGGTTTTATCCGGAGATGATCTGAAGGAAAGTGCACAAACAGTCCTGGGCACGTGGCCCAGGAATTGAGCTTTTCCAAAAGCAGAATTCTCTAAGCTCTATGACACAGAGCCAGTCTGTTCTCCTTAATACTTCTGTCTGTAGCATAGCCCAGAGTGAGGATAGCTTGCTACACAAAATGTTGGGTCATCAATGCATTTCCTGGCCTGGACGACAGCTCTCCTGCTTTCTGGACATGTACTTTGTCAGACCAGTATCTAAGAAATCTTAATTAAGTACTGCAATCTGATCACCTAAATTCTGTAAGTAGTCTCACACTATGAAGTACTGTTTGCTAGGCTGTCAAAGTTCATACAAAAGGTGAGTTTTGGGTACACCTATTTAGAGATTTGGGGGGGTTGCTGACATTACATACTAAAGCACAAGAGGCTAATTTCTTCATGTGTAGGAATTATGCCCCTCATTCACGGCAGGCAGTAGAAGAAAAAATACCACACCTACGAGCACTACTTGCTTCAGGAATTTCTGCAAATCACTGTAACGACCCAGTTATAAGTTTCATGCCATAACAACACCTTGCAAAACCACATGTTCCATTTTCATGAACTTTCAGTCAAAAAAAGATTTGTTCAGAGATATAACAATAAAAACATACTCAAGAAAGTAGAATAACCACTGGAAAAAATGAAAACTAAAGATTTTTGGGAATCAATGTCAGCTATAGAAGGTGTTATATAGGTAGGTTTTACCATATTTCAAATGCATGGTGAACAAAGTAACTGCACAGGTTCATCTCTCCCATGAACTATGTCACCATTCATTACTGTACCTCTCTCATGACAAAAAAATTTTTAATAGTTATGTTGCTTGATAATGTCAGCCAGACTTCCTTTTCAACCATCTCCCTCATACTCCATTTCAACCATCTCTCTCATACTCCATTTCCCACTTGCACAGAGCAAGTCTCTGACCCGAGGGGAATCCTTTGTGTCTGTGGTTATGTGGATGCCACACCTAAGTGAAAGAAACATATAAAAAAATTCCTGGATCCATAACAACAATTCTCTTATGAGAATGCCTGGAAATGGCAATTAAGAATAGGCCAGAAAAGAATCTTTCATCGTAACAAGTTTGAATTTCACCATTTCAAATAAAAAAGTCTGCTGGAGACTACAATCTCCTTCCAGTAACACTAAAAAAAAGAATGATTAAATGCTCCTTGTTGAGATAATAAAGAAGGATATAATGAGAGCATAGCCCAAACTAAACTGAAGGAAAACATGAGGTCCAGGAGTTAATTAGTGAAGCTATTTGCATTCATTTGTCAGAAGGAGCTGACAAGCAGCCAGTGGACAAGAAGAAACTGAGGAGGCTTCGAAACAATCAATGATTGTGTGAACTTGAATGAAAATAAGACAGAGCAGGACAAGGAGTTTCCTTGGTAAAGCACTGGATAGAAAGTTAAGCTGAGAAAACAAACCAAAGGAATTCTCCTAGGTATCTTAGTTTTACTGTGTTCTACACAACAGAATTTTGTGTATGGATTTGTCAAGGCATCAGATGAAAGAAACAATTCGAATGTAAATTTATGCCACATATTGCCCAGCTCCTTGAGCCAAGTAAATGACATGGTAATGTAGTTCTTCTGAGGATTTATATTGCATTCTGTCTCCTGATCCCTTACCCCAGTGTGACTGCCCAGTCTTCAAGTAATTTTGTGACAAGAGTGCAACTCATGCATGGGTCCTTCTGTTGCTGTTCCACAGCTGAAGAAAAAAGTGGAGCCACAACACCCTTCTCATCTCACCTGCTTCAGCTAGATAGTCCTTTAAAGATTGTTGTGTCTTTAATTACCTAATTATATATATAAAATAGCTTGTCCAAAATGCTAATTGATGAAACAGAAACACTGCAAATTATGTAACAAATGTGACAGAGGAGGATTTGGAAAAGAGGATGAGAGTTATTGTGGCAAGAATAGAACTCTCTGCATTCCAATCACCACCATTAAAAGACTTATTACTTGATTCTTTGATACTGTACTTGTTTCCATACTTGATTGTATGACTTTTTTCTATAATAAAACTAAAAAATAGATGCTGCAAAAGCATAAACCCTTGCATGCAAAAAGCAGAATAAATTTTTAAAAATTTAATTTAATTTCAGAATAGGTGTACCATATAACTCTACTGTTGGTTCTGCTGAGTTGTAGCTCATCATGCCATTTCTATTTCTTAATGTTATTACTGTCAAAATTATGAAATTGAGGAATTTAGTCTGTGGGCCTGTACAAGTAGGGATACTGTAGTGCACTACAGTGATGGAAGACAGGAAGGTCTGTGGAAGAAAATAAACACTTATGCTGGCATTTTGACTGGTAGTGATGTGCCCATGGTATGACGATCACATTTATTACTTCACTGGCAATTAGAAATTCCTGATCAAAGATAAGTCCACACCACAAAAAATAGGATCGTTTACATCTCATCTTATATGATAGACAGTTGATTTTATTAAGCTGTTTGCTCTTTTCATCCAACAACAAATTAAACAGAATTTTGTTTTAATAATTATAGGTTCCTGCGGATCACTCATCTTGGTATACTGCAAAAATTATTCTTTGAAGGTAAGATAATTAAATTCACTGCTCAGCAAGCATTCTGGCAATATTTTCTTCCAACTTGTTCTTACTTGTGGTCAGGAGAAAACTCATCAAAATTCAATTGGAAGATTTATGTGCTGATTACACTTTCAGCCAAAGTAGTGGATTTATGAATCCTCTTTCTCTATACAAAAAGAACTTTTATCCATTCAAACTAAAGTACTTGTGATCAAATCTCAATTGATACAAATTCTTTTTACCATGAACTTTTTACCATACCATGAACTTCCCCTAAGGTTTGGGCACAAGTAAGAGTTTTTGTTGTTCAGCTGAATTTGCTGTTGAATTCAGTTTATTCCATTATTTAATTAGATACAGATCAACAAGTATTTTATGGTGGTTTTTTGTTTGGTTGGTTGGTGGTTTTTTTTAATCTCTGCCTATCTGATGAAATTCTAAATCACGGTACCAGCCAAAATTGAAAACCACCTTCCCTGGGGTACCACTGCTTTTCTTCAGACACCCTCACATGTAACTAAGTCATTACCTCTAAGACAAATATGATAAACCAGTCTCCATGTCTTGAAAGTTAGAGTGCAGTGAATTTGTTCTTTTCCTTATTGTCTATGGTTCAATGCCCCATGAGGCAAAGACATGTATGTCATTGAGAAATTGAGTATCTCTAGCTGGAACTTTAATCCTCAATGACAGACTATTCAAGCAGGATCCAGCTGTGCCATATGAGCACTGAAGGCCATTTTAGACCTCCAGAATCATCATATCTAGCACCCAGCTCCACAAGCCTCTCCTCTCCCCCTGTGTTGTCAATTCCAGCTCCATCTCCCTTACAGCAGCAAGGTGGCAAGAAAGTTGGCTACAATATACCTAGCTATAACGGGGCATCCAGCCTGCCTAACCTGAGAATCTAATTTATGTTTCAATCTAGACTGTAAATACCTATATTTCCTGTCCAAGAAGTGGAGGTAGATAGATAGGTCTCTCGAGGGAGAGTACTACTGCTGTATATCCCACAATAAGCACCTTAGTTACAGGGGTTGCACTCTAAACTTAGTTAATAAAATAAGACTATTGTTTCACTTCAGGAAAATGAGAAGTAGAGGGAGGCAGCAATATGTTTTGGTTAAAAATGTCAGAAATTCAAAACATTTATGTGAAAACTAGAAGTTGTTGGCTTTATCCCACTTGAGGGAATATGTCCTCCAGTAGTGACCTCAGACTGTTAAAGGTGTTATAAAGGACAAAATGAATCAAAGGTGAGCTGCTGCTACAGGCATTTGAGGGATAAATTTCCCCCAAAATTTCACAAAGCCTGAGGGAGAAGAGCATATCCAGTATTTATTTAATTCTCATTTTAGCCACATGAGTGCCAAATGAAATATTTAAGCAACACAGAGAAGTAAAATGTGTTTATGTGTATACATATAATACAGAATTTTACTTCAATATTGTGGTTGCGTGTGACCTTTAGTTTTTGCTATTTATTCAGCAATTCAAATATGGCACTGAGAGACATGAAATCATATCACAAAGTTCCTACATCCTAATTTTATAATTCTATAACAATGCTTTTGAATCCATTCTATTTCCACAAACTGAGAAAGTAAGCACCCAACAAAAAATAGCCTCATCCAATTAAGGTGTATTATTTCTACTCACAAGCACTCAAAAATCAGTCTTAAATTGAAATAACAGTCACAAAAATTTTTAAATAACCTTCCAAAAAATCCATGCTGTGTGAAATTTGAATATACTAGAACCTAAATACATGGCTCTGAACCCAGACATCCAGATTTAGAAAAGTACTTGTTTCTCTTTTCTGGCCAAAACTCTAATGCCCCTTTAGTGCAAACAATTTTTAAAATGCATTCTACATTTTTAAGTGGAAAAGCATAATGCTTCTTCCCCCTGTTGCCAAGCTATCCCATATCCAATGAACAGTTCATTTTTCTTAAAACATTGCTTAAAATTCAAAAAAGTATAAATCCTAGTTTTATGGTGAAAAAAACCCAAGCCTTTTATGTCAAAATAGTCTTCCTATTAACAGCTCTAGCATCATTGCTACTGACTAAATGGTCATGATTTTTTTTGCAGTTTGATACATTTTTCCTAGAAAAGATCAGTGATCAAAAAGTATTAGATTGTCCCATACATACTGACATTCTGACTCACTGTCAAAAGCTTGGTATTTGTTCCAAGCTTACGACACATAATATAGAAAACATCTTCATTCGGAGATACTTATGCATTGTACAGATCCTATTTGGCATTATATCACACTGTGCCTCAGATTTTTATCTGCTAAAACCCATAGGTGCCATCATTATCATTTAACCAGTGGGTAACTGAGACAAACAAAATTTCAGTGTGGTTTACCCAGGGTGCCACAAACAGCCCTTGGGCACAGCACAGCTCTGAATCGTGCTCCAACAATGATATCTCAGGGACATTGCTGGTCTGTCCTCTGCCTGAACAATTGGAAATTATCTTGTCATTTTCAACTGGTAGAAATTTACACATAAAGACATATTTTTGGACTTATTTTGTGAGGATGTGCTTTGCTGCTTGGATTATTTCTCAGCGATCAGAAAGTCCCTTTACAGACAGCAGATTCTCTATTTCACTTGCTGCTCCCAGCACTAAGGTTTGAAGAAGTTTGATGAACCCATGCATTAAATTTCAAATATAAAATGCTTCTATAAGAAACAAATAGGTTCCAAAAAAAACCAAAAAAAATCCAGAAATGCTGAGTTTATGCAGAGCTGGGTTATATTCAAAAATCCTCTGTTCCCAGAGGTTGAGATTTTATTTCATCAATGATTGCAATTGCATCTTTAATTTCTTATATCCTTGAAAGGGCAATGGAAAGAAAGCTATTAAATATAGTAGCTTTTCTGATATAAATATCTAAAAAGATGTTATAACTATAGAGCTGACAGGGAAAATATTTAGGAGACAGTAGAACTCTCTTTAAACCAATTAACTGCTGCCACACAATCAAGTTTTGTGGACTCAATCACAAATCAAGTCTAATGAATAGGATATTTTTATAGTTTTTTATTGAAGATGTGTCAATTTCTTTCTTTTTTTTTTAATTACTGAATATAGGTTTCTTTTGCATTTGGATAAATAGCTCTTATGTGTTCAAAATTCACTTTTGACAAAATACTTTATGACAATCAGAAAAAAATATGGTGCTATTTTGTTGTCTCTTCAAAAGATACTTTGTTTTTGTGGTTGCAATTATTCTACTCCTTATTTAGCTTAGTTTCTCCAATGATGAATTCTTGGCAATGTTATTTTCACTGCAGGACTCCATTTTTGTGGTGGCTGTAATTGGTACAGACACTTGACATCTTTTCATATCAGTGTGGTTAGAGAAGCAGCCCTAAGAATGATGTATGCATCCAGAAAAGTTAAAAATAATAATTAATTTTCCAGGTAATAAAAAAACCTATGTATGAAAAGGAAAAAAAAACCCCAAAAGCACCAAGCCCAAGTTACAGAACAAACAGAAGAGGATGCCTCGTTTGATAAATTCTCTTCATCTCCTGGACCCACAGAACTCTCAGTGACTGTATCAGACTGCTATGGGTGCTCCAAAACTGCAGTCATCATCCAATTAATCCATTTCCTGTGCTCCATCTGAGCTGCAGAGATCCTGCAGGGCAGGTGGGACCCTGCATGCCCAGATGTGTGAAGCCAGGCAGGCTTTAGGAGGTGCGCACTAGATACCTGCGAGGCAGTCATGAGTCAGAAGACAGAGATTAATTGGTATGAGAAATCCCAAGGTGTTTTACTCTGGCACAGACATTGCCAAAGATTCTAAGAACCCTTCCATAGCTAATGCTGTCTACACATTTCCTGGGATTTTTAAAACATTTTGGTATGACTCTCAACTGGCCAACTCTGAGTTCTTCAATTTGAAGACAGACCAGTATAGAAGGTATCAAAAGAGTGAACTCCATAAATTATTCCCTGCCCAATTCCTGGTGGAGTGTAAGAAATGAGAGCTGAAATGCAGTGTCAAGACAGGAAACTGTCAATCTAGGAAATTACCAAATTGGTAGCCCAAGAGAAAGATACAGGAAATTCCTAACAGAGCAATAATTCAATTTTATTTTTCATATATGTAAGAATCTTCAAAAGTGGGGATAACTACTGCTCTGAATAGACTGGCTTCTGCAGGGAACCAAAATACACTAGTCATTAGAAAGAATGAAACCATGACATTTTTGTTTTCTGGTGAAAAAGCAAAGATGGGTCAGTACTGATGTAGTTGATGCTGATATTTGAGTGGAGTAAACAAATTGCAGCTGGAAGTCTGATTGTTAATATTTACTAGTCTGTGCCAGGAAAATAAAATACCATTTATTCCTAAATATCCCCATACATTTTCAGTGCAAATGGTACAGGGCTTCCACCTTGGAGTCTCCTCAGCCACTCTCTGCACATCATGCCACCACCATTGAAAGGTGAGGCAGGATCCTGGTTGGAAGTGGGATGGAGTGTGCTCCCTTAGGTGCCTCAGCCTGGCAGATTTGGGAATTGCTTGAGTGTAGCTTCCCATGCCAGCAATCCTCAGCTGTGGGCAGGCACAATCACAGATTTTAGGGTGCCAGTCCCTTCCAGGACATCTCAGTCACTCTGTTCCATTGACATTCCCTGTTTGGTTTGGCACAGCTCATCCACAGAATATATGGCCAAGGCTTCTGGATGGCTCACTATGACCTGGTGCTGCTATTCATAATCTCCTAATCCTCTAAATGCCTGTGCCCAGAAATAAAAACAGTGATGACTGCTATGTAGTTCTTTGGGGTTTTTTCCAGCTTCTCCTTTCTTGAAGAAATGCATCACAAGATCTTTTCTGCAGTCTTGTGTAACTTCAGCCTCTTTTCACAATTTATCAAAGAAAATAATTAATACCTCCACAGCCATGGGTCTCACCTGGTGAAGGAATGCAAATATGGAAACTCCTAAGATGATAAGAAACATTCAGCATGTATTTATCATTAAAAATGTCATTATGAATAATTTCTCAGAGTAAGCACACCATCTGCTTTTCTGTGCCCTGCCAACTTTCATAGCTCTGATGGGAGAGGCTGCCAAGACAAATCTTGGCAGGTCTCACTGATACCTGGTAGCGTGCTAGCCAACAGAGTTTGTCAGCTCAATCACATTTCATTCTTTGACAGCAAAAGTGGCTTATAGGCAGGATGGGGTACATATGATGTGTCTGGCTTTAATAAGCTTGTGATAGTGCTGCACATGACACCCTCACACACAAACAATGGAAATTCAGTCTGGAGTGTTTGTTCATGAGCAACACTTAGGGTCATGAGTGTCACTAGACTACAAGCTCAAGCTAAAAATGCAGTTGTTTATGCAAGCATTTGGGTTGCACAAAATTACTGGTCTGTAATAAGTCTCTCACAAACAGAATAACTTTGCATATCACTAGACAAAACAGTGTCAATATACAATAGGTAAATAAGTAATTTAAATCTACATTGAAAGAGTAGTTACCAAGGGCTCCATATCAAACCAAGAACAATAAGCAAGAGTGGTTCAAAACAGGTTTTACTTATCTAAGTAAAATCTTGTCATTATACAAAAATTATCATTTGTTATATGAATACAATTAAAATTTAATGTGTTATTACTCATTATATTGTGTATCATATTGTGTATTGTTATAAATAATATGCAGTATATACCTTAGTGACTTAAATGACAAGATAATTCATTTATGATCAATATAGTTGCAAATTAAGTACATAAGGATCATTACCAAGTGCCATACATAAGATAGATGAGGCAATTATACATCTCTAGGTTTTGAATCTTTGCATTCAAAATTTTCATCCAATTACTTATGCATGCATTATAGTAATCTTCCAAAAGGTGGCAAACACTACACTGGCTGGAATAAGCAGCCACTTAGCCAAATCTATTTGTAGTTTAAAATCCAAATAAAGTTGCAATAAGATAAGGAAAGGCTTTTTAAAAAAAAAAAAAAAAAGGAGGGAAAAATAGAGGAAAGAGTGAATTGGCTTAACATTTTCTCTCATTGTTTTCTTTTGAGGAGAAGAAAATGGCATGTTGACAAACAGCCACTGTGTAGAATATCTCTAAATTGTAGTGTGCATATTTATTCCTTTTTCATGTGTATATTCCGCTAAATGACCTTCATGCTTTTGACTTTCTCAATACAGGAATTAAGTACTCAAGCAAGGAGACAGATGGAGATTAGCTTTAATTATTAAAAAAATCAGCTTTATTTTCCTAGAGATTACCAGTCTTTTCCATGGAATTCATAAATCAACTAAGGCATTGTTCACCTGGCGGATGTTTCTTACTTTCTCAGGTCCCTTCTTTCAGTAGTCTTTGGATACTTGCCACAAATGCTCTTTCATGGGAGCATGATCTGGCACTGCTTTCTCATCTTCATATCCATTCTTTTCAAGCAGAGTTGCTTGCCCAAGTCCCATTAATGCCATCATTCCACCTGTGAGCCATCAGCAAACAATGAGACAATTCAGAAAAAGAGCAGGATCTGGACCCCTGACTGTGTTAAACATTACCTAGCAAGCAAGTCACAACAATTCATTGATAAACACACAGCTTGGGTTTCATTCAGTGATAAATTATGGTAAAATTATATTCTTGCATTTCTTATACCACAAGTAACATAAGATGAACAAGACATCAAAAAAATGAACAAGATAGTGGCAAAATTTAGGCCCAGGTTTTGAGTCATCTGTAGAACAAATACTCCATTTTCCTAATCTGTGATGTCCTTTTAATTGTTCCAGAAAAATTTTTGCTCAAAAACACAGTTTGTCAGGAAAAACTTACCACGAAAGGATTTTTTTCATCAAATACCTACCAGAAAAATCAATTTACTGGAAAAGATTAAAAATTAGATAATGTGCTACGTTGTACTTTCTGCTTTCAATCAGACATTTTTTCACTATATTGTTCGACAGTCTGTTTGTATTACAAGACAAGGCCACAAATTATCCCAAATATCTCATAAGGACCTGTTATTTTCTTAAAATAAAACACCCTCCACACATCAAGTCCAATTTAAGTAAATTTGTTAATGATAAGGAACAAATATGAGTATGCCTTGTATGAGTGCAGGCATCCCTCTTTGAAAAGTATATCCAGGAAAGTAAATTTTAAATCTCCTCTATTTATGGATGTAGCTTTATAAACCATTGAAATGGTTGGCATGCCAGGAAAAGGTCAAAAGCTGCATGGCTAAGCACAAAAACTAACAAGAGAGCTACAGAGTTCATTAAAACTCAATCCTGCCCTTGTACATGGGATCAAATATTTGCTTTCTTTCTGTTTTATTGAATGAGAAAATGCATTTCATATAACCATAACAATTATTTTTAACATGATTTAAAGTACCAAGCACTTCCACATATGAGTGCCTAAATAAAGATGAGGCACAAAATAAAGCTGTTTCTGTTTTTCCTTCATATGTTTCCTGTCTCCCCAGGCCTGCCCCTCCTGCTTTAGCAGTGCTGATGTTGCCAACCCCCAGGCAGAGGGAAGCAATCCTTGGCAGCAATCCAAACAGTATCTAGATCAAATTCTTCCCTTGATTTCATATTCTGGGGCTGACAGCTGAAGAGTCTGGACTGGCTTTTTAGGGGAAAAAAAGGTCTTTCAGGACCCTCTTTAGCCTATGTTCTAGTGCTAAGGAGGCTACCATCTCTCAGAAAACAATGCAGTCAGGTCACAGCATTCATTCTGCCCTTTTTGTTTGGCTGTGGTACAAGTGACAAAAGGGCATGAAAAAGTCAATTGAAGCAAAACTGCTGCTATACACTGAGTGTGAGCTCTGACAAATAATACAGCCAACACACTGTAAAAGACAGCTTCTGGGGGAAGAAAACAAAAAGGTAGCAAAACCAACAAAGCCAACAAATCTAAGCTCTGAAAATAGAGAGCATAAAGCAAATATATTTAAATGCTTAGCATAGTAGGAACACCCCCTTGATGAAGAAGGACCCAGATGCAGAAGATAAAAGAATAGGTAGAATATTTCTCTGATAGCTTTGTTGTTTCTGTTTGCTTGGTTGGTTTTTTATAGATAAATTATCAGGGACCTTATCTATGGAAAAGAACACATCTTTACACTATTCTAAATATTTTCCCAGGAATATTTCCACCATTTGGACTGATGATCATTCAACACATGTACACAGACAACTTGGCATATACCATCCACATGCCTGGGAATTGATAGAATGCTGTCTGGTTTAGGCAGAGCTACATGAGTTTGAACGATCTGCAGAGTAAGCTTAAGGGTATGCAGTTATGCTTCTCCTGTTTCTTCTTGTCTATACAAAATTTTAGACTGCTCTGAAAGCTCTGGAACCCCTCCTACATGTTGCCCAACACAGCTGCTATTTACTCGATGCTCTATATCCAGACAGGCTTTCTAAAAATCCCACAGTTAGTGACTGAAAGTGTCTCTACTAATTGTGATAAGGTAGATGAAATTAATTTTAAAGGTCCATTCCAACGCAAACTATTCTATGATTCTATGTTTCGCCAAGTTTACACCCAAGAGAACCAGCATTTTTACAAGAGAAGATGACCAGAAGGGAAAATTCCAGTCCAGAGAGTGACAGCTTCCAGAACAACCAAGCATCTTTTAAGAAAAAACATTTTTAACATTGATTATCTTGCTCATCCTGCCTTCTCAACATCAAAGTATTATTTACCTGAATAAGAGAGAGAGAAGAGAGAAAGAGAGCAAGATCTTAAGTGTATTTTTTTGTATTTGTGGACATGCACATACCTTTCCTTCTAGTGAAGGAATTCCTTGTACTATCATGTAGTCATAGAATGGCCTGGGCTGGAAGGGACCTTAAAGATCATCAAGTTCCAACCCCCTTGCCATGGGCAGGGACACATTTCATTAAACCAGGTTGCTCAGGGCCCCATCCAACTGGCCCTGAACACTTCCAGAACTGGGACATACACAGCTTCCCTGGGAAATCTTCCCTGTCCCAGTGCCTCACGAACTCATAACAAAGGACTTTTTCCTAACATCTGGTCTAAACCTGCACTCTTTCATTTTGAAGGCATTCCCTCTTTGTCCCACCACTTGTTTTTTTTCTTCAGGTACTATAAGGCCACAATTAGGTTATCTCGAAGTGGTTTTTTTTCTTCCAGGCTGAACAAATCCACTCCTTCCTGGCTTTCCTCATAGGAGGTGCTCTATACCTCTAATCATCTTGGAGCCCTCCTTTAGACCTGCTCCAACAGGTCCTTCATGTGCTGGGCACCCCAGAGTTGGAGGCAGCAGTGCAGGTGGGGTCTCAGCAGAGCAGAGGAGAGGGGCAGGATCCCCTCCCTGGCCCTGCTGGCCTCGTTGCTTTGGATGCAGCCCAGGACACAACTGGCTTTCAGGGCTGCAAGGCCACTTTGCTGGGTCAGGTCTCCTCCAGCAGCAACACATGGATTAGCAGTGATTGTCCATCTCAGCAGATCTGCCCTAGGTCTGTTCCTTCCCCAGACTGGATTGGTACCAGGGATTGCCCTGGCCCAGGTGCAGCACCTTGCACTTGGTCTTGTTGATCCACATGAGATTCCTGCAGGACCAATTCTTGAGCTTGTCCAGGTCCCTCTGGATGCCATCCTGTCCTTCAGGTGTGTCAGCCACACCATTCAGCTTGGTGTCATCTGCAGATGTGCTGAGGGTGCACTCGATCCCTTTGTTTCTGTCATTAATGAAGACATTAGGTAACACTGGTCCCAGTACAGACACGTGATGGACAGGACTTGTCACCAATGTCCATTGGGATTCAGAGCCATTGACCACAAGCCTCTGGATGTGACCATCCAACCAATTCCTCATCCACCTAACAGTCTCCCCATTGAATCCTTCTGTCTCCAATTTAGAGAGGAGGATGTGGTGGGGACCCACATCAAAGGCTTTACAGAAGCCCAGATAAACGACATCTGCAGCCCTTCCCTTGTCCACCAATGCAGTCACTCCATCATGGAAGGCCACTGGGCTGGTCAGGCAGGACTTGTCCTTGGTGAGGCTCTGGTGGCTGTCCCAAATCCCCTCCCTGAGCTCTGTGCACCTTAGCACAGCTTCTAGGAGAATCTATTCCATGATTGTTCCAGGCACAGAGGGGAGGCTGACAGCTCAGCAGGTCAGGGTCTTTCTTTTTACCCCTTTTAAAGATGGGTAAAAAGATGGGTTTAAAGATGGGTGCAGTGCTTCCCTTTTTCTGGTTGCCTGATTGCCATGACTTTTCAAATATCATAAACAGGAGCTTGGCAACTACATCAGACAATTCCATCAGGATCCTGGGATGCTTCTAATCAGGTCCTATAGACATTCAGCTTCCTCAGGTGGTCACAAACCTGAATTTTACTTACAGTGGGAAGAACTTCACTTTCCCACTCCCCATCCTGCTGTCCATCCACTTGAGAGGTGTGAGGACAGAAATCAGCCATTAAATGGTCCTTGTTTGGTTGGGATTGCTTTGCTGACAAGAAGGAAAAAGGAACTGGACATCTGTTTAAAAAAGATATAAGCTCAGCATGTAACATGGAGATCAGGGAAAAGAAAAAAAAAGATAAATGATTCAAAGCAATTATTTGTTACTTGCTACTTGAAATAAGATAAAATATTATCTTCCAAATGCATTTCCAGAAAAGTAAGAATGAGTTGTACAGATGACTCATATATAAAGGAATTGGATACAATTTCCTGCTTTTTGGTCTAAATGTATCCCCCTCCAAGTTTTCAAAGAGCAGTGTGAGGGGATCCACAAATTCCATGAGCTGGTACTGCCAGTCCCAGCCCCTTCAGTAGCCATGCTCATGAAACTGACCTGCTTAGAGACTGGGTACAAAATGTTCTTTTAGAAAAAGCTGTGCACAGCCAAATGCAAAAAAAGAAAATTACATGGAAAAAAGTCAAATGAAAACAAGACTTTAAATAAAGATATAAATGTATAAATAAAAGTATAGCTCTTAAGCAGAAGAGTGTGCTTGAAACTGGAAACAATGAAATACAAAAGGCCTGTGTTGTACAAAAAGGATTTGAAAGTTTTCAGACATGTATATTCACCAAATATTTCCTGCACACAGTACAAATATTAACATTCTTCTCTTTTTTTTTTTCTTTCTGGTGGGTATTTAGCAGGTTTTTGACCCATCAAGCTACAGAAGCAAAGATCGTGAATGACTCATGCAAGACATTTCTATCCTATTAGTCAGATATTTGTTACTGGAATAAGTATTGATTCTGTGCCTGCCTAAATGAAAGATGTGTCTGATGGCTCATGAGGGAAGGTATGTGACATTCAGGGATCATGGTTTTCTCCAGTAAATATATGGGTCTTTCCAGACAGTGGTTCCCAGACTTTGCTGTATGTACTTCTAGTGGTGTTGGAAAGGTTTCCGACCAGTTCTGCACATAATGATTGCCAAACCAATTAAAGGTAGGAATCTTGCTTTAGATGGAATCACTACAGTTTGCTGGTGGTAGCCAGGAGAGCAGGTCTACCTCTGTCTGAACTGAGCCTTTCTGCCTATGGGAACATGTTAACACAAGAATTTAACCATTAATTTTATTGGGTTTGCATGGCCAAGCTTTGGTAGCAGGTGGTTGCAGGGGTGGCTTCTGTGAGAAGCTGCTGGAAGTTTTCTGCATGTCCAGCAGAGCCAATCCCTGGCAGTTCTTAAGGCGGATGTGCCACTGATCAAGGCTGGGCCAATTAGAAATGGTGGTAAGGCCTCTGTGATAACAGATTTAAGAAGAAAGGAAAAAAAAAGTTAATGCACATTTGTAATTGCAGCTGAAGAGAGAAGTGGGAACGTGTGAGAGGAGCAACTCTGCAGACCCCAAGGTCAGTGGAGAAGGAGGGGCAGGAGGTGCACCTGGTGCCAGAGCTGGGATTCCCCTGCAGCCCATGGTGCAGACCATGGTGAGGCAGAGGCAGCTGTGCTCCTGCAGGCCAGGGAGGGCCATGGGGATGCAGAGATCCCCCTGCAGCTCATACAGGGCCATGGGGATGCAGAGATCCCCCTGCAGCCCAGGCAGGGCCATGGGGATGCAGAGATCCCCCTGCAGCCCAGGCAGGGCCATGGGGATGCAGAGATCCCCCTGCAGCCCAGGCAGGGCCCCACACCAGAGCAGGTGGATGCCTGAGAGGAGGCTGTGACCCCATGGGAGGCCCCTGGAGAAGGCAGCACCCATGGGAGCAGCCTGTCCTGAAAGGACCACAGCCTGTGGAAGAGTGACCCACACTGAGGAGGACTGCTGCTCATGAGAGGCCTCATGCTGAAGATGTTCATGCAGAGCTGTCTCCCATGGGAGGGACCCCAAGGTGGAGCAGGGGAAAGACTTCTCTCTCTGAACAGTGAGAAAAACAATCTGTGATGAGCAGGCCATAACCTCCATTCTTTGTTTCCCTGTATTCCTGGGGGAGGAGGTAGAGCTGGAAAGGAAGGGGGGGTGGGAGAAAGGTGTTTTTTAAGGTCTTAATTTACTTCTCATCATTTTGCTCCAATCTTGTTAGTAATAAATTTGAATAACATCTCTAATTTTAGCCTGCTTTGCCTATTAAGGTATTTGGTGAGTGATCTTTCCCAGTCCTTACCGCAACTCATGAACCTGTTGTTCCCCTGTCCAGCTGTGGATGGGAGTGAGAGAGGGGCTTTGGCATCCAGCAAGCATAAACCCAGGATAGGTTTTCTGGTGAAAATTCTGGGGAACCATGAGGATTTTGAGATGAGAATAGTAATTGGAGAGGTAATGGGCAAAACAAGTACTAAGCAATATCAGAGAGTAGAATGATAACTAGGAACTTTTGTTGTAGTTGTGGTGAAGGGACAAGGGGTGGATTTTGAGTAAATTGTCCATTTCTGTGCTGTGTTGTGATAATATTATTTTGGTTTTCCTGTGGGGAAATTTTGTTTGGTTTGGTTTGGCTGGTTTAGCTGTTCCAAGTGAAGGTCGTGTGATGAATGTGGATTTTAACACTAATTATGATAATGATATGATTCACACAGGTAAGGGGTGGAAACTCCAGAGGGTTGGCCTTGGTTGGTTGCCAGGCACCTGCCAACCCTCTCTATCCCTCCCCTTCCCAGTGTGACAGGGGAGAGAAAAATAAGATGGGAAACAAATAGTAGGTTGAGATAAGACAGTTTACTAAAGAAAAAAAAAATAGCAAAAGTTTGAGCCCACATAAGCAAAGGGGAAAAAAATTAATCTCTACTTCCCATCAGTGAGCAACGTTCCATCAGGAACTTCCAGGAAGCAGGGTTCAGCACACATAGAGGTTGCTCTGGAAGGCAAACATTGTAGCTTTTATATCTGAGCTGATGTCATATGGTGTGGAATATCTCTTTGGTTAATTTGGGTCAACTGTCCTAGCTGTGTCTCCTCCCAGGATCTTGCCCAATCCCAGCCCCTTGGGAATGGTGGAATGGTGAGGGGAGGAATGCCAGAGAGAAAGCGCTGATGCTGTGCCAAGCACTGTTCAGCAGCAGCCAAAACCCTGGTGGGTTATCAACACCTTTCCAGCTACCAGTGCCCAGCACAGCACTTTGAGGGCTGCTGTGGGAAAATGGACTTCAACCAGCCACAACACACTGATCATCAGAAATTTCCTGTGTGGAGACAGGTGTAAGGCTCACTGAGCAATTGGCTCTCCAGGCCTCTGGATGGGTGACATTTGCTTGAGTGGTGATGCTCATATGATAATTCAGGGAAGAGGTGAGAGGAGATGGGGACAGTCCTGGTTTAGAAAAGGGGAATGTGAGACAGAGCAGCAAAGATAGGCATGCTAAGGGACAGGAGGGGAAGAGCCCAAAAGAATGAAAGAGGCTGAAATCACCCCGCTGCTGAGTGCATATCACCTGGCAGAGAGCCATGAGCTGTCTCTGTGAAGGAGGCAATAAATGAATAAATGGACAATCCTTCTTTTGAGTCTCTGACCCCAATTAGCTCTTCCATTTGCTTCAAAGGGACCAGGCACATGTTCAGAATTATGCTGAATTTTTTTCCTGCATCAGAACACAAAGTGCTAATTGGTTAATTGGTGTTCATATTTTACCACAATGTGTTATTTAATTATTGGCTTGCATACTGACTCTGACTGCAGAGTTATGTATATTTTGTCGTATGTCCTCTTAAGCTCCCTTTGCAACTTGGATTTTTTCTTTCCACAGCTGTCACTGGACTTCAGATTTGTTATAAGGTTGCTTAACTATTTGCAATTGAAGATCTTACTGGAGTGATTTAGTCTTCTTTTAGGAGTTACAGAGAAGTTCCCTACTGGTAGGTAGAGAACATTTTCATTGCAAAGGTTCCCTACTGGTATGTAGGGAACATTTGCCATGAGAAGACAAAGTGTTTGAGCTGTTATTCTTTTTCATTCTCCTATATTTTTGTCCTTGTTTCAATGTTCTTTATAAAATTAATTCACATTAATTGCATTCACAATGTCACTTTAACAAAATTGGAATCTAATACCAGAAGAAAGTGAATCAAGTCAACTAGATACCCCGAGTTTGGTAAGTCTGTATTCTTTCTTTGGACAAAACAAATTCCTCTACTTGCAGCTATATTAAGAACAAAATCTATGCTTGCGAAGGAAGAAAATCAGCAGAAATATCTATGCACATGTTTACACAATGACCATCTGTGTCTGGTTCCTTTAAATACTTAAGAAAAATGCCTGGTGCAGGCAATAATACTGGAAAGGCAAAGCTGAGGCCATATTAAAGCTTTAAAAGAAAGTATTTCCTTCACTTAAGTTGAAGTTTTTGCTTGTTTCTTTCATCATTTGTCTCCCTCAAGTACCATTAATGTGCCAATGTTTCTTGCTCCATCTGCTTATAGGATCCTCTGCACATATACTAAGAAAATTATGATCTGATGCGTCGGGCAACTTTTGTTGCAGGGAACATGAACATTTGAATCCCATTAGTCTCAAGAGGCAGAACACTATTTAGCACAAACAAGACATTCATGATGGTTGGAAAGCCATCTCTGAGCACATTTTGCACAGCAAGCAAGGCCAGGTTTTGCATCCCCCAGCGAGTTCACATGCTTAAATTATCTCATGGACAGCAGTTTTTCACGCTGCTAAACAAAGTGAGAAAGCAGTCTGCAGCTGACCCAGGGGATGAAATCTTGCACTCTTCTTTCCTTGGAAGAGAAAGAAGAACAGACACACTCCCAGGGAGGAAAAAAGGCCTAGAAGAAATTACATGAATCATCGAGTCCATTCCCTGTCCACAACCAGGTAACATATTGCTGGATCAAAGAACTCTACTCTTTCCCACACTGCAAAACCCTCAGAGTATTTTGCAACATCTTATAATAATTCCCAGACCTTTACTACAAAAAGAGCTGTGGAAAATATTTTTGGCATCTTCCCAAAACAGAAATTTTGTATTTTCAATAAAAATGCAAAGATCCTTCCTAGCTAGAGCTGTGGAAGAATTCTTTCCTGAACCCATCATGATGATCAGCCCAACTCTGGTTACAGGAACAAGAGAGAGCAGACAGGCATGAGAGAATTGTCTTCAGCCCCAGTTTCCCCAGATCAGTGTCAGGGAACAAAAGGCAAGGGAGAGGAAAAAAAGAAAAAAAAAAGTTGTCAGTGCTTTACAGTGCTAATGAGAAAATCAATGTACCAGATATTTCATCTACAGAGCCATCAGTGCCAGGTCCGGTTTGCTGACTTCAGAGCTGCTTCAGGATCCCAAAAGTTGGTTAAAAGCCGTCCCAGACCCACTAGATGGCACTGTGGGTGGCGATACCAGCACTTGCGAACCCAGGCAGAGTTCACTGAGCCTGGCAGCTTCAGTCTTGGTTATGTGGCTCTGATTTCCAGCACAAGTCCCTCTGCCTGGAACCTCACTCGGCAGTTCTGCCCATTCAGCAGCTTTCCGGCACCCTCAGTCACTCCAAATTTAAGCTCTTTCAAATAACTATCAGTATTTTTTTTTTCTCAAGAAGCTTCACGATTATATTTTTCCATTTCCTGGATCTTCCACAAAACATTCCAGAGGTTCAAGAAATATGTAGAAAGTTGGTAAGTCTGAGTGTCCTGTCTGGCTGGTTTTCATGTGTATGTCAATGGAAGGGTACAAATTTTACCCAAGCTTTCCAAAAAAAGCTGCAGATTACAGGAATTTTGATGTAACCCTTACTTTCCATCTTGGTTGCACCAGTTTTGCTCTACAGGGTCAGTCTGGATCCCAATAAAATCAGTTGGGAAGGAGGATTTCCACTGGGATGGTGGAAAGTTGGATAGGGGCCTCTGTCAGGTTTCCAAACACTTGAAATGAGTGTGCTGACATTTGGTAAATCTTTCCCCCTTTTCTGATCAAGGTTTCTACCCTTGCTGTGAGCAGTGTTTGATGGTTTATGCTCACAATGAAAATTGGAAAAAAAACCATTTCACGTTGGAAAAAAACAGTGGGACTGCCATTTCCAGTTTTGGGGGCAACACCTTTGTCAAGTACATTTTTCTAACTGAAATGGGAGTTAAAATCCCCTTCTTTCTGTCTCTGCTTCTGAATATTATTTCACTACAACATCCTGTCCCTGGCTTTTAGAAGTTTCTCTTTTGTTGCAGCTTTATCCTCATCCTGAGTAGGGCTCTGAGCCTTTCTTTTCAGTCTTTGCAACCATCTATTGTGTTCCCCTAAGTGAAAGCACTATTTGAAGCCACTCCTCTCCATACATTCACATTGCTATTTACTCTAATAAAGTGCATTAGGCATTTTCTAGTTGTATCATTTGGGATTCAACCACAAACTAATCTATAAAACACACACCAATCATGCAAGTTGAATGAACACCAACAATTCCTTGGTCTTGTGCATTTATCATGAATCACTGAATAGTTTGGGTTGGAGGGGACCCTGAATGGCCACCCAGTCCAAACCCTATACAATAATCAGGGACAGGTTCAAATAGATCAGATTGATTGTTTCAAGGGATGAGGCATCTATCATCTCTATGGGCAATCTGTCCCAGTGTTTCTCCATCCTCATAATAAAAAACTTCTTCGTTACACAAAACCTAAATGTTCCTCCTTTCATTTTAAAACCTGTATCAGGGCAACAGACCCTGCTAAAAAATCTGTCCCCATATTTCTTATAAGCCCTCTTTAGGTCCTGAAAAGCCACAATAAGGTGTCCCTGGAATCTCCTCCAGGCCAAACCCCAACTCTCTCAGCATTTGAAGCCGTATCTTAGTGAAAGCCTCCTTGACTAGGCAGTGCAGGTCAGCAAAACACTGTAAGGAAGGACAAATATGCTCATCAAGCCCTAAGCTATTATTTAATGACCCTCATCTGAAGGCTACATCTTCCAGACATGGCAGGCTCAGTAAATGACTGTGTGAGGATTCTTAGATCTCTCTCATAAGAATGCCAGGGCTTGCAGGAGCAGGAGATAAGCCAGATATCCCTCCTCCCAACTTATCTGGAGATATCCCTACTGATAAACCATGAATATAGGGTGCAAGTTGCAGAGCAAGAAGTGAGAAACAACTATGGGACACTGGGAACAGAGTTCTGCGCCCATTTCTAAGGGTGACTATGGGTAAAACCCCTAAAAAGGAAAAAAAAAAAAAGCTCAAAAGATTCTGAAGCACCTCTTCTATTATTTTTTTTGCTCTTTCTTTGTTCTATACCAACAGCAGCCAGTCTTGCCTGGAGACTGCACAAATTTCAAATTACATGAGAAGCTCCAGAAACTCAGGGTGTATCTGGACACAAACTTTAGTGTTATGACAAATTCAATACAATATTATGCCACAGATTATTAAAACTGGCATTTATATTAGCTGGATAAAATAAATAAATTCTTTAAAAAATTAAAAATCATTATAAAAAAAAAAATTAGAAACCCCAAAACCAAACAACCAAACAAGCACCAAAGTCTGGCATCTAGTCAAGATTCCAAGTTTATTGTAGATGGCTTTCTCAAGTAGACCTCAGACCTGGGCATGATGAGGTTTTGTATTGTACTCAGTCATCACCCTCAATGAGGTTTTGAGCAGTGTTCACTGTAGGAATCTGAGAAACAATCCTCAAGACAGTTTGATATCCAAATATACTTTAAAGCAGTTTTAACTTGCACAAACTTGTAATTAAGTTGAGAGAACATTAGACAGTAGCACGTTCTGGGTTTTACCTATCTCCTAGGGCAGGATTTACTGTAGTGGTGCAGAAGGCAAAACTTGATCTCCATATCTACCACTGCATCCATGTAATATTTCCCAATTTTAAACCTATTCACTTCAAAGATGATGGGCACATCTTATGTCTGTATTTTTCTCTACACCAGAAGTAAATAATTTTCATGGCAACTTGTTTATTGGCCTTTGCAGCTGACAGATAATTCCTGGCATCTCTTACCATAATTTTTGAAAACTCTTGGTCAGAAAAATGGCTCAAGGGCTTGCCTCAGCATTCCTTTAGAACATGAACTTATGTCTTCCTGCAGCATTGTATACTGTGGTTCATAAACTTGTTTTGTAAGTTTGTTTGCTTCTTATAAGAAAAAGGGGAAAATAGGAACGAAAAATAAAAAAAAATTTCTCATAATAGTCACCAGATCTTTAAAGGAAACAGCTCCACAGCTGTTGACAGGTGTGTGCAAATAGTCTGTCCTCAAAGACAGACTGCAGACAGTCTGAAGAAAAGTGAAACAAATATTATGAAAATAGAAGCTGTGAAACATCAGAGATGTTTTCTGTAAGATAGCTAATTGCATGCCTGAGCATTCACATTTGGTTCTGTGTCTTTTGCCACCATCAATGACTCATATTTAAACAGTGTGAGAATAACATGTATTCACTTCTCTTGTAAGTTCATGTTTGGTCCTCTAATTAGGTAATTAAAATGAACATGTGATATTATCAGGCACGTTGGCAAATACAAGTCAAACAGATTTTTGATGGTGAGCCTGCAGGAATCCTCCCTGAGCACTTGACGTGTGCATGGAGGTTTTATAAGCAATTAAACTCTATCCCTGAAAATCCTACCTTCAAAGCTTTTGGATCACTTTGAGAGTTTTACTGTTGGCTTCAAATAAAGAGACCATAGAAGCTTGTAGGAAAAGCTCAAACAAGGAAGAGAAGCATAAAACAAAAAAGTTCAAACACATTTAACCTCTTCCCTTCAAGAGTGTTAGTTCTCATCCTGCATTGATGGTGCTTTAAACAGATGCGGTATTTGAAACTTCCTGGTAGGAATATGATACAGCACGGAAGGTGCTTTGTCAGCTCCCATACTGCAGCAGAAGAGCAAAACTTTTAGAAATATGGTACGAAGCATAAAATGTTCTGCAACAAAACAATTTCCATGAGATGGAACGTCTGGAATTTTTTTTAACACTGCAATATTTAGGCAGTGCCTTTAAGTAGTGCAAGATAGCAGTCATGCCTCTGTGTGTGCTTCAACCTAACCATCACTGTCCTCATCCAGCTTTGGCTCACAGCAGTACAGACAGCCCCAAACTCTCTGCTCTTTCCTATGTGACTCTTCAGCAGAAGACTTTTGCCCTCCATGCTCTTTCCCCTAGAAAGGGTCAGTGACTTTACTTGCTGGCAGTAAGAGAACAAATGACTCCTGTTATCATTTCCTGGTAGAGTCCATGTTTTGTGAAGTAGGACAGGGAGTGTCTGTTCCACACTAACATCATGGCTGTATCCAGTCCTGATGGTCTGAACTGAGAGAGGCAGGACACTGGTAAGCTGCCTTTGCCCATTTTTCATTGTCTGCCTGGACATGAGGTCAGACACAGTGCACATGGGAAGGCCAATGTGCAGGGAAGGAGTGTTTTGCATCCTCCTTTGCCCCTGTGCAGGCACAGAGCCCAAAGCATGGGCTGACCTGTTGCCTTTAAATACAGGTTGCCCTCAATTAAACCTGTCAAGACACTACAGGTCTTTCCTGTACAGCAGCACAATACTGCTAATTCAACAGATCAAGTGAGAAAAATCAGGTCCAGGCTGTCTACACTATTAGTGTGTGGCTATAAACCACATGTGGCTGCAGGTTGCATCTGTCAGCATGTGACATTTATGCCTTCAGCTGGTGTTCAGGGCAGTGTGGCTTGCTTAAAGAGTTACATATATCATAATTACCATTGAACATTCACCACCACGAAGATGCTGATGGCGACACAGACTCAACAGCTACAGTTATGTTCCTTGCCTCTGGAGAAAACAGGCTTTTATTCTCTTCTGAACCTCTGCTGGCTGCAGTTTTTCTTCAGATGGACCAGGAGAAGGTGCTGCAGAGGAAATTTTTTGAGCCATGCTTTGTGCTTCCTTTGCTGACCACAAGCAAAGCAAGCACATGTTTTTCATAGCACTGCTATCCTGTTACACCCTTCATTCCTGTGGAGCACAGCGCTCTGAGAGCACTGAAAGTGACTACTGCTTAACCAGTAGGAGACTACATCACTGCTGAGCCAGCTGCCTGGAAATGTTAATGCTGCTCTGTGGTTTCTTCAGGACTCTGGGCCAGCATTTTCCTCATCAGATGTCTTTCCTTTGCTGCCCTCTCCCAGCCTGTGCTTCATTCTCAGTGCAATCTATTTTCCATGAGTGACAAGCCTGGGGGTTCCCAAAGGTACTTGAAGGAAATCAGGATGTAAAATGAAATATGAAGAGCATAGGGGAAGAAAGGAGTTGAAAAACCAAAAAATACACCCACTGCTGACATGAGAAATCATGGCCAGGCAGAGGGTCTGGGAGAGAAGCACAGCAGAGCTTAGGAGGAGGCATGAGGAAGGGGGTCGAAGAGGTGAAGATTGCAATTCCAGATGAAGCTGATGAGACTGCAGAGGAATGGAAGCTGAATAAATTTACAGAATTTACAGAGGCAAAAATTGAGTCCTGTAGCCTTTTTTTTTTTTTCCACACAGACACACTATCATCATCACAGTTTCACAAGTGAAAAAACAAAACATTTAAGTTATTTACTTTTGGCAGGTTCAGAGCCCAGGTTCCTTGCCCTCAGGCATGGATGTAACTAAGGGATTTATGTTATGTGTATTACTTACAGGTGACTTGGAGAAAACTGATTAAAGTGGCTTTAACTGGGCAAGATTTAACATTCAGATACCAGATCGGGGTGTGGGGGAGGTCAAACTTTGGCTCTGACTTCAACCTTTCTTTTTTACCTAAAAAACCAAACAAGCAGTGTTAAAAATGTGTAAAAGGAAGCAGGAGAAGAGTCCTAGCTGTTTCCCTTTGCATATGTAGCTTTCAGTGTTATTAGGCCCATCCTGTGAATCAGTTGAAGGGTCAATAAATCTAGACCTCACTGTGATTACACACATATTACCTCCACTCTGTGGTTTCTGGTTGATGCATCCACTAGTCACTAGTTAGGTCTGTCAGCGTGCACTTTGCCTTCAGCAAGGAAAACACTGGGGCTGCCTCTCAACCTGTCAGACTGATTCTCCTCTTTGGTCAGATGGCCTGCAATGCTTGCCCATGACAGCTTGCCCCTGTGTGGGGCACAGCCCACTTGCTGTTAACTTGTGACAAAACACATGTTGACCATAATAAAGTTCCCATTTATAATCCAACACAACCAGTTGATGTGGGTAATCAGCTGACTTAAACTTTTCAATTTCTGATTTTCCAGAGCCTGTGGTAGGCATTGCACAGGCTCCTGTCTCCCTTTCTCCCACCTCTCTCACAAACAGCAGAGAACAATCTGATGTAAACAGACAGATGGTGTCAGGAATGGGACAAAGAAGAAAAGAGACACGTTGCAGACAGTCTGAAGCCAGCACCATCTCTCTGCCTTCCAGTACACCCTCATGCTTTTGTGCCACTGTAATGGCGCCTTGAAAATGAACCTTAATTTCATAATGATACGTGGCAGTAGTCCTTTCCTGACAAGCAACCATGGCTGCGGTTGGTAAGCATATATTTGAAAATGGAAAAGATAGATAGTCCTTACAGAAATTAAGTCTCACAGGGTACTTCAACTCCAACAGAGAACCAGGTTCAAAACACGTCTTAAATATTTCAGCTGTGTCTTTCTCAGTAAGGGCTGGGGACTCGGAATTTGGGGATATCAATTACATCCTTTTTTAGCTTTCAGCAGAAGGTTTCCAAGGAGGTAGCTAACTAGAACAGAATAGACAACCACATTTATGCTGAATAGCTAGAAAGCAAAGGAAACACATTATGTGGTTTTTAAAAAGTTTTGTGAATTGTGGAATACATATGTAATGTTTCTGCTGAAAAATGCCATTATAATTCTCTATATAGTTTCTATTTCGCTCCAAGGATTTTCAACAATGAATTATTTTCTTGGTGCCTTCATAAGTAACTGAATAACTGGCAGCCTCACTGCCATGAAATGCATTATAAATGATCTTACTACTACACAGTTGTCTGAACACTGCACATATTACATATAAATAGTTAATTTTCCACCTCTGACAGGTTAGTTCATAAAAAAAGATTAAAATAAGTAATGTTGATTTGAGGGGTTTTTGGGTTTTGTTTTTTTTCTATGGAGACAATCACACTAAACCGTTCCCTAAGCACGTTTGGCCTCGCACAACATACAGCACCATATGTGTGCACACTTCAGAATCACTTCCAGACACAGAAAGGAACAGATCTGGAGTGAACACTGCCTTGGGAGCTTGATCTGCAGCAGAAGCACTTTGCTTTTATTACCCTTCACTTTCCACTGATCATTCATCAGTTCCCTTCACATCTTCTCTTTCTTACACTTGCCTACTCATGTCAGAACTGATTCTCTTTGTCAATTACACTCTTCTTCAAATTCCCTTCAAGATCACAAAAACATTTGCTTTACTTTCACCTTTCAGTTCACTGCCTGCTTTGGATAAAGCTGAGCAGAGAAGTATTAACATACCAGGAGAAAGCCTGCTGTCACAATGAGTTTGATCCAAAGCCCTTTGAAGCCATTAATGAACACTGGTTCCCAGTTACTGCCTTTGGCCTTTGGATCTGCCCATGGCTTTCTACTTCAACAAGAAGTAAAAGTATTAAAAAGTTTTCAAAAGGTTTATCTGATGGGATTACCAGTTTGATTTTCTGAATAATGTTCTCTGAAGATTAAGATAAACATGTCAGCACTTCAAAGCTCTCTGTAACACCTCAGGCTGAGATTTAAGGTCCTCTTCAGTCACAGAGCTAAAAGTTTCACAATCAGGGGATAATTACAACTGGATACTCTTTGGTCTCACAGCTGAGAAATGATACAATTTCTTGCTTCTAGCACCAGAATCACCTGCTCTGTTGGAAACTTAGTCTTCACTATTGGAATGGTTTGAATTCTGATCCAATAATACTGGAATAGTCTTGGCATTGTTTTGTCTTGCAAAGAGGGTTCTTGTACAATTGCTCGCTTGTAATTGCTGTGACTCTTTCTAAATCACTGTGTTTCTTCCCAGTAGCCAGATAGGTTACATTTGGAAGGTATCGTATTAAGGGATGTCTAAATTTTGTATCCACAGTCATGGATAGCACTGACAGTTCATGTCATAGAAAGATCACCTTTAGCAAGCAGACACACACCATATATAGCATGCAATTTTTTGCACATCCAGTTTCTTTCCCCATAAAGTTTAGGCCCCCTAAGATATTTGGCTCTAAAAACTTGGCTTTTGGAGTACTGTTTAGAGGACTAGAGGTTTACATAGATAAGCCTATAATATTTGATTTTGGTTCTGAATCTGAAATGCTACCACCATCTGAGGAATGTTTTGTGCTTTTTGGTAAAAATTTTCACTTTTTTACTAATGCCTCAGTCTGCTGAATTCAGGTACAGTGCCCCACAGTGATGCATTCCTTATAAGATTCCCTTTTAAAACTACACCCTAGGAAATACTGCACTGAGTTTGCAGGACATACAGGAGTACATTGCAATGAACCGAGTATAATTAATTATTAATGGCATAGAAATTTCAAACTTTAACCCAAGTGCTTTCCTGTGCTGATGCAATCAAGGCGCAAGTATTGATCTCTTCACTCTCATGCCCAGTGACAGGACTCAAGGAAATGACCTCAGACTGAGTGAAGGGAGGTTTAGGTTGGATATTAGAAAAATGGTTTTCATCCAGAGGATGTTTGAACACTGGAATAGGCTCCCCAGGGAAGTGGTCGCAGCACCAAGCCTGACAGATTTCAAGAAGCATTTGGACAATGCTGTCATGTGTATGGTGAGATTCTTGGGGCTGTTCTGTGCAGGGGCAGGAGCTGAAGTCCATGATCCTCATAAGTCCATTCCAACTCAGGATATTCTATGATAAGGAGCTTATTTTCCAGCTCTAGCTGAACGCTTTGTGGGTTTATCTTTGTTCTTTGCAAAGTCATTTTCTCTGAGAGTAAACAGAGTAACCAGAGCCATTTATGGGGCAGAGTCAGACAGAAGGAACCCAGGGTAGTCTTCTGAGCAATACCAATGTATATGTACTGTAGATTCCCCTAGCAGATTCCCAAGCCATCACCTTAGACTTTGAATGTCAGAATGCAAAATAAAACTAGATTGATGGAAAAGATTACTTAGATCTTCTGTATTTCCTAATTTGACCTGGAGAGAAATGTGACAAATATCCTGAAGAGATGTGACAACCTCAGAAAGAATTCTAGTTCTGCTTCTGCACTTGGAACATTGGCCTTGAGGCATGAATATATACATGGAGTGGAGCACTGGTCTCTGCACATGTGCAAACAGCCACAGGCACACCAGGGTTATTCAGTTCTCCAAGATCTTCTCTTCAAACAGCTGCTCCTGTTCACTCCAAAAGAAAGGTGAGAAATGGATAGGAGCACCCAATAGATTAGAACCAGCCAAGGGCTACCAGGGGGAATAGTGTCTAGTGGTCATCATCTCATCCTTAAAATTTTGCTTAACTATCAGTGGTTAAAAATTATGCCCATGAACATCGTATGATACGCTGAAACAGGTAGCTGTTTGATGTTATTAAGACCTCATAGATTCACACCAAAAAAAGTAATTTTTTTTGTGCTACCAGGAGATTCATTGACTTATAAAAATGAGCATGAAAGAGTTTTCAAAATATTATAAATAGTAGGAGCTTCGATTAGTCTACTGCTTTGATTAACAGTTGAAAATTTCCATAAAAGAAGTAATCATCTCTAAACCAGTTGCACTGCAGTCTTGCCCTTTAATAAGGCAGGAAAAAAATAACACTACTTTACACAATTAGCAACTTTATCTTAGAAATTAATAGCTATAAATGAACAATAAGTTGAATTTTGCTGGAGGTATCTTTGCCACCTTCCTGTAACCATTCATTATCCCCAACAGTGAACTCAATGAGAAAAGGATGCATTTTTATGTCTCCAAGCAATCAAGGCTCCCTTGGTAAGGCACAGGTTAAGTTTAGCATCACAGACACTGCATTAATTTTTCCTATGATAGAAACTTTGTTTTTTGGTGAAATATTATTCCTAGCATTTATTTCTTTCTTTGGACATAGTAAAAGACACTGCAGCAGCACTAATCAAGACACTGTATAAGCAAGTAGGATTTCTTCCTTTCAGTAGCACTGCAAATTTTCTTGAGTTATTCCTTTCCTTGAAACTACTGTATAAAATCTTTATTTGTCCTTCTTACCAACAGCACAGAAAATATATGTCATCCAATGCCATCAGCTGCCTCAATGGAATAGAGCGAACAAATTGTTGTTAGCTAATAACACTGGAGAGTGATACATCAAAGGAACAGAATTTACACCCATGCCTTGTCTTGATTAGAGTGTTCAAATTTAATTCAGCATGCCACTATATCCTGCTGTCTGTTCCTCTTCATCACCACTTAGAAGTTGTTGATACTGAACACATGGACCCAATTAAATCTGTCATGACATTTACTTATTTGAAGTTTCAGCCCTGATGTGGTCTCTGATTCATTCACCAAATGGCTTCCATTTACAGAAGGATTTTTTTACTTGCAGTGGAACTCTGAAGTGCAGAACTGAGTGATCATAAAGTGGACAAATTAGGAACTGAACTCGCCTTTGACAGAGTGCCCCATTTAACTTAAACAAGCTATGATAATACTCATTTTTGAAACTGGGGCCTATTCTGGTCAGTCTTGGATATTTGTTAAATACTACTATATGTATAATATTTTATATTAAATATGCATCTACAGAGAGTATGTGTAATATATATAATTTTGACTGAAGGTAAACCAACAAAAGCACCTCAGAAGATGAAGTAACAAAAAAAATCTGGTCACGATTCCTCTGTGGTTCAAGGTCATGATAAAGTAAAAAATGTGATCTGTTCACACTTCATGTTGTGCCAGAAAATGTTTAATACTACCACTACCACATTTCATTTTGGTTATCCTTTTACCTTTGAGGCAGATTAGTTCCAGCATAGTTGGCTGAGATACAGTTAATTTTTTTCATAGTGGATTTTGTGGAGCTGATTTGGCTTTGTGATAAAGACAGGGCTAATAACACAGGGATGTTTTAGTTATTGCTGAGCAGGGCTTGCAGAGTCAAGGCCTTTCTGCCCATCACACCAGTGAGTAATCTGGTGGTGCATGAGAAGTTGGGAGTTTACACAGCCAGGACAGCTGACCCCAGCTGATCAAAGGGATATTCCTTATTATGTGGCATCATGCTCAGCAATAAAAGCTGCAGGGAAAGTTTGCCAGGGTTGGAATTGTGAGGTTTTGCATCACTTGTTCCATTTTGGGTTTTTTAGGGGCAGTAGGTTTTTTTCCCTTGTTTTTACTTATTAAACTGCCTTTTTCTCAACCCTTCATTTTTCTTACGTTTGTCCTTCCAATTCTGCCCTCAATTCCATGGTGTGGTGCTGAGCTGTCAGATGGGGTTACACCACAGCCAGTGCTCACACTGAAAATAACTAGGTTTTGTTACTGTGGTTGTCGCAGCATCTTGTCATGAACCAAACTTTATAAAAACACTCATAAACACCAAAACACACAAGAATCCAGCATTCAGGTTGCTCTTTCAGGAGAGGAGCAATAGTGGAAATAGACAGATGAAGGATCACGTGGACATAAAACCGGTTGATGTTAATTTTATTGAAAGTGGTGTTGGCAAATACACCACTTTCAATAAAAGTGCTTGTGCAGGGAGGCACTGCCCTGAGGCAGCAGAAGCTCTGCAGTTAGAAAGTGCACAGCTGGTGCAGATGGCAGAAGTCTTCCTGACACATCCTGGACTCAGCAGCCCACAGAGTGCTCACATGAGGGTGTATTCTCCAAGCCCACTTACAGATTGCTAACACCCTATTCCCTCTCAGGAATCACCAGGAAAAAAAAAAGAAAGAAAAAAAGAAAAAAAAAATCAAGATCAAAGCACACAAAGAACACTTAGGAAAATAAAAAAAGAATTGTTGAGGGCCTGATTAAATTTCATATCCAAATAATGACAGGAGATAAGTGGCACATACATATTTTTCAACAGTTTAACTTCAGATTTCAGAAGAAAAGAAAGAATACCTAGATGCTAGCATTCATCCTCAAGGATAAAAAGGAAAGGACATTATGGATTATGGGAAAATCCATAAATCTTACTTTTTAAGGAAGCCTTTACCAAAATGAAATCTGAAAGGGAGGAAGTCACATTACAGGGACAATTAATGATAACAATATCTATCAGGTTACAGAGATCCTTATTTCATCTTGAAAGGGTTGTGACAGGTCTCCTGCTCTATCAGCTTCTGGTGGCTGTGACACCTACACAAAAAGGGCAGCAAAATGAGCTGCATCAGAACACAGCATGCAAGGAGGTGGTGGCAAATCCAAGTGCCAGTAGCAAGTTCCAGCAGGACACTTCATTTCTAGTAATGCCTTGCCATTAATTGCAAAAAGTTGATCCCACAGCTTTTTTGTGATGCAGCTGAAATAAAACTGGCCTGAATGTGCACATAATTGAAAAGTGAAAGCTCTACTGCACAGTATATGTTTATTTTCATCAAGAGGGTACACTCTAGATGGTGATAATTACTCATAAACTTGAGGATATACAAGAACTTTAAAAGGTTTGATTTAGAAAGAAGCTGCTTAATGAATGAGCAGCTGAGGGCTGAAAGATAATTTGATTATTCCTTACCCTTTAGAAGCTTGATGCTGCTATTAGAGTATGAGAACTTTTACAGCTCAATCTGCCTGGAGACCAAGTTACTATCTTTAACTTACTGCCAAAACCAAGAGTGTCTACCAACTAAAAAATTAATTGAGAAATAGTAAGCACCCCACAATATTATACTAAGAAAAATTTTACTAAAAACATCTAATGAAATGACCCTTACATTTGTATTTTTTACTCTATTCCTTCACATATCCATGTATTTTTGTCTCTTAGCTCCTGAGAACAAACTCTTTCCTTCCTGGGCTTCTGCATTTTGTAGAAGATCCAGCTGATGGTAAGTAAACACAGATAAGAAAAGAGCCTTCCAATTCAGATTGGAAGCTGCTATGAGACAACTGCTGTATTTAATTAATTTTAAACTGTTTATGTTGCCTCTCAGCCTCTGAAGAAGTGTCCTTTACCAAGGATGCCTTTACAAAGCTTTTACAAAGTGTAAATTAGTTGCAAGTTGTTTTTCCCACTCCTTTGTTTTTCCGAATAGGGTGTTGCATTCTGGGTCCAGAGAGGCTTTTTTCCAGCTATTTTTACTCTGGGTGGAAAAAAATATCGCTTTGTTTTCTAGCTTTTGTGACTGCTATTTTATATGTCTGTACTGAAAGCTTCTGCCGGTGATTCCGGATTGCAGTACATAGGGCATCTGTGATGGAGAGTCCTCACTGCCCTGTGCCCTTCTGCCAAGTGCATCACACAAGAAGGGCAAGCTGGAAATCCTGGTGGTCTCCAGCAAAGGAATGACTGTCTTTTGCTGTGGGAAGCCTGTCAACCCATGTTTGTTTGTATTTTTATACTTCCTCTCTTCTTTTTCTTTCCCCCTTTTCTTCCATATTCCCCTAAAAAAGGAAGGTGCAACAGCCATCCAACCCATACCTTCTCCCTGGTCAAGGCTCTCAGTTTTCATATCTCCTACCCCTGGCACCAAAGACAGGATTTCAGCAGTTCCTACTGGCCTCACAAATGCCTTAGAGAGTCCTTGCTATGTGACATATCCCAGAACCACATCAGGAAGCATCTGTCTTCACCTCCTGTGTTGTATGTGCCAGCCCATGCAGATGTGCCTCAGAGACTGCAGAGCACTTGAAATGATTCTGCTTAAGAACCTAAATCTCTTTCCAAAAATAAAACTTTCTAATATGACAGTAGAGGGGTGAGGAAAGAGGGGTGGGAAAGCAGAAAAAAGAGAAGGAAAGAAGAGCATGGAAAGAAGACTGTGTGAGTGTTGAAACCCAAAGTAAATTGAGCTCGTTCATCTGCCTTGGAATTACAGGGCATCCTTAACAGAAGCTTTTGAACCAAACTTACTTCATGTACTTTCCATGAAATCCTGCTATGATGTCCTAGAGAATTCTTTCCAATGCAAAAATAGGTGTCCTGCCTTCACAGGCACTATTTGGGGATCTCTGGGAAGTAGAAGGCATTTAATGAAGTTTATTTTGCAAAGAGGCATCCCCATACAATGTTTCTCAGCCAAGGAAGGAGAGAGAGTCAAGGGGCTGGAGTGTGCAGCACCTCAAAGTGACGGCATCCTGCCAGCTTCTCTTCACAGGCATACCCATGCCAGAAGTGCTTAAGTGCAAATGGCATGTAAACCAGAAACACCTGTCATTATTGTGCTGGGGGTGTATGTGGATAATTATGTGAAACTCTGTGAAGAAACAGTGCTTTCCTGCCCAGAGAATGTAATGAAAAGTTTTACTGTGTTGAGCAGCGTGGCTGGAGCAGTTGTGCTCATTTTATCAACAGCTGGCCTTAGAGCATGCAGCAGGGCTCCGCTCAGCCCTCCCTGGAAGCACCAGCACACCTGGACCTCTCTGCCTCCTCCAGATGCCTTTTCACACCCACCTCACCCTGCTCACCCCATGCATCAGTCACAGTAGATGGCTATGCTGCAGTGAGGCTCACCTGAGACTTTTTCATTTGATTTCAGCAGCAGTAAATCTGTCATTTAGATTGTAAATACGGATTTTTCAGTATTACCTTGCCACCTTATCTTCTGTCAGAGCAGTAAAGCTCTGACAAGACCCCGAGAGCAGTTTTACAAAGGGCACTCAGGCTCTGATTTTGTGCCAGCACAGCATGAAGCCAACCAGCAAGCAAGCTCCACAAGCAAGCAACAACTCAGGTTCTACAGCTCTTTGATCCATGTTGTATTACAGGACCTCAGTGCACACGTCAAGGAACTGCACTTATAATTTTGGGGTACATACCTCTGGATGAAGCAGTCTTTGAGTTCAGTATAGCAAGAGAACATTTTCTTATGGATCCTCTCATGGCTGTGAGTACGGAGTGAACCACCATGGCACAGGAGAAACCCTCATTTCCCCTACCCTCCTCCCTAGTCAGGTGTGATGGCACAGTGCTGTTTTCTTGCCAGCTGGTACAGGAACAGTGTCTGGGATCAGCTGCTGAGATAATTAGGATAAACTTCTGTTCTATAATCCTGAATGTAGCTGGTACTCAGGACTGAAAGACCCCATCTACAGAATTTTGAAGTAAAAGTTCTACTGGCAGCACTTAAAACACAGAGAACAGAGTATGTCAGAAGGCAAATGAAAGCAATGTAGAAGAAGGAGAAGAAACACTTCTATACTACAGAAAAGCTGTTTAGCTGTAGGATCTCTCAAGTCAGACCTAGTTGCTCATAGTAAAGAAGGATCATGGTTCGTAAGTGCATGAACTGAACAGGAAAGGTATTTTATAGCACAAATAGTGCTGGTTTGGTACCTAAGAATACCTTACAGTGATGGATAAGACTGACAGAAGTTTATGTTTCATCTAGATCAGTTACTGAAGGACAGCCAGACTTCCCTTGCTGTCCTGCAAATTTGACCTATAGAAGTTGTATAGTCTGCTTATTATGTCTCTGCAGAAGAAACCAGCGAGGTGAGGCTTCCATCTGGCTGGGATTCAGGATGTGTGTGCACCAGAGCTACAAAAAATATGTCAGGATTTTAGGTGTTTCAACATTCATCAGAGGAGCCTAGAAAAGTTCTACATACCACAGTGTCCCTTGGAGAGCTTGGCTCCTGGCAAAGCCTCCTGGATGGGATTGAGAGATTCTCTTTGTGCCACACTGCCAAGCAGGGAGTGGAGCTGCACTAGCTGGGGCTACCCTCCCTGTCTGCTCTCTGGCCACATTCCATACAGGGAGCAAAGCACAGACACGTGCCTGGGCTGAAACCCCCCACACCCCACTGGGTCCATGTTGGCCAGGCTGTTCTTGGGCCCTGAAAAGTGATTGCAGAGCTGTGCTTACCCAAACAAATAGATCTCTCTCCACTACTTCAGATTCCCCAAGTCTAGTGCCTACTACTCCGTTGTGGGGTACAGTTTGGGTTGTAGCTCGGGCTCTTGGCAACCTGGAAACCAATCTCTTGAACTTTCCATATTTGAAAAGTCACCTAGGAGTTCAGATGAAAAAGAGGTGACCAGGGACTACCACTTGGAGTCAACTGTTGGGAAATAACAGAATTATTGCCAGGGATTGGTCTCTGGTAAATTTTGAAATTTAAATAGTTTCACATGCTGTGCTAAATTTTCATTAATAAGGATGTTTACTGCAATTTTCCCATATTTTTTTAGAGTGAACCAAAATATACTGCAGCAGGGGTTCATTTGTTGCACTGATTTATTTTAAAGTTGGTTCAAGTGAAACACCCACATTTTAGAGCCAACTTTTCATGTCCCTGCAGTAAAGGTTGTTCTTGCCTGCAATAAATTTAAGAAAAATAGTAGGATTTTTTTTTTTAAAGTCTTGAAAACATTTTCTTAATCTTGAAATTCTGCCTGGCTTTCTAGTTCCCAGATTAAATAAATGTGGCCTGATGTACTTCATGCCAGCCCATAAAGTGTTCCCGAGTCCCAGCCCACAACAAATGGCAATAAAAGGAGCTGCTAACCCTCTACAAAGGCCCCATGCACACATCTCATTCACAGAGTTGTTCTTAGCTCCCTGAATTAAGATAGCTGTACAGGAGTATATGCACTTTTATATACATTTTATACATTAAACCAATCTCTGGGGTTTTTCCCCAGAATTTCAAAGTTATCCAGAGAGTGAACTAATTTGAGATGCTAATATTTCTGCTTTCATTCCTGTTGCTGCAGAATGCTGTTACAAGTGATAAGAAATAGAAATACCTTAAAACTTATTTAATCATACATAATAGCTTCTTAGTTTTGATAACAGTTTTGATCAGAGTCCCAGGCAGAAGTATCTCATCCTGAAACATCCTTAGGGCTGCATCTCAGTCTTCACCTGGAGACCATGGGCCATGTACTGATCTAGATGCTCATACATAGGTCAGTTCTGCAGGCTTTATTTAAAGTAAATTTTCTCCAAGTTAAACAAACCAAACCCCTCAGCCTCTCCTCATTTCTTGTGTGTACCAGTCCCCAAGACATCTTGGTAGCTCTGCACTGGGAATCATCCCTTGCTAATCTTTCTCTGAGGATGGAATACTGCGGAGATGAAAGCTGGACACTACAGATATTGACTCACAAGGGCTGAGTGGAGTGGACTAATTATGGTTCTGGACCAGATAGCTACTACATAGGACGTGATGAGCCTTTTTCTCTGCAAGAGAATCCTCTGGACTCCTGTTCAGCTTCTTGTGTACCAGGACCACTAGACATTTTACAGATTTTCTCCCTGCCAGCCAGTTCCCAGCCTGAGTTCATTCCCTCCAAGATGCAGACCTTTGCATTTCTCTTTGCTAAATTTCTTGAGATACTTGTCAGCCTGCGTATCAAGGTCCTTGAAGGCAATCCTACCCTTTTGTGAGTCAATAACTTCAGATAAGAATTCACTGATATTACTCTATGAAATCCACCTTAACAATTACCACTCATTCCTAAAAATAACTCACAGAATTAATTATTTTTATTCTGTAAAATAAGTCAGCATTTTGTGGTGTGTATGTCTCCAGGATTAAAGATACTCCCAATTTCTTTTTGTTACCATATCAATAACTTTCTTCTGCTCCAGCCTGTTAGCTGGGAATGACAATAGGGTCAAGTGAAGCCATCCCCCTCACTAGGTTTCCATTGTCAGATATTTGCCAAAGGTTCAGCCACAGTTTCTTGGCTTGTGTTTATAGCACTGGAAATGCCCAGGTGGTCTCTCTATGCAGCTACCCACCAGGCTGGTATTAGCTGCTGTGATGAGTTGGAGGCATCACACTTTAGTCTGGCACAGCCTAAGGCAAAATGTGCTAATATAAAGCATTCTATTTCAACAGTTTGCTAAGCAATTTGTGTTTCCCAACTTCCTTTTTTGGACTGCCAAATAATTTTTAGAATAGGAAATGTATTAAAACTTGGGTTTGGTTTGGTGAAAATCCTCAAAGTTTTATCTCCACCAGACACTGCATTGGTGATCTTCATAGGAACGTTCTACTTATACTTTAAAAAAAAAAAAGTCCACAAAACAACAGAACAAGAAGAAAAATTGGTTGAAATTTCTACCATATTGATACTTTCCTGGTTAGTAGCATTCTATATCTTCTTTTTCTTTCTGTACTCCTTACAGGAGAGTGTTCTAAATTTCTTTCAAAATGTAGCATGAGGAGAGAGACAAGAGGCAGAAAATTCAACCAGGTGAGTTTGTGGAGGAGAAGATATGGGAGAGAAGGATTAGGAAAAATTCAGGGTATAAATCTCTCCTCATGTGCATATGAGCCACAAGAGAGACAAGAGATGTTGTCACTATCCCTGCTAATATTTACCATTTGCACAATGGCAGGATCCAAATTAGAAAATTTCGAAGCTCTGACCTAGACAAAACACCAGACAGCATGTTTAAAACACCAGACAGCATGTTTAAGCCACAGTGTGGTCATGGTAACTGACATAAAGGTTGATCAGAGAGCAGGACCTGGAGTGTAAATAAAGTACACAACATTACCATTACATGAGAACCACTCCTCAGACCAGAACCTCTTACTTCTCAGGCAACCTTAGCAAATTGAAAAGTATACCCTAAACCAGGGATATTTTATACTAAGCAAATTCAAAGAAATATTGTTCTTTCACAAAGGACTGTGACAAACTGCTTGCATTGTGTAGATTTTTACCAGTCTTCTAAGAAATTAGCAGTATTGAAATTCTTAACTTTAATTAATTTTGCCAGTAGAATTTCAGGAACCTGTAGGGGTCTGTAGTAAGGAGACTCCACCCTGAAATCCTGCTGATGCACTTACAGCTGCCAGGAGTTAAATATGTTAGGATGGACTTTTCCAAAGTTGCTGTTAGCTCTTAAGAACAAATCACTGCATGTCCAAGATCCTTCTATGTGCTGGTTACAAACCCTGTGGGCAAGGGACTGGGACTGCTTTCTATTACCTATTTTACTTAAGAAATATTCAACAAGGGATTATTACTTTTATTTATCACTCACATAGAGGAAGATCAGCTTCATCTTATTTCCTTGATTTGGCTGCTAGATGACACAAAAAAGTCATAGTCTATTAATTTTATTCACATTTGAATTGAGATTAAAAAAAAAAGCATGAAGTCTTAGTGAAAAACTAGCAGACAGGGCTTTATAATACAGCAGGAACCTGGTATATTTAACCATGTGATAATAAGAAGGATAAAGTAAATTCTGTTGCAGAAATAAATTTGTTTCTTTTTCTCACTGGCTTCAAAACATTCTTCAAATTCATGGAAAACACTTCTCAAAATCTCTAGTGACCATACTCTGTCTACCTAAAAAGCAACTTCTCATAGGTTGACAAAACATTATCAAGTTGCAAAACAGAACAAAAGAGAACTTTCATAACTGCACTGGTTCTGCTTATCCCATAAAGTAACCAAGAGCTTACTTTCTGGGCACCACCAATTGGAGACTGTGTAGATCTTGGGCTAAAAATTGCAACCAGAGCCTCAGTGTATTTATCACACTTCCTTAATTGTGACAGAGGTCAGACTATGCTCTGCACCATTTGTCTTTGTTAGAAGTTCTGCAGAAGTCAGGTCAAAAGGCAGTTCTGGATTCTTTTCTGCATACCTTGGATGTTGTAGACAGCCAATTGAATCTATCCAGGTAGTTATGCTATGAAAGGACCATTATGGCTCTGTTCCCAGTTTGAACTCTCTCAGCAGCTTCTGCCTTTCTTAGCCTTTAGGTAAGAGAAATTTTTTTCCAAGAGACTTATAATTGCCTGTATTGGACTTCACCCCAATCCTTGAAACAGGGCTTCTTTCTGAACAAGATTTCCTTGAGAAACATCTCAGGGTTTTCCCATGGCAGGACTCTAACATAATACAGATGAAAGAAAGCAAATACACTGCTCAGGCCTTGATCTCCCACTTACATGCATAATTAATTTCACATGCAAAAATATTTCCATTGATTTAGGACTCTTCATTAGTGGAGTATGCAGTTCATATGTATTTGTAGAACTGAGGGTCATACACTGTACACAACTGAACATTTGGTATTATTATTGGGGAAATATTGAAGTAAAGGCCTGGAGATTTAAATATTAAAAGAAAAATAAATTTTTATGATTATAGTGTGGAAGCCTTTTCTAGGCTCAAGAAGAATCACAATGTAATGGTTTTCTGGCTATTGGCACACAGGCTTTATGCTTTGCCAGGTCACCTCTTCAACAATATTGGCTAATCCAAAACATTTTGAAATTTCCCATTCTCTAAATGACTCCAATCTAAACAGATCCGTGATTAACTTTATATCTGCATTCCAAATGGCATAGTCCTCCAGCTCTTTAACTAAGCTTTCTCTTCGCAAAGGAATTCTTATTTGCTTTTATTGCAGTGTTACATTGGCTTTGGTCTAGATGTGAAGGCTGTTTAAGCATTTAAAAACTAACCTGCTGTTTGGAACAACAGGAGTAAAAGTTTTGGAAACCCTCAATTCCTTTGTCTGACTCCAATAAACATCATAGACCAGAATATTTTAAAAAAATTCCAAGTACTTGATCAGCTTGGAGCAGCTATTGGTATGCTGGCAAAAACTTCACTTAAATATATGCACTTAATAAAACCTTCATAATAAGAACAATTAAAATTCTATTATATCAGAGTTCTGAGCAGGCAGCCATGCCTTATTTCTACCTCTGTAGGAATAAAACAATTCATAACTTCAATGCCACTTCTCACTGCAGGGAACAAGCTCTTTAATGCTGTCAACAACACCAGGCTCCCCTCCAGCATCTGCATTATTGGCCAACCAATATAAACAAAGTAGCTCAGGTCATGCTTCCTGCTCATTCAAAACAAGGAATACCAGGCATGAACTCTTTTACCCTACTTGTGCTGAGCTCCATAACTTAAAACAAAAAGAATCATGTTTTCCAATATTTCTTGCAATTCTTATGCCAAGAGAACACATTCATATATAAATGTGACACATATAGCAGTACTCTCTTATCAAGTAATACTGGAGGTGAAAAAGGATGAAGCCACTACTGAACACAGGCTAACATTATAAGTATACTAAATACATTACTAAGCTAATGCAAATTAAGATATGGGCTTCTTTCTCTAGTGATACTTCCATCTGTACTAGCAGCATTTTGAGGAATAAATTAATAATTTTTTTGCATTCTTTTTGAAATGTCTGGATTCTTTCACAGAGAGTTTTGTCTAAATCGCCAGTCAGGTTCATTGGGAAATTCAGGCACCACGCCAATAGCCCTTACTATCCGCTTCTTAATATTCACCAGAATTTCCAAACAAATTTACCCTCCTAACCATTTCTTATTTTAGAACACTAATCTCTGTGAAAGAAGTAAAGAAAAAGTAGCAAAAGGTTTTTCAACCTTCTTTAAGAAGAATAATCACTAATCCTCTATTATTTTTAGCTACTGTAAGGTAAATGCGTAATTTCTAGCTAAAGGGAACTACAGAGATTAAACGGGAAGGTCAAAATCCACATGTGAATCACTACAGAAAAGTTCAAATTTAAAAAAAATATTTTCATTCTTCCAAAAGTTCAAATTTTAAAAAAAATAATTCCATTCTTCTCGTCACTTGACAGTGGAAAGCTGGTAAGCTGTGCCACCTTGAATGTTATAAAGTATCTGTGATTTCTGGTGAGCAGCACAGTCTATTCATATGAGGTTTTTCTGCTTAACAGCATCAGATCACAGAAACAGAAATGTTTCTGAAACAAACCTCTGGAAATCTCAAAATCCCACTCAGAGACAAACAATTGTGAGTATTAGATCAGGCCTGGCATAGCTTTGTCTACCCAAGGCTTGAAAACCTCCAGGAATGGAAACTCCATCCGCTCTCTGGCTGAGAGAGAGACCTAGGCCTGTTTCTTCAACCCCTCAAACTGAACTCTGCGCTGTTGTCTTGTATCATCTGCCACTACTGTAAAGACATTAGATCCACACATTCACAACTGCCATTCAAGTATATGCAGGCTTCTGACATACCATCCCTTCACTCCCCTTTTCCAAAATGAATATGCCAGCTCTCCCAAGCCCTTTGCAAAGGCCCTCTGCTCAAAATCCCTGCCCAGAAGGAAGGCCTCCTTCAGACTCTTGTCATTTCTCAACATCCACTTGAAAGCGGTACCTGCAACAGGTTGCTGCATTCCAGATGTAGTCTCACCAGAGCCATGCAGAGGGTTACAATAAATTCCTCCAATTGTTTGGCCACATCTTCCTAATGTGTGCCACAGTTCATTATCCACTTCTCCTTGTTCATAATGGCAGTGCAATTTTGTCTCTTAGTCCAGTAGTTTTTTAGAAAATCCTCTGGTGTCCCTGTGGAAACGTCAGTAGTATGCACATGCAGAGAAGAAAGACAGCCAGCTCTTGGGCTGTATTTAAAGAGTTTAGCCAACAGTCAAGGGAAGTGACTAGTCCTCTTTCCAGCTCTGTGAGGCCACATGTTTTGTATCCTGTTTTGGGTTCACTCCAGTACAAGATATGCAGCTTTGAGATCACTCTAGCAGGAGAGTGACCAAGGTAGTCAGTAGGCTGAAGCACAGGATGTTCAAAGAGGAGCTGAGGGAGTTGGGTTTGGTCAATATGGAGAAAGAGGCTGTGGGAGAAACTATTGCTACCTGCAGCGTACTGGGAGAGTGTGGAGAGAATAGGGCCACTCTTCTCTGAGGTGCAGGAAGCACAGCAAAGAAAATTCCAGCTCAATATAAGTGACAATTCCTAACATGAAGGTAGATGAACACTATATCAAGTTGAGGTGTGGAGATATTCAAAATACACCAAGACGAGGCCCTAAGCAACCTGATATTAAAATGCCAGAAGATTCAATGAGTCAACCTCCAGACACTTTTTCAACCTATGTAACTATTCACTTCACTGTACTCCCAAGGTCTCCTGCAGCAAGGGTGCTACTCAGCCAGCCTGTTCCCAGTCTTCCACATGCAGGTATTTATTGTCATTGAAATTCATGCTGGCCCAATCCTCAAGTTTCTCTAGGTCAGTCTGAATATAAACTGTGTCCTTTGCTGCACCAGTAGCTCCTTCTTAGCTTAATGATGACTGTAAATTTGCTGAACCGTGCTTTCTGTTTTATTATACAGGTTGTGAACAAAAGTACTGAGGAACATCAGCACTATTATCAACCTTGGAATACATTGCTTTTTACTGCCCACTACCTGAGCACAGAGCCATTTCAACTCATCCAATGGTCTGATCACTCAGCCCATCTCAGCTTCCAGATGAGAGGCCTGGGGTCAGAAACCCTACAAAGGCATATGCACCCCTTTCACCTCATTCTGATAACAATTCATTTCACTACAGAAAGGAACCTGGATGTCTGTTTCTGATTACCTCCTTGTCCTGTCTGAGTTTAGAAGTGGTTCCAAGAGAGGATCGTGCACCACAATCTTTGCAGGGACTGAGGTAAGCCAGCAGCTGATAGCATTCCAGATCCTATTTTCTGCCATTCTTGAACATGACTGTATTGCTTGCTTTTTTCATTAATCATGATTTTTCACAGACAATACACAGCAGCTTTGGAATCACAGCAGCCAGGAAGGCAACTACAGCAGCCAACTTTTCCAGCACCTTTAGGTCAGTCCCAGGAATATGAATATGTCCAGATGAAGCAGTTTCTAGCTTGTTCACACAGCACTGGCTCCTTCCTGAACTGTTCTGATACTTGCAGAGATCAGGGAGAAGGTTCTATCAGTGATAAGAAAGGTGAAAAAGACCCTGTGTACTCCAGCTTTTTCCACAGAACCCACATTGTGTTGTCCCTTATACAGCAGAATCCCCCAATCTCCTTTTCAATTTGTCCTTCTTGCTCAATATAACGAAGCTATTTTTAGCTTTAGGGTTTTGACTTTCCTGATTTTGTCCCCAAGAACCTTAGTGATCCTTTCATATTCTTGCCCTGTTGCCTGTTTTTGTTTCAGTTTCAAACACCTTCACTGTTTGTATTTCAGTTCATCAAGAAGCACTCTTTCAGGCAAGCTGGTCTTGTTTTGAAAGTTGTTGTTTTCCCACATAAAAGGTTTCCCATATAAAAGGATGTCTTGTTCAGAATCCATCATGAAGGACTTGAAGGAGTCATACAGCTCTCTTGGATACTCTGCTGCTGCATGACTGCTTCACAGAGGACTTTGCTTGGCAATTCCTTGAATAAACAGGTCTGTTCTCTGCAAGTCTAGAGCCCTAGCTCTGCAGTTTTATTTCAAGACTTCTTCCAAATCCTGAGCTTCATTGCCTTGTACTCCCTGCAGCTTAAGATGCCACCAGTGACCGTGTTTGTCAGTCCTTCTCAGTCTGTGGACAGTAAGTCCTACAGAGCAACCCCCAGACAGCTTCTCTAACATTTGCACTGGAAATGTGTCACCCACGGACTGCAGCCTTGGGCTGTCTGCATGAGGCCACAGTGGCCTCACAGCAGTTGTCTGGACAGCTGAGACCACCCATAAGTACAGGTGCCTGCAGGTGGGAGGCTTCCACTGCTTGTTTGGAGAAGGCTTCTTCCTGTTTCCTATCAATCAGGTCTGTGGCAGACTTCCAAGATGTCCTCAGTTTTACTTTCCTCTCTGAAGCTGACGCAGAAGCTTTCAATTGAGCACGCCTCTAGTTTTGCCCTACAGAGCCCTGTGAATATAAAAGATAACTTGCTCCTGATTTTCCTTGGCTATCACTCCTCAGTGGCCTGTTAGCTCCATGGATTACCTTCCTTATATTCCCTGTCTGATGACAACAGACCCTGATTGAGACTGGCCCCGCCTTTTGTCCCCACAAACCTTGATCTCCTGCTTCAGCAAGAGGCCTCACTAAAAGCACCAAGGGCAGTGAAAACATTCTAGATATTTAAATGAAATTCTAGAAATTTAAAAGTAGAAATAAGTGACTAGCTTACGCACAATTACTCTCACTAGCAAATGGGATTTTAAAATTTTACTAAAACACCTAATATTTGCATATAATTGCATATTGACATAAATTGCAGAAGTAAATAAAAAGCATTCAGCTTGGAATCTTAAGCTCAACTTTGTGCTCTTCATCATTGGATCCATAATCTGACTCCAGGGCTTGTGTTCTCTGTGCTAAGTTTTTAGATTCATGTAAGAAAGAGCTGAAGTGTCATACCAAAATCTTAAACCTTTATTTCTACTGAATTCTACAAGTTCAGGCTGGAGAAAGATCAACTTTATTTATCTTTATTTTAGCTGTTGTAGCTCTTTTAACTGCCAGATTCTCTGCATTTGCATTGAACATTATTCACAATAATACTAAGCATTTGTATGAGCATCCATGTATGAATTCTTACAGTCAGTGAGTAGCTTTATTTGCAGCAACTAGCATAATTTGACTTTCAGTTTGTTTTGAAATATTTCTCTTTTCCTCTAGCAATTATATTGTGCGCTACAACAAACTCTACAGTAAAAAATTGTAAGTCATATTAAAATGCCCTGGCTTCCTAAATGTAATGTAAAACATTTGGGCTTCATTTTCTTCCAGACACATTAAGTTTTTATGACTTCTCTTTGAAAGATTGTGCTGTTCTCCATTATTCATATTTGTTTCTGCTCTGGCACATTATCCATTTACTAATAAATTTATGATAAGATGGCATTTGGAATTTTTGTATTTTGGGTTTTTTTTTAAAAAATCTTTTCTGGGTTCATCTAGAAATTCAAATTAATTCCTCAGACAAACATAGCAGTTATCTGGAAGTCAATCAAAAAATAAACACTCAAGTGTAAGCAGAGTGCAGTATTTCACTCTTCTGTGGTGTTCAAAAAAAGTATAAAACAATCAAGTTGTATTGATATGTCCGTTTTTCTATTATTTCATTCCATGTTTGAAAAATTAAATTATTACTTCAATAAAATTTTAATATTTTCTTCAGGCATTTTTTTAGTAACAAAAATTAGGCGCCATCCAATCCTATAGAAAATATTTTTAGATTTACATTGTCACTATTTTAGGGAAAAAAAAATACTTATGGAAAACTAAATTAGAGTTTCCATCACATGAAAAAACCCCACCTTTTAGTTTCTCATAAAGCCTAAGGTTTTTAAGAGGTGGCTGAAGGCAGCTTCTATTAGGAGCATTGGCACTTGCCATCACTGTGAGCCTCATCACACATCTGTAACACTCAGTTTGCTTTGAAACCCTTGACCACATGTGGTTTACAGTCAGCCTCCAGCCTCTGCAGTTAAGGTTGTTGTTAGAACTAATTGTGTTGGAAAGCTTTGTTCTTCAAGGCCAAAAATGGTTTCTGGTGATCTCTTCTAAACAGAATTCTGCACCTGCCTCTGCCACCAGCACTCCTTGTGACTGCATTTTCTGGAAAATGAACCTCTTTTTTCTGCCTGCTTGCAGTGCATCCCCTTTATGATAGCAATTATAACTTCTATGGTGTAAGAATGCACCTGGTGCATAAAACAGAGCTCACTGGTCCCAGTCAGGCAGGAGTCTGACAGAATAAATACAACTCTCTTTCAGACCCATGTTGAATACAAGGCCCAAATTGTAAAACTTCAGAAAACATATCAATGGATAAATTTAAGCCATATCAAATTAGATATTTTCCAGCTCCTGACCCTGAACCTTTTGTTAAAACTTGAACTCTGCAAACCAAATTATTTTTAGCTTCAAAACTCTTGGCTAATTTATTTTCATTTTACATGTCTTTGTGCTTCCAGTTTCTGGCAACTTCTACAAGTAAGAATGCCAAAGTCCTTCATTCAAATTGTATCCTCAGCCAAGAGAAAAGGGGAAAACACTCAAAATCATGCAAGACAGTATTTTCTCATGAGTTTTCTGTTCTCATGAACTTTGTAGGCCAATTTTGGATGTACAAAAGTTCATAACGTAAGAGACATCAGATAAGGAACCAAACTTCTGAGATCCACCCATTTGCCACTAATTCCTCTTCCTTCTGGCAAGAAAAAAAAAGCAAGCAAGACTGCTAAAGGGAAGAAAAAACATAATGAAGGGAGGACAGTCCAGAAATTAAAATTTAAGAGAAGATCTGTGAACAGACTGGAAAGAAAATCTTGAAGAAATAAAAATGACAATAGGATGGGCAGAGCTGCTTTCAGGAGGTAAACTCTGGAAAGATAGGATAAGATGGACATCTAATTGGATAGAGCCATGTCCTTTGTCTTAGAAGCTGAAACAACTACCATAACCTGAACACCTCAGTTCAGACAGCCAAAGTTGAGGTGAATAATACATAATTATTTGCTTTCTTACCACCTTCTTTATTCTTTTGTGTACATCAGTAACTCTTTTGCTCTACAATATTGGTAGTGTTTTAGGATCCTTATTTTTATACACAGGTGTTCTGGTTTTGATACTTTTCTTCACAGTGGCTGGCACGGGGCTCTGTGTTGTATTTGTGCTGATACAGAGTTGATAACAGAGAGATGTTTTTGTTATTGCTGAGCAGGGCTCACACAGAGCCAAGGCTTTCCTGCTTTTTGTACAGTCACATTGGTGAGGGGGCTGGGGGTGTTTGGGGGGCTGGGAGGGGCTGGCACAGGTGATCCCAACTGACCAAAGGGATATTCCAAACCATGTGACATCATGCTCAGTACATAAAATGGGCCAAAGAAGGAAAAAGAGGGAACATTAGTGCTGATGGCATTTGTCTTCCTAAGTCACTATTACACACAACGGGGCCCTGTTTTCCTGGGGATGGCTGAACCCCTGCCTGCCCATGTGAAGCACTGAATTAATTCCTTGTGTTGCTTTGCTTGTGGGCAGTTTTTGCTTTTCCTATTAAACTATGCCATTACCTTAAGCCATGAGTTTTCTCACTTTCACCCTTCCAATTTCCACCCTGATCCCACTGCTAGGATAGAGCTGCTATGCAGGGATTGGCTGCTGGCTGGGGTGAAACCAGGGCAGCAGGTCACTGATGGACTATTTATAATAGGTCTTTGTAATAGATGCATCAAAACTCTTGATCACAATAGAAGCCTCTATCTCAACTTTGTGGATAAAACCTGCATATTTGAGTACTGTACTACAATATATGGGAACATAATTCAGGGGCAAAAGAAGAAATGTGTGTGGAAATGGACAAAAATGCATTCACATTGTCTTACTTCTCTTACATTCACATTCCTGTAGATCCATCTACCCAAGCAGTGCGGTGTTCTCTGAACCAACACCATGCCCACTGCACTCCTCTAGCTATTTACAGTCTCTTGACATAAAGAGCCTTAAAAAATGCCATTATCTTGGAACTTGGAATTATGGACACTTTAATTATGTGGTTCTTATATCATCTGACCAAATGTTCCTAATCTGAATTTTTGCAGCATTGCATGACTGTTAACCCCATGATTTTCACCATTTGTCAGGAGGCTAAAGGCTCACATCACTTTGAAAATGTACATGTTTAAAAGGCTCTTGCTGTTATTATGCATGCATGTTTGCTGGGATCCCCTGCAGTGCTTTCATGGTCTAGAGGCTGGTTTTGACTGTTGTGAATTATGTTCTGCTTCACCAGACACTAACCTTTCTTTGCTGAGGTCTCAGATCTGCAAAATCTATGGTTTTTTCACTAAAAAACCCTACTTTTTGTGACTAAACTGATAGTATATTGGTTAATGTTTAGCAGAAATCAATTTCATTTTCATTTTTCAGTTTTAAAAACAACAGAGCAATCACGACTAGTGGAAAAAACCTCTTAACGGCAATCCAATATGTACACTAAATATGCAAGTGTCATTGAGAAATTTATAGAGATTGACTATGTAGAGACATACTTGCAAATGCTGTACATGGAATAAGTAGGTTAGCAGAGGGTAGAGTATTTTGCTTTTTAAGAAATAGGTTGGTTTTTTTCTTAAAAACCCTCTCCCAAAAGATAAGACAAGCTGCAGCCTGCTATTGCACAGGGGCCACCCTGTAGCTCTTAATGTCGGCTAGCAAATTCTCCTAGTAGTCAAAGCAAGTATTTTTCCAAGAGACCCAGTTATGGGTTTCTCTGATACCAGTCTATTTTCTTTCCTTTAGGCAGTATATAGGAAACTCAGCTTCCCAAAAGGGCAGGGAGGAACCCAGGAGTCCTGCCCTCACACTTAGAGCTCCATACTTCACCTCTTTACTCATTTTCCTCAACAATAACTTTCAAACCAAGGAAGAGGAGACATTACAATCAGTAAGAATCTGAAATGTTTCTCCTTGATTGTAAACAGCTTTGTGTCTGCTGTAAAAGAGAACACTGCGCTGTTTGCTGGCATTAATAGAAATGTCCTTTGTCAGAGATTCCTGATCTATATTGCAGAAATACAGAATGCTGGATGAGAGGCAGTGTCCTGGATCCAGCATTCCTAACAGTGGGTTTATCTAGTTGCACCAATGTAACTGCAAATGAGAATAAAAAAACCTCATCACCAAGCACCTTCTTTTACAGCCTGACACAACCTTGTACAGTTTCAGGAAGGCATTTTAATTTCTGCCCTCTTGGAGATAAATTCCTGGCATCTCGCAAGGTGCTGGGGTGATCAGCAGGAGCAGCAGGCCTGCCCTTTGCTGGTCCTTCAGACAGCTTCTTGTGTGCCTGGCAATGCATTCCTAGGGAGGAAGTTTCCACTGAAACATACATTTCCTCCGTGAAATGCAGTTAGGAGAAGTTACTCCTTCCCTTAATCATTTCAGCTTCATGCTCAATGCTCAGTGGGACACATCCAGGCCTTGCTGACTCCAAAAGGCTTGCAACCCAGATGCTACTTTGAGGTGCATCTGTCTGCACTTACAGGGAGGGTGCCAAAAATAGCAAAGGTTTAGATCTCTGCAGCCAAGATTTCTGAAAACACAGCCCAAAGAGCAGTAGTGTTGACATCAAAAGGAGTCAAATCCAACAGATGAAAGATTACAATACAAGGTTAGAAAACAGAGCTGCCCTTTGGCATGCAGATCATTTTCACCAGCCTTTCCTCAGGCCAGCAGCTTTCTCCTGATGCTCTTGGTTGCAACAAACACTGGGCAGTCTGCAGGGGATCCACTGGGAAAGTCTTCTTGCCACCACCTGTAAGATGAGTGTTTGTTCCCTAAACCTCTCAGAAAACTTTCAACATCTAAACACTACAGAGTCCCTCCAGCTGCCTCCCTCATGCTCCATACTGACCATTCCATCTTCTGCTCCAGATGCTTAGATAGTCCGAGAGAAATCTCCCAGGAGCTACAGCTGTCCCAGAGAGCAGCATCCAGGACAAGTCAACCAGGGACCTTCTGCTGCCCAGCCAGTAGTGAGGTAGGCACATCAAATGAATGTTCCTGTGTATCGTCCATCAGTCTATCTTCTCTTCAGAGATTACAACTCTGTTGACGGGGGGAAAAAAAAAAAAAAAGACAAAACCAAACAAAAAACCAAGCAAACAAAAAACCTAACCAAACAAAAACCCAAAAGAAACCTCAAAAAAAAAAAAAAAAAAACCAAAAAAACCCCCAAAACCCCCCAAAACTCTCCTCTCTCCCCTGACTTTAACTGGTGAATGTTTTCTCTTTACTTTCCCTTGTGATGTATGTTCACAAATACTCCTCTGATTTTTCTAAACTCAGTTGAGAAGCTCAAAGTCCTTCTTAACAGTCATACATTTCTTCTATGATTTGTCACTTATATGTAAGAGCTTTGTTTCATCATATATTGACATACATACATCCTAACATTGATAAAAGTTTTAATCTTTGCTCTTTCTGATAACCAACCCTTTTCCTTACAGTTATCTTTTTCAATTTACTCTACATTTCTAATGCTGTCTGTGGTCATAAATCTAATGTCAGTGTGGGCTTATAAAATGGACTTGTTCATGTCGGGGATTCAGAAGGCTGTTTCTTTAAAATTTCATGACCAATTCAAAATGCTGCTTATAAACATGCATACAGAACTGGCCAACCTTCACTTGCAATGGTGCTCCTTTACTGCCTATTTGCCACTAACAGCTTAAAAAGGTAATCTGGCAGGTAACATATAATCAGGTAAACTTCCAGTGTCTCTGACGTGTCTGTCTTAGGTAGCATCCTTCCTCTTCTGTGGCTCAGCTCTATGGACAGGAGCTGTGTAGGCCATGTTACAATGCAGTAACAAGCTCTTGAGAGGTTTTTTTTATAATTCACTATAAAGTCTGGGCTGAAGAACAGCTTATTACCACAACAAAACTATATTTGGACTTGACTGATTGTACAGTCTGCTCTGAACCCCTTTAAGTCCTCAGGAATGATGATCTTCCTTGCCATTAAAAGTTTTATGAGTAATATGTCAGTGGAAGTTAAGGACCCTTCAATTCATACTGTGATAGTCTCATTCATCCTTAATGTCCCAGGGGGCATTTATCTTTTGCATAGAAGCTCATGTTACATCTCCATGAGACCTTGAGCATGTCCCTTGCTCTTCTGGCAAAGGATTTGTAAACTTAGGACATGATTCATATAAAATGTGTCTATAATTAAATTAATGGTCCATGTTGCCCAGTCTGGCAACTCCTAAATCTAGAAATGTCTAAAGTAGTTTTGGTGTCCTTCTGGTTATCCCAAATGTTCTGTAAGCAGATGGAGTATCTACTTGAGAAATGCTGGATTCAACAGCAGCTCTTCTGGAAGGAGCTGGAATTTTGGGTGGTTCCTAAACTGAAATGATCATCTATGCTCCATTGTTGAAGAAAACAGAAAAATCCCATTCTGATTAAGAAATGGGGTTCTGCAAAGTACACGAAGAAAAAAAATCCTTTTCATATGGTCCAGATGACAGGAATTTGGCTGCAGTATTTTGTCCAGTTAAAGGGGCTGCAGTTTGATAAAACTGTGGATCAATTAGGGAGAGTCCAAATGAGAGCAAAGAGAAAGTCTAGAAAAGGATACCTAGGGGGGGAAAAAAAGAAATATACCAGAAAAATTATTAAAATGCAAAACAGAAATAAGGCCCTTTTGAAGATGAGCAGATGATTTCTGTTCATCTGCTCTGTCTTACCACTAAAATGGTCACTGTGTGCAGACAACATATTTTGAAGCATTTCCACCATTGACTGAGCTGCTAAATATTTTAGAACAAATGATAAGATGTAGGAATTTAGCTTCCTTCTTTACTTTGTGCTATCCTTAGTAATGGATCTAGTAATAGCTAGTAATATCACTAACAGCTGACTTCAAAAAGGACACTGCTCTTCAGATTCTGCTCTGGATTCAAGGATGACCTCAACAATTAATCTTCCACTGCTGTTCTTTTCTTGTAAATAAAATTCCACCAGCTGCTACATTTATGCTCCTTGAAAAGTGAAGATGTCACTCTTCAAATATTTTAGTGGTAATTGCCTTTTTTTTTTTATATAGCTAACTCGCCTATTATTATGTGTGGTTTTTCCAGATATGGTGTTTGTATCAAACCAGTAAGAAATAGCTGTGGTGCCAGGATGCTGAGCTTACATAAACAGAAATAATGTGATTTTAACCCATGGACTCTTATTTATGGAGTGTTCTGGACGCTTCTCCAAGGTCAGTAGATCTGGGTCAATGAACATCACTGATATCCAGAGGGCAGAAAGAGTCATTTTTAAACATGCTGTTTTTCAAAAATGCTTTTGAGCTAGTAGGTCATCCAAGACTTCCATTCTCTTACAAACAGGGAAGTTTGTAGTTTAGACTTTAAATACATTCTATTACCTTGACCCCACACAACATAGGGGCCATAAATAGAGAGATTTCAAATCAGGGGAACTAATGAAGTACCTTAACCACTTCTCATATATTCTGCTGCAACACTGTGCCCATGTTGACCCATCACATGTTCATTCTCCCATTCCCTAAGTTTCAATACTACCTGTGTAAGAGCATGAGCTATGGATATGATCTGTGTAAAGGGTTTCTGTTATGGCCAGAATAATTATGAAAAAAAATCCTTCCCTGAGATCAGTGACTACTCAGAACATACATCAAATTTGAGTATAAGCCTAAAAATCTGTTAAGGTCAATTTTTCAACTGAAATGTCAATGACATTTTAGGGCCTATGAAAAGAAGGGAAAGTTCAATGCTGCACAATATCACTAGCTGACTACAATTAAAAATAAAAAACACTATATCTTCCTTCTAGGAAATTTCACTTCTCTTCTAATGTAAGCCAATGACAAAGTGTCTAAGGACAATGTCTTTTAACAACTTAATTCCTAGAAAAAGTACAGTATCTTACATGTCCATAAGTCAAAAACTTCAGAGTAGGGTTTACCCTAAGCAGTGCTAATGTAGCTCTGTCTTTGTGGAAACTTGGTTTATCTGTAGGAAGTAATACTGTAGTGGATAGTAGTAATGTTGGCAGTGTAAATGGCCATTAGGGAAATGATAAAAAAATATTGCAAAAGCTAAACATTTTTAGAAATGCTTCAGTTGCCCTGCTATTTCATTATTTTTTTCCTCCTGATGTTTTTATTCAGCTTTTTCAGTCTTTGCCAATCACACAGCAGTCTTTCTTGTTTTACACTCCCACAAGAATACCCAAAAATCTCATGCTAAACCGTGAAAAACATTTATTTTTTTTTTAGTGCTTATCCTCTGCCCTTGTGTTCAGGCACAGATGTACATGTAATGGGGCTGTGTCAAGAAAAACCAGATGTATATTATAACATTGACCATCACTGAGCATGCTGCTAGTGTCAGGAGCTTGATTCATCATTCCACACATAAACATCTGATGCCATTTCAGGAGTACTCTACACATCCTCCAGCTGCAGGTCTCAAAGGTCACGGCTCATATCAGTACCATATCTCCTGGCCCACTGAAAATGTCTCACATTCATAAACATAAATATCTAGGATAATTTTAGGCAGCCAAAAGTAATTCAAACACTGCAAACAGAATGTTTACATTAGGGTGAAGTTGTTCTCTGGGCTCAGAGCAATGAAAAGAGCTTCAGTTAGCTTGGCACATCCGAGACACCCGAAAACTCCAAGAGAAAAATAAATAGCATAAGCAATAAAGAAAAGATCTAGGCTATTATACTGAACAAAAGGTGAAAAGCAAGGCCTGAAAGCATTTCTGCTCCAGTGATGGCTACCCAGAAATTTGGACAGAAGAAGCACTGGGCAGATAATATGTAGTCACCCTAATAGAGCAGCACACCAGAGGCCTCCTGAAAGGAGCAATGCACTGTTTGCAGGTTGCCAGCTTTAGAGGGGCAGGATGGATAGGTGAGGGAGCAGTGCTGCACCTGAAATGCCACAGTTCCAGTATCAAAAGAAAAAGATCAACACCCTAAAGTTTCTAAGGGGAGAAATACCTTGTTCTAAAAAGAAAAGCATAATACTAGAGCTGTTCTACTGAGCTCATTTTGGAATTAAAATAATGATCGAGAAAAGCTGAACAGGAATAGAGAAGCTGCGAATATTGAAGATTTCGTTATGATGACAGATTTCAGCTTTACAGTAAAAAACTACTTCCTCAACCATCCAGCTGAGAGACTTATCAGTTATGACACTATTCCAGATTTGGCCATGAGTGTTGCCAGGGCTTAGTTCAAAACATATTAATGGGAAGACTCTTCTGCAGTAATTTTCACAATACAATTGGTTACAAAGCTGTAATAACAGCCAGTAAAATAAATCAATGCATCACAAGGAATTTCATGAAAGAGGACTCTCTTAAGTCAGAAAATTAGTGGAGGAGGGGGAAAAACAAACACCAACAAAATAAAAAAAACCACAAAGCACCAACATAAAGAAATCACACACCAAATTCACAAAAAAAATGCAATCGCAAAAGCAAATCCCTTCAAGCAGACTAAAGACGCTTCAAAAAACACCAGCATACTCCAATAACTTAAGAGTACTGAAAAGTAGTCAGGCTGCCACTCACTCAACTCTGAAGTAACTCTGACATGAAACTGCAGAACTGCTGGCTGAGGCATACAACCTGTCAGGCAAGTAGCCATGATGCCAGAGAACTAAAGATACAACTGCCTTCCACAGAAGAGACTCTGCAGGAAAACCTGGGCACCATAGACTAAAGAGAAATATTTTCAGCCCTGGTGAGATGACAGGGTCTATAATTACGATATAGACCACAGAACACCTAGATAAATCAAGTGTGTCATAAAAGAATCTGTGTGACTCCTACAAAGGGAAAATCCTGCCTCACTAACCTGGTGCCCACACATGTAATATATTCAGATTTTTAAAAAGCTTTTATAAAGCTCCAAACTAAATTTATTGTTGTCAGAAAGCAGCAGGAGAAGGGCTGCTCCATGAGGGGATAAGCACTTACAAGTGTAAGTACAGCCCAAGCAGAGCCCTCACCCTTGGGCTCTGAAGCAGAGCATAGCACACTACAGCAGCAGAGCACTCCAAGGCCAGGTGGGTGACCATGACAGGTGACACCCATCACTCTGTGAGGACCAGGGCCAAGTCAGGTGCTGAATCAGGCCCAGGGTTGGTTCAGGACGCCCTGCCAGGAGGAACAGGAGAGAAGGAAGGAGATTGTAGCATAGACCCAACCATGAGACAGGTCTAGAGACAAGGTTAAGCCAGCAGTACAGTAAAAGCTCACCCAGAAAGCCAGGGCAGGAGGACAAAAGGCCAAGAAAGATTTACCTGCCGCATGACTCAGGGCTGGAGCTGAGCTGAAACCCCTGGGTGCTCAGTATAGGTGAAGATGGTCAGGGCAATTAAGGCTTATTGCTGCCCTCAGACCCCAAAAATGAGATAAATTCAGTTACCACAGAACTGTATTAAATGTCCTATTGTGAAATTTTAGTTTTGGTTAGACAAGAGGAAGCAGTGTTTCAGTAGTAGCATGCCTTGGGGTGTGCTCTTTAATTCACATCTTTATCAGTGATCTGATGAGAGGAACATGGTTATACAACAACATAATGAACTGTCCAAGTCTGCCAATGATAATAAAACCTTTCACCTACTAAAATGCTCAGTGGGTGGGCAAAACATGGTGAGTTTCAGTATAGAAAAACAAAAGGTGATACATGTAATACAGGGCTAAAAACATGATTTGAGGCCTGTATCACCTCAGTTGTGAGGAAAGGCTGGGGGAGCTGGGCCTGTTTAGCCTCCAGAAAAGAACATTGAGAGGGGGTTTTGTCAGTGCATGCAACTATCTGAAGAGAGGGCATCAAGAGGATGGAGCCAGGCTCTGCTTGAGCAATAGGACAAAAGGCAACAGGGAAAAAAGGAACACAGGAAGTTCTACCTGAATATATTAGGAAGAACTCCTACCCAGTGCAGGTGACTGAGCACTGGAACAAGCTGCCCAGGCATGCTGTGTAGTCTCCCGCTCTGGAGACATTCAAAAGCCATCTGGACACAATTCTGTGCAGGGTACTCTGGGGGACCCTGCTTGAGAAGGGCTGTTGGACTAGGTGGCCTCCAGTAGTCTTTCCTACCTTATCCATTCTGCAACTCCGTACAGATGCAGTGCTCAGGTCTATAAATTCAGCAACTCAATGTGCAACTCAAACATTTGGAGTCAGCTCTCTGAAATTGGCTTAGTGTGCAGGAGCAGCCTAAAAAAAAGAACTGCAGTGCACTGTGTCACTAGAAAGGGCATGGAGAATTTTATGGGCATAATTTTGCCAATGCTGAAAACTTTGTTGCGCTTGCATTTGGCATAAGGTGTATAGTCCTGGTCTTCACCTCTGCAGGGAGCAGGAGATAAAGTGCAGAGGAAGGCTCTTAAAATGACCAGGAGGATGAAGTAGCTGCCATACAGTAGGAAACCCTGGGACATTTAAATTTGGAAAGTAGGAGGTTGAAGGATATATTCATGAGGTTTACAGAGTGGTTAAAAAGAGCACAAAATTTTTTTGAGCATAATCCACAAGACCATACCAGCAGGTACTGGCTGAATTAGCAGGAGGTTATTATGAAACAGCTCTAAAATGAAGCACATTTTTAATACATAGTAGTGAACTTCTGGAACTTTTTGTCACAGGAGTTTGTGGAGACAGGAAATATCAGCAGGCTTAAAAGGGTATTAAACAAATTTAAGGGCAGCAGATCTACAAACAGACACTTTGCGACTACAAATTGTTCTCAGTAGGAAGTGGTTCATTCCTTACTGCTCAGTATGACATTCTGATTATTTATCCTGGAGGCATTGTTGTTGGACAGGCTTTTATAACTGGCAGTGTAACAGTTATCTGCAGTTTATCTACATTTACTCAAACTACTCTCTTTGTTAAAGCCAGCATGAGCAGGGAGCAGAAATCCCAACCAGCTTTACAAAGCAGTGGAGGGTTGAGGGTTTGGAGCCAAGCAGGCAATCTAGAAGAGCACAAAGACCACCAAGCAGATTATTTAGGCTCCCACTTCCAACAACCTCTGAACAGCTGGATACACATTGTATGTACCTGGCTCTGTTGCCCAACTTACTTCATGACAGGCTCTTCAAATTAGTATGGTTCAGTATGATATTGGTCTCAGGAAATTCCTTGGGCTGAAATAGTTGGAGGTGAGAAGAGTATTTGGGAGAAATACCTCCCATGGTTGCACTCTAGGATTCTCCTTGCTCTTGTAAAAGGATATTGGTCTGGGTCAGCATGGCTGTTTCCTACTCTGACCTGTGCTCCTGCCATATATTGACTACATGAACAGAACATGCTAATATTAAATTTGAAATTAAATCTACTTATCCATTGAAGACTATATAATTAATATGCACTCTCTATAAATACATTAGTTCACTTTAGTCTTACATAAAGCCCCACTATTTCAGAAACCATGTCTTGACAAAGTTTAAAGGAAGAAGTGCTAACTCAACATGCTGATGGAAAGCCAAAGCCTGGAGATACTACATGACTTCCTTGCAGTTACCCAGGGAGCAGCAGAGGGGCTAAATTAGCACTGGATCTCTTGGGTTCTGAATCACAACCACAACATTGCCCTCCCTCTTCTTACTACTTCTACTCAAACCACAGCTTCGTATACTGACCTTCTGCAACTACATTCTTAGGGAAGCCCAAGGGAATCTATCTTTTTGGACCTTCCTTCTGTGGGTAAGTGTGCAGGCAGAGGAGGGGCCAGTCACAGATGCCAAACATCTGACTGGGTGAGGCTAAGCAGTAGCCAGCGAGCAAGGCTGCCAAGCTGCTCCCTGCAGACAAGGATCAGAGCCTGCATGTAGCCAGCAGATGCCCAAATGAGGACATTAACAGAGACATGGCTCTAGCAAGAGTCAGTTTTGGCTCCTCCTCCACCTTATGCCACCACAATGACCCATCATGATAAACTAAACTTGGAACAAGACAAAAACTCTGGACACATATAAAAATGCAGTTTATCCAAAACAGTATTTTCCAGACTTCCCCTTGGGTCAATGCAATATTTGCTTGCTCTGAGCAATACTGCTCCCAGCAATACAGATATTGAAAAATACAGACCCAGACTGAACAATTGCTCTTAATAACGCAAGCCCTTAAACTCATCAGCCAGAGAAGTTAGCAGAAATAATGAAACTGGAAAACTCTGCCGTCTTGGAGTATTTGCTCAGAAGTGAAAGGAAGTACCAAAATAAGCATTCCCACGAGCAAAATTTCATCCAGCACCCCAGAACTGTTGTGTTCAGGAGAGAAGGGCCTGAAAACAGTAAGCTGAAACACAACTTATAGGTTGCTGGAGAAGAACATTTCCCTTCTTTGCTTGTAAAGACGGCCATTTGGGGAAAGAAGCTTCCCATATGTAACTCAGTTCTTTGGACAGGATCCCAAGGCTTCTGGCCTTTGTGAAGGATTTACACAAGCTTCAGAGGGACTCCTGAGACCTTGTGAGCCATCTCTCTCTGATACAGGGACTTGAACTTTTTCCCTCTCACCTGGTTTGCTCAAGTCCATTATCCTTCCATGTCAGGGCACATCCTGTGGGATACATTAGATATTAACAAACTAATATTAACATATTCTTCTTGGTATTCAATCTTTAGATCATAGCTGATTTCAAGTCCAGATAATATGTCATTAGGAACAAAGCCAATACTCATAGCAGCTGTTTTGCCAAGAAGCCTGGAAAATCTGAGCCAGGATTGAGAAAACCATTTCACTTTTCTTCTCTCGTGACTGTCTCTATTCTCCTTATGGATTTTCACTGATTTATTCCCACAACCAGATCATATGTTTCCAAAGCATGCACAGCTTTTAAGTAAAGATTTAAATTGTGAGAAATTACATTTCCTTAGTTACAACATTTTAATAGTTACCTTCACAGTCAATAGTGTCACCTGGTTTACTTGGGTTTGATTTCCAGCTGCTGGACCTTTTGTTTTCTATTTTAAGCTGCTTTATTTTTTCAGCAAATTAAATTGATACTCCATGGAGAAGTGAGAGGAAACTATTTTAATAAATGACGGAACACAAACATGTTAGTTACTGGGTAATGTGCTTTAGCTTGTAGCTTTTACATACATAATTATCCAAAACAGTAGTACTACATAGTAATGACACGGCACTTTGTGCAGTTTTGCATTGCTTTTGAGGTGAAAGATCAGAAAATCAGGGAGACAAGATTTCTTTTTAAAAGTAGAATGCAAAGTACCATGAATATGGTGAACCATAACTCAGTATAATCAAACCTTATCCCCAACTGTTTTTTGAAAACCACTTCCTCTGATAATTTTGTGTTTGAACAATAACAGGGTTTTTACAAACATTCCTTAGCTCAGCAAATCCATTTTTTCTTTAATCGTCTATTGTCAGTCATAAAATAGGACATTTTAGTGAGCATGTATATGCTCATACAGATTTAAAAGAAAAATACTGTGTGTGTCTGTGTAATTTCTATCTCACTTTTTCCAAAAACTTGTGCCCTATCAGGCACAACTTGATTAAACGTATGTTAATTACAGATGCCAGATTCCTCTCCCTTTCCTGCACATAGGATAATTTTTCATTTCTCCCCTGAATGGAGCCCAGGATGGGACCTCATCCCCTGACACATGGAGGAGTGTCTTGTGACTATTATTACTGCTACTTTTCACTGATTATTTGCTTTAGTGATACCTCTGCATGTCAGTCACATTCAGAACCCTGTGCACTACACAGAAAATTTGTATAAGGACAAGACAATAGTTAGATCTACATAGATGGATAGTTGTGATGGTGTTCACAGGGGTCCCAAGATGAAAGAAGAGACAAGGATCTGACTCCATGTTTCAGAAGGCTTGATTTATTATTTTATGATATATATATTATATTAAACTACACTAAAAGAATAGAAGATTTTATCAGAAGGCTATCTAAGAAGAGAAAAAGAATGATAACAGAAGCTTGTGGCTGACCAAGACAGTCTGAGACAGCTGGACTGTGATTGGCTATTAATTAGAAACAACTACATAAGACCAATCACAAATCCACCTGTTGCATTCCACAGCAGCAGACAACTATTGTTTATATTTTGTTTCTGAGGCCTTTCAGCTTCTCAGGAGAAAAAATCCTAAGGAAAGGATTTTTCATAAAACATGTCTGTGACAGATAGTACTTAATCTGATAGGCAACTCTCTCAGCAATTCGCCAATTAATTCAGAGCCTCTCAGGTACTATAGAAAATGCAGATGCTAAAACATCTCTGGGGTTACTGAATTTATTAATATACATGAAGAGGTTTCTATCTCATCAGAAGAGCAACTTGGGAAAATGCATGAAGATGCTTCTCAAATATGTGACAGGAGGATGGTACTGTATTGCTAAGAGCTGGCACTGGCAATAAATAGATGATAAAGCAGCTCCTCAGTGCAGTTGGAAAGGACAAGGAAAATAACACTTGCAGAAGCATTCTTAATTAGGAGCCATATTTGACATGCCATTTTTCGGTCTGGTGCTAAAATACTATGCTAGTATGAGGCCAAACTAAAATCACAAAGGAGGAAATCTAACCTTTTTATTTATTCCATTAGATAGGCTGAATAATGGTTCTATATGGCTTAAATTCGTGTTAAGAAAAAGATTTAGTCAACAACTATTCCAACTTAGATGATTTCCCAGCTACATCCACCCCTCTAGGAGCTGACAGGCTCTTCTGATGGGCAGACTACAGACAAGCGGTAGCAAGAACTGAAAAGGCATGTCTGCTGTGCCTTTCCACTCTGAAGGACATCAGTGCATTACTTAGTTGCATCTGAGGCAGAAGTTCCTCAAAAGTGTTTATGCCAGCTGGAGAGATGGAGCCTTCTACAGCAGACTGCACTGCCAAAGAGAGCAGTGGAGGAAACAGAGAAATGAGTGGAGCTCAGGGTGAGGGCTGAGCCCTGGCTCATCTCCCTACACAGACACAGCCTTGATGCAAGCTAAGGAAGAACACCTGATGGAGTTCTACAAACCCGTGCAAGAAGCTTCAGAGCAGCATCATAGAAGTCACATCCTGCAGCCGTCAGCAGTTAACCATTACTTGGAAAAAAATAAAAAACCAAACAAGTACAGACAGAGGAGAATTTCAAATATGCCAAACTGATTCAGAGCCCTTGCCTATTTGTTGTGATTTATATCAAAAATGAGGAGTAAAAAGCCCAGAACTGTTGTCATTACATTGCAGGGGTTCCATACTGCCAGAGTTTCATACCTCCTTGATGTTTCTCATAGGCAGCTCCTCTAGGCACTGACCCTTCCTTATCCTCACAGCAGCCAAATGACTCCAGTTCCCCTCAACCAACCAATCCCCTCTTTTATAACATGCTTCTCATTGGCTACAGCTGCAGCCTGTTAAAGTCAGGCCTGTTCCTAATCTTTAATAATTAACCCAGCTGCAACTCTTTAAGGGGTAAGATTACTTTCTCTACTACCTTTATTTTCTTATATTGTATCCCCCTACACGGAACCTTTTACAATTCTTTGTCTTGAGTCTTACAAGCTAGAAGTAGCTGTAGGGTTGTGTTGGATATGACTCAGATTTGCCAAGAATAGAAAACCTATTAAATTCTTTGGCTTTATGTAGCTAGAAAATAAGGCACAAGGAGCTATCAAATAGTAAACACCTGCTCTGTATTCATTAGTGTTCACATGTTCAAAACAACCCCAAAACCTTGATGCAAAAACGGAGATATCCTAAGCCTAGACTGGCTGGGTTTGGTACGCACACCCTAAGGCTCTTTATGACTGTGTGGTCCTGCTCATTCTTCCAGCTCCTGGTAGGAGAAAAGGGCAGTGGAAATCCCTAAATTGCCTACAGGACAGCTTAGACAGCCTGGTCTCATACTAAGGAACTCGCTTGCAAACAAGGCTGAGCAGGAAAGCAGGACTTAGCATCATATCATCATTAATATTTACAGTGGTATAGACAAAAGCCAGACATCCAAAGGTTGCCTACATTTCCTTCAGGCAATTCACTCCAGATGCTGTCAAGTGACTTCTAGCAGTGACCTGCTTCAAAAGAGGGATTAGCTGGATGATCCCTACAAGGACACTAACTCATTCCAACATAAAAAATGTCAGAAGGACAATATATCATAATTATTTATATTTCTGAGACTTCTTACACTACACAGTTTCAGAAATTGAAAAATATAGTTGGGAAAACCCCAGCAGTGATGATGTAATTTGATCAGAACACTAATATGTTATAAATCAGGAAGGAATTACTGAAAATGCTACCATGCATGCATAACTTTGGTCCTACTGACTAACAGCCTCTTTCTTCTTTCTCTGTTGGTATATCTCCAGAGAACTTTCAAAAATAAATTCAACTGGTTTTTAAACTATACATTTCAGATAATACTACTGCAGCTAAGAGATCATGGAAGTGATATGTCTCGAACAGGAAATTAAAAATCTGACCATTAAAAGGAGGGATTTTGCAAGGAACTTGCAAGGAACAATAGTCCCAATTGACTTAAATGTAGATTTAGAAGCTGAGTAAAAAATTTTTAAGTGTCATCGGGATTTTTGGCAATTCCGGCTACAAAAAGGTGTAAAATTGCATGCCTGGTCAGAGTAAAAGAAAAAGGTTAGGGATTTGCCAAAGATAATGCTCTTTGCCTTCCTTCTATATTGATTTTCCACAATCAGTTCCTCAGGGTCATGAATGGGTATCATGAAGGGTATCAAATGTAGGACAATGCTGCATATAATAGGATTCTTTACTCCCTGAAATGGGCATCTATTTGTCTGCTGCTTGTGTTCATGAGTAAGTGGAAGGGCGGGTTATATGGCAAGAGGAGGTGCTGGTACTCACAGGGAATCCAAAGAGAAGGACATAACTACTGGAAGAATTTAATCAGTGTGTATCTTTTCTCTGTCCTGTAGCCAGTGTCCCATGCTTTGTCTGTACTGTTCTGTTCCATTACATCACCACATTCAACTCTTCCTTCACAACAGCCAGACAATAGGATGGATCAGATAAATTGGAAATTTTCTCAGGTCCCTAAAGCTGCAGACAAATTCAGATTGGATCAACATAGAAAAAAAGAAATTCGCAGGGGGTTGGCCAGGCAGAAGAGAGGAGAAATAGCCCCAAGAATATCTGTGGTGGGAATAGAATCAAGTCTGTGAGCATAACCTGACCATGAGTGACAGCCTTTCTGATTAAGGGAAGACAGCAGCTGTCCTGCTTCTAGTCTTCCAGGATTTATGTTGTCTTCTCCTAAACAGACTCTGAAAAGGGCACAAGCTCCTGTTTCCTGCTCTTTTTGCAAATTAAGAAGAATCTAGAGTGCAGTCAGTGCAGGTGGGCTTGGTTTGGACTATGGCTTTATGGCTCCTTTAAGACAGATGTGGTTAGGGTTTGTATGTGGGAAAAAAGCTTTTCCTCACCCCCACATTCACTCTCTGCTCACATGTACTCGAAATCATCCATAAAAGGTCTGCAACATAATCACTAAGCTGGTCAAATATGAAAGGCAGTCTTTGAAAATTTTACTTACTCATACTGCCTGTGTGAGTCACCTTTCATTTTCAGCAGTAAGTAAAGCATTTTTTGGCTCCTGTTGTCACCACTGATGAAAATAGGGATGAATAGATTTTCTGTAACTGTAAAGCAAATTCTTCTTCTGTGCTACTTTTCTCATGGCATTTTTGCAAGTTTGAATGCAAAGTTATGCATTTGTATCTGAATACAAATTTTCATCTATTTTTATTTTTTTTCTCAAAATTTATATGCTTCCTAGACATGAAGAGCACCCAGTGCATATGCAGAACCTCATCTTTTGATTTATCTGCAATTTTACTTTTCAGGATTTAATCAAATGACAATGATAGCCAGCTAACTTATGGAGAATTTTCCATGACTTCCTAGAGCAGTGAATAATTGTCTAAGTAGATGTTGCCCTCTGTTGTGTGTTCAGCTGTTGATGTCTAGCACTCCTGTCAATGGACACACTGGTAATGACCCAGTCTTAAACATATTCTGCCGTATTTGTGAAGGTGCCACAAAGTTGAAGATTTTTTCTTTATTCCTGAAACTGATTGATAAACCAGGCTAGATTGTAGGACTTCTGAAGAAAGCAATTGTTAATCAGTTGTGGGGCACTTGTAAGCAAGGAGGAGCAGCTTTCCAATTTTCTCACTCCTGTTTTTTATACATACTAGACCTCTTGGGAGTATCTGAAGCATTGCCAGAGGTAATTTTTATTTTCTTAGCTAACATGAGTAAAAGGTTGCAGATGCTGAATGCAGTTTACATTCTACTTAACTGTGCCACTGATTATGCTCACCTGGAGATGCAAACATGGCCTTCTTAGGAATACTTATGGAGAACTAGCTGCCAGTACAGCAAACAGCTGCCTTTTAGACCACTATTTCTCAAGAAGAGATCAACAAATTCTTAATTATTTTGGTTATTGTTTATGCAATTATTCATGCGGTGTTTTCCATCTGTGCACGTAAGTTCCCTGAAAACAACTTACCAATAGTCTAATTTGTTCCAGTGAACAGGATTCTTCAGGTCTTTGGTTTCTGGTATTTTTTTGATGTGATGATGGGAAGTTCAAGTTCAAAGCACTCACCATCTCTTAAATGTTGTAGTTAAAATCAGAATGAGAAATAACTTTTAAATGGAGGCCCATGACTGTTCTCCAGTACAGTATGATGTTATGTTATACCCAAAGACATTATTTGAGTACCTTGATAGAATGTACACAGAAATTTCCCCTGTGTGTTTTTGCAGCTCCCTTGGTAGCTGTATGCCTTGCAGTCTTCAGTGTATTTACCATAGCATAAATATATTCATTGGGCCTAGTCCCCACAATGGCAGACACTGTACCAGGTAATCCCTTCCTAAGACACTCTCTGGGTACCAACTTTGCCAGAATCAGATTGCTCCCGTAACATCCCACTCCTTAGACTCACCAATCCTCATCTCAAAACTCAGTGCATTTGTATGTTGAGCTTTTATCAGAGGTCTGTTTTCAAAAGTCACTGTGTTCCTACTTTCCAGGCCATTTTCAGAATTACACTCCACCTTTCCTGAGATTTACTAGTTCCTGCCCAATATGCATCTAGCTAGGAAAGTTTTTGTTATTTTTCTAATAGCTGAAGACTTGAGTCACAAGAAAATCCAGCACCCTGGAGGACTGGAACAGGTTGGATAAAGGCATCTTTCTTTTTGTAAGTGTGACTTGGATTTGAAAAAGCTGAATCTTTGAACTCTGGCCCACTGCCTGCATTTCCTGGTAACTATAACAGACATGGACCATTTGTGAACAGCTCAGATATTTGGACGCCACTTACATACACAAGACTTGATCCAAAACCCACTACAGTCAATGGAAAGACTTTTGGTTGACTTCCATTTTCTCTGGACCAGGAATATTTCATAGGGCTAGAACATACATGCTGTCTTTTGCTGCTTTTTCTCCACGTAGTAGCACATCCATATTGCCTTTTCAAATATTTTCCAAATAATGGTCCAAAACAAAGACTCAAGTGCCTCAGCACAAAGTTCCCTTCTTCATAGAAAAATTCCAAAGGGCATAAACAGCAACTGTGAGTCACCAAAACAACAAATCAGTGAGTAGCAAATGCTCAGTAAAGATAATACATCATCTATAATGTGCAGAAAACAGACAGAAAAGCTTTGAAACAGGATTACCACTATGAAGGCATGAGTCTGTACAAAAGCTGATCCATTTATGAAACACTGCAGCAATCAGAATTGCCAGGGAAATTAACAAGAGAATAATGTGGGATTGTACCCTAGAAGCCACAGGCACATTATTTTTTGTATATAAAAAATAAAATATTTCTGCCAGTTTCTAGTGGAAGTCATTGATTGTTTTCACTGACAAAAAAATATTGTTAGATTGCCAAAATTGTAAAATAATCATAAGATGTTTCATCAAGCGTGACAATTGCTGAGCTCCTGGAAGAACAGGAAAACTTGGCACACTGAAAACTTTGGGCTTTTTGCACAGCCTGTGAGCAAAAGGAGATTTTCCCCGCAAACTGTTATGAAAGGATCTTAATGTGTCTGAGAGAGGGAGCACAGGAACTCCTCTGCCTGGGGCTGCTGGACTTGGATTTTTTGGAGAGGGGAAACCCTAGAGCTCCTGGGACACTGATGGGCTAATTGCATGAGTGCAGCTGGTGCTGGGAAAAGCAGCAGTGGCCCTGCTGGCTCTGCAGCCCATGGAATCACAGCAGTCTCACTGAGGTGGCACAAGTGTCAGCGTGTACATCCAGAGCCACCACAGCGGCACAAGGCAAAATTAGGGGTTGTTAGTAATAGAACAGCAGATTCAGTCTCCAAGGAGGGCACCAGGTTCAGAGCAGGTGGACCTGCTGCCCTGCCCAGACATGCGGGCACTTGGAGGCTCTGGGCTCCAGGCCCTGCACACACAGCCACTGTACACTTGCCCTGTTGCTGCTCCCCACTGAGGAACACCCAGCTCTCACAGCCATGAGACCCTCAGAATGGTCTAAGGGCAGAGCCCAAGGCACTGCCATGAAAACAGTCTATTTATTGTGTCCTTGCTCTTGTGAGGCTGCTCCTGGGTTTGAAGGTGGGGCCAAGTGCTTCAATTCATGAATTTCCAAATGTTCTGGAGTAGCGTTATGGTTTTAAATCACCCAAATTTGATTGTAAGGTTGAAGTAATTGAAATTATCATCATAAATCTGAATATACCAAACCAAAGTTTCTCTTTGGGAATGCAAAAATAACAGGAAAATATAGAAATCCACCTGGTTTTCCAGTTGCAGGTAAACACTGTACAATCAAGGCCACTGACCAACCCAATCAATACTGGATTAGTGTCAAGGAGGACTAGAACAACAATCAGAAAAATTAAAATTACAAATAAAAGATCAAAAGAGAAGATGTCTATAGATATAAAACATAATATTTGTTTTTCTTTCCAAACCATGTGTGAGAACCCAACATTCTTCAAGAACAGACTGTACTGGCACGGGCAGACAAAAAGCAAGGGAAAGACCAGTAAATCCCCCTTCAACCACATAAACAAACTTGTCTCTAGGCATGACATCACAACCCATAAAAGCCTCCAGTGCTAGGGTTTCATTCTGCTTCGAGTGTCATAAGCATTAATTTCAGACTTGAGCTGTTGAATAACCCCAGAGGGGAAAGGAAAACAAGCCATCAAGACTTTCCTTTATTCATCAAGTTCTGAAGGCAGTTTCCCACCAGCTGACACTATGTATTTCAGCCTTTTTCTTGAACAGCAGCATAGCTAGAAAGAGCTATGGGGCATGGATTTTCCTCCCCAGCAGGGATGTGAACTGCTGGTTTATATACTGAAGAGTCAGATGCTTTTGTTTGTTCACAGTATACTGACAGTAATAGAACCAAGAGGGTCTATGTTGACATATATAAACATATAATTCATCCTTTCCTGAAAATGTTTTTGTTTGTGATAATGCTGGGCAATAAAACCAGCTTTCACTGAAAAGCCTGAATCTACATCTCCAGAAAGAATAATTTAGTGATAATGTCAAAATAATATGTTATATCCAAAAAATAATGGGCCACAAAGTGACAAACCACTGAGAGACAGATGTCAGTGATCTGTAAAGTCAACAAACTCCTTCAATGAACAAGAAGTTTCCCCCTTGGGCAAGTCACTGGTGTTCCATTTAGTGCTGGAGACCGTGCTCCAGATTTTTCTCTGTGTAGCAGCTAATGGTTAATTTGAAAGCAGAGCATCTGAGGGAAGGGAAAGATTCTTTCTCTTCCCTTGCTTTCAGAGCCTTAGGAGGAAAGAGAACCAAATCGGACAAAAAAGAGCTGAATCTATTGTTGCTTAACCTTTTAAGTCTAAAAATAAAAATTGTTCTTATAAAAATCTCATTTCCCATGCTGTCTACAATTATTTATTTTGCAAGGTGCTAGGGGAAGGTTAAGAGCAGAAATTGGATGAATACAGTCAGAAAATCAGCTATATTATGACCTACCAACTCCATTTCTCTTCATTTGTCCTAAGATGGCTCTTTCCCTAAAAGCTTTTCCATGGAATAAATCACCTCGATTTTGAATTCTACACAAAGCAGTTCAGAACTGCAGTCTTTCAAACCATGGTAGAAACTGATGTTTGAGATGAAGCACACAGTTCCTTGTGTGTGGGATCAGAGCTTTGACATGCTGAATAAACTGGGTGGGAAATTGTACAGTCCCTGGAACGGGGTCCATGGAGGACCCAGCAAAAATGCTTACATGCCTCTGCACACATCCTCCACCAAAACTGCAGCCACTAATTAGTATTTTGTCATCTGTTTACATAAAAATTTTGTCCTCTCTAAGGGTTCACTTCTGAAAATAAGCCTCTGTTTTAAATGCCTTGACAGTGACTGCATAAATTTACATGGTGCATTTCACAATCCTTGGAAAATTGCTTTGCTTATGATGGATACTCAACATTTCTTTGAGATAAGTTTGCAGTGGGAGCTGCGGGGGAAGGCTACACTGGCAAGACATCAAAATCTGAGGAAATCATAGAACACTGCTAATAACATCTTTGTGCTTTACCTCAACAATTATTTTTACAGCATAAGGAATTGTGCCAGAAATTCAAATTACATTCATTTTATTGCATTTGCCCAAGTGTTTTGTATGCAGGTATAATCCACTTTGCGTCACAAGAATTAAGTAGGGCTTAATAGTAATAGAACATATTACTGAATCATAGAATTAGAGAACTGTTGAGCTTGGAAGGAACCTCTGGAGGTCCAGTCCAACTAGAGCCAGTGGCCCAAGACTATGTCCAGAGAGTTTTTGGATGGAGGGAGCCACATATGGATGGAGATTCCACATAGTCTCAGGACAGCCTGTGACACTGCTCAGACACTCAGTGAATGAAAAAGCTTTGCCTGATTCTCAGAGGGAGCCTCCTGTGTTTCGGATTGTCCCCATTACCTCTGGTCCTGTCACTGGATACCACTGAAAGAGCCTGGCTCTGTCTTCTTTTCTCCCTCCTTCAGGTGTTTATACACATTGATGAGATCCACCCTGAGCCTTCTCTTGCCCAGAATGAACAGCCCATCCAGGTTCTTCCCCCACTGCCATGAGTGTAAATGTCCAGCTGGCAAATCTGACCTGTTGCTTCTTTACCCTCTGCCCAGTGCCCTTTGGAATGTGCTTAGATGATTACAACATGGGCATTTACTACATCGACTTTTTCCCCAGTTAAGAAAAGAAGCACTAAAATTGACCTAATTTTTCAATACATATGAAGTCACAATTGGATTGGAAGCAATCTCTGAAAATATTGTAAATGTTAAGGCAGAGAGATAAGTTGTTGTTGGTTTTGGGGTTTTTAAAATGTTCTTGTTCAACTACCTACATTTTATTTAAATCTATATGATGACAGAGAGACTTGTAAGAATTATAAAACTGATTTCAGTTTTATTTATCTTTTGCTAAAATAATTGGGCTTTAGTATAAAGCTAGCTCATATGCTTCTGTTCAGTGGGAGATTTCTGAGCAGATGTGCAGCTTGTGTCTTGCTTCTAAGGAAAGATGGATGGATTTTTTTAATATTAAAGACACAATTATTTTATCTATTGTATTTCTCCTTGGGGTATTTTCTTGTTTCTACACTAATGATTGCCCACGGGAAAATTATTCCGCATTATGCTTTTGTGCAATGTATGTATGTAACACATTTAGCTAAGAGATCCAAATTCACCCACTAAAAAATGATATTTTCCCAGTCTTGTGCTTGAGAAAGTTCAAGAGGAACTGAGGTTTTGTATCCCAAAACATCAACTAGGCATGAGATCCCCACCAAAGAGCACTTGCTATGCAATTTCTGTCCACATGTCCTGGTTGGCTAATCAGGGAGGAAAAGATTTTAGCAAAAGGCTTCATATTTTACTCTTGGCTCTCCACCTTTCTGCAAGATGGCATCTCCTCCTTCCCCATGGAAAGCACTGGGTGACTGCAAAGCACAATTTTATGATGTAAAGGAAGTGAGTTTACTGTAGTTATGGATGGCAAGTAAACTAACCAGTGCTCTATATGCACATTCATAGAAGCCTCACAATGAGTTCTTACATGGAAGGAATTCTTGAAAACATGACCACTTCACTTAAATTAAGGCTGCACAGAGGCACATGCTAACCCAACCTGCATCGGAAGATGGGGAGCTACAAGTCACCTCCCGTTCATAGGTTACTGAGATGTACTAATGTGATACTAGATCTCAGCAAATGCTGATATCCTACTCTGCCATCATCAAATCCCGCTAGTTGGGGCTCAGCACCATGGCAGCACAGCTGAACAGGCCTCTTTAGAAAGCTAGTTCTTGTCTGAAACCAGAGTGTAACCAGTTCCAGTGCCAAACAGAAGCTGAACTTTCCGGGATTAAAAAAATTAACTTAACTCAGGGTACTGAGACCTAATGAAAATCTGGCCAGAATTCATGAAATCCCATGCTGATTCATTTCCAATGAGTTTATTAAAGGCAAAACTCAATTGGTTTGGAAGGAACTTGCTTTTTCTCCAGTGGCATTTCCACCACACTGAGATGTGGCTTTTCCCACAGTACAATGCACAATGCTACTAATGTTACAGGATAACCATAGTCCAAGGTAATGTGCCAAAAAACTGCATTCTAAGCGAGAAATATTGGTTGTAAAATTTGGCTGCCAGAGCTGAATTGATTCATTCAGCTTTAGAAATTTGTATCCTTTTGCAGCAATGTGTGTAGTTATGCACCTGGGGAAAGACTAGCAAGAATAAGATCCAGTGCAGCTTATAAAGGAAGGTGAATTTTAAACTGGGACAAAATGCCATCCAATATTGGTACAAAAGGAAGATCTTCCCAGCTGCTGTAGCTGGAGCCATTCTTAAAACCATCAAAGCAAAATCAGTAGTATATGAGAAATATGTATATAAGACTATATATGTATATCTACAACTTATTAATCACTAATTTTCATAATTTGTCATAATGACCATAATTTATCATTCCATTCATTCTGTTTACAAAGAATGCAAAACAAGGAGAAAACAAAGCCATTTACATGTGAAATATAAGTTATTTGGATCTTGGGGTTGTAAAAGCACAGTTGACTACGCTTTCTTAATTTGCCATGTAGTGGAATGTCTAGGTGTCATAGTAATATTCTTCCAAAATGAAAAATATTTTCATGAAAGTTATGGTGTTGTAAGTTACCACAAAACCAATGTGTTATATTCTGACTTCCATACATCTTTGAAGCCTTGCAAAACATGCACGAAGTCTGACAAAGACTATTGACAGGTAAGAAAAATAAGGGAAATCTGCCTTTTTTTATAATTTCTAGGTAAGACCTATACCTTGATCTCAAATGAAACTGTTCTTGCATATGTCCTTACAGAGGGTTTTATACCTCTCCAGCATTTCTAAGTTCAGTTTGAACACCACCATCTTGTGAGACTATCTCAGAAGTACTTTTAAGAAGGAATGAAAAATATATTTTGGTTTTGAGATCTCAAGAACTCTTCATCTACTCCATCGTGCGAGATGGATCTATTGAAGTTCATTATATTACTATGCATAAAATAGTAAAAACTCTTCTTGTGATACCTAATCATATGTGTATAAATACACACAGACACACACACACACACACACATATATATATAGCTGTAATATTACCCATTCACCTCTGAATTAGAGACAAAGAATGATTCAGAACTAAGAAATTATTTTTTTTCATGTGAAAGAGGAATTTGAAATTATAAGTTGCAGGTCTGAGTAATGCATTTAGACTGAGTTTGAGACATTAAAACTAGACTGAGTCAGTCACACAGCTGAATGAGTACGGTTGTTAAAGAAAATCTTTATTTCAGGGAATCGGTAACATTGCTCCTGACACAGTCAGTGCTTGGCTGAAAGATTACAATTTATGTCTCCTTCTAATGTCTTTCCATTTAGAGCAAATTTCAATGAGAATTGTCTACAATATCTATTTATAAAAACTGCTTGTGACTCTCATCCATTCTACATTTCTAGGACTATATATACTGGTACAAAAGGCAGGATATAGCTATCATTCACATTTCTAACATATTCCCTTTTGAAAAAATATCAATCGCATTCTGCTCCCAATTACTGTGTTTTTAGAATATGCAGAAATTGTGCCTGTGTATCGTCTGCCAGAAAGGGATGCTGAGTGCATTTATTTTAAAGCGTAGACCTCTTACTTCTATTTTTATATTTCTGTAGATCATCAGTTACAATCTTCACCATGTTTCCACATAAGTCCCAATTAATCACAGCACAAAGCAATTTCTTAAATATTAACAAGAGGATTTGTGAGCAATACTGCAGGTTTTCTTAAATTTTACTTCTACTTCAGCGTCTGTAATTCAAGTATTTTATGCGCAATATCTCAGTTCTTAATTTATTCCACTTCTCTGTTTCCAGCAGAGGCCTCATTTTTATCTTTATGTAGTGACAAAACTCACCCTTTTCCATCCGTCCAGCAAGACTCTGCTGTGTCAACAGCCCTCCTAGCACACCTTCATTCAGCCTTGGTAGGAGCAGCCTGTACAGACCTGTCCCAAGGGAGAGGTTTTGTACAGTTTCACCATCCAACCCAGTGAAGGAATACTCCCAATGACAACCATTTAAGGATTTCCCAAACTAAATATTGTTAAAACACGGCATGAGCAGAAAATAGTATTTTCAGAGATAAATGCTGAGCCTGACTGTCCTTTCCAAACAAACATGGGGACCTCCCCACCCTCCTGTGCCCCAGGATGCCATTTCAGCCCAGCCTGGGGCAATCAGCCCCTGTCCCAGCACAGTTATGAATCATGAGAACACTTTAATTTCATATCCCTGTGTAAGGAAAGCTTTGGATCTTTACTGTACATATAAGCATCTTTCTCTTCAGTTTTCTGGAAGCTTTCTATTTCACTAGGAAATTTCTTGCCTTATTTGTAGGGTGTTGGATCTCAGGATCTCAGTCCTGAGGTGCTGAGCCACCGAGACCACCTTGGGGGGCTCGGGAGTCCTGGAATGTTGCCAGAAGTGTCTGGTAGCTGGACTTTGGTCCTACACAGGAGACGACAAGGATGAGGACTTCACCGGGGTGAATGGTGAAGGGATTAGCTAATTAGAGGGTGAGACAAAGGGTTTAGGATTTATGTACAGGGGGGTTTAGAGAAGTAAGATGGAGGAATTGGGGTGTGTCCTGTTCTTCTTCTTCTTTTTCTCCTCCATCTTCTTTGGCCATGGTGGCACTTTTGGATTGGTTATTACTGAGAGTGCACCGAGTAATAAGAATAAATGGTATTGGGGAAAAATGATAAATATTGTACACGTAACAATGGGTATAAAGATACGTGGCTGCCCCGGAGGGCAGACAGTGTGCTCATGGCTGACTGCTGAGAAGATCTCTGTTCGGCTGAAAGAAAATCTTTTAGATAAACAATTAATAAACATAAAAACCGAAAGAAGAACTGAAGCCTCTTCTCGTCCTTCGATACGCGGGCTGCCCCAAGGCCACCTCGGGCCTTTCCAGGCCCCTCAAACAGCCGAGATAACCGGACAGTAGGGAAGCAAGTGCCATAAAAGGAAGACACATCTTTAGACTGGACAGAAACTAGACAGATATAGGAAATGTTTGGTCCTGTTTTGACTTTTTTTGCTACTGAAAAGAGATCAGTTCAGGAGACAGAAATATAACTGCAGGATACTACCTTAGAGGACAGTCTGCAGGCATTTTCTGTCAAATATACTGTACACAAAGGCACTGCCAAATAACAACAGAGAGTATTCATGGTATTCTGAGGAGCTGCCAAAGAAAACAAGCCTGCAGATTATCCTTTATTTGATGTTATGCTGACATTTTTCACATGAGTGGGGTTTCTGGAACTGAAAATTAAAGGATGAACATCTAAGAATGGATTCTGGGCCAGGATTCCTGCTTTCTATTCAAACCTTGGTTATGGTTTTTATCTTTGCTTATTTACCCATAATGCAAAATAATGTTGAGATTAAAGGCCGTTGCAATTAAAAGACTCTTCTTTTCCACTGTTTTCCAGTGCACCAAAAAAGTATTTATGTTCCTTGGAATTGCAAACAAGTAATAGATTTGGGTTAAAATCATGATTTGAACCATCTCACTTCACAGTTGACAGCTGTGTAAAGCTGTTTATAAGAAGAAAATAATATAATCTACCCAGAAGACTTCTCACTTGTTAATCTATCACAACAGGAGTATAAAAACTGGAAGAGGTCTAACAGTTCAAAAAGATACAAGGGGACTTGGAAAGGCCAATACTTATAAAAGTGTCAGCTATAAGAAACCCTAAAACTCTGTGTCCAAGCCCCTGCTTTGGAGTTCTGGATGCAAGATGGAAAATAGCAAAATGCAAGCCACACAGAGTACATAATTCAGGAACCCTCGAGACTTTCCTAATCTTTTGTCCATATACTGCCAGAAAAATAACAAGTGCTTGGAATAGCAGGAAGGCAACGGGAGGGGAAGAGAGCAGAAAGATTCCTTCTTGTCAGACTTTCCTTTGCCAGGCTAAACAAGCCCAACTCATGAGCAGGTTCTCCAGGCCCTGGACCCCTTGGTGCTGCTGAGATGAACTAGCTGAAACGTGCCCTTATCCTTCATGGTTCCCAAGCTAAACAGGCAGGAGGCCTTAGAGTGGGGAAGGGCACATGAGCCTCAGGAAGGAAAGAGGGCATGGAAGGAGGGAAGGAACACCGTGCCAGGCATGACATGTTGGCATAACATGCGACACAAAAATGCTCCCCTACAATGTACAGTAATTTTAATTGCTTTGCTCTGTTCATTGTCATGAACGGAACCCAAAGCTGCAAACATTGAATAAAGTGTTGCAATTTTCCAGTAGAGGTTGTTATGAGGCATAAACATCTGGACACTAAAACTGATAAACTTTTTTTTTCAGTTTGGCAGCTGCAAAACCGGTATGACTCAAGGTATTTATCAGTTTTAAATACTTCTGCTTATTCTAGACAAGAATACTTTTTTTCATAATGCTGGAGCTCTGTTTCTTTCTCAGAGACCAATAATTCTGGTGAAGTTCACGACAGTAGGCCCTGGATATGTTCCCTATCTAATGGAAAAAGAGACAGCTTTTGTTTTCTTCTTTCTGGTATTTCCTGTGTATCTGAAGACTTTCTACTTTCATTACAGATGAAGGAAGAAAATACATCTCCTTCAGTATTTTTAACTTCAGAACTTTACAGGGACAACACACTCTGAAAATGAGAAATAGAAATTATTTTATTTCTTCTCTGTCCCATTTTAATTGATTTGTTCAATATTTAATATTATAGAAATAATATTTGTTGTGACTTGGAAGGTAACTCAAGGCTGGTTAAAGAGGCCAAGTTACGAGGGCCATATTGCTTTCTGAAACTCAGAGATCAATGGATGTCTCAAAGTAAGCACCCAGAAATGTCATGTTCTTAAAACTTTAGGAACTCTTGAAAATCCAGTGAGTAGCTTGCATCAGCCCAGGAAGTAATAAATATGAGCTTCACAAAGAAAATGTACAGTGGTAATGAATAAAAACCTCATGATGTCCTGGACTGCGTATAGAGGAATGACAGACAGGGGAGTCAAACTGTGCACAAAACTATTCTTTGTAAACAGTTCAGAAACAAACAGGAGTGCTCAAGGATGAAGAAATTCATAACCACAAAGCTGACACATAAATGAAACTGAGACCAGTGCTTATGTGGCAGCTCAATACAATCTTGCTGCATTTCCTCATCAAAAAGCAAATCTCTGATTACTAAGGGCTTTCTAAGTCTCCAAGCTTAGGGAACAGACTTGTTCACTCAAAGCAGGAGTAAAAATGCAACCTCACTAAATTTGGTGGAAAAAACATAGCTGATCATACAAGAGAATTTTGCAATCACTCTCAGAGGTGTAACAATCACAATTAGCTCAATGATTGCACAAAATAACAAAAACAAAAAGGTGGAAACATATTAAGCATAAATCAATGAAAACGCTAGTGTAGGAGTGTATCAGCACTAAAACCACTGTTGTATTCTATTTAGCTGAGTGTCATCTAAGAAATATTCAGATCTGGAGAAGTATTCAAGAGAATTTATTTTAATCCTCAAGTCCTTTTCCAGAACGTGAAAGTGATCAGGAAGCATTCTTTAACTAGTTGGTCAAGGCAAAACTGTGAGGAATTCTGCAGGATATTGAAGGTAATAAACCCTTTATTAGAAGCTGTGTTTTCTTGAGGGCTATAAGTTATATAAGGTATGATCTTTCCTACTTTGAAGACCAGAAATACAACTACCTTCATATCAGTAGGTTCAATGGTACATCAAAAATAAAATTATAGACAAGGTGTTCATTCTTATCTAAAAACTGACATGAAAACAATTTCTATTCTCACAATGCAACATCTTCCCATAATTTTTTCCCATCCATAGCTGTGATCTGGGCTGCAGTAAAAATATGCCAACACATTATTTCTTAACATCAAGGGACAACCTCCGGGATTATTTGCCTTCTTTAATGCGTTTTCCAGAAAGGATATATTTTTGAAACTTGCTAATAAGAATTATTAAGATCTTTAAGATCTGCACAGGTTGATCAATGTATCACTAATGTATGTATTTTAATTTTTTTTAGTACAAAGAGGGGCCTTCATGGGAACAAAGATCAACTGCTTGTATTGTTTTTGAAACCCTTTTTGTCTGGCCAAATAATTTTTTTTCCCTGTATCTTCTTCTTTTAGAAGTCTCTCTGTGCAGTCAGCACTAGGGAATTCTACAGATTACTGCAAAACCACAGCAAAAGTAAAAATGAAGGGCAGCACTATTACATCCTTTCCTTTGCTCTATTTTTGCACACTATTGCACAAAGAATTCAACAGAGATGCATTGCCACAATATTTAGCCTCCATAAATCAGGAACATTGGGTATTTTTTCAGTTTGGCTATCCATGCTATCAGAAAGGCAAAGCAGTTGCTCTCTGAGCAGGGGGATTGTGGAACAAAGACTGTCTTCATTATGCTCCTCTCTGCAAACACGGAATCACCAAAATCACAGAGTCACAGAATGGGCAAGTTTCAAAGGGATCACAGTGGGTCATGTGGTCCAGCCTCCCTGTTCAAACAGGGTCATCCTAGAGCATATGGCACACGATTGTATCCAGATGTTTCTTGAATGTGTCAAGTGAGGGAGACTCCACACCCTCCCTGGGAAATCTGTTCCAGTGCTCAGTCATTCACAAGAAGTTCTTCCTCATATTCAGGTGGAACTTCCTGTACAGCACTTTGTGCCCACTGCCTCTCATCCTGTTGCTTGGCACGGCTGAGCAGAGCCTGGAAACCTCCTCTAGGCACCTTCCCTTCAGGTACTGATGGAGTTTGAAGAGGTCCCCTCCCAGTCCTCTCTCCTCGAGGCTGAACAGGCTCAGCTCCCTCAGCCTGTCAGGGCTCCACGCTGATCCCAAGCAAGCAGCAGCCCCTTCCCACCTGCTTGTTTGTATCCTCAGCTTTTGCCAAAATGAAAGGAAATGTGCGTGCAATTTAATTCTGCTTTCAAACAATTTCTTTCTTTCGAACTGCCAGACTATGTAAACTGCTCAGTTGTATATGAAATATTCAGGAACTGAAATTTGTTTGTATCTGCATTGAATCTGTATTTTTCCAGAATTTCTTTGGCTTGCCTTTGCAACAGCTTTCCTAGAAGTGTCATTAGTAGCCCTTACCACCTCCTTAGAGCCATTTCCCTGAGAATTCCTGGAAATAAGTTTTCTTCTTTGTTGGCCTCCAACAGTAAACACTAGTTTATAATCTGCCCAAACATCTAAAGTATTTTCTTAATATTCTGCATGGCCCATTGAAAGTTCTTTTTGCTTCAAAATGTAGTCAAAAATCTGACACATGTCAAACAGGTGAAAGAAGTGTTGACCAGCTTTGGGGATTATGGGGATTTTTAAATGAAACATAAATGCTTATCAGCACTAATCTGAAGTACACAGATGGTCACAACTCATACTTTGCAATTCTGCAGGGAGCACACAATCTAGAGCTTACATCTACCCTACAGATCTGTGAGCAGAATTTTGTCATTAAAAATGCATTGACTACAAATAAGTTCAGGTTTCATTGAATGTTTAAATATTTTAGGCCACCAGATAATCAAATAGTGGCATGTCTATAAGGATTGATATCAAATAAAGAACACCAAAAAATCAAGGCATCCTTGGCAGACATTTGGTGTATTTGGTGTATTTTGTGAAGAAATAAAAAATTATTTAAAATATACGTTTTAAAAAAAGATAAAATTTTTTGTTTAAAGGACAGAAAGGAATCTTTTAAATGAAGACATGGGCATCAAGTTAAATTTGTCGTAGAGACAATGCCAGAAACAGACAGATGCAAGATCAATGCAAGATATCATTATTTTTAAATACAATTCAGATAAACCTTTTAATCACTTCTCCAAATTTCTACTTCTTCTTTTTCTGCCTGACACATGCCTTTCGTTATTGAACATGAAACTGCAAAACATGTTTTTGATACTCAAATCTGAACACTTAGAAAAAAAGCATAAAGAATTAATAGCTTTGATTCTCCTTCCTCAGTTCAACCCAGAATTAGTCTCTTGCAGACTAAAAGACATGTGGATGCAATCAGGACCGCTCTTTGAAATGCCATTTGTTTGTATTTCATTTCACTGATAACGAGCCAGGCAGTCTAAGGAACTGTGTAATTTCCATTTGTGGGCACTACAATTTGCCATGCAGCTTCCAGTGCAGATTCAGTGATCAGGAAGCCAGCCTACACGTCTAGCTTCACTTCTGTGACAGATGTCTTGCATGATGAGAAACACAGCTCCAGCTTTCCCAGTTGTGTCAAAAGGCTTTGCTCCAGGTCCTATGGCAAAAGCCATTTCTACTTATCAGGACAGTTGAGATACCATGGAAAAGGAGGATCACCACAGTCCGCTCTTTCCTCCTCAGTTAGTAAGTAACTCTCCAGGCCCACTGCTGCTCTCTCCCAAATCACTCTTATGACCCTCTGCAGGTAAAGCTCCATCACTGTGGCCAGAGCTTGTGTGCACACAGATGAGCTCCCCAGGAGGGAGGAGCCCTCTCCTGCAGTCCCAGAAGGATGGAACTCGGCAGACTCCACACCCCACTTCCTCAGGCAAGCTGTTTGCTCATGTCAGGGCGGCCACAGCGCTCACAGCACACCAGCACTCAGAGCCTGGGCAGCTCTAGGCACTCTCTGCAGTTCGAGCAGCTCCTCAGGTGGAAAGTCTCTCTCCCTGCAGCAGCCATCCACCAGAAATCCCTCAAAAGACAGCAATTAATCCTCACATTCGATCTCATTTTCCTCACAAAAAGCCTTGCAGACTGAATTTCCTAAAAGTTATTCATACCTCAGACAGAGCAGGCATCTCCTGCTTTCATCCCCCCACTTCTAGCCACCACAGCCCAAATACCTATTAAACTATGCTCATTCTAACTGATTTTTGATATCTGGCATTTCCAGATTATTGAGTAAAGAACACAAATACAATACAAATATGTCAGTCCCAAAATGCCTTTCAAAAAATGAATAGACACATACATTTTCAGTAGTTTTATTGAAAAATGCCTCTTTCATTTCAGAAATAAATAATATAAGGCAGTGAAATTCACAATTTGCAGTTAAAATATAAAAGCAGCAATTCTATATCCATAGTCTTGCAAACAATTTCCAACTGCTTTTGGTAACTAAGAAACATTGTATTCTGAAAAAAAAATCCATACTAAATATACAACATAAACATGCAATTCCATCTCTGCAGGATTGACTGCAATTTGGCATAAATGTAACTGTGTCTACAAACAAGGAGATTTCAGGCATTATTAAACTGTATCCAGTTGATACAATGATTTCAGCTACTTAATGTTTGTGGTGTTTAGAGGAGATGTATAAGAGCAGTATATGCTCCACAGATTGTAATTCAGAATAGAAGAAAATTACAATGATACTGGAAGGAGAGGGAAATTTTTGGTTCTTTTTAACTAGATATTGCAGACCTGTGATCTGACTGAACTGAAAACATGCATTTGAAAAAGAAGAAAAATGTAGAGCTAAAGCAGACAGTCCTTAGAAAATTTGCAACAGCTCTGTGGTTATTTTTGTTCTGGTTTTTGGTTTTCTTTTTTTTTAATGTATTTGTTTTTACATTATTTTAATGAAAAGGCAGCACTGGGATAACTGAATGCACACCTTAATCTGTATGCAACCACTATAAGCAACAGTATTTTACAAGCATTTCCAGAGCAACATGAAGTGTTTGGGTACACACATTGCTATCCCCACATAAGCAAGATACAAAACAGGGGTGCGTCTGACATGAAAAGGCCAGAAAGCCACATTGCAAAAGGATTGATGCACTCTCCCTGTGTGTATCTGCAAATGCAAGCACAGCAAAAGAAAAAACAAAAAAACCCCACCAACCAAAAAAACCCAAATCAAGACACACAGATCTTTTACGGATTTGTTTTTGCATTTCTTGATAGTGATCTTTTCCAGCGCATGTGCTCAGGGTATTCTGGTGAATGCATTTCAACTCCATAGTCCTCATACTCGTCCTCTCTCCTTTCTGACTCCATAGGTACTATAAAGGGTTCACCTTCAGGCTGATAGGGTCCACTTTCAGGCACGTATGGTTCTGGTTGAAAATAGTTGTCCGATTGAACATAATAGTTATCGCATGTCTTTGAATCCACATATGCAATGAATGTTAGTCTGGCTACATAATGTTAGTTCAACCTTATTTTCATATAATAAATATATAAATAATTAGTTCACTGGGGGTATTTCTCAGTTTTGCTCATGAATGCTTTTTTGGCAGTAAAATAATAAAAGGCTTTAAATTCATCTTGAAAGGCTTTGTATTTATAATACACAAAACAGTGCAGAAAGAGTCATAAATTAGGCAAGGGACAAATCATGGTAAAGCTATTTAAAAAAACCAAACAAAACCAAGAAAATCAAATAAAATTACTATTTTACAGCTACTTCAGTAAATCTAAGCATTGGGCTTTATTTTAAACTGCATAATTAATAGAAGACATGGAGCAGGTAAGGTGAAGAGATGGGTTTGGTGTATGCTAATTTTCTGTGAGAATGGGAAAGTAAGTGTAGACATAACTATCACCAGCGGCAATATACAGTACATGTCATTTTGTCGTGCTGTTCCTCGTAACAAACCGAGTTACAGCTGGTGCTTCAGGAACACCAAAAACTACAGCAAAACAGAAGAAAAATTATTATAAAACTTTGGTATTTATAACTGCAGTTACAGATCCAACAAGATTACACATAAAAAAAGGTATATGCCCCAATTCAGACATGTTGGTAACAAGCAACAGACAGGTAGGTTTCATAAGTTGTCAAAGATGTTATTCTGGCATACAGCAAGCAGCAGCAGGCTTTTATGCAAAAGTATCACATAGAGTTGTTAACAGATTTTAGTGGATACAGTCCCATACAAATCATCTACAAGCCACAATTAGTTTACTATTTACATAAGCTATTTCTCATTTTCCAGGTTAAATCTGTCTCTCTTCTAATGGCATTACCTTCGCTGGTTAGTAGTTTTACAAGCCTCCTTCGCCACTGAGGTTTTTGGTGGTCTAGATCTTTTTTAAAAAAGAAAGACTGTCTATTTTATTATTGAAATGCAATGGGCTTAATGAATTGATGTAACTGTCCTTTATCTCATTCATGAGTTGTGTTAGTAAAAGTATCTCCCCGTTCTATGAGGTCAACATGGTTCAAGAACCATATCCGTGGTGAAATATCCATACGGACTCATTTTCTAATAAGCACGTGCGCAAACATCTCAGAAACAGGATTTTCATGTATTCAAACTGTAAGCAGCACTGGCGACTTAGAAAATGTGTTAGCCGAAACCTGAAACAGGTCAAAGATGATGTTAGTCTTTTAAAAAGTCCATCTGATGTGCAAAAACATACTTTCATCCAACTAAATACATAACAGTTAAGTCTTAGGCATATATTTATATATGTATACAAAGCTGCTTGCTAGAAAGAACACTGCTGAATCACACGCACAATTTTCTTTATTTTTCACTTAAATAAGAATTTTTTTGTGAGATCTGCACAACGACCTGGCTCTTTAACCAGTATCACTGAGTCTGCAAGTGTGTACATATATATATATATATTTTTTCTTTTCTTCTTTTCATGGATACATGCACAATTACACTAACAGCAAACCACATCCAATAGTAGTATCACATACACTAATTTTGAGATCTGGCAAGGCATACATATTAATTTGTTACCAATACTGTGGTCCTGCAGGATCCCCATGTTAAAATATATTAGAATCTTTCCAGTCAAAAATTGGTGGTCACTGGGACCCCTCATTTTGGTTCCAGAAGCAGCCTACTGCTTTGAGCAAAGTCACAAAGTGGAAGGCTTATATGACTCAGGGCTAATCAGAGACTCCATGGCATTTAACTTGGTAGATATTGTAGGACAGTGGTGCTTTTCAGTTGTCTGCACTGTTATTAGCAAATGGATTTCCTTTGTGGAAATTTTTTATTTCAGGTATCAATTTTCTATAAATCCTGACATGGCTCAAAAAGAGACACATGGAAACTGCCAACCACAGCATTCCTTTTATTTTTCAAGAGAAACATGGAGAATTCAACCTTGTTCTGAAGACGATTGGAAGGGGTGGTGATAGAGGGGGAAAAAAGAAGAGAAGAAATTGGTCACTTAAATCCTATGAGCAACACCACCAGCTAATAACCATCTAAATTAAATAAAATAAAAAAAAAACAAGACTACAATATTTACTCAGTACTTCCTATTTAGAACAAATCATGCATAACATCAAGCAATCCTAGAGCAAAGTGTAAATGTCTGCTCATATACTCGAACATTACAATGAGGCAGGCCTGCTCACTGACCCATCTCCTCCTGACTCATCATGTTCAGATTAGCAGGACTGTCTCATGTAAAGCAGCTCAATATGAACAGCCACACCTGTGAAGGCTATTTAGGGCAAGGTTAAGGTTAAGTTGCTCATAACCTACCTGGGAATCCTTGGCCATTGTAAGGGATGCTAGCACACTGGGATGAATCACAATATCCTGGTGGCCCTGGGGGACCCCGAATGCCCGCATTTCCAGGACGGCCTGGGGGCCCTGGTGGTCCTCGTGATCCTGTGGAGCCTGGTGGACCAGTTCTAGATTCTCCTTGTGGACCTAATTTTAGAATTGAGAGGTTGAGAGGTTGTTTTTTTTTTTAAGAGACATCTTGATAAAATAGCTATCAATACTTCTGTTTAGACTATACAGCCCAGGCTGTCTTCGGTGAGAAAGCACTCGCAACTCTGTTGCTATATGGGGATCAACAGAAAGAAATACAAAAGAAATCTAGAAATGTGACTCATCATGAGTTGCCTCCCTGTGTGTGGCTTATTTAAGTATTTATTCTTAGAAACTAATTTAGTAAGGTTTGAGCCAAGTAAGAAATGTCAACGTATTCTCTGGTTAATTTCCCCTTTGTGTAAGATATGATCATCTCAAGGGAAACTACTAGATTAGACAAGCACACTGGATTTCTATTAAAATATAGGAGTACATCAATTATACTGCCCAGTAGCCCCAGGATAGATGAGGTAATGTTGTTTTTGGAACAAATCTTATTATGGTTAGCAGAAAAGTAAAGCTTCAAATAACTGGGGCTACAATTTGCTGCAAGCATATTATGATTCCTGTAATGAAAAGCCATTTTAGCCTAGTAAACTACAAGCAGAAACAAATGATGCAGCTGATTTATGCTAAGGCGTAAACAAAATTTCGTAACATGAAAACCAAAACTTATAATCAAATAATATGTCTCTATTGTCCAGTAACTCTGCATTTGGGAGTATTTTATAGTCCAGCAAGTAAAAGAAAAAAACCTACATACTACAAAAGAATCGTCTGACAAGACTTATGAAAATTATCTGTCAAATATTTGGACAATGCATTTTCATGAAACACATTTTCACATTAACAAACATGCCAGATGACTAAATTAAAAGATGAAGATAAACACCTATTAGCCATGTCCAAAAATCTTTCTAAATTGCTATTTTTGTGGTGATTTCCTACAGATTTATTAGAGTAAACGCTAATATATGTCAAAAACTTGAAGTGGGCAAAGGGTGTTCATTCACTATATCAAGTCTAGTTCTCTATGAAGAAATATTTGCTTTTCTCCTACTTTTCTGTAATCTGATCAAACAAAAAAAATTACCAGGTGGTCCTGGCAAACCTCGTGGTCCTTGGGATCCAGTCCCTCTTTCACCTTTCTCTCCAGGGATTCCTACAGAATAATACAAAGGCAATGAAAATCAAAGAAAGGAAACCACATCAACAGATATTTCTTCACACTCTCTCACTGACATTAATATTTACTTTCCATGATTTAATACAACAAAAGTGGTTAAAATGGATGTTTTGCAGATGTTCAAATGTTAATTTGCAAAAATAATTTGGATATAAATATAGTAACCCAAGAATAAAATAGGATGTAGATGTAACATAACATGAATAAACTCTCTCAAACATAGAAAAGTTTTGAGATACTGAAGCACCACAGAATCTTCTTATTTTAAACTAGAATCAGAAAGGCCTTTTCAGTCTTGCATACTTCTGCTATAAAGGATGGTTTACACTCTCTTAGGAACAGTTACAATCAAAAATGTTTAAGAAATTCTTCTGAATTCCTTGATTTATTCCTAGCCTTTTTAAAAGAGTGTATAAAATATATCCTAGAAAACATAGCACGGAGTCTATGCTATAGTAGAGTAGTGGAAATAAGAAAAGGCCACAAAAAAGTAGACTACAGACACCCCATGTGATTGCAGTGATCCAAGATAGATGTAAAGTAGTTTACCCATATGCTTACTTTCAGTTCAGTTGCTTCCCTCCCTCAGAATATTGTAAAGAGCTAAGGATGTTGATCTAATTCTTTAAATTCCTACATTTATATTTGTTAATAACTCATTTTCTCTCTTAATCAGTGTTCTACTTTGCAAAGAGTTGTCTTACTCCAAACAGCCTTTCAAGATGTAGCTCTATAGTGCCAAAACAGATCTGAGAACATTTGCTCTCCTGAGATTTTATGTGGAAGTCTCAGACAGCAGCCAAAATGTTATACCAATTTGTATTTCATGAAACTTCAGCAAGAGAGAGACAGGAAAGCACTGATCTAGTTAACCTTGTCCTTCAGTACCCCAGTGTTCCTCAGGCAATCCAACTGGCCTAGCAGAGCTTCCTAGTCTGACATGGTGAAAGGAGCAGACTGCTCCTCTGGCAACCTCTGCACTACGTCCACAGCACAGCTGCCTTGGAATTTATTCACCTCTTTCACCAGGTGGTCCTTGAACCCCAGGAGGTCCTGGGAATCCTGGTCTTCCTCCAGGTCCAGGTTCTCCTCTTGTCCCAGCAGCTCCTGGGGGACCAGGTGGACCTGGTGGCCCTGGCTGGTTTCGGTTTGAATAATAATCATTCGGGATTTGATTCAGCATTTGATTGAACCGGCTCATTTGACCTTCAAAAGAAAATAAAAATGTGAAATGAGTGAAAATCTTTCATCAGAGTGGGAAGGAATAAAATATTATCTCTCTTAATTAAATTCTATTCTTGTTTCTATTCAAGAAATTAGTACAGATTAATTAGAAAGACTTAAGATGAATGTCCGATAAGAAAGCTGAACATAAATGAAGAAGGGAGAGGGTTAGGGAGGAAAGGTAAGGGAGCTTCTGGAACCCAATGGCATTAAAACAATTATCACAGAACTATTAAAATCAACAAAGAGGCAAGTTTTTACAATACTCTTGCCCTTGAAGTTCTATTTAGAAGTTGTTTTTACTCTGACAAACAGAAAGGATTTGCTCCACTTCTAAAGCTGAAGTATCAAATTTCTCTGTACTTTCAGACCTCTGCAGCTACCACAGGCAATATAAATTATTCATGTGTAGAGTTAGCAGCACAATCCATGAAGTAAGTTTCTTAAGCCTGTAGGATGCACAGGCTTGTACTTATACACCTTCTGCATATGGTCAAATTTCATTTCCAAAAAAATGGTTTGTGAACAAAAGCAACACCATTTTGAAGCTATGCAGGAAGGAAGCATAATGGAAAGACACATCTGATTAGTATAATGTGTCAGTCCTAGCATAACACTGAAGAAAGAGATCAGCTGAACACGAAAAAAATAAGTCAGGGATGCACTAAGAAATGTTAAAAGATCTTGGACATGACATCCTTATTCATAAACCTAACACATTCACACATGTACTTTACTTCTTCTGTGATGGCTAACTATTAGAAATGTTTTTATAAGCAGCCATCACAGACATTTCAAAGGACATACTGTCCTCCTCCCTGTACACAAGCACTCTTAATGATCCAAAAGGGATACCTGTTTTCCTCTGTCAGCACTTAACATTGTAATAGATACAATATTAAAAACCAGTTTGCCTTTGTCTTTCTTGGCAGGTCTAGTGATAGCAAAAGCACTGATTCAAGATCAGAGAGAAAGCCTCTGTAGAGAGCAACTTCATGGGCTGCAGAGCTGCACTATGTGGCAGTAGAGGACTGAAATTAAATTTGAAGTCATTTTCCAAATAAATACTGTTTCTACTTGCATAGCACCACTGATTCTGTGCACAGTGTTTAACCAGCACTCATTTGTCTTCCCTGGCTGGCAAAGTACCTGCAGCAAGCATCCTTTTTCTCACTGAAGATCCTTTTTCTTCTCTTGAAGATAAGACATGTTTAATGAGAAAATATATGCTGATTTTATTGCAAAGATGAAGTAATTTTGGAAAAAAATTACAAAGGAAACTTCAGCAGAATGTTTAAATTGCATGTGTATTTCCAAAGGTCACAGATTAGCTCCAACTCAGTTTATTCTGTTATTCTGTGATTATCAAGCTAGCGTCTGGAACTAGCAAAAAATTGCTGCTACATTTTTTCCACCAAAACATTTGCATTGGACAGCTATCAGCTTGTCAAGATCTTGCTGTGCTCTGTGGCCAATATTTGTCACTTCAAATTTAAACCATTGTTTTATCTTTTTAAGAAAGTAGTTAATTACTTGTATGGGATACAAAGCAAGCAACACTGTTTACCATTTATAAGTTGTTCACAAACTTGTCTTGCAACTGCTCGCATCATGTTCTGAGAAGCAATATCACCCTAAATAATCAAATCCAAAACAAGTGTTTCATTAGCACTTTGTACTTTTAAACACATAGTGTTTAATTTTAAAATTATGAGAAGAATTGACTTTTAAGCAGACTTACTCTGTCACCTTTTTCTCCCTTCATTCCAGGTGCACCCTAAAATAAATAAGTAAAAATTAAGCAACTGATTATGTTATTTTGCCCCAACTATAAGTTTGAGATGTGTAATTCTAGAAAAAGTTTTGACTCCTTCAAGAAGAAATGTCTGGTTCTCATTGAACTTCTCATTTCAGAGATGCTAAAACAGATGCCAGAAAAGAGTGGAGAAATGATGATATTTTGTCTGTCATCAAACACACTAATAGATGCAGAAGAAAATGATCTGAAGGAAAAATTCAAACTAGGACCAAAAATGGATCACACTGTCAATTTCAAAGTTGAATTTCTAGCATCATATTTGTTTAAATGATCAATGGTCTTATATGAGTCATATATGACTGTTTAATTTTAAGACAATTTATTATAGAAGGTATGTTAGGAAGAATAACATATGTCAAGAAAAGGTAGTTTTCTTCTTGAATCCATATAAAAAGTATTCTATATTAAGAGAAATTCAGTTATGACAAGATGACACATAACATGGAGAGAGTGCTTATTCTATCTATACTGACAGCTTTCCTCTTAATTCTCAACCATTTCTAGTCTTTAAAATGTCTCATAGAAGTCTTAGTTTGAGCTCCTTTATAATTAATTACATTTGTCAGTCTAGCAGCACTTCCCATTTGCCTTTGAATAGTTTAGTGGTTGTGGTGTTTTCAGTTTTCAAGAGTGCTATGAAAGAAGCAAACCAGAAGGACTGATTCTAATTTTTATATATGTATGTGTGTGTGAAAAACACTGGGAATAATGATAGGGCTTGCATGAGTTCACGTGGATTTTGATTTCTAGGCTAAATTGCTACTTGAACATAAGGCATATTTGAAAGGTGAAAGATCAGTTTGGTCATCTGCTGCTCTGCATGGCTCTCTACATACTAACACACACATCCTGAGTGTTACTGCTTTTTGCAGTGTAGTATTTCTTTAAGGAATCTATTTCTCACCATTAACAAAGCAAAGACCAAGTGTGGGCTGCAGCTGTTTCTCATAACATTCCTACAGTACCCACAATTAATTTCAACAACACAGAGCACCAAATCATTCCACTGAGGTCACAGCAGACACCTCTCGAATGTGGTGACACTGTTTCACACACTTCTGTGAGGCCTTGGGCAGACAAACACCCTTGGAGTATGTCAGGGTGTGAGCTTAGTGTGGTCCCTGAGCGTCTCTGCTGCAGAGTTGCACACACCTACCCCATGACACGCCACAGAAAATATGAGACAGCTCATCCATCACTGAGTTAAGTAGTTGTCGTACGGTACATTTGCATCATGAATAACAGATCGTTCTTGCAAAATTAATTGTACAGACTCAAATGAAAGATTTAGAATGGTGACACCATAAATGTGCCATTGGAATAAATTATGCCACCAATGAGGCAGCTGCTAATATGGATAAAATATACCCATGAAGCTGATGAATATCCTTTCCCTTCTGTCCTTTGCTTTTCATCTATATTTTTCTTACTCTGTGAAGTCCATGGGGAAATGTTTGTCTTTTAGTTTTAGCTTATTACAGCCATATGCTGAAACAGACTATGGACTTGTAAATGCCATACCATAAATAAATGGTAACAAGTAAAACCATCAGGAAAATATGACATTTCTGTCTGTCATTCTCCAATAATTAACATTGTGGTAAATGATGATGTACTGAAATTCTAAAAAAACCTTAATTTGATTCCCAAATAAATAGACATTATTATCTCATTCATAAACTATTGCATGTACCTGAAATATTCATTGAACAGAACTGTAGGTTTTTAATTGCACTAGTCTATTACAGAAAAATATGTGGGGAGGGGGTAGATGGTAAAGAAAGTACTAATGCTTCTCTTTCTGTTTGAAACTTTCCAATTTTTCTATTTCCTACAAGTGTACTCATTTGAAATTATCTGCTGTGTATGTATTTATAATTCATTCTTGTTTTATTCTCATTCTTTCTATGGCTTTCACAGTAAGACCTTCTACCAGAAGCAAATCATACAGTACATCTTTTGTGTATTCACAAGGTAAGGGAAGAGGGAGAGGGATGAGGTGAGGCAAGACAAGGCAACAAGGTCCCCCAACAAGGAAAATGCTAATGCCATGTATGGCCAATTCTAAAATACATTGAAATAAAATGAAACTCATTCCTCAATTTGTGACGTTGCAAGCACACACTGATTCAGCCTTGTGGCTGGAAGTCTAGAGCCTATTTGGAACTACCTTTAAAATTGGAAGATTAGAGACTGACTGGCCATCTTAACAGTAAAGTACATTTTCCACCTGGATATTTTAGAATCAAATTTTCAAAAAAATAATTACAACTTCAGTTACTGCATTACTATTTGCATCTTCCTCCCTCTTGGCTATATGCCTCTTAAATTTCTTTTAATAGACAAAAAAGTGCAGTTTAGCCTACTGCTTGACAGCATTTTGAGAAACAGCAGCTGCTGCTGGCATTCTGGTTTTTTGCTGTCCTGCAGTGAAGGAGTCACTTGGGGTCAGTGCAAGGAGAAGCTGGTTTATGCTGCATGTGGGATTTTTTCTGAGCTGTGGGATGAAGGCTGGGGCCGCAGCATAGTTCTACTGCTGAAGAGGACAAAACAAAGGAAGTTTTGCTATTTTTACTTTTAAAGATAATGTGCTCAATTGTTTTTCCCAAAAGAATGTTCGCTTCCCTCAAGAACCACCAGTTCATTGCTCCCAAAGCAGTGCCTTTTTGAGACTTCATCTAGGACATCTGCATAGATGGATGCAAGAGCAGGGAACACATGGCAGCAGAGAATGCAAAATTCTCAAAACCTGCATGTAACTCACAACAGACTTGGGCTACTCTCGAAAGCTTTTCACAGTTTATCTGGTCCTGGAGGCATCAGTTCAATAGCACCTTACTTATTAAATTTAAATGCCTTGCATTTTTTCTCAGGAACTGTCTAAATCAACAAAATCAGACCCTGTTGTCAGAGAGTCTGTTTTATAAACAGGATACCTCTACCTTAATACAAATTACTCTGTCTACCCATCGTTACTGTTTCCATTCTCGCACCTATAAAACAAGAACTGGAACTTTTCCTTTCTAATAGTCCAGCATCTTTTATTTCCCATTATATTTATTCACAGAAAACATATCCATTATTTCTTGAAACAATATCCTCTTCTAGTTTACTAAGTCTTTCTTACTGTTGATGGTTGTTACCTTATGATATGTGTATGAACCACTATGGAATTCTCACTCTCTGACCAGACAGACAGCAGACATTTTAGTCTCCTCAAGGATAGTATGCATACAGTTCTCAATAAATTACCAACTTGTTTGTGTTCTTACGGTTCCTTTTTCTGTCATTTTGTTGCTACACTGGAAAAAACAACTAAGTTTCTCTTGGAGGCACTTGTAAGCAGACCAAAAAGCCAAATTTCCTACTTCCATGAAAATTCAGTTAACACTTCTAGGATTTACTTGTTCTAGTATAAGTACACAGTGAGGTAGTGAAATGTTTACAGTGTGGTCTGCCTCAGCTTAGCACATTAGTGGTATTGAATACATCAGGAAGGAGCTCCAGCTGACCACATTCACAGGCAGTAACTTCAGAACACCAAGGCTGCTCATAATTTGCAGGTAACTGTATACCTTTTACCTGGAATGCAATATAACCCTTGGCTTGCAGGGGTCTTTCTCCTCACTTTCATTTAATAGTACTAGCAATACAGATTGATCAGGGAGAAGAAAATCTGGCAGGATCTGGTGAAAAATTATTTATTCCTTGTATTTACTAGAGGCAAAGTGAAGCCTCATTATCTTTCTCTTCAGGCAAAATTATGATTCATGACAGTGCAAGTTGCATTTGGCTGTCAGGCTGCACCTTTGGCAGCTGTAATACTGCAAACAAAGGAAGGCCTTGAAATTCTGTCCACCAGGAATCTGATAAAACATCTGTACAAGGTACAAGCCAGAATTCCTGCTGGGATCTGTTCTAGAAACATTAGAAATGGTAAATACGATGCACAGTGTCCCATTACAGGAAAGTGCAATAAGTGCAGGGGAAAACATTTATTTTTAATTGAAAGGAACTCTTAAGAATTAGAGTGCAGGAGAATTTAGACATGGTGCCTGGACAGGAGTTGGCTGCCTTGCTTTGCAAAAGTCTTTAAACTGGGCTTGTAGCCAGAATTCCTTCTAAACACATGATTTACCTGCAGAAGATCTTTACTTCTGAACTGGGTACTTACCAGCTATCCATTGTCCCAGGTGAAGGAAAAATCAGATACACCTGACAATTTAAAGCTCCCTTGCGAGCAAAGCACAGCACTTTGTGCTCCAGCCATGTCTATTCAACATGTAACTGAGCACAAATATCCCACTAAAATGTATATCTAAAGGCAGGAAAGCTTCAAGACTTTCCTAAGACACTCCATGTCCTCTGCTCCAAGGAGAAATAGAATTTATAGTCTGGCAAACACAGACTGAATTCAACGTGTGTATGAGAAAACGACCCAGCTTCCAAGTACTCCTGGAGCTTCCGCTTCATGGCCATCAAGTTTCCCAGCCTACTACATATTCTTTCAAATTATCCAACTTTTTTATGTACAACTACACTGAGGCAGGATAGAAAATTCTAGATGACTGTGATACGTTTTCCACAAGTAACGAATGACTTCTCATTTCACTTGATGTCTTACTCAAGGTATAATTTCTCTGAGATACCATGAATGACTCAAATTAAATTTCCCCTGAAACTGTTGGTGGGAGGCAGCACCTCCTGCTCTTTCTCCCTGTTCAGGAAGCAGTTTAAAAGTTTGAATAGAACCCACAGAAACCACTCCTAAATAACTGTGAAATAACATTGTAAAAATAATGAAACATTTTCAAAACAGAACTGATTATGTAATATTATCAAAGGTTATCCACCTTCAGCAGTTTATCACTTTTATACTACACACGCATGCAGTAGTGTAAAGACTTCACAATCATTTTGCTGACCTAGTTTTCCATGCTTATGCAGTGTAGAAATTAATATATGTCTTGGCACATAATAGCCTACGATCTTTTTAGTGGAAACCAGAGACCACAATTTCCAGCCCCAACTATTAAACTCAGCAAAATGGCATACTGTAAAAATAAAATTATTTTTAAAAAAAGACTTGTGGGTTTAGGTCAGCTCCACTGTATTAACCACCATCATAAGTGCAAAACAACTATTTCAAGCAGCAGAAGTCTCATGTTCATCAACAGACTGTAATTTTAAATTTGATACTCTAAGTGTATCATTATCTTACTGGTGTCCCACGATCTCCTGGTTTCCCTGGTTTTCCACTTGGGCCAGCAACTCCTGGAACTCCGGGAGCACCCTGCAACAGAAGAGAAGTACAATGAATTGTGGAAATACACAATTACCTAAGCCCTAATAAGAAACATGTTATTGTATTGAGTACAAAGCAATATTGAAAGTAGTTCATATCAAGTTGTTTTCTGTTAGGTACATATCAGGCTTGAAAAATTTTTTATGGAATAAACAGTTTGTTTGGAAATGTGTTCTTTTATGTAACACCACAGTTTAACAGGCATTGTGGCACTGAAAGATGCAGAGGGTGAGTATATGTTTCTTGGTATCATTCTTAATGACCAATTCCTAAAACAGTACAAAATAGTTGGGCCTTCTAAGTTCACCTAGCAGATCTGTGATCCATGTTAAAATCCACAACAAGCAGACCAAAAGCCATTCTAGTGATCCCAGATAAATACAAAAAAATTAAAATAACAGTATCAGATTATGTGACAAAAGCTCATCTGCACATTCACAAAGGAACATGAGGAAGACAGTTGTGGGGATGTGGGGCCAGCCCAAATAATACTCTGCCTTAGAGACTGATCTCTATATATGTAATGCAAATATGTGTTCTGTGTGCATCTGCCTTTTGGAAATGCAGCTTCCAACTTGCTATAGGTTAGACCTGATGACATGGGGCTGCAGCAAATTGCCTATCTTGGGTTGTATGATCCACCATAGGCTTTTCTCCAACAGCCAGCCTCGTTTCTAGCATGGTCCCACAAAACACAGTGAAGCAGCTCTGAAAGCAAAAGCTAATCTTCAAATGCTCTTGTCAAGAAAAACTTGTATTAACAGTGTTTGTTTTCCCCAGTGTACAAGTAATAAGCCAACTGGTTTCAGGAGACCTAGCTATGCATTTAAAGATCATAACTAAAGAACCAGATAAACTGGTTCCCTTATTTACTCTGGCAGAAATCAGTTTCAAAACCACTGTTATGAACATTTGTGAATATATGCTTTGCCCAGCTCTCTGCTCACCTTCTACCAAGAGCTTTTCAGACCCATTTAGGAGATTGAGCAAAGGATCCATTACATATTTGACAGAAATTGAAAATGTCAATATGGCTCTCTCTTGGCTCAGGTCTCTTAATTCAGAGTATATCAAAGACAAAATTATATTTACCGCTGGTCCTGGTGGGCCTCTGGGACCTGTGGGACCATCTTTTCCTGTGAAACCCTATTCAAAAACAAAAGTAAGATTAGAGAAATGTGATCTTTACAATTATATAATTGTATATATATGGTTACTACTGTAATTTCTTTTAAAACCTATCCACAATACAAGTTAGAAAATAGCTATCACAAATCATGCTGGAGAAGGCTATGGAACACTGAGCTTCAGACACTTTAGACATTCAGCTGCTGTTGATTAACTAAAAATGAAATCAATGTTTCTTAATATTTTTAAGAAAAGGAATCATTATTCTATCCCAGAGGAGCAAAATCTCTCCTTTCACTGTTCCCTCATTCACAGTTTAGCTGGAATATCAGAGATTTATACTTAACTGGAGACCCCCCTCCCTCTCAGATATTTCCCCTGCAAGAATGAAGGCTGAGCAGAAATTTACTGAAGGTTCCCATTTCAGTAATCCAACATTCAGTAATGCACAAGTCAATGTTGATGGTCCATGACCCACCAATCCAACAGTATCTTCTTTGGCTATCACACAGCCATCTATTTTCATTTCCAGCTTGAATTCCCCCTAAAGGACAGCTATAAATGCATACATCAGCTATGAATTTTGCCTGTAAGGGCAAATAATTGCTTCAGTCATCTTAAAGGTGATATTCTACTGTGACAACAAGAGAGATTTACCTGACTGCAATTAGAAGAAAGGAATTGCAGCTACTCCACAATGACCTGTGTACATGCCCTTCATTAGGAAGACATTTCAGAGTTCTCTATCCAAAGAAGCTCCTGACAGTCAAAGGTTTAGGGGCAAGCCTGAGCTTCACAGTAAGTTTGGCACAGACAGATTCCTAACCAATATGGCATCTCCCAGATGTTGAGATAAGCAGAGTTTCAAAGGGATCCCCAGTAGCAGCAACAATGCAGGCAAGGCAGCAGGGCTGAGCCCCTCTGCAGAGCCCTGCCTGGGGGTCACACTGCCTGACCTAAGGGTGAAGGCAGCTGAGAACCTCGCCAGGAGAGGGAGCAGGGCAATTTTTACAGAACCTGTCTGGCTACCAATAGCTGTCTGGGGAGGTTTTCACCCCTGATGTGTTTCCAACCCTGCTACTTTCATCTCTCCAGAAGGGGTGCTGACAAAAGGACTCCTCTTGAAAAAAACATTTGAAAATTGAAAGACATATAAAGAACGGGAAAAATCTGACAAAACACAAAAATTACATTATTTGATCTTTTCAGAACATAAACTGAGGAAGCCTTACCCTTTCTCCTGGAGGTCCCACTGGTCCAGGTGGACCAGGTAAACCTGGTGTTCCCTGGAGGGACAAAGAGTGAGAAATTGTATCCATGACAGAACAAACATCTCTGTTATGTCATTCCATATATTTCAAGCATATATGTTCTTCCCTCCTTTCTGTCTAATCTCATTGTACACTGACATGTGGCATTGCTTCCTACAGGACATTACTACTCCCTAAAAGTATACTACTCAGAGTTATAAGGACTAATGAAACAGATAAAGAATACAAGGTCCTTGGCCCACGACTGACCTTATCTGATATATGAAACTAAGTCCACAACAGCACTTAAGCACTCCTCATGTAGTCTTTTTATCTTCACTAAATTAAGGACAATATAGTAACCCAGGAATATTCATTATTCCAGAACATGTGCAGATCAATGACCTTAGATTATTTATAAATTTGGTCAATTAAAAAAGGTCCTTTTTTTTTCTCCTCCTTTTATAGTTTACAGTACAGAAACTTGCAAGTAACTGAACTTAAATATTGTCTTCTTTCAGGAAGCATACAAATAATGTCCCAAGGCCATTTGTATTTCAAAAGTAAGTAGAAAGTAATTAGTAATTGCTAAAGAAGAGCTCAGCAAAGTTCTGCAATCTTTATTTTAGGAGGACATTCAACTGCAAGTGGTCAGAAGATGAGAGACCTTCCTTGGGAATTGAGTACTCTTCCTAATAGAATGGTCTGTTATTGTGCATTCACAACAGGGATGGGGATTCACAGTTGGGATGGGCACTTGGCTTGACCAAGCACAGTTGTTTTTTTCACATTTGCTGTTTTGAATGGTTTATTATTACCTATATTTCAAATTTCTAAGAGTAAGATAACTGTGTTTCCAAAACTGTGGCCCAGGGAGGTATGAGAAGAGCCCATGACTCCTAGTGATGTCAAAGACAGCTGTCCAGCAGCCAGGTTTCTTCAGGAATAGTGCAAAATGACATCACCTTGTCTAAGCGTCAACTTACCGATCGCCCTGGGAGTCCAGGCTGGCCAGCATCCCCTTTCATTCCTTGACGACCCTATAATTTTCACAAATGATTACAGAGTGCATCATACTTCCAGGACACAAGGTGTAGGAGGATATAAAGAAGCAATCTGCTGCCTTTCACAGCTAGCTTGCCTTCCATATATGCTACAACACTGTAGTATAAATGCACAGTCCAAACCCACATGAGCTAAACTAGACAAAACAATATTAATATTTTTACAGTGGCTTGCATGATAATCCAGCATTAACAACTGGTACTAATCAAAAAATTTGTAAACATAGACTGAGAACATGATTCTTAATTGATAGGAAAAACAAAAGTACATGACTCAAAAGTGCTCCAAATTTGTGTTAGCTAATGAGAAATTCCACGAATGTTGGTGTTTTCATTCTTCAGACTTTTTCAAGTGGATGTGACAAATAAATGGCTTATTTGCATTACGCATGTAAGAGGAATGTTTTTTCTTTCTTGCTATTTGATACCTCTATGTCTTCTTTAATAAATTTTTAAATTTATTAAATTTAAATTAGTGTGTAACAAAAAAAAATCATGAAAAGAATCTACATAGGGTAACAAAGTCATTCTACTTTGTCCTTACAAAACAGAAGGTGTTCCTAATGTCTACCTTAAAGCACATTTTGTTTTCCATTTCTCAAATTCCATTACAGATGGAGCAGGTAACCAATTTTCAAATGAAAAATGACACAGCATGCAATTAGACATCACTTCTTCTTTCCACAGACTTTATATTTTGATCAAAGACTTCATAAAAACAATCTCCTGAATATATTAAAATTCAAGTTAATCCCAAACAGGGAACATCAGAATTATATTGTTGCTTTCAGGGTGATTATTTATTGAAATAAGGCAAAAGCAGCCTTAATACATTCACGAAGAGTTATGCATGCAATCTTCTATAAAAACCAGAACATAGTGAAACTTCACCAGCATTGATAAGACTTGCTTTGGCTTTGAAGGCATGCACATGAAATCAGAAATAGCATCTTGCTAAAATATGGATGCTGTTGCCAAGAAAACTCCTAGCTACTGATTTTAGCCAGACAACAGAAGTTGAACATGTAAGTCTGTGAAAAAGTCTTCAAAGTATTACTGCATCCTTAATTTTCCTGTACCACAATTTGATATTTTTAAGTCCTTACACTGGAATGCCTAGCAACTCCACAGAATGCCATTAAGACTGATAAGAGAGTAGCACAATTTACATTACTGCACTCAGACCTTGTCCCTTCATTAGAATCCTATAAGCACATGTAACATTCAGGACAGAAAATGCTATTTTATTAAGAGCCTTGTTTCAGAAAGAGATGTGTTTCACAATGCTACTGCGTTGCAGGGACAAATGAATGCTCTGGCAAAGCTGCCACCCTCTTCCCAAGACCACCATCCCATGGGCAGCTCTGGCTTCACACACACTGCCTGCTGATGGCACTCAAAAGGGACACTCAGAGGGGGCACTCACCGGTTCACCTGGGATTGACAGCCCGTTGGGACCCTGTGGACCTGGGGGACCTTGAGGGCCTGGAGGACCTGTCTCACCACGAGGACCAGGAGGCCCCTTAAAGCAGGAAATTAAAACAAAATTGTAAATGACAATCCTGTCTGAAATTCGTAACTAAAATCCTTTGGATAAGACACTTAAGGTACATCAGAAGCCTGGAGACACATTTAATACTTCGGAAGAACAGTGGAAATAGCTGTTCAAGAGGCATACTCTTTCATAAGCTATTCTCTGATTTATGTTGGCAGTCTCAGGCCAATGCATGCCCTCTGGCAATGCCAATTAGAAGTATTGCCATGTCCTGTGTACCAATCAGAGAACAATAATGCTGCAGAGTTTGTACTAACACTCTGATGCACATAATCCCAGTATCCTGATGTGTGGTCAATGTAGCTACATAGACTGTGATATATAGTCTCAAATAGATAGGCTGCACATAAGTAATATAAAGGCATATTTTCAACTAAATTTTAATCAACATTCTTAGACTAAAACTAAGCATAAAAATTTTCATACAGGTAATCCTGTTTTAACATCTTTATAGATGCATTTTGGGAAACATACTTACAGATGATCCAGTCAAACCCCTTTCACCTCTGGGACCTTTAGCGCCTGGGCCACCCTAAATTGAGTATTTGGAAAGAAAATGTATTTCATACACAGAAAGCAAAGGTGCATAATACTTATGTGCATTATGAATTCTCTTTAACAAACTCTTAAGTGAAGCCCCAAAGTTTTGAAGTGTACAGATCATACTGCTAAAAAGAGTAGTAGAATGAAATATGCATCAGGAACTCAGGGAAACCACATCAGCTTCAGCCTTGCCAATTCAGCCCATAAAAAAATTATTATTTTGGTTTTTGTCTCTGCAGACATAAACTTCAATTTATATTCATCAAAAACTCTGAAGACCTCTCTAGTAGGCTACCAGGCAACTTAACTGGGCTTTAGATTCTTCATGCAGAACTTTTGATAGTTTCAAAGTATGACTACTAGGCTGGCTATAACTCCCTAATATGCAAAGCAATTGATAGGACTATGTCCATTCCATAAATTAATTAATATCTCTCCTCATAAAAAAATAATTTCTTTCCCTGACAGAGTAAAGAATCTTTCCTTGGAGTGAAATCTTGACTCTGTATTTAGAAAAAATATTTTTTCAGTTAATTAAAAATGTCTTGTACATGATGTGCAAGATACACCTGACAATTTAAAGCTCCCTTGTGAACAAAGCACAGCACTTTGAGCTGTGCCAGAGTCTTTCAGCCTATCAAACAATGAGGAACTAAACTCAGTGATCACACAGGAAATATAGGAAAAGATCATTCAAACAAGTAGATATGGTAGGATCTGATGAAAAGGGGATGGATTAGCATGTTGTTAAGGATATATTGACAGGAACTATGTCTCTGACTGACATTTGTTTCACAAAGCCACAGACCAACACAAAACTACTTCCATAAATTTAAAAATCAGAACATTTTCTATTGTGTATAGTTACAGCTGGTAACTTACAGCTGGTCCAGGAGGTCCTGGAGGTCCCACACTGTCCTGAGTACAGGTACAAGCATTTGGAAGAGCTGGGCACTTTGCTTCATCTCTCTGAAAATTCAATCACAACTTATTACTGTCCTTTTAAAGAAATGTACTCAGTGGAAGCACGCTTTTCTGAAACAATAGCAGGAAGATTCACTAATACCCTGTTTCCAAGTAAAACTCACAGCTAAACTGTGGTTTCCAAATGTTTCTACAGGATCTTTTATATATTTAGCAAATTTTATCTGTGATCTATGCAAGGCATTTACAATAGAGGCACGAGCAAAGTATTTATATACACTTGACAATCAGCTTGCACTGACAAAGAATAGTTACTTTTCGAATGCCACTCCAAGAACAGATTAAATAAATAAATAAATAAATTCCCCATTGATAATACCTAGAATTTGAAACATCACTGAAATACAAATGTGACAGACATTTTTTTGCAAAATTTCTAAGGGTCTCAATTCTAGCATTACAGCTTTACTGTCTCAGACACAAAACTTTGAAATATGGTGCAGTTGACTGGCTGCTCTGACAGGTGTGATTTAGATGTGTTGTCAGTACAAGGTCTAATGACATCCTAACAGTAATATTATTAAATTTTGTGTCAATACATTTTTCTGGGTAGCCTCTGGTTCATTCATACTTACCATAGAAGGGAGATCACAGCATCTGTCTCTGCTAGTCCAAACTGGACTGCATACAATGTCAAAATTCTGGATTTCTAACTGTAAAAGAAAGAAATACTCTTGAAAGATATATTAAGTTTGGTGTGTTGTTAAGTATGAAATCTATCAACATTATCATTAAAAAATCACTCCTCCACTTATTTCTAATGATAGAGTATCCACAGTATATGCACTCAATCACTGTCAGCTCTCCCTATTAAAAGAAAAAAATTCCTGCCCTTGTTTGAATTTACCTGATTGTGGCTTCCAGCTACTACATTTTTGTTCTTGCAGTTCTGCTAGAACAAGAAGCTGTAAAGATTAGACTCTCAAGTCTACTGACTTGACAGTACACATGCTTGGAAGCTTTGGATGATGCAACAGTGGTTTCCCAACAATCCCTAATCTCTACCCTCAGAAAATGTCAAGGTCTTGCAAAAATTCATATTTCTTGCTTACTGTTGCTGATCTTCGGTCGCCTTTTAGAAGTTTCCCAAGTATTTCATAGCCATCAGTTGTGATATTGCCAGCTTCCTTAATTGGTTTTTCCATTATTTCACTGCAGTCAATGTAAATCTTAACATTTGATGAAGTAACAACAATATGGACCTAAAAAAAGTTTAATGAAATATTTAGACATGGCACATGGGCACAGTTACTTTAACACCTTAATAGTACTTCACTGATTGGATAGTACTGTTTTAAATTTCACTCCTAGTAATCCTGATATACTTCCAGCTGGTGGAAAAATTCAAACTCAGGGAAAGTCTATGACATTTATAATCTCTTCTGAATGTGTTGAAGGTCAACAAGATGAACACACAAGCACAATTAAGAAATACTATTTAATGTAATAGTTGAACTATTATTAACTATTTTAAAAGCTTGCCTTATATTTTTTTAAGATGGCAGAAAAGTAAAAAAAAATAAAAACTTGTCAGAGGAAGTGAATATAAGCATTTCTTGTTCTCTTCTGATGGCTGGGACCACACAAGATGTTTATAAGCCTGGGACTGCCCACTGGCTAAGAGACTGTAGTTCAGAGAGAAGATTGTTTCAGACCCAAAGATGCAGAGTTCAGTTTCCACAGATGACTCAACCAGAGGCATTAATTACATTGAGATCCAGGAAGTGATCAGAGAAGCCTGCCCAGAGCAAGACAAAATAATGGAAGATGCAAGAGAAAATTTCCACAAAAGAAATATGGTTACACAAATATATGCCAAAACAAGGGGAAACAGAGTAGATGAAGAGATTAATTAATTTCCAGTAATTAATTAATTACTGGAAATAGAAGACACTTAGGAGGGAGAAAGGAAAGATTGTAATAAAGAGAGAGTATGTTTACCAGGAGACAAGAATGAAGAGCTTGTGGGAAACATAGTAAAGCTTAAACAGAGGAACATATAAAACCTAAGCAAAGATTATCTTTCCAAACATTTATAGTATGCATGGCAAATGTTACAAAAGTTAAGTTTCAACATTTCTCTGAAAGAGCAAAAAATATTTAGGGGTCTCTGAGAAATAAACAAGGGCCACTTTAGCATGTGTAATATGCCGTTCCTGATCTTCAGGCAAAAGAAAGTTTTCAGGGGCTTTATATACCTTACCAACAGCACATGTTTCATATAAGTCATTATAATATCTATGTACTAGTTAAAATGTCAACACAATAAGATCAGAAGTAAAGAATCCCTGAAATATATATTTTTTTTAAATTTTCTCTTATCACACTACACAACATACAGAAACATATTGCTATTTGATGACTGCTTAAAAATTGGCACAAAGTTGAGAGATTCCCCTAAATGTCCTGGGTCAATAAGTGCCTCAACAATCTCATGGGAATTTTTTCCTTTTTTTCCCTTTTGACTATTTTCCCATGCAGACTTGTCTCCAAGGCATCAGCACAGCTTATCTGAAACTCTTTTAAAATTATGTGCTTACACTTTATATCTCAGTGCTGTGTACACAAGTGGAGAGTTTAATTAAAATTCCCAACCATATTCATTGAACAAATAATAATGATAAAAAATTATTACTGCATCATCCAGTTTAAACACATCACAGATGTAATTTACCAGCTCTGAAAGGTACCTAATATGCAAGTCCTTTTAATGGAATGTTAAGTATTTGTCACAATTTAAATAAAATAGAACACATTGCAGAGCAAATATAGATTATTATATTTTCATTAGCACAAAAAAAATAGTAAAGATAAATCTACATCAGAATGTTGAATGAGATCAGCTTGAAAAAGGTTCAAACAGAAATAACTGCTGAGCATCACCTATCCATCCAAAGAAGAAGCAATCCCAACAATCAAAAATAAGGAGAGTTCTCCCAAGTCATTGCCTCAGTCACTTAAACACTTAAATCACTGCCAGATCTGCATTCCAGCCTGAATCTCTTGGCCTAGGCAATAAATCTAATTAAAGGAGGCATCTGGTGTTTACAGTAAATAACACGTCTCTGCATTCAACTCCAACACATTTTGTTTTCAACAGTTTCTAAGACACCAACATAAAGAATCTGTTCTGATTAGTTCTATTTATTTAATTTATGATATTTTAGGAAAGAAAACATACTTTATTTTTTCTCTCCAGATGCCTTATAAGATAAATTTTGATGGTGTTCTAATCCTCTGCTAAGCGAATCACATCAATAGGCAAAGCAAACTATTTTCCATATGTCTATCAGCAGAAAGATATATACTCATTATCAAATTTCCTCTTGCTAACTACTGCTAAATGGCAAGCTAAAAGGAAGTCTAGTGTGGTAAGAATAAGAAAGTAGAAGCTGTCTGTCTCTCCAAAACATCAGTTAGAAATTTAATGACTGTCTCAGGCAGTCAGAATTTTTCCTATGGAACTTGCCAGATTCAACAGCTTTCACCACGGCTCTGCTACACAGAGTGTTCAAGTATGCCAAAGTAAATTTCCCCACAGTTAGGTGTAGTTAACTGTATTTCAGTGAATAAGCCAGTAAGTCACCAAATGAAAGCCACAAAAATGTTTAATATTTTGGAAAACCTCTCCTTGAATTGTAAGGATTTGTCATTTCTTTGAAACTGGACAGTAGGAGAAATTGCAAACATACCTTTAGAAATGTGTTAATCTTACTTTCCTTCCTTCATCCATCTGAAACTACTGCTATCCATTATTAGGAGCTAATCAGCACAGCTGATGCATAAGGCTTTCCTAGCAGGTGGGCTGGGAAGCCCATTATGCCATCATTAACAACCTGACTGAGATAGCAATTTTAGTAATCATCTGGAGAGAAGCCAGAAAAGTCATCTTAGTTTCATGGTGAAAAATCCCAAATATCATTCTAAACCAAGACTCTTCCAGCTACTTTAAATTTCAAAATCTGAACTTTTGATTCCTTTCTGGGAAAAAAAGACAGGGAATTACATTGCATTAAGTAACTGAGAAATTTTTTTCTTAAGAAATAGTCTCTTCAGCAAGAATTCGTAATTGTAAAGCTTTAAGGTAATTTGCAAATCACTGCTACTCCTCTTCATTTTTTGGCATCTTAGGATCACTTTCTCTCCATATGTATTCATGTATTTCACTATTAAAATGATACAAAATTTTTGATTTTTATTTGCCCTATATTTTTTTTTTTTACTATCAAGTGTAATAGACCATTTTACATAACTTCTAATTTCTGGCAGCTAGCAAGGGTCACAGATTTTTCCCCATTTGCTCTGATAAATGAGCAGAGCATCACTGTAAGGCCTGTCAGATAAGTTTGCTCAGCTTTATCACATTTAGAGAAACTATAACAGAAAACATTATTCTAAACATCAACTAAATTAGCAACAGACATTTAAAACAGACTACTGGCAGTAGAGCATGTGGAGAGCTCCACACCACTGACCCTAAGAAGTGTCAGCTCTCACAGCGAGATCTAAAATGAGGAACACTACATACTGCTTTGCACCTAAACAGTACTTGGGGATAATTCACCCTTCATACCAAAACAAGATACATCCTAGCCTTTACTGAGAGTTTTTCTCACTCCAGTAGATTCTTATACTTCCTTAAAATTGTGTTGTCCTACCAAGCTATTAAAAAAAAAAGGCAAATGTCAAAGATAAAATAAAGGCTGCTTAATGTAGGTATGATCCAAAGCTACTCATAATTATTGGTTACAAAATCAATGACATAAAAATTTCTTCATATAGTCAAAAATAATCAGGCCTAAATTCTAAACTAACCAGGCATAAATTCTAAAACAAGAATAACTGGATATAATGTAAGACTAGTTCGGGAAGTTACTCCATATTCTGAGGAAACCAATAGCTTTTATAGTACTGTGTTATTTTCATAATCACCTGTTTTTTAAACAGATGAAGTCACAAAACATTATAATGCTGGCACCAGTTATCTTTCCTGGCTTTCAGTCTAGCCAAGCTCGGTTGACAATTTGGCCTCCAGTATCAAGAAGTTGACAGAGGCAACCCCTTATCAGTATCCTCAAAGGAATGCTGGTAGTGGCAAGTCATGCAGAAGATGGTATCATAAAGAAAACAAATGCTATACTCAAGCCATATTTAGTCATCAGATGAAAACTTAACTAAACAGAAGGGAGATAAATGAAAACATGAAAATATGCATTTCAGCTAACCAAAAATGTTGCAATTTCAGCTTACTTTCTTGCCCTAAACATATATACTTAACACAGCAAGAAAATGTTTTTAAAATGTTTTTAGGTGTACATGTAGCCTGAGTCAAGCAATTCCTGATGACTAGAGGTAAGAGAGCTTGGGAACACCAAATTTTCATAACTTGGTGCACAAAATTAGAAAAGCAAGCACAGATCTATGACGAGTGAAGACCCATGCAGCAACATGTAAAGATTTCACTAGCCATTTTGTCAATTCACAAACTGCAAGCTTCATTCTAAATGATAAAGTGACCCTTTATGGGCTCTCTCTTTGTTGCTTCCTCAGTTAACATGACATTGGAATATTTTAAGCCCAGTGTTTTTAAGCAAAAAAAAAAAATCACACTTATGAAATATACACACATGTATTATGTTTGTTAAACATACAAATCTTATCCAATATGTTATTTACCTCCCAAAACTGGTTCCCTGCCTACTTACTTTCTCTGGCTGTGTCTTCCTCTGCTCTGAATTATTTCAAATCATTACACTCCCATGCAATCTTTTCTCACCACAACTTCCTTTCCTTTCTTTCTTCCACTTTAACTTTTATTCTTCCTCTTTCATGTGGCAGGAACCAGGCTACAATTTCTTTTTCAGATATATCCCTCCACTTGCACAATCTTAACAAATTAACAAATTCTTGACAAATCTTTTACATTGATTCAAAGAAGACCTATAACTTCAGAGATCGTGTTTTGCATAATCTGCAGGTCCCTATGTCAACTTAAAATACTATCCAAAAACCAGGTACAGTCACCTGACAGTGACTTGTGCTTGGCTTTCTTTTATTTAAAGGAATGGTACTTCAGAAAGCAACATCATAATTTCAATCCTTTACCTTATGGAAGCTTCCATAAAAGATTTTCTTTACGACATCATTATCAAAAGTTACAGTTTGAACCTCTCCTCTTACATCCTTGTTAAAGAATGACAGCACTTTGCTGGCAGCTGCAACAAGTAAAAATAACACATTTCATTTCATACACACTACTGAAATCACCATACTTATACAACCTTAAAGATAAAATCTAGTTTACCCCTTATTTGGGTAAACACAAATCATAGATGATCTTAATGACCTGTAAGTATATAGATGTATTTTCCTTTGATTTTAGAGTTTATACTAAAATTGAAATGCTGTTTAGATTAATTACTCTTAGTTGAACTATAGATCTACAAAGTTTAAAAAAATTTCTTAAAACTAAAAATGTATAATCCTTTTATCATGTAGAAATGCTTTGGGTTTGGATATATTTGATAAGAACATATGCAAAGTAACATATAACTTCTCAATGCAATAAGTATAAACATCCTTACGATCAAGCACAACTCCAACTTGTGGTTTGTAATCTCTGTCTGTAATCTGCCAGATTGCAAAAGGCTCGTTGGGGGATTCAGGCAGAAGGCGGAACAAGAGAATGATCGTGTACGCCTGCGGCAGCCCCTCCGGGTGAATCTCCCTGGCAAGACAATATAAAGGCATTTTTTCACAGAAACACATGACGAAAATTAGATAGTCATCATTTGCTCTTTTTCAAAGAAAAGATACAAGACTAACAGGGAGACCACAGTGTTTAGTGGAACAGAGCATTTTCACTACTCTCTCAAAGATAAAAAAACATTGTGATATAAAAACACTGTGATTTGTTAAGATGAACTCACAACTGTCTTCAGCTGGTCCCAGAACCACAATTAGAAAGGTTGCTTGAGTATGACCAAGAACTCTTGGGTATGTATTCTTGTGGCAAAATTCTGTATAAATTACACATGTTTTAAATTCCTTGTTGGTAAGTACAGAGAAAAAAAGACCACAACTTTATTCATTTTTTCATCTAGCCTGCTTCAGTCAGGCAACAGCATTTAACTATTGCTGCCCTTCAGGCACAGATACAGAGATGGAATACTTAATGTCTTCTTTGCAATTGGTGATGCATTTGGGCTCCAGCTCATTCTTTAGTGGCTCAGGTTTAAATTTGTGATATTTGGACTGCTACACATTAAATAAGCAGAGAGCCAAAAGTACATAAAAAAACCATGCATGAAACAGCCTCCGGAATTTTTCTGTAGGGGAAAGGACGGGAATGCAGGAAGAGAATGGCAAGAAAAAAGATGATCACTGCTTCTCCTTAACAATTTTTATGGAGCTCAGAAGGAGATTCAGTCACATGAACATAAACATAAAAATCTTAAATTAAAAGAGGAGCTGCTTTGTATGCTGGACAAAGCTTATGAACCCATACAATTAGGAACACTGCAATAAAAACCACATCACTAAGTCAACAACATCACACAGTACAGTGCAAGAATTCAAATATTAAAGTAGATATAGCAACACAACTTGTAATTTGGATAACAAATTATTTCAGATATGGAAACAACTATGCCACTAGGATCAGTATGAGTTTATTGCTTTGCTGACTCAGTCTAGAGTTTTATTTTCTGGGTTCTTATGAAAAATAAGTGCCCAGAATACTCTGGCGAGTCTACTCCACCTCTTTAGCAGATATTAGACTATGTACCACAACATTTCTAACAAAATGAAATAAATACGAAGCCTATCTTTTTATTGTATTTTCATCAACTTATCCTAAATGCAATATCTATCAATGCAAGAGAGTTGCAAAACTGGAATTATATGTATTTCCCTAGACTTCAAAAATCCGTGCTGTCAGAGACCTATCATCCCTGCAGGTATTAATGGCATGCCAATAAACTTAAAAATCCTCAAGTCCTCACTTTTGAAGCTGTGATCTCAGAAGGCTAGCAAAAATAAATTATTTTTTCATAAATCTCAGCTTCTGTGCTTGTGATCTTGTCTTTACCCAATCTGGCAGGATTGCAGACAATTTCAAAGACTTCCATGAGAAGAAAACTAAATTTTCCTAAATTTAATGGAAACAATAGGCTATTTTTAGGCATCTCCTCTGAACCAGAATAACCCTTTTTGAAAGGAGAAAGGTATTTCCAGTAAAACTAATTGCGAACTAAGTCCTTTTTCTCTTTGGGAAAAAATGTTGGCAATATCCATAATATTACCATAACCAAGCTCTAAGACCACGGGCCCTTGAAAACTCTGCTCCATTTGCCAAATAAGGCAAGTCAAGTAGAGGAGAAACTATCCTAAGTCAATGGCATCAATGTGCTGCCTACTGCAGTAAGAACAATGCTTCTGGAAAAAGTGATGCTAATCCCTCCATATTGAAACCACTTCTGTCCAGCAACATGGAATTCATTGTACTAAGGAAGTTGTTGTTCAACTGTCTAGGTATAAACTGTGGATTATATGCAACTTGAACGGTTAAGAAGCATAATCTCAAAGAAAACTAAGCAACTAGATTAATAGTGAACTATGATTTCAGAGGGAGAAATAGATTAACATTTAATGAAAACAATGATAGATGTTCTTCAGAGCGCATTTCTTGAAGCTTAGTAAAAAGAACATTACATTAATGCATCTTCCATAACACACATATGCTGTCTATAAACTCTGTTAATCCTTCATCACCTGGTCGCCATAAATATAAGTCTTGAGGTTTACTTACCGTATTGGCTGGCTAACAAAGGCATTTTTGTGGAGTTTATATGCTACATAGCTTGGGAAAGAGCCTGATTCCAGTGAAACTCCTTGTACAGAAGCAAAATGCTTCTCTGTTAGATTGTATGATTCCAGCATCTTGAAACCTTTAAATCCAGAAAGAAAATAAAAAATAAGAAACACCATAGAGTTGTAAAAGACACAAAAGAACCTATGCCAAAATATTAGACAATTACTTACCAGGTGAAGTGTATCCATCCAAGTAAATAAGGGGACAAGCTGAAAGATATGAAACAATATATAATTCAAAACTACTAAGCCTAACAGGATATGAACATATGTATACTTCAGAAAGTTTTACTACCAAGAAGTCTATGCTATTATTAATTCTGAGACAGTCTTTTTTACATTTGTCATAATGTGTCCTATGGTAGTTCTAATGTCAAAATCTCTACCCATCACTTTTAGTAGGGTTTTTCTACTCTGAAAAATTGGAATGACAATATGGAATGACAAATGAACCCCAAATATTTTAAGATTATAATTTATAAGAAGAAAGGAGGACAATGACACAGTCTTTCCATTAATATTTAAGGCATGAGTCAAGCTGCATAATAGCTGTCAGATTCTCAAGAAACAACTGGAAATTTATGTGGCTCCTCAGGAGCCAGCAGATGAGGCAGTTAGGGAACATGCAGTTGCACATGACAGGCCTGAGAATTTCTTATTTTTGCCATAGAAGGATCTAACTTGAATAAACAACTGAGCTTTACTTAGATAAGTTAAAACAGCATCACACAGTATAGCTGTACATCTTTAACACTTATTCCAGGGGTAAATAAGAGAATTTTGTGCTCTGCAGTTAGGGCACATTAGGCATCATTCTACTTTTAAAAGTTTTCAGTGACTGTTACTCTTGCTTTCTTCTAGTAGTACTTTTGAAATGCAAAATTAGATTACATAAAACACAATACTCATTTCAATATTTTAAAAAGTAACTTACTCCCTTGAGCTATATCCAACTATTTTGAAATCTAACTTTGTAATATGAACATATCTTCTGATGTACCTTAAATAAGATGGCAAATTGTATTTGGTTTGCATGGCAAGGCTTTGGTAATGGGGGAGCTACAAGGGTGATTTCTGTGGGAAGCTGCCAGATGTTTCCCCTGTGTCCAACAGAGTCAGCTCCATCTGGTTCCAAGACAGACCTGCCACTGGCCAAGGCTGGGTCCATCAGCAGTGGTGGCAGTGACTGGGGGATTACACATTTAACAAGGGGCGGTGGCTGGGGTTGGGGGTTGCGTGTGTTGGAATGGCACAACAGCCTGCAGCTGCAGAGAGGAACGAGAATGTGTGAGGGACAAAACTCTGTCAGGCACCAGAGCAGAGATTCCAGTGCATTCCTGGTCTTCCCTGTGGTGAGGCAGGCTGTCCCTCTGCAGACTGTGGAAGTCCACAGAGGAGCAGATATCTGCCTGCAGCCCCTGAAGGACCCTAGGGCAGAGCAGGTCTGAAGGAGACTGACACTGTGGGAAGCCCATACTGGAGCAGGTTCCTGGCAGAACCTGTGGCTCCCCAGAGGGAGAAGCCCATGCCAGAATGGGTTTGCTGGCAGGACTTGTTGACCTCATAAGAGACCCACAATGGAGCAGGCTGTGCCTGAAAGACTGCACCATGTGGAAGGGACCTAATGAGGTTCAACAAGGGCAAGTGTAGCATCCTGCACATGGAGGGGAATTACTCCAAATTCCCATTGGGAGCTGACTTACTAGACAGCAGTTCTGCTGAAAAGGACATGGGAGCTTGAGTGGAAAACAGACTGACCATGAGCTGGCAGTGCCCTTGCAGCCAGAGAGGCCAGTAGTATCTATTCCATCAGGAAGAGTGGCCAGCAGGTCAAGGGGAGTGATCCTCTGCTCAGCCCTAGTGAGGCCACATCTGGAGGGCCATGTCTAGTTCTAGGCTCCTCAGTACAAGAAAGACTGGGAGCTACTGGAAAGGTTTCAGCAGCAGAGCATGAAGATGAGAGGTCTGGAGCAGCTCTCTTATGATGAGAGACTGAGGCAAGTGAGCCTGCTTAGTCTAGAGAGCACTGAGACTAAAATATGTATCTCATTAATACATATAAATATCTCAAAGGTTGGTCAAGAGGATGATGTCAGACTCTTTACAGGAGTGTCCAGCAACAGAAAAAGGAGCAAAGGCCACAAACTTAAACACAAGAAGCTTCACCTCAATATGAGGAAGAACTTTCTTGTGTTGAGGGTGGCAGAGCACTGGAACAGGCTGCCCAGGAAGGCTGTAGAGTCTCTCTCTCTGGAGAAATTCAATATCGACCTGGATGTGTTTCTGTGTAACCTGCTCTGGGTGATCAGAGGTGTTGGACTGGATGATCTCTAGAGCTCTGTTCCAATCCTAACAAGGGCATTCTGATTCTATGACTCACACTGGGACAGTTCATGAAGAGCTGCAACCCATGGGAAGGACCCATATTGAGACATTCATGGAGGACTGTCTCCCATGGTAGGGACCCTCAATGGAGCAGGGGAAGAGTTTGAAAACAACTTCCCCTGGGGAAGAAGGAGCAGCAGAGACAATATGTGATGAACTGACCACTGCCCTCATTCTCTGTACTCCTGTGGTGCCCAGGGTGAGGAGATAAAGAAATCTGGGAGTAAAGCTAACTCCAGGAAGAAGGGTGGGGTGGTGAGATGGTTTTTAATACCTGGTTTTATTTCTCTTTATCCTACTCTGATTTCATTGATAATAAAATAATTTTTCCCCACATTGAGTACAGCCCATTACAGTAACTGCTCAGTTATTTCTCCCTGCCCTTATCTCAAACCAGGAGCCTTTCACTGCATTTTCTCTTCCCTGTCCAGCTGAGAAGGGGAGCAATAGAGCAGCTTTGGTGAGTGCCCAGCATCCAGCCAAGGTCAGCCCACCACTCACTTTAAGCAGTATATAACCAGACATATTAATTTGGGTAAAGGGAAACCAATGTCTTCTACTTACTTGAGGTAGCTGTCTCACACACAAAGGTGACAAGGTTATCTTGAATCTTCTCAAAGGCATCAAAGTCATCAACAATAAATACATGGCGTTCACTGGGTTTGCTGGCAATCTTGGCCAGTTCGTTGTAATCCACATCAGCCACACCAACCACAAAGACACTGAAGCCTGTAAAAATAACACTTGTTACTTGAAATGCAGCAAACATACATCAACATTTTTAATGTTAATGTTGCACAAACCATTGACTTGTGATGAGCTACCTATGAGCACACATTCCAGACCTCTTTTCACCTTGTGAAAGCTCTGAAAGATGTTTTGCATCTTTCTTTCAAAACTTTCTCCTCTCTCGTTTTTTTGGGGCATTATCCAATCTCATGTGGTCTTGGCTACATAGTCTCCTCACTCTTCAATACAAAACATACAATTCTCTCAACTCTACAGCATCTCAAATCTGTTCTGTGGCCAAAACCTTACAGACCATTAGTTACCCAGGTGTCTATCTGTTTCCATCTCTTGCATTTCATGCTTCTCAGTTTCTCTTTCCTAGAGTGGTATTCACATCACCAACTTCTACTTTCCAAGCTGTCTAGTTTTTCTCTATAATCACCAGATATGGTCAGATTCAGAAAGCAATTCATCTTAGCACCCTCACATGCTGAATTCAGAATAGGAAAAGTCATTGTTTGTCGTTGCCTTCCTTTGCTCTCTTCATTAGTCATAAAAGGACCCTACACAATGACCTTACTCTAGACATTTAGTTGTCAGATGTCTTAAGTTAAATGAGAAGAACCAGACCACAGAAGTGAATCATATCGCCAGGTGTAAATTTCATTGAAGAGAAACTGCACAGACATTGGAAAAACCAGTTGGAGGCCGAAATTTGGATTCACATTTATTCCAAATGATAAAAGAAGCTTTTTTTTTTTTTTTTTAAAGAAGCTAATTATTCCCCTGTAGCCAATTATGGTGAAACTTTGGCTGAAATACTCTGTCCAGCTTTGAGCATGCTTTGATATGTGTAGAAAACAAAGCAAGAAGAGAGGAAACTAAAAATGATAAGGGGTCTCAAAAACATGATCAACATGACATTGAAGGAAAAATAGGTTTGTTAGGTCTACAAAAGAGAAGACAGAAAGAGGAGATGACAGTAAGTTTCAAATACCAAGGCCCATTACAGTGGACAGCAATCAGTTTCTTTCCTGATTAACTAGGCACATGAAGACAGCAATCTCACTAGCATGGAGAAAGACTTAGGTGAAATGCAAGACAAAGGTCTCCTACCAGTAGGGTAGTTAAGCCCTGAAGCATATTTTCCAGGGAGACTGAGAAACCATCTAGACAGAGTTAATTCTTCCACATTAAAGAGACAAAGAAGATGATAGTTTGTGCTTTACATGCACGTGATTCCCATAAGGATGTACAACATCTCCCTGCTCAGAGATCAGGACTGGGAGGTTCAAGCACTGAAACGCAAAATGCCAAGTGCTGGGACAAGAACAGATTACTACACCCACATAAGCCACAATCAAATCTGATGAGGAAGTGCTTCTTAGCTCAAAATGCAAAAGGCAACAGGTCTATTCAGACCCAGCTCCTCCAAAAACAGTTACTTAAACTGGAGATCCATGGGTTTATACCAGATAAAACATAAACCTCAGGAAACCAGGCCCATTAAAACACAAGCACTAGTATGGAGTATACTTCCCAGTGATTTCTGGGGTCCAAACATCAAAAAGAGGAAGCAGTAACCAAAAGCTACATCTTTGAAATGATATGCATATAAAATCTTTGGGAAGCCACATCCTTCCCCAGAGAGAAGGCTTAAGAAAGAAAATCTAAGTCTAGGTCCTGAGAGCACAAATTCTTTGAATAGTTCTGATGTTTTCTCAAATACTCAGAATACATTTCTGAGTCCATAAAGGATGAGTAAATGATTCCCAGATGATTGAAGCAATACAGAAAAGAAACAGCCAGGTAGGTGCTGTGGACTGCTTACCAGAGTGCTGTATGACTGTCGCTGCTTTCCTCACCTCATCCTGAGACCGACCATCAGTGACAACAACAAGTACCTTGGGAACGCCTCGCCTCATGCCACTCTCCCAAGTCAAAACCTTTTCTTTGATAAATGTTAGGGCTTTGCCTGTAAAGTGTGCAATAAACAAGAAATCATCCATATTATCCACAAGAGAAGAATTCTTTTACTTCTTAAGGGCAACAGCACAGAACTAAAACACCACAGAAAAATCCCCTTCTTCAGCCATTCAATATTTGGATAATTACACATTTTCTGAAAATATTTTATCTTAAATAAATATAATTACAGGCCAGAATTACCTGTCCTAGTGTTTCCTCCTCTGTACTGAATGTTTTGAAGAGCACCCAGGGCCTGGGCTTTGTCATCAAATGTATTCAGTTTAAATTCAGATTTTGCCTCGTCACTGTACTGCACAAATGAAACCTGAAATGGAATATAACAGTGTTCAGTCTTATACCTCCAGATTCAGGCCAACTCTCTCAATTGAAATATCTAAATTTTTTAATTAATAATTTTTAAATAATCAAAAATTATTTTTAAAATACGTCTGATTATGCACACACATACGTATTTATATATATAGACATCACACCAATATGCACACAATTGTTCTTTCTTTCTTTCTTTCTTTCTTTCTTTCTTTCTTTCTTTCTTTCTTTCTTCTGTGTATAAAATGTAATATGACCTTAAATGCATATGATCAAATTCTACCTTTTACTATGGTGAGGTATATATGCCTATTTTCTAATTCTGAGCAGAGGTACAGTATCTACTAAACTTCTTCCAGCTTTTTTTTTTAGGAATAAAAATGAATTTGTCAATAGAATGTCAATAAAGGTGAATACATGCACAAGTACATACCCACTTGCCTTAAGCACTGAACTACAATAACTAAAAATTTATTGCTACATAATCTTTACTTTTTTATTTTGTTCCTTTTAATATTCTGTAAAATTGCAATATCATAGCATTCTATTTTAATGCTGAATAGAAATATTTCTGTTATGTATATATTCACATTTGTTGTAGTAAATTCCCCCTTTAAAAGTATTAATTTTCAATTAAAAACCTCAGATTGTTGCATCTCAAGTGGTATGTGGCTTCAATATTTTATTAAACATTAGTGTTTATATGTGTCTGTCACCTTTATTGTCTTCCCTACTTCCTTATATATTAGCAAGAAAAATATATGAAGCAAAAACCAAATGAACAGGAAAACTACTCAGTATAGACTAGAGCTAAGAATGATAAAGATTGTCTGACACAAAAGGACTTTAAGTACTATCTTTTCTTCAAAAGTCTAGAGAGTTAAAGATAGGGAATCAAATTACTAAAAATATGCCTAGAAGATGAAAAGCAGACCTTTAACAATGTAAATATCCTGTCTGCCTTCTAACCAAAGAAAATGCATTGCACCTGCAGCTCTTTGCAACCAGAAATACCATGCAAGAAACTCCCTTGGACCTCATGTCATTCATTTCATTTAGTGAAAGAGAAGTGTTTATGGGAACCTAGACATTGATTTCATCCAGCCTCCTACAAGTAGAAGAAAACTGATAATGGTGCAATGGTTATGATAAGAAGCCAGACAGGAAGTTAGTTTGACATAACTATGAGCAGCTCAGAACTCCTGAAAGTCTATCCCTCATTAGCTATATCTGTTTACTCCCTCAAAATTCATTAAGAAGACCTTTTCATACTTTTACTATGCCCACTGTAGAGTGGACTCATGTTAGCACAGCATGAAAAGGCTTTTGCAAGTGCCTTTTTCAAAGGCATTCTGCTATTCAGTGCAGTGGGACTCTAGGGAGCTCAGCAATGGCAAGCCAGCTGGACCCTGCAGGCACAGGACTCATCTTTTACACTGAGAATTTAAAATGTGGCTCTCAATCAGAAGTCAGAATCTCACTAAAACAGACTTCTGATATGACAGAGACAAAACCTAGGATACAAGAACTAAGCAGTGTGCCAGATGCCATATACAAAGAAACAAAAACATAAAATTGACCATACATCATCCCAGTTTCTCTACCTGGAGGATTCCCACAAACTGTACTTGTATTTCAGAATATTAACATCTCAAAATAGAATGGATTTTCCTTGTATTTATAAAATGCAAAATATATTTCATAAATAATAGGCATGCACACCCAAATACACGTCTTTTACAGCAATCTAATATAAAAAATGACAGCATTCTGAAAGGAAGTAACAATTCAGGTAATCTTCAATTTCCCTCCAAAATGTACCCAATGGGAATAACAAACCTACCTGGATTCCAGCAGGATTGATTAAATCAAAGGCTCCTACTGTACTAAAAACAAATTTCACTACTTTGTTGAAATTATCATCACCAATACTCCAGGAAGCATCAGTCAAGAATACTATGTCTGCTTTGGCACCTCTGCATACTGAAAGTCCAAGAAAAGGAACCCTTAAAATACATCAACCATACCACCATGAAATAAATATTGCTTCAAAATTTGAAAATTCAAGAATAACAAATATTCAGCAAATGTCTACTACCACACATTCAACCTGGCACATGACTAATGCTCTACACAAAAACATTTATTAAAATATATCAAAGAAAGCTTCAAGAAATGTCAAAGAGTTCAAGATTAAAACGTAAAAATTGTAAATTACTTTTTTTCCTTGATCAGCTACCATAAAACATGAATTGTCTGTTGAGAGCAGAAAAAATCATAGACTTTCTGCAGAGCTATAGAATATCAATAATCTTTTCCCCAAAGGTGTGCATCTTGCTGTTCTAAACCAGGAAATGCTGAAGTCTAGCAAAGCTCTAGAGCAAAGGGATGGCATTAGGAAAGGTCTCAATATTCATTTCCCTAAAAGGCTGTGCTAGTTTTAAATCCACTTAAATTTATGAAAATTTGAGGTAAACTATGAAGTAGTAGAGCAACTACACACAAATATTGAATAATTCTAGAAACAAACATACCATCCCGAGCTGGAGGGATTGTGGGAGGTGGAGGAGGTGTAGGTGGTGGAGTCGGTGCCTCTGTAGGTTTGAGGACTGAAAAGAAATAATAATTTTATTCTACAGCTGAAACAAGACAAATTCTACACCTAAAACTTAAAGTTCACAATATCTGGTACCTACCTGTATGCTCCCTCATAGAGACTGGAGGTCCCTCAAGGTTAGGGGTCTGAACAAAGACAGTAGCATTGTATTCTGTGTCTGGTGAGAGGCCAGTAAAACAGTGGCTTGTTTCTGACCCACGAATTGTGATTTCCTGTCCTCTGGAACCTGTCAAAAAAAGCCCAATGGAAAGAAAGTTAGAACCTATTACTTCCCTTCTGATATATATATATACTAAAGTGTGGTAATGAAGAAACTTCTTGAGAGGAGGTTTGGACAGCGCTCTTATTCTTGTCCCATAACAACCTTTCTAGACCAAAATTGTGTGGTGATTGTGAACCCTGGAGCACACTGGAAAGTACAATTGCAGCTCACATGTGAAACCAGGCAACTGGTAGGTCCACTTGACAATAAACAGTAGTCCCTCTTTGCAGCCTTTTCACCACTCAAGAAAAACAGGTTATACTCAGAGCTTTAAAACTCAGTCAGATGTATCATTATGGCTGGTGCTTACCACCAATCCGAGTAAGTGGTGCTCTCACTGACATAAGACAATTATGTTTCTAGAAAATGCAAAAAAATAGAACACACTTACCATCAGTTGGGTTTAGCTTCAGTCTGTAGGAAGTTGCCGACCGATGAGGTGACCACCGGATACAGAGAGTATCCCAACCCACTTTGTAAGTTGTTAGGTCAGTGACATTCAAATATACTGTGAAAACCAGCACAACAAAATGAAAACCATATTAGCAGTGCTGGTTTGGAACTTGATTTTTAAAAACACTTGCAGAAAGAAAGAGCTTTTCTAGTCAAATCTCCCTATTTTACACCCTACAGATCCCCACCTAGCTATTTGCAAAGGCCCCAGATCTCATAATGGGTAACAGCCCATTTTATGAGTTTTCACACGAAGTTGATTTCTTCACAAAATAAGAAATCTCCAAAAATAAAAATCTGACCCATATATATAGCAGCATGAAAAGAATGTACTTGATTCATCATAATTGAAGAAATTTTTTGAAGTGCCTTAGCTGAGGCCATCATCAAAATCACTGGACATTGCTATGAGGTAAAAGCAGAGTATCAAAAAGCCTAGACCTGCTTAGTAACATGGTTAGATTTTGCAGTACCCTGGAGATGGGTAAAGATTGACTCCAAGTATAGCTTAACAAAATTTTAGGAAATAGACTAGAAAATTTTATTTCATCAAGTCATTACTTTAAAATATATTTTCATTACTCTTTCCACGATCAGTGTTTATAAGATCTACCTCATGGACAGATGACAAGTACTCTCCATGAGAGGATGCTCATGCTTCCTAGCAACCAGCCATCAAAATCTTCTCTTAATCAACATTATCTCTTACCAGCACATGTATCTAGCATGACTACAACAAAATTGTTCTGACTTACACGTAGTGCCTTGATCTGTCAAAGGTATGCTCATTCCAGAATCATACTGGGCATAAACATTCACATCATAAGTAGTACTGGGAGACAGGTTATGCAAAGTGTAGGAAGTCACTTCTCCCACAAAAAACTCCCTGGGCTCATTTGAACCTTGAATCAAGGAAGCATTAAGAACAGAGAAAGAAAGAATCATGATTACATGAACTACAAAACTATTCCGTCTCTTACACATCAGTAAATGTTAACCTCATTTTTCCTAAAATAAAGCATATTGATTTCTTAAATTTTAGCATATTACAATGCTGCAAACAGAACATACACATAGTTTTACAAACTATTGTGCAATTTTTGTTTTCAGCTTCTAGAAAGATATGTATATTGTTTGAAGGCCACATAAAACAAAAGTTCTGCAGGACATTAATACCCAAATACCTGTACAATATCCTCTCATATACACCAGTTCATAGCCTTAGAAGGACAAGAGGCATTAAAGAGGCTAAAAACAAATCAGGTCACTGTATAAAGTTTTAACTATACAATTCAATCCCTGTAATTGAATGTCTGATACTACAATTGACAGTTTGTGTTTATTATAGAATACTGATCATAAGACTAAAGTTTCCATGAAAATTGGTAAGCAGAGGAAATAAATAGATTGTTTAACACAAAATGATACTTATGATTCCTACTCTGGTCCGCCATTAGCTACTCACTGTTCTAAGACTGGTATACTCAGAATGAACAAGTTTTCTTACCCACAGGCTTGTATACAATTTTATAGCCAAGAACAGGGGATGGTGAAGGATCCCAGGAAACTCTGAAGCGTGTATACCATTCGTCAGTTATATACATATTTTGAGGAGGAAGCAGGCCAACTAAAAAGAAAGAAAAAAACCCATTCTAATTAGGCTACTAATTGTTTTTCAGTTTTTAGAAATGCAGATTGTTACTCTGCAAGTAACAATCATATCAAGGACATAATTAACTTAATAAAATCTTTACAATGTTGAAGTATTCAAGGAATATGTCTTAAATTTAAAAGCAATAATCAATATGAAAACTATAATTACCAGTTCTGCCATTTCCAGTCAGTTGACCACCATCTCCATCTTCATACACAGCAACAACAGTAATTTTATATGGCGTATCTGATTGTAGTGGTTGTAGTATCACATTATTCCTTATGCCAGGAACTGTTGTCTAGAACACAAAAGAAACAGAGGTAAACACATTCACAGTCTTGCAACTGATCAGTAGTGACAGTAGCTAGAAACAAAAATTTGTTCTGACATTTGGCACACTATGTTTTATGTCCATCATAGAAAAAGTCATTCAGGATACCTTAAGGGTTATAGCCTATAAACAATTATCAGTGTTTTTTTATTTTGAATGACAAAACATTGTGGCCAATACAAAAACATAAATCAAATTGATTCTTCAGTCCCAACACACATCAGACTGAGATGCTGCAGTTCTCCACCAAAATTTCAGTACTCTTCTCTCACAGAAATATAGAAGTCATAATGATGTGGGTTTTTTCTTGGGAGATACAAGTTATTCTGAGAAGGAACCTCTAAATACATTGACATATAAAAGTACTCCCATTTATGGATCCCTCAATCTCAACGTCCTTATGTAGCCATGCACTATTGCTCCCTTCTAATTGAAAATGTAGGTATAAATCCAAAAGTGATCCTGCTCCTTAAGGAAGACATAAAGCACTGAAACTAAGGGAAGTAATTTGAGGTATCTCTCTCAAAAGTGCATGCCAGTCAGTACTCGCTATGAATACTTGATTAAAATTTTCAGTTGTTTGAGACTTGCTGTTTTTATGGATTGTCCAATCTTTTTTGCAAAGATATGTGTGTTGACAATATGTGTGTCCTGAATAATGAGTCCAGTAGGGAATTTTCAAACAGTGAATTTTCAGCATGTGCTATACAGTAATAGAAAAGCAATCAAAATGTCATTTTGGCTGGTGGCAGTTGGCAGGAATTCTGCCATTGTCCTCTACAGGATCTGAGCTTTGCTTTGCTATAAATACTCTGTGAATTTTATAAGCTTCAGAATAACTTGTGCTATCATTAAGGTGCAGGAAATGAAACACACTTACAATTCATACTGAAACTTAGAACAGCAAGTTAGATGCTGAATCAAAGTTAACATTGGCATCTTATTAGACTCTGTCAATTCTCTTCAATTTAGGAAATGCAGATTTATGTTTATTCTGTATCCTGGAACACTGACTTTGTAATGAATACAGTATGAAGTAATAGATGGCTATTCAATCCATCACACTTCAATGAAATGCCAGGAAGCAGATTCTGTTCAGAATTTTCTGATTAGTGTGTGACTCGTATATTTAACATTATTTCACATACATATTTGTTCAAGAAACCATATATTTTCTTTAGCTTCATGGAAAAAAAAACCCTGTTTTATACAAACCATGGCTTCCTAACATTTACAGCAATGATCAGAAAACCCACAGAGCCTGCACAGTGTACTGCATGTAGAACACATCTTGATTTTTGTGTAGCCTAAAGAATTGACTGAAAATATCTCAGTGCTTACTAAGGAATTACAGAACTTACGTATTCATCAATAGGGTCTCCCACAGTGGGTGAATAAATGATTCTGTACTGCTGGACTGGCCCATCAGCATGGTCCCATTGCACAGAAAGGCTGTTTGTGGTCTCATCAAATACTCTCACATTCCTTGGACCACTGCGAGGCACTGAAGAATGAAAATACAGAAGGTTTTACAGGGCATGATACCTCTAGATCAGTGTCACCCTCATCAATTCAAATGTTGCCCTGAAGCCAAAGTCAAGGGCCCTTCCTGAAACCCTGAATAAATATATATACATGGGGAGATTAAGTCAATGATCATGCCTGAAGATCTTAAATAGAGACAGACAAACTGAAACAGTACAGAAGGGAGAGAATATCCAGATGTGCAAAGTGAGCATCCACACACATTCTGCTTCTCAAACTCCTGCAGACAAGTATTACTGTAGCCTGCCACATCTTCAAGTTTTAGATTAATATAGGGATTTTACAAGGAAAACATAGAAGAAGCAAAATTATTGTTGCAGACAGGTTTTTTTTCATGTTACTTCTAGTGTGAATTTTAAAGAATCTAAGCATAACACAACCAAGATCCTATGAGACAAGGAGATTTTGGTGTTTAGGTGTCTGCAGCAAAAAACAAACAGCTGGGGAGGGCAACACATACAATTACTATGTCAGACAGCAACCATGAAGCCCTTTTTTTCTATTGACCACTAATTCTACTCATCTTAATAGGCTATTTTTTTAATAAAAGTTATATTGTTATTCATTGGTAATTTGATTTTGAAAAGAGCTTTTTAACTCTTATATTTCCCAATTGAAAATACATTGCTAATAATTCAAGTACCACAACTGACAGACAGCGTAGCAAAAATTCCCTGCCACAGAGACCTATAATTGCTGCAGGCATAATTCAGATGCATTAATTCAGAGTTGCACTAAATAGCTTATATTATTTGTAATTGTAACTAACATATACGTTCTTCACACACCAGTTTTGAATTATATTTCACAACACAAGTACTGACTGTCTCTTACATGTTCTTCCCTGTGCTTGGCTTGGATTTCCCTCTCCATCCGCATACAGAGCTATAACATTTATTGAGTAAGCAGTGTCAGGAGTCAAGCGTTCCAGAATCACATCACGAGTATTGCCTGGCACCACAATCTAAACAGAAACAACAAGCACGTATATAAATAAAGTTTCTGCTTATACCATCCTTTTTTAGAAAATAATTTGAATGAAATATAGAAAAATTGGTAACATGACCATGCTGCACACTGTCCAAGAAAAATAACATAAATTCAAAATAAACATGTAATATTGAAAAAAATTCAATACCGGTGAAAAAAAGAACAAACAGTATAAGGAGCTCTCATTTTGCAAACACATTTGTTACTTTTTACATTTTACATTAAAATCATTCAGAAAAAATAGGAGAAACATTCATAATCTGAAACTAAAAAAGTAATTTCTGTAAAAATTTACTATGTATAAATTATACTATGTATAAAAAGTCCTTACAATTCCTTACATAAAAACATGTACATCTAAATGTACAATATGGGTCTTCATTTTATGTTAGTACATTCATAGTCAAAATTTTAAAACTGCACTTATTCACAGGAATTCTTACTTCACACCTGGAGGGTGCTTTTTTACCCATATCCAGATTTCACTGCTCACCAACCCCCACAAAAGACTAATGATTTAGGGTAAGCAGATGGCATCTGGTTTCCTAATTACAATTCCTGATAAATATTTGTTGTCTCTGACTCTCTTGAAAAAAACAATTATTTAACTCATATTTATCCTATGATATAGGATACTCAATCATCAATACAGAGTTTTAAATGGGAGAGTATTATTTCTTATTTCTTTCATTTTACCAAATTAAGCCTCTATTAACAATGGACTAGACTCCTATAAACACTGTGCTTTCTGCAGAGACTCTCCTGGGCAGACAGTTGGCCTGAGTTTACTGTTATTTTTTACACTCATCAAAGGAAGCAATAGTCTCTACACACATTTGACTAATAGTATAAAAGCTAAATTACTTACAGATTCTGATGGCCTTGGGCCAGAGAGTGGAGCATAATTAATTCTATATTGCTGTACTGGACCTGGAGCAGGTTCCCAACGGACATTCATGCTGTTTGGTGTGGGATTGTAAACGTGAATGTTTCTTGGTGTTCCTCGCTCCACTAGATAAAGGATAATTTAAATGAAGTTTTACAAAGTTGTAAGTTCTATTTCTAAATGAATTTACAACAGTGCTCAAAAGAACCTGAAAAGCACCTCAGTTCAAGATAAACATATTACTTTTGTTAGCCTAAAATTTACAAAGCTAAAAATCTCCATGTTCAGTCTTTCCAAACTTCCATACGAGGCAGCAAAGTACGTGTTTGTACTGCAAATTGAAAATATGATCATAACACTTTGTTTTCCTATTGTTGATCAGATATGTATGAAAAATAACCACAGACTACATATTTTAGGTCAAGCTGACATTAGTAGCCCAAACTTCTTAGAAAATTTTAAGTACACGCATGGACATTAGCATGGATTAACAGCAATATTCACTCTTTGTTCACAAGTATTTCTACTAGCACTGCAATTAAAATGTTACTGTTCTGTGAAGTAAACACTAAGTGTGCTGCACAACTTTTGGAGCTAAGCTTGCCTGAGTTAAGTGGACTGAAAGCCTCCACACAAATAAGCAAAGGAAACAGAATAATTTACAAAGCTGCAAAAATAACCAAACAGGTAAACCTTTAAAGTAAAATCAATTTCTAATGATCTGGGGCCATTCATAAAAAAATCCTAACATTTTCTTGAAAACGGCCATTTTACTTACAGGTGCGTCCGGTGTCAGAGGTACGTCCACCATCCCCCTCTTGGAAAACTGGAACCACAGTTACAGTGTAAGGTGTGTTGGGTTCAAGAGTCCTCAGGATGACATAGTTTGTATTTCCTGGTACTGTGGTCTATAAATTTAAAAAGAAAGGGTCAAGAAACTTACAAAAACATGCCAAAAAATAGTTTAAGCTTTTTTATTTATCACATACACCCCTACCATATCTAATTTCCAGACTGGATGTGATAAAAGCTTTACAAAAGGTGAAGCTTAAAATAACATGGTTTTTGGTATCTTCTAGTACTGCTTTTCAAGAAGATTCTCTCTCAGACTTAATACAAATAAGTTGTATTTGTACAACTCCTATTTAGCTCCCCTACAGCTCTCTCCACTTTTGGGTCCAGATCCTGCTGTACTAATGAAAGTAGCAGAATCTGCCATAAACTCTTTAATGTCTACTATTTAGCAGCTCAGATGCATTAAAATATCACTTTCTAAGTTTAAAAAAACCATTACATAGCACTACAACATGCTGATGACAAGAAGTATAATGAGCAGCTCATGTTAGGAAATAAAACTCCACAGCACTTAAGAATATTTGTCATCAGTAGCACCTTAGTTGCTTTTGAAACAATGGCATTCATTGTTTCATTGCATGTACGACTCATTTCATGTGCACATTGATTTGCAGTGATGTAGAAAAAGAAACACAACTGGGAAAAAAATATTTTCCAGTCTGCAGCAAGGGTTTTGTATTTTCAGGATTCTTTTAGCTCTTTAGCAATTAAATAATTTTGGGAGATTAGAATATGGATTTTTCTGATTCCACCAATACCATTGAAGCCTACAGTCACATGACTTCTTAGCAGTATAGATGGGTAGAAATGAAGTCTGCCAACTTTATAAGGTTTTTACACCCTGAAGTCAGCTTTACATTCACACACAGTGCCCTAAGGATAAAGAAACAAAAATTTGTGTGTGGTACTAAATCCCATGCTAAGAACTAATCACTGATGGCCTATTATATGAAATCAAACACCTGTGATACATATGGGAGGAACTTTCATGAAGTTGCTGCGAATTTTTTCCAGGGGGGCTATGAACAGAAAAAAAACCAGTGCATAGGCAAACAAGACCTACTTCACCCAGCAGCATTTCTCTCACCACCACCATGAGGTGTAATTTATCTGAGATGGTTAGTGAGATCCACATGAAGAATTTACCATTTCCTCTGCACCTCCAGCTGTAGGTCCATAAAACACTTTGTACTGGCGAGGACTTCCTTCTGCATGATCCCATCGAACATTCAGAGTACTGGTGGTTGGGTCATAAACTAGCAAGTTCTTCACAGTGGTGAGAGGTTCTGAAACAGATCAGTAAGATGTCAGAAATGTGGAATGCTGTTGTCTCCTTTTTGCTGTCAGTTCACCTCTGTAATGTATCCTTAGAAAAATTTTAAGATAGGTTTAATAGCTCATGTTAAATCTTATTTATCTTCATCACTCAGAATACATCAGCTCTATTCAACACCACAATGCTAAATTAGAAAAAATTATTTCTGGACACTATTTTAGAATTATGCAATGAGTTAATTACAATTTTTTCTTCATTCCTCACCAAACCCATTGCTGTGTCTGACTTCCCATTACAAGCTCATAATTAAAATAAATGCAACTGAATTAATAATTTTGTAGTTATATAATTATTTAAGTAAATACATTGAAATGGGTTTTATAACTGAAGTGTCTCTGATAGCAAATCACTTTGTGATTTCTATATCAGGATCAAACAAATGCATCACTATAAAATGGGAGAGTCCTAAAGTGCACACTATGAAGGTCAGCATCTCAATTGAAGATCCTTAAAAGCACACACATATGAGAGTAACATGCTCTCAGACACCTTGAGGTGTTTACTAAGTTCTGGCATAAAACAATTAAAGAAATTAAAATGAGGAAGAAGTTTCATAGTAAGATTAGGGTTTCTCTCAGCTGTAAAAACTGGGCATCCAGTCAAAGGCAGTGGTCCAGGGCTTCTCTAGAGCCAGTAGACTGACAGGTGCTGTTACTTCAGAAGCTTGAAAGCCACCAAAGGAAAAATGACAAATACAAACCGGATGAATTTCACAAGAAACTTTTCTCAGCTCTTCTGAAAGCAATATATTGATATTGTCTAAGAAGACCTGAAGTTACTTACTGGTTCTGCCTCGTCCTGTCATTCTCCCCCCCTCACCATCTGCATACATTGATGACACAGTAATAGCATATGGTGTGTCAGGCTGCAGCTTCTGTATCACCACACTGTTCTGTCGTCCCCCAACAGTAGTCTGCAGCAAAATAAAAGGAAAATATTAAAATCCCTTTTATACTCTCTATTTTGTGCTTATTGCTACAGTAAAGAACACAAGCATTTGATGCAGAGTGGAAAACACTGTGATGTGTTTTCCACACACAATGCTGCAATTTTCTTCTGACTGACACTGGCAGTAGACATTGAACAGTAGTAATATTTAGTACATATTGGTTTTAGCAAGTTTAGACACAAAGCCACTATTCTTTAAAATCTCCAAACTTGAATACCACTACAATTATATATAAACTCCCAGTTCTGTACCAGCACAAATTATATTGCAACTGCTATCATTCTTTGTACTTTTAAGACTATCTGCACATTTTCAAAGCCTGTTCAGCTAAGGTGTTTGGCATAACACTTCCAGTCATCTGCTGATGAAATGACAACGAGCAAGCATTTACACATCTTTACATTTCATAGCAGTAGATTATTTTAATTTACAAGCAGACTATTTTAACTTACGATCAAAGGGGTTTTTTGTACTCAAGTGTACAAAGCTCCTTTCAAAGCACAAATGCTTCTATCATCCCATCATGGCTGCCTCTACATTTTAGTATCTGATTGCCTTTCAAAACCTGACCCTAAATGATCATGATGGTCTCAGCAGTTCTGTGTGCAGTTTTTTCAGACCTTTTTTTTTTGTCTTCAGATCACCTGTGATTCCTCTTGGTGCTGAGGCCATTAAAAGTCAGACAGGACAATAAAAACCTCCCAGAAATTATATTTTAAATATTTTGGTGTGGACTATTCTACTGCCTACCCAGCACCTACAGTTTAATAAAATATCAGAGTAGCAAAAGAAGACAAGGAATTATGATCGTATGACTGCAAGTCATTTGCAAAGAGATATTAAATGCTGTGAGCAGAGTAGGAGAGTTCTGTGTGCTCTCCTCAAATAGAGGTGTTTTCTCCAACTGCCACTGCTTGACTCTATTCCAGCTGTAAGCAATCAAGTCTATTAACCATATTCTTTGCACGGATTTCAAGAGAATGATCATAATTCCCTTTTTACTCCACTGCCAGCAATTAATTACAGATGTTAATTAAACTTATTGCTGTTCCTTATTACTCTAGTGATTTCTCACTAAAATAGTGTTTGACTGCTCAATATACATTTCAATTACCTCAACCCAAATGCATGTTGTTCAGAAGAGAGTTAAAATGGGTGTGTAAATATCCAACTGATTCTAAAGTAAATATTCCTAGATATACTTCTGAACATGAGTGATCTCCAATTACAGAGGCGAGCTGAATGAATGTGGTTCTCATCTGAGACCGTTCCTCTGACTCATTTTAAAGTAACCACAACAGCCTCCCACTAAAGAACAGGGCATTTTTAAGTAGCACACATTTCTGATAAACAGCCTGACTGAATTACCACTCCCAGGCTGTGTTGCATAGACTGCCAGTAGCCAAAACCATTTGTGCTGACAACACAAGAAAAGCTGGCTGATCTTAAAGTACTGTCTCTCCATAGCATTATAGCTTCTCATCATAGTAAAAGAATCTAAAATACCTTAAATACTTCATTAGCACATGTTTTGCATGTATTTCTCTTTACAACTGCTACCTCTGTGTGTTTATTCTGACCCTAGAGTGGTGAGAGAGAGTCTCAACTGTTCACAGCATGTTCCATGGCAAAGTCTTCTGGTAACATGGGAACTACACTATGAAAATGATGGAAAACTCTGGACTATGAAAGTAGTCATGGTAGCTCATATTATTGATTGTCCTGACACCTCTATCTGTGACTTGTAGCCTTAGATGCTGATTGACTTATTCCTCAACGCACTTTATTTTAGTTTTATCCATAGATAAACAGCTGGAGTTTATGAACTCAAAGATCTTTTCCAACCTGAATGTATCTATGATTATATGATTTTTTGAGATAACAGGATGCATCCAAAATTATTGCTGCTCAACTAAGAGTGCTCTAACTTGGATTTGAAAGGGGAGAAAAAATCAGTGGGAATATATACTTATTCACTACAAATATAAATCTTCAAGTGAAAGATAATTAATATGTACAGCGTTGTGTTTTGAAAATAAATTATTTCAATGGATTACTTTACAGAAGTTTGCATTTAAGGCTGAATAATTTAAGCACTTCAAAATTAGTTACCGACTGTTCAGGGCCATCCCCACTGATAGGCTGGTAAATGATCCTGTATCTCTGCACTCGACCACTGGCAGGATCCCATTTGACAGTCAAGCTGTGTGAAGTTGCATTGTAGACCTGAAGGTTTCGTGGGCCACTCTTTGGGGCTGAGAAGCATAATAAAGAAAGGAATAAATATGTAGCTCACCCAAGAGCAGAGACAAACACTTCATTCTTACTTTTAGGGCTGCATGAATGCCTGATCAAGAGCTGAATGTATTAAGTACAGGGGAACATAAACTGTAATGTTTGTAAAATAATAAACATGTGGTAATCTAGTGTTTAGTATTCTTCCAAATACACAATAATATTTATTAAATGATCTCAGCTTTTTAATGTCAACATTCATCAAAGTTTAGAAAAAAGAAGCTATGAGTTTCCTTCAATAAAATGGTACCTGGAAATTCAGATTCTTACCTTGTGTAGTGATAGGTACCAAGGGTACTAGGAAAAAAGTAGAAAGAATTTTCAGAATTCTTGTATGTGTATGCCTTCTGTTTCAATAACTATGAATAACAACATGCAGAATCCCTTTATTTACTTACATGTTCTTTCACTGCCAATGAGCTCATCACTTTCTGATTCATCAGGATAAATGGCAGTAACTGAGACATCATATAATGTGTCTGGATTCAAATTTTCAAAGACCAAACTATTCTCTTCCCCATTTAAGATAGTCTTGTGAAGAAATTATAAAAAAAAAAGGAAAATATAAATAAACAAAACCAAAACATACAAATGAAACAGGCAAACAGAGTGGGATATAACTGAGTTTTTACTCAGTAACATCACTGAACATGCTCTAAGTATGTGTTCTACATCTTCTCACTGAATTTCCAAGTTACAGACGATTTATCAATAACATTTCTGAGTTGAAAAATACACCCTCTGAGGTATTTGCCCACAAATACATAAGGTGGCTGTCTATTCTTACCTCCTGTTTTTCTCCTCTTCCATAGGGCCCCCAAGTTATTCTATACAGAGAGACATCTGGAGCTCCATGATCCCAAGTACCTCTGAAACTATTCGTGGTTATATCTGTGATTCTGAGATTGACTGGTGCTGGCACAGGCTCTATTATGAGAAAAGGAAAAATGTTCCACAAAATGTAACTACAAAATAAATACAGTTAAACAAAAGAATTACTCAGACAAATAATTTAGAAGATTATGTAGAAGATTCATCTCTCAGCTGCCATGCTTCTAATGACTACAGTCAAACACTGTAGTATTACCCAGTCCACTTACACTAAGCAAATTATCCCTCATAAGGTCACATCATTAGGTCATTGTCTGATAAAACAGACCTCAGCAGAGGCCAAAACTCACAGGCCTACTCAAAACAACTGAAGCCCAGGCTGTTACATTTTGGAGTTATATGGAGTGAATGTGAGCTCCTATAAAGACAGGTCAAGTTCCCTGCAGGAGTTTCTCACAAATCTTAAAATTCTTTCTAAAAGCCAAATAAGTCGCCACTTATTTAGAAAGAATTCACTGAGGTTAACTGAAGGTTAAGGAGGGAAAATATTATAGCCACTGGGAAGAAATATGTAAATAGGTAGAACCAGAGAATTAAACTTGAAATAATTTCTTTGGCAGACCTTTCCTCTTCTTTCCTTACAAACACATTCACACAAAACCACAGGTACAGAGCAAAGACTAGCACAACAGCAAGCAGGAAATCTCACAAGCATTTTTATGCACATCAGACTACCAAATGAAAATAATAATGGGTTTTTTCTTCTTTTTCATACCAGATGGAGAGGCAGTGAAAAGGCAAAATTACTTTTTTCTGTTGTAGGTTTTCTGGCTAACTAAATTCTTAAATCCTAAGCTTTGATCAGGATGAGAACTTCCTTGATAGCTGCTTTCTCCTTTCAGTCTGGCACATATCTTGTATGGAGATCAGCTCTTACAGCTTGTGCAGCCCCATTTCCTTGCCTTTATTTGTTGAGGTTATTCAAATTCCACCTTTATGATTCTCTAAAAGTAAAGGCTGCTTTAGTATCCCATGATGCAAAAACTCTCTTGGATCAGAGTCAGGGTCATGTCTCTCTAATCTTCCAGTATATGGCCCAGCTTCTTACTCACTTGCCTAGATTTCTGCAAAGACCTGCTAAACCTTTCCTCTATTCTCATATTTTCTTATGGATTCTACACCTACAATTCTCCTTCAGTCTTTAAATAGAAATAGTTTTGCTTCAGTGGCTCTTCACCTCTCTGCAGACTGCAATGTCAGTGTTCACTGCAGTAAGACAAGTCATCTAAGATTTCTGCAGTTTATTATATGGCAAATAATGCTACAAGTGCAAATAAAGTATTTCTCAGATTAAATTAGAGCTTCACCTAAACTCAATAACATATTGCAACACACCATTTAAATCAAACATAAGACAAAAACAACCACAAGAATTATTATTAGGAAAACTTACGAGTGACAGCTTCTGCAGTTGTTGGTATGGATTCCCCTTCATCATATACAGCAACAACTTTTACATTGTACAGCGATTGGGAGGAAAGGTCAGAGAGAGTAATGCTCGTTTTGAGTCTGTCAAGTTCCACCTAAGAATAAAAACAGTGACTTAAAGAATTGTAAATTGCTCTCTTTCTTACTCTGCATTTACTCTAATGGCAGAAATTCCTGCACTGAAAAACAAAGTATTCTGCACTACATTTTACCATTTGCCCTTAAATTTACACTTAACACTGAGAGTTCTCTACTAATTCCTTTGCAAAACATATTATATCAGATACACATAGTCCTTGTGGATCATTCACTGCTTTATTCCTCTGGAAACAAGGATGCAGACTGAACCTTTGGAAAATTCTGGTTCCTTTAAAAAACAGATTTAATTCTCCAAGAGCTGGTTTATGCCTAGCAGCACAATTAAGGTAAACTTGTACATAACTAGAAGACATCTCTAACAATGCTCACTCGTGTTCTGTCAGTAGCCAAAGAGGCTAACATACCTTTATTCCACTATCCTGTCCCCTTAATTGTAAGCTATTCTTAGACCTTGGTAGTACGACATTTAGAGAGAGCATAGAAATGGCTATTTACCAAAACATATGAAAATTCTCCAGTCAGTTTAAGGATTTTTTCCTCCCTGGAGGAAGAGGAGGAGGAAGAAGGGAGTACCCAATAAATCTATCTTGCGCTCATTCAGTTTCGAAGAAATCCATACACTTTCTTGACTGCAATCACTATGAACTGATGTACTTTACTCTCACTGGTGAGTTATAATACTGCCTTTACTGTTATTTTAATAATCCAGCTTCTCAAAATAAAACTTTCCTAGTACTTTAAAAAATTTACCTCCTTTACATCAGCATCATCAGCTATTTTATATCTTAGGATGTATTTTCGAACTTTTCCTGGGGCAGCATCCCAAACGACATTCATGGTGCTGTGAGTAACATCCTGAATTTTTAAACCTCTGGGTCCAGGCAAAGGTACTGTAAAAAAAATGGCTGTAGTCAGTGAATGCTATTCATAGCAGAGGTACAGATCTCTCTTAGATGGAAGTGAATTCTCCTTATGCCTTTCAGTTAAAGTCTTTTCAGTGAATGGAAGCAACCACTTTCTGACAAGTTGATTGTCCTGGGTATTAGATAAGAGAGTTCAGAAGCTTATTTTCCCAGCAATGAGCAAAATAGCTATAAACTATGGTAGTTTCACCTTTGTAACTTATGAGCGCAATACTTCCAGAGGTATCAGGGATTAAGACCATAACATTTGGTGACAATAGCCAATTTTCATCTACAGTCAATGGTTTAAAATTTTTGAGAACATAAAAGTAGCCATGCTGCATGCATCTAGACCAGAAGCATGCCTTTGCCAATAGAAAATGTTTAAGGAAAGGTATAAAAAAGGAAACCGTTGTTAGATCTATGTTTTTCTTGATGCTACTTTAGTATTCTCTATGCTTAAGAGGATGTCTGAATTAGGGAACAAGGTTTCTAAATTAATACAAGCAAAATTGAAACCTTTTAAAAACACTGTGATCTCAAGATTTCCTTCTTTATTCAAGTTAAAAATTATATTGTTCCCCTTTTAGTAGCTGGACCCTTCTCAATGAAATTGCCTTTGAGGCCTTCAGGAAATATGTAAGTGTTAGAAAATACATAAAACATGGTTAACATGGTCTTCTAAATTAAACAGATTATAGAAAAACTGTTGCATGAAATTAAAATTAGGTGTTGCTGAAGCAATAACAAAGCAAAAATCAAGATGTCCATACATGTCACTTCCTGTGTGGTGAGTGGGTCACTCTGCATATCACCAAACAATACGTAAGCTGTTAAAGTGTACTCGGTGTTGGGGATGAGATCTACCAGCTGCACCTCGTTCACTGACGGTCCCACACGCATCTGCGCATGAAAAATAACACACCATGTTTAAAAACTGAAGAAAGCAACGGCAGAAAAGCAAACAATGATTTAACTTCAAGGGAATTTTGTTTGTGAGATTCACAGTATATTTACAGTTTCCTGACTGATGTCATTGTATATAATATCCCAGTAAGTTCACTGCACTTCAAGACGTGCATGCCAGTCTTTTGACTATTATGATAGTCTAACATTTTTTCTTAATTTATTTTTGGTAGAGAACAGGTAGCAAAGACAAATTCTCTTACCTCTTTCTCTGTGGCTGGGACTGTGGCATTCACAGGTTCATATGTTAACAAATAGCCAGTAGCCCCATTGAGAGGTTCCCATCTCACTCGCATGTAAGTTGATCCAATGTCATAGACATTCAGGTTTCTAACTGAGGAGATTGGCACTGTCAAATAAAAAATACATATTAGTTTATTTCATTCAGCTTCTTAATATTTTATATCACAATTCATACCACTGAGAATATTGCACATGCATATTAGGGCATGTTATGGGTAGTAGAGAGGCGACTTGCAAACAGTGGTATTTAAATCCTTAGTTTAAGAATGAGGTAATGGTAATACTGTTTTGAATGTGGCCACAGATTTTTTACATACACAGCTAAAACTCTTACAGGTAAGCACTGGAACATTTTAATCTTGTAAAAAGCACATTAACTCATTTTATTCAAAATTTAACATTGAAAATTCTAATATGAAACAACATGACTGGCTTGGGATCTGTATAAAGAGGATTTTTGTCCTCTCTTTTTGTTTTCTATATTTCTCAAATTACTAAAAAAATGAAAAGTTTCCATGAAACCAGACTTCATAAAAATTATATACATTTTAAGGATTTTTTGACAAGCCTAATACAAAATTAAGAAGTGAAATGAACATCAGACATTCAATATTATTAAAGAGGCAGAAGAGTCATTCTATGTTGCATACAGCATAAATGTGCCGGAAATCCACGTAGACAGCTCATAGGAGAAACATAGCTGAGTTACAACTCATAGGAGTGGCATAATTGTGTTGAATTAGCTTTTGCTAATTAGAAATAATTCTGTCTGGCAGTAGCAGGAATTAATTATGTAGCATAAACAATTTGGTTTTTATCAGATTTCAGGAATTTATAAACTTAGTCTTGTAATTCATGTCTGTCGTTCCAGTTTTGTACAGCCATGCTTTATGAGCCTAGAAAGAAGCTGGGACTAATATTTTCTACCACACTGTAGATTCACTTTGCTGAAGTCTTCAAGACAACAAGGTCTGGACAACCAGAGTAACACAATACAGTTTGGTAACTCAAATTAAATATTTTACTTCTGCTAAGAAGAAAATCCCTAGTGCTGAAAGTTCTACTGGACAGCTCCCCAGGTGCCAAACTGGCTGTTAACATGTTATTCAAGACCCATTTCTAACTTACAAGTTGTTTCCCTGCCGATCAGAGGTTCACTGCTTTCGTCTTCTACCACAGAAAACACGTTAACCACATATTCTGTTTCAGGTTGCAGATCTTTCAGAACTGTTGTTCTTTCCATCCTACTTACATAAAACTGAAAGAGAAGCAATGTTAATCACTGTAAGAAAAATATTTTTGTAATTTTATCTCTAAGAAAAGCAATCATTCCTTGTGAAACTGCAGGAATCAATGACAAGGAGATAAGTCTGCTCCTAATTTTGTATACATTTTGTCTGACAATATAGCATTATTTTTGCAAAGCAAGCTGTAGGGAATCTCAGACAGACACTTGATTCAAATTGCATTGGATCTGCTTAGCATCTCTTAGAGTGCATTCTGATTTCACACATGGTTTACACTTCTACATCACTAAAGAACATAAAAAGAGGATCAGGAAAAAGGGGCCAGTTTGGGAAAAAATTCAAAATCTGGGATAATCTAGGATAATCTAGATGGTTACAGCACAAGGCACTGGAAACACCTTGTAGAACAGAAATACCTGACAGAAGTCAAATTGTAAAGTCCGTTTGCACTGGAACAACAGCTCAAACTTTAATCAAAGGTCAAATCTTGAACTCTCCATGAGCCATATATAAGATTTAAAGCCACAATCAGAGATGGGACATTCCGAGCTAGGTACACAGCGGCACCTAACTACATTCTTCTAAACACTTCATATTCCTAGATACTATTCTGTTTGGTCAAAGACAGTAATGAGCATTTCAGATTTCCCAGGACCAAGAGTTGCCAACCACTGGCTTTCTGTGTAGAGAAGCAGTAACCACAAGTTTCATCCTGTGCAGTAAACAGTTTGGAGTCATATAATGTTAATCTGAGCACTTCTTACAACCTGTGCCCCCTACTGTCTTGTTCTCTGCAAAGAAGGAAATGCATTAAAAGGACAGGGGGCCTACACACGAGTATGATCAGAAAATTTCTGGTGCAGACATATTTGAACTAATATATGACAGTGGAATATGAAAATAAAGGAGTGACTAGAAATAGAAGACAACTCTTTATAAGAAATATATTTTATGACTGGATTCATGGCATTAAAACAACCACGGTAATATATATGCTCCTATTTTTTGTAATTTTGCATAACATTTACCAAGGCATTATATTCTTGACCTTAGGAGCATTTTTAAGTTGCTTTTACACCCTACTCAGCACAAATTCAGAATGATATTACCGTGATGTGGAAGTTCAAAATTATACTGGGCATTGTAAAAGATGAACATACAATACTAACCTGTTTAGGGCTGCCTCCAGAGGTAGGATAATATTCAACTCTGTATCTATCAACACTCTCAGGAGGTGGGCTCCATCTCAGTCTGAAAGAACGAGGTGTCACTTCTGAAATAACTAAATTTGAAGGAGGTGGCAAATCACCTGCAAGAGGGAAGCAAATTAAAAAGATACTCATTTATCTTGTCAGAAAGGGAAAAAACCACTTTGTGTACTTGCTTATATTTATTTTTCCTCAGGAATTCTTAAAACAACTGCATGAAGAGATAGCTCATATTAACCCATTCAAAATTAAACAAGTTCCCTGTAATTCCTGCTTACCACTTCAGCACCAGTGTTTCACTGAAGAACCATCAGCTAACATTACATACATGCTTTTTCATGCTCAGCTTTGGTTTTGGGCTGTCAGACATTAATACTTGAAAAGAGCAGGGCTGCTAAAATTTTCCTCATTGAATGAGTATCATCAAAAAACATGCCACAATGAATAAAAAGCTGACACACTAAGATACTTCATGATTCTGGGGAGAAAAAGAAGGCACATCCAGCAATGTCATGCTGTGTTAGTTACAACACAGTCACTGTTGGAAGGAAAGGAAGGAGCCCTGCAGGGTAGTCCAGGTGGTCTGCACTACTTCCGCACACCAGCAGCTGAAAAAACAGCCCACAGCTAGCACAGTGTTCCCAATAAGTAGTAAAAAGGAACTAGCAGTGCAAGCACATAAATGGATAAAGAATGAAATAGACTGAAAATGTGACGTACCTGGACCTTTCACACTGTTACACAGATTCGTGGTTACATTATCAACAATGGTAGCCAGGAAGGAGAAGTCTGCAACATTGTAGGCATGGATGTCATCTGGATCTGTTGCAATTTGCTTCAATTCATTTTCATCTGCATTTTTAATACCTTAAAAGAGAAGAAGCAAAAACCTGTTAGAAATTATGGCCAGGAAGCACAATAACATGCAATTAAGTCCCTAAACACATTCTTCAAATAACCTTTCATGTACTCATGTATGTGGCCACTTCCCTGTGGGTTTAGCAGATGAGCATGGGGGGTTGCTGCAGGCCATGCCTTCATGGAGTACTTACCAATTGCATACAGTTCCACTCCCTCATCTCTGAGTTTTCTTGAAGGGGCAACTACATCATCTTGTGATTTGCCATCAGTGATGAGAACACCAATTTTGCGAGCTCTTGGCCTTAAGCCAGCAACTGGCTTGAAGTTGTTTTTTAGGATGAAATCCAAGGCCATTCCTAGCATGACACAAAGAAAGTACCCATCACTGTAAACTGTTTGCATATAATAGTCATAGTAAAAGAAATTAGTGCATTCTAGTGACTTCATTCTGACAACATAGTTCCACTGTTTATTTCCTTATAGAAGCATTTTGAATCTAATTGCAGCCCATCATCTAGATCTGAGCAACTGATACTATTCAGGTGCTCTCTTACCTGGTGTTGATCACCCTCCTGACTTCCACTACCCCTCTTCTGGTTCCTGGTTGTCTTCATCCCAACCCTGAAATGGAACTGACCTTTCTTCTTTTCATAGGCTCAACAGCAACACAAGCTCTTCATCACCCAAAACCTCTTCTAACACATTTCCCCTGAGTTTATTAGCCTATGCTGTACCTCTTCTTTTCCAACCATACTGGACTGAACGGTTAAGTCCTTTTCATCTTAGACGCATTTGAGTTCACAGAACAAAATCAGGGTCAGCTACTAGAATAATTTTCATTGGAGCTAAAGTAAAATCCTGGCACTGTGACATACCTGTTAGAGTATTGCCTCCTTTATATGGTAAGTTGGCTACAGCCTCTAACAAAGACTGTTTGGTTCGGTAAGCATTGAGATTCCATTCTGTCCTGGGATCACCACTATACTGTGCAAGACCTGGGAAAAAAGCCACCATTTACTCAGTCATTATGTGTCTCTGTAGCAGTTATGCTCCATTTTCCCTCCAACATATGAGAACTTACCAATCTGCACTTTGTCAGGACCAATATCAAAAACTTCAACAATACGGGCAATGAAGTTCCTGATGGTTTTAAAATTTGGCCTCCCGATACTCCATGAGCCATCCACCAGCAGCACAATATCAGCTTCTGCTCTGGTTCTACATTCTAAACCTGCCGTGTCAACCAGAAAAATATAGCCTTAGCATGATGGCTTTCTTTCCCCATCCTTTTAGATGACATATGTCATTAGTTAGCTTCCAAAATAGCTCTAGTTTTATTCACTGGCACTCTGTCAAGTATGACCTATTTGAGAGCATTATTCACACTAGTCAGTGGTTCCATGGCAAAAGCTGTCTAAATTCCTTCATGTATGTTTCCTTTTAAAAATAAGCCTTTGCAAATGTCAAGGCCGTGTTCTCTATTGTCATGTCATTGTCTGTTTTGGCCTTTAAATATGGCTGATCACTTGATTTCAGAAGTTTTGTACAAGACTACTAAACGAACCACTGATATGGCAGTTAGCACTATTAGATTATACAATTTTATGGTATTTTAGTCTGTCGCATATAGCTAAATTACTGATTAATTTTCAACCATGTAATAGTGGGATTAACAGTATGTATTACAATCACTTTCACATAAATAGCATTCCTCAATTTTCAGGGGAAAAAGACATAATAATATGTGTGGTATAGAAGTTTGCATGTACAGAAAAGAAAGAGCACAATTCAGAGAAGACACACAAACATAAACACAGGTCAAGAGATACAGAGGGAACAAGAACAAACATTCATATAAAGCTGCAATAATCTCTAAAGGTAGGAAGTTATTTCAGATATCTTCAGTTTACAAATTACAAAATAAAATATGCATCATATTGTTTTCATCACAAGGAAAATCACAAAATATTTATACAAAACAGAAAGAGACACAATAATTTTATCCACAGCCATTTGCAAAAAAAAAAAAAAAAGCCAAAATCCTTTCTCTCTTTTTTCCTGTAGATTCTGTTACCAGCTGCAATTTTTCTGGATTCCTGCCATCAGAGCTTCTGGTCTTTATATGGAAGAAATCCCATTGAGAAAAATCATCCACACTCATCACAGTTGAAAGATATTGTGATTTCATATATGTTCCACAGAATTGATCCAACACTGTAGACTCATGAATATAACTATTCCATGTACCTGGGGGTTAAAAGCATGATCCTCTTCTGCACAGAAAATATAGATCTAGTCTTTAGTCAGGACAATAAAATCAGTTGGGAGTAGGGTTTAAGTCAAACCATGTTAGTTCAAAAAATTGCATGCATAACTTTTATATGAAAGTTAAAGTTAACTTTATGTACAATTAAAAAGTTAATCTATTTTGACTTTTATGTTTCTTTCAATATATTATAGTCCCCCACATGGAAAATTCTAGTAAATGTGCCAGATCTAGGGTGATTTTCCCCCCATTAATAAATAATTTACTGTTACATTTGCTGTCCAAGATATAAATTCGTTTTTCACATTAACCATTTCTCAAATCCATGCATTAATAAAACTAATTAGCTTAAAGAGTACAACACTGAAAACAGAAATGAGAGCTACTATAATGAAAAATAACAAACCACTCTTTGTGCAATTTTTTGTTGCCAGCCTTATGAAAGCTTTAGTCTAATGCCTCTCCTGGCCTGTTTTAGGGGTTTTTTTCAGTTTAACCTCATTATTAGATAGAGTAGGACAATTATTTAGGAAGCTTCTAAATATGTTTCAATAAAGTCATATACAAGATGATTATTTTTTACACAGCCCAATGTGAGCTAAGCAAAAACAGTATAGTCAGCTCTCAGAAACCTCTTTTTCTTTATTTAACTCTGAAAGGACTTTGCAGTTAGGTTCTTTCTCCTCACCAAATTCTCTCTGATGTTTATCCAAGCATTGAAATGGCAGAGGAGAAAAGGCTTTACTTATTCATGTATACTTGTCTATTCAGAAGCAGACCTGCTTTTTTATGCTTTCCATGAAGGACTGAGCCCTGAAACCTTCTTCAGCTGGTAGAATTGAGAGTATGGTGAGCACAAATATTAACAGAGGCCTATTAAGCACACCAAAGGGAGGTAAATATCATAAAAGTCAAAGAAGTCTTGAAAGAAAGGTTTACTAGCTACAGGTTTACTAGTGAGAAGCTCCCAGAGATACTGGTGAGCACTCTGCAATTGCCTCTGTGAAAAAGTCTCCTCCTATTATAGAAAAAAGAACCAAAAGACTAAACAATGACTATGTTGAATATAAACTTAAATAATATGCATTAACACTAGGACGTTCCAAACTATCAGATGTTTGTTCATTATATCATCTTAGTCTTAAAAGTCACCATATAAGGACAAGAAAAGGGCCAACAATCTGCTTAAAATTCCTTGCTCTACTCCTGTGAAGACCCCTGTAGATGAGCCATGATCTCTGTTCAAAAATTTGACCTTATGTGATCTAACACAGATGTGGAAAGCTTGAAAATGCAATGCAGATGGCTTTGAATAATCAGCAAAACACAGGCTGCCTGCATTATCATCTTTGTAAGATCATCTGGAGGGTGCAGAGGACTAGAACTGTGAACTGGGTCATGCTTTGTGGTCATTTCAGAACAGGGTTTATGTCATCAGGGAGGGGAATATAATGAATCCTGTAAACAAGTATGTGCATTAGAAAAACAAAAACGAAATGCAGTAAACTTTTTTATCCTTTTTTTTTTATCCAAAATACAAGACTGCCTTTTCTTCAATTCAGTCATGTTTACCTCTAGATAAAAATGGCTCCGTAGTAGTATCTGAAAGGGTAGTCATCTCTTGTCCAACCAGAGGGTTGCTCTCTCCTCCTTCAAACATCCCAAAAACATTTACCTTATAGGTAGTTCCTGCCCTGAAATAGTCAAAGAAGTGTACTTTAACTAAAGTCATTTGGCTAGTAAAATGCTAAACAGTTCACTTATTAAATTCTTACTGAAAAAAAAATACCTAATGGAAAAGAAGGTGCTAAAACTTGAAGCCCAAATACTGGCTCTTCCACAAGACATTGATGTTTCAACAATTCAAATGCTGATTTTACGCTCTATTGTTAAATTTATAGCCTTCCTCATTCAAGTTATTTAATTCTGTGAAGACAAATTTTCCAGGCAGCCAGAGATCAGGTTAAAAAAGCTAAAGACCTGATTGAATTAAATCAGGCCAGGAACATCAAGGACAACAAGCAAAGTTTTTATGGTACATTGATGATAAAAGGAAGACTAGGGAGAAAATGGGCCTCCTCCAGAAGAAAACAGGAGACCTGGTTACCTGGGATATAGAGAAGGCTGAGGTGCTGAATTATATTTTTGCCTCAGTTTTCACTGGAAAGTGCTCCAGCCACACTGCTGGAAGGTCACAGAGGGCGAATTAAGGGACTGGGAGTGATGCCTGGGCTGCATCACAGGAAGCAACCAGCAGGCCAAGAGAGTTGATTCTCACCCTCTATTCTGCTCATGTGAAGCCCCACCTGAAGTACAGGGTCCAGCTCTGGAGCCACCAATATAAGAAGAGCTTGGACCTCTTGAATGAGTCCAGAAGAAGATTGAAAAATGATCAGAGAGATGGAGTACTTATCCTGTGAAGACAGGCTGAGAGTTGGGGTTGTTCAGCATAGAGAAGAGAAGGGTCTGGGGAGATCTTATGGTAGGATTCCAGCACCTAAAGGGAGCCTAAGGAAGGTTGGAGAGGCACTTCTGACATGGGCCATGTAGGACAGAGAGTAATGGCTTTAAACTGAGACTAGGTTCAGATCAGATATTAGGAAGATGCTCTTTACTGTGAGGGTGGTGTGACACTTGAACAGGTGACTCAGAGAAGTTGTGGGTGTCCCATCCCAGGGAATGAAGGCCAGGTTGGATGGCAACCAGATCTACTGGAAGGTGCCCACAGCAATGAGGTTGGAACTAGATGATTTCTAAGGTTACTTTCAACCCAAACCGTTCTATGACTGTATGATTCTTTGACTTAATGATCCCATTTAAATTATATTTAGTATACTTGCCTAACAGATTTTGACTTGGTGGGAAGCCTGCTTTAAAAATCTTAGCCTCTGAGAAAATGAATCAAGAGCTAAACTAAGCATCTTTTGAGAAACATGAGCCAAGAAACTTTTGAAAGTAAACTTTAGAAATGTCAAATATCCTTCATTATTCCATTATCTTTCTCATATGTGAAATACAGCTCCAGCCTATATATCTTTGCCTCCTTCAGTTCCTGTGAGAACACCACAAGTGATGTAAATTGATAATCTTAGAAAGAGACCTGCCAGGTACCTTTCAGAGATGGCATAACAGGATTTGCATAGCTAATTGACAAAATTACTTGCTTAACTTGGAGCAGATTTTACAAGGCGTTTCAATACCAGATCGCATTTATACAAAATCCTACGCTAAAGTTATTTAAAGAAAACTGAACAAAGCAAAAAACCAATATGAGGGAGTATGCATACCTAAGCTCCTCCAATACGACTGTGCTGTCATAGGGCCCCACTATTAATTCTCCAAGGCTCCCATCATCTTCAGTGGGGTGGAAAGTTACTTTGTACCCCTTCACTCTCCCTGGGGCTGGCTCCCAGGTTACTCTGAAACTTGACATAGTTGAATCTGAAGTTCTCAGATTTCGAGGTGGCTTAAAGGGAGAGGCTGAAAGGGTGGGAAACAAAAGAGTTTAGATCAGGTCTACACATGGCAAAAAATCAACAAGTATGCTTTTAAGTATATATATATATATATATATATATATATATATATATATATGCAAATCTAGTATTAGTGAGAGTCCTAAACTCCTTGTTCCTTTCTTTAGCAAAGACAAGTATTAAGAGATGAAAGATGAGATTCCTGACACTTACTTTTAGCTATCTAACCAGTAGGTATGTGGGCTAAGTCTATTTTTGAGGCTCCCTCTGCAGTCAATGGACTGAGGGATAAATTGTCTGGCAGCTAAAGCAACTTCACCAACCACAGGCGTGGCAGTGTGTCAAAAACCAATTCTTCTGAGGGGTGCCAGCCAAACATCTGGTCAAGGTTTTTAGGTCAAGAGCAACTTCCTCAGAAGACTAACAGCTGCCCACTGCAGGGCAGCACTCACAGACAATGGTTACAAGCTGTTGCTAGCTTCTGCATTTTGTGCAACTTTTGCTTGTGTGCAACTCTAAAGTGTAGTCATGGAAAATAATGCATCAGTGTAAGCTCAAAGTACAAAAAAAAAATGGGAATTAGAGTAAACAAAAAACTACCACTATTGCCTTGGCCTGAAAGACAGAGGAAAAAACATTTGCCTTGTCCCTGGGCCTATGCCATTGTCTAGCTATAGCCAAAAGATCATAAATGTCCTCAAAATGTGAGTTCTGCTGAGAAACAGTAGATATACTCCTAACTCGCAAGGAAAAGTACAGATTTTCTGTCTCATCTCTCATCATACTCCCTGAATTATCATGATAGCTTCCACTAAAAAGATGACTCAGGCCTCACTTCCTTCCAAAGAGTGTTACCACCACAGTTATTTAGACTGAAAGCAGAGACATATCTGTATCAAGATGAAAAGTTCAAAAATCAAAAGCAGCTGGATTATCTAAAATTTATCTCAGTATAATTTTCAGCATTAAACAACTACATATTGGTTAAGCGCTGCTCAAGTTTTTGTGACTCCTTTATATCAAGCACATTTTAGGTTAAGAAGAAACCTTTCTTCAGTAACTGAGGTGCTGATATCTCCACTGTTAGGATACCTTTACCTTACTTCCTGTCATTCAATATAACGTATATTCAGTAAACAGAATGGCATGAACTATCTACAGAGTACCTCTGCAAATAGCACTAGTGTCAGACAGGCAGAAACATCTTGAAAAAGTTACTAGCTTTCTCTTTAGTTAATAGCTTTCCATCTATGGAAATAGAAAACTGACACTAAATCTGATTGATCTGAACATCTAGAGAACATTTCCTTACAAAATATAAGACCAGCATCACATTCCTACTAAAGGTAGAGTAGGAAATGAGTTTTGCTTTTTCCACAAAAATAACTTCACTCAGACTTAATAAACGTTTTAAAGTTTCAGTTTCTGAGGGAGAAGACAGCCAGTCCAAAAGACCATGAAGTCAGACTTCCACAGAAGAATCTTCAAAATCATCTACTCCCCCTTTTTAGTAGCTTGGGTTTTCCACAGAAAATATGGTGACCAGAGAAGACAAACCTAAATAACAGGATGATGGGTAGCTATTTAACCAATACCCACAAGCAAAAGGCAAAATATGCAACAGCAGACAACATTTGATTAAGTAGCCTGTCTTCCTCACAAAACACCTTGTTTGAACTTCTGATGACAGCATTTCAAAACAATTCTAGTATTTTCAAACAGATTTTACACTGTACTTACACCTCTTAATATCAACAGCAAAAAGCTGTGCTCAGGCTATGCCACAGTGAAATTTCAAACAAATCAAACTCTCTTCTCAACTTATAACATTTTCTTCAATTTTCCTGTCAATTCATGATCTTGGCAGACTCTGCCATGCTTTTCTATGTTTCCTGCTTATTAACTTTAAGCACAAAACTTGCATTATGAAATCCTGTACAACCTTGTGGTACATACCTGTTGTTCCTTCTCCTTTTCTTGATTTCCCGTGTCCAAAATCATAAATTGGAACAACAGTTATGTCGTACGTGGTGCGGGGCTTAAGTCGCTTGAGCACGATGCTGGTGGCAGGGGCATTTACTCTCCCAGACATTTGCCTGCCTCCGCTGCGTGCTCTGTAGTTCACACGGTAAGACAAGACTTTCCCAGGCGCAGGCTGCCACTTAACTCTCATTGTATTTTCCGTCTCGTTGTCTACTGTCAGAGTCCTGGCATTTGGTGACACTTTTCAGTGTAAAAATATGGATAAATTTTTACTTTTTCATGTACAGATATATTCAAACGCATGACTACAAAATTAGTGCTGCTGTACTAAAAAATAAAATTGACCTTTTTAAAATTCCAGTATTTGATTGTGGGGAAGACACAGGGGAATCTCACAGGCCATTGCTAATTATTTTTTAATTGTGATGGACTAAACAACCAGATGTTTGGTTTTCACTACTGAGACAAAAAAGAGGGAAGTATAAATCACATGATGACACAGCATGACACAGCATAACCGGGAGTTTTATTTAGTAATGTTTCTCATTAATCCATTAAATAACAGATTCAGCACTCTCAAATTGATAAATTATAAAGTCATTGATTTTCATTAACTCAATGTCCTATAGATTTTCTAAGTTTTGACTTCACAGGTCTGATAAGGTAGTGATGAATACCTAAACAGCTGGTTGTTGAACCCCATGCAAACTGTCCTTCAAATAGATGTGAGTGACTTTCCAAATGCTTGGAAAATCACTCATCACAACATAGCATATGTGCTGAAATAGGCCTTTGAACTAATAAAGCATTTTCTCAACAAATTGCAGCATTCAGCTTCTAAGAGATATTTTCCAGACTGTACAAATGGTATAAATAATCCCAAGTGAGCTGACAGGTATGAAATGCTGGCTGTCAGCCAAAATAAGCCATCTAGGTTTTGGCAAAGCTGAACCCTCTTGGCATGGTGGAATCGGTCAGTATTTCAACACACAGTAAGATAGGCGTTGTAGCTCCTAGGAACTGACAATTTCTAATTGTGTGTATGCCAGAAAGATACAATAGTTTCAGGCTATTAGCCCCAGGTGTGGGGCTATTGGTAGGCCTAATGGCAAGTTCCCTCAGTCAGCACAGAGAGAGTCAGTACAAATGATGAGGCTAGCTACCCACCTAACCTGGAAAAGCTAGAACAGCTGGTGTTGCTGTGCTTGAACCAAGAAGGAAGCTGTGGCACAGCAGTCTGCTAGTCTGCTTTGACTCTGGGGAGTCAGCTCTCACTAACAGCAGCAACCACTACTCTTGCAAAACCTTGAGAACAACTGCTCTGGGTCAAGGACAAAGGTTAACGTAATTCAGCAGCCTGTCTCCAGCAGTAGCCAAAACAGATGCTTAGGACGGAGCACAAGAACATGTAAACACACATGATGCTTCCCCAGAGCCCTCCCTCAGGCTCTGTCTTTGCATGGCCCCTTTAGGCAAACAACAGGAATGTCAAGCCTTATCCAGGACATCCCTTCATTCATTCTGACTCCTTCACTTGCAGTTCCTGCTACAAAGAAACAAGCCATCCCTGGGTTCTGTGTTTTTTCACTTTGCCTACACTGCAGGAGAGGCTTGAGCGTCCTTTGACCAAATACAATATAATGGTTTGCAAATAAGAAAAAGAAGAGCCCCAGAAAGGTAACTAACAAACAACAAAATCACCCAGTGAGCCTCAGTTTGAGGACTGTGAAGATTGGAAGGGCAATAACTTGGAAAGAAAACTCATGGATTCTGTGGGAATGCACCCCATCTTTCCTCCTTGCTCTATCCATATTTCCTTCACCTGATTTTTAGCAATCACACCAAACCTATAACAGGCTGAATTCAGAGTAATATGCAGACCAAATCATATCTTAATTTGGAAGTAATTCTTGCTGAATCCAAACCTATATGAAATAGAAGAGATTTTTTTTTTTCGGTTTTTTAATAGTCCAACAAGATGTCAAAATTGGCTGAGCTGAGGTGGCATTTTGGTTTGGGGAAACTTTACATAAAAAATAAAAAAGAAAGGGGAAAAATAAGGTCCATTTTATTTTAAAATTATAATTTCATCAAAAACAGAATGTTAAAAATGGTGGTAATGTATTACACTTACCATCAGTAAAAGCCTCTCCTTCTACTGGGTCTCCTTCTCCACTGCTGTAGGCTGCATATACTGAAATCCTGTATTTAGTCTCTGGCTCCAAGCCTTCTATTACAGCATCCACTGTATTTCCTGGGACTCTCTTCTCTCCCACGGTATCATCATAATGTGATTTCCATACTATCCTGTAATGGTTAACTGTTCCTGGAGCTGGTGTCCATGATAACCCAACTGTAGTGTCAGTTATGTCTGTGGTAACTAAATTACGTGGTGAACCACGTTCTGCAAGAAAGAAAACAGCAAATTCTCTCTTAAACACAAATAGCACAAGATAGCAAAGTACAAATGTAAAAGCCAAATGATCTTAAAAGCTAAACCAAACCTTTCCCATCAATATAATTTTCATGCGAGGGTAGTCCCAAGAGAAAACAGATGAAGGTTTCAACAAAATGCTTAAAGCTAACTTTAGACTATGAATGATCTTATCCCAACCATGTAAGATACTTAGCAGTCATGCTTTAGAATATGCAAAATAACAATGGCAGTATTCAAAGACCTGGAATGAAGCCAGTGCTTAAATGTGATGCAGCTCACTTAGGTAAATTTTAACTCTCAAAAAAATGATTTTGTTTCATTCATTCATCGTCATTGTTATGTGTGTACCTTTTTTCCAAGGGTTAAATAATGGAGACTTTTCACAGAATCACAGAATCTGTTGAGTTGGAAGGGACCCAGAAGGATCACCAACTACCAGGCCTGCACAGCACCATCCCCAGGAGTCACATCATGTTCCTGAGAGAATTGTCCAAACACTTCTCAAACTCTGTCAGGCTGGTGCTGTGACCACTGCCCTGGGAAGCCTGTTCCAGGGCCCAACCACCCTCTAGATGAAGAACCTTTTTCTAATATCCAACCTAAAAGTCCCCTAACACAGCTTCAGGCCATTCTTTTGGTCCTGTCACTGGTCACCACAGAAAAGAGATCAGTGTCTGCTCCTGTCTTCCCTTTCATAGTCAACTTTCCACCAAAAAGGACTCCCAGGTCCCTTTCCATGGCACTGCTTTCCAGCATCTTATTCCCTGCTGTGTCTGAACATCCAGGGTTGCCCATCCCAGGTGCAGAATCCAGCACTTGCCCTTATTGAACTCCATATGCTTGATGATTGCCCAGGCCTCTAATAAGAGTACCTTCTCTGACAACTTTATTTGGTGATTTATTAGTACTAGTATATTCCAGAGTCCCACTTACCAGATCAGCTATTTCATTTTATGTTCACAACTAATTTGCATGTGTTTACATCATCCCACACTTACTGTAGAAAACACTCTCCATCTTTCCATTCATAAGACCTTTACCTCTTTCCTCCCTGTAGTTTGTTTCAGCCAAAGGGAACAAAGGAAGCAGCTCATTAGTCTGTGAAATCCAGTGTCAGATGGATATGTGAGTCTCCCCTAACACACCAGAGTAGTTCCTCTGCTTAAAAATTCAGGTCATTGGTCTAAAGTGGTGCAGTGAAAGGAGTGCCTCTGCTTAATATTCAATGTACATTTATAACATATGTTCAATTTTCCTCTTGCAATGGCTTGCTTTTGATAGCAGGAAAGGAGCATTGACTGGTGGATTTAGTGCAACAGCCTCATCATAGAAAAATCTGCAAAAGGGCTCTATGAAACCAGATCCACATAGACAGAGAAGTTCAGTTCTTTGGTGTGTATTCTCTGTGGGATTTCTCACTGTACAGGACATTCCTGAGTGGCTCCTGCTTAGCAAGAGGACTTAAACACTTGGGGTGGCCTCATGGCATCACAGTTAAGTTTTACCCTCACTGATAAAAGTATGTCCTTATGCTAATCCATAGCAGCCACAGGAGCAGAATCAAAATTCTTTGAACACAGAGGAATTCAATACTTATCCACTTTCCACTACTTAGACTCATTGCAAGAACAGACCTCACTACATTCAGAAGTCTGAAGCAGTTTCAGGCCGAGCAGCGAATTGCTCAAAGTCATAGTCTGAGTTTCCACTTTTCATATTCATTTGTCTTTTACTTCCACCACAATCTGCAACATTTCCAAACACAATCCCAGTGGAGCAGAAAATATTATCTGTAGAAAGTTTGACTTTGGAAACATCTCCTTGCTGGTGCAGCTTCATTAAAAGTGAGATAACTAATCCCACTTGACTTAATGATGAATAGAAATTAATGTCAACCTATCAGAGATTCTCCAGCTACACAGAATGCAGAATCAGAGAGTACCACAACAATGACAAAGATGACTCTCAAGTACACCTAACAGAACAAGTGTTGTGGGGGGGTTCTGATTTTAATTCAGTCTTAGGGACATTCCATCATGTTTTCTGGAGACAGTTCTTCTTCTGTCCTAACTCTGCATCAGTTCTTAAAATTGTACCCTTCAAACTGATTTTTCTAGCCGTGTAATATAAATTACCACCATTTATGGCATCTTCTCTTCAAATAAAGGTTAAGATACAGAGGGTTTGGTAAAGTTCAGTTAACATTTCCCAACAGTGATTGCATATACTGAAAAAGTTATAGTGAAAAGGCCCAATTCAGCTCATGCTTCATGAAGTCTCACCAAATTCAGTGACTGCATTAAATGAAAGCCAGGGCAGAATCTTAGCTCCAAATAACAATTTTCCTGGAAGCCTGAAAAAAAGATTTACCCTCAAAAGTAAATTACAGCAATTTTTCTGTCTGCTCTTAAGCTCCTGCTCTCAAATCTTGGCTTTTTCATACAATAAAAAAAATATTAAGGCAATCCAAATGGAAAAAATATGGAAAACCTAACTTGATAGAATGCACAGATGTCTCACAATAAAAACCTTTCTTTCCATATTTTAATGTAATATAAATATACAAGTCACTTTATTTTGGCTACTTTAAAACATAGCTCTGCCACAACATGATTTCAGTATTCAAGTATCTGCTACCACAGCACAATTTTTTGCAAGTCTACTCTTGGATACTACAGCTAATGATATATGTTGGAAATACTGCAAAAATAACTTCTTATTTAAAACCCTTATTGATTAAGTCATTATTGAGGTCATTAAATAACAGAGGAAAATAATTTGTTTGGAATGGATTATAATGAACAGCAGTTACTGTAATATGTTGGTTCTGAAAGAAATATTCTTTGGAACTAAATGTCTTTTTTATAAGTCAAGGTAAAAGAGGGAAAAGGAACTGGGATTTCTACCAAACCACTAGAACTAAATGGAAAATTTTTACTTCAAATAGTTGGAAACTGCTGACAAGACAACTTACCTACTAAGGGAAATTGGACATTTTATATGTTACACTGCAACTGAGAACATTTCTTCAACATAACACGCTAACTTGATCTGCACCTCACGTGTGAGGTGGAAGTTCACTCACAGCTTTTTTTCTGCTTCACTTGATCTCCCACAGTGGTTTATTTTTAATTTATTATTAGGAGAACACCTATGTTTAAGATTAAGTCAAACTGTAAGTCTTAAACTGTTTGGATTCCATGAAATATTATCAAAGCTGCTACACTCAGAGTCAAGAAACACGTTTATCCTCCACAGTAACAATGGTATAATGTGGCCACTAACAAACATACAATGAGACCTATGAAATATTCTTCTCTTGTATTAAAACAAAATACCTGGTTAGCTTGCTTATATGTCATGTACATGACACGCACAAAAACCTGAATACTTATTTTTATTCTTTGGTCAATGTGTTCAGAAATGTGGTCAATGTGTTCAGAAATGTTTGCTGAATATCCACTTCTTGCCTGCTTGTTTAAACAGGATGATTAAGGAGCATGGAAGGACAATGCACATCATAAGAAAGAAAAGTGCTGGCTGGCTAGCAAAGGACTCCTGCTTTTTCTTGACTGGAAATGGAAGCTAATGTATGTTCATTACTTCATACAGCCCCCAAGACATCAGCAAACAAGGATTTTTTTATCTCAGAGCCCTTTTCACTGCCTACAGTCCCCTGTACAACTTTACCATCACTTAGAGCAGACACACTTTGAAAAATTCACTTGGTAACCTTCAGTCAGGTGCTTTTATACTCTGTTCTGTACTTCAGAAATGTCCAGTTTCCATATTAAGTTTTTCCACTGTAGTGTGCCAGAGACACAATAAAGCATTTCCCTCTGTCCACTTGGCTCACTTCCCGTAGCTCTCCAGCAATCACTGTTGTTATTGAACACAAGACTGAATCAGCTAAAATTAAAATGTTGACATTCATAAAAAACAAATGTCCTTATTCAAATGGCCTTTCCCCTCAGAGACATTTACACAACTCCAGCTGATCTCAGTGGGATTTTTACATGCAATTTGGGCCCAAATTTTAAACAGCTTTCTGCGTTTGTTTTTTTTAAAACCAGGTTTCAAAATCAATCTGCAGTGGTAAATTTTGTGCAGAGCTATGTTTCATTTCAGTTAAACATAGGATTTCTGTAAGCTAGCATCCTAAAATGTCAGAATCAACTAAATAAGCCTTCACTTGTAGAAATGTTCTGGCCTGAGTCCTGCCTTATTTACAATGGGCAAAAGTTCAGGAGTATCCCATTGTGTCAGCAGGCTAGATTGCCACAGCCAAGGATCCAAGTGCATGCATCAGATAAGATGACAGCAGATAATCCTCTAGATAGTAGATAGCAGATGATACTCCAGTGGTCAAACTCTCCTCAGCACTGGGCGAGGCAACCACTTGGTGGGCTGATATCCCTCTCTCCAAGACATAAAGTGGTTAGCAACCAGCCCTCAGGCAAGTAGAGAAGGGTGTGGCTGTGGTGCAGAGGAAAGCCAAAGACTTACTACACACTCACATAACCCCATTAAACCAGATTTATTCTCTTCTGCAGAAAGGCAAGAAGGCCAACCAGGAGAGTTCTAACCCAAAACAATGGTTAGAGGACCTTTAGGCAGAGCACTCCCAAGTCCCTGATGTAGGATAATGCCAACAGGTGTTCACATTCAGTCTCTTTAATATTCTATGTCTTTTCCAAAAGTTATTCAGTTAATACTGTGAAGAAATATCTTCTTATTATTCACTCAATCTTCTCCCACTGGGGATTTTTTCTGATAGATACTTTGTTTCCTAGAAAAACTAAGATAATTTTCCTCAGATTGTCCAGTCTGTTTCAAAGGTCACTCAAAAATCTTGGAATGTATAATTTTAAAAATGCATGATACAGCATTAAACCTCCTGAGGACACTGGGTCCTTGTTTCTGTCAGGGTGGAAGCAGCACTACGCTGTCTGACCATTACGTAAAGTGCCTGTGATAGGCTAAAAATCTCACTGTAAGAAAATGTCACTTGAATTTGTACTATTCTGTCTGTAGGAGGCCATTCATTTCTAAAGCATTCTTATGTTACTACAGAAACAGCAAAATAGAATAATTTATGTAGCAAAGAACTGCTACTCATTTTCTGACCAAAAATGAGCCTTCATCCAAAATCCCCAAACCTAAACTATAAGAAATATATACAACAGAAAATCACTTCAAACTGAAAATGATCTAGTTATGACAACTTTTTCTCATATCTTGTTTTGGTACGGCCTAATTCTCACAACACAAATAGCTACTCCTCAAACAGTATGGAAGATTTGGGCCCTGCATCACTGAAATAAAGATTCTCTTTCCAAAGCAGAAGACACAATGACATAATTATCTCTCAAATTTATTTATACTGTCCTGAATATAATACAATATGCCTGTTTTTGCTTATTCCAAAAAGGACAAAGATAAGAAAGAAAACAGGCTGACACCTCTGCTAATGCAGACCAGCAACCTCACATATGCCAATGAACTTTCTTCTGTTTTACCAATAGCATGTCTACCCTAGGATCTGCACTGATGTAAGTGGAAATACTTGGAATTTTCTCAGTGCAAGAAAGATGGAAACCTGATTACTGAGTGTTTTTCTGGAGGAAAAAAATGAACCAGCCTTTTTTCTAAATTTCTCTGAAATTTGTATTTAAAAGTGTAATGACTTCCCTGATTACAGTCAGTGGCTCAAATATTGTTAAAACTTTTTTGCAAACAATATAGCTGCCAGCAAAAGGACACATAAAACAGATCTTCAGCTTTCAAGCTTTTCAGACATTTATTAGGATTAAGCATTTCTGTATTGATTGCTTCATCTAGCAATGAATTTTTTAGTCTTTAAAACAACTGCAATTTATGAAAGTTAATCTGCTTAGCAGCTAATGTACAGTATGTTCTTTTCATCTGACAGCATGCATTTGGGCAGAAAATCAAATTCTTGCCAGACCTAAAACCACTTCTCTTATTAAAAAACAGATTAGAAAAACAGTAGCTCTCACAAACTGCCTGCTGTCTGCTGCATTTAGACTCACTGCCTTCACCATGTTTCTCATTGTATTTTATTTCTGGCATATGAGGACTTGGGTAAAGATCATACGATCCCAAGCAATATTGAAAGCCAAATGGTTTATTTGGAGTGTTTGGAGATAAGAGAATGACTTTTCCCTAAGACGTTCCATGACAGTTTCTTGCTTGTTCTTCAATCTATATTACATAACATCAATATAACCATCAGCGCAAATTTGTTTAGTTCCCCCAGCTGTCACAAGCCCTGTTCCACCCCAAGGCCAATGGCAGCCTTCACTGATTTAACTTACTTTAGCAGTTTCAACAACTTTGTGTGAGCTGAGGGGAATCATATCCAAAAAAGTATGTCTGAGGAAAATTTTTCCATGGTACCTTTATAGAAGTGCTCCAACCAAAGCTGCCCAGTGATGGATTGCCATGCACTTTTGAAAGTGAGAGAATAAAAGTGGAGAGTTTTCTACAGCACATATTTTGCACATGCAGTTATGTTTAAAGCAGTATGAAATATAAAGCTCCAGAATTTTCACCTCTGAATGGTACTTCATAACTGTAGACAAAATCAGCCAATGACTGAAAGAAGTCATACAAAAGATGAGAACACTATAAGTTTCCTAAAATCTGGATTTCTGAAGAAGGAAAGTATACTCCTTCAACAAAGGAGCAAACACGTTGTTTCCCTTTTCCTGCTCCAAAAACTCACGCACACAAAAAGAAATAAATCCATTCTCTCTGAATAACAATTACCTGGTAATGGAACAGCACTCAGAAATGAGTCATTTTCTGATTACTCATTTGCTAAGCTCTCTACACAGTGTTGTCTGTGAACAGTTCATAAAATGCTGATCCTCTGGCATGTGTTTATCTTTGGGCTGGACCGGAGAGCTATGCAAACAGTTTATAAAAGAGATTATCTACAGTAACTTGGGGGAATATTTGCCCGCTCTGTTTTATGCAGAGAAGCAATAAGGGCAAGCATATGCTTAGCAAAAGGAAAAACACAAGGAGAAACTGAGATTACCCACATGGTAAATTATATCAAGCACACAGAATGGTTTCTAGGTTTCTATGGATTGATTTTCCCATGAATCATGAAACAAACAAGCCACTTCAAAACACTGCAAAACTACTATGCAGAGCAAAGCAGAGGAACAGGGGGCAAATTGTAACTGCTCCAAAATATTTTGGAGATAACAAACATAACTGAAGGGCCTTCAAGGAATTCCTGGGCAGACATGTCCATGCAGATCAGGTTAGAGCAGCCTAAAAATTTCTGGGTTTTTCCTCTCTGCTGAAGGATACTCTTGTCTGAGAGTAACTGCCCATGTGGGTTCTACTACTAGATGCAGAACAAAATAAATCATTTCTGAAAGCAGGAAGAATGCTTGCCTACATCCTTAATCACAGGAGACCATTTAGTGATTCAGTAAAATTCCATAAACATCTGAGAGTTTGGATTTTTCATTTCCTGACGCTTGACTATAAGAGAGTTGGAGAAGGTACTGTATCCAGCTCTTCTTTTCTCACTTTTCTATTAGTGCTGAAATGTTCTCTACACTCAAACTCACTCCTCTTAGGCTACATATCAATTCCATGAGCTAGCAACCATCCCAGTTTGAAAGGCAATCTCAAGCCTAGCTCCTGACACAATGAGCAACTATGGCACCACTGACTGAATAGGTTTGGTGAGAATTCATATGGTGAAGACATCAAGTAAGCCCCATAGGGATTCCTGATACAGAAAAATACTTAAGTGCTCAGTCTTTCTGGGTTGTTGGCAATGAAAAACACACACCACACTATTTTGTTTCTCAGACACCATGGCTCATGGAAAAACTAACTAAAATACTAAACACTTTTTTATGCTTCCTTTCACAGCTTTTTTGTCATTACTGTTGATAAGTTTATTTCTCCAGAAGTTAAGACCTGTCCTATTTCCAGCCTCAGTCAGACAAGTTATTTCAGCTACTCATTAGTCAAGTATTCACTTCACTGACCTATGTAACTTTTCATCCTGGTCCAACAATATTTATTTTAGCTTCCCAGCCAGCATAACATCTCCTTTCATGTAAACTTCTATAATAAGATTTGAAATTTCAATGTTACCTTTCAGTTCCAAAATTGCAACTCTTTATTAATAATTTTCTGGGTTTCTTTAAAGGTTTTGTTATTTTATCCTTCACTGTGGTGAGATAGGGCCATATAGTGAAATACTGTCTTATATGCTGCAACAAATATTCTGAAAACCTTTCATACTGTTAGTCACAGTCTTTTAAAATATCTACAACTGTGTTCAAAGAGTTCTGGCCTAATTCAAGTACTTTTATTGCCCCATGAAACTGCAGATATGCTGATTACTGAAAGACATGGTAGATATTTCATGAGGAAATATAATGAATTAGGTCTTTGCTTCATGCAAAAAGAAATTTGTATTCTGTTGCTTCCCTTTGATCACCCAGTAAGGATTGGCATCTCTACAGTGCTTTTACTGATGTTTTATCTAACCAAGAAAATTTAAGAGACAGTTTTCATATGAAGCTAAATGTTTTCTGAAGAGCACCCTGATAGGATTTTCAAGTCCTTCTGAATCTTCAAAGAATTTACACTTGAGTTATAAAGCTATACATGTCAAAGTGGTAAGTAATTTTTAATTTGGTGTCCTCCCAGTTGAAGAATTGGATAAGAAGTCATCCAGTTGAGTGATAGGATGTTCTTTGCTTGTATTTATCCCAAAAAAAAAAAAACAACTGTCACTGAATTTTTAATGTAATGTTTCAATTCAGTTGCTTAGAGCAAAATTTCTTACAGAAATGCTTCTGTGACCTTTCAAGTCCAACACCCATTTTAAACTTCATCTGGTTTCATATAAGCCTATTCCTAAGATAGAGGCAAATATTCTTTTAAATTTATTCTTTAAATTGAGAATGTTTTTCTTCTTATTAACAATTTAGCAATGCAGAAAGTCCAAATAAGAATCAGAGCCCTCGAGGAAGACACAAAGCAGGGAGCACTGAAAGGACAAGACATTCTCTACCCGAGACTGAATTCTGTTTTTCTGATGATTTTGGCTTTTGGATTCTACTGTATTTCATTCACTGCTCTCTCTAGGATGTGTTTTAACTGAAGCTCTAGGCAGTGCCCTAAAAGATTTTTCTTTTGCTCAGGTTTTATGACAGGATAAAATGCTAAGCTTACTTTATGAATTTGAAACACACTTGACGTCTCCACAACTCCTTGTTAATAAAAGAGCTCTCCTAAGTTTACTGCAAACATACTCAATGAAAATGTTTCCACCAAATGTAAACAGCTAAATTGGTCAAACCTTTACTAAAATTTGAGGTATGTTCCTAAGGAAGTGAACCATTCAGTCTGTTTAACAGTGAGACAGAGGCTTCTCATGATTTGCAAAGGAAGACTGAGGCTACACACTGATAGCACAGATGAGAAAGCAGGGCTATCAGCTTCCTCTGTCTACTTGGGACTCAGTTTGTTTTTGTTATGAGGGTGAAATTTGTATTCCTGGGTGGACAGTGGCTCATGTTCAGTGGAAAGAATAAAGGAGACTCTTGCCTAATATATTCTGCGGTATTGTGAACCTGCTGGGGTGTGGAGGTAAATTCAAACTCTCCCACACAGTACAAAATCTACATTTTCATCCTCCCTCTTCCCTCCTAAAAATGTTAGACCAGAAAGTGGCAGCTCCACCACCAACAGGGAAGTTCATTATGTCCTGATCATCTCTAGCTTTTCTGGAGGCTATGGGCAGAATATTGATACTGATCTCATTTACCTGGATCTCAGCAATGTTCTGGGCAGGAGACAGGCTCTTTTCTCCTACAAAAGGAGTTTTTTGGACCCTGCATTTGCAGTGAAAACAAGGGAGTTAGGAAACTTTCAGCATGAACTGCAAGGTGCTTGATTCTCTGACAGCTGCATCCATCAGAGTAAGCAGGTCTCAGGCAGTGGGACAGGCAGGCAGTTGGTGTCTAGATCTGCCACTTACTCCTTGTATAGTCAGTGGACAGAGAAATGCTCGTTTGAAGGAAAAATGAGATCTCAGATGGACTATCTGCCTACTGGAAGTATTTGCCTTTCTTCATCAATCACAGAAGAATCCTAGGGAGCCCATGCTGCAAACAGCAGTGCTCAAGTGCCTACATTTTGTTAGGAAGAATTCAGCACATTGGTAAATCACTGAAACTGATTTTTTAAATTATTTTATTTTACATTTTCCTATTTAAAGTATGTTCTCTGGATTTTTTTGTAACCTATGTCATGAACAAAAAGTTGAACTGGTAGAGAAATCGAGAATCAAGTAACTTGACTAGCATCAAGAGACAAGCCTTAATGCCACATAATTCATTCATAAGATGCTTTCAAGTGTAGTGCCTACACAGCTGCAGTGCCAGATTTCAGCAGAGCATCCCTGGCCAGCACAGAGCAGAGTCACACTTCCTTTCAAGGCCTACAAGCTTTCCCTATCCTCTGACAATCTACAGATCACATTGAGAATGCTCACAGAGAATTAGTCTGGGAAATTATCTGCTCAATGTCAGAGAAAGAACAGCCTTTCCTCCTTATAAGAAAGCCTTTGGGTCTGACTTATGATTTTGCCAGCATTCTGTTTATGGTTAGCTGCAGGTTCTTTGTTAAAAGCAGGATTTGACTCTGTATGCCTAAAACTATGTGTTGTTTCTCTGATGCAAAAATGGCCACTGAACATGTTTCAAACTCAGTGCTGTAGAAATGTTGCAAACTTTTATATGGATGAGATATTTTAACCCCATTACTTAATCCCGTTACATTAAGAAGAATATGCCACTAAAACAGCTCGGAAGATAAGTTATAAGACAAAATATTTAATGAAGGCTGGTGTGGAAGCACAGTCAGTTGTGGTTGGTGCTTCTTGCAATAGCTTTTTCAAGAGACACAGAGTCTCCTCCACAACTAGTGATTTAACCCATTTTTTTCTTCTAGAGACAGAAGATTTGGAAAGTCCATGTAAAGTAAGAGAATGTCTATGTCTATTTTTCATTTAGATATTTACTTCTACAGAAAACTCAGGAAGACGCTTTAAGACACCATAAACATCGGTCTGATAATGAATAAATAATAACAGAAACAATAAATAATTACCTTCAAGTGTTTCTCCCTCTCCAGAAAGGGCATCTCCGGCTCCAGAGGCATACAAGGCAGACACAGTCAGTGCATACCTAGTGGCTTGGTCCAAGCCTTTCAGCACCTTAGAGGTGGTGTCACCTTTCACAGTCACTTCCTTGGTTTCACCTCCTGCGACTGGAGTGTATGTTATAAAGTACTGCTGCACTTTGCCAGGAGCAGCACCCCAAGACAGCTTCATTGTTGATGTTGTAGCATCAGAAACTCTCAAATTCCTTGGATTTCCTCGGACTGCACATGTTAAAAGATGTTGACAAAAAGTTGAAGCAAGCTTAATTTCTTGGTTTATCTTTAGTTTAACACTACATAGGATTTTATGCTAAAAAAATTTCTCTAATAGGCTGGACCAACCCTGCTACGGTGTATCTTTACTGTAATCAGGACTGTACATTCCCATCCCCACCCTCCTGAGGCAAAAATGCACAATAATGTCCTTTTTTTTTTTCCTGTTAAAGCAGGCTCAATCCTGGAGCACTTATACATACTAGCACCTCTAGATATGCTCAGATTCAACAAAGATCCATGTTGAAGTCACTGTATTCAGAATCAAGTCAAAGATGACAAATGAAATGTGAAATTAACACGTTTTGGTTTTCTAAAGAGGTCTTTTTGATGACGACTTTCATGGATCAGTGAAACTTCAACAATGATCAGGACAGTCACACTTTTGGTATTCTCTATATTTTGTTTAATCAGGCATGATACGTGTTAAAGGATCATGCATTTTCACATTCACTAAATCTACAGTGATAACTTGAGAAAATTAAATGTTCCATTAATTTCTTGCTAAACATTCAGCACAAAGTGCAAACAGAGTCTGAATTTATATCAAGTATAAAATTTATATCATTGACAATATAAAGAATCATGGGAACAACTAATTAAACATACAAGTAGATTCTTCACCCAAGTTACCTTGCCATATCAGGTTCAAGATACTATATTTTAAAATGAAATACTGCAATTTTGATAAATTCTATTGTCTTACGTTACCTCTCAGCTAGGCTTGAGCAATGTTATAACTCTCTGTTTATCTAAGATAATATATATGGACTATGTGGTTTATTGTCCTTTCAGTATGAATATGTCAACATGCAGCAAGTTTTTCTCATGCTTACTATGTTCACAGCATTGATCATGTACCTTCATCAGTTTTTGCATATCCATTCAATGAATTCCCAGGCCCAGACTGATACTCAGGAACAACAGAAACTTCATATCTTGTATCTTGGATCAAATTCTGCAGAGTAGTTGACCTATCATTTGCTGATACAGTCACTTGCCTCCTTTCTCCTCCAGTAAGTGGTCTATAAACAAGCCTGTACCTCAGGACATTTCCTGGTGCTGGAGTCCAGCCAACTACAAAGCTATCAGTAGTTTCATCTGTAATCCTTAAGTTTCGAGGAGCACCTTTAACTGCAAAAAAATATACACATGTAAGTTGTAAATATTTGTCTTTAATGAAGAAGTATCTGAAGCAAAACCACGTCAATCATTCTGTTAGCTCATCCAGGTTACCAAAACTGCTTCTATTGCCTACCCATTGCTTTAGGGTACACATACCTTTTGTGATTTCTGAAAATTTAGGATCATAGTTACATTCAGCAGTGGAACAAAGTTGCCTCCAAAAGTACATTCATCCCAGTTTATACAACTGCTTCTGAAACTTAAGATAGTCTGACTGTGTTTAGTGGTAACAGTAGAACTGAACTGTGTAAGGGACATTTGGGCATAGTGAGGAAACTTCTTAACACAACAAATGATAAAAGTTTCCTTGCTGCATCCATTTGATTCTGCACCCATTTCATTGGCAGTTGTTAGATACACCTGACTACACACCCAGCTATCCTGTTTCCAAGAACAAACAAGGAACAAAGAGCAAAAAAAAACCCCACCAAACCAATTCTATTTCTCTGAATTTCAAACAAAAAATATATTAATTGAAATACAAGTTGCATCTAATGTTTAAAAAAGGTTTCTTCATTTAGTCTCTAATTCAAAGAAATGGCTTGTTATCTTAGAAAGTAAAGAAAAAAAAAACTGTGGGGAATCCTTTAACCTAGCCTGCTCCTTGACAAAAGATACAGCAGTTCATATGAGCTCAGTGGGCACAGGAAAAAAGACTTGACTCTTCCAACAGAAATTAAGATCCACTGTACTGCACGCTGCCTAGCAGCACATAACATTGTCACTTAGGGAAAAAAAGTTCTGATTTTTTGTTGTTTGCTATCTATATTCCAAAAGTACTGTTCTTCAAAAGTAAGAGCAGAGTAATTAATAATCCAAGTTTTAAAGAAGAAACTTGTTTTCTATTAATCCGAAACACAATACTCAACCTCAAATTCTTTAAAAGCCTGAAACCAAAGTTAATTGCCAAGAAAGCCATCTGGCTCAAACTGTTAGCTAGATCTGCATGGAGAGCTGCTGATGTTTACGTGGCTGTAGAAGAACTCTGTCTTCTGAGACGTGCTGGGACATCATCAGATCACAATGTTAATAATTATTTAAGGTAGTATCAGTTACAAATGGGAAGGCAGATTATTTTTATTAAATCTTTTCCTTCTCCTGTTCCTTATGCACACAAGATACATGTTCTATCAGCCAAGAGTTGTCTGTTTTCCTAAGGGAAAATTATTCTGGCCAAAATATTCTGACTGGTACAGTCATGGAAATGTGCACGCTGACAGTGAAACCTGTATCTTCCAAACTTAACATCCAAACTAAGCAATTTTATAAGTGTTTATTTCTATCAGTCTTAAGAGGAAAGAGCAATTAACAAATCTTCAACCTGTTTCTTTTGCTCCCTTGGAACCATTTATGTCACCAAAGGTCACAAATGACAGCATGGAATAATGAAAAAGAGTAGATCAATATTTTTAAAAGCATGATTTAGAGTAGACTGAGTGTTCAACTACTGGAATAGCAAATCATATCTACTGTCATGCTGCTCTTTTCAATCAGGAGAAATGCATCATGGCAACTCTAACAAGGAAAAGTAAAGCTACCATGCTTAAATTTACAGCCACTGGTCACATTAAACACATGGACATCAATGGAAGTTTTGAATCAGTTATTGGATCAGACCAATGAATTTCTCATAAAAAAAAGTTAACCAAAACTCAAGGCTAGTGTATATAAAAAAAGATTTCTATTAGTGTTATATTAGATGCAGACATAGCAAATTGTGTAGGCACACATTTGTCTTTAAATGTATTGAAGTCAACATGCATTCCTGCATCAATCTCATAATTATTAAATAGGGTAGAATAGAACTGAATAGTTCCATTGGAAAGGGTCTGCAATGTTCATCTAGTCCAAGTTGAGTCTATATTGACAATTATTCATGCCATGGAATTTATTATCGAGAGCACACTACTTCACTTGAAAGCAGGCCACTGCAAAGGAACACAGCAGAGGAACGCAGCCAACCTCAGAAAAATTAAATTGCAATCTTAGCAACTTAATGCTTCCATATTATTAGAATTTTAAATCTTTACTGAATGCACTGAGATACAATAATGTTTATTCTCATCCTGCATGGCAGCACAGCTTTTCAGCCTTACTTGGCTCTTCCTCATTTCCTTGTTCTCCAGCTAAGCAAATTCTTATTTGAACATGTGAATCCCTTGTATCTGAGAATAATGGGAATCTTACCTTCTAAGGTGGTCTCCTCTCCATCCAAGGGAGGGCCATCACCATCTTCATATTCAGAAATCACGCTGACTGCATAGGTTGTTTCAGGTAGTAAGTTGGTGAGAACTGAGCTGGTACTTGAAGCTGGTACAGAAACAATGAATTCATCTCCACCAACTGCTACTTTATATTTAATGAGATAGGACAAAACCTCAGGTCCAGCTGGAGACCAGCTCACTTTGAAACTCTCTGATGTTATGTCAGAAAAGACCATGTTCTTTGCAGGTACGTAAGCTGTATGGAAATAAAAACGTGCATATGAGGCATACTTGCCAGAATATGTTAAACACAAAATTTATAAAATAAATAATTAAATGTTCTTCAATAATTGTATTTATTCTAATTTAACAGATTTTTTTTTTTGCATGTGCACAAGATTTGTTTTCTACACTTGTTTATATCTATCAAATTTCAAGAAGATCATACCTAGGCTGCCTAAAATCATTCACAGTAAGTAGAAGCACTACTCACTGATTTCTAGGTAAATGAAAACAGTCCATCTAAAAAATATATATATTTATGAAAACTTAATTTAGAATCTGATTATCAAGTTGTGTTCCCTACTTCATATGTCCAATGAACAGCAATAACATTATGTCCTCAATGGAAACTAAAAATTATTGGGTTTTTTTTTTCAGGTCTAGATTAAAAATAAGACAAAATAAAAACCAGTATTTTTTCGGGAATGAAGTCAAAGGGAGAACAAGGAATTTGACACAAGGAACAAACACAAATCTGACATCCTGGGCTTGTTTTGCTTGGCCTAGTCAGCCTGTCAGTGGGGATCTTAAAACTGTTCAAGCCCTCTAAAATAAAGGCTGCTTTGCTGGTTTGTTCCTTAAAGCTATCCTGAAACAAAAGGTTTAATTTTAAAGAGAATTGGGCTTTCAACAGTGGGGACTTTTCAATGTTAGTGTCCTACTAAGCATAGATAGGGGCGCTGTGGGTGCAACTAATCTCAAGTACCTTTATCTGACCGAAGATGGTAATTTAGAAAACTTTTGAATGTTAAACATTATCCATGCTGGCCTAATTTGGATGCAGGTGAAGACTTTCATGTGCTCTTCACTTCAGTCTGTACAGTTAGATTGCAATCACTATCACCTAGCATCTGCTGTCTCAAGTTGTCTTGTCTAAGCCCATTTCAGAGGGCCATTAATTTTACCCAAAAACTTAATCAAATTGCCCTCTAGAGTCGTTGGCCTTATTTCATTGCCTTTGAACATCTAAAAGACAAGCTTAGACTTGCCACCTCATTTTGTAGAGCTAAAAAAAGAATGCTCTGGTAAGTGTTTTACTCAAGACATTGAGTGCAAAAGCAGAGCATATCCACTAAGGTCATTCCAATAGGCACACATTTTATTAGCTTTTTAGATATCTAACAGGGGTGGGGGAAAAATTTTCTCAAATATTTTTTTTTCATTTCCATTTATCCATTAATGTTATCTGTTGCTTTTAATATATTTGAAAATGAGAAGCAAATCCCCAGTTATTAAAATTATCATTTGTATATGGACAATTTCATCAAAATAAATTCTTTAGGTAACTATAAGCACAAAACATTGGTTCAGATCCTCTTTTCATTGCATTTTCTACATTCCTGTAAGTAAGTAATAGTAGTTGCTTACACTTTCTCCTTATAGCAGCCAGCTCCTGCTCAATTCGTAGACAGACAGACTGTGTAAGTTCAAATGATATTCTTTGAAAAGCATCAAAATCTTCCACTGTGTAAACATGGGTGTCCGCAGGAGGTGATGCGATAGCTTCCAACTCTGTGCGCACTGCATCCTTCACACCAACTGCAAATATTTCTACATCTGCATCCCTCAGCTTAATTGCAGGTTCTTTAAAAGCATCTGATGATTTTCCATCAGTGATAAGAATCATTACTCTCGGCACATTTGGTCTTGATCCTTTGCTGGTAACAAATACCTTCTCCCTCACGTATGTCATTGCTTTGCCTGTGTTGGTAGATCCACCTCTGTAGGGGAAGGTGTTAATAGCCTGAATTATGTCTTCCACTCTGTTGTATCTGTTCAAAGAAAACTCCATATGGGGATCTCTGCTGTACTGGACAAGACTTATCTGTACTTTTCGAGGTGATATCTCAAAGCTTTTAACCAACACTTCCAAAAAGGCTCTTACTTTGACAAAATTGGCAATACCAATGCTGTAGGAACCATCCACTAAAAACACAACATCAGCTTTTACATCCACACCACGTGAGCATTCTGCAAAGGAAAAGAACAATCACTGTAAATGGATTTTCAATAGCCGCATAGCATTACAATCGCATCTGTAGTTTGTATATCACACACAACTGCTTATAAACAAAGTAAACCATGCTAAGCAAAGCTGTCTCAAAAATAATAAAGGTATAATATTAGAACAAGCATCAGAGATTTCATCAATGAAGCGAGACAATTTGAAAATTAGGTGGTTCCAAACTCACCCACTTGAACTTTTATTTGTTGTGTTTTTTCCATTATTGTTATTGGCTCACTGGGGGTCAGTCCTTTCATTGCATAAACATTAATTTGATACTCTGTGTCTGGAGAGAGATCTTTAACATTGAGAGCAGTTGTCTGAGGACCCACACTCAGTACATGCTGTTTTCCCCCAGCTATCATTGGAATGAACTGCAGACGATAGCCAGTTATTTGGCTTGTGGATGGATCCCAAGTGATTCTAACAGACTTTGAGGAGACTTGAGTTGCCACCAGATTTGAAGGAGGCTCCACCACTGAAAGAAATCAAAAACAAATCCAAATATTAGGTACAATTTATAAACATATTTGCTTAACAGTTTTTATTTCTGGAATAAGTTTAGTTATCTTTGCTTGATCTTTACTAAAAATCACTTTTGGGGTTTTTTTTAGCATAAATAGACAGAAATTAATTACAGGACAGTCCAAATGAGACATCAGTGAGAGGGCAAAAATATGAGCAATGCATTTGTGGTCCCCCAAGTATAGCATAAGTTCCAGAAGTGCTGCCCAGCTCTAAAACTGCTTCAATCAAAAGTGAAGGAACCACTTACAGGAACACGGTAGAAAATGTGAATAAATGCAGACTTGAGCAGAATACTACAACAGCAGAGTCATCTCTACTGCCATTTTTGTCAAAGAATAACTAGTTATTAAAACCTTACAGAGAGAGGAAGCTGCAATGATATAGCTTCATGTCTTTATTTTTTCAGTTTTCTCCAGTTTTCATGCTTTGGTTCTCAACGGTTCTCAATCCATTACATATTTTGACCCTTCACCAAGTAATTTTTTTCCCTTTAATACATTTTTCCACAGAAGTGATGCCTGTGTCCAAACTGCACATCACTGTGTTGCCTTTGAAACTATGGAATAATGGAGCTATTCCAAATCTGCTACACCACATGTTCTGTTATCCTGCATTTAAAGACACAAAACTGAAAACAGTTTTCCACACTTGCTAAGTGAGGCAACAGATGAAACTCCATAAATAAAGCAAAGGAAGTAGGAATAGTCTCTTCAATAGACATTGGGATAAACTGAAGCTACAAATACATTTTTATAAAGTGTCTCACCTTCTTCCCCACTAACCAGTTCACCTAGTTGTTCATCAACACCGGAGCACACTTGCAAGATAATTTCGTTCTGTATATCCACAATTCCATCAAAATTGGCCACATTGAACACATGCTTCAGTGACGGCTGAGATGCAATTAGTTTGAGTTCCTTTGCATCTGCTGCTTTGATACCTAGAAGTTGTAATAGACAGGGCTATGGTTAAGTAGCCATAAAATACAGACACCTTCAACATACCTGTGAAGTATTAAAACATCTTGGGGTAAGGCTGAGTTTAAATTAGTTCTGCCTTCTGTCATGATCAATAATCAAACCAGAAAATAATGATTAATGAAATGAGGTGGCAGACTCGATTTTCAACCAGGGAAAATAATGTGGTGTAAGAATAAGGCCAAGGTTTAAACTATGCTAGTCAGTCATATTAATCTCCACGTAGGAGCTACATAATTACCATCAAATTAACACAAGTGGTGTGTTCCACTCTGGAGGGCACAAATGACCCCATTCAAGGCATAAATATGAAAAGAGGGGCATAATGAAATTTTTCAACCCCACTGTCTGCAAAACTTATAAATTAACTCTTTTATCTCTCAATCATTAGAAAAACTCAACATACCCAAGGAAAAAACTTCAACTCCTATGTTGCGAAGCTCTCTTGCAGGAATTTCTACATCATCTTGAGCTTTTCCATCAGTAATGACAATGGCTACTTTGGGAAAGCCTTTTCTTGCTCCAGCAGACTCAGTGAAGGTGTTTTGAACAAGGTAATCAATAGCCTCACCTAAAACAAACATCACAAGTTGTGTGTTTTTAGACTTGCATAACTAGGATATGAAGCAAATTTGAACTATGAAATGAAATGCTTGAATAAGCATGTATGTGGGAAATCTGTACCTGTCATTGTGTTGCCACCTTTGTAAGGTATCCTTTTAATTGCATCAATAAGATCACTTCTTCTGAAATACTGATTTAAATTGAACTCTGTTCTTGTATCTGAACTATACTGAACAACTCCAACTCTCGTCTTTTCTTCCCCAATGTCAAAAGCTGATACAAGGGCAACCATGAAGTCCAGAATGTATCCGAAGTTATTTCTTCCTACACTCCATGAACCATCTACCAGGAAAACTAAATCTGTCATTGCACTTATGGAGCATCCTGGAACACAACAGGGAAAAAAGGAAAACCAACTCTATTAGCAAATTAGCAATTGCATTCTTACAAATCAGTGAGAAATGTCTAATGGAAACTTAGTAGGTAAAAGCCAAAGCAAACACATATTTAAAAGATTGGTCTTATCTGGGATACTTTGCTTGGGGAAACATTACTCACATAAGTGAACACTCATATGAGTTTTCTTACAGCCATTATCAAAAGGGAACTGCTTTGAGACACCTTTCACACTAATCCACAAGATCTGTTATGCCACAACAGATGAAAACACCCATACAAAACCTTTTGCAATGATTTGATGTTACAAAAAAATTTTATTTTGTTATCATTTGTGCCTCACATCTTTATTTTCCCATTGTAGCTGCACAGGTACTTCTGCAAAGCCTTTTATCCACAGCACAACACCTTTTGTTGATAGGACCATGACACTCATGGACTTGCTCAGTTTAGTTGCATGAAATCCCTAGTTTCAGTACCAGCTTTGCACCTTAATCTTTCAGTGTAGCTTATCTTTCTATCACAAGTCCCTTAACAAGTTTTCTTAACTCTACACAACTTTACAAGTTAACTTCTTGGTAGGTAGCACAGAAGCACAGTTTAACTTTGTGAGCTAGACTTCAGATAAGATAAATGTCAGATAAGTTGAAAAGCAAAGCACCTTACTTTGTAATTGAGCCTCAACCTTCTTTTCCTCTGGTATCCCCGGGCCGCCTGTCTGAACTACACAAAGCACAACATACACAAAATGAATAAGGGAAACACGGTCACATTTTTAAACATCAAAGAAAAGCACACAAGGAATTAGAGACATGCATCTAACAAGCCTCAGAACACAAAAATACAAATGCAGGTTCTGAAAATACCACCTGTACTTACAGATTTGACAACATAGTATTCAGCAGGACACAAAATACAGAAAATGTAAATATCTAAGAATCTTCTGTATTTGTACATCTTGTAGAGTCATTTCCTGACAATTAACTGCAACATGCCTGGAAGAAATACCAGTATTACCCTTCTCTATCACCTAAAAGAATTGATAATTTTCCCATGGTTCTTTGTGAAGCCTGAGACATGATACAAAATGTGTCATATAAAAGAGCCTGCTGTGCATTTTAATTTAATTAAATTTATTTTATGTTTTTTAAATTATTAATATAAATTATTAAAGCTTAAATTCCATATTTTAGTATGCATTTAGGTCTATTGTGTCACATTTTATTATTATTTGATGAATATAGTTTTCTTTCTCACACAGGATGCCAGTTCAATTCATTTGTTACTGAGGTCAATGATTGTCTTCCCCCTGAATCCAGCAAATGCAATTTATTGGAAGGAGGTATAGCTCAAAAAACATAGTGGCCTCCTGCCAAGAATTCTACAGAGGTTGGCAGACACTCTATCCATGTTAGTATCCTTTGACCTCTTGTAAATTTTCTCTGCTTCCACTAGGACTAATAGAAAAAGGCTGTTCAGACAGCTCCATTGAAGGAGAGTTTAGGTATGCGGCAATTTTGTTGGAGAACTGGATCAAAGCCAAGTTTTGTGCATGACCACTCAGTTATCTTGATTGGCTTTCTAATTGTACTGCAGCTACTTACTTGTCAGCTGGCCAAAAACAGGCAGACTCTCCTCTCTGTCGTCATATGAAGCTATTGATACAATATACTCTACATCAGGTGTAAGATCTGATATGACAGTTTGGGTAGTGCTAGGTGAAAGAGTAAATTCTTTAGTAGGTCCATCTGCAATAAATATATAAAACACTCAATGCAGCCTTAAAATACAATATTGGTAAGCTGATTGTAAAACAAAATGCAATAGGCAATAACCTATCTCAAATCCAATAATTTTAGAATTATACACTTTCTGTTTTCATGAAGTATAAATATTGAAACATGAAATTTTAGGCCAATGTGATTTTTTTAATAGTGAAAAAAAACGCTAAAGTGTTTGATAAATTCCAGGAAATTTGAAACTTGATATGCACATACAAAATATACTATCATCTAATAAATCATGTCCTGTTCTCATTCAATATCACTTTTACACTGATTATTTCTAAAAGTGAAATAGAATAATGGCTGTCTTACATAGCACAATACAATTTTTGAACTTTAGGGTGAAAGCACAGAAGAGGAGCAGAGTGATGATTCTACACCCTTTTTGCTCCCTACAAAGCAAAGGCATCCAAAACTTGCAGTCCCAAAATGGTAAACACTAAGGCAAGAATAGCTCTAACTTGGAAGAAAAACTGGTTTTTCTCTATGCCCTCTGCAGCTACCCAGCCCTGATCACCAGCTTACAAAAGATTTTAATGGCTACTCTCATACCTAAGTTAGATATAGGCAAAAATAAACTCAACATTTCAAAACGTAATCACATTTTAAAAGTTGACAGAACTCACCATTTGTTGGAACCACAGTTATTCTGTAACCCACTATTGCATCTGGTGGCCTTTTCCATGACATTTGAACATTATGTTCATCTATAATTGTAAAATTCAAGTCTGATGGTGGATTAACTGCAAAAGATTTATACCAGGTAGATGTTTAAAATCTTGACCAAGTTTTGGCAAATGAATAAATAAAACAAGGTTGAGCAAAGCTTACTAAAATTGTCTTTGCATAAATTTGTTTCCAACAAATATAAAGATATATTGTTGGAAAAAGAGTAAAATAAAAGCTGACAAAATATGACAAAACATCAAAGAGTATATGCATTACAGAGGACAGCACAGAACATATGTTTCTTGAGTTGCCAAGACATTCAAGAATGGCCAGCAAAATCAAGCACAATAGAAAACACATTTGGATACATGTACAATGAGTTCACAGATAATCACCACATATGCAAACATTTCACATAACAATTAAAGGAAATTTTTTTTACATGCTGGGTGCAATCCGTACAAGCATGCCAAATCACAACCTGCTTACAATATCATGAGATCATTTAGGATGTGGAGAACACAGTACTCTTCTAATTAGACATCAAAGAATTGATCAGCTTTTAAAATATAGTCTCTGCATATGATATTTCTTATCAATTTCACTGAATCTAGAAACTTGGCAGAGAAAATTAACTATTTAAAGAATACAGGAAAAGACTGGGCATTTAATGTTCAGTAAAACAATTTCTGTCAGGGTCTAGATAGGAATATACATGCAAAATGTATATCAGCAATAATGATACACTGATGTATCATTATATTCCAAAATATGGAGAATATGGAGAACTCCACCCCTTTGTTCCTAGAAGCCACTAAAGTGACTTACTTTGCATATAGCAACAAAGGATTTAGGAACTAAGGGAGTAATAAATGGCATTAGTAGTGGTTGCAATTTGCCAAAATATTCAAGCTGATGCGAAGTTCTCAAAAATAAATTCTACCTGTTTACACCAGATTTCTGTACAATTTCAAAGGTGTAAACTATTGTTTTCATGTTCCCTTTGCAGCAGGTGTACCCATACTAATAGTGGCATTTTAACATAAAATGCCAGTATGGTTCCAAACAACACAATGGTTAATTATGAAAAGACAACATCAAAATATATTTAAGGACATTTATTTTACAGAATTTATAGAAAATGGCAAAGAGGGCACCAGTGAACTGAACAAATGACTGCAAATAAAATTTGTAGGAGCTGATGACAGAAGTAACTGAACAGTACAGAAAGAAATAGTTTATATATGCTAATTTGCAGCATCATGCATACATAAATGAAATGTTGATTATTGGTTTTTTAGCTTCCCACAATGGACAAAGCCTCCATGTACAAGGTTCATTACACAAAGACATTTAATAAATATTTTATAATGATATTCTCTTTTTAAAATTGTCATGCTTATTCATGCAGTATTTTACTGACTCACTGTCAGTGCATGGTAGGTGTATTATATATTATTGTTTAAATAGGTCTACAAAGTATGATTAGATCCAGCCATACTTTCCTTAACTACTAGTAAGAGAGTTTTGCAGGCATTTTTAAAAGAAAGATCTTCTGTTTCATAGAAGATCTCCATCATATGTCAGATTTCATATCAGATCTGAATATAATTTTAAAAGCAGATAAAGTAGTAAACGCTAGAATGTTTAATTATGAAAAGGCACTGTCCAATTACAAAAAGTAAAACTGAGCTAAAAATATATGACATTTTTTTCCTTTTAATTTTCTGTAATTTCCGACCAGAGGATAATATGGCTTTATAATAGTGATACAATAGATAACACTAGTACTGAAGTAAATGTTATTTTTCCTGTTGTCCATACACAGGCAGTGAGATTAGCCCATTAACCTGCATGCACAGTTTATTCATCATTCAGTTTATGAGCACCACAATGCTAGAGATGGCAGAGTAGTTACTTAGTATCAAAATCATGCAACATGTGTTAATAGTAAAATACATTTAGATGATAAGAATATCATTATAAAATATTGTTTCAGTAGCAATGGCTCAGGACAAATTTAATGCAAAGGCAGAGACAACTGACCTGAGCATGCTTTTAAAAAAATTCAGTACATGGAAAAAGTAGCACCACCAACCTTGCAAGTAAATTGGCATGTTGCAGCAGAGACTTTAGGCTTTAACTGCTGAAGGACAGCAGCAGCCCAGCTTGTTGATATCCAAATGACCGGATTCCAGATAAACTGAAAAAGCTGACTGTGAGGAAAAGTCTTGAGCATTTTAAAGAATGGTTTTCCTTTTTATGAAAATTCAAATGTGGGTCTTGGCAGGTAACAAGAATAGTACATTGACACATGAGTGATGCATCCATTCATCCAGGTGATCATAAACAATGGCATTGCAGGGGAACTTGAAGGTCCCCTTGTCCATCCCATGGTCAAGACAAGATTGGCCACCCTCTGTCATTCCCGACATGTTTTCCTCAGATCATTCTTAAAGACCTCCACTATTGTCAAGACTGACAGCTTCCCACAGAAATCGCTCCAAAACCTCACTGCCTTTATCATCATAGTTATTTCTGACATCTAATCCCCACCTTCATTGCTGTACTTAAATCCATTCATTCTCAGCCTATGGCTGGCTTATCAAACTCAACCACGGAATACTTCTCTCATAGAAATCCAAAAAGGAATCTTTCTTGAGTGAAAAAAAAACAAAGCTCTTTGGATCCAATGTCATCAAAATGTCTTCCAGATGGCCTGTGAGCTTTTGATACTCAAACAGAATCTCCAAAACATCCATGGACCTTCACAGGGGTCAGATTTCACCCAAGTGAAACCAGCTGTGGGGTGATGACCAAACCATGGTCATATGACTGAGAGTAGTAAGCTGATCTGAAGTACAGAAAAATGTTTACATGATAAAAACCGTATTGTGATAATAAAACAGGGCAACTGTTACTCCATCTCATTAAAATTCTTCTTCTAGAAGGGAATTCACCAGTGGAAAAATAATACATTTGCAATACTGAATCAAACCAGAGTCTAGCAAAGAAATGCCCCTTGTTGTAGTAGGAGTTTGCCCCTTTACAGGGACAAACCTTAAAATTTCACTCAACAGAATCTTATGTGTGAGTGCAGCTTAACTCCAGCAAGCAGTCTTGATGTCAGGCTACTTGCAGCAGTGAAGTTGCACCTATTCTTAGTGTAGTGACACTGCTGATCCTGGGTCCATCAACATCCATGCCAAACCTCCCACTGACTTGTCAAGGTACAGGATCATGACCATAATGTGTCATGGTGTTGTAGTATTGCCTTCATACTATGATCCAATCCTGGATGCACAGAAATGCATGGCTCCCCTATAGGTTTCCAGAGTAGCAAAAACATATCCTGCTGTACAACAATCATGCTTCCACAGCATTAATTTTGACCACTCTTGGAACTGTGTTATGATCACTTCCTTAACAGGATCTTCTATATTATGCACCACAAAAGAAAAACAAAAGAAAAAAATCAGACAGAATGTACTTAAAACATTGCCAGTTTTTGTGTTATATACACATGTAATAAGGTTATAATTTCAGAAACAAAAAAAAAAGAGGGCAAAGCATCTTTCTCATGCTATGCAGGTCTTGCATGTCTTATATTAGCTTGTATCACTTCACAGGAAATATAAAAAAATTACAGCTTTTTTCAGATAACACAATGTGACTGCTAGAGGATCCCAGTGAATACCTTAACAAGATAGAAATAAAATGTAACTGCAATATCAAGTAATTTATATCTAGAACCAGATTTAGAAGTGATATAAGTTGGAAGTAGTTGCCATCCACAATCCCTATGTGAAAAATATTTTGTGATTCCATCACTAGAAAAGACATACTATAATTAGCATGTAAAATAATGTGCCAGCCCATGTTAAAATATCATACAATCTACAGAAGCTGAAGAGTAAGCTCAGCCTTACCACCCCAGTGATAAGGCCTCAGGCTAGAAGGCGCCAGAACTCCTCATTTACTCATTAACAACTAACTAGATGATGACCCCAGTTAAGCTCCTCTGAAGCCTGCTTTGTCAATGTGACTGGAATGACCTACAGCCTAGAAATGTAGTAAAGGGCAACTTCTAAAAAGAGCAGTTCTCAGACTTGTTAGGTATTCATTGCCAATCACAACACAGAAATTTTGCCATCTGTGTCTTTGCATTTTTTTAATTTTATATATGTTTATGAAGCTTCTTCAAATTTGAAGATGCAAAGCTCATAAATGTACTTCAAAAATTTCCTTTAAAACTATATACCTATACAAATAAAGACATACATATCTCGACCTAACCTATATATATATACACACATTGTATATATGAATATTTACCAAATTTTACACCTGTGTGCATATATATGTATATGCATGTGCATATACACTTACACATGCATGCATATTTTGCTTCTAATTAGCAGCAGGAAAAAGTAAAGTCACCCTCACGTATACAGAAATTTCAATTTCACATGTCAATCTACATGGCTCTCTATTTAGGAACTTGGAAATCAGCAGCTTCTTTCTCAAAAGATATTGCCATCAAAAGATAATAAAATAATGGTTCTACCAATGAGTTTCACAACTTCAAAAGTTTCAGCTATCTCAGATCACCTCTGAATTATTCAGTCAATGAAAATTAATGTACTCAATGCAGATTCATTACAAGCCAAAAATTCTAATTCTTTGTAACTGCTATGCTGCAATTATTTGTCACTTACTACACTGGTGTCCTGGTAACAGATTTTTCACCAGACAAACCTTTTTATGCAAAATACAAAGGTTCCACACCTGGATTAGTGATGCCCTCCTTCCCTACCTCCAGCTTAGAAAACCAATTCCTGAAAAACTGAAAAGTCAGCCCCTTCAGAAACTCAGTTAGGCTACACAAAACCAACGATTTCCTCATTTCTTTCCTGTGCCTTTGAAAATCCCTCTGTATTAAGAAACATGATATGCTACAGAAGCCATGAAAACATCACAGCAGTAACTGGAGGTTATAATTAATAGATTCTTCACATGCCAATGTACTTAACTATGACTAGAATAAGAGTCTTTGGCTCTTTGTGATCACAGATGAAAAAAATACTGTAACAGAAAAAAAATCTGACATGTGGACAGACATGGAATGCACTGGAGTATTGCTGTGCTGGACTAAAAAGGCACAAAACTTTAAGTATAAACAACTTTATGTCTAAGTATAAAATATAGAATCACATACGGGGAGTTTAAGCTGGGAGAGAGATATCAGAAGGATTGCAAAATAAAACAAGAAGAATTTCACTGTAAAAAAAAAAAGCAAAAATGCTGAGCATGAAAACAGATTTGCTTCCTTGACCACCATAAACAAACAACTTCCCCAGTGAAAGGGCATGAGTGCATTTAGACTATATGTGGGCTTTCCCCCCTCTACTCCTACAGTGACTGCCCAACTAGAAACTCCTGTTCTGCTGTACCTCTGTAGAAAAGCTCTAGAGCCATTATTGCAGCTCACTGCTCATTGCCAAGAGCAGCAGAGCACAGCTCTCACAAAGGACTTCAGAGCAGCTGTGATGCTGATGAAGAGCTAGTTTCATACTGGAAAGTTCAGGAATCTATGGACAGCAGCATCAGATAAACACCAGATCTCCTCCCAGGGGAGACTGAAAAACGAAAGCTGAAGGAGGGCAGAAAATAAAACTAAGCTTTTTCTTTCCTCTGCTCTCACCCCATCTTTCCACGTCATATCAAGAATTTTCATCACATTAAATGGCTCTCTCTCTTATTCTTCTCTCACCTTTTCATCCTATCAAGTGTCTGCCCACACCTTTGGGAAAGAAATTTTAAAATGCATATCCTGTGAATGGTATGTGGAGAGTCAAAAAGAACCAAGAAAAGAGACACAGGACTGACTAGTGGGGGAGGATATCTTTGCCACAAAGTAATCTGAAATTTGGAAAAATAAGACCAAGGGACAAATGTTCACAGGAGAAAGTCAGTTCAGCAAACAGGATCTACGATGCAATTACACCAAAATAAAGTAAATACGTAAGTAAGGAAATAACTTGCTAAAGTAAATAAGATGCAATTTAAAAAATTATGCAATCTTGCAGCACAAAATTAAAACAGTGCAGAAGAATGATCAGTATAGTGCAAACAAAAGTCCACTGTAAAAATCTCTACAGAAGCAATTCCCACCACAGCAAGTTCTAAGGCAGTCCTAGTTTTGAACTTTCATTTTCAGCACCACTATTTCTCACTCCGTTTTCAGCACCACATTTTTTCACCCCACACTTCCCTGCTCTTACTTCAAAACTCTGGAGCTAGGAGAATTTTCTCATAGAAAGAAGATCACTGTAAATTAGGTATTTTATTTATCAAACATTTTTGAGTGCAAAGTAATGTAAGTTCTGTCCAAGAGCCCTCTGCAACTCTCAAGATCAGGTTTTATCCACTCTTTTCCTTGGCAATAGTGCATCCTCCAACATCTAATCAAGGTCATCCAGCTATGTGTCAAGATTTGCTGTTATAACTCTGTTGCTCCAAATACATTTTTGTAGCTTGCTTTACCAGTGCTGAAGCTATGGCTGGTTTAGTCTACACTATAGCTAAATAAAACACCTTTGCTTACGTTCCGAAATAACATACTCCACACATGCAAATCGTAGCGCAGGACAACAGCAATATTAGTCCAGCTCTGAGTGAGATCCCTTCTAAGATGCGGAAGAATGCACAAACACATCCACTCCCTTCCTCCATCAAAAATGTACACTTTCTCTGCTTTCTCTGGCACAGCAGTTCTGCGTTTCAAATGCAGCTCTGAAATGACTTCAAATGACCTTTTTCGGTTCCTTTGCCAACAGCAACACAGCACAAGAGGAAGGCAGTGGACTGATTCTCTCCTAGGGTGACCAGATGTTGCACTACTGGCAAAAATGCCATCTTTTTCCAGAAAGCCAGTGTATTTTACATCTGCAAGCCCCAGGCGAGCACTATTACTACTGCCTGGGGGCCAAACACCGCAGAGGCATCTCTGACACCCCATGCTTTTAGAAGAGATCAGCCAAGGTGACCAGGTCCGGACAAGGGAGCTTGTGGCAGGCCATGATGAGGGAATTTTTTTCAGTTCAAGACAGAAAGGAATGCAAAAAAAAATAAATAATAATTATCAGTTGCTGGCTTCTGGCTTTTTCCAGTAAATCCAGGAGAGTTCACACCTATGATGGAGTCAGTTCCCAGAGGTCAGATCAAGTCATTTCAGTGCAGGACGTTCAGCCTTTTTATTTCCCCTGGAAGCCACAGCTGGCAGAAGCACCACGACTATGACCAAAGAGCCAAGCAGCTCACACTGAAGGTACAGGACACTGTTGCTGTTAATCCATTGGGGAGCAAAGGCCAGGCCAGGCCATGTTGAGCCACACTGCGCCAAGTGTGGCAGTGAAGATGGGTCTCCCCAGGTCTTCAGCTGGAGGCAAGATGCTGCCAGGGCTCACAGGGGCCTCAGCCCCCAGAGAGACTGCTCTGAGGGCTGAGGAGGAGAAGAAAAAGGAAAGCCTTTTTGGAGGTGACGGTACCACCTGCATGCCAGAGCCTTGGAGCCCCGGCTGCCACAGCAAGGCCTGGCCCAGCCTTCCCTTCAGCAGTGCCCATGACACATGTCACAGCGCTGGCAGCACCTCCCAGGCGTGTTCCCCGGGTCAGACCCAGCACAGAAGCTGAAGTGTCCCTGAGGGAGGGTCCGGCCTCCCCGAGGCTCAGCCGGGGGTCGCCCCGCCGAGCAGGGGAGGCCGATGCACCGGCAGGCAGGCCGGTGGGGCGGGGGCGAGGCGGCCGGCCGGACACAACACACAGGCGCAGAGAGCCAGACTCTGTTGGAGCATTTTATTTCAAAGTTGCAGGTTGTTGAGTAGTAGGTTTTCCGTGTCCTCTCTCAACATTACTAAACGAAGCCAGAGACCAGCCCTTCTTGGTCCATCCTGGGGGCAGAGCCATGGCCCCGGCCACGCCGGGCTGCCCGCCAGCGGCAAAGGGCTCCTCGGGCCCTGCGCCCGGGTGGCCACAGCGGCTGGCCCAGGTCCTGCCTGTGGGGTGGTGCGGACAGCACACCAGAGGGACAGAGAGAGGGAGCTACGCTCCGGCCCACTAGCCGGGAGAAACAGAACACAGAAGGAGCTGGGCAAGGAAGGAGAGGCGTTTCTCTGAAGGAGAGAAAGAAAGAAGGTGAAGTATTCACACTCAAAAACAGAGAGGGAGAGAGCCAGTAGCTCAAGGCTGATTGTGAGGTTTGCTGGTCAGCGGGGCACCAGGGCAAGAGGGCAGGGAGGAGAAGGTTACCTTCAGCCTCGATGGAGGAGAGGAGGGTGGCTGCACACAGAGCAGCGACTGCCGAGCACAGCGCTGTCTTCATTTCTGCCCTTTCAGATCACAACAACATGAATGAATCTGCAATGATGGGGAAGGGAGGAAGGGGGAGAAACGAGAAGGAAATGATACATGTGGATTAAAGGATTGCGTGGGTGTATTCATGAAACATAAAAAAGACAAACCGTGGATTTCGCTTTGTTCCCTTATCCCCAGCCCCCACCCACGGGACCAGGTTGAAACCTCTAGACTTGAAAGCTGTCCAAGACGACGAAAGATCTGTGTGACTAACTGGGGAGTCTCGTCTCACTATAATGTGCCTTTTGTTGCTGAACCTTTCCAATCACAGTAAGCACACGAAGCTTTAACCCAGTTAGGGTTAATTTGATCAGGGAAACGCAGTGAAGATCTGTGCCTCCGCACAGGCAGCAGCCAGAAGGGAGCTCCATGACTTCATCGCTGAATGTGATGATAGCTAATTCAGAGGTCATTCCTGCTTTGGATCAACTAAATGTCTCTTTCAGCTGGGGATTTTAATCGGCTCCTTTTTCATAACTGTTGAACCACTTAGTTAGCTTTGTTTTACTGGTCTCAAGGCAGTTTGGAAACTGTAATAAAACTTTTTTGAGGGGTTCTGCCTACAATTGCGCTATTCTTCATTTCTTGAAAGTCTGAAATAGGTTATACAGAAGTGTGTGTAACACACATCTGAAATTTGACACGTCTGTCTAGCCATGATGTTTCAACATCTGATAATTCATTTACATGTCCTGAGAGAAAATATATTTAAAATACACTATATAAAGCTGACAGGCATAAGAGTCTCACACCAACTGCTGGTTGTCTAGCAAAAGAAGTGGGATTAGGCCAAGTTAGTGGCTCCTAATTGCAAACAGCCATACCTTCATACCTATATGCTCCAATTCATGTAAAATTACTGCCAACTACTCTAGCAAAACTTTCCAAATTATTTCTTTGTCTAAGTAAAGTCTAGTATGAACCTACACATGCATGTAAGTGTTTCTATAGTTTCAGATTTTTTATCTCAAGAAGTAGGAGAGTGGCAATTTGTATGAATAAAGTCATACATGCATCATATATCATAATTAGGCTGGGGGAAAGACCATTCCAAAAGCAATTAGGCAACAAATTTTATCAGGAATGTTCCAAGAGCAAAACAAAAGAAGAAAACATAAATCATTAGTCTGCAGAAACAACTAAAAGGGAAAACTATATTCTTCTACCATCTAAAGAACTACCCAGCAAGGCACATTTGGTGGGAAGACGCTATGGAGATCCAGGAACTTCCCAGTTACTGATCTGAGCTTAATAGGCTTCATTTGAGCAGCTGTATATACTTGCCTTAGCCAAACGCCTTGACTGCACACGAAAATACCAAAATCTCAACAAAAATCTAAGTAAAGGTTTCAGTCTAATGGCAGTTCCAGTGGCTAAACAGAAAAGCAAGAGCAATATTGACCATAATGACACTAACACAAGAAAGGCCAAGGTTAGTATTAAGATGCTCTGAAAGCTCCAAAATCGTATCACTGCTCTGCGTGGGAAACGGCTGCCCCTGGGCAGATCTACAATATCCTGCAGAGAGTTGAAAGATCGCCTAAATTCAATGCTAAAGGACATTTTGTCCTGATAAGCTCGTGCAAGCTTTGACTGCCATCTTTTGATCGTTTTGAAAAGCAACAGAAATTAATCATCTCACAAAGGCATCTAGGAATTCTCCACTGCTGCAGGTCTTCCATTCCTTATACACGTTTTTATTTCATGAAAAACACCACCTCAGCCAAAGCATTAATTTGCTAACCTAAAAACACTGTTTCCTTCTCACAAATTTAGGTGTGTGAAAGAAACCCTGGAGGTGACAGAGGACCCCCTCCTGGCTCAGCATGGACGCAGCAGACTTTGTGTCAGTACTAAAGGTTTTCTCATTGATCTTTAGAGACCACTTAAAAAAAGTCAAACCCGGGCTTTCACACTGCCAATCCTATCTGAGGCTAATTCAACCTACAAAAGCTTAGCCAAAGCATTTCTAAACCACACAATGCATGACATTTAACACTTTCAAGAAGAAAAAAACTAACGTAAACAAAAAAGAAAAAAAAAGCGCAGGAAAAGCCTATCAAAGATATAAAAAACTGGAAGCAGGACAAAGCATCACCGGCAGCTGCACACACAAGGGAGGGAAGCGAGAGCTCCTGCCAAAGCCGCAGCGGTAGCATGCCTGCAGGCGCCCTGGGCGCTGACAGCAGGCTCCGCCTGGAGCCTCCGGCCACCCTGAGCCTCCGTCTCCGGGACACCTCCGCCCCTGCCCGCCTTTCTGCCCAGGCACCCGTCCGCGGGCAGCGCTGGGGGCCGCATCCCGCCGGGCTTCCCCGTGCCTTTCCCGGGCTGGCAGCCAGCAGCCCCGGGGCGCTCTGCCCTGAGCCTCTCGGCCCGCCCGACCGCAGCTGCAGCCGGCTCCGGCATGCCCAACGCGCACACGCTCCTTCCTCATCCCACGGCAGCTCCAGGGGCTGCGTGCGCGGTGCGAGCGGACAGAGCGGGACGCGGGACGCGGCGGGCAGGGACCCCGCTCCTGCGCGGGCACACACACACACAGACCTTCCGGGGTGGCCGCAGGGCGCCGGGGTCCGTAACGGGACAGCTCCTCCGGCGATGGCTCCGGTGGTGCCCGCAGCGGCGGGAGCCGCAGCCGTCGAACCTGGGTAAAGGGAGGAGGATTAAGGATGAAGCTCCGGGGGCACCTTGTGGAGGGAGCAGCAAGTAGCAGCAGCGGCGAATGAGGAGCAGCAGCAGCGGCAACAGTGAGCGCAGAGGAGGCGTCTCGATTACTGTAGCACCCGATGCGAGGGGTCTGTCTGGGAAGACTTGCCTTCTCCAAGTGGGAAGAGCCTCTTCTCAATCTGCTACTTAATAGAGGGCTGTTCCCAACTCTCAATTTACCCTCGTAAGCGGTTACGAAACTTCAGGGAAGGTGGACTGCTGCCACCGGGTGATATATGCGCTGCTGTGCTCCAGCAAGGAAGGGGATCCACTTCTGGAAACTGGCGCATACCTCCGCGCATTCCTGCGGCATGAGACGGGAGCCGCGGCGGCAGCGCGCCCGGAGGCAGGGGCCCGGCCCGCCGCCCCCTCCCTCCCTCCCCTAGGCTTCCCAATCGGGGAGGACGCGGGAGGGCAGTGGAAAAATTGAGTCTCCGGGCAGGCTTCGACGGACGGCGGCGCGGAGGGTGTCCCCGGGCGGGGGGTTCCACGCAGCCCCCGCCGCCCCCGCGGAGGACCCGAGGCTGGGCTGGTCCCTGGCACAATCTTCTTGCAAGGGAGTGCGGCACTCCCAGGAGCCTTGAGGGCAAAGGTGATAATAATCATGGTGTCACGGTTCAGGTGTGTCTAGCCTCAACCGTATGCAGCCATACATACATTAAACCTGCATTAAATACACACTCCTCCCGACAGCCCTCGCCTGCGGCGGGGCGGGTGCGGTTCCCCGGGCTGAGGGACGGGGCGCACGGCCGCACCGACCGTCCCTCCGACCCCGTAGCCCACGTCTGAAATTCCGTGCCTTCAGGAACTTCACCTTTCAAAATCGGATAATCCTCTGGGGACCAGGCTCCGCGAGGGTCTCCCATCACTCGCTCTCGTGAGCGTCCCCGGGCCCCCCGACGTGTTCCAGCCTCTGCAGCAGGCCGTGCCAGAGAGTGACACGGCAAAATAGCCGGGCCCTTCTCTGCCCGAGGGCCCAGACAGAGCATCCCGGGGGGCTCCGCGCCAGCAGCGGGGCTGCTCCCACACCCGTGGGGAACGGCATCCCCGGTAACACTCGCGGTCCTCCGGGACCCCTTCGGGCCAAAATAAGGGATGTCACGTCCCCTCGGAGCGGGTGCGCAAACTCGGGACGCGGAACAGAGATGAGCGAGGAGCAGGGTGATCAGGGAGGGGGGAAAGCTGGGGTTTCCTCCCGTCCGCAGCCCCGCTCGTTCCGCAGCCCCAGCGCCGCGGCCCCGCCGCACCGCCGCCATCCGTGGTGCCGGAGCGCCCCCCGGTGGCGGCGCCGGGCAGCAGCGGCGACCGACGGACCGACCGTCCGTCTGTCCGCCTGCCGAGGCTGCCGCTGGGCCCCGGGGCCACCGCTGTGGGGACCGGATGGAAAACAGGGCCGGGAAAGGCGGAGAGAGGGAGAGATGGGGCCATGCCTCAGCGCAGAGCTTGGGAGCCCCGCTCGGAGCGGCCGGGGGCGTTCCGGGGCCGCACTGGGTCCCTTTCGGCTCCGAGCACGACGTGGCTGCGGAGTCATCGCGGGGGCTCCCGCCGGCGTGGAAGGGACCGATAGCGGAGGTTAATATTTAATCAGAGGTCCGCTCCTGGACACTTTTCCGCAGGACTGGGAGATCAAGGACCTGTCAGCAGGAGGACCTGTGTCTCCTGAGCTTCATTTCTGCAACAGACCTGTCATCTACACCAGAAGCGAAATGCTGAAAAGAAAGTGATAACCAGAAGACATGCGCTGACATTTCCAGACACTTTGGAAGCGAGTCAGCTGTCTTTGGGACACGGCACAGTTTCAGCTCTCTGGTATTGGTAGAATGCACTTTCCAAAAGCAACATCTCCTGCGCTGATAAAACTCCTGACCTATTAAACCCCCTTGCCCAGCTGTTGAGTTGGATTTTCTCGTTTGGCATCATTTTGGCATGGGGAACTGGATTTCTTCCTATCCAGGTCTGATATGGAAAAGCAATATTTCTACGTAATAATACATTTTAAAATTTTTAGTTCCCTGAATGAACACAACAAGAACATGAGTATAAATGTGGTGTGGAAAATAGTTTCTTAAGAATGGACATCAGGGATTGCAATGAAATATCCTTCCACAGGAAGTGAATTCATGCAAATGAGGTATTTTTATCACTTGTGCACTACAACGATATTTTTTTACAATATACGGTGGATTTTTTCATCATAGGATCACCAAGATATTATGTTAATAGGGAAGAGCAATTAGTGCAAAAAATGAAGCTGGAAGAAAATATGTATTGTTCTATGTAAAAGTTGAATCACCCAGAAATATTTTTTAAATAATTTGGTGTATTGCTACAATTGGATTTACATTAGTGGAGGCTTTGAATGCAAGGGGTCTCTCAGGTCTGCAAAGATCTCATACACTCCCCTTCACAGACCTAGATGCTGCTGAGGGGAGTATCTCCCCTTCCTCTCAGCTGACCAGAGTTGCTTAATTCTTCATAGAAAATAAGATTCAGAGCTGACAAGAGCAAACAATTAATTGACTCCAAGGGCAGCAGGATTTTGTTCTTATCCTTAACTCCTTATTCTAACTCTTCTAACCATGATTCTCCTAAGATCATTTATGTGCAAAATACACCATCAAATTGCATTTAGAGTGTGTCCTTCCATATATCACAGTAATTAAATGGGTTGTTTTCAATCAGCACTGTTGCTATGTACATTCATAGTCTGAGTACATAGTATGTGATGCAGAAGGCATTTCTGAAATGCATAAACATTTACTAACATTCTCCTGTCTGCTTGTTTCTTAGACAAGTGTTAAACACATTAAGACCATTGCACTCCAACTCCACAATTTTCTTTGCTATCTAATCTGAACACACTGAAACAGTGGCAGATTTAAATACAATAATCAACATTTAAATTCATATTTATACTTTTAATAAAATTTTCCATTTCTGGTAGATGTGTAATAGTAATGTTGCAGATAACCAGGAATTTCTTAGAAATTTTGAAATGGTTTTGGATCTAGAGTAATTCAGGAAACTTTGTCTTTCTGACACCTCTTTTTTTTTTTTCTTTTTTTTTTTTTTTTTTCTCTCAAACTGCATTGCCAGGGCAAAATAAAACAGTATATTCTGCATTTCAGCACTGTAAACCTTAAATATAATTTCCATGTGGCTATCACACTAGATTTGGCCTCTGTATTGTTTTGACAGTTAGTTGCATCTGCTTTACATATTAATATGGTAAATGTGTTCTTCATATGTATATATGCATTTGAGTGTATGTCTTGCTCAGAGGAAGAATTTTAAAAAAGTGTCAGCTCTTTGAACATCAAACAATATATAGATTAAGCATTAAGTATAGTTGTACAAGCAAAATTGTGCTGCTGCCAGTGACTTGCAGCCAGTACAGTACATCTGCCTGGGAAGAACTTTGCTGGTCAGGCTGTCACTGCATCCATCACTACAGTGCATCTAAATTAAACACTGTCTTAGTACAGTCATTTAAGAGGCCCATTTATTCCTGACTGCACAATGGACAGCCTTTCCAGTATATTTTCTGTTCTCTATTAAATCAGCCATAAGACTAATATTGCACAGGATCATAAAATGCAGAAGGACAAAACACATTTAATAGTTTCCACAAGGCTCTTCCTTATATGAGAGATTTCTAGTCAATGGCAGGAGAAAAACTCAGTCTGGTGTTTGTTTATTTGGATAAGTTCATTTCAGAGCTGGAATTCAGAGAGCAGAACTAGTCTGACCTCTCATAATGAGGATTGGCTTCTTACATTAGCAGTGTTCAGAGAGGATTTGTTCTATCTGAAATCTGCTCATTCAGTGGAACAACTACAGAAGCAGCATCCCTGGAAAGTGTGACAGCCATGAAATAATTATCTGCCTTACCAGGTATGTTTTCCTTAGCAACTATTTATTTCTCTAATTTGTGTAACTGTTTTTTCCCATCATGTAATGTTGTGAAAGTTAATTATTGTGGCTCCAGATAAGTAGAACTGGAAAAGCAAATAAATCTTTCAAAAGCAGAGTTATAAATAGAAAGAAGCTGGTATTTAGTGGAGTTTGTGAGTCTGAGAAATTCCAGTTAATTTGTAGGCAGTCATTTAAAAAAAAGAAATAGATCTTTAATACTAAAATTGGAAAAAATAGATGCAACGATCTTATAGTCCCTTATATATTCATAAACACACTTTATATTGTAACATTTCTAAATAAAGTTGCTTTCTTTCAAAGAAGCTGGTTCATTATTTCATGACAGAGTCCTAATCTATTCAGGAAGCATTCCTCTATGAAACCAGTACAAATATTGCTTGATTAAAGAGGACAAGAAAATAAATTGAGGATGGTGACTCTGTATATTTTTCAGGTATGTTTTAATGTAATTGTTCCTGTCACAGCTATGGACTGGCCACAGAGAATTGTGAATGCAGATCTAAGCATTCATCTTTCACTGAGGGTTTCTTGGTGAAACAATGATGATTCACTGAGAAAACCCATAATTTTGAAAAATTAAAATATTTTTAGAAATCACTAGCCACTAGCTGCTACTTGCAGAACATTGTAGTACAGTGCTCACTGAGTACCTAATTGAATTCAACATCTGCTGAAGGGTTAATAGCCATGGGTTTCCCTATATTTGGTAGGATTTCAACTATTGGAAAGTAATTTCTTCCTATGAAGAAGCTCTTGATATTAATCGGCAACAAATGCTGAAATGTCACAGTGCCAAGCTCTGAATTTATTGGGACAGCAGGGTCTGTGGCAGGTAGTCTTACAGAGAAGATAAGCTTGTGTCTGAATGTAAAGTATTCAAAGCTGCTGAAAGTTCAGGTTGCATTAGCTAATGAGTGACCTGATCCTTTTGTTGCAGACAGTGGAATAATTAATGATGGGAGGGAATTTTAAGACTCAATACCTTGTGATCAGGCTGACTGCTGATGCTGGCCTTCTCTCCCCCACAGACACAAAAGGCACTGAGGATGTGGTGATTTCTCTGACTGAAGAGCAGGTTGGAGGAAAGCTGTCAAGGGGGAATAATCAGCTGCTGCTGCACTCTATCCCAATATGTATCTTTCCCAAAAGGTTTAGAGGATGTAAAGGTCAAACCCAAATCCTCAGTTCAGCAGGACAAACATTCAAAACTTTAAGCATTCTGACAAGTGAATCTGATGTGAATGCACAGAACCATAGTAAATGAGGCTGGAAAAGGTCCCTAGAAGCCATCTAGTTCATGATCTGTTATTTCAAGTACCCCAGGACTTCAAAGAGAAATTCTCCATACTGTACTTAGTACTAACAGCATACTTTGGGGAGCTGTTTTGTACCAGCTGACAATAGATAATAACTTGTTTTAGGTGAGTTGCAAGTTGTCCAGAATTATGACTATGAGCACAGCCATCAGAAATAAAAATACAACTACACCAGAGAAGCCAGTATCTTTGGATCAGAGAATCATAAAATGGTATGGGTTGGAAAGGACCGTAAGTACCATCAAGTTCCAATCCACAAAAATAGCCTTGGATTATTGTGAAAAATTGCTTGCTTGCAATTGCTTGCTGGCATGTCTGCAAACGCTCAGGGAGCAAGGAAGCCAGACTGGGAAAATCCTTCTTGTATGTGACTATCAGAGGTACAAACCAGTCTTGCTAAAACCCCTTTTACTGTTACAGTATGTCTGCATATGATAGTCACGTAATTTTTTTGACCATTTCTAAACTTTGTGGGAGGTGGACTCCATGGTCACCACCATCTCTGCTCCCCACTCCCCCCAGCTTCTCAGTCTGAGTGCCTTCATATTCAAACTGGCAGACTGTGGCATCAATCACAGTTTTTTCCTCTGCAAAAGAAACAGCACCAGAAGCAAAACTTGGGCTAGGACACATCTATGGAATGCACCAGGCCCAAGGAGCTGGATAGCCTAAATTATACATACTTTCCTGGGACATACCATCTGGGGATCTCATCCGAATGTCACCTATCACAGATATTGATGGACACTTGGACACTTTAAGAGTTTGTGGAAAAAAGAGTCAGGCAAGAGTTTAGCTTAAAGGCATTGAAAACACAGCCTAGGTATCACCTGTCACAACATTTATGAACTCCACATGAGCCAGCTTTGAAAAAGAAACCTGTTTCTTTTGCAAAAGTCTTAACTGGCAAGTGACTAAGGAGGAAAATACATGGACCAAAACAATGCAGAACTAAATCAGTATTTCTTAATGCAGCCTTGGGGCTGCTGCTTCCCAATATGTTGAATATGGACAGTTCCAAATACCAGAACACAAGATTTATTTGGATTATAAATAGATGTTGCCATGTGCTTCAGTATCAGAAGCACTCTATTGTGTAAACAGAAAACTATTGGCTTTTGTTTCTACTTTTAAAAGTTACTTGAAAGCTTCCATGTACTCTTTGCTGACAGCCTTTTTCACCTGTTGGAGTTGAGTCTCACTTGGGTATCAACACCTCTACAGCCTGCTGAGAGGCTTCACTTGAAGCTGTTAAAATGTCTCCTCTCATATGCCCTTTCCTCTGATCTCTTGGATGCTCTCCAGCTGGCCTCGCTACTCTGTTAGCTTTTAGTCAGCCCAGTGTAGTGCACATGTCTTGGGTTTGGCATTGTTTTGATTTCTGCATGTATTTTTTATCCAGAGAAATGTGTTTGCTACTAGCTCCAATATCTCTTATTTGTTTAACAAAACTAATAAATAAATAAATAAATAAATAAATAAATAAATAAATAAATAAATTTTATCTGCTTAAGATTTTTAAACAAATAGGCTTTTGGCAAATCTGACTTGTTGCTCCTTTACCCTCTGCCCAGTGCCCTTTGAAATGTATTTAGGGGATTTCCTGTTTAAGGCACATCATAATATGGGGTTTTACCACATCATTATCTTCTTCCCCAGCTAAGAAGCTGCTGCAAGATGAGATCCCTTTATGCCAGGAGTATCTGTTGGGACTTTATTTTCTAATAAAAACTCTGGAGTCTGCTTCTCTAACCTCCAGAGTGGTTGAGGAGGCAAGCAGAGGACGTGTACTCCTTGGCATTGGCCCCACCATTGCAGCTTTGCCCTTTGGGAACATTGGCTGTGCCCACTGCTCTGTCCTGCATGGCCACCTCAGGTGGCATTTGGCTCTGGGTTATGGTACATTATGTGCCTGCACGTGAGCCCAGCGTCCAAACTTCTGCAGTGGCTGATGAAGCCCTGAGTTACTGAACTCAGCAGTGCCTGAGCAGTTTGGCCACCCACCATCCATGGGGCTTGGATCAGCTGCTGTCACAGCGGGCTCTGGAGCCATCTGAGAGTTCTGCAGCATCAGAGGTCTCTCGTGGAGCTGCCAGCTACAGACAAGGACCCACATATGCTGACACATCTCGAACTGTTCTGGACCACCCAGGGGGCAGAGGCAAGCTCCCAGTGATGTTTTGAGTGTTACAGGCCTCCTGATAGTTCCCATTTGTTGTAATGCAAGTGTATGAGTCCCCTGCAGGTCCTCTGTTGTATTTGCCAGCCCCAAGCAAATGCCTCAGGTATAACCTGAAATGGTGTTGGGCACCCTAGCTGAGGCATTGGATCAAGGACTTTTACTTTCCATCTCTGGTGCTTTAGCCAGTGAAGTCTTCTGCTGATACAAAGCTTTGTAGTCTATTCATGCAAATATCTACCAGGAACCAGAATAAGATCAGTAAATGGGCCTGGAGCTGATCAAAAGATGTGATTTTCAGGTCCTATTCATCCATTTTTCTGCTTTTGGATCTCAGGCCTGGCCAGAGAGGTACCGATTGAGACAGAGATTCCTGCCTAACTCTGTAAAATGCCATAGTGTTGAGGTCTATCCTGCACCACAACTGTTTTGTGACTTTCTTCCAGAAACTGCATTTACATCCCACAGTTAATCAGGATGGGAAACCAAAAGTTGTGGTTCTCCTCTTCTTTCCCAAGAAATTTGCTCATACATGTCAGCATTATTTCCAGAAATAATAACAACTTTCATTGTTGTTATAAGACATTTTTCTATTTCATTATTTTAATAGAAGAGAACTTCTTGGTATTGCTTTTCTGAAAAATCAGGCTATTTATGTAAATGTCAGAGTATGGCTTTAGCAGTCTAACTTCTTTCTGAAAATCTCAGCCAAAGGGAGGTGGGCTAACACCCCATGTACTGCACTCCAGCTCTGTGGCACAGTGATCCCAGTGCAATGCTCCACACGGAACACTTATTAGCACACCACACTATATTTAGCAAAATGTGCCCGCTGCTCCTAAGAGATGACTGAATAAACCTTGATAACACAGTTGGCCTGACTCCTGTGGGACTTGTAACTGCCCACTGAGCAATAGAGATCATTATAATGTTTTAATTATATAATTCCCTTTTGCATAGTGCTATGATAGATAAGATTGAGTGTGTGTCAGCCTTTCCATTATAAACTTTAGGACCCAGAGCATTAGTCATCCAGAGTAAGTGCTGATGTTAAGATGAAACAATGCAGAACCATTACATAAACATATATAACTCAATTATTATTAAGAACACATTAGTTGCTTAAAGGTCCTAACAGAATTACAAGCTTCTCCTTGGAACCCTGTAGGAACAGAAGCTGCTCACAGTTTTTCAGAGCAAACTGTCTCAATACCTGCAATAAAGTGTAACAGCACTCAATCTCCCTCTCTCTCTCTTTTATTCCCAAAAGCATTTCCAAACATCTACTAATCATGTCACAGTTGCATTGATGAGGATGGTACCATAAGATTTACAGATAAACTCTTAGAAGAATCTTAATCCACAAAAATGAACATTGTAGACAGATCATGTACTTTGAGTCCTGCACAGCCCAGATTTCTTGGCTAAAAGGGAAATCTTCCATAGAAAAATAAGACAGCTATCTAAAAGTATTTAAATTTTTTTCTTCTGTTTCAGATATTGTTGAAACTGGACTATGTCTCTTTGGGCCTGAGAAGTCCTCTACAAGATGTTTAACTCAATTACTACATTTTAAGTATCTCCATTGAATATCTTATTGTTCCTTTCAAGGAAAACATTCTTCTGCTGCTCCTGGTGAAATCACAAGGAACTGTATCTCTAGGTGAACTTTACAGGCAGCCTCAAGAGAGCTATTCCACAACATATCTCTAAGGTGAAGGATAAGATTTTATTAGATTGACATATCACAAGACACTCTACTTCTCTCTTATTTTACAGCTCTGTTCGCAGTCAAAAGTAGTTCACAGAGGAGAGTGCTTATGCTGAAATATGCTTTTAAAGCAATACTGTGACCCTTGTTCATTTCATACTTTGTTTGCAACAATTCCTTTTAGGAAACCTTAACTTAGGTAACTTTAAAATTCCAAGCCTCCTGTGGTCTTTTTTATTGCGACTCCTTCCATGTTCTTGTGTACATAAAGCTTAAATATTAGTGAATCTTACCTCATCATTATTTTCCAACTTATTTCCATACCCATCTTGCAGAGAGCAGAGACCCAACAAGGCAAAGGACAGACATTTTCATGAATGAAAATACAAAAGTGAGTTAATATAATAATAAAAGAATTAAATACTGTGGAGGCAGAAAGAAGATTGCACGTGATAAACCAGACTGAAGAGGCAAAAGATCCTTATATTTCAGAAAGTTCACTCTTATGGATTGGGAACTCAAAGAAACACCTAAGCAAAGGACAAATTCATCTCTCTGGCAATTTTCTCTGGGGCTCAGCAGGTTATAAGCAATGGGAGTGAATGTTTTGAGAACTTAGTGAGCTGCATACAGACACTGGTTTTCTCTGAGGATCTAAACTCAGAACTGCCTGACTGGGGACTCAGTGGGATAACCCCTTCCCACAAGTACCTCCCCAGCTCCCTGAGAATGAATTTGGCTCGTCACAACATTTCTAAACAGGAATCCCGGCCAATGACCACTTTTGACAAGGATGCATATTTTTGAGGAAATAGGTACAAGTGTGCTTTTAGCTCTAGATGTGTTTTGGAGGAGGCTGTGATCAGTTAGTCTAATGGAAAAACTGTGAATAATAACAAGAACTCTTCAAAAATACTGAGGCAAGACCAAAACATGTATCAGACTGTATGTGTTGCTCTCTGAGTTTGAAGACTTGGATATAGGCTGGACTTGATGATCTCAAAAGTCTTTTCCAGCCTAGTTAATTCTGTGATTCTGTGAATACTTACATTCAGAAAAACTACAGTCCAGCCAAGAGAGTCTCTTCAGATGGTGTTTCTGGACAAGCCATTATTTTTACAGCAGAATTGACTGAGTACTGAAAAAATAAGTGGAAAGACTCAGGCAAGTTAGATTAGAGAAGGTGGTGTTATTGCTAAAAGGAACTTCTTTAAAAAAATAATCGCACAAGCATGCACATGAAAAGATACATTAGTTCTGACTTACTCATCCCCTAAATACCTTATTTAGGGTCAAGTCAGGTTGATCAGATTGATTTTGACTCTGAAAGTCTGATTCACCCTAGCAACTGTGAAGGTTAATCTCCAGCTCTGATAGTGAAAAGAATTGAAAAAGAATGGGAGAATAAGGAGTGACAGCACAGTATGAGAACAGAAAAGAAATTCATCATGGTTTCTCATAGTTCAGAGCAGTGATAGCTAAGGTGAGCAACACTAGAAAAGTGGTATTTTTACTCTGGGATCTGGGAAAAAAAAAATAAGTACAATGAAGATCATACACTTGGAGATCTCCCTGTGGTTTTCTTTTTACTTCAGAGAGTTTCTGAACTTTTTCACGGTATCTTTCAGGAAGTCAATGCTGTATTATTGTGGTATTGTTAGTACTCAGACTTTTACTGGGGAAATTTTTGTATGTGTCAGGCTAATTGGATATATACATGTGTTCAGCAGCCAAGAAAATGTAGCCCAGGGCACCATTCTAAGAGTTGATATTCTGAGCTACCTTCCAAATGGAGAAAGTAAAACATGGTCTGTACATTTGGAGTCTCAGAAAGGATTGTGGAACTTGGAGCTGCAGTACTGAAGATTTCATTTTCTGTTTCATCCAATTATTACTTGAATATTAATTTCTCTTACAGTGACATGAAGAATTTTTTTTTAATTTTGACAAAGCTGGCACACTTCTAAGCTGAGTATATTAATGTCTAGAAGTCCATGCCTTCATATCAGTGACCGTTTGATTCCTTTATAGTTGCAACTTTTTCACATTAGCAAGGAGTCATGGATGTTGCCTGTTTTATTTTGTGCTATTCATATAATAACCATAGGGAGACTGAAGTTAAGATCTTCAGATATTTTAGCAATAGAGAAGATACATGGCTCTATTTTTGTATTCTCCTAGAGAGAGACAATATATAGTCAATACAGGCACCCAGTTTACCTCTCACAATTTGTGATGTGGTTGAGCCTGCAATGAGATACATGTATAGACTGCACAGCAGATGGGAATTTCCCTGCTAGTGTTGCAATGCAGTCCCATAAAATGGTGCTGAGCAGCTGACCGCGGGTTTGGTTTGGTTTGCTCCTCCCGCTGCCCCCGCAGCAGCAGAGCTCTCTCTCGGAGCGCGGACGCCTCCCTGCGAGCGCCCGGCACAGCGCGCCCGGACAGCGCCGCCCGCTCTCCCGCCTGCTCCCGCTCCTCTCCAGGGACGTATCCCGGGGGGATGCTGCGCCCAGCTCTGCCAGAACAAGCCTTTGCCATTTGATAGTCATTTAAATAACATTTCAAGGCTCTGACTATAAATAGTGATTGCTCTGTAGGATGAAACCTTTTCCTAGCTTGCCTTTTACTCCCCCATGCTCCGCCACCAGGGCTGCTGCCGGCCCCACACCTCACAGCCTGCTCCGGATCCCGGGGACATGGACTGAGACACAGCTCAGTGCAAAAACAAGAAAGCTGCACATTTTGCTTTGGTTGCACATTCAAACACGTACACACAAATTTACTGCCTAGCTCATCACAGGATTTTATAGTTGGGACTATTTGAACAATTACTCCTTTCAAAATTCTCCATAATCCCTGTAGGCAGGATAAAATGTGGTCATTTTAAACACAATGATCTTTGCTTACATTGCCTTCCAGGCGCCCATCACTTGGTCCACACCTTGAGGGTAACACTGGCATGTGATGGCAGCAGAAGCCTTACCAGAACTGCACAGAGCAGACTGTTCTGTGTTTCACATTCTTCACATTCTGTGTAGTATAGTTTACTGTGCCATGGGGTTTCGCTTCTTTGTAGGAATCAATGTTCGTCCCCACTTCCCAAACCTTTTTCCAACAAATCCACCCAGGTATTTATTCTTTTAGTCATGCAGTTGGCCAAAGCCATCTGTGCAGAGAAGCTGCCATTGAGGGGTATTCCCCCATTCACCTTTTTTTAAGATTTTTGGTTCTACTAGAAAGAATCCTGAGTACACTCATCCTTCTCTTCCAGTTTGCCTCAAGTTTAACAAGGATACTATGGTTCTTCAGGATAGCAACAAAAAATTGGAAACAAACTTAATCCACAAGAGGCTTAAAATAGCACTGTAGTGGGAGGCTAGATGTTTGAGCTTGTTTTCACATTTTGAAAATTCCACTGTTTGCTTGAGAAGAGAAACACAAGGATTACTTTGATGAAATTGTTTGGGTTTTTTTTAGAAGCCCCGTATTTGTTACACAGTCAATACCAGACTTTGGGCACAATAACCCACAAGTAGCAACTTGACAGGAAAGTTAAAAAGGCACAAATTCTGTTAGGAACATAAAACTGAAATAGGGATGCAGAGCTGCAATGTGTCTCCATTATGACTTTCCCCAACAATTGCAATAATCAAGCTAGTAAGAGCAATCACAGTACCTTACAAGTGATGCTTATGCCCTGCTCTGCTGTCCCTCCAAGAGAGACTGAAGTCTCCCATGAGGCCCAGGGCTGGTGACTATGAGGCTGCTGCTGTCTGTCTATAGCTACATCTACTCAGTCCTCCTGGTTGGGTAGCCAGCAACAGACCCCCACCACAATGTCACCTGTCCCTGTGCTCCCTTTAATCCTGACCCACAAGCTCCCCATCAACTCCTCATCCATCCCCAGCGGAGTTCCATGCAGCCTGGCTGGTCACTGACACGGAGGGTAGCACCTGCTATTCCCTGCCAGTCCTTCCATCCCATTGCTCCTCTGTGGTGCCGCTGAGAGCACAGCCTTGCACATCTGAGCACGTCTCTAACTCATCCTGTTCATTCCCTATGATGCCTGCATTCCCACAGAGGCACTCTTGTGTCCCTGATGAGACAGACTCCCTGGCTGGAGTGTCTGTGAGTCCTTTGTGCCACTCTGCAGGGGCTCCTGCTGACCTGTAATCACTTTCCTGGCTCTGGGCATCTATGGCTGGCACTGGCATCAAACTGAGATGAGGAGTGGGAAGGGCTGAGGCTCTCCTCTGCCAGCAACCTTAGTTTAGAGCCCTCTTCACCAGCCTGGCGACCCTATGACCACCAATACTCCCACACATACACAGAAGATACAGTCCAGACACCCACTCCACCTTGTAAAAACTGCTTTATTGATTGCAGTTTACATGTTACAATTAACGTATGATTCCAATCATTAAGTCAGCTGCTTATAATAAGCTGCCACCACAGTCACATGGGAACTGGACAAAGAGATGTTAGTTGCTGAGGCATCCTCAAATGGAATCAGTTCGGCTTCTTGGGCATTGAAGAGACAAGAAGGTAATAAACAGCATACATTGTTCCTGAATTAAGAGACAGAAAAGATATTTTCAGATTAGCATACTGAATTCCTCTGAAGTCAGCTTTCCAGTTTGTTCCAGAAGAAATATTGACAAAAAGCAGCTGCAATTCAGACAAAATACAATTCCACGTCTCAATTTTTTTTGGTAATTCATATTTTAGAGAAAAAGTAAATAAATAAATACATTTCCACAGGCTGCAAAAAAAAAGAGATGGGGAAAAAAAGTGGGGAGAGGCATATCTGTGGATATGCCTCCACAATCATGAAGTAAGTTACTAATTCTTAAAGTAGCTGAACTGAAAATCCATTTGATCAACATGTTTAAGAGGCTACTGCAAAATTAGGCAACAAGCAACATAAAGATTATATATATATAGTATTATGAATCTTGGTTATAATTCTGCTAGTTTTCACAGCACATGAAAACTCAGTACACTGAGTATCACCTATCACTAAAAAGTCAGGCTAGTGTGAAAACTGGTTCATGTACATGCTATAATTACATTTTACTCCTTTGCAGAATACATGAAGTAGTTCTGTTTTTCTCTAACACCATATGTAAAACCTGAAGGAGTATTCAGACCATGCTGCTTAGTCTGGGAAAAAGTCATATGAAAATCTAAACCTGGAAAAAGCACAAATGAATACACAGTATGTCCAAATGTGGTTTTTGTTTCTCTATATAAACTTTGCACGTTATAAAGAAGAGATTGAAGGCATTGCATAATTATTTTACAGAGAAAACATCATTCATGTTGGAGAATTGTACCAAAGCAAAAATATTTCAGTATTAGCCTTACCGAACAGCGTCAGACCCGCAGTGGTTCTATACAACATAGAATCTTTTGCCCCACCTTTAAGATGCACTGGGAGGCCATTATCCTCCTAATGGAAACAAGTGACAAAAATTAACTATCTATATGCAATTTTTACAATATTGTGTTAATATAACTACAATTACCCAGTGGAAGAATTACTACCCCACAATATCTTTCCGACTCCCAAAAGACACTGAACCTTATTTAGATCCTGCTCTGTCTTGAAAGCTTTCACTCTGCTATCAGGTGATGACTCACTAGGGAAATATAAAAAGCCATGTGCACAGTTCATATCTAAAGCAGTGACTGGCAGATGGATGAACACTTCTGACACCAGCCAGAGCCCTCAGGTGCACGGGATGTGATTACCACCCCTAGAAACCTCCCGTCCATCTCCAGCACAGTCAGTCCCTGCTACAGGGAGCAACAGGGGGAGGAGTCTCTATTGTCACTTGGTGGCACACAGGAAATTGTTTTGCTCCACCCAAAGCAGAACTCCTAAGCAGCAGACCCACGTGATCTTTACTCCTGTCAGCAAGATGACGCTGCTCTGGATTTCAGGCCAGCCTCCAGTGCTGGTGACCTGCACCTTACCCCAGCTTAACTTGCTGTCCCACAAGAAAGGAATGGAAGGAGGAAGGGATATGCCTGTAGATCTCTGCCAGCAGAAACTGAACCTCTGACCCCGTCCCATCACCAACATCACCCTCCCATTTCCTTCCCCTTGGCTCACAATGAACACCGTGCTCCTTAGTCCAGTGTCTCAACAAGACTGGCTTTCTCTTTCCGAGGAAAGGAAACCAATACGAAACTAAAACAACTGAAGTGGGGCTTCTAATATATTTGGTCCCTTTCACGGAGCTGAAGACCAGTTTGTCCTCAGTCTGAAGCTACAGCTCCAGGTTGTGGCTCATAGCTGGGATTACTCTCTGGAATGTTCTCTGCTTTTACTACTTCACCTAGTGGCCCTATCAATCAGGAACAGAGTAATTCAGAAATTATTTTTAAAGATGGAATATTTTTCAAGGAATTAATCCAATCATTTAAGACCTCTACAGTTTTCATGACTGAGAAATACAGTAATACCACATCCTTATTAAAAATTACGGGGCTTATCTATGAGCTATAGAAAGAGATGTAGGATTTCAGATTTACCTTTTCACTGTTATTTCTGTCTTTTCACTCTTTTTCTCTATTTGTTCACTGGACATACTCCCCCATACCAACTAATGTCAGAGTACTTTATCTTTGTACCATGCCTAATACTTACAAGAAACTCCAGTAAAAATCATTTCATGAGGTAAAAAAAAAAACCCTAAAGAGTCAGCAAGTCAAGAATGCACGTAAAAATACTCAACCTCTGCAGAAAATAACTGCTAATTGCAAATACTCTAGTCATACAACACATTTTGAGAGCTCTCTTCAGATGTAAAGGGGAGCCTGATCAGTTCTTTTGAAAAAACCATGCAGTTATGATCTACTAAAACCTTGTTAATCTACTAACATTATTCAACTCATTCATTACCTGAAATATCTTCTGATTCTCAGAAACTCTATTTACAAGCCTGCGTGAAGCAGTGCTTATGGTTCTCTGGGAAATCTGGCGAAGAGCCTGAAATAGAGGATAAACAGTGTTTTAGAAACAGTGACATTTCACAGCTCTGTCCACACTGGGTAGAAATTGCTTCTTTGAAAAGCAAGATAGAAGTGGGACAGCAAAAATGAAAGCCTTTTAAAAACAAACAAACATAGAAAACTCCACCAAAACATGCTAGTTTTGAATTCAGTAAATTTTTCAGCAAACTATGTAAAGGACTGTTTGACTGGCTACCTGGAAAGGAAAAATTCGGGAAAATTACTTTCAGTAAGACACAACGGATTTATGGATCTGCAGCATAATCTTCAGGTTCCCTTTCAGGAGAAATCTCAGCCTCTGCCCCCTTAGACCTCAGTTTTAGGCACCATTTTCTGTATCTAAATAGCGAAAGGGACAATAATATTTTTGACAAAAATATTTGTGCTTGTGAAGACAAGGAACTCCTGTCACTGCTGCAGTTCACCTAGGAGCCACCAGCACAGGAGACAACCTTCAGAGTGCTAAGGAGACACCTTCATCCCACCACACAGCTTAAATCACCTTGCTGTGTCCTGAGCTGGAATCTGTTTCCACACACTGATCATATATAGGGTAGCCTACCAAAATCAATGACCTATTTACAATTCTTTAATCTGCCTTTGCTAAAATGTCAAGGTTTAGAGCGCGGCAGCTCAAAGCTGCAGGCGGCCTCGGCCTCCTTCAGGCAACATTGACAACACATCGTTTCCACACAATTACCCCCGCTGGAAACGCAGCCAGGGGGCGAGCAAACACAGGTGATGCTGGTTGCAAGGAACCGGACCAGGCATCTCCTCTCCTTACCCACCCCAAACAAACACGCTATAAAATAGATCTCCTTCGAGACGAGCGCAGCGTACCGAGCCCCGCGACTCAGCCTGATGCTCTCAAGTCCCTGAAGCTCAGCACTACATGGACCTTGCCCCGACCCCCGCAGGTCGCTCCGCAGCGCCCAGCAGGGAGAGCGGCCACCGCAGCCGAGCCCCGCAGCCGGGCGGGCACCCTGAGCGAGCCCCACACGCCGCCGGCGGCAGCGGGCCGCTCTCCTCGGGCCTCACCTGCACGTTCCGCCACATCGCGGCTCTTGGTCCTGTCACCTCCCGCCGGCAACAAGGGCAGCGGAAGGGGAAGCGGCTCCCCCGCCCACGGCGGACGCACCACAGAGGGAGCGGCCCGGAGCGCCGCCGCAGAGCCCACAGCGCCCCCCGCCAGTCCGCCCGGCCCGGCTTGGGTAGCAAGGCGGGCCCGGGAGCCCGGGCTGAGACCCCAGCGCCGGGAAGGAGGAGCGGTGACCTCTCAGAACACGCAGGGCCCGCAGCGGCTGAGGCACACCGGGAGCGTTTGATTGCCCACACAGCCCCGGCGGGGAACCTGCTGCCACCGGACTCTGTGGTTGCGGCCGCCTCCCTGCGCCTTCAGAGGGCGCTTTGGGAAATCCTTGAAATGTCCCCCCGAGGTCCTCCGTACAGAATTTTAAATCTCCTTCCGTTGAGGGGTTTAATACCTGCAGAGGGCGGGATGCGTGTCCCGGGAGAGCAGCACGCTGGGCTGCGCCTGTTCGCCTGGACTCGCTGGAATGCCCAGGGGCCGCCACTGCAGGCAAGGACGCCGAGCGAGGCAGAGCCTGGCTCCGACTCAGGAGCGGTTCTGGCACCCCTGCGTGGATGTGGCGTCCATCCTTTGCTGAGCCGCTACACTCAGAAAACCCCAAAGCACCCCAGGCAGTACCTGCCCTCTGCCTCAAGCTCTGTTAGTGGCTGGGACACAGAGTACTCTGCATGTGGGGGGGAAAAAACCCCAAAAAACCACAACCAAAAACCAACTAACTTCAGCTTCATGTTTCGCGATCTATAATTACATAGAGTGAAGAAATGCAGGAATTGTATGGAATACAAACCTACTTGAGTCTCAGGAAAGAATGAATTGCCCTTCAAGAAACTACTCTATGTAGTTGAACCCTATGTATGTTTTTTCTGCACTGCAGATCTAGCCCCGTAATTGCATTTTCCCATGCTTCAAGCTTATGCTGAAATACAATGCTGTCAGGAATGGCTTTGCTGCAGTTGAAGTGCACTTAGTTTTTGGCATTACTGTACTTTTGCACTGGTGCCAAACCTCATGATGAACAACGTGTGTCAAACACGACAAATTAGTGCTCAATTCAGTATGAAAATAACAAGGATCATATCTCAATCTTACGAGCTGTTCCAGAAAGAAACTAAAAATGCAATGATGAAGCATTTATAGATATAGCCTTAGCTGTGCAAAAATATTTAAAATAGCATTTAGAAAGCACAGTCATGGACAAATACGTGCTTTAACAAAGGAGGAAACTGGATGCATTATTTAATAAATGGATTTCAAACATTTGAGCAGTGCTATCACAGAGCAACACTTAAAAATACATTACTACACTGTAAGACAGATTTCCATTCATTCCTCTTGCAATCTTATGAGTGCATACAATATTTTATTCTGATTTTTATACACTCAGTTGGATACCAGATACTGGTAAAAGAATCATAATTCACAGATAAATTATTAATCCTGATTTCTGCTGTGTGAGCTACTTTCTGGTATGTCTGAATCTGAATTTCAGGGACATTTTCTGTAAAAATACCCTTTACAACAGAAAGGCCATACTTAAGGATTGGCATGTGGGTTACCTACCTGATCAAAGCTACATAATAACTGCTCAGAGCTGGTCTCTTCAGTGTTGACTAATTCATGAAGAAATGAAAACTTGAGGGAATGAGAAATGGCAACTTGCTGCTTTAAGATGAAGGTGTTTCATTAGAAACAAACACACTGCTTCTTCCTAACTGAACAGGGCAATTCTTGCATGTATTGCATTGTGTAACAAAATTGTTTATCAAAACTCATTGTTGAACAGTTCTGTTTAAGCCAGAAAGAAAGCAGGCCTGTTAACCTAGCTGTTTAGAAGCATTTGTCATAAAATAGTGTTCTACCTCTTCAGGCAGTAATATAAGGGTGCATAAATCCTAAGATGACATAAAATTAGGCCTCAGCAGGCGATCCTAAATACAGTATTTTCCTTTCTTCCAAGAATATCACAGTCCAGTCCTTCCCATTTTCATAATAGAACTAATGAGGTTATTAATTACATTCTTGCACCTCTAACATTAAGCATCTCACCATTTTATTTTGCAAAATTTTTGGGCAGAGTCCTCAGGTAAAAATTCAATTCAATTTGCACATAACTCTGCTATTCCATTTGCTCAAATTGTTTATTTTACATGATCTTTATCAAGGGTCTAGTGAGAAAGATACTTCATTTTATATTTTTTAAAAAACTTCTTGAGCTTCCTTAGTGATTGACTTACACTTTTATTCCTCTTTATTTCATCCCTATGACAAAATGAGAGATAATCTTCCAGCTTCAGACTTTGCAGCAGCAGTTGATGTAACTCAGGTGGACAGTATCACTTCACTTGCAAGCACAGGCTAAAGATGTTCCGACTGGGAGGCTTATGGGGAGGTAATTTCTTACTTGAGACTCAGGTCATGTAAGGACCTGCTAATTCTTATCATGCCATTTCGTAATGGTCTTCAGTCTTAACTGATACTGTCAAATAAGATTAGACTTCACATGTAGGCACAGAATGCAATGGTGATTGAACTTTCTGTGAACTAGAAGGGAGGGAATTTTTACATGAAAATACTCCTGGTGCTCTGAGGAAAATATAATACTGCTACTAATATTAAATAAAATTTAATACTACTAAAATTAAATAGAATTTAATACTTCTACTAATCAAACAAAATCCCAAAACTTTTCACAATTGGGCTTTCTGAAAATAAACTTCAGAGTCTATTTTGACACTGCCAGAAGCAGTCTCTTCCATAAACTGGCCACATTGCTAAGAAGCCAGCAAGAATAAAATTGACTTAGATTTTCATCATTTTGTCTTCTCCTTTGAAAGAGAGCATTTTGGGCAGGTTGTTCAATACAGACAAGCCTTTTATATGGGGAACATTTTGGGGGTATTGGAGAGGTTTTATGTTGAATTACTGAATTAAAATTAAAAAAACAACTTATGTAATACCAAGGGTAGATCACGTTTTCAGGAAAGATCAGAAACCCTTTGTCTTGTCACAGGAACTTTGAGGATCAGATTACTCTGTGTTTATGCAATGTTCTTTGTCTTCTTCAGCAGTTGCATTAAAGTAACTTAATTTACTGTAGGTACCTGATTTAGACTTAAGTCACCTTTTTCCACTAAGCACTCTCTTCAACTCAGTCTGTTCTTTTCCCACCGCAAGTAGGGCATGTGAGAGAAGGGTGCAGTCAATAACATTTCCTGTGAATCCAATCCAACCAGCCATGCTCATTGCTCTGTTTGCAGATGTTACTTGACCTACACTCTCATGGCCTTTCCTCCCTCAGAGACTTCTATTAAAAAAAGACTTGCATCCTTCCTCAATATTCATAATTAATCCTTGAAAGACTCCAAGGATCTCCATTGTTGTCAATATGACAGCCAGACAAATGAACATGAGTGAAGGAAGAGTTTACAAATTTGACCAATATTTTGAACTCTTACAAGCATTTTAAGCTCCACAGGCACACTGTCCCATGTATTTACTGCTAAAGGCTCTCAGAGAACCCACTTAATTGCAATAAAAACCAGACAGCAATTCTCACCCTGGTGCTCTTCATTGAGATTGAAGATACATTGACAGCTATAGTCAGTAAAAAAAAAAAAAGTAAGGCATTGAAAAATATTACGAGGTGAAGAGAGAAAAATATTTCTTTTTTAATTTTAAGCACAGCCCAAAAAGCAGCCTTTCCCACTTGGAAAAAATAGGAATTATGAATGAAGCAGAATATATTTGCATTTCAAGTGACAAACACAAACTTTAAAAATCAAAATATTTTAATAACCAGTAATTGTGAGACATCCCCTTGCTCATTTACTCTATCTTAGACTAGCAGCTACTCCACAGCCAGTTTAACACATTCTCCAAGTTTTCAAGGGTACATACCCTTATTCTGTAACCCTAGCAACATGAATACAACACTGTTAATAAAATCTTACAAGGTACTATTTGCAAGCCCTGTTCTGCCAGGCTGTACTATGCAAATAAATTATAATATGTAGTTACAGAAAGCTAGCACACTGGAAATGCTGCCTCATTCCACAGTTTATCCAGACTTACACATTTAAAATCTTAGGCTACACAAGTAATTAAGTCATGTCATGTGATTATGTGATAAATAAATAGTTTTGTTTAAAGTTGCCTGTAGATTAAGCTATTGGACCATGCATTTTTGTAATAAATATGCAATCCCAGAAATACAACTCATTTAAAACTGCATTTACACTTAATGATGTCTTTTCATCCAGATAAAAATAAATATATGTTCAAGAACAAAACCAAATCTCTTACTAAATGGTTTGCAGAATTTATTAGGTCTCTTTTAATATATTCCATACTTTATCAAGCTAGTTGCATATAAAGTGATCTCCACCATATACATTAGAGTTTCTGTGCATCATCTAAAAAAAGTCACCAAAAAGTAATATTTTACAGGTTGCAGTTAACTTTCAATTAACCTAAGGTGAATCCTTCTGTAATTTAAGACACTAACCTGCACATTGCGTCTAACTGCAATATTTAAATTATGTTTCACAGCAAGCTAAACCTGCATTTCAGGGAAAAATGTCACTGCCATCTCAACTTCTGAACTTCTATCGTTTACTTCCTAAACACCACAAAAAATTAATGTGGTGTTCACTCCAAATAAGGAAAAAGTATACAATTCCCTTAAAACAAAGCCTGCTCAGAATACATATGCTTTAAAAAAATCAGGAAACTCCTCGAGTAAAAGGAATTCACCCCAGTAAAAGGAATTCACCCCGATGTATGAATGGAAAAAAACCTTTTAAGTTCTTCTTGATTAATGCTAGGTGCTGCTCATAAAAAGCAAAACCAGCAAAAAGTGAACGAGGATTGGATATGACTTAAAGCAAAGAAAATTAGAAAAATATTATATCTGCAACAAGCATGTCCCAATTTAGAGCAATCTTTTAAAGGTCTCACACAGATAATTAACAAATAGGTTTTCTGGTATTTTCATAGGATGCTCATTTACTGGCCAGGCACATATATTGTAAATATACAAAGATTTAATATAATAGAGGTGGGTAGGACACAGGAAAAATATTTAACAACTTGTATAAATATATTAAAATCTCAGCAAGAAAGGTAGGAGCCCATGCACACAAGACAGTAAATCGAAGAAAACATTTAAGACTTGACTTCTTCCAACAGCACTGACACCTGAATTCTGGAAAGTCAACAATTTACAGTATCTTAAACCATCTTTCTCCACACAATCTAAATGTACTGAATCATACCGACATTACATAGCACGTGAACAAGCAGCAGATGCATCAAGGGAACAGGAGCTATATGCATCATATGGCCTGCCCAGTTAGAGGCAAACATCAGAAAAACTGTTTCTGACATAGGCAGAGATACAATCAATAGAGCTAATTGTATACCCGTCATTTTCAAGAGTTAATCCACAGTATGGGAAAGGGGAGCTTTAGGTAAAAGTTATGCACCCAGTCTCAGAAATGACAGAAGCAGAGTGTCTTTCAAAAACTGGGTCCATTCTGGACTGGCCTTGATGCACATGCAGTACACTTATTTTCAGAATGCAAGATTAATTGGGAATGTCTGCACTGGTGTTTCGATTGCCGTATTTGTGATGAATGAATAGCAATACCACTCCTAAGAAGAAGCATATGGACCCAACAGTGATGTAAGCAATTCCCAGGAAGGGATTTTTGCCTCCCATCCATGATATGGTGCTTAGGATCATCCTTTTTCGTCCATCAAAACTGTGTACAGGATAATCTGAAAAAACATTTAGGAAAACAAGAAGCAAGTTTCTAAACCCAGCTTGAAGTGGGCACATGAAAATTTTTGTCATTTCAATCAGGTTCCAAATACTAACTGTTGCCTCTGGAACTGGAATTGCAAATATGGAACATTCAGCTGTTCTTTTTGGATAAAACTAATCTGGGCATTGTCAGCTACTTCAAAACAAAAGCCATATTAAGAGACACTAACCCAGAAGAAGAGTAAAATGCATGATTTTGTGTGTTTATGAAAGCAGCTTCAATAAAGTGAGGGAAATATAAATTTCAGTCCCTGTGTTTATTTTACTACAAAATTTTTCTTTACATTCTGTTTTACATGCACTCCCCACATTTTTACCGCAGAGGAGAACACTGCAGTAGCTATATAAAAAGTATCATTAAGTGCTTTTGAATTTTAAGAATTCGGTAACTATGACAACCCTCCTTCTCTAGTCTCCTGCATTTCTACCTAATATTTAGTCCCCTCAACAAAGAATGACGGTCCTTCACCTGATCCACAGCTCTGTCATTTTTGTGACCTTCAGTCAGTCTGCCTTTCATCACATAGTGTCATTTCACCTTGAAGTTAGAGTTCTTAAATTCCTTTGCTACCAGCTACATCTGTTCTTTGCTCTTTTCCTATGCTTTTCTCAGTTCCTTCCCAGCATCCAACCAATCTGATTTCCCTGTCTCTACGAGGCTATTAATGCTATAAAACTAGCACTTAGAAGAAGTAAAAGATGGTAACAATCTATCTGGGTCTCAGTGCCAGTTTTCAACCACAGCTCAATACCATCTCTTTTCAGAGATGGTAAGAAGAAAGGCTAGTTCCATCTGATAAGTTGCAGATATCTATTTGTATAATCCAGCTAAGGCCTGCTTTCAAAGGATACTGTATGCAATATCCAAAGAGTATTTTCCAGCCTGTAAGGTAGGCTGAAAGTTGTTCTTCCTTTCAATGAGACGATAGAGCTTGCGAAACGTTGGCAGAGCAGCTGTGCGCATCCACACGATGAAGTCCTCGTTGATAAAGCCGTTGTTGTCAGGCTCTGAGTCCAGCATATACACTGGCTTGGGCCAGTTCACAGGTTTTGTTGTGCCTAGGATTAAACAAAAATAATAAAGTATTTCAAATACAAAACTGAGTAACACATTGGCTCATCAAAATCCATTCTAATCCACAAAAAAACCACATGAATTTCCAAACAGTATGAACAGACAGGCTGACTTACTTCTGTTGCAACGCACTGGGCTGTTTAAGAACTTTTTATTTTGCAGGTTTAATAGTTTGAATTCTATAAATAAATAACTTAACCGCACTGTCCACTGTTTAAACAATTCATGCAGATGGGAAGTCATGTCTCAAAGCACTGCTCAGTGGGTAATTCTCCATTATGATGATAGGCCCTCTGCTCACTTGGTAGAATTTGAGAATCAGGAGCATGCAACATTTTAAACATCATTTCAGATTATGTCCAAATGCTTTTGCTACTGTTATTGGAAATACAATTCCACATTGTATTAAGGTAAAGTATCTGCTTTTTCAAGGGTAGCCATCATACTGACAACACGTAATTTGGCTATGACTAAGCAAGAAACCCACATCAGGTTAAGCCTGAAGTTATTATATACCTTGCATGAACACACATGCTCTTAGAGCCCTAAAAAGGGGCTTTTTCAGACATAGTAGCCAAAGAAAACTTTTATCTGCCAAATTGTGTATAATCTAAAAAATCAGACACGTCAGTCACTTCTAATAACAAAAAAAAGAATCAGTTTTTTTAGAGAACAGCACAACCTAGACATAGAAACATTTAAACGAAAACTCCGTATGAAGAGTTTCATTTAATGACTGTAGGATTTCTTTGTAAGTTAAATCCAAACACGACAGAACTTTTACCGGTCTTGACTGGAATAAAATTAAATTTCTTTACAGTGGCTGGTATGGGACAATGTTTTGGATTTGTGCTTGACACATTGTTGATAAAAAGTGATGTTTCTGTTATTTCTAAGCAGTATTTGCCAGCATCAAGGCATCAGCTTCAGCTCCTCAGCTGTGAGGAGATAGGAGAGGTGTCCAGGAGAGACTGGGCAGGGACACAGATGGGATAGCTGATCCCAGCTGACCAGAGATATCCCATACCATAGAAATGAGCAGGTAGAGGCAGGCAGGGCCTACTTTAGCTCAGGAACTCAGATGGTGGTGAGCAATCATTTCTTTTGCATTACTTGTTTTTCTTGGGTCTTATTTTCCTCTCTCCTTGCTGTGTTTTTTGTTTGGTTGTTTGTTTTTAATTACTGAACAACTTTATCTCAACCTATGTGCCTTCTCACTTTCAGCCTTCCAATTCTTCCTTCCACTGAGCAAGGGCATGGTTAGTGAGACACTGTGTGATGCTTAGTTGCCAAGTGGGGTTAAACCCCAACAGTGTACATTACACATTTTTTAGTATTCAGGGTACAAGAAAAAAATCAGAAATTAAAAAACTACCAAATTAATGATTACAGTAAAAGTAAAAACCAAACATGTTTATGAGAAACTTGCAGGTTTTTACAAGTTATCCACAACTGTGAGACGTGTGCTGCCATCAAGCAAGCCAAGCGAGTGAAGCCCCTATAGTACAACAAGCAGTAAAGACTGATAATAGAGCAACCACTCCCAAAAGAGACTTTCAGAATTTGTCATCTTTTCAAAGTAGTGTCATCTGGTATTGTTCATTTTGTGTGCTGAAGAGTGCTGTGCCTGTTAAATAAACAAGTACTTTCCACTTCTCTCGGAAGAGTTCTTCCCGAACTGGTTAAGAAGAAAAGCCATGTAAGTTTGTTTTCTAGAGGAGCTCCTTTAGAGATTCTCTACCAAATTTGCCCTAAACCAAAACAATTATTTAAAGACAATCTTTCAAATAGCAGAGTAGTCCTTAGCTTGGATTTCTTCAGAGAACATTTATTTAGTACATTCAGTAAAATGTCTGAGGTAAAGCTCTGAAATCAAAATGTGTTTGAAATCAAAAGGTGTTTGAAGCATTTTGCTGTTCTTAAAATGTCACTTTTTTTCTTTTTTTACCTTGGAAAAGTGCAGTTAAGTTGTTTCCATCTCCTGTAGGATTCCTGAACTTTACATTTTTATCTGTCCACCATGCAATGCCTTTTTTGATCAAAGTAATCGGAGTCCTTGTGTCATTATCGATGCGGTATAACTCCAGTGTATCTAAAGACAAAATCAAATTAGAAGATCAGCTGCAGAAACATTCCTTAGATAGATGATCATGATAAGCACTGAAACAATTACCTCCAGGAGAAAACAAAATAAAGATAAGCAGGCAAGGCATTTACTGTCTGCCTGACACAATAACAACCTGTTCTGTAAGAATCAGTGTATATGAGATAGCAGTTTATTATCCATATATGATATCTATGTTTCTAAATCACAGCAGTAGCAGATTCTCACAACAGGTATTTCCATCCTTTGTGTGCTGTAAGATTAAATTAATTCTCCTAGCAATTTTTAAACAAGTACAAGCAGTACAAGATATTTATTTTATTCTGAACAATGAAAATGTGTTAATTCAAAACAAAAAAAAGCCCACACTATCTTTATCCAGAATAATGTGCAACACAACAGATAACATACACTAGATCACAGACCCATATAAATGATAAGTTAAAATTGTGACCATACCATTAAACATACTGTTGGCAATAGCTCCACAAGGAGCAATGGGTTTGTCCTCGTTTGTGCGGTAAGGCTCACATTCCTTACTTGGATTCTGATAGTTAGAAAGAAAAAAGGCAAATGAGTCTGTCCTACTTCATACAACTAACTTGCTTTTTACTACATGATCAATACGAATTATAATATTTTACAGTTATTTTCAGTAAACAAAATATCAATTCCTTATGGTTGCCTACTGTTATGTAAAAATTCTAGGACCTCATTATCATGAAACTAAATAATTTATGTGGTGATTTATGCAATAGACAGAAATTAGTTGGTCATTCACATCCAAGCATGAATACCTACAAGTAGTGAACTGTTGTCTCCATTTAGCTGGCTGTCATCCCGAGATTTCACATAACGACGGTGGTTTTGATAAAAGTTGGAAAGTCCATAATACATGAATACATTGCTCTACAAAAAGCAAGATGGGGAAAGAAGGATTTCATTAATACAAACCTGCAATTTTAAGTTCCTAAACTCTTAGGTTTATAGCAACATTCATAAAGTAAGAACCTCAATCCTCAAACTTCATGAGTACACAATGTACTGTCCTAACAAGGCTGAAGCCAAACAATATAAACGTGCCACCAACTATCAGAATGATATTCACCAGCACCAACCCCAAAACCTGTCTTGTCCAATGTAGAACCCATAAGCCTCATTTGCCTCCAATTTGCCAGAAAGCACTTATTTGGTATTTCCAATTCCTGTTAAACTGAGATTTTTTTATATCATGCAGGAATAGCTCATCTACTCTCTAGCTATGTGACACATAGGGTAACTTTGAATGTGTAAAACACAAGCATTCCACTTAATGTTTTACATTTCCAGACAAATGGAGGCATTAAGAAACATCTCATCCCTCCTGATGAAAAAGGGAACACAAAAATCAGATCTAAGTTCAAAGGAAAACCAAAACTAATCCTCTAAAACAGGAAAAAAAAATTTCAGTGACAAAACTTTCATTTTCAATATGAAATAGATGATATAAACTGTTCTGACGTCATCCTGCATACAGGGCAGCATACCTCAAATGCATGTTCCAGTGTGAAATTGATGGTGCATGTACAAGGGGGTGTGCTGTCCCAGGACACATTTAAGCATTTGTTGCAGGGACTAGAAGGTTCTGTTCCTGTATAGTCAATCTGTAACAGAAAGTGCAGTCATTAATTTACAATGGGAGAATAAAGAAAAATTATTAAGCAAGAGTTGCTGTGGCATTTATTTTGCAATCATATCTCAACACCAAGAGCACATTCAGGCCTATCTGATAATCTCAAGAAGTCTTTTCCAGCCTTAACCATTCTGTAAATGAGTTTTTGATTCTGACTATATGCTTGATTTCAGATGCGAACAAATTAAACACTAAGGTTAAATTACTCCTGGAGCAAAACCAAACAAAACCAACAAGCCCCGCACACAGCCCCAACCCTGCCCCAAACCAACCAAAAAAACAACACCAAAACAAAACCAGCAGATACTCCACACAATGTGATGTTTCCAAACACACACACTATGAAAAGCAGATCACAGTTTTTACATGCTTTCCAGAGAGATTAAGCTTTTAAAAGTCCAGCTATTTAATGAAAAAAGATTTGTGTTAGAAAAACTTGATTTGTTGGCCATTTTTAGCCACCTAATTGGAAGAAAAAAATTTTAAATCACTTAATGCCCAAAAATCGTCCTAAAACAGGAAAGATTATTACACCAATATTGTTTTGTCAGGAATAGGAAAATAATCAGTATATGGACAAGAAAGATGATCAGTATTATTCTGGCTTACACAGTATGTTCTGTCTTGAATATTGTAGACCATAAAAAGCCTTTTTTAAAAATCTGTACATTCAGCCTTATCAGCCACAAGCTCACCCTACAGTCCAAGCCAACTCAAGTAACTTGACCACATCAGCTCTCTCTCACATGTAGCTCCAGAAAGTGGGGTAGGAGAAAGCTTATGTCTGTCTATAAAAGATGTATTTCTACACTTAACATGAATTACCTATTTCAGAATTTAGACTCAGACTGGTGAAATATATACTTCACTGCAAAAAAACTGTGCAGCAGCAGCAGCAGCATTTAAACTAGAACATCTATACAGTTATACAAAAGGCTGCTGCAAGTTGTTTGTAGTGAAAGGCATAACCAAGAACTAGTGATTTATGACTGGTCCTAATGCCCATATTTAGGTTAGCTAACATAACCACACACAGTGTATTCAGGAAAGAAATGAAGCCTATATTCCTCAGCATCTTCTTCAGGGTCTCTCTTCCCGTGATTTCTTCAGTATCTATTAAGCTGCAACCAGCTCCATCAGCAAACATCTTTACTGATTGGCATTTGCTCTGCTGCCAGATTTCTGACAGACAAAACCTACGCACTAATGAGCCTAGCTGAAACTAGACAGCTTCAGAAGCTATTACCTGGCAGAGAGAGAGATTGAGAGAGGATCATGATCTTTACAGCTCAGCTGAACACGATATTAAGTTTATGCTGATCTAGAAATAGCACTGCTGCAGCAGCCATGACCAGCTTTGTTTAGCTGCAGCAGACAGACCCCACTGCTGCTCCCAATGAACAATGCATCTCATTTGTTGAAGGCTAACTCAGGGGTGGGTGTGTTCTGCCAAAGTAAGCTGAAGCAAGCATTTCCTTTAGAAAGAACTTGCCAGTGTGAGAAGTTGTTTCAGGTCAAGAGCACACACTAAAGACTAAGATTGCAAAAGACCTAAAGATGTCACTTTTAAAAACGTAATGGACTAAATTCTGTGGAGCATGAAATTGACATATATTGAAGCAGTACTATGTTTTGATGCACTGTTATCAGCTTGCATGCCATCAAAGAGCTTTCCTGTACAGTAACTGCCAACACAAGTGTATTTTTCTGCATCCACATTTACAGATTACATTCAAGAGAGCTTACTTAAAAGGATGAAGGCATCCATCTTCACCTCTTGACAAAGTAACACTTTTGACTGTGAGAGTGAAGGACTGACTATGGAGTCCACGGCAAGAACCTGCCTGACCCCTCTGTTCTGTCCCATGGGATCACCCAACAGCTCACATCCAGACACAGTGAGCCCTTCCAAAAATCTCCAGATTTAAGGACATTGGGTCACTGGGTGTATCCAAGTTATTCCACACCAATGGCCTTTCAGGCTGTTGATGTCTGTCAGCTGACATACACCGACAGAAGTAACATAATTACTGCATACACATATTCTCCAAACTAGTTGTGATTTTGCAGACTTCATACTTTGTCCTACTCTGCTTAACCATTTCTTGTATAACAGGCAATCCATAAATCTGGTCCTCTTTGTAGGTTTTATTAATTTTTTATCATTCCTGACATGAGGCTACAGGATCTGCACACAAGGCTGAAGATCCAGGCTACAGTAATGTACTTATTTTCAGTTATCCATTCCTAGCCATGTCTTAAGTCAATCTGGCTTTTTATCTACCATTATGCATTTCACAGCAACAGTCACAGCACAAAGATCTCTTTCCCACACATTTCATACTTTGTATATTCCTCATATTATATTTTATCATTCCTCATTTTATCATATATTAATATGCTCTGTCAGTGCTTTTTATTCACTCTGTATATATTTTTAAAAAAACCAACACTCCAAAGAAAAAAAACACCTCCAAGAAATGAACTATTTTAACAACAGACTCAAGATAAATGACTGATTATGCCTTTTAGAAACCATGAAAAAATGCTAGAGAAAACACAACAAAAACCTGATAGGCCTAGTACACTTAAACTGTTGGAAATCTTCCACATTTGAATTCAAGACATCTTATAAAGGAAATCAATGGAAGAGGTACATTTTGCTGATCAGTCCTTGCACCTGTAGAAGAACAGCACAGTCCACAGAGATACTAATGGCTACCATACCTTTTTTCAGGAAAGAGTGACTTGAACCTAAATATGTATTCAGGGTCGCAAATTATGCATCCTACTCAATTCCAGTACACTAAGCTTACAGGCACATACACACAGATTTGAGAGCTATGCTGTTGCTTAGGAGGCAGGTGTAAATCACCACCTGTGCTTCCTGCCCCGATTACATTTCTAAAAAAGCTTAGTCACTGCATGGAGCTTCTGGATGTCTTGTCTCCCACAGCCAAACTTACAGCTGTTTGTGAATAACTTTTGGAGGTTATAACAAAAGCCAGCATTCTAAGCAGGGATGTATGTAATCTAAGCATGTATGTGACAGCAGTGTCTTAAACTGCACCCCTCAGTGATGTTTAGAGCCCAGATGTTGGTCCTAATTGGTAAAATGCTTTATCTGTGTTTTGCAGCTGCAACTATAAAGCCTTTTTTGATTTAAACTTTTGTTTTCCTAAATTCAGCTGCCTTTAGGATGATAATCTCACTTGCAGAGTGTCACTTCATAAAACAAATTTGAGGATCAGGCAACTGAACACAAACTTGCCCCTTCTGACTTAGCACAGGCTCCAAAGTCCCTTCTGTCCTCACAAAAGCCTAACAGCTGGATTTCTGAGAATTTCAAAAGGTGAAAGGGTAAATCCATACAGTAAAACAAACAAATGAAAATCTTATCAGTCTTGACTATCCTGAAATTGGAGAGGATTGAAGGCCTGTGCCAACAGGTCTCCACTGCAAATGGTTACTGCTGCTCTCTATACACAACCTGACTGTGTAGGGGAGTGTTGGTTGGGCTCCCAGCTCACCTACGACTTTTGTGCCAGATGTTAGGTGGGAACAGCTGGTTTTTGGGTTCTACTGGAAATTACCAGCAGTACCTGACTGAGCTGCTTAAGCAACAACAGTATATAAAAACCCTGTATGTGCATACAGCAGCAATATAGGGACAAGAAGTCACATACATTTTTGGACTCATGAAACTGATGCATTTCTTGTTCCCATAGATCAATGCAGATTCAGTCATAATGGAAAAAGGACATATTTGTCCAATTACAATGATCTAAAACTTTGTACTCATTTACTACAGAAATGGCTATTTTAAATGCAGTTGTCAACAAAAATCAGAGTTAGCAAGGATACTTTTGTACTTCTCTCCAGGAGTCTTGGAAACGTGCAATTGTATTTACCTTAAATATGTTACAACATGACAATTTAAAAATCGTTGTGCCCATGACAAGTTGGCCATGTTCTCTGAGGCACCTGTGCCAATTTTCAGATGTTCAGCACAACCCTAACACTTGTTATAAGCAGCAACTATTTTCTACAAAATATGCTTACATACAAATTAGGATGCTGTACAACACACTTCAGCTTTTGGGTTTTCCCTTCTGCTTTTCTCCTTAACTGTAACTGTAGATCTTAACATAAAAGGAGATAAAATTGGTTTCATTATAACCTTATTTGCATTTTAAGAGAAATATGGAAACACCATTCATTCCCTACCTCGTGATTTCTTTAGCTAACTGGGCTTCAGTGACAACTTGCCACCAGCTAAGCTACTGTCTTAAACTCTATTTATTTGAAAGTGACAGCTTAGTCCAGTAACTGGAGTGATTTGATCCACAAAAATTCGTACTCTCCAATAAAAAAGCACAATGAACAACCACACACCTTCCTCCCTACAATCAATCTCAGTCATACTAGCTCATCAAAACTAATAGCTGCCAATTGCTTCTCAAGGCTGCCCATCCCTAAGCCCTGTGCGTTATTTCAACACAAACTGGTTCTGTTATCAAATGGATCGATCTGTGATACACAGTTCAGTTTTCAGCTAATGCTCAGCAACTTTTCACAGCAGTAGCATGGCTGGTTATCAGATGTAAATCTGATAAAACTGTAAATCTGATAAACTCAGACTGGAGTTTTCTAAGCGTTAATTAGAAAAAGCCATACTCTTTGATCCTTGTTTCCAAGCTTACTCTGGACATCCTGGTCTCCCATACAGCACCTGCAACATTAAATTATCGGTGCAGGTAAGAATAACAGCAATACATTCACCACAGAGCTTTGTCCTGAAAATACAGTTACTTTGGAACATTTGGACATAAATAATGGACTGCCACAGGCTATTCCACGGATGATGCGCTGCCTGTACTGCTGAGGAAGAAAAGGAGCACTGGGCTGTGTCGATTAAAGGCAGGCAGTAACTTCCCTGAAGCTCCCTCGGGAGCACTGACAGAACTCACGGAAGAGCTCCAGCCTATCCGGAGACTACTGACACTCGCTGTCTGCTCGGGGTAATTAATGGACGCTCTGCTGACGAGCACAGACGTTAGGCCGGATCGGAACCACCGGGTCCCCCCGCACGGCACCCGCCTGGTCCCGGCCGGCCGGCAGGGGACCGGCTTTGCCCGGAGCCGCAGGCGGCCCCCGGCCGGCGATCCCCGCTCGCCCTGCCCGGCCCGGCCTCCCCGAGCGGGCCTCGGGCACCCAAAGCCCCCGCCGGGCATACCCGCCCGCGCACCTCGTACTCGCGGATGTTGTTGGAGGTGACGAAGATGCCAATGCCGATGGGGATGAAGATGAGGCCGATGATGAAGAAGGCCGGCAGCACCGTGCCCGCCGTCAGGATGGGCTGCCAAGCCGGCAGGCGCTGCTGCTTGAACGCGGTGTTGTCGGGCTTGCGGGTCTTCACGGCGCCCCCGCCGCCGCCGCCCACCGCGCCGCCGCCCGGCACGCCGACGCCGCCCGAGGGGTGCCCGTCCGCCTCCTCCTTGGCGCTGTAGTTCACCGCCATGGCGCCGCCGCCGCCGCCGCGCGACACGTGACCGGGGGCACCGCGCCTGCGCACTCGGCCGCGGCGCTGCGGGAGGGGGCACGGCGGGCGCGGCCCGCCCAGACCATGGCGTCCTGGAGTAATGGAGGCACGGAATCGTCAGGAGTGGGAGAGACCTGCGGGATCGTCCGGTCCGATTATCCACCTGGCACTGCCACTGTGACCCCTAAACCACTAAACCACGTCACCCAGTGCCAGATCCAGTCATCTCTTGAACACGTCCAGGGATGGTGACTACCACCTTCCTCGGCAGCCTGTTCCAATGCCTGACCACCCTAATAGTGAATATTTTTTTCTAATATCTAATTTGAATCTCCTCCGTCTCAGCTAAGGCCATTTCCTGTTGTCCTCACTGCAGGCACGGCAGAACAGACCAGTCCCTGCCTCACTCCAGCCTTTTCTCAGGGAGTTATGGAGAGAATTATGTTCCCCCCAAAGCCTCCTTTTCAGGTCAAAACCCCCCAGCTTACTTAGCTGCTCCTCACAGGATGTGTTCTATGTGCTGGCCAGGCAGGCTGTGCTCTGGTGAGGATTAGGATTCCAGACTTAGGGCAGGGATCCTGCCTCCTCCTGCCCAGGGTTGGGGTAAGACCAGGGCCCTGAGCCTTGTCCTCCCCTCTCTTTGCTCCTAAGCACTGCCCCTCATCCTCCCTGCTGGCATGCACTGACCCAGGCAGCGTCCATTGGGTCAACAGAGAGGTCAGCTTCGGCTTCCTACCCTCATAAATAGGATTAGTGCTGCTGTAGAAATGTAACAATGCACAAGAGTTTTGAGAGTTTCTCTTATTGGAGCCATGCATGCCAACCATCACTTTTGGGAGCTCTTGTGCTCTGTACTCCTGCTCTGCTGTCAGGAGGTGTGAGTGAATCAGTGCAGTGGATACAGAATCACAGAGCAGGTAAGGCTGGAAGGGACCACAGAGGTTCATTGGTCCACCCCCCCCTGCTCAGGACTGCATCCAGACGATTTTTTAATATCTCCAGCCAGGGAGATCTGCAGCCTCTCTGAGAAATCTGTTCTAGTGCTCTGGCACCCACACACTGGAGAAGTTCTTCCTTGTATTCAGGTGGAACTTTCTGTGCATCAGTTTCTGCCTGGTGCCTCTTGTTCTGGTGGTTGGCACCACTGAGAAGAGTCTGGGCCCCCTCTGACTCGACACCCCCCCTTTAGGTACTTACACATATGGATGCTGTTGTTTCCCATTAGGAGCCAACCTGACTGCATTGAATAGAATCACAGAATCAATTAGGCTGGGAAAGACCTCTGAGGTCATTGAGTCCAGCCTTTGACCGAACACCACCATGCCAACTACACCATGGCACTTGCTACCATTTGCAGTCTGTTCTGTAACACCTCCAGGACCAGGGGCTCCACCACCCCTCCAGAGCTGCCTGTTCCAGTGGTTGAAACCCTTTCCTTGGAGATGCAGTCACCTTGTGGAACGCAGTGTGGGAGTATCTTGCACTTGTATCCCAGAACACCTGCTTTAGCAGGCTTTGCTCAAGCTAATGCAACCTTGGAAGTCCATGTTTCTCACTTCATTGGCACTTCTGCATTAAAGTCTGTTTTGTGAGGACTCTCTAGTCCTTCCTATGCAGAACCCCAAGAGTTCTACCAAACCCACATTCAGCAAATATTCATGTTTTTACTTTATTTCAAGGAAAAAAGTGGAACTATTTAATTAAATAACTTTATAATGTAGTTCAAGCTGAAGACTTTTTAGCTGGCTATGGAACAGTTTATGTAAAATAAATGCCTTTAAGTTTTCTGGAGAACGGAGAGCATCGGCCAAGACCACTGGGGGGAGCACCTGACTTGTGCAAATGTATTTTGCTCTGGAGGCACCAAAGGCCTCCTTGACAGCATAGGAAATCCGGATATATATAAAAATGTCTAAAATATAAGTATTAATTCTGTGCCTAAATAATTATATAGGGTACAAAAGTTAATAATATTCCTTGTGGCATCTGTGCTAAAACTGTATTTCATTCCTAATTTATCTTTTCCAGTATCTTGTGGACCCCAGCTTTTGCTGTCATTCCCTCTAAATAAGCCCATTGTCTCTAGTACCACCCCTTTCCTATATTGTCTTCTGTTTGCAATTATTACCTTGAGCTGTAGTAACTTTTATTCCCACAGCATCACAGAGAATCCAGAGAGATGCAGCCTGGGATCCCAAGGGAACAAGACTGCTTGAAAATCTGTGGTGAGACATGGCAAGAAATTTCCCTGGCAGCAGGATAATCAAGGGGCAATAATGGGAAGCTGGGACCTGATGCTCTCAGGTGTGAGAGGACTGGCAAGAAAGGGCATGATAAATTTGTTTAATTGTGTTTCACAAAAAGAGAAATCTAAGTATTTGAGATTTTTTCATGGATTGAAACTATATTTTATCACTATAATTATACTTCACAGGTCTTTCAGTCCTCTTTAGACAGTAAGAGATCTCTAAGGGAAAAGTAGATCTTTAGCTGGTTTTCTATTGCATAACAGCTTCTGATGTCTATAGCATATATATACACATATATATATATATATATATTTAACATCGATATTTCACATTACCTTAGCGTGAAAGTTCTCCCCAATTACCTCCTTTAAAATTACAGTACTTGTAGAAATTAATCACATTGTTAGTCTATATTAATAGATTTCTTCCTGAGTGTCCCCAAAATATAGACTAATTATGTGGTTAATGCACTTTTTTTACATCTTTATCTTGGATTCATATTCAAGCTGATGTAAAAAAATTGACTAGGAACATAAATGCAAGATGAAATCACCGGTCTCTTACTCCAAAGTGTTGCAGTTCATCAAAAATATTTTAAAATCCAAATTATTTCAATACACCATGATTGTATGTATGTTTTAAACAAAGCTTTATTTTAGGAAGCTTAAAAACTTAATCTAAGTGCAAAACCATACAAATTTATGTATTTGTTTATTAATCATAAACTTACACTCATAATGAATTTGCTTTATATTAAAATTTAGACAAGGAAAAATATTTTCTACTTTGACTGGGACCTTTTAAATCTAGACTCAATTTTGGAATACCATTTTACTTGTGTTCTACTCATATTTAAAAGCTGAAGTTTATTTCAGGCATGTCACCATCACTTTCAAATAGGCAGGAATTTCAGTCCAGCTGAGCTTAGTGTAGATCTTAACATGGATAGGTTTCAATTCCCAAGTAATGTTTTGAAGATAGAAGATCTGGGTCACTACAATGCTCATAATGCTGCGCAGTAAACTGAAATGTGGCATGCACTAAACTTTATTCACTTCAGCTGTATTGCTCTCTAAAAGCTGGAATTTTTCTCAGCTTGCACTAAAATATGATCTACAGACACCGCTATGTTATTGGTATATATTGTCTGTTGTACAAAAAAAAAGCCTCACTCCTTACAAAACATGGTGTACCAACTAAGTATAAGCTATACCAATGAAATTACTCTTCTGCCAGGATAAGCAGCACTTAATTTTGATTCCTCAGTATGGCTGTAATAGTAAAATCTTCACAATGGAGATCAGCTCCACAAAAGTTCATACAGGTGCCAGAATATCCTGCTTCTCTAGAGTGTCAGCATTTGCTGCAGAACTCATATGTAAAAGGAAAAACAGCTCCCGTGGCTCCCATGAAGACCAAATTGACTACACAGCAGTATGATATTCCAGCTTCAAAGATGGACCAACCTAACCATCCCAGTGGGATTCTGCATTAATGCAGTCTTTCTGGCATCTCACAGCACATCTCCTGCAAGCAACACTCTTTTCCTTTCCAAAAATTAATTTCTCCCAGTAGCTTCTGCAGTTAAAAATCTGCACTATTTTAGGTATGTGCCAGTGACTTAGATTAAAAAATCATTGGCTATGAAATGTAAAAGAAAAAAAGACCCTGCCTGGATTGGGTGTAGCTTTATTTATCATTCTTTCAAAAATCATCCTAAGTATAGCTGCCACAGAACTCTCTGGATGCTGTTTGAGAAACTACAGCCGCCAGTGTAAAAGGTGTCTAGTCCAGGTGCTAGTCCAGGACTAAAGAGTCTGACAGTGCCATCTCTGCCTGTGCTGTGAAAGCACAAGGTTAGAAACGTTGTTCAGTCATTAAGAACTTGGTGATTGATCCATCTCTGTATCTTAACTTCTGAGCCTACAAGAAAGATGGGAGAGATTTGCATGGGCATGTAGTGACAGGACAAGGAGGAATGGTTTCAAACTGAAAGACGGTAGGTTTAGATTAGATGCCAGGAAGTTTTTCACTTTGAGGGTGGTGAGACACTGGAACAAAATGCTCAGGGAAGCTGTTGAACAGCTTTCCTGGAAATGTTCAAGGCCAGGTTGGATGGGGTTTTGAGAAACCTGATATAGTGGAACGCATCCTGGCCCATGGCAGGGGGACTGGAACTACACAATCCTTAAGGGCCTTCCAACCCAAACCATTCTATGATTCTATGAATCAGTATCACCCTGTACATCACTGTGACACTGTATGAGACACAGTCAAAAAAAGAAACTTCCAAACCCATATTCTGTTCCCATAAACAAATACATGGATGAGCAATGCCAACCTTAAGAAACTGGAGTTTAAATGCAAACACCAATGCATAGTTGTGAAAATTTATTAGTTACAGTGTAATGAAAATCAACTCTTTTGGTACAGGCAGAAGTAAAAACATACTTTATATAGAAAAAAAATCACAGCTTTAAAAACTGACTTACATAGTTTAAAATTAGTAAATTTGGTTGTATTTCAAGGCATTGGACTTTAATACTTAATTTTATGCCAAACCGTCACACAGTGTAAGAAATATTCTGCAACAAATTCCATACAGCAGTCTTCAGAGTATTTAGTCTCACAGAATCTCATGGTGGCAAAAAAAAAATATACTGAATACTTTTCCATTTAAACAGAAAACACTGCTGAAGTTACATTTCTTTCTTCACATACTCTCTATTACAAAAATATCAAATTGCAAATTTGACAGTGTATTCTACAAATAAATGTGTCATAAGCAACAGGAATTGCAACTTTGGCACAGCTACTTTACAGAGTGTATTATAAAAATAAATTATATGGCAAATATCAAAATCAAGCACGTGCCTTAGGTTTTGCAATTGAGAGTGAAATTCAGCTGGCAGAAAGACTGCTGCTCTCTCTCTGTTTAGATACTTTTAAAATACCAGCAAGGCCATTGGTTTTTAAAGCTCTACCAAGAAAAAAATATATATATAAAACCTAATGGAAGCCTAACACTTCCATAAGTAATCAGTAGCACAAGTGACCCTGGTGTTGATGGCAGAGAGCTTCTACAGTGATCCATCCACAGGCATGGAGGGTAGTGCACACAGAGCGCTCTACGGGCGGTAACTCATCTAGAGTTCACGCGTAACTGGTGAATGATGACACTCTCTAAAAGAAAAGAGAGCAAAACATTCGGGTTTATGGAAGCATTGCAGCTTACTTTAAAGAAGAACAATTACAGTGGCAGTGCAAGGCATTTTTCTAAAAAGTGTCACAAACATACTCTCACATCCCTGCTTGATAAAACTGTCCTGGCTAATGCTAGAAAGGGAAACTAAATTAGTACCTGTCGAGGGCTCAGAGGGCCTTGGCTTCCACTTCAATGTCAAGACCATCATTTGGTTGTCCATAGGGAAAAAGGAGTAATACAGTTGAATGGATTAAAGCAGAGGGACACCAAAGTTCCAGTTCCACATCCAAACTAGGTAGAGAAAGACTTGGAGTTGGGTGTCTAGTATATTGTCTAAGCAACTTCATCATAAATCTGGTGGCAATTCATAAATAGGGATGAGGAAGAGGTATGGGGTCATTTCTCATTTTTTTTAATTTAAACTTGGTTTATAAACCTATGCTGTGTTTATTCAGCAAGTCTTCTTGAATTTTGCTACTGCCTTTAATGGGGATAAATTTCAGCCACAGCTTGCAAAACTGGGTGTTGGCATTTTATTTAAAATGCTGGGTGTAATTTGCCTTGTGTGTAGTACCAGAGGTCCCTGACCCTGATTAATCTGCTGAAGTACTAATGGCCTGGTCTTCTGTTCTTCTACCTATATATGCAGCTCTTACAGGCAACCTTTTTAATATAAGAATTTAACTGTCAATAAACGTTTTTCTCTGAAAAAGTGTCTTTTATGAATTTCAAATAATGTAACTGTACCAATACTAATTAAAGCATACAGTTATACATTTTCAGAAATATTCGTCCTAACTGAAATTACTTTTGTTACCTTCCTTTCTTAATAGTATGAAGATTTTTCAAAATTTACAGGACCCAAGAAATGACACTATTGATATATTTTTTGCCTTTTATATATATATATATATAACTTTTATATAAATATATATATAAATTTTGCAATTTTGTTGGCTTCTGCCTTTATCTGCTCCTAACTAATACTTGCAAGGTGTTTCATGAAATTACATTCTAAGAAGAAAGAAAAATGAAAATATTTTCCATGCACTCTTACTGCCAGAACTTTGCCACTAGATGGCAGATCCCAGTGCTGCTTTTCATACGTGGTGAAGTAAGAGCAAGGATGAGGCAACGTCCAATAAAATACGTAAAGGCAAATGAAATAATAGAATTTCCCGAATTGAAAGTATTTATTTTCCATAAAATTTATCAATAACAAAATATTTTCAACAAGAAATGTATACCAGTTCCACCATATTTGAGCAGTGAATGTGAATGAACCACACTACTGCATGATTTTACCTTACTGTTCTAACTGTGTTAACTTGAAGCTCTTGTGGAATATGATGTTAAAAGCTACATTTGCAAATTATTTTCTAAATATTAAAAATATATTTTTTTAAGAATTTTTTTTAATATTCACTGTGTACATTTAATAAGGAGACAAAATTCTAAAAAATGCGCAGCAGAAAAATATCATGCTCCTTGTTAAGGCTCAGTCACTGAATAAACAGCAAAACTACAGTTGGTGTCTGAATCAGACATCTTTCTCCTACAGACCCAATGTGCAGAAAAAAGTAGCAGAAAAAATAACTTTTTAAAACCTCAAATAATTTTCACTAATATTTATCTTTCATTCATTTTTCACATGTCTAGGGAACACACACTCTAAGTTTGTCTCAGTTGTTTCTATTTGAAATCCTTACATACTGATTTGTATGTATGAATATATATATATAATGTACCCACACACATGTGCAGTTACTAAAAGAGGTGTCTGAACAGTTACTAAGCTAAAATTAGAGTAGGGCCAATTTTGTCAGAGTGCTTTTGGCCCACCCTCCGTAGGAATATGATTATATTTGAAGGATATGATTAAATAAATTTTTCTAGGATTCTAGATGGGAATATTTCAAGGAGCTAAGTATTCACTTAAACAAAATAATTTATTTTAATGACAGAAAAAGAAAATGAAGTTAATGTAAAACAGCTAATTCTGCTTTCAGTCCTCCTGATGTAAAGCAGAACTTCTCGAGGAAGCACATCATGATACCAGTTCATATAATGAAGCACATCAAGTGACATTTCAACATATAAAGTTTAATTTCTCCTTACAATATATACAAGTATCACCAGATAATACAAAAATCAATGTACCACAGACAATGCACACCCAAGCAACAGAAGAGAACCATACATCAGCATTTCTGTTTTTAAAAGCCCAAGGAGAGGGTTTTTTTGTTTAGAGAACCATTCACACCTGAGTGTTTCATACCCAAGAGCTGATAGCTCTGCACCTGACAGTAGTTAACCCTGGTTTCATTTTAAGGAAAAAAAGCCAAGGTAAGAGCAATGTGTAGGGAGTAAGATTCAAAGTGAAGTTAATATTTATAATGAGAAATATTGCATATAATTTTGCCTAAGAGAGCTCAAGCAAAAGAAGGAGAAAGAGGGTAACTCACACTGACACAGGGGAGAAAACCATTCCCCTAAATGAAAGCAAGTTCAAAAGATGAGCTCACAAAAATTCCTGCCAGCAAACTGTGTTTCAAAGCAACTCAATGAAATTGGCCACTGATGTGTGATGGGAACATATAATTGGTCTGAAAACTGTCCTGACTGTTGTAGCTTATGCCAAGTATCTGGAACCCAGAGGGACAGTAGCTTACTCTATGCTCTTCCACATCTGATTAGAATTACTGAATGTATTCATGTATTCTGCATGGCATATTTCAAGCAGTGACATATGACTTGGCATCCTGTTGGCTTGGATCAACATATTAATGTGGCTTTAGAGATTACTCCCATGGTGGTAATTATTATGTGCTTTAAGTGGTTTGAGGTCTAAATACAGTGACGTGTTCTCCATGGGCAAATTACAAAGAGTCACAAAGTGTTTGGTTTTTGAAAAACCACACTAACAGGTGTCCCAAAAGGAAAAAAAGGTGAGCAAAGTAAATCAAGATCTCGATTTTTCTTCTACCATTTGCTTAGGATGTTTACTATTCTGAGAGAAATCCCTCTAGGCATTACAGTTGAAGCTCTGTGCTCCTTTTTCAGTCACACTTACTCAACTGTATTGATCTACTAATGACTACATTAGCAAAACCCCTACGTGGCAGTAAGTCTGGTGGGATGGGATCTAACTCAGGGAACACAGTAGAAAACTTGCTAGGAACTAAACTTAAAATCAGAGAGATCATCTGGAAAAGTGAGGGTGCACCTTCTCAGTCCATGTGTGCTGCTCATGAATGGGCTGGCATTTTCCCTGCTCTTCCCCCTCTCCACCTTACTGCTGGTGCTAAGCCATGAATTACTACTGCTGGGCTTGAGTTATCACAACTGCTTATATGGCCATGTCATCAGCCAAAACAGGGCTTCTCTCCAGCTGACACTGATTATGACTAAAGGTACAAAGATTACTCTGTCATCTTAGTTCCTGACAAAGCATTGCAACTATCATTATGATTCTGAGTGCATTATTTTGCTACTGAAATTGTTCCACTTCATTACAAAAAACCCAAAAAAAATGACAGAAAAAAGTTAAGAGAGAGAAAGCGTAAGGATGAGTGATTCTAAATGATCATTTAGGAAGGCTTAGTTTATTATGCATTATAATCCAGTAATGCAGAATACACGAAAGCCCTGTAAATAAAGCCCTAATATTATCCTTTGGATTGATGTGTCAGAGATTGATTCTTTGGTGCCTAGTAAAATCTGAGGTCTGAACAAAGCTTGTCCTTGTGGCATTTATGACATCACTCTTGTGTTTATTCTTTGATGCTGTATGAAGGTGAGCTCATGCCCTACTCTTCCACACAGTGAGGCACTGCTAAGGTCTTGCTCCTCTTCTCTGCCGTCCTTTTCATTAAACTGGAAAAACTTCTCCTTCTGGAGATCCCTATCGCTCTGTCAGGTTTGCATGAAATTGGTTGGTTGTTCAGTGTTATTCATTAGGGAAGGAGAGATGGAAGGATGGATGAACACAGACACTTCATCTTATAAGCCTCCTTTTCAACAGGGCCAAGCTCAAAGGCAGCCTTTGGAACGGGGACACAGATCTGGGGAGGGCTCCCTCCCAGTTCAATATCCTGACCCCTCAACCACTCCCTTGTTTCTGCTCAGTGAATACTGAAGCATTCCATGCAGAACGGCTCAGCCTTTCCAGGAGGGAATGAGAATGCCACCTTCTTCCTCCTCAGCTGTCAGTGCCACTAGTGAACCTGCCTGCAGCTGATGTGGGTTTGAGTCTCCTCAGATACTGTCTCCTACCTTTGAAAAAAGGTTTCAATCAAAAGCTTTTGAAAATAAGCAGCACTACCCCTGCGTTTGTGTGGTATTTGATCTACTAGAAGGCATTCATGATCCTACAGTCATTTTAAAACACCAACTGGTTTCTTGTGCCCTCCTTCTTTCTTTTTCTGGCCTGTGATCCTGGCACTAAGTTATGTTAAAGTCAGCCTTTATGCTTTTTTGCCAGATTCCTTTTAATTCAGATCGGTTCCCCAGTTAAATTCAAACACTTGTGCCAGCTCAAAGGACAACCACATAGTCAGTGAGCAATTTCTTGGCTGGAGGTGACAAAAACAGGACTACAGCTTTTCAGTCCAGTGTGGAGTTATATCCTAACTTTAAGTGACCATGAAGTCCTGGCTTGACTTAAAAGCCTCGGAGGAAACACAAGAATACCTGCATTAGGGATCTCAGTGAGGTACAGCAGCTGCAGTGCTACATTTAAGTCATAACAGAAACACTGGCTAGATAAGGTCTGTGGAAGAACATGAGGAAGATCTTCAGGATGCCTCTTGGGCTTAGGCATTGTTTTTAGATTTGGTTGTTTAAATTGCCTTTTGGAGCTGACCTACTGAATGGAGTATCTTAATGTAGTCACTAAACATAACTGTCTTCAGATTCAGAGGAAATTTCAATGTAATACAAATAGTTAGGCTTGAACTTTTAAGACTTCTGAACTATAGGCTTTTCTTTTCTCTTCATCTTACCCTTCTTCTACCTTCAGGAAACAAGAATATTAGGTCAATTAAAACAGATGTCAAAAGTTCTGAGTATAACAAAATACCTGGCTTTAGCTAACAGTTTAACCAACTGCCCAATTCCAACTCTTTAGACTTCTACTGCAGAGCAAAAGTCCATTTTTGTTGTGCGGCCCCTGGGGAAAAATACTGGGATCCTAAGTCTGACCTCTCTGGAATTTCTGAAGTCTGTCTCATCAAATCCTACTGACTCTACAGGAGCAACTCCCAGCCGATGCCTGCAATTCTGGCTCCAGCTGTGCCAGTTTGTGTGCCCTAGGTTTCAGGTCCTGTGAGGCTGGCTTGTTTCTTCAGGTGAATTAGTTTCTTAGACCTCAAACAGAACCAAAATTTTCAACCACAGGCACACACAGAACATTGAATATGGCAACAGTTAACTAAGGAACTGTTTCTTTGACACAAGGAAGGCTTAAGGCAGCTGTATCAAGCTACATTAGCTTGGGGATCATGTTTGCAATATTATTTGACTGTTTTGATCTTCTGTTTTGACTCTGCTTTGACAACTTCCTTCAGTAACAGTATTTAGAGTGAATATCCAGAAAAAAACCCTTTTTTATTCCTTTAAATATCTATTAAAAAGTTTGTGTTACAAAAAGAACAGTAAGATCTCAGCAATGATTTATTTACATACTGAGGCTTTTAAGTGGTAAGAATTCCTTGAGAGGATCTGATGTATTTCTGACATATTAACTCACATTGCTTGCTAATTCCACTTTCCAAGTTTTATCTGAAGTACTGGGAATAGGAGTTATGAAAAAATGCTACCAAAACTAATCTGATTTTTGGATGTCATAGGACCTAGAACCTCAAAATTAACAGGCATTTTAGGTGCTACACATGTAAAACAACAAAATCTACTTTTTTTAATGTGGCAAAGAAAAAATGCCCTTCATGTAAATAATAAAATGTCAGCTTTACAAGGGAATAATTGTCATATCTGGATGTGAAACTGGAGAGCAATGCAAAGCAGATGGAAAACCAAACATTGCTTGCATTGAATAGAATTTTGTTGACCTTTGGTGACAGAGTTCTTCCATCAAGTATCTTCTCCCAGACCAAATTTCATATTTCAGTGCGTTTTCCTTTCTGTGAATTTTATTTATAATTTATTGGTGGTCTTCCCACCTTGCTTTCTGTTTTAACCACTGGGCCCTTCACAGCTTGCTGGGGTGAGTGAAGCATTATACAACTTTAAACCCATCATTTATTGGTCTTCTCAGCTTCATTTCTTTTGGTTGTGACTTTCTTCTGTGAAAACTGATTGCTTAATGGAAATGTGCTTTAATTACTCTACTGTTATCAAATAAACAATCATAACAATCATCAGCATCCATACTATTTCCATGCTGGAAAAATTCCTTAAAACATGCTTGAAAAATGCAAACATACAGATGAGGAAATCACAAAGAGGGAAGGAAAAATGATGAATCACCATGGTATTGTAAGGTAGTCTTCATTTTATGACAAAATATTTTAAACAACTGAAAACTGAGGGTAATTTCCTTACCAAACCTTCTCTCTTTCATTGTCTGTACCTGAGCTGTGCCTTTAGATAGCAATTCCTGCCATCAGCAGGCTTTGCTGACTTATCCTATAAGACATAAGGATGCTTGGCAAGTGAGGTTTAAATGTAAGACCCAAGACCCAACCAGGAAAACTGAAAACCCAGTCAGGTCAATGGAATGAGGTGCTTCATAGCCATTAGTGGTCTTTGGAGCAGGCACAAATGAATTGTATTGATTTTTGCCAGATAGTGTTTCTCAAGCTTTTGCTGAAGACTAAGCACTTTCTGGCTCACAAGCCTTCATCTGAGCCCTGAGCGAGCAGTATTCCAGTGTGTGTAAGTCAGGGACCTGGTTCTAAGTTTTGTTTACAAGTGTTGACTCTCTCTGGAAGAATTAAATTGCTGCCAAACATTGTGCAACATCCCTATGCCCCTGAATTTAGTAACCGTCTTGAGAAAGCAGCTCACTGCTGAGAAATGGTGATTTTCATGGGAGGCTCATAGAGAGGAGGCCACATGGTCACATGGTGCCCATCCTTCCTCTCCTCCCCTCCCACACATGAGGTACTGGCTTTCATTAAAACAGGACCTCAATGCACATGGCAAGTCCTCTGGCATTGCTACCCTAGGCCATGTGGCATTTCAATAATGTGGTCAAGGCAGGAAGGAAAGTAGAGCATGCAGCAGCAAAGGTGGAAAGTGATCCGTGAAGGTGGAAAACAATCTAGTGAAAGTGACCACACCTCCTTTGATCCACTAAAAAGTGACCAAGTCTATCATTAAGAATTCCTGATGCAGATTAATAACTTATTTCAGTTACCCATTCTCACTTCCTAGACTGGAAACCTTAATTGCCTTTTTGACAGCTTTTTTTTTTTTTTTTTAACTTGAGTAAGAAAACAAAAGGATTTTGTTATTTAAGTAGTCAGTGCACACACTTATTAGTTTGTTGTTAAGTGATAGCTGCAGGACTTTGTTAGTACAGGCAAACGTGAACAGCTACACAGACAGGGGAGCCGACTCCATGGCAGCAGTAAAACCTGCAGAACGTACCCCCTGAGCCACCGCCATCAGCCCTGGCCCCCGCCCAGGGACGCAGAGCTGCTGGCTGAAGATTTCTTCAGTTCTATTTTCATAGACTGAGTCTCAGCACGAGGCTCGAATTTTGTCACATTTCCTGCTCCTGGGGCTGCCACTACTGGCTTTCCTGCTTTCATACCTTTTGACACAGGAATGCGGGTGGGTGTAGGTCTCGGGGATGACCCATCCTGTCCTGTCTGCAAAACAGAGAAAAATGCAGTGAATTAAGGACTTTTCCTCATACATGCTCATCTTATACTTTGCTTTGGTTCTTCATTTACCTCTCAAACAACAATATCCCAAATCACACCTATTAGCAAAGTAATATTCACACTTGGAACCTGGCCGTGGCACATACTGCTAGAGTAGGGCCAAAGGCACAGCTGCGATGAAACAAGTTTCCCAGAGGTGAGGTGCAGTGTTTTGAATCAAGATGTCACAAGGATGGGAATTTGTGCAAATCTCCCATTCTACAGCATGATAAAGTGCAAGATGGCCTTAGAGGCTGCTACAATATTGGCTTGGCTGTCAGGACAGGTAAAATATTAGCATCTTGTATAGACACTAGTACAGGTCCTCAGAACAGCATAGTCAGGTGAGGCTAATGAACCCAGGGTAACTGCCAAATTTTAGGAGCTGGGGCATGATCACTCAGCATTATAAATAAGATTGAATTTTACTTCCCAAAGTATGCTGAGCTCATGGTTGGGGCCATTTATTTCTGCACTGGGAAGAGCAGGGGGTTGGGAGAGAAAGAGAAAAGATCTGGATTTCCTTTTCCTGTGGCTGTGGCAGGAGCGATGTGAGAAAGGGCTCTCCCAGTCCAAGCACAAATCACAACTTGAGAAACTCTGGTAAGGGTGAAGCTGCTAACCCAGATTTCCAAGGATACCTCAAGGCAGTGTGGACACGGACATTTTACTATCTCTGCCAGTCTTCTGCCCTGGACAACAGCTGAGCAAGCACACTTATCCTCAAGCTTGAGTACTTCAGAATTAAAAAAAAAAAAAGAACAGCCTAAGTGGTTGGCGTGGGTGGCTTAGGGCTGGCAGACCCAACACAGCTCCCATGTCCTTCTGGAGCCCCAGCTGGAGACCAGGCCAGAGCTATCCCATCACTTTGGCCAGATAGTGATGCACGTACTCTTCAAGGTCAAATCTCGAGCTACCCCATATAAACCATGACTTAAAGAAAATACTTATAAACATGACAATTCTGGAAGGAAAATGGGCTTTATCTCCTGCAGTGTGCAATACAGACACAAATGTTAATGGTGACAACTTCAGTGTCTCCACTGAATTTCATATGTGACTGACATTTCTGTGCAGATTATGGATTAAGACTTTGATCTCACAAAAGAGAACAAGTCTCCTAAAATCCTGTAATCCTAGCTAGACCCACCTGCTAAATGACTAAACTCTGCAACTTATGACATATCAGCAAAGTAAAACTTAACTGCTGAAATAGACTGGACTGGGGGCCCATGTCAGCTGCAACATACATTTATACATTTACTTAAAAATGCTCTACAAGTGTTTTTCAGCCAGTGGCATCAGAGCTTTCTGTCTGCATCCTGAGCATGCAAAGGAAACCATTCCTTAATCTTCTAAGAACAGTTCAAAACCCCATGTGTACACTCAAAAAAAATCACAATGGGAAAACTTGAATGCTGTCTGCCTGACAGGAAGGAAGCCATTTTCAATAACTAAAAGCAACATTTACAATAGCAGTCTAAAGGCTAATATGGAACTCACATGTAGATGTCAAAACAAGTTAGGCCCATACAATTCTGTAGGGCAAAACATGCAAATGCATTCCATCAGCCTTGGAAAATATGTCAACATCCCAGGGAACCCAAATGACAAACATCTTGTACTCCCTGAAAGAGTCCCACAGTGAGTAAACATGAGGCAATCAAGTGGAGTAGCTGGAATCTCAGGCATTTCTTCAGCTTTATTCACATGTAAATTATTAACTAAGGATTTGGGTGCTTTCAAGTTACTCATTTCAAGCCTAAATCACTCAAAAGCACTTTGAAAAGGACTCTAACTTGCTTTAAATTTCTTAGTTGCCTTCACTCCAGCATACTAACGTGTTGATTGCATGGAAGCTAATGCCTGCTTCCCAGGCAGCTGCAAAAGCATTTTGTGTTTGCCAAGTGAGATGGCACAAAGGTGCCTCCCCAGCCGGCTGTCCCCTTGGGCGCGGGAAGGGGCAGCAAGCAGAGAGAGACACATCCAGCCCAAGTCTGCAGCATCTGCGGCACAGAACCCACACAACTGCCTGCCTCTCCATCATTTCTTCCAAGAACTCAAAGCCATTCCTTCCAGCTGTTTGTCTGTAGGCTGCTGTCTTCTAGTTGGTCCGGGACCATGGCTCCAACCAGAAACTAACCCTTGCACAGCTGGAATGGAGTGCCCGAGATGCAGCCCTGTGGGACACTGGGTGATGCAAGCTGGATCTGAGCTGGCAAGGCAAGACATGGTGCTGGATCAGGGACCCAGTGAGGTTACACAAGACATTATTGAGCCTGAGATGAACACATGCAGCTGCTATGGTGCAGTCATAATCAGCTCTCACTGCAGACACAGGTGTATTAACCTGTGAAGCTGCAGTAACGTTGGGCAGTTCCATTAAAGGAAAAAAGCAAAGTGACCATACAGAACACATAGCATGTTTGAGTAGTTTGTAGCAGATCCTGCTTGGTGCATTTTATTGACACACAAAGAGAACACACTGATTTCTGGAATATTGTAAGTAAAAAAGTGTTTTTTCAGCAATTGTTCTCAACCTGATCAGGCCGCAGCTTGCTCTGGACAGAAATGGTTCAGTTCAGTGACCAACAGACACACCTTGAGCAATTTGATATGCCCTGGGCTACTCAAGCAATGTACACAGGGCTGGTAGACAAGACAGATGACCCAAGGAGACCTAAAACTTCTGATAAAGCAGCTGGAAGGAAGGTAGACTACTTGACAGCACTGAAAATGGCACTAAATAAAGTATGTTTAGGTAACTTTATCCTGAAAGGGTGGGACTTGAGATCTAGGCAATATAGTCAGTGGAGCCAGTGGGCAATTCAGCTCACACAGAAGCTAGCCCTGTCTCAGCTGGATCACCCCCCAGGCACCACAGGCAGCACACAGGCCTCAGTGCTGCCATGGGGAGCACACAGATTACAGACTGACTCAGCTGCCCACACTGAGGCATCTCGTGCCATCTGAGGTGTCCCATCAGCCGCCACTGCAGAAAGGGACGGGTCAGTCATCCCTCCCAGCCTCACACAGGCACACACTTGCCAGCACTTCTCAGTTGCCACAGGCACACAGCCAGCACCACAACACCTCTGCACAGGCAGGCGAGCTGCTCCCTGCCCCTCCAGGGCAGCTAGAGCACACACGGGGCACCTACACAGAGCTACATTTAGATGCTGGTCTCAAACTAAATGTTGTCCAATTGCAAGTGGCCTTACAGCTGCACAAACACTTGTCCCCTTCTCTCTGGCACCCAGCAGCTTCTCAGCTGGGCCCTCCTGCCGTGGTCACAGGATGCCCTGCATGGTTGGTGCTGTGCCACCGTGCTGGCTCTGCTGCAGCCGGGATTCCCTCTGCTCCCTGCAGATTTGCATGGCACTGGAGTCACTGTGTACCCTGGCAGCATGAACAGCTGGCACTCAATGCCAGGCTTGTAGGAGGTGGGGAGCACAGGGATTTAGTGATTATAGGACTGACACCCATCGTGGTAGCCAAAGAAGATCCACATTCACCAGCAATCCTATAACCAAATGAAAGCCTAAATCAAACAGGATGTAGGCACCACTGTTTTGGGGGTTTTCACAAAGAATACTTGGGTTTATTCTGTGGAATTTTTTCTGCAAACTATATGAACTGTCCTGGGAAGAGAAATTTGGGCCAATGTGCTAAGGGAAATCTAACAATTCATTTTGGTTTCCATACCCTCTGGTCTCTGTGGTCCATTTGCAATAAAATAAATCATACCCTAGGTCTGCTAGGATAGTCCAAGTATTTTCCTGGGAGTGAGTTTGACTCTAATCAAGCTAAGGAGGACTAAACACCATCTTTTCTGTTTCTCTGGGAACCATCCAAATCCATAGGCTGCCATAAAAAAGGCATTAATACATTGTACAAAGCATCTTGTGTGAGGAGAGTTAAGACAAAAATTAAAACCAGTGAGCTAAGAAAGCAGCTGTGTATCAGTTTGTCTTGTTCGATTTTATTAAGTTAAACCTTCAAAACTGTATCTGTTGGTTTCATTTAGGGTTACTGAGTAAATGATCACAGCTTGGGTTTTCTGACTAGGGGCAGTGAAGTGTGTTTGTAAAGTTGTCATTTGCAAAACAGATGGTGAATACACTTTTTTTTCTTTATAAGAGGCTGGGGAGGAAAAGACACTTTGAGCTTGTTCGAAGGCGCCTTTCAGCTGACTAGGGACATTAGAAAACATAGGGAAGCATAAGATAAAGTAAATCTTATGGCTGCAGTATTTTCCTTACATTCCAAATCAGGGAGGATAAAGCGAAGAAAGAAGCCAGTTTTTAGCCAGAAAAAAAAAACCAAAACAAAACAAAAAAGTTTTGTCTGCCATGGTTCACTGCATCATCACAGCAGAGACAGACATTTAGTTAAAAGAAAAAGTTAAAAAAAAAGTTTTCCAGGCTTCTGAGAGACAAAGGAGTTTGTAAATTAATTCAAGACTTTAAAAAATGAACAGTTGCCTCTAATATGTAAGGAAACACTGTATAATAAAGTATCTACAATACTTTATATAGGTGAGAAGAGAGAGCGAGCATATGTGCAATCCCAAACAGATCTGTGTGATGAATGCAAGTTTTCTTAATTCAGAAGCCTTAAATGGGAATGGCAGCTTCTCTCCAGAAGTGTGAAAGTGTATCTTAAACACATTTTGACATTTCAGCTTGGGAAGAGAGGGCTGACAAGGCGCGTTGTGGGGCTCTGCTGACTCCCGAGCAGCACGGACAAATGAGTAGGGGATGACTATTCAGTATTTGTCAAGATACAAGAAAAAGGCTGTAACCAATGAAGGTATTGCATAAAAGGTATCAAACAAAAGAGCTTTTCCCAAAGCCCACAGCTGAATTCACTGCCCCCTGATGTTGTGGAAACAACAGTGTAAATGAGTTCAAAAAGCAATTAAAAGAATAAATAGAAAAAAACTCTGCCATAGTCTATTAAAGAGAAAGATGTGGCTACAGGCTCTGGTTCAGAAAGAAATACCCACCTATTGCCAAAAACTGGGAACAGACACTGAGGGAAACATTACTGTGTGTTTACCCACTCAAAATAATCTTCCCCTAAGCATCTGTTGCAGACTCTGTCTAGCTAAGTAAGTTTTTGGACTAATACAGTACTGCTAGTTTTCTGTTTAATACCCTGGTTAAATTCTTTCTCAGGGTATTTCCAACTCAAGCAATAGAAACTTATGTCCAGTAATAAACTTGGGGAGGACTATCAATAAATACTGCCCACTATGGTTAAAGACAGAGGTGAGAAGTCTTTCACTATGAAAAAGAAGCTGGGTTACCACCACAGAAGCCCAAAGAGAAAACAAAAAAATATGCTACAGGAAGCTCTATTGTAATACAGCACTCACAGAAGTTCAGAGAAACAGAAAGAGCTCTACTATTCACTGGCTAAAGAGGCTTGGAGCTGTAAGCAATGATAACATGTCTGCTTATTTATTTCTTTGGAGCTCAGTAATATAGCAGATATTAACTGAATTATATGGGGATCAAGGGATTATATCAAAGAAATGCCACCCTGCATAATTAGAGTCTAAAGACTTGCCAGCTGAGCCAAAAAACATGAGGAGTATTTTCAAAATTCAGATATTGCACTCATCAAAAATAAAAATACAGTTTCCTGCTCTGTCATGCCCATTATTCTTTGTCCCTCTGTTTCTCACTTGTAATTTTGCTGGGTTGCCATTATGAAGATAACTTTGAAGGGACTTCCTCTGGAAGTTAACTGCTTTGGGAGATAATACCAAAAGCGTACCAGCATCCAACACTGGTACAAAAATACATGAATTGGGCAAATTCTGATTTTATAGTTAAGCTTGAGCCTGGAAGAAATGTAGGGAAGACAAGAGTTTCTCCTCACCCCTCCCATTTTCCCTGCTGGTGTCTCAAACCAGAGCTATGGTTTGTCCTTCTCCCTGCCATGAATACCACACCATGAGACCAAGCTGCTTACCACTGATTGTGTTCCTCGTGTGGAAGATGTTGTAACAGGTGTGATGGTGATAGTGCTTGTCACCTTGCTGGCGGCAGGTCGTGGGGACAGGTTGTTCCGAGGCGATCGAAGGACAGTACCAGTCACCACCTCCTTCTCTGCCGCGATGTTCACCGGCCGCACTGTTATCACAGGGCTCGCGCCGTCAGGCACGGCACCGGGAGAACGCTTAAACTGGGAGCCCAAGTGGATGTGGATTTTGTTGTCCTCTGTTGTGATAATGTTGGCATTGGCGTTGTATTTGCGGACTGGAGTCGGGACGGTTTGCTTTTCTGGCGTGACTTTGAAGACAGCCCTGCCCATGGTCATGTCCTGTGACTGCGGGGAGACGGAGATTTCAGCCGGCGCCGCAGATGTCGACACCGTCATGATCTGAATTGGCGATGCAGGTCTGTCAGCGAAGGGTGCTCTCCCTCCCTCTGGGGACTTTTCCCTGGAGAATGTTGTTATAGTGACTGGAGACATGGAACGATCTGGGCCCATGGGACTTTCACTGCCTTTTCCTTTTTGTGGCATAACATTGGGAGAGGGAATGATGGTTATTCGTGGCTTCTGATTTCCCAAAGTAGGAATGACAGTGGTACTTGAAAAAAATTCCTCTGCGGATGGACTGGTTATCTCCAAAGTTGCTGTACTGTTCTCATGGTCTGGTGTCACCCGAATATGAAGAGGCTGACCCTGCTTTGGTGAAAGGACAACCTCCCCAGGATGTGCTGGACTACTGTGGCTTCGGGCTCCTTTATCAGGAGTTGTCTGGGCCCCAGTTTCCCTCTTTTTCATCCATGGTATCCAGGATTTCCTCATAGCAAGCTCATTTGCTGCTGGAGGATATCTCTCAAGCACTGAAGAACGCTCCATGGGTTTTTTCAGACCCACCTGCCGCAGATTGCTCATGATATGATTCTCCTCCTGGAAGGATTTCCTTATAAACACTGCTGGAGTTTCTTCTTCTGCTGCTTCATTGCTGAGAGCATCTGTCTGCACGCCGGTGGACGTCAGGGGAACATCAACCATTCTTCTCCCATTCATGCTGGGCCTCAGAGCACGGCTGTAACGCTTAGAAAGCTCCAGCTCTCTTGTCAGGTTCAAAACTTCCTGCCCCATGCTCTTGTTTTTGTTTTCCTCTTCCATAAACCTTTGCTGTAGAACTGAATAATCAACTTGGAGCTGAGAAAGCTGGTCTTCTTTGTTCATGAGCTCATGGATTTTTTCCTTAAGTGCTTGAACTTCTGCTTTCAAATCTCTGCTTTTGGCCTCTTCCAGACGAAACCTGTGCCTCAGCTCTGCCTCCTGGCTCACCACCTCACCTTTTTCTATTGCTTTCGTTTTGGCAATCTGGAGTTTCATCTCCTCCAACTGTTGAGAAAGAAAATTAGCTTTATCCTGCTCAGTCCTAAATTTCTGCTCTAGCTGATCATACTCATCTTCAGTCTTCATCAAATCTCCTTCAACCACTTCCAGTTGTTTGAGACGTTTTTTCAATCTTTCAATTTCAATGGTAAGTTCCTTAATCTTGTTGTCCTCATGACAAACATGCTCTGCTCCTTTCCTAGTTCGACCTCTTGTAATTTCTCTTTCTACTTCCTCCATACCATCAATTCTTTTCTTTAACAGGTCAACTCTACAGCTTAATTCAGATGATTTTTCTTCTTCACTTCTCAGTTTGCCAATTAACTCATCCCTTTCCTTTGTCAAACTAGATACTTTTTCCTCCATTTCAGATTTCAGTTTCAAAAATTTCTTACTTTCTTCTATCAATTTCTCTGTTACATCCATAACTTTCCCTTGTTCAACTTTAAAATTCTTGTTTAGGCCCTCAACCTTTTTTTCCTCCTGTTTTATTTTTTCCATCATATTTTTTCGCTCATCAACCAACATTACAGTAAACGACTTCAGCTTTGTAAGGTCATCTTTTAAGCTTATTTCAGCCTTTTCCAACTTGCTTTCAGATGTCTCAAGGTCCTTCACTCGAGTCTTCACCACTTCCAACTCATTTATCAAATCCTTAGTCAAATTTTTTTCTCTCTCCAAGTTTAAGTGTAGCTGAGTGCATTCCGACTTACTTTTACTGAAAGCCTCTTCCAGCTTCTCTAATTCTGACATTCTTTTCTGCAGTTTTTCCACTTCAAGTTTCAACTCTTTGCTGTGATGCTCTTCCTCCTGCAGTTTGTTTTTCAGCTCTTTGCACTGGGATTCGGTTTTTGTGATCTCTTCATCTTTCCCCTCCATTTCAAGCACGCGCTTGCGGAGGTTTTCCACTTCTGCCATTAAGCTAGAGTTCCCACATTCCCCTTTTGCTATTTTATCTCTTAATTCTTGAAGTTCCTCCTCAGTTTTTTGAAGATTTTTGTTAGTTTCTTCTAGTTCCTCTATTCTGCGAGTCAACGCCACTAGCTTGAGCCTTAGCTGTCTATTATGTGACTCTTGATTAGCCAGTTTAGCAGTCATCTCCTCATGTTCTTGACAAAACGATGATGTTTTGTGTTCAAGTTCTGCCTCTAATTTCATCAGTTTTTGTCCATCTTCTTTTGTTTTTGCAGTAATAATTTTAAGCTTTTCTTCTTCTTCCTTTAGTTTTTGGGTTAAATCTTGTATTTTCTGGCTTTGTTGACCAAGTTGTTCAATATGCATTTGTCTTTCATCCACCAGCATGAGTGCAAATGATTTGAGCTTGACTAGTTCTTCTCTTAGTTTATTGATTCTCTTTGTATGCTCCTTCTCCTTCCGGGCTTGATAGATCTTCTCCTGCTCAAGAAGTTTCTTCAACCTGAAAGAAGTCAAAAGAGATGTGTCAGACTAAAATGCATATACACATGTCTGTGTGTGTGTATCTCTCTATTTTTAAAATCACATTTTAGCTTCCTTTTTTATTAATTCATTAATAATTATGTAATTTATTAGTTCTATTTCATTTTCAGGAAATAACTACCTACTACAGTTGCATTCCCAAACCAACTATTTTGAATTACAGAAGTTAAATGAAAAATACATAAAATCATCTAGAAATCTGAAACACAGTAAAATTTTATACATGTACAGATAACAAATGCATTAGGTTTTAATTTCCTTACATTGATTTTTCTGTTAGGATGTTGGTAAAAGTATCTAATATTCCAACAGGACAGGTATTATCTACTCACTAATCCATTTATATCAAATTTGTTTCACAAGGTGAATTCCTCTGTATGTCTTGCATACAGAAAAATGTGTAAAATAAGGTAAAAGATTAAACTAATTGTTATATGCAGCCACACATAGACTAATCCTGGTTACAAACAAACCAGCAGGACAGGAGATTACAGTAACACACAACTGATAACCATCTGGGCATCACAGGCTTATGAAATTAGTAGGAAGGTAAATTTTCCAGCACAGTCACTATTATGCTAAAAGGTTTCTTCTTCTTCATTTCATTTAGTAGATGTTGTGAACCACAAGGACCAGACTAGTCAAACCTTTGGTACAGCGGACCTCATCTGGAAAACGCTCTTCTCTGTGGCCTCTAAATCTGCGTTTTCAGACAATATAAAAACTCGCCATATATCCAAATTAGGTGCTCCTCAGAAAGATAATAAAAGCATACATTACCCAGCCTTAGCCATGCAACATGGAGTAATATAACTATTTTATATCTGTGATTAATATTCAGGGTCTGTTGAAACCAACATAGGACATTCCTGCACATGTTCTAAGCACAGATTTATGAGGATGGTGACCCTCAATTGAAAGAGGCACAGATAACACAGGGATGCATCCCAACCAATCTAAGAGCCTTATTGTAAAAGCAGCAGTCTGACTTAGAAAGACACAGGTATGCACACTGAAGTTACTGTGAAATAATATTTTTTTCCAAACTGCTGTCACAGCACCTACAGTTCCCACATCCTCTATCAAGACACGAGATAATTCAAATCCACTTGCTTTGCTTACCCTAAGTCTGAAGCTTCTCAGCTTCCTTTTTACAACTGAGATGCACATCCAGGTGGTAACAGCAGAGCAATTAATGCCTGGTAATTAACTCAAAGTAACTGGAACATCCATATCTTAGCAAAGATCAACTTTTATCAATATTCTTGTCTTACATGTTGGATTGTAGATGACAGCAGGTGGAGCACAGATATACATTCCTCTCTGCTACTCCAGCAATGAAGGGGTGCTAAGGGCCCTGGGACACAATGTCATACCCAAAGGATGTCTCCCAGAGCCCCCACCTGAACTCTACACTCCTAGCAAGAGCCAGATTAACTCTGTACTCAGCAACTGTTAATGTTTCATTCCTTGTTCCTGGGGAACCCGAATCAAAAGGAACTGGAAAGAAAAGCTTTAAGAAAAGAGAAGGAAGTCAGAAAGCAGAACACAGGATGCAGTAGGTAGGGAAGGAGAAGCTGAAGAATGCATTTGAAAACAAGACTCGGATAGGATGTGGGAGTAAGAGAATAGTAGGAACCAGCAGTAGAGAGAAAAACAAACAAACATTGCAGCCAACCTTGCTGGGTCACAGATTATTCTCAAAAGAAAAGTCTCTTTAGTTGTGGCAGCTCTTTGGAAAGGACTGAAAAGGCATGCTGGTGGATGCCTCATTATTGGTCAAGTTAGAATGTCAAAAGGTAAAAAAAGACCCGCTGTCACTCACAAAGCACACACTTTTCACACTGAAGAAGGAACTTTATTAGCATGCAATATATTCCCTGGCTTCTCTGACTCAGTGCTTCATGCAAATGTTTCAGCCAAGAACTCTTCCTCATCTCCCCCAGGCTACATTTTTCAAGGAATAGTATGTATCCTTCCACAAAAATAACTGTTTGCCATGACAGAATAGTGAAGTCGAACCTGGTGATGCTCTAAATGACACATCTTCCAAAGTCATAAACATAGGAGAATGTTTCCAGCCTCCCTTGTCCCACAGGAAAATTTTAAGGTGACCCCTATAAATTAAAAAACCCCAGAAAACCGCTTTAAAAAAAAATTGACATACAAATGCCTAAAGATGCTTAGAAAACTCTCTTTGATTTGTAATTCCTAGGCCTGCACATGTGATTTTCACCCAGCAATTGCTCCAGGCAGTGCACACCAGCCAGGCTGCTTAGCAGAGTGCAAAATAATGCACTGACTATACATGATTCCATGTGGTTACCTGAGAGTCTACTGGGGAACACTGCTGAGAAAGCCACTGAAAAAAATTGCAAATACCTGTTAAACTAAGACAAGAAAATGTCAGTTATGAGGCTGAGCAAGAGAAGAAAGCATGTTAGCCCTGTCACTGTCTTGCAGGAGTGCTAGCAGTGGGGAATAACCAGCTTGGCCCCTCTGGGAAAATAAAGCAACATTCAGCACTTCATTCTGCTTCAGCTTTAGCAAAGGGAAACTACATGTCTTAGATTTGACAAGCCAACTTTCAGAGAAGATACTTATCAATACTTCTGTTTTTCATGTCTATGGGAACTGCTTCTAAAATCGGGGTCTGTGGGGGAGTTGGAAGGCAGCACACAAATATATGTGTTAATTGCCAAAGTAATTGAAAAATCTACACCTTTTCAGTGTTACTTCTAGAGACTAAAATAAAGCGGAGTTTAAGCTTGCTCCTGCTTCACCATCTTTGTACAACTCTCATACCTCAGTGGTTAAACTGGAATTTCAGCAGGACTGCAAGGCGAGGTTGTCCCCTCCTGACCCTCACAGCACATTTGCTGCTATCAGGCTTTTCATCTGACTGCTGCTGTTAATGTTTGCTAAGCAACACCCATCTACATGGGCTCCTGTGCAACACTAAAAGCCCTCAGACTCCCAGCACCTGGTCTTCAACGTGTTAGCCAGAGCAACTGCACGCTGGATTGTCAAGAGTCTGAAAGCACCTGCATTCAGGATCAAGATGAAAACAAACAAAACCTTTAGTACTGAAACATTAGATACAGCCAAAACACTGACAATCAAACAATTTGATACCCCCCAGCCTGCATGTGGTGTCTTGGTTTGTGTTTTTTTAGAAACAGAAATGAGAAATGTTTGGATACAACTGAATAACCTGCCTCCATCACTGAGTCTCAGGGGTTTGTGTCCCCAGAATGAAGCACACAGATGTGATCCAGCCCCCTGCCCTCGTTACCACAGGTGCCATGGCAAAGCCTGCAGCCCGAGTCTGTCCCTGAATACACAATCATTGCTGCCATGGGGGTCCTGGGGGTCTCTCCCTCTCCTCACCATCTGTCCTCCCCACAGTATTTGAGGAACAGGCCCAGTACCCAAGGCAGCCACATTACCCCTTGCAGTACTGTATGAATAAGCAGCAAATCCTCAGGTATGATGACCATGTGCAACTGTTCACTGCCTCAGTTACAAACAAACAGCCCAGGATGCTGCTGCTCTGATTCTGCTCTATAAAGAAAGATGCCTGGCTGGCACGGGCAGGATGCTGGAGTACAGAAGCCACTGCTGCAAGCTGACATGGTCCTGCTGCACAGGGAGCTGCCTCTCCTGGATCCCCACCAGCCCCAGCTGTTCACAGCCACACCAGGCACTGCTGGGGCAGCAGGAGAGCTCTGTTGGCAGCCGTGCTGGGGAGGCAGGAGCCTGAAAACTTTCAGCAACCAATCTCAGCTGCAGAGAAAGCGGACACTGGGACTGGAGGAAGAGCAACTATGGAATTAGTTTTAACAACTCTCATGAATGGTGTGCTGGAAGTAGCTGGCAAGGAAGATGTAGGACAGGATGGACAATAACCAGGCTCTCCCTCTCCTCCTGCCTTTAGGTTTGGTGCTGAAGTGTTTCACTGCACAGTCTCTGCTTCCCCTTCCCTCCTCCAAGCTATGAATTGATCAGCAAGCTATGAATCGAAGCACAGTGGGATGCTGACAGCTACAACTCTATCCCTCCAGTGATGTGCCTTCATTTCTTCAGTCATGGCTCCTCTCAAAAAAAACCATCCACTTCCAAGTGTTTAAAACAGAGCATGCAAAAGCAAATAGCCCCCCAAACATTCATTGAAAATCACACCAGTGTGTGTATCTCCCTTTCTGTTTGTACTTCCAGCAAGATGAGATAACATCACAGGTACTCAGACAAACCTTTTCCACCTCTAGCACAGAAATAGGCACTCACCTACACAAGGAAATCCTGGGAAAGCATGGCAAGCGAGATGATGCCCTGAAAGGCCATAAGCTGCTCCCATGGTTTGCATGCACATCAACATTACAGCACCATAGTTCAGGTGTGTTGGCCTGTTTTAGCCCCCTGCTCTGCAAACAAACAAAGCCAAGCTTCCCAAGGTGTCTCCCAGTGGTTAATTAAGCATTCAGAGGAGGGGCTAATGTAGAGGGCAATCTGGAGAAGTGGAGAGCTATTTCTCCTGCTATCAAAACTGGCAACAGGAGGAACAGCAGTTAGAAGAAAGAGGATGGAAAGGAGTCAAGCAGGTAAAGTCTCTAGGGGACCTTATTAATTGAGTTCATACACAGTCTGGAGACCCACAGAGTTTCTCACTGCTGTTCTAGCACAAAGCCATGAGACTTCCCTCTCCTGTAGTACCTTGCTTTCCATTTACATTCCAAAAGTCTGTTGCTATGGGGTGTAATGACTTCTATCCCATTTCACGGATGGCCAGTAAGTGGGGGTTAAGGCAAATACATTAATGAGGACTTGGTCACTAAGGATCAGATGACTGAGGGCTGATGAAGGCTGCTTCCTCCTGAGCGGCCAACAGCATTTCTCTGCCACTCACACAGCAATCCCAAGGGAATTTCCACTGGGAAAGCAAATGTCTTTGCAAACTCATCTTTCCACTTCAAACCCAAAGTTTGCTACTGTACATGCAGAGTTAGAGAGACTGGACAACTTCCTAGTGGTAGCTAGAAAGCTGCTGCCCATTAAGTGATGCAAGAGTCTGTAATGTCTGTAATCCCAGGACAATGAAAACCAGCAAGAGGTGGTTTAACTCAATAAAGGAGTTCCCTTTTTTTTTTTTTCCCTGTTTAATGTACAACAGCTGATTTTTGAAGATTATTTCTACAGCCACTGGGAAATCCTCCACATGTCAGGACTACTTCCCAGTGCTTCCGTGTTTGGGGCCAGGCTGAGATACCCAAAAGGCTGAATTTTGCTAGTTCTGAGTACTTACAACTTGAGCTGAAGTCAAAGAGAGCCAAAAAGTGGTTAGGCTCTCTAGGAAACAAAACAATCGGGCCCAAGACTTAAATTAGGTGATGAGGTCACACCTTTGAATCATCAGCCTCACTACTTCCCATGCATCCATCTCAACTGGGAGAAGAAATATGTAAACGAGATCAGATCCCATGACAAGAAAAAGAATAAAGCACATCTGTATTACTTTTCTCCTTACTATCCATTACATTTTAAAGGTAAGGAATGAGAAAAATGTTTGAATGACCTTACTACAGAAATTTCCAACTTCTTGTTCAGTTTATCACAGGGTCAACTCTGAAAACAAACACAAGCTTGTTTTAAAAAGTTCTAGTAAACCTAAAGACAATTTTTTGTGGCTACCTAATGTGCAAACTCAAGGTGTAAAAAAGAGCATGCTCTTCATTGCTGAAGAACTGAATTAACTTTGGAAAGTGATTGTATCAAACTATATAACAAAAACATTAATATTCTTGCTGCTCCTAAACTACATGATAGTTTCTAAAATACACTAAAAGTAAAGGAAATGTTTTCTTCCCTAATTAGGAGGACACATTGCTTGTAATCTACAGCCGTTTATCTTCTGTTTCTAGCACTGATTTTGTAAAAATTTAACTCCAGTTTGCTGAAATAGTTCATTTGTGTTGAAAGCGTCTTACTCCAGCTGAGCAGTGACTGAAGGCAGTATTTTGGAATACGAACACTCATTAAATTCAGTGTCCCCCCACCCTTCCAGCACACTGGTCACGTAAGAAAAACACTAAAGATCTTTAAGAACAAAACCCGACCGCCATCCTTTCAGACTACTCAACAGTATCGTCCACATTCATTCCGGAGGTTAAAGGAGGGGAAAGGGGATGCACAGAAAGCAGGCACGCACTACCAGAGAGCGAAGGCGAAGCAGCGTTCAGCTGAGAGATGAGAATTGCCAAACCTGTCTCCGGGCTGCGGTTATCCTTCCCTGACCCCTCGGTGCGCGCTTCGGGAGGGGGACCCGCACAGCACAGCCCCACCAGGTGCACCTTCCAAGGCTCCAGCCCAACGCTACATCAGCCCCGGCCGCTCGGCGCTGTTCTGCTCCGCCCGGAGCCGGGGCCGCCGCGCATCCCGGCGCGCCCGCTGCCCGCACACTCCGCTCTGGCCCGCTGCAGCCCCGCTGCCCGCACACCCCGCTGTCCGCTCCGTCCCGCTGCAGCCCCGCTGCCCGCACACCCCACTGTCCGCTCCAGCCCCGCTCCAGTCCCGCTGCCCGCACACCCCACTGTCCGCTCCAGCCCCGCTCCAGCCCCGCTCCGTCCCGCCCGCGCCTACGCCACTGCCCGGTGCGCTCACCGAGCCAGCCAATGGCGCACGCACTCGGCAATTAGCGGCGCTCAAATTAAAAAAAAAAAAAAATTAAAAATCAAAAATAAGAAAAAAAGAATTCTCTTACCTTATGGCTAGACCTACTTTTTTCTTTCTTTCTTATTTTTTTTTTTAAAGCAACCAAGGCGGCAGCCCGGGGGGCGATGCGGGGCCCGGCTCCGCGGCGCCGCTGCCAGGTGAGGCTGCGCCCGGGGCGGGCGGGGCTGGAGCCGCCGGGCCGGGGCAGCACCGGGGCAGCAGCGGCTCCCGTCCGCCGCCCCCCGCCCGGGGTTTGTTACTGACAGCCCCCCCGGGCTCTCTGCAGCTACAGTTCATAGGTGAACGATTAAGAAATAATAATTTGATCGCAGAGAGCCCCTGGGAGTTGGTTTTGCTTAAGTGGACTGGGATGCACGGAGCGCTGCTGCTTCCCAGTCCCAGCTGCCGATTCATTCCGCTGGCTCAACAAAAGTTCCTGTTGCTTTCCTCTTGTCTTGCCGGTGTTTGAAGTGGCAGTACTACTGCTGGTACGCGCTGGCTGATCTTAAGATCGGCTGATAAAGGCATGAATACATGAAGAAAATCCCCTGGGGATTTAGTATACGGGCGTGTTTGTTTTTGAAAATCCATGCATAGTAGCAAGCCTAACCAAGTCTGGTGAGGTCTGAAAAGCACCATTCTGCTAGCTCCCTGCTTTAAAGAAGTCCTAAACCAGCCCTTTTGTTCCCAAAACAGCATAAAAGAACTTGAGGATTCCTTCTGTTTCCCTTATGATTCCCTGTATTGCTCCCAGTCACTTTTTCAGATTTTGGGAAGGGAGCTAGGAAGGGCTTCCTTTCCCTTTCCCTTTCCCTTTCCTTTCCCTTTTGCCTTTGCTTTCCTCCTTCCTTTGCCATTCACTTTCCACTTTTCTTAGAAAGCTTTCAATAGCCAAAAGCACTGAAAGTACAGAATTTCAAATATTATTATCCACTAAAAATGGATGTGAGTTTAAATTTTTGAGAAACTGTCTAATTTAATGATCTTTGATTATTTTTCCTTAGGACCCTCATTCAGCACATAGACTGGGCAGAGTTTATTTGAAAAGCAGGTGCTTAGAGACTGGATTTATGCTTTTTATTCAAGATTTTATTGTTATTTACCTCACCCTCTTCAGACTCTGTTGAGAACAGAATTATTAATTTCTGGGTGGGAGGTATAAGTAGAAAAGGACCAAGGTTTTGTTTGGGACACCTGCTCTGGGGTACATTGGGTGTGCGTTACAGAGTGCAGCAGGATGGGTGGTGCATGCAGATCACAATCCCTGTGATTTTGCCTGTTCCCAGGAGTGGATGCTCCAGACTCCTGCATGTCTGAGCCCAGATCCAATATGCTCCCCAAAATGAGAACTATTCTTAGAGTGAAAAACATTCACAATCCATGTAAATTAGCTTCACATGACTACTAGCACCATGTAGGAATGCAACAGTAAAGTCACATTTTCCAGGGAAATCTAAACAAGTCTTAAGCATTCTCTCTGATTTCATATTCCTTTACCTCATTTACTAAATACTTTCCAAAAGATGAATCTGAGGTCCTATAGAGAGATTGTTGCTTCCTGTGTGCAAAGCTGATACATCTTGGTATGTTTCTGTTTTTCCAGTGTCAGAGGAAAGGTTTCTGTACAAAATGTGTTTGTGCAATTACAAATGATCACATGCACTGAGCAGACCAATGATCTGCTTACTCTATTTACTGTGTCCTTTGTAATCCCACTGTTTGGTAGAGCTAAACATTCTTTTAAAAGAGGATATTGCAAACACAATGGCAAACACTAAGATATTGACCATTGAAATGTAATGATGTGCCATTATATGGGCACTTCAATAGTTCATCAGAAGAGCTTAGATCCTTTGCATAAAAGTCTGCACTCTAAGTTAACAAAATAATTTATAGCAATAGCAGGGTGTCAGCCTTGAGGCAGTTTGATACTAGAAAGGCATGGAGCACTTTGCAAGCAAGTTTCAAAACTATCTGCTGACAGATGGGTTTGGCTGTGATCAGCAGCCAGGAGCAGGGCTGTGCTCCACCAGCGCTGCTGGCTCGGCAGGGGAATCTCTGCTCACACACCCCAGCCCAACCCAGCTGGCTCTGGGCTTGGAGCTCTTTGCACAGCTCGTCCCAGTCCCACTGCGCCGCTGCTGAGTCCCAGGTGCTCCTCACCTCTGCACTCCATTGCCAACCCCCACCCTCCCAGACCAACAGTCCTTCTCTGGTGTCTGCTCTGGCTGTCCTTTTGTCTGGGTTGCCATGCTTGGGCCAGGCTGGCACTGCAAGCGACACATCTTCCCTCATCTGTGTTTTCATGGTCTCAGCTCTGAGCAGAACAGTCAGGGATGTCAAGAGGATGTCAGAGAAAGTGCAGTGTAGTAACAGTGAGCCTACTCACCTGCACTGGTTAAGTCTGTACCACCATGAGATTTCACAATTAAAGTACTCTCCCATCACCATTTCAACTACTCTGGGTACCCACCACTACACTGGTACCAGACCTACAGGGGATATCAGGTAGGACGTCACAGCTAAGGCCAAGCAGGCCTTTAATATTTACAGCTTTTCTTTTACTGCTTAGAAATCACATTATGTGTCTATATAAAAATAGAAAGGTACTTCATATGTTGTTATTTCTCAAGAGTACCTCAACTTTAGGTGACTTCAAAGGCTGGGAAAATTTAACTTGCTCATGAATTTTTTTGTTCACACATTCATTGGGATGAAGTAGTTCAAGAAATGCATTCCTGATTAAAGCAGCACTTGCAACATTGAGAGAGCAGATAAGAAAAACAACAAGAAATAAAAGCAGCAGAGGGAATAGATAGGAATCCCAAATTTCAACTCATCTTGAAAATCAGAAATGATACTCTGCATCTAGCATGATTGCCTACTACAGAGAAGAGTAACTGGGAATCAAAAGATGGAATTGGAAATAAATTAAAATTGAATGATGTGCAAATAGAGTACACATTTCTTTGATAAGCTGCTCTCTTTAAAATTTTTCTAACTATGCGCAGCAATAGATTCCTCTTGTGGATCTTAGAGACTTGTAACAAATTATTGCCTGATTATAAAATTCTCTGTAGACAGAGTTTTGTAACCTTCCCAGCACACTGTCCCTGCTCTCAGTTGTCTCTTTACCTTCAGTGCAGAAACACATGGAACATTTATAGTGAAGGCAGAAAGCTTGTAACTCTCTCCAAGTTCTCAAACATGTTACAAAAAGCCCAAAAATTACTGTTTGTGTAACGCAAAGCTTTTCCTAAATTTGAGTTTACTTACATACATGAAAAGGTACACTGTGTGCTTGCCAGACTTTTTTATTTTTTGTTCACAAAAGCTTCAAAGCAGTGAAAATCTTCCATCACTATTTTGTTTTTCTTTTTTCCCCTTCTTTTGCTTAATTCAAACTCATTTGGTAAGTCAGAGCTGACCTCCACTTTCTGCTTACAGTTGTCTGCTCTGAGTGCAACAGATATAAATTGATTGAGTGACATCTTGACAGAACAAGAAAATTTGAATATTTAGGGAGGGAAGAGGCTGATTTTAATTTGCTGCTGAAGATATAATGAGCAAGGTGATCCATTGGGCCTTTTGGAGAAGAGAAATAAATAAAGAAGATGAATGCAGTAAATTCTTGAAACATGACTTTGTAGGAGAAGCCTGAGAAAAATACTTCAAGTTGGACTCTGTGCTGTATCTCAGGCAATACACTTTATATGGCATACGTCATGCACATTAAAAAACTTCATTTGGTGAGCTGCCCTGACAACTGGCTTTGTTCACCTTTGTTCTTATTTAAAACAGGTTGTTCCATGCAGCTGTTAAAAAAACTGTGTGCACACACACGTTTGCACACAGGCTTTTTTATTACCCCTCAGATCTTTCAGAATAAGTCATGCTGCCTAGGTTTTAAATTATTTTTCTGTTTATTGCAGCATGAAAATTACCCCAGGTTGGGATCTGCTGCCTTTTGTCAAAGCATGATTCAAAAGTTTAACAAAGGCATTTCTGGCTTTTTTTTCCCTCTTGCACTATCCCCTTCCATTTGGTTTTCTGCTTTCTTAGCACTTGTGTGTAACCTCTTGATAGCTGGAAAGCTCAGCATCTCCAATACTGCTGGGGTTATTTTAAGTAAAAGTGATTACAGCTGAAGCAGGAGCTGCCTGTGTCATGATTATTGCTTCATAGTGTGATTTGGTCACATTTTGGGAATAAGCACCAGGAGTCTCATAGAAGCCTCTTGTGGCCCTTCAACAAGAGCACCTTGGGAGCCAAGGGGAAAGGTGTCCTGGAGCTTAGACAAGCACGCTTGTTGCCCTCTGCATCCACCATGGTGAGTGCTGGCTGCTTCACCTGCCTGAGCTCCATCAGCTCCATCCCTCACCAACGCTGTCTGCCTGCTCTGGGCTCCACCCTTGCTCTTCTAAGCTACTTGCTTTTGAGGTGCTAGGTGTTCATGGGGGAAAATTAGGTGGAAGAGTGAGCTCAAGTCTTTAAAAGCAGGGAGAACCATGCTTATTTTTAGTTTACCCAGAGAGAATTAATCTTTTGGGAGTGTCTTGGCATCTTTTGCTCCAGCTGGGTCTAGGATGTGAAATTAGTCCTGACTGATTTTCTCCTTTCTGTTGCTTTTGTTTTGTTGGCCTATACCTGTCTCTTTGCTATTTGTCTTTTTTTACAATCCAGGTCCATCAGTTCAGTTCTTGCCCCATTGGTCACTCCTGCTGGTCTTTCCTGGACATTCTTTTCCTTTGTGTTTCTTCCCACTGACCCTTCCTTCAAGCAAGGTAACCCAGTAACTCACTGGAGTTGAAAGGCACCTGTGTCTTACACCTAAAACTAAAGGTTGTCTGCCTCACTGCTCCACATTTGAAACACCGCTGAAATATAGTACTTGATAGAGTGAGTAAAACTAATGGGCAGGGAAAATGAGAGAAAACAGAATCCAAAGAGTTCCTGCTTCATTTTCACATCAAACCATACAAGTGATAGTGTGTCTGCAGTCACCACAAGAGGGTCACCAACATTGGAAAGTGTGCCAAAAAAAAAGAAAAGAGTGACAAAATTTAAAAACTGGATTTAGGAAATAGCATCACTAATACTGTCATCGTTTTTGCATGCAATTGCACACGCTGGGCTAGTCAAGCATGGTGAAGCTCACACAGCTGTACAACAGCAATGCAGCTTGAGAGCAAGTGTCTGTTCAAGTGGAGTCAATATAAAAACTCATCTCTGTCAATGCAGAGTCTTTTTTAGAAATACTGCCTTTGTGTGCACTTGTCCATATCATATTCAGCCACCTTGGTCACAGTGACCTAAGAATAATACAATCCACACCTATAAAAGCAGAGAAAATAATCTAATGAAGATTCCTTCTTGATTTTTAAATTACTTCCTTGTGAGTGTCATATTATCAATGATTTAGCAAATAATGAATCCTCAGAAAAATTTTCAAATGCTGTAAAAGAGCAGCCAGCAGCTGCTTTTATGATCTAGAGAGGGACTGATAGATTTTAACAACATCAGCATAGAGTAATCCTGGCTGTCACACCACATCCTCATATGCCATGTGCCAGCTCTCAGTCTGAAAGGCTGGGAAGGTATTTCCATTATTTTTGATGCCAGGACCCTCAGCTCTCGCCCTGAACACAGAAGCCCACATACATTCCACCACATCCATCCCACAGCCCCACCTTTGCTACCTCTTTTTGCCTGTGTACTGGAGGTGTAGCATAAATGGGCACCTCTCCCCTCAAAAAAGCAGCAAAAATAAAACCAAACCAAAACAAAACAAGAAAAAAACAAAAAAAAAAAAAAAAAAAACAAAAAAACAAAAAAAAAAAAACCAAATCCACCACAATTGTGAAAAAACACTAAAGAAACCCCCCTACACTTAAAAAAAGGTTTTTGATTATCACATAGCTATTTACTACAGCTCATGCAATTCTAAGGTTTGCTGATGGCATTAGATTTGTGTCTATTGAGAGACAATTGGAGAAGAGTCTGTCCTCACAGCTCCTCTCTCCAGCCAATGCACAGGGCCTAGACTCACCCGAAGTTTGAGCCTGCTATTTTAACCTTTTACATCTAGTTACTTAGAACAGAATTCAAAAAAGACTCCCATAAATATCTGGAATGCAATCAATGTAGAATTTTAAAAGGAAAATATAAAGAAAACAAACAAAAAACCCAAAAAGCCCCCATTCAAACCCAAACCAAAAATACAGAACCACTGCACATATAAATATGAATGGTCACAGGCATCTGATTTTTGAGCAGATATGTATTTTGGTTGCCCAGATTTGCTGTTGCACATCCTTGGTAGTCCTGTCATCTTGCCTGAACTGAGCATCATTCTTCACCTAAGGTTATTTGGGCTATTTATATTATGAAATACATGTCTTTAAAAGCCAGGGCTTTGTTCTGAGGACAAGAGAGACACGGGCTGATGACAGCCCTTGCACAAGAACAGAACCTGTCAGTGTTTCCATTCAAAGAAACTCTTACTTGCACCAGCCCCTGTGCATCCCTTGCCACAGAAACAACATGTGTGGCTTTATTTCTCTCCTCAGTCTGAAATACTTCTAGTTTGCACACTCCCTTTCCAAGATCACATCTTGACTGTAGCCTGTTGAGTATATAAACACCTTAAAAAAAGGACAGGGAAAACTCAGGTTCTGAGATGGAGAGCAAGCAAGGAAAAACTGAGCCAGTTTCATACAGTAAGCGGGAATTGGAAGGTGCTGTGCTTGCCTTGGTCTTCAAATTTCTTTCTTCCATGTCTGTATTGATCTCTGAATAACTGCAGGACTTAAACAATCTGGCCTTGTTGCTCTCTAATCAGCTATTCAGTCATTAGCTGTCGACTTCCACTGGGCATCGTCACTTACAAATCACTATTATTTTTTAAAATGTTCTATTGACATAAGTGCAGATGATGCCTCATGCACAAGGAGGCAAAAGCTTACAGCCTCCTTGGTGAAATCAATAGGCAATACTGACCAAAAAGCATGCAAAACCTAAAAGGCGTAATTTGGCTGTGGAAATTATGTAAAAAATTATAGGAATTAAAACTATTGCTATTATCATTGCTGTTGTTATAATTATTAGTGTTATTATTGTTATTATTACTATTATGCTTTATTGTTGTTGTTGTTGTTGTTGTTATTGTTATTACAATTGCTATGATGAACCAAAATGCATATATAAGTTATATAAAAATATTATTTTACAGGAAATATGTATTGCTGACAAGTTAATTTTCTGGATTGCAGACTCCCATGCAGAAGCTATAATTGCACCCAACAAACTGCTGTACATAACGCATTTATATGTGCATGTACAGACTTCTACAGGTACAAGCACACACACATTTCAGAATTCCTATTCTGATTCTATTAATCCCATTAATCAAGAAGAGCTCTACTGACTTCAAAGGAGTTGCAGCAATGCCAGCTTTGTGCTCATAAAAATCCAGCATCAGGATTAATTATTTCCTAAGACCTGAGGAAGAGGGATGCAGAAAGCTTGGGTGAGCTAATGGTGGGCACGGGGCACTGGTGCTGTCAGGTGGGGACACGAGGCAGTGACAGGAGGACAGGCCCCCCTCTATTGCAGGATGAGCTGTGCCCGTGTCACATGAGCTGTTCTCCACACTGCCTCTCACTGTGACAGACACTGCTCTGCCCTGCTGCTTTTGGAAACCACGGCTGTGTCCCAGGCAGTAATTTTCAAAATGAAAAAATGTTGACAGCTATGCATCATTTTAAAATGAGTTAAGTCATCTAGGAAAAGCCTGACATTTAAATGATGAAAGAGAATACATCTATCCCCTTCTGGTTCCTCTGAAAATGAACTTTTTAAATGGAATTGTACAGGAACTTTCATTCTATGATATATGTACTTATCACCAAGAGATACTTTTTCAGCTATGACATAATTGCTATCATCAGAAAAACATTGCTGTTATTCTGCTATAATTTAGCATCATTTTCTGCTCATTGCTTTATCTTCCCTCATTAAGGCATTACATGTTACTATTAATCATTCCCTAACATAAGCGACTGCATAACAAAGCTGTGTAATTGAATTTTCAGTTTCAGAGCTTAACCAAAAATTTAAAAATATATTTAAGAAAGCTTATTCTTTTTCTCTCATTCAAGTGAAGAAGTGTTTCATGTGGATTTCAGTGAAACATTTGTTTGTTTCCGATCAGTCATTTCATTTCCATTTTTGTCATTTTAAGAAAAGCAGGGGATAGAAGGGACTGTATCTTGGCCCAATTCACCAAACTAACAAGTGAAAAATCCTCCATTTTTCAGAAGATCAAGTGATCTGCCTAGACCAGTGAATTCCTCTGTCTGGGAAATTTGAATACTCAGGCCCTGACCTACAAGAAGATTTTCATCTCTTTGGTGAAAAGAAACCAAAATTATATAAGTGACTTGTAAAAATATAACAATTTTTCCCAGGAAAAATGGGAACAGGCGCCCCAAGGAACCAGTGATGTGGCCAGGAAGGCCTCCTCTGAGAGGTGGATTCAGGTCCCAACAGGTTGACAGAAGGATTAAAGGTCTATCATGGTCCAGGTGAGTGGCATAATCACAGGGTTATTTGATATGGTTTTTTGACTAGCTGGTCTTGTGAATTAGGTCATCAGATTTTCTTTATTGACTTTAATAATAGTCTTACACCCAAAATGATATGTCTTAATGAGTTTTTAAAAAGTTAGTTGAAATACTAACTATGGCAACACAATATTATAGTCAGGCACCTACTCAAGTACCTTACAAATATGTGGTGAATTACACATTTTGCATTTCTCTGCTCTCACATTTGCATGGGCCTTGGCAAATTTCATGGGAATGCTTTGTCTGGATATTTGCACCCCCTGGATTTTTTATTTCTGCCTTAAGATTTCTTCACATACAAGTCTTAAAAAGAAATGAAAACTGAAATGATGCAGATATAAAACTCAGTATTTCTAATCTCCACTGCTGCTGGAGATGCTGCAGGAATGCGAAGAGATGCACAGCTTAGCACCCTTTTGGGGAAAGAAGATGGAGAAAGCATTACATCTGTTTAGGGTTAGGAACACTTCCATATAGGCTCACTGATTCAGAATAATGCCCCTAGTCAGATGATGTCCTGAGGTTCTTGCTACAACTGATGGAAGTTATCAGACCATACAGAACAGGTCTTGGATATTAGTAGGGCATTAGGGCAGTAGGTCATACACTTCACTAATCAGACTGTGCATCTCTGCACAGGTAAATTTGCATTTAAACATAAAGCAAATATCCAACATGTTCAAGCTCGAGAACCCATTATATATTTATGCTTGTAAATAAGTGGTATCTATTTAAATTTTTTAGAAATTCACTGAAACCTGGCATTTCAACTGAAACCTGTTTCTAATCTTTCTGAATGAGGAAGCAATTTTCCCTACATGACCCTGATTCAATTCTTGTTTTCTTTGCCTAAAAAATGACAACTTAAAAAGATGGCCTCAGTAGAGCTGCGAGCTGATCTTTATTTCAGTAGTATAATAACTCTGAAACATGCCAAAGGCCTCTTAAATGTTCAAATTGTTACCTATTGCACCCTGGACAGAGTTTGAGTTCGTGAGTAGATTTTGAATGAAGTAATTTTTTCCCCCTGTCTGACCCTGGGAGCATTTGAATTGATGATTTTAGCGAGCAAACTTACTAGGAATAATGAAGTACATATAGTTTTGTATAATAATTCTCTCTCAAGGGCTGTGAAGCTGATGCCTACTTAGAAAAAAATTTGGAAAAGTAGCTGAAACAACACATGATGCCATTTTATATAATCCCAGAAGTGACTGAAAGACTGGACAGTTTTGAGGACTATCCAAGTGTAAAGAGATGGATTTGGATTAGTCCCAGCTCACATTGTGTAAGACTTGCAATACTTTCATATTGTTTCTCCACAGTCAGATGTAACTGTTTGTTCTCTCGTTTTCAAATTACCTTTGGAACCATTTTGTTGGAAGCTGGGACCAGATTCATTAGTTAAAACATAAACTTTTAGTCATCTCTGCCTTGCAGTCAGCTAGAGCTGTAAAACAGGATCTGCAAAATGGAATGCCTTCAGATTTACTTAACTGTGCAGAAATTGTATTTGTCATTGCCAGGTTTTTTAATTCATTTCTTTTCATGGACTACCCCAGAATTTCTGATCTGTGACCCTGTGAATATATTATATTGACAGAAAATAACCAGCTTTTTCAAACCATACTGATAGCATGCCAGCCTGAAAAGAACAAAAATGCACTGCTGCCCTTGTCTTCTACATTATAATATTAAAAGTTTAGAGATGCACTCACTGAAAAGTAGACAGAGTGACTCAGTGCTCTAGTAAGGCCAGTAATGTGCAGTAAAATGCTGTAGGCAATGGTGAAGTCCCTTTGGGATGGCTTTTCCTTGTTTTTGGTCACAATTTGGAAACCAGGACATAGAAACAATCTCCATATGAGAAAAAAAGCCAGAGTATAAATATGGCTAAAAACTCTTGGAGGTGGGGGGGGGGGGGGGGGGCAAAGAAGATAGCAAAAATTTTTCTGTAAAGTCATCTAATTTCCAGACTTAAGAGGAATCACCAACAGATTACACTTACAGGCCAAAATCTGTGTTACATGTTTGGATCTTATACCTCACTCCAATACTTCTGTATGGGCCTATTTTTATCACAGAATTTGGCTTTATGGTGATAAATCACAGAAATTTATTAGTCCTGAACACTTCATATTTTTGGCTTGATTGTTCTCTAAACAAGTAAATTACTGATGGATACTCTGGATACTCTGCCCAGCTGTCTTCCTGCCAGTTCCTTTATTTTACAGTCTTCAAAAAAATCGAGGGAAAACACAAACTGGAAAGGCAACACACTTAAAATCTCCAATCTGTATCACGCTCCAGCCTTTACACTTGCTTGGATCCATGAAATGCAGAGAAGCAGAAAGGCAGGCACTTCCCAGTGAAAGGCTTGGTGCTGCCGTCTCGTGGGAAAAGGGAGAAGGGAAGCCTTGGTACTAAAAGCAGAAATGCAAAAAGGGGAGGAAAGGGAGTTTGTAAACTTGTTAACATCAACACTCCCATTTTTGTTTCTAGAGGGCCGTGTGCTTTATTGCTCACAGATCAGTTTCCTTTGCAGGTGATGTGGGCCCAGAATTACATCACCAGCAGAGCAGCCAAGAGCATCTCGGTGCCAGCATGACTGAAGTCCAGAGGAATGTATTATCACAGACCTCCGAGGGCCTTGCCAGTGCATTCCTTGCTGGGGGTGCTGCAGTGGGGAAGGCAAAGAGGAGACAATTTTACGTGAAGACTGAAAGGGAACTTTGTGGAGGAAAGAGCTGGGGTCACAGTCTTGCTGTCTCCTCTAGGAAGATCTAATTATGGCCATGTACTTCAAAAAGAGGGTTTAACTAAAACCAGATTTAGCAGGGCAATGCTTAGGAAGCACAGACTGAATCCTCAGCCTTGCCTTTGAGGAAAATGTGAAATGCTTCAGTGCACTGAGAACACTCACAGTGCTTGTAAAGAATAATTTGAAGCACTGAGGAAAGCAAGAACCAATATTAAATCCTCATCACTTCAGTGAATACAATAAAGTATTCAGCCTTACAATAAAATATATCTGTCCTTTAGCACAGACAGCACTGAGATACTGGGTGTACATTTCCTGGTCTATGTGGTGGGGTGACAGAGTCTCAGCAGGCTCAGGGATCGTGCTGGACATGATCAAATGACTCACAAAGCAGTCACACGGAGGGATCCCCCATAACAGAGCTCCAACAGAGCCTTTCTACCACATCACACCCTCTCTTTGGCAACCCACTTCTCATCCATATAAAGAAATTCCCTGCTCCTTCCTTTTGCAGGCTTTCAGGCTATTTCTTCTATCCATCCTGGATGGCAGGACTGGCTCACTGGTCTTCACCTCAAGCCTCTTTCTGAACCTTTAAAATCAATGGGGGCTTTGCAGTGCTTTTAATAGGAGCAAAATGTGCTGTCAACCAACAGGATTAAAATGGCACAAGAAAAACTTTTCGGAGATTAGCACCTCTAAAAATGTCAGCATTTAAAACCTCATCTCCTAGGTCAATCAAAACATCAAAGAAATGCTGAGATTGCAAAGATCTCTACCCATTTCCACCAGAAAAAAAAAAAAAGGCCTGCTGATCAAATGAAAAAGTTCATATTTGATGAACTAAAGATTCCCCCCAACCCTGCCCCTAGGTCCCTAAAAGGAAGGGAGGAGGGCTGGGACTAGGCAGCACAGAGAACAGCCAAGTACCATTTCTTGTTAAGCCTGCTTTATACATGAATTTTTGGGGTCATGAAGTACCAATAGCTGGTTTAGCTGTGCCCAGCTCAGCCCAAAGTCACGCCACCAGCTCCCTCCCCAAAGCACAGCTGAAGTTCATGAGGGTGCCTGTGCTGGGAAGACTAATTTTATCCCTGGGGCTGCTGATGCCTGCTCTGCTGCTCTCCAAGCAGCCCCTGCAAGCCACAGCACCAATGCATTTCTGACCAGACCCTTCATTCTCCACCTCTCAGACCAGAGACTCCTTACTCCACCATCTCTCATCCAAGTCTTTGAGGGGGCCTGGGGGCCTTCAGCTCTTCTCCATATTCCTCAGCTTCCTCAGGAGGCTCCAGGAAGATGTCTGTTCTGCATTCCCCAGAGCCAGAGATACCCAAGCACAGCTTGATGTTAGAGAAACAGCAGCTGAGGTGGGCAAGCATTGAAAAGGGAAATTTGATTGCACAGAAAAGTAGAAAATACTGTCCATAACTTTCAAACATCATTGGATATTATTATAGCATACTATAGGGAAATTTGCAAAACGCTTCAGCCACCATGTCTGTAGAAGCACCATCCACTAAAAGTAGCAGATTTCTTTCATCTCCACCTGGCAAATGATCATCACTACTCTTTTCATGTAACATGCAAACCTTTTCCACAATCTTTCTTCAGGTCAGTTGCACTTGGTCTTGCAGAGCCAGCAGCAAAAGTGAGGCCCTTCAGTCTTTTCCATTTACCCCCACATCCCCAGCTGTCTACATTTTGAAAATCCCAGTGCACAATTTTCTCTTTTTCATATTTTTCACGCATCATTATTTTTGAGAAATCATGTTTTCCTGTTACTTCCTTCCTGTATGAGGCTGGCCTAATAATTAGTCACTCATAGGAACTGTTTGCTTTCATAGCATGTTGTTGTAGATGGATTAGAGATAATGTATGAAAGCGCATGTAAAAAAATGTTCCAAAGTAAATACATTAAGAGAGTGTTAGACATACGTTAGAACTGAGGCATATTTCTTTCTTAAAGAATCCCCTTTTTGCTTTGTTCAAACTTTCACAAGACAGCAAAAGCAGATGTGGCCTGCAAAAGTTGATGTAGACAACAATGGTTCAGGAAGATGGATAAAATGCTGTGAGAAAAGGAACTGCTGAAATTACTTAGAGCCAGTGTAGAAATTATTACTTCTCTCATTGTAGTAGACTGCTGTGAGATGGCCATCCTGCAGCACTGTTCTTCCTCTGGCTCACCCTGTCTCATTAACATTATAACTGCGAGTGCAGCAGAGTGGCTGACGGGCAAAGTTCAACTCTGTGTCCCTTTTTGTTTTCATGGAGACTACAAGTCTGTTCAGCTCTTAATAAAATAACCCTCAAAGCACCACAGTAAAATGAATTATATGTGTAGTGGTACTTATAAAACAATAATGCCTGTGCAGGACCTTAAAAAATGCCTTTGGGCAGGTCAGTTCTCTGTCCCAATATGTAGACTGAGTATGAGATTTTTGTATGCTTTAATCTGTTGCAACTTAATTTTTCCACTTGAAACTTTCTTTTTGACAAAATCTATTGCCACTTTGGGGCTTTCCTAAGAAGTCATCCTATCACCCTCTCTTTCTCTGTGAATATAGCCCTCAAACAATACTACTTCTAGTTTTTAATATCTACAAAGACGTGGGTGCAGCCTCAGTTTCATGTGCACTCAGAAAACAAAGGTAAGAAATTGAACTTTGTGCTTAACAAGTAAGCCCATCCTGATTTTGCCAATCTGCTCTGCAAGTGATCTGAGAGGAGGAACCTGAAGAGGGAGGTACATGCATCTTGGTTTTCTATGTTTAGCTGCATGTCATGTTTTCTCTGCTTGGCCACTACTATCTTGAAACAAATTAGTGTCATAGACAAACAAAGTGGAATAAATAGCAAACATCAGATTTATGGTGCTACTCAACATAAATCAAAAGGGCTTCAGCACTGCAATTATTGCCCTGCAGCCACCAGTACAGAGGCACTGATGAATAAAGCCAGTGGATTTAGTTGCTCTTGAAGATCTGCTTTCAAGAGAAATTCAAATTCAAATTTTCCCTTTCTTATTGCTGTTTTTCCAAAAATTGTAGAATGTAGAAAACTTGAAGTTTGAGAGAGCAGGAAGGGTAAGAGAAAATGCCCACAGATATAGGACATGATATCTTAGTGGCAAGACAAAAAGCTCTTTAATCACTTCATTAAAGGAAGTCAATTCAACCCAGGTCATAGTAGTAGACTATTTAGTGGCTTTCACACATTGAGAGGGAATAATAAGAAGGCAACAATTGTCAAATTAATGTGTATATTAAAATGTAAGGGCAAATGTAAATGGTATTTTAATACCACTTTTGTGTCCACACATTGTATGTGTCCACACATACATGGATATTCAGTATTGAGACAAAATGTCTTCTATGAGAATCAGATGTGAAGTTGCTCCTTACTTGAATATACAACATCTTTTATTTCTTAAAGCATATTTATTTTTACATTTTTCCTTCTCTACTGTGAGAATCAATTTGCTTAGATGCAGAAGCATTTTTGTTCTCTAAAATTTGCCAATCAATCCAGGAAAGTAAAGACAGAAACAAAACCAAAACCTATTAAACCAGGAAATATGGTCACTGTAGCTCATGTGCCACCTACTCAAAGTTGGCACTGAACTGAGTTCAGGAAATACACTAAACAGTTTTGCTCCTGGCTTTTTGCAAATGTCTGCCACAAGCCTGTGGTTTCCTCAAAAGCATTTCTTCTTTGAACTTGCCTTAAGTATTTTTCTTAGAGCTGTTTAAAAAAAAAAAAAAAAAAAAAAGAAACACAACATGGATTGATTTCAAGCAGTTTGGTATAAGCAAAAAAAATTCATATTGAAAAACTGAGGCTGTTACTGGTGCTCAGTCTTCAGCTAAGGTAAGTGATATCTTTATTTTCTTAGAGACACAGAGAACAAATTACCCATCTAACAGGCAGGATAAACACTCAAAAAAAAGAAATGTGGGGTGTATGGGACTGTGAGATAAACACCATCACAGATAGTCCATCACAGGCTGGGCACATTTTGTGAGCGTGACAATATTTTCTTCCAGATAACTTGCCTGAGGCATGTGTCTTCAAACTATGAGAAAGAATGCAGATGGTTTGTGACTTTGCAAGCCTAAACGCAAAGGGCATGGCAGAGTCCCGCCACTGGTGTGCCAGTATCCTCATGTGTGTTGTGGTTTTCCTTACCCTGCCCTCCTGCTGTGACAACAGTGCTCTGTCCCTCACAAACTCAGCACTTAGCTAAGCAAGCCAGTCTCAAACTTAGCCTACACAAATAACATCTGATCAAAAGCTACCTGGAGGTGAACCCAAAATGGCATGACTAATGCAAAACAAATTTGTTTCTTAAGTCAAGCTCACACTGCAGGAACATTCAGTGGTATTCCTCCAGCTCCAGACTTGCACATTAACGTGTGTACAAATGACAGGAGTGAACCAACATTTACAGATGTTTTACACAAAAGTTTAGTGTCATTTAAACACAGAAAATTCCTGGCTGTGTCATTGCTGAAGGGACAAGCACTGGGGTTGGTCTTTCACTCACCTCTCCCGCTCCTGTTCCAAGAGGTTGGTAAAGTCATCACTCTTGTTCATGTAATCTGTGTGTTTGTGTTTCTCATTCTCCAGCTCGTAGACGGTGCGACGATGGCACTTCTCTGCCAGCAGGAGCTGCTCCAGCATGCGCCGGTACGTCTCCTTCTGCTTTTCTTCAAGTCTGTCCAGCTGGATTGGAGGAAGGGAGAACAGACTGTTTTAAAGGTCTCCTTGCTTACTTCATCTGATTTATTGACCAACAATGTTGTGTTTGCTAAATGCAAGTCCCGTAATTATATGTCTTGGGTTTTACATAAAGCAGTGACTAGAAATAAGAATAACTGCCCTGTGAAAGTAATGATTTATTTGGATGACATATTAGCAATAAACATTTGCACAGTTTTCAGATGCACAAAGGACAGAATTTCACTCAGCTTTAGGGTAACAAATAATATTGTTGTAGTGCTGTATTTCCCCTGTGGTGAGGTGCTGTGCACGCTTTCTTCATTTCCCTGGGAAAAAGCTGTAACTCAGAACTCAGAGCCTGGGAGCCTGAATTCACACACCTGTATGGGGACTGGACACGTGCATGAAGAGCATAAAGTCTAATTTGAAGACTGAAATTTGAGTTACACATCTTTAACACACCTGTAACTCTGCTCAGATTAAAGACCCAAATTATTTAGATTCTGTCCAGATGCAGTTTTACATTACCAAATACAATTAAATATAAGCCTTAGGAATTTTCCCTCAGCCTGTTTTTTGACAGAAATTCTCTTTATTTATTCACAACCTTTTACCCTTTTTGTCCTCTGTATTTTTTATTAATTTAATATGCCAGCTATTATTCAAACAGGGAAAAAAAAAAAAAACAAACAGGAATGTGTGTCTAAAACCTTGCCAGAGCACTCCAAATCATCATGGCTATTCATGTTGCTCCTTTTGCTTTTTCTTGGGTGCAGATGACCAACTCCAGCCTCCTCGCTGCCAAAGCAGCCCAAAGCCTTGGTACTTGTCTGGTTGCTCTGCCCATTCCCAACCCTTGCCCTGTGAGAATCTCGTCTTCCTCAGCCCCAGCTGCCCTGGGCTGCTGTTGTTTCACATCATATCTTGGTAAACTGAGGGAAATAAGAGAGCAGGAGGACCATGGCAGTTTGGTCTCCAGAAGCTGAGCATAGCAGTCAAAGTGAAAAAATCATTGCATTTTATCAAAGAGCCAGGTTGGATTCAGCTTTTCAGAGTAGATTTTTGCACTTAGTTTTTCTACTTTATTTCAATGTAAGCCTTGTGAATCTGCACATGACAAAAGTTTTACATTCAGGTCCCTGTCAAATTTTCAGCTTCTTTGAAAAAAAAGCCTTGCTAAACTCTTTTAATCTTGTTTGAGAGGATTTTATGCATGCTCCCACATACTATGGTTTGATTTCCTTATTTACTAACGTCCCAAAAATTCCAGGAGATTCTTCAATGAGAATACACAGTACAAAAATATCCCATGGTAGACACAACTCCTGGTGAGCGAATTAAATGTTCTAATTAGATGAACTTTGTTGTTGCATGCTCCTTCCCCATGACTTGGACTGTTATGAAACTATGAACAGGAGCAATGGCTGTTTATTTTGACATTCACTCTGGCCTCAGACATTCTCAGGTCTACTCTAATTCTCAAGTCTACTTGACATTCATTTATTGCTTAAATTTTAAAGCAAGGAGTCCTGTAAGTCTCCTTTAGGGGCTGAACTGACTTTGCAGTCCTAGAGTCTAAGTGATGTAAAATGAATATGGATTTGTGATCCCATAAATATGGTCAATCTCCAAAGGTCTTTTTTTCTTAACTACCCTCATGACAGTGTTCTAGTATGCCAAGAAAATCAAGGAGTAGTTACCAGTGCTGTGAGCAGTAGAAGTTCAAGCCTGTAATTGAAAGGAATTTAAAAACTAGAAATTTAACACTCAAAGATTTTGGTCTTGCTTAACAGCACCAGCCCTTGGAAGAATAAAACCTCTTTATGGTTTGTGTTCAAATCCAGTGACTTCGCTTACAAATTATTCTGCATATGAGTGAGCAAGATTTTGTTTTCAGTGTACAAATCCTGTGTAATCCCCTTGCATGCTTTGAGTACATCCTAAATATATGGAGTCTCACTTCCGGTTAGGCTTCCCCCTGCACATACATAATAATCAAGAAGTTGTTACCTCTGAAATTGGTTTCTCGTAGACGTCTTCCCCTACAGACTTTTCTTGGGCGAGGATGGCATCCCTGTGCAGCACTCGAAGCACGTTCTCTGGAGTTGCAGACCCATAATGAGCTTCTAAAACTTCGGGTTTGGTTTTCTCTGTCTTCAGCATGTGGATCACATCCTCCCTTGCCTGTAACAGTGCAAATCACTGTCATGAGTCAACCTATTAACCAAGAGGGAACATGGGGAAAATAGGGGCATTTCATATGTACAGACTGCCTACACAAAAATAAAATAAATTAGAAAAATGACAGGCTGTCAATGCAAATATAAAAATGTTGGGAGATCTCAGATTAAACATGATCAGTCCAATACAAATATTGTACTTTAGGGATGAATTATTCTGTTCCTGTATGACATTACATTTGAATGATATGAATTTTTATCTGAGTTGCAACTATAGCCAGAGAACATCATTATTCTTCATAAACTGGATTTTAGTTGTTGCCCATGGTGTTCCCTGAAGGGACAAGGAAATGAGGAGAACAAGCAGCACAAGTGAGCTGAACTAATATTTCTCAGACAGTTACCTCCTAGTCACTCTCTAACTGAATTTGTGGCTAAATACTCTTTTCAAGTAACCTTTAAAATAACTTTTCTTTTTTCCTTTTTTTTTAAACAAAACCTGAGACATTGCAGACGCCAGCTAACGGGACGTGGTAAGTCTGAGCAAATCCTCCCAGCCATGGAGGAGGGCTGTGCTGCTGGAGCAGGGGCTGGGAGCAGGGGTGCGCCTGTGGCCAAGGGCAGCCAGCTGGAAGCCCCCAGTTCCAGCAGCAGGAGCAAACACCTGGCCATGGCCAGACAGCTCTGCAGGGCCACCTGCCTATGAACAAGGAGCACGTCAGGGCTGTGCTGTGGACAAACACTTAAGCCAGGGCTCTGTTTCTAATGATGCTTGCCAACACCTGTTAAGCCATCTGTAAACTGGGGGCAGGGCACCTGCTTGTCCTTCAAGGCATGTTTATGAGGCCATAGTCCAGGGAGGGACTGTAAAACCTACAGGCTCTTGGTGGGCTCCTGGATTTCCCTAGAGAACATCTTTCCCACAAGTGCAAATGGATGGGGGAGCAGAAGAGGATGGGCATTTTTCTCTTGCCTGCCTTTCTGACAACCCATGTGAGCTTGGGAAGTAAATTAAGCACTAAGGAAAGGTTCAGACATTTTAGGAAAAAATTCTTTACAAATCTTGCCCCTGTGTAAGCAATGACTGTTTTAAGATTTATGAACTGACCAACTCTTCACGCTTTTCCATGCTGTTCATAACAGCATTCAGTTCATCCCTGTTCATCCCTGTAAATCTTTACCCAGAACCACAGAGACACCACAGCTCAACAAAACTACTTAATTTTAAAATTAGCAAGAAAATAATTTTGGGAAATGGCAAAGATCCTTGAATTTATTTTTTTAATTTAAAACGGTCTGTCATGGAAATAAATAATGAACTTCAGGCAAAGATCGTGCCATCTAATTAAGAACTAGCCCAATATATGTAACATTATGCATAACATTTTGTAACCTGAAGTAAAATATTTGCACTTGTCTGCAAGATACAAAACGCAAATTGGAATGGTATTAATCTTATTCCAAAATGAGAGCAGGAAAGGTTCATCACTCATGGATGTTACAACTAACATTGTAACACTTACAACTAAGTGAATTATGTGAGCTAGTCCCAAAGAAAGGCAGAAGAGCATGTACACCTCACTACATCACATCTTAAGACTGTGCCATTCTCAATATAGGAAAAATGTTATTTTAGGCAGGTTCTTGACAGGTTTGTGAATGCATTACTTTTCTCTATCCCTGTGGAAATAACAGATGTCTTAGTGTCTTCATCACCATGAGGCCAATGCTTCTATATTGAAGAAAAAGTCTTTAAAATGTCCAGTAGGATAGCATGGGAGTATGGAGGGATTCCTAAAAGTCCAGATTTTATGATGTGTTGTCTTAAGCCCTTTTAGGAAGAGGCAGTTCTGAGGCCATGAGGTTCATCCTGTTGCAATGAACTAATTTGGTATCCTGCTGTGTGCTTCCCTGTGCCAGAGGCATGCTCAGGGAGAGCGCTGTGCAAAGGGAGCACCAGCACAGAGGGATGGGGATGAGGGAGCAGCTCCCTTTTACCCTCTGCACCAAGGGACACAACCAATCATGTTGAAATGTTTTTTTATTTTGATTCTGAGCACACAAAGCTTCATACCCCACGCAGCCCTTTCCTCAGGGACAGGCACACCTCAGACCCTGTTTGGGAGGGGAGGAGGATGAGTTCATTCTCTCACGTTGGAACTGTGGAGCCCTGGATGGCATAATTAAACACTGGCAGGGCTGGGCAGAGCAGACAGAGACAGCTCAGGATTGGGGATTTAACATTGTGAATAGGCAGAGCAAAGAGCTGGACTCCATTCCCTGCAGTGGTTATTTGATACAGAAATAGCTGTGCAGGCAGCTGCTCTGCCCAGCAAGTGCCCCAGCCCCTGTTCAGTTGTGCACTGCCTGACTTTCCCTCAGGCCTCATTAGTCTGTCATCACTCACTGTTCAAATGGATCAACTTTAGCACAAGGGAGTAGGAATAAGAGTCCCTGAAACAGCTAAGAGTGTCCCTGCTAACTGAGAAAGGCTTCTGGATGCTGCAGGTTTGGGTCCTGCAGGGGAAGGATGCTGCATTCCCCAAGCCAGGGGAATGGATGATGCTGAATGGAGGAACTGACACCCCAAGAAGGAAAATAGGTGCCCAAGCTCAGTTCAGAACTTTGAAAAAAAACCCCATTCATTGCTTCATCTTAAAAGGGAAGCAGTGATGTGCCTAGCTCCAAGGGAACAGGGCAGGACAGTCAGCACTGAACAGCCCTTGCTCAGCCCATGGGAGGGTACCTAGCCCAGAATCAGGCTGGGTAGCACCATGCCCTGTCCTATACCCTTCTTGGGTACCCCACACTCTGCTGGCCCTCAGATTTGGATGGCATTAATGGGGCAGGCTGCCTTTTGCCTTTTCTGGGCTCAGCCATTTCTCCTATCCTTATCTTCTCAAGGGTATCGGTTAATTCACCAAGGACTTTGTTTCAGTTGTGATAACAGCTTGTGAAAAACAAATGACAAACAGACACACAGGTTGCTAGGAAGCATTGGACCTAAAAGGGAACCTAATGCTAATAATAAACTGGAGACAAATTTGCTTTTATTTGGTCAGAAACAAGCTCCATCATGGGGAGATTCTGAAGGGCAGCTAACCTAGGTCAGAGAGACATCCAAGCAACATCCATCAGCCTCGGGGTTTGTGAATTCCAGTCAGTCTCTCTGAAACTCCTCAGGACGGTATAGAGGGAAGGAGCTGAAACAGCATGCCTGTGTATCTTGTGATTTCATATTTCTCCAGATGACTAATTTTCCCCTGAAACAACTGGAAGAGAGGTCAGGTAGAGGTGTTTTCTTCCAATGTATAGTGATCTGCAGGAAGCAGACCATCTTCAGAAAACAAGTCAGAATAATCCTGCAGAGGAGCGCTGGGGCTACTTCAAAATCCATACCTGGGAATTTTGAAGTAGCATACCTTTGAGCACGAGAGACTCAAAGTGGGGATCCCTAGCTAAGAAGAGGGAGTTTTCAGCAAGCTGTTTCTAGTGGTGGAAATCTACTGCTGGTGCCTCTCTTGCCCCAAAGCACAATCCTGTTTTGTGTAAATCATAAGCTAGGAGACAAACACAAGGTAGGTATTTCAAACTGTGAGTAAACTTGTGTATAAATCCTGAGAACAGTTTTTAGCTGCTTTGGTAGAAAGAACGTGATTTTTGGTGCAGGAAAATCATCTCTCAAGTCCTGCTTTTGTTTTGTTGTCTTGTTGGTGCTGTGATGAGAAAGAGCATCCAGGCTTGAGAAGACTGCATATTGCAACAGTTTGTAACACAATGAAACTTATTTGCAAAAGTCCAGAAGACTGCAATTAGTCAGAAAAGCTCTTTTAAGTCAAAATATGGAATTTAAAAAATTTACTTTTATTAGTTTATCATTACTTCAATTGTCCTAGAGAAAACACTGAGCTACCTTTCTGTCTATATTGTTAAGGTTGTGAATTTTTGAAAAAAAAGATACTTTTCCATTAATGAAGCCTCCCAAGTACCAGATTCTCTAAGCAGTAGGAGCAATAAAGACAGATTAAAGATGTACTCATTTAACTCCTTCGGTTGCTCCTGCTGATAGAAGAACTGTAAAGTTGAACTATTTCTAAGCCTGTTTTATGCTTACCGGAGGTGCCAAAATCTAAAGGCTGATGACCTCAGCTCTTGAGCACGCCCATGGATGGCCTGAGGTGCTGGGGAGCGCTGCTGTCCCACAAAGTTTTGCCTGCTCTCCTTTCCCTCCCCTCCATTCCCCACTCATGAGTGCACTTACCAAAGAGATGGGGTCTGTGTTACTACCTGGGAAATCCAAGACAATGCTCCCCTTCTCTCATGAGTGCACACTGCTTGCCCAGATGGAAGGCTGGCACTCACTTTTTGGCAGAATAAAGGAGAAGGACTTTGTTCTGCTCACCGAATGAGCGGAACAGGGGGCCGTGTTCCAAACCTCGCCTTACTACACGCCTAGTAAAATATTTAAAAGATATAGAAAGGATGTAAAGAGGTTCCTGCATAAAATTGAAACCATTTAGGAAACAATAGCATGACTCTGCTGCTTGTAAAAGGGGTCTGGCAGCCTAGCAACCAGATTCTTGGTCAATGGAAAGACTGTTACGCGAGCTGGGCGTTCAGACGCGCCTCTTCCTCATGCCCTGCCCTGCCAATTTACTACAGCCCTCTCTCCCCATTCCCACAGTCTTTGGCCTCTCCCATGAGCCTGCTGACAAAACTCAGCACCCACTAAACGGGGAATTTTTGCCACAGGCCATTTGTCACCTGGGAAATGGGATTGAACTGATCAAACTCGTTTCATATAAGGCATCTAGTAAATCGGGGGAAAAGATCCAATTGTGTTCAAGATGGGTTGAATGGAGTTGAAGCAATCACTGTTTTACACTGTCAGGTGTAAAACCCAGCTCAAGATTATTTGCCAGTACATGTCTAAACTCTTCTCCTGATTCTTTTTCCTAAGTAGCTTTCCTACAAATTCATAGTTTGTGTCTCTCAAAATCAGTTACTGGTACCTATTACCTTCATAGCTCCACATCTGTAGTCATCTAACTACTTTAGAGAAATCTCTGTATTTCAGTAACATGACAACAATCCTGTTAATTAGATGAAAGAAATTTTGAAAATTCAGGAGCAAGAGTAGCGTTTACGAGAAATGCAATTATGTAATATTTTAGCAACCTGGTATTTCCAGCTTTTGAATATTTCTTTTCTGGTTATGAAGACACTTTATTATACCTACACAAGGAAGTGCACTAAGTAGCAGATGTTTAATATTTATGAAGTTGTATTTTTTTTGCCAGAGATTGATGACAAAAAATAACTATGAAACCACAGACAGGAACCTTTACTTCTACTTGTGTTGTTGTTCTTTGCATTGCACACAGTTCAGGTTATTTATAGCACAACAGCTGCTCTGTTCAGCATCCGAAACTAGATAAGGTCACAGGTTATCCATGTAATGGTGGGGTCTTACCAGTGACTGATTTCCTAAATGCCAGTAGGCTTTACAAATATTTCACCTAGAGTTAATAAACATCACACTCAAAGCATCCAGAGGGAGATCAGGAGAATGTTCTCACACTGCTTTCTGCGCTATCCAGAACATGATGTGCTGCTATCAGGGCAGAAATAGCCTCATTTCTGAAAAGTTCCATTAGAGACCTCAGAAAGTGAATATCACTATTTTAATGAAAGATTTTAATGAAAGCAAGCACCTTCAAGCAGGGGCACTCAAACACCTGTATCTGAAAATCTTTTCTAACACTAATCCACTAGTCCCTGTTTAAGACAAATAACTTCCCTTCATTCTTATCTTAGGAGGAAACAAAAATAATTAGAAGGAAAGTGTTCTTTCTTAATTTTGTCTTATAATACTATAAATATGTATGCAGAACGTAGTAAAAACTACTCCTGACAGCTGGAATGACACTTTTGTTAAAGGCCTGATTGCTCTCTCTAGCCCCTCCATTGTACAAAGCATGTTTCAAAGCAGGGAGGTTAGATGCTCTATTGCATATTGCATCACACAAAGATCTTTTTGCCAAAAACTGAGTAAATCCTTTTTTTCTCCTGTACCAGATATCTGAAATAGCCTTGTTTGTATCGCTCACTCAGTGATGCTAGCCATGCAAAATGCTGGCTAATTACATAAAATCATAGAATCATAGAAGTCCTGAGTTGGAAGGGACTCACAGAGAACAACAAATCCAAACACCAAATCCTGGTCCTGCACAGGACAGTCCCAAGGTCACACCCTGTGCCTGAGAGCATTGTCCAAACACTTCTTGAACTCTGTCAGGCTGGTGCTGTGATCACTTCCCTGGGGAGTCTGTTCCAGTGCCCAACCATCCTCTGGGTTAAAAAACTTTTCCTGATATCCAGCCTAAACCTCCCCTGACACAACTTCAGGCCATTCCCTTGGGTGCTGTCACTGTCACCACAGAGCAGAGATCAGGGCCTGCCCCTGCTCTTCCCCTCATAAGGAAGTTGTGGACTGTGATTAGATCTCCCCTCAGTCTCCTCCAGACTGAACAAACCAAGGGACTCCAGCTGCTCTATGGTTTCCCCTCTAAACCCTTCACCATCTTCACAGCTGTCTTTTGGACATGCTCTAATAGCTTTATATCTTTTAATATTGTGGCACCAAAACTGCACACTCGAGTCAAAGTAAGGCTGCACCAGCAACAGGAACACATCGGGGTTTTTTTGCAAGGAAGACTTCATGTACAGCAAAGTTTTTTAAAAACTTTCATCTTAGCTTAATTTCCTAATACTTGAAACTGGGAATTTCATTTGCATGAATTTCTTTTAACTTTTCTGTATTCAAGTCTAGGTACACGATGTACTCTGGAGGTAGAGATTACTTCAGTGACGAAAAGTGACCATTGTTGATTGCTGATTTTGTACAAAGGGTAAGTGAAATATAGATCCAGAAATACAAATGATCCCTCATGGCCCTGAGGATATTGAACAGAACTGCCCTGTCTTCTCCACACCGTGCAGAACTTTCTGGCCTTGTATGATGCCTTTGGAGCTCTACACTGTATTTAATTTTATTGTGCTTTATCTTGTGATAGCTCAGAAAGCTCTTCTAAAATCAATACTGGAGAAGAGGCACATGATAGACTAGCTCAGCCACTGCATAAATCTTCTGAAGTGGCTCCAGAAGAATTACATCAGAAATTAATTTGGCCTGTTATGTTTGAAAAAGTCCCTGCTAAAGATTGCAGAGCTGAGGAGAAGCAGCACTGAGCAATGTATTACTTCTTCCAGCAAGCCTTGAAACAGATCAAATGAGCACTAGAAGACATCTGTCTGTTATTTCCTGCCCACACAGCTTTGTTCTGCTTTATTGCCAAAGCGCTCCATGGATGATGTCACTTTTTTTCTGAAGAAAACAGGCCACCAGAGCCTTTCACTGACATAATTAATTATCTGTAGTCTGGGCCACAGCCAGCAAAATTCCCATGGCAAGACCCTGAGAAGTATTAACTCCACACTGCTTGATGTTTTCAGAATTATTATGGTCTGGGATACCCTGTCTTGTCTTTTCACACTGAAAGAGTGCTTTACTTGATATTATCAAGCCGTGGGGCAGTCACTGCAGCATATAGAATTACAGTGTCATGATCCAGTCAGCACAGAGACACCAGGGCAAGGGGTCACTGTCAAGTTATGTGCATGACTCTGCATGTTGGGATATGTTCTACATGCTCCAGAAATGCCTCACAATGGCTAAACCCACTGGTTTGGGTTTGCTGTACCCAGTCGTAGAGTTTTTGTCTCAGCCAACACTAACTGTATAATATTTTTCACATGGCCTGAAGCCCAGCAGCAAGCAGAAACCACGGACTGATCCATCTAGCCATAAAGCTGCCATGTTCCTTTTGTAACCAGAACTTATATTGTGATCCGTTAGAAGTGCTTTAGGAGGGGAAAAAGCGACTAATGAAAGGGCAATAACAGGAAAAGCATTTCTTTTCCTCTTTCTTCTCTTATCATCTGGCCCTATTACTAAGTCTGGACCAAGACACAAGAGACCCATGGATCATGAACCTCTTTCTTATGCTTCACACATAAAATTACCCCACCATTCTCCAATTTCCTTTCCATAAAGGAAATAACATCTCCCATGAGTGATATTTAATTTCCAAGTATATAGAAGATCTAGATATGCTGTGAATGCTACAAAAAATATGGCACTCTGACATCAATATCAGTGTTCTCCTATTAATTTTTCCCCTTCTGTTATATTTTATTTCAGCCAGGTACAGGTTCTTCTGTACTATCATCCAATTTGTTGAAATCCATTAGAAACTAAAAAGTCTCTTCATTAGATGTGTAACTCATCTTGTCTAAATTGCTGTTTGCAAGTGCTTCATTGGCAGTATAAAGAACAGAAGCATCTGAAATTAGGTGCTCTGAGTTGAATTTCAGGGATGCCCTTCAAGAAGCTGCTGTGAGTACCCTGTCTCCAAGAGGAGCAAATCAGCCCAGGCATGTTTTTTTCCACAGTGATCTTGCTGCCTTCTGGCAGGAGCAAGCACACAAGGAGCAGGATGGAGCAGGACAGGCTGGAGCCAGCAGGGCTGTAACCACCAGGATGATGAAGTCAGAGGCATTCCTTCTGCCTCTTCTGTGGAGACAGGAGCGTGTGGGACACTAACAGACCTAAGTCTGTGTACATGTGCAATAAACTGTATACACAACTTTCTCTAGTCCAAGCATTTTGTTGGCTTCAACGAGATGTTTTTGAGTGCTCTGTGCTTCACAAAGTGCATCCAAGTTACTGGTGGCTGATGAATGGGCAAGAACAGTAGGGCTGCATTTCAGCAAGCACTCACCAGCACAACCAATTATTTGAACGCAGGAGTTGTCTGAGGAAATGAGGGAAGTGGCCAAACTCTGAGTGTGAAGCACCTGGGGTGGGTGGGCAGTGAAAGGCACAGAGTGAGAGCTCCCAGTTATGCTCATGATGCTCTCAGTTGTCTCCAAAATCCCCCAGATTCCCCCCAATGTCTGGCCTTCCCTTTGCCCTCCCCAAGCCCCACTTGGGGACATCCTTGCCCCTCTGTTCTCCCACTGCATTTCCAAGAATGACTCTGAATCCCTTCAGAATGCTGTTTTACCTGAACTGCTGAGATTGCCCAAGCCAATACTGGGGAATTGGGGTTCCATATTCACATCAATATTTCTGTTTCTGATTTGTTTAAACTTGAAGGTGACAAATGTCTGGAAGTTACCATGCAACTGTATATTTGAGTTAGTTCAGTTCCACTCATTTTTCTGGCATGGAAGAGTCGATGCTAATTTTTTGCAAAGAAAACCAATAATTTCCAGGATAAGAAAGACATCACTTGCAAAATCCAAACCCTTCCTGTCTGAGGAAAGGATTTCCCTTCATAGTGCCTCCCTCAGCAGTGCATCATTTTGGGTGCCACATCTGCCCAGCCTTCTGAAATAAGTCAGAGTTTACTTTATTTTGAACATCACACAAAGAGTGAAGGCAGCAATTTTCTAAGATGTGGCAAGACACAGGATGTTCAGTAGGACCTGCAGTTTTCTATGTGAAAATGTTACATTTCTCTCGCTTTAGTCAACCAATAGGTGGAGCCTTTAACCCTAGAAACAAGACATTTTCTCAGCCATGTTATGACAATTATTATGTTAAGATTTATATTTGCATTTATTAAAGCTTGTTTTGGATGAAAAATAATCTGTTTTGCTCTCAAGAGCTTATCTGATCCTCAGCTAGAGGACAACAGACAAAAACTTAATAAACACAGAACTGGGGCAGCAAAGTTAATAAAAACAGGTTCATCTACCACTGCAATGTTAAATTAACAACTGGTGACTCAGAGTACTGGACAGCATTATGACACATAAGACATATGCTCGTTGCAAGCTCTCCAAAGAATCCCAGATATTTTAAAGCCAGAAAGCTCATGCATTTAACATTGATTGCAAAATGATCAGCCATGTGCTCTCCCACAGAGTGAACTTTCAAGAAAAATGAGAAAAGATACAAACTTCTTTATTACTGTTGCACTGAATATACAATTTCCACTAAGCAAATGTAAAGAAAAATAAAAAGAAATAGTCAAATTATATCACTATTTAAAACTAATTTTTAAAAGTTTGCAAGAGAGGATCAGTTTGGAAAAAGACCAAAACTTTAAAAGCTGGTTGTGGGCAATTCTGTTTTGAACAGAAAATGAAGAATTTCTGGAAAAAAAACCCCACGCTGTTCCTAGTCTTCCTTCCACTCTAGATAAGATGTTCAGTGGGTCAGAGACACTTGTCAGTTATTCCTCTCTCTTCTGATCCTTCAAGCCTAACCAACACAACAGATACTGCTCAGGCATTACTAGAGAAGGATGTTAAAACATCTTTGTTAAAGAGGTCTTCAGCCTACAGCTGTCCTGTGGCAGGGACATTTTACTGGGGAGCATTACTTTGAAGAGTTGAAAAGCAGACATGTAATTCTAAAGCAATTTTAGTACCAAAGAGATGGATGGCTACCATCCCTATAGTTGACAGTACCTCTGCCCTTTATTTCAGTGGAGCAGGAAATTGCCTAAATAGCACAATTTAACTATATTTCAGTATACTGTCCTACCTTTGCTGATTTTTTTTCCCTCTCACAAAACAGGCAGGTTCTATTTTAAAATTGATGATTTTGGGACTTGCTAGACAAGTTCTTCTTACCTCCTATGGTATGTTCTGCACTTTGCACAGCAGAAAATGCAAGCTACAGAAAACAAACCATACTATTCTGGACAAAATTAATCTCTGGTTATAAATTAGTCAATAAAAATAGAAGAGAGCATCTGTGGTCTGAATTTTATTTTTTTTTTTTTTTTTGTGCTGCAAAAGCATTCTTCACCAGCAAAACACAAACAAACCAGGGGTCAGTCAGAGAGGAGAGAATTTACTCATTTACTGATATGCCAGACATTTTTATGGTTTGTTTTTAGGCTTTTATTTTGCTACACTGTGGTTGCCATCTATCCCTTCATTTTCTTGCCTTTTGTGTGCCCACTTTCTGTGTCTAGCTTGGCTCCATTTATCTCTGTTGTGTTCCCCTTTTGCTTACACTCTTTTTCTTCTATTGCCCAGCCTCTTTCCCCTCATTCCATTCTGCTTAAGTCACCTCTCCCTCCACACATTAACCCTATCTTCTCTTTTTCCCTGTGGCTCTGTACTTGCCAAGGTTTTTCTCATGGGGAATTTGCATTTCATCTTTGATATGCTCATAAATCCTAAATTATTTCAGTTCAATCAACAGGACTTCACAGATACCCTGCATGCCCTTTTCTCTGGCTTTACCTATTCTTTCTGCCTTGGCTCATCTGCTGCTTGTTAATCTGTGCTATTTTGCTAATGACCATTTGAAAACTCCTTCTCTTCACTGCTTTCTCTGGTGCCAAGGCAACTTGCCTCAGCTTTCTCTTCTGGTTTCTGTTACCTGCACAAGAAACACATCTGGTTTCTACCCACCTATCTATCCCACATTCCTGGCTTGAGCTTTCAGGCAGATCCATATTTATTAATATTAATGCAAGAGTATTAAAAAAAAAAAGGCACTAAAGAAAAATATAGAAGTTTGTACAGTGTTTTTAACTAAACAACTAGGTGGTTTCTTCCAAGGTGGTTACAATATCTTGGAAAAGTCAATACAAAAGCAGTTTGAGGCATTGCATGCAGGTTTACACACTGCAGCAAGAGGAAAAACAGACAAAAACATCACAACAACAGCTACAGAGTCAAATTCTCTTGCTTATACCAGTCAGAGTGACAAGTGATGGGAAGGCCAGGTAATGCCATGCCTAAAGAGAAAGCCAAGTATGAAAGCAAATGCAGAGGGCACAGGGAGCTCTGTCCCACAGCAAGCACCACGAGCAGCTCCAGCTGCAGCCACCAAGAGGTGACCCCGGGGTGTGACTGCTGCTGGTCAGGGGTGATGGGGACACGGAGAGCCCATTTTGCCAGAGGAAATGGACAGGATGTGGTACAGTAGCACAGCAAAGAGGATGCAAGAGGATGCTCAGAGGATGCAAGGCTGATGCCTACAAACACATCAGGCATTATAGGCAGCAGGGACAGAGGTGGGCTTTCAAAGCAGGATCTCTGTATAGCAGAGTTTCATAAAGGTTTCACTAGACATAATTAAAATTTCTTTAGAAATTAAATAGGAGAAATCAGATAAACATTTAAGATTTTCAGTTCTGGCACTGTTATTCCAATATGAGTAGTCAAAGTAAACACACTACCTAAAACATGGCTTACTAAGTTAATAAAAAGGTTAAAGGGAGCATTTGCCTAAAAAATTAGATGATGGGATTTTATATACAGTAGATATTCTACAATTTTGTCTCCACAATTCTCAGGTCAGTCAATGCATCTGCAGGATGAGGGAAGCCTGAGCTGGGAAGTGACAACAAGGTAGAGTAAGAAAAAAAGTCACAACTAGAAAAATAAAGAACAAATAGAAGTGAATAGGGAAATTTAGCTCTTGGGAAAAAGAGCTGAACAGAGCAATTATAGAATAAAAGGTACTATATAATATGTAACCCTGCAAAAGGGAAAGTAGAAAAGCAGAAAGATGGAAACAGTAAAGAATTTTCCTTTCCTTTGCATATACAAAGCATAGTTTTCTTCGAGAGAGACTGACAGAAAAATATTAAAATACCTTTTAAAGTGTTAAAATGCAATAGGTAGTTTATCACCTATACCCATGTGAGTTAATTGACTTTGTTAAGAGAGAGAACCTTCCTGGTGGCCAGATGTGCAGCCACTGATATCAAAGTGTTTCACAAGGACCTTTTGCCAGGGAGAACATAACAGAGTCCTCTGTTACCCTTTCCCTGATGCTCCCTGGTTGAAAGTCTTGCAGCCCACCTGAAGGTGAGCTCCCCCTGTGTCTGTGGGATGAGAGAGCTCCTTCCCCCACACCTGCCTTGTTTCAGCAACCAGCCTCCCACACCTGCCCTTCAACAAGATATTGCTCTGGCACCTCCTGCAAGCACTCAAATTAACCATTAAATGCAGTCTTGGTTACATACTTGTAAGGAAGGGACTTCTTTGACAGCAGAGTGGTTTGGTCTCTCCTTTTGAACCAGGAATGGTATATAAATAGATTTACTTCTGAATATCTGCTACATCATGTTTCCCTTCAAATATCAAACCAAACCCAACCCAGTGTTACATTAGACCATTTGGAAGTTTGAGGACTTGTCAGAAATTGTGTCTTGTCTAATTAATAAATATTAATTTATACATCCCTTGTATATGATACATACTATTGCTCAGGACATCACATTTCACACATTGCCCATCTGCACCCTCAGGTCTGCAGCAGAGGGAATGTGGCAGCAGCTGGCAGCTTAACATGCATTTCCTTTGCACCCCATGGCTGCCTGGCTTTGAGGAGCTCTGCTCTCAGGAAACATTTCCCTCAGCCCTAAGGCATGCAAGGGACCTCGACAGGACTGAGGGGCTGAGCTGCAGGGGATGAATGCCACGCTGGCACTGGAGAAACCCAGTGAAACATGGACTATAATAAAGGCCTTGAGTGGAAAAGTTGCTCCTTTTTGAGTTGGTGTGAAACCAACCTCCTTTTTGAGGTGGTGGACAGGAAACTGTCTCCCAAGCTTAAATTGGCCTGCAGCAATAGGCACAGAATCTGGATAAGAAATTATTTTCCTTGAAAAACCTAATGATTTGTAGTGGGATGCTGTCATTATAAATATACTTTTATTATTGTGGGTTTTTTTCCCCAAACATGCAATGAAAGAGTGAGTCGTAAACATGTAGGAATACTCCTCCTCATTTCCTTTTGGGCCCCCAATCAGGAAATGTTGAAAATCAGTGTTGGTATTGCTGAAGATTAATGGCTGCTGCTCAGAAACCATACAGAAAGGGAATATATTTCTGCCAGGACAAATACATAGGCCATTGGACAAAAATCTGTGAACCACAGATAGTATTATATCATCATTATAAAGATCCACACTGCCTGTCTTGCTCTGTAATTAATAATATTCACATGTGGGTTTGACTGAAATCACTGTAACAACAAGACAAATTAATGCCATGCCTTTATGGTCCAATTTATTCTACTGGTATTTGAAGTTTTCTTTTCAAATCAGCTTTACAGTATTTAAAAATTAGATTTTTTTTTTCCAGGTATGGGAAGCAATACTTCATGGATTTTTTGCCACTATATGTTCAATATGGGTTTAAAGACCATGTAATCACTACTTTTTTTTATATGAGCAGTTAGATCTCACAAGAGAAAATACACTCCATTGAGCTGTAGGCCCATTAAAATAAATCCCTGTCATCAGTTCATTTGCTTCCCACTCTCCTTCAGAGAGGCTGTACTTAAGAGCTCTCCTGCCATGTATATTGGGACACATTCTCATCCCCACAGCTTCTGTAAACTTTTTGTTCACTTTTGTTTTCTCAAGAAATAAGGCATAGGCTATGTGGTGACCTCAGATGTTTGTGAAAAGCTTTCCTTCTCTATATTCAGTAAATGCACAGGGTCCAGCCAGGAAACGTGAAGACAGGCACAGCTGAGTCCAACTTGATTCTAGAAGCTAAAGCACAAGCAAGCTACCTGAGGGTGTGATAATTTTAAAAACCAATCAAGGGAAAAATGAGGACATAAACATCATTTCCAGGGCACCTGTCCATGGTTTTCTGGCACATTTGACTTCAAAACAAAGAACTGGGGCATCAAGTTGTAAAGTAAGTGCTCAGTATTGGTACCAAGATCAATGTGGTGTGGGTCTGTGATGTGAGATGGTGTGAGTAGTGAACTAAGCACATGAATACATTACCAACTTACCCTGCTAACCCCACAGTTGTCACTGTCATAGGTTACCTCCCGTGGCTGAGCTCACTGTTTGAGGGTTCCAAGGCAGTGTCACCCTGGTGGAATGGGCATAAGATGCCCCCTGCTCATGGCTGGGTAAACATTTATGGTATTTTATCCCAATTTTTTATTCAGATAATAATGTATCTCCCTACAGGTACAGCCTGATGCTATTCTCAAAACAAATTCTTCTTACATATGCCTAGATAATGTTTTCTTTGCCAGAATTGAAATGGCTTCAAAGTAAACTTGCAATATGATTTGTCAGTCCAACAAAATGCCAGCCAGCCACCAGAGATGTCTGAAAAGATCTGAAAATAAAAAGCCATGAAATGACTCAGTGCATTAGGTCACTGTGACAGCCAGGAGGTAATACCAGAGTATTTACTTTGGCTGGAGCCTTCCTTGGCTCATCTTCCTTTGTAGTGTTAAAGCCAGGCTCTCATCTCAAGCCAAAGTGCTGGAGCTTGCCCACTTCAGAAATGGGTCAACACAGGTACCAGGGAAATAACTAAAATGGGGGGTTTGACATGAAATTAAAAACTTGTGTGGATTAAAAATAATTACTCTCTTCCCTGCCTGGCTGCAAGGAGCAGAAGAAGAGATGCACTCTATGGCCACCAGTGTGGGTGTCCCCATGCCCTCCTGTCATGCCAGGAAGCTTCAGCTTCACCCCATCTCTTTGGGGTCTGTAGGTATGAAAACCCCTAAAAGTATTGCCCAGGATCTACTCCCATCATCCCCATAGGGATAATGAGAACATGAGCAGTCCGTCAAAGCTTGTGTAACTATCCCACAAAGTAAAAGACTACGGTGAAGAACAGGAGAATTACTCAAGCAATAAAGACCACATTTATTGCCACACAGGAAACATTAGTGACTTTCTTCACCTCGCCTTTCCAGACCACAAAGGTGACTTCAGGGTAAATCTTTGTGAACAACATGAGCATGATACATTTCTACTGAGGTTTGGCTCCGTTCACCACAGAAGCTGCACGCTAGGTCCATCTCTAAGGAAATTACATATACAAGATTTTGAATGAAGTCAAATTGAGCACAATAAAAATGGTTACTTTTCTGTAATGGTAATTTCTTTTTGCCTCTGCAAAATTGCATTCAACATACTTTCTTCCTTTTTTCTCCTGTAGTTTTTCATTGTAAAATGACTATTTTCTGTCTTTGACAAAATTATTTATTTTGAATGCATACTTCTTGTAATTTAACAGTAGTTTCTGACAAACTAGAGGTGAATTATGTGCAGAAAAAGTGATACGTAATGATATTTAGTGAGATGGAATCTCAGAGTTGTGCTAATGGTGACTCATGTACCAAAGAAATTAGCAGAACAATTGCTTCTTGTAATCAGATAAAATGGTAACAAGTTCAGCATTAAAGTAATAATGCTATGAATGTGGGGAAAAGTAAAGCCTTCTATGAAAAGCTAAACAGTAATAGTTCATTGGAATAAAGGGATTAAGACAAAATGTTTCACACAGCTTGGGTGGCGTTTTTCTGCTTGTCCATAGGTTCAGTAAAAAAAGTCACTAAAGTACAACCAAAAGAACATATGAATTTGAAAATCAGTCCTACCACAAAAGGGGATAACTTTTGAAAAGCCACAAGTCTTCATATTGACTTTTTGAAATACCACATTTCAGCTTCTTATTTTGAAATTCTCTGGAGAGAATCTCTCACGCTACAGAGAGTTCAGTGATGTATTAGCATTAAAGAGAATCTCAAAAGTGGACAGACATTTGGGAACAAGTTAAGTGCAAAGCTGACTGCCATCAGGGACTTACTACTGGGCTGAATTAACATGCAAACCAGGACAACTGAGAAAGCTTTCAAGCAAGCACTGCTGCAAGAAATAAACGAATGGATCTTTGAAAGGCAAGGAACGTGCAAAGCACTGGGCTCTGGAAATCTGACAGGACAGGCAGAGCTTTGGCTGAGGCCTCAGTAATATCTAAATATGCAGAAGTTCCAGGGGACATCTTGAGTCCATTTTCAGTATTCCTGACTTGTATATTGGCCTCTTGAATATTTTCAGTAATGACTGTAATTGCATTCCCTATATTTACTTGTCTTTCCTGCTCCCTTCTTCCCACCCACCACTGATTCCTCTGTGGTTGTTTTCAGCCTCACCTGCAGATCCACATTTGTTTGTCAGGTGTTTCTTTGACAGGTGTTTGTAATTTATCTTGCTTTGGTAGCTGCAGTGGGAAATAAAGCATCACTTAAAACTGTGACTGTTAAACACCAACTACCACTGCTCTCTCCTTGTGGTCCTTTGCCTTAAATATGGATGTTCCTGTTAGTTGAGCCCTGTGCTCTTTGGACAAACTAAAAATAGATGGGTACGTAGAAAATATGGTTTAGAAGACGTTTAATTTACCTGCAATTCTCCTTCCATTATACTGAGTAGTTTTATCAAGTCTTCTTTAGAAAGCTCTATGGACTTCTTGTTCTTTCTCTCGCTAGGACCGGGTGATTTTGAGTGCCGTTTGACAGTTGCTGAAACCATGACCTCATCTTCCTTCCGATGAGGTTTGTTCTTTTTCTTGGCGTCCTCCTGAAGTTTTTCATTCTCTGTGTGGCTGATGACAGGCTTGGAACTGGAGAAGTGCCCGTTAGACGAGCTTTCTCCACCTTGGTTTCGGGACCTCATCCCTGCCTAGAAAGAAACAAACATACAGATGCATTTGTAAACTAAATTACTTACAAAAAAAGAAAGCCACAGTGGAAATGATGCCTTTGGGAAGAACAACAGTCTTCTAAAAACTGGAGAATACTGTCATGCTCAAGAGATTGTGGTAGAAAGCTCAACTATTCCAACAACTCTGTGTGTGGCAGAAAAAAAGTCCTGAGGTAAGATCAGCCATCTTTTTCAGCAAGCCAAATGCTGATATGAGTTTAAATGTATGGAACTTAAAATTGATGTGAGACAACATGTTCCAGTGTTTCCTTTTCTTCAGCTGATGTGTTAATCATTCCCAATTCAACACCACAAAACAAAGCAGGTTGTCAAATAGATCTTATTTAACATGTGGCTTACTTGAGAAACAGAAATGCGATTAAATTTTTGAAAAGCATATTGCTGGAGTAGAAATTCTCTATGAGAGTGGAATGCCAAAGCATAATGAATGTCAGTCTGCTGTTTCTCTGAAATAAGCAATTATTTTATTGCAGGTAACCAAGAAAAATGGAGAATGCAGAGTAAATCAGGTGGCAAATACGGCACAGGATTATTAGACAATAAGTTCCATAAAGGAAAGTTGAAAAGAAGTTTGAAAAATGAGCACAAATGGTATGAAATCACTAACAGGTAAATGGGCAATATCAACACACTCTTTCCAGAAGATTCAGGGTTTCTCCAAAATGTCAGGTCATGGTTATTCAACGCTCACATTTCTGTCTTCTTAAGCACCTACATTGAGTCTTAGACTATGACAGCAAACATTTCTCAGCTCTGTCACCTGACCAACTGTACTGCTAAATTTTTATAGCAATAAATCTAATGAAAAATATTCCATTGCTTCCAAGTATTTCCTCTTGTTTAAATTAATCCCTGGTGTTAGTTTGCAGTTTGCTCATTATTCAAACAGATGCTTTTCGACATCAATAACATCACACACGCTTCTGATAAGGAGTTCAGAGCAGCAGTTCATTAGTGAGGGAGCAAAACCTGAAATACATTGATTATTCAGCTTTGCTAAATTGCACTGGGTCTGCAGTGGCTTGCCTATGTACTTGACTCAGGCCAGCATTATAAATCGCTTGCCACAATTAGCCTTGCACTTCTGTAGTTTCACACTCAGCATGAAGATTGTCCTTTTATTATGACTGGTTACTCATGTCTTCACTAATTCAACGGAATTCATCCAGCAGCATAAACAGGGAGAGAATTAGACCCTCTATTTTGGAGTGAGAGAGTTTCACAAAGAGATTCCTTGCATTGTAGGCCTGCTCTTATCCAAACAATATGTGATACAGGTACACAATGGCCTTTAGCTTCCTGAATGCTTATGTAGGGTGTTTTTCATCAAACAGTTTGGATTAAATACATGAATTACACTTTCTAAAAACAGATCTCCATTATAAGCATGAACAATACCTGAGAACCTCAGGAAATCTTTTAGGTTTCAGATTTATAATGGAAAAATAAACATAGTACTATGTTTCCTCTCAGATAGGGCTTTTCAATTTGTTTAACTTTAATGGGTTTGAAACTTTCCAACCATGCTTCCTCTCAGGAGAGAGCACTTGGGATTCAATCTGTCTCTATTTTCTAAGTGTTTCCTTCTGAGTCCCTGTGGGTCACAGCCTCCAGCCACTTTCATCTCTAAATCAAACCTATTTTTTATGGCTTACAGTGAATAGCTTCATGGATCCAGGACATCCCACATGTTTTAAGAACAAATATTTGAAGACTGTCTTGTATATGTTTTGCAGTGGAAAACAGATTATTATATTACAGTATATTCTGCTTAGTAACATGCCATTTTAGGGATTTCTCTGTAGCAAGGTGACCTGAAAGTGCACAATTAATGTTAAATTTAACTTATGTCTAGTTGAGACACATCATCAACCTGAAACATTGCATAATAAACCAGATGCACCTAGCTGAGTTTGTTAGACTTCATGAAAGGTGGTGTGTCACCCAGGCACATCATAACTCAGGACAGCCACTTTGATCCATCTGTCCTTGTGGGAGCTGAGAGAACAATTCATGAAGCTGTGTAAAGACTGAGCAGTTGACTATAGGCTTATCAACCTGCTAACAGAGAAATTAGGAATGCATATTTCAAGCGTGCTTATGCTCAGTATAAATCAGTAGAGGCCCACCAAGGACAAATGCAAAGTTATGTTCATTAAAATGGCAACAGAGAGGACTAACCAATTGACCTGGTATTTTGCATCATCTGGCTAATTAGCATATGATTGCTGTTAGAGGAGATTGAACTTGGTCTCTTTCAAAACTTATTTTAAATTTTAGATTTATTTTGCAGCAAGCCTTACCTGACAGTAAGTGTGGCAGACAGTCTTCCACACTCAGGGACACTGCCCCTAACAGCCTTTCTTAGTGTGAAAGCCTGCCAAAGTCAGGATAACGCTAACACTTACTCTGTCTTTCCTTATGATGTTGATACTTTTTCAACACATTACCCAAATGCAAAGGTGTCATGTGCTGAAGGCAGAGATGCAGGTGACAGAAGCTTAAATGTTGATAGAAAAGGCCAAGGTTTCGATATTCGCACAGTAATTTCCAAGGAGTTTAAGGGCCAAAATCAACGGCACGATCCAGCTGTTGTGCAGTGCTCTAGGAACACAAAGCAGCTGTAAGGATGACTGAGTTTTAATCAGAGCAGCGTGAAGTAGCCAGAACATACCAGTGATGTTGGCTGAAATGCTGTGTGCTGGAAAGGAGTGCTCAGCATTATCATTTTGGATATCCGTCTGCATTTCTGATGGCATCACGATAAAGGAAAGTTTCTGAGTATTTGCATGACATTATTTCAGTATGCAAATATCCAAATCCCAAAACTTTGCTTATCTGTTGTTTCACCAGGGTTCCAAAACTGATTCTGGGGACACTGCCAGTCCAACACTGGTAACAAATGACCTCCTGCTGTCAGTCCTGACCACATCTCCATATCTTACAGCATTCCTGATCTGCTGAAGGGATTGTGTTCCCTGAAGAAATAGTTCATATGATTTATAACAACTCTAGCATTTAACTCTATTTCTTTTTTCCCCACTCCTTATCAAATTGCATATTAAGCTGGGAACCCTTCCTAACAGTTTCCAGTCAAACAAGAAGACTTTATGTGATCAGTCACTTTGATTTTGACATTTATTGGCTACTCATTTCAATATGTGCTCACAGCATTGGTACTCGGCATGGGAACTCTTCAGCCCCTCCTCTGGTTCAGTCATTTTTTAAGCTTTATGCACAAAGGACAAATGCTATGGTCATTTACATGAGCCTGAATTGTTGTTCTGGGCATGGATCCTTCAGTTTTCACAAGTTAGAATCCACAGAAGATTTTATGAAATAACCTTTATGTTAGTTTTACTGACATCAGGAGGAAATCTGTGAGGAATTTGCTGAGTAGGATGTCAGGAGAGGACAGGCTGCATGCTATTCCAAGTTCTTTCCCCCTCTGATGGCAATTTGTTCTCCCCAAAGCTCTTGAAATGGCAGGTTAGATTAGGCTCTGTTACTGGTTCTGTTGGAATCAGATAACGCAAAGGGGCTCTTTGAACTTAATGTGCAGCCCCTCTTGCTAATTGGACATGATGATTTTGGCTCCACAGCATTTTCCCTTAAGATAATAATACTAATGTTATAATACACACACACATGCACAAAAGTTGATTTAAAGCCATGATATGGTTGTTGCCATTGGCAATAAGTTTGTAGTCTGGATCTCAGTTTCAGATCTAAGTGATTAGAGTATGACATGAAAGTGCTGGGTTTCTGACAGGCTAAAAAAGTATTGCAGGGACAGTGCAGCTGGGTTAGTGAACCAAAACTGGAATTTGTTTCTCTGCTGTGACTTTGGGAACTGTATCTTTCAGGAGCTCTGCTGTGCAGGAATTTGGAGTGGAGCAAAGTGATGTGCAGAAATGCCTGGGTACACAGGGCTGATTGAGGAGAACTCAAGCACTGAGCAAGACAAGTTTCTGCCTGGTGGTTATGGATCACTATATAAGCCTAGGAGAGAAAAATAATTTAAATGTACTCAAACTGGACACCAAATAATATAAACCCTCCATCAGATCTGAAACACCCCACAAATGATGAGGAGAGCTAGAAAACTTTTTACATAGTGTCAGTCTGTATCTAAAAGTAGTGGGTACCAATTAAAAAAAAACATCAAAGACAAGACAAGACAAGACAAGAAAAGGGGAAGGGAAGGGAAGACAAGACAAGACAAGACAAGACAAGAAAAGGGGAAGGGAAGGGAAGGGAAGGGAAGGGAAGGGAAGGGAAGGGAAGGGAAGGGAAGGGAAGGGAAGGGAAGGGAAGGGAAGGGAAGGGAAGGGAAGGGAAGGGAAGGGAAGGGAAGGGAAGGGAAGGGAAGGGAAGGGAAGGGAAGGGAAGGGAAGGGAAGGGAAGGGAAGGAAGGGAAGGGAAGGGAAGGGAAGGGAAGGGAAGGGAAGGGAAGGGAAGGGAAGGGAAGGGAAGGGAAAAAGACATTTTCTCAAATTTCAGGAGGAGGATGGGGGCATCAAATTGACCTTGTTGGCTTAGAAGTCCTCAGCAAGAACCACCCCAGATGGGAATGGATGGCTTTAGCCCCAAGGGATCTGGATAGCCACAACTAAGTTTACCTGGCTTTCACAGGACATCATGTAGAGATACAACTGTTCATACCACCTCAGAGACCGATTAAAATTATTAGTTTTCATATTGGTTATTCCAGGTCATTTTCCTGGGCTCTGCAGATGTTCATTATTTTGTCTGCCTGGAAAAGAGTAAAAGGAATCACATTCCCAAGAGGTGGTGATAGGCCCAGTAGGAGCTGTGGCTGCACTGGATGAGCAATGCTGTGCAGTTGGACTCTAACACTGCGTGGAGCAGCTCTGGATGTGACAGACTCTGGACTGTGAATGGATTCGGCCAAGGGAATGCAGACCTCATTCTTGCTTTTGCTTTTGCAGATGACTCCTGTGTTTGTTTCAGTCATGATAGTCAGAGGAGAGCAATAAACCTAATGACTAATACAATGGAGAACAGAAAAAATATCTGACCTTAGTCATCCTGGAGTTTCCTGAATTTCTAAATTTTCAAGCCTAAAGTACTAATCCATTGTGCTGTGTAACCCCAGTCTCTTGTCCTCATATGCATCATGATTTGAGCAAACAAGAAAAGGTCTTTGTTCCTTTTCACAGTGTTACACTTTGCCAATGTGCTTTTGTGAGAGCACGTTTGCTGCTTGCCCTTCTTGTTGGACTCTTGGCACGGAGCAATGGATACTCTTTGAATCAGGACAATTCTCTACTTAGTGAACAGCTTGAATAACCAAACCACTGGGCTGTAATTCCTGTACAGACTAGGAGAGGACCTGTGGCTAGTCTAGCTATGTAAACCATTGCTGCTTTCATCCTTTCACCTGGTCTGCTTGCTGCCCTGGAAAAGTGTTTGTCACACAGGTGTTAGGAGGAACAGCACCCAGTGCTGAGCCTCATGCACTGGAGAATAAATATTTGCTTCATCCTGTTGACACTGCTGCCATAGTGGGGTTTGCTGTTTGCAAGTAGTGCAGAAAAGTAGCAAGGTTATAGCAGACATGCTTGCTGAGGTACAGCATGAGAATCAGCAATGCCTTTTTGTTTTATCAAAGACTTGTTTTTTTATTTTAAAATTGATTCTTGTAACAGCGGCACATAGTAACACACAGACTGTGTTCACCAAGGAGTATATCAATAACAGTTCCTTTGCTCGGAAAAAAAATATGAATAAGCATAAATGTACTCTCAGGAAGAAAATAGATTTCTGAAAATTCCATATCCAGTTATCTTTCTAAATAAGTATAATCAGCATGAAAGCAGAAAAGGATTTCACAAAATTAAAAGAGGAAGCACAGTCATCACCAAGGCAGATTTATACCACTTTAACTCCATTTTCTTAATTCCAAGGTAAACTCTTCTCTAGCTAAATTATGGCACAGGTTTACAAAGAACAGAGTTTGTGCTGGTATAATTCCATTAATTTTGTCATTTTCAGGAAAACTTGTGGTTTCATCTGGAATACTTTTACATGAGTAATGCATGCTGACCAACTAAGGAGTAACATAGACTTGTTTCACAAAGATTCATGTTTCCCAGGCTTCATCTGGAAAAACATCTTGGATGCATGAGGCATGAGGAATGATAAGCTATTAGATCATAATTGAGTCAAAAAAATAAACTTTTATATATCACCCTACCCATGTTTTGATTACTGTGCTTCCCAGCTGCCAGAAAGCACAAACAGGAGTCACAGAGGAGACAGTTCAAGTAGCTGACACCACTAGACAAACATGCCACAAGGTCTGATGAGGGCTGAGACATTTATTCTCTGGAGTGGCCATGTGGCTGAGAGGGACTAGCCAGGAGCAAGGAGGGTGGCAGCAGTGCCAGGCGCCTGCAGTGCAGCCCTTCCAGCCCATTTCAGCTGGGCTGGGAGAGATGGGCAAATCATCCCTCTTCCCAGCACACTGGGGTGTCCCAGGGCCAGGAATACCTCTGATCTGAAGGAAAATGAATCTTTGGAGGAAAGTAATGCTGCTGCTTTCTGGGGCCTTGCACCCAGCTGGTGCAGCCACTCTCAGAGCGCTGGGCTAAGCGCTGGGCCCTGTCATGATTCCTCACATATTGTTTTACAGCTCACTGCTCTTTTGAGTTAACCCATTTCAAATCAAACTGTGAACTTCACATGAAGACAACACTAGCAGTGTCACCATTAGTTCCAGCCCAAACCTCCTAAACATTTGTTTTATCCCCTGACAGGCAGAACGTGCCTGGAGAATGGTAAGAGAGGTGATGCAGATTAGCTGGCCTACCAAAGGTTTTTCACTCCTGCAGTTGGGAAATCTCTGGTGTTAGGTAAGCACTGGTCACTTCTTTCTGTTGGCAGCATAGAACCAAGCTGATAACCCACAAGGTGAAATACACTGTGGACATAGGAACAACACTCTGGTGTCTCTAGTAAGTAATTTCTAAAGTCCACTGCTCCTATAACAGTGAACAGTCTCCTGCCAAGGTGGTACAAAACTGCTGAAAGCAGCAGTAAACAGGAGCAGGCTCAAACTCATCACAGGTCTTGCCTTGTTTGTAGCCTCACTATGACCAACCAAAATATCTAAAAATGAAATATCACTGAGGGAATACAACACAGAAAGTAAAGTCATTCCCTGAGCTTTGCAAGCCTGCTTCAACCTACTGATGAACCATGGGACAAACAGCAAATACAATTAAGAAATGAGCAAGTCCTTAGCTTTCTACAAGATAAGTTTCAACTTTTCACTTTGAAATTACTTTTTATTTCAAAATTAACTTGTATTTTTAACAAATATGAGATGAGACAAAAAGATTAATGTCCCAAAAGCAAACTCCAAGCTTTGGGTAGAAGTAAACATTTTGGTGTCTCCTTCTGACCTGATGTGGATCTTGAACCTGTCTTCTTTTCAGTAGCCATAATTAGCACAGCTCTGATTTTACTGAAGCAGTAAACTATAGCTACATTTTACATGTGACTAATTAATCTTTCTTTTGTTTTAAAAAAACAAAAAAATTAATCACAATGTAGATACCCTTACAGATTTTATGGCAAAAGGAAAAGAATTAGACAGAGGACCTGTATCTTCTACAAATATAGTCTCCAAGAGACAACAGTGTAAAAAAAGCCATCTGCAGCATCTCAAATTTCAACTGTTAACCAAAGCAGGGAGCAAGTTCCAAATCTCTGTCAGTGGCTCCTTTGTAGGAAGTTTCAGTTGTTGATAGACACAGAGTACCAGCTTGCACATGAATGCCTTGTCATCTGGTGAGACGTGAATTTAACCCCCTCCATTAGACTGGGCTGCCTTCCACCTCCCAAAAGGTTCCTCCTCTGTGAAGTTTAATTGGTTTTAAAGCAAGGAGTTAAAAATAGTCTCTGATTCTAAACCTGGCCTTGGGTTTCACTATCAATTTTGGTGGTTTTACAACAATATTTTTCCTATTGGGGAAAAAAAAAATTCTCTGGCTACACGTATTCTGGAGATTAACCATGCCCAGGACTCCTCTCTGACTGTGAGGCCAGCTGTCCTGGAAAATACTTCAGGCTCTTAAGCCCTCTTAGCATCCATAACATGTTGGCTGCATCCACAGTGCCCACTGGGAATTGCTCCTAGCCCATGCTAACTCCTGAAACGTCTCTCAGATGGGATGGGAGGGTGTTAAGTGCCCTGGCCACAAGTGTGCCAAGGACCACTGCAAGAGTTTAGCAAGGGTACACACATTCACCTTCCAGTGTCTGTGCTCATGCCCCTCACTGTTTAATTTACAACCTCTCCTTTCCCCTGCCTTTACAAACAGAGGAAATGGAAAACTAATCAGCCGTGCTAAGGGAAAGTGCAACTCACCATAAATACACAGTCTGGTGAGAGAAAATAAGCAGTGGGTGGTGGGAAAACAGAAAAAAACCCCGAATTTTTCAAGTTAGATCAAGGCACGCTGAACTCTAGTACTTATTCTAGAGGCATATTTTTAAGTTGCTCCTGAGGGGTATTTTGGTGATAGAGAGGTTCAGCTGGAGCAGGGAGAGACAGAGAAGCTGAAGCACAGGGAGAGGCTGTTCAACATCCTCACTTCACACCAGCCTTATCCTGGCTTTTGCTGGGCTTGGTGGCACAAACCTGGAGCTCTTTTTGTCACTGATCAGGGGACTGGCACTGTGAGGCTCCAGAGTGGCCCTTGCATTATTCAAAGCCCTGGCCTTCACTTGTCATTACTGTTTGCAGAGAGGTAAAAGGAAAGGAGAGTCTTACTTCATTCCTGGCAGTGCCAGCCCAGTGACTGTCATCATTTCCCTGTAATCCTGCAGCTTTCCACTGACTTCAGAACTTGTGGCAAAGAAAGTAAAGAAGTAAATGTCAGCCTAAATGATTTAAATAAGACCAATGTTTCACACTGCTGACAGGGAGCAACACAAAAATCTGCAGATGCCTCACCTGGCATTGAGAATGGCCTCAGCCACTTTAATAGTTTTCATTTTTAGAAACCATATTTGCATGCCTCTTGTAATGTCATGGTTTCAAAATCCCTAGACAACAATTTCTTCACTTGAAAAGAATGAAGTTAAAGAGTTATCCTGCATGTACAGGTTGAGCTGGTTTTGATGGGGCTTTTTAACAGCCTTTTAATGTTAATCTGCTTAAATCTTCACCTGGCCTTTTAATTCAGAGCAAAAATTCAGGCTAAGCTGAAATACAGCATAGTTACTTTGAGTAAGGAAGGAAAGGAGAAAGAAGAAGCAAATAAATATTTCCGCTTAAGCTTGGTCTTGCATTAGCATTACTAGGATTACCTGTTGCCAGATTCTTTAATGTCTGTGGCATCTTAAAATCCAATTTCATCAGGGATAAAATATAAGTTAATTGTGTTTGTCTTGTTGCAACTGGCCAAACACTCTACCTTTCTTAACTTCATTAAATGGGTTTAATTTTCTTTTTTTTTTAACTAGGAAGGATAGAGGAAAACATTCTCAGCCGCTTTTCTTAGAAAGTAATTTCAGTTCAGAGCCATGGAAAGATATTAAAAAGAGATCCAACAAATGGAGTGGGTGTTTTACAAGCCTACATGATATTGAAGTTGTCTGCACTGGTACAAATTCATAATGCTCAGCTTTAAGTATTTCACTTGTGTGACTTAGGTAGAGGTTTCGGTTCCATCCATGATCTGCAGTGTCTTTGAAATGGAGTCTGAGCTCTCTGAGGCCATGTTAGGACTGCAGGTCCATCCTCCTCCTCCTCCTCCTCAGTCAGGCAGCTCCAGTGCCCACTGCTACCCCAGCATGGCTCCTCTTTATCAGGGAAAGCCTCCCCTGGTTATCTTCCCATGGTAGAAGGTAGAGGGTGGTGGTGTTCCATTCTCCCTGGGAGAGTTCATGGCTGGAGGTCTCCGTTTTGCCCCTCTGAGTCAGCCCTGATCTCTCTAAAGAGGCTGCACCCTTAATTTGGGCACATCAGTGAACTGGCTGATGAACTGGGGCTGCATCCAGAAATGCATCATCACAAAGGCCGATGTTGCTGATGGGTGGGGAGGCACTAGCAGGTATTTGGCACCTCGTTATCAGCATCTGACACAGTGCCACACTCGGTGGCAAGTGTGGACCAGGCAGAGGCTGTGGAACCGTGTCTGCCCTCACAGTCCCTGCTATAACCAACCCTGCCAGCTTTGTATTAATGAAGTCACAAACTGGAGTGGCTTGTGTTGTTTCTACAAGGCATCAGACCTGGGCTGCAGGCACACTTCTGCCTGAGAGGGGCAGAGAACACAGTAATTCTAAAAATACTGTGAAGAAATAGGTGAAAAGAGTCAATAGGTGACCCTTACCGAGCTCCCTAACTTGGAAATGAGCTCATTTGGTACTCCAGCTACAACATCTCAATGCTGAACTCTTTTCTTGGGAGGAAGAGTGGGGAGAATTTGGCTGTAATTGTACAAAACAACTAATTTAGGAAAGGGCAATAAAAATGTATCTACGTTAGGTTTCTTTCAGTTATGGAAGGTGAAACTAGAAACTAATTTTTATTAATGAAAAATCTGAAAAAAAATGAATCATAAAATTTTCAAGTTCCTATTTCACATGAGGAGCTGAATGACAGAAAAGCAGAGGAGATCTCTGTTGCTGAAGGGAATTGGTGGGATGTCTCTAAATATTAAGGCATCACTGGGTCTTGGAATACAAATTTTCAAGACTGATTTGACATTTCACAAAATTTTGGTCGCCATCCAAAAAAAAAAAAAAAAGAGAGAGAGAGAGAGAGAGGTGCATATACAGATGGCATATTATTGGTAGGTCAGGTAAGAAAGCAGCACACATTAGAACATCACTGGTTTTCTTTATTTAGTGAAAAGCTGTCTGACCCTGCAGTAATGTAATGTCTCAGCATTCCTTATTTTTTTCCTAAATATTTTTCATCTGCCTTCAAGGAAGTTTAGGTGACAGAAATTACTTGGAGCTGCTTCTCCTGTGTGGTGGACCCAGGGCCAGGTGCTGCTGCTACTGGCAGCTCTGTCATGTCTTGGCTCTGCTGTGACCAAGCTGTGATTGGGAAAGGGCAGATGAGCCAGTTTTCCCCCTTTGAGAAAGCAAATCCACCTCTTGTCATATTCAAGGTGCTATACTCAGTTATCTTAAGGAACAAGATTTCATTTAGTGTTTTGCATGTCACATTTCATTTACTGTTTTATTCCCAGTGAGAATAAACCTCACTCAGTTGAATATACCTAGTGAGAGTGTCTGAGTGAGCTCACTGCCACTGCTTCCTGTGGTGCTATTCACTACAGAGACCACAGACAAGAGCTTTTCCTTATCTGCATTTGTCCACACACAGACTGCATGAATCTCAGAGGTAAGAGGGTTTTTTCAGACCTGCCGGAGGAAAGTTAAAGGGCAGCTCTCCAGAGCATCCAAGAGCCAACTGCTAAGCACAGCTGTGCCAAAAAAGCAAGCTCAAACTAAACAGCTGAACCTCCACTGTATATATACTGAAAATATTTCCCAAGGCTTTCAGAAAAGTTAGAATTATGTCCCCATGTTGAATAAATATTTCCTTGCTTTTACTAATTAAGAATATTTTATACCTTTAAACCTGAAAGACTCTGCTAAATGAAACGGAATTTGAGTAATACATACACCCTATGCCCCTATATTAAATTATGCAACTCATTTAAGCAAAGTAAATTCAGAAACATGGTAAATTCAGAAACATGGTATCCATCTTTTCAATTCATGCTGAACAATATCATTGACTGCAAAAAACCCAACATAAATTAAAAACAAAAAAAAAAGAAAAAAATCAACCAGCAGTTTGTGAGTGAGTTCTAGGCCTGCAAAACCACCCTGATGTGAAATGGCCAGAGAGTTTAGAGAAACCCTGTACAGCTGGCAGATGGCCACGAGCTCAGCCTAAGGTGGCTGTCATGCTTGCAAAAAATATCTCTATTCTGACTGTTCTTACTGGTACTGCTATTAGTTTTTGCCATCAAGAAAAACCAAAAGCCTGCATGGAAAAGGGCTCAGAGCACATCCCAGTGTTGTGGAATGACTTGGCTGCAGCACTGGATTTCCAGGCACTAGAATTCACCCTGTGGAAGCAGCAAACACCAAGGATTTGACAAACCTTGGACTTGTTAGATAAGCATACATGTCAAAGACAAAGGATTACAATCAAAGGGATAGGAAAGCCTAGAAAATAAAAATACTGGCAGAACCCAACATTTAGGAATGTGGTACAAAAGTCATGAACTGGTGTGGCAAGTCCCCTGTCCTCTGCTCAGCCAGAGTGTGACACAAGGTCTTGGAAAGGATTTTTGCAGGTAGTCAGACAACTATTTAAACAAGCAAGAACAAGGTTGGGGAGCTCTGTGTAAATACTTGCCACTGACTGATCTCTTATACCTTGAAGAAGCATTTCTAGAAAGGAAAAAACCCTGAAAATGGTTCTTCTCATTGTGTATTCAAAAAAGCTGACAAGTACCATTATATTGGTCTTTCTCAAACCTCAGAGAAACTTTTCTAAATGTCTATACAGGCAAATATTAAATAAATGGCTTGCTGAAATAATGGAACTGTTGTTGGACTTTATAACACATGCATATTTTTAAAAGAATGAAAGAAAATACTGGGAGGGAGAGTAATTTTTTTTGTTAATTGTTTTGAAGTCCATAACTAGAAACACATCGTTACCAGTTTGTACTCACATCAATTTTATATCAGAGAAAAATAAAGTTTTGTTTGTTTAACATCATTAGATAAAGCAGTAACTGTATAAATTTAAGAAAGCAAATTGCTTATGCCAAGTTAGTGTCAATTAGCATTATGGATGACAGTTTAAGGAGGATTAGATGATGTATTGCAGGTTTGAAACAACTAAAAATAGAAAAGCCATACAAGCCATAAAAGTTGCACAATGTGCAACTTTCAGTTCCAGGAAGATTGTGTTTGCAATCCTTGACTACAAATGGAGCTGCTTTCTGACTGTTGGGATAGATCTTCTGGGACCATAATTAATACAGATAGTCCCGAGCTTTCCAAATGACTCAGGCATTTAAAAATATGATGTGATATTGGGCTTAAAGCAGTGAAATTTTTATAAAATAATTTAGTGCTTGCCTTCCAGTTTCTGAGCTGGGTTCACAGCTCCAAAGTATGTTCTAGCACCTTGAGGAACTTTAAAACTGGAAATAAAGAATGCTGTATAACCAATGTGATACTAGCAATGGGGCTTTTAAAAGACAGAAAAATCCAAGATGAATATTGTAAGACATGTCATATGGTCATAGGATTCCATGGTGCCTGGTCCTTGTTACACTAAGTCCTTAACTCAGGATGCTTATTTTTAACTCATTGTGCTAAAAAATTTCAGAGAAAATAATGCTCATTGAGGATGTCCTTGGGAACTGTCAACAGTCCCCAAGGGTTTAACAGCTCTGCAATTCAGATGAGCCTTTGAAAAACTCTTGGTTTTCATGTTCACATGGTCGTGGTTTGAAATAAGTCATTTTGGCTACCTCCTGGAGCTAACATCTGCAGAAAGCTCAGGTACTGCTTTCCAGCCGTGCTATTGCAACACTGCTGGGTGTTATTTATTTAGGAGCGTGGCTCCAGCTGGGAGCTGTGTCAGCAGAGTGGCCCGTGCTGTGCAGGAATACCTGAGTCAGGGATGCTCCCAGGGCAGGGGCTCCACTAGAATCTGGGTCCGGAGTGGGGAGGAGGGAGTCGAGGGTAGAGGTGTCCCTGTGCCATCTCTGCTGCTCCCACCTGAGGCTGGCTGGGGTCCCTGCTGCTCCCTGGAGAAGAGAAAAGGCTCAGGGGCCACATGCCAGGAGAAAGAGAGCAGCAGCACATTCTGCTTGTCTGCCAGCCAGCCAGCAGGCCAGCTAGAAAAGAGAGGTTTCCACATCTTAAGGGGCTTGAAAATACTAATATTTTTTATTAGAGACTCCTGTTGGCTTTATCCTTGTGTTTCCAAAGCTGTGACAGTGCACAGTGGCCTGAAGAATCCAGGAGGATTTGCAGGTATGATACAGTACAGCAACTGGGTGGTGACACCTCACACTCCCTTTGCCTCCAAAGAGCCGTGCCACAAGTCACAGCTTTCTGCTGTAATTCGGCAATCGACACCAAGAAACCCCTCCATCCCAAAAAAGCAGCTGTAACGAGGGGAAAAGCTGGTAGGTGGAGTGCTGGGCTCCTCACTGAGCAGAGCATGTGCAGGGCAGTGACACAGCGTGGGGACAGGACAGCAGAGTATCAGTGACACTGCAGGCAGCCTGCAGCACAGCTGCCACCTGCAGCACAGCAGACATGGTTTCTGTCACAGCCCACGGAACAAAGGAAGATTGGGGACATGGTGACAACTCCAAATGCTGTGGAGGTACAGAGGATGTGCAGGGAACCAGGAGCTCTGCTCCAGGAGAGCTGGGGATGTTGCTGGGCCTATGGGGATCAGAGCCATCGCGCTGGACAAAGGCAGGGTCTCGTGGTGATAAAAGCTCATTCATGCATTTGTTTGGGTTGCCTAAACAAACAGAATCGTGGACTCCCTGACCCTCCTGACTGAGCAGCATGGTTATGGCATAGACAAAGTTCTGCAGGTCAAATACACTCCAGACACAGCTGGCATGGAAACACCAGAGCCGGTGGGTCTGAGCAGTGCTGCATCCAGGCAGGCCCAGTGGCAGAGCTCACAGAGATTCTGAGGGCTGTGAGACCATGGAGGTCTTTCCTGGGCTAGGAAATCATGGTGTTCTGGGGGGCTGTGATCTTTTTAAATAAAACAGTAACAATTTTGTTCACATCTACAAAATGACTGTTATTTAAATAATTTATGTAGTTCTAGAAACAGTATAGCCATACAAGGAACATTACCATTCAAGGAACAAAGCACTACTGCACTAAGTTAGTAGCAGTCAGAGCAGTGTATGACCCATTTGCCTATTATTTCTTACCAAACTGTATGTGAGTTCTTGCAAAATAGTAACTATCCACTTGGTATTTGTATATTTTTTCCCTCGCTCTAAGTGGAAAGAACAAGATCTATTGCATTATGGGCAATATAAGGAGAGTTACAGTAATGAAATCTTAACCAGCTGTAATTGGTGCATACATATTAAGGAAAACTTAGCTTAACAGGAAGGTTATTTTACTGAAAATATTTTCATTTTCTAGAAAATTTGCTTAGAGAACTTCAATCTTGAGCAGCAGCTACTTCTTGGAAAAGATTGAGCAATCACCTATTTATTTATTTATGAATAGCAGAAAGCATTTCCTACATGTGCAAGAATTCGGGTTATCACACTGTTATACCACAAGCTCTGAATCACATCTCTCATGACAATCCACAAGAAGCAGAACAGAGATAACTTGTATGAGACACATGGGATTTACACTAATTAATTCTTTGGCCTGTGAAAGATTTGTCCTTCAAAAAATTCAGTGAGTTTTTTTTCATTAATTTGAATGGAGGAAGGATCAAGACTACTGTCTTTAAAAGTATCTAGACCTAGAAAAAGAAAATGAGACATGTTTTTGCAATGAAGAGCTGAATTTGCAATGCAATTCACACAGTGCAAGAAGCAAAGAAGAGTTTGCTATCAACAAGCACATACTAATTATTAAGATACAAAAAGGGTGGACCAAGGCTTAGTGGGTCAAATTCTGACTTCATTTGCCTTTACTCTTCTGAGTTTAAAGAGGTTACTCTGGATTTTCATCAGCCTAAATGAGACTGAAGTCTGATGTTCTGTAAGCAAACAAAAGTGGCGTTATTCATGATTCACAGAAACCTTGTTCACTGAACACATTGTTTAAAAATAGGCCCTTAAGGGTACTTCCTTTCCTTTATTTATTGTTTTAAAGTCATTTTACAAGAGTAGTAATAACACCTATATCTTCCCAAGAAGAGACATCCTGGAACAGAGATAGGATTTAAGTAATTTCCATCCTCTAATTCTTGGCCAAGCAGCAGGATAAGGTAGACACAGTACACTCTTTTTCCATTAAGCATTAAAATATGTCAAGATAATATTTATGCCTATACATTTCTTCTTCATTTTAATTAAGTGATGACACAGTAAATAGTGAGCAAAAGAAAGAGTCAAGGTGAACATCACTGTAGCACTTAAATTATTCCCCATTGTACATCATTGTGTTGTATTAAGAAGCCCATGAGCTTTTGCTGCTGAGCTGAATACTGATATAGCTGATACTTCATTCACAGACATCACACAGGTGCCTCAAAATGCTCTTAAACCCCTGTCAGACTAATGAAAGACAAAGCTTTGGTTGCAGACTCCCTCGCAAGCAACTTAAACCTAGCAGGGCTGCAATGGCATCACAGCTTTTTGGGCTGCCTTTTCCATCCCAACTGTTGAGAGTTTTATCATGTGATAAAAGAAACAGAATAATTTTTGTTTGTTACTCTCAGCAGAGTAGTAAGAAGCTATTGATTCTCTGTAGATTAGTTTTGGAGAAAGCCTCTCATCTTTCCTCGTTCACAGACACGTGTTCCCTCTCCCCCAGTGGAGATGGATCAGGAAACCAAACGTAGCAGAAAGAAAGCTGAAGTTTTCTTTGGTAGGTTTGCCAAGAAGCCCTAATGTAAGGGGTCAGTGAAAGTCCCCATATTCCCATTGATCTACAAGCCACCATTCCCTCCCAGGACTTTCAAAGGAAAAGCCAGGGAAAGCAAAGAGCTCTCAAAGCTGCTTTTTACTCCAGGCCCCAGCAGCTACACTGGAGATTGCACAACAAGGGGCAAGTCCTGGGTAGACAGTCTGGTGGGCTACTGTGAAGGTCTGGCTGTGCACAGTCAGTCAGAATGGGACACAAAATGAAGCTGATTTGTCAAGCACCCTACACCCTACACCAGCACCACTGGACAAGGCCTTGGGATGCAGGAAGGGGCACCTCCTTCCCACGACCCACAGGCCACTGCGGGGGCAGGAGCCGTGTGACAGCTTCCACCATCAAATCAACTCTTTGACTATCACTGTTATCATCAGAAGTGTTTGTTAGAATTACAGTTCCATTTAATTTATTATCAGTGCCCCAAGAACCCAGGACCCCACATTAGCCCCCCTGGGGCCACCAGTCCCAGTCCCAGGATTGCCACACAGCCACACACAGGCCAACCCTGCCTGCCTGCCCATGAGGGCACCAAGCAGGGCCCACAGCCCATCCTGGGCTCTTCCTATCTCCAGGAATGTGCCTGATGCCAAGGCCTGGCGCTGTCCCCAGCTGTCTCCCTCAGGTCTCTGTTCCCCAGGGGATTGCATCCCCAGTCCTCAGAAAGCAGCCCCTCCTGCATGTATTTCTTTAATTGTCTTCTTAACTGCTTGTATTCACAGTTGGGATTCTCCTTTGCTCTTGTTCAAGTGTTTTAAAAGTTTTTAATTTTCATTGATCTTCATATGTGCATGTAGTAGCTTAAACTTGTGCTTCCCTTTTCCTACCTATATTACAAAAGCTCTTTTTGCCTTCTGCCACAGGGCAGAAAAACGGAACTCAACCTGTTTATTCCTAAGAAAAGAAGGACTGTAGAAAAACATATGCTCCCCCAGTATCTCTCCTTTACACTTACAGATACATCCTGTTCTGCAGTGATCCTGATGCCAAGCACTGGGATGTCAGGCTCAGAATGACTGGAGAAAAGTTTATCTCTGAAGTTCCCCTTGAAACTTGATTAAACTATCAACTCAGTGAGGATTACAAGTAAAACAGCCAAAAAAAGATTGCTGTCACAGTCTTATTATCTGGCAGTCAGGAGTCTTCTGGAGTTTTCCAAGAAGCTATGGCACAAGAGACATGGGGGACACTGGATTTGACCAAACATCCTTTTCTCTGTGGTCCAGGGAGGTGGTGGGATCAGTTGTACCCACATTCTCTTCTGCTTTCCATTGGGTCACACCAACAGGAGCACTCTGCAGAGGTAATTCCAGGGTAATTCCAACCCTCTGAACTCTGTGACTGAGATTTCTTAAGAGCAACATGTGAATGAAATTGTGCCTTCTCCAGGAAAGGTTCATCACATATTATACAGTGTTCATAGGAATTTGCCCAGTCAATAATTGTAAAAGTTTGCCAAACAAACTTTCAAGATGCCAGGCCCATTTCTTCAATTATCACTGTCAGAAATCTAATGAACTGCATACAACGGTGGCTGAAGGTCTCAACCAAATAAAAATTTTCATTGGTTTCCCAGATTTTGATTGAAACCCTAAAACCTTTCATACTCCAATTTCAATCAACAACTTGGGGAGGCGGAGGGGGACCCACATTATGTCTAATGCAGATCCCCTCAGATGATTCAAAACCTTTACTCAACCTCCTAAATATTTGGCACAGCACATCCTTGCAAGCCTGAAATTATTACTCTGTTTGCTGTGGTTTCTTTTATTGTGCTGTTATGCAAGACTGTTGTACTTTGTCATTTGTAGCACATTACCTCAGACTTGTCCAGGTACAAAGATGGACTTCTGGGATGATCAGGGTAATGGAGAGCCTATCATATGAGAAGACAGAATGAAGAGCTTGGCTTGTTTAACTTGGCAAAATAAAGACTGTTAAGGGATCCAGTTGCTGTGTGTAAATATATCACAGAGGCAAACATCAGGGAGATGGGAGAGCCATTTCAACTAAATGACAGTGTTGGCAGTGGAACCCAATGGCATAGATTGACCAGAATTCAACCTATGTGAGAAACCTAAAACAGGTTCTCATATCAGGCAATGGGATTTGGGAACAATTTTCCAGCTGGAGAAAAAGCAGCAAAACTCCTAAATACACTCACAGTGGAACTTGATAAGTGTATGAGGGAGATGATAAAACATGATTCCTGAAATATTATAACAATATATTTGATGACCCATTAGATCCTTTCCAGTCCTCTGTTGCCATATAAAGGTATAATATCTCATGCAGATTCTGTACACATCAGTCATGTATGCTTCAAAACAAGATATGCCAGCATACTTTATATGTTTTAAGCTATTTAAAAACAAACCAAACCAAACCAAGAACTCTAACCAAATAGTTCAGTTTAGTAAGTGTATTTGTTCAGGGTAGGGATAAAACTTAAAATAATTTTCTCTCCCACAGTGACAACAAATTCAATAGAACCCAAATATATTACAAAATAAAAATATTTTACATTCACTTGTCCAACACCAAAATTCCTAAGATTATTGATAATTAGTTCTACTTGTCATCTAGAACTGTTTAAGCTTTATTACATTTTTTATAAAATATTTTATCCATGGATTTAAAACCTTTGCAGCTGAAGTTCAACTGTTATTTATGGTATTCTGCTCTAAGCTATAAATTAATTAAGGACAAGAACATTTTTGTGCTAATGCATTTTATGTTGGAGGGTATCCAAAAGATATAGCCAAGGGAACAGAATTATGATTGTTTCTAATTTATGTTGGTCATAGCATGGGTTGAACACATGAGAGGGAAGACTTTTTTAAAAACAGAGTCGTCTGGTTTTGGAGATACTTCTTTATTTTCATGCTTACAAGGTTTCTTATGCTAAGCTTGAAATAGAAACGTATGAACTCTACAAAGCAGAACATTTCTTGGGTAAAAATAAACAGTTTGTAAAAATCTACTTCCACCAAAATCAGTAAAACGGTTTCATAAAAATTAATCATTTATGAATTCATGAAATCATAATAATTTATGAAAAGTTCTTCTTTCTAAATGCAAACCCACACAGACACACACAGAGAGCCCCTGAGAATGGGACCCAACTATAGCCATGACAGTACTACACATAGTTTCACTTTCCTGTAGCTCTTTCTTGAAATTTTGATGAAAATACCAGCATGCTATCTTCATATAGCTCAGTGAAGGCAAATTTCACTCCAAAGATGCCCCAAAATTACTGTAATATCATATCTTATGGTAATTAATAATATCAAATTCTGATTCGCTCTACTCTCAACTAAGATGGCCTCATAAACCTAGCTTGAGGTTTCCTGGTTTTGTTAGCAGTTCACTGTCTTAGCCAGCATTAAAAAATAGTTAAAAATCTCTCACCACTTTCTTGCAAGCAATGCTGAATTCAGCTCTCGAGATTCAGCATTAGATACTCAGGAAGAAAGGATCCAGGAGAATGGAAAACATATCTCCATTGTCATCAGTTAATGGATGGCTTAGGACCTGAATTACTGACTTCTAACATCTTTTCCTCTCTTATATAAAAATTATTCTGAAAGCATTCTAAGTTTCTGACTTTAATAGAAGACAGTGACAATCAATTTACATATATCTACATAACTTTGCATGCATTTCTTCATTTTAATTTTTTGTTTTATCATTTGCACATTCACTTATATTGTGAAGGAACATCCACCCATCCATCTTCTCTAGCCTCTTATTATTCAACATCCTTCCTCCATGCCTCTTCACACCTTTGTCTCTCAAGTAAACAAATCAAAAGTTTCACTTTTGACTCTGACATTGCTGGTGATTTTCATCATAGCCTCTGTTCCTGCTCCCATTTGTGCTGGTTTTGGCTGGGATAGAGGTAATCACAGTAGCTGGTATGGGTCTGTATTTTGGATTTGTGCTGGAAACAGGGCTGATAACACAGGGAGGTTCTCCTTACTGCTGAGCAGAACTTGCACAGAGTCAAGGCCTTTTCTGCTCCTCACCCCACCCCACCAGTGACGAGGCTGGGGGTGTGCAAGGACTTGGGAAGGGACACAGCCAGGACAGGTGACCCCGACTGACTAAAGGGGCGTCCCATACCACATGGTGTCACCTTCAGCTTTTAAAGCTGGGGGAGGAAGAGGGGAAAGGGGAACATTTGGGGTGATGGCATTCATCTTCTCATGTGACTGGCACCCATGATGGGGCCCTGCTCTCCTGAGGATGGCTGAACACCTGCCTGCCCATGGGAAGTGGTGGATGAATTCCTGCATTTGCTTTGCTTGCATGTGCGACTCTCACTTGACCTGTTAAACTGTCTCTACTTCAACCCACAAATATCCTCACTTTTACTCTTCTGATTCTCTCCCCATCCCACTGTGGGGAGGAATTGAGTGGCTGTGTGGGGCTGAGCTGCCAGCTGGGATTAAACCATGACACCGTTATATATGATTAAGTATTCTATCAGAAGAGATAGGCATTTCTCAAGTTCCTGATTTGCCTCAGCAGTCCACATGACACATATACATCAAAACAGCCATGTTTCCTCCTTAAACTGCTACTTTTAAATTTTCCTACTTAAACTGCTACTTTTGTCTCAAGCAAAATTAGTTCTTGATTTGAACAGAAACTGTCCACATGCTTTGAACTCTTTCAGAAGCAAATTGGTCATGAGTAAATGAAGACTGATCAATTTTCAGAAGACTGATATTCTGAAATATTTTCTCTTACAGGAGAAAAATGTCTGTGCTAATTTTTAGAAAAAAAACTTGATCCATATTGAAAAGAAAAAGTTATATACTATCTGACACTAGATTCTGGATTTACACATTATTCTGGGAAATTCTGATACAATTCTCATGGGCCACATTATTTTGTTCATGTTTGAACGTCAGAAACAAGACATAGCTTCACAAAGGAATCTCCAGCACTGTAGGTTTTAAGTCCCTATTGTGACTGGTCAAACTGCTAGTTTCTGTGCTCCTCTGAAATATTAGTCAGAAACAGTGTAAGGATGGTCAGAAAGTGTGCGATACTAACTCTAGGTTTAGAACCCTGGACAACAATTTCATATGCTTATGTGCTTCCCTTTTTGTTTGTTTGTTTTCATTTTCTGTGGAAGACAAATCTGTTCTCAAGGATCTCTCAGTTATCAGATGATTTCTGTGCATCATGGCAGCCAGAGAGCATTTGCTTTGCCTTTCCTTGGTGATCCACAGCGCAGGGATCTGAGCTCTGCAGGGCTCTGGCACTGACTGCCTTCCATCCTGGCTGTGTCTGGGAAGAGGGCCAGAAAGGTGAGTGATGCTGAACATCTTTCAAACCCATAGAGTTCTAGTAGAAAACTAATCTATGCTCCTATCACATTTGGCACCTGCTCTCTTTTGCTTTTGATTATTGTTGCTTTACATGGGCTTTGAAGCAGTCTCCACCAACAAACAGAACAGGATGGTTCTTCACACACTGAAGCGCAGAAATACAGAATGCCTTCTCCACGAATGCAGAAGTTAACATGACTTGGGAGGAGACATTCTTGGCACAAATACTCACTTATGGTTGCTACCCAGATAAACCACATCAGGTTAGGGCAATCTCTTGAACTGAAAATAGCTGGAGACAGAAAAAGTGCTTTGGGGAAGTTTCAAATCCTTGCCATGCACTTGCTTTCCCCTGCTGGCAGTTTTCAGCTGCTGGTTTGTGTGTTGGTTGGTTTGTTTGCTTGCCCAGAGTGGAGCACAAATGCAATCCCCAGCTGCCACTAATTATGCTGCAGAGTTCCTTGCAGCTGATTGAATTTCAGGGGCCCACACAGAGAAGCCTTGAACCTCACTTTGGGAAACCAGTGGTGGCTTACTACTAATTCAGTAGACTTCCCTCTTTTCATCTGATTGCTTATGACAAGACGTGGAAGTAAAACTGAAGGACTTGATGCTTAGCTCTTTTAAATTACTGTGTCTTGGCTGGTACCCTTGAAAGCAGGCTTCTTTGTCCCACTGTAGTTCTGACATGAAAAACATACTGTTATCTCAGCAAGGATGGTTTATTGAACTGTTTTGTTCAGATACAAAGGACTCCTATTTTTAGAACCAAAACTGTAATTTATACCCTACAACAACAAAAGCCAACTGTATCCTGAGCTGAGGTACACAAAAAATTATAATACCTCCCGGCAGGTATCTGGAGCTGACTTTTGTTAGTCTTAAACCACAAAAATTTATTGCCATTACTAAGCAGTTCAAATGTGAAAGCTATTCTTGCAAAACAGTCACTAATGAGCCTGCAAATAAGAACAGAGCAGCAGGGAACTGCAAAACGTTATCTCAAAAGTACTTGCCTCACCCTCAAATGAAATCCAAAAGCAACTCTTCCCATGGACAGAAAAGAAAGGCAGAGCACGTTGCTTGTTGCTGAGCATGTGAACAAATTGCATACCATAGCTCAGATGTCACAGCACTTTTTCAATAACACTTTTAAGCTTTTGCTAATGCCTCAAGCACCTAAAATTAAAGGTGAAATATGTTGGATAGGAAGGATCTTAATCTTACGTGTATTTAGATATTTATATTTATTGATGTAACAGTTGTTTCTCAGAAACTGTTCTGTTGAATTAGTGCTAGAGCTGCAAGTTTTTAAACAATCTGCATCTAAATTTTTGTAAAGCCAAAAAACTATTTAAGATAAAAGTAACAGAAACATAAATTATGTTTCCAGAGCTACAATTTAAAAGTGTATTGAGTTGCTTCTGAATTGCAAAACAATCTTATATCTGAAATCATTAGCAATGTTCACGGTGCATGTCACAACTAAAATTCCATTTAAGCATATTTTTAAAATTATCTCTTCTTTCACTTAGCCATTTTGTTCAAGAATCTCTTTCTCATGGATGGGTTGGTAAAATATGCATCACTCAAAGCTCTGTAAAGAATGCAGCCTCTGCTCTGCTTTATGTCAGGTCATTTCATCAGCTCTTGGAGAAGGATTTGAAAGGCATGTTGGCAGATGAAAGTCTCTTGGTTTGCTCTAAAACTGTGATTTTCAAACTTTAACAAAACATGCACTGAACACAGGGCATTGAAAACTTGTGGAAGAAAATGGGTGGTCATTTTTACTTTGTGCTATCATTTCAGGATGGAGCTGCCTCTGAGGCTCTGCTTCACTTACAGGAGTGAGCAACACTTGGGGCTCTAAGGCACCACCACAGTCCTTTCACAGGAGAGGAAGGCCAAGGAATTCATCTGGTCAGTCCTCATGAGCTGCAAGTTCCAATGCTCTACTTTTGCATGGAACAGTGCAGAAGGCCCTGCAAGGCCTGATATCCCCACAAACATGAGTTGTGTTCTCTATTCTGCTGAAGGGCTCAAAGTGGTTCTTTGAGTTTCTGGTTGGTTTGTTGGCTGTTTACAGTTTAGTTCTTGATGTATCAAGAAGTTTTGGGGATTTTTTTCCTGATGGAGCTTTTTTGTATGAGTTTTATGTGTTATTCATTGAATTGCTGTTCAATAAAAAACAGTCCTCCAAAAGCACATATGGTTAAAATTAACTTTTTCTATTGGCTTTTTTTTTCTTACTTACATGTTGCCTTTTGAAAAGGAGATAGTCCTGTGAAATCATGCACCCAATTGTGCTTTTAGCTCTAAGCACCGTTTGTCCATTAGGAACTAAGAAGACCCAATGAGGTGTTATTAGCTTCGACTCATCTGACTGAAGCATCATCTGCTGTGCTCATTAATGAAGGTAGTTCAGGTGGAAACACTGATCCCTGAGCTTTATTAAAATTGTCTCTGTTGTTTTTACTCATCTAATGAAAAGAGAAAAAGGAAAGTAGATAGTAAAAAAAGATGCATACAGAGGATATATACTAAAATAATGCCTAAGGAATTAACTCAAAAAATCACTTTAAACATGTGTCACAATATTTTTTCCAATGCTAGAATTTTTCAGTGTTAGAAGTTCAAAATATGCTTGGAAAACAGTCTCTCTAGCTGTAATCTTAGAAAAGTCTGATTCAATAATAAGAAGTATAGCTTTATAATGCAGAAATGTTTTGTGTGATTGTTCAGATGATCCCAGGCACTTGGTGTGCTCAGGTGAGTGTGACATGAGGATTACATCTAAACAAGGAGATTAAGCAGTGCCAAGGCTTGGTCAAAATTCTGCCATGGACTAACCAGGGGTCTTCCTAGAATGCTTCAGGAGTTAGCCCTGCCTGGGGATTAGCCTAGCCAGAGATTGGCAGCCTGAACCTCTGAACCTGTTCTGAAGTCTCCATTTAGTAATGTAGGTATGAGCAGCCAATGGCTGAGGGTCAGAGAACCAGCACTGGCATTGCTTTGTGTCACTGACATATTTTTAACTGTTTCTGTGTGGCTTTCAAACTGTGAGAAATGGAAACACAAATGCTTTACAGAACTGCAGCAGAACTGCAAAGCCTTGGCTTTGGAAAGGAGGGCAAGCAAGTGAGGAACACTGAGACAGCACAGTCAGATGGAATGAATTCCTTGGGGGGACTGCAGCAGGGAGAGGAGGAACAGTGAGCATGGTAAAAATATGGGAACAGCAGCTGCCATAGCTGTTTCTACAAGAGCAAAGCAGGTTGAGCAAATTGCCTTAGGAGCCTGCCCTGTGCCCAAATCCAAAGGGAAGAGCTAAGAAGACAGCTTTGCAGGGAAGTGTGGTACCTTGCAGACGGGTGAAGTTGGAGAGTCGTAGCTATTAGAGGGGCATTGGAGATTGAGCACTTCCAAAGCTGACAGCTGGAAGATGGGCTGAGGTGGATGCTGGGACCCAGAGAGATGTCCAACTTGTTTTCAGGTAATGGTGAATGCCAGACAGTGCAACAGCACAAATCTCACACCACAGAAAGACACAAACTGAGATAATTCTGATTCCAAATGTGAATCAGCTGAAGATAGAGATAAATGCCTAATAAAACCATATTTACACTGGCAAAGTGTGGGATCTCAGCACCTCAGGACTGAGGTGCCGAGTCACCAAGACCACCCTTGGGGGGCTCGGGAGTCCTGGAATGTTGCCAGAAGTGTCTGGTGGCTGGACTTTGATCCTACACAGGAGACGACACCTGTATGAGGATAGGAGGATTTCACTGGAGTGAATGGTGAAGGGATTAGTTAATTAGAGAGTGAAACACAGGGTTTAGGATTTCTGTACAGGGGGGTTTAGAGAAGTAAGATGGAGGAATTGGGGCGTGTCCTGTCCTCCTTCTTCTTCTTCTTCTCCTCCATCTTCTGTGGTGATGGTGGCACTTTGGGATTGGTCATTACTGAAAGTGCACTGGTCAATAAGGGTGAAAGGTATTGGGGAAAAATGATAAATATTGTACACGTAACTTTGGGTATAAAGATAGGTGACCGCCTGGAGGGGAGGGGAGTGTGCTCATGGCTGGCTGCTGAGCAGACCTCTGTCGGGCCGAGAGAAAATCTTTTAGATAAGCAATTAATAAACACCGAGACCGAGAAAAGAACTGAAGCCTCTTCTCGTCCTTTGAAACGCGGGCTGCCCCAAGGCCACCCCGAGCCTTTCCAGGCCATCCAAACAGCCGAAAATCGGACAGCAAAGTGTCAGTATGATTGTTGATTATTGTCTGCCATCCCAAAGGCAATAAATTCATCCCACAGCAAAGGTGATGACCGATATTTATTGCTGGCAAAGAAATCCTGACAGACAAGGTACAACAGCATCACAAAAGGATTTATCACAGTGCTGTTCCTCACCAGTGACCCTCCCTAGCAGCTGGAGCAATCATGCTAATCACACATCTTTTGCCACCATGGCATAGGCTCTGCTGAGGAAGTATTGTTGAAACAGAAAAAGCAAGGACTTTCATCTCATCTTGTTTTGAGCTGTAAGCTGAAGCACCAAGGGAAGGAAGAGTGTTCTTAACCCAGTGTGGGAAGAGCGTTTTTTAACCCAGTGGTGCACAGAGGTGCTCTCTGTGAATGGCATGTAGGTGAGATAACAGGAGCTGGGGCAGCTTTCAGCATGTGTGGGCTGTTCTGAGAAGTTAGTTACCAATCTCTACCAGGTGTCTTTTCACAAGATATCCTTGGTGAATGCTTTGCTCAGTGGCTCTTAGCCCAGCATAATTTTCACGGGAATGGCAAAAGTCAATTTTCTGCCACAGAGCAGTTTTCTGGCTGAATTTCAGTAGATCACTCTGGAACACAGAGACATTAAAGCTCTTCAGCAAATGGTTATGGGATTGTTTTCACATGGGCAAACAAGAATTTTCTCTCAACTAATTCTTGGAAATGCTCAAAGCATTCTAGCTGAAACTTCCAAAAACAATTCAGACTCAGCCAGACATCCAGCCTGAACAACTGAAGTTTGGCAAAGCTGTAAACAACTGGGCTTCATATGAGACTAGATTTTTAATGAAAAGTGTCAGGCAAACTCAGATAGGGCTTTGTTATCAGCTTGCTCTGCAGTATGTGCTCTCTGCTTATATCCCAGCCTAACATTTCATTTGGAAATCAATTGTCATGACTGTTCATTATAGTGTTTTGATATAGCATTTAATATCTGCTCACATTTATACTTCAAATTTTCATACATTGTGAATTACCGGTTGATTATATATATTTTACCAATAATAAAGCAAACCTTCAAACTAAGAGAAATCCATCAAGTGCCACCATTAACAGAGTTTCAGGTTATTGTCCAGATAAGAGAAATCTGTCAGATGAATAAAAGTATCTCATGGAAGACCTTGATTTTTACCAGCTTTTTCTTGACTTTAAGGAAAGGCTTGCAAAGAAAATTTAAGAGAAAACCACTGAAAATGTACCATCAAAATGTACCAACTAATGTTGATAAGACTGTTTATCAACAAATCCATTCCCTTCCTTCTGTGTTCTAAGAGAAGTATTTTTAAAGATGCTAAAAATAAAACCAGATGTTTTATTAAATAAATTAATATATTTTTGTTTGTAGTCAAAACATCAGAAGGGATGTCTTTTCTGACTTTCGCTATCTTATTCTTGGTTGATTTTGTGGTTTCTTAGAGAATACATAAAAAAGGACATGATCACAATCTGTGAGCTGACATAAACAGTACGTTCTCAGACATGCTCTAAGAAAATTCTAAATATTCCTTATTATTATTTCAGCCAAACTTGCCAAGATTTTTTTCTGTATTTGACCTGCAAATGATGCCTATTTTGGCAGCACTCAAAAAATATGTAAAAATAATATAATGTCTGCAGTTTGCGTTTTCCTGCCTGCAGTGCTCTATGACAGCATTTTTAAGATGAGCCAGTCTGACACTGCCAGGCTTTTGTGCAATGTCCTTGGGAATTTTGACCTATTAACTACAGCAGATTTTAATGCAAGCTGTTTCAGGCAGGCTGGTTTCCATGAAGAAAGTGTTTTGATTTGAGGGGTCACTCAGATGAAATGCCACTTGTCAGAGTTAGACACCAGATGATTGCACTGAACTGCAGGACAGAACTGAGAAGTTTTGCCTTCTTTGGGAAACCTGTGGAAAGGGAGTTGCACCAAAGAGAAAATGGATCCAGTATAACACAACAGTGCCTATATTAGATATTTCTTGAACTGTCAAATACTACATAATCCAATATCATCACCTGACACAGAAAACTGAGCTTCATTGCTTTCTTCACAGGATAGTGACACTGTATTATTTATTTGTATTGGCAGGTATGGTTTTCAGTGGTGTTTTGTGCTTGCTTAGGCTCTCTCTGTGCAGAGAAATGAAAATATGAGGTTAATACCAATATTCTCCAGCCATAAATTGGGTCCCATGGGCCCTAGAGAAGGGCTAGGACACCTTCACACTCCCTGTCAAGGCTCAAGGATGTGCTTTCCTCAGCCCCTGGTGTTACAGCTATGCAACCATCCTGCTGCTTGCCTCGTGTGGATTCCCACCACAGGGGGACTGGAGGCACAGCAATCTGATTAGAGCCTGCAGCTGAAATTATGCTGGGCAATTTCTTCTAGTAAACAATTCATTCTGCCTAAAAGAATGGGTTTGAGTACTCTGAAGCAGATTTGGGTCAAATTCAGCATAAAGTTGAAAAGAAACAAGACATGAAAATTGAATATATGAACTGCAGAAACAGCTCCTTTTCCTATTTCTGATATTTTTTCCCCACACTAAGATCACAAGAAGTCAAAGGTACTATAGGAGGGGAAGAAGAACAATTTAAAGAAACTTATTTCTCTGCCTTCTTTTACCAAAAGTCCCAATTTTCTGTCCAAGCCCAATAGTGCCTTAAATTCTTACAGTACAGAAACTGTTTTTGAAATTGTCTGTAGGATTCAAAAATGGGTATTTGAACAAAAATGTGTGGATTTTGGGTCACAGGGAGCCAACCACCTCTATCACTTTGCAAGTAGCTTTGGGTCTTCCCGAGTGCCAGCTCTTGCTCCATGAATATTTAAAGATTTCACACAAAGTTGGCTTTTCTTCTGTGAAGTGAAACAGTCAAAGTATTTTCCTGGGAGATGTTTTAATGTCTATATTGTAGTGAAAAGGTATTGTAACCTTTTCCTTTCTGGGTTGTTTTGATGGGTGTTTTTCATGATTCCAAACTCCGCCTTGTCATCCTGTCCTTTAAATTTTGATAGATGAGCCCCATAATAAAAGCAGTATTTTGAAGTCTAGTAAAATATTAAATGCAAACAAAAGCTAATGAATCTCACTGCAAATCCTAAAAAAAAACCCCAAAACAACCAGAAAACATAGCAAAACATAAATTTTTCTTTTTTTTTTTTTAACTCTGTCATCAATCAAAAAGGTACAGTTACACCATAAATAATTTTCCTGAGAATTTCTCTGGAGGACTAAGTGAGCAATGCCTCCTCCTCACTTTTCTTTGTCTCTCTCTCTCTCTTACATGTTTACTGCTTACCTGTCCTCCAGCTTCTTCTTTCTAACAGATATGGATGTTCAAGGACAGAACTGGGAGCACTGTATATGTTCATTCTTGCTCTCATGGAGGAAAACAGTCCTGCATTTGTGAATAGTTCCTTTTGTGGGTGGATCACTCAGTATTACTGAGTGCTTGATCATGATATGAAAACTCCTATGGACCAAGAAATCAAAGCCTGTTTGCTAGAGAATTATACATTAAGATGGATTAAATAACTTTTATGTTGGCTATAGGAACAAATATAATTAAAACAAAAATATAAGGTGACAACTAATGTAAAACATAAAATATCAGTTGACATACTACAGAGCTATATATGCAAAATTATTTTTATTCCCAGGCTCAGGTGCCTATTTTCTTAGGTTGTGAGAGAAGGAATGAAGGGGAAGAAGAGGAGCTGTTGCTGCACCATTCCCAGATGAGAGATGGGTGATGTGCTCCCCCAGCACACGGCCTGCCTGCAGCCCTGAGGCTGCTGCTCCACTGCAAGGACCCGTGAATATTGCACACTTGCTGAGCTGCACTGTGATGCAGGTAAAGGCACAAGGAAGCAGCATTTTCAGCCTCAGAGTGCCTTGAGACACAGTTGATGTTGGGGTGAACTGAAATGTTATCTGTCAGCTGTAGCTGTCAGCAAAAATATTAAAGGAATAGCAGCTGCATCATGCCACAAGCAGGGGAGTGGAGCAGCCGTAGCTCCAAAATAGATTTTAGAGTCAGACAAGAGTTTTCTTTTCATGAACTCCAGTAATAGTCAAGGACCATTTATTTTCTAAGCTGCTTTGAGCCAGTTGATAGTGCTACTGCTTTTAAAATGTTTTAAATGTTTGAGATGCAAGTAAAGAAGAGCTATTTAGAATAGGATGTACTGAAAGGTATGTTACTAAACCTTTAATTTGTAATTTTTCCTACTAATTGTTTTCTGCTTCTGTAGCTTTAAATTTGCCCTCACCATTTTCTAATGTAAGGTCTGATAAGCAATAAAACTGATATGACAGCAATAAACCTGATATGACAATAAAAAATCATAACTATATTTCTTAGCTGGAAGAAAAATTAATGGCTTAATATAGCTTCTGTAGCATTTATTATTCCTTTTCAGATAATTTAATGAATAAGATACTAAATTATCCTGAAGGTATTTATTAAAGAATAGCATCTTACAATCTTTTTGGATAGTCATTAAATAAAATAATAATAAGCAGTGGTCTCTTCAGGATCTTGAATTCCAAGATAAATGCAATAAAGATTGTGACAGTGTGTTATTGTTTACTGCTTGGAAGAACTTAGGCAACAGCAGAATATCGCTCTGATTTTTGAGCTGCTGCTAATGAAGTACAACCAGACAGGGCACAGTTGTTATGAGTCAGGAAATGTGGATGCTCCTGGACAGAGGCCAGGGGGGCTTAGACACACAGGGATGAGATGTATGTGCATCCTTTGGAGGAAATACACTGGGTTGTTTTGAAGCATCTCAAGCTGCCTGATCCAAGAAGCGCCCAAATGACCACCCAGAAAGGAGGTAATTGCTTCTCACTTTCTCAGGGTGCCTTGTTTTTATATCAGGAAAACAACAATGAAGTAGGCTGTCCAGGGGAGCTTAGAGATCAGATATTAGGTTCAGCCATGAGACAGAAGGCTCAAAATCCCGAGGGCTTACTTTGTTCTTTCACCATAAAAAGAAGAAAAAACAATTCCACAAAAACCCCCACCAATCCCACAACCCTAAATAATAAAAAAAACCCAAACAACACAACAACAGCAACAGCAAGAAAACACCAACCAACTAACCAAAAATGCCCCCTGATGTACTACAATTTGCTGTGAGACTTTAAACAAACCTTTTGAACTCATATTCTGCTATAGTATGGTATGAGTTTTTTGTAAGAGAATGGATGTTAACCCTGTGCACATGGGGACAAGCTCCACTCCCCATAATGACAAAGCATTTGCAGAAATGCTGCTACATTTCAGTACATGGTACATATGCAACTCTTTCCTTCTTCTGAGCATTCTAAACGTCATCACTGTGGGCCACTATTTTTTAAGTGAAATTAACTAGGATACTACTGATTTCTTTTCCTTTCCACACCTCTTTCTTGCATCTGAATATAACTGCCCCAGAAGACTGATTTTTTCACTCTTTTGGTAGGTGACTTTTCCTTATCTTCCTGCAACCCCTCCCTGTGTCATTCCCCAAAAGAAGACTACAGGTCTCACTCCTCTCCCAGCAGAGCAGGACATGCAGAGCCTTTTTCTGTGCTGGTAAACCCAGGATGTGGGTGGCTGCTTGGACTTGCACATTTCACACCTCTTTTTCAGGGGAGCCCTCACAAGCTCCCTTTCATGAAATTCAAGGAAGGGTCATTTATTAGCCCATTCTCCCCTCAATCTGAGAGGCTCACAACTGAACTAAGGAATTATTTCCAGACCTCCTGCTTTGGTCTGGGCTAGTTTTGAGGCCACCTGTGAGTTGTCACTGCTGTCACCATGGCAGGGCACAGTGTGACAGGCCCACGCTGCCCTCAGCTGTGTCCCAGCAGCCATGGCCTCTCCTGAGCAGTGGCACATCTGCAAGGGTGGGACTCTGCCCTGCTCCCAAACTCACTGTCCCCTCTGGTCACTGGCATCACCAAACACACAGATTCAAAATATCGAGAAAATCTTCCATAGTTGTTTTTCAGGGCACGTTAAAGCATCATGGCACCAGGTCATCTAGAGATCAGAGACTTCGACTTTCTTTAAGACATCAGAACTGCATTTTCTTCTAATTTTCTCTGGTTTTAATTAAAGCTGAGTGCCATGTAATGGCAGCTGAATTCCTTGGTAAGCCCTCATCAAAAATCCCAGTTGGCAAGAGTCCCTTGAGCTGCCACCATTGCTTTAACAAAGCAGGCACGACTGGAGACACTGCAGGAGCTTGCAGGAGACAGGCAGCACCACAGGACATTTCTGTTTTCCAGGTGCTCCCTCTTCCTCCCTCCCCACAGCCCCATAGTGGCTCCAGAGCTTCCAAACACCAGTTTAATTTGGGCAGTCACATTCAGCTCACTCCTTCTCTCAAAGGTTCTTTTTCCTTCAGGATTATTTTTTTCCCACTGGTCTCCTCCTTGTACTAGAGAGCTTGTCCTGAGCACTCCCAAAATAACAACAAGCTCACGAGCTGACAGCACCCCCTTTGCCCTGTGAATTACTTCTGGTACAACTGAACCTGAGGGAATGGTTTTGATTTTCCTGAAACATCTTAGTACTGACATTAGTTTGGTTTCTATTCTGGTTTGGTTTTGTTCCTGTTCTGGTCACATCCCTGGTCTTCCTCCTTCCCTTCTTTGCTGTGCTTTACCAGTATGGCTGGTTTATTGTGACCTACAACTAAGGGCACAGCTAAGCTTCCCTCCAGAGAGCTCCTCTAAAAATACATATTCTTGTCATGCAGACTAATTCAACTTCTATTCCTACTTCTCCCTGCAGAATCTGGTTTCTAAAGAGGGCTATTTAAGTCTTCTTATTCAAAGCTGTTAACATGATGTTCAACACTGCAACATCTCAGAGTGTCAAAGTCACTACTGTGTTTATTCTTGTAACATTCCAGGTTGTTATTAAAAGTGGAGAAGTAACTTGCTGAGAGTCACGCAGGGAGTCACTGATGTGAAAGTCAACAATTTAAGCAGCATTTCTCCTCCCTGGTATGACAACTATCACCTAACATTTCAAGGTAGCATTATTTTAAACAACAAAATTCAAATATTACGTGAATATTTTGGAGAGGGAAGCTGAATTTAGCAAAGATTTTCTGGTGAATAAGGACTCTATGACATGTGCTGCCAGTCTTACAGCCTTGCAGTTCAATCACACTCTCGCAGTGTTATTTAGACTTTGTTTACACAACTAGCGCTGGTGGTAAGTAAACTAACCCTCCCTGTGTGCAATTATGCTTGCCTTATTTCTAGACACTCACTGCTGTCCTGGAGGGATTTTTGGAGCTGACACCAACAGCCATTGTGGAATTGTTGCCATTCTACCAACTCCTTAACAAACTGTTACAAACTGTTGTGTTACTGTGAGTGCATTCACTGAACACTTCTGAAGATTACTCAGTTTATTTCTGCTTATTTTCCTAGGCTTCTTTTGTGCTAGGATGAGAAACTCATAACATTGTCTACAGCTCTCTACATATTTTTCTAGCACTCCATTAGTTCTCATGGGCCTGTATTGATAAAGGTTGTGCGGCTGATAGTGATACAGGACAGGGGCTGGAAACTTGTATCACTGCAGGGAGTTTGTTTTCTTGGAATGAGGCAGCTGTGCCCCTATCACAGAGAGAGAGGGCTCTGAACAGCTCCTCCCAGGCCCCCAAGCACTGCAGCAGTACAATCCTCTTGAGTAATTTCTGTAAATTTTCATTTGCAAATGGATGGAATTCTGCATCAAAGATACTTACATGGCACTCCCACCATGGTTCTAATAAAAAGCTGTTCCAAAATAATTTGAGGTTTTAGAATATGTTCTCTGAAAGCAAAGGAAAATCAATTCAGGCATTTTTTCTTTCCAACCCACTAGCTACTTTTGAAACCTCTACCCATATGGATTCAAGGCAGGGTAGTTAAAGATGTTTACCTGGAAATTGTTGATTAAGAGCTTTAGAGTTTAGCTTTAAAACACTCAACTTCCTGGCCTCCTGCTAAAGCATTTCTTGTCTGTCCTAGGCTGTTCTGGTGTCTTTCAGAGCATGAGCTCTTCTTCCTAAACCTCACTACGTTTCTCACTACATTAACCCCACTGAAGTTTATGTCGGTATTTTTTTATTAAAAAGGCTGCAAGGATTTATATGACCAGTGTGTGTGCACCAGCTCCTCCAGTTCCTCTCTGCAGCCAATGCTAAGTTTGCTCCAGACAAGTACAATGGGATCTGAGACCTCTGTACACCACCAACTGCAATAATTCCCTCTCCTTTTTCCCTCCATATGCACAGATGATGACAATACTCTAGTTAAAGTTTCAGTTTTAGGAACATCATTTATCTACAGAGAAGACCACCTGTCTTCAGTGGTTATTCTTATTAGGTATAAGACATCCTGTATGGAAAGACTGACTGCCACATCCCTTTGAGTGTCACAAGCCCTCTGCTTTGTCCTTGTTTCATGCTACAATCGTCACTAACAGGTAAATTTAGATGCTTCCACAAGTTGGGCTTTTTTAAATGAGCCTAAGCTAGTCAGGCTAACCAGAACTCCTTCTAGGAATCCTGTTTGCCATATGTGCATCATGCTCTGCTCCTGATTAGGATACAATTGGAAAGAGATGTTCAGCGAGAAAAGGAAACTCAGCAGTGGAAACAGTCTCCAGACTTTCCTTCCTCAAAAGCAGCATCTCTGTTATCCTTTCTTATACACTTGCTTTTTTATTACTTACATTTTCCATGCAGCTTATTGGACTACCTGGAGACAATATACTTAACATTTTTCAGAATTGTTTTTGCAGAAAGACGGCACCTCAGCTGTGCCTAAATCTAAATGTTTGCCTTTCAAACAGAATGTAGCAGGCAGAAGGAAAGGAAGAGGGTGTGCACTCTGAAAGCTGGAGTAAACTAAGATAAAACATTACATACAAGACTTTTTGTCCTTATTATTCCTATTTTAGGACATAAGACATCAAACAAAACAAAATCAAACAAAAAACCCCAAACAAACAAACAAAACTTACTACAAGTGGGCTTTTTGCAATTTTGAAAGTGTCAAAGACCTGTGATTTGTTACCATCAAGCCATCTGTTGTTCAGTGTATTCTGTATTTTGATATACTGATTATCATTTCTTTCAAAATATTCCATAGCCAGCCATGTCCAAAACTTTCTGATCCAAAGATCACAAAGATGAGAGATTTTAGAATATTTATAAATTAAAAATACTCAAGATCTATGAAAATTATCAAAGCCCTCTGCAACCTGAGTCCAGAGTCTGGAGATGGTTCCACTTTGAGAGAGACTGGATGATTTCTGCAGCTCCTCCCACCCGAGTCATGGCTCTGTAAATAAGTGGCAGAGGATACGCTGCTGTGACCCTGCCTTTTACTATTTGCACTCTGGTGCCTTTTGTGCCTGGGATTCCATCCTCTGTTTCATGCCCCTGGAGCAGCAGTGGTTCCACACTGAGGCAGCTGCCTCAGGACAGAGGCTCCCCTGGCACTCAGGAGCCACGTGTGTCCCTCTGGGCACAGGGACATTTGTGCTGCGCTGGGTTTGACATGCCTCAGGACATCAGCATGGCACCATCCCTCCCTGCCTTCTCCTGCCCAGAGTCAAGAGCTGGAACGTATTATTTTCTCTAAAGAATTTTATCAGACTGAGGAACTGAAATCCTTATCTACTGGAATAAAATGTCTGTTTCTTTTCATTACAGAAATGCTTGTTGAAAAATAAAAGGAGAAATAACACACTATAGAAGAACTACTGCAGCCTTTACCTTAGATTCAAGAGGCTTTGCAATTAGAGATGGTGAGACAAGTGAGATTTTCAGGATAAGTATGAATGACAGACACAGGAATAGAGTAACTTCAGCATGAGAAATATATACTTAATTAATTTTTAGCCAGGCCAACACTAAACCAGTCATCATTAACCACATGTTCTTTCCCACCCTTTTGTTTATGCCCATGCTTATGGCTTTTAAAGGGTTATTTTTTGAACAATCTGGATTATATATTTTAAAAGTAAGAATGTTCTTAGGGCCACATAACTAGATAGTGTGAGATTTTATGAATACCCTTTCTACTGTGTTCACCACTTTGAACTTGAGGATAAATTGTGTATGTTTTTTTCAGTGTATATTTGTTGTCACAGTAACTGTAGTTTTCCCAATAAATGGAAATTGCATCGTTTCCTTAGCATTCAGGTTATTGCACTGAAATAGCACCATGAACTCACCATTACTTCTCCCTTCCTGTTGTCAAGTTAGATCTCATTTAGTTGCAGGAGCAGGCACTAAAACAGGTTAGTTTAGATTTGTGTGCATTAGAAAGCTGAAGCAAGTCTGCCTAGCTGCATTACATCCTATGACTCATGCCTGTGTGGGAAAGACCTTATTTTCACAGAGATCTCTTAGATAAACAAGGCAAGTTGGCAGCAATTCGATTACACTGATGCAAGCAGTCTCTGCTTTCTGTTGCATTCATTTCCTTTATATTTTCTGAAAAACACAAGCAGGCTGATAAACTCCAGTAAGAATTCTTCTACCAAGGACACATGAGCTTTCATTTTCAATTACTTTTTTTTATAATAGGAACAGCCTTAAACCCAGTTTCTAAAAAAAAAAACAACCTGTTCTGTTACTGCAATAAAATCAATTTTTTATCAGTTGGGTTTTTTCAAACTTTGTTAGCGAAGCTGTAGCTCTTGCTGTCGACAACCATAACACACTAGTCAGTTAGATACCTCCCTCCCACAAACACACAAGCCTCTAAATACTGGATTTAGAGGATTTCAGATAGAAAATGGATTTAGATTCCAAAATATCACTTTTACATACGGGCTTGAACAGATTTTTGACCTGCATAAATCAGAAAACATTGCACTCTTTGTCACCATTTCCCCGAAAAGGAAAAGTGAAGAAAGTAACCATTACTGTATTGTAGAGCTCTAAAAGTGTGTAAATCAAACAAGTTTAGTGCAAATTCATCGAGGTTTCTGCTCTCGTTTTGAAACCCCACCAGTTTATACCTGAATGACTTTGGCCACATCCTAGATAATTCAGATTTTAATTGTCATTTTATCAGCTTTGAAATGAAACTCACTTGGACTAAGTGCAGCAGTCTTTCAGATTCACACCCCCCTTTGCCTCTGTCAGCACACAGCAACCAGGGTTGTCCATTTAAGGGAAAAAGTACAAGCTCCAGCCTATTTCCCTGTGCTCTGGATGTGTTTGTCCCACTCCTTCAGCAAAGCTTTCTGTTGTGCCAAAAAGCACTTCCTTCCTTGCAAAAATCATGCACACATGACCACATACACTGCCATTTCTGATGATGGTTTAATTTATCTTTTAATTGTATTTTCTCTGTATTTCTGTGTGTGTAAAATATTGTGAAGGCTGCCACAATCTATGTAATCTTACAGATCACCTTTACAGCTACAATTTGCATGCTTTGCTTTTAGAAAAGTTTTAGAGAGATAATCCAGACAAAGCAGAATGAGAATCGCAGGGCCAAGCCATCTTGAATTAAAAAAAAAAAAAAAAAAACCAAACAATAAAATACAGCTGTCCCAACCTAGGAAGATTTTCTATTTGCACTTGTATTAGGACTTATTTTATTATGATGCTGAGAATAAAAAGTAATATAGAAAGTACAGATTATCTGCAGAAGCAGGTATAGTAGGTGCACAGACCCAAAATAAAAGGGAAAATCTAATCAAGTGTCATGAAACGTAGGATTTTCACAAATACATGAGGCATCACACATTTTCAACACGATCAGAGACTCCCACTGTCTCTTGTGAACAGAACACTGGCACAATTGTTTCTGCCTTCACCTCAAAGCATAACTGCAGGACCATGTTACAAGTTCTAGTGTCACTAGCTTGGTACAAACACTGGCTACTAAGTAGAAAAAGAGAGGATAAAAAAACATAATGTTTTATGAATTGATTGTCTTCTCTGTTATCCAGTATGCTCCAAAATGAAGAAAAGCCTGTTGTCCCTAAATAATTACCAATATTCTGTATAAAATTAGGAAACGACTTTCAGTAGAAAACAACAAGAGAAAGGAGAACAGAAAAGGCTAAAAATGAAAACTGCCACAAGCTGAAAAGTTTAGACATTTGAGCTGCTTGTAAAGAAGTATTTAAACATCTCATACAATAGGATATCCTTATTTTATCTTTCTCGTTTTCAGTTCTTATCCTAGGTTTTATACACTAAATATTTTGGTGAAATGGAAAGTATGAATAGATGGAGTTTCTTCTCATTTGTAATGTTGTTTTGTCTGTCTTCTTCACAAATATTCACTTTATTTTTCCAATTGTCATTTTAGATATGTAGAAGGACAAAACCCCTGACCAAAATTCAGTTTATACATTTAAATAGCAGGGAAACCTGCAACAACAGACCTTGAGAAAGGAAGAAACAGGAAATTGAAAGAAAAGTAAAATGTCTCTTAGAAAAAAAAATATTTGTACAGGAATAGAGATGATCTCTTTTGTTAAATGCTCTTGAGGGAACTGGAAATGTATCTGCTAATTCCTGAATACTAAAACTTGATCTCATTCAATTCAAAGGAAATCTCAGTCTGAATTCAGTGGCATAAACCTGACCTTTGACTGGCACAGCTCTGAGGCACATTCTTAATTTCTGCCTGGAGGTACCTGAACTCAGTTAGATAAGATTACCAAAAGCCTTAAATTAACCATGTGTGGAATGTCTGCCAGCAGAAAGATCCTGTATCAGGAGGAGTTTCACTGATACACCTCTATCAATAGGAAGCTTTTATTGTGGAAATGGCTTTAGTGGTGAAATTGTAACCCAGAGGAGCAAAACAGGGCATACCAGCAAAACAGAGATTTCCTAATATTCTAATGCTTAGTCCATAGGCTGCTTCCAGGAAGCACATCCATTTTTTCAGGAATCCTACCTTGGCTGACCCAACTCTATCAATATGAATGTTTAGTCTTTCCATTTTGTCGGGTGTGACAGTGAAAGGCACTACAGAAAACTCAGAAGTCCTGAGGTGTCATCAAGCTCACTAAAACCAGTAGCATGAAGGATGTACCAGTAAACACCAGAGCCAAAGGTCAATCATCTACCACATAAGAGCAGGAGGAGCTCAGGAAAATTGAAGCATATGTAAGGAGGGACAGAACAGTGCTGAGATTTGGAGATGAATTTCAACTCTTTGAATTTGGTGTTAAAAATAATCAGATCCTCTATAGGGAGACTAAAAGACTCAGGTGATGAAAACACTCAGTCAAGATGGTGACTCTAGCTGTGACTAGATTAGCTAAAATTATAACAAAATTAATGTAATAATTAAATAATAATAATAATAATACATAATAACCATAACTATGAAAACATTATCATAAAATCAAAAAAGCCACCAACATATTCTGGAAGTGGATTCAGATTGGAAGGAGTCTTTAGCACCATGAAAGGCACCATCCATTCCGCAGTTATGTAAATATAAACAAAATCAAAATAATGCATGAGGGAGAAAATAAATGAGTATGGTATGTCTACTTGTCTCCCACAAAAATGTGTATCACCAAAACATAAATTACTTTTGATTTGATATAAAATCGACCTTGGTTTCACTGTAGTCATTAGAAGAATTGGCTATCTTTCAAATATGAAACCATCTGTTGAATAGCCACATTACATATTCCAGATTTGATTGGAAAATCCCAGAGCCTCTTTGTGGACACCTGTTCAAAAGAGTAATTTTAGCCTCCTCCTCCATTTTGAAGTGGGAAGGAAGACAGATGTATGGAAAACCACAAGTCCATGTGTTAGAGTTTGAAGTTGCTACTAGACTGTTCAGATGTCACTTCATTTGACAGTTATCAAGTTAATAATTTGAGGGAAGTTGTAAAACCACACATTAAACTGAGCAAAAACTAAACCAAAAAGGGAGTCAATATTACCATAGCATTTTCCCAGATTTTGCCATCCCTACATTTTCAGAAGGTCAAATTTGTCATTTCTCCGCAGTTTAATTTGCCAGATATTTCATTAAAGAGAAGAGGCAGTAATTTTCACTCTAATGTCAAGATGACAAAGACTGTACAAATCATATTGTCTCAGATTTATTTCTCACTGTGTAGCCTTCTTATGAAAAAAATAACTTTCTCAGGATATGTTCTTATTAAAAAGTAATTCCAAAGTTTCCTTTTGAGACTTAGATTTAGGATCCCATAGTGCTTTAGTAATTCCACAATAATGATTATCACATTAAATGATAGCTGCCAAAAAGTGCTTTAGTGTACCCCTTGCTATGAAAAAAATGTACACTCTGTTAATTTTTCCTTTTAAGAATTTTTTTCCATCCTAATACTTAACTTATTTTATCATTTCACAAGCAGTTACATTCTCAGTCACCAAGTACAAGTTGCTTCAGAGTATTTTAATTCCATCCAATCCATCCAGTGCTAAGATGTGGTATTGATGTCATTTATGTAGTATGCAGGGATGCAACAAGAATTATTTAGCTAAAGCAAGACATTCTCATCTCCCTGAGGCAGTCCCAGTGTCCACAGACTGTGTCAAACACCACAGACACTCAGCACAGACTCAGTTAGTTCATTCCTTCTTTAGGACAAATATTTTTCATCTGAGACAATTCTACATAAATCTGTGAACAGGGTTTTAGCACAGGGTAAGTGCATTCTTTAAATCTCTGCCTCCATAACCAAATTCATATTGCATATGAACTTACAATCAGTCTCTTAACAATTCATGCGCACTAGATTTTTTTGCTTGCAGAAAACAGCTTTAAAAGAGGTGGCAGGGAGGAGCGGAATTCACTCTCCAATGGATCAAACAGTTTTTGTCAGTTAAGACAAAGTAAATCACACTAAGCAATTCCTTCCCCTAAATTACATGACCACTGTGGGGCCATGGGATATGCATTTCCAACAACAAGCAGGCTTCCATCCTGCTGCCAGGGTAAAACAATCATCTGAGAACTGGCTTCTCATTTATGATTTTGCTGATAGAAACATTCACTTTACCAACAATGACCCAGCTCAAGCACAGTTAGGTACAATGAACATAAGGTCAGTCCTTAGGACAGTTGTATTATTCTGCTAATCAAAGCAGCAGAAATTAATATTCATCCTATGTAAATAAGCACAAGAACCAAGAGTGGCTGTCACAAAGGCAGTATGAAAGGCACCAGGTGTGTCCTAAAAGTTTGCAAGAAAACAAAAAAGTACAAATGCGCTGGGCCACAAACTATTTGGTTAATTCTGTTACTGAAAGGCTGCTTCCTTTTATTTCTCACACAGGTTGTCACTGCTTTTAATAGCTACTGGACTATCACTGGTCAGAGATGATATGTATTCTATTATTAAATGTTGATTTGTCTTCTGTGTGCATGTAAGCAGAGATAAACAAGATACACGTCAAAATCTATGCACATTTTTTCTTATTACTACTGGCTAGTTCATTTTGCTTGTTCTCAGAACTGCAAAAATTATTTAAGCAATGCTTTTCTATCATGAAAACATAAAAAAATCTCTAAAACTTTTATTCCAGCTTTCATCTATTGACATTTCCAAATAATTCAGAAGATTGTTCAAAGAAGGAAAGAGACAATAGACATTAGAAAAGATAATTTTTGTTAAAAAAGACACTAGAAAATAAAAGTTATTGTGAAAAAAATAAAAACAACAGAGTGGTTAACTCAGTCTTACCTGTCAGCAACACGGACCTAGGAATATATCCTTTACACTGCAAGATCACAGTAGCCTGTCCCACAGCACTGCCACAGGAGTTGAATGATCCAACTCAGGAGATCACAAAGACAGAAACTTTTCCCACTTTTCGGGGTCTACCAGCAGTTGAAGTAACGAAGGAAACAAGGTAGAGAGCAGAAGACCAGAGCTGCTTCTTGCAGAAATCCCAGGCAGGAGAAGCAGGAGGTATACTCTGTCTGTGTCTCACCCAGACTTTTGTTTAAAAGTTTTTTCAACTGTTGCTAGGTGGTGTTAGGCTTTGGCAGTTCAATTCTCAGATTGTATTTCCCCTCTTCTGGTCTCTTCACACAGTGTTACAGCAATGACTTTGTTGAGCTCAGCTCGCTTGTGCTATATTTAACCAGTGTTCTCAGCAAGTCAAGCCTGTCAACAGCTGAGAAGTTTAGAGCAGGCTTTGCTGAGTTCCTCAGCTGCTGAATTATCAGTGGATGTTGCACTGCACAGCCCAGCTACTACATTCACTGAAAGATTGTGGGGAAACTGTCAAATCCTTTTAAGGGCTTCCAGTGACTTCACAGGAGTAATTACTATTTAAAGCACTAAGTACAAGATGTGTATTTAGGCATATATTTTAGACTGCTAGAGAAAGAATACTTGTGTTCGCTGCAGATGAGTTCAATTATTTATACAGTGAGAATTTTCCTAGGACAAGTAGGAAGTTTATAATTTGAAAGGTATGCACTTCACTTGAGGAAAAATTACACGTGGGAAGAACTTTTTGCAGCATAATTTCTTACAGAGTTTAAATATACTAAGATGACATGGAGAAATTAATGAAGGCTTAGGGTGGAAAGTTTTCACTGTGATATTTATTCCAAAGACAACCTTCTTCTCCCAGACCAAGAGCATTCCTATACTGTCTCTCAGTGAAGAAAAGGAAAGCCACACAAATCACAATTGGTTTGACAGGAGTATTCAGAACACATTACTCCAGGGCTGTGTGCATTCTGATGTATCCACACTTGCTTCTGGATCTAATTACTATTCCTAATTCTAAGCCACAAGTCTGTTAATCAACAGACCAGCAGTAACATCAGACAGCTTTCAGATTCAGTTAGATTTCAGCCCACGAACTGTCATGATATCAAGACTCAAAGATGTTGCAGATCTCAGATTCTAGAACAAGGTTCTACCAGCTCATGGCATAAGAGCCTCTGAAAATGTCTCTGGCAAGGAAAATTCCCTACCCAAACAACTCTGTTCTCATCTGAGCAGTACTTCAGAGTTAAATGCAGAAAGAGCCTCCTTTGGAAGGCTTTTCTCTAGTGATGGTCTGAGGTATTGATCTAGGGCTAGGTGAAGAGGCAGGGAAGAAAGAAGATGAGGAAAAAAAGCAAAATTATGCTAAAAAATTCACTTGTGGATATTTATACATGAGGACACACCAACCTTGCAGAGCAAAAAAAATATTCAAGCAGGTCATAACAGCACCCTGCAGTGATGCTGGGTCTCTGTGCAAGCGGTAGGATGGGGAGTGAAAAGATATCACACTGTGGCAGTTTCAACATGCAGGACCATAATTGGCCACAAGGATATGAGATACCAGAGGGTGAGTACAAGCCCTCACAGGAAGCAGCTGTGGGATGAGCTGTAGCCTGGTGCTCTAACCCTGTCTCTGGAATGACTTCTGCTTGATCTGTGTCATTATCTAAACAAGCAAGGAACAATGAAAAAATACTTTCATTCCCAAGTTGCTCATAAAGAGAAAATGAAGTAAATATTAGGTATTACGTCAAGTAACTGATATTAAGACATTGATGACACATTTATGAAAGTCCCAAACACTACCATCATGTCAAATATATTTTGTTTTGGAGACCAAGTAATAATCACTAATTTCCATTTGCATTTCAATATTTGACTTGGACAGAATAGTTAGAACGTATAAAAAAATGGGAAAACTTCTGGTTTTCAAAAACAGTTATTTGGAAGATTATTTTAGAGACAAATAATATATTGGCATAAAATTTGCTGGTATACATGCTTCCACTTTGAACTGAAGTGAGATACAGATATCCGCATTCTAAAATGAATCTCTAACTTAGTTCCCTCCTAAAATTGGGGTGCTCCAACCAGATGTATAACTTTTGGACTATTCTGGCTTTAAATTCTTGCTCAAAGTGCAGTACTAACAGCACTTTATTCATTCAAGTATAATAAATCAGGCAAACAAAACAATTAACTTGGCTTATAGATCTCAAAAAAACCCAAGCTATTCTCAACATTTCTCTCCCATTAGTTCCTGGCACATTCACTGAGTGGAAAACAATACAACTTCTTAGGAGGCATTCTCTGCTGCCAGCCCTTGTGGGTGAGTCTCAACAGTGACCTGCTGGTGCGAGTCTGCTTATTCTTGTACACTTGCAAACTCACTCCCCAGCTGTGCACCATGGATATAATCCTCCAAGACCAGAGGAGTTTCAGAAAAAAAAAAATAGGTAAAATAGAATAGATTAGGTTTTACGAGTGAGAAAATATATAAAGATTGTATGGGAAAAGGTGTAATTAATCAGAAATACTGGAAGGGTAACATTTTTAACTTTGTGCAGTATGAAAATGGTTCTCATCTAAATGTTTCCCCTACTGAATGATGGAAAAAATAATTACAAATAGGTTGTGGAGGGTGGGAAATAAAAGGAAAAACCTTGAAGGAGACTTTTTAGGTTGGCATCATATGTTAGGTCCTAATGTCAATAAAGACCATCAACCAAAGTCTTAGCGACATTCTCCAACTAAGTCTAAAGAGAAACTTTCTTTTAATTTCTGATCATTATGTTCTCTCTTAGTCAAGCAACCAAGATAATGGAGTCCAAAGTAAATAATTCTGAGAAAATTTGTAATGGAAGCCAAATATCTCAGTATTATTTCAATCAAGCAACCAAAGGCCAGAGCAATGCAAAAAAAGGGAACAAAATGTGGCACTAGAGAGAGAAGAGCAGCAGCAAGACTTGTTGCCATTTTCAAAGATAATGTTAATCTCAAATACAGATGAGGGCCTGTCACTGTTCACACAATCATATTTCTTTGTACTTGCATTGCTAGAAAATGAAAGAAAAGTTTTTATGATATGAGCTGTTCTAGAGAAATTCCAGGCTTGAGGCAGAAATTACTGGCAGAAAATCTATGGTTTTTATGGCGAAGATCAAAACAGATGTCTTCTTCTGACCTTACTGGATTCTCTTGACCTTAAAATGTATGCCTGTAAATAAGATTTTTCTGGAACACATACAATAGTATTACTATGTACTTTTTACCTCAGCCATCCATCACTTTGATGTACAAGTATATCTCATTCTCTTAGCCATAAAGGCATTCAGAGATACAGCCTACTACCTTTGTCCTTTTGAAATATTTTACATCAGCCTTAACTTCACCAATATACTGGGGAAAAATCTATGTGAATAGACTTAGAGTTTCTTAACTGTATGTCCTGGTATAATTCTGTGTGAGCAACCACTGTGAGTTCTTCATTAAGCTGCTCCTTAAAATGCATTGAAATAATCAATATTTTAGTTTCTAGCAAATTATTTTTTCATTTGCTTGAAAGGTAATGCACCACAATTTTGTGATAACCTGCTTTCATACTTATTGCTCACTTCCATAGATCTCTATTATTTTACACTATGCTACTGCTTTTAGCTTTGCTTTGGCTTTACAGTATAACTTGTGCTTCTTTACAGTTTGTTGGAAGGGAAGGTGTTGAATCATGTTTTGATTAATAAGATCTTGGCTACACCCCCTCAAGTCTGTATTTTGGGAGAGATAGGTATTGATTTTTTCAGTTTTCCAGATATTATTGTCACCTTACAAAAGCCGATGTTGCCTTTTAGCTGTTAGGTCTGCTATATTTTCATTTCAGCCCCTACTTTTTTATAACCAAAGAAAGAAACATATTTCTGCATTTAGTTCATAGATTCAGTTTAGTTGTCTATTGTATTATCCTGCCAAAAAGATCCCCACCACAGTCACAAACCTCCAGGAACACTTGGAATGTTATAGTATTTTCTGTAATAGTTTTGCATGCTTTATCAGTGAAACAAAGCCAGGGTGTCTTTCATTTGAATTCTTCATATGCTGTCTTGATCTATATATTGTCTTCAAGAAACATTTTTTCTTTTTTAGAAGTTACAATCTTAATGAAAGCAATATATTAAAAGATGTCTATTTCGGTTATTTTATATTTATTTTTCCATTGTACAAAGAAAAATATTGCCATCCCATAAGGTGTCTTCAAATGAAGTGAGGTGCAGATCAAATATGGGGCAATTAGATATACAGCCACATCAAGAACATCAGATGACCCATGGGACTTAGGCACAACCCTGTCTCCAAAAAGGACCAAAAAAATAGTGCTAACTTTAGAATAATTTGAAAACGTTTGAACACTTCTGAACCAAAGCACCAGAACCTGGCTCTCACTACAGCTGGGTCAAATGGAGACAGTAGGAAGCATCAGTGTGTAGGACAGTGTCAAATCAGACCTCTGGAAATGGAGTAAATCATCTTATTAGCTTCACTGCCACACCCCAGGAGTGGTATGCAACTTGCCCAAAAAGTAAGATAAAAATGACCTGAAAACGGACTGTTTGCTTTTAAGGCCAGAATAAACTATTTTCATACGCTAATAGAGTCTCCTACATAGAAAAGATTGTGGAATTTTCTTCATGCAGAACAGCAAGTTGCAGCAAATTAAAGCACACCTTTGAGAAAGATTACATAAATCAAACATGGATAATTTGCCACAGTGATGTATAAGTCCAAGAGTAAATCATACTTCCTGTTTCAAGCAATCCCAACCTTTGCAATCTATTTCCAGTTTGATCTCAGCTGGCTTAAGCTCCTAGACCATGACGGTTAGTCAGTGGCCTTCAACATCTCGCAATTTGTTCAATTCTAAATAAGTTTCTGTGGTTATTAAAAACCTTGAAGAGGAAATCTCTTTACTAGCCCCTCCCCGACCCCCCCTCCTCATACAAATTAATAATTTTCAAATGAAATGAAGAATTCTGAGGTGAAACACAGCAGTGTGTGCAAACTAACAACATTATACAGTAAACGCGTAAACTAGGAGCAAAGAGTATTTTCTCCAAACAAAACAGATCACCTGAATTTATTATCAAAGCCGTGGCACCCAAGGGCCAGCTCCCCAGGAAGGATGGCTCTGTCCTTGGCAGCAGCTGATGGATGCGCAGCTCTGCTCTGCCATCCCCAAGAGCACAGTGCCACCTACCAGCGGCAGGGCTAACTCATCACGGGCCGCGGGACAGCACGGTGAGAGGGAGCTCTGTTCCTTTCACCCAATCCTGCACCATCCCTTCCTTCCTTCCTTGGTCTTCTGCGGGCTAGGGGGAGGATTTTTCCCCTGCACATCCCCAGATTGCAGCTGTGTTTCCTATAAAACGCTGGCTTCTGCCATCCACTCAATGCCATGCACATGGTTCACTACGAGCTGAGACCGGTCACATCCTACTGCAATTGAGACACTGTAAGCCAACCCTCATTCATTAGTGCTTCTCCAGATTTTACTGACAGGAGCCTAAACTCATTATTACCTAATCTGTGGATCTGGAGGACTTGAACTGCTGTGGAGAAGAAGTGCCTAAAACATCTCAATCGTTTAAAAATAGGTGCCTGCCCAGACTCCTCTATCTAGGAACAGCTAGGCTAGGAAGAAGTTTTGTTTCCCTGGAAACCTCAGGACAAGATGCCCCAGAGATAAATCATAGATGTATTCCACATGTAAATAACAGTCCATCTAACTTTTTCCTGTAGAGCTCTTTCCATGACCAAACTGTACACAAACACCTCTCAGAGACAGTCACAGCATTGGTACAAATTATTTGTGTGCAACTGAGCAGGAGAAGAGGGAAGGGATAAGGTGTTTAGATTCAGGCCCAAATCTGTGCTTGAGGAACACTTCTGCAAGGTTCAGAGGCAGAGTTTTGAGATTCAAGATTTTAATCTCTATGAAGTATTAAACATTTGATCAAACATCAAATATTTCTTTACATTCAATGCAAAGAAATAGAGGATATATGCAAAATAACCTTATTGGGCATAATTTACATTTTCTGGTTTTATGTTCACAGATGTGGGGAAGAGGAATCTGCTTTCTTCTTTCCTTTATTTAAAATGTGGCGAACAATAATGAAGAGGGCTCAGTTAAATTGGTGTTCCAGTAACTTGCTTATGAAAAGACATTGCCTGCCAGTGATAGATAAAAGTGCTTAAAAAGGACTTGTTTTTAAGCAGTGCTGTTTAGAACAGCTCCTAAGCACAGTGTTTACTGGGGAATGTTAGGAGAGATTAATTTTGCTTTTTTTATTGACTGTTGAAAGGGCAGGATAATATAGATAACAAAATATTAATACTAACAAGTGCAGGTGGAAATAGGAAATCTGGGGGGAAAGAAGGTTCTTTTGCTTTACAGTCAGTTTTGCCCATACTAGCATACAAACTTTCTGTATATTTTGGCACAAAAACTACAAAAATACTTTTGTTTTGGTTTGATTTTGGAAACAGCAGAAGGATTTCTATTTTTAAATCATATCTGTTGGAAAACATCCTCTGTGAAAAAATCCCCAAATGCTACTCCTGTTATTACCAGTAAGTCATCAGTTGGGATTACAGGAAAAAGTTTGAGCTATACCATGTTTGGGCTGAATATAAAATCTGCCACCTTCATTCTGACTACAGAGCACTGTGCTGGAACACCACCCATCATATGTGACTTACTTAAACCACATGTTCATCGTGCCAAAGAGCAAACTAACAAATCTAAAGCCCTCTCTTTTGTATGTAGAGCCTATGCAACTGCTTAGGAAATCTATCTGAACCAAAACCTGCAATGAATGTCTGATAATCTCAGTACTGCCTGGTGTCCAATATGTTTCTACTAACACAAATTACTCAGATGAAAACCTCTCTAAGCTGTAAGAAACTACTTGAGACCACTTAGTCCTCATAATTGAAATTCAATTTTTAGAGAAACAGTGATAGGAAATGAGATGGAAAATCCACAGACAACAGGGAAATATATTAGTCTACAATGCAGAAGTCAAGAGAAGGGATACAGAGAAATTGAACCTACAATAGCAATAACACTACAGGAGACTTGCTCATAAGGCATGTCTTCCTAAAAAAGGAAAGGGAAATAAAGCAAGTACCTTAAACACTCCTCATCCTCTAAACTACTGCCTTTCCAGGTATGAAAATCTCAGCAGAACAAGGTACTTACTGAGTCAAAGGTTAGCATCAATTACCACTGACAACCATGTAAGTTTCCTTCTTTTTCATTACCTGGCTAATTTAAGCAGACCTATATTCAATCAGTTCCTGAGGATCCCCACTTGCAGTAATCAAAAGCATAACAGCACAAAGACTGCTTAGCAGAGAAGCCATAGACAGTACTGCCCAAAGAAATTTGTAAAAAAAGCTACATCAGACAATTCATTTTATTAGGTCACCTTTCCCTTTACCAATTAACATCTTACTACTTTCTACTTGTAATGTCTTGGTTTGGTTTGGTTTGGTTTGGTTTGGTTTGGTTTGGTTTGGTTTGGGGGGGTTTTTTGTTTGTTTGTTTTTGTTTTTTAACATATGTCACAGAATCAGACAACAATTCAGATTCAGAGGAACCTCTGGAGGTCATTTCATCCAATTCTGCTCAAACAAGGTGACCTAGGACAGGCTGCCTAGCACCATGTACAGACATCTTTTGAGTATCTCCAAAGATGGAGTGAGCACAGCAAACGAACAGTACCTTGAGCAGATGTGTCTCCTCTAAATCAGCCATTAATTAGGTACCCAGTCTGAGCTACTTGGTTTTGCTTAATCTGTAGTAAATCAACATCAGTCATTGAGAGGAGATGATTGACCACTCATTTTAGGACAGTAAAAGTAACTTGATAAGAACCTAGTCTGCAGCACAATTCCACATCTTCTCTTTTTCCCAGAGTAATGATTTGGGTTTTTCATTAATGTGTTTAGTAGTATTTCTCATGTGTTATTGTAGGCAATGAATTATTAAGAAGTAAATAAAGTTTAGGCTTCACAAGAAAGTGAAATAACCAGATAATTCTTTGGGGTTTTTTCCCAGAAATTTCAGAAGTCTAACTTCAGAAGCCAGAGTTTAACTACCTAAGAAAAGTCCAAAGAATATCTTAAAATATGCATTTCAATAATACTGAGACAATTTACAATTCAATTCATATTCAGAGGTGATGCACTTTATGCTACTTCTGTTGTATTATCCCCAGAATCCATATTAAGTCTAAGATTTCTTTAACCAAAACCAGATCCCTTTCTGGCAAATACTCCTCCTTTACAGAATGTGGGAGGCCAAGATTTTTGAGTATTTTGTGCTTCCCTCCCACATACATAACTCTAAAAATTAAGGCTTGCTTTATTTTGTCATGTTTTTTCCCCCAACTCTTTCATATTAAGCAGATTTTCTTTCTCCCTAAGGTCCAAGTAAATCCTTCTAGAAACTCAAGAATACACTCAGGCATCTCAAACTATTCTTCTGTATATCTGTCAGAAGGATGGCCTCCTGCTCATCCACTAAGTGCTTCTGCATCACTTGTGTTTTATTAGTGCTGCAGCTATGACAAGTTGGGGTATAAAAAAATTTGCAGCCAATAACAAATCTCCAAGGCATCATAACTAAGACTCTTTTAGGGACAGTTTACCCTTCAGAAAATAACTAATAGGAAAGAAAAAAAGTTAATCTCCAGACCATAGTGACATAGTTGGGAATTAAACAAAACAGAACAACATGACCATTTTAAACTAAACCCAAGACAAATCAATGAAACATTGCAAAACAAGTAAAATAAATCATTATCAACAGAGAGTAACAAAGTATGGAAGCAAAACATGAGCACCTGAAGAAAATATTAATTCTGCTGTAGCTCAAAGATATGGCTGGCGTGTCATATATTGCTGTAGTGCTCTATAAGACAAAAAAAAAAAAAAGGCCCAGAATTGCTTACTAGTCAAAGAAGGAGCAAAATTTTACGCAGAAGTGCCCTGTATTATTCACTGTGAATATTAGCAGGAATTGTAACTTCTCTAGTTTACAATAGGCTGACAAATAAGAGGAAAAAAGCTCCTCAGATACAGACAATCTAACCAGGAGAGGGAAGAAAACAGAAAAATGTCCTGATGCAAACAAGAAAAGAAAGCAGTGAAAAGGTGGGAAGGGCAGTTTAGTGCACCCCATATATTTTAGCAGAAGTGCAGAAGTTTCAGTGGTGAGGGCAGCCTGAGAACCTAACTAGACAGAAACAACAGTTTTGTGCAATCAGTTTGGCTTACACTGCCAGCTGACACACACTGTGAAACCCAAGTCTCTTCTCTCTCCAAGATTAACAAACACTTTTTAGGACTGTGAGTTTCAAACCTTTACCTGCATTGAGGTTTACTTCTACCATTCATAACAAAAACAGGAGGTGTCACACAGAGCAAGAGGTGGCCACCAAGTTAGAATCTGAGCTTCAAACAAGGGGATTTGTTATTTTTTCACACCTACATGTAAAGACACATAGCAAAGCAATTTGCCTTCAGACATTTAAATAAACTTCAACAATCATGGGTTATTGTAATGTCAGAAGAGAAATATTATGAGAAATAATGAAGTAAATTAGTAAGGGATTTTAACTAGCTTCCTGTAGTGATAACAGAAGCCAGTTAACCATTACATTTTAGGAAGTAGCTGCCTGTAAACACTGACTAAAGACCTTAGGTCTCCCCAGGCCTGAGGGAAAGTCTAACTCAAGAAGCTGAAATACATCTGAAGGCACCATTCATCTCTAACAGGCCAAAATATTGTACAAATATTTTCTTTTTGGAAGCAAGCAACAGAAAGGGATGGGCAGCCCATCCCAATGTACAGTAAAGGTGAAGGGCAGCCAGAGTGCTGGCTTTCCATCTGATTCCACACCTATAACCATTGTATATCCTGCCACTCACAGTATCAGCCTGATCACTCTGCTCAAACCACAAAGGAAATATTCTCTACATTCCTTCAGGAAGTACATTAAAAATAGAGAAAAAATACAGAAAATTACAATTTTGCATTTGCTTGTCAGCATTTTTGGGGGTAGGTCTTAGGGATAATGCAGTGCTCCAGGCACAGACTAGTGGTAAGTGGGTACAGCAGCACATCACAAGCCTTTCACACCCTGGGAAGGTCTAAAACTGATGGGACAGAGCAAACCTGGACAAACACTGCACTTGAATGTAGTTGGCAAATCTGTGCAGCACTCCTGGGCAATCACATTACTGATCTGAAATCATCAGGATGCCACAGGTGGAACTGAGATGGATGTGGAATGAGATTTACATTTGAGAAGTTTTATTAGGATGGTAGGAAAGGATGCAGCTCCTCACTACACATTTTTCCACCTGAATATAAGGGAGCTGCCAGTAGCTGACTGTAGTAAACTAGGAAGGCAAGTCAAAGGATAGCCAGAGTTTGAAGTTACACAGAAACAGCCTCCACTGGGCTGCCAAGGGCATAGGCAAAACTAGTCACCCCTAGGAAAGCACTGATCCTAAAGTAAAAGGGATTTGCTTCACAGTAATGAGCAGTATCCCCTTACTTTGAGATCTCTTTCCATCAAAATATTTATTTACAGAGGCACTGTGGGAAGAAGTTCTTCCACTACTGTATTCAGGTCATGGATAGGAGCTGGAGAGACTTTAGAGAATACTGACTCTTCAGTTACTCTTGGTTGTTGTTGTTATCGCTGATTACTTGTGCTTTTTTATTTAATCTCAGCTAGTGCATGTCCTTTTATTTTATCCTGGATTTTTTTCCTGGATACATGACAAGAATGTATGGAAAAACAGGTTACTCCACAAATACTACCACCTGTACTTTTGAAAGATTCCACAAATGACAAAATATAGTAAAAAAATATGTGGTTCATAGAAACTCCAATCCCATTTACAAAACTGAATATCAATATCACTCTATTCTTTCATTTAAATTTTCTGAGGTCCCAGATTCCACCTCAAGTTATTCAATAAACAAGTAAGTTCAAGAGAAGGCAGCAGAATAAGTTTGACATATTTTTAATTCTTCAACATTTTTGTCTTCACAAATTAGAGTTTTATAAGTATTACAAAATTTCCTTGTAACAAAATCATAAGCACAAGTATAGCAAACTATATTTATAAAGAACAACTTCAGAAACAAAGAGAAATTTTTGTCTTCTCTAGTGTTTGAATAAAATAAAAATAGATGAGATGAAGCATATAGAAGGACAAGAAGGAGTACTGAAATGTTGCCCAGAAAGATCACTGATGAACAAACCCTCCCAAATTCCTCTTCTTTGACTTCACCGCAATCATGACATTAATTCCTGCGGAACGTAAACAGGTTTGTCTTCTGTTGGCAGCTACCAACAAAATGAGGTCAGTCTTTGCCTGACCTTTGCAAAAAATAGAATCCCAGAGATACACATTCCCCTGGACTGCCCAAAGCTTCTAAAGCTTCTGATTCTTTCTGTGGTACACCTCATATTAAAGCAGCAATGCACTATTTGTTAAAAAACCAGCATGACACTTCCTTGGTTAACTTGTGTTACTTGTCTAGTTCCATCAATTTAATAAACTTCATATTGCAACTTTTCAGTGTATTGTAATATGAAAATGTTGCTTGAACTTTATCCCACAGCTCTGACACTATTTCATGAGGCTCATAGTGGTTACATATTATATATTCTTTATATATTCTTATATATATATATTCTTTATTATATGTATATATATATATATACATATATATATGTATGTGTGTGTGTCCAAGTACATTATACATTATATTAAGCTTATTCTATTATACTATGCAGTGTAGAAGGAGTAAATGTGATTGGTGAAATAACAAACTATGTTTATTATACCTTAATTTGAATAAAAATTTGCTAGAATAATCCTGAAAATAATTACATCTGTTTTTATATATTCTGCTCCCATGTTCTAATGACAAATATTAAAAGCATACAGGATAGGAAGTTTTTTCCAGTAGTGATCCACTTACAGGTTTGGCTACTCAGGCATTCACTAAAAAAAGCTGTCTGCAAACTTTGACAGCCTCCTGGATCTGGAAGAGACTGCTGCCACAAATACAGGTTTTCCATGAATGGCCAGATCTGAAGACCCTCTACTCCCTGCTGGTACCATTACCAAAATGAAATTTAATGAGCTTAAGAAATAAGACTTTTTACATTAACTTTAACTAAAAACATGCCTAAACAAGACTCACAGATGAGTAAAATTTGAATTTTTATCAAAATTCATGAGAGAAATTAAAAAACTAATTTTTCTTTAATTTACAAAGGTGAATCAGCGAAAGCCCTATGCCTGTAGAGAAGTGGTCTGAACTAGGACCATTATTAACAAGATGAGCCTTTGGGCTACAGGATTTGTCTGCAGAACTGAAGCACTGGAAAAGCAGCTTCTCATGGACATTTTCTCTCATTACAAAGCCATCACAGCAAAGAACCAACTGAATAGGCTTTGTCAAAAAAAGTCCCAGCGGCCGCAGTACTCTTGGTAGAGATACACTGAGACAGCAAATTTTGCATCTGAGACTGGATTTCAAGCACAGTAAAAGTTATGAATAATTGGTCCCAGTAGTTAGTTTCATCCTAAACACTGGGAACATTTGCAAAATTCCTAACTGGAAATGAGTGTTGAATATCATCAGACTCTGGAGTTATTCATCTCCAGGGTTTTCAGTGAAACCCATCTGTAGCAGTAAATCAAGATTGAATACAAATGGTGACATTGCAGAAGAAACCTTAGATTGTATGATTGCACTGCACTCACAATGACTTTATCATCTGTTCCCATTTTTAATATTATTAAGTATTAACTCCAGAGATCATTTTAAGTGTGTATGAACTCCTAGTCTGAGTTAATAAACTAGCAATTACTGGTATGATGTTACAAAACCAATATGCAAATGCATCTTAGTTCCTGGACTTACACTGATACCTTTTAAAGTTGTATGAGATGTTATTATTGCTATTTGTAACCAAAAATATTTGTTGTGGGGCACCCATTTTCAATTTTCTACTGATTTTCAGGTAACCTAAATGGGTTATTAGGAGTCTTCTCCTTTTTATACATCCTCAATGACCACAGGATGACATCTAGTGGTACTAAAGGGCTTCAGTCTTTGCTTACTTTAAACTGCTAAATTTGAATTAAACACACATTACAGTTTCCAGGATGGGAACTGCCTTCACGTATAGGAACCATAATTCAAAATATGAAAATAGTTCTTAAGGAAGAGAAAAGAAACCAAAAACCGAAACCAAATCAAATAAATAAAAATCCCATTCAGTTTTGTGCTCTCTGCCTTCTTGCAGAAATGTATAATCTTCTGCCACAAAATCTGTGAAACAGTGATAAAAATACCTTCCTAAAAATGAGAAGTGAAATTATTTTTTGAAATTGTAATAAATTTACTAAATAGCTGAATATCATGCACCTTACATATATGCATATGTATATATAAGCATATAGTGTCAAAAAATCCAAGTCAAACAACACAGCCTTTAACAACATCATAAGTTACATCAGGTCTTCTTTCATACTGTGTTTGACATGAGGGAAATATTTGAAAAGGTATTAATAAGTAGATTGTACTTTTTCTACTGAATTAACATTCAAAATTAATTTTCCAACATTTTAATTCTGTACATAATATAATATAATATAAAACTGAATTTAAAAAAAAAATTTCCTTACCATCACCTTTGTCACTGTTTTCCAAAAGTTTCTGGTCATTCTACTTTGTTACTAAAAGCAGAATCAAAGAGAAGAAATCAGATACACATCCTAAATGATGTTTTAAAGTGCTTAAGAAGCAAAAAGTCCATTCATATCTAGAAAGATTTTAAAGAGCACACTGAAATTTGTAGACCAAGCGTGCTGAATGTTTGCCATCTGCTCTGTATCTCTGGTTAGATTCTAGAAAATGTCTTAAAGAGGACTTTGATTCTGTTTAAGTGTGGGATGTACTGTCCACAAAAACATTATGCATATTTTTCCCTTACATAATGTCCTGGATACAATGAATAAGGTCAGTACACACCAGATATACAAGTAGGAGTAATGGTAGCATGGAATAAATATTTGGCATAATGAATACATTTCTGTTTATCTCATTAACTATTACCATAGGGCTCTTAAAAATGCAAGAGGTATACATAACAATTGTGGAAATGTAAATAAGGCTGTTCTTAAGAAGAAAAAGTCAAAGGCAAGTTGACATCTCGCTCTTTTAAAAATAAAGTACAAATTTCAACAACAAGGCTTTGTAATGCTTTCACTTGATCTTAGAACAATCACCACTCTGTGCTTCATCCCACGTACATATGACCTGCAGACTGAGAAAAGAGATCTGTGGCATTCACTTCTTTGAACCAAATCCAGACATTTGAGGATGTGCATTTATACATATGAAGATATATAATCCCATTTAAATAATTTGTGTTTGAATTTGTCATCAGAATTTAATGTCACATGTTTTAATCAAATGCCATTTCCTTTGACAGTTTTTATTACTACATCTATATACTTCACATACACGCAGACACGTATATACATATATATATATATATATATAAATAATGTGAAATTACCAGCTAGATTCTATTCCATATTCTTTCTCATACCTTAAACATCTGAGCTGACATTTTCTACTTGTGATCTCAGTTTCAGGCTCAGATTACTTTTATTTGGTTTGAGATGTTTTATTTCAGAAAAGAATCTTGCCATCCTCTTGTAAAGATTAATTGCCACTCTGCTAAAAATAAGATTTTTTTGTCTTGCCTTACATAGAAGACCTGATACTTCTGAAGATGGGTTGCTTTTACAGTGTAAAGCCACTATTTGTTATCAAACTATCACCTTCTGTGCAAAATGATCTCATATTGCACATGCTTAAGAGGAAAATGCTTAAAACTGTACCTGCTTGTTAAGAGTTTTGCAGATACAAGATTCTGTCTGTATAGATCAACCTCCATGCTGAGGGAAGGCAGAGTATTTTGGTGAAATTCATCCCTGAAGTGCATTTAGATGTACTTTAATTCATCATCTCTTGTCTATTTTCAGCAGGTGTAACTGATAGTATTTCTGTTACATGTGGTTAGAAGTGGAATTCCATGGAATTATTGCTGGTTTTCTCTGTATACAAAACAATTTTTTATTGTTTATTTTCTGGGTCAAAATTCAGGAGATTCTTTAACATCTCATTTGAATTAGACACTAGCATGTACTAAGTGTTTAAGGTCTTGAGCACAGACTGATCTTGACAAAGCTGGAGCACTATTCCTTTTTCAGTAATATGTAACATAGTGAAGCCTAATTGTAACATAAATAATTTTGGATGCTGTTACTTTGAATTCAGTAACAAGGTTACAAGCCACAATAAAGATTCTTCTAATGTTTTATGGGAGTGTTTATGTTTATGTTTTTTTAAGAAAGAGTTTTATTTATGGAACTATATTTCTATTGGTTTAATTTCTCTTCGTAAATAAATTTTAATTTTAAAGGGTACTACATAGTGTTAACACACAATTACCAGAAACTGTGGTTTGTGAGTTTGAAGTATTGAAAACAAGCTTTAATTAATCAAATATTTCTTACTTCTTAAATTATAAAAGTTATGAAAATGTGTTGTAGTGTGTTCGTTAAGTTCATTTAATTCCTCCCCCATTTTATGTATCTGCTCCCCCCCATTTTGTGTAAAATGGTTCTGCCCTCCTCAGTTTTCCCACCACAGCCCTGCCAGTCATATGGAAATCTTTTAGGTTCTATAATTCCTCCTCCCTTTTTGCCCTTATATGTATGCTTTTTCTCCTCCCTGGGCCAAGTCAATCACCCCTCCACTCCACCGAGTATTCCAGAAGCTTCTCCTCTTTGGGGGTTGTGGTTGGCTATGGTCCCAGGGCCCCTCCCATACCTGGTACCTATTGGGCTCTCCACTATGTCATTTGCGTTAAGCTCATCCCCTCTTCTCCCCCTATTGGTCTTTTGTAAACCCCTCCCGGATCCACCCCTTCCCTTTATAACCCTGAGGCACCCTTTGTTCTGGGTCATTCGCTGGTACGTCAGGGCGTCCCTCCCTGGCTGGCATCGTGGGTTTTCCAATAAACCTATTTCGCCCCCAGCGAGTGTCCAGCTCCTTCCTTCTCGTTTAGCAGCGATCCCGTCCGCAACCAGCGCAGCCCGAGGCCTTGCGACGCCGAGGGGTGCTGGCAGACCATGCAGCTGGGTGTCGGCCTTCACCTCAGCTAGCCGGACTCGGTCCTTCTCTGCCCTTGAAGGCCAAATACACCTCGCTGCAAAAATGGTATTAGCTAATAATTTGCAGTGGTTGACCGAACACCGTGAGTAGTGAGTAGAATGGAAAATCCATGACAATATATTGTTTAATTTCACTTCTTAAAAAATGAAAAATACAATCCCCCAGAACGAGCATTCATTTTGTGACTGAAGTATTTAAGTAAACCCCTTACCAGTCGATATTGATAAGGAAATCAACCTGCAGATAGCAATGTATTTCAAGAATTCCCAAGCAATGAATCGGCTGCTCCTGCTGACTGCTGGGGGAAGTCACAAAGTTCAGCAGCACCGATCTGCCCCCTTGTGGCACGCTGGCAAAAATTGCTAGATTTGTAAAATCTGGAGACCTCCCGCTAAAAAAAAGTAAGTAAGCGTTCAGTGGGTGAAACTGGAATCAAAGTTATCTGGCTAGCTCAAAGGTTCACCACGCTATTGTTGAAATATAACATGACTAAATACAGACTGCCAGAGGTCACCAGAGCTGTACTTCCTGATGCCTTACACCACTTTAGCTACTTTTGCCCTAATACTATGGTCCCTTGTGTCACAGACTTTACTGATACTAGAGAGTATCTTACAAGATTTGTAAATTCTTCTGAAGAGTGAAGTGTTCATACATACTTTCATGGTTAATTTCACCTATTTTTAAGATAAAGATTATCAAGACGGAAGGTTTTTTCTTCTATGTTAATGGCAGAATCTGCTAGCTTCATAACATAGAAATATTTTCAGCTGGAATTCATCTGCCTAAAACTATAGTTGTAAAAGCATGATTTGAAAAGGTGACAAAGTAATTTTTAAGGAGTTTTGATCTTTTATTATTGTACATATGTGGTTTAGAAAGCCAAGACTGCCTAACTATTGACATATTTAGGAACTGTTCCTCAGTTCACTGGTTAGTGTTGTAGTGTGTTTAGAAGTCCCTCAAAACCTTGAAGGGTCATTCTTCAGTCTCAACTTTACAAGGGAACGAAAAATCAAACTAACATAATCCTTTAATTTACTTCGTAAACATCTTGTGGAAGGACAGTTTTCCACTTTAATCTGAAGCACAAAGAAGAAGACTATAAATTTTTATAGATTGCTTAAAATTTTGTATTCATATTCTTCAAATGCATAGGTCAGCGCTGTAAAACATTGCCATAACAACACATTTTCATGAATTGAAAAATTTTCATTCCAGAGGTGACAAAAGAGAGAAGTCTTAACAAAAATTGATTAAAAGTTCTGCTTCCACTAGTAAAATGATCTATATGAGGCAAGGTAAGGAAGAGTTTCATCTAGATCCAGAGTTCCCTGTTCTCAGGAGATAACAGTTAAGGGGAAATGTCATATAACTGTTTCTGTAGTAAGTGATGAAGCTAATAAAAAAGGAAAATGATACTGTGGATGCAATGATTATAGATGCAGACTGCATGAGGTGTAGCTGTCACTTGAAATTCCCAAGGAGATTAACACATCATTTTAGTAAAAGCCAACTCAGTGGAGAATTTCAGTCTCACTGTACTCCAGTGACTGTACATAATATCTTTTGCCCACTATAGAGCATCTTCTAATCTTAATTAGTGTGATTGCAAGTTTAAAAATAGCTTGTTAGTTCCTTGTTACTCACACCAGTGTAACATCAAATTTTGATTCTTCAAAGAAAACTGGACACTCTTTTCTTTAGAGTTGTATATTCAATCAGCTCACATGGAAGAAAGAATGAATAGCTTTAAAAATTCACCAACTCCAAGGCACCATTCTGCCTTTTCTATTTTACTTACCTGCAGTGATCTACCCTATTACACAGTCATAATCCTAATCAGGTGAGCAGCAGACTGTGCAGCTGCTCTGCAAAAAAACAGATGGAAGTGTCCTGCAGCTGTGCCTACATGGTTACTTTGGATGGGCCCACTCTGCCTATGTTCTGTGCTGACCAAGACACGGGTGAGTGCAGTAAAAGCTGTGCCACGCCAGGGCTAAGCAGGCTGCTCAGTGGCATGGTTATTTGGCCAAGCCAGGCTCTGGACTCAGGCGCTCTCAGCTGGCTCAGAACCCTTGCAGTGTGAGGCTGAATCAGCTTTCAGCACTGGCACAGAAAGACTGTCTAATCACAGCCCGACATTCAGGCATATTCTGAACATTAATCAGAGTCCAAAAGCCTTAGGGGACAACCTGTTGTTGCATTAAGAGTACAGAAATATGGCAGAAAATAAACCCCCTTTCTTTCCAGCTAGTCCTGAAACATTAAAGGTGTTTGGGTAAAGCTAAACTTAATTTATTATAATAACCAAGATTTCTGGTGACAGATTCACTAGATTTACAAAAAATAAGCGTATCGTGCTCTGTACGAGTGCTCAGGAGTATGCGCCCATACAGTCAGAGGTGCAAATTTTAACAGAGGCATCACTGCTTTGGGGAAGGCAGAGGAGCAAGCCCATCAATTTGTCTGCAAGGTGATGCTATTTTCTGTCCCCTGACATGGAGGGGGGGCCATGTCACACTTTTGGAAGAGGTGAGACTGTAGTCAAATATCCTGTCGCTGCCATTATAGAAGGGAAGGGAGGGGAAGACTATTTATATGTAAAATAGTTACAAAAAGAGATTACAAATGCTGTGGATCTTGCCCAAGAGTGTATCTGTGACAAGTTAGTATCAGTCTCTCTTCCATTGCAGTGATAAGGGTCATTAGGCCTCAGCCTGATTACCTGTCAGAAAGCCATCACACCCATGGTAATCCCTTCTTATATCTCATGGCATGTTTCATGGCAGCCTCATTCCTACAGCTGCCCAGAAAATCACTGAGGAAAGGAATAAAATTTTAAATTAATCTGGAGACAATTGCAGAGGGCACAGAATTCTAACATTATCCAGTATTTTCTTCTTTAAGAGTAGGGCTTTATGTGTGATTTAGGAAGTCAGATAGCCAGCCTGTATTTTCTGCTAAGTCTGTCAGGATACAATTCATCTATTCAAATAGGGACTCCTACACTATAGAAATCTACATCCAAGCTAGACATCTAGATACCCTTTATAGTAAATTAAAAGAAACAGGAGATTTAAGGAAGCAATTCATCTCATTCTAAAGTAGATAGCTAAATACATCTCAAATGAGTCATACCTCAGAAGTGCTTATTTCTCTCCATTAAACATAAAAGAATGACAGAGCTCCTGCTTAGATGTAGACTACAGTTCTGCATTCGTCTAAAAACATGAAAGACAAATCCTGTCAGTGCTTATGTTGCTTTAATTCTTTAACTGTATTTCTTAATTTGTTAGGAACATTTTAAGGCATTAGAAGCTGTGAATAGTTCAAAGACTGATTTCTCAGGGGCCAGCTAGCTGTAACAGACACTTATTTCTATAATGGAATTAATAGGAGAATTCTTACTTCTAAGGACAAATATTTTGAGATCAATATATATGAGATATTTTGTTCTTAATAATACCTGGCTTCATCCACACATTTCACAAACATCAGTCAGTATTATCTGTACTACGCAGATGTCTCATAAAAACATAAAGACCAAGTACTAATTTTCTGACTTCATTTTTAATTGCCCAAATAAATTGTTCAGTTCTCCAAAACATTTACTAACTGGTCCTGATGAAGGACTTAAAAGCTTTATTCGGATCTCTTGGTCCTCTGTCATTCTTGTTACCTTTTCCCTCCCAGTTCAGGATCCACTGACTCCTTGCTCCCACTATTGAGAGAGTTCAAGCACTTCTGTCTGAAACTTGACCAAATTACCTCTACCAACTTCTTTCAAGGTCTGGTACTAGTGATCAATTTAAAATGAGGTTAAACTGGATTTTCCTCTCTCCTGCTGACTGCTGGTACTTAGTAACACTATTCTGAGTGTTAATTTATCTCATGGTGCTAGGTTAATTTATCTTACAGCACTGATACCCCATTGCTAATCTTTAGTGTTTTGATCTATGAGAAAACAACTTATTTTCAGTTACATTATTGTTACAAACAGAATAGTAATTATTGTACCAGCGGATCCAATTAAGAAGTAGGCATGTCTCAGACAGTCACTGATGGTAGATCTCTAGCAAATTAATCCTAACCTCTGCTGAAGAAAGGCATCCACAAACCTTTACCTCTGAAACATAAATTGCTAGTTTTTGACTTCGTCTAAGGAGAAGTGGGGGTTATTGCTTAAACCAAAGAGATCTGTATCAGAAAGCCATTACATTATGCCTTGTTAATGTCCTGCAGAGTGTAAAAGCATCATGAACAGCATCAGGGCCTAAGAAAGGCAAATGATGACAATAAAGTTAACTATCTCTTTGCGCTTACCTTTGGCAGTACCTCTTCTTAGAGGTACATATAAATTATGGGTAATTTAAAATACTCTTCAGTACAGTTTTTGCTTATGGGTTACTACTGTTTTATAGAAATTGAAATACTGCATTTGTTGTTTGCAATACCAGTTTCATTTACACATCTCAATCTAAGTGTTGGGAGGCTAATATATTTATTTATAGCAATCTAAGTGCTATGACCAATATGCTTACAAATATCCTACATGATGAATAATGGTAGGGAAACATTGATTCTTATGAAGTTCATAACAAATAGCTTGAGGAAAATAAGAATGGCTTGACCAGCTGCCTAAGAAAAAAAGAAAAGGCCTGTGAGTTTTCAACTGAAAATAATGCTTATGGTCTCTGGATTTGCAAACTGCTCTCTTCAAGTAACATGGCAACCAGTAACACAGTGTCTATATTTAACCATAGCAGTAACCCCAGGTTTCATTAGACAGTTGCAAACACATTTTTGCACTCCGCAAAAGATCTTTCCATCTTTCCCCCCCCTTTACCTACAACGAGGAGCACTCAGAGCAGAGCAATGCCAGAGCCCTTCTTTGAGGTGTGGCTCCGCTTTCCAGCATTTACAGGAGAGGAGGGAGGCAGTGCTGTGCCCACTCAGTGCCCCTGGAGCTGGCTGGCACCAAGGCAGCAGTGAGGTGACGTTGGGCAGCTGCCAGGAGTGGACATTACCTGGAGCTGCTCCAGAAAATCCCACCGGAAGGCTCTCCAAACAAGGGATTTTTGTAAGATATCTCCTTGTCCTGTTTCAAAATTCACTTTCTCCAGGCAGTTGCTATGAGCTTGTAAGCAGTCACACACTTGCACACTTTAAACTATCATGTTTTTTTCCCAATTATGTTTCTACTTACTTGTTTTCAACTGAGCTATTTCCTCACTTTGCCTTACCAAACTGTGTCTAGATGAAATCTGCTCATTCTGGCCATTTAGATCCCTAGGATCTCATGTGTTTGCTTTTTTGTTTGGGTGAACAAAAAAATCTTAATTTTTTTCCACTACTATCTTCAATGAAGATTTTACAATTAAATGTACTAGTTCCTACCAAGTTTAATCCAGCAGAGCAAAATGGGATTACTGCTTTGTAACATTCCTGTAAGAAAGAGGATATTATTTGAATAGTTCCTGAGTACAATAACTATGGGAAACGGTTCAATATTTCAGACTGCTACCCACCTCTGTTTGGACATATTATCTCATTCCTGTCTATTTATTATTACAGGAAACCAGATACTTCAGGGATTTGCCAGTCATCTAATTGTTGAGTGTCAGATTTCTTCAGAGCTAACAGTGGTTAAATGCTAGCAGTATCCATCCACTTCATTTCTAACAACCTTCAAAACATTAACCAGGTCTTTGTAGGTCTTTTTTAATGGAAAGACATATTTTGCAGCCCTGAGCCATATTTTGCAAAACTGAGGAAATGGATTACATTTCTCTCTTTTGTATTGGTAGAGTTTTTCTTTGTATTATCCTTGGTTTAAAATCCTCTCCAAATTACCAGATTGCCCTCTGGTTTGCCACAGTTTTGTATCAGTGCCACACAGAACACTTCCAATTCCAAACATACATTTCAAGGGTGCAGGAAAATTACCAGGGATCTCAACTTTTCACCTTCATCCAGAACCAACAAAAAATTAAGGTTTAATTACCTTGAGCAGCAGTGCCTGGACCCAGCATCCTGAGTAGAAATCAAAACTCATGAGCTGAGTGCTGAGGAACATTGTCCAATGCCTTTAAAAATACATTTCCATGTTCTCTGAGACAGTCTTGTATCAAAAATATCACAGCTGAAGAATGTAGAGAGTGGGATCAATGTTAACTGTCTCTGCTGGTTCAAATACACACATGAGCAAAGTCAAGTTCCTCCAACAGTCTTCACACATAAATCAGGTGTTATTGCCTGCATCACTTCAATACTAGGTCAAATAAGGTATAATTTGTCTTTCTGCACTCCATGTAAACCCTGAATAATCAAAGTACTGTTTCGTATCTGCTCAAAAGAAGTGGTCTGTGTTGTCCTATTTAATTCAGAACATATCTGTATTGTCAAGTGAAATCATTGATAAGACATTGGTATCAGTGCAGTCTGGGGAGACTCCTGGATCTAACCCAAAAGACACATTAGACAGTCAGAATTATCTGAAAATCTCACTTTTTGTTGGACAACATAGCTTGAATTGATCTGACTTGAAGCAACAAATTAGGCAAGGAAGGAATCTCGACTGGTATCTCTGGGCCTAGTCAGTGGAGTAAACAGGCAGAGGGCATATCACAGCTCAGGAGGACTGGATCATTTTTTGGAGACACTCTTCCACCTCCCTAAATTGTACAGAAATTGTGAGGTGTACATACAACTTTGGCCCCATTTTTTTAGTGCTTGAAATGCAATGATTTCAGGCCCTAAAGTCTGCCCCTTTTGAATTCCCACATGATTCCATGTAGCTGCCTACCCTGAAAAGAATTACTTATAATTGGTCAGTATCCTTATATTATTTTTCAAGAAATACCGCCAATTTTCTTCCCATAATTATTTAGCCAATACACACAGGCAAATGGATAGCTGGGAAACTAAAAACATGCCAAAAATTCACTTACAGGCAGGATTTATGTTAATGATGTTGTAACAACATGTTGCAGCTTACATAATTTTTTTTCTAGTATTTATCTATGTACAGTAGCTCTACAAGCCACAATGATATAACTTCCTTTGAAGACACAGAATTTGACAAAACCTTGTGCAGTTAACTCACCTATTAAACTGATGTTCTATTTATGGAATAATACAGCCCATTCTCTAGCAATATGTGGTCATGTAAAAAAAGACCCTATCACACAGACACAGGAGGAGACAGAATAAGGTTGCTATGGGAACCTTAGCTCTAAATGGTCTGGCTTTTGTTGGCTTAAAATCTCAAACATTGTGTTGCATTAATTATGTTTTGGTTGAGCTTCTTTGCACTGAGTATGAAATTTGTTTTGCATGCTGTTTCAGTCTTACATGTACGTATGCAACATTTTAACGAACAGAATTATATGTGTTAGCTAATACATAAGAGAAGAATTTGATTTATTACTAAACTGAGTCATGGCATTGAGGAAAATATTCTCAAGAAATAAGGGCAAGATTTTCTTTTTACTCATCTAGCTAAATCTCAGATAACACTATCCTCCATTACTGAATATGGACCATGGATCCTAACAAACTAATATAGCAGAAGCAGCAGTGGGAGGGAGCCGCAACAAAAGGCAAGAATGAGGTGGCAATTGTGGGACAAAAAGGATTGGAGAAGTCTCTGTTGGAGGCATGGGAGGGATTTTGGTATGGAGAGATTAGATGGAAAGAAGCTGAAAACAGAAACTGAATGAAAGGAAAGAGCCAGAGGAAAGGATTTTAGGGGAGACTGAGTGAAGGGAAGAATGAGCAATGACAGAAGTTGAAGGACTGCATTTAGTGCAGAAGCCACAGGGAGGAAAGTGGATAAAGAGATTCTGAAAACAAGGTTGAGTCTGTCTGTTGGGGAGGAGAAAATGGTAGCTGACAGTTTGCTGTAAAATATACTAATTAAGGATAGTAATATAACTCAAAATACCCCCAAATTATGAAAATATTGTTAATCAATCCTACAAATGAGAGTAGATAGCATATATATTGTTCCAAAGCATCTTAAAATCTTCTGCTGTATGAAAACAACAAAATTTCATGCATTCTACAAACTAGAAACATTTTACAACACTGAATTTCTTCACAGGACATTTCAAGTGTCATGATGATGATTTTAATGACGATTTTCCTCTTGTAAATCTAGTTGAGGGTCATGAATAAGATTTAGTTTTCTTTTCTTTAAATTACATTATCTATTATTAAGAAGATTATATTTAACTTGCTGAATTTTCCCTGGAATGATTACAATCTTTATTCATCTTTATGGGTGGTAGAGTCTGGAATTTTTATGATGAAAACTGATACAGCACTTTAAAACTTTTCTGTGCTGAAAACCAATACATTTAATTTCTATAATACCAGGCAACAAACAGGACAGACATTAATAATAGGTCAGCTCCACTTTAATGTTCTCATATGGTAACCATAATTTGAACAGTCTGTTAAAAGTTTCACATTGTTGTAGCAACCATAGACCCTAGGTCAAAATACATATATCTTCAAACTGATTGAAACTGTTTAGTTTTGCTATCTTTATTTTGTTTGAAAATAAAGAAAACAGTGTTTGTGATCTAGATTATTTTCACACAAATTTAAAGAGTTCCATGTATTAAAGTAAGCAAATTTAATCACAAGTTACGAGGTTTTCTCAAAAAGAAATACAGGTTAATGTCTTCATAATATTAAAAGGAGCATTACCTTTCTTCTGAGCACTAAACAGTCTGAGTAATATGCTTACATATGTTCACAATATGCTGCAAATCGATGTGGACCTCAGGCTCCAGAAAAGACAAGTAACTGCTCAAGTGACTCTCAAGCATTTTTAGCGTAAAACGGTCAATAACACCAACACAGCATAAACCACTCCTGTAAAAGTCTGCAGGCAGTCACATAACAGTTATGCTCGCAGCAGTTAAGTTCCCCTTAGCTTTTGATGAAACCAACAGCAATACTACTGATATTTTAATGTGAATGACTGTGTTATTTTAGTGGGCTCCAAGGATTTGAGACAGGACTCACAGTGGCAGCAGCCACTCCCTGGCTCCAACTATGTCTCAGCCTCTTGGCCTCTGACTTTTAACAGCTACATCTCCTTGAAGAAGAACATGGAGATCCATTAGGAATAACATGGTATCCATTAGGAATAACACACCAAGAGCAACCAGATTCATCTTGTTTTTATACAGGCAGCTAATGATAAAGATTATACACGCCTGGAATGAATCAAAGACAGACACTTAATGACTGACATCGTCATTTATCAAAGAGCATAAAGACTCGGAGAATCCTTAAAGTTAAAACAAATGCTTGTGTTAGGCCACTTTACAAATTGGTACAGCTTGTTAACAAATACCACAGATGTCACAAGTCATTGTGAGTTAGAACATCCCCTTCCACTAAGATGTCCTTATACAGTATAACTTTGGGCCCACAAAGGTAACTCTTAATTTCTTTAACCTGCTCTGTCTCAGGGCTCATACTGCTTAACATCAATAAAGGTTCTCTACAGACTGCATCAGGGCCACACTCTACACCACAAATACTTCTTGCATCTTATTTCATAGGGGCTAATTGAGTTACAGTTCTGGAGAAAACTTCATCTTGTCTGAGACTTCCAAGCACACCTGGCATTTGACAATGCATGTATACCAGCATTTCATGTGGACTGGTGCTGTTAGGATATAACTTCATTAAAGAATGTAAATGACTTCTTCAAAAATAGCAGTGGGCATCCACATCCTTCTAACAGAGGGAAATAATGTCTCAGAAGGCCATTCTCGTCTTGAGGAGAAACACTGAGAAGATTAAAACACTCTGGACGTCTACACAGATGTAAATGTCTTCTTACAGATCTCTGGAACTTGTATTCCAGTCTCCTGAGAATCACTGAAAAGCTCTGATGTCATGCTACAGCTCTGTCCATCTTCGGAATAGCTGGAATGTAGAATCAATAGGGAGAGAAGAAAGCAGGTGATATTGACTCCAGTAAGATATTAACTGTTGTGTATGACTTCTTAAAACTGAACCAGGAAAAAAGCTGGAAAAATGCACTTTCAGTGTGCTTCCCTGACAGTCTGAGAGAGGCACTTGAACCTACACAGGCTTATCCTACACAGGTTTATCCTCAATGTAATTCTATTATTTTCACTGTCAGAGCCCAAGTACTGCAAGCACCTAACAAGGGGTCAAGGACAGGATTAGAATTAAAAGAAATTACTTAAACCAACAAGATGATATGCAGCAAAGAAATGTAGAAAACCAGACACTTTAGATGGAGAAATCAAATGAAGTGACAGAAATTGAGATACAGCTGCTAGGGAACAACACTACAATGAAGGATGGAGGGTTTGTGCTAGATTACAGATTGACCATGATCTGTGGTTTCGTTGAAAAATATTTTAGGATATATTGAAGGAATTGCAGTATGTCAGAAGTAGGAGACAGTAGCCATTCCACTCTATTCAGTTTTGGAGAGAGCTACATTAGTACTACATTCTGATTTGAATGCCCCACCTTTAAATACAGACAAGTAGATAAACAAGATACTCCAGTGAGATTGAAAATAATAAATAAAAGAAGACTGAAGGACCTGCAGAAAAGGATGAGATACACTACAGCAATCTCACCGTATGGAGAGGTTACTAAAAAGTGCACAGTGAATTCTAACTGAAGAAGAAGAAAACCATTTCTAGAAAAGATTGTTTAGGTTAATATGGACATTCCCCACTCCCCCTGTTTTAGTATACTATCTGTGGAGACTGAAGATCAATCTTAAACTGAGACTTTTAAGGGCATATACTAGTGACATTTTAAGTCATAAATCTAGGCAGAAGGACACATGAAATTATCCCTTTATCTCTTTCAAATCCTGTATTATGTGGATTCTATTACTTGCAGTATGGTTATTGTTATGTAAGCTTTAACTGGCTCCACTTCCCAGATGAGACTGAGCCACTACAGAACTTAAGCAGTACAGTGCACTGACAGGAGCACATCCATCTTCCCAGCCCAGACCTCTGAACTCCTACACACATTATGAAAGAGGTTTCAGAAGTTCTTCTGATTAGAAGGGGAATTTGCAAGGAACAAACCTGGTGTCTTCAGCAGCAGCATGAGCAGTAAGGGAGTAAGTAATGCAAATTGAGAACAGGAAGGACGCTGTGATTTTTTCCCCTCTGCTTTCATTATGATTGCTACAACCCCATGGGTCATGTTCATGGGTACAGGAATGTCACCTTTTTCTTTGCTTTAGAATGTATTTTTGCAAGTATGTGTACAGGTTAATATTTGCCATTTTCCAGCTGAGTTTATTTTTAGAAACATGATTCCAATATATACAGAAGTATCCCATATGAAACATGTAAGAACTTGTCCTAAAAGATTGCCTTAATGCTTTGAGGCACAAGTATTCTTAAAGCTCCAGACACATAGGCATCTAATGAAACAGCCAGGGAAAAGGTGATCCTCCTTTAAGAGGTGTAAGCCAGCTGAAAAATATCAATATATCAACTAGATGTGTTCTATTTACTACATGCATTTGGTTTAAATAAGCCATCTTCTTAAAGCCAATGGTTATTGACAAAGGATCTCCAAAGATACCAGCTACAAAACAGTTTCTCTTTCTAATGGTGAGACCATTTTAAGGGAAGGCCATCTGCAAGTTCTGCTAGCTGGCAATTAACCTGTACTTCTCTCCACAAGTGATCATGAGAATGGCTTCTGTAAAACTTCATACAAAACGAGTTTCAGTATCTATTAAATGTGTTTAAACATACTTTGGAAGTTGACTTAAGACATATTTCCCATTGATTTGAAAAGCAAGAGATTAGACAGACAAGATCTGACCCTGTGCATAAATATATGTTTTGTATGCTTGATATTTTTGGATGCCTGACATGCGTTTAGTAACAGTTTGAGCCTTGCTATGTTTTTATTATTTATGCTTAACTTTTATTGTAGAAAAATGTCTATTATTTTATTTTTCTCAATGCATACCCTTTGATTTTAGCATTTTTGTGCTGTAGATACATTTTTTTTTGGTGGTAGATGAAAGACTACATTGTGGTTATGTCATGCTATTTAGGATGACAAATGAAATATTTTATATTTTTCCTTTTAAATCAGAAAGAACTTCTGTTCTTATCAGTAAAATAATGGAACAGTTACACTGAAAGACAAAGAAAAAATTTATGCTGTTGCCTAATCTTAAAGTTGAAATGCAGTCAATAAATGTATTTCATCAGTCTGTTGGCAAAACTATATTTCCCTTAGACCATCACCATAAAAATACCAGAAAGAAATAAAAGTTAATTCAGATTAACAACAGTGTTGCTACAGGAAACTTAGAGAAAATATGATAAAGTGAGTTTGGCATTTTGAATATACACTGGAAAGTATATTCTATGTATCTTAAATCTAATGTATTTTCCTCGAGTCTTTTATATTCTCCCCTTTTCACACTTAGAAAACTATCAACATTTTAGTCTTTTGTTAGTTAAAAAGAAATCTTTGCCTCAAAGATTTAATGTACATTTACCTTATGTACCTCATTAGGAAATAATTAAAATATGAAAGATTACCCCGTTTTTCCAACAGAATATATTTGATTTATAACTGGCTATTTCTTCTATAGCATCATTTCATGCATATATTTGAAATCATTCTCCTTTATAATGTTTTATTTCTCCTTACTGATCATAATTATTTTTCTATTTAGAGATGTAAATGAAGTAATGGTTCTGGACTGTGCAACAAATTCTCCAAGTTTTTTTTCTCTATAAAAAACAACTTTCCAAATGTAGCCCAACCCTGCAAAATGAAATTTTTATTTCCAAAAGTAATATCTAATGCTATGTTGTAGATAACAATGTTGGCATTTGACTCAATGAATCTTTTATACCCATAAAACTCACTTTCAGGCTTAATTAGTTGTTGTGTTTTTAGCCCAGCAAGTTGCTTTATCTCACTGCCCAGTAAGAGAACTTGCAGATTTAAAGCAAAACTGTTTCTCTTTAAATAGTTCTAATGCAATAATGACCAAATGCAAAAGATACTTAAATGAAAAATGGCCATTTTAAATTTCAAAATGTTTCTAACAGTAGCAGAAAACCTAAAAGGTATTTGTTTATTATGGTTATTTTCCAACCGCACCAGGCTGAGTTTTGAGCTAAGTTGGTGAGATTCAAAAAACAGGTCTCCTTCAAGGAAAGAATTAGGAAAATAGTTTAGACAAAATCCCAATGATCTTAAGCAGTTCTTAGTTATTTACTACTTACTTGACAATCTATCTTTTCATACCACAGTTAAACAAAAAACCTTCTCCACATCCTGATGTATCACTGTAGTCCTAGCACACAGATGAATACTACTCTTTCTTCTGGAAACATTCCTGAAGAGCTACCTGCAGTATGCCAGCTATCCTGGAATAGTATGAGACAACCCCTGAAATTAAAGCACTAACTTTAATGACAAGATATTGTAATGCAAGAAATACATCTGATTTCACTTTGAAAATGCTAAGGAAAAAAAAACTAGGCAGCAGGTCATGAGGACAGCAAGAAGAGGACATGCATGAGGACAGTTTTTAAAACTGAGAACACAGACTGTGTTTCATTAACATGTTCAAGAAACAGTTCAAAGAACAACAATGAAAAACAGTGAAAACTAACTTCACTCCAGAACACTTACTTCCTGAAAAATGGGAGTGTTAAATAAGTTACTTATAGTCTATTGAGGAAGTTCATGGGTTGTAAATAACAAAAAAAAATTCAAGGTGCCTATAAATTCCCTTAAATGTCTATATTCAATTTTCATACCAGTACAGAAAACTAAGTAATGTACATTACCACAACAGAAGCTGTAAAACTGCAATCCCAATTCCATTTTATTCCTTAAGCAAGGAACTAGTGTTTCTAGGAAATAGCTACCTCCATTATCATGGCTAACCTTACAAAAACATAGAGGAAACAAGAAGTAACTGGAAAGAATCAGAAATACAAAGAAAAAAAACCTTTTCAGTTTCTGTAAAGTAATTTTCAATACTGAATCATCTAAGCCACATTAATTACTAATATCTTTTTCATTCTGGGAAGAAAAGGAAAAAATAGATTTCAAAGATGAGACAAAAATTCTTCATCACTCTCTGATGCAGTAATGAGATTTCCACGCTACACAGAGCTGTGCCAACAGAGCTGAGCACAGGCAAGTGTTTGTAAATTCTGGATCTTACACTGGCCTGTGATTGTGAGCTACCCACAGTGGGACTGGTCAGCTTCTAGGGGATGCTAAAGGCCAGGAAGCAATGACCTGATGCAGGTCATCCCTGGGCTCTTCTTCTGTGAACACAATAGAATTCTTCCTTCAGAGAGAAAGAAAACTCAGTAAATTCTGTAAGATTTCCCTCAGCAGGAAGAAGAACACTAACTTTCTCTTTCTCATTGTTCATTCTGTTACATGAAGAAAATCTTCTGGTTCCAGGCAAAGTTAAGAGGATCTGAAAAGATTTTGTAAGAATTGAGTGCTCTCAGTATTGCATTCCCTCACAAATAGTTCTCAAATGAAAAAACAAACCACTCTAAGGTTGAGAATAGACTACTAATAAAAGTTTTATTAATAAGAGTTTTGACTATATTCTACCCTCTTGCATCCTTAAAGAGCTTCAAAATAAAGGAAAAACGAACAGTGCAATGAGATGTAATTCTGGGCAGGTGCTTTCCATAAAAAAGTGTATATCAAATTATCAGTCAAAAAGTCAAAATCAACCATGCATCTAGATTAACACTGATAGCTTATTCCCTTATCCTTTCTACTTTAAAAGGGTATTTTAATCTACACTGCATCTCAGTTCACTAAAACTCTGAAGCTGTATTTGATACCTCCATTAATGAATCCACTACTGTGCATTAAACATTTATTCAAATAATTCATAACTCTAAATCCTTAGTTTTTAAAAAATTGTGTAGAATTGTGTAGGCCTGGATCAGTCTAGTATCAACTATCAATAAGAATTTGTTTTGGTGGATTAATGCTGTAACCTCAGCAGTAAATCCTTTAACTGGACAATGCCCCTCTGAGATACAAGATGGTATTTTTAAACATCAGATTCTAAATTCCTTTTTTTTTTTTCTTTTTTAACTATTAGGTTTCTATTGAACAGATGATTTTCTTGGTTTCTCTGTAATTAGCTGGTACCTAATTGTTTCCTGTTAACCTCATTACTAATGAAACAAGGATAGTCTATGATCTCTCTTTCAGGAAGCCTTTTTTTCTAAGGAGATTTTGAAGACTGAGATTCGTAGATTTACCAGCAGCGTTACAGCTTTTGGGATTCTTTCTAAATACTTGCAAGCTCTGGTGGTGTGACGTAGCACTTGGGCAGCAGTCTGACATCATCTGTTGGCTTCCAGATCACTCTTTGCCTCTCCATTGCATAAAAACTGAGCACTCTTGGAAGTATTTCAAACATGCTAGGTGCACGTAGGAACAAAAATACCAAATTTAGAAGACTTAAAGGAAAACAACAATTTTCCTTTTTAGCCTTTAATTGTTATATGCACTAAGCGCTTTAATTGACCTAATTTAGGATTTCAGTCTACAAACAAGTCTTCAGTTCGAGGATTTTTGGAAGATGACTTTTCAGGGGTTAGAAATGTTGGGAACCAGGTACTCTAGACATGAGAATCCCCAACTCTGCAGTAAAGTTGGAGGAGAGACGGAGTCAGTAGAATCCCAGATTGGAAAAACCTGTTGCAGAAAGGAGTATCTGGTTTTCCCTAGCTATAGAATGCCATAAACTAGCTTTTAGTTTCTGAAGGATGTATGTTTTGGGGGTTTTTTTTGTATTTTGGCCTCACGGGAAAGCTTTTCAAAATGTAAAACCATACAAGCTAAAAGTCAAATGTACCTAAGGCCATGACTTGCAATTTCACTTTAGTTGGCGTGGCAACGCTGTACGTTTTACAAAATCCAACTTTTGGATTTGAATACGATCAGGCCACAGAATATTTTAAGATTAAAAGGAATCTTTGAATCTTGCGAAGACCTTTCCCCCGAGCTTGAGGGAGGTGAGAGGCCGGCGGGCCGCAGCGCTCCGCCATGGACTCCCGCTCTGCTCTAACTTCATTCATTTTACTCGAGCCACCTCCTGGTCTCCCGAAAGCTGCTGCCTCCAGGCTGATGGAGGAGGGAGCGGGAGAGCCCGAGGTACGGCGGGGCGCAGCGCTGCTGCGGCCATTTTATGGTGCCGGGTCCGGGAGAGCCGGCGGCTCCCGCGGCGGGCGAGCGGCAGAGCGGGCAGGCCAGCGCCGTTCCCGGAGCTCAGCGTTGGCGGCGGCGGCGCGCTCCGAGCCCTCGCCCTCCCGCGCTCTCGGGGGCGCGTGCGGCGGAGTCTCGGCCCGGCCCGCCTGCTCCGACGAGCGCCAACGGGCCCGGCTGCGGCCGCTCGCGGGTATCTAGCGGCGGGCGCGCTGAGGGAGGAGCGGGCCTGCTGCCGCCGCTTCCTCCTGCGCAGGGGCCGGAAGGCAGCGCGGCCCGGCAGCGGGAGAGGGCCGGGCCTCGGCGGTAGTGCCGCCGTTGCGGGTCAGCCACCCAGCCTTCCGCAGTGGGGGCGGGCAGGCCGGGGGAAGGGCCGGGCCCCGCCGCCGCGCTGGGCGATGGAGTGAGGGAGCGCTGCGCGGCAGCGGGAAGATGGCCGGTGGCGGCGGCGGCGGCTGCAGAGACAGCTTGTTTCTCGAAGGTGCGTGCAAGACTGCGGGGAGGGAAATGTGGCCCGCGAGCCGCGTTTCCCTTCTGGCGACCAGTAAAGGGGCACGGCGCAAACTGGGGAATGGGGGAGGCGGGCGTGTGAGTTCATATGGGGTGGGGGTTATGGGTCCCCTTTGGGTGCGACGACAATGAGAGGTGGCTTCGTGGTGGGGGAAGGGTGGCTGCCGTGCCTAAGTCTGGTGAAAAGAGACCTGCTTTTCAGGGAGGGCTTAGTGAGGGCGATTTGGTTCGTTTTTCTTTTTTCCTTCTTTCTTTCTTTTACTGTTCCGAGGCGCCGGGAGTGCGGCGTTTCTTTCCTTTGTCGGGGCAGCGGCGAGAGCAGCCCGGGTCGGTGCAGCGGCCGGACTCCGGCGCGGCTCGGCGGGCGCTGGGCTGGGGGCGGCGGGCAGGGTTAGCGCCGGGTGGGAGGGAGGGAGGCCGGGGCTGCATTGCCCTGCCCTCAGCCCGCTCCCAGGCCCCGGCCTAGCCCGAAAGCTTTGGCCCCACCATAAAATAAGTTTTCGCCTGCTCCTAAAAGGCTCCTGTAAAGGTTTGGGACTGAGTTTAATTTTGTGAGGGGGGTAATGCTTATAATTGTGGTACGAAGGGGAGGATGAACCTTATTACCTTATTACCTGCATTTGAAAGAAACCTTTTGCATTTGTAAAGCTCTGACTCTTTTATTTTTCTTTTTCTTTTATTTTTATTTCTTTTTTTTTTTCCTTTTTTTTTTTTTTTTTGGTACACAGTTTTGGTGTCTTGAGGGGTTTTTTGTTTATCACTATAAAGCTTTCAATTATACTGCAAAAAGCCTCCTGATATGGGGATATTTTTAAACTGTTGAGTCTTTACAGTTTCATTGATACATCAAAAAATTACTGCTGTAGTCTTGCAGAATTGCTATAAGCACATGTCCTGATGGCATGGACCGGTAGTCTGGTAAATTCTGCCAAATTACCGCAATGATAACAAAGAAAAATTAATGAAATTAAGTATTCCTCATAAGCAGAGTTTTTCAAGTCAGGAATAAGTTTAGCATGGGAGATTTTCAGTACCTGTATTGCACAGAACGTAACCTCTTGCAGATTTTCTCTTGCTGCAGGATGTTGGATATTGGCTTTTTATGACAAGATATTCTTTAATAGATATACTGGGTGAACAAAGTACTGCATGTTGTTTTGAATAATTAATCTGGAATTTTGATGTTCAGAAACTCTGGGTAATAACAGCTGTCACGGTACCTCCCTTATGCCTTTAAAGGATTTGGTGGTGAAATGCAGACACCCCATTTTTTTCCTGAAGTCACCACAGACTGTGGTGAGGTTTGCGCAGACAGCTAAAAGTGTCAAGGTGACGACTTGTCACTGTCTTCTCTGTGCACCTTGAGTAGTTGCTGGCTGGTCAGGTGGCTGAGAGAATATGCATTTCATATGCAATATTCACGCTTTTTTTGCTTGTGAGTTCTCCTTCCAGCAGCAGGAGCAGTACAATACTGGATAGCATCTCCATTTGAACCTTCAGTGTTCCACGATGGGTGAACTGAGTTAGCAGCTGGTTTTGTGTTTTCCCATTGTTTGGGGACATGTTCATTTTAGGACTGATGAGGTGATAGAAATCCTAAGAGTTCAGCCACATGTGAAGAAAATCTAGTGTAGATGGTGGTGACAGAAAATTTATTGGGGTGGCCCAAGTCCAAATGGGACAGTCACACTTGGGCAGATTTAGTAAGAGCTGGTAAAATCTGTACTGATTTGAAGCAAAGGGAAAAGGCTTTCAGATGTTATTTGATAGGTACTTATTAGAGATATTTATAGGAAAAGTACAGGCCTAGAAAATCTATAAATACATATATGTACATGAGATTTTTGGCAATCTGCAGTCTGGAAAGGTAGCATATTAGCTCAGCCTAATGATGTTACCTAGAAGCACCGTTACCCTAAGGCTAGGCAAGCAAGAGATTGCCAGATTTGTGGGACAAGTATAGTGGGGACAAAAAAGGGGATTGAAGTGTGTAGAGTAGGAAATATGGCAGCTTCTGTTGCTGGATGATGGTGATTAATACATGAGCCTAGAGCTGCATCTGTAACTTGTCTGAGTGTATGTTTCAGGGAGTCCTTTGAAGGCTGTGTAAGCAACAACAAAAAATTGTTTACTTAATGTTTTCAGAGGTGTTTTCTGAAAGACTGGCAAAGGGGAGGGGCAAGACTCCTCTGTCCATCCCTGCACAATAGAAGAAGTCTGGGTGAAATGGATGCCAGCTCTGTCACTGGTTCAGCTCAGTCTAAGGGACACTGTGCTGGTTAAATACACACCTGCATTTGTGTGTGTGCATACAGGTACACAGACATTTCTGGTGCTGTCCTGCTTATGTTGACTATCAGTCAGACTCAAGATAAATGCACAGTTAAGTGAAATAAATTACTTTTCAGTATCACAGTTGTTCAGAATTTTGGTTTTGATTCCACATGTCCAGTGAGATACTGCTTTTCTTTCATATAGTGTAACAGATGTTACTGTGAAGAAATATGTCTGTCATTCTAGTGTAAAAGTGCTTCCTCTTAACATTTTTATTATTCTATTCTCCAGTAAAAACAAAATGGTCTTTCTAGAAGGGTGTTCCTTGAATGATTGATTTGTTGCCTTTCTGGTAATACCATTCTTGAACATGGTGATTCATAGTGATTCATGTTTTTTGTCCAGTTCTTTGTATCTGATGTGCATAATTTTTTATGCTGTATTATATAGACTGTTTAATGGAAATGTGAAGAAGATCCCTAGGACTGTCATGGACTCTCTTTAAAGCTACATTTGTTACCATTCTGAAGCAGATAATAGTTGATCACATATACATGGATATACAGGGCCTGTATGATTACTTCACTTGAAGTGCCAGGACTGTTAGAAGTGTAGAAAGTACTCTATTTTTGTTATTTAATCTAGATGCAAGTGAAATTAGTAAAACTGTTCTGAATTTGCTTTTTTAAAGTGATGTTTCAAGTTATGGGCTGAACATGCAGAAATTGCACTAACAAAGTCTTTCTCTTACATGAGAATTCTTTCCTGATGTGGAGGAGGAGAAGTTTAGTGAACTGTCTGCAACAGTTCCTGTGTTTTTTAATTGATAGTCATGTCTAAAATATAAAGAATGGTAGGCAAACTCATTTGGACTTATGGTAGGAGGCATGTTAAATATATGGGAATGGACAGTACTGTTGATCATAACCTTGGAGAAAAATTGCAGGAACTCTTGTTTTCTGACTCCTTCACTATTACTGAATTGCAAGGAAATTGTAATTTCTCTTTTCCAACATGAAATTTAAGTTTACCTATGTTTATGCAGTAGATAATAGGTAAACTTCAAAAGAAGAAGGGAAAAATGTAGTATTCTTTCCTATCATTTATTTCAGTCTCCTGGTGATTACAGTAGTGAGGCCGAGAACCAGTATTGAATTTTCTTTTTGAGGATCTCCTTTCTAAGGAATGTTGCCAGTCCCTAGCATTGGAGCTGTTGAGATATTTCAGTGCAGTCGTGGCAGGAATTTGCTCAATTTTCATTCCTATTTCTTGGCTACAGGTTTCGCAATAACAGTAAACAAAACTATGTGGTCTACCTGTTAGCAGCAGTAGTGTAAACTTCACAGTTGTCTGCCAGAAGCCTCCAGAAGACTGCTTTATTCTTCTTTCAGTTCACATATAAAGATTTGTCTTCACCAAAGCAAGAGTTGTAGACTTATGTATTTTCTTAAAGGTAGCTGAGATTCTGGGGTGGTACAGAAACATGCAGCTTTTGTGTATTAGAGTTACAGACTTGCCTTTTCAAGTGGTGGTAAGCCCCTCCTCTCTTTTTTTGTTTCTGTTTTTAATCATACTGAGAAATCTCTGGCTGGAATAATACAAATTAGGAGGGTAGAGTGGAATTTATATTCAGGTAGAACACTTGAAACATTTCTACCTGCAAGACTCTTCTCTTTATTTTTCTCTTAACAGTGAAATTTAATTATTAATAGTTGCAATTGTCTCTAATAAGTCTGTGGTGCTTTGTTTGTGATCTAATGGAGATTGTGATTAGCTTGAAAATGTTGTTTCAGGAATCATTGATCTTCTGTGTCTATATGAACTCCTACTTCGTCCTGTTGAATTCTTCTCTGGTTTGCATCTGTCCCATCAATGTCCAGACAGCTTGTTTCTTCTGTTTTTCTTGAGAGTGTTTTTTTTAAATGACAAAGTGTGAAGTTTGTGACTTCCACAGCTTCTCTATATATCCCAGTCCTTTGACACATTCAGATTTTTTTCCAGCACTTCACATACATCTTCTTAGACTTGAAGAATGTTCAACTGTCCTGTCCAGTGGTTTTCAGAATAGGAAACCTTCTGACTTGAGTAACAGGTTGTTTTCAGTGAATGAAACTCACTTCTTGAGAGCTATTCCTCAACAAAGTCAAATGGAAAACATTTCTTACTGTCTTATTTTTTTATACATGCCAGACTAATTTGGGTGATAGGTGGCATGAAGTCTTAAGAAAGATGGGGTGCTTCTTAAAGTATGCAGAAAGATACTAAAAATAAACCTAATTTATCTATTACTGCTCTATAACATGTGTTGCAATATGCTTGGGAGCACCTTCTAAGGTAAAAGCCTGTGTGCCAGTCCTCTTCCACATCATCACCTCCTTCATTTTGAGACAGGATTCTTGGAGCCCAGGCTTGTCCTGAGCTTTCTGAAGTAAAGTATCTGTGCACAATTTTCTGGTCTTCATTGTGGAGGCATTTAGTATTTGGTAATTTTTCCTGAGTAACTCCTGCTCTATAAGTTTTCTCAAAGTGGGACATAGAAACTTCTGGTCTAACTGTCTTGTTTGGGATGCCTCATCCACTATTTCTGGCTCTTGGATTTGGTAGTAAAGCACTGCTCTTTCCTCAGAAAAAAGTTAAGAATTTCTGGTGAGTTTTAGTGGCAAAAAAAAAAAAAAAGAGAATGTTGCTAAAAGAGATCTTTACACTCTTCTTTATGTAACTCTAAATAAAGAAGTAATAGTAATAACAAAAGTAGTAACATTAATACATGGTGGGATAGCAAACATCAACAGTTAGCAGATGTCATGCTTGTACAGATATGAACCTGTTTAGATATTTCAGTCTTTCCCTTCTTGTTTTATGTACTAGGATAAAACAAAATAGATTATTTATTTTAATGGTTTCAACAGCAACTTTGGCTTTTATTACTGTTGTTTCTGGAAGACTGCACATGGGTTTTGGTGCAGTATCAGACTTCACCTAGTCTATAGTTTTATCTTTGTCTCATAATTGAGGAGTACCAAGGTGTTTTATGTTGTAGCAGATTCTATAATATGAGAATAGCCACTTTTAAATATTGCTTTGTAAGAATGTGAAGGTTTTTTGAGTCATCTCATAATTTTGCCTCCTTCCTTCCCAGTATAACAGGATCACCTATTCCCAACCCCCTGCCATAGGAAGGGACACCTTCCACTAGACCAAATTGCTGGAGGCCCCATCTAACCTGGCCCTGAACACTTCAGAGCTGGTGCATTCACAACCCCCTCAGCAGCCTCTGCAAGTGCCTTACCACCCTCAGTGTCCTTGGCTACTGCTTTCTAACAAACATAGTAGCATGACTTTTATTTTTCCAAAACTTAAACCCCTCCTATTTACAGACGTGTAAAGGTAATTTTTTTTTTAACCAATTTACCTTACAGGTAAAAATACAGAAGTTCTGTGAAATTTGCTCACTCTATTAAGCAGGGAAGTCAAAATCAGTATGCCTGAAGTGCAGGTTTCAGTGTTGCCTGAGCATGGTTCAGTTTGCTGCTCACTGGTGTTTGTTCCTTCAGTGGCTGAGCAGTCAGGGGTCAGGGCAGGGAGAGGGCTTGGGGCACAGGACAGCCAATACCTTCACCTGTGTGTTGCAAAGAAAGGTGTGGAAGAGTGTGCAGGATAGCTTAAGGTGCTGCAGGAGCCTGAGAAACCAAACAGAAATGGAGCTGTTGTGGTGGAGGATATTGTAGAGATACCAGGAACAAATCTGGGTTTGGGGAAAAAGGACAAATGTAATTTTCTTATCTTGGCAGTTCTAAAAGGCAGTTACATTGGGAATGAGGGGAGGACATGTGTTAAGTCCCTTTCTTTTGGCCCATGTTTTGGCACTCACTTGGTTTCAGTTTTTGAAGGTAATGATAGTTTTACATAGATTGAAATCTGTCTAATGCTCTGTACTTAATTTCTATGAAGAGAATCAAAGCATTAGTAGAATATTATTTTTCTTATTATATAGAATTAAGTTTGTTGGCAGCTTTATCTTACACATTAAATTTTTAAAAGGATGTATTCCTAACTTCTGTTTCTGTGTTTAGCAGCCTAGGATGCTTAATGCCTAATATTTTCAGGTTAAGATGACCTTTTCAGGTTAAGATGACCTTAAGTCAGAATTGGTGTTTGAATGTCACGTTAGTGGGTGTGACTGCAGTTGGGAAGCAGAGCTGCATGTACTCTCCACCACCCTGGAAACTTAACCACTTTCTTGCCAGAGAGATGGAACTTGCTCTGTTGTGTCTTGCCAGGTTGGCACTTTGCCAAACTTGTGTTGAATTTGCTCATTGAAGGGTAACTGGTAGGTGCAGGACAATGGCTTGGGTGGGGGAGAGCATACAGCCTCTCTTCTCATGTGAGAATAATAGCACATTTCCTGTTCCATCTCTGCCTGGTGATCTGTTAAGTCAGGCTAAGGTGTATTACATAGCTTAAACTTTGTAATTTTAGGTATTTTAGTGTAAGAGCAGCTTTATTCTGCCCAAGGAGAAACAATTATTTTAAATAGCAGGTTATCTTTTGTGAAGAACAGGGTTATGGTGAAAGTTGGAGACTGGAGGGAATAAATTAACAGGCTGTGGTTATTTCTTCTCAGGTTGGTCAGCAGGCCTTTAAAAAGTTTTTGTTAACAGGCAAGGGATGTAAGTGCTGCATGAGGCAAGGAAACATTTCTGCATGTGTGTCCCAGTAATTCCTATGAAAGAAGAATTTGGAGTGAAAGACTTTGGGGTATCTTTCTCTGAGTTCATCTTGAGTGATTATAGATGAAGAGCAGTGATGATTCAAAACTCTGCGTTGAGCCCTCCTGGCTTTTTGTTTGTTTGTTTTCAGACCATATGAGCTGGAGGAAAGTCTCCCTGCTCATGTCTCTGTGAGGTTTTGTTTGTTTGTTTATTTTTATTAGAAGACTTGCCACAACAATGTTTTAGGAATGAAAAATACCAATAATACTCTGCTGGTGTGGTTAAACATATTACTCTATGACATGATTAATAATATGTAATCTTAGAAATTTATGTCTGTAAGAAACAGCTGCAAAATATTTATTTTATGAGTATGTTTTTATTCAATGTCATACAGTTGTTTCATTTGTACTAAAATTCATTCTACTGATGTATTTTTATTAATGTCATAGGATATAATGTTGTATTTGTTTGACATGTACAATTTTTATGGCTCATTTAGCAAAATATGAGTATCCTGCTGATGACAGAATTTAATACGACAGTCTAACAGAAAGATTATTCAAGAGCCCATTAGATGAGAATTTGAACTATGCTGTAGATGTTAGGTTTCATATTTACAATTGCCTTGGTAATTTCTGAGGCTCACTTGTAGAAATGTTTAATAGAGTGTGTTGTAATTTTATTTTTACCAAGGCTTACTACTTAAGAGGCAATTTAAGGATCCTTTACAATTGGGAGTAAACTTTCAAAAGGCAACTTTGGGACTGTGCTGGCCCCCTGGTCACTGTGATTGCATATACCTGGCCCTGGGACAGTAAAACTTCAATGGAGATTTTGTAGCTCTGCCATAAGGCAGGTCTGTTGTCGCTGAATCTTTACTTGATAAATACCACAAAAAACTGTCATTGATAAATTAAAAAGTTCTTTGTCATGTAGCAAAGCCTATATTAGATGTAAAAGGCACTGCTCATTAGGGGTAAGAAAGGCTCTGTGATAGAAACAACTTAGAGATCAAGGTAAGCAGGAGTTTCTTTGGGTAGAAGTGGCCGTCACTTCTGTGTTTTGCTTTAGCTGTCTTTGGAGTGCTGTTTCTTGAAAAGTAGTTTTGTAACTAGGTTCAATTAGCGAGCTGGCCTGTGTTATTTTATTAAAAATGAGTTGATAGCCCATCTTCATTTTTGTTGCTTTTATGAACAGTTACTGAGAAAACATTTGCTTTTCATGGGATGTTAAAGTGATTTTTCTAGCTTTTTAAAAAATAAAGCCTGCTTAGTGAATCTTAGTGTACTGTGACCTAGTCATCAGTTGTCAGTGCTCCTTAAACTCAGTTGCTGTTAGGTCTGGAGAAGTTTGGTGCTTCCATTACAAAGATTTCCGTGATCTTAATGCAGTACACCAGTTGCATTATGTCACACCTTGCTGCATTGATGGTTGCCAATTGCAAAGGAGTTAAAGTAAATAGTGTATCCAGTGTGATCAGAAAGCTGTTGCCTATTTTTGAATTGCATTTCTCTGATTTTTTTTTTTTTTAAGAGACATAATGTCCATAGATCTAAACTGTATGAGGATTTGCAGAGTCACAGAAGGGGCTGTGTGTGGGACCATTCTGTGTGGGCACGCAAGGAACTGTGCCTGCAGTTGGCAGCACAGGCAGCCCCGCTGCTGCTCTGCTCGGAGGGACGGACAGACAGAGCTGCTGCTCTGCTCAGAGGGACAGACAGAGCTGCTGATCGGAGGGACAGATAGAGCTGCTGCTGGGAGGGACGGACAGATAGAGCTGCTGCTGGGAGGGACGGACAGACAGAGCTGCTGCTCTGCTCGGAGGGACGGACAGAGCTGCTGCTCTGCTCGGAGGGACGGACAGACAGAGCTGCTGCTCTGCTCGGAGGGACGGACAGAGCTGCTGCTCGGAGGGACGGACAGACTGAGCTGCTGCCCCTCCCGGAGACAGCGAGCTGCGGCTGTGCTGCGCTCAACACTGGCCCTTCACTGGCTCATGGCAGCTTGGCTGGAGAAAACTCATCTTTGGGGTGGGCAGGAGTGTTGGTGGAGCTGGTCTATTCCTTTTCAGCCATATTAGAAATCCACCTCAGCTGACTGCTGCCTTGTGTGGGTATGAAAGCTTGCCAGTGTCTCTAAGAATTGGAGAAAACTCCAGGTATTTACCCTTTACAGAAGGGCAAATGCAAATATTTTTCTTGCCGCATAGTTTAACTAACTCTGTCATCATCCTTTCCCTACTCAATTATTTTCTGAAATGTCCTTTTTTCATGTGACCAAATTTTGAGGTTAATTGAGATTGTTGAGCATTTTCTTTGTATGCTTTCTTTGCTGTCTATTTCATGAGAATTCTGAACAATTGACAACATCAAAGAGATGTCTTGCTCTTTTTTTCTACTTCAATTACATTTAGAGTTTCTTGTTATGGAATAAACATTTCTTGTGGAAGTGTTCAAGGCCAGGCTGGATGGGGCTCTGAGTGAACTGGTCTAGTTGAATGTCTCCCCCCTGCTCATGGCAGCAGGGCTGGCAATAGATGATTTTTAAGGTCCCTTCCAACCATTACCATTCTGTGATTCTTCTGTCCTGTGTGTGCAAGTTAAGTTCTTGCAGAGATTGTGGAGCCTTTCTGGACTTTCAATTTCTGTATGTTTTTATAAAGGGGGTAGTATCTATCTGACATCATGTGTGAAACTTTACAGGATAAACCCAGAAGAATTAAATAGTACAAATTCTTTTTTTCTTCTTCCTCTTGGTATGTAAGATACAGTGCTTTATTTCAACCTGATGTTCCAATTTCTGCAGCAAACATGGAAACCTTCTCAAAGTGTCAGTTGCCTAATTTCCAGGTAGTTTGGATTATTAATCTTACTCTGTCTGTAACTGCCTTTCAGCACTTTCTCAAAATAGATTGCCATTTGTTTAGTGCTGCTGTATCCTCAGTTGCACAAGCTTAAGTTTTATGTGAAGATGGATCCCATGGTGCATAACAAAATGTGCAAATCACGTGCATAATATACTGTAAGGTTTCATGCTGTGTTTTGCTCATCTTCTAAAACTATTCCAGTGTTCAGAATTTGAGATCATCTGTGATTAATGTAATATACTGATTTGCCACAGGAAGTGTATTCTGGAATTCTTGTTCAACTGTCATCTTCCTCAAAATGTCTTATTAGCTTGATATATTTTTTCATATTTTGAGAGTAAATTGGCAGTTCAGAAATTGTTCTTAGGCTAACCTCACCTTTTATCCTCTATTTTTATCTATAAAATAGGAATATACCTCTCTTTGACTTAACTTTCCTTAAAAACAACAAAACTTTCTTCCTAATTTCTGAATTTTTGTTATATCTCCAAGTCTAGCAGTAGAGGTTTTAGGTAAGCAAAGAATTCATAATACTAGAGATGAAAACAATACTTTATTGTTTGTTTCTCCTTTCTTCCCTGTTTATTGTTGGCTTCTGCTTTTGATATTACTCAAATTATTTTACTTGTGTGGGAAGTTTGAGTGGGAATCAGATTTACTCAGAGAGGGAAAAGAAGAAAAGTGACTGTCATACTCCTTTTGAGAAGTTTTTGTGGTGGGGTGCAGTTGCTCCAGGGGATGCTTGGTGCCTGTGAATAGTCACTGGTTTTACTTGGGGCTGGCTGGGTTCAGGAGGGTTGGAACATCCTGTTCAAGGCAGACCCAGTCAGAGCAGGTTGCTCAGGGATTTGTCCGCTCTCTGTTCCTCTCAGGTCAGTGTGGGCCACTCTTGAGCACACACGTGGTAAAGAATAAGTTCTGTCTTCTGCAGACTAGCCTGTAGTTCACCAGCTCGTCCAAGTTGCCCTTCTTGAAGGGCAGTGATGTTTTTCCAGTCTTTGGGTACAACTGGCTGAAGTGTTCCTTAATCACATCTTCCTTGACTGTGGGTGATACTGCATTCCCACAGATTCTGCTGATAGAGGTCAGGAACTGTGAAGTCAGAGGATAGAACTTAGCAGTGAAATCTGGGATAACAAAAAAATGGATCATATTGTTAATATTTTTTCATGTCTTTTGTCATTAGGTTTCTGCCTCATTGAGCACAAAATGCCCACAGATTTCTGTAGCATTTCGTTTGTTGCTGGTGCAGACAAAGAAGGCCTCTTGAAGTAGTTCTGTATTGTTTTCTGATGCTGTTGTAAGGGCACCATCCTTGGGTGGAGTAGATACCTCTACACCTCTGTTGAGAGAATCAGTAGAAAAGGTGAAGAAGCATTAGTTGTCCATTGTGTGGTTATCACTGCTGTCTACCCAGATAAACTTTCAAAGGCATCACAAAGAAAATGTTTAACGTACTTCAGAGCTCTGTCCTTTCATCCTCCTCTGTTACTCCTTGTCAATACTTAAAAAATGTTAAATAGTTCAGCAAATTATCAAACTTAGGCAGTTCTGTGTCCTTCAGTCCTGTCAGCAGTGCAGCAACCTGCAAAGTAAGCAGCCCAATGTGCTTACAAGCCCTGAAAAAAACCCCAGTAATTTACCAGAATATGCAGATGATTTCCATCTTTAAAGTACAGAACTTTCAAAAATGCTTTTGCTTTTCAGGGTCATGAACACTTTAGTCCAGGAATGAATGCTCTGTGTGTATCATTTGTTTTCTGTGGACATCAAGTTCTTGGAAGGGTGTGGGTGTTTTTGTTAGCCAGCTAAGAGATTGAATTCCCTTCACGTGCAAAGGAATGTCTGTGCTTGATATCCATTACGCTGGTATCATAGAACTTCATTATTAAACTCCCTGCTCCATGTAATAGCTCAGCTACTGTGAGGTTATCATTACTGCCTGGTACTGGAGGTGCTTTTGACTGGTTTGGTTTTTTTTTTTTTGCCTCTGTAGCTAATTTAGGGAGTGGAAATTTAAAGCATCTTTTACACACTAGATATTTAAATCTGTACCTATAAACGCAGATTAGGCTACAATTCCATGGAAATTTCCTTGGTATCCATAGTACTTAGGATAGTTTCAGTTCCCGGATGGGCCTCACCTCTGCTGTGCTGTCACAGCTGCACTGTGTTAGTGTGGTTGAACAGGAGGAGGGACCTGATATGGTTGGAAAATAGCTTTTCCCCTCCCCTGCTGCTCAAGGGGTTCTTGCCTGAATTGGTTTCCTTCCCCAGCTTGTCTGTCAGTGCTGACATATGCAGGGTGCAGGACAGGAGCGAGAATTGGCAACTCTTAGGAAGAGTGAGGGGCCTGTAAAACTCTTCATGTAGTGCTGCTGAATTCAGACTGTGAAAATGCAGCCTCACTGCGGTTGCACAGTTGATATAGTAGAGCTGATGGTATCAAAGCTGGAAGATAAAAAGCTGTTTTGCATAGAAGCCTGTCTGGAAGAATAATGAAGCAATGGGGAAAGTAAACCAAAAAATATTTCTGTGTTAGAGTTTTATGAGTACTTGTATCCTCTTAACAATATATCTGATGACTCTAAATGAGCAACAGATTAGAAAGCTTAGAAGCATTCTTTTTCATTTATTTAAATACGAGTCTGGATGAAGGCAATGATTCTGAGTACATTTAAATTAATTTACATTTTCTGTGCAAGCACTGCAGTATCTGATAAGTTGGTTGCAGTTGTGATGGTGTAAGCATTTGTAAAATGAGGCTTGCAGTGTTTCTTTACCAGCAACTGGGGGAAAAGAATGTAAACTTCAGGTCTTTCTGAAAAAGCATCTGGGTCCTGAACCTAACCTTTGTTTGATCTGGATTGTGTGTTTAGAATGGTTCTTATACACACAGAAATAGATGAGATTTCAGCAGATGAAAGACTTTACAAAAGTTTCTGTGTGTGCAATAGAGACCTTGAAGTCTCTGCTATTTGGTTCTGGGGGTTGGTAGGGAGTTGTTCTGGCAAACCAGTGATATATATGAAAAGGTTACTTTCCTAGAAAAGTTGATCTTTGTGTGGACAGTAAATGCATCTGACTCCTTTGGTGAGTTGATCTGAGAGAATCATACAACTGTTAGGTATGAAAGTGATCTTAAAAAAACATCTACTTCCAATGCCCTTTTTGTGGACAGGGATACCAGTCACTAGATCAAGTTGCTCAGGGCCTCATCCAGCCTGGCCTTGAACACTTCCAGGGGTGGGCATCCACAGCCTCTCTGGGCATCCTGTTCCAGTGCCTCACCACCCTCCCAGCAAAGTATTTCTTTGTAGTACATTTAATCCAAACCCGCCCTCTTTCAGTTTAAAACCACTGCCCCTTGTCCCATCACTGTCTGTCCATATCAAAATCCCTCTCCCTTCTTTTTATAAGACACTTAAGGTACTGCAAGACTGCAGTAAGGTCTCTTTGAAGTCTTCTCCATGCTGAACAATCACAGCTCTCTCAGCCTGTCTTTGTAGGAGAGGTGCTGTCACTCTCTGATCATCTTTGTGGTCCTCCTCTGGAGCCACTCCCATCAGTCTTTCGTGCATTGAGCCCCTCAGAGCAGGATGCCGTACTCCAGGTGGGGTCTCACGAGAGCAGGGTCGCCTCCCTCAGCTTGCTGGCCACTCAGCTTTCTATGCAGCCCAGGATACAATTGGATTTCTGGGCTGTCACTGAGCACTGTTGGCTCATATCCAGCTTTTCATCCATGAGAATACCCAAGTGTTCTCCAAAGGGCTTCTCTCAGTGATTTCTTCTCCCAGTCTGTACTCATGTCTGGGATTTCCCCAACTCAGGTGCAGTACCTTGCTCTTGGGCTTGTTGAATTTCAAGGGAAAGCCCACTTCTCAAGTTTGTCCAGGTCCCCATGGCATCAGGTCCTTGTGTCCTGGTGTCAGCTGCACCACTCAGCTTAGTGTCATCTACCAGCTTGCTGAGGCTTCTCTTGATGTCGCCATGTCATTGATGAAGACATGCAAGAGCTCCAGTCCCAGGAGTCAGGAGACCTGAGGGATGCCACTCGTCACTGGCTGCCACTGGACATTGGCTGCATCCCTCCAGCCGGTTCCTTACACACTAGATAGTCCATCCATGTCTTTGCAGTTTGGAGATAAGGACATCATGTGGAACCATATTAAAGGCCTTAGAGAAGTGTAGGGAGATGGCATCTGTCAGTCTTTCCTTGTCAACCATTGCTGTCATTCATTCCATCATAGAAGGCCACCAGATTGCCCAGGCATGATTTGCCCTTAGTTAAGGTATGGGCACTGCCTGGGGTCACCTTCTTGTCTCATATGTGCCTTAGCCTGTCTTCTGGAAGGATCTGCTCCATGGTTTTCCCAGGCACAGAGGTGAGGCCCTCTGATCTCCTGCAGCTCCCCACTGCTACCAAAATCTTGCTGTACAAACCCAATCCAGCATCACATACAAAACAATAAAGCAATAGGGATGTTTTTCTAGTGAGTTGTAGTGTAGATTGGTATGGAATGATTTGCCTTAGAGGCACAAGGTACAAAACATGAGAAAAACACATCTTCCAAGGTGATGTCTTTTGCTGGACACTAACACTTTACTAAATACTGTGTATGTCATTTCTCATTTAGTGCTTTAGGCAGAATTTTAACTGGGTTTTTTGCAACTGCAAAATTTTGCTCTTATTTCATGGATATTCACTATGAAGTTTTTCCTTCCATTTAGGAATTGCTTGAATTGTTGAATGACAGTAACTCCTGCTGAAGGAGTTTACAAAGCAGTGTCCACACACAGTAATTTAAAGGTGTTGATCTGCTTGCTGACATTTTCCTGCAGGCATATTTTGCTTTCTAATCCAAAATTTGATAATTGTGTTTTACACAAGAAGACTGTATAGCTTCAGGGTGTGGTTAGTAATGACATAAATGTCCTAATGAAACACGCTATTTTTTCAGGAATTTTTTTAATTGGCTTGTTAGAAATTACATGTAACTGTTGTTTAAAAAAGCAGTGAAATGTGTCAGCTACACCTGTGTAACTTCTCTAGTTAAATTCCATGTACTTCCTTGGGCTCAAGGTATCTTCTGATCCCTCCCTTGGTGTAACAGCACCAAAGGGAGTTAGTAGTGGGAGGAAAAAAGAGAGTGAAATCTGCCTCCAGCATGCTGCCTGTCCTAGGCAGAGGTACAGGGATTACCTTCTCTTGACATAATATCTTAGGGTTAGCTCTGCTTTTTTGAATATTTTCACCTCATGGTAAGACTGTGCCTTGTTGATTAAAAAGACCTTGAATAGTGCACATAGTGAAAATTGCATCATTGGGGTTCCAAATTGAGGTCTTAGTACAAAATAGTCAGCAGCTTAGCCTTAGTAACAGATTACTTGTTATCCCCTTAAAAAAATTAAAAATCCTGTATGGAATCAGATACCAAGTGGCTGTTCAGCTCAGGTAACTCAGGTGAACTCTCTGGCTAACATGATGGTATACTTCTAGATTTACATTTTTGTTAGCACCAAGAGTGCTAGAGAGAGTGAAAATTGATCCAGGGTTGAATGAGCAGAACTGGGATACTGAGATATTTTCCATGGATAGCTGCACTGATCAGTAGCAGTGAATGAACTGTCCAATACAAAAATGCATAATTAAAAGAAGAATTACAGAAAATGCTAAGAAACCTTTTGAAAAAGAAAGAAAATATGCAGCTGGAGTTGTAAAATATTTGCAGCCCGCTTGGGAGTTATTTAAAGGTATAGGAGGCTTACAGCATGCATGCTACTTGTTTAAGTAGATTTCAAAAGGCTCCCCAAATGCTAAAATGCCTGGCTAAACAGCTGAGTAAGATATAGTATCTGAAATAAAACTTCATAGTTCTTGAATCAGATCTTTTATCTAAGTAATGAAAATAGAAGTTAATTAAAAAAATCTGGTGGATTTAACCTGTAATTATAATGAAGTGGGGAGAAAAATTGATTAGTAACTCCCAACAGACATAAAACTATTGTTAAGAAATACTTAACAATAGTTAAGTCAAACTCAGCAGGAAAGTTTGAGGAGTGTCTGGAGGATCAGTAGACAACCCAATTGAAAAAGGTGGCTTTGGAGTATGTAAGGTCGTAGCTGAATAATGGAATTGCTTGCACTCACTTTGGCAATGCTTAGAGAGCTCTTCATGCCAGAATGTTTCTTAATAAGGAATGTGACAGAGTGTACGACTCAAAATGAAGCATCAGTGGAAGAAATTGCAGTACATTGAGCAAACTGTGAACAAGGCAGCCTGATCAAATGGCATTCATCCAAGTGTTGTAAGAGGAACTGGGGGATAAAGGAGCTAATGACTGCAGTGTGTTGCTTGTGGTTAGCATCATATTTCTGCTACAGGTAAGGAGGGTAGCTAGCGTGATATCAGCATTTTAAAAAGGCAGTGGCAGTATTTGAGGAACTTTACATCAGTGAGCTTTATAATTTCATGGAAATTATAATGGAGACCAGAATTGATTTCATTGTTCCCTCTGTAAAGTCAAAGGCTTTGGGAGAGGTTGAATTACCTCTGAATAAAATGGAAAATTTTATGAGAAACAATTGGGAAGAGTTAGAAAAAAGAGGGAAAAAATGTTTGTTTTGTTAATAGGAGTAACCAATTGAATTGCACAAGGATCTCTTACATTGGTGGACAGTTATAAGGAAAAGGGTGTGATAGCCAGGTGACCAGGTTAGTAGATGGTTAAACTATACTTGGGTTAGTATAATGTCTAGCTATATTTAAAAAGTTGTAAATGCTCAGGTTTTGAGTTATGTGGGTTGAAATTGTACATGAAATTCTGTGTAGGTAAATGTCAAGTAACCTGAGCCACTGAGAAGTAAAAAAGGGACATTTTTGTAGGTAACAATTGGCTCTGAAGTGCTTCTTAACCAATCATGAGTGAAAGGTGGAATTATCTGGTACCTAAAGATCAATGCAGTTCTCCTAAGCAATGAAAACAGCAAATCCACTGTAAAGATTTTCTAGGAAAGGAACAAATAACAAAACATTCTGCATCTGTAGAAATTTGTGAGACGTATGCATTTTGAGTATTCCTCATAGTGTGTGTATCCTCATCTCAGCAGGGTACAGTAGACTAGAAGAGGTTCAAAGAGAATAATCAGGAGGGATTTAAAGTCTTGAAACAGCTTTCATGTGAGGATTAAGCTGACTAATTTTTTTTCTTGTTCTGCCTGGGAAAGGAAGACCATGGAAGAACACAACAGGAATCTATGCAGTCATGAGGGAATAGGAAAGGGTTACTTATTACTGTCTTCCTGAGTACATGGGCTGGAGAAACAGAGTACTAAGAGCAAAAGGTGCCAGATTGAATCATAGTCAACAAAAGGAGATAGCCGTGTAATTAAGCTGAGATACTTTCTGCTGCAAGATGTTGTTGATTCTATATAGCAGTCTTGATAAAAAAGGAAGCAGGGAGAAGAAAAGGGTAGGAGAAGCTGTTAACCACAATGTTAATATGCAAAAATATGTATTTACCTTATTCACCCATGGCTCAGGACCTGCAGTAGGTGCAAGTAGTTGGAAGCAGAAGTTGAATATGCAATAAGTATTTCTGGGTGCATTGTTTATACTTCATCCTAGACACATGTTGTTGGTTGTGATTTTCTTACTCTTTTCTATCAGAGTATATGAATTTCATCCATTATTTCTAAATGCTTTTTCAACGATGTAAAGACAAATGTAGTAAGAAAAAAACACACTTAAACCATAATGAAAGCAGCTGTATAGTTTGTCTCACACAGAATTCGTGTGACAGCTCTTAATTGCAGTATTTAGGCCCAGGGGGAACAGTGCCGTGCTGTAACGAGTGCTGTCTCCTGCTCTGGAACACCTTTACTTAAGAATACCCCATGCCATGATATTATATGAAAATCTCCATAAGGGTGGATATTGTAGTAGAGAAATCTGCAATTTTATGTAGTATGACAGAAAGTTTTTACTTAGTTGATGTTAACGCTGAAATTTTAATTTGCGCTGTATGTTAATTCAGGTCAGTGACAGATGTAGAATTAAAAATCCAGCATATTAGGTTGAAATTGTTCTTCAGACAGTTTGGAATTGTTGCTTTTATATGGAAAAATTCAGAATACATTTGGTTATTAGTCATGTAAATAATCCCTTTTTAGGACCCTTTCTGTGTGTGGCATACAGTTCATATCAGAGAAACTACCCTTAAATTTATGAGTATCAGTAAAACAGTTGAAAAGAGTTACTACATGACCTCAGGTCATAATTTTTAATAGCTTGCTAACTTACTGCTAATAAGATGTTGACAGATACTTTTATTTATTTAGGGAAATAATAGTCACCACTGTATTGATGGACTTACTGGTGAAATGATAGTTAAACACTGTTGTCAATAAAATAAATACTTGGGGAAAATACGTGCATCTGGTTTACTCCTCTAGTTTGTGTTGATTAATAACTCAGCTTGAAATCAAGACTTATCTTAACTTGTTCTCATTTCAGCTTTGGATAGATCACAGTCCAAGAGAGATGGAGGTTTTAAAAGTAATTGGAGCTTTGATCATGCAGAAGAAAGTGAAGGAGATGCAGAGAAAGAGTAAGGATGCTTTTATCTAGGCTATTGAAAGTATAAATGTGTATTTATAATTAAATACTTTCTGTAATTTATGAATAAGAAACAATATATGATATTTTAAACTTTCCGTGATTAAGAAAAAATATTTCAAATAAGTTATTATTGTAAATAGTATTGCCAAATAGGAGTTCATTATAATGTAAACTTTATTGGGAAAATGGGGCTTACAACACAGGGCACAGCAGATTTCACCAGAGTTGCAGTTGTCTTTGGAGCTTCTGTGTAAGTCTGAGGAGCACAGACAAGCAATATGTGAACAAGCACAATAATGCAGTTGATAGGTAGGCTGTGCAAGCAGCTTCAGCTTTTCCTTCCTGTAATGACGATGAGATCAGAACAGTTATGGTTCAAGTACTGCAGTGGCTTTAGGCCTTCATCAAGTTAAACTGAGCTTAAAGATTCTAGGTTTTTCTTCCTCTGTTTATTTCACTGAATGGAGTTAAGGCTGGTTTTTTTTTTTTTCCTTATAACTTAATCCTTTACTTGGTATGTTTGGATTTTGGCTAAAACTTTAATCCTGTGTGTATAGTTTGAATGCATACTTTGTCCTTGTGACATTTTGTTGTTACTAATATGTTTTCTCAATATGAATGTATATATTTCCAAAATGACTAATGAATTGTTAAAAGAGCAAGTGTCTTGCACAAAGAATTCATGTCGATTTATTTGTTATTCTTAGATATTTGGAGAGTAGAACCTGCAAATTTAAAAGATGTGCTGTGGTTCTCTAGTAAGAAGTCGCTGAATCCTGTGATTAAGTAGAAAAAAAATTCATATATGAATTTGTATCATCTAATATTCTGCCAAATACTATGGATTGGAAGGGAGGTAGGAAAATAGACATAACCACAGAGGCTGCAGCAGCAGGCTATGCTGTAATCTTAATAAAACATTAAGAAATATGAAGTTTTAGTAATTAAAAAATGAATGCAGGAGTTCATTAAAGTGTGAGGTAAGCATTAAGAGCTCTTGTCAAAACAGAGCTATATTGGAAGTTAAAAGCACTTTTTAAAGGGTTCACAAACTAGGGGCATTTTAGTTTTATAGAATTAAGGTCGTGTTGTTCCCTAGCAACTTTACGTCCATTTGTAGTACACACAAATATGTTCTAAGGGCAGTACATACCATGCAGTTACTATTTCCATTTTACTTGCCTTCAGAAATAAGTCACATTTGAAAACATAGCAGCTTTTTTTCTACTAGTAATTTACTGCTGTTTTCCATCAGTCTCCAGCTGATGTTGACTTAAGAACATAGAATGAAAAATGTATAGAGTAATGATGCTAAAAATAAAAGTTTAAAAATTATTATGAAACATAATCTTTATGTAATTGTATCTGATTTTAAGATTGTATGTCTGGGTGATTTTTCATTTCTTTCAAATATTCTCTACAATAAGCAGTTTTTCCGTAGCTAAAAATGAATTTTTATTGCCTACTTAGATCATTTTTGATTTGCTTTTATATCTGTGAATTATGCACAGTCTTACTCTGAAGTATAAATAGAAGAGTAGTTGAAAATTGATTTAAACTGGGGATCTCGTCTTCTTTACTTACTCTGAGGCAATTTCTTATTCCCTCCAAACTGCCACATGTTTTAAGCTGCCCACTATTTACTTTTGGTAACACCTGGGTTTGTTTATCTTAAAGACATAGCAAGCTTTTAGCATTTTGAAATAATTTCTATTTTTTGCTTTTTTGATGCATTTTTATTTCATACAGCAAAATATAGACAGAAGGGGAATTTTCAGAAAACAAGTAACAGTAAATTTTCTTTCTTTATGTCTAAATTTCCTTTACCCTTAGTAGAAGATTTCAAAGATTAGCAGCTTTAATTCATGTACTTGTTCCAGAATAAAGCTTTGTGTCCCTCCCAGTATTTTGAGCATATTGTGCAGTAGGTAGGTATTTGCTGTAGTGTGCTGATACTAATAACTACAGTGTTTGACTCTGACATGGTTTCTTTGTGGCGAGAGCTGAGTCTGAGGCAAGCAGCTGGATGCATCTCCTGCTTGTTGTGGAGGCACTGGGGTTGTGGTGCCTGACTTTATCAGAGGTTTTTCCCTCTTAATGGCAGACACACAATAGGTTTGTTTTGAACTGGCCTGAGAATAACATCTCAGCACTTAAAGGAGTGGCTGTATTCTTGTATTACTGCATGAGACCTGTGCTAATGATGCTGGTCAGCCCTGAATGCCTGCTTGGGTGATCTTTTCTTCAGTGAGATGAACACAAAGTATGGTTAATGACCTCCTACCACAGCAATTTTTAGAACAGGTAGATTTTTTTAAAAGAAGGGTGTCATTTAACTTACTTCAGACGTAGGTGAGATGAGTCATAATGGTTAAGATATCAAATAATGAACACAAAAAGACTAAAGAATATTTGTAAACTGAAGAAGCTTTGGAAAAATAATGATCATGCAACACTATATAAATTTAAATTGATGCCAGAGTTGATACTCAGTGTGGAACAAGAGTTACAGAAATTGAGAATGGGAATTAACAAATATCTTATCCCAAAGCAAATGCCTGCAGATAATGCTCATCCATTTGAAAGACTAAAAGTGACATTTTTGATGTTCTAAAAGGTTTGATCTACTCAGGATGGTAGCAAGTGGCTTGAGACTTTCCTTGCTTTATAATTGGAGATCCCATAGGAGATCTGCCTTTATGGAGAACCACAGAAGAAAAGACCTGTTGGTCAGCTGAGCACACTGAAACCTGTGTAGTCCACCACAGAATAAATGGTGGAAATTCAGCTGGTCTTGTGTAGCAGAAGATATGAAAGGATGGCAGACTTAAACAAACTTGGCCAGTTTAATATATTTGTATGATTCATGACATTAACATGTTACAAGATGCTTTCTGGTGTTACAGCTTACTCTCTTGAACTGTCCTGGATAATTTATGTTTACTGCCTTTGGAATATCTCTGTAAATGTTTTTGAAATATATCTGTATGCTCCACAGTGGTTTTGTAAATGGATGGGCCCAGATTTCTTTTGGCTGTCATACTGTTTTCTTTATAGTCTAGACTTCTGCCTTCCACTGAGATAACAGTAGCCTTATCAAAAATAAGAAATACAAATAAATGGGCTTAATATATTTGTACTACAGTGTCTTTACTTAACTACAGTTTTCTTTCAAAAAGCTTTATTTTTTGCCCCTTCCATTTAGAGGAATAAACCTCTTTTTTCCATGTGTTGACAAATGGAAAAGCATTGTACTGTGTTATATATTTACATTGGTATTGTACTGTGTTATATATTGAGCTTTTTTCCACTGCTTATAAAATCTGTATTATTTTCTCAAAAAATCCATCCATAGTTAGATAGTTGTTTTTTTTTTTTTACTTCTTTTTTGAGCCCATTAGTAGGGCACTGTAGCCTTTAAATTGATGAAAACTTTTTAAATTATGTCTAATTTTAATGGAATGACTCTGTAAATGAGTTAATAATAATACTCCTACTTCTCTTGTGTCTCTGATAGTGCAGCTTTTTTAGTGTGCTGCCTACCACTATGTAATTTAAAACAAAGAATGTACACAGTGTGCTGTGAAGGCAAATACGTCAGCCTACTGGTTTTATATGTAATAGTTTTCAGAAAGAAATTTCAATTATGTTTGAAATGTGACTGGATCAGTTGATAGAAATATGCTTGCAGCTTATTCGAGTGTAACCTCAATGGTCAGCAGAGGTTTAAAGTTTGAGTTGCTTGTAGAAAGTAGTGAAAACATAGCCTGTTAATCTCAGCTGTCTAACTAACTATTGCATAGCTCTTAATGTTTTAAAACATCAAACAAATGGCAAGTGATTAGAGGTAAGTAAACAGTAATTTTTGTTTTCTTGTTCAGTGCCTAAATATGAATGTGTAATTATGAACTTCCCTTAAGAACTCTGTGTAGGTAAATTGCTTCTATTTCCTCCCCCCCCCCATATTAGGAGAGTTAACATTCATTTGTTACAAAATTTTAAGGAATGTATTGAAAAGTTAGAAATTATGTTCCACTGTGAAAATAACCAGGAAACCCATGGTTCCCTGGTTAAAAGTGACAGAGTGTGGAGATGTCCTTCCAGCAAGACAACTGAGGTTTCATTTCAGGGATGTTAAAAATATTACTGACTGGTATGTTGGGGGAGTGGTATAGTGTTTGTTTTGGGTTGCTTTTGGTTTTTTTCCTGCCTGTATAAATTGCATCATTGAAGCAGGCAGCAGGAAGCATGTGATACATGAGCAAATAGACATGTATTCTGCTCTCTGAAAAAACAACCTTTCTGCTTCTGGTGTGGATGCTTCACATTACTTAAGATCTAAAAGTATTGCTTCACTTAAAACTTCCAATTTTTTAATACTGCTCTAGTCATGTTGCCTGGTAAGAGTTACCCTTGTTCATTGTGATTTGAGCCTTGGCTCGGTGTTTTTGTCATTTGCAATGTGTTAAACTTCTCTTACCTCCCCCCTCAATTGCCCTTGGTTAAAATGGTTGTCGTATTGAAGCATGTTGACATCCTAAAAGTATCAATACAGTACAAAGGTGTTTTGAAAATAGCCATCATTTTTGTATGAACTGAAGCTAAAGAACAAAAGCATTTAGAGGTGAAACGATCTGACTAGGACAGCACTGTAGGCAAATGCCAGAGCTGCAGATACTGTAGGTTGCTGTTTGTGTGTGTTGCAGGGTTTTGTTTATTTTCTAGGATGTGGAAAATTTCTGAAATTGCTAAACTCCGTGTCTACTGATGAATGTTTGAGAAGGCTCCATGAGCCTCCCTTGAAAGGATGATTTGTTCTGAAAGAGAATGTTAAAAAAAATGTTGCAGGATGTAAAAATTTAATATCTATGGGTAGTCTGTACAGAAGTACAACTGTACTCTTTTGCCTTTGTTTGAAATTAGTGATGAAACTACTACACTGTTTGTTTTACCATTGAGCACCTGCAAGCGTAGTGCTCTGTAAATGAAGGGAAAATACAACAGTGCCACTGGCTATATGTTCACATTACATCATTCTTCCCTTTTCAAAATCAACTGCATGCACAGTCTTATCTCCTGAAGTTTCAGAGTCTGTAGATCTCACCCAACATTTTAATTTTATTTTTATTTGCTCTAAGGATATTTGTATTGCATAAGATGGAAGAATAAATTGTTACATGAAGGGAAGTATTGTGAATGGAAAAAGTTGTTAGGAACTTGAGGGACGGAGCACTGAGTAATTAGTTTATTTATATATGAAGAGCTAAAGTCACTGTATGTATTGCAAACCAGCATGTCAAGCTGACACAGCTAAGAAAAGTATGTTTCTCTTGTATCTTCCCTTTTAACACCTGGCAGAACTGCTTTGATTTTAAGGAATTTCTGCTTCAGTGATCTTGATTAAAACTTTTCAAACCATGCAATTATAAGTTGGCTAAAAGTTGTATTGTTTTTTTGTCACCAACATAGGAGTAACCCTATCAGGATTGATGAGATGGGAATGTCTGCAGGTTGTTCCTCCTGGAAGCAAGAATATGTTAGACTAATCTAGCTGCTGTCAGTATGAAGAGTATGGTTGGGGTTTAAATTTTAAGTACTTAAGATTTCTTGAGGATAACTGCCTGTTACTGGAAAGAATGGTTTTAGAGTGTCATAGAGTGGCTTTTTTTTTTTTTTTTTCCTTCTTCCCCATTCTAATGGTTGGGGATTACAGGTATTGAAAGTGCTAAAAACCCCACATTTTAGTAAGCAGTAGAACCAAACTGAATATGTTCTTTTTAGTCTTTTTAGGAGCACATACTTTGGGTAAAATGTAGTTACACTAAGTTCTTCTCCTAAAGCAGTATGAAGTCTGCAGTTTTAAACTACATACTTGAACATTGATAGGCATAAGCAAAGTAAGATCGTGTTTTATAGGTTAATGATGTTTTGGACTCAATTTATGCAGAGAGTGTAGAATCTTTTATAGTGTCAGTAATATTGTTGCAGCCATATTGAAGGTTCAGTAGCATTGTCTGTTTTGAATTAATCCTTTTCGTTTTGCATTTTGCAAAATAATTTGGTTTACACTTTAAGTTCAGGTTCACATTATGCATCTGATCACTCTGTTGCTCGTTTCATGTTCCTGTTTTATGCATATTTATACAATGTGTATATGATGCATTTAAATGTAGAGGGAAGGGGATAAAAAAACCTTTTGCATTGAAAATGTTTGTGTGTGCTCTGTTGGATTACAGTGGATGTGCTTTTCTCTCCCACACCATTCTAGCGAGGCAAATCTGCTCAGTTTAGATGACAATGATGAGTCTTTCAGTCCCAATGAAGAAAAAAAGGTAAATAATTGGTTTATCTCATGGCAAAAATGTATCTTTAAAGCTTTTTAGGTTCTTAAACAGTATTTAGGTTCTTAACAGTATATGCGTAGCCATGTGTCCAGTGTAAAGAAATAGAAGTTTCTATTGTGTTTTAGGAACATATGCCCAAGCTGTTTATCTGTCTACCCTTAAAATTTTTATTCCCCTCTTGATCTCAATAGTATTCTGAAAAATATGAGCAAGACTAACTAATTCTAAAAGTTTAGACAATTATCATAAATAGTGTACTAAATATAAAATATATATTGTATTTTGTTTAGTAAGATGTCGTAGTATAGGTGTAGACAGTGTATATTGTCCATGAAATTTGGTATAAAAGCAGTTTGAAAATGGAGCCAAAGTAATATTTATATTAATATTTTGCATTAATTTTCTCCTTCTAACTTCTACACAATTATACAATTATTTTAATATATGTGAATTCTGTTGTGGCAGTCAATTCGTTGTCGACCTGGAGCTATCGGCGGCAGCAGCGATGCCATAAAAGCATACGCAAGGCGAGGCAAAGGTGGAGGTTTCAAACTTCTAAAAGGGAATGCAATCGGCCTCAACATGATGGGAAATAGCAAGAAACTGAGGTAATACATTTAATTTATGTGTCCTTGCTTTGATCGTTATACAAATCAATGCACAATAAACAGAACTTCTAGTCCTTATGTCTTGTGTGCTGTGCATTTTAATAAGCTGTAGTGTACTGTGCTTCTGAGTAAAGAGGGAAACCTAGATTGTTCGGGTTTTTTCTCTTAAAAAATATTTAACACCACATTAGTAAAGTACCAGAAGCCTGTTAAAATGGATTTAGAGCATTCAGAGGTGTATTTGTTTGTACCTTACCCATGTTGCCTGCATGTGTTATTGTTCCCTCTTTACAGTGATAGCAGGTAGGAAAATACTTTTTACACCCCTATCCAGATTCGCTTCTTTCTGTGATGCTGAATTGTCAAGGTTAACTCAGGATGTGTTTTCTGGTTTTCTTACTGCAAGATACATTTTCATTTTGGATTCACAGACTTTTTTTTTAAGATTCAGCAAATAGCCATACTTGTATAGGCCAACTTGAGACTGTCGCTTGCGTTTAGAGCAGACAGGAACAGTTTTTTAACATTCACTGTTGTACTTGCTTTTTACTATTGTCCCTAGCTTGTAAGAGACTGCTTTCTTTATTTAGTATATAATAAAAAGTGATATATTCACCTGAGTTTCTCAGGGGATGTTTCATATTGCTAAAGTGCACTCACTGTAAAGGTTGGTAACCTTTGCAGGAAGGAAGAATTTCTAAGATACCCAGCTATAGATGGGCCAGTCTTTAAATATCCAGTGTATCTGTAGCTACATGAGGGATGTCTGTGTCTTCATTTGTGTGGCTTATCACCATCTGGAAACTGAACTCTAAGGAAGCCACTTCCCTTCTTGTCCTCTCCAGTAAGAGAGGGACCAAGGCAGAGACTATGGGTTGAGATAGCCATTTACTGATAGCAAACAGCAGTGGAGTAAGAAATGCGCAGTGACAGCAGAAATATTAATAACAAAAGCGTACAGAGGTAAAGGAAGGTGCTTTATGCACAAAAGGTGTTTACCACTTTGACTTAGTTCCATATGGCATGGGAGAAAGACAAGATGGTGGGCACTCCTCACAGCTGGCTCTCCCCATCCCTGAGCCTGAGACAATGGAAAACAGTGGGAGACAAAACCAAGGAAGTGAGATCATCTATGCTGTGCTGCGCTCCTGCTCCACTGCACCAGGCTTGGGTTCAGGCTCAGCTCAGACTCGCCTCTGCCGCTGCTTTGGACCACTCTGCTGGGCTCAGTTCCACACAGCTCTGCTGCTTTTCAGAGCCACATCCTGGGGTCACATCTCACAGGAGTGGGAGGCTGCTGAGTGGCAGGAGCAAAGATGGAATCTGCAGGGCTGATCCCAGCAACTCGGCCCTGATGAGGAGAGTGAGACAAAAATGGCACACTTCTGGGGATATGGTCCTTATTCTTTCCACCTGACACAGCCCCCAGCCTTGATTTCAGAGGGGCAGTGTAGCAGTGTAGCCATGCCCACAACGTAGCCCCAAGCTCTGGCCCCTCTCTGCAATCAGGACTCTTGAATGCTCTAAGCACTATTGGTTCGTGGGACCATCTTACCAAAGCCACTTGAAAAAATAAATCCTCCAAGTTCTGTGTGATATATCTTCTTTCCTGCTGTTTCCTTCAAGCCTGATTTCTTAAGATAAACTGCTGGACTATTATGTGGAACTTAAAAAAGTTTTCTTAAAAGTAAAATTTACTTATTAATGAAAAGGGATTTTTTTAATAGGTTATTTTTACATTTACACAAATCAGCATTGTACTTCGTTGTCCTTGATTTATCTATGCAAATAATGTTTTGTCTTTAAAATTTTTTTTGTATACATGAGAGATTTTTAAGATGATATCCAGATTTCTGCCTTGCACATCTTCAAATTCACCAGTTCTTACAGAATCCTCCTGGTCATTTCCATTCTTTAGTATTCTGTTCTTGAACATAGATTTGTGATTGTTACTTCTACCTTTATGTCTGTCAGGGCTTGTTTGCTCTGTTTTTCTGTTTTACTATTGAAGAAATCTGTGCATCTACATTGTACTTGTTCTTTGCTTTGAGTACACATTTCAAATTTTCCTTCGTCTGGCTATGGTATTTGTAGTGAAATCCAACCTTACAATGTAAGTTTTTTTTTTTTGAAGCAGTCAAACTTGACTGCACATGTATGTTTATACATATTGTACGTGTGTGTTTTTTTTAAGTTTTTGTTTTAAGGTAAATAGTTACTGAGGTTTTTTTAGATGGTCTATGCATGTAGTTCAGACATTCTGTTGCCTGGATTGGAACTGCCTTCTATTGACAAATTATACAATATAAACCTAAGACCTAGTAGGATTTAAAAAATTCAACTAAAACAGTTAAATCTGTTGCATGTAAGTAGGCAGCCACCTTTTGTCTAGTACTGAGATGCATACTGCATTTAAATGAAAAATATATGTCACCCTTTTCTTAATAAACTGTCGTTAATGAAGGACTTTGTTATGAATAATGGATGTGTATAGACCACTGTGACTGCTTCTCACATTTTGGTCACTGCATTTTGTGGTTGTGCTCCAAGTGATTATCTGGATTTAATGACATTGGGATATTTGTTGCACCTTTCATAATGTGTATCAGTAAAGGTTTGGGCTCTAGTCACTGTAGTGGTGATTGCTGGTTTGTTCACTTGGAAATGCAGAATGGAAGGTGCTTAATAGTTACTCTTTCAGTATTTAGACTCTTCAGCTAGAGGAGATTCTGAAAGTTGATAATACAGTTGAACTGCTAGATTAAATACAAGAAGATCAGGTATTTGATATTCTGTATCTGTTCATGGTGATTTTATCACAATGTTGGAGTCTTTTTCCATCTAATTTGCAGAATAAGGACAAAAAATTCAGATCAATGGGGCTTGGCTCAAAGGAGTATTATTCTAGTAGAATAGTCCCTAAAATTCAGAGAATAAGAGATAGGAAGAAGGGATATGCAAGTACAGTGAGAAGAAATATCTGCTGTACTGTCAGAGAAATTCAAACCAAGTAAAAGGTTATGATCTGTTACCTGATTGAGCAAATCCAGTATCAAACCATTAACCTAATTAGTTTTGGTTGTATTTTTTTAAGCATGAGGTCTTACTTAAAATAGTTTTATCTTTGCTAGCTTTCAGTTACTTGTATTAAGGCCCTTTGAGATTTTCTTTGATAGTATTTTGTTAAAAACGTTATTTGATGAACAGCAGAATTAATGTAGTCTGTAGTTGTGAGTTTTTGAAATATTGTTCTTCCTTTACTTCTAGCTCCATCCATTTATCCAGTTCAAGCTTTTTTTTTTTGTTTTGTCTCTTGAATATGTGGTGGTAAGAATTTCTTAGGATCACCTGATAGTACGTGGTAGTAAAACCTTGTTTTTGTCAGAGCCTAGGCTTCAAAGTATTGTGTGGTTTCTGAGCTAACATTAATGAAACATTTATTGTTAAAATACTGTAAATTCTTTTTAGAACATTTGTTCTTTCAAGGAACTTTCTGACCATTGCATCACTCTGCTTTTAGTGTGTTATACTAATTTTCAAGAAATTGTGCTGAAACTTGCAAACTCAAATTTCAGTTCTGATGTCCCTGTTTTGCAACTTGCTAGGACTTTATTAAACTTGTGTTTTCTGGTGTTTCTTCTGTGTTGGGTATGTTCCATTCAGAGAACAAGATTATAGAGCAGATTGTGTTTTAGAGCTGTCCTAGTTGGAAGCATGTCTGACACCATATGAACCATTTAAGTGTGCCATCCAGAACAGTCTGCTGTGACTCAGATCTGATCCCTGAGCAGTCTGTGATACTCTATTCCAGCACCTACTGGAGTTTTCACTACGTGAGTGAGGCAGAAAGCAAAAGTGCTGCTTAACAGTTTTTTCTGCTGTGGGGGCCCATGGCAGAGTTTCACAATCATGATAGCTTGGCAAAGGTCAGATCCAACAAACACAGTGGTAAAACAGGAGATACATATGCTTACTTGCTTGCTTGAAGTCCTTAGGTCTTAAGTATTTGAGAGGGCATTCCTGCACTCTGCTTCTGTTTTGTTGTTTGTTTTTTTTTTTTTAATATTTTTCAAAGACATGAATGGGAAGCCAAAGAGGATTTGAGACATTCTAAAGTATTTAGGGCAAGTAGCTGTCAGTTTTTTATTTCTGAGGTAGCAAATTAGACAGAAGGTTGACTGTAGATTGATCTGGATGATGACTGACCAGCTGCAGTTGCATAGCCTTGACTTAGATGCATCTGAGATGAATGTGTTTGCTTTGAGGAGGTTGGTGTTTGCATGGATGTTATTAGTTTTCAGGATGTTGGTCTGTTAACTCAAATGGTTTATGATATTTTTAAATTTCATATTTTAGAGAAGAGGATTTAACCCCTTGGATTTGATAAGTCTTGTTTTGTTATGTTTGTGGTTATGTTAGGGGCAGGCAGAAATGCTCTGAAAGCTTCTCATCTTGACTTATGTAAGGCTACCAAAAGGGTTTGTAATGCTAAACTGAAATTAAAAAGCACAGTAACAGTTTACTCATTTTCTTCTTTTGGGGGGAATGTAAAGCAGGGATTAGGAATTGGTTGCCAGCTTTTTTTGAATTGTGGTACTTCGGGTTTCTTTTCATTGTTCATAACAGGACAAATGGCAAGATAATATTTCTGAGAAATATTAGTAGTAGGAATGATTTTTCACATAATTTTCTCTAGTGCAATTAAAATGTCCAATTTGAAAAGCAGAGTTTACGCACTGTATTTCCATAGTTTGAGACAATTTGTATCATCAGCATGTTGTCTATTAAAAGTTGTGTGATTTTTGAACATTTCAAGCATAGTATTGTGTGTCCTGTCACAGCAGCATGCAGGATAATTCTTTAGGTTTAATGATCTCTGAAGGAGCTCTGTATTATTGATCTATTGTATCTTAATGTCAACTTTTACTAGAGGGAGTAATGGTAAGAAATCTTCTCTCCATAATTACTGGTTTTACGTAATAATGAGATAAAAGTCAAAAGCAAATGAAGAAACCCAAGAAATGCTAAGATACATTGGTGAATAAGAATCCTGTTGAGATATGAGTACCTGAGAATCCTTTGTTTTTTTTCTTTGTGAAATGTGTTGATTTTTTTCAGTTACAAGTCATCTTGCATCCATAAATTTTCTCTGTTCACTTTTTTTTGTGAGGGACATTGCTGAATTCAGTCTGTTCACATTTTGCCCCTTAAGTCATATTAAAGAAGTTAATATTATGCCTTAATAAAATGAGAGATGAAAGTATAAAATTAGTTATAAATGGTTACAAGTCATTAAAAAGGCTGTGTTTTTTCACAGTACAGGGTTGAGTGAAAAAATCTTTACCTTTTTTCCCCAGAAAAAAAAATTGTGTATATTCTTTTACATCCATTTTATTATAAGGCTGAATGTTGATATGCCTGTAAAGTGATTCTAACAATATGTGTTATTGGTTCAGAAATACTTTAATACTTGGTGTTGTGTGTCTGGCCTTGTAAAATTAGGACACCACATGTTTTACCAAAGACTGTACAAACACACCAGAGTCTTTTCTTAAACATTTTCTGTATGTTTGCAGTGAAAATGCTCAGAATATATCTGGTCCTGTAACTGTGGTACATGGCAGACGTTTTCACCACGCACACGCACAAACAGCCGTAGTAAAAACAGCAGCCCAAAGGTAAGAATAATTACTTGTGTTTCTGCAGGTGTTTCACTTGTAAAAATTCTCCCTGGTTTTGTATGTAATGACTTTCCTTATGCTATGAAGTGTATTAAGAAAATCACATGGGTGCATTCTTGATTATGAGCTTTGACCTTAATTACTGAAATTTCATAAAAACATTTAGGAATTACTATCATATAATACTAGAATTTAGTAATTTTAAAGAACATTGGCAGGTAGTAGGAGAGCACCTGCTAATATAAATATTTTGAGAAAATACTTTGAAACAGACAACCATAGTTTGCAGTAGAAATTCACTTAACTGGCAACATGATCAGCAACTACTAAGTAACAGCACCTTCAGCTTGTGTAAGATCCATGTAAACATTAAATCATAGATCTGAAGATTGTATATGATCTGTATATATAGTGTAAAACCTAAATTGCAACATCTAACAGAAGCAAGGTTTTGCATCTATGTAAATTATTTTTAGAAGGGATGACTGAAAACCAGGGAATCTTACTGAACTATGCTGAATTTAACTTAATTGATTTGAAACTTGAAACCCTGTCAAACTTCTGTAAATTGTAGGGTTGGTTCTAGGTGTTTTGTACACCTAATGTGTTTCACAAACGTATTAGATAGCAACTGTTTTAAGGAATTTTCTTTCAAAATTTATCCATTCAGAGCTCTTTTTGTTTATGAATTCTGTGGATTTCCACTCCATCATGAGTGCTTTATCCTGCATTTTGTAGCTTTCTTCTTCTTCTTTTTTTTTCTCTGTTTTTAAGTATAGATTTTTTAGGATGATGGGATCGTATACAGGCATTATCTTTTTGGTTTCTCTCATCCTACTTCCCTCAGTTTGATTTGCTGACTTCAGAAAAAGAAAGCCCATATTCTAATGTGAATGAATGATGTGATCCAAACTTGTGTTAGAGTAATCTGGCATTGTATAAACAGACTGAAAAAGGAATTTTTCAGTCACAAAATAATAGAGTCATAGAACAGTTTGTGGTGAAAGGGACTTTAAAGGCTGTCTAGTCCAATCCCCCTGCCATAAGCAGGGATATCTTCAACTAGATCAGGTTGCTCAGAGCCCCATGCTGCCTGACCTTGAATGTTTGCAGTGATGGGGCAGCTACCACTTCTCCAGTCAGCCTGTTTGTGTTTAGCACCTCATTGTAAAACACTTGTATCTAGTCTGGATCTACCCTCTTTAGTTTTAAACCATTACCCCTTGTCCTATTGCAACAGGCCCTGCTAAACTGTTTGTCCTCATCTGTCTTTTAGGCCCCCTTCAAGTACTGAAGGCCACAATAAGGTCTCCCTGGAGTCTTCATTTCTCCAGGATAAGAAGCCCAACTCTTGCAGCATTTCCTCACAGGGCAGTTGCTGTCTTGTCCTGCCCTTGAGGACTTAGGCTGTTGCCTCTTTTGTTTCCAGCAGTACTGTAGTCTGTAAATGCCATATAGGTGTATGTATATGTGGAATATAGGATGGACATTTCCTTCCCCTTTGTAATAGCAGATGCAGTAGTAGGTATCTCTTTTCAGTTCTTTACATTTCTTGCCATCAGTGTGAGGCTGATGACTAAAAAAATTGGCAGTTTTTACCATGAGTTAAGCTGAAAGATGGGGTTGATGTTATCACTGTGGTTTAGACTGAATCAGCTGTGCTTTTGCTTACATGAAGTCCTTTTTAGAATATTTTTGTTCAGTGTCCCATTGAGGAAAATGTGGACCATCTCTAAGCATTCATGCTCTTACATTTTTGGTGGGTTTTGTTTGTGTGTGTTTGTGCTTGCTTTTGTTTATTTGTGAGAGAGGAGTTGTTTGTTTGTGGGGTTTTTTTTTATTCTGAAGGATAAAATTTTGATTTACAGTGCTAATGAAAATGATTTGAAGTAAGCAAAATCATACAAGACTGCTCTGATTGTTAACTTGATAATTCTCATGCACTTGATTAAGCCTTGTTGTGAAATGGTTCTTCAAACATCCAGTCAAAACGGCTTCATCTTAGCAAGTTCAGTGCCATAGGTTTCTTCAACCTGCTCCAGAGATTCTTAATCTTCAGTGGATGTTGGATTTGCCTGCTTGCCTTCCTCGCCTGTGGGATTCTCTTCTTTATAAGCCTGCAATGTAATGTGAAGAAAAAAGGCATGTGTGACACAGAAAGAAAACTAATACATGACATAGGCGAGCTGAATATTGTGTGCAGTAATTGGATAGTAGTCATCTTGAGTGTTCTAAATATGTTTTCTCTTAGGATTGTTATTGTAGCTCATTTACATTAGCAACAGACAATTAACTCTTATGCTAGGAATATTTTTGGAGTTTTAAAGGCAGGAAACAGTCATAACACTTCCAGCAGTGCTTTGTTACTGGAGAATATCAGAACCAGCATGATCTAATTGACTGAGGGTGAGCTTTACATAGGAACTTTGCAATGAGGTTTAATTCCAGTAGCTTCTGACTCAACTGACTGCTTTCTAAAAGCTTCTAAATCTGTTTCTCAGTTAGAGGATTGAAAATTAATAAAATGTGGCTTCCTGGCTTCCTGACAGACCTTCTTTAAAAAAAAAAAAAAAAGAAGAAGAGAGATTTCAGGGCTACTTGATGTTGAAAACATAGGTTTCTGAGTGAGAAGGCAGTAGTCAGAAAAAAGCCAACTAAAATAGGACTATGTAAAACTGACCACGATATAAAATTCCAGACCATATAAACTGTATATTATAGTTTGGTCTTGTATTTTCACTTGTGTAGGAATTTTTTGATACCCTTTTTTGACTAGTCTTTACTGACATTAGGCAGTAGTTGAGTTTAAAAGTAAACGCTGGTGATGATTCCTCAAAAAGTACTATTTGCAAAAAATGTGAGTGGCAAACCAAGAATAACATTCTAGGTATATATCAAGACAGAAGAGCTGATAGCATGGAAATTGAGTTCTAAATTTTTGAGTTTTGTTTTCCTGTGTTAATTTGCAGGTGACTCAAAGTTGTGTTCTGTTAATGTTTTGCATTTGTAGATTGTTTTATGGTGTGGTGATCAGAAACAACATAGGGAAAATAATTTTATCTAATATATAGATAAATTATTATATATTAATGTATTTTATCTAAAAGGTTCTTGAAAGCATAACCAGAAATAAAAACATTATTAAATAAGTTGAGCAACTTTAGTCTCTGGCACTGATGTAACAGATTCCATGACTTACACTGAGTTCTTTGGGTGGGGATGGTGTCACATGGAACAAGCTGATTATGAACTCAGTTATAATCTCTATCAAGTTGAATTTGTGTATGATTTGTACTGCATTTCTTATCTCCTGCAATTTTTTTGCACATACATGTGACAGTCTTTTTGAGAATCTCTTGGACTCATATATAAAATGCAAGTTTCTAGCACACCAAAATTTGGTATTTCAAAATAGTATTATGATAAATATTCATGTTTTTTCTAGTGGAATCTGGGGATGAAATTAAAATTTGGTAATGTCTGATACAACAGACTTTCAGATATAGCTTGTTCTAGTGGTGTAGTTGGTTCACACTATTTTGCTTCATTTAAAGCATAGTTCTGTCTTATGCTATGGACTGACTGTTCTTCCAGACTTGGCATTGAAATAGCATGTAGGTACTGCATGTTTAACAAATCTTATGCATGAGCTACATGAAGCAGTAGGGACAGTGATCAATCCAGAATTCTCATCTCTTAATCTTCCTGAGGTACAAAAATGAGAATTCCTTTAAATGCATTATATTGGTGTGGAATTTTAAAACAAATGTGTCATTTGATGTAATGACAGTGCATAGTGTCAGGCACTCAGGACATTTTTTCCTGCTGTTAAATTTCCTTAGCACTAGGGTGTGTATCCTTAACAGAGTGACTCTTTGAAGCACCTGTAAACAGTTAATCCAAGTTACACACTAGCTGTGCAAAGGATGCAAAGATACAGGGTATGGCTCCATCCACACATGGTTTGGATCTGACTGGATTGATAAACTGGAGGTTGCCTGCACAAAAGCAGTGTTTATTGTTAGTAAAGGCTAGCTCCAGCTAGGAGCAGCTCTCCACCTTCACACAGCACTGGCTCATTACCTACCAGCCCAGTTTTTAAGTTGTCACGGTCACATTCAGTTTTGAAGTCCTTTTACTCTCTTCCCAGAGCACTGTGGAGATGGAATGTACTTTCATACTGCACTCTGTAAGATTATCAGGACTACATTCTTACCTGCTTTGCTTCCACTCCTGCTGTTTTCTGAGTAACAAGAGAATTAGTTTGCTCTATTCTTGTGAGCGTACTTTTCACTGTTTGTGAAAAGGAAGGGAGGATGAGTTTTTATTACTGAGTAATTTCATTACTCTGTTTAGTTTGGCTGAAGTAAAACAGGAAACAAATTGAATTTGTTCTGTTTTAGAATACAGTTAATGTAATGCATGTATGTCAGAGGTTTGTTAGGCTTTTGATGTTTGGGAGGAACAGTCACACAGATTAAAAGATTACAGCATTCCATACTGCAAATTTTGAAAAGACAGAAGATATGTAGATGCTGTTTTCAAATTGTCTGTGTGCTAAGCTTAGTTAGATTTATTTTTATATCAGGACCAGAATTGTGAGCATCAGCTACATTAATTTCTATGTTAACTCATGTTAATGGAGATGCTTGTAAACTAGTGGCCCTAGTTCCTAGGTTCTTTTGGGAGATTTTTTTTTTTTTTGGCCTAAACCTCAGATAAAGGTTTCCATTTATCCTTCTCTAGCCTTTCCATATGGTTTTTTAAATATTTCAGGACTGTTGCTGAAATTTGTTTCTCAATTTAAACACTTGCATATTTTTATTAGTTGGAAACAAGTTCTTACATAATTCTTTTTTCTTTTGCATGGCAATTAGGGATTGTTTTAGTGGTTGACCTCTGTCTTAGAAGTCTTTTCCAACCTTAATAGTTCTGTGATTAGAAATGAGGCTTGATTATAATTAGTGTATTAGAATTCTGTCTTAATGGCTTCTGCATTGTAAGTGAATTGAGATGACCAGGTTAAGTTCAGAATTAATCAAATTCTACTCATTGAAAAAGGGTCAAGTCAGTGTAGTATTTAGACCACTGACTGTTGCTGTCTGTGAAGTAGTGTTTGTGCATTTCTAATTACTTTGACAAAAATTTGGTGAAAAAGTTGTAATGCTTGTTTGACAGTTAGACTATGAGTGAAAGACAATGAAACAGTTACAATTTATATTGAATAACTTTTGCATTTAGTGATGTGCAACACATGTGGGGCTTTACATCTTATGTGTTTTTTTCTTTTTTCATATTTTAAGCAATCTGGACCGAAAGGAAAGGTAAGCTTACTGTTGATCAAATGAGCATGGCAATAAGCATTAAGAAAATTAACTGATTGAGTGCTGTATTATTTTAGTTAAGGAATATTCAATCCAGTCAATCATAGCTACTCATATGTGATAGTGGTTGATTGTTTTTAGTTCTGTTTTTATTATTCACTTACTTGAAAAAGGACCTTTACATCCATCTGTAAGAAATGTTGCGTTACTGTGAATTTTGGGTAATTCTCTGCTCGAAATTTATATATCCAGTGCAAAATTGCATAAACATTCTCTGGATTTTAAGAATTCAGTGCTAATTCTTTTTGTAGAGCAGCAAACTTTGTGTAATAGAATGGTTCTGAAGCTTCTTAGTAAAATAATTTTTAAGCTCTTAGTGGGCTGTTTAACAGCTCTCACTCTATCATCTCAGCTTGGTCTGAATTGCATTAAAGGTTTTTACTGCATTACTGTGTATATTTTGTTCATGAAGTGCATATATTAAAGCAGTTAACAGAAAATGTGTAGCAAAACCTGACACACTGGGTCTTTATTGTTCATTTCGGGCTAATTTCTCACTTGTTTTGCATCTGGTTTACTGCTCTTAATATTTTGTTATCAGTATGAAATACCATACATTTATTTTTCTTCATATATAGCTTAAATTTATATGTTAGTGGAAGTGTTTTCTTGATAGTAATGAAGTCATTGCATTTTTGTAAATATCCTGTCTGTGTAGGTGGCTTTTGGCAGTATGAGCTTGATACCAGGTTGACTTGTTTAAAAGTATATATAATGTTTAACTGATAATGATATAAATAGCACAGTTCTTTCTGAATTTAGGATTTTCTATGTTTATTTCAAATTCAGAAAATCAAGCCTTTCTGTTTTACTGGCTTTTGTTACTTCTTAAAAGAACTATCAAATAGATACTCATCAGCCAGTTAGTGTCACTGTGTGGCATAGAAGAAAAGATTTGAGTTCCATGCTGGTGTGATCCTAATTTTCTCATGGGGACACCTGCTGCTTCTTCATCCAGTACTACTGGATATGTTCCTTTTTCTTTGCCTGCTTTTTGTTGTTGTCCTGGCAGGGGAAGATGATGTAGGCAGGAGCTGCTAAATTTAGCTTTAATCATTACTGTCATGATAAGTGCAGCAGCAGCTCCTGACTTTCTGGGCCAAATGGGGTTGCTGACCTGTGTTCTGAAAACCCTGTTCCCTGTGCTGCTGCTTCTCTTTTCAGCCTTTGGCTTTTGTACTCTGCTCTTCCTCTGACACGTGCTGAAGGTAAATCTCACCTCAGCAGCTTTGTGCTTCAGTCTTATTGCGCTTTCCTCTCTTTTTGTGTAATGATGTAGAAACCAACAGCCTGCCTGCAGTGCTACATCTCCAAATAATGCATACAGAAGCAGAGGAGAGGCTGAATGAGGCAGCCTCGCAAAGAGCCAGGCTGTGCATTAAACACAGCTCTTGTGTAAGCCCTGCACCTCAGCAAAATTAGGAGCTGGGGCAGCCTTTTTTGATGGGGCTTGTACCAAATCATAGGTAGCACTCCCTCCCAAATTCCCAGATCCAGATGTTCCTTCATGTTTATTTGCTTTCTGGCATAGACAGAAATTGTGGACCTACCCTTTCCCTGCATCATCCCCCCCCCACCACATTTCTGGTTTTTGTTTTCCTAGAGAAGAAATTTTAAGTGAAATGTCACTTTGTCTGGACAGTTTCATAAAGGTCTGTCTACCAGGCTGGTGTGAAGACACTAAGGTCCAATTCCATCAGCAAGAGAACACAGCAGTAATAATGAATCTTTGCTGAAAATATGAAATAAGTGACACCATTCTGTCTGGGCAAAACACGCTTACTCAAGAGTATTGTGGCATCTAGCAGTTAAAATATGTCAGAAGTTCATGATGCTGCACAGTCCAGACTGCCTGAGTATTTCTGTCTGGTGTGTTGCAGAAAAGCTTGATCTTTCTTGCGCCTGTAATCAGTGTTTTGCTGTTGGTGCTTTACTACTTCCTGAGACTGCTTTTTATCAAATACTTGTCTACTTCCCTTGCACTTAAAGGTATCAAAAGTTCTTATAATCTAGGATATAAACAAGATGCCTAAAATTGTTTCACCTCTGAGCACTGTTTTTTTTTAACTGTTAGACACAGAATGTAGGTAATCTTGCATCATGATCAGCTCAGCTGTTTGATCCCTCAATTATTCCCATTTAAATGGAAGACTTAGTTTTGATCAGGGTTTAACAGCAAGAAGGTATTTGTTTAGAAGTGCTGTATGTTCTTAAATCTGCTCTAAGATTTTTTTTTTTCTTTTCCAGATAGTCCTTTTAAAGGTAGATATAATGTTTGCTTTAAAAAACAACCAATTTCCCCTTCCGTTTCTGCACTCACACATAATTAAATGGCTCTCTGTACAAAGCATTTTACTGGAGAAGGTATTAATGGATCTGCAGCTATTCAGGCAACAACAAACACTGTGCTCAGAAGGGCAACTTTGTTTTCCAGTCTGTAAAAACTTGGTGGTGGTGTGCTCTTCCTTTCTCTTTATGGGCTTTTCAGGAAAGGAAAGTAGTAGAACGTGCCTAAAGTTGCTGCCCTCTTGTGGAAGGGTTGTCACTTCTCCAAGAAAGCTTTATTTGTAAAAAAAATTTTTTAGCTGAAATCTCAAATTAAATAGTTTTTAAAGTTATCTTCACTTTTCTTTCTAATTCAAAGCAACTTCAAGCCTGACCTTGAATTGCTAACCACACTGAAGTGTGATGGGAAGCCTCAGTTGTCTTGGAGCTGATTTTTTGTGACTTGGGTTTGGGTATTAATGGTTCACTCTGAGTATATGAGTTCTATATTGTGGGAGAGGAAAGATACACTTTATTTTTTGCTACCACTCCTGTGTTCTTGCAAGTGTTTGGCTGTTTAGTAGCTATAAATTTGAGTCTATGCTGCTAACATAAAATTCAGATGGGGGTAGATAATGCTAGTGTATTCTGATTTATTGTAAAATAATTATTTAGCCTTATATGGTAAATAATGAATTTATCATCTTAATAAGATAAATATGTTTTGCATATTAAAAATGTAATAGAAATGTGTGGTTCTTAGAAGAAAAATTGCAAGTTAGAAATGTCCAGGGACCTTGAATGGTGAACTACATTTAAAAGAAATTTTAGTACTCTAAATCTGCCATATTATTTGCTTTATTGTTTGCTTTCAATTAAATGACAAGTAGTTTCAATATTGTTTCTCTTAAATGTCATTTAAGTTTTAAATATCTTAAACGTCTTATAGAAGATATTTTTTCCAGAAGTAATTATGTTCAAAACAAGATTTACTGTTGTGAAATACTAGTGAAAGATAGTTATGACACGTGACACAACAGCTTGCACACCCTTACTGCAGTGTTTATAGTTTTCAAATCTAAAATGATGTTACAGCTTTTTTTTACTTTTTAGAATGTCATGAGCTTTGGTTTTGATAGTACAGCTTCTCATAATGATGAGTTTGAGCTCTCCCTTTTATTTCCACTCATTCTGCTTAGAGTAACTCCATGTGTTTGAATTGTTAAGGAAAATTATATAAAAATACATGCGTTGAATTTATGAATAAATATTCATACAGTTTCCAATTTTGATTTTGAAAATTCTGGGGGAGAAGGATCGCTCCAGAAACACATTTGACACAGTCAGTAACAAATTACATAATCTGTCATCTGTGATATGTTTGCCAGCAGTCATGATAAAGTACTATGACATCTCTAGATTGTGAGTAGCCACACTTGTTTCTCAGTCCTTCTTTCTGCCAGAATGTACTTTAAAGCTGCAGCCTATCAACACAGTCAGATGTGTTTGTTATTAGGTAAGAAGTGTCTCAAAGGACATTGTAGATTAATCTTGTTCCAAATATATTAATTAATAATGTTACCTAGAAATGCAGAAAATTCAAAGGTTTTATCATTTGATGCATTAGGAAATGTTGTGCAGAAAGAAATAACTGAAGCTAAAGCCTTCTTCAGCCATAGCCAAATTTTTTGTCAGATGGGTCCTCAAAATTTAGCTGTTAGTGGTGATGTTACTGCCTGCAGCTGTTGGCTTTGCCCTCTTGCTGTTGATTAATGTCCTTGTAATCAGAGGTAGGAGTATGGGACACGTGTGACCCATTTGCAGCCAGTGCTTAACTTTCCAATAAAACCAGTTTCTGGTGAGTTTGCTGACAGGGCCTCCCATGTTTCAGATGTGTGCCATCCTCTGTTATGACAAGAATAGTAATCTGAGCTGCAGTGCTCAGAGCTCTGAGAAAGACAAGTGCTACAAACAGTAACCCACATGCACTGGGCTTTAGGAATCTTAATTTGCTATCAGCATGATTTGACACACATGCCTGTAAACTGAAAACATCTTTCAGGAGACTCACATCTTGCAATAATGCCAAATATTACATTAATTTGCAGAAAAATATGTAATGTCTATATTATGCAAGTTATACCAATAAAATACTTACTATCCAGTAATTTGTCTATATTACAATATTTTAAAAACAAATATATAGGAACCACATCTGCTGTGTTGTTCTTTCTGGTTTTTGGCCATAACAATTTTTGATATCGGATCTCCTTCCTCTGTTTTGCATCTTCTCTTCCTGTTTCTTAAGTTATGGAACTTGTGGAATCTACTTCAATATTAAAATAATATTTGGGTTTTTTTCTTGGTTTTTGAAAGTATCTGTCTTGAATTTCATGAATGAGGAGGAGGAGAAGATGCAGGCTTCAATATTTGGAAGCTTGTGTGTAAAAGTGACAGACTCCAGAACTATTGATTATTACAGATCAGAAACATTATTCATTATTTAGATCAGAAACACTTCCAAAACTTTTATTGTGGCTGATAATACTTTTTTATGTGTACAAATAGCATGTAATAGGAGAAGTTACTTATTTGTAGCTTTCAGATACATTTCAGGTTTGTTTTGTTCATGTGTAATTGTGACTAAATTATAATGGTGTCTGTTAAAAGAACAACCATACGTCTAATTCATTTTCCAGAAAAGAATACCCACCTCAGCTTCAGAAAGTGGAGGCAGACCACATTAGGTTTCCACAGTCTCAAGGAGTGGGTAAGTTACCTTTAGAGTTCTCACTTCTTCTCAGCGGAATAATTTTTTAATACCTGATTTGGGTCGGTGTGTTGCCAAATCTTATACAACCTTTAGTATATGTACTTACAGCCTTAGCTCATGTTATTCTACTTTTGTACAAGTTTGTGCATGAAGGGATGATTTTGCCCTTCTTCACAGATTTCTGCAACTAGTTCAGTCATGTAATAATTTTAAATTAGGCTTAGTTATTTTAAAAGTGTAATTATTAGGCTAGTTATTTTAAAAGCAACAGAAATAGGGAACATTTGGGATCATAAAGTTGAAGATGGAACAGATCTCCAGAGTTAATTAGTCTGAGCCCAAACCCCCAGCTTGTTTGTGAATTATTGTTGAGGAACTTCTGTAGCAGTGTTAGTACAAGAAAAATGCTACATAATAACCAGCACTTGGTATGAAGTGTATTCATACACTGAGGGAGTTAATAAAAGAACCAGCATCAGCTCTGTACCTCAGCTAAAACGTGCTCTTACATCGTTGTTAGATGCAACAACCTCACTGTTGGAGGTGCAGTACAAAAAATATAGTTTGGTTTCAGGTGTGGAAATTGTGAAACTGGAAAAGAAAATACCCTGTGTTTGTTAAGCTTTGTTAGCATAGATACAGTCTGTAAACCTGCTGCATAGGTTTACAGCTGCATAGTGGCCTGCACTGGCAAGTTCTACTGTGCCATTTTAGGTTAATGTTAAGTAGATCTTCAGCAGTGCTACTCTAAAGTAACTTAGGGAAAAGCCTCACCTATTATTAATTCTTTTTCAAAAATGAGCCATTCTTTAGTTTTGAGATGTCTTCTCCTAGTTGGATGTTTGTGAGACCTTCAGTATGTATATTGAAACAGTGTTCATATATATATTTAAAAAACAGCCTCAAAACAAGTTCTGTGGTATAATAGTATAATCTAGCATCCTCTCCTATTTTTGGCAATAGACCCTCCACTTGATTTGTAATGAGGTTAGCATAGATTTGCAAATCCAAAGCTTCTTGAAAGATACAAGATAAAAATTGTCAGTGAGCAACCCTGCAATAGTATTACTAAAACTACATTTTGAAGTTACTTTGGGGAATGTTATTTTTTAGTCATACAACAAATCATGATACGTTTGAAACAGTGTAGATTTTTGAGGTTTAAAAATGTGTTTATGTTTAGTTCAAGTTAGTGTATGTAAAAAAGTAAGATGATCATAATTATAACAGTATAGGAGTGGACATTTCTTGTTAATGTTTTTGCATCTTTTCCCTTCTAGACAGTGTAATGGAAAGTACAGATGACTCTGAATCAGAATCTGTCATTAAAAGAAAGGTGCGACAGAAAAGTCATTGCAAGTCATATCAATCTGACTTGAGTCTATCTTCTGCTACAAAAAAATGCTTAACTCAGCCAACGGTAGGTTATATTTTAAAAATATGTAAACTCTTGTTAAATTTTTAAAAGCTGTTGCTTATTTTAAAAACAGACATTCAGGAGTAAAACAAATCGAGGTTTTAAAAATCCATAGAGTTGGGAGGAAGATTTACATAATTAAAAAAAGTTACAGTGATAGAGATATTTAAGTGTTAATATTCGGGCTAGTTGTGAAATATTTATTTTCTGACTTGAACAGACAGAAGCTGCACTGAAAAGAAATCTTGATTTTATTGAATAGCTGACCGATAAACCAGAGATTGATAATTTTAATTTGCTGAAATAGAGGAATAATTTTTTGCTCTTTGACAGGTTCTTTTTTTCTGTGTCGTGATTTTCTATACTCAGAACAGTAAAGATTAAAGTACTGCAAAGATGCAAGTATTTTTTATTAAGTTGCTCACTTTTTCAGTGAGAATAGTTCCTTAGGTATCCAAATGACATTCTCTGATCTACATGCAACCAACCAGGATGTTTCTGTCAGGAACTTGTTTGAATATCAAATGTAAAATACTTTGGAAATTGCTTTAAGGCTCTCTGTAGTTTATCAGCTTCCCAGGCTACTATGGAAGTTTCATAATGCACACATACAGGTCACGTTGTTTGACTGTCAAAGCAAAATCTCCTGTGAGGAGTTCATGGTTTAAAAAAAAAAAATCTATGATTTTTATATATGCTTAGCTTTTGTTTGAAACACCTGGTACCACTGCTTGGCATTTCCATTGCTTATTTAATTAATTAATGTGATGTTAATAAAAAAACTGGTTTAAAATTTTTGGCATGTAGTTGAAGTAGAGGGGTGTGATTACTCTATCCTTAAGATCCTCCAGGTACTCTTGTTGCCTTCTCTTGAATATTTTTAATGTCTGATTGAAATTCTTCAATGTGATAAGCAGTATCTTTCTAAGAACTACATCCTGTAACAGCACTGAGGCACAATGCTGGTTTACATTTTAGCTTGGTATCATCCCACAGCTCAGATTGTAAGGGTCTGATATATTTTATATGCTTGGGTTGTTTTGCTTCTGTTTCTCTACAGTATGTGTAGCTTTGTTAAATTACAGAAATTTTGTAAAAATAATATGTTGTCATTGTATGATTTTGATCTTGAAATTTGGGGTTTGAAATTACTTACCACACTTGTGGAAGTCCTCTTTTGGAGGCGTGTTCATGGCTGGGAGAGTGGGGAGAGGTGTAAATTGTGAAAGCTGTTTTCAGAGTAGATACTGAAAGTTTTTGGTGGGATGTAGGTGTTTGTTGCCTTCAGTAGTTCACAGTACAGTGGTTATGTTGTTTGAATTCAGTGCTCCAGGAGAGAATAACATACACTAAATTTTCATCTCTAAAGATGTCCTGTATTCACTTTGGTACTCGTTCTGTAGTTCATATATTATAGAAGTCCAAGTTCTACACTTATAATACAAAACTAAGTGGGACCTAGTGAATGTGAGAAAAACAAAAGACATCTGTCTTTGTAGTGATAGGATACATTTTTCCTTGTAACCCCTGCTTGCTTCTTGAAAGTTTGGGGAACTCCTATTCCTCAAGTCCTATTTTCTTCTCTGTGACACATGACTCTAGAGCAATGATATGTACTTTGCCTTTTCTTCATCTCCCTTGAGGAGTGAATTTTCCTGCATGCCTTTCCGGGCTGTTAAAAGATACCTTGGAAGGACAGATAAGTTGAACCTACAAAGTTTCTTCAAATCCTCTCCAGTATTGCTCTAAGGATCTGTAGGTTATTTTGTCCCATGGAACTGTTTTTACAGAAATAGTGTAATTGCACCACCTTGCTGATGGATATATGTATCTGAACAGTGTGGAGGGTTTTGTTTATGGAAGAAAATACAAGAAGAAAAATCTGAATTGTCCAACATGAATCACTTAAAAAAATTGTAACAAATGACATTTGTTCCTTTTAGAACATTTTTCATTTTCTTAAATGTAATAAAAAATTAAGCTGTCTTTTAATGTTTGCTTTCTCTACTTACTGTAATGGCTAATGTTGTGTTGTCAATTTCCACTGGGTATTATGAACAATTTTTCACCAGAAGGGTTTTCAAGCATTGGAAGAGGATGGCCAGGCATGTGGTTGAGTCACTGTCCCCAGAGATATTTAAAAGACATGTAGATGTGGCACCTGGGGATATGGTTTGGTGATGAGAGTTGTGTTAATAATTGGACTTGATGATATTAAAGGTCTTTTCCAACCTAAGTGATTGTATGATTAACTCTGAACAGAAATCAAGTACAAGATCTGGAAATTGTGTCTTTCTGCTTACATTTACTGATTGTGTGTTTTTCTCCTTTAGCTTTTGGAACAGATTGATTATTCTACTGAATGCCCAAACTGTGGGAAGGCAAATGAAAATCAGACCAAATGCCGACATTGTGAAAGTGCTTCTGTAAAGGATTTGCAAAGAGTCTCCAGACAAACTGTAACATTAAGTGAATCTGTGGGACCTTTATCACGTTCTTCAATACATCAGAATTCACCAGGGCAAAAATCTTCAGGTACAGGGTTCAGCACAAAGAAGTTTTATAGTTCTGCTGTTGGAAAAGGTCCAGCGGATATTCTACTGAGTAACGAGGTTGTAGGACATTCTATGTTACGACAGAATGGAAAAATTGGTCTTATAACTGGGACAAAAAATCCTAAAATTACAGGAAGCTTAAGACAGAGGAGTACAAGACCATCTGAATTAAATGATCCAAGTAAGTACCTTTTTATGAACACAGCCATTAGCTGGAAACACAGAATATTGTATAGTGAAGGAACTGTTTGTGCAGGTTTACATAACTGATGTTGCATGGAATATTTTTGTGTGTGTTCTTGGGAAAGTGGGACAGAACTTTTAATAATTTCCTTTTTGTATGCAGAGGTACTCTTCAAGAAAGGTGAACATTGGGGAAAACAAAAATTATTTTGTGAATTTTTTTCTTTTGTTTGTTTTTAAAAAAATACTTATGTTTGGGATATTGGAAAAACCAGTATTCTTAGCAGAATTCCATCCTTCATTCGCCCAAGGAGAAAGACAGTATTTGATTTTTATTTTATGTTTTCTTTCCTGTTTTCTTCTAAACTATTTATCTATTTAAATTTCATAATTTGTAAAATGTTAATTTCTGTGCTTTCTCTTTGAAAACTCAGTAAGCAGGAAGGATGGAGTAAAGGAAATTATGTGTCTGGTTCTGCGCTTAGTTTATTAGACCATATTTTCCTACTGATTTGAATGATTTCAGACATAATTTCTTTTGTCAGTTTTTAGGTTGTATTACTTACTGTCAATTCTTGACTGAACCATGTTCACTTCTGTCTAGAGGTAGATTAATGTTACTCATTTTTTGTATAGTTAGTTATAAGAAATCAAAAACAAGGCAGAGAGTCCTTGCAACCAGATTCCAAATAAACATTAGTTAAAAACATAATATAATTATATATGTGGATTTTTTTTGGCCCTGCAGGACAATGACATAAATTATTTCTGACGTATTACTTGAAAAGAAATTTCTGTTGCGAAAAGATATAGTGGTTGAGAATGTAACATTTTCTGTTTAGTTGTTTTGTCTAGTGATGATGATGAGGACGAGAATAGTGGCAGCACTAGGAGCATGGAGAGCATTTCACCTCATCCTGCAGATTCAGCCTGCTCCTCCCTATGTCCTTCTGCAGGAAAGGTGGAAGCAGCATTAAAGGAGAACAGTTGTGGAATAGAACAGAGAATAGGTAGTATAGAAATTGCCAACACACTAGCAAGAAAAGCCAAAAATGAAAAAAGAAATTTGTTGCAGAAAAATGTAGTGGTTGAGAATGTAATATTTTCTGTTTAGTTGTTTTGTCTAGTGATGATGATGAGGACGAGAATAGTGGCAGCACTAGGAGCATGGAAAGCATTTCACCTCGTCCTGCAGATTCAGCCCGCTCCTCCCCAGCTCCTTCTACAGGAAAGGTGGAAGCAGCATTAAAGGAGAACAGTTGTGGAATAGAACAGAGAATAGGTAGTATAACAACAGATACAGAAATTGCAGTCACACTACCAAGAAAAGCAAGAATGAAAGATCAGGTACTATTTAATGCTTTGTTTAAAGAAAACAGAATCAAATAATAAATGGAATATGTGAAGGCTTGTTTTGTATTGTTAGAAGTTGACTGTATTTGATTGTTTTTCTTACTCAGCAGCTCATCAGGTCTCTCTGCATACTTAATACTGGAAACATAAGAAAATGTGTTCATTACATTTTTACAAGCATTCAAAATGATTTTAATTATGCTGTTAAAATAAATGCTTCTGTGTTGCATGTTTACTCTTTTGAGACTCTACAGGAGTTCTCTGTGAAGCTCAAGGTCTCAGTTTGCAGCAGAATGTCAGTACCAGCTGTTGCCTGTTGAGACTTTCTGAAGTTAAACATGAAAAGAGACACTGGGATCAATAATGGTCCTTCAAAATTAAAATGCTTTGACAACTCTAGCAGTTTATAGCACTTATTTTAGGACTTTTGTGGTGCAGCTTGTGTTTTTTAGTTGAGTACTACTGTAAGAATTGGATAAGCAAAGACAAAAAAATACTCCATGAGCACACCTTAAGTGTGGCCAAGGGAGAGAGTTTTCATACTGTGTTAAAAGCCATCTCAGTAGTGAGCCACAAAGAGGAATAAATTCCATGTGGCAATTGGTAGTGGAATAATGGTGCTGATTAAAACAATTCCTGACTCACTTGTCCAGTTTCACTATTGAGAGTTTGATTCAACAAGAGAATCCGATCAGATTTCCAGTTCTTTGAGTTAGAACACTAAAGTACTGATGCCAAAACCTTCTTGCTATGCTGAGATTCAGAAGCCAACATTCTAGTGCTGCAGCTGATGAAGTTATGGATGTTTATAATATGTTGTATAATTAGTCACCACTATTAGCATGAAGCTGTGAACCTCCAGCCTGCAATAAAACTGTGAGGCTCAAGGCTTGGATTATAAATAGTTCTTGAATTAAGTTATTCTGGCAGTATGCTGAATTAATTGAAAGCATTACATTGTGAAGGCACTGGTGTCTGACTTCTGAAACTCTCTCAAATGTTTTTTTTGTATATCCATATGTTCCTGTTCACTAGTCTTTACAAACCAGTTCTAATACTAGATGTTAGATTATTTTAGAGTCCAAGCTTACTTTTGAAAATGAAGGAAATAAAAAATTGTTTGTGAAATATAACACAAATTTTACATTGATTGAATTAATCTACCAAGATTTGGAGATATCAGAGCAATTTTCTTAGATATAATAGAAAAAGCTTTATTCAACTTTCTCTCAAAATATTGATTGTTTACTGAAGAGACTAGTTGAATATAGCATCACTTCAGACTTTGCTGTTTTATTGATTGTTTCTGATTTGTTTTGAACTTTTAATAACATTTAACCAGTCCAGCAGACAAAAAGGAAAGCCTGTTTTCAACAAGAGACCTAGGAAAACATTTTAATTACAGGGATTTAGAATCCCTACCTTCTTCAGTGTATAAAATGAAGGAAGCATGCAAAAGTAGACTTTGAATTATTGCCAAGATAGGTTAGTCATTCAGGACTTTGAAATAATTTTCGAGATTTAGTCTTAACAGAAACACTGAATCCCTTAGAATGTTTTTTCTGTGGGAGTTTAATTGCATTTTGTAACGAAAATGAATGTTTATTTATGGGCAGCTTTATGAAACAATATAAATACCAAAGAAAAGACTAGTGTGCAGAAAATCCTCCAACAAAATAGAGCAATATAAGCAATACAACAGATAAATATATTTATAGGCTGGCTATCAGCAGGCTTTATTTCATTGCAATAGGTTTTTTGGTAGGATAATTCTGTTGGTTAACAGGATACTTCATTGAGATTACAGCTTAAACTAGCATCTAGAGACTTTTCTTGAACTGGGGCCAAACACCACATGGCCTTCTTTCAATGTTTAGTCTTCTGACCTTGGAATCTATCCTAAAACCATCTTAGCTCTGTAGAGATGCCTTAAGGAAGTTTGATTGTGCTTATTTATTTATGTTACTTGAAGACTGTATTCTGGTGACGTGGTGATGCAATGTACTTCAAGAATTAGTTACCAAAAGCTTGGATTCACAAAAACGGAAATAAAAAATTAAACCACCAGCATTGTGGTGGTTTTACAGCATTAGTGCTTTTTTATCTAAATAAAACATATTAAAAATAACTTTGCTTTGCTAGACTGCATAGTGTTTCCAAAAGATAAAAATAAATTGGTTTTGGCAATTTAGAAGCACTATTTGTGATTTGGAAATGTCATTAAAGTGTCTACAAGTGTCAGGTTACCTTTTATTTTCTTCTTGAATGTAGCAATATTAACATCTTCAGGTGTTAAAAAAAGTCTTTTAGGAATTATCTCCCTTCTGCATATGTTTGAGACGGATGCTCTAGTAAGTAATCCTGTTGACCAACAGAAAATTAGCTAAACATTTAGTCATTAGTTTCAACGAGCTTGATTTAGCAATAAACCTTGGTGAGACATTCTGAAACCTGAAAATTACTTTTCAGTTTGGGAACATTGTGTCTAACACTCCAATAAAACGGCGCAAAGTTATTTCTCAAGAGATGGTGACCGAGGCCGTGCCTGTAAATTACCAAAACTCCTGTGAAAGCGTCATCCTGAACTGCCGAAGCATTCGAATAGGAATGCTGCGCAGAATGGTCGTGGAGCCTGTGATTGTGAGTACCCTTGCTCTCGCACAGCTTGCTTTTCAGGCTTTGTTGGATAGTGAATTTTTGTATTTGAACAACATAATATTTTGCCTTTGTCTGGGGAGCAGTAAGTTTGTCTTTAATTTCAGAGGCTGTGATTTTCAGAGAACCTCAAATTACTGCTACTCTCTATCACATGCAGTCTAGCTCAGGTTCTTAATAGAAATGCTGTGTGCAGTACTCTGAAAGAACTTGTCTGCATGCTGAGGGGAGGTTATGGGCTAGCATGCATTTGTTAAAAAAATTGAAAACAACAGCTACGAGAAGTAGATAGGTGCAAGGAAGAAGCATTGTCCTAAAGGTGAATAATTTTACTTCTACAATTTTTTTTTTTTTAATTTTGGTCAGCCTTGTGAGGTACATGGAGTTTTCAAAGAGTCCTTGAATGTTAGTTGTATGCAGTCAGCCAGAATAGAATGGATACTTCTTGCTGGAATAACCACAGAAACAGCAGCATTGTTACGTGTTCTTTCCACCTCGCTACAAAACACTGTTGTTTGATTCACCTAAATACTGATAGATGACATTTGCTTTTGAAGAAATAGAAATTGTGTATTTTTCAGAGTATTGAAGTTTTTGAAAACTGAGTACTTCACAAAGATCTAAAGTTTAAACAGTCTGTATGACTGAACGAGACTAGAGTAGCAAAGAATGTGCTTGACTCAAGTTGTGCTAAAATGTACATTTTGTTTTTTCTTAAAACTTGCATTCTAAATGTTAATTTTTTAATGTTTATTACTTATATACTAAGTCCATTGAAGTATGTTTGCTAACAGTTTGAAGGCTTTCTGCAATTAAAATTTGCAGAAGATGTGAGATCTTAAAATTGTGTTGTCTTTCAGTTTTGCCTGGATTATATCAAAATACGCCTCGAGAGTCAAGAAGGTAAGTACATTTTTCATTTTATGTTAGTACTCAATATATTTATTTTGAATTAAGTAACTCTGTCAAAGGTATTAATAAGTGAATCCTAATGTAAACTTTATTCTTGTTTTGTCATTTATGTAATAAATTATACTGGTGCCTGTAGTCAGATAAAAGAAAATGGAGAGTAGAAATTTGACCTGCCCTTTAACAAAAGTGATTAAAGCAAGAGCAACCCTCCTGTAAAATGTTAACTTTTTAAAACTTTATTAGTTCTTTAATTTCAGTGGTGTTAAGTAGACAATAAATGCCACACTGGTTTCTTGGACCTTTTCTGTCTAGATCTCTCTTCATAGTTTTGTCTCTAGTGTGAAAGTTGTGTATTTCATGTCACTGAAAGAAATAGTGACATAATTTGGAAAGGGTGAGTTACAACTCCTGCTCTGTTTCCTTTCTTTTCTTTTGTAGAGTTTTGCTCTGGGCCTGAAAAGCTTTGTTACCTTTTGTTAATCTTAAGTTGCATTCTTAAGATCCAGTCCTATTGAATGTTGCTGTTATTTGTAGAAGAGAACTGTTGTATTTTGTAGTTATTACATGCAGAAAAATGTCTCACAACTGTAAAGATAAGTGTAGCCTTTGCTCAGTCAAGTTTATATCTCATCTAAAGTACAGATGCGTAGAAACTGAGTTTTCATGCTTTAAATGCATTTTTAAAAATAAAACACTGAAGAGCTTAGTATAATTTGTAGAAAATAACTGTCAAGTTTTAGTTAAAACAGCTGTGTGGTGCAGTTATTTCCACGGCACCTAATTCATCAATAGCATCAAAATGGTGACCCATTAAATGCTGTGTCTGTTAGGGCACTTAGCACTTTACTGTTTTTTTGTTTTGTTTTGTTTTTGTTTGTTTTGGGGTTTTTTGTTTGTTTGGGATTTGTTTTTTTTTTTTTCTTTTGTTTGTTTGGGGTTTTTTTTTGTTTTGAGTTTTGCATGTATATCCACTTCTGTATCAAGTTTTATAATACAGTAAAACCTGTAAAAAACTTGACATTGGCATTGGCAGCATCCGATGTAGTGTTAAAATTCGACCATGTTACTGACATTTCTTTTGGGGAATAAATTAGGAGTAGTCCTTTATTCCCTCAGGCAATCAGATAATTTCTCTGCATGTGTTTATGCTTTTCTTTTTAAAGTTATTTTTCATATGAACTTGGGAACTTGGTCAAAGATAAATGTACAAAGAAAATTTCACAAACCTACTGTAAAATGTGTCATGGCAGTAGTTGCACATTTAAATCACTGGAAATTGTGGGGATTTTTTTCTGTGGAATAAAAAGAGTTGGTGGGCAGAAAACAGTTTGCTTCTGATGCCTTTCTTGTCATCTTCCAGATGCCATTGGAATATAGCCTGTCTTTTAAGACATGAAAAACCGTCACTTCTTGCATGCCTGTTAATTTTAAAGTTTTAAGTACTTAAGAAATTTAGTGAGCACATAGTGACTGCTTGTTAAAATCAAGGGGGACATTGTAAAGGAAACGTACAGATGTTTATTATATTTTTATATGTCATTATTTTCTCATAGAATCAGAAAGTGATATCAGAGAGATTAACCTGAAAACTTCAGAGCTTACTAAATGTGAATGGTGCAGTGTCCGAAAATTGCCAGTAGTTTTCCTACAAACAGTACCTTCAACCTGTAGCAGTCTGAGAGATCAACTGAAAATGAGTAAAGATAATGTCTGGTACGAATGCAAAGGAGACAGTAAGTAAAACAATTTTAATCTACTATTTACTTCAAATTGTAAATTCATGTTTTGGGTCACGAATGAGTGCATTAAGACTAAAAGGTTCATCGCTGGCTGGGGTGGCTGTAGTACTATTACCTTCCCAGGCTGAGAAAGAGTACAGTTCAGAACAGCTGGGCATCCTCTTTGTCCAGAAACAATTTAGTACAGATTTTTTCACTAATATTTGTACTGAATTAAAGCAAGTTGGTTTGATTAGTTTTTGTTTAGAAGCCTTTACATTTATATGTCAGCCTTTGTAATACTTCTGCCATCTGTGCTGTTCTGCTGACAGGCTTTAGTTTTAGTAAAACTGTTGTATAGGTTGGCTTGGGGTTTTTTTCTCCTGGCATACTTGTCATGATGATGTGAGATAGACAAATACCTGCTTGGAGAATATGTGGATTATCTTAATATATATTAAAATTGAATTTAATTTCTACATAATTTTCAAGGTCCTAGCATCTTAATATGCACGCCTGTTAAATGTGACATTTAGTCCTCTTTCTCTTCAATAGGCTTTTCTTCAGGTTAGATTTTGTGGTTATTTATACTTACACACAGTTTTGTACATACATGAATGCATTCAAACAGAGGAAGAATGCTTTCAGCAATTTTAGAATTGAGTGCTCCAATAGTACTGTGTAATAGTCTCATCTATGTCCTGTAAGAAGTATGAGCTGTAAGGAGTCTTCCAATTACAGAAGTAATTGGAGAGCATGCAGAAGGCTTGGACAAAATTCTGGGAGCAGGAATTAGACCCCAGGTGGATACAGGTGTTCACAAAAAAGAAGAAAGATGTCTGTGTGAGAATGGCTCTCAGCAGTGTCCCCACCTAGCTCTTCTCCCTGAGGCTGTGGCACAGAGGTTTATATCCAGCTGCTTTGTTGCATTTGATATGCAGGAGCACTTTGTGATAGCACACATGCTCTCTGCTTTGTAAGCAATGAAATTAATTAAAGCCTGTATCCAGAGCTGTGTAAGCAATTGTATGTACATGGCTAGCTCCCAAAACAGAACACCCAAAAGGCAGTTAGATATCTAAATTCTGTGTGCATTGGATTGGGAATTGTGCTGCTGAGGAATTATTTTTCTCAAGAGTTCGCATGCTGGGTTAAGAATGACCAAAGGGAAATGGTTATTCTTGTGTCTGAAAAATGGAAAAACAGGTCCTGGCAGCTCTCTGTTGGGCAGCAACATGAGACTGGGATTTGCAGCCTGAATTCTGTTACTTTTTCTGACTGTGTAGAATAATTCCTTTTAGTGCAATTTACTGCTTTTTGGTTTTTCAGATCATAAAAATGGATGATATTTATATAACAGCTCATTGATCTGAGTAATTCTCTCCAACTTCTTCAAAAACAGTGATGTTTATAGCACAGTCTTCTAGGATCAGAGAGGAAGTTACACCGAATATACAATTTTTAAATTGTAGTGAAATAATAGGGTAGGAACTCAGTAAGAAAAAGAGAAAGTATTGGTTACAGTCTTAGTCTCTGATAACAAAGATGTTATTTCAAAATATGTTTTAGCTTTGCATTAGTGTCATTTAAAAATTTATCCGATGTAATATTAACATTTCTTGATTAAAGTAGAATTTGAATGCACTCTTTGCAAATGCTGATAAAAAAGGTTTGGCAGTTAGTCCTTCTCTCTTGTCTGCTCACATCTGTATTACTTCTTACATACATTATCAGCAATGTGTACTCGTGTTGGCCTAAAATTCCATGAAATCTGTTCATAATTGCAATGTGCTTTATTTTATTTTATTCCTAAATGAATAATTTTCTCTCTGCTTTTTTTGCAGGCCAGGAAGAACAGTACATAATTTTAATTTTTGAAACTGGTCTTGATCCTCATGCAAATTCAATATTTGAAAAAATAATTATGGACATTGGTATCAGAAATAACATTTCTGACTTCTTTGTGAAAATCTCCTTTGAAGAAGCCAATGCCAGGCTTGTTGCATTTACTAAGTGCTTGGAGGACAATTCCAAAGGAAGCCCATCTCACAGAGAAAGCAAAATAAAAAACGTAACTATGTTTTTGTTTTAGAACTAAGTCATTGTGTTATATGGGTTACAAATACACTAAGGATAGTGTGTTAGTCAGCCAAAAAAAAATTCCATCAACTTTTCATGGCTTTTATATGAAAATTCCCAGACTGGTCCATGGTGGATTATGAAAATATGGGAAATAGTCTGTACATTCACAGTACTTTTTAGGGTGTTTAGTCTGATTGTAAAGTTATACAATGGTCCACAAGTAATGTTGATACTTAAAAATTATTAAGGGATGAGAAATCTTTACTATAATCAGACAACATAACTTTTTCCAACTGGTAAAATTACGGTATTTCAAACAAGAAATTAAGTTACACTGTTGTGGTTACAGTTAATTAATGCTTTCAATAAACAACTACCTTTTAAAGAATTAGAAAGTTTTGTGATTCTGCAAGAAATGAGCAAAGACCTAAGTGTAATAGATGAGGTAGGAAAGGAAAAAAACCCATAGACTTGAAGTTCTCAAAACAGATATTACACTGATGGACTTCACAAAGTTTTATTACCATTTCAATAAACTTGAGCACAGTATGCAATTTAATATTGACTGTATTCTCTCAAGGTTGCTTCTGAGTCCAAAATGCAGCAACGAAATAAACAGTTACCATTTTTTGATGATGATGAAGAAATTGGCGAACCACATACAGTATTTATTGGTCCTATAGAAAAGTAAGATATTTATTTTTGTCTGTAATAATTTTCTGAGGGGTTTTTGGCATTTCATACTTCTTATTGAATGTGTTTTTCTTCTCAGGTTGATAGTTTATCCACCTTCTCCAGCTAAAGGTGGTATTTCTGTGACCAACGAAGACCTCCATTGTCTAAATGAAGGAGAATTTTTAAATGATGTTATTATTGATTTTTATTTAAAGTAAGTTTTATTTCACATCAGTTTTTAGTCATCTTTTACTGTGAAACTTGAAAAGTTAACTTAACTTGAAAACTTAAAAATTCATAGGTCAACAATTATGTGTAGCTGTAATGTTAAAGGTTGTTTTTGATCTTGCAAGGAAGTTTGGTTCTTCTCTTGTCCTGCTTGACAGTGACGTTCTTACCTGGAGAAAGGTTCTTTGAACTTTTTAACATCTCAAGAGCAAATTTAACTGGAAAAAAAAAAAGGCTTTTTAAAAGTTCAGTTGTTCTTTCCAGAGTAGCTGTGTTTCCTGGAATTTGTTTTGATTAATGTAATACATAAGTTAATTTTGTGCTGTCACTGAGGCTACAGATGTTAGAATTATATTAAATTGTTACATGCTGCAGATTTTATGCCACACGTAAAGTGTGTATGTGTATTTTTCAGTCTATTAACATATTTTAGAAGTAAAAATCAAATGAACATGTCACTCTTGGGACTGTTTGGAGTTCTGGTGGCTCAAATACAATATACAGGTCTCTTAGATAGGTATTTATGTAAAAACTCCTTGAAAATTTGTTTTCCTGCCATGAAACAAAAATAAATGCAAGAACAGTAGAAGAGCTTGTTGATTGAGCAGAGCAATAACATCTTGAAATATTAATACCTTGAAATATTTACATATGTTTTGCATTAATTAGTTACTGTGAATAGTCAGCTCCAAATAGCTGTTCTGTGAGAAGCTGCTACAATTTGGTGGGGAGCACCTGTTAGCAGTCCTTTTTACTCTGTTGCTGAGTACTTTGAATTAAAACCTCCATTATTTTTTCTTTATTTTCTTTTTTTTAACTAATTAGGTATTTGGTACTTGAAAAGCTGAAAAAAGAAGATGCTGATAGGATACATGTGTTCAGTTCATTCTTCTATAAACGCCTTAATCAAAGAGAAAGAAGAAATATTCATGAAACTTCAAACCTTTCGTAAGTGTTGATAAGTCAGTTTAACATAGAGCTAATGCAATGAAGATTCTTAACAACAGATGCTATACAGAGAGAAGTAAACAGAACTGTAGGAAACATCCAGATTTGTAGCAGACATAGAATATCCCTTGAAAATCTTAACAACCTGTTAAGGTGAAAATATCTGGAAAATGCTCCCTCAAGTAAAATAAGCCACCCTACAAATTGTATGTTGATTTCTTCTTTCAGAATACAGCAGAAGCGACATGGGCGGGTAAAAACGTGGACACGGCATGTTGATATTTTTGAGAAAGATTTCATTTTTGTTCCCCTTAATGAAGCGTAAGTGAGCATACTTTTTTATCACATTTGGTAAATGCTTAAGCTTCATAATTCTGAAATTGAAAGTTACATTACAATAAGAATTGAAGTTAAAAATTAAGAGAATAAACATCTTTTTCCAGGTGATAAAAATCAGGTAGTTATGTAAGACCTTTAAATGTTGTAGTATAAGAATTATCAGACAATATAAAGACAGCTGAAATTAACTTCTGTGAGTACTTTTTCTAGATTTTACCTCATTCTCTTGCATTCTTTCTTCTAAGCTTCTGACATTGGTAACTTTTGGATTTATCATTTTTAGTCCTTTCTAATGAGACCTCTCTGGTATAGATGGGATCTTTAGTTACAATAAATGGGTATTGAAAGAAATTTTCATTGAAAATCACTACTTGAGAACTTTATTCTTTTTATTTATATCCCTTTGTCCTGCTATTTGTTGAGGGTCAGGAAGCAGACCATTAGCATTCTAGTGGTTACTAAGAGCTTTGATAATGCTTGCTTTCCTTAAGATCAGAGCAAGTTGTCACAAACACATTTCTCTGTTTCACAGAAATAATCTAAACTGTTCTTAAGCCAAAATATTTATAAAAGTTAAAGTACTGTCTTTTAAACATATGCAATAAAAACAAAATAAGGACAGATAGACAGGAATTTTCTAACTAACATCTCATAGGCATCCCTAGCTGATATTTCAAAAATTGAAAAAGAGGTTTTTCTTAATAAAACATGATTTATCTCGGTACTGTGCCATTGTGCAGTGGGAGGCAAATTTCTAAATCTTCTTGTTTTCCTGCCTCCTCTCCAGCTGAATTCTGGGGCTATCAGTATAGAGGCAGTTACGAGATAACTGGTCATACATAGATCTGTCCTTTTTATAAAGTTGTATTTCCCCAAAAAGGTGTTCATCAGCACTAACTTTAGTTTTTGATGTACCATGACCTCTGGCAAGACATCCAGATCTAGGGGATTTTAATGACTCAGGTGTAAAGTCCACTGCCGGTCCCTGTCCACTGCAGACTTCATCCTTCTCCCATGAAACTTAAAGTACTAAAACTTTTGTTTTCTGTGTCATTTAAATTTTAAGTTGCCTGTGCACTTGTTTTACAGTTCACTTCCCACCATCTTCTCATGTGTCATTCACATATGCACGTGGGTTAGGCATAGGAGAAATGAGTATGAATTAGCAGTTCCTGAAAAGGAAAACAAGTAGTTCTGTGGTTTTATAAGAATTATTTATGTTGCTAGTAACTTAAAACACAGTAGTTTTCAATGTCTTGTTCATTTACTGACAAGGAACTAAAGCAGTGTCTTTCTCAGCAAGTAGAACATAGCAGTTCGTACTGAAGGCATAACATTCACACCATGTGTGAGTTGGTGATTTCAAGTTAGAGTAGCTTGGTCTCATGGACTCATCCTGTTGTGATTAGAGCATGAGAAATGTACTCCTGGTGTGCATCTGTCACCTGGATATAGTCCTGTTCACACTTCTTAGAACTGGCCCTTCACCTTAAGCTGAACCTTGTCAAGTGGTGATGGTAGGACATTGATTTGCAACAGTGGTTTCCTGGTAGGTACAGTAAGAATGTTGCAGAGCAGAAAAATAACTAAGTAGCCAGGGAGATGAGAAAGTGGTGGTTTGATGGGGAGTTGCTGGGTTTGGTGTCTAGTTCCAACAAGTTTTTCCAGACTATCTCATAACCACTAGATTAGGGAATGTAGACTCATCATTTAACCAGCTGTCAGTCTGCAGTAAGTGGAGGTGGGCAGGTTGGCTCCAGGGCAGAATCATTTTCAGAACAGTGTGTTTTGATTTAACCATGACTACATCCGTGTCCTTTGGCTGTACAGTCCTTCTTGTTCAGGTCTCCAGTGAAAACAAATTGTTCTCTTAAAAGTAACAAGCTGTTCTCTTTTTACATCCAGGTTAATGTGCTAGTCTGCTGAAATAATTGGTACATAAAGTCTCTGTTAATAAAATACACACAGTTTCCAGGGCTGAGCAGTACTTAATATGTTCATTTATTAGATGTGGTGAATCATTCAAAACAAACCATGCCGCACATGCTGCTTTCAATAGCCATTTACTTTAATTGACATTAAGTTTTGATGCAGTTTGGGCTTCATAACCATCTAATTATTTTTTTAGCATGGCAGTTAGACATGCATGTTTTAGCTACTGCTTTTTCTTTTGTCTCCTAAAACACATTAAAATGTGACTTCATAGCTAGCTTCTGTTATTTGCTGTAGACAATCAAAGATCCGTCAGAAAATTTCTTAATTGGACAATCAAAATCCCCTTGTAATGCCTCAGTCCCTAAATTTGCTGCTGCTCTGGTTCTGATTGAGTGGCAAGTCAGTGAAGCCTAAAGAAGCAAGGAAATAGGAGGAAACTGTTGCCAAATTTGCCCTTTGTGTTGGGGGATATAACTGTTCTTGATTTGGAAAACTTAAAATGTAAGTTCTGTGAAGGGTGAGGAAGACAGCAGAGCCATTGTGATGGCATAAGGAACACTCTTTTTTTTCTCCTTCTTTAACTTACTGTTGACAAGACTTCATTAAAAATGTGAAGTATTAAATACAGTTGTGAGATCACATAGGTGGAACAGTATGGACAATTCAGCCATACCATTAGATCTGACTACTTGTGTTGCTAGTGCTGAACTACTAGAAAACTTCAAACAGCCATAAAACATGAACTCTACAATTTTTAATTAATGCATTAATGAAGAAAATGTTAAAAAAGAAATAAGCTTTGATTCAGAGAAATAAAAAGAAATTATAAAGTGTGAGCAAATTGAAATAAATATTTAAGACAGCACCTGTTTTCAGCCAACAGCATCATATTAATTAATTTGTTGGTGATTATTTGCATGGAGAAATTGTACTTTTACAGAAGCCTGTGAAGGCTCAAGTAAAACCTGGTCAGAAAAGTGAACAGCTATTAAAGTTTGTCTTTGAATAATTATGGGGGCATTCATGTAATTGCAAGTTTTTTATGTACTTTTTCCATTGCAGCGCCCACTGGTTTTTGGCTGTTATCTGTTTCCCTGGTTTAGAAAAACCCAAATATGAACCAAATCCCCATTTCCTTGAAAATGCTGCAATGCCGATGAAATGTTCCTCTTCAGATGGAGAGAGCAGCACACCATCTCCTTTGCCAAATGAATTAGATGGACAGAACTCACCTTCCAGGTCTACAGCAAAGAAGACATTTACCAAAAAGTACAGTACAGCTTTAATCGACCCAAACACTGAAACAGAGGACACTGAATCTTCATGTTGTAGAAGAAGTCCTTGTAGGGGAAAAAGTGCTTTCAAAAAACTGAATCAAATAGACAGTGATGTGGAAGAACCTAACACTGTGGAATCAGCATGCCATAAACTAGACCATAGAACTCTGGATGAAAACGGTATACAGGGTGAATTCACAGCTGCTAGCCAATCTATGGGTATGTAATTGTAAAAATATGCACATTTTAATGAAATATTTGGAGATTTCAGATCTATTACTACTTCTGCAATGGTGTAAACTTCATACTTCAAATGTTTACTATATGGCTTAACTTCAAGTGCTTGCAATATAAGTGATTCATAGGTATTGCATTTTAAAAGTTTTTGTGGCTATTGACAGAACTCTCATGGCAAAGGGCTGGAGATAAAACACTGTTTTCCTAAATCAGATGAATTTTTCAATTCTATGACCTTTTTTCAAACAAAATAGTTTTGTAGATGCCGCTTTGCATACCTCAAGATTGCGGTTGTTAGGGAAAGAATAATGGTTGACCTTGGATCCTTATAATGTGTGTGCAGGGGAGGGCTGACCTGAGATTATGTGAACAGCCTTAATATCGGTGTCTTTTATCATTTCATGTTTCGCTTCAACACTGTTAATTTCTTTAATGTCCTGATAAGAAGGTATGTAAAAAGAGTAAGAAGAAAATAATTCTAAAAACAAAAAAGAATTTTCTCCACTATGTTACACATAGAGAGGCTTTCTTAATTCATTGCTGCTGTGGGGACTGAGCTCACTAATCTGCAGTTTGTACCCAATTGAACAAAGGAGCTGGCATACTTTTAAAGGCAGGTGAAGGAAGTACAAAAGGGTTGTTTTCTCTGTTCACTGCAACATTTGGATCTCCTTAAGGCATAGAGTAGGAAAATGACTATGCAAAAGCTTTTACTTCAGTCACCAGTAGTATTCCTACTGACAGTTATAGAGTAAGGAATTGTGTACCTTATGTAGTACAAGTTCTGAAAATATTACCAATTGTATGGTTTAATCTGTATACCACAGGCTATTACAACTTCAGTATCTTTGTGGGTATAAATAGTACTCATTTCTATTCTAAATGTATTGATTTGTGATAACATTGTCACTGTTCCTCGAAGGTCTTGGACAGGTGCTGGTGGTGGATGTAGATGTGTTCTTGTCTGAGTCGATTTTTCACTTTGTGTGTGATTGTTACCATTTATGATATTGCTGCTATATGATGGGGTATCAACAGTAGGATGCTGCTACTGTTGCTTGTCTGTAATTAGTTGCAGTGTGCCTTACAACAGGTTTTTGCTAGGATTACCTTTCTTGTGGGCTTTTTTCTGGCTGCATTGTATTGGTAGCTGATGGTCATTCTCTTTCTAACTTGAATGCTCAGATTCTCTTGCTCAAGTATTGAAGATGATGCATCCTTTCATTAAAGCAGATGTTCTAAGGGGGCACAGTCCTGATTTAAGGCTGAGATTGACCCTAAGGATGTGTTTAGGCAGCTAAATTTAGATGCACTGTATTTAAGCTTCCATTTCAACCAGATGGAAGATAGGCATTCTGCCTTGGGTTATCTGAGCAGCCTTCATCTGTTGCTCCAGACAGGTGTGGATCTTGACTGTGCCAGATCCATCCCTCTAAGTCCTGGATATCCAAGGATATCTAAAAGACTGCACGTGCCTCTGGTAGTGTAGTCAGTAAACCCTAGAGACTTTCTCTTCTCATCCTGCAGCAGATACAGAGTAGCTGTTCAGTTCAGTAGTTCTGTGCTCTGATGCTGGTTTCCTGGCATGGAGACCCTAGGTGCTGACTGTACATGGGAGCCTAAACTCAGATGGCTTGATCTTAATCTAAATCCTGGTGTTGAACTTGTGAATGTGTAGAAGTTCATACCCAAATAACTTTGAAGTCATCCAAAATATATCTATTTTTATTACTTATCTATTAATTTTTTTCTCAGTTTTTGAACAAGATGTGTTTTGTTTCAATATTAAAACTTATTTTTTTCAAATCTGTCAACAGTAAGTCACATTAGTATATCACCTACTTCTTATGCTAAGGTCTTTTCAAAGGTACTGAGTAAGACTAATTCCCAAGTTTTTCCCTGTGGAACTGCACTGGTGACCTCTTTCCAAAGTGTTACCTTAACATCTCTTTTGAAATATTCTCAAATGTGTGTATTCTCCTTTTTTTTTTCCACTAGCTACTTCACTGCCCTATTTACTATTACAGAAAACCTAGTTTCCTATAATAGGTAATATGTCCTCCAATGACACTGTAACCAATATTATTTTTGTCATTGTTTAGATGTATTACAGTGGCCCATTTCTAGGAAGATTTCAAGTTTTGCTGGCATGAATTACTTATTTTTCATTTATTTCCAGAGTTTCCTATTTTTTCCACCAAAATCTGTCCTTGTATGGCAGTAGTAAGACTAGTGAGCCTGTAGTTGTCTGTATTTGCTTCTTATACAGGTATAGCTAGAACATTTTTTTCTTTTTCTTCTGATGTTGTTTCCCACTAAATATGTGACTAAATATATAGAGGCAATTAGGAGTGAATTTAATCTTTTATGCAATGAACTGAAATATTTCTAAGCTGCTGCTCCCAGGAGAGCTGATCCTTCATTCTGCCCTCCCCACTAGTGTGCTCCCAAGCTGCCTTTCCTCTTCTACCCACACAAGTCTCCACAGTGAACTGATGGAGGAAATTATTGCAGTTGAAAAATAATAAGCTAGTGACTGCCTTTTTCAGTGGGATCCACTCACTGTGTGTATGGATGTATTTGGTGATATGAAAGGAACCAGCTAGGGATAGGAGTTGGTGGTCATTTTAGAGAGCATATCAGAGTGTCCATTTTGGCAGCAATATCAATTTAGACTCTTATAAAGGCTCCATGGAACTGTGGGGAAATTTCATAGTGGGTTTTAGTCCAGGTGTTTCAAATTTATTTAGGTGTTTCACACAATAGGAAACAGTTTCTGTTGGCCTAATTAGAAGAAACTTATCACTTTTGTTCAAATGCATAAATAAATTATATGTTAGCTGTATCACAGTTACTTTAAGCAGTCCTGAGGAAATCTGAGGTATTTAAAATGAGTTTGGTTTTCAGTGCTGACATAGTATTTGATATTTAAATATCCTGCTGTCTGTGATTGATACAGATGGATTGCACAAAATCAGACTAAACTATAGTGAAGACTCAGCTGATGGCAGTAAACTAAATGAAGATGAGCTTATAGATTTTTCTGAAGACCAAGATAACCAGGTAAAGAATTTAGCAATTTTATTTAGGAAATGTGAACTGTTGTGTTGTATTTTGAATGGACAGCTTAAAACTGGTGTACAGATTATGAATGTACATTATCTAAAGCTACTTATCTTTACAAGTGTCAAGTCCAAAGCACTGGTTACCTACAAAAATCTGCAGGTTAGCTGACAGGCTTATACGTTTGTTCATTTGTCTGTTTATTAGAAAACTGCTGAACTGATCCTGCATTTAATTTTGTGAGTGTTTTGTGTAGTGACAATATTACACAGTGATTTCAGTGGGAGCACTGAAAGTCAGTACACTTCTATCTGTTGTCTCCTCCACTCCATGTTCATCTACTAAACCCAAGAACAAGTTACTCTTCTTTCAGCTGCATTTCCTGGATATAACCAGACACATTTATAAGTATGTGTTGCTTTGTTGTTTTGTTTCATTGATGCTTCTCCTAATCAGATTTACACAGCATGAATTTATAATCAAGTACCGTTCTTGTTCATATTGGAAAACATTTAGATTTTAAAGCTGTGGGAAGACTGAATATTAAAATGTCCCTGACTCACTCAGTGCTGGGTGTGAGGGCATTATTCCATAGCTCTGATGCTTCTATAAGTGTAAGTTCAATGCGGGCAGGCCAGAAGTTACACATTTGCTCTTCTTAACTGGCCTGCCTGCTCATGTCCCAAGTGTATGACCTTTTCTGGTCCTCTGAGTCCAGAAAAAACTATTATTTTTCAATCTGCAGCTCTCTGTAATGACTTCCAAGTAGCTATGTATATGTGTACACATATATACATATAAAAGCTCCAGTTGATGTTGAAACCTAAATGTGTTTTCAGCTGGACTTAGCCCATGTCTCCTGTCATGCCAGCTGTGCAGGCATTCTGAGTTTTGCCTGATGGAACTGCCTGTCTGTTTTGTAGCAAATAGAGTTTCCAGAAGATGGAGAATAAGTAGTACAGTATTTCCAGTCTGAAATACATGGCATGAAGGCAGGGAAGCAAGCACACGGCCAGCTACGTCCTTTGAGGAAAGGAACAAATTCCAAGCTCATTTGTTGCTGTGTAGCTTAAAATTTAATTCAGGCAGAAGCTGTCACTGATGTATTCTAGAATTTCTAAAGCGAGTTTAGAAATGAGCATGACAAACTGAGTGGACCAACCTTTTCATCTGCCAAAAAAGGAGTTGAGGCTGCAACAAAAACAAGTGTATGAGGAGCAAGGCAGTAGTTTCTAATATGATAACATATTCATGGCATAGCTTGAGGATTTCAGTGCCAAGGTCCTGTGTGTTAATGAAATGTACACAATGCACACAAAAATGTTAATAAATCATGCTGGTACAGGGATTCCCATTTTTGGAAAGGACCTCCTTCCCCATAATGCAGTGATCTGTGAAGTAATGTTGAATTCAGTGGAAGGGTGAGAAACTATGGGTCACTGGAATTCTTTTAGATGCAACAACTTAGTGCTTTTGTTCATAAAACTTCTGTATCGTTCCTAGCAATTAGTATTGAAATCAAAAGGCCAGAGGATATTTCCAGGCTTGTGATGTGACTGTTTTTGCAGTCCATAGTCCTGTGTATCATGGTTTAAGTTTCCTTGCCCTAAGAATCAAGTTGTTGCATTTTGGAACAAAAACAGAGATTTATTTCTCAGCTTGTTGCAGATCTTGTCTCATTTCACCTAGAAGAAAACATGTTCGAAACTGCCAAGCAAATTTCTAGTATTGACTGGCAATGAAAAGTGCTGATAATTTGTATTAGAACCAGATAATGGAGATTGACCTCTTCTAAGCCACAGGTGTTTTGAACATGTCGGTTGCATTTTATAGTTTCACAGTTTAGACGTATTTTTATAGTTTCACAGCTGAAATAAATAGCAGCATTCAATCCATGTCATTCCAGCATGAATTTCAGAAACCATGTCGCTAAAAGTTGGTCAGCTTAACAAACAGTGAATAATTTCAGATTAAAGCTATCATTTCTTTATTAAATTCAGTTATTGGTGTTGAATGAAAATGTTAAATGTAACAATAAATTCCTTTGCATCTGCTTGAAAAAAAAACAGTATTAGCTTTTAAATACCTGTAATAACATTGCTTCTGTAGGAAGACAGTAGTGATGATGGTGGCCTTGTAGATGATAACTGTAATTCAGAAATGGGACAATGGTACCTGAAGCCAACTATCTGCAAACAGTAAGTATTAAAACAGTTAAAATGGAGATTTTGTAGAAGTTTATGAAATATAAAAGATAATAATTTCGAGAAATAGTCATACATGAACCATAATCAGCATGCTGTTAGGATTTCAGAGAGAACTTTATGTTAAAGTCTTCAGTGAGCAGAAAATTTAATGAATGAAACTACTAGTGAAACAATAGCTTTTTTGGTTTCTGTTAAGCCTGTGTGCTGCATCAGGCAAATGAAGATTGTTTCTTACAATAAGGCTGTCCTTTGGTATTTTGCACTTGGATTTCTACAAAAACAAGGTGCAGAAGCATGTTCAAATGTATCCTATATTAAAAAGCAGATTAATGTTTTTAAATTAAATAATTAAAAGTGAAAAAACCCTTTATCACTACTCAAATTAGTAAAGGAATATTGGAGTAATTTTTAACTGCCCCCTTTTCTTATCTAAATAAGAGCTGTTCCTCTTTATTGTCTCTCTCTGTTTTTTTTCCTCTAATAAAAGAGTTCCACACTTCTTAAATTTTTTTTATCTGTTCTGGATTTGAAAACTTTTCTTTTTTAATATTTTATACCCAGGAATAATTTCTTAGTAAATATTTACTACAGTTCTTTGCATTATGGTGTGGTAGATGCATGATTCGAAATCCAGAAATATTGCTACTAGTATTGCCGTCTTGACAATTTTCTTTGTATTTTTTTCATAATTTATCTATTTATGTATTTCCTTTCTTGTGACTACAAGGCTTATAGAAAGGTGCAGGCTTTCACAGTACACTCACAGTACATTCTTAGGAGGCAGAATAGAATTACAGATTTATATATGTTATGGAACAGAGGACTTAATACATTTTGAAGAAAAAGTCCATCTGTGTTGTGTTTTAAGAATATTTATGAGCTTCTGATTATAGCTTGGCTAAATTTGTCCCATTTTGATGACAGATTATCTGTACATAATACTTTCCAGCAGACCATATTTTAATCCAGTGTGAAATTTCGTAACATCTTTGATGCTTAAGTATCAAAAGTCATTAAGGGCACTTAAATACTCTACTGTTAGCATATTTTAAAATTACTCCTATATAAAATAGAAAACTACCTTGAAAAGGTTGTCACTTCTTCCCCTTGCAAAGTACTACTTTTTTTAGAAGAGCATTTTAAAGAGCATTTGATGCTTTTTAAAGATTAGTACCTAAATACATACTTTTATCAGAAATTAAAACAAATACAAGCAAATATTATTTAAGTGATTATCTGCTTATGCCTAAAAAATTGCATACATGTAAATTAGTTTATAAATGCAAACACACCTGTGCATAAATGCATGCAGATATTTTGACTGAATTTGCTAGTTTGAAGTTTCTTTGAATTATACTTTGAATGCATATGTGTTATTGTTAGATAAGAAAAAACAGAGATTTGTGAAAAGTAATTGCATTTATTTATCCCTCAAAATACATACTACATATAATGCTGAAATTCTGAACTCTTATACAAGTTAGCTTTGATGTATACATTCAGATTGCATTTAAGGTGGCTGATAAGATTGCTGTGCTTGTGGCTCCTGAAAAGGTAGTGTGCTTTAGTGATATCCTATCGAGTGATAGGTACCAGCATCTGTAGTGTGCAGGAGAGGACTTGAGCAGACTTGGTTCTCTAGAAAATACTTGGTTATAGATACTTTTTGTTAAAGTCTTCTAAATAGACTTTTTAAAAGTCTTCCAAATAGAGTTGGTGGGTGTTTTGTGTATAACTACCAGCTAGATTTCAGATCCAGAGTGGGATCAATTCTTGAACATGCTTTCCTAATGCTTTTCTTCTAGTGTGCTGTCAAGTGTGCCATCTATCCTCAAGCTGCTACTCCAGCAGGACATCTGTGGGCTCTGTGCCTTACTTTCTCTTGCCAGTGTCCCAGATATTTGTGCACCTAAAAGAGCATTAGACACCTGAAGGTGTCTTAAGCAACTGTAACAAATTGTCTGACAGTACTGTATTTCCTAAGTACATTCCTAAGTGTACTTAGTGTATGGATAAAGATAACTTGCCATTGAGCTATCCCTACTAGGAGGTTCCAGCAGTGCTGGCAGAACTTTGCAGTATTGATGTTGTTTTGTTAAGGCCACCCCACAAACTATTACTGTGTAACATTGCGTTTTTCAAGCTGCTGTAAAATACTGTGTACTTAAAACTTGTGTTCTGTGTTAGGCCCTGCATTTTGCTTATGGACTCACTGAGAGGCCCTTCCCGGTCAAATGTTGTGAAAACACTAAGGGAGTAAGTGTCCTATCTGATGCTTGGGGCTTTTTTAGTTTGGCTTGGTTTGGGATTTATTTTTTTTATTTTTTTAGTTTGGTTCAGGTTTTCGATGGGTTTTTTGGTGGGTGTTTTGGTTTGTTGTTTTTTTTTTTAATTTTTCAATGAATAAAAAAACATTTTCATTTGCATGGTCTTTTATTGTAGATATTTAGAGGTGGAATGGGAAGTCAGGAAAGGCAGCAAAAGAAGCTTTTCCAAAGATGTCATGAAAGGTTCCAACCCAAAAGTGCCACAGCAGAACAACTTCAGTGATTGTGGAGTGTACATCCTCCAGTATGTGGAGAGCTTTTTTGAGGTATGTATGTTCTTGAAGCTATTTTTGATTCCTGCAACAATCAAGTATAAGCTGTGAAAATGATTACAACTATAAAAGCCTCCTAGTGTAGCTCAATACCGATCAATGAGAGTATGCATTATAAACTAATTTATGCATAAACACACAGAGTAACTTTTTTGAAAATAAACTAATTAACCTTTTTAGTTGCATGTACATAAAATAATTGTAAGCCATGAAATTTTCTGGGAGAATCTAAAGAAAACACATTTAGAGACTTCCTTTCTGTTCTTCTGCCGTGTACCCTTTAAAATCATCCAGTAAGAACTTGAGATCAAAATCTAAACTAAAAATGCATTACAAAAAGCTTAATAATTTTCCCCTGAGAACTGTGACTGAATAAATTCAGAAATGTGACACAGGTAGGAGATTTATGTTTCTTTTGGGAGTGTTTTTAAATTGTAAGAAAACATGTAAGTGAAATCATTACAGGTGAATGTCAGATCTTGTTTCCATTGAAGGAATTGTTTGAATGCTTACTTACTTGCAAGCTGACTTGGTCTTCAAGTCACAGCTCCTTTCCCAAGAAGGAGGCATTAGCACCTAGAAGGTCTAGATTGGGAGGAGAAATGATGGTCAAGTGAGATGCTGCCTGCATGGGCCAGTAACTCTTTAGAATCCCTGGTGCTTTAGAGCATTGTCCTGAACTGTCCTGTAGCTAACCCTTTCCTGGAAAGGCTTCAGCTTGCCCATTCCTCAGCCCTCCCTCCCTCCGTTCATACATTGCTCAAGAGCAGTAAGGCTTTAGCAGAATGCATTCATGCAAAGGGAAGGCAGAAGCTTTGCTTTACTGACGAGTTCCTGAGAGCTTAGAACCATAACCAAGTGCCAAGTGTTTTGTTCACTGGGGGTATGAGGAGCAACCATGTTTTTTTAACCCATTCCTTTTTGGAATGGTGTAATAAAACTTTCTCCAAGTTTTATTAGCCCATTCTTTTTTTGCAAATTGATTGCTGGATTATGCCAGGCTGAATCCCTTGTCCTGCCTAGTCCAGCAGGGTGCAGCAGCTTTGTTTGCCAGAGAATAGCCATGACACATACATGTGACAAAGTAAATCAGAGGATATTCTCAGAAGTAACTTCACTGGGGAAAGAGAGAAAACCTGAGCTGGCTGCACAGTACTAGACTGTCTCGAAGTTAGTCAGCCAACAATTTCAGCTTCGTTGTATTTGGAAAATTGCCACAGTCTCATTTTGCAGCAGCTGTACAAACTTAGAGGAGAGTGTGTGGGAGCAGGTGCTTCACCTGATGTTTGTGAGCGCCAGAGGCCGCCAGGGGCCGCTGCGGGAGGGCAGCGGGGCTCCCCCGGGAGCCGCCTCGCACCCTGGCACCGCTGACTGACTTCCCCGCACCGAACTGGCTCAGGAAAATGTTGCTCGTGCAGCGTTAAACACTGACTGTTCCTGTGAAGAACGTCGCTAGTTTTTTTCACATACAGCCTTGCTGATCTTACCTCAGTGGTGAATGTAATTCACTGTTAAAGAGCCCTGATGATGTAAACTTGAGGACAGAAAGGAAGGAATTTCTTTGAGACAGCACTGTTTCCCAGATTGTCATTTGGTTGGGGTGGAATTGTTGTACAGTATCACTGGAGTAGAGAATGCTTCATAATAATAATTACTGTAATTATTTGGATGAATGTTACCTAGCAAGAAAATGGAATTGGTGGTAGGCAGGAGCTTTCCTTTCTAGAGTGAAATCTAAGTCTGTCTTGCCTCATTGGTCATAATTCTATAGGCTGTTTATAAAAAGACAAATGTTTTGGACTCCTGATTAACTCTACATTTTGATGCTTTAAAAATATCCTCTATCTTTGCAGTAGTTTTATTTAGGAGAGTCTTACACATTTATGCAGACAAATGCTTAGTCTAAAAGTTGTAGCAAACACAGTAGATTGTTCAGGCATTCTTATAATCAGAGTGTGATCTGGATGGATTTTAGTCTGTAACATACTGAAGCATGATTGATTTTACCATAATTATATATGTACAAAGCATGGAAATTGTAGAGATTTTGTTCCATGCTCGTGGAATGAAGTGAGGAAGAATGTACTTTTTCTCACTATAGTTTTCTTCAGTTATTGAGGTTATAACTCTTTACTGTAATGTCCAAATGACCTTTTTTTCAGAATCCCATTTTGAGTTTTGAGCTACCAATGAACTTAACAGACTGGTTTCCACGCCCAAGAATGAAAACCAAAAGAGAAGAAATACGAAAAATAATCCTGACGCTTCAGGAACAGCAGAACAAGGACAAGAAGGGACAGAAAGACCCAAATTCAATGTTGCAGGAAAAGACAGAACAACTTACCAACAACTCAGACTGAATGTTGTATCTGTTGCATGTTAGCTCCACAATCAAAACTGAAACCTACATTTCTGTCTGCCCAAACTAAAGATTTGGCGTGTTCTCTGTTCAAAGTTACTTGGGAATGTTTAATGCCTGTATAAATGTGTGTAATAAAATGGTTTAATTCCCAGAAAGATGTGTATTAAGCGAGTCTGTACATATGTTAATGAGGCCAACTTTTTCAGCATTTGTAATTACTTTTTTTCCACTTGATAGGGAGCTTTTGTTATGTATTTCTGTTAATAGAACTTAAATAGCAACTTCTAAACATAAAGGAAATAAAGAAAATATAGGATAAAATGGTTACCTTTTTCTTTTTCAGTTAAGTTTTAATGTTACATGGTTAAGTAACACCTAGGGAATGATTTGGTAGAGAGGTAATTAATTCATATTTTGACCCTATTTAGTTGCCCTTTACAAGATTATTCTGCTTGTGCTACAGACAATAATATGGTTGTGTCTCAATGTACCATGGCCTCCAAGGGTGATTCCCATCCTCCCAGTATCTAAGTGTAGGCAGTGTTATAGTTCATAGGACTGCTTCACATTTGGGGGTTTAGAAGATACACATTGCAATTCCAATTCCACCCTTGCTTTAGTGGGACAGGCTAGGGAAAGGGGGAGAGTGCTCTTTGACCAGAGGTAAACTCTTCAAACAGTATTATAAAAGTGGTTTCAATGAAGTGATCTTGAGTGACTCTATTAAATCATATTTTGTGGATCCCAGTTGTTGTACAGGTGTATTTTGAGACTTTCTTCATTATTAAAATTGTATTTTGGTAAGTGTACTTGGAATAGCAGATTGCCCACATTACATTTTCTATGTTACAATTCTGAATGTTACATTCATATGTGCTTTATCTAAGTAATGAACATTTAAAAAGAAAAAAAGTGTATGATTACTATTTTTTCTAATATCCATGCAAAAAACCAAAATACCAGTGTTCATTGCTTGCTTGTTTGTTCTTGGCTTTATGTAGCATCAGACTAATGTAGGGACTTGCTTGGATATTTCCAGTGTATTTTGATTTTACAACAATCTGAAATGTCATTGTTGCTTAAACTGCAAATATAGCCCTTTATCCCTGTTCTAGAAAGACTTTGTCATTGAAGTGAGGAAAGTAAGAAAGGATTTGTTCAAGGATATATATTTCCACTTTTCTACTTATACAGGTATCTTTGAAGGGAACCAGAAAGTGTCACTTCCCAGGAAGGAATTTGTGGGAGTAGAGAAGGATCTTCTATCTCTCCTTGCAGAGTACATTTTCTCTCCTGATTTTTCTGCTGGAAGTGTCATTTACTATTCCCTTCTCCCAAAGAGAAGCAGCAGAGAGTTCATTAGCTGAACTCTGGGCCCCTTGAGATTTTATTTTTGTACACAACATCATGTCTTAACTGACTGCTTCATGGCCTTCATGAGTTTTCATTCTCACTAAACCCTGAAAATGCAGCTGCTAATGATGTTACTTCCAGGGCATTCCTGCACAGAGGACTCTCTGTGGCACCCTCTGTTCACAGGGGGTCCTCTCACCAAGGCAGAGGGGTTGCACACAGAGCAATACAGCTGTGGGCTGCTAATCTTTTGTACAGTTAACTGTGGGATTTAGGGGAGTTGCTCATTCCCTGGTTTCTCTTTCATAAACCCTGGGCCCCATGGAAATTATCTAAGTACCACATACATGTGTTCTGTTAGAAATGACTCCTGCAGTTTTCTTGTTGAAAGAATGTGGGGGCAATTTCCTGGACAACAAATTAAATATGTAATGTGCACACTTCTGAGTTGTTTCCTCCTTCAAGTTTTTATCCAGTATTCTTGCCACTGGTGGGGAAAAATAGGGATAAAATAGTTCCAGATTGTGGAAATGCAGGGTCTTGTGTATCTGGCTTTAGAGCAACTGACATATTGGAATAGTAGTTTATACAAGAGAGGGAAGGAAAATAATTTCTTTGAAATAGAGGAGAGACATTGCAGGTAGAATGTATTCCTTCCTAGTCTAGGCTTTCCCAATGGTATGTTTTAATTATATGGAATATATCCACATTTTATCGATAAAGTAGTTTTTCTGATATTTGTGATGCAAGTTCATATTTTGATGCTGTAGAACTGTTTGGTTCTCTTACTGGGAATGGCCTGGTGCTTCTTCCTTTTTCTTTCTCTTTCCTGTCTTCCCTTTCATCCTCCCTCCCTTTTTACCGTTTTTCAAAGCTGTGAAGAAAGTGTTGGATTTACTATCATTCAATGTTAAAGGTCTCAAGATCTCCAGTCACATACAGCAAGCTAATATACATGTTAAATATAGGAAACTTATTTTTTTAATAAAATGTGATGTTAATAGAAAAAAACCTACAGAATTAAGAATGAGTTATTTAAGACCTTCCTGACTTGCTTTAACAAGCTCTCTACTGCATGTGCTTGTTAAGTGTTATTTATTAACATGATGGTGGGCAATGCTGCAATGTTTTGCAATCTTAACAAGTTTTACCAGTGCATTTTCTGAATTAGGTTTATTCAGTGGAAGCTAGTAGGGTGGGGACTCGATAAATGTATTTAACAATGACATGACAACACATGCACTCTATGGAAAGTATATGTTGTATATTTCTTTAGAGGATTCAGGCTTACAAGTGCTTTAGGAGTAGCCTGACTGCATTCTGCAGTGTAAGGGATCAGATGGCCACCTAATTAAATGTATCTGTTTGTATTGTTTTTCAGGTTGGGTAGAATAACAGTTAAGAATTCCTATTAAGGTTTTAGATTACTTAGCATAAAAAATGCATGTTCTTGTGGTGCACATTTGCAGGATAGCCACAAAAGCAGAGGAGACATCTAAGTAGTCCCTTGTGACGTTTCTATTTTTCCTGCTGAGAAACTGAGCACACTCTTTAAAAACCAGAGAGTTCAAACAGAATTGATTTTTGAGATTGCACTAAATTCTTGTATTGAAAGAATCTGACTTGCAAAACATTCAGTAAAAAAGAGTGAAAAATCAAGCAAGCTTTACAGCAAGATGAGCAACCTATGGTGTTGATTTTTATTTTTTTTCATGTCTTGCATAGCAAATGAGTACAGCAGAAAATGTATGATTTTTAATTTCTATTAAAATGGTACTTCTGGAAACTGAAGTACTAGACTTTTATTACAAACAAACAGCAGCGATTCCCTTAATTTAGTAATTAATGTTTTTCCCTCTGACTTTTAAATGGAATTCATGTTTGGTCACTGGTTAAAGCTTTACATTGATAACATGACATTTGTATTTTACCATATGAACAGAAGTAGGTATAAAGATGCTTGCTCTTTGCAGTCTTGATTATTGGGAATAGTGAGAGGTGCAGGAGTGTGATAAAAGATTTTATTTTATTTTGGTACAGCACTTTGTTATAACAGTCTTTCTTCAGTGCTACATACTCAGTAACCCTAAAGAACCAGTGCAGTGACTTGAGTTCACAAAGGTACTTCTCCCAGTTTTTTTACTTTTCCCATCTACTTCTGGAAATCAAAGGGAAGCTGATGTTACAAACCACAGCTTTGAAACAGTAAGAGTGAGGCAACAGCCATTTTACTTAACTCTCACCACCATATTTTTGAAGTAAATCCATTCTGCTTTACTCAATAATGCCTGCTGAAAGATGAGATGAAAGATGTCTGTTTTCTAGGCTCCAGTCTGGTTAAAGGAGGATGTAATCCACAAGGTGACTGTTCTCAGTTGTGGTCTCTTGTAGTTTTCTGGCAGCCTTAATTTTGCTTGTTTTTCACAAATTTGCATTTGGAGTTGTGCAGCCCTGTGGTTACAAAAGGAAACTGGGTAATGTACACCATTCCTCAGGGATTCCTTATTCAGTTTTGAGAGTAATTGCTAGCCACAACCTAGATTCAAACAAACAGCCTGTTTCTTTGCTAGTGTATATTTTCCTATTTGTTTGTTTGTTTGTTTTCCTTAGTTTTTTCTTTTTTCCCCCGTGAGATTCATAGTTTATATACCTGGGGGAGAGTAAGCAGTGCTATTTGCAATGCTTTTGATGCTTAAAAAGATAGGTAAGCTACGTTCATACATGAATATATATGAACAGAAGATTATCTGGATTTAAAAGTATCCAATTTCTAGTAAATGAGACAGACTTTACTTACCTGCCTTTTTATTTTTTGTCTTCCCTTCTTTCTTAGCTGTTAATGCTTATTAGTCATGTAACTCTCTAGAGTTCTTTGGGGTATGACTCTACCCAAACAATCATCAGGTAAGTAATTCAGCAGTGGCAGGAAAGAAAACTATTGCAATTTTTTAAATAAAAGGTTCTTGTATGTCTGCAGCAATAGGGCTGAAAGTACAGTGTAAATAGATGATTTATTTTAATAGAATAGTCAAATCCACATCGTACATCTGTCCATTTGCACTGGGTAATAGTTATAGATGATACTTAAAGTTCCATTTTCAGGACCAGGTTGTCTTACTGTAAGCTGACTGGATAAGGGTAATGGGAACCAGACTAGTTTGACTCAGCTGAGTATTTATTCCCCATAGGCTGTGAGGATCCACTTAGAGGAAAAGCATCGTGCTCTGGCCAGCCTGAGCTTCCTGCCTGCAGAGTCTGTGTAGACTGGCCTAAACACCAGAGATTAAAGCATGTTAGATTTCCTCAGTGGTGTACCTTAGGGAAATTTATCAGCTATTTACACAAAACTGTGTCTGTTTAGAACTGTATTCTAAGTTTAGGAACTTAGTTTACTTTTGCACATATACTGATGTCAACTACATATACTATAACTGAGGATACCAATGTCGTCTCACAGCAGTAGTTTGCAAACTGTTAGCAAACCTCTACCCCATTGTCTTACAGATGTAACTCTGTAAAACAAGCTCTGTGACAGTGCCTGTTTACCTCAGGCTTCTTCTTCCTAACTTAAATTTTGAAAAACTATCCTGTTTTCCATATTTTTATGTGTATGTTAGAAATGCAGTGGTGACCTGGACAGGGACATTATTATACATTGGACCAAACCTATGACATTAATTCTAGGAACTCTCAGGAATTCCTTTGTTTGGAATTTCAAGGTTTTAGGATCATAGAATGGTTTGGGTTGGAAGGCACCTTAAAAATCATCTAGTTCCAACTTGGCTGCTGTGCAAAAGGACACCTCCCTCTAGACCAGCTCAGAGACCCATCCAACCTGGCCTTGATGAATGCACTGTTTATGTAGCAGACGGACAATAATAATTATTTTAATTCTAGAGAGCTTCATATTTGCATGTTCAGGCCAGCAAATTTATTTCATACTATACATCAGTAGTATTGCAGATAGTGTATCAATTCTGTAATACAAAAAGTCAGACAAGGCTAACCCCAAAAGAGCACTATTATGAGATGGCACGTTTCTCACAGAAAATGGCACTAAGTAGGTCATAAATTGTACTGGAATGCAAACAAATGGAGTATGCTTTTTACTTAAATGCTCCTCAGTCCTGAAACTTAAACTGCTTTGTAAACAATGCTGTAATAATATCTCCATGTTACAAAAGGGCATTAAAAGGCTGTGAGAAGTTGCACAGCTTCCTCCCATCCTATAAAACCACTGAGATTTCTAGCCTTCCAACAAAATTTGTATTGCAAATGAATATTTAGGTTCCAGGTTCAAGAAGACATTTTTAAGCAAATGTCTGTAACAATATGTTGAATGTGTTTGTATGGACAGCTTATGATGGAACATTTAATTAAAAAGTCATAGAGCTTTTTAAATTGTTTTCCTTTTGTGGAAGTCAGGTCTTTGTTTTGCAAGGACTGTTCTGTGGATGAATTTATTACCTCATTTTTAGTTCTACACCTTACTGTACAGTCTTTTTGTGAGTTTTTCATTCTGCTCTGTTACTCTCCATCTTTCATACATGGTTAATGAACTTGAATGCCATATAGTTACCCTGATTTCTAGCTTGCTTTCTCACTTGCATCCCAGTGTCTTGGTTGTCTGTGTAAAGCAGCTAAGTTTGTGGAGTCAGTGGAAGTTCCCTGTTTCCTAGGAACATTGTTGAATTCAAATAATTTCTTGAAATTTTTTTCAGGCCAGTAAGATGCTTGGCGGGTGAACTTGGCTTCGCTCTTATTTTGTCCAGTCAGAGTTGCTCCATATCATTATCTCCATATTGCAAGTTAAGTGCTGGAGTTCAGGGAAAGAAGTTAAAAGCATTTTAGTTTAACTAAGCTAAACTACTCTAAACTGAAATTCATGCTTCAGCTACTCTCACTTGTGAGCATTGAAAAGTAAGCTTAGAAAGATGCTTGCTGTTTACTTAGCTACTTGAGAGAAACCAGCTTTGTGGTTGGAACTGTTTGCTTAGACTGAAATTCTATTGACTTGAGATTTATCTGAAGCCAATGTTGAACAAAGTGTTTAATTCTGTCTTCCAGTTTCTTGCTCTATTCTTTACAGAAGTGAAGTGCTTTTAACTATACTTGTATAGAGCTGTTGTTTGATTGCACTGGGTTTGGAAACTCTGGCAAATCTGACCCTAAACATCTCAAACTGGGCACCTGAAAATAAGGATGTAGCTAATGATTTCTATTTGTAAGTATTAAGCTAATGATAAGTATTTGTAAGTAACTTGCCAAATGGATAATTTTCCTATAGCAATAGGTCATGTGCTCGTGTTTACAAACCATTACTTAAGATGATTTTAAAAGTGATACTTTTTTTAAAATAACATTCTCATTAACAATATGAATCATACAGCTCATAGTTGTCTTTACTGTGAAATTTGAAGTTCCCTAAACACTGTTAAGTTCCCCAACAGACTTAGCATCTGTGGCAAGAAGTAGTACCTGAAGAAAGTGCGATCACAGAAGGGGAGTAAATTATGACTCCTTATACAGTCAGAAAATTTTTGGACGCTTTCTATCTTCTTAGTGCTTATGTTTGTCTTACTTAATGTGTGTTTTGTATTGTGCACACTTTGGTTTTTCTGACTTCCATTGTCAGTATGCGATGGTCACTAATGCTAGAACTAATGCTACAGTTCTCATTTTTGTTTCTCCATAAGCAGTCATAGTGTGTTGTCATTTTTCTGCTTACCTAGATGAAGACATGTGAGGGGAGAACTTGTTTTGGTGGTTTTTACAGATTTTACCCAAGCATCACTTGTCCCTTGCTGTTTTGCCTCCTTCCAAACCCCTGATGAGGTCCCTTGTATACTGGTTCTCCTCCCAGTCTTTCTTGGCTCTTACATCTGTTATCTTTTATAATGTCTCTAAGCTCTATTCTTCTATCTACACTCTAAAAAAAAAAAAAGGCCACTGCTATCTTTTTCCCTCTGTGATCCTGTGTTGCCAACTTCATCAGCAGAGAAGCTGAGGAAGTATGGGCTGGATGAGCAGACAGTGAGATGTATTAAGGGCTGAATATCTGGACCTGGAGGTGTGATCTATGGTACAGTATCTAGCTGGAGGCTGGTAACAAACTGACCAGAGGCAATGGACACAAACTCAAACAGAAAAGGCTTTCTCTGAGCATCAGGAAACACTTTTTTACCCTGAAGATGACCAAGCACTGGCATGGGTCGCCCCAAGAGGCTGTGGAATCTCCATCCTTGGAGATACTCAGAAGTTGTCTGACATGGTCCTGGGCAGCTGGCTCTAAGGGTCTCTGTTTGAGCAGGGGACTGCACCAGGTAACCTCCAGAGGTCCCTTCCAACCCCAGCCACTCTGTTATTCTGTGAGTTTGCTCTCAGTTCCTGCACTTGGTGTGACGAACGTGGCTGATGCTGCAGAGGAAATACCAGCACTGCTGCTGCAGGAGTCTGCAGTTCCAGGTGTGCTGTTCTGAGAATGAAGCTACAGGGGTCAAGGCCAGGCCACATCTGATGCTCATCAGAAGTTCACATCTTCACAAAATCTGGTTATCTTTCAAGACTGTTGGCAAAAGGCACAGCTCTGGCATAAAACACAACCTGCTTGCCAAACTTAAAACTATGCTACAAGTCTCTGGGCAACTTTATTAGAAAGTATAAACCATGTTACTGTTCTTTAACTAAGTGAGTAGAAGCATTTTAGCTAGCATTCAATTTGCAGCAAATACCTAATTTGGAAAACTTTAAACTGGGCAGCCAAAGGTTAGTGAAGGTATTATAAGCAACTGAAAGCAAAATGCAGCAGGTTTTGATACCTACTATTTTTCTGCAATAATTTGAGTAGTGGTGCAATTCCTAGAAATGTTTGTGAACAGATAGGGGGTTCAGATTATTAGCAAATTTAGTAAGTGAGTCAGAACTGGGCAATTTGGCAGTCTGTGGGCCAAATAAGCATGCCAGGAGAGAACGCCATGCTACAGTGAGTGTTTAACTTCTCAGTGAAGTTTGCCTTATCTTGCACTTAGTCCTACCACAAGGGGTTGAAGAGCTGGTGGTGGAATTTAAGTGTGGGTGTAAAACCCAGCTCAAGGGCTGCTCACCACCAGGAAAGCACTCAGGGTGAGGGTTAGATAATCTAGTTATTCTACATATGGGAAGGGTATGGGGAAGCAACTTGAGTCTGTCTGTGCTTTTGGTACCATTCAAGTGCACGTGTAACTGTGCTGCAAATGGATAGAGAGAGCTGAAACAATGTGCTGCTCTGGCAGCCTATTTTTCTGGCAAAAGTGTATTATTCCTTCATACAGTAATCAGGGGTCCCCCAGCAAGCTTGTTAAGTGGTTTGCCCAGATGGATAGCATCAACAGAGTTCACATCTTTGAGAGTGGATTTATTCAACAAGCAATGTAAATGAAACTCTCTCTGTTCTGTATAACAACCCTACAGTGATAAGTGAAGGCTAGACAGGAGGGTGGTGCCTGCAAGAGCTTTGCATTCCTACCTTAGTAGCATTAACAATCTTCCTTTTCAGTGTTTTTCTCATGCATATTTTTTTCTTTTCTTGCTTCTTACATCAATATGAAGCTTAGAAGAGCTACAGCTGGACCCCTATATTCTGTGAATTAGGTGATTGCCAGACCTCCTCTGGTCCCTGCCCAAAGGTGTGTTAGAATTTCAAGGGGATTACTTATTCCTCTTAATCTTTTCTTTCCCAAAACTAGCTCAAAAACTAAAGCTAAAAATGCCTAAAATGAACAGTCTGAAATGGGATGGAAAAAAAGTCTTCAAGGTATGTTTAACCGGCCATAATTGTTCAGGAGCACACTATAAGAACAGTGGCTTTTACAGAAAGATTTACAAATTAGTTAGTGACCCCACAGAATTCCCTTTGCTAAGAAGTGTGAGAAGCTGTCAGTACCCTGATCTCGGTACTGAATCCACACTGAAGCTCATTTAACTGCAGGTGAGTAACCCTGCTCCATGAAGGAAGGACAGCCCTATTCCTGACGTCTACAGGTCACCTATTTACTGCAGGCTACTTTGGTTATTTCATTGGCAGCTGCTGTTCATCGCTGAAAAGGAATTCCATGTAGGTGATCACAGAGTGCATCGAGGGGGAGTGGGGGCAGGAAACAAAAACTTTAAAAAGCCAATTCTGTGGTAATTGCTATTGTGTGTCACCTGAGTTGCTTTTCCCAGGTTCTCTTTCCTCCACCAGAGCTCCTCCCTGTCCTCCAGATGATATATCTAAACCAGTGGGGCCCATTCTCCTTTTAAATATGCATGAGAGCGGGCCCATGACATCTTTGCCAAAGAGAAGCTTCAGCAGAAACAAAAGAAAATTCTTTCCCCAGAGACATGGGGCGTGTTCTACCAGGAATGGAATCCATCTGTCTTCAAACACTGGGATGGCTCCAGGAATATCGTCCAGCTACCCTGGGGTACTGTAATCTCATTTTCCTGTCCTCACCATTTGTGTTTATAGAATGAATTCACTCACAAAAGTAAAACAAAAAACAAAAAGCAGTGGACTTCTGAAGGATTGCAAGTTCACAAGTCAGGGACTCCCCTTACCTCCTTTCATGCTATTATTTATGCAAGCCTTGTTCTCTGGAGCTACCCACAATTCAAAATAATCTATTTGTTTAATTGAATTATCCTTTAAGAAGAGGAAATTGAAAAATGAGGCCAGTCCAAGAAACTTACTCTCAGTCAGAAACAGCTTCAGAAACCAGTCACACATTGCTAGGGGTGAAAATGCAAAACTATCGATCTTCTTAAACTAACGTGTTGTCAAAGAAAAAACTACTCACGAATTGAAATAAAACAGGAAGACTTTAAATAGGAACTCTTTCCTTAAAACATAATGTCTAAAATTTTTTGTAGCTTGTATGAAGCTGTTGAAATAGAGAAGGCCTGTGGAAAAGTTAGAATATTAAAAAATGTGCAGGCATAGTCAAAATAGATGTTTATATAAACTCTGCCAGCAAGAGGGGAAAAAAAGGATCATTTCACTACTGTCAAAATTGTTATAAACATAATGTTATGTGCACATAACATTGAGTAAAAAGGAGCAGATAAAATAAGACTTACACATTTCTTTCCAGTAAATAATTTACATGATAAGGAAATGAATGGTGCTTATCTAGAGTAAGCCTGCTTGGAAGGAAACCAAAGATTGATCCTGGAAGGAACGTCATCTACTACTGCTAAAATCCCAGCAAATTTTCTTGTTCTTTCTCTTAACATAAGCTGCTCAACCTTGAGCCAAGTTAGAAAGGTTCTTTTGCAAACATATGAACAAGCTATTCTTTATCCAGACAAATAATAGATAAATTGTGCTGGCAGCTTCAGCAGCCACATTTGCAAACCCTGCATGGGTAAGTCCAAAATTGTTCTATAACCAGTGACTTTAGTTTTTATCAGAAACTGACTGTAAAATTATAAAATCATTTTTGGAGAGTATCTAAGTCTTAAATCAGCATACTCAGCTGTTAGGAAATGCCAAGAGTTGCTGCTGGCAAGCTGTGAGGAGTTTTACCATGACCACTTTACACAGATACAGTGTCATTACATCACACATGTACACTTAGAGTATGCCAACAAAACAGTGTAAAGCAAATGAACTTCTGGCCTCACATTAAGTCATCAGCTGGGACTTAAGTCAGTGCCCATGGACATTTTTACAGGCAGAACTTTACCCATTACCTGTGATGTGTAAAACAGTTGTAGCTGTGTGGAATCCACAGGGAAAGCTAGCTAATATCAATGCGGTTCAAACACAAGCATTCCACCTGGAAAGATGCATGCAGTAAAGGCTTGAAATCAACGTCAAACCAGATTTTTGCATTTAATTTTTCATCATAAAGTGTGGGGAGAGAAACTGAGCAGTCATGATACTAAACACTTAAGAACAACTCTCTCAGGAGTGAAACTTTAAATGCAAATATGAGAGCCTTTACCTATTTATATTGAATAGTCTAAAGTTTGATCCACTGAGTTATACACAAGAATTCACTTTCATTGAAATTTAAGCAGGACATTGTATAATATTATTTGAAATGAAAACACATGTAATGCCCTCTCAGGGTTTTCTGAGAAATCACCTGCAGTCCTTTACCTGGCCATCCTTTCAAACTACCATTCATTGAGGCCAGGCTGGATGGGGCTTTGAGCAACCTGCCCATGGCAGTGGGGCTGGAACTAGATGGTCTGTAAGGTCCCTTCCAACCCAAACCATTCTGTGATTCTGTGAACACAAACCCAAGACCCTCTCAGGTATTTCTGAGAAATCATCCAGGGTCCTTTACCTGCTCATTCTTCCAGACTACCATTCAACAGCTCTGACAAAATATGGTGGTTCCTACAATAACTCATCTTTTTAAAAAATACATGGCAACTTTAATGACAAAAGCTTACATGTCATGTTTACAGTAAACATGACAACCTGGATTCAGGTTAAAAAGTTCCATTTTAATATCTGGGTGAATGAAGACACCTTGGACATCTGAAATATATCGTCAGGTCTTTGTGGCAAGGCTACAAGAGATGCATGTGCACGTCCAACATCAAAATGTCCTGCTGCCTTGTATTGTTGATCTCTCTGCCTTTGGAATGCTTGTGGAATTCCTGGTAGGCCATCCAGAACACGGAGTTTGCACATTGAAGAAGGTGCCTGTACAGCTCTGGTTCCTCACAGAGACTCTCTTGCTGTGGTATGTACAAGGTGAGCCTGCCCCGAGCTGAGCAGTGCTGACACAGCACCTCTGTGAGTTACACTTGGCAGGGCAGGCTCCTCCACTGCTGTTTGCCCTGCCTGGTGCACAGAGGTGTGGGAGGAGCAGGGTGATGATAAAGGCACTGTGCCCTCCCTCCCGGCCTCAAGCTGCATCTGCTCCTTACACAGCTGTTAAACAAAGACTGCTTGGCAGCTCCAACCCATCTGCACTGTTCCTGGTGTTCTGAGAGACTGAAATTACAGAGTTTTTCCTAGGAATGAAACTGGAAATGCTCCTTACATACAGGCAATGGGTACAGTTTTTTTAGAGCAAAACATATTTTGCTTTATTTTCTCTTTCCGCCCCCTCCCCCTTCTTTGCTAAGGTTGAAGTTTTTGCACTCTGATTTCACTTGTGAGTCTTCCTGTATTTTCCCTGAAGATTCACAGAACAGATGTTGCTGTGTCCTGGGTTATTTTTAAATTTCCCAGGGAGAAAAGAGGAGAGAAAGTAGAGACATGCTTCTTCTGTTGAGGGAGAGGCACATCAGAGGGTAAGAGAGTGCTCAGCACTGCTTGGATTGTTTACACTGGAAGTATTTTGTTGATCGTTTCCTGACATTATATCCTGTTTTGCTAACAGAGGTGGTTTTAGCCAGTCACCAAATTTACATTTTCATTTACTTGTCCATTCACTTCTTTTTTCCCCAGATAACAGTTATCCTTATCTCTCTTTTACAAATAAAAGTAAGGCTGACTGTACAAAGTACTGAAAGGTAATGCCAAAGACAAGCTTCTGTGCTCTAGAAGTTATACAATGTTTTGATTGTCCAAATTGTCAAACATTCTAAATTATGTCAAGTGAAGATGCAATCATCGAATTCACCTTCCCACTTTGCAGGCAAGTGGAATGTCTTAAAGACCAAAACAAGTCCACAGCACATTTCAAGAGTTGTAGGAATGTTAATCCTACAGGACACAGGATTGAACTCCACCCGTGCTCTGCCCAGGATGCAGGATTACTCACGCACCTGATGCACTGCCATTTTCCTTCCATGTGTACATCCACTCTGATCCTTGACAGAACCCCCTGAGTTTCTCTAGGTTCCCCCTAAAGGAGCCCCTGGGATTTCTCTTTATCCTCTAAAAGAGGCCAAGGCATTGTTATAACAATCATATCTACTGGGCAGCTATGGCTTGAAGAAATTGATGTAAATTATTTATGAGCTAGTGGCTGTACCCACAATGTCCCTGGTGTTGTCCAAACACTCAAAAAGGATGCCATGAAACACACCTGCTTAAAGAAAGGCAGCTAGGGCTGCAAAATCAAGGAAAACCACAAGATTTTAAAGTATTAACTAGTTTGTTTCCCTTTGTCAGCAAAAGACGTATGAACGCGAACCATCATGTGGATAGCAAGGAGGGTTGGCACATACAGTCGGGGTCATTGTGCTGCTCTTTGAACTATTGTGGGGAGAGAAGCGCGGTGCTGTGGGAAAGCTGACAAACCAGCTGGCGACGCCAGGAATGAATCGTGGTGAAGCCAAGGGACAGGGAGGTGACCCCGAGCTGCGGCACCGGCGGTGTGACAGCTTGGCTGGGCATGATGCAATGCCGCCCGGCCGGGCCGCTCTGCCCGAGCCTCAGCAGCGCAGCAGCCGCGGAGATGAAGGGCCGGGCGGCACAGGCCAGGGCAATCCCGCAGAGCCCCGGCTGGCCCGGGCTGCCTGGCAGGAGCTCAGGGCACAGGGCTGGGGCAGGCCAAGCTGTGCTGCTGCTCAGCGGGCGGGACCATGGCTGCTCCCAGCCCTGTGACACCCCCCAAGGCAGGAGCCTGGGGACACGGCAGGGACAGCACAGGGCCAGGGCGAGCCTGCGAGAGGAGCCGGGCTGAAACAGCCTCTGACTGCCCCAAGGTTTGTGCAGCAGCAGAGCCGCCACCTGCTCGGCGCCTTTCTTTGTGGGGCGATGGTCAGTAAAGACAAAGCTATCGAAACGACCCTTTATGTAACCGCATCAGTAAAAAATAAAGGAAGAGACCCAACACACACAAATAACCAGGGGCCAGCCCCTCAGCACAACCTCTGCCGCAGAGGGCGCGAGCTGCGGGCCCGGAGCTCCCGGCCAGGCGAGCCCAGCGCGGGGAGAAGGCCGGGCCGGCCTCCCCGGCCGCCGCCGCCCCGCCGGCGCTGCCCCCGCCCCCGGCCGGCCCTGTGGCGGTGACGTCCCGGGCCGGGCCGGGCCGGGCCGGGCCGGGCGGCGGGGGCGGCGCAGAGCAGCTCAGCGGCGGCGGCAGCAGCAGCAGCAGGGCTGGCAGCGAGCGGGGCGCCGAGCGCAGCAGCACCAGCACCTCCATCAGCAGGTAAGGACGCGGCCTCTCGGCCTCCGCCTCCCGCCGCGGGTAGGAGGGGGCGGCGGCGGCCGTCGGGGCCGGCCTTGGCGCTGCCCCTCGGCTGCCCCCGCGCCCCTCTCGCCCGGGCAGGTGCGATCGGGGCAGGCGAGGCAAGGGCCGGGCCCTCGGCGGGGCAGCGCTCCGGCCAGCGCACCGCGGGACCGACCTGCCGGAGCCGGAGCTTAGAATCCCTCTGGACTGTGCTGGACTTCCTTAAAAATTGTCATGGAAATTCTTTCCTTTGTGGGCTTGTTTGGGTTTTTTTAGTATCATCCTCTGTGAAATTCCATCCCTGCGGAGTTACAGCTAAGCTTCCCTCTTTGCTTCAGAAACACTTCTGTGCTGGTGGGATTGTTCTTGTAAGAGAAAATAACATTTGTGTAGCCTTTACTGGCCCGACACAGTACGACTGGTAGTTCAGTGGAAAAACGCCTTCTGGAGTATTTCTGCTTGAAGTACTTTTGCAGGCTGCGGTTTGGAGAGCAGCGTGTGTCGCTGAGATGTACAACTAAAAACCAATACCCCATTCCTGTAACTCTCATCCATTACTGAATAGGAAAGCTTAGAAGAGTTTGTCTCCTTAATGGTTAGAATACAACTTTGCAGCGCAGCAAATATACTGCTGGTGCTCGTCTGATACTTGGCTCTCAGGTTCTGAACTAGTAAATGCCACCAAGGCCTGTAGGATGGAGGCAGCCGAACTAATAGTTGGCCGGTTCTGTAAAAGGATGGTTGTTATCTGTTGTCTCAGAGAACACTGCTGACTGCCAGCCCTGTGTTACAAAGGTGCAGGGAAGTGTCTGTCGTGACTTGTGCCCTGTGGTGCTCCCGGAGGGATCAGACCTTTGAGGCCGCCCAGTTCCGCACAGCTCAGTGGGCATCGCCGGGCTGCGGGCGGCCCGTGCGCTGCGCTCACAGCGCCCGAGTACAAAGGTTGGCCGCGGGACTGAGCCTGCCTTCTGTTGCAAGTGTGACAGATTAACAGGGTGGAGATGAACTCGTGAGCTAAATGTCATCTGCGCTTTTTAACTTCATTTTTTAGTGGAAAAGCCTAACAAGACCAGAAATATTTTAATTTTTAAAATGTTAATTTTGAAAACTTAAAAGTGTAAGCAAATCTCTCGCATTATTTGTTTAAATGCAATAAAACTTCTAACACACAAGTTAACTTTTAAATGTATGGTTTATAAAATAACTGCAAAAGATCTCAGTATTATTGAGGTGGGAGAGTAAATATCAGAATTACCAGAGCACAAGTTCCAAACCCTTGTGATGTTGCTTTTAATAACGTAGAAATTAAGATTTAGCTTGACACTATTTTTAGTGGATGGGTTTTTAATGTGTCTCAGTTAATAAACTATTTAGTGAAGGCACAGTTATGCCTTTGACTGTAAAACTATAAAGCCAGCAATGCAAACATAAAAGCAGTAAACTTTCCTGCGAGGCTGAATAGCTTTCTGAATTAAAACCATGTCAGTATTAGTAAGCAGAAACTCTAAGTTGAACTAATTTCCCCACCCCCATTATTTCTAGTCAGAGGGGGCATTCCTCTATAATCTGCACTAAGTAGTGTGTCCTGCAGCCTCCGGCACTGCCATGTGCCTTTGTTTTGATAATGGGTCAGTATTTTGACCCATTAACAATAATGTTCTCATAAGGAAGGTGAAATAGTGCTTCCTTGTGCCTGGTCTGCCAGGGTGGAGAAGGCTTTGTGACCCAATGTAACCTTTGTATTTCTGTGCTATTTGGTAACATTGGTCTGAGGAAAGATTTCAGGTTTTAGAAATTTTGACAGTCTTATGAGTGATGTGGCAAAGTTGAGTAGGGGCTAACTTTTTATCAGAACAAAATGTGAAAGCATACGATTAAGCTGGCAGGTTCAAAATGAACAAAAGGGGTGTGTTTTTGGTTTTGACCCAATGTGTGGTAAGTTAAGCTTTGGAAATCCTTCTGAAGCATGTGGATATTGAAAGTTTACAGGGACTTGAAAAGCAGCTGGACAAATTCATGGAAGAAAAACCCACTAAGGCTGACTTGTGTGGCGTACCTGAAGCAGCTCAGGGAGTCACCGAGCTGAGCTCAGAGCTGGGACAATAGACTGGGAAAGTACCGTCAATTATTTATCAAATTTTTATATTAATTTCAGGCATTGACATAGTGCAGACAACAGTCCTGCTGTCTGACCCAGTAGGGCTGCTCTTAGGAAAATTGTTCAACTGAAGTTTTTGAGAACAGCTGAACCAAAGGGACCAGGTACGGAGATAACAACTCTAAGTGATAATTCTCAGGAAATGATTATGAGTCACCATCAAACATCAGTTTAAGTGCTACTGGGGGCAGTTCTGGCACCTTTGTACTTGTTGACATGGATATCTTTGATCAACAGAATTAGCACAAAATATGAAGGAGAGCGAGTAGGGCTTTCAGGCTGTGTTTTTGATGCTTTGCTTTGGAGGACAGAGGTTTCTGGTAAGTTCCAAGGCAGTATTTGAGTACAAGATACTATTTTCAGGAAGAAGATCCCATAATGCAGATGGGTAAAGTCGACTTGGCAGCAGCACCATGGAAGCAGATCTGAGGGTTATGTGGGATCACAAGAAGCACAGGATGCAGTACTGTTGAAGTTCAACATTTAGCTTTTTGTACTACTGCAGCTTAAGTTAATAGAATAATGTGTCCAGTTTTGGCCTCAGCCTGTTAAGAAAGATAAATTCAAATGTGTCCATTACCAGGAATGATCACTGGGGCTTAGGGAGGTTTTGGAAAACAGATCTGCAAAGAATATGTGTGTTTGGAAAGTGTGTTCCACAAAGCTAGACAAGCTCATTTCCAGCAGAAAGAGATGAGGGAACAAGAAGATGCTAGAGTATTAAAATTAGTGAGAAGTGGTTTGTGTTCCTCTGTCAGTGACTGTATCAAAAAAGATGAGACTAGTTTGTGCCAAAGACTTGATGAAGTTCCTAAAATCTGTTATGCCTTAGGGAAAACTGAAAGAAAGTTAAGGTTGTGCAATTTCATTTCTGCAAAGGTTTTTGAAAGTCAAATAGTATTTGTGTTAAGGATATATTAAAAACACTCCTCAAAATTGTTTTACTTGTTCACATGCAGGGGCTTGAGTTTGAGGACTTCTTCAGGTGCCGTCTGTATTTGGGCTTGAGTTTATATGGAAAAAAGTAATTTCAGTCCTCAAAAGATGAACAGTTTCTCTGATAAAGTCCTATAATCTTTCAGTTGCTGGTCATCTCATGTTACAGCTTAAGGCATTTGGTTTTAAAATAATTAGTGTTGAGGCAAACTACTGCATTTGACAGCAAAATGTTGTGGTTTAGGAGCATAGCCTGTAATACTGTAGGAAATGTAGGTGTACAACCATACTGTGATTTAAACCAGGAAAACCAGAGGGATAAAACCTGAGGTATTCATCATCTACTCTAGAATATACTGAGTGTGGCTTCATAACTTGTGTCCTAGTGTTACAGCATGTTTGGTCTGAAACACTTTCAAAATACCTAACTTAAAAAAAAAAATTGCCATTTATCATATGTCTCTCATTTTGTATCTACTTTTTAAAGTATGAGAAAGCATTTTCTCATGGCAACATTTTAACATAGCTTGCTATCTCTAAGTTTCTACTTTGTTATTTGTTGGAATAACTGTTGCAGGTTTGTACTAAATACTAGTGACAGTGACTTGTGTTTCTGAAGTATTGATAGTACTATATCAATATAAAGAACACAGAAAATTGTAGTTTTTGAACTGATGGCTGTGGATGAATCTTCCCCCCCTGCCCCCGAAAACCCCAACAAAACCAGAAGTTTTGCAAAGCTGAATGAGAAGCCTCAGCAGCCTTCATGGATTTTACTAAGGCTCTGATGTCAAGAAAAGGACAGATAAATCCATGGGCACTTTAATCTCTGGTAGACTGATTTCTGTAAGTAATGACCATATAAATTCAATATATGTATTTTATTGGGGAAAGAATGCTAAAGCTGTCTTTTGAAAAGTGACCATCTTAGACTACCTATTCAAAAAACTGATTTAGCCAAAGCAAGTTCTTGTTTTGTTGTTGAGCTGTGTGCAGAAACAGAGCAGAGGATGATGAGGCTGGGTCTCTGGCCACTGTGCCATGGTGCTGCAGCTCCAAGGCAAAGCCTGTTGCCATCTGTGGACAGCATAGCCTGGCCTTGAAAAGGTGCTTTGGGACTCCTTGGTGCACCTACGCATCTTAACTTCTTCCTGCTGCCAAGGGAGTTGCAGCCAGGTATGTTTAACCTGCCGGCTACTGCTCCTGTAGGCATGTGGAAGCTCTGCGAGCTAAACCGCAGCTCCTGTCAGCAGCAGGGCACGCATGAACGCCTGGTTAAGTGTGGGCTGGTGTCTGGCTGCTGTGGCTGTGCTGCCAGTCATACCCAGGCACTGTGTCACTCCTGAAGCACTTCTGTCAAGCCAAAGGACCTTCCTTGCACTGTGAGTGCTTCTTCTTCCTCTGCAAGTGTGTGGATAAAGGGCAGTTTCTGCTTGCTCCAGGGAACGAGAGCTGGATGAGGCATCTGGAATTGAACTTCACTTTCTGTGTGCACAGCTTGCAGCACTGCTGCTGTGAAGAATGTGGCCAGTCTCCAAACTGGGACCGGGTCCTGGCAGTGCCAAACAGAGGGGCCATGAGCACTACCAGAACTGGGGTGGCCACTTCCATATGTGCATCTTTTAGGGCTTGATCTACTCTCAGAGAAATTCTCAGTCTTGAGCTGAAAGTCTGAATGAACCCTGGTTTTGTAAATGTTCAACAGATGGCCTTATTTATCATAAAAGAATTTTTTCTTTTTTTTTTTAAGCAACATCTCTTAAGAGATGCTGAATTCATTTTGCAAAGGTAGTTACACAGACAAATTAAGAGTATTATTTACATAGTGGATAATTGTTTCACGAGCAAATTTGTTTTCCTTGTAATTAACAAGACTTAGTGGACAGATTTGAAATTCGTGGAGGAAAAAAAAGAGGAGTATTTACCAGAGCCAGTTGTGCACAAAAATCTCTTCAATATTAGCAAGATCTCTGGCTGTATTTCAGAAAAATATCAGCAACCTTCTGAATTATATCTAAATGTTTCTATGGATCCTTCAGGCCTGAGCTGAAGCCACAGAAATATCATTGCTTTTTACATTTTGAGCAAGTTCAGATTTGTATGGTCCAGAGCTCTGTCCCTCTCCTCTGCTATATTGTCTTTGTTGCCATGCACTCAGCAAGGTTTTGGTCGTGTCGGGTGCATTCTCAGAGTTCCAGGTCCAAAGGAGCCCAGCTATAAGGTGATGCTGTAGTAGCCATGGTTAGGAAGAAGCTGTCTGTGGGAGGACAGCATGTCCTTCTCCAGTCCCTAGGTGTGCTCTGTGCAAGAGGTCATACCTCTGGTGAGCTGATGGCACCCTTCCAAGTTCACACCTGTGCTTTGCTCTTTCCTGCTTTCTTCAAGTTCAGTCCATCACAGCTGCTCTGCAGTGAGGGGATTGACAGCAATAAAACTCTTTCACCAAGTCCTTCGTGCCAAGGAGAGACAGTGTTGCTGTGTCTCCTTTTGCTTTGATGGGGTGAGTGCTGTGTGCAGGCACACCAACCGTGCTTATCGTGGCACTCTGCTTGTTTGAGGGGAGGCACTGGAGAGTTTTGGGGAGGGTGCTCTGTAGCTGCTCATCCAATTCAAAGTTTAGCTGTGTGCAGTAAGATTCTGTGATGTTGACCTTGCTTATGTACTATAAGGTTTCTAGGACAGGCAGCAGAGCATTCAGGAATGAAGAATCTGACAAGCATTTTTGATGACTTCAATTTTACCAATTCTGTTGGGTTGCAGTTTTGTAAGCAGTTGGGCTGAGGTAATTGACTGCTGGACCCTGAAAGGAGAAATGGCTACATCTTCTTGCCCTTCCCAGCAGTGTGGATGGTCATGGGGCTCCTTCACACCCCAGTGCAAATGGCTGGCTCTGCAGAAAGCAACAAATGCCATCACCTTTCTCTTTTCCGTATCTGTGAAAATCCATATCCATATTTCCATTTCTCTCTGCAGAGGTAGAGCAGCAGAGAGGAGGGGAGGCAGACGAGGTGTGGTAAGTCATCGTTGTTCAGCTCACCCTCTGTCAGGAAACACAACCTATTTTGCAGTCTCAGACCTGTGTAACCTGCCTTGCCTCTACCAAAAGTTAGACAAATACCTCCAAAGCCCTTTGCAGAGAGAAACAGAGACATAAAGAGTATACATAGGGAAATTTAATAGAATCATACAACTATAGAAGGGCCTGGGTCGGAAAAGACCCTAAAGATGATCTAGTTCCAAAACCCTGCAGTGGGCAGGGACACCCAGGCAGAGTCACATACAAGGACAGAGCCATAGACTAGGATGGGAGAGGATTGTAAGATCATGGACTTCAAAGGGCCCTAGGATAATATGGACTTTTATTACTGTGTAAAGATAGAAACACTTGGGTTTAGTGCATGTTTTAGGGGAGAGAATGAGTAATGAGTTTATTTTGTGGTTTTGGGGGTGGGTGTTTCTTAGTTTTTTGTTTTGTTTTTGGGTTTTGTTTTCTTTTTTTTTTTTTTTCTTTTTGTTACCTGGGATCCTTTACAAAGATAGAGAAACTGGTGATATAGATATTTGTCTCATTTTCTAGGCACCTAAGGGAGTTATTTTTTCAGTGTTTGCCAATTGCTTTAAAGCCTTGGCAGCATTCATGCAGGCAGCCTTTATGGCAGGTGCTTGTGCACACAAATGGCATTCTGCAGTGGCTTCTGTCTCTCTGCTGCACAGCAAGGAGCGTTACTGATGTGGACATGCCAGGAATGATGCTGTTTCTCCTTCTCTCCTACTTGTTGATTTGCTTTTCAATGAGTGTACTGCTGGGCCTGTCAGTCCTCCTTTTCTGATTTTTTTTCAAAAATAGAGCCTCTAATGGTTTTTACAGATTTTAGTAGCTGATCTTCTTTTGGCTGTGGTTAAGAGCATTGCTTCAAATTTCAAAGTTCTTGGGAAACAGGAGAGGTGGACTGTCATAGTTGCGTTGAACTGGGGTTGTTGGGAACAAAGCACTCCTGTTTCTTCTGTACACATGCAGTTTTGCAGATGGTGGGATGATCTCTGTCTTCACTTGTCATCCCATTACAGTACTCTTGCACCTGAAATTAGTATGGGCAGACACTTAATCTTGGATTATTTGGACCTTGAGATAGTGTTTGGTTCACTGCATGAATGTCCTCTATTAATATTTTTTCTCTTTGCGTGTTTGGACGTGCATTATGGAGTTTTGAAAAAGTCTTACACTTTAGTATTTTTTTAGATCATTTATGCAAAAACAAATTTTAAGCTTTGTTTAGGGGAAGGATGTATTTTGAAATACCTTTTATGTCATATTCTGATGGTAATCTGAAAAAAAATTTAGATCTTGTTTTATGTTTTGCTGTAAAGTTCTACATCCTTTCAAAGAAAAAAGATTATTTCTTACGAAGCCAGGCAGAGGAATGTGAGCCATGAAGTTTCTTAGCCTTTTATCATGCTGTACAAGTCAGGTCTTGCTCAAAAGGTCAACACCCACAGAACATGCTTTTCTACAGTTCAGTGGTCTAAGCAGCTGCTTTTCTTGTGGCTGTAGGAATCCTTCCTGTTATCAATGAACATGCAGTCTTTTGATGATATGACAACTGATGCTATGGCTATTTCTGGGTTATGTGTTTATAATGTAAATTATATCTATTCAACACCAAAGCAGCAATGACAAACATAAATAATGTGTTTGCCATGTACTCTTACAGATTATTCTTTCAGTTTAAATCCTTGCAGCTTTTCCCAGTTTTGCATACATGTATGTATGTATTTTTGTGAAATATTACATCAGATTTCTTTTAACTTAGAACTAAAAATAGTTTATTTTAGCAGCTGTTGTAGTTTAGCTTCTTTGTTTCTGTTGCTACAGAGTTCTGTGTCTGTTCATGTAGTAGTCAGCCTAGCAAGAGTTATAATATATAAAGTTGGTTCATAGACTTTCTGTTTTTTTAAATTGCCCTTTGGAGCTTCTGTTACAGTCTGGGATCAGTTACTGATCTCTTTAGAAAGAGTTGTTTGGTTTTTTTTTTGTTTTCTTTTTTTTAATGCCTTAAAAATGCAGTTGTATTTCCTGATATTTTGTTTGCTTGTTTTTGCCTAATAAAAGCTTGGGATATTGAGTGAGTAGTAAGTACTGACTGCTTGAGTACATAGGATGGAAGTGGAAATTTATATGGTTTAAAAAAAAGCCAAACAGCTGTTTGAGATGAGTTGTTTTAGTATTAATCCTGGTCTCTTTACAAATCCCTTTGGGAGAGAAGAGGGCAGACAAAAGGCACTTCATGTCACTGGCATGTTTACTGAGTGACTCTGCTGCTTTAGCCCAAGGGAGGAGGTGGGAGCAGGGGAACGGGAAACTACAGGGAGGAGGAGGAGTATTTTGAGGTGAGCTCCTTCCTAAGAAATACATGAAGGCTGAAGGGTGATGCCAAGGTGGGAAAGTCTGAGGAGCTGAGGGGACCAAAGGGACGGACCACAGCAAGAGGAAACACTTGAAGACTGCAGTAGAAGAAAAATGACTGCTTTTGTGAAAACAGGTTAGCATTGGGGGCTGCCCTTCCTGCCGTGCTGGGCAGGACTTTGAAGCCATGTCCTCCTCATCAAACGCAAGGTGCTGCCTGATCCCTGTGCATGTCCAGGCACTGACCCTGGGTGTGCCTGCTGTGGGTGTAAGACCACGACACCTTGCAATGTGGGCTAAGTATTTCATCCCAAGACAGGTAAAGTTTTTGGAGTGACATCTGAAGGTGTGCTAAGGTGTGGTTAGTGGTAATTAATGAAAGCTAATTGGCTTATGTTTTTCTAGGACTCAGCATGTTCTCTCTAGCAGCCTCTCGCTTCCATTGGTCATCTTGTTGGAAATGTCCAAGTAGTTTTTAGGGGATCCAGGTAAGACAGGAGCCTTCTCTACTTCCTCCACTGTACATACTTAAAGGAGAAATTTGAATGGGCAAGATGCAGCTCTGTGTGAGGCTGCAGTAGCTTTGGTTTGTTCAGTTTGATCAGCTGCTTAATTTTAAATTCATGGCCTAATTTTGTGTGGAACATTTTATAGGCAGGCAAACCCACAAAACTCTAACAAGTAATCTCCAGTCTGACAATGAAGGAGGCACATCTGTGTGCGGACTTTCTTCCCAAGTGTTTAATTTTATTTTGTTTCAGCCCTTTGGGTAAGGAAAAGCTGTGTAACTTGCACACATGTAAACACAGAGGAGAACTGAGTTGAATGTGAAGTAATAGCCATCTTATGTAGTGAAAAATTAGCCTAGTAATATTACCAAGCATTTGAACAAAGTTTGCTGATTGGTGAGGGTGCTGTTTATTTTTGAAGCTTGTGTTTTAGCAGACTTCAAGTTACTACCGTTGAAAAACAAGGATTTTTTTTCCTTTTTTCTAACAAATCACTTCCCTCAAGCATCTCCTACAAACGTTGGGACTGTGCTGTTTTTCTAACATGAGCTAAAAGCTCATACTAACACGTAGGGAAGTAAAGGAAAACTATTGTGCTTTCGCTATTATTATACTCTTGTCAAAGTCTTTGCATCTGTTTTAATACTAACCAGAAGAAAATGTGGGAGGAGAATGAAGGTTTTTTAAAAGTCTTCCCTTAGCTGAGTAGAATTTCTCCTTTTTCAGACTATCTTCAAGGGCTTCCACCCAGCTGGGACAGGAATGGCATGGTGTGGAGCTTGGGTGCTGCAGGCTATAGCAAGTAATGGGATACAGACCTTGGTTCAGTGATAGCTGATATCACCTCTTTGCACTGTTGAATGTAATGGCAGTCAAATTTTGACCCAGATGCATGTGATAGCATTCATTTGGAGCTCAGTGGAGTGTAGAACATAATGAATGCTGCAGTGGATGTTGTTAGCATGTCACCTGGATTGGCTTCCTGGGTTGCATCGTGTCTTGCCTGTCATTCATCTGCCTGGATCGCTCTGGTGCAATCTGGATCCCTGCTGGTGCTTCATGTGCTGATATTTGTTGATGGCTTCACAATGTGTCTCCCTCTGCATCAGACTTCTTTTTTCAAGATCAGCTTCTGCCCCTAAAGAATCTCTGTGTAAGTTATTCCCAGGACACATGCCTTTTTTTCATTTATGTTACACTACTTGCAGGATATCCTGCCTTTTGTGTTTCACAACCTGCTGGCAATGGGAAGGATTTGCATGGCGTCAATCCTACAGATGAGCACGCAGCTTCGCAGGCTCTGTGTCAACTGCCTATACCAAATCAGATTGCAAATGGAGTTTGTACAATCCAGCAAGTAAAACTGGCTGCATCACTGTGGTTTCTGAGGATGAAAGAGATGCTGGCTTTTGCTTTACTTATCAGCCAGGCTTGGTGTCTAGTCAAAAGGGTAGTGGAGAGATGCAGGGCAGAACATTGGTAGAAGCAGAATTTGAAGATTGGGAAGAGAGTTCAATCAAAATCTGTGTTTTCTTCTTTGTTTTCTGCCTTCCCTAGTGGAGAATGACCAATGTCATACCAGTTAGCACTGGATTGGGAATGGCTGCAATTACTTGAAAGCTGTGAACCTGCAGTTGACCCTGCTCATCAGGCTGAGGTTTGGAGAGTGATGTGGAGGACACATTTGCTGCAGGGAACATTCCTGTCCTGGCAAGCTTTGCTCATGTGTGCCCAGCACTGCCTGGGAAGCCCTGCAGCAGAACGTGCTGGCTCTCCATGCGAGCCAGCAGGAAGGAATACTTGGTGTTGTTGCAGGCTATTGTGAGCTGCTGCTCTGCTGGGGACTCCTTTGGCTTTTCACAGTGGTCCTTGCACCAGATGATAACGTGCTGAGCTTGTTCTGGTCAGCAAAGCTCCTTGTCACTGTGCCAAGAGCACCCTCACAAAGAAAGCCCTGTGCCTTTTACCTCCTAAGTGAATCCTAATGTGGATTCACTACATTCCTGGATCAAAGTAGCAGTCAGTCTTCCTGTTTTGAAAAAACGGAACTGGGGAGAATACTGTTGCTTTGAGATGAAGATCTGCTTTTCAGACTAATTTTAGGTGCAGCTTCATGTGTAAGGAGGAGGCAGTTTAGAGCAGAGGGGCTCGACAAGGGGACATCCAAAATGATGAATGCTGGTGTGGGCAGAAGCAGCCACATGGGAAAGCATGATCTGGAGCGGTGGCTGCTGAGCCGGGTGCATGCTGGACAGGGCAGGCTGAGCAGATGTGATTGACCTTCCAGGCAGAGCCTCGCTGCCTGGGCTCAGAGCCTCCGCACAGGGCAGGGTGAGCACAGCTCCACTGGCAAGATGGGCAGCTGTGGGCCTCTTGTGTTCCCCAAAACAAAAAGCAGTCCAGAGCATTGCAAGACATTTTTTAGATTACAGTTTTAATTCTAAATGAGAGTTTCTTTCTAGAAAAAAAAAAAATTAAGGCATTTTGAGGCTGGGAGAAAAGATAAACTAAGGGATACCTAGAGAAAGGGGAGAAGCCAAGTATCAAAGAAGATGAAAGTCATTCACCACAATCAAAGCCTATCTTTTATTCCACTGCTGCAATAGAAGAGCAGGTCAGGCAAAGAAATCAGTTGTGTGTCCTAAACCTCCCTGATGCTTTTCAGCATAAATCTAGTTGAAGAGACCTTCAGTGGCAGAAGCTTACAGGAAGGCTGCTGTAGTTATTAGAGCACTTCCTGGGTGGCTCAGCCTTCATCTCTGAAGCCACACCTGGTGTATTAGGGTTTCCTATGCTGTTATTTCTGTTATGCTGGACACGTTCCCAGAATTCTGTCAAGAGCTTCTGTATCAAAGGAGGATCATCCCACAGCACAGGCTGCTGAGTGCGTGGAGAAATTAGGTAAACTACAGCAGCCAGTAAAACCTGAATGAGTTTTATAGAGAGAAGCTGAGAAAGCAAATGCTTCTTTTATAACCTTTGAAATATAATTGTGTTTCTCTCTTGTAATTGAGTGTCAGCAAGTTTTGCTAACTTGTCACTTCTAAAAAAAATTATTTTTTCTTAACAGATATACGCAGTGATATTTTTGTTTTAGGAAATTTAGATTTCTGTTCTTCACAGGTCATAACACTGGGAATTTAGCCAGCATATTTCACCCTTGTGTCTGAAGGCAGCATAGAAACTGGACGTGCAGGCATTTGAGAAGGCATTTGATTAATCTTGTTTCCTTTATTGTTCCCAAGTTATTGGAGTTATTCAAGAGGCATGCATTTTTTTTTAAATTAGAGTAAGCCGTAATAGCCAGCAAGTTCTTTTCATTAATCACCCAAGTAAAGCAGAAACTCTGAGAGCTGTGAAATTCCTCTGAACAGAACATTGATATCAAAATGCAATGGTTTGTATTGTTTTTTATTTATTAATAGAAATAGTTTTTATTATGGTTTTTTTTTGTTAATAGAAATAATAAGAGAATTCTTCAGACTTTGTGTCCTTCCTTCAGTCAATAAAAGGAAGCACATACCTCCCTGTAATTGAAGACAGGTATGCTATTGTGGAGGGTGGAACAGGACTCTCAGTAAGGAGAGGTGGAGTCTCCATTAAGTGGTGTGATTCATATGTTGATGCATTCTGCAAAATAGGTCTGCTGGTTGGTTGTGTTTAGTTCAGTGGGTGGAAAGTTGTATCATTGGGCTGTTCTGTACTACATTTTACTCTTTTTGAATTCAGTTGTTCTTGAGTTCTTGCCTCAAGACTTCATGTAGGTCATGGGAAGGAGGCTGAGGCCAATCCTCTGTCTCAGCACCAGAGGAACTGGAGCTTTCTGGGTTCCTGAGGAGGCACCTGACTTGTAATAATCCTCCAGGATCTTCATCATACTTACATTCTACACAATTGTTTCTTTTACACTGTTTTGAATTTTTTCTAAGATGACCTTAGAAGATCTCTAATCATATGATAATGTGAAACAACTGTACTTACAAGCTTTTATTTTTTTAGTTCCCATGAATGATTCAAACCCAAAAACTCATCCGCAGGAAGGACTTTTTACTCTTGTATTTCTAGAAAGGAAATACAGGAAATCTAGGAGGAATTTAGTGTTAGCTTCCCCCTGCCCATCCAAGGTGGCACTCAGGTCATCCAACTGTGTGAAGAAATATCCATCATGACAGCAGATTTGAAAAATTTCTATTTGCAGGGAGAAATTTCAATACATCATATCTAACTTTTGTGTCGAATTCCTGATCACTGTAGCTTAAGCTCCCATGGAGCTCACATTTTGGGTAAAAGAAAATATATGGGGAAAAAAAAATCTATCTGAAGCAAAGAAATATATTTGCTGGAATGTAGGAAGTGCTGAAGACTTCCAGATTGGAGTTCTAAATAGAATGCTTGAGTGAACTTGGCTTGCTGCCCTATAGACTACAGGTCCAGGGAGCTGAAGAGGATGCTTTGTAAAGCCTGGAGAAGAGGAGCAGCAGGTTGTCTTGTTGTGGGTCCACTGATGATAAGTTTCACATGACCTCACAGTCTTTCCTTCCATAGCAGTACAGTCTCTTCTGCATTGTATTCCTTGTCTTTTAAAAACTAGTTATATATTAGTTTTCCATGAAAAAAATCAAGGACTGTTGACTGTTTTGTGGTTTGCTGTTTTGTAATCAGCAGGGTAAGGGTCTTGCTTGTAATCAGGAATATGTCAATTAAATGTTTTTAACCTGAGGACTTTACATGTGACTTACTGAACTGTGTTCTGGGCTTTTTGATTGACATCATTAGCATTTCTGAGTCCATGGAATATCTGTAAATGCTGAAACCAGCCAGGAATCTGGCTGGTTCTCAAGTGTTTTTGTCAGAAGGCATTAGTGCTTACCTTTGACTGTGTCTGTGTGTATACTGAAAAAAACCCAGAGAAGTTGCTTTGCAGACTAGGTGTGACAACTTGTAAATCAGATAGAGAAATATTTAACTAGAAAGAAAAAAAAATAGTCTTAATTTAAAATGTGTGTTGGTGGTTAAAAGTAATTCTTCAAATAATTTTCAAAATTGTGTTTAAAGTAGTTTCTGTATCTAGTCTATATGGTCTCTGTTTCCACTGGCTGTGTATTACAGCTTTTTCTGCTAGACTGAAGTATTCTGTAGTTTGTTTTCATGTAAATATTACATGTACTTAACCTGTCATTACATGACCCTTACCTTTTTTTTTTTTATTTGGCAAAGAGTTGTTTAAAACCAGATGGAATTTTTGTGTGGCTGGTACTGAGCATTTAGAGGAAAGTTGTGCAAGGAAGTGTCTTGCCTTAACCTTGTAAGAACAAAGAGATGTGTCTTTGAGGTTAGAAATTAGTAATAATGTATTTTCAGTGGGAAGGATTTTGAAACTATTGGTTTAGATTGTTCTAGAACTGGAGGAAGGCTTTAAACATGCTGCTTTTGATCACAGAAGGTGTTAGAATTAAAGGAAAAAATTAAGACGATTTAAATATCTTTGAAGCATGCTTAAGAACTATTTCATGTTATCCTCTTCTCTAATTGATTAACTGGATAATAGGTTTAAATGTACCAAATAACAAAACCCCTGGATTTCATAGCAACTGATCTGAAATGATCTAATTAAGTTTGGGTTTTCCTCTTGAGTCACCTGGGTGAATCCTAATGATTTATAGCAGATTGCATTAAATTGAGTTGTGCCTGTTTCTTGGAAATAGTGTTGAGAAAATTAGAAATTTCTGCAAGAACATAAATTAGATAAAAGTACTGAGTGGAAGTGTCTGTTTCATGCTTTCTGGTCCTCCTCACTCATATAGGCAAATCCATTTGATTACTGTTCTTGATGGTTTTGATATTGATATCGACAGTGGTATATGTAGACATGTAGCTAAGACATGGTTTGAACCTGTGATGTCAGTTTTGCTAATTAAAAAATAATTTAATCTTTTTGATTTTTGAACCTCCTGAAATTTCTGCTGAGCACCATTCTGCTGAATTTCAGTTATAAATTTCATGTGTGGGGTCTTTGAAATATTACTTTTTCTTAATCTTCTCAACCAGCAGTTATTTTTAACTGTTCTAGAGGAGTGTTATTTAAATCCTAAATTTTACATGGGCCGTATCTCTATGATCCACAAAAAGTGCCCTATTTTAACAGGTGAGAAACACAATGAATGTGAACCCTGACATTTCCTTGACATGAAATAGCTCTTTGGCAGTAAGTTCCAGAAAGTTTGGTAATGGAGGTTCTGTTACACTTTCCTTTTTTTCCCTTTATGTTGCATAAACACAAGAACAAAGAATACAGTTGTTAGGCAAATGCTATATGTACATTTTTTTCTTTTTGAAATGTTAAAAAAATTGTATTTATTTTCTGATGATCAAAGTCATAATTTTCTAGACTGGCCTTGAAAATCTGAAGTCAAGTTGTGTCCAAATAATTCAGGTCATGCTTGGATGTATTTTAGATTTATTTTAATTTTTTTATTAAACATTGTAGGTAATATCAGTTGGGAAGATAAGAACACTTGCTGAACAAAATTTTCTGAGCTATGGAAAAAACCATGGGGTTTGGGAAGGTCTGAGTTTTAAAACCTGAATTGTGAAAATATGCTTAACATTGTGGATATGACTGTATTGTTGTATCAAATATTTTGCTTTTAATAAAGGTAAAGTTTTATGTCTACAAAAGGACTGTATGCTCCTTGAGTCTACCTGTAATTCAAAGTTCATGTAGACTTTGTTTATTTTCAACACAGAATCATAGAATGGTTTGGAATCTTAAAGCTCATCCAGTTCCAACCCCTCTGCCATGGGCAGGGACATGTTTCACCAGACCAGGTTTTTCAAAGTCACACTTTCAGGATGGGGCATCCACAAATTCTCTGGGCAACTCTTTCAGCACCTCCCCACCCTCTCGGTAAAGCATTGCTTAGAAGTACAGATCATACATGTTCTTATTGTTGCTGGGACTTGTACTGCCTCTGTTGGGAAGGACACCAAGAAATGGGAAATGTGACTCATGTCCTGGGTACCTCTTGTCCTGGCAGAGGGATGAGAGAGCTTTACTTGGGTTTTTGTGGTGGTGGTATCGGTGGTTTTGTGGGGAAGAGTTAACATTGTGCCAGTCTTGTAGTTGGGAACTGTAAGCTTCTGCGTGTGAGCCTTTTGTGCTCCTCTTAAAAACAGTATCTTTCAGTGTGGTTTTGAAAAAATCTGGATTTGTGTTTTATACATTGTCCATAAATCAAATAAAAGTTTACTTTTTATAATGTGATGTTGGAACAGGAATAGAGATTTTGATACACGGTTAGGTCTGCGCAATTGCAAATGCCAGCTGTGCTTTTGACTTAAAGCCCTAATTCAAATCTCTCCTGTCTGACCAGCAGCAGTAAGATTAGTTACCAGAGAGGGGATCTATACCCCAGTTTTAGACAAAACACACTGATTAAAGTTATTTGTGGGCTGAGTAAGTACAAGCCTTTGTTTGGACTGCTGAACAGGGTTATGTTGAAACCTGCAGGAACAGGACTCACTTGCATTCCTGTTGCTGTTGCTTCCACATTTCTAGTCCACAGCATCATCTGATGATGCTGAGCCAGTGGTGAGTTACCAGCTGAGCATGCAAGTCATGTTTTACTTTGAGACCTGTTTGATTAGACAACAATATCTCCGTGTGTCCTTGCATAGCTGGAGTGAGGGCTGCTTGACAGGCACTTGGGGTGCAGTGTCCCTGGGGGGGCTGGGGAGAGCTGCCTGCTGGGGGCTCACAGGATGGGCACTGCCAAAGCATCTTGGTCAACTGAGGTGGAACTAAAGATCATTTTAATCATACTTTGTGTTTAGAGGGCGAGATCACCACAATTGTATAGGCTCTAAAGGGCAGAACTTGTGCTTAGCTGGTGTTTGAACTCCAAGAAGCATAAGTTTGAAGTGTTGAACATTGGAGGTCTAAGGCAAAATTTTTGTTTTGTAGTAGCAATAGTCTGTCCTTGAGGAGGAAAGAAAGAAGAAAAACTTAAGTTTATGTTACTTAAAACAACTCTCTTTGTTTAAGCTGTTTTTTCTGGTTAAGTGATGATGTGTGATTGGCAGCTAGATGTTATATGATCACTCATCCCTGGTATTAAAGAATAAAGGCTAGATAAAAAAGACAATAAAGTTGAAGTGCAGATAAAAAAGGGGGGAAAGTACTGTCAGCTGGTTTGTCACTGTATTAGAGCAAGAGTCTCTTCTCATGCTGGCAACCATCAGCAGCTGGATAAAGAATGAGTAGAGGCATGTCTCCATTAGTGTTTTAGTTCATCTCAGGAGTTTACTGTGGTACTGAACCTCCTGGTTGTCTGCATTTATGGCACTGCAAGCCCAGGCACCAAACTGCATCATGTTTGGATGAAACCAACCTGGAAGGTGCTCCTTAGGAAAACACCTGATACTCTGCAGCTGTGAATTCATATTCAGTCACGGAAACCAGACTAGAGCTACATGGTACAAACTAGAACTAGTAAAACCCTCCAGAGGGTGCAGAGTATGGGCTTAAAATCTTTACAATTTGTAAAAAAGAAAAAAAAAACAAACTAGAAATATCTTAAATTGACCATTCAAGTCTTCTATAAGATGTCGTTGATTTTGAATGCATAATATTTTGTTTGCCCTACAATGAGTTCAGTGTAATTCAAAATATTGTAGGAAGGACTAAAAAGCAACAAAATTAAGGAAGTGTGTTACTTAGAATTGAAAATTACATAGGTGTTTTCATTTATCATTTTGTTCCTGAGGTGAAAATTATTGTTATATGCTCTTTATCCCACCACAATGTTAAATTATTGAATATTTGATAAGAGAGGAAAATGAAATTGAAACTAAATATCCATGTAATTGAAAAAGAAAAAAGTAAAAGTGCCCATGATAATTGCAATATATTAGTTAGCAGAGTTTCACTCTGTTGTCTGATCTTAGATCCACTAATTCCTTAAGAATGTCTTAACATTCAGATTATCACTGGATTGAAAGTTCTTGAACATCTAGATTGAAACCATTGCAGTTGAACTAGATGAAGACTGCATGAGCAGGACTTGGTGACCTTCTTTTATTTCTTAGATGAGTTTCCCAACCTCTGGAGATTCATTTTTTGTATAAAATATTTTGCACGATTGAAATGAAGGCTCAAGTGCCACGAATAAATGCTTTGAGCTGCTGGCCCCAGTTGGGAAATTGCAGTGGCAGCATGACCGTGCTCATTCTCCCAGCTGTAATTGTTCAGGAAGTTTTGAATTTAAAAACACCTGAGCTGCATTTTGTGTCTGAATTTACAGCCTGACTAAAGCTTTCTTTAACTCCACTTCTGGCTTCTTTGCCAAAATAAATAGGCTGATCTTAGCATGTGACTGTGGTGGTTTGTCCTCTGCATGAGCTTCTGTATAGAATTTGTAATTATGCTTAAGGGCTGGTCCTGGGAGCTGTGATTCTGCATAAATTGTTTTCAGTTTACTTTCACTTCAGATGTATTGAGACTGTGTGTGCCTGTTCCCAGCCCCAGGGGTGGTTCTCTTCTCTTGCCTGTGCAGAGACAGTGTTTGCTCTGTTGCCTGCACAACGACACATCTACTATTGAAAACCTTAAAGCTATCCCAGGATTTTCTAACAGGCTAAGCCTGGGCAGAAAATTTATAACCATTTTTGTGGTGTTGCTGGTTGGTAATTTTTACTCATGGTTGGCTTTAACAGAATCATTAGCAGGGATGCACTTTCTTGCAGCATGCATGTTAAATTAATAAATAACATTTTATATGTGATGGGGATGGGCAATAACATTCAGGTAATCTATTTGAGATTAAAATCAGTTGATGAAATGCAGTTGGACTTTGATCTCAATCTTCTGAATAAGAAGTGAGTGTGATGTTCTTGAGCTGGATTTCCTGTAACTTGAAGAGAGTGTGATGTTTTTGAGCTGGATTTCCTGTAATTCATGGTTCATAAAAGTATTGGAGCTATGGGAGCTGCATCAGTCCATTTAAGATACTGAATCAGTAGTAAGAAAAACAAGCTGTTTGTCTTCAGCTGTGGCAGAATCTGTGCAAAGATTAGTCCAGAGTCTGTAAGCTGCATGACCCTGTACCCAAGATTTAGGGAAGCCTAGAACTTTCTCAAACCTTGCAGAGAGCAGTGTCTTGCCAAAAAATGAAAGAGTTGAGCTGTGGTCAGGATGTGGCTGATGTGGAAGTTGTTATGGCCTGCAGTTTTCCCTGCTGCCAAGATCCTGTCAGTCCTAATAGCAGATTTTGTCTGGTTTGCTGCTGGTCAGATGCCAAGCCTTTACAGTACTCAGCCTTCTGTGAAAATACAAACTATTCGTGAACAGTACAAAGGTTGTTTTAGAGTCACAGAATGGTTTGAGTTGCAAAGGACCTTTAAAGAGATCAAGTCTTACCCCTCTGTCCTCCTAGGTTGTTCAAAGTTCCATTCAACCTGACGTTGAAGGTTTCCAGGGATGGGACATTCCCAGCTTCTTCAGGCAAACCTCACTGCAAAAAATTTCTTTTTTACATCCAGTCCAAATCTGTCCTTTTTTAGTTTAAAACTGTTGTCCCTTGTCCTGTTACTAGGGGCCTTGATAGAAAGTCTCTCTCCATCTTATAGGCTTCCTTTCCTTCATTTATGGAAAGGCCACAATAAGGTCTTCACTGAGGCTCTCTCTTCTTTCTTCTGAACACCCCCAACTCTCTCAGCCTTTCTTCATAGGAGAGATGTTCTAGCCCTTTGATAATTTTTTATGGGCTTTAAGTGTATTTTATTCCTAAATCATCTACTCCAGAAAATTTTTTTGAGATTATGTAAATGATCTTTATCTTTTGTTGTAATTACTGGTTTTTTGTCTCATAGTAATGGGCCTTCTATACTCATCTTTCCAAGGAAACCAATGGAGTTGCTGACAAAACATGTTCTGTGTCACTTCTTGGAGTAGCTTTCTTGTCTTTGCTGTTAAAATTGTCTTTAATGACTCTCATGATCTCATGATATTAAGAGAAAGCTTTCAGTCACCTCCCTCTGAATTACTTTTATCAATGAGATCTGTGAACTTGGAAACAGGTTCTATTTTTTATTTATTTGTATACAATATTTGAGTAGATTTTGACAAGAATCTTCCTTTTTTAGTTGCGTGTTTCTGAAGAGAGGGTTTCTCCTGAGTTCACTGGTCTGTTGCAGATTGTCTGTGTTTCAGCTCATTGCTATAAACTACACCCATGTAATAAGTACAAGCTGATACGGAGAGAGGAAAAAGAAGTTTGAAAGAGGTAATGTAGGTGTTTTTAGGAACTAATTCTGTCTTTGGAAGAGTTATGGATTCTGTACAGTGAGGGATGACAATAAACATGGATTACACATGTCAATTTGCATATGCTGCTGGTTGTCATTAGTTTCTAGTATTTTCTCCTCTAATGAAGTGGCCAAATCAAAGTTAGTACAATTTGAAAACATCTGATATACTTGCTGTTTGTTATACTGATACTAAGTCAGAAAGTACAAATATATTTTTTCCCTGCCCAGGATTGAGGTCAAGCATCTGAGGTTTCCTGCACACTCTCTAGCAGCCTTTGATGATGCCATCTGAAGTGCTTAGTTTATTGGCTTGACTTGGCTCCTAGCTGAGTATGTATTCTTAGTTTCCTAAAATATCAGTCCCATTTACACTGATATGTACCAAGAGTTTGGCAATGGTTTTTATAGTTGTACTTTAAAAAAACTTACCAGGCAAATGTGTCTCTGTTCAGTTATTTATGCATATGTATTTATCAAACTGATCAAACTCAGTGCAGGTTGGCTGGTTGCTTATTTCTGTATTTACCCAGTTTCATTTGATTATTCTGCAGCGAGTCAGATATATAGCTGAAGTTCCAAACTTGACAAGACATGGGTTCAGAGGAGAGGTCAGAGGGTGTGTTGGTCACCCTCAGGAGCTCCTGGGGCATTTCTGAATTATTCACAGAGGCAGCCATGGAGAACCAAGTTACTGATAGGCTCTGGCTTATGATTCAGCTCTTGACTTTCTCTGCTGGAATTGTAGGGCTGCTTGAATGTCAAGGGCTTAATATCACTCATCTAAAAGCACAAAATAGATGGTACTGTCACTAGGTAGTGTAGGCTTTCCACTTCAAGTATTTTTCTGAAAAAATATTTAAGTTGTGAAGAGTTCTTGAATTGCTGGTGAATTAAAAAAATACAAAAGCACTCAAACGTGGGATTTGTTTTGTGGTATATGTTTTGCTTGGGTTCCCCCCCCCCCCCTTAAATCAGTCATTAGGAATACTGTTCTGATTTTTTTTGTATGGGGGTATGAACTTTTTTTGGGTTTTTCTCTGTTCATATCAGTTAGAATAAATTACTGGGATTCAGTCTATCTCAGCCTCTTTTTGAATCAACTGGACAAAAGCTGGTATAAAATGCAATATATGCTTGCTTTAACTGTAGAAGGCCCTGCTGGCTGCACCAAGATGTGCTTTAGCCAGCACTGATGGTGGTCTACAGAGGATTAAAATTCTGGTGTCCTGATTGCTTGTCATAATGGTCAGCTTCTGCAGTTCAGATTATGGAAGCCAGTGACCAGGTATTGGTATTTATATGATAAATAACCAGTATTTATGGTAAGTGATCCATCTCCTTTTAAGTATTTGGGAATCAAATTAAGGACTTTCTTAGTGGTTTTTTTTTATTTTATTTGGATAATTAGATTTTGTACTTTTTGTGCTGGAGGTGAGGTCCCTTGTATTTGAGAGATTTAGGCCAATTGGTTGCTTTTGTTTTGCCTTGTATATGAAGCTCAAAGAGAGACTGTTGGGTGCATAGGTTTAAGAGAAAATAAACATAATCAGTTCTTGTATTAGGTCACCTGAAGATGAGCAATAGCTTGGCAGCAGCACATGCTGGGTGGGGAAATAGGGCACTCTAATTTGACAGTAGGAGAGTATGAGATGTAGAAGATGAATGGGTGCGGAAGGCTGAAAAATGACATAACTGGAGGAGAATTTGGAGTTCGTTAGCTTAGAGAGAGTCATCCTCAACCTTCAAGAAGTATTTGCTCTTTCTCATGTTTACACTTGGAAAAAGTGGCACATGAGGGTATAAACAAATACCCTGTTAAAGTGCTAGCTGAAGGAGTTTGAGGCTGCTTATGGAATATGATTTAAGCCATTATGCTTGAGTACTGCAGCCAGTGCTCACACAGCATGACTACTGCTATGGAGAGTTAATTCTAGAGTTCACCTTGTCTGCCTGAACTACTCCAGCTAGATCTGCAGGAGCTCATCTTATGTGTTCTTTATATATTATGAGATGGCTTAAGATACTTTTGATTTTGCTTTGATGTCTTTGTATGTTTGGTGACTTCTGCCTTGGTATGCCTTTTCTTCCCCTCTTGCTGCCTGCTGGTTTCACTAGGGCTGACTTGTAAAGCCTGAAAGCGTTACATTTAACAACCTCTTTCAAAAGTGTTTTTATAGCCTTGTTAGTTCTGTTTTTTCTAGTCCTCATTTCTCTTTTGTAATGCTTCTGAAGTGGTGTCCAGACAATAACTGAGAAACTTTTTCTTTAATTTTAACTTTGGTGCTCAAATTTGACACCGTTTTTTGTGTTTTGATACTTTTCCTCTTTCTGCTTCGTTCCTATTACTGGAGTACGCATTGCTGTTGGTTGAAAATGCTTATGCAGATCCCCTTGGCATACTTAATTCTTGGTTTGTCAGGAAACTCCACTCAGGTTATTTTAATGAACAAGAATTGGGACAAAGACCTATTTTCTTAGTAGGAACTAAAATAAGAATAACATTCTTGAGAGAACAGTAGCTTAAAAAACTGGCAGAAGAGCAGGAATTGCAGAGGAAATCATCACATCTTGCTGATTGTAATATGAATTTTTAACTTCTCAGTGTCATAGTCAAAAGACCACAACCTCTGTGGTTAGAATTTTACAAACTTACAAGCTGTACAAAATTCCTCCCGGTCTTGTATAGCAGCAGTTGAATTGGACAAATATTTGCTAGTTAACATGCCATGTATGTTGCTGTCTTCCTTTGCTATGTCTCATTTGATGTTCCATCTTCCCCACTCCTTGTCCTCCTGTCACATGGTACAGTTCATGAGAATGTTTGCTGTTTGTCCTCTGCTAGTGTGCCACAAGTGATCTTTTACCGTGTGCAGCCTCTCTTGCGGACTCACTTCCTCTGCCACATCTGCAGAGTTGGTATGTTTGTTAAAATTGCCGAAACTGTCCTTCCTCTGGATATTTTGAAGCTTCACTGTAACCTCCAATGGCAGATTTCCTTGTTCATGTGAAGTTTATTTTTGTTTCTTGAGCAATACTGAGAATTTTGCACTTAGTAAACAACACCTGAAAGACACTTGGCTTTACAGAAATCTGTTCAGTAGATGTACAAATTATTTTGGATAGGCTTCCTACAATAGGTGTTTTTTTAGTGGGCTACAGTTTTGTTATATTAAAAGCGCACAGACTTTCAGAAGTGCTGATTGAGTCAATATGATACATTTGAAAAACCCGTAAAACATGTATTTCCAAACTGAGGGTTCTTGGACAATGCCTGTATCACCTCATTTTCAGGATGGTAACATACATGAAATTCAGTTGCTGTGGGGGAAATTTCCTACCATTAATTGAATTCCTTCTTTTTAACAGCTTATTTTGATGCAATAGCCATTTAAATATTTGCAAATAAAGTCGTGTTTTTTTTTTCAAAACACATGTTCTTACTCAGACCATCTCCTGCCCTGAATCAGCACTTCTCAAGGTGGTCAGGAGGGGAAGAGGCCGAGCAGGGAGCAAGGCCAGGAGGGCAGCTGGGCTGAAATGCCTCAAGCAGCAATTAACACACAGGAAGGTGAGATGGTTTAGAGGAAGCTGTACAGCTCTTTGGCTAATTCTGACCCAACCACACCCCTTCTTCTGCTCCTTAAAATTTGTTTTTCCAGGAGCATGGATGTCCCAGGCAGAGGTGTTTTCGGCAATTGCAGCGGTCAGGCTAGAAGGACGTCCCGGCTGGACAGCCAGCAAGCGCTAGCAGCACAGGGGCATTAACCCGATAGCCGGGCTGCAGGCCAGCGCCTCACGCCATCGCCCAGCGCTACAGCTGGCGACGGGGCCAGGTGCAGGACGAGGCTCACTAGGAGCTGCAACCAGCAGAATAAGAAAGCGAACCCCAACTGCGGTGAAATCCAACCTTTACTGAAACCCAGCGAAGCCAGCAGAAGGAGACCAGGAGGGAAGGATTACAGCACTTTTTAAAGGGTGAGGGGTACAAGGGAGGAGTCAGTCTGTGCACCAATGAGGACACTGTGGGGGGTGGGATCGAGGGGACTGACATGAGGAAAACACCAATAGGAACAATTTGAAGGAGGGGCCCCGGTGCCTGAGCCAATCATTCAGCTCTCCAGCTGGAAGCTTCTCGTAATAAAGGAGGGAGTGGAGAGTGAGTGGCTGGCACCAGGGAGGGGATGAGAAAGGATGCATTTGGTTACCAAGACAACCGGGGTGGATTTGGGGTAACTGACTGTAACTGGAAAGGAGGGAGGAGTTGGGGCAGAACCATTACAAGATAGGGGGAAACAGAACATTCCAACCTAACACAGCACAACATCTCCCCCGTTTTATTTAAAAAAGAAAAATAATTGAAAGTCTAAAAAGAAGTAAACTGAGCTTGATTATTATATTCAGAGTATATGGAGTATTGCAGTTGTGCTTTACTGATTGGGAATTACCATGTTTAATGTAGAGAAAATAAGTTTTCTCCTTAGCTTAATGCATGAGGGACTGTCTTGTCTTTTCTTATTGAATAGCAAAAACAACAGCAGAGAAGGCATTTCCTATGTGAATGTTAAATAAGTGAATATAAATACAAAAGAGTGGTTCATCTGGAAATACAACAGAAATCAGTTTCTGGTTGCTCAGTATTGAAAACATGCTGATATATGCAAATACGCAAAGAAGAAAATAAGCATGCTATGAGAATAATTTCATCAGCTGTTGTGCTCATGTTGTCCCAAGCAGTCAGAGCAGGTAGCTTTAAAACAAATTTTTATCTAGTAATTCTCAGATGTGGACCTCAGATACTCTGTTTTACATACATCCATCTGCAAAAGGTTGTGACAATTAACAAGTTGGGGTTAAGATTTTCAAATCAAGTTGGTTTTGGAGGTACTTCTGTGCTGTGCTGTATTGCAGTCTATTTCTTCTTTTCCAGTTTGGCAGAAGTCCCTGCCTCACTGAGTTACTTTACTGATGTTATTTTAGGTATGAAAAAGCTGCAGTGTGACATGAATAAACTAGAATGTATTAAAGCAGAGTTTTGTAGTAAATTGGAAAACTAAAGAACAAAAATGGTATAGGTTTAATACTCAGTTAAACAATGGAGCTATAACTGTATTGTAATTAGCTCAAATAAAAATAAATCTCTACTATAGCTGCAGTTCATTTGAAATACTGTGTCACCTGCAGTAGAATGTTGCATACTGCCTGAGCTTTGATTTGGAGAACTTTCAGTTGAGCAGTAAACTAGGGGTGCATAAGTAATTTGTCTGACAGGTACCACTCTGGATGAATGTTTTTCTCTGTCTAGTCTCTTCTGTATGTTTATAGAACCTTTCTCAGAGCAGTCTCATGTGCCTGCTGTAATCAGCAGAATTTTGGGCAGCTCTTAAGCACACAAGTGCAAGGTGGTTTTAATATTAAAACAACATTGCTTTACAATGATAATTTACTACTATACCTATTCTAATTAGTTTATTTTCCTTGGACTTAGCCATTTTAGTGAGTTACTGTTGGTTATTTAATGAAGTCTAATTTTTCATTTGTTTTAATTAGTTAATTGAGCAATCAGTACAGTGCCTTGGTATAGCAGACTGTTCATAGGATTGTAAGTAGGATCAGATCATGCAAATGCCTGCCTCTGGGCTCTGGCAACAGGTTTAAAATTGCATTAGTATATTTTGTCTTTGTAGAATTCTTTCACCAGATGGTAGCGTTTGATTTCTATTTAAATAGTCTGCAACAGCCAAATGTAGTTGTACTACATTATCTTAAAGTCAATACTACTTAGGTAAACATAAGTGGGAGGAGCATAGTGTGTTAACTTTCAACTGAGGAATTCTTAGTTGTTTCCTATACACAATGTGTTATGTAGATAATTTTTTTTTGAGAAAAAAAGTCATTAAGCATTCTCCAAAAGGGGGAATAATAGTGCAGAAAAAAAGTTACAGAAATATTGGTGGGTGTTTTTCTCTGAATCTGGGCAGTGATTTGTCTTGCAAGTTGTTTGAACACTAGATCTAATGTTGAGCCAGTGCTGAATATGTTAAGTATTCTTATTGATAATTAAGGAAAGGTCTATTATTACGTACCAATTATAAATAAATAAAATCTGACATTTGAAGGAATAGCTATTAAGTTTACCAGCTTCAGGCAAAGGCTTATTTTATATTGCGATCCCTCTTGTGCTCAACAGAGAGAAAAACTCCAATACTCCTGAGGTCTTTCTATGTAGAAAGAGAAAAGGGCAGCTGGCTTCCACTTCTAAGCATAACCTTTGCAAATTCGTTTTGGAGATGTCTTAATTGTGGAGACCAAAATGATCCAGTAACTTAAAATCAATTAATGTATGTGAAGTGCATATACACAAATACAAATGTGGATGATAACTTATTTCGTCTCCTTTTTTGGAAGTATTGAACAGGTTACTCCTTGTGCTTCATGGTGTTGCTATCAAATTTGTTGCCTTAGAGCTTTTAGCCTGGGCATGACTCTCTTTGCTTTTACTGTTTTCAGAAATGGTGTGCTGTTGTAGCAGTGTGATGAACTGCATGTAGATTGGATTTAGATGGATGCATATCGGGACAAAAGCTGTTCCCACTGGTAGTTCCTGTTCATATAAAATGCTGGTCTGTAAACTGGCTGTTCAAGAGCTTGTTCAGGACTAGGCTGCCTGCACCTGTCTCAAGGCAATGGCACAATACATCAGATGGGGGTGTAAATAATAGAGCAGGTAATACCTGGTAAGTTTTGATATCCAATTTCAGTGTGCTCCTTGCCGGAGTCCCAGCTGACAGAGATGAAATGGTGCTAAACCCAAAATGTTACAACTGGTTTTATGTCACTTCTCAGCCAGAAGACTGTATTTATTAAAATTAATTGTCCCATTAATAACTGACTCACTTGTATTTAGATTCCTTTCATCCAATGGCATTTTAGATGCTTGCAAAGCCTCAGGTACTTTTCTTAAATTTGCACTTCCTGGTGGTGGCTGAATTCAGCCACTGCTTGGTCCTTCAAGAGGATTTTTTCAGCTTGTGACACTCCTCTGTCATAATTTATTAATGAAGTATGTAGTTGCCTTTAAGAATATGTAAGAATGCAAAAAGCCCTGTCAGTGAACAAAGCAGAAGCATCTGGATGTGAACTGGAGAGGTTGGATTCCTACTTCTGCTGAAGTTTTGGCAGTAATTTTAGGGTTTGTTTCTCGTGCAACATGGTTATGTCCAAAGCCCTGACCATGGTACTTGGGGTGTAAAAGACAGCCTTGTTTTTAGTGGTTGTGTGACATATCGTTTAACTACTATTTTGAACTAGCATTTTAAAAGCAAATGATAGGTTTGTGAAGAAATGAAGGCTTGGTTATATCCAGAAATAAACTCAGCTGTTTAGCAACTATGCCCACAATGGCAGTTGAATCTAGAGGTCAGGTCTGGATGGAAAGAAATTCCTTTTTCAGTATCATAAAATAAAGAAAAAATGGCCAGTTGTGAGTGAAGACAGATGTTGTTTACAGGATTTATCGTATAGTGATAGATGAAGATGCTGTTTTGTAGAGTTCATGGGCTGTGGCGAAAGGGTGGAAGTATACAGGAGAAAGTGGGATACTGGAGGTTTTAGAACATAACTTTCTGTGTGTAGTTAAAAGAACTTACTGTGTTTTGTACATGGGAGAATAGTAAATCACAAGTTTTCATCAATATTTCACAATAAAGTTGCCAAGGAATAATACAGCTTGCTGTTAACCAAGACCAGCAGCATTCTCAAAGAGATCACAGCCAGCCTTTTCCTTCCCTTCCAACTTTTCTGACCTGTCCTTGGAGGCAGTAAAAAGCAGGTTATGTGCAGCATGTGGTGGCATATCCTCTGAGGTGCAATGTCCTTTTCTGCTTGTAGTTGTACAGCTTTCTGGCCAGCCAATCACTCTTTTCCTTGCTGCTGCTCATGGCAAAGGGATCGGTAGCCTTCACTGTTCATGAGAAATTTTGGATCTTCTTTTTCCTTCAGATATGGGAAAGAAAAATGTGGGACACTCTCCCAGGCTTTCCCTAGACTTCTGGAGTTCATTGCCAGTGTTTTCTTTGCTGCTTGGCAGGCTCATTTCTTTCATGCTGAGAGAGGCAAGTTACACCTTGGTGGTATGAGATTACTTTTTACAAATTTTGGAATCACTAAAACATGTCAGTTTAGTAGGTGAATGAGTTTTAGAGAGGAGTAAGGAACAGCAAGGAGAAGTGAGCCTTTTAAGCTGAGTGGACTCTATTCTTATGAGGGTAAGGACTATAAAGTAGGTTTAAAAGAAACCAAAACCAAGCCAACAAAAAACCCCCCAAAACAACCAAACACTAAAAAAGGGACCAATTCAGCATATTTAAAATGGCACCATTAACCATTCAGAGAGTGCCAACCTTGGCAATTTTCCTGGTTAGCTCAGTGAGTATTGCATGCAATCAAGTACTCCCTTTTATTTGGGAGCTTATTTAGCTGTATAACTTGAGGAGCATAAAGTTTGAATATCTTAGCCTTTGCATCTTTTTCACTTGCAGATAAAAATTATTTTTAAAACAATTTTCATATAATTTTTAATAGAAAATAAGATTACTTAAGAGAAAGACCTGTAATGTTATAGAATCACGAGGATCAGCCCTTAAAAGACTTACAGGATGATAAATCAATTGAGACCAAATATATTTGTGGGTTATTTGAAAGCCATATGTTCAGCCACACAAAAAGAGTGAACACATTCATTTGTCTCAAATGCCAAGAGACTGGATTTCTGCTCACATGCCTCAACGTGTGCTGTTGCAAAAATACAAATATTTGCACACCAGCTCAAATACAGACAACTAGCCGTTAGTCATATGCCCCACTGCATGCACATACATATATATATGTGTGTGTGTCTTTACATATGTATCCATATATGTGTATATACACACACTCCTAGTATAGTCTTGGCTTTGAATCTATCTTGCACTTCTACTTGGATCATGAGATAGACTCCCTTCTTGATTCACAAGTTAGGGAAGCTGGATAAAGAGCTTCAGGGAGCAGGGTGTGGATCCTATGAAAAATGATTCTGGTCTTCAGTCTTGTCCATGCTGAAGTCCAAGGGGTGTCCTCTGTAGGCGAAGCATTGCGAGTTGGATAAAGGCTGGCTCCAGTCTGCAGGGGCTGTCTCCTTTCATACTGAATAATAGATGTAAACATAATAAACTAAAGTCTGTGTCATAAATCCTGTTGGTTTATTCAATTTGTATACAAAGTGTTTTGATTAATTTTAGTTTTATATTTTCTTACAGGAAATACTGGATAGATCCCACAATGGAAGACGGGAAGCCCGTTTGGGCTCCACACCCAACTGATGGGTTTCAGATGGGGATGATTGTGGACATTGGCCCTGACAATTTAACTATTGAACCTTTGAATCAGAAAGGCAAGGTAAGTGTGTCACAAACAAAGGAACAGAGAAAAAATATACAAAGAAACCACCTTACCTGTAGGCCACGTCTTTGCCCCTATCTTCAACTGCACACAGCCTGAAGGAGTGAAAAATCAGCTTTCTGTTCTAAGTTTGGCTAAGGATCTTTGTTCAGCTTTAGCTTGTATTGCAATGGACCCCTCACACTGACAAGAAGCACATATTTGTCAGTTATCTGCACATGCATTGAGTATGTGCTCGTGAAAGAGAGGAGACTTGAATCTCTGTAGCCATTTGATTCAGTACTGTATGCTTTATTTTTCTCAATTAGACACTGATGAAGAGCCTGCTGTTAAGATTAGCTTCTCTCTTTTTCTTTACATGCATGGGAAGGGTCCTACAGGGATGTGCTGGGCCCTGGCTAAGATTAGACACCATTAGACTGATGAAGACTGAGAGATGAATCCTCTTAACTCAAGTGCCTTGAGAAGTAATATGATAAAAAAAAGGTTCTGTGGAATTGCTACATCAAATTAAAGTCAAATAAATGTAACTTTTAAAATGAAGACCTAATTCATCCTAATTAGTGTGTTCCAATGGCTTGATTTATCATGACATCTTTCAGACTCATTATGTCGTAACTAAACGTCAGTTTTTGCAGGAAGCACCTTCAAGCTATCAATTATCCTAATTCAAATGGTCAGATTCCTGGGTTGTACTAGCTAGAATAAGATTAGCATTGCCTTAAAAGTTGTGGTTTCAATCTTTTTGAATATATTTTTTGTGCCCTTTCTAATAGTTTCGGTTTTTCTTGTGTTCAAGGATGTAAAAAAGACAACAATGTGTTTTGTTGTCTTTTTTTTATGTTAGCAGTAGGAGAGAATGCCTTGTCACAGGTCAAAAGGTTATGCAGCAGTCCTTCCTTTTGGGGGAATGTTTATAGGCTTTCTTTTTTGTGCATCTTGGGCAGGAAGTTGATTTTGCCTTCCTTAGAAATACAAAGTAAGTGTAACAACTGATTTTTGAGTGAGAGAGATAAAGTGTATAGGTTTAGTAGTAGCAGTAGTATTCATTTGTCAGTTTGAGGAGGAGCAAGATTATTCAGACAAGGATATTAAATATTCCAGATCTATGACTAATATGAAAATGACTTAAATAAATTTCACCCCCACTGCTGTTTCTGCTTATATTCCCCAATGGTCCTGATGCCATAAAGAGCAAAAGCCTTTACTCTGAGACAGAAGCAATAATAATGATATTTCTGAGTGACTATTTATTTCTAATATATGCCCCTTTCAGGGACTATAAATAATTAAAAAAAAACACAACAAAAACCAAAAAATGATCCTAAAATACAAATAGTTTGTTTCATGGTTTTCTCAACAACAAAAAAAATCTCATTTGTCTAGGGAGTTTTTTATTCTGCTGTTGGCTGTTTTGAATTAAAAGCAGATCAATTAAGAGCCTAATGTTCATTCAGCTAAGGGAACAAACACTTCACAGTCTATATAGAGATTATGGTCCCGTATTTTAAACTATCAAACTTAATTGATTAACCATATATTAATAAAGGTGGACTAAAAGGTTTTCTTGGTTACCTTCTCAGTCTTTTCAAGGTGTCATTGGTTTCTTTTTCAAGAACTATTTCTCCTTGCTTTTTGGCTTATTAAGACGACTCTGTCCTTCTGCACTCAGACCATTCATTTGAAGTAGTCAGCATTAATACTCATTATCACTTTTATTTTGTTTTCTTAAAAGGGTAGTTCAGAAGTGCTCTTCAGCAAGAATGCCTGATCCAGCAGCTCTGGAGTTGCCCATGATAATTACAGGGAGGAGAGGAGTAACCTGATCTTGTAAACATATCCCGGCAGTGTAACTTATTATTATTTTTTAATCTGGGTCATTACCATGTCATATGTATTCTCTGTAGGCACTGGTAGCTTGCCAGAGGTCACAGTCTGAAAAGGAAATGTGTATGCATGTGTTTGATTATTGCCTTTTATGACAGTGTTGTCAATAGCTGCAGTAGATGCTGCAAGGCAGCAGTTTCACTGTATCTTAAACCCCTCCCTCCCATGCCCATCCGTGGCCAGCTCTGGCACTGCAGAGTGGCACCTCCCAGCTCCGAGCTGTGCGTGACACCCCAAACCAGGTCAGAGAACAGATCCAACTGGAAGAAGTGGAAAGTTTTCAGGATGGCAGAAAGCAGTGGAAGGGGGGCAGAGGAGCTGAGGCCATTGTGGTGGCAGGTTGCTTCACATTTCATTATTAAACCAAGTTACCCAGTCCAGGCTCTGCGAAGGTCCAACACACCAGTTCACTTAAACCCCAGCAGCAGCAGTTTTGGGCACCACAGCCCATCCCCAAGTGTTTACAGCTCTGTGCAGAACTGTGTGTCTAAGGGAGCTGGGGATCTGAGTCACTCAGCCTGCCCTGCGTGTACAGTACGGTGAGCCACAGAGGATGCGTGTTACATGATGGGAACCTTTTCCCAAAAAGTAGATCATTGGCTTGTAAGGTTTATAAATGCCAGGACTGGAAAATAAATACCAGGAAAAAACAGCCGGAGAAACTGGAGAGGCTTTGGTAATGAGCATGGTCGCACTTAGAGCTGGAGTCCTGCCCTGAGAGCAGGCTCCAAACTGGATTGGTTGTACCAGAGCTGGCAGTCCTGGCCCATGGCCCACCAGCAGTCACCTGCTAGTGGTACAAGGAAGCAGGCAGGTAGAGAGGGAATCAGCTGTTAAATTCAGCTAGTATTGTGCTTTCATTTCTCCTTAAAGTGTTATTTTCTGAATGTACTGGGATTCGTAATCTTGGATCCTGTTGCATATATATCTTCTTTTTCTTTGAGGTTAAAACAAGGAGAAGGCAGATGACAGTGAAATTGCTAAACAGGGGATTTACTCTTTTCTTGGAGGTAGCAAATGTAAATAAAGTGATTAGGAAGAGATGCACTGGAAGGGCTTGCACCTTGAGGTACCATTCTGGGCACCATGGGGCCCAGAGGAGTAGGGGGCAGGCACTTCTTAGAACATCAGCAGTCATGAGTTTCTGGCAGTCACTGGGAGGGTGTGAGGTGCTACAGGCACTCGCTGACACCCCTCCTGCCATAACTGAGAGACACCTTATGGCTCTGTGCCACTTCTAAAGGGTCATGGAAGGCTTTATGGGCCACCTGCTCTGGTATGCTGTGAATAACCAGAAAGGTATTTTTCCCAGCTAAGTATAAAAGAGTAAATGTACTTTGAAAGTAAGGATCAGAATGTTCAAAGTTCAGTGCTTCAAGCTAAGGTGGTTTTGTTTGTTCTTTTTTTTTTTTTTTAACAGTGAGCACAACTTGCTTGCACAAGTGAGACATGCTCTTGTCTGTCTTACACATGGTTTGTTCTGCTGTAGGTTGACTTGTGAAATACAGCTGAGAGTAGGGATGTCTCCTGTCTGTATCTGGAAGGTATAAAGGAAGGCATGGTTACACGTATTGGATTACATGGTAGAAAGAAGATCCTGCTTGAATGGAAAGATATCTTTTTTCACTCATCTAGTTTCTGGGAGAATAGTTAAGATTGCCATTGGATTTCAAGGGTTGCTTCATTACAAAGACGACAAAAAAAACCCTTTCAGAATGCCCTAAACCTTGTTTTGCTTCCTAAGACCATTTTATTGTCTCATAAGATTAATATACTCTCCACTCCTTTAGAACAAACTTGTCCTAAGTTATGATTAATGCAGAAGTCTTCCCTCAAGTATCTGAAGGGTTTTTTTCCTTAAAATAATTGTTTAAAAAAATTTAAAAATAGTAAAATATAGTAAAGAATTTCTTTGGATATTTTCTTATTGACAGATTAGATTATTAGCTTATTTTCTTTTTAAAATACTAGATTTTAATACTTGGAGCTGTGCATATCTAGCTATCATACTTATCTACATGACAAGTACCTTACTTTACATAAAGTATTCCAAATGTGATGTACGGCAGTGAAATTGTATTTTTAACATGTTGAAACTGTACCTATGTTCTTATCTAAAAAAGCCCAGCGGAAAAGCATTAACTTTCAGATAGGAGATAAGACAGCATGAATTCTCTGAATTGTTTTTTTTTGGGGGGGGGAGGGGTTTGTTTGGCTTTTTTCCTTTAAATTTATCTTGACTCAGAAGGCTTAGTGGTGAGGACATTGAAAAAGCCATTCCTCTTCTGGGTTAGCTCTAGCATGACTGACTTTAGCTCCAGAAATGTTAAAGTATCAGAAGTTTATGAAGTGTCTCACAGAATAGCTGGGAATCATGTTTATTCTCTCCTGTCTTTGTTAGTGATTAATGGGTTTACACATCAGCAGACAACAAGTGAAGGTACATTTTTGTGAAGCTCATAATATTAATTTTAAACTTTCCCAGAGGGAACTGAACATGTAGGGAAGTGTTGTATTCCAGTACATCTTTACCAAACAAGATCTACCTTCAGTGTTGACAAACTTGTAGAGAAAATGATGATGATGATATGTAGTTACAGTAATACTGTGAGAGGGAGGAAAGGGTGTGGTGAATCTCTGCCCTGCTAAAACTCTGAATATCAGCAGACATCTTTCTGAGGTAGGTAAAGACATTGAAGGCTTCCATGGCCCTCACAAACTCCGATAAAGAATATTTTGGAGGAAGTTGGTGTGATGGATGTTCAGATGTTTCGTCGTTATCGAGCAGCCTTGTTTCTCTTAGGAAAACATCTTGTACATATTTTTTTGCATTAGATCCTGATAAGGGGATGACAAAATGTATTTCATTATGGCTACAAATTGCATACTTTATGATAACTTGGTAGGGAAGGGATACTGTAGATTTCATGCTTTCCGTCTGGCAGCAATTAGTTCTGCTCTGAGACATTTTTAACTATTCCCACTTCAAAGAGAGTTGCAATTTGTGGCTGTTAATGATGGTGTAAGCCCCAGGACCTCTCAGACTGTCGTGCCCAAGAAAATATGAAACAAGTTGCTGTCTTTCTCCTAAGTTTCCCTGTGAGATGTTTCTCATGGGACTACCTCGCTGAGTACAATGTTAAACCAGCAAACATGTTTGTTTATTAAGTTCATTCTTTAGATCCAGTTGGTTGCCTTTTCAGATATTAGACCAGACTTCTTGTCTCCATTTCCATGGGGAAAAGGAGCCTGTGCCTGCAGTGGCATGGCGGCTGTCATGTTTAATTGGTACAACAGGGGTTTTGTTCATTCATCACTGGCTCAAACGAGCTGTTACTACAGTAAACAAAAAAAAAAAAATAGAATTAAAAATCTCCTTTGTACAATAGGTATTTTTGTGCAGATGCTGTAATGCATGCTTGCTTGGATGTTTTTCCTTCCTTTTTACAGCAATATAAATTATGATTTCTGGAGATGAAAAAAAGAAACAAAGATGCTTTTGTTATGAATTTTTCCAGTTGGATGTGAACACTTGATAAATGGTTGTTTTGTATAACTGGAATACAAGGGTTGAAGGAAGGTCTTGTTTTATTGATTTATTGAAGAAAAAGACCAAAAAACCAATAACCAAAGCTACAGTATTTGGTGATACAGAGGATGTTATGTATTGAACATTAATATTTTAAGTAGGGATATTTTAAAACAGACTATCATAACAACATCACAATCCTTTGACTGAACTAATGATTTGCATTTTATTCTTTCTTCCTTGCAAAACTGAGGAAATTGTGTGTAATTTATAATGCTGTTACCTTTGCATTACTTTTTTAGTCTTATTTTTGGTATTGCACAGTATGACATGCAATTTTCCACCTGAGAATCAAATATTATTGCACTAAAATATATATTACAGTGAATTCATTTTTATAATGTAGTGTAGTAATATAAATGCAGCACTTTTTGTCTGCATCTAGTAACTCAGTAAAATTTCCAATTCGGAAGTATAAAGCTGGTGACTTCATTTGAAATCATGCATAATTACAGTGCACTCACTTGTATGATTGCATGAGATGTCTTTGAACTATATTTCTATTTTATGGAATTCTGACAATGTTAATGTTTCTTATCTAACAGACTTTCCAGGCTGCTATCAACCAAGTGTTTCCTGCAGAGGAGGACAGCAAAAAGGATGTGGAAGATAACTGTAAGTTATGAATTTAAATACATTTTGCATTTCAAAAACATATATACAATGAAATTAATATTGTTTCCTTACAAGCTTCCACTTTCTTCCTGGTTATCTTTGTTTGAATTTATGTATGACCTTTGCTAGTCCTTTAAACTTCTCAAAGGAAGCCCATTTAAAATATAATTTATTGTGGTTTGTAGTTTTCATATGAACGCTTTAGAGGAATGGACAGTTGCCTAATTCCCATATAGAACTGTTGCTTAACTTCAGAAATATTCCGTTCAGCATTATGGATGTAACTATACTTTTTGTATGTGACAAAAGACTCAGTGTCTTTATCAGCACCTGTATTTGTATAGCATTTTCCTGCATTTAAGGAATTTGTCAGATAGCATTCCTGTGGAAGTAGAGGTAATGGAATATAAGTTTTAAGATTACCTTCCCAAAACTGGGAATGGGAATCTAGATCTATCAGGACCACTAAAAAGGATAGACTTGAATTGGATATAGGAATGCTGGTGGAGAAGGAGTTTTGAGGTGAGCTTGTGTAATAAATGTCACTGTTGATCTGCAGGACTTTTGTTTTATTGAGTATTTTGTAGTTAGGTGGATGGAAACCATTGTCAAATCTGGGGAGAGGGGACAGAATACTGGGAAAGGTGAGTGAGTGCTATGATCAGCTTTTAGACAACTGTTAAATATTTTGCTGTTGCTGCACTCTCAGAGCAATCACATCTTGAATACGGATGAAGGCAAGTCTTTTCAGCATTTCCTGTAGTGTTTACTGCTTGGTGAAAATACTGAAGACTTTGTAAATAGTGGGCAAAAATACCTTCTATTGTTCTTAGTTTAAAATAAAGGCTAGGGGTCTGGTCTAGGTGATGTAACTTCAGTTCCTGTCCTGTAATAGGGTTTAGTATTTGCATCCCATGACAGGAAATGCAGCTGTTACAGCTTCTCCATGAGAAACAAAAAAATGAGATCTGTCTCTTATGCTCTGACTTAGATGGTGCAGTGTGGTTAGAATCAAGCAGGTAGCCTTGCTTCCAGCTGCTTATATTTTTGCAACAAGGATGTGGGTTCAAACTTTTCAAAGCTGTTATCTGTATTCTCTGTACATGGTGATTGTCAGGGAAATGCACTTAATCTGTGCATCTGTCCCAATGATTTTACTGAGATGTCCTGACGCTCTATGTCCTGGTCAGGGAATTGAAACGAGATTATGGAAATAATTTAAGATTTCAACAGAATACTATTCAACTAAGTTAGTCAAAGAAATTATCTTCTTTGGCTTTGTGACAAGATAAAACTTAAAAATCCTTTGTTCAATAATCCCTTCTGTATCAAACATTATTTTAACTTTCCAGTATACTCTAACTTGCTGCTCAGAAGTTGCAGTTCATTTGCAGGATGTGTGAATCCCAAATTCAATTTCCTTCTCTGTCAGAGAGTATTTGCGTTCGCTATCATCGATTTCTAGGAAAAACAACTATACTGAGTGCTTATAAAACTGTTCTAAAAAATCATGAAAGGTGAGTAAAAGGACAGGGTATTGGATAAGACTGTTAAAAAAACCCCAGTTCTACAGATGCAGAGCCTTGCAATTGCTTCATAAAATAATTTTCTATAGAAACCCTACTTTGTGGTATGGGCAGGAGAGCCACTGTGAGTAAATTTGACATTGACATTTCCTAGTTTTTAGTGCTTCGCTTCACTTATGTGAACTATGTGTGTGTGTAAGTAAATATATGGGGAACTAAATGCACATGTATACACTGGTTATATTTAGACACGAGCCATATGAATATTCAAAATTCTCTCCCTCCGGTGACTTCCTTTGCCTTTGGATATGGATGCCCCTTCCAAAGGATTTATTCTAAAGAAGATGCATTTTGAATTTGCTGGCATAAGCCGTAGTTTGCGTGTCTTGAGGTGGTGGCATTCCCTTGAGGAGCATGCTCCTATTGCAACTGAGTCTGCAGGTACAGCTGCTTTAATTGCGATGAGGGCACTGGGGACACAATGAAATCTGTGAGATAAGCAACCTAATAAAAAGTTGATGATTAACTGCTTCCTTTAAAATTCTGCAGACTCAGAGAGGTTCCTACAAAGATATGGTCAAGGATGTTGATAGACAATTACTATGTAATAATTTCTCATCTCAATACTGAGGATCCAAATGACTTCAAGTTTGCTAATTTTTTACCATGCTGTCCCCTCCCAGGCACATAGAGGGGCAGAAGGAGACTTGAACTTTCATTAGAGCAAGCAGGAGTTTCTGTTTCTGGCCCATTTCCTTTTAATGTCTCTTTCTCTTGGGATAACCTCAATAAAAGAGGTGAAGGCAGACCTGCAATTTGTGGTCGCAGTGCCATTTTCTCAGGCGTGTGAGCTGAGAATGCGCGGGGAGGGGAGGACGAGTCCGGCTGTGCAGCACCGGGTGTTTGTGCTCGGCTGCTGCAGCTCCCGGTGACTGTGGGCTTGTGGGGGAATGTGTGTCTGCTGTGCTGGCAGAGGAGGAGCTGTGGGGATGGGGGCCAGCCTGCTGTTTCATCAAGGAATTGTACACAGCCACGATTTCAAGGCTGTTATGATCCAAAGGGAGAGTTTACCTAGGGTAAAGCTAAAGCATGCCCTGTGTGCTTCTGCCAGTGCAGGAATATCAGTGCAAGGGGTTTTGTGGAGGAAGGTGATTTCTTCTGAACAAACCAGGGTCCTTTGACCTACAAGGTCCTTTGAAAAGTGTAAATGATTCCAGATATTTGAAACAAAGCTGTGTTTAGTCGTGTAATGAAGGGAAGGGCTGTTATTCAGCAGAGCTATGCAAGCCAAAGGGAGGCTGCAACTTGCTGGTGAACCTGACTTTGCTTCAGGCCAGTCTAGTGCAGATAAGGAGGGGACAGAGCCACCTCCACTCCTCGGTCCTATGCAGGAGGAAGGGTAAAATGCAAAACAGAAACACAGATGTTTTTGAGAAGCTCCCATTTTCCTTTGCCAGTTCAGCAGGAGGAGTGTTGAAAGAGATGTTGAGAGCTGCTTACTGAACTTCAGGTATCCTTGGGGGGCTAGGTGGCTGGGCAGGTTGACTTTAGGTCATGCAAACTGGCAGCCCTTTTTGCACATTTATGTAAATAAGTTAGAATACTTTGCTGCTGCAGCCCTTGAGAAAGGGTGTCAGTTCAACATAAAACAACTTTGTTGGTCATTATAGATAAGAGGTGTGTATGTGACACTTGTGTGAGGTTACTTGTGTGAGGTGCAAGCTAGTGGTTACTATTACAGAATCACAGAACCAATTAGGTTGGAAAAGACCTCTGAGATCACTGAGTCCAACCTCTGACCTAACACCACCGTGTCAACTCGACTGTGGCATTAAGTGCCATGTCCAGTCTTCCCTTAAAAAGAAAAGACATTATTGGTCTTATTCCATCCACAGTAGTTGGACGGATAGAAGTTTTTGTACTGTATTACTGTAAGGCTTATCAGTGTGGCAGTCTGTCAGTTGTCACTACACAAAATAGTGTTGTACATTTCACTTGAAGCAGTGAGATAAAAAGTATTGAGCATATTTAAAAATGGAGGCTGTGTAATGAGTAGAGCCCTCATTTGGTTTAGGGAAAATATTTTTAACAGTGTTATAGTGGGAACTGAAAATTACCTCTGTAATTAAGGCTGCTGACACTTTCCAGGGCTTTGTAGCTGAAAACAAGGACCAGCTTTGCCAGAATGTGAACCTGTAAAGTCTGAAGCTTTCTGTGGGTGCAACCATCCTGTAACATTTCAGCAGCTAGAGAATCACAGAATGTTCTGATCTGGAAAGGACCCGCAATACTCATTGAGTCTAGCTTTTAAATTAATATTAGCCCATAGAGGGATCAAACACTGTTCTTAGTAGCACGGTGCTCTAACCAAATGAGCTAATCTCAGGGTCAGGTGTTTTATGTTAAAGAACAAAGGAGAAAGATACAGCTAAGTTTTGATGTGTTAGCATTTTTTTTACCCCTGACAGTTTCTCTGAGGAGGCCTAGTACTCACAAAATTCAGAACTGAAGCAGGGAAGGGTTAGTGCCTGGGATTGTGATGCTGCTGTTGCTGCCTCCAGATCCAGATTAGATGTTTATATTCATCAATTCAAAAATCACCAGAAGCCAGTTGTTACTCCAAATGTCAGTTGGGTGGCATTACCCTGGAGACACTGTGGCTGAGATTGGAGAGGGAAACTGGAAGGAAGGAAGGAAGGAAATAGTCATTGGTGGGGATTTTGGTAGGCAGCAGTTTCTGTGCTTAGAGGCTGGTGTGAAGGCAGATGCACCATGTTAGACAGGCAGGCTGGTTAAAGCAGCTTACACTAAGCAGAGCCTGTATTTGAGGCTTCTGCAGTCCAATTCTTTCTTCAGTGGCTTTCTGTAACTCCAGTTGTACAGTTAAGAGCAGGTTTGTGGTTTTTAAAATGTATATAGAGTCAGTACTCCTGTTCTCAAGACAGTGTGAAGAAATGATAGGGTTAAACTGTAAACAAAGAGAGGGGAAGAAAATTCTCCTTAATTGAAGATTTAGATTTTGTTCTGTACTTAAAGGTAGTCCTGAGCTCTTAATGGTATGTGATTGTTTTTTACTTGCAGGTTCCCTGATGTATTTAAATGAAGCCACTCTCCTTCACAATATCAAAGTTCGGTACAGTAAGGACAGAATTTACGTAAGTATTCTGTGTCATGACAACCAATCTAATAGATATGTCCTTTCAAAAATTCACCATGTGTTTCCACTTCTTTTTTTTTCCTATAACAGAACTGCTAATGTGGAAAGGTCGAGGTTGTAGGCCTTTTTTTTGCTTTTTTTTCCTTATATTATACTTTTAGATCAGAATCCCATCTGATTTTTAGCAGGCAGAGCAGTAGGTTTTTCTCTACATGACTGTTTGTGTGCAACCATAGCACAGCTTTGTATCACAAATGTTCCTACAGGTAACTTATTTCACTGTTAACAAAGATGGTTTTCTTTCTTCATTATTTTTGAACGAAGCAAACAGGTGCCGTCTTTGACACCTCCTAGCTCAGATGTCCATCTTAATCTTTTATATTGCTATCAAATTGCCTAATTGTACTTAATGAATTCTGACTAAATTACATTTTGTCCTTGCCATCTGCCCAGATACTGACAGCTGTGAAACAGAAGATAAGAGTTTTCTTTCTTTCTTATTTTTTTTCCCCTAATAGAAAGCTGGCTAGGGATAATACAAAACAGTTCTACATATTTTAAAGTGTCTGTGTTAAAATAATCAACCTTTCTTTTAGCACATATTATAAAATTAATTTAGTTAAACCCTTTTATATAAAAGTAAAAAGAAAGTATAATTGTTTTCTTCTGTTGCAGTTGATTTACATAGCTTTAAATTTTTTATGGCTCAAGATCAAGCGCCAGCTTTAAAATATAAATAAATAAAAATGGCCATTTGAATGCTGCTCTGGAAAAATAATCCTTAAAGAAACCAAACCAAACAATAAAACCCCCCAAAGAAGCAAAATTCTGAATATGGACTAATCATGGGATAGGATAGTATTTTCATAAAGTAGGATAGTAGTTCATAAAGCCTTTCTTCAGTGTAAACAAGTACTACTAATATGATGTCCACACATGTATTTTCTGAAGGAAAAAAAAAACCAACTTTTTTTTCAGTTTATAATTGAACTACATTTCCCTTGTGAACAGCTTTATGCCTTTTTAAAAATCCTGGTTAACAATATTTATCTTGTTATTAAAAGGAAAGTTAATATTAGTATTTGCAACTCTTGAAGGAAAGTTTTCCTTTGGTGAAATAAGTGCTGAAAAGAGAACTACTTAAGAATCATCATATATTGTGTGATCCAGTCTTCTATTAAAGTATCACACAATAGTTTCCAAATTTTAGTCTTCTAGGGACATTCTCAGTAACAACAAAGCAAATAAGTTATTCAGCTGAAGGTTTACCTCATTTTCTTCAGATCTTTTCCTGCAAATCTGATTTTTAATTTGATTCTGACCCCTCTTCTTTCCTGTATATAACCTGGCAATTATAACTGAGCTTTAAGAGTTTCTTTCAGAAACATTAAAAAAACCCCTCTCTTCAGTCTTCCTTGTCCTATGGAAAGGTAAAAACCAGCCTTTGTCTGAGATTCTTCTCAAAATCCTTCTCTGTAAGAGAACATTTGCATTCTGTATTTCTCTCTGTGGAAGCAGCTATAGCTAATTTTCTTTTGGCTGAATGCTTTTATTGCCTGCCTTGAATGCATTCCCAGGCAGGATCCTGTCAGTCCTTCCTGCTGAGTTGCTTCCATTAGATATTGAAAAGCTATCCTCCTCACTGGAGGACAGTGTGTTATGCTATCCATGAGCTTAGTTCATTCGCTTTTGAGCAGGAGGATTTGGCGTCCTGTCCTTGATCCAGTAATGCAGACAATAGGAAATAATTTAAAAGGAGACTGGGAGAAAGGTCAGATTCAGGACATGCTCCACAGCTCGGTGGTTAGGGAATTTTCCCAGGATAATTTCATAGAAATGCTGAGAAGATAATTAAAGGAACTGTAAAAATATATCCTATCTTGTGTTTGCATTCGCTGGAGAGGATCATAAATGCAATTGTTATATGGAGGCTATAGTCTGTAATAGACAATTGCTGTTAACCACTTGTTTGGATTCTGCCTAGTAATTTGCTGTTCATTATTTTCTTCGCAGACCTATGTAGCCAACATTCTTATTGCAGTGAATCCATACTTTGATATACCTAAGTTTTACTCTTCAGATACTATTAAAAAGTACCAGGGTAAATCGCTGGGAACATTGCCACCACATGTTTTTGCAGTTGGTACGTATTGAGCCTGTATTTGTCTCTTAAAAAACAAACATTCAATACTTCAGAGTTATCTGTAAATTGCAACCTGTAGCAATAATTAACTTATTTTGAATTATTATAAAATAAAAGCACTAATGGCTAAAATTGCAAATCTTCTCATCTTTTTGAAGAACTTGTAAATGAGCAACTGTGACAACTCTATTAGTGTTATTCTGCACTTCCAGTGTTTTAAGTCTAAGCAATTCAAATATAATTTGCTGCCATTAAAAAAACCTAAAAAAGAAATAAAGAAATTCAAATTTTATAAGTGAAAAAGGTGTAATAATGATTGGCACTGTCTTTCAGTGTAGTAATTTTCTTTGCCTTAAATTATGTTCCCAGAGCACATTCACTGTTTCCTTTTATATGCTTGTGTTACAGACAGAAAGTACATTGAAATGTTATTTATGGCTTAAATTTGATTTCAGTCACTTTTGAAAATAAAAAATAATTGGAAACTATAATCAAAGTCTGACATGGTAAAGGCCTTCTCATTGTTTTGTATTTTATTTTGAAATAAAAAATATAATTAGCTGGAGTTTTCGTACCTTTTGCATAATAAGAGAGATTTTTTTCCAAGTTTTCTCAGATGTTACTTGTTGCAAAGTACAACTGAAAGTTTCCCTTTAAAAATATATATAAAATTAACACAGACTACTATTTTGTAAATACATTTCATTAAAAAGATTTAGCTCTAGATTGTTGATTTTGTTTTGTTTAATTCTGGAAAAAGTTGAGTAAGCCTTTGTTTCCAAGACTTTGAGTTCTTACATGTCAGTGTTGGAAGAATTAGAACTGTAGTATAAATTAAAGGAAAACAGAATTTAATAAACTATAATTAATTTAATTGTAAACATTTAGTTTCTATTCCTGAAAATGTTACATTTTAATTTTCTGCATTGTAGCTTAACTTTATCCTTGCAATTCTGCTGAGTATTAATTTTTGTCATGTCAACCATATTCTTCTTTTTAAGCTGATAAAGCATTCCGTGACATGAAAGTGCTTAAGATGAGTCAATCCATCATAGTCTCTGGAGAATCAGGAGCTGGCAAGACAGAAAACACTAAATTTGTTTTGAGGTTTGTATGTGAACCAAAGTTAGTATGTGAATCCCTTGTGTTTATGCATTTGGTTGACATAGAGGCAGAGCAAACTAAGGTCATCAGTGGGTTTAAGGTACAATTCAGTACGATATGTATTAGCTTCTATGTGCACTTTATTACAAGAAATTAAAAGCTGACATAATAATGTGCAGAAATGGCTACATACTCACAGAAACTTTAACTCAGTTGTACTGACATCATGTCGTTATTATGGTTTATGATACAGTCATTTTGGTATTGCACATCTGGTAATGTGGTTGATAAAAAATGTAACTAGACATATTAATTGTATCTTGCAAGACACTGTTGGTTTTGCCTTAAATGTGTGTTTCTGTGTTCCCCCTGAGGTTTTCTTTTTAGTTTGTTTATCTTTTTAACTTTAAAATACTTTACCCAAGTTTATTGAGTAAGACTGAATAGTGGTATTTATTTATTTATTGATGTTCATGTGCGACCAATACTAAATCAAGTGTATTAAATGATATGGAAAGCCGTATTGCTGATATATATCAGCCTTGCTTCCATATCTGCATTATCTTTTAATGGCTTTTTATCACTCTGGAACACTAACTAGAAAGAACTGCTCCTTTAAGTACACCTGTGTCAATAGGTGGCCTGATGATGCAGGGAAGCACAGTGTGGGCAGTGTAAATATGCTCCCTTGCCATGCCTTGGACTTGTTTCCCTCAACAAATATTTAATTCCCTTTTCCCTAAAAGAATGTATTTTCTAGTATTTCTCTACAGTAGAGGTATTATTTTCCACATCCTGTGAAGAATTGTCACAACTGCCTGTCCTTCATACTGCTCTGCACTGGCCCTGGGCAACCTTTCATAAATAGCTGTAAGAATTACTGCAAGGTGCTGGCAATGATTTTTTACAAGGGACACCTGACTCTATTCCTGATAAGAGTAACAGAAAAAGACAGCAGGCACTGGAAGAATATCTCACAAGAGATGCTCTTAAAGGAGATTGTTCTTCCACTTCTCAGCAAAGGAAGAGCTCATTATCCAACAGGCAAATATCACTGCTGCTGCTTCTCCCCAGCACCCTCCACCACAGAGTCCCTCTACAAAACATAACTGAGTTTTAAAAGCTGCATGATTTTACCATTGTGGGTTTAGAAAGTAAAAGGTGCTAGTACAGCTCTTTTAGTGCTTCTAAAATTTTTTGGAAAGCCTCATTTTCAAGAGCTGTTTTTAACTTGCCCCAGATTCCCTTGTGAATTTCCAGAAAGCATGCCCTGAGAGCAGGGAAAAAAATAATTAAAAAGACTGGGACTTTGGAGCAAGCAGATTGTGGTTCTAGTCTCTAATTCTTTCTTCAATTGCTAAATTGAATCCTGCCTTAATTGTATACTTGTAATTTCTTATCCTTACCATCTCCATGTGGATTTTTATTAACACTGATAGTTATGAATACAGAAACACTATGGATGGCAACAATCTTAAATTCAGGAAATAGACATGAAACCTAATGTATTTAATAAGATTATTAATAAATACAGATAATACAGTAATAGTTTGATTATATTTCTATTAAACTGTAATTTCCATATGCATGTTAAAAAGAAATTTCTAGCAGGCCTTGGAGTATTAAAAAAATTGAAAGTGTGCAAAAATATTTTTGTTTTAACAAAAAAGAAAAGTTAAAAGTAAAGTTAAAGTTTATTTCAAAGTGCATAGGTATTTGAAACTTTAAATCAGAATGCCTTTCATATAGTAATTAGTTAGTATTTGTGCACAGCCATGTTATACCCTGCTTAAGTGAGGAAACCTGACATGAGATGAATGATACTGATTTTTTTAATCTTACTTTACAGGTATTTGACAGAATCCTATGGCAGTGGCCAAGATATTGATGATAGAATTGTAGAAGGTATTGAAGTTTCTTTCATTTAACTACAGGTTCCAACATGATTTTTTTTCAGAAATGTGACTCAACAGCAAGCGAATAAAAGTAGCATAGAAATGCTATCAGACTTTCTAGAGCATAATTTATAGGCAGTTGATCTCCTAGGTTTTGAAACATTTTTTATTTTTAATTCACTTCATTTATTATAGTATCATGCTGTCATTTATTAGAAAACGTTTATGTGTGTGTTTGAATTGAGCTTTACACATATAATGTACTCAAGGTGGCACCCAAAATGGAATTTTAAACTGCTTAAAATCTGCAAGGACAAGATTGTTTTTTCATTACTATCTGTTAGTACCAGTAAAATATAATTCCTCCTCCTCATTATCAAGTTCTCAAAGTCAAATAAAGTAGGGAAGTTCTTTTAAATTATGATTCTGGATCATATTTCTGTTATAACATTTTTTGTCAGAAATCACATAATTCAGAATAGCATTTTGACTGTATCTATCTTTACAGTAGACTTCAAACAAGGTGAAGAGAGGCTGTGTTGATCCTTCTCATTGAGCCTCTTGAATGTTGCATGTACTTCCTAATTGAACAGAAAATAGCTTTTTGAGAAAATAGAAATACCTGAAGAACAAACAACCTTCTGCCAACCTAATAATTCCTCATACATCAGTTTTAGTCCTCTATAGCATAGCATAAATTTATTTTGAAATTTCTTGACTCTGTGTCTCTTTCTTAAAAACATTTACTTTTGCTTTAGATTTTCCTGCTTCCAAATTTGAACCACTTATTCAAGGGAAGTACTTCAGGCTTTAATCTCTTGTTGCTGTAGGTCTGCTTAAACCAGTTCCTTAGTGAAATCCACTGTGTGCTAAAGGAACTCAGAAAGTGGGCAAGAGTTGGATAATGCCTGATGCAAATTAATTGGTACTTGTAGGTATTCCTCAAAGAGTTTAGGCTTTTTAGTTTAGAACAGCATCTGATGCATGAATTCTGAAGGTTTTTAGGCATGATTTTAATGAATATGCTTGTGGCATATGTATTACTAGAGGAACCTTCAGCCTAGCTGAAAGACTTTGTGCAATTTGGTTTTGTTCATAGTCCTTTCTTTAAAACTTCATATTACATAAAATGCCTGAATAGTTATCAAAGATCTTATAAGAAGTCAGATTTGCATTTTTATGAACTTTAATTGTTAAAAAAATGAAAATACAGCCAAACAAAAAAAGGTTAATTCTCATGTCCTATTATATGATGCATTATCACCCAGATTTTATTCAAGCATTGATGTCATTCCTTCATTCTTTAATTTTTGTAGGAGCAGATATTTAAATGGTTGTTAGTGGAGTTTTAAATCTGAGTTTCTGCTCACATAGTTTCCAATGCTTATTTTTAGCTAGAAGCCTTAAAATATCTTGCAGATATTTTTAGTGGTTTATTGTTAACGTGATTTAGTAAACTATTTTTCTTTGATCTTCAAAGCTACTAAAAAGCAGTCTTTCAGAGGCCTTCTATTTCATAATTAATAAGCAGTTTCAAAGTGTTTAAACTGTGCATGACATTTGTATGAGTGTGTATATATATGGATATAAGAATTAGATTGCTTGCTGTATGGGCTTTTACATGCTGAAAAGCAGCAGCCAGTAAAAAATAAAATCAGCCAGTCACTTAATTGACCTAATTTAAAAGGACAGTGTTAAGTGGTTTTTGAAATCAACAGACTTTTCTAATATGATATTTATTAATTTCTAAGTCAATCTAATACATTGCATGCATGACATTTAATTGACATTTTTGTCTGTGGAATAAGTGAGTTTAGATTTCATGAATAATAAATAATTGGGAAGCATCAAATTCTGTTCTGTCTCATGTAATTAATGTATCAGTTATTTACCTCCTTCCTATAGAAAAATATCACTGAATAACTTTTGGTATTTGTCTCTGAATTTCTTGCAGTATTGATTCAAGTACATTGCACTGTTACAAGACATTTAAGTACTTAATTTCATGTTCCACCACAATATATCCAGTATAATTTGCAAAATATATTATTCCTAATAGGTAATATTTTTCCTTTGATTTTCAAACCTTATTCCAAATAAGTCCCCCGGTTAATTGTATTTGTTCTCTGTTTCTTTTTGGTAGTTTCCTGACTGAATTTTAACACTACAAAATTTAATTTTTTTAAACAGCAAATCCCCTATTAGAAGCTTTTGGAAATGCAAAGACTGTTCGAAACAACAACAGCAGTCGGTTTGGGAAATTTGTTGAAATTCACTTCAATGAAAAGGTACTGGAATTTAGTTACAGATAATCAGTGATGGGTTTTTTTGCCATATAATGGAAATGCTAGACTGGCAGGAGGCTGAACAGACTTACTAGTCTTGCAGCAAATAGCCACTGTCCTACTTTACAGATTCGATTTGAATTGTGTCACCTTGAAAGAAAACCAGAGCCACACTGTACTGTCTCATTACTGGAAAGCAGTGGCAACTCAGTAGGAAAATTGCTTCCACCAACAAAAGATTAAAAATGAGTCCCTTAATTGCATATGTGAGTCTTCTCATATGAAGACTAACTCACTTGCTGTTAGGTATCCATCCATTCCTTTAATGCTCAACTAAGTGCAAGTTATGTATTAGACATAAATGTATTTTGACTTCAAACTTTTTTATGTATTTGTATGAAATTTTGGGACCTTACATAGTAATCTGTGTATGACAGAAGTCAAGGAATTGTTTTTTTGATAAAAATACTATTCAACTGTGTATCTTCAGAAAAATTTTCTTTGTTCAGGTATAGTTTTGTTTGGGTGGGATATGTATACACACATTCCACAGTTAAGGACGGCTGTATGGTTGGTCAGTATGTCCAAGGTGAAGACTCCTGTGGATGTTCTCTAGAGATTATATACATGCTTCCTTATCTTTCTGACTGAGGACAAGCAAACTGCAAAAATTTGTTCCTTTTCCTGCAGACTTAAAGCTCGTTTGTTTGGTCTTGAGCTTGCAGTCTTTTCCTAAGTTTTCATCACTTGGTTTGTAATTTAACTTCAGAGCTTTTGTTAATAGTTTACCTAGTAAATAACCAAATTTCTTTGTGGAGAGAGGGACTACCCATCAACACTTACATGGTGTTTCAGTTGAATTACTTCAGCTGAAGAAAACAGCCCTCTGAGTATCTTCAGAAACTCCTTCAAGGTTGCTTCAGCTTTCCACTGCAAGATCAGCCTGTTTACTTGAGCCCCTTTTTTACAAGGCATCAATTCTCACTTTGTGGTCACCTTTTTAGGTCTGGTTTCTCAACGTGATATGAGTACAGACTGAGACCTCCTGAATAAGGGAATGACTGCATAACTGCAATCAGATTTATCAGTCAGTTAATCCTTCTTAGTTCCTGTAATGGCCATTAAGTTCAGGAATTTCCTTGCCATTAAGATTTCTCAAGGCATAGGGAATTTTATCATAGGCCAGATAAGAAATAGCTTTCAAAAATCTGTGTCAGAATTCCTTCTCAATAAAGAAGTGCAAGTGTTGGAAATAAAATGTTGTGTCATAATTAATTTGCCCAAGATGTTGTCCAAATATGTACTCTATAATTTTAACCTCTCCTTTTATTTTACAAGAATCTCAGTAAAATGCACCTAAAGAAGGCTGTAATAGCACTGTCATACAGAAAGTGTAAGGATGGCTGTAGCAATGCTCTTTGCAGTAACTCCTGAGGTTCTGCTATGGATTTCTGCTTTTTTGGGGTGAAGAAGACCTTTCTTTTAAGAAGAGTGTATGTATATACAATACATGAGCTGGGGAGAGAATTAATGGTAAAGACAATGGTTTTTTCCTAGGCTTAATCTGTATCAGGTATAGATAGTTTTTAATCTTTTTTGAAGCAGTTTCTATTGAGCAAGTCATGATCAGGTAAAGGTAAATTGAAAATCTGAATCTGAAATAGTGCTACAAATATTCAGATAATCAGAAAAATATTTCTTCTTCCTAGAACTCGGTGGTTGGTGGATTTGTGTCACACTACCTTCTGGAGAAATCTAGGATCTGTGTGCAAGGCAAAGAAGAGAGGAATTACCATATCTTTTATAGGCTTTGTGCTGGTGCTCCAGAAGACATTAGGGAAAAGCTATATTTAAGCTCTCCTGACAACTTCAGGGTGAGTAGCAGAGTCAGCATTTGTAAAGTTTGTCATATCGTCATATGTGGATTCTTCATATAGGTCATATTAAAATCTCTATTTATTATCTTTGACAGACTCTTTATAATAAAAAACCCGCATTTTCTTTTTGTTAAATCTGTTTGATCTTGGACTAAAACTACCTGACATTTTTCTTTACTGGAAGAATTCCTATACTTTTTCTCTGTCTTAAAATTGAGGAATCTGTGCTCTTCCAGAAAATGTACTGTTGCATACCCAGCTGTTAGTAATGTTGTTATGGGCTCTTCTAGAGACGTAAAGTGTGAATTTCTTTAGTGCAAATCAAATCTCCTGGTACATATCAGTCAGTTCTTTGCTTGTGTTCTGTCATTTGTTTCCATCTCTCACCATTTCTTGCCTTATATTTGGCTTGGAACATCATGGAAGTGGAATTTTGTTGTTTCCTTAAATAAACAGACCAAATCTCTTGGGGTTTGAAGGGTTTTGTAATACAAAGATGTGGAATTACAAGGACATAAGTTAAATGACTGTCATCTCTTTAGACTGCCTTGATCTTAAACGAGATGAGAAGCACTGCAAACAAAGAATTAAGTTATTGTGCTGACTGTTTTCTTTGTTGGTTGATCTTCCTACTTGTTCTAAATAAAACCTGGTCTGTGCTTATAGGTTGCTTTCCCTTTTGTACTCAGTTCCATCAAAATTCAGCAGAGGGCTAGAAGCTTTAAATATACAAATATCCTGGCAGTTTTGTGCAAAGCAGAAGGTGAGACCTGAATCAGTGCACTTGCTGTGGGGAAGGTGGGGGCACCCTGCCCACCAAACAGGAGCTGCTGCCCCTTGGCTTGGCCAAGGCAGTCTCTCCTTATGTTGAGCCAGGAAATGGGCACAGAACTGCACTTCCACATTGTGTGCATTGTACATTTGTACTGTGCTATCAAGGTGATCTTACTCTCTAAAAGCCATGACAGTATTCTTGGACAAGTTTCCTTACTTTCTCTAGGCATTCATAGACCTTACATTATTTCTTTAAATATTTAGTTTGTATCTTTTTATATTTTTTCTATTTGTACTCACCTATGTGATGGAAACTTGTTCTGATGCTTATTAGGAAAGAACTGCTTCCATTCCCTAGAAGGAAAGTTTTTCTTTTGAAACACTCAACAAACACAATACTTAAGAACACCCAACACCATTTATATTTGTAAAATGTGGAGCTAGTTTTCAAAATTTCTTTTTTACTCTGCAGTTACTCCATGCAGTATTCTCTTGTATGATTTAAAGCTAAAATGTTGAACAGATTTTCAAGTACAAGTTTTATTGTGCAGTCACTTTTCCATTAAAATTTATTTCTTGAAGTTAATAGATTTTATTTCTAGAATATGCTGCCTACCCACCTTGGGGATTTTTTTAAAAATCAAGAATTCTGCTCATGAGAGAACCCAAGGTTGTAGATGTCAGGGTCAGACATAAAACCTCCTTAAAATCAGGCTGATTCAGGATAGTACTTAACAGCCTGAGTTCTTTCACAGAGGACATTTTCTTGCATATTTCATGTATAAAGAGTCTGTAGTCATACCAGCCTCATCATACTGTGACCTTTTTTTTGACTTCTGCTAAGACTATAGCTGGCACTTTAGTTTCCATTAAGGATTTTATTGCTTTATCATAAGTTAGTATTTGAATTCTGAGTTTCTTGCATGTGAAAGGTCCACTCTGCATGTTAAACTACAAAACTTTAATGCAGCTTTTTTCTCTCTCTTAAAGTAGATTATCTTTAATTAAAAACCAAACAAACAAAATCTCAGGATATTTTTCATCTTTGTAAGCTTGTAAATGAATTTAAATATTCTTAAAGTTTATTACTCGTATTGCACTAAATTTTCATCAAGTACCATTTTATGGGAGATTTTTAGGAAAACAAAATTGTAAAAGATAATTTTCCTCCTAAATTTGCATTTCTTTTGTCAAGATGATTTTTGTGTTCTTTGTTCTCATTTACTACTTTAGTTTTCATCATAAAATGGTTCTGACTAAGCATACTTGTGTCACTTTTTTTACCACATTTTGTTGACTGCATATCTGTTTCAGAGTTCATAGAAATGCCATCTTTCAAGCTTTTGATAATAGATTGTGATATTACACAAGGCAAAGTTTGATGATTGATCAGTATTTTCCAATCAGTACTAAATTTTACAAGAAAGATATTAATAAAAAACCTTGAACTCTAAAATTGGTTATTTAGAAAAGCTCATCCCTTAAGTCACATTGCATTGGCTCTACTGTGCCCCTTGTCTTGAGCCTTATGGCTTATCAAGGCAAAGTCCAAATTAGGGCCAGCTTGAGTTCTAAGACTCAAGCCTGGTTTCTTTAAAGTACACTTTGTTAGAAATAGGACCATCTCAAATTTAAGGTTTTGTTGTTGTTGTTTTATTTTGTTTCAGTTTGGTTTTGTTTTGTTTTGGGGTTTTTTGTTTTGTTTTGTTTTGGTTTTTTTGGGGGGGTTGTTTTTTTTTTCTTTTTCAAAGAAGCAAAACATTTTTAAAAGATATAGGATAAAGTCATTCTGTTTAATCTTTGGGCTTGCTTCCCTTTGACTTAAGTGATCCCTTGGAATCTCCTCCCCATCCATTTGGCCATCATGGCATGGGGACACACTGCTCTGGGCATATAAACCAAGACACTGCATTGGCTGCACCTGCCTGACCTGTCCTCTGGATTGCAGCAGCACCGATGGCCATCACCTCTGTACTAGTTCATCCTTCCCCTGCAGGTTCCCTGGGGAAGTGAGAATTTACTTGGCCAAGGATTATGCAAACAGCCCTGCAGTTCTGCAGGTTTCTTCCACACCCATTGTCCAGCACAACCCACATGAAAGCATGCAGTCCTGGGGCTCGTGCTTTAGGTTGCCCTGCAGAAGTTTTCAGAAATTCAAGGTCACGAGGAAACCATGGGCTGAACCTTGTAGATCTTGGTGCCTTGGACTGAATCACATGGCTGTGAAAGTAGAGCTGCACAGTAAATCTGGAGTAATTCTGTACCTGGAGAACAGTAAATGGGGATGAGAAGCTGAACTTTTTTCTCATCTAAATTTCAGGAAGAGAAGTGAAATTGCCTTATGTTTGGGTTGCTGAAGTTACAATAGTGTGTTATACTTCACAAAAAAAAGGTCAGGCAAACCATACAAACCAAACCCCAAGTACAATGGCATTTAGATGTACTGTATGATAACCTGAAACTGTGTATTTGTGTTCTTTTAAAAATATAATTTCTCCCCAATTTAATATATAAATTTACTCAAGGTTTTAGCTTTCAAATGAAAGCCATTATCTTGTGATTAAATGTCTTTTATGTAGGTTATCATTTAATACCACACTGGTTCACATTCTCAACCTGTCAGATAAGTTTCCACACTCTCTTTTTAAAAAGTATGACCTTTTTCACTTCCTATCCCCAGTTTCTGGGATCGTGTTACTAATGCTGTAATACAGGGATATATTGTGTTTAAAATACACTGTGATTTGCACTTATTATTGACTGATAAAGAAAACTTCTGTACTTTGTTAAACACCAAGCTAGCTTTGAACAGTTGTCACTTTGTTTTAATATTAAATTTGTCACCAAGTTTTTTCTGCTGTTAGAAATGCTTTGAAGAATATTTTGTGGTTTTGGAATTTTGCATGTAAATTTTAATCAGAGAGTGGAATTGTCTGTGTTCACCTCTTAGAAAACATCTTTGTTCAATTGAAGAGTAAAGAATCAGTTCACTTCCTTCAGACAAAGGGCTCTGTCCAAGCTTTTGGACAGAGTTCTTACATTCAGATGAACAAATCAGTAAGGAAAAGCTGGTGATCCCATTTTTCAGAAAGCAACAGTAATTATTTAAATCTAAATTCAGTGTGATTTACTGAACAGTAAATCTGAGATTACTATACAACATAAGGTGGATATCAGAAGCCAGGTTCAAAATAAGGCTTCTGCTTAGAACATGCTGTAAGCTTTAAATATTCTTCAGACTTTTTAATACACTATGTCTCCTACTACCTATAGAAATACTTGGTGAAGAAAAATTAGTAATTTCACATTACATGTATGCCAGAAAATTAATTCTTTTGGTTCCTAATTTTGGTTGTCTTTTCTGTAGTCCTGGACTCCTTGAATAGGTTTAATAAAATCAAAAAGTAAGAAAATATTGTGTAGCTTAATGAATATCCCATTGTGTCAAAAAGTGTTTTAGTTGTCAAAATCAAGAAACTTTCAATAGAAGTTTGGTACTGTTGCAGTTCTTTAATTTTGTAGATGTAAATAAATATATTTTCAAGGAATGAATTATGAGCACTATTCATGTTGTTTGTATCAAATGGTTAAATCAAGCCATGTAGGGCAAGCTTTAAATAAAAGCATATGTTTTCCTTACTTCTATCTTTAACTATGCATTTCCACTTTTTTTATTATTACAGTATTTAAATCGAGGCTGTACCAGATTCTTCGCTAACAAAGAAACAGACAAGCAGATTTTGCAAAATCGCAAGAGTCCTGAGGTATGTTTTTATCTTCAGTTAGTTTATATTGTTACATAATGGAGATAGAGTTGAAAGTGATTACAATTTTATAGTGTGGAATGAAATGTTCATTTTACACATCTTTATAGAGGGTACTCTCCAAGATGCTGTATTGAGAACTCTGCTTTGGAGTTCAGTCCTAGAAATACATTTTAACATGCATCATAAAATCCCAAATGGAACAGAGTATATAAAATGGTTTCCTCTTCATTTTTGTAATAACATAACACATAATGATGCAGCTTGTCTTCTGTGGAAAACAAAAATCTAATACTTTTGTAATTTTCTTTTAAAAAATCTTAACTACTGGTAGAAATAGGTCAAAAGCCATGTTTTTTCTGGAGCCATTTTTACTACGTGGAGTTTTGAAATGATGCTCCAAACTGTTCTATAAATCAATAGTGCAACCTCACTTCTAGCCATGACTATATTCTCCTCCTCAGTGCACTTGAAAGGTTTTTGTTTTCCCCTTGCTATTAACTGCTAGTTATGCCAGAGCATGGAATTTCCTGGATGAAAGTCTGAAGCTTCAAAACATTTATACCTTCTTGCTCCATCTCTGTTTACATTTTTTAGAACTGGAATTACCAGAATTTGAGCACTTAAACCTTTGAGCTGTTCACATGAGGATACTAAAGAATTTGTTCTGAATTAATAGTATATATGAATTGGAAGTTATTAAAATACTTAATTAAACTTCTACTCTGTTCTCTAATAAAATTTTCTTCTACTCAAAGTATGAAATTCATATTTGTGTAGCTGGAAGGTATTTCAAATACTAATCAAATCCATATTTGTGATTCAGTAGCAGGGCAAGCTGCATATATATCTGACAAAAATAACTTAAGAGCCTCATTCCACCAAGTGGTCATGACCAAGTGGTCATGCCACCAAGAGCCTCATTTCACAACGTGGTCTTGGAGCTTGTGCTCAGCTACAAGGGACTGTATAGATAGTTCCTTTCCTCAAGTCAACATTGTCAAGTCTGCCCCTGGGTTTCTAGTGGTTGTATTATTGTAACATTCAGCATGTAGTCCTGAGTTCTGTTGTTAAATGTAGGCTATTTTTTTAATCAGGGATGATGGAGAATCAGATACAAAAATACTTATTTGACATCATGTGAGGCAGAAGGCTGGTAGATACAAACATATAGGCTAGCATTGGGGAATTTTGCCTCAGTTTACCCAATTTGCCTTTGACAAAGAATTGTAGTGAGTAGGCATAGTGTATCAACATTCACTTATTTTTTCTTCTGGAAGATGAACCTGTGCAATTTTCCGTTATTGATGTGATTTACAGGTGGGTGTTGTCATAAAACTGGTCCTCTGATGGACTTGAAATAAAAGAAGACTTGATTTGAAATAAGTGTTTGTCTAAACTAAAACATATTCACAGAATAGTTCTGAAAATATATATAAGACATGAAGTAGCAGAACATATGATACCATAATACTTATATGTAACTGCCATATCCATTTGAAGGCTCAACACAGGATCAAAGTTAAATGATATTTAAACCTAGTACAGCTGTTTAGACAGGAAATGTATTGTCTTGTTCAGGTTTTTAAATTGGAAGTTTAGTATTTGCTGTCATTTTACTAAAAATATTAAGATTGTTGTTTTGAATAAAAGTAGCTGGAATAGTCAATTAATACTTCAATTATTTTTGTGTTTTCCTTATCAGGAAGATGAGGTGATCATTTTACATAATTAACATGTAGTTTAATGTTATTGATGTGCCTACATGTGTGTGAAGTGAATTTTTCAGATGCATGTGGTGTTTTGTTTTGATAAAAATCATGTTAGCTTATTTGACAGTAACAAAGCTTTTATTTAGTAAATTATTCTTTTTAATTGATAACATTTAAAAATAAGTGTAAAAATGTAGCTCAGTCTGTGCATGTTTATGTAGTTTTTTTGATTGCATGCAGATGTGTTACTTTCTACTATTTAAACTGGTTTATAGCTAAAATAGCTTTCAATGTATTTAAATTTGAAAAATCAGCAAAATGTCAAATTAGTATTTCAGAACATAGTTAGTATTCTTCTAAGCCATAGACCACTGCAAACAACTATTCTGTTTCTTAATTACACCAAGAAGTTAACTAGTATTTTTCTCTAAATAAGCCTGTTTATAATAGGGAAAATGCTCCTGGTTCTGATTTGTCCTGTACTCCAGTCCTCCTGTCATCCTATTGCAAGGACCTCCATCTTCTTTCAGCTGCTTGGGGTTGGAAAGATTCCTTTGTATTAAATGCTCCAATAGCTGCCTTAGCAAAGTCTTCCTTCCCCCTGCTCATTATCTCATATTTCCCTGTCCTAAGCAGTCACATTCTTTCTAGCTTCTGCTTTCTGAAGACCGTTTGAAGTTTGCTGTGAAATTTAAATTTGAAGATCATGCTTCCAAGTATCAACAATTTAAATTAAGGTTCTTGTGAAGCCTATATTGTATGAAGAACTTGGATCTACTTAGTTTGGCATGCTTCTGTATGCTTTTTGATATGACTTATCCTTGACTGGAAATACTTGCTTACATTTACTTTAAAGCACTTACATAGAATTTTTGGTTTTTCGTGTTTTATAGTATCTTAAAGAAGGTTCCTTGAAGGATCCACTTTTAGATGATCATGGAGATTTCAACAGAATGTGCACAGCCATGAAAAAGATTGGACTGGATGATGAAGAAAAACTTGATCTTTTTAGAGTAGTGGCTGGTGTCCTTCACCTTGGAAATATCGATTTTGAGGAAGCTGGGAGTACTTCAGGTTAGATCAAATTAGAAATTATTTTTCCTAAAAATACTGAAAATGCCTCTTGATTAGAGACTTTCCCTTTGCATGTGAATTACTGCTTTTGAAAGCTTGTGTTCATGGGTAATTCCATCTTAATTCACCCCATTTTGAAGTCAAGTTTATCTGTTTGTTTTAAAGTTGTACTTCTTTCCATGCTCTGAAAGCAAACAGGTTTGCACTGAAACTGTTCAAGAACCTATTCAGTGAAAAGTTTCATATAAAGAAAAGAGCCATTATGCATTTTAATGACAGCTTTAAAGTCCAACTTCTCTCTAATATCACAAAAAGATCTTGACATTAGAAATTAGTAACTCCATCTGTAGGGAAAGGCATTATGTCCTTTGGCTTCCAAAAATAACATCATGTTAGTATTTTGAGAAATGAAAAAAAAAAGTTACAGCAAAAACATAGGTAAATATAACTTCCTCATTTTAAGATGTTGCTCACAAGGTGAAGCAGTACAAGTGTAGTTGGGACTTAATTGCAGAATGTGCATGAAGGTTGATGAAGGAGATTTAATGATTTGGGAATTGTCCTTATTACCTTACTACTGAAATCAGCCTCTCTAAATTGAGAACTGCTGTCCATATATTCCTGAAGGGCTGATTCCTCTGGGTCTGGATGTACTACAAATGAGTTGCAAGATAGAGTAAAATTTGTTTCTCCTGGTCCTACTTCAAGTATGTATAGCTGTTGGTGCAGTTGTTTGGAAGAACAGACCAGAGAACATTTTAAAGTGTTCTGAATGATGAATTAAATGAGTGCTAACCTTACAGGTTCACTAGCTCCTGACCCCAAGTACAGAATCAGCACAGTACTGTACAAAACATTCTGTTCAGAAGAGATCTTAGGTGTGCTCCAGTCCCATGTGTCAAATCAGGGCCAGTGCTGAATTTAAATTGGGTAGCTTAGGGGTGGCAGAGAGGTGGGTTGGTTTTGGTTTTTGTTTTCCTCTCTGTGCTCTATAGATCAAATGCCAACCTCCCCAGTGTCAGTTCATGCTGTTGCCATCTTCATGAAGATGACAAAAATGAACAGGATTAATGAGAATGAATCTGGGAAGATGCAGGTGTAGAGATGGGTAGTGGCCTCATGTAGCTCAAAGCAGTAAGCTTCCCAGAGAGCTTCCCTGTTTGGGCCTTTTGTGAGTTGTGACGTGGGCATTGACCAGGTTAAACAGTGAAAGAGGTGCAAATGTGAGTTTGAGGAAGAAATGACTGAGAAGAGTGGGAACCACAGATGGTAAGGAAAGTCAGGGTTTAGAGAACAGAATGTCACCAGAGAACCTATGACCTCTAAAAACTGAAATTCAGACCCAATTTTTCTGGAATAAATTATAGATCTTCTAAAATGTAAAGGCACTTCTGAAATGTAAATGAATGTATTGAACTTCTAAATTCCAAATACATGTTTTGTTTTTCCCTCACCATGTGTGTCTAGACACAGGATGTGCATTTGAACTGCTGCAGGCAGTCTCTTACCAGAGCGAGACTGCTAAGACCCTCTAGAGTTCTGTTGCCGCTCTACTGCAAGCAACAGCAAACGCATGTAAATAAGTGCTAGATTTTATTCAAGTGGGTGGTGTGCCAGTTGGAGATCTCTGCTGGCCGAGCCCTGGCGCCAAGGCAGGTGCAGAGCAGCAGGACTGCACCTCCCGTTGTTTACCTGGGACATGTACAGAGCCTTGTCTGAAAAATCCAAGTGCCAGGAGCCTGCCCTAGCAGCCGCTTCTGCTGCATTGCAAGGGAGCCTGGAGGATTACAGGAATATCTAAGTTCAAAAGTTTTAAGTCACTAGAGTTAGTTTGTAGGGGTTAGCACTTCTCCATTTTGGGGTAGTTCTTCACTACAAGCAGCCTGGAAAGTGTTCTAGAAATACCGAATTTCACGTGTAGTTTTTGGGCGAGATGTTATTTTTGTGTTTGTTTTGCGGCGGTTCCCTGGGCTCTGTGAGCTGCCTCTGGGCCCCGCACTGCTCTGAGGCGCTGTGCAGGGGCAGCGGCCGCTGACGCTGTGTGTCCGCAGGGGGCTGCACGCCGCGCGCGCGGAGCCAGGCGGCGCTGGAGCGCTGCGCGGCCCTGCTGGGCCTGGACGAGGACGACCTGCGCGGGAGCCTCACCTCGCGCGTCATGCTCACCACGGCAGGGGGCGCCAAGGGCACGGTCATCAAGTGAGTGGCGGCGCCGGCGGGAGGGGCGGGGCGGGGCGGGGAGGGGCCCGCCCGTGAGGGGCCCGCCCGTGAGGGGCTGCCCTGCCGGGGGCCGGCTCCGCGCCGCCCCTGGTCACCCACCGGCACTATCGGCCCCAGCTCCGCTTCACCTGCTGCCGGGCGCAACTGAGGTGGGCTCGCACGAAGCGCAGGTAAAGCGCTTCTTTTTATGGCTCACCGAGCACAGGTGCACCCCCTTGGTCGTAAAGAAATCACAGTTGTACACTTACACTAGCTGAAGGCTAGCAGGCTTACAGCACTTTGAATAAGTAACTCCTGTGCTTTATAACATCTCTCGTGTTAGTGAGTACGCTGTGTGGCCAAAGAAAGTATAGCAGTCAGCCAGTTAAATCCACAGCCTGCACAGCAAATTTGATATGCTAAATCATTTCTCAGATACACTCTATTAAGGAATGTCAATGTGGTGCCTGAAGTCTTTCAGAAGGCGCTTGAATCTTTCTCCTGTGGGCTCCGCAGTGCTCCCGTGAGTGCTGCCCTGTAATAATTAGGGCTGGGATGCTTTAATTAGAGGGCAGGATGGCCCCCCTTCTTAATGCCTGAGTGATCACTGTCCTTGTGTTTGTCATACGTAATTCTTCTGAAATCAAGTTTTAACTTTAAAAACACCCCTGCAAATGGTAATCCAGAAATTGCTGCTTTTTTGCTGGTTTTGGTAAACACACATTTAATCTTGACTGTAAATAATGTTTCACAAAAACACAGATAGAAAGTGTGTTATTTTATTTTTTTTTTTTTTTCTGAAGCTATTCTCCAGGTAGCTTCCTAGGCACAGAAGCAAGATAATGGTTCCTTTCTGTATGTACATGGAAAAGAATTAAGGGCAAAGAGCCTGTATAAATGTGGTACTGGTGATAACATTTCAAAACCATGAAATTTATAACTCTTGCAAAACGGAGTTTTATGAAAATGACAATGCAGTTACCTTTTGTTTATGAAAAACCTCTAGCTTCTACCACAAATTTTCTCTTGTTGAGATTGATCCTGGCATGCAAGTTGTCAGGGATGCCTGCAACTGAATTGTGTGTTTTAATATTTAGTTTTCTGTGTTGAGTATTTTCTGGAGTTCACATAAAAGACTGAGCTTGGACTAAGCAGTTTTGTGTACATTAAAGTAATTCTCAGCGTTCAGCTGAATGTATCAATCTTTTAATTAGGAAGCTAATAAACATTCACTCCTTGGAAGAATATAGGTGTGCTTTTTATTAATCTATGGAAACAGTCTGATTGTTTTAGTGAATTGGAAATACTTTATTCACATTACACCAAATGTTTAATGTATGAAACTCATCATTTTCTGTACTAATGGGGTTTATTTGAGTTCCTTGCGTATTTTGTATTTGCAATTTCTTTGGAAATGTATTACAGAAATTATTATTATGGAAAAAATTCTAATTCAGTGACAAATGGTAAATAATGTTGGGGGAAGTGGGAAAGGGTGATGTGTTACTCTACATTCAGTTAAAAGCTCAAGATCTAAACCTCTTAATTGTGTATTCAAAAGTCCATTTCTGGAGAGTAAATTCTTCTCTCCCTGCCCAATGTAAATTCCTCCTCTCTCTCCTCCAGAAGTTACTAGAAACTGGGGACTTTGAGTCGTTGTCATCTTGCTTGTCGTTGTCATATCCAGATGATATGGAGTGTTACAAGTAATTTTTTCACCTTCATTACAAGCTTAATGTATAGGAAGATGTCAGTCTTGCAGGAAAAAGTGTCTCCAGTGGAAAATATTGACCCAGCTTTTACTATTTGCTCTTTTCCAAGCCATGTCTAAATTGACAGCAAAATCTTTGAAATATTCATCCAGGAGAAGCTTTATCAGTATATTAGAGTAGAAAATTTCTTATTTTACAGTACAGATGGCACTCACAGTAATTCATGGCAATATGAACATTGCAGGTTTTGAAAGTCAATAACATTTTTTACTTAATTCAAGTTGGGATGCACAATCATTGCTGATCTTTCTCTGTTGACTTACTGCTTATCTGGTTATTCTCCATCTTCCATTTGCATTTTTAAATTCTTCTCAGCTTACTACCACCCACTTTCCTTTACTGAAATATATCTTGTGGATTTTTACATTATGAATTTTTTGGAAAATAATCTTGTATGCTAATCTTGTTACAAGATTTTCTGCTTTGTTACTTCAGTATTATTAGAGCCCATTTTTTGAGAATACCCTTAGTTTCACATTCCTTTTAAGTGAAAGTGTTAAATAGAAGCAGAAGGGCTTTGAATGAATTGTATCCATGTCAGATTCAGATGGCACCCCACTGGAAATGCTCTCAGGGAACTGCTGGTTCAGCCTCTGAGAAGGCTAGAAGCTTAATTTTGGCTGTTGTACATGTAACACAGACATAAGGCTTGTCTGTATATTTTCCTTTTGAGAATGTTTGGTGGGATGTACCAAGCTACCACCTTTATGAGACAGACCATGTGATCACTCCTCAAGTGACGCTGTCAAGGAATGTTTCTTAATTTTTGTTACAGCTTTGAGTTTACTGTGGATTAAAACTGTAAAGACTTTCTGATCAGTGAATTTATCCTGATATGCCTGTAGTGTTATTTGCACTGTGCAGTTTCAGAAGTCTGCAGACACAAGGAGCTATGTTTTTATGCCAGCAGATCTTACTTTTCCCGTGTTTTATTTTGGGGATGTCAAAAATGAGTTCAGCAGACTCCTTACACCTCTCAATGATTATTGCATTAAGCCTCTTTTGCTAGCATTTTATAAACTTGTGCATCTAAAAGCAGACATACTCTAATAAATACACCAATATCATCATCTCACATGGCTTACTGCACGTAAAAGTGGATTGGACTATTTTAGACATTTGTTACATAGACACAATTTTTCTATGGTAGTGTGGTTTAGAAACTACTTGACTGCTATCAGTATTAGAGTTTTGACAAGTACATTGTTTTTTTTTGTTCCAGCAACTCAAAGAGCTGCTCATTTCTCTCTCTTTCTTAGGGACCTTTTGTGTGCAAGTAGATCATGTGAGTCCTATTAGGTCACAGTGAATAAATAGCTCAGCTGAAATCACTGTGCTCAGAGTATAACAAAGGCTTTGTTCTGCTGGGCACAGTGGAGCCAACAAGGAGCAGTAGGAGGGTGATGCTAAATGCAATCTCTCTGAATTTTATTAAATAATCATGTGCAGTGAATTGCCTGGGGGACTTGACAGCTGCACTACGTCTATCTGTCTTTGTCTCCCAAAACCCCAAAATAATTACCTTGCTGGATGATGTTTTTGCCATCCATGTGAAGTGTATTTACAGAGAGAAATAATGTGTTAGGATTCAAAATCTGGTGCTTCTCTTAGACTGTAAATGTGCTACTGTGCTTTTCTCTTGCTCAGTTTCTTCTTTTTCAAGAAGTCTTTCACACAGGACTCCATCACCACAAACTAAATTATTTTACAAGGTGAAAAAAATTAACTTGCATCATTCCAGGTCCTCCAGCTTCTTTTGCAGTACATTTTCGACCAAAATGCATTTTTTTTCAGTGATACTACTGAAGTGTCCATTGGAAAAACTTTTTCAAAACTTTTTTGAACTTTGGCTTTTTTCAAATTACAAATATGCTGCTTATATTCTTTAATTATGTGGAGTATTTAACTAGGTGGGGTTACTTAATCCAGGCTACTTTATTTATGAACCAGTAACCATATTGGATGACAGTAATTGATGGATATCACTTCACCTGCTGTCTGCCTCAGTTGTTGTCAACCATGGGCAAATTAGACATGTTTTTAATTAATTTGTTCTGGAATATATTTGGGAACTGCATGGAGAGATTTTGTCCACAGACTAAATCTACCCCATCCATGCTTTCCCCTAGGGCTCAAACTCTAGATCATTGGAACCTTCCTGAAGAAATTGGCATGAAGACCAACAAGGGTTTTTCTTGCAGCCTTACCAAAGTACTTAGAATTTGGCAATTTTTTTCTCCATTGCATTCAAGTAGCTGATAAATTCAGGAGAGGGAAAGAAGGTAAAATGGAGGAAGGAGAATTTATCTTTTCCTGTTCAGGCAAGAAACAAGAGAAAGAAAGAGATTCATTTGTCTTTGTGCAGACCAAAGAAAGGAGGAGCTGAGGGAAAGCAAGTTCATGAAAAGAAAGCTGCTTGTTCTGAACATCAGTTCTGTGGTGGGGCTCTTGTGTATCTACTGTTTCAGCCATTTTCAGCATTGTTTAGTGGTTCTGAACTTTCAGTTGTGCAAAATGCTTTGCAGGGTTACATTTTCTTTCCATGCGTGTTTGCTGCATACTATGAAATTTAGCAGCAAGGGTTTGTGCAGTCTTTAGAATTGTACTTAATTAACAGTGGCAGAATTTGCTATTTTGAACACTAGGACCATTTTGTAAATACATGCTTTAGCAGTACAACTATTTGTCATGTTGTTTAAAAAAGTAAGTGAAAAACATAAATGATTTTAATATATTGTATTATGTAATAGGTCTGCAGCTGACAGGAATTAGTATTCTGATCTCTTAAACGTATCAGAACAGAATGCAAAGGTACCTTCCTTCTATTTATAAGCTGAGATTTCTGTCAGTACTCATTACCTTAAGATGAGATAGATACTTAGTGGAAGACAAGATTGTGTGTTAAAGCTAATTACTATCAAATGTAATGTAGCTGCAAGTGTCCTTTGGGAATGGAGACTCTGGTTCCATGCCTTACCAGTCACAGTAGAACGTGATCTCCATCAGAAGTATTATCTTTGAAGAAATAAAAAAATAGTAATTATTAGTTAGTTAGTTTAGTGCTTATGAATTCTGGGAAGTGAAGGAAATTATGCAATATGGATAAGCTGTTGTTGTGGTTTAACTCCAGCTGGCAACTCAGCCCCTTGTAGCCACTCACCCCCTGCCAGTGGAAGGAAAAGGGGAAGGGTAAAAATGAGAAAACACGTGGGTTATTGATAAAGGCAGTTTAAAAGGTAAAGCAAAAGCTACACATGCCAGAAATGCAAAACCAGGAATTCATTCTCTACTTTCTGCTGGAAGGTCAGTGTTCAGCTCCCCAGGACAGCAGGCTTCATCAAGTGTTGTGGTTACTTAGGAAGACAAAATTTTAAATTCATAGAATCATTCCCCTTTCCCCCTTCTTCCTTCAGCTTTTATTGCTGAACAGGATGCTGATGCCATATGATGGGGAATGTCCCTTTGGTTAGTTGGGGTCAGCTGTCCCAGCTGTGTCCCCCTCTCAGCTTCTTGTTCATCCTCAGCCTCCTCACTAGTGTGATGGGGTGAGGAGCAGAAAAGATGTCAGAGCAAAAACTGAAAACTTTAGGCTTTATTCTAACATAAAAAATTATAAGTAAATAGTAGAAATTTTTTTGTAGATGGTGTTGTATATAGTTTAAATATCTTTCTCTGCAAACTGTCAGTAGAGTTTCTAATTATTTAATAAACAATTATGAAAGCATCTGAGTCTCACTTCTACTGATGGTAGCAAAACATTATTGTTTTTTACAGCTAAGATAGTCTAACTTGGCAAGGTTGTTTCCTGCCTTGGCCTAGAGATCGGGGAAGGTTTTTTAGGTCCTAATTTATGGTATTGGACAGGCTGTTTTTAGGTTTAGAGTCTAATCTCAGCATTTCACAGTAAGGAATTCTGAAAATTAAGGTTTGTATCTTGTTTTTTTAGGGTACCCTTGAAAGTGGAACAAGCAAACAATGCTCGCGATGCCTTGGCTAAAACCGTGTACAGTCATCTGTTTGATCATGTAGTGAAAAGGGTAAACCAGTGCTTTCCATTTGAAACTTCTTCTTTCTTCATTGGAGTTCTAGATATAGCTGGTTTTGGTAAGTACACCTAAAATAATTTCTAGTTGTCACTTTTTTCCACCAAAGATTCAATAACAAATTCTGTAATGAAGAGTGAGAGGGTTTTTCTTTTTGGTGTTGATGGTTCTTGTAAAGCTTTTGCTTTTTGCTTCTTTGACTCACTAAAATTCAAAACAAGGCATGTTTTGTGATGTGCTCTAGTCCTGCCAAGGTTGTCCAGGGGAGCAGCCTTTGGTTTTCAGGTCTTTAGAGTTTTGGTATCTACTGCTAGCCTGCTGTATCATAGATGCATGAGGGTGTATTGGTACAATTTCACTGCCTGGTAGCATCTTGCTTTGGTTTGCTGCCAACTGTCTGTCATTTATCTTAGAAATATTATCTGCTGCAGTAGTTTTAGATGGCTTGTGTACAACTTGGAAATCTGTAAAAGATTTCATTTTGCTGAAAGAAATGGCTATGGATCTGAACACATCTTTAAATATTAGCACTGTGAAGCTTCTCTTATTTACTATTTAATTTAAACTCTTGGAACACTGTTTTATCATAAAAGTTTAACTTCTGTCTTTCAGAGTACTTTGAGCACAACAGTTTTGAACAATTCTGTATAAACTACTGTAATGAAAAACTGCAGCAATTTTTTAATGAAAGAATTCTGAAAGAGGTATGATATATTTAATGTTATATTTGAGGATTTGGTTTTTTAACTGTTATATTTGAGGAATTTTTTTTTTTTGCTGAAGAGATGCTTTAAATAGCACTACTTTTCATAAGATTACACGTTATGTTTGAATAAAAAAAATCAGTTGACATACTGTTTCCATATTATGTGACATCTGCTTGTGTCAGAAAAGAATGTGGATTTTTGAAAACCAGCAATGAGGTATCCAGAGATTGGATAATCACCAATACCTAATGAAAATATTGAATTGAACAGGCTTATCATTAAGGCATTAAAGTTGGAATACATTAAGCTGTGTAAGAAAATTATTAAATGTGTGTTGATTCCTGCTATATTTTTAAAAATTGTTTCATGTTTATTAGAAAAAATAATTTTTTTCTTGATTTTTATTTTAGAAAAACAATTAAGAGTGGTGTTTTCTCTGTTCAATTACTTTAGGAACAAGAACTTTACCAAAAAGAAGGCCTGGGGGTTAATGAAGTTCGTTATGTAGATAATCAGGACTGTATAGGTATGGACTTCTTGAATTGTCAAGCTTTTTGTTGCTGTCATGGGGAAAAAACCTTCAAGCAGAGGAGGTGAAATATGCATAGCACTAGTAATTATATGGTTTTATATATATCCTCATTCAATTCACAATCTTAAGAGTTCATAGGCATTTCTGCAGTACAAGAATAGCAGTTTCATCCTTTCCACAGGAAAAGGTTTGTAGTAAAAATTCCTCTTAAAAGAGCAGTTTCATAGAGAATGGAAAAAAAATTGCAAAACTGTAAGTTTGTGTCTAATAGTTTCAAGAGCATGAATTTCTGTGTCAGCTTTCAAGGGCTTCAGAATATCTGTGTGAGAGGTCAAGGCGATTCAGTTGTTAAAAGTTGTGAAACCACCACTGTATGTTAAATGCTGGTCTGCCTTTCCTAAAAAAAAATTCTACTTCTCACTGGGTCATGTTGTCAAATGGAAATATTAACCTTTTAGTTTTGACATGTGGTAAAATGTGTATGAAAAGCTTAAAAATCTCCCCCAGCAATTGAAGCTAGACCTAGGATCGTACTGTAAGAAGGCTTAGGCACTTTTTGGATGACTAATTTCAGCTTGAGATCAAGAGCTAAAATCAAATAATTGGTTCCTGATCTTTTTCTCCCATCTTCCACAAGCTTAGAACTTCTAGATTTGATGGATATCCTATACATACCTATTAAGATCTACAGAATTGATTTGCTGTGACTTCTTGTATTTTGTTTAATGGCTTTCCATAGGTACTTTTGTAGAGAATCAGATCAGCAGCATTTCGGTGTGTAATTTTCAGTAGTGATACAAGTTGATATATTCAATTTCCATAAATATATGGGGTTTTTTTATTAACAGATTTGATTGAAGCAAAATTAGTAGGTGTACTGGATATTTTGGATGAAGAAAATCGTCTTCCCCAACCAAGTGACCAGCATTTTACTTCAGTTGTGCATCAAAAACACAAGGACCATTTCAGGCTCTCGGTAGGTTTATTTTTGTAGTCTGTCTTGTTTTAATGAAACAGTTCTTGGAACAGTTGATAGTAACACTTCACTGTAATGAAAATCTTTCATAAGAAATCTCATACCGCCCAGTCTGCACAGTCTGTACCTCTTTGTTAAGGACAAGGTTGGTGATTAGATTTGATGAAAAGTTCACTGAAGACTTCAAGCAATTCTAATATCCTGCTGAAACTAAAGCCATATTCTTGACTTGCATTTGAAGTTTAACATGTAAAACATGAAAGGAAGTAAAAACACATTTTAATTTAGATTGTTTCATATCAGATGAATTATTTCGTTGTTCTTTTAAAAAATTTCTTGCTTTGGAGAACATTTGACTCATGTCCAGTGTCTAGCTAGCACTTCAGAGATGAATATAGGAATCATACTAGGAAAATTTTTTTGTTGCTTATTTTTTAACATACAGCGCTGTCTGGAAGATTAAGGCAAATTGTTGAAATTTATATCCATGAATTGTGTTGAAATTTAAAAAAATGCCTAAAAAATATGAGTAAAGGAAGCCATCATTTAAAATCCATTTACCAAAATTGTCATCCATTTACCTTGTGCTAAGTTTCCACTTAATCCTGCTTGCCTGAATTGGTGTGCAGTGAAACATTCTGATGTTATGTGTATGATCAGCTAGTGCTTGCCTGTTAAGATATACCATCTAAAGCCATATCTTGAGCTTCAGTCTAATCCTATTCATATAACAAGGTTTTTCATCAGCTGTCAAATTTATGATAAAGAAAGTGTTGATTAAAGTCACAACCAAAATCAGCTGGCTAGTATTAGCAATCCTGGTGACATGTATTTTGAATGCAATGTATTTAAGAGTGTGGAAGAGTTTGAAATTGGGTTTTTAGAACGTCATGGTTTGGACAGGAATGCTAATGATCAGCACAATTGTATTTACAGGAAATATGATTTTAGCACCTAGTGCTCCTGGCAGATCACGATGGTGTTCTAAGAATAAACTTTTTCTTAGTCTCCATTGCAATACTTCTTTGTAATTCAACTTCTTAATTCCAGATTCCAAGAAAGTCTAAATTGGCCGTTCACAGAAATATCCGAGATGATGAAGGCTTCATTATCCGACACTTTGCAGGAGCAGTGTGCTACGAGACGGTAATTTTATCTGTGGAACACTATGTTTATTGTGTTTTGTAGAACATTTATATGTTTTCAGTGCATATAGCTTCAATGACAAAATTTCTTGTGATCAAAAGAGAAGTTCAAACATTGATATGTCTTTGCGAATTGACAAATTTCTTTTAACTTTTCAGGCTACAGCCCATTTTAATGACATGTGTTTTGTGTAAAAGTTTGTTTCAAATCTACAGGTAATGGTGTCAGTATTAAATATATTGATTCACAGCCTACTGCAAATTTTGCATCAAAAGGTGTTTACATCCTGGGGAGAAGAATAAACTGTGATATAAAAGTATTGTTAGTGAAGAGTATTTGGACACATGATTATCCTTGTACACAGTCCCCATCGTACTTTGTGTTTTCCATTTCTACTGGCAATGGACTCATTCATGTAAAAATACAAAATACCTGAAATTGCTACCCTCAAAATACATTCCAGACTCTTGTGCTGTTTTGGCTATTACTTATTGTACAAAAACATTGTAAGACCTGAAGCCGGTATCTAGACCATCAATTTTCAAAAATGAAAGTTTAAGTTAAAATGAAGGTCCATAAGGCTTTGTTGGTCTGTATAACTTCACCATGTATGAAGGATGCTACTTGCATTACTTACTTGGCTGCATACATATTCCTCTCTTGTGTCTTCATGGCCCAAGGAAACTTTGGAGGCCTGTGTTAATCCTTTGATTCTTATCAAAGAAGAATCCCACCCTTTTGTGGGACATCTGGTATTTTCTTCAAAGCAGTCCTGGCATCTTCTGTTCATTAATATCAAAGTCTGTATTAAGTTGCACCAAAAGCTGTTGAGGATTTTGTAAATGGGAAATTGGATACTAATATATTGACCTCTTGACTTTCTCTGTAATATATTGTTCTTCTCAAAGTTAGTGATCCAATTTAAATAAACCAGATATATAAAGTTTGTAGGAAGTGACAATATGTTTTAATAAATCAAGTGTTCATAAATAGTCATAGTACTTCTAAAATAACCTGTTTTCATTTCATTTTCCAAACTGTGTAGGTTTAAGCATGCACATTAATTCCTATTTCACAATAGATCTTAAGTGATATTACAGGCAGTGAAGAATTAAGCTTCGCAGAACTCCCAAGAGATGATGATGTGCTGAGTGCTGGAAGTGGAAGTCCACAAAAAAACAACTGATCTTGTTAAAGGCACCAAACCTTTCTTCGGGTTTCATAATTCCAACAACATCCTTCAAACTTAAGAATGTCTTTTCTCTCTGGCATTAGACTTTTGTGTATCCAGCTAAAAAGTTGTTTGAAATAATATATTAATATTTACCCCATGTGTTCTTGCTAATTTTTAAATATGTAACTATATTTCCTTTAGTTTTCTAATTAGACTGCAGTAACTTGGACAGTAAAACAAATGTGTTTTTATCTCTTGGGTTGTATTTTCAGATGCAATTTGTGGAAAAAAACAATGATGCTTTGCACATGTCTCTTCAATCTCTTATATGTGAATCCAAGGACAAATTTGTTCGACAGTTGTTTGAAGCCAACACTAACAACAACAAGGATCCCAAACAAAAAGCTGGAAAACTCAGTTTCATCAGTGTGGGTAACAAATTCAAGGTAAAATCATAGAGTAAAGAGTCCTATCTTGTAATATATGCCAGTTTTATGTTACTTGAATTAAATAGAACCTAAGGTTGGGAGAACTAGCAGTAATTTGAGATTCAGAAGAAAATTTGGTTAAAGAGATGGTTTCCTTCTGTTGAATTATAAGAAACTGGCATTTTAAGCTACATGCTATGCGTTTCTGTCAAAAGTATCTTCCATAATAGTCCTTACAGAGGTTATACAGGGATTTTTAGGTCAGAATCTTTCAAAGTCACATAGAAGTCTTTATTCAACAGGTTTTGAGATGTAAATTTGGATTCGGTGGACTTTAAAATTTTCTAGATGTGACAAAATGTGTTCTTCCATCCTATTGTAATTATACCTTCTAGAAGATGTATTGATTCCCTACAGTTGGCCAAACTCTCAAAATTCAGTACCTAATTTAACCATAGTTTTTCCTTTTCTGAAATATATATATACTTAGTCATGGCTTACAGAGGAAGATATTCATTGTGCTGAATGTTTCCCTTCCCAATACCTGAATCTGATGCTTCTCCTCATTTTCTCCTTTCTTCTGATGTTGCAAAGCTGACCTTCAAACCTTGTCTTCTCCAAATGTTTTCTGCATCCTTTTCTCATTCAGCAGTTTTATTTTAGCTGGACTATTCCAGCTCAGGATGGCTAGAAAGAGAACAATAGGGGAATTAAGAGATGAAAAGCAGGCACATCGTGGGCTGCAGGTAAATTTTTCAGTCTCGTGGATTTACAGTTGGTAGAGCTGCAGCAATTTCAGCAAGAGCTCTTTTCAACACATCTGGGCCAGATCCAATGAAGGATTTATATGCCTTCAAGTCAAGTGCTGAAACAGTTTTGGTATGCTATCTTACCTAGGGCCACCAAAAACCTCCCTCATGTTCCTAGCTAGACTCCTGACACAGTCCCTGGGGAATGCAGGTATCTTAGATAGTCCAAAACACCTGCACATGGAGTGAGACATTGCCAGTACAGAAGAGTGTTTCTGCATTTCTGCTCCATAGCAAGGTTAAGTACTGGATCAGGACTGCAAGATCAATTCCTTCTTGCATAATCACATTTTGTGGCTAGCATTTGGAGCTGTTTTCTAAAAAATTGTTTTCTTCAGCAGGGGCTAAAAACCAGGAAGGATATGCTAGCAGCACACTTGCTTTTTATAGCGATAGTATTCTGCTTCAGGTCTGTACTGTATTGTGTTCTATGGCTATTTTATTTCCTGTAGTGAACACCAAGATATTGGTCAGTCTGACAAAGGGTATTCTCATTACACCTTTCTGGAGTTGTTTGTTAGGTAGCCAGAAATAAAGTGTTTATGGTGCCACGAAGAGCAGAATACAGGGCCTGACTTGTAAGGTAGTGGTTTTGGCATTTAATTGGGAATTGGGCAGGCTGCTCTCTTGAGTTTTGCTCTGATGAGTCTTTTTAACTCCTTCCTATTCTATAGTAGTTGTTGAATTAAAGTGCAGCAATTGGTTTAATATAAAATACATGATCATCAGGTAGTCTGAAAAGTTGCATACAGATAAGCCATGTCCTGAGCAAACCCTGCAGCCATGAGTCTGCTTTAAATCAAGCTAGGATCCACAATTTTTTACAACTGTATTTTAAAAGTGAAATCAACTGTGGGATCTTTTGAGATAGTTTCCTCTTCCTTCCATCTAGATTTTCAGTTTCTCTCGGATTTGGCACCCCACCTTCCGTGGTGCAGTCTTGTGCATTATACCACTGCCCAAGGAGAGGTGAATTAAAAGGGAGGCATTTTTGAAGTGAAGCAGAAATTTTGTGGGGAACTTTTTTGGATTTCCTTCTGTTACTTTGGTACTCCCCTCTCCACCTAGAGCACAACTCATGTTCTTCTTGGATCTGGCCCATCAATCTATAATTCTTTCAATGTTTTCAAGTTCCATGGCATTTTGAATGTATGTGTTACTTCAGTAATTCATGTAGTGTTACCTTCCCAGACACAGCATGTGATGCTGATGAACACTAATAGCCTTGAATATTTCACTTCAGATGACATCAAAATAAGGTCTTTTCTCTTACTACATATTTCATCTCTTTAAAGAATAAGAATTCTTTGTGCATTAATTTGTAAGTCAGTCTTCTGAACTACTGAAATTAGAACTTCTTCTAATTATATCAATTATTGATGATGTTGCAGGGACTTCTCTTTATGAAATCCTTCACACATCCCTTCCTTATAACTAATTAAAATTAATTTTCATTAATCAGTTGAGAAAATAATGATTCATTTATCACTGGATCTCTTCAAGATTATCTGAGATGATTTTACCTTATGCTAATGATGTATTAAATTGTGACAATTCAAAGAGCAGTAGTTTTAGCAATATGTTTTGCTCATATACAGATTTTGTTGAAGAAGTTCACCTGAGAATGTCTCTGGCTTATTTCTTGTCAAATCACAGAGTATAAGGAAGGGGTATTTTTCCTCAAGCAGAAATGTATTCTGTTGATGGAAATTAGTCTGTCTCTTGCAAACTTAAGTGTTTCTGACTTAAGAAAACATAATTATTATGATCAAGTTGAAATATAAACAGTATGTATAAGTGAGAACTGAGCAGGAGGTTATTAGTGTTTGTCATGCTTCTTGTGGCACTCTTTCTAACCACATCCATGTTAAGTTAAAAAAATCCCAAACCAATTTTATCTACCAGAGGGACAACTGGCAGCTGTAGGTGATGCACACTACCCATACAGATCTTGTTTCTTGGATTCAAGGTAATTGAAAGATCTGGCTAAAAAAAATCAGTCAGAAGTCAGATCCTTTGAATTTTGCTTCCAGTGCTGAAAAAGAATATGTTAGGACATACTGAATTTTGTATTGCTGCAGTCTATATACTTAAAGTTTGCTAAAAAACTAGAAAGGCTGGCCCAGCAGTAATTTATATTAAAAAAAAAACCCAAAAAACCAAAACCCAGACACACCTCTAAAGTAAAAATATTGCTATTTTTCTGATGTGGTTTTGGAGTATTTAAAGTCCCTACCAACTACTTTCAATACCAACTCTAAATTGTTTTCTCTGGTAGGTTTAAGTCTCTGATTATCCTGAAAACCTGACTGCAAATAATAGTAGTATTACAGGCTTTTCTCATCACAGTATATTTGAATGTAACCTCAGCAAGTGTAATTTTTGTCATCAATAGAGAATTAAAAAGTTGGAAGTTTGGAAATAGAAATAGATCATTACAGGTAAATGTTGACATAACATTAAAAAAAAAACCCAGAAGGAAAGCCTGGGAATATACTTTGTGTTAATTGTGTAACACACAAATAATGCTTGTTATAGATTAAATTTGGGATTTCACAAAATTTCAGTGTGTTTTTTAAAAATGATTGCTGATTGGTCTAATTTTTTATATAATTTTATTACACTGTCATTATTTTTTATTTTCCCAAAAGGACGTGCATGCTTTTTGTGATAACTATGTTGTAATAAGTGACTAGTCCATGCAGTATTGTTGTGCAATTAAATACAAGCAATTTCCTCAGGGCCATTCATGCACACTTGCATGATTTTGTCTATTAAAATTGGTGAATGTTTGGTTTATCAGTTCTGTCTCACTAACAATGAGCATGCATGCAGTAATGCTGTACCTCTATTTGGTGTGTACATTTCTGTTCATGCCATGGTAAGGCTCTTGAAATACCTGTTTTCTTTTACAGACTCAGTTAAATTTGCTTCTTGAGAAGCTTCACAGCACTGTAAGTATATATACAGATGAAGGTTCACAGTTTTCTGATGTAAAACAAAGTAGATAATCTCAATATTAGGGCTTACAATAAATGTGATTAGTAATTGCTTTAGAGTTTGCAGCTACGTGGAACATCTTCTTGTGCATGTAATGGTTATTTATTTACTGGAAAAAGGAAAACCAACCACCTTCAAAAAAGTTGTAGAATGAAAGTTAAAAAAACTGAATAAGCAGTATGAAATCTGTCTGTGCTGCAATCTCCTGTTTTGTCTCTTTTACTTCTTTCTGTGCATTGGTTATCATTGATGACTAATTTATAGAAAATTTAGAAGTGTTTATTAGAAGTAAGTAATTTAAGAAATGCTTTATTATTAATTATTGTTTTAATGTTCCATAAAGTCATTAAAAAGATTTTTTTCATTTTACTTTCTTTGATAGGTTGTAAATGCACAAGTGGTCAAGGAAACTGAGTCCTAAGGAATATTTGTTAATTTGGCTGATATGATTAGATAGCTTGTGAAATTCTCATGTACAACATGCCATTTTACTTTAGAACGTGGAATTGTAGGAACACAGTGCTGTTTCTCTTGACCACTAGTTCTAACCATCTATATATTAGGTTATGCTCTGTCAAAAAAAGAATAAGTGGGAAATTAAGGGAAACAAAGAGTGGGTGCTTGAGTATAGCCAGCATATACAATTTTACTGCAGTCATGAGACTGGTCTGAGGTGATCTATTTCACCCAGAACATTCTGGAACTGAAATACAGTCAGGGAAAAAGTGTGTGGCAGGCTTGCTGTACTCTTGAGTTTAGCTAATCTGTGATTGGGGAGATATTGTTAATGTAGAGTTCCCTTGGCAGGTGCTGTCTCATTCTCAACTGAGAGATGGAAAAAGAGAGAATATGCCACAAATCAGGCTTAATACTATGTTTTCTCAGTCCCAATTTTGTTTTAGAATATGCAAAGTTGTCATTAGCAGTCACCTGTTAAAGGAAAATCTGAATAATTGGGTGGTGCTCGGCAAAATGTTATCCTTGCTAAATGTCAACTCATCAGAGAGAGCAGTGGTGTAGCACTGTAGCACACATGGTCATAGCAGAGGAGCAGACTGGAACATCAGGGAAGGGAGACTGCAGCTGTGAGCCAAAGGAAGTTGTAAAAAGTAGAAGTTAAGGGTCAGGTTCATCTGGCATGATTCTGATGTCAGGAGTCTGGTTTGCTCATGTGAACTCTGGGGCATTTTAGTGTTGTGACTGTGGAAGATATTGAGGGTAGTAGGATCTAGAGTCATAAATCATAGATTATATACATGTTAAGAGAACAGTTGAGTGAAAATTCAACAGAATTGAGGATCCAATTAATGGTTTTAGCATTGAGATCAGTTACATAAAGACCAAGATTTCAGTGCAAAACTGGTATATGAGAGAAAAGGGTGGGGTTGGGACTTGATTACCTTTAAGGCTCACTTCAACCCATTAACATTCCATGATTCTATGATAATGTCAGCATTTCTCTTTTAGAATACTATTATTTTTATCTCCCCCCCCCCATAAGTCCTAATTATTTAACCATTATTTTAGGAGTTTTAAAAATCTGTATTTTGCTAACTTCTTGCTTTGGTCTTAGGGGTCGAGCTTTATTCGCTGTATCAAACCTAATCTAAAGATGACAAGTCACCACTTTGAAGGAGGACAGATCCTCTCTCAGCTTCAGTGTTCAGGTAATGTATGCCTCTGATATTTTTCCTTCTGATTTTTACTTTGGTGGTTAAAAATTACCGTAAGCTTTAAATATGTGGGATGAAAGCAGTATTTCCTTGCTTGATCTGTTTTCTAGAAGATAGGTTATTTATGCCTTATAAACAGCTATTTAGATTTTTAGTGACTTAGCATTCATTTTAGAAATAATTCATCTGAATTGGCATTAGGACTCTTCTTGCAAAGAAGAGTTGCCCACAGTATTAATAGGGCACCAGTTCAGTCTGGAACAATAGAATTTAAAATTTCTGTGGCAGTTGAAGTGTTAGAAACTCCTGTAGATTTTAGAGGCAGTCACTGTTAGCTGAGATATCTAGTAATTGATGCACACCAGTGTTCTTTGATTTTTTTGATACTGTGATTGAGTTTAATTATACTACTTTCTCAAAAGCTTACTTTCTCAAAAGTTTCTTCATATCACTATTAGTTTGATTTGGAGCTGAACACCTAACATGGATGAAATGCTGCATCTTTGTTATTCTTGAAATGCTAGATGCTTTCCAAGTGTATAGCTTTATTTGCTCGTGCCCCACTGAACTTTTTGAAAAACAAAGACAGTATAAACAAATTAAATTTCTGTTGAAAGCAAGTATGCAGAAGATTAAGTTTTATGACAGCAACCACAAGTTAAGGTCTAACTTAAAATCTGACCTGCAGCCTCCGTGGATAAGAATATGTAAAATAGGGGTAAAAGCTGGTATAGCCTGTGCTGCTGAAGTAATTTGAATCTTACTGACAGTGTCTGGGATTTACTGATACCCTAGTTGCAGCCAAAATGTTGTAACATTATTGGGGACATTGATGTTACATCCTAGCAGCTGATACTTTGTACTTCGAGTACACTAAATGTTCTAGCACTGCCCTGCACATGTATTTGAGGTTGTATCTGCACCAGGTCTCACAAATACCATTCACATGATTGAAATAAATGCCTGGTTGGGCATTGTTTGGTGGTTTGGGGTGTAGATTTGGGTCTTTTTGTCTTCCCTTTGAAAATGAAATTGTCAAATCTGCTGAAAAAGAAAAAAGATTTTGGAAGAAATATTAGAAGAAAAATCATATGGATGATTGAGTGTTACTTACTTCTCAAATAGGGAGAAAACCTTATGGGCTTTTCTCATGTGTTCAGTATTAACTTTTTGTGACTGATCACATAATCAAAAAATGCTACAGGCTTGATCAAATCCCAGCTGAACTTTGTGGTTTAGTCTCTGAACAATGTCTTTGAGTCTTATGTCATAAACCTACTTACTGTTTATCATAAAATTCACAGCTTAATTTGCATGTTACTGATGCCAGGTTTTGTGTATGTGTCTGTGAATTTAGGGATGGTGTCAGTTCTGGATTTGATGCAAGGTGGTTTCCCGTCACGAGCGTCATTTCATGAACTGTATAATATGTACAAGAAATACTTGCCTGAAAAATTGGCTCGACTGGACCCTAGGCTTTTTTGCAAAGTAAGAAAATAATTCTTCTGTATCATCCACATGAGAAAATATATTGTGATGTTGGTTTTCATGTTTCTTTGAAGGAGGCAGAATTTAATCCTTTCTGGTTTCTGTGTTTCAGGCCCTATTTAAAGCCCTGGGACTGAATGAAAATGATTACAAATTTGGACTAACCAAGGTGTTTTTTAGACCTGGCAAGGTAATCTTTTTCTTGGAGTTCATGATTATGAATCTTAAAATAATTTCCATTTGAAAAGGACATTTGAAAGTAACATTGTTTAACACATTGGTAAAAGTGTGGCCAACCTAAATAAGGTTGCCCAGGATTTGTATAAATAATTTTGTTCATTTTCTTTGAATAAACCACAAAATTTGTATGGATACAATTGGGTTTATAGTCTTGTTGCTGATGCTGCAGTATTTCTAATGCAATGTTTGTATTCCAAGAATTATGTTGACTTTTAAAAAGATGAAGTCAGAGCCAAGAAGAAATATTTTCTAGTAAAATCTGTTTATAACTGAAATCTCCTTCTGTGATTCTGAACATTGCTGCTTCTATTCAGAGTAAGGAGATGAAGTTGAGAGCTATTGCGATGACAAAGGAAAATTATTGTAATCCCAGAAAAATGTTCTTCCTGTCTTATATTTACTGAAAAGCAGAAGTGCAGGATTTTCAGAAAACGTTGCCTTCAATGGGAAACTTATACAAAGGTTAAAAATTGAGAAGTGCTTTCAGCTTTTATTTTTTTCCACAGATACATAATTAGATGTGTTTTGAAGTTGTGGAAGGCCAGAGTTCATCTCCAGGATGTATAAAAGCAATTGATTTTTAAAAATTTTGACAATAAGTATTTTTGGTGTTTAGTAAACGGTTATATTATTCAAAATGCCAAGGGTTGGACGTCCATACAGCAAACATATAAAAAATCTGCGCTTGTAATTTCTGTTATCATTAAACAACAAAGTGTAAGAAAATTATCTGCTGACTTTAATTGAAAGCTGATATAATGACATACAGTTTATATAAAAAATTTTAATTCAGCCTGATCTCAAACAATAGTATCTAACACTCTCTGTCCTGCTAATATGTAAAACTTGTTTTAATTGCCATTTAGTTTGCAGAGTTTGATCAGATAATGAAGTCTGATCCGGATCACTTGGCAGAGCTGGTTAAACGAGTGAACCGCTGGCTTATCTGCAGTCGTTGGAAAAAAGTTCAATGGTGTTCTCTCTCAGTGATTAAATGTATGTGGCTTATGTTTTATTAACTCAAAATGTTGGTTAAAAATACAGCAAAGCAATTAATAACACCTTGAAATGTGGCCAAGGACATGTATAGCAGATACATACTGAACTCTGAGTAACTGATTTCAAGGTTGGTGGGATTTTTCTTGAAGTTACTCTGCTGAGTAGTAATAAGGTGGTGTGCAATAGAGATTGGCACTTGTGGTGTGCTTCAGAAAAGGTACCTGGGAGATTGGGAAGGGTCTGATGCAGAATGTCAGCAGTCTCTGATAACATGGAGGATGAAAACTGCATTAGAATGGGGAAGAAGAGCATAAAGGCCTTATGCCAGTGCACACATGGCTGTGCATTTGGGCCAGCACAGTCTGTGACTGATTATTATTTGTTGCTGTTTATAGTGAAGCAAATAGAATTTCTGAATTCTTATGAGATTTCAAACATCATAGATTGTAACACTAAAATCTTGGGTGTGCTCTAACTTTTAACAAAAGTTACTGCTATCTGTGAATCTGGAGGGGTGTATGAATATGCCCACATTTCATTGTTCCTGTTGGGTTTGGGTGGGAGCCTCTGTGCCTGGCACAAGATTGTGAATTCTGCTATTCTGTTTCTTAAATGTTGTGGTTCCAATATACAAAAAGCTCTCAAGCACACATAGTCTGCATACAGTTTTGTGACATCAAATGTATAAGGAAGATAGTAGTTGTGTTAAACTGTATAAAACATTAAGATTCTGTCTTATGTGTGTTTACAGTGAAAAATAAGATAAAATATCGAGCCAGTGCCTGCATTAAAATACAAAAGACTATTCGTATGTGGCTTTGCAAGAGAAAGCACAAACCACGGTAAGAAGATATTCCTTGGTTGAAGGAAGTATGTTTTAAATAATATTTTCTTGGGACTGTAAGAGGAGGTTTACTTTATTAACTAAATCTATCTGAAATCATAGAGTGATGCTGAGTACAATTGAAGGAGACTGAGAGGTTCTGTGTTCCTTCACTCTTTTCCAAGGATGCATAGACTAAATCTGAACCTTTCCTAAAGATGTTTCTTTATCTCTTTGTTCATAAAATCCTTCAGTGACAACCTTGTTTTTAAAAATTTTTTATTAAGTCTGTCTAATTTAATTTAAGGTCGTTAATTGTTGTCCTTTACAAGTTCACACCTTCCTTCCTTTATAGGCTCCCTTTCATTTTTATCTTAGAAATAATAACTGTCTTATCTCCTCATGAAATTAATTCCATTATCTGATTGCAGGGAATACTGATGGAAAAACTACTTCAGTAATTAAGCTCTGCTGACACCTTAATGTTCTTTGACAGAGACATAGCTCTGTTCTAGTTGTGGGCCTCTCATAAATTCTTTTACATCCTTTGAGAATTATGTTTCATTTTGAATCTTGGCATTTCTGACATTTTTTTTTTAGCTAATTGGTGCTCATCTTTAATGATTTGATTTTGTTTCTACTTTTGTGTGTTGATTTGCAAATCCCAGTATAGTGATATCTGTTTAGGAAGGTTGTCTGCAGATTTGTAACTTCTGTGTGGGGCCTTCAATAGTGGTTCTTAAAAAAACTCTTGAGTTTTCCTGAACTCCTCCCCAGCCTTGCTTTCTCAATCCTTTGGGGTGTAATGACGGTGTTCATTCTGGGATGTAATACTGTGTAGTAGAGTTTTATCTGATTAATTCTGTTACTGCTCTTTGAATAAGTAGCGCTACTCAGCCTTTATCCTTTCCAGTTCATTAGTATCCATTTATTATTGTGAGAAAAACAAAAAGCCAGCCCAAATTAATTCTCAAAATAAAAATGCATTTTTCCATTTTGAGCCACTGTTTGCTAAGTAATTTTAGTTACTGCTTGGAAAAGGCTCCATTGCTTAGTTACTTGATGTGATAATGTTCAAATTTCAAAGAAGAGGGAGAGTTTTGTCAGAAGGCATAACTTCTCTCCCCATCTACCTTTTTTACATGAGTGATTTGTGGAGTTTTAAAAGTATCACCATCCAAAATTATTTCAAATAAGCAAATAAGCTGTCTTACCTTCACAGCATTGATGGCCTGATAAAAGTACGTACACTGAAGAAGAGACTTGATAAATTTAATGAAGTAGTAAGTGCTCTGAAGGAGGGAAAAGCAGAGACAAGCAAGCAGGTCAAGGAGTTGGAGGCTTCTATTGATGCATCAATGACCAAAATTAAGGTATGTGATAATAATGAGAGAAAAAGTATCTTTGTACTGGAATCTTTTAAAAGCTTCATCTAAAGGAGAAGGCCAATGCATTTTTTTTAACAGAAAATATACTTTAAAATTGTGGTCTTAATTTTCAGTCACTGGGTAATTCCTGTTTAAAACTATTTGTAAATATAACTGAAGTGAATCCTGAAAATAGGTGCGTATGACTTTGGTATCTGTGTGTCAAAATTGGCACTGAAGGTTTTAAAGAAAAAATGCATGTTGGTATTACGAGACAAGTGCTGTCAATAAGTTGTTTGTTGCTTTCACTATTGGAATACCAATTACCATTATTACCATTATCAGAATGCCAATTACCATTGCCAATATTTTAACTTAATAAGGGCTGAAACAAGGCATTTATCACAGACTAGAGACATTTCCAGTTATGAGGTTTTTCAAACTTGGTGGTAAAGAGAATTCAGCTTGTTGATTATGCTTCAGGTCTGTAGTCCTCTCTTTCTTACCACAGAATCACAAAGACAAAATGAAGGCACACTGGCATTTATTAATGTTAGAAAAAGTTTGGTTTCTTGAATTCATATTTCATGCAACATTATAGCTTTCTTAGTGTGCCATATTAAGACTTCTCTATTTAAAATCGCTGTTGAAAAGATGGTAGAGTTAACCTATCAGCTTAGGGTTCTCTTTTCTAATGAAAAATTATGACATGTGATTATCATCATGATACACTATCAGAAAAGGTCAGCAAATCCCCATATTGCAGTTTTATTAGTAAGATGTGAATTGTAAAATGAAATTAAATTGTACCTGTCAATAAGGTTTGAAAACGTGTCTAGCAAAGGCTATTTTTGAAGCATTTTCAACCTGTAATTTGTTACTAATAACTTTTTAGAAAAAGTTAGTCACAACACAGTGCAGTATTTTTTCTGAGTGCTAGCAGAAATATTAAGAAAAGCTATTTCATGTATGACATAAAAGCGGAGCTGTAAATAACCACTAAAGAAGATAAGAGCACAATGCAAAATACACTGGGAAGGCTTTAATTTCCATCCTAGCATGCTAAGAATTAATTTCTGTTGCTTAAAACTGCAAGATTTAAAATGTGAAGGTATGTTTTGAAAGGAAGTTAAGTTAATTTCACTGATGATATGGAGATGAATTTGGATGGTTTTATAGGAGAGGGGAGAGGAATGGGTCCTCAGGATTGTAGAAAAAAAGGGAAGAGTGGACTCAAGCTTCCCAGCTCTGAGGTGTATATATGATTTAAATATAGTGCTCAGTGATCTCATATCACTTAATATTTTTAAGTATGTTCTTTCAGAAGTGAAGTACAAATAAAAAACAATTACCCTCTTATTATTTTTGCAGACCACTATAATGACTAGAGAACAGATACAGAAAGAATATGATGCTTTAGTTAAAAGCTCAGAGCAGCTTCTGAGTGCACTGCAAAAGAAGAAGCAGCAAGAGGACGAAGCAGAGAGGCTACGACGCATCCAGGAGGAAATGGAAAAGGAAAGGAAGAGACGTGAAGAGGAAGACCAAAAACGAAGGAAGGAAGAAGAGGAAAGATGCCTGTGAGTCTTGAATTTGAATAAGTTGCTGGTTATAGAATGAGAAGAAAACAGGAAAGGCTTTTAAATGAAGTTGGTTTTGATACACTTTCACTTAGAGAATAATTTGGATTGTATTTCTATGCAGTGTTGAAACATTTCCTTTGTAAGGCAAGTGACAGAAGAGCATATGGAAGAAATTATATGATGCAGCTGGAAATACAGATGAACTTGAAAAATTTCATAATTTACATGTAGTATCTTGTCATCAGAACTGTACTGATTTGTGGAGTACCAATCAGTTTTATGAAAGAGACTTTGTATTTATTACTATTTCTTGTTCATTTGTGTCATAATAACACATTTTCATTTTCTTCTCCTCTTATGTAATAGGAAATCTGAGATTGAGGCAAAGAGAAAACAGGGAGAGGAAGAGAGAAAAAAGAGAGAAGAAGAAGAAAAACGTATTCAGGTTAATGCTTTAGCTGTGTGTGGCTTTGGGGGATTTCTTGTTACTGTGATGGTTTTGGGGTTGTGTGTTTATTTTCTTGTATTCATTTACTTATTTATAAATGCTTTTTGTAGCTTATGTTCTCCACCAAGTCCAATGGCTTCTTTCTATAAATGCATTTCTCAGAGTCATTCCCCAATGTTGCTTTATTAGTAAATATAGGGCAAATGTCATGTTTAGCATATGCCAAGACAGATCACCTATTTCTAGTTCCTATGCAACTTCACATATTCTGAGTGGAGGTGCATCTGTTTTTAAAGGATTTTAAAAGTTATTTTAAAAATATGCAGCGTTGGGGAATCCTGGTTTAGCCTTTGAAGATTTGGTGGGTGGTTCATGTCAGGCAAGTTTGGCATTCTTTTACTAAAGTCACATCTTGACTTTGATTGTGTTGTTTACTTGCTTAACTGCAAACACTTTGAGAGTGCCAGTAATAATGAGAGGAGGCAGGACTGTCCTTGGTAGCTCCTTTGGCTGCACTAAATACAGCAGCTCAAACCCCACTCCTCCACCTTCCCTTGATTTATGGCAATTCTTACTGATTTCATAATGAGCTCTCCTTCGAGGTGTGTTTGGATCCTGTATCCCTCTTTTCCTTTTTATTGGAAATTGCTTGGGTGACCTGGGATAGCAGTCTTATGAAAAAAGAACATCTATAGTGATTGTCTTATCAATGTTTCTTGGGTTCTGAGCTGTGGATATCTGCAATGCAGAATGTAATTTACACTTTTACTTTAAAATGCTGTGTTTGGATCCAAGTGGATAATAATCCTGTAAGGTGTTTCATTCTCCCACATAGAGTTCCTTTCTCATTATCTTTCCTCCTGCTGGTTGGTTTTATCAGCTAATCTAAAACAAGATTCATAAGGTAAAGTCACTGGTGTAATGGTACAGTTTTCAGTGTTTTAGTGGTGCAACTTCACAATGATGGGTGGGAAGCAGCTTTGTTTCCTTGTTAATTTTGGGCACTGCTAAAACTTGGTGTATGTGCCTTTTGAAGGTATGAATTGGATGGTCCTGTTTTATTTACTGTGTGTGCAAGGCTTTTTGTGAAATAATGATGGTTAACTGCTGCTGTTGTTTGACTCTGCAGAGGCAGTATATTTGAATTGCTCCTGCACTGCACTAAGTTGGAAGTTTTACCATTTGCTTAAATTCATGTTAGATCAGTTCCACAGAGAATTCCAGTGTCTGTCTTAATCCCTTTTCAAAATGACATACAGACCTGTATCCAAAGTAGTGCCTGTTACAAAGTCCTGTGATGCCAAGAGCAGAATATCAAGGAAGTATTGTGTTAGTGCTATGGAGAAGCAGCCATAGCCTCAGTTTCATTTGAGTTTTAATGATTCTGAAAACTTCTGAACATTAGTTTTTATAATAATGAACAAAATAATTCATATATTAAAAAAATTACTTGGCACTTTTTTAAAAAGTTAATATAAGTGGTGGACAATATTTGATAAACTATATGAAAACCAAGATTCAGTTTGTAGCTGTTTCATTTTTCTTGGGTCTAACTAAATACTAATGCTGTTAATTTTTCATTTCTGTAAACTGTACATGTTTCCAAAAGCTAATACACAACATAGCATTTTTTTCAAATACTGCTCATGTAGCATTTGGTTTGATTGGGTAAGGCTAAAGGTGTCCTGTTCTCAAACAGGCTGAGATTGAGGCTCAGCTGGCTAGAGAGCGAGAGGAGGAGACGCAGCACCAGGCCGTGCTTGAACAGGAGCGCCGTGACCACGAGCTGGCAATGAGGATTGCCCAGAGCGAGGCAGAGCTCATCAGTGATGAGGCACAGCTGGATTTAGGTTTGCGCAGGTATGGAGTCAAGGAGTTACATTTTCCTCTCTGTGCTTTCTTTTCTCCCATCCTGCTCCCTTGGAGAAGACTATGCTCTTGTTTGGTTAATGGAACTTTGTGTTCATTAAATGGAGCTTTTAAGTCAGTATATTGGAATGTTTTTCAAATTAAATTTTGAAATTTGTTAGATTGCTTTTGCTTAGACTTTCTTCATTTTGCGTCTTGCTACATCAGTGATTTTGTAGGTGCTTGTGGACATGACTGCAGGTCTCTTTCTTTTTTTGAGTTCTAACAAGGATGGCCAACTTAGAATTCTGATTTTTATGACTCATTTAAAGTAGGGAATAGAATTTCTTCAGTGGTAAGTAATAATAAAATACATCTTTGCTAGGTCTTGATGGTGGTTCCATTTTTACAGTGAATTTGTGTGGGATTTTTTTTTTAAAGAAGAAGCTCTCTTTAACTGCAGAAATAAAAGTAATTTCTGGGCCCTGACTGGTAAGTTTTTTCAAGTGGAATGAAAATACCTAACATAGATGAGTTCAAATGTTAAGTGTTAGTCTTGTTTTGTGTCAATTTTTGATGTGCGATAAAATGAGCTTAACCTTTGATACACAGAACCACACTGCCTGTCTGCAGAGCAAGAACTCTTCATGTGTAAAAGGTGATGTCTTAGAAGCAACTTAGAAGTTCCAGTAAAAATGGTACTTACTGGTCAAGTTGCATGAAGGGACCTGTGAACATGGTCACATACTTGGTGACTTCATTAATATGACTCTACTCTGTTGTTGTTGTTGAAATGAGTGCAAGAAAATCCCTTGTGTTGCCATGAAATTTCAAGCTCCTAGATGTATTTCTTTTGCTACCCAAATTTCATCTAAATGTATACTTTTTTTAATAACTGTATGCTTGCTTGAGATAGGTGGGTAATTTTTTGTCATGTTCAATACTGACTTCTGGGCAGTTCCACGGAAATGGTTGTGTTTTTTCCCTCGGTACTGCAATAGCTGTCAAATTGTCTCTGACTGAGACTGACATGCTCCATTCACAGAATCAGAATGGTTTGGGTTGGAAGGGGACCTTGAAAATCATCTCTTTCCTGCCCCCTGCCATGGTCAGGGACACCTTCCATTAGACTAGGTAGCTCAGAGGCCCATCCAAGCTGGGATGGGGCAGCCACAGCTCCCTTGGGAAGGCTGTTCCAGTGCCTCACCACTCTCCCTGTCTGGATTTTGGTGCAATACTTTAAAGGTAGACACAAAGTCACTCTAGTCTTGCAACCTGGCAGAGTTCTCTTAAATATGAAAGAAGGGATGCAGTAGTCAAGAGCTCAGAGAATTCAGTAACTTCTCTGTCAGTGAAGCTCTAACCTCCACTGGGTTTCCTACTGCTCATAGGTGATTTTGGCATTGGTCTTTCTTGTATAATCCCAGAATGGATGATGAGCTAATTGTCATCATAACTCTTTGACTGCCAGTTTCTCTGCTGTGTAGCTAGCCCAGTTCTGCTGTGCAGCTGGTAGGTGACTGAAGACCCTTCTAAGTGTTTGGAAAGTACTCAGTGGTCTGAACATGTTAGTATAGAGATGGAAATAATTTCTTGAGCAAGATAATACCTAAATCTAGAAAAGAAGTGATAGATTTTCCTGCTTACATGAGATCTTTTTTATCTCATTGGCAAATTTTTTCCCTTGTTTCCAAAGTCTACTTCAAATAGTTCATTGCACATTCAAAACCTGAACAGAATGCTTTTAATTTAATATTTGATTTTATTTTGGTTTGTTTAAAATCAGACTAAAACCTTACCCAGGCCCCAGTATCTTCTATTGAAATCAGAGGATTTTCATATAATTTCAGGAGTTGCCTTAAAGGTAGCAGCTAAAGAAATTTGGTGAAATGCAAACTATTGGTTAGAATAAATAATGTAATCTAATATTAAAACATAAAGTCTCAGGACTTCTTTTATATTATACCAATCAAAATTTTGCTGGAGTCTAAAGAAGTTATAGTCTACGGTCTTCTACATTTGAGACTGACATATTAGCATGTGATACACTAAAATCACTGACTTTTCTATAAGTATATATATCTTCCCTGTTAAATTTTGCTGTAATAAGATAAAGCATGTGTGACTTCATACTGAATTCATGCAGTATATTGCTTTTACAGTGTTATCACACTTCTGTAAAAATTGGTTTCATCCTTACATATTGGCATGAAGAAAATAAAGGTATTTTCCATTGTATGGTTGTAACTGTTGAGTGAAAAGAGGAAGAAAAGGGTGATTTTATGTGCTCAGTTTTAACAAATACGCGACACTTTTGTGTTGTCATATTTGAACTTGAGTGCCTGTAGTTTATTTCTTTTTTCCACAGTGCCTTGCTGTATTCACTTTCATAGCTTTCATAGATATTTCAAGGGGCATAAGTATTAACAGTTTCCTTAAAAAATATATTTGTTGGCTACTATCAAAGAAGAAAAGTTGTTTGTTCTGGCAGCAGATCCAGGATTTTCATTTGTGCTTATTCTGTGCTGGATCTGCTGGACCTCTTCTAGCTTTATCCAATTTTACTACTCATCCACAGTTTGAAAGGATGTGTAATATGTGATTTACTGCACCCAGGGGTAAATTAAAGGTAATGACTAGCAGTTAAGTAAAAATTAATTTAGATAGTAAGTATCTGCTTTCAACTGGGTAGTTTTTATTCATTTATGTGGCTTATTGAAGTGTACAGTATGGCATGTAACATCAAAAGAAAGCTAGTCTTAGAAGAGTGTTGTGAGTGTATCTCTCCTGGGTTTTGCATTGGAACAATCCTATGTCCTAATTTAGCACAGATAGTGCTACCTGTGCTCACCTGTGTGTTTCCAGCACAGCAGTTACACTTGGGGTCTGTTCACAGCTTGCATGAAGAAGCACCCATCCTGTTCCCAGAGCAGCTACAGGAGGATTGCTGCTGTTTCTTGTGACACGCTTATCCAAGCATGAAATACATCAGTAGTATGCTTCAAAGTCTCTGCTTTTGAAAGATTGGACAGGGGAGAAAGGCTGGGGGAAGCTTTCACTTGTACATTTCTTTTTTCCCAGATTATTATTTAAGTCATAACTGAATGAGAAAGTTTTGGGGGGAAAAGAGGTTTATATAATCAGCTAAAAATAATAATAATAAAAATTCTTAAGATAATAAAGAAGATGTGAGAGAGCAGGAAATGCTATGACCCACCTTTTCTTGCTTCAGATTATTAAAATATTAACTAGGTAGTAGTTTGTCTAACATTAAATGTCTTCTGTTTGCAGAGCCAATGGAACAAAGCCACAAATGACTACGTATGGCATTTTTTTCCATTTGAATGCTCTAATAGATAAAAGCCACATTAATTAATCAAAAGAAATTGATATTGTCTTCTTATTTACTAATACCCCATAGCAATCTTTGTTAGTATGCATCTGTAATTTCTAAGTCAATTTTTAATGCCTCATATTCATTACTTTGCTTACATCTAATAAACCCTTTAATAACCAAATATACCAAATAACATCTATTCAAAAATCATTATATAATTGCTGTAAAGTTTTTAACATACCATCCATTTTTCACTGCCCTGTGTAATTTATTGTTCTTTACAGAATCAGGACTCTGTGTGTGTGTATGTGTGTCTGTCTGTCTATCTATCTATCTGTCTATCTGTCTGTCTATCTATCTATCTATCTATCTGTCTGTCTATTTTTGTGTGTGTGTCTGAATTGAAATAATTAAAAATAAGTAGTCGTTTCCTGTGCATTTAATTTAATTTCAGTTTGATTGTCAAGACACTTTCATGGTTATAAAGGCTGGTTTTATATCCATATATATTTGGTTTATGCTCATATACCAATTTTCTTGTAGGGAACAAATGGCCACAGAAATGTCAGAAATATTGTCTAGGTAGGTGAGAAGGTATAACACCAGTGAATCAATCATTTTCTAAAAACAAATCACACATTAAATGGGTTGAATTATTATGGAATTAAAAGTAATGGAATCTGGGGTTTTTTTTAAATTATGAGCAGGTAACTAAATTATTTCTTTCAGATAAATTGCATTTACCATTTTTTCAGCAATTATTTCTTTGCTATTTTAACTTATTATATTGAAAAAGAATAAGAATTGTTCATGTACCCTGTAATTTTCTATAATTTCATTAATGCTTCTCCAGCTTTCTTCTCCTCTCACCTTTGTGATAAACAGATCACAAGGCTCCACATCTTTTAAAGGCATATTTCTACAGATTCAGCACAAAGCTAATGAAGCCATTTAACAGCAATGTAATTGTTGGTGCATTTAATAAGGAAATATGCTCATTAGAGTTCTCTTAAAATAAAAGTAGTTTTGAAAATTTCCATGGTAAGACCATATTAAAAACCCTCTTAAGATATCCAAACAAAATCTCCTTCTGGGATTTCTTGAATGATAATGTGAGATTTTATGCACAATGCAGAAGAAAAGATAAATACAGGTTTGGGTCTGAATATGCTAGTTGGTCAAATACTAATACTCTGTTCAAAGAAATTTTTGTGATTGTCTTCCATATCAGCAAGTAAATAGAAAGTGTTTTCTGCAACTTGATGGTAGAAATTTTTTTTGACATTGATTTTGTGAACCTTACAGAAGAAGAAAAAATGTTTAGAGGTTTTGAAAGTGAATCTGTTGTTTAACAAGTTACTAAGCTATGTATGTATAGTTTGAAGATGCTCAGTCTCACATGTTTAATGAATTTTCTAGTGGTATCATGGATGATTGGAATGCAGCTGGTAACTAAATTTTTCTCCTGCAGTATTTTAAGAATAGGCATAAACCACATAAGGTGTAATTAAGGTAGCATGTGAATTTAAATGGCCATATTGTATTGCATATATTGACATAGTTCCAATGACAGTGGCCAATTTTTAATGTACAAAAAGATGAAAAAATTTTGGGGCCAGATCAGGCTCTGTGTTCTGGTCGGATTCAAAATGCAATGCTTCTCAGTATCTGCTTGTTTAAAAAAAATTGTCTCACTTTTCATACACTGGAAGCCTTTGACATGAGACTGGTCTTTTCTGTTTTTAGTCTGAAAATACTGTTTATGATACATAACTCTCATATGGAGCAGTGAAGATGGAATGTCAAAGGTGATGCTCCTCTTGCTGCCAGACTGTTGTGCTTGAGGTCCTGTAGAAAACAAGCAAGTGGTCTTCAGAGTGCACAGTAGTACCCTAATAGAAAGACTAAGCCATTCAATTGGATTAGCATTCTTAAAGATTACTACAACCTAGTTCTGCTGTGCTAAATTAGGCAGCAAACTCTTAGAGTGGTGGGTAATGTTGCTAAATAAGGAAAATCCTTAGGATTTGTCAAATTAGGTTCAAAAAGGTTAGACACCAGGCAGTGCAAATTAATTATCAGGAATCCTTGATGTCCTACAGAATAGAACAAAATATTAAAGTATATATTTTGAAGAAGTTTGTCCAGTTATTTGTTTTACAGTCATGAGTAGTTCTAAGTCAATTTTTTACGTTTGACTTCTCAAACTCCAACTGGAAGCTGTGTGGACTCAGATTAGTAGTATGAGTAGACATTAAGCTGCTACTCCAACAGCAAGATTCTGTAGTTTTAATTATACTGAAGAGATGGTTCAGTTGTTATTAAGAGGAATGTTAGGTTTATTCAATGAAATTTAAATTGCATTTGTTATCACTGCTTTCAAAACTGCTGTATCTGCATAAAGAAAAAATTCAGGTTATAATAGTTTTTTATAACCTTCTAATTAAAAAAGGAAAATAAACATAAAACTTCACGGTACCACATGAGACCTTTATGGAAAAATAAATGTTAAAATAATATTCATTAGATTATACCTATTAATACTGTGCCTGTCCCACAAAGATATTACTGCACAAACAGACCTTACAATTAAAAAGCCTGTTTTTTCTTATTGCATCAAGAACTTTGCTACCTTGTTAAAGATTCTTTCTAGTTTCTTTTGAAGAAATTCCCTCAGATCCTGAAAGAATTCAATTTTTATTCTTAGTCATGAGCAGAGACTGGTAAAATCTCGTGTCTGCTCTTGAATTCCTTAGTGTTTAAAAGATGTGCTGATCATCACTGAACATTGCAGTGTTTTCAACTTATTTTATAAGCTGATAATCCACAGGAAGTTTGCTGTTCCTGAGGGAGAGTTCTTCCACTTATCCATACCACATTTCTTGGGGAAAAAAAGAAATTCAGGCTTATGTTTATATCTAATGTTCGTTTCATACATGGAAACATTGTACATTTTCCTAAAGATGATTGAGATTTTAGTAATAATTCCTCACTTGCATTCGCTGTTGACTCACTTTGACATTACCTACATGGTGAAGACCTTTTGCCTTTGGAAAATACTGAGTTTTGATGAGTCTTTTTTTACTGGTCAGCGTTTAGTCCGAGTGGTCTTTTTTACTTTGATGATAAATATCATCACTCTTGATGATCATGATGATCAATATCATCACTCCCAACTCAGAATAAATATTGCTGTTATTAGATGGCCAATATAGAATTAATTTGGTTTCTTCTCTCAAGTTAGGTTTTTGTCAGACAGAATATTTTCTTAAGGTTAGGAACAAGATCAATTTTAAATAGCAGAGGAAATGCCTTTTCTTCCTTCTCCTTGTTCTACTTCAGGAATATTTTTCCTTGTCTGTTTTTTGAATGGAACTAAAAATGTTCAGTCTTTGTTTTTTGCATCTTGGTTCTCACAAAGTAAAATGTACATCAATGTGGGATGAGATACTCAGAATATGTGTCTTTCTATACCTGAAAAATATCAATGACAATTCCTTTTAATCTTTAGGAGGCAAATCAGATTATGATATGATTTTGAGCATAAAATATATTTTCATTTTCTCTTGATAATTCAAACAACTTGAAAATACTATGGTATTTTGTCTGTGTGGTAATAAGTATGACGCATTATTGATCATGGGATCTCTTCCTCTTCTTAAAAAAAATCCTGTTTAATACTTGGAAAAAATACATATACATTTTAAAAATAATTGCAGGGGTCCTGCAGTGCAAGCCACAAAAGCTGCTGCTGGTACTAAGAAGCATGATCTCAGTAAGTGGAAATATGCAGAGCTTCGTGATACAATCAACACCTCCTGTGGTAAGTGGTTTTTTTTCTGAGAAAGAGTTCAAGTTGTAGTTATACGAAAAAGTGTTACTTTCTTCCTATAACAAAGATTAAAAGTTTACATGAGTTTGAGTGAATAACAAATTAATTTTAAAAATTCTCTTACCCCCAAAAGAACAATACACAAAGCTATTTCCATATTAAGGAAACAGAATCTCCTTTGTGATGTCTTTAAGGGATTATATATTTATGATAATAAACATCTTGGGCATAAAATACATGTTATAACTTCTTAATTAAGTTCACTCCATTTGATGTACTTCCACAGAGGGAATAGTAATTATTATGCTTTACCTAGAATTTGCATGTTCTAAGAATTTTTTTGCTATCAATTCTTGCTGTCACCAAATCATAAAGAAAGCAAAAATATGTTCTGTCGTAGATTATTATTCTTTAATTTTCAAAATGTGTAACTTCTTTTTGGAAGCTTACAGTGGGGCATTAATCACCTTGGCCTCAGTGCTGTGAAGATAGAAATAGATAAGAATTATTCGTCTTTTAGGTATTACTGTTTCTTCCTGCTTCTTATTGAAAGCAGTTGGTTAATTTGTGATTTAAGATCACTCAGAATTTCTTCCTGGATGTAGAAATTGGAAAGTAACTCATTCTCTTTTAGTGTTTTTACATATGCAAGACTGGAGCAATGTTTTCGGCTATGTAGATGGTGCAGTAATAAGTGGAGTTCTTTCCTCATGAAGCCAGCTTGGATACTCTGAGATAACTAATGAAAAAGCCTTGTCATCATTCAATTCTTAGCATAATGAACTTCAGAAAAATTAAAATACATACATGAAAAAAGAATACAAATATAAGCAGTCAAATTCATGGGTTTTTTTCAGTTGCAGAAATAATGTTCAGCAGTGCAATTAAATTTTTTTAAAATTTGTTTCTGTGCGGCTTGTATTGTGATACTGTCAACAGAAATATTTGTAGCATTTTACTGCTCCAAATGTCCCAGTACAACAGCTACTTTGGGGACTGCCTTTACTCTAAAGCAGAAAAGGATTCATCAAACTCTGAGGGACTTTTTGGGTCATAAAACACAGGCGCTGTGCTGCAGAGAGTGAGGGGTTTTTACATTCCATGTTATCATATTAGTGTCACAGCTTGATCTCCAATCATATACCTTATCAATATAGAAAAACATTTAATAAATATTTTTCTGACTTTTCTCACTCATGCCTTCCCCTTCTCCTTTTTTTTGGGATAGATATTGAACTCTTGGCAGCTTGCAGAGAAGAGTTCCACCGAAGGCTAAAGGTGTATCATGCTTGGAAATCCAAGAATAAGAAACGCAATGCAGAAACAGAACAGCGTGCTCCCAAATCAGTCACAGACTATGGTGAGGAGAGATAATTTTGTGTTTATAGTAATTTTGGTGATAATATTCTAAAGAGAACATTTCTGGAATGTATTCTGGGTTTGCTAGGTTGAAGAAACTTGGAGTTTTTTAGGAGTGTTTTATGTTGATTTAAGGTAAATATTTTGGAAAGATTGAAACTGGCAAATTCTTCACAGAAATTAAAACACTTTCGGTAGACTCAGCTTCTTATGCTTCTTAAAACCTTTTCTCACATCCAGCTGACATCTGTTAAAAAGAGTTCTTGATCTACTGGTGCAGGTGCTGGCATTTTTGTTAAATGTTCATTGCTGTGCTACTTTAATATTTCATAATATTGACATAGACATGTAGACATAGATGTAGATACTTTTAAAAGGTGCTACTAATTATGTCGTTTACATCACTGCTTACATACATCATGTTACATCCTCCTTTATAAAATCTGAGTGTTGATGCTGTAATTCTGGCTCATGGGGTGACAAATTTTGTGTAGACCGTGTTTTCTATTTAGACCCCTCATTCTACTGATTTCACAGGCTGGTGTTTATTGACAAAGCCACACACTAATCAGAGTAAGTTTCTCTTGCATTCATCAAGGAAGTGTGGGAGTTTCATACTGCCAGACCTGGAAATTCTGTACCTGGTTTCTGGAGTGGTATTTACAGAGTGGACTGTTACTCGTTTCCCAATGTTCCACCTCAAAAGTCCGGTGATCATCTGTATAAAAGGAATCTAAGAAATTTATAGGATCACAGTAAATGCATGGAACAATTTAGTCAGATCATTCCTTTTGTCTTTTTGTTCCATTATATTTGATATTTGTGTTCCTGTCACACAGTTCATGGGAGAGACAAAGAAAAGGGAAGATAGGGAGAAAGTGCTCTCCCCAAAGTCACATGAGCCTGAGATTAAGGCATTGTTGTAGGACATGGAGAATAAGCATCCCAGGGAATCCAGGTGCCCTAGGTAATCTCAGTCCATGTACAAAGGCACCTCCTTCCCCTTGATTCATTTACTTGAGTTATTAATTACTTGAGCATTACCTGAGTTTGAGGTTCTCAGGGAATTTTAGTATGGATATGTGGCAGGCAAAATCTGGACCCCTGGAGAAGATATTATCAAATAATGGGTCCTTGTGTCTGAAATGTGGTTTTAGCTGCTTAAGAAAGCTTGTGACTGAAATGGCAGGAAAAGGCATTTGAAGCACTTCTGCCAAGTGGTAAATTGCTTTGAACGTTCTCTCTGGAGCTAAATGGGTAAAATATTCATACACAGTGTTGCTGATGGGAAGTATCAAAGAGCAGATGATCTTTGGATTTTTGCACAAAAAGCTGAGAATATTCATATTGTTATCACTTTTGAGATATTTGCTGCATTTTTTTCAGTGTTTTTCATTGTATTTTTTTAACTTCATTGAAATATGGCATAATAAGAGAATAAGAGAACCTTGCAGTTCAGAAGAAATTGATAGTGACCTTTAGAGACTCTCAATGCCAGTATAATTCTTTGCATTGCAAATAATTATACCACATGGGCATTTCACATACATATGTACTGTAGTCATCTGAGAAGGTAGTAAGAAGAAATTCTGATTTCTTAGGTGTTTAAGCTAAAAGTCTTTCCCGTGTCAGTGGATGTGGGCTTCAAGTGATGTAGTTTTTTCTTTACATCTTTTCATTGATTTAATGTAGTTTTACAGTATCCTTTAATGTAATTTTATAAGTATCCTTTATTTAAATTCATGCATTCAGTATAGAAGCTAAGCACTGGTTTGTGTATTATTACTGATATTGACAGAGCTCTGGAAGTTTTTTTTTCTAGCAGAAATGTCAAAAAAATAAAGTACTACATTAATTAAATAGCAGATTTGTCAGAGCAATTTACCACTGAAGCTTTGTAACAGGAATTGCAAATTATTAAGGTGATTTTGAGGTTAAATCTTGATGAAAATAGAAGTAGAAAAAGAGTAGAAACACTTAGAATCTGCATTTGTGTTGTAGCTAGAATTCCTATTTGTTTGTTATCAGCATTGGTGAAAAATGTTGATGTTGTAATGAAGCCATAACTTATAAGGAATCAGCACTTTCATTTTTTGTTCAACATGTAATATTTGTTCACAGATTTTGCACCATTTTTGAGCAACTCAAGTAAGTGAGGAGACAGTTGTTTAAGCTAACTTTGAAGAATAGGAACACTTGAGAGCTCCATACTAACATTGATTAATCCAGTGTTTTGCTACACATGTATATAGAAGTTAATTGTAAAAAAAAAAAATGATAATTTGACAATGTTATTAATCTGATGGTAATTATACATGACTCTAGTAATTCAAAAATGTACTTGTCTTCGTGAAAACCTACCCATTTGAGGAGTCATGGGAAGGGAGAGTGAAATAACCTTCTTATATAAATTATTGAAAGATATAATCTCCGATTTTTTACCACAACCACCAACACCCCAAAACCATTCTTGTTCTAGCCTTTTTTTTTTATTGTCTGCACATGGCTTTTTGTTGTAGCAAAACTCTGGAATCAACATAATGTAACAACTGTTTTCCTAGCACACAGACTAACATTCAGGTGATGGTTTCTTCTGAATAGACAGCCACAGTTCTATAGCACCAATAGAGGCTCCATTGGCTGCTTAGCATTTCCATTCTCTAGATTTGCCCTCTTCTCTAGATTTAGATATGCCTAGGGGTAGAAATGAGCCTTAGCAATTACCATTGCAGTGCAAAAAGTATTCAACAATACTTAAGTACTGATCTGCTGGGATAAATGTTCAGACAATGCATAGAATTAAATTAGTTTTTTATATACTCTGTCTTCCTGTAAGGTGTGTGTTTTATCAGAGTTGATGTATAAAAGTAGCATTCATGTGTTAAAATCTGGGTGCTTTTTTTCTATGTTTGTTGTTAATGCACACATTAGAAAAAGGAGATTTGATGTGTATGACATATAGGGGTTTGTTAAAGTTCTGCTCTTCAGGTTTAGAAAAACTATTTTTGCTTGAATCTAGGCAAAAGAAATTTCAAGGTGTAGTTGCTAGTCTGTATTAGTTCTGTTCATGACTGTAAAAATAAGTTATTAAAAGTAATTGTAATTTTTCATATTAATAAATGTTAGCTCAGAAATTCTCTTTGTTGCTCAATACACAAGGAAAAAAATTGAATTCACTTTTAATTACTCCTTTTATGCTGAAACATATAAAAAGTTAATCCTGATTTTCTTCTGTAGAGATGGTAAAGGTTCTTAAGCAGGGTATCTGTAACAGTGGTGTAAACCACTAAAACAAGATCAGTAACAAACTTTTGCAGGGGCAGTTATTAAAGGAAAGAATGTTGCTTTTAAGAGCATTTACTATTTAAAATCGATTATGATAGTGTATATGTAAGATTAAGAAGGTTGATCATTTGATGAATTAACATAGAGAGTATCTGCTTTTATTTGAAAGTGAGTTTCTCTCTAGAGTCTGAAATATGGGGAACTCAAAAAGTCCAAAAATGCATGTGGAAAATATTTACCAAAAATATATATGAAACTTGAACAAATTTCATGTAACTTTCTCCTTTAGAAGTTTAGTCAGCTGATCTTAATGGTCGGAAATTAAAAATTCCTTGAAAAAAGAAAGCAGCCAGAAGTTACTTCTAATGCCAGATTTTGACTTATAGAAATCTAAGCAGAAAATTGTTTGGTGGCAGCTTTGTAATAAGCAGTATTTATTGTCAACATTTCTATTAACAAATTAGTAATTTCTAACAGTATTATACATCCTTTTGTGTCGACTGTCAAACATCAAGTGATGCTTTTGTATGTTTGCAACTGAAAATGCTTCTGTGCGCTGTGATCTTTTTTTACAAAAAAATGGACTGAACTAAAGCAATTACTGATAAATGTTTCTGGTTGGTAAGAAATTTTACATGGCAAGTTTTACCTTAAATATTGATTAAAAGCAGAATATGTTATTTTATTTACTTAGTTTTGTTTAAATTTGCCATTGGGCAACATGTACAGGAGTTAACATGAGCCATTTCTGACCAGTGTTTTAGCTGTTGCAATTAACAGAATGCACATTATATGAGATGGAAATACTTTCTAGGTTTGCTGAGACTTCAGATGACCTTGAGAGATAATCTCTTGGGTTTTGGGGGAGGGTTTGTTTTCTTGTTTGTTTTGTTTGTTTGTTTGTTTGTTTGTTTTTTAATGTGCTGATTAATAAAGGAAGTAATATGGCTTTCTTGTTTTCTAATTGCTTTGTTCACTTATTTTTGGGGGGATGTTTTGAATGATAGCACAACAGAACCCCGCAGCCCAGCTCCCGGGCAGACAACAAGAGATTGAAATAAACAGGCAGCAGCGCTACTTCCGCATTCCCTTCATCCGCCCCGCGGACCAGTACAAGGACCCCCAGAACAAGAAGAAGGGCTGGTGGTACGCACACTTCGATGGGCCCTGGATTGCTCGGCAAATGGAGCTTCACCCTGACAAGGCACCCATTCTGCTTGTAGCAGGTTGGTGTTGAAACTTGGAGAAGGTTCAGAGTTGATAACAAACTTCAGAAAAAGAGGATGAAGTTCCAAGTTCCCCACCTTCCTTCCTCCCTGCCTTCCTTCCTCCCTGCCTTCCTTCCCTCCCTCCCTTTCTCTGTTCTTTCTTATCTGGGCAGAATTTGAGGATTTGGGACTGCTGCTGATGGTGGCCAAATGTTTCAGAATATCACTGGGACATGTAACTGGTCCTATGTTTTACTTCTACACGTACTTCAATTTGGGAAGCCATAGACAGTGGGAAATCAAATGGAAAGAGTTGTATTATTACAAACCCTCAGACTATTCATTGAACTGGAGACAGTGTGAAGATAAAACATCACAATTTATCTGGGAAAGGTCTACTCATTATTATACTGTTTTTAAGTTAGCTGTAAAGAATTACAAGCAGTTTGTATCAAAACAATTTGTGCATATGTTACATTGTCTGTCCATAGCATGAGGCTAATAGCAAGCTGATGCTTTTACCCTATTTATGCTACTTAGTATGGGAAAATAGCTTTTTAATCTTAAAAATTTAGAATAAATGTTGCAATGGATAGGTAGAGATTTATCTGGTAGTGAAATGTATCCTCCTTTTCTGGAGGGTAAGGAACAGGGGAGAAAACACTGGAGAAATGCTGCTTACGCTTCTGTGTTTTGAGATTTTGTATTTAACTTAGAGACTGAGGAAAGGCCATAGCCAATTTGTTTCACTACAGGATTATGCTTTACTGGCAACAAAAGTTTGTTTTCTGCAAATTATTTTAAGTAGAATTCCTTATACCAGCTGTTGCTGTTCAGTGCCAAAGCCCATAGCTAAAAGTAGCAGTGCTGTCGTTGAGTACCTGTTAAAAATAAGATTACGATTTAGTTTGTGAGCTACATATATAATTTCATTGGATTGCCTACGTTGGTCCCACTGTTGGTTTTGTGTGGTAGGCTGACAGATTAGCTACTTGATCCAAAGTCTGGAATTCTTAGTTGCTTTAACCATAAGTAAAGCAGTTCACTATAAAGTGGCCTGAAACTGAAGGTATATGTAATCCAAATGTGGTTGTCATCCTGTAATGGGTTTCAGAAGAATGTATCGAGATGATGATCTTTCGGCTTCTTCCCTTTATTCCTTTTTGCTTGCTGTTTAAGCACAGCTTTGTCAATTGCAGCATCTGATATTAGTTTATTCTCATACTGTTTTAGTGTTCTCTGTGTAACAAAAAACCAGGAAACTGAAAAATGCCTGTATCTGAGGACTTCCTCGTAAGCTCTGAAGTCTACCAGCAAACCAGATCTACAGAGAGGAAATGTAATTAACAAGGATCTAATTTTTATTGATGGGATCTTTCAATGATGTAAAATATGTTTTCTTTTTCCCTTTACCATTTCAGGTAAGGATGACATGGATATGTGTGAGCTTAACCTTGAAGAGACTGGCTTAACCCGAAAGCGAGGTGCTGAAATTTTACCGAGGCAGTTTGAAGAGATTTGGGAACGCTGTGGAGGCATCCAGTATCTGCAAAACGCAATTGCAAGCAGACAAGCTCGCCCCACCTACGCTACGGCGATGCTGCAGAACCTGTTGAAATAAGCGGGCAGGAGCGTTCGCGATGAGAACCTGGCCCGCGATACAAAGGGAAGAGTTCCTCTGTGCTACAGAGGGCCTAAACGTTCTGTAATCAGAGTAGAGATGTTTAATATAAAGTGAACAGATTTTATTAATCATGTGGTTTGTTAATTTGTACTTCATGATGTTTAATCTGTGTAGTGAACTTTACTAGGTATGAGGACCCTGAAGAAACTTCAGGCAGTGTAGTTTGCTGCATTTTGTTTTTATGTTGCATTTTCTTTAACAGTTTCTGTTATAACTCTTAATACTTTCAAGCAATCTGTCTGTACTTGGGTACATATTGCAAAGAACTGCACTGCAACCAGCTTTTTATAAGATTCCTTCTTTAAAACACTGAGTAGCTGGCTTCAAGTGGTGGCCTAGTAAAGAGAATATGCTATTTCTAATAACTGGAATTGTGAGGCCTTAGCTTTGACTTCTGTTATGGAGAAGTTGGAGTATACTTTTATATAATCTGAGACATTTTATGTCCTGATTTGCAAACTGGTTAGTGTCTGTATTTAATGATTTTTGTTTTTCCAGAACCTGATGGGAAATCCTCCTAAACTTGAGACCTATAAACCCCTATTAAATTCATTCTCTGTCTTGGTTTAAGAGAAACAGTTTTCTGTATGTTCCAAGAAAAGCATTCATATACGTCAAAATAGTATAATATTGGAGGTCCTCAAAGAATGTACTGCTCTTTAGGGCTTATACCACTTTTCTTGTAGATTTTTTTTCTCTCTTTTTAGTACAAATCTGCTTTGGACTTTATTTTTCTGATGACATTTCTATTAGCGATTCTTGGACAGTTTGTTTAGCCAGGTAGTGTAATTGCAACATATTACGCAAAATTGTCCAACCTTTGTATCTGAAGGTATATAAGATTAAGGATAGCACTAAGGGAAATATGTTCAGCTTTTTGCTGGCAGTATAACTGAACTGAGTATTGAGGCCTGAGCCTCAGAAATCCTCTTTATTTTAACTGTAACAAGATATACAAGGTCTGTAACTTTTGTTAGACTGTATAAAAAATTGGTCCAACAACATAATGCATCTTAATAATATGTGCTGATGGAATAGATACAATTTTTAGTGTACTGAAATATCATAGTGACTTGGATGCTGAGCTATTATATTAATCTCCTCTATCAAGTTTCATAGCTTGTAGCAGTTCCCTTATGAAACTGTTTGTTTGGGGAGTTTTTGTGGGTGAGAATCATTAATTTCATGCAGTTTTAAGAAGCATCTCTTTCATTTAAGTGAATGTTGCTTTACCTTGCTAGCCATTATTTCAACAAATTAAACATGACCATTTATTATCTCTCTTAATAGAAATCCAAAATATAAGTAGCTTGATGTCCAATTCATAGCTTGATTTAAAAATGAATTTTTGCCCTTTTTAATTGACAGTTTGCTTACAGTATGAAATAATTTCCACACTCCTTACTGAGCATGAAACCTCCTGGAAACTTTCATTTTTAAAAGGCATAAATATACTGAATTTTCAAGAGGGGTGATTCTGTAGCACAGAGAAAGGGCCTTGCTGACCTTAGACTATGGTTGCGTGCCACAGTCTGCTTGTTGTTATAAACACACTCCTCATGGGAATAATGTGGAGATATTGAAGTGGTATTTAACTTTCTACACACCCACTGCATCAGGGAATCTCAGCTTCTGCTGCAGACCCACTCTACTTCCTGGTCATGTGATTGCAAATGAGAAAATTGTTTTCATTTTACCTAAATTCTTCACTGAAACAGTCATTTTTGGCTGGAAGAGGAAAGAAGGGCATCAGACTACTGGCTGGGAAGTTGTGTGCAAACCTGTACAGTGTTGCGTGAGTTTAAAGGTGCAGCTTATGAAATTTAGATTACTGGTTTAATGTGTTACTGCATTGGAACCAAAATGTGACAACTTCCAGTCCCCAAACACTTAACACTGCAAGAAGCTGTGCTCACTCATGCGATCCAAGGAAGAAAAATCACTGACCTGACCTGTGTGTGTTTATGTCAGGTTTAGCTGCTTGAACTAACACATTCCATCTCACTGTGTGTATCTTTAAAAATCCATGGATCTTATGAGACTGAATATTGTAAGCAAAGAATCTCAAATGCTTACATGTCTTAGGTATGTACACATATATGTGCTTAAATATTTTAGTATGTATGTGTGTAAATATACCTGCAGAGAACTTTAAATAAAATTAACTGCATGTTTCCACTCTCTTCCTTTAGTTATGTCAGGATTTTCTTGATTGGCATTTGAAAGAAATTTTTTTCATCAGAATGGGTGTATGGAAATTTTTTTTTCACTAAATGACTAACAAATATGAGCTATCATGAAAATAAAATGGACTTTGAAATAGTGGTAGAGGGTCTGGTGGCTGGACATCTTAAATGAGATGTTCCCACCTCCCAGCATTGCTCCAGAAGTATGCCTGAGGGAAGGCAGAGCATGCATTCCAGAAATCGGGGTATTCTACTTTGCACAGTAGCAGACTGCTTTTTTTTCCCTTTTTTCACTCCACGCCAAAAGCAGCTTCTGCTTTTAGTTTTACTTATCCTTTTGTGAAACATAATTAATTTTCAGTTAGTTTCAGATTATTTTATTTTTTTTACATGTCTGGTAATATTTAACTGCCTACCAATTGTTTCCATGGTCCTTTGAAATGTGTCAGATAATTATAGTTGGTTGATTTGGAGAGGAAATATAAAAGGAGGAGAGAGGGTTGATATTTAGGACTGTAGTATGACCTGATGCCTATCTGATTTATAATTATAGAGAAAATTATAGAGGTTTTAAAGCACATTGACTTGGTTCTCTGCATGTTTCATTAAAAAAAAAAAAAAATTCTTCCTGCCTGTCAGTGAAGCTGTCCATTATAGTTGAGATCCACAAAACAAAGAACAGGAAGAGAAGCACCACACTAAGCTGCATTCCTGACTAGGTGACCCACGAATATGCATTTTCTTGAGAATGTTATTCTGAAGATCCTAAGGTCATTCAATACTTGTCTTTTATCCACTGATAAGATTGTGTTTTTCTTTACCTAGTTGAATCCTCTGGGTTTTTCTTCAAATATCTTTATTTAAAGTATTTAAATGACCTCTTAATACTGTAATGAAAATTAAAAATAAAAAATAAACACATTCCATGTTGAAATCTTACTTGTATCTTCTTACTGTTTTGTCTTTGAAGAGTTGAAGCATAAGGGTTAATTAAGTTATGAGAAAGGCAAAAATATTCCTTTGCTGGTTATGTCTGCTGTTTTTCCGTGAGATATTTTTGGTGCTTAAACCTACTTTTTAAAGCTTTATTCTAGTAAAGATTTTATCTTTACTTTCTAAGGTAAGTGTTCCTCCAAAATAACATTCTGATATAAGAAAATTCTGATTTTGTTTTCCTAAATCTCAATCTTCATTTCTCAGTATTTATTGAAACAAGTATCTTTTTACTTTCAATACTTTTAAAAAAACATTTATTGCTATCACTTCCAATGTGTCTATCATTTGCTATGCTATGTACTCTGCATCCTTTTAATTTTAGCTTGTGTCTGTCAGTGACTGGTGACATCAACTCTGCTGCTTGGAATGTGTGCTCTGTGGGAGCAGCTTTATGTTTGGGATGGAGATGTGGTATTGCTTTTGTGAGGGTTTTGTGGTTTTGTGTTCTCCTTAGAGTCTTACAGGACTTTCTCATTTTAAGGGCCAAATTACAGTCGTAGTTTTTTAATTTAAAAAGATTCAAGTAATTCATACTTTAGGAAATGTAATTTTGTTTCAGTTTCCTTATGGCTTTTTCGCCAACTGTAACTTTATATCAGTTTTAAAGTAACATGATAAGCTTATGTGCAATGTTAGGTACCACTTCAATTCCCTGTGAAATTTTCAAGTAAATAATTTTATTATGTTTTATTGAAATACAAAAGGTTTACGTCCAGCAAATATTTGGTAATTAATTGTTGAGAGTGATAAATACAATCATGAATAATCATTATTAAAATACACATTTTAAAATTACTTATTTTTTAATCTGACTAATGATAACTAGTATAAGTTGAAATACACTAAACACATACAAAAATACATTTGTAATGGAAAAAAATGGAATGCTATCAGCATTCTTAATGCATTCTTAGCTTACATGAGCAATAGTGAAAGCTAGCATTTTTAGGCAAGGATGACTTCCAGTTCCTTGCAAAAAGTACTTTTAAAGTAATTTTATTCTGAAATGTTACTGTGTAAAAACATGTCTTAGGTTTCTTCTTTATTTTTCTTTCCTACTTAAATGAAGTAAGTAAAACCACTATTTCAGCTGTGGAAACTCAAGCTTGTCTTCTTGGTGCACTGCCTTCATCCGTACGCAGTCACCAGTTCCGGTGGTTTTGCAGGCAAACCCGTGCAGTTGTTTGGAATTCAGAAACAGTTCTTTTGAGAGGACTTGAGAAAGGAAATCAAAGTTCAGTCTTTGCTGTGGTAACTGCACGGCACGAAGTAAGAGTTTTTGTCACCAAAGTCAGCTGCTGTCCTGAATACACAGAAGTTTCACATCTGGATGAGGGGTTGTCATCCAGGATAGTCATGAACTTTGTAGGAGCTCAGTTTGAGCTGTAAGTACGACTTCTGGTGTGCACCAAGCAGCAAACCAGTGCCTGAATACAACACTGGTGCAGAACATAAATAGACACACATACTCAAGAAAAAGATACTCAGGGTAAAATAATGCTCCTATTCGAATCAGGATTGTTGATTCATAAATTAATAAGCCTACAAAATACTTAATGGCCACCCATTGTCTGCTTGGATTTCTCCTACAAAAACTAACAGTAACCTCTCAAAATTATTTGTGTGGATACTGACTCTAAAGTGTAGGTTCTCATGTGCAATTCTAATCTACTCATTACCAGGCGGGTGCTTGTGAATACAAATCTCATGTTCTAAAAAGATGAAGCTCCACATATTGTACCTCAGCAAAAAGGTTAAAGTCTTAGGATAATCTGTCACCAGAATTCTGTCACCAGAATTAAACAGCTAAGTAAATATGTAGGTATGTAAAAATTATGTATTTATTAACAGAAAAATAGGAATCTGATGTTCATGGAAACCCTTGAAAAATTAAATGCAACTTCTGTGTGATTTGCCATGTGAGCATTCAGAGACGGAATGAAGAAGTTCCCAAATTTTTTTAATGTGGCCTTTGGTCAATGACAGCTGTAATTTCCATTCACCATTTGCATCAGTGTGTGTAAGGAAGGTTAGTAGAGGGGTACAGAAATGCACTGAAGCTCCACTGAGATTTTTACCAGAATGGTTGTAACATACAATACTGAAAAATGTCACATCTCAGCAAAATCTGCTTCTAGCACTCAGCTCTTAAATAAAACAGTTAAGATCTGTAAGCACCAGACGCTTAATGCATGCATCTTAATAGTGGGGACTTCCTACCAGGCATTTTAGACATGCTCAAAAGCTGCTCAACTTGGTCATTTGTTTTCCTTCAGTAAAACTATTCTTTTTAAATGTGCACTGATTTTAGAGCCAAAATACTGTATCTTTAGGAATCTTTTTTTTTTTTTCATACTCATCCTGAAGTCCAGTCTTGAATAATGCAGACCTTCTTTCTTGAAGACCTATAAGAGAAAGTCCCTTAAGTCATTTGAAAAGTATTGTTGAATTTGAAAGTGTACTATTTATCTAATGGCTAATAGGCAAGGTCACACGAAAATCTGATAATTGTAGTTCATCATAAGAATCGAGCTTTGAGAAGAGAAGGCTTCAGGGAGACCTTCTAGTGGCCTTTCAGTACCTAAAGGGGGCCCAAGAAGGAGGGACAGAGATGTTTTGCAAGGGCAGAGAGTGATAGGACTAGAGGGAATGGCTTTAAAGTGAAAGAGATTTAGATTAGATGTAAGGAAGGAATTCTTAATTGTGAGGATGGTGAGGCACTGGAAGAGATTGCCCAAAGTAGTGGATGCACCATCCCTGGAGATGGTAAAGGTTGTTACTTCATGAATGACTAATTGGGTAAAACTCCACCCAATCAAAATCCCCTCTGATAAGGAAGCTGTGCAATAATTTTCCATGCAGTGATTCTATAACTAAACTGGAGACATTTTTCATATTTGGGAAGGATTTCAGGGTTATTTTAGCTTCTACTGAAACTTGATGCCTATTTCTATATATGCCTTTATAAATACAGAGCTGTACTTACTCTAGATAATATGTCCTAAAAAGCTGTCACTTCTGTCATTACATATTGCAAACCATAATTTAAATACTGAATTCTCAATTTGGCCTACAAGCTCTAGATAGCCACATCCTGAAAATACAGTTCAAGGGCCATATTCTATTTAAAAAATCTTAGCCCTGAAGGAGTTTTTTAGATTGTGAAATCAAAGTGCTCCTCTTAATTTCAGCTAATGAAAGGTGTTCGACTTTCATTTTCTTCTGCCATTGACTTTTTTCAAATCATTAAAAACATGTTGAATCTAAGGGTGATGTAAACATTCACTGTGAACTTAAGCAACAGTGAAAAATAGACTCTCAGTTTTTTAAAATCCATTTCAATTTTGTGGTTGCTGGATTTCTTACTAAATTAATTTACTTAACTAGATCTTGAGAAGAGCTTTATCAATGTACTTTTGGCAATTCAAATATGGTCTAGATGACACAGACCGTGTTTTCTTTCACAGATGTGCCATTTTATTGCTTAATAAAATATTTAATTCTTTTCTATGTAGAAATTTTAAGTAGTTTAGCTATTATGAAAGTTTATTGGTCTACAATTGCCCACAGGCACATTTCTTTTAAGGTGGGTGTAAAATACTAATTGCAAACATCTGTGCTCATGCTTTTATGACCAGTGAAGTAAGTTAATTCTTGAGCTTTTCCAAACTGCTACTCCCTGCTGCTTTGTCCATCTCCACCTTTCTCCATCTCTATCTTTGCATTCCAGTCCCCCCATTTTCAGCTCAGTCTATAACTGTACGTGAAAAGATCACACCTGGGAATGATGAATATCAGTGACAACAAATCTTTTCTTTATGGTATCTTTGCTTGTTCCTTTATTTACATAACAACAAACATGTTAGGAGCTCAAGATTCATGTAGTTGATATCCTGTCTTCCAAAATGTCCAGCTAGTGCCAAGAGCACTCCTGTACTGATATTCCCCACAATAACAAAGGGTGCTAACAGCTATAGCAAAGCCTTTTTATTCCTAATTGGGCTGTAATTCAGAAAAATGAAAATGACAAAGTAAAAGCTTTTTATTTTACCTAACAAGAGGACATACTCGGATACATCAGAAACAGTCTGTCAGTTTTAGAGGAAGTTTGACTCAGCTTTTCTCCTTTCTGTCTTTTTTCCCCCCACAAAGATACAAGGTGTTTCAAGTTGCAAAACTTGAAATAATACTTGAGATATGAGCTATATTCTGCTCAAATTAGAATTCCTACTTGCCAAACTCTATGTAGCTTAACCAGACTGAGTGATCTGAGATTTTTTTAGCACTGCTATTTAAACCTCTCCTTTGGACTGCATTTTGTGTAACTTCGTCATTTCAGGTATTTCTTCCTTCACATGTTCCAGTGACTGCCACATTACCACATGATTATACAAAATAGAACTTTGTTGCATAAAAACATTTATGAAGAAAATGTAGTTGTCATATCAAGCATCAAAAAACCCTGAGCTCTTCTTTGTATGGAATTACTTCAAAGAGGCTCCCTGATAACATTGACAATGGGACACAACAGATTTTTAAGGCTCTTGAAAATAGTCACAAACCTTGATTTTGTGTGGCTGATGCTGGAAACGAAGAATTCCAGGGACTAACTTGTCATTCTTGGTTTTGTAAACTCATCTGGTGACCTACAAGAGTAAAAAAACCAAACCAGTAATTATTTCTCTAAATGACTAAAAGCACTCAGCTAGGATAGACTGGCAGAGCCATGCAAGACAGCTGTAAGAAAAGCAGTTCTACAGTCCTGTTATGAGAACTACACTGCAGTAAATGTGGAAAGCAATGAATGCATTAGTATTTTCAGTTTTGAAATTGCCAAGCAAGAGTAGCTTCAAGTTTGATTTAGTTGTGGAGTTAATACACGAAGGTGGACCTGTTATTTCAGGTGGGGCTGTTGGTTGAGGGATGAGAAAGGGATTTCCATGCAGTTTACCTCCAGGCTGAATTGTGTTTTCAAGTTCATGTAATGCTTCGTGATCAAGGATCTCTGAGGAACTGAGACAAGCACTTACACTGCAAGCCGTGTGACAAAAGCTAGATAGGGATTCATCGTGTTCAAAAGCAGGATTAATCCTTACAGCATTTTCTGGATTGCAGCTGCTGAGAGCAGGACTTCTACAATGCAGAACATTTTTGTTTAGGTAAGATTTTAAATTGCAAAAGAAACAAAAGGAATATTTTGAAATGTGAAGGAAAAGATTGTGAGCAGCTTACTGCAAATTAGAGTTTCTTTTGCACTTTCTTCTTATCTTAATAATTAAAATGATGAAAAGAAAACCAAGGCTTCCTAAGCCAAAAATGAGAGGTTTAAAAATGAAGGGTTGTGTGGGTTCTGGACCAAATTTTGCACAGCGCTGTCCTTGGTAAAGCTGGTGTCTACGTACAGGGCATCTAAAATAAGGAAAGGAAGAGAAAAAATGTACAGAACTTCAAGGCAAAAAATACTGAGTATCTTAAACAAAAAGAACGGAAAATCTCCAATGTAATATGAACACATTATTTCCACTACAAAGAATTATGTTTCTGCATGAAAATTATGTGATTGATCATAGGGAAAGATAATATTTTTACACTCAAGAGTGAGTTTTAAATAAAAAGAAACTGACATATTCCTTGCTGACCTACAAATTTTAAGGAAACAATGCATTTTAAATATCTCTGACAAATTTCTAACCCCACAGGTAACATTTGTGGTTTAGAACTTTGGAAGTTCAGGTGTGTTTTAAGGTAATGTCTGAACACAACTTTGAAGCTTATATTCTGTTTACTGGTGATTTCACTCTGGGGAGTAAGGTCTGGAATAGGAGTTCTACTGCAAGTAGCAGAACTCTACAAGACAAGGGGGAAGGGAATTTACAAGGAGCACAAGGGCAAATAGTAGGCTATAATTTTCTCTCTGACAGTACTAGTTTGCACAGGCTGTCAGTCCAACACTGGTGGGAATTTGTGACTTGCTATAATTCACAAAAAATTTCATTTATTATTTTTAGTGCTTTTAAAAGTCCTCATGTTGGTTTAGTTATACTTGTACATTCAGGGTTTTTCTGGATGGGGAAAGGATTATTTTGCTTAGCGCATCAGTCTTGGAGGAGTAGGTCAGACCCTTTGCTACCTCAGCGAAGTTTTGAAGAGGACCTTTCTAGGTCACAGGCTGACTTCCAGTACTAAATGCTGCAGCTGCTCTACTGTGACTCTGAAAGTCAGGAATTTGGCAGTAATTGTGGTGAATTCAATATAATTCCTGTGATACCCATTGAAGAAAATTAATTTTGGTAGTTGGGTTGTTCCAGTGAATAATTTGAATAATTTTTCCAATGGTCTTAATTTTTGATGCTAATCTTAAGTAAGGTAAAAGATGTATTGTTAATCTAGTCAAAGTATTGAGAGAAAGTAAACAAATGCAAGAATTGTAACTTGATCCTTGCTTATGTACATGGCTGGTTAACTACTGTGTGCCAGTCTAGTATACAGTTTCACAAAATGCTGTGAATTGTCTAGTCTTACAATGAGAAGATCCTTGATTCTTTGGAAGAGAGTGAATATGTTCAAGTACTGTGAAGTTCTCAGTATTGACTTAAGATAATTCCATTTAAAAATCCTTAAGAAATATGTTTGCAGTAAGGAAGAACTGCTAATCTTCAAGTCTTTCCCAGAAATCCCTGAAAGCAGCTTCAGCCTTCATGTGCTTTACTGGGTGGTCTGGAATCGCAGTCCAGAAGCCTTATGTGAGAGAAATAATTTCCACTCTGATTACGTGGTCTTAAACACATAATTTAGGGCATGACAGAGGAATGGAATTAGATTATTGAATATTGCACAATCCTAAGATCTGCAATGTAGAAATACTGTCATATTCCAAATAAAGGTTTTCTTTTTAACATATCTTACAAAAATGTAACTTCTTAAAATGCTACAATGTAATTGGTAGCAAAACTGTGAATGTGTTGTTCCATTTTTCCAAAATGTGTTTGGAAATCTGAAATGAATGCATGCCTTTGTGTGTGTCATCACTGCCAATGATGCTGAATTTCTAATAAATTTCTGAAGCATCTTTAAAAATAACTAGATCATAATGTTCTGTGTATACTAACAGGCAGAAATGGATTTATCCATGGTGAGACTATTTATACTTCAGAAGGGTATTTGCAGTGTGACTTACAGCATCTGAATGTCGAGCTTTTGGCTTATCAGCATGGTTTCTGGGGCTGTTAAGAGAATTCATCAATCCATTTACCTGCAGACAGCTCCGGTTCCCGGCACCAGCTCGCACTTGCCGCCGTTGAGGCAGAGCTGGGGCTGCAGCTCGCACAGGCTGCGGCAGGGCAGCCCGTCCCGGCTGGCGTAGCCGGGCCTGCACAGGCAGTCGGCCTCCCGGGTCCACTCGTTCAGCACGCACTCGGAAAACTTGTCACAGGCCAGGAACTTGCAGGGGTCGGCCTGGTCCGCTGTAAAGGAGGGGTGAATCAGTAATGAAGCGTTACCCCAAAGGGCCTTGGCAGGGCTTGCGGCAGCCAGAGAGAACAGCTCCTGTTTACCGGCCTGCCAATTGGGTGGGCCGAGAGGAGGATGTTGTCCAGCATGGAAGGACAGACAGCCCCTTCCTGTACAGGACACAGCCAGGTCGTGGTGACATCTGCACTGATTTACCCCATCTCTGTTAAGCAGTGAGTTTATTTTCATCTCACTGACAAGGATTTTCACATTTGGATGGTTTTACCCTGTTTTTGGTATGATCCTGTGTTCCTGTACTCGTGGATAATTATTATAAATTAATAAGTACTAATGAAGTATTTTGTGCAGGTATTTTGAAAATATGGTATTCTTCTTTATGGTATTATTTAGGACCAGTGCAGTCAGCCCTTTGCAGCTGCTGACTCTTGATGTGGATTTTGGACTGTCAGTTTCCATCCATGTTTCACTTTGGTAGAACATCATTACCACTAGATGGCTCTCAGTTTCACAATAAAGAAGAATTTGCTTATATTACCTTAACTTGATAGACAGGTTGGATTGAATTTTTTTGGTTTGTTTTCTGAAATTAAAACGCACCTGATTTGCCACACCTGTACTGGAATACACTGGCTTTGTGAACACAATTTCTTCTATTTTGACTCTATAAGCTACTTTATAAGCTATATATACTACTATATATTACCTAATAAGCTTATAAGCCTCGATAAAACAGATCTCTCCACAAATTCTCTGTAATGAATTCTCTGTTTTCTTGAATTAATGTTGAAATACCACATCAGTAAAGCATATCAGATGAAGATGAAAGATTAAAAATTTTTTATGAATTTGCACTTTAGGATCTTTCTTATTTTAATTTTTATTTAATGAAAATTCATTACAAAAGCAGGGAACATATGGCAGTCCAAAGTTGACTCTTTATAATTAACTAATTTGATACTTTATTCATCAAACTTCAGTTTATTATGGTTTATTTGGAGGGTGGAATACTGTGATTTTGTTAGCTTTCTTTACCACAAGCTACCTATGCTTTTAGTGGCCACAAAGACATATGTAAAAAAAAAACTGTTTAGAAACTGAATTTTAAATGGATTTTTGTTCCAGAATTGTCATAGATCTGTACATAAAAAAACAGCTTAACGAAAACTGCTTGAGGCATCTGCATACTTTTGCTATTGTTCTTCTCCATGACAATGAAATTAAATTCAACCCTGAAATAATTACCAGAGCCTGAAAATAGATTTAGGCTTCAATTTTATAAAAGAGTGTAGTTTTTGAAAACACTAAGTTCTTGACGTAAGAATAGTGTCCAGATGTGTAGTTACTGGCTTTCTACTGTTTAGCAAAGACTACAAACTTATTTGAAAGATATAAATCCAGAGGGATTCTAGAATTACAAATCTATGGAGTACTACATAAAGTCATGCCCAATTAGTGAGTATCTGTAGAATCCAATTATTCCTACACATTATCTCCTTTTTTTGAATGCTGTATCTCTTTAGAAAAAGATCAAATAATGCTCTAAACCATGGTTTGCTTACAACATTGCAATAATCACCAGAAATTATGTTTCCCTACTCCAATGCAAGACCTGCAAGCTGCACATGGGCATTTCTTATACCTGTCTCCACCCAGCACTTATTCCAGAGGTCACTCTGTCTCTGAAAAGCAGCTGGTGAACAAGCACAGCCCAACAGCTCCACCCAGCTTTTCATTACAGTAAGAAAATACATCTGCAGAGAACTTGCAACATCTTTTTTCATCTTATTACCCCCTATCACTGGGAGGATATTGCTAATGTGGTTGTTTCCAACACAGTCATACTTCTGAAGCTGTAACAGTCTGAAAAAAGATTGTCTGCTCAGTTTTGATTTAGCACATACATTAGTAATGCAGTCTTACCTGGCTCAATATCCAGGGAATAGCTGTCAATCTCCAAATTGAGGTGCTGAGCTGCAGCATCACAGAAATCTTCCAAAACACAGTGTACTGCTTCTGTGATATTGTATGGCACTGTCTTGGCAAATTTCATTTTGCTGTTCACAATCACACTTCCATTCCTGAAGTTGAGAATTTCCAGATGCTTAAAACCTGTAAGGTTGGACTGAAGGTATGGAAGTAACTGCAAAACAGAAATTTGCCTTTATTTTAACTTGCTGTCAGTGTCTACCTGCTATTAATTTCTCTTATAGTCAATTTTCATTATCAAGTACACACATCACAGATTTATTTCCCTGAGTTTTAATACAATTGTTAAGCTCCATGAACAAATTAACTTTTCTGTTTAGCAGTATCTTCTTCTGGATTTCTGCTCTTTTCTCAATAATGTATTGAGATGGATGGGCAGCAATTTCCCCTGTAATGAAATGCATAGCAGCTGGGAAGTTTATTCATCTGGAAGAGAAAAAAATTACCTCACTCAAAAGCCAACTTTAATTATTTTCAAACATTCAATCCAGGCAGGTTAGGGCATAGTATAATAGGCATGTTATAGCTGAGCTGACCTGTGCCCTATTGTACCAACAGAGAAAATCCATATCTAATCACAGTCTATGCTATGATATATTTTTAAAAGCCTATTTTTAAATGCAGCAAGCAGACACAAGTCTCAGATATAATCAGCACTGCTATAGTGTTGATGTGGATCTAAGAAAAAGCCAAATAAATTACATGCTAGGCATATATCTGGGTTCTCTTGATCAAGTAAAATCTTTCATCACTGACTTCATAAACCCTGTCTTCAGAGCCTAAGAGCATTCCAGGCTTATGGATCCTTTAAAATACAGCTTATCAGACTGAACTGTAGTAGGGTTTAGTATTGTTAAAACACTGTGCACTTCAGTGTATTCCTTTAAACTGCACCCAGCTACCACTCATGCTGTTGAGGTCGATTTTCACCCACCAATTGCATGAACTGTTGTTCCAGTGCTTTGTATTCTGTCGAGCTCCTGTTGAAGAGGTCGTCAGAGAAGTGCATGTTGGTTACCCTCAGGCTGAAGAAAACCACGAGCTCTTTGCCTTTGGCGGCAGTGGTCATGGAGCTGGTGGTGACGTACTTGAGCACGGGTGCAGGGGTGGTTTCTGCAGGCTCCGTGGTCAGCACTGGGATGTAGCCACTGCCCTCGTCCAGCCCCGCCGTGCTCACGGCGCCCATCTGATCCAGCTCGGCCGCGATGTCCTGCACGCCCATCCCGGTGCCATCCACAGGAATCCCCTCAGGGGCTGGCACTGAGGGACCTGGTAACTCAAGGGACTGCTCAATGATCTCGGAGGGGCTGTAGGACGGGCTGGTGGCTGCGGGCAGCGGTGCTATTGGTGGCAGCACGTCGGTGATGGCAGCTCCAGGCTGCATGGTAGAGACACCACTTGGAGCAGTAAAGAAAGGCAACCCTTCATAAGTGCTGGCTGTAACAAAAATGTCATCCCCTGATGATTCTGGTTCTTCCATGATCTTAACTGCTGCAGGAAAACATGATAAAACCAAATTAGCTGTGCTGAAAAGCAAGCACAAAAAGCATCAAGCTTGGTAAAAAAAATGTATATGGTATTTCCACTGAACACTTTTAACAATAAGTTTAACCTTATCTAAATATGAAAAATGTTAATGCCATCACCAAGAAGGTCTACTGAAACAAAATACCTCATACACATATTTGAGTGATGGGATTTCTGCAGGTTCTATGTCTAATATTTATGCTTGGCAAGTCTTTCCTGAACCTCTACAGCACATTCTTGTTCTGAAGGTACATAATCACACTGTCAGTTTATATTGTCTGAAAGGGGAGATTGGTGCTTTGAGCTCTCTGCTTGGAACGCTTGTATGCCAGAGTCATTCTGCTTCACTCTGTGAAAAGCTAAAGCTATTATTTGCCAGTAATCATAAAATGTGATTACAAAAACAATACAGCCCCTCCAGAAGCAAACTGTGTCAATTTACCCAAAAGACAACAGCAGCAATGAAAAAAATATTCAAACCTTAAGAAGCCATCTAGTGCACCTGAAGCAGAACTTTTATGATATTCCCATTGGGGCTTGGCATGGATCTGGGATATGTGCTAACTGTAGCTGAAATCCAAATCTAAAGTGTCAGGAATGTGACTCTTTGAATTTGGCTTGAGGCTACCTGGCCACAATGACTTCACAATAAATTATGTCCTCCACCAAGCCACCTGCCCAAACTGGTGCCTTTGTCCTTTTCCAGGGCTGTACCATTCTTCACATGGAACTTTAAGCAGCCCCCTTCAGGCAAAAGGACTTATTGGCAGAATGGAAAGAAATATTTCTCCCTTCTTTTCCCTACATCCTAATTTCCTCCCAGTGGCCAATGAAAACATGAAAGGAGAGCAAAATTTTGCATTGGGAATATCCTTGCCTGAATGAGGTGGCAAATATCCTGCCACCCCATTTCAATAAGAGCTTCAGATTCTCTTCTCTTGCCATGTCCTCATGTTTCTTGTATGATTAAGGATACGGACAGATTAGAAAAGCAAAGCCTAGTGATGTTCTCTGTATACAAAGCTCTTGCTATTACTTGCTATGCTGCTAAGGAGTGAGAGTCACTTATCAGTTAAGAGAACTCAGAACAGCTTTGCTGGCATTAGTGCCTGAGGCATTAATGCAGGATGATCTACTGATGGGATGAGCCTGCAGCCCCACAGACATCTCTCTCAGCACGAGAGCACAACTCCAGCACACACCATTGTGATGGCATTTGTTAGGCAGATTATATTTTAGAAAGATAACTACAGGAGAAAGTTGTAATGAAGTGGCTTTGAAACTGCACCAAATTTGAAGCAGAAATGCACAACCATCTATATATTGCATGCCTGGCACATAGCTGTGTGTATATATATCTACATATGGTCTATACATAGACTATAAAGGTCTTCTGGCATCCTCTTATTACAAGCAAAGTAACTTAAAAGGCCTTGAGGGCATACCAAGATGATCTCTGAGCATCTATCACCTGTTTTTATAAGCTGCCAGTTCTTAGCAATCACTGTGTCTCCATCTGAAAGCAGTGACCCAACAGTTTGTGTTGGTTCCTGTTAGTAAATGGGCTCACATTAAGGGCTGCTGGGCTGTGGCACAGCACCATCCCAAACCCAGGGATCACTGACCTATTCTTTGTCTAACAGGTGTCATGTTACTGCTGCCAGACTTGCCCACACTAGTGACATGTTGAAATCAGTGCTGCAATGATTTACAGCTTGTTTTACCAAGACTTTCATCTGTCTACATAAGGCTTCAATAAAATTCAATCCTAAGAAGTTAGGAACTATGGATCAAACAGAGAAGACCTAGCCATTTCATAGAATCAAAGAATGGGTTGCTTTGGAAAGGAACCTAAACATTATCTAGTCCAACCCCCCTGCCATGGGGAGCTTCACCTTCTACTACACCAGCTTGCTCAAGGCTACATCCCATCTGGTCTTGAACTTTGGGATTGGGCATTCACAACTTGCCTGGGTAACCTGTTCCAGTGCCTCACCACCCTCACAGTAAAGAAATGTCTTCCTAATAACTAACCTAAATCTACACTCTTTCTGTTTAAAGCCATTCTCCCTTGTCTTGTATCTACATGACTTTGTAAAAGATCCCCGCCCAACTTTCTTGTACACCTCCTTTAGGTACTGGAATGCAAAGAAAGGCTCTCCCCAGAGCTTTCTCTTGTCCAGGCTCAACAAGCCCAGCTCTCTCAGCCTGTCTCCGTAGGAGAGGGGCTCCTGCCCTCTGACCATCTTCCTGGCCCTCCTCTGGACTCCGTAGTCTTTTTTGTGTTGGAGGGGCCGGAGCTGAACAGAGCACTCCAGTTGGGTTGTGACTAGAGTGGAGTTCAGAACTGAATTACCTCCCTTGACCTGCTAGTCAGTGAAATGAAAAACAAACCCTTCCCAACCCTTTGCATTTAAAATGTTGGGTTTATATATTACATCAATATATATTGATTTTCAGACTAGATGTAAAGAAAACACTTTTTTATTATGAGATTGGTGAAACACTGGAACATGCAGCCCAGAGAGGTGGTGGATGCTGCATCCCTGGAAATATTGAAGGTCAGATTGAATGGGACTCTGATCAACCTAATCTAGCTGAAGATGATCCTGTTTATTGTAAAGGGGTTGAACTAGATGGCCTTTAAAGGTCCTTCCCGATCAAACTTATTCTATGAATCTGTGAATCCATATGCACATAAAAATATGCGTAAAATTTTGCAACAGAACACAAAATACACTTACATCATTCATCACAAAGGAATTATTTGTAAAAACTTCACCAATTTGCTTTCTAGAAGAGATTTTCACATCAGAAGACAATTATGTTATGAAACCTCTACAAGTACAAATTCAGAAGATTTAGACACAGTCTCAGCATATTTCATTTCAGCAAAAAGAGTTTAGTTTATAGAACTATCATTCAGGTGTAGGGAATCCACAGAGGGCACAAAATAAGTCAATGAAATCAAATATACTCCCAGAGTAACCACATTGAAGGTTAAACAATACAATGGAATTAAAAGCTGATGTCTGCAATAAAAACTGCAACTCAAATTTCAGCCACCTCTTACCCTCTCACAAAGTTGTTTGTTGAACTCCTCAGATGTTTTTTTTTGTACTGCATAGCCAAGGCAGGACAGTATTGTACCAAGAGCATTGTAACAAAAATTAGACATCCATTGGCAAAGACATGAAAACACTAAATTAAGAGGCATTTTCCTGTGCCCATGCTATATTAAATCTTTGTAAAAGGAGTTGTGCATGTAGGCATTTATTCCCTGCTGAGGGAATGAAATACGCAGATTTGACTTGTCAGAAAAAAAATCAACTGCCGTTTCAACAACTTGATTTTAGGTATCTGATTAGTTGGTCCTCATATTTTTTTAAATGAGGGAAACCCTTCTAATTGACTATGAATAAGGAGTAATTTTTAGGGAAAGGTCAAATTGTCATGAGACGTTTTCCTAGAGGGTTTGCATTAATGAGCAGGCCCAGAATGTTATACTGTAAGGGGTCCTGGCATTTCCTTTCATTCATGAGCATAATAAGCACTGACATATTTCCCAAGTCCACTGGTGGGTATTCTGTACATGCTCTGTATATGAAAGTTACAGTGCTACAATGTCTATGTATATATTTGCATACTTGCTGGCTGAAAGAAATAACCAAAGAAGGGAAAATGCGCAGTTAAGAGATTGGTTCATAATACAGGGTAAGAATCACCTTGTGTGCAGCTCTGCTGATGCCAATACCAGATGGATACAGAAGGTAGATGCATTCTACAAATTTACATATTTTGTTGGCGCCTGAAATGTCACTAAATCCCTGGACACAGGACTGCTGTGTATAGACAAAGTGCTGAATTTATGTTCGAGGCCTTTAATTTTAACTAAGACACAAGTAATATGATGATTAAGAGAATTAAGAGAAGAGGATCATTAACCTAATGCATCACAAGAAGTGTCTCCCAACACATGATTACTGATTACATTCATCTTTCTAACTGCAAAGCCAAGGCAAAAGAGCCACAGTGATCTAAGACTGTCATTCTGTCTGTCTGTTTGGACCCTCCAGAAACGAGGTTCAGTGTCCATTAAATCCATAAAACTCTTTCTCCACTGACTACAGAGAACCTGAGTTCTCTGGGAATGCACACCATCTCTCCTCCATCCTCCAGTCCTAAAACCTCTTTTCTCTATTAACCTTTTTCCTTAGCATCCACACTGGAGATCTTGACTAGTCTAACTTTTCATAGGACAGCCTGAGAGCGCAGCTCTAGCTCTGCTACTCACTCCACTACTGTGGTGTTCTGTGTAACTTATAGAAGCCTTCATCTTATTTTGAAAATTTCCATACCTTGCAGCTGTGCTTCATTATCAATGTTCTCAGCCTCAAAGATAAATGTCATTCTCACATGATATCACAAGAAGAGTATTTTCTATCTTAATAAAATACTGCTTAGTAATGATAATCTTCTTTTATTATTCTCAGGACTATTTACTTCTATCTGGCATTGAAAACTTAAAGAGTATGACAAAATTTGTGAAATCAAGACCTGAACATTTAAATCACTACAGAATTCAGGGCACTGAGCAACCACAGCTTACTAATCCTGTCTATAGGTTCATTATGAATGAAGGAGGATTCTTTAGCTATCTCCACATGGGTATCAAGGCCAACCTTCTGTTCAGCACCAGACAACCCTGTCTTACTGACTTTCCTGCTTAGCTAAGTATTTTGTGAAGGGCCACAGACTGTGTGTTTAATTGGGGATGTGTTATGACATTGCCCTCATCTCATTGGGATCTTTACCATGAATTCTTTTTGGGAGGTCAGTAGCATTATTTACTTCTGCAATGATTGAAGAAACAAAATGCAAAGAACTCTTCACTTGTTTCAACGCACAAAGAGTAAGAGAAAACCATTAAGAAAAAAGCCAAGCCATGACTGCTTTTATTGCTCTGCAATTTTCCCCTCACAGTGACCAAGTCTGCCTGAGAGCAGCGGAATGATGCAGCTCACTAAAGTCTGACTGCCCATAAGCATTTCACTGCTGCAAGTCAGCCAGTCTTACTCAACTCACACAGAATTTTCAGTACAGGTGAAGAATTCTCTTCACGTAATGCCTGTCAGTATTTTGATTGATGCAACTGTCCTTGGGAAATGGAGGCTCCCCTAGACTTTATGGAAGCCAGTCTGCTGCAGAAAGGAGTCACATCTGCCTTGAACAATTTCATATTTGGTCTCTGTACCAGTACAAGCCCTCTGAAATATCAGTTTCTTGTGGGATTAAAAATTCATTCTTTCTTTGATTGTAATTTTCACATGCATTTGCCATAGCATGGCTGAAAATAGTAATTCAGCTTGCTGTTTTATAAATATGTTTATATAAATGATTTGCGGTTTTATAAAGGACTTCTGTCACTTCAAAGTTTTCTGAAGAAGACTCTTTCTGTAAAGCTTTGAAACAATGAAATCAATACATTTAATATTTTTTTTAAAAAATGTTTGACTTCAAGTTAATATTTTAAGTACAACAGGTGGAGATAGAACAGATAACTATTAACTGAGTAATTTTACTTTTTAGACCTATATCAAATTCATATGCTGAGAAACCTGATGTTGAACCTTAACTAGTGTCTTTGGCATTTTCATTTTTCAGCAGTTTTAGAGGACTAAGCATTTCAGAAACACAGATATAATCTAAACAATACAGGAATAGCTGCTGTTTAAAGCATACTCAAAATTCTGAGTAGAATATAAGAATATTTTAGAGAAAGTTGAGGTGCATAATCAGATACCTTGTATGGACAGTAGGTCAGTGGTAGGTTATTTCCATAACATGACAAGTCACTTTCACCATTTTCAGAACCTTTTACCTCTTCTGCTACTGAGATTGCCAGATAAAACTACACACTAGTGCTCAAGCACTCTGAAAGTCAGTTTTCTGAGTAAAGTCCTTGCTAAAAATTATGCAACCAAGAATAAAATACTCTTGTGAAGTAAGGGGATTTGTAAGTACATTTACATAAAAACACGTTAAAAACGCTAGGGATACCATGGCTGTTTTGTATTGTAAGATATTTTGTATTGAAGTTCTGCATAATTTTCTACCATAGATATATCATATGAAAATATATATTAAATAAGAAAGATACCATGCTAATCTTGGAAGCAAACCCCAGCAGCAGTGAATTTCCAAAGAGAAAAGCACTTTTACAAAGGAAAAGAATCAAAACCAAATAAGAAAACTCTTAATTAAAACAATAGCTTCAGGAGGATTTAACATCTCTTATTCCCATTGTCAAATGCTCTCAATCAAATTTGAAAAATTCCTCTAATGATTTTAAAATAATGAAATCTGTGTGAAAACAGCCTGGGCCTTTACAAACACTTAGAAAATAAAGAGACATCCATCTAAATGTTGCAAACACTGCTGTATGACACTAAAATTTTTAGAGCACCCCAAATGGAGAACCTGGAATACTCTTTTTGATTTATTTTATATTAGAATGTTTGAAAACAAAATCTGACAAGTAACAATGCTTGTCCTTCAGAACTTAAAGTGCTTTCCAAATTCCTGCCCATTTTCTCTATTTTTCTCAACTGTGCAACAGGCAAAAGTCAGAGCAAATTTTTGTAGAGGATGGGACCATCTGACAGTTTTGTGGTAACAAAGTTTATTAGTTTACAAAATGGCAAAAACAAAAAACAAAATACAAGTTACATTATACAAATTCAAGTAATGTGTTGACCAAGGACCTGAAACGGAAAAGAAAAACATGAAATTAGAAAGTTAAAACCAGTGATTCTCTTATAATTTCATAATCAGAGCACTTTAAGACTTGCCAAGAAAAATGAAAACACTGAACATACTTTTTTCCACCCCTTGTACTATGTAGTCATGTGTATGAGAAAACAGTTAATGGAATGAAAGTTATAGAATGAGGAGTGTTTTGGTCTTCTAAATTGTGCCTTGAATGTATGTAGTCTGATTTTTCTCAACGTTTTGAAAGAAAAATGTGACTCTGTGAGAGAGATAGAAGGAGATATTTAAGAGGGAAGATCCTTCTGGCTTTATGTTTCATTGCAGGAATACATTTCAGTCTTTCTGGTATTGAAAAGGACTTTGGGTCAGATGCCTTAGCGCAGACCTGGCTTGTTAAATGTGCCCATCGTGCTTGGATTGTGGGCTTGAGCAGGCCAGAGCAGCCCAGAGCTGTCAGGGGGCAGGCAGGATGCTCAATGATAAACCCACAGTGCAGGAAAATCATCCTTACAGCCATGGGCCCCAGGTTTGTGTGCAATCCCCCAAGAGACCCTCACCTAACACTGGGGTGCAGAAGTCTTGTGCCACGAGCTGGTTTTTCAAAAAAAACAACACTTAAATTAATATTTGGGATTGTTCTCACATGAAATGACTGGATTAAGGTACATGAGTTTCATTTAACTTTTCCAATTGTGGTTGAGTAGCAGTGACAATACAAAGATTAAACATTGTTACTCAAACTGCTCATAGAACTTACAGGTACATTGGGAAACTAGAAAAAGGAAAAAAATAGTTAGTGAGCTGTCCATAAAATACTCTCTTCACTCCCCATGAAAGAACTACTAAACATTACTAACACTAACCTTCTTGCCATAGGTTTTAAAGGAATTGTTAATAAAAGGGCAGAACCTCCTTTTAACCAGCAGGGGAAGAAAAAAAAATCATTATTTTTGGTAACTGCAGTTGATGCTGACTCTATTCTCTTCTACCCTGCCACATATCACCATTAAAATCATCTGCCTTGATGCTTTCAGGCATGCATTCTCCTCAAGCCACACTACTACTAGTTATTATTATTATTATTATTCAAGGTTTTCAGTATCATGTAGGCATGATCATCATGATCATCATGAAGTTCTTCAAGATTTATTCAGCATAATTTTGTTTTTTTTGTTTCCCTTTGAAGCGTCAGTGTCTGATTCTGAAATGGTGAAGAAGACACAGGGATAGATAGGTGTAGATATAGATGGTTTAGAATAGGGATGAGAATGGAACTTTGAGTTTATTTTAATTATTTAATACAAGTTTAACCAGGGCTTCAGCAACTGCTGTAGGCTAAATATACTTTTAGGAGAAAGGACTGAAATGTGTTGAAATATTTTCCCAACTTGATTTCTTTCCACCTCTTGGAAGATAAATTAAAACTATGGCAATTGTTATGGGAAGATGGACCTTAGGAACTGAAATCCTCAGCTATGAAGATGCCATTCATGAATAATACTTTTTGTTTTTACAGTCAACCCCAGCAGGCTTTTCTGTGCCAGCAATTCCCTGCTCCAACTCTGCTTGAAAGCCCATTATCCCAAACTGCATGGCAATAAAGATGGTTATTAAGGAATGTTTGACTCTCTATAAAATTTTGACTATAAAACTCTGTTATTGGCACTACTATTCTACAAATATTGTATACTACAATAATTTAATTTTAAAACATCTATCAACTGGGGAAGAATGAAAGAGAAGGCCAAACATGTAAATTCAGTAAAATGAAGAAGAAATAAAATATTTTGCATCCAGGCTTGGTTTAATCATGTTCTTACTGATGCATGTAATGATCCTACTGTTCTACAGAATGAAAGTGAAATTTCTGTGTCCTTCTAATTTACACCTGGATGTCATTGCTTGAAATTGAGTTTAGCTTTTTCCTCTACAGAACTTCATAGAAAGTTTAATTGAAGAAAGAAATGTTAAGGACTTATGGGAGAAAAATTGCATGTTATCTTCAACTTTAAGTCAGAAGTTACTTGCATTTGCAACTAAAACCAAAAAGTCTATGACACCCCTGACAGCAGTTTAAGTTGTAAATATTCATAAACACGAATCACATTAAATTTAATGTGATTATTGCAAATATGCCTCCATTTAAGATTTTTATGTAATTTTGTTTGCTAGTTTTAAACACTGTAGTGTTTTTCAAACTGACTAACTAGCAGCTTAAATTGATATTAGCATCTGTGCTATTGATGTAAGGCATCTTAAGATGACTGAGAAGATCAAAGCTGGAAGGCCAAGCCCTGTCTGTAGACAGAGATACAAAATTCCATTGAGATATGGAGCAGAGATGGAGCAGAGGTTATTCAGAGCACCCAAGTTACAACTTCTTTATAACAGTCCAATGCAGGTGGCATGAGTTTTTCTCTAACAAGGAACAGACTAAAAAAATTTCCAGTCTGAGGTCAAGTGGACTCTCCTATGCTGGAGAATATTGAATTCTCCAAAGAGAGGAGATTAATAATTTAGAAAGTCAAAGTTTTAGTACCATTTGATCATAACACAATTTTTTTAAACCCAGCATTTCTAGCAAGACCAAGGATTTTTAATAAGTGAGGGAAATGCATTATTTAGGGCATGTTAGTCTCAGCAGAGACACTTTGCCTAATATTTGTTCCAACTGGACTACATGGCATGTAAACTTCATTCGTTTTATTCATTTATGACATGACAAATGTTAACCTTACACTCCCAGCACAGATGTCTGTATTATTTGTTTTAGAATATCCTTCTGATTTTAATGCTGCAAAGACCAGGGGTTTTAAATTAATTTTATTCAGGACAATAATATATTTAAAATACACATTTAAAATTATTTGTGATACTGGCCCTTCAAATTCTGAACTTATTTCTGCCTTTTATATTCGCCTTTATAAGACAATTAGAATTATTGCAGTCATGTCTAAAATCTGTAAACTGCCTCAAGTTTTTAGCCCTTTAGTTCTAAAGAAAATTAATTTTCTGGAACAAAGTGGAATTAAACCACATGCAGCAACACATGTATACCCCTCCTGGAGTGAGAGCTCCTTCATGCACTGTAACAAAGAGGAAGAATTATGGGTGGTTTGTAGGCTTGACTACAAAGTGTGACTGAACAGGTGGTGGAGCACTGAGGTCTATCTTCCTGCTCTTTTCATAGGTGCACAACAGGGTGTTACATTTTTTCATTATTATACATTATTATACATTTTTTCATTATACGAGAAGATTTGCATCTGGATAAGCAAATTTTCTTAGCAGCAATATAAATTGTTTTCAGTACTTCACACAGTCATTTTAATGAGTCATTGGAATTACCAACTGAGTTTAAAGAAAGTTATCACTTGTTTTGGTTCATTTGTGTTGTGTATTTGGGGGGTCATGAATAAGAAATAATATTTGAAGGAAGACAAGCTTAGCCTTAAAGTAAAACAGAAGTGATTGGATAGCTTAATAATTTAAACAAGTCATGTGTTAAATTGGAAAAATAGATAGTGCTCACTTTCTCTCAAACTGTTTTGCTTGGATTAGTCATTTCATTTCAGCATTTCTAAGTATATTTTGAAGACGTGATGTAGATTTTGTTCTATTCCAATTGCTCCTGCTGTTCCCAGCACAGAGACAGCTGGGCAGATTGTTGTCATTAAATTCTGACCAGATGCTAATAACTTACTTTAATATGTTTAGGATTCCTCGGGAATACTCTGTGTAGGCAGTTCTAATTGATCAAAATATTTCCTTGAATCCAGCATATCCTAATACGAGCCTGCTGGAACTCTTCTATTCCCCCTTATCTTCAATTAATAGACAACTTTCAGACTAGTGAATATTGTATAAGGTGCTTGAGAAAATGACATTGCTAGACCTACCTGTTCACTTCTCCAAACATCAGGCAACTTTCACAAAAAACACTCTTTGCACATCTGAAGCAGCAAGAGACAAGCAGAAGGGCACAGAGAGAAGCTGATGGGGAAAAATGTCAAGAAAAATCCTGTCAGTTTATGATCCAAGAACATATAAAGAAAACATAAAAATATTTAAGGGAACAGAAGAGTTCTTACCCTCTCTATCCATTGATGTGAAAAAACTGGTGAGCATTCCTGGCACAATGAATGGGTGAATTCCAATCCTGGGAACATCCAGAGAGGTTCTTGCAAGAAACAACGGGGTTTTCTTTTCTGTGACAATGCTGGTTATGCCAAACAGAAAACTGTGCTAAGCAAAGACACTGCTAAGGCAGCTGAGGTTGAAACAGAGATGGAAAAAATCCACAAATGTGCAAAACCATGAAATTTTTTCCTAAAGATTACTTGGAAATAAGACTGAGTGAAGAGTGTGCCACCTAATTAACTGTTGGGCAGCAGGATAATATTAATGGAGACAACTCACAGCAGGTTTGTGTGAACATGAGAATAATTATGGCAATAATTAATGAGGCTTTTATCAATTACACATACAGAGATGTGACCATCATGAAACCATAAGAAACCTTATCAGCGGTTTCTTCTCACAGAAAAAAACCCTGCAATAAACCCTGCAGAGTCTTTGTCTCTCAGAGTCCTTCTTGAAAGCCTGAGGATCACCCAGGCTCCTCAAACAGATGCAGTACATCTGAGCAGCTGGAGGATTTCACTGCAGCTTTGGTTTGTTTTGCAATAACTTCTCCAGAAATAATGCTGCTTCCATGATGGCCAGGATTTTGGGATGAACATTTACCTGGACTGTACTCCTGCTCCTGGCTCATCCCTCCCCCAGCTGCCCACACCTGGCAAATCCCATTCTTCCATGGCTTCAAAGGACACCTGTCATGGACTCTTCATCCCTCACCTCTTTCTGCTCACCTTTCTCTAGGTGTTGTATGCAGAACTTTGCCTGTATTTATGTCTGTGAGGCTGAGGCTGGTTATCTTTTTAAAAACTGTGAAAGAAATTTTTAAATTACTTGCTCGGTGATCTTGGGCAGGCCCAGATAAAGTAGTTGGTGTAGGATGTAGACATTCAATATTCAGGAGTCTATAGTGATGTCCAGCTCCCAGGGCACACATGTGACAGCCAGTGCAATAAAGCCCACCTCTGAAACAGAGCTAGTATCTAAAAGAACCTCAGACTATGTTATTTTCAGTAGCCAGTTTTTCCTTTCATGGTAAAAGACAGTGAATTTAGATTTCTAAACACATGATTAAGAAAATGTGCTCCATCTTCTGGAGAGTAGGGTGGGGAAATGGTTGAAAACTAATACAGTAGAATTTCAGACAACTCTTTAGACTCTAATCCTCTGCCCAACCTTATACACACTGTCTGAGTAGTTCCTGCCATTTCACACCAAAAACAGTTTAAAGACTTTTTTTCCCTTCAATGTTACTAAGAAAAGCAGCTATGAAATGCAGCCAGGAACAAAGTGTGAAATATTTTGTACCAGGTAGGTTCTGCTGCCATATTAAAATTAATAGTACTAACTCTGGTGACTTTAATAAAACCTGAATTTCCAGATTGAATTCCATCAGTTCCTATGAAATGCACAATATATCAGGAAATAAAAGGCTACAGGAAATACCGTACACACAGGACTGCCAGAATTGAAAAAGGCTTTAAAAAGGGAAAAAAGTTTTAAAGAGTAAAGAGTGTACATTTTAAAAACTCAATAAATAGGTTTTCAACAGCCCTCCTGACTGTTAGGCATGCAGTATGCTTTGTGTAGTATAAGCTTTTAAGAAAATATAATAGCTGCAGCTTTGAGCCATTGCTAACACAGCATCCCTACTTTTTAGACAGGGAACAATTATTTTTTTCTCCTGCTACTCAGCTGCAGAAATAATGATGGAATTCTTATACTCTGGTGCTTGTTTCAGACATTACTTTTATTCAGCAAGGTGAAACAAGATAGGATGCCTTATTTTGGGGTAGGCTTTTTTTTTTACAGCTCTAGATTTTGTTCTATTTTGCAGTTTGACAGGTTCTAACCTAAATATGCAGCAAATAATTTCTTAAGGGGTCAGTGCAAGTGAGTTAAAGATCCTCAGCTTCTTCCCTTCAGTCATTTGGAGCTCATAGGCAAGAGATGTTTAAGAAATTGGGAAATAGATATGTGACTTTATGCAGTTTTTATGACATCAAGTCCCTAACGCAATGAGTGAACAGAATGAAAAATGCATGACTTTCCTTTCCCTGCAAATGTAGCACTTTTCCACAGTTATAATGAATGTTATTTGAAGGTATGCTGTGCTTTTATCAGTAGCACTACAAGACTTCTCAGCATGCATTTGAAAATAGTTGCATGTAAGACTTTTCATCATAAACATTATTTTCAGGAATATTTGACAGCTGGTTCTTGTATGAAGTGATTTTTCTAAACTTTAAGTCACTCTGCTAATCATAAAGTATTTGTTTTTCTCTCATTTCCAAAATCTGTTTATAAAGGCAACATTATAGAATGGGAAGTTTATATGCAGTGCATTAGCTACCATGCAACAACATGACCATGAAATGTGCTGTGCTCCTCCCAGTCAGGAGCTGAGGATTGTGTGCTCCCAAGTGGGGTTGTGTGCTCCCAGGTGGCACCTTTTACATCCTCTACTCTCTAAAACACTGATGTAGTGATTTGCTTGATCCAGAAAAACACGAATGGGTGTTAATCTAGAAAAACACGAATGGATGTTAATCTAGAATTTTCTTTTTTATTTTGCCCTGACATGTTTTTTTGCTCTGCCTTTTTGAAATTTTACCATAATACTCTGTACCAAGTGTTCTTTATCCTTAGGCATCTGTTGGGTTTTACAGACTGTATGAGGAATGGACATTCCCCACTCCCACACCTCTGCCAGGCAGGCCCGTTGTGAAGGACTGTGAAGGATGTTGTCACCATGCAATCCCTGTCCAGCTCTCCAATCAGCTCTGCCTGGCCTCTTTGCCTTCCAGGATGTGGGCAGGCAGCAGGGATGAAGGTCCCTTCCTGCTGGCTTTGGGCATGCTGGATAAGGAAGAGCATCTTGAAAGGAGGAGAAGGGTTCCCTCTTCTCCCTTCAAGAGACTTCGGAGAACAGGAGGGACACGAAAGGCCAAGGCCTTGGCAAGGAGGGAGCTGGTTGAGCTGGGACAGAGCAGAACCTCCTATGGGAACAGGGAACTTTCCTGCAGCAGGGAGCAAACTTACAGGCTTTGAGAGTGACATTCTTAGACATCCAGAAACACCAAGAGTGTTGAGTGTTGTGCAAGTTAATGCATGTTGTTGGAATTTTGCCCTGAATTTGCCTTTTGTTTGTTTTCCTCTGCAGATTTTTTATTATTGCTTAGAGACTATGTGGGGACATCAAAGAATCCTGCTGACTCCCATGATGTGCTTACCTGCCCTCTGCTTTCCTTTTGAGAGAGTCAGTCAAAAATCTGAGACAAAGCACATATGAATATTCATCCAAGAACTAATTCCTCCCTTGTGCCTGTAGTGACCTCTTGCACCTTACACAGGAAGCACAGGCTTTGAAGTGTAAATAAAATTTAAGTTTACTGACCTAACACTGAGATGGTAAGGCCAGGCCAGGGAGTGGATTGGAGGGGGAGTGGACAAGAGCTGGGACAGATGGAGGGCAGCTCCTCCTAATCATGGCTATTCCTGCTTTGCCAGTGGAGGCTCCTGCCCTGCACAATTCAGCTGCCTGCACACAGTGGCTGTTATGGCTTTGTAGCAGCTGGTGGAGGTGATGGAAGCAGTAACCTTACAGATATTTTGCTGTTCTGGGGGAAAGCCTAAATTGCCTGTGCCCTAAAGCTGACCCCACTATCTTTGTCTGAACTTTCTTTAGTTTGCATGGTCAGCTATGGGAAATGTGTCTATCATGTATTTTTCATTTGAAAGGCTGCATTATCCAGACATATATATACATATTTTTATGTATATATATACTTTTTTCTTTTATTTTCTATTTTTCCTTATGTAGACGGCTGCTTTCATGACTACTGCATAGATAAAATGGAATAAACAAACAGAGAAAACAGAAATTTAAAAAAAAAAAAATTCACATTAATCAGACCTGTAGATATGGAAGCTTTTCTGAGCCATGGTACTCTTTGTTGAAATAAATTATGTCATGTTACTCTTGCAGCTATCATCCACAACTGGCAGTAGAGCCCAAAGTAATTTACTTTTCATGTTCTAAGTACCAATTCTTTTAATGTTAATCTAGAACTTCCTTTTTTTTTCCCCTGACATGTTTTTTTTGCTCTGCCTGTTTGAAATTTTACCATAATACTCTGTACTAAGCGTTCCTTATCCTTTGGCATCTGTTGGGTTTTACAACCTTGAACTAAGGTGCATTAGGATTTTGCCGAAGAGACTATCAGAAATGTACATTTTTTCCCCTTTGGTTGTGAAGGAGAATTTCCTGTCCCAGTGGAAAGGAATGCTTACTGCTCTGGCACGTGACTGCATGTGTCACAACAGCTCTTCTACTCTGTCTTACACAAAAATGTCTTACCTTGTCCAGACAGGCTGTCTTGGTCGACTTCCCTGGGAGGAGGCTGTGCTGTGTCAGTCAGTCCCTGTCTCTCCGCAGCGTCCCTGCCCGGCTCGGTGGCAGGCAGGGGATGGGCAGTGGTGACGCTTCCCGAGGTGCCTGGCTCCTCTGGAGGCTCAGAGCCACCCGTGAGCGAGTCCTGGCCAGCAGAGTCATCTGCCGGGGGAGGCAAAAAGGAATCCTCTGCTTTTGGAGGGCTGCTGGTGCTACCCAGAGCACTGAAAGGCACTGTGGAACTTGGGCGGTCGGTAGCAATAACTTGGGTGTATGGGTATCTGTCCTGGAATGGTTCTCTGGACGGTTTGGTAGGAAAATCAGGTTCAGATGTAATAAAATTATTGAATTCCTCAGGGATGCTGATTTCTTCACTTAGAGCAGGGCTTTCCGTTGTAAATTCATCAACAAATACATCTCCTCTTTGATCCACTGTTGCTGGACTGGGATAACCTAGTGGGAGTTCCTCCTAAAAAAGTTTTTAAAAAGCATCTTTCATTATTATGTTGAGCTTCATTGCTAAAAAGGCAATGAAATAATAATCTTTAGTCACATGAGCTAGCAAATAGCTAAGTCAACATGGAATCATATTATGGGTTGTGTTGGAAGGGGCCTTAGAGCTCATCTAGTCACAATCCCCTCTGCCATGGTGACATCTTCCACTAGGCCACGTTGCTCAATGGCACATCCAACCTGGAACACAGCCAGGAATGGGGCATCCTCAACCTCCCCAGGCACCCTGTACCAGTGTCTCATCCTCCTCACAGTAAAGAACATCTACTGCATATCTAACTTAAATTTCCCACCTTTCAGTTCATTTTCCTTGTCCTGTTCCTACAGATCCTGACAGGATCTGTCCGACAGATCCGTCTCCATATTCTCTGCAGGCCCCTTCAGATACAGGAAGGCTGCTATGAAGTCGTAGGGTGTGTGAAATGTTTGGCATGTACATATGATCCTAATCACAGTTCCTGTAATTTTAAAAGTGGTGGAAGAAAGGTGATTTTACCTAGCCCTGTAAACTGCTCTCTTTCTGTCATTAAGATGTACTACTGAACTGATGAGACACTGTTTACATTGTAATTAAATCTGGAAAAGGTAATCAGGCAGTAATATTCACCTGTAAGTGCTCTAAACAGTATCCCTGTTGCAGTAAAACAACACAACATTCATCCTTACAGAATGTACAAAAGGCACATATGTTATTCCAACATAAGAAACTTTTTGTGTGTTTATCTACCTTTTAAACACTAATTAATTTCTTTTACCATGGAGAAGTAAATAAACATGAAAAATTTTATTAACCTACCAAATCAGGGCCTGCCAGAGGAATAGTGACCACACCTTGGATATCATTGTCTAATTCACTAGGTGGTATGATAGTTTCTGCAAAGAAAATCAAAAACATTAGAAAGAGAGAGAGAGAGAGAGAGACTGCTCAGAATACTTCAGCACCAGCACATTGAAAACTGATCAAAACATACAAACTCAATTAAAAAAAGTACTAAAATGATCTCCATCAAAAACTTGCTTTGAAAAATCCATCTAAAGACAAAAAACATCAGTTCCCATTCAAAAAGGAAATTATAAAGAAAACCAAATTTTTTATACACATTTTTTTGTTTGCTTTATTTAGCATAAATGGGATAGGTCTGCAGAGAGCTGAACCATGGAGGAATGCTTAAAATGATCTGAAGTGTGAACCCCTCAGTTCAATCTGCATGGACTACAATGACTCATTCTATTGTGCTCATTAAGCCTCAAGCCATTCCAGTTTTACCCTGAATCCACACTGTTGCAATGTCGGTGTTTTGGCTTTCGTGCTCAAGTTGCTCCTTTCACCTCTCAGAGAAGATCTTAAAAGTACCTCCATGCAAATTGTTTGTTTGGTTATTAGAATTAACTACTGGGAGAAAGTTGATTAAAATATTTATTATTGAAGTGTTCTGTATAATTTTTTTCTTGGGACTTTTCCTCTACAAAAAAATATGACACTTTATTCTTACAGAAAGAATTAGTTCAACTGAATAACTTTTTTTTGGGTAGGAAAATGCTGCTGTTTGCAAATGAAACACTGTAGCTAAAATTCAATCTGGGTTTTGAGGTTGTTGCAGTAAATATTCATATGAAAAATTATTTCAGATTATTTTTCCCCCTTTTTAACACATCTCTCAAAAAGTAGTTTGCTAGCTTTGCAAAAATGGTTGATGAATTAGAAAGGGATATTTATTAGCTGGATTACTGAATAACAGACCTTCAGCTTCTGCTGGAGGTTTTCACACCCAGCTTGTCTTCTACACTCCCTCTGTGTTTCAGTGTGTGAGTGAAACACATCTTTACTGATTTTATCTTGGGATCAAATGCTGTTTAAGGTGCCAATGTCTCTGATGCTGCTGAGAGGTTAGATGGCTTGCTTACAATAAAGATAGAGCTTTCAGAAAGCTAATCTTATGTTAGAGGCAGATCTAACTTTTTTCTTGTTAAAGAAAGAAGAGTGTCCATACTGGAAGTTAAAATGATACAGTGAATACTCATGATATTTATTTCATTTTTCTCCTCTTCATGATCTTAGCGTGCAAAAAACCAAAAAAACCAAGAAAAAAAACTTATAATATGGTTGCAAGTTAGGCTGTAAAAAGACACATTTTGCTATAAAATTTAACTTATTTCAACACCAAGGGGAATGGACTATGCCAGATGAAAATCATCTGTTAGAGAAGCAAAGGACACCTTACTGAAATGGCATCAGTTTGGGAAGGCAAGAGGCAGGCTTGTTCCTGGCACCTGCTTTACTGACCATCAGTAAACTGAAGTGTTCCAAGGTCCACTGGCAGGGACTGGTCTTCATGGAGTGCAGTGGCAACCAGCTGCTGAAGGTCTGTTACTGTCAGTTTGGTTGCTGATATTTCCCTCTCTTCAACTGGAGAAATTGGAATTTTTTCACTTTCGACCTTATTAGATCCAATAGTGGAGATGTCATCTGCTGTGCCTTTGGTTTCTGAGCCATCTCTCTCAAAGTTCACCACGTATCTTGCTACTGTGCTGCTGGATCTGCAAGGGGGAAAGGTGAGAATGCCCAGAGCAGCAAAATCAGTCACTGGCTGAGAAATTATTTTCCACACCAACAAATCTGCAGCCATAACATATTCTGTTACAGTAATGCAAATTTCATTCTTTCTAATGAGACTGTCACCTTCAAATTACTTTTTCTTCACCGAACTCCTTTTTTTTCCCATGTATAACTTTTAATAAAAATTCCCACATTGAAGATAATTGCAAAAATCTAACATAATCTGATTTAATCTGACTACTCAGAAATCTGTAGAACTGGTAATATAGTCTGAAGTCCTTGACTACTGATTCAAACAGCTATGAAGGCACACTGGGGTTATTAGAACCCATAATCACACATTAATTATTCAGGAACCTATGAAAAGGGATTAGATAGTTCATAAAACTGCAGATAAGCAAAAATCTTATCACAAGAGACTTTTTTTTTTGCTCTTTTTCAAAGAACAGCCAGCTAATGTGGCAAGCAAATCACTTTTTCACAGTGGGAGCTAGCTGTTCCCAGTGCAAATGGGTGAGTATGGCTTCTCCCTAGACATTCATGTTTAACATAAGTCTCAAATATTCACCATTTTTAATACATCATTTTTATGCATGCTAAATTCACCTAATTAAATGAAAAATAGTGAGTACATTGTAAACATTTCTATTCCACTATGTTACTTTTTTTACAATGTCAAATAACAATAAAGAGAAGAATTTCACTTTTATCTAGTGTGTGCAATATATTTGCATTTATATGACATTGCAAGAATTCAGGAAACACATTAGAAAATTCTTCCTTTTAAAGCATGAGAAAAAGAGAAATTCTGGGAAACTACTAGACAAATTATTCCCCATAGCACTTTTTAGCAGCAACAACAATAGACTCTGTAGCTGTTTGTATTACCAGTGAAAAACTTCCAGCATTTTATCAAGCTAGTAACTGGTCTCTTTGCTATTCTATCTGCCTTGATAATAGAGATAACAAATCAAATTCTACATAGTTATTGAAAATATTGTGTACATGGGAATACAGCTAGGAAACAGCAGATCAAAAACGAAAATTTGAATATAAAGTTTTCCTACTTATTTTTCTCTTTCAGTATACAGCTGGTATAAATCTTTAGTCATAAAAATGTGAATTTTCTTAGGTCAAAGATTTTCTTTCCTTCAGAGACATCCTGACAAAATTTGATTACATGAAACATTCAGATTAAAGTTAAAGGTGTCCCTGACACTTTACAGTACAGATTTTGTACTTAGGCAGATTTTGTACTTAGAACATAACCAACTGACTTGTCACATCAAGATAAAGACATTTAAAGATTTATCTATGTACATAATAAAGTTATTAAAATCATAATTATTATAATTAGTTTATAAAACAATTATGAATGACAGAAAGATTACCCATCTTTCTCCTTCTTCTGTCTTCATTTCATCGCAGAATTAAGAAGGTGAGAAAGGATTGCAAAAGAAAGAAAAATAAAGATTCATGTTTACTGGTAAATCATTGTCACACATATCACAGCCATCTTTTGAAAATTTATCTTATCTTCTACATGTCATCTACAATTTTTAGCTCTGTGTGAAATTGACAGTCTACTCTCCATTAGTTCATTTTTTCCCTTCCAAACAAACTGTGGTTTGTGTGGGGAAACAGGAATTTTACTTTACCGTGACAGTCTGAAATATCAGCTTTCCTATTTCCATCATGAAATGGTGCATTTTGAGCCCTGTCACTGCTAAAATTTGTGGTGGCAATGGGCACTCGTGGCAGTACTTTCCATGATCACAGTTACCACCCGTGATGTCTACTCAGACTGTAGTCCAGGGGTAACTTGAACCATTAATTACCTCTGGAAGACATGTCTATGTTGCCCTTCTACACATAATGGTCAGTTATTTTCCCTGGTGAATTCTCCAGAATGCCTATGATGTTGTCTTCTTTCATTGCTTTGTGGGAAATGCTGCTAGAATGTGTAGTACTATGGCAATAGTACTACATGGAGAGAATGGACAGCAACATCCATCTTTGCTGATCTGTAACTCCTAAAGCTAACTAAATTACTGGATATTAGGAATCAATCCAATTTTTCCACCCTGATGAATGTTCTTTCATACTAGCTAAATCCAAGATATGGCAGCAAAATGGATCCCAGACCTCCTGGAGTCACAACTAAATGAGGTTAGATATTGCAAGTTGTAACTATGAGATGCTACTATAGATTTTCTCTGCTTGTACTGCAGTAGGCAGATTTTTGTTTTATTAATTTCAATATAAAAATACAAGGAACTAATTTTCAGACTATTTTGCTCTTCTGTCTCCTTCTCCCAGGCAATTTCTGCAGAGAGAAATGCTAGGAAGAGGGATGCTCTTGCCTAAAATTGCATTGCAATATGAGTGTTCTTTAACATGTATTAAATATTGCTAGAAGTACTGAGTGTTCCTGATGTTGTGCCGTAAGACCACATAAATTTGTCTTTTTCCCCCTCTCTTTCTTTCCTTTTTGCAGTTTCTTACTACTATTATTTGTTTTTCATTTGATTCTTTATGCAATATCCTCCCCCTCCCCTATAGATTCTCTCTTCTCTGAAAGAGTAAATGAGGTTGTGTTAGTAGTAAACACACAACGGAGCTAAAACTAAAAGAAATGGCAAGACAGAACACAAATTTGCTGAAAAAGGGAAACTTTTTTAATTGTCTGGAAGGCCTGAGAAAGAACTACTGAGAAAGTTTTATATGTGTGAACACATATCTTCCTGTAACCCTCTCTTGCCAAGGCACCTTCACTGCAAGGTATGAAGGGCAACAAAAAAGTTGTCACCTAACTAATCAGGCTACTAACTTTCTTTATCTTGTCATTTCAAAAAGTCCTTAATACAGGGTTGTTAACAAACAATTCAAAGAATTTATCGTGTCCTTCAAGCTTCAGGGGAATCAAAGCTACTTTTGCTATTTCAAAACCTCATAGTCTCACTTGGGATGTGTCTCTACTTCCTGTCATATTGCCCCTATGATATTCCCATAAAATTGCTTTCTGTTTACAGATGTACACAGCCCACTATTCTACAGGTCTCTTCCTTTTTGAGGACAAGAAGGAAGAGGAGAACCCTCAGAGCCAACAAAAAGGAGAGTCCCATTTTCTTACTTACTTGAATCCTAACACGCGGATTTCCTTGAATCCTGGAAGTTTCTCAAATATTTTTTTCATCTATAGAAAACCATAAAAAAAAATCAGCATTAAGATCTATGACTAAAAGGCAATCACAAGATGACTATATAGACAATATTTTTCATATTTCAGAAAGAGCTTTAGGAAAGTCTCAATTGTTCTCTTTTGGGTATCATAATTGCTGAGTTTAAACACAATATTTGCTTTGCATATACTTGTTGTATTACCTGTTAATATTGTTTTTCTTAGTAATGTAACTATGCAAACAAGGGATGATCTATATCATAACACAGCAAGTAAAACAACATGAATCAAATGGTTTTCTTATTTTCAATAGTTTTGGTTCATGAATAATTTTGTGATTCAAGTCACCTGTAAATTGTTCATTATTTAGAAATATTAAGCAACTATAGATGAGTTTAGATTATCTGACAAATAATTTAGAAATTAAACAGTTTTAACTGTCTTGTACCAATAGAATAAAAATACATTTTTAATTCTAATGTTAACAATAGCACAATTACATGGTTTTGAATAGAAGAGGCATTACATGTGTACTATACAATGTCTGCAGGCACTTCTGTCTGCGGGTAATACTGAAAATCTTCAGAGAAACCATTTTTTGCCAGCTCTGCCAATGCATCCTTTACCATTTTTCTACACATATCTGGAACTGAACCAGGAAAGTGAAATAGCTTCCACTAAGGAATGCTCATGAAACTGATGAGAGGCTTTAGTTAATTTTACTAAGAAAACCTTTTGGGAACCTCAAGTCATTAATTGCTATCAGTTAAACTGATATCTGAACATTCAGTTAATATTATTAACTGTATGAAAATATGACAGATGTTCCAATTCTTACATAAACCCTGGTAATGCACAATGAGTGTATGTCCTTTGAAGAATAGTTCAGACAACAGCAGCTAATTACTTTTAACATTTATATTACATTTCTCATTAGGTTTATTGTAGAAATTAAATTATGACAAAGTGCTGCCCATGAATTCCTGATTAAGTCTGAACAAAATTCCTAAAGTTATTCTGTTCATCCATTATCTGAGGCTTCTACTGATGTCAAAGATGTTGGCTTGTTAGCTTGCTGGCTGAATAGATGGCTTAAATCTGGGTATAAGCTGATACTACACATGAAGGTCTTGAGAAAAGAGGAATGACCTGTTTAAAGTGAGGGCAGTACATACTAATCCTATTTCATGGTGAAGATAATTTCATAGTATGAACCTCAGCCAAGGTACAAAGTCAACAATTTTTTGCATTCATTAAGCATCCCTACCTGTAGCTGAAATTTGGCAGCTAGTTGTTGGTACTCTGGGGAGTTGGGGTCACTAAGTTCAGCTGTGTACTCCTGATCAGTGAGAGTCACACTGAATTCCACCATTTGCTCCACAGGCAATTCAGGGACTGCATTTGTTCCCAGGTCCTGGAAAAGAAAAGGCAAGGGCAAAAAGGGAAGAAATAAAACTAAGAGATTGTTTTCCCCTCCACAATTCAGTATTTAATAGGTAGAAATGTTCTCATTTAAACTCATCCCCAAAATAACTTTCTGAACTACATTCCACAAAAGGTGAAAGTTCCTAGTAGATCTGTTGGCTTAGTTCTTCTGTCTTTGCAAACAAGTTTCTATTACTTGAGAGGTAACTTCAGAGTTGCCTTTGATATGCATAAATGAAGATGAAGAGAATCAAGCCTTTCTTGCACAGAGACTGCTACCAAGTCTTAGTTCCATCATCATGAAGTCACACAGCTGTTTCATGTTCAGAGGTTTGCATTTGTTTGTTGACGAAAATAAAATGGAATTATCCCTACCCATGATACACCTTTCTTATGCAGTTGCCTTTGCTGCTATTAAAAGTTGTTGTATTTTGTATGCTGTTTACCAAATTTACAATATTTGCAGCTTTTCCCTTCACTGTGAGGCCACACATCTGTGCTGAGACCACAGCAGCCAGGACAGGGAAAACAACAGCCCTTCCCAGCACCCTCCCCTCTCTCAGAGGGGTCTCTCCCAGCAGGTGCTGTCAGCGTGCAGAGGGGCAGTCCCAGTGCCTGCTGCACGGCTGCTCTGAGCACACAGCACTGGAGAAGCCTCTGACAGCTGGCTGGGCAGGAAAAGGCAAGGAAGGCCCAGTCCTGTCTCCTGTGTCATGGCAAGCCCAGCAGGTATTCTTTTTTGGCATTATTTAATGAAGGGCAATGTTACAAAATGGTGCAAAATAGGCAAGAGGCCCCTCCTTGAAAGAATGAAAACTGCCCAAAAGCTGGTTGCCATGCTTTTGTATTTTCTACTATATACCCAAAAACCATCATGCCCTACTCCAGTATATAACAGATGTTAATAAACCCCTTCAGTCCTGCTAGCTGAAACAGAGGGGAGCACTTGTTTTGAAGCAGTGTTTATAAGGTTTCTTCCTCTTTCCTGTTAGCTGAGCTCAAAAGCAAAAGGTGAGTGAAAAAGTGGGTGGGAACACAGGCTGCCCTCACCTTCACAGGAGTCTTTGTGTCATTGAAAATTTCGTTGAGCAATGTGCCATTAGGGGCGTATGGAGAGAGGGGTGTGCCAGGAGAGCCTGCAGGGGGAGAAAAAGAAAAGTCAGGAAAGAACAGTTTTCACATCAAAAGCCTTCCCTTGGTGTGTTGGTCAGGGGTCAGCTCGCTGGAGCGGCTTTCCCTCAGGAGGGAGGGCTTGAACACAAGCCTGTGCCATGACTTTGGGTGTGGGTAAAGCTGCTGCATTCTGAACAACAGACAACCTTTCTTCCAGGTCAAACATTAGTGGTGTGGCATGTGTGTGACTGAAAGCAAAATTAGCAGTGACTATGATCAATGAAATTGTGTGAGTCAATAATATTTGGTCATTTCCAGTCATGCCACATCATATATCACCAAGTGTCTAGGCTTAATTTTGCCAGTTGAGATCTTTGTCCCTATGACAGCCACTTTTCTTTAGGGCTCAATTTATGGTAGCAAGAGATGTTGACAGAGTTTTTCACCTAGAGGCCAAATTACCATGCTGGAAGTCCTTCCCAATAAGATTCTGTTATATTTCATAAAAATATATGTTCAGGATGGTTTCTCCATGAACCAAAATTATCATATTTACAGATTTTTATCACTGTGTGAATTAACAGTATTTTATTAACATCCTAACATTATTTTAAAGAACTGAAGTACACAACAGGTCTAATTGTAATAGTCTGATCAATTTATTGTCTTGGCACCATTCTGACATTCTTGCTTGTCAGTCTTAATTTGCCTTGCTTGCTTGTTTTGTTTTTGTTAACAAAATGCAGCAGTTGACATTCTAAATGGTATTTTTTAACTGAAGAACAATTAACCCAATATTATCTAAGTTTGAAACTAGGTGAACACATACATTTGAAGACAAAATTTGAATGCAACATTTGAGTAGCAAATATGTTGTAAAGAGATAAAAAATTATTCTTAAAGATTATTTTGCTTACACATTTTCACTCCACTGACTGTTGTAGAAGCATTCTACAACATTCATTAAGTTATGGCCTTCTAAGAATAATTTGCCTTAGCAATTTTATTTAACAGGCAGACACAGAACAAACAGATTTGATTTTACCTGTAGAAATGGAGGGAATGTCTTCTACCTTTTTGCCTCCTGTTTTCTCTGCTGATATTTCATCTTTCCTATCAATCAAATACAAATGAGTGATTTAATTATCTGCATATTGTACTGGCAATGACAAAAGGGTAAAAAAACAAAAACATAGGGAAATGATCCCTATATTAAGCATAGTTTAAATGAGAGAAGTTATCTTTAATAGAACATTTTGTGACCTGATTAAACAGGCAGTGGAACAGCATAAGGACTACCAATCCTGTCATGAATCTGCTCATGAGGTTTTGTTTCAGATTTTATCACTGCCATCAGAGAGATGGAATCACAGTGATTAAATCAGTGCACCGGGTCTGGTTTTTTTTACTCTTGGAACTCATTGAAGGGTTAACCACTATCTAAAATGGAAGAAAGGCTTCTGCACATCACCTAAATCAGCTTTTGTCTTCTTTGCTATTTCTCATCCTATCAAGGTAGTTCAGTGAGGGCTTTGGGATTCTTCTCATTTTAGAGCCAATGGATATTTCAGGTTCCATGTGTGTTTCATATGGTGCGGTGTGAGAAAATAGTGGGTGGGCTTATTTTTCAGTTGTCAGCCTGCATTATAATACCATAAGGATGCTTCTAAATAATTATTGTATCAGAATGCAGATTATTTTGAGGTGTAGGAATGTTAGTGTTTGCTTCTGGATGTAATATTCGTAGGTTAATGCCTACCATGGTCCCCAATGAGGACAGCTAAAAACTCAAGTAAGAATGTGGTGAGTATGATGTATCACAGGATTTGTATGGTTTTGTTGATAATTATTTTCTGATTTAAGTTTTACAGCCACATGGTGAATACATTTTTAATTGCTACTGTTAGCTTGCTTGGAAAACAGCAATAGTATCTATCTCTAAGTACATTTTAAAATAAATAGATGTACCAAAGATTCTTTTACTTGGACTAGAAATTATTCTATAGCCTTAAAACCAAATTGTTATTAATTTGTAGCTTTTGGGAAAATTAAGGTTCTTAGATAAGCATCTTCCAAGGGATATTTTGAGATTTTTCTCTCCTGAAATTCGGGAGTAAAGTATAATTCCCCAAATTTTCTACAGTGCATACAGATGGAGTACTTGTGAAAACTGAAAGAAATATGAAATCAGAAATATGAATGAAAGAAATAGGGGCACTGCAAACATGCAGTGTGGCGCTAACTGAGATATAAAGCATAAAGCTTGTAGCAGAGACAGAAAAGGTGTCCTGAGCTACAGGAGCAACATAGATGTTTAATAACATAAATAAAGAACATGAATGAATGACAACTGGTTTACCACATCTGGATATCTTGTGTGGTGAGAACTAAAGTATAATTTGTAATGTTTTCACAATATTAACTAGTCATGTGTTGTATCTATACATGAAGACTGATTTATCACCATGACATCTACAGAAGATACAAAATATTTTCTAGCCTACAAAGTAGTAAAGATGAAGTCCAACCATGCATAATCATTGCTGTCTGTATTTTCAACTAAAATGCAAGAAATTTCATGGAATTAAATTCACCTTCAGTATTGTGTCTGGGGAAAACAGTACTGTTCACAAAGAACCTAAGAACTCTGAGATCAGTCACTTCTCTTAATGCCTTGCTGCTGCTGCTTGCACTAGGATGAAGGAAAAGGCCTCCCTTTGGATTCCAGGAGAGTTCAATTAGGCCCTACATTATTAGAAATATGTCAGATCTCCCGTGTCAGAATGAATTAAGATATATAAGACCTCTGTGATCAGGAGACAGTGTAACCTATGAATGGAAAATATTATTTGCCTGAAAATCTCTTGAAAATCAAAGAAAACTTGAAGGGAAAAGAAACATCAGTCAGAAGTTGTGGACAATGATTTGTCTGGCTGTGCTGTAGTATTTATATACACAGAACCAGAGTTCAGTATGGCAGCTTTAATCCTCCCACTCTCCAACTTCTGAGCATTGCCAGGAGCATACTTTTTCCAAAGAGTTTACAGAATAAAGTATCACATCAATTAACACTGTCATGATGTATAAAAATACAGGAGAAACCTCAAGTGAAGGCAGAGAGTTTTCATGCTATTGTTTAAAGTAGCCTCTCAGTTAAACTTCTCTTAAGCTGACTTTCCTTTTGAGAATTACAGCAAGTTTTGTCACACTCCCAGGCAACACTAGCCTAATGCCAAGCTATGTCTCTGTCAGGGTTTCATGCCCACATTAGTCTGAGAAAACATTCAGGGGTGTTTTGAAATGAACAGGTAACTCAGCCATTTGGCCATATCCATTCTTGTGATTCAATTGCAGTGTCCTGTGATATATCCAGTAGACACATCTCTCACAGCACACACCAAATACACCACAGTGCTATCTGAATATCTGCTCACATCCACACACATCTACACATATTTTTACAAGGGAGGCAGTAACATCAAGTGGCAAGGTTCTACTTGTGCTACTTACCTTTCCTGGAAGGTTCTATGTTTTACTCGCTGCAAAAAGATTAAGAAAAACAGCATTTTACTAGTGGGTGTATCCAACCATTGAGCCTGTTAGCTCTTTTGTTTACTACACTTTCATGTTTTCCTTCTAAGACATGCCCCCTCTTTTTCCTGAGCAATACTTTGCCCTTAAATAAGCAGGTGGGAATGGACTTGGAAGTCTCTCCCAGTTTCTAAGCAGATGTCAGTAATCCTTACCCGCTGAATTATTTCCAGGTGCTCTTGGGAATTGCTGAAGTTTTTCCCAATGTCGAATATGCAGAAGGTTTCTCTCTGGCAGGCACTAACCCAGTTCTGATATTCAGAAGTATCAGGAATCCGATCCAGAAAAATACGAAAGGCTTCCCACACAGCTTCCTGGCAGACTGAGTAAAAAGAAAGGGGCTGGGGATAGATCCTTTGTACCAAATGGTAAACTTGAAAGCCTTTTAACAGTGATTTGGCATTTACACATTTTCGCTCAAGATGAAGGAACGCACTGCTTCAAAATGTTGTTTAAAAATTCTTTTAGAGAAGGGGATTTTCAAACTTATCAGAAAAAACCATTTTAACCAAAACTTGCTGGTAATTTAAAAGCCATTGCCTTTAGCACTTTACTTTGCAAAGCTCATTACTGTGAGATGGGACATTTATTTTCAGTACTTGATACCTACTTTGCCTTAGAGTGAGTTCATTATCTGCATTATCTAAAATATGGGTGTCTCTGAAATCAGTGCAGTAAGTTTACTCTAAACTTGCTGTAGGGATGTACTCACCTAGCTGTGTTAGGGCCCCTCAATAATACCTCGGGAACGACCTGCCCTCCCAGTAGAGCAGCTGCATGTGGAGTAGATGTGGTCAGGTTATTAAAAAGGAACAGGCTATCTTTTGAAGAGATTTATTTATTATGAGCTAGCAATTAAGGTTACTTTCTATCTCCTTTTTCTTGCAGCTCTCTGGCATTTGTTTTTCTGAGCAGTTAGTGCTGAATAAAGATATACCATCTGATGATAAGTAATCCAGTTACCAGATAAATGTGACACATGACCAGTGGAGGAGGCATTGTAGTGTGCTCTCCCAGTTTGCCCCACATAAGAGACTGTCCTCATGGTGACCTAAGCTATGATGTGTATCTTCAGAGTTGGTGTAAGGTCACAGGAGGCTGAAGAATCCCACAGCAACTGTCTGAGCTCCTACATCTGAGCTGTTTTGTGTTGTGTGCTCATCCCTGGAAGCACAGAATACACATATATGGAAAAAAGAATAAAATTGTCTAAATTTTCTTGCAGAAAAATTCTTTAGATGACTGATAGGATCCACAGTGCTTTTTCAGTTACAAATGTGTCATGGAACTTGAAGGGAGGGAGGTCATCTCCTAGGCTTTAGACAGAGAAAAGAACCTGAAAGTATATATCCGAAACACATGAAGGTCAGATTATCCCACAGATGGGTACAGGCTCTCAGGCTCCAGCATGGCTACCAGATTGCCTTCACATGAAGGATTGTACTGTGGTTACAGGTTCAAGGATGAATCTTTTATCACCACATTTTCAAGTATAGCTCTTTTTTTATTTACATTTATAATTTTTGTCAGATAAATTATCATGCTCAACTGGGAGGGCAGAAGTCTTTCCCAGAAATTCTGGTCCTTCCTTGAAGGAAATTTTTTTTAGGATTTGATGAAAGACATTGTAATGGAAAATATGCAATTGTTCAAGGGAGCAGAAACACCTTTTTATGATTGAGTGTGCAAATTATTCAGCTGCAGAGTGTGTTTTATTGCTTGCTTTTTGGGAAGTCCTCCCATCCAGTTTCAGTTGAAGAACTGGATGACACCTGCTTAGAAAATTTTGTGAGGATACTGTTGAGGAAAAGGAGCATTTAAGTTAAAACCTCTTGCACTACAAGACTTATAGAGTCCAATATCCCAGCTGATATCTCAGCTCTCCAAAAAACTGTCATATTCAGATTTTTAAATGAAAGGGTCATAGTTATAGTCTTTTGAGTTCAGGATGATGACACCTGTCAGTTTCAGGATAGCTTGTTTTCAGCCCAATCTGAGATGTAACCAGGGAGTTTTAGGGACTCTGAAGCTTTATTTCTATTTAAGAAATGCTTTTTGGATCAGCTTCTATGACACATTCCAGATTTGTGTCTAATGCTCATTGGATGCTACAATGGATATAAAATATTTTTATATGTATAGGAATAGCCACAAACTTTAGTGTAGTTCTTCCATGCTGCCTATAGCAAGTGGCTGCTGGAATAAAATTTTTGAAGCTTAACCTCCAGGTCTCATTTCAGAGGGAACAAGTTGGTTCCCCAAAAGAGATCTGATGAGCAGCCAGGTTACACAGATCAACGTGAATGCATGGTGTCTGATAAAGAGGAAAAAATGGATAAGGAAAGGTGATTTAGAGAGTAGATGATGCCTTAGATACTTCTGTCCCAGAAATGCTGACTAGCTTTTAGAATTAGCTTTGGACCATCCAGCTGCACTGCAAATACACACACTTCTCGAATACAAAATAGAACAGCAACAGGAGGGATAGATGAAGAAAGAGAGAAAATTTGACCAAAAATTGGAACGATAACTTGATAGGCTTTCTGTAGGCAAGGGAAGTAAAAAAAAAAAGAGCTGGGAAGTGACTGACTTGGTTGGAAAAGTCTTATTAATAAAATGTCTGAAATATTTCTTCTTCCCTAAGCTTTTTTCATGACTTGCTAGCAATTATCTCAGTGTTTATTGTATACCAACACTGCCATAGACTTAGTATAACTACAGATACACCAACACTATTGTGCAATGACCATTTAATGATTCCAATACTTGTCCTAAGCTGGTGCTATTGATTTTGCATAGCAATGATGGTACCTGCTCTTTTCAGAAGGGGGATGCTTCTTTCAACACTAATGCAAGCACAATTTGTTCTTCATGTTCAGCCATGCTAGAACACTGTGCAATTACTCTGAGTTCATTAGTCCTTTGAGTGCATTGTTTTATTTTCTTGTGGTAACTGTCTATCTTGAACCCTGCTGATACACATGTAACATTTGATTATCTATGTAAAAATAAAGCATAAAGTCAATAGCACTTACACTGCCTAAAGGTGAAGAACAAGTTTCTGGAAAATTACTGTGTTTCCTCAGTTAAAGGAAAGACTTTGAAGGAGGAAGTACATACTACAATAATCGTCTTACCTCTTAATCTGTAGTAAGCTTGGTGACTGGCTAAAATCTGCTTCACTGATTCTTGTGGGCAAACTTTCACACCAGTTGAGAAAAAGGATGACCTCTTTGTCCGGTGTTTTGCCATGTCAAATATCCGCCTTATGGTTGATATCCTGGACCTCTTTGTTGTTCTTTCTGTTTTGTCTGACCCTGAGGTGACTGCAAGTTGTTTGGCTTCAGCACGGTTAATTTTATCAGGAATTTCTGTAAAAACGAAACAAAAAAGAAAGTACATAAACATACCTTGCCTAGGCAGTAGGTATTCAATGCAGGTTCATGTCTTGAAAAAGGACATGAACTTGAGAATTCTTTTTGCTACATTATAGTGGAGTCAATGCACTGATTGAACAATTGTGCTGAGGAGAAGCAGCCTCTGACCACTCGGGGGAACTGCAGCTCAAGTGACTTGGTAAATAATTTCCTTGCATTTCAACACGTGACCCCAGGACACACAGGGTAAAAGTTTCAGAAGCTCTAAATCCTGTTTTCAAAAGTGACTTTGGATTAGATCCACAAAAGACACTTAAGTGCTTGAACTTTGTGCTACAGCATCTCATTTGTGAGCATATCGCCCTGCAGGGAAATTTACAGTACAGTGATAAGTAATGTCTACACTGCAGATAAGTAAAATGAGAAATAGGTGTACCTTAAGTCTTTAAAATCTTATCTTTCCTTTGGGCTTCAAGGAACATCTCCCTTCAAATCAGGTTCATAACCTTGAAGCTATCCCAAGAACTCGACCCTGAAACTTTCAGAAGTTGAACAGAAGTTTTATTACCTTTGGGAAAAGAAAGGCCTGTTTCCAGTCTGTTTTACTCCACAGTGCATTGCTCTATCCTTCCCTCACATAAACTGAAGTATTAACCAGATGAGACTGATTGTTTCTTTGCAACTGGATGATAGGTGTTGTGAATTCTCTGGCATCATATTTTAATAAAATTTTAAATGTTCCTGGCCAAGTGGAACAGTTGCAGTAGAAAAAAAGTGAAATCAGTAACTAGGAATTGAAGACCTAGGATTAAATTTTACTTATGAAACTATTCAGTTATGAAAAATGGAAAAGCTTCCAGGCTGTCAAGATAACCTCAAGCGTAGGAACTTCCATCACAAAAATTCAGGACTCATCTGGTTCCACTTCCTAAGTATTTGTGCTGCAGTATTACATGAATAGCAGCTACATTTAATATGAAAAAGTCAATGCCAAAAATAGGGTATAAACTACAGATTTAAATGAGGTGAAATACAGCCATTTGCAGGATCATGTGACAGGAGCAGTAAGTATCTTTTAGGTTATCTTCCAAAATTTTGTATCCATGTTAAAGATGTTAATAAATTTTGTATCCATGTTAATAAAGATGTTAAATTTTTAATAATTTGATACAGTAATTACAGATGAAAAATAAAGAAAAATCTAAGCAGAATAGAAGACAATTTGAAAGAATTAGAAAGCTTTAAGCAAGACATGTGTGTCCTGATGAATGAAGTGAAAAAATTACTTTGAAAAAAGGTTTTAAAACTTCTAATGGAGGAATAATGGGAAATAATAGGGTTAAAAAGGAGTAAGTTCAGTAGGAGTAGCACTAGCAAGAAAAATAGGAGTAAAAAATTATCAGTTTGCTGGAGAAAGAAGAAGTGTCATGCTGCATATAACAAATACTAATTACCCTGTTCTTAGGCAAATCAAGAGAAAATAAGGAAGGTTAAAAACACATTATCTTGACACTTTGGAGTAGTGTTAATTAAATGTTTAAAGAAAAGTGGGTAGATAAATGATGAGAGAAAAATAATTGAAAAACATACTTTTATAAAAAGAACAGTATATGAAATGAAGAATAGGGAATATTCTACTATGTGTGTCAGTAGATATATATATGTATATCAATATATGTCTCAGTTCTGATTAACTTCCAAAGGAACATCCACTGTTTATTGTGTAGAAATCATAGTAGTAACATGTATATTTTGAGACAGGTGTTACACTGATATGGAAAAAAGTCAACTGTTTGGTTGTGATGAATATTGTCTAAAAGAAAGGAAGTTATAGAACAAAGGTATTAGGTCATTGTTATTACTTTTTAATTCATGCCAGGGACAGTGACCTGCAGACCTAGAACTGCCTAATTGTTGCAAGGTAATTTAAAATGATGATGCAGTCATATAATATTTGATATGAAATGAAATGAAATTGAAGTAATTTTTCCACATTAATGTCAAGTCACAAACCATAAACTGCATAAAAGGAATTTCCCCTGTGGAAACACGTTGGGTTCAACAGAATCCCCAAATGGCCAAACACTGAGTCAGCTGAGACACAGAGTTTTTTAATGTTATATTCAAATAATTGAAATCCTCTAGAAGAGAGAATCAAAAATCCGCATGGAAAGCAGCCAGTTGTAAGTCCATTACCTTTCACAAGGTGTATTAACTGAGCTAGACCAGCTGCCCAGGCAGCCTCACCAACTGGGGCAGAGGATTTTGTCACTAAGCTCTTTGATAGCTTTTGTATGGAGCAGAGGTCTTTCTTGAAGGATTTGCTTCTTCTCCAGGATTTACCTCTAAGTCTTTAACTTGAATTAAGAGTTATACTATTCATAAAACTGACAAAGGAGATTCTTCTCAAATGATTGCTATAACGATTTCAAAGTCTCCGTGTTAGGGTCCGTATTTGGTCTTTTCACTCTGACAAGGGATCAGTTGTTTTCTACTCTCAGTTTGCACTGTTCTGCTACCCTATTTAGGGTGTTTATAAATTTTTAAAATTATTTTTCTTTTCATTCTTTCCATTCAATTTTTTTTCCTTTCTTTCTTTTTTTTTTTTTTTTTTCAGGACGTGTTTCTAAAGCATATCTATTGTAATAGGTTGAATTTACTTTATATCTTGTACTTAGTAATTTTCTCTTACTAGAATAACTTTTATTATACTAATTCTTTGAAATAACTTTTTTATTTAAACCAAATTTGAATTGGAAAAAGCATCAGCCTTTCTCTTCACATGATTGTCCAGGATGAATTTCCTAATATTTGCTGATTGTGAGTGGATAAAAACTTACCTTCTGGCATAAACATTTCCTCATAATTCTTCAGATCTGTGTTTTCTACTCTGACTGGGGAAATTCTGAACTGAGAAATTTTTACCTAAGCCTCACAGATATTTCATCCATAAACTTGACTAAAACCTGTCTCCATCTATACCTTTTTAGATGCTTTGATTTCACTGTTGTGGGTTGAAAAAAAAATCAAAAAGACACAGGCTATTGCCAATATGAAATTGAAACCATAGATATTAGTTGATCCCTTTTCTTTTTTACTATGCAACATAGTAATGGAACACACTGGAGTGATGCAATTTTTACAGGTACATCATTTGATCATCTAAATAATCCAAATACCACTAGGTTGGTTAGCTTTTCTTAAAATAAATAACATCTGTATTTTTTTTCTACTTATTTTTTATCCAAGACCATGCAATTAAAATATTCAGTGTTTACTGCAAATATACCCTGTCCAATTTGACTTTTTATTATTTAACCCTGTTGTTTCACAGAGGTGACTGTCTCAGTTTTACTTTTTAAAGGTTTAAGTTTTTTAGATTTATTTCATAGTTCTAGGGCAGAAGTACAGATAACTGCAGAAGACTGATAATGCTTTAGTCTACTTTAGCTAATCTCCAAGATTCCCTAAACAAACACCTAATTCTCCTTTATTCTCTCATGCAAGAATCTACACAATGTCCAAATTTTCCAGGTGACATACTTGCAGAAAAATACTGAGGTAGTTTTACCAAGGTTATCTACAGAATCACTGTCAGCTGTTATTAAATTCTGGAGTTCCTGACATCTAGTCCTGAACTTTCACAAATATTACAAAATTTTTTCAAAACATCATAAAGCAATTTTCCAAATATGATACAGCAATCTAATTCATATGGGATCTAATCAAAGTGCTTTGATATCCATACCAATCTCTCAAGTGCATAGCACTGCTCTTCAGGTTTTGGTTTCAGGCAGATAAATGGTATTCATTTCACATATTAAAAAATTGAAGTTCTCGAAATTAGGCCAGGCCTCTTCTCTGTGTCTCTTGAGACTTGAATTATCAAATTTATATCCTAACTGAAACAACAAGGCAGGAGGAGCAGATTTCAAAAGTTCCTATATATTATTAATAATCTGCATGTCAAAAAGGGAAAAGTAAATCACTGTTGAAATGGATTCTAGAGAAAAAGAGTTTAAAGTTATTCAGATAATTGGTCAGCTTTGGTTGTATTTTAAATTTGCTTTTATAAACATAGGAGCAAGAGGGCCTTATTCATACCTTTTTGTGTAAATGGAGTGGATGCTTCTCTATACAGCTTAACTAATTTCTCTCTGTTAATAGTACTAGGTTTGGAAGGCCTCAAATTTTGGAGTTGGTAGTTGGAGTTGAAAAATTGCATTTTTCAGAAATGTAGATGATCTTTGGGTAGTAACATTTATATACAACATTATTTAACGGGTAAACATTTATTTGACCTGAGAAAATTTAGATGCCATCAAATACTAAGAGAATAATTAAAAATATGATAGCTAAAGATTTGATAGCAAAATTCAAGGTGACAAAATTGTCTGAATAATTCATCATTAAAATCATCAAAAGTTTTGAAATGTGAAAAAGCAGATTAGTCTGAAAAGTCAGTGGATCTTCTTAGGATAGAGAGGAATGCTTGATTTATAAATGAGACATACTGCCTGCACAATAAAATAATAACTAAAAGACCAGGCTTATGTAAAAGGAAATGTTGAAATAAAATAGAGAAAGCTTATTAGGAAGGTTAATTCAGCAAAGATCCATAAATATGTTGAGGTTAAATTTATAGTGGGGCTAACATTTTGTTGATAATTGAGCCAGTAACAAAAGCACAGCTAGTGCTTTTTGCAACTAGTCCTGAAAAGTTGATCTTGAGATTTCTGAGTTGGCTGATCTATGTAAACACCAGATGGAGCATAGAAAGTACACAGAGGAAATACCAGGGCTCTTCACCCACAGGCACTCTCCTCTTGGCACCAGTGGGGATCCCACATTCTAATGGCACTCGTCAGTGTCAGCCAGTGCGCCCATGACATGTCCTCTCCTCACATTCCTTTTCAAATCTTTTATTCCATGGCTTCTTTTCCTCAGGTCTGTTGCATGGGAAGAGTCTACATGGATTTGAAGGGGCTTAGATGAGCAGGGACAGATTAATATATGGCAAGACTTTATCAACACGTGCTGCCAGCATCCTTTGTGCAGCAATCTCTATCTTCCCATTCAGATGTGAAAGTGGAGGTGTCACTCTTCCTGATGTTCAGGGCTGCTTTGTCATTGCTTTGCCAGATACTGCTACTTTGACTGTGTTTGCTTTGCATTTCCAAGTATGTTTCACAAACTTAAAGACTCACAGTTTGGAAAAGTTTAGGGTATGGAATTCCATACTAGAAAAATGAATGCTAATATTTAATCTGCTCAGGTCTTGTCTGTTCAATGCCCTTAAACCCAATGTTGTAAGGCTTGCATGAACTTATCTTCCTGTGCAATATGTTATTGAGCTGTTTTTAATGCACACGGGAACTTTGAAAGGAATTCCTGAGGCACTCAGCCATGGTGATTGTTGCATCCTGGTGGGGCTTACCTGGTCTGTAACTGGGGTAGCTGAGGCACAGTGGGGAACTCACTTGGATCTCACTTCTTCAGGTTTAGTGCACCTTGCCAGTGAACTGCTGAGTAAGAGGGAAGTGCACACTACTCTGGGGAAGTTTTGGTGAAAGCTGTTGACACTGATGCTTAGCTTCAGTAGAAAAGGAAATCTGGCTGAGAATGCATTCATTTCCAAAAAAGGAAAGGGGGCTAAGACATATATATAAAAGTAAGTAATTTTAATTTCTCAGAATGAATATTGACAATGATAAGCTTTGTAATTACTGTTTGGTATGTCGCCTTTGTAAATTCCATTCTTAAGTGTGACAGTAGCATTGCCTGTGGAATGAGGCCTGGATCTCTAATTTTGGCAATTCTGTATCTATGGGAGACAGTTCAGGCCTCCAGTTTGGAAGATCCTGCGTCTAGCTGGCTAAAATTCACTTGTGAACTTTCTGTACAAGAACTGCAAAGATAATGGCTACACATTATAGAACCCTTCCTGTACATACTAATATCTTGTATTATGCAAGATTCAGCATCACCTTTGCATGTCAGGGAGGTGCCAGGCTCTGCTTGTGCAGTGGACACTTTATACAAAAGACAAAATATGCCAGATCCCTGTGTCTCTTGCTGGGGTTCAGCATGACAAAACAGCACCTTCACATATTCAGAAGTTGCACTCAAGCTGTCTATGACACAGGAGAGGAGTTCCAGGCTTCTGCTTAAGAGCTAAGTTCTGTAAGTTTCAACCTTTCAAAGGCTATGTTAATTTTTAAAATTAGATCTATACCAAGGGACTTCCTTCTCAAGAATCCAGGAAAAGGGTGGGTTTTCATACATCCTGCTTCTTGTCAGAAACACATGATAATTCTTCTTCAAATATCTATGAAAGCTGAAGAATCTGGTATTGTTAACATAGTGCTCTAATTAGGTAAGTCTCCCATGAATCTTTGTGATACACTCCTATTGTAACCCTTATGTTAAAAATATTAAGTTTTTGATTATAATGAAACAACCTACACCTCAGAACCATGTATGGAAATAAATCTGAAGAAGAACATGATAAATTATTCAGAAATATGTGATATAAACAATGCCATCAGTAAATGTTCAAATTTTAATAAAAACTCCAAAATTTTTTGTTTTAATGGTTTTATGTTCAAAGCTAGGAGATGACATTAGATAATGGTTCTTTTTCAGAACCCTTCAAATTAAACTGGATTTACATTTTGATACCAAAGATCATGGGTGCCATCAATTAATGTGCTCTTGGACTTCAGTAAGTGTGGAGAATTTAATTTCTACAAGTCAGTTACACTGGGAAGGTAAAATAGATATCAGAATTCCTCAGCTGTTGCCCTCCTTCTCTGCTCATGCATATCTGTGTGGTTTCCTATGCCAAGTGGAGAAATACAATTGAAAACCATCTTCAGGAAGAAACAAAGAATTTGGAACAATTTTGATGAAATTTATGCGTGGGCCTTAGACAAGCAGTTTTGTCTCTCTCTCGGGCCTTATAACAGACAAACAGTTTTGTCTCTCTCTCTCTAGAGTAGAAAATTTAGTAACTTCTTCAAATTATACTAATTATACAATTCATGGGAAAATAATTGCAGCATATTATCTACCTATTATAGATGAGAATGGAAAGCATAACATGCAACTGGTAAGATTTTCCTGCTTTTGTGAATATAGTTGTCATATACTAATGACGAAGCCACATTCACAATAAATACTGTCTGTAGGTGACACAAATATTGAACATGCTGAAATGTTTGAGTCACCATATGATTTTGACACATTTTCTTGCAGCCTGACAAAAACATAGTAAGAAACTCATGTATTCATAGATGTAACATGTCTCATTAAAGGTATAAATGTTTACATTCTCTTTCAGACAGAAAGATGAAAATTTTTATTCATCAGCTGTGCTCACTTCTGCTGCTGGAATTCATAAAAAATATCACAGGCCATCTATGTTTTCATTGCCAGACTGTGAATCTTGCAACAGTCTGCTTGAAGTCCAGAACCTGGACTAGAAACAGCATTGAAGAGTGATTGGTTTTAATGCTCATGTATGAAACATGTATCTATTTAGATTTCTTTGGTCAGCTTAGAAGCATTTGACCTGAAAGGCTGTTCTATTAATTGATATGGATAGATGCAAGAAAATGCCTTAAATGTTTGATTTCTTGGAGGGATGCAACCCTCCAATTGGCAGTGATAAAACACTCAACTGAGCACCTCTGCTTCTAATTTTCTGATTAGTCATTCTCAAGAGGTACAGCCTTCTCTGAGAAAGTCAATGAGACAGCCTAGGTTCAAGTTCCATTGATGCTTTGCCATGTATGTCAACATTTTTACAGTTTTGATTCAAAGAGCTGCGGTGCAGAATGAGTTTATTGAGGTAACTGTATTCACATATGATAATTAGAATGTCTGGTGCATGAAAAGGTGCCAGAAGCCCCAGTGCCATCTCTTCACTTCAGCTTGTGTAATTGGAACTGGTTGATTTTCCTCACAGTTTGGGGTCACTTGTTCTGCGGTACAATCTACAGCCTCTGGCTAATTGACTACACCTCATTTTGACAGAACCTGACTTGCACTTAACCTTACTTAACTTAGTTATGTATCAAGCTGCATAGACCATGTTTGGTTTGGAGGACACCTAATCCAGTTCTTGATCTAAGCATGACAATTTACTCATCAAGTTTTGAGGGAGAAGAGGAAAGGGGAAAGAACTTAAATAAAAATGTCTTCATTTTGTGCCATCACCATGAGATCACAAAATTAAAGATGTGTGCATTGCAGTTTCCTGCCTGAAACTCCTGGGGTTTCTATGATCTGTGCTGAGTCATATGTATGAAAGGTATACCTGCAACACAGCCACTAAAAACAGTATTTCAGGTAACAGGGGTACCAAGATTGTCAGTATAAAGTTGGGTAAAGTCTCAGGGAGTTATTGAAACATTTGAGTGGCCAGGAAGAAGCAATTTTGGCTCTTCACTGAAGCAGCACTTTAGAAGCCAGTAGAACCTCACCAATGGAAAGACAAGCATGGTGGCCTAAGTGCAATTAATTATGTAGCTGTGAGCCTGGGTCTTACTGATTTGCAGATGTCTGTGTAACCAGAATCAGCCCAGCAACCTCTGCTGCTGTCCTGCTCTGTGACTGCAATGCCTCTTACGAGCCAGGGCTTCAGTTTGTGTGTCACACCTCAGGCCCTCATGCTTTTGTGAAATGAGAATGACAGCGCACTCTGTCAGAGCAGGTGAGGGTGAAACTGCTGCTGTGCTTGCCTACAATGATAAGGCATGCTGCAATTATGTAAGGGTATCTACACACACCTACACTGTGGCAGGTGCCAGGGTACTCCCAGATGATTGTTAATCTTGTGTTTTTCAGACAGGTTACTGTTCTGAAGTCTCTGTCTAGTAAACAGCAGCTGACGGTGACTAAATGCCAGCAGACACATACAGGAAAGCAGGTAGGTATTTCTTTCTTTTTAAGAAGTGTGTTGTTCAAGATCACACATTCTGAAGGGGAAGAAACTGAAACACAGTTGGGCTTACAAAGTACAAACCTCACGGAGTGTACAAGATAGTGCACATAATTTCTGATTAACATGGAAGAATTATGTGACAGAGAATGATCAGAAGAGTAATTTTAATCCCAAAGGGACTAGGTTGGACAGAGGAAAAAAAAGAATGAAAACATATTCAAAATATTTCAAAGCATCAAAATGCAGGAGAATGCATTCAGAATTTTCCTTTGGGGAAGAAAAGCTGTCTTGTGGAAAGGAAACCATGTTTGCTACATGATGGGTGTTGTCCATGTCACTTAGTGCACTGCTTAAACCACAAAGACTCCAAAATTAGCTGAAAAATGAACATGAACATTCCACATTTCTATTAGGTTAAGACTCCCAGTTATTTTATTACAGCCTGTAACTTAATGTCCCAGCAGAAGGAGAAAACCTTTGATCATTAATATTGACCATCTTGTCCATGGGTGTTTTCTGAGAAAAATTTCACATATTTTGCTATTCATTCACATGCAGTTCACCAATCCCTATGGCACAAGTGTGACTATTCCTGGAATTAATCTTTAGGATTCAGTGACAATGGCCTAGTATTTATATTGCAGTTTAGCTTTTAGCCAGAAAACAGAAAAGATCAAATCCCATATATAGTGCAGTGTTACATTTGTTTGAGAAAGGAGAGAATAAAGGAAAAGTCTTACTTTTCATAAGTTTATAAGCCCATCCAGGAAAGCCAGCTTTAACATGATAATTCTTATTTTATGGATGAGAGTAGAAGATAATCCTAGTGCAAAAAGCAGATACATCTTGCTTTCTTTCTTTGTTTGAAGTTTTATATTCCTTGATTTTCCTTTTCCTTCGGCACAAATTTGCTTAAACCTTTTTTTTTTTTTGATGGCAATTACAGTAATGAAGATCTGAAACATTTATTGTGGAATTAGAACAGCCTAGCGGGAAGGGCTGAGTCAGAATAAATTAAAATGATTTCATAGAGCACACACAAAGCCTTTGTGTCCTAAGGAATGGCTGAGTAAATAGCAGATATTTGCTTGCTGAATAAAAAATGTCACAAAACAGCCCTGAACACGCTCTGGCCCTGTACTTTCTTAGCATCAGTGCAAGGATGTACCCAGCATCAGGGCATAGTTCTGAGACTTCAGAGCTCCTCTGCATTTTGGAATTTAGTCTGGCTGTTCAGGAGTTTACTATTCAGATTGTGTGCACAGACTTTTCGCTGTCAAAAAGTTTTAATCCCTCTGACTTTCCCTTTTCATTGCTAGAGACAATTTTTGTCAGGACAGTGGCAAAGTTATGGCCAAAGTTCAGTACTGTAACTCTTATTTAGCTCTCTACAGTTTCCTGTTTGTTTACTGTGGAATTGGAGGTGCTCCTGGAGAGCCTCCAAATGGATGGAGGAAGGACTCTATGGGTCCTTAAATAGGGACAGGGAGGAAGGACCAAAAAACATTACTAAGCAAGTTCCATATTTGTTAACCCACCTTTTGTTAAATATAAATATGAGTAAACAATTTGAATTTTAGTTTTTAATGAGGAAAAAAACAACTGACTAACCCTTTAAATATTTAGAAATTATCTCTATTTTTTTAAGATGGGGCTGTTTTATATCTTAGTCTTTTATTTCCTAGTCTGTCACAGTTTACATGTACTTCAAATCTGAGCAACTGTAAAGGTCTCAAAATTCCCATGTTAGGAGCCCTAATGAGCAATTAATGCAAATATTCAGACTACTGGGAGAGCCTATACACTTGAAAAAAATATTTTCTGTAAGTATCTGACCCTAATGCTAAGTCATAAAATAACAGCTCTGGAAGTATCTTTGCTCTGAAAAAGAAGTTTCTTAACACAAGCATTAAGTGTTTTGAGATCTGTGCGTATATTTGAAATCAAATAGTTTAAAAATATTATGTATGGCATGACTAAATGTCAAAACCAAGTTGTTATTATTATGCATTTATGCATACCACCTGCACTTTATAGAACTGGTGGCAAGGAATATTTCTAGCTATTTCTAGTATTCCTCTCTGTCAAGATAGTCCCCCATTGTTTTGCTGATCTTTTATGGAAAGTGTATTGTAGTATACAATGACAATTTGCAATAGATGAAACTATGAGATGCCACTTTTACCACTATTGCTTTCTAAGCTGTAATTATTAATAGGGACTGCAATGATGCCATCAAGCATGCATGAATTGCCTGGAATTCATTCTGTCTCTTTCCATCACAGAATATTCAACTTAAATGAAAAAACATTGCATCTTGATAAAACTTGTTTTCTTGTCAGACATGAAATATCATCATTCTCTCATTTTTTGCCACATTTCCAAAATATCATTAGTGATTAAATGAAACCATTTGCATAGAATCTAAAAGTAAAATTAAAGAGCCACAAAACATAATTCTAGTGCTAACTATATATTTCCCAAGGATTTTTTCAGTTCTTTATTTGTCCACTAGAGAAGATTTACATAATTTAACTGAGATACAAGAACTGTGGTCTGTATTTCTCTTTTTCTTTAAGAAAAGCAGGAGTTTTTTTAAAAAACCCAAATGTGTAAATAAAATTTTCCAATTAGTATTGACAGCAGGCTATATTTCATATTGTCTCCCTAACAAATATTTAGATAACGTTGAGGAGACTTATCTTTTATAATTTTACATTCTTTGCATTTAATTAATAGGCCTGACATAAAAATAGAAGGTCATTGACTTGAGCACACATAGCAGTTGTAATGTTAGCTTTTAATTCAATTATGCAAATATCAAAGCATAGATGGAAAATTTAATGAGAAATCTTCTCTAAAATTAAATGCATTCCCCAAAGCTCTAAATCTTTTGAATATGGGACTAACCAGGAAAAATCACATCACTGTCTTTTCTTTTTTGTTGTTGAAGTAGCTTTATAAATGTTGTGGACTTTTAAATGTTTTTAAATAGAGCAAGAGTTAGCTGATGTATTAAGTACAGATTAGTTCCCTGTATTTCTGTTTTCTTGAAAATAATTTTATAGTTATTTTTATTACATTAATCTATACTGGTACTGCCATTTTTGTATATTTGACAGTGTGGTGTATTCTTCCAGAATATGTCCATCTAGAAGTTTTTGAAGTTGTTTTTAATAATCAAAATAAATGTCTTTACTAGTAAATGCAGATATATTTTGCTACTTTCTTTTCATATCAGTGATGAAAGACCATCTTCAACCACGTCAACACTGAGATGATATTTCAGCCTTTTTAAAATTTCCATATATTTTTCTCACAGATAATATTTATTTTTCATAACAGAACCTAAATGAAGCTAAATTGCATCTCTTATACATATTGTAAAACCTGCAAACACACATAAGAAATAACGCCAATATTTCCTTTTCCAGCTCTACTGATAGCAGTATCAGTAACCGTAGTGTCTCTAGGAGTATTGTCAAAACACCACATTCTACACTAAAAATTCTGTAATAGGAAAGCCTTTGATATTGCAATTATTTTGTTTCTCAACATATGCAATGCAAAATTCATCTAAACCTTATATATTAATATATGAACTTACCTCTGCTTCCCTGAACTTGGAGAGCAAGGCAAATGATCAAAAATATTAATCCAGTTTTCAAATGCATGCTGTCTATTGATCATTCACAGTTTTCAAGACCAGTCATGCAGGAAACAAGAAAATTTTTGTCAAGTAGAAGAATTCTGTTTTCTTAGAGAACTAAAATCCCCAAATGTCTTTATTTTTCAGGTGTCTCCAGCCTTGGACTGCATGGAATTGCAGCTGGGCAGAGTGCAACAGGTGCCAGAGTGCAAGAGCTGGGTGAACCCTCCGACGCCCACACTTCTAGCCCGGGGAACTGGAGTGGTAAGACAAGAGTGACGAAGTTTTAAAAAAAAGCAGTGTCTGTTTCTGGAATAATCTGTTTATCTGCTGCTCAGACATAATCCCTCTTACGGTCCAGCTGGAAGAGCTTTCTTCATCTTATTAACCTTCTGGAGCGGCATCTGTCAACCCCAGGAGACTTCAACAGCACCATGATAAACAACGGAAGCCTCTTCTAGTTCCCATTGCCTTGGATTGTTGATCCTTTGGGCATTCTGGAGGTATGGCATGTGAGCACGGGGAGAGATAATGGTGCTGTTTCCAAACCAGTGGCCACAAACCCCAGGGAGCTCCCCTAGGATAGCTTTTTCCTGAAAGAACACTCAATGCTTAGCTCTTCCACCGCCCATGTCTTGCAATCCTCTCTCTCTTGTACCACAGGGGTGCTGTTGCAATATTCCTGTTGGAGCAGTGATGATGATGTTGTGTGACAGGGGTGAAGTGATGACTCAGCAGTGAATTGCAGCAGTGTTCAGGGCTGGCACAATCTGATGCCAAACTGCGACTGGGGCAGGGAAAGTGCTGCATGGTGGGAGGAAAAGAGAAAGTGGTGGGAAATGCTGTTCCAAGCACACAGCTCTAACTGGGCCAAGAATTGGCAGCAGCTGAATACACTGTTCAAACAGCTCTGCTCCAGTTTCACAGATAACTATTTCAGTTACATATTGGCAAGTGTAGGTGTTTCATACTTACGCTTTGATTTTCCAATACCCTTTTTACTATTGCATTACACCTGAAAATGCTACCAGGTAGGCATTTCTAGTGGTCTTTCCCCCTTAAAATTTTTTGTCCAAGTGCTTTAACATAAGAAGTATCTCAACTGCCAGCAAGAATCTGTAAGCACAAGTTACTTTAAGAACAACCTTCATTTGAACCCAATCAGTATTCTATTTTTACTTAGGATTTAAACAATGGTAACCTCCCTCCCTTTCCAAGATTGCCCGATTTCAAGTACTCAGACCAGCTATGGTGCAGACTGAGCTGGGTTCACACAAGATTTGCTTTTTTTTTTAGTGTATAAACTTTCATGCACATTGTTTTTTATTGGTCCAACAAAACAAATTAGAATACCTTGTATAATACCAAAACAAAATTTAGAATACCTTGCCAGCAGCACAATGCAAAGCAACAGTGGAGATGATTAGGATTTCTACTGAAGACAGATGTATTATTATATAAGGATCATTCTTTAGCGGTACCAATATTTGTCTTTGCATGCTTTACCTATAATAATCATATTGTATATAGTGACATCATAGAAATACTACCTGTGTGAACCAGGTAATTTTTAGTAAACATTTCTATTGGTGTTATATTTGGAAGATGAAATATGTTACCTTATTTTTAGTTACTTCAGCTTTCAGTCTGCAACAATTGGAAGCAAAGAGAATTTTTCTCAGGGTGGTGGAGTGTGCCATTTCTGGTGTCATCTGAGAATGTGGAATTGGTGAAAGGAAGATTATTTCTTCAGAGCACTCTGGGTACCAAACTCCATATGGAATTTGTTAGGAATGTGATCCTTTAATTCCATTAGGAATCTAATTTGTCAGACTACATTTTGAAAATGTGCAATAAAGAGATTTACTTAATTACTCTAGAAACTGGTTAGTGAAGCCTGAGCCAGGAATCAGAAATCCTATACCACAGATTTCACTAAAAGGGTATTTTTGAGCCATTCACATGTTGGAGAAGGCAGACATTTAATAATACATTCTTATCTTTCAGAGATAAAGGAACAAGAAAAATCCTAAAATATGGCATGCTTTTCATGTAAAGATATGACTTAAGGAAAAGATTGAGCTCTATAGGCAAACTATGATTAAAAATTTGTAGGGCAGGAGTTTGCAGACTTTGAGATTATGCTTAAATCATGAATATTTCAAGCTGTTTTCTGCTAAGACAGTACCTTCCATGTAGTTGCATTTAATTAAGAAATTTTGTAACTAACCTTGATAACTGCCACAGGGGGAGCAAACAAGAATGATAAACACTCATTAAAACTAAAGCAATATTATCTAGGGACCACTCCATCTCTAAGTACTGCAGGGTTTAATTATAGGTCACTGTTAATTAATCTAGAAGTGTTTCTTCTAGTTGGTTTGCTGTCAACAATAATTATATATTGTTTAAAAGGTGATTTAAAAAAATTCTACTGAAACTCAATAGTACATTACAAATATACTACCAAGACATGGGAAGGGCAAAACTGGAAGCCAAAATATTCATTCACCCAGAACAAGTGCTTACAAATGGGTTAAATTCAACTTGTTACTGGTCATCTGAGTGCACTGCTGCACATACCTAGAATAATCACTGATATGCTGTTAAAATCCAACTAAAGCTGTTTCCTTTGGTTGAAAAAATGAGGAAACCTGGATTCTTCTGGTCCCTTCTCTGCCGTTGAATTTGGTCAAACCAAGCCTTGTCTCTCAGCCTTCTGATCTGCAGGGATAAAATGGAAAGAAAAACTTTTAAAAAAATGAAATTGTGTGTCATACTCTTGTCCTGCAACAGCAATATTGCCTAGTAAGACTAGAAATTTGAATGAGATGGTGGTGAAAGTTATCAGAAGAATGGAAGGGTTTCCCTATAAGGAAATATTACCAAACCTTGAAATCTTTGGCCTGAAAGACAAATGACATAAAGGTTAAGAGAATGTCTTAAAATGTAAGAATGTCTGTAAAATGGAAGAAAAAAGAGAAATATACCCAATTTCATTTTCAGGTATCTATTGCCTACTTTATTCCTGAGCTTTTATATTTTTGGTCTTGGCAGCTTGCTGAGTAAAAATAATTTCCAACTTAATTGTGACATTATAAAATTTTTCTTCCTTTAAGAATGAGAAGGAATTTGAGACATTTTTGAACAGTAAAACTATCTGGGAATGGGATACACAAGCTCTTCCAGTTGCAACAAAACTAGGTCCTGCAAAGTCAGTCAAATGCACTGAAGGCAAGCTGGGAACCGGGTCACTTTTGCTTTCCTGTTCTTTATGTTATTTCTTTATCCATTTATTTGCCATAAACACAGATGAGATAGTTGATTAACTGAGTCTTTGATCTCATCCATGACTACCTTTAGGCACTGAGCTGTAGTCCCTAACTCAGACTAACTTTCCATTAAAATCTAGTTTACCGCTCAGGCTGAAAGCAAACTTGTTTATTTTCTGTGACACCTCTCTCCTCCAAAACAAGGAGCCTGATGCTCTGCTGTCCTGCAGTTGCAGAGACCATGGTGGAATTCTAGTCTGAGCACAAAATTGAAGCATGTGATGCTTAAATGCAGCTCTTCATCCCCCTTTATGGACATAACCCTAGACTACTGCAATCCAAAAATATCTCTAGCTTTCTCTGGGGCCTTCAAGAATCTTTGCTGTTATGCTGTTGCTATCACATTTGTGATGTCCTAGAACCCCTTATCAGTTAGAACAGGAAAAAGTATCATGCCTATGTTTACACGATGAGTTATCAGTCAATATATCTCTCAGGACTGCTTTACCTCTGCTTTCAGGATATATCTTTCAGGACCCCATTACCTCTGCTTTCTTCTGAAACTTTTTAGACTCTACACTGTTAAAAGGATTAACGTACTTAGATACTGTTTAGTGTGACAAGGGAGATAAGGGTATGAAAAAAACATGGTAGTAATTGAGCAATTCAGCATAATTATGAGGAAAATAGCTCAGCCTGCTTTAAGATGATCACTGATAAACAAATGATGCTCATGTTGATAGTGATATGACTTTGGAATTTTCCAAAATCTAAACAGAACTAAAATGATCTTTTTTTTCCTGCAAGCTGACCAGTTTCCAGTCAATGGAGATAAAGACTACAGTACATCTGCCCAAGGAGATTATCATTCACCTGCTTGCTTACCAATACACAGCCTTCTGTTACTCATGGGGCTGCCTTAGGCTTCTATCATGGGGAGTCATAAGGAGCTGAAACACATTTCTTCCTAGGCTTGGCATGTTGCTTTTCTCTTGATGCTGGGAAAGGATCTTTCTAGATTTAGCTGATAGAGTAACTGGTAGATTTACTGGTCACAAATCTGTCCTCAGCAGGGTAGCAAATTAAGTTGAACATTGTAGTTATCAGCTTTAAAAAAATGAAGCTATCCAAGACATCTCTACATGAAGAAAGCCTGTGGAGATGAGGTCTTTTGCCATATATTTTCTCAAAACAGAAGAAGAAAGCTGGTAGCTCAATTTCTTTTAGTGGTAATAGGAGATGATTAGCAGTGAAAGAGAAGGCAAGGAGGGAGATGTCTAAAGTACCATATGTGCTTGTATCTTTATGCTAGCTTAGTTTTTCCCTCTTCGAGTGTAAGATAATAGTCGTTGCTTAGCCAAGCAGCGTTCACTCTTTTCTTTCACAGTTTGTAGCTATCGCTTGTCATCCACAGTATCTGCATTTGTTCATCAGGGTTTTACTTTCTTCATTTACCATGTGAGAGTGAAATATTTCCTGTGCACAAGACTGATCTAGTAGGCAGGAGTTTCTGGAAAGGTCCTGCAAAAAACCCTTAATGTGTGCTCCAGGGCTCTGTGCCACTCAGCCTGTGGTTAGAGGGAGAGAAATTAAAAACCTACCCAGAGAGATAAAAATTTATGCAAATGTATGGAAATTTATTTTTATTGTGGAAACAGTAAATATTTTTTACTTAAGAGTTTCTTACTCTTCTTTTTCAAGAGGGGATGGGTACTGCTATTGCTTCTTGAAAGGGACAGGTGGCAGTCAGCAGGACTCCTAAGGACCTGACCTGAAACTTCCTGATTTATGTGTGTTGACTGTCATCAACAAAGTTAGTGGCTGTCATAATTCATAGTCCAGCAGAAGTAAATATAAAAATTTAATTCCAATATTTTTTAACAAAATATAGGCAAGTAGGAAATAGTGTGGAGATTGCCTTTAATTAGACCTGGCAAGGCTTGGGAATTTTTTAAAAAATTAAACACTACTATTATGTATATTGTCGTAATTTTTGCTTCAGTTTCTTTTAGTAATCTACTGTGTTTGAGCTCAGAGAAATGCTGTGAAAAACCTCCTCTGACAGAGTTGCTTTGGGAAGCAGGTTGTCTGTCAACTGTACAAGTACTGACCCCTCGTCTGACAAGATTGTTTCATGCTTTTGATGGAATCCTATCTCTAGGGTCTGACAGTATCATGCTATCATTGTGTACATAATGAATCCTGTGTATGTGCAGAAGCTGGTTTTCCCAGTACTGCTGATTCCCTCCATGGAATCTCACAAAATTAATTTTGATGTTGTTCTCACCACCAATAAACTCCCTTATGGTTTACCTATTATAAGATTATAACAGTGTGACACTGCCATTACTCCTATCCTGCCTTATTCCTTGTATCCCATGTTACCTTATCTTGCTCTGTTAAGTGAACTATTATTATTATTATTATTATTATTGTTATTTTTATTTCCATTATTTCCATTATTTCTGAAGGCCTCTGAGCCAACAAAGCTTTATCTGCATCTTGTAGATGCATTTTTGGAAATGTAGGTGATGCAAATTACGGGTATGGAAACATTTTATCTCTTTCAAACTATGCTATAGTTCTTGGTTTTATTGCTCAGTTGCTGTTTCTCATTCTGATATTGCAAAGCTTTAAGGGAAATATCAATTAGATGCGTTCTTAGTCGGTATCCCTTTCAAACAGAAAAAATGGAATATTTTTTGGCCATTTTATGTGAGGATGGGTATATTTTTATTGTTTCCAAAAGTAGTTATTGTAAAGTTGTTCTCATACTTTAAAATTGCCTTTTCACTTTCATTAAGCAGCCTGAGAAGTTGTTATGTATAATTTAATAAGGTTATGACCTTGTTTTTCTATGAAGATGTCAGTTACCTCTCACTTCCAGGTTTTTTTTCCCCTTCTTGCAGATTTGTATGTCTGGAAGTGTTTGCAGTTTCAGTGTGCTATTCCACAAGGCCAAATGCATTATACATGTATTACTCTGCATGCTGGATACAGCTGGGATTTTTTAGCTTTCAGAAGAGATGACTCAGGGGGGAATCTTAACAACATTTAAAAATACCTGACGAGAGGGAGTAAAGAGGCAGAACCAGATCCTCAGTGTTGCCAAGCTAAAGGGCATGAGGCAATGGGTACAAACTGAAATATTAAAAAAAATCTATTTGGACAGAAATTTTTAATATAAGAATGATTGAACACTGGGACAGTGGTCTCCAGAGAGGCTGTAATGTTGACATTCTTGGAAAAACAGCTGAGCAGCCTGTTCTAGCTGACCCTGGTCTTCCTGGGGGCTGGACAATGTGATCAGCAAGGCCCCTTGCTCACTCAGCCATTCATTATACTCTCATTCTATGACACTCTTTTCAGATTACTGCAGTGCCTCTGTAAGCAACATTCAGCTCCAAACAGTATTTTCAAAAGGATTCTTTGATGTGGCAAATATATTCATACACAAAGATTTCAGAGTATAATACACACAGAGCAGGAAGAATTATTCCATGTACAATTAGAAGTCTAGGAAGCTGAATTACATTTCAAAGAAGGAAAAGTTTAGTCTGAATAGGAAGAAAACTCTTACAGAATTCCTTCATTTCCGGAACTGAATTCTGTGATGAGGCAAAATTTTTTGTATTGTTAGAAATGGTGTTAATAACCTGTTTAGATTTTTATTATCATCATTCTTTCTGTGATTCCTAGAATAGGCTTCAAAATTTAAAAGAACATTGTACATACAAATTCTGAATTAAAGATGATCCCTCCCCAGGAATGAATGCAAGAATTGATCAAAGTCATAGGATGGGAGTTTAAAAATATTTCTGCAATAAATGATCAGTTGTGATTCAGTTACTTCCAGTGTAAAACCTGCATCCTGAGATGCACTGATAGGGCATATGGTTGGCAGGAAGGGAGGGGCTGAGAAGAAAATCTATTGTACACAAATCCCATTTTCTTTCCCTTCCAGTCTAGAATAAACCCTAAATTCTCAGTCTTTGATTGATATTTTGTATCAATTTTTAAAAATCACATTTTCCAACCAATTATTTGTCCAAGTACCATTTTTTGATTCTTTCCCCTAGTCACCATCTGGCCTCTCGTCTGGTCCCTTTTCTCCGTGTTGCCATCTGCTTTCTCTACTTTCTGACCTTCCTATTTCATTCCATCTCCTAATTTCATTGTTTCTTTCTGCAGTTTTCTCATCTCCTCTGTGTCTCAGCCTGAAGTTGCTTTCCAGCTCACTGTGGTACATTATTTTGAAAGCCAAGAGTGGAGTGAAGGATTGTAGAGTCTATTGGCTATCCCTGGTAGATAATGGCAAGGTAAGAAGTGAGAAACTGCTTCTTTTATCTTATACAATACCACCATCCACTGGCAGCTCCTCCATCTTTCCCTCTGCATGTCACTGATGGCTACAGAAATACACAAGTAGCTCCTGTCTTCAACATTCACCAGAGAATTAAAATTTAGAAGGCCAAATAACTTACTTTTTATTAGGAAAAAATAAGCAACTGCTGTGTACCTTCTTTCTACCTCCCAGCAGATTGTGTTAACATGAGGGTTTATTTAGCTCCTTTTCTGACATCTTTTTAATTTCAATTTCTCATTCACCATTGCTACCTTCAGGTTCCCACAGTGGCTCCAGCTTCTTCATGCCTCAATGCAATGAGTGCCATCCCTGGAGGATGCAGGCTTCAGAAACCAGGTTCTGTTGTCAGCTGAGCCTGATGCTCTGCTCAGTGCTGATGGAAGAGGATGTGTTATGTGGGTTCCTCTCACCTTACCCTGAGATAACTGAGCAGTGAACTGGGATTCCTCATCATTCTGGTCTGAGACAGCAGAGAAGAGGCCCCCTCTGGGATCCAGCAGATTTTTGCATCTCACTGATGATCAGCCAGACAAATGGTTTTGGAGGAGCCAGTTCAAGGCTGATTCTGGCACAGAAGAAGTTAAAACCAGCAACTTTTTTACAGCCTCATACCTATGTGAGACACTCTGGCTGGCTGTGTGTCCTTATTACCAATTCAGGGCTGCCTCTGTGCTATGCACTTGTTAGAGGCAAGACAGTGCCTCTGTCCCCATCCGGTTCACACATAGACATCTGACTGCTTTTTACAGTTCCAGCTAGGAACAGTGCTGTGCCATGCAGCCACCTTCTGCAACCCCCTGAGCTTCATTTCTCACAGACTCTGAGCTCAGCCCAACTCCAGACTCTTTCTGTGTGCCTCTCCCCCCTCCCTCTGGCCATCTTTAATATCTGTCCCCTGTCATCTGTCTTTTTGTCAAGTAATCCCTCACTAATTAAACTCTGCCCAAAGGACAAATATACAAAAGTAGGTGAGCTGACATGAAATTTGCCAGCTCTTACTCCTCTTGCCCTTTTTGTGTGTTTAATCCTCTCTCTGGTTTTTATCTGCCTGTCTATTTAGATAAGAAGCTGTTGTGGAATAGGGATGTTGTGTGCGTATTGTACAAGCCCCACTTTCATAAACACTCTGGCAACACATAAATGTTACTATCACACTATATTTGAAGGTCATCATGCCATGTCTTGCAGGTGTTAGTGGCAGCTGTTTTACTGCTGCCTGTTTGAGATCTGTTTGGGATTCTGCTTCTGCAAAAAGGTATTTCTTGTGAAACTGCTCACATTCTCACCAGGCTGGAAGTTTTTCTTGGGCTCAGATGCTTTCCTAGATGTTAGATTCCATGGAAATGTTCCAGGAGAATTTTCTGCACCAGCACTTTCAAACAAACAGGTCTCTTTACCCTATCTTCACATGAGGACTCGGCGTTAGCTCCACCTTATCCCCTCAAACAGCTTGAATAACTTGGGATGAAAGAAAATGAATGGAGTGTCTTTGGAGGGATGTCACTGCCCTGTGCTTCCTCCTTTTACCACAGATGCCTCTGTTTTCAGTTTGAATGTGTATTTTTGAGAACTTCTGTAACTTGTGTAGCAGTTCCAAAAGTCCATCTGTGTTTATGTGCAGCTAGCTGTAGCAGCACACAGCATTGCTCAGAAAAGAGAGACAAGGAAAAAAGAATTAAGCAGCCAGGAACTGCAAAGCTCCATATTAACTTTTTAGCAGTGATTTAGTAAGTGATTTAACTAATTTAAAACATGCATGGTCATCCTTATTTAATGCACAGAACCCATGAAATCCCAAGTTAGCATTTCTCACAGGAAGCCCATGCAGGATTTTAGAAACTGTCATGTCTTGCCATAGAGTATCCACGTGAGTAAGTGTGGTCATGACATGTGAAGAAGTTCCTGCTTTCCTGGGACCTGAATTTTCTCTGAAAATTATTTGCAGACTCTGCATGAGGCCCATTTGCTCAAATACCTTTGAGGCATTCATCAGTCAAATTGTCTTGCTTTGTAGGAATTCTTTTCATAGGATGTTGGCTTTATCTTAAAGGAAAGTGATAAGCATATTATTGTCTAAACTTAAAAGAGCAATGTGAAAACAGTATTCTGTCCTACCTTAACTATCAAATTAATATTAATCCTTTATTTCTTTCCATATATTTTCCCCATTTTCTCACTTTCATACATGAAAAAAAAAGTCTGTATATCTTAGTGCTGAAGTTGGCTCTCTGTTTTTGGCTGGAAGGTATTAACTATTTTGGGAAATCCAACACCTTAGGAACAATCCAAGAGAATACTTCACTAAGCTAAAATTCCTGAACTGGTATTGCTGTGTCTTAGTAGTAATGCAAGCTAGAGAGCTGACTTTAAAACAGAACAATACTTATTAAGCATCTTGTTTTGGTGTGCAGTAAGGGCTTTCATGAATTTGTTTCTGGGATATCTCTGGATGGTCCAAATTCCAGGTCAGGGGTTCAGGTCAGATATATAGGGCAGGGTGCAATACAAATTGTTGATATTCAGACTTTCTAACTGGCAAGAGGGGCAGTTTCCCATGCTGGTATTTCCAGGACTGTAGTTTCAGGATTTGTCCTGAATATGGGACACTTTTTATGCCAGAGAATGAATTTAAGGGTGAGATGCTCACTTACACAGAAAATCTGACACTGTTAGGATATGAAGACATCAGTGGCCACTTTTGAGAAAATTGCATATCTTTTTTTAGACTCTGTGTGCTATAAAGTATAACTTATCTATCAATAAAATTTCCAAACAAATTGGGACTCATGAAGCTCAGAAAAGTTAACTTACGTTGATTAGTAGAATGAGTTCTTGGAGTTATGAAAATGATTAGAAAAAAATCACACTCTGATTAGAAAAAATCCCTCATGATGACCAGGTCTTCATTCAGAAGCATAATATGAAAGCAAGTGTAAAAACCCTAACAAACCTACAAAGTAAAAAGAATTTGGAATGCAGATATTGTGGTGAAATATAAAGGATCATAAGGAAGAAGTAGAGACAGAAGTAGGAGGTCCTGTAGTAGTAGACACTTAATAGCAACAATGAGAAAAATAGAAATGCTAGAAAGCAATGGAACATAATGTTATATATAATGGCTCAGGAAACAGACATAATTTTTACCTAAAATATCCCAGAACTTTGCAAAACCAGGAAAAAGGAATGCAGAGATGGACTGAGTTCAATCTTACATAAACTTTACAAATCCATGAAAAGGACCACTGTCACTATTCCTATGAAAGAGAGCTAATGTACTCCATGTTCTTCCATAATGTAATTCTTTGAATCTAGAAACTGGCTTCTGTTCTGCTAGAGTATGACAGTCTGATCAAATTTTTATCATATATAATAGCCTCTGATCAGTATTCAATTTTCTAATGCAGTAACAAAGTCTTATCACATATGTGACAAGATTCCTGATAACAAAGGTAAGATAGATTAAGTATCATGTTAAAAAATTTCAAATGCATTAGAATCCTCCCAGCAAGACTTTTGACATTGATTTCCTGATGTACCTTGGAAACAGTGCTTACCCAGCAAATTTCACAGCAAAACAAGTAAATAAGGAAAACTGGTGAATGAAAACATTTCCCTGCTGGATTTGTAGAAGCTGTACTGGAGCCATGTGTGCTGCATGCCTGATGGGAGCAACTAGATAAAAAAATGGAATCCACTGTGAGGTAGAATGCTGATTGCATATACCTAGACCTAAGCATAAGTGATTTACCTGGCAGAAATAGCACTTTTATGTAAAACAAAGTATTGGCCATCACCACGAGGATGATTGAGAAGCATAAAGCAAAGATGCAGAGCTCCTTATTCAATATCATAGAGCCTACAAAAAAGTACAGAAATGTGTCTGTAATGCATCATCATTACTTCAAAATTAGGTCTTTATTCACAATGGAGGAGAAATGTTTTCAAATTATATTTTGCTTTTCTCCAGGAAAGCAGTTAATGGCACATAAATTTAAATTGCTGTGAATTATGTTACATGCTTAATTTTATTGCATTCATTAAATTATATTACTTTCCACAAAGAACAGTGTGCTGTAGAATAGTTGTCAGTTTAAGTGTTTTGTAAAACTAACTGAAAAGTCCCACAAGGGACTTAATAATTTTCTTCTATAGAACTCAGATATGAGTGCAGACAGTTCTTTTGAAAACTTGCAGAGACTGAAGACAGAGCTGCTGCTGAAAGGAAAGAAAGATTCTGCTTCCAGAAAATTGCACAGATCCAGCAAGAGCAGATAAGTATCTTATATTTGTATTACTGAGTCTTCTTGTAACCGTCCTAGTAGACTGGATTTGTGTTTTTTTAGTGAAAGTGCATTGCCTTTCAGCTCTTAAATTAGCTTTATTCTAATTCCCATTACCACACAACAGATGGAGAGCTATAATCTGAAGGGTCCTGTAACTAAGTCTGCCAAGTGTACTTGTGTGCAAAGGACTTGATTCCATCATGTTTTTGACTTGATTTCTACCAAATGGTATATGATTGACTTAAAGTAAAATGATCAGTTTCATAAAATGCACTCAATCAACTTTGAGCAGAGTGTAGCTTGCATGCATGTGTTGTAGCCCGGGGTACATTCCTTTCTCATGTTTATGGTTTTCCACTTCAACATTATACATGTATTAGATTTTTTAGATTGTCAGATATGATTTACGGAGGTAGAAATCTTAGAATGATAATAAGTGTCAAAGACATAGTATAAATAGGATGCTAAGGAAAACTAGCAATTTGTTTGGGATTCACAGTTTGTATTTGTTCTGGATTGTGACTGGATTGTAAAAGTACGTTGTAGTTTCAGAGACACCTTAAAAATTTTACACAGGAATCAAAATGCATCTGACCTTTACAAAGGTTGGTGCAAATTTAGAATGAGAATGTATCTGACACTTACTCACTTTCTCAGAACCTCTTTTATAATATATATGTACTTATGTCATATTATACAGAATATAAAAATAGCGAAAAGAGCAGCAAAAGGTTCACTAAAACTCTTTTTGCTGAGGTGCTTGTTGAGGGTGGAGAAACTGACACAGTCTTACATGTTCACAATACATAAAACAATACAAGTGAAAAAATAAGAATGCATATGTTTGTTAAATTGCAGAGATTAACTTCCCATCAGAGCGCCATCATTTCTTTCAGTGCTATAGGAAAGCAAGTAGAAAAGTTTCTACAGTTGTTATTTTTCTTAAATTTACAGAGAAAAAAAGTTTAATATCAGGGAATTCTGATGCTTCTGAGTAAATTTCCACTTCATAATATGAAAGGACTATGTGTGAAATTAAATGACAGCTGCTGAAGCACTAGGGAATATAACAATATTGTACAGCACTCATTCATTTGGCCACCTGATAGAGAAGAAAAGCTCCTTTTCACCCGTTTTTGTGAAACATTTCACATCCACAAATACAGAATGGATACTTCGATATTGATGGTCAATTCTGAAAATGTTGAGTGCATTACAAAAATGCATTCCTTCTTTTGATAGAACAGTTAATATCAGTTCTTTTGATATAATGCAAATGGGACTGTTCTACTTTAACTGTGCAGTAGGTGCCCCTGTTGAAGTTATTTATAGTCTCAGGGGAATCAGGGTGTAGTTTTTAATGCCTGAGTTTGTATTTTAAGGTTTATTGCTTATTTTTTAAGGCTTAACTAATTTGTAGTTAAATTTGAGAGGGAAATGGTTATAAAATTGTTGAGTCCAGAAATCCCATCTAATGAGAAACCACAGTTTATGAGAAAATCAACAGGCTTTCATCCCCACAGAATCTACTTATGAGAAAACCAAAAGGTCTTCTTCCCCACAGAAATGACTTAATTGTTCTGAGCACTGCATATTGCATAAGGAAGATGAGTAGAGAGCAAATGCCAGAGCTGTACAAAGGCACAGACTCAACTGAGAGGGATGGGGAAAGTACAAATATGTTTATGGCACATGAGCAAGCCAATTGCATCTTTAATATTCATTGGTAAAGTTATTAGTTTAAACTGGACAAACTGCAAGAGCTAACTTAAAGGACAATCAACAGCATCTTGTCCTACTGAACAGAAGGAACAATGCTGTTTAACTGGGATTACCTAGCTGATATTTCTGGGAATGCTAACAGCTGGATTACATCTTCAAAATGGTAAACAACAGGCCTTCTTAAAGAGGAGACCTGTTAACAGGATAGTATCAAGCATAAATACACAAGCAGACTTCCCAGAACTGACCTAGTTCAGCTTTGTGTTGTTTACCAGGACTACACCTCCTGCAGCATCCTACCGAGCACACAGGGACATCTAATGACCGAGTCAGAGACTGCAACTCAGCACACTTGGGCCCCCTGAGCACTCAAGAAATAAGAGGTGTACACAGCAGAGGCTGGGGTGGATGCAGGCAATGCAGGTGTTCAAAAAATTGCCTCATATGTGTGCAAATATCTCCTTATAAAACACAAAGAAAATTGTTATCTGAGTAGGAATGCTGAGAGAGGTTTTAATTGAAATAATCTGGGCCAATGCAGGATTAAAGCTAATTGAAACAAAGTAAAACCAAGCAGCTTCCATCCCCTGTAATTTTGCAACTGAAGGGTTTGTAGTTTTCAAGTGATAGGATCTATCTAAGTGTAAAAAGTCAGAGTACTGCTCATACAGGAAAATCATCTCAGCAGTCTACTTAAGGCATAAGGATTTGGGGAAGTGTAATTAGACCAGTATTCTGGGAATTTAGAAAGCTGGATTGAATTCTGTGCTCATCTACAGACAACTGTATGACCTTCAGCAGAGTCCTTGGGTCAGATCACCAAGGCTGCAGCGAGGGGAGTTAGAGGCTTAAAAGCCTTTGATGATCTGGAGCTTTGTTGATCAGTCTAGCTCATTTCCATAAAACTTTCCTCTCTCAAGGCAGTACTGCAAAGATGAATGTGTTAAAACTGTGCTTTTATGGTGGTAAGAGAAGGACCACAAACAGTTCAAAACTGGAAAGCTGATCTTGTGCACAGCTGCTGATCAACCTCTGCCTTCAAAAGTTGCATACTGGGGCTGGATTGAATCAGAATGGTATAGATTTTCTTTCTTGCAAGGGAGAAGTACTTTTCTTGTGTTTTGTATTTTGGTGGTGTGTTTTTTTGGTGTGTTTGTTTGGTGATTTTTTTTTGGGGGGGGCATGTTTTCTCCAGGTATCAGACAACACAACTTCAAGTCTTGGCTAATCTGAAAAAAAACACCAGCAAAGGAATTTTTGGCTGGCTGGTTCTGTTTTCATCATGAGATGATTCTACAGTTAATGTGAATTGTTATAAAAATATTCACGGTACTCTGATGTTATTAAGACCCATAATGATGTCATCATTACCTGGTTAACTTCAATATTACACTAGTATTTAAAAACTCCTACTTTCCACAAAAATAATAATAATAAAAAAGGAATCAATGAAATATTTTTTTCTGTGTTGGAAATTTTTCCCCTCAGTGGGCTCTGGAGACATCTTCTCTTACTGTATAGGCTTCTCTGTTGCTTTTTAGTCATTGATGTTTCTTCCTGCAGTCTTTCTTCTCTTAATAAAATCTATATGAAAGTTTCCCTCCTAAGGAACGAAAGCAAATTTCGACCTTTGAAGAGTTTCTCTATATCCTTCCCTTATAAAGTGGATTATCAGGAATCATCTTTATCATCTTTTCAGCAGTTCCTGAAGCATAAGTGATAACTTATTTGTAGAAAAGATAAGGACTGTTTTAATTTTGTTTACATAAGACTAGAATAAGGATCTTACTTTTGGATTCAAAGAGATTGAATTGTTTAACTGGGATTAATTGTCCACAGAATTTTCTGAACCTCCTAAATTATGTTTATGGGCTTCTACTTAAAAAAAACCCCACAAACGAAAAACAAACCAAAACCCCAAAACAAATCAGGCTTCTTTCACAGTTAATCAAAGGATTCTGATTGACAGATCTGACACAATGCCTCTGCTAGACCTGTGAGCTCCTGAATCTCTAGGTGGAGGCCAGGCAGATAATTCTGGGTCATTTCAGGCCTGAGACCTCAACCATGGTGTGGCAGAAGCATTCTGGAAACTGTGTGAAGCTTTGCTGAAGCAAAATACGTTCAGTAGTCTTCATGGATGTTGTTGCTCATTTAAAATGACTCTCCTTGAGTCTGATTGCCCTGGAGAACTCCAAGGTGCTAGCCAAGGCCTGGCTTACTGCCCTTCCTTAAGGGTGCACCAATAGCGCCATCTCCCTTCCACAGCTACCTTGTATGTTGGTTTGTGGGCTAATTACCTCTCTTGAAACTGTCTGGGGAATAAATGCCTCAGTTCCATCTGTTTTTCTGGGGATTAGCATTGATTTAATTAAATTTGTTTGCATTTCTAGCTTTTCACAGGCCACATCCTGAGGGGAATTAAGACTTTGCTGCACTCTGACTTCACTTGAGTTTCTCACAGAGATGCAACACTCTGGAACTACATTTCATCTGAATCATGTCTATGCCTATAATAAATTACTGGTTTTACTGTAGCAGGGGAGTAGCTCTAGAAGCACTAAGGCTTTGAAGAAGTACTCAGACACTGGTCCAACTGGGTTGCTTTGTTCCTGTTAAAGAAGGATTTAGTCTGAACTGTTGGAATGTTTAAGCAATAATGTGACTTGGCACTAATTTATCTGAGTGTGTTATGGTAAACCTCTCATCTGTTAGATCCATAAAAAGTCTGCATGTTTTTTCTTGTAATGAGAGATTCTCAATAACATATACACAGGTTATATAAATACATTAGCTACTATTTTCATGCCATTGAAGGAAAATTCATTAGGCAAATGTTCCTATTCTAGCATGGGTAGATGTGATTTCAACAATTTTTTGAGATTGTTTCAAGCGCTTAAAAAGTTTTTGGCTTCAGGCAATTTTCTTGCATTGTACATTTCTTAGACATTCAAGGTAAGTGGAAACATTTGCATGTTCTGGAAAAACTGATAGTTGGGTGATAAGTACTTCTACTTATCCACATTTTGTGGCTTTGTAGCTGCATTTAATTATTTAATAATTTTACAGCAAAGGTTCTATGAGTAATATTTCTTTATGCAATTGTATATGGAAAGTGTAGTTTTTGTTAATGTAATTGCTGTGCTTAACAAAGAAAGTAAATTCTAACTCACTGTGATAAGTAAAAGAAACATGATTGGAATTTCCTTTTAATCTGAAAGATGACATTATGTTGAGGGTTTCATGTGAGATCTTTATGTTGTGGAAGAAGAAATTTGTCAACTCTATTTCATGTTTGTCTTATATCTTTCTTATTTTCTTTTCAGAGCCAACGCTTCAAAATCCTCAGATATGTAACTGAGCACTGAAATAGCACTGTTTAGGATTCTTATATTTGGGTGTTGTGAAAGTCTGAGGTGATGAGGAATTTCTCTATGTTGTAGCAAGGACTACTTCCGTGAGATTCCAGATTGGTTGAGGTGATTATTTGAAAATTATTGTCCTTTTTCTGAACTTAAGTTTGTGAAATAAATGGAAGGGATATAAAGACTGTGATGCATAAATGTGATAAAATTGCAGCAGTATGCAATTGCCTCAGAAAAAGAAATCATTTAACCCAATGCCTACTTATTTTGTGCCATATTTGAAGTTGATTGCAGGTTTGTAGTTTTGGATGGCATAAAAATTATCTTTAAACACACAGAGGCACACCTTAGCACTTAATACATAAACTGGGAAAATGAATGATAGGCTGTAGAACTAAAACCTACCATCCAATGTTTTGTCAGACATATGAGATGTGTTTCTGAATGCTGATTCACACCTTTTAAAATTTACTTTAAATAACTAGCATTTGTAGGCTTGTCAGCTGGCATTTTAAAGTGATGTCATTCTTAGTGCAAAGTCAATTAAAGTTTTTCTTATGAAAGAAGGAAAATTTAGATATTTTATAAAAAGATTCCTTTGACTGATATTGGAAAGCCTTTTTATTGCAGATCATATATAGGACCAGCATGGAAAAACCTCCTCTGTCCCTTCTTTTCCCAGGGCTGTACAAGTCAATTTTTCTCAGTCATTTTTCATTGCCTCTTGTGCTCTGGCCCTTGACCACTCTGGTGGCTGTCATGGAACTTGCTGCAGTGTGTTAATGTTTTCCTTGTGCCCTGGGAGCCCGTGAGAGGACACAGGGTGCTGCGTGTGTTCCCACAAGCCCTGCACAGACAGAAACTCCAGAGCATTCCACGGCACTGGCGCTCACGTCAGCCCGCGCAGGGCAGTGCATCAGCCAGAGGGGAACAGCTCCTGCACGGCCCCCTTTGCATCCAGTGCTGAAACACCTAATCAGTGTCCAGGTTTAGAGCAAATTTGTGAGAGAATCCCCCAAAGGGGCTCTTCTAGGGAAGCAGATCCAATCGGCCCCTCCCCCCAACTGGTCCGGGAGAAAATATCTCCTTGGAGAAAGGTGGAAAAAACCTGTTTATTAAACAATAAAACCTAAACAATATCTAACAATAAAATCCCTTGCCGCTCCAAAAGAGATGACAAACTGAGAAAGTGCCTCCCCGGGTTGCAGCTCACTCAGTCTCTGATCAGTCCCTCAGTGCTGGAATTGTCGCAGGCCAGGCCTGGCCCTGTGGGCCACAGCTGCTGCTGCCGGTGCTCCCCTGGGTGTTCAGGCCAGAGCAGTTTCAAGAGGTCCAAAGAAAAGGGAAAAAAACCAAAAGTCCAGGGAACTTCTTTGCCTCAGCTAGCTAACACTAACTGAAAGCAAAAAAGAGCTGTGTCCCGCTGTCTGCCCATCCGCAGACAACAGTCCAGGAGGAGGAACGTGGATGAGGAGTGCAGTGTCTGAAAACAAACTGCGCGCTTCTTATCTCCCCCCTTCACTCTCTGGAACACTCTTAGAGGTGCAAAACTCATTATTCAACATAAACAGAATGAGACAATTGGGGATAAAAGCATCATATAGGCAACCCAGGACAATCAGCATCCAGCCTAGGTCAGTAACCTCAGCAATCCCTACAAGTATTGGAGAACATTCTTAATTTTAATAATTATTTTTCCCCTTTCTCTTTGCTAGCACAAAAAGAAGACAAGTCACTCTCTAGTGAAAGGCCTTTTCTAAAGTCAGTATCACAAAGTGATAGTGGCAAAGTGATTTGCTATGGCCTGAACCTAAGGAAGATAAACAAACCTGTAAAAGAAACTTGCAAATTTTCTAAATTCAGAGTAATTATCTTGCTTGGTAGTGGTGGTTGCATTTTTTACACAAGGATCAATTTTATGTCTTCCTCTTCATAGAATAAGCTGAAGTTTTAATTTTATACTTGCTTAGCCCTTTTGGCTTTAATCTTCTAGTCAGGACTAGCTCCCCTTTTTCTCAGCAATGTCAAATTTGTTATTTTATGCCTTTTGACTGAGCCTTGCTGTGGGCATCTTTTCAAAGCCATCAGAGAAACTATTTGCTGAGGAATTAGTTCTGTAATGTAGCTAAAGAAAGAAAGAAATGAGATAGGCTCTGTCTTACAATTTTTTCAGTTCTAGGACAATAACAGAATTCCTATGTTTCATTAGGACTCATGTTTTATCATTTGGTAATAAATTAATCTGGGTTAGATGTGAAGGAACTATTTTCAAATTGTTATTTAATGACACAGCTACAAAATTTATTTGACTGTGCAGCAATCATGGGCATGTTAGAAGACATTCATATTGATATTCTGTGTGTTATAATGACAAAAGCCAAATTTCAAATATTTGCATAATCATGGAAACTCATTGAAAAAGAATAATACATTTATTGATCATTTATTAACAACCTGAGAATTCACAGAATCCTACCCTCTGAAGAAGATAAAAGCACAGTTTTATTTCTCTCCAACAATTTGTTTATCCAAAGATATTTAAAAATGTTAAGAGGGGAGAAAACCACCTCAGTGGTTTCTTGTGCTGGCATTGTGTCATACTTTTATTTCCAAGTCCTTGCACTCTGAATTATTTACCAATTGTAAGCTCTAGATAATAAGGACCAACCTGGAGGAGTTTCTGCCTTTCATGTGTGAGCTGCTCTGTGCCAGGGTTTACAGCAGAAGCAGTGATGTTATTATCTGCTAGATACAAATGCATTCTGAACTTAACTGGACCTGCTTGAAATTAATAGGAGGTCAACATGGCATTTAATACACCATTGTTTGAAAGCTTTCTGTTGAATATGTTTAACTTTGTCCAGAAGACACAGAGGCACATACCACTCTCATCTCATAAAAAAAATCCTAGACATCTTCCATTTCATTTATATCACTGGCTTCCTTTTGAAGTTTTGTTCAATTTGTTAATCTGTGAAGATATTTATTAACAGTTAATTTACACATTTGTACTGAAGGTCAAGTGGTCACATGCTATTGAGGATTAACAGCCTCCCTTTCTTTCTTTTGGTGAATTTATACATTAAGGTACTCCCACTTCAAGAGAAAGCTGCTGGAAAAAGAAATTGACTTTTTGTTGTGTTCCACTTGTGCTTATTGCAGAAATGTGCATTTGAATGAGGAATCTTTCCTCCTAGATATGACTTAATACAACTTGTCCTTTTGCTGTTGTTTGGAAGGCATATTCTTATGTGTATAATATACTTTTCTACTGGGAAAGGATGTATCTTTTAATAACCTTGGATTGGCTAGGGACATTGCAGGATTAGTTGGAAAACGGTGCTGACTGAAAAATAAGGAAACAAAAAGCCTTATTCTGAAATTAATAGTTGAAACAAGAACCTTTAAAATCACAAGTATATTTCTACAACTTGGGGGTAGGGAGGGAAGTGGATTTCAGTGTCTATTGCTTCATTATGAAGATATTTCTCTGCCTTAAAAAATGTTATTTATGAACTTTATGTGTGAAATTCATACTTAGGAACAGATGTGGTGAGGGCTAGAATTAGGAAAATCATTGCTTAGAGAAATGAATGAAATATCAATTTTGCTGTTTTGGGGTTGCTGTAACAGGGTATACTCCATCTGCAGGGGCTGAGTGAAGCTCTGCTCACCCCAGCCGTAAAGAAAAGGAACAATGAGGGATAAATAAATAGAGGTACAGGATTGTACCTTTCATGAGAGTGGGAAAAGATATCCAGTGAAACCGTCAGACACCATGCTCAAAACAAACAGAAAGAAGAGCTGCCATTCAAACTTAATTAAACTTTGGTATCTACTGCATTGGGATGCTGTGCAGATCAAATACTTTACAGGTTTTAGTAACAGATGAATTTATGGAGTAACTGAAAAATTTGATCATCTATCTACAACTTCTGAATGAAGCAGCCCCACAACATGCTCTTTTCAGGAAGCTGGAGAATCCTTTAAGGAAAGGATCAATCTTTAATCACTTTCTATTCCTTTCTTAAGCCACTGTCCCATGGGCAGATAGATCCTGTTGGGCTAAGGAGCTTTCCACTTAATTGCGTTCAAACATGTGGTTTTTACCTAGCCAGGAATCTTTGTGGTTTTTCTGGCTGGCAGAAAAAGGATTGCTCCATACAGCTGCTTCTTTCAAAGACTTCAGTGCAGTAAACACAAAGCTGAGCTTAAATATTGGTAGAAAGTCAGAAGATCTAGAAATAGTTATAGTGCAAAATATTAACATTGTTTTCTTATACTCTGCTGAAGTGTTTTTACAATTGCATTTAGCTGAGGAATTTCATATGGAAAGAGAAAGTACTGTAGAATATTTTAAAATATTTTTGGTTTCTTCTTCTTTTCCTAATCTGTCCACCAACAATAGTTCAGGATTGTCCTTTAATTAGAATTTGGTCTAGTTTTCCTTTGCCTTGGAGGAGATGCTGAACACCTGTGATAGCAAAGACAAAAAGAAGCTGGAAGAAATTATAACACTGGATGGATATAAAAAAGGGGTCAGTGAAAAACATTGCAGTTTGGAGGTTTTGCCTACAGAGAGAAATACAGGAACAGCTAATTGTACAGAAAATGCACTTGCAAGAAATTTATTGTTACTTAGCTTCTCATTTTGATTGTTTTACCCAAGAATAGACAGAACTATAGGGAGTCTTCTTTTCTGTAATACATTTGAGTGACATGACTGACTTCATGACTTTTCCTTCTTAGGTCCTATTCTCCTCTTCTGGACTAGGTTAGGAGGCATGAAGCCATGTCAAAAGATAGTAGTGTATGTGTATTATTTGCATTTACACAATAATACCTGTACATCATACACCTGTATGTCTATTACTTATGTTTCTCTTTCCTTTCTTTAGCCTTTGCTGTCTACTAAAAACTCTCAGTAAAGCAACTGAACACTTCTTTCCTGTAACATGCCGTGATAAACCATTCATCAGGCATCTGCTATTTGGTTGCAAAAATAGTTCAGTAGGAATTATAAAAAAAATTCTCTGTGTTCCCCCAGGCTTCTCACCTAGTTATGAAGGACATTAAACACTTTCTTTCACTAAAATGGAAATTGAGTGGGGGGGAGGAAATCTACCTGCTTTATAGTGACATAATAAGAGATGCTGTTTTGAGGGGCAATTGCTTCTTTTAAAAATGTCAATATCTCTCTTGACAGAAAGGTCATCAGGAAAAGTATCATTATGGATATTTGGAGAGCACTGGATATTTTCATAAAATCTCATTTGAACGATGCAGAATTTTAACGGAGTGAAAATAAGGCCAGGTGAATTAAAGGTGTGTGTGCCTGCAGCTTTCATTAAATATGTACATACTTATTTAAAGCATTTTTTTGCCTCATTTTCCTAGTATCTGATTGTTCTTTAGCTAGTGATCACATATTAATACAATCTTTTGTTGATAAAGTACCTAGAAAAAAAAGAGTTCTACCTAAAATTTGTTCTGCCTGCTGGAGTTACTCCTAAATTTTGCAGTGCCTAAGAGCTAGATTTTGAGCCCAGAAGCATCAACAGGTGGCTGGGTTCCCTACTTGAGCATTTAGGAAATTATGGTTATTTTAGGTCAATCTCAAAAAGCCACAAATTGAGTTAGATGAATGCAAACACTGCATATAGAATATACTAAAAAAATATTGGGTTTGAATTCTTTGAACCTCATGTCTTACCTTTTTTAAAATCTTAGAAGTGAGTAGGAATCCTGGTTGAATATGATAATCGCACTTTATGTCAATACTCTCTAACAGTGTAGATGTGGTGCCTATCTTGTTATAGATCTGCCTAATGGTTGCACTTTTCCAGAAAACTGGAAACAAGGCTCTGTGCTCCCTTTTCTGAGGAAGGCCTAGCATTTGCATGGGGACTTTGAAACATGGATGCAATAGGCAGAATTTTGTGGGTCCATCTTCAGTAGTGTTCAATTTTTAATGATTTTTTTTTATTTATTAAATTATTTGGGTTGTGCTGAGTGATGTCAGTATTTATTATTTGCATTATGAATGACCATAGCATGCTCAATATATTAGACCACTGTAGTGATTAGTTGCTCTATCCTCAGATTTTGTGATTCGTGTCAGAGGCACTCCAGAATTGATCATGTGTCCGGATCATGCAGATCATTTAGCCTCTTGACCACACTTGAGGATATCATGAGGTATCCTGGTTGTAACTTTAAAGTAAAACAGAAAAGAAAACTACCATCAATTTCTAAATTTTTTTCCCTACTTGTGCAAGCTCCTTTTTAGCATTAAACCTATTTAAACTATATTCTATGACTGAGGCCATACAGGGAACTATTTTTATTACTGTGGAGAATGAATGAGAGTGATTTGGGATAATCATTTGAGATTTTTTTCCCCTCATAATTTTACCTTATATGTGAATAAAAAAGACATATTTTTCCATAAGTATTCTTTTCTTTCTTTTTCTGGGAATCATTCCCTTTTTCTGCCAATGTCTGATTAAGCAGAGGGATATAATATTCAGTGAACAAAAGAATTATGTTTTTAATATAGCAGTGTTTGAGGTTTAAGTATACTCTAGCTGTTTGTCTAAGTATTTTTTTCATGTCTTCCTTTGAGAATTTCAGCAACTGTGACATGTATGGCTAAGGAGAAACCCCAAGGAATGGCAAAGTAAAATACAGAGACACATACGAGGCCAGATAGTGGGAGCTGTTGTTTAATGTGAGATGGAAAGGAACAAGTAGCCAGCAGTTTTTATTATCTAGTAATCTCATTATTCAGATAGATCATCTCTGAGGAACAAATATTTCGACAGTGCTTCCACCCACTTTTTGTATCATACATTAATCATTTCTCAATCAGAAAGGGTTATCTCCTGCCCCTGGCCCTGGTACACTAAATCTCCTCTTTCAGCAAGTTCCTAATAAGAAAATATGTCTTTAGTGAGTCCCTGAGGTTAAGATTTTCTTCCTCCTTTACTAGTTAACTTCTTGAAACAAGAGGGAAGAGATGCTTGTTGTTTTAAGTCAGGTTATTATGTGAGTACAATTTCTTTGCCCATGCTGTCTCTGACAGTACTCAGGGCTCACTCTTTAAAGTCCATTCTCTGCTTAAATGTGTCCTACAGAGAATTACTGAGCTGTAACTAAACACAGACACTGTGACTCCAGAAAAAATTCTTGTGATTTTTTTTCCTACAGATGATGAATAAAACAATGCATTTCTGCATCTCTTTCTTTTTAGAGATAAGCAGTCATCTGGGATCTGATGAAATATTATTTGCTGAATAATGCCACTGTAGAAGAAAATTATAAAAAGAAAGGGAGAGGAATTATAAAAAGAAAGGCCTCATAAAATCAGGCCTGCTCTGTTAAACCAATAGCTAGCCTGTCATTTCTTCTAAGTGCAGCTAGTACTTTGCAAGTTCCCATGCAAAAACAATCTTGGTATGAATAGTTCATTAACATAACAACCAATTTTTGGGTGAAAAATAAGTGCACCCACATAAATGTTAGATCTGATCCATGAGAACCCACAAAAGAAAAATGTAAACAACCTGAACCCTAGCATGTACACACAAATCACCTTCTGACCAATAAATGAAGTAGTAAGAAAACTACCAGCCAATAGATGTTGGACACGAGATCTGTGAAAACTGTATTAAATAAGTTATGTGAATAAATAAAGATTTGGCTTTTCCCTCGTGAAGAAAATGGAGTCTTGCTTGATTTATTCCAATGTCATTGTGCTTGGTAAAATGTTAACAATAACAAAAATATATAAAAATATAATGATAGACAGCAGGTTCATCAGTGTTGGCCAGAGAATTTCAATTGGTCTGGTGCCATTAATATTCATCACTGCAGAATCAGGACAAACTCCATCCTTAGATCTAAGTAAGACAATTAATACAGTTAAAAAAAAAAAAAAAAAGCAGATTCTTTCCTGTCTTTCTGACTTGTTGCAAGGTAATAATGCAGAATCAGTGTGTCCTTAGGTCTGCACATGGGTTGGGAAGTCACCAAGCATGTTGCACAGAAGTACTCTGAAAATAAGTATAGGTGTCTTTGGTCCCAGCAAAGAAGTGGTATCAGTCTGTGCGGTGTCGCCCAGTAAAAAGAGCAGAGATATAACAAATTTCTTGCATTGTTTTTTTATCAGTGCCCACTATAGCTTTTCTGGCTGAAGTCTGGTAATGAAATTTTTTGATATTCAGATTGTTATGTGTGGGATTATACATTTTTCATTCCATTTCTCTCTGGATATGTACAGGGTTATTGCCATAGGTTAGGTAGAATGGAACCTGGCAATCTAAGCAGAATTTAAATTGCTTTGTTGGTTATTCACTGCAATATTAGCACCTGCCTTTTCTGGGAGCAGAAAAGAATGGTCAGGATTAGATGCAAAATATGATTGTGATTTCAAATGGATCTCTCAGAAATGTACCTGTTTGTGTCAGTTCTGACTAAATTCAGTGACAACCATGCACAGGGCCGTCTGTAACCAGAGTATTAAGTGCACTTCATTCCTGTGTACTTGCAACACTGAAGTTTTCTTCATGTAAGGTGTCTATTCAGTGCCATTTGGCATAACTGAAATAAATTCCCTGCATAAAGACTGACAAATACTACAGAAAATGTGATAAAATCCTGATTTCCTTCTGTTTTGAGTCTTTTTCCATGCATCTTTTTTCCTTGCAGACTTTTTGCAGTGGACACCCTGGGATGCTGTCTAGAGCACCACTGTCAGCTTCACAGTCACTTCACTCCCTTTCCTACTGTGCAACAATCTTTCCTTATCTTATTTTTGCCTGTGGTTTTTCTGTCTTTTTTGTTTGCTCTTTGTTCTGTCGTTTTGTTGATCCACAATGTAACAAGTTCCCACACAGAGAAACAGTCCTGCCAACACCTATCATCCCCATTCCAGAAAAAGCACCAAAGTGATAATATGATAGTTTCCCCTGTAATTTATACCACTTTATTGTGCTTTTTGTAAGTATCAGCTACTTAAGATCTGTTTATTCCATTTTGTGAAATGGCCTGCAGAGTAGGATCCCATATTAATATGACTTCTAAAATGGACCAAAATTTCATGTCGCACTCTTGAAATACTTACTAAGGCTTGTTCTTAGGTGCATGATTAATTATGTAAGGTAAATAACTAATTTATAAATTAAACATGTATGCAACTTTTTAATATACGTAAGTAATTATTTAATTTGTTCATGTGTTCTTTTAGAATTTCCAGTTAAACTATTATAATTAATGCTATTTTAAGAGCAAATGAGTGTAAAATTGCAGATGTCTTTGAAGGAACAGACTTCACTTAGGCAGGAGGTGGTAATTGAAATAATTGAACTTCACATTGTAGTTAAATTTGCCTCCTGCTTCTTTCTTTTAACAATCACAAAAGAATATGGAATTAAGCCCTTTAAACTCTCAGATGAGATTAATTTCATGTCAGTGTACTTGAGACAAAGATAAAAGAAAGAAGAGTGCTTCAAATGGGGCTTCCATGTTCTTCCTCACGAAACAACTCCTGCTATAACAAATCTTTCTGACAGGACTTTCTCTCTGGATATATAAAATGCAAGGCTGTGTAGTGTCAGAAACTGGCAGGCCTCAGGACTGGTTTTTCCATACATTTCAAAATGCTTATGTGTCTGTAAGGCCCTTTCCTTGGAACAGGAGGCACACAGCCCTGAGAGCCAGACGCCCCTCCTGTGAATGCCCCTGACAAAGCTGAGGGGGCAGCTCTGTGTGCCCAGGCTGCAGCCACTGCCCCATCCCTGACGTGCCTGCTCCACTCTCCAGAACAACACCCAGGCAAGCTAGATAGGTGTGTCCATCTGTCTCTGGCAGCAAAAACAGCTGAGGGGGCTTTGTTCTTGCCTTTTGTCCTCCTTCAACCCCATTCCCATGCCTTAACGCGGTCCCCATTGCTTTGCCAGCTGTGCTGCAGTAATCTGGGCTAAAGAAGTCTTCTAAAAGGGAGAGGTTTTCCTCCCCTTCATACCGTGCCCCTCACTGACACATCTTGAAGCACTCCAGCAGCACTCTGCCAAATGGGAATAGAGGATTCAGAGCTCCAGGGTCCTGCTGAGGGCTTGTAGCATGTGGCTGACCTCTCCTGAAAACGAAACAGAAATCACATGCAATTGTGCAATCATGATATCTGAGAGCACATGGCTGAGCCTAAATGCATAGAGGGAGGGGACAGGGAGCAAAGGCTGGCTGTGGGTGAGCCAACAGGTTTAGGAGAAGTTAGGTTTTGGAATGAAGTGGGGAATATAGAGGTTACAGCAAAAAGAAATGAAAAATGAAGCCATGGGATCCGCCACAGGATAGGAATGAGATCCAGCAGGCTAATAGGCATTAAGCACTCTTCTCCTTATTGAGTAAGTTCCCATTTGGATAAGTCTCCATTTGGACAATACTGTTATCCATTTATCTTCTCTTTCTTCTACTGGATGAGGTCTTCTTCACTTCCTGACTATCTTAGGGTTACTTAAACCATGTTAATGTAATGCAAGTTTATACTGTGTCATTTTGTGTAACACTTTGCTTGTCTAATTCATATACCATACAGTTCGTGCAGCTGCTACAAGACCCTGACAACTTCCCAAAAGGATGCGTTCTCCTAAGTTGAGGTTTAAGTGTGAAAGAAGAAAAGGTACCTTACAAAGAAAATAATCATATTTTTTGTTGCTTTTTGACTGAAAGGGTGTTCCAAAGACAAAAGAAAATAATTTTTACTAAAATGAGATGAGAAGGAACAGTTATGGTAACTATGGTGACAGAATTCACAGTAAATTCCAGTCTGTGTTTACACATAGGACTGTGCCTTATGACTGTGTGCCTTATCCCCTTATGAGGGATAACCAGCCACAACCCATTAGAATGTACATGGAATGTATTTGTAATTGCCCGCAATATTGAGCATCTACTTTTGCTCATAGGATCCTTCAGACTAGAATCATGCCAACCTAGAACCATACCAAGAGACCCCTTTATCAGTGAGCTTTTAAAAGTACAGTTTGTACCATTCTGTTTCACTTGGGCTTTGGTGGACTTCTATGAACCTATTCCCCTTAGTGGCAACAGATTTTCTTTTCTAGTTTGACAGCTTAGGTGATCAGCCCTCACATAACTACATTTTGCCTATTTCCTAAAGGCAAGGAACATTTTCCCTACATTTCTGAAACTTTTAATTTAAACTTCTCGTTTAAAGTGTAAGTACTTAAAAATAATTTGAAAAGCTGGGCAATGTTTAGTAGAGAAAGAAACAGATTTGCCATCTGGGGGGTCCACAGCTGGATGCAGGATGCCACATGGGGGGGTCTCATGAGAGTAAAGTCACAGGATCACTTCTCTCTACCTGCTGGTCACTCTTCTTGTGATGCAGCCCAGAGTATGGTTGGTTTTTGAGCTGTACATGCTCATTGCCAGGTCATGTTGAGGCTCTCATTCATCCACAGCTCCAAGTCCTTCTTTTCAGGACTGCTCCCAATCCCCTCTCAACCCAACCAACCTGTACTTCTGCTTGAGATGGCCTGGACTCAAGTGCAGGACCTTGCACTTGGCCTTGTTTGTCTTCATGAGGTTCACGTGGTCCCACCTTCCACATCCTTCAAACCTTTGTGGTAGAGACAGAAATGTGCCAAAGAAATAAGATTGAGCCTGAGATCTGGATAAATCATTGATTTCTTTTTGCTGAACTGACCTTATCTCACTGAATCTGGAAGGTAGAAAACCTGGTCATGGAGGAAGAGCCTGACTCTTCTCCATATTTTTCATATTTTCTGAATACTGTTTTATAAAATTGCAGGGTTTTATATGGAATTTTTAATTATTTTATTTCATTCTATGCAAAAACAGAAAGAAGAACCCTCTGAAACCTTAAAGTGTGCTTTTCTTTGTTAAGTCTGTAAGGGTATACTTCAGTAAGGTTCTGCACAGAAATAATGATCTGCTTGCAATTTAATGTGTGCTAGAAAATTCAATACAGAAATTATACTCATTAAATCAAACAAACAACTCCCCAAACTATTTCATGCACACACAGGTCCCTTTACCCACACTGGATAAATAAGCAAAGAATCTCCCTTGCTCATCAGAAGAATTAATTTATATGCCTCATTTGGATAAGAGTTACTTGGCCTGAAGGCATTATAACTACAACAATACATATGTTTGCATCAAGTTCCTTCTTAAATTTTTAGAATTCAGCCATAAAAGGGACTTCTGGGAATCTAGAAATTGGTAACTTCTGCCTACCCTGTAAGAGTCTGCAAATTCCTCATGTCACACAATCCACACAGATTCTCTGGAACTAGCCCTGCATGACCCCAACAAAAAGTAAAGCAAGTTTTCTCTTCCTGTAGTCTATCTGTTCAGCTAAGATAGCCATGAATTTACAGGCTACCTAGCTTATCCAGCTAAAGTAACAGCTCCTGGCAATTCTTTCAATTGGTAATGAGCATCATCTCTAATTCACCTGCTGAGACCTCATGCTGTCTTGCCTCCCTTGTAGGCAAATATGAACCTTCATGCAAGCATTTGTAATTCAGCTTTAAAGCTCAGTAATATTGTTCCAGGGTCCTGATTTGGATCTTGCTCTCTTCCCTTTGCAATGTGAACTTCAAAAGGGCCACTCTTGGTTTGTACTACAGCTTCACAAACCTCATTGACAAGATGTGCCTACATTGGGGTCCTGGTTTGGGGCAGGAGTGCTTTTCTGAAGTCAGTGTCTCATATAGAGAGACCAGAGATGAATTAAATCCCTTCTGATAAAATCCATCCCGGAACTCACCTGCTCTAGTCCAACACTCCATGGGACCAGAGTAGGGCTAGACTATAGTAAAACACCCAAAATATGTATATTTGCGTATTGCTACAAAGAGTAGGGGCTCAGAACTAATAGTTCTACCTATAAAACTTCTTCTATTGGCACCTCTATCTCTTGCTAATGGAAATGTAGCCTCAACAGCCCTCAGATATTTTAATTTCTGTGTTATCTTTGTGTGACTTGCTGTAACTAAAATGGCTAGAGGCAAAATACGCAGCTGGATAAATTTAGCTGCAGTTAACATAAGCAGTTACTGCTTCTCTTTATATGTTGCTGATGTAAAAGGGATTTTTTAGGCTACTGATGATGTGAATGCCCATAATTGTAGTCTAAGAGTGTGTAGGTGTAGTATTTGTAAAAAGGGTTATATTAATCTAAGAAAATAGGTTTGAAAGAAAAGTTAGAAAAGCATTAATCCATCCTCTTGTCCCAAATCTAGAATGACTGCATGCAAACCATTCCTGGTCACTCTAGAAAAACCTAGAGTTTCTTATTCGATAATTAAAATTGTAAACACAGTATGCCAAATGTTACAATTTTTCCCTAATAAATAATTTAATTTCCCCAGAAGCACAGGACTTAAAAGATACATAAGCAGGGTTATATAAATCCTTTTGCAGCATTTCCTTATAATAAGTGGTAATTGGAAACTTTTCTGTATAGGATGCCTTAATGGGTACAAAGCTTTTAAATTTTTGCATGTTTGAAATTTCTTTTGGAAAATTTCAGCCAAAGTGATTCCACAATTTTTTTTCCAGTCATTTCCTTTCATCATTCTCTCTCCTTTGCTCCTCACAAACAGTAGCACCATCAGGGAAGAGATCTTTTTTTTTTGCCTATGCTATAATGTTCTGAGATTATATCTTTAAAAATCCCTAGTCTTCAAAGTTGTTTGAAAAGTTGTGGGGTCTTTTATTTGTTTGCTTGCGGGTTTTTTGTTGGGTTTTTTTGTCGTGGGCAACCTATTTCAATCTCTGTGAAAACAAACTGGTGAGTACAGCAGAATTTTTAAATTTCTATAGTTAAAATGGCCAAAGAAATTCAAATGCCATTTTTCTTCAAGCTAGTTTCCCTCAGACAGATCCCAAAATGGTGCTCAAGCTACACCTGTCCCATTCCTGTAGAATGGTGTGGTTCTCATAGCTCAGAAATAACCATGCTGAATAACTGTTGCTGCCACAAATTATTTGTATATGCCTGAGCTCAGGACTACAGAAGTTTCAGCAGCTTTCCCTTAATTGTATTTCGGTGAACCTAGCCTCTTGAAGAAGAAGAAGTAATATTTTCTTGTTGTGAGGAGTAGAGTAAAAGCAGAAGGGGGAAATGGAATAAATTCAAAGTGCGGTTAGACAAAGACTGCATGAGAGTCAGAAAACTGGAGAAGGACCCAGTGAAAGCATTTGGTAATGAATTAGAAAGAAAAGAAAGGAAAATATACTGGATTTTGCTGTGCCAATTTGGTGAGAAACAATTAATACCCAATTTTTTGAATTGGAGTAGGGGGAATAAATGGGAAATTGGAAGTCAATTGTTCAAAAACAGAATGCTGAGAGCAGGAGCTAGAATTAAAAAGTTTAAGAATGATCTGGGTTGGTCATCAGTTACCTATTTACAGAACAGGTTGGGCATCTCTTGAGTGAGGCAGAATCCTAGGCCTGAGAATTGTGTGAGAAAAAATGATTTTAACATATGCCTCAGATTCAGCCATACACAGCTAATGCCATTGACCTTTTTCACAGATGTATTTTGGGAAGATGGCCCATGAAGTCTTCAAAAATTCTATCGAGGAGCTCTGTAGAAAGAATTGTGAGAGAGCACTCATAATCACATACTGCCTATGTAAAAATGTTTTAAGAGTGTGCAGAAGAGAGGCAAGCCCCTTAACTCAAGTCCATTCTGCACATCAAATCAGCCTGAAAGAATGATGTGTGCCTCATGTTTTTTTGTCTCTCTGTTCTCAATCTAATAAATCTGGACACTATGACAGGAAGCAGACCACAGTGGTGAATCACCAGGGGGCATATCACCTACCAGGTACAACTCCTATCCCACTGCTTCATCTGTGGGCAGCACACAGGCTGGCTGGCTGACTGACTGACTCAGATCCACGTGCTCCAGGAGCCTGATGTGAAGTCACAGGAAAAGAGCAAGATCATAGGTTGTGCTGAGAGGTGTAGAGGGGGAGAGAATGGGATGTCAGCCCCTTTTGTGTAGCAGGCTCTGAGCTGGCTAGGGTCCCAATGGAGGGCTGAGGCTTAAAGATAGGAATTGCCAAGTCACGATGGAATAGCAAAGGAAGCCCCTGCCTTCCGCCTTCCGGACCCCAGCTTATCTCTCTGTAACCCCATAGATCACTTTCCCCTAACCCCTACTAATAGACAAGTTTGGATCCCCTTATACCCTATAAAAAGGGGCTGTTTTAGCCCATTCTGGTATAGAAGAGCCATCACTGGAACCCTTCACAGACCCCTCAATAAAACCATTGTTGTGGAATGCCAGGACGTTTTCTTCTTCCTCGCGTCTGCTTCCCGACTAGCCTGGGCACCTTAGCAAGCAAAGAGCTGGAATCCCGAGAGAGCTGAATCACTAAGGAGCTGATATCCTTTGGGTTTGCTAAGATAGCCAGCGGCTGAGAGCGGCCTGGGTACTTGGACAGTCTGTCCCCATGAAGGACTGAGCTATCCGGTCCGGGCTGCCTGCTTGGGGGCAAACGAGCCCAGCACTTGTGCACCTGTAACTCAGTGAGATTGGATCAGTCTGCACTCAGAGTGTGATTATGCAACAAAATATTGCGGTAATTTATATATTTCTGGAGAGGATGGCAGGTGAATCATGATGTCTCTACAGACAGTTCTGTCATTTCCTAGGTCTGAATTCCAGCAGCTGAATGTCAGCTTTAATAATGCTCTTTAACAAATCCTTCTGTGTATCATTAATTTGTAATTTTGCAATCTAGCTGTAATTTGAGACATGTATTTATTGAGTTTGCTTCAAGAGGATGGGAACCTGCCTGCAATTAATGTGGTATCTTTTGACTTCTTCATTCAGTAAGGAGTATAATTTGCCCCAATTCTTTGTTTCTCTCTCTGCACCCATTCCAATACATTGCTATATTTCTAGATATTGTGATGTGAGAATTAATCCTGTAAGAAGTATTCCCTCTTTTCTCCAACCCCTTTCTCCAAACCCTCTCTCTTCCACAGCAGGCTCTGACAATACTGATGGCCAAAATAGCATATTCATCTTTGTACAAGTAGATCAAAGACTTTCAAGCAACATAGGTAGGAATATATCAGATTCCTTTCTTCTTCCTTATGTAACTTGCTCTCTTTCCTTAAGGTAATAGCTCTTGGGTGTAGAAAGAGAAGAAATAAGAAGATCGGGTTGCACTCCATCTTGAGAAAAATGAAAATTCCCTTGAATTCAGAAATGTCTTTTTAAATTCTGTACACATGGAGATTGTGAAGAGCTGAAAATATAACAGACAATGATGTAGTGACTAGTTGCTAGTTTGAGCCATTGCCAAAGGCATTGGAGATGGGAAGCCCAGAGTTTCAGGGTATGCTGAAGTTGGGAGGGAATTGTCTTAGGAGTAGTCCATGACAGTATCCTTAGGGCCTAATTAAGCTGGTACTATCAGGAACACCAGCGATTCAAGAAGATTGTAATAACCTTTTGGTCCAATTAAATAGGATTTTTCTTTCATATTCTTCACCGCTTTGGATTTCTATGCTGAATTGTTTGATTCCTGTCCATTGCAGCACACTCAAGTGGCTTGGAAAGCTAAGTGCATATTCTCTGAATTGTCTTTATTAAACTTTGAGGAAAGCTTTTTATTTGTTTTCTTTGAGCACTGAGATTTTTAATAAAAGCTTTGAAGAAGAGGTGCTCACATCTAGTGTTTCAGTCAAGAAGTCATGTAATGCTTTTTTTGAAGACATCAAGGTTTTAGCTAACTTCCTTTGTACCTGATTATAGCCCATAAAAGGTAATCAGCATAAAAAAATATGTGGCCATTTGAATTTCATAACCTTGAGAGACAGGAAAAGTGTTTTACATTATTTCTATTTTTTTCCATTAGTATACCTCCTAGAACCTAAGAAAAAAATGCCCAGTGAGCCACTGTAGTGATACAGCAGCTGGTATAAAGAGGTTAGTTTACTGTATATAATGAACAATGTGCAAATATGCTATTTTTACCCTCATAAAAGTTCATGGAGCTCATTGGCCATGAGTCACTGCTGAGTCTGGGGATCTGATTTTAGAACAACATTCTTAGAACACGAGTTATCATCTTTCATTATTCTCTTTTCTTCAGGCAGTGGTGCTGGCTTTGCGAAAGCAAGGAAAAATGTGGACTTCAGCTTGGGACACAGGGGAGAGCCTGTGTTTTCACGAGACTCCCAGCTTTGCACCTTCAAGCACCCATTCTCAGACTCTCCCATAATGCTGTTTCAAAGCCAAGAGCTGATCCAACCAGTGTTTCCTTTTGAATTTATATCCTGATCCAGTGGGCTTCCATGAGCACTTCTTGAAGTCAGTTCTGCAGAACTCTGTGTGGATACTGTACAAGGCCTTTCTGTAGAGCAAAGGGTTTTGCTTCTTTGAAGGCTCAAGTTTATTTATACACTATATATCCCTTGAAGTATATGAGACAGAGGTGGTCAATTAAGATTCTGATCCCTGTGCATTCTTGGAATATGGAATGTAACTTTGCCATTTAAGTAATGACTGTCTAATTTTGCCTCTAATTTTCTTCTTGATAAGTTTTCTGTCATAATCTCTATTTTTGAGAACAAAAATAGTGTTTTAGATAGTAATGGAGTTAGATATAAATATATGATTCTGTCTGGAAAGTAGTATCTCAAAAAGTACAACATCTGATCAGCTGGCAGCTGCTACAGTCTGGCTGTTGCTTTGGAAGTGCTGTGGGCTTGCCAGCTGGCTGCCTGGATGAGTTGCTGTGGGTTTTTTGGGCACTCTTGAATGATTCCCTAAACTCATTTCAACAGGTACAGCTTACATTTTAGTTTTCTAAAATTTGCTTCTTCTTGCTTCTGTTCCTTGGGAAGTATCCTTTATTAAAAAGAGTGTGCATATCTTATGTGTTCCATCTAATGTGTTACCATAGCAAAAATACTTGCTTTTAAGTCACACTCACCTAGAAAACATGGGTGGGCTTTGGCAACTCCACTGAAGGTTGTGGGGAGCTGTGTCCCTCAGCTCATCAGGGGTTGCCCATGTCTGACAGAAGAGTCCAATAGAGACATCCCTGAACTCCTACACATCCCAGGACTCCAACAAGTATTCCCATGACTCCTTCCACCAAACTGGAGCTGGAGGCAATGCAGGAGAAGTGAGCTAAGCATTGTTCATTTGCTGATGAAACACAGTCAATTCATTTAACCAAGTATCATTGGGATAAACCTGCACTGCTTTGGGACCACCAGCTGAAACCCTGCCACTGTGTCTGCCCTGTGCCATTCTGCCATACAGAGAGGCTTGGGGCTATGCCAGGGATTTCACTGCCTTGGGTTATTCTGCCTTCACAGGCTTGCTTTGGCAGTTTGAAAACACTTTGACATCTGAGGTTTATCACGAGATTGAATTAGGGTTCACTTTGATAGTTAAAATATTGCCTGCTAATTCATGCTGGTCGAAATAGCAGCTCTTTCAACACTTCACCAGAAAAATAGAAGTGATTATTTTTGGTTGCCTGTGTGGTTATACAATTGAGCTGGAGGTGCACTGCAATCTTTTCCTAGTTTGGTATGCAGACCAAGATTTGGAATTTTTTCTTGTTTTTGTTTTGTTTAATATGGGCCGACTAGGAAAAACAAACAAGAAAAAATTATAGCAGAACATAAGACAGACATCTGCAAACCCTAGCAAGTTTTTTTAAGTGCAAAATTTAACTAAAACCCACTGATATTTTCAGATATCAGAGCCAGTACTGACACAACTTGCTATTTGAGGACAGTGAAAGAGACATTTCTTAAAATCCAGCTTTGTAAGTGTTTTGTTCCAACTGTCAAAATAATTTTTTTTCAGAAATGTCTGGGTGGCCTTTCGATCCATGATATAAATAATTTAAGGCTATTTTGTTTATCTAAGATATTAAAAATTATTTTAATGAAAAACTGTGAATTTTGAATGGGATTTTTCTGATCATTTAGAAGAAGAAATATTTCAGAAAAATTAGAAACAGACAGCGCTTTCCAGAGGATTTTAACCAAATATTCTTCTTAGCCTATTTTGGACCAAATTTTCCATAGACAAATTGTGAACATGTCATCCCTTGGGGTCTGACCTGTGATTTTGCTTGCAGAAAATGCATTGTAGGTGAGGCACAGACTAAAACCCAGGGTTTGCAGTGAAAAAAAAACCAAAAAAAACCAAACTAAGCCCCATTTGCTTCTACCAGCTATATAATAGTTACTACTCCCTTTCTAATGCAGTGTATAAAACTCTCTATAAAAAGTATTGGTGTCAAGAAGAGGGAATATGAGGAATTTACTGAGCAATACACAGAAACCTGCTAGTAAAGTTGCTCTCCTTGGATATAATGTTTAAATGCCGTCAAAAAGAGCAGATGTGTGTTTGAGCATGTCTTTCAGGCGACTGAAAGGCCCTACTTTTAAGCTGCTTGGAAAAAAAATAAGAGGCCACACCTTCCCAATCAATTCTATAATTTTCTTCTCAGTCTATTCCATAAATTGAAAATATTTAGGTGCTCAAAAAAAAGGGAGAACAGAGATCCTTAATTCATCCTGAAATAAAAAACCCTACTTTTTTTCTTTGCTCAAAACCATGAAGATTTACATTTCTGATTCAAATATATAATTTTTCCCACCTGATTTTTAATTGATATTGAAATTAAAAATATTTCACTTGAATAGAGAGAATCATAGATTTCCAAGTTTGTATAGGAAATTAATTTCTCAATAGGAAGAACAGATAGCACAGCAGATAGCCCAGATTATGCCTCATTTCAGAATTAGCAGGAAGAAAAATATGGGAATGAAGCTTAAAAAGAACCATGATTCTTCCTTCACTGAAATTTGCACTTAGGATGGCCTGGGCAAAAAAAAAAAAAAAAAAAAAAAAAAATCCCATCACATCCAGCTATGGTACTATTTAGAAATTTAATAAACTACATTTGCAACTCAGAAAGTTCCTTTATATCTGCATTAAAAAAACCACATATCTCCACCACAGTTACAAATAATGTGAGATTATTCAATTTCTAATTCTTGTTCTGAAGGATTAATAGCACTAAAACCCATCAAATAAAAATGATTTAACCTGTTTAATACTGGAGATTTAATGAATTATTTATGAAAGTAATTTCATCTAGACTGTGCTAAGTAGCAGAATTGTGTTTTGCTTTTTGTTTGTTTACCACTTTTTCTTCTCTTTTCATAGAACAGCTTATGTAAAGTAGTTCTAGAGGAAGTTTTAAAAGCAGTCTTGACTTTGTGCCACCATCCACTGATGAAAAGAATGGATGTGAGAATAAATAACAGGATTTTGACTTCAATATACTGGGAAAAGTTGGGTAAAGACACACGTGATGTTGGGCACATTTGATGTCATAAATTATCCTTCTGGACATAAACTTAAGGTCTGAGTGGTCTTGGTACTCAAAATTTGGTCCTAAAACTTGTACCAGAATTGAATTAATTAGATGAAGAGCTCATGACATATAATTTTGATTGTACATTCAGTATTTATTTGAAATTTATGATAATATATTAATAATGTGGGGGTTTTTTTAGATTTTAACTGAGCTCAGAATGATTGCTTTTTGCCTACTCTTCCTAGATGACCATGGATAAAAAAATTCCTTTATTCTGTGTGTTGTGCTTTTGTAGCACTATCAAGTTGGTCAAATCCCATTTGCAGTTATTTGCTGCAGAATAAAGAGTAGTGTTGTTTCTCCTTGAAAACTTCTGTATCCTTTCAGTTTATCTAAGAAGTACCTTCCTTCCTTGCAAGAAGCCTCTCTTGCTGAATGCTCCTCATGAACAAATTAACAAAGGGTCTCTAAAGGGAGTCTAACAAAGGGAGTCTAAAGCACTCTCTATCTATGCCAGACAAGATTGATAAATCACTTTTTGTAACCATGCTTCATTAATGCACCTCTCCTATGCAGACTGCAGTTTCAAAACGGTGCTTATCAATATCAAATCTGGTTAAATCAAATGTTAAAACACAGCATGAATGTCCTGATACTTGTCTTAGCATTTGTAGCAAAGTTCCTTGTGTAAGAAAGATCAAAAGACAAAAGAAAATGAGGAATTGAATACATGAGTTAAAAGGAAGATAACCAACCAAGGCCCACTGCCTGCAGAATATGGGCAGTCATACAGCTGTACAGAGTGTATATACAATGGTATACAGGACAAAAAGTGAAAACAATCGTACAAATTGTGTAAGTTTGCTTTGAGTTATTATATGTGGTAATTAGTGGATGATATTCTTTGAAAGAAAAGACTCCTGGGCTTGCTGAAAACATCAGTACTTGAAAAGATTGCACAATAATTGACTGTTGGGAAAGTAATTTTTGAAGCAATCTTGAGTTGTAGACGTTGTTAGCTGGACTCAGTTTCTAGAACTGAAGGGAGACTTCTCAAACCTGAAACATTCTTCTGTGGGCACCATGAGTGAAAGGACACTAAGTAGCTGGGACAGCAGCAGTGGTAAATACGAACTAGTGACCTGTAGTTCATATCTGCAGTTCAGTGTTTTGGAGATATCAAATTGTTGCTAACTGCAGGGCTTTTGTCAATCAACTGTATTACATTCTTAATTATTGCCAGTGAACATAGGTGGGTCCTAGGGCTCTATTGGCCCAGGCCTGTACAGGGCTCAGGAAAAAGGCTCTCCTTGCCCCAAAAGCATATGGTTGAACCACTGGGGTAAAAGGGGAGTAACATAAATGAAGAGTACAGTATATTAGCACAAAACAGCTCAGCAAGAAAGGAAAATTTTTACAGAGCATTAGCAGACTGAATGTTCTCAAGCTTTTTGTAAGCATCCCAGACATGCAGGTGCAATTTGAAAGAAGGCAGCAGAGTGGCTGTTGAGAGCTGCTACCCCATACAGGGAAGAATTTATAAGAACTAGCTTTGAAAATCAAACTGTGCATAGTAGCAGAAGATTTTATTCTTGGATGGTCAAAGCAGATATGTGTTTCAGAGCATTATAAGAGACAGTTTAATTAGAAACAGTCTGCTGGAACTCTCTCTGCCTGTGAGTACTTTCCACCACGTGCTTCAGGTCTCCCTGAATGTGGTTGTCTTTGGTGAGCCCTGATGCTGAGTTTTGTGCCTCTTATTATGTCTTTAGGACCTAATCTTTGAATACTGAATATGACAGATAGGTTCTGAATAGGCTGTAAAGAATTATGAAATTCAATCAGATACTGTTCTAGATGACATCTGCTTGAAATATATGGGAAAATAAAGGTATTTTTCCTGGGGACTCTCTTCCTTAAAAAAAAAAAAACAAAACAAAACATGTAATTTGAGGAATACTCAAAGTTCTATGAATTTGAAAATAAAAGGTGACTGTTATGTTCATTTAGTGACAGTCCCTAAGCTGTACATTATTTCTGCATAAGATATGGTATATGTTGAAAAAAAGGTAGAACTCAGAAATACAAAATGACTGAATACGTGTCTGTCCTAGTATTTTCCCAGTGATTCCTTAGGCTCATAGCTGAAATGTAAACCTGAGGCTGAACTTCATATTTCATTGTTTTCTGGTTAATGAATCTCATTATACATTTTAAAAATTATTATCTTACAGAGCTAAATGCCATGAATATTTTACTTACATGTATTTACAGAAGCTGAACAAGTAATAACTTAGCCTACTAATTAATAAACTAATTAGAGCTTATTAACACTTTTACAGATGGATTTTTCAGGTTACAAGTTATTTTGAAAACATTTTTAATCCTTCTAACTTGTGACTCAGTAATTTTTAAATTGTGTACTGCACAGCATGACATAATATTCCAGTAATGGTCTCACTAATGCTCTTTACAGAGATAAATACCAGCTCTTCAGTAATCTTAGTATTTGCTGGCTTAAGCATCCAGGAATCACAGTCATTTTCTTATCTATAGCACTTTGCTGAATATTCATGCTTAATTAGCTCATTTACTCTATGACCCCAGGATCTTTCTCAGTGTAAACACATTTCAGAATGTGGTTGACACTTTTACAGAATTATAGGATAGTTTGGTTTGGAAGGAACATTAAAGAAGGGGGTTCCAAACTCCCCTTCCATGAGAGGGATATCTTCTACTAGACCAGGTTTCTTTTATATCCCATTTTGCCCTTAAATCTCATTTTTGTCTTTGCAAATGTCATAGTTTTCAAAACAAATACATTTGGAACAATCAGATTACTGTGCAGAGCATCTCTATACACTGTGGCTTGGCACTCTACTGATTTTCATGTTATTTCAGACTGCATATTTATAGCATTTACCATTTGTTCATCTATTAGATATCTTCACTGTTTACAGCAGTAAGGGAGAATTTGTAGACTTTAATTGAGATATTAATGAAATGCAGACAAAACCAGATGGATTAAAGTTGCATGGCTGAGGCAGCTGATGCTTTCTGTTGTTTGTTCTGAAGCAGATCTTGCTGCAACAAATGGCAGGACGAATTGAAGCAAACATGAACCAGTTCCTGAGCTGAAGCACTCACAGTCAAGCACAATAAGGCAACTGAAAATGAGTATCAGGGTATACGACAATGCTTCAGTGGGTTTGGTGCTATTCTACCTTCCTGTCTAGCAACAGCAATCAAGGAGCATATGGTGAATATCTTGTGGCAGGAGCCTTTTTAGCTGCCAAGTTGGATACACCAACAATCACAAGCCAAATCTGCAATATGATAACATAGCTACCATATTTTAGGAATGATAATCTGAGGTGCATCCTTCGCTACAAATGCTCCATCTATCTGGAAAGTTTGCAGGAGGTTAATAGTGCTTCATATGCTCTTGTTCTGGATTTTGCTGTTGAGTTGTGCTGCAGAAAGGAAACTGTTTGTGTGAGGCGATGGCTGGTGTACAGTGACAGAACAACGGCTAAGAGCATGGGATTGTTTTTGAGCTCTGTGGATCAAAATAACACATTACTGTCAATGCACCTGCCTTGGAATGCTCCCTGCGTACAAAAAGCCTTTTTTCTGTCTCATTTGAGGCAAAGAGTGTGCATGCCTGAAAAATAACGCATTATCTACCAGGTGCAAATTTAGGATTTTGCTGCTTGAATGTGTTGTCATTCAGGTGCTAATGGACTGGCCTGAAGGTTTTGTTCATTAAAGACTGTTTAATTGCTAGGATGTAACATGGAGTTGCATAAGAAAATCATGGACTTGGAAGGCTGGCCAGAAAAGCTACGTGATTGTCTGTGTCTGCATACAAATGCTTCTCACAGCCCCTGTGACCTATAGGCTGCATTTTTGATACTCTATGCACCAGCACTTGGAATATTAAATAGTGAACTTCAAAATAAGAAAATGAAGATTTTCTACTCACAAATAGTATTTTGAAACTATGTAGCTGGATAAAGTCCAATTTATCCAGAACTCTGGTGACCAACAGTGGTGATAACCGATTGCAAATATATACATAAAAATATTAGAATTAGAATAAATGTGCCATATAAAACTGCATGCCTTCAGTGAATTCAGATTAATTATTCATATACCTGTGTATATTATGATTTCATGACATAATAAAGATGTCTCTTTAAAACAACAACTGAATGATGTCTAACATTATTACATGTAGAGGACACTAGTTAATTTGCAAAACATTTTAAAGGTTCTTTTTAATGCAACACCTATCTGATGTAGTACTGATGTGGCAGTTTGTTTACAGCTGTTTTTATAAGATCTGAGTTTAAACCAAAATATTTCTGTTTGCACCAGTAAATAAATCATCAGCATCTTGTCTGGGGATTCTTGGTAAACAGGCTGAGGTATTTTTTTTCAATCCCATTCAGTTTTCCATAATAAAATGTAAACAATAAAGAAGTTATTTATGAAAAAGTAATTGCGATAATAAAAGGCTAAATAAAAGAAGATACTGAAAAGATGCTAGGGAAATGGTTTGTTGGTTTGTTGGTTATTTTAATAAGACATTCTAGCAGCATACAGACTTTCAGGGGTCTTCCATCTCTTTCTGATGTGTTGCATCAACTTTAGGAAAAATCACTTTTTACCAAACTATTGTTATCTGCTATAGCATCTACTTGCCTTACCCACTGATACAGCTTTTTTCCCCTATTAAAATGGATCAAGTAGAATGCTGACATATACACATTGAAGGAAAAACCTTCACATTCCCTTATTTAGGAATGAGCTTTTAAAACTCATTCAATCTGTAAATGACCTATCTCAAACTAAATGGAAAACAATACCCTTCCTGGAGTAGCCCACTTGAGTTTTCAAGGATAAATTTATCTTGTGCTTTTTCATATAGTACTTTATTGTCCTATTTGCAATCCCATTTGCCAGATATTTTCATGCTGACTACTGCATGATCTCAGTGGCTCAGCAGTGGAAAGAGCTAAGCTGAGAGTCCTTCCTCTGGAGAATGTTTGTCTTGAGGTATCCTTTGTTTAAAAGTGCAGCAGTTGTGGTGACAAATACAAATTTTCATACTGAATAAGTACAAGGCTTTGACCCACCATCCTCATTGTGTGGGAGAGCTGACTATGCTCTACAAGAGGAGAGAAGAAGGCCCTGAACATGTGAAGTGCCATGCAATGCAAAACATTTTGTACAGGGTTTATGAATACTTCATATGGCGTTGGCTGTGAAGTGAAATTATTGAACACGGTATTACATTTTCTTTTATGAAATGAAAGAGAGAAGAGAAGCAACAGTATGTGAGAGGCCAAATAACAGAAGGAGGCATATTTTCAAACTAATCTGCGAGTCTGGAGGTTGGGAAAGCTAAATAGTTGAAAACTCTCTGTGGAAGAAAGAAAAGGGAAGTTTCTCACTCACCCTTGCAGAGACTTGATGCAGTTTGTAATGATGGTAAGGAGCTGCAGGAGCTGGTAAACCTTGAAAAATTAAAAATGCACATAGTTTGTGATTTTTTTTTTAAATTAAAAATTATGGTTCTTAACATAATGTTTAGGTTTAAGAAGGCATTTATGGAAATTTGTTTTTTGCTGTTCGCCCAGACAAATGCCAATTAAAGTGGTGTGACAGCCTTGTATTTTGCTGTCAGGATGCTAACAGCTTTCATTCCAATCTTGCATGGCATGAGACGGGGGGGCTGCCTTGCGCATATCATACACTGGAAAAAGTTGTTGGCCCATAAATAACATCATTTCTGTAGCAGGGGCATATTTCAAGTGAACTGTGTTACTGACTGTGTTCCTGTTAAAAAAGAAATGTAAAATATACATCTGTGTAGAGATATACATGGTAAATATCCATTGATGTTTGCATCAGCTGGAACTCTGCATATAGACATAAAGCAAGTTAAACAATTAAAATCATCTGAACAAACTTAAGCTTGAATTTTGCCATACTACTCAAAAGACATTATCTTTTTTTTAGGGTTCCTGCGCTACCACAACAGGGGTCAGGGGAGGAAAATTGAGCTCTTAGAAAGAAACTGAAATTCAAGCTCAGTTCTTGCCAACAGAATTCTTATATTTCATGTTTTCATATGGCAGCTGCCCTGAGTGCATAGCCTCTATTTTCTACTCTTACAGGTTGTAGCTGGCTTTTCTTTTCCCCAGCTGACTCCTGTCCACTCTCTTCACTGCCTTATTCCTAGCAGCTTTTTTAGCACTGTGAGGGGCATCACTTCTGCTGCTCTTTTCCCAAGGCTGCCATGTTTTTCATCTTAACTGATCTTTTATAAGGCAAAAATGGGCACAGGTGTATCGGAAGAGATTTTTGGAGTACTTCAGAATTACAGAATTAAGCTTACTCTATTTAAATGAATAATATAAAAGAAGATGGAGGAAGGTTTGAAGGCAATTTTGAAGACCCTTTCAACATGGTGTTGTTTTTATTTGTTTTTTTCTTTTTTGGTTTTTTTTCCTGTTTTAGTTATGTTTTGCTATATCTCTTTCCAATACTGCGTTCATTCCCTTTTCAGCCTCCTGATCAGCATTTCCAATAATGAATATGTCATCAACTAAGATTGTTGGGGTTTCCTGATCTTATTTCAGCAGGAGAAATGAGACTCAGTGTGTGTCTGGATTTTTGAGGCATGTTTTTGGTAGTGGGGAGTTACAGGGATAACTCTTCTGCAGAGAAGAATCTGCCAGAAGCTTTCCCCATGCTTGGAGGAGCCAGTGCCAGCTGGCTCCAAGACAAGCTGCTGGCCAAGCTGGGAAAGCCTCTGGTATAACAGATTCAAGAAGGAGAAGAGAGAAGAGTGAGACCATGTGAGAGAAAGAGCCCTGTGGACACCCAAGTGCAGAAGGAGGGGAAGGAGCTGCTTCAGGCGCCAGAGCAGGGATCCCCTGGCAGCCCATGGGGAAGGTTGTGGCGGGGCAGCCGTGCCCCTGCAGCCCACAGACATCCACAGTGGAGCAGAGATCCACCTCTAGCCCACGGAAGGTCTCATCCCAGAGCAGCTGGATGCCCAAAAGATGCTGTGACCATGTGGGCAGCCTGCACTGGAGCAGGCTCTTGGCACGACCTGTGGACTCATGGAGAGAGAAGCCCACACTGGAACAGGTTTGCTGGCAGAACTTGTGACCCCATGGGTGACCTCACACTGGAGCAGTTTGTTCCTCAAGGATTGCACCCTGTGAAAGGGATCCACGGGGGAGCAGGGAGAAGAGTGTGAGGAGTGGAAGAGACAACCTGATAAACTGACCACAGCCTCCATTCCCCATGTTTCCTGGGGGGAAGAGGTAGAAAAAATTCAGGAGTGAAGTTGAGGCTGGGAAGATGGGAGGGGTGGGGAGATGGTGTTTTGAGGTACGGTTTTATTTCTCATTATCCTACTCTGATTTTATTGGTAATAAATTAATTTTTTCCAGAAGTGCAGTCTGTTTTGCCTGTGGCAGTAACTGGAGTGATCTCTCCTTGTCCTTATTTCAACCCACAAGCATTTAGCTGTATTTTCTCTCCTCTGGCCAGCTGAGGATGGGGAGGATAGTGGGGTTTGGTTTTGGTGGGCACCTGGCATTCAGCAAGGGTTAGCAGGTGCTCTTTTAAAAACTACAAATAGGAATATCAGCTATCCAGATTGATTTTTCCTGTGCTAACAGGATCTGTTCTTTTCAGACTATCTTTGTTACATTATGATTCAACCTCATTTTTGGTGGTTTTTATCTTAGGACTGTTCATTAAAATAATCCCTAAACACAGATTATCAACTTGTTATGATTTTGGCCTGATCAACTTCTTCTGTCTCTACAGATACAGTGAATATTGGCAAAGTGATAAATATATAAAAAATTGCAGGATGAGATATTTAATTGCAATTTATTATGCCTCTAATATGTTATGTACTTCATCACTCTTCTGTCTACAAACCTAAGAACCTTGGCTAGGAAAAATGTAAAGCTCCAAGCCTCTAAGCTTTAAAAATCTGCCTATATAAACTCTTTAAATATCTGCCTTGTCTTTTTAAAATGAAACTTGATTGTTCCTCAGCTAAGGAACTTTACCTTCAAAACAAGCTGGTCTTAGCATAGGGGGACATTGTTCAGTCATGCACAAGGGATGGCTTAAAACCTATTTATTAGCACTGCAGGGTAAAAATGTGGACTTCATATCTCTTGACAACATAATGTCCTGGATGTCCAGCAGGGCCATGCAACTCAGCTTCTTAATCTTCAACTGCCTGAAAGATGGAAAAGTAAGCAGTATTGGTTTTGATAGGAAAAATACCAGTTGGATGCCTTTTTTTGTTTTTTTTTTTTTTATAAGAAATATGTGAAATACATCTTCTGCAGTTTTCTTTCCCTCAAACCTCCTTCCAGTTAGAAAAGCCTAATAATTTGAACAAACCATTTTGTCTCCTAAATATTCCAGCATTTGAGCATAGGTTTACCTCCCCTCCCTGGCAAAACATGTCAAATACTGCAGGACCAGAATTTTTAATGCTTTCTGGGACCGTCTGCAGAATTCCCAAGCAGGTAATGCTACTCTCAAAAAATTATAGTGATGAGGTATTTGATCAAAACCCCCTACTTTTTTACCTTAAGTTTTACCCTAAGAGTGTATCTGTATGTGTATTACAAAGTACATACATATACATATACATACATACATACATACATACATATATATATATACACACATATACATACATACATATATATATATATAAATACACACACACACATATAGAACAGTGTAAAACAGGCTGAAACTATGACTGGAGACACATTTCTATATGTCTGAACTTGCATATTGATAATGCAAATTCAGATATATTATTTATTCTATGCTAATAAAACTCATAAAAGAAAAAAAATATTTTTTCTCAGCGCCTTTATGGTATGCCATATACAATCTGAGTGTTTCATGAGTATTTTGTATTGACCACTCCAGTAAGTGAACATATCTATTTTGATGTGATCCAGAAGACAATATTATATTAAATTTTTCTCCTGCTTTGTGGTTCCTAGGGCTTGAATTTTGGTGGTTTGGGTTAAATTAAACTTCTTTTCACAGTGAATTCAGATGTTGCTGTGAGTCATAAGAATTTTAAAAAAATCTGTGCTGAAGATCAATTCAAGTCAGAAACATTTCCAAATTGCTGTTGTTTATCTTGCTTCTTTCCCTGGATGCTGTTCATAGCTACATGGATTGAAGCAGGAGTTCTGTGGTAAAAATCTGAAACCTCCATAACCAGGAGATAGGAAAACAGAAGACGATGAATGATGGGAGAGGTATTGTAAAGGGAAATTTTTCATGGTGTTGTAGGTGGAGTTCAGAGCAATGCCTTTTAATTCAATGGAAAAATTAAAAACCAGTCAAATTCAGGTGCAGTTGGAGGTGGAGATCAGGTAGGTACATGAGACAACAGGAATAAGGGTGAGCTGTTCTTCTGCAGCTGAAAAGCTTGAAATTCTCCAAAGAGATTTCCTGTCTTGATAGCGAGAGGTGAGTAAACTTACATCAGAGGAAAAGTTCACGATATTTTGAGGGTGTTCAACTGAAGAAAATAATAGAAAACCTCTGGAAATTTCACTTACTTCAGTTGCTTATATATTCTATATTAATTTCTCTTTGCAAACCTAGTATTCAAAAAGTGAGAGTTCAGTTTAAATGTGAAACCACCTTTTTTTTAAACTTAAAAGGGAGTCTTTTGTTTGAGATGTCACTGCAGTATAATTTATCCTGCATTTATTATAATGTGCATTCAGTCACATTTCATTTTTTACTTCCGAGAGTTAATTAGTGTTTTAAAGTCTTTTGTATACTTACTCCCCCATGGCTGCATAATTACATTTTATAATGAATAATCTCTGAGTTTTGATTGGCTACCCTGGCTTTCATAGTTTAACAGATAATCCTGAAAATAGAAAGCACACTATTCCCATACTTTAGGAAAAGAAATTAGTTTCACCTAGTTTAGTCATCTGAGAGCTAAGTGTCTTATCTACCCTTCTTGACAAGGCACCTTCTGTGACTGAGGAAAGGTAGGTGATGGATGGAACAGTTTGCCTCCATCACCATCACCTTTCGCTCCTGAATCACAGCATCACAGGAGAGAAGACCCTGCTGTCTAATGGAGAAAGATCAGTAGTCTTCAATAGCAAAATCGTATAATTATCATATCATTTTACCCACTAGTCATGAAAAGGACCTTTAGCTTCTTCAGGTTCTTGTTGACTACAGCTCAGGTATTCTCTGAAAATACCGAAACCTTTAATTGTCTGTACACATCTTGAGCACGTAGTTAAATGCTTGCTGGAATATCTTCCTAAAATAAGGACATGCAAGCATATATTTAAGTGTGGGGTTTTTCTGGTTTAAGGTCCAGGGTGGAAGTGCTGTGTTTTTTGCAGAGCTGCCTCTCAGAACTAGAGAACAGTTTAATTCTTGCCCAAAGAAAGGCAGCGTGATTTAGGGCTGGTCTCAAGGGGCAGCCATGCGGGGTGCAATGCTCTGTGCAGCTCTGCAGTGAGAGGTGCTGAGCCAGATGTTATATATGATCACAATCTGTGTGAGGTAGATGTAGTTCCTGGCCTGAGACTGGCCAAGGCTTTTTTTTAGTGGCCTTTGGCTCTCATCAGAGTAGTGGTGATGGGCTATGATGGTGATGGGCTGTGATCTGTCCATCTGGAAATGGGGTTGTTTATACTAAGAGTACTTCAAGGAGAATTTATAAATAGGCTTAGGCAAACCAACAGTAGTTTTTCTTCAGTATTGTTGCTTTTATTCATGTGAAAGTTACAGGTCTCATCGAGTACTGTTACTGCCTTTGTGTGATCCATAGAACTTATTGAAAATATTGATAGCTGAAAATTATTTAAATGAATGGGTTGAGACAGGAATTTTTAATTTGTTTCATTGTGAAATCATTTTATCATTGTTAAAATGTTAAGTATACATTTATTTTTTGATGGAAATGCTTAGGCATTTATTTTAGTTTTTTTCCTGGAGAAAATTAAATTCTTAATTTAATGTATTTTAAAATTAAATTAAATTCTTTTATTAAAACAGTTTCTTTTTAACATATTTTTATAGGAGAACGAAAAAATAAAATTGAATATTTAGATTTAAAATGTTTTTTAAAAGGTTTACAAATCTGAGTGGTACCCTTATCTTATAAAAATGTATCACCATGCAAAGAGAACCAACTACTCCAGTGTCGGATCTCAAGATCTCAGTCCTGAGATGCTGAGCCTCCGAGACCACCTTGGGGGGCTCGGGAGTCCTGGAATGTTGCCAGAAGTGTCTGGTGGCTGCACTTTGACCCTACACAGGATGAGGATAGGAGGACTTCACCGGGTGAATGGTGAAGGATTATTAATTAGAGAGTGAGACACAAGGTTTAGGATTTATGTACAGGGGGTTTGGAGGAGTAAGATGGAGGAATTGGGGTGTCCCGTCCTTCTTCTTCTTCCTCCTCTCCTCCATCTTCTTTGGCCACGGTGGCACCTTTGGATTGGTTATTACTGAGAGTGCACCGAGTTATAAGAATAGATGGTATTGGGAGAAATGATAAATATTGTACACGTAACAAAGGGTATAAGATACGTGGCTGCCGGGGGCAGACAGTGTGCCATGGCTGACTGCTGAGCAGATCTTGTTCGCTGAAGAACATCTTTTAGATAAACAATTATAAACATAAAAACCGAAAGAAGAACTGAAGCCTCTTCTCGTCCTTCGATACGCGGGCTGCCCCAAGGCCACCTCGGGCCTTTCCAGGCCCCTCAAATAGCCGAGATAAACCGGACACTCCAGCCTTCATTTTCAAGTTGTTTTGTGTTCTTAGAGTTGTGGAGAAGTCCAGCTTACTTCAAACCACACTTTATGCTCTAGAGGGACTATGAAGTTTTACGTTCAGTTGCTTCACCTTCATTTTTTCTTATTTTAAAAATTGTTTTAGTGGATGATTCTTTGGCAAAAGAACTAATTAAAAAGCAATATATTGATAATACTGCTTAATCAAGTTCTATATTTTACTTTTTATTAGTAAACTTTGACAAAATTTAAAAAGGACTGTAGTGTGGGTTTTGAGTTTTTTTATTTACTGATAACCACATACTCAACCAACAGCTGTAATGTGATGAAGACCTTAGGAGGGATTGTGAGGCTGAAAGTTGCTTACTTTTAAAAAATATGCCAGTTTGTGTCATAAAAAAAAATTACTTCCAAATCTTCTTTTTACTTAAACTTTTATCACCATAGATACAAAAATGTTACATGGCAGACTATGTTTACACACAAAAGGGATAAAACTAAATAAAGAAAATAAAAGAATCAGTGTGGAGATCTCTGCCTCTGTTGTAGCCAAACATCAAATTGTTCACAACAGGAAGGAGAAGATCCTCTGTTTCCAGTGCTTCATCGAGTGTCCTTTAAGCAGTGAAAGCCCACACTAATTTTCCAGCAGGAAGTGCAAAAAATGTTCATGTTCACAAAAGTACTACACTGTGAATAACAAGGTCTTGACAGAATTAGCTCCTAGAACAATACAGTAGATTATCCTCAAAGACAGGGCATGTGTTTCTCCCACACAAATTTATTTTCTTCAGATGAGAGCGGAATAATTTTATCTTCTTAAAATTTCACCTTCTTTTTTTTTATTACTTTCAAATACCAATTATGTGCATAGTTCCTGTATAAAAAATTTCTGACATGACTTTTACCCATGGTACACAAGAGCTTTTGCACTTGCTGAAGCTTATGCTCTTTGCATAATGAAAAACAATTGCAGTCTTTTTAAAATAATGATCTCTTGTACTGAAGAAAATGTAATGAATATAATTCTGACTTATTCTAAATTAAAAATTATTTTAAGCTATTTCAAACTTATGTCTCTAAAACTTTAATACTTGGTCAAAAAGATACCCAAGCAAAATTACCATTTTTTATTACCTATTCTTTGGCACATAATTTTTCAAGTTTATTGATTCTTAATCCACTTTAAAATTCATACTATTTTATTGGGAAAAAACAGGGTTTTTTTGTATCTAAACCCACATATCCATCTTTTTTTATCAATTAAATTTTGAATAATGCTTATTGCATTTTCATAATACAATACAGACTGCTTTCTGTCTTGAATAGAGAGAGTGTGGGGATCTTCGGAGGAGATCTGGGGGCATTCTCACTGTTCCAGAACAAATAAAGTGTTAAGTATCATGAACAAAGTGAAATGTTTTTAACAAGGGCATTTTTAGTGTGATGCTCTCCTGCCACAGTAATTATCAGCAAAAACCTCACACATATGACAGTGTCTCTGGAAAGAGCCTCAGCACTTTGTGCCAATCCATGTGAATATTGGCACGTTCACATCTGACACACGGTGGGACTGGGCCCTCCTTGCCAAAGCAGGCAATCAGAAGTTGGGTCCCAAGTGGGTTTCTCACACCCCAGTGAGTACAGCAACCAAGAATGACCCCATGAAGATGCAGCACTGTTATTCTGTATTTTAAGAGGTTGTGTGCTTCCTTTTGGAAGGACTAGAAATCCATGCAAGAAGGATTCTGCTTTTGATTTTGTTCATGGTTTCAACACAAAGGGCTTTATCACCTTTCTGCTAGCTTCGCCATGAGGCTGCTAAAAGTTCTAGTCAGAATTGCACAGGAGTGGCACAATGCTTTGCTGCTGCTGCTTCACAAAGACTGCAATGGAAACTTCCTATGTAAAATCAGCTCTAACACTGAAATCAGGAGCTGACATATGAAAAGCCTGTTACTTTTTTGCTCATTGCAGGGGAATTTGACTAGACAACATTTAAAGGTCACTTCTCACTCAAATTATTCTATTACTCTATGATTTTAAGATTTTATGTACTGAGTGAGGTGTTTGGGAATTTTTTTCTTTTAATTTAGATAAATAATGATCATTATTTTTTTTCCATAGGGGTAGAAGGACAGAAAGAGCTGCTTATTTTTTTCATGTTTCAACAATAGGAATGGTTATTCATTATTTCCGAGCTTTTGTTCATCTTTTACTATCCAGCCCATCTGAGCACCCACTGGATTACAATCTTAAAATAACTGCTGAGACTCTTGAAAAATGTTGTGTTCCAAAGCAAATTCTAGAAAGCTATTATATCAAAGCCAAACAAATAATTAAATGAATCATTACTTCCCACCTAGCACTCATTGCAGTGTTATTGCATAATAAAATCATCTGAGTGGAAGGAGAAATAATAAATCCAGAGAGAAATCAAGTCTATATGCTTGAAACTGGTAGAATTCATTTGAATAGAAACAAAAGCAAGAAGGAATGATGGTGGTGATCAAAATCAGCCTAGAAAATGTCTTTTATTTGCTGCTTTTATTTTATTCAATACAATGCTGCTGTATTGCCTTTGCACAGCAATTCGTGATTTGAGCCTGCACAAATCCAGCAGCTGGACTCGTCCAGGAGATCATTTTCTTCTACTGCTGCTACTGAAATCTCTGCCTTTAGCCTTGAGATCAGAGAAAAATAAGAAAGTATTACCATGCAAACAAAAGAGGCATGAGATGGGGAGTTACAGCAGCTGAACTCTGAATCCTTCTTCCTAACATGCTTGCTCTTAAAACCAACTTTTTATATTGCCCATCTGTACTAACAAGGCCATCTGAGGAGTGGTAGGGTAATGGTCACAGCTCTTAATGACTTGGTAGGACTAGGGGGGCTTGATGTCTTCCAAACCAAGTTCACAGATGATGGAATTTCAGGCCCCTGAGCACAAGAAGAGAAAAAATTCCTGATGCTGTAAGGCACTCTGTAGTCCTGGTCATGGTGCAGGCTGAGGCCATAGCTCCACTTTCTCATCTTCAACCTTGTAACAATGCAGCAGGAGGCTTACAAATGCTGCTTTTGAAGCAGATGTTGGAAAACTGCCACTTTGCCTTGACCTGCACTGAGCCTATCACAGCCTCTTTATTTCCCAGCACGTTATTATCCATGTCCCCCAGGAGAGGCAGGGCTGGGCCCTGCAGAGGGAGAACAGGCAGTTCCAGCAGCACCTGCTGGGGGTG